>NC_090941.1:152071193-157071193 GCF_040938575.1 Ambystoma mexicanum | reverse complement strand
GAACTTAAGGAGGTCTGGCACAAGACAGAGAGGCAGGTAGGTTGTTCCAGAGGGTGGCACCTGCAGAGGATAAGGATCTACCTCCATATCTCCGTTTGGAAATGCGGGTCACCCGCTGAGAGTTGGAGGCCGTGAGGAGGGCTCTGGAAGGAGAGTATTTAGGAAGAGAGCATTGTAGATAGTGGGGGACCCGGCCCCAGAAAGCCTTCTGGACTATGCAGAGGGAATTGAACTTAATCCTTGCAGCCAAGGGGAGCCAGTGTAAGGATTTCAGCGCTGGAGAGAAGCAGTCCTTTGGCTTGAGGCCAAGGATAAGTCTTACGGTTATGTTCTGGATAAGTTGAAGAGTAGATGTGGGAAGATTGAGAAAGACTGTTGCAGTATTCCAGTGTGGAGAGAACCTGGGCTCTGGAGATATGA
Source organism: Ambystoma mexicanum (assembly GCF_040938575.1). Classification (NCBI taxonomy): domain Eukaryota; kingdom Metazoa; phylum Chordata; class Amphibia; order Caudata; family Ambystomatidae; genus Ambystoma; species Ambystoma mexicanum. Next base: position 157,070,773 of record NC_090941.1, on the reverse strand, counting down.
GCCTCTAAGGGAAGGTGAGAATAGGTAGAATACCTCTGAGGAGGTGCAACTGATAGTGGGAATTTTTTTGACATGTCCGAGATATGAGAAGAGTAGTAGAGAGTAGGGTCGAAGATGACCCCCAGATTTTATTTCCTCACTATTGGGTCACGGTGAAGGACCAAGGGTGGTCGGCCAGAATGAAAGTGGGAAAACAGGAGCATGGGTTCCTATGAGGACGATCTCTGTCTTAGTGGCATTAATGCACAGATCATTAGCAGCACACCAGGACGGAATTGAGGACACTCAGAGAGGAGGAAGAGGTCGAGGGTAGCCTGAAGAAGAGCTGTATGTCATCCGCATAACACTGAAAGTTAGAGGTGAAGGCAGAGATCATGGGGCCAAATGGGCCATGTAGACTTTGAAAAACCAGGGGGATAGATTAGATCCCTGGGGGACACCACAAGTAGAAAGAGTGATAGCATAGAGAAAGGAGCCAAGTTCTACCTGGGTTAGGACTGTCAGAGAGAAAGGATGGTAGCCACGCCAGGGCTTGATCTTTGATGCCCAGGGTATCACATAGATGGGAGATCAGGATGTTGTGGTTTACCGTATCAAAAGCAGAGGAGCGGTCAAGAAGTGTGAGGACAGAAGGAGAGTTAGAGTCAAGGTTTGAGAGCAGGTCTTCACAGGTGTTCAGAAGAGCAGTTTCCGTGCCTCTGGGTGCTCTAAAGCCTGACTGATGGCCATGGAGACAACTAACGGATTTAGTGTGGAGGGTAAGCTGAGAGATAGCCATCTTCTCCAGGAGTTTGCCCAGGAAACGAGTGATGGATATCAGGCGATAGTTAGCCGGAAATGGTAGGGATGGCAGAGGGTTTTTTGACTAGAGGGTGCACAAAAGAATGCTTGAGAGGATTCCAGTGGCCAAGAAGAGGTTGCAGAGGTCTGCCAAGGCTGGAGCTAGTTAATCAATGTTGTCCTTGATGGTTTTGGAGGGGCAGTGGTCCACCTGTTTCGAAGAAGTTTTCATAGAACAGACTTGTCTAGAGACCTCCTCAGATGTGACAGTTGAGAGGGAGGAGAGAAGAAGGGGAGTGGTGGATATATAGAATGTTATAGATTTACTCTGATTTCTGTGGGGCTTATATTGATGACATAGTCATTCCTAGTAAGACGTGAGAAGACCATCTTTTCCATCTCTTTACTATTATGAGAGCCCTCAGAGAAGCTGATTTAACTGCCAATCCATCCAAATGTAAGCTGGCCCAATCAGCCCTGAAATACCTCAGCTACTTTGTAGGTAATGGCAGTGTCCAGCCTCAATAAGAAAAAGTTAAATCTGTCCCAGATAGCCCCACACCTAAAACCAAGAGAGGCCTCAGAGTATTCTTAGGGTTAATCGGTTATTACTGTAGGTTTATCCCTAATTTCTTGAACAGAACAGCTAGGTTGACAGATAAAGAACGTCGAACCCCAGCAGATTCATTGGACTGATGAGGACGAGGGATGTTACAACAGCTTTAAACAAACCATGTGCCAGAACCCGATCCTAAATGTAGTAGATTTTTCAAAACGAGTATGTATTACAAACGGACGCCTCTCTTACAGGGTTAAGAGCAGTTTTGTCACAGGTTTGTGATGAATTAGAACATCCTATCCTATTCACTAGTCGAAAACTCTTCCCATGTGAAGAAAAGACTCTGTTAGAATTAGAGGCTCTTGCCATCAAATGGGCCATCACTCATCTAAGATACTACCTCCTAGGAAGAATGTTCACTCTCGTCATAGATCACTCTCCATTAGTATGCATAAGCCAATGAAAGAACTCTAACCCTCGAGTCATGAGATGGTTCCTATACCTGCAACCCTACTGTTTCACTGTAGTGCACCGAAAAGGTAATGACCAGAGGAACGTCGATTTCCTTTCCCGGTTTCCCTGTGAAAAAGATGCAGCTACATTGCATAGGGAAAGGCATGTGAGAAACCAGCAGGTGTCTCACCCACTAGTCTCCAGGGATCTGTCATCCAGGTGGCCATTACACGGCCATCACTTTTGGATCCAGTTCCTAGGGGTGGACCAGTGCTGGAGGATCACCTGGGTGAGGGGTCTTTGGGGAGTGGGACACCGGATGGTGAGACACGGTATCTCCTTCCCTGTAACACCTTTACCCCATCTTACCAGGTAGGATATTTAGGAACTCACCCCCCCCTTTTACAACATAAACCCTTTCTCACGGAGAGCCCGCAATGAGAGAAAACAGACTAACACCCGAGACGTATACCTGAAGTGACCCAATACAATGGTCAGTCAAGGTCAAACAATGACTGACCTTCACACATACCTGACTTCCATTACACATCCCCGCACAGATAAAAGGCACAGCACAAGAGCACACTCGGATCAAGGTAAAGCACACACGGAAACAGCAGTTCCAAGATGGCAGTTTAACAAGAAGAGAAGATGGCAAGACAGAAGAGGATCGCAAGGAGGGAATTTCCCTTGACCTTTTTGACAAAGAACAGTTACTTTCACAAAGCTTCGAGAATAAAAAGTGACCAGGAATCCATGCTGAGGAATCCTGCTTTGTGTGTCGGAGGAACCGGGGGCCCTCCCAGGTCGATAATCAAGGCGAGGAAAATAGCTAGCTGCTGTGGTAACTTCCTTGGCTCCAACAACAAAGTAGCACCAGTGAAATCAACAGAGCCGGTGAGTTGGGGAGACTGATACAAGACCGGTATGCGTTGAAGCCAAGGCTGCAAGCAGCAACATTGTATTGCGAGCACTGGAACGAACATTATTAAAACATGTGTGATAACCAAAATGAGTAAAGTTGAATTGCAGATGAGTGATTGAACTAAGAAACCAAGATACAATACCTTTGACAGAGCACTGCGTGTGTGCTCAATCTAAGGTCTCTGTACGGTATCCAGCTGAGAGTTGAAAAAAGTCAAAGAGTGACAATTGATTGTGAATCGAAGTGGTCCTGCGACGGGTTAAGCAAAATCCTGCGCACAATCGAAAGTCTTTGACGTCGATACAGTAAAGGAAGTTTTGTGATAGTACAGATAAATTGGTCCGAGCCCGACAGAGGGAGATCAATTGAAAGAAATTGTATCAAAGCGGATCTGAGCCTGACGGAGCGGGATACAGGGTGAACAGCGAATCACCCAAGAAATTGGATACATAAAAATCCTGAGAACATTGTGTTAAAGTGGAAATGAGCTCAGCGGAGGGGGATCCAAGGTGAATATTAAAATCACCCAAGAAAATTGTATATATGAGAAATACATAAGGGAAAGGAACTTTGTAGCAACAGGCACTCTGAAAGAAGAGACTTTTAATGGTAAAGAGACTTTGTCACAGACAGCCTTGATGTTGAAGTTTTGACATGCACCTTCATGCTAGAGACGCCAGAGACAGTGCTAAGCTCGAGTGTGTCGTCTTGTCCCGTGCTGTAAACATGGGGAAGGGAGGCCAACAGCTTGAATATCCTGACATATCATTCCTTGAACTCTTTTCTTTTGATTAACATTGTTTCCCATACTATTTGTATTTAGAGGTAAGGATTGGCAATAGGTTTATTAGTATAGGCCCTTTTATTTTGACAAGACATGACTAGGACTGTGTTATAATTTGATGGTGTGTGCAGTGTGTTTTGGTGAGCCTGAGACTGCCTAGGCTCATTCTTCTGCTGCTGCTGGAGTCTGCTCTCAATTGCCATGGAGGAAGCAGTACAAGACACCCAGCACACGCAGAGCGCGAAGTGTGCGCAGTGTGTTTTGGTGTTTGGGTGTGAGGGCATCTGAAATGGAAAGAACTTTGCCTACACATGGCTCTAAATCCTGCACTCGCTGTGATCGCCCCCCCCCCCTCCTAACATTAGGCTGCAACTGCGACGCTGGAACTCTGTAACTGCAGCCAAATCCTCAGACTTGATGGACCCACTAAGTGTAAGTGCAAAACTTAACATAAACAATGGAAATGGATGTGACTTTGCTGAAATTGTTGTTGAGTACGAGGATCCTAGTACAAACGCCTCTAAATGGTCGAAGTATAGAAGGCATAGGAATGGCGTGGAGCGGAACGCCGCAACACATTTGTCATCATCGCCCACCTCACTCCGGCCCCCGCTCTCCCATTCATCCCCTTCCCCATCCAGGAATTCTTCAACATCTTCAACCCCTCCTTCAACCCTGTCACCCCCTCCAGGCTCCACTTTCATAGACCCGAGCGCACCCTTACCGTCTGTGGCGTTGCCTCGATCGGGAGGGGCTGCGCCGAGGCACTGTGTCTGTGCGTGCCGCTTCCCGCCTGGTGGAGCGGGTGTGGACTCGGTCCCAGAGCCTGTGCATTGTGGGCTGTCTCGAGTGGTTGGCTTGGGGGGGCTTGAGGCGCTCTCGGATGAGCGCGGCTGCCTGGATGGAACTGCGGCCGAGGTCGCTCACTGCAGGCTCCCTGCTTTGAAGAACCAGGAAGCTGTCTCTGTGCCGGCGCCTGATTCGCTGGAGAACAGAGGGAGAGCAGAAAGATACGGCATGGAGCCCCGCAATTCCTTGGTCCCCGCTCGCACAGCTTTTTTTGCTGGGATTCCTGCTGTTCAGGAAAGGGACTGTGGCCCCGTGTCTGTCATGCTCGAGCCTCAATGAACTGCCAGTCTCGGCAGATAGAATGCCTACTGATTCCCCAATGGTGAATGTGTCCAAATTAATTGTATAAGCATGGCACTCGCATATGACGAGAGGGTCCAACACTGATGACAGACATGAACTAAAACTCACTGCGCAGCCTGAGACATCGCTTCTGGGGAGGAGTTTGCCAAACTGTTTGGGCAACAAAACAACAGAATGTGTCTGCGCTCAAATTGATCTTGCGCCTGGTATTGGCAAAGGCTACACTGTAATGGATGATGAGGCCTTTTGCCCCCCAAACACTCATCCACACATGGTAAATGGAAGGTGTGATTTACCCTCAGCTAACAACAACAGAAGAAATTCGCTAGAAGTTGTAAACAAAATTCTACAAGGCATTTGTCAAATAAATAAAGCATGTAATTTCTCTCCTAGAAGAGACCCCATAGCACCCGGATCAGAAATAAGTCCGATGCCGGCTGTAGGCATCACCGAGGTTCAATCTGGCGCTTGTTACAATCCTCCACATGGAAAACTATCACCTTCGGAAAAATCCACTGACTAACAAAAGCCAAGCTGACTGCTTTGTTTCCCCCTCCCTTAGCCTGCTCTCAAGTACGGCGACCGCCCTTACAGGATAATACACAACTGAGACCTAAAAAGTCAAGAGGAGTAAAACAAGTGTTGTCATATAACAGAGCGGACGGTGAAACCTATGATCCGAGCTTCACCTCATCTGAGACCTTCTCAACTGACTCATCAATCATAGAGGGGGACTATCCAAAAGTCATACGAACAAAAGTGCTATTACACAAACAAGACCGTCAATCGGACTTTAGGCTGAACGAAAAACGTATTAAAGATCTCCAACCGATACTGATGTCTTCTATGGCAATTACGATCGCCCCCTTTTTAAAGCTATATGAGCAAATGAACGACAACGTCAAGGACTTGACAACTTTAGTGGCGCTAATGAATTCGAAGTTAGTTAAACATGGAAAAAGACATCAACTAAGCGAAAAAGGAGAATGTGGAAACAAAAAAAAACGGACTTGTCACTGCAAACAATTATAGATCAAAAATAGAACAACGGACTAGACAAAAAACTACTGGCAGAGATTGCCAGAGAACCTTTAAGCTTGTTAAAATATCGATCAGCAGCGACTCAGGACATCATCCACCGTGCTGTGCCAGCGCCTGGAGTTCCGACATTATGCCTCTCAGTACCCAACACAAGGACGACTGCGTCACTGAGCCCCAAACCACAATGGGGGTATTGGAGAAAGCTAAGGAGACCAGAGTGACAACAGAAGAACTCAGAATCCCATCCATAAACTCTAATTGCCTTGAGCATAGCTCAATGAATGGACATAAGAACAACTCAATTGACCTAGGATCAGACAAAGTGTGTGATTGCGGCGTAAAATCTGACGACCCAATGACCCTGCAGGTTGGATCAGGTGATTGCCTGGAAAACGCTACAGAAGGGTTACCCAAAAGTGCGAGCTTTGCCAGTGTTTTGGAAATTAGCAAGGGTCCCAGCAACCTCGCGGCACTGGACCTTCAAAATCCCTCTACATCAGCTGTGATAATAGATGAAGGGCGCCACCCAAGCGCCTCCGGAGACCCCAAATTGACAGAATGTCGAGATGAAAAATCAAATATTTGACTTATTTAAAGGAAATTGCTCACAGAAATTAGTATCTAATAGAATAAAACCAGGACAAGCAAAAAAAACGAAAAATCAAAAGAGAAAAAAAAATCAAAGACACGGTACCAAATCAAGGAAATTTCGCCCAAAACCTTAAAACTGTTAATGTTACTGTACATAACACCAATACAGAGGAAAAAAGTTCAGCAAAGAGAAAAGATCTTTCTTCTGTCAATCCGACTGATAAGACAGAAGGGCCTACAGCATTAACAGAAACGGCGGAGGAATCCTCTACCAATCTTATGAACCTCTCCGTGTACGAAGACCTGGAGATGGAAGATGAGGCTGTTAAAACTGAAGAGGGGGATGGGTCGGTCAATCTTCATGCTCCAAAAACACCACACAAAGAAAGACTCGGTGCCCATTCAAATACCAGCTGGGGCCACCAGAATCTGTACCCTGATCGAAAAAACCGTTAAGCAAGATGGCCCCCTTAAACCTTATTTTCAAAATGCTGGGAGACAGGTGAAATGTTCTCGCTGAAAAATGGGCAACATCAAAGTCATTGATGGGGAAAGATCTAAACTTGAGGGACCTCACGCGGACCCACTGTAACCCTAAGGAGAAAATCTCAAACGATCCTGAAAACAACAATGTGCATAAGAACAGACTAGGACTGGACTACAATCAGGCATCTGGCCCGTTTACACGCTCTGATCAAAAGGGATGGCGACCTGCATATAAGAACGGAAGAAGCCTCAGAGACAAAGCTCAAACATCTTACAGAGCCTGGCTAGAATGTATTGAAAGTTGCGATAAATTAATTCTTAATCGTTCTAACGTTCTACGCCTATTTCACCATCTGCCCTCCCTCAGAACGATACAATCTAATGACATCAAAACTGTTGAATTTATACAAGAAGACCACAATGACAAAATCATTCTACATTTTAGATCCAGAATTGACTTGAGCATTGCCTTAGATGCAGCCTCTGTACACATGTCCCTGGGTTTTGACACGTCGGAAGTGCTAGAGAAACCTGACAAAAACAAATATGACATCCCTCTCAGGAAAGTGCCTTCAGTTAGAAGAGCTACGGAAGAAGACCCGAAGAAAAGCTCAGAAACTATCAGAGTGCGACGGTCATCAATTTAACAGTAAAGAGAACATGATGGCTACCATCTGTGCCATCGGTGAACCCTTGGGAAAACTACCCAAAGATGAAAACATCAAAATCACAATTAAACGAGATTGTGCCTTGAAAACGAGGTGTGTTGACTTGACAACACCAAAGAAACAAAGTGGAGACTCAAACGATTGGTGCTAGCTGGCTGAAGCGCTTTGCAGACCTACAAGACAGTAACGCCAGGTGGAAGAGGAGCCTCTTGTGTTTAAGATTGGATCTTGGAACACTAGGGGCTTCTCACATTTATTTCAAGAACCCTGGCCGGCCGATCTAGATGTGTTCTGTCTCCAGGAAACCTGGATGGACACATGTCCAACTTCTGATGCCTATGAAGTGGCAATTAACCCTGCTATCAAAAAATCCAGTGGAAGACCAATGGTAGGCTTGCTAACACTCATCAAAAAAGGCTTAGGATGCCGCATCTAAAACTCAACTAATCTGTCAACTTTCAGACAGGTGACGACGATTGACACAGCCAGGACCCTAAATGCCAACATGAGCCACTTCCATATTTTTTATCTATACTGGAATCACCTGCAAGCTGGGACAACTATCTTTATAGACTAAGTTTCAACACTGATCGACAACTTACTATTAGCCAACGAGACAAAGAACATCATAATATGCGGGGATCTGAACATCAATTGTGCGGCAACAAAGCTGAAAAATACTGAGGTCACTTATGTATCTGATAACGTGGCCTCAAAGTGGATGTTGGAGATGGATGCCAGAAATCTTGCAATGTTAAATGGAAACACCAGTGGTGACATACCGGCAAAACCAACGTGGAGGAGAAACTAACAAAAATCTATCCTAGACTACTTTTTTGTATCAGAAAAAATCCAGCAATCCACATTGTCTTTACTGATAACGCCCATGTCTCATAGTGACCACGAGATGGTTATTTTGCCCTTCAGAGGTGCTAGGCAGGCTGAACATAGATCCTGGAACAATCGGAATTTGGTGGAGTCAAACAGAGTAAGGCTGACACTTCAGACCGAAGAAGTCACCAAAATTAAAGACGCTTACATCGACGAAGAACTTCGAGTGGAATACGCTCACTTATTACAACACCTCGTGGAAATAAAACAGGGGTCGAGGAAACCTGGCTTTGTTAATAAACACAATTCGACATGGAGGTCATGAGAAGAAAGCGGGACTTACGTGCCGTAATAAGACATATAAGAACTAAGGACATTACAAGCTATTTGCAAGCAAAGCGTGCTGCAAAACAAAAATACTAAAATTGGCTATGATCCCACAAAGCTTCAATGTTCCAAAAAGAAACAGAACTTATGATACAAAAAATAGGAAATAAAAACTCAGCTGAGTTCTGGAGAATCTTGAATGACGAAGGCGCTCCACAATCCCTGTTGATGGTGAACATGGTACCAGAAACAGTGTAGTTCACCCACTTCACGAACCTCTATCGTAAAAAAGGGAAGTGGACCCACCCTACAACATCCACTCTAGAAAAATGGAACCTTGAATTCCCCAAGGAAGACATCCTCAAGATAATTAAGAATGCCAGTTCCTCAAGGGCCCCTGGACCGGATGGTCTAACTTTACCCTAAAACAAAATCCCGAAATATGGGCTTTTGACCAGAATCTGCAGCAGGTGTGCTACGCTGAACTCATGGAAGAAAGCGATTATTGTCCCCATTTTTAAAAAAGGAAATGCTTGGAGCCAAAAAATGATCGTCCAATAGCGCTCCTGGACGTGTTGGGGAAAGTATACGCCACATTGCTGCAACAGAAATTATCACAATGGATCGTAGACAGCGACCACATAGCTGTAAAACAGACTGCCTTTGTAAAGGGAGTCAGATGCGGCTTAAATCTCCTGCTGATAAACCTGCTAAAAATGGAAGCCATAAAATCTGAGAGAAAGGTCTATTTAGCCCTGATCGACTTTTCACACGCCTTTGACTCTATTGATCGAGAACCACTCTGGACCAAGATGACTAATTGGGGCTGCCCCGAGAGTCTACTAGCCGCAATCAAAGAAATCCATTCTGCCACTAACATCAAGGTCCGATTAGATCAGGGCGGATCTTTAATGGATGAAATCAACACCTACTGCGGTGTGAAACAAGGGTGTCCACTGGCGGCGATAATTTTCAATCTGTTTCTATCAGATATTGGTGGTGCAATTGACGATCCTTGATCTTTCTCTCCAAAAATACACGGCTCTGCGGTAAGCTAGATGCTCTATGCTGATGACTTGATTCTGTTAGACACCACGGCAATCGGCCTTCAGCGCAAAATGAATGCAGTAAAATGCTATGTGGACTCTAACGGCCTGCTCATTAACAGCACAAAGAGCGAAATCCTAACGCTACAAAATCTGCAATCAGGCTGCCTTGGAAAGAACAAAACATTTAAATGGCACTTAGTTTCTCACTTCCTAAGTACGGTGGAGTCCACTAGATATCTTAGCATGCAGATCAGCGCAAATATAAATGATGGCTCTTGGATGGAGACTACCAAAATAAAATGTTGACAATTTGCCTGCCAAGCATCGATACTAAATAAAAAATATGGGAAGTTCTCATTAAAGCCGGTGAAAACTTTCTACCAACAGAAGGTGGCCCCAGCTTTAATATACGGGGCTGAAAATGCCTTCGGATGCCTCGAAGAATTTTGGTCAACCCTAGAACACACATTTTCGGTGAAAATACTTCATTTACCCAATAGTATCTCAACAGCCTGTTTACGACACGAGTTCGGTCTGATCTCTATCAAAGCCCGTATCAGCTGGAACAATCTTGCTCTGTTTAGGAAAACCATCTTGACAGAGGTCGCTCCACAATTCAGAATCTTAAGTAAGCCTGGCAGCGGCAATCCCGAGTGTCTATCTTTATGGAACAAAAGATGTGAGGAGCTGCTGACCATGTACGAAACTAACACAAAAACGCTTCAGGAATATCCATATCTGGTGATGAAAAAGATCTGGGAACTAGACTGTATCCTGACTGGTGAAGATCGAAGCTAAAACAATGAAAGATGTGCCGAGCGAAGCCAGAGCGTTCAACAATCTACAAAATGATGTAGCACTATTCCCTGATAACATGAAGAGATCGACATATACGCGATTTCGTCTAAATTTGATCAAAAGCAAAGATCGAACAAAGAACTGGCCTGGAAGGGATAAGATGAACGTAGCCTGTAGGTTCGGCGATGCCTGCGAAGAAACGACTAAGCATCTTGTGCTTTTTTTGCCCTTTTTTCAGAACACAAAGAACAAAACGCTTTGGTCACCTGTTGGAAGGTTAGGCAATGATGAATTCAGAAGAGTGGTGGCACTCGGTGTTCACGGGAATGAATAAGAAACTGACATTTGCACTAACCTTGTTTTTGGACGAGATTGAAGAATGTCTTGAGACTACAGCCAGTGAAGTAAAAGGATGATTGTATAGTGTGCAACTATGTACTTGGACAGTTGCTGTAACTCATTGTTTACTGAAAAGGTTAGTTTGGTCATGGAGAAAACAGACTTGTAAAGCAGACGAAAAGACTTTTCTTTTCATTTAACTGTTGTGTTGATATTTAATTTGCTTAGGCTGTGTTTTAAAGGCTTGTATAAGCCAATAAAAATGTAAAAAATATTTGATGGTCATAACTTGCTCGCATCTTTAGATTTAGCATTAGATAGGCATTTTTCAAACCCAATTGAAGTTCAATAAACACCCTTGAACTGTGGTCACTTGTGTCTGTCTTACTGTTGATACCATACCTTCCTTACACTAGCCACATGCAGAGGGTGCAAGTGTGGTGCAGAACATTAAGAACATTGGGAAACATCATCATATTAATATATCGTTGAAAATACATCTTGGGGACAGGAACCCTGAAGTTTGAACTACTTTTTTAATTGAGGACAGAGCCGCAGGATATTTTGTGTTTTGAACTGTGTTTTGTAACTTGGGGAAGGGAACCCAGAGTATTGGTTAATTCTGTATTTTAGAACTTAAGGCAATCCTGAGACTTTTGTTTCAACTGCTTTATACTAGGGGAAGAGAGCTGAAAGAAAGTTCAGAGCTTTGTCCAGCTTGGAATTTTATACTGAACACTATTTTGATGGTTGCTGAAATCCCTACACACTGCATAAGATTAGTTGCGAGGACAAGTATAGGATTTGGACACAGGCAGATTCCTAAATTGAACTTGCGGACTTTGACTTTCCTTAGTTTTGGTTTCATAGGGAAATCCCAACATAGTATAGGGCAAGATATATGGATTTCCATCCTAACATTTAAGTTAATAAAAGGGTTTACTTTGAATCTGTTGTCTGTGTCTTACTCCAAAATGCCCTCACAAAAGATACTCTTTTCTTGAGCAATATTTTCCTGAGTTGGCCCACTTGCATCAATCCTTAATAAATCTGTGTGTCTTAAACCTTAAAGTACAATCCAACTCTGTTTCATTACAGATGACAAAACTAATAATAAACAGCCAAAGTTAGTTCTTAATTTACATGGCACAGCCAAGCATGAGATAAATGAATTAGGCTGTGTATGCTGCTTTGGAATTTAATAAAACTTGATATAGTTGGGATCTGATTTGATTGGTGGCTGTGTTTCAACTAACATGACATCAAGTTGTGCTATAAGGTATTGTACAAATAATTGCATCCATCTGATTTTTGCATCACTGTTTTTTGCTCCAAATTGCTGTCATATTTCCCCCTGGTTTTACCCTTGTGATATCTACAATTGTCTACACCCTTATATTTGATGATTGCTTCGAATCTTACAACACCTACATATCTAAGATTTGCTTCGTAGAGCCTTTCAATACACGCTCTTTGCCTAAATCCTCGTAAGTGTGCATCCTTTTGATTTTACTCCTCATTATACCTATGGGCACTCTGGTTATATTTGCTCCTGATGGAACAAGTGTGTTATATCCCCTGGTTACATCCTTGCGAGACATGTACACTGCCTACATGTTATGATATTTTCTCTTTATTGCATCCTAATTATACCTTCACTTAAATGCACCCTTGTGTTTTGTGATGAATCCCAGGATGTCGTCACTGTTTCCAGGGGATAAGCCCCTTCCCATGAGGCCAGGGAGTTGAGACCGCAACCCGATAGTCCCCCTGGCGGTGGTGCCTGTGAATCTCATGAGGAGGGAAAACCCCTATGGGATGAGGGATGATACCTTGGGAGAAATGCAGTATCAGTTCCTTACACCCCAACCTCCCTCATCCTGATAACCTGCACAGTGTTAGGGAGAATTCTCTGTTTAGGCTGAATTTCCTAACCTAGTGAGTCCCCCAGCAGCTTTGCTGGATTTCTGGAGTTTGTTTTTTTCCATCCTGCCAAGAGTGAGACTCTTTTTCTCCCACTCTTGGACATGAATGTGTGTAATTCCTGTAAATGTCAATGTGTTCTATGGGCTATGGGGTCTTTTACTCCATAGGGTCTCATATGTTTTTCTATGTGTGTTACACCGCACCCTACGTGCCGTAACACTGGGGCATCCTAGCGGACCCCCATCATAGACTCCATACCCGGGGACTGACTACTGTCTCCCCGGGCATGTAAAGTCACCATTGGCTTTACTAGACCTAAATTTACTAACAGAACTAGTACAAACCATCCTATTGTGGACGTACTAGTAGGGGTAATTCGATTACTCCTGGGTCTGTTATTCGAGGGGGCACTGTCCTGTCCCCCCACGTCGAGTTTTGGCTGGTGGCAGTGGAAACTACTTGTTATATTCGACCCCGAATATAACCCTATGGGATTCTTCCCATTGTTAGAGATTGATACTGTTTCTCGTTAATCTCTAACATACCATCGGTCTACTTATCTTAAATAAGTCTATCGGATGGTATTTTATGCCAGAACTCGTTTTTTAAAATGGCGTCTGTGTTCGTCTCTGTGACTGCTAAACCAAAGGTCGAGCCCTTTGTTCCACTTTTGGCGGGCTTCTGTACAGAGACCCTCCAAAGTGGTGCCATTCTGTCTGGGTTACCACAGGGGTGTGGGAGGGAATTTAGGCACCCTGGACCGAGTTGCCTTGCCAACTCCGGTCGCACTCTGGTGTGATTGGCCCAAGTGGCGAGCCTCCCCGCTCACCACTTAGCATGTGTTGATTGACAGCTAGGCTGAATGAATGGGGGTTTTCTGCATAAAAGCAGGGCTTTTGGGACTGGATCTGGAGAAGTCGCCACAGGACCTAAGAATCCGACGAGGGTAAAGCTAAGCCGACCTGCAACGACGACACCTCCGGTGGAGCCCTGCTGAACCGACTCACCACTTCCCGACGACAGAGGAGATCTCCCTGCCGGAGAGTCTCTTCCCCTGACTGGTGGGAACAACCAGTCCCTTTTGCTTTTTCTTCGCCTCAGGACGCAGTGGTCGAATTGCCCGTGCAGAGCACCTCGGCAACCAGATAGCCACTACCCCTGTACCGCGACCAAAAGGTGGTGCCTTGTGACGGAGCACTCCGCGGCTGGTCTCTTCCCTGGTGGTGCAACGATCTTCAAATTTCCTTCGACGACGAGATCCTCTCTTCTCTTGGCAAAGACCGGACATGCATCCACCACCAGGAACAAATGCCCCCACCGGAGCTGTCTCTCCACAATCAAGGTACTGTGTCCGCCTGGCTTCCCTTGTTGCCGGATAGAGCGAGGTGTCTTAATCCTCGCCTCTCCATAGGGTCGCCTCCAAGCTTTCTCTAGCGTGTTGTTCTGAACTGGTCCAATCTGCCGATAACAATTTGCTCGAAGACTCAAACGCATTTCCACTAAGATACTTTTGGGACATATCGCCTCGCCTCTCTCCGAGTGGGCCTGGCCTCTGAACTTTATAATCTATCGTGGTTCTTGTCTTCTTGCCTTGCCTTTGTCCGTTCAGTATTGGGACCGTGTTGATTTCGTAACCTGCTTATTTTCCCTCTCGTCCTAACAAATACTAGTGTGCCATCTAGGTTGAGGCATACACCTCTGTCTGAAAAAAAGTGATGCTGGTAGAACCTAGAATTGTCAAACTATTGTTAGGGGGATTGATCTGTTTTCTTCGTAGAGTAATTGTAATTGAAGTGGTTGCCGTGATAGTGCCAAAGTGTTTTCTATAGATGTGCTGTTATAAATAAATACCTTTATATCTTTACACTGAAGCCTTGTTCCGTGTTTGCTTGTCTTACTGTGGAGAATTGCCCTATTTTGTATACTCCACATACTGCTTAACTCTTCTTGAGGGAAGTCTAACTGCTCAGCCACAGCTACCAAGTGAATCTGTGTGGTACAGACTGCTACCAAGTGGGTTCACTGCCAAACACCTGTAGTCCTAAATCTTTTGCAGTGGTCCCAGAGGGAACTGCACAGGTTTCCGCCTACCACACAGGACATAATAACCCCACACACTTCTATGTATGTCTGCTGAATGGACAATTTCATTTCCCCAGGAAACACTTAAACAAGAAAGAACATTGAGTACAGGGATGACTATAGTATTGGGACAAGGAATATGTGCAGAGTAATGTGGAATAATCCACCAAACCACTACATAGTCACTAGTCAATGTGTGCCAAGCAAATTGGAAAAGAGCATAAACAGGGAAGAAGGACTTACTGAAGAGAGAAGCCATCCCAGAAGGAAGCGGAAGATTCACATCCTGGCAGCAGTAGAGGAGCAGGAATGCAGACGGTCTCAGTAGTGGGACGTTTACCCGCTGGTAGAGACATTCCTGAGGCATCCGTTGCAGATGAACACCCAAGAGGAGCAGATGCCCGAGTCCCCAGGCAGACAGGAAGCCTGGAGTGCACGGAGAATCCACAATGCACAGCTTACAGGCCATAGGTCCGTGCAGAGCCGCCACAGTCCCTAGAAGCTGCAGAGGGAAGCCGAGAAGGGCCGAAGCGCCAGCAAACAACCGAAGACGACCGGTAAAGACTCCAGAGAGGTCAGGAAGATTGGGACGGTTGGTGGGAGTGCTAAAAGGAAGAATCACGAAGGCAAGTCTGGGACCCGCACCCACAAATGTAATCAAGGCCTGCAAAAGCAATCTTCATAGTCACAGTACCTGGCAGGGGATGCTTGTGGTCTTGTGCAGAAGGGATGTGACATAGCAGTTTGTGGCTGGACTGCCCCTTTTGGGGTGGGGCCAAGCCTGATTTGCATATGGTCTTTCCTCTTCTGTAATGGCTTGGCAGGCGAAGAACGGTGGTCTGGAGGGTTGCCCAGAGCAATGCCAGTGGTTAAGATTCATTCTAAACCTTCCAGCCATCGCCTCTTTGTTTTTGCTTTGTCACCCCGAGTGGGACAGGTATACCCAGACTTGGGTCCTGTGCCTGCTGGGCCTAGAGACCCAAGCTACTCCTCACTGATGAGCCCCAACAAGGGCGAAACATGTTTGGGGATGCTTGTGGTCTTGTGCAGAAGGGATGTGACATAGCAGTTCGGGCTGGACTGCCCCTTTTGGGGTGGGGCCAAGCCTGATTTGCATATGGTCTTTCCTCTTCTGTAATGGCTTGGCAGGCGAAGAACGGTGGTCTGGAGGGTTGCCCAGAGCAATGCCAGTGGTTAAGATTCATTCTAAACCTTCCAGCCATCACCTCTTTGTTTTTGCTAGGATAGTGTATCAGACTGGCTGTGACCAATGAAGCAGCAGTAGTAAAGCGAAAATAAGAAGAATTAAAATATAGAAAAGGCAAGTCTGGGATTCACACCCATATGAAGAGAGACAAAAAAAAATCTTCATAGTCACAGTACCTGGCAGAATAGTAACCAGGTTGGCTGCGACCAACAAAATAGTAGCAAAGGAAGATGATCACCATAAATACAGTAAATGCGAGTCTAGGATTCAAACCCATATGAAGAAAGCCAAAGCACTCTTCATAGTCACAGTACCTGGCAGGAGGGTGTACCAGGTTAGCTGTGAAACTTCATAGTGTGAAAATCCCATGGCCTTTTCCCTCCCCCGCATCAACCGCCTTGGTATCCTCTTTGGGGGTGTCTAGAGAAGTGTTATTGCTGTTGGGTCCGGACCCGGGGAGTGACCCAGAGAGGGAGGAGGAGTCCCAAGGTGAGACATGGTGTCCCCCTTTCCTTAACACCTCCCTACCCGACATTCCCTCTTCTACCAAACACCATTTTGAATACTCTCCTCAATTCCAACAGGTACCAATACACAAGGGAGGCGTAGGAGAACCAGAAAAAGGATTACACATCATCCCATGTTTTACAGCACCAAGATTGTTCCCCTTCTCCTAACAGCATTTTTAAAATAATTTTCCAACAACCACTTGGAAACACTACAACTCCCATAATTCCTCCTCACTCTTTTTTTCCCAAAACCAATGGGACGAAGAAGAGGCAAACTGGAGCTATGAAGATTACACATAGGAACCAATGTACCATGTATTCCTATGGGCAGTTTCCATCTTGTCCCATTAATAAGGTTAGGCAGAGTCAGGCAGAGCTGGAAAACCACTCACACCTGACTCGTGTTAATTCTCCCAGTGACTATAAAAGGTGGAGCACGCAGGCACACTTTGAGCGATCTGGGGATGCTGGAGGAAGTACAGAGGCCAAGAGGAAGAAACCTGAGCTGGAGAGAAGCGGGAAGACCTGGAGCAAGGAGGACTGCCAAATTTCTGGGCCTCTGAGTACAGGGGAGGCTGCAGTATCATACTTGCCAACCCTACCGATTTAGGCGGTAGGCTACTGCTTTTCATGCAGTCCTACCACCTAATGACATCATCCACAGATCTTACAGCTATTTATAATCTGTCAGGCTAAGTGGCAGATTTATGGGGCTCTGACTAGGCCTGGCTGCGTGGTCCCAGGACAGTCAAATGAGCTGCAATGGCAATAGGGATAGATGAGGCACATGACCTGGCATGCTGTGACAGACATGAGGTCATCAGGCAAGAGTGTGAAGCCACACAGCCCATGTATCAGCTACCCGCCTGAACTCTGTGTGTGCTTAAAATTCGCTTCCCATCTGTTAACACATGACAGTGTAACACACTGTCTGCCAGGTCTCAGTGATTCTTCTGCAAAGTTAGTCAGATATTTTGGTGTGAAACTTAGAGTGACTTATTTTTGATGTGGCTGAAGGGAGCTTCCCTGCTTGCATTTATTTGCAGGACCGTCTGGGAAATTGTAATCATTGCACATGTCAGCATCTATACATGGTTTCAAAGATTGAGTGTGACAAATGACTGAACTTTTCCTGACAGTTTGTTCTGTGAGCTGTAATTCTTCTGAGCGCGATACCAAGTCGTTAATTTGGTGTTAACTCCGAATTGCATTAAGAATACATTTCAAAATGGAAATGCAAAGTAGTGTGCGCAATAGCAGAATCCTAAAGCCCACCAAAGCTAGAAATACATATAAGCTTAACCTCTGCCCATTTATTTCATCCTAGCTCACTAATTCATTTATACCTTTGGACATTAAAAAATATACAGCTCTAGAATTACTTTCTGTAAACCCTTGCTGGTCATTGTGCATATAAATGTTGGAACAGGAGTACCAGAATGCAACATGATAGGAGTGTAAAAGCCAGGAATTCATTATCATTTTAAACCAGACATTAGACAACTTGAGATCACCTTAAACAGTCCTATAGGTTGTACTAGGTTTAAGCAAAGTTAACATCATGATCTATTCCAATCTATAGGTGTTCATCCAGTCCTAGTTTTTCTTTGAATTGTGGGATTTTCAATCTGAGTTGTGTAATTGGAAAAGCAAAACTACAAATCCCAGAATGCAAATTAAAAAAAAACAAGACTGGATAAGCAACTAAAGAGTTGAAGGGATCATGTTGGCAACTATATGAAACACAGACATTCCCCAGAAAAGCCGTTGTGATAAACCCATGTGCTTGTAAATCAGCATATGCCAAAATGTGCATCTTATTTTTATATATAACATCCAGAACATTTGCAGAACGCACAATACTCATTACCACTTATGCATGTGTACATTTGAGAGGGAATAGACCCATACAAATAGTGTTTGCTGAAGCTGTTAATTAACCTGATGCCCATTACCGGAATGTTAATGACTAAATATATAATTGTTACTGGTATGTTTTAAGATTAATATATTTGTTAGTGTGGTAAAAGCCGGGCACAGTGATCAGAGGTCATTCATAAGTGTTATTACATGGCTAAACAGTCCTACCTTGGTGCAGCCAGTCTGGACATTTTTTCTAATTGTGACATGGCATTTACACTGGCAAAACCAACATGAGTGTTCTGATGTGGCGATAGTGGCATAAAGTGGTGCAATCAGAATGGGCATGTATGTGCAAAATCAGCATCAAAATGTTGTTTGCACAACAATAAATTGTGGAAAAACCATCATCATAATGCTCCTGTGTGGTGTTGGATTTTTTCTATGAGTTACCCTCCAAAACTGAATGTAAAGTGTGTAGCTCAATTTTTCAGAAAGTGCGATGTAAAATGCACCATTTGAACCCATTATTTTAAAAATGTCTGGGGAAAACAGGCACTCTCCCCTGAGCTCCCCTTCCATTGGTAGGACTCCCTTGCTACGCTTGAATGCCCCAGCATAATTGTGGGAAACATTAACACGCCTCAAATAAAAAATAAATCATCAGCTACTACTGCTCATTCATTAATCTGATAGGATAGACCTGTTGAGGAGTTTATGTCAGGTGATCTAATCAGTTTAGAGGTTATGTGATGACATTTTCTTTTACGTCATCATTAACTAATTACTATTTTTGAAAATTCAAAAATCCTACAGCTTTTTGGTCACAGAATGTTGGCAAGTACGCAGTATGGCAATGGAGCTCTGATTCCAGGGAGCCAAACCAGAGCCAGCTAGGGTTACCTGGCAGTGCCCAAACCAGACCTCCTCCCCTTGGTGGAACAAGAATGCCCAGCCCTTTGAGGGGCAGGTGGCAAGACTCTGACCTCAATGATTATCCTCTTAAACTCCTGGAGCTCCCAAGAACCCCAGAATGCAGACGCTGGCGAAGTGGGAGCAAAATAAGATCATTGCATTATGGAGGAACTTGAAGTCCAGAGACATTTTCTTGTGGTTAAACTCTGAGCAAGGCGATGCACGAGAAGGATCAGTTCTTCCAGGGCGATGGTGAACCAGGCGGAGCAGAGCGACAGGCCAAGGGATGGAACCGAGGTATGGAGAAACCTTGGACACCCCAGCGAGAGATCGTTACCTCTGAAGGGCCTTGGAGGTTGCGCAAGGAAGCCCAGTCAGAGTGAAGAGACCAATCTCTTCTGTGTTTCAATTATACCAGCCACCCTAACGAGTGAATGGCAGGGTTGGGGAGGTGCAGAGGCAGTTGAGGTTATCAGCCTCGAAAAGACAAAAATGAATTAACACAGCCGGTGAGTTTATGAAAGCAATGAAAGTCTGGTCTGTGTTAAATGAAACTTGACGGCAACAGTATCCAACGAATGAAGGTTGCGCTTGTGCCGATAAGACGTGAGACAAATCAAAGCATTGTGAAGAACTGTAAATTAAAGATACAAAGTAACAAAGTGGTCCGGAAGAAGATTGCCCAATGGAAAGTCTCTTAACTTTTTGATGCTATAGAAGCGGCAGGAAGAGAATGAAACTGAGAAGCAAGATTTGAACTGTTAGGTTTGATCCCGGCAGAGCGAAACCTGGATGTGAGAATTCTTTGAACTTTGAAATAAGTACTGTGCTCAAAACTATATTTACCAAGAGGCATTGGTGTAGGAGAGAAAATGTGATGTCTGAGGAAAGAAGGTCGAGGTAAGAACAAAAGCCTTGCAGTTTTGAAAGTTCGACAGCGGAAGGAAAGTGAAAGGAGACTTGAGCCCGACAGAGGGAAGCCTTTGAACCGTGGGGAAGGGAACCCCCACAAATTGTGATTGAAAGGTTTGAGCCTGGCAGAGGGAAACGTGTACAGAATTGTGGTAACCAGAAGGAAACAAACTTTTGTTTAACCGTATTACAAGTTAAAAGGTGACCTGGGCTGGAGTGAGAGAAAGCCCAGAGGTCCAGCGGATAAACAAGTGACTTTTCATTGAAGGCCAAGTGGGGCCTGGTCCACGACCGAACTTCAACCTTGTGTCCGAAGCCAGAGTGTGTTGCAGGGTCCAAGTTTGCCACCTTACCACGGTATGCAGTAATAAAATTGCGGCAAAAATGTCGCCTTTACAAATAAATAGCAGCAAAAATGCAGTGGTTTGACCCGGTAAAGGTGTACCCCATTATACCATTCAAGGGGAGTGCGGGTCAAATGTTATATTGGGTCTGGAAGTTGCAGGGGTTCGCCTGCATCCTTTACATGGTTTGCAGTGCCAAAACCATGACCTTTTTGCTGCGGCTTTTTGTGTAAAGAGCCATTTTTGCAGCGATTTTAAACACATGGGACCCCTTAGCAAATGCTACAAAATGTGGGGAAGGGAGCTTAATCAGCCATACTGACCTTTGTTTTGAACACTGATATTCCTTTTTTGCATTAGACCTGCCCTTTACACATTTATAGTAGTAGAAAGAGGGCAGGCATTAGGTTTATTAGTGAAGGCCATTTTATTTTTGACTAAGAACTGAGTGGGACTGTATTTTCTTTTTGTTTGATGGTCGAGAATGCTCCCATCTTAGATATGGGACAAGATATGAGTTTTCCAACCCATTTATAACAATCAAAGGTTTTGAAACGTGCGGCTCTTCCTTCGGCGTCTACTCGTGATACCATGCCCCCATTACATTAGTCACAGCATCTGGGACAAACAAGAGCCAGGTTGACTGTGAAAAATATTGGGAAGAAACTAGATGAAGGGAAGGAAGCATGCTTCCTAGTAATTTGTACATAAAAGACAAGGGCCAGAAAAGGGGGATATTACCTCAACATTTTGACTAGGCAGGTGAGGAAACCAAGAGGAAGCAAAGCAAAGTGCGCTATTTTGTGGACATTTTTGGAACACTAAAAGAGGTAGACCCTAACTGGACATTCGGAGGGTGAGACAACCTGGGGAGTAAGGTTGTTCTTTCTTTTGAAGTTATTTGTTGCACATTACCAAATTACTGTGAATGCAAATAGACATCCAAGGCCAAATGATAATGATGTGTTATTATATAGTAATTACGCTCAATCGCTTTATATAGAACAAGTATACATACAACATCACCCAACCTGTGTTGGTACTCATTTATCAACCTCAGAAGGATGAAAGGCTGAGTTGAGGTATTTAAGAACAGACTAAATCAGTGACTCACCCCTGAAGTGTGCCTGAAATAAACCTTTAATGAGTCTAGAAATTATTGTATAGAATTACAGAAAGACAAAATAATGTGTTATTCTTATTTAGGGTCACTGCTCAAAGTGTTACACTTGTGGAACCCTCTTTTTTTTTGTTGGTTTTTTTTAAACAGTCATGAAAAAGAAAGCCAGCCACTCCAAAAATAAAGAGCCACCTGGCACTGGCCACAGCCCAGGAGCTTACAATAAAAAAAAAATGTAAAAAAGAAACGTTCTTTTTTATTTTTTTTTAGTGTTAGCAAGGGAGACCACAGGGGTGGCAAAGGAGAACTCGGGAGTCACAACTGGAACCCCTGGTGACTTTCAAATGTTGTCCCTGCAACTCCTACGCAGTAGTTGGTCACTGAGGGTTTTATCAACATAGACATCTCAAACCCATACCTTTCATCAACAGCCGGAAAGAGGTACCTCACTCAGGACCCAAAAACTATTACCACTTGGCCACACCTTCCCTCTGTATCCCCCAACCATGACAACTAGCCTAAGAAAAACCATACAAGGAACCATGAAAACCAAACAGTATACCTTCCCCTCTTGACACACCGCTCATTAATTTGCCATAATGACCTGCACCACTGTGAAACAAAACCAAAAATATAGAGACGGAGCACATATGGCAAATTCTGAAGCAACTAGAAGTTGCCAAAGGATCAGTTTGCAAGGAGTACCTGTTCAAGCACCCACTATCTTCCAATCCCCTTTTAACACCCTCTACTGTCTTTCTCACAGTAACTCACTAGCCATCAGGAACGTTAAGGAAATAATAGGCTCACTTCTGTAGAAACAACCATACAACATGGACCACCAATGTAAATAAAGAGTGGCACGTTGATCCAAGATACCTACCACATGCTTGGCTTTTAGCGACCAAATGAGACACAAATGTGTCCTCCCACAAGACAGTAACATGAGGGCCCATTGCACATCAGCAACTGAGCCCAATGCTTGAAATTCTCTTTCAATGATGTCCCCTGCCTGGCTCTGCAGATGGTCGAGGATGCAAACCAGGGGCCAAGTATGTCTCTGAGCCAGGGGATGATGGGCTGAAGGGGAGAGTGAGAGGTTCCCCAGGTTGCTATACCTCCATCCGTGTCACAAGACAGGGGGTAGTCACATCGGTACCACAGAAGTTAATTATGTACACTATAAAAGAAGAAAAATCTCTTCACTTTGTAGGGGCGAGAACAGCATTCCAGAGGGAGAGTAGTGAGAATGTGAGTGAAACAGGAGGAAGAGGATGAGGAGTTCCAGAGCTGTATTGACAAGGACAGAACGGTCATCTTGGAGCAAAAACAGGTAGGAGGTGGCTGTATTCAGCCAGCTACAGTATTAAGAATCCTGACGAGTGAAGAACTGCTGAGTATCTGGGCACAGAGACAAGCAGGGGCCAGACAGTTCAGGAAAGAGGAGATGGTGGAGTATTATGTGCTACATCCCCAAAGGAGGAGAAGCAAATTGGGCACTATACGCCCAGTACCAAACCCTAAAGAGATTAGATAGAGGATGGTGTTGAAGCTCAGACCAGGTTGGCAGTTGCTAGGCCATAAATCCAACCTCGAGATACGTGTACTAAATACCCAGAAGAGGTGGGGGGATAATAGAGCCTTATAGACCAAATGAGAGGTCATTACCACAGGATAATGATCTGCCACCAAGTTGTGGACTGAGGTGAAGCCGAAGGCCATAATTTGGGGAATGGTCATTATGCCAAGCGATAATGACCCCTCCCTCAGTCTATAAGGTTATTAGCACATAATGGTAGAAGCAATACATGTTTTTGAGTTTTGGTGCTGAAGTAAAAAAATGCTACTTTAAGTGTGAATAAAGTAAATAGACAAACTGAGCTAGTAAATTAAATGTGCTTTTATTTTGTGTTATTTAAATAAACATGGCTGTCTTCGTAAGTTAAGCATTTTAACTTAGTTGAACCAGAATATGTTTAACATGAACATGCATCAGGTGCCATGTAAAAGTAAACGGTTTCTCTATAAGAAAGTGAAAGCATTTTCCAATGTTTTAGCGTTCTCATTTGTGTGTCAAATAGCAAGTTTCAGCCAAAAACGTCCTCCCAGTGAGAAAGTACCGTGTTAAATAAAACCTTGCCTGGAAATTGCATAGTTTCCCTGTCCGCTTCTGATGACAGGATGTTCAGAATGCAGTCAATACCACTGACTGCATTTTAAACATTCCGATTGGCTGAGAGGAGGCAAATCGTGATCTCCATGTGCTAATATTCTATAAAACATTCAAAGGAAGGAAAAAAGAACACAATTGTACTGATATGGAACACTCAATTTGAATATTTTAATTTCCATTTCCTTCCATAGAATTGATAACAATCTTGAATAGATTTCACACAACTTACATGGACATACATGTTACATATGGAACTAGAAAAAAGATTCAAGTGCTATAGTGTAAATAGAACATCATTTGTCAACACTCCTTTTAAGAACACTGTTTCTGTGAATGTTTCTTTCGTTGTGGAAGGAGGAGAGTGGCGAGAGGACGGAAGAGGGAGAGAAAAGCTTAAGCATAATAGACCCAACATGGTACCTGTAATATGCAATTCCACATCCCTCTAATCACCAACTGGTTAGAGTAGTGAGAGTTAGGAAGTCCCTGAGGGAGATTAGAAATCAATGACAAAAAGCCTTCATGTCATCATCATAGCAAATAACGTACTGAGGGTGAAACGATCGCTATTTACGAACCTCGTTTTAAGGACTCCTGGGCTAGGAAGGTGGTTCTTTGAGATGAGTGAGAGAGAGAGTAAGGCCCAATGACTACTCAGGGGTCAGCAATGCAAGACTAACAACTTTTGAGGTTTGTTCAAAATAGGGCATTTTATTAAAGTATAAATTATATTAAATGCCTCACTATCCCTACTCTGTTGAGGATTTCCCTGCCTAACAAAAACTAAAGGGAAACACTTTAACATCTGAAGTCTGGCCCTCACATTAAAAATAAAATATAAAGAAAACGTTTATGGCAATTCAAAATAACAACAGCATTCACAGTTTCTTGATTGTCTCTCAACACCCTGGGGGTGAGCTCCCTTCCTCAGGATTCAGAGTGAATTATATTCCAAAAGTCAACAAAAGAATGTAACAAGGAAATCTTTGTAGACACAGTAGTCTCCCATTAGTTCTTGATGTCTCAATGTCAAAGTAGTTTGTTAACCACAGTTCCAACAACAGCCATTCTTTTTTCCTTGAATAAATATGAACTTTCCACCTTCTTAGAACAGCACCAATGGTATTCCCAGCCATAATGCTTTTCTACCACTTCCAGTAATTCAAGGAGTTTTGCCACAGTTCAAAAGAAGAGCCACTTCTACAACTGTCAGTGAAACACATTTCTTGGTTAACAGTTAATATGTCATTAATCACAATATTAGGATTCACAATACCTGTAACGGTCAGGATGCTTTCACAGTGCTGCTGCTTCCACTTCAACAACTTCACTTCTACTCAGGTTTACCATGAGAGCCTTTCCCCTTGTCTCATAGTACTACACTTCATTTAGGATTATCTATTGTTGCATCTTCTGACACTTAGAAATTCCACCACAGCTTTAGTACTTTGTGATTCAAAGAAAAAGGGTTTTAGAGTTTAGACAAAATGTAGGTTCAGGCACTTCAACACCCTCCACCAGGCAAGGCATTCTTCCTCTGAATATCTCCTCAGAAGGGGCAGCCTATTTTCCTCTCTTGCCAGTCTCAACTTCAAGTATTATTAATGAGCAGCAAGTTTCCCATCCCCAACTTTGACTCCATTTATCTTCCAACTGTCAGCCAATTACAATTTACCCAGAAGCCTTGATGCCACACTCTTTGCTCCAGTAAATGCTTGCACACTTGTATGTTAAGCAACATTAAACCTGTGCTCACATAAGGAATCACAACGCCAGGTTTGGCTCACTGGCATCTGAAATTCTTCTTCTGCATGCTCCACAACTTCCATGACTTTAGATACCACTTCTACTTCTTCTGGGGTCTCAGGGACCCACACCCTTCCTCGTCAAATGTATGACTGGTCCGGCCACTCGAAAAAGGAGCCCCTCTTGTTCTTGAGATCCACAACTTGCCTGCAGCTCCTCGCCTCAGTTTCTGACACACCTCTGGCATTGCAATCTTCACAATCAGGCTCACATGGGTTCACAGGCTCACAGCCTTCCTGCATGCCTTCCACTGCGCAGCCTCTGCAGCTCAGAGTTTGGGAGAACAGGACCCTCTCAGAACAAGCAGGTGAAATCTGCTGTCTCTGCTTTCTGGCATCCGTTTGGTTCTCCCACTTACACAGATTGCCAATACTGTGTCATTTCCTTTCTGCTTCTGCTACTATGGCCTGCACCCCAGTCACAGTTCCAGCTCCTTCTCATTGCCTGCACCTAAGGGGGCCTTTTATGCCTCCAAGGTTCCTTCAGGTGGGCTGTTAGGCTTAATTGCTTGAATACTACTACAGCATGCCCCCTCAGGTCTCTTCTTCGTCCCAGTCTCATTGGATTCGTAGTGCCCAACAACAAAGTTAGTTATTTTAGGCAACTTCTTTATTTTAAAGGGAATATTTATTTCCCTTAGGCCTACTAAAAGTTGAACTGTTAGAATTAGTTGTTACAGAGGAAGACAATTGACTTAAGCAAATATTGCTAGATCCTTTTACCTTATACCTTTGGGAGTAAGGAGGATTTTTATCTTGAGATACCTTGAGATCTTTCAGTTCTTAGGGTCCGTTCAGATTTCATGGTATTAGTGCCCAAAGCCACAGGATGTATATGTGATTCAGATATACTGTAATGGCAATAAGCCATTACCTGTTTTGGCCATCTTGAAAGTTGTTCCCTTTCAAAGGACACATACCGCGTCTCATCCCACGAGATCTCACCACCCAGGGCTACGTCTCCTCCTACGTGATCCTGACGCGGTACACCACCCCCAAAGTCAAGATCAGGAAGTTTCTGCCTTTCCCTGACCACCTGGGAGGCGACTTTAGGTTGGGATTCAGTGAGGGATCCATAGGATTCTTCACACTACTGAAATAAAAACCCTGTACCGCCTCAGTGAGTTGTAGTGATTGTTGTGCCATCTGTGACCGCTGTCTTGATCATGTGCCACAGTATGGATATCACGTTAAAGTATTGAGAAAGGGCCATACCGTGAGGCTAGTGACTCACAAAAATGGGATCCTAAATACCAACCCCCTCCCATGTGTTGAAATGCATCTCTGCAGTCCATGAATTGAGTATGCCAAGCTTTGACCTAATGCTCACCATTCTCTTTTCTCTTCTCAGAAAATCCTGTGAGATAAGAGGAATGGAAGCATAAATGGACAGTTCGAAAATTAGAACCACAGTGGGGAACCCAACAGACACACAACCGAGGGTCACAGCGAGGAAGAGAGAGACAGTGCAGACCCCAGGACCACGAGAGTGGGCTCAGACAATGTCCAAAGGGCCCAACCCACCAGGGAGTCAAAAAAGGGGGAGCCGGAATCCCCCTCCAGCCTAAGACTTACCATGAGACCCCATGGAAATGGATCCCAACAGAGGGCTTCCCAGGCCTCCCCCACACTGGAATGCAGAAACACTGCAGGACTTTTGAGTATAGAAGAAGAGGGCTGTCAAGAATCCCAAAGCCACCAGGGAAAGGCAAAGGAAAGAGATCCATCTTTCCAAAAAGTTATCAGGATAATCCATGAGAACAGGTCCCGGAACAAGAACCTGGACATTGGACTCCATTTGTCACAATCTTTGTAACACTGCACCCTCGGGTAGAAAGTGGGTGGAGTTTAGCCCCCATTTCATGACATTTCCCTAAACTTAAACCCCCTGAGGGTTAGGGTCTGATTGCCAGGTAACCAATACTCACAGGTGGAAGGATACTTAAGCCGGGGACAGGAAGCAGAAAGTGTGGTTTATTCAGGTGAGTTCAGCAGTGGAACTGGAGGTGGAGGTGGACCAAAAGTGATAGTGTTAGTGTGAATGCAAGAGTAGTAGGGGGAGGGGGAAAAGAGTAGTAGTGTGGGCGAGGGAAGTAGTTGTGTGGAAACAAAAAAAATGAAGTGGAAGGAGAGGTAACATCAAAGGGAGGAGGCGAGAGCTAGGAGGAGTGAAACATCAGAGGGACAGCAGAGTGGTAGTAAGAGTAGGAGGGAAAGGTGAGCATAGGTGTGACTGGACCAATCATATGTGCACGGCACAAACCCCAAAACCTCATTAGAACACCAACAACCAGTTTGAGTAAGAACAGCAAGAAAGTCCCTGAGGGAGCTTAGAGAGACAACACTTTAGAGAACCATAATTAGTAGAAGTTAGAAATGAGACAGCAGGGATTACCAGTCAGCAGCACAAACAGGGGTTATGGACACCAAGGCTACAGAGGGAATCTGGAGGCAAGAGAGAGAGAGAGGGATGCCTTGAGGGCCCAGAAAGCAAAAATAAATACCCATGATCCATCCTTGAGCCTCAGACTTTTTGGTGCCATATATAAAAGTATTGCTTTGTAAGAATCAAGAATAAAAGCACTAGAAGAGAAAGTTCAATTTGTTAATATGTTTGAATGAAATGCAGGAGAAAATCAAAAGAGCAGAGCCTTTACACAAACGCGCTGGTTAATACATTTTATTCATAATTACAGATAAAGTAGAAGACTGATTTGTGCAGGAGAAAAATAAAAAGTCTACAGACGCTATCTGGAACTGCAAGGGGATCTAGTGTGGTCTCGGTTTCTGGTCCTTAAAAAGTGGGTTCTTTGTCTGGCAGACATGTACTGCAGTGAATGTACACATATTGTCCTTGCCATGTTTGGCGTGCTTCACTTTCTGCCACCCCAGATGGCTGCTATGTCTCAGCCACTGTTTGTATTCCTGTAATCCAATTGCGTGGAGAACATTTTGCAAAACCCATTCTCTTAAAATAGGTACTTGAAGGGCTAGAAAATGCTCCACTGAGACAACCACCTTCACGGATAGGTCAAGAAAGTCCACCAAATGTTGTATTGCTAAGTGGCTTATGATGTTTCCTGGAAATAAGGCTTTGCTAGATTCATCCTCCTTGGACTACAATTAATCTGCCTGATACCGGTTACCACAGCCATCATTTGGGGAAACACTCCACCTACAGCATTCAGACCAAATTCAGGGTTAAGAGTGGCCCACTATAAATAGACGATATTTCCTGAAACAGCTCAGGAAGGTTTATTATGTAGGCATCATACAGGCATATATACAGGCAATAATGAGCCTATTAGAGCAGTCCCTACCTGGGCAGGTTTTTCCTAGATGTGCTCATTGAACCCCTGGGAGTGACTTCTTCTATAGCTATGTCTGCATTCCAGTTTGACTAGGTATTTGTAGGTAGCTGCAATAGGAGTTCCACAGACGTCAGTGAGGATCACTCAATCTTCCTTTCTGTTTGTAAGACTCCAACCCCCTTAGTGATGTACATCCTTTGATCTTACAATGATGACCCCCACATTATCGTATGTTCCTCATCTCTGCCTTCAATGCTCCTCATAATTTGATCCGCTTACCGTGTTTTTCATGCAGTTCTTATTTCCCAGCATAAAAAAAATAATAATAAACGTGTTGTGTGTTTTGGGTAGGGGATTAGGGGGGTGGGTGGCAGGGTGAGGTGGTGTGGGGGGGTTACAGGGAGGTTGGGAGGACCCCCCATAACAAAAAAACACGGTGAAATGGCCACAGTGAAAACACTACAGGAAATCTGCAAACGGCTAAAACAGCTGCAAGGAAAACAAATTTGATCAATTGGCCCGTTTTGATTAATTAGTTTACACACACTGAGAATGTAGGCTATATCTAACTGAACATTAAACATCTGTCTGACGTCTGAATAAACGTTTCAGAGAATGCAATTAATTATTCAGTGCTGGGAGCAAATCCCAACATTTGCATGTTGATAAGCAGAAAGTCACAAAGACCTAGGTGAAAAACAAAATCAAATGCTAGAGCATGAAAGCATACCTGCTGGACTTCTCCTGCTTGATTTTACTGATGTGTTGTAAATGGGTAGGAAACGTTAAAGGACTTGTAGATTCTACAAGAATGATTCTGAGAAAGAAAAGAGAAACCGTGATTTAAAGGCAGAAAAAAAATTCTTGCTGCCAATTCAACTATAAAACATAAATAACAGAACATAATGAAACATCAGCATTGTCAACTGTGTATAGGAGTTATCAGTCGATCAACAATTACAAATGTTGTAACACCCCCTGATCGGTTAATTGCAATGTAGAGACCCAGGTTGATATGTAGCTGTTAATAAAAAAGCTCACATAAAAAAAATTAAAAAGAAATATCATTGTGGTCAATCGTTCTTCCAGCGAGGAACTACTCTTCATGATGAGGAGGATTACCGGTTTTAATTTAGTACTTGTGACTACTGTTGTATTGGTTTGGAAAGGTGTTTATAACAGGTTTTATGCCCCTTTGACAAATAAGGCGAGTGCGACCTGCAAGGATATAAACATGGTTTATAGTCCCTGAATCAAGAGGACACAGTAAAATGTATAGCCTAAAACAAACAGACTTTCCCTTAATGGGATATTTTTTTTACAATCTCTTAAAGCAGTTATCTTCAGACTATCGGGTTGCCCCACTAAGGGTGACCTCGATGATGTTAAGGGAGGACAGCAATCTCTTTGTAAAGGACGTACAGCCACTACTTTTATTGGAAAAATAAGCAGTTCTAGAATGAGGGTGGCAAGAACAAATTTTCATTCACAGGAGCTCAACAAAGTTTGCAAACAACTGTTTTAAGGTAACCGAGTTGTATGATCGGACATGATATTGACTTTGGGGTCAGTGATACTCTGTAAGGAAGGCATGTTATCAGAAGTACAACAGACACATGCAATATAAGCCAAGGGTGTTTATTGAACAGTATATGGGTGAGAAAAACACCTAATCCAAACCTAAATCTAAGATGGGAGCAAGCTACGACCATCACAGCAATGAAAAACACTGTCCTAGTGGTGTTGTGTCAAAACAAAATGGCCTGTACTAATAAACCTTTTGCCAAATCCTTACTCTGTACAACAAAAGGGTGTTGGACAATGATATGTATAACAAAAGAGTGTGGTGCAAACTGAAATCTCCAAAAGGGTTTTGGTAGTTCAGAACTGCTTAACTAGTGCACTCCCTTCCCCGCGTTACATCACGGGACAAGGCAAAACAGTGCATGACTGTCGGCACCCCTTGAGTCTATAGGCATCAGGAAGCCGTTTCTTGGGAAAAGGCAGGATCCCTCAATTCAATTTCTTTTGCTTGGCATCACAAGACTTTTCCCAAGCTCTCACCATGTGGGATTCACCTCTTCCCCGGCATTCTCATGATACCCCTTCATTGGGTCCACCTTGGTCTTTACACCACGGTTCAGTCACTTTATCAAAAAGCGGGATGCACTTTCCCTTGCTTTCACTTCGCATCCCTCTGTCGGGTTCACTGTAGCCTTTAAATCACAGTTCAGTTAACTTTTCCAGTTCTACTAGCTAAGAATCCTCAGGAGCTCTTAATGTCTTTTTAAACAAATATTTGGTGCACTTTCACTGATTCACTCAGGTCCACCCCCTCCTCAGGGCTCAGACCTTCCCTCTATCGGGCGTGAGCCTTCAAACTGCTAGCATCACACTTGTTACTTTGCAATCTTTCACGTTTTCACTCCAGAGTACTTGCCAGTTCAATACAGAGACTTCCGATAGGCGATTGTGTCTCGCCGGGTCACTCTGTTATATTGTAGCAAGGGCGTTTACTATAACAATCAGGCTTTTCTTTCTCACGGCTGCCGTCCTACGTGGCAACGCACAATATTGCATACAGTTCAAAAGTTTATGCCGGCCTCCTCTACCGAGGCCTTCTTGTATCTGCAGTTCTTAGTTAGCATCACAAGGCTAATAATTCCTTAGGTTAACTTTATACTTCGTTTCACCTTTTGTCAAAGACTTTCGACCGCAAGAGGGGGAGGCTTGTACCCTTGACTTTACCCTTGTATGACCATTTTGACTATTCACCTCCCCTCTCGGTTACACTCTCAAGTGCTTCAGATTTCCTTCGCGGCTTCTCTCACACGTACAATCTCGGCATTCTTCATTCTTGCTACAATGTGCTTTCGCTTGTGGTTTTCTTGACAACCCAATGACCACCTCAAAAATGTATGTCCTTCTCATTTATCAACACAAGCCAGTCTCCCATTTCACTCACCGGCAGCGGTTGATACAGTTTATCAATACCTTCCGTCTAGTCAAGGCTTTGGGCCCAGTGCGGCTCACCTCCTTTCAAGTCCTCACACCGCACATGAAGGAGGTACCGCCCTGGCCTTCTACAGTAGCAGGCAGTTGCCCCTTTGGAATTCTACAGCAACTTTCACCCCGCAGCTGGTGGGACCACAGCCTTTCATTCGCCTCCTGGTGCAGTCTGCTCTGCTTCCATGGTGGCGTCGCCATCCCGGGATTTCCTGCCCTTCCGTTCTGCTGCTCTTGCTCACTTCGATTGCCCTTCTCGCTTTGCTCTCCCGATGATCTCATGCTCCATCTTTTATCCCAGTGGGGAAAGGTAACAGGATTCAGGTGCAAGCCATTAAGGTTAAGTGCAGGACTCTGATGTTGAGACATGTCAAACTGACTGGCTGTGTGTGAGTCTGTCTTTCCCTGAAGTGCTTTGTCCATGCAGCCGAGTGTGTATAGGAAAGGGTGAGGGGGAGGTAAAGTTCCTAGTACCTGGAACATGGAGGGTTTATAGGGAAATGGGAAACGGGTTACCGCGTCTCTCCTCCGGGTTCCCCACTTCCACTTCCCAGGGACCTCTTATCCAGGTCATCCAGGTGATCCTCCCGCATGGGTCCCCCAGGAACTGGATCCAAAGGCGGTGGCTGTGTCCTGGCCACCGGGATGACGGTTCCCAATGGGACTGAGCAGTGAGACACCCTTTGGTTTCTCAACTCTTATTTCCATCCTTGGGTTTCTGTCAGCATGTCAATCAGCAGAGTGTGTGCAAACATGTTTCTCTGTGTGATGATGTATTGTCTCCATCTTCTTCCCACTTGATGTGGTGTGCGAGGACATGCTATTGTGTGGTTCTGCAAAACGTGGTCCCTTCAATGACACTCCTATCGGTTGGCTGTAGATCAAATATAGCCCCCCATTTGTGAATAGAACAGGTCCACCCTATGCATAAAGGCCATTCAGGAGAACCCGAGTGGCTAAGGAGCACTCTAGCCCTTTCCATAGGCAATCTCCTTCACCATTGCTCCACATTTCCCCCTTGTCCTTAGAAACCTGCCCAATGTCAGCACCAGGATTTCGCAGAATTATTTTTGCACTTAAATTTATTGTGGAGGGATGGTGTTGGTGATCCTTGTTTGCAGACTGCTGCCCGCTTCACTCCCCATGGGTGTTCATGCCATATGTAGGCAATTGATGTTCGATAATGGAGTGGGGTGGGATGGTTGTCCCAGAGTGCTGTGACAAGTTCCGGGATTCAGTCACTTCTCCCCAGAGTGGAGCCTTTCCTTGTGAGGCTAGGGAGGTGAGCCAGCTATGCAATAATACCTCTAGGGTTGGCGGCATGCAGGACCTCACAGGGAGAGACTGCCATATGGGGAACAAGGACTCCCATTCTGCAGAGGAACTCCCTAGAACCCTCTATTCCAGAACAACAGTAACATCAGAACTTTTCAGGAATAAGGGCTGGTGCCGCCGGGGAGTAACTAAGTTTGCTTATTAAAGCATTGGTAAAGAGAACTACATTTCCCAGCATTCCGGGGAGGACCTGTAGTTCAGCGCAAGTTGCCGCGCGTTGCCAGCTGCAAGTAATGAAGGGCAGCATAAAGCCAACACGCTCGCAACCGCAGGTGTGGCTTATTTTGTGTTCCTGGATGGGTGCGGTCGGAGCGAGACGTGAGCAAAGCTTTCCTTACAGCCCGTAAGACTTTGGAGCAAGACGAAGCTGGCAGACTGGTGGGCAGTTGTTACAGCGTTTTCTTCAGACTCCGAGTGGTCCTGTGGGGCCGCTCGGAGCTCAGATAAGTAATGGGTACATTACGCTGGTAAATACGGGGAGCAGGAGGAATGCGGGCGGGCTGGCTGACATTGGTTACGGCATTTTCTTCAGACTCCGAGTGGTCCCGTGGGGCCGCTCGGAGCTCAGATAAGTACTGGGCACATTACGAGTTTACAGCAAAGTGTGTGTTTTCAGTAAATCCTTGTTAAGGACTTCGATGCTTAATACTCGTGTGTTTAAAGGCACACGGCAGAGTGCGGACCATGTTTAGGGTTGCTAAATCAGCAACATACAGTACAGGACATTCAGAGTTAGGGGCTGTTTAGGCACAACAGTCATCTGTGTCCCTGTCTGGGCATGTACATTATGGCTATATGTGTTCAGTGTTGCTTCAGCTTGCCCAACGGGCCATGTGTCATGTATTTCATGTATGGAATCTAATTCCATTGTTGGTGTTCATCTATGCTTGCTATATGTTTATCTTTTTACATGTTCACACGTATTAAGGTGTGTTTATACGATTTAGAGGTAGGCTGGAGGCAAGATTAATAGCGCATACTCTATGCGTTTGGTTAGTAAAAGAACTAGATAAGGAGGTTTTTTTCCCTGTGCTTCCCCTTTCCTATCCACCTTAGGAGTTTCCTAACCCTCTATCCGGTGTTCCTACATCCCTACCCTATCCGCAACCTCTTCCTAACTCCTCTTCCCCCCATTGGCTGCCACGTGGTGTCCTGTGTCTATAATCAGGCGCCTGTGCCAACCACGGGTGGAGGGTCGAATTCATTCGGCTTCTGTGGTTCGGGGGAAGAGTGTCGATTCCTCTCCTCCATTATTGTGTGCATACTGACATAATAAGCCACCCCCATATTAGGATACTAAAACCACCCAAGCCAAATGGATACGACTCCTCCACCTTTAGCCGATGTGCTAAAGGCTCTTCAAGATATTCAGTTAGAATTAGCACAGGCACGCCAAGAGTCAGACAACTTAAAAGTACAAGTACAAGGTTTGATGGCTCAGCGAACCCCCTTGGAGGGGGCTAGTGGGTCTAATGTTAGAGAACCAGCTACTAGTCAAAATGCTTCCGTTATTGTTCAATCTCCTAGTAATGTACTGTTAGCAGCACCTGAACGGTTTTCTGGTGATCCTCGGAAGTATATGATGTTTATGACACAATGTAGATTGCATTTTCTGTGTAAACCCATGGCGTTTGAGACCATTCAGGCCAGAACGGCATTTGTAATATCATACTTGACAGGGGATGCAGCGGCCTGGGCAATGCCCTTGGTTCAAAAGGATGATCCTTTGCTGTATAGTTGGGATGGGTTTTTGGCAGAATTTGGAAGGTTGTTTGATCGGCGGGAAGTGTCTTTGGCCCAAGATAAAGAATTATTAGGGTTGAAGCAGGGTACTAAAGATTTGGTAACGTATGTGACCCAATTTAATAGATTGGTGATTGAAACAGAATGGCCAGAGGCTAAACAAACAGTGTTATTTTATCAAGGATTGAAGGATGAACTAAAGGATGCCATTGCTCAAGTGGAGCCGCAACCTAGAACATGTACAGCTATGATAGATTTGGCATTGAGACTAGATCACAGATTGAACGAGAGAAGAGGTGAAAGAAAAAGACCGGAGGCCGTTTCGTTTGCGAGACTAGATAAAAGTAGAGGAGGAAGGTTGAGTGAGGTGGAACCCATGCAGATTGGTAGTATCAGAGGACCTTTATCAACAGCGGAAAAAGAGCAGCATAAAAGTAACAATCTAGGTCTCTATTGTGGACAAGCAGGGCATTTTATCCGCAATTGCCCTAATACTCCTCAGAAAGGGGGCGGGGAGACAAGAGCAAGAAGGAAACGGTAAAAGATGGGCCGGCCTTAGGGGGAACACAGGTGTCTGGCCCGAGTGAAGTAAGGTTCCCCAGATGGGTAGCAAACACGGTTGGAAGCAAAACCTCTCATTTTTATATCTTGGTGACATTATGTTTTGCGTTGTCCAAGAAAGAGGTATGGGCAATGGTGGATTCGGGGGCTACGGGAAATTTTGTAGACATTACTTTGGCTGAACATTTAGGATTACCTGTGCAAGACAAGGAGAGGGTGGAAGGTGTGCAGTGGTGTGCAGTCAGTGGATGGGTCCCTGTTGATATCCGGACCAATTCGGAAGCAGACTGAGAAATTGGAAATGATATGTGCGGCAGGACATAGAGAGGAAATCACATTTGATTTGATAGCAGCACCTCAGTTTGGTGTGATCCTGGGAATGCCTTGGTTGAAAGAACATAATCCAAGAATTGACTGGGTAAAGCAGAGGTTGTGGTTCGAGGAACAGGAGTGTAAGGAACATATGTTATCAGAATTGGGACCGGCAGTATTGTTGGTGGAAAGGAAACTGGATATGCCAGTAGTAGGAGCGGTGGAAACAGATACCTGCCCAGTATATGGAATTTGCTAAAGTTTTTGACAAAAGAGGAACGGAACAACTACCACCGCATCGACCATATGATTGTGTTATCGAATTAGAGGAGGGGGTCAAGTTGTCTTGCAGTCGGATATATGCTCTCACTGAAACTGAAAACAAACATCTCGGAGAATATCTTGATGAGATGTTGGCTAAAGGGTTTATCCGACATTCAACTTCCCCTGTTTCTTCCCCCCTATTTTTTGTTCCCAAAAAGGAAGGCACGTTACGAACATGCATTGATTATCGTGCACTAAATAAGGTCACAATTAAGAATAGGTTTCCTTTTCCTTTGATTTCTGTCTTGTTGGATCAAGTACGGTCCGCAAAGATTTACACTAAGTTTGATTTGAGAGGTGCCTATCACTTGATAAGAGTTAAGGAGGGTGATGAGCGGAGGACGGCCTTCAGAACTAAATTTGGGTTGTTTGAGTACCTTGTAATGCCGTTTGGCTTATGTAACGCTCCGGCGGCCTTTCAGTTTTTTATGCAAGAAGTATTGCGAGATTTCATTGACATTTTTGTTATTGTTTACATTGATGACATTTTGATATACTCAGATTCCCTAGAACAACATGTTGGACATGTACAGGCCGTGTTGAAGCGTCTGCAGGAATACCAACTGAGTGTAAAATTGGAGAAATGTGTACTCCATGTAAAACAGGTTGAATTTTTAGGATTTATTCTGACTCCAGCAGGAGTGGTTATGGATCCCAAGAAAGTGCAGGCAGTAACTGAGTGGCCTTCCCCGCAGTGCATTAAAGATATCCAATCATTCTTAGGGTTCGCCAATTTTTATCAGTGTTTCATTAGTAATTTCTCCAAGATAGTTTCTCCTATCACACAATTACTTCGGAAGGCAGAAAGATTTGTTTGGAATTCTGAGGCAGAAAATGCTTTTAAAGAATTAAAGAAAGCCTTTACTACAGCACCCGTGTTAAGACATCCAAACATTGAGAAAGCTTTTCAGGTGGAGACAGATGCTAGCAATGTGGCCATAGGAGCTATACTGTCACAGAAAGAGGAGGATGGAATATGGCATCCAGTGGCATTTTTCTCTAGAAAATTGACCGGTTGTGAGCAGAACTACTCCATTACTGATAAGGAATTGTTGGCCATTCGGGCAGCCTTTCTAGAATGGAGACATTATTTACTAGGGGCATGGCATCAGGTGGTGGTGGTAACAGATCACAAGAACTTGCAATATTTTAAAACTGCACAAACCCTGAGCCAGAGACAACTGAGATGGTCCCAGTATTTTAATGAGTTTGATTTTGTGGTAACATTCAGACCCGGCAGTAAAAATGGGAAGGCGGATGCCTTATCCCGACAACAAAATACAGACAATCTAGTAGAGGAAGTCAAAACAATTATTGCCCCAGAAAAGGTTATTGGAGCAGTCACTAAACACATAACTGACCAAATAAAGAAGGTGTTGTCACCAAGTCAAATGCAGAAGTGGAAAAATATGGATGCAAAACGAATGGTGCGGGAGGGGTTGCCTTACCATAATGGGCATTTGTACTTACCCACCAAAGAATTACAAGAAAAGGCATTGTATTGGTGCCATAATTCTCCTTAAGCAGGACATGCTGGGCAAAGGAAAATGCAAATTATGTTAGAGAAGTACTTTTGGTGGCCTACATTAAGAAAGAATGTGGAGAAATATTTATTACATTGTGAAAATTGTGCGCGTAATAAGTCTGAGCATGTAAAAAAGAGAGGGCTCTTACAACCATTGGCCACTCCTGAAAGAGCATGGACTCACCTGTCAATGGATTTCATTACTGACCTACCACCCGATAATCAGTTCAATACCATTTGGGTGGTGGTAGATTTTCTGTCCAAACAAGCCCATTTTGTTCCATGTGTGGGAATTCCGGGAGCAGGCAAGTTGGCAGAGTTGTTTTTGCAACATGTAGTCAGATTGCATGGTCTGCCAAAGAGCATTGTGTCGGATAGGGGCTCGCAGTTTACATCCAGGTTTTGGCGTGCTTTCTGTCGGATGTTGGGAATCAATTGTGCTCTGTCCACTAGCTATCATCCCCAAACCGATGGGCAGACCGAAAGAGTGAACCAGACATTGGAGCAATACCTGAGAGGTTACCTGGGGGATGGCAGAGAATCGTGGGTGCAGGCACTGTGGTTGGCGGAGTTTACATATAATAACACTTTTCACAGTTCTTTGGGAATGGCACCTAATGAATGTTTGCATGGGAATGAACAAAACATGATACCAGAACAACTACCAAACATGGAAAATATGCCAGCGTTGCAAGAGCGAAAACAGTTGCTTCTTCAAGTCAGACAGAGGGCACGCACAAATTTGGAGAGAGCCAAAAAAGCATAGAAAAGACAGGCGGATAAACATCGACAAAAGAGTCCGCAGTATCAAGTGGGGGATCGAGTTTGGTTATCAACACGAAATCTTTCATTGGTAGGATAACGTAAATTTATGCCTCGGTTTATTGGTCCTTATGAAATATGTAAGTGTGTATCAAATACTGCTATGAAATTGCGTTTGCCAAAGACTGTGCCGGTACATCCGGTATTTCATGTATCTTTACTTAAACCTGCAGCTCCCGGAATGAAGACCAAACGGCCTCCACCCATTGTACAAGATGGACAAGAGGAATATGAGGTTAAAAGGATTTTGGACGTGAAAAGGAAGAAGAAGCATCTATGGTACCTCATTCAATGGGTAGGTTACGGACCAGAAGACTGTTCATGGGAACCAGCAGAGGCCGTACATGCCCCCAGATTGGTGAAATTATTTCATTTGAGACATCTAGAAAAACCCGGTCCTGGAAAGAGGCCTGGGAGAGGAGGTAATGTCAGGAATAAGGGCTGGTGCCGCCGGGGAGTAACTAAGTTTGCTTATTAAAGCATTGGTAAAGAGAACTACATTTCCCAGCATTCCGGGGAGGACCTGTAGTTCAGCGCAAGTTGCCGCGCGTTGCCAGCTGCAAGTAATGAAGGGCAGCATAAAGCCAACACGCTTGCAACCGCAGGTGTGGCTTATTTTGTGTTCCTGGATGGGTGCGGTCGGAGCGAGACGTGAGCGAAGCTTTCCTTACAGCCCGTAAGACTTTGGAGCAAGACGAAGCTGGCGGACTGGCGGGCAGTTGTTACAGCGTTTTCTTCAGACTCCGAGTGGTCCCGTGGGGCCGCTCGGAGCTCAGATAAGTAATGGGTACATTACGCTGGTAAATACGGGGAGCAGGAGGAATGCGGGCGGGCTGGCTGACATTGGTTACGGCATTTTCTTCAGACTCCGAGTGGTCCCGTGGGGCCGCTCGGAGCTCAGATAAGTACTGGGCACATTACGAGATTACAGCAAAGTGTGTGTTTTCAGTAAATCCTTGTTAAGGACTTCGATGCTTAATACTCGTGTGTTTAAAGGCACACGACAGAGTGCGGACCATGTTTAGGGTTGCTAAATCAGCAACATACAGTACAGGACATTCAGGGTTAGGGGCTGTTTAGGCACAACAGTGATCTGTGTCCCTGTCTGGGCATGTACATTATGGCTATATGTGTTCAGTGTTGCTTCAGCTTGCCCAACGGGCCATGTGTCATGTATTTCATGTATGGAATCTAATTCCATTGTTTGTGTTCATCTATGCTTGCTATATGTTTATCTTGTTACATGTTCACACGTATTAAGGTGTGTTTATACGATTTAGAGGTAGGCTGGAGGCAAGATTAATAGCGCATACTCTATGTGTTTGGTTAGTAAAAGAACTAGATAAGGAGGTTTTTTCCCTGTGCTTCCCCTTTCCTATCCACCTTAGGAGTTCCCTAACCCTCTATGCAGTGTTCCTACATCCCTACCCTATCCACAACCTCTTCCTAACTCCTCTTCCCCCCATTGGCTGCCACGTGGTGTCCTGTGTCTATAATCAGGCGCCTGTGCCAACCACAGGTGGAGGGTCGAATTAATTCGGCTTCTGTGGTTCGGGGGAGAGTGTCGATTCCTCTCCTCCATTATTGTGTGCATACTGACAGAACTCCAGAGACATGCATCAAACCAAACCACTATTTGTTGTTTTAATATAAAACCTAAGATTCAAATTGACGATCAATTAAGTAAAATTACTGTGAAGAAGAATGAACAGCGAGTAATATCAATTACTCAATGGCTGGAAACCAACACTATTGTGATGAAGAAGAATGTACAACCTATCAAGAGTCATCAACTAAGAGAGAATGGAATATAATTCTAGGCTGGGGTGAACCTAATAGCCAATCATAAAAAAGAGCATAGTGAGGAGTGCTGAGAGAGACCAGGAGATCCTCCGTCAAGAGGAAAATAAAAGGTGCTGTAGGCAAGAAGCAATGAGGAATCTGAAAGTCAGAGAGATTAGGGTACCATAACCCAAGGAGAAAGAGTGGGTCGAGAGCAGTGGCTTGACCCTGGAGAGGTAGACTGTTCAATCTGGAAACACTGCAAGGTACCACGGATCTGCAGAGAAGAAACATAAGGAGAAGGAGCGAGAACCAAAGTTACCTTAACTAGGACGGAAGTCCCTATACTGCAAACAGGTCCGGCGGTGCAAACCCGTATAAAACAAGTTAACAGGAGCAGCGAGAGACATGGGACGGAAGACAGGGATAAAGAGTACACTCAGCCTACTCGTCCCAGTGAGTGGCCCAAAAACAAAGAAGAGCGAGATACACTCTAGGACTCAACCTACTCATCCCAATGAGTGGACCAAGACTAACTTGTCCTTTTCTGAATCTACTGTCCCTGTGATTTCAAAGGAGTCTTGAATTACCACTCTCCTTAAGAAAAATAGTTTGGATCCCAACGTACTTAAACAATGATATATCATTAATGTGCCTTTTATTTTAAAAATTCTTGATTGTGTTGCATGCATACATACAACTTCAAGATTTTATTGAAAACAATAGCATCCTGAACCAGCGGCAATCAGGTTTTAGGCACATGCACAGGACAGAAATGGCATTGACTGATCTGAATTCCAACACTGCCAATATTATTGAAAACCTGCTCTTCTCCTGCTATTGGATCCTTCTGCAGCTTTTGACCTGGTTGATCACTAGGTTAAGTGAACAGGCACAGTGTCCCGATATGCCTGCTCAGTGGATCTTTTCCTTCCTTGGCCCCAGGAGCGCCAGAGTTGCAATACAGAATGCCAGTTTGGTACCCACACTCGCTACATGTGGTGTTCTACAGGGGTCATGTATCACCCCTCTATCATTTATGTCTACATTATGTCACTGCTTACTCTACTGGATGGCCTTGGTGTTCAGCCTGCGAATAATGCAAATGATACACACTATTTTTGAGTTAACCTGCTGCTATAGCACGGATTCCCATACCATTAATCGCATATACAATACTATTCAAGACTGGATGATAAACTGTCTTGCACTCAATCCTGAAAAGTTGGAACTCCTAATCCTAGCATCAGGTCAGAGATTACAATAACTGCCTCAGGAATATATGATCTTTACTATAGCTGGTAATCAAATTCAGGTATCCAGTAAGGTAAAAACATTGGGTGTTGTACTGGATGCAGAAAATCCATGAAACCCCATGTTGCCACTGTCCGGGCCTCTTGTGGCTATGTCTCCAAACTATTCAAACATATTTGACCATATAGCTCCTTAAAAAATAGATCTCACCTAGCCATTACTCTAGTCAATTCACTCCTTGATTATTGCAATCATTTGTTGGTGGGGACATCTAAGGTGACTCTTAAGCCCCTGCAGGTTGCCCAGAATGGTGCCGTTAGAGCTGTTTATGGGCTCTCTCTCAGGGAACAGGTTACAGATGCCAGACGCAGTCTGCACTGAATTTCTGTTAAACAACGTGCCACGTACAAGCTTCTGTCCCTGACTTATAATTCCGATCACAATGAAGCTCCTCAATATCTCATGAACCGCCTTACCACCCTCCGAGTGGGTCGTAACCTGGGTTTAATGACCCACTAAAATGTACTCAACCTAGGTGCAACTTAAAAACCTTTGCCGGTTCCACCTTTGACGCACAGGCTCCCTTCTACTGTAATAAACATTCGTCTGAACTCAGGCATTCTAAGTCTTGCCTGGGATTCAAGAAACGTCTTAAAACTTGTTTGTTGAATTTTGCTCCAGATTAAACACTTGCTTTTAAAAACATATTTTATTAATTTCACAGTTAAACATAAATAACACCAGTGTCACCCCCAACTCCCTTGAACCTCCCCCCTGCTCCCTTCGGTGGTGTGGGATGATTCTTCGGCGGAAAGCTTTACATTATGTCCCGGATTCTGATGTTATGAGGACACCACTGAAGCATATAGTCACTTTGTAAATAGGTTAGGATGTGATCCCACTCTTTCCGAAAAGCTCTGGGTGATCCTTGCAGTTTGTAAGTCATCCATTCAAGTGAGGCACATCTCCACACTTTATGAAGCCAGTCGTAGATCGTGGGCAGGGATTTTAGTTTCCTTTGTTGGGCTATCGTCAGCCATGCCGCTATCACAAGGGTCATCACTCCAATCTGTTGAATTTTCGTGTGGGACCCCTGACCTGGTTCCCACATTCCCGCCAACCACACCTTGTCCTGCAGTTGGTCTGGTCTCTGCATCATTTTGCCTATTTAGGATTTCACTGCCCCTCGCCCCCCAGAACTGTTGGCGGTTCGGGCAGCTCCACCATATGTGTTTCCAGTCCCCTTTCGTGGGACATCCTCGCCAGCATGCATCACTAGTGGGTGGGTACATTGCGTGGAGTCTCTCAGGGGTGCAATGCCATTGTAATATAACTTTCTGCCACATTTCCCTCACCTTTATTGAGCACGTTAGTTTGGGGATTAAGCTCCATACGTGTTTCCATTGTTTCCTCGTAATGGGTTCGCTCAATGTTCTTTCCCAACGTTTCATATAGCTCTGTTTTTCTTCCCCTTGGTCATTCAGAAATTTGTAAAGATTAGAGACTATCTTTTTGGAGCCTGTGTCTGTTGTCGTGTAGATCTCAAATGGTGTCAGATGTCTTGTGGCTGCTTCTTCATTGGGGGATGGAGGCGATCCAATGTTTTAGTTGGGTATATTAAAATTCCTCCTTGGTCGTTATCCCCAGTGCTGTTTGCATTCCTGCTATGTCATTATAGACTGACCCCTGTACATGTCGCTTATCTTGCTGCAGTCTGCTTGTATCCAGCTGTTGTAAGTGCTCCATTGCATCCCTGGTGGAAGTCTGGGTTCCCGAACATCGGGGTGAAGGGTGATAGGAATGTCATTAGGGCCCCTCTTTTGACCGCTATGTCCCAGACTTCAATCCCCGCCCCCATTACCTCACTTATCTTGGTATTGCGATGTCTAACGTTTCTTTAGCCATAGTAGGTTTGAGAGGGGGGAACACACCACTGCCCGATCTTGTCTGGCCCAGATGTGTTGGGGAGATTGCGTAACCCACTCCTTCATAACTCTCAGTTGTGCTGCCTCGTAGTATCTACGAAAGCGGGGGAAACTAGTCTGCCTTGGTTTTTCTGTACTGTTAATGT
Organism: Ambystoma mexicanum; assembly: GCF_040938575.1. Taxonomy (NCBI): domain Eukaryota; kingdom Metazoa; phylum Chordata; class Amphibia; order Caudata; family Ambystomatidae; genus Ambystoma; species Ambystoma mexicanum. Next base: position 157,027,091 of record NC_090941.1, on the reverse strand, counting down.
CGAAATCGCAATTCTCAGGGGCTTGTGTTTCCATAGGAAGGTACTCACTAGTTTATTCAGTGACCGAAAGAACGATCTTGGGATCTTCACTGGCAGTGTTTGAAAATTAGTAGTTTCGGTAAGACTGCAATTTTCATGACGGTCAGTCTCCCCCCACCACGAGATGCTGAGGGTGTTCCACTTCGCTAGGTCCACTTTTAGATTTGCCAGGCGATTCGGATAGTTGGCGTTACACATCTGTGTTATTGAGGTTGAGAGTGGGCATCCCTGTTTGGTGCCTCTACTCGGGGGCACCCGTCTCGACAGGTTTACGTTCAGGGCTATCAGCAACAAGGGTGTGTTGTAGTTGGCGTTGATCATTTGCAGATAGTTTTCACCAAATCCCATGTTTTCCATGGTGTGGAAGAATTGTGTTCATTCCACTCTGTCAAAAGCTTTCTCTGCGTCCAGGGACACGAGGATAGCTGGGGTGTGTGTTCTTTCTACTTTCTGGATTAGGTGGCTCACCCTGCAAGTGTTGTCTGCAGTTTGTCTTGTAGGTATAAAACCCGACTGGTCCAGGCCTGTGAGTGTTGGGAGCAGCCATGTAAGTCTCTCCGACATAATGTTTGTGTATAGTTTTGCGTCCAAATTAATTGGGGCTATCGGTCAATCTGATCCCAGAAGTGATGGGTCCTTTCCTGGTTTAGGGAACACCACCAATTTAGCTTTGTTCATGGAGCTGGTCATGTTCCCTTTGATCCTGAAGCTGTTAAACAGGTTTGTTAGTTTTGGGGCTAGCACATCTTGGTACTTCTTGTAGAAAGCATCTGGGTATCCCTCTGGGCCCGGTGCTCTGTTTCTAGGGAGTTTTTTGATTGCACCGAGTACTTCCTCAACCTGTATGTCCTGGTCTAATATCATCTCGTCTGTGTTTGAGATCTGGGGAGATTGAGTTTCTTCAAGTATTCCTTCTACGTATCTTCCCTTGGTTTGTCTGATTTGTATAGGCTCTGGTAATAGTCCTGCATTATTTCCCTCATCTCCTCGTTAGATGTCTTTATTTGGCCATATTTGTCTTTTAGTTTTAATATAGCTGTCTTCTGCCCCTTTTCACGTAGCTGTCTTGCCAGTAGTTTGTCCACCTTATTGGCGCTGATGTAATATTTATGTTTTAGTCGTAGGAGCGCTAATTCCGCCTTTTTGCTTTGCATCATTCCCAGCTGGCCTTGTATGTGTTTCAGGGCTAATTTTGTTTTCCTACTGGGGTTGTTTGTTACCTAGTTTTGTAGTCCTTTTAGTTTCCCCTCTAATTCTTCCTCCCATCTTTTCGCTGTGTGTCTCTTTGTGCTTTTATAGCTATTAGGTCACCCCGTAATACAGCTTTGAAAGCATCCCAAACAATATCCTAGAGGGTTGCACCTGTGTCATTTTCAGAAAAGTAGTGTTCGATCTTATCTTTTATTGTTTCCACTAAAAGGCTCTTTTACTTTTTCCACTATAAGGCTATCTTGTAGCAGGTCTGTAGGGAATGTTGATGTCCAAATCCCTCCCTGCATCGTGTATAAGTTAAATGTTGCTGTTATCGGTGCATGATCCGAGAGGATGATTAGTCCTAGTTCTATATTGCCCACCTTACCCACTAGGCCTGTGGATGCCCAGATGTAATCTATTCTTGATTGGGAGTTGTGAACATGTGAGAAGTGGGTGTAGCCCTGTTTCTCCCCTCTTGTGATGCGCCATAGCTCATGGAGAGCTAATGTCTCAAATGTTTTTTTCAAGGCTTTTGTGGGGGCATTTCTACCCGATTGTGCCTTAAAGCTTGTATTTAGTCTGGGGTCCCACGCTAGGTTGAGGTCTTCCCCCTAATATGATTTCCCCTCTGGCGAATCACTCAAGTGTCCTCAGAGCCCCATTTATAAAGCTGCCCAGCCCTGTGTTGGGACATACATCGAGGCTAGCGTCAGTTGCTTTCCTCCTATATCGACATTGAGAAAGAGGTAGCGCCCCTCCTTACCTGCTAAGAAATTCTGGGTGCGTGCATTTAACCTGTCTTGTAGGGCTATTAGGAACCCCTCGCTCTTCTCCCCCGCATACGCTTGGTAAATTTGTGACGCCCTTCGTATTTTATCCTGGCTCCTCTCCGCTTTCTTAATGTGTGTTTCTTGATACATGAGGATTTCAACCTTCATTCTCCAGGCTGGTCTTTCTAACTTCTTCCTCTTGATCAGCGTATTCATCCCCCAGACAATATATGTCAAGATTCTCACTGGTTTTATGTTCCGGCTAGCCATATCCCGCTAGTTTAGTACTTGTGTCACTGAAACCCCACCACAGGGAGGTTCTCCTCTTAACCCCTCCCTCCCCCCTCTCTTCACCTTTTCCAACTCCGCCTGAGGAGGGGCTAGGTTCCTAGAAGCACACGGACAAACTGTCCTTCTTGGAATTCCAACATCGCCTTGCCTTCTTCTCCCCCTGGGCCTTGGATTGTATGATTCAAAGTGAGACCCACCCCATTGTCATGGTCTGATGACCTCCATATTCTTACTTGTAAGGTCTGAGGACTTGGTTAGTCTTCATTTTCTCCTGCCTCCTCGGTTTCTTTCCCTCACTGTTTTCCAGCTCTCCAGTTTTCCTGGGCCTTTTGTACGTCCCTGTGATTGTTCTTGGTTGTCTCCAGCTTCCTGGTGAATTTGCAGAATTTGTTGCCCTTCCTCACATGTTGTGATCCTGTGTTGTCGCACCTCCCATGTAAACAGGAGTCTGAAAGGGAATGTCCATTTGTATCTTACTTGGTTGGTCGTTAAGTGATGGACAATAAGACCCATCCTTCTTCTCGTCTGGAGCGTGGATTGTGCAAGGTCTTGGTATAGTTGTACTTCTTGTCCTTTTACTCTTAGTGGACCCGTTGTTCTTGCCTTTCGCAGGATATGCTCTTTTTGGGCATATGTTGCTGCTGCTAGTACGTCCCTTGGTCATTCCCCTGGTTCGGCTGGTCTTCTTGTGGCTACATGGTACAGTCTGTCGACCTGGACCTGGGTTTCCATGTTCCCTGCCAAAACTTCTGAGAAGAGTTGGAGGACCATCTCGGTTAGGCAGCCCTCCAGATAAGCTGCGTATAGGGCCATTTTACACATGTAATTATAGCGATTATCGAGCATTTAATTTTCTTCTGCGTACCGTTTACGCTTTATTTATTTTCATTAAAAAGCCTACTTTCCTCCACTAGATGGCACTAGAGTGCAAAAGGTGTCTTGGATCTGCACCGGCAAACATTTCTTTTATCAGTGGCCGAGCCTTTCATAAGCATGATAGTTAAAGTGAGCAGCCCAAATCGCCCATTTAATGGTGTGTTTATATTAACACATCATTAAATGGGCCCTTTATATATCTATGATGTCTACTAGACATTTTGGAAAGGGCACACCTGCGAGTATTTCGTTTTTTATGAGGGATGTGCATTCTACCATTAACCATCTGTTTCCACTGCATGAAGGTGGCCCCGGAAATAATGCCAAGAACGGATCAATACGAAGGATCCGAGTGGTCCCAGTGAAAGGTAAGTGCTCCCAGGCCACCTGCTTCACTGCACTCTTGGTGATCGGCCAAACGATATCAATTACTGCACTCTCTTCCCAGCTCGAACATCCATAACATTACCAGCGAGGTTACGGAGTCCACATCATTCTCTGGAAATCAATCTTTAAAATACCTCTGAGACAGCTCAGCTGGTTAGTTCTGCTGTTGCAGAGATTTAAATGGAAACAGCCAGGTCGCAAGGCAATTCCTAGTGGAGCGATACGGGTTTCTTGCCTTTCTGAGTTCAATAACATGGCTTGGAAATATAACATCTGTGATTGGTTCAGTTGTGAAACTATGTAAAGCGCCTAGACAGTTTGGGCAGAGTGCTGTGGCTTCTAGCAGTGGTGTGGGTTGAGAGAGCAAGTAAAAGCTAGCTAACCCTAATTTTGCACTGTGTAGATTGATGGAAAGATATTGTTAATTTAATGCACTCTCTCTGCCATCATATTGGAAAACCGTGCACTTCAGCACGTGCACACAAACCAGTGCACGCAACAGCTTTGAGACCGCCACACAACCCCCTTCTTCTTGCACAAAGAGAGATTGGAGCGCTGCCATTTCTCGAAGCTTTCTCTTTTCCTTGATGGCAGCATTCATTTATAACAGCAGTCATTTATAAACCCATCGATCAAGGCTGGGAAAAAAGGCACTGGCACAAAGCGCACCTTTGCCAATAGATGTGATTTTCCGAAATCACCCTCTGCATTATGAGATTGATTGAGACAGTGTCAGGTGATGCTGTTCTGATGAGCGATCCATACTTTTCTGACATGCGATTGCGCTGCACATTTAAATGACCCATCTGTATGTCATTCTGTTGTGAAGTATGACAGCGCTTATCAAACGTGGAACATGGGCAATGCAAGTTGCCCCTGAAAAGATCCTTTTCATGCTACGAATAAAGTTGCTTTAAGTCACTAATCAAAATGTTTTCAACAACATCATGAATAACAATGAGCTGGAGGTTTGAGCAGGAGGTTTGTTGCAAAGAATCTCTATATCTGATTTTATTATATTTCATTTTTTATTACATGTCTTAATTCACTGAAAGTACTGTGGGGTTAAGTAGATCTTTCAGGTTGAGATTATCTTGCATTCTGGGACAAAGTATACCATTAAGGACGTGAAAATTAAAGTCACAATGATATTATTTTGGCTTAAAACGTAGCTGTAAGGATTTACATGTTGTCATGTGGCGTTATTATGCAATTTGTGTTTTTTGTAAGTAAACTCTGTAAGACATCATTACTGTTGGCCTTGAAATCCAAACTATTTGTACCAAGTAAACCATGTAAGATATGTGGTGAAATTTGCAGAGTGGATTAAAATCCCTGCTTCACAGTTCAGCAAGGTTTGTGATCCTGGACCCATCCCACACACCCCCACCTCCATTGCTTACCCGCCCCATCTGTCTGGCCACCCCACTCCCTCCTTTTTGGATGCAGCCAGAGTACCAGTAGTTCCTTTTTTTCCACTTCTACCACTCTTTAATCCCCCTGATGTGATTAGCGATTACGGGCTAAATTGGCTGTGATGCGTGTCATGCCAGAGATGCAGATTCTCGACTATCTTGGAAGAAACCAATCGGGCAATCAAGACTGCTCACCTATGATGGAAGTAGAAGATTGGGGTAGGTACAGGCGAGTTATTCATACTCGAGGAGTTCATGTGAATTTATATTAAAGAAGCAGCAAGGAGTAAGTCACGAGACATACACTTTGGGCCTAATTCACAGAAACCTTTTATAAAGGCAACAGCCCACTGGAAAACGCTCAATGAATTAGGCCCTTTGTCATGTGCATTATATAAATGGTCACTACTATTAACGGTATAATTCAAACAGTGGAAAAGGGGCCAGTCAGGCTTTTTTGAGTAGTAACTAGTTGGCAATAAATCACTTGTTATTTGCTAAAAAGGCACAGTGGCAAAATTAGTTGCCCAGGATCACACACTTTAGTGTTGAAGCAGGGATTTGGGACCTGTCTGCAACTTATGCACTTGTCTGCATTTCTTCCCAACTGTAATTGCCAGAATCATGTTTTTGGTTTTGTACACAATGTGGGGATCCACATTAATTTCCTGCAGCAGACAGCAGGGGAGGTAGCTTAGCAGGTTGTGACTGTTGCTGAGATTATGTGTGCAAGTTCCTGTAAGTAAATCATATGCTAACACTTGCTTACTCACACTCCCTCTGCAAGCAATACATTAGTCTCTATCTATAGTAGTCTCACAAAGTTTCTAGGGTCCAGAATTTTGAAAATGAAGCTGTGTATGTGGCACGTACTTACAAGTTATTTTATGGCAGAATATTTTCCACAAGTGTAATAAAATGGTTAAAGGCAAGCCAGACAACTTTGATCTACAACTCTTTTGGTCTTCGGGTCCGATTTTACGGGTCTGATTTTACGTATGCATTGGGTGTATGTTGGATACGTTTTACTCTCTTGCAGAGGAGCAAACTCATTTTTACTCTCTTGAAATTGCATTTACTCTCTAATTTGAAAAATCATGCGTTAAATACTCCCACGTCAAAATCTTATCTGGAGCACTGCCGTTAGGTCTTTGTCATCCACCGATTTCGGTAGGTTTTTATTTCTAATGTTGTATCTTCTTGATCTGTTTTCCAAATCCGCACATTGGAGTTCCAGGTTACTGGAGATGCGGGATAGATGTTCTTGCCATTCTTGGGCGGGGGTTTCTCGACTTGTCTCTCCCCATCTCGATGTAGCTGTGTCGTCCGTGCTCCACAGCTGCTTTACATTTTTAGGTGGTTTCCTTTGGGAGGATGATTGAGCTGGGGCTGTGGTTTTCAGTCTCGACTCAGTGGTTTATCCTATTGTGTGTTGGCTCTTTAGGAGGGTCCTCCCCTCTGCACATTTCAGCTATATGGTTGTTTGGAGTCTTCTTCCTCCCTTTGTCCATGTTGTTTTGTGGAGGGGAGTTTCATCACGCCTTTCTCCTCTCTGACCTCTTCACAGGTGGTCGGCTGTGGAGGTGCTTCCACTGCGCGCAAGAATGTCCTGAGGCCTTCCCCCCCTTCTTGTCGGAGACAACCCCCAACTCCGTTTGGTGCTCTGTGGAGGTGAATATCACGGTGGTGCCTTCTGTCCCTTTTCTGCCGTCCTTACTGTCTGCTGCCGTAGGTTTTCCCGGCCCGCATGAGGGACCACCTCCGTTCCGTAGCCGTGTTGCAGACTGAGTTTATTTGTTATCCTCGCCGTGCGGGAAGTGTCCTGAGGGCTCTCCCCTTCTCAGAGTCCACACTAGTTCCAATTGATGCTCCGCAGGGTGGTGATCTCTGCAGAATCGCTTTATTGTGTAGCTTTTAAGGGGCGCGCGGTGGGGAGAGACACCTACACACGTCCTCTTCTGCCTGCCGCCTTTTTGGAATCCGCCAAACACTTGCTTTTAAACCACTGTTCTCACCAGTTCAGACAATGACCTCTGTACCTGCTCTGGCTTATTGTTTTGTAAGTTCTGTTTTCGTTTTCTGTGCGCTTTGGGGCCCACGGGCGAGTAGCGCTATATAAGAATTACAAATAAATAAAAAGATAGAGAAACACACTGGAACTCAACCTACTCATCCCAGTGAGTGGAACGAACGCAAGAATAGTGAGAAACAATGTGAAACGTCTCTTACCCGTCTCAGTAATATAGGAATTGGACAGGAGAATAAGAATAACTGTTGGATCTACAATACACCTCTCAAGGAGAAAGACCTAGGAACATAGAAGGAGGAACAATATGTTAAAGTCCTTATTCATTTAAAGAACTACAGAAACACAGATAGGGATTCAGTATCCCTAGTAATATGAGAAAAGGAGAAACTTTCAGAGACATATAAAGACATTGAACAAGAATATTCGAAGCCCATAAGATTAAGGACGAGGACAATACAAAGAATTAATAGGGGAGCCAAAGGCATGCAAAGGTCCCCTACAAGAACTAAATACATTAATCGAAGAAATAGCTAAAAAGAATCTCAAGATTGTCTACTATGGCTGAGGAAGTCTACCCAGGAGAATTGAGTAATTCGCCTTTTTAAAAAATAATTTTCTATTAGTGGTAGGGACAGAGCAGCTTAGCTTTGGACAGAGGACAGACTGTTTTCTTTGGACTTCACCACACCCCACATACAGCGAGTACCTTAGTTTGGTTAAGCAGGGAAATCCAGAAACTAGGGATAGTGAGGCCTTTTGACTTATTGTTTTAATAAAAGAAAGTGAAGAATGCCAAAAACTGCCCTGTCTCCTCCTGAGCTACGACAGTGTCCACCCCCATCCCTATGATAACTTAGAATCTGGATGAGGTCAGTTGACACCACACTGGGTTCAGACAGGAGCCTTCTCTGAAATAAATATCTAGTCCTCTTCATGGTAAGTGCAGGCAGGGGGTGGGTTGATGGAATAGAAAGATATATGCTATTAACTCCTGGTTAGTTCCATAGGACATCAGAGCCAAGACCTTAGATTAATGCCCCAAACACAGTACATGTATTTTCTCTTGGATCAATATACCCCAAAAGTTAGACTGTTGTTGCAGAGATGTCAGACTTCTGTAGGTGGGTCCTTGCTGTAGTGCTGAGACATGTTGAAACAGTATCTAAGCACTGAAAAAAGCCCACAGACTTGAGTCTCCGCTTACATTTTCAGCAGTCGAGGGAGGCCTGTTTGCATTGACTGTGGGAGGAAATTATTTCTGTTTACTTGCAATTTATCCCATTCTGATGGCAAAACAAAATCCCTGCAAAACAAAACCCCCACAGACCAGGTTTGCAGTGAACAAGAGACTCACCCGGATAGCATTATGTTGGTTGGCAACTCCCTGGGATTTCTGGGTTGAGGTCAGGGTCTCAACACCTGCCCCTCAAGCACTTGGGCTTCCGTTCACATGCCCTGAGGAAACGAGTATTGCAATGGACACAGCCAGCAGGCTGAAGTCTGCCTTTTCTGGCCCTTGGGAGAGACAGTTTCTCAGCTGTGCTGTAGCCCCACACAGGCACTGGGTCAGCACCTTGCCCTTCTGTTCTCCTCTGGACACTCTCCACAGCTTCCTCTGCTCCTTCCTGCTTCTGGGCTCTCCAAGTCCTCTCTGCAGTTCCAGCTCACTCAAAATGTTGTTTCTGACTGCTGCCTTTATACTTCCATCCAAAGTTAAGTGAAGTCAGGTATGTCTGGTTGTGCTTGATTGCCTGACCCTGCCTGACTTTATTAGTGGGACAAAATGGAGACTGCCCATAGGAACTCATGGCACATTGGTTCCTATGGGTAATCTTTCCTCCTCTATGTTGTTTCTTCATTGTCTCAGTACGTAGACAAGCAAATGAGAAATAGGGATTGTGTGAGTTGTAGTGTCTTATAGGGATGATAGGTAAATCAGGTATATTATTGTCAGGATAAGTAGGATAGTGTTCTGCGAAGGGTGAGGGAGAGCAGGGAGATGGATATCGGGGAAAGAGGAAGAGAATACCGCGTCTCACCCTTGGGCATCCTCTTTCTACTCTCCAAGGATCCCCTAACTCATGTGATCCTCGCACACTTGTCCCCCCCCAGGGTCTGGATCCAAAGGCGATGGCTGTGCCCTGGCCACCTGAGCCAAGGATCCAAGGGAAGAAAATGTGAGGATGTCTGAGTCTTTTAAAAATGGAAATAGGACATTGCGTAATAGCGGTTATGGCTGGACGCCGTAGATGGTCTCTCTGGCATCGCTGGCGCTGTATTATGGGTTTGCATTTGGCTCCTCTCAAGATGGCTTCCAATCTGCAGCTCAGCGGTTCAGTCCACCCGAAGGATGCGGCTGGAGGAGCTCCTTCCCTTCACTCAGAGTCTGTATTTCTGAAGCTTTGTCCGGAGCAACAGTGCGTTGCTACTCCTACAGTTGCTACGCTCTGTGAGTCTCATACTAACAAGTAGGTTTACTAACCCTAGAACTTACATAGAGATTCTCACCTTCCTTGTTATCTTTTCTTCCTCTCTTACATTTTCATCTTTGCAGACACTCCTCTTTTCCCATGTCTGACTCTCTCCCCTTTGGCTTTCGGAATCGGAATACCCTCGAGATGTCATCTCACCCAAACAGTATGTAATCCAAATCCCATTTCCTGTGACATATTCTCTTCACCCGTCTACTTCTGTTACCATTTCACGTTGCCACTTTTCCTCCAGCGCAAAGGTGTCTGTACATACACTCTGACTACATTACCCAGTATACTTCACGGTGTTCAAGGTGTTGCGCGACAACAGACACATGTTGCTTCCATGACTCCGAATGGTTATCTGTTTCTGGTAGGTGACACACTTACGTTACACTTCAGGGCTTATCTCTTCTGACTCCTTTCTTCTTATCTGCAATTTCTTATCTGAACTCTCGAGTTCACATTCCAGTCCCCTTCCATTTGTGCCAGTTAACCACAGACTCCTAAATTGAGGGTAAAGTCATCAAGACTCATTTACTTACCTGGAAAGGAGCCGCAAGGACAGTACTTACCAGGAAAGAAGCCGCAAGGACTGTACTTACTACTCGCCTTTCGTTACAGCACAAACCAGCTGGATTACAGAAACGGGACATCAACAGCTGCTTCCATTTCCTAACGTCTCTACCCAGCGCTCTCTAGCTGCTCAGGGTTTTCTCCCCCACGAGGGTTTCTCTGGCAGCTTCTCTCCACTCATTGTTCATTCAGGGGCGGAGAGAGGTCACCAGGTGAATTTCTCATTGCTTCAAGCCGAGTCAGAAGAACAGGTTGGTGGTTTACCGGTTACTTGATTGTTGTAGATGGTTGTGTATAATCAGTCTGACATTGGAAAGCTAACAATAGCTGTATTGAATGGATATATAAGAGCTCTACCCTATGGATGACTATTGCTACGATTGAGACGTCAACTATGTTGAACGCGAAGGTCAAATTTAAACTAAAACAAGTATTGAAAACAATTAACAGTGAACGGCTATTAGAGAAACTAGCGACATAAAGTTGCCATGGTATGTACACACACATCCAGAAGCAGGTATGGTGTGGCATTACATGAAGATCCAATTTAATGATGGAGATTTGGATACAAAGAGACGATAAAAAGACTTCTTGTGACTTGCTTCTAGTCCTTTACATCCATTTTCCATTGGCCTGCACAGAAAGAAAAAAGGAGACCTATTGAGAAGTAACCCTTGATGTACCCTACTTCGTATTATCCCCACCTTTCCCTTCCAAACGTAGGGAGGAATGGTTTAGGATTTCGAATTTTGTATAAATAAACAATTGCCAATTTTTATTTTAAATGATGGATTTTTTAAAACTGTCAATTTTTAACAATTCATGCGGTTATGTTGTTAACAATATAAACATCTCTGGAAAGCATATTGCACTTTGCAAAGCTCATTTTAAAAGTACCAACGGGCAGAGCCCATAATGCTAAAGCACCGAAGCAAATCCAATATAGCGTATAAGGTTGTTTTGGTAAACTGATCTTGCCAGAAAGCAGAGCAGAAGAAAGAGTTTTCCTTGACAAATATCTGTGTGTGAACAGCAAATGAACTATTACGCTATTTTCGAAATAGGAAAAGAGGCAAGAAAAAGCTATCTGTGAGACATCATTTAGATATTTGCCCATTCAAGAGGAAGTTTGTTTTCTGTTCCATTTATACCTACAAAGATGCTGCTTTGTTCCTGCCAGTTCGTCTGTCACTCTTCCCCGGTGTCCTCAGATCAGACTTTAATTATGTCAGGGAAGTGAAAGCAGCTACAGATTTGCCCAAGAAAGATTCTGCAATTGCGTCGTCTACTGCCCCACATGTACTTCATAGTGAATGATGGATGATTTGCACTTCGGCAGAATAGAATATTTCGTTAATTCGCAGTTGTGCTCAAATTGACACAGCCATCCTATGTTCTTGCAAGTACAAATAATCCACGTTGTGCAGCTCCTGGTGAATGCATATGCAAGTTAAGTGTGCAACAGCAGCTCCATTTCCAACACTATGATACAGGAGAAGGATCTCTCACGTCTCTGCCCCAGCCCTCCCCCCCTTCTAGTGGGATTGCAGGTACAAGAAATGGAAGGCGGATTAAGAATTAAGGGAGTCGTGCTGAAGATCTGACGTGCAGCTGAAATGCCAAGCGCAGAGCAAACAGGCAGGGAAAACCACAGACCACAGTGAGACTTTCAGAAAGAGTATTCATCTGGCCAAAGGACCTCAAAAACTAACTTCAGGGAACAGAATTGTAGGGAGACGATTTTGAAAGCCTGCCTGAGGTCATAGCTGCTGGGAAGCACGCAGAGGTGAGGTGTCGAAGTCCAACCAGTCGCAGCATGGAGTAGAAGCCAGTCCCAAAGCACCTCCGACAGAGCCCTCAGAGAAGTGATAGAGAGCGAGAAGAGGCGCATGCTGGTGAAGCGAAATGTACCTAAATGGCATTGAGGAGGTGGACGGAGGCGATATCCCACTGAAGAGGATGGTTAAAGCAGCGTTAAAGAGAACCAGGAGACATTGCATGTTGGGAGTTGCAGTTCTTACACTTCAGATGCAGGTGGTGCTTACACAAGCTAAATAAAACCACACAGTGTTGGATTTTTTGAGTTGTACTTTGGTGCATGAGAAAGCCCCCAGTCTGACTTTAGGGAGTGAGAGGAATGGTTAAATGGGTAGGATACTGCCCCAAGTTGAAGAATGCTGGGCCCATGAGTGGTACACGCAAAGGCCCAAGACCATGCCATGCTCAAAGAGAATCAGCAACCTCTAGAGGCAAGGCAGCATTTCCACTAGTCCGGTCATCAAGGTCGCAGAAGAATACAAACTATAGACCGCCCCAAAAACACAAGCACCATAAAAGACCCTTCTCTGCCTGACCAAGGCAGTACCCAAGTAACAGAGGTGCAGGCTTACTGGGGAGGCCTGCCAAGGAGGAGCGGTCAAAACTGAAAAAGCCAGAGCCCTTACTCCAAGAAGTGTCAGAGAAGGAGAAGGGAGACGGTGCCTAAAGGTGAGAGGAGTGACTGGAAACGGGCTGTTGGGGGAGGGACTGGAGTAGCAGGAATATTAAGAAATAAGGAGGAAGGAATGCACAGGAGATACCCAGGGATTCTGAGGTGGAGATACAGAAGATAAATAGGGATTCTGATGTGGGGTTACACGAGATACGGTGAGAAACCAAAGGGCATTCTCACTTCCTTCTCTCTGGAATCCTTTGCTCCGGTGGCTAGGGAAAGGCCATCACTTTTGGATCCCTAGCCTGGGGGTGAATATGTGAGGGAGGATCAGCCGGGTGGAGGAGATTTAGGGAATAAAATGAGAGTCTCTTTAGGTGAGACGTGTTATCCCCATTTCCATTCCACAATGAACCTTCAGTCCATGATGCCTTTATAGGGTATTGTCAAACCCCCTCCCTTCCCTCTTTGCACAATAACCCTCATGTAAAACATCCCTATAGAGGAACAGGAAGGAGAACAAGAGGGTGAACACCCCCTTATATGGACAGACTAGAACCACATTTACCTCCTCTGGTTAGATCAAGAAATTGTCCAAATACATCTTACCTTCCCCCGACCTTCATAAGTTATTACCAATCTTCCCCACTGTCACACACTCCCCACTGTATCCCATTCAGGTCCCTTTAAGACTGGGACGAGGAAGAGGCGACTAGGAGTAATGCACACTCCCATTAGTGCATAGCACTCGTACTGGGACGAGGAAGAGGACTGTAGAACATCACTCTAAAGGTCAGGCATATCCCATTGACAGAGTTAATTGTAGTCAAGCAAACGCCCTGCACCTGCAGCCACTTAAGAGGCTACATGTGCATATAAACAGAAGAGACCCACATGGAGAGAGGGAACCGCTTGAGAAGCCAGGACAAGGCTGGAGAGGGGCCGGTGAAAAAAGACGCTGACGCTTGAAGGAGAGCGGGAAGGATGCCGAGGCTGGAGAGAGCCGCAAGAGAGTCAAGAGTACTGCAGAGACCCGAGCCACATGTCCCCTGCTGGAGCTGGGCAGACACAGAAATCGCCACTATATTGCAAGAGGCAGCAAGACCGATCGGAAGAGGCAACTGCAGCTTACTGGTGCTCCCGATGTGAGAGAGGGGTTAACATGGGCCAAGGAAGTTGCCGAACAAGTAAATGCATATAATAGATGGTTATGGAGACCAAACGGACATTATTGAATACCGAACAAACTGCACAGTGCTCAATGAGTTATTGAATAACAAACTAAAGAAAGACTATGCAGAAAATTTGAAAATACCGCATGAGTGAAGAGAAAGTGATGTGTATTTATAAACAGAATGAAAATAAGGAAAAAGCATTTATGAATAATATGAAAGTACAAATCCATGTGAAAACCAGTAATGAGAACTGGCGAAGCATGCAAGAGCAAATGATTAGCACTATGGGATAGTGTGAAAGCAAGGTGGTGACAATAAAACACCACAAAGTGATTTGTGAAAAAGGCACCGGTCGACAGAGACAAGAGACTGCCAAGGAGAAAAAGGAGTACAAATGGACTAATGTCACAAGTGCAGAGAGGAAACCTAAGGTGGCAAACTAGTCCAATGAGGAACATTATAAATTGCCACGGGTTATTGGTTGCGTGACCTGCGATGGGTGGACTGTGTGGTCCGTCAACTGCGCCTAGACCGAGTAACCCCTACTTGGAGTATGCCAAGGAAATAAAGAGGTTGAAGTTGTTGTACTTCACAAGTGTTAAAGTGGTTAAAGTGACTAATGTTGGGAAACCTGAGGGTATCCTTACTCCTTCTCCCCCTGGATCCTGTTCTCAGGTGTCCAGGGAAAGGCCATCGCTTTTGGATCCTGACCATGGAGGTTGAAAAGCAAGAGAGCATCACCTGGGTGGAGGGTCCTTGGGAATTGGGAGTAGGACGCCCACAGGCAAGACCTGGTATCCCCTTTTCCTTCTGAACCCCAACCTAACCCTCCCCCGGCATTTATGAGTTACTGTAAAACAACTCCCCTCAATTTTCCCCATTCAACCTACTGCAATATTGTGATGAGGAAGAGGAGGCTAGGAGTAATGAACACTAGCAGGTTATTTCACCACTCTAGTACTGAGACAAGGAAGATGCCTGTAGAGCACTTCAAAGGTCAGGAATGTCCCTCTAATTGTAGTCAGGCAATGCTAACTGAAAACTCACACCTGCAACCTGTCAAGTGGTTACAACAGGTGTATAAAAAGGGAGGAAACCAGCAACAGGGAGGCCTGTGTGGAGAGACGAACAGGGAGGCCTGTGTGGGGGAAACCAGCAGTGAGTCCTTTTTGTGAGGAGTCAGCCGTGCTGTGTCCGGAAAGGAAGCCACAGGCAGATGACCCAGAAGACCTGGTGGAGCCCAGGGCGAGTTGGGCCGGCCAATGTCCACAGGTGTGGGAGCCTCTGTGGTGGGGAAGCAGCAGCTGGAGTTGCGGGCAAAGGAGATAGGCAAGGAGTTGCCACTAGCGTCTGCGGTAGAGAAGCAGAGCTGCTGGCGCGTGCAGAGAAGCACCCGAAGTGCGAGCTTGCCAGGTCCCATTGCCACCTATATAGCAGCTTGAGCCCATGTAGCTCATACTGGCAGGCCACTGATGTTCAATGGGCATTTAGGCATAACGTCCTCCATTGATATGGAGATAGGTCTCCCTCCCCAAGTGTCTCTCCCACCTCTACTTGAGTGTAGATACCTCATCCCCTCTGGCCTCCAGTAGAGCCTAGTACAACTTTGAGATGAGACCCCCAGTGCCCTTTGCTGTGTCCAGCACTCGCTTCGTGTGCGTCAGGTCCCTCTGTAGTTCCTGCTTCCATCTTTCAGACATGAACACCCCCTTCAGTTGCAGGTATTTAAAGACAGACAGGTTGCCCACCCCCAGGGCTGCTTCCAGGTCTGCTATCTCTGCAAATTCATCCTTCTTAAGAACCTGCCCCACCCTCTCTAGGCCTGCTTCAAACCAGTCCTGGAACCGTCAATGGTCCGTTATGTTGTCTCGTATAGGTGGTGCCCCTATATGGCTCAGTGGCGAGGGCCTGTGATGCCTTCCATCTCCCTTCTAACTCACCATAACTTCAATAGTGGACCCAGAATCTTGTGCAAGTGGATTTTTCTCGGCATTGCTCATCAGTGCCCAAAACCACTCCCCCAGGGTGACTGGGCGGAAAAAGTAATTTTCTATATTTACCCATTGTTTATCCTTGTCCATATGCAGGTGAGGGATCAGGGCCCTGAACTGGGCTGCTCTATAATACGTTCTCATCTCAGGAAGTCGCACCCCTCCCTTTTCCTTTGGCTGGCTCAGTAATTTATAGGCCGCCCTCTGCTTTCCCCCTTGCCGTAAGAATCTGAGTATTTTCCTCTTCAATTCCCCATAGTCTATCTCCGGTAGTTCTATCAGGAGTGCTTGATATAAGTATAATATTCTGGGGAGAATCACCATTTTGAGAGCATTTAGCCGCCCTAACCAAGAGATTGTTAGTTTCTCTCCATTTTTCCATTTCACCCGCTAGCCGGTGCATAAGTGGGGGGGAAGTTACATTTGTATATTCTGTCCAACCTCCGCGGTATTCGCACCCCTAGGTACTTTATGCAGTCCCTTTCTACTGGTATCCCCAGGCCCGATCATCTCAACAGTTCTGTTGTGCCCTCACCCAGGGGGAAAGATAATTGATTTGTCAATATTTATCTTAAAGCCTGACACCTTTCCATATTCCTTTATTACCCAAACTGCTCTCTGTAGAGAGTCCCCTGTGTTCGACAGGTACATAAGGATGTCACCTGCGTACATGCTTATTTTATGTTTCTGCTACCCCACTGCTATTCTCTCTATCCCATCGTTTCCCCTTATCCGCTCCACCAGGGGTTCCATTTCCAGGGCGAACAGCGGGGGCGAAAGAGGGCAGTCCTGCCTAGTACCTCTAGTTAGGTGGATTTCACGTGACCCCGTTAACCATTCCTCTGGCAGTTGGTCCTGTGTAGACAGCTCTAATTGCCCTGCACATCTTATCTCCTACCCCTATTTTTCGCAACACCACAAAAAGGAAGGCCGACTCCACCCTATCAAATGCCTTCTCGGTGTCTAAACTTAGGAGTGCTTGCTCCCCTGGGTGCAACCCTACATGCTCCATTAGATCAAATGTCTTCCTAATTCCGTCCGGCCCCTGCCTACCCGCTATGAATCCCATTTGATCGGGATGTATTACGTGTGGTCGTTTTTCTTCAAATCTCGTCGCCAGGACGCAGGTGAAAATCTTTCTATCCACATTTAAAAGGGAGATTGGACGGTATGAGAAACAGAGGGACGGGTCATGTCCTTCTTTTGGGATGACTGCGATCTGGGCCTTACTAAATGATGCTGGGGTCTTCCCCGTCTCCAGGATATGGTTGTATAGTTTGACCAGGTGGTGTGTCAGGGTTCTAGAGTATTTTTTGTAAAACCCTATCGTATATCCATCCTCTCTCGGGGCCTTCCCGCTCGGGAGGCGAGATATCGCACATTGGACCTCCTCCGCCGTAATCGGAAGTGTTCTATCTCTAGAGGTGCGAGTTTGTTCATATGACCTTGCTCAGGTATGTCCCAACTTCCTCATCCGCTCCCTCTGCTTCAGGAGCATGTAGTGTTTCATAGTACTGCGCAAATCCCTCTGCAATGTCATTCGGTGTATGCCTGTCTCTCGCCCCCTCTTCCGGGCTCCCCAATTTTGTAACCATTCTCCCCTCTGGGCTTGGAGCATGGCCACCAGAAGCACGCCTGCCTCATCACCTTTTTCATAATATTTTTGTTTCAAATATCTCAATTTCCATAGCGTCTCTCCCATACCCAGAGCCCTCAACTCAGCCCTTTTAGCCAGTACTTCAGTGTCCTCTTTCCCGGCGTGCATCACCTCCTCCTGTTTTGCTATTTCCTTGCAGAATTTCTCTTCTGTCAGGCCTCTCTCCCTCTTCTTCCTTGCTCCCTCTCTTATCAGCATTCCCCTCCAGGTGGCCTTCCCAGCGTCCCATACTGTTTCCATATTCACTTCCCCTGTGTCGTTTAATTCAAATTATTCCGCTATTCCCCCAGGCAGGTTGTCGGAGAAGAGGGGGTCGCTCCAAAGCGAGTTGTTACACCGCCATGTGCCCCTTGGTCTGTATAAGCCAGAAATTTCAAGAGTGCCAGTTACCATATCATGGTCTGACCATCCCACGGGTCTTATAACACTTTCTACCAGTCTCGAACTGGTTACCTCTTTGTTGAGAAGGAGGTAATCGATCCTCGTATATTTTTTATGTAGAGGGGAGAAGAACGTGTAACCCTCTTCCCTCTGGTGTTCCTGCCGCCACATGTCCACCAATGCGTACCGTTCCATTGCCCAACCCAAATGACCCCATTTACCCACTTCTTTATCCGTGCTATCCCCTCTAGTCATTCTGTCCCATGTTTCTTTCTCCCAGGCATTAAAGTCCCCACCAATAATGTATAAGTCAGCCTCCCACTGATGTATTCTATCCAGTGCTTCTTTTATGAACCTTTCCTGTCCCTGATTTGGGCATATACTGCCACCAGTAGCACTTTTGCACCTTCCAGAGTTCCCTCTACAATTAACAGTCTGCCCTCAAGCAAATTAGTGGCATCACAATCTTGGATCCGGCATTGTTTATGGAGGATTATTTTCACCCCTCCCTTTTTCGTGGGTCCGGATGCCCAGTGCATTCGCCCTATCCCTCCACCTCGCAGTTCTCGCTCCTCACCCTGCACCAGTCTGGTCTCTGCCAAGAATAAAATGTCCAGGGAGGCCTTCTGAAACTCCCTTGTTACCAACTACCTTTTGATCGGGGAGTTCAGCCCTTTTACATTTAGAGTGCCCACCTTCAGGCCCTTCTTAGCTGCACCTTGCCCCCCATTGCTAGTTCTGTCTTTTTTTTTTTGCCATTTCGCGACTAGGGTTTGGTGTCGCCTCAAGACGCATGTCCTTTTCCCTTGGAGGGACTTGCCAAGAATACCTTAGGTTAGCCCTACTGGTGCCGGTAAACCCCATGAACTTGATACTAAACCATACAACTTTCAACAAGGTGAACCCCTCCAACATAGAGGTATAAACATTGATATGGGAGACCCCTCTCTCACCGGTTGCAACTTTGGAGAGGTTAGGGCAGTCTCCCCCAGCCCCTTTCCATGTTTAATTGAGCCTCCACCCGGGCTTCATTGTTTAATGCCTAACCGCAAGCCTTCTCTTCACTTTCATCTCAGTCCCCCTGCTTTCCTTGAGCCCCATGTCCTTTTCTTGGCAAGGGGCCATTGAGCCTCATGAATTTCTGCCCCGTCTGGGCTCTCCTCCTTCTCTGTGGCCCTGGTGCAGTCAAGGACGTGTCTCTCCTCTGAGGCCGGGTCTTGTGGGCCTTGCGGGCCCTTCACCTGATGCTCCATGTCTGACGTGAGGTATCTCAAGGCTTGCTCTGCTTCTTCAATTGACGTCAGTTTGTATTCAACTCCTTAGGCCTCAAATTCCAGTGAGAACGGGTAGCCCCACCTGTAGCGGATCTTCCTCTCCCGCAACCAAGTCATGAGTGGCCTGCAGCCTCTTCTCCTTGCCATTGTAAAATTAGAAGGGTCCTGGTATATAAAACACTTTGGAGCCTTCAAATTAAAAAGGAAAAAGCAAAAAGTTTTGCTCTGTTTAATACCTTCTGTCTGTCTCTAACTTAGGAATCTGACCACTATGGAGTGGGGCCCGTTTCCATAAGGTTTTCCTCCCCTGTGCACCCTTTCCAGCTGCACCGTCTTGCCTCCTTCCGTTGCAAGGAGTTGGTGTATTAGTGTGATTTTTAACCTCATTTCCTCTTCTGTAAGGTTCAGCTCTGTCATTCTAGCATGCAGACACAACTCCACCATTTCAGCACTGAGCTGGTTGTGTTCCAATGCCTCAACTTTGCCTTCAACTGCAATCACTATGCCAGTCAGGTCGGCTAACAACGCTTGTATATCCCCTCTCAGGGCCTTGATCTCTGCCAGAATATGTCCCATATCCTCTTTGGTAGAGAACTGGGAGAGGTCGATTCCTGTGGCCATTGTGCTGCGGGAACGGGCACGGAGTGCTTTCCTCGATCCCTTCAGCACAGACTCTTGTGTTTCACCTTTACCTCCCCTCTCAGTGCGCACTTCCATCCTCTCTTCCTCCACTCCTGTCTAGCTTCTCTGCCGTCTTCCCGTTCTTTACGCTATCCTGGGACTCTGCGCTCGTGTGTCCCCTTCTGCTGATTTGTCTCCGGGGGTCTCTGAATGTGTCCTCTCAGTTAGCCCTCTCTAACACGTGTCCCACAACAGTGCGGCGTTGCGGGGGCCAGGGAGGCTTGCGGGGTATTTATGCTGGGTCTATCGATGCAGGGCTTTCCTTTCCCCCATCTGGCAGTGCCTGCAATTTCTGCCTCTGTGCTCAGGATTGGAGGTCCGAGTCAGCCTGCTGGCTGCGCCTGTGCCTTGCAGTGGTGCAGTACCAGTTCGCTTCTCCTGTGTCCTGGTTCCCAGTTCATGCACTGACAATGCTGGGTTCGGTCCCTATGGGCGCTTTCCCCCCTTCCCTCTTTGTCACCAGTTGCGTTGCATCTTGCTTGTGTGACAAGGGCTGGGGTCTGGGCACATACTTCTCTATGTGTGGGTGCTTGCCCTTTTCGTTCCACCTGCGGGTCCACTTCCAAGATGGCCTCCCCCTTTGTTACACTTCAGGCTTCCCCGTGGGCATCCTTGCCGAATACAACTTCTTTACAGGCTCCTCTATGGTGCAGGTACAAGCTACCATGGCGTCTGTACAAACGTCGACGCATTCCAGGTCACCTGACACGTCTTGTACGTGGAAGACGTACAGCAAGCCACGCCCCTCTTACGACTATAAAACCACTGTCTTCCAAGGGGCTTGTTGCTGCTAATTAGCGTTACCAGCTACTCGCGGTTTCGTCCGTTTCCTCTTTGTGTCTTCCTACACAAATCCTTATCTGAACTCCAGGTTTTGACCCTTTGCCTGACTTTTGGATTGCCTAGTCTCCTCCTTCATTCCTGTCGTGCTCGTCTTGTTGTTGGACTCGGAACGCTACTGGATACGCCTCTCTTCTGTGTCTTGCGGTTCTTTCCTGGTTGCCGCTCTGCACTTCAATTTTGCTGTCTACTATCCGGATCATCTCAACAGCTATTCAACTATACTCGTGTACTCAGGTACATACCTATTGTCTTCCATGGATATTGTCTTCTGTTGGATTCTGAGACATTGAGTGACTTTTCTGTGAGATTGCTCTTCAGTGCATATGAACGCCCTCCTGAACTGCACCAACCCGGCACTAGTGCGTCCCTCGTGCCGTTCGGGGTTACTTACCTATACTAACTTCCCTGTTTGTTATTTTCTCCTGTCGTTGTCTTCAGAATCCTGGACTCCTCTTACTCCATTTATCTTTATTCAGGTCAGTTGTTTATCAATTCTATAGCTATAGTGGGAACCGATACTGATTTAGTTCAATTCCACTCATTTGTGTCATTCTTTGTAGATCATCCCGGGGAAACTCAACTCCACTCCAATATCTATCTAGGTAGTTGTCCAATCATTTCAACTGTTCTAATCACTTGTATAATATCAACGCTGTCTAATATCTTGGTATACTTTTGCAGCATTGGTATTGGCGGTGTGTGTCCTCCCCGCTCTTTTACTCAATTGACACCTCTGTGTGTTCTAACTGAAACGGCAGAGAGGTACATTGTGGAAAAGAGCCCCTCTTTGAGGAAGCCTGAGTATTGTACTCAGGGGAGCAGGGATGGAAGGCTGAATTTGGAATCTTATACCACCAACATCTCCAAGGTCATTTTCTCTGCATCTTCGGCCTATTCGGAGTGGTGAGTAACACCCTTAGAGTGCTACTGTGCCTGCCCTATTGCCGGACCTTTACACAGCGCACTTCTGCCAGTTGGGGGTCATGGCATGTCCTGTGGACCCTCCACAAAATTGCTGATCACTCCTTAGTTACCAGATAAGGTCCAATGCACTTCTGTGGACACTCTGGGGCTTAGGGTGCTGTCTCGCACAGCTTTATCTCCGGCCTCTCTCTCCTGGCGCTCTCCTTGCTGCTGCAGGTTTTCCTGATTCTGTGTGACCCGGATGGTGGGGAACACATTTCAGCCTGCTGCAGTCGCAAACCCCTCGGGCGTACCGCCTTTGCTGTTGGGGCTCGCCACAGTGTCGCAAGGGCATGCTACTGCCCCTCTGCCGGCTCGTTGCCGCTTCTTTGCGCCAACGGGTACCGCTCCGGGTGCCCCGTGCTTCTGTCCGAGTCCCCTGGCGAGTAATGCACTGCCTGTTCGTTCAGCTGGAGTCCACCTGCAGCACTGTTGTTGGCTGTGCCGCAGGGAGCATACGGTTCGGGTCGGAAGCCCCTTCCGTCACCCTGTGCTCTTCGTCTCAGGGTGCCTTTGCCGTGGCTTGGCCCGTTTCTCAGTTTAACTGCTGTGTTACGCATGGCGGTCGTATTACGACGTGCCCTGTTGACCGCCAAGCGCGGCCCTGGCCCCGCTAATGACATCGGGAGCAGGCCCCTCCGCTTTACTGCTCTTTGCTCTGGCGTCCGAGGCTGCCTTTACACCTACAGATGCCTCAAGTTGCTTCCGCTTCGAGTGGGTTTCACCACTTGGTATTCCACGGGTATGGGTGCTCAATCTCATCTCTAGAGTGCTGGAGGGAGCGGGAGCTGCGTTCTCAAGCAGCCATCTTGTCCCGCACCCCCTAGTGGTCTCTCCACAGACAGACTTTTGAGTTGAACTTTGACAAAAACTATCCTTAGTTTCTTTAGGTAGGGAAATCCCAATTAGTATAGGCAAGTTAGACCTTAATCCATCCTGACATTTGAGAAATAAAAGCTTTATTTTAGAAAAGTCAATCAGGGGGGGCGCTGTTGCGCTCGGCGAAGATGGCCGCCTGATTCACTGCTCCGTCCCGTGTGGCACTTTCTATCTGTAAAATCTCCTGTTTGCCCCGACACTGCGTATAGCCGACCCGCGGCGTGGGTTACTGACTGGACTTGGAGTCTACCACGCGAGTTTCGCCCGCTGGGCTACCTCTGCTGCGGAGTTACAGCCCGCTGTGGGCAGTGCGGAGGCGGACGCCCTCCGGCCTCCGCGCTCGGCCCCAGGAGTTCCCGCCCGAGCTCCGCGGCTTGCGGCCTACTGTGTGGGGGAGGGGCGCTCCACTCGCCCTGCGCAGCTCACTCCGGCGTGGGCCGTACTGCACCGCGACCTCTTCCTCCTCACCACACTGGATTCCAGAGCGACCCGCTACACTGCCCCGTCCTGGGCGGTGTGCTGACCGAGGTTCGAGTGCACATCGATCCGACCCCGGATGGTGAGTGGCCCTGGCCCGATATCCTCTGCGCCCGCCACACAAAGTGGACCCTGCCCTCCGCCTCCTTGACTTCGGAAGCCTGCTCCCCCTTCCCTCCTTAAGACATCTGGCTGTGGCAGCCGGTCTGACTACCTTCGATACTGTCACGGAGACAACCGAACCACCCGGCTGTTGGGCCTACTACTACGATTGTTCCAGGGCCCCGGTCCCCTTCACTTGCTTTCAACGACCTGCACCGAGCGCCACCCGTCTTACTGCCTCATACAGGGTTGCTCCCCTGCACTACTTCAACACCTACGACCCCGGCTTCTTGTACCTCTCGGCTGTTCACTGCTTCTTGGGTCCGGACCCCCTGCAGAATTTCTTGAAAACTTCCTGGGCCCTCCTTCTGTTAACTTGCTCCTGCTTGGATCGACCGTCCCGGTGGGCCTCCGTCGGAGACGCCATATTTCTTCCGTCCAGGTGCTCTGCTCAATCCTGGTACCTGCCCTGGTGGCCATATCCACTCTCCTGTTTGGTCTCTGGGACTTAAGTTTATTCCCCCTCCGGCAACATGTCGACACGAACCGGCAAGAAGCAATCCTCTATCAATATCTTCACTAAACCCTCGGGTGGCCCCGGGGCGGAGGCATCTACACAGGAATCTTCCCCCTCACTCGCGCTGGAACCATCCGATTCCCAGAAGATGATGGAGTTTATCCGAGAGGGGTTCACCACAATTCATAGCAAGCTGGATGACATGAATGGCACGATATCCTCTATTAAAGCGCATATGGAGAGAACTGATGGTCGAGTGACCGAGATTGAGGAGCGTGTGAGCACCGCCAAAGACGGCCTAGGTCTCCACACTATCCACCCGTGTTACCGAGGTGGAGAAGAAGAACGAGGACCTTGAATCTCGCTCGAGGCGCAACAACCTTCGCATTGTCGGGGTGCCGGAGGACGGTATACAAGAACCCATGGAGGACTATGTGGAGGGTATGTTACTCCAGCTCCTTGACTCCCCAAAACTCTCCCCGCAGTTTGCGATCGAGAGGGCCCACCGTTCACTCACGGTGAAACCCAAACCTGGTGCACCTCCACGCCTGATCATAGCCAGGGTTTAAAATTTTCGCGACTGTGATGCTCTCCTCAGGGCGGCGAGGACCAAGTGGGACCTTCTCTTAGGCGCAGCCAGGATCCACCTATATCCGGACTTTTCGGTGGCTGTTCAGCGGGAAAGCAAGACCTTTCTGGCGGTAAAGAGGAGACTACGCGACCTCCAGGTTAAATATGCCATGTTATACCCCGCAAACTGCTGAAATGTTCTCGTGACAGGCGCCATTACTGGCTCGCCACAACTTTAGATATTTGTTGAACGAATGCCGTTATATCCTACCTCAGAACTTATCTGGTCTTCTGGCATTCTGACATTACCTAATGTGGTTCCCATGAGACCACCTGGTCGCACCTGTAACAAATGAACAAGTTACTTTCTTACCTGGTAACGTTCTTCGAGGGGATTGAGTCCTCCGACGTATTCCATATCTATGACAGACTCCCAAAGCAGTACCAGAGCAAGGAGGAGGGAAAGAATTTAGAATCAAAATTTAGATTAGCCAATCAAATAGCAGAGCAAAGGACCGCCTTGCCAAAGGCCAGATCCTGTCCTCGGATGGAATCGAGGGAATAGTGGCGTACAAATGTATGTACTGAAGCCCAGGTGGCTGCATCACAGATGTTGCGAATAGGAGCACCCCTCTGCAGGGCAGTAGATGCAGCCATACCCCTGGTAGAATGGGCCCACAAGCCAGCCGGTGGGTCCTTACCCGCCAAGCGGTAACACTCCGAGATGGCCAAAATAATCCAGCGAGACAAAGTCTGTTTCGTCACAGCTTGCCCCAAACGCTTTCCAGCGTAACCAATAACGAGTTGATCGTCCACTCTGACCCGGGACATGCGTGAAACATAAAAGCTTAAAGCTCTCCTAGGATCAAGCCTATGGAGCCTCTCCTCTTCCTTACCAGGATGCGGAGGAGGATAGAATGCCGGAAGAACAACCTTCTGGGCCAAATGAAATTCCGTCACTACCTTCGGAAGAAAAGAAGGACGAACTCTAAGGACAACCCTGTCCTTGTGAAATACCGTGAAGGGTGGCTTAACTGAAAGTGCCTGTAACTCACTCACTCACTCACTCTGCGAGCAGAAGTAACCGCAACTAAAAACGCAATTTTCAGAGTTAACAGCCTCAAAGGGCAAGAATGTAAAGGCTCAAACGGAGCACCCATAAGAAACTTAAGAACAAGGTTTAAATCCCAACCGGGCACCAGCAAAGGTGACGGAGGGAACACATTAGTGAGCCCTTTCAGGAACTGTGAAATTAAAGGGATTTTAAAGTAAGAACACTCTTCAGACGAGCGCTTAAAGATGGACAGCGCCGCCAGGTAACCTTTAATGGTACCCACTTGCAAGCCCCTGTGGGCCAAAAAAAGTAAAAAGGACAGAACCATGGGGATGTCACATGCAAAAGGATCCACATTCTGAACTCTGCACCAGTCGCAGAACTTACGCCAACGGTACAGAGACTTTGTTGCTGGCCTTCGGGCCGAAAGCAACACCTCCATCACGTCTTCAGGGAGGTCCCAATCCTTATACCTCAACCTTTCAGAAGTCAAGCGTGAAGGTTGAGGGATCTGACCTCTGGATGGAGAACCTGACCTCCCTCCCGTGAGAGCAGATCGTCTCGGTAGGGAAGACGACGTGGAGGGCAGATGGACAAGTCGAGAAGGTCCGGGTACCACGTCCTCCGAGCCCACGCCAGGGGAATGAGGATCATCCGCGAACCGAACTTCCGTAACCTCCGCAGCACTTGCGGGATGACGGGGACTGGAGGAAACGCGTACAGCAGCGGGAATGACCACTCCACCACGAACGCGTCTCCTAAGGCTCCTTTCGCACTTCTGGTTGACACTGGAGGCGAAGAGATCCACTTGAGGGGTCCCCCAAAGGGCGAAGATCTCCAGGAGAATCTCCTGAGCCAACTCCCACTCGTGAGAGATCGCGCTCTGCCTGCTCATAGCGTCCGCCGTCACGTTTTCGTCTCCGGCCAGATGAACTGCTGAGATCGAAACTTCCTGCTGGATGGCCCAGAACTCGAGCTGCATCGCCTCCCTGCACAGAGGAAGTGACCCTGCCCCCCCCCCTTTTTGTTGTGGTAGTGCATGGCCACTGTGTTGTCTGTCAGGATCAGGACACTCTTTCCTCGCACAGTCGGCAGAAAAGCCTTCAGGGCTAGCCTGACGGCCCTCAGCTCCAACAGATTGATATGGAGTCTGGACTCCGACAGAGACCAACGACCGCTGACTGTCAGCCCGTTGGCATGAGCTCCCCATCCCGTGAGGGATGCATCCGTCACGATCGTCACCTCCGGCCAGGGAAGCCAAAATGGAGCCCCCTTCATCAAGTTGCCTTCGACGGCCCACCACAGAGGGTGGCACCTGAACCGGGTCCGACATCCTGCCGGAGGACTGCGACCATTGCGTCTTGAGTGCCCACTGCAAAGATCTCATCCGCAGGCGAGCCTCTGGCAGCAGAAGAATGCAGGATGCCATGAAGCCGAGCAACCTCAAGAACTCGAACGCTGGGAGCGTCTGGGCATGCTGAAACTTGTGCACCATCTGCTGAATGTGAAGAGCCCTCACCTGGGGAGGAAAACACTGCCCCAGGGAAGTGTCGAGCACTGCTCCGATGTACTGGAGCCGCTGTGTTGGCGTCAAATGGGACTTCTTTAAATTGAGGGAGAAACCCAGCCTATGAAGGGAGTGGCAGGTGACGGACAGATGATCCAGGACTTGCTCGGGAGAGCCCCCCCTGATCAACCAATCGTCCAGGTAGGGGTAGACGTGAATCCCCCCCCTTGCCTGAGATGCGCTGCCACCACCACCATGAGCTTGGTGAAAACCCTTGAGGCGGAGGTCAATCCGAACGGCAGGACCCGAAACTGAAAGTGCGAGTCGCCAACCGCGAACCTCAGGTACTTCTTGTGCTTGGGATGGATCAGCACATGGAAGTAAGCATCCTTGAGGTCGAGTGATACCAACCAGTCCTGAAGCTGAAGGGCCTGGAGGACTTGAGAGAGAGTAACCATCTTGAACTTGTCCTTCCTGAGGAGCTTGTTCAAACCGCGCAAGTCCATGATGGGTCTCAATCCCCCGTCTTTCTTCAAAATCAAAAAATAAGGGGAATACCATCCCTTGTTCCTCTCCGCTAAAGGCACCAGTTCTATGGCACCTTTCTCCAGCAGGGCTTGAATTTCCTGCGCAAGGAGCGGATCCGGACTCTGCAAAGAGAGGTTCCCCGGTGGATTGTCGCGAGGCCTGTGCCGAAAGGGAAGACAGTAGCCGTGGGTTATGATCTCCAGAAACCACACATCTGAAGTAATGGCTTGCCACTCTACAAGATGCTGCGCCAGCCTTCCCCCAACCGGCAAACCATGGGACATGGCCTCATGACTGAGTGGGAGCGGCTGCGGCGTTACCTGAGGGCAAAGAGGCAACTGCCCGAGCGGCCTTGGCACCACGGGTACCCTGTCGTCCACCTCTGGTACCCCTGCGTTGGCCTCTTTGACTGCCAGCACCTCTCGCTTTACTGAAGGACGAGTAATAGCGAAAGGAACCACCCCTCCCTTCTCTGTAAAGCCATATGGAACGGCAGTACCGGGTCAGTTGGGGGACCAACATCAAGGATGTCCGTCAGATCATCATGCACAAACTCCCCTGGGGGAGCAGACTATCCCAAGTACTCAGAAACCCTAGCCATAAGGCGCCGGTACGAGGAATCGGCATGAGAGCCAGGCTCAGGCCTACAAAACTCCACCTCCGGAGAGGTGTCCAGTCCACTGGCGTCATGCAGTGACTGCCTCAAATCGTCAAACTGACTATGGCCCGAGACAATTTCATCTGGAACCTAACTAGGAACCAGGCCATCAGAATCCTCATCCGCCTCTGAAATATATTCCAGGTGGCGAAAAGAAGGCACCCGAGAGTGCTTGCTCTTAACCAGAGCCTTCCTAGGGGGTTCCCCCGTGCCACGGGGTACCTCCGACACGAAAGGCGTCGATGGCGTCGAGCGAATCAGCGCCGACGTCGAGACAACAGGCATCGGCGTCGAGGAAATCGGCGTCGACGTCAGATGCAGCGCCGCCAGCATCGGCGGCGTCGATACAGCCCTCGAAGCCGGAGCCCCGAGCGTGTCCCTCGACGACCTGAGCGTCGACGGCTTCGATGACTTCCTCGGAGCCGGAGCCTCGAGAAAGCCTGTCGACACCCCAGGCGTCGATGTCTTCCTCGAAGACCTCACAGGTGCACACGGTCTCGAACGAGTCGAGGACCGGGACCTGGAACGGGTACGTCGAGAACGAGTCTCCACTCTTGCGAGCGGTGTCTCTCAACCTCTCACGACCGACCCCACTCGGGGGCACGGACGGCTTAGTACCCTGCGACTCAAGAATCGCCAGCATTTTCTTCCCGAAGGAAGCCCATTCCTCCGGCGTCGCACGGCTGGTGGGGTAAGCGACATGCCGAGCAGAGTCCTCCGAAGAGGACCTGGAAGACGACCGGTGTCGGGGCTTCCGAGAATGCCTCGAAGAGGCTGAGGAGTGGCGAGACCGACTCCTAGAAGGAGACCCACGAGACTTCCGACGATGATGCGGAGAGTCACCCCTCGAATCATCCGTCGAAAACCCCGCAGACTTCGACTTCCGGGGCTTGGACACCCGACCTACCGACAACTTCTTACGTTCGCGTAAGGCTTTGGACGTGAGCGACTGGCAGTCGATAGTCATCCGTGTCGTGGGCCTCCCCGAGGCACCAGAGGCAGGCGTCATGCGAGTCCGTCACCGACATCTTGGACCCACACTCCCCGCACTTCTTGAAACCCGGACGCGGGGTCGAAGACGAAGTAGAAGACATCTTCACATGAAGGATTTGCACAAAACGAACAGGTTCGAAGAACCGAGAAGAACAGAACTCCAAAGAGTCGAGGCGTTAACCGAGATTCACGAAGCAACACGTTCGCGGAAAAAACGGAACTGAGGCTACGGGCGTCGTGCGTCCTACTTATCACATCAGATGACGTCGGAGGAGGTCCTCGACGACGGCGCGTCGACATCATCGACGCAGGACGCAGACGCCGAAAAAAGTTTCCGAATCAGCACAGCTGTGGTGATTACATGTCATAGATATGGAATACGTCGGAAGACCCAATCCCCTCGAAAATGTTGTTATCTTTGCTGTTTTTTCTCTACTGTTATTGCTCCCTGACTCATTGTCCTAATGCAAGGCGACCGGGCTAACCCCGTTAAATTGGTTCATTATATGTTTACCATGCCTGCCCCTTCCCCCACGGGACCTCCCCTGGATGGGAACTGATATTAGTGTTGGGCATTATGTTTATCCTAATATTGCCTCATGGTTCGGAGCATCGCCGCCAGGCCACCTCACAGGCCCCTCAGGCATCGATGCCATTGTGTTGGTTTTGGTTGTTGGGCTATAGGGTGATCATCCCTCTGTTTGGGGGAGGGATGTGGGAGGGGGAGGAGGGAATGGGGTTATATGTTTAAAAAACGCTTGGTATTCGCAGAGATGGTTGAGTCCGAAGCACCACAGTCCCGTCGGCGATACAGATCTGTCCGCACTGGGCGCCGTCCATGGGGGGCACATTTCCATCCACCCGTATTCCTCTATGGCTACCCCTAGAGGGTTGAATGAGGAAACCTTGACATTTATGAGCTGGAACGTACGGGGGCTGGGTAATTACAAGAAAATTAGGCTATTACAACTTCAGGCCGAGCGTCACGGGGCTAAAATCCTGTTCCTTCAGGAGACGCATGCATGCACAGAGTATTGTGAAAAATTTGCTAAAACATGGGGTCCACAAAGGTACTTCACCACCTACTCTACCCAGAGCCGCGGGGTTATGACCCTTATTCACAGGAGCCTTACATTTATCCCCGCTGCTACGATAATTGATCCCCTGGGCAGATACGTGCTACTTCATGGTACCCTACAGAATAGGGAAGTTGTCCTGCTAAATATATATGGTCCCAATATTGACGATCCCGACTTTTACACACACCTTATAACTTTCTTGGATGGCTTCCCTCTGATACCGATTCTCTGGGGAGGCGATTTCAACACAATATTCGACGTGGATCTTGATAGATCTGGCTCCAGACCCAGTCAACTCTCCAGAGCTGCATATACCACACTTTCCTCCCTTCCCCGCTTAGCCCCGTTTGACGCTTGGAGGTTCCTCTATCCCAACTCCTGCTCTTATTCCTTTTACTCCTCGGTTCACGATTCCTTTTCCCGGATTGATAGATGGTTGTTATCCGACGGTCTGATAAAGACTGTGTCTGGTATGGCAATCCTCCCCAGGACCCTATCTGATCACTCCCCAGTGACTGTCACCCTATGTTGGGGTCTATACCGGGACCAAACCAGACACTGGAGAATGAAACCACTTTCTCTCCTCGATCCGTTCTTTAGCTCGGAGATGGAGTCGGCGATTGAGGAGTTCTTCGAGATCAACACCAACTCCGTCTCTTCACAGGCCACTCTATGGGAGTCCTTTAAGGTCTATATCAGAGGCATTGCCCTTTCCAAGGAAAATGGTATTCTCAAAACTATTTGTAGGGAAATCGCCGAAAGCGAGGCCACATTATCTGCGCTGGAGACCCAGTACACTCTGGACCCAACCCCTGAAATCCTTGCATTAATTGGCACGGAATTGGACACCTTTCGCTCGCTTGCAGACCGCGAGCTGAGGTTTCTCGATAATCCCGGGCGGGCAAGGAGATATGGTGAGGGTGAACGTCCTAGCCGTCTCCCAGCTAGACTTCTCCGCCGCGAGTTCGGTGCCCCGCCCATTCCCGGAATTGAGAGACCTGATGTATCCCTGGCCACCTCCCCTGAGATGTCAATACTGAATTCCTTTCCTTCTATCAATCCCTATATGCACACTCGGACAACGCCACTACGGCAGAAATTGATGCTTACCTTGATAAACTTCCCATCTCGGTCCTTTCTCCCGATACCCGGATCCCTTGAGAATCCATTCACACCTGAGGAGTTCTCGGAGGCCATAGACTCCCTATCTTCAGGCAAATCCCCAGGATCGGATGGTATACCTGTTGAGTTTTATAAGCACTTCAAATCACTCTTACTCCCTCGTCTGGCTGCACTCTGGGAGGAGTCGGTAGAGGTAGGTCAGTTCCCCCCTCACTCCGCGAAGCCACCATAACAGTCCTACTAAAACCCAATAAATCCTCTACTCAATGCGGCTCTTACCGTCCGCTTTCATCGATCAATTGTGATGTCAAGATTTATGCAAAATTACTCGCTCTACATCTTATCCCCTTCATGCCACATATCATTCACCCTGACCAGGCGGGATTCATCCCGGGCCGCTCCACCTCCTTGAATTTGAGACGCCTTTTCAACATTATAAGTAGAGTAAGCCCGGGTGTACACGCGGTGGCCGCGACTCTTGATATGCAAAAGTCTTTTGATTTTGTCTCGTGGAGCTATCTCTGGCGGGTACTTGACAAATGCAAATTTGGCCCCACCTTTGTCTCCTGGGTCAGGCTACTGTACTCCAACCCCGTGGCCAGAGTCCGTACCGAGGGCCGTTGTTCCCCCCTTTTCCATATAGCTAGGGGCACTAGACAGGGTTGCCCCTTCTCACCCTTAATCTTCGCTGTGGCAATGGAGCCGTTTGCTGACATGCTTCGCCAAAACCATGTGCATAGGGGTCTACGTACAGCTGGTTCCTCAGATATAGTCTCTCTATATGCCGACGGTGCTCTCCTCTATATTCGTTCCCCCAAAATTAATCTGGCCCCAATACTGCAAGATATTGCTCTATTTGGACGTATCTCTGGTCTCACGGTGAACTGCTCTAAATCAACCCTCTTTCCGCTCACTCCCAGTACACTCCCACCTCCCGATACCATGGGATTCGCATGGGCTCAATCTAAATTTACTTATTTGGGCATAGTGGTGTCCCGTCACACCGAACGGGTCCTGGAGGAAAATTATCAGTCATACCTTGCAAACCTTATAATAAAAATACAGGGCTGGAACAAACTTCCGATCTCACTGGCGGGTAGGATAGGGGTACTGAAGATGGTAGTACTTCCCCAACTCCTGTATAGATTTGCTAATATTCCGCAATGGCCGGGAGCGGACTTTTTTCGGGGCATTGACACGCACCCTAAACACCTTCCTATGGGACTCTGGCGCAGTCCGACTTAAATTCAAGACCCTTTCCGCCCCCATGGAAGCTGGCGGCTTTGGGGCACCACACTTCCTTAAGTACTGGCTGGCGGCACAACTCCAACATACTGCACACTGGTTCAATATATCGGACCCCCCTCCCCATGTCAGAATAGAAAGGCTATCAGTCAGTGACCGTGACATTCGATCTCTCGTGATCACACCTATGCCAATGGTATCGGACTCACTGGATCCAGCGACATGCACATCCTTGGCCTTATCCAAATCTTGGCAAATACTGGGCACCGCCCACCCCTTCCACGGTAACCTCCCAATTTGGAATTTCCTTCCGGAGGTCCCACGAGTCCCACCCTTTGTAGTTCGTACTTGGGCCGAGGCGGGTTATGAATTGCTGCATGACATATTCGAGCAGGGTAATTTCATAGAATGGCCTGACCTCCCGGCTCCCCTCAGACGGAGACCCTCCATTTGGCTCCAATATTCGTCCCTCCGTAGAGTACTCAAGCACAAGTACACGTGTTTTCCAGCACTGCCACCCAATGAGCCTGCAATCACCAAACTAACCTCACCTGTCCCCCTGAGGGGCAAAACCTCCAGACTATATACTCTGCTTCAAACCAGATCGCCCCCTACATTCCCCAAACTACGGCGCTCCTGGGAGACAGATCTCGGCCTCGAGGTGTCCAATGAGTGTTGGACCCATATGTGTTCACATATCCAGGGTGTCTCCTTCAACTCCTGATTCAAATTAATTCAATTTAAGGTGCTCCACAGGTACCACTACACCCCGACCAGGCTACATCGCATCTCGGGCGACTCCTCCCCTAGGTGCCCTAGGTGTGGTTATGATGATGCTGATTATATCCACATGATCTGGTCTTGTGCCTGACTCGCTCAATTCTGGACCTCAGTGTGTTCTACTATGTCGTCTATCGTTGAATCCCCCATCTCCCCATCCCCAATGAAATGCCTGTTTCATGATTTCCCCGAGCTCCACCGTGACTCCAGAAAACTTGCTGGCCTCTGTATGCTACTAGCTGTGCGCACAATTCTACTTCGCTGGCTTCGGCCTACAACCCCTACTCATGCACAGTGGCTCAGGGCAGTTACGTGGGCCTCCGACACAGAAGAGTCCTGGGCGATACAACAGCCCGCCCATTCCAGACCTAGAGATATCTGGCTGAAGTTCCGCTCATTTATGTCTTCCATTGACTGACTCAGATCCTGTATCCCCAACCCCCTAGCCTAGTTCACCCTTAGGTGGTCCTTGAATTATTTTCCATCTGCCTATGTTCCGACCTCCCATGTGTCCCCCCATGTGCATATGTTGATTCTTTTTCCTTTATGTGCTTCGTTTATACGAACTATATGTATTTGTGCCGATTGCACTGTTTTGATTCCATATGCCTCATTGCTACTCACCTGTATCTGTGTTGCCGAGCTGAATAAATAAAAGTTTTAAAAAAAAAAAGAAAAGTGAATCTGTTGTCTGTGTCGTACTTCATGATGCCTTCTATAAGGAAGGCATGGTATCAACAGTAATACAGACACAAGAGACCACAGTTCAAGGGTGTTTATTGAACTTTCACAACGGTGAGATAAACGCCCATCTACACTTAAATCTACAGATGGGAGCAAGCTCCGACTATCAAATAATAAATAATGCAGCCATAGTAGTGTCTTGTCAACATAAAAGGGCCAATACAAAAAAAACGATTGCCAATCCTTACTACTAATTTACAAATAATGTGGGGGTGAAGTTCATGAAAAAGAAAGAAGTATTCACAAAATTATAAATCAAGATGATTGTTTCATTTGCCCCCCCCTTCCCCACGTTTTTAGCACGGGGCAAGGCGATTCACTCGAGCCAAGCACACAATCCTGCTTCTACGCCATGAGGATACAATTCTATTTTCACAGTTCAGGACCTCCTGTTTCCAAGTCTCTTTGCTTCTTGACTCAGAGGGCCTGGTGTACACAAAACAACATGTAAACAATCTTTTCTCCCCTGGATCTCCCTCAGCCGGGCTCAGATTCTGCCCTTTCTGTCAATTAGTCTCCCTCAGCCGGCTCAGACAAATTGTGATGTACTTTAAACTATCGAAGACTTTCAAATGTTCACAGGATTTAGCAAGACCCGTTGCATGACCACTTCGAGCTCCGTATTGCTTTTCTCACACTCAGCATCAGTTGGATACCTAACAGAGACCTTCGAATGAGCGTCCACGTGGTGCATGACCACTCTGTGCATGGTATCTTTTCTCCCAAAGTTCAGCCACAAAGTTCCATTACTTCTTTGGTTACAATTATAATTGAGTCACTCATCGCCAAAGCCTCACACACGGTTCTCTTTATACAAAGTTGCCGCTTGCAACCTTGGTTCAAAACACCAGCTGGTTTGGTATCACTCTCCTCGACTCACCAGTTGCGCTGTCTTTTCTGATGATGCTTCGTTGTAGGAGCCAAGGACAGTACCACGGTGGCAAGCTCTCTCCCCACCTTAATTATCGACGCAGGAGAGACCAAGGTACCTCTGACACACTGCACAGGTTTGATCAGCCTTAGTCCCTGGTCTTCGGTTTCTTACTTTCCGAGGCTCATGAAAGTAACGGTCTTTAGAGGTCATAGGTATTTTTCCCACCTTGAGACTCTCGCTCATCTCGCTGTTTTTCTCCTTGTAGTGAACTGCCATCTTGGAACTGCTGTTTCCTTGTGTGGTTTATCTCGCTCAAAGCGTGCTTTCGTGCTCCACCTTTTATCCATGTGGGGAAGTCTGATGGATGTCAGGTGTGTAATAATCCGAGAGAGGGGTGCCTGCTACCTTTTTTGTATTTTTGCAAGGAACTTGGAGTTAGTCATCCTAGGTTACCTGGGGGGACTCAGACGTGGACTCCTTGCTCACTGTGCTCAGAGAAGCACAACTCCACCTCACTGATACGGCACAACAAGGCCGAAACACGTGTTTGGGGTTGCTGTTGGTACTCTTGTTCAAAGGAGGTTTGCCTGGCATTTCGGTGCTGGACTGCCCTTGTGGGCGAGACAAAGACTGATATACAAATGGATATTCCTCCTTTGTGAAATGCACAGTGAGCAAAAAGTGATGGCTGCAGACTCTGAAAGTGGGTAAAAGCTACTGAACATGTTATCATGCCATGTTCTTTCTGGAGAGGGGTGCCTGCTACCTTTTATGTGTGTTTAATAATCTGTAATGGCCTGACTTTGCCTGTCCATGGTGTTGGGACATGTCAGGTATACTGCTCTGGTGTTAGTCCATTGTTGCTCACAGTGAACTGTGCGTGAGAAAGTGTTTGTGTCGGAAAAGGGGGGGGGGTTGATTTCTAGGTATCCTACCGGGTAGGATGGGGAAAAGTTGTTATTGGGAAGGGGATACCGCGTCTCACCCGCCGGTGTCCCACTTCCACTCCTGAGGCACCCTCATCCAGATGATCCTCCTGCACTGGTCCACCCCCAGTAACTGGATCTGAAGCAATGGCTGTGTCCTGGCGACCGGGATGACAGATCCCTCGGGACAAGCGGGTGAGACACCTTCAGGTTTCTCACACTTCACAATACCTATGGATTGAGGAGGGGTTACAGTACTCCAGGATATGAGGATGCAGGGGTCACCCCAAGATTTGTGGGTGCAGGTAATAACCCCAAGTTGAAGAGCACAGTGGTCACCCTCAGATGGGGGCTGCATACACTCCAAAATAGGAGATACCTGGGTCACCCTGAGATTTCTGGGTGACCCTGTTACCCCCCCCCCAGTCATCCAGAAAGTTAAAGAAAGAAACAGGAACTACAGGAGATTGGGCCTTAGTGTGGAAGGGGAAGGCTTTCCCTGAACAACTGGGGTACCTCATGGGAACTGAGGCACATGAGGTGAAAGTTTGGCTAGACCAAGAGGAGAGGGCCAAAGCTGAGAGAGAAGAAAAGAGAAGAGTTTGGGCAGAAGGGTGACTGATTAAAGAGCACAGCAGGAGAGGGATTGGAGGTAAGGCACTGGGGAGTCTGAGAGACTGGGGAAGATGGCAAAGAGGTCAGGACCCGCCAATCCGAAAAGAAAGGAGACTGTTAAAATGCATAAAGAAGTAGAAGGGGGATTTTTAATCTGGCACTAGGATGGACGGTTCAAGGAGATGAGCCTAATCCCCCAGAGGAAGCTTTGCAAGTGGTGTTTAAAAAGAGAGGTAGAGGTGAGATTGAGATTGAGATGAACTAAAATGACAATTGGTAAGAAGGAAGGCCCAGTGGTGGAGATAATAAGCGCATGAGAGAGAAAGAAAGCTAGCATGAATTGAGGACAATGTAAAAGGAATACAGGGATTATAAGGGGTAGAATACGAACAGAGGGAAGCCCTAAACTAGAAATACTCAAGAGATTGTGATAGACAGTCAGTAAGGCACAAGGACTAGGGAAGGGTCCTGGTGGTGCAGTTATACAGAAGGGACAGAGTTTACTTTACAATAAGGGATGGGAAAGGTGTGGCAGCAGGGGATTAGAAACAGGTACAGAGGCAGTCTGAAAGCAGTGCAGGCCAGTTCCCCCAGATCTCTATCCATTCTTCTCCTCTGGTCCCTTGGAACCCAACCACAGGTAGGTCCGCAGCATGGGACCAATGATCAAGAAATTG
Organism: Ambystoma mexicanum; assembly: GCF_040938575.1. Taxonomy (NCBI): domain Eukaryota; kingdom Metazoa; phylum Chordata; class Amphibia; order Caudata; family Ambystomatidae; genus Ambystoma; species Ambystoma mexicanum. The sequence continues at coordinate 156,990,300 of NC_090941.1, read as the reverse complement.
AAACTGAGACTCTGGATGTCTTCTTGCCATGTAACCAGGGAATTAGTGTAACGCTCACCTGGTATCCACAGGGACGTCACTCAGCCTGTTCTGACTTCTTACTACCTCGAACCCTTCCCTGGAGGCTATTCAACTGGAGACTGGGCCAGAAACCCAGGATTGGTAGTTTAACTCCCTATTGTCTCTGTGTGCTTGAACCCCTTCTCCCCCAGGGTCCAACCCTTCCCTTTGATCCACAGCTCACCTTTTTTTCTTGGATAGTGTGCTCTCCGTCTTGCTTTCAGTGCAGAGGCGCGTTGATTGATGCGGGCGCGTTGCTGCCTCGTTACTTCACTGGCAAGAGTCCGACAGGTAAGTATAATGAGTCTTTTGAACAGTTCTTCGTTCCTTTCCTTCCTTAGATGATGAACGGCGTCCGGGGATGGCGGCGTGCTGCTGAGATGAGTAGCGCTGAAGGTGAGTGAGAGCGTGATGCGCGATGCACCCCTTTTGTATTTGCATTGAAATTAGTTATTTTTCTGTGTCTTTTAGGTGCCGCAAAATTTTCAGCATGGATGCCGGTTATAAAGAAAAAATGCAGTGGTTAAGCGCGGTATGTGGTGCCTCTAGATGTTTCCACCCTAACCTGGAGTGTTTTTTCCCTCTTGCAGATGTATGAGAAGTTCCGGAGACAGAGTTCCCCCAGAGCGGCTGGGATTCAGGTAAGCGTTTGAAGCTCGTACAGTATTTAAAAATAAGCGAAGATTTGCAGAATGCTCACTAATGCCTTTTTTCTGTTCTTTTCCCTTTTCCTCAGGAAGCGGCGTGCCGGGATGGGAATGACACCGCCGAAGATGCCCGCAGAACAGAAGGAGCGGTGAATGATGGGCAGAAGCGCTGCAAGGTAAAGCTGTTCCCAACGGTGTTCTTGTTCTTGCAGGAGCTGAGCGCAGAAGAACGATGCAGGCCTACTGGAGACCGATCCCAACACGGTGAGTGTCACGCTGCAGGTGCAGAAAACGCAAAGCATGTTTCTCAGCTTGGGCGTGGCTTAAATAGTCTCTGGGTATCCCAGGTGTGTCTGGGCTGATGAACCACAAAAGACTAGACTGCACATGCAGTTCTGGGAACCGAAATATGTGGGGGCATCCATCTTGTCCCCATCAATGCACTACAAGTGCAAATCTCCAATGTTATCCTGTGGGAGTGAGTGAGTCTGGTGCCACAAGCGCCATGTCTGACTCCAAGTGGGTCTTTGGAGGGATGGAGAGGCCCTTGAGGGCCATGTAGGTTATCGTGGCCTGGCTCCAGCCTGACATCTTGGAGGGCTGGGGGCATGAGGGGCAGGAATCATGACAATTAGTCAGGTTTTGCACTTTGGGCCAGGAGTCATTGGGAGCTGTCCTTTACTGGACTGTCTTTGAGAACAGAACCCCAGGAACCTGCACCGAGCATGCAGACTGTTCATCAGACTGAATGCAAATCCTAGGAAGGAGAGGGAATTTCCTGAGCACGGGAGACCATCCTTTGTCTTCCTTTATTTGATTAAGGGAACTTTATGTTTATTATGTTACATGAAATCCATTATAATTGAATTCCACTTAGAGAACTGCAAGGAGCAATGTCAGATCTTTTGTGATTGCCACTTGTCACAACGCCCCATGTGTTTCAATCCAAAAACAGGTAGTTCTGACAGTCAACAGGACTAAGAATGAATGCATATTGGAAATTCTTAATAGAATATAATGCAGTGGCACTGATAAAAAAAAACTAAAATAGGAAAAGTTGACAGTTGGGAGCTATACCTTTAGCGACTCCTAATCATAGAATAGTAGTACTACAATACCCAACTTGACTCAAAGGACGTGTGCAGTGAAATGAAACTCCAAGAACTCAAGGTCACAGCATGATGACATTGTCAAGTGAGAGAGTAGCAGTGTGTGCCCACGCCAGAAGGCTGCTCTTGTCAAGACGGGATGGGAACCCCTCTCAGCTGGAGATTGGAGGCCTACCAAGGAGAGATCCAGTGCCAGTCCTACCCCTGAGGTGGACGGTGGCAACTGAGAGGGCCCACATTTTTGCTCTCCACCCCTCGATGTGCCTACATGGTATTGTGCACTTTACGATCTGCTCCAGGCTTTCCTCAATAAGATGCTTGCCAGTACATCTCCTCTTTTTCAGAAATTGCAAGTTCGGTCCAGGAGGGATGCAGTGAAACACAAGTGAGAAAACCAGTGCCCCAAGCCCTGAATGGAAAACATTATGCCCAGAAAACTAGCAGAGAAGAAATCCTGTAAAGAGAGAATGGTCCCATAGAGGTTTGGAGACTGCGACACACTGCTAGAGGGAAGAGGGATGCAGAGTACAGCCGCCAGCATGTGCAGCTAAGAGACCTGCATAGAGGGGTCACCAGTGGCCACTGGCATGCCTGCACAATGAGAAACAAAACCACACCACCACCGGAAACAGAGGTGGGGAAGCATCCACCGTCCCTAGGTTTGGATACCATGGAAATATCTAGCATCACAAACCGCAATAGTAACCTCAGCACTTTCCATATTGCAGAGCCATGGCTGCTCCATGACGAACCCAAACGAGGAAAGTAAGCGGGACCTAGCCCCCTAATTTTGCCTTTCCAATGCACATACATGCACTGGGAGAGAGACAGAGCTAGATTGGACAAAGGAAAGGGACCAAAGCCCAAAAGGAAGGAGACTATAAGGAAGGAACAGGAATAAAGAAGTGTGGGTAGACTGGTTGAGTTCAGCCGTGGAGGTAGAGAATGGCCAGCAGGAGGAAGGAAGGAGCAGCTGATTGTCGAGTAGGTGAGACATTAGCTAGGGTGTGAAAGTGGTATTGCAGTGTGAGTGTGCGCTTGTGTGGCAAGTGCCCCGAGACTTTGGTTTAAGGAGTGAATGTAAATTGAATGGTAAAGAGTGTAAAAGGGTGTTTGCATAGTTTGGATGATTGCGTAGTAGTGGGTAGGACAGTAGTAGTATGGAGGAAGAGGTATCCAGTGTGGAGGAGACGAGTAGTAGTGTAGGGTGGAGGTAAGATCGGGAAGAGTGAAACATTAAAGGAACAGAAAGTCGGAAGCAATGAGAAGGAAGTGGTCAGAGTATAGAGGGAAAGGTGAGAGTGGACGTGACAGGACAGCCTGAATAAAACTTTGCAAGACACTATCCCAGACCCCGAGAGAGCTTATCCATTGGATAGAGTAGGGACAGTTAGGAAGTCCCTGATGGAACCTTCGGTAGAAAGACAGAGTAGCCTTTAGGTCCTCACCACAGAGGAAGGTAGAACCTAGACAGTAAGGGGTGGGGGGGGGGGGTGTCAACATTCAGTATCTACTAACTGGGGACCAGGAAAATGTGGGTTAGGGTGGAGGGTCAAGAGTAGAGGGATGCCTCTATGGCCCACAAAAATCAAAATAAAACTCTTTAACCTTCTCTGCAACTTTGCTGTTCTTATTGTGCCATCTGTGACACGTACTATTGATCTACCTATGAACCATTACAATTGTAAATTAGGAACTAAGTATTATAGCACAAATGGTGATTATCATTCAATACTAGTACAAAATACGTATTGCGCATGACAGCTGGACTGGAAATATTTCAATTTGATAGTGTTACATAAACACAATGCAAATATTAATTTTGCAATATAAATATATAACAATATAAAAATGCTATTACAATCTGATTCAAAACCTGTATAGTGCCATATTCGAATAGTCAATAAAAGGGCAGATACAACTAAATAGTCCAACTTGCATACAATGAACTACTTGTATGTGCTACCTAGAGCATCAACCTGGGGGAAAAGAGTTGGTTCTCAAAAGAAATAACCAGTTTTCTGAATAATTACACTAGGACGAGCATTTGGCCCAGATGACAGGACTATGAAAGGGCAAGGCATTGGGGTGGCAGAGCGCAGGAGCAGGACTACCATCTTGTCATTGTTAAGGAGTACAATTCAACAAAGGTAGCAGGCACCCCTCTCTCGGAAGAACAAGGCATTATAACCTGTTCAGTGGTTGTTAACCACATTGAGAGTTCGCAGCCATCTGCGTTTTGCTCACTGTACCTTTCACAGATGTGAAATAACTATTTGCATATCAGTCTTGGTCCCGCCCACATGGGCAGTCCAACACCGAAATGCTATGGCAATTCCTCTCTGAACAAGAGTACCAACAGCAACCCCATAGACGTGTTTCAGCCTTGTTGGGCATCATCAGTGAGGTGAAGCTGAGCCTCTCTAAGCACAGTGAGCAGGGAGCCCACGTCTGGTTGCCCCCAGGTAACCTAGGGTGACCAACCCCAAGTTCCTTCAAAGAATTCAACAAAGGTAGCAGGCGCCCCTCTCTCGGAAGAACAAGGCATGATAACCTGTTCAGTGGTTGTTAACCACATTGAGAGTTCGCAGCCATCTGCTTTTTGCTGGTCTGCCCATGTGGCCGGGACAAAGACTGATATGCAAATAGATATTTCCCATCTGTGAGAGGTATAGTGAGCAAAAAGCATGCGCTGCAAACTCATCTCAGAACAGGTTATCATGCCATGTTTTTTCTGGAGAGGAGCGCCTGCTACCTTTTTTTGATATATTGTTAAGGAGTACTTAGCTGTCTTGCACTGAGCACTTCAGCACCCACGTGCCCTTTACAACATCCAAAGCATATCTAGAATCACCAAGTAGGTTGACCATGATATTGGTCTCATGAGCATACAATTGGCACCATAGATTAAATCCACCACCTGGGATATGGAAATCTATAGCTATTAAATACAAGAGAAGAAAAGTCCTCAGGAACTCCACAGTGAACAGGATGACTGGCAAATATATAAATGTATTATTGCAACCTCCGACATCTGACTCTCAAAAAGAGAAAGAAGCCAGACTAATTCCAGACTGTTAATCCCCATGATTTGCCACATGCATTGGATTAGGATATCGTGTTCATTGGCTTCAAAAGCTGCTGACAGATGTCAGAAGGTCGAGCAATGACACATGGAATGGCAAAGTTATCACTTGAAGTGTGTACCGATTGTCAAAGAGTCAAAGGGTTGGTAAAAGGCCTAGAAGACCTAGGAAAACAATTGGCTGGGATTCTTCCGGCGTTTCGAACACCATGGGCTGATGACGTTGACAAATCTTAAACCTAATCTTAACAAGTCTGTTCCTCCAGGTACGCCCTAGTCTATCAAAAAAACTCAAAAGGTGCTGGCCCCCAAAAATGTCGAACCTACACTTAGAAATTCTGTGACCTTCCTTGCTTCCCAAGTACTTTTAACATAAATGTTGCCAAATTCTAGCCAACAAAATAGTCCACAAACCTAGTCTTTCAATGTAAGACCCCACACTAAATAATACATAACAAATTATTCCCCGGAAAACCCAATCCAGAAAATACTTCCATTTTGACCTTTTCATGCTCACTGTTTCTTCTCCAGACCTCTAGAACAAGGAAAGAGGACCCACGATTGGAGTCCTCCCGTCCCCTGCACACTCTGGGGATACACAACAAAGGCGCAATTGGTTAAAGTGGAGATTTCGGTGCTCTGTCAATGAATTTTGTAAAGAGACACATTAAATATGAATGTACCTTGTAGGAATCAAGGAGAGATAGTAGTAGTAATATCAAAGGAGAGAGGAGTCTCTCATTTATGCATAAACAAATAGTTGAAGCAGAAGCAATCAAAATAGCAATACATTGTCTGCATTATCATGGTTGACAGAGATTCCACTTTGATAGGCTTGACTCGTTTCGAGGACACTCCTCTTCTTCAGAAGCCTTTGTGGATCTGTTGATGAACATCGTGTACATATTGGTGAGGCAAAAAGAATCAAAAGAAGGGTAATATTAGACATAGCTCCAATCGACTCGTCAATCAATCATTGTGAAGTCACATATCTAGTGTCCCTTTCTAGTCTAGTGGGATACATCCATTTTGTAAAAAGAAATTGTACAGATGCTATACATGTCAAGACCCAACACATCCTACTACGTGGCCAAAAGGTCAACAATATAACATAAAATACTCAGAGTATGCAAGTGGATTTCTCATAATCCTATGTGGAGAGGCAACGGAAGCTGTCTATGATGTCACGGGTAGTTCTAATTTAAAGTGGATACTCGCCAAATAAAAGGCATGTGAACAAAGGATCAAAGCATTACCTTGGTGGCTAAGTAGATCAGGATATTGCTATATAGAGTCTGAGTCATGCCGAAATCGATAATCTCACCCCTCGAGAGGTTGATTGCAATCTTGTGGATTGTGCAAATGCACTGAAACAATAAATAAAGTAACCAAAAGGGGTTGTATGTAGCAGTTCTTTTGTAATGACTCAAGGGTATAGCAAAATATGTTCTATATTCAGTCAATGGAAAATCTATATAACCAGAAAAGACAATATAGTGTAAATAATAACACTATCAATTAGGATGGTGAGTTACGGGAGGTCGTGGTATCAGACATAGCTCAACTGGAAAGTCATCACTAACAAGTCATGAAAAGGGAGGTAAGTGCAATGAGGGATGCTCGGTAAATAGAACTTAATAGGTATAGGTAAATAGCAAGAGTGAGCACAAGAGGCAGGTGTAAAGGAATGGCTCACATTCAGTGAGAGGGCGCTAAACGTGATTACATAATCTTCATGGGATCCCACGTAAAAAATGGATTTGCTGCCAAAGTGTAGCAACAGAATATATTCACAGGATGCAGGAGCGAGGAAGGCACAAGCTCTATAGAGGAGATGTATAAACCCCCATATGGGGAGGTCTATTTACCTATACCTATTAAGTTCTATTTACCTAGCATCCCTCATTGCACTTACCTCCCTTTTCATGACTTGTTAGTGATTACTTCCAGTTGAGCTATGTCTGATATCGCAACCTCCCGTAACTCACCATCCTAATTGATAGTGTTATTCTTTACACTATACAGTCTTTTCTGGTCATATAGATTTATCATTGACTGAATATAGAGCATATTTTGCTATACCCTTGAGTCATTATAACAGAACTGGTACATACACCCCTTTTGGTTACTTTATTTATTTTTTCAGTGCCTTTGCACAATGCACCAGATTCCAATCAACCTCTCGAGGAGTGGGATTGTCGATTCAGGCATGACTCAGACTCCATATAGCAATGCCCTGATCTACTTAGCCACCAAGGTAATGCTTTGATCCTTTGTTCAAATGCCTTTTATTTGACCAGAATCCACTTTAAATTAGAACTACCCGTGACATCATAGACAGCTTCCGTTGTCTCTCCACATAGGATTACGGGAAATCCACTTGCATACTCTGAGTATTTTATGTAATATTGTTGACCTTTTGACCATGTAGTAGGATGTGTTGGGTCTTGAAATGTATAGCATCTGTATAATTGCTTTTTACAAAATGGATGTATCCCTCTAGACTATAAAGGGACACTAGATATGTGACTTCACAATGATTGATTGATGAGTCGATTGGAGCCATGTCTAATATTACCCTTTTGTTTGATTGTTTTTGCCCCACCAATATGTACACTATGTTCATCAACAGATCCACAAAGGCTTCTGAAGAAGAGGATTATCCTCGAAACGTGTCAAGCCTATCAAAGTGGAATCTCTGTCAACTATGATAATGCAGACAATGTATTGCTATTTTGATTGCTTCTGCTTCAACTATTTGTTTATGAATAAATGAGAGACTCCTCTCTCCTTTTATATCACTACCACTATCTCTCCTTGATTTCTACAAGGTACATTAATATTTAATGTGTCTCTTTACAAAACGCATTGACAGAGCACTGAAATCTCCACTTTAACCAATTACACCTTTGTTGCGTATCCCCAGAGTGTGCAGGGGACGGGAGGACTCCAATCTTGGGTCATCTTTCCTTGTTCTTGTACACTATAGGGTTTTTGTGCCAAAACCCTCTTTTCCTCCCCGGCACCTCCCGAGAAACGAATAATACTAACACCTAGTTGGTGTTACTCCTAAGAATATCACCTTAAACCATATCCTACACTGGTGTGAACCTACTTTTCTCCCCTCTTCTCCAGACCTCTCACAGGTATTTCTTCTTCTCCAAACCAATGAATTTCTCTTCATTAGACATTTTCACAATCTTGCTCTTCTACCAGACCTCTCCATCGTCTGTCTCTTCTTGGCATTCACTTTTCACCTAGGCCAGGATGCTTACTCATCCCCTGCTGCTCCGTTTGATGGCATTCTTTCATTCTGCCACAATTGTCTCCTTCAGATTGAACTTCATCAATCAAGGTTCTTGTCAGTGGGGTTGATATTATCATCCTGTCCCCCAAGGTACTTTTCTGCAGACCGTACCACGATAATCTTCTTTCAGACCTCTTAATGGTCGGTCTTTTCTAGGCAATCTCTTTTCCCATTGGTTGGTACACGCCCCTTCCTCGAACCCAGGGTTTGGTTTGCTGGTCTTTCTTTCCACCATACATTAATCTCCTCCAGATGCAAAGAGTATTACTCCCCCCATAATAACATGTCTGACTTTGACAATACTATACCTGTGTGTTTGGCTCCCATTTCTGACCACTCACAGACGTAGATTGAATTCAAGTATGAAATGGTAGTATATTACTAATGTCATCATGTGGGATATTCGGTAGACACTTGATAACACGTTTTCTTCCATTCCAGGAAATAAATTGGTTTAGATTCCATTTTTCTTTTTCTGCCATACTGGTGCTTCCTTGTGTGATTATGGTTCAACTCCTTGCAGACTGTGTGGTATTTATGACAATGTATGCTTTTGGTAGCTATGGAATGTAAAGTTTTACTATGTGATGTGCTGAACCTTTCATGGGTATTACCTGTGCCTTCTAGAATGTCAGTTCTGATATTGATCCAATTTGAGGGATACTTGTGAGACACGATATAAGTGGGCTAATTGATATAATTGGGATGCTACATTTCCAGACAAAGTAAGCCCCCATTAATGGTGCGTGCCTGAGAAATCCACACACTTAATTTAGGTCTATTGCCACCCCATTTGCAGATGAATATTGCATTTACACTAGTCAGCCATCCTAGACCCCAGCCGAGAGAGGGAGGATCTACAGGTCTGTAAAGGCCCAGATCCTTGTTGTCTCAGTGTGGGTGTTTGGAGCAGGTTGTGGAAGGCAAGAGGAGTAAGTTGGAGAGTGTTGATGAAGGATGTTGTAGAATAGTAAGAGAACAAGTTTGGAAACCAGAAGGGGAAACATGGGTGACAAGAGAACAACAGGTGAAGAAGGTGGAAGTCAAGTGTCAGTAGGGTTTGGCAAAGAACATATTGCAGATGTATGTGTTGCTCAGGAGTGACTAAGGTGCGCAGAGGTGCAAAGAAGATGGGAAAGACATTGAAGCATCAGGGACTCCTCCCAACCCGGTACAGGCTGAATACGGGGGCCGGAACCAGCCCTGAGATAGGGAGTAGGAGATGGGAGGGTCCAAATCTTGGCTCCTTTTTCATGTACCCTGCTACATGAATCTGATACCACAGTCTCCCACTCAATACTGAAAGATCTACATTCTGGCCACATTCCTCTTTCTGTTGTTAGAGGACTACCAGTCTAAGAAGGCCAGGTGAGAGCAGAGGGATGAGGTACAGCACAGAAGGAAGCCACCAACATCAAGTTGGAGAGAGAAGCTCTGATTCCAGTCAAGATACCAGCTCAGCTAACCAAGCACAATGTACCGCAGGTTCATGAGGAAAGCACGCCTGTCACGGTCCATACCCCCAAACATCAGGTACAGACCACCCTGCCCAATGCGTTGGGTCCCATGGGGGCCTTGAAGGCCCCAAAGAATCTTGCAGGGGCTTCCTGGACTCGGTCCTGGCGCTGTTGGCACCAGGCTCATACTGCCATCACCAACATGGCACGTTTCAGACCCAGAGAGGCACGTGCAAACCAATATGAGGCAGGGTGAAGGCATTATTTGCTGTGGGACTATTTGCTTGGGTGTGGTTGCTGGAACTACTTTACCTGAGAACTACTTTCAGAAGACTATAAAAGCCACACCCTTCATACAGAACACGCTTTGCGTTATTCTGCACTCCTGCAGCGTAACGCTCACCGTGTCTGCAGCTCCAGGCCAGCCATCTGCCAAGCCCGTCCAGTTGTCTCGAGTTACCTGCAAAGAAGAGTGAGAAAGAAGAGCAGAACAAGATACTTACAAGTCTCTTCATCGCAGCCGCTCGGCACTCCACGCTTCTTCAGAATTGAAAAGGAAAGATCAGATTAGCCTTGCAGACCACACGCTCTTCATCGCAGTTCAGCGCCGCACTAATTCTTACCAGCGAACCATCAGAACATCATCACTCGATCTCCGCTTCATCTTCCGACTGCCGCATCTGTAAAACAGAAAGAAGACATCAGGTTAGCAAAGCAGTGGGAAGGCCTCATTCTGACTTATAATCCTGCACGAGGCAGCTCTCACCTGAAGGCAGCAATCCTCACGGGCTCACAATTCTTCATCACACAGCTTTTGTTCAGGAGATTCCACACCTGCAGAATATAATAGCAGCAGGTTAGTTGTGCAGAAAAACAGTATCGGGTGGAAAGACTTTTGCATAGCACTGGCGCAAATCTTACCTTGGGAAGCCAGCTACCAAGAACCTCGCTCCATTGTATGCACGAAGAGGGAATCTGTAAAGAAAGGTACAGAGTGAACCTTTGCAACTTGAACTCTTAAATATCCATATCTTTGGAATAAGACTTGCCATAGAGTCACAGTATTCTGGAACTTTCAATAGGATCAGTGAAGTAACTAGATCCTATAACTACGACGCACCCCTGCGAACAGTGGCAGGACGGAGAGCCTGCTATTCGTAACTCAAAGGTGGGATATAGCGGGGGGGTGCAAGAGGATGCCACGGGAGGCGGGAGTCGCCCTCATTCACATGGTTGGATAACCTGTGATTTACCTTTCTAGGCAAGTCTGCTTTCGTATCGGAGGGGAGTACAAGACACCACTCACCACCAGATCATCCAGCTCCGTTCGGTGCCCCTGTGGAGATCAGGTGAGCGTACCAACGCCAGACAAACACTGCACTGGGATACGAGAGACTGATTCCAATAGGGTGTGCAAAATAGGAGCATGTATAGCATGGGGTTTTAAAGTCTTTACCTGTTGTAAACCAACCCTGGGGAAAAGAGCAGTCCCAGATTGGCTCGTAGAATCATGCAAGCCGGCAGACCAATGGGAATGAAAGAGATAGGAAGTTATGGGTATACAAGATGCAAAAAAAGCCAGAAAGCATAAAGGATTCGGATGGGGTCAGAAGAAGGGTAGGAGGACCGAGAGACCAAGAGGAGGAAAGATTGTAGAGGTTAGTAGTGGATTTGGTGGTGGTGCAAGAGATTGTTACAGATGAGGTATTGGTAATGGGAGAAAATGCTGATAGATAAGGAGAGTGAGGCTGTGAGTATATGTGAGTGGGAGGAAATAATTGTGAGAGAAGAGGTAGGTGTTAGAAGAGAGGGATGATTAAAAGAGATAAGTGGACAGAGGAGAACAGGAAGGAGAGTGTGTCTGTTGTGACTAGATGATGGAAGTAGAGGACATTGGGAGATGTGAGAGAGGATAAGGGAGGGAGAGATATATGAGAAGGAGGGGTGGGTAAAACCAAAAGCATGGAGGAGCAAGTGGTAAACAAGATCAGATCTAGGAGAAAAAGGAACTATTGGGGGCTTAAGACCGTCACTGCAGCTAGATTGATTTGGATAGCAGTTGTTACTGGTACTTATTCTGAAACCAACCTGGGGATAAGAAGTCTGGGCCAGGGAGGTGGGATCCAACGGCAGGTCCAAGGAGGGTCACCCACTAGTTCCATCACCAACAAATCAGTCAGCTGTGAACCAAGACCCTTTAGAGCGCTGCACAATCAAAACCATTGAATGACATTTTTGAATTTTAGGAGTTTGTGAAGCAATCTGACAGATTCCAGATCTTTTTCATGAATAAAAGGTGAAAATTAATATGTTAGCTAGGTAGCGATGTTCAATAATAATGTACCCATTTTCTATAAAAACTAATTTTACTATAATCCTCCGACTTTCTGTACCCCTCCTACCCACTTACTGTATTTTTACTGACTGATATAACTCTTTCTAAACTGGAGGATTAATTGATAATCTGGATTGATCTTTTGTGTTAGCCAGACGTCTGCTTAGAAACAGAATTGTTCCTGTTTCGGACGGAATGAATTGGATTTCTGGCATCTAAATCAATTCCAAACCTTTTCATTTCATGGTCCATTAGGATTGTTGTGGGGAAGGATGAATCTGATGTATCCATGTCTTTGTGAGTTTGGTTTTGGGAAAATAGGCAACTTTTCCCATTACAGAAATTGAATCCCTCCATTGTGGTCCATTTTTATCTTTTTGTCTGGGTCAGGAGACCGTTTCTCTGCATGTTTTCATACTGTTTAGGCCGCAGTTGCAAGATTTTCACTATTATTCAATGTTTCTTTGAAAAGCCTTACTTAAATTTCATGGTTATTATAGATTAGGGATTGCTCCCTGGCTGTCTGTAGAATTTGTCACTTTTTGTGGTCCCTTAAGAGCCATATGATTCAAAGTCTTGGGCCTTCTCCTCATGCTCTGTCTCTGGGTCTTGTTCTGTGTGTGAATTGTATTTGGTGTAAAGAAAAAACTTTCAGTAGTTCTGGGATCCATGATTCCATGAATTGCTATAGGTTATCGGTCGTTATCTACTTTTTCCAGAATGCCAAAAAGTCTCATGTTGTTCCTCCTGTTTCGGTCCTCCAGATCTATGAAGGTCATTTTGAGCCTGAGGATTATTTTGAAGATGTTCCATTCTCCCAATTCTGTCCTCTGAGATGGAGATCCATTCCATTCTTCTGAGTCAGATGACTACCCTGAGGAGGATTCCATTTCATGGAGCACTTTCTTGATATCTTCCTGGATGTTAAGTGTCTGATCATACTTCTGTCATGCTATATTTGATATTTGGAAGATGGCACATCTGATTGTTACCCAGGTCTAGATTTCTCAGCAGCAGGACAATTTTCATGTCATCTTGCTGGGGAACAATTCTTTCCTTAGCACTGAACACTGTAAGGGCACAGCAGTAAGACTTTGACACAGAGAGGTCATTGAGGTTGGCATAAACCTTTATTCAAGTGAGAAAATGAAAAGAAAATCCTATCTTGCCCTAGATCTAAGAGGGGTTTCCCTGCCTCAAACAGAATTACTAATGTAACAATCAGGATGTCAAAAAGCAAGAGTACACAGTCCTATGTCAGACGCCTAGCTCTGTCCCTCACACTCTAAGTTAAACAAAAAAAAGGAGATCTTGCTAGTCTAGATGAATGACTCAATTCCCCTGGACAAAAAGGCGATTCTTGGTTTGTAAATTTTTCTTCAAGGGTTGGGGGAATGTATCCTTTCCTCAGCCTTCCTAAGGCTTGTAACACAGTTCAACAATTGGTGGGGAAATGTCTCCCTTGCCCAACCGGCTTTATCAGGCTTCTTCTCTGTCTCTGGGAATCCCAGACCCTGGTTGGCAGACCGGTTCCCTTCTACCATGCACATGGCAATGAAGAAGAGTGGTTTGGATGCTCTTCCAAACTCTATTGTGTCCCTGACCCTGGTTGGCAGACCGTGTTTCCTTCTACCAGGCACTGCGAGGAGGAAGAGTGGCTTGGATGCTTCTTCAAGCTGTGGTGGGTCCCTGACCCTGGTTGGCAGGTCTGGTTTCCTTCTACCAGGCACTGCGATGATGTGTGGCTTGGATGTTCCTCCAAGCTGCGGTGGGACCATGACCCTAGTTGGCAGACCTGGTTTCCTTCTACCAGGCACTGCAACAAAGAAGGAGTTTGGATGCCTAGTCAAACTTTGCTGGAACCCTGACCCTGGTTAGCAGACCCGGTTCAATTTTCTAACAGGTCTTTTAGTCCCAAACACAGACTTGATTTACTCTCCTGCCAAGTTCTGTGCTCACATGTATTACGCTTACAGCTCTCATTATGGTCTCTTGATCTCACATGCAGACTTGGTTTACTCTCTTGCCAAGTACTGCATTTGTATGTATTATTGTCACTGCTCTTCATCTTTTCTTCTCTTATTTGACAGCTAGTGGTCGCCTTTCCTCCAAGTACTGTCATGAAGAAGATTAGGTATTCTTATTACGTGCTATGTCCTTCCTTGTACGCGTCCCAGACCTTATTCTCCTGGTTACAGTGGATTGACAATGTTTCTCTTAAAGTCCCTGAGGGGTTATCCTCTCTTTCCCTCACTTTCCATACACCGCTATCTTTAGGGTACCCTGTGCCCTGTTGGGATTGTGACACATCCATTGATAATGCAATTTCTTTCCCCCGGAGGGGGACACTTCCCATGGGACTGGGGAGGCAAGGTTGCTACCCGATAGTCCCCCTGGGGGTGGTACTCAGAGGGAGGATCCCATGGGAGGGGACACTTTCTGTGGGGGGAAAGAAGACCATCAAGGGAGAAAGCAGTATAAAAACTACCCCCAAAAACACATCCCCCGCATTTTTAGGGCCGAAACACTCCCATCCTCTTTATCCCCTCTTTCTACTCATAGTTACCTTATGCAGAGTAGACCTGTCTATGAGTATGAGAAAAACAATACTGTGACAAGGAAGAGTGAGGAAAACTTGGAAAGCTATGGCTCTTAAGATACTGACACGAGTAAGAAGAAACAAGGTGTGAAGAGCCCTCTGCAGAACCAAAGCGAACATACTAGCTCTCAACCACACATGAGCGGGCTGAAGATAAAAAAAGAGAGGAAGGACTTTTCTCTTTTTCCAATGCTCCCACGAGAAACAGTGAGCTGCCATGCAGAGAACCGGGACCGAAGGAGACACGGATGCTGGCCAGACAGCAGACGCGTCCCACCAGATCATGCCGCTGAGAAACTCGGACCACAGTGGGAGAAACCGGTATCCGGCGGCGTGCAGGAGAGCAGAAAGAGGACCCGCGGTGAGGGATCCAGGGCTGTGGAACCACAGAACCACTTCCAGTGGCGAGAGAAGCCCAGAGAAGCTTGGAGCCAGACAGAGAAGCAACCTGCAGAGCAGGGGTAAAGACCACGCCCCTGGGGTTGAGGGAATCCAAAAAGAGAACTGTGTTGAGGAATTGGGAATTGCTCTACAAAGCAGGGGGCAGAGCAAAGACCCTGTTGAGACCCTGAGGGGCAGGGTTGAACCACGCTGGGGCAAAAGAGGAATCCACCAAGTGTTTTGCTTTTTCTTGGCCACGTGAGAACACTTACACTTACGTTTCCCTAGCCCCAGGAAAAACAAGTTATTGGACTCAGACAGGCAAGAAATCACACAGACTAATTGTTATGATAAAACAAAATGAAGATGGCTTGTTATAGGCCCTTTATTCACACAATATATGTATATATGAACTTAGCATACATATTTATCTCAGGAGGATAGCTCAGGGGCAATGTGCTCACCTTTGAAGTAAGACAATACGGAGCACCACAGGTTCGATCCCCGGGTCCGCGCTTAGAAACCTCTGGGTATTAAGTGCATTATAAATAACGTATCATATATCATAAACAAACATACACTTAGGTATATAGAAATATAGTTATACATTGCTTCACCATTAGCAAAGACGCAGAGACACCTTCATCTTGGCCACTACGACACTGCTTAGTCTCTGAGCAGGTAGGCGAAGAGATCACTCGTGCTAACGGGGTCTGAGGCGGAGCGTCCTCCCTCTCAGCGAGACTGCATCACCCGGGGGTCGAAATTCGAACTAACTTTGCCACAGGATGCCCTCATCTTTATAGGGGGCATCTCCCCGCCCTTCTCAGTTGTGTCTCCCCTCGGCCGCAGAGCAGATAACAAGTGGAAGGGGAAGAGAGTGGAAAAAAACAGTCAGGAGTGGAAAAATCCAGTGCCCCTCTCCTCGCATTAATTCCCAGAAACCCTTATCAAGCACCTGCAGGACGCTCTGACTCCCTTCCCGTATTTGTCCTTCAGTGGACCGCACCATAACTATTCTCCACAGCAAGTCTACTCAGCAAAAATATTTATGTAGTTACGTGACCTTGCTCTGCTTTTGCTACTGAAATGCTTGTTTATTCGACGAGGCCCGCAGAGACGCAGGCTTTTATTACAGTGATGGGAGATGTGTGTCCAAAATGGCTGCGCACCGACGCCATGTTCTAGCTCGCATTTAGCACTTGGAAGAATCCCAGAGGACTTTCTATGTGAAACAGGGCCTGGCAGTATAGCGAACAGGGTCTTATTAAGAGACATAAATCTGAGAAAGCAGTCTGGAATACTGAAAGGATTGAAGAGTTGTATATGCGAAACAATGGATAGTGAACCGTGCTTGAGTGAGAGACATAAGCTTGAGAAAGGGGTCTGGGACCCACATAACTGGAAGTGAAGACCAAGGGGAGGAGAAAGATATCCTCTGGCGAAACCACAGAAATCATTGGGAATATTTAAAGAGGGCCTACGAAAGGCCTGGGGAAGGGAGACAACCCCCCCATCTGTGTGGAACTACATCGAAAGTTCTGGTGATGGCCAGAGGAAGAGGCCTATTTCCCCATCAGCCACACACTGCCTAAAACCACCCAGAATGAATGAAGCACCTTTCTGGAATCAGGGTGGAGTTCGTTATATAGTTTTCTTTTGAGGGGTAAGGGACGGAAATGGGTTTGGGACAAAGGACAGTGGACTATTTATTTTGACAGACATTCTGACACCATCCTTAGTTTAATCTGAGGCGGGGAAGCCTCTCTTAGTTATGACGAAAGTCAGGGTTTTTCCTTACTTTCTATAAAATAAAGGTTTATGGACACAAGCATGTACCCTTTGTGTCCCGCGTCTACTTCTGCACCCTTACAGCACCCCTAGCCATAGGCTCAGCCCCCCAAATACCTTTAGGGTCTTGGCTGCAGCCCGCTGGTCAGTTGCAGGCTTCCCTGTGTCTTTCCCTGCCTCACAGGTGCTCTGGGGCTCTTCTCAGCTTACTTCAGCGACTCCAAGGCTTCTGTCCACTTCGGAGTGTGTCTCGCCATCAAACTGCTTGGTCCTGCAGTGCTACGGTTCTGCCGCTCTCTCCAGCCAGCCTCTCGGTTCGCTCAGCGTGTCCAGTGGAGAAAGCCACTTCAGCATCTCTGCGCCTGGGTCTGCTCCTGCTGCCCTCCTACCCAACCATCGGTCCCTTTCACGGTTACTCTCTGGAGCATCTGACACTCTGGTGAGTCAGTTGCCAGTTTTTTATGTCAGTATTCACTAAGGTCTGTAGTTGAAGACTAGACCGTTCATGTAAGTTTGCCAGAGGGATCCCTGTGGATCCGCGCCTCTTTCTCATCACAGTATCTTGGCTTGGATCTTCATGATAGCCACATGCATTCTTCCTCGTCTCAGTCCTTCCTAGGTTCTTTTTAGGTGGATACTGCATTCTTTCACAATAGTCATCACTGGTCCCACATGGGGCTTCCCCTCCCATGAATTTCAACCGCTGAGTACCCAGGGGGTCCATCGGTTAGCGGCCTCACCTCCCTGACCCCATGGGAAGGGGCTCCATCTATGGAAGCAGTGACAAAATCCTGGGATTCATCACATCATCTACTTACCATAGCATGAGAGACTTATCAGGCTAGGCAAAAAGACTGTTGACACATGCAACTCTAATGATAGTATACTATTTTTAAATTTCCTGAAGAAACATTTCCAGGGAGAGCTTGTATTTTTGTAGTCCGGTGTGGGCCTGAAAATATTGCATTGGCTAGTACATTGTAGAAACAGGAACCAGTCCAGGGCTGGGCAGTATGTGGTATGGAGTTGTTACAAACCCTATAGCTACTGTTAGTTACTAATGAGGCTCAGGTGTTATGGAGGTGATATGCACATTACTTTACTTTGTGTTGTCATACATGGGTATTGCTAGTGTTTGCTTAAGACATCCATTTCCAGTGTTTTAACGCATTGTGGGTTGTCAAAAAGAACAAGCAGTGTTACTTCCAGTTTACCCTAAAAAAATAATATGGTGGCAGCATCCTCACCTGCAGGGCTGTTACAACGGGGCCTTGTAAAGTGTAAGTTTATAGTGTTGCAATTGTAGTTTTTCCCAGATATAATACCTTTTAAACCTTTATTGCTGTAACATTAACCACACAGCCCTCAGCTTGCATACAATTTGACACTACATTGCACTGGTGTCAGTTGTGTGGATCCCTTGTTTCTAAGCACTTCTCTCCTCACCAGTCTCACATAATCTTTCAGCACTGCTGGCACGAGATGCACATTGTCCTTCTTAACAGCTTCTGAACAGCCCTATGCCTGCTCATTCTCTCTCGTCCTCTAAACTCTGATCTGCCAAGTAATGCACAATGACACTCTACTGGAGTTGCTAAGCTCTCACCAGTCGTCAGAAATCAATGCAACATCAACACAGAAGTGGGCATACTCTGCAGCAACAGTAAATAATTGGTGTAATTGAAGAGGACTGCCATTGTGTCATGACCTCAAAGTGTCTAAGGACCGGGACGGCATACCTACTTGATTATGCATTTCCTCGACTAGCTGACCTCACCAAGCAGAGATTGCATCTTCTCACGGTTCCCGTTAGCTTGCAATCATCCACAGTTCATTTGCTGTCCTTTGCCCCATTCACTGTCTGAATTTTTGTTTTATGATCCTCATCTTTTTCACATCTGTACATTTCAGGCAGAGTGCTGGAAATTGCCAGAATATTGCACAGCCAACAATGATGTAACAATGTGTGCCCATGTGTTCTGGCAACCTTAGAACAGGAAGGGCATCCACAGCCGGTGCAAACAGCAAACTGACCCAATTTAAGGCACTGGTCATAATGAATGTGTCACTTTAATTCTTGTCTAAGATCCAAATCGAAGAGAAAAGTGCAAGGCATTCATTGTTTTACCTCAAATATATGTGAGAAAAACTGTCATATCATAACAGATAGTACAAGTGCATGGAACAATAAGGGAGAGGAGGGGAAAAAAAGGAGACAATACTAGCAGTAACATTACTATGCCTGGCGACAATTGCTGCAGTGCAAGAGTGAGAAGAGGAGGAGGGGGAGGAGGAGGTGAGGTGTGGGGGAGGGGAAGAGGAGAGGAACAAAACAAGTGACTATCTTAAGGGTTAACGCCTGATCAAGGTAGTGCTGGGAGGGAGAGGGAGAGAGAGGAGAAGACGAGGAGGAAAAAGGGGACAGACAAGCTCTTATCAAAGGTCAACGGGCAATGATAAGAGTAAGTGCCAAGATAATTGAAAGGTGAAGTAGGGGAAGGGGAGGGCAAGATGGCTGACAGAACAGAAAGACACATGGGCCAGAGGGGGCACGCAGAGGGACAAGGGGACAATAGGGGGCACACAGAGGCCCGTGGGGGCACACAGAGGGACACAGGGGCCATTGGGGGTGCACAGAGGGATACAGGGCCAGTAGAGGCACAACAGAGGGACACAGTGGTCAGTAGGGGCACAACAGAGGGACACAGGGTGCATTGCGGGCACGCAGACACTCACAGGGTTTATTGGGGGCACACAGACACTCACAGGGTGCATTGAGGACACACACTGGTTCGGTTTCCAGCAGAATATACAGTTCAAAACCATAGATCAAGTCCCGCTGGGCCTTCCATGTTAAAGTCTCTTTCGCTGACTTCCAAAATAATATTTCAACCAAAACTTTCACAATGATCACCCTCTGCCGGGCTCAGACCTGTTACCACACAGTTCTCTTAGGTCCCCCTTTGTCGGGCTCAGACCTCTCACGATAACGTTCAACACAAAGTTGCAAGGGGGCTACTTTCCCCAACCTTATTATACTTCAGGTCTCCCTCAGTCAGGCTTGGACCACTTTCGGATGTTGAAGTCTTTCAAATGTGCGTGGCTTACTTTGAAGACCACTGCAGGACCACTTCGACTCAAAGTTTACTGTTTTACTTTCACTCTTTCCTTCTGTAGGAATTAATCTTCTTTATTTCACTTTTGCTGTTCATTCGCTTTCTTGCATTAAAAACAAAGTACCTTTCAGAGAAACCTTCGAGTGGCTCCTTTCACCGGACCATTCTTTTAATTAGTATTGCTGATTTCACAGCTGTCCTTTACATCAAAGTTTACTCACAGGTCTCCCTTTCTTCGCAACTCACCGGCTGCGTGTGTCTTTTCCTGGGTTTGACAACTGAAGATTAGAATAACTCCACAAAAATGTTCTGTAAGGTGAAAGATCTTGGACCCAGAGGTTGGCTCCTTTCTGCTGGATTCTGGAATGGATGGCAATGTCTCTTTTACTAACAGTTCCTTCATGATTAATTTTGATTCACAATATTCCTGTTGTGCAACAAGCTCTGCAACTGTCTTTCTTCAACACAAGCATTTCCTTTGACTAACAAAACACTGTTCTTCATAAGTATTTGTTGTAGCTGTGCAACTCGCCTGTTATACTACCCTGCCAGGACTCTTTATACAATTCCAATTGCCTGGTGTACTCTCCTGCCAGGACTTCGTATGTGTTTCAATTGCTTAGTATCTTTCTCTTGCCACGGCCTCTTATGCATTTCTATTGCCTGGTATGTTTCTCTTGCCTGGGCTTCATATGCATTTCATAGTTTCTCTATCTCACTGGAGCTTGACTCTGTACTTTGCCTTTTCTGCATTCAAATAAACTTCTGTTATTTTCTGTATCAGTAATCTCAAAATGTTCAAACTGTCATTGCGCAGTTGCCGAAACTCCCCCAGTGTCCCCACTTGCTTCGGGTCAACTTACCGGTTCCCTCCAGCGTCTCTGGCCCAGCTTGCACTTTTGTGGTGTGGCTCAGTCGCTCGCTTCACACTCTGGATGCTGTAGACATCTTTTTGGCTCCCTTTGCGGCTCTGTAGTCACATGCCTGCTTCCCTTCAGGTCCGGGTCTGGAGAACACTGCTTCTTCAAGCTGCCGAGCACCCAGGAACTCTCTTGCGGATCCCGGCTACTCCTCTGCACTTCCTGCTCTCACTTTGCATTTCTCCTTCTGCTGAAGCCTCTGCTTTCCAACACCGGTACGTGTCTCCCGCACTCGAAAGCCTTCTCCTTGGAGACAATGTTTTCTGCTGCACTGCCATATTGTGATGTGTGGTTGCCATCTTTAAATGTCCTGTGTACAGGTATTGCTGCAGAATAACTAGTCTGCACATTGAGCTTCAGGCTTTTATTACCATGTACCAACTCCTTCATCCTCCTCATCTAAGTACTTTGGGGATTATGGGAGTTAGAGTACAAGGATGTCATTGGATATGTAGTTTTTCTCAGTAGTTTTACATGAGCACTCATCTTCATATAAAGGTGTATTAGAAGCAAATAGAGTTCTGTTGGAGCTGTATGTGTCTAGGTCAAAGATGGGGTTTTGACCTAAGGAATAACAAGAAGATGTTTCTTTACTCCCTCTACAAGGGGAAACCAACAACTGACAATATACCATTACAGCTTTGGGTAGTAGAGGGTCTTCCTCATGGGAAACAGAGGGACACTGTCTCATCCAGTAAAGTCATGACATCTCCCAGGTAGCGGTCTCCTCCCATGTGATCTCCCTCAAATAGCCACCCCCAGGGTCTGGATCAGGTAGCAGCTGCCGAGGAGAGTACCTCTGGGGAATCCGTGATGACGCAACTGGATTCATCACAACGGTCCTTGTGCAATCAAGATGCACAAGGACAGCAACCTTTGATAAGAGTGGCTTGCAATATATTTGAGGTGTTAAGTAAAAAGGTGCCAAATCACCTGACAAACAGTTGTCTTTGCTACTCCCAATTTCTTGAAAAAGGGAACTATCAGTACTCCTTGTGCTCCGAATGCAAAAACTGAGGTAGATGTACAATGGAGATAGCACATCAAACTAGCATATGCTTATGTTACATTCCTATGTTCATAGAATAAGAATTCTACTTCAAAGAAACAAGCAATAGTATATTTTCTTTTGTATTTAGAGAAAACAAAAGAGCGTAAATGCATAAGCACTACAGATCGTTGCAATTTAAAACACTCCAATATTAAATGGTTTGAGAATTCCCGTGGTTCGGTAGGGAGCCTTCTTCCAGCAACTGCTTGTTTTACATAAATAAATGAAAAGCGCAGCAGCTCTTCTCGCAAATAATTAATTTGATAGCATGATGTTTTCTAAAGTTACACTAAAGCTAAACTAATTACTAAAGTTGGATCGCTCACCGGCTGTTTAGGTGCAACTGTGGTGCGGTTCAGCAATACTAAAAACAAGTAGCAGTGTCACATTTTAAAGCAATTGACATGGTTGTGGACAGGGATATTAATCTCTAGCATTAATATAGTCAAAAAGAGCCCGAATAAAAGAAGATGACGAACATCCCCAGATATGAACTGCTTCATGAATAGTTAGACAAAGATCCCAACACAGAAACAATGCACACACTGTTATTGCTCACAACAGTACTGGATAGTTTATAGCAACATATATTATTGTAACCTCGCAAAGGCTGACAACAGTCTACATATCCAAACGTAACAAATCACAGATTAAACTTTTTATGGCATTTGGTTTTAAAATATCCTCTCCAATTGATTCAGCCTCGGTAAGGTTACCAGATATCCCCCATGCCACTTAGGGCATTTTATTCTAGCCCTGGGCTTTACTTTTTACTTTAGTTTTACTTAAGGTAATTTTATTCAATTGTCTGCTACTCACAGATACATTTGGTAGAGAAATTTAAGCCCAGGTCTGGGGCGTGTTTCTGGGGACTGACACTCTGTGGTAACCTTACCCTTGGGGTGTGATATGTGTACCTACTCTGAGGAAGCGAGGGCGTCCTCACTGCTTTTCCCCCATGTATCCTCCTCTCAGTGGCCAGGAAAAGGCCTTCGCTCTTGGATCCTGACCCTGGGGATGGATATGAGAGGGAGAATCACCTGGATGTAGGGGGGTGGGGATGAGGCACACTTGGGTGGGACGCGTTATCCCCCATTTCCCTTTCATAATGAGTCTATCCCTCAACTCTTTATAGGCTATCAATCATTTATATATAGACAAATGCAGACAGTAGTCAACCTCAATGACAAATCACTCACTTGGTATCTTTTGTAGATATCCAGCTGTCTGCAAAATGGTGTCCCAATATTGAGGCTGCCCAATACTCATATGGAGAATTTTTGCTTGAAAGAGTCATCCAATTTGTGCCAGCTCAAGTTGTAAAATCACTCTGAGTATTAAGGGTGAGGTAAGTTGGTTTAATACAAACAATTGGTTTGCCTACTTGATAAGTCTTTTTGTGAGATGGTACATTCCAAGTAGTGGATCTCTTAACTTCATAGATGGATGATAGTAATCTCTAGTAATAACCTCTACACATTTTTCTTCACTGTGGCTCCAGTGGGTCATCAGGAGGTTTTCTAGTGTTCACAAAGTTTAGGTATCCTTGATGATTTTTGTGCAGTTATATTTTGCTGCTATATCTTTAGCTTTCAAAAGTTCATGGGCTAATGTTGCCAAATTAGCTGACTGTTTGTCAGGATCTCTTTATATTTTGAGAATTTGCCTTATTACAGGTTTGTTCTAGGATGCAATTTCCCTTGTGGCTACTGTCAATCATTTCTCTGGGTTTCCCCTAAAACATTGCCTAAGAAATACAAGTTTGGTACTGGGATGAGGAAGAGACCAACTAGAGAAACACATCCTCACTTTATTAACACACACACATACATACATACATACATACATACATACATACATACATACAGACATCAGATGTGTACTGGGACAAGGAGCAGGCCAACAAGAGTAATGCAGGACTCACGTTTCAACAATGAGCATTCTAGTTCTTTTTGGATCAATCATGGTGGCAGGGGCTTTATGCAAATAGAGCCAGCTGTGGAAGCGGAGCTGCGGACTGCTTGGCTAAAGCAGACACCTGCAGGAAAGTGGCATGGCAAGCGGAGCGCTCGAGACCCTTCGAAGGATACAGAGTGTATGGAGTGGGAAGTGAAGGCAAAGGACGCTGGAGGCTGGTGGCAGACCACAAGAGAAGAACAGGCATGACCCGGCGAAGTGGTTGCATGAGGCCCAAGCTGCAGGAGGAGCAAAGCCACAGAGATCCGGTGGGAGGCTGAACGAGGCACCACTTGGGAGATAGAAGGCTTGGGGAAGCAGGAGGACATGTTAAGATGCCATAAGCTCCGACCAGTGAGTCAATCAAACAGGGTTGTCAGCGAGCACGCAATGAATATGGAGTTGAATGAAAGCAAGTATTTTTTCAATTACCAAACCAAATGGATACCCCCCTCTATGAAAAAGCCAATAAAAGCTTCTACAAGGAAGCTTATGTTTGAATAGTTTATGTGACCTGAAATTAAGCAACTGAATTTATGAACTGGTGAAAGGTAATGTTGGGATGGAAATGAGTATGTCCCACCCCCTAAAGCACTTTCAGGTGACGTGAATCCCCTAAGAGATAGTGTAATGTATAGGGGGGTGGGGGAGAGACCCGCACTGTGAAACTCGGTGCGAAAGCAATATTACACGAACAGGAGATGCATGGCATTAGAAGACGCATAGAAAGAAACGCCATTTTGTAGTTCTGGCGAAAACGCAGACTTGTGTGACTGCGCTGCACCGGCCAAACTCCATGGAACGATTTCACTAGGCCCAACACCGTCACGGCAGAGCTATTACACATCGCCAGTTCTCACAGAAGTCCACTTCCCCCATGTCCCTTTACTGTTGTAATCATTTAGTATCGTTCAGAGGAATGCGCCCTGCAAGAACGTGAGACAACACCAGGCCCAGCGCAGAGTCCATTCATCCCCACTAAGCTGCCAGCAGGCCTCTAACCCCCACCTCATCAGTCCAGAGTCAGCCCAGAGTCAGCCCCACACCACTGACCCGACCCCCACACCTCTGCATTCCATGATAAGCAAGCAGCCCTCCTGGCCCAACATAAATTAAGTGACCATAAAAGATCCAAGCATGCGGCACTGTTTTTCTCCCAGCATAAAATACATCCTTTGTAACACGAGGTACAGGGAGGGATCAATTAAAGCTTAAAACCCAGGGTGGAGACCGTGTGTGTGGGAGGTGCGGTATCAACCAAGCCCTGAATGTGTAGGTAGGCATGACTGTATTTTATCCTCCCTTCCCCCGGCACTAATTCCCCAAGCCGCCCAGGTGCACGCCACAGTAATATAGTACATATGCTCAGCATAGTAGTTTAGAAGTAACTTTGTAATTTGCAAGTACCCTGACATTCAACCAGCCTCAAAGATGAGCGCAGCTGACCCACGTGCAGCCTGACTGACTACGAAGGACTAACCAATGATATGTTATGTTATGTGTTTGTTTATAATGCGCCGATAGCCTGCAGGTATCAGGGCGCGTGAGTGCCCGGGCTAATTCAGTTTGCATAATATTATATACTGTATAGGGCAGTCTGCGAAAAGATACTAAGATTATAATTGGAAGAGGTGGGTTTTCAACGATTTCCTGAAACTCCGGTAGATCTCTTCTAGTCATAGAGTTAGTGGCAATTCGTTCCAGCATTTTGCTGCCTTCACTGCGAAAGATTTCCCCCGCCCTTGCACACGTTTAGCTCTAGGAATATTCAGATAAGCCTTATCCTCTGATCTAAGGTGTCTTTGAGGCAGGTACAAAGAAAATTGCTTCTTAAAATAACTCAGGGCTTCTCCATACAGACATCTGTGAACTATGGTCATCCCCATAAAGTGTACTCTCTCTTCCACTCTTAGCAAGTGAAGGGATCTTCTCCCCATAGTCGCATGCTCCCTTTTTTTGATTCTCTTGGTAGCTCGAACTGCGTCCTTTTCCATGACCTGACACTTTTGTATATCCCTCTTCGTGGTCCTATCAGTAAGGCATTACCCTAGTCAAGGCGTGACAGAATAATAATAATAATAATAATAATATGACCGCTCTTGCTATAGTTGCTGCATTCGCTTCATTTAAAAATGACCTTATGGCTCTCATGAGACGCATGTAGTAGGCACGGTTTTTCTGCAGGTAGTTAACCTGAGCCTCGGATCCTACTGATGCTTCCACAACCATCCCTAGAGTTTTTACGTGGCGCACCACTGGGATCGTAGCCTGTTTGATGGTAAAGGTCTGGTATTCTGTCCCTAACTTGGATCTGGCCTGTTGCGTCCCAAAAATCATCAGTTCGGTTTTCGCATTATTAAGACACATCCAATGACGTTGCATCCAAATGTCAATAATGCGATAAACCTCTGATATTTTTGCACTGTCGATGCTGTATTCTCCCTTGAGTTAAAAAATGAGCTGCGTGTCATCGACGTAGCTAGTGAGGAACATGCTGATTTGTTCCAGGAGCTCGCATAGACTTCTCATATATAAATTAAATAGCAGTGGTGACAGGCTAGCACCCTGGGTGACACCAAAACAAGATAGGGGCAGCCTCAGAGAATGTGTCACCCCAGTGGATCTTAGCACTCCTGTCTTTCAAGAATGATGCTAACCACTCCAACACCTTAGGCGTGCAACCAACTGTTTTAGCCAGTGCTTCCTGCAGGAGTTGGTGATCTACCAAGTCGAAAGCTGTGCTGAGATCCAACAGCATAAGGATACCAGTGCTGCCCTTGTCTATCAGGTCTAACATGTAGGTCTGAAGATTGAGCATAGTTAATTCTGTGCTGTGGGAGGCTCGAAAGCCCGATTGCTGTTCATGCAGTAGGTTCCAGTCTTCTACATGCTTTTGTAGTTGGTTCGTGGCAACTTTATCTAGGACCTTCAGGATAAAATTTGAATTTGTTATGGGCCTCAGATTACTGGGGTCCTTCGGATCCAGCCCTGGTTTCTTCACTAATGCGGTAATAGTCACCTTCTTAATTTCCTTTGGTACTACCCCCTCCCTAAAGGAGGCATTAACTATCTTTGTCAGTACTGGAACAAAAATGTCTTTATTGTCCAGTATGATTTTGGAAGGAAGAATATTCTCTGCGCAGTAGGGGGGTTTCATTTTAGCCAACACTCTACATAGCTCCTCCTCGGATATAGGGAGGAAGCTGAAATTCTCTCTTCCTTCCTGGTTACTTATTTCCTCTGGAAGGATAAGGGGCTCTCCTTCTCTTCTGGCTGTAATGATGTTATTTCGAGCCTTAGAGATCTTGGCAGTGAAAGCTTCTTGTACCCTATAACATTCTTCCCTAGTGGGAGTATTTGGAGGGGAGAGTGATTTGGGCTTTTCAACCCCTTTAAGTATTTCAAAGATTTTACTGGATGTGTTGTTTGCTGCCTCTATTTCTTTGTTGTAATGATTCTTCTTTGCTTCCCTTATACCTTTCCTATACCTGTAATTGTCATTTTTCCAATCATCTTTGTTTGCTAAAGTGGGATTTTGGCACCATGATCTTTCTTTGGCCCTCTTCTCCTGTTTTAGTTTATTTAGTTCTTCGCTATACCAAATCTGGTGATTACTATTTTTTCTCACGAGTTTGTGTTTAAGTGGGGCTTTCTCCTGTACCAGTTCTTGCATGTGTTTATTATATTTTTCCAACAAGGTATCGCAGTTGTCCTTTTCTGCGAAGGAGTCGGTGATGCTCTGTAGGCATGGAATTTTCAATGTAAGATGCCAGTTGATTCAATTGCACTACAAAGGTAACCAAGTGATGGTCTGACCAGATACATGGGTTCGTGACAACGTATATGCTTTCAGGTTGTTGGAAAACACCCAGTCTAACTGGTTACCTTGGGGGGTTGTAGGTTTGGTGTTTAATACAGGGAAATCCAAGTTAGTCATTGCTGTTTCTAGCATTATGGCTTCCTTGTCCGCATTATTCCCTCTCCACCTATTCATGTCACCAAGTACCAAGGTGGATGTTTTATTAGATATAGGTCAAGAAGCTTGAGATGTAACTTCATTCTCAAAATCACTAATTAAGGAAGGGGGTTTGTATATAAAAATGTTTAAACTATCGTTTGGGGTATATGTGAGTTTTAGTTGAATGGTTTCACAGCCTGTGCATTCCAAATTGGCTCTGAAGATGTTCAATGTTTCGCAAGCTATAACAGCAACACCTCCTCCCATTCCAGTCTATTTGTGTTATACATGATGTACCCTTTGGGAACCGCAGCTTTGCATACTGGGCTGATAGGATCTTTTAACCATGTTTCTGATAAACATAAAATATCTAGAGCTTTCTCCTTTATCAGATCATTCACGTTATGTGCGTGTTTGTTCAAAGATCGTGTGTTAAGTAGTCCCACTTTGAGACTCTTCAACTTGTCAAGGCGATCTGTTTTCTTTTCACTGCCTTCCCGTTCTGTTTGTCTAGAAGGGTTGTTGTTCAGTGTTTGGTTCTTCTTTCTTGTTAAGCTACTGGAGGATGCAACGTTCATTTCTTCCCCCTTGCTCTCTCTAGCTTCCATTGGTCTATCTAATCACCCAGTCAAGGTCTACTTTCAGTTTTTTCCTGCCGCCGCTCAGTGGCACGTATTGGGTGGAGGACAGAGTAGTGATAGGGAAACTGTACTTACGTCTGTGGCCCCCGTGCACCTCCTTGCACAGACTGTATCAGACTGTGCCTGCCTGTGTGTGCCGGGTTTGTGGGTAAGTAGTGCTCTAGGACTACAATCCTTCTGGGGATTGTAGTTCTTAGAGCAGGGAGTGCGTGCAGTGGCTCGCTTCCGAGCAATGCAAATGCTACTATTTACACAGGCTGCAATTCGTTTTACTTCTACCACTAAGGCTCTAAATCTGGCTATACCTTACTTCAGTGGAGCAGAGGCTTCACACCATTGCACAATACAATACAAATAATTTTAAAAGTCATTTAAAAACAAACCTGGCTAAAAACTCTTATTTCACAAAATAAAATGCACAATTAAATTACAAAGACTAACAATGATAGCCTGGCATCCCCTATTGAGAAGGCCCATGTATATGGTAGTGTCAATCAGTGGCACTGATTTGTACTGTATGTGATGATGCCACAAGGCATTGTAAGCTCTTGTTTGTACGAGTACAAACCATAAAGTTCTCTAGCAGAGTCTTTTGCTGATATTTTGTATTCTGTAAAATTAAAGCCTTGTTATCCTTGCAAGCCATCTCCTGGCTTATTTCCCTAGAGGGTTGTATTCCCTATGGAGTGTGCGTAAAAAGGGACTTGCCTTTAGTAATCATATCAAAAGAGCTGGGCAGTTTCCCAAATATTGTATTGTTTTGGAAAACTGAAATCTTGAACTCTTGGGGAAGGGAACCTCTGTAATCTTGTGAACTGTCTTTTAACTTGGGGAAGAGAAACCTGGTTATAAGCCAAAGAGCTGGAAGAAGCTATTAACTCTTATTTGAACACTACTTATTTTGATGCCGACATCCCAACACATTATATAAAGAACAAGTTACTTACCTGTAACTGTTGTTCTCCAGCATGGGTCTGGCATAGATTCGCATGCTCATGAATATTCCCCGTCGTCAGGCTGGGAATCCTTGGTAAAGAAAAAAATCAGTATCAGTTTTGTTTCTGATCTGTCTTTCTTAGTAGTAACCAATCACTGGTCTCTGAGTCATATTGCCCCCAGCCCCCTGGGCAGCCATCCTCAGATTTGGTAGCATGTGAAGTGGCAGTATGAAAAAGTGAAGAGCCGCCGAGGGGTAGGAGGGAGGGTTCGCATGTGAATCCATGCCAGACCCATGCTGGAGAACAACAGTTACAGGTAAGTAACTTGTTCCTTCTCCAGCATGGGGTCTTGCATGTATTCACATGCTCATGAATATAATAATACATAGCAGTACATACATGCACAACCACGGGAGGTGGCAAAGGCTCAACATTAAGCATTACATCAACTCAACATTAAGCAACTCTTACCTCCTAACCAGGCCCACCTTCAGGTGAACAGGTTGCACAGCACTGACTGGCCGACGCTTGGAATCCCGGTCGATGCAGTAGAATCTCGTGAAGTTGTGTGTCGACCTCCACGTAGCAGCCCTGAAGATGTCCAGCAGTGGCACACCAGACAAGAACTCCGTGGTAGCAGCGATCGCTCTGGTCAAATGGGCTCTCGGACGGCCGGGCAACGGTCGGTGTGCCAACCGTTGACAGTCCATGATGCAGCCGAGAGCCATCTGGAAATGGAAACCTTCGAGAGGGTCTTCACTTGGTTCACAGGTCCAAAGTTCACAAACAGCTGTGATGTCCTCCGAAAACTCTTCGTACGGTCCACGTAGAACTTCAGCGCTCTAGCTACATCCAGCGAGTGCAAAGTCCTCTCGGCAGACGACGAAGGCGACGGGAAGAAAACTGGCAACACCAAGGGCTCGTTGAGATGGAAGTCTGATGGCACCTTGGGCATGAAGGAGGGGTGCGTCCTCAGCACCACCCTCGTCTCGTGAAAAATCAAGTATGGAGGCTTGCAGGATAGGGCCTGAATCTCTCCCACGCGTCGTGCGGAGGTGATGGCAACAAGGAACGCTGTCTTCCACGACAGGAACTTCAACGGAGCCGAATGCAAAGGCTCGAATGGCGGCCCCATGAGCCTGGTCAGCACCACGTTGAGCTCCCACGCCGGGGCTGGAGCCTTCACCGGCAGGAACGATCGGAACAGTCCTTTCATAAACTCCTTCACCAGGCGATGAGACCACATGGATGACCGTCCTGTAGTTCTGATGTATCGGGAAATCGCTGCTAGATGTGCTTTGATGGAAGCATGAACTAGTCCAGCTTTGGCCAGCAACAGTAAGTACGGTAGCACTTGAGGGGCCTTAATCCGTAGAGGGTTAATCTTCTGTGCACGGCACCAGACAGAGAACCTCTTCTACTTGTGCCCGTAGCACTTGAGAGTTGAGGACGGCCTGGCCTTTGCAAGAACCTCTTTGCAGTCCGCCGGGATATTGTACCCTCCAAACTTTAGTGCTGCAGGAGCCAGGTATGCAAGTTCAGTGACTCCGGGTCATGAAGTAGGATGGCGCCTCCTTCTCTGGAGAGAAGATCTGCGTCCGTCGACAGCTTGACTGGTGGGGACGCTGACAAGTCCAGAATGTCTGGGAACCAAATCTGCCTCGGCCACACCAGTGCGGCGAGGATCATCCTGCACCGGGACCTCTTGAGCTGGTTGATGAGTCACAGTAGCCATGGCAACGGAGGGAACGCATACAGGAACAGGCCATCCCAGGGGAACGAGAAAGCATCGCCCATGCTCCTCGGCTGGGGAAACCTGCTGGCGAACCTCTGGCACTTGGAGTTTGTCGCCGTTGCGAGCAGGTCGATCTGGGGTTTGCCCCATCGTTGATTTGATCCACTTGATCCTGATGCAGTTCCCACTCGTGGCACGAGCGCAGCTACCTGCTGAGCGAGTCGGCGATGGTGTTTTTTATCCCTGCCAGATGAAAGGGCACCAGAAACATCCCCTGGGCAACGCCTCAGTGCCACAGATCCTGGGCTTCCTTGGATAGAGTTGGGGATCTTGTTCCTCCCTGCTTCCGGATGTAGAACATTGTGGTGGTGTTGCCGGTGAAGATCCTCACATCCTCACCACCTTGCCCTCCTCCGGGAGCCAGAGGCCTCTCGCGTGAAGATCTCCAGTGTGCACTCCCCACCCCTCCAGGGAGGCATCCGTCATCTAGTGTGCTGGGGTCTGAAAGTCTGTGCCCGCCGCAAGATGCGCGCGGGTGGCCCACCACCGAATTGCTTAGTGGAATACCTCGTTGAGCGGGATCTTGTTCTTGAAGCTGCCCGTTGCTTGCATCCAACGGGTGTCGAGGAACTCCTGTAGAGGGCGCATCCGAAGCCTGCACAGGTGCACCAGGTAGATGCATGAGGACATCATCCCGAGAAGGGACTTGATGGACCTCACCCTGGCCACGTCCGTGGCCAGCAGATGCTGCACCTTGCCCAGGATGGCTTTCGTCCTTTCCTCCGACGGTGAGACCAATCGCGCTACTGTATCGAGTCTGGCTACCAGAAACAGTGCGACCTGCGACGGAACCAGGTGGGATTTGGGGAAGTTGATGGAGAATCCCAGGTCCATGAGCAGCCGGACGGTCCTCGCTGTGTGTTCGACGGCGAGTTCCCTTCTTCCCGTGCGGATGAGCCAATCATCCAGGTAGGGGTAGACGCGGATCCCCTGCAGGCACAGCCGCGCTGCCACTGGTGCTAGGCACATGGTGAATACCCTAGGGCGCCAACTTTAATCCGAATGGGAGGGCCTTGAACTGGTAGTGCCGTCCTTGGACCACAAACCTGAGAAACTTTCAGTGTCCTTTGAAGATGGGGATGTGAAAGTACGCATCCTCCAAATCCAACGACGATAGGAAGTCTCCTTCCTCCAGCTGGCCCAGCACGTGCTGGAGGGTGACCATCCGGAACTTCCGTGCCTTGATGTACTTGTTTAGTCGACGCAGGTCCAGGATGGGGCACCACCCTCCTGTCTTCTTTCTGATGAGGAAGTATCTTGAGTATACTCCGGATCCCCAGAGCCTCTTTGGGACGAGCTCGATGGCTCCTTTCTTGAGCATTGCCCTTACCTCTAACAGCATTTGAGGGACGTGGTTTTCCTTCCTGGCCATGGGAGGAATTTGGGGGCACTTCTTTAGAAATTCCAGTGTGTGTCCATGGGCCAGGGCATTCAGCACCCAACAGTCGGTGGACATGGACTCCCACACGCTGACAAACTTCGTCAGCCGGCCTCCCACTCGGGTGCTTCGGTGGGGGCCTCGATGCAATGGCCAGTTCAGTCTTGCTTGGCAGCAGCCTTGCCGCCTTCGCCTCCCTGGCCACGATGGCGAGATCCACCTGACTTGCCTCGTCCCCTGTAAGCTTCTTGCGATGAGGAGCGGGCCGCCTGACAGTACATCAAGGAGCCCCGCCGAATCCTTTGGACGCACCTTGCTTGCCTCCGGAGTTCTGAAAGGGCGGCCGTCGTTGCTGCAGAACTCCCAACGCCCGAGCCTTCTCTGTGTCGGTCTTGATGGCCTGCAGTGACTCATCCACTGTCTTTCCAAACAGATTGTTCCCATCGAAGGGCAGGTCCAAAACCTTGGCTTGCACGTCGTGGCGGAAAACCGTTGCTTTGAGCCACCCCTGCCGTCTAAGGCAAACGCTGTTACCCAACTGACGGAAACCGGTGTCGGCAATGTCCATAGCTACCGTTATGGCGTGGTCAGACACCACCTCACCTTCCTGTAGGATCGCCATGGCCTCTGCCCTCTTGTCGGCCGGTAGGTCCGACGCCACCTGACCTTCCTGTAGGATCGCCCTGGCCTCCGCCCTCTTGTCGTCCGGTACGAAGTCCAACAAGGGGGCGATCTTGTACCACAATTCCCTGTCATAGCACGCCTTGATCGTTGTCGCCGCTGACGAGATGACTCGTTGTCCCATGGCGTTGTAACGCTCATCTGATTTCCACAGAGGTGCTGACCCGTTCTGGACTGCTACCAATTCTTCTACAGTAAAGCGCAGGGCCCGGAAGATGGACTGGACTGGCCCTCCCCCGAATCTCGTCTGCCTGGCTCGTAGGATAATTTTTCTGTAGGTGGGAAAGAGGGAGTTAATATCTGCTGGAAAGAGTATCTGCTCCCCCTATCTCCCCCTTCTAAATCCCCCTGTCGCTAGTTCGGTTTTTGTGGGCTCTCACCTTATTTTCTGTAAGGATGAGCCCTCCATCCTGCTTCTGGTGCAGGGGCGCGTTGATTCCAGTTACTTCACTGGGGTATTTAGTGGGCGCGATTCCTCTGACTGTTCGATCCCACTTCGGGATTGCCGTAAGTATGTAGTCTTTAGATTATATTAAATGTCTTTTCCCCTTCGGGGCCGGGATCTAGAAAAGGCAGAAAGGCCCTTCTGACCCGAATGGAGGATTGAGTTCAACCAAAATCTGGTAAGTCCTTAGGTGAGTATTCCCTCCTGTATCAAGTCCGATGCTCACCTTCTCCCCTTTTGCAGGAGCCGATTCGCTGACGGCGTCGAAACCGCTGTTGTTCGTGGTAAGGCCTCGTAAAGATAAGTGGAATAGGTGTGGCACCGGGTGAAGCGGAGCGCTTTTAATCGTGTCTTTCCCCTTTTTGCAGGTGCCGAGGTGCTGCAAGCTTCGTAGCCGTTTCTGCATGTGGCGCGGCCACGATAAGGTAAGAGAAAGCAGCGCTGCGGCGAGCGTTGTGGTGCGCTGCTAACCTTTTCTTTTGCAGGATTGTCGGAAGAAGGTTTCCCGAGTGCAGGATTCCGGTGAGTAAAGCTTTGGATGCTTGTCTTTTCTCTCCTTTTGTCTTTCAGGTGTTCCAGGAGCTGCGGGCGTGTCAGGAGCCAAGATGCAGGAGCCGACTCGGTGAGCGTCCTGCTGCTGATGCAGAATAACGCGAAGCAAGTGAATTCCTTTGGATGTGGTTTAAATAGCAGAGGAGTGCTTCAGCTGAGTATCCTTCCTCCGGCCCCACCCAGGTAAGAATAAGAGTTCCTGAAGAGGAAAAATAGTTCCTCCCAGCCTAAATGGCTGGAGACCTCAGCCAGACTGGATTGCTCTGGGTGAGTAAGCAGCATGGTCTGCCTCAGGTAAGTCCACCCAAGCATTATGACATCTTTTGACAAAATGAGCCTGGCGTCTATGGTGCCAGGACTGAACCCTTTTATGAGCCTGGCGCCAAAGGCGCCAGGATGTGGTCCAAAGGGCCCCAGTAGCGGTCTGCTGCATCCGGTGATGTGGGTGATAGGTCTGCTTCCGGGGACGCTGGGCCTGGCCTGGCTCCCCGGGAGCAGCCATCATGACAGGCGTCCAGTTTCTTACTCTCGCTGTCCGGTGGGGAAGTTTAAGATGAAGCCGATGCCCGCCCCCCGCTTTCTTCTTGGCCGCTGCAGAGACGACCGAATTCGGGGTCGGCTGTGCCCTCAGGCACAAGGTGGCGGCGTCGGGGACCCGGTACTTCTTCTCGCA
This sequence comes from Ambystoma mexicanum, assembly GCF_040938575.1. Taxonomy (NCBI): domain Eukaryota; kingdom Metazoa; phylum Chordata; class Amphibia; order Caudata; family Ambystomatidae; genus Ambystoma; species Ambystoma mexicanum. The sequence goes on along the minus strand of NC_090941.1, from coordinate 156,955,425 downwards.
CCGGTCCCTCTTGGCAGGCGTCGTGGACGGGTTCTTCAGAAGCGCAAGTCCCTCGTCCCAGATGTCATCTAGCAGCGGCACCGTGAGGACCGTCTTCCTCTTGGCCTCGCGCCGTTGATAGAGGAAGCCTTCCTTCCAGCTCTTCAGGGCAGAGCTGGAAAAGCTTGGATGCCCTGGCAATCATGGCGTGGAAGGAGCCAATTTCGTCGGGCGGGGAGGCCCGAGGAATCAGTGATGGGAGATCCATCCCGTCGTCGCCACCGTCGTCATCCGTCGTGGCCGTATCTGTTCCCGTGTCATCCCCGGGGACAGGGGACGGGGACAAAGGCTGAGAGGGGCGTGAGGGCTGAAAAGGCGGGGCCGGATGAATCCTCCTCCTCTTGTTTGGAGGGCTTCCCGACGGGCCCGGTTCTGGGTCATCCATCAGGGGTAGAGGCAATCTCGCCCTTATCTCCGTGCATAAGGATTGGATTGCCATCAAAATGGCCGCCGAGTTGTCCTGCGGCTCAGGATGCGACGGGCGCGATGGTCTCTCCACTGGAACCTCGTCGGCACCAGCCTTGCTCTCGTCGTCCTCCTCGTCGGGATCCCTCCCGTGGGACCGGGCCTCCTCAACGTTCTTGTCGAGGCCCTCCAAGACTTCAACCAGCTCCTCCTCGGAGGCTGTGTCCGTGTCCGTAATAGCCACCGCCCCCCCCTCTTTTTCCACCGGGGTCTTCTCGATGGGCTGAAAGGAGGATTCCCTCTGTGGTGGCAGGGAAACTCTGGGCCTGAGGTCGCCTCCACAGGCTGTGCCAGGGCCGTAGTGACTTCCTCGATAAAGGCCTTAGCCGGGTGAATCAAGGCCTTCACTACCTTGTGTGTGCTTGCGGCCTGCACCTTGGGGGGAGGGTCACCGCCTCACTCCCCCTCGCCTGGTTCCTTCGAGATCGACCAGGGCCTCTCCAGAAGCTTAGCCGGGTTCTCGGATTTCCTCTTCACCGAGCCAGAGCGTTGGCTCGTGGTAGATGGCGCCGGTGAGGATGCGCCCTGCCTGGCAGCCGAGGAGCCCGACCGTTCTGCGCTCCCAGTGCCCGCGGACTCGCAGTGCTTTGCCTTCTGTTGGGCCCCCGTCGCCGGGGCGCCCTCACAGGACTTGGAAGACTGCTCGGACTTCTTCTTCTCACCTGACTGGCTCTTGCCTTCCAGCCAGTTGGAGAGACGGGTCCAACGATCCCTCATAGTCCGGTCCGACATGTTCATGGAAAACGCACAGTCCTTCTCCACGTGTGTTTTGTCTTCATGGAGGCAGTAGAGTCATCTCGAATGCTCGTCCTCCTTGAACACGTTCTGCAACTTGCATCCAGGGCAGTTCCTGAACAGCTTGGATCCGGGTGTCGAGCTTCCGTTCTCCTGGGCCATGTCCGCGAGGTAGGCCTCAGAAACTTCTGGAATCCTCCAAGAAGCGTAACTCGACGACAACTTCACCCTTGAGGGGTGTAGAAAATTCCATAAACGGGTCCCCGTTGATCGGAAGTAGAAACAGTGGAGCTTGAGACTCAATTTAACAGAAAAATTTGATAAAACTCTTTGAAAAAGCGCAAAACGCAGTAAAATCTCGAGAGCTATAGTACGAGGACTCCCAACACTTGAACGAGCGGTAAAAATCTGAGGATGGCTGCCAGGGGCGGGGTTTAGGGAGAGGACAGTCATTGGCTGGGGGCAGTATGACTCAGAGACCAGTGATTGGTTACTACTAAGAAAGACAGATCTGAAACGAAACTGATACTGATTTTTTCTTTACCGAGGATTCCCAGCCTGACGACGGGGAATATTCATGAGCATGTGAATCCATGCCAGACTCCATGCTGGAGAAATTTAGTAGTGAGGGAAAGTACAGGTTTTGGACACAGACATACATTAGCTTTGAACTTCCTGACACAGACTATCCATAGTTTCATTTAGGTAGGGAACTCCCACCTTAGCATAGGGCAAGTTAGTCCCTTTTCCATCCTGCATTGTTAGTTAATAAAAGTTTAAAGACTGTATCTTAATCTGTTTGTGTTTGCTTTGTGATGCCTTCACACTACCCAAGCTTTTGTTCATTAAGGACATGTGTTACACTACATATTCTTTATTCCTGTGTGTGGGGCTTGTTTGGTAGTACGCAACTATGTATACCTCTGGCTAGGACTATAAAAGATAGGCATTGTTGTTGAAGTTTGCAGTAAAAAGGAATAGTCCAGTTGTAGTCAACAATAAGATAAATACAATTTACTATTACCCCAATTTATTATAGACATGATGGGCAGACTTGCTAATGTATTTCTGACTTTGCAGCAATAACTCTGCATACAAAAGGTATGGTTATCTGAAATAGTGTCATCCCCTGAGTAGAACAGGTGGATTATCAGTCAATGGTAAAAGCTTCCACTTTGGGAACTGAGTGAGAACCACTGCCTAGTCCCAGACGTGCAGACAACAGTGCCAGGCCATCCACAGACGAGCAACAAGGAACTCAGTAACAACTTGAGCAAAGACTTGATGATCTGGGCTAATTGTTTCGGCTGAACTATCAAGAGAACTGCAAACCCCTGGAAGATAAGGCTCCAGTGGACAGTCCACTGGCTGTAATCTAAACTGTACTTGATCACAAGTCAGTGCAAATCTGCAGGTTCTACAAAGTTTGACATACCTCTTAAGTAAATGTGCTCCCGTTGGTCAGACTATTTGGGGCCTACATTTATTTGGGCCGGGGTCTCCATACTTTTTTGGGAATAGAATCATGTAACCACTGCGTTTTGAAAATTCTGTAAAACCATCCTCAAACAGAAGTTTTACTGATAAACAATCGGGACATTGCATATTCTGGGCACATGTTAGCTGTCAACATGTCATTAATACCTTCGTTTTCTAGGCTCTTCAATTGACAACATGAAAGAAAATGTTTGCCAAGATGGACTTTCGAATCTATCTTTTTATGGAATATAAGCAAATCATTCTTAAGAGAAGAATAGTCTTGAAAGTTAATTAGCATACATCAGCAGAAATGAAAACAGTTTGTGACCAATAAACAATGGTTTTAATTAGAACAGCCCCAGATGAGGATCTCTCGTCTGAATGATTAAAATCAGCTCAAGACAATCTCCAAAGAACTGGTATTAGTACATCGAGTGACAGGTTGGGATTCTGTTCCATGTAGCTTTTCCAAGTATGACTTACAACACCCACAAATACTATATTAACCATAATTTCTCACAGCCAAGTGTGACTAAACCTGTACAGTTTGGCCAGGGTCACTGTCGAGGGATGAGCAGACAACAAAAAGCCAAAGTTTCAAGGTTCGTTATTAGACAAGAATATTAAATAGATTTAGTAGAACTAACACACTCAAAATAACAAGCAAATATGGCTTTATGGAGGATCGTAGTCCAGAGGTCCTTCCATGTGTTTGTTAGTCTCACCAATGATCAAAGAGTTGTGCTCAGTTATCTGGGACTCAAGTGCCTCCACACTTCTTTGCTCTCATGGTTGGATGCTTGGTTCTCGGAGAAATTGACAGAATGTTGCTTTTCGCTTGATGTGCAATTGACCACACGAGCCCTAGTATGCAGGGCTTGCTGGATATTGGACAGGCATCGGACTTCTTCATATCATGGACAATATTGTGATAGGCACTGGGGTTATCAGGCTCCACCTTGCTGGTGCTGCTCGTAGATTAAATTGCAGTCTCTCCAACTGCTTGTGTATCAATCATTAGGCTGCATTCCTACTACTTTACTTCGGCACCTACTCTTCTGTGTCTTTACTCTCCCATTGGGCCTCCTCCTTTCCAAATCAACTCTGCACCCTGCTCCTCTGCGCCTCTCCTTGCTACTCCTACTGGTTGTTCTCCTTCACATTTCTGAATCCCACCACTAGCACCAGTTCCTTGAAGTTCCCTATATTTGTTCCACATCCTCCTTGTGGTAACTCCTCTTCCTTAAACTCTTTTTATAAGTCACATCTCCCTTATAATCCTCTCTTCCAACTGCTCTTTCTTTCTTCTCTCTCCTTTCCCACCTCCTCTTCACACCTCTTAATCGCCCCATCCCTGTTCCTTCTTACAGCATTTCTCACACTCCAACTCCACTCCAAAACCTTTACCCACCATCTCCTTCTTCACCGCCTCTTTACTGCATTTAGTCACCTGGCCAATACCTAAGCACTCTTCTCCATATGCCTACAACTCCAGACTCCCACTCTTACCTAAAACTACTAGCTCCATTTGTAATCCAGCAGATCCACCCACTTTCATTGATTAATCAAGCTTTTATAACGCACTTAATACCAGTCTCTAAGCGCGAGACCGGGATTCAAACCAGTATTGTTCTGCATAGCCTTGATGAATGCGTTGCCCTGAGCTATACTCCCGGCCATGACAATTGTTTATTTGTAGCTGTAGTCTTGTGGCAAACTAGCCTTGTGCCTTGTTGACTCGATCCCGGCTTATAAAACGGCAAGCTGATTCTACTCTCTACATGTGGCGGTATGGTCCGAGGTTTCAATATGTAGGGCTATCATTGTGGATTCACTAGTTTGCACTCTTCAAATACTATAATTCTTTTGCTGCTTCCATTCCTGTTTCCTTGCTCAGGACAAATGTTAGAGTACCTGCATCCACGAACCCCTTGTAATACTAGGTCCAAATGTTGCATTGTCTGACTCACTGGGCCCCATGAAAGAGTCCAATGCAGGCTCCTCTTGCTTCTTCTTATCAAAGACACTCTCTTTCTGAGGAAGCATGACAGCGGAGTCTTAAACAAAGGCTGATCTTGTACACCAAACAGCAAGTATTTCAGTCACAACTTCCTTACCTTCACTGAATGTGTTCATATGAAGTGTTCGGGAGGTGCCTATCACTATGGGAGTTTCTGAGTTGTGAGCTGGATGTTACATGCTCCTCTGACGACCAATAGGTGTCCCTTTGCTGACTACCAACTAGTGGGTGGGACTTTTACCTATCGAGGGTTCACATAGGTCTGAAGGGTTCTTAGGTTGTCAGATTACAGGGCAGTAGGAATCTAGACATCAGGTTTCATGCTAAGGATGGTAATGTGTTGGAGAGCAAGGGGATCCTTGTTGAAGCGCCTTTCAGGCTTATATTATAGAGCGAATGGTGGCATCTGGCCCAAGATAACCTCTATCCAATCACCCAGTCTCCACTACAGGAATGTCGCACCATCTCTCTGGAGCCCTCTTCCTCCTTCCTTGGCTACCGTGCCCTCTCCTCCATCCTCTTCTGCGCTCCCTCTGGCTCCTTCTACACTTCCACAGGGAGTACCTCTGATTTGTACCCCTCCCTGGAAGTCTCAAGGGTGGCAACCATCGCCACATTGTCACTCTCAATTCTCGCTCAGCTGTCAAGCACTCCTCTGACATCTGCCGTCTCCTGGAAGAACTCGACCTTGATGTTCTCGGTCTCACCGAGACATGGTTCACAGACAGTTCTGTCATGTGTTTTTACACTCTCCTCCCTGATGGCTACAAAATCCTCTCAGTGCCCAAAGCCAACCGTTATACTGGGGGTGTAGCCTTGATTTCCCTGGAGTGGATTCCTGCCTCTATCATTCCTATGCAGGCCTACTCCTCAGTTGAATGCCTTGTCTGCAGTCTCTCTCTCTATCTCTCTCTCTCCTGGCTGCTCTCTCACTGTGGCTACCATCTACTGGCCACCTGGGCAGATAACCCTCCTTCCTCTAGGAATGGGCAGACCTCTCCTCCTCCTTCCTGGCCTCGACCACTGAACTCCTCCTCCTTGGAGACATCAACATCCACCTGGATGCTATTTGTCCCTCCTCTGGACTCTTTCACAACCTATGTGACACTCTCTCTAATATTCCCTCTGACCCGACTCACTCTGCAGGGCACACTCTGGATGTTCTCATCTCCTCAGACATCACCCTATCACCACTCCTCTCTCCTGGAGTGACCACTTTCTCCTCTAATCTCTCTCTCTCGCTCTACCCCTCAGGCCGAGCCAACCCCCACACTGCCACCCACCTTCTCGGTCATCCGACCCATGAAGCGTATGTCAGTTGAGGCTTTTGCTGCCACTTTCTCTCCCCCTCCTGCACCTCTGCCTGACTCACATCCTGACAAAGCCCTCTCCAAGCTCCACTGATACTCTGATACTCTTGATGTACTTTCCCCTGTCATGAGGATCCACCTGATGCCCAAAGCCAAGTGCTACTCCTGGTTCGACTCAGATCTCGTCACCCTTAAATGCAAGTGTAGGGTGGCTGAGAGGAAGTGGCTGGCATCTTGTGCATCCTCTGACAAACTGGCCTGTCGCCTGCTCCAAAGGCAATACTGACTCTCTGTCCTCACTAAGAAGAGATCTCACATCCAAGCCTGCATCTCTGCAGCATCTAACAACTCAGCCAAACTCTTTAAAATATGCATGGAGCTGTCCAATCCTGCTGCAGTCTCTACCTCTCCTGTCCCCTCCCAAGCCCTCTGCAGGGCTCTGGCTTCTCATTTCATCTCTACAACACAGGATATCCTGTCCACTGTGTTGTCCTCCTTCTCCCTCTACTATCTCCCCTACTTCTGGCCTACTTGCGGCCACCTCTCCCTCTGCCCTTCTCTGCCTTTCCTCTGTTCTCCCCCAACAAGTTTTCTAGACAAGTCCGATCCATCAAAATCTTGTCAAAACAGGTTCTTCCCGGTTCTTCCAAAACCATCAAGGACCACATGGACACCCTCGCTCCAGCTGTGGCCAACTTCTGCAATCACTCTTTCGCCATTGGAACCTTCCCTTCCCCCTTGAAGCACTCTTGTACACCCAATTCTCAAGAAACCCTCAGTCGACCCCTCCTTTATGGCTAACTATCGCCTGATCTCCATTTCTCCTTTCCTGGGCAATCTCTTGGGAAAGCTGGCCATTTCCCAGCTTAATCTCCACACTGAATCTGTTGGTTGTCTCCATGACCATCAGTCTGGATTCAGAGCTGCCAGAAGCACGGAAACTTCTCTCCTGAACATCCGTGAAAACCTGCTCTGTAACCCTGAGGCCAATCACCACTTTGTCCTCATCTTACTCAAACTCTCTTCTGCTTTTGAAACAGTCAACCATGCCATCATGCTCAACCGGCTCCGTGATAACCTGGGTATCACTGATCAGGCCCTGGCCTGGCTGATATATATATATATATATCTCCCTCCCTCCCTCCCTCCCTCGCTCGCTCGCTCCCTCTGCCTCCCTCTGCCTCCCTCACTCCCTCCCTCTCCCTCCCTTCCTCCCTCCCTCTCTCTCTCTCTCTCTCCCTCCCTCCCTCCCTCCCTCCCTCTGTGGTGACCCCCAGAGGTCTAACCTTTCTCCGTGGCTGTTCAACCAATACCTGGCACCTCTTGCTCACCGCATTGCCACTCACTGCTCCAACTTTCAGTGCTATACAGATGACACTCAGCTCGCTTTCCGGCTCCCTCTGCTGCCTCTTCTCCCTCCTCTCATCCACGATTGTCTGTCTGCAATCCAGGAGTGCTGTGTCGCCAATGATCTCAGCCTAAATGCCAGTAAGATAGAGATCCTCCTCATCGGCACACCTGCACCTTCCTTTCCTGTCCCTCTCTGGCCGGCCATTCTTAGCCCTCTTCCTGCTCCCACCTGTGAGGCTAAGAAACTCGGGGCCATCTTCGTCTCCACACTCTCCTTCTCTCCTCACATCTGACGTCTCTAAGAAGTCAAACTACCAGCTGCACCTCTTCAGAGATATTCTTCCTTTCATCACCTTAGCCCAGAAGCTCACAGTCTTCAGAGCTCTAGTTCTCTCTAGGCTAGACTACTGCAACAGCCTCTTTCTAAATCTGCCTGCCTATCCATTGGCTACCAGTGGCTGCAAGGATGAAGTTCAAGACCCACTTCATTGTCCACGAGGCCTTCTGAGGCCTGGGACCGAAATACCTCCAACTCTCTTCAGAAATATCTACCTACACAAGCTCTTCGCTCCTCCATCTCCAACTCCATGAGGGTCAGTCGCTTCTTCAAGCAACGAGTTGGAGGCAGATCACTTTCTTCGGCTGGTGCCTCCCTCTGGAACAGCCTGCCTGCCTCTCTGAAACTTGGGCAGAACCATCTCTGGTTCCAGAAGCACCTCAAGACCTTCTTCGTTGCTTCTGCCTTCTCTCTTCCTCTCCCCTGCTGATAGCCTGTCTGATACTGCACTGGTCACCTGGTTACTCTCTGAACTCCGGCCCAGGTCCCTGCCCACTCAGTTGCACACCTGAACTGCCTCCTGGCAACCCCTGCACTTGTGGTCTGTATCTGAAACCCTACAGTCCCCTTACCTGCACTTATTAGACACCTGTTGTCTGCACTTTAACACTCGCACTTGCCACCTGTTGGCCGCACTACTTGTTGTTTATCCCATGTCCGGGCACTTTCACTCCTCCTCTCCCCACGGCATTTTTCCATCCCCTCTCCCCTGCACTTGCACAATCTCAATGTCACTAGGCCTAGTAAGATGGTTGTCTTCGTTTCCCTCTGTTTCCCCTACCTTGCCTTGTTGCGCCTTGAAACACCTGTGTATCATGCATCATATCATATATCTATAAATATGCCACCATTGTGTCCGAGCCTTACTTCTGCACCCTTAAGCTTCCTTGTTTCTTTATGTAGAACTTTCGATGTACATTTTGTATTGGACATGCTGGTTTTCAGAAGAAATCATGGATATGCAAACAGGCTCATTAACATAGTGAATTGCTTTGAATCTATAAAATAAACTTTGCAAATGAAAAGGGTCCAAATTCTTAGATTAGGTGGCATGTACATAAAGCATTACAATATAGAGAGATGTAAGGCTTCAACTTAGCACACAGATTGTTCTTAAAACCTGGCAATGTGATATTTTACCACGACAAGTGTCCCCATTTGCAAATGAGCTGTACATCCCTTGGTACCAGCATGGCTGCAGCAATGAGTTACTTGTAAGGAGCATACAAATGTTGCACTGTTAAAAGAACTCTGTATACAAGTGTACTGTCAGGCCTCGCCAGGGAACAGAGCCATCATAAATTAGTTGGCTCTTTGTTTTAGCTTCCTCAGGGTTTCATCATCCTCCGATGCTCCAGCATTTGAACACACAGATTCAATAAAGGCCAGCTCTACTGCTAACAGCGTTGTCATGCTCTATAAATATGCTGTTCAATATTTAAAGCTCTGGAGAAATTCCTCATACAAGAGCAATATATTCAGACCATATTTCAACTAAATGAAGCTAATGTAAGCCTGCAGGCAAAAAGTGTAGATTCTCCATTCAGCATAAATATTTTAGTTTTGTTGTTGTAATCTATCTAGAGAGGTACAACGGGATGACAAAAGGAGCAGCATTAATCATCATTGCTTTACTGCTCTATGAAATCAACTTGCATGAGACCTAAAAGCGTAACTAACTACAAGGAAGATTTTGATATGGCATTTCAAGAAAATTTCATTTCAATTTGTTCTCATCTGCACATTCAGTGATTGTGGAGCACCCTTCAGATTTGGAATTGTACATGTTTTTGAGAAATCCAGGAGCCCACCAGGTTCAGCTACAATTGTTTTGTTGTTCTGCATTTTTTGTGGGAATGACGAATCATAAACAAGGGTACCAGAAAGTGAGTCGGTGTCAAGGAAAAGTCCCAAAAATGTTTTGGCAGGCAAAATCTACTCTGATTTGTTGCTGATGATTACAACAAGAATTGATGGTGTGTGATTTTCTAGGTTTCCCGAACACAGATACAACATCTAGATCTTGCACAGAAAAGCGCACCTTATTAAGTAAACAGACTTTTTTCAACCAAAGTGATTGAATATCATACATTTCAGAACTAGATTTAAGTTTGCAAACCATTTTCAGTTCTTAGTGTCGTTGTAGTTTGGTCAGTTTTCTCTGCCTACTTCCCCTCATAAAGAAATAACTGAGCAAATACTGTCTTTCCATTGTGACTCATACCTTTGCAAGATTCTCCTACCTGCAAAACCGTACAAATTTTGCTTGAGAAGCTGAATAATCAAATTGCCATTTGTAATCTGGAAGCCTGCATGCTCACTGCTGGGAAGCCATCAAAAAAGTTCAACAAATCAAAGGGGTCAGGAGATAAACCCAGTTAAGTCAATAATGGAGAATGACAGCAATGGCATCAAACAGGGCGGCAGAAATCGAGCTGACCGAATGGTTAGGGTACTGTATTTGGTAGCATAGGATGATTTGTCCGTTTCTCAGCTAAACCTCTTCAAGCACTTTTATTGGGGTTTATACGAAGGCTCTAACAATACTGTGAAGAATAATATACTCTAAAATATACTTTTGTACATAACTACTCATTGCAATGCTGCAGGCGGAGAGATGTGTTCAGAAACAGAACTTTGAGATGCCGTACTGTACTCATGATGAACCTTAGTGGGAATTGTATTACTTTAAAAAAAAAAGCAAAAACACAGACAGTTTTAGATGGACCTGCATTTTACAAAGGTTTCTAGTTCTGATCATAGTGAGTTGTGGTATGGCCTTCTGGATGTGGTGAGCATTCAGGGAGGATGAGCTTCAGAGTATGGTTGGCCCGCAGAGCAGGAATGGGCCTTTAAGAAGAATAGGCTTCAGGGAAGAGACGTTAGCAGAGGAAAGCAGCGAATCAGTGTTGCATGTACAATATCATAACTAGCGTATTCCATTATAATTGGCTACATCTTCTGGCGCTAAAGCAAACAAACAATATACAGAATTATTTATGGGTAGCTATCAACTGTAGGGATATATATTTATATTCCAACTTGGGACTCCAAATTACATCTGATAAACGAGAGCAAAACTCAAGGTGTTTATCCTGAGGTGGAATGCACTCCATACTTGAAATACACCAATGGGAGTAGTTTCTTACCTGTAACTCCATTTCTCCAGCGTTGGTATCTTTCATAGATTCACATGCTGTGAATATTCCCTGTCATCAGGCTGGGAATCCCTGGTTACTTATATTTAAATACCTTTACCAATAAAAACCTTTTGACACCTTGAGTGTCCTACCCACATCGTTGTGGGTGCTTTTGGTCCCTAACAATAGGACATCAAGTGTATAGCTCCGGCCCAGCAGCTTCCCCTGTGATTTTAACCACTTTTGCTGGAGGAATAACACATAAAAGAGGGTGTTTGCCTGGAAGGGAAGGCTGGAGGGCGCATGTGAATCTATAAAATATACCAACGCTGGAGAAATGGAGTTAGGTAAGAAACTACTCCCTTCTCCAGCATTGGATCTTTCATAGATTCACATGCTGTGAAGGAGAAATTACCTCACCGGAATTTTCTTTCTATGGATTCTTTCTTCTCCAGCGGATTTCTCATCTTGACAGATATCCATTGTCCAGCTGCGCTGCTCAGAAATGTTCTCGACAGGGGGCCGTAGTGGACATTGACTCAGCCGTCGATCATCGGCTCCAGAAGAGACATCAGGCACCATACATTTACCACGTCACTACACCCCATGCCTTAGTTCCTCCCACTTTTTCCCGAGCTCAAACGTTGCATAGGAAAACGGAAGGAGGCTAACAAGAGTTAAAAAGCAACTACGGAATAGAAACCAACAGGTTAAAAACATTCCAATTAGAAAACATGTTTTTAAATGTTCTTTATTTTAGTAACTGAGAGGAGCACCCTAAAGCCATCGCTGTGGTGCTGGAAATGCATCGGAGGGACAAGGCCTCCATATCCTTGGCCTTTACTAGTTTTTATCGTGTGTTCTGCTGTGTTTTCCGCGCAGGAGTTCATGTGGGACTCCTGGCGGTGCAGCTCTCTCTCTTTTGGTTTGGTGAACAGACCCATGGGATACCCTTATGGCATCCATAGGTAGGGGTACAACCCTGTGCCCCTAGTGTATGTTTTTGGGCACCTCTGTGTGACCCACAGAGCAGGGTACGGGCTGGTGGCAGCTCCGTGCTGAAATGACTGGTGCCCCGAGCGTCCTCCATTTTGGGATGCCCAGGCCCCGTCATTGGAATCGGTAGATTCCTGATGGAGACAAAATGGCCCCCATGGCCTCTTGCCTTCCATCACCTGTTACCTTGATCTTCCCGAAGTCCCAGGAAGCCCTGCCTCTCTCTCTTCCCCCTGACTGGCTACTGGGGAAGTGCCGACCACACTAGCTGGAGCCTCTCAACGACCATATGTTGTGGGTTTGCCTGTGGGTGGGACCTGGGTGAATGGAGTGTGTGACGAATATACATTTTATGTTGTAGCTGTCTAGTATCTGGTGGTTGACACAATGGTTGAGACAGCCCTGCCCGAAACCTTTATGAATGCAGCTTGGAGTGTTGAATGGCTCGGTACTTGTCCAAATACACATAACTTGCTGTGAGTGTCTGTGGAGAAGTGAATGGCCCCAATACCTTGTGTGCCGGATTGGCTGCCTGCCTGCATGAATGCTTGTAGTCGTGATTGGATGCTTGCGTGTGACCCAGCGGAATGGATGGGAGATCAACAGTATATCTGGGGACCTCTCACTGCTAGGAATCGTGTTCAGGAGCTGAAGTCCACTACGACGAGTAACTGGAGTAACTGAAGCTTAACCTTGAGCTCTGCTGGACGAGAAAAATTGCTGTTGCTCTCCTTCGCAATCTGAAAGCGGCTGTGCCTCAAGAACTGACCCAGAGAGGACTTGGTAATGCGCCCTCTTCCCGAGCTATGAGGGACCATTGTGCACAGCTGATCTTTGCCTAGGCTCCCTGGTAGACAGACCTTCGACAGGCTGCCGACACGATACAGGGATTGCTGCGGAACTCCAAGGAGAAGCGCCCGGACTGTTGTCCACCACTAACGCCGACCGCCGTCGCCGACTGGAGCCGCCATGCTCCTGTTGCCTAAGAACTTCATTGATCCAAGGACGCTCTCATCCACATCGTCGCCGCTGTATCCTGCCGGAGAAGGCCTGACTGTCGACGCGCCGAGGAGCATCCACTGGTGGGTTTTCCGCCACCCAAAGACCACAGAGATGCCGACGACTCAACGCCCTTGCTGGGCCACAGTTCTTCAACTCTTTGCGGTCCAGAACTATTGACATCGAGGTGCCCCGCACACCTCTTCCTTGCAGGACGTTTACGCTTCCCCATCAATGAGCACCACTAGGAACGACGTGGCCACTTCACTGTCGGAGCTCAACCTGTTCTCCTTCGGACGTTCGACAACCCCTGACTCCTGCCTTAAAGGGAGGGCACTCAAGAAGGGTTGTCGATTTCCCCAACGAGGAACGCTACAACGCCAGGTACTTTGGGGTTGCAGAACTATTGGAAAGTCTAGTGGGAACAATATATGGACTTGGCTTGTATCTTTCTTCTACAGGTTGCCCAGGTGGGGGGATCTCCACACAGAGCTGTGTTTAACGGTAGTTACCAGTATTCTGCCTATTGCTCAACCATCTTGCTTTCCTTCCTCTCTCTATTGCTGGTTTCCTCTTTATTTCGATCTGTGTGTCATTCTGACCGGGTGCACTTTAATAACGTTAGTGGTACCACTTTAGAATTGTACATATTTACCATTGTTGATTCCCGAAATACAAAGTGAGTTATCATGATCGTGTATATGACTTTGAATATTAATTATATAAAGACTGTGTTTTAAACCAATACAGTGTGTGGGCATTCCTTTGTGGGTGCTTGGGGACTACACTGTACTTAAGAACCAGCTTGCATCACCTATTGAGAAGCTAGGCCTTGATTTCTCTACCATGTACCAATAATAGAGAATCTTGGCATGGGTCTCTGTGCCTCTCCTCTACCATATAGAGAGCGGAAGTACAGACCTCCCCTCCGGTCTTTACAGTCGCCAATGAACTTCATGAAATCGGAAGCGAAGAGCCACAACACTTTCTCAGCGAGGACGGCTGAGAGGGGTGATGAGGAATCTGCGGGCGAAGAATCCATAGAAAGAACATTACGGTAAGGTAATTTCTCCTTCGAGGGATTGCTTTTCTCCTACAGATTCCTCATCTTGATGGACTCCCCAAGCAGTAAGCTAAAGGAGGAGGGCAGAAAGAATTACACAAGCAGGTTCTGCAGAACCGCTCTGCCAAAACATGGATCAGGCCCACGTGCAACGTCCAAAACATAATGCTTTGTAAAAGTATGTAATGAAGGCCACGTGGCAGCACAGTAAATGTTCTAAATAGGGACCCCCCCCCCCTTTGGAGGGCTGTTGTGCATTGGCATGGGTTGAAATATCCCACGCCAATGCACCCTACTACACCCCTTTGTCAATGGGGAAAGAAAACTGCCAAAAATGGAGGCACTAACCCACGTGCGCGCCAAATCTGCAAAACTGCGCATGGTTCATACACCACAAAAGGGCTGCACACCCTGCCACACAAAGTCAAAGTTGGTGTAAAAACAGGAATCGCTGAATGCCACCTGTCACCTGAAGCAAGGCCACAGAGGGGCTAAAATCCGAAAATGCCCTTAAATACAGCTTCTTAATCAATAGCAACCTTCAAAGTGCTATTTTGGCACTAAATTCAGTCATTTTCCCAGTGAATTATTGAAAGGAAAAGTGTGCTGAAATCATAGATTCTCTAGGCAGACAGAGGAACCCAGGCCTCACTGCCTGACAGCTGCTTAAGGAAATTAGCTGTCAAACCCAGTTTAAAATGTTTCTTTTTCTGGAAGAAATTGCTAAATGCGCTTATTTAAAGCCTGTTTGTGAAGGGCTTAATTCTTTTAAATGTCCAAATCCCTTATAACCTGTGCTCATTTTTATATGTGTTAAAGAAAAGACTTTATTGTGAATCTTACAGTAACCCAGTGGGAGTTAACTGCTTAATTCTGATTGGGCAGTGCCTAGCCTGGGAAAGTTGATATCTCAGCTTGACACTCCCTTGAAAACAGGAAGCCTAATGGTTCCTGCATAATGACAACAAGGAGCACAATGAGTCCTCATCAGACATTTGTCTGGGACAGAGCCAAGAACAATGGCAAGCTGCCCATTTGATCTCTACAGGGGAGCTTCCCTCTCCAGGAAGGGGACACACCTCCCTGATCAAAGGACTGTGACAGTTGTTGCCTGTAAAGGGGAGGTACAAAGAAAAAGACTGCTGGGACTTTAAGATCCTTATTTGTAATTAAAGTTGAAACTCTTTAACTGAGCAACCTAAAGAGGGATACATCTGAAAATTGGCAGACATTAACCTTATTTCAGGCTTTTGATTTGAAGACATTGATGAAACCTGTACCATTTAAGGAACTAAAGGTACAAAACAATTCTCATTGTAACAGAATGATTAATGTTGCAAACCTAAGATTGTATGTGCATTATCAACTGATAAGCGCCCAGAGATGTACAGAATTGGAAATTATTAATACAAACTGTTATGGTTAAAATTGATAAAAGTCCATAGAATGACAAAGACAGCTCTCACAAAGATGGGGATTGAATGTGAATATAGACAATCAAATATGAAATGTATGTGTCTGATTTTATTAGGGTACATAATTTTAGAAGAACAAGTTACTTACCAACTGTAAGGTTCTTTCGATTGGATGTTCCTCCCACGTATTCCTCATCTTAGATATATCCTTACCTTCAGCTTGCTGCTTCGGAATGTTTTCTTCTTTCCACCAGAGGGCGCTCCCCTCGAGGCCACAGCGTCGATGTCCCTCGGCGGCACTCGTCGAACATCGACGTCATTGCCTGTATAAGAGCCTCGAGCATGCCCGCTGGCTTCAGTTCTGTTATTTCATAAATTGTAGTCAATTGATTTTGATTAATGGGGTGCCTCTTTTGACCCAAGCCTTAAAAGAACTTAGAGTGTAATACACGTAAACTGTACTGTCAGGTTGGTTGGGAGGGTCGATGAGGAATACGTGGGAGGAACATCCAATCGAAAGAACGTAACATTTGGTAAGTAACTTATTCTTCTAATGGATTGTGTCCTCCCACGTATTCCTCATCTTAGATAGACTCCCAAAGCAGTTATGTCTCGGAGGTGGGAGTACAGAATTTTTCTAATCGTGTACAGAATGGAGTACAGATTTAGCAAACAGACTTCCTTGAGAAGAAGTCGAGTCCAGAGCATAATGTTTTTATAAAGGTATGCATGGATGACCATGTGGCTGCTGCACAAACGTCTTGTACAGGGACACCCCTTTTTAGTGTTGTCGAAGTTGCCATGCCCCTGGTTGAATGAGCTCTCAATCCATCAAGTGGTTCTTTCCCAGCCAATCTATAACATTCTGTTATAGCCAAAATTATCCATCTAGATAATGTTTGTTTAGTTACCGCCAGTCCCAATTTGCGTCCAGTGTACCCCACAAAAAGTTGATCACACGGACGTATTTTTGCCAATCTTGAAATGTAGAAACTAAGACCTCTTCTGGGATCTAGTCTATGTAGCCGCTCCTCTTTGCTTGCATGAGGAGGAGGGTAAAAAGTAGGCAAAGTTATTTTTTGTGACAGATGAAAGTCCGAAACAATTTTTGGCAAAAAAGATGGTTTAACTCCAAGAACTACTTTGTCCTTATAAAAGACCGTTTGAGGAGGACCGCTAGAGAGCACCTGCAACTCACTTACCCTGCGGGCTGATGTCAATGCTACAAGGAGTATTGTTTTCAAAGTAAGGAGCCTTAGCAGACAAGAGTGTAAAGACTCAAATGGAATACATGTGAGAAATGTTAGAACTAAGTTCAAATCCCACACTGGAACCTGGAAAGGTATTGGTGGAAATCCATTGTTTAACCCTTTCAAGAATTGAATTATTAAAAGTTATCTTGAAGTAAGATTCTTCTTCTGAAGAGCGCTTAAAAATGGATAGCGCTGCTAAGTATCCTTTTATCGTACCAACCTGGAGCCCCAGATTAGCTAAATGTAACAGAAAAGATAAAATTGTGGGGATATTACATTGAAATGGGTCCACATACTTTTCTCTGCACCAGTTACAGAACTTATTCCAACAACACCGATACAGAGATTTGGTTGCTGGCCTTCTGGCCGAAAGCAAAATCTCCATTACGTCATCCGGAACATCCCCATCCTTGTATCTCAACCTCTCAGGAGCCATGCATGAAGGTTGAGTGTGTTGACCTCTGGATGGAGAACATGACCTTCCTCTCGCGAGAGAAGATCCTCTCTTCTTGGAAGACATATTGGAGGGCAGATGGACATGTCCAGAAGGTCCGGGTACCACGTTCTCCTGGCCCAATCCGGGGCAATTAGGATCATGGTTTTCCTGAACCTTCTCAACCTCCTTATTACCTGAGGGATCACAGGGACTGGAGGAAACGCATACAGAAGAGGAAACTCCCATTCCACTACAAATGTGTCTCCTAGAGCTCCTCTCGGGGGAAATTCCCTTGAGCAGTACAGTTTGCACTTCCTGTTGACACTGGTCGCGAATAGATCCACTTGCGGGTTTCCCCAAAGGGCAAAGATCTCTTGAAGGACTTCCTGAGCTAGTTCCCACTCGTGGAAGACTGTACTCTGCCTGCTCACAGCGTCCGCCTTTATGTTCTTCTCTTCGGCTAGATGAACTGCTGATAGAGAGATTCCTTCTTGTATTGTCCAGAACCAGAGCTGCATTGCCTCTATGCACAGTGGTAGTGACCCTACACCTCCTCTCTTGTTGAGGTAGTACATGGCCACTCTGTTTTCCATCATTATTAGGACATTATTTTCCCGTGCAGAGGGCAGAAAGACCTTCAGTGCTACTCTGATTGCCCTCAGCTCTAAAAGGTTGATGTGTAGTTTGGACTCCGATGGAGACCATCAATCACTGATGGTCAAACCGTTGGTATGAGCTGCCCATCCCGTGATGAGGCATCCGTCACTACCGTCATCTCCGGCCATGGTTGCCAAAAAGATTCTCCTTTCAAGATGTTCTCCCGACAGGCCCACCACTGAAGATCCAGTGAGACTCTGCTTGGGATAAGTAGAAGATAAACATCCTTCCTGAGAACTGTGACCACTGGGTCCTGAGAGCACATTGGAGAGATCTCATTTTCAGGCGAGACTCTGGCACCAGGAAAATGCAGGATGCCATGAGACCGAGCCACCTTACAAAGTCGAAGGCCGCCGGAAGATGCTGGGCATTCTGGAATTTCGTCACCATCTGCAGAATGTCTTGAGCCCTCAGCTCTGGTGGCGAGGATTTTCCCAGGGATGCATCCAGGACTGCTCCGATGAATTGGAGTCTTTGTGATGGTATTGTGGGGGACTTCCTGAAGTTGAGTGAGAAGCCCAGCCTGTGGAGGGAGTGGAAAGTATAGAGATTATCTAGGGCTTGTTCTGGGGAACTGACCCTGATCAGCCAACCGTCCAGGTAGGGGTAGACGTGAATCCCCCCTCTCCCGAGACTTGCTGCCACCACCACCGCTAGCTTGGTGAAAATCCTTGGGCGGAGGTTAGCCCAAATGGCAGAACCCGAAACTGATAGTGAGAGTTGCCAACGGCGAACCTCAGGTACTGTCTGTGCTTGTGATGGATCGTCACATGAAAGTAAGCACCCTGGAGGTCCACTGATACCATCCAATCCTGAAGCTGGAGGGCCTGAAGGATCTGAGAAAGGGTTGCCATCTTGAACTTGTCCTTCCTGAGGAACTTGCTCAAGTCTCCTAAATCCAAGATGGGTCTCAATCCTCCGTCCTTCTTTGGAATTAAAAAATAAGGGGAGTACCAACCCTTGTTCCTCTCCGCTACTGGTACTGGTTCTATAGCACCTTTCTCCAGCAGCGTTAAAATCTTCTGCATAAGGAGCGGATCCGGAACCTTCAAAGAGTTGCTCCCCGGTGGATGACTGAGGTTATTGCAGGAAAGGTAGGCAGTAACCATGGGCAACTGTTTCCAATGCCCAAACATCTGAAGTAATAGCCTGCCATTCTGCCAGATGCTGTGACATCCTGTCTCCTACTGCAGTTTTGTGATCAAAGACCTCAGAGAGGTTTTGGAGCGGCTGACGCAGTGGCTGAAGGCAAGGCAGCCTTACTACCTCTACTCTGTCCACCATGGGGAAATCGTCTTTGACCTCTTTCAGCTGGCTGTCCTGTGCCTTTTCTGAATGTGGAATAATAGAGAAAGGACCTACCCTTTCAGGGTGCACCTGTGGGCGGTTTGGAGTTTGTCTTATTGCAGCTCCAAGGGATTTGGCCACCGACTTGGAAGTTTGCAACTTCTCCAAACCATCAGCTTTATTCACAAATAGATGGGTGCCGTCAAAGGGCAATTTGAGAAGCCTGGACTGAAGGTCTGGGGCAAATCCTGACTTCTGCAACCAAGCAAATCTGCAGATTACTAGCCGCCATGGCTCTGCTAATGCGGTCAACAGAGTCGAGACCAGTCTGGAAGGATTCGCACATAGCATCCTTCCCATCCTTGACAATGTTCAAGAAACCGTCTTGTTCCACCCATTCGGGGATGTTGTCATCCGCCATCGAAATACAGTCCCAAAGGGTGTGGATAAATCTCGCCAGTGTACATGTGGCATTAGCAGAGTTTAATGCCATACTGCCTGCCGAGAAAACCTTCTTGGCCATGGCATCGTATTTTTTATCATTCCTATCTTGTGGAATTGTGGGATAGGCATTTTGTTTGCACAAAGAGGTAGCTGCCTGTACTACCAGGCTTTCTGGTGTTGGATGTTTCGAAAGGTATAGAGGGTCAGAAGTTAAAACTCTGTATTTGGCTGTTAGCCTCTTATTCACTGCCGGGACAACCTCGGGTGTTTCTCAGTTGGAAGTTACCCTCCTCTGCAGAGCCTTATGAAATGGGACCATAGGGTCTTCCTGTGGTCCTTTATACATTATGTCTGTTAAATCGTCCTGTTCGAAAACAGGTGCGGGCCTGGACCATCCCATGTATGTATCTAGTCATGAGTTGTATATAGTTGCCCTCGGCATGATCTCCTGGATCTGCCCTACCAAATTCAATTTCAGGGGAAGTGTCAATACCACTTGCCTCGTGCAGAGTGCCCTGGAGGTTCTTTATACAAGACTTCCAATAAGTGCCTCTGATACAGAAGGTGTCCCATATTCGAGACCAACTGCTCTTTCCTCCTCAGATGACTCTTCTGCATATTCATAGATTGAAGAAAGAATTTTAAAATAGCCCGAGCAAGGTTTTGGTGTGTAAATCTTGTAAGAAAAAAGACAAAGTTGCTATAGACATCAAAATGGGAGCGGCCCGTGTCGAAATCGTCGATGTTGACGTCGACGGCTTTGACAACATTTTCGATGGTTTGGAAGGTTTTGCCGAAGCCGCCGATGGCTTTGACATTAACGGCGAGGTCCTTGATGAGAGTGTCAGAGGAATTGGGATATACGGCGTCAAGGAGGTTGTGTGTTTTATGGAGGCTTTCTCTCGACTCGAGGGATTAGATCACTCTCAAGGAGTTTCCACGGCCGGTTCGAGGACCCGCGGCTTCTGTGCTTCCCAGGTGTTTTGTCTGGGGTATCGCTTCTAGGTGTTTGAGGGGGCAAGGCCGCATTCTGAAACGGCATCATCAAACTCACTCTGAATTCCTCCCATTGAGCCGGGGTACTGTGTTTTTGAGGGACTAACAACCCTTTCGGGTGAACTAGATGAGGAAGTGGACGGCGATCTATGGCGTCTCTTTTTGCCATGCCTCAAAGACGAGGAATGATGCAACCCACTTTGCGAACTGAAGCTTTTCGTTTTTTTATGATGAGGAGACGAAGGCCTCAACTCAGATGGTTTACGTTTGGATGGGGTAATAGATTTTTGAGACCTACCTCTCCCCAACTTCCCTCTGTGCTCCCTCAAGGCCTTGGCCGTCATCGACATGCATTGGTCACACTCCGGACCGAGGAGTCGACGGAGCCGATGAGGAAGCCATCTCATCGAAAACTCAAATTTTCTCAGGACACTCGAAGAAAATCGAAGAATCACATGGAACCAAGCGTTACTTTACCGAAGCTGTGAAGGGCGGAAAAACAGAACTGAACAACGGGCGCTGTGCAAGCTACTTCTACCTGTGATGACGTCAACATGGAGGCCTCCGAGTGACATCGACTCAACCATTCATCAACACACAGCGCCCTCTAATGGGGAAAACATTTCAGAGGCAGCTAACTGGATATTAAGAAATATCAAAGATAATGAATATGTGGGAGGACACAATCCATTCGAAAGGAAGACGCTGGTAAAGTGGTGTGGTTCTGGAACAACTGTACCATCCGCTGTATGTTGTCAACTTTCTCCTCGGGAGGGAAGGTCTTCCCTACCCTAGTGTCTAGGACTGCCTCGATGAACTGGAGCCTTTGGACCGGTGTCATGTGGGATTTGTTTAAGTTCAGGGAGAAGCCCAGTCTGTGCAGTAGCAGACGGGTGCCTTCCAGGTGAGTCAAAACCTGTCCCGCTGACTTCCCCCGGATCAGCCAGTCATCCAGGTACAGGAATACATGGACTCCGGATCTCCTGAGGTGAGCTGCGACTACCACCATGGGCTTGGTGAAGACCTTTGGAGCCAAGGTCAACCCAAAGGGCAGCACTTTGAACTGATAGTGCTTGTCCCCAATGAAAACTGCAGGAATTTCATGTGCTTCTGATGTATGGGCACATGGAAATGGGCATACTGCAGGTCTATGGACACCAACCAGTCCTGAAGCTCGCTAGCCTGGAGAATTTCTCTCAACATCACCATCCTGAACTTGTCTTTTCTCAGGAACTTGTTTAGAGCACTGAGGTCCAGAATGGGACGGAGACCTCCTCCTTTTTTGGGTATCAGGAAATACTGGTAATACCAGCTCTGTGCTCGGAAGGCATCTCTTCCACTGCACCCTTTGACAACAGGGCCCTCAGTTCTTCCTTGAGCTCCCGTCCCAGTTGGATCGGTGAAGACAGGGGTCTCTCTGGAGTGTTTCTTAAAAAGGGCAGAAAATAACCCCACCACATTAACTGCAGGGCCCAGGCATTAGGGGTTATGTCCTGCCACTGGGACCAATGTCCTGCCAAACGTCCACCAACCGGTATGTCATGGGAGGAGAAAATCAAAGAGGCTTCGAAGGCGTCATCGCCCCCAGCTGCAGCTGCTGTCTGCTAGTTCTGGGATGCGAGAAACGCCTCTGTCCCGGCCTGGCCTGTGGGGGCTGAGCTGTCCTAACATAAGGCACATAGCTCCTATAGAGGCAAAGCTGAAAGCAGTCTTAGCCGGCTGTGCAGCCAGACCCAGCGATTTACCAGCAATTTTGGACTCCTCAAATTTCTCCAAGGAGTCATTAGCCTTCTGTCCGAAAAGCATCTCCCCCTCAA
Organism: Ambystoma mexicanum; assembly: GCF_040938575.1. Classification (NCBI taxonomy): domain Eukaryota; kingdom Metazoa; phylum Chordata; class Amphibia; order Caudata; family Ambystomatidae; genus Ambystoma; species Ambystoma mexicanum. Next base: position 156,933,187 of record NC_090941.1, on the reverse strand, counting down.
AAGGTATGTCTTGAAGGCGGTTTTGTACATTGGGGAGAACCCGGATGTTTTTAAATAGTCCTGCCTCCACCAACTGTATAATTTTGTCCCATGTATGACCTGCCGGGACGTATTCTGCCGCATGCTCGACAGCCTTCCACAAACAATAGGAGAATTTAGCAAAACCGCAAGCTACGTTTGAGGCATTCAGAGCCATGCTGCCGAGGTACAAAATTCTTGGACAAAGCCTCTATCCTTTTTCCATCCCCTGTCTGTAGGGAGATTTGACGTGGATGGTGCGGGCCTGGAGGATATAGCGGCAGCCTGAAATACCAGCCCTTCCGGGGAATGGTGTGTTGAGAGACAGGAAGGGTCCCCTCTTGCTGGCCTGTACTTCCCCATGACATTGGTACTCTGAGGGGATAAAGGGGGAGGAGAGGGGGAGCGTATGGGTTTCACCAAATGGAAGCCAAAGGGTCAGCTATGGCCTGATTGAAGGGCATAGCTTGGCCCTCATCCAGGATATAAGGTCACATCCTTGATGGGGAATGGATGACGACTTGAGGCCGAGGGTGTCAACCACTGTCTCAACCAATGTCCTAAACTTGATATGAGAGTGAGTGTATGGTTATGTTTGTTGCATCTCAAGGTCTGGAGATGTGCCCAACCCACTAGCATCTTGAAGGTCCTGAACAAATTGTCTCGGTCCTCGAAATAGTCAACACAGCCTAAACCCACAAAGATAGGGTCGCCCTCGTTGCAATCCTCGGCCTGACCCAACGCTGAATATCGACTGAATCTAATTTTAAAAAAGCCTGTCCGCAATAGCAGTTGAAAGGCACTAACGTCCAGGGCTTTTCCTTTGGCTCAGTAGCTCTGGATGCAGAGGCAGAGGGCTTAGTCGCTTGTAGCAGAGCCCTAGAGCCCGATGGATTGGGTACCAGTGCTGATGGCTCCGATGGGTGATGGGTGCTGTGGGAGAGGCTTCTAGAGGGTGATTTTCGGGCCTCTTAGGGGACAGAGCTTGAAAGCTCAGTTAGCGCTGAAGGCATAGACTTCCTGACAATCGTGGGTTCGGGGGTACCGAGCCCCGCTTTTGCTGCCGAGCACTGCTGGTCAGGGGTGGGAGCCGCGCTGACAGCAGCCTGTTTCCGAAACATTTCAATCATTACTTTTTTAACCTAATCCCATTCTTAGCGAGTGGTTGGTTCCTTAGAGGGCTTACTTCGCTCCAAGGAAGAATCCGATTCCCGCTGATGGTGGCGTCACTTCTTCCGTGAGGAAGAGAATGAGGAATGGCTCCTGGAGTGAGGCCTCTTTCGTTTTCTTGCGGTGCCGGCCCTCACCGTGACGAGTGGGCTCCTCAGCCTTGGCCTCAGACGACTGGATGAGAGACCGTGCCCGGGACTTCGGCGACAGTCCGCCCAGGGCCATCTTACTGGCTCTGTCTCGCAGGGACTTGGGTTGTATCTTGGTGCACAATGCGCAGGCCTCCATGTCTTGAGTGGAACTCGCACCATAAACAGACATCATGTGGGTCCGTCACTGACATTTTGGCCTCGCAATCTGAGTACCGCTTGAAACCGGAGATCCAATTCGAAGACATATGGAAGTAAATCAGAAAAAACATAGTGAAAACAATGAGTGAAACCAGAGTAGGTTCCTGATGCAGCGTGTGAGCGTGCAAAAAAAGGAATGGAGGCATGGGGTGTAGTGACGTGGTATATGTATTGTGCCTGATGTCACGTCCGGAGCTGACCATTGACCACCACGTAAGACGGATCGATGATCAATGGCTGAGTCAAGTCTGAGGAGTGCTGCCACTGGAACTAGACATTTGGTGAAAGTCCTTGGGGCTGATTTTAGGCAAAAAGGGAGGACTCGAATTGGTAATGCCTCTCCTCAACCTTGAACCTGAGGTTCTGTCGGTGCCTGCAGTGTATTGGAATGTGATAGTAGGCATCTTTTAAGTCTAACGCCGCCAGATGTTCATGAGGTTGAACCACTTTTATGACATCTTCTGGTGTGACCATATCGAATTTTTGTTTCTTGATGTTTTTGTTTAATTTCCTTAAGTCCAGGATGGGGACGCCACTTTCCGTCCGGCTTTATTACCACAAAGTACCTTGAGTATACCCCTCTTCCCATTGAGTGTGGAGGGACCCTTTCTATAGCTCTTTTGGCTAACATTTGACGCACGTCTTGTTTAAGGATCCATTGTTGCGGATGTGACACTGTTACAGGAGGTATGGGTTTTTGTTTGCACTTGAACTCTAACAGATGACTGTGTTAGATGACATCTAGTACCCATCTGTCTTTGGTTATTGCCACCTGTCACCATAAAGCGCCACATTTCCTCTGGTGCGCCCTTGGGGCAGTCATTGGTGAGATTTGTTCTGCCTACCCCTTTGAGAGGTGGCAGAGCCGTGTTTACTTTGCAGTTGGTGGTAGTCCCTGGAGCGTTGGAAGGACTGATAGTTACTTTTATAGCCCTGGGAGTAGTAGCCGGATCTAGCATACCCTTTGGAGTCTTTAGTTGAAGACTATCCAGTTTGAACTGAGGCTCCCCAAAAGGGACGAAAAAAACGTTCTGCCTTGTAAGGAAGTTAGGAACCGCGCAGTATCAGAATCTGCTTTCATGGCCTTAAGAGCCTTGTCCATTTTGTCAACAAAGACGTTTTCGCCCTTGAATGGCATGTCCATGACTTTATGTTGCACCTCATGCCTGAAGTCGGTACAGCGTAGCCAGCCCTGCCTTGGAAGGACAACTCATTACCAATTTGTTTGAACACTTTTTCTGCAAGGTCCACAGCGATAATGATGCTATGGTTCGAGGCTTCTTCACCCTCGTGTACAATTGTCATGGCTTCTTTTCGTTGATCCGGTAAATGCTCCAGGATGGGTGCAAGCCAGTGCCACATTTTGCAGTAATTGCGGGCTACTATGGCTAGGGTGTGGGCCGCTTAACGGTAGTTGCCCCAATGGCGAGTACCTTTTAGCTGAAAGCATCTATTTTTCTCCCTTCATTTTCCAGGGGTGTGGTTCATTTCTACTGCGAGCGTGCCTTGCGAGTAGCAGCTGCTGACACTACGGACTCCGTAGAGGACTGAGTGGTGAGGCAATTGGGAGTCATGTCTGGTGCTTTATACTTCTTGTCCAGCCTACTTTTGACTGCAGGTTCTGTGAAAGGGCGCTTCAGGGTTCGTAACCCTCTCCTGCCAAACATGTTCCAGAATGGGTATAGCGAACACAGCTTTCTGGGGTTTCCCCATGTAATCAAAAAGAAAACAGTCTCTTTTCCTCCACATGTGTTAAACCGAATTCCTGGCACGCTTTTGAAACCATGGCATGGAAAGCCCCAATGTCGTCTGGCAGAGAGGGCTGCACCAGACTACGTTGCACCTCCACTTGGTCTGCATCATCTGTATCCCAGGTATCATCCTGGCATGGGGAGTACATTGTGGTGCTGGAGTCTGTATCCCTTGGTTCAGTGTCCTAATCTGTGTGCACCACCTCCCCTTCTTCTTGGTCACCTAACAGTGGTCTACCCCTACATGGAGGAGGGGAGCTAGGAGGAGATTGAGACCTGTGCGTTGAGCGTTGGCGTTTGGTGTGGTTCCGGCTGCGTGATATGCGCCCCCTGATCTTTCCGTGGAGCAGTTTGGGCTTGTTGCATTGGTGCCATTTGGCTGGCACTCTTTTGAGGGACAGCCTGAGGTTGAGGCGGTGGCAGCCTGGCATGGAGTTGACCCAACAGAGTTGACAGTACTTGCAGGGATAGAAAAAACTGTGGATTTATTAGTGGATACGATGGTGCAACCCGCCCCCCCTCCGGTGTGTGTCGAGGGTGTTGCAGGAGGAAAACCGAGGGGTGCACTGGCTTGTTGTCTTAATGGTGTTCAAAGGGAACAGAGACCCTGTCCTGAGAATAGGACGGGATTACTGTACATTTTTCGGAGTCTGAATCTGTGATACCTGGAAAATCATCCCTTGGAGGCTCAAAATTTGGCGTGATTTTGTGTTGCAGAATTACATCAGGCATGATTTCTGTATATTTTATTAGTGATACCCTTTCCTTTAGCACAGGAGGCTAAGGATAGGCCTTTTCTGTGCAGCTGTGTGATAGGCTGAATAGGATTGTCCGTGGTTGAAACCGCAGGAAAAGCCATTGACAGGTAGGGGTCTACTGCTTTGGAGCACCCTGCTGGTGTTTTCTTGCTTCTTGGTGAGTGCTTTCATTTTATTGTCATCAACGAGTGATGTCTCAATTTCATGGTCGAGGAGCAGGCCGTCGACGCTTTGTGTGCGGACGAGGACCTGTGCCTCTCTCTGTGAATGGGACTCTGACGATGAGCAGTGTTATTTCTTCGTCGACAAAGAGGTTTTCGTGGACGACTTGTCCTTATGTTTATCTTTCACTGGCAAGGTTGCCCTTGATGACGAGAGCGAAGCTGACGCCATCACCGGTAGTGCGGCCTTGCCTGGATGAGACGTGGACGATGTTGTAGTGTGGTGCAACCCAGTTTTTGGTGTCGTCACTGGGTGTAATTTCGCTGATTGTGTGGTCAACTGTTTCTCTGATGACTGCTTATTCGAGGACAACGGTCCCTCGTGGCCTACCGGTTTCTTTTGAGAGGGAGACCACGATTGCTGGGCCACATGAATGGCTCGTCTTCAAATTTGCCTCACCTTGGGTAGATCTAGAGTTTTCTGCTTTTTCACAGGTTGCTCCTTTAACCTGGATTTATGGTTGGACGGCAACCGCTTTGCAGAAGGAGTGCTAGCTCTCCCACTCCTTGAAGAGCCTGCCTCCGAAGCAGGGTAAGCCCCCCCCCCGTTCATCCAGCAGATTAGGCAACGCTTTCTGTCTTTGAGGTTTTCTTGGGGAGAAACCGCGACAGATCTTGCCGTCCTCCAATGAGTGATTTTGGTACAGGCAGTATATGCAGTCTAGATGTCTGTCCGCTTCGTAGACGTTTTTTTAGGCCGCACGTCCGACAGGCTCTCAATTTTTAGACGCTGTGGTTTCCATGTTCGTTGCTGATGCTGTCGAAGGGTTGTCGTATCTGCGTTTGTTTTGTTTTAAGATTACATTTTTTTTAGGTCGGAAAATATTTCTCTCTGGAGAGAAAAACACGAGGATTCCTATCAGCAAATAAGACAGTTGAAATCTGAGCGAAGCTACTGGGGCGGAGCTATACACTCTATGTCATATTGGTAGAGACCAAGGACACTCAAGGTGTCAAAGGTTTTTCCTTAGGAAAGGTATTTAAATATAAGTGACGTGGATTCCCAGTCTGACGACGGGGAATATTCACAGCATGGGAATCTATGAAAGATCCAATGCTGGAGAAGTATAATTATTTTGCTCTGCATCCCTCCTCCCTGTCCCTTTCCTAGCCCCTGCAAAAGTTATTCCAGTGCTTGAGTTCCTCACTTCATACTACCAGAGTGATTCACCAGCAGGCTGTAACAAATGGTAAAGCTTGCGGATGACACTCTTTTGATGTCCTTAGCGGCCAGTGGTGCTCTTGTGCTTCACCCCAGCATGCAGCCATCTCACCACTCCTGACACCATCCCTCACCTGGACAGTCTCCACATTATTGTCTGACTGACTCTTCTCTGGCTTGCGGCCACTCCCTGGTACTCTGCCAGTGCTACATGTTCTCACCACCAGCCTCCTTCAGTCTAGCCCTATGCTGCTGCACCTTGTTTTTTCACCCCTTCCTTCCCACTACACTTGTAGCCCGCCAATCGTCCACAAATTGTACCACGGACACTGTGCTCAATGTCCCAGCTACTAATGGTAATATACCCACGGTGGGGATCCTTGCTGCCCGGTAATGGCACAAAGACCTTGCTTGAGCGCAGTAAAGCTCGCACCCCACCTCAGGGCATATTGCTTGATTACGTTATTATACCAAACAACTCTGAGAAAGATGTTAAATACAAAGAATTTGATTTTTTTTTTTAAAAACGGGCCAAATAACTCATTTACAACATGAAAAAGATCACACCAGACCCAGTTTCCCTTTCTGATGGAATAATTAAAACCGGTTTGCCTAGCTATAAGTATAGGTCAAAAGGGCAAATTATATTGGAGGTATGTGACAGTGACTGGATGGTTGCAAGACATTGGGCCTTATTATGAGGTTGCCGGTTTTCTGGCAGTAAATCCGCCAGGGTACTGGCAAATGCTATTACCGTCACCAGCACACGGTCCGGCGGTATTACTGCTGGATATAGAGTGCCTGAGTGATGGTATAAATCCCCATTCATGGAGTCTCATAGGACTCTGGGTGGGTGGTTTCTTTTTTCCCTTAATACTAACACCGGCAATACCGGTGCCGGTAATAACAGCGATTTTTGCTGTAAGGGTGCCTGCCTTTGTAGCTCAGGTGCCTCACTGGCATACATGTAGTCGGACGGTCTGGCAAAGTGCCGGTATACATTAATACCGGCCCAAACCATACCAGCCAACTTATAATGAGGCCCATTGTCTGTCTGTTGCAGAAGGTTGGGAAAATGTCCCAGGATGATGGCAACCAGCCACAACAATGGGGGAATGAGCACCAGGTATGACTTTTGTAGATTATCAACCTTTTACTTCCGCCAAAGTAAATACATGGCTGTTTCGTCAATTGCATTATTTCTCTTACCTGAATTCTCCATCCATGCCAAAGGGACTGCGAATGAGTAGACTTATTTCATTTAGTTCATAACAAGGCGATTCATATTTTGTGGCCTCCTAAAATATAAGAAGACTACAGTTGATCTAAAGTGGCACAGCAAAAAAGGACAGTCAGTGATTATGTACACCAGAAAAGACATTGGCAAATGTTGATCTTGCTCATCAGCCACATCAGTGAGGAAACATACAGCCAACTGTGTGGCTATTGTCTACATCAGAAATCTAATTGGACTGACATACACCCATGCCATCACAAAACATTCTTACTCCACTACATCCCTATGTCCTTTTTTCTGCGGCACATATTCCCTCGTTCTCCATCCCCTTTTGTACCCCTGCTGTTTTTCCTTCTGTAGACAAGGGCCTGGCAACCTCTGGCAGGGAGCACAGTATCCCAATTTACAGACAAGAATAGGACCTCTGAAACTACTACAGTGGCTACTTGAACACAGTATAAAAGCCTTAGAGTAACACATGTGTAACACATTATTTCCAAATAAAGCAAATCTGATTTGAAATTTCAGCATTTTCTATGGACGAAAGACTTTGCACATGGCACAATTTGGAATTTGTTATCACATATTCTAATGAGATTTTAGGATTTGAGGATAGTTTCCCAAGATGTATCTCAATTTTATTTACATTTTGTAATACATGTCCAAGAGATGTTAACAATCGGAAGGAAAGGAAGGAAAGGAAGGGAAGGAAGGAAGGGAAGAAAGGGAAGGAAAGGAAGGAAAGGAACTGGTGAAACAGGTGAGGCATAGGCTTAGGAGTGTACAGGGTTCTGCAGATTGAGTGTGTGTGTTGGTGTGGCAAATGCCTAGAAACAGTGTAAGGAGTGAATGTTAAGTGGATGGAAATGGGTGAAAGGGGGTTGGTTTCTAGTAGTGGGAGGAGTGTAGCAGTGGGAAGAGAACTGTAGCAAATGGAGGAGGTGCGTAGTAGTGGGAGGAGGTGCATAGCTGACAACGGGAGAGTAAGAAGTAGTAAAGGAGAGTTGGAGGAGCAGTTATATAAAAGGGTGAGGCGAGGAGCAGGAGTGAAACACTGGGGAGGGGAAGGGCTGGTGAGAGGAGTAAGTGGAGGGAATGTTAGTAAAAGCAGGGACATGGAGGTGTGTGGGCGTGATTGATATAGACCAAGTAAAATGGAGCAAGTGTCCAGCACTATCCAAACTCCCCTTAGCATACCAACAACCTGAAAGAATAGGGACAGCTAGAAGTCCATTAAGGAGTCAGTGGGCCTGCTTTCAGGGAAGCCACTGTAACATTCGATCAGAACTTAAGACTGTAGGGGTCACTGATCGGTAGCACTAACCTGGGGTTACGGATGCATAGGTTAGGGTTGACCCCATGGAACATTGAGACCACAAAATTGCAATAAAAACCCTTGAATCCTCAGTGATTCTGTGTCATCCAGAATCACAAAAGAACAAAACAGGTCAGCACAACTGTTGCTGCCACCTTACTAACAGCAATTAAACATTTTCCCACACCCATACTGCTCACAATGTTAGATGTGCTATTTTTAAAGCACTTCGCTGTTTCCAGTCGTCTTATCACCATGGCAAACATTAAATTTTATGAGGCTCCCAAGCCACCTCAGCCAAGTCCTACCTCGTTCTAGACATACAAAAGACCCAAAAGAAGTGATTCCCTGGTTTCAAGTCAAAGATCTGGTGCTCTTTTCAAAGCGTTATATAACTAGCCCTGCCCCTTTCTTGGACACTAAGGTGCATGTTCACCAGTTAAACATAATGTCATGTATATAGACTTGCTCCATGTAAAAATTGACTTGTTCCATCTGCCGCACTACTTACTAGAGCCACTGTCCGTTTTCTTCTTTCTGTTATCACCTAACTGCACAATGGTGCCCATTTAATTTCTTCTGGATTAATTAAGGAAGTACGGTGTTCTGTATCTAATACTTAAAATATCATTTAAATGAAATATAGCACACCATTAGGCCCAACATGTTGTGGCCTGGTCCTTGGTATGCCCCATATGACGGTCAAACAGATCGTCCCTGTATAACAAACAGTCCATTTTAAAACATGCAGGCCGACCATCTAATACAAAGATGTAGGATTTATATCCAGTGTTTTTGTGAAGTACTTTTGGCAAATGGAATGGCTTTTTACCTGCGCTATCAGCCACAAATAATCACTGCTCAAGCAAGGTCATACAAGCCATAAGCAAGCCTTTTTAACCTGTTCAAAATGGTGCAAGTTTGACCTCACCCAGTACACCACTACAATCATTGACCAAGTACAGCAGTTGTGTGGCAAATTATTCACATTCTACTCTGACAATCTGCTTAAAGTCCTTACAGGCACCCCTCAATCTAATACATATCAAGGGCCCTCCTACGCATGAGGACCAGCCCTTCGCCAGACCGGATACCATGTTTCTCATTCCACCCATTCAGGGATTCCACCATGCAAGAAGACCGTAACAAACAACATTCACATCTGCTATATGTCACTAGGTTACCTAAGACCTTACTCCGCTTGTTCTGCCCCTTCCATATGAAAAATTAATTAGGCCTGAGATTAGGAACCTCCCCTTGCATTCGAAAACAATGAAATATAGTGTCTTTCTTGGGTCCTGTGACAAATCTAGCACTATTGTCACTGAATCTTTGCAGGGAAGCTGCCCCGACTCTCTGGAGGGCAGCCTCTCTTATGTAGCCAGGAAAAGGCAGAAGCTACCTGACCCTGGGGTGCTTATCTGTAGGAGGGCCATGTGGGGGAAGACCAACGTCGGGGAGGTAAGGGATTGTTAAAACGGAATGATCCCTCAAATGTGATTTTGAGTAACACTCATGTTCCCTTACAACATGCCTGCATAGCGTAATGTAATGTAGATGAAGAATTCCCAAGTTTGCTTAATCAACCTCCATGTTTGCCTCCCCCCCCTTTGTAGTACTGAGATGAGGAAGAGGGGTAGAGCAATGATGATGACTAGAGGTTTGAAGCAAACACCACGCTCTAGTCTTTGGAAAGTAATCATGAGGACCGGGAAGTTTAAAACAAACACAGCTGATCAGACACAGAAGGAGAGACAAAGGCTGTAGGAGAACGCATGAGCGTTTTGTGCAAAGCATCACAGAGGCTGACAAGAGTGGGGAGACAGAAGAACAGACAAGGAGAAACGTGCCACGTTGCTGCGATAAGCAGCTGGAGCTGTCTGGAGCAGCAGAGAAGAATGCGGTGGCCGAGCGACTAACAGGTCCCACTCTTAGTGCGGAGAAGCCAAGAAGGACTGATATACTTGAGGCATGCTGCAGGTTGCTGGTAAGCCCAAAGAGAAACTGGGTTACCAGAGCACTCAGCAGCGAAGCGTGTGTGTCCTTGACAGCGCGTGACAGAGTGATTGAAACCAGGAGAGATGGAAACGAATGAAAATGATAAAGTGGCTCTAACGGAAAGGGGCTCTAACGGTCTGGGGAAAAAGCCTAAAACATTTATGGACAATGTCATGAAACGATTAATGATCCATTACTGGGAAGAGAAGCTGATACTACACAAACAGTGTGGGAAAAGGGTCAGGAACCCAATAATTCAGAAAGCCGATAAATATAATTGTAATCTTTGCTAAGAAAAGGTCTGTGACCCAATATTGGAAGAATGTTATATTTCGGAAGCGAAGAAATGAGATTGAAGATTGGAAAAGTCCTGGCAGGCAAATAGTGAGTCTGGGACTTGCACAAAGGACAAGAGTGAAACATCCTGGCAGGATAGTAAACCAGGAGTAAAGAAAAAAATTGAAATTGTATGTGTAAACTAGGGGTGTACCGAACTTCGGCTTCGAGTAAGTATTCGGTCGAATACTGGCTGAAAAAAAGCTATTCCGCTCCGGCCGAATAGTTTCTTGCTATTCGGCTCTTGCAGAATACTTTGACATTCTCATTTGAATACAATGCAACATGACTCAGAAAGGCAAATATAGACTTCAGTTAGCAAAACTGAATAGAATTAGACCAGACAAATTGCTATCACACAGCTGAAAAATATCTTATAATGTAATCTGCTCTTTAGGGCATGTTTTGTTACAGATTCTTAGACAAAAAAGGTGCTCATCTTTTATACTTGGCCTGCAACAACACAGGAACATCTTTTTTTTTGGCGAATGTTTATATGCAATGTGCACTTTTTTCAGTTGGAAAAAAACAAACAAAGAAATGTGCATAGATACTTTCAGTTCCTGTCATGTCACTTCCCATTGCGTACGTCATAGTTCCCCCTTTTCTTTTTTTAAAGGACTTGAGTCCTGGGTTTAACATTATCTGATATTTTATCAGGAAACTATAAGTTGCATAATTTTGTGTATTGGCGAGAAAGAGTGAAAAGTGAGCAGCATTTGTTTGGGTGGGGCGAATAGTTGTGAGATGGAATTGACGCATATCAGATTTCCTCTTGACTTGTGTCCTGCATGAGCCGACATGAACCATTTTATACATTACTATGCGAGCTGCAAAGAAATTTTGAAACTCGACCACATCAACTTTGCAACTGGATAGAGAATGCAATGGATCGGATTCACAAAGGCAGTCCTTTTGCATTTGTGAAGCCTCCTCCTTTAACTGGCACTGAATATGCGACAATCTTCTGTACATTTTGTCCTTTCATTTTGGTTAAATCTAATTTCTAGCTTTTATACTTTAAATAAAGATGCTACATTAATTACAATGAAGAAAAATAAACGTATAGAATGTATTTAAAATGGTGCTTTATTTGTTTTTTTAATCAGTGTGTTTTTTGAAGTTTGGAACATGATTTATTAAATAAAGTAACTCTTCGCTATTCGGCCGAATACTAAATATGCTATTCGGTACAGCCCTAGTGTAAACCAAGAGTAACATATCCTGTCCTGACAGTAAACCAGGAGCAAAGAGAGAAAGCCAAACTACATTTGGGAAACAAGAGTGTGGCATCCTGGTAGAAGGAGAACCTGAAAGAACAATATTGTGAAATTCGTGGTAACTAATTGGAAACAGGAATAACCATACCCTGTTTGGAAATTGGTGAGGAAGCGAAAAGCACCCTTGAAGGAGAGTACACCAGGGTAAAAGGGAGGAGCTGTTAAAGGAGAGGGGAAGGTCATACCCCTTTTAAGTTTGATGACTATACAAAGTTAAATATAACTAAGATACTGAACAAGCTGTGTATAAGAAGGAAGCTCAAGGGAAGAGTTCTCCTGATTGAACTGTGATTAAGCTACATTTAAAATACACCAGAAGAAATCTAGGGGAAGGGAAGACCCCTTTATCTGGTGAAACTTTATTTCTTCGGTTTTGATACTTTACAACTTATGCTTTGAACCACTGAGAGACTAATATCCATATAGCTTACAGATACCTCCTCTTGTGTACATTATTCTGAGCTTAGTGTGTAAGGGACAGTTTAGGGTTTGGACACAGGACAGAGGATGCTCTTTGATTTAACATCCTGGCACAGACGTTCCTTAGTTTTGTTAAGGCAGAGAAACCCCTCTTCGGATCAAGGATAGATAGGGTTTTGCTTCCCCCTCATATTATTTTGTGCTTAATAAAAGTCTATAGCCCATACTAAACATGCCACTGTGCCTGAGTCTTACTCTTGATCCGTTACAGTCCGCAGTAATAGGTCTTTTAGGACACCACCACCTGAACCTTCAGTGACGAGACATAAATCTACCTGTGTCACAGCTAAACATGAGCTATTCTGAAATGCCTGCAGGTCATTGATTTGCAGATGGGCCAGGATAGCACCGCAAACACTTTTGAGACTCACTTTAAAGTACATAACTTCTTAAAGATGAATAAGTACTATAAGGGGGGAAATGGAAGAGCCTCTGGAGTGGCTTGGAAGCTATGGTCAAACTGAGATTAGCCCTGAATAGAGTTTACACAAAGAGGCCTCTGGGTATATGGCCCAGCCCTTATGTTAGAGCAGAGCACTGCCATAACATGGTGGCCGGTTGGAGGCACCATATGAGGGGCATGAGCATGATGGAGGAAGGAGGAGGGGCAGGAGGCTGAGCTGCAGAGGAGAGAGGGAGGTGGTTGATGAGAAAAGGCAAGAGAAGGGGTCAGAGCAGAGGAGAGGGAGCTCTAGAGGAGAAAGGAATGCTAAGAGAAGCTCAGAGAGATGAATGGGGAGGACTGGAAAAGGGTTCTTACCTTGTTTTTATCTTATAATTCATGTTCACAATTTTGTGATGAGAGTGTTGACAGGTATGCGGCATACTGTTGGTGACTAAAAGCATTTTTTGCTTTTATTGATTGGTTATGTATATTTAGCCCTGATGACGGACCTACGTCCGAAAATGCATTGGCATCACATTAGGAATCCGTTTGCCTCGCCTTTTCATCATTGTATTTGATTGAAGTATTTTGAACCACCTCTTTTTCCGTTAGCACGCTTTCTCAGGCCATATGCCTTGCTATATTAATGACATATGAAAACCATTTTGGTTAATGTATTAGTACGGTTATAATTGACCTACTAGTAGAGTACGCAGCACTGGGAGAGATCCCTGCTGTGGTGTATGCACAGTTACAGCGATCTTGGACCAGGGCACATTTTCTGTATTACTCCATGCATAGTTTACGCATCACTAACTACTCTACAAACAGTGGGGCATCCCCCCCACCTGCCCCGTCTAGATGTGACCCTATTTGGTTTCTACATTTTCTCATAGGAAAAGGGTTGGGCTTGCTGAAAATATGTAATATGGAGCCACTTTTAAAATTATTTCCAGGTCCTCTTTTGGTTCCCAGTCAACCCATGTGAAGCGCTGTGGCAAAGATGTTTTAAAGGTATTTGGGGTATTTTTTATACAATATTTGAACTGGGCTAGTGTGATCATCTTCAATAAGTCTGTGCAAAGGTACAATTCAGAAGAACAAATGACTTACTCCTGGTAATGTTCTTTCTGACCGATGTTCCTCCCATATAGTCCCGTCTTTGATATTCTCCAATATCCGGCTTGCAGCTTTGGACATTTTTCTCAGCAGAAGGCACAGTGCATCGTCAACTCGATGTCCCTTGGCAGCTTACATCGTGCTCCCGACCAGGACGTCGACAATGGTATAAACAGCACTCACCCCACCCGTTGTCTCAGTTCTGTTTATCCCCTTTCTCTATGCACAGCTGTCTCGAAGGTTATCAGCAAAACAGACGTTGAAATTGAGAAAGTTTGAAGAAAATGTCAAATTTGCCCAAAGATAGAGGGCTAGGTTGGGAGGGTGATTAAGAATATGTGAACATTACTAGGGTAAGTCATTTGTTCCTCTAATGGATTGTGTCCTCTCAGGTATTCCTCATCTTTGATAGACTCTGGTAGCAGTATGTAAAATGTAGGTAGGAAATGCAAATTAATTTTTGATTTATGCTGTGTTGAACAGCCTTCCCAAACCTCGCCTCCTGAACTGATACCGAATCCAGGCAGTAATGCTTGGTAAAGGAATGAAGTGAAGACCAGGTTGTAGAACTACAGATGTCCTGCACTGGTACTGTCCTTTGAAGAGTCGAAGAAGCAGCCACTCCTCTGGTGGAATGTGCTCTAAAACCAGTAGGGACCTCCTTGCCCACTAAATTTTAGTATTCAGTGATACATACAATAGTCTAACGGGATAAGGTCTGTTTGCAAACATCCTGTCCCAGCCTGTGACCAGTATACTCGCAAACCTGTGCTCAACACCCTTTTAGGATCCAAGCAGTGTAGCATCTCTTCCTCCTTAGAAGGATGAGGAGGTGGCTAAAAAGTAGGCAGAACAATCTTCTGTGCCAGGTGAAATTCAGAAACCTCCTTAGGCAGAAAAGAGGGGAAAGCCCTCAAATCCACTATTTCCTTGTAGAATGTCATAAAAGGAGGTTTGCTAGACATGGCCTAAAGCTGGCTTACTGTGCGGGATGAAGTGATCACTGTCAACAAGACAGTCTTAAGAATGAACATCCTTAAACAACACACGTATTCGAGAGGCTCAAAGGAGCTTGCATCAGGAATTGTAAAACCGGATTTAGATCCCATATTAGGACAATAAATTGAACAGAAGGTTACATGTAAGTCCGTTCAGAAACTGAATGACAATGGGAACTTCAAAATAAGAACCATGTTCCAGCGAGCACTTAAAGATGGATAACGATGCCAGATACCCCTTTGCAATAGAAACCTGTAAAAAGTGTAGTAAAAAGGACAACATTGAAGGTGTATCACAAGAAAAAGGGTCAATATCCTTAGCTCTGCACCAGCTGCAAAACTTGTTCCAATGGCAGCACTATAGAGCTTTAGTTGCTGGCCTTCTGGCCAAAAGCAACACCTGCATTATGTCTTCCAGGAGGTCCAAATCTGTATATCATACCCTTTCAGAAACCAGGAGCAAAGGTTCAGGGTTCTGATTTCTGGGTGAAGAATGCAACCTCCCTCCTGAGTGAGCAGGTCTGCTTTTTGAGGAAGACAAATCGGAGGGCAGACGGACATGTCTAGAAGGTCCGGGTACCACGTCATGCTGGCCCAATCAGGAGAATGGAATTCCCACACTTCCTCAAATTCCTGATGATATGGGGAATGACAGGGACCAGTGGGAACGCATACAGAAGTGGAAATTGCCATTCCATCACAAACACATTCCCAGAGCTCCTCTCTGAGGAAATCCCCTAAAGCAGAACAGGTTGCGTTTTCTATTGACACTGGATGCGAAAGAATACACTGGAAGGGTTCCCCAGAGAGAGAACATCTGTAGAAGGACTTTTGGAGCTAACTCCCACTCGTGGGAGACTGATCTGCCTGCTCAGAGCATCCACCGCCATGTTCCCCTCGCCGAGCTAGGTGAACGGCTGACAGAGATTCCTTCTTGCAGTGCCGGAAAGCCCGAGCTCCATTGCCTCTCTGAACAGGGGTAGTGACCCTGCACCACCTATCTTATGAGGTAATGCATGGCCACTGTGTTGTACTTCATTATCAGGACGTTCTTCCTCTGCACAGACAGATCGCCCTCAGCTCTAAAAGTTTGATGTGTAGTTTGGACTCCGATGGAGACCATCGGCCGCTTATTGCCAAATCGTTGGCATGAGCTCCCCATCCTGTAAGGGAGGTATCCGTAACTACTGTTATCTCTGGCCATCGTTGCCAAAAAGATTCTCCCTTCACCACATTCTCCTTGCAGGCCCACAACAGGAGATCAGGTCCCAAAGAGGGTTGTGCATGAACAAGGTCCATCATCCGGCCAGAGAACTGTGACCATTGGGATCTCAGGGCCCACGGAAGGGATCTCATCCTCAGACGGGCCTCTGGCACCAGGAAAATGCAGAATGCCATGAGACCAAACAGCCTCAGAAAATTGAAGGCCGGTAGATGTTGGGCATTCTGAAACTTCATGGCCATCTGCACAATGTGCTGAGCCCTCACCTTGGGTGGCAAAGCTTTCCCAGTGGAAGCATCCAGGAATGGTCCAGTAAATGCAAGTTTTTGGGAAGGCATCATGTGGGACTTCTTGAAATTGAGGGAGCAGCTCAGCTTGTGGAGGGGCTGGCAAGTGATGCTGAGGTGGTCCAGAACCTGTTCAGGAGAACGGGATCTGATCTGCCAATTGTCCAGGAAGTAGTAGACGTGAATCTCTCCCCTCCTCAGACTTGCTGCCACTACCCCCATCAACTTGGTGAATACCCTCGGGCGAAGGAGAGCACAAATGGCAGAATCTGAAATTGAAAATGAGAACTGCCAATGGCGAACCTCAGGTACTTTGTGATTGTGATGTATATGCACATGAAAGTAAGCATCCTGAAGATCGACTGACACCATCCAATCCTAGAGCTGAAGGGCCTGGAGGATCTGTAAAAGAGTAACCATCTTGAACTTGTCCTTCCTGAGGAACTTGTTCAAGTAGCTCAAGTCCAAGATCGGTCCAGGTCCACCGTCCTTTTGGGAATTAGGAAGTAAGCAGAGTACCATCCTTGATTCCTCTCTGCTACAGGTACCCATTCTATTGCAACTTTCTCCAACAGGCTGATAATCTCCTGTAAGAGGTGCAGATCCTGATCACAAAAGGATTTATTTCCTGGTGGGTGAACCGGAGAGGCCTTTTTATGAATGGGGGGCAGGAACCCTGGCTACAGTTTGCAGTGGCTGAGCTTCGGAAGTAATGCTTCGCCATTCTACCAAATGCTCTGCTAATCTGCCCCCACTACTGTCCTGTAAACTATGGCCTCAGAGAGGTTTTGGTGCTGTAGATGTCACGGATAGCAAAGAGGTTGTGGTTGTGCGAGTGGGCTTACCCCCCACATCCTGGTCCACCACGAGGAATTCTCCTCTGGCCCCTTTGTGAGCTTTGGCCTCTTGTCCTTCCAACAGATGAATAGTAACAAAAAGAACAACCCCTCCAACTCTGGGAGATCGCCTGTGTCTTCTGCGGTTGACGTAACGCTGCAATCAGCGAAATAGCCACTGCCTTAGAGGACTGAAGCTTCTGCAAGCTCTTATCAACTTGGGATGCAAAGGGCTTATCTAGACATCTTGCTTGAACATCTGGAGCAAATCCAGACCGTTTCAACCAAGCAAATCTTTGTGAGACAATGCTTGCTGCCATAGCCCGACTGACGCTATCTGCAGAGACCAAACCAGACTAACAACTGGCACATCACATCCTTGCCATCTTTGATGCTGTTCAGGAAACCTTCCCTTTCTTCACCTTCAGGAAGGTGATCTGCAGCCATTGCTGCCACCTCCCACAAAGTAAATGTTTACTTTGCTAAAGCACATGTGGCATTAATGGACTTTAAAGCCATGCTGCTTGACGAAAACAACCTTGTCACTAAGGCGTCACATTTTTTGTTGTCCCTATTGGGAGGGATCGTAGAGTAAACTGCTGCCCTAGAGGTAGAAGTAGCTGCCTTAACCACTAGACTTTCAGGAATAGGGTGTTTTGATAAGAAATCAGTATGCACAGCAGAGGGCCTGTACTTCCTTGTGAAATCCTTATTAACACCCGGAGAAGTGTCAGGTTTCATCCAATTCTCCAGCATCCAGTTCCTCAGGGCTGTATGGAAAAGTAGGAGGGCCTTTATCTAACTGTCAGGTCAGCCTGTTCATATACAGCAACAGGTCTTCCCCAGTCCATATACTCCGTTACCTTACCTATAATAGACCTATATGAAGCATCTGAATGTGTAGAAGGATCTGGGGTGGCAAAATTAACCACAGGATAGTGTTTTAGCCCACTAGCATCCTTAAAGGAATCTGCAAGGTACTGCAATTTGGACTCTTACAAGATTACCTCCTCAGGCACATTGGGAGATCCAAATTCCAGGCAAAACTGAGTACCATCTATAGCCCCCGCATGCTACGCAAAAATCGAGCCCATGGACTTAAAGTCCTTTCTTGGAAGAGATCTATAATCCTTACCCAACGTGAAGACATTGATGGCTTCGACTTTAACAGTTTAGGCATCGAAGGAGTCGACACAAACTCCCTCGAAGGAGTGGAAGGTGGAGGCTTTGGCTTTTTTACGTCTCAAAACCTCGAGACTAAATGCTTCTCTGGGAAGCTTTGCTTTCTTGCCTGGGCACGAAGGCACGCAAGCAGAAGCTTCAACTGACTCCCAGTCGGCCTTACAAGGCGCAATGGGGTCTGAAGCCTTCTTCGGCTCTTTTGAAGGGGCGCAAGGGGACACATTCTCGAACATCATTTGGAGGCGAAAATCCTCCCATTCGGCTTTCGAGGCCAACTTTCCTGGGAAATATACCCATTTTGAATCAGGTGCAGAGCCTGAAGAAGAGCGGGATCTATGACGGTTCTTCTTCGACTTTTTATGGGAGGTCGATGTCTGAGAACGCTTACATGTTTTGAGTGCGTATTCTCTCGCTGAGGCAAAATACCTCTTCAGCTTCTCTCATCGGAAGACCTTTTCTTGGATGGAGTAGCTGAAGGAGACTTGGATGGGGGCCTACCCAGGATGAGCTTCCCCTTCCTCTCCTTCAAGGTCAAAACATCCATCAACTGACAAGAGCCGTAATCATCGATCTTGTGATGGGTACCAAGGCATCAAAGACATGTGATGCGGATCGGTAATAGACTTCTTCAACCCGCAACCCGGTTTTCAGAGTAGACATTTCGAAGATAGGATAATGCAATAGGAAAGAAATTCAGTGAGGCAATTTTTAACTGTTTTGAAGCATGCAAAAAAATGTAACTGAGGCAACAGGCAACGTGCATGCTATTTTACCAGTGTCAAGGTCATGGTCGGGAGCGCGATGAAAGCACCGAGAGATATCAAGTCGATGACCCACTGTGCCCTCTGCTGAGAAAAAGTTCCAAAGCTGAAATCAGCATATCGGGAAATATCAAAGATGAGGCATACGTGGGAAGTCACAATCCATTACAAGTTGCAGATCACAATAGGACACAGGCTCCCATCCTTTGGTACCAGAAGGTCCCACCAATTCCCTCGCTATCAAGCAGGAATCAGCTTGATGGCACACTGATCCTACAACACCTAAACCTCTTCAAGAGGGAGAGGACTTGGAGAGGGGTCAGATGGAGGGGTTCTCAGGTGGTTGATGACCTAAAGAAATGATGGTATCCCTGCAATACCACCCGTCACCCCTCAGAAGTTGCCAGACACCATTCCTTCACTTACAGGGGCAGTACCCTTCACACCCAGAGAAGTATGGACAAAGTCCAAATTAAAAGGGGTTTTGGTTCAGGGCAGCTGATGGGAGAGCATAGGCGACATATCAACCTCTTGTGGCACCTCTACCATGAAGAAAGTCACACCACTGAGACGGTTTACTTACAGGAGGTGTGCAAAAGATAAGAGTCCAAAAGTAACAAGCCCAAGTCATAATGGACAATGATCTACAAACCAGCCCGACAGGGACTCTAGTGACCGAAGGATTTTATCAGTAAATAAGTACAGGATTGGCCAAAATAAACACATAGGATCTTGTCACAGATGGTTTCAAAATTATCCCAATGCTCCGAGGCGGTGAAAGGGTTTTTATTAAATTCTTGAAGGGACCTATGGTTGTCATTCTCTCTCATCTAAAAATCACATTCTTCCATAACTTTGATGTCCCAACTGCCCAGGTTAGCAAATTCTGCCCTCCTGCCTAGATTCTTACTTATGCTAAGCGTGGAGATTTAAAGGTGATTCGCCTTCTCTAGTGGATCTCCCTTAGGGACTTCCTAACTCTCTCTGCACCATCCAGTGGTTTGTGTTCCAAAGGGTTATGGCAAGGTGCCATACAGACACACTGCCCTATTCACTCTCCTTAATTTCATACCCAATAAATCCTCTACCTTCCTCTTTCCTGGGGATCCCTCCTCACTACTCTTCTCTTCCAACTTCACTAATCTTCCTCAGTCTACTCTCTGTCTTCCTCTGCTGTCTCTCGATATGTCTCACAACTAAGCCTCGCCTCCACCCATTGATGTTACTATTCCCTACTGAACAGTACAACTCATTTTTTTACATTACAACTCGCTCCTGCACACTGCAAAAACCCTCCATCGTTATCCTACTCGGGACACCCTTCATTTCACTCACACAATCACTTCACATTCACTCTCCTCCTTACCACGCTTTCATGCACACTCATAATGCAGTACCACTTTCACCCACTAACTGTGGTAAACCTGAAGGTGTCTCACCCACTAGTCCCCAGGGATCTTTCATCCACATGGCCAGGACATGGCCATCGCTATTGGATCCAGTTCCTGGTGGTGAACCAGTGCGGGAGGATCACCCGGATGCGGGGTCTTTGGGGAGTGGAAGTTGGACACCGAAGGGTGAGATGCGGTATCCCCTTCCCTGGAACACCTTTTCCCCATCCTACCAGGTAGGATACCTAGAAGCTCAAACACCCCTTTCCCGACATGAACACTTTCTCATGGACGGTCCATCGTGAGAGACAACGGACTAACACCAGAGCCCTATACCTGACTTGTCCCAACACCCTGGTCAGGCCCAGTCAGGCAATTTCTAATCACTACACACACCCGACTCCCATTACACTACACCACAACGATAAAGGGCGGAGCGCGAAAGCACACTTTGAGCGACGAAAAGCACACGAGGAAGTAGCAGTTCCAAGATGCCAATTTACCACAAGGAGAAAGGCAGTGAGACTGGAGAGGGTTGCAAGGAGGGAAGAACCCTTGACCTCTAGAAACCATAGCTTTTCACGAGCCTTGGAAAATGAGAAGCCTAAGACAGGGAGCTGACCCTGATCTGTCCTACGCTGTGCATCAAGGGGTATCCAAGGCACTACGGTATTTATAACCCAGGCCGAGAGGAGCAATTGCTGCCGTGGTACTAACCTTGGCTCCTGCAAGAAAGCTGCACCAGTAAAAGCAGCACAGCCACGGAGCTGGAGAAACCGATACGAAATCAGCTTCTGTTTGAACTAAGGTTGCAAATGGCAACATTGTATGAAGAAATCCACAAAGGACAGTGTTTGAAGCACATGTGATGAGAGGTGCAAACAAATGGAAACTAAGGGAATTCATGTACTTTGAAAAGGTCAATAAGATACCGGGTGCAGAGTGGTCCCGCGCCAGGTGGGCACCTATTCGAAGGTCTCTGTTAGGCATCCAAATGAATGGTAACTACATAGTGAAAAAGGAACCTTATATCAAAGTGGTCCTGCGACGGGTCATGCTAAACTCTGTGCAAATTTGAAAGTCTTCGATAACTGTAAAGTGAGCTGCAATTGGTCCGAGACCGGCTGAGGGAGACTAACTGAATACCAAGAAGGGATCTGAGCCTGGCTGAGGGGGATCCGGGGTGAACCGCGACTCACCCGAGCGGAAGAAGGGGATCTGATCCTGGAAAAGGGGGGGGGGTCCAACATTGAACCTTTTTTTCTGTAATAAGGGGATCTGAGCCGGAAGAGGGGGATCCAGGGTGTGACACCAGAGATAGAAAACTGTAAGAAGAAAATAACTCTAGTTTGTTTTGCACATCAGGCCCTCTGAATCAAGAGACTTTGATGGGAAAAGAGACTTGGGCACAGAAGGTCTAGATGCTGGAAACAGAACCTTATCCCCATGTTGGAGAAGCCAGAAAGTGTGCTTGCCTCGAGTAAACCGCCTTGCCCCGTACTGAAAACGTGGGGAAGGAAGGCCAACGGACCGAATATCCAGACTTAACATTTTGTGAACACTTCTTTCTTTTTCATGAACATTCCCCTTCACCATTTCTAAATTAGCAGTAAGGATTGGTAATATATTTTTTAATAAAAGCCTGTTTATTTTGACAAGACTTCACTAGGACTGCATTCCTTATTATTTGATGGTCGTAGCTTGCTCACATCTTAGATTTAGGTTTAGATAGGCATTTATTAGAACACTTTGAAAGTTCAATAAACACCCTTGAACTTGTGTCCATCTTACTTCGATACCATGCCTTCCTTACATAATCAATAACTCACCTTCTCAAGAGATCACCCCCACATTCTGCTGCTCCTTCCTTTCCCCTACTGGTCTCATGGTCTGCCAGCCCCTCCTCATTTGACCTCACCTGAACAATCCACAACCTCCTGTTTCCTGCTGTCTTTTTTATGCTCCACCCGCTCCATCTTCCTCCATTGGATCACTGTCTCTGGACGATCTGGCCGTACATTCCCCAACCGGGAGGTGTTTGAAGCAACAAATTTCACAAGTAGCAGGTTAAAACCCACCATCTTTCTACATGGCGGTCCACCAGGGAGTAGGAATGGGGGCCTGGGAACCTCATTGTGTAAGTTCATGTTAGTGCGCCTTGCAGCAGTGCACTTTGTTCAGGGGTTGTGTGCCCCTGTCAATTTCCTGGTGGAATAGGGACTCTGTGTCAGGGGCTCTGTTTATTTGCTGCTGCGGCGGCAGCAAAGTGCACCACGGCTTCCCCAGCTGCTGTGCTGGTGCTCAGCTGCCGGCTCTCTTCTGGTGCCACACAGAGTTATTCTTGTCAGCTGTAGTTTGTACGGTGTCACGGATAGAGTTTGTTGTTGTACGGCTGCTGATTCCTTGCTACTGCCCCGTCGGAGGGGTTGAAATGAGAGCCGGACACAAAGTTATAGTATTTGCAAAGTCAGACATTTTATTAAACAAAAGTGGGTCAAGAAAACATCACTCTAGCCCTATTCTAAAGAAGAACTTCCCCACATAGAAAACTAGAGATCTGTCCGTGTCAAGTTGTCAGGGACTCAAAAGCCATCCTTGTGTCCAAAATGCCCTAAGCTGACCCTCACACTAGAAACAAAACAAAGGATGCAAGGAAATGTGTCTTTGACTTGATGTTAGCAAAACGTGTTAACAACCAAAAACATAAGCATGACTTTAACAAAAGTGCTCTCCGAAAAACCCTTGGATCCACAGGGTGGTTCCCTTTCCCTGGACTTTTTAGATAGGATGGCAAGCGTATCTCTTTATCTAAACGTTCCTTTGTGTCTTCACCGGACTCACAAAGTTCTTGTTCAAACTATAAATTCCATAAGAGTTTTTCATTAACTCTTCTTGTAAATGATGCGCATTGCCTCGTATACTCCCCTGCCAGGAATCCTTCTATGGGTTTTTCAGATCCCCTGGTATAATCCCCTACCTGGTATCTTCCCCACAATGTCAGAATCATTACACATCTGTAGTGTACTTGTCGGCCAGGGCTTGTGCTTTGGTTGATTTTCAGAACCGCTGGTATACTCCCCTGCCAGGTATCTTCCCACAGTATCAGAATCTGTATACATCTTCAAGTGCCTGGTGTACTTGACTGCCAGGACTTCTTTGTTTCACTGTTCTTTTCACTATACCACAGTAGCATCTACCTGGAGGTGCTTGGAATATTTGACTATGGTAACACTTGCTTCAGCTTTCCCCCACACCGGCATTACATGTGTCTGTACTTGCTTCTGGTTTGTAGCTGCACTTTTTCTTTTCTGCATTTAAAAAAATTATTGATTGTGCGTTGAATTGGTATTAGGTTTTGTCTGTATTTAAACCACTTTTGAGTATTGCCCATATTAGCAATCTCGTACCATTCAATCACTCGGTTGCATGCCTGTCGGTATGCCCTGGGATCCTCAACTGCTTTGGGCAGACTCATTGGTCTTTCCCAGTGTCTCAGACTCTTGGCGTGCCTCTGCGATGTAGCTTCCTCACTGGTACAGCTTCTCGCACTATACGTACATTTCCCCCAGCATTTCTTGCAGCTCTGCGATCACTCGTCAGCTGTCTTCCGTGGCCTGGACCGGAGAGCGCTGCGTCTTGGCATGACCATACATCCAGGAGCTCTTTTGCTGCTCCCAGTGCTTCCACGGTCCTTCGGGTGTGCCTGCTGCGCCTCTCCTCCCTTCTCACCACAATGTTATGTGTGTCTAGTGTTCGCAAGCCACCACCTCATTTGTACGTCATCTCTCACACTGCTTTCTCCTGCACTGTTCTCCTCCGCACTGCCTTTTTCATTTTTCTGGATACCATTTTTAAATGTCCTGTGCACAAAAAGACTGCATGTTAGGCTTCAGACTTTGCTTGGTTTGCATAAACTTCTCCTCCTCGTCGTCTCAGTACCCAAGATGAGGAGGAGGAACCCAAGGACAAATGCTTTAGGGTTATGAGGCATGACACAGTCACTGCATCTGAAGCTAAGTAAGTTGAATTCCAAGCAGCATATTGAGTGCGCAGCAAAAAAAAGACCTTTGGTCATAGGGCAGTGCTTGCTAAATACATACTTGCCCGATGTCCTGTCCTGTGTGAGGGGTGTGCAATGGGGCTGAGTGGAGATGACATGAAGCCATGCTGTACCCCATGATAGCTGAAAACATTTTCAAAGAGGTACTTTTGCTGCCTTAAACCAGTGCTATGGGATCAGGCTCTGCCACTCAGCACCAAGGGAAAAGTCATGGCGCCAGGGCCTTGTAAAATGCGTCATGCATCTTGAGCCTGAATTGCTTCCACCGTCTCTGACAGGAAAACTTAATGGAGAAAGGTACCTGTGCAGGTGAGGACTCGGCAGAGGTTGCATCAGCATCACAGGAGCACCAGTGACAGCTTTGTTTCCCAATGAGGTCTGGAGGCAAGCACAGGGAGAGCGACAACTCTACCTGTGCGGTTTCTTCTTCTTGTCCTTTTTAGCTGGAGGAATCTCCTCTCTTGGATATCACTGAAGGATTAGGCCCTCCCTCAATGAAGGATCTGATGCCAGAGACTTTGACAGCACCCTTTAAGCACCTTTGTGAAGGGAAGAAAAGGGTTCGGTGGCACGTTCCCAGAAGGTTTTTGAGTCGATGGACTGGCAGAATCTGCAATGCTTGGTGTCGTGCTCTTCCCTAAGGCAATAAAGATGCATCTTGTGTTGATCCAACACAAACATTCACTTCCCGTTTTCCAAGCAGGGTTTTAAGCATGACCCAGTAAATGCATCTGAAGCTAAGCTAGTGGAATTCCAAGCAGCGGACTCAGTGCGGAGGAAAAAAGGAACTTTGGTCATGGGGCACTGCTGACTACATACATAATTGCCCTGATGTCCTGCCCTGTGTGAGGGGTGTGCAACGGCGCTGAGTGGAACTGACATGGAGCCATGCTGTACCCTATGATAGCCGAGTACATTTACGAAGAAAAATGCTGCTGGAGAATACATTCCTAAGATGAGGAATATGTGGAGGCAAGGAATCCATTAGAATCTTCATATGATTCCCGGCACTTAATATCATTAGAAAAGGCCCAGTGCAAATTTCTGATCAAACAGTGACATATTTAGTAAGTCAAAACTGGTCAAGAAAACAGTCAGCAACCCACCAGACAAATCCATTCTTTTTGGTATAAATGTCAATTCAGCTAGAAAGCAAATATCACTCAAATCTCTAACATTATTTCTGATTACCAACCTAAAACATAGTTTCACAAAGGTAGCGGGCGCCCCTCTCTCGCAAGAACAGACATGATAACCTGTTCAGTGGTTATTAACCACTTGAGAGTTCGCAGCCACTGCTTTTACTCACTGTGCCTTTCACAGATGGGAAATATCCATTTGCATATCAGTCTTTGTCCTGCCCAGGGGCAGTCCAGCACCGAAATACAATGGCAATTCCAATCTGAACGAGAGTACCACCAGCAACCCCATACACGTGTTTCACCCTTGTTGGGGATCATCAGTGAGGTGAAGCTGATGCCTCTCTAAGCACAGTGAGAGGGAGACCACGTCTGGTTGCCCCCAGGAGACCTAGGGTTACCAATCCCAGGTTCCTTAAAAAATAGTTTTACAAAGGTAGCGGGCGCCCCTCTCTCGCAAGAACAGACATGATAACCTGGTTCAGTGGTTATTTTTTTTTTTTTTAATAATTCTGTTTATTACGTTTTAGTAATACAACAACAAAACAGGCGTGAGTCAAAGGCATACAACAGATCATGATAGTAAGGCAGTTTTCAAAGAGGCAGAGGGAACCCGGTGGGGCCGAGGGCCATCAGACATTCGTTGGGTATGGCAGGTAACCAATGTTAACAATAGTACATTTCTATTCCTCTCGGTACATTTCAGTTAGCGTCCAGCCATTTGCCCCATATTTTCTGGAATTTGCGGGGGCACCCCCGTGCGTTGTAAATCCGGCGCTCCAGGGCCGCACATCTGTCCAACTCATTGCACCATCGGTTCACAGATAGGGGGTCGGCGGAGCCCCAGCTAGCCGCGATCAATCTTTTGACTGTCCCAAGTGCCAGTGTCAGAAATATTCTATCATGTTTTGAGAGATCCACTTCACCTCGGATTCCCAACAGCATCATTTTGGGGTCCCTAGGGATTGGTGTCGCCAGGGTGGCAGAAATCGTGTTGGTACAGCTCTCCCAGAAGACCTGTAAGACTCGGCATTCCCATAACATATGGTAAAAGGTGGCCGGCTCTGTTTTGCACCTGAGGCATGTCCCATCTTCCAGTCCACCCCATCTGACCATGGCAGTGCGTGAATAGTATGTGCGGTGGAGGATCCTCAGTTGTATAAGCCTGAGTTTAGAATCAATACCTATTTCTCTAGGGGACATTAATGCCTCTACCCAGTCCTCTGGTTCCATGTGACCTATATCCCTTTCCCATTTTTCTTTGAGCCCATCTAGCTGCGTCGCCCCGAAGGAGTTAAGGGCTTGATAGATCGTGGAGGTGACCTTAGAGGTAATGCGTTGCGGAAGGATGTTGGTCTCAATGGGAGTACAGAGGGGTATGGTCGTCGTGTCAGGGAATTGGGTGCGGATGGCGTGGGTCATTTGCGCATGTCGAAACCGGTCCATAGGTGCGAGGTCGAAACGCTCTTGCATGGCCTCAAAGTCAAGGAGATGGCCTTCTTGTATCACATGTGCTAGTGTGTGTATCCCTTTCGCGCACCAGTGACCCAAGGGGCCCATCTTCACTATTTCTGGGAGGAGTGCGTTGTGCCATAGGGGTTGAGATAGCGTTGGTTTACCTTTCTAGCCTATCAGTTTGTGCGCATCCCGCCAGGCCCAGCAAATGTGACGTGTCATTTTGGGTAAGGACGGGGGTTGGTCGTGGGTGGCGTACAGGGTCTGTAGTGGGGTTAGTGGGGTCATGCTCTCCATTTCAACGCGGATGTGGGGGAGTGTGGGGTCAGCATGTATCCAGTCGTTTACCACCCCAATCTGGGCTGCAAGGTAATAGGTGCGAATGCATGGTAGACCGATGCCTCCCTCCCACACTGATCACTGCAGCGTCTCCAGGGCAATCCTGGATTGTTTCCCTCCCCACAGCAGTGTGCGTAGGCGTCTATCAATGAGTGCGAAGGTGTCACGGGGGATTATATGGGGGGCGTTTTGAAGTACATATAGTAGTCTGGGGAGGGTCAGCATTTTAAATAGCGCCGCTCTGCCCAATAGTGATAGTGGGAGTGATTGCCAGTGGGAGGTGTCCCTAGTGAATCGGTCAATTATTGGTTGTAGATTGAGTTGTAGGAACCCATCTAGTGACGGGTCGAGTCTTATGCCCAGGTATTTGAATTCTCTAATGGAGACATGATATGGGCAGGTTTCAGGGATCGCAGACTCACCTCCCTGGATCGGGAAGTAAATGGTTTTGGTTTCGTTTATTTTGAGGCCTGCGAAGCGCTGGTATTCCCTGAGGATGCGGGAGACAATCGGGCAGGAAGTGCGTGGGTTACTTAGGTATATGAGGAGGTCGTCCGCGTAGAGGGATAGTCGGTCTTCTCCCCCCCCTGGCCAGGCGAACCCTGTCCAAGTAGTGTTAGTCCTAAGCTCAATTGCGAGAGGTTCTATGGCCAATAGAAAAAGCAGCGGGGAGAGGGGGCACCCTTGTCTCGTACCCCGGCCCAAGGGAAATGATTGAGAAGACCTGCCGTTCACCCTTACCGTGGCCTCTGGGTGTGCATATAGGAGTTTAACCCACGATATGAACGTTTGCCCCAGGTTCATTCGAGACATGATTGCCCACAAGGCCTCCCAGTCCACAGAATCAAATGCCTTTTCAAAGTCCACTGCCAGGAGGGCCAGTGGGGCTGATATTTCCTTGGCTCTACTCAGCGCCAGTTGAACTCTGCGCAGGTTCATGCGGGTGGATTTGTTGGGCATGAATCCGCATTGGTCGGGGTGAATCAGGGTCTCAATAACCTGCAGCAGTTTATTGGCTAGTGTTCTTGCAAGGACCTTGGCTTCGCCGTTGATCAAGGATATTGGGCGATAGGAGGCACATTCCTCCGGGGGTTTCCCGGGCTTATGTATGACGACTATGCATGCCTTCCTGAGGTCCGGGGGGAGTGCCCCCAGCTCCTTGCTGCGCAGAAACATACGGTGCATGTGGGCGGGCAGTGAACCGCCGAGGCATTTCCATGTTTCTGTAGGGAACCCGTTGGGACCCGGGGTCTTCCCAGGTTGGAGCTGTGCGAGCGCCTCTTGTACCTCAGTTACAGTGATTTCGGCGTTCAGGAGGTCTGTTTGGCGCTGTGAGAGCTTCGGGATCTCGAACCGGTCAAGGTAGCATGTGGGTTCGGGAGGCAAGTACTCGGTTGGTGGAGTGTAGAGTTTCTCATAGTAGGCGGCGAATGCTGCAACAATGTCCGAGTCGTCTGTGAGGAGCGTTCCGTCTGGAGATTCAATTGCCCGCACATGTCCCTTGGTCTGCTCGCGCCGTTCCAACCAGGCCAGTGTCTTATTCGCCTTGTCACCTCGTTCGTAGATTTGACTCCGGACTAACTGATGGGCTGTCCGTGCATTGTCTAGAGCCAGGTTGCTAAGGGCCACTTGTGCGGTGATCAAATCCTCCTTAGCTTCTTGGGTGGAGTGTTCCAGGGTTTGTTGTTCGCACTCCAGGGCGCGCGCTTCTGCCTCTTTGATCTTTCGGATTCGTCTTCGTTGGTAGGCTGAAACTTCCGAGATAACTTCGCCGCGGAGGACAGTCTTATATGCCTCCCAGAGCGAGATCGGGCAATCCACTGATCCTTCGTTGATTTCGAAGTATTCTGTTGTCTTCTTCTCCAGTTCCTCCGCTATTTCGGGGAGACGTAGGTGGTATGTGTTCAGGCGCCAATTACGATCCGGACCACGACAAGAGTTCTTCATAGACAGTAGGAGCGGAGAGTGGTCAGAAATACCTCTTGCGAGGAAGTCAGCGTCAAGGAGCCTGTGACTTACATTGCGGGGGATGAAGGCATAGTCGATTCGGGAGAATGACTTGTGGACACCTGAGAAGAAGGAGAACCCAGCCTCGTTGTTGTGGAGCGCGCGCCATGCATCTGTCATACCCAGAGCTTCGGCGAACATGGCGAGTGGTGTGGGGGCAAGACAGGAACCTGGCCTCCTGTGAGATCTGTCGATTGTAGTGTTCATCACTTCATTAAAGTCCCCACCAATCACCCATACATCGGCCACATCCTCGAGCAACCGGCTCTGTAGCTCGGAGAGTAGCTCTTTCATCTGTGAGGGGGGGGCGTAGACTGCAGCGAGGCCCCATTTCTCGCCCCAGATGTCGGCCAGTAACATAACATATCGGCCCCGGGGGTCGATCTTGACCTTCCTGACCTGCAAGGGGACTCGCTTGTGAACCAGGATCATCGTGCCCCTAGCTCCTGTTGTGAATCCAGCCAGGTAGGTGTGAGAGTAGTTGGTTTTTTTGAAGAAGTTTGTGCTCGTGCCTAGTAAGTGTGTTTCATTTAGTAGGGCAATATCAGGTGAGTAACGGTTAAGGTACTGGAGCACCAGTCTTCGTTTTATGCTGGAGCCGAGGCCGTTAACGTTCCAGGAGAGCACGGTCACCTTGTTGGAGTTCATTCTCTCTGCGTGGGGCGCTTATCTGGATATCTGGAAGGATCAATGGTAGTCCTGTACGTTCGAGATTTGTGCAACGCTATACTTTCGGGGGGGATGCCCGAAGGTCTTCTCGTGTTGGTATGTCTCCTGCCTGGATGATGATCGTGTCTGTGGTCTTGCCCATAGCCAATATCTGGCTCCCTTGCCAGTGCTTCTATGTGTCGCATCTTCTTGTTTCTTGTTACGTTTTCTTTACGAACTTTGAACTCCCCCCCACCCTGTACTTCCCCTCCAACTGGGAGCACCTGTCGCCCAAACATTAAACCTATAACTTTATAAACTTCTTCGGGATAACCCGGGTGTGGTAACGCACGCTCAGCCTTAGGGGGCGGCGGCCGCTAAGTGAGCATTTCCACTCTACCAATCTGTAGTTTGGGCCCTACAGTACCGGGTACTCATCCTTTTCCCGCCGGGGTCCTTGACGCGTCGTCGTCTGCCTCAGACGGGGAACGAGGGGGCGAGGGTCTCCCAGGTCGGGGTCGCTGCGTGGGTGGGCCCGATGGCCCACGTCTCCCGTTGGGTTCCGTGAGGACGTGAGTTTCAAGCCAGTCCCATGCATCTTTGGGGTTGTAAAACAAGTGTGTAGCGCCTTCATACTGGACTTTTAGCAATGCCGGGAAGAAGAGGGCATATTTGATGGATAGTGACTGGAGCTTCCTCTTAACGGAGTCAAAAGATTGGCGGGCTTTTTGGACTTCTTTCGTGTAGTCGGGGTAGAAGCCAACCTTGTAGCCGTTGTATGTGATCGGGCCCATGGCCCTTGCCATTTGTAGGATTGCATCTCGGTCGCGATAATTCAGTAGGCGTGCGATCATTGTTCTGGGTGGGGCGCCCGGTATAGGCCGGCCGGTGGGGACTCTGTGTGCCCTTTCCACCGAGAAGAATTTGGATAGCTTCTTCGGGGCAAAGATATGAGTGAGCCAATCTTCCAGGAAGAGTTCTGCACTGGGGCCTTCCTCTTTCTCCGGTATACCGAGGATCCTGAGATTATTGCGTCGCGCCCTCCCCTCACTGTCTTCGGCGCGGCTTTCCAGTTGGGTCACCTTTTGGGCAATCGCAGTGAGCTGCTGTTCCATGCGGTGGATCGCATCTTCATTGCTGGACACCCTCTGTTCTGCTTCACCCACTCTGGTCGACAAGTTGCGGAGGTCTTGGCGTATGAGGGACACCTCTGAGGATAAGCCGCCCATTTTAAGTTCCAAGGACGTCATGGAGTCCCCAATCGCTTTCATAAGGTCTGACAAGGAGATAGGAGGGTCGCTGAGTTCTCCAGGGTTACTTTCTTCTTCTAGGGGTTGAGGATCGCGCTGGGGAGGGGCCCCCACGGTATAGAGATCCATCTTGCTCTGTAGCGTTTGCCTCCTGGTTTTCTCCTTTCCCATGTTGTGATCGGGTTCTGTGTAGCAGGGGTCTAGCTGTTCCCCCTCGAGGCGGACGATTGCGTACAGGCTGCGCGGGATGCGCACTGTGAATCGCGGCCAAGGTCACGTTTGTGGTGTTCGCAGTGTCGTCGCGCGGCCTCACCAGGCGGCGTGATGTTGGCCCTTGTCTATCTCGGGCGTACCGAGTGGCCAAAGTGCGTAGGACTGTGCCCTTGTTCTACCGCGAGTGCTGCGCTTCGGGGTGTGAGGTAGGCCGCTCGGGGTGGTCCCAAGAGAGAGGCAGGGCAGTTCCACTGTTCACGCCGAGTTTTGGGGTCCACCGCGGACACGCAGGTAGTAGCAGCGCTCTGGGTCTGGTGCTGGTCTGTGGTTCACCTGTGTTCAGTGCAGACTGGTTGCAAAAAGGGGTCGCGGGGGGGAAAAACAAGCAAAGCGTCCGCCCCCCACTCCCTTGTACCTTCTCGTGGGTGCCTCTAGTTGCAGCGTGTCTTCCTCAATGGGGGAGCGCAGCTCACGGCTCCCGCTGCCGCTCGACCCCGGGTCTCGCAGTCTTGCTGATGGGGGGGGAAGGTCCGGCAGGTGAGGCCGGTGCTGCAGCGCCCAGGCCGCAAAGCCTCTCCTAGTGTGTGGGCCACTGTTGTCCTGAGGGTGGAGGAGGTGAGGGGGGCCTCTCCACGGCCGCTCAATGGCCCCCATAGAGCGCCGTGGGGTCGCGTTCCGAGCGACGATCTCGCCTGGGGACCAGCGAATTCAGCGCCTCCGGGGGGTAGGGGCGGTCCTCTTCTTCCGCCCGCGCCGCGATGGTCGCCTGGCGTCCACCGGCAGTCCGCGGGTTGGTTCTGGCGTCTCCCGTTCCGGTTTCTCTCCGGAGTGCGGCGTCAGCAGCCCTGGTGGGGCCACCACCGCTGGCAGGCGGTTGAGGGAAGATTAGTCCGCGTAAAGTGGAAAATTTACAGGATGTTAGCAGCGGCCGCCGGGAGCCGTTGGTTTTAGCAGCGCATCTGTTCAGTGGTTATTAACCACTTGAGAGTTTGCAGCCACTGCTTTTACTCACTGTGCCTTTCACAGATGGGAAATATCCATTTGCATATCAGTCTTTGTCCTGCCCAGGGGCAGTCCAGCACCGAAATACAATGGCAATTCCAATCTGAACGAGAGTACCACCAGCAACCCCATACACGTGTTTCACCCTTGTTGGGGATCATCAGATTGGGATCATCAGATTGGGATTGGTAACCCTAGGTCTCCTGGGGGCAACCAGACGTGGTCTCCTTCTCACTGTGCTTAGAGAGGCATCAGCTTCACCTCACTGATGATCCCCAACAAGGGTGAAACACGTGTATGGGGTTGCTGGTGGTACTCTCGTTCAGATTGGAATTGCCATTGTATTTCGGTGCTGGACTGCCCCTGGGCAGGACAAAGACTGATATGCAAATGGATATTACCCATCTGTGAAAGGCACAGTGAGTAAAAGCAGTGGCTGCGAACTCTCAAGTGGTTAATAACCACTGAACAGGTTATCATGTCTGTTCTTGCGAGAGAGGGGCGCCCGCTACCTTTGTAAAACTATTTTTTAAGGAACCTGGGATTGGTAACCCTAGGTCTCCTGGGGGCAACCAGACGTGGTCTCCCTCTCACTGTGCTTAGAGAGGCATCAGCTTCACCTCACTGATGATCCCCAACAAGGGTGAAACACGTGTATGGGGTTGCTGGTGGTACTCTCGTTCAGATTGGAATTGCCATTGTATTTCGGTGCTGGACTGCCCCTGGGCAGGACAAAGACTGATATGCAAATGGATATTACCCATCTGTGAAAGGCACAGTGAGTAAAAGCAGTGGCTGCGAACTCTCAAGTGGTTAATAACCACTGAACAGGTTATCATGTCTGTTCTTGCGAGAGAGGGGCGCCCGCTACCTTTGTAAAACAACCTAAAACATATTTAAGCTATGAAACCTTGCTAGAAGACTAGTCAAGGATGTTTTTCAATCTAATCATTCTGAAAGAAAACACAATTATACAAAAGAATAATTTCCCATTTTCACAAAGTTGGCGGTGTGGTGGGTATTATCGATCACTAACTTGGATACTATTTTATATTCTAACACATTTCAGTAAAAATAAAAAAATAAAATCATACATGAACATGATTGTACAGGAAGAACATATCAAATTCAGAAAGATACCTTCCAGTTTCAGATGAGGTGGAAGATATTTCAGAGTGAAGGTCCTGAACTGGTAGTGGACGATTGAGGGAATGGGTTTGCCCCAGAGTATTATCTATCACAGTAGCAGCTATGCTCTAGCTGGCCAAATGCAGACATCGGGCGAGTTTAAAGGTCTGAAAATCTGGATAGCTATACTTTCCTGAGGTTTTATATTGGCGATTGCATGCACTTTAGATTTCATATGTACACTTG
Organism: Ambystoma mexicanum; assembly: GCF_040938575.1. Classification (NCBI taxonomy): domain Eukaryota; kingdom Metazoa; phylum Chordata; class Amphibia; order Caudata; family Ambystomatidae; genus Ambystoma; species Ambystoma mexicanum. The sequence continues at coordinate 156,899,443 of NC_090941.1, read as the reverse complement.
TTTGGTTTTTATGAGTGTATGGTTCAAATAAACTGAATAAGGTGCATGAAAGGGCACAAACAAAGCAAAGAGACTGTGAAACATCCCAAAAAATACTTTGAGTGTGTATGATTTACAAATCATTTTACCTACGTAAACGTATTTACCAAACCTTAGTTCATGAACAACACTTGATGATCAATCATTACTTTTTCTCTTTATTCTACAGTGGAATGTATAGAGCAAACAGGTTTCGCCCGAACGTAGACCCATCGTTCACATTCAAAACACAGAGAAAACATTTCCTCCCCATCTCATAACATCAACTAAGGAAAGAAAAATGGATTAAAACCAGTCTATTCCGTTGTGTAAACTTCATTAATCATTGTCTATCCTAAAATGGCAGCAACATCGTGTTAGTCATTTCTAAATACAAAAGCCTAAACAAATGCTGCAATTTATTCCATTTTATTTCAATGGTGAAAAATGTTAATTTGTGTGAATCAGTCAGTACCAAATGGGGCGACCCCACCAGGACCACCTTGTTGTTATAACAAAGCGGTATACAGAGCTAGAGCCGAAAAGAGATTTTCAGCTAACAAATAAAATATTGACCAACATCAATGTCTATTTGTCTGAACCCAATCATGTAAGTCTTTCTCAGTTGGTGGAGTCACATTGGTGGGTGCACCCACCGCGGCAAATGCATCTGCATGTAAATCTGCAGGCATCACTGCACACTCTGGTGCACCGATGGGAAGAGGATTTGGAGTGTAGGTGTGCCTGAAAGACGGAAGACAGCTGGAGGACTCATCGCAGTGCTGGCATAATGAAGAACATGTAGTCAAGGACTATGCGGGAGCCAGAGTGAGTCGGACGATAAGTGTACTTGTATGCAAGGGTGGGTGTGTAAAGCATTAGGCCTGTAATAGACACATGAGGGAGTCCAGGGTTGGTCTACTCAGGCAGTTTTCCCTAAGCCCAACAGACAGGATGTGATGTGTATGGTGGGGGGTAGCATTAGGGAGCTAGACAGGGACTTAATGGAACACCGTCATCCAAGGAAAGAACCGATCTCGGTGACCCTTTAACAAGGCAGTGATTGAGAGAAAGCCATATGCTAGAAACCAATGATTTCACAGTAAGTCTCTGAATCTGTTTAAATAGGAGCTTCATGAAGAGCCACAGAAGCAATGTTAAAAATCTACACAAAAGACCTTTCATTAACCAGCTAAAGAAAATGTAAAACAACTCAACAATTTTACATTTAAGATCCATACCAGGCAAGTATAAACATGGTATGTGCACATCATTAAAAGCAATACAAATATTTTAGAAATAGTCCCAAAATATCATTGATTATAAACAATTCAGTAAGATCAAACAGAGTGCGTAGTTCAATAGTCTCATTCGATCTAAGCATGTGCAATACTTACGGTAGACCCAATATTGTTGATCTGCGATTTCAACGAGAATGCCATCGTACTCCCACCAGCTCCGTTTACAGGGCTTGAAATGAGTAGCAGTGTTGCCTCAGATGGATGAAGAAAACGGCAGGAGAATTCCAAGCTTAAGATCATTTGGCTCCTTGTGTAAGCGAAAAGAAATGGCAAGTGTTAAGGGTTTCAAACTAAAGGGAAAAGAAACAAATTGATATATGCAAACCTTGAAATTGCATCCAGAATCAAATTCTCGATTGTTAGGGAGAGAGACCTTGAAAAAAGAATTTTGTTCCTACTCACAGTGAACTCACATCTTGAGCAGTCATACCACCCACTTGGAACATCAGTGCTACACAAGCCAATGCCTTACCTTCCTACCAAGGGAGGCCGTGATGCATGGAATTTTTGTGTTTGTCACAAATGGAAAACTAGTGAAACTGTCAAGATGTCAAATAAAACGTTTGTTCCAGTCATGTCCAAAAACCCACATTTTAACCCTAACACAGATAACAAATTTAAAGTGCGAGGATGGTCTCTTTTCTAAAGGTGATAATGAAACTCCTTCTTCAAAGGAAACTTCCAAATGTCATGGATTGTATTCATATAAGGAAATGCTCTCTTCCAAAGACACACTGTTCCAATATCCAGGGAATTACTTCTTTGCCCTGGATTCTTGCTTGTGCCAGTTCACAGGTGAAGAAGTTGGCTCCTGAGAAAAACAAAGCAAGTTACTTACGCCTGGTAACGTTCTGGATGGATGTTCCTTCCACGTATTCCTCATCTTTGACATTCAATATCCAGCTTCAGCTGCTTTGAAAAAATAATGTCAGCATAGGGCACTGTGCATTGATGCAATCGACTTGATGTCCCTTGAGGGCCACCATCTTGAGGATGATGTCATCGAAGGCATTTATAGCAAGCCCAGCGCCCGTTGGCTTCAGTTCTGTTTTTTCTTTCAGTAGAACTACCTGCATCAGTAAGAACTACCCGCATCAACACGGATTTGACCGTACTAGGCTCTGAACGAGTAGACTGGGAGGGCTGTGAGGAATACGTGGGAGGAACATGCAGTCGAAAGAAAGTTAACCTGGGTAAGCAACTTGTTTTTCGAATGGATTGTGTCCTCCCACGTACTGCTCCCAAAGCAATATTTGTTTTGGCGGAGGGAGTACGAATTTATCAATGGTTTCCATGAACAGAATGGAGGCCAGCTTTTCCAAAGCTTACATCCTGACTTAGGAAGAATCAAGGCAGTAATGCTTCGTGAAAGAGTGTATTGTAGACCACATAGCTGTCCCACAAATATTTTTAATATGAACACCTCTTTGCAGAGCCGAAGAGGTAGCCATGCCCCTGGTGGAATGGGCTCTCAAGCTTTCTGCAGGATCTTTGCCCGCCAGCCTATAGCATTCTGAAATTGCTAAAATAATCCATCTTGATAAGGTCTGCTTGGTTACAGCCTGACTCTGTTTATGACCAGTACAACCTATAAAAAGTTGATCATCCAGACGAAGTTTGGACAATCTAGAAATGTAGAAGCTTAGAGCTCTACGTGGATATAATCTGTGCAACCTCTCTTCCTCCTTGCCAGGATGAGATGGAGGAAAGAAAGTGTGTAACACAATCTGTTGTCCTACATGAAAATCTGAAATGATCTTAGACAAAAATGAAGGCTTAACAATCAGGACGACCTTGTCCTTGTGTAATACTGTAAAGGGTGGTTTAAATGATAGTGCCTGCAACTCACTCACTCTAAGGGCTAAGGTTAGTGCTACCAACAAAATGGTCTAGAACGTTAGTAAACTTAATGGACATGAATGTAGTGATTCAAATGGAGCACACATAAGAAATATTAACACCAGATTAAGGTCCCAAACCGTAACCTAAAAAGGAGATGGAGGGAACACATTGGCGAGTCCCTTCAGAAATTGTATCACCAATGGTATCTTAAAATATGAGGTTTCTTCAGATGAGCGCTTAAAGATGGATAGCTCCGCCAAATAGCCTTTAATTGTTCCAACCTGGAGCCCCAGATTGGCTAGGTACTGTAGAAAGGATAACACCTCTGGTGTTTTGCATAGTAAAGGGTCTACATTTTTGTCCCTGCACCAGCTGCAGAATCTATTCCAATGGCAGCGGTACAAAGACTTTCTTGTTGGCCTTCTGGCAGAAAGCAAAATCTCCATTACATCATCCGGGAGGTCTCAATCTTTATACCTTAGCCTCTTAGAAAACATGCGTGAAGGCTCTGAGTGTCTTGACCTCTGGGTGGGGAACCAGACCTTCTTCTTGCGAGAGAATGTCATCTGTTTGTGGAAGATGTATTGGAGGGCAGATGGAAATGTCCAGAAGGTCCGGGTAGCATGTCCTTCTGGCTCAATCCGGGGCAATTAGGATCATGTGTTTCATGAACTTTCTCAACCTCCTGATCATGCAAGGAAAGACAGGGACTGGAGAAAATGCGTCCAGGAGTGGAAATTCTTAGCCCACCATGAACACGTCTCGTAGAGCTCCTCTTGAGGGAAATTCCCTGGAGCAGTACAGTTCTCACTTCCTGTTGACACTGGTCGTGGACAGGTCCAATTGAGGGGTTGCCCAAAGGGAGAAGATCTCTTGAAGGACTTCCTGAGCTAGTTCCCACCCATGGGAGACTGTGCTCTGCCTGCTCACAGCGTCCGACGCTGTGTTCTCCTCTCCAGCTAGGTGAACAGCTGACAGGGAGATTCTTCTTGAATTGCCCAGTACCAGAGCTGCATTGCCTCTGCATAGTGGTGGTGACCCTTCACCTCCTCTCTTGTCTCTGGTCATTATCAGCCCATTCTTTCCCCGAACAGAAGGCAGAAAAGTCTTCAGCGCAAGTCTGATTGCTCTCGGCTCCAAAAGATTGACTTGACGTTTGGACTCTGATGGAGACCAATGACCGTTGACTGTCAGATCGTTGGCATGGGCTCCCCACCCCGTTAGTGAGGCATCCGTCACTACTGTTATCTCCGGTCATGGTTGAGAAAAGGGTTCTCCCTTCAGAATGTTGTCCTCACAGGCCCATCACAGGAGATCCTGTGCGATCCTGCTTGGAACCTGAATTAGGCTGACATGTTGTCCGAGGATTGAGACCATTGTGTCCCGACAGCCCATTGAAGGGATCTCATTCTCAGCCATGCCTCTGGCACCAGAGAAATGCAGGATACCTTGAGGCCGAGCAACCTCAAAAAGTCAAAGGCCGGGAGAAGCTGGGCACTCTGAAACTTGGAGACCATCTGCAGAATATCTTGAGCCCTCACCTCGGGTGGCAAGCTCTTTCGCAATGATGTATCCAGTACGGCCCCGATGGACTTGAGCTTTGAGATGGTGTCATATGGGACTTCTTGTAATTGAGGGAGAAGCCCAGTCTGTGAAGAGAGTGGCAGGTGATGTTGAGATGATCCAGGACTTGTTCGGGAGAATGTGCCCTGATCAGCTAATCGTCCAGGTAGGGGTAGACGTGAACACACCCCCCTCTCCTGAGACTCGCTGCCACCACAGCCATCTGTTTGCTGAAAAGCCTTCGGGCAGAGGTCAGCCTGAATGGCAGAACTTGAAACTGATAATGAGAACCTCAAGCGGCGAACCTGGGGTGCTTCCAGTTCTTGAGATGGATTGGCACATAAAAACAAGCATCCTGAAGGTCCAATTAAACCATCCAATCCTGGAGTTGGAGGGCCTGAAGGATCTGAGAAAGTGTGACCATCTTGAACCTGTCCTTCCTGAGGAACTTGTTCAAGTATCTCAAGTCCAAGATGGGTCTCAGTCCTCCGTCCATCAGGAAATATGGAGAGTACCATCCTGCGCACAGCCAGCGGCCCGCTGCGGGAGGCTGCCAGTAGGGAGAACCGGACGGCTTGATTGAGTCTCCAAGGTGCACCGGGTGTCCCTGCAGGAGCTGGAAGGCGTAAGGTGAGAGCTGCACAGCGCCGGGGACACCCGGTGCTGACAGAGGACGCACACGTACAGCGGAAGAGGACCCTGGGGGGACTCCACGGGCACGGGAGGCACACTGGGGCCTTCCTGAGGGCTAGGAGAATACTCTGGCTGAACTCTAGTGAGCGGGCCTGGGTGAAGGGGCAGGACTGCGCAGCTGGGACACATCAACCCCCCTACAGGCCCCAGGCAAACAACAAAGGAAGGCCCTAAGGGAAAGAGAAACGCTAGAATGCATGGGCAATAAATGAACTGCCACCCCCGGGGGCTCCACACACGTGGAAATAACACAAGACAGGCCAGGCACTCTGCGCTGACCCCACAAGCAATGACAAGGCCTGCTGCAGTGCGGTGTGGGAATGCACCCTGACCTAACTGCACTAACCAACTATATCAAACTGCTACCGGACGGCCTGAGAATTTACAAGCTAAAGAGCGCAAACCAAGACAAATGCCTGACTACCCTAATCTGAGGGACCCCTGCACGGGAGGGACGGCTGGGTTACCAGACATTTGGTTGAAAAAAATTGGTCGACCAGACAAATGGTCAAACCAATTTGGTCGAAAACCAAATGGTCGTATTTTTATTTTTTTTTATTTTAACCCTTTTTTTATTTTTTTGGGGGGGTCCCCCCCACCCCCTTTTTTTCTCTGAAAACCCCTTTTTTTACAAAACGAAAACCCGAAAAATAAATATATAAATAAAAAAAAATTCGACCATTTGGTTTTCGACCAAATTTCGTCGACCAAATGTCATTCGACGAGTTTTGAGTCGACCAAATGACTGGACACCGGACGGCTGCGCACCGACGGCACTGGAAAATCTGGATCGTCGCATAGACTGGAGCGAGGGGTGGTGGGCCCCGCTGTGTTGCGGCCGGCCCACACGACCTAGGCCCAGCGCCACAGAATGTCAACGGTGCACTAGAACACCACTCAACAGCACCAAAAAACACTCACAGTCCGCAGAACGCTTGATTCCCACTATCCAAGAAGCGTGCAGACCACGCCACAAGGGAAGAGGCGTTGGACTGCACTTATCTGAGTGGCCCCCTTACAGAAAGCTTGGTGCTGAAATTGCCTGGCAACCCAGGCACGCTGCACGACCAAAAGCGGGGGTGTCACTGCCCATCGCGCTGCAGAAGGCACGTCCCAGCTCACGCCTGGTGCCGGAGTGTCACCAATGAACTGCCAAGGCACCACATAACAGCGCCAAATTCTCACAGGCCGCGGCCGGCACAAGGGACCACACGCCCACAGACACGTACCACAACCTAGAGGAGCAGCAGGCTGTGCTGACCTGAGGGGCCCCAGCACGGGAGGGACAGCAGCGCATAACAGCGCCAGGCAGATCCGAAGCACCACACCGGCCGACGCGGGGGGACCCACGGCCCGTTGCGCAGTAGTAAACACAACGGAACTTGAGCCTGGTGCCGGGCGCTGCCGTTGCGCCACTGGAGCACAACATAATAACCCTAAACCCCAACAAGCTGTGAGTGGCTCAAGAAGCAGCACCCTCACGTGCTTAAACCAATAGGAGTGACGCCCAACTGGACATACCCAGGGACCCCCCACCCCACGCGAAGAGTGGCAGCGCACAAGCAGAAAAGTGCACACCATCAAAACGTGGTGAAGGAAAAAAAACACATACAACACGCGAACCAATATCGCTGAAGACATGCCCTCCATGAAACGCAAAAAGGACCCAACGATCATGGGCTCCTTCCATGCTGCCAAACAAAAAGGGCAACCACAAATAACTCTGGAAAAACATGCTCAGCCGGAGAAAGATGCTGCTGTTAAAGAAGATCAAGTAGTCGAAGCCATTGCAGTTTTGCGGCCCTTCATAAAGGTGTACAACTGATAAGACAAGACATAAGAAACCTCACGGAAAGAGTCACTACCGCTGAGACGGCGCTGAAAGAGACGACAGAAGTCACCACCGACCTCGGGAAAAGGCTGACAGAGCTAGAAAGGAGCAACGCAGTGCTGGAAGCCCGAGCAGAGGACGTGGAAGGACGGGTCCGAAGCAATAACATACGGGTCCTGGGAGTCCTGGAAGGAATGGAAGGATCCAACCCAACAGACTTTGTTGAAAGCATGATACTGCAGGAAGTCGGAACAGGGGCACTGTCACAGGGATTTGCAGTGGAAAGAGGCCAGAAATCCTTGCAAAAACGACCACCACTGGGCTCACACCCCCACCCCTTGATAGCGAAAATACTGAACTTCCGTGACTGGGACGTAATCCTGAAATTCTCCAGGGAGGGTGGCGTAATTCGCCGAGACAATGCCAACATAGCCATATACCCGGATTACACCCCTGCGGTAGAGAGGGAGCAGAACTCTTTTGTCCCAATCAAGCTGAAACTCAGGAAATTGAACCTCAAGTGCATGCTGATCTACCCATCTCGGCTCAAGATCCTCTACAAAGGACAGGCCGTTCTTCTTGAAACACCGTTGGCGGCCAACATGTGGCTGGAGCATAACAACTTAGACGACGGCAAAGAGGCGGTCACATGAAAAGCACAGTTCCAGGGATGAGGGGGGGGGGGGCAGAACACTGTGATGAAGGGTCCCTCTGGTGCACAATAAGCTTCAAAGAGAGCAACACATCCCGCTTTAAGGCAGGAGGGAGGCAAGCACCTCCGTTGGAGCGAATGAACACGCCCTACGATTTGTTCGGCATCAGCGATTTGCTGACCCACCACAGCCTGCACGCCGCGACCCTGGGAGGTCTGGCAGCTGCGGGGGCACTCGAGCGCCAAGGACGTAAGTTGGCTGCTGAGCGCAGTTACCTAGTTTTGGTTTTCTTGAGCGTTTGTTTGGTTTTGGTTTGTTTTAGAAATATTAATGGTTTATTTCCTACGCAATATGTGATGTGCAGCGGGGAGCGCTGGTGCGGCAATGGGTGTGGCTGGGGGGCGGACATGCCGCTTGGGACGAGAGATCGGTAGGGACACTCGAAGGGGACCTGAGAAAAAGGGGACCAAAGGCTGGGGAGGGGGGACCCACACACCAGAATAGTTAGCGAGATCAAAATTCTAACATGGAACGTCCGGGGCCTGGGAACGTATATGCGCAGGAACCGAGTGAAATTCTACCTCAATAGGAAACGGGTGTCCATAGCAATGCTCCAGGAGACCCACCTGACGCAACAAACCATGGGTACAATACTACAATACTAGACCATTGGGACGGGCAGTGTTACGGGGGCTCCCTACTTCAAGTACGCCCGGGGGTACTCATTTGGATAAGCCCAACGGTCCCATTTAAAGCACTAACTTGGGAAGCGGACCCTGAGGGCCAATATCTGGTGGTGAGGGGGTGGATTGAACAGGTTGAAGTTTGCATAATAAACTCGTACTTCCCAACCACGGGATCCCAAACCACTTAGACGCTCTGGGGACCAAACTAGCCCACCATCAAGACAGCTTCTTCATCTGGGGAGGGGAGCTCAACTGTGTCAGAGACTGGGCGCTGGAGAGATCCAAACCGGCAGCAACTAGAAATGTTGCTGCGTTGGGGGCACTAAATACGTTGGTCAAAGCCCTAGACGTGGCTGACGTGTGGTGAGAACTCCACCCAGCAGACAGGGGCTACTCGTACTTCTCCTCCCCATACACCCTCCACACTAGGATAGACTACCTGTTTGTGCCCAAGCACTACCTGCCACAAATGGACTCAGCACATTACATGGGCAGATCAATCGCTGATCACTCGCCATTGCTGACAACATGGAAAATAAGGGGTACCATGCCACCCATACCGCTCAGGCGCATGCCGCCAGACGCCTTGACCGACCAGGCCTTCACAGAAGGGCTACGGGACAAACTGGAGGAGTACTTGGAGGTGAATGTGGGCAGTGTTGAGCGATGGGGTACAGTCTGCGAAGCAATGAAGGTGGTGGTGAGGGGTGAGGCCATCACAGGAGCGGGAGGTATAAGGAATACACTAAGAGTTGCGCTAGAGGGGATGGAAGACGAGATAAAACACAAGGAATCCAACCTGCAGGGGTCATGGGAGGAGGAGGGCGCACTGACGAAGCTGCGAGAGGAATGTCAGGAAGCATGGCAAGACTTTCTAAGTTCAATTATGCGGTAAAAACTGCCAGGGCACACTATGAGGGAGACAGACCTGGCAGGCTATTGGCATGGCTATGTAAAAGAGAACACCCCAGGCACCAAGTCACAGAGATTAATGACGAAGCAGGCACAGCACATAACAAGAAATAAGTGATACATTCAGGGATTTTTACTCCCGACTGTATGGACACGAGCACCCAGTGAAGCAGTCAAACATACTGGATACGCTGTAGGAAATAGGTTTCCCCAACATAGAATTGACACAACGTGAAACCCTGGAAGAGGAAATAACAGGGGACGATATTGCTGAGGCCACAATATCCCTTGCCTCCAGCAAGACACATGGCAGCAATGGACTCCCACCGGAGTTCTACAAAACGTACGGGCAACCATCGTACAGGTATTGCTGGAGGTCTACCGAGAAGCATTCACCAGTGGGGAACTGCCGGGGTCCATGAGAGAAACACTAATTATCCCGATACCCAAGCCTGGCAAACCAACGGAACAATGTGACTCCTATCGCTCACTACCGATGCTGAACTATGATGTTAAGATACTCACCACTATACTAACCAAGCGCCAGAACAAGATAATAGGGGACGTGATACAAAGCAATCAGACAGGCTTTATAACGGGGCGAAGTACTGCATTAAACCTACGCAGGCTGCAACACATCCTGGCGCAGACAGAGGGATCTCAAAAGGACTATGCTATACTCTTCCTGGATGCTATAAAGGCGTTCGACTCCATTTACTGGGAATGGTTACTGGCAACACTGCGGGGAGGATTGTGTCGGCAATTTGGGACATTAAGAGGGGGACCAGACAGGGCTGCACATTGTCCCCAATGCTGTACGTCCTGGGCCTTGAGCCAATTGCGGTATATTTTACGAAACAATACTTAGATGGCGGCATCTGGGTTAGGGAGAGGGACGCCTATTGTCACTTTACGCAGATGATGTGCTGCTATACATAAGGGATTCACACTTAAACGTCCCAGACATCCTAGACATATTAGATAACTATGCTAAGGTATCCGGTATTGGCTTCAGCAGATCCAAATCATGCATTTTCCCAATAGCGGTACTGAGAGAGAGAGAGGGACACCAGCACACTACCGGCAGTGGGTCTCAACTGGGAGCTGGACTTGTTCAAATATCTGGGAGTTACCATAAAACACAAACCAGAACAGATGCATGAGCACAACGCGGCAAAGGTGGCGCAGGGCCTGGGGTAGTCAAAGTTCTGGTCTAAGTTGCCACTCTCTCTCATCGGTAGGGTGGCCATTACTAAAATGATTCTCCTGTCAAGATTCCTGTATTTCTTTAACAATGTACACCACTACGCCTACCATATGACAAGGGGGGGGCGTGAAGCTGCCGGACCTAGAAAGGTACTACCTAGCGGCTCAGCTTAGCCACGTGGTCAAATGGCTGGCGGACGACTCCACCTCAGAGACAGGCCTGATACAACACCTGGTGGCCCGCATTAAACTGAAAGAAATATTGTGGGTAACGCATGGGGATAAGGAGCACACCCCAATGGTGGTAACGCTAGGAAGGAAAATATGGAGGAGAACGCAAGCCCTCCTGAAACTTGAGCGCCCTTTACTCCCCAGAAATCCCAATAGCAGCAGACATATGCTGAGACAGCACAGACATGGCGGTACTGAGAAGATGGGAAGGGAAAGGGATATACACGTGGGGCGATGTATACAAAGTTGGGGCATTCGCTTTTAACTGATACAACTGAATGTGCTATACCGCACCTACATGACGCCGCACAGGGTAGCCACATTCAACAAGAATGCTAACTCACAGTGCCCATGGTGTGCTGGAGAGGGGGCTGACATGATACACATGTTCTGGGGGTGTGGGTGGGTGCGAGGCTTTTGGGCGCACATAGAACAAACTTGCAGAGCGGCTGGTGTAGTAAGTGCCTGTTCGGTGCCTACCCCAGAAGAAGCAAGCACAAGCATGTGCTCAGATTCATGGACATAGTGTGTGTTTTAGCCAAAAGAACCATTGACATGACTTGGAAAGAAACCGCCGGGCAACAATATGGTAAATGGCATAGAGAGTTCGAGAGGTGAGCGGAGGCGCAAACCAAAGTGTGGATGGAAGGGTTCAACAGATCTGAGCAAGTCAACAATGACAAATGTGTTGCATGGAAGGCATTGTTGTGGGACATGTTCCACCCATCAGACGATAAACCTCCCTGAATGAGCTTGGTGCCTTGGAACATGTTCATCTTGGGTTTGCACAATGGCCCACCCACGTCCTTCTGACAATGGCAGATGGGGACGTCAGGAATTGAGGGACAAGAATTACGCCCCATGCAACAGGAACCTACCTCGCTGAACTATGCAGCACATTACAAGAACTTTGTAGGAAATTGTTTGTTTTCTTTTTTCTTCATTTGAAGGTTACCATTAAAACTTGGCATAAAATGTATGATCTGGAAAGTAAATGATACATTGAAATGCATCGCTGTAACTAACGAAATGCCAATAAGAAACACTTTAAAATAAAATGGAGAGTACCATCCTTTGTTTCTCTCTGCTACAGGTACTGGGCTCTATAGCACCTTACTCTGGCAGGGTCAAAATTTCCTGCACAAGAAGCAGATCTGAATCTTTCAAAGAATGGCTCCATGGTGGATGGTTCTGAGGTTTGTGAATGAAGGGAAGGCAGTGACCTTGGCCTATGGTTTCTAATGCCCAAGCATCTGAAATAATGTCTCGTCATTCTTTCAGATGCTGAAACATACTGCCTCCCACTGGGGTGTCGTGACTCAAGAACTCAGAGGTTTTGGGGCGGCTGAACAGTGGCTGTTGGTAAAGATACCCCTGCTTGAGCGGGCATTACACCTCTCCCTCGTGCACCACGAGGGAATCTTCTTTGGCCTCTTTGACCAGCTATTCCTCTCGTTCTTCCAACTGAGCAGTAGTAGCGAAAGGATGTACCCCTCCAAGAAGGACCACTGGGGCGAAAAGGCTGAGGCTGCCTAATAGCAGCACCCAAAGATTTGGCTGCCACCTTCGAGGTCTGCAGCTTCTCAAGGCTTTCGTGAGCCTTGCTGTCAAAAAGGTAAGACCCATCAAAGGGCATGTTAAGGAGTCCAGACTGCACATCAGGAGCAAATCCAGACTTCCTTAACCACGCAAAACTGTGAATTACGGTGCTTGCCGCCATGGCTCTGCTGATGCAGTAAGCAGAATCCAGACCCGACTGAAGAAACTCTGACATGGTTTCCTTGCCATCCCTAACACTGGCCAAGAAACTGTCTCTTTCCTCCCCTTCGAGAATATGCTCAGCTGCCGTAGAAATGCAGTCCCATAGAGTGAATGAAACTTTGCTAAGGCACATGTGGACTTGGCCGATTTAAGAGCTATGCTCCCCGCAGAAAATACTTTTGTTGCCCACGCATCTACCCTTTTGTCATCCCTATCCAGTAGGATGGTTGGATAAGCTACTTGTTTTGAGATTGCAATTGCTGCCTGCACCACCAGACTTTCTGGGTTGGGGTGTTTTGAAAAGTAGTGGGCGTCACTACTAGATGTGCGGTATTTTCTTGTCAAGTTCTTGTTTACTGCAGGACTTGACTCCGGTGTCTCCTAATTGGCACTCACCCTTTCTGAAGGGCAATGTGGAAAGGTAAAAAGGGATCCTTTTCCGGACCTTTATCAAGGATGTCTGTTAGATTATCCTGCTTGAAGGGGAGGGCAGGTCTGCTCCACCCCAGGTAATCTACAACCTTAGACATCAACTGCCCGTATGAGGCATCTGCATGTTCATCGGACTCAGGCTTACCAAATTTTAATTCTGGTGAAGTGTTCACTCCACTGGCTGTTTGAAAATTTTCATAAAGGTCCTTTAGCCTGGATTCCTCTGATATAATATTATCAGGGAGATTTGGTGTACCATACTGCAACCCAAATGATGCATCATTATCAGATGGCTCATTGTCCTCATAAATAGAGGTTAGTGACTTAAAGTAATCCTTTCTTGGTAAAGGAGTGAACGTTTGTTTCTGGTAAGTGCATCAAAAGGTTTAAAAAATGTTGAGCTCGACGAGTCGCTGATGTCTTCGATGAAGACGTTCCCTACTTCGATGGCACTGAAGGTTTCAATGGCATCGATGGCATCAAGGGCACAGCTGGCATTGAGGGCGCAACTAGATGGCGTCAACAACCTCAATCTCGACTTATTTTTCGACTTCTGACTCGAAGGATCCTTTGATGATTTCTCATTGTGTAGAGGCCTCGACGGCTCTCAATGCTAATCTGTCCTTCATCCCGGGCATGAGGGCGCGCAGGATTTGGCTCAAGCCCTTTCCTTGCCGGCTTTAGAAGGCACAGTAGGAGCATGGCTTGTCAATGCTTTGTGTTTTTCAATGATGTTGAGCAATTCTAACCTGAATGCTTCACATTCGGCAGCAGTGGAGGCCTTAGTGGGACAGCATATAGCTCTCTCGAGAGATGATTTTAGTAATCAAATATGTAACTTACTTCTCTCTTTTTTTAAACCTAATATCAGAGTTTTACTCCTAGGGGATTTCAACTATTGACTGTCTGATGAGAATGATATACATGCTAGGTCTCTGGATGAGGATCTCGTAGACGTAGGATTCAAACAATCTGTGAGGACTGCCACACATGATAAAGGTAACATGTTGGACTGGATAGCGGGCCATAACGCAATCTTTGTGAGAAGATGGTTGTGAATAAGAAAGCCTCCAAAACCATGGTGTGCTGTAGAAATATTAAGAATCTCACTCCAGGGGCTCTTAGCCCATGGCTCACACCTTTGCATCAGAATCTGAATATTTGCCCTCTGTGGGTGAAATTGCAGAGGTTTACCAGTGCACCTTACAGAAAGCTGTAAATGTGCTAGACCCCTGGCGAACAAAGGAAGTTATCCAGAGGGAGACCAATTTATGGTTTACCCCAGACTTACAAGCACTTAAGAGTGCAAAGATTAAAACACTTTGTAAACTCTCTTAGGAAATCTGACAAAGAGGTATATAGAACAGCAGCTAAAAGATTTAAGACATCTGTCATCCTTGCTAAATAATCACGTCTAGATGAACAAATTACGAAAGCACACTCCCAACTCAGGGAATATTTAAAATTCTGAAGGATTTCGAACATCCAAGGAATGACAATACTGATGTAGTCATCAAAGACACTGAATGGTGTACTTTCATACAAGATGCCATGTGCATTACATTAAATACCATTAAGGATACAATTGACCTCTCTTAAAAAGCTATAAAACCTAAAGATGCTGAAACTATTAATACTACCAGTAGAATTTGGAAACTAGAAGAACAATTTACATTCAAACCTGTGAGTGGACCTGAACTGGCATTGATAATAGAAAAATGTAACACAACTAACTGTAAAGGGGATGTCTGTCTCGCTATGGCTGTTATGGCCTTCTCTTCTCCATTAATCACCACATTAGGTAAGTTTGTAAATGCATCGTTCAGCGAAGGCTGTGACCCCAATAGTATTAAGAATACCTCTATCAACCCCTCTGCTGAAAAAAACGGGTCTCTGCCCGCTGAATCCAAACTATTGACCCATATCCACCTCTCCATTTCTTCTCAAAGTTTTGGATCATGACGCTTATAGGCAAGTCATGACTAACCGTAGATCCAATAATATTTTGAATAAATGACAGTCAGGGTTCAGAGAGAACCATGGGACAGAGACACCGCTGCTGGATCTTAAGTCTAGGCTGCTCCGATATATGGACAACGGACAGGTGGTTATGCTTATATTGCTCGACCTGTCCGCCGCCTTCGACCTGGTGGATCATGCATTACTGGTCACCAGGTTGGAGGAGGTGGCAGGGTTCTCAATGTCAGCAGCTCATTGGGTCAAATCCTTCCTTAGCGAGCACCAATGCAGAGTAAGCAGTGCAAAGGCGGATTTAAAAACTATTGAGCTTATGCAAGGAGTACCACAATGTGTCCCCGATATTTTATAACATTTTCACTGTCCCTTTTCTGGATTTAATGAAAAAAATAAAATTTAATTCACAAACTACTCCAATGACACACAATGTGTCGTCCCCCTGTCTGGCAACTTTATGGAGGATGAGACTAATATCAATAGGCTATAAGGCCTGATTCAAAGCTGGATGTGCAACAATGGTCTTGCGCTTAATACCAGTAAAACTGAGCTGATACTAGTGGGCACAGAAGCAAAAACTCGTAAAACAGAAATGGAATACGGCCAGCTCCAAATTGATGGCTGTATCATTAAAACAAAAAATAAAGTTAAGACCCTTGGGGTCTACTTTGACCATAACCTTAACATGAAGGCACAAGTCAGCAACTTGGTCTCCTCAGTCTCATATTACATCAAATTGACACACGCTCATCCATTTATCTCTAAAGAGAACCGAGAGATACTGCTAGGACCATGATGGGCTCCAGAGTTGATTATTGTAGTAGACTATTAGTTGGACTGCCTAAAGCAGACGTTAATCGGTTTCAAGTTGTAGAAAACAATGCCGTTAGAGTTATCATGGATCTTAATAGGAAATACCATATTTCTGAGGCCAGAAGAAGTTTACAATGGCTTCCTATAAAAGACAATTATTTTCCAACTTATGCCAACTACTCACAAATGTTTGAAAAGTCCTGCTCCAGTCTATTGTAAGGAAGTGTTGGTATTAAAATCCAATGTGCACAATCTAAGATCGAATAACCCGTTCAAATTAAAAACTCCAGCCTGCAGACTGTCGTAGGTAATACTTTATTCTTGGACTCTCAAATGGGTGCAGGTCCCAGGCCTCGCTGTGTTTTTTACCGGCTTGGTGTATTCTCCTGCCAAGCCTTGATTTATTCACCATTTCCTTCATATTCCCTGTTTCAAATATGGGTAGCAGTCCCAGACCTGCAGTACAATTCCTTGATAGCTTGTTTTACTATCCTGCAAGCTAGACTTTCTCCCTTTGCAGGTTCTCTCGTTGCTAGGGTCGTAGAACCTCGTATTATCTGCCTTTCACTCAGGGTGCCAGCCAGTCCTATTCTGTGGCTTTAAGGCTCCCCATTCATATATGGGTGTGGATCCCAGACTCGCAGTACAGCTCTCAGCCAGCTTTGTTTACTCTCCTGCCAAGCTAGGCTTTCTCCCTTCATGGGTTCTCTTGTTGTTTGGTCGCCAGACCCTTGTATCATCTGTCTCTCGCTCAGGGTGCCAGCCCTTCTTATTCTCTGGCTTTCAGGATCCCCAACCATCTCAATATGTTGTCTATCAGCTACTCCCAGCTTCCCCGGACCTCCTGCCACTTCCAATCTGCCCATGTACCTATGCATTCAGTTTGTGTCTTCCGGCCAGTGGCACTTACCTCACGAGGCTCTGGAAGTGTTCAAGCTCTTCCAGGCGTCTGTGGTGGCTCTGTGGACCTCCGACTCTCTCTCAGATTTCCTCTCGGGTTGCTATTACTTTGGGGATAATGGGATTCCCAACGGTCTATTCAGGAAGCAAGACTCGTAGTTCAAATGTCTTGGTCTATAGCCGGTCTCTCTTCCCTCTGTGCGCATCTTCCCTTCCTGTTTTACTGTAGCCGGATCGGCTTCCCCGACAGAACTTCTCCCAAAGATGTTCTCCTCTACCTGGTTTCCGTGATCTATTTTAATTTGTATCTCGTTAGTCCAATGAGATACGGCAGGAGACTAGACTGCTCACCATATTTCATTGGAGTAATCTTCCAATCCTTCTGCTTCCCAGTACCTATTGCGAAGGGTCAGAAATGTGAGGTGGACACATTTTGGATGATTTCTTAAAATATGCCAATTTATTAAATCATAAATATCATCAAAGGCTTCACTACGCCAACCCTGGCGAGGATTTCCCTGCATGACAAAAACGAAGGGAAACACTCTTACAAAGGATATCTGGACCGCATAAGATACACAATAGAAAATACACAATAAAATATATGGCAGTTCACAACAAACATCAACAATGATATTTCTCAATATATTCAGTCTCTCTTTATAACCTGGGTGAGATCTCCTTCCCAGATTTCAAGTAGAGTTCAGTTTCAACGTTCAACATAAAGAAACAAGGAAATCCAGTTTTGCAACAAAGTTACAGCTTATTTCTTAACTCCCTCACTTTGAACATTGTATAAAGGAACTTCCTTTTGACAATCAACAAAAAGATGTATTCTCCTTCTTGAACTAATGATTTCCACTTCATCAAACAGCATCAATGATGTTCTGGGTTACGATGCTTTTCCCCAACTTTAGAAATGTCAGAACAAATGCAGTTCCTTGTCAGATTCAAGAAAAGCAACTTCTGGCAAGGCAAAAGAACACAGCCTCGTGGTTGCACTTCCCAAGTCTTTCCTCATAACTTTATGAGTCAGTATTTAGATCTTTGTCAGGATGACTTCACAGGACCACTACTTCCACCAGAATAATTCTCATACCAGGTTAACTTCTGTAAGAATTCACCATGCGGGTCCACCTCGACTGCCCCATAGTGCTCCGTATTCCAACTGGGCTTCTGAAGTTTAAATCTACGAACATGAAAGGATGTATCACAGCTTCAACAGTCTGCAACTTTGTGGTTTTAGCAGTTTTTCAGAAAAGACAAGATCCGCGTTAGTGTATCTGTTAAAATGGATTTCTGAATTGTGACCTAGTGGGCACAGGTTGAGAAGACCAGCCTAGTTTCTTGGAACAGGGTAATCTTCTGGACAAGCCAGACCAACCAAGGTAGCATTGGCGGTGGTCAAGACTAAGTCTCAGGAGGGGTGAGGGTGACTGAAAGACCTCAATGACCACACAGAGTAAAGGACACTTACAAATTACTCCCAGTCAGGTGTATATAAATTAAAAACGCAAATACATGTATTCAAGGCTTTTGAGTGTCAACCCACAGTAATTATCAACAGTAATACTTTTAAACCAATACGATCCTACTACAATACATATATACAAGACCAAATGGTCTAAAGGGTTCAATGCACAAAATGGGTCCCCAACCTGCAAGGGAAGGAAGCAAGCAGTGCAAATTATATTTAGGCAATTCTGCAAAGTTCAATACCTAACTGAAAGGCAGTCCAGTCCATACGATGAGAGGACTCTAGTGCTCAACTGTATTTTCCAGGGCTGGTGCACGCGATAGTGCAGAAGGGCAAAACTGGGTCTCTTGCTGGATCTGTAGCAGCTCAGGAAGGTGGGTGAGTTGATGCAGAAAACGTTTCCACTATTCGTGGAGGGTCTCCCCAAAAGTGCAGAACAGGTTCCCGGAGTTGGGAACGGTTCGATAGCTCAGACTATCTGTAGAAAGGAGAGTGGCCCTCCGGGGACACTCATGCGTAAAAGTAGGTGGATGTGCTAGGGGCCACCAGTAAGGTTTGCAAGTACTCACTGACCCCTGGAGGACTCCGGACCAAACTTCGTCAGTCGAGTCGACTTCGGTTGCAAGCTCAAATGCGGCAGTTGTGCGGCTTTCAGCTGCAAAGTTACAGTGTTGATTCCCAAATGGGTCAGTGGTGATTTCTCCACTCCTGGTGGATGGAATACCAGTTTCTCTGTAGCAGGCTCCAGGGCACAGGGGAGCACAGCAGCAGGGCACCTGCAAAGTTAGTCACCATGGCTGGGCGACACAGTAATCGAGCGTACTCCGGTTCGGGCGCTCTCTCTGCATTTCAGACCTGGGAATGCTAAGTGTACGAAATTTAGCATGAGTGCCGTAAATACAGAGCTTGCGATGTATCAAGTTTCAAGGGTCTCCTCAAAACGGCGGCAGTGCCAGAGTAAAGGTCCTGCGCAAGCTGGTTGGCCCAGGGATGCTTCCAAGAAAGCTTACTTGCAGGGTTTGATGAAAATGGCGAGAATAGTTGCTCCCACTATTCTAATGGGTCGAAGCGTCTTCGCAGACCTTCTAGTTCGATCATATGCAGAGGGGTCCTAACCTTCCAGCAGGTCACCAGCAGTTCCTCGACTCGGCTTCTTAGTTTCAGGATACTGGGATCCTATCCTAGGTTCAGTGAGAACTCAAGAGATCGACGGTATTGCTGTTTGGAGCCTTCTCTTATCCAGAACCTCCTTTGGCGAAAAAACGAAGGGGACCCAATTGAAGATCTGCTCACAAACAGGCACACCAGATGTGGACCAATCACGGACCACAGTGGTCCCAGTCATTCACAGCACACCAGACTCTCTGGCACCCAGGATGTGTATTGGAACCAGACAGTCCAGCTCACATACTGGACGCACACACACAAGGCATGCAGAAGCCTGCGAAAGCTTGGCGTGTTGTGGGAAAATGCATGCCCAAATAAGGGCTGACCCGGGTCGGCTCGACCTGGGGAAGGTGAAAGGGCAAGATGGCCAAAGGACAGGACAAAGAACCTCGTGGCATGGCCATTTTGGAGCCAGGCCACCTTTCTGTGCCAAACGCGGTAATTGCGGTTTGCATGGCAAGAAAGGGTTAAAAATACATGAAAAGATAAGCTGCCACCAGCCCTGTCCAAGGCATACCTGCACTTCTCCTAAAAAATCCTTCGAGGGTTTCTAGGGCCTTTGGAAAGGACAGGAAGACCCAAGTGCACTGTACTGTAAGGTACATTGTGCACTTGTAACATGTTGCAGAAAAGTTGCAACATTGGAAAGGATTAAGGGAAACAAAGTCTCCCAGTACTGCTGTCTTTAAGGGTGTGTCTGTTTCCCCATAACAAAGTGAGCGAAAAGCCCAGGGTAGTGCAGCTGAGGGCTGTGCTCCACTGGTAAAATTCAGACTAAAGTGTTTAAACAGCAGCA
Organism: Ambystoma mexicanum; assembly: GCF_040938575.1. Classification (NCBI taxonomy): domain Eukaryota; kingdom Metazoa; phylum Chordata; class Amphibia; order Caudata; family Ambystomatidae; genus Ambystoma; species Ambystoma mexicanum. The sequence continues at coordinate 156,879,187 of NC_090941.1, read as the reverse complement.
GAAAGTTGGGGATACACAACTGGAGGGAAAACTACACATAAAAGAGAATATTTCCTAAAAGCCTCTTAACACTTCCAAGTAAGCAAGGCACTTTTCCTCTGAAAAACCAATTTGTCAAAAGGGAAGCCTCTTTGCCACAACAACACCAAAGTTGGCCCATAAGGATGTAATTCTAGCTTTTCTCCTTAGGGCTTTAGTAATGTATGTGATACCACTTTTTAAGGGAACATTTACATTCAACAGGTTTCACTATTTCACAACTTGGCATTTCCCTCTTTACTGTATACCCACCAAAGCAGCTTGATTGCATGCCTGTGTTAAGTCTCTTTGGCTGAAGACAAAGCTTGCACAACTCTTGCTTTGTTCAATGCTTGTACACTCTTGGCTTGGGCAATGCTTGTACACTCTTGGCTTGGGCAATGCTTGCACCATGCTTGGCTGTGAGAAAATATACTTCTTTCACTCTTGGTTTTGGCAATCCCTGGTTCCCTCTTGGGTTGGGCAATGTTGGTTCCCTTCAAACTCACAATTCAGTGTTCATTCACTTAAACTTCAGTGCAACGTTGACTTCAACAACTTCATAAAGTACTTGTCGGTTAACCTTTATCTCAGAGTTAATTTATAAGAACCTGCGATCAGTCTCATTTGTTTCAGAGAGTTTTATATTCAGTTGACATGATTTAGAGTGTTTTACTCTTACGTGAGTGCTAGAGAAGAAGTTTGTTCACACAATAAAACTTCTCATTGTCCGACAGTCAACAGTCGGTTTCATACTACTTTCACTCGTACGTGAGTGATTCTGCTTGGCTACAGTTGCCTGTCTTTGTTCGCACAAGGGCTCAGAATGCTCGGTAACACTCCCTGCATTCTGTCTTGCTCCCTTTGCAGCTTGAACTTCTTCTGGCTTCTTTAGGACACACACCCCTCTTCTGTAACGGTGTGTTCGGTCCTGCCACGCCAGCAAGGAGCCCCTCTCGCTCCCGAGACCCTGGGCTGAGCAACCTCTTTCAACCACAGTCTCTGCCACGTTTCCTGTTGCACAGTCTCTGCAATTAGGTTCACATGGGGAAAAGCAGTCTTCCTTCATGCCTTCCGCTACGCAACCTCTGCACTTCAGATTTAGGGGGGACAGGACCCTCGCAGGACAGGAAGTTGATATCTGCTTGGTCAAAGTCCTGGCATCCCTCCATCCCACCAACATCTTCCTGGATTGCCAACAACATGCTTCTGCTCTGTTGCTGCTACGGCTGCATCGCTCCCCGCTCCAGCTCCATCTACTACTACATCTAATGGCCTGCACCTGAGGCTTTTAAACCTCTCTGCTCCCTTCAGGTGTTGGTCATTAAGCTTAAACGACTGATTACTACTACAACATTCCTCTTCCTTGACCCCAGTACTTAAGGAATAACGGGACTGGTAGTCCCACAAAACAAAATTATATTTTCCTGTCAACGTCCTATTTTTAAATGCACAGTTATTTTTCTTAAATAAATTTAAAGAGAAAATGTAAGGTTTACTTGAAAGGGGTAGGCAGTTTGTTTAAACCAGTATTTATAGGTTTCCTTCCACTGTACCTTTGGGAGTAAGGGGAATTTTAATCTTGGAAGTCTCAAACAATCTTTCCATCCTGGGGATATTTACAGATGTCACACCAGTATTCCTTCCATTAACAAGTTTAATGGGAATTTCAGTTACATTGTAACAACAATAAGCCACTACATATCGCTGTACCTTTAAAAGGTTCTCCCCTTTTAAAGATACTGAGTCTCATCCCACGGGATCCCTGACCACCCTTGGCCCTCTCTCCGCCCAGTTGATCCTCCCACAGTACACCACCCTCCAAGGTCAGGATCAGAAAGCCTCTGCCCTTCCCCGGCCACCTGTGAGGTGAGTTTAGGCAGGGTTCTAATGAGGGATCCATAGGATTCATAACACTTTGTTCATGGTGCATGGAAGGCAAGTTTGAGTTTCCTGAGCCTTATTCATCATGTCTATTGCATTAGTTGGGGTGATTTACAATAAAACATGCAGGTACTGTTTGTCAATCTGTAAGAAGGACCTTGCTTTAGCAGATAAGGACAGGGTGAGGGTGATCCACAAGCGGTATACCATGTTCTCTGGGGCTAGTCATCCCTAATCCCATAAGGAGCTACCATTCCCATGTGATCCATCCCCTGCGTAGCACCCCCAGGGCGATTACTGTACAGTGGACGCACCGGCCCCGTGGGAAAAGGTTTCCCTTACTGAAGAAAGGACAAAATCCAAACATTCATCACAATTGTCAATTAATGACTGCTTTTATTTTTTTAAAACATGGCAGCACTCAGTGCTGTGCTAGGCTGGCCCCTCATTCCCTCAGTGGGTTCACCGTGGCTCAGTGATACTCGCGGCCACTGGCGAGAGATCTGTGTGCATGCTGAATTCCAGCAAGTGTGAATTCCAGCAAGGCAGACTCAGTCTTTCTCACTTCTGAGTAACACATGTAAGATTATCAGCAATGGATTTCGAGACAATTCCATCCAACTTGTGGGCTACATGATTTGTTTGCTATTTTTCACTAAATATTTCTATAATCTTTCTGGACAAAGACAAATCAAACTGCCTTTGGCCTAAAGCAGAAAGCCTATGTGGTGTCAAATAGTATGCATTTGGAGAGTCCCATGCTTGCCACACATAAAGGGACTTTTTATTTTAAATTCAGTGTAAGCAGTATTGGGAGGATGGGGAGGATATCTGTATTAGACTTCCACATTTTAATTTCGCAAGTTTCAAGTTGGCATAATTCCATTCTTCAGGCAGCTCTACAGTTGGAACTGCCTGCTCTTTAAATCTGGCCTAGACACTGAGAACAATTAGTGTTTTCTAATCCGAAGAAAAGAAGTAGGTCATTAACATGTACCATCCATAAGTAGAGGAAAGATAGACATGAGTTAATACGGTAGAGCTCTTAAAACATCTGTTGAAAAATGTTATTTGAAATACGGTTAACTGCAAAAAGGTTGACTTCAACATATATTGAGTGAAGGGGATAAACGGTTGAAACAAAATAAACACGCACGTAGTGTAAAGACCAAAGGTAAGTGTGGTAAAGCGCAAGAGTATTGGCCAAAGCTGTACATTAATTAAGTAAAAAAACACACTCGGAAAACCAACACCATGGGTCGTCCTCATTACTAAAGATGTTTTCATGAAAACTATCAGATGGATCCCACCTTTCAAACAGCATGCTGCTTTCTCTCCATCAGCAAGAGGGAAAATGGCATCCGCAGTCCAGATTACAGTTTTGCACATTCCCAATGACGTCACTGCCATTACAAGCAGGGCTTTAAGTGGGCCGGGGCTCGCCTGGGCCCCTGAGGCACCCTGTATAACCAAAGCGCTGCGCGGTTACAGAGGCTTCCTGCAGGTGTCAGTACTTCGTCTTAGAAAAAAGAAAAAGGCATCCTCTTTTCTTTTTTTTCTAAGCCAAAGTACTGACACCTCCAGACAGGCTTGGTAACCGTGGCTTCGGCTACACAGGTTGCCTGATGACTCTTTATTCAGAAACAGGAGGCGGGCTGGAGGACCCAGCTCTTCTATGAGTAACGAGTTAACACACCATGAAAGCCCATTAACCCCGTTGTTATGATATGATATTTTATTTGTATCGCGCTCATACACAAGTGTTTCAGAGCGCGACAAGCCAAGGGAGGGGAAAGGGGGGAGAACACAACGATCTTACTAGACCCAGTGACACTGAGAACACGCAAGTGCATGGGAAAGGGGAAAAAGTGCATGGAAGGGGGAAATTGCCTTTCATGCTGCGTGATGACTAGTTACTCAGAAATGATAGGAGAGCGGGGCTCTGCAGCCGCCAGCCCTCCTCCTGTTTAGGAGTGAAGTCATCAGCAGCAGAAAGACCTTTCACCCAAGCAGCCCATTGTTTTTAACCATGCAGCTCCTTGATTGAAAGGGTTGCCTGCTACGTCTGAGAGTTGGGGCGCACTGGCGTCACCACTTTGGTGCACCCGGCCCTTCATTATGTGGGCTGGGGGACCAAGGTAATAAATAATACCAGTGCGCCCCAGCTCCCCTGCCTACACCAGTCCTCAAACCACCCTTCGGCGATGGGCTCTCATTAGGGGCATGGCCCTCCTAACGAGACCCCCCCCCCTCAATTTAGTACCCAATTTAAAGCACGGATTACAAGCTACTTTACTGTAGTTGCGCTAACAGCGATGCAACTATGCATTCACAAATTCTATTTTCCCAAATCTACAGTCTTTATTGTTAAACCTGTCTGAAAGTACCAGGAGTGCTTAATCTACACTCTATAGTAGAAATGCCCAAGGTTTGCTGATCATGGCCGAGTGATTGGAGGGAAGCTAGTCTACTACAGTAGTGCTGAATGAATTCCATTCATTTATTAAAGACACTTTTCAGTCTTTCAAATCTCTGCAACACCGTAAACTCAAATTCCCCTCTGGCAGCGTTTTAACATTGCCTTGTGGGATTGAAAGAATAAATGTTTCCAAAGTATGCCAAGGACCAGTGAACTGCTTGTCTCTAACTGGCTATCTGTGTAGTTTGGGGGTTAAAGCTACACCAATGGGAACGGTCTAAAACCCGGAACAGGCCGTAACGGGCCAGAACGCTACTCTAATATATAAAATGGCAGCAAAACTCACCTTAAAATGATGCAAACACACATGAAGAACATTTTGGAAATGGGGAAGGTTAAACAATGTGCTGTCCTTAACCCATTACTGCCCAAAATCTACATTTTCACACGAAAAAGTACCCGGAACAGTACCCTAATATATAAAAGAGGAGCAAAACTCACCTGAAAACGAAGCAAACACACATGAAGAACATTTTGGAAATGGGGAAGGTTGAACAATGGGCTGTCATTAACCCATCACATGAAAAAGTACACGGAACAGGCCGGAAGGGTACCCTAATATATAAAACGGCAGCAAAACTCACCGGGAAATGATACAAACACACATGAAGCAGAGTACGGACTATGAGCTGTGGGTCAACAAATGACCAGAGTACTGGAACACCTCAAAACACTGGAGGAGCCAGTGGAGGAAGGGGAAGGGAGATCGAGACAACAATATCCGGATCCTTGGACTACCCGAAAAGACACAAGGCCCGAGTATGGAACTATTGCTTGAGCAATGGCTATCGAATCTCGTCACCCCCAAGACCTTCTTGAAATTCTTCTTGAAATAAAATGGCAGCAAAACTCACCTGGAAATGATACAAACACACATGAAGCAGAGCACGGTCTAAGAGCTGTGGGTCAACAAATGACCGGAGTACTGGAACACCTCAAAACACTGGAGGAGCCAGGGGAGGAAGGGGAAGGGAGATCGAGGCACAACAATATCCGAGTATGGAACTATTCCTTGAGCAATGGCTATCAGATCTGTTCGCCCCCAAGACCTTCTTGAAATTATTTTCCATTGAACGAGCCCATCGACACATTCCCGGAGCGCCCACACGCACAGTGATCGCCAAACTACTGAATTACAGGGATCGGGACGCTGTGATTCAGATGGCCAGAACCAATGGATCCATTACATATGGCTCCAGGATCGCGTTCTTTCCGGACACCACCAGAGAGGTCCAAAAGGAAAGGCAATCTTTTGATCCACTTAAAAAGTGCCTTCAGGTACTCAATATTAAATATGGGCTACTATTCCCTGCACAACTGAAAATATGCCATAATGGTACGACCGCACACTTTACGGAATACACGGAGGTGTGGAATTGGGCAAAGCGACATCTGGAAGGAGACTGGAGGCCACAAAAAAGGAATGAGAATGGCAGGGGTAGACCACGACCAGATAAAGCACCACGTGAGCGACCACTGCAAGAACCGCAAGAGATGCCTCATGTGGATGATCATTGGAGAAAAAAAAAACTAGCCTAATACAGCCAGATAACCACCACAAGGAGAATACGGATGTACTGACATTTCTTATATTTACTGTGTTCCACTAACTTATCCCTGTTAATTACGAGAGACGTAGAAGTGAAATCACTTAGTTGTCTCATGACATTGTTTTGAATGTTGCGTTGACGGTGATTAACAAGTGTTTGATTGTATGTTTAAAAGTTTGTTTTTGGTTGGGCGACAGATGCTTCAGTCGCAGTTGGAGTGTAGGGAGAGGGGAAAGAGGGGTTTGCTTGTTCCTGTATGTACGGGTCCACTGATTACACCAAATACTTACCGATTGATGAGGGTTCAGAGCACGATTAATGAAATGCATGTTTCTTATGGGACACATCACTGCGAACAGCGATATGTACACAGATAACGATATCCCCAGCTAGAGTCAATACTACATATTTAAGATTTCTGACATGGAATGTCAATGGTCTGGGCAACGGTATCAAAAGACGTTTGGTGACACAATTTATAAACAGACATACACCTGATATAGTACTCCTTACTGAAACACACATAGCAGGCACAACATGCAAACTATTTAAAAGGACCAACTACCGCACTTTGGTGCATGCACGATTTTCCATGGGATCTAGAGGTGTGTTAATTTTCCTGCACAAGAAGCTCCCATTTATAGTCTCCAGTGTGACACAAGACACGGGGGGGGAAGATACGTATGCATAACCGGCACGATGTGGAGCCAAACCCTTGCGATTATGGCGGTTTACTCACCGCAAGCGCTAATGTCTGCTTTAATAGAAGATATCACTCCTATCCTAATCACTACTGTAGCAGATACCTGGATAATGGGAGGAGACTTCAATGAGGTCATGAATGTTGAAATAGACCACACACACATAAGAGGACGAAACCCTCCAGTCCACACCAAACTAGCTACCTTTGCCTCTGCACTGGGACTGAAAGATGTATGGCGAGATTTACACCCTAATGTGTGCGAGTACTCGTACCACTCGGGAGCACACGCCTCACTATCAAGATTAGATTATTTCTTCCTGCCCGCAACAGATATTGACAAGGCCATTGCTGCAACACTGCACCCCACGATATCTCGGACCACTCCCCACTCATGATGGATACTGAAACAGAAAGACCCTGCCCCTCCAGACCAGGCGTCTTAATAACTACTATTTAGGTTTCACTGATCTAGTAGAGAAAATATGTACTGCCACATCCTCATATTTTGAGCTGAACGCTGGGTCAGTAGATAACCCTGGAGTACTCTGGGAAGCCTATAAACAGTCCTTAGAGGGTAGATTCTGGCTTGGACATCAGCATACAAAAAGTCACACCGAAAAGCTGTGGAAGGCGCTGAACAGGAGGTACAACGAACGGAAGCATAATAGGTAAACACCATATCCCCGGAGGCAAACGGGGCCCTGTCATGATGCCTACCCCCGGGCAACCGGATCAAGCCCATCAGCCCCGGGAGCAGGCATCCAGACATTTACAAAAACCCCAGCAGCCCCAGCTAGGGGCTGTCTGGGTTCAGTCCTGGCGCCGTAGGCACGAGGCTCATAATAGAAATCAGTCCTGGCGCCATAGGCGCCAGGCTCATAGACATTACTTACCTCATGCAGACCATGCTGCAAATAAATCCAAGCCAACGTGAGGCCTGGATGGGACTATTTTACTACAGGGACTATTTTTTACTCGGGTGTGGTCCTGGGGAACTTCTTTCCTGGGACTACTTTGGAGGCTATTTAAACCACGCCCGAACAGCAGCACATGCTTCGTGTTATTCTGCATCCAGCAGCGTGACTCTCACCGTGCCTGCAGCCAGCATCCAGTCTTCTGCCACGCCCGCGTGCCTGCAACTAGCATCCAGTCTTCTGCCACGCCCGCCTCGAATCCGGAGCTCCTAGAATAAAGAGGAAGAAAAGGACAAGGTTAGAAAACAAACTTATTTCAAATTCCTCACCTGATTCGGGATCCAATTCATCTCCCGATCCTGGAAAGTACATCAGTCCTGCATGCGTCGCTTTGCCAGCTCCAGCACGGCGCCATACTCACCAGTTCTCACAGCATCGTTCGATCCGGCACTGTCTCCATCATTTCTTTGCCGTACTCCGACACCTAGGGGCACAAGAATAACAAGGTGAGCCAAGGGAATCAACAAATACCTCTGACCACCATAGACTTACCTGATTTACCACCAGCGGTATTATTCTCCATATCTTCATATGCAGCATCTGTAAAGAGGGAGAAAAACAACACGTTAATGCATGCAATAGTTACCGGACAGCGTTGGGTAACACAGACTTTTACCTGAACGCCAGCAGCAGCTACGAGACCTTCTTCTCACGAACTCAGTTGCAACTTAAGGAAGGAAGGGGACAAGAGTGAACATTGGGCACATTGAACTCTTTGAACTTGATACTTACCAATCCTGCCTGGGACTTCAGAGTCAATGCTTAACGGAACTCTCCCAACGCCTTCAAAACAGTGAAGTAACTGGTATCTACGCGCCCCTGCAAGACACGCAGGATGGAGAACTCATCTTTTACAAACATAAGGTGAGGTTACTAAGGGGATATCGGAGGGGATTAGTGGGGGAGAGCGAGAACAGTTGGGAGGCCATCACTAAAACCCACAGGTGGCTAATCCCTGTCTCCACTTGCAGGAAAATACTTCTTCGGGTCCAGCAGACAAGACTAGGCGGGCCAGTCCAGACAGTCATCTCTGCACTACGCATCACGTTGACGGAGACCGCAGCTGTCCGGGTCCAATCGACACCCCTGTGGGGTCCAGGTGAGCGTAACAGCCCTGGTTCTAGCGCAGAAGAAACTACAAAACACAGCACTAGATTGTGCCAAGCAAGCACATAGAGCAATGAGAGCGAGACTGTATGAGACAGACGACAAAGCTGGCAAGCTGTTGGCATGGCCTGAGAGGCGGAATGAGGGACACCACCAAGTTAGGAGCATTGCAACAGAAAATGCAGGATTGGTAGCAACGGACCGGGGTATCGCAAAGCGCTTTGCAACCTACTATACAGAAATATATAGTGCCCCCAATGCTCCCATAGGCACTGCAGTGTTAGACGAAATTGCTGTCCCCTTAATAGACAGTAATCACAAAGCACTATTGGAAAGGGATATTCCGGAAGAGGAGCTATTAGCCGCCATTTCGCAACTTCAAACAGGGAAAACCCCGGGACCAAACAGCTTCCCGATAGAGGTATGGAAGAAAATAGGAGGGAGCGAGCTAACCCCACATCTACGTCGTATGTACCTGCACACAAAGGAACAAGGTATTCTCCCACCGGACCTTCGACGAGCTAGCATAATAGTAATACCGAAGGTGGGAAAGCCCCCCAGATAAATGCAATTCCTTTAGACCGATTTCCCTTAAAAATAGTGAAACAAAAATCTTAGCGAAAATTCTCGCCAATAGGCTGCAAGGAGTAATAACCTCCCTGATCCATCCGGACCAATGTGGCTTTATGCCAAAGAGGTCCACACAGATGAATATCCGTAGGCTACATCTGGTGCTTGAGAGAGCACTGACTCTTCGTGAATCTCTAGCATTGCTAGCAAATGACTGCAAGAAAGCCTTTGACTCAGTCTATTGGGAGGCTCTGTGGGCAATCATGCGAAGAATGGGCTTTGGAGAACAATTCATAGGATGGGTGCAGCTACTATATAACTCCCCTGAGGAGTAAGTGAAAGTGAATGGATGGCCATCACGGAGCTTCAAGCTGGGCAAAGGGACAAGACAGGGTTGTCCCTTGTCGGCTATGTTATTTGCATTGGTGATCGAGCCTCTAGCGGTGATGCTAAGAAACGCGCAATCTTGGTCAGGCTTTCGATGGACTCACTGATGGCCTATTAATATATTTAGGCAACCCAGCTGACTCCTGTCCCATAGTCACTCAAATACTGATGAGACACAGATTATTCAGTGAATTGAGAGTAAACTGGAGTAAGTCAATACTGTTTCAGATCAAAGGGATAGGAGATATAGCTCCCGAAAACTGACCATACCGAATTGAATCGGAGTGGTTCTGATATCTAGGGATTCAAATTACAGCTAATCCTGAAGAGTATGTGACCAGAAACCTGTACCAGATTATGAGTACGTTTGCAGAAGATGTATGTCATTGGGTTGCGTTACCATTAACCTTAGTGGGAAGAGCAGCGCTGTTCAAGATGCTAGCCCTTCCTCACTTCTTATATGTCCTACAAAACGCACCGTTACACATTTCCACGGCAGAATTCCGTAAAAATTGACAGGACACTTTGTAAATTACTATGTGGAGGAGGACACCCCAGAATAGCGCTGCATACCCTCCAACGTTCCATATGGTAAGGAGGTATTGGGTTCCCCCACCTACAAACGTACTAGTGGGCCAGCCAAATGGCGGTGATAAATGATGGGCTGCATGGGAATACAGAATTACCACACATTCGAGTAGACAAAATTGCGAGACAGGAACTACCCCCATTGGAGAGTCTCCATCAGACTATAGGCCATCCGCCCCCTCGCACAATGGTAATCCACACAACACAGATATGGGTGGACAAGCACAAACACATGGGATGGGAAAAATCACTCCGGTACAAACACTGTACAAGAATAGATATCTCCCGGAGCTTAATAAACTCCTGAGGTGGCGAATTGGGAAATAGAGGGCATATCAAAAATTGGTGATGTAATAAAAGAAGGCAGACTCGTACCCTTTGAAGATCTAGGACCCGCTTTGATCTCCCTGTAATTGAGGGTATTACCAAAATTGTTCGAACACAATTGTTCGAATTACCGAATTGACCGAAAGTCGAGGGTCCGAATTGACCTTAGCACAATTGACCGCACACACATATATATATATATATATATAGGTTTGGTAATATATATATATGTATATATATATAATGGGGGTTGCGGGTGGTTTCCCCCCGCATATATGTAACAATTGACCTTCACAATTCGGTCAATTGTGCAAAGGTTAATTGTAATTCGAACAATTGTAGTTCGAACAATTCGTATACATCCTAATTGAGCGCTACCATTACATGCAACTGTCTCACGCAATTCGTACACATATAATAGACCTCTCTAGCCTGCCTGAATGTACACCCATAGAAAGAAATATTATGCTAGACCATGCGGCTGTCCAAACTACATTGATCATGTATAATGCGATTTCCTCCTTTGCCACACCGTAGCTTTCCAGTTTGAAATCCAAATGGGAAAGAGATGTTGGCCCATTACTGCCTGAAGATTGGACCATGATCCTAATGTGCCCCCGGGAAACTGCTATATCCACTAGGATCAGGCTTATATCAGGCTTATATAACAGAGTGTACTATCCGCGAGTCGCACTCTACCGTTGGGGTAAAACCATGAACCCCAACTGCCTGCGCTGCCACCAAGATGAGGGCACCTTCTTTCATATACTGTGGGAATGCCCGCATATCCAACAGTTCTGGCAGGACTGCTGCGACAGACTATCTGTGGTTCTGGGCCAATCCATCCCTAGAGATCCTAAATTGATAATATTAGGGGTTGGGGAGGAAGGAGAAATGACCCGCTTTGAGAAATTATTGCTTTCAACGGTCACTGGACTAGCCAAAAGAAATGTTGCACAATTGTGGGGTTCGGATTCTGTTCTACATTATGATCAATGGGTGGCGGACGTGGATGCATACATAGCAATGGAACACCGAATATACACAGCCAGAGGATGCCCCGGGACAACCCATAAAATCTGGCAAAAATGGGAGCGATGTTAATGTTAAGTAGAAATGTGTCTCGTTAGGGAACCTTGGGTGCAACTGAGCTGTGAACTGCAAATATAATGTAAGAGTTCATAATGTGCAAAGAACTGGATCCAAAGGTTGTGAATCATGTGTAGGAACCTGTAAATTATGTATGTATGTTACCATGTAATGTTTGTTGATGTTTGAACCAATAAGACAAAATCAATAAATTGTATTAAAAAAAAAGAATATGTTTGGCCACCGGCAGCCAATGGAGTTTGCGGAAAACATGGGAGATGTGACAGCCACAAGGAGTAGAAGTCACCAATTGGGCAGCAGCATTCTGGAGGACTTGCAGGCGATGAAGTATATAGGCAGTTTGGCCAAAGTACGGAGAGTTGCAATAGTACAATGAGGACGTAACCAAAGCAGACATGAAAGACACAGATGCTCTGGGATATAGGGGATGACCCAACACAAGAGCCTCAGCTGAAAATGGCCACGCTGGCACACATAGCTGACTTGTGACTCCATGGACAAGGACGCAGTGAATTTAACCCCAAGGTCCTTGACCATTGAGACTGGCTGGGGAAAGGGGCCCAGGGAGGCAGGGCAGAAAGCTGGCATCCATAAAGTTGCAGCTGCCGGGGGGGTGGGGGAGGGAGCAAGGGAAGCACCACCAAAACCTTGGTTTTATCACCGTTCAGCTTAAGCCAGTTGGAATTTTTCCATTCTCCCAAGGTCTCCAGACAGGCATGAAATCTGGCTGCTGACTCGGGGCTGGAGAGATCCAGATGAACCAGTATCTGTGTGTCGCCGGTGTAGGAATAACAGAGGAAGCCGTGAGAGAATATCAGTTTGGTCAAAGGCTGGACGTAGATGTTAAATATGACCATGGAGACAGCGGACCCTTGAGGAACCCCACATGATCTAGCCATAGCCGCAGGAAAAAAAGGAGGGAGTGATTGAAGTTGACAACGGTCGGTGAGGAAGGAAGAGAACCAATCAAGGACGGTGCCAGAGAGGCCGGCACCTGCCCGGTGGCCTAACAGGACTCCACGATCGATGGTGTCAAAGGTGGCTGATGGCTCCAATAGAATCAGAGCACTGGCACTGCCCCCATCATGAGTCCCCACCAAGTCGTCCATGACAGAGACCAGGGCACACTCGTTCCGAAGTCCTGGGTGAAACCCTGATTGTGAGGGGTGAAAGAAAGAGGATTTCTCAAGAAATGTGAGAGTAGTGGACAGACCACGGATTCAAGAAGTTTCTTCAGGAAATGTAAAAAAGAGATAGGACGGAAGTTAGAAGGGATCAGTGGATCCAAGAAGGGTTTCTTTAACAGTAGGATCACAGTGGCCAGTTTAAGGGAGGCCAGGATCACTCCTACAGAGAGGGATGTATTAACTGCTTATGTCAACAAAAGAGCAATGTGAGGAAGGATATCATTAATAAGATGAAGAGCAATAGGATCAAGATGGGATGATGACCTGAGCTTTTTAACAGCATTGGTCACCTCCAGAACAGAGAAAGTAGGAAACACAGACCATGAAGCGGCCGACGGAGGCTCTCATGGCTCAATATCATTTGCTGACATTTTAAAGTAAGCTGTTTGTACCATTTGCTGCTATTCTAAAGTTAGCTATTAGTACCATTTGCTGCTTTTTTGACCTTGGCTGTGCCCAGTAACTACCCTGTGCTACCCTCATCCTGCCTTTGCCCATCCTGTCCCCGACCCAAACCCCCCTGCTACTCTCTCTATTCTTCCCCCTCCTCCACGACACCTATGGCACTCTCTCCTATTTTTTCTAATGGTTTCTCCATTGACTATGCTACCCTTCCCACTAAGTCTGGTTGGAAGAAGTTCAAAATGGATATCTTGGCCTCTAACCCTGGTCTCCCTATTGCTGACACCTACTTCAGCGCTTCCTCAAGAGAGACCCGCACTGACATCCTCTTTGTCGCTCCTTCGCCAGACCTTTGGACTCCTCATATGGTCTCTGTACTCTCTCCCTTCTCTTCCTCACCCATTAATGGTGGCACCCGGTGGGAGGCACTCCTGGACCCCTTCCACTCCTCTAAGGTTATCATTATTGTCTACTTTAATGGCACCATCATGGTCCAAGGCCCTCAGGTCAACCTGCTCCTCTTTGATAGATGCTTCCCACACCTCATCAATTTCCTTTCTTCTCCTGCTGTCCCTTCTATTCCTTCATCAGCTTCCTTGCCACCCCCTCTGCCTCCTCCTTGGCTACCTCGCCCTCTCCTCCTTCCTCTTCTGCCCCCCCCCCCCATCAGGCTCCTTCTACACCTCCGCAGCACATACCTCTGATTTGTACCCCTCCCTGGAAGTTATTCAAGAATGGCAACCTTCTCCATATTGCCACTCTAAACTCTCGCTCAGCTGTCAAACAGGTGTCCAGTTAAAGAACTGAAATCAAAAGGATCGACTGCAAAAGGTGAGAATGCATTTGTTCGAAATACAATAGGGCCGAATAGTCATTTTGAGAAACATTTACGATTAATTTCGAACACACCATGTATTAATAATAATGAATTACTCTGTATTTTGTTTTTCAATAATGAGTTTATTATGGTGTGTATATGATTTGCATGCATTCTTAAATACAGTATAATATATTTTGTATATTTCATAACATATTACAAATATGTAATGTCATTTAAACATTATTCTTGCATTTATTAAATATATAAATATAGTGAAATTGAATATTTGTTAAATAAATATATTGAACGTTTTTAAAGTTTGTAAAACGTATTACTTTTTCAGTATTGGATGGCGGTGTTGGATTACTTTTTGTATTTCAATGTTTTGTTTATGTATTCTTTAGTGTTTAACGTATGACGTCTTACGTTATGTAAGGTTATGTGGTCGCCATTTTATGAGTTCTTTTTTCCCTGGTCCGGTCGCTTTTCGTACGGGCTCCCTTTTTTAAATGTATTTGCTTTTTTTTTCCCAATGGAAACGTTTTTGGGGATTTTTATTTTTTCCTGCATGGATTATTTTTAATTTGGATTGCTGTTTTGGAACGAGCCTTTCTTCCTGGAATTTAAGTTCAGATGTTTTTTATTCCTTGGATTGATGTTTTTTTTAACTTTCCCACGGAGTTCGGAATTGGATTTTTGTCTATTTTCCTATGGTTTTTTTCCCATGGATTGATGTTTTTCTTAAAACTTTTTTTATGGAATTTCCACTTGGATTACCTCTTTCGGATGTGTGTTTTATCAGTTTCCTGTTTTTGGAAAAATCGTTTGGACTACAGAATTGGTGCTTCTGGGCGAGTTTCTCTTCATTTATTCTAGCATTTTAAGTTGCACGCAATGGCTTCTAAGTATTGCATTGCTTCCATTGTTTCAAAACTGTTTACTATGCTGTTTATTCTTTCCTCGTAATCTGCATATTTTTTTGTGTTTAGGGGTGTTTTCCATCGAAATTGATTGTGCTATTTTTATTTCTTCTGTGGTTTGTTCTGTTTTAAGGTGATTTATGAAGTGCCATAAATTCGGATTGTTTATATTGAATTCTTTGTTTATTTTGCTATGCCATCTTTCTTGGATGTTGTTTGTTCTTATATATCTATATAGTTCCTCTGTTTTCCCTGGCATTAAAACATAAATGAAAGGTATAACTGTTCCATTGATTGTTCCGTGAATACTATAAAATGGATGAAATGGTGTTGGACATGTTTTGAAAGTTGCATCTCTGTGCCATATTGATCAATCTCATAGGTGTGATACATTTGTCAAAGTAGCAAAAATCAAGATTTTCTCATTTTTTATATCCAATGTTTTCCACAGAAACTTTTCCCCTTTGTCAATTTTTTGTAAAATTTCCGGCACATGCATGTTTAAATATGTTTGTGGTGCCATCGGCAGGTATTCCTTTTGTTGTTTCTGTCCATTTACATTTCTTTTCATCAGCTTAGTGTTTGGCATTTGCGCAGCTACATGCAGTGGCATTTTTTCATATGTTTTGTTTACTAGCGAGCTGGTCGCTTCATTTTTATTTTCCTCTACATTTTTTTTTAAGTTCACGTATCGATGTTTTAATTAATACAGTTGTAATGTCGGGCATATGATTATGTTCCCCTGTACATCTTATATTTTCATTTTCAGTTATTGCTCTTCCCGTACACTGTAATTTTTTATATTCCGTACACTTCCAGTAACTGGTTTCTTTACACGTGTCGATTCTCTATTGTAGATGTATCCTTCAAATACTAGCTGCGATCCGCCCATTTGTGATTTTATGTACTCAATTTATGTATCAATACGTATCTGAAATAGCCAATTTTATCGTTAATTATCGGTTGCTGACTGTAACATGCTAATTTTATAAATATTTCATCAATTTTATGTGTTTTACTAACCAGATGATTTTAGTCAGGAAATACGTTATCGTCTCTTTATTTCGTGTCAGCTGGTGTTTCCTTGTCACCTTCCCTCACGCACTGACAGTTTGTTTCCAACCATCACCTTTGCATATGCTTTCGACACAAGGTTCTTTACTCTTCGTTTAGATCTAGTCTTTTAACCCTTTATCGATTGAATTTTCATTCAATATGTTGTCTAATCTTCGATCCTTTTGTTTTGAACAAATCACCTTTTACATGATTTTTGCCTGATGTCGGACCTTTGACTTTTGATCCTTTTGATTCAATACTTTTGTTTTTCGGTCCTTTGTTTTAGGTAATATTACCTATAACCGTCAAACACTCCTCTGACATCTGCTGCTTCCTGGAAGAACTTGACCTAGATGTCCACGGTGTCGCCGAGACATGGTTCACGGCCAGTTCTGTCACAAGCTTTGACACTCTCCTCCCCAATGGCCGTAAGATCCTCTCTGTGCCCAGATCCAACCGTTCTGGGGGGTGGGGGTGTGGCCTTGATCTTCCCGGAGTGAATTCCTGCCTCTGTCATTCCTATGCAGGACTACTCCTCTTTCAAATGCTTTGTCTGAGGCTCTCTCTCTCTCCTGGCTACTCGCTTACCATGGCTACTATCTATCAGCCACCTGGTCAAATCACCTCCTTCCTCTCTGGTGGGCAGACCTCACCTCCTCCCTCCTGGCCTCAACCACTCAACTCCTCCTTCTTGGAGACTTCAACATCCATCTGGATGCTTCCTGTCCCTCCTCCGGACTCTTTCGCGACCTCTGTGACTCTCTCTCTCTTTCTATTCACCCGTTTGGCCCAACTCACTCTGCTGGGCACACTCTAGATGCTCTGATCTCTTCAGACCCCCCCCTCCCTATCCCTCTGACCACTCCTCTCTTCTGGAGTGATCTCTCTCTCCTTTCCTCCCATCTCTCCCTCTCTACCCATCAGGCCAAGCCAACTCCAGCACTGCCTAGTACCTTCTCAGTCATCTGACCCATGAACTGTGTGTCAGTTGAGGCTTTCACTTCCACTTTCTCTCCCCCCCAAACCCCCCTCCTCTGGCTGACTCACATCCTGACACATCCCTTTCCCTGCTCCACACTTCTATCTCTGATACTCTTGATGTTCTTGCCCCTGTCATGAACATCCGCTTGAAGCCCAAAACCAAGTGCAACTCTTGGTATGACTCTGACCTAGTTACCCTTAAATGTAAATGTAGGGTGGCTGAGAGGAAATGGCGGGCTTCTTGTGCATCTTCTGACAAACTCGCCTGCGCCTGCTTCAAAGGCAATACCAGCTCCTTGTCCGCACTAAGAAGGGAGCCCACATTCAAGCCTGCATCTTTGCGGCATCTAACAACTTGGCCGTACTCTTTCAAATCTGCAAGGAGCTGGCCAACCCTGCTGCAGTCTCTACCTCTCCTGTCATCTCCCAGGCCATGCATGGCCTTTGCCTTTCATTTCATTTCATCTCAAATACCCAGGACATCCTGTCCACTCTCTCGTCCCCTCCTCCTGCTCCAGCTTCTCTCACCGCTACCTTTGGCTCCCCTGCAGCCGCTTCTCCTCCATCTTTCTCATTTTTTCCTTTGTGCTCCCTTGACGAGATTTCCAGAAAGTCCAATCTATAAAAGTATCGTCAAAACAGGTTATTTCCTGTTCATCCAAAACCATCAAGGACCACATTGAAGGGTAGATCCCTTTCCTCTGCTCCTGCTCTGGCCGACTTCTGCAACCACTCCTTCGCCTCTGGAGCCTTCCCCTCCCCTCTGAAGCACTCTCTTATGCACCCTGTTCTCAAGAAACCCATACCCGACCCCTCTTGCCCGGCTAACTATCACCCGATCTCTATCACTCCTTTCCTGGGCAACCTCCTGGAAAAGCTGGCCATCTCCCAGCTTAATCTTCACTCTGATTTTGCTGGTTCTATCCATGACCATCAGGCTGGCTTCAGAGCTGCCAGAAGCATGGAAAGTGCTCTCCTGAACATCTGTGAAGACCTGCTCTCCAACCTTCTTTCTAATATCTTATCTGTCCTCATCCTACTCGATCTTTCTTTTGCCATTCACACGGTCCACCATGTCATCCTGCTCAATCGCCTCTGTGATAATCTGGCCTGGCTGACCCCCTTTCTCTCCAACCGACCCTCCTAGGTCCAACTTGGGTCCTTCCTTTCCTCTATCTCACTTTCTACCTGTGGTGTTCCCCAGGGGTCTAACCTCTCTCCTTGGCTTTTCAACCAATACCTGGCACCGCTCGCCCACTGCATTGCTGCTCTCTGCTCAAACTTTCAGTGCTATGCGGATGACACCCAACTTGTTTACAGACTCCCCTCTGCCACCTCTTCTCCCTCTTTCATCTCTGACTGTGTCTGCAATCGAGGTGTGGTGCACCCCCAACGACCTCTGCCTTAATGCCAGTAAGACAGAGATCCTCCTCATCGGCACACCTGCACCTTCCTTTCCTGTCACTCTCTGGCCGGCCTCCCTTGGCCGTCTCCCTGCTCCCACTTGCGAGGCTAAGAACCTCGGGGTCATCATCGACTCCACGCTTTCCTTTTCTCCACATATCTATGACGTCTCAAAAAAGTCTAACTACAAACTGCACCTCCTCAGAGGTATTCTTCCTTGCCTCTCCTTCCCCCAGAAGCTCACTGTTTCCACAGCTCTGGTTCTCTCTAGGCTGGACTATTGCAACAGCCTCTTTCTAAATCCGCCTGCAACCACTCTCCACCCTCTGCAGCTCATCCAGAATAGGACTGCGAGACTTGTCCTTGGCCTCAAGCCCTGTGATCGTACCTCTCCAGCCCTGAAATCTCTTCATTGGCTCCCAGTGTCTGCAAGGATTAAATTCAAGACCCTTTGCATTGTCCACATGGCTTTTTGGGGCCTGGTTCCGCAATACCTTGAAGTCTCCCTCCGTAAATACCTTGCTACTTGAACTCTTCGCTCCTTCACCTCCAACTCCCTTAGGGTCAGTTGCTTCTCCAAACAACAAGTTGGGGGTAGATCCCTTTCCTCTGCTGGGGCGTCCATCTGGAACAGCCTCCCTGCCTCTTTGAAACTCGAGGAGAACCATCTTCGGTTCCAGAAGCACGTCAAGACCTTCCGCTTTGCTTCTTCCTTCACTCTTCCTCTCCCCTGCTGAACTGTATGCGTTGGCACCCGGCACTTGGTTACCCTCTGATATCAAGCCCAAATCCCTGCCCTCCCAGCCACAGACCCACACCGCCTCCTAGCAACCCTTGCACTTGGGTCTGTATCTGCTACCCTACAGTACCCTTCGAGCACTTACAATACACTCATTCTTTCCATCTTATTTTCGCATTTACCACCTGCTGGCCGCACTACCTGTTGTTGTTCTATCACATGTCCAACACTTTCCACTCCTCCCCTGCCCCTCGCACTTCCCCCTTCCCTCTCCCCTGCACTTGCACGTTCTTAATGTCACTGGGCCTAGTAAGATCGTTGTTTTGTCCTCCCTTGTTTCCCTTCCCTTGCCTCTTCGCGCTCTGAAAGACTTGTGTATGGGTGCAATACAAATAAAATATCATATCATATAAATATCAGCCTCAGAAGAAAGGTGAGTAACAGCAATAGTCGATTGAATAGAAACGATTTCATCCATAAAACAAGTTGACAAGGAATTACAGAGGGCCTGAGAGGAGGGAACAGGAACCGGTAAGCTAGTAGAGAGATTACAAACCACTTTGAACAACTCCCTGGCATGATTCACAGACGTTTCAATAATAGATGCAACGTAGACACGTTTGGCACATGAAATTGCAAGGTGATACTGGGAGGTGACCAGAGACAAGTCAAGCTTTTCCCTGGGGATATAAGAACACCTCTACTTTCGCTCCATCTGCCTGTGTTGTAGGTGAAGGGAACACAGCTTGTCCATAAACCACTGCTGAGAGGGGCATGAAGATAGCCTAGATGTCTTGAGCTGAGCAAGGTTGTCCGCAACTGCGGTCAGAGTACTAGTTAAAGAATTCATGTCCACAGGGGACAGCCCGGAAAGTCGAGCAAGTATAAAAGAGGTCATATCAGATTTAGATACTGAGCGCCATCCACGCTGCTGGACTAATTTGGCTGGTGGAGCAGATGGAGGGCCCTTAATGCCCCAGGTGAAGGGAACAAGAAATTATCAGACCACAGGATTTGAGAGGCCGCAAAAATCTGCCGAGAAAATCAGGTCCAAGGTGTTACCCAAAGAATGGGTCTGTTCATGAACCTGCTAGGGGAGGGAGAGTTCTTGCATAAAGGACAGAAAGCTTTGAATCTTAAAGTTCTCCACCTCATTGACCTTAAGATTAAAGTCACCCACAATTGTAATTGGTTATTAATAACATGCTTAATACCCAGAGGATTCTAAGCGCGGACCCGAGCATCGAACCTGTGTTGCTCTGCGTCGTCTTGCTACCAAAGCGAGTATGTTGCCCCAGAGCTATTCTCCCGACACAATGGCATACGATCCTGACAAAGACAGTTGTTGTTTACTTGAAGGAGATGAACGTAAATCCTGTTCTTACTCCAGGAGGAGTTGGCACCCATCACTTCTTTTCATACATTGTTGATACAAGTGAACTTTTTATTTTCAAGTTTTGAATCCGAAAGAACTGCGTTGGAACTTTGTGGAAAACAGAATTTCCCGATTTCTTTTGAACTGTGGAGCAAAACCTTGCTCAAACCTGGGGAGGGGAAATTAACCCAGGTTATAAGAAG
Organism: Ambystoma mexicanum; assembly: GCF_040938575.1. Classification (NCBI taxonomy): domain Eukaryota; kingdom Metazoa; phylum Chordata; class Amphibia; order Caudata; family Ambystomatidae; genus Ambystoma; species Ambystoma mexicanum. Next base: position 156,858,403 of record NC_090941.1, on the reverse strand, counting down.
AGGCAGTGGCCACATTGTGAATGTGGTTTTCTGTTATATATAATTGTTGGATTAAACTGCCATACAGTTGCTTACTGATTTATTGAGTATACAAGTGTGAGGGAAAGATATCCTTTTGTAAGAGTATTTTCTTTAGTTTATTCTAGGCAGGAAAATTCTTGTCAGGGTAGGGATAGAGTGGCGTTTATCCTACCTTTTTATTTAATAAAATGCTAAAGTTGAAAACTCTTTGTCCTCCTCACATTTCTTACCCCTCACAATAGGTTCTGAGATGCTGGATGGTTGGGGAAATCCAAGGTTCAAGGGACAGGCAAGAGGGATAACGGTACTCAACGAGAGCGCTAATGCTAGGTTAAAATCTGGGAAGGCCGCCTCACCGGCGTTGGTAACAGATGCAAAGAGCACCTAAAGGAAGGGCCTGACTTTAGTCAGATGAGGAGTTATTTAGTCCAGTAAGTTTCAGAAAAAAGAAAATGAGATTAAGTAATTGGGGAGAGAGGTAAATGCCGTGTCTTTACTGATCAGAAGACCTCCCATCCTGCCATTCTTCGAGGATAATCAGTGAGAGTAGAGAAAATTAGAGGAATCAGTGTGAAGGGATTCTAGTGAGGCAGCTGACGATATGGTGTTTACCCCATTGATACACACAGGTTACTGGTTATCAGCACATAGAGACCCTTTCTCATTTCAAAATGTTCTTCATGTGTGTTTGCAACATTTTCAAGTGAGTTTCGGGCCGTTTTATATTTTACGGGAGCGTTCTGGGTACTTTTTCCTGATAAAATGAAGATTTTGGGCAGTAATGGGTTAATGACAGCATATTGGTTCACTTTTCTCATTTCAAAATGTTCGTCATGTGTGTTTGCATCATGTTCAGGTGAGTTTCATTGCCGTTTTATATATTAGGGCACTATTCCGGAACGTTCCAAGTTTTACACACACACCACACCAATGTATGCAACGTATTTCCTTTCTTTGGTTAAATAGACATATATAGCCCAATGACATCCCCAGTTGATTGCGAAGGACCCACATTAGCACAACATTGGCACATTTCCTTGTCTTCACTTGTGCTTAGTTTTAACATAAACAACACAGACAGTTGCTTGCGTTCGTGGAGTCATCCAGGAAGAGGTGAACGGGAGGTTTATTGGGCTCTGTGGAAATGCACTCACATTACAGGCGCATCACAATGCACAATGAATATCTCAGCGAGCAGCTATTCGTTTCTCGGAGCGTGGGTGTCTGTGTCACCGGGTTTAGTGTAAGGAACCCATCACAGAGAGCAGTTGCTTAGCAGAAAATAATGCGCCATAAACGACACCGAGTTAATGAAAACAAACCAAATGCCTCATGCAAATAAGGGTTCTAGCGTTCATTTTATCTTCATTGCCAATTATTGAGGCAAGCAGAAGAGGACAGGGACTCTGCAGCGAAGTAAACCCCCCTGGGACGCTCCATGCAGAGTAAAACAATAACTAGTGTGGGTGGTTTATGGAGGAAGGCAGCCAGCCATTACGTGCTTCCCAGAAACAAATTAGGTGTGCTAATAATAGACATCAACACAGCACATCTACATGTTCCTTAGTGACTGGGGGGCAAGCGAGCACAGGTTTCACACAGGGGGTAAAGGTACGAGCAAGAAAAGGAATTAAACCGCCATACAGCTGTCAGCATGCACAGGTCTTAATAACACAAGTGACTCCGAATTCAAATCTAAAATGATACTGATAAATACGTCACGCGAATCTATAAAAAATAAAGTCAAACGCAACAGATACTACCAAGTTAAACCTTTCAACGCATGCTTGTCATTTAATCGGTATATTTCCTGGCAAAAATAGGTGATTGAAAACAAATAGTGACAGAAACCAATAGCGCGGATTTAGGATGATAATCAATAATTGCATAACTAACAGGAGAGTAACACATTTACATTCCTTATTTTCATGTTTATGATTTTAGACCGTGCGAGTAATAGTGACGCACATTTACAAGGCGCGTGTATTTTTAATGAGGGCATCTGAGAAATAACGTGATGTGCACACAACAGTATGATGTTTTAGTTAGTGAGATCCGGTAGAGACTGGCTATAGGGCTGCAATTGAGCAGGTGGAAAATTGGGCAGGGAGTCTGGGAAAATGCAACCAGGAAAGTTGTAAATGGGGCAATTTTTACCTCATTTTTACTTACGGCAATTTTCATCGACATTTGTATCATTACAAGTGATGCACACTTTGCCGCGTCACAAATCCCGGCAACACATCAGGCAGTCCATGTTTATTGCAGCCCTCCCAACGCTAGTAGGCCAAAAGGCAACCGAAGTGCACCTCTTCACTCCCGCCACGTTGTGCACCATGGATTCAAACCACATTGCCCATGTGCAGTGTTTTAGCATGTTGCATTATCCACGATGGTGCAGAGAGAAAAGTGAAAATCCATGCTGAGCCTTTAGCTGAAATTCCTTTGAACTTGATGCTTGTGCAGGGCATTAATGGTGCAGGGGCTTAAATGATCAACTTGAAAAAGAAGTGGCCACGTGAGCTGGGCTCGAGCCTCGAGTTGCATGCCTCTATTCTTAAATGTCAAATGAAAGAGCCCAAAACGACCTACAGTTACAATGGAAATCATAGGATCAGTTGTGCCAAGTATTATTCTGGCGTGTCTCCATTATCCTCACTGCCTCCAGTTCTGCTCCTTCCTTTTTCTTACGAAGCCCGCTAGTCTCTTGTTTGGCTTCCCACGGCTCACATCCTTCACTTGGATTCCTCGAGGCTCCCCCAGCGACCCGTTGCTTGCCTGCCACCGGTGAACGCTTACTATGGGGAAAGTGAGAAAAAAGGTGCGCATTCCGCTGCGCGACCTCTGCAGACAAAATTTCAAGCACATATGACCCTCTCCAGAACGGCATCGGCTTCGCTCGCCACAATGGTCAAAATGCATCCTGGCTCTTCTCCAATTTCTTCCTCTGTTGCTTCATGGAGAGTCCTGTACTACTACTACTACTCCTCCTCCTCCTCCTCCTACTACTCCTCCTACTACTACTACTCCTCCTACTACTACTCCTCCTCCTGCTACTCCTCCTGCGGATGCTTCTCCTTCCTCCACATCACTGCTCCTATGGCCTGAACCTGAGGGTGCCTTTTCTGCCTCTTAGCTACCCTCAGGTGTGGGTCATTAACTTTAATGGGCTGCATTTTGCAACCTTGTGGCTATGCAGCCCAGTACTCTGGGAATTCTGGGACTCAAAGTCCGAACATCAAAATCGGATTTCTCCATGGAATTCCTTATGCATATTTCTTAAAGGAGTATCATAAGGTTTAAAAGATATATTTGGTTTCAGAGAATAGTGAGGTTTGATAGAATTTAAACTGGTAGCCTTTAAAAAGATTTAGCTGCATGATTTTCCTGGGACTCATAGGGTTTCCTAATTTTAAGAGTGTTAGAGGTTTTACAAAAGTTGTTCTCACTCTTAATACATGACCAGTTAAGATTGTCTTCACTCATACTTTGACACATGATTTTAGGGAATAATAGTTATTTTTCACAACATGCCAATACATGTGTCGGCATAAATGATATTCCCTTCCTTGATGGAGACAAATACAGAATCTCGTCCCACAAAGTCCTCCTGTTACCCGGGGTCCCTTCTCCTCCCAGTTGATCCTGCTGCTAACACCGGCAACGGGGTCAGGAAGCATCTACCTTTCCCTGGCCACCTGAGAGGAGACCTTAGGTAGGGTTTTCCGTGAGGACTCCGTAAGACTCATCACACTTGGCTAAATGCCAACAAGTTAACCAGAGTGCCTAATCCTGGGACAAAAACCCTGATTGATAGATGTCAAGACAATCAGTCTCCTTTACCCATTGATTTAAATCCCTCAAAATTAAGCAGGCAAATATTTTGCCCGGTGCATCTAGAAGAGCTATTGGTCGGTAGTTCTGTAGCACTTCTCTGTCCCCTTTCTTAAACACTGGCATCACCACCGACTTCTTCCAAGATTCTGGTAATGATTTTGTTTCCAAGAATTGATTAAATAAAGTTACCAAAATCTTGGACCATGCCGGCGGACAGACTTTAAATATCAAGTTTGTTAGACCATTAGGTCCTGGAGCACGGGAGGAACGCAACTTTGAAATAAGAGACAAAATGTAATCTTCGTCAAAGGACAGGTACTACTGACAATTGGCCTCCTCCCTCACTGAACTCTTGGCATTTGGCAGTAAAGCAAACAGATTAGAAAAATAATGCACCCAGACTTCCTCTTGGATGGGGTTGACCCGTCACTGTTATGAATCTTTAGTAGGGACCAGATTTCAGCACTATTTTTGGAGGCTAGTGCCCGTAACATTTATTCTCGCATCCCGCTGGGCCAAAATACACCTATGCCCCCTCAGCCAGTTCCTGTAGCTTAACTTTAGGGGCTTAACCTGGGTATATCTTATTTTTTTAATGTGTTTTTATTGAAGGAATTCCAGGGTATATCAGGCAACATATGCAAAAAGCAACTGTTGGCCCACACATCATACAATGAAATCAAGTAAGTCAATTATTCAGTGGAGGAACTGTGCCCAGACCCCCCACATTCCCCATTTGATAAAGTACTTGCCCTAGTGAGCTTCCCTCCTCCCATTATGCCCCACCCTCCCACCCTAGAGCACACGCTGCAATAACATACACGGGTAACTTAATGAATTAACTGGGAAACATCTAGCATGATATCGGCGACAAATCTGGAAGGAGCTTGAGTGCAGTAGCGCCCCTCTGTTGTATTGCTGCTTGGCCGTGCCGGGCCATGACATGTGAAAACCAAACAGTGTGCAAGTTGGGTACAAATGCTGTGGCTTGGGCTCTGCTGTGAGCATTAGTGTTCCGCTGTCCGACCTCACCTTTCATGCCCCATAGATTTCAAGGAAAGGCAGCCATTCCATGTTTATTTTGACATGAGATTCATGCAAAATTGCTGTCAGGCTCTTCATATCATACAGTTCATAGGTCTCGCGAGCCCATTCCGCAATAGATGGCAAATGGCTCCGCTTCCAGTGAATTGTGAGGCACACTCTGGCTGCAATAATACATTTCAAGGCATGTGCGATAGCCTTGGCCGTCTGTCCCCCTGATCTTCATTGCCAAAAACACAAACAACGGGGTCAACACTTCCAGCAATGCTGTACCAGGGGAAATTCCCACCACATATGCCAGTAATCACAGGGGCCCCACAGTTCCTCCAACATAGAGGGCTTATTCCTACGTACATCTTCGCAAGTCTATGTGGCGTCAGATGCCACCTTAATAGGAGCCTACAATTATGCATCTTGTATTGTACTGCAATGAATGAGGACCATAACGCCCTGTAGGTTGCCAGATGTCTGGGTCGTCTTCTATACCAAGGTCCGTAAACCATTGTTTTTGTGAATTTGGTGTATCTATGTGACCCCTGGTTATGAGTGATTCATGTAGTCTAGATATGAGACACTTAGTGGATGTTTGCATGTTTAGGACCTGCTCGAATTTTGTTAGGGGGTACCTAAGATTGTCGGCCCAGCGCTGGTCTGACAGGGGGCCTATCAATTGTAGGTATGTAAGGTGAGAGATGGTGCCTATGCCCATTGTCTCCTCTCTTAGTCTGACTTGGATATAAAACGGTCGTCCTTCCACAGTTGTCCTACCCTAATTAAGCACGCTTCATTGCACCTCTGAAACATTAAGGGCTCCGCGATTATGTCTCTTATGTGGAAGCCCACAAATAGCTAAGAGGGGAGGGCCATGTTGCGATCACCCGCATCTCCTGAGCCTTCCTCCATAGATGCCAGAGAACACACAACCCTGGATGCATCCGAATTCTGTGGGTCAATGAGCCCCTTGGAACCCACATCCACTCACTTAAGGTCACCGACACAAATATACTATTTTCCACAGCCACCCATTGTTTCTCAGCATTCTCCCTCAGGTGGTCGACCAGCACTCCAAATTGGGCTGCTCTATAATAGTCAGAGATCAGGAAGGCAAGCACCCCCTCCATCTTTGGGCAGTGGTCGAAGTGTACGAAAATAAGTATTGGAACTATGTTCCCTTCTGGCCTAGCCCTGCTCCAGACAACCCCTATCACCACATCCCTCCCAGCACAATACAAACACCCAAACCAATGAAAGTGCAAGTTTTAACTTCTTCCTACCCTTTTATTTAAAAACAAAACCATTCCGAAACGGTTTCGTTTGAAAATAAAAGTATAGGAATGGTAAAATGCAATTAAAAAAACGTAGAGGAGCACTGCTCCCAATCGCTCCCAACCACTCCTGCTCACTTCGACCACTGTCTGTGGGCAGAGTTAGTGTTACATACGCTATCCACGGTCTCCTGTTGGCCCACAGGAATGCAGGAAAGACTTGTTTACCTCGAGAAAGAAAGTGGGCGATAGGACTATTGGCAGGGCCTGAAACAAAAAGAGTAGCCTTCGCAGGACGTCCCTTTTGATTGCTGCTAATCGCGCAGCCCATGAGAGCAGCAGCTTCGACCAGGTGTGTAAATCTTTTTGGATCCGCTCCCAGAGTGGGGGGAAGTTTATTCCATATAGGTCGTCAAAGCTCCTAGTAAGGACCACCCCAAAATATTTGATCCCTTCTGGTCTTAATTGCATATTGTGCTCCCGCAGGCACCTATCTGTCTGGGAAGAATTCCCCACCAGGGAGAGGGAGACCGTCCTATTTAGATTGACTTTAAAACCGGAAAATTGGCCGTACACATCAATCAATCAGTGTGATGAGTGCCGGGATTGACTGTCGGGGACAAGGTGTATGCCAATATGTCATCAGCATAAAAGTCCAGCTTGTATTTTTTGCCCCCTACGGACAGGCCCTAGACCTTCTCCTCCAAGATGATTGCCAGCGTCAACGGTTCCAGGGCGAGCGCGAAGATTAGCAGAGACAGGGGACACGCTTTCCAGGTGCCGTGACTCAGGTGGAACTCTTTGGACGCTATCCTGTTAACAACTGTGGTCCTGGCATTCTGATACTGAGCCATGGCCCCCACAAGCCATTTGTCCCCAAGATCAGCTTTCTTCGGAACTTCCTCCAGGAATATCCATTCGACCCAAAGGCGGCTTCAGCAATGATTGAGAGCAATAGAGGATCTGTGTCTACCTTCTCGACCCCTGCAATAAGATCAAGGGTTTTGTAGATGTTGTCAACCTCCTGCCGTCCCCTAACAAAGCCCACCTGATCATTGTGCACTAACTTGGGGAGGACCATATTAAGTCATGACACGAGAACGCTATCCTAGACCTTTGCGTCTATATTTATCAGGGATATGGGGCGGTACGAACCGCAGTCCTGACTGTCCCTGCCCTCTTTCAGGAGAACTATGATTCTAGCCTGTGGAAATTAATCTGGGGTACCCACCCTCCCTCTCCTCCAGAACATCATTAAACAGCTTAGTAGGGAATGGAACTTTTAGGGCCGAGTCTCTTATAAAATGTGGGGGTAAACCCGTCATGTCCTGGATCTGACCCCGGTTTCAGTTTTGAGATGCTAAGAGAATCTCTTCTCCTTGAATTGGGGCATTTAATAGTGCTTTCTCCACCAATGTCAACCTGGGAAGGATAGGCCTGCCAGATAGCTATGGCTCGCACCCTCGTCCCCGCCATATTCCAAAGTGTATAGTCAAGAATAGTACTGCGAGAACCTCAGGGAGATATCTGTGGGTGGATTCAGGATCCGACCCCTACCATCCAGGATTTTATAGACTGCCCCTTCTGCCCTCTCTTTCCTGAGGCCTGCTGCCAAGAAAAGTTGGGCTTTATCGCCTTTCTCAAAGTATCTTTACTTTAGGTATCACATTTGCATTAATGTTCTCCCTTTCCACACTTCTCCTAACTCCCGCCTTAACTCCATAACCTCCTGAAGTTGCGTCTCTGCCCCCTATGGTGTCCCACAGTGCTTTTTCCTTGTCCTGTCCTCTCCCTCTTCTTGGCTCACCCCTTGGCAATCAGTAGGTCACGTATCCTAGCCTTGAACGCCTCCCATATAATGTGGAGTGGAGTGGTCCCAGTGTCATTGGTCTTAAAAAAACTCTGATTTCTTTGCAGAGGAGCTCTCTAAACACTTGATCTCTAAAGAGCAAGTCATTACACACCCATCTTCTGTCCAGTTCCGCCCGGGCCATATGTCAAGAGTCACCATGCACATGTTGTGGCGAGAACAACCTTTCACTCGAATGCCTGCATCTATGATGTTATGCTCCTATGCTGCCTCTTGGATTATACAGTCTATCCTGGAGAATGTGGTGTGGGGGGGGGAGCGTAAAAGGTGACTGCCTACCCCTGTGGGTGTGTTGCCCTCCATGAGTCAATGAGGAAGTAGTCTCATAAGGCGTTCCCCAGGTTGTCAATCTTGTGCAGCGACGGTGGGCGTATCCCCGTCTTGAGAGATAACCAGTCCAGTGTGGGATCTATTATGGAATTGAGGTCCCCCCCACAAATAAGGGTTACCATTTTCCATGTGCTTCAGGATGCTAATGCTTCATTGTAGAATTGACATTGGTGTTGGTTAAGGGCGTAAAATGCGCAGAGTGTTACCGCCACATCGCCAATCCTCCTGTTAAGAGCCAACAAATGACCCCCCCATGCCTCTCTTGATCTGTTGGTCCTCCAACCCAAGTGATTCCCAGATCAGTATAACCACCCCAGCTTTTTATTTACCAGGCTGGAGGACCAGTAGGCACTGCTCCGTCCCTTACACCTAAGCCCATATTCTTCACCCATTCAAAATTGTTTCCTGCAGGAAAAAGACCTCAACCCCTGACTGTTGTATTTCTCGGATCCCCATAGCCTGCTTCTGCAGAGAGATCAGGCCTTTCACGTTCAGGGAACCCAGCCACATGCTACTACCGTGTGCCATCATGGAGGCTCCTGGTTCCTCTTTCTGGTCTCAATCTCTATCCCAGACCTAACCCAGTTCCTGATTCTGGACAATTCAGTCATGGCCGATGCGCCTTTCGTGCTTAGGCTCCCCCTGTATCACCTGACCCACAACCCCGTCCACTGGATCAGGGACACCCGTCCCTGATGAACTGAGACACCCTCTCGATATGGAAGGGCCAACCAGGAAAGACCACTTGTTCCAAACAAACGTCAACTCTAAACTTGGTAACTAGCAACAGTCGTTAAGAATTCAGGTAGTGAATGTCATTTCAGGGGAAGAAATTTGATACTATGATTCAACATCTGCCAGATCCGAGGGTCGGTCCAACAGTGCCTCAGTTGTTGCGAAAAGGGCAGTGAGACATACTGTGTTCTTCAAGGAGAATTAAATCTACAGAACTTTGAGTTGGCAAGCACCCCCTGCACGGGTGAGTCGCCTCTCGGCCCTCAGTTGGTACTGACACTGGGACAACGCCTCTGATCTCAACCCTGCGGTCACAAGCTGATATTTGCTTCAAGACTGTCAAGCTCATCCTTGGCTAAAATCCCATAACATTCTCCTCTGTGGGCTGACAGTGAGAAGGGTAACCCCCAGTGATATCTAATGTCACTCTCCTGAAGTCACTGTGTCAAGTGCCTGCACTCCTTTCACTTCTGAAGAGTCATCACGACAAGTCCTGGTAGATATGGATGTAGGACTCTTCAAAAAGAAACGCATCCTTCTCTCTGGCTTATTGCACTATGTCCAATTTCTCTCAGTAATAGCAGCACTTAGCAAGTACAGAGCGTGGGCCGTTGGGGGGCCACCCAGTGAATCCGTTCGAATGTAATTTTGGGATCGGGGTAACCGGAAAGAGGCCCCTAATGAGGGATTTCACCCGATTTTCTAGAGTCACGCAGTTTCTCCTTCCGATTCCTGTAGGCCCATTATACAAATATTCAACCGTCTTTCTCGGTTCTCCAGGTTGTCTATCTTCAGCCTTAGGTCTAGGTCTCTCTGTTCCAGGTCCAAAAAGCGGCCCTCCATTCTAATTTCCATTATGTTGACTGACAGCTGATTCTTTGCCAATGACTCTACTTAGTCTTCAATCTTGTCCACTCTTCCTTTAAGCACAAAGATTGTCCCTGTTATGCCACTCTTAACTGACCTAACTTCTTCAAGGATCATACGCACAGGGAGGCGAATCTCCACCTGCTCCTCTCCACTCTCTGGGGCTGCCTGACTTACATGGTGGTTTGGGCCGGCCTCTGAGATGCATCTCAGGCGCCAATGATTCAGTGGCTGCAGCGGTCCCCTTACTCCGACCAGGAGGCCTGACGATGTAGTAATGTGGGATATACTGCCTATTAGTAACTTTGTGCTTTTAAACTTCCCAGGGGGCCCTCTGGTTGACTGCCACCAGGTTCATGTCTCTTGATGCTGGGGCCGTATAAAGTATGCTGGAGCAAGCATGTGGTGCGCCCATTCTGAGCAGTACAAGAGCGCCGGCGTTCACTGCTTCTGGCGCCGCAGGGCTTGTTATGCAGAGAGTCACTGGTGTGGCTGGGTACCCTAGCCGGTAAGCCACGTTCCTCATCAGTGGCGGCCAACTGCTTGCCACAGACATCGAAACATTCTGGCAGCAGCCAGACTGACTATGTTGGTGCTGGCGCAATGATCGACCCGCAGCACCGGGCTGCCAGCCAGCCCTCTGTGGAGCCTTCAACAAGTTTCTGGCACAATGTCCAGCATTCTCTGGGTGCCAGGGCTTTAGCGTTCACACGTCTGTGATGCAGTATGCTGGACTCGAATCCAGCCGTCATTCATCTCCCGGCATCTGCACAGCCTTCTCTATCTCTCACCCAGTTACAGTCAAGTAAACTATTAATTTGTTGCTCGTTATCCACCATTTCTGTGGTATGGGTGTGATATACCTGGGTGTATCTTAACACCCAATCCAAGGATCCCATAGCTTGTATTTTCAGTCTTGACTTTTTTTCATTTGAACCATTTCATCATAAACATGCTTGTGCCTGAAGTACCCACGGGTAAAGGGAGTGAACCTCTGAACAAACAAGTTTAAGACGGCGACAAAACCACCCCCACCTTCAGCGGGATCAAGAGGAGTCAAAAGCTTTTGATCAATTAAATGAGTGGAAGACCGCTATATTCTGGTCATTCCATTTAAATCTGTTTCTACCCTTAGTCACTTCCATAGCAGGGTAAAAGAATTATGTCTTGCGATTATGTGAAGCAAACCCCCATTTAACTATCAACAGATCATGATCACTTCTTATTTGCGGTTCAACCTTTAACCCCTTTAACCCCATGAATAAATCCCTAGATACAAAAAAATTATCAATTGTTGCAGCCTGTCTATCCATTCCCATGTTGGGCGAGGGTGAATATCTCCCTTTACCGCCCCATTCAGCATGCAGAGGCCACTCTCCTCCATAAGAGCCATCCATCTCTTTGATCTCTCATCAATTCTTTGTTCCGTGCTCAGGAGACACGAGATCTTTAGGTCCCCTGCAATTATAACTGCAAAAGTTTTAGGATTATCGGCACACATGTTCAACCTACTCTTGGCCCCCTCCACAAAAGAATCCGTAGAGAGCCCCATCGGGTTACAATACAAATTGAATACAGCAAAAGGACCTTGAATTAATCCTTCCATGTTCAACCAATGAAATGTTGTTAATTGGCAAAAAGGATTTAGGAGTTTCCCAAGCCTCCAACGTAAACCCCATTCCGTTTCTACAGGCCGTCAACAACCTGGACGATGGTCTACCCATAGGCCCCTTAGTGGCTTGCGACAGACTGAGTTAGTGAGCAGCCATCTGAAACCGGGGGATGCAAAAGCCAAGTTCTTGAAGTAGAACAATGTCCAGGGTAATCCTTTTTTATTAGTAAATGTTTAAAACCTCTGGTGTACCACGACCCCATTTTCAATAGTGGCGGGGAATGCAGTCCTGTCAGCTAATGGGCGTGAGCTCCCTGGATCAATGCTCCTTGTAACCAGGCCCAGTGCTCCCTCACGGCCTTGTGTGGGAAGGGTTTAATTAACTAAATTTCCCAACCCCCAATCGAATTCCATGGGAAAAAGTAACTTTCAGCGGTAAAAAGGGCAACAACCTCTTATTCTCTGTAGAAGCTATCCCGGATAATCCAGCCTCTGGTAAAAACTGTGTTTTACTGACCTCCACTGGAACTGGGTATTTCATAACAGAATTTCCTGGAACAACTGTATATATGGTATAAGTCATTTATAACGCGTCTGTACAAATGTGTTTCTAGGCGCAAGAAGACAAGGAAGGGGAGACAAGGAGAGGATAAACAAACAATCTTTCTAGGCTTTGTGTCATTCAGATCATGCAAGTGTAGGGGAAGGGGGAAGGAAGAGTGAAATAAGCAAACTCAACTAAGTTCCACCGGGGTGGCCGGTTCTAAATAACTGCAAGGAGGCAGCGGACTGCAGGGTTGCAGATACAGTCCCTGGTGCGCAGTAGGCCTGGAGGCAGTGCACGGGATGTGCAAAAAAGCTCTGTCCACATCACAGCCATTAATGAATTCAGTTTGGGCTATATCGCTCGACTGAATAACCTTCAAACCTGGAATGTTGGCCATAAGGGCCAAAACATTAGCTCTATCAAGCTTTCCCAGAGAAGACAGTGAACCTGGAAAAAAAAACAAATTTTGGATTTACCGATGATGTAGATTGCCTGGATAAAGAACATAACCTTCCTCTCAATGAATCCTGGTTTATAGGGACCCTATACCCTCTTAATTCATAAGGCAGGTCAGGCCTGTTCTCGGTATAGTAAATACTTTAATCGGCATTTCACCACTAACAATAAATACAGTTTCACATAAAATCAACATTTATAAAAACACAAAAATGCTCTGGCCAAACTTTCAAAAGCTTCAACAACGTATTTTGTAAAATGCACATCTATGAAGGACAGAACAAAATTCATAGACTCTGCATCATACCTTAAAATGTTTTTTTAGCCATAAGCATCTCAGGTCCTGCAATTTTGGGCAGAAAAATAAAAAAACACAACTGCATGTACAGAACTTGGAATGAAAAAGCCATTTCATACGTGCCCTCCAAGGTAAAACATTGAGACGAATCATAGCAATGATTTGTCTCTGCGTCGGGGAGCGGACAGCACTAAGAGCAACATTTTCACTGTAAGTCCTGCGAGCCTGCCTTAAAAACCCCAGCGAACTTAGACTATCCATGTTGTTAGTTGCCAGCACAAAATGTATCTTTCTGGCTTTCATGAATAAATGATGTTTGGCGATTTACCCCGCCTCAACTCACAAGCCCAATACCCCACTTCTGACACAAACAGGAGAATCTTTGTGCCAGGGATATAGAACATACACCTCAGCCTTTTCCATTTCAACTTTCACAATAAACATATTAGGGTTCCGTTACACAGATGAATGTAGTTTACGGTAGTACTCTAGAAACTTAAATTCGGCCTGTACCCCTATACTGGGCACCCCCAAATCTAGTGCAAGGGGAGTTCCTGCAGTGCTAGGATCCACACCTATCAATTAACAGACAGCAAGTACTTGGCCCAAAGGGGTACAACTTGCCTTTCCCCCACAGCTCACTCCCATATAATATAGCAAAATGAATGTTTGCCTCAACTGCTTGAATGCATTTGACAAAGCGGAAACCGCCACATTTTTGGTAAAAACGCCTAAGGCCAGCTAGACTCGTCCTTAGGCTGTTCTCCACGATTGACAAATGTGCAGACCACTGGCAATTTCTTGCAAACATAATGCCCAAATAGCAATATGAATCAACCACACTCAACTGAATCCCGTCTATGCACCAGTTGTATTTATTCTCATGTTTTAAACCAAAAGCAATGATCTTAGTTTTTCTTAATTTCAATTTTAGCCCATTATCTTTAAAGTATTTAGATGCATAGACCAGGCTACAAGCCAGTCCCTTAGGGGTCAGATCTAAGAGTAGAGCATCATCGGCATAGAGTAGCGAATGATAAGGCACTCCGTTTAGACTAGGGGAAAAGGAGCCAACCCATTTATGGGTGGTATAAAATCAGAGAGAAAAATAACAAACAAAAGAGGGGCAAGTAGGCAGCCCTGACATACTCCTTTGTTCGTAAAAAACGTGCGTGCAGGGCCTGCACTAGTTTGACTTCTAACAAGGGCCCTGGTGTCTGAGTATAGACATACAATTGATTGAAGTAATGAAGACGGGACACACAATCTGCTAAATTTGGCCCATAATAAAGGTCGTTCGATGGAAGCGAAAGCCTTTGCTAGATTCATGAAGGCAGCATACACGACTCTTATCTTCACCTGCTTGTCTAAGATTGTCGAGAGTACAAGCAGGGTCGGACTGAAACAAGAATAGGCCCGGACACCCAAAAAAAAGTGGCCCACCCCTCGCCTCAAAAAAGTGGCCCTCAAACCATCATCCATGAATCGTGTCAATTCACGACTTTACAGAAAAAGCTACTCATGGAAGGTCCATGTGTCTGTTGCATGTAATGTTTTGTGTAAACGCTTGAGAAAGTGATAACATACAACATGTACCGCCTTAACAATCTGTGCTTGCATTACCACTGTAACACATTTTCATGCTGCCTCTTGTCCCAGTTCTGCCCCACCCACGTCAGTCTTCTTGTCCAAGTATTGCTGAAAGCTGCTATCCCTGCTCGAATTCCACCCCATGGCTGCCATTGTGCTGCCCCATATGAAATTGAATGGAAACTCGTTTCACTAAAACACGTGCATAACAAATACATGGTATTACTTCTATGTATGCAAGTATGTTTGGAGGTAGTAACACAATTACATGCTATTCCCAACCGTGTATGTTCCAACTTAACTGTAAAGTATTTATCCTTCTATGTGGATTCACATGAAGGCACTAGCAAGGCAACAAGCAGGTTTCACACAGTTTCTGGCTTGAATGATGATGCTCTTTCTCCCAATCATGTAACAATAAGCATCCAACAACCTTCCCACACAGCGCAGTACTCACTACCCCTGTGCAGTGTCCTCCATGGCCGAGCCACAAATGCAAAATGCTGATGTGGGCCAGTTTATTTTGATCAAAGTAGACCACTTCTTGGCCAATGTGCGCCTGTTTGATGAGCTACATCACTATGAGGTTAGCACTTTAATTAGACAGGATTTTACATAGCACTTCAAGTTGGACTCCGTCCACTTCTAAGTGCTGTAATAATTACCCAACTTAATGGTACTCAATTTATTGATGTTGGAAGAGTGAAGTTATTGAATGGAATGCCTTCTAGTACTCCTCTGTGATAGACGGGAGAGGGCACCAAATGACACACACACTCATCACACTGATGCATGCCAGTATTGCGCAGCGGTGCATGCCCAGAGGGGCATTGGCACAGATGGGCTTTTTTTGTGGATATGGCCATACCCCATAAAAGCCTCTCAGTCTCAAAAGGAGGCAGTCACATGTGACACGTCAACCAGACATGCGACTTGTTCCGCCTTATGCCAACACACATCAGAGGCACTAGCTTGCGGTGGCAGATATGTGAATATTCCACTACGCCAGTAGGCTTCTGTGTGTGCCAAGTGCTTGGCACCTTGTGGTTCTGGGTTCACCCCAGTCTGATATAATCTGGCCCAGCTCTTCCACAGCATAGCTGCCATGTTGCCTCATGCCATGTGTTTCACCTTCACCGACTCCTGACCTTCTGCTAGATCAATGTGCCCTCCAATGCACGTCCCAGATGCCAAGATATATGAAAATATGCGCACGCCAGCCTGGGCCATTCACCAGTCTGCCGGTGCCCCTTTCCATGGCTTTCTTCACCTTGCCGTAGGTGCCCCTTCTCAGGGTCTCCAGCACATTGTACTGGCTCTACACGCCGCGGGGGCCCGGACACTGCTGGGCGGGCTGCCGCTGGATGTGTCCTGGGGCCCAGGGTCACCATTCCGTTCAGGCACGCCTTGCCTCTGATCGACGCATCTTGCTGCCCTACCCGACATGGAGACCACTGCCCGGTCTGCGTCCCTACTGAAGGGGGTAACCCCGGTCATGGGAGAAGCCTTTGAGGTTATGGGCTGGTCCCTGGGTTCCTGCTACAGTGAAGGGAAATGGTCAACTATCGCCTTAGTGCAACATCGTACTGAGAAAATTGCCAATTGTGTCATTAATTGTTCTTCAGGGGCGCCGCGATTCAGGAGGCCACCCTCTGGAACACATGGCTCCACGGGATCCAATCAAACGAAATCCACCTGTGCTTTACAAAGAAGCTGAATACACACTGCTTCTACTTTCAGTCCTGGGACTTCTTCAGCCAGGAGGCGCCTAGAAGAATTCAGTGTGCAGAGTGGCGCTATGCATGGTCAGAGTTGTGTCAGCTAAGATTCCCATAGCGCCTTGCTCTTTGTTGTGAGCATATCCGACGCTGTGAGCAGCACCTGCTCTCTATCAGCAGCACGCCATACCACGCAGCGCCTCTCAGGGACTTTGCAGTCCCCGGTCGCACAATTACTGAGGAGCCGAGCATCCTGCTGCACCTTGCATCCGGGCTGCTGCCGCCTCCCTGCTCCCTCAGCCGGCAGTGCTCGTGTCCCATGCTGCAGTGGGCCCAGCTCCTGGGGGAACCTGGGGGATCTATGTCAGTATTGTGACGACCGAAAAGTGCTATTTTTTTTTAACCCTTTACACCACATATACATGTGGTGTAAGGGGGTCGCAATTGTCAGGTTGACATTTTTGTATGATTACACTCCTGGGTAGTGTTGGCAGAGGGTCTCTCTTTTATTGCAGGAAACCCCTCTTTTCTCCTTTGCACAGCGGCAGGAGCAGCTGGTCTGCTCTTTCTCCTGCACCCTGCGAGTGTGTGCTTACTGAGCCTCCTCAGCCTGCCTGGGCAGTCCCTGCTTAATGGGAGGGGCAACAGTGGAGGGGGCGGGGCTTGGGATCATTCCTCATTGTTAGCAATACAATTCACTGAACTGGGAGGAGCAGGCCGGGCTGAGGCAGCCCCGGCCCCGCCCAGCCCTGGCGCTCCCCCCCAGTGTTTTGTAACACTGAATGCTGCTGCTGGCACCATGGTGTCACAGCAGTTGGCCGCCGGCCGCCGCATTCA
This sequence comes from Ambystoma mexicanum, assembly GCF_040938575.1. Taxonomy (NCBI): domain Eukaryota; kingdom Metazoa; phylum Chordata; class Amphibia; order Caudata; family Ambystomatidae; genus Ambystoma; species Ambystoma mexicanum. The sequence goes on along the minus strand of NC_090941.1, from coordinate 156,841,376 downwards.
GCAAAGAAAGTAAACCCTTCTGTGTTGCTTGCTCTGCATCTCCGGCGGGACGGCGCCGGTGGCTGGGCTGCAAACAAAGGATCTCGTAAATTGCGTAACTTGCGCTTCCAGCGAGTCCCTGGGGGGCGATTCCTGAAGCCTATGCCTGGGCCGGAGTCCGGCCCAGGTGTGGGCTTCAGGGACCGCCCCCCAGCCCCAGGGCAAGATTTCGGCCCGGCCACGGGCCAATTGGACCCCGAATTCGTGTGTGGTCCATTGTTGATAACTCCGCCCATGCCTCCAGCCTGCCCAAAAGGCAGCTAATATACATTTTTGAGCTGGAGTCCAATAATTAAATAGGGCAATAGCAGCGAGGGGCCTGTCTCGAGCCTTTTTAAAAGATTGGTTTTATTAAGCTCAGAGACCAAGAATAAGGGATCGTCCCGGAGGCAGCAATTGCATTAAATAATTTAAGCAAGACCTTTGACCACCAGTCCGGGAATCACCTGTATATTTCAGGTGTTATATTGTAAGGACCCAGTGCCTTGCCCACTTTAAGGCCCCCAATAGCCTTCTCCACCTCCTCTAGTGGAAAAGTAAAATCCATCTCGGCCTTCAGAAATAAGAGAGGTTTTGCACTCTCGTCATATATAACAGAGCTAAAATGGTAAGATCACTCCTCAGCTGATTTGGGACAGACTGAGTCAGGTTCACCCTCGCGAAAGCCACATGACACCAAATTCCCAAAACCCTCTATGTCTTTATCATGTATAGTGGCTTCGAGTTGTTGCCATTGGGATTCATAGAATAGTTTCCTCTTTTGCTTCAGAAGATTTTTATATTAAACCTTAAGCCTTAAACCTTGCCCCTGCTGTCATATCTTTGGCTCTTGGGTTTGCCCATAAAGCAAACTTCGTACTACGAGCATCGAACTACTGAGACTCAGAGGAAGCCACTGTATTCACCCTTCGGGCTTTCACATGATATATAAGGGACGGGTGCTGACCCCTTTTGTTCCTTACTTTTGCCCTTAAAGTCTGGCGTTCACGCAGGTGGAGAGGACAGCGCTTGCAAAACATTTCTGTATGTTGCCACCGTTGTTGATGAATATATAAGATGCATTGCACACATCCCTTACTCTAAGAAACGTATCCTGCGTTTACGTTAGGTTAAGAGTCATTGATACTGCACACCTGGCCACCATGGGGGTGGTAAAGTGCTGGCTCTTGACAGAATGGAGGCGAACGGTGATTCCACTCAGGGTAACAACCAGACCGTGGTCTGTGGCGTGAAAGAGGCATGGGGAAAAAGAAGAGTGGGGGGGGCAAGCAGGTGAAGGCCAGAGATCAAGACAGGTCGGTGTAAGTTTATGTATACAGGGAAATACACCACAGGGTGTATGGCAATAAACAACGGGATGCATGTCAAGCTTTAGGTGTTTTAATCAAAACAAAATGGATTTAGAGAGGAAGGTGGAAGATCAACACCAAAAGCGACATGTTCAAGCGGACTTTTCTTCTGCTAGTGTGCTACATAATGTGCGATCTACCTGGTCACGTGGGGACGGCCTTTCTCGCAGAAGTCCCTCTCGGCTGCCTTTTGTTCTTGCAGAACTATTTTACACCATTATTTCTATAGCCAATTAAAGAGCGGATCCGAAGTGTCCGACTAACGTTAGTGCAGCCTTTTGCAGACATCAGAAAGTAGGGAACAGGTGAGCAGAGACCAAATGGCTGAAAGCACGGGCATGACTGAATCTCTAGCCATCAAGAGAGGGCAATTAATTATGGGCAGAGCAAACCCGCGCTGTGTTGTTCACTTGGGGATTAATCACGCTGTCAGTGCATGAAATTGCTTGAAAGTATGTGCAGTGCACTGTATTAGTGTGTCTGCTCTGCCATGACATGTTCTATAGGCTGTAACAAGTGCAGTTATGATTTATATAGCCCCTGAACAAAGCGCCATTGCGGTTTGAACACAGCTTAAATTAGAGGAGGTATCCACCAACAGAAGGGTAGAGGCAGCTAATAGAGCAGAAAACCCCACAGACAGTGCACACATTACATATGCATGAAATGCATGTATTCATGGAATACATTGTTTACATAAAAAAAACGTAGGACCAGTATTCCTTCTAACAGAACAATCGGAACAGAATGTAATTCTTTGAAAATGCGTTGCTCATAACGTGTCTATTGGGCGCATTTAAAGATGTGGTCATTTGTACACAAAATGAGCATTAAAGAGTAGGCAACTCGGCCTGCTTTGTGTCTGTTCTGGAGGATGGTGCTGTTGATGTGTTGGTGTGTGTGCGTTCGTGCGTGCATGTGTGCTCATCCGGCAAGAAGCTCTAAAGGTTCCACCTAGGATTGCAATTGTCTCCCTAGAATTGGTCACGAACTTTTTTGTTATGAATGGTATTTTATTAAGCTTCATTAAATTATACCTAGCTCACAGCTCACAGAACCCAATGTTACTAAACACAAGGCCATCATGTCTCTTCTTCCCCTTGGTCAGCTGGCTTGGTAAACCCAGTGCTCTCCCTTGATATAGGGATTGTGTCTTACAAACTAGACTGGTGAAAGACTCCCCACTTCCAGGGCCCACTTCACCAGTTCATGATATTGTCATCACAATAAAACTCTGCTCAACCTGAGCTATACTGTCCTGAGTTCGACACTCATGCTTACCAATAACTTCTCACATTTGAGAAACGCACATCCCTAAATAGACAACCGTATCTCCTCTCAGTCATCCCAATAGTTTATCCTCTCTGATTTCGGTCATTCTATTGTCTCATTTTTCTTTCCAATCAGCTTCTCCTCAAACCTCCCCCTTCCTTTCCACATATTAAGGTCTGGCGACACCCTGGCTAGATCGCAATATTCCACCTTTCGGACAAAGGACAGGTGTCGTAAAACCACTATAGTGGTGATGGGTGCAGCATAAATACTGGATACATAATATACAAGCTCAACAAGTAAAGTAAATTCCCGACAGAGTACCTGGTGCGGCAAACACCTTCCTCCAGCTATCTCTCCTTTCGGCGTGGTGCGACATAGAATACAGTTGACGCCCAGGATAAATTTGGTCCATTTGTAAACCTAGTTCTGGCACATTATCCATCTCATGCCTTTCTGAGCATCTTATCTGCCCTTATCCCAACCATCTACCCAACTCTGCTCCTCCCTACCAATACTGCAAGTTCCATCATACAGACAAACAAAGCGTGTCAATGCTAGGACCCATTTCAGGAAGTGCTATAGAAATGCAGGATAGCATGACAATTGTGTCAGAGATGGCCTTAATAGCACACCAACTCCCAAGAACAGTTCAAGGGTTTTTATTGATATGATGAAACAGGCTCTTAAGGGCCGTTGTCCTCTCTCTAGACTAGAGAGAGCATGTCCATCCCTAACCCAGCCATACTAGTATATGACCAAAGGGCAAATGCCTTATCTATTTCAAGCCCTCAGGGTGTGAACTATTCTACTTATCGTTACGTTGACTCCAAACACTCCAATCCTGCTTTACTCAGTCTCTTCCCTTTCACGCCTGGAATTGCTCTGCCTTTCTACTTCTGTTCCTCTATTCCTCCTCCTAATTTCATCCCTCCAACGCGACCCACATTCCCTTCTTCTCTGCAAATTCCTCCTCTGTCCCTTGATGTACCGTCCACTCACCTACCTCCACCTTCTGATTTTCCTTCTTCCTAATTTCTCTCCTGCAACTCCCCCTCTTCAGATTACTGTTCTCCTCTCGTCACACTACTTCTACTCTGCCCTCTCCACAATACCACTACTCTCCATCATCCCCATGGTCACTACTTTCCCCCTGCACTACCAGTACTCTCTTCTCTCCACACTACCACTGCTCCACCTCTCTCCACACTACCACTTTTCTCCCATCCACACTACCACTCCGCCACCACACATTCTCTTCATTCACCCTTCTGTCATTCTCTCAGTCACACCCTCTTCAGTCTTCCAATGCCCCTCTTACCCAAATACCTTGCCCCTTCCACTCAAACAGCCACCCTAAACGCTGAACGCTAGACTGCTTTAAAGTTACTGAGGATTTCCAGCTTGACGGTGGGGAATATACAAGATCATGTGAATCCATGAAAGATCCCATGCTGGAGAACGTCTAGGTTTGTGGCATGCAGGTGCTCTGCAGCTCAATTACAGTTTATCAGTTTACTTTTAAAAATGTTCAACTTCGTGTCAGGGAGACACTCCGCAGGTGCAGGAGTCAGTGTCAGGGGGAGGCACATAGTGATCTCTGGTGCCACTTATTAAAGTTGCAGCCATTTTGCACAGAGGCTCGATCTCTCTCCTGCCGAGATACGCTGGCAGGAGACTGCTCGCTGAAGGATCTGTAGACTGCCCTGTTTTGGGTGATCAACCAGGATGGGTGATGCATGTGGTTCTCTGCAATGATGAGAAAGACTGGCATGCAATTTCCTCCTAAAATATAGGGTGATGAAGAGTGGTACTGTCCAAACACATATAGTCGCATTAAGAGCGAACAGGAATTGGGGCCCTCCCAACTGCCACCTGCCCGCTCTGGGGGTTAGAGTGGACTGGCTGTGGGTTCTACCCAAATAGGCCTCCTACCCTAGACTGAGAGGGGTCCCCACCCCCTCTTGACAGGGTCATAGCGGATTAGATCATTTGAAGTCTTCTGTAATCCTGGCTGCTTTGATCACCGTCTTTGCCCGGTAATGTCAGTCCCAGAGTGCTTTATCTACAGAAAATGGGAAGGTGGCACAGGAAGTGTGAGTGACCTTAGAGATTCCAGGATGGTGGGCCTCTTCTCTGGACTGCACCACTACTTCTGGCTACTCCAATTCCACCATTTCTGCTGTATGCCGTGCATCAAATATACTGCAGTAATTACCGCTCTGGTGTGATATCTCTATTGTCCTGGCAGGGCTATCCTTTGAAGCATGGATCCTCTCCTTAAATCCCGGGGTATTTCCTGCTGTCTGGGGAAGGTGGCAAGCCTTTCCCAGAGAGAACAAATGGGATTTCTAAGACTGAACCGAAAGGGTTTGTTTTGGGTGATACTCAGTACCAGACAGCTGATAAACAAATGCCCTGTCAGTGAAATGCTTCACTTGACCAGGCTGCAAATAAAGCAAAGTCAAAAGGCTTATTTTCCGATATAATTGTATATTACCAGGAGCCAATGACAAAAATGGGTTTCTTATGCCATCAGACGTGCTGGCGGTTCTTGACAGTTTCATGGTGCAGAGCTACTTGCTCTACCAGTTCTCGGAGTTGAACTACACTAGTTATTTACTAGTGGCACAAAACACATATCCCTTTAATGGCATAGACGCATGATTCAGATGCTCAGTAAGAGATGATGCAGATACAGCCGAGAGGACGGATGTCTGAAATGCAGGGTCTACACTGATGATATTTGCAACTGATTGTCCTCACTTTCTATGTGCATGAAATTACTGAACGTATTAATCAAACTGCCACCAGGCGGTTGTGGTACACAATTATATAGAATTTAGATCAACGGTTCCCACGGTTAAGACGGGCACTCGCACTCCCGGGGTGTTGGAACTTTGGTTTCTCGCAGGCTGTTTGCAGGAATGCACCGTTACTCCAACTGCCATGTTGCCAAACTACAAGGCAGCTGCTGTGGGCGTCAGTAGATGGTCTCAGCAGACTTGCACATTTGCACTATACTTTTCAGCATGGAGCTTTAGGAAAGTGAGATCTGGTCAGCAGACCGAATTTATTTCAGAGATAGAATTATCAGCTTCATTTTATATTAAAAACCAAAAATGCTTCGGCTAACACGGCCTCACATTTGGCATTCTTTCACAGTAAGAGAACCCTAATACTAGGAAGGTCAACATTTCAGTGTCAACCTAAACAGATGTTGCTCAGCAGAACTCTGCCAGATTTTTGCAAACGAGCTTGCTCTGGATAAACAGGGCGCTAGGGCCCCTTGTAAGGTGGGGTTGCACCCTAGAAACCTATTAAAAGGCCAGATGGGCAGCCTCATGTATACAGGGAATCCATATGGATTCCCAAGTAAGTCAGAGAAGGGTGTGATGTTCGGTGGACTCCGCGTAGTCATTTGCTGCGTTCTCGTCTAGCTGTATTTCTCTTTCAGAGCCAGAGGCATGGCAATGGCAGAGAATGCAACATCCCTGGTGTCATTGTGAATCAAGTCTTCCTCTCCAATGTTTACTAAAAATTACACTTCATCAGTAGCAGAATATCCTCTAGTGCCCAAAAGCAAAACCTAAAAAAAGCAACCCGCCACGTCAGTATAACTTTCCCATCATGTCCCCTTTGATCATCCGAGCGAATATTCTGCAGGAGCCTGCACACACTGGACATACACCACTCCCAACATAAACCTGTAGAAAATAGAATTTCAAACAGAAACTTAAGATATGGGAAAATAAGATTAAGTGGAAAGAAAAATAGCCACTGCTGATGGGACACCTGGCGTCTGAAGATAATAGAAATGCTCAGATAAAGCTCCATCTAAAAAACACTAATGTTTGCCATGAGCCTATGATTTATGGTAGAAAACTGAGGTAGATATATTAAACGTGTAAGGCGGATCTTTTTTATTTGCACCACTGTGATACCACATTCAATTCTAAGCACAGCGGTTTTGCCTGCAATCTCACTCTATTTACATTCTCAGCGTGGACCCGGGGAATTGAACCTGTGTTGCTCCGCATCGTCTTGTTTCCAAGGCAAGCGCTTTGCACCTGAGCTATCCACCCGAGACGAAAGAAGTGGCTGGGCCACTACATCAGGAGCCTGTATAGATACATTAGAGAAGGGGTAGTAGTACATTTAAATAGAGACCTGCTCTAGTGAAGACTTGCAACATAGCATTGCTGCCTCGCATAGACTGACTGCTTTTTATGTGCATGTATGGGGCTGTCTGTCATATTATGAGCCCTGCCTGAAAGGAACTGGATCAAATGGACTGGAAGACATTTTACTTGGTTGCTTTATGCAGTGCTTTGCATAGAATCGCCATTCTTCCAGTTCAGCGCCACCTTTTTTCAAAACGAGTATTTCTCCTGCTGCAACATCACACTTATTGTTTGCGTTTCACAATGGTTCAGTCTTTCAAGCGTGCCATCCTGCCACCTATGTGCCTGTGAGAGTTGAATATTATGCAGTCTCGGCCTTGCAAATTCCCCCATCATGTTTCTTATTGATCATTTTATTTCGCATCGGCAAATCTCAGCATCCGAGCTGCAGTTTTTCATTCATCAAAGTCGCCAGAATATAGAGGTGGCTTGTCAATAATTTTTCGTTTAAGGCAGGGATGGCAGGGTGTGTGGTTGATCCTTCTTATAACATGCAGCTCACTAGATGTATATGTGTTAAGGCATTAGAAGAGCTGTTCAGTGGCACCTTCGATTTGCTAGACTCCGTCTTCAAGACCACCTGTGGTGGGGGGGGGGAAAGAGGGGGCTCTCGTTATACACGGCTCGTAGCCATGTCAGCATTCATCACGCACTCATACAATGAGGAGGCCCACACGGTAGTACCAGTCTAAATTCCCTTTATTTCTAAACTGCCTTTCTCTCTCCACACCCGTCACTTCCGTTCCCCCCAGGGTCCCGCCCCGCCCCAAATCCCACCTTCCACATAACGATGTGGAAGGAACATTAATTGAACAATAACATGACACCGCCCATTGGTTAGACACCTAATGTCCCTACATCAAATCAATGAAGACATTGATTTCTGGTCCTTTGGAGGTCAATCTCAATGAGTGGGGTATCAGGCGCATCATCGTGTAATTATGTCACTCAATTCCCCGGCATGTATCCTTTATGGGGCTTTATGGTGAGCTGGTTGACAATGGAAGACTCAACCAATGAAATGTAGCACAGTGAGTTAATGCACCCCGCCCCCCTCCCCCCACAGAACAGTGTATAACTTGCAGGTCCCGAGTTTAAACCCTTCCAGTGGGACAGTTTACCAGGCTACCCATCGGCATAAAATGAGTTGTAAAGTGCACAGTGTACATGCAGGTACTGGATGCAGGTGTAAGGGAACTTGAGCCAAGTAGCAGTTGTGTTCCAGACACCTAGATGTACAATGGCCAACTGACTCTGCATTGGTGTGGGGGTACAAATATCTCCCTGTCCACATGGAACCACTGACCGTTGATCCCTTTCGCAGTGACGGGCCTTAAAGTGCTTCCACTTCAGTGTCAGTGTTTATATTTCCAACACAGCTCGATGGATGGAGATGAAAGAGATGCAAACGCTCATGCTTTGCATAAGCCTTTACTTCTGTGGCCGAGCAATGCTGCCAGGTGGTAGACACCAGCTGGAACGGCCCTTTTCCCTGCACATGGCCTGCCATGTATGTAGGAGACAAGGTACAGAGTAAACTGCTGCACTGCGAAACGAACTCCATTATGAAAGAGTGCGCCAGCCAGAACACCATTTCTGTAGGTGGCACGACATTGCCACTGCAAATCAATTTGCGCTGACAGATTCACTTTTGCAGAATGAAGGTTTTCAGAGTATGTCCGTATGCAAATAGGTCGCGAAAGTCAAAAAAAGCTTTTGTGAGTCGGGGGCCAGTCACTCAACTTTGGTCACAAAAAACTGAATATCACTTGCGTTTCCTAATAGAAGTGATTATAGTGCAGACTAAATGCAGAGCCTTCCTACAGAAACGTGAAGTGCATTTCAACACAAATGGGTGAAGACAAATTCTCACAGAGATCGCCTGTAACCAGAAAGGAAATATATACATATTTGTTTATTTTAAATGTAACCCTTTCAGCGCCTAGTCATTTATCAATATGCACATGGGTACATGTCCCAAGGGCATTGAAGGGGTTAAAGTTACAATGCTAACAAATGCACAAATGGTCACATTCGATGGTGCTGGTTCACCATTAAACATTTTAGATGTTTGCCAAATAAATCAAATGTGTGCACATAACCTTGCGATGAATATGTAACAGAAAAACCCAAAACTGAAATAAAGGAGTCTTGGTTAGTATTAAAAAAGCGATTAGCTCAAAAGTTCACAGAAGAAAAATAGGAAGACAACCCATTCAAAGAGTGAGAAATGTACATTAAATGAGTGATTTTGGTGTTTACTGGCAAAAAGTAGACGTTCTCTGGACGGGTTCTGTGGACAGACATGATGAGACCCATCAATTGTAGAAAATCAATGACCCTGTAGGTCGCTGTTCCGATGTGCCTATAGCTTAATGTGCTTTGTACTCTGCACTGAGAATGCTTGCGTGTGGCTGGGTGACATACCCCGGAGCAGACTTTGGGGAGAGGCGAGAGTTGGTGTGCTGTTGCATACTGGGGCCTACTGTGCTCTCTCCCCACCTGTCGCCTCACCCGGGCCACCCGGGCGTGGTGCAGGTCGTCCCAGAAACCGTAAATTCTAGGGTTGAGGACCGGTCCTTTTATGACCACATTGATGTTTCGCCGATTTCGGGCAACCGTCTCATGTGTGAAGGTGCTGAAATCCACAAAAAGGGGTGGGGGGTCCAAATGTTATGTACACAGTAATGTCCGGAGGGTCCTAACGGGTAACTATGAAAAATGTGGTGGAGATTGGTGAAACCGTGTTGCATTGTATAAGGAACAACGCTTCACGAAGCCACAAACTCCTCCACAAACCCACACATTTTCACGTATTACATTTTGTTCTGAAAATGTTAGCTTTTTAAAGTCCAAAATGGAAGTACACCAGGTTCGTACTGCAATGTCTTTGAGAAATGCAATGACTGTGCAACCAAGCAAATGTGATAATAATATGTTCAAACATACCCTTAAAGCAATCTTGTTCAAGGCAACCTTTTGAAACACCTAGAGCAAACTGCCCGAGTTCAGCCAACCAAGAATGAGCTCTCATTTGAATCTCCTCTACCTGGCCCTTGAGAACACCTCCTGCACCGACACCTCAGACTTCAATCTAGGCGGCTATGATGTACTTAATGTTGTTTACATAGGTTGGTTAATTTGCCCCAGGTGTTTGTTCCCAAATCGGAATTTACCCTACTTGGTATATTTGTACCTGGATGGTTTGAATGCACTAGACTGATTTTCTCCTTGCGCTGACAACATTTATCTTGTAAGTTGGAATTATACAAAATGCGAATAAAATACAAAATAATAAAACAAAAACAAAGTATATATAAAATGAAGAGGCGACCAGGGGTGTTGCTAGGTCTGGAAAAGATCTGGGGCTATGCTAATTTTGGGACTGTCAGGACTGGGGGCTAGCTAGCCTTTTTGGCTGTAACCCCTCAGCTTCTATCCGGGGCTACAACCAAAAGACCGGGGGCTATAGCCCCCCCCCCTTAGCAATGCCTCTGGGGACGACAGTTATGAACTAGTTATACATCGCAGTTCACAATACAATAGACACTAAACTTGAAGACCAATCTAAATTCAGAAGGCCAGTCAAGCAGGAATACCAGCGCCACAAGCTGGGCCATCATTCTGACACCTAAAATGTCTCCTGACCGGTTTCCATCTAATTGAGACCCTGATGGACTGTAAAGCCCCACCAAAACTCTAGCACCAAGCGTGACAACCAGATTACTGGCCTGCAGGAGTACAAGGATGAGTAGTGTGTACACCGCCTACACAGTACCCACACTACTACAAACTAATTGACATCCCCATCACAAAGTTGAAACAGGCACAGTCAAGAGACATACCTCCTTCCTATCTGGTGGTAACATAGGTTATGGGTATGCTATACTCTTGAGAGTGTGAATGAGAGAACAGTAGCAACCCAAACCGCAATAGCACAACAGTCCAAAATAAAAGAACATGCAATCAAGGTTCTATAAAAGTATGTATACTTTCATTAAAAATAGCGATATGCAAAATATGACTGTACTAATAAAATACTAACAAAAACCCACCTCTGTGCAAAGAAAACAAAAAATACAGAATGCAGATGTAGCAAGCACTCTGGTTAATGTAGTAGAGGTGAAAAGCAAACAACTGCAACTATGCCACTTGAAATGATGTCTCTTGGAAGAAACGGTTACTAATTGGCAGCTTACAAGCCTCTAGGGTTTCAAAAGGTTTACGAAAGGGATTGGACCTCACAAAAGTACCTGAATCTGTCCTTGGGTGGTTCAACCTTGTCAAACCAGGCTTTGGGTTCCCTTTTTTTTTTTTGAGTCGAACTAGGTTTGAAAGTGGCAAGTTATGCTCATCCAGGCAGAGAGTCGGCATCAAGTTAGTTCGAAGTGGTGCTCTGTGTGTTTCAAAGGCAGTGTTCGAGCAATGCAGTTCAGTGAGCACACTAGGGTCGATCCGAAGATTAAGTCACTTCAAGACGAAGATGAACACTTGGTCAAGTCACAAGTGACAATGCTTCCAACAGTTCGATTCGAGGTCCGGAGTGGTTTGATGATGTGACCTTTGTAGTTCAATGAGAGAAAAATGGTGATTCAAAGATGTATGAAGAGAGTGCCAACATCAGCACATCAGGTCCTGATGGTTCAAAGACATTTAAACACAGTTTGCTCATGTCCAAGGATGATTTGAATCTGCAGAATACAGGAATTCAGCTGCTTGGCTTCTTCTGGTGTTGTGAGGACCAATCAGGGGAGTCAGGGACAAGTCAAGTCTGTTATTTCTTCACTACAAGCCCAGAGAGCTAGCGAGCTAGCTGTAACCTGCAGGAGTCTTTTGCCTCAAGCAAGGAGCCTGGGTACCAGTGCAGTTTGCAGAGTGCATGCCTTAGTTCAACAGGAAGTCACTCCCACTGTTCTGTGGGTGTGGTTAGGGGACAGCGATTCCTCAGTCTTATAACACCTGTCTTAACCTCACAACTGGGAGGTATTTGGAATGGAGTGCTCTCCCAACCGGGTCCAATGAATTTGGGTCCTGTAGATCCAAAATGAACCAAGGAAGGAGTGGGACGCTTCTTCCTTATAAAAGCCAATGGCCACCGGGTATTGGATGAAAGAAGTCCAAACAAAGTCAAGGCAACAAGTGACCTTTGCCTTCTTGCATCATAGCCAAAGTGCTTTGCTCTGCAGGACGCGATGGAGAAAGGAAGGAAAGAGAAAGCCAAGTTGGAGGAACCCTTCCTCAATCCCCTTCTGCTATGCCTGACTCCTAACCCTGCCTCCTTCCAAAGCCTGTAGATTAAAATTCCTTTGGTATTTAACAACCTGGAGTAAGGCTGGCCCTTTTGTTGTGGATGTGCCTCCGTGAAGCTTGGTTCCCAGGAGTCCTCCTGCAGGGAGTTTCCTGGGCTAAGGAGATGTTACCCAACCACCCAATGGATAAAAGGAGACAGGCTTCCTGCCTGCTCACTGGGCAGCAACAGACAGTCTGGTTAGAAAGCTACAGCCTTTCCATGGCTGACGACTAGAGATCATAGGGTTAACAACCTGATGTGGCTTAATTGTGTGAACTATCAGTCACCATACCAAAACCCAGGTATGGCTTATTAGAGATGTCCCTGCCACCAGATGTATAGTTCATTAACTAGTCTGTGCCTCACCTCGGCACTCTTCACACTGTCGTCGTGGATGAGGGCCGGAGCCCTCTCCCTCTCCCTCATAGGACTAGTGCATCAGCGCGAAAAGGAAATGTACTCCTCAACTCCTTCCAAGATGCGAACATGCAGCAACTGGTAAATACCCAACTGCTGCCACAAGCCTGCAATGTATCTTCACTACAGTGGCGTGAGTGATCCGGGCTACTAAGTCTGCCCTGCGCATATCATCAGCTGTTTAGCAGCACAAGGCTCGTATTGGAGCTGTGTGCTTACCGTGAATCGAGATCCATCTAATTACGATTACGATTTTTAAATCCCCCGCACTTTTCCAAGAAGGCTTGCGCCATCGACATGCCCCTGTAGAGTTTCCTCTTCCTGCACAGCCCCGAGCTCTAATTGGCTGCTCCGCTGCATTTTGCCCATTGTCCGTGACCATCAGGTGGAAGCCGGGCCAACTCCTAATGGCCGCTACCAACGGCATGTCTGTACCTGTCTGGGGCCAATCGCGGCTGCCCATCTCAGACCCCCCGTAGATCAATTGTAGCTGATGCATAATTTGTTACTTCCCTAGCCCGCTTGTTGACTACTACTCTTGAGGCGGATCGCTGCCTTCAAGTAGAACGACCTACAAATAGGTAAATATACGCTGACAGACTCTGGTGATCAAACACCTGGTACGGTCGACAAAGGCCTATAGTACCGGTATTTACAACTTATATGTAATGTTCAAGGTACACATCCCTCTATTGTACCTCTACCGTCGTCTGAAGAACTAGTAAGCCCCTCTTCATACCTTGTTGCTCTGTTCCAAATATCAGACCCAACTGTTCGCCCCTATACTGTTATCTCTGAGCATTCAGTTAGGTGTTGGAACATAGTCGCTAGTGCGATATAACTCACCTGCTGTAATTGGCAGTTCACCAATTGCTAAAAATAACGTGACACGCGCAGAGCGAAACATGATAGTTATTATAATTGTACTCACTGTAAAATGTATACGCCTGCACAGGGCGCACACTTCTAGGCCACTCGAATATAACTGTGTTCATTGCTTAAATGTACCGCGTATACAACCAGTTTACCTAAAATACAGTTTTGTTCATTGTTTAATTTACGACACACACTACTAGCCCGTTCAAATATAATGCAATGTGATGCCTAAACTGTGTTCATCTCAAACGTTCCTACATCATACATCACTGTATGGCTGTGTCTACCCCCAACCTACCCCCTCTCGCTGCCCATGCACTCTCCGGCCACCTGTGAAGCGGTGCCATTGTTTGACTCTCGCATCTGGGTGTTCTGCCTCCCTACCACATGGGTAGGCACCATGCATTTTCTGACGGCTGAATTTAGCACTGTAACTGCTTGTGAGGATGTAGCCACCCTCTCTCAGGAGGACGACTCTCCTCTTAGATGTACACGGACCCATCAATTCTAACCTCATATGATGCCGTAGCCGCCCTTACAACTTGAGGGCAGGCTCTCCCTTCACATATACCCGTATGATGTAACTAAGCAAGTATTCTCGTGATGTAACTAAAGAAGTATTCTAGTGATGTAACTAAGAAAGTATTCTCGTGATGTAACTAAGAAAGTATTCTCGTGATGTAACTAAAGAAGTATTCTTGTGATGTAACTAAAGAAGTATTCTTGTGATGTAACTAAAGAAGTATTCTTGTGCGGTAACTAAGAAAGTATTCTTGTGAGGTAACTAAGAAAGTATTCTTGTGAGGTAACTAAGAAAGTATTCTTGTGATGTAACTAAAGAAGTATTCTTGTGATGTAACTAAAGAAGTATTCTTGTGATCTAACTAAGAAAGTATTCTTGTAACATCGCCACGATGCCCGAGGTTTGATGTGCGCTTTAAAAATGTAAAAATAAAATTAAAAAAAATAAATCAAGATTATTATAGTTTACGATCGGAGGTGTAGGTTAACGTGCAACCTATGTCTGCAATGACTTTGCTGTCACCAAAGAGGAGAAGCTGCAAGGCAGGAGACTGATACAGCAGGGCACAAGTGTACCCTATTCCTTTGGGATGGAGCTGGAGGGATCACCCACATCATTTTATTAATAAAAGTGAAAAAAGTCAAGGCTTCTACACCCTTGTCAGACGGCAATATTTCATACCAAGTTAATCAAGAATGTTTATATCTTACTCTAACTACATAAACTATAATTATTACTTTTTATTTCTACCCCTTTATTCCAGCTCCCTTCTCCCTTTACCCTCTATCTCTCATCTCTGTGCACGCCAAGCTGTTTCACATGCCTGCCTCTTTGTCAATTTGCAGCTATATGAACTGCTGCAGGTATGCTCAAGGTGCTCAATGCTGTAGGCTGGCTTGTTAAAAGGGATAAAAGCAGCCCGGTTCTACGTGAAAATGTTGCCTGGTAAAAAAAAAGTCAGCAGGCAGGCAATTTCTTTCTTTTTTTCCCTGCACCCAATATATTCTAGGACGGGTATTACTTACTATTCTAACTCAGTCCTAGAATATTTGGAGAAAGTGCTTGATTTTCTTGGGAGTCCAAATCTGGGGAAATGTGACCTCTGGCGACCTTTTACCAGCCGACTATCAATGGATACCAGCAGCCATCTTCAGAGTTCTACTATTGGCCACGCTTTACAGAGCAAAGATCGATACCTTACCAGTACAATTTCTTTTGTTTGTAAAACAATTTAAAAAGAACCTTCTGGCTAACTATAGCAGTAAAATCCAATAAGCACAAGTAGCAAATCTACTTACTTTGGAGCAATCATCACAGCGTCCCCCTTTGGCAATGAGAAATCTGCAGACTCTGATCCTGCAATTGTAGCATTATACACCAGAGGTTTGGAGCTTGGATTTTTTAGACGCAGCTGTGAAGAGAACGCAAAAAAGGCCAATTGTTTGCAAGGCAAGTACAAAATCAAGGACCAACCAAAGCCTCCCCATGATAAGGCAATCGCCCCTCCCCCAAGCCCTGCTACAATGAATCACCCTTCCATCAAGTCGCCACATTCGTTACAACACATGTCAAGTAAAAGCGCAGAATCAACGCGCAATCCAACTACTCACCTCTCCTCCTTCTGCCTGAATCCCCCATGACTCCTACATATGTAATACCATGTTTCAGGTAGGAGAACAAGAATATCAAAATAGCCATATTGACCAGGTATGGGGGGGGGTGGTACTGATGCCATCCTGCCAGACATAATCTGGGTTACGTGCACACCCAGAACCTATTTATAAGGACAACACTGTGAGTGTACTCTAGCCAGACTGAGATCGGCCAATTCTGGGCAAGAACCCCTTGCTTCGGAAACATAACCCCAGAGGTTGTGTTCACATGGGATTTTAAATGCCACACTAAAACTACAAGGAAGTTAAAATATGGTTATGTATCTCACTGATTTGTATCCAGACACACCACAAAAGAAAGCTAGCTATAGGACCGATTGCACTACCATACAAACTGGAGAAGTTCACGTACATAATTATTGAACGGAAAAATGTGAAAATGAGTTTTTAACATGTGGACCAGAAGAATAATGCTATCAACGAGTGCCACACAATCATGGCTTTTATTAGGGTTTTTGTTTTCATTTCTACCCATTGCCTGAGATTGTCCTACAGGCATTGACTCAAGAATATTACCATTTCTGAGCTATGCAGCTTAAGCAGATAGCGAGGATGCATAATAAAGCATCAGGTCAACTTCCCGGGATCAATTATTAGGAACAAGTCAATAAAGCCATTAGCATTTATCATATTGTTAATGGTTCTTTGAGTAATATAAATGTGAGTTCTCTAGCTGAAATATTTGTTTTACATGTATTACACATTCGGACAAATGGTCTCAAAAATAGATTTCAAAACGTCTCTGGAAAAACATATTACATCATATAAGAAAACATGGCAAAGAAATAGTGTTTTAAAACATGTATATTTAACATGTGACAAAAAAAAATGCAGTTATGAAAATGAGCACCAGTTGTCCATATTTTGTTGCAGCATCCTAAGTGTACTATTTCTATGTTCATTCTTTGTGGATTAGCTAGGAGGTGCTAGTTTAGACCCAATTTCAGACCAATCGGTATGGGTGCAGTAGAGGCCAGGAGAGGTGTCTTGCAATTGTAGGAGTCTAGTCATTAGTGGCCCTGATTGCTCTCGTCTCTAAATGGAATTTGCTAAGAGCTGCACTGCTCAAATTATGACGTAGGCGTTATTGTAAATCAGAGAACTATTGAAGTTCTTCATTTTTGCTCAAAAGGGAAAGATATTGCTGTTATTTGTCTGCAAGCTGATTAAGGATGGTTAGCATTGTTTCCAATACACTGGGGTTGTTTCCAATACACAGGGGCTAGGTAGGGGTGTTTCCAGGAAGCATGCCTAGGTTTAACTACAGAGATCTGTAAAGCGTTTCCTGGGTAGGTGTGAAATTCCGGAGTATTGTCATATACGGCGCACCTCAGGTCATATATTTCCTTTAACAGCATACACATCGATTTTCTTAACTTTCTTGCAAGACATGGGTGCATAATCCAACAACAGGACTGGTGTCGCATGGGATGAATGTGCAAACATGTGATCACAGCTAACTACTGTGGCCATCAATGGGAATAGCACCAACTGAGTCCCAGAACAAAAAAGGAGAATAATGAAAACTATATTTAATAATAATACTGTTGGCAGCATCAACAAGTTACACGATCGAATCATTATATAGAAAAATAAATATTCTAAAAACATCTCAATCCATGCACGTATGGATAGAACAAAACACGGTGCATACCAGCGCTAAATATAGCTTTGTGAAACCTAAAAAGAATAGACCCCGCAATCAAAAAAAAATAATGAAATTGCTCTGCATAATATAGATGCACCAACAAAACAATCCAGTGCGTGGTGAATCTGTGAGTTATTCACTAATTAAGTATAGTCTATACATGGTCTACTAGCTGAGGTCATATTAGTACAATCAAAGTATTTTGAGACTATCCTATTATTTCAACCTTCCTATTCTGTCTTCCATCAGTGTTACCTTCTCCTAAAATTACCATCACTTCCAGGATATGATCAGTCCACTTGGTCACTCTTCCTTCTACACTCCAAGACAGGCTTCTTTTGATGTTACTACTACTACTACAAACCCTCCATCACCTCCTCCTGTCACCACCACTGTGTCCTGATGTTATTTCTTCTCTGATCCACCTGCTACCTCCCATCACCACCAAACTCCGAGACCTCACCACCCCCTCCTCCTCCTAACTGCCACTCCATCTGTTACCTCAAACAGCCTCCATTCCAACACAGCGCTCAAAACATTCTCCAAACGCTTCAAGCCACCAAACACAACTTACTCCAACAACCAGCACCACCAAATAGGTTTACTTGGCTTTTATACATTCCTCCCTACTCTACGTGGATCTTTAATTGAGGGTCTGCATCTGCATGTCATAATTGGCTCAGTGGTATGTCTCTGGAGGATAGCTCAGGGGCAATGCGCGCCTTAGAAGCAAGACGCGCGGAGCAACACAGGTTCGATCCCCGGGTCCGCCCTTAGAAACCTCTATGTATTAAGCACGTCATAAATAACCAATCATAATCATAAGGGGTAGGATTGGCAGTTTCTGGGGGACCACCTGGAGTTAATAATGGTTCAGACGAAGAGATCATGCAGCTGTCATCTTGGATTTGCTTGTGTTGCTCTAAGCCCGAAAGGGCTTTCCTGCATTTGGCTGCTGGCTGTGTTGATTTCCCAGGAGCAAATAAGGTTGCAAACAAGATTCTAAGTGATCCGACCGCGGCTGATTTTGCCGCGGCCGGAATGTTCGCATGAGAAAGGTGTGAACTACCAAAAGTTTGCACCTTTCTCATGTGAACACACTTGCATACTACGGGGGCTGCAGGGTTTAAGCCCGCAACCCCCGCTCACTATACTGTAAAGTACAGTGAGCAGGGTGTTGCGGGGGACACCCCCGCAGTCTTCTTTTTTTTTAACTTACCTGCAATGCTATCACCAAAGGTTCGAACTTTTGGTGTTCGAATCTTTGGTGGTAGCATTTTTCGGTTGTTTTGTACGGTCGGCCATTTATTTTTCGGCCCGATCTTACAAAACCGCGAGCAAATGCTGGGTAAAGTTTGTATTCTGCAAGAATCATTTTCAACAGTAGGCGAGTGAGGAGCTGGGTAATTTGGTTCTGCCTTGTGAGAAACCAAAGGGTATTCCTCAGTTCTATTCCACATGGGTCTTCTGTGCAGGTGGCCAGGGAAAGGCCATCACTTTTGGATTCTGACCCTAGGGGTGGACAAGCGAGGGAGGATCACCTGCGTGCAGGGTCTGTGAGGAGTGGGATGCCCTTAGAACAGACATGGTATCCCCCTTTTCCTACTAATCACCAACCCAACTCTTCCCCCGCCTTCATGGGGCATTTTAATGCCCTGACTTCCTCATATATGAAAAACTAAAAGTCCTGGGATGAGGAAGTGGCAACCAAGATTTATGAAGACTAGGTGATTTTACCACTCTGGTAATGGGGATGAGGAAGAGGCCTGCTGAGAGAAATAGAGGTCAGGCATGTCCCCTTAATGATGGCCAGGCAGGGCTAATGGTGCATTCACGGCTGCAGGTGTATAAAAGGCCCACCACAGGAGAATGATGTGTTTCTAGAAGCAGTGGCAGGAGCAGCAGTGGCAGGGAAGCCATGGCGTTCATGGAGGAGCAGCAGCAGAGAGCCAAGAGATGCATTGAGGATCTGTAGGTGTGCGGCACACCAGTTGTTCATAGGAGTGCAGCCTGGGAGCTGGGGCTCTGTGGAACCAAGGGAACTCTGAAATGGAAGCTGTGCCTGTTGTTGCCCCTTTTCGTGGAATTTGCAGTGTTCGTTCTCCTGGGGTCAGAAGCCGACACAGGAGTGCCTGAGGGGCAGAAAGTGGAGCACGGAGGCAGAGAATCAAAGGCTGAGAGATCTGCATTGCAGGAACACCAAAGGACGCAACTGGTGAGTTTCTATGTGAAAGCAAACCAGGTATGCAAGTGTTTGAACATTACGCGCAGGATTGCTTTGTATCAGGGTGGTCGCATGCATATTAAACCACGTTTCCGAAGGTCTCCAAGTGTAATCCTCATTAACTTTTGGATAAATTAAAATACTTTTAACGGAATGGTCACATGTACATAAGACACTTTTTCAAAAGTCTGAGTGCTGGGCATGTTACAAAGGAAATCTACAAAGACTTCTAATAACGGAATGAAATGAATTAAACCTTTTTCAATTGTTACAAAAGTCTTTGAATACTGGGCACATTATTACAGACATTCTACAACGATAAATAACACTGAGGTGTCGGGTGAAGATCTTTAACACTATTTGAATTTCGAACCTATTGAAAAGCATATCAAACATATATATCTTCAACTATTCCCTCTGAAGATTGTAAATGAAAGAATCTTTAAATTCATCATATACCAAGCACAAAAGTGAATGTAACTTTAAATAAAAGGCAAAATAAAATTTAACCTTATAGTGAAGAGAACTTCAGCCATACAAGTGCGTCAAATATACCTTGGGCTCCAGAGTCAATGGAACTTTAGAGGTGAACTTTAACAAGTAAATAAACTGCAACTTTCAATAAGGACATTCTCTGTACAAACACCCACCATATCCAGAGGGCACAAGGGTGGCACAGACCTTTAAGAAAGCTGGAAAATATCCTTTTATATTGAAGGGGAATCTTGGGCAAGGGAACCCTGAGGTTTAACTTGCTCATTGACTGTAGGACGAAGTCTCAAGATATTTTGTGTTTGGAACTATGCTTTGAAACTTGGGGAAGGGAACGCCGAGAGTTGGTTAACTCTAGATCATTCTGAACTTAAGGCAATCCTGAGACTTTTATTGGAACTGCTTTATACTTGGGGAAGGGAGCTTAAAGAAAGCTGTGCATGGGAGAGAGCTCTGAACTTTGTGTTGAACACTATTTATTTGGATGCTGACATCCTGAAACATTGTATAAGATTAGTTGTGAGGGCAAGTATTAGGTTTTGGACACAGACAGATTCCGAAGTTGAACTTTTGGACTTTTACTTTCCTTAGGTTTGGTAGGGAAATCCCACTATAGTATAGGGCAAGATAGGTGTTTGTCCATCCTGACTTTTAAGTTAATACAATTGTATTATTAATTCAGAATCTGTTTTCTGTGTCTTACTCCACGATGCCTTCACACTTACCTGCTTTTATTGCACAGTAATGCAAGAATTGGATTGCCACTCCCCCACACTAATATATACCCTGAATTACTTCAAACTAAGCCAGCAATACACGTCCACCCAGCAAGGTGAGAAAATTATTTCTGGCTCTCACTAAGGGCATTGCCATTTCAGTACTGTATTTCCCACAGATGTCACAGCGCAGTTCACAAACAAGACATCTGTGTATCTGTTTGCCCCACAGCAGCCGTGGTGTCGAAAGCCTTTGAGCCCAAATATGCCCAACTCTCCACACGTGGATTACACAACCGAATGATTTTCCACGTAAAATACCCTAAAGGTCAGTTTTGTGCTATCCTGTTTTTAGCTTTTATAGGTGTAGCATAATTATGGGAATTTTATGTCATGCACAGAGTCTCAATTAACAACATTAGACACTATTAGAGCCCCCTTTTATGTCCCACATTTTAGGGAGACCTACTCCAGGCCCAAGAAGAAGGCACCTCGCCGAAACGTCTTAGGACAAGCACCCTACTGTGCCATTTTTGTCCCCTTACAATTCACTAGAACGGTTTGATTTACATCAAGGCGTCAACCACATGCTAGGTCACCCTCTTGCCTGGCAATGCAATCTAATGTGATACTATTAGTTGCTCTCTACGGATGTAATTCGTATATGTTCTATCACAAGTCACTATAGGTGGTGAATGGCAACAATTATTTGCTGCACAATTGTATAAATATCCATGAAAAGTCAAAAAAAAGTTTTGTTGATGATTCTTTCAGAAAAAACAATATGTGTTGTAAATAAAAAAATGTTTGGTTAAGTAATAAGCAAACGAGAAAATGATACAGCAATATGTACATCAAAGAATAACATATGAACAGCTATATAATTAAAAGCTGTGTCTGATACATGTTAATTCCTGTCTACTTAGTCATTTGAGATCTATCACACACAGAATAAGTTGGACTGTGTTGATTATGACAGAATAATATTGTGTTTACAAAAACTAAAAGGTAAACCTTTGAATTTAGACGTCAGGACACAACCCCCTTGTGTCTCCACTCCCCACACTAGATTCTACACCTTTACAATGTTGCAGGTTGAAATGACTGTCTCTCACAGACCATGAGGTTCAGTGCGGGTGCCACAGGACCCCAAGTATGGTTCCCTTGAGGTGAGGGCTAGGTTCTTTTCCCTTACCCTTCAACCTTTTGGGTCTGATTTTCTGGGGGAATCAAAATGCCCCAGATTGCCTCACAAAAGCACATTGTGACTGTCCCCTTCCAGTTGTCGGAAACCTAGAGCCCCTCCCTCTACACCCACTGGCTCAGAGTGACACCCAGCCCTGAGCCACCCTCCTTATAGTCCTCACAGTCAGGCAGGGGTCATCAGTTGAAGCAAGGCTTTGCAATTGATTCCTTCAAGGACTTGTGCATGGATTTATGGCATCTCAAGTAAAGTGCAATTTCTGGTGTCCACTCCCTATTATGGAGGCAGATAAGATACTTGACTGCTACGTCATGCAATGTTGGGCTGGTGGACCCCGGCTTGTTGCGTTCGTTTCTAAAGAGCCACTCAGGGCGAGCCAGTGCCCAATTACGTGCTACGTCATGCACTGTTGGGCTGTGGGAAGGCAGGAGATCACACAGTGGCGGTAGCCATACCCCCAGGAGCCCAGCAACTGGCTTCTGGCACTAAAGGTTTTTCCCTGGGAACACAGGCACCACACCCAAGCCCATGCTAAATTGCACACTGTTGGGCTGCTGGAAGGAAAAAGAGCGTTCTGTGGAAATAGCCATTCCCCCAGGACCCCGGCATCTGTTTTTCTGCTCTTCAGAGCCTTCCTGGGCAGGTCAGTGCCCGATTCTGCACAAAGTCATGTCCTGTTGGGTGACTTGGTCGAATGGTATGAATTCTATGCACTGCACCAACTTGCATATACTAACAAGAGATTTGATCCTTGCTTTGCCTCTAAAATCAAGAGCTGGTTTGTACTTTTGGTTTTTATTGAATGTTAGCTGCAGTACAAGTGTACTATAAGGGTGTTTTTCTCAGCTTAATATCTGCAGGGACTTAATTTAAATTGTGCCCATCTTTGAACACTTTCAAGGATGGGGCAACAGATGGCTGAATTATGGGTTAGAATAAAGCACCATCTAACTGGATGGGCTCAACCGCTTCTGTTGTTTCTTTTATCACAGAAGCCAATGCTCTTTCTTATTACTGAGATTGACTCATTACTGGGGGATACAAAAAGTGCCTGACAGGGTAACTGCTTCATTATTGTGAGACTTGAAGGGTACAAGGGTAACAAAAGAAACCCTAGTTCCCCAATACACTAATGCCCAAGCACAGCTTTAAAATTTTATTTTATTGTTCATTCATAACGCGTTTAATTCCAGCGAGGGGTTTATAAGCGCGGGATCGGGATTCGAAACCGCTGCGTTGTCTTGCTTTGTGTTTAGGACTTAACAGATATCATCAAAGAATACTAGAAGGGCGTCGGACCATATGACTGTTTTTTTGAAATCCCCTGCCTTTGTCTTCAAGAAGGAGGTTTTGCATGTTGTTTCCGGATGGATGTACATACAACAGTTAATGGCTCATTAATCGATATAAGTGAACACCACTACAAAGACATTTCAACCTACACCAATGAAGAGACTATTGGCTTGATCATTTTTGCAGATGGAGTTGACACTGCTAATTGTTTTAGTCCCTTTACTGAATATTGTGATTTAACTGATTGTCCTTCATCAGAGTCAGTGCCTCTGTTCAACCATAATTCTAGACTTGCTGACACCTCTACACAAGTAGATTATATCGATATTATGTTGGCTTGTATTAATCAGCCTGTGAAGGTTTACAATGGAACCGGATCCCATTTATTAAGTTCATTCTATCTGATCTTAACTTGTTATTCTTGTGGAATGAGAATGTTCACTTATCTGTAGCAGATAGTACCAAAATTAAGAAGCTTTGAATGAATGTCTTTTGCCACATTTCCTTTCTGGTTCTTCTTTTGGCTCACAATCATTATATTAGCTGTGCATTAAGGCAGCATGGAGATGTCAGGCATATTTGAGATAGATCATATGCCCTTGAAAGCGTGCCCTTTATTTATGAATTTGGTTTGATATTTTACCACTTGCAAGTGCTGTAGCCAAGTGGTAGCAGACAAAAGCTAATATCTGCACTTTATCAGAAGAAACAATTGTTCATGTTATATTTTTCTTTCATTTTACACTGAATACAGGAAAAGGTTCCATATATCACATAATTAGGAACAAGATTTCACCCACAACAAATGAAATGTGTTTTCTTCATAGCATCAAACGACCAGGATGCGATGGTAGTTGCGCAAGAGACACCTGAACTTGATTCATGTGTTGTGAATATACCATATCTCGATGTATGTATAATTGTTTTATAATTGTTAATACATTATGGAGGTCATTACGACTCAGGCGGTAAGTATCTGACATTACCGCCATGGCGTAATGAACGTTTACGCCGTGGATCGATGGCGGTAAGAGCGTCACATTCCGACCCATCGCGCACGAGCATTACGCCATGGCGGTAATGTAAATTACGCCATGGCAGAAACGGCCCCTACCGGCATCGTACGCCGCGCAAGGTGCACTATCGCCACCCATCTTAGCGGCGACTGTAGTGAGCGGACACCGTAGTTAGCAGTGACCGTAATTAGCGGTCACCGTAAATAAGCGGAACTGGAAGTAGCGTCATCGCGGCGGAACGGGAAACAGCACGGCGGCCATCTTGAAAAACACAATCCATTGCCATCCTCCCCAACCATACCAGATCCAACCCTGAGACCTGTCCCAACCCATCACCCACCCAATTACCTACATAAAAATGCCCAAAGTTGTGAAGAAGGCATGCGATCGGCAGCGCCAGGACCGATTTTCTCGGGAGGAACTGACCATGCTTGCTGAGACTCTTCAGGACAATGCTGCCGTAGTATTTTCTACGCAAATGACCAGGCCGGCAATAGCCAAAAAGAAGGCCATATGGTCCCTGGTGGCAGAGCGTGTCAGTGCGGTGGGGACCGTACCCCGCAACCCACAGCAGTGCAGGAAGCGGTGGGATGACCTGAGGCTCCGCGTCAGAAGCATCATCTCCGCAAATCGCAACCAGGGCCTGGCTATCGGGGGAGGATCTGACTCCCCAATCAAACTCCAACCATGGGAGGAAATATGTGCCAGCACAATAGGCATGGAAGGCATCAAAGGTGTAGGAGGGATGGAAAGAGGAGCGTCGACATCAGGCGATGAAGGTAGGTGCCTCAAATCAAGACATGCTATAGTCGCTGAAGTCCATTCATGTGTAGCACAATGTTGCCCTAGAGTGTAAATGCAACACATCAGCTGGACACTGCCCACAGCCATATGCGACCTCCACCCTGTATACATGTAGCATGCACACCCTAACTGCAGGCACCCACATACCTCCAACCTTATTCCACACAAAAAGGAGACAACCTGCATGCCCCTGCCTCAAATGTGCCTCATCTAGTGACCAAAATCATGTCAATCATTGCCATTCCAATGTCCGCAGACCCATCAATAACGCTCTCCCTCCTTTGCTCCACCACAGGTTCAGAATCCAACCCCGAGGATGAGGACACCCCTGCCACAAAAAAAGCCAAGAGGGCCAAGACCACCGTGCACAGACCCTCCACCTCAGCTGCAGTGAGCCAGACACCGCAGCAGGCAAAATCCTCTTCCAGCACACAGGACGGGCCACCGACAGGCACCCCAGCAGGCAACAGGCCAGCAGCAGCAGCACCACACGTCCCCACATTGTCCGCCACAGAAGGCACCGGTTCTGCAGGCAGCAGCACCATAGCGGAAACAGCTGCCATTGCAGCATGCTCTGACTCCGATACAGAGGAGCCCGATGTTGGACGCCCCACTGACCTGCCTCATTCCCCCTGTCTGTCCCATACCAGCCCCCATGAGGATCCCACACAGGGGCACCCAGAGAAGAGGCCTGGCCATCCACCCATGCCCCGCTGAAAGTCCACAAGAGGGGAGCAGCCCCTCCGTGACACCACCTGCAATGGGCATGGCCCAGCAGAGGCAACAGTCCCTTGAGGATGTCATTGCACGTCAGCAACAGCTGTCCACGCTCCTCAATGAGCATGCTGCGGAATGGGGGGGGGCGCTAGGGCAGCCATAGAACAATCTACGGAGACCCTAAGGGCTGAAATTGAGCGGAGCACGGAGACCCTGAGGGCTGCAATCCAGTCCACCTCAAGGGACATTTGTGGGGAACTTGCCGCTGTGCGCCGTGTGCTCTCAGAGCTGTCCCACACCCTTCAGGACATGTATGCACGTGAGCAGCCAGGGACATCCTCTGTTGCCAGTTCTGCCCAAAGCAGCCCCGTCCGACGATCAGGACGGAACCTGCGCTCCACAGGCAGGGGTGCCCCGGGGGCCGGGAGAGGGGGCTTGCAATAGCGTGTGCCCACTGTTACAGCCATCTTTAGCCACTCACAGGGTGTGTGTTGGGTTGTTCAGGGGGGAGGGGGGAGTTGGGAGGGGGGTGTGTTGGGGTGTTCAGGGGGGAGGGGGTGTGTTGGGGTGTTCAGGGGGAGTGGAGAGGGGGGGAGGGGTGTGTTGGGGTGTTCAGGGGGGAGGGGGTGTGTCACAACAATTTACAATTGAAATACACATTTTCCTTTTTCCCAAATCAAATGTGTGGACATTTTCATTGCGTATGTGTGCTTTATTGGTGTACAGTCCAGAGTGTGCATGACCCAGAGACACAGTGCCCCAAGTGCCGTCTCCATGTGATACACACCAGCCGTGTGTGCTAGAAGCATTGGTTGATATTTTGACGCATTTCACGCCCCTCCTGTGCATCGCCTCCTCCATGAGGTGCGGTCCCATCTGCACCCTCCTCATCGTCAGGTGGTTGCAGTTCTGCGTCAGGGGGCTGGGGCACATTTCGTCTGACGCACATATTGTGTAGCATGACACATGCCATGACCATCTTTGCCACCTTCTCATGGCGGTACAGGAGTGCCCCACCAGACCTGCTGAGGCAGTGAAACCGTGCCTTCAATAGGCCGAATGCCTGCTCAATGACCACACGGGTACGTGTATGTGCACGGTTGAAGTCCTCCTCGTGCTGGTTCTGTGGGTTCCGGACTGGTGTAAGGAGCCACCTCTTCAGGGGATAGCCTGCATCACTTGTATGTGGGCGAGAATGTATGTGTCAGTCATGACGTCTAATTCAGAACATGATGTGCCACCATGGCTTGCATCCAACTGTTACTTTGGACCACTTCTAAATGCAATAATTGATTCACACTATGCAACCTGTATATGCTCATGGCTCTCATGGCCTGTTTTGCATGCCATCAACCAATGTATGCAGAGGGGTCGAGTGCCTTGTGAGTGCCCATCCACTGTGTTCGTTCATGCCGTTTGTTTTGGTGGCCTTGCACGTGTCCTGTGATGTCAATGCTCACATCATTGCAACATTGCTGTCGGCCTCATCATGGCCCCAGTGAGCAATACTGATGTTGATAGAGACATTTTGGGGGCCCTGCTCTCTGTGTAATGGTGTGTTGATGTTTCTGTCCGTCATGTGCCTCCTTCGTACGCAGTTATGGGGGACACGCCTTTCGGTTGATGGTGTTTGGTGACGTGCATGTAGGTGCATTTTGTTGTAGTCAATGTGGTCTGAATTGGTACAATGCACTTGCAGATGGTTGTGTCATGGTTGGGACACAACCTCATTCACATGGTAGGGCTGCATACATCATGTATTGGGTTTACTGGTGTTGGGTGAAGTTTGGGTTGCTTTAGGGTATGATCTGGCTCCGTTGTCTCTGCTACTCACAGCCAGGTGGAGTATGCATCATCCCCCCCCCTTTCAGCCAGGTGGAGTATGCATCATCCCCCCCCTTTCAGCCAGGTGGAGTATGCATCATTCCCCCCCCTTTCAGCCAGGTGGAGTATGCATCACCCCCCCCCCCTTTCAGCCAGGTGGAGTATGCATCATTCCCCCCCCCCTTTCAGCCAGGTGGAGTATGCATCATTCCCCCCCCCTTTCAGCCAGGTGGAGTATGCATCACCCCCCCCTTTCAGCCAGATGGAGTATGCATCATCCCCCCCCTTTCAGCCAGGTGGAGTATGCATTGGTACGTTGTTCACCTACCCACTTCACATTTCCATGGTCATGACATTAGACTCACTGAGTAGCCAGGATCTTGGGCCTGCATATCGTTCCATGTAGCGTGGTATTGTGGAGTTCCTCTGGACCATTGAATCATGGGTTGCTCCGGGGAATCGGGCACAACAATGTGTGATGATCCTGTTGGAGTCACAGACCATTTGCACGTTGATTGAGTGGAATTGTTTCCGGTTGCGGTACGGTACCTCCATGGCATGTGGAACCACCAATTCCACATGGGTGCAGTCGATGGCACCAATGCAACCAGGTAAGCTGGCTAGTGCATGGAAACCCACTTTGGTGTTTGCAATCTCCTGGGCAGTCCGTGGTAATAAGATGTGGTCGCCTGTGTGCTTGAGGAGGGCATCGAGCACTTGGATAAGTGTACGTGAGAATAATGGTTGTGAAATGCCATGCAAGTGCCCCACTGTGTGCTGGTAGGTGCCTGTGGCCAGGAAGTGGAGTACAGACACTACCTTCAGTAGGGGTGGGATGGCGGTTGGTGTTTCTATCATGCTGACGATGTCGCTGTGTGTCATGTCTACGATGGCGGTGATGGTGTCCCGGTCCAAACAGTACAGGGTGTGGATCTGCTCAGCAATGAGGTTGAATGGACTGGCTCTGATGCGTGGGATTGGGGGCTGCCTGCGTGGTGGCACTGGCTGTGCTTGTGGGGCTTGCTGGCCCTGCCTTGCCCTCCTTCTCCTCCTGCGTCTCCTCTGTGCTGCCTGTTGTTGTTGTTGTTGTAGCACTTGCATTGCTATCAGGTCCTCCAGCCCCAACATTGCTAGTCCTATTGGTATCATTGTGGATTGTGACTGGGTGTGGGAAGGGGTGGGGTGTGCTCTTTTTGTACTTCCTGAGTCTGTATTGCCTCCACCTGTGCTATTTCTGTGCACCTGTGGCAGCTGGATTTACTTTATATGGCCATTTACGGTTGGTTCGCGATGGCATAATTAGCACCATGGCGGTAAGGTATTTAATGGGCTGGGTGATGGCGTTAGGTGCATGTCCGCTTGGGTCGGCATTCGCGTACCTTTCTGCTATGCAGGTAATTACGGTGTGGGAGGTCGCATGCGCGCGTCCTTGGAGCAGTTAGCGGCAGCGTTAACTACGATGCCGCTAATAGCATCGTAGTTAACGGTCACGGGTCATAATCGGACCTAGCGGAAAACAATGGCGGTAATCATTTACCGCCATCGTTTTTCACTTAGCGACAGGGTCATAATGAGGGCCTATGTGTTTTCTTGCTGTTATGCTTTTGTGGATATGTATTTATTTTCTTAATTAAGATTTTACGAGTTCTTATAGGGCTAATATGGTGCCCCTTAAGGGCCTGCTGGTTGCTCCCAAAGCAGTTGCCTACAATGGGCTTATTGTAAAACCAGCCCTAAGTCCTTCATGATGTAATTTCTCACTTCAGATTCAAATCTTCACCGAGTTGCTTTTCTTCTCATTTTAACTGAGAATACACCAAATAGTATCTTTCACTCAGGAAAGGTAGAACAAGTCAATTCTTTAGTGAGGCTGGAATCTGGCACAGAAATGTTCTTTAGAAATTATTTCCAGAAGACGTTTTGAATTACTAAAGCTTACCATAGCAGTGAGGTGCAGAAAGCCCTTTTAAGTGGAGTTGCATCATGAAGGAAGAATGGAAGAAGAGTTTGTCTGCTGTCACTAGACACTGGTGGGTGATACTCACTCTTGATGAGTGAGAAATGATGTGCATGTCGTGAACAGACATGCAGTTCAAGGAGCTGGTGACTTGTCTGACTACTAGCTTGCATCTTGACATTCTCGCTGAAAAATGGCAAGTACCTGGTCACTGGGTGTCATTTTCTGACTGCTTGGCTTCCGTTCTCTCTTCTCTGTGGCACTGGCTCGTCGAACGTCCAGGTTGCTTTGGGGTCAGTGCAGGTAAAGGATCCAGCCCCCTTCTGTCCTGGGTGCCCGATTCTTAACTCGGCGCAGTGAACGTGCTAAAGAGCACGATTCACTGCACCATATGAGGATTGCCAGACTCCACCACTATTCTCAAGTGGGCCCGGGCGTCCTCGTAGTGCACAACAGTGCACCTTCAGTATTGCGCCTGTTTTTGGCTTAACGGGCGCAATCCTGAAATCTCAGCAGCATTTTTGTAAAATAACGACAAACTGATTTTATCATTATTAAAGCAATGTATCGGTCCCTTCTATTTAGGTGTTTGTGATAGGGTTTCTCAAATGGTGACCATGTGCCATAGCAGAATTAAGCTCAGGATGGTGGATGAATAGGTTAATAATGCACATCTATTGTTACAACATCGACTATTTAGTAGGTATACAAACGTTTCTGCAGTCAGTTAATTTTCTCTTCTGTGTTTTCCGACTAGTGGTCCAACAACCGGTCACAGATCATCAAAATTACATTAAAGATGATGATGATTTAGCAACAGAGCAGGTTCTAGCTTGTGAAGAACAGATTGGCTAAACTGTGTCTGCCATTAAAATAGAAATGTTAACAGAATGCCCAGAGACTGGGGAACTTGGCAGTCCTACTGTTCTCAATTATAGGAGTAGGATTCTGGGGTGCTACCTCTTTGGACTCTGCTATTGGAATTATTAATGAAATACTGAAGTGGGTACCTCTTTCTTTTGATTTATTTGTATTTATGTATTGAAGAGTTAAGCTCTTTGATCCGAAACTTTGCAGGGAGTAGAGCAATACCTTATCATGGAAGTTTTACATTAACTGACTCTCTTAAGCGGAGCGGATGGGAACCAGTTGTTGGAGGGAGAAATGTACAGTAGAAGTATGGACACAGTCCATTACAATCAACACAGTTATGGGTCATTCAGGGTTAAATATATGTATTTACAAGTGTGCACCTGGGAGATGGTGGGCTTAGGTTGTAGGGAGAAGGGCTGATACTGTTGTAGGACTCTGGTACCTCTCCATACTAGGTGATTGTTGAGTGCTGTCTTTAAGCACTGTCTTGTGGTGATATATGGAGAAACTGTAGGTAAAATTCAATGTAGTCCGAGAAAGGTAGCATACATTTCTATATGCTGAAACCAGGCATGCCCAAATAATCTGGTAGAGGTGATGGCAACCAAGAAGGGAGCTCTGCTTGTAAATAGCTTTAAACAATGGAAGGCATACGTGCACTCGGTCTATGTTAGCATGGCTAAAATAACATTCAGATCCCAAAGTGACTGTGGTCTTTAGTACAATTAACATATCAGGCCTTTCTAAATACTTAAAAATCCCACCAGACCTGTAGCGCGAGTGACTTACTTTACACTCGACCTAAAATGTGTACTCGCCCCATGCTGAGTTCGTAACTAAATACTTACCAGTGTTTTGTGCAAAATGGTGCATGTCACCATTTGCACACTTCATATTGCGTGCAATGCTGCCACCTAAAGTCCAGCCATGCGCAGAGAAAAGTATTTGCCATTCACTGCAAACAAAAATTGTTTGAAGTAAATATCAAATAAAAGTTTCTAATGTCCCCGTACTCACAAGCAAGGTGAAGTACATGCAAATGGTACTTGCCTTTCATAAAATCTACTCATGAGTGGGCAAGTAGGTTTTTGCAAACCCTGCATATATGTGGAAACATTAAAGTGCCTTTAACAGGTGAAATTGACTTTTTTCAATCAAGTAATGGTTACACAGGAAATGCCCTGTCCCACGTTAGTTTGTCATGTATTTTAAAACTGCATGGTAAAACTAATTATTTTGATTTTTAGACATGCTGCGTATCCATCGAAAATACTGATTAAGTGATTTACAATGGACAGCTCTTTAAATCGCATCCCTCTCATGAAAAATTACCCCAATCCACTGTTATTTAACAGTGCCTTAGACGGTGGGGTTTATATCAAGTGATGATATATTTTCAGTACACCGTGTCCTCGAACAGTTCTGTATTATAAACTGTGGTCCCAGTTCAATGCAGACAATTAAGAGAATTAAGAGAATGTGCTGTGCTTTCACAGCGCTATAACAAGCACGTTCATTGTGCCGTTAGGTTCACAGATTAGGATTGTTATATTTGCATACATATTATGCATTAGCTTGATGGTACAAGCTACATGAACATTGTATAATACATTTCAGCTGCTCTGAGTAAAGCTTCCAAACCAAATGAACTGTGATAAACCCAAAGATAATGGAATGTCCTGTGGTTACCGTACATCTAGAATCCTGGAAATGAGAAGCAGGTTGTTGGCTGGCATCTTGGTTGGATGCAAAATGAACTTTGTAAGTTTAATAGGGCTGCTACACATTTTGGTCGGACACCATTTTGAATAAGATGAGCACTGTGCAGGTGGCCTGGATGACATCATGGTTGAACTCCATTAACGTCAATTAAAATGGCTGCTGAACAGGATGTCTGGCAGCCATATTGGTAAACTCCAATGGCTAATGAACATTTTTGCAGGCTGCCTCCTTGATTAAAGTGTCTTCACCATAAAAAGGCCTTGCATTTTTCAAGTCATAGATGCAACTGGCAAGATAGTCTGAAGGCACTGTGAAGGAGATTACATTTGACAGGCAGAGGTATTCATGTGGTATTGTGGTAACCCCATAAATAGATTTTTTTTACATTTAGCAAAAGGATCTGAAAGATGGGAACGCTAATATGTGCTGGGGCAGAGCTGGAAGGATGCACCAGGAGGTTACATTTTGAGCACAGGAATGGAACTGGTTACAGAAGTGGCTAGAATGTTTTGATTTGACCTTCGTTTTTGCAATGTTTTTTTCCTAAAGCTTTGACGAGTTGTGGTAAATGTTTCGGATAGCAGATGGAAACCCTTGCTCCACCTTGTACTACGTCTGGCTAGAATAGGATTTCATTTTTCTTGGGTGGATTTCATCTATGGAATTTAATATGAGGTTTGTAAACCATGGGTTTTTGGTAGGTTTTCAATTACTGGAATGGTAATACATGGCTGCCTCTCTAAACAGAACTAATGCGAGTACACTTTTACCGTGTATTGTCAGGTGACTTCACATAGGATTAGTTTTAGGAGTAGATATTAAGATTATTTCGGATGCTACACATGTATAATCTTACTGAAAATGGGATTCTTTAGAGTTTAGCCTGTGTGTTTCCTAATGTTTATATTTTATATTTGTACAAGAGTAAGTATACAAAGGTCAACTAAGTAATCAAGAGCATTTCATGTGTTCATTCAGTCTCGTAAGTTATAGTGGCATTATACTGTAAGTTTAAATTCATGCTATTTCTAATGAACATTGCGCATGGGCATTGGAAGTAGATAATTCACATTAGAATGCATTTTCCTGAATTCTAATGGAAAATGTACAACATTATGGCCGACTATGGTAAACCTTTCAGGTGTCCAAGAGCAGACAGAGTGTTTGCTTACTGTCGTGCAGAGATCAGTTACCACTACCTGGAGCCCTGCCACAGGAATGCACACTGTTCTCAGCCACAAAACCTTCCACAATCCCAGTTTGGATCTGATGACTATCATATCATAAATGTTTCCAAGGTATGTTTTATTAAGAAACGGACGGTGACAAATGATGGCTATGGAAGTAGGGATGTTACAACTAGTGGCTGGAAATGCTTCAGTCACAGGGCCTCACAACGAGTTGGGCGACATTGCAGTGGTAAATCCACGGGCGGCATTGCAGTGGTAAATCCACCGAAAAGCCTTCCAGCTGAATTACTGTTACCACCACTTGGGCCAGCAGAATTACTGCCAGATTACAAGTGGCGGTGGTGGTGTAAATCCCAATTTCATATGAGTCCATAGGACTCTATGGTCTGTTTTTGTCAGAATTACTGTGGTGGTAATTCCACCGATTTTGCCGATTTTTCAGCAGAGCGTTGCAGGATTTACCTCCAGCCCGATGCTGGAGGTAAATCCTCTGCTCCAGGGCCATGGTAGTCGTATAGCGGAGCGGGAACATTGGCTGTAATTCCGTTACCACTAATTTATTCCCGCTCTGCCCTACTTGTCTTAACAATTAGAAATCCCTCTGCAAGTCTTTTGATCGCATAAGGTGCTATCTCTCCGGTGCCATTAAAGAAGAGGACTAGCCAGGTGCAAATCATTCAGGCACACACATTCCCATCCATCACTCAAAGTTTCAAGCCCCTGAAAAGAGGGGGGTTTTGGAAAATGGACTTAACCAAAGTGAATGTATATTTTGAAATTATTTATAACTGGTTTGCGCTAGGCACTATCAAACTTGAAAGTAGCCAGTGCCACAAAAGCAGAAAACCGAAGCAGGAAGTGCATGGCAGAGAGACCATTAACCGCTTGACTCCACAGACATCATGCTACTAGGAGCCACACAAGGAAATGTACCGGAAATGTGATTAATCTCAGGACATCTATAAAAAATGGAAGAATTGAAGCATCTGTTTTCATGGAACAATCTTGTATTTGAAAAACAAATCCATTTCTAAATGAAGGATGTTGAACGCAAAAGTAACTACTTCCACAGACCTAGGGTCAGACGCACAGAGCGTTTTTCAATGGGATTGCGCCATTTAAAACGCTTCTGTGAATCAGGCCCACAGGGTGAACATCCCTCTTTAACACTGAGCATATGGAAAAGGGTTGGGGAGGCCCTCTGCTCATAGGGCCAACTATGCTTTGCCAACACTGGCACAGTGGCTGATGCACCTTATCTCACCTACAAATGGGCCCCGGCAACTGTGTGAAACGTCAGTACCTCCAAAGGGTTCCAAGTGATTTCCTCGACCACTTACTTCACTGACTTTTCAACTCCCGATGGTCCTATGATTGTTCTTGTATTCAGGGTCCTCCCGACGCACCCCCTCTTTCTCCTACCCCCGTATCCCTGTTCACAAACACCCATATTTTGGTCGAACGACCAACAAGGGTCAAAGTAAATGGCAAAGAGGTAAGTGTGGTTGATGAAACCACAGATTACGCTAAAAAAGGTGTTTGCCCTTATGTTAAGGTGTTTGCCCTTATGTTAAGGTGCTTGCCCTTATGTTGAGTCTGCTGTTTTACATAAATGGTATCGGCAGAAATGATCGCCAATAAAAAAATCGAATGGAGAAATGACTGCATCTTTTTTCCCCGAAATGTTGGCACATTTTAAAAAAAATATATGGGTGAGGTGGGGCAATGGTAATAGTTACAGTGGGGGGCATGAGGGGATATGGGGGACGGGGGAACCCCCCCTACCCCGCATTATTAAAATTAAAAAATTAAAAACGTTGGCGTCATTTCTTCATTCAATATTTTCATGGACATCCGCCACGGGAAAGCACACAGAGCCGCCAAGTGCTTCTGGGGTGCTACTTCCTCAACAGGAAGGCACACTCAGATGGAATAGTGAATGATAGCAAACATCACACCGAGACATAACTGTAAGGACAGCAAGGCCAACTAACCAATCTACCAACAATTTCATCCCTCTGCATACACCTCTCAAACTCTAACCAAACACAACCACAAGCCTAAAACACAGCAATCCGCAGAAACTTCACTACACTGCAACAACAAAACAAACCACACAGACTTGCACAACAGCACACGACGACTACCGACCGTAAAACACCCCAAGCCCAGCCGACGGACCCACTGGGCTGAGGCTGCCAACAGCACATCACTGCTCCCTTGCACTTTTCCAGCTTATTTGCACAAACCCAGCCCCCGCCTCCCTTTTTCAGAGCCGCCAGAGTGCCAGGGGACTCCGGTGGTGATCGTGCGCGGTACAAATATCTTTTAAAATTAACAAGCCCGCTGAGGGTTAGTCATGAAACACATGTGCTGCCCCTTGGATTGAATGAAGTCGAGCAACTGCAGCACATGCCAATAGACCGAAGGGGACAAGGGAGAGGCATTCTCTGCGACCTCCGCCGTCAGACAGTGCTGCTCAGGATAAAGATACAGGGGCACATATGCATTCCACAATGGGAAACCCTGCCCAGCTTCCGTATCCTGCTGATGAGCAAGCCCTGGGTGGAGCCCGAGCTATATGGAAATACAGGGTGGAATGACCCACTAGTGCCAACATGTATGACACTGTTGCAAAGAAGCCAGCCTTTCTCCAGTTACCGGGACCACGCACAAGAGTGGCATCACTGCAATCCGCATGCGCAGATTGAGCATCGCCCATATAGCACCCCCCTTTCGCCTCACTATTTAGTGTTGAAAATCCCTTCCTTGAGAATGAAAAAAGACAACTTCAACGTTTGTAATTACTCAGATCTCCATGGCTAAATATAATGTGCAGCACTCGGGGGCGTGGGCGTGCCCAAGGATGGTGCCAATGTATGTAGAAGATACGCAA
This sequence comes from Ambystoma mexicanum, assembly GCF_040938575.1. NCBI lineage: Eukaryota > Metazoa > Chordata > Amphibia > Caudata > Ambystomatidae > Ambystoma > Ambystoma mexicanum. Next base: position 156,805,177 of record NC_090941.1, on the reverse strand, counting down.
ACAAAGGGGGGTCTGGGAATCTCTCTACCAGCACGAACACAGCCCAATGACCTGTTCTTGGGTGAATAACCCCTGGGAGAGACTCTACCAAGTCTTTAGCTCACTTTCCTTTTCACAGAGAAGAAATTTCCCCGCATATCAGCCTTTGTCCTGCCCAGGGGCAGTCCAGCGCCGAAATGCTAGGCAATTCTCCTCTGAACAAGAGTACCATGGATTTCTTCTCTGTGAAAAGGAAAGTGAGCTAAAGACTTGGTAGAGTCTCTCCCAGGGGTTATTCACCCAAGAACAGGTCATTGGGCTGTGTTCGTGCTGGTAGAGAGATTCCCAGACCCCCCTTTGTTTGCATACATTAACTTTGGGTTTCACCCTAAATTAACAGGGCAATCCAGACGTGGACCCCTTGCTCACTGTTCTTAGAGAGGCAACAGTTTCACCTCACTGATGATGCCCAACAAGGCTGAAACACGTGTATGGGGTTACTGATGGTACTCTTGTTCAGAGGAGAATTGCCTAGCATTTCGGCGCTGGACTGCCCCAGGGCAGGACAAAGGCTGATATGCGGGGAAATTTCTTCTCTGTGTAAAGGACAGTGAGCTAAAGACTTGGTAGAGTCTCTCCCAGGGGTTATTCACCCAAGAACAGGTCATTGGGCTGTGTTCGTGCTGGTAGAGAGATTCCCAGACCCCCCTTTGTTTGTATGTAGAAGATACTGTTGTGCCATTAACCACAAGATTGTTAAATTCATCATATCTGTTCTGTGTCATCCTTAGAAGGTATATTTGGCAAACCTCATAGCAGGCTAAGGCCAATTACAAAGGCACATACTTATTGCCTTGCGCTTCTTTCAAGGATTATACTGGGGGCTCAACAAATAATGAAAAAAAGGTGCTGTGTGACAATGGCAAGGCTTGTATAGAATGGATCATTCAGGCAAGGAAAACATCCCATGGAATCAGTTTTCTCTTTGAACGCAAACTTGCAACCATAGACCAGTGTGACATAAACGATGCAGCGCATTCATGTATTTTATGCATAGACGTAGCGGAAATTTCAATCAGCTACAAAGAGATGCGCTCTCGGACTGAACCGTCACTCAGGGCAAGGACCCTTGTGAGCTTTGACAAATCGGCGGTTAGTTATACCATGATGCAGGGGACAACTTTCGGTCCCACAACTTGTCCCAGTGAAAAGTGCAACGAAAAAGGACGCCACTCTCGTCATCCAGCGTGTGCATTAAGGGCACAAAAGACAGAAGTCGGCAGCCAGTTAAAAAACAGAGCTGGCCAAACTCACCACAAAAAACTCCCACAACATTACAGTCATTACAACACACTAAAGAGCCCACTAACGCCCACGGTGATCTCAAGTTAATTCTGGCATGGCGTGCATGTTTCGGGAGGATGGCTCAGGGGCAGCCTCCTCGCCTTGGAAGCAAGACAACATGGAGCAGCACAGGTTCGATCCCTGGGTCTGCGCTTAGAAACCTCTGGGTATTAAGCGCGTTATAAATAACCTATCATATCATGTGAACAATTGTGTGGGGGGTAGGAGACTGTGCATGACCCTGTGTGACATTGTCAACGTGTGTGTTGACAGTTATTGGGCATGTAGTAGAGATTGACGGGCAATGTGGAACGGCCTAGGGCAGTTTAATAGGAGCAAAATGGAACATGCACAGAAATGTGCTTAATGGAGGGGAAACTGTCGGGACATTGCTGAGAACGACATTTCAATTATATTAGGGTATTGTTGACGTCATCATGGGAATGTGTTTCAATGGAGCAACACTGGAATGGCATTGACTGCCATAATTGTATGCAGACAATGTAGAAATCAGCAAGACAAGGTGATTTTTAGGGCAGATACTGGCATGGTATGGTCGAGAGTGACAGGACAGTTTTATGGAGGCAATATAGACACCAGCTTTACGATCTGATTTACTTGGGAAATGTTGGCATCTGATGTATTGGAATATGTTATGAGTTTTCCAACATTGCATACATTAGCCTACAGAGCTGCTGGCAAATCCTATCATTTGTAACCACTTAGTCCTGAAAATGGTGCTGTAAAATGCACAAGTGCAACCCCATGACTTAAAACATTCTCATGAACACCCCCCACCCAGCTCACTTGCACAAATCAAGCAACCCTATGCATGCCCCACCATTTAAAAAATTCACCAGCCTCCACTGCCCTCAATTCCTACTTCTGAGAGACAAACAGAAAAAAGATCATCAGAAAATAGCTTTTTTTGTATAATCAACTTCTGCCAACAACCTAGGTTCCTCCCCTGCCCAGTATCAGTGCTGTACCCTGCCAAGGCGCCCATAAAGATACCAGACAACATTACAGAGATTTTCCAACACCCTTTGAATTTAACGGTTGACTAAAATGCATGTTTTAAATATTGTTATGTCACTGCTTCATTTTCATTGGCTGACTGTTTAGATTTCATCCCGCCTACAGCAACATTGCTATATTGTGGCAATACTTTTATTCTTATGAACAGATTCTTCTTTTAAGAACATTACAAACTTTGTCTCGGTTTTGAACAATGCCATTTAAAATCTTTCACTTCCATCATGCCTTGTGCTTTTCCTCCCTCCCCCACTCAATGTTCAGCATGTTTTTTACATCTGCGTTTCATTTTCTCTGGATCCTTTCTCTCTGGTGGCGTCATTCACCACATTCAGAAATACGAACAAGGAAACCGAATACACTTCCAAAAGAAAAACTAGAAGAACAATACCATTCCTCTCCTTTACTCACAAAACACTAGCCCTCGTTTCCCTCATCATGTTAAAGATAGACTACGCCAACAGCTTATACCTCGGAATGCCGGATTATCTACTCAAGAAACTGAAACGTATACACAATGCAGTGGCCAGACTCCTCCTTAAACTATCACAAAGAGACCACATCACTGCCGGCTGTCATTCAAAAATGAATCACATTCAAAACAATGTGCATAACACACAGAGGAATCCACCGCCAAGCATCAGAATTCCTACAAAACAAAATCAACATTTATCAGCTGGCCAGAGCACTGTAATCCAGCACCAACGTCTGCCTAGAAGCAAAACAGTACACAAGGAAAAAACTTGGTGGATCAGCATTCTCTTGCCTAGTGGCAAAAACATGGAATTCCCTCCCGAGAGAGTTTGGAAACACGAAGGACAACCTCAAATTTAGAAAACTCCTAAAAACCTGGCTGTTCAACTCAGAACTGGACGAAAACGAATGAGCAACACCCACACCGCTCGGATTGAACAGACACCACGCAAGAGGGAGGAGCAAAGCATACCACGACAAGTGCAGGGAGGTAAAGAGACTTCTGAGAGGGAGGGAGACCTGGGCCCCCATGGAGGGCCCTAACTGAGTTTAAAGAGGGAGATGGGGGCACCCTATTTTGAACATCAGACAGAAGGGATAAGAGTCGAAAGAGAAAGAGTGACAAGCAAACTTAAAAGCACAGGGACTAGGTAGATCTAGAGCACAGGGAAAGGTCCCATGGCACACGCCCCCGCCCCAATGCACCCCTGAAGAGGCTGACGTAAGAGATGGTAGGCGCACTACAGTATAGAGCGAGGGCAAACTGGGCGCATAAATAAATCATCCAGGGCACTAGGCGGAGGGAGGTAGGAGGTGGAGGCACTGCCTCTAGATAGCCCCGCAGACAGCCCACAATGTTCCTCCCACGTATTCCTCATCTTTGATATATCCGATATCCTGCTTGAATCTTTGGAAACCTTCAAACAGCAGAGGGCGCCATACTTCGTAGACTCCTGATCCCTCAATGGCTTCCATACTGCTTTCGGCCATGACATCTAAGCTGGTACAAGTAGCATGCACCGCACCTGTTGCCTCGGTTCATGTCCCCCCCCACCTCCTTTAAGCACAAGCATCTCGAAGGTCAAAGAAACACAGATGTTGAAAGAGAGGAAGGTGTAAATAACAGATATTCTTCCAAAGATAGATGGGTAGGTTGGGAGGGTGATGAGGAATGCATGGGAGGCAGATCCAGTAGAAAGAACATTACCAGGGGTAAGTAATTTGTTCTTCCAATGGATCGTGTCCTCCCACATATTCCTCATCCTTCATAGACTCGCATAGCAGTATGTAGATGGAGGTGAGAATAATAATGTACTTCTTATTTAAGCTGTGAAGAATAGCTTTGACAAATCTACCCTCCTGACCAGATACAGAATCAAGAAGGTAGTAATGTTTTGTAAAGGTGTGCATCTAAGACCAGATTGTAGCACTGGAAATGTCCTGCACCGGCACCCGTCATTGTAGAGCCGAAAAAACAGCTACCCTGCTTGCGGAATGCGCTCTCAAACTATCAGGGACCTCCTTGCCAGCCAGAGTGTAACATTCAGTAATACACAAAACGATCCACGAGACAAAGTCTGTTTAGTAAGAGCCTGTCCCAGCCTTTGATCCATATAGCCCACAAAGAGCTGTTCGTCTTGTCTAACCTTAGCGAGCCTGCTAATGTAAAAGCTCAGTGCACTTTTGGGATTCAATCGATGAAGCCTCTCTTCCTCCTTGGAAGGATGTGGAGGTGGATAAAAAGATGGCAAGACCATTTTTTGTGCCAGGTGAAACTCTGACATCACCTTAGACAGAAATGAAGGACGAACCCTCAAAACAACCTTCTCCTTATAAAAAGTAGATAACAGTGGTTTGTAAGACAAAGCTTGAAGCTCGATCATCCGGTGAGCCGAGGTGATCGCTGTCAGAAAGACAGTCTTCAAAGTTAGCATTCTAATCAGACACGAATGAAGGGGGTGAAAGGGAGATCCCATCAAGAAGCTTAACACCAAATTAAGGTCCCAAACCAAAACAATAAAAGGAACCGTGGGAAGATGTTAGTCGGTCCCTTCTGGAACTGTATAGCAATAGGAAGTTTAAAATAAGAGCCTTGTTCAGGCGAGTACTTGAAAATGGAGAGTGCTGCCAGATAGGCCTTTGCCGTTGAAACCTGCAGCCCTTGATGGGTTAGATAGAACAAGAAAGTTAACACTGATGGTGTGTCACAAGTAAAAGTTTATTTTCTTATCTCTACAACAGCTGCATAACGTGTTCCAATGGCAGAGGCATAGAGCTTTTGTTGCTGGCCTTCTTGACGAAAGCAGCACCTCCATTACGTCCTCCAGGAGATCCCAATCTCTGCATCTCATCCTTTCAGAAACCAGGCGTGAACGTTCAGAGTTCTGATTTTTGGGTGGAGAATGCGCCTCCCTCCTGAGTGAGCAGCACCCCTGCTTTTTGAGGAAGACGAATCAGAGGGAAGATGGACATTTCTAGATGGTCTGGGTACCACGTCCTCCTGGCCCAATCCGAACAATCAAGATCATGGATTTCCTGAACGTCTTCAACCTCCTGATGACATGAGGAATGACAGGACTGGTGGCAACACGTTGTGGTGAATCTAGTGACGTCACCACGCCCTCAGTGGAGAAACCCTCTTCTTATACGACCAGAGAACGGCAGCCGCTACCTGATCCCAGTCCCGGGAGGTGGCTGCCTGAGGGAGGAAGACTCACTGGTAAAACCCAGGTATGCCCACTTTCATTTAGGCCATGATACTTACTTTCTGACTCCACCAACCCATACAACACATTGCAATATAGAGCCAGTAGAGCTTTATAATGATTGTGAGCCTTTTTCCCCCCACTCACCTTACAAGAAGGCTGACACAAGGCGGAGCAGGGGAGCAATATGGATCACACAAATAGAGATGCAATCTAGTGGTTTAAAAACAGGAAGCGTCAAAATGGCAAGAGACTTACTGGTCGGGTCGGGAGATACGAAGCAGCAGTCTGGATTGTTGAGTGGCTGGAGACGCTGTTGCAAGAAGCCCAAGAGATCTGCCACAGAGATACCGGGAGAGCTGCTGGAAAGAAATTGGAGGTGTACCGAGGACCGGAAACAAGCAAGTCATCTGCCATACCAGACAGCAGAGAACTGAGAGTCTGGTACTCGCACCCAAAGAGTATGAAGTGAAAGTCCTGGCAGGAGATTATACCAGGCAGTGTAACTGCGGGTCTGGGTCTCTCACCCAATCGGAAGAGAACTGTGAGAATTGAGAAGAGGAAAGCAACCTCTTGGGAATGTGAGAAATCTAGAGCAAGGGAGTAATACCCTCTGGACAGAAATTGTGTTTGAATTGTGAAAACAAGAAGCAACAGAGTGCCCCTCGAGAGTGATAAAATTCAAGTGATGTGAACCATAGCCACTAGACTGTAGAACTTTGAGAAAAAGAACTGTCTGTGTACCGAGAAACTGAGGGGAAGGGAGGATCCCTCATGAGGATTGATGAACTTTGATTACTTGTTTCTTTTTACACCTTTTCACTTTGGAACTTTGTGTTGAAACTTAGGAGAGAACCACAATTGTTCACTTGAAAGACTATACTCCTTTTTCACGTTATAATAGGTTTAGAATGTAAGGGTCAGATTAGGATTTCAGATACAGGACAGAGAACTCTTACTTTTGGATCTTCTGACAATTAACATCCTTTGTTTCGCTGAGGCAGGGATAGTGATAGGGCGAGATGGGTATTTTCCAACCCATTTTGTGTTATTAAACGTCTATAGCAATCACCCCAATGCCCTTCTGTCAGTCTGACTCCTGAGTCCTTACGGCATGCAGGAGTGGAAATTCCCAGCCCACTACCAACATGTCCCGAGAGCTCCACTCTGAGGAAATTCCCTGGAGCAGAAATGGTTGCATTTCCTCTTGCTACTGGACATGGACAGATCCACTTTAGGGGTTCCCCAAAGGGCGAAGATCTCTAGAAGGACTTCCAGAGCCAACTCCCATTCGCAAGAGACTGTTGATTCCCTGGCAGTGACCTCCTCCCATGTGGCCAGGGGACGGCAGTCGCCATCTGATTCTGACCCTGGGGGTGGAGATAAGAGGGAGGATCACATTAGAGGAGACAGCTGTCAGGCGGAGTTGGAGACTCCATCAGATGAGATGCAGTATTCTCCCTAACCTCCTGAAGAAGACCCTATAATACCCAAGTTCTTGATGGCTTGTTGTCATCCCACAATTCCTCTTTAATGTAAAAACCAGAAACCCGTTCCTTTATGTCACTCTAGACAAAACTTATACCTCAAACATTTACAACACACCTATAACGTCTCCTGCTTGTGATGTTCTGCTACATAAAACTTTTAAACAACAACATTTTAGACATCCAATACCATCTATGGACTTCATCTCCCATAAAGCCTTAAGTACTGAGATGAAGAAGGGGAGGGAGGAATGGATGCAGTCTAAGAGAAACCCGAAAACCTAATGTGCAGACTAGTTGTTTGGTTGAACTTAAAAGTTCGTGGGACATTTAAAAATGGCAACCGCACTAAACAGGGAGGCAGTAAGGTAAAGAACCATGCCGCATTAAGCTGAGAGAGAGAATGGGCACTTCCATGCAGCAGCTTACGACAATGAGTCACACGTACCACATCTCCAATCCAAGCCACAGATGGGAAACTGGCGAGTGAACACAGATCTGCAGGAAACACTGGAGAAACGTCTGGATTGGGTAAGAAGCCAACCCAGGGAGAAAACTTCACTGCAGAGGCACGCTATAAATCGGAGACACCGCAAACTACCGGCGAGTCTGACCAGAGCCATTGGGGACCCTGGGGCATACCAACACGTATGCAATCAAGTGAATAAATTATGCGGGATTGCTACTATGGACAATGCTCGAAAGGCAGTTTAAATATAGACAAAACCCAATAGTAAATCAAGGCGCGAAAGGAAGAATATTTGAATATGCACAAGATAAGGTGCAGCAACAAAACCTGAACAAATACCTATGCAAATACCTATGCATGTGATGTCAATGGGGCGAGGAGCCTAAGTAAACATATTGAAACAAAGTGAATGCGGCTGTGGCATAATTACAAGGACGGTGAAACCAAAAAGAAGTCGTGGTAGTTGAATACCCCAGGCAGTTGACAATTTTGGCAAGATACCTGGCAGGGGAGTACATTAGGGGATCTGAAGAGCCCACAAGAAGATTCCTGGCAGAGGAGTATACCAGGCAATCCACCAAAGCTGTAAAGAAAAGTTTAAAACAGTGGGAAGATACCTGGCAAGGGAGTATGCCAGAGGATCTGAAGAGCCCATAAGAAGATTCCTAGCAGAGAAGTATACCAGGAGATCCATCAAAGTGGTAGAGGAAGGTTTAACCATGTTGCAAAGTACCAGGCAGGGAAGTATACCAGGGAATTTGATAAGCACATGAAAGAAGTCCTGGAAGGTAGATTCACCAGGCACTTGGAGTTGCACAAAGATGGTTAACACTGTGGCAATATACCTGGCAAGGGAGTATACTAGGAGATCTGAAGAGTTCACAAGAGGATTCCTGGTAAAGGAGTGCACCAGGCAATCCATCAAAGTACAAGAGAAGTTAAAGAAAGTTTACTGTGGAATTTATTATATGAATACAAACTTTCTGAATCGAGCACAAAGAAACCAAGAAAGTGTTGGATGTCATGGGATGTATTGTTTGAACAAGAACCTTCTGAATCTAGTGTAAAGAACCAAACAAACTGTTGGATAAGGAGACACTTTTGCGATACCAAGAAACTGTTGTTCAAAGGAAATATTTTTGCCATCCCAACTAAACATCCAGGGGAAGGTAACCATCCTCCGGATACAAGGGTTTCTCATTGGAAAACACTTTTTGTTGAAATGATCTTCATAATTTGATTATGAACACTTTTTACAAAACATAAATCGGAGACATTTCCTTGCACCCTTAGTTGTTTGTTTCTAGCGTGAGAGACAGATTAGAACACTGTAGGCGCAAGGACCATTTCTAAGTTACGACTTGGCATAGACTGATCTTTAGTTTTAGTTTCCTAGGCAGGAAACTCTTCTTTAGGATAGGGTTAGAGAGGCGTTTATCCAACCCATTTCTGTTTAATAAAAATGTGACAGTGAGAATACTGCAAGTTTGTGTCCGCCTCTCATTTCTGATCTCTTACACTGTGCTCTGCCTGGTCAGAACATTTGCCGGTGTGTTCTCTTCTCTGGTGAACGGCCAATAGAGATTCCTTCTTGAAGAGCCCAAAACCAGAGCTGCATGGCCTCTCTGCACAGTGGTAGTGACCCTATACCTCCTCTCTAGTTGAGGTAATGCATGGCCACTGTGTTGCCCACCATTATCAGGACATTCTTCCCCCCCTATAGAGGGGAGAAAGGCCATCAGTTCCAGTCTGATTGATCGCCCTCAGCTCTAAAAGGTTTATGTGTAGTCTGGACTACGATGGAGACCAACGACCGCCGATTGTCAGATCGTTTCCATGAGCTCCCCAACCTGTGAGAGAGGCGTCTGTAACTACTGTTATCGCTGCCCATGGTTGCTAAAAAGGTTCTCCCTGTAACACATTCTCCTTGCAGGCCCACAACAGGAGATCCTGTGTGACCTTGTTTGGGACCTGAAGAAGGTCCCTCATCCTGCCAGAGAATTATGCCCATTGACATCCGAGGGCCAAGTGAAGGGATCTCATCCTCAGACAGGCCACTGGCACAAGGAAAATGCAGGATGCCATGAGACAGAGTAACCTCAAAAAAGTGAAGGCCTGTAGATGTTGGCCATTCTGAAAGGTCATGACCATCTGAAGAATATGCTGAGCCCTCACTTCGGGTGGCGAAGATTTCCCTGTGGAAGCATCCAGGACTGCTCCAATACATCGACATTTTTTAGAAGAAATCATGTGGGACTTCTTGAAAATGAGGGAGAAGCCCAGTTTGTGGAGAGAGTGGCAGGTGATGTTGAGATGATCTAGAACCTGTTTGGGCATATACGCCCTGATCAGACAATCGTCCAAGTATGGGTAGATGTGAATCCCTCCCCTCCTTGGACTTGTCGCCACTACTGCCATCAACTTGGTGAAGATCCTCGAGTGGAAGTAAGCCTGGAGAATCTGGAAAGAGGGGCCATCTTGAACTTGTCCTTCCTGATGAACTTGTTCAAACATCTCAAATCCAAGATGGGTCCCAGTCCACCGTCCTTCTCGGGAATTAGGAAGTAAGGGGAGAACCATCCTTGGTTCCTCTCTGCTGCAGGTACCAATTCTATTGCACCTTTCTCCAAAAGGGTAATTTCCTACTGTAAAATGAGCAGATCTGGATCCTTCAAGGAGTGGCTGCTTGGGGGAGAATTTGGAGGCCTTTTCAAGAATGGGAGACTAACCACAAAATACTGTTTGCAGGGCCTAAGCATCTGAAGTAATGCTTCACTGTTCTTCCAAATGTGTGCCACCAAAAGGCATATCCAACAGCCTTGCTTGAACATCTGGTGCAAAACCCGAAATGCGCAGCCACGAAAACCTTCTTGTTACAGCGCTCACCGCCATTGCATGACTAACACAATCGGAGGTGTCTAAGTCAGCCTGCAGAGACTGGTACATAGCATCCTTGCCATCCTGCACAATGTTGAGGAATTCTTCCTTTTCCTCACCCTCACAAATGTGTTCTGCATCCATTGCCACAATCTCCCACAAATAGTATGAATTATTTGCTAGAGCGCAAGTAGCATTAACAGCGTTTAGTGCCATGCTACCTGCCAAAAAAAGAAAAACTTTTTTCCCAGGGCGTTGAAACTTTTGTCATCCGTTTCTGGAGGGATTTTGCGATAGACAGCCACCTTTGAAGTTGATGCTGCCGCCTGAACAACCAGACTTTCTGAAGATGGATGTCTTGACAGAAATTCTGGATCCCCAGCCGAAGGCCTGTACTTCTTAGTCAAGTGCTTATTTACTGCTGGAGTAGCATCAGGCTTTTTCCAGTTTTCGAAGACTCTCTTGCTCAGTGTCGTATGAAAAGGTAGAATAGTATCCTTTGGAGGACCCTTAGCAAGGATGACCATAAGATCATCCTTCTCATATTCTGCAACAGGCCTGCTCCAGCCTAAATACTCTGTCACCTTGGCCACGACTGACCTATATGAGGAATCAGCATGCCCAGACACATCTGTAGTAGCAAACTCCACCTCTGGAGAAGTATCCAGGCCACTGGCATCATTCAAGGTGCCCATCAGGTCTCTTAACCTTGACCCCACAGAGATGAACTCTTCTGGAGCATTTGGAGTGCCATATTCCAAACCAAACATAGGGCTTCCCTCCTTTTCATCTACTTGAAAAAGTCCTTTTTTGATAAGGGCTTATGGGGTCAGGGAGGTTGTCGAAAGCTTTGACATTGATGGCTTCGGCGTCGAATAACAAGACGCTGATTCCTTCAATGGAGCAGAAGAGTAAGATGATGGCTTTGACTTGACATGAGGATCCGAATCACTCGACCCCCCTCAAGGAAGGTTCGAGGACTTAGGCATACAAGCAGAAGATTTTGATGACGCTGGCCTCACGAGGTGTGATAGGGTCGGAAGCCTTTTTCGGTTGACTGGAAGGGGTGGGTGGTGCCACCTTCGTGAAAACCTCTAACATTTTGCATTGAAATTCCTCCAACCCGATTCGAAGCATACTATGTTGAAAAACAGAAACTGAGGCAATGCGCGCAGTGCATGCTATTTGTACCCGCATTGACGTCATGGCCGAGAGCGGGATGGAAGCTACAGAGGGACTACGAGTCGATGACGCACGGGGCCCTCTGCTGTCAAAGTTTCCGACAAAACAAAAGAGTGGATGACTGGAAGGTTTAGAATTAATCTTAACCACTGGCATTGCTCTGGGCAACCCTCCAGACCATCCATCATTCTTCACCTGCCAAGCCATTATAAAAGGGAAAAGACCATATGCAAATCAGGCTTGGTCCCAGGCCAAAAGGGGCAGCCCAGCCCGAACGGCTTGGTCACATACCTTCTATACAAGACTACAATCGTCCCCAAACATATTTCGGCCTTGTTGGGCCTCGTCAGTGAGGAGTAGCTTGGCTCTCTCGACCCAGCAGGCACGGGACCAACATCTGGGCATACCTGTCCTACTCAGGGTGACTACAGCAAAACAAAAGAGGTTTCAAAAGCTGCAAGCAGGATATCGCATCTATCAAAGATGAGGAATACGTGGGAGGACACAATCCATTTTAACATTGCTTTACAACTTACAGACTGTTTGGATGTTTGGAGCAAAGCAGTTTAATGGCACAAGAGTGAGAAAATGAATAAAAATGATCGTGCCCGAATGATGGCAGTATGAGCAAGCCATTAGACACTCCAGGGGACATATGGAATACACATTTATATCAACAAGGAATTTAATTTGAATACCATTTGGAGTGAGGGTAAAATATATTGCTGCGAATTAGTTTGTGTCATATTAGAAGCAAAAGTACAGTAAGTCAAAAACGAAACGGGCAAATAGTACGGCGATATTTTACCAGCTACTGCACGCAGCCGAGTTCTCTCTTAATAATTTATACTAGTAACTTCAGATATTGTAAAGCAAGTTGCGCAGACAGTTTGTCTTTCAACTGGGGAAAACAATCCCTGCCCTACATCCCACAAGGCAGAATGATTTATTTCTCCTCATAAACGTTATCTGTAGCTGTTCTGACACGATGGCTGCCATCTATTGTGTTTCAGATTTGTAGCACTCATTCTCACCCTGCGAGGACGGCCATATCATAGCTGCTGCCGCTCGAAGCGCGCGTGCCGTCTATGAAACGCAGTCCAACCCCAGGAGGGCTTTTACATTTTGCCCAGTGTGTGCAGAAGCAAATACGTTACTTCTGCAGAGTGTGGGGCAAAAACTAGACGAGACCCAGGAAACGTATTTGCTTTCATCTTTATCTTAATGTTTTTGAACATCTCTAGTGAGAGGAAATACTAGGCTCATTTTCTCCTCGGGGCTGGACTGGCCTATTGGGAACTCTGGAGATTTCCTGGTAGGCCTCAGCACTCTGGGCCTCTTTGTTTTGCAATTCCCACATTTTCCCCCCAATTCCCACATTTTCTCATAGGAAAAAGGGTTGGGCTTGGTGAAAATGTTTAATATGGGGCCACTTTGAAAATGATTTCCAGGGTCTCTTTTGGTTCCCAGTCCACCCCTGGCACTCCTCACACAATTTATATCCACTGAGGCGGAAGAAGACTTACCGTAGATTTGGCTTTCTTTATTATAACATTGCCTGGATGGTTTAACCCTAGCTGGTCTTTCCATCAAAAAGGTTTCCAACGAAACCTTCTCCAATGAAAATTATACATCGAAAAAATATGTGTCGAATGCAGATATGGGTAGGGTAAAGGGTTAATTTTCGTTGGGGTGGGTTTTCAAGGGTAAAAACGGGTGGTTCGTGGGGGCTGCCCAAAAAAAAAGAAATTAAAAAAATGCATTTGATGCAAACATTTTCGATGGATAATTTTCTTTGGTAAAGGTTTCGTTGGAAACCTTTTCAATGGAAAGACCATAAACCGGTTAAACCGCCTCAAGAATTCCCAACAATACGAAAACAGGTGCAGTGCCCAACACAGAGAAGACAAAATGGGCCTCATTTCAAGTTTGGGGTGTGTTGTATAGTGCCTGTCTGTGCATTCTGGAAGTCTGTGATGTCATGTGGAATGTTGTGCTGTGAATGAGAGACTGGTCGAGGGTTCCAAGCCCAGACAGTTAGAGAGAGTCCCTGCCTGGGTGATGGGTGCCAGTGTTTTTATGTCCTTTGTACTTAAGATGTAGCTGTAACTAAGAAACATGGTGGTCATATTACTACAGGGTGTAACAGAATTACTGTCATTTTTACTGCAGTGCCACACGTTGAAGTGGAGGCTTGACCTTTTGCATGGTACTGGAGGTAAATCCAACACTTTATCGGCAAAAAGCAGCAGACTTACCATAAACGCAAAGACCGTCTGCTGTAAACCTGCCAAATCCTAGGGACCCCAAAAATGGGGATCAACACTATCAGGCTCAACCTAGCAGTAAACCCGCAGGACCAAGTGGTGGTAACGGTAACCGAGTTTGGTGGCATTGCCACAGAAATACCACAGCAATATTGCCAAACTCAGAACGAGGCTCAAAGAGAATTAGGTCAAAGCAACGAGGGTTATACAGAAAGAAAATATTACTTAATAGCTATGGTATGCAGTGATAAAATCGCAGCAAAAATGTCACCTGAACAAAAAAATTGCGGCAAAAATGCTGTGGTTTGGCATGTTAAAGGTGTACACCATTTAAGGGGAGCAGGGGTTGCGGGGGTGTCCCCCCACTCCCTTTAAATGGTATAATGGGTCAGGGGGTAGCAGGGGTGTCCCCCGCATCCTTTATATGGATTGCTGCGGCAAAACCACAGCCTTTTTGCCGCAATATTTTGTGTCTTCACGGCCATTTTTGCCGCGATTTTAACACATGGAACCAAAGCTACAGAATGAAAATATGGTATAAGGCCTTAAACAGTAAGTTACGTGTTACTTGATATTTGTATAGTGCCTTACTGCCGTTGTAATGGCTTTGAATCATTTTGGGGGGTGTGGCCTTCGGCAGGCTTTAGTCTCAACAGCCATGAAAGTAAACAGAGACGTCACATTGTATGAGACTAGCTGTATTATGTATAGTGTTCGTGCACAGCATGCAATATAGCCGAGGGTTCTGAAACACTTCACATGCACATTATATGCACTTTTGGTAAACAGGCCAACGATGCATTGCAATGCTTGTCCATCTGTCGGGCCAATGCCTGGTCCCACTGTGCTATGAAAACCACCAGATAAACTCAAGAGACATGTCACGATTTCACAAGCGTTCGATGCTGTGTGATAGACAGAAGGATAGAAAAACATGGTTATCTGCAGGAAACCCATGAGAACAATCACATGGAATACAACATAGTGACAGGAGGGTCCCAGTTATGCATTGGGGACACACATGAATCATATAGTGTGATGCATTAGAAGGCATCTATGCTTTTAAGTACATTTAGTGTTTCCATGCTGCTTGGACAGTCCAGAACCATAGGTGGGTACTGTGCGGTCTGGCACAAGCAATGCATGGCTAAACACTGACAAATATATTATTTTTTATGTTTTGTTACTCTGCTTTTGAACTGCATGGAATCACCCCTGCAGTACTTTCAAAGCATCAAATCCTTGCCAGAGGCATATTGTGCCCCCATCCATGGTCCCTAGACCATAGGCTACCAAGCAGGCTAGCATGAGCAAGGCGTGTACTAGTATGGATGTGTGCGTGTTCATTATATATGGACTATCTGGAAGATCTACTAAAGAGGGACACAGAAGAGTATGTGTTGAGCGAATAAAAACAGTAGGATTCTGCTGCAATTTTGAAGTATCATATGGCAGACATCCAGTAGTGTTGGGTGTGTCAGGAGCTGGTGCGCATGCTCAGACAAGCCTGGTAGATAGGTATGCTTAAAATGGCGGCCAGGTCTACTAATCGTACCCAGGTAAACTCGAATAATAATTCTGAGGCTGCCAAGCCATATTGGAAGGTGGCATAATCAAACAGTAGCACATATGAGAGGTGATTTGTGTTGGTGACAAAAGGCAAGTAAGTAGAATGGACAAAATGAATAAAGTAAATATATCATGTCTGGCTCTGTATGTAAAGTAAATTATATTCTGTATAGTGTTTCATGCCACCTCACAGCAGCAAGTAGCGGGAAGGAATACTCTCGGGCTATTAGCGCTAATGTGCCCAAAGAGAAGCACTGAAGGGACCCCAAGTCCTAAATGCCCAGTTCTAAAGAAGGGATACGAGTGACCTTGGAGCCATTTCCAGGTTAGGGTGGCTTTGGGTATGCAGGTTCCCTGCAGTGGGTAGAATCTTTTGGCTACTGACCGAGCAGGCAAAGGGCTAACATAATTATGGACACACTAATATAGTGTCATGCCCCCCGGATTCCTACGGCATTCTCATACCCATGGGGGAAGCCCGTGGCGCTGTCATGGCGATTACATCAACGCCGGCGTTATCGCCGGTAAAAACTACATCTCCCAATGGAACTTGCGCTTGGCAGGAACCCTTGGAACGCTTTTTCCTTTGCTTGCGTTCCACGCCTCCTTCGAATCCACTTCCTATATCTAGTCATGCCCCCAGAAAGCCGGTGCTCCTAAACCGTTGTGTTACGCAAGCAGCGCTTCTCGGAAGAAGTTTTCCTATTTGTTGTGTACCTGGTTGCTGACTTCTGCTTACCCTTTGGACCCCGTTGCCTGGTTTCTGATTCTGTTTCGGCGTTCGTCTGATCTGCCTTCCCCTGCTCGACCACGGAACTCGTACCGGACTGTCTTTGGGATTCCGCTTCTCATGTCTGGCTCCCGGCTCCCTTTCTGATTCCTAACCCCGTATCCCTTACCCGCTCCTGGCTACCCGCTCTTCGAAAGAAGGAAATACCCTGCATTCAGGTGTTTGAGAAAGTAAACACCACGTCTTTTCTTCCTGAAACCTGTTTTTCTGCACTTGGAAGAACGGTGCTGACTGCTTACACCTGGTGACATTTTGGCTTGGTTTATTTTTGGCTTTTGGGACGCTCTGCTGTTTGCATCACTCCTTGGATTTTGGAACACTCTGCTCTTTGCATCACTTATTGGATTTTGGGACGCTCTGCTGTTTGCATCACTCCATTGATTTTGGAACACTCTGCTCTTTGCATCACTTATTGGATTTTGGGACGCTCTGCTGTTTGCATCACTCCTTGGATTTTGGGACGCTCTGCTGTTTGCATCACTTATTGGGTTTTGGGACATCCGTGACACTATCCTTGGCACTCTCTTAAAGTCGCCATCTGACCTTTGCCCACACCCGGTCTTGTGTTCTATCACAAGTAGGTATTCCGCAGGAAAAAGGAATACACAGGTAAGCTTGTGGGTCTCGGAGGGTGTAGAGGGGTTGGTTTTTTGCCATCAACAAACGGTATGTAATATTTGCCTTGTTTGTTTCTTCCCTCTAGCTCTGCTGTGCGTTCTGCCTTTTTGCCTGAGCCCTTGGCCCGACCGGTTTTATTACCCTGCAAGCTGTGCTTTCAGGAAGGAAGTCTGAATTACTTCATTGGCATCTAGTCCAAGTGGTCTTCCAGACTTACGGTGGGACATACGGAGTACGACATATAGGCTGTTTACAGCACAGGTCTGATACATCATAGAGTTACCTCAGCATTTTTATCTCAACATGAACTACTGGAACTACATAAGCTGTCCTGTGGAATGTATTCTTTGGAGCCAAACAGACTAGATATTATGAAATGTATTTGCCAATCGAGGAGTTATGTTTTTTTACAAAGGCAATGTATCAACTTGTGAACAGTTTAATAGATTGTGCAATGCCTTATGGCATCATCTGAACTCGCACCCTTACTTATTTCTCTACCACAATAAGGTAGAAATACACAATTCTTTGTGTGGTAGTTGCCTTTTTAAAGGCCCCTGAAGAAGTTCCTACAATAGTAAATTTAGGTCCACGGAACGAAACATGTTAGGCTATGGTACAGCTACAAGAAAGTAGCATTGATGAACGATACCTTTTGAAGAAATACAGCTATAATTATATAATGAAATAGCATAACAGTGAAATGTTCACATTGAGAATAATTTACGAAATTGAAAAAGGATGTTCAGGTGTATATGAAATACTGTTTTTACTATAATGTTTGTTTTATACAGTCACTTTATGGGAAGTACATAATAGAGTGTTTTTTATACATGATTGGTGGTATACAAATGAAATAAATATATTTGTATGAAATAAAATGAGATTGCGTCATTATGGGTAAACCAGATTGGCATCTAAATATATTGAATATAGGATTCATAAGCTGTATATTCGTGAGGTTAACTGAAAATCAACGACACAGTTTCGCTAACATAGATCTGCTGTAGACATTAAAAAAAGAGCCAATATGTGTTACGTTATTAAAACATTAATGACAGAACTTATGAATCGAACTATGCAATCGAAATGCAAAGTTAATTTTTACTAAAATAACAGGCCTTGAACACTGTATGTCCTGTTTGGTGTTGTGTTTTGTTTAGTGTAGAATATGGGGTTGGAATTTTATGGCGATGATGAATTGATTGTTGTATGTATTTTAGAGAAGTGATATGTATGGAATTGCTTATACCTTGTTCTCACTGGTATGTTTTTCAATTGTGACTTTTGGAAAAATTATTAAATAAAGTTGAGAAAAAGAAAAAAAAAAGAAACACAAATAGATAGAAGCCAAGGTGAAAAATCACATCCCTCAGGTATTGGGATCCCTGTGGCATAATCAGGAGTTGTCATGCAAAAATAATTAAGGTGCCCAGTAACAGTACAAAGTAAATTCAAATTACAGTACTGCTATTGCAAGTACACACTAATGATTCCTTTGCCAAATAAGGCCAGTGCAGCTATTGTAACTTCACCCTCATGATTGCTTTTCCCAATAATGATTATCCCTGTTCTGCTTACTAGGAGTGCACACTTTTGTTGACATTTGGTTTGCCCAGTGCAGTATTGTCATTGTGAGAAGATATTTCAATGCTGCTGTGTACCAGGCATGATTATACATCAAAGAGCCAGTATCCTTGTGCTTGTCCAGGCAGTTCAGCTAATTAGGGTTATTGTATAAACTCACAAATTCACTACTGGTTCAATAAACAGATTACATTTGCATATTCATTATTTGCCTTGATAGCGATTTGCCCTTTTACTCGCCTTGATAGCGGTTTGCCCTTTTGCCAACACGTGTTTCAACCTCTGTGGTCTTTTCCAAGGCAATATTCAAGAGTTCTAACAAGCTGTTACTCAGTGTGAACTATCACATGTAGCCTATGTAAGCACCACAAGTTCAACCATTGTGTTATTATCACACAAAAATTCGATATGAATAATTAATGTTGTAAAATAAGAACCGAAAAGGTGGGGAGGGAGGGGAATGAAGAAAGTAAAATGAAGAGAAAAGAAACAATAATACATTGGGTAAGTTCTTGCTGTGATAAATACGAATTTCAATCGATGTACATCATCCAAGAGTCCGCTTGAACTGATTAGTAGCTGATAAGATAATCTTATCTAAATTCATCAGTAAGTTACATGGGGTAAAATCAAAAGTGAAACATTCCTCAAGCAGTGGAAGTGCCAAAAAGTATTTCTTGACCTGAGGAATTGGGAACAAAGAAAGGCAGATGAACAACGAGCGATCTGTGCAGGTGTGGATGCTTGCTATGAGGAGAGATACGTAAAAATGTTCCAGGCCCCACAATGCCATTCATAGAAACTCTCTAACATTTTATAGAGGGTTTGCCTGTGGGCTGAAAGGTTCTGAACAGGGTATTTGAGGACAGAATCAGGAAAGTAAAATCCTTCATAAGTTTCATCAATGATAGTCCTATTTCATTCATAGTGCATTACACAGTTGACTGGTTGATGCACACAGTCGGTCACACTTTGAGCTTCTAGATTGTACTCAAAGTAGAGTCAGTAGTTATCCTGAAACATGCCATATCAGGATAAAATCACGCTACCAATGGAGGAGGATATGTAAGGAGATGCTTGCCTTTACAATTAACATATTACAATTCTGGCACAAAAAAACAGGATCAAGAGTATAAATGTATAGAAACAGACATATTTGAAAGGTTAGTGGATGGCTGATGGAACGTGAACGGTATTGTTGCACAATCCTTAAAACGCAATGTTGGCCTTATTTAAAAGCTAGCAGTGACTGGGTACATTTTGATAGCATTGTATTTGATTGTTAATTTGTAACTTTTTAAGCATTAAAAATAATACTGTTTAATCTGCGCGTATGTGACAAGTTTATGTACAATGGTTATGACATAATATTTGCTCTTCGAAGACTAGAATCATCCATGTGTTTCTAGGTGCCAGAAAAATGAAAATAGATTCCAACTGTTCATATTTTTTAAATTCTTGTCATAACAGGTAAAACAAAGATGGTATTCAAATCAACCTCAAAATTGTAGCCTTGAAAGCAAAAGCAGGCTAGAACAGTCCCAAACTTCAGTAAGAGTACAAATATTAAGCAAGACCAACTATCCAAAAGTTGTTGGGTTTGCCATAACAGATCTATACAAGACAGATAAAACCCCCTTAACTTTCCCTTGCCAGGTGATGTCAACTACAGCATCACAGATCAGACAAGAGACTAAAGTCAGACAGAGGGGAAAAACCATCCAGAGTGCCAGAGGAGACTATGGCTTTCACCCTCGCTGTGGGGGGCGGACATGGCCTTTAACGGCCCGCCAACCCCAGCCCAGGTGAGCCTGAGCAAAGCGAGGGCCTCAGCGAGGGCTGTGGGCCTTTAAAGCCATGTCCGGCCCCCCCACCCACAACAGCGTTAAAAGCCATTCACACCTCAAGGTTTATCCAGGGTGTGAATTTTTTTTTTCTCCCCTCCGGAGAGTAGTGTCGCTTGTGCAGCCAATTTCCAGAGGAAAAAAGCCTGACTGGCTATAGACCGTTCCACGGTTGTGAATGGGAAGTGGTGGCTAGCCTAAATATTCAAACCAATACGTGAAGAGTCAGCAGATGTTGTAAATGGAACCTGTGGAAAACAGCCAAGGCGAGCCAAGTACCAGACCCATACAAGAGGAAAACGAGGAACCGCTAACCAGTACTAAGACAGAGGTATGGAAGAGGAACGCCACACTGGGACCATGCAGAGCCACCAGAGCTCCCCGATTGGAAGGTGCGCATGGGTGACCAGACAGCGATGGGGTGGAACAATGAGCAGTCCTAATGGGTGGGAGAGGTTCACAGCTACACACTGCTGCATAGTTAGAGAACAGAGGAGGTGGCCATTGGATGGAGAGGAGCAGTCAGAGGCAAAACAGAGTACAACAGCATGGCTAGAAAGAAGCTCCACTAGAGGGAGTTCAGCAAGTCACCCAAAAATAAGAAGCCAACTAAGAAAAGCACCGAATCCTAGACCTTAGAGAAAAAATTCCTATTGCAATCATGGAATGAAACTAAAGGGAGAAGAGCTAAATCCTAGAACTTGAAGACAACGTTCCTTCTGACATTAAAGAAATGGATGTGCATAGGAGCAGAAACCTGGAACTTGGAATCACGTTCCTAACTCTTGCTGAGAGAGACTGATTTACCACACTAGAACGCTAGATCCTCAAATCCTACGTGAGATAACAAGAAATGTGTCTAGCAAAAATAGAGCAATTCGAGAAGCGCACCAGCAAAAACCCTTGTAAACAGTTTGTTTGAACTCTACTCATTGACCAATCCTCATAATTTAAGAAACCACCCCATCTTCTGGTAAAAAAAATATATCAAAAAGCAAGGAAACACTGCATTTTACAGGAGCAATTTTAAAAATTTGCATTAAAAACAACACAGGTTCTAGAGACAATTTTGAAGTCGAGTTCATTTATTGAATAATACAATTCTTTAAGGTAAGTTACTGTGTGGGGAATTCCTGTCCTACAGGAGCATGTCAGACATAAAGACTGGTTGCATGGCAGTCAAATGTTTGTGGCAGAAGAGAAATAGTACCACTGTCTCCAACACAGTTCCTCAAGGGAAAATGGTGATTTATGTTATGCGGGACAAGGCCAGCACATTGGCCTGGTCAAGAGGGGATGGGAACCCCTTCAGCCTCGGGAGGAAGCCTACCAGGGAAAAATACTAAGCCAGTCCTACCCCAGAGGAGGATGATGGCAATTGAGAGGGCCCCATTTCCTTCCCCCGTGCCATCCTGTTTATGTACCCTTCCGTCTCACATTATACCTCCAAAACAAGATGCTCACCATACTCTATATCTTTCCTGAGCCAGTGCATGGATTCATGTAAAGCAATATCTGGCAAAGAGAGAACAGCCCTCCATGCAGTCTGCATTATGATACCAGAGACCTGGAACAGACCGAGTCAGAGCAACCCTTCAGTGTCCCATGCCAATTTTGCTCTGATGCCTGAGGGAGAGAGGGAAGAGTAAGAGGCAGAGAGGCGGAGGGCGAGGGTTGGGAAAGCACTGCTAGACCTATGTCTCTGAGGAACAATGCTCCCCAACCTTAACAGCAAACTCCCTGAGGAGATGGCAAGCTGTCAGGTCTCACCGGAGTTTGTTTGCATGAATGCTACGCAAGCATTGGCAGTTGCCTTGAAAACTATGGCATTCAAAATCCAGATACGGATACAGCACCCTTTCCTTAGACATCTTGGACAGAGTGATACTTCAGGACGCTAACAGAAGCGTTGAGCCAATGGCGTTGCACCTCCCCTGACATCCTGGAAACGTAAGCTTCAAAGCCTGGCAAGCGTGTCACTTCTCAATGGTGATTGTTGATCCTGAGTGGCGTATGATTCGTGTTAGATTCTTGTTTTTCAGGCTTCTAGACTTGGATTGTTTCTTCGACTGTTTTCCCCTTCTCCTCTGGTTGGGTTGCTGCATGGATTATATAGGTTGCTGACCTAGCCTGATTAATGGAATGCTTTTGGATTACTGCTTGTGTTTGGAATCTTTGTACTTTGCTGGATTTTGGCGGACTCTTTGATTGTCTGCCCTTCGTCTCTGGGTTCTGTGAATTTCATCCTCAACACCACTGGAACTGCAAACTTTGAGCAAGGATATACTAACCAGATTGTAAAGGAGTCTCCTGCTTATCAGTGTTCCTTTGAACTATACTTGGACTTGTGATGGGGTTGTCCAGCTTGGGAAATGTTCGTCAGGTTACCTGACCTATAATACTCTGACTGCTGGAATACAAGTGTTTGGCTCCTTCCTGTTTTTGGACGATTTAGTACACCCCAGGTAAGCCACCTTGTTCTGACCGCCCTGGGATATCTTGGGAGCATTTATTCATCTCATCTGGTATTACTATTCCCCCTCCTTGTAAAGCTTGGTAGCATGTCCCATTGGGGTAGTTTCTATCCTTGAATCCTGCCTTTTCACTCAATACCACATTTCATGGTGTTTTATTTGACCACTGTGAAAGTGATATTCAGGGCAAAGTTTACTCACTTTGTGGAAGTGTGCGAAGGCACAACACAAGCCTCCTAAAGCACAAGGGACTAAACCAAGGAGAGAAACCACCCGCACAAACTGTACGTATTTTAGGGGAGCCCAGACCACAGCCCCCTAACACAATTCTGGACATACTACTACTTGGGCCATCATCACTATTCTGTGCCGGGTCGGCAAGGAGAAAAGGGGTGGGTCTTGGTCTGCTGTTTAAAATCTTTGCTGATTTCAACAGCTCCCGGGTGGGGAAAACAGGGTCAGATTGGTCAGTGCAAGTGATCCAATGGCTGGCGAAAAGGGAGCATAAAGAGGGCAACAGAAAGCAGGAAGTTGTGGGTTGTTCAGGGGAGGTCAGAGGAAGAGGAGGTGGCAGACCAAGAGACCAGTAGGAGGAAGGAAGGCGAATCATTTCGTGGATACGATTTCAGGTACAGGTGGTAATGTGGTGTGAGTGCATGTGAGGGTAACCAGTATGGCTAGGAGAGAAAGTGTAGGGAGAGTATGTAAAGTGCTTGGAAGTTGAGAGTAGAAAGATGGGTGGGGTAGTTGTAGTATGGAGAAGATCGTTCAAGTTTGGAGGAGGGAGTTCAAGTGCAGAGGTACCAGGAAGGATTTAGAGAGGTAAAAGGTTGGAGGCAAGTTTTAGAGGGAGAGAGACATCGGAGGAATAGAGGAGGAAGACACAGGGAGTAAAAGAAGAGAATGAGAGTGAAGTTAGAAGGGGGAGATTAGTGAGATGAGAACACCAGGAAGTGAAAGCATGGGGGTAAAAGAGCATGATGGAAAAGAGACCGAATCTGGCAGAGTATCTGTAAGGCACAATCCAATTCCCCTATTACATCACTAACCTCTGGATAGAGTAGGGGCGTTCTGCTTTAGGTCTTCACTTCTAGTATTATTAACAATTTAAGACAGTAGGGTAGAATCTGCTGTGCATACTAATGTGCAGAGTAGGGATGCCTGGGATGGTACTTTCCAGATAGGAGAGAGGGACCGCCAGACGCCCATTGAAATCATAGTAAAAGCCCTTGAACCGTCTCAGGGCACTGGACTATTCTTTGAGCCATCTGCAACATATACAAGGAGTCAAGATGCCCAATAAATAAAAGTGGCGGGTTGTAGGTCAAAGGATCGACAGTAAAAGGGTCGAGAGGTCAAAGGATCGACCCCAAAGGGTCGACAGGTCAAAGTATCGAATTTTTATATTTGTATTTTTTCACTTTTTTTGGGGGGAGGGGGGTTCCCCCCAACCCCACTTTTTTTGCTAAAAAAACACTTTTTTTCCTAAACGAAAACCCCCAAAAAATATATAGGTTCCCCTCAAACCCCCTTTTTTTGCTAAAAAACTTTTTTTCCTAAACGAAAACCCCAAAAAAATATATAATTAAAAAAATAATTCGATCCTTTGACCTGTCGACCCTTTGGTGTCGATCCTTTGACTAGACACCAAAGTTGGCGGTGTTATTATGCACATGGCTGTACTTGTGCAAGTGAACATCCACTAGAATCCTTGCACTGGAAAACAGTATCAGAATGGAGAATTTTGCATGTGAGACTTCTGAATGTACCAGTGGACTTTTTGTGTACCAGTAGTATTGGTCATGAGCAAGAGCTACTGCTCTGGTGCAAAATCTGCTGTACAAATGCCAGGTGAAGGGTTACTCGTGTGCCAGACTGCACACCTACTAGTGGCTCTTCCCTTGTGGAGGAGCTGCGGCTAATGAACCAGGTAGGGCTGAGCCTGTGCAATTACGACGTGGCTCTATATTTCAGGTGCTGGGCTTGTGCTAGGATACATTCTGCTCCGATGTCTGAACTGTGCCATCTGTAATGCCATTAGGATCAACAGATGATTCTAAACAAACTTATAGTTCTCTGATATATAGATTTTTCACACAACAATGACTACGATAAACTGACACATGGGTGGTAGGAATGGAAGCTGCAGTGCAGTGTGCCGGTCAACTGGGTCTGACTTCTTTTTGGATCGTGTCCTTCAAATCCATCTTTGTTCAAAGTCTAACTCTGGCGTGTTTCAAACAGGTCACACACTGTCTGTTTTGACAGTGTCCCAACACTTTTCCTGGCATCCAACTCTCACATGCGTTCTCCTTTACTCTGCTACAATGCACCACCATTTGGCACACTTAAGTTACCTGATGGGGGTCAAGTGTCACCATACTCAGGTGGACACCAGCGTACTCAGCCTTTCCCTCCTGTTCAGTTAAAAAATGCCCCCTCTCAAATTTTATGTTACCGCCTTTAAATTTCTGTCTGAGTTGACTAGACCTCAGGGACGTCATTTCACCAAAATGCCAGGGGTAGCGGAAGTGACATCACACGACCCTTGACCCCCCTGATGACATCACAGGAAGTGATGTCATTTGATCCACCCCGAAGTGATATCGCGGGAAGCGATGGAACACCACCTTTCACCCGTTGACAAAACAGGAAGTGGCATCACAGAGCATTGTACACTACGAAAAATATGGTTATGATATCACTAGAATGTGATGTACAGAGGCGTTGCTAGGGGGGGTGAGGGGGCTATAGCTCCGTGTCTTTTGGTTGTAGCCCCATATAGAAGCTCAGGGGATACAACCAAAAGACTAGCTAGCCCCGGGTCCAGACAGTCCCACCGTTAGCCTAGCCCCGATCCTTTCCAGAGCAAGCAACACCCCTGGTGACGTACATTTTATACAAGAATGGATCGCCATATGTATTGTTAAAATCGGTGTGTATAGGCCCATGTTACCAAATTACTGTGAATTCAAGCAGACGTCCATGACCAAATGATAATGATGTCTTATTATACAGCACTTACGCTTAAGCGCTTTACATAGAAAAAATATACACCCAATATCACCCAACCTGTGTTGGTACTCACAGTGCCTTAAGTGGCACTACAAATCGAGCCGGGGCTCATAGAGGGGGCGTGGCCTAACAGCGGGGGTCTTGATGGCCCGTTAGGCCACGCTCCCTTGACGAGCCCCGGCTCAATGGGCTACTGGCACCCCTGCCAGGCAGCCTTTTGTAGAGATTAGCACCCTCTCCCATGTGGGGGAGAGGGTGCTAATCTCTGTATTTATGTTCTATAGGCTTGCCTGGCAGGGGACAGCGCCTCGGGGAGGGGCAGCGTCACCATTAAGTCTGAAAGGGTGAGGCCACTGGAACCAGAGGCCTTTTTCCTAAAGACTGACACTCCCGCGAATTCGTGGGAGCTTCAGTATTTAGAAAGCAAGGCCTCTGCTTCCAGCGGCCTCACGTTTTCTCCATAATGGTGGCGCCGACCCACGTGCATCACTTGATTATAGGGATGCCTCGCAGGTGCGGCGCCACCATTATGGCTGAAAGGCATTTTTTTCTGAAGCCTGAATCTCTCGCACACGAGCGAGCGCTTCAGGCTGTAGAAAAAAAATGCCTTTTCGTGTAGTGGCCGGGGCTGCCAGGGGAGATTAGTGGGCCCCGGCAGGGCCCCGCCTCAAAACAAAATTTCGGAGCCTGCCGGGGCCCTGCCCCGGCAGGCCCCGGCCCACTTAAAGCCCTGGGTACTCATTTATCGACCTCAGAAGGATGAAAGGCTCAGTTGAGGCATTTAAGAACAGACAAAATCAGTAACTCACCCCCGTAAGTGTGCCTGAAATAAACCTTTAATGAGTCTAGCAATTATTGCATAGAATTCCAGAAAGACACATTATTTGGTATTCCTATTGTTTCTTATTTAGGGTCAGTGCTGAAAGTGTTAGACATGTGGCACTCCTGTTCTTATTTTTCTTCTATTTTGAAGGGGCCCGAACAAGAAAGCCAGCCACTCCAGAAGTAAAGAGCCACATGGTGCTGGCCACAGCCCAGGAGCTTGCATTAGGAAGGAAAAAAAAAAAAGTTGATTTTTTCATCCTGATTTTTTTCGCAAGGGAGTCCTCTGGCAACCCCTAAATGACGTCCCTGCTTGACCTTATCCCGCAAGCCAGCCCCTCTGTGCAGCTTAGGGGTGCCTTTCTGGTCCAGGACTGAACAAGCCTGAATCCGTTGACCTTCCTTCCAAGTCTGGCTCTCCTTATCTCTTCTTTACAGTCTTTCTTCCTCCTCCAGTTGTCTATTCATGACCACCTCTGTCTCACCCCTTTTCCACGTATTCTTTGTCAAATTGATATATTTGGTCCAATTGTGCAGATAGCTCTTCAACCTTTTTCCTTCTCATGCCTTCCTGAACCCCTTATATATTCATCACCGTCATCCAAACTATCTACCAATGTTTGCTCCCCCCTACCACTACTGAATGTTCCATCATACTCCTCCTTTGCCTCTCTGACAAGGGTGTTTATCGATCTTCAACAAGGGTGTGATAAACACCTAGTTAACCCAAAATCTACAGATGGTAGCAAGCTACGGCCATCAAATAATAATAATGCAGTCCTAGTGGAGACTCGTCCAAAAAAGGGCCTATACTAAAAAATGTACTATTGCCAATCCTTACCACTTAATATACATAATGTGGGGTAGTGTTCATGAAATGATATGTCAGGTTGTTCAGGCTGTTGGCCTCCCTTCTCCACGTTTTCAGCACAGGACAAGGCGGTTTACTTGAGCAAAGCACACACTCTGGCTTCTTCGGCACAAGCACACAGTTCCATTACCAGTATCAGGGCCTTCTGTGCCCAAGTCTCTTTACTTCTTAAAAGTCTCTTGATTCTGGGGGCCTGATGTACAACACAAAGTTCTTTTGCTCTGATAAGTCTTCAATTCGGGTGATTCACCCTGGATCCCCCTTAACTGGACTCGGATCCCCCTTTGTACAATGTTCAGAGAATATTCTTTCTCTGGTGACTCCCTGTTCACCCCGGATACCCCTCAGCCGGGCTCAGACCAATTTCAATTTGCATTAAACTATCAAAGACTTTCGAATGTGCACAGGGTTTAGCTTGACCCGTTGCAGGACCCCCTCTATCTCAAAATTACCTTCTCACAGTTGCCAATCAGATGGATACCTAACAGAGACCTTCGAATGAGCACCCACGTGGCGCCGGACAACTGTCTAGGGTATCTTTCATGGCCTCCAAAGTTCCGTCACTGTCAGGAATCTGAGGAAAGCTTCAGGTCGACGCTTCTTGCTTGGCAAGAGGCGATAAACTACATTTCCCATGAGGCGTGGGAGAGGTGTAGTTCTTCGATCGCGCGCTACTACAGCTGCTAACTAGCAGCAACGGTTAAAACTCGCCGCTGCCCGTGCCTCGGTGCAGGTAATTAATGATTGTCAGCACGGGCGACGGCAGCTTAGGAGCAGGCATGCAGAAATTCTCAGACGCCGAAGGACTCTTGGAGTTTCCCCGGGCCGCGACGGTGACAAACAGCTGAACAACCACGGGCCGCGGCGGTGAAGTGGGCTCCCATAAGCTTTGGGCATCGCTCTTCAGGGTCCGGATGTCCTTGTGAGGCATCCGGACCATCAGTTAAGTGTTTTCATATTCTGGAGTTGCTATATGCTTATTAATTGACTACTTCAACGTTGTAGTGGATGTGTGAGGTAACACGCCCTAAGATACATGCCATGCTTTAGACACGCCATGTGTAGAAACATGCTATAAAACTCTGAACGGATAAAACTGGGCACTGGGAAGGACTATGTAAAGAACTCGCATGGGTCCACACCGTACAAGGGCATGTTCGTGTGTGTCTTTTTTCCTAAATCATTGTTTTTGGCTTCATTGTGCCCGACGGGCCATGTGTCTCGTGTCTTCATAAAAAGGGACACCCTTTTGTTTGTATTCAAGGTGCATCTGAGGTATGCAAAACAAATGAGTAAGTTAAAGTGCTCACACTCAAATACATGAAGAAAGGAGGGCCACCTGGCTCGGCGTACCTTACCCTAAGGAAGAACACCCTGACCCTGGCGGGGGTGCCTATCCCTGGGTTGCGAGTGATGTATCGCCTACTAAAAAGATATAGAGGAGAGTGCTATCCCTCAACCTTCTATACTGGTGGCGGTGTCTGAAGGCAGACACGAGTAGTCCAACAGGGACATCTAAAAGGTGGTAGACTCCAGCAGGTTGGGCAGCGTGCAACAAAACTTTGAAGATTAGATCTTGAGGCTGCCAAGTCTAATACATGGGTACAACCTGCGAATCAGGTCAACTGCTTATATTCCATCCAGAATGTACAACTTTAATGATTCCCGTAGGTCACTGTGGTTGGAGTGTAAAACAGTACTGATGGAGAGACCACTGGAGGGTGCAGTAAAACAAACACAGCCAAAGGGCTGTAGGGCTAAAAGGTGGCTCTTATAAAAATGTGTAGCTCACTCTGTGAAGATGTGTGCTACAGTAAGTAATTTTTAGAAAATACAGTCTCTTTAGTTGGTGTAAGAGAGATCACAGGTAGGTCATGAGAGCCCTCATGACCGAAAGGGGTCGACCGGTTTCGATGGCGTGGGAGATTCAAGCCATCTTCTTCAGGACCGTGACTTGAAATGCAAGCGAGTTTGCCAAATGTTCAGATAGATGCTGAACAAAAAGAGAGATGCTGGTGTCTCCTGTGGGGAGACAGAAGGGAGGGGGAGAGAGGGAGGGGCAATCAAACAATGGAAAAGAGGCTTGCAAAGTGGAGTTTAAAGAGCTATTATGATTCATATGTAATAAGTTCATTACAGGTATAGGAGGTCAGGTTAGGCGTTCAGGAAATAGAGTTTCAGGTTCAGGAATATCGCTGTATTGTATGTGTTTGCTTGTGTATGTTCCCCTCCTTTCCTTTGTCACTCCATCCCCTTTTCCCTAACTCCATCTTCCCCCCCCATTGGCTGCCACGTGGCTTCCTGTGATATCAGTCTTCAGGCGCCCATGCCAACGACGGTGGGAGGGGTCAATCTATTTGGCTTCTGTGGTTCGGAAGAGGGGATTGAGACCCCTATTCCCTCATAAGCTTGACAGTCACTCCTCTGGTTTTTTTATTATATTCACGTTGCTCATCACATACGTTTCACACACTGTTCTCTGTAGATTTTTTCATACAATGTTGCTGCTTGCAACCTTGGTTCCAACACAGGCTGGTTTGGTATCAGTCTCTCCGACTCATAGGCTGGCTGTGCGGTCTTTACTGGAGCTGGTTTGTTGTAGGAGCCAAGGACAGTACTACAGCGGCACCCGCTCCTCCCCGCCTTGGTTATCGACGCAGGAGAGCCCCGGGTACCTGCGGCACACAATGCAGTTTTGTTCAGCTTTAGTCTTAGGTTACTTTTTTTCCAAGGTTCACAAAGTAATGATCTGAAAAGGTGAAGGGCACTTCCCTCCATGCAACCCTCTCTGGTCTTGCCATCTTTCTCCTCGTATTAAAACTGCCATTCCTCATTTGCTTTGCCTTGCTCAGAGTGTGTTTTCGTGCTCCACCTTTTATCGGTGTGGGGAAGTGTGATGGAAGTCAGGTGTGTGTAAGGATCAGTAATTGCCTGACCATTGTTTGGGACATATCTGTCAGGTATACGGCTCTGGTGTTAGTCCGTTTTCGCTCATTGTGAGCTGTCCGCGAGAAAGTGTTTGTGTCGGTAAAAGGGGATGGGGGATTTAGTTCCTAGGTATCCTAACCTGGGTAGGATGGGGAAAAGGTGTTACAGGGAAGGGGCTACCATGTCTCACCATCTGGTCTCCCACAAGACCCCCCCATCCAGATGATCCTTCTGCACTGGTCCACCCCCGGAACTGGATCCAAAAGCGATGGCCTTGTTCTGGCCACCTAGATGACAGATCCCCGGGGACTAGCAGGTGAGACACCTTCAGGTTTCTCACAGCGCTATACAAGTGCAACAATAAACCATCTCTTTTCTGCCAGTGGCTCCCCTCCTCCTTGATTTTCTCTCTCCATTTGATGTAATCCCTCCTCTTTCTCTCTCCTCATGCTGCGCTATCTCTCCCTTTCTGCTCTCCAACATTTTCCCTTTTCTCCTTCACTTGTCACTCTGCTGCTATTCCCTGCATTCACAATCAATTTCCTAATGCCCACATACCCGCTCTGGGTAGCCCTCCAATTGTACTCTACTTGGGTTGTTAATTAACCCTTGGTGTGTGGTATGTATGGTAACTGTGCTCATGTTAGAAGCAGGCACTGTGATTGGTTTGAAGCTATACAGACTTCCATCCAAATCACAGGGTGAAGTTGTACAGTGAAACAATTCACGGTACCAAGCACAACCGTTATGTAATCGCTGGCCACTATTTTGGAATTTCACTGTCCTCTCTGTCTCCTGACTCCCTGCTGGTTCCATAGTGGCCTGCTGACACATGCTACTTGTGAAAAACAAGAGTGTTTCACAACCTACTCCCTGGGGATCCCATACTCAGCTGGCCAGGGAAAGGCCCTTGCTTTTGGATCCCGACCTTGAGGGTGGACGAGCGAGGAAGGATCACCTGGGGAGGGGGTCCTCGAGGAGTGGGGGGAGAAGCACCTAATGGTAAGACATGGTATCCCCTTTTCCCACAAGACATTTAACCAATATCCCCGCTGATTTTATGGGAAACTACAGCTCCCATAATTCCTCCCCACTTCACACTGACAACACTACTGAGCTGAGGAAGATGAGGAGTGAGGCTAGGAAGTTTACCTCTACTGACTTGCAATGTCTGTCCCTTTAACAAGACCAGGCAGAGTCAGGCACGTAATCCTAACTATACACACCTGCCACTTGTTAACACTCCCTGTCAGGATAAAAGGTGGCATGCACAGGCACACTCGTAGTGAGGCTGGGTACGAGAAGGAGAAGCTCTTTCGGGGCTGATGCAACCCAGGCTATGGAAGTTGGAAGGCCAAGGGGCTGATCAGCAGTTGCGAAGAACGAGAGAGAGTTGGGAGAGAATTTCGGGACGCCGTATGCGTTCCAAGACTGAAACTGTGTGTGCGGAAACGAGAAACCTTCAAGGTGCTTCAAAGCGGCCCGCTACCCTAACGAGTGCACGACTGATTTGGGAAGGAGCAGAAGAGGCATTGGTAACGGCCTTAACTGCTACATGAAAGGCGTTGAAGAAAGAAGCCCAATTAACACGACCAGTGAGTTATCAAAGGCAACAAAAGCCCGGTTTGTGTTAAAAGCAAAAAGTAACTGTGACCAAAAGTTGAAGGTTGCGCATGTGCCGATAAAAGGTGTAATGGAAAGAACAATTTCTGAATTGTGAAGAAAGTATACAAAGTAACCGAGTGGTCGTGCGAGGCAGAATTGCACACTTGAAAGTCTCTGCGAAATGTTCTGAGTTGAAGTGTATTAAAACAGGAACCGAAGGAAAGAAAGTAACCGTGATTCAGAACGAAAGTTGAATAAGTGAAATGCAAAGTATGCTAACTCTTAATATGCGAAGTGGGCAAAGTGTATGAACTTTGAAAGAGGCCAAGGGGGTAAAGTAAAAAGAATAAGAAACTACAAATACCAAGAAGTATTGGTTTTGCATATAAACTTTGAAAGAAGTAAAGAGAATAAGAAACTACAAGTACCAAGAGGCATTGGTGTTGCAAGATAAGGAAGATTGTTGATTGTTGAATAGTTTAAAGAGAGGTTGAAGTGGTCATGCAGAGGTCTATGTAAAATCCTGGCAGTTTCGAAAGAAAAAAGATATAAAGACAAAATGTGCAAATGGGAAGCCTCACAAAGAGAAAGACAGGCTCGAGCCTGACAGAGGGAAGACTGTGTTGAATTGTGGCAAAGTAAAAGTCAAGAGCAGAACTGTGTATTTATGACAAGGCGTACGAAGCCTAAGGAACTGGTTAAACTGCCAAAAGCTTGAATCCCAAGCCTGAACTGTTGAATTGTGCCAGTAAGCCAAAGTGTGCAAGACTGAAAGAACTTTGCCATCCACCTACACTTTTTAAGAAACTCTCGAGACCCGTGCTGCTGAACGTGGGCAAGGGAGTTGTTACCTAAGCCATTCTGACATTTCTTTTAAGACACTATTTTTCATTTTGTATTCCCTTAACACATTTGTCATATGAGAAGGAGGGCAAGGTTATTTTTTGTTTGTTGTATAGGACTTTTTATTTTGACTAGACCGAGTAGGACATATTTGTTTAATGGTCGAGACTACTCCCATTCTAGAATAAGGGCCAGTTAGGAATTCTACCAACCCAACCAAAATACCAAAATAAAGGTTTTTGAAACTTGCATCTATTGTGTCTGTGTCTACTATGGATACCATGCATCCCTTACATAATGCAGAATAATTGCTAGCTAGTCTTGAAGGCCCACAAGCTCCTGCGGTTTGGTCTAGACTATGTTCCCATACAGGCAATGGCCAATGCGCTGCTTCTACATTCTCTCAGTCTCTTCTTTCTGAATCCAAGCCAAATATCGAAGTCCATAATGGAGTTCTTGGATTGGTCTGAAAAAAGAGACTATGGATGGCATAGAGGCCTTGGGGAACCACCTACCACCCCCACCTCCTCTTCTACTTCCCCTCACTCCCGAATACCATCTTGGAAGCCCAAGTCACAGAGCAGGTAGCGGTTCCCAGCACTTAGGGTACACTAGTCCTGACCATATAGCTTCTACCTTGAGATCACATCACACAGCCTGTGGTTGTTGATGTATGTGCCAGAGGGAGAGTACCATGTGCCAGGTCTGTGGCTGCTCCAATGCCAGAATCAGAGTTAATCAAATGCCAGGATGGGGTTGCTCCAAGGATACCTCTCAACCTGCCGAGTTGTGATGGTGGATTTAATCAGACATATTTTTTCTAGAGTGTGAGTGCCCACTAAGTGTCTGGGTCTTGCTGTGAGGGTGACCTTATTCCAAGGATGGTGACTCACCAGCGAAGGTGAGTTGAGAGGTATGTCGAAGTAAGGGAAGTGGCTGCATCTCTGCCAGGTCTGAGGCAACCCAATGCCAGAAATGGTAGTCATGTGCCTGGTCTGGGGATTTTCTTCTGCAGGGATGCAACTTAAGATACAAGACTGGGGCATTTCTATGGAAGTATATCTGAACATGTATGTGGGCTAGTGCAGAGGCTGCTCTTGTGCAGGAATAACGATGTTCACACCTCAAACTGGGCACTCTTGTGCCATGCTGAAGTTGCTTATGTGCAAGGTTGGGCTGCTCTTGTGCTAGTCTTGAGCTTTCCAGGTCATAGTTGTTTCTGCACCAAATAGTTCTAGTGCGTTAGTGGAAGGCTGGGCTGGGACTTCACAAGTGCATCTGGTTGGTGCTGTGCCACAATGTTCTACCAACATTGTGAAACACTGCGCATGTGGCCAGGCTGAGTTGGTGCACATGTGCCATGGAGGGCAGGTGTCTGCGTTCCTAGATGGGTTTATACAGAAGGCCAGCCTGGGTAGGTATAAGCCACATCAAGTCTCTTATCATTGGGACAACAACACCTAATGTTCTTGGAGCTGGAACTCGTGCGGTGTCCTCTTTCAATGGAAGTAGGTTCCATGTGTTAATATCCTCAAAAAAATATCACCATACAAAAATATCGCCATATTTCTGTGGCAATATTAAGCCACAGAACCTGCGGGGGACACCCCTGCAACTCCCATCATTTTTTTCAATGGAGCGGGGGACACCCCCGCAACACCCGGTCCCAAAAACCCCATAAATTATCCCCACTAATATCGCCTATGGCCTTACCCCACAACCATATATATGGTGATATTATTGGTGGGGATAATATTACCCGATACCTGGAAATAGGCCAGAGATAGAAAAAGAGCACCTATGTGACCATACTGAATTTACAAGGCTGCATCTCGGTGGAAGTAAATAGTGATATATATGATTTTAAAACAGAAACATGTACAAAACATTGCGAGCACCATTAAACGTCATTTCATATTTTAAATGTTTGCATGCCTGCTGCTTCTTACATTTACCCAACCCAGGTTTAACTGAAAGTGTATATCACTGCACTGTGCATATATGCCAAAATGTCCAGTTTCATTTGGAGGTGCTTATAGAGTTGTTTTTTCTTTGTATTCTGGTAAATTAGTCCAGTATTCGCGTGTGTGTGTATCTTCAGCAGCTATAAAAGCATGCAAAGTGCCAACTGTAAGGAAGGCATGGTATCAAAGTAAGACAGACAAGTGATCATAGTTCAAAGGTGTTTATTGAACATCAGGGGTGTGAAAAACGCCAATCCAAACCTAAATCTAAGATGGGAGCAAGCTACGACCATCAAAGAATAATAATACAGTCCTAGTGGAGTCTAGTCAACTAAAAAGGACCTATACTGAAAAAAAAAAAAAAAATGTATTGCCAATCCTTACCGCTATGCTACAAATAGTGTGGAGAAATGTTCACAAAAAGAAAGAAGTGTTCACAAAATAAGTCAGAATGTTTAGGCTGTTGGTGCCTTCCCCATGTTTTTAGCATGGCACAAGGCAGGTCACTCCAGCACAGCACACTCTTGGGCTTCTTTGGCACGAGGTCACAGTTCCTTTTACCAACATCAGGGCCTTCCGCGTCCAAGTCTCTTTTATTCAAGGTCTCTTGCTTCAGAGGGCCTGATGTACCAGAAACAATGAAATAAAGTTCCTTTCCAAATATTCGAGTCGGGCGATTCACTCTTCACCCTGGATCCCCCTCGGCCGGGCTCAGATCATATTTTCACAATTAGCTTCTCTCAGTCGGGTTCACACCAACGTCATTCGCAGACATCCCTCAGTCCGGTTCACATTTGCCACTGCATTATCTTCTCGGGTGTGTTACTGTTCACTCAGGGTAACCCTCTTCCGGGCTCAGACCCCTTTTCTACAATTAGTCCCCCTCAGCCGGGCTCAGACCAATTTTTGTTTGTAGACAATCAAAGATTTTCAAATGTGCACAGGATTCAACTTAACCCACTGCAGGACCCCTTCAATTTCACAGTTCAATCATTTTTACACGCTCAGGGGGATACCAAACAGAGACCTTGGAGTGAGCACACACGTGGCGCCGGACCACTCTATATCTGGTACCTATTTCGGTTTCATTAAGTTCAATCGTATACAAGTTCTCTTTCTTCATACAATGTTGCCGCTTGTTACCTTGAGCATAATACAGTCTGGTGTGCTATCAGTTTCTCCAATTTACCGCTGTGCTGAACTCACTGGCATTGCTTTGCTGTCGGAGTCAAGGACAGTACCACAATGGCAATCGCATTCCCCCACCTTGTCCATCAGTGCGGGAGGGCCCCATGTACCTTTGTGACACACAATACACCGTTCGGCAGCAGCAATTCCCGGTCTTATGTTTATTTTCCTTGAAGCTTCTTGAAAGTCGCGGTCTTTGTCGTCCTCTCTGGTCTCGCTGCCTTTCGCCTCGGTTTAAACTGTCATCTCGGAATTGGTATTTCCTCTGGCATTTTGTCTTGCTCAGAGCGTACTTTCATGCAACGCCTTTTATCCGTGTGATGGAAGTCAGCTGTGTGTAATTATCAGTAATTGCCTGACTCTTGTGTTGGGACATGTCAGGTATACGGCTCCGGTGTTAGTCCGTTGTCGCTCATGAAGAACTGTCAGTGAGAAAGTGTTTGTGTTGGGAAAAGGGGCCGGGGGTTGAGTTTCTAGGTATCCTACCTGGTAGGATGGGGAAAAGGTGTTATAAGGAAGGGGATACCACATCTCACCCTTTGGTGTCCCACTTCCACTCCCCGAAGACCCCTCATCCAGGTGATCCTCCCTCACTGGTCCAACCCCAGGAGCTGGATCCAACAGCGATGGCCGTGTCCTGGCCATCTGCATGACAGATCCCCATGGACTAAAGGGTGAGACCCCTTTAGGTTTCTCAGACACCCTTCTTGCTTAATGGGCCCCATAGCCATCAACGACTGGACCAAGCCTCTAGCAGCATGGTCTTCTGGCACCTCAGCCAGAAGCCTTTCGCCCACTTTGCCTCGCCCATCACACAGTTGCCCAAATACAGGCTGCCACAAACCAGAGCTCACTGTATCCTTCATGCAGAAGGAGAAAAGGACTGTCCTCCCGGACCCATGCCATACCTGGGAACTCCCCC
This sequence comes from Ambystoma mexicanum, assembly GCF_040938575.1. Classification (NCBI taxonomy): domain Eukaryota; kingdom Metazoa; phylum Chordata; class Amphibia; order Caudata; family Ambystomatidae; genus Ambystoma; species Ambystoma mexicanum. The sequence goes on along the minus strand of NC_090941.1, from coordinate 156,768,318 downwards.
ATTTACGCAAGCTTTGTGCCAGAACTCTTCACCTGACAACTCCTCTGGTTCTCTCCCTCCCTACACTAGGTGGTACCAGGCATGCCAGATGTAGCTCCCGCACTGCCACGCCTCACCATTCCATTCACACCTGAGATCCATCACACCCCTACCCTCACTGATCCGCTGTCACCTTTAAAGCAGGCGGTAGCACTTAAATGTGCTTTGTTAAACATACTCTCACTGGGAGGACATGCAATTGGGATCCATGACACCATACTTGACCACCACCTCAACATCTTGGCCACCAGGGAATTGTGGCTCCACAATGCCTCAGACCCAAAGCTCTCCCTGGCCATCCCGCCCAGCTACACCATCTACAGAGCAGACCGTGTTAACGCCCCAGGAGGTGGCGTTGCTCTCATTGGCAAAACTTCCTTACAGATCAGACCCACCTCTATCCCTCCCATTCCTGGATATGAAATACTGTTATTCAAACTCACTACCAATCCCCAGACCACTTACACCTTGCTGCTTCTGTACCAGCAGCCAAACCCCACCAGCCTCTCTGACCTTGATATCCCAAGCCTAATCACCCTGTTCATTAAACCAATGACTCGTTATTCTGGGTGATTTCAAACTTGGCTTTAAATGATCTAGGAGATCCCAAAGCTGCTGCACTCACGCAAGCACTAGAAGACATGAACTTCTCCCAACTGATGATCTCCCCTACCCATACCAAAGGGCGCACATTGGATTGGACCCGCTCTACCAACACCACCATCAACATCTCATCCATTAGTACGGTGCCATGGTCTGACCACTCCCTCATAGAATTCAGACACTCCCTCTCCAAACCCCTGACCGCAGCTGCACCCCTAGTGAATCCAGTGCTGGCCCGCAATACCCAGAATCTCAAAAATGAGATACTCAAGACCACTCTCCTGTCCATGCCCCCCCACTCACTGAGACTAGTTACAAGAGCCCACAAGAGCTAGCCAACATCTAACCCCAGAGTCTCCTCCATACCATGGATAATCGTGCACCGATCATGGCCAAACCACACAAATTACACAAACCTACTGACATTTTGTTCTCAGAGGAGCTTGTCACTTTGCACAGAAACAAAAGAAGCCTCGAACAACTCTGCAGGAAACACCCCACACCATGAAACACTTGCCAAAGCCACAATGACATAAGAAAGCAGTCGTCACTCATAAAGCAAACTCCTTTGATGCCGGAATAGCCCAAGCGGGATCCAACACCAAAGAGCTCTTCTCCATTCTGAAAGAGGCTAGAGAACCCAATCCCCATGCCCGCTCCAACCCTGGTAGATAAAGCATAGTGCACCACCATTCAATCTGCCCCCTCAAACAAAATAAACACACTACATGCTAAAATCACAACTAAAAAAGTACTACTCGCTGCCAAACTCCCCACACCAGAGGAACTGAGGTATCCACCAGCGGTCAAGCCCCGCTCGCTCCCACCTTTCACCAAAGTCACACAAGAGAAGGTGATGGAAACCATCCTCTCCCTAAAACCTTCCAACTGCAAGGGCGACGACTGCCCAGCACATATAGTTCAGCTCTGCGCACCCACTCTAACCCCCATTATCACGACTTCGTAAACGCCTCCCTTTCATCCAATAAAATCCCCTCCAGCATAAAATCAGCTTGGATCACCCCTCTCCTCAAGAAACCATCTCTCGACCCAAACATCCCTACTATCGCCCCATTACGATGGTGCCCTTTTTACTCAAAATACTAGATGGCCCACAAGGGTTCCTAGAACAGCACCTCCTGCTAGGAACGAGACAATCTGGCTTTCGCCCAAAACATAGCATGGAAATAGCACTTCTCTACCGTAAATCCAAATGGACGACATCCGTGACTCAGATAACTTGACTATACTTCTCCTAGATATTTCTGCAGCATTTTACCTCGTAGACCATGATACCATCTGCCAACACCTTGTGTTGCACTTTTATTTCTCACCTGATGTCAGAACCTGGATCGAATTCTTCCTCAGCGAACACACCTCACGGGTTTTCATTGGGGATGCCGCCACAGTTCCTATATTAGTGCCACTGGGTGTTCCCCAAGGCTCCTGCCTCTCAGCTACCCTCTACAACACCTAGATCAAGTCCCTATTCGACCTTCTGGACTCCCTCAGGATCATCTACACCAATTTCGTAGACAACACCCAAATCCTCATCCCAATCACTGGCAACCACACTTGTGACTCTGACACCATAAACAAAGTCTACGGTACCATCCAAAACTGTATGGCTTCCCACAACCTTTGCCTCAATGATGACAAAAGCGAACTGCTCATTGTAGGCTCACCCTACTGGCTCAAAAGCCTCGATATGGCCTTCTCCACTTTCTGCATTGATGGTGCTACAATAACAGTCCTGAAACACGTTAAAATACTGGGTGTTCATCTGGAAACAGAATTGACCATGAACAAGTATATGAATGCATTGGCCTCAACCACAGCCCACAACTCCAGACTCATCTCCCTGAGCAGACACTTTCTCCGGGAGCAACTGCCTTACCCTTGCTAGAGCTCTCAATTAGAAAATTGGACTACTGCAATGTGCTTCTCATGGGCACCCCAGAAACCAACCTGGCTAAACTCCAACTACTAGAGAACAAAGCCTTGCGCCCTGCTCATGGCCTACGCAGGTCATATCACATTTCTCAAAACCAGGTGAGAGGTGCACTGGCTACCCCATCAACGCCTGCATTTACTTAAAAACACTGTCTATTGCACATCACTGCATTTACAAAGAGGCCCTCGTCTGCCACAACAACAGCAATGTCGTGGAACAGCATGTGCGCTCGCTAACATCTGCCACCAGCATCTCACTACTCGCTCCTTGATACAATAAAAAGAGGGCAGGAGGTGTCCATTTTTGTGTCGCAGTGCCCACCCTCTGGAACTCTCTGCCCCCGCACATCAGAAAAGAACATTCCTACTCTAACTTCAAAAATCTTGTAGAAACTGCCTGTTTAACAAATATGACTAATGTCTTCTGATGCTTTTCTCTGTACCAAACGATGTGATACCCCGGGTCTGGGCATTTAATACACGTAATAAATAAATACAAATAAACCTCTCCTGTTCTACGCTGTCCTCAACATTATTTGGTTTTACCAATGGCAGGAAATAGAAATAGTATACATGCAAATGTGCTGGTGTTGCTTTAAAGAATCTGGTCAGGCGTTTCTGTTACTTATCATTTGCTGCCCTGGGTCTGTACCATGTACATTTGTAGGGAATGGTAGCAATATTTTGAAGTGGCTTCGGTATGTTTGCAAGATACAAGCAGCACATTTAAATTACATTGAACATGACCTTAAATAAAGGAGGGCTTTTTGCCAGCAGATGCCCAGTGACAACAGCACATTTCCCTGAGATATACATTCATATAAAAAATATCGACCTACCTCTCTGGCAACAGTAGAATGGAGAGCACCATCAAACACCACTGTTTTTTTCGGTACATACAGAGGCATCTTCTCAAACAAGTAGACACACAGCATGAGCATCAGGACAGGGTTCGGATCACATATGTCTGTGGCCTGAAATAGTAAATCAAAATATGAATTCAAAATGAAAAGTCTGCCATCCAAGCTGAGACATTCGACAATTTATTTTTGTTTCCCATGCAGCATTTCATCTAGAGTGTCCCAGGGTCGATCACTCTGAGACACCTTTTGAAGAGGACCTTTAAGGGGTGTCAAGGCATCATGAAGTACGACACAGTCAACAGACTTAATGTTCAAATAAAATATATTTATTAACTTCAATGTCAGGATGTTTGAAGGCCTAACTTACCCTATTCTACAGTGGGATTTTCCTACCTCAACAAAAATAAAGAAGGTCTGAGTCAAAGTGTTCAAACAAAAAGTCTGTATGTGTCCAAAACCTACCCATGCCCTCACAATTACCCAATGTGTAGGGATGTCAATGTCAAAGGAAATCATGTTCAACTCAAAGTTTTCACCACCTTCCAGCTCACAGCTTACTTTCAGCTCCCCTTCCTCAAGCACAAGAAAGTTCGATGAAAAAGTCTGAAAGGTTTCCTTTTCTCAGTTGAAGGTGATGTAGTTCAGAACCAACCCAGGGGTTCTCTTCGCCAAGTTTCAAGTAACACAATCCAAAAGCAAAAGGGGTTGTGAGATTCGGTTCTCATGATAACAGCTGTGGTTCCTTTAAGTCTTAGGGTTCCCTTCTCCTCCAAGACTTCAGTTCTGCCATTTATACTTCTTAAGTCTCTGCAATCTGACCATTCTGGCCCGGTTTGTATGCAGTGGTTTCCTTAGGGTGTTGCTTAGTGTCCTTATATTTCACCATGCAGGATGCTCTGTTCTAGGCGCGGTTGTTAAACTGCACGGTCCACCCACCAGGGCCACGGGGACTCCTCAGTGTGCGCACACACACACACAAACAACCCTCCCCACACCCTGGCACTTGCTCCTGTGCACCAAGTCACATTCACTTAATTCCTTTTAGTGGCCTCTTGGATTTGTGAGTATTCTTGCACTTCTCTGGCTTCTCCTTATTAGCCTCGTGGCCCTGCCACCATGGGTCACCCACCTTCGGTCACCCACCTCCTGCCAAGCCGTGACCTTGCCACACTGCATTGACTCAAAGGTTCACTGTTTGACTATTTTCCACATTTAATATGACTTTGATGTTTGAATTAAATCGTTACGCAACTTGTGCTCAATTCGGTTCAATGTGCACTTTTATTGTTCAGATTTAATGTTCTATTCAGTTCGATATACTCATACTGCTCGCTCTGGGATCGGAAGGCTCCCAGGCCTGGGAAAATCCCACGACCCACCTACATGGGGTCCCCCAAGTCCACTGGGTTTATTGCCGGCGTCCTGGCTTGAACAGCTCCAGTCCCACAACGGCCACCTGCTCAGATGTTGCTCCTGTGTCATGCTCCTTCTCTCTTTCTCTGCGTGGCTGACCTCCATTTATACACCAGACAGGCTGCAAGTGTGGATATCCAATTAGCCCTGCCTGACCACAATCAAAGGGACATGCTTGACCCTCAAAGCTCTTAGTAGGCATCTTCCTCATCCCAGTACCAAAGAGGTGAAAAGGTGCAATCTTGCCCGCTCTTAGGGGTCTCTTCTTTTTCCCCAGTACTGTCAAGTGTTACAGGTGGAACATTGAGGGGAACTGGCTTAAGATAGCCCATGAAGGTTGGGGGAGGGTTAGGTTGGTTGTCAACAGGGAAAGAGGGATACCATGTCTCGCCTATGGGCACCCCACTCCCAATGTTCAAGGACCCTCCACCTAGGTGATCCTCTCTCACTTCTCCGCCCCCAGGGTCAGGATCCAAAAGTGATGGCCTTTACTTTGCCACCTGCACAGAGGATCCAAGGGGAGTAGAAGTGAGAATACCCTCAGGTTTCTCACAGGGGCAAATGTCATGCACTTTTACTTGTGCGCTTGCCCAAAGGGATTTCAGGGGTGGGTAGAGGCACCATGGCACACTGGATGTAAATGGGAATTTAGGGAAAAGCGATGGGCACTCACAGCCTGCCTAGCATCCTGTGCCATAAATGTCATTAATGGTACCCCTCTCAGTCCCCCGAGGCCTCCCAGTACTGTTTCTGGCCAGTGTTCTCCCTTTTCCATTTCCAAACCACAACTCCCAGACCACACTTGGGAGCAACTCAGGAAGCCTGGAACAGAACCAGGGGAATGGGCACACACACACAAATAAACGGAGCAGGACTTTCTTTGCCAAAAAGAAATGAGAAACCCAACACCTGGCCTGGCAACCCCAGATGGACCCCAGGTAAATGGTGGGGCAACAGAAAACTAAATGGGCGTGAGGTGGGACTGCAGAGGAACACGACAGACACAGAAACCCTTCCCAAGCAGAATTTGAAACAAAACCCACCAGCATATGAAGAAAGCCACATAAAGGGTGTGGGGCTAAGCTTTTTCTTTGAAAGCTTTTCACTTGTGTAAATAAGCCCCTGGAGAAAAGACAGGCACCGGTTTGCACAAGGAGTCAGGTGAGCTCTGGAAACAATACAAAAGGAAAGAAAGGGCGTGATCAAGGGAGGGATTGAAGAAGGGCATCTAATATTGGCGCTTATCCCCCATTAAGCCATATTGACCATCCTGAGGAGTGTTTGGCGGGGGCTTCTTAGAAAATCCCCAGGTCCACATTATCCGCCAGCACTGGACAGCAGGTGCTACCAATCTCTAGTGGCCAACCTGGGAAATAGGGTAGCCTGGGATAGGGAGGTGGGAAACCCATGGGAAGATGAGAGGGAAGCCCTCTGGTGTACCTAGATTTTATACGTAACACTGATCGGCACATCTTGAACGGTTTTAAAAATGAAAAACCTTGAACTGTTTCATGTAGTCTGGGTATCCTGTGATTATTATTACATGTGTGGGAATTACAGTTTGAATCAGTTGGGTAGATTTGCTGTTTTTATTCCTTTTTTTCCTGAATGAGCGTTGCACTCTATTTTAATATTATTTTGTATCCAGATTTTCTTCGATTGGAGGTACGCAGATTTATTTTACATGCTGGAGTCTAATTTTTAGCGGTTTGTATGATTTTGATAAACCAGACATTTATTGTACTGAACGTTTGTGTTAGCATGGCTAGCCAGGGAGAGTTGATTGAATGCCTGGGAAATTGGAATGTCTAAGGAACATGTTGTCATTAATGCTATATGCAGGATACATTACCTCCAACCGTGCAGCTAACCAACCATATAGATGTAAACTGTACTCATCTAAATACTGTAGACTATATTCAAATATTTCTCATTGCCACCTAATGCCCGCTTTCTTGTGTGCCAACGCATCGCCCCTGCATAACCCAGTCCAGCAGCACCACTACAATCACTGTAACTTTGTAAAGGCACCCTGACAAGGGATTTTCTCCACCATATGTATTTTACTCTCACTACAGCATTTCTGGTGAAAGTGGTTGACTAACCAAGCAATTAGATATAAATGGAATAAAAGATCGACTGTGCCTTAAAAAGGGGCATATGACAATTCCAACAATTATCGTATTCTGGCCATGCAGGACGCAACAGCGAAAATATCTGCACGCGTCCTACTGTCTGTACTAAAACTTGGATAGAGCATGCATGCATTTTGCCAAAAATCCAAACTGGCTTCCAGAAAGGACACAGTACTTTGGATAATATTATCACTCTTGCTTCAGTCATAGGATCAGCTTTGCACATAGGTCAACAGTCAGTGTACATTGCTTATATAGATTGCACCACAGCCTTCGACCTGGTTACAAGAAATAAACTGTGGGTCAACCTGGCAGAGTGGAACATCCCCAAAGGATTGCTAGGGATGCATACCACTCCACGCTTCAAATTTGTTTAGATCAGCAGGGGCTACCACTGATTAGTGGATACTATGACAGGCCTAAAACAGGGGTGCATATTAGCCCCTGTTCTTTTTATTTTTATTTAGCTAATTTATCTAATGCCCTGACCGGTCATAGAACCTATCCGCACAAGGTTGAGGGTGGGCGCTTGAGCTTGTTGGGTTATGCGGATGACCTCATCATCATGGATCTCGCTGCCAACTGTTTGCAACTAGAATTAAAGTAGCTTATCAGGTATTCTGTTAAACATGGGCTCAAAATCAATAGAGGGAAATCGAAGGTCAGGGTGTTTCAATCTCCCGGCACTAAACATAATAGTTTTAAATGGACCTTTGACGACTCCCCCTTTAGAGCTAGTCACAGAGCGCAAATATCTTGGGGTCATAATTGATCACAGATTAAATTGGTCCTCTCAATTAGAATCTGTTAAGATCAAGGCAAGACAACAGGTAGGAGCCCTCAGAAACCTCTCATATAAACATGGTGGCTACACCGTTAATAATATACTCAAAGTATCTCAAACTAAAATACTCCCTACGATAAGCTACTCGGCAGAAATCTGGGCAGTGAAGTATCGAAAATCCTTAAATCTAATTGAAAGCAGTTCATTGAAAATATTGCTCAGGTTAGCCAAGTACACTAATAGAATATCTTTATCTGGAATTTGGAATCTGAAGGCTTAGCACCCTCCTAAAAGCTAGGCGGCTTAATTGACTTTGGAAATGCTGCCATGCAATCGGCCATTCTATATGGGATGGTACTTTCGCGGTCCACAACAAATGAAAGGAGCTGTTAAAAAACAGCAGTTGAGCTTGAATTTATTACCTAATGAACATGTAGGCCCTGCACCTTCCTGTGAAGTATAATAGCCTGGGCTATGGGCAGCATAAGCGATTAATGCGGGACATCTTTGGATTGCATGCAAGGATCAAACATCGATTTAGCTACTAAATCTACCACTGAATTATTTGTTGAGCATGTGATGATGACGTGACAGCCACGACGATGCCTGCACACGTCAACTCTTACCCAGATCATAACGCGACTCGAGACATGAGAATAAAATGTAACGTAGTCAACACATATGAAAGGTCGGAGCACGATTAAACATCCCAAGAATGGCACAAAACTGCAGACTGTCTGGCCATAACTTATTGGAGATAACAATGCACCTTGTTTCACGGCAGCAGCCTCTCTGAAGTTCTTGCAAAAACATAAGGGCATATAGTAATGTGGCTTTGCACAGTCGCCGCGAGAATTTAAATTGGGCCTCTTTTAGGTCTGGAAATTATATTTATATGATATATCATTTTATTACATTTTTGATTTTTATACAGGATATTTTAAAGGAATTTATGGTATTTCAAGCCCGAAGTGGAAAGCGCTGATGGGTTTTGATTTAGGGGATGTGAGGAATGATTGTAATGTTGTGATGTTTTATTGTTACCACTTCTTTGGCTGTATTTGTGAATGACTTCTTTTTTCCTTAATTGGGTTAGATGCACTGCAGCGCAATAAAAAAAGTCATTATGACTATTATTGTAATAAATAAAATAATAAATATTACACACTGCTATCGAAACTGTGTGCTTTCAGTAGCCTATTCAATTCCATAGCCTCTAGTGGAGAAATGTAGTTATGCGAGTGATGTCCTGACAGATAGCTTTAAAGGGTTACTAGGGATATCGTGTACGCCGTCATCAGTGGCGTCATCAAGTATTCGATGGAAAAGTGACCATGCAGCCAGTGTGAGAAGCCTGACTATACTGCCACCTACTCCATCAGGAATTTCCATTCAGGTGGCCAGGGAAGGCCCATCGCTTTTGAATCCGTCCCTGAGGGTGGAAAAGCGAGGGAGGATCACCTGAGTGGAGGGTCACGAGGGATTGGGAGTATACTGTGAGACATACATGGTATCAAGTGACACAGACTCAAAAGCACTGGTTTTAAAACCTTTATTTACTAAGGTTCCTGGGGTCGTGGAATGCCTGACTGGTTCCAAATCTAAAATGATGGATCCCTTAACTGATGCTTCTAATGCCCGTCGTCGTCTAATAGTCCAAAATAAAAGTCTGTGTCTAAACCAATGCTTGCCCTCACGCTGTACAAAAATGTGATGGTAAGTTTCTTGGAAAGGAAAAATGGACAAGTTGAAGCTTGGGGAAGGGAACCCCATGGAACCGAAAACGCTGAAGCTATTTGAGAATATTGCAAGGGCTCTGTGGAGAAGGTCTTACGAACAGCCCTTTTTGATTGAACTCATTTTTGTGACGTTGACCAAACTACACCTGGTGAGGAGAACACCTGAAAACAACCTTGGTTTCCTATTTTCCATTGAACCACTGTTTTCTTCCTTTTTAAAGACTTCCTATCACATTTTTGTAAAGAGTGAGGGCAAGCATAGGTTCAGACACAGACGGGCGTTTAGTATGGACTATCAGACGTTGACAGCCTTTAGAAACATCAGCTAAGGAAACAATCCCTTTAGGGTTAGGGCCAGTTAGGCATTACACCAACCCAGGAACCTTAGTAAATAAATGTTTTGAAATTAACATCTTTGAGTCCATGTCTCTTTTGATAGCATGCCTGTCTCACGCCAGCATGCAGTCTCAAGTTTCACTCCTGGCAGGGCCGACCCAATTCTGCACCTTTAAATTTGGCAATAACAGCCATTTGAACCCTGGGCTGGTGAATACCCCTTTCCTATTGGTCAATTTGCAGCTTTTAATAAACGATATAGCTCGCAGTTTCATTATATACCGCAAATTTAGCCTTTGCTTTTTTTGTAGCTTGGAAAGTCGAGCACTAAAAGTGCTTCAACTCCCTCTAGTGGCCTTCTTTAAAATAACATTTGCCTACAAATACCATGCTTTTTTCATTTTTGTTTACATGCATGACAGCTGGGGGTCGCAGTGAAGTCACACAGGGACCCCTTTACTTGTCTCACTCCCCCAGGGCCAGCCTTAGTGGTAGCATCGCCCTGGGCAATATGCGCCACATTTTTTTCTACCTCTTAGCTCCGGCGCCTCGCAGGGGGCTCATCATTGGAATAGGATGCTCATGCTAATGCATGAGCGCCCTATTCCAATGCAAACCGCCTCGCTCCCGCGTCCGAGCGAGGAGGTAATCATGTGAATAGGGTGCAGATTGTTGTTCAATGCGTCCAGCCACCGGAGGCGCATTTAACAGCAAAAGTGCACCTGCCGCGCCTTCTCCAACTATGCCAGCTCGGGGGAGCGCTTGAAAATCTCTGCCCTGCCGTAAGGCCGGCCTTGCTCCCCAAGATTCCATGAGCCCGAGCACTCACCTCAGGCTGTGCTCCCTCGCTTACCTTCCCTGTTCCCCCTCCCTCCTCACTGTGCACACTCACCCCCTCAACTATCCTTTCTCTGCTCTCACTTTTTGTCATGTTGTTAATATTTTTTATAAAGTTAAATATTCCACGTGGAATATTTAAGCCCTCCCCAAAAAAATGTTTTTTTACCTATATATACACTTTTACATAAACTTTTGTGCGTTTGCCCATGGGTTCTAATAGCTTTATAGACCTCGCCCTCTGGCTGTGCCGTCATATTGGGCGCTCATACCTAGGTCGGCAGGGCCCATAACGCCCAGTACGGCCCTCGCTGCAGGTCTATAAAGCTATATTATTAGAAGTAAGAGTAATCCGGGATTAACCGCTATATACAAACCTAATATTCATAGCACATTAAATCATGGCATGTGTTAAAGTTGCAAAGACAACCTAAGTGGAATATTCCTGTGGTTTAGAGGTTGTGTCTCAACTTGAGCATCACTTCAACTAATGCTTTTTCAGTGAATATACAGGCATTCCCAAATTCCACCCAATTTACTCCAGTAACAGGAAAATCCTCCTTCACACTGCCAGTTTTGTGATTTATGATTCTACAGCAAACGGGGCCCTTTGTGCCGAACAAGTAGGTCCACATATTTTACAATGGCAGCGGCTTTGTTTTCACAGCTGGTTCGTAAACGCTTTGAATAGCCGCAATGCCTAAAATAAGCCTGCCTCCATTTTACGGTATGAGAGAGCAGATAATGGGCAACTTCCAGGGGAATACGCCTCCATTCTTTATAGAGCTCCCATGGCGCTTTATGCATCATCATTTCCTCAAACAAGAGTCTGTGACAAAGTTTAAAATATTTCTATGAATTCAGTAAAAAAAACAGTGGAAAAAAAAAAAGGAAAACTGGAAGATAACAGTGCACGCCAGAAAAAGGCGTACATCGAAAGTGAAGCTTCGAGAAAGGATAAGCACTGGATGGGATTCGAAAACACAAACAGGCAGGCTGATTAATTACAGTCGCATCTTGATGACACCCTCTCTCATCTGGGCGCATCCAGAGGCAATGTCCCAGATGAATCAAGACGCACAGGCATTTATCAAAAAGCTTGTGATGACAAAGTATTGCCGAGGGGGAGGCAAGCAGTCAGTAGAGACAAAACCCTTCACGGTCCAGTTAAGAGTCTCCTTTCAAATGCCCCTTTTTTTTGCTGGAACTTGTAAATAAAACAGTTAATTTCTCTAACAATAATGAAAAAACACTAGCCTGAGCATTTTATCAATTTATCCTAAAGATGTAATGTTAAAATTGTGGTTAACAGCCAGTGTCCTCTTTCTAGTAATAATGAACATGACCAAAATCCCTAAGCTACCTGTAGACTAAATGTCAGACCGAAACAGGTGTCTGGGGTTGCTGTTGGTACTCTTGTTGAGAGGAGAATTGCCTAGCATTTTGGTGCTGCACTGCCCTTGTGGATGGCACAAAGACTGATAAGCAACTGGGTATTTCTCCTCTGTGAAAGGTACAGTAGAGCTAAAATGTGGTTGCAGACCCTCCCGAGTGGGCACCTTCCCAAAGAACAGATCATTTGGTTGTGTTTGTTCTCAGTAGATCGGCTGCCGGACTTCTTTTTGTATGTTTAGGAACTTGGGGTTTCACCCTAAGTTACCCAGGTTTATCCAGACGTGGACCCTGTGCTCACTGTGCTTAGAGAGGCACAGCTTCAACTCACTGATGAGGCCCGACTAGGCTGAAACACGTGTCTGGGGTTTGCTTTGGGACTGTTGTTCAGAAGCAAATTGCCTAGCATTTTGGTGCTGGACTGCCCAAGTGGGTTGGACAAAGACGGATATGCACATGGACATTTCTCATCTGTGAAAAGTACAGTGAGCTGAAACGTGGTTGCTGACCCTCCAGAGTGGGCAGCTTCCCAAACAACAGGTTATTCGGCCGTGTTCGTTCTCGGTAGAGGGGCTCCCAGACCTCTTTTTAAATGGGAGTTGTCAGCCTTCCATCCAGAGTCAACTTTCAGACACCTCATGAAAAGGAGCGCCCAATGAATGGACAGCAACATTTAGAGACTCAATGAATAACTCATTCTTGAAAGGCGGGACGCGAGTACCAGTGGTGGCTATGGTAAATGGAACCCTACCATTTCGGTCAGAGGCAGAGGGACATCAAATGCTTCGACTAGTGGGAAACAATGCTCTGCTGGGGTGCATACGGCAATGGAAGTGGGCCACGAGAGGACGTTACTTGCAATGGGTCATTTGGTCTAGCCCCTTCTGCCTGGTTCCACGATTAGCACAGGCCAGATAGTGACCAAAATGAACACCAGCTTTTTTTCTGGTCTTCGGTTTGCCGGAGTAGGTCTTGCATGTCCCAGAGAGGATGGTTCACAAAGGCCACCTGCAAGAGGGTCACAACCATGGCTCCTGCTGCAGGTGATACTTGTAAAGCCAGTGATCCAGGACAGTGTTGGATATTAGATAGTACTGATGCGTTAAAGCAGGCCTCTGGCACTGCTCACCCACGGAAGATGCACTTAGAAACCCTCTTCAGAATATCATAACAGAAGGGCGACCCTTCTGACAAGCAACTACTGAACATTTGTTGAGAAGTTGCAGTTGGAAAAGTATGCAACTTCGAAGTCACCCATGTTTACTAGGACTCTTTTGTGCTATATTAGGATTCTCATTTCTTTTTGACATGGTCTCTAATTTTTCCCACAGGATCTGCTTGACAATGTACATTTGCCCTTTACTGGTTACAATGAAATATGAGCAACATATTAAATGTATTTATTTCACTTATAAAGCGAGCAAACAACCCAGGGGCATCGAGGTGTTGATTACAGGAACACGTTCATTACATTCAAATAGATATATTATGCATGAATAGCAGATATAACTCGAGCACTACAATTTACTGCACAGATTAGCCTGCTAATAATTCTCAAGGTTGTCATTAAATCACATTGAATGACGTGATTTCCAGAGCACTTGGTTAAAGGGGACGAAAAGGCATATATATGTTGATGAGCTTCTGTTTCATAAGTGCAGCACATTTAACGTTAAAAGTACAGAGCTCTGTGATCACAAAATGATAATTGCTGAGTTTGACTGGCCAGTTGCCAGGGCCTCAGACTCCAACTTCCCATCAGTTTCTGTAAATCAAAGGTCTAATCGAATTACTTGGAATCCACCTAATGCCTCTATGGTTAATAGAAGAGCTGAGAATCAACTGACGAACAGTACACTTGATTGGAAAACCCTTACTTTCAATGTAAACCAGTTTGATTCATTTCTGTCCAATCTTTTGGGGAATGTACAGGAGAGAATTAAGGTTCCATCGAGAAAACATCTCCACTCTTTGACCAGGGCTTGTCCACGCGTAAGAGGGAGATGAGGAAAAAAATAAGGGATATTAAGAATAATCACTCAAGTTCCATCTTGGAAAAAATAGTCCTGAAAATTCTGTATGGTTCTGAAATACAGGACATAGTAATGCTTGATGTTTTATACTCCCAATTCCCAAATCCCAATTCTCTTCTAGGGGTGTTAATGAGATATGGATTTATGACTCCAGTCACTTAGATTGATGGGAATTTGCATTTTCCTGAATTTGTACTAAAAGACTCTCACTGCAGATGTCTCCACTCTTTGTTAAGATGTCACGGTGTCACTGTCTTGTCAATCTACACATGGCCCATTTAAGTTCCAGAAAGAATGCAAGGATTTTCTTTTGTTGAAGTCCTCTGATGAGCGCTTAAAGATTGAAAGCGCTGCCAGGTAACCCTTAATGGTTCCAACCTGCAGACCTTTATGTGCTAATGAAAGTAAAAAGGATAGAACATCCAGAGTTGTACACTGAAAAGGAACAACATTCTTTTCTCTACACCAGTCACAAAACTTATTCCAACGGCAACAGTACCGAGACTTTGTTGCTGGCCTTCTGGCCGAAAGCAACACCTTCATCACGTCATCCGGGAGGGCCCAATCCTTATATCTCAGCTTCTCAGAAACCACGCGTGAAGGTTGAGAATCTTGACCTCTGGATGGAGAACACGACCTTCCTCTCGTGAGAGAAGATCCTCTATTTGTAGAAGACATATCGGAGGACAGATGGACATGCCCAGAAGGTCCCGGTCCTACGGTCTCGTGGCCCAATCCGGAGCAATGAGGATCATGTGGGTCGCGAACCGTCTCAACCTTCTGAGAACTTGAGGAATGACGGGGACTGGAAACGCGCACAGTAGCGGGAAATCCCAATCCACCATGAACGCGTCTCCTAGAGCTACTCTCGGAGGAAATTCCCTTGAGCAGTACTGCTCGCACTTCTGGTTGGCAGCGGTCGCAAACAGATACACTTGAGTGGTTCCCCAAAGGGCAAAAATCTCTTGAAGGACTTCCTGAGCTAGTTCCCCACTCGTGGGAGACTGCTCTCTGCCTGCTTAGATCGTCCGCCGCTGTGTTCGAATGAACAATTGACCGAATTTAAAGGGTCACAATTGACCTTTTCACAATTGACCGAATATATATATCTTTGGCACTTTGCACTTTGCACTATTGTGCATGCACTAAGCACTTTATCCTTTGTCTAATATTGCTATAGGTGTTGTGATTTGACCCGTTCTGCACCCTATCTTATACACGATGTCTACTCTATGTATAGGTTAGATCGAGATTACCAATGATGAAGGCGTATACATCAATGTTATTTTATTAACGCACGTATACACTTTGCATAGAGGGTCCTTAGATGGGAGACGGCAATATACCTGTGAGTTTGCCCCATTACTATGGTTCTTTGGGGCAGGCTTTATTTTATTACATTCTTGATTTTCGAAGGAATGCCGCTGACATCGCACCGCACCTTCCTAAGTACATTACATATTTTTGTTTTATACATTATATTTAGGTGGTATGCAGCCCGCCATTGCTTTTTGTATTTTGCATGCGCAAGGCGCTCCTTACTTTATGCTTGTGCGGTTTTCCCCTTCTGTTCTATGGGTATTATTATATATTTTTTAATGATACTTGACCTTGTAATCTGACCATTTTAGGGTCTTGTGAGGTATTTGTCGTCTCTCTCATCTATTCCCTTTTTGTTGTACTCTGTGGCGTTAGCGGCAATATTTAAATTTGTAAATTGCCGTTTTAAGCGCAGCATTCTATTTAATGGTTTTATTTCAGACTATTAAGGTCGATATGAGGTAACACTTGGTCACTACAATATGGCCGATTGCTTTTCTCCCTACATTGGAGTTACGTGGTGTATGAGACACTCAATACATTGTAACCAGAGAGTTTGTATTGTGTTTAAATGAGTCCATTTTCTGTGTTTACCCTACTATCGTGAACAACCTTCCGGTTCTCCCCTGCTATGCACCTTTTATGAATAAAGAACATTTGCTGCTACCTGATCTTTGCCGTGCAGCCCATTATTTGCCAAGTACTGGATTCTCTGGACCTGGCTGTTCTTGGGAGTGCATTCCGCAGATTTGGCCCTCTTTTGGGCTTAATTTTCGTTTGAAAAAAAAGAAAAAAAAAATATATATATATGGGTTTTGGGGGGTTTGGCGTTGGGTGGGGGGTCGTGGGGGGTTTCCCCCCACATATATGGTACAATTGACCTTCACAATTCGGTCAATTGTGAAAATGTCAATTGTCGTTCGAGCAGTTGTAAAACGAACAATTCGTATACAACCTTCTAGAATTGGCCAGTACCAGAGCTGCATTGCCTCTCTGCACAGTGTAGTGACCCAACGCCTCCTCTCTTGTTGAGGTAGTGCATGGCCACTGTGTTGCCCGTCATTATCAGGACATTCTTTCCCTGTACAGACAGCAGAAAAGCATTCAGCGCTGGCCTGATTGCTCTCAGCTCCAAATGTTTGATGTGGAGTTTGGACTCTGATGGAGACCAACGACCGCCGACTGTCAGAACGTTGAGTGAGTGAGGCATCCGTCCCTACAGTTATCTCCGGCCAGGGTTGCCAAAAGTGTTCTCCCTTCATAAGATTTTCCTCGCAGGCCCACCGCAGAAGTTCCTATGAGACTCTGACCGGAATCTGAAGGTGGTCCGCCATCCGCCCTGAGTACTAGGACCATTGTGATCGGAGAGCCCACTGAAGGGCTGGCCCCTGGCACCAGAAAAATGCAGGATGCCATGAGGCCGAGCAACCTCAAGAATTCTAAGGCTGGAAGACTGTGGGCACTCTGGAATTTGGTTACCATCTGGAGAATGTCTTGAGCCCTAAACCTGGGTGGCGAGCACTTTCCCAAGGATGTGTCTAATACAGATGTACTGGAGCTGTTGGGAAGGTGTCATATGGGACTTCTTGAAATTGAGGTAGAAGCCCTGTTTGTGAAGGGAGTGGCATGTAACGTTGATTTGATCCAAGGCTTGTTCGGGAGACCGTACCCTGATCAGCCAATCATCCAGATAGGGGCAGATGTGAATTCCCCCTTCTCCTGAGATGCGCTGCCACCACCTACATCAGTTTGGTGAACACCCTCGGGCGGAGGTCAACCCAAATGGCAGGACTCGAAACTGATAGTGCAAGCTGCCAACGGCAAACCTCAGGTGTTTCCTGTGCTTGAGATGGATCGGCACATGAAAAGCATCCTGAAGGTCCAATGACACCAACCAATCCTGAAGAAAGAGTGACCATCTTGAATGTGTCCTTCCTGAGGAACTTGTTCAAGTATCTCAAGTCCAAGATGGGTCTCCGTCCCCCATCCTTTTTGGGAATAAAAAAATATGGGGAATACCAACCTTTGTTCCTCTCCTCCACAGGCACTGGTTCTATAGCGCCTTTCACTAGCAGGGTCAATATTTCCTGCACAAGGAGTGGAACCAGAATCCTCAGTGATTCCCCAGTGGATTGGTCTGAGGCTTCTTTATAAAAAGGAAAGCAGTAACCGTGGGCTATTGTTTCCAGAGCCCAAGCATCTGAAGTAATGTCTCGCCATTTTTCTAGATGCTGAGACAGTCTGGCACCCGCCTCAAAGCGGTTTTGAAGCGGCTGTAGCAGAGGCCGATGGTAAAGAGGCTGCTGCTTGAGCTGGCTTGGCACCTCTACCTCGTCCACCACGAGGAAACTTTCGTTGGCCTCTTTGACTGGCCATTCCTCTTGCCCTTCCAAATGAGGAGTATTAGCGAAAAGATCTACCCTTCCACTGCTGTCCGCTAGGACGAAAAGGCTGAGGTTGTCGAACAGCGGTGACTACAGACTTGGCGGCTGCTTTAGAGATCTGCAACTTCTCAAGGCTCCGGTCAGCCTTGCTGCCAAAAAGATGAGACTTGTCGAATGGCATGTTGAGAAGTCTAGCCTGCACATCAGGTGTAAAACCTGACTTCCGCAACCACGCAAACCTGCGTATCATGGTGCTCGTAGCCATGGACCTGCTGATGCCATCTGCAGAATCCAACCCAGACTGAAGGGACTCACACATGGCTTCCTTGGTGTCCTTAACAATAGCCAGGAAGCCATCCCTTTCTTCCCCTTCGGGAATATGCTCTGCCGCCATAGATATGCACTTAACACAGAGTGTATAAAAAATGTTGCCAGGGCACAAGTGGAGTTGGCCGACTTCAACGCCTTACTCCCTTGCTGAAAATAACTTATGCGCCCATCCATCCACGCGCTTATTGTCCCTATCAGGAGAGATGGTAGGGTACGCTGCCTGTTTCAAGGTAGCTGTGGCTGCCTGGACCACCAGACTCTCGGGAGTGGGGTGAGTTCACAGGTAGCCGGGGTTGCTACTGGAAGGGTGGTATTTTCTTTTAAGAGACTTGTTCACCGCCAGATTAGTCTCAGGGGTCTCCCAATTCCTGGTCACCCTTTTTTGCAGAGCCACGTGGAATGCTAACACTGGATCTGTAGGCGGACCCTTGTCTAAAAAGTCAGTTAGATCATCCTGATCATAATGCACAGGAGGTCTAGACCAGCCCAAATATTCAAAAACTCTCGACATAAGTTGCCTGTACGAGGAGTCAGCTTGCTCCCCTGGGTCTGGCTTGCGGATCAGCAGCTCAGGAGAAGTGTCTATACCACTTGCATTATGCAAAGTATCACAGAGATCCTGCATCCTACTCTTCTCCGGAATGAGGCATTCAGGCACATAAGGGGTCCCAAACTGGAGACCAAAAGAGCCATCATCCTCATCCGAACTCTCCTCCTCAAAAATGGAAGTGAGGGACTTTAAAAAATCATTTTTCGGTAGAGGAGCATAGCTTTTCTCTGGGGTAGTACCCATAGGCTTCAAAATTGTCGAAGGCGTTGGCGTAGACTTTGCTATTGCCTTCTTTGGAGGGTCAACAGTCATTGGGATCTGCACCTGTAAAATTAGCACAGATGGCATTGAAGGCATCGAAGGCCTGATCAGGGTGGAGGAACCGACGGGCACTATCAACTGGCATGGCGCTGATGACGTCAATGGCTTAGAGGGCTTTGAAGGTTTTGAAAACTTCGAAGACCTTTACCTCTCTCCACGTCTCGATTGATCCTTCGATACCTTGTCCGAATGAAGGCTCCCGATGTGGATAACGCAGTTTACTCTGGCTCAAGGGCAAGCGAGTATCCGGCCGAGATCGCTCCCTGCCGGCTTCCACAGAAGGCATGGACGGAACTTTGCCTTGTTTATCAAAGATTTTAAGTATCTCCACACGCAAAGCTTCCCATTCTGCTGGCATCGATTTTTGGACAGGCATGTCACCCTCTCGGGACTTCCGACTGATGAAGACAACAAGGAAGGCGACTGGCGGTGCCTTCTCCTCGAACACTTCGACTAGGACGGAGAGTGACGGGAACCACTCCTAGACATTGAGTGCTTGGCCTTCTTCCTCCGAGGAGAGTCGCCTCTCGACTCATCGGTCGAAGACCCAGCAGGTCGGGACTTATGGGACTTGGACACCTTGCCTACCTTGAGCTTCCCCTTTTGTTCCCTCAAGGCCTTTCCAATCATAGACTGACACTTGGAGCACGTATCCGTGTCGTGGCCCTCGCCGAGGCACCACAGACAGACTCAATGCGGGACCGTGATGGACATCTTGGAGCCACAGTCCCGGAATTTTTTGAATCCGGACCGAGGTGTCGTCGGAGTAGAAGACAAAAACATATTCGAAAACTAACAGCAAATATTTAACACAAGTACAAGGCGCGCCGAGTTTCACAAAACAACCACGTTTGTGGAAAAATGGAACTGAGGCAACGGCACAGTGCGTGGTACTTATAACATCTGATGACATCACCCTCGACGGAGGACTTCGAGGCACATCAACACAACGCCATCTACGCAGGGCGCCCTCTGCCGAAAGATTTCTGAAGCAGCCGAAGCTGGACACTACATGTCAAAGATGAGGAATACGTTGGAGGACACAATCCATTCAAATGGGACTGTCTGTGAAGGCTTAATCGTATGCTGTGCTCAGAATCCCACCTTGTCCCGTACTCAGAACGTGGGGAAGCGAGAACCCTAGTTACACATCCTGACTTATTTGTGAACACTTCTTTCTTTCTTGTAAATCCTATCCCACACCCTTTTGTATTAGTGTAAGGATTGGCAATAGGTTTTTCTTAGTATAGGCCCTTTTATTTGACACAACACCACTAGGAAAGCCTTGTTTTTCATTTGATGGTCGTAGCTGCTCCCATCTTAGCTTTAGGTTTAGATTAGGCATTTTTACAACCTGCATAATCAGTTTAATAAACACCCTTGAACAGTGATCATGTGTGTCTGTCATTTCTTGATACCATGCCTTCCTTACAAAACACACAGAAAACGATTTCCTTTTTAAAAAAAGATCACAAGTGCAGTGAGAGAAGTGGAGTAGGAAGGCAAGGTAGAGTCGAAGAGTGCAATAGCCACCAGTTACTATTCAGATGTTAGAGGAGGAGGCAGTAGAAAATTCATCCAACACTCACGCGACCCACTAGGGTACGAGGAGGACCAGAAGCCAAGTTTGTACAGAGCAGGGAGTAACAAGCGACCGCTGCATTTATTGATGGAGCACAGAGGTTGAAGGGGGCCTGCCCAGGCCCCAATACGAGCCTTGGGAGTGGGACCTTGGTGAAGGGGACCAGCGTTTGCCTGCCGGCTTCAGGATTGGCCAGTTAGATGGAGCACAGGCCAATCACACAGCAGCATCAGGCTGCTTACGGTAGGGCTGAGGAGGTCAGTCTTCGGGCTGCCATACTGGAGAGATGATATCAATAAAGAAAGTAAGGCCAATCATGGAAAAAGGAATGCTCCCAAAGCACACTCACACTGATCACACGACGGGGGAAGATCAGTAGAAAACATGGTAATGAGTGCTGATATTTAGAACACAAAAGGGCACCGTGAGCATCCAAACTCCAGCGAGGCCGATCTGGTGCAAAAAGATGGCTGTAGTCCCCTGTAGTAACCAGAGCCTCATGGTGTTGGGGGAGGCTCTGTGAGGCCTGCAGTTCTTTCATCGTCTGGCTTCAGTGGAGAGTCGAGGAGGACGTGAGGGATAAAGCACAGGAGCCTAGGAGTGGGGCCTTGGTGAGGGGGGCCGGCTTCGCCTGTCAGCTTCAGGATTGGCCAGTTAGATGGAGCACAGGCCAATCACACAGCAGCATCAGGCTGCTTCAGGTAGGGCTGAGGAGGTCAGTCTTCATGCAGCCATATTGGAGAGATCATATCAATAATGCATGTATGGCCAATAGCGAGAAAGGCAGAAGTGAAATTAGTGGAGTTGATGAGTACATGTCGGTAGTACTCCATTCCCGACTGCCTTTCTGCTTCTTTGGATTTGACAAGGACACTTCGAAGTATTTTATCAGGATGTTGCATTTTGATCAACTCATGCTTTTTAACTGAAATATGTTTCACCACCTATTGTTTTTGAATTAGATCGGTGTTCAACTTCCAGGTCAAAACTATGAGCAAATGGTCACTCTCCTTGTGAGAAAATTACTGCCACATGTACTGCATGCTTGTATTGACTCATACTGGTAAAAAAGTAATCCAGAGTAGAACAACTATGACGAGAGATTATATTTAAGTGACAGGTATGACTCCTGGGACCCAACTATTTAGCATAAGATCGTAACCCAAAACATTCTTGAACCAAAAAAGCCCTAAGAATTTGATTACTTCTTAGGAAGCAGAGCTTCACGTGTGTCCCAGATATTCCCCATCCAACATTATGTTACTGTTAGTGCATCTAGCATTCAGATGTCCAGCCACAAGCTCAAGCTGCAGCCTGTACTTGTTCCTTGGTGCTTGCAATGTGGGGGCCATAGGTATGTTGTATGAAAAGGTCAGTAATCTGACCCCTGTCAAGAGGGGATGATGACCCCTCTTAGCCTGGGATGGGTGGCCTACCAGGCTGGAAGACAGAGCCCTTCTACCCCGGATGGGGATACTGACAGTTGGAAGGGCCCCTGCACCTTTTTTATGTGCCAGGGAGCTTGTTGATGGTACCACTATAGATCACTACATAACTATGTTGCAGGATGATGGCCAGTTTCTCTTTTTATTTTAGAAAACCACAAATACCTGCATCCATAGCAGTGGTTCAAGAAGAAAACAGCCCACAAGAGCGTCCAGGGACCACCAGCACACCCCAACTGGCGGCTAGATGAAGGGAAACCACTATGTGGCACTTCACAACCGGCCACAACATATGTCAGCGGGTGTGCGGAGTACTGCAACCCGCTGAATAGCCAGGCAACATTTACCTGTAACAGAGCCACAGAACAGCTCTCAACAAAGGCTGCAATCTGCTCTATACCGAAAAACAGTCACTTGTAACAAAGCCACAGAGCAGCACCCAGAAAGATGACTGCAATCATATGGACTTTGGGAACAATAATATGAACGGGAACATTTGCTACAGTGGGATAACAGTGATAAACTTTGGCTGGCCTGGGAGAGAGAAAGGAGCAGGCTTTAGTCCCCTCTATATGTATTTTTCAGATTCAAACACCTTCTGGGAGGGGAGGACAGGGAATAATTAGCCTGGGGAACCAGAAGGGGAGAGCCAAAGGAAGGAAGAAGGGGGGGGGGGATAAAAGAGGGAACAAGAAACAGGAAGGTGTGAGTTGTTTGGGTGTGGTCAGAAGGGTTGGAGGTGTAATAAGAGATGGTGTAGAGGTGTGTGGAGGCATCTTACAGGAAAAGTTGTGCTATTGGCTGGTAAGAGAAAGTGGTACTGCGGTGCGAGTATGGGTAAGGTGTGTGAGTGAAACTGCTAGTAGGATAAGAGGCAGTGAGTGAAAGGGTGACTGAGGGAGTGAAACGAGGGTGACTGAGGAGAAGGTGGGGAGGAGTATATTATAGTGTGGAGGTAGAGTGGTAGTGGTTGGGAGGTTGAGCAACTGTCACAGGGAGAATGGAGAGCAGTAGTAGTGTGTAGAGGGGAAGCAGAAGTAGTATTGAGAGAGGAGAGTAGTGGCAGTGGTGTAGGAGGGGAGAGCAGTAGAAAGGAGGGAGTGAGAGTGACACCATCATAGGGACAGCTAGAGTGAGCGGGAAAGAGGGACAGACAGTATAACAAAAGGGAAATGAGTATAAGAGCATGGAAGAATAGGCGAATGCCCGGAGCAATTGAAATAAAATATCCAACCAGGGTCCCTGATAAGTGTCACATAGAATGTTCCCAGATAAAGGTTAGATAGATAAGGCATTTTCTTTTAGGCATCATAAGAAGGTAGACCGCTTTTAAGTTAGCAGGGGTTATCGATCACTAGTACACGCCTGGGATCGAGGGACTTCTGCCGCCAACTGCACATCCCTCGGTTAGACAGAGAGGGACAGTGATTAGGCCCTTTTCTGATTTAAAAATAAAAACCACTGAATTACATCACGAAGTTGGAGCATTCTTGAGGCCATCTGTGACAGTGGAAAGGCAAAGAAGCAGAAAGGGAAGAGGGACAAGATGATCGAGGTAGAACACATCTAGAGCATAGGAAAACAGAAACAGGAGTGGGAGAATGAAGTGGGGGTGGGGGTTCCAGACCAGCGGATAGAGACACAGGAGATGGCAGAGAAAGACAGGAAGCCAACAAGAGAGTAGAGAGACGTAAACGTCCAAAAAGACAGATTTTAATCCTGAATGGGAGATTCTGGCCGAATTTCGAATGTTTGAAAATTCAGAACGGCCAAAAAGTTCGACCAAATCCCCCATTTGGTGGGCAGGGCTGCGGGGGAGTCCCCCGCACCCTTGTTCACTTTACTGTGAGCGTGGGTTGCCCCGCAGCCGAACCCGTAACAGGCAAAAAAAAAATGTAATAAAAAGGAAAGGACGCTGCAGCGCAGGTTTCCGATCACAGAAGTGAAAGGGAACAGGGGTTGCAGGGACACAGCGAGTAGGTGGCACACTGCGAAGTGTGCTGCTGCATGGTAATTAGGGTGATAGGGGTGTGGGTGGGTGCCAAGTCGGAAATGTGCAGGGGCGAACAGACCAAACGTTATTTTCAGAAAAATAACTTTCAGTCGTTTCTCCCTTGAACATTTCCTCCACAGGCTTTTAACCCAAATCCGAGAGAGACATCGGACAGATCTAGATCCCAAAAGTTAGACACGATAACGCGCTTATAGGCTTGTGGAAGAGTCCAAGAAGCAGCAAAGAGGGCATAAACATTTTTAATAGATGGGAAAGGAACATGTACGAAGCAAGGGGAGGGGGCGATCAGTGCATCTAGAGAGGGTTGATATATACAAGAAAACGTCAAAGAGAGACATCATACGGCCTAAATTCCCGAGTTGGTGCTCCATAAATAACCCAACAAAAAGACAGTGATTCCGGTGTCATATACCACACGTTTTCAGTATATCAGGATGTATGACAGATCTGCAGTCAAACACTTTTACAGTGCTTATAAATAGGGTGAGATGCTTTTAGTGTTCATATTTTGCTAATTGTGGTGGTGTTTTTTAGTGTTTGATAAAAAGGTAACATATCTGTGTTCATAATTTAAGGTCTATTTTGTATTTGTCCTATTTTCAAAAGAAATGTAGAGAACAGTACTTAAAAAACAAGTTTCTTTTATTCGTGCATGAAATAAATGCACATTTCTTTTGATTCAATAGTGAACCTCCACCATTGCTGCTGAAATTGTGAAAGAATACATTTTCCAGAGCTTTCTTAACATCTAGAGTTCTGAAAGTGGGTTGAGCTTAAGGTGATTCCAGAGAAGTGGACCTACGAACAGGAAAGACCAACCTCGTATGGTTGTGCTAAGTGATCATTTTGAATGTCAGGCAAGCTGCTGTGTGATAATATAATGAAGCAGAACGTATTCTGCTACATCTTAACTATTTGAAAAAGGAAGACTGACCCACTTTCATGCTACCATTCATGGGCATAATTAGATGTCTGCTCAGAACATCCATCACTGATAACTGGCATGATGTGCTTTTTTTAACAAAGGGATTGACTAGTAGTTTGGCCCTGTGGAAAAAGGCCTGATCACCAGTGGGGTTCCAGTAAGCATCAAATGGAGCCACTAGAAAGAGTGAAATCATCAAATGGTCCCATAGACCATAAGTTGTCCCATGCATGTGGTCCTGCTTCATTCTGTGCTGTCCAGTGTCTGTGTCCCAACAGTTCTAATGGGAAAGCAGCAAGTACCAGAATGTAAAGAAACAAATATGATTGGCTCAACCATCGTAACCAACATTGAAATACTGGAGAGCTCACATTACCTCCTCCTGTGTGATAAACCAGCTATAGTACATATATAATTGTCATTGTATCACAATCTTCCCATCGAGTACCAGAAAAGAACCCAACGAATCCTAGCCAAGTGAAGGGCATAAAACAAATGTTTCAAAGTTCCCTTAAGTCTCAGCCAAAAGGTAAAAGTCCACATTGAAAGCTTTGCTTCTCACGCAGGATGTCAGCGTTCCTCCCGCGGGCAGACTGCTGGGGGGCTGTCCCATCCTAAGACCCTTAGCTGGAGTTTTACACTTTCTCCAGCTATTGAACCACAGTGCGCAGGCAACCACATGCTTTTAGGTTCCTCCTGCTCATTGTGTCCAAGGCGATTTCTGTAGTGCAGTCTTCTAGCAGGCCGACAACTTCCCACTAGCCTGGAGCAGAGTTTGGTGTTTTTGCCAATATTTAGTGTCTGCTTGTGGGGTTTAGCAGAAAAGCATGTCTCTACTCTCTCGACTTGTCCCTGCTCCTTTCCAAAATTGCCACAGCTTTTGTCCCACTGTGTCTAATCCTGGCCTGGCCTTCCTGTCCCTGGCGTAGTTGTACAGTCTCATTCCCCTTCCCCCACCCACCTGTATGCCTCCTCCTGGATCTACAGGGTCCTCTTGACCCTCCTGGTCTTCTATCTAGGAAGTAGGTATCCCATTCTTTGTGTTCTCTGAGGGCCTGTGTCGATTTCACCACTCCATGCTTTTACTTCCTTTTCCCATAGGGTTTAGTGGTTCTTCTCGCTATGAGTTCAAACCTTCATTGCCACGCTCAATGCCGTCAGTCTTTCATTTCCCCTCATAATTCCAATCTCCTGTCACTTCCCTCCTCGCAATTCTTTTTCCTTTACCAAGATATTTTCTCCTCTATGCTTTCCCATAATCTTACCGTAGTGTCTCTCTCTTCTGATATTTTCCTATATCGCTTTTTTAGCAATGTCACTCTTCTCCCTTTCCAAGCTGGTATGTTCTACGTTTCTTCTTACCACAGTATCCATTTCTATCACCCTTCTTATGCTCTCTGGTTCCTGTACTAAAATTCTCTTTTTCTCGCGAGATGATAACCCTTGCTTCACTCACACAGGTGGTATTGCTATGTCGATGCTACGAAATTCTGCTCCTCTTGGTCATTGACTCAAACTTCCCCCTACTGTGAACATGTCTGTAGCTCTATTGACAACCAGCTCTACTACTTCCTGCTGACAAGCTTCCCCCTCGTCAAACTTCAGTAAATCTCTTTTTTTTTTAAATGTTCCAAATACATCCACACTTCTCTTAGGAACCGTATACCAGTACTGGTTGTAAGGGCTCCCCTCTTTTGGCCCCTCTGCATACCAAGACCTCCTGCTTGCGGGTCTCCCAGGACATGCAGTCTTCCAGCAGCAGCTCTCCCACAGACTGAAAACCTTTATCTGGCTATCTTTTAAAGGCAATTTCCCCACCTACTTGTTTGTGACCAGAGCTCATTGGTTGCACATGTGTTTTAAAGGTATGTCTCTCTCCTGATTGGGCCATGTGGTGTCTAAGGGGGCCAGCCTAAAGTCATTAGAGGGCAGCAGCATTTGGATTTCTCTTTTTACTATCTGCATAGCAGGTGTAACTCTCTGCCAGGCTAGGCTGCCTACTTGCCTCTTTTTGTACTGGTAAGTGCTTGGGAGGGGTTCTAGTGTTTTATTGGGGTGCTCGATTTATGAAATGTTCCCACACATTTGCAAACCTCTCCTGCAAATTCAGACTTTTCTTGTGGGCCTGTGGATCCAAACAAGTCTGCCAATCTGGAGTCCAGATCCACTAACCACGCATACACCAACAAGTTGGTATTGTGGGCAGTCAGACACTTGAGAACCCCAAATAGGTGTTCTGGGGAGGTAAATGTGGCAGTTACAGGTCAAAGAAATTGGGCGCTCATAAGATAAAGCAGAGCTATTAGGATAATTTCCTGTATCAGTCCTTCTCCCTTTATCGATTTGGAACAAATATTTTTAGCACACCACTAACTATATTGTATCTAGTTTGAGTTTACAACTGGCCTAACTACACAAGGAGCACCCTTATCTAGCCCCAGAGATCTGCATGTTAGGAACTGTAGTTTACATTTTTCATTACAAACTACATGTGGGGCTACAATTGGTTGACTGCATTTTCTTTCTAGTAGGTCAGTGAGCCCAGCTAAATCCCCGATTGTAAACTATGATGAGCTGCTAGTACCTAAAACCATATGTTGGACTCAAAACCTCCTTTGCTTTTGGAATCTGAAACCTATTTTTTACCACGGTCTAGAGCCCAACTGCCCACCATCAAGTTTCTATAAGTGTCAAGAGACTGTAAGTAGTATGCAGTTTACAAGTCTTTCCCACACACACCGGACTCACAAAGTTTAAAATGACAAAGATAATTTTGATTATTTTTCTATTAACCTCAACCCAAGACTTCTGATCAGTGTTCATTAGCATGCATGATTAACTCATCCCTAACTGCCCTGTTACATTCATAGCAAACGATATTTCAAACCAAAACGTAGTCTGCAAACTGTGGCTCCCCAGATACTTTGGACTAGGACTCCCTGATTCCTCGCGATTGAGTTGTTAGCCAGTGCTGATGGGACTAATAGTCCAAAACATCTGGATAGCCAAACATGGCAGATCCCTGGACAAATAAAAAAAACAGTTACTACCCAATCTCAGTCTTATAGACATCCTACAGCAAATAATACTTGGAATACGAATAAGACTTTGTCTATGGAAGATAGTTCAGGGGCAACGTGCTCGTCTTGGAAGCAAGACGACATAGAGCACCACAGGTTCGATCCCCGGGTCCGCGCTTAGAAACCTCTGGGTATTAAGCACGTTATAAATAACCTATCATATATATTAGAAAAGAGTACAAAATTAATGATGGCACGTCTGTAACCACACAGCACTGTTCCCATCCTCAACATAAAATACAATTGTGATTAGTCATTCACAAAGCTTACTTTCCAGAGGACATGTTTAATTGAAAGTATAAGCTACAGTATGTGAAGTGACACTGATAATGGCTGAGAAAACAAACAATACCCACTTGATTAAGTGCCAAGGACGAGTATACTCGTCCTTTTTACATAGACTTCAATAATAACCTGGCACTTCAAGATTCTCATCCTCAAAATGGAGCCACATTTGCAGTTATATGAAGGCAACCGAGAAAAATAGAACTGATAATGTTAATTCAGCGAAGGTTGCATTATTGTAACTTTCTCTACACTCTGCTACATCGAACACCACCCTCAAATTTAAGCATCAGTAGGATCATTTGTGTTCTGTGGAAGTCTGATCAGAACACCATAGCCCTCATGTGCTTACACGGACTCCCAGAAGAAGAGACAAACCCACATTAAAACTCTAACTTGCCCCACAGGACCCACCGGGAGTGGACACTGACCTCTCCAAGCACCCTTCTTACTGGATAGCAAGACTCTTAAGATCAGCAACCCAGATTCTCCATGACATCCACCCTACTGGGTACAAAATGTTTAGGGACAAAAAGCATTCCTCCACAATCAAGGCTCCATCTTGTACAAGTCTTGCCTTACAGCTTGGAATTTAAAAGTATTTCCTGTAGTTGCATGGGGGTGTCAGGTCTCCTATACTCAATGGAGCCTATGGAACAGGGGCACAAGAATAGCCCAGGATACCCACCTTCCATCTTCTCTACAACTGTGGTCTACTGGGCAGCTCCTCCTGGTGAGAAGCTACTAAATCAGGCAGAACCTCAAAAGTAAGAATTCCAAGAACAGCGATTATGTGTTCCCCCTAAGTAACACCAACCCCCTCTGGCCACCACAAAGCTCTCTGTTGTGTCCGACTGACAGGATTCAATATTTAAAACAATATCCTGAGTAAAATGAAAAAATAAGATTTAATATACACAAAATATAAGTGAGAATGTGGGCTGTCATGTGTAGTACAGAATCATTTACCTGAATATCAATATCAAGGTTGATAGCACGAAAAGCATTCACAAGTATCAAACAGTTATGCAGACACTGCTCTGGGGTGAATGGCTGAGTGTACATTTTCACAAAGTGACTGGAAATCTGCAGAAAAGACAGAGGATACATCATTATTTGAATAAAGAAATCATCTTTATGGACAATGCAAGATTATATTTTGCTTATTGTGCACATGTCAATTTTGTGGAGCAAGACAAAAGCTTTATGATGGAGCAGATCACAGGAAATGCAGGGAATGTGCATATCACTTTTGCCCCAACATTGGAAAAGATGCACTGTAGCATCAAAGTCAAACACAACATAGTAAAAGCAGAATACCTAGTGCAGTGGCAAAAGCAGTTAACAGCGGATGCTATTACTTAACTAACTGAATGGTGCTTCCTTTATTCTTATTCACTATGCAAGTCAATAAACCGAGTACTCTGGCTAAGAACCCAACCTAGGAGACTGTTGTTTGTGCAAAGATCTTAGCAGGAGGTAGTTTACCCTCTCTGCTATCCTACCAACTATTTAATTGGACATCAGGCCTTACCAACAGTCTTCTGATTACACATACAAATTGTAAAAACATCCACACCAGGTTTGTGTCAATGGAAGATGATTTTGATCCACTGGAAACTAAGCAATATAGTGTTCATATAGTTCAGTGACTGCCAAAAGTCTTCAGGGTACATAGGTAATCAGTAAAGTAAAGAAAAGATTGTGAAGAATGAAACAGAAAAGATCAATTAATGCAAATGCAGAATTTGAATATCCTGGTATCATTTGGAAGAGATTGAAGTTAATACTTGCAGCATTTCTGTACTGAGGAATATTTCCTCAGTTTTGCTTTTCGCAGACTTTCTACATTGTGCAGTGTGGTCACTGATTTGCACCATTTAAATATTCAGAATGTTTTTTCTATTGTATTAACTTGGCTTTTACTCTTTAGGTGGTGCCCACCTTACCTCCCTAGTACCAATAGTGTTACTGCCACTTTTACTGCTCTGCCAAATTCCAGGCTTACCATTAAAGTGGAAGAAATGCCCATTCGGCAAGTGCTGGTATATCCGCCAACGCCAAAAACTAGAGAAATTACCATATGTGGTATTTGAGTCAATGCCAATTCCTCCAAATCCCAGATGGAGTGCTACAAACTTTATGAACGAGGACTAACACTGCTGTTAACATACTAGAAATCTGGCAATGATTCTGCCAAACCAAGGGCAGTTACTGTAAGCAAGTTTGGCAGTAATTGCTATGGAACTAAAATGAGTGTAGGTGGAATTGTCTAGCTCCACTGTCTATACCCACTCTCTCTCTTAATCACTCCTGAACATCCCCCAGACAGACTACAATTAAATAGATATTTCAATAATCCACAGGGATAGCCATGCTTAATCATGTCTAATTGGGAAAATCCATGGTAAATCCCCCAATCTGGGCATGCTAAATCTCCCAAAACACTGCGGATAATAAATCCATCGACACAGCTCTTGGGAGAGGAGGCCTTAGATAAGTTTGAGGTGCCACTGGAGGAGCTGAGTGGGCCCTTGAGGTAGAGTAAGGCCTTGTTTAGGTGGACCTGCTGGAGGCATGTTGACCGCTTCTTCGTTGTATGAAGACACAACCTTCCAGAACCTCCATGTACGAATAAGCCTCCTTCTGTAGTATCTGTGCAGGAGGGGCCATGGATGGACAGGGAACTGCAGGCGGTGCATACGGAGCCACTGAAAACAGTGCCTGACCACGAGTTGGCCGGGGGATGTAGGTTAATGCAGACAGGACATCACTGTCCACAGAAATTCCCCTTGGGAATGTGGAAACCAAAGGTCTGTACATGTGTCATTGACGATGCAGACATGCTTGGTGATGGCATAGGCTTGGATGATAATAGCGTTTAAGATTTGGTTGGCAACGGAGTTGTTGGCGGAACACAAGTGGTTTTACCAGTTGATGTTGTTGCCTTGCTAGTCTAGGAGGTGGTCGACTGAGTCGTTGATGGGTTGGCCGTCATCGAGGAGGATTTCGTCATCAATGGGGATTTGGGCCAATTGTGTAATCAATGGGGTCGTAGACGATGGTGCCGTCGATGGAATTGTAGTCATGGATTTTCTGAAGATTGCTTGGAAGATGAAACCATTGACTAAGGCGTTTTCGGCGCTGAAGTGGTCAATGATGTTACCGCAGGCATAGACAGAGACGTCAACGATACAGTCAATGAGGGAGAAGCTGAGTGTGTGATCCATGTCCCTTCTTTGCTTTCTTCCCCCGGGAACATTCCTCATGGGACCTTGACCTCTTTGAAGAGGGAGTGCACTCTAGGGGTCTGCTGTGCCTGGCAGAGGCATAACTATGGATAGAGGCCGAGTCTGAGGCTCCGGCACCTTCATCCACCAAGCCACTGACCTGTTGGGCTTTAATGAGAATGACTGGCAGATGGTACAGGTGTTCAAGTCGTACTTCAGATACAGACAGTATAGACACTGTTCATGAAGATCCTGGACATGAACGTTCTTCAGATTACAAAAGGGCTTTTCTTCCTTGTGTCTGCCATCTCAATGGACTCCTGAAGGCCTTAGATGGAAGGTTCGAACTCCAAAGGGAATGGAATGGGCAGAGACATCACTGCCGCAGGCGAGAAGCGATACAGCACAAAACCAGAAGAGTTGATGGAAAAAACTTTCAAAATAGACAAAAATCATCAAAAGTGTTTAAGAGAGAGTGCTCTCGAGTGTGGATAACATGCAGCTCTCCTTCAAGCTTCCCTCCTCCACCCCCTCTCTCATTCCTGACTGCCTGTCTGGTATTCAGGAATGGTGCTCTGCTAACAATCTCTACCTTAATGCCAGTAAGACAAAGATCCTTCTCATTGCAACCCCTGCTCCCACTTTCGCTCACACACTCTGGTCGCCCTCCATGTGCCTCCTCTCCTCTCGCTCCTGTGAGGCTAAACACCTTTTTGTCATCTTCGATTCCTCTCTTCTTCTCTCCTCACATCATGGACCTTGCCAAGAAGGCCACTTTCAGATGCTCAGCTGCACCTCCTCAGAGGCATTCTTCCTTTCCTCAACTTCTCCCAGAAACTCAATATCTCAAGAGCTGTGGTCCTTTCTATGCTGGACTACTTCAACAGCCTCTTCCTCAATCATCCCAATTCCTCCCTTTGCCCCCTTCAACTAATCCAGAATAGGACTGCAAGACTTATCCTTGGCCTCAAGCTCAGGGACTGCATCTCTCAAACCCTAAAATCTCTCCCTTTGCTCCCGGGTTGCTGCGAGGATCAAGTTCCAGACCTTCTGCATCATCCACCAGGCCTTCTGGGGCCTGGGACCCTGCCACATCCAGATCTCTCTCCCTAAATACCTCCTTGCTAGAGCCCTTCAGTCTTATAGCTCTAACTCTCTGCAGATCAGATGCTTTTCCAAGCAGAGAGCAGGGGTAGATCTCTCTCCTCCGCAGGTGCTTCCCTCTGAAATGGCCTCCCTGCCCCTCTCCAACCTGAGCCGGATCTCCTTAAGTTCCGTAAGCTTCTCGTCTTTTTTCCCTCCCCCCTCTCTTGCTAAGGTCCCCATCTGCTTGTTGACTGGCTCCCTGGTTCCTTCCGAATGTTCAGGGCACCTGCCGCCCCCACCCCCCAATCAAGTCTTCCCCTGCACTTGGTCTCCCTGCCTGTACCTCCCTCAACCTGCACTGCCCGTCCGGGCCCCTCCACCCACACTTTTCTGGCTGGGCCTGCACCCGTGCAGCCCTTATAGCCCCTTCCTCGCACTTCGCTTGTGGACCTTCCTTCCTCTGCACACTCTGCTTTCCCCTGGCTCTACCCACCTGGCCTCCCCTGGCACTCGCTTTTTCTCACAGGCCCTTCCACCCTGATGGGCAATCCTCTCCCCTGCACTTCTCTAACTGCATGTGCACGTTAATGTCACAAGGCCAAGTAGGATCATTTGTTTTGTTCTCCCTGTTCCCCCACCCTCTTGTCTTGCTGTGCCCCAAAACACATTGTGTATAGGCACATTATAAATACCCAATAAATAAAATAAATGCAGTAATGGTCTCTGAAAGGGGGAACAATCGAGTGTTCAGTAATGCAGTGGGAAATGGTGATTCTCTCACAGTACTTCAAATTACTTCCCTGCTTCTCATTTTATTTGACCAGCAATGTACCACAAGGAGGACAGAATGACAGCTCCCACTGGTGCGCGTTGAGATCCGAGGTTTTCCTCAACGAAGTGCCCTGTGGTGTAGGCATTTTACAGGAGTCCCTGTATGCCCCGCATTGCAGGGATTTATTGTCATGCGCGAGAGGAATTCCAAACAGGTCACACAACCCAATACCAGGAGTAAAATCACCTCTCACACTCACGATACCTCCTCGACCAGTAATAGCGCTAAGTTTCCAAAGTCACAATTAGTTCAGGGTTCTAGGCTACCTGTGGTGCGAGGGAAGCGTGGGCGGTCCTTGTTGCAAGGCAAGGGTGGCGCCCGCCTTCACTATGTTCCTCGCTTCCATTGGCAGCTTCCTTGGAGGTTGCGAGCAGGCAGACTCCGCTGACCGCGTTCGCTTCCTGGTTACGGGACGCTTTCCCGATCACGTGACTTGTCATCCGCTCACATGATCGGCAGCCACACAAAGCCGGGTTATTCGAATAGCTCGTCGCTTCACAGCTGTTTCCCGTAACACTGTTCAGTGTCTCGTCTCAGGATTCAAGTTTCACGGTACTCTACCTCGGCTCACGGATCACGGCCTGCTTCCTCATTCAACCTTTGGCACCACTACCTGTTCGGCACAGATACACGGAATACTGACCTTTGGATTACGAACTTTGGACTGCCTTTGGATCTTCCTCTTGCTTTGTTCGCCTTTCATCAACACTCGGAATCCCACCTCGGACTGCATATTGGATTTGCCTTTGCCTCGCCCCATCTGTTAAAGTCATGCTCAAGCATCGTTTCATACCAAGTGCCACGAGACATCCAGGTGTTGACAGCCAGCATTACCAGGCTTCAGGGACTGTCTGCGCACACCCTTGCACCACCACTCCCGATCCCAGCCAATCCCTTATCGGGTTTAGGTAAGATCTTTGGGTATTTACGGTGTGCCTGTTTTCATACTTGTACTGTAAATGTTTGTGTTAATACTTGGCTTCCTTCCCACAGCCTTGGGGTCTGCGGTTGCGCCTGGTTCCTGTTGAACAACACCAACACCTGTGGCTTCAAGGCTCGCACAGAGAGTAGATTGTTACCTCTCTGTGGGGAACTTGGGGACAGAGGCCCTATTACTCTTCACGACACAGCAAGTCTAACATTTATAATTACAGAGGCGCTGATGCAGTGGAAACATAACCGAACACCACCAGTGGCCAGCAGTATCAGCATTGGTGCCATCCCAATTATTGGCCCACTGGGTGGATGGGTTGCGCTATTTACTTTGCCCACTGTGCTCTTCTTCACCAGCTCCCACTGGAAGCCTTGAAACCTCAATCTAACCTCTATGCCTCCCATCATGGACTCCTCCCTTTAAAGTATAGCTCAACACGGGTGTCTCCAGTCTGTTGCCCGATAGTCTGGCATGAAGGATAGCAGCACTTCCCTCCAGCCAGCACTGCAGCCGCAGAGCTGTGGGTCCTTCTGTCTGATGCTGCATGCTGCATACACATCTGCACTTCTTTCACTGTCCTGGGACTGAAGGAGTGCTGCACACCCACTGTCTGCACAGAGCTGCACTCACGGCGCTTCCTAGTACCTTGAGGGTGTTACTAGCTCCACAGCCCCACAGAGAAATATGCAGCCGAGCAAACCCCCACCCTCCATGCCGGTTCCCGGACGCAAAGGATGTAGCATGTACTGTTAGCCTCACTGTGCAGATTGTGGGCCCACAGGCTTCCCAAGCTCTACTCTTTGGTCAAGTATGAAAAATGGCTCCATTTATTTCATTTTGTGTCTGTGCCACTCATGTTTGATGTTTTCTGTCATTAACAGACATTGCCATCTTGGCCAGACACCAACAACTGTTGTAATTTAGGTTTACAACTATACTATTTCAGTTCTCCAAGGAAAATAATATTAATTTTGGCAGAACGGTGCTTTCTCTCTTGCACAAAGTCTTGTGTATATACTTCAGCATGTTGTCTCCCAGAATGCAATGCCAGATGTTTACTCCAAGTCTTTAATGTACGCTTTGGTATGAAAACGTTTCCAACCAAGCAACTTTAGAAGTCTTCTTTTGTCAGAGTATCAGAAAGATACTTTGGTACTTTGACTACAGTTCTCAGAATCTGAGCATTCCCCATCTCCCAGCCCCTTACTAAGCAAGCTGTTCCTTAAACTGCATTTCCACACATGCAGTATCAGAACCAACTCGGATTCCCTTAGCTCGTAGGTCTCTATTCCAATTGGTCTTGTCCCTCTTATTCAGTTTCGGGTTTTACATTAGACTTGCAATCTCAGTGGATTCTCATGCTTCTTGTTGGGCCACCACCCTCCACTCCAAACATCTGTCATGTCACTCCAGCTCCCACATGGTCTCTCAAGGATCTCCTGGTGTTGTGTTCACCATCTTGTACACCCCGGGCAACTCTCCAGGGCTCAGCACCATTCCTTTAACTAGTGATTTGTAGTATGGTTGAGTGCTTTGCAGTATGGTCTTCCAACTGGCTCCATCCCAACCAAATCAGAGTGCCATTCTGCTCTCATCACTTACTGCGCCTCCTCTTCTGAAGACTTCAGTAGCTACCGCCACTAGGTCAGCTCTTCGAGGACTCTACAGAAACTCGTCGGTGGCGTCTCCTCCACTTCTCATAATTCTCATATCTTCACACCATTTGCAAGGGGCCCCATAACCAGGGGTGTTGCTAGGTCTGGAAAAGATCTGGGGCTATGCTAATTTTAGGACTTTCAGGACTGGAGGCCATCCTGCTCACACTTTTAATCACATGGCCTAGGGAGTAAGGTTATGAAAGCCAATGTATCATTTCAGAGTTCATTTTTATTTTTCTCCAGAGCGGTTTCGTCAGAGGTCAGTGTTCCTGTTCTCCTACTGGTGAAGAGATGTATTTCCACTCGTGCTAAAGCTTGCGTGTACACATGAAGTCCCTTCTAGACACATTTGGGGTGCTAGATGGAGGCACTTTGTCACTGTGGACACATTTCTACATTTTTCAAATAGATTGCCTTAATGAACATTCTCGACTTGGGAAGACAAAATACCAAGCGTGAAGTTTAATATAATATATCTTTGTTTTTGGAATCAAACTTGAGAAATTGGTTTTAATATTTTGGCAATTCTTTTGACAGATTTGCATTCATTGCTGTTTTAACAGATGCAGCTTGAAATACATGTGTGCAGATTTTCGCTAGATGTGTGAAACGGGAATATTTGACTTTTGTCATTTACATTTTTCAAAAATGTCACATGTGAAATTTTCATTTATCTGAAATGTGAGGCTGGAAATGCAAAACATGTTTTGCATTATAAATAAAAAAAATCTTTGAAAATATAGGATTGATAGTTTAATGAAATTACATGGTTTGCTTCCAAAGATGTTGACTGGTTGGTTACATTAGAAAAGTTGTTCATGATATCTCACCTACCAATCTGTTTTCTTTTTTTTTTAGAGTGGCAAAAATAATTAAACTTTAAAAAACTAGAGCTTGGCTGAAAAAAGTAAAAGTTGCTGAGGACTTCTAACGAAGCCCAACGTTTTAATCATCGATTATAACTTTTGTACCTTTAAAACAAGATGAGACATGTGGGTAAAATATTAAAATTCATAACTATTTACCAACATTCAGCACTGCAAGAGACTGTGGTGTTTCAGATCACAGTATAAAAACGAGTACATAAAACAATCCTAATGATTTTTCTTTTGCTTCTGTATTAATCATGGAATATTTATAAATACTACTATGTATTACGTTATTTTGTGGCTGTAATTGTATTGTGTCTGGTCAGAATATATGAATTGTACATTAGTTACTTTAGGTACTGTGGCAAAGTCCCTTGCCTTGGACTAGGGACATCTGCTAGCAGGTGATGGTCCCGGGATGGCATAGGGAAGATCCCCTGGCCACCCGCACTTAGAACTCATTGCAGAGGAAGGGGACCGCTGGCAAGCTGTCGTGGCTCTGCAACAGATCAACCATTCGCCTGACATGGACAACTCTCTCCTCGGGGGGGTATGGTGGGGAGTCTTCCCATCTCAAGTGTCCAGTACCGCGCCGATGAATGTGGTCTCTATGCTGGTGTCATGCGAGACTTCTGAAAGTTTAGGGAGAAGCCCAGCCTGTGCAGCAGCAAGCAGGTGTCTTCAATGTGAGACAAGACCTGCTCTAATGACTTTCCCTGGATCAGCCAGTTGTCCAAGTATGGGAATACATGAACGCTGGATCTCCTGAGATGAGTCTCCATCCCTGCCATCAGCTTGGTGAAGACCCTGGGTGCAGAGGTCACCCAAAAGTGTAACACCTTGCACTGGTGGTGTCTGTCCCCTATGAGGAATCTCAGAAATCTCCTGTGCCTGTGGTGGATGGGCACATGGAAATCGGATTACTTTAGATCCCACAACAACAAGCAGTGCTGTGACTGTGGAGCGTGGAGCATCTCTCGTAGCATCACCATTTTGAATTTGTCCTTCCTCAGTTACTTGTTCAAGGTCCTGAAGTCCAACATGACACAAGTCCTCCCACTTTCTTAGGTACCAGGAAAAACCAGTCCAATCCTCTCTGATCAGGAGGTACCTTTTCCACAGCACCCTTCAACAACAGGGCTCTCAGTTCCTCCTGAAGCTCCTGTTCTGGCTGTTAGGGGACCAAGGGGTGGCCCGTCCTGGGGTTTTCTCAAAAAGGATAGACCGTACCCCCATTTGATGGGCTGCAATGCCCAGGCATTAGAAGTTACCTCCTGCCACTGGGGCAAGTGCTCACCAATCTCCCTCTAACTGGGGAAATGTGGGGGAAGAATTATTCAAAGCAGCTTTGCGGGTGGAGCTTTCTCTGCAGCTGCTGCCATTGTCTGCTGGCCCCTAGAACTCCCGTCCCCCACTCCCCGCTTGCTCCTTCTAGAGCATAGAAAACATCTCTGCCCGTGCCTGGGTTGTGGTGGCTTTGCCTTCGTCTCAAAAGGTATGTACCACCAGAAGCCTATTCCTCTGGAGGAGGAGCTAAAACATGGCTTGGACGGTTGCTGAACAGCCCGGCCCAGAGACTTCACAGCTAGCTTACAGTCTTTACATTTCTCCAAATACTCATCAGCCTAGGATGTCAGCAATTTCACCTACACGTTGGCTGAAAACCCTGAACTGTGCAGGTAAGCTTTCCTTCGCAACACTGTTGCTGACCCCATAGTTATGGAACGTCCAGGCCCAATTGCAGAGCTTGGTAGGCTACCTCCTTCGCATCGTCCACCAGGTACAGAAAACCTTCCTGCTGGGATATGCTCTGCCACCTGCTCTATCATAATTCACAGGCCGTGCATATACACAGCAAATGCACATGAAGCGTTCATGGCTATCAGAGCCATGCTACTGGAGGAGAAGATATTTTGCACAAGGGAGTCATTTTTTCGGCTTCCCATCAGCAGGGAAATTCAATGTGGGCGTGGACGTTCTCGTATGAATAGGGGCTGCTTGAACCACCAAGCCCTATAGGGTGGGTCAAAAGATACGTATGCTCAGAATCCACTGGAGGGGTAGAGCAGTGCCTATGCCACAATGAGGAGATGGTATCCGCTGTGGCCACATTAAATGGTAGTGCTCTTTCGGCCAGCGGACCTCTAGCTAAGATATCAATCAGTTCCCGGGCCACACAGGCCTAGAGCATCTACCACTCTATCCACTGTTCTCCGGTATTGGGCATGTGTACGCCCATAAGGGTTAACCTGTTGGATGTCAAGATCAGAGGAGGTTGACCAGGCCACTGTAGTCCTGCAGCCCTTCCGGTAGGGTGATGAGGTTGGCCTGGTCGGAGGAAAAAAGAAATCACATCTGCTCGATCCCGGCCCCAGGCACCAGCTTTAAGTTGAGAGGCCACTCATCCCCACCATCGTCGAAGATAGATTGCATCGTTTAGAAGAATGACGACCTCAACTCAGGGAAAATCAAACTCTGCTATCGGCAGCTTTGGTGGTTCGGTCGACTTAGCAACAGTCGGCCTCAAGCCTGACCGTAATGGCCTGCTGCTTCGAGGTCAGAACCGTGCCCGCAGTGGCTGGCTTAACCATCTTGAGCTTTTACTCCTTAATGGCCTCCCACTCTGTGTCAATAACGCTTCTTATAAGACGAGGAAGATGACGAGTGGCTTCTCGAATGGGACCTCTTATTTGTCTTCTTTCAGCACCAATCCTCCTTGCCTGGAGCAGGGCCTTGCGTCTCCTGCTGCAACGATCTGGGACTTTAAAAGCAAAGCAGACGCTCCAACACAAGCTTTGCCACCCGCACCTGCAATGATTTGGGATTCATCTTTTGTCCGGATCCGCAATACTTGGTGACATGGCCAGACCTGAGGCAGCACACGAATATCATGTTTGGGTCGGTTAATGACATTTTAGAGTTGCAATCCTTGCATCTCTTGAATCCCGACATCTTGGGAGTTGACATACTGGCAAGCACATCGAATTTCGGATCACAATTGTGAGAAAATCGAGTGAACGTTTTTCTCTCATGAGAGTCGCTCCTAATGAGCAGCATGCTGAGTGAGCGGGAAAAAGCAACTGAGGTACGGAGGCATGGTGACATAGTATATGTATGGCGACTGACATCCAATCTGGAGTCGACAAGCACCACGTCGGGTCAAGATGGATCAACGGCCAA
Organism: Ambystoma mexicanum; assembly: GCF_040938575.1. NCBI lineage: Eukaryota > Metazoa > Chordata > Amphibia > Caudata > Ambystomatidae > Ambystoma > Ambystoma mexicanum. Next base: position 156,728,166 of record NC_090941.1, on the reverse strand, counting down.
TTCAAGGAGCATTACACCTCCTGTTGAAAAGTTTTCTGAGCAGCTGACGCTGGAAGGGATATCTATCTAATGAGGAATATGTGGGGGGAAAGCAATCAATTTAACACATTTTTCTCTGTAACTTTGTATCACTTTAATCCATTAGAAAGGCAAAATGTGTTCTGGACATGGGAGAGCCTGCCCCATGACCTCAGACTAAACATGATATATTAATATTTATCAGATAATAAAATTATATAATTTAAATAACTCATCGTACACACTATGGAAGCATGTAGAATGTCCTAGGATGCGGGTTCACTCTACAATTTTTAAAATGTCTACTTTAATGATGGGAAAAATTCAGAACCAAAGTTATGGCAGAAATATGATTACAAAAGTATACAGAACCACTCCCGTCACATTTCTAAAAAAATTTGACCCATCAATTAAGGGGGTGTTGTTTCTGGGAGTGTGAACTTGTTACAGGAACCAATGAAGCCTCAACCTATCGAAAATTATGGCAAATGACAGTGTTGTGACCTATTCAAGTCCAGACCCACAGAAAGGAGGGAGAGCTCTGGGGTTCTCAGGAGTCAGCAGTTGGGAAAACCCTGTCAGAGTAGAGGAGTGCTGAAGTGGAATAAAACCTTGAAATGATGGGAGGACTCAACATGGCCTAGTCCAGAACAAACTCGAAGCAAAATGAGTAAATAGGACCGGATTGTAAGTAGAGACTGGTGAGTCGAGTTGACTGGGTGAAAGCTGGCTTGAGCTGTGAGAGGCCATACCAGTTCTGTGCCTTAAAAGAAAAACCCATAAGCATGTATTAAATCCCCAATGCAATTAGATATATATCCTCACAAATCTGTTCTAAGTAGGCCCACTGAAAGAGGGTGGGACTGGAAAGGAACAACAAGTGCAGGAATGAACATCTAGCAAGTAAAATGAAGGCTCATAACATTGATAGCCACTAAAACGCAGTTTAGCTAGGTCACCACTTGGCAGGACTATGGGCTATCCAAATTCACCATAATTAGGAGTACATTTCTGTATTGGGATTATGTAGAAGCTGCTTACATCTAGTTGACACATTAGGAAAACATTGGACCAACTACAATATTTTTCACAATTCCTTACATATCGCCATCATACATAGCATTGCATTATATAGTTGGGTACTTCACCTGACAGAAAATGAAAATGTAAGGATATTTTATAGTTTCTTTAATGGTGAAGAGTGGTTTATTACATTTATACCACAGCTCATCAAACACATTAGTGGTGTTGCTACTTTCTTTCCATCCCAACCTTTCACCAAAATGGAGTACTTGTCTTCTTCTTGGTTCACGAACCTGAGAGGACTACAACTAAATCCCTTTTCCTGGTGTTCTCTCCTGCCAGGATGAATTTCCTAACACTGCTACAAGTACTCTCCGGCGTAGGTTACTTCAAAACATCTGTAAAGTCTTGACGTTGAACAACAACATTCAAAACTTCTTCCATTAAAATGCAACACCCATTGATGCCGTTTGTTCCACTGTTTAATGTCCACATATACTGCAGGTTATATTCCTCTCACCCTTTCCACTCTTCACAAGGAGGGCTACTTCAGTGCCATCATTGAGCTGTCACTATTACACCTGGTAACTGTTGATAATGTTTTAGATTCATCAAGTTTCTCTCTCCAAGAAAACTTTTTTCCCTCTTTCTTCCAATTACCCTTCTTTGGCTTTGGCAATGCTGGTTATCTGTTTTACAGATTGCCCCCTGTTTACTTTGGCAATGCTGGTTACAGTTCTGGTTTGATATTGCCCCTGCTTTGCTTTGCCAAATGGTAGTCATACAGAGGTTTTAATACTTGTCCCCTCTGTTCATGGAGAATGGTAATCAAAACCTTTCTCAGATATTGTTCTTCTGTCATAATTCACCCAAGTATCTTATGAAAAAGGATACAGGTAATGATAAAGGATACAATTGGTAGGGCTCTTCCGGATCCTTGAATCACACCGCTTGATAGTAGTGAAGTCAAAAATAGACCTTCCAAATGATATAAATCTAAGACTAATAAAACAGGCAGAGAGAGGGATCACTGGAAAGGGCGTGGGAACATCATTGGAAGTAAGCCTAGGATACAATAAGGTATAATGAGAAAATGTCCCAACTAAACCTCTCACTAATAGCACAGCAATAGCACCTAGTTCAACACTAACCTGTAGACCTAGAACTGGAGGCTCCGCCAACAAGTCTCTGAAGAAATCCAGGAATTGAAACAACGACAAAAGGAGGGAAGGTTAGTAAGGGAAACCTATCCCGAACAGCACGAGGCTCACGCTAGATACCGGGTTGGTACACCACAGGATAGCGTCCAAAGTACTGTGCACAATCACCTTCAAATAAACAATTGTCGGCAATACTTCCTTTCCCACGTAGAACAGAAATGATGAAATGCAGTCCACCTGTTATCTCATCACAGGTGCCAGGGATAAATCCAAAACGAAACACAACTTGCGTGCGAAATTGCACGTTTAAAGAGTTCAAGAACCAGCGTGTCTCTTTACACGCACCAAAGTACATGCAGCTAGAACAGCCGCACTTGAAGAGTTCAGGAAACTGCGTGAGATTTACACATGACAAATTTACACGCAGCCAGGAAAGCAGCACGTGGTGATTTCAGACATCCGCGTGTGTTTTTACACGCGACAAAAGTACACGCAGCCAGGACAGCCACGCTTGAAGAATTCAGGAAACCGTGTGTGGATTTACACGCACCAAACTTACACGCAGCCAGGAAAACAGCACGCAAAGATATCAGGAACCCGTGCGTGTTTATACACGTGACTGAAGTACACACAGACAGGACTGCCAGGACTCGCGAAGAAAAAAAACGTCTGTTGGTCTCCTAATGGACGACAGCCGAAGGTAGCGTGTAGAAAAATAGACGTGAACAGGAAAAGCTGCCGTAACTTCTTGAATGCAGCCCCAGGAGTCCACGTGTGAAAGTAACACACAGGAGAAAGCCAAAGATGTAACTGAAGAGATGCGAGGGCGCAGACCAAGGTTTCAGCTACCATAAAATGCCATGTTGGTTCAATCAGAAGCAGCGAGCGACATCTCCACGCTGCTTATAAAAGGAATGCAGGAATACACGTGATCATCCTGAATCATGTGAATTCAACGACATGAATAATGCAAACGTCGTTTTCCAGGCAAGATATCAAACAACCTCCATTTAGAATAGAAAGGCTTAGCAGTTCTATTAGCATAACTCGTTCTGCGTGAAGACGGTGTTCCAGGTCCAGAGGTTATATGTCTACCATGCATGACATCTTCTTTCATTAAGGTAGTGATAATTAAATATATTTATGCACCATTTTGAGCAGGAATTTGAACTTATAAATACTCCGTACAATTCATTCATTCACCTATTGAAGAGATTCATAGATGATGTGATTTTAATCTGGTCAGGCACTGAGACTGACCTAATTCAATTTGTGAATTACCTCAACTCCAATAAGTGGGGATACAATTCACCCGCACGTATAGTCATAGCAGCATAAACTTTCTTGACCTGACCATTTCTATAACAGATCAGGGTTTTGAAACCAAAACCTTTTGCAAAAGCACATCTGTGAATGCCCTACTCCACGCGGCTAGTTGACACAAGAAACAAGTTATCAACATCCCCAAGGGAGAATTTATAAGGGCGAGGAGAAATTGCTCCAAAAACGAAGACTTTCAAGTTGACAGTGAATGTATCAAAAATAGATTCATACAGAGAGGCTGTGATGGCACCAACCTACTGAAAAAAGCACTTCTTTTATGAACAACACCAACCAGAGTAGGTAATGGCTACACATGGCCCAGAACAAGGGATTTCGCAAATCTGGAAATTGCTCCATGTGCACATATGCATTTGAAACATCTGTAATTGAATTTGATAAACTTGGGGAGCACTGTATTGACTCTTATCAATTGTAACACAAAATGTGTTTATTGCATCATATGTGTATGTGGCTTACAATATATAGACAGTGCCATTAGACATTTAAATATTCGCATTAGGGAACACCTATCCACGATTGCCAGCCAAGATGCCAAATACCCTTTAGCCAGCCACTGGCAAAACTGCCACTAAATGGACAACAAATCAGATATTAAATTTGCTGTACTGGCTAAGGTTATGCTGTCACCACGTGGTGGCAACCTAACCTTGAAATTGGGCAGGTTAGAAGCCAGGCTTATCTGTAAATACAGAACTGTCCATTCTGGTCTAAATTCAGACCATGAGTTTGCGGTCTTCCTATGAATATGAGTTACTTTGAGTATGTGAAACAGAGTGCCAGTAGGTAGTCAAACCTGACGATCTAATTGAGAATTTGGAAGTTTCCACAGCACACAAGGTACTTTTACATATATTAGTATCTAGACTTGGGCGCTCTGCCACTCAGTTGCGCATTCATTACCTGACTCTACCTAAATGTAAGCTTTTCTAATCTATTGTTTTTATTCTCTCTTGACCCTATTACCCTTGATTTTCTTCCTTTATCTTGTCCTTTTGTTCATCATTCAATAATAATTGTGTATCAATGGTGTTGATCATTTAACATTATGTGCTTTAATTATGCTTGGGTACATACGATTGACCCATGTTTGTTTGTAATTATGAAACTGCTACCACAATTACACTTTTGTGTTTGATTGCACATGAATATATGTTGAACTGCGGACTTGTTACGCTTTGTTTGGTGCCGGGTTAGACCAATGTGTATATGTAAACGGTATTTTCAAACTGATACAATGTTCTATCAGCCTACGAAGAAGAGCACGTCTATGCTCAAAACACATGTCAGGCTGAAGCACCAGTTCAATAAATAACATATGTGATTGAAGCATATTACAATTTAACATAATTGGCGCTGTGTGACTGGATCTGTTCTAACTGATCGCATACTTTTGGTGTACACAGGCAAGGCACCCACCCCCCCTGAACCAGTTACCTGCAGCCTAGGTTACCCTAAACTAGATTGCAAGCACAGTGGACTCGAAGTGACTATTGCCACTAGGATTACTTTATTACTTTTTGTAATTACACACGTTCTCCTTTCATTTCCTTTTTACATAATCTTTAGGCCAAAACACTTCTCATTAGTAAGACATTCAAAAGTGTGGCAAACAGTTAGCGGTTTTTCAACTAATACAAACCAACTAATACCAAATTAACCCCTTTCCTTTTTGTTGTTTTTGGGGGTGTTCCCTCAAACCCAACCCCCCTTCTTTTACTAATACTGTCCCCCACCCAAAACTACTATTTCCATTCCCAATCCCATTTCCATTTTTTTCCCAAATTAGGTATTTTCGTTTTTTCATTGTTTTTGTATTTGTGGTAATTTGATTCGTTATTTTAGATTTGATATAATCACTGCATACCCTCTCTCAGCATCATTAACTGCCAAAGGCACAGCAGTGGTCCCCGCGTCTTTGTTCTGCCCCTTCTGCATAAATGGCCATGAACAACAACTTCTACAACTACTACTACTCCCCTGCGTATGCACCTGAGGTGGATTTAAATAGTCAAAATTCCCACTCAGGTGTGGATTGTTCCAAACACTAGATTGCATATTGCAGTTCTGTTCCTCTGAGATACTCTTCCTCATCCCAGTCCCCAACATTCTGATTCTTAATTTCATCACATATTCCGGTTTTCGTTTTACTTAACTCACTCTGTTTATATGAGGATTTTCAAGATATTAATGGTTGTTTCTTGTTTTCACAGTTTAAATCAAAGGAAAGATCATATTTATCGGAAGGGAGGGTATGGATGTTCTGATCATTGTCCACCCAGCAGATAAATGTGGAGCCCTTGTGATTCAAAACACCAGTGACTACATGGCGGAATGTACACGTCAGCCAGACAATACAACTGTCTATACCCCAATACATCATGATCCAAGCAACAAAATTGCAGCCAATTTAGAGGTAATCTTACACCAAGCTGGAGAAATTTAATGGATTTCCAATAAGACAAAAGCTTTTTTGTCTACACCCCATACACAAAACCAAACTTCTATCTGCTCCCTAAGATTCATAAACATCTGAACAACCCACCTGGTCGCCCCATCGTCACAGCAACAGGAGAGACACTACAACCACTGGGCTCTTACATTGATCACTTTCTCCAACCACTGATACAGAAGACACACACATTTTCTACAAATACTAGATGATATTGAGCTTTCAGTTGATGACATTCTATTCACCATAGACGTTAACAGCATATACACAAGTATTCCCCACAACCTAGGACAAGAAGCAGTGGAATGGATGCCATTACAAGAAGAAGGAATCTGAGCATTCAAAGAATTCATCATGACCCTTTTGTATTTTGCACAGAACTGCTATTTCAAGCATGGTAATCGCTATTATTTACAGACATCAGGGACCGCTAAGGGAGCAACCATGGAACCAGCATACGCCAACAGTTTTATTTATAAATATGAAACTACATACATACTGGGACATCCTGAGTGGTCAGCCAATATCAAGACAAGGATTAGGTAAATCGACGATATTTTTGGAGTATGGTATGGCAATCGAGCATCATAGGACCAGTTTTTGATATACATAAACTCGATAGACTCAAGTATACAGTTCACCGCAGAGATCGGCAGCCCAGGTGTACATTAGCTCGACGTACAGATTAAAGTGCGTGACAACACCATCTCTACCACACTGTTCACTAAACCTACAGATAGGAACAATGTACTTCATAGATTAAGTTTTCATCCGCCAAACACACTCAGAAACCTGCCTTATGGACAGATGCTAAGGATCAAATGGATCGTTAGCGATCCAGGAGAATGTGAAGGTGAGCTTGCATGACTGTTCAAGAAACTAGGCGAAGGAGGTTATCCAGGGGAAGACCTCCCAACAGCAAAATCTAAATTGATGAGACACACAAGAAAGCCTGTTACAAGGTAAAAGACAAAGAAGCATCACCCTTGGTTTTTGTATCCAAGTTCTCAACCAAAAGCCAACCGATTAGATGATGCATCTCAAAGCATTGGAATAGCCTCACTAGCGACGAAAGATTTATTCCCAAATCCCCTAGTTTTTGCATATCAGAGGAGTAACAACCTAAGGAATTTATTGGTTAACACCAAGTGCAAAAAAGGAAAGACAAGAGAGGCAACCCCATGGAACTTTCCTGTGTTTGAATTGCAGAAATTGCAATAACGTTGCAAATGGGGAATTTGTATTCCATTCAAAAACAGGAGAGCTCCAACTAAGGTGTCATGCTACCTGCCTCACCGAGAATGCAGTACACTGTATCAGGTGCCAATGTGGTATCTATTACGTGGGTGAAACAGGAAGAAAATTCTGTGTGAGGATGAATGAACATAAATCATGCATCAGGAACAAAAACCTGTCACCAGTGCTGGCAAGACGCTTTGAGGAAAAAGGGCATAGTATTGCCCATCTTAAATTTCAGGTATTATAGGTCATTTATACAAGCGACATCAGACAAGATGTATAAAGAAAGAGAGCACAATGAGAAGCCTATTAGATCGATCGACTTGATTGACTTCCCCTAGTGGAATATTAGGAATTGGATCTTAACTGTTTTCTATAAGGGTACAGATGAATTAACATGTCTATCTTTAGTGGAATGAACTAGGAATAAAATCTGTATTTTTTTTTATGAAACTGAAATCCTTGCTCTAATGAAAGTTCAGCAACATATATACAGACTTAATATGAAGTTCATCCTTGATGGTACTGGTTTGCTTTTGACAGACCGGTAATAAGTTTAGGTGATTAACCAACATGCCATTAAGATAGTTGATATCCGTATAGACCAAATTACCACATACATAGGTCAAGCTTCTCACCCACACTGGTCATCAGGGTTTATGGCCTAGTGAGCACGGTCAGACAGCACCTCATCATCACCTGTTGGGCGTCACACAACAGACTTATAGGCTTGTTCCTCACATATCCTTGGTCATGCACTGAATAGCATGGCAGATCAGCACAGGTATATTCAGCTTGTCAGCACCCAGAGAGGAATTTGTCCGGAGTTAGGCAGCAATCTATTTCTCAAGTTTGAGATTTCCAAATCATACTATGCTAATAGTATTATTTATTATTCAGTTGTTCCGTTGAGAGATGAATGATATGACCAAGCAGTTCCTTGTAATTCTAGGGCAGCACGTTGACAGTTTGACAATCCTTAACCACACCAAGCAAATAGCATTGATAACCTCACCGGTTCTCTGAGAAAAGGATTATATGACCAAGCGGTTCAGATGAATTCAGGGCTGCACAAGGTTATACTTATTCCATTACAAGATGGTCGACCTGTTTGTAGGAACTTAACTAAGATCGTACTCCATCTTGGAATTCTCTCTGAACTTTCACCATGACTACCGTTCCTGTGTACAATAGTAACAGTGAGCTCTCTTTCACTTCGGTCCTCGTATGAGTGGAGCGAGTCAGCCAGTAGACGAGTTGAAGTTTCATCACACAGCAGTAAGTGAATCATGGAACTTGCCAGTACAATGGCATTTCCGCTGGCAGAACGCTTCAGATATTTACATTAATTTCTGCAAATTTCTTTGTAGAAACACAGCATTGCGCCGCGCTGCCTAGTAAAGCAACAAATCTTGTAAGTGATTTCAACCTGGCACTCCACCTAAGGCAATACCTAGCTTGTGATGCACAGTTGGAATCCTTAATTATATATTTTTGTCTATAAGTTCTTTTATTTCTGAATGATGTACCCTTATATCACGCCCCTCTCTTTGAATCCCCCCCCCGGTCTTAGTGAAACAAGAAGCAGGTTGTTTTTCAAAGTTAAAAGATTTATTTTATGGATTTTAAAAATATATATATATCACACTATTAATATTTATACAATGATCACCATTGGGTGATGTCACAACAGTCTCTTTAATCAGAATGAGCATGGATGAGGAGAATAATGTAGCATAGAATAAAACTTTGTGTGGGTTCAGTCAAATGCAACGTCACTCTTTCGCACTGATACTACTCAATCCCCCCTAATATGCAATATAGAGATGGAAGGAGAGAAAACAGGTTTCAGGAATATACAATCTCAACCAATACAGTTTCAATCACAATTCCCCCCAGCAAGCAGAGAGAAACAGGAATGATTTCAAAACAGGTCAAATGCTTATGAATGTGGTTTTGAATGAATGGGAAAAACACTGAAAAATGTATTTAATTCTCTAAATAGGATTCAAAACTAGTGGGAGCCGCTTTGTATAGTTTCAGGTAAACACTAGCACGGATGATAGAATAACTAGCAGATTGAAAATGGAATTCTGAGGTCAGATGTAAAGAATAGCTGTTTTACACGTGATGAAATTGAGCCAAATGCAAATTTGTGGCAAACTTTTCAGCGCGCGAGAAACTCGATTACAGAAAACTTTGTTTCTAGCATGTACGGTTCAGAAGTTAGAGGTTTTAGCAGAGGTCGTTTTTTTTTTTTTTTAGAAAGAGTCAAGATTTTCAAATGAAAGATGCGCTTTTGAATCTACAAACAGAGATACTCTTTACACTAAGGAGGTTATGAAGATGCAAGATACCCAATGGACAGCTACCAGAACAGCGGCGCCTCTGCTCTGACTTTTGCCCACAAGACACTTGTCTTTCTTCAACACATATATTAGCACAAAGATGATATTATCACTACCATTAACAAAGGACTATATGGATGAGGGAAAGATTCAGAAAAGACAAAAGAGATTCTACAATGCAGTTCTGGATATGATAGAATGGTTTTGGATTGGATTACTTAAGGATGAGATACTGGCTATGGACATTTCTATGCTATAGATACTCACCACTATGGTTTGGAATAGGCACGTCAAAGATCTGGTCAAAGGTTTTGGACTGGAATTCTGCTAACCCACCGAACAGGAGTCAGGCACCTGGTTCGGCACTCAGCACTGCACTCTGGTCTCTGCACGGCCTCTGGACTGGATCCGATGGGTTGGTTCTGGGTTACAGCTATCCGATTACAGCTCTGATCTACTGGTATGGATCTCTGGATTCTAGCAAGAGTTCTTGGCAAGAAGCAGAAACAGCACAGCCCGGCTGTTCAATTTTTGATGTGCCCCTTCGAAGTCTGGGATTAAAATCAGGTTTCAAGATTTTAAAGGCCAGCTGAGAAGGGTTCAGCTTTGGAATTGGGCCTTTTGCTTTCAGAGTTTTGGAGTCTTGGATCTGGGTTCCTCCTGCAGAGCGCTTCGCCAGTAAGTCAGTTGATGGGTGAATCTGTGTGTCTCTCTAGGTCCTAAAGTGTCCCTATTTATGTATTTCCCAAAGTGGTGGGTAGGCTGAATTATACTAACCCCACTCTCTAGGAATCCGATTGGTCAGAGTATTTCCCCTCTCCTGATTTGAGAAAGAAATCTAGTGTCATAGTGATGCTGCATTTGACAATCCAGGGAGTACCTCCCCTTTGTTTCAGTACAGTAAATCTATTTTTTACATAAATCATTCACAATATCACCAACTTGCTAATAATACATATTCACATTACAGATTTAATAGAGCACGTATCCGTCCGAGTCTCATTTTAGTGAGAGCTTTGGTTCAAAATTGACAGTTTTTCACGCTTTTGGTGGGGTACCCAGTGTCAGATCTGTCCACATTTTTCTCCATACATGCGCATGACATCTGGGCATAACCCTGTGAAGTTTCATATTTCTAGCATTTTCACAATTGCTACAACATCCAAATGTTGGTAGCGCTGTCTCTGAACATTGCACAGAGCTCAGAGTAGTTTCAAACGGTGAGCAACATTTTCATTTTAACAACCTATACATTTACAGATTTTTACAAATTATTCACAGTTTTCTATGAGTCTTTTTTCAAAAAGATATTTTCTTGTAATCTAAGATACACAAATCTGTCTGGCCCCGCCTCTATGGTTTGCTGGGTCCAGAGCGCACTCAGGCTCCCTCCCTGCTGGCAGTTGTTTTCTGTTGACAGTTGAATCTGCATATCTTTTCAATCAAGGGAGTCTTTTGTCTCTCCTCAGAGCAACAGGCCAAAATCTCCTCCCACCTCCATTAACAACTCAATGACAGTTCCTGAGCAGAGAGCAGGGGGATGATGCCTTTGTTTGGGGCAAACTGTGGAATGTGCCTATGAAGTTATGTGGTCAACATTAGTTCACTTTTAAAATCCCTTGTTTAAAATTGTCTTTTCTAAATAAACTTACATTTTCAACAAATATACCCACAGATCTCATAATTCCAGTCTTTTTCAAATATAGAGATTGAATTGTAGCAACCTATATTGCTTTTGATGGCAAGTCTCTTCTTTTCCACGATTTGATTTTAAGACACAAGTTTTAAACTGCCAGTATAAGTAAATGACAGCTTTGACACAGGCGAGCGGCGGTACTGCGGCCATATCTGACAGATTTTTCCAGGCAAGCATCTTTTTGAATGTGGATTGTTTTATGATGAAATGTTCTTCTCCTGACATTGTGCTCATGGGGATTTCTTAAATAAGGTGATGGTTAACACCCAACAAGGATGTTGGATCTTTTCTGATGTTTGGGAACCATGATTTTGCACTTTCAACAGCCAAGGAAAAACAGATTTTAAAACACTTCTGGGTTTTCCTGGCAATGCAGCCCTGCCTTTTTAGGTATTTCCATTTTACTCTGTGGGCAGCCCAATGACAAGTTTTGGCAGTGTGGTCTCCTGTTTTACCACCGACATGGGCAAAATAGATTGGCAGCCTATTTTTCAGATTTCCCTGCGCTCTTCTCAGAGATTTTTAGCGCATAGAGCTTTTTGGCGGCCATCCTGTTTCTGATGAAAGCAGCACACAGTGATGTTGCAGGGCAGAGCCTAGTGGGTCAGAACATCCCACAATATTAGTCAGTACACTTCTTACTCACTTTGGAGTGAGCATGCTGTACCACCCATTGTGTAATGTATGGCCACTTGCACGGAATAACAGCTAGTTTACCGATCTGATTAACATTTTTCTCCATGTTCTCTCCATGCTTTCTTTGTCTTTCCCATTCCCTACATGTTGCTGGTGTTGATTTGTCCTGTGGCTCAACGCTTCTGCATTTTATTTGAATTATGATGGATATATTGCTCCTTAATGGATGGATTGGCTTGTTGTTATGCAATAACAACTCTGATGATGATTTATGTTGGGTTGAATACAATAATGATCATTTGTTGCATATGACAGTGTACAGATCGGACGAGAATCACAGGCCCTGACGAAGGACTATAAATAGTCCGAAATGCATTGGCACGATTTGCATCTGCACTGAATATATTTGTTTGACAATTAAAACTTTATGAACAGAAAATAAAACAAACTAATGAGTATCCTTTTGAAAGAAAAGCACGCGAAGAAACCTTAACTGCTATCGCAAGGAAATCTAACCGCAACGTGGAATTTAGGGTGTGCCACCCACATCGAAGGCTCAACAGCCTAGGTCCGTCTATTTTTGCTGATTATTACTCTTACCATAATGGCTGCCATGATCAACATTTTGGATAACTTTAGAAAATCGACTCTGACAACAAGCAATTAGGTACTGTGGCATCATGGCTATCTCATCCTTCAAAGATGAGTACCGCGTCTCTCCCAGACCCTCGTGTTCTCTTGGGGGTCTTGGCCTCCCAGGTGATCCACCCAGCTAATATCGATCCCAGGGTTAGGATCAGGAAGCGTCTGTCTTCCCCAGGCCATCTGGGAGGACACTTTATGCAGGGATTCTGTGAGGATTCATCACAGTAAATAACATGGTTCTGCTGAAAGTATTTTCCAGCACAAGTGGAGTTGAGAGCGGCTTTCCAATGGGTTGAAGTATGCGTGTGTTCTTATCAGAAATGTATTGCCTGTAGATTAGGGGGACATCTGTGGAGTGAATGCCTTGCATACTTTTTCCTGCAGCCAATGGAGTTTAAAAGAAAGCTTCTCTCTTTGATACGTAAAAGATATTTTCAGCATTGTTGATTTTGATTGTGTTGCTCCTTTTTTCGTGTGACCACCATCTGTTGAAGTCTATGGGACTTAAAAAGCCTATTCATTTTACAATCTCAGCATAATATCAGTTACGCCAATAAAAGATAAACACTTGGATTTTGTGTGCTTAAAAGTTCACAACGTCACACCTTTTCTTTACCCATTACTGCTATAAATATTGTGAACTGTTCATTTTGTAAAACTGAGCACAGATACATAAAAACGTTCGGTTGACACTACATTAAACCAATAAAGTGTGCCTACAATATAGGAGAGTGCAATTTGTTTAACAACCCCCACCTACAGTCAAAGAAAAGGTGTTCCATTGTATTTTAATTTGAATTACAGTTAAACCATGTAGTCTTGTTTACTTGTATCCAAATATGTTAGACGTATTTTTTAGGCAAGACCATTTAACTGAGTGTTAGAAACAACTGGTGTTTTTTTTGTTACAATATTTCTTTTTAAACATGACATATATTTAACCTTTTAACAGTCCACATAACTGTGATAATCTTCGACAGTACACACCCGGAAAATCTTTTCTATTCATTACATTGTTTACTGATTTTTTTGTTTTCCTTGAAGACTCTCCCACCTAGTAGCCTACCACCCCACTATCAGTGCACACTTGATCTGCAATGTTAATCATTTAATGCATGCCAGCATTTGGTAATATCAATCCACCTCTTCAAAACAACCCTTAATCTCCATCTTCTTAACCAGAAAGGAGTACCCTTTAGTTTCTCCGACATCACTCCAGCCCCTAGTACCTTGAACCTAGCTCCAATGCTCAGAATACTCTGTATATAGCCAGTCCCCCTCAACCAACTGTCATCATTGTGTCCCTGCACCCCCTGCATACTGTTCCATGTATTCCCCAACATCTACTGGTCAGTTGCTCACTACCTGCCCGCTAATGTACAAGTCTTTATCCAGGACTGCCACCAATGAGTGCTGATTGCTTGTGGAAATGTTTCTGTCTGAAACCTGGTGAATCCTCAGTAAAATAAATACAAAGGAAATGTAGCAGTTCTTAACAGTTATACATCTACATGCACACCAGTAATATCTAGGTTCCACTGAGGTGACACTTTCATTAACCTAAGATCAGCATGTGAAATGTGAGGAAATGCCTTCTGCTGTGCAGGAGTACACGGATGATAAGTGGTTTCTAAACTTCTTCTCAGCCCCTCACTACTACTAAACCAGCTGTGACCTCAATCATAAAGGTGAAACGGCACAACATGAATAGTACAGGTCTTTCCCCTCTTTCAGGTTCCATGAGCTGACGGCAGGGATGTGAGCCAGCAAGGAGCATCCAAAACAACAAAAATACAAGACCTTTATCAAACTAAAAGAAAGACAAACTAATAAAAACAATAACAATCCACCCCTGAATTGAAATACACAGAATATGCATACCAATTGCTGAAAGGGGCCCTCTGGGTATGAAGACAGGGGAATACAAGCAATTGACTTGGTAGCATTGTTCAATTTTAAGTATATGCCTTTTAAAAAGTAGGGGAGTGGGGTCTTAATTGTCAATGGAGCCCACACAAGGAGGCCAGGTGGACAGAAACATTGTCTATATCTTCACATCTTCCTCTTGGGACTGGACAGTTCCAATCGGGCCCAACTTCTGGGTGCTTTCCAGAGGATTGAGTCAGTCTTGAGATGGACAAGTCAGTTCAAAGGGATGCAAACACTGTACTTCAACAAGCAACAATTGGTTCAAGACGCAGAGAAAGCTTGGAAACAGGCTATGTGTAGACCCCTGCAGCTGAAGGGCGTCATACACGCTGATTCAACAGCAACAGTGAGCCAGTTCGACTGTGGCGTTTGGAACAAAGGCACTTGGGAGATGAGGTAGAGTTGACGGTGTGAAACAGTTCAAAAACCTGTGAGGGTATGGAAGGGGGGATACGGACACAAAGGAGACATGCTTTTGGGCAAAAGACTTATTTCATACCAAAAGAAACAGAGTAACCCATATAACTCTAAAAACCCATATAACTCTAAATCTAAGAGGGGTTTCCCCTGCCTCAAATAAAACTAAGCAAGTG
This sequence comes from Ambystoma mexicanum, assembly GCF_040938575.1. NCBI lineage: Eukaryota > Metazoa > Chordata > Amphibia > Caudata > Ambystomatidae > Ambystoma > Ambystoma mexicanum. The sequence goes on along the minus strand of NC_090941.1, from coordinate 156,713,086 downwards.
TCAGAATGTCCGTAACAAAAATTCCACTGTCCTGTGTCAAAATCCTACTTCTAACAAAACTAAAACTGGTTCGTCTCTTCAGGGTCCAGAAGAAGGATTCCCTTCTTTTGGACAGCAAACTAGGAGGAATGTCTCCTTTCCCTGACCCTATTTCTGGCTTTTCTTGTTAAGTCAATGCGGTTGGGGGAATGTCTTACTTCTCCAGGCCTTTCTCAGGCCTCTCCTGGCAGTTCAATGGATAGCCTGGTGTACTCTTCTGCCAATGGTTATCTTTCTTAAGTGGGGTCCCAGACCCCTTTACAATGGTTTCTCAAGTGTCCCAAAGGTCTCAGGCAGCCTCATATCTTCTTCGCCTTCTTCTCGGTTCGCCATTTGTTTTCTTGCAGCTCTTCTCAGCCGTTTCCTGTTCTTGCACTGGTTTAGGCGACTCCCCTACTCTTCTGTGGAGGCGCGCGGCACGCAGCTACTCGCCTGTGTTGTGCAGTGCTCTCCGGCACCTGGGCCTTCTGTCTTGCTCTTTCTTTTATAATTACAATTATTATAAGTGGGAAACGGACTCCTAGGCTGCTCCTTTTTCATTCTGGGTAGCTGTGCAACTCTGTCCAGGGCCTCAGAAGAAAAGTCATTTTTCTTGGCACATCGTACTTCGGCAAGCAGATAGGCACTCTGGAACAGGTTCATCCTGGTCAGCAGCTGCAGGCTCAGCTATTCCTGGTGCAAGCATGAACCTCCACTTGTGGTGCCTCTCAAGAGGGTCGGACTCCTTTCTGAGTCTCTCTTCCTTTTCTAGTCTACTTGGACCAATAAGTAACCGGTAACCACTAGGGATGCTTGAAGTGGGGATTCTTCGTCCCAGTACAATGTACATTCTTTAAGTATATTTCAAGTAGGTAGTCCCTATTCTCCCTCATCTCAGTACTTCTCCAGGAGATTGGGTTTTCTATCATATACACATATAGAAAGTGTGGGGTGTAGGGGTGGCATGGACAGGATAGGCGGGCGAGTGAAGGTGTGATGCAGTGTTGGATTATTGCATTCTTCCAGGATAGTCATCACTAGTCACATTGGGGGGATCCCACCCCATGCGATCCACCCGCTGAGTACCACACCCAGGAGGACTATATGGTAGCAGTCTCACCTCCCTGGCCTGATGAGCAGGGGCTCCCCCCAGGGGAAAAGGGACGACATCTGACGATTCGTCGCAAAGCATAGAATGTTAAAAGGTAGCTCGGGGGTCTTGCAGCAGCTCGGAAATGTATGTAGAGTAACTGAGTTCGCTCAAAAGTGGTTCAAAGTGGGAAACGGGGTCCTAAGCTGCTCCTTTTGATTCTGGGTTGCTGTTCAACTCTGCCCAGGGAATCAGAGGAAAAGTAAGTCTTTTTCTGCCCTTCCCAGGCAGGAGGGTTGTCAGAAAACACCTTTAGGTGTGCCACTTCCAGTGGGCAGAGTCCTTGGTACCACTGTTTCAGCAGCAGGTCCCTCTAAATGTTCTCCTGTAGTGGCGGGGGTGGGGGGGTGTGGCTACTTCCTTACAACCCCTTATATTCAGCACAATGGCAGGGGACTTTGAGCAGGCTGTTGCACCAATAATGTTCCAGTGAAATTCTTCTTGGGTCCAAGAAGATTAAAAGAAGGGGGCCTTTCCCACTTACGTAGTCATTTTGCCACAGCAGACTGGACCCTTTCAAGCCTTCTGTAGGGAACCAATAGAAGCTGTTTGAACATACATTTTGACCACCGATGTCAGTTCACAGAGTGCCTAGCCTGCAGTAAGTTGGGAGGACTAAGTGCCCAGGAAGAATTGGTACCTAAACATTTCCTAGATGATTGGACCATTCCTCAGGGGGCAGATTCTCTCCTAAGCATCTCTGTTTTCCCGCCCCCATGTCTGCCTGATCAAAGAGCCTCAAGTAATGATCACACTAATGGGACTTCCCCCTTGCTCTGGCAGAGCTTCCTTTGAAGCACTGACTCCCACTATAACCCAATGAGGGTAGGGGATGTTCCTATGGTGTCAAGCTGTGTGTCAAGCCATTCAAACAAAGAACACATGCATCCCTCAGGGCTGGACCTAATCACCAGTCGAGAGTGAAAGGCAGCCCCAGACAGTAACACATACAAGCTAGGACAACTGTATTAGTCACAGGAAACCAGTTGATAATACAAATACATCAAAGGGTTTTGGCATCTGTAAGGCTGGAGGGGGTTATCTGTCCAGCATCACAGAACTGTAAAACGGTATTCTGCCATGGGCCACTATATTGAACCGGATATAGGTTCATGCTTATATTTAACCAATCTGCCACCAAGCCTTGGGCATACACAGTCCTATATAATTTCAATCATGGGTATGATATGATATATTTATAGCGCGCCCATACACAAGTGTTTCGAAGTGTGACAAGGCAAGGGTGGGGTACATGGGAGGACCAAAAACAATGATCTTACTAGGCCCAGTGACATTGAGGGGTAGGGGAGGAGTAGACAGTGCTGAACAGGTGATCAAATCAACAACAGGTAGTGCAGCCAGCAGGTGGCAGGTGCAAGAATTAAGCACAGACAACAGGTGTCTAATAAGTGCAGGTAAGGGGACTGTAGGGTTCCAGATACAGGCCCAAGTGCAAGGGTTGCCAGGGGGCAGTGCGGGTATGCAGCTGGATGGCCAGGGATCTGGGCCCGAATTCAGAGGGAGGCCAGGTGCCCAGTGCAGAAACAGAGATCAGCAGGGCAGAGGAAGAGAGAAGGCTGAAGAAAAGAGGAAGGTCTTGAGGTGCTTCCGGAACCAAAGATGGTTCTCCTCAAGTTTCAGAGGCAGGGAGGCTGTTCCAGAGGGAGGCCCCAGCCGAAGAAAGGGTGCCCGCTGTTAAAGGCATGCCACGGCTTTTAGAATAGTTTGGATTCGAGTAGGCCGTTTCACAAATGTACATGTTATTCTGGGGCTGGCAGGTTGTCAAGACACATGACAGTTGCTGGGATGTCAGTAGAGCAAAGAGTACACATTTGTACTATCCTTTTTCAACGTGGAGCATTTAGAAAGCAAGGACCTATAAAGCATGGCTCATTTTCTGAGAGAGAAAAAAAAAACAGCATCATTGTATACAGTAAGAAACACAAAAGCTCTGGTGATGAAGATGGCATTTCTTCACAGGAAGTGTGCTGGCCATTTCTGACCTATTTGCACTTGCTACTACTACAGTACTCTGAATTACTTAGGGTGGCCAACCGTCCCATATTTTGCAGGGCTGACACGATTGTATGGGCAATTTCCCACCACAGGGATCTTGTACAGGGTGGGAAAAAGTACCTACTTGGCTTATATGCCCACAGGATCAAAGCCTTCATAGAGCTCACACATCACACTTTTGTGTGATATTCCCCCTGCAGTCTGTGAAAAGCTTTTTAACATCATGCTCTATGTAAGCAGAGCATTGCAATGGCAGCTAGTAGAGTTTGATGGCTCAGTCAAAGCAATGAGTGGGTCATTGACAAGGGCGCCTGATGGCCCTTAGGAGATGGCAAGGTGGGGCTAAAACATGGGATGGGTGCATCATGATGTGTGAGATAATGACTACAGTTTGAAAACAAATGATTTGTTTAGGCTCACAATACTTTGCATGATATTGCAATATTTTACTCGGAATTAAGAAAATAAAGCTAAAGCCATAGACTTTTTGTGCCACATGTTTCTATAACAATTTATATGTTAGGTTAGTTTATTTATTGATTGATTATTTATAAGGCACACTGTACATCAAAACATGTTTCTAGGCGCCACAATGCAACGGGAGTGGGGGGAGCAAGGGATGCAATACAACAGTAACGGTCCTACTAGGCCTTGTGAAATTCGGATTGTGCAAATGCAGAAAAACAGAAGTGCAGGGGAGTGGTTCATTTAGCATCTTTAGGTACTAAAAAATATCCTCACTTATAGTTTGCTAGACTACAGAGTTGCTCCATGTATAATAATATTGACCATTCATATATATTGCACACCTCAAAGTCACTAATCTCTTGGCCTACTCATGGAATTTTATTTGATTGTTGTCACTTCCCATGATGAAATGATGTCAAAGACTGGTGGCATGCCTATTGCCAATCCTTACAACTAAATATAGAAAGTGTGGGATAAGGGTTTCAATAAAGAAAGAAGTGTTTACAAATAATAGGTCAGGATGTGATTGCCAGGGGTCTCCCTTCCCCACGTTTTGAGCACCGGATCAAGACGTGTCTCCTGGGCACAGTACACACTCAAGCTCTCTCAGCACGAACCAACAGTTTCGTACCAGCTATCAGGTTCTTCGATGGTTAAGTTACTTTTCAATAAAAAAGTCTCTTGAATTTGAAGACCTGATGCTTTCCAATTAACAGAATAAAAGTGTGTTTCCTTGTAGCACTTAGGGTGATTTCTCAACCCTGGGTCCCCCCTCTTCCGGTCGCCGACCCCTCTCGATCTCAGCCTCCATCTGCCGGGTTCACTATGGCTTTTCTAGCATTCACGAATCTTAATGTCTTTTTAAATAGTTCTCCGTGGACATCCCTCTGCCGGTTTAACTTTTGTCAACACACTCTTTCTTGGAACTTTAGAGCTTGCACCTTTTATTGGAATCCCTCTGCCAGGTACAATCTTTCCACTTCACAATTCCTTTTCCTTTATCTTGATGTGTGATTCACTTCCTTTGCGTTTCAATGGTTTGCCGGTCAAAGACTTTCAACTGAACAGGGATTTGGCTCGACCCCTGTATGACCACTTTGACCTGTCCTGGCAGCTCTCCTATGGCCTTTTGGTATTTGCAGTTTCATTTAAAACTGGAGCAACCAGAGTCTCTGGAGTGAGCATTCACAGGGTGCCTCTCCCCTCTGCAGCTTGTCTTCACTCAACAATTCACAGTTCTTTTAAATTTGCCACTTTGCGACTTTAATTTAACACAGTTTGGTTTATTTCTCAGTTTTCTCCTCGCCTCACCGACTGTGATGAACCGCTTGGCCTTCTTCGCATCTGGAGTCAAGGCCAGTACTAGGAGTCTCCCTCGGTCCTGCTCATCAGTGTAGGCACACTCTGTGTACCATTGACATCTGCTGCAACACACTTAAGATATTGTTTGCGGTCTTATGATTCCTTCTACAGAGGTCTCAAGCGCCTGGCTCGGAAAGGGCAAGGTTGTTTTCCTCTTGGTCACCCTCTCAGTTTGCGCCATGCGCCATTTTGCTCCTCTTGAACAGCTGTGCCTTGATAGCCATCTCGTCCTGCTTTGCTCATACTGGGCTCTCGTGCTCCCCCTTTTATCGCTGTGGGGAAAGTAAAAGGGAGTCATGTGTGTGTGGTTCTGGTCAATTGCCTGACTTCACCTGACCCTTGTATTGGGACATATCAGGTAAACGGCTTTGGTGTGAGTCCATTCTCTTTTGTGTTGTGCAAAAGTGTTTGTGTAAGAAAAGGGGGGGCAGTGGTTTTGAATGTCCTATGTGTAAAAGGTGTTGAAAGAAGGGGAATACCGCGTCTCACCCATCGGTGTCCCACTCCACAAGGACCACCCCATCCAGGTGATCCTCCATCACTGGTCCACCCCCAGGAACTGGATCCAATAGTGATGGCCATTTTCTGGCCACCTGGATGACAGATCCCCGGGCACTAGCTAAGGAGACACCTTCAGGTTTCTCACAGTAGGTACAAGATCAGATGTGTGCCAAGCTCAATAGTGAACTAACTTGTGTAATTGTTAGGGTCACTGAGGCTTCGAAATTGCTCTAAAACTGCCATGATACACAAGGCCATAATGCACCACTTTTCTCGGTCTCGCTTTTAGTAGGGAACAGTCACAGAAAGAAAGTAAAACTGCAGTAAGCAATGCCATTGTTAAAGTCAAACTGCTCAGTTGAGGACGTAAATCCAAATGCTCCTGGTGTCTGGCCTTACAGTAATCACTGATATGATCCAGGCTAATACTTTGATTCTTAAAAATGCATTCTTCCCCCCCATCCCACCTCAACAAATATTAAAAGCAGTCTCCAAATGGTTTCCCTTTACATTCACCTAAAACACTGCAGAGTGCCAAACTCAGTAATGCAATGATGCATCCTTGACCAATGTGGGTGATATATGGTAACTGGGGGTACTTCAGAGTATCAGACCTGTGAAGTCACTACTAAAAAGACATTAACAAGCAAAGCAAGAGGCCATTTCCAACTTTAATCCCTGAATGGCTCTTATTTTCTATTCCACAAATGATCGTCCTTGACCTTTGAACGTCAAACATAGGATGTTCAATCTGCCAAGTCTATGTTCCCTTCACAAAATCTCTAATGTAAAATGTGACATAAGTATAGATGTTCGTACACAGGCTGCCGAGGTTGTGCCCATGTTGATAATAAGCTCTCTCTCTCTGTGATGCCTATATTGATAAGAAATCTCTGTGCCCCCCTCTCTACCTCCCTGTACACTCCCTCCCTGTGTTCCCCCTCTCCTGTGCTCTTTGTGCTCCTCCACGTCTGTGCCCTCCCCGTCTGTGCTCTCTGCCCTCCCCGTCTGTGCTCTCCTCCCTCCCCGTCTGTGCTCTCCGCCCTCCCCGTCTGTGCTCTCCGCCCTCCCTCCTTCCTACCTCTATCTCCATCTGTACTCTCTAAAAGTGGTCTCTCGTGCTCACTCTCTGGCGCTCGCTCTCTCTTGCTCTCTCTCGCTTTCTCTGTGCTGCCTCCTTCACTCTCTAGCTGGGTCTTTGCATCTCCCTCTCTCTCTGTGAAATGTTTGTAAAACAACTGAAACCAACTAAATAGAATAGAATACAAAATAGAAAAATCTCTCTGTCTCTTTGGGTGAGAGTCACAGTCAGTGGGCTCATGTGCTTGCACCACCTCGGCTGTCGCTGACAGCAGATCACAGACAGAGAAATGAAAAAATCAATGTGTGGGTGCGGTGGGGGTACTGTGTTTTCTATGGTTAAAAGAAAATGAGAGCCCCATCAACAGATGCAACCCCTAAGGTCGGGACTGTCATGTTTGGGCACATCATATTGAGTGTCCATTGTCGATATGAGGTTTGGAGGAGTATGGGGACAGGCTCTGCAGTGTCGGCGAGGATTTAATTTTTCTGTTAAATATTAGTGTGTGTGCCTAAGGGAAAGGTGCTCACAGAAGAAACAGATCATTTGCTTTAATCTGAGCATGCTCCATTCAATTAAGGAAGGATATAAGAGACAACGTGAAACTATTAAAAAGGGGAATTATTTCAATTTTACCAACATTGTAATCCAGCTCTTTTTTTTACAATTTTACAATGATGGCCTCTTACATTTTCCAAAAAACGGACAATAATCAAAAAAATATGTTTCTGATAGGTTATCATTCCGCTATGTATAGTATAATACATTTCTGTAATGATTTTTGTTTTCTTTTTTTTCCTTTTCTTTTTTCTTTTAATGTTGGTGGGAAATAGTATGTTTTGTGCCTGAATTGTGGACAGAAATAAATTGATTTTAGAAGTATGAATTTTGAAATGTAATGGAAATATTCCTTTTATTCTTTTATGATTTTCTGTGTTTTTTGTAAAGGTTTTCTGAAACCAAATACAAATTTTAAAAAAATATTAGTACATTCCTACTGTACTATTTCAAAATACCCCTGTGGGGTGGGGGCAAATAACGACAATGAAGATTGCATTGCTTTGCATGAAATCAAAGAGTATTTTGGGAGCATAAGACTACAGATCTTTATTATTTGACAACTATGTCTCATAAAAGGGTTTATGCTTGATTCACTAAGTACATAATGCACACTCAGTTTGGAGCTCATTTAATGCTTAACAACACTCACCAGTACATTAAAGGGTTTGTATCCATGAACCATATATACTCATTCAAATACTCTCCAGATTTGGATGCAAGGCTGAAACTGCTGTGACAACCGTCAACTACATTTGTTTCTGAGGGCCGTTCCGCTGCTTGTTTCCAGCGTTCTGGTTTTCTCTCCCCAAACCGATGGGTTTGGGAGCCTCCCTGAATTTCACAAGAGGGTGGGCTGATGGGGACATGCACAGACATCCTTAAATAATGATACGGTAGCATTTTCTACAGGGAGAGATCATAGTACTTGGATTTGCAGGTATCAGTTAACCACAGAACAAAAACAGTGGGGCACAGGTAGTAGAGGGAAGTAAGCGAAAGATGCTTGGATTGGTGTGAACATCAAATAGGGGGACAGCAGGATGAGAAGAGCCTTTCGGACACTTGCACCTACAAAGCATCCCAAAACGTCTGGAATGAGGGACAAAGGCGTTGCATAACAGCCTGCTGTGGAAACCCAACACATTTTGAAAATTGGCAAGTTGAGACTACTAAATAATACGATCAGGCACATGTAATCATCCAACCTATGAAAGCCTGCTGTGGCAGAAAAAAGGAATACATTCTGTGACACCAATCGTCCTATTCCACTCATCCAAGCTGAATGACAAAAAGTAAACATGAAAGAAACATGAAAGAAATCAGTAAATTGAAATCTCCAAGACTCAAGATAAACCTACATTCTCCACAGCAACCCATTAAAAACAACTTGTTCCCAGGCAAAAGAGCCACCATTCAACGCTGCCAGAGCTATCAGCAACTTGGCAGTTCAAACCATAACGATTTAAAATAAATGAAGCAAGAACGGTCAACTCCTAACTAAAGATCATTCCACAATAGACCAGCTCCTGGCCCCCCCCAGCTACTGGCCCCCCCTTCTTTTTAATATTTACATTCAAGAGATAATAGATGCAATACTGAGGGGGTGCCAGGAATGGCCAGAGATGGATTCTGACAAGTGCCATGCCTTATTCTACGCGGATGAAGCAGTCTTGATTGGAACAAATCTGAAAGATCACTAACTCCATATCTATCTATCCTTTTGGCAAAATGCGATAAGTTGCACTTACGCTTAAACATCGATACATCTACGGCAATGGTGTTAAAACCTCAATGTCACAAGCATAGATTAATATAGCTGAAAGTAAGGGGCTCTCCGATTGAACAGGTCAGCCACTATGACTATTTGGGACTGAGGTTTCACGAGTCTGTTAGTTGGGTTGCTCAGATCAATAAATCCACAATTAGCTTGGAGAAATTGAATGGGGCCATTATGTCTTACTATTTTAGACATGGTCGTGGTGCAATATCTACATGTATGGATTTATATATTGGAAGCAGTGGAAAGACCCAGTAGTGAAGCTGTGCTGAGGCAGGAGCAAATGTCTGATGTTCTGGCATGTCTGCCCGATGAATGGGGATTGATCGACAACTGGGCTGATGACCTTTGACACATAGCTGTGTCGTTTTGGACAGAGTTCTTAAGTTCAGTGTTGGCTGTTGGTAGTAGCTAGATTGTCCATTTCTAATTATTTCCATGGGAAAGTTACTGTGGCTTTGGATGAATGTCATGGGAATTATTCTGTGTGCAGGCCCATTTTCCATTCCATTTTCAAACTTTTATTCGGCTTATACCTTTAAGTCAATTATACAAAAAATATGTTTCAGTTATAAAACAGTATAAAATTGAGTCAGAATTATGGGGGTATATAAATGTTACTAAGATTAATATTTATGAACGGAAATTTACAACAAAAAATGTATCACTCACCTCTAGTGCCCCGACAGCATTCATTTACCTGGAACTTGACAAGTTACCAGTGGTCTCAAAGGTCACACTTAAACCAGTTATTTGCTGGGCTAGATTAAGGAAATCACCCAATTTAGAAAGCTATCAGGCTGCATTGTCTCATATCATGGCTTTGGATGTGGGAAAGAGTCTGAAATGGTTTAGTCATGTGAAAGAAACCATCCAGTGCCTGGACGCTCTAGAATTCTGGGAACACCCACATCACCTGACCTTCTCAGCAATATGAAATGCTTGTGGAATTCAAATGGCAGATGCTGCTAAATTAAATTTGGTTCAGATTATCCCGAGTTCAGGGTGAAGTCTGGGTCCAAAACATATTTGGACACAATCACTCCCTCATTTGAAAAATCATTGTATAGGCGTTTTGGGCTGGGCATACTACCAGTAGCCTCTTTTACTTATTCATGAAGGGACTCGCAGACACATTTGTGTCCGGTGAGGGGGGGAGCTAATTAATTCATTTTCTGTTGATTGCTGACAAGATTATAAAGTTGAGACGCATATATTTTAGACCAATTTTGAAGGAATTAGGGATTCTTTACTCTACTTATGCTGTGAGGCTTCTGAATCAGTGTCTGCTCCACCAGGTAATCTTTGCATCTGCCCGTTATATCCATTGGGTGTGGTTACAAAGTTCTCAGGCCATGAAACAAATATACCATGTGTCTAATTGTTGAATTTTTATCAAGGCTGCGACAGTGCTCTCCTGGTTTCCATTCTTTTATTGATTATCTATCAAATGATGGATTTCTGGAGCTTATGTGGATTGTTTTGGCTTGATTGTATTTAATGAGTGTATTGGCCTTAATTTTATATGTAATTTTATTCTGTTTTATAACTGAAACACATTTTTTGTATGATTGACTTGAAGGTATAAACCAAATAAAAGTTTGAAAATGGAATGGAAAATTGGCCAGCACACAGGATAATTCCCATGACATTCATCCAAAGCCACAGTAATATTCCCATGGAAATATTTAGAAATTGACAATCTAGCTACTACCAACAGCCAACACTGAACTTAAGAACTCTGTCCAAAACGACAAAGCCATGTGTCAAAGGTCCTCAGCCCAGTAGTGGCAGGCAATCCCCCTTCATTTGGACAGACATGTCAGAACAACAGACATTTGCTCCTGCCTCAGCACAGCTTCACTACTGGGTCTTTCCAGTGCTTCCAGAGAATGCTACGCAGGCTCCAGCTCAATTACTACTCCTCCCTAGACGACCTCTGCATCCCTTTATAGCCCCTAATCTTACAAGCACCTCAGCTCCCCTACATCTTGGAGTCTGTTCTTCAGGAGCTCATGGGTGCCAATACTCCCCTAATCTCCGGTGCTGCCGAGGAGAGTACTACCTGCTTGATTAGCTCTCAGTAAATCCATGGGTGCTCTCCACCCTCACACCAAACTTATTTCCCCATGTTCCATGTTCCTGTGCTGGAAAATTCCCTCACCTTCTTTCAGAGGAACTGACACTCTCCAGGTCCGTCAATCTCAAAATGGCTGCCTCCACCAAAAAAACACTTATTCAGCAGCCCCTGTGCATTGCTTAAGTACTGAACATGACCCGACAGCATTAGGGCAGCATTTCTGTTCATAAGAAAATTCCCAATTAAAGATGAATGTCAATGTCAAGTCTGTTCCCTCTTGGCATTTAAAGGGATGGTCTAGTAAAAAATTTTATTTAAAAAATAGATAGGCCACATAAAAAAAAAAATACTAGCATCCTCCGTTTTAAAAGTTCCTATGTAAAATTTTGAGCTATTCAAGCTCAAAATTCGAAAAAGCAAGCACAGGGGCGCAGCCATTTTGTGAAATGGAGGCCCTCTTGTGCTGGCTTTTGCGGCACTAATGAAGGAAAAGCCAGCCAGCTGTAGTAAACAAAGTCTACCGCTGGGTGGCTTTCCCTTCATTAGTGCCGGGACTCGGAGGACGCGGACCGGAGACCAGAGCAGGAAAGCTGCAGCTGAATCTCGGTAAGTGCTATTTATTTTTTTTTACAAAAAATAATCACTAACTGTGGGTTTTTTTCTAAGTTTTCCGGGCTGGAGGAGCCCGGAAAACTTAGAAATAAAACTGCAGCTTTAAAAACGTTGTATTTATGTTTGCGGTCGCTTTTGAAGTGACCGCAAACATAAATACAACGTTATTGTGTTGGAAAACGCTGCGGTTTTTCTTTCCAAGTTTCTCAGGCTCCTCCGGCTCTGGCTCGGAGGAGCCTGAGAAACTTGGAAAGAAAAACCGCAGCGTTTTCCAACACAACCGCGTGTGTTTCTGCCTGCTGTGGCTATCACTTTGGGTCTCCGGTGCTCCCAGCTCCCCTGGGAGCACCGGAGACCCAAAGTGATAGCCACAGCAGGCAGAAACACACGCGGTTATGTTTACATGCCACGTAGTGTTTCTACCTGCAGCTGATTTCCCATTTGGGGCTCTCGGGCTCCCCGTGGGGAGCCCGAGAGCCCCAAATGGGAAATGCTAAATGCTGCGTTGTCTGCCTAAATCTGCTTTCCCATTTGGGGCTCTCGGGCTCCCCGTGGGGAGCCCGAGAGCCCCAAATGGAAAAGCAGATTCAGGCAGACACAACGCGGTTGTTTTCCGCAATGCCGCGTTGTGTCTGCCTGAATCTGCTTTACCATTTGGGGCTCTCGGGCTCCCCGTGGGGAGCCCGAGAGCCCCAAATGGAAAAGCAGATTCAGGCAGACACAACGCGGTTGTTTTCCGCAAAACCGCGTTGTGTCTGCCTGAATCTGCTTTTCCATTTGGGGCTCTCGGGCTCCCCGTGGGGAGCCGGAGGAGCCTGAGAAACTTGGAAAGAAAAACCGCAGCGTTTTCCAACACAATAACGTTGTATTTATGTTTGCGGTCACTTCAAAAGCGACCGCAAACATAAATACGTTTTTAAAGCTGCAGTTTTATTTCTAAGTTTTCCGGGCTCCTCCAGCCCGGAAAACTTTAAAAAAAAACGCAGCTAGTGCTCATTTTTTGTAAAAAAAATAAATGGCACTTACCGAGATTCAGCTGCAGCTTTCCTGCTCTGGTCTCCGGTCCGCGTCCTCCGAGTCCCGGCACTAATGAAGGGAAAGCCACCCAGCGGTAGACTTTGTTTACTACAGCTGGCTGGCTTTTCCTTCATTAGTGCCGCAAAAGCAAAAGCCAGCACAGGAGGGCCTCCATTTCACAAAATGGCTGCGCCCCTGTGCTTGCTTTTTCGAATTTTGAGCTTGAATAGCTCAAAATTTTACATAGGAAGTTATAAAACGGAGGATGCTAGTATTTTTTTTTTTATGTGGCCTATCTATTTTTTAAATAAAAATGTTTACTAGACCATCCCTTTAACTTTTTGATCATCTCTAGAATAGGGAGGAGCTGAATCCAAAACAAAGAGCTACTGTTCATTTGTGCTTTGCCCTGCAACTGAGCTGTAACCTTAGCTCTAGCACAGAGGTGTGCTGGATTGCCTAAATTCTGAGTCCATGTATTTGGGGGAAGACTACTGCCGCTCTTTTTTGACTGGCCAATCCTTTGCCTCTGGGAACCTTTTGCCAGCTCTGGAAGGAACCAGAGCTGGTCCAGCCCGTTGGGCTGCTACTTCATTGAACTACTAAATGTCCAGGCAGATTAACAGGGGATGACATGATGTATTTTTGCATGCAAGCCTTGATGGTTAACACACGAACAGTGGATAGGCTTGCAGGTTGTAGCATATGATATGTGATTGTTGGAATCCCGCATGCTACTTTTCCTGAATGCCACCGTTACCCTAAGCCCCATCTACTCAGTTGCCCATTCCTATTACCCATTCTACCCAACCAACAAACAAGGGCAACCCCTACAAGGTCCCTTCTGCTACCCATGCAATCATGATCATCCATTTCCTCACCCCTCCCTGCTACCATTCACCCATCTGACGCCCCACGCGCCACATTATCCTTCCCCCCACAGGCCAACTCTGCCCCATTTCTTACATGTGCCCGCTGCTGCAATGCTACCAGTGTGCATCCAAAATGAACACTTGCTATTCGGGGAAACGGACATGTTGGCACTGCGCATGTAGGAAAGTGGGGCACATCTCTCGGTTGGAGTCATTTTCTCTGCGCCACTGTTTGACATACCAATAGTTTAGAATTGCACACCTTTTAAAGTTGAAGACCAACTTACCAGAAAGGGGCAATACGACGCCAAAATGGTTGCAAACACCAAACCATCCAGAAGATCTCGTTCAAAATTAACTATCCACCTCTTGGGGGGGACGTCACCTGTTGGGAACAATAAAAAATACCACAAACAGCAAATGAGAATAATTCGATTTGGAAGTACAGCTAAAGCAGGCCAGAATGCACACTAAATTATCGTATGCAAACTATGTGCTTCAAAATAACGACGCTGAAATGCAAATGAGGAGCCTCGGGGCCAATAGCGATTCAGTATGAAAAAAAAGAAAAACACATCCTTTTGCATATTCTTTATGTACAATTGGCATTCTGCCCTTTCACAAGGGGTCCCAACATGCCACGCAAACGAGTCTAAAGTGAGATGTGTGAACCTTACCCCTGACCCTGTGCATTGTCTATGTTTATTCATTGTACACACCCTACATGTGGAGCGGTAGAGCAGATTAAACATTTTTTGCATCAGACTGGCCTGATTATCTTCACCGGAGCGAATGGAATTGAAACGCAGTACTGTCGACTCTTTGTCCCCAGTTTGTAGTGTCAAACACTGTAAATTGTGTACTGCTTTGTACTTTATTCACTTGCTATCTGTTCACCAAAATCCCTAGACTCTGAAAGGGATGATACATGTCCATCTGCATTCAATTAATTTAACTGGACAGAACATCTATGTATTGTTCACAGATATGTTTTTGATATCAGTGTGTCCTGCTTTGAAAAACAATTTTGAAAATGACATTTGATGCATTAAAATAGTTGCGCAAATCGCCAAATTGCTTACACTTCGACCAGGAGCAATGTTTTCCTTTTTCTTTGTATAGGGTCAATGTTATGAGTGTACATAAGTTCAGTCACCCTGATCATTTTTGCAGTATAGTTTGAAACCTTCCTGGGTAGATCAGGGCAAAGCCAGGAGCACTTTGTTTTTCTATCTTCACTGGAGAGGCCATTGCTTAAGATCAACTGACACCAGTTGACAGGCGGGTACGTCAGTGGAATTTGGGGGTCTGTGCAGGGCATATGGGGTCGCTTTCATTTGAAAAATACTGACAAAAACCTTGCTTTATTCTCTCCCAGGAATACACAGATCCATGAGCAGCCATGACGCAGTGCGACTCCCAAAGGTGCTACACCAGACCACTCTGATAATCACCCCATTACGCACTCGGTTGAAGATCCTTTCACCACAGGCACTAAATGTGATGGCCTCTTTGGAAAGCACATTTCACGCTTCATTTCTCCACCATACAGGGTAAAGTGGGCAGCAGTCCATCTTACCAGGGTTTCTACATAACAGCAGAGCTAGACATGCGAGGGGAATAGCTTCCCTGAGATGGAGGACAGCAAATATCAGAGAAACTGGAAGGCTGAAAACTGTATTCGTCCCCTCCCAAGCGTAACCGTGTTCAAGGCACTGAAGATACAGTGACAGAAACATCTCTTAAATGAAGTTTCAGACTCATTTATTTGTGGCCCAACTTGATTACATGTGCACATGTGTCTCTTATGGACTCATTGTATTAAGCATTACCCTTCTTTCTTTATGCTTTATTTCGACATATAAGTCATAAAAGCCATACATTCAAACAAAACACATGCAATACAGTTAATTACAATCCATTGCAGTTTACTTAAGGCACTATATAAACGAAGTGCAGCGTTTTAGTGATTGTGCAAATGTATACATGGACATGCCTCGACACGTGATGTGCAAAATAGTAACAATTCCACATTTTAAAATTTCAAGTTAGTCAACAGCATTTTAAAACAATATTGAACATAAAAAGGCCATCAAATACAATGTAAAAAATACCTTCAAATACTTTACTTTAATGCATTTATATAGCGCGGCCATAGACCCCGAAGGCGTGAGGGCACTACATGACAGATATAACATAACAAAGCGAAGGATCCATGAGGCAAAGCCAGAAGGAGAATATTTTAAGAGCATGTCACAGTCATTTAATACAATGAAAGAAGAAAAAAAAAAAATATCACACTAAATGTCAGATTACAGGTATGATAAAATGGTAATTCAAAGGGAAAACAAAACAGAGGAGAGCAAGCTCACAGCCTCAAAACCAAAATAACAGTTCTAATTTTAAAAAATATGTAACATATCAAGGCAATTAACAGCATTACAGTGAATGTGGGATTAAAAGTATCAGTCAAGAAGCTCCAAAAAGAAAACCAAATAGGCGAGCAAGCTCGCAGCCTCAGAAACGCACAATGCCTGAGAGACGAGTACCCATTTTCACCATAGACCCGGCGATTAACACTGCACACTACTTGCAATATCATTAAGTGTCGGGGCTTTCGCTCTGGGCAACCAAGCGATGTGGATAAAACGGCTTTTTACAAAATGTCACTGCGTCTGCCATTGATCGGAGACCAGTTAATTTGAGGACTGGTCTCAGGTGACGGCCTCTTAATGGATGCAGCGCTTGGCAAATCAATAATAAAGTGGATAACAGTTTCATCAGCCCTGCATAAAGGGTAGGAACCCGACCCATTAGGTCTCCATGATTTAGGGAAAGATCCCAACGTGAGTGTCCCAATCCTAAAACGGGCATACAAAGATCTCTCAAACGGTGGCGCAGTAACATCAAGATAAAATTCAGTGCCAAACCCTACTTTACACAGTAGGTCATCTTGGCCAAATGTTAACCTTTTATCTGCCTCTACCCGATTCTCCATGCCTTTAGCGGTTGCTGCTCCCTTTATACTTGGTAAGGCTGATGTATCCACATTCTGTGGGTTCTCCCACAGCTCACCCTTCTTTTACATGGGCGGCCCGCAACATGCTTTTACCACCTTCCAAATTTAATAGGTGTCTCAGAGCGTCCCGGTACTTCACAAGAACCTCTGTGCACCAAAGCCTTATGCAGTACAGGATTGGTTTCAAAGAGACCAGCTCTCCTACTGGCCAGCCGTCGAGCTGCATATGCACCAGCGCTGCAGGCATACTTTGGGGCGATAGTACCAGCTGTTTCAAAAATATATTTTCTACCCGATTTAGCTCCTCGAAGCTACCCTAACCCCACATTTCTGCCCCAAAAATAAATGCTGGAATTGCCTGTTTTTTGTATAATTCTAGGACTGGTGAAATAGCACCACTCCCCTTAAGCCTTACCGTGATTTGGGGGCGGGAGGGTGGGGCGAATCAACAGAATGTAATGCCATTTCTTAGGTACACATAATACCCACAGGTAGTTTTCTTATATTGAGTAAACTTTTACACTTCAAGATCCATTGCACGTCTTTATCCTTGGACAACTCACTAGAAGTACAGCAACACATATTTGAATAGTAGCTGCTAATATATAGCCACTGTTTTACCCAGGTAAGGCGTGTAAGAGTTATGCTAATATTGCATACTTGGTAGCTTGGCATTCTAGTTTGGGGAGAATAAAAAAGAGCCACGGCGTATGCATCACTGAAAGCGACTGTGGGCTCACTGATGAAATAGAGGGGTCCTCCTATACCACAGTCTAGACAGTGAGTTCATTGCCTTTGTTCATACTGTACATGTGTATACACTGTTAGCATTTTCTCCTCACAGGATCCTCTGCTATGAGATAGGTAAGCATTTTTGTTTGTTCTTTTTATTGTACGTGGTTTATTTCAAACCTTATACACACATTTTTCTTTCTTTGTTCGTTTTTTTTGTCTAATACGCTTAATACCCGAGTTCAGTTTCTAAGCGTGGATCTGGGATTCGAACCTCTGTTGCTCTGGTGGTCTTACTTGCAAGGCCAGCACATTGCCCTGTGCTATATCCACTGTTACACAGTTAATCGCGTATCATCATAAAAACAGTACAAAAAATTATAATCACTACACACAATTCTAATTCTAATAATCATACATAAAAACAACAATACATTCAAACACACACCGTCCACAATCAACAACTAATCTAAAGATTTTTTTTTTAAAGTGATAACTCTAATAGTGATGTAAGGCGACCCCGTAAAATGTAATACCAAAAAGCGTCACGATGGAGCAAAGAAAAATGTATTAAACATGTCTTGTCAAGTTTTTTGCATAGTGGGACAAACAATCATTAGGTAGATGAGTGATTATAAAAACTTCCATAAGTCTGCTATCAGGACATTCCAACTGGTAATTCAATAGTGGGCCTCTGTTTTTGCTTTCCAAACCTATTTCAACATGTGACTTGTATTTATTCCTCTCTTCACAAGTATAGATCCAGTCCAAGTCCAGAATCTTCCTTTTCAAGTAGCTCGGATTATCCAATAAGGTATCCATTACAATAACATAGGCATGTTTTGACTTCATTAACCAGTGGAACAGCTTTCAGAGAACCACGATGATGGCAAGGCTCTAAACTGGACAGTTGACTCAGCCATTGTCTGCTTAATGGAATTTTACTTTTGATTCAACAAGCCTCCATGCATTTTTTACACGCCTACCTCTTAGTGAATTCTCTCCATTCATACTCACAGGGTATTGTAGCATGATTACACATTTCTTTTTATGAGTCTTGGGGTGTAATTCCGTGAAATAGTGACCGTGGAACACTTGTCAAAACGTATATGTCTTATAAATGTCGTCATTCCATTCCAATCACACCTTTACTTTACTTTATTTTATTTATATAGCACAACAATGGACCCTTAGGCATTAGGTTGATAGGCCAGGTCAGGGATGTACATACTAGTCTAAAATGGAAAGTCTAGGCAACAACAAGACTGAAGAGAACAACCAAGTTTTCCGTTTTTTTTTTTTTAAAAGGTTCAAAGAGACCAGTCCACGTAACTCCGGGGCCCTAGGTGCTGCAGGACAGAAGGCTCAATTTTCTACTTTATTAGTTCTGCATCTGGGAGAAGCTGGGTCATTTTGATTATTTGACCTAAGGGTTCTGTTATTAAGCTTATTAAAAATATGGTCTTGCAGATACAAAGGCATGTGGCCCACTATACTTTTGAAGGTAATGACCAAAAGTCGGTATCGGATTCGCGCTTCCACTGGTAACCAGTGGAGGGAACGTCTGACCACTGAGACGTGGTCACGGCGGGATAGTCCAACGACCATACGAACCGCGCCATTTTGGATAATTTGAATCCTGTTGGCGTCCACTTTACAGAGACCCGACAGAATACTGCTGCAATAATCTATCTTTGCGCCAATAATGTCTCTTGCTATAGTTTCAGCATTATCCTGGGATATGAAGGGTCTAAGATGCGCTAACAGCTTAACATAATAGGCAGCTGCCGAGACGAGACTACTCACGTGAGCCTTCATATTTAGTAGTTGATCAAGAACTACTCCTAAAATTTGAATTTACACCTGTGGGGTTAGTATAACTTTCCTGAGGGAGAAACAGCTATAGAAGGGGTCCAACTTAACCAGCATTGATGGAGTCCCAACAATCAACAACTCTGTTTTGCCACTATTTAGGGCAAGATTGTTATAGACCACTTCTCTATCAGAGAGTAAATTCAATTGAGTTCATCTACATCTTTAGAGTGAGTATCGGTCATAGGGATCACACATTGAGTGTCATCCGCGTAATATGAAAACATGATCCCCCCACCCCTCGTGCTCCAAACATGCCAGGAACATGGCAATGCATGTTTTGCATTCCAGAGATGGTCCACAATTCCTATTCTCCTTCCGCTTTTGTATCGATAGCATTCACTTTGCGCACAGTCCACTCTGGGCTTGATCCCTTCTGAAAGCTCCCTGGGCAATCTCCTGTCTGGGGGTTTGGCAGGTTGCACTTTCACCGAACAAAGAAGCCTCCATTCTTCAGTGGTACATCGGCGTCCACCTAAAGCCCAACATGCAACCACTTGCTCACTAGTTACAGTACTTATTTAGGGTTCTGGAAACTGCCATTACTGGTTACCTGCTCATTCTCGGGAGCATTATGTATGTATTTCTGGATCAGCCGCATGCTTTGTTTTTGCTTCACTGAAGCTACAGCCATGCACACTACCAAACTCCATCTCTACTTTGCAACCCCTATCCCTCTCTTAACTTTATAAATGTTTCACCATTGGTAAACTCTGCTCCCCCCTTCAACCTTCATCTCCTCCAATACTTCTGTCCACTCTTCTGCAGACTAAGGTCTGGATCCTCCTGGTGGCGACACAATATGCCACTTTAGAGAACGGCTGCGGTGCTCAGACCACTATGGTGATATCTGGCACGGTTGGAAAAAATCATTAACATAACATCTCCCTCTGATCCTTTACCCTCCTCTTATGCTTAGGTTTTACCTTTTCTTACTCTTAACTATTTTAGAGCCGCTCCAGAATGGGGTTCTTCAAGGCTCAGTTCTCTATCCTCTTCTCTCTACACTTCTCCATAATCTACTATTACTTCCTCCTTCGACCTATCTTTAAGATTTTGTTGCTGATGATTTTCAAAAGCCTAATTTCTTGAGTCTCTCCATTCTACTCTCTCTGCCTATCAGCTATTACGCCTCAGATGTCTGCTAATTTTCTTCACCTAAATCCTTGCAAAAAACAATTTTTCTTTCTGGTGCAGGTTTGATCCCTCCCGATCCATAAGTGCTTCATTTTCTTTCCCCTTTTTCAGTTTTCTCTTTCTACTTCCACATGCAATCTAGGTGCCCTCTTCCATCCTTTTCTTTCCATTACATATTTCTAACAAGTATGATTTCGTATTTTCTTTCAAGAAAGAATTTATCGATTTTGTTAGAAGGTTTTACCCCAAATGGTTGCGGGGAAGACACCTCAGAGGCCCCTCCAATCGCCCCTACCTTTATTACCTTAACCTACCCCCACCTACATTTGCAGTAAAATGTAGCATCAAAATTAGACATTTTCGCTCAATGGAAAAACCTGCAATGGAATCTTCCTATCCCTTCCAACACTGCTCAATCGATTCACTGTCATCTGTACAATGGGTGTAAGGTTTGGGCATTTTCTTTCATTGCATAAAGCTTCTTGTAGCTTCATTCATTCCCTCCCCCGCCCCCCGCATCTGGACTACTGCTTGGACTCACTCCCAGCCTATCAACTGGCCCTACTTCGTTCCGTTCTAATTCATCTGAGCGTCTAGTTTTGTGGTCTTTATTCTTATGACTCTTCCTACTGCTTTGGCCTCTCTTTACTGGCTTACATTTCATTCTAGACTAATATTTTGTTTTCTTTGTATTGCGTTTAAATGTGCCAATGGGGAGAGGGCGCTAGAGAGCCGTCCAAGATGGCGGCCTCCCTGTGAGCTCCGCGGAGCTCCCCTAAAATCCTGACCAATCGAAGCTTCTGTGGCGTGCAAATTGTCCGCAGCCGCCTCCAGACTGTAGCCGAGGCGAATCCGAGCAGAACGAGGTATTCATCCGTCGACCCTCGAACGCTGAGTCCCGTCTCCTCGACGGCGAAGAGCCCCCCCCTTCTTCCCCCGTGCGGACGAGGCGCGGGCCGGGCGCGGTGGGGCCGGCGGCGGAGCGGGCCTGGGACTCGGGGGCGCCGCTCGGAGCTGGCGAAAACGAAGGAAAATCCTGGAGGAGCCACCACGGACGGACACTGAGGGGCTTCCCGGCCGTCGCCGAGGATCAGGTACGCGCGCCCGTGCGCCCTCGCTCGCGCGTCCCGAGTGGATCCCCGGCTCCCCCGCCGAGGGAGGCGTGAGACAGCACGGTCCAAACCGGCCCAGCGGCAAGACCTCCAGAGAGTCACTCCACTAGAAAACGACAAGCCGGGCGCCCCGAGACCCCTGGCCCGCCTCCCGGTGCCCCCCTGGCCCCTGCAATGCGCGCACCAATGGCGACTTCGAGGAAAACGGACAGATCGCAAAAAAAGCTGAACTTCGAGGGCAGCTCCACGACCAAAGCAACTACCTCGAACAGCGGAGCGCAGTCTCCCGTCCAGGCCGCAGCCCAGGATAAAGAGGATGCCCACGGGTTCGACATCAGGGAAATCCTCCTTGATCTTAAGGCCGGGATCGGAAGCCTTGGAAGTAAACTCGACGCACTCTCCTCCAAGGTCGACCTACTCCAGCACCGGCTGGACAAACACGCCGACAGACTGGACACAGTCGAGCAGAGAGTGTCTGATCTCGACGACGGTGCAGCGGCTCTAACGTCCAGAGTGGCCTCCCTAGAAGTGCAAATGAAAGCAGTAAGCGCCAAAAACGAAGACTTGGACGGCCGTTCTCGGCGCAACAACATCAGGATCGTGGGAGCCAGGGAGCAACAACTCACCATGAAAATGGAAGACTACTTTGAGAAGTTATGTATGGACCTCTTCGGTACAGAAATCCTATCCAAACTGTTTGTCGTGGAGAGAGCTCATCGAGTCCCCAACACCAGACCAATCCCCGGGGCTAATCCCCGCCCAATCATAGCGAGATTGCTTAACTATAAGGATCGAGATGCCATCCTACGGGCGGCTAGGGAAAAAGGGGATCTCCAGTACGACGGCGACAAGATCCAGTTTTTCCCGGACTTCTCCCAAGCGGTCCAAGTGCAGAGGAGATCGTTCATGGCAGTAAAGCGCAGACTGCAAGAGAACCAGATACAATATTCCATGCTCTTCCCAGCCAAACTCCGCATTCAGCACGAGGGCAGGACCCAGTTCTTTAACACCCCAGAGGAGACAAGCGACTACCTGGATCGCTCTGGCTGTAGACCCGCTACAGTCAACGGAAAACCGCAAAGGGGTGACAGACCAAGAAGAAACCCGCCGTAAAATTTGCCTATAGGACACCCAAAACGGCTGCACGAGACTTCAAGGTTGACTAGAAACGACCACCACAGTTCAACATTGCATCCGAAGAAGGGAGCCAGCCCCCTCTTGGAGGGCCACCTGGCCCCGAGCACAGCATTGCTAGTTGTATTGTTAAAATGGGTTTGTTTATCACGGGCTTGTTGGGGGTTGCCCGTGCAGGGGAGAGAAGTTAGTTTAGCAAAACCGCCACAACCCGCATACCCCAGTACCACGACAGTCACACGAAGAACTATGCATCTAACAATTGCCACGTCCTCCCTGCTCCTCTATGGAAAGCGACTCCAGCCAATCCCGTGAGCCTCGTCTCGACATGATGATTTTTGACCCCTCTAGATGGCAGCGGCAACGTTGAAAATCGCCACCTGGAACATTCGTGGCGGCAATCAGCCTATGAAAATGAGGAGAATTCTTCAATATCTTCGGAGACACAAAATCAACATAGCGATACTCCAGGAGACCCACCTGCTGCCCACGTCAGAACAACATTGGGCCAGATCGTGGGGATGTCATCGGTACTTCTCATCCTCCTACTCATTTGCCAGGGGCGTTGCGATCCTGATCGACAGAAAAACTAATTTCAGCTTTATTGAGCTAAAGAAAGACACTGAGGGGAGGGCCCTAATGGTGAAGGGGATAATCGCAGGGAAAGAGGTGGTGGTGGTGAACTCATACGCACCGAACACAGATGGACCTGATAATTTCAACTGGGTAATGTCCCATCTGGACGCGACCAACGCGACGACTGTGGTGTGGGGTGCAGACCTCAATACCACACTTGATCCCAGGCTCGACAGGTCCCATAACAGATCGGGAAACCTATCCAAGGCCAGTATTCAGGTTCGAGAGATTTGTCAGGCCTTCAATCTATCTGATATGTGGAGAAGACACAACCACGACAGCAGGGACTACACCTTCCGATCAGCGGTACACAACACCAGTTCCAGAATCGATTATATCCTGGCATCCTCCCGTAGCCCTTTCAGATGGGGTGCGTGCCATATCCTGCCGAGGTCCTACTCTGACCATTCGATGGTTGTACTGGAGGTCACCCTGGCGGGTGTAACAGTGCCTAGCCTCAACTGGAGATTCAAGCCCGGTTCACTCACGGACGCCGTATTTGCTGCAGAACTGCGTCATGAGATAGTCTCCTTCCTGGAGATCAACCAAGACTCAGTCGACTCCGCATGTACCATCTGGGAAACACTCAAGTGCTACGTACGAGGAATTTGCCTGACTAAAGAAAATGGCTTGTTGAAATCGATCCGAGGCGAATTATCCGACAAAGAGCGTCGTTTGAAAGAACTAGAACAAAACCTCTCCGATACTCCAGACCCACGCACCCAAGCCGAGCTAAAAAAATAACTCTTGGGGTTCAAGGAGACAGCGGACCGCGAGCTGAAGTTCCTGGGCCGCAGGCAACAGATCAGACAATACGGAGAGGGGCAAAAACCAGGTGCACTGCTGGCCAGACTACTAACTATAGACAAAGTCCCACCCCGCATTGAATACATCGCGGATGCGCAAGGCCGGAGGGTTTACACAGAGGAGGAGATCTCCAATGTTTTCCGAGAATTCTATCAAAACCTGTACAGTTCAAAAGGAGCATCAGATCCCGTAGCGATACGAGAGTACCTCAATGACACGGAACTGTACTGGGTGAGCCAAGACCTGCGCGAACGCGCCCATATTGCTCGAAGAAATTCGGACAGCAATCAAATCCTTGCCTAACACCAAAGCCCCCGGTCCCGATGGACTCAATGGCGAGTTTTACAAAGCGCACGTGGAGGTGGTGGCCCCCCTTCTTCTGCAAGTCTACGAGGAGGCGGTGGAGCGGGGGTCGCTCCCTCCCACGATGCGCAAGGCCAACGTAATGATGTTACACAAAGCTGGAAAACCTGCAGAGAACTGCGCCTCGTACAGGCCGATATCATTGATCAACCTAGACAACAAAATCCTAGCTAAAATTTTGGCGACCAGACTGCTCCCCTTGATGCCGGCTCTGGTGCTGGGTGACGGGTTCATCCCGGGGCGGAGTACGACATACGGCATCAGGAGACTATTTGGCGTAATCGAAGCCCTGGACCCGGCGAAGCAGGCAATAGCAGTATTATTAGATGCCGAGTGGCCCTTCATGTTCGCAACACTAAGGCAGATGGGTCTGGCTAACTTCTTCCTGAAGCTAGTAGCTCTGTTATATAACAAACCACGCTCATACATCACACTAGGGAACACCAAATCCACAGGGATCACATTGGAACGCGGAACGAGACAGGGTTGCCCTCTTTCGGCCCTTATCTTTGCCCTGGTGATGGAACCCCTAGCCTCAAGGCTGCGTGCCGAGCATTTAGGTCGAGGGATAAAGCTGGGTCCTCACAGGCTAATTGTCTCCCTGTACGCTGACGACGTCATGCTGTTCGTCAGTGATCCCCAAACCAATCTCAACCCCGTAATGCGGGAGGTAACAAAATTCGGGCTAATGTCAGGCCTCAAAACCAATCATTCCAAATCGATAGTGTTCCCCCTGACCCCTAGCACTTTGGAGTTTGCAGATGACCACGGGTTCAAATGGGAAAACTCGAAGGTGCGCTATCTGGGGATCAAGATGTCACGAAGCCACCACGAGATATTTAGAGACAATTATGTAGTTACACTGCAGTTATTACAAGAACGTATTCAGAGATGGAAATCTCTACCACTAACGTTGTGGGGCAGGACCTCACTGACAAAAATGGTTATACTCCCCAAACTTCTATATCTCTTCACAAATATCCCGCTACTTCTCCCCAATTCCTTTCTATCAAAAATCAAGAGCGCGATCCTTGAATTATTATGGGCGGGGAAACCAGCACGGGTAGCATACAACACACTTACTCTACCAATATCAAAAGGAGGCCTGGCTCTCCCCGATATAAAAAAATACTACTGGGCGGCACAGGCCCAATTCCTAAGCCACTGGTACTCAACCCACTATATCAGACCACATGTGCAAGTGGAAAGAGCCCTGGCTTCCCCCGACCTGCTAGCAGCAGTCATAATAAACCACATTCCTGTGCCGCATAAAACGCTGAACACAGTCCTATCCACATATGCGATATGGAAGAAGATTGCTGGCGAATACGGAATGGCTATACGATTTTCTCCCCTACTGCCGATAAAATTCATCCCCGGCATCTCCCTCACGAACGAAAGAGTGTTCCTGTTATGGATAGATAAAATAGGGATTAAATCGCTGGGCGACCTCTTCCCAGGGGGCACATTTATGACCCCCCCAAATGGCAAAAGACCGAGGAGGGAACACATCCCTGGATGTCTTTCTCTATTTCAGACTTCGCCACACCCTTCAGGGGCTATTCCCCACATTCCCTAAGCAACCCCCCACTTGGGATCTGTTACACAACACCATTTTGGCGCAAGGTGAAGGTAGAATGGTGTCAACTCTGTACAGATCCTTGGAGGGGGACACTCGGAAACCTCAACCCAGGGTGCAACGAAAGTGGGAATCAGCGTTACAGGGACCGATTAGTGAGGAAGACTGGGCCTACATTCTTCGTCAGACTCAGAAGGTAGCGTTAAATTCCCGATTTAAGCTAATACACTAACTTTGTGCATCAAACATACTACACTCCAGTCAGGAAACATAGACACCACCCAGAAGCGTCAGCCCAGTGCGAGAGATGCGCATTTGCCAACGCTGATTTTCTTCATCTGGCATGGGGTTGTCCTGGTATCCAGCGCTTCTGGACTTCTGTTATACAAACAACATCCGACATTATAGGCGAACAGATAACCCCCTTACCGATGAGTCCGCTTCTCGGCCTCACTAAATATCTACAGCCAGCGTCACGCAAGCTAGCAGCACTCCTCATGGTGCTGGCACGTAGAAGAATTGCTATGTCGTGGGGTCGCGGCCCACTCCCCAAGATAGCCGACTGGGAGAAGGATATAACATACTGCCAAGATATGGACACCGAATTTATCCGAACCCTGCCCTTACATGCGCGCCCTCCCGACATCTGGGGGCCATACATCACCTACCTGATGAACAATGCTGAAGCTTCAAACTCGGACAATCCAAGACCCCAGAGCGAGAGACCATGGGACGGAGGTACATAGAGGCAACGTGGAAAGCTTTCCATCTGACTCAGACAAAAGATGGCGGCATTCAAAGTCACGATGGACACGGGGTTGGGGGGCGGAGGGGCGGGAGGATTGTTGTTGGGGATTGCATTTGACGGCTCCCTGTTGGAGCACTGCTTATTTGCTACAGTAAAAAGTTAAAAATAAAGTTTAAAAAAAAAAAAAAAAAATGTGCCAATGGTTTGTGTGATGCTGGAAATGCATCGGAGGGACAGGGCCTCTGTATCCTTGTCCTTTACTGCTTTTTATCGTGTGTTCTGTCATGTTTTCCGCGCAGGAGTTCATGTGGGACTCCTGGCGGTGCAGCTCTCTCTCTTTTGGTTTGGTGAATGGACCCGGGGGATACCCTTATGCCACCCATGGGTGGGGAGTACAACCCTGTGCCCCTAGTGTATGCTTTTGGGCACCTGTGGGTGGCCCACAGAGCAGGGTATGGGCTGGTGGCAGCTCCATGCTGAAATTGACAGGTGCGCAGAATATCCTCCATTTTGGGATACCCCGGCCCTGCCATTGGGATCAGTTGATTCCTGATGGAAAACAAGATGGCCCCTGTGGCCTCTTGCTTTCTATTACCCATTACCCTGTTTTCCCAAAGTCCCGGGAAGCCCTGACTCTGTCCCTTCCCCCTGACTGGCTGTTGGATGGAAGTGCCATATATGGTGTTGTTGTGAAGGCCCGGCCAGACTAGCTGGAGCCTTCCCAGTGATGTATGTTGTGGGTACCTCCTGTGGGTGGGACCCGGGTGAATAGAGTGTGTGACGAATATGCATTCTGTGTTGTGGATGTCTAGTATCTGGTGGTTGACACAATGACTGAGACAGCTGTGCCCGAAACCGGTATAAATGCAGCTTGGAGTGTTGAATGGCTCGGTACTTGTCCCAATACACATAACTTGTTGTGAGTGTCTGGAGAGAAGTGAATGGCCTGAATACCTTGTGTGCCTGATTGGCTGCCTGACTGCATCAATGCCCTTAGTCGTGATTGGATGCTTGAGTGTGACCCAGCGGAATTAATGGGAGATCAACAGTATATCTGGGGACCTCTCACTGCTAAGAATCGTGTTCAGAAGCTGAAGTCCACTACGACGAGAAACTGGAGTAACTGAAGCTTGACCTTGAAGCCCTGCTGGATGCTCTCCTTCGCAATCTGAAAGCTGCTGTGCCTCCAAGGACTGACCCAGAGAGGACCTGGTAAGGCGCCCTCTTACCGAGCTACGAGGGACCATCGTGCACAGCTGATCTTTGCCAACGCTCTGTGGTAGACAGACCCTTGAAGGCTGCCGACCCGATACGGGGACTGCTGCGGAACTCCAAAGAGAAGCGCTCAGACTGTTGTCCGCCACTGTCGACGACCGCCATCGCCGACCGGAGCCGCCGTGCTCCCATTTGCCTAAGAACTTCAATTGATCATCGGACGCTCTCGTCTGCATCGTCACCCGCTTGTCTCCCGTTGGAGAAGGCCCGACCGTCGACGTGCCGAGGAGCATCCACTGATGGGTTTCCCGCCACCTGCCACAGAGACGCTGACGACTCGACACCCTTGCTGGGCCACAGTTCTTCATCATCTCTTTGCGGTCCAGAACTATCGTCACCGTGGTGCCCTGCATGCCTCTTCCTTGCAGGACGCCAACGCTCTGTCGTCGACGAGCACCGCTAGGAACGAAGCTGCCACTTCACTGCCGTAGTTCAACCTGTTCACCGTCGGATGTTCGACGACCCATGACTCCTGCTTTAAAGGGAGGGCACTCAAGAAGGGCCGTCGATTCCCCGACACCGAACGCCGAGTTCCTCGACACCTCTCGACGATCCGTGGCTCCTGCCTTAAAGGGAGTCACTCAAGAAGGATCAGTCGACGCATCGTCGGAGAACTCTACTCCACCAGGTACATTGGGGGGGGTAAAACCTTAACAGGAGGAAGTAAGACTATTGAACATTATATGGACTGGGCTTGTGCTATATATCTTTATTTACAGGTTGCCCAGGTGGGGGGGGGGGGATCTCCACACAGAACTGTGCCTTGTGGTAGGGGTCAGGATTCTGCCTACTGTTTCAACCATCTTGCGTTCCTTCCTATCTCTATTGCTGGTTTCCTAGTTATTGATCTGTGTGACATTTTAACCGTACAGTTGATGCACTTTAATGAGATTCGCTAACATTGGTGGTACCACTTTAGAATTGTATATATTTATCATTATTGACTTCCGGGCACAAAGTGCATTATAGTGATCGTGTACATACCTTTGAATATTAACTATATAAAGACTGTGTTTTCAGTAATACAGTGTGTGGACATTCCTTTGTGGGGGTTCGGGGACTACACTGTAGTTAAGAACCAGCCTGCATCACCTCCTGAGAAGCTAGGCCTTGATTGCTCGACCACGTACCAATAATAGAGAATCTTGGCTGGGGTCCTCTGTGCCTCTCCTCTACCATATAGAGAGCGGAAGTACAGACACCCCTACCAGTCTTTACAGTTTGGGCCCAACTTATCTTTTAACTCTCATGGCTTTCAACAACCATGCTCATTTCATTGTCTTAGTGTCCAGTCAACGTTTTTTCTAACAGCTCCTAGAACCCCAAGTACCCAGACTTGTTTTCGTTCCTTTCCTCTCTTGGATCCAAAACAATGGAATAAACGGACCTCATCTAACCCCATCCTTCAGTTTGTCATCCCTTTTCCCTTTTTCGCAGTTAATTGAAAGAGCATCTCATCTCAAAACCCCCTTATTAAGGTTATTTATTAATTTCCTAAATGTACTATTTTTAGTTTGGGCTATTCGGTTTCGATTAACTCCTATAATCCTAAACTATTGCATTGGAGTACATATATTGAGAAATGGCATATGAGGATGCACACACAGCTTGTAGGTGTGGTTTGGTTTTTTCCCCAACCCATTGACTGCCCATGGTCATGCTATTCCCCATGGCCATTTCCACCCAGTTCCTGCTTCTCCCTGCCCAAAACACTTCCTTATGGGAACTCTGGGCTTGCTTTAATCAAGCCTTAGCATAAACCTTTGTGCTGGAAGTGCCTGTCAGTGTTTAGCAAAGCAGTCGTCTGAGAGTTAATGCCTTTTTTGGAGTTGTAAACCCACTACTGGTCTAATAAAAATGTCTTATCCAGGGTGCCTTCAGCCACTCAATTTATAAGCACCCTGTATGTCCTTGACTGAAGTCCTGGTAAAAACAATCACTGGCAAAGCCAACAGTTTTGGCTTGAATAGAAGTATGAGGCATTTGCCAGGCACTGCTGTTAGATGCCCATGTACTCACACCATTTTGCGCCTGCTACCATCAATGGCCAGTTAATACCACTACAGCTGTGCCTGGTAAGTGCCTTTCCCATGCCTACACAAAAGCCCAAACTGTTGACATTGCCAATGCTGGTTTGCATTATGTTCAGCTCTTTGGTGAAAGCACCGTACAAGCAAAACGAACTCAAACGTAACCTAAGACATTAAATGTAAACCTATATGACGACAATGGGGGAGTCTGAAGTGTGACAAAGTCCCCTGTCTAAACCTGGGGGTAGATGGTGAGGTAATCAAAGGCGTCAGGTCCTGCTTCTCACCCGGTTTGATGCTGGAAGCGGGGACAGGTATCAACAGCATTCCCAGTTAATAGAAGCAAGGGCTCACCACCTGACAATTCATGAGTAAAGAGCCCAAGGGGGTAACTGGCCTTTCCATCTAATACCATCCCCTCGAATTTTTTCCATCTAAAAACTTTGCATCTAATGCATTTATTTGGGGGGTAAAGGGTTCATTTGTGTTTATGTGCACTTTAAAGGGTAGAAAATACGGGTTGGGGGGACCCTCAAACCAAACAAAAAAATAAAATAAATGCATTAGATGCTAAGTTTTTAGATGGAAGAAATTCAATGGAATGGCATTAGACGCAACGGCATTAGATGGAAAGACCATAAACCGTTATTGATGAGAGCAGGTAAGAAAAGTTCTGCAAGGATAGAGTTAGCCAACCATGTTCCAATAGCCAGAGATGCAGCTAGCAGAGGCAGGTTAGCACCGTGAGCCACGGCTTCAGACACGCACAAGAAAAGGCGTTGGCAAATGCACAATACAGGTATCAAATCGAAGATGACGGACGAGCCTCAGGCCTTATCCATGTGTTGCAGAGACCCCATGGACTCATTAACAAAAATGACTAACTAATACAAGATCCACAGTCCACCAATCACATACAGCGAACAATTATGAAACAGAGGTGCCAAAACTCTTTGGGACATGGTCCAGACGGAGGGTGCAGTGCCCCAGCAAAAGGGAACAGAGGGGAAGTGATGGTGAGACTGACCAGGAGATAGCTACACAAGCAGGAACCTGTGGGCTGGGGAAAGGTGGACAGAAGAGAGGACGAAGTAGCAGTGATTGGCAGAGAAGGGAAGAGAAGGAAAGCGGAGGTGGAGGTGGGGAGAGGGAGGAGTTACCAGAGCTGAAAGGAGAATGGTGAAACAGTAAACGAAAGAATGTTTGAGTAAGTATAAAGGAGTTAAAATGCATAAGCTAAAGCATCAGAGAAAAGGAGGTTGGCAAAAAAACTAAAAAGGGGAGAAGGTGAGAAAGGGGGAAGGAAGAGAGAAGGAACAGGGAAGGAAATAGAGGCAGAAATATATCCTATTCCACCCTTCCACTCGCACTCGGGGTGCGAGTGGAAGGGTGGAGGTACCTAGCACCTGGTAAAGTGTTGGAGGAGGAATGCAGATAAGAGCAGGAGAGCCAGAAAGCTGAAATAAGGATCCCACATCGTTGAGGAGGAGGAGACAGGCTGATTGGTAGAAACCAGAGAAAGGCCACTCGCAGATGAGTAGAAGTGTTAGTTCAGCCGATAGAACGGTTTATGATACCTAGACCGTAGTATAATTTATGAGGATTTCTCGGTTCCTACCCAGTCCGAATTGCTGGCACCGCCCAGGGCTAGATTCTGGGGCTCTGTGACCTGAAGGAGAGTTCTCACCTAAAATCAAACAGCCCAGGAGAACCCAGCTGAAAGCAAAAATTAGAAAGAGTCGAAGAGACCCTCAAACTCTAGCCCCAACCTCCCCAGTGCTTGGGAACAGATCCCTCTCTGGGAAAGTCCTACAGATCAAAATACTTAGAGCAGAGACTAATATCTGAAAAACAAAGATTGCCATAGTGTTGAAAACCCCTTTTCCTATGATTTGACCCATTTTCTGTAAATTAACCCCTAAAACCGGTCTGGTTGACAAAGGTCCTGTGCGTCACTCATTGATCCCACTTGGCTTCATGACACTGTGCTGGGAGAAATGACGTGTGTGAACTAAGTAGGGTAGAGATGTTGCTTGTGCTGGTGGTTGAAGAAGTAAACGCAAGGCAATGCCAATCTTTGCAAGTCAGAGATGAGCATGCTGGTAATGAAACATGCAAACACTGTCCTCGTGCTTGATGGAAAGAGTTACCCAACTCAATGGTAATCCTCATAATGACACCAAACGATAGAGGTTAACTGTCACACTTGGATTATACACTGTGACTTAAATAGAAAAGACTCACTGTAATAACCAATGTATTCCTAATCCAGAGTTCCCTTTCTGCCCTGCTTTTGGGTCCATCGCATTTGAATGGGACCGGTATCACTTGTAGAAAAAGTTTCTTCAAAATTCTAGTTTGAGGGTGGAACACAAGCTCAGGGTGTGTTCCGGGAATACACTGACTTTGCCCACCAGCAATGCCCGCTAGTCCTTATTTTCTTGATGCCACACAGGATGACTAGCTCGATCTCAGTGTGATGGAGGGCAGACATATGGGGAAAAGGGGAGTCTGGACTAGATTATGGTAGTAGATGTTAGAGATTAATTTATCCTATTCCTGTCCCGTTGCCTCCGAAACATAGGGGAGAATAATACCAATCACAAGTTTCCCATGGAGCAAGGAAACTATTTTGGAGGACAGCCTGCCAAAATCTGGCATCTGGTCTAGTACTAGTGTTCAGGCAGAAATGCTTACAATATGATGAGTGAGTGGACCATGTGGCCTTCTTTATGATGACGTCCAAAGGAAACTGCCTCTGGAATGGCACCACTGTGGCCTTTGACCTTACAGACTGAGCATGAACGCCCCTTGGAGTGTCCCTGCCTCTAGCAAGTAGCATCTGCAGATACAGGATATTATCTACTGGTCAATGAAAGCCTCAGAGGCTTTACTACCGTTGTGGAGAGCCAAATGTCAACTTTCAACAGAGAATGTCCCATCTACATGGAACTTCGGTGTCCTCATAACACCTAGGAGATGAAGAATCTCACAAGCTTAAGAGGGAACTTAGAATGAGTGTGGAGCACCACCTTTGTCCTTATAGTAAACCATGTGCCGTTCTGAAGAAGAATGGGCCTGAATCTCACTGATGCCCCCAGTCGAACTGACAGCCACCAGAAAATATACCTTCAATGTGACAAACCTAATGTCTGTAGAAGCCATTGGTTTCCAGGGCATGCAAACAGTGGCCTAGAGGACAATCTTCATTTACTATGGAGGGCAGGGAAGAGGGCTTACCTTGGGGAAGGAAATGTATCAGATCTTTGAAATGGCATTTGATGACCATTAGACATAGAAAACAACTCTGAGAAGCTTATGTTGCTTCCAATAGGGGCAAAGTGTGGCATGAGTCGAGCTGATATCAGTGTCCACCAGGTAGGTAATGAAAGCCCCCATTTTCAAAGACTACTGACACAATCCTGACCATTTACTTCTGTAATGTTTCAGAGTAGACTGTTTTCTTGGAGGTTTAATAATTCCCATGTTGACCGGTCAGAGTACCAGTTGACCCAGTGTAAAAAAAAACTCCAGAACACCGGTTTTCAGCTCAACAATTGAGTGGATCTACGCAGCAGGGAACTAGGAGCACTCCCCCCAGACCTCAGGAAGGCATGCATAGTGGTCATACACAAGCCGGGGAAACCCCCGGAGGAATGTGCCTCCTATCGCCCGA
This sequence comes from Ambystoma mexicanum, assembly GCF_040938575.1. Classification (NCBI taxonomy): domain Eukaryota; kingdom Metazoa; phylum Chordata; class Amphibia; order Caudata; family Ambystomatidae; genus Ambystoma; species Ambystoma mexicanum. The sequence continues at coordinate 156,679,451 of NC_090941.1, read as the reverse complement.
TATCCCTGATTAATGGCGAAGCGAAGGTCCTCGCCAAAACACTCGCCAACAGACTACTGCAAGTGATTGAGACCCTAATCCACCCGGACCAATGCGGTTTTATGCCCAATAAGTCGACTCGGATGAACTTACGCAGGGTCCAATTGGCGCTATCCAGGGCAAAGGAGATACCAGCTCCACTCGCCCTCCTGGCGGTGGACTTCGAAAAGGCATTTGACTCAGTGGGGTGGGATGCCTTGTGGGAGATCATGGTCAGGATGAACTTGGGGCAGACGTTTATATCATGGGTAAAACTGTTATATGCATCCCCGGAGGCCACGGTGAGGGTGAACGGCATGTCCTCCAAACCTTTCCCCCTGGGTCGAGGCACGAGGCAGGGGTGCCCGCTGTCTCCACTCCTCTTCCTCCTGGCCATCGAGCCACTAGCGATTGAGCTTAGAGCTAACACCAACTGGAATGGTTTCGTCTGGCCGGGAGGGGGAGAAGACCGCCTTTCGCTCTATGCGGACGACCTACTCATATACCTTAGTAACCCAGGTGTCTCGTGCCCGGTGGTCTCCCGCATACTCGGGGAATATCAGGCCTTTGCAGGCCTAAAGGTTAATGAGGCCAAAACCATCTTCTTCCCGATTCAAGGGGGTGAGCCTGCGATCCCGGAGACCTGCCCATATCGCGTCTCTATCAGGGAATTCAAATACCTGGGTATACGGCTTGACCCGACGCTCGATGAGTTCCCCCGACTTAATATACAACCAGTAATAGAACGGTTCATCAGAGACATCCCCCACTGGCAATCTCTCCCCCTGTCCCTAATGGGCCGGGCCGCACTATTCAAAATGATGACCCTTCCCAGACTGTTGTATGTCCTCCAGAACGCCCCGTTCCCCATCCCCCGGGAAACCTTCGCACTCATCGACAAGAATCTGCGCACATTGCTTTGGGGAGGGAAACAATCCAGGATTGCCCTTGACACGCTCCAAAGATCGGTGTGGGAGGGAGGCATCGGGTTACCTTGCATGCGCACCTATTACTTGGCCACACAAATAGGAGTAGTGAATGACTGGATACATGCAGACCCCACACAGCCACACAACCGTATAGAGCTGGAGACCATGTCCCCACTAACACCGCTCCAAATCCTCTACGCCACCCGCGACCAACTCCCGGCGCTGCCCAAAATGTCCCATCATATCCGGAGGGCTTGGCGGGCCGCTCACAAGCTAATTGGCTGGGAAGGCCAGCCAACACTGTCGCAACCCATATGGCACAATGCGCTCCTCCCAGAACTGGTAAAAATGGGCCCCTTCGGTCACTGGCTGACCAAAGGAATACACACATTAGCACAAATTATACAAGAGGGCCGCCTCTTGAGCTTTGAGACCATGCGCGAACGATTCAACCTGGCTCCCATGGATCGGTTTCGGCATGCGCAATTGTCCCATGCAATCCGCGCCCAATTCCCCGACACAACGGTCCTACCCCCTTGCTCCCCCATCGAGACCAATATTCTCCCGCAGTACATCTCTTCTAAGGTCACTTCCAGCCTCTATCAGGCCCTTAGCTCATTCGGGACTCCACAACTCGACGGACTAAAGGCAAAGTGGGAAAGGGACCTGGGCCCCCTGGAACCTGAAGACTGGGTGGAAGCATTAATGTCCCCCAGAGAAATTGGGATAGAATCCAAGCTTAGGCTCATACAGTTGAGGATCCTACATCGATCATATCACTCGCGCACTGCAATGGCCAGATGGGGTGGAATAGAAGACGAGACATGTGTCCGATGCAAAACTGAACCCGCCACCTTCTACCATATGATATGGGACTGTCAGGTGATACAGGCCTTCTGGGTGGAATGCGTTAATACAATCTCAGCCGCTCTGGGGACACCAATTCCCAGGGACCCCAAGATGGTACTATTGGGCATTGGAGGGGAAGTAGACCTGTCCAAACATGAAAAAATGTTCTTGGCAACGGCGCTGGGGGCGAGCAAAAGGCTAATAGCGGCCAATTGGGGGTCGGACGAACCATTGAGCCTGAATCGATGGAGTAACGAGCTGGACCGGGGTGCTGCCTTAGAGCGCCGAATTTATAATGCAAGGGGCTGCCCCCGTAAATTCGAGAAAATATGGGGCAAATGGCTAGATGCTCAATAAGCTCTGTGGGTGGGGGTGCACCGGTAGTGATGCTTGCCTTGTTTGCCTGCCTGGTCCTATTGTTGTCTTGTTGTCGTCTGGTCCTCGGCCCTACGGGCCCCGTTGATATGGACGACTGCCTTCAACTTGTATACTGCTGAGATTGCCTTCCACATGTATACCGCTGATTCATGTCTTATTCTTATATGCCTCTTATGTTTTGTTGTTTGAATTCAATAAACAGAGTTATTAAAAAAAAACAATTGAGTGGAGAGCTGAAGCATACACCCATTCTTCTGAGGGAGGACTTGGAGAAATGTTGGGCCTTCTAATGAAAGATTCACCAGATACTAAAACCACGGTGTGGCAAGCCAATGCAGTGTGATTAGGATTTTTGACGCATGTTTTATTTATTAAAAGTTACTCACTGTAGTGACTAGAGTACTCGTAGTCCTTAGTCCCCTTTCCTCCATCCTTGTAGGCATCCCCCAACATGCGGACAGTACCAGAACCTTTGCAGTGAAAAATTGAGGTTCCCTTTATATTTAGTCCAGTGTGTGGGGGCACAGCCCTGGGCGTGAGAACTCCTCCCTCACCCCCGAGGCCCTGCCCTCCGGCGCCTCACCTCAGTCCCCTTTTAACACATCAGACGCTTTAATACCTGGATATACTGAATACTTTAGCCCCTGGCATAGAAGTGGGGGAAGGTGGGTGGGACGTATGGAGGAAAGGGGACTAAGGACTATGAGTACTTTAGTCACTACAGTGAGTAACTTTAATTACTCATACGTCCCCATCCCCCTTTCCACCATCCTTGTGGGTGATTCCACCGAACAAGACCATAGGGTGGAGCTGTGACAACCTGACTCATATCTAGGATGACGCAAAAGGTCTTTCAGAACGGCCTGATCAAACTCTGCATCTCGCCTGGAGCTGGTATCCAGGGAATAGTTCTTACAGAACGCCAAAGGAGAGGCCCAAGTAGCCGCCCTGCTGATGACATCTCAGGAAGCATGTCTCTGAATCGCGACGGCCATGGCCTTAGCTCCGATCGCATTGGCATGAATCCCCTACGGAACTGGTTTGCCCATGGCTGTGTATGCCTCCATAATGGCCTGGACCATTTACCAGGTGGTAGAAGATTTGGAAGCCTGGGTGCCGGGTGATGTGCCCCCAAACGTGATGAAAAATGTCCTGAAAGATTTTGTCTGGGAGAGGTAGAACTCGAGGACTCTTGAAGTCCAAGGAATGCAATGCCCTTTCGGCATCAGACCGTGGGTTCAGGAAGAACATCAGCAGGCAGATCTCCTGATTAAAAAAGAATGGAGAGACCACCTTGGGCAAAACATTTGGATGTGTGCGCAAGATGACCTTGTTATGAAACACGGTGAAGGGCTCACATGATGAAAGCCTGCAGCTCGCTGTCCCTGCGTGCCGAAGTGAGCGCCACCAGCAATACAATCTTCAGAGCAACCAACCTGATATCCACTGAGGCCATCGCCTCAAAGGGCTTACACTGCAAGGCTGTAAGAACCACATTAAGGTCCCAGACAGGATGAGGCCTGTGTACTGGAGGAAAGAGCCTGGACAATCCCTTAAGGTCGGCCTTAACCACTGGGTTGACTGCTGAAAAAACATGCTCCAGGGAATTCTTTTAGGCCCCAAAGGGCGACAGATAGTTGCAGCAGGTATCGACCTGAACGCTGGAACAAGCCAGATGTGCGGAAAACAAAAGCATGTTGTCCAGGGAGCAGGAGAGGGTGAGGCCCCTTGCTGCGAGCCGAGTGGCAAAACCTTGTCCACGTAATCTTGTACTGAGCCTGCATAGAAGGCTTCCTGGCCTCCTGAATGATATCCCAGTTATCCTCAGAGAACTGAGCATGTTGAAGTCTCAGCTGGTCAGGAACCAGGCCGCTAGGGCCATCCTGGACGGATCCGGGTGCTCCACCGCCGCGCGCTGCTACGTCAGGGAGTCCCTGCTGGGGATCAGAAGATGGACCGTCCCTTGGAACACAACTGCAGCAAATTTGAGAACCATTGCAATGACGGCCAGTGCAGGGGGGGTGATCAGGATGAGGTTGAAGCCCACCGAAGCCCGTAACTTGCGGTGGGTCAGATAGATCAAAGGTGGAGGAGGAAACGCATAACACCTGCGGCCATTCCAGCAGAGCTGGAACGCGTCTGAAAGAAAGCCCTGACCCCGGCCTGCCCAAGAGGCAAACCGGGGGCATTTGGAATTCAGGGGAGATGGAAGTAAGCCCAGATCAGAAAACCCCCATGTCTGGAACAGGGGTAACAAGGAGTTGAAGTGCAACTCCCACTCGTAGGTGTTGAACCCCAAACAGCTGAGTTGGTCTGCTTCCGCATTTCTGTCCCCTGGAAGATGAACTGAGGAAATCCAAATTCCTTCCGTAAGGGCCCATTTCCAGATCGCCACAAATCACAGGAGGTGGGAACGGGTGCCGCCCTGCTTATTCCGGTAAAACATCATTGTGGAGTTGTCGGTCTTGAACAGAACCACTGTGCCCCTGATGAGACGGGAAAGCTTTGAGCACCAGGCCCACTGCCCTGAATTCGAGCAGAGTGATATACAGAATGGCCTCTGCCCTGGACCATGCACCATTAATGGAGTAGCCCTCCAGAGTTGCCCCCCAGCCCGAAATCGAGGAAGCCGCCATCACCACCAGAGAGGGCTTCGGTCAGGTAAAGGGGGCTCCCACTGCCACATTACCATCCATCAGCCACCAGCAAAGATCTGGGAGGAGGATCAGGGGGATTGGGATTCTGTCTGGCTGAGACCCCATCTCCTGGTCCCAATTGGCAGCCAGATGAAGCTGGAGGTGCCTCATCTTGAAGCACTCGTGCTGAACCGTGAGCATGCACAATGCCATCAGTCCCAGAAGGTGCTGGAACCACCATGCCAAGGTGGTCGAATTGGCCAGAAAGTGTCCTATCGCTTTGCGGAGGGAGTGGAACACTCGCTGCACCGCTGTGTCCCAGCCCAATCCGCAGTGGGAGTCAGCTGTGACTTCCGCCGGTTAAGGGAAAAGTCCAGCTGGTGAAGAACGTCTGCCAGCCATTGGCAGGAGTGAACCGCCCCCTCGGGAGAGCTAGCCCTGACCAGCCAGTCGTCCAGATACGGGTACAAGTGATGGCCTTTCAGGCAGAGGAGACCAGCCAACGCATTCATCAGCTTTGTGAACACACAAGGAGCCGAGTTGAGGCCAAAAGGAAGCACCTTGTACTGGAAGTGGTACAGCAATCGTGAACCGCAGAAATTTCCGATGCGGCTGTTATTAAGAACATGCAGGTACGCATCCTTGAGGTCTAGGGAACACATCCAGTCCCCTGCACAAAGACTACTATGAAGTGTTCGAGCGGTAAACACAGGTGAGAAATGACAGGCCCAGGACTAGCCTCAGGCCAGCCTGGTTGTTCTTGGGTACCGCAAAAATCCTGGATTAGAAGCCGGAGTGTCTGACTGAGGAACTGTCTCCACCGCCTGCATCTCCAAACAAGAACTGATCTCCCATAAGAGGGCCGGCGACCCTATCTGAAGCCGAGGGAAAGAGGAAGGTAGAGGAATACTGAAGCACATGGAGACTATAAAATGGATCCAAGGACTCTTGAATCAACTTCTGGAAGAGAGCCAGCCGGCCTCGTACAGGTGAGCTGTGTTCCCTGATTGTTACGTCTCTGCTTTTTGGTATCTGAGGCAGGAAGGGAAGCGGAAAAAAAAAACCACACACAAAGTCCTCTGCTGCTTCCTCCTGTGGTCACTAGGTGACCTGTCAGGCCTTTGTGCACCACGATCCCAAAACCCCTTGAAAGCCCCGAGACACAGAAAAGGACTTCTGCCCTGGCTTAGTCAGGATGGCCAGACTTGGCAGCAGGGACGTCATTTAGGGGTTGCCAGAGGTCGCAACTGCAACCTCTGGTCTCCCTTGCGACTTCTAAAAAAAAAAATGATTTTTTTTAATGCATGCTCCTGGGCTGTGGCCAGCACCATTTGGCTCTTTACTTCTGAAGTGGCTGGCTTTCTTGTTCAGGCCCCTTAAACAAAAAAAAAAGAAGAAAAATAAGAACAGGAGTGCCACAAGTATAACACTTACAGCACTGATCCTAAATAAGAAAGAATATGAATATCAAATAATGTGTCTTTCTGGAATTCTATACAATAATTGCTAGACTCTTCAAAGGTTTATTTCAGGCACACTGCAGGGGGTGAGTCACTGATTTAGTCTGTTCTTAAACGACTCAACTCAGCCTTTCATACTTCTGAGGTCGACCTATGAGTACCAACACAGGTTGAGTGATATTGGGTGTATATTTTTCTATATAAAGTGCTTAAGAGTAAGTGCTATATAATAACACATCATTATCATTTGGTCATGGACGTCTGCTTACATTCACAGTAATTTGGTAATATGGGCCTACACACACACTGATCTTAACGATACATATGGCGATCCATTCTTGTATGAAATGTACATCACATTATAGTGATATCGTAACCATATTTTTCATAGTGTACAATGCTATGTGATGCCACTTCCTGCTTTGTCAACGGGTGAAAGGTCGTGTTCCATCGCTTCCCGCGATATCACTTCGGGGTGGGCCCAAATTACATCACTTCCTGTGAGGTCATCATGGGTCAAGGGTCGTGTGATGTCACTTCCACGACCCCTGGCATTTTGGTGAAATGACGTCCCTGTTTGGCGGTCTGTGTAGAGGTCTCTTTAGTCAACTCGTCATCGGTGGACGAATGAAAAAGATCTTAGCCCTCAAAAGGAAGGTCCAGTATTTTCACTTGCAAATCAGACATTTTTGTGGCATGAATCCAAACAGTCCATCTCATCTCGACCCCCAGGCACAGCCCTCTGCTGGCTGTGTCAACGTAGGAGACCAAAGACTCCATGAGGTGCTGCGCAACAGCCGGGCGTCCGCCAGACCAGCCTTAAAGAAGGCCTGCCTCTCCAGAGGGAGATCATGCAGGACATCCCCAAGCTCTTGCCACAGCTTCTGTTTCACCACAGCCAGGAGGGCGGCGGTGTTAGCCTGCCATAAATGTAGCCCTGAGATGACATTGGAGCGTTTACCAAATGACTCAAGGGCTCTGTCCCTTTTGGACAGACAACTGGAGGCGGCTCCCACAGAGGAAGACGACGAAGACGATGGCTTAGGATACAAAGAGGCCTTTGCCACCGCTGATGAGTGTGGTGGGCCAGGCAGAATTGCTCCCCATAGGAGATGTCCTTATAATTATTTGCGACCTATTGTGAAGAATACAAAATGTCAAGATGTAGCCCCTCTCTCTCTCAGGTGAAATACATGAGTTAGTAAGCCGGCCCTTCTGGCAAAGCACAATTGCCGCTGCTCCCTATCCGCATTTCAAGGGGCAGTCTGCACCTTATCCTATTCCTAAATTCAGCCGAGGAAAAAACGAATGCCTGGGTTAACATTTGTCTAACATATCATTGGTTATATGTAGCCCCACGTGGTGCTCTTTAAAGACCAAGAGACAGCTGTATAGATTTTATAAAAAAAAGCTTTTCTCTTTGTAGGGTTGGTGTACTGTTTAGTGTTAATGATGCTACATGACGTAAAAAGGTTTATTTTACGTCAGACGTGCCCTGCAAACGAGAGCCTCCCCAGATAACCAAACATGGGCCATTTAGTCTACCGCCTTCACACGGACCAGCAGCAGTAACCAAGGGATCCGGTTAGCAGCGTGTCCCAGCCAGACGAGAAAAATAGCTGATAAACACTTCAGCAATTGTTATTATTAAATGAGCGCTGTTTGAGAGTGTTTGCCTAACGTCTAGTGCTACGCTAGCAAACAAGGCCGGCCCTCGGCCTCTTGAGCGGTAATGACCCGGGCTGCCAACATCCACTCGCCTCTAACGAGAAGTGGCGCATTCATCACGCCCTGTAATACAGTTGTTTGGTGCGGGCAGGCCTCCCTCCGTCTCTGCCACCATACAAGGAAGCAAACGTCCCCCGCAGATAAGAGTGGCTAATTGTGGAGCCTTTCAGTGCGCTCTGAATAGATAAGTTGGGGCAGTCGGGAAAAGGCATTTTAAAAGGCCAAACTGAATGTTTAAAAGTGTGGAAGGAATTTGCTACGCGCGGATGCATTTCAAACAGTTGTATGCTGTAGAATTCGTATTTGAATGTGTAAAGCAGGAGACACATGGTTTTATTTAACGTGGCTAAGATATCTTGCATGGAAATCAACCTACGCATGGCAATGGCAGAGCAGTAAGCGGTGTGATCGACACGCTTTCTGCTGTGAGGCAGGATTCCATTTTTCGTCTGTCTTTTTACAATAATTCTCACACCATATTGTAACGTGCTTTTTGAAGTTGCAATGTCAATTCCAAAACCTACACTGACACCATTTTCTTTTAATCTTACCAGTCCAAATTAGGGCATGCTTACATTAAAATAAGTTATTATTTCGCGACCACCTTGCTGTCAAGGCCGAGTCTCTGGGGGCTCCTTCCGACGCGGTTCCACCCCCCTCCCCCTCCCCGAGGCCTCATCAGTGCTGGATTTTGATGTGAGAGACTGTAGCTGGACAAAAAAATGTATGGCCGAAAATAAAATTGCCCTAGTTACAATTCAGTGTCCTAGTCACTGGGGACAAAAGGCACTTTCATCTGGTTTCCAACCGTGGGAATCCAAAAGACAGGCCTGCCAAACTATGCAACGATTTGAATGCAATGCACAGACCCAACATAGGACCCCCGCCGCCGGAACTGGCTGTAAACTGCCTGCTCTTTTGGTCTTATGTATTGGATTCTTACCTAAATCATACATGTAGTACATGAAAGGAGTCCCACTTTGGAAAATGTATGAACGTCAATACATGCCCACTTTAGAGTCCAATATTATAAACAAAAGGGGTGCCTGATTAAGGTCCCTGGTCCTTCAGGCGTTATACAGTAATCAATATAAATTGGACCAACGAAACTGGGAATAGCCACTCAACACATTTATCTGTTTATAAATACCAATAAATGCTCAATTACCAGTTATAAAATCTTTTATTTTCATAACAAAATTCATATGAAATACTCATAAAACGTACAAAATATCTACACATTCCAATCATACTGATTCACTCCTACCATTCATTCAACTTTTTGCTTCTTTATCAACCAAATCAATAGCATATATGTCTTCATGGCCTCATATTAATCAGCCTCCAAATCTATTAACACAATGAAAAAAATCCTCTCTCAAATTGTCTGATGATTCCGTCTATGTGCTCCTACTCACATAGACCTACGTCTACACGTGTTTCGGTTGTCTCTGCGGGATGTCGACATTCATCGCCCCTTTGTTTATGCAACCTTCTTCAGGACAAAATGTAGGGAGTTTCTTATTCCCATAAGCACCAAGTAGGGTGAGTGACACCCCTCGAATTTAGATAAATACATTTTTGCAGGACGCTCGATCTATTTCTTCAAGAAAAGTTCTTCAAAAAATGCACTTTTAAAGCACCAGTGGTTCAGATTACCTCAACCGTATCTGATGGTATCCTACATGTAATGTTTTCTTAATTTCAGCCTGCAGCCGTATTATTCAGCCGTAGCAGATTTCCTTACACCATATCTTGTTTTACTTTCTTTCAGAAGCCCGTCTGCATACCGTCTATGATTCGTCTTCCGGCACTCTTTAGAGTCCATCATGAGGCCAATTGAATATGCATATACGGACACTGCAATAAGATTCAACGGGGTTTTATTTAGTAAACCTAAAACTTAGGAATGGTGCATGGGAATTAATTCAAGATGGCTGTAACCTGAGAGACCTTGTGGACGGTAGGCCTTGGAATAAAGCCTTGTGTATAAATGGGAACCACAAGGCATAACACAACATTCCCAGCAGCCCGGTCTCCTGCTTAGTTCCTTTCTGGCACTCAGTCCTTTCCTCCTCTGCTGGGGACCACAAAGGCCTCTCCACCTCTAGTATCCAAAAGTCCTCTCCTTTTTGGGGAGCTCCCTCTGGCCGGCTTACTCCCCACTTCTTGGGTAAGGGGTCTCTCCGACGAACCGCTGTACACATCCCTCTTCTGGAGAGCAAAGGGGCGCTCTCTCTCATCACTAGTGTCAACCATCTCTTGTGGGCATCGGGGTGGCTCTCGCTGCCTTTTTTGCACAACCCTCTTCCAGGGACCCACAGGTCTGCTCCTCTCTACTGCAGACACCTGTCTTCTGGAGAATAAAGGGGCTCTCGCTCTTTACAAGTGTTCCACTCCTCTTCTGGGGATTCAGGGTCCTCCCTCCCTTTGGAGCACACCCCTCTCCCATGGACCCAAGGGCTCTTTCGCTCACTTTAGAATTTGCGCTGGCTATGATGAAGGAAGGACTGCAGATGTGCACTTGAAGGGGCCATCTGGCTGTACAACCCATCTCTATGAGCAAGCCTGAACAGGGCTCCTTCTCTGCAATGCCAATTGATATACACTTCCTGAAAGGGTTGGCGATTCACTATCCACCAGCGCTGCAAGGCCAGCCTCAATGGGACCTGAACTTGGGCTGTATGCAATTTATGGCTCCAGATGCTTGAGACCGAACATACTTGGACATTAAATAATGAAAACATGAATGACATTTTCAATCAACACATCATCCCCGCTGTCCAAATTATCCTACAGAATTTTCCTAGATAGTAAAGCAAGACATATAACTCACTGGAGCACCTAATAAAATCATCAACAGGAAATTTAACAAAATATATTAAATACATCATAATTTTGCATTTATACAGCACTACGAACCCCTCTGGCATCCGAGCTGCATATTATTACCTACCGTGTGTAGTGCTCATTTATCGACCTCAGAAGGATGAAATGTGAGTTTGGTCCTGCCGGGATTCGAACCTACATCGGCAGGCTTTGCAGAACTGCAGAATGGCAAAGCGAGCGCTCTAATCGCTGTGCTATCTGACCGGACATCATTGATTGAAGGGTCTTGGCAAACAAATATTAATATTTAACTAAAAGGAATCAGACTAATACCACAAAGATGGCTCCAAAATATATTTTTAAAATGTCAATTTAGCAAAAGAGTTGAAGGGTGAAAACACCAAACAGAACTTAATTTCCTGAATCCCGTGTCAATGGTCCCGAGTGCAGTGAGGACCCTTAAGAAGCATCAAGGGCACTTAAGTACCATTAGATCCCACACCCACAGGTTTTAAGTTTTAACACATAGCCATGGGGACAGATGTCAAATTCTGACCCAGATGTATACTTTCAAGTACCAAACGCTAGGTGTTCGATACATAAAAGTGAAAAAACTGTCCAAACAGAAGAAAATCACAAGGGAAAGATGGCCATCAGAAAGGAACCACACATGGTATGGGTCACGGAAAGATACATCTTCATTCACTTCAGTGCTCTCAAAGGGCAAGGAGATGAATTTGCAGGGGGCAGAACAGACAGTGGGGGCGACTATAAGCAGATGCTGTGACAAGAGAGGGCAGACATGTAGGTAAGCAAAAGAGGACATCATGGATACCTGGAAAAGAAAAGAATGAAGTAAGCCAGAAATATTGAAGAAATGAAGCCATGGCATGGCACAGCAGTGCAGGTGCCACAGGTAAGAGCAGATGAGCTTGCCGGCATCCAGTATTTGAATGCAGGCACCAATGTTTCAGTACAGTGGCTGAGTACCAAACAGTTCCAAAAAAACAACGTATTAACCCATCCATCGCTTCATCAATGCAACTAGCACCACAAGATCACATTTTTGTTTGCTCTGGACTTTCCTTGACCATATCCACAAACCGCTAGTCATCTCGGCTTCTTCGAAAGCCCAACCAGTCAGTCTCTGACTACGCACTCTCCCACCCTACTCCCCATCTAGCCTTCGGAACCCCCGATCAAAATCAAAATGGACTTCAAGGGGGCTTTCACACAAAGTTGGACCTGAAAGATTTTCTGTTTCAGGCCATTGCAAAATGCAAGAACTCGAAGAAAAAGATGACAAATTCAATACTGATAAGATTCCCAGCAACTGATACTGCAGACAGACATTACAATGCGTCCACACTGGACAGACCTCCAATTTATCACCCACTTTCCTGAAACCTGTCGCAAAGCATCCCCAAGGGATCTGCCAAAAGCAAATAGCTCAGATGCGTGGAGGCCTGAAACTGGATGCAGCTCGACATACCAATGCACCCCTCAGAGTGTGAGGGGTCCAAAATGAGAGTCGGACACAAGGTATTCATATTATTAAAGACATTTATCGAAACAAAAAGTGTTTTGTGAAACTGCTTAACTGGCCCTATTCGAAGAGAAATTCCCCTCCCTAAAAATCAAAACTAAGGATCAGTCTGTCAGGAAGTCAGTAACTGAAAAGCCGCCCTTGTGTTCAAAACATCCTATTCTGACACTCACACCAAAACAAAAAACTAAAAAAACTAAGGGTGCAAGGAAATGTCTTTTTCTTGAAGTTGGCTAAAAATGTTGAAAACCATAATGTAATATGGCTCCAACAAAAATGTTCTCCAAGGTGGAGACCCTTGGATATAAGGGGTGGTTCCCTTTCCCTGGTTTCTTAAATAGGATGGCAAAGGTTCCACTTTAACGAATAGTTCCTTTGTTTCTTACCTGGACTCACAACATTCTCGTTTAAATCACAGGTTTTGCAACAGTCTTTCTGTAAGGTTTCCTTTAACTCTTCAGATTACCTGGTGTACTCCCGTGCCAGGAATCTTCGTTCAATCTCATTAAACTGGCATACTCGCCTGCCAGGGTTTCTTTTATAATGCCTTCAATCAATCTCAATTACCTGGTGTACTTGCCTGGCAGGACTTCTCTTACTTGATTCACAGTTCCTCGGTTATACAGAAAATGGCCTATACCATAAGCTACTTGTTATATTTGCTTATGGTAGCACTCGCTCAAACTTCTCCCCACACTGGCATCTCATGCACCTTTATTGGATTGGGGCTTTTCTTGGTACTGTGTCTTGTCTGCATACAAACATTCTTATCGGGTATTGCGTTAATACTTTGCCTTGACTGCATTCAAATATTCTTCTTATGCTCTTTTCATCGTTAACAATCTCATATTTATCAAATGTGGCCTGGAGCACTTGTTGGAATGCCCCAGGGTCCACAGCTGCTTTAGGCAATCTCACCGGTCTCTTCCAGCTTCTCAGACTCAGCCCGCGCCGTTGTGGAACAGCTGCTTTGTTCGCTTTCCACCCTGTAGTCAGTTGAGCCTACTCCAGCATTCTGTGAAGCTTTTCAGTCACACGCTGGCTTCCTCTCTCAGTCTGGACTGATGAACGCTGCTTCCACAAGCACCTGACTCCCAGGAGCTTCTGCACTGCTCCCTGTGTCTCCGCTGCTTTTCCTGCTCATCTGCAGTATCCCTCCTCCTGTCCCGGTAACCTTCTCTGTGTGACTCGCGTTCACAAGCCTCTGCCTGGAGTTTACTGTTGTTTCCTGCACTGCTCAAGATCTTAGTGCGCTCACCATCTTTAAATATCCTATGCACTGTAGACTTGGGAAAACAACTATCTTGCACATTGTACTTCAGGTATCTGTCACTTTGCACAAAGTCTCTCATCCTTCGAATCATCTCAGTACCTGAGTGATTCTGGGAGTTGAAGTCCATGGATGTTATTGGGCTTCTACTTCTCAGATTGTTTTTTTCAGGATGTTTAAAAAAAAGGCATATTAGAAACAGAAGGTGGTATGTGTGAGTTGGGGGTGTTTGTGGGGGCCTGACTTGGACACTGCAAAGACAAGGTTTCTTGATTTCCTCTAAAAGAGGGAACTGTTAAATGACAATATGCCATTAGTGTGTTGGGTGTCAGATGGTCTTCTTAAGGGAAATGGGGACGGCGTACTACGCTTCATACAATGGAGCCAATATATATCCCTGGCAGTTGCCTCCTCCCATGTGATCCTCCTGCATAAATTCACCCCCAGGGCTAGGATCAGGCAGCGGCTGCCGTCCCGTGGCCACATGGAAGGAGGCCACCACTGGGAGAGCCCATCAGCTTCATCACAAAACATACAATAGAAATGGACATACAAGTTACGACAAGCAGCAGAAACCTTGGAGTGTTCAAAGAGATGAGTTAAATCCTCAAGTGAAGTATCCTAACAACTCTTTGATTAGACACTATTCTTCTCCAATGGCACCAGACTCCACACGAGAATCAGGATGACCCCACAAAGTGCAATACAGTTCTAAGACCTCCCTGTCCAACACATCCAGCAGGAAAAATATAAGGGCGATAGCTTTCTTTATTGTTGATGGGGGGCCTGGTTCTGGAAAACAAGGTAAATATGACAGAAAAAGGGAAATAGAGACCAGATAGCCTGGTCTCTATTTCCCTTTTTCCAACACATCCAGCAGACACCTTCGAAGCTTGCAATACGTATCCACTGGAACCGTATGTCATTATCAAACCAAATTTCCCATTTGGAAGCCAGTTAATAGACAATAGTTGGCCTAATACACAAGAAAATGCAAGGAGGGGAAACTAAATGGTACTTTAGTACACACTGCAGAGATGACATATAGAAATATCAGGCACACAATACTCATTGGAATGTGTAGCTGCCCTCTACGCGATTAACTGAAACACATTGCACCATCATGGCAGTGGCTTTGCCTAGCTACAATACCGAGTTCCTGGAGGATTTCCTGGAAATCACTATAACCATTCAGGGTGAAAAGCTTTACCTATGGTAACAAAATGAAGTAGATCTAATTTCCAGTATAAGCATTATTGTATTCATTTCAACTTTGGATTGACAGCGAACAGACATTTTAAATAAGCAAACTCAAAATTCCATAAATGGAAAAGCAAGACACTTTACTTTAATACATCATTTTAAAAATAACCGGCCATCGCGGAATGTACCTTAATGCAGAAAAGTTAACAATTATGACATTAAACAACTTTTTGTGTAGTTGCAGTAGCAAAGAAAGAGTTGTCAAAGCGGCAGGTGTATAAAAAATATATTTTAAAACGTGTGAGGGGTAGACGAAAAGAGATCCATGTACGGCGAGGAGAATGACAAAGGGAGCCTCCGAAAACATCAAATACCTTGGCAGCATCGACCTATGGAACATAAATGTCTGCAGTTTAGGAGGAGCTACATCTAAGATCGTTGAGCTTGGATCAACCGGCCCAAAAAAATCCTATTCCAACGGTCCATAAGCCTAGAATTTGCCCAACCACAACACAAAAAGTTGAAAATCTGTGTCTATGATTCGATGCAGACATCACCTTTGTGGTAAAGATCAACAGGGTGGTCATAGAAATAAATCTCCAGTTATTAATAAGGAAAGACTCCTTGCACCTTTAGACAGGATTGAACAGAGCCCAGGCACTGAAGATGGTCTAAACTGGGCTCTCCAAGAAACTTATTTAGAGTCTACAGAAATGTCAATAACGGGCATCTAGAATACTGTTCAAACTTCCAGAAACTGGGTCATGTGAAATGAAGTTAAAATATTCATACAGTAAAACTACAGACGCAGAGGGCAGACATCTATATAAACGGGCTGGATGCAATCTGGATGTCAGATGCGAGTTGCCCACGTCGTGTAGCCGATGAGTTCTTCCTCCTGATGGAACCTTCTGGTTCCAGAAATAGGCAACCAGAGCGATCAATCAGAGGAAAGAAAGGATGCCAGATAAGACCCAGACGACCCAGATGATGACACGTGCCGCAGGAGTTGTTACCGGCGAAGCCAGGGTGGTACGAGTGGCAGAGGACAGGCGTTGGATCTGCAAGTGAGGGGTTAACACAACACAAAATGTATAACCAACCGCCCTTCTGACAAGACCCGAAGCAATAGATCAAGAATGCAGCTCGTGTTTGTCAAATTCCAATAACAACCCCCTTCCCATGAGAGACTATGGCTTACTGTGTTTTGTCTTTATCACAGGCGAGGAGAAGTCAGGTGGAAGAAAGCAGGGAAGCCAATCCGATTCCAAAATCCAGAATCCAGAATCCAAAGGAAGAACCAACCACCTATCCCGCCGGCACGAGGACGCCTAATACACACTTGGCAGTCTTGAGTTTGTGTACGTAGCAGACAAGTCCAAGTTCCAAAGTTTCAACAATCCAAAAGTTCGAAAAAGTTCCAAAAAACGAATTCACCAGACGCAAACCAGGTGAGTGAGGATCCAGAAAACAGACGAAGACCGCACTCCGTCGCAGACGAAGAGCAACCAAAACAAATGGGAGAAGGCAAAGAGGTCCGTGAGCAGTCCGAGGTCGAAGCACGATACAGGCAGGAAACAAGAACAAGGCAGTCCAGAATCAAGGCCAGGTAACGGTCCGGGTCGAGGAAACAAGGCAATCAAGAACACAGGAGGGAATGGAGAGGAGGAAGGGTACAGCAACAGGGGTTCAAGGGAGCAGAATACTAAGCACAAGGTACAAGGCGCCACCAATTCTCAAATCAGAAGCACCGATACGAAGTGAAGGCGGTGCCTAAAAAGAAAAGGTCACATGACAGTGCTACGCGGATTCTGGCGTCGGCCGTAGGAAGCATAGAGAGGACGCCAGCGTTGCCATGCCAACTTCCAGGCAGGCACCTGGTTGCAGCATCCTTAAAGGACTATGCAACCGTTTCTTAACACTGCTTGCACACCCATACATGACACTGGAACTGGCCGGGAGGATAGGTCAGGGGCAACGTGCTCGCCTTGGAAACAAAACGACGTGGAGCAACACAGTTTTGATCCCCTGGGTCTGCGTTTAGAAACCTCTGGGTATTACACACGTTATAAATAACCAATTATGGCGGTGGCCACCAGGGGGCGCGCGGATGAGTTCCTCTCCAGCATGAGCTCCCGTCCCGAGGTCCCGAAAAGTGGAATGAGCCCCCACTTTTGGACCCCCCCGGGGTTAAAACTCGAGACGAAGGTTTAGGAAGGTAACGACCATACATGGGAGAAAATCCGGGTGAAAACGACCCAGGCTTCCAGTAAATATCACCAAGAACCCGTGGCGGCGAAAACGAAACTGGATTTGGATTTGGCCTTGGTGTGGCCCGGAACTTCTAACCGCCCGGGAGCGACTGCTGCGCAGACACCAAGAGGAGTGTGCCCCGGAGGCTGAGCCCCCACATCTACACGACCCCACTCCTGGATGCGAAGACCCGGCGGAACAATCGATGGCCCGCAATAGTGAAGAAAGGGTCTGAGACAAACCAGGTGGTGCGAAGTCGGACGCCCCGTGGGGACAACGGAGGCACAGGCCCTGTGCTCACTCTTCCGCTGTGACGTATTCCCTCTGCAAGGAGCGCGAACCAAGAGAAGTGATTCCTGTTGCCCCCCCCTCGCTTGGCCGTAGGACACAGAGCCCCCAGCCCGAATCTGCGACACAGTTGATTGCGGCCTTGTCTGCGCCCCACGCCCTGGGGGACCCGTGAAACCGAACATAGGCAACCCGTTACCTTCCAGACGCGAGTCGTGCACAGGGCTTTTTGATGGTTAGCCCAATCGACACTATTGTGACCTCCAGGGGTACTTGAAGAGCCCGACTCTCCCTAAAAGCGACAACGAAGGGGTGGGCACACAAGGGGTGCTCTTCGAGTCTGATCTGCCACAGATAAGGTCCTTGCTCAGACTGTAATAAAACATGCATCCCCCCACAGAGGGAAAGGCCCCCAGAGACATTTTAAGTAAAAAAATAAGAGTAAGAAATTGGACTAGGGGCGTGTGCCTCCTCTGTGGTACTGGGTACTCTAGCACCTGCACTCATGAAACGTTGGAATTGCAAACATCAGGTGCATGAACGCCCGCCAGAAACTTGCCATATACGAATACGGATCAGCACCCCGAACTGATGCCGGCCCCACAATGGCCACATCATCAACTGCTGGCGCAGAGACCGCCGCAACAAAAGGAGATATTGCAGACATACTGGCTGAAATAAGGAATATGGGAGCCAGCATTGGAGGAAAAATAAATAAATAAATAATAAAAAAAAAAAAAAAAAAAAAAAAAAAAAAAAAAAAATCGATAAACTCACACAGCGCCTTGACAACATAGAGGACAGGGTTGAAGGTGTTGAGAACAATCAGGCCTCAATTGATGTCTTGGAAACGCAGCTCACCCACAGAATAACTGAATTAGAAAGAAGAGAACAAGAATTCAAACTTAAGATGGACGATTTGGAGAATCGCGAAAGACGAAACAATCTACGCTTTTTTGGGATTACTGAGAAGGAAGGGGAAGCAGAGGAGGACCTAAAAACGACCCTTCATGACATCAAGCTCCTTGTTGCGGATGACAACATTGATGAACCCAAAACAGAACGCATTCACAGAGCGGGAGGCCCACCTGGAGGCCCGAGATCTGTGCTGGCAAGATTTCACCGGTATCAGAATAGGATGAGAGTGTTGAAAAAGGCAAGGAGTGGAGACACCATCACCCTGAGTGGAGCCCAAATACCGATATATCAGGACCTCTCCGCCCTGACATTAGCTCAAGGAAAATGTGCAAACCACTTACGACGTGGCTTAAATCTCGGGACACGCGCTACAGATGGGGATATCCCTTTTCTCTCTCCTTCGAACATGAAGGTACGAAGATCAGGTTGAGCTCTGAACAACAGATCAAGGATTGCATCGCTGATTTACTAGGCCCGCAGGATTGCGAGGAATCCCGTGACCGTCCTCCTAGGGATGGGATGGAATGGAATGGCAGACACAGGGCCCGAAGAGGAGGAAGGTGAAATGTTTGAGGCAATATCGCAGAGGAAACGGCTCCCCGGAGGGGGGCAGTTGAACCTCGATAAGTATGGCACTCTTTGCTTGAATTGACATTTGATAAAGGGACAACACAGTTGATTTTTGGTGAAATGCGATTGAAACCTCCACTCATCTTGCAGAATTGGGCTCACTCTAGGGGGAGGTTCCTGGGGGCTCATTAGTTATGTTGATGTTTATTCTACGAGGGGACCGTGAGGTAACGGTCTCCTCTTGTGGTTCGATCTAGGGCTAGTGAATCTAACTTAGCCCGATCGGACACCACCGAACTCAGGTAGAGGGAAGGGGGGAGGGTGGGGATTGGGGGGGGACTAAGGCACATGTTGAATCAAGTGTAAATTTAAGAACTATGAACAGAGCAACGGTCATGTGGTTGTTTCAATATCAAGGAACTGAGTTACAACGGTCAGAGAATATGTATGGTCTAAGATTCCGTTGTTACGATGACCGCTGAATTACATTGCAGGGGTGCCATAAGGGTGGAAACGTTGAATGTGAAAGGTCTTAATTCACCAATGAAAAGATCACTTGTCTTTAGAGAATTTCGCAGATCAAAAATTGATATCGTTCTATTGCAGGAAACTAAATATATGAAAGGAGAGGAGAGGGTGGTCCTGGGAAGGCGTTCCGGGATGGAGTTCTGGGGTTCGGGACCGTTGAGGAGGGGAGGAGTGGGAATTCTCATTAGGAAGGGGTTAGACTTCAAGATCACAAAGGTTTGGTCAGATGTTGAGGGCCGGGCCCTGCTGGTTTCGGGGACCATTGGGAATGTGTCCACCACGATTGCCACGATTTACTCCCCCAATGTAGGACAAGTTAGATTTCTCTCCAAAACAATTCCTAAGATTATGCTGGAGTCAACAGGTCATGTCATCCTTGGGGGAGATTTTAATACATGGACTGATCCCACGTTGGATTGGAAGCCTGGTAATCCAGAAACGCGTGATAAACTCGGAGGAGACCATGCTCAATTCAGGTCAATGATGGAACTGTATGGACTGACTGATGTGTGTAGACAAATGCACCCTACAGAGAGAGAGTTTACACCTTTTTTTCAGCCCCACACAATACACTCACCCGCATTGTCCACCTCTACTTCTCAAGAGATCTAAGCGGTACGACCTCACACACAGAAATTACACCAATCACATGATCTGATCATGACATGGTAATCGCCGACATGGTATGGGAGCCCTTGCCAGTCAGAGGTGGGAAATGGAGATGCAATGAAACCCTATGGAAAGACCCTGTCTTTAAGTCGGAAATGGAAACTGAGGTCGCCGAATACTTTCGATTGAATGACACTGGAGAGGTCTCTAAACAGGGGGTCTGGGACGCGGGCAAGGCGGCCTGGAGGACAATCCTTATGAGGGAGGGAGCCAACAAGAAAAGAGAGGGCTCGGATTGAAAATAGACTCCGCCGGGAAATCACCCAACTAGAAAATGAGGCGAGGGAAGGGGATGTCCTAAACCGTGAAAAAGCCAGCCAAGCACGGAAAAAAAGGGAGGAACTCCGCCTCCTGGAACATGACCAAATAACAAGCAAACTCCTCTTCCTCAAACAAAAGTTTTATGAGAAAGGAGACAAGGGGGATGCGTTGCTTGCGGCCAGGCTGCGAGCACAACAAGCAGAACACAGAGTGCAGGAAATAGTTGACAGAGGACCCAGCACACCGATAAGTAGGACCACCATCCCCGAAGCCTTTGCAGAATTTTATGAAGCCCTGTACACCCCAGAGACAGAACCGGACCCGTCCGGCATTCGCTCCTCCTTGTCTGACATTGATATGCCCAAACTGTCATGCAATGAGTCTGAGGCCCTGGACGCCCCCGTAACGGAGGAGGAGATTCAGGAGGCCATAAAACGACTAACATTAGGTAAATCCCAGGGCGAGGATGGATACACTGCAGGTTTTTACAAGACATTTGCCACACAGCTTACGCCCTTCCTAGTCTAATTATTTAATGAAATCCTAGAGATCGAAAAACCTCCAGACTCATTTGTTAAAGCACTCGTAACTGTCATCCCAGAAGAAGGGAGAGATCCCAAAAAATGTGGATCACATCGCCCCATTTCCCTGATCAACATAGACGGTAAGATATACACAAGGGTCCTGGCCACTAGAATGGAGTCATTCATGCCCCGCCTCAGCCACCCTGACCAGGTTGGCTTTATATTGGGTCGCCAGGGTGCAGACACCATGCGTAAGACCCTGCAAATGATACATGCCTCCCACAACGTGGACACTGACCCCTCATTATTTTCAATTGACGCAGAAAAAACATTCGATAGGGTTGACTGGGACTTCCTAATGGGAGTCCTTTGCAAGATTGGAATGGGCCGTAGACTTAGGAAGGGAATCCAGGCAGTCTACTCGAGGCCCACAGCTTCGGTGTTCATAAATGGGACATATTTCAGGTGGTTTCGGTTGAAGCGAGGAACCCGACAGGGATGCCCACTATCGGCCCTTTTATTTACCTTATCGCTTGAACCACTGGCACATAAAATACGATCAGACACCAGCATAGAAGGGATGCACCTGGGCCACACAGAGCACAAGCTGGCATTATATGCTGACGACATACTCCTTCATGTGGTCAACCCCCGCTAGATCCATTCCGCGAGCTATATCCCTCCTTGAAGAATATGGCCAGTTATCAGGGTTTAGGGTCAATCAGTACAAATCCATATTGTTCCCCCTCCAGGGGACACCAGAGATGAATGAAACTAAATATTCATCCCTTGGACTGACGCTAGAACATGACGCTATGCAATATTTGGGGATTCAAATCACGAAACGATTAGACACTCTATATGAGGCAAATTTCCCAAAACTCCTTGCCAGATTCCATGCGGACCTAGCCAGGTGGGACAAATGAACCATCTTGTGGCTTGGCAGACTTAACGCTATAAAAATGACATGTCTCCCGAGGTTCCTCTATCCCTTTCAGATGCTCCCCATTAAAATTCCAGAGAGATATTTCACTGAGGTTCGAAAAGAGACCCTTAAGTTTCTTTGGTGGGGGAAAAAAAGCCAGAATCGCCTATCACACATTAACGTTGCCCAAAGACAAAGAAGGGGTAGGCATTCCAGATCTCAAGAAGTACTATGTTGCGGCTCAACTGCGAGTGCTCATCCCTCATTTACGCAACCATAAAGAACCATAGTGGATAGAGATGGAAAACCACTATTTAGACCCAGCGACACTCTCGGAGTGGCTATGGGCCCCACGAAAGAGAGTGTTGAGGAAAACAAAGGAGCATCCGCTCTTTGCCACCATATGGGAAATATGGAGGGAGAGTCCGGAGATGAGAGGAATCACAACATGGCCGTCCCCCTTGAGTCACCTATGGTCCCCGGGCATTAATAAACACATCCCCAATGTTGAAAGATTCCAGGCGTGGTATGAGGCGGGGCCAGAGAGGGTAGGCCAGCTTCTCCGATATGATTCCTTCATCACTCTCCCCGAACTAATAGAGGCCCTAAATATAGGTGTGCTGTCCACTTTCCATTACCTCCAGATCAAAGGGGTCTTAACGAAGGCGGCATGGAAGACAAAACTAAGTAGAGAACTTACCCCCTTCGAAAAACTCTTGGACTCCAAGACTGACAGGAAAGGCCTGATTTCCACCATGTATAAAATACTCGTAGAGACGGGGGGAGGGAACACACATAATCTCAGAACGCGTTGGGAGAAAGATATGGGGTTGGAATTCGATGATGACATGTGGGACAATATGTGCCGCATGGCAACGCGCACATCCATATCGTGCCAATACAAATTCCATTCTATCAAACTCCTGCAACGCTGGCAGTATGACCCTTATAAACTATCCAAAATGTATCAGTCATCCTCCCCCCTCTGTTGGCGCGAATGTGAACAAGTTGCAGACTATTGGCACATGTGGTGGGGATGTCCTAAGATTAAGATCTATTGGGACGAGGTCCTGGGGTGGATTAGACACCTGGATGGGATTCAGAGGACGGCAGACCCTCATCTTGTCCTATTTGGTCTAGAGAAAATAGAGGATGAGTGGAAGAGAGTGCAAGGCTTAGCTCCCCATCTATTGCTCTCGGCTCGGGCCTTAGTAGCCACCAAGTGGAAATCAGCTATGACCCCAACTGAGAATGAATGGATTAACACTGTAATGAACATATGCACCATGGAAAAAAATCACTGCCTCACTCCATGGCAGGGCAACACAGTGCAAGGTCCTGTGGTCAGACTTCCTATGCAAACACACATCAGAAGACACCCACCCTGATGGAGATAGGGTCCATTGTCTGTAGAACTCGATTGGGTCCCTCTCCTCCTGGTACTGTTCCCCTCCTGCCTTCTGCTTTGATCCCATTCCCATACGGTCTACCAGATACCATCAAAATCAAGACAAGACGCCCTCCCAATAGAGAGCCCCTGAACACACTACATCGACACAGTTCCTATCTGTGACAAAGGCCACAAGATCACACAAGCACGACTCCTTGGTAACACGACTTCTTAGTCCATGGGAGGTGTGGGGAGGGGGGAAGGTGTAGGAGAATGAAGAAAAACGCAAAGATTTAGGTAGAACATTCTCACTGTTATTCAGTTTGGTCTATGGTTACGAACTTGTGCATTGTATCTTGGTTTTATTTCCACCTGTGTAATGTCTATGAATCCATATATACATTTTTCTTGTGTTTTCTTTCTCATTGAGAAAACTGTTATGTGTAAAAACCTAATAAAAACCAAATTAAAAAAAATAAATAAATAACCAATTACAATTTAATGACAATTACTTTATGGACTGTTAGCCCTAACTTAGTCCAACATCAGATGTTCGAAAGAAAAAACATGGAGCCCGGTTCTTGGAAGCGCAGGAGTCCAGACTTTGAAATACCGTAAAACCCCTTAGCAGTAAACAATATGTGTTTCAGGAGACTCTTGAGAAGCAACCACTAAGAGTCTAGCAACAGAAATATAGAAATAAGGCATCACATTCTAAATCCAGTTGGATTCTAAGGACGCTGAACTAATTGTCCCATAACGATCTACAAAGAATCCAAACAATTTTGTAAAAACTTACTTGACCAATGCAAACCCAGCCTTTAATTTTAAGCATTTCAGGACATATTGGGCAGCTTCAACTATCAGGAGGTGGAAAAGATGACTGCGCTTGTGTGTGATGGAAAGTCAATTGAATCCGACTGTTAGAATTACATCAAAACTTTAAAGATGTGGTTGAAACGAGTGTTAATGAGCGACAGGACTTGGGGCGTTGTGACTGTCTTTACCTCTTGTTGAACATTCAAACGGGAAGTGATGTAATGCACCTTGGGAAATATATTTAGCATGTATCTTGGGAGAGTCGGATGTCAAAAGTACCAAACTTGACAAACATTTTTTTCAGAGGCCAACAATGATTTAATTAGTGGGAAATTATTTTGCCTGTGATTTTAAAGTCACTCGATTTAAGGAAACGGTGACTAAGTTACAAGGCAGATCTCTTCCTATACCCCTTTAGATGTTGACCGAGGAACACTCACCTATCATATGACCATCACGCTTCCGCTTTGCCCTGAGCACTGTGTTCCCTCACACTGCCTTCAGTTCAAAAGGAAATCAGAACGCCATCGTCCAGGATGCACCCGTAGCATGTAACAAAACCTCATAACGGAATATTCCCAAAAGGTCACGGAGGAGGGAAACCCCTTCTTCTCTGCAACAGGGATTCGCAAGTATGAAAAATGGCTAACCTATGCAAGATAGATCCCTAGCGGGAGAGTACTAGGAAGAGGACAAGCTGTCTGGAGACACCATGACCCTAGATTCCCTATAGCAGAGAGATAAGTTCAGAAAGGAAGAATCCCCAAACCATCTCGAAAACGTTAAGATACAGTAGGAGCCTAAAACGTCATGGTTGCCGCTTCCCTCACAAAGAATATATGGCAATGGAACACCACAACTCTTCCTCATACCACAGCAGCGCTTGTAGTACGAAGCACGTTTTTTCATTTTGTCATAAAACAGGCCGGACATGATTTCATCGCCTAACCTTACTAAGATGGTCAGAGATCAAATGGACAACCCCTTCCATGCAGCAATCGCACCTAGAAAGGGGCATTGACTGACTATACCCAAATCTAAATCAATGGAAGAAATCTTTCCTTTCCCGTTCTTAGGGAAAATCTAATCTGCCTGAGAAGCCTGCTAGCAGCTTTTCCATCTCTCACACGGAGGACCAGGATGAGAGGACCCCATAAACGGACCACGGAGAGGGAGGAGAATGGCACTGTGATCCTGGAAATGCATTGGAGGGACAGGGTATCCATGCCCCTGTCCTGTACTCCCTTATCATCATGTGTGTTTTGTGTTTTGAGGTAGTGCAGATCTTCCTCTTTTTGGTTGTGGTGAACAGAGACCCTTGGGATACCCTTATGGCACCCATGGGTTGGAGTACAACCCGGTAGCCCTAGTGCAGGTTTTTGGGCACCTGTGTGTGGCCCAGAGAGCAGAGTATGGGCTGGTAGCAGCTCCATGCTGAATTTGACAGGTGCTCTGAGTATCCTCCATTTTGGGATACTCAGGCCCTGCTATAAGAATCAGTGGATTTCTGATAGGAGACAAGATGGCCCTTGTGGCCTCCTGGTTTTTATTATCTGTTACCTTGTTTTCCCAAAGTCCTGGGAAGCCCTGACTCTGTCCCTTCCACCGACTGGCTGTTGCGTGGAAGAACCATATATGGTATTGTGGGGAAGTCCAGGTCAAACTGTATGTTGTGGGTATACGCTTGGGGTGGGACCTGGGTGACTGGAGTGCGTGACCGATATGCATTCCATGTTATGGGTGTCCAGTATCTGTGTGTATGACACAAAGAATGAGATAGCCCTGCCTGAAACTGACATGAATGCAATGTGGTGTGCTGAAAGGCTGGGTGCTTGCCCCAACCCACATTCCTTGTTATGGGTATCTGGGTGGAAGTGAATGGCTTGAATGCACTGTGAGCCTGATTGGCTGCCTGCCTGCATGAATGCCCTTCTCACTGATTGGCTGACTGAGCTTGGCTCAGCAGTGTGAATGAGAGACAGAGCTGTACATCTGGGGACCTCTCACTTTCCAAAACTGTTCAGAAGCTGAAGTTGAAACTTGAAGATGCTTATCCTGGAAGAAGAAGAATTGCTGCTGCTTTCCTTTGACCCGATCTGAAAGCTGACGAGTCTGTCAAGGAATGATCTGAGAGAGGACCTGGCTAGGATACCTCTCTCAGAGCTACAGGGGAGCATCATGCAGAAGCTGAACGTCATCGAGGCACCCTGAAAGCCAGTCTTCAAAAGCTGTCAACCGGGGACGACCTGCCCAGAAATCTGAGGAAAGCACCAGGACATCAAGGCTGTCGAAGTCCATTGCTGTCTACTGGGGTTTGGAAGATTTCCGTAATCGCTTGAAGCCAGTCGTGTCATGTTAGCCAGAAGCGGGGACAGCAGGACGCCGTGCTGATCGCCGACTGGAGCTGCACTACTCCACCTTTGCCTAAGAACATTTGTAATGAAGGGCTCCCTTGCCATCACTGTCAACGCTTTGTCCCGCCAGAGAAAGTCGAGGTTGTCGACGACCAAGGAGAATCCGCCGGTGGGTTTCCCGCCACCTGAAGTCCACAAAGACGCTGAATAAGTGAAGATCCAAAGTCCAGCCATGGTCGAGTCCTGATCGCTGACGCCGACCCTTGACACCTCACTGCCGGGCCTATGTTCTTCATCGAGTCTTCTTTGTGGCACCAAACTCTCTTCCTCGAGGACTCTCGACGCAGAGGTTCACATTTTCTTCGAGAACTCTAGACACCCTGTGGTTCCAGCTTTAAACAGAGTCGACCCTCGAGGGATCCGTTGACGAACCGTCAAAGAATCTCTGCTAGCTAAAATACATTGGCATAGTGAAACATATTTGACCAGGAAACAAGACTATTACAAGACTATTTAAACATAAATGGTTTGGGCTTGTTTATACACTTTATTACAAGATGCCCAAGTGGGGGGATCCTTACACAGAACTGTCTTAGTAGGTAAAGTACTATTCTGCCATTGTTTAATGCAACTTGCCTTCCTTCCTATGTCCTATGCTGATGCACATTACGGTTTGATTTGTATGCCATTAGAAACTTTCAGCAGTTAGTGCATTTTAAAGGAGTCAATAGTTAAGAGTGGTACCACATAGACATTGTATATATTTGCCATATTAGATTTGCCAAAGTACAAAGTGTGTTATTAATTGTGTATATACCTTGAACCTTAGTCATAAAGAACTGTTTTAGCACATAACAGTGTGTGGACATTCCTTTGTGGGGATCTTGGGGACTACACTATACTTAAGAACCAACCCGCATCACCTCCTGAGAGCTTAAGCCTTGGTTGCTCATCCTTTGCTAACCTATAAATAATCTGGGCTGGGGTGCTCTGTGTTTCTACTCTGCCATAATGAGGGCAGGAGTACAGATAATCCCCATCCCCCTCCAGTCTTTACAGGCACAAACAGACAAGATAAAAAAACAGCAGCTCAGCAACAGCTCGTGTAAGGAATGTTGTCAAATCCCAAAATCACTGCTAGCTTTTACCTTGTGGCACTACAAAGTCTCAGTTTCAATGGGAATGCTCTCTTGGGAAACCTGATCCTCCCTCCCCATCATGGAGTAAGTGACCAGCTGACACAGAAAGAACGGAAAGAGAAGCACCAGTGTGAAAGCACTATGAAAGAGGGAATCGACAATCCCAATCCCAATCCCACTGAAGGAGCGATTACTTAACAGTAATGTTTTCTATGGATTCTTCTCCCGCAGATACCTTGTCAGATAGGGTTATGTGCGATTTTATCAAATGATAAAACAAAGAATTCATTTTGAATGAAGAATAAACATCTTAAAAAAACAACAGATTTTTGTATCGATGTTTGGGGGTGCAGGTTTTTTTTAAAAAATACTTTCCCCTACTCCTAAAACTAATATTCCCATTCCCAGCCACATATGTATATTTTTCTAAAATTTGCTATTTTTTTATAGATGTTTTGGGTTCATTTAAAAATGCATTCTTTGTTTTCTATTCAATAACATCACTTTATAACATCAAATGGCTATCCATTCCCAAGTCAGATGTTCGGAAACATTTTCGGCAGAGGGCGTAGTACGACTCGACTGTCAATCCCTCTCGACTCGACCACATATACTACAACACTTTGCCCCCGTACCTCAGTTCCTCACCTTTTTCCCCCCGCAAGCTCAGCTGCCACGGAGGAAGAACCCAAGGATTCCGGCTGAAACAGCCAAACAAATCTTTTCTTTTTTTATTTGATTTTTAAGAGGAACAGGATTGCACCGAAAGTCACTGACTAATGGTGTTACCATAGAAAGGCCTCAAACTGTTCCTAATATACAATTATTAATTAAAAAACTCATTCCACAAGAAAAGGGCCACATTTAGACTGCAGGCCACTTTCACAGCGGGCTGGATGGGAGGGTGATGAAGAACCTGCGGGAGAAGAATCCATAGAAAGAACATTAGTGGTAAGTAATTTCTCCTTCAGTGAATTGGATTCTCCTGCAGATTCCTCATCAGATAGACTCCCAAAGCAGTACAGAGTAAGAAGGCAGGATGAAAGCCCTTTAGGCAATGAAGCTATGCAAAACAGCATTATATCGAAACAGGCGTCTGAACCACGTGCTACATCCAGGCACTAATGCTTGGTGAACATGTGGAGTGTCGGCAATGTAGCAGCTTAGCCTATTTCCTTTACTGAAACGCCCTTTTGTAAAGCAGATGATGCTGCTATGCCCCTGTTGGAATGTGCCCTGATGCCTGGTGGCAGATCTTTCCCTGCTCCCTGGTAACACTCTGCAATGCAGACAGTTATCTATCGAAAGATGGTTGGTTTTGACACAGCCAAACTCTTTCTGGCCAGAGAGAAAGCCACAAAGAGTTGGTCATTGCATCTGAATTCCAACGTCTTTGCCACTTAAATGTTGACAGCCCTCTTAAGGTCCAATCTGTGAAGCCTCTCCTTATCGTTGGAAGGATGTGGAGGAGGGTAAAACACTGGCAAATCGATGCACTGAGACATGTGGAATTCAGAGACCATTTTAGGCAGGAATCCAGGACGCAGCTTGAATGATACTTTCTTCTGAAAAAACCTGAGGAAAGGAGGCTTACAGGATAAAGTCTTCAGGTCACTTACACGTCTTACCGACGTGATTGCCACCAGGAAGGCAGTTTTCATGGTAAGTAGCCTGACAGAATATGAATGCATTGGTTCAAACTGAGTCGCCATAAAAAATGTGGCAACACAGTTTAGGTTCCAGTGTGGAATCACCAATGGGGTATGCAATGTAAATGCTGCAGGGGGGGTATCTGTACTCCTGCTCTCTATATGTCTCGTCTCGGAAGGATAGCTCAGGGTTAACGTGTTCGCCTTGGAAGCAAGACGACACTGTCATGGTCATGAAGTCAGGGGCACGGGCATGCAAGAGTCGCATGCACAGGAGAACTGAGTGGACACTGTCCTGGCGCCTTTGGCGCCAGGCTCATGAACAAAAGTAAACAAGAACATCCATTTAACACCAAAAAGATTTTATTATGGACATAGCACTTCAGATGCATTAACCTTGAACATTCCATCCATTAAGCAGGATACATTAACCTTGAACATTCCATCCATTAAGCAGCCCAAGTGTATTCTTGGGTGTGGCTGCTAATGGATTACCTTTGCACATGCTCACTCTCTAGGAGTGGCAGGATGTGGCTGGTAAGCCGGCCCTAATGGGTGTGCCCACGATGTCAGCTATATAAGCTGCCCCGATCCTCAAGACAGACGCTTTGCGGTATTCTGCACTTGCAAGCAGCCTAACACTCACCATCGCCTGAGGTCAGACTTACCTTTGAAGATCCTGCTTCCTGGACATCCTACTTCCTGCCAGCATACTTACCAACTGGGGGAAGCTGTTCTTACCTGTACATCTATTCGGCGAACCAAGTATTCATCTTTACACTTTCCAGAATGCTGAAATCTTCATCTTGGCACCGCAGCACAACACGCTCCATCGTCGACAGCAGCGCCTGCAAGGAATAACAGAAGACAAGGTTAGACATCGAAAAAACAGTCAGTTTAAGGTTGCGCTTCGCCATCCTTTGTGCTTTTCCTTAAACCATCACTTACCTGCTGTCGAACATTTCGGTAGCATCCATCTTCCATCCGGCCGCGTCTCGCTTCTCACAGCTGCATTGAGGCCGCATTTCCATCTAAGGGAAGTAAACAGAAGAGAGACATTATTGCGGGCATAAATAGGAGCAACATATAAAGCCATTAAATAGAATGAACAGCATCACAAGAGCTCAAGAAAGACTTGCCAATCATACGGAGAAGCATAGTCGCAGCTGCACTGGACATATCAGTGAGTAACTAGATCCCATTCGATGCGCCCCTGCCAGAAGTAGCAGGACAGAGAGCTTATCTTCCATAATTCACAGATGAGCTTTATGGGCCAGCGTATGCTCACAGAAACCGTACTTTGGGGTGAAGTGTTCGAGAGGTACAACAATCACAGATTAGCGCACTCACACACTGTTATCTCCACACGCGAGCGGTATCACCACGTACCACCGCTCACAGCTTTTCTACTGAGGGAGAGGCCTGAAGGGGGTGATTCAAGTTCAGGGAGCGCTGCAACCGTGCCCCAACGCCTCCGCAGAGACCAGGTGAGCGTAACAGACACAGAGCAACACAGGTACAATCCCCAGGTCCGTGCTTAGAAACCTCTGGGTATTAAGCGAATTATAAATAACCTATCATATGGCAGAGGAGAGGCACAGAGGGCCCCAGCCAAGATTCTCTATTCGGTAGCTATGGTAGAGCAATCAAGGGTTAGCTTTCAGGAGGTGATGCAGGATGGTTCTTAAGTACAGTGCAGTTGCGAGCACCCACAAAGGAATGTCCACACACTGTATTAGTGAAAACACAGTTCTTTATATAAATCGGATTCCGGTTATGTACAAAATCACAATAACACACTTTGTGCTCAGTTAATCTACAATGGCAAATATATACACAGTTCTACCACAATTACTATTGGATTTCATTAAAGTGCATCAACTGTACTACGTTTAAATGTCACACAAATCAAGTAATAAAGTGAACCAACAATAGACATAAGAGGAAAAGCAGTTGGCTAGAACAAATAGGCAGGATACTGGCCCCGTTTACCTAAACACAGTTCTGTGTCGAGAACGCCACACCTGAGCAACCTGTAAAGTAAAGATGTACTACAAGCCCAGTCCATATATTGTTCACAAGAGTCTTATTTCCTTTTAAATAATTCTACAACGCAGATGTACCTGGAATAGCAAAGTTGTCTGGTCGTCGATTTATCTTTCTAGAGCAGCTCTCTTTAAGGCAGGAGCCACGGATCATCGAGATCCCACGAGGAAAAAGGGTAAATACCGTTGTTGTGGCAGCAGCTTCGGTTCTTGCGGTGCTTGTTGACGATCGGTCAAAAATGTCCTGCAAGCTAAGGCATGCAGAGCACCTCGACGAGTGTTCGTTGCCACAAGGAATGAAGTGGGAAAATGGGAAAACACCCTCCCCCCATTTTCATCCAGACACTGGCCTAGAGGATCGCGGCCCAAACACCCCCGCGAGAGGAGTTCGGCCCATTCACTTCTTTACCAGACGAGACGGTACCATGTGTTTATGGCCAACATACACGAGGAGCATGCCCAATACCACGTCCTGGTCAAGCCGATGCCTGCGACATGGACCAGCTTGACTAAAACAACAACCACAAAACATCAACATCGTTAGAGATGCCATGGCCAACAGACAAGAACACACGTGCCACCATGCACACTGGTCACTCACGCATCAACCTACACGAAGAACATACTCAGTGCTATGACGTAGCGGACTGGCACACCCACAGACATACATCGTTGTTATTTTTCACATAGGCCTTCTACAGCACCGCAGAAACGCAAGATGCCTGAAGAGCTTGTGTATTCATGCTTGCAGATGCTTTCTTGCTACCTATCCCCATAGAGACGCCATCTTATATCTGCTGCTGCTTGTGACACTCTGTCGCCTCGTGATTCCATATTATGGATTATGTATCGCCACCCAGAAGCTAGGCCCGAGTAGGCCGCAAGCAAGAGTCCCCGCCACCCAGAAGCTAGGCCCGAGTAGGCTGCAAGCAAGAGTCCCCAGGCAGGACCCTCTCAGACGAAAATCCTCCCAAGACAAAAAAGCAAAGCGCTGACCACGCAGAACGAGCCCCAACGTGAGCCCACAGACAAGGCCGCAATGTTGCAACCCACATGCCACCGCCAAGCGCCCCTCACAGCCGAAATACGAATCAAATGCTCATAATTCTGCTCCAGCTACGGTCCCTCCATACGTGACCAAGCCGAACTGACAAAATGCCAAGCTCATGAGACAGAAAGCCGCCGGGGTCCCACGTCTGGGACACAGGTTGCAACAACGGAGCGACAAGCTGGACACCTACACCCATGGGAAAGGCGTGATCATCAGCCACTAGCAAGACCTGTCCATTGTCCACCATCAACACATAGTTGCACATTGTTGCCAGCACCAGGTACATCGTGAGCTGGGAACAGCGATGGTCCTAGGCTTGGAGGCTCGCGAAGAAACCAATCAGAGTAGGAGGGGCACCTCACTGATGCCATTTAAGCTAGCCAATCACCAAGTGTCCCCTTGTAACCAATTTGTTGTAGCAATTGTTAGGGACAGCCCAAGCGTGCCACCTGACCCGTCCTTATCCACTAATATTCCATCATATAGGTAACTATACTAACCCTACCACTCTGGGAGCCAACCCGAAGTGGCGATAGGTTTTGTGGCGATTTTTCCCAGGTGACGCGAGTAGCGCATCATACTACGGTAAAAAGGGTCTACAAGCCCACTAACAGTGAGAGCGTCTCCCCGGATGCATACAGGCCAAGAACAATCCCTGCTGTTACTATAATAAACAGCAGTAATTACTTTGCTCTTGTGTGTGCCTTATACTCTTTTTGGGACGGCCCCCGCGAAATCACCCCGACAAGTTGGAGGCACTGCTGAGATCTGTGAAGTCCACCTAACCTAAGGGCATCACTACCAGGCCTCTTGCAACGAGGCAACCCGGCAGCGCGGCCCCCTCTGCCATTGCCTCATTTTGAGGAGTACAGGACCATGGCGGAACTGCGAGAAGACCGGACAGCGCAATCCAGACATTGGCCATCGGGAGCCGACCTGAAAAGTATCCCGCCCGCGGTTGGCGAGTGAGGTGGCGAGCCGCTTTGGAGGGGTGCCCGCGGTCGAGCGGCCCCACCTCACGAGGACTTGGCGAGTATGGCACACCCAACCAGCAACGTAATGTTGTGCAGGAGGGGGGAGGAATTGCAAAGAGGGAGGCGGGCAGTTGTAACAGTGTTTGGAAATTGATTTTGACTGGTCAGCGACGACAGAGGTGTGAGGTGTAGCGGGACAGGCACGAGGGCCGTCCCCCACAGCATCACAAAGTGAATTGGGTGGGGCCACGGGCACCCACGTACGACTGTTAGAAGGCGCGGATTGGTTTAAGATCGTGGACACCTGTGTAAGAGTGGGGTGTGGCTTTCCTATGAGTTGACGTTGTAGATCAATGAGTAGATGAGGATCCCTACTAATTGAGTGTTGAAGCTCGTTAAGTAGATGAAGTTTTCCCGCAGGAGGTAGCTAGATTGTTTCCTGAGTGCGGAAGATAATTGGCTGGTTAAGTTCCTCTGGAGAGGGGGCGAGTCACACGCGAGTCGACGCAGTGTGCGCAGTCCGATTATATTAAGTCAATTGTTCTTGATTTCTCCGCTCCAGACGAAGTGGGAAGACAGCTGTGGGATTAACGGGGGGTAGAAGTGTACAAGATAGCGCGCGTTCATAAGGTTCAAAAGTTGTAAGTACTTACAGTGTCTTGTAGAGTTTGGTGACATCACCCATCGGGCTTGTGTAGGACACCGCGACCATCTCGCATTCATCTGGGGGTGGTCGAGGACCAGGGGTACGAAAGGGTAGGGGCAAAAGGCAGGAGAGGCGGCCCCGCATGGAGAATGCTGGCCGCGCTCAACAAGGGGGTTGGACAAGAAGAGGGAGCGGTCTGAGCAGACAGTGGGGATAGGGGAAAGGAGGAGCAAAGTTGAAGGTGTGCTGAGTACAGGAAGCACAGGAAGGTGGGGCAGCCCAGAGGCACGCCGCACAGGACACATAGCCGCAGGGAGCTTTGTGCACCACGGCCGAAGGGGGCCATAGTTGTAACATCGGAAAGAAAGGAACAAAACCATATTAGTGTAAC
Organism: Ambystoma mexicanum; assembly: GCF_040938575.1. Taxonomy (NCBI): domain Eukaryota; kingdom Metazoa; phylum Chordata; class Amphibia; order Caudata; family Ambystomatidae; genus Ambystoma; species Ambystoma mexicanum. The sequence goes on along the minus strand of NC_090941.1, from coordinate 156,645,211 downwards.
ATTAGAATTGCTTTCCCTTTCAGCAGACAGTCGAAAGTCCCCAGCTTAGGGGGCCAGGTAAAAGGTTGACATTGAGAAAAGTAAAAAAGAAAAGTGTAATATGGCAACGTACTATGGGTCGGGGCAGGAGCAGGGTTGGGATTCAGAGCAAATTCTTTAACTACACCACTCCAACACATTTGCGCGACATTGTCACCACATAAGAGAAAATATCATAAAGTATAGCATAGAATGGACTCAAGGAATTGACAATAAAATAAGGGTTATGTGGCCGCCCAACGGCAGCTTTGACACATACACACAACACTCCCTGCTGACATACTTGCATAATACTTACAAAGGGAAACAATTAGCAAACCATTTAGCAGTCTTTGATCTTTTGAAGATGTTCCAGGGGGGTACACCGGGAGCCCCAGGAGTGTACGCAGTACAGGAGGTAAAAGAATAGAAGGTGACAGGGGGGGGGTTGGGGTAAGGAAACCAAGAACCCGCCCAGCACTGAAGAAAGTGAGGAGGAGGCAGAAGGATCATTTGTGGTAGCAGAGGCAAAGATTAAAAAATAAGGGGCAGAGGAAATACGAATGGCTAAGGTAGTGAAGAAAGAGGAAGGGGGGTTGTATCCAATAACAGAACTTCGAGAAGCCGCCAGACAGCAACTAACGGCTGCTGAGGGATACTCAAGCCCCACATACAGCCCCCCACCATACGCACCCCCCGACGATTGTCAAAAAAGATTCGGGGCGGCAGGCATGGTAGATTCCACCACAACACCGGTAGGAACGGGGGGGCAACAAGAATGCCCTGGGGAATATTGTAAACGTAGGGCCAGATGAGTGGGTAGCAGCACAGGTGCTTCTAAAGCTCCGGGGAACACTAACAAAGGAAGAGAAGGAAGCAGTGACAAAGGTAAATAAGGAAGAGAAGGATGACACACAAACAGGGCACGAGGTAAGCAAAGGGGGAGAAGGGCGACTTTCACAAGAGGAGGAAGAGATACTGGAGGAAAGGTTGGCGGAATTGAGGAACGTACGAAGCGCACTGTTTAGGCAGTTCGAGAAGGAAACACAGAGAAGACAGGAGGACAAGAAGGCACATAAGGAGAAGATTGCGAGAAAGAAGGAACAGGCGGAAGAAAGGAAAAAGGAAGAAGAGCGCATAAGGGCAATAGCAGAAAGAATGGCATGTGCAGAAAACGGGGAGATGAGAAGGAAGGAGGAGGAGAGGGAAGAGAATGATAGGGAAATGGGACTGTGGAAAAAGAAGATTATATCTGAAAGCGCACGGAAGTATGAAGAAGGGAAGGTAATAGAAAGCATACTAAAAAGGGAAGGGGGAATATAAGGGAGAAAGGAGGACGAGGAAAGGATACTAGCAAGTTAAGTGCAGAGGTATTGGAAGAACTACACAGGAAACATGCGGAAATAGGTGGCGAAGTAGTGGAGACGAAGAAAGAGGAGAGAGGAGATAGAAGGGTGGGACATGGAGCAAAAAAGTACACATGCCAGGATAAGGAGGTGGCATCAACATTAGTCCTGACTAACTGCAACACTGCTTTTGTGATATATGTCATCTGGTGCCCCTGTAATAAGATATATATAGGGAAGACGGAAAGAAAAATTAAAACCCGGATCACAGAGCACAAGAATTGCATAAGAAATAGAGTGCATTCGGCCCCTCTGGTGGGTCACTTCATAGAAATGATACACAAAGTAGAAGAACTACGCTGGTCTGTGGTCTATATGGTTAGAACCACAAATGATGTGAATCTTGACAGGAGGAAGTTAGCTCAGAAAGAAAAGGAATTAATCTTTCTCACAAAAAGTGCGGAATTGGGACTTAATGAAAAGAGTGAATGACAAAACTCTGCACTCTTGTTTTTAAAATACAAGTTGCCTTAGAAGATTCAGGATGAAATATGACCTAGAGTAAGGATAAGTCGGCAGGAAGTATTGGACCTTTGGGCTCGACGTGCTTAGTAAAGCACACACCCCGGCAAAGAGTTTTCAAAACATTTGCCCCAATTTAACAAACTGTTTTCCCCATACATTCAAACAATGACAGTTATGTTGTTCTTACACAGGTAGAGCCAAGTACAAGTACCCCCCCTGAGGGGGATGCCCGGACTATGGAAAGGTGATTTCCTTATTTTGGAAAGCTGGTTTCCCGAAGTCGACGTAAGCCACACAGGCCCTCCCTATATGAGTAGCTTGTAAAGCAAAGGCTGAGCTGCATTGGGACCTGTTCACGAAATCGTGATTTTTTCCACCACAGAGCTCGAATGAGGTAAAGGGTATGTTAGCGCTAAGTCAGCTGCGTGGTCATTCTAGGAACTTACAACTAAAACCAGCGATACACGTGTGTGGCCGATACCGCTGGAAGGTTCGCTGTTGATTGCGCCGGGGACCGTGCCACTCCTGCGTTGTGGTGTTTTCTTGCGGCGAGTTTATACAATAGGGCTAGATGGGGGCCGGAGGCAGGGAAGACGGTTTCGCCATTTTAAAGGAGAGAGAGACTATCAGAACTCTGCCTCCTGATCACGTGACTTGTTGGTCACGTGAGCCCCTAATCCAATAAAAAGCAGGATAAAGCAAGGGAGATAGAGGGAAACGGCTGAATGATCAGAGACAGGAGCATGACCCGACAGTGTTGGACAGCCTGATGAAAGCAGTCGTCTAAACTACAGTGAAGGCAGAAAGGGCATCTCATTTAAAGGTGGAAGTGGATAACCTTAGGGGACATGTCTAACCCGTTTTAGAAGTAAAAATGGGATATAGATTAAAGGCAAAACACCTGATGTGTGGTTGTTTCCCCCCCCCTCCCTTTTCTCTGTATTGCTCTAGAATACATCATACAAAGTTGTTGGGGTTTTTTTTCCCCCTGGGACAAAGGAAGAAGACTGATTCCAAAAGAAGTGCTACACGTCATAAGCAAATGATGAAACAAAACAGAAATTTGTTTAACTACATTTAGTAGGTCAGTATAAAGGAGTGCATGTGGGTTGATAGCACGATAATTTGGGAAACAGAGTAATGACCAATCTATGGTTTATAAACTAACTCACTAGTGATTTTTTTTGTAAATAGGAACGCCTCCTAGTGATTTTAGTGATCTTTATCAGTTTGAGAGTCAAGTAACCCCATCACTAGAGGGCCTTGGAAATTGGTTTAAAAAATCAGAAGGACCCCAATAAGAAGACACACTAAAAGGAATCAGCTAATTAAAGGTAAAAATATTGAGATACACAGTGTTATCCTATGTATTAACCTGGTGACGCACTATAAACTGGCGAATTACTCAGTGAGGTGTTAAAGACATCATAAGAGACAACAATGTGGCAAATTATAACCTCGTTAACCATTGTTGTGAGACATAAAAGTCGATAATATGCTGAATTATGTTTTGGACAAACCTAGATGCTAAAAGGGGCAGGGAGTTGATGCCATGTTAGATGTAAAGAAGGTGATAATCTAAAAAATGATACCCTTCTGCTGATGATCGATACATAGCAGGTTGTGCATAATCAAAATGTCAACCGGGATAAGTTTTTCGAATGCTAAATTTCGTCTATCCCATACTTGCTTCCCACAGTTTTTCCATTGTGAAGGTTGGACCCTAAAGAAAAGCTTGATGGAATCCTATAGAAAGCGATTTCCCACAGAAGAATAAGACTATAAGAAGAATATTACGACTGTACATTTCATTGAATGTTGCTCAAATTTTTACCCCTGAAGAATTTCCTTGTGATTAGTGTGTAAGTGTGGAAGGAATGAAACATGTCGGGTATGGTTTGAATGTGGTATGAAAGTAAGCATGGGTTTTATGAAGTTGAAGTGAAAGGTTTTTACGGACTAAGCTGCTTGGCTCTATGATAGAGGTAAGCACCTTTGAAGATCCAGGTTAAGAAATGAATTTTGTGAAATGTTAAATGGTCAAATGATACATGAGATTAAATGTACACAGCGATAGTGTATCGCAATGTTGTAGATCTTGTGATTCAGTATAAACACTTGAACAACTCTCCATAAAAATGGAGTGGTGATAAAAAGAAAAAAAGATTAAAAGTTTTTTATGTGTTGAAATATGAAAAATAAATAACTATTTTTGATAAAATGTGGTGCAGCCTATGAGAATTTAATGGTGACTAATCTCATATAGTAGGGTTAAACTTTTCTATGGACTTCGGGAAGCAAGGGACCAAGTGAACATTGTGTATTGTTTAATAGTTCTTGTTTTTAGAGGGCTGTTCACTAACGGTCGCAAAAATTACTACCTCTAGTCTCTCTGAGTTGATTGTGTGGTGGCATCAACATCAACACAGAGGGCTGAAATTGAAGAAGGTGAGTACGCAGATGTGGATTTAATAGATTTAAGGATAGTGACCATGGGAGGGAAACGAAAAGAGTGGGAGGACGGTTCGAGCACAAGTGGAAGAGATGGCCACAGGGAGAGTTTAGACAAACTGTACATAACGCGCACTAACTGCGAGTCACCATGGGCATGCGAGAGGAGGAGACAACAGAGCGCAGGAGAAACAAAGTTAAGGGAGGCAACCAGGAAAACGCCACGCCCTCTAACACCCACACCTGCAACAACACCATGTCCGCTAACAAACCCCGTGCCCACCCCATATGTTGGCTGTCTTAGGGACCTTCCAGGAAGCAGGCAGGAAGAACAAGCAAGCACGCCAACGATAGGACATGAAGGTAACGAAAAGGGGAGGAAGGATGCAGGAGGTGAGAGGGTATACCCCTGTAACATTGACAGCATTGAAGAGTTACCAGATAGGGAGGAAGATGAAGAATATACCAACATAACCACACACAGGCAGACAAGAGGGGAGGAGAGGGAGCACAATCTAATGCCACTACTAGAGAGGGGAGGAGCCAGACCACAATATATCCCCTGGAAACATGCCGATAAGGAAAATATAAAATGCAGGCTTCCTTCACTGAGTGCAGGAGCTGGGAAGTGGATATATGAGATGGAAAAACAAACTGCGGGGCAAACATTAGCGGTGGGAGACGTGAAGGAGCTCCTAATTTCAATACTGGGGGATGCCGCCGATGACATCTGGAAAAGGGCGAGATTCCCAGGGGTAACAAACAACATGACACATGATGGGGCTCCATTCGCCAACTGCAGGCATGAGCTCTGGCAGGCATTGAGGGCCCAATACCCAGACGCATCAGATATAGGAGCAATTACCTCACGCAAGATGCTTGAGAATGAAGATCCTGTTGATTACATCCATGAGATTCAGGAGAAGTGGCGCTTGGAAACGCGAAAACTGTGGGACAAAACACTAGCAATTTTCTATCACATATTAGTACAAGGGCTCCCGGAACAAGTACAAAGACAGTTGAAGAAGTTGGTGGGGATGGAAGCTAAAGCATGGCCAGAGATACAACTGACAATAGTGCACTACTGCAGGATGTGGCAGGAAAAGTTGAAACGAAAGGAGGAAGAAAGAAAGGCAGAGGAAGCGAAATTGGTCCAAAAGAAGTTATCAAAACATGCCAACGAGGGACCACTGATAACAGCACCCATCCCCACACAGACCACAGTGACGCAAAGCTCAACACAACAACAGGTATCACCAATGCAGCAAGCACAGGTAATGACACAATAACTACCTCCACCCCCCACCATATACAGCGTACGCGGGAGGGGGCTATATGCAAATGGGAAATGGGTACTCGAATAACTACAGTGGGAGGGGCAGACAAATGAGAGGGAGAGGAAATGGCCCACCCACCCAACAACAAGGGGGAGGTTTCCGGGGTTACAGCCAACCAGAACAACAGGGATACCAGGACAACATGGGGGGACTTCAATGGCAAGCACGGAAACCACCGACATGCTGGATATGTGGGATGGTGGGACACGTCCCGCACATGCAGAATGATACCAGCACAGGCAGCGTGGGGGGAGCAGGGACAGCAAGGGCCTATGGGGGAACAACAAGTTTACCAACAGCAGGGGACACCGCAGCAACCACCAACACAACAAGCACAGATGCCACATCCGCAATTACAAATGCACACACAACACCAACAATTGCCACAACAACAACAGCAGGCACTGCAAACACAACCACACATGCAAACATACACGCAAACGCAGCTGCAGCCAATTACAAAACAAAAGCAGGTCCAAATGGTGCAGCGGTACACACAAGTACAGGACAATGCAATAACATCCACTGGCACGCCTGTAGCACAGACACAGCTAGGGAAGGTGACAATACTGGGCCACAACCCATACACAGGAAATGGGCAGACACTCAAGGATTCTCTGGGGCTCGATGGTTGGTTCCCTTCACTGATAACATCTCCTTATCTGTAAGTGATCACGATATGTCCCTCCCACTGCTATACTCAAAACAGTCACCAGTAAACATACTAAGTAGGGACATCATGAGCAGATTGAATATGACCATCTCCTTTACTGACAAGGGAATAATATGCTCCACACCAGGCATCAACATGCTCACAGCACGACAAATACTACAGGCTTATGCGGCAAAACAGTAGCCAGAGCAGAACCAGTGGATGGAGAACTATTCCAATATGGGACAGACATGGCAATAGCATGGCTACCAGGAATTGAGGGGAAAGTTTGGAGGAGGTCAGCAGCTTACCTTTTTAGACCTGAGACACCAGCCAGCGAAAAGGAAGGGACACGAATATCACTGAGCATTGAGAGCATTGTAGCAACACAAGACTACATTGCAGTACACGCCCAAGACCGGGAAGGGAGAGCCTAGAGAGCAGTGATAGCATTAGCAGAGGGGTGCCGACTAACCCAGATATCTGATGAGGAGATCTTCTCAGACGATAATGGTGAGGGGGAGATGGTGTTTGAGATGAGCGTCCACATCTGGGTGACAGTGAAATACAGAGACATAGCGCAGAAGATGGCACTGGCGCTAGAGGCACCAGCTACTACCACTGTACCATTTTTCGAGGAGGATCTGGCAGCATTACCTGCATTTCTATGGACCACTAGTCCATATGACGTGGGCTACATCAAAAGCATTGGAGGGGTGAAAATAAAGTTGAAAAAAGGAGCAATATTGCCGAGAGTAAAGCAATACCCACTATCAAAGGAGGCAGATGAGGGAATATATGAAACAATAATGGCACCGATAAACAGAGGTATACTAGTAACATAAGAGTCTCCATGCAAAACTGCTGTGCACCCTGTGCGCAAGGATATGGGAGGGTCTTGGCGTTTCATCCAGGATTTGAGACCCCTCAACCATATTGTAGAAGCGGAATACCCTATCGCGGCTAATCCAGCCACTATACTATGTGGAATACCAGCAGAGGCGTCACGATTTACAGTGATTGACCTCAAAAACGCATTTTTCTTAATACCTTTGCACCCCGACTCACAAGACTTGACAAGTTTCACATACAGCAACACAAAATGGAAACACACTAGGCTGCCCCAAGGGTACTGTGAGTCGCCCTCCATCTTTAACAGGGTGATACAAATGGACTTGGGTAACATTGAGATGGAAAGTACAGTGCTGCAATATCTGGATGACATAATAATATGCAGCAACACAGAAGGGAAGTGCAGGAGAGACTCCATCAAAATGCTCACAGTGTTAGCAGAAAAGGGGTACGAGGTGGACAAGGAAAAGCTACAGTACTGCCAAGAACACGTGCTCTACATAGGCCGGCTTTTTTCACAAAATGGAAGGAACATTGCACCACAAAGGGCACAGGCCATAACCAACACACCACAGCCACAGACAGTGAGAGAAATGCAGCAGTTCTTGGGTCTATGCAACTATTGCAGGGCCTGGGTTTTTGATTACAGCTCATATATAGGACCACTGCTTGAGGCTCTCAAAGAAGCGCAGTGGGGAGAGAGGAAGTTGAAATGCACAACCGAAATGACAGAGGCATTTCAGGAACTAAAACATGCCATATCCACAGCACCAGTACTTGCCACGCCGAATTATGAAGAACAATTTTTCATCTTTTCACATTGTAGCTCAGCAGTAATGAGGGCAGTGCTGACACAAAAAACTAGCATGGGACACAAACCAGTGGCCTTCTACAGTGGCCACCTGGATCCTGTAAGGTTAGGCCACTTCCAATGCGAACAGAGTTTGGCTGCCGCAGCTTTTGCAGTAGAAAAATCATCCTCCATAACAATGGGCTGTCCAACCACACTGTACGTGGAACAAGCCCTGTTTGCAACACTGAACAAGCCAAAATCAACTTTGACCACTCAGAGGGCATCAGGGTACGAAGTAATTTTGTCCATGCCAGAGTTAACAATTGTAAGATGCAACCACGTGAACCCAGCAAGGTTCATAGCAGAGGTAGTGGAAGATGGCAGCTGCACTCATGACTGCACACAGGCCATTGACACGTACTCCAGCACAATAAAGGTTGAGGAAAATGCCCTAGAGGGGGGAGGGATAATGTACATTGATGGGTCATCAACAATTGACCAGAGTGATGGGATACGCAGAACAGGAGCAGCAGTGGCGAGAATGAGAGAAGATTTGACATATGTCCCAGTGAAATGTATCCAGTTACCACAACACTACTCTGCCCAAGCAGCAGAATTAGTGGCCCTAATTTTAGCATTGAAAGAAAGCATTAACAATAGAGTAACCATATATTCTGATAGTGCGTAAGTCACATCAACTGTACATTCAGGATTAATTAAGTGGCAGCGAAGAGGGTTCAGAAGAGCAGATGGCACCCCAGTGCAACATGCCCCACTACTTGCTGAATTAATTGAAGTAATTGAAGATCTCGAAGAAATAGCCTTGGTGAAGTGTCAGGCCCATACAAACGGGGATGATCCCATTTCCAAAGGTAACGAAACAGCAGACGCACATGCTAAATATGCTGCGTATTTCAGTGAGATATGGATTCCCGCAGAAAAAGGAAAAGATAAGGGGAGGGCGGGGGCTAGACAGATGTTGTTAAAGGATGGGTACACCCACATCCCTGAAAATCAAATAATGGAATTACAAGCAGCAGCACCCATGGCAGAAGAGGAGCTATGGGTCAAAAGAGGATGCACAATGTCCCCCAGAGACGCATTATGGCGACAGAACAATACAGGCAAAATAGTGATGCCCCTGGCCCTATTGAAAACAGCCCTGGCTCAACTACATCATCCCGCACACACAGGAAAAGAGGTGATTGCAGCTAGAATAAAAGAGGGCTGGTTCTGTCCCGAGCTAAATTCACATGTTGCAAACTTCATTAGCAATTGTCTTACTTGTCAACAATTTACAGCCGGTCACACGCTGCAAGTGATCAAAGGTGTTATACCCCGGGCGGAAGGACCCTTCCTGCACCTCCATATTGACTACGTTGACATGATCAATGTATGTCCAGGAGACAGATACATGATTGTTGTAGTATGTCCATTTTCAAGGTGGATCGAGGCAGGTCCATGCTCCCATACTGACGCCCTCAGGGCAGCAAAGTTCCTGGTGAGGGAGGTGTTCCCAAGATGGGGGGTGAGCAAAGTGTTGCAGTCTGAAAATGGCCCACACTTTGCCCATGAAATGTTTCAACACATAACTGCTCTCATTGGTATTAAGCACAAGTTTGCATGTGCGTAACACCCACAGGCGAATGGCGTTTTTGAACGCCTCAACAGCCTCCTAAAAGAAGAGATAGCCAAAATACAACAATCAACAGAGAAAAGCTGGCTCTACTGCCTCCCCTTATCCCTATTTCAGTTAAGAAACAGGCCAGGGTCGGATCCCCACTTAACACCCCATCTGGTGGTGACCAGACGCTAAATGCATCTCCCACTGACATCTCCATCAAGGGCTATAACAGATTGCCATGCATCTCAGACTATTTTTGGTGAAGAAATGTACGAATATGTCTCTTCCTTGGTCACTAGTGTTGCCTTCATCTCTCAACAGCTCGAGTGTACGCGGAGCGGGTCGAAGAACACCCAACAAGAAGAAAGAGCAGATGAAGAGCAGGAACAAGCAACACAGTGGACAGTAAGTGAGGGGGACAGTGTCCTCCTGCGAAATTACAACCACCGGTGGAACAGCCCCAGTTTCATCGGGCCCCACCTGGTGGAAAAAACGGCTCCTAGAGCCGTAAAGCTCTGAGATTAGAACGTGTGGACGCACTTGCATGACATCAAGCCCTACAAAGATCAGACCGGCCCTTGCGTCGACGACAGGGCCAACGCAGCAGCAACAGCAACCAACGACACAGACAACACAGCCCAAACCCCTAAAACCCCTAAAGACTCAAGTGAACAATTGCCCATAGCCCACCCCATGGTAACGAGATCCCAAAGTAAGGAGAGCACCGCCCCAATAAGCCCCGACCAAACAAGCCCCGCCCCGGCCACCACCTAAATAAAGGCCATTGCCTTACAAACTGCCAAGTTATACCACACTATCTAGACACGTGCATGTTATATTTCTTTTTGTCTCGCACATGCAGATACCACAAAGAACTGTTTATGTATAAAGAGAAGTGAAATAACTAACGCTTATGTTTTGCCCAGGTGTAAATGCTGCCCACAGATAACAATACCCCAGAAGCACTGTCACACCAATTAGTATACGCTATAAAAAGACCACAATATTTAAAGAAAAGAGCTATACGTGTGTATTAAAACATGTGCATTTTGGCCATAGAGCAATCATTCCCACATCTCAACGAGCACTTACCAGCCCTGAGAGATAGGACGCTAAGTTACGGGTGGGAGCAGCTTTTCGTCTGGGCATTAAACGACTACATGGTAGGGAGAGCTTGAATAATCAAAACTAACAAAATGAATGCTTATTTTTAGACATTTTCAGGCGGGCATCTATAATCAAAGGTAACAAGCTGCAGGACCGCAGCAGAAGTAAGAGGAAAATGCTGGTGATATTAGCTATTGTAATAAAAACTATAGGCTTGTTGTTTATCACTGTTCTATTTGCTGCCACTGTCTGGCAGGCACACTATGCTTCCAATGTCATGGCTGCACCTCCTACTAACAAACCCCCCACCACAGCTGCAACAGGTACGGTATCAGGAGGTACAAGTAACACAAGAGTACACGGGAAGAGGATCAAACGTAGCACAGCTATTAATAACAATGGGGTAGACACATACCTTACAGAGTCCGCACACGTCTCAAACAACATGTGGTATCGGCACATGTCCAAAATTGGTAAGGGGACAACTAAGGACAACTGCTATGTGTGCTCATTGATCCCATACGCCATGAGCGCATCCAGAACGTTTGTGGCTACTGAAGTACCTGCAACATCAGTGGAGTGCCTGATATACCTGGCCCTGTTTCAAACAAAAGGACGATTTCAAGGGAGAATGGCAATAATGCAGTGGAAGACGAGGGACACATACCCGTATGAAAATAACTTCATCAAGACACTTCACATGTACAATCACTACTGGCAACTAACACAAGGGCTCCAATATGGTGACGGATGGACCAGACAAAGGAGAAACAAAGGAAGTAACATTGAATTATCTACCATGTAAATGGCGTGCAAGAGAAGTTCCCGGAGTACTACGATGCTGGGAAAGGCCACTGCTAGTAATATATGGAAAGGTGTACACGAAGGAAGAATGGACAGATGGGTTTGTGGGGAGCAATATGGTAACATTGACAAAAGCAACTGTGGCGAAAATTAATAAAGAAAACGACAAGTGTTACAATGAATGGATAAAGAGCGCAGGACTGGTAACATGGCTAGAGATGGACGAGGATCCAGTAAAAATACTCCCACTAACTGCACCTGCACTACGTTATCAACACAACAGAGATGTTCATGTTGGAAGGAACAGCAACTGCAAAAGAATAGTAATGATAAATGAGGAGGGTGCCGGTACAGCAGTTTTAATGGATCACTATTGGGCCTGCGGAGAAAAAGAATACCACAGCTTGCCGCCATCTTGGAATGGAATATGCACTATGGTACACATAAACGTACCATCCCTAGTAGTACCACAGAAACATGTCAACTTGGGAAACTTCCCTAAAATGGACGAAGGGAATAAAAGGAACAACAGATCAGTGACGCTTGGAGGAGGACAGGAGAAGAACGGCACGACAATATTGTCAAGAGTAAAAAGACAAGGAGAACCACTGACGGGGAACTACCTGTGGGGAAGATCGGAAACAGCTCTCAGTGACATTCCACCAGGACACAGACTATTCAGCAGAGCAGCAATGTTCTTTTCCTCTATAATACATCCGGTCTTGGATGCCATCATGGCTGTCAGATGGTCTTAAGGTAATAGCTGGATGCTTAATATTGGGAATGGCCGCCCTGTTAGGACTGAGGTTGTGGAAAGCAAGGACAGCACGCACAACTGATGAAATGATGGAAATGATCGCCATGCATGCCATGATGCCAGCAGAAGACGACAAAAACACAGATATGATCATTAAGGAAAGAGAGAGACTGTGCAAGCAAATATTAGAAGCAGACTTGCACCCACCACCAGTGAAAGTAGAGAACCCAAGGAACCCGAAGAATTATGTTGGAAAATGGGTCTACTGCAAACCCGGTGGTGGATGCGTGTACATGTACTGCTCATTTGAAGACCATGTGAACCAGTATAGACACCTAGCTGGAATAACAAAGGTATGGAGAGTACGCGGAGAGAAGAGAAAGGATAATTTTGTGGTCGACAAGTCGACCAGAGGGGGGACTGAAGTGGGAAAATGGGAAAACACCCTCCCCCCCATTTTCATCCAGACCCTGGCCTAGAGGATCGCAGCCCAAAAACCCCCCGCGAGAGGAGTTCGACCCATTCACTTCCTTACCAGACAAGACGGTACCATGTGTTTATGGCCAACATACACGAGATGCATGCCCAATACCAAATCCTGGTCAAGCACACTGGTCACTCGCGCATCAACCTACACGAAGAACATACTCAGTGCTATGACGTAGCAGACTGGCACACCCACAGACATACATCGTTATTTTTCACATAGGCCTTCTACAGCACCGCAGAAACGCAAGACGCCTGAAGAGCTTGTGTATTCATGCTTGCAGATGCTTTCTTGCTACCTAGCCCCATAGAGACGCCATCTTATAAATCTACTGCTGCTTGTGACACTCTGTCGCCTCGTGATCCCATATTATGGATTATATACCGCCACCCAGAAGCTTGGCCCGAGTAGGCCGAAAGCAAGAGTCCCCAGGCAGGAGCCTCTCAGACGAAAATCCTCCCAAGACAAAAAAGCAAAGCGCTGACCACGCAGAACGAGCCCCATTGTGATCCCACAGACAAGGACGCAATGTTGCAACCCACATGCCGCGCTCTCAAAGCCAAGGTTATTCCTGCCACCGCCAAGCGCCCCTCACAGCCGAAATACAAATCAAATGCTCATAATTCTGCTCCAGCTATGGTCTCTCCACACGTGACCAAGCCGAACAGACAAAATGCCAAGCTCATGAGACAAAGTCGCCGGGGTCCCACGTCTGGGACACAGGTTGCAACAACGGAGTGACAAGTTGGACACCTACACCGATGGGAAAGGCGTGATAATCAGCCACTAGCAAGACCTGTCCATTGTCCACCATTAACACATAGCTGCACATTGTTGCCAGCACCAGGTACATCGCGAGCTGGGAACGGCGACGGTCCCAGGCTTTGGGGCTCGTGAAGAAACCAATTCGAGTACGAGGGGCACCTCACTGATGCCATTTCAGCTAGCCAATCACCAAGTGTCCCCTTGTAATCAATTTGTTGTAGCTATTGTTAGGGACAGCCCAAGCGTGCCACTTGACCCCTCCTTATCCACTAATATTCCTTCATATAGGTAACTAAACTAACCCTACCACTCGGGGAGCCAACCCGAAGTGGAGATAGGTTTTATGATGATTTTTCCCAGGTTACGCGAGTAGCACGTCATACTATGGTAAAAAGGGCCTGCGAACCCACTAACAGTGAGAGCGTCTTCCCGGATGCATACCGGCCGAGAACAATCCCTGCCGTTACTATAATAAACAGCAGTAATATACTTTGCTCTTGTGTGTGCCTTATACTCCTTTTGGGACGCGGGAGGAGTTGGAGCCTCCCCAGCCCCGGTGGTCCGCGGACAGCTCTGCCGGCCTCCGGGAAATCACCCTGACAAGTGTCAATGAATAACTTTAGCCCAGCAAGGGCGTTGAGTCGTCAGCATCTCTGGTCTTCGGGTGGTGGGAAACCCACCGGTGGATTCGCCTCGCTCGTCGGCGGCCTTGACTTTCTCCAGCAGGACGAAAGCGCTCGACTATGATGAGCAAGAGAGTCCTTGTTTCAATTTTCTTAAGCAAAGGAGCACTGTGGCTCCGGTCGGTGACAGTGATGGACTTCAATGTCTGGACGCTTTGCTTCGTGATTCTGCGGCGGTTCCAGTCTCCGGTCGGCAGTCTTTCGAGAGTCTGACGTCCAGGGAGCTTTGGCAAAGATCAGCTGGTGCACGATGGTCCCTCGTGCCTCGGGAAGAGGTCTCCTAGCCAGGTGCTCTCTTGGGTCAGTTCCTTGACAGTCACACAGCTTTCAGATTAGTGAAGGACAAAAGCCACAATCCTTCCAGTGGGCTTCAAGGTTAAGCATCAACTTCAGCTTCTGAACGATTTCTAGCAGTGAGAGGCCCCCAGATATAATGTTCTGTCTCTCATTCATTCTGCTGGGTCACACTCAGGCAACCAATCACTCAGAAGGGCATTCAGCAGGCAGGCAATCAGGCTCACAGTGCATTCAGGCCATTATCCTCCCTCTCAGACAGTCACAACAAGGAATGTGTATTGGGACAAGTACCCAGCCATTCAGCACTCCACACTGCATTCATGCCAGTTTCGGGCAGGGCTGCCTCATTCATTGTATTACATACCAGCAACCAGACACCCATAACAAGAAGTGCACATTGGTCACACACTCCATTCACCCAGGTCCCACCCCAAGGGTGTACCCACAAGATACAGTAATTGGGAAGGCTCCAGCCAGTCTGGCCTGGACGTCCCCACAAACCATATATGGCACTTCCACCAAACAGCCAGTCAGGATCAAGGGACAGATCAGGGCTTCCCAGGACTTTGGGAAAAACAAGGTAACAGGCAATAGAAAGCAAGAGGCCACAGGGGCCATCTTGTCTCCTATCATGAATCAACTAATTCCAATGGCAGGGCCTGGGTATCCCAAAATGGAGGATACTCAGAGCACCTGTTAAATTCAGCATGGAGCTGTCACCAGCCCATACCCTGCTCTGCTCTGTGGGCCACACACAGGTGCACAAACACATACACTAGGGGGACATGGTTGTACCCCCATCCATTAGTGCCATAAGGGTATCCCAAGGGTCTGTACACCAGACCAAAAAGAGGAAGAGCTGCACTGCCAGGAGTCTCACATGGACTCCTGGACAGAAAACAATACAGAACACATATGAAAAAGGACTACAGAACAACGACAGGGAGGCCCTGTCCCTCCAATGCATTTCCAGCATCACAGGCGGAAAACTATATACAAGACCCTTATAAGTATTTGGGTCATAACCGGGATTGTGAAGAAGGATCCTTGATCCAGAGACCTCTTAAAAATAGACACAGCTGCAAAATAGTCTGCCTATACCAACCTGAAGGCCAACGGTAAAAGGAACTCTAGAACCATAGTGGTGGGGAAACTGATTGGATCTATCCTGCGGTCCCTAAACCACGCCTCAAATCTTCTCCATCTGCATGCGTACAGAGATCTGGTAGATGGCCTACATGCAGTCAATAGCACTCAAGTACTTCTTCTGAGAGGTCCCAGTCATCATATTTCATCCTTTCAAGAGCCACGCATGTAGGTTGAGGGATTCTGGGTTCAGGTGGAGTACCCTACTTTCTGACTAGGATAGGAGGTCCAGCCGCGGAGGCAACCCAGAGAGGTGGGCAGATGGTCAATTCTAGGAGTTCCGAGTACCATGTCCCCTTCCCCCAATATGGGGAAATCAAGATCATGGTGGCTCGAAACCTCCTCAACCTCCTGAAAACCCACCGGATGACAGTTATAGGAGGGAAGGCATAGTGGAGGTTGAAGACCCACTCCACCAGGAATGTGTCCCCTAGTGCACCTTTTGCTGGGAATTCCCTCAAGCAAAACTATCAGCACTGCGAGTTGGACCTCGTGGCAAACAGATCTACCATTGGGGTACACCACTGAGCAAAGATCGAGAAATTCCTGGCAGACTTAGAACGCGTCTGAGACCGGGCTCTGCCTACTCATAGTGTCCACAAGCCCGTTCTCCGTTCCTGGTAGATGGACAACTGAAGCGAAGCGCTAGTTCGAAAGCAACCAGTACCGTAGTTGCAGCGCCTCCTTGCAAAGGGGTAGAGACTAATCACCCCCCGTTTGTTGAGATGGTGCATGGCCACTGACGTGTCTGTCATAAAAAGAAACATGCTTCCCTTTTGGAGAGGGCGCAAAGGCCATCACGGCTATCTGGATCTCCCGCAACTCCAACCTGTTGATATACCACCAGCTCTCCATTGGTGATCAAAGGCCGCTCACCTGCAGATCCCTGCAGTGAGCGCCCTAACCCTTCAAGAACGCATCCATGACCACCTGGTCCTGGATACAGGGAGGCCAAAAGGATACCCCTGTCTTCATATTTCTTTTTCTGCTGGCCCACCAAGACAGGTCGCTGGCCACTGATCTTGACACCTTGAGGATGTCTTTCATTAAAGTACCGGTACCACTGGTCCCTCAGTAGCCATTGCATGCACCAGAGAAATACAGTAAGCCATGAGACCCAAGAGGCGGAAGAAGGAGACTGCTGGTAAGCTGTTGTGGTTTTGGAAGAATCTGACCATTTGCTTGATACTGGTGACTCTTTCTTCGGAGGTGAGGGGGGGGGAACTTCCCCACTCATGTGTCCAGGACTGCTCAAATGAACTGGAGTTTCTGCGTTGGTGTGATGTGGGACTTCTGGAAGTTTTGGGAGAAGCCCAACCTGTGTAGCAGGGAGCAGGTGTCATCCATACTTGCTCTGGCAACCTCCCTCAGATAGGCCAGTCATGCAGGTGCAGGAATACGCTGATGCTAGATCTCTTGAGGTGTTCCGCCACCATTGCCATTAGCTTAAAGGCCCTGTGCGCGGAGGTTAAGCCAAAGGGGAACACTTTGAATTGGTAATGAGTGTCCCCTGTGAGCAATCTTAGGAAACGTCTGTGCTTTGGACAGATTGGCACATGAAAATAAGCGGCCTGAAGATCCAGCAACACCAACCAGTCCTAACGTTGCAGAGCCTGAAGAATTTCTTTCAACATCACCATTACGGACTTGTCCTTCTTCCAGAACTCGTTTAAGGCCTTATGGTCCAAAATGGGACAGAGTCCTCCTCCTTTCTTGGGTACCTGAAAATAACGAGTACAAGCCCGATCCTCTCTGCTCGGGAGGCACCGTTTCCACAGCACCCTTCGATAACAGGGCTTGCAGTTCTTCCTGGAGCTCCTGATCCGGCTGCTAGAGAGGGGGAGGTGGTCTGTTTGGTGGTCTGCTCAAAAATTGTGGATAGTACCCCCATTCAACGAGTTGCAATGCTTGAGTGTCGGAGGTTATCTCCTTCCATTGAGGCAGGTGCTTGCAAATTCTGCCTCCAACTGGAGAAACATGAGGGGAGAACTCAAAGAGGCCTGGCAGGCACACCTGCCCCCGACACCGCTGCTGCAATCTGCTGATCCCTAGAGGCTCCTCTGCCCCATCTGGGGTGCAAGAAACGGCCCTGCCTTTGCCTGGCTTGTGGTAGCTGTGCTCTCTTTCCAAATGGAGTGTACCGACTACAGCATCTTCCCCTGGAAACAAAACCGAAAGATTGTTTAGACATTTGCTGCAAAGCCAGGCCCAGCCACTTGGCAGTTAATTTAGAGTCTGTGAATGTCTCCAAGCACACATCGCTATAGTGTCGCAAAGGCGCTCTCATTCGAAAGCTATGTCCAGGAGCATAGCCAGAAGCCAGATTTGTGCAGATATGCCTCCCTTCTCAGTACAGTGGGCAATCCCGACAGTGTCCAGGCCCGACTGCAGTGCCTGGCAAGCCACTTATTTGCCGTCATCCACAATCCGCAGAAAACCATACCTCATTTCACCAGCAGGGATGTGTTATGCTGCATTCTTGACAAGTCTCCACATACCATAAGAATATTTGGCAAACAACACATGATACATTCACTACCTTGAGGGCCATACTGCCCGAAGCAAAAAAGTATTTTTTGCTAGGGCATCAGTCTTCTTAGATTCCCTGTATGTTGGCAAGTTCAAGGTAGATGTGGCTAGTCTGGAGCCCACCATAGCGGCTTGCACTAGTAGACATTCAGGAGTAAGGTTAGTAGAAATAAATGGCAACGCCCCCTTGCTGGGTTATACTTCTTGGTAAGTTCCGGATCCACAGCTGGAGTGGAGCCAGATTTCAGCCACAAGGTGCTAATGCGATCAGTAATAGCAACATTGAAGGCAACACAGTTTCTGTTGGGAGTCCTTTGTCCAGAATACCCGTGAGGTCATAGGCTGACAGGGGCTTTGCTGGGGCGCCCAGACCCAAGCATTCCACCACCCTCTCCAACAATCCTGTGATATTGGTCATTACCATGTCCACATGGGGCGGCTTGCTGCATATGTCTAGGTCAGGAAATATGTCCAGACCACTGGAATCATGGAGCCCTTCTGCACAAGTGCAACCAAATCAGCCTGGTCGGTGAAGTAGTCTTCTCCACTGACCCCTTCACCCATAGGCCCGAAGCCAAAAGGCACTTGGTCCCCCTTGTCATAAAACAAATCGACCGCATAGTGCCAAAAAACTTTGATTGCGATTCAGGAACAAAGGAACAGTCAGCTGCCGGCGCCAACGTCAAATAATCAATCCCACCAGATCTAATGGGGCCGATAACATGCAGGCCTTCAACGCTATGTCTGGCTTGCTAGTAGTCTTGTTTGGGAACGAGGGCATCAGGCCTGACTTGGCTCTTTGAAAGCCTCCCACTCTGCACTCTGACAGGTCTTACCACATTCCTCTGATGAATCTCAGTTGTGCCTGTATAGCTAGCGACATTTCTTTTTGTGGGAAGAAGAGGACAACAAATGGCTGTGAGAATGCAACCTTTTCTTGGACTTCTTCCGATGCCTGTCCTTCTCGGGCGTGGCAACCTTTGTCTCAAGTCCCGACGACCTAGCAGTGGAACGAGATGGGGATTTCGGCAGGGGTCTCCTGAGGGATACCTTCGCTGACGGTTCCCTCAATGACTTGGGGTTCATCTGCTGACAACAGCCACAATCCTCGATGACATATTTACCCAGACACCACACGCAGATGCCATGCAGGTCAGTGATTGACATCTTGGAGTTGCAGTCTTGACACTGCTTGAAACCGAAAAGCTGTTGAAAATGACTAGTCACAAATTTCTTTGATGAAACTCGTTCTGTCAAGCAGCGTGCTGAGCACTTGGAATGAAGGAACTGAAGTATGTGGGCATAGTGACATAGTATACATGGCGGCCAAAATCACGTCCGGAGCAAACGAGTGGCACGTCAAGTAAAGAGGTATCGCCGGATGAGACATACTACACCCACTGTCAAAGGTTTCTGAGCGGCGGACGCTGGAATGGATATCTATGTGGGAGGAATCTGCGGGAGGATACAATCTATTGAATGAGGGACTACCAATCACAAACGGAGTCAAATCAGTTGGATGTTAAAAAAACATGTAAAAGAACAATGGGATTTTCTCAAGAGGTATGGAACCTGGAGGAGAAGTTGAAGACTGGCAGGAGACATACCAGCCAGAGAGAGTCGGGTCAGGAGAGAAAGATAAAGAAACTCCTGCCACAGGAGCCTAGGTATCATCCCAGTCAAATCTGACCACTTGCCTGTTAGTACCATTGCCCTGAAGGGCACCCTGACCAGCGGGAGAATATTTGCATGGCAGGTTAACAGTTCAGGTAGAACTGGTTATAGTTAAGCATTAAAAAACCAAGCAAGAGGGGCAGAGGTTAGCAATACCTTGCTAGACAGTAGGATCCAGAGAGCAGACAAGGCACTGTGAGTGGTCAGTAATGCGAGGCGGAAAACTGCTTTTGATTTTCTCAAAATTAAACATTTTATTAAAGATAAAAAGTGCAAAAAAATCCTTGCTAAACCTACTCTATCAGGGAATTCCCTACCTACTCTAAAGGCTAAGGGAATAACTCATAACACAAACAGACTGGCCCTCACACTAAACAACAAAACATTCAAAGTAACTGATAAACATGAACAACCAGTAATTTGGATGACCTTCACCTGTCTTGGGCTAATCCCCTCCCCTGGATTACTAAAAGTCAATGTACCCAAATGTTCAAAAGGCAAATTAAAGTATTGAACCAGTTCTTGTAAGTTCCAAATGAAACAAACATTCACAAAACACAAATCCACTGCTAACAGTTCTTCAGCTTTCTGTCGAAACGATCCCCTTCCAATTCCAGCTAAGAAAATAGCACCAGTGGTAATCCTGGATGTCTTTCTTCCAAGATTGATTGGCTACAGTTCAAAGAATAGATTAGCAACTTTTCCTACTACAATTCTACAAGTGTCCGTAACCTCTGCAGTACATTTGGTATAATTGCCAGGATGCTTGTTCTTGGGTTGTTGCTTTCCTCCTGACAACCACCCTTCTACTGCTGTTACTGTGGAAACCAACTCCTCGGTTCAACCAACTTCAATTTGACATCCGCTGACAGTATTATACACAACCACAGTTTTTGTATTTCTACTTTAACTTTATACTTTAGGGTAGTTAGGCATTTGTAAAGACAAGAAACTTCAACTACTGCAGGTAGGAAAGGCACTCTTCTTTCCTAAGCTTCAGGAAAATGGCAGACCTCTTTGTCTCTTCTTTCTGCGTTACTGCCACAAGGTTAACTTGCCTCTGCTTCCATACTGACTTTCTCTCCACCTCAACAGTCTAAGCATTACAGATTTGTTCAATCTTGATTTGTTCAATCTTTTTACAAGCACCCAGCCCGCTTCTCCAGCTTTGTTCACACCTTCTTAGTTCCAGTAGCTACCTTGAAGCTGTATTGCCACACTTCCAACTTCATATAACAATGTCACACTGAGGACACTGGACCTTCAACAACTTCATCTGTTAGGTGGATAGGTTTAAACAGGGTTTTTTTCTCTTTAGAAAGAGTTTGCCTCTTGACTTGGGCAATGGCTTGTTCTTCTTGGTAATACAACAACTTTTGAGTTCAAAGAATACGTGTTCTTTATGTTGAAAAGTTACATTTTCAAAGGAGAAGTAGATTTAGGCACACGCGACCACTCTTTAAGGTAGTTCTTTAACTTTAAGTGTCTAAGGGCCACATCACGAGTTGGGCGGTAGCTCTTAAATGCAGCAGTAACGCTATTACAACCGCATTTAAGAGTCCGCCCAAACATGGGTCTGGCGTGTTTACCCCCAGCTCAGAGCTGCGGGAAAATGTGGGAGAAAAACTCCCCTTTTCAGGTGCAATTAGAGCTGCGCAATTAGCGTGCGCTAATTGCGCCGAAAATACCAATGGATCCAATGGGGAATTACAGTAACTGCCCAAAGGTTGATCCGGTGCTAATAGTGCCGGACCAGTTGGCGGTAACGCTATTAGTGCAGGTGGTAACCCAGCAGTAATACTGCCGGCATACCGCCCAACTTGTGATGATGCCCTAAGTATTTGTATTCCCACGCATTAAAAAGGAGGCACTTTCACACTCTGATCTGTGAGAAACCAAAGGGTGGCTCACCTACTAGTCCCCAGGGATCTCTCTCAGGTGGCCAGGGCACAGCCATCACCTTTGGATTCAAACCCTGGGGGTGGACCAGTGCAGGTGGATCACCTGGGTAACGGATCTTTGCAGAGTGGGGGTGAGGAAGCTGAGGGTGAGATGCAGAATTCCCCCCTTTTTTGTGTTTCTATGTTCATTCTTCATCTTTTGTTTTCACTGCACTTTTGCAGCAAAATGTTTGATGAAAAAAAACATCCATTTAAAAATGTTATTTGGCAGGGTCCCCCTCAATAACCCCTCCCCCATTATTTATTCCCTATACACCACCCCACCCTACCCCTTGGATCCCCCTCCCCAAAAGTTTGTTTTATTTTGGAAAAAAGAATTTGGCAAAAAGTGCAGCGGGAAAAAAAACGGGCGATGAATGAACGTTGTACCCTTTTTTGTACATCTAACCCATCCTATCTTTTAGGATTCTCTGTTGTTTCAACCCCCACCCCTTCTACTCAAACACTGGGCAGAGGAAGAGTGTGAATGAGAGTAACAAAACTAACTTTTATACATCGTAGTGAACATATCCCGTCAATCGGGTCAGGCAAAATCAGGCACTTTGCATACATCTGATACCAATTAGCTCTCCTCACACAGATAAAGGGGAGAACATGGAGACACACTCTGAGCAAGGTGGAACACGAGTAAGAGTAGAGCTTCTGGGGCAAAAGCAAACCTACTGGAGCAGAGTGACGGACCAAGGGTTGAGAGCAGCTGGTCGAGAACCCCAGAAGTTCCCTACAGGAGGCCGTTGCCTCCAAAAGGCAGCGAAAGACACGTGGAGAAGGCCAAATACCATAGCAGAAGGCTGCATTGTGTTTCAAGGATGCCAGTAACCCCCCAGGGTGAACGGCAGAGTTGGGGAGGCAAGGCCAAACTTGACTCGTAAAGTGGAAGCCAGCAAAAGACGAGAAGGAAACGCACACAGCTGGTGAGTTGGCAAGTGACCCGAGAGACCAGCGTGTGTTGAGGAAAGATTGAAGTTGCATCATTATATCGCAAGTGAAGGCTGCACGCATGTGGATGAGACGCAAAGAAAGGCAGACCTGTGAATGAACTTTGAAGTAAGAATAGCTGCAGAACCAGCAATAATGAATAACAGAGTTGTCCAGCGAAAGGAAGTAGCCCACTCGAAAGTCTCTGTGAAAGGTGAATTTTTTGTCACAATAAAGTTAATGAACTATAAAAATGAAGTGATCAAAGTTAAACCGGAGAGAAGGAGATCGATAAAAGCTGAACATTGAACTTTGAGTCAAAATGGTCCTGCCGAGGCCTGTAAAGAAAACCACGCACATTTGAAAGTCTTCGACATCCAGAAACGGTCTGAGCTTGACTGAGGGAGACCCGGAGTGTAATAAGTTTGAGGAAGGGAGCCCCTGCAAGTATTGTTGAACTTTTGTTTTGTGAAAGGTCCGAGCCCAACAGAGGGGGACCGGCGTGAACTTTTTGTTGAACATTGTTTGGAAGAATGAAAAGAGAGACTTTAAGTGGAAGGTCAGGTGGACCTCAATCCACAATTTGAACTATTTTTGTGTTAAAAAAAGAAAAAAGGAGGCAGAGTGTGTTATCCTGCTCACAGCGACCGCCTTACTCTGTGCTCTCTAACATGGGAAGTAGAGCAGATTCAGCCACATTTATTTTTTATATTTGGACACTGATTTTCCTTTACATACATATCTCCTTTATACACTTTTTGTACAAGAGATAGGGCAGGCATTAGGTTTTGTTAACATAGGCCATTTTGATTTGACTGACTCCACTGACTCCCACCCTAGTTATAGAGCAAAGTAGGAGTTTTTCCAAACCCAGAAACCTTATTAAATGTTTTACAAATTGTACCTTTTGTGTCAGTCTCATACTTGTGATGCCATGCCTCCCCTACCGATCGGGAATCACAATTGGTTGCACGCGACCTTCCTTTGATGCCCTAAGATCTTTTAACAATTGTGAAAGTCTGCGCTAGTGTTGTTGGAGTAATTTAGAAAACGTTCTCCCTTTTATTAGAGACACGCGACCACTTCAGCAACATTAAGAATTCAACAATGGAAATTAAATACTTTTCTTTGTATGCAAGCACTATACCTTTGACTAGAAGTGCTTGAGGTACATTTCCAATGAAAAGAATAGCTTTCACAAGGACAAACCGTCTATACTCGCTTTTAATCTTACGCAAGCCTCTTTAAAGCTAGTAAGAGTTACCGGCAGGGGTTTTCCTCAACGCCAAGCCTCAATCGCCGGCTCCAGAAACACTGTGGTTGCGGGCTGCTTCCACTTCCCGACTTCTTCAACTACAACTTTAGGCACACTTGGAACTCGCACCTATCTGCAGCATGGGTGTCTCTGGTCCGGCCTTATCAACTTGGACTCTCCTTTACTCCTCTGTTCCTCAGCTTGCTTCTTTACACGCGCCTCAGCTTTCAGCATGATTAGGGCTCTGCCATTACAGTCACTAGGCACACCTGGGAAGACCTTCCCTCTCAGCATGTCTCTCTCAGTGCAGCCACAGCAAGGCAGGGTTTGTGAACACAGGACCCTCTCAGAATTTACAGGTGAAATCTGCTTCCTTCGTGTCCCGGGGTGCCTTATGACCTCACACCACCTCATGAACTGCCAGATTCGTGCTCTTCTGCTACTACTGCTAGCCTTCCAGCTCCCGCCCTAGCTCCTTCTGCCTTCCCTCTCCTATGGTAGCCTTTTATGCCTCCTAGGTGGGGCCATTACTGTGAATTGCCTGACCTTTGCGAGAGCTCTTAGACCTAGTTGCCTGTCCTTCACTTCTACATGCCTCTTCAGCCCTCTTCTTCGTCAGTCACCTTGGGATTCTGGGATATGTAGTTCATTTTATCAGTTAGATTTTCCTCTTTCTTTAATTTGGCTCAAAGCCATCAAAAGAGAGGCATTACGGGGAAAGTCAAAAATGGGTTCTCCCCAGTCTTCCTATCTAGCCCCCCCGCACCTCCACCACTGTGTGATCCTCCCTCAGTGCACCACCCCCAGGGTCGGGGTCAGAATGCATCTGCCTTTCCCTGGCCACATGAGGAGGGCCCCAGAGCAGGTTTCTGGGGAGAATCCCATCAAATTCTTCACAGCACTAAAAACCTAACCAGAGAATTTGTAAGCAAAGTCCAAAGAATGTGTTATCTTTCATCATGGGGAAATAAGAGAACCAAACCAAAGTGAACTGTATGATCCATGGAACTGTTTGTGGTGAGGGACTCCAGGGGAAGACTTGGATTCCCATAGTTAGTTTCTGGACTTGATGTTGAGAGGAATTGCAGAGAAAGTGCTTTTTTTCCATACGTAGAACCCCCTAGGCACGGATTACTTTATCGACACCCTTTGTCATCTATTTAACTAGGAGTTCTAGTTACACTCTCTAAACAAGAGAGGAGTTTTCCAGCCCCATCCTGACATGCTTGTGTACAATAAACCATCTTTGCAATACCTGTGTGTCTGTGTTTGTTAGTGACAACTCTTCGGAACAGAGTCAGGGTACGCAGTTCTGCCTGGTCGATCAGGCAGAAATGGAAGAGATTGCCTGCTTGATGCGTGTAGTGCCTTCCAATATGGCACCCCACCATGGCCTCTGATGTCCACTAGAAACAACAGTCTAGTCTATTTTCAACCGACACGTGTTTCGACACGCAGGTCGTTTTCAAGGCACAAGAACACAGAGTATATCGAAGAAATCAATAAATGGGAAATCCCACAAGAAGCAGCGCGTTATAAGTATTACGCTGGTGTCAAGTCCAAGCCGTGATGGCCGTAACCAATATATAACTCGTTGGATCGAGCAGTCACAGTTACAGAGGAATTCCCCAGAGCACTGCTCTGGGGAATTCCTCTGTAACTGTGACTGCTCGATCCAACGAGTTATATATTGGTTACGGCCATCACGGCTTGGACTTGACACCAGCGTAATACTTATAACGCGCTGCTTCTTGTGGGATTTCCCATTTATTGATTTCTTCGATATACTCTGTGTTCTTGTGCCTTGAAAACGACCTGCGTGTCGAAACACGTGTCGGCTGTTTCTACAACAATTAAAGCATCAATTTTATAATTAGTGCTCCTTATTCATATGGTGTTCAGCGCATCTCCACCTCAACTCCCCTCTTGTACATATTTTCTGGTACCAGCCAGGGTGGACTGGCTGGCGTAGGTGGTAGTGCAGCTCACACTTCAATTTCTCCAGTATCAACACCAACAGTGAATACTAGCGCACAGACCTCGAATGCGATAATCCACATCTACTTTGTTTTAGTCTATTTTCAAGATGGTGGTCCACGGGAGTCACGGCTCACTCACTCCGTGGAATTGCATATATGAGGTGCAAGAGCTAAGCTCTGCACGTCCCTTCATTCTGAACACTGGCACTTGAAAACATTGTTAGCTATCCTTTGATTCTGCTCCTGGCTCTGTCTTTCCTTTCGTAGCCCTGTTCCACTCCCCGTTCGTCGTCCCTCTGCTTCATGTTAGCCTTTTCTGCATTACATTCCTACTTCTCCGTTACTGGTTCCCCCAAACCATTACTCTTCACAAGAGCCTCTCGCATCCATTTACTGCCTTGTTGTCTGGAATTCCGTCCTTCCTTCGGCTACCCCCAGTGCTTCCTGAATTCTACTGCTTTTCAGATGGCAAACAGCTATGGGATGCCTTCCATTTCTGCTGCAAAGTAAATGCTTCAGCCTGCATTCCTGCAAATCTGTATAAAAAAAAGAACAGTGCTCGCTTCAAATCATTACAGTAACCAGAGTTTTGTCTACGAGCAAAATAGAAGTTTAAAAGCAAGATATAGGGTGGTTATGGAGCAATATGGCTGAATAGGAGACATGCTCCCCTCCCTCGCCCTTTTTGGATGTTTTACAGAGAAATGAGCGGCACATAATATTTGTTTGTGGATTGAAGTGTATCTGGAGGTTGTAGAGATCTCAGCGGTCCACTATTATTATAAGTGGAAGGAGGGGGTAGGACAGACTGCAGTGAAGGCAGCCTGCCCTGTGCAGAGGAACAGCTTCCTGTGCGCCTGTCCCGGCTTGGAGTGAGGTCGGGGAGGAACCAAAAGTCAGCCATGGCATTGTGCCGAATATGATTCAGGAAGCGAGGCGAGCCGGCGCCTGAGACATGGAATGCGCATATAGTTGACGATTGCAGCAATAAGACTGTACAGCCATACGGGTGCTGTAGCGCCGTGGCCCTGGCAGAGTGTGCATGATTGGAGGCCTGGCTGGCAGATCCATGGAGAGCACGGGGGGGGGGGGGGACGACCACAACAGGACAGAGGCCGACGGTCACAGCCCACTCGGTAGATTGGCCAGTGATACAGGTGATCCGGGCAGAGGATACGGTAGGGCAGCCACTCAGGCAGGGTAAATGCAGACTGTGGTACTCCGGCAATGCCTGAGGGTCCTTTTGATTCAGGGGGAGGGTGCTCACAAGGAGTTCCAGGCCACAGAGTCATTTTCCTAGCTCAAAGTGGTGAGAAGCAGTGTGAGGGTGCTGGCATGTTTAGACTCGAAGGACTAGTAGAATCTGCCCCATTACCGAGGTCGGAAGGGTGCACCGCACTGCAAGTATTGGAACAGCGAAACAAGTGCTGCAGCAACAGACAGTGAGGCCTGGGACGCGCCCACGGGGCTACATGACTGAGATGATTCTTAGAGCAAAGCCTGCCATTAAAAATGTAAGGTGGTGCAGTGTAGGAGAGCTGATGCGGCGAGGCCTAGAAGGCCAACATAACCTGGCCCATTTCCAGTGCTGTGGAAGGTATATCACGAGAAGCTTGAGGTTTTTTGGTATTAGGCGAATATACCTTTTTTTAAATAATAATTTATTACGAGTGCGGGCAGGGGCTGACAGGCATGCCAGGACCCGGAAGCGCCCACGACGGAGAACAGGTAAGTGTGTGTGTTGTAAGTGTGTTGCGTGTGTTTGTTTATTTTTGGGTAGTGTGGGTGGGTTGGGGGTGGAGAGAGGGGGTGGGAAATCGGGGGAGACACCTCTGGATTTTTAACTAATCCCTTTGGGGAGGGTGGGAATTGGGGGGGGGGGGGCAAGGCAATGTGGGTTTTTGCTTTTTAGACCACTCAAAATCGGCCAAGAAAAAAAAAAAACAGTCTTTTTGTTGGGCAACCTACAAAAAGTGAAATTATCACTTAGAACAGGTACTTTGAGGTGGGCCAGGTATGTTGGGCTTAGATGCATAGGAGGAGGGTCTCGGCAGTATGGGGTCTGTATGACTGTGTACCCATAGTCAAGAGGAAAAGCTGACGGGGAAATTGTTGGAAGGTATTAGTGTCCTGCAGCAATACTGGAGAACTGTGGCAATGGAGGGTGAAGAGAAAAGCGGGCTAAATCCGCAGGAGGAGTGAAGCATTCAGGCCCCGTCCATGAAGGAAGACATCAAAGACATATTACAAGAGATTTGAGAGCTGAGAGCTGAGGTTCAGGCTTCAACCTCCGATTTGAGAAGTAGAGTGGAGGTGTTGGAAAATAAGTTTGAAGGCATGGAGAGCAATCACCTAAATGTGGATCTCTTTGAAATGAGGTTCGAGGGCAGGATGATGGACTTGGAATCTAGGGGCGAGGACTACCAGTTGAAGTTGGATAACCTTGAAAATAGGAAGCGAAGAAACAACCAGTAGGTCTTTGGGCTCAAGGAACGAAAAGGAGAGAAAGTGATGTACAGAAGATGATCAAGATACTGGTTAATACCCGTTTTTCTGATATAGGTGGAAAGGAAGGTGAAATTAAGCACATCATGGGGGGGGCATGGTTGGGGTAGAGGTCCAGGATCAGTGGTGGTTAAGTAAACCGAGAAGGCTGCAGTGTTGGAGATGGCGAAAGGTCAATGCACTGGAAACAGTGAAAATGTATCAGAACCTTTCGAATTTCAAGGTTCAGACACAGCCTCTCACATCTTGGCTATCGGAAGGGAGAAAACACTGTAGGTGGACTTGCCCATTTGCCCTGGTTATCGAGATCAAGGAGGTGGATTAGAAGATAACCGAGGGTTCAGAAGCGGAAAAGGTTCTTCAACACCTCTCAGAGAGAGTCGGAGGTCCTGAGGAGGATGAAGGAGCGTCCACAAATCAAGAATGAATTAAGGATCTCATGCAATGTAAAAGAGTACTAGGAGGCCAAAAATACTAGAGGCTAAATACTCCTTCTCTTGGGAAATGAGGCAATGGGCTGGATCCTACGACACACAGGAATTATTGTCTCATGTGTAGTTGAATGTGATTGTGCCATGTTCGGTTGATTGTAGAACTTTGATGGGGTGGGACAAGGGTGGGGGTAAGTTCTCCTTGGGTGGCTCAGCATTAGATGGCTGTCTCACAAGCATGTGGGTTGGGGATTGAAATGGGGGCACTATGGGATTTTTGGGTGAGGGGAATGAGGGGTAAAGGTATTTGGGAATGAGTGTGAGTAGTGAACCAGGTGAGTGCGGGTGTTTGGGTAGACAGACTGTGGATTAGATAGCAGATGAAGGAGTTAGTAAGTGGGGGTGGGCAGACTGCTTGCTCATAGAGACTCTGAACATGAAAGGCATACATTCCCCAATTAAGAGTTCGTTAATTGGCAGGGAATTTCGCAGAGCGGGCTTGTTGTGTTAATGTTGCAGGAAACCAGGATGGTGGAGGGGGAGGATTGACTTATTCCTAGTGGACTGATTAGGCAGGCATTCTGGGCATCTGGAGAGGTGAAAAAGGGGGATGTTGGGATTTTGCTGCACAAGCAGTTACGTTTGAAAATATTGTGGTCTGGAAGGAGAGTACTGGGGTGCCTTGATGGTATCTAGTACCATGTACGGTGTGCGGTTGTCGTTGACAACGATATATTGCCCCAACCAAGGACAGACGATTTTCTTTGAAGGGACAATAACCCAAATAATTCTAGAATGTAAGGGACCCCTGATATTCATCGTGGATTTTAGCATGTGAGCGGACCCAGTGTTGGATAGAAGGGCCCCAGGTAGAGATGTGCCAGGTGTCTGAAGCAGGAAGAGGAGGGTTGGAAGAATGCTTGGATTTACATGGGATACAGGATGTGTGGAGAAAGCACCATCGGGACAAAAAGGGATTCACATTTTCCTACCCACGTCATGGAACACATACATGTATTGTTTATGCATTTGTGCCTATAGAGAACTTCTGGGAGCATGGATTCATGCGATAAAGTGCCCATCAATGGGTCAGACCATGAAATGGTCTATATGTAGTTCCCTTCTGGGGTTTGAATACTAGAGATTCACTATGGAGGTGCAACAATTCAATGTGGAAGGATGAGAAGTTTTGGAGGGAGATGAGGGAGGTGATGACGGAATATTTTGATATTAATGATACCAGTGAAGTGGATTATTGCACGGTTTGTGAGGCAGCCAAGGTGACATGGCGTGGGTTATTGATCAGGGAGGGCGTGAATAAGAAAAGGGAGAGGACTCTGTTGGAGACCAGATTTTGGGTGGAGATTAGCTCCTTAGAGCAGACAACATAAACCAGGGGGGAAAGTAAACAGGGGCTCATCAGGGAAGTCGCCCCCCTGTCTTGTCTTTGATGGTTGTTCTTTTGTTTGAAAGTCACGGCACCCCGGTGCCTGCTGGCTTTCGGTGCCTAACAAATGAATAAATAAATAAAGAGGGAAATGGGAAAGGTGGCGAGACAACTACAGTTTTTACGACAGAATTATTATGAAGGGGGGGATAACGCAGAGGGGCTCCTGACAGTGTGGCTACGGGACAGTGGGCAGAGAGATGGGTGGATGGGATTGAGGGAATGGATGGACAGCTTGCTACAACACCAGAGGAGATAGTAGACCTTTTTGCCAGGTTTTATGAAGGGTTTTACAGTGTTCAGAGCCTGGCGGAAGCAGTGCGGCTGAAGTAATATTTGAACAGGATAACATTCCTGGTGCAAAGTGTAGACGAAGTGATGGTGGCAGATGTGCCATTTACCCAAGAGAAGGTCCTTCTTGCAATTCGGAGGATGCAGACCGGTAAGGCTCCTGGAGAGGACGGGTATACCACTGGGTTTTGTATGTCGCTTGCAGGACTACTGTTCCCATACATGGTGAAATTATTTAACCATATTCTGGATACTAAAGGCCCCAAGATCCTTTTGTCAGACCCTGATATAAGTGATACTTAAAGGGGGGGGAGGATCCCACAGTTGTGTGGTTCCTATCGACCTATAGCGCTCTTTAATGTGGATGCAAAGGTTTTCACTAGCGTGCTGGCCTCTAGATTGTAGAATGTGATGCTGCGCCTGGTCCATGCTGACAAGGTGGGTTTTATAAAGGGCAGCCCGGGAGCGGATACTTTGAGGAAGACTCTGCATTTGATGGACATGGCTCTTGGGAAAGGGGGCAAACCAACGTTCCTGGCCCTGAATGCAGAGAAAGCCTTTGACAGGGTCGGTTGGGCCTTCTTGTATGCAGTCATGGGGAAACATGGCTTTGTAAGGACGGTCAGTAATGGCAATCAGGCTTTGTATTCTAGCCCAACATCACAGGTGATGGCAAACGGCAGGTATTCAAGGACATTTAGGTTACACAGGGGGACTAGACGAAGGTGCCGGCTCTCGCCCCTGTTGTTCGCGTTGCCTATTGAGACTCTGGCTGAGATCCCAAGGAGGACCCCCTCAAGTGGAGGGAATTCAGGTGGGGTACTCAGAATTCTAATTAGGAATATATGCTGATTGTGTCCCGTTGCATATTAGGATTCTGATCCCATTTATTATTCCTGTATTTGCTTATTTATACATATCCTTCATTGGCCTCAAGTGCTCTGAACATGATTTTGTAGAAAACGTATTGTCCTATTTAAAAAAAAAAAAAAGAATGTAAAGTTAATTAAAACAAAATATGTTCTGTGCAACATAATAAGGTTTCAATGGCACATGATTTAATTAAACTTTTTGCTACTATAGAAGCTATCTTCTGAGGGAGGCGGCACTCATTTTCTCACCTGAAGATACCAGACATCACTTTTGCTTCTACATAGGTTTTACTTCAGTCTATTTTACTGAACTGAATTGATCAAACACTACGAATCCCAGCAGACATTTGATGGAGACGTGAAAGTCCAGAACTGGAACATTGTGCCCCTCGTGACAGAGTAAGCTGGCATTCCTATATCAGTAATGCAGTTGATCTTTCACAAACATACTGTAACTGAGAAAGGATTCAGTCATGCTGAATTTATTTTGTCTATATATATGTTTAAGTAGTCACCATATGCATCTTCAACCTCAGAATCTCATACCAAATCCTCGTGGAGGACCTCCTTCACATAATCCCTCTTATTTGCAAAATGTTCATATATGCGCACCAGCTCCCTATATCCACAGTTTCAGGTTTAACCAAGCTGTGAATAGTACACTAGATGCCAGGTGTGTCCTTGCTTGCATAGTTATACCTATGTCACAAGGAAGTAACAGGCTTCACCGTTCACCTCAGCATGTGTAAGCTTTAATTGTTATTAGCACCCAGCACACGGGAACCAGCCAATCAGCTGGCTAGAAACGCGGGCTGAAACATACAAGCTAAACCTGCATTCCAAGCCGCCTGATAGCTGGTTCCGCGGCGGTCATCTTGCCTCCACCATCCGGCCACTTTTTTCTTTTTCTTTTTTTTTTTTTTTTTTTTTACAATTTCCAAACCCCCTCCACATCCCCACTTACCGGTTTGTTGCAGTGATGCAGGAGCTTCACAGTAGCTTCACTCGGGCTGTTAACTTGAGCTGCTGAGCCGTTACCTCCTGTTCCAGCCCTTGGAATGGGGGCTTGACACCACATTGAAAAGTTCACCTACTGTAGAGACTCAAACATGCCCCAGCTGGGGCTGTAACTTGAATTGGCCTATGGGAGGAGATTCAAGTCTCCCTTCGCCATCTCAATGCCCTCCAAAAACCACCTTGCTCACATTTTTGTCCAACAATTCTCCCCTTGATTCTGCATGCATCTATGCCTTTTAATCGCCTACTATGATGTCACCTGTCCTCTGTGCAATACACACTGGCGTATGACCAACAGTACAATATGATATATTTTATTTATATTGCGCTCATAAAAAAGTGTTTCAGAGCGCGATAATAATACAATAAAAACATGCAATTTAATTACCAATATGTCCTTCACAAAAAGAGCTGTTGCTCCTACATCCTTGATGTCTATGCCCATTCCGATACGATAAAAACTTGTAATTGTTATCACTGCACTATGTCTTCAAACCATCTAGAATGGACTCCCTAATCTTGAATGTAATTAGTAAAACTTCGTATTAATGTATTCTACAGCATTTGGCCTGTTCTTTCCAAAGGTTGACTTAGATTGAATGCCTTGCACATCCTATTGTTATTGCAAACTGATGTAGATGTTCTGCACTTACATATTCCGGCAGTTATTACTGCATACATTCTTGGAAAGGGAGCCAAATGGCTTCAAGAAGAGCACTTTAAAAAACATATTTAAGAATCCCTTTGAGGCATATGGATACATGTCAAGAGAAAGGCAAGCACTGATAATGGTGAATGCCTGCTCAATTTTCGGATAACTGCCTTCTTTAAGTAAAATACATTGTCTTATGTGTACTATTTTGGGAGAAGGAACATAACCAATAGTATGTCTTATCCAGCATGCTTTTGGTCAATAGCTTGTGCTAATTTACAAAAGATACATCTTCTCATAAGCACACAGTAGGTCAATAGCGAAAAAGGGAACGCTTGCCTACATTCAATGTCTGCACAAAAATTCAAATTCACCAAAACACAAAAACACAAAAATTCAATATGGCGTACTGGTCTAAAATATAACAAGGAAGACACTGAATGATTTTACCTCTCTCGCTATTTTGCCAAACAGGACTTCTGGTCTTTTCATAGTGTACATTCAACCATGTGAGCAGGGCTCTTTCCTCGGGCGAGTAGATGTTGCTGGATAACGGGTCGGGGTTGATTCTTGGCATGCCCCTCAGGACATCCACACTACTTTGATCGTTCCTGATCTTAATCGCTGAAACACGTGAAAGCACTAGGACCTAAGAAAAATACAAAGTGCATTTTTAGTGATGTGAACTTTCAAACTGCAAAGGACATCATGTAGGGTATTTTCAAACATACAATATATGTTAACCTGAGTGGGTAATCCACATTAAATAGGTTTAAACATATTAATGGATTATAACCCGGCAGGCCATCAAAGGCTTTTTGATGGCATTCAAACTCTCCTGGCGACAAACCATTAGAAAATGTACCCCCTCAAATCTTATGCGATGACTTTTACAACTAAACGCTCAGGTAGCAGATATACCTGGAAAGTAAATCAAACTCTGATAAAGCAAATTACCAGTATAAACTATTTGGGCTTCCTGTTCTCTACAAAGGAACACTATTAGCCAAAAGGGCAAGATCGAGGCAATACATAACACATCAATCACTCTGATGAAAGTTTTTAAAAATAAGCTCTGCGCATACTCTTTATTGTCATTAATCGAGCTGTAAAAACTTAAGATAATGGCAACAATATTATATGGCTGTGAATTAATACTGTTTGCAGATCGGATTTTCCTGGATCATTTAGATATTAAAATTTGGAAGGCAGTGCTGAACCAACCAAAGTCCACTACAATCAGTGCAATTAGACTGGGACTGGGCCTGACTTCGTGGTGGGCGTAATACATAAAACGATCACTGCCTCTATTGATCAAAATAGGGGACGGTAAAGAATATTAGCTGAGCTCGTATGTACAAGAACGTATGCAAACTGGTCTTGAGCAGAAATCCTTCCTACAAAAATTCGGCAAAAGAATATGATGCAAGTGAACATCACAGATGGCGCTTATAAAATAAAAACAAAATAAAGTGTTAAGATAGATGTTTGTCTATTTTGGTTTTCTTTATTAAGTGTAAAAGTTGAGCTATAAACTAAACACATCTTTTTTTTAAATAAAAGAAATAGGTTTCCACATTTTCCAATAGAATTTTTCTTAGTTTAGCATTTTTCCCCAAAACCATTTGACAGAGGCCCTGAAAACATGCCATTAATGTACAAGTTACTTCTTACCTGGTAACGTTCTTTCGATGGGATGTTCCTCCGACATATTCCTTATCATAGAAAATTCGTCTCGAGCTTGCTGGCCTCGGAAAAAGTTTTCTCTGTAGAGGGCGCTGCGCGTCGACGTCCACCGAGTTGGTGTCCCTCGACAGCCACCGTATCAGCGCCGATGTCACCATGCCCGCAAATAGCCACGCACGGCGTCCGTTGCTCAGTTCCGTTTTGTAGCATAAGATAAGTCTTGCATGAATTGGCTATTGACCTTGAAGGAGCGTGAGCTGCAACCACAAGGGAAGTATTACTGCGGGGATGGATGGGAGGGGCGATAAGCAATACGTCGGAGGAACATCCCATCGAAAGAACGTTAGCAGGTAAGAAGTAACTTGTTCTTCGAAGGGATTGTGTCCTCCGACGAATTCCTTATTTTAGATAGACTCCCATAGCAGTGGCATGTAATTAGAGGTGGGAGTAAGAATGTCACGTATCCCTTTTAGGAATGGACCGAATGTAATACGGCTTTGCCAAATCTGGTCTCTTGACTAGCAGAGGAATCCAGGTTGTAAAAGCTTGTGAATGTATGTGCGGACGACCATGTGGCAGCCGCACATATGTCTCGGACCGGTACCCCTCTTTGGAGGGCCGAAGAGGCTGCAATACCCCTGGTTGAATGAGCCCTAAGATTCTGAGGGGCTCTTTCCCTGCCAGTTTAATAACATTCCAGAATGGCCAAAATAATCCACCTGGAAATGGTCTGTTTTGTTATGGATAGTCCCAACTTGTGACCTAAGTAGCCTACAAACAGTTGGTCTGCTTGCCTAATCCTAACCAGTCTGCTGATGTAAAAGCTTAGAGCTCGCCTTGGGTCCAGCCTATGTAGCCTTTCTTCCTCTTTCCCCGGATGAGGAGGAGGATAGAACGAAGGTAAGGTAATTTTCTGAGTGATGTGAAATTCAGAAATCACCTTTGGGAGGAAATTAGGCTTCAACTGTAGGGCAACTTTGTCCTTATGGAAATAGTATGGGTGGGGTTACAAGATCGAGCTTGTAATTCGCTCACCTTGGGTCCAGCCTATGTAGCCTTTCTTCCTCTTTCCCCGGATGAGGAGGAGGATAGAACGAAGGTAAGGTAATTTTCTGAGTGATGTGAAATTCAGAAATCACCTTTGGGAGGAAATTAGGCTTCAACTGTAGGGCAACTTTGTCCTTATGGAAATAGTATGGGGGGGGGTTTCAAGATAGAGCTTGTAATTCGCTCACCCTAGTAGCAGATGGTAGTGCTACTAATCGGACAGTTTTAAGAGTGAGAAATCTCAGCGAACAAGAGTGGAGTGGTTCGAAGGGAGTACCCATTAGGAAATTTAAGACTAAATTTAAGTCCCATAAGGGAACTTGGAATGGTCTTGGAGGGTAGACATTAGTTAATCCCTTGATAAATTGTATTACTAAGGGTAGTTTGAAATACAATGGTTCCTCCGCAGTGCGCTTGAAGATTGATAGCGCCGTGAGATAGCCTTTTACAGTGCCAACTTGAAGGCCTGAGTTTGCCAAGTAGAGTAGAAACGATAACACCGTCGGTGTACCGCATGAAAAAGGGTTGATATTGTTCTCTCTACACCAGCTGCAAAATGTGTTCCAACGCAGCGGTATAAAGACTTTGTTGCTGGCCTTCTGGCCGAAAGCAACACCTCCATGACATCATCAGGGAGGTCCCAATCCTTGTACCTCAACCTTTCAGAAGCCAAGCGTGAAGGTTGAGGGTTCTTATGTCTGGATGGAGAACCTGACCTCCCTTCTGCGAGAGAGATTCTCTTTGAGAGGAAGACGGATTGGAGGGCAGATGGACATATCCAGAAGGTCCGGGTACCACGTTCTCCTGGCCCAGTCCGGGGCAATTAGGATCATGGTTTTCCGGAATCTTCTCAACCTCCTGATCATTTGAGGAATAACAGGGACTGGTGAAAACGCGTAAAGAAGGGGAAACTCCCAGTACACTACGAACACGTCCCCTAGAGCTCCTCTCGGGGGAAATTCCCTTGAACAGAACAGATCACACTTCCTGTTGGTACTGGTGGTGAACAGATCCACCTGAGGGGTTCCCCAAAGGGCGAAGATCTCTTGAAGGACTTCCTGAGCTACCTCCCACTCGTGGGAGACTGTGCTCTGCCTGCTCAGAGCGTCCACTGTCAAGTTCTTCTCTCCGGCTAGGTGAACTGCCGATAGAGAGATTCCTTCCTGAATTGCCCAAAACCAGAGCTGCATTGCCTCTCTGCACAGTGGCAGCGACCCTACGCCTCCTCTTTTGTTGAGGTAGTGCATGGCCACCGTGTTGTCCATCATTATCAGGACATTTCTCCCCTGTACTGATAGCAGGAAAGCTTTCAGTGCTAGTCTGATCGCTCTCAGCTCTAACAGGTTGATGTGTAGTCTGGACTCCGATGGAGACCAATGACCGCTGATGGACAAGTTGTTAGCATGGGCTCCCCACCCCGTGAGTGAGGCGTCTGTGACTACTGTTATCTCCGGCAATGGTTGCCAAAACAGTTCTCCTTTCAAGATTTTCTCTGGATAGGCCCACCATTGAAGGTCGTGGGCTACCTTGTCCGGAATCCGGAGGAGATCTGTCATTCTTCCTGAGTATTGTGACCACTGGGTTCTTAGTGCCCACTGGAGAGATCTCATTCTCAGGCGAGCCTCTGGCACAAGGAAGATGCAGGATGCCATGAGGCCTAGCAATCTCAAAAAGTCGAAGGTTGGGAGATGTTGGGCATTTTGAAACTTGTTGATCATCTGCAGAATATCTTGAGCCCTCACCTCTGGTGGCAAGGCTTTTCCCAGGGAAGTGTCCAGGACCGCTCCGATGAACTGGAGCCTCTGTGATGGTATCATCTGTGACTTCTTTAAATTGAGGGAGAAGCCCAGTTTGTGAAGGAAGTGGCAGACATCATCTAGCTGGATCTAAGCTTGTTCCGAAGATACAGCTCTGATCAGCCAATCGTCCAGGTAGGGGTAGACGTGGATCCCTTCCATCCTTAGACTTGCAGCCACTACCGACATCAGCTTGGTGAAGACCCTCGGGGCGGAGGTCAGCCCAAATGGCAGAACTCGAAATTGATAATGAGAGCCGCCAATTGCAAACCTCAGGTATTTCCTGTGTTTGAGATGGATTGGCACATGGAAATAAGCATCCTGGAGGTCCAGAGATACCAGCCAGTCCTGGATCTGGAGGGCTTGAAGTCCAAGACAGGTCTCAGTCCTCCGTCCTTCGGTATGAGAAAGTAGGGGGGAGTACCAGCCCTTGTTCCTCTCCGCTACAGGTACCGGTTCTATGGCACCTTTCTCTAGCAGGTCTACAGTTTCCTGGAAGAGGAGTGGATCTGGAACTTTTAGAGAGCTGTGCCCCGGTGGATGACTCTGAGGGATGCGTAGAAAAGGTAGGCAGTAACCTTGGGCAACTGTCTCCAATGCCCAAGCATCTGACGTAATAGCCTGCCATTCCGTCAGATGGTGAGTTAACCTGCCCCCTACAGGTGTTTTGTGTGGAAAGACCTCAGAGTGGTTTGGGGGCGGCTGATGCAGATGCCAAGGGTAAAGAGGCACCTGCTGCTGCTGCGGCCTTAGTACTTTTGACCCGTCCACCTCGGGTGGATCTCCTTTGGCCTCTTTGAGCCAGCTGTCCTCTGCCTTTCCCGAATGTGGAATAATAGCGAAAGGACTTTCCTCTCCCAGAGGTTCCTGAAGGGCAAAAAGGAGTTTGGCGGATTGCATCTCCTAAAGATTTTGCTGCTGCTTTAGATGTTTGCAACGTTTCCACACTGTCATCAGCCTTTTTACCGAATAAAGAAGAGCTGTCAAAGGGCATATTCAAAAGTCTTTCCTGTACATCTGGAGCAAAGCCAGACTTTCGTAACCATGCATGCCTGCGGATTGTAGTACTTGCTGCCATGGCCCTGCTGATACTGTCAGCGGAATCAATGCCAGTTTGTAGAGATTCTCACATGGCATCTTTGCCATCTTTAATGATGGTAAGGAAGGCTTCCCTTTCATCTCCTTCCTGTATGCAGTCAGCCGCTGATGAAGCACACTCCCACAGTGTGTGACTGAACCGACGAGCGTACAAGTGGCATTGATGGATTTCAACGCCATACTACAAGCATAAAATACTTTTTGCCATAGAATCGTACCTTTTGTCATCCCTGTCCTGTGGAACAGTAGGATAAGCGGATCTGCTGCTTGATGAAGTTGCCGCTTGAACCACCAGGCTCTCTAGAGTCGGGTGTTTTGATAAATATTCAGGGTCAGCCGCAGCTACCCTATACTTGGCTGACAATTTTTTTATGGACTGCAGGACAACCTCAGGAATTTCCCAATTTGATGAAATTTTCCTTTGTAAAGCTGTATGGAAAGGGACCACAGGATCCTCTTGTGGACCTTTATCTAGTATGTCTGTAAGGTCATCCTGTTGAAAAACAGGTGAAGGCGCAGACCAACCCATGAATTCAATAAATCTTGCCATCAGTGTTCTATAGGGGGTTTCGTCATGTTCCCCTGGGTCTGGTTTGACAAATTCCACTTTTGGTGAAGTGTCCAATCCACTTGCCTCATGTAAGGATTCCTGAAGGTCTTTCAACCTTCTTTCCTCAGAGGTAAAATCCTCTGAAACAGGTGGTGTGGTCCTCTGCAGCCCGAAGGGTCTTTCTTGGTCAGAATCCTCCCCTTCTTCATAGATTGAAGATAATCTGGGGTACTCGGACCTCGGAAATGGTGTAAAACCCATTTCTAAAGCAGAAGGAGCCAAACTGGCCGAGAAAACGTCGATGTCGTCGACGCCAATGTGAAAGGCTTCGAAGGCGCCGAGAAAGGAGTTGAGAAAACTGGAAGAGGCCTCGAGGAACTCGAGAGGATCGGGATCCTGCTCGAGGATGTCGACGACGTTCTCTGCGTCGTTCTGGAGGTATAACCGTTGGCTGTGAAGTAGCCGTGGTTTTTTCTTTTATCGGCATCCATGTCGGCATCGACGATGAGGATTGCATCGATTCGATCGACCGATGCGTCGAAGAACCCTTCGATAACGGCGTCGATGGCGCCGATCCATGAGTCGAAGGGATCTTCGACGACAGCGAAGATGGTGCCTTCCTACCCGATGGCCCGGCGCGCTCTCGGGTGGACTCTTTCTCCGGGTGCAACAACTCGCGGCGTTTCAATTTTTTGGGTTTTTCACCCAGGGTATCGCCCTCAGCTGTCCTCAAGGGGGTCGAGGCCGCTTTCTCGAAGACACTTAGCATCTTTTTCCTGAATTCCTCCCACTCTGCCTGAGAGCTGTGTTTTGTGGGGCAGGAGACCCTTTCTGGGGAAACAGAAGATGACGAGGAAGGGGATCTTCGATGTCTCTTTTTTGAGTGTCTAGATCTCGACGAGTGGTGGGAGCTACTTAGAGACCTAGAATGGGAATGCTTTCGACGGCGAGGAGACGAATGCCTCGACTCGGCCGAAGTAACTTTCGAGGAGGTTTTGACTGACTTACCTCTCTCGTGCTTCCCCTTGCGCTCCTTCAAGGCTTTCGCCGTCATGGACATGCAGTCCTCACACTCCGAACAATGGTGCTCGACTCCCAAGCACCACAAACAGATCCTGTGAGGATCCGTTATCGATATTTTCATTCCGCAGTCTCGACATTTTTTGAAGCTGGACCGCGGAGTCGTCGGTTTGGATGAGGAAGCCATCGAGTACGAGTTGGTTTATCGAGGAAATATAAGAGGTTTATCTGATTGAACAGAGCAACGATATTCCGAGGCCCCACAAAGCGCGGAAAAACGGAACTGAGCAACGGACGCCGCGCCTGGCTATTTATGGGCATGGTGACGTCGGCGCGGATACGGTGGCTGTCAAGGGACACCAACTCGGCGGACGTCGACGCGCAGCGCCCTCTACAGAGAAAAAACTTCGAGGCCAGCAAGCTGGAGACGAATTATCTAAGATAAGGAATACGTCAGAGGACACAATCCCTTCGAAGTATATTTTTGACCACCTATTACTTCCATAATCAATTATTTTTGCAACACTTTTGTATATTTTTGTAACATGTTTATATTTTTTTCTTTCTGGCATGGACTGGACTAAAAAATGGTCCAAAATATTAGGATGCCGACACTTCATGCCCTTCTCTTCTCAGGAAAAATATTATCTCAAAGCAGTTCATTTTAAACCCTTTTTTGATTTCTTTGAATCTTGAAATGCATGTCTGGAAATAATATCTGGGGCAATTTCAAGTGGATTCGTTTTGCATCTTGGAATTGTTATTTTTTTTATTATTGTTTTGAAGGATTTGGATGCTATTTGCCATCAACAAGAAGAGTTTCCCTTCTATGTGCAACTGGGAATTTCAAAGCAGATATGCTTCTACTGGATACATTACAAAACCTTTGATAGCTGGTCACCTGTAATTTCCCCAATTAAAATTGTTTATATAACTACACTGAGCCAAATTAATAGATAGCCAATACAACAGTGGATTTGAACTGCATCAATTATTGTTCACTTTCTACTAATAGGTATCTTGTCTCATATTAAAGAAACATGGCCTAGTTCAGAAAGAGGACATCAGAACAGCATGATATGCAAATAACACAATCTAGCATGAAAAGTAAACCTAAGAAGTACTGTTGCATCTGGAATTCCCATAGTCCGTGTTAGGGCCTTCGAGACCCTACTCGCCAAAGCTGCATTGTGTTGTTGAGCAGCCAAAGGGGAAAAGAAAAGGGTGACTCATCTTGCAGGTTCTGGCTGACATAGAAAGGTGTGACTGCTCTAGAATGATCACAATGGTCTGGGTTGTCGTTCCTTCCCAGATGAGTGCTAGGACTTTTGGAAGGGATGAATGCTCTCAAACAGAGCAGCGGCAATAGGTTGAAACAGATGCTTGGATGGCCCCTTCAGGTTTTTCTGCAGCAAAAGCGGAGACCTTCTAAAAAGAATACACGTACAGGCGCACCACTTTGCAATGGTTTTGGGGTAGAAGGTCATCCCGTGCCTTTTTCTCTGCATTTCTGCAGCCTGTGCTGAAGAGGACATCCTGAAAACCGGTCAGAAGCTGAAGAATTCCTTAAGCAAACAGTGTTTTGAACATTCCTGAAAAAAAAAAAATGATTCTTCTGCAAGTGCAAGTCAGATGATAGCAGGGAGATGTCTGTTTACTTAGACACCGTTATTTTATCAAAATCATGGGTGCTTGTTTGTTAAATTCTATGCTCTCATGTGAGGCAATTCCCACATCTCCTATCAGATTTCAACTTTTCACTGAAAACCGAACACTTTAAGGCAGACAGCATTAACAGTAAGAATAGAACTGCCCATTTTAGCCAACAAGCCACGTATCACGTATGCCACAGCGCTACCCAGTAGCCATCCCTGGAAGTTAACCTACAATTCAGATCTATTGAGTAATGGATTATGGATATGCACATTAGCTGAAGAGTATGCATTTTCTGCACACTAAGATCTCAGAGCTGCCTTACTGTTCATAAAGTCATCTATAAACTGGTGCTGCCTTACAGGGCAGCGCCATTTTATAGATCGCTTTAGCTTTATGAATAGTAAGGAAGATCGACTGATGGACAACATAGCGTAAACAAGAGCATCCAAACTGTCACTGGGGGCTCCATTGTATACAATAAATGTGCACTCTTACTATGTTCATTATTAATAAAGCAACATATTGAAGTACTTCACAGAAAATGTGCCAACAGCTTACTTTGTACGTCTGCAGTAGCAGATCCGTCCACACGCGCTTGCTCACAGACTCAAAGGCGCTGTCCTCCAGGTCGAGCAGAGGCTGCTCTGTGGTTGTCCCCGCAATCTTGGTGCTAGAGCTTTGAAGTTCCTTAAGCTGAAACTTAAAAAAAAATAAACAATAAATCCAATGCTCTGAAAAAAGAAAGCATTTTTGGTTTCTGTAAATCTTCAGAATTCAAGTCAACAGGCATACATAAATAAATGAAACGGGACAACCAGAAATAAGACAAAGGAAATCAATATTTAAACAACACATTCACACAAACAAGAGGTCATGTAAAATGTGTGCCTAATTAACCATAGTTTCACAATGCAAAATTGATAAAAACATTCACTACTATGTTAATTGTGTCACTAAATGTATACATTTAAGTTGCAATGTCATTTGCCGGAAGG
This sequence comes from Ambystoma mexicanum, assembly GCF_040938575.1. Classification (NCBI taxonomy): domain Eukaryota; kingdom Metazoa; phylum Chordata; class Amphibia; order Caudata; family Ambystomatidae; genus Ambystoma; species Ambystoma mexicanum. The sequence goes on along the minus strand of NC_090941.1, from coordinate 156,602,188 downwards.
ATTGCAATTGACATGGTACATATGAATAAGGGCGTGGCAAACAATGCAGCCCCTTGTTAAAAAAAAAACAAAAAACAAAAAAGGAAAAAAAAACAAAGGTAATCACAGCATCAATGTTACACATCCTATGCAACAATGGTATTTAGGATTACAGGTATGTTGGCACTAGAATGCCGGTACTAAAAAAACGCTAGCTGCAGCATTATGCTTTATTTTTTTATGGGTGGGTACCTTTGTACTCACATACCCTTTTCGCTCCCATGACCTATCTCATTCCCCTTGGGGAGTGAGTGTACCCTAAAGACACATTTGTACTACCAGTTTATCTGTAGGGATAAAGTGGGTTGCACCCAACCACTTTACGATCATTCACCTAACATAATCAGTTGTCATATGGCATTTAAAACCATGCTTCCTTGTATTCTTACAAGTTAATTTGACTGGGTCAAAGTGTCAAAATGCTATATCTAGCCTCTGGAGAGTTTGTTCTTTTAATAAGTAAGCCTTGTATCATCTTCAATGAGGTTTGTGTATGTGTACAGGCCTTCAGATAACATCTCACTCTACTGACAAGCCCAGTAGCTTCTTTTATTTACCCTTTTAATGAGAATATTGGTTGTTTTTCCACGTTATGTTAATTCAGCTAAGTCACACGGGCATATTTTTATCTTATTGCATTCGACAAATATTAGAAATGCTCCTCTGGTTCTTTCTGAATAGTTCCCCCTGAGGGTACAACTTTGTTACATTACCAATATATTTTTCGAATAGTTTTCCCCCCGAAAATGTTTCAATGAAAAAACTCATAAAAAAATATAGGGGGGGTGGGCAAGGGGATATAACGGGTCGGTGGGTGGAGAATAGGGAGTCAATAATAGGAGCAAGGGATTGGGGGGGGGCAAATATAAAATATCAGCAAAAAACTCAGCAAAAAAATAACTTGCGATGTAACAACCTAGAACCCCCTGAGTTTCTCTAATAAGGACTATCAAATTTGGACTAAAACCTGTGGAATCGTTTGTAAATCAAAAATATCCACCATTCATCTCCTAAGGCAGGGGTGGATTCAATTATGTGTACATCAGCAGGCACAATATTTCCATCACCGAGCGCCAGAGTTTCCATTCATCGGCTACACCAAACAGGTGGAGCATCAGAAACCATTGCCGTGGTCTTTATCTTATATGGGATTTTGAATGGTCCAAGTGAGACTCGGCTTTATTGTCGATGAAACAAACTGATTTTGGGCTACACAGAGTACTTTCATTGCTCAATTCTCAATTACGGTGGTGGATATTTGGAGTGCTGTAAAAAGGGACCAAACTCACAGTTAATCACTAAGATGGCTGATCCTCAGAGGTGCTGAATAAGGCAGGAAAATCCCATCCCTGTTGAAATCTGGCAGTGGCTTCCTATCGATTACTGGGGACATTGTTGTAAGGACTAAAACGCCTACTCAGTCCCAAATGACTAATGAGCCAGCAGTGATCCCAATTATAAAAAGGACAAACAGGCACAGCCCGAAAGGTACATCTCCTTCCCTTCTATTGGTAGCACAGTTCAAGGGCAAGCTACATTTTCAGGAGGGCTATGCGGTTATAACAGTAGCAATTCAAACAGCTTTAGTATAATAGTTCCAAACTAAAAGTGTCCATTCAATATTCTATAAAGAAATATAGGCACTTTAATCAAACAATAAAATGCAGACAAACTAAACATTAAAAACTGACTCCTGTAAAAGAAGCACAGAGAACGCAGAACCTGTGAAAGTACACTGAAGGTTGGTAAGCAGGGGTGTTCAGGAAATGATTGCTGCAATTTCCAATGTTCAATGATATGAAAAAGGCAGAAAAGAGGGCTTAAAGTCACTATATTCCCAAGGAGTGGACAAGGGGGACAGGGCCTCATCAGAGTACCTCTGACTCTTGTCTCTGGTGCTAGACAGCATCAAGCTGGGCTTCTAGATGCTTTAGCTGTAGTTGATCTGATGTCAAAACGTTTGAGTCAATGTGATCCCACTGATGGTCAGCGTCAAATCGGTTCAAAGGTGCATGCTCCCAATGAGTTGAGTTGGCATTCAAATCAGCGATATGATGGCTTCCAATGGTTCAGGTCGATTAAGCGGTGAGATGCTGACTCTGCTGATTTCAGTTAGTCTTCAAGACAGGTGAGTCAATGGCTTCTAGCAGTCAAGTCAGTGCTGAAGCCAGTTGCTCCTATGATGTTGAGCCTGTGATCGGTTAGATCAATGCGATCAGTGGCAATGGGTCGAGCCAGTATCTGGAGGGCAAGAAATGGTTCCAAGGTCTGTAGAGTGACAAAAGCAGCATTGAGAGTATGTTAGCGTCTCAAAGTGAGTTGAGCATGGTTGAGCGAGCTCGCAGACTGGTGTGATGAAACACGATTCCAGCTGCTTCTCAACTTCTTGGTGGGGTCTTAAGGACACTAAGGGCCTCATCACTGGTTGGGCGCTAACCCCGGCGTTATTACAGCCAGGGCCATTAGCCCTACCGCCAAACTCCCCAGCACTATTAGCGCCGGATCACAGGTTTGGCAGAACGGTAAGTTCCCATTCCCCATTCGGGGATTTCCCATTCCCCATTGGGCCAAATAGGGAATGTTCGGCGCTATTCCTGCCAGCGGTAATATGCCGAAAATTGGTAAAATCACAGCGGATTTGCCCCCAGTTCAGAGCTGGAGGTAAATCCGCCAAGCCTGTGATTTGGCACACCCTTAAATGCAGGCGGTAATAGCATTACCGCCGCATTTAAGGGTTACAGCAAAACTCCAGATTAAGCAGTAAGTCCTTCAATTCTGTACTTGCACACCATGAAGTTGGCTGGCACCTACAGGGTGCCTTTCACCTTCAGTGAACAGGATCCTGGTTTCAGTGCAGCAAGCAGAGGGGTCTTGGTGCACAGCAATTCACCCACCCTGTTCCCTGATAGTGTTCGAAGTCAGAGCTCACCTCTAACCTGGAATTTCTTCTGTATTCACCTCTACGGTAGAGAAATTTGGAGCACTCCATACTCCCAACAGACGTCTAGGGAATCCTTCTGGTTTTGATGGTCCAAAAAGGAATCAAAGAAGAAGGGGGTGTCTCTTTCCTTATAAAGGCAAAATGTCACAGGGGATTGGTCCAAAGCAAGTCTCTTTCATGAGGTGCTATTCAGACAATTGTAACGATCCCTATGCCTTCTGACATCAAAAACCAGAGTGCATTGCCCTGCAGGAAATTGAGTTAGAGGGCACAAAGTGGTAAGGAGCCCGAACAGAAACCACAATCATGGAACCCCTATTTTAGCCTGCCCCTCCTTTCTGTCTACCCTAAATCCACCACTTTCCATGCCTGATGACTTTCAAAGGGACTCCAGTGGTCAGCACCATGGTGCGAGTGTGGCTTTGTTAAAACAGTGCTGGCTTCAAAGCACTAACTCCCGGGAGATCTTTTAGTGAGGCTTCCTGTGCCCCAAGATGAAGATGCGGCCCTTCATGCAGGAGTATCAAAGGCAGCAGCCTGGCCATTGTCCCACATGACAACTGCAAAGACACTTAGACCAGACACTAATGCACATCAGTCATGTCATAGCTGGGCCTTGGTCACAGAGCTAACAGTAATGCGATTTTAAATTGCTGTGGCAGTACAATAGTGTGATTCTCGCAGCCGCCATTCCACAACCAGGCATGGCTTATGTTTACTGTTTTACGTGCCACATGACTAACTAGGTTCCAAAATTATAATTTAGATCTGAGATGCAGACAGTTAAAAAGCCACCTCTGCCTGCAGGACCTTTGTGTTCCGGCAGCCATCATGAATGCACATATGACCTATGAACCTGGTAAAAATAATAAGGGGTGGCATGGCAGCAAAAATGACTTCTCTGAAAACGATTCTGTAGTGAAATCACAGTCAAATTGGAGTTTTTATTCCGTATTTTTAATTTATAGCATATTCATGTACAGATATTTCTACCATCCAAAAATAGACCTGACAATTTAGCAAATATTTGCATCCATCTGAAATACAATTGTCGGCTTTTCTAATCATGTGACGATAATATGCATGGGTTATTGGTGAAGTTAGTAGTCACTATATCCATTGAAAATAACATCAGATTAGTCCAACATCTAAATGAGCCAACTCTGTGGCCAATAGTTTCGCCTAAACTGGCCTTTCCAAGGCTGAAGATCATATGACATTGTGCGACATCCGCAATATTGTTGCAAAGTAATACACAATTTACTCTTATTGCTTGATCATGTAACAGATCATCATGTAGGCTGTTCCTGAACAGAATGCCAGGGAATAAAGCAAAAAGAAAGAAACCTGGCCTGTGTCACTGCAGGACAGGTGCTGAGGGTGCCAGCAGCTTTATTGTCAAAAGCATGTGTGCACAATAATTTTGTCATGGAACATTAATGAAAGAGGGGCCTCATTCGCTGAAACAGAATCAGCCATACTTACAAGATGGCATTCCGTGTCTGGGACCAATGCATTGTAAACACCACATATATAACAAGGCAATTCTTATATAACCATTTGAGAACATGGTACAAGCCATAGGATCCCGTATGCCGGAGTAAGGGGTACCCTCAAAGAGAAAAGCAAAGCAGAACCATGGACTGCGAGTGAAAAACTGCATAACAGACAAAACTGCGCAGGAATCCTCACAGACACTAACCAACCAAACCAGAGAATCTTTAGAGAAGGATACACCGGCACAGCAGGATCCTGGTAAGCTGTAAGCAGACAGAGCAGAGCCAGACAAGGTTGGGAGGGGCAGGGGGTCTTCCACCAGGGCCACCTAGGTTTCTGAAATTTCACAGCACCACAGTACCATAACAACTGGCGCAAATGAAACCCTTCTGGTTAAGACCCTATCAAAGGGTTTCACACACAGGACATCAGGGCAGAACCAATCTGGTGTCATATAAAATTGGAGAGGAGCCTTTATAAGGCTGGAGGAAGTTAAGGAAAGGGTGAAGCAGTCAGCCAAGAGAGAAAAACCCACCTGAACAGTTTGAGCAGCTGACAGAAATCAAGAGATGAGTAGAGAGTGCAGGTTTGGATGCACCATGCTAGCTAATAGTAATTAAGGAGCAGAGCGTCCTGGGACAGCTTGGAGGCCTGGCCATGATAGACCTCATGGGCTGGAAAGCCTAAAACACTTCTGAAACCAAGCACTACTAAATAGGGACATGGCCACTATATTCCTGGAAATATGAAGAAGAGACCTGGCACTAGCCTCCTGGTTGTGTTGAAATATCAAGCTGGGTGCTAGATCTCACCAACTGATTGTGCAAAACATTCGCTTTGGGTGCTCCACCCTGCCTACTGAATTTAGAGACATTCGAAAAGGCAACTTATATCCCCTTCAGAGAGAGAACCCTGACAAAGATTAGTTTACCTCATCCTGCCAACTTTTGTTCAGGCCATTGCAAGAATGGAACACTTTTCCAGTTGAAGATAAACTCAAAGAACCTTATCCCAATTGCACCATGATAACGCATAATAAAATGTTAAAACCATACTTGCCTCACATAATTTTTGGTCTACCGAATTATGCAGCAGGCCAGTCTTCCTGAAACAAAGTACTTCCTGCCAAAGTCGTTAAGCTTCTTAGATTCCAAGTCCAGTGCCAAAGTAGGGAAGGTGTGGTTGGCAATCCACACAAAAGGCCTGAAGCACCATACTATATGGGGTGTGCCAAGTAGAAAGAGTGATGTTTATGTGAAACCCTGTGACACCACAAGAAGGTTTCTCCCAGGTTGGCAACGCTCAACTCTCACTTCAGAAAACAAGATCTGGAAAGATGCATCCTAATTTAAAATGTTGCTTAGGGCATGTGACTTCCTCTACAACACTGGAGCCAGGAGCCCCAATAACTCAATAGTCTTAGTCACCACTGGAACAAAGGTGGCAAACGAGCCAACCAGTCAATAAGACGAGCACCAAACTCTGTCTCAGGCGAAGTGTCAGTCCACTGGCATCCTGTAAACATGCAGCCAGGTCATCAAGGAAGGGAGCAAACTTCTTAAACACCCCACATTCCCACAAAACGTGTGTCCCTTAACTTTAGGTACAGAGGGAACAAGCTTATTCACCTCAAAGATGCTTGAAAACTTGGTTAAAGAAAAGTTCCCAGCGGGAAGTAGCCATTTTGGCTCCCCGGGTTCAATCACAGAAAAAAAGGTCATGAAGGGACTATGGTGCAGTCCAGTCTTTGAGGGCATCACGCTGGTGGCAAGAGTGGATGTGCAAAACAGAACCAAGTGACCAACATTAGAAGCAAGTCACATGTAAATGCAACCAGAGGGGGCAGTTGTGGCACCAAAGTAGAATCAGATCATGGCACTGACCTTTGGTGCAAACAGTGTGCAATCCATTGTTCAATCAAGGAGGGGACACCCTAGTTGCTGGCACCAGAAGCCCACTCATCAGCTCTAGCTTAAAAACATTAAGCATGATTAACCAAAAGGTCTCACAGTCAGCCACCAGCGAAGAACCGGTAATGAACAAAACACCCTAACCACACACTAAAATAAATTCAGGTCCCTGAGTAGGCTTCAGTGTCTAGATTAGGTGATGCCACTTCAGAGTCCTGGTGAAGGAAGATCTACATTGGTAAGAGGATTTGCTAAGCAAACAGAATCTCTAATTATTTTCTGTAGGTCATACTGCATCTGATGGATAGAAGAACTGAACTGTTGGGCTTCACGATTCGTGCCCATGCACCAAAAACAGAATACCAGTGTAGGTCCATGGCTTCAAACCAGACGTTTTCAGGGGATACATAATAGAAAACAGAAGGATGGCTGTTATGCGCCCACTGACATCGCTGGCAATAAACCAAGTGTACCATAACTTGGTCCTAACAACACACACTGATCATTTTGAATCGACTAAACGAACTTTGTAGAAAATGAGCACCATATTGTGGATGGATTAATTCCAAATGGAAAAACCGACCACTATATTATGGATGGGTAAACTCCACTTGAAAAAACATGTCATGCACTACCTGACTTGCATCAATATTGCACCCGCAGGGCTGGTGATTGGCATTTATAGTATATTTCGAGCGCACATCACAAGCCCGTTCCAAGATGGCGACCACAGCACGATCATGTGATGTGAATCGCAATCACATGATCAGGAAGAGAAATCATATCACACAGCAAACAGGAAGGACTTGTAAGTACCGATACGAGCAGCGCGAGATTCCACGGTGGGAGCCTCGCTGCCTGCTCATAAAGAAACACGGAGGAGAAACAGGTAAGACCTCACTTTCACCCATAGCTGGACCCCTAGTAAACTTTTGCCGTGATTATGGCCTTAAGAGAACAAGTAGTAGATGTAGGATACCGCAGCAATGGGGTCCGTCTCCTATGCTTTCCGCATGCTTTTGCACGACAAAGCAGTGATCCATATGCCTTATTCGGTCACCTAAGAATGCTATACCAGCACGGGTGAGGTTCACCCTAATTTGATAACGTGAGACACCACCAGATATAGCCACTTATTCCAAAGAGGCTGCATGCACTCTCATAGAGAGCACAGGTGTAAACAGACAACCATTTTGGTCATACTTGGCTATGGCATCCCAAAGAGGCTTCATGCAACAGGCATCTCTATGTTCTGTCCATATTGCGACTTACACTCTAGAGGTTCATCTTTACAGTATCACCCCGTAATAAGTTCCTGCGTGTAATCGAAGCGGATGACATCATCTAAAGAGACTGTGAAACACAAGTGAGATCCCACATTGAGGGCAACTGCCGATTCGCTGCTAGAAGCCCGCACAAACAGGTAAACAGGGGTAAAGTGGTATTCAACACACTTAGATCGGGACATTGAAGTCCAATAGAAACGATCCATTTCTCCCTGTGTCCCCTACAGTGCAATGAGAACATACTGACCGCGCCTACACTGGATCAAAGAACCAAGGTCACACAACAGAGGCAGCTTGATCAGCTGCAGCCCTAACACCTCCTGTAAACTGTGAATACCAGGTAAACTAAATTAATGATATATCTACAAAGTTACAAATTCTGCAAAAAGACCTGATAATGGGAATAGTACATGTCCTCAGTACATCTGGCCCAACCCCGCCCTTTCCTTAAAAGATTAAAAACAAGTAAATTCTCTAATGCACTACTACACTTCCACATCAGAGAAGTCACCCTGGATTTTTGATCTTCCTTTACAGAAGTTGCTGCGCCATTTCTGAAGGGTTAACAGATTCAAATTCTCTGATGGAAGAAATCGGTCCTGAAGAAGAGGACGAATGAAGATAGATGTCATTGAAAACGGTCGACCACCAATTCGGAGGTCTCACAACCAAGGGAGACCCATAGAAAGATTATCATATGTATTGACCACTCTAGATCACTAAGGATTTCATGGAGTGCAGTCTTCCACCTTACCCTCGATACCTCTTCCCACAAAACTAACGGGGGGTTGACAACATATGAGGAAGAATATTCCGTTTTGAAAAAGATGTTAAATAAGGACTTCTAAATAGAGAGAGCTAGTCCCAGCTCCCTCATCCCTTTGAGCACCATACTGATGACTGCATGGAAACTCCTTTTCACTACAAATCTATTTATTAAAAAAAACACTCTCGAGCTGATCAGGCATACTTCATGGAGGGCAAATAAATTGCCCTCCTGACACATAATCCCGCGTGAACTGCCCGACCAACCGAGATAGGCAGTATACGAATCAGTACTGCTTCTTAATTGCTTATTTTCTAACTATACAAGAATTCATTTATTTTTTTAGAGTTGTATCCATTGTAGAACTAGGGCGGGTTTCCCTCTGACCTATCTCTGTTAGATAGGCGATGCCACAGCGCTACTTAAGGTTTGTCCACACCACCCAGGGAGAGGGTGTTCTTCTAGTTAGGGTTAGTGTTAGGGTACACATTAGTAGTGTGATAAATAACGGCAGAATGATAGCCCCATATGTCCATTGTTTTGCGTGATACTGTTATTATAGTTAACAAGAAGGACAATACCCCCTATCTTTGAGGTGAACATTGAAGAATATACACTATCCCTGTTTTGTTTGAAATATACATGTAAACAAAAAGCCATAGTCTGATTGGCTGAATATTTAATGAGATAACGTGGCATTCCATTTCATTAGTACATGAATGCACTGCAGGCACGTTTCTGTGTTCAGACGAAGTACAGCTAATGACTGCCCTCATCATCGAATGCTGAGGCGTGAGACTGGGAACGCCAGTAGTGCCCACGTGCATTTATACATATTCATTTAGCATGATATCGTGGGGCCGAACCAGTTTACAGACGCCTTAGAGCACAGCAGAGGCGTTGCTAGAGTAGGGGGCTGAGTGGGCTATAGCCACGTGTTTTATGGTTGTAGCGCCTTATAGAAGCTCAGGGGCTACAACCGAAAGGCTAGCTAGCCCCGAGTAACACAGGCCTGCCATAAGCGGATCCCCAGATCTTCTACAAACCTAGCAATACCCCTGCGGCACAGTAAGACAACAAAACAGCGAGCATGTATTTCCATGTACAGGTTAGACGTATATTAACTACAGAGCTCTCACGTGCCCCGTGGCTATCATGAGAAGGCTACGCAGTCTTGTCCCCTCCTCCCCCACTCTTCTGGATTCCGCGACTTACGGTTTATCTTTCCCATTTGAAATTCATGAAACTACAAATCCCAGAATTCTAAGCAAAAGGAGGACTGGTTGGCCTTCTCACGCATGGCCACAGGAAACGTCAACTATCCCAATCCTTCCTATGGAGAAGCAATAGTAACATGTGCATTGTAGTGGCAGGGTTACCTGTAGGCCTATCCATTTCTTGTAGTCATCAGGTTCCAGAAGGAATTCGGGTTTAATGTGAGAAAGGCTCGCTCCTTGGTTTCTAAGTAGGGAAGCAATAAAATGAGAAGTACAAAAAAACATGTGCACGTTTTCTAAAGATATGAAACTCCACAGCAGGCTCAACATGCTATTTCATGCACAAACCACGCATTATTAAAAAACATTTGTTATCTGGGTACTTGCTTTGCAAGGGCGATAGGCGCCGTCTATGGAGCGTTTTTAATATGTCAGTTTTATTAAAATCCCACCGTCAAATCAATCTCTTTACCAGATGCGGGCCCGCAGCTAGTACACATTATGCAATCTTGGCTGCAGTGTCAAATAACCATTTGGGAAGCCTCCACAAATGCGATGTTAAAGAACACAAAGAATTTGCGTAAAAAAACATTCATTTATTCCGACAGCATCACAAACCAACAGATGAAAATCTTTGTTTTTTCAACGAGCACTTTCCATATTTCGCCATTTAACATTGAGAACTGGGTGTTCATGGCTGGAATCTTATTATCCATGCTGGCTTCCAATGCATACTTCATGGGTTGGAGGCAGATTTTGCTCACAAAGGCGTGTATGGTTCCAGCGGTATCTGAACCTCGACAACTATACACCACATCCCAAATCAGGCAAACTAGCCTGACTGACTAGATCAGAAGTCTGCACCCTTTGGCTCTCCAGATGTTTTGGACTACAACTCCCGTCATCCCTAACCAGCATAGTCAATAGCCAGATACTATGGCAATTGTAGTCTGACAAATCTGCAGAGTCAACGGTTGCAGACCCCTGGACAAGAAGCTTAAAACAAAGGCCACAGCATGAGGAGTGGGTCAATCATAAATGACAAGCCCCAAACAAATTAGTGCTGTGTGCTGCTGAAGAAACCCAAGAACAACAAATATCCTAGGATATCGTTTCTAAATAGCCAAAGAGGCAAAGGAGAAGGAGTCCATTGACCTTGGGATTTTGACAGGGTGGGCTCAGAGAGCAAATCTGCCTGTTTGGTAACACCAACAGTGCAATCGCTGCAGAGAGGCAGAGATACATTCATTGTAAAAATTAACCCAACGCTCAGTGAAATGATCACTTCAGAAAACAGCAGCGGCGGCTAAAGGAAAACCTTTCAGCAATTTGTTCATAAAGAACTAACGAAATGTGCCAATACCTACAACGCCTTAGAAAAAGCTCTAGCATCCCTCGGTTTTTGGCAAGCACATTCATGTGCAGGCTGGCTCTGGCAGGGGCCGCTCTGCCGGCCGATACGCATGCAGCAAGTTCTTCAGCGACTGGAATAATTGGAAGGAACCGGAAGAACTCAAGCCAAACCTGTTCTTCCCCTCCAGGGGTAGAGGCTGAAGAAGGGGCTGCAGACATACAGAACGGCAACAACATAACTCCGGTGGGAGCAGATGATCAAGCGCAAATGCTAAAAGAGATTCCTGCAGTAGGTGAGAGGCTAGCACAGTGTTTAAAGAACTGGTATCTCATATCCACAGATTCTTGGATTTTAGATACTGTCCAAGGTTTTCACATAGACATTTATACCCTACCAGTACAGGAGAGATGGCCACAGCCGTTAGTGCAAAGCTAACAGTCTACTATTAGATGCAGAAATAAGACTAGAACAAAAGGCAACCATTGTACAGGTGACAGATCCCTCAGAAAGTTTCATAATCAATATGTTTCTGGTGAAAGGGAAACACAAACTGAGGCCAGTTATCAATCTAAGGGAGTTGAACAGCTTCATCAAAAAGACTGATATGCAAATGGAGATTCCTCCTTTGTGAAAAGTACAGTGAGCAAAACGCGATGGCTGCGGACTCCCAAACTGGGGAAAAAAAACACAGGACCTGTCATCATGCCATGTTCTTTCTAGAGAGGGGTGCCCACTACCTTTTTTGTATTTTTGAAAGTTACTTGGGGTTGGTCACCCCAAGTTACCTGGGGGAACCCAGACGTGGACCCCTTGCTCACTGTGCTCAGAGAGGCATAGCTCCACCTCACGGATGACGCCCGATTAGGCTGAAAGACGTGTCTGGGGTTGCTGTTGGTACTCTTGTTCAAAGGAGTTTTGCCTGGCATCTCGGTGCTGGACTGCCCTTGTGGGTGAGACAAAGACGGATATACAAATGGATATTCCTCCTTGGTGAAAAGTACAGTGACCAAAAAGCGATGGCTGCGACTCTAAAAGTGGGGAAAAAACACAGAACAGGTTATTATGCCATGTTCTTTCTAGAGAGGGGCACCTGCTACCTTTTTTGTATTCATTATATATAGGCATTTCAAAATGGAGGGTATACACCTCCTAAGGGATATCCTACAACAGAAGGACTGGTTGGTCAGGATACATCTCAGGGATGCCTGCCTAACAGTTCCCATAGCAGCAGAGCACCAGAGATATCTAAGGTTCTGCTGGAAGGAACAGATGTGGGAGCTCACATGTCTACTCTTTGGGCTGGCATCAGCGCTGTGGTGCTTTACCAAACTGATGAAACTGGTGGTGATGTACCTGAGAAAGCAAGCGATACGTTTGATCATATACCTGGACGACATATGCATAATTTGTCATGAAAAGGATTTGATCAAGGATCAGATGAACATCACGATAGATCTGCTACTACAGCTAGGATTTCTGGTGAATGGGGGAGAAATCCCAACTGAAACCGGAAAAAATCATGGAATTTCTGGGATTCATGGTAGATACCTCCCAGGGCACACTAGGTCTTCCTCTGAGCAAAGTGAACGACATAAAAAAAGAGATCAAGAATATTCTGACAAAAGAGGTGATGTTGTTACAAGAGATAGTCAGACTGGTGGGGCGCTTGGCGTCATCCATCCAAGCTTTATTCTTAAAGTGTTAGATTCTGCTGTTGCTAGGTGACACGGCAGTGTGAACAGTCTAAACGTGTTTGTGATGTCACTGCTGCCTCTCTTCGATTGCATACAGCAGCTGTGAATGACAAATGCAGCAGGAAGGAATGTTTAATATTCTGATTAAGAATGATAACAAACAGCAATGTTAGTTACAGTCTACCTACGTGTAATATTCATAAACAATGGAGTGGTTATTTAATCCGAGTTTGGGGGCATTATCACAGAGTAATGGCCAAAATTACAAGATCAATCAACTAAAGGGCACTAACGCAATCCCTGAAGCTATTTGCAGGCAGCAATGCCCACTCCCCAACAATGAGGGGGGAGATAGTTATTAGCACCCCAGCAAGCTGTCCTGGGTGGAAACAGCCTTTTGTTCGGAAACGGCACCGCAGCCATTTCACAAATTAAAAAAACGACAATAGAAAATGGACAGCATTAAAAAAAAGAAGGGGAGCTACTCCTAACCCCTTGTCCCTTTCTGTGGCTGTCAGAGTGGTCACATGAGTGCCTTGAGTGGGAAGTGGGGCCTGGCGAGGGTGGTGCAGAGTGGCAGAGCAGGCAAGTTTGGTTTGGTCGCCGGGGAGAGGTGGGTGCTGTGCCCCACTCATCGAGGGTTAGGAGAACAGGGTAAATCATGAGGTAAAGCCTGTAGTCTGCGTGCCCATATGGGCTGGGAGACCTCCACATGTCGCCTCCTGGGCACGAATCACTGTTAAATTAAACTGATACTACTCCTAGTGTAATCATAACCGAGAGGAATCTGGTATATATGTATACAAGCAAACAAACGTCAGAATTCTCCAATACATAACATTAAAAAACACTTTCACTGAAGTCTATGCTTAGATTCTCAAGAATGTATAAATATGTGCCGAGTGGAAAAAGTGTTCATGGGAGTCAATCGGTAAAGTACCACCACTAGAGTTCCATACTCTTAAAACAAGGTCAACAACTTTCCCTTTTTGTTGACAAAAAATGTGTAAAATGACCCCCATTTGTTTGCCATGTTAAAGTGTGTAGGTGAAGCAGGGTCTTCTTGTACTAAATACTCAAAATCGAAGAATTTTTCTGGAGTGAGTTTTTATACGATCATGGTGTCTGGGTAAAAACACACTGACGGAACACTATCTGAGAAGCTGCACTCTCAGATTTCATTGCTTTTGCAACACAAAGTGAAGATGGATTTCTCCAAGAAAGCATGCTCTGCTAAAGAGCCAATTTGCACATAGGATCCCTGGTTAAAAAGTGGTGTCAGTGATTACACCTGCGCTGACGTCAGAATTAGTGACTAACAATCACTGCCATCCATATAGTGCATACCACCAGGGCATCTCTCAGGGTACTACTACCTTTAGTGACATCTCCTCAGGTCAGGGCATCAGCGGCGGCAAGGACTCACCCCACGTCCTCCTACAGCATGATTACTCCCACCGCTACATTCCCATTCCATTCCGAATAGGGCAGGGGGGGAAAAACAATCCCTCCCAGGTTAGCCCAATGCAGGGCTTCGCTCTGATCTCTAATTGCAGTTTGCTAGTCCGGGTTTCTTTTTGCTTGAAGGTTCCTTCTGACGACGATGTTAGATAATTGGAATATTTTGAGTAAATCTACTCTAGTCCTCAACACTGGGTTACCAGGAACAAGCTGGGGAGAACAGACCAGGCTAACATTGCATTCCTGGATGTTATGAGGCTGGCCAGTTGGGCCCACCGTGATGAGGTACTCTGGGAGGAAAAGCGGCTGTCCAGCAGCATTGCGCACGCTGCACCCAGCAGGGCAGCAATGATGCAATTAGACAGGGAGTTGGGAGGCAACTGGCAAGCGGGAAGCTGCTTGCTGCTTTCATTGGCACCATACACATGACAGCAGCACGAGCTATAGTGGTGACAGGCTGTAGTCAACACTGGAGAGGTCTCGCACTGGAAGCTGTGCGAGGCGATCTACTCAGGAGAGAACACAGGGTTAAACCCTGATAATGCTTGTGCACCACCAACTCCAATCGCATTTTAACACAAGATCAGCTGACGGAGACTGTTCAGTGTGTCTGCTCCAGTTCGTGACCTCCTTCTCTGAAGATACTTCTGACACAGCCCGTATATGTCCTGAAGGTATCCGCTTAACAGAGACACTGATCCCTCACTTGTGGAGCTGCTGATCAGCCTGAGCAAAATCAGCCTGAGCAAATTCCGCAATTAACTGACCCCATCTAGAAGCTGTCGCACACCACAACCAACAGTAGTTATTGAAACCTTTGAGAAACAGTCTTCAGCGAATACGTTCTCTGGACCTATGGTGTACTTGGGTCAAGGGACCAGATATTAAGAGGCAGTTTGGCCTGCTTCACTAATTAGGTTGATACCGTTCGCAATTGCTTTCGTTTATTTTATAGCTAATGTTTCACATCTTCCCAGAATATGACAAAGGTCTACTCTAGTGTGTCAGGCAGCCAAGGGGTCTAAATCCACGTACCTTTGTAAAACATTCTCACCTATTTGCATGAAAATCAGAATTAGCTGTGCCCCCTTTTCGGTTAGGTAGCCGCTGCATTGTGTTTTGCACCTGTTCTGATGAACAACTATCTTAGCTGTGCCAAGTGGCTGCATTGTGTTTTCAATCTGCACTGCTAAAACTACTATTTGTGTGCACTACCTCTGTCTCCGCCCTTGTGCTCCCCCTTCCTCCTTGTGCCTCAGTACTTTAGACTGGTAAGTGTCCTCCTCACTGCTGCAGTTCGCTATGTCTATCTATCTCGCCTATCTTCTCCAACTGCTTCACCATCTCCTATCACTAAAACTGGCCAGACGAAACAGAAGGACATACTGGGCTCCAACCCAGGCCTTTCTATTGCAGACACTTATGTCACGGCTTCAGCCAGAGAGACTCTCACTGACATCCCAATCTCCTATTGCCTCTTCTCCCATTAATGGTGCCACTCGCTGGGAGGTTCTCCTGGACCTCTAAGCCATTTCCAGAGTCATCATTAATGTTTACTTCAATGGAACCATCATGCTTCAGGGTCCTCAACCCAACCTTCTGCTCTTTGACAGGCTACTCCCTCGCCTCTCTCTGACCTTACCTCTCCCTCCGGCCAGGCTCCCCTTTCCCACTGTGCCTCCCTCCGTCTCTGCACAGGCGCCTGTGCCTTGCACCACCATCCCAGATACCTTGTCAGCGTTGGCTCCTCTGCCATCCTCTCCTATCCCTCTGACCCCCTTAACACTCGCTCCAGTGTAAAACACTTGTCTGACATCTGCAACCTTCTTGGACTCATGGATCTTGATGTGCTCGCCATTACTGAGACATGGTTCAAGGATAGACCCGTCACACGCTTTGATACTCATCCCTGAAGGCTACAAAATCCTTTCTGCGCCCAGGCCAAAGAAGACAGGCGGTGGAGTAGCCTTGATCTTCCCAGAATGGATACCTATGTCCATTATCCCTACTCAGACCGACTCCTCCTTCGAGTGCCTAGTTTGCAGGCTCTCACTCTCTCCTGAATCTTGTTTCCTTATGGCCACCTTCTATTGTCTTCCTGGACAGCCCACTCTCTTCCTTTCGGAATGGGCTGACCTGGCCTCCTCTCTACTTTCCTCCTCCTCTCAACTCCTCCTGCTAGGTGTTCTCAACATCCATCTGGACTCTCCTGACTCCTTAGGACCTTTACGCAACCTATGTAACTCTCTCTCACTCTCTATCCTACCCTCTGGCTCCACTCACACCATGGGCCATAAACTTGATGCTCTCATCTCCACAGACATCCCACTCTCTATCCCTCTCACTACCTCTCTATCTTGGAGCAAACACTCTCTTCTATCAACACACCTGAAGCTCACCTCTCCTCTTGCAGTGGCACACAGCCACTCAGCTTCAAACTCAGAACACCCATGAAAAAAGTGACAGTGGCTGCCTTTGCCTACTCTCCTCCTCCCATTCCTGCAGCTGACTCCCACCCTAAAACAACCCCCACTAACCTTAATCTCTCCATCTCCAACACTCTTGATACTCTTGCCCCTGTCCTGAGGGTCTGACTGAAGCCTTCCAAAAAGTGCAACTCTTGGTACGACTCCGATCTGACTGCCCTTAAACGCAAGTGTAGGGCAGCTGAGCGGAAATGGAACTCGTTGGGTGGACCATCTGACAAACTAGCCTGCAACCTCCTTCAAAGGCAATATCGACTCTGCATCCGCTCCAAGAAAAGAGTCTTTATTCAAGCCTGCATCTCTGCGGCATCAAACAACACAGCCAAACTCTTTAAAGTCTGCAAGGAACTGGACAAACCTGCAGCAGCCTCTTCTGTTACACCCTCCCAGGACCTCTGCTCTACCCTGGAGGTACACTTCACCAGCAAAACCCAAGACATCCTTTCCTCCCTTCCCCCACATCACAGCACACACCAACACCAACGCCAATGCCCCCACCTCCACTTCACCTCTCCTCTCTCCCACCCTTCACTCCCGAAGAGGTCGCCAGACAAGTCCGGTCTATGAAGACCTCATCCAAACAAGTGGACCCTTGCCCCTCCAAAAACATTATGGACAACATTGATTCCCTCGCCCCAGGCTTGGCTGACCTTTGCAATCTCTCCTTTTCCAGTGGAGTTTTCCCAACTGCTCTTAAGCACCCCCGTGTGCACCCTCTGCTCAAGAAACCCTCTGCTGACCCCTCCATTCCGGCAAACTATCGTCTTATCTCTATCCCTCCTTTCCTGGGCAAACTCCTTGAGAAGTTGGGCAAACTCCTTGGGAAGTTGGCTATCTCTCAGCAGAACCTCCACACTGAATCAATTGCTTGCTTCCATGACCATCAGTCTGGCTTTAGAGCACCCAAAGGCACGGAAACTGCTCATTTCAACATCCGTGAAGACCTGCTCTCAAATCTTGACACTATCACTCCCTCTGTTCTCATTATCCATGATCTCTCCATCGCCTTGGACACAGTTAACCACAACATCCTGATTGCACCTCTTTGTGACACCCTTGCAATCACAGGTCAGGCTCTGGCGTGGTTTACCTCTTTTCTCTCTGACTGGCCATCCCAGGTGGAACTTGGAGCCTTTCTCTCGACTATCACTCTCTTAACCTGCTACGTTCCCCAGGAATCAAACCTATCTCCCTGGTTCTTCAACCTCTATATGGCTACCTTGGCACGTCTGATCGCCACTTTCACCTCTAATTTCCAGTGTTATGCTGATGACACGCAACTATCTTTCAGGCTACCCTCAGCAGTTTCCTCCTCACTCATATCGGACTGTCTGTCCGCTATCCAGTCATGGTGTGCCGCAAACGAGCTCTGCTTCAACGCCAGTAAAACTGAGATTGTTCGCATTGGGACACCTGCTCCCGCTTTCCCCCTTTCACTCTGGCCGACCTCCCTTGGCCCCGTGCCCACCCCCGCATGCGAGGCCTAAATCCTTGGGGTCATCTTCGACTCCACTCTCTCCTTCTCCTCTCACATTTCTGACATCTCAAAACAATCTAACTATTCACTACACCTCCTCAGAGGCACTCTACCTTTTCTCACTTTCCCAGAGTGTCCTGTCTGCAAACCCTGGTTCTCTCTAGGCAGAAGAGAACTGCGAGAGTTATCCTTGACCTCAACGCCAGGGACCGCATCTCTCTGGTGCTGAAATCCCTTCACTGGCTCCACATGGCTGCACGTATCAAATTCAAGACCCTCTGCATTGTCCACAAGGCTTTCTGGGGCCTGGGACCTACTTACCTGGAACGTTTCCTGCCTAAATACTGTCCCTCTCGAGCCCTCCGCTCATCTACCTCCAGTGAGTAAGCTGGTTCTCCAAGCAGAGATTTGGAGGGAGATCCTTCTCCTCAGCAGGCACCTCCCTCTAGAATAGCCCCCCTGCCACCCTCCGTCTTGAGCCTGATCTTCTTAAATTCTGGAAACTCCTCAAGACCTTCTTTTTCTCCTTCTCTCTCCCCCTACCCTGCTAACTTAGCTCTCTGCTTTCTCCATCTCTCCCTCCTCTTCCATACAGCTTTGCTGACTGGCCGACAGGTGCACCTCCGAGTTCCTCAGGTCCCTGGCACCCCGCCAGTACTCTTTGCACTTGCCTCAGGACCCTGCACCCCATCCCCCTCACTGCACTTCTGAATGAATCCAAGAGAGCTTCTCTCTCCGCACTTATCCCGGCCTCTACCGATTGGGTGCATTTGAAACACCCCCTCCCTTGACCATCTTGCACTTGCAAGATCCGAATGCATCTCTGCCTGAAGACCGTCTGTCGGTTCTCCCCGGTCTTCACCCCTTAATGTTCACTTGTTAAAAACCACAGAATCGCCGCCAGACCTATTTGCTGTATCTCAACTGTTAAATGTATCTTTTTCACTTACTCTGCCTGTGCAGACTGTTATCGTCTCAGAATTTCAAGGGCTATGAGCGACTGTTTTTTTCCCCCTGTGTTCCCACCCTCCTTGAGCGCTTTGACACACTGCCTGTGTATAGGCAATTTATAAATAAACAATACCATACCATACCTGCAAGTGGAAAGTTCCTAAAGTGGCCAAATTTGGACTTCAGTCCATCAGGCAGCAGGTCTGCGATTTCAGTTTTGCACACTTGATTCCAATATATTTCACCAAGGGTATGCAGCAGTGTGTGGTGTTTGTGGTTTGTTGGAGAATGATAGGCCAATGTTTATTCAGCTTGAATACGTTTCAAAGTAAAGAGGAAAGAAGGTTGTGGTGGCAAAGCCTTAATCACTTGCTGATCATCTTCTTTGCCTTTAGTCCTACTCTTCCTCAACTTTCCTCTCACACTTATGAGCAGGAGTATTGTGATAGAGGGAAGGGGGAGGACAAAAAAACAGATGCATATAATAAAGAAAGACATATCTCAAAGTCCTGAATGACATGTCGAGGAAGACCAGGATTAAGAGAAATAAGGTGAACAGTAAATAATCCAGACATTTATGTTTATTAACAATTCCCAGGTTTGTACACCAAAGAAACAACTCATTGAGATGAAAACTGGCAGAAAACTCAGAAATGATTTGAGAAGCATATACTGAAGTCCAAAGTATCGAAGATACCATTTTAAAGAGCTCTGATAGGGCAATAAGCATAGACCGATAGATTTAGTATGGTGATGTCACAGCCCCACGGAAATGTTTCAGCCAATGTGTGAAGCGTTGTTGTTGCTCCACTCAACCCACTGTTAACCTTTAAACAATAGAAGGCAGCTCTTTCCGATGTTGCACAGAAGCAATACAACATCTACTTCACATTTAATACTGTTGCAGAACCATTGTGTCAAACCAAGCATATTAACCACGTTAATTCTAGGTGCATTCTTACTTGAGAAAGGTGAGAAGTGTGGTATGCTGCCAGTGAAGCTGCAGAACCCTTTCGGTAGGATCTGCGGGCAATGACTGGCTTGCTGTGATTCCCGGAAGCATCTGTCCACTCAGGTAGAACAACATATCGTAGACTGTTTTTGTTTGCTTGCCAAGGTTGATCGGCTTGCTGATCTTCGGTTCCGATTTTGACATCTGGATTTTACACATCCCACTAAAAGAAAGAGAAAAACAACAATCAGCATAGCAAACGTGCAAAAGTTGGTTGGATGAGTTTTAGGGAAAATGGCGCAAGACACGAGTATTGTGGAAGAGAGTATTTTTACTATTGCAGTTGTTGGGAGGCAGATGAATAAGTCATCCATTGCTTTGGCCCGCCCCAATCCAATACCGCACAGGTGAGAAGCGTTACTCACTCAGACAACCATACGCCATTATCCCAGGGACAAGACAGACAATCTAAGCTGAAGATGGCAAAAGTAGTCAAGCCGACGATGTAACATCATAGGCGCACGCACTAGACAAAGTAGATATGCACTCCACATGAAGAACACGTACACTAAGTCAAATATGCAGTTATACATGAAAAATATGAACATAGCATCCACAAGGCATGAGGAACAGTAACATAACCGATATATAAACTGAATGCAACACAAACAATACTAGTATAGCTCTTTAGTATAGAAATAAAGAGTGGAATAGGGCAGCCATCTTCTTTACAATGAATGTTGCAGCATGCTTTAAAAAAGACAAAAGCCTAGAGGCTTTCAGAGAACTCAAAAGGCTGAATCTGCAGAAATACAGAGCTGTGCAGAGCTCAGGCAGTTGTTGGCAGTTAGTGCCAAGGTCATAAGGAGATCGGTTGGATGGGAACGGCGGATCAAAGGCACGAAATAGTGATTCCCAGGACATAGACAAGATAATCCTCCTAAATTAATTCAGGCATGTAAGATCACAACCAACCTTTGTTAGCTGAAGGCAACCATACAGTGAGCCAAAAGGAGCCCATGTAGAATAATTCAAGAGTGTCCCCAGAGGCAACAGAAAACACAGCACATGCATTAACAATAGCTAAAGTCTCAATAAATAGGAGGTAATTCCACTTCATTCACAGTGCTCTAGCTAGCACGTGACTTGTAATTGGAAAAAACTGGCTATTCACACCTGCGATACTCCGCAAAAGCACACAGATACCCACTGTCAAGAACAGAGATTGTCCGAGCTCATGGTTTAAGGAATGAGGGATGGTCATTTATTTATTGAATAGAAGACAGTTCATGGGCCTCTCTCCCCCTACAACCTGTCTGGCACATATCTTGATGACCTGCCCAAATGTCCAAGGTTGGTTAGCAAGAAGCCAACCAATCGAATCCCAAAGTGTCATGCCGACCACCATGTAGCAAGCCAGCCAATTTGTTTTCTTAGAAGTGATTATTTTTACTTTTATCAATATTGGGATGGTCTCAAGAGGAGCCATCAGATATCATTTAACCAATTTACTGTGTAACCCGCATATGATCCATATGTGGCTGCATCCCTTAACCAATCCCCATTCCCTGTAGGTTTTGTAAAACTGATGTAGGATGCGCGTTTTGTACAAATTCAGCGAGAGACTCAAGATTTTGAGGCTTTTATGCTGTCCCTGCTTCATTTGGATGATAATAAAGATGAACTTTGCCTTGCAATGAGTTTACTGTGATGAATCCTGTGGAGCCATCACTGATTCCCAACATAAGATCTCCTCCCATGTGGCCAGGGGAAGGCAGCCGTTACCTGATCCTGACCCTGTGGGTGGTATTAAGAGGGAGAAACACATGGGAAGAGATGGCGGTCATGGACGTGTTTCTTTTTCTTCCACATTTAATGCGGTAAGCCACTTTGAAAAACAAGCAGCTAATTGTATGCAGGCTTTAGGAGGTATACATAGGTTTAGTGGTATCTATAAAGTGCACCCATTAGACACAATATTAAACAAATATATAAGCCAAAGCAAAGGCCACTGCAAGGTATTGGGCAGCGATATGGGCCACTTCTAATGTTTCATTTCTACAAACCAATCAAAATCGTTTAAAAAAAAGAAAAAAGGATACAGGGCTTACCCGATTCAGCTCCAAGCTGATGTTGGTCTTGCCTTTTTAGAGGATAAGCTATGCATTGAGCCAATTAATTTGTGGTCTAGAGTACGGACCAATCCAAAAGGCGTCTTTGACGGACCTCATTCTGAGTCATATTCTACTCTTAGAAGGTAACAAATTAAGCATCCCATGTAAAAACCCACCTAGATGGACTAAACTGTGGATCTTATTATGTAAAAACATTTACTATGAATAAGAAAAGTGGAAGAAAATGAAAGAAACATTTCGAGAATAATAATTGAAAAGTGAGACAGAAACTAGGGAACTTGTCAAACCATCTATTCAAATGATGTGGTCTTAGCTTCGAGTGGTCTGGCTAGCTACCTTACCTAGTCTATTCATAAACATGAGCGAGTTTTAATTACTTGAGCAAGACTTAATTTAATCAACTTGCAATCGTTTACGGCTAAATGGATGAACTTGGAGACCATTGCTAATAAATGCCCATTTTGTACTCAATGCACTAAAGATTTTATTTATTTATTTATTTGTAGAGCGCACTGCAGCCCACGGGCATCGTGGCGCTATGAGACAACTTAAGAAGGCTTGATTCAAGGTTACACAAGTGCAGCCTCAGCATACAAAGCTTGGTACAGAGAATTTTGTTGCAGATACACGTTTAGAAGAACAGCAAAAGGCATACATGAGTGTGGACAGCATGAAAGCAGATGTCAAACATGCATTGTGAAACAATGAGCCCGGTTTTGATGGCTTTCCTGAAGGAGGCATGGGAGTCAATCATCCTAATGAAGGTGGGAGGGAGTTCCAGTTGGTAGCTGCCATGTTAGGGAAGCTGGAGCCGCCCGCCCGCACTCTGTGGGTGAAGGGGACAGTGATTCTGTTAGTATAGGTAGCTCTGGTGGGCCTGGAGGAGGTGTGGAAGGAGATCCTTTGAGCTAGGTAGGGTGGGGCAAGGTCGTGAATGCATTTTTGGGTCAATGCTAGTGTCTTGAAGGTAATTCTTTGCTTCACAGGGAGCCAATGGACTTTCCTCCTGACCTCAGAGATGTGATCACGTTTGGAGATGCTGGTTGCAGTCCTCAGGGCATATTCTGTATTGATTGTAGTTTGGTGAGATTAATTTGGGAGTGTAGTGTAGCCTTGATCCTATAATCGCCCTAGCGATGGTGAGGCAGTTGGGTTGGGAGAGGAAAGGTCTAGCTGCATTAAGAAGTTTAGAGTGGTAGGCTGACGTGGAGGCTTCTGCGCTGTCTTGTCTATTCATGGATAGTTCAGGTTCAATGTAGACGCCCAGTGTTTTTATGGTTTTGGTCACAGTGATAGGGATGTTGTCAACTGTTAAGGAGCAATATTGTTCATCCAGTTTACCCAATGTGGATGGGGACCCAATTAACAGAAGGTCGGTCTTCTCACTGTTGAGGCATAACCTGTTTTCTGCCATCCACGATTGGATCGTAGAGTAGATGGAATTAAGGGTGTTGAGGTCAACTAGGTAGTCCCCTGAGAGGGGGATAAACACCTGAGTGTCATCAGCATAGTTAGTATATGCGATGCCCAGTGCGTCGAGGATCTTAAAGAGAGGTTGTGTAAAGAGGTTATAGAGTTTGGGAGCTATGCAGGAACCCTGTGGGACCCCACACTTGATGAGACTAGGGTTGGCACAAGAAGTTTCAGAGAAAACTTGATCACTCTTTCCTGCAGGAAGGAAGTTATCCATGCACTGGCCCTCAGGGAGAAGTTGGCTGCGATAGCAAGGTGGTGACATAGGGTGTTATGGTCCACCAGATCAAAGGCAGTGGAGAGGTCTAGGAGCAGGAGGAGCACGGGTTTGCCTGCGTCTCTTAAGTCGTCCATTTGTTTTTTTAGGTCGAGCCAGGCTGACTCCGTACCATGCCTGGGCTGGAACCCAGACTGCCAGAGACCAAGGAGGTGGTTGTCTTCAATGAATTTCTGGACTTGCAGGTAGGCTGCTTTGTCCAAAATATTTAGCAGAAAATGGCACAGTGGTGATTGGCCTGCAATTACCTGGGATTGAAGGGTTAAGTGTGTTTTTTTAAAAAAATGTTTAGGAGCGGTCTAACACAGGCTTCTTTTAGTCCCAATGGAACATGTCCAGTCTGGAAGGAAAAATTAATGAAGGCGGTGATAAGTGGGGTCAGTGAGGGGGCACAGACTTTGATGACCTGAGCCGGGCAGGCGCCCCCTTTACAATTAGAGGGTTTGATGGAGTTGAGGAGGGTGGTGACTTTGAGTTCAGTCATCTCTTTAAAATCAAACAAGGGGGCTTGGATAGGGGAGGTGGCTGGTGTGGAGGTGAGGTGATAGTTGTCTAGGAGATTGGAAAGGGCTTTTTGGTGGGCTAGACTTTTGTTTTGTAGGGTTTCTAGTTTATCAAGCATGGCAGCTTGAATTTCATTATACCAGGACTCATCTTTCAGGATGGTTGGTGGAGCGGGTGCCGGGGGCTCAAGCTCTCTGAATATGGCAAAGATTTCTCTAGTCCCTGATTTGTCATTTTCAATCCTAGTGTTAAAGGAGGAGGCTTTGGCCTGAGTGATGGCATTTTTATAGTCTCTGGAGAGATCCTTGAAAGCTGCTTTGGTGTCGTCATTGGGGCGTTTTTTCCAGGTGGCCAGTGCAACCCTTTTTTTGGAGCGAAATTCTAGGAGCTCTTGGGTGAACCAAGCATTGGAATTCTTTACTTTCTTGGCTTTTTTAAGGGTGAGTGGAGCAACTATGTTGACAGCCAAGGTGACGGTCTGATTGAAGGCAAGGGCCAGAATATCTGGGTCATTCTGGAACGGAGGCTGGAGCGCGGGAACAGCAAGATGGGGCGAAATGTTCTCCTTAGTGAGTTTGCGTGAGCTTCTCACATAAGCTGCAGGAAGAGGGGTCGGGGGATTTGGAGGGCCTTTAGACGCGAGAAGGTCAAATTTGATGCAAAAATGGTCCGACCATGGGATGGGCGAGATGTCGGAGACCAGGAGTGAGCAATTATGGTGGGACACCCAGTCGAGCGTGCAACCTTTGGAATGGGTAGGCTGCGATATGGCATGTGCAAACCCAAGGGTGGAAAGTTTTCTGAAGGGCTAGGGCGCTGGCAACTTCAATTTTATGCGCACAATATATCGGGATATATGCCAAAATACTATTGTTGCCCTCTTTCAGAACCTGGGTTTCTCTCAATGTAGACCTGTCTTGCTTTTTTTATTGTGAGTAAATACGCCACTTATGGCCTGTACACTATTAACCTATTTGAAACGTGCACTGAAAAGGACAGAGTATTTAATGAACGATTTTATTAAGGTATGACTTGACTGACTGTGTTTATACAAGTTTATACAGATCTTTAAACTCTGTACAAATATTTAGTATATAATGATTCTATGAAGTCACGATTGATATGGTTATTTATGTTAATTATTTTTTGTACTTGACAAATTGTACTCTCATGGATTGCTATCATCCCGTGGGATACTTTCAGCTCAGGATCAAATTAACTGAAAGGCCAGGTTAGGCCAAAAATGTGCAGAAATACCTTCTAGTAAAGGAAGGCACACTGGAAGGCTGAAAAGCAAGCTCGAAACCTCAACACTGCTAATGTGCCTAGTGAATTCAAATTGCATCTACATCTGCAGTGGAAGCAAGCAATATGTAAAAAATAAAACCAGGCTGCAGAAGGGAACTGGAAAGGCACATTGTGACAGTCAAACTAGAAGGAACGCAGCCTTTAATTTTCATCTACCACATAAACATGCTGTGTGAATGACAATGAACTAAAAACCAAACACCTATTCTTCATTACATTGTGAAGAATGCTAAATTGAAAAGGCAGCATTTCATTTGCATCTGCCACATATCATGATGCTGCTCCAAATAAAGAGAAATCAAAGTACTGATTAGGCCTTGCATGTAGTTGGATAAAGCCAAGAAAAATTACGGGCTTATTCTACATGGAAAACCTGATATTTGCAAACACAAAATAACCTTCACAAATGTATGTTTCTAGATGCATGGCTGTAAGTTTCTATTTCATAGAAGGGCCCAGTTTCTACTCAGAACACTATTATAATTGTTCTTTTATAATGCGCTTAATACCAGAGATTGGTTTCTAAGTGCAGAATCAAGATTCAAACCTGTGTTGCACTGCGTTCTCTTGCTTCAAAGATGAACGCGTTGCCCCTGAGCTATCCCCCCCTCCCCTTGCAGAAGCCAACAAACATGTTATTGGGGCCTGTGCTCTCAGTTACCCACCGGTCACCCCGTAGCCTTGAGAGAACAAAGGCTAATGACTTTACCCCAGGCTCAAGTCAACAATGAAGCAGCAGAGCCTGGAGCATGTTTCAAGAGAACTGAGACCCCGGACAAGAAACTACACTTGGAGGCGGTTTGATGGTCACCAAGTAGTATGGGTGGCGGCACTATCTGTTCTCAGAGGAAAGTATTTTGTTTCATCTGTTTTGACACCGTACGGAAGACAAAGCCGCCTTGCTGCGGTATAGGGCAGCCATCAAGGCCTCAGAAGGAGCCTCATTAAGATAATTGGAGCTGCCTGCCCCGATCGGAAAAACTGACTTTCATCCCAGGAGAGTGCAAGTGAGCGACATCCTGGGTTCCGGGGACGCGCAGCAGTGGCCAGTGCTGCCTGCGCAAAGGAACTCCCACGGGCATTGTGAGCAGGGAAAAGAACACCATGGCTGAGGAAGCACCCCCTGGGCGGAAGACAGCCCTCACAGGGGGCTGGACAATGTGAGCGCATTGCGTTCAGGGCCCGAAGCGGGTGTAGTGGCTTGCGCCCTGTTCCACGTGTGTGAAGTGGCTTCTGGCGGGGCAGTGAGGAAGCCTTACATGCCCTGGTCTCCCATAAGTGCACACAATTGCACCCATGAACCGGCGACGAGTTTGGGGCATATGACTACCAGGCTCAGGTGCAGGTCTACGCAGGATGTGCCTCACAGGCGTGATTTGGCCTCAAGATAGTCCCAGGGCACCATCTCCTTCGAGGCTCCATTTTGTTCACTGTACTGCGTTTGGCTATTTGTAACACCCATGAACGCTTTCTGATTTGGCTAGGGATGCCAGCCTCTGAGCTATTGGCATGTGTAGCAATGTGGCATTCTAGTCTGCTGTGGCGGGGCAAGTGGTGGTGTATTTGGTAGATGCAGGGACTGAATTCAGCAATGTGAAACGGTGTGGCTCTGCCCGAGTGGCCTGGGTGTACTGATGAATAAGGAAACCCCCCAGTCTGTGGCCAAGTAGGCGAGTGTACCCCACTACCGAAGGAGAGACCGGCTTCACGCACGTTACATGACCCAGGCAGCGCCCAAGGGACCATGGCAGAGCGGGCCATGGTGAGAGGAGGCAGCATGGTGAAGCAAGAAGGAGGAGCAGCACAAGGGAATCCTTCATGCCTAAGGGAAGGGGGAACGAGACCCCAACACGCTCAAAGTATGTATGCCAGGGGGACGACGGCCCATTGAGCAGGTGTTGGCAACAGGGCAGGACCAAACCACAAGAAAAACACGCCTCATCACCCTGCGCAGAAGCAGGAAATGAGGATCCACCAACAGCCACCATGGCAGTAAATAAAGAAGATTTGGTGCAATGTTTATCTGACTTTCAGACGAAAATTACAGACTCATTTCAGGAGCAATTTGCAAATCTGCGATCGGAACTAAAGAATTCTATTCGGGATTTGAATTTACGAAGCTGTTGAAAGTGTGGACACTAATGAAAGGGCACTGCAGGACCTCACGGAAGAATCAAGGAAGACTGACGAGGTACTGGAGCAATTGTCATGGCCATTGTTCAATCAATGTGAGGATCTCGAAAACAGGTCGCGACATTCAAATATTCACCTTAAAACGGTCCCAAAAGAGATGCTGGATAAAGAATTTAAGGCAATAGTGCAACATTTCTTTGCAGATTTGCTTTTGGAGGTTCCACCGGAGGGGGTGCGCTTGGACAGAATCCACAGGGTGGGCCCGCAAAAGAAGGAACCTAGGGCGAGGCTGAGGGATGTGTTGGTGGCCTTAACGTCATATGGCCAGAAAGAGGAAATTCTGAAGGCGGCACGGTCAGCAGGTTCACTGAGGAGTAATGCTGTTGAGGTCCAGTTGTTTCAGGACCTAGCACAATGCACCCAACAAAAACAAAGAATTATTGGCCCCATCATGAAGATTTTGATCCAGGAAAAAGTCTGATACAAGTGGACATTCCCGTTTGGCCTATTGTTGATGCAGAAGGGGAAACAGTGCAGGGTTACAACGTGCGAGGAAGCAATGGCCATTTTGTCATTCAATGAAGACTCAGGCCATTGGGCCTCACGGGACAAATGACTGGATAGTCAGAGGAAGAAACTATGGGAATGGCCATTGATACCGAAAGAGTGGAGAGGAACTTCAGCTCAGAAAGGAATTGTTAAGGACAAGGATAAGAATGCAAATGGATGAAGATGGTTTGGCACAGTCAGTATTGCTGGCTGCAGTGTGGCCCGTTGGCCACTTTGGAACTATAGGGGCACTGAAGATGTCACAGGTCTATTAAGGGGTAGTTAGCCTTCGGGAAGGGTGATGGTAGTAGTTGGGGAGGACAGGGTGAAAGGGAGGGGGGGGCTTTACAAGGGCCAAGGGCCTTGACGCGTACGGTCATCTCTTGAGAGCCAACAGGGAGTATTAGTAGTAGTAGTGACTCCCACCAGTTTGGGGCTCTGGCTAAGTTTTCGGATCATGGCCAGGAGTCTTTGCCCCAGGGTATCATTAGGATCTATGGTTCAAGCTGGGTTGTTAGTGTTGGGGGTGGTTAGGGTGGCATACAATGGGGAGGTACTAAGAGGAGACAGGTGGTCAAAGGGGGAAACTATTAAGATTGTCGGCTGAATGGCATTAGGGGAGCATTGCTACAAAACTGAATCTCAAGGTACTCTCGTATAATATCAGGTGCTTAAACTCCGTAGTTAAACGTCGCAAGGTGGAAAAAATGTTGAGGTGTGAGAAACCAGACTCATGTTTCAAGAAACGCATATTCATGAATGCGAAAAGGCATAGCTACCACCCTAGTGCATATCTGCAGGTCATTCAAGCGAATGAGAGGGAGAAAACAGCGGGGGTTCTGATCACTTTTAAAGGTATCCCATGCCTTACGATTTTGGATATGTGGTAGGACAAGCAAGGCCATTATCTTTTTGTCAAATTTAGAATTGAAATTCATATATACACAATAGCTATGGTCTATGCACCCAACTTGGGTCAGGAAGAATTTCTATGGTCGGTTTTGGCAGCATTGGAAGGTATGGCAGAGGGGCGGGTCATTCTGACTGGGGATCTTAATATGGCATGGATCCCAGAAATGGACCGGCGAGGGGCAGGTCTATAGGGGCAAGGGGACCCATCTCAAAGGCTTAAAACCTAATTCTCTCAGTTGGAGCTAAATGATACCTTGTGTGCATTTAAGGGCTCAGAGGTGGGGTATATGTTTTATTCCCGAGTACACAGATCTCTCTCGTGCACTGATTAAATCTGGACCTCAACGCAATTAGTGGGCACAGTAAAGGAGGCCGTGGTGGGCTACATCGCTCTTTCTGATCATGCACCCGTGATGGCTTCGCTTGATATTCTCCACGACTCAACAAGGCTGTGGCGATGGTCTTTTCCAGATGAGGTTATCAAAGATGGGGTTGTTTCAGGAGGTGTTGGGGGAGAAGATAAAGAGGTACTTTCTGGATAATTTTGAATCAGATACATATCCGGGGTATTGGTGGGATGTGTTTAAGGCAGTGATATGGGGGGGGGGGGAGTTGGTTGCGCTTAAGACCTCTAGGGAGAAACCGAGAAGAACGCTAGAATAAGACATTGAAGCAAAATTGAAAGAGATTATGCTGAAAATGGGGGGTGACTTATACATAGAAATTCGGGTGAATTAGATCTGCTAAGGGATAAATGGGCCGAGAAGATTCTGCATAACATGAAGCAATTATTCCATGTGCAGGCTAATAGACCAGTTAGGCTATTGGGTAGGCAACGTAGAAGAAAGGTGGCAGCTTAGACTATTTTAAAACTACATAAGGATACCAGGGAAGCAGTAACGGAGAATAGGGAAATGTTGAAACTTTTTGAACAATTATATGGGTTGCTATACTCATCTGATCACTCTCAGGAAGGACCCCAAAGGGACAATCTAGAAAAGGTTACATTGAAGACCCTGTCGGAGGAGAATAGAGTATCCTTAAAAATGGATATTCTAGAAGAAGAGGTTAATGCTACTATTAGGAAGATTCCCCTTCACAAAGCACCACGTCCAGACAATTTTCCGGCTGCGTCCTGTAAGTAATTCTTGTCCATTCTGGCCCCGAAGCTAGCATCACTGTTCAATTCGATTGGATGACAGGGGAATCACAATATCAATGGACCAAGCCAAAGTGGTCTTGGTCTGAAGGCTAATAAAGACCCCACGTTATGTTGTTCCTATCGCCAGATTGCCCTCATCAACATCGATGCTAGGATATATACGAAGATTTTGGTGACCAAATTGGAAGTGCTGCTCCCATTTCTCATCCAACCTGATCAGTCAGGATTGATTAAGTCTCGTCAATATCTGATAATATCCAGAAGGTGTGGTGTCTTGTGGAATTAGATTCTATGCGCAAGACACCCACCCTCTTGCTTTCTTTAGATGCCAAAATGGCCTTTGGTGGGGTTGAGTGGTCATTCTTGTTTAGTACCATGGAATGTATCGGTTTCAGGAGCAGGTTCCTGCAGATGGTTCAGGACAATTATAGATCCCCCTTTCATTAGGTTGGCGGTCAACTTTTCCAACAAATTCACTTGGGAAAAGGGACCAAATAGGACTGTCCCTTGTCACTGTTATTGTATGCCATTTACATGGAACCGTTTCAGCAACGGATGAGGCAGGCTAGGAAAATGAGAGGTATAAACTTTGGGGTATATGAGCACAAGGTGATGGCCTTTGCCGACTATTTGTTGTTGGCCCTCTCGGACCATGTCACTTCACTTACGGAGGGAGTGGAGGAAATAGAGTCTTTCCGGAAGGTGGCAGGGCTAAAAATAAATGTTGCAAAATCAGAGGTGTTGAATTTGTCCCTATAAGGGGACTTACTGGCAGAGGCGCAGGATTGCTCTCCGTTTCAATGGCTGTCAGACCAGATTAGGTATTTGGTTACAGTTACCGGCAAGGAATTTCCTGTGCTTTGGAGTTTGGAGTTTCATTGAACGGCTCGTCAAAGTCACAGTGGCTGTGAGCTGCTTCCACTTACTGACTTTCTTTCTTCTGGTACAGGAACTCTTGAGACCCACACCCCTCTGTAGCAGGAGTGTCTTGGATCCGGCCTCAACAATGGTGTCTCTTCCTTTCTCCAGCTTACCTCGGCTTGCTTCTGTTCAAGGGTCTCGAGTGGATGGACAACTTCAGCTCCGAATTCAAAGCAATTAGGCGCACCTGGAAAGACTGCTAGTTTCTCCCAGTCTCTTCCAATGCTGCCACAGCCAAACAGGGTTTATGAGCACAGGACCAACTCAAAGCCTGCATATGGAATCTGCTCTTCTCTTGCTCCGGCATCCTTTCTGTAGTCAGACATCTTAGTGAACTGCCAGCCTCGTTGCTCTGCTTCTTCTGCTACTGCTGCAGACCTTCCAGCTCCTGCTCCAGCTTATTTCTACTGCTCCTTCCTGCTGCAGCCTTTTATGCCTCTCAGGTGAGGCAATTGGCTTTAGGTGCAGGCCTTTAGAGTTAATTGCCTGACCCTACAAAATGCTGTTAGACCGGCCTGCTTATCCTTTCCCTCTACATGCTTCTTTAGCTCCCTGGAATTCTGGGACATGTAGTTCTTTTTTAGGGAATTTAGATTTTCTTACTACTTTAGGTTGGCAAAAGACCATCAGAAGGGCTGGGTTAGGGGGAAAACTAAAAAGGGGTTCCTCTTAGTCTTCCTGGTCTGATTACCCCCTATGTGATCCTCATGCAGTACACCACCCCCATGGTCAGGATTAAAGAGCACTTGGCCTTCCCATGGCCACATGAGAAGGGGTCCAGCTCAGGATCAAGGGGGAATCCCATCGGATTCTCCACATTGGGCAATGGATTACACAAGATGTAAGGAAGCAGTGGGTGAAGAGGGATACAGCAGTAGTGGGTACCCCTCTGGCAGATGTGCTTTGGCTTACTTGAGCGCATGGGCCGGTAAGTAGGCATGCGAGTCAAATTACTGCGCAGATGGAAGATATATGGGATGATCTATTGAAAGGTAAAGGGATATCATCCAGCCCCTTACTGCCTTGTTTTGTGATTCTTAGTTTTCCCCAAGAATGGAGGGGCACTCTTTTAGACGTTGGAAAGGGGCGGGTGCTGGTGGTTGAGTGATGTGATGCAGGAAGACAAAGTGCTGTGGTTTGAACAGTGCAAAACTTTATCCTAACGGAAGAAGAGACCGAGTTACTATCAGCTGCGCCACTGGGTATCAAATCCTGTGACGAATCACCCATGGTTCGCCCCACAACCTGGGGCCTGGGGCCCTTCAATTGGCCAGGGCAAGGCATACGCTTCCTGACCCTGACCCTGGGTGTGGTGTTCTGTGGGAGGATCACATGGGGGGGGGGGGGTCAGGTCAGGTAGATTGGCATAACCCCTTAGACAACTTTCCCCGTGATCCCACATTATTGACGGCATACTGCCAAACAGAAAGAGTAAAGAAGTTTTCCATTGGGGACTTCAAGTCGCATAATCCCAGGAGTACTGGGATGAAGAAGAGGGCTGAAGAACAATACAGACTGGAAGGTCAGGCAATTAGGCTTAACAGCCTAACACCTGAGGGAGGCTGGGAGGCATAAAAAGCTCCCTCAGATGCAGGCCATTAGTTGTGGTCAAGGTTGGAGGAGTAGTAGCAGTTTTAGCAGCAGTGGCAGAAGAAAGCACATTGCTGGCAGAATCCATAGAAGTGGGAGGAACATAAAGACACCAGGATTTTCCCATCAGCTTATTTCATTTACCAGTACTAAGTTGGTCCTGTTCCACCAAAGTTTGGATTGCGGAGGTTGCGCAGCAGGAACAGTAACGTTCGAAAGCTTTCCTGCATGTGAACCTGATTACAGAGTATTTGCAGTGAGAAGCGTGCAGCAGACCGTACCTGGAGGCTGGCGTGCACCAGGCAGGCGTGGTGAGCTGAACTCCGTGCCTGCATGGTGGGACTGAAGGCAGCTTGATGTAAGAAGTGTGAACAGTTGATAAATTATTCATAGTAGAAGTTATGAAGCCTGTGACAGAGGCCAACAAGCCGGTGCGTTCCCAAGCCTTCAGGCATCACAGGCGGGCAATTGTAACCAATTGCTTTTCACTCGCGAAGGAGCGAAATTGACTGAAGCCGACCAGAGTGTGTCAGACATGTGAGTGTAACAACTGTAACACTGGCATGCGCCCCATACCTGGAGCCTGTGGCACAGTTGGAAGTTGTGCCGTCATTGAATGTGCCACCACATTGTGTTTTTCATGTTCTACAGCTGCGGTCTAGTTGTTTTGCAACATGGCCGCCGCCGGGAGCTTTTAGTCCCAGCACTCCTGGTGGCTCGCCACCTTTCAACCGCAGTGTTCACTTTCTCTTTACTGCACCCTCAACGCTAGTGCTCCTCTCCATGTTCCACATTGGGACTCTCTCTCTCTCTTGCTTTTCGGACCTTCTCAGTAGCGTCTTTGTCTCTTCCCTACTTGGACCCTGCTCTGTCTTGCCTTCTGAAGTAAGCCGGAACGGGAAATTATATATAACGATTAAGGCGTTTAGTAACGTAAGTGTATTTATTGAATGCTACGTTTACTACATAAACAAGTTACATGTATGAAAGGAGGAGGGAAGCTGCTAACTGTAAAGGGAGCTGGACAGTTGTCGTTTGATTGCAGCCCTCTCTTCTAGAACTCTCTCGACACCTGGATTCCACACGTTATGATCCTACATACTGTGATGTAGTCAGGCATGTCCCGTGGAGGTCAGGCAGCTCCAATTAGAAGGTTATAATACTACACATCTCCTTCCCTTTCTATTGTTCACAAACTATGTACATAGACTGACGCAAAATTGTTCTAGCTGGTTCATGTACATTCCACATAGTCTTCCATCCTTTTCGGCAAACGATAAGATCTGCCAGCTCTGGACATGCCTCCATCATATCTGGAGGTAGTTGGCAAGGAAAATCGGGTTTGTTCAGATTTGCTATCACATTTCTTCTTAACAGTACTATAACAATCACTCTTCACCCCACTGTTCACATTTCTAGAAATTCTAACATTTCTGTCCATCCTCTGCCTTACATTTCTGTTTTCTTTCTCGTTGAGCACCTTACTTTCACACATCCAAATTCTTTCCACATTCCATATCCTTTTATCCTCTGTTCTGACAGCATGGCGAAAAGCCTCTATTACCTTAATGGGTTTGGACCATTTGCATGGTCCACTTCTTAGAGCAGGAGGAAGTAACACCTTGACCAACTTACCAACAGCCGTAGACATATCATATTTGTTGTTATATACCTTCTTATCATAATTTACTTTGTTCCTCTTTTGCATTTCCCTAATTTTTTCCTTTGCATTTGCTAGATCTTTCTCTATTTCCTTACTCTCTTTGATAAGCCAAATGGGAGCTAATTTGGTGTTTGCTTTCCTTCCCCTACTATGCTCAAAGGGAGAAATACCTGTACTGGTATGAGGTGTAAAACGATGTGCAATTACTTTCTCCCTGACAGCATCTTCCCAATCCATCCCATTGGCCCAAGCCATCCTGATGGTTTCTTTCAAGATTTTATTAAAACGTTCCACTAATCCATTAGTTTGGGGATGGTAAATGGAGCTGGTCTTATGCTCAATGGCAAATTTTTTACAGAAGTCTGCCACTTCTTTAGACTTAAATTGAGTACCGTTGTCGGAAAGAATACTTCCTGGATACCCTTCTCTCTCACATATATTTGATAAAAATTCAACCACAGTTTTGCCCGTGACACTGGAGGTAATTAAAATCTCTACCCACCTGGTGAGGAGGTCTATGACTACCAAACAATATTTTTGTACCCCTTTACAACTTATGGGACCTAAAACATCCATACTTATATCCCTCCAAGCACTATTGGGAATGTCGGTGATAACCATTGGTTGCCTGGAACCCACACACTTTTTCTCATCATCACAACAAAGGATACATTCTCTAATATATCGTTCGATCTGCAGATCGCAGCCAGGCCACCAATAGTCATTCCTAATTCTTTGTTTGGTCTTTATTACTCCTTGATGACCCTCATGACCTAGTTCTATAATCTTTGAACGCAGATCCGTTGGAGGAATGACTTTATCTCCTCTCATCATAAAATCCCCGTGTACATGAAGTTCATCTGCAACGGGCCAAAAGACACTTAAGTTGGCTTCTTCAAATTTAGATTTCTTCATACACTCATGACTTTGAATTAAATTTTTTAATTTCTTGATGTTATGATCATTTGATTCGGCATGATCCCAATCATCCTTTGATATGGAAGAAGTTTCCACGCAGAAGACAACTTCCATGTCTTCCTCTTCATCGACCACCTCAGAAATGTTGGTTAAGCGAGATAGGCAATCAGCAGGCACATTCTTTATTCCTGGAACATATGTCACAGTGTATCTGAACTCTTGCAGCATCATGACCCATCTTCTCATCCTGTTGGAAACTTTATTGAGACCCTTTGACATGAATACTTGAGTTAAGGGCTTATGATCAGTTCGAAACTCAACCTGGTTTCCCCATATGAAGCTTCTAAACTTGTCAGCTGCCCACTTGATGGCTAAAGCTTCCTTCTCTATAGTGGCATATGAAGTCTCTGCTCCCTTGAGTAATCTCGATGCAAAAGCAATTATAGCTTCATGCCCATCTTTCTCTTGGGACAACACCGCCCCTAGGCCTACGTTGCTGGCATCCGTAGTGATGATAATCTTGTCACTGGTACTAAAATTCTTTAATGCAGGAGCAGAATTTATCGCATTCTTTATACAATTGAATTCATCTTCACATTCTTCATTCCATTCAAACAGTTTCTTCTTAAGTGCCTCTCGCAAAGGAACAGTATGGATAGCAAAATCCTTGACAAATTTAGAATAGTACTCAGCCATACCAATAAATGTACGAATCTCATCCTTGTTACTCGGCCTCGGCATTTCCACAATAGCGTTGACTAATTGTGATTTCGGAAAAATTCCTTCTGCTGTAATTTTATGTCCCAAATATTCAATTTCTGTGCAATTTATCTTGCATTTGTCCTTGCTTAACGTCATGCCTGCATCGCATAATTTTTTACATACATGTAATAGTCTCTCGTCATGTAGTTCTTGAGTGATGGCATGAATCAATATATCATCTTGAAAACAAATTACACCTTTGGTATTTTTGAACATTCCATGCATCACCTTCTGGAACACTGATGCTGCTGACACTAATCCAAACGGCATTCTTTTAAATTGAAACAAACCATCAGGAGTTATGAACGCAGTCAATTTCTTTGAACTTGTGTGAAGTTTGATTTGATGGTAAGCAGATGATAAATCAAGAGTTGAAAATATTTTAGAAGGTCCAATGGTAGACACAATTTCTTGTATGTTTGGTAACGGATGCCGATCAGGTATGACACATTTGTTTAACTCACGTAGGTCAACGCAAATTCTAAGTTTTCCAGATTTTTTCCGTATCACCACAAGTGGTGAAACCCATTCACTGGCATCAATACTTTCTATGATCCCATCTTCTTCCATTTTCCTTATTTCCTTACTGACTTCCTCTCTTATAGCTAACGGAATGTTTCTTAATCTTTGAGCTATAGGTTTTTGGTCTGGTTTGAGTAATATCTGATGGGTATACCCTTGCAGACATCCTATTTTATCTCGGAAAACCTTTAGCAAACCAGCTTTACCTATAACATTGCCACCCTTACTCGATTCAAAATTGCTACCACTTATAGACAAAACTGATTCCGAGCTGGTAGAATCCACTTTCACTCGTAATTTACTCTGGTGGGTCCAACTGAGCAGGGCAGTTTTCCCTTCACCAGTGATGTATATCTTGCCTTTGGCAACTCTGTTCTTAAATTTCAACTTTCCCCAATGCCAACCAATGACATTGATCTTTACGCCTCCATATGCTCTTGGATTGATATCTGTCTCATGTAAAAACTCATGTTTATTTTTGTTCCAAAACTGTCTTGGCAGAAGCGTATATTTTGCACCAGTATCAACCATCATACATACTTCATTTCCGTCAATAGACACCATGGCCCTGGGACTTTCCAACACTTCTTCATCGTCATCATCATCAGTTAT
The DNA here is from genome assembly GCF_040938575.1 of Ambystoma mexicanum. Taxonomy (NCBI): domain Eukaryota; kingdom Metazoa; phylum Chordata; class Amphibia; order Caudata; family Ambystomatidae; genus Ambystoma; species Ambystoma mexicanum. The sequence goes on along the minus strand of NC_090941.1, from coordinate 156,564,716 downwards.
GGTGCATACACAATCTTCTTGAATTTCTCTCTCACTGCGATCACTATCAGAATTGTCTCCAATCCAGTTCATGGCATTGTCACGTGATCTGCAACATTTTGAGAAGTGACCCTTCCCTTTGCACTTGCTACAAATGATCTTTAATGCTGGACAGTCCGGGTCATCCGCCCAATGATTCACATTTCCGCATCTATAACACCTTCCTTGGCGTTTTCTTCCCACTTTCCTTGATTGATTCTCTAGATTGTTTTTTTTAGAAACTTCGTATGATGGCCCTTTTTGACTATATTTGCTTGACCCTTTGTCCATCTTCGACAAATTGTATTGTTTTGTGACAGGTCTCCTTTTAATGATATCATTGTTGATCATGGAAATTGACTCCTCATCAAGGTTATCATGCGTTTTACTATTGGTGCTTCCTATCTTTACTTGTTTCATCTTATTTTCTAATTCTTTAACACACTCTTCAGTGTGTTCCACTTCTTTTGCCACTCGGAGAACAATGTCAAGAGAAGGATCACTTTCCGACCACAGTCTTTCCCTCACTTTGCTACTGCGACACTCTAACATAAATTGGTCTCTGAGTCTCTCATCTAGTTGCTCATTGAAATTGCATGACTTTGCTAATTTCCTCAAAGCAGTGACAAACTTTTCCACACTTTCTCCCTCCTCCTGTGTGCGTTTGCCAAACTTGTAACGTTCTAAGATTATGCTCACTTTCTTTTCAAAATGTTTGTCAATTTTTTTTACAGCTCGCTGGTATTCATTTAGGTCCACACTCTCCTCTTCTGATAATTCTGGAAGAGTTTCATATTTTTCTTGTCCAACCGGACCTAAACAGTGCAAGAGTAATGATTTCCTCTTTTCTGCGCCACAATTGGGACCACAAATCACACCTGCATAATGTTCAAAGGATTTTATCCACCTCTTCCAAGGCAAGGCAGGTTCATCAGTGCTGGGCATAAAGAAAGCAGGCGGAGGCACACTGCTAAATGCCATGACAACTTGGTTGAAATCTGTGCAAGCTCACAATCTGCAAAAAAAACTGTATGTGGGGCACAGTACTGTCCAGAAAACGTGATGTACTCAGCTCATCCTATATAATACCTATCATTGTGCATGTATTTATTCTGATTGAGTAATTGTGTTCAACCACCTCTTGTCAGTAGAGATTTGGCTCCTCAGTACCATTTACAGGGTTAATATTCACTTGTGTAGTGCTCAACATCAACGATTCCTTGAACTTGTAATGTAAGCTCCAGCGAGTAATGTGCCCCTGATGATGTCGGTACTTTATTTGCTTCCAATGCGCAGGTTTGCATTGGAGAAAGCGAACACAAAAAAACAGCGTACTGTCCCTTTAATGGCTCCTTCCTTCTTCAGTACATTCAACGCATGCGCGAACTTGGATAAACAGTGTCCACGGAGGAAGCCGAAGGAAAGGCAGAGGCAATCTGGTAATATATAACGCGGCCCAGCACATCGATCGAGTTTCACATGAAGGACAAGCCGGCACAACTTGGTAATGTGCAGCGCAGCCCAGCACCTCAATCGAGTTCCTGATAAGCCTTAATGAGGCGATTGGGACACAGCGCTGGGATGATGCGTTGGGGCGAAATGCCGATCGTTACCTTCAGGATCTGGAAGACGGAGCCGCTGCTACACTCGGGCATGAGCGGAGCAGCTCCGTGTATATGGATGAAGCAAGTATCCCATCCTCGTCGCCACTGAAGTAAGCCGGAACGGGAAATTATATATAACGATTAAGGCGTTTAGTAACGTAAGTGTATTTATTGAATGCTACGTTTACTACATAAACAAGTTACATGTATGAAAGGAGGAGGGAAGCTGCTAACTGTAAAGGGAGCTGGACAGTTGTCGTTTGATTGCAGCCCTCTCTTCTAGAACTCTCTCGACACCTGGATTCCACACGTTATGATCCTACATACTGTGATGTAGTCAGGCATGTCCCGTGGAGGTCAGGCAGCTCCAATTAGAAGGTTATAATACTACACCTTCTCTGGCATATTGTTCTCCTTTTTCCCCTCTTTTCCGTCTTTCTCTTTCTGGCTTTTCTCTCTGCCGCAGTGCTCCTCTCGCACTGCGCACCAACCTTCTCTGCCGCTCATTGCCTTCCGGCTCTCTATCTGGCAACCCCTGTGCTGTCCCTTTTTGTCCCCGTCTCCCCTACCGTGTCTTGGCCGCCCATGGCTCTTTGCAAGGCGCACTTCCCTGGGATCTGCTACCAGCTGCAAACGGATCTAGGCAAGGCTCACCTCCCTGCAATCTGCTACAAGCTACATTCATTTCTATGCTTGGCCGCCCACAGCCCTCTGAGGCTCACCCCTCAGGAACCTGCTACTTGAGTCAAGCTCACACTCCCTCCAAGAGCCATTGTAAGCAGTCGACCACAAATCTCTCGTTTTTTTTTTATGCCAATTGACGGCTTTTTCCCAATTCCCCCCATTCTGGCTATCCTGGAAGCAGGGCCCCAGGTTTACTGTCTCACCAGTGTCGGCCTGTTTTCTATTTTAAAAAAACGAGATTTCAGCAGCAGGAGAAGAACCTTCTTCAGACAAAGCTGAGGAGGAGGTGATCAGTGATTCAGGGAAAGTACAAGGGAAAGTGACAAACACTTGGGTATAGAGAAATACGCTTTGGAAGATTTCTTCGATCATTTTAAATTACATAAACAGCTTTAACAACGTTAATAATGGTTGCGTGTACACAAATGTTATTCTAACACAAAGACAATGCCTAAGTAAAGCCGCAATAACATTGTATCCCGTGAAACAAAGTGTTAATCTTCAGTACTGTAAACTAAAGAGAACAAACAAGCATTTCCTTAAACCCAGAACTGAACAAGCATTGCCCTCATTCAAAAGAGGCTGAAAGGGTTTCTGTGGAAATAACGGTTTCTACCAGATGAAAAGGGGATAATATTATATCTATGAAGGTATAGCTTGTAAATGAATGACTGTGACGTATAAGAACCAACAGTTAGTCATGAACTCATATTTCTGAAGCCAACAGAGGTTTTACTTGGAAGTGCTTGGCTGATGGCTTGACAAGAGTGGGTGAAGAGGGTGGTATAAATCTTGCCTTTGCTACAGAGTTGTGAAGAGTTGGTTAAAGCTGTTTTAAGTTGAAGAAGTGGCAAACTGTAGAATTATCAGTGCGACTGAGATTTCAGAAGCAGTACAAGTGAAACACTGAGCAGAGAAGTGAAACTGCATGGTCTATCATTCTAGAACTAGGGCAGGCAGGAGAGTGGACCAGACAGAAGAAGACATAGAGGACCGAGTGTGGACTACTCTAGTAGAAGTTGAATATACTGTAAGGTTTCTTCGTTTCATGGTGCTGAGAGGGACGCACTGTGAAGACGGCCACTGAGCTTTATGGTGCTGAGAGAGAAACGCTGCAGCATTCCTCAAACAGAAGACTTTTTTTGGTTTTATGATGCTGAGAGGGAAGCACTATGACGAGAGCCACTGGGGTTTATGGTGCTGAGAGAGAAACACTGTGGCATTTCTCAACCAGAAGAAGCTGCTATGTTTCATGGTGCCAAGAGAGAAGCTCTATGAAGAGGAGCCAATCTCAAGGTTCCATGTAATAATGTCCCCTTAAAAATATCACCATGCAAAAAAATTGCCGAAAAATTGCTGTTTTTTGTGGGGACATTATTACATGGAACATGCGGGGGGGGGGACCCCTGCAACCCCAAACCCTTTTTCCTTTTTCATGGGGAACGGGGGACACACCCGCTGCCCGTGTCCCTTTATATGGTCACCTATATAATGTTGCCACAACCTTTTCCCGGTGACATATACAGCAACCATATATATAGGGATATTATTACCTGATACCAATCTCAAATGATGTGTGTTTTGGAAGCATTTAAGTTTCAACTGAGCATCCTGACCAAGAATTCGGTTTGTACTGTTTAAGGAATTTTGAACAACCTATATTTCCTGAAGAGAGGAATCCTTCCTCTGTTGAAATGTGGAGTAGTGGGAGTTTTTTTCTTGAATATCCTGACTTTGTCAAGCACTGTGTTGGAACTCTGTTTCAACCCCCTGATTTCCTTGCTGTTTTGTGTTCATCCACAGAATTTACTTTGACTTAAAACCTGGGGATGTAGATTTCACTCAGGTTACAATTGGAGACTTGAAAATTCTGTGAATATACATATTGACATTGTGAATTGCCATATAGTTTCTTCTTTATGTGCAAGTGTGAGGGCCAGAAATGTTACGTTAGAATATTTCCCTTCGTTTATTTAGGCAGAGAGGTCCCCGTTAGAGTAGGACAAGTGAAGCGTTTGGTTGACTTTTTGAATTTGATAAAATGCCATTGGTTGATAAATCATCTAAAAGTTGTTTGCCTCACATTTCTGACCCCTCACAATCCACTCAACAAAGTGGCAGCGATTAGACAATTGACGTTTGAGAAAGCCATTTTCACCCAATCCGGGGCTAAACATCTGGTCTCAGAATTATATACAATTCTCTCAGAAGACGCTGGGTTTGTGACATGGCCCTCGATGGGCAAGTGTGAAGGGATGCTGTGCCATAGCATGGGCCAGGAGCACTAGGAATTTCTATGAAGTAATATTCCTAAATTAACCACATCTATCCAGATACGGGAAATCTGGTACAAAGTCGTGTTTCAATGGCACCACACGCCGGTGAGGTTGCAAAAGATGTTCCCGGATGTTTCAGTTGACTGTTGGAGGGCTTGCAAGGGGAAGCCGACATATGGTGGACATGTCTGTGATTAATCAAATGCTAAAAGCAAACCTAGCTCTAGGTATGGAAGCGGGTCTGTTGGGTGTTTGGGACAGGGAAACTGTGCCACAAAACAGATCACAATTTAAAGCCTATACGATTTTAATTTTGTTGGCTATCCTGGTGGTGGGCAAGAATTGGAAGAAGAGAGAGGCCCCTACGGAACTTGAATGGCTGAATAAAGTCTGGAATATTTTAGCAGTGGAGTGGGTGACCTATAACATCCAGGGGGAGTATTTGAAGTTCAGACAGGACTGGGGCATGATATTGTCTTACTTACGCAGCAATTTTCGACTCCCTTTATGTCAGCAAAATCTGAAATTATTGGATATATTGTGAATATTCGGAGCCCAGGGTATATGCTCCCGAAATCAGAACATTAGAGATGCCGTTTTTTTCAGTTCTCCAGAGTGGGGGAGGTTGGAGAGGGGACTGGGGTGTGGTATGTTGTGTTATTGTAAATTGAAAAATGACATTTTAAAAAATATATATAAATTACAAATAGAAAGTGCCACATTTCCTTGCAATTTTTCAATTTTTGAGACAGTAAGACTCACAACTGTGGAGATTTCACACATTTCCTAATTCCTGCAATTTTCAATGTAACTTGTAGGTCTTCTCTTCTGAACAGGGGGACATTTGGCTGTCTTTTTACAGGCTTTGTGTGGCCCTGCCTAGCATACCATTGGTGAGGGGCAGAAGCAGAGATGAATACATGAGCTCGTAATGGGTAAGGATCTGGCTGTACAACTTCTACTTTTAGGCAAAATATCCTTTTGTCACTTATTTTCAAATCAACATCACTTAACATTCACAAACTTTCTATGCATCTTTTTATATTGCAGCTTGGACGTACCAGTCCCATATGTAAAGAGCCAGTCATTGAGGTAATGGCTAAAGGTGATCCTTAGGACATGGAGACCAGTTGTCAGCTCTTGCAACAGTGTAGTGAAATTGGCTTTATAGGGCACAGTTCACGTACCATGAAAGGTGCCACTATTGTTATGCGTTTATGACTCAAATCAATGTTAAATAATTGTGTTTTTTTACAAACACATTAAGCTTCTTACCAGACTCATACATTGATTTATTGAATGTACGAGCTCTCACAGAGTTGCGCCAAGATGGAAGCCAAGACCAAGTGTTGTAATTCGCTATCTTTTACTAGGGGATCATTTATAAGAAGGGTCAGCTTGAATGAAAATGGGATCTTTCCAAATAAAACAATGGTCAGGGCAATTCTCTCCTAGAAGGGATTGAGCGCTTTCCCCATCCAAGATGCTCCCCCTTGGCCATTATCTCTTCCACTAGTTGTGTTTCTGAAATCTTTACAGCCCCTGGAGCAAGTGTCCCATTTCGTAGAATTTAAGGAGGTGTGGGCGCCTCACACCTTGCTGGCATTGCTGGCATCAGAATGATCACAAACCTTCCTCAAAGTCTGATCTAGATGCATGCTTTCTGAGGTCCCACACCCAGAGATTCTCTCAGGTGTAATGTCTTGCAAGTAGACGTGTCGGTGAACATATCTGGCAAGGAGAGATAGAGACCAAAGCTGTACTCCTCTTTTCGCTTCCCCCATTTCTCTGATCTTACAATAATCCCTCTGACCCAGCCTCATTCCTGCTCCCACTGTCTGGTCTTGCCCTCTCCACCTGATGTCCTCATCGTTTCTTTAATCACTCAGGATGCTGCCACCCATTTTAATCTGGTCTCTCTTCTAGCTGGTGCTACTTCTGACCCACCTTCACCTCTGCTAGGCTTTCTCTCCTCTGGTGTATTTCCCCTCAATGTCCCAGCTCCTCTGAACCACTTCACTACCACCTGTAATTCGTGGTGTTCCTTTTTCAACCCCCTGATCACACTCCCCTCTAACCCCCCCCAATGCTACTGTTTCTGCCATTTACACCCCCTGATGTTCCCACCTCCTCCTTGGGGCTCTCTTCCTGCCTGCACCCCTGCAGACTGACCACCTACTCTTGACTTCCAATCCTGTATCCTGATGTCATCACCCCCCGTCCTTTCACTTAACTCTTCCCACCCCTTCATGTCCACTCTTTCAATTTGATATTACCCGCCTGCTCCTTATCCCTCGCTACCTCCTCCTGGCCGCCACTGCTGCCCCCTCTCCATTCTAAACAGTCTCTCTAACCTCAGCTCCTCACACCGCTCTCCAGCTTCCAGCTCCCCCCCCTCCACACCACCACTAAATACACGCGTCCTGCAACCTCTACTGCATAACTGGGGTTGTGTGATTTGATACAGTTTTCTCTACTCCCCTGTGTAGGACATTCAGGGATGGTCTGCCCGGTGACTTGCAATTGGGAGAGGGCTTGGATTGGTTGCTGTCCTTTAGTCCACCAGGGGCAGGTTTGGGGGTCAAGGGGCTCAGACACGAGTACACCTGGCCTGACCACCATCTTTAATGATAGGTTCCCACCTCTGACCTCCCCCCAGAGCGGACAATGCTTAATTGAGGTCTGGAAGAAACACTGGGAAAACGTTGGTAACACATTGTTTCCATTTTCAAATTGTGTAAATTAAAACATTGTACCACCATGGTGAAAATCGCGTGGTGGGGTACACTGCAACTGTAACTTTACTTTCCTCAGTGAATTGTCAGCTTTTGGGAAGCTGCTGACTGGCAACATTGTCTTCACTGAGTTAGAGTTCACAGAGAGCCCCGTAAACTCTGACAGGATGACCTTTGATTTCTGGGGTGAATCTGCAATTGTATATAAACAAACATTACCATCCCTGAATAAAGAGAAATGATTTCTCTTAAAGTGAAGGTGTCCTTTTCTATGTTGGAGCTTTGGGTTGGTTCGGAGCCTCCGGTTCCGAGTTGTGTGGGAGGCTGTGCAAGGCCTCACAGGGGGTTTGAGCAGAGTCAAGGCTTTTAGAACTGACCTGCCATACCAGGCTGACAAAGAGGGGGACGGCGCGGGGTAAAGTGGAAGGCCCAAGGGCTCGCCTGTTGTGAGGAATGTGACCCATGCCATGTGATGGAGACCAAGGAAGAAAAAGGAAGTAAAATATGACAGGTTATTTATAATGCGCTTAATACCCAGAGGTTTCTAAGCGCGGACCCGGGGATCGAACCTGTGTTGCTCCGTGTCGTCTTGTTTCCAAGCGAGCACGTTGCCACAGAGCTATCCTCCCGAGACAAGCACCTGTGAGTAGCACTCAGCCACTGAGTCCTCAGAACTAGGCAGTGGACTTCATCACAGCTTCATTTATACTAAGAACATTATCAAGCCGTTTATCTGTGTATTTTTCTTCATTCATTGATAATGTCTTTATTCAGAAATAATACATGTATGTCCAAGAACATACACAATCGTAACATCAATATGGTAAATCATAATATAAAAAAAACATAAAATGTAAGAGACAAGATTAAAAAAGAACTCCTAAAACCAGACTCGATCCGAAAGCCAAAAAGCATCAGTTAAAGATATTTCATTTGGATACACTGGGGACAAGCAATAAAATGAGTTATGGATACAACAATATCAGGAGAAAATACCAATTAAAAAAACAATATGGCATCTAATGAGTTTAAAATACCATTTGAAAGGCTAAAGGGTATGCTCATTTTCTTCCTGGCCTTAGCATACAATGGAAAGAAAAGCAAGAAGTGTACTTCACATTGATCTGAGGAGGGCCATTTGTATTAGTATTTATTTAAAGAACGGGGATAACCATTTCGATCAGAAATTACTTACATTGTCACCCTGAAGGGGGGGCACTAGTCAATCAGGAAACTCGGAACACAGGCTGTATTCACTGGTACAAGACCGCCTTCTGAGCATCCTGTTTTCAGCTTGGCTAGTGCCCCCATTAACTGACTCCCACGCTCCTTAGCACCTATGTTGCTCACATGTGTGCGCTAAGGCCCTTTAGATTAAAAAAAACACAGAAAGATACAAATCTGGTGTAAATCCATGAAGCTCCTGCAGTTGTAAAGTCCCTTTTTGTTGTTGCTGATGACTTCCTGGTCTTCAACACAGCAAAGGGCCTTTACAAGTGGAGCAGCTTTATGGTTCCACTGTGCCATGTCAGTTTCCTTCTTTTTTATCTAAAGCAGCTGTGCGACAGCGGTGCACATGCTAATGACGATATATCCCTTCGGGGTGGGCCGAAAACGTCAATGCTGATCGATTAAGGGACCCTCGCTTCGGTCAGCCCTTACTTGGGTGGTCGACCATTACCAGCAGTGTCATCCCCCACCCGCCTCAGGCCATACCACCTCAATAACAAATTGACAGATGGCAGAGGCATTCCCCTTAAGGGTGTCTGTACACAATAGGACAACTATGGGAACAAGCAGTAAGCCACTTTATGAGTGTTAAAAAAAAAAAGTGGGAATTGGACCAGAGACAACAACAAAACAGAAAAACATACACCTTGCCCCACCTGCATCAGTCAATCCAAACTGTGTACTTAAACAATTAAAGCAAAACTGTGCTCCCCCCCCCTCCCTTCATGTGATGGGAGACTGATGGAATATGAAGCCAGATGATCCATAGAGCCTTTAGCACTTCTATGGCTTACACTAACTCCCCATGGCGGACCTGGTCTGAGGGAAGTTCTTCTGATGTAGGCATTTTGTGTGCAGATCGGGATTAACCTTGTTTGACCAGATTTCCACTGGATTTGCAAAAAGGTTGTCATTCCACCTTAAAATCACCCAGCAAGACTTCAATCTCCATGATAATTTGCTTCAGATACAAACACCCGTAGAGTAGCTAGCTGATTGTTTTGGGGTTGGGTGGGGTGAAGGAGAAAGTCAAACCAGTGTTTTCCTTTGGCCCATACTGAATTTACGCGAGCTGATTAAAGATCACAAGGGAAATCGAGATATGAAAGTAACTAGTAGGTGCAAGTACCAACTTCCAAGGCCAGTTTGTGAGCTGGAATGGGATTTATTGCATGACCAGATGCATTGGTTGGTGTTAAATGACCTAATCATCTGGCTGCTTAAACCACTCCTGTATGGATGGATCTAGGCACAATAGTACCCCCCAGTAAAAGCAGCAACCACTTTGCACTAGAATTACACAGTGGCGTCGCTAGGGAGGGACCTGGGGGGGGCAGGGCCCCCCCTGTGTAACCCTGTGCCCCCACTTGTGCCCCCCCACCCAAGACGAGCAGTGACTACCTTACTTTTGTCTGTGCCCCCCTACTTTTGTCTTTGGCCCCCTCTGTGCCCCTCCTAAATTTGATTCCTGGTGACGCCACTGGAATTACACGCTCATCATAATCCAGCACAAATGTCAGTCTCGGCACTGTGGCCCAGAAAACCAGCTGAACAGCATTACTTGGCGGTGGATTGGCACAGACACGCTTTAAGGAGCCGCCATCTTCCTGCTTGAGAAGGGGGCGTGCCGTAGGGCAACCAATGAGGCAGAGCAGCAAACATCCCAACTTCGTGCTGACTTGGTGGGGTTGCTGGCAATCTGGTAGGAGCCTCCTTGCTCCCGCTTGAAAGGGGGTTGGGGGATTGCTCAGGGCACCAATGAAGAAGAGAGTCAACCAGCTAAACTGCCCGACTTTGCGCTGACTTGGCACACGCGCAGGTAGACGCTGCTTTCTTCCTGGTTGAGGGGAGGTAGCCTAGGGCAACCAATGGGGCAGCATAGCAAACAACTTTATAGCACACATTTTTCTTTGATTTTGTCAGAATTAATTCTGTAAGGATTTCACCGGCACAGCCGTTTAAATAAAAACGGGATACACTATGCATTGTCTTTGGTTGCACCCTCTCAGTCTTGTTCTCAGGACACCAAGAGGCCCACCTGCCTGGCCCTGCACCGTTCATTGGGAATAAAAACACTGGCCGTTTAGTCTTCAGTGGCGAAAAAAGAACCTGGCCATGCTGTGTTAAGATGCGTCTGCATGCATTGTGAAGTAGGTCCCTCAATCACCATACTAACTCGGTCTCTCAATACTTTCACTTTCAGGGCAATGTTACTGGCCCCAAAGTGCTTGAGAATTGTCCCCGTTGTTTAGCTAATCTTCTCAAAATGTCTTTGGGGGAGTGGTGGGTGAGCATTCTCAGAGCCCTCTGAAGTGTAAGGATTCAGGCCCAGGTTTGATTAATGTTACAGGTTAAATGAGCTTTAAAACGCACCACTGTCTAATTGTACATACAATCTGTCCACAGGAGAAAAAATAAAAACACCCATTGCACCATAAAAATAGGTCTTTAAATCTTAAGGTTTGGCCAGTATTAAAGGTTTATCATCCAAATATTCTTTAAGAATGTGCACCAAAGCGACCAAGACCAAACGGTATCCAGTGATTCCCTCGAATATAAAGCGTCGAATGCAAAAGCCTCGAAAAAAAATGCATCGAAAAAATTGTTTTTTTTTGCAGGTAAAGTTTTTTTTTTTACTAAAATGGGTTTTAAGGGGTAAAAAAACGGGTGTTGCGGCGTTTGGGGGGAACCCCATTAAAAAAATGAAGGAAAAAATGCATTTTTTTCCCGAGGCTTTTGCATTCGATGCTTTGGATGTCGAGGCTATCACTAGGAACCAGACCAAACCACTGACTAGGCGGAGCCTCCTCAGTATACCAGAACCTGCTGGGACGCAGGGAACTCACTAAAGCCTGGCAAGTGACTTGAGAGGGAAACCCCTCTGCACAGAGGCACTGCTACACCCATGTGCATGCATATGTGTCTGTGAGATGTGTTGATGTGAACATTGCATAAATGCTCAATAAAATATTTTGTTGAAAAAAAATATCTAATATAAGGGCCCTTTGGCTCTTGAACGAACTATGGACTCAAGGTTTTCTGAGCAATAAAGATTATTAACGTGTAGTATTTTTCGGCAATGCAATCGTTTTATTTTAATCTTTGCTTACATATTTGTTTTTGAAGGGCTCACTTGCCTTAGGTAACTTTCAGCTACAGAAAGACATGCTTCAAAAGACTTCCAGCTAAGCCAGATATTTGCGCGGGAAAATGTCGATTCGAACTATAGCTAAAAGCAACAGCAATAGCCAGCAATTGCACTCACTGCCTCAAGACTACCAAATAACAGGCAATAGTTTCCACAGAAACCGGTTCCCCAACAACTCATTATCGAAATGCGCATGCGTTATTGCACAGAGACGTGTCGATTTCGCCCCATCGGCATCTGTTTCAGAAGCCAATGGGGTAATGAGGCGATTGATTTTTTTTCTGCAGCATGCAACATTTTAGGGAATTAGAAGTGAGCTTTTTTATTGAAAGCGTTGCTTTTCTAAATGCTCTATGGTCAATGGTGTCCACATTCTATGAAATTACCACATTTATTCGAACAGATATTAGCAGACTATTACTGTACTTCTGTAGAATCTATAGAAAGCCTGCATTGTCAAAGCATTTATTGGCGGTGCGAAAGCACTGCTGTCTGCTGGTGTACACATGGTTAGGCTGGTCTAGAGTTGCCCACAGCTATGCATGGAAATTATACACATATATACACATATATATATATATATATATATATACATACACACACACACACACACACACACATATATATATATACATACACGTTCGCAAGGGACTGATGGGTAGGGTTTATGCAGTACTTTTAGTTTGGGCTATGAGGTGGTGCTTGCGCCACGTATAAGCTGAAACTATGGCATTAGGGTACATATAGGGAGAAACGGCACATAGGGAGGGACACAAAGCTTGTAGGTGTTTGGTAAAGTGCCCACCAATTGACTGGCCATGGCCATGCTACTCCCTATGGCCATTCCCGCTCAGTTCCTGCCCCTTCCCGCCCAAAACACTTCCTCATGGGAACTCTTTCAGCTCGCTTTAATCAAGCCTTACATCAAACTTTGCATTTGAAGTGCCTGTCAGTGTTTTTGCAAAGCAGTCTTGCAAGAGTTAATGACCTGATTGGGGCTGTAAACCCCCGACTGCCACAAGAAAAAAAGTCTTAACCAGGTCTGCCTTAAGCCACTGGATTCATAAACACTATGCATGTCCTTCACTGAAGTCCTGTAAAAAAACAAAAACTGGCAAAGCCAACAATTTTGGCTTGTGTATAAGTATTAGGCATTTGCCAGACACTGCTATTAGATGCTCAGGTACTCGCACCATTTTGTACCTACAACCAACAATGGGCAGTCAATATGATATGATATATGATATGGCATTCATAACGCGCCTATACACAAGTGTTTCAAGGCGCGACGAGGCAAGGGAGGGGGGGAACAGAGGGAAGACAGACAACGATCCTACTAGGCCTGGTGTCATTCAGATTGCACAAGTACATGGCAAAGGGGGAAAGGGAAAGTGCGGGGTGAGCAGGGGAAAGTGCAGTACATGGGATAAAAGAATAAATAACAATAAGTAAAAGTACGGCCAGCAGGTGACAAGTGCAAGGGTAAGGGTAGACATCAGGTGTAAGTGTTGGTAGTAGGACTGTAAGGATACAGGAAACAGTCCCCAAGTGCAGGGGTTGCCAGGAAGGCAGTGCAGGTATGCGACTGGCGGGGGAGGGGAACTGAGCCTGAGATCAGAGGGTAGCCAGGTAACCAGTGTAGTTTCAGGTCAGCCAGGAAGTCAGCAAGGGAGAGAGGAGGAGAAAAAGCAGAAGCAAAGAGAAAGGTTTTGAGGTGTTTCTGGAACTAAAGATGATTCTCCTCAAGTTTCAGGGAGGCAGGGAGGCTGTTCCAATACCCCTATGGCAGTGTCTGGCAAGTGCTTTCCCATCCTACACAAAAAGCCCAAATTCATGGCATTGCCAATACTTGTTTCAACTTCCCTTCAAAGTATGTGGAGCCTGCGCCCATGAATCATTATTTATGGCCTTGGACATCACCAGGTCACACCCAGAAGCAGCCAAGCAGGTTTTGCTGCTGGGGAAACTTGACCCCTTACCTTCCGTTCCCCTTTCCCTTTGTCCCCTGGATCCTCCATTCACCAGTGCATGCAGTGAACTCTTGACTCATCTGGAATCCACAGCATAGGTCACAGGAGCTCCCGGCTTGAAGAGCCTGGTTGTTGGGGCCAGGAAAATGTACACAATCCTGCATCTTAATGCCTTCCATACTTCAATGGTCCTCTCAAGCACATCTGAAGGTCATCATGCTACAGATTATGCTTCCCCGATACCCTTACAAAGTACTGTGAGGCAGACAACCTTGTAAAGCGTTTTTCAACTTGAGCTATTTTATTAAATGAAAAGGTTGGATAAACGCCCCACTATTCCTAGCCTAACAAGGATTTCCCTGCCTAAAATAAACTAAAGGAAGCACTCTAACAAAAGGATATCTGTCCCTTGCACTTACAGCAAAAAAAGCAATAAGGAAATATATGCAATACAATTCAATATAACCTAAGATTTGATTCACAATATATTCAATGTCTCTTCTCATAAGCTGGGTGACGTTCCCTTTCCCAGATTTGAACAAGGGTTTTCTCCACAGTTCAAAGAAAACAAGGAAATCCGTTTTGGCACAAAGTTCCAATACAGTTTCAAGGTTTTGTATAAAGTTCCACAGCTTCAATAAATTATCTCCAGAAATTAAAAATGTCCCACTCCTCCTGGAATAAGAACAGTCTCACATTGGTTTTCTGGCCATACGCAACACCACATGTCTGTCAGGATATTGTCACAACTTTTGTATTAAAAAAGAAATGAACTATTCCAACTCCTACTGGAGTAAGAACAAAGTTCACCTTTGTAGTAACAACAAATGGCTGTCAGGATGGTTTACTTCAAACTTGAGTTCAGGAAGAATTATAACTTTTCTTCAACAAGTTTTCATAAGGCACAAATCAATATGAGTTGTTCATGTTAGAACCACAGTTCAGCACTTGCATCCACTTCTACCTGGCTTATGCCTCTGCCATGCTCTTTACTCGCCTACCTGTCTACTTCTTCAACAACAAGAACAGAAAAGTGCTTTAGTGGTTACTTCCAAGATAGCATAACAACAACTTCCTTATACTTCCTTAGCATCAAACTTTAAACCTATTGTGGGGGGGAGCATGACACCCCATTAGTGCTCTTCTAGACTTCCTGGCAGCTATGCACCTATCCCTCTGGATATTAACTCCAGAAGGGCAGCCTATTTGCCACCTTTCTTTTCCCTCTCTACCAACAACCAAATTCTGATCACAAGGTAGTTTCTGTTTTCTTCTACCTTGGCTTTGGCAATGTAGGTCATCACTTGAAGATTTGTATTTTGTAGCACATAAGCAGTAAGCTCTTTAGTCATTAAGCCTCTCAATATTCCCCTCTTGCCTTGAGTACGGTTTGTTACACTGGTTGTGCTAGATAAACTCTTGGCTTGGGTATTGTGTGTAAGCTTTTGGAACATGCTTGTAAGTTTCTAGAAAATTTAACGCTTTCCCGTGAGGTTTTTGGGCTTTCCACACTCATGCGCTTATTTATACAGTGACTTGCTTTTAACAGACATAACTTTTGTTGGTTTCGTATAGTTCAGTATTCAAAAGCACTTCTATCGTTGCTTTCACTCACTCCGAGTGAAGCGGCCTGCTGTGAACACGTGGGCAGCGTTGGAGCACTCCAGAGTAACTTGCAAGCTGTGAACTCAATGGGCAAGTTGCTTCTATAGGATCCGCTCTGTGTTTGCAGGTCTTCGGGGCATTGTTACTCTCACCTGGTTCCCACAGGGGCGTCGATCGGACCCGGAAAGCTGCGGTCTCCACCAACGTGATGCGTAGTGAAGAGATGACAGTCTGGACTGGCCCGCCTAATCTTGTCTGCTGGACTCGTAGAAGTATTCTCCTGCAAGTGGAGAAAGGGATTTAGCCACCCGTGGACTTTAGTGATAGCCCCCCCAACAGTTCTCGTTCTCCCCACTAATCACCTCCGATATACCCTTTTGGTAACCTCACCTTATGTTTTTAAATGATGAGCTCTCCATCCTGCATGGTATGCAGGGGCGCGTAGATAACAGTTACTTCACTGGGTTGAAGGTACTGGAGGAGTTCCGGAGGAAAACTGACTCCAGTGTCTATAAAGTTCAAAGAGTTCAATATGTCCGATGTTCACTCTTGTTCCATTCCCTCGTTAGGTTGCAGCTGGGTCCAAAAGAATATTGCCTGGAGGCAACTGATGGCATTCAGGTAAGAGTCTGTATTACCAAAAGATGCATGAGTTTAACCTGCTGTTTTCTCTCCCTTTATAGGTGCGGCATAGGAAGATGCAGCGAATTAAAGAATAATACCTCCGGTGGTAAAGCAGGTAAGCCTATGGTGGCAAAGAGATTGTCTTTGTCGGTTTTCTCGGCTCACCTTGTTCCTTTTGTTTTCCCCCCAGGTGCTGGATTTTGACGAAGAAAATGATGGAGGCAGCGGCGAGTCGAAAGATGCGGTGGACTGGTGAGTATAACGTGGCGCTGCTGCTGGCGAAGCGACGCGTGCTGAAATAATGTCCTTTCCAGGCTCGGAGATGTGCTGGGTCCGGAATCAGGTAAGGAATCAAATAATGTCCGTGATCTAACCTCTTCTCCTTTCTTTTCCTTTTGTCTAGGAGCTCCGGATTCGAGGCCGGTGTGGCAGAAGACTGGATGCTAACTTGCAGGTACGGTGAGCGTCACGCTGCTGGATGCAGAATAACGCAAAGCATGAGCTGCTGTTGGTGTGGTTTAGATAGCCTGCAAAGTAGTCCCAGGTAAGAAGTTCCCCAAAACCACACCCGAATGAAAAATAGTCCCTGTAATAAAATAGTCCCATCCAGGCCTCACGTTGGCTCGGACTCATTTGCAGCATGGTCTGCATAAGGGAAGTAAAGTCTATGAGCCTGGCGCCTATGGCGCCAGGACCGATTTCTATGATGAGCCTGGCGCCTAAGGCACCAGGACTGAATCCAAACAGGCTGTTGGGGTTTTAATGAGTATCTGGATGCCTGCTCCCGGGGCTGATGGACTCGATCCGGATGCCCGGTGATAGGCATCATGACAGATATGCGGCTTCTTGCGGTCAGGTGGACAGCCTCCTCTGGTCCTCCTCAGCTTACGCCACCAATGATTGGACCCTCCTCTGCCCCAGAGAGGGTTGGGGGCAACCCAGCCACCTTGATACTCACAAGAGGGAACATTTCCTTTGCTGCTGCTGCTGCTACCCCCTACGCAAACTCTGCACAACAAAAATGTATCAGGCAAGCGTTTCGTCCTCACGCTTCCCACCGCATGACCTCTGCAATAGGGAGAGTCACAGGCAAAGACTCTCGGGACCCGCCACGGCTTCTGGCGATTCAGAGGTCCTAGCGTCTTCTCTCCTCAGGTTTGCCTCTCAGCTGCAACCACGGTTTACGTTGTTTCTTCCTCTTTCAAAGTTCTGTCTCTCTCTCTCTCTCTCTCTCTCTCTCTCTCCATCTACTTCTAATGCCTGCACTTGAGGGGGCTTTTCAAGTCTCCCAGTCCCCTTCAGGTGTATGTGTTATGCTTGAGCTAAAACATGGCGCTGTTGCGCAGTGCATTCTGGGGGCACTCAGAGCCATAATGGATATTTATTCCATGCCTCAGTGAAAAGCTGTACTTACTTTGCTGAGAGCTGAATTTGCTTTGCTGAAAAAGCATGCTTTCCAAACCTGGTATGCATCCAGTCAAGCACATTCTGCTGGGAAAGCTGGTTTTGTTATGTCTTGCTATGAGTTATGGAACTGTTGTCCGTGGCGTTTGTTCTTAGGAGAGGAGGGAAGCGCTTTGCTCCTTGAGGTTACTGTCGGTTGACCCAGCTGGCAACCAATGGTCACTTATCAATGTGCAAGCGCATTGCTAGAAGGTTCGAGAAATTGCCACCCCTGTTTGAGGAGTGCATATATGCGGAAGCACACAGTGGTCAGACGAGATAAGCACAAAGACCTCAGTCGGAAGGGGGACGCCTTTGTCCGACATACCTGTGGGCTCTTGTGCTCTCGGCCTGGCTGTTACCGGGGTCTTCCAGCCACTTCTGGCGAGATGAGGGATTCAGTTACGCCCACAGTGAGGTATTTTCTTTTGAATTCTCTGTCTTTTCTGTGATTTATTTCTGTGTTATCACTTGTTGCTTCCAAGCTTTGAATAAATAGCCGTATAAGTGCTCAGTATTTGGCTGTGAGTTATTGCTTCGCCTACCTGCGTTCAAATTATTTTTCTTTGCTCTACACATGTACTGGCGATGAAGTGTCCATGCGCATTTGGAGAGCAAAACAGTACGTCATTTGCACCAATTAAGCAATCACTCCCACAGTAGTGTTCCTCTGTATCCCTCTTCCTCGTCCCAGTAGTGAGGCAATTATGGGACTTGGAGTCCCTGGAAACAAAGTTAGTTTTCCTAACTTTTTGTGCTTCGCTGTTTGGCTTTCTATTTTCTATAATATTCTTTGACGGTGCATTATATACTTCAGTTACCAGTTTGGTTTGAAAAGAGGAATAGGGTGTTCTAAACATTTAGTGATTGTTATTTACAGATTTCTGCCCATTTCCTTCGTTTGAGTTAGGGAAATACTTAGCTCTATGGGTTTGAGATTGGGTTTCATTCACCTTTATAGCACATGAGCTTTTGCTGATTTTACCCACATTTAGGTGTTCAACCAGCGGAACAGTTAGATTATTGTGGCAACATGGGATTAGGTATTTTGACATTTGTAATATTTCTTCCTTGGGGGCAGATAAATAATTTGTCTCACCCCATGGATTCCTCTGACCTCTCTGAGCCTTTTCGCCTCCAAGGTGATCCTCCTGCAGAGCTCCACCCAAAGGTCAGGATCAGGAAGCACCTGCCTTTCCCTGGCCACCGGGGAGCAGACTTTAGGCAGAGGTTTAGTGAAGGATCAATAGGATTCATCACCGTACATTCAATTTCTTAAAAGACTGGACTAATGTTGCAACACTCACCCCATCACCTCAAAGGCCATTTACTATAATAATGATAACACATCTTATGTATCACTTAATGAAGTACTCCTCCTGCTGCAATAGCAGTTATTAACACCAAATTATATGGTATTCAGCACCCTCAGAAGGCTGAAAGGCTGAGTTGGCCCTAAAGAGGATTCCAACTTGCAAAGTTCAGGTTTGTCAAACTTAAGAACCAAGCACTTAACCCATAAGCCACAATTTATCACACTTCCAAGCAGAAACCAGCACTACTGCTGAATTCCTGACTTACCTAATTTGCCTCCTTCCAGGCTAACTGCTCCACTATTCCTCCCCCCCACCCCCCCCACTTTCCTTTACCCCTTCATGGACCAGGGTCTGATTACACCAGGCACAATACACTCTGGGGACAAGCCTCTGAACGAGGAGACGACTATGGTAGTATGTCACGCAGTATAAATGGCTTGTACTTTTCATTGAAATTCATTGTATGAACCCCAATCTGCGCTTGAATCCAGGAGCAGTATAAAGCTGCAGACAAGACAGTACTGAAAGGGGCAGCAGGCTAACCGGACCCACTCGCTGGTAGCAACACTAATTTAAACTATTTGCTCAAACAGAGGTGCAATCGTAGTTAGTTGATCATTGCTTCAAATGGTATTATGGAATTTGACATGCCGATTAGGGGATGATGAATTGTGGTGGTTGAATGGAATAGGCCAATTCTTTAATAAGTGTGTCTGATCACGGCGAATCACAAAACTAACAGGTTATTCGTGAGGAGTTGTCTTCATCCAAGCTGGTTGCTGGAATTTAGAACTATATTGCCCACTGAAGCTCTAAAGGGCAGAACGGTTCTGAAAACAAGAAGTCTCTAGGAAGCAAATAATCTAAAGAGATGCCAGCGGTAAGTTCACCTTCAGGACAAAAGGCCATCAAAACACCTTCCAGAATATATAACAAGCATTGGCAATGCCAACAGTTTTGGCTCTTGTGTAGGCATGGCAAAGGCACTTACCAGGCACTGCTATAGTGGTTTTAACTGGTTATCAATGGTAGCAGGTGCAAAATGGTGCAAGTACCTGGGCATCTAATAGTAGTGCCTGGCAAATGCCCAATATCGATACACAAGCAAAACATTATTGGCTTTACCAATTCTTGTTTTTAACATGAGTTCAGTGAAGGACACACATAGTGCTTATAAATTATGTAACTGAAGGCAGACCTGGTTAAAAAAAATTATTACACCAGTAGCGGGTTTACAGCTCCAATTAAGTTATTAACTCACAGATGACTGCTTTGAAAAAAAAACTGGCAGGTACTTCGGGTGCAAAGTTTGATGGTAAGGCTTGATTAAAGTGAGCTCAAAGAGTACTATGATGTATCATTTTATTTGGAAGATGCATGGCATCATTCACATTCAAAGATAGCCGCTAGTTTCGGCTTGTTTTCCAGAGAGCTTCCTTAATGACAGTGATGGCTGCCTCCATGGAAAAGTTCAGAGCTCAGAGTTCCAGTTTGGGATTAGCATGGCTACTGGCAGGAAATGGGATGGATCAATAACCAAACCACACCAAATACACTTTGTATAGCTCCTCAAATGTTATTCCTGTGTGCCCCTTGTCAGGAACCCTTATCCCTGTGTACACATGAATCAGTATTTGCATGCATTAGTTTTGGCTATTATAGGTGTTGCAAGCGACACTGAATAGCCCAGACAAAAAATTCAACAACATGCAGAGACAGTACACATTAAAGGGTGATCTCAAGTTCCCTTTTTACTGTGCTTCATTAATCGCTTCATTAGGAAGGACGTGGGCATTCATTTCCCCCTCAAGACCCATGAAGTACACAGGTCATGGACGTCCACATTTAAGAGGCACATACTTTAACTGCTGGCCTCCATTGCTGCTTTCTTAAATCCTGATAAAGCGCTTACAGTATATTCCCAAAATCTACAGTAAAACTCTGAAAGTATTAAGGCTTCTTCCTGAGGGGCTTTAAAAAGTAACACTGGCATATACTTTGTGTATCATACAAAGCAATGGAAATAAATTGCCATCAATACATTTTGGCAGTTAAAATGCATCAACATTAGGTTTGCACACAGAAATAGAGGTTGAAACGAAGTGTAACAACTATAGTACACTTTCTAATCACAGTGCGGTGCAGTACAAAAGCTTAAAAGAAATGGCAGGTCACAAGTCCTAACAGGGGGCAGAAGTGGAAAACAAATGATTTTCGAAGAACTTGAGAAACCCACAATATGTTGGAATCCAAAGCAGAGTTATCTTAAAAGGGCGAGTAGAGGAAGAACACAATCTACAGATTGAGGAGGGAGCCAGATGGACCAACAACTGTATATACTAAGCACATTCTTGATTTCTAAGGTAATGGCAATGTTTAAATATTCAGATGCCTGCCAGTGACAACAAGAGCCCCAATCTTTCGGTTTTGCCCTCTAAAGGCCGATCTTTACAACCCTGTGATTTTATTAAGAAACATCATAAAAACCAACCTTAAACGTGAGCAAAAATGTGTGGCTTTTACAGAACAGCAGGCACGCACGAAAAAAAAAGAGGAAAAGCAGAAAGCTCAAACCATGGAATAGGAATCACCCAACAGCCTTGAGTCGCAATGATTAAAGGGCAATTCTTTATTGGCAGGAAAAAAAATAGACGATTGCATGCAACTTTCCTTTGTCATCCCCACAAATGGCATAAAGAGAACAGGTTTCAGTTGTGGTGTTCACCTTTAGAGGAACAGGAGAGGGGCTACAGCATATCACAAGGCTTGACACCTGGGCCTTATCCCAAAGGGACAGGAATAGGAAGATCTCTTTGACGAAGTAACAGGCGGAAGCTGGGGCGGGAGTGGGGCATCCCCAGAAGATCGGGACTGCAACCTCCTTTGTAATGCAGACGTTGAAGGCGGTATACATGGGGAACTCATGTTCCCGGTTCCCAGCCCCCTATCCGAGTGCATAGGAAATGCACCACTACACTAACACGAGAACACTCATAGCCCAGAGGTCCTATGCACAAAGAAGAAAGGAAAACAAGAAGTGAGCCATTTTGAGACCCACCTTCACAGGAGTCTGTACACCGTGTTGTGCCATAGGGAACCCTGCCCATCAGGAGAGGTGTTAATTACTGCTTGTAGAAATTACCCCAAGCCCTGCTCATACCAATTTTCGTCTGGTCTGCAGGTGTCGGGAAAGAGCAAGAAAGCATACCATGGAGAGATTTCAAAACGAAAGACTGTGGGGAAATTGGCTGACTGAGCACTGCTGTCAAACTAATTCCAAGATGGCAGTCAACATTCTTGTACACTCGGCAGGCAGAGTCAAGAAGCAGTGTCCTACAGAACGCAAGCCACCTGGGGGAATCATATGTTTGCCTGGGTTACACCCAATCATCAGACACCCGCAAGCATCACTGCACATCGGACACCAATCACACGGTTATGACCCGGTCCCAGCTTATATAAGGGAAGTACAGAAAAGGGGAAGTGTGCGTGTTAGAAGTTGGAGAGCAGTGGGGCAGGAGAGACAAATGCAGACTATAGCATGGTGGAGTGGCAACATGAGAGGAGGAGGTAGAGAGAGAGGTGTGAGTGGTCAGAAATACGAGACAGACACAAAGTTGTAGTTTTTCCCAGTGTTTGCTATTTTATTACGTTAAAAGAGGGGTGAGAAAAACGCTTATCTATCACTATCCTAAAGAGGATGTCCCTACCTAGCAAACTAAAGAAGGATGACCTAGTGTCCACATGCATCTGACAATACATATAACAAAAGCATACACAGTAAATATATCTGGCTTCAATAAAAAAAAAAGTGACAAAGTAAAAACTAACAGTTTTTACAAAGTACTCCGTGTGACCAGGGTTTGGTTTGGCTCCCTTCCTCTGGATTAATTCGGAACTCCTTGGAGAAAGTTCTGGTTCAACAAAGTTCCATTCAGTTCAATGAAAATATATTTTCTATTCAACACGACTTCCATCTTGGTAGTGTCAATGAAACCACTTGTTCAAAAACCAAAGAAACTATTTCTTCCACAATCACAATTATTCTTTCGATTAAATACTTTTAGCAGAGCGGCACCACACATTTCTTTTTGTGTTACAATAGTTTGTCGGGATGATAAAAGTCAGTAGTTTCTTTTCCATCACACTTTTTATTTACCACAAACATTTCTTCAAAGCCACTGTTTCTTCCCTGATCCACTCACCTGCCAGTGTTAACTACAACGTATCCCTTGCCTGGTGTATTCGCCTGCCAGGAAGCAAAACTGCTACAACTACACATTTTCTCTCCTACTAGTGGCAAAATGCGGTCCAATTTTCTGCACACCTATATCCCATGTGAGGAGATTGGCACAATGTTTGCCTGCTTCTGCAGTCTCTTGACTGTTGGCAATGATTACAGGTTTCCCAAGAGCAAAAGACAAGGGTGTCCACGGACTGTGGATCACTCGCATCCCTGGCACACTCCAAATATTGTCAAAAAAGACAAACAGTAATTACTTAGTAGTTCACTGGCTAGACTTTCATATCTGGTTAGATTTCTCAATAATTATTAGGGTGAAACCAACGTTCGTCCTTCACGTTGTTAATGTGACCAATTAGTTCTGTAGTTTAAAAAGTTGTTCAAGTATTCACATTTCACAGTTTGCAATATATGTACATTTTTATTTGAACGTTCTTTTTAATATTGGACTCAACATGTACTATAGTATTCACCAACAGCTACAACAATATTCCACGCATATTCTGTTCCACAGCTATCAGTCTCTGCATATTCTGGTTTTCAATAAAAATACATAAACTCAACGTGTTTCGGGACCCAAGTCCCTTCTTCGAGCAAAAACAAATGCTTATACAATGTTCATAATTTCTGGTATTCTTAAATTCTAAAATAGTTGTGTTTTATTGACAGGCTAAAAAGCCAAATTCATTTAACAAAACTCAATCGTTTTTCAATGTTTAGAATGGCCCTACCTCTCATTAGTGCCCCATGCTGTTTCCAAACTGGTGTTCTTTGGGTGAAGATGCTAAGTAGTGGAGAAGAAACTGTTATTCTCCATTATAGAGTTGCCAAAAGGAGTAATTGGGGAAATAATATTAAGTTGTACCTCAAGTTCCTCGATTATATGGCGCGGGTTGTATTAAAAAGAGTTGGGTGAAGATTGCAAAAAAGCTCTAGATCACATACGGACCTTCCACCTTATGTAGTTCTAGCCACTTGCTGTGGTCCATTTTCAAGTGGCCAGCTCTCCTGGAGTTCTTGTTCTCTTGGAGTGTATGTTCTCAGACTATGGTAGGCACTCACAAATCCCATCTAGTATACAGTTACACCAGTAAGTCTACATCAAAAACATAACCATGCAAAGTATTCCATTGTATCCTTTCCTCATAATTAAATGATACAGCACTTTTTCAGATAGACCATATTAGTCCCCTTTTTAATTTACCTTTGTAGGTTTGCTCATATGACCCGTAATGGAGGTTAATTGGGCTGTGGCGGTAACTGTCTCAAGTGTGTAGGTTGTATTCCTAAATAAAAAGAAAGGTGTGCGTGGTTCAGTGTGCCATCCATTATTTCAAAATGTAATATAAATCATGCAGGGAAACCCCAATCTTGCGCTTACCCAAAATGGGAGACTTCACTTGTACTGAAATAATGCGGCTCTGGATGCAAAAAGATGCAGACCGTGTCTCGTTAGTAATGCTGCGTGTCAAGGTGACATGGGAGAACCTAAGAGTAAAGGTAAGTTTAGGCTCATGTCATTGTGCAGTAATTTAATGTCGCCAATGCGTATCGGTGGGTGCACAGGTAGCTCATTTCCTCTCAACTCAGCTAGCAGGTTCCGTCGTATTGATGTGGAACACTCGTGGCCCGCGGGAGAATAGCCGCGATGTGGTAAATGGACTTCAGGGTAAACGTGACGTGTAACCGCGCACACGTGATAATGTCATGTGTAAACAAATGACGTCATCACGTTGCGTGTATGTCACTTGTTATGAAATTGTATGGAAATTAAATCACCTTCTTACAAATGGACTGGGGCACCTTTGCTCACATTCTAATTTTTAAATGATCTCACCAAGATGAGTACATAAATTGGACCCATTGGTATTTCAGAATTCCAGTATTTCACATAGTTCCTTTTTGCTTTTAGTGACATCCGTAAGTGATCTATGGAAACATTCTTATGTGTTGTATGTCATCCTAATTTCATTTGGCTAGCATTTCATGTCTCAACAACCTTCCGCTTTTAGTAACCTTTTACAGTTAGTTATGAGCATACATCAACTCACCCTGTTTGTTATTCGTATCACATCTCATTATGTTAAAATGCCATTTGAAGATCTTCACACATTGTGTTTATTCCATGCATAATCTAAATATGCTTGGTAATTGTTACTAATAGCCACCAGGATGCACATAATTGCTACTGAAAGGGTGGCTATGTTCCATATTAGAGGAGGACCTCAAGATCTTAATATGAGCTTTAATTACAGTAATCTTAGTAAAACATGAGACCAGTAGGTAATATCAGTCAGGTAAGGATCCCTGTTATACATGTGTCTACTTTAGATTGAAAACAGATCTGAGGGTAAACCTATTGCATGTATAAATAATCTGTGATTATATGAAATGGAGAATTCTATGATTCACGTTTTCTGGAGCTGGCGAAGCGACGCGTGCAGGACTGATGTACTTTCCAGGTCCGGAGATGAAATGGTTCCGGAATTAGGTGAGGAATTTGAAATAAGTTTGTTTTCTAACCTTGTCCATTTCTTCTTCTTTATTCTAGGAGCTCTGGATTCGAGGCGGGCGTGGCAGAAGACTGGATGCTGGCTGCAGGCATGCGGGCGTGGCAGAAGACTGGATGCTGGCTGCAGGCACGGTGAGCGTCACGCTGCTGGATGCAGAATAACGCGAAGCATGTGCTGCCAGTGTTAACTACAACGTATCCCTTGCCTGGTGTATTCGCCTGCCAGGAAGCAAAACTGCTACAACTACACATTTTCTCTCCTACTAGTGGCTTGGACTCTTTTGCAGCATGGTCTGCATCAGGTAAGTAAAGTCTATGAGCCTGGCGCCTAAGGCGCCAGGACTGAACCCAGAAAGCCCCTAGCCGGGGCTGCTGAGGTTTAAACAAATGTCTGGATGCTTGCTCCCGGAGCTGAGGGCCTTGTTCCTGATGCCCGGGGGTAGGCATCATGACAGGAATAAACACAATGTGTCAAGATCTTCAAACATTATTTTTAACATAATGAGATGTGATACGAATAACAAACAGGGTGAGTTGATGTATGCTCATAACTAACTGTAAAAGGTTACTAAGAGCAAAGGTTGTTGAGACATGAAATGCTAGCCAAATGAAATTAGGATGACATACAACACATGAGAACGTTTCCATAGATCACTTACAGATGTCACTAAAAGCAAAAAGGAACTATGTCAAATACTGGAATTCTGAAATACCAATGGGTCCAATTTATGTACTCATCTTGGTGAGATCATTTAAAAAGTAGAATGTGAGCAAAGGTGCCCCAGGCCGTTTGTAAGAAGGTGATTTAATTTCCGTACAATTTCTTAACAAGTGACGTATGCGCAACGTGATGACGTTGTTTGTTTACACATGACATCACACGTGAGCGGTTACACATCACGTTTACCCGTAATTCAATTTTTCACATCGCGGCTATTCACCCATGGGCCACTAGTGTTACACATGAATACGACGGAACCTGCTAGCTGAGGTAAGCGGAAATGCACTACTGTGCACCCACCGATACGCATTGGCGACATTAAATTAGTGGCCAATGACATGAGCCCAAACTTAACTTTACTCTTAGGTTCTCCCATGTCACCTTGACACGCAGCATTACTAACAAGACACGGTCTGCATCTTTTTGCATCCAGAGCCGCATTATTTCAGTACAAGTGAAGTCTCCCATTTTAGGTAAGCGCACGATTGGAGTTTCCCTGCATGATTTATATTACATTTTGAAATAATGGATGGCACACTGAACCACGCACACCTTTGTTTTTATTTAGGAATACAACCTACACACTTGAGACAGTTACCGCCACAGCCCAATAACATCCATTACGGGACATATGAGCAAACCTACAAAGGTAAATTAAAAAGGGGACTATTATAGTCTATCTGAAAAAGTGCTGTATCATTTAATTATGAGGAAAGGATACAATGAAATACTTTGTATGGTTATGTTTTTGATGTAGACTTACTGGTGTAACTGTATACTAGATGGGATTTGTGAGTGCCTACCAGAGTCTGAGAACATAAACTCCAGGAGAACAAGAACTCCAGGAGAGCTGGCCACTTAAAGATGGACCACAGCAAGTGGCTATAACTACATAAGGTGGTAGGTCCGTATGTGATCTAGAGCTTTTTTGCAATCTTCACCCAACTCTTTTTAATACAACACATGCCATATAATCGAGGAACTTGAGGTACAACTTCATATTATTTCCCCAATTACTCCTTTAGGCAACTCTATGATGGAGAGTAACAGTCTGTTCTCCACTACTTCACCCAAAGAACACCAGTTTGGAAACAGCATGGGGCACTAATGAGAGGTAGGGCCATTCTAAACAATGAAAAACGATTGAGTTTTGTTAAATGAATTTGGCTTTTTAGCCTGTCACTAAAACACGACAATTTTAGTAATACAGATCTTTTGGAAGAATCTAAGAATACCAGAATCTATGAACATTGTATAAGCATTTGTTTTTTTGCTCCTGAAAAAGGGAATGGAGTCCCAAAACGCGTTGAGTTGATGTATTTGTATTGAAAACCAGAAAATGCAGAGACTGATATCTGTAGAAGACAATATGCGTGGAATATTGTTGTAACTGGTGGTGAATACTAGAGTACATGTTGGATCCAATATTAAAAAGCATGTACACATAAAAATGTATATATATTGCAAAGTGTGAAATGTGAATACTTGAACAACTTTTTAAGCTACAGAACTAATTGGTCACATTAACACGTGAAGGACGAATGTGGGGTTCACCCTAATAATTATTGGGAAATGTAACCAGATATGTAAATCTAACCAGTGAACTACTAAGTAATTACTGTTTGTCTTTTTGGCAATATTTGGAGTGTGCAGGGGATGCAAGTGATCCACAGACCGTGGACACCCTTCTCTTTTGCTCTTGCGACTACCACAACCTAGTGTCAGGGTTGTGTCAGTCTCCTCCGCACCTCACTACCTATCTTTACCCTGTGTAACTCTTATCAAACATAGGTGTGCAGTAGTGTTTGTTCTTTTTCCCGGTTACAGGTTTCCCCACACTGTCTCAGGTAAGGAGAATTGTGCCCATGTTGCCCTCTTACATCTTTATAATTTCTTAGCTCTTGGCAATGTAGGTTACCAATTTCCCCATGTTTGAAAGGGGAATTGCGCCCGGCTTGCCCTTTTATTCCTCCTTCATAGTTTTGTTGCTCTTGGCAATGTGGGTTACAGATTTGCCCAAGTTTGAAAGGAGAATTGCACCTGGCTTGCCCTTTCATTCCTCCTTCATAGTTTTGTTGCTCTTGGCAATGTGGGTTACAGATTTGCCCAAGTTTGAAAGGAGAATTGCACCCGGCTTGCTCTTTCATTCCTCCTTCATAGTTTTGTTGCTCTTGGCAATGTGGGTTACAGATTTGCCCAAGTTTGAAAGGAGAATTGCGCCCAACTTGCCCTTTTATTCCTCCTTTATAGTTTATTTGCTCTTAGCAAATTCCTCCTTTATAGTTTCTTTGCTCTTAGCAATGTGGGTTACAGATTTCCAAAGGTTTGAAAGGGGAATTGCGCCCAGCTTGCCCTTTTTTTCCATTAGTTTGGTATTCAAAATTGTCTTTTATCATTAGTTGTTTGCTTCAGAGTGCCCCAGGGTTACCTCTTGCTTCAGGCCAACTCATCGGCTTTTTACAGGGTGTCTGTCACTCCTGGATTCTCCGCCCAACCCTCTGAAGTCCGTAACGGTCACTGCCGGCCATGCTGTGACGGCTGCTGTCTGCCCGGTCCACCTTTAGAGATCTGCAGGCTACGTTGAGTCTCTGCTTCCCTCAGCACACCGGAGAGGCTCACGTCAGATCGGGAGAACCCCTCCCGAACTGCTGGGCTTCTCTTCCCTCTGCCTTCCCCGACTGCTCCATGCTGCGCGGACTCTGCAGCACTGCATGCCCTCTATTCCTGCGTCAGCTTTTTCTGGCATTCTCACTGCGGTTTCAGTTCCAAACTCTTCATCTTCAGTCCTGACTGCTTCTGCCTCTGCAACTCCTCCTCCTTTTTCTATCAGCCCCTGTGGATGTGTTCTCCATTTATATGTCCCATTCAAATATGAATCAAAACAACTAGACTGCATGGTCTCTTTAGGAACACCATTGATCCTCATCAACTCCTTGTCCCTCTTCATCATCCCAGTACCACATACATTATGGTCCTTGGAGTCCATAGTGGTCTGAGGTTTTCTATGGCTATCTAGTTTTGATTGATTTGTGTATTGGTTATTATCAGAGTTAGAAGAGGTTATGGAAACAAAAATTGGGATTAAGCAGGTTACCTAAAACAGAATCCTGATATTTAAGAGATGTCACACTTGATTCATGAATTCCTAAGGTACAAAATGTGTCTGTCTGGATGACTTTTCATAAAAATGTATTTTGGGGTTTCTCATGGGAGGGATTTGTACAGTAACAGCATGCCATTAATTATTTTGGAATTATAAGATCCTCATCTTCCTAAGAAGAGGAACACTGTCGCTCCCGACGCAGTCACCACTTTACCCTGACAGCCATCTCTTCTCCCATGTGATCCTCCCCTGTGATGCCACGCCCAGGTTTAGGAACATGTAGAAGCTGCCTTTTCCTGGCCACATGGGAGGAGATTTTAGGCTGGGGTCCAGTGATGACTCCGCCCGGTAGACAATTCTTTTTTCTTTCCTACTGCACACATCCCGCGCAAAGTCTTTCCTTGCTGCCCTTCGGCAGAAGGAAGCAAATTGGCCTGTGTGGGCTCTTAGCCATACAGCCCTGGTCCTAGAGTGACCAACCGGTATGACTGCTGCCTCCAGTTTGTTTTATATTGTATTGAATTTCTTTTTTGCCCGATTTATTTGTTATTTTCAGTTCCTTTTAGGTTCTAGTTATCCCAGGACATGGTTGACTGGTCACCTTTTTATTTACATACTGCACACATTCTGAGTTGGTTATCATTTTTATTTATTTCTGTCGCAGTTGATTTTATTTCCCAGTATGCTGGTTCTATGGTGCAAGAGTGTCTGGCCTTGCTCTGAGCTCCAGGGCTCACGCCCGGTACACGCATTTCTTTGTTTTCTTTCATACTGCACACATCCCACAATGAGTCTTTCCTTGCTGCCCTTCGGCAGGAGGAAGCAGATTGGCTCTGGCGATATGTGTCATATTAGAAATACTGAGGGCCGGAAGTGCAGCAGACTAGCGCAGCGGGCTCGTGCCTATCTCGCCAAAGGTGCACCAGAGTTAAGCCCATCTGTTTGTCCGTGCACAGGACGAGCCCTGGAGGGCCATTTCCTCTAACCTGTTGGTCTTACTGAAAGATGGATGCTTATGTCGGGATTTATTATTACAATTGCCTCTTCCAGATACTTTGCTTCCTACAAGCTTTATTTTCCATAGTCTGGTAAACCCCTCCATCGCTACATTGAGTAATTTGCTTTTTAAATGTCTACTTATTAATGCTCATTCTTTGGTTGCGTATTCTAGATTTTGCTATAATCTGGCTTCTGAGCACCAGCCTGATATATAGTGTGACACTGAAACATGGCTTAGAGATACTTCTGGCCTTGAGGTGGTGAAAATGTTGCTGGATAACTATAAGATTTTATTCGCTTGGACTGGATCTCTGTCCACCCGGGAAGAGGGATTGCATACATTTTTAATTCTCAGTTCACATTGGCTTCCCTCACTCTTATGCACTACATTAAGATGGAAGCTCTTCTGGTCTGTTGGACTATCTTTGCTTCTGTGGTAGTGCATATATTGGTTGTTAAACGTCCTGATCTATCTTGCTTTGATTACTTTTTGGAGTTGGTAGCTGATCTGGTAGTGGGCGATTTCAATCGTATATTCAACTCCCTTCTTGGTTCCTCTATACCCAATCTTATGAGGCAATGAAAGATCTAGATCTGGTGCAGCTTGCTCACTAACCCATCTTTTGTATGGGCAATACTGTAGATATTATATGGCATTCTAAATCATTGGCTAGTGTTTTTCCTGTCTTTCAGATCACCTGGTCGGATCATATGGTCGTCCCTTTTTCTATTAAATGTCAGTCCGCTTGCACAGCGCTTGATTTGCCTACCATCTTGAAGCGCAATTGGAACTCCGCCAAGAAGGTGGACATCATCTCCACTATCATTGATGGATGCGGTATTGGCCTAATGGCCGAGCTATCTTTATTGATGCAGGGTTTTACTGTGTCTGCTGATTCTCTTGCTCCTCTTCGTCGCAGTAAAGGCTGCAGGCATCCATCGGAACCTTGGTTCAATGATCATCTGAAGCTTCCATGTTTCAAGCACAGACAGGCAGAGTGCAAATGGCGCTGATCTTGCTGCCTCACTAACATATTGAGCCTTCAGCAGTGCACTGCACAATATCATAGCTCTATTCTCGAAACTAAGCATATCTTTTTATACGGGAAAAGTTGAGAAGGCACTTAACCAGCTAAAGGAACTTTTTTCCCTGGTTCGCTAACATCTATTGCTTGGTCTGCAGCTGGTGTGCTTCCTTCTCAGGCTTTATGCAATTCGCTTTCGAGATTTTGGATACAGAACATTTGCTTGCAAATCGCCAATGCTGATCTTAGAGCAACTGATCCCTTTCCTCTGGTTTCAGTATTTACTCCACTTTGTTCTTGGTCTTATTTTCCTCTTTTTACTCCTGAAAATATTATGAATGCCACTACTGAACTTAAGTCAGCATCCCCTCTTGATCCCATCCTTCTTTGGGTCCTGAAAGAGATTATGCCCGATTTTGAACCTTGGATTACTCAATCTATTAATCCCTCTTGCAGCATTGGCTATATACTTTCAGAGCTAAAGCAGGCCTTGGTTGTTCCACTCTTGAAGTAACCTAATCTTGACCCCACTGTTCCTGTTAATTAAGGTCCTATTTCTCCTCTGCCTTTTCTTCTGAGGTTCTTGGAGTGTTTAATTTCTCCTACGTCACGTTCCTTCTTGGAGAATTCTCATTTAAAAAAATCTTTTCAATCAGTTTTTCGTCCTGGTCAGGGCACCGAGAGCGTCCTTGTTTCAGCTGTGGAGAATTTCGCATGGATGTCCGTTCAGGGTGGAGTGGGCGCTCTGACTCTTGGATCTCTCATCTGCCTTTGAAACGGTTGACCACTCCATCCTGTTAGATCGTCTGTGTTCAGCTGGCCTCTCGGCCCCTGCTTTTTATTGCTTCACTTATTTTCTATCAGACAGAAGTCAAATTCTCTCTCTTACTATATTGTTCTTGCTCCACTTCTCTCTTGTGGCGTACCCCAGCAATCTGCCTTGTTCCCCATTTTATTTAACGTACCCATGCAGCCTTTAGCTGGTTAAGTTCTACAATAATCTAACACCCTCTCTCATCTTAGGTGCTGCCTGAAGGCGGTGGGCAAATGGATGAGCCACAACTGGCTAACGCTGGATGGGGAAAAGACAGAAGTCCTGGTTGTTGGTTCTCCTTCTGCCACTTTTGAGATTTCCTCTTTTTGGCCTTCTGCTTTAGAACCACTTCAATCTCCTGTGTCTGTGGTCAAGGATCTTGGCATACAAATCTCTTCAACTTTATCTATGGTGGCTCAAGGTAGTATGACATGTCAGTCAGGGCATTTTCACTTGAAGAATCTTCGGGAGGTCCTGCTGTTTCTTCTCTATTCACTTCATGCCCCAGTAGTGGCTTTGTTGGTGCTATATCGTATTCACTAATGTAATTCTCTGTACTTAGCCCAGCCTCAGTACTACTTCACTATCTTCAGCTCATGTCCAATCTAGGGGACAGTGTAGTGACTCATACCCTGTATGGAGTTCATATTTTTCCAGTTTTGCATGACCTACACTGGCTTCCAGTGGTAAATGTGAGAAACCTAAAGGTGTCTCCCTGACTAAAGCCTGGGGGTCTGTCATCCAGGTGGCCAGGACACAGCCAGCACTCTTGGATCCAGTTCCTGTGGGTGGACTAGTGAGGGAGGATCACCTATCGGAGTGGGACACTGACGGGAGAGACGCAGTATCCCTGCTCTTTCAACACCTGTACCCCATCCTACCACATAGGACATTCAAAACCACTGCCACCCCCACTTTTCCGACTGAACCCCTTTGCACGACACACCAGAGAACAGACTAACACCAGAGCCATTTACCTGACATGTCCCAATACAAGGGTCAGGCAAAGTCAGGCAATTCATCAGAATCACACACACCTGACGGCCCTTTCCCTTCCCCACAGGGATAAAAGGTGGAGAAAGAAAGCACAGTACGAGCAAGGCAGACCGCACAATGGAACGGCTATCCAGACCCGACAGTTCAAAAGGAGGAGAAAGACAGCGAATATCAAGAGGCTGACAGGGAGGGACACAACCTTGCCCTTTTCAACACAGACTTGCGAAACCTCTGCAAAGTGAATCGCAAGACCGAGGACAATCGTCCAAGTGTGCTGCAGCACATGTCAACGGTACACGGAGCGTATTGACGCTGGAGTGAAGGAAACTCCTGCTTCCCTGGTACCGGCCTAGACTCCAGTAAAGATAAAAGCCATGCGGTCCATCACAGCCAGTGAGTCTAGGGGAGGGGAGAGCCGATAGGAACCAGGCTGTGGCGAATGAAAGTCGCAAAGTGGCAAAGAGAAACTTAAATAATTGTGAGGCCAGCTGCAGAGGGAGACCAGCAGCATGTGGGTGATGCTCTGAGAAACTCTGGTCAATCCCCATCTGAGTGAAACTACAGATAACAGAAGGCTGAAGGAGAGCCACCAAGATAGGTCAAAGTGGTCGTACAGGAGGTCAAGCAAAATCCCTGTACAGTTGAAAGCCTTTGACCCAAGAGCTGTAAAGAAAGCAAGGGAGGTGAATCCCACAAACATTGAAATCAAAGTGAATGTGAAGTTGAGAAGAGTAAACCAGGAAGAGAGATGATGATGAGAAGGGGGCAAATCTAAAGTCCTAAGAAACAGTGTGTTGACAAGCGTGAACCTGGTCAAGGGAGGGCCACTGGAACTGTTTAAAAGACATCAAGAATTGAGAGGGGTCCAAGCCCGAACGAGGGAGATTCAGGGGTGAAGCCATGACCCAAAAGTTCATTGAAGCCATAGTAAACCCAGTGAGGGAGGCTGTAAGTAAAGAGGGGTCAGCGCCTGGAAGAGGGGCACCCGGGGGTGAAGAATCCTCACCTTAAGTGAAACACGGGAAAAAACGGTTACTTTGTTGAAGGAACTTTTATTTGTTGTTTTTGTAAACCTAGCATGCCCTCGGAACCAGAAGGCAAAACCACCGAAGACCTTGATACTGATAGGAACTGTTTTTGAAGGGTCCGAGCCCAACAAGGGGGATCCAGGGGTAAAGCCATCACCCAAAGTCCATTGAGAGAAAGAACTGCCATTTTTAGATACGATTTGTGAATGGTCAATGCCGGAAGAGGGGGACTCCGCAGCAACCATCCCCTACGGAGAAAACATGAAAAAGGAACTTTGTTTTGTTATTTGAACACGTCAGGCCCTCGAAGGCAAGGAGACTTTCAAGAGAAACGAGACTTGGCCATCTCCTGAGAGCTGCAAGTGGAGCTGTCGTCTCGCGCTGGAGAAGTTCGAGAGTGTGCTGTGCTCTAAGATCCCACCTTACCCCGTGCTCAAAGTATGGGTAAGGAAGTCCCAGGCTATTGCATTCTGACATATTATTTGTAAACACTTCTTTCTTTTCTTGAAAAATATCCCACACCCTTTTTGTGTTATTTGTAAGGGTTGGCAATAGGTTTCTTAGTATAGGCCCTTTTTATTTCACACAACGCCACTAGGTCTGCCTTATTATCATTTGATGGTCGACGCTTGATCCTATCTTAGATTTAGGTTTGGATTAAGCATTTCTCCAACCTGCACACAGTTTAGTTAACACCCTTGAACTGTCATCACTTGTGATTGTCTTTACTGTTGCCACCAGGAGTTCCTTACATAAAGCAGGTTGAATTTAATGCAGTGTATTGTTCAGAGTTTTTACGGCCAAGGGGCAGAATATTTGCACGCAAATTTCTGTCTATACATTCCTGGTCACCCTCTTCGAGATCAGGATGGCTGCTTCATCTAGATACCTCATATCTGGAGTCTAGAACTAGGGGGGCCTACCTTTTTAGATGCAGCTACAAAACTTCGGAATACTTTGCCAGTATCGTTGAGGGCTACAGAGAATCGCTTGACGTTTAGACAGCTAGTGAAAACATTTTTATTCTTCTAGCTAAACTAGGTTGTCTTCAGCTCCATGCCATTGGTCAATGTGTGCTTTAATTATTTGTTAACATAATATAATATAACAAATGCAGAGAGCCCAGGGTGGGGGAAATGTGTCTAACTTTGCCAACTGCAAAAGCAAGTGGGCCGCTCTATTTTGCACTCTGCAGGCATGAAATCTGTTGGGAAGGAGATGGTTGTTTTCCAACCCCCTCTTCGCAGCCGAGGTAAATAACCTACGTACAAGTCGGGGGGGGGGGGTGACACATCCGCCCCCACGGTACATACCTGCACGATATAAAGAATTACACGTATATGAGACACCATTTTGTATCAGTCCAGGTGCCATCTTTTTACTAGGCCCTAAAATCATCCCTCTAAAATCACAGCTCTCCCATCTCCAGCATCTTTCACAGAGGGCCCCAGCCATTGCCACCGCAGACACGCTCCATGCGAGCCTTGTTCTCATGGAAGTCAAGCGATTTACTGTTGCAAATGTTTAGTATCCGTTCCAAAGAATGTGCTCTCTGCAGAGCGTGAGACAGACAGGCCCCAGCAGAAGTGCCCATCCATCTTCACTAAACTGCCCGCACCCTCTCACCCCCCGCCCCACCAGGCCAGGGTCCACCATCCGAACCACAATCCCTTTCATGCTGATACTCATCTGACCCCCCTTGCACTGACCATTCCAGAACACCGACCACCGCCCTGATCCCGTGCAGCCTTACATTCTCCCAAAAGCAATACATGTCTGTTCGTATCATGAGGCACCAGGGACGTGCAGCCTTACATTCTCCCAAAAGCAATACATGTCCGTTCGTATCATGAGGCACCAGGGAACACAGACGGTAGATCAAACCCACTAGAGAGGCACCTGGGGATGGGGTCTGCAGTATCAAAGAAGCCCTGAATGTAGAGGTCGGCATGCCAATATATTATTCCTTTTTTCTCTAAATACTCCCATTCATGCAATGATCTAATGTTTGCCATTATTTCTGAATTGTCAGATCCTGTTGTTTAGCTTAGATTAGTTAGTTATGTATAAGTTCGCCCTGACCTTCACTGCAAAGATGAGCCCAGCTGACCCACGAGCACCAAGATGGACTGGGAAGCAATGGCCAATCAGCGCCTGGCATCCCTTATGGAGCAGGCGCCTCCATAGGTGCACCACCAACCAGCAACCCCACACATACTATAGTCGAAAATCATCATCACTGACGCAATTGTCTTTTATAATGTTATGCCTGTGTAATTTTTTGGCATAGCGCTCTCGGGCAGCAGAGTTATTTGCTGGCATACTTTATATAAACTTTGTTATCCTTGTAACTTATCTCTTGGTCTCATTCCCCGACAGTGTGTGTCATCTTATTTTGCATTACTATTGGGACACGTGTATGAGTGGGTGCCTTCACATCCAATAGTCTAATATAGCCAGATAGCAGCTATCAGCATAGTCTAGTTTTGGTCACAGTGAGACGATGCCAAATAAATACTCACTGAGGCTTTATAGTGTAAGTGCAAGTCTCGCCCAGGTGGGAAAGAGCATTATATTTAAAGTTCTGTATTGGAATCTTGCCTACTTCTGTATTTCGGCACAGATGGAATATTGCTGTTTCCGCCTCATGTATCCTTCGTGGTGAGCCTGAAGAGATGGTACAACACAATGTATTACTCTGTCCGGCCTCTAAGGAAGTGCTCCCTGAAGCCTCTGTCCTTAAGCTGTGGATGTAGGTCCCTAGCTGGTGCTATGGCAATTTGCCCAGATGCCTCGGATAAGGAGGCTGTACTTGCCACTACAAGTTATCTGAGCTGGGCAAGAAAAATCTATATGAGGAAGGCTAAGTTGCTGAACAGTGCTATGGGGTAAAGACATCTTTCTGTATGAGCTGCTATTGTCTGTGTAATGTTAATCTGTTTTTATTTGGTTTTAAGGTAAAGCACTGATTGCGTAATTTTAGTGAAGTAATTATGAGCTAAGCGATTATGACGATGTAACTAATGTGTTTTTTTAACTTTTCTGTGAACTGCTTTTATGACTATTTTGTCGAAATAAAGAAATAAAAGTAAAATAAGTGCAAGACTGAGAATATGTGTTTGAGCGTCTGGAGTTGAAAAGTTTAACTTTCACACTTTCGGCGACATGGAAAGCTTTGCAACCACTAGGGCTCCCATGTTTCCGACAACAGTTACTGGGAGGGGCACAGGCCTAGTTTCAGTGGTCGAAGTGTTCAAAAAGAAGTAGTCGAACTATGTTCCCTACTGGCCTGCACCGTTCCCCACAAACCCCATTGAGGCAACCCCTCACATGCACAACACAAACCCCAAAACACATGCGCCTGATGTTTAAGGGAACATCCAGTGCAGCGCACTGAAAGTGCAAGTTTCAACTTCTTCCTACACCTTTATTTTAAAACGAAACCGTTCCGGAACGGTTTCTTTTAAAAATAAAAGTATAGGAACGGTAAAACCTATATAAAAGAAGTAGAGGAGCACCACTCCCGACCGCTCCCGCCCACTTCGACCACTGCCTAGTTTAGGTGGTCAGTTATTTGTCAGCCATTGTTCGATGGGTGTGCCAACTAAAAGCATTTCTGTTTTTGAGATATTTCATTTGAGGGCATTTCCATGTATGCACCATACAGGTAGCAAGGTTATGAATGGGGTTAGGTTTAACAGCATGCTAAAATGGGCTATGTGTAATTGTACACCTGCACTCCCAGGCTGCAGTTGGTGGCCATCAGGTGTTTTAGGTCCATGTTCAAAAGCAGTGCTTAACAATCATGAGTCCTGAGGTAGACCACAATTAGAAAGACCCATGTGACTGTAAATGAGGTAGGACTACTTTGTCTTTGTGGTTGGTTAAGATCAAATGGATCAAGGTGAAGGCACTGTCATACAGGAAGCTGAGAGGCAGGCATGAAAAATATGGTGGCTGATGGTGTTGATTGTAGCCGAGACATCCCATAGGGCCAGCACACTCACCGCGTCTTCATCACTTTCCCATCTCAGGTCACCAAGTAGGATGGCCATATATTGTCAAGCGATTGGAAATGCAAATGATTCAAGAAGGTATGTTATTTCCACAAATATATAAATCTGTTGAGTAACTCTTATCATACAGTTTACCAGGAAATGGCAGGTTGGAGTTCAGTCTAACAGGTCAACAACCTTTGTGTGAGGAACCAGGAATGAGACGTGGACACAGAGGACTCATTGTGATTGCTACAAACTTGTATTCAAATAATAAAAGGGTTGGAAAATGACTCACTATCCCTACTCTAGGAGGTATTTCCCTACCTCAATCAAAACTAAAAGTCTTGGTCATGCATCAAGATGTCCAAGGCAAAATGTCCTGTGTCTGAAATCCTATCCTAGCCCTCACACTCTAAAAGTAACTATAAGATTCTAAGGGTATTGTCTCTGGCCTTGAAAGTGCATACATGTTCAAGTTCAAATGAAAAAGTTAACTCAACAAAAGTACCAAATGGATAATGTTCCCAGTTCCAGGGGATGACTCCCTTCCCAAGGTTTACTTCCACAACACAAACATTTATTTTTAATAAAATTCAGTCTTCCTCGTAATTCCCTTGGGTGCAGGTCCCAGACTTGGAGAACACCTGGTTTACTCTCCTGCCAGGTTTCCTTTACATTCAACATACTTCAAAGTTCTAAGGGCATGGGTATACCTTAGGATTCTCTTTGTATACTTGGGTTTGCCTGGTATACTCTCTTGCCAGGGATTTCTCATGTAATACACCTCTTTCACATTTGAGTGGGAGTTCCAGGTTTGTAACACCTTTCACATTACTTCACTCTTCCAATTGGTTTCTTGTTTCCCCAGATATTGGGTCCCTGAACCGTTCCCACATTCACCACGACTCAAATCCCTGCTGTGGGCTTGCTTCCACTTGCTTAGTGCTTTGCTTTCCTACGCGATGCTCTGAGTGAAGTGCCCTGCTACAGACTCACTAGCTTTATACGGCTGCTCCGGAGCTCTTAGAGGTCTTCGCTGCTTCGTCTCTCTTATCGTTGCAGGCGGATGGCGTTTCTCCTGCTCTACAGTTCCCATGGTGGTGAGGGGCTTTGCTTCTTCCCTCGCTCCCAATGCTGACACAGGGCTTCTCACCCAGCAGGATTTCCACAAGCACAGTCTTCCTGACGCTTCCTTTTGCGTGACCGCCTGCTTCCTCCAGGCTCCCCCACTAGAGTCTGGAGTTGTGACTCTCTCTCAATTCTCGAGGTGTAATCCTTTCAAATGTCCTGGTGCTTGTTAGACACCTACAACCACTAGAGCGGGTCCCTAGCTTCTTGGGACCAGTGATCTGTATCATTCAAGTCCTCTTCCTCGTCCCAGTGCTCCCATATACATTGGAATGACAGGCCGTTCTTGACATGTCATAATGAAAGATGTCATCCGTATGTTTTGTGGATGGTTGGTGGGAATTATCACAGTCAGCCATAACAACAGGAGACATGGAGGGGATATCCAGATAAGGAAAAGGGGGATATGTGGTTTCATCCAGGCTCAGACTGGCCTATAGTGCAATAGGGCAATGACCAAAGCAAAAATGCAAAAGGGCTAGTGTGGGCCACATTTTTGGCCCATGTGGGCCTGTTTGAAAAGTTACTTCACCATGCGGGTAGTAGTTTTGACCAGCGTTACTGACTAAATATTCTTTAAAACACAGTTTGCACCATCCATATTCAATCAAAAACCTCCTCCTTGGTTACTACTCAAATAGTCCGTCACAAAAGGAATGAATTGCCATTTGCAACTGTGGTCCGCTTTTTCATTGCTGCCCAAGGAAAATGGTATGCTCCAGTCCGAGCATGTTTTTATCTGATGATGCCGTGCTATCCTCCTGAAGGTTGCCTCCCTGAAATAGCTGCCCCAGGGTTGGAATCAAAGAACGTCTGCTCACCCTGGACATATTAGGGAAGGTTCCCCCCATAGAAGCAGCGATAGCATTGCCATCAAACTGGGCTCCCCAGATGTTTTGGACTACAACTCCTTCCAGCTCAAACCAGCTTAGTCAACCCCTGCTCTATAATTAGACCAGTCTTTCACATCTCTGGATGCTTTTTTTAAAGAAGGGCTGTCACACATGCAATCTTAAGAGCTTTGAGCACAAGACCAGAAGTTAGAGGCTGATTTAGTATCTCTCTGAGTTGAGTGGTGTCAGACACCAGAAGGTGTCTAACCCACTAGTTCACGGGGATCTCTCTCTCAGGTGGCCAGGGCACGGCCATCACCTTTGGATCCAGACCCTGGAGGTAGACCAGTGCAGGAGGATCACCTGGGAGAGGCGTCTTGTGGGAATGGGACTTCGGATGGCGAGACGCGGTATCCCTCCACAGTCAGACCTTTACCCCATCCTACCAGGTAGGATATGTAAGAACTTTACCCCCCCCCTTCCTTCCTTCACAAACACTTCCCCATGGACAGACCGCTCTAGGAGAAAACAGACTCACACCCGAGCAGTGTACCCGACATGTCCCGCTACCATGGTCAGGCAAAGTCAGGCAATTACTGACAATCACCCACACCTGATTTCCATTAAACGTCCCCACACGGGTAAAAGGCGGAGCACGAGAGCACACACTAAGCGAGGCAAAGCACACAAAGGAACAGCAGTTTCGAGTCGGAAGCTGAACGAGGGGAGAAAGACGGGAATCAAAGAAGGGTTTGCAAGGAGGGAAATACCCTTGACCTTTTCGGTGAGAAACCGTTCCTTTAAAAAACCTCCTAAGCAGAAAGCATAAGGCCAGGAAACCAGACTGAAGAATCCTGCCTTTTGAGTCAGATACCGAAGGCCCTCCAGCGTAACCGACCAAGGTGTGGGGAGCAGCAACCGCTGGGGTATCGTCATTGGCTCCAAGAACAAAGAAGCATCAGAGAGATCAACACAGCCGGTTAGTTGGGGACACCGATGCAAGATCAGTCTATGTTGAAGACAAGGTTGCAAGCAGAAACATTATATAACGAGCACTGGAATGAA
The DNA here is from genome assembly GCF_040938575.1 of Ambystoma mexicanum. Lineage (NCBI taxonomy): Eukaryota > Metazoa > Chordata > Amphibia > Caudata > Ambystomatidae > Ambystoma > Ambystoma mexicanum. The sequence continues at coordinate 156,523,598 of NC_090941.1, read as the reverse complement.
CATTGTTTAATGTGTGTGACGAAACTAACATTTTCTGTTTTTCCATACCACTGTCTTCTGTCACTATATTGTACTCATCTGTAACCAAACATCTGTAACAGCGCTGCGATGCCCAAGGTCTGTTGTGCGCTTTATAAACACAAAAAATACAATACAAAATAAATAAAAGACACTAGTAAAGCTAAATTGCTGATTAATGTATGAAGGAGAGATACAATACTGTTAACAGAGCGCCTGGCACTGTGAGTGTGCTCAATCGAAGGTCTCTGTAAGGTATCCCGCCAAGAGAAACGAAGGCCAAAAGAGAAGAATATTGTGTGAAGTGAATCAAATTGGTCCTGCGACGGTTTAAGCAAAACCCATCGCACATTCAAAAGTCTTCGGTTTTGATATCAAGAAGATCCGAGCCCGAACGAGGGAGTGCAAGAGTAAACATTGTGGTACAAAGGGGTACACGCCTGAAGGAGGGAGACCCATGATAAATACTGGAAGCGAGAACTTGTGTGTGCATGTGAAAAATCAATGGAACTTTGATATTTGTTTGTTACAACAGGCACTCTGCATTAAGAGACTGCTATTGGAAAAGAGTGTTTGGCAGAAGGCCCTGATATCTATGCTTTGATATGTATCCTTGTGGCAGAGAAGCCAGAGTGTGTACAAAGCTCTAACGTGCCTAAAACGTGGGGAAAGGAAGCCGATTGCTCAACCGTCCTGACATATTATTTCTTTAACGCTTTTCTTTGTTGCATACATTATTGTCCCACACCCTTTTGTATTTAGAAGTAAGGATTGGCAATAGATTTATTACTATAGGCCCTTTTATTTTGACACAGAAGCGACTAGGACTGCGTTATCATTTGATGGTCGTAGCTTGCTCTCATCCTTAGATTTAGGTTAGATAGGCGTTCAACCAACCCATTAAAGTTCAATAAACACAGCTGAACAGAGAGTCTTCACTGTTTGATACCATGACTTCATTACAGTGGCCACTGGTTGAAAGGGTGCTAATTTCTTTAAAACATTTGGGGACATAGGTCGACTGGAGAGCCTGCAAATTTAAGAAATTCTACCAGATTTAGTTACTGTTGCATGTGAAGTGAGGTGAACAATGTTAGCATAGCGGAAAAAGCATTTTTATGTTGGACGGAAGGTTGCTCGGACAAGAGGAAACCTCAGAAACATTTTGTTCTGTTTCCTCTAGATTTGTAGGAGTCTTTTTTTTACTTAAAAAAAGTTGAGGATGTTGTCACAATAATTAGGAGAGAATGATGTAACTTTGAGCTGCTAGAGGAATGCAAAGCTCCAACTAGCCGGTAGAATTGTTTTTGCATGGGGAGTGCAGACACTCTTCTCTTGGTAGAAGGGTCTCTTACCATTCCTAACTGCCATTTGGTACATCCTAGGTCACCTTTGAAGAGCAACTTTTGCTTCAAGGTCGTGATGTTGCCTTCAAAAGCGTCCCAATCTTGGTGTTTTTTTAATATATCTCTTAGTTCCTCTGTAAATCAGTTTGTACGTGGACTTTGTTTTCCAGAATATGTTTGGTCAGAGCCTCATTTATTCAATGAAACAACGCCAGCAAGTCATTGATGCGGACTGGGTCATTGTCCTTCTGTAAGGTGGTTCTCCATAAGGTTTGGCAGTGAGATATTTCCATCCATATGTTTGAGTTTGTTGATAAGGAGTATTGTGTAGCCTGTGCTGTGCATTTTTTGGCCTCAAATAAAATAGACCTGTGAACAGACCAACTACAAAAGTGGTTGGAGGGGACTTTCAAAGTTCCATCTGCACTAATTATTAAGTTGGATGTGTGAGCTTTCTTGTGAGTCACCCCAAACATGCTTTGAAGCAACTAGACATTTTCCATATGTGTAAAATTACAAGCAGCCTGGTCTTTCTATAGATTGATTCTTACAATAAAATTACCTAGTAGGTTTTGCTGTTAATGTAAGGTTAACTCTGAAATTAAGTCACCCAGCTGTTGTGATAATTATGTATCAGGAAACATAGCCGAAGAAAATTGATGGTTTTTAAAACACTGTAAGAACAGGGAACCAGCACCAGGTGTGCCACAAATTAGGCACAACACATCTGGTGCTGGTATTGATGGGCACATAGCTTGTAATGATTTCTTAGCAGCTGATTAGCTAAGATACTCTCTTGTGGCACGAGTAGTCTTCGATCCAAGGGCAGTTGGGAAGAAGACAGCCACATTTTCCTCAGATTAAGGGAGAAATAACACATTTGCACCCGGGGACGATGTGCCAACTGCAAGGGAGGCATGGTCTCACAAGTATGACACGGACACAAAAGTTACAAGTTTCAAAACATTTATTAGATTCTTGGGGTTTGGAAAAACTCCTACATTGCCCTGTAGCTGTGATGGGAGTAGTCTCTACCTTCAAATAATAAAGAAAACACAGTCCTAGTCAGTCTATGTCAAATCAAAATGGCCTATAACAACAAAACAAATGCCTGCCTTATCTCTCATACAAAAAGTGTGTAAAGCGGAATATGTATGTAAAGGAAAGTCGGTGTTATAACAAAGGATCAAGGTGGCTAAGTCAGCTCTCCTCCCCACGTTGGACAGAAGAGAGTAGGGCGGCCCCCGTAAACAGGACGACACTCTGGCTCAGGTTATGAAAAAAAAGGCAGTTCAAAACGTGGGTCAATGCCCGCTTGGCCTTCTACGTTAAAATCACTTATTTCAGCTTTCCAAAAGTTTGCACAGTTCAACAAAATTTCACATAGGTCTCCCTCAGCCGGGCTTGCACCTCGTAATCACAGCACTTGCAGGGGGGGGGTTCCCTTCCCCATGCTTCATTCACATTCCTTTAGGGGTTCCCTTCCCCAAAGTTATTTCATGTTTCAGTTCTCCCTCAGTCAGGCTCGGACCGTTCACTGATGTCGAAGACATTCGAATGTGCAAGGCTTTTACTATAGACCTCCGCAGGACCAATTTGACTTTCACTTCAGCTCTCCCTTAATGTTATTTGCTCAAATATGTCTCTTGCTATTGGTAGTTACATACTACAATCAGAAAAGTTAAAAGAAATCTTCCTTTTAAAGCAATTACCTTATAACTTCCCCTTTCGTCTGGGTTAATCTTGACCATTGCGGATTTCAAAGTTTGTTCACTTTGCTGCTTTACAGCAAGACATCCTTTGTTTCTCACACAAGCATTCAGGTGGCTGGAACAGCGGGCGAGAATGCACAATCCCCTGGCTGCTGTTGCAGCAACCCATGGCTCTGCCCCAGGTGGCGCCTTTTTTTTTCCTTCTCATTTTATTGTGATGATGCAACACGGAGCCTCTCCCTGTTGCCTCCCCATGCACCCAGATCACCGAAGCCCCCCCCCCACCCAACTGACCTGAGGGACCGGAGCCTTGTGCTCTGGTCCACGATTTACTCCAGTCTGGCCACCGTAAAAATAGAAAAAGCATGATGGCAGCCATTTTGGAATGTTTTCCATTGTCACCGTCATCCAAAAAAGGACCCCGTCCCTTTTCCATCTCAATGGTGGCAGCCATTTTTGTTTGCATGTTTTTTCCTCCGACGGGAGATGGGCTCGCTCAGGGACGTGAATGTCCCTTCCTATGAAACTAAAACAGGCTGATCTTGTGTCCAAACTAAATCTGCCCCTCACACTAACACACACAAGAAAAAGGTGCAAGGTAAACAATTCAAAGTTCAACTCAACAGAAATGTGCAAAAACACAAATATATAACTTCAACCAAACAATCCTTATGGCCTTGGGTTGGTCACAATGTTCTGTGCCATGATCAGTCTTTTAAAAGCAATACACAGGACTCTTGTATCTAATGCTCTCCTCAGGATCACCCAACAAATGTTCTGTCCACCACACTGAAGGGAATATAGCAAAAAGGAAGTCTCTCCTAGTTTTTCAGGGTGGCAAAACAAAATGTCTTTTCTGCAACACTGATTGGAATAGTGCAAAGGAAAGTCTTTCCTACTTTCTGGATGGCTAAACCAATGTCTTTACCCCAACAATAATTAAAGTATGTAAAATGCAAGTTTTTTCAGTCTCTGTTGTACCAGATGTTCAATTGAAACAACAGCTTAATATAACCACGTCTCTTTTCAATACACCAATTCAAAGTGATTTTCCCGGTATACTCACCTGCCAGGAATCTCTTCAACTGAAAACTCCTGATATCCTGGTTTACTCTCCTGCCAGCAATATCTGATCCCCCTGGTGTACTCTGCTGCCAGTTATCTTTTTTCAAAAAGGTTCACTACCTGGTAGTCTTATCAGGTCTTTCTGCAACATTCACATTCCTCCTTAGGTTCCACACAATTGTACTCTTTCAATAGCACAGCTTTGTTGACTTCAGTTGTTACTTGTGCCAATTTCCCCCCATAATGACATCCCATATACAAGTGGTTGTTCAAGCTCTATCTCTCTTGGATCTTGGCAATGCTTGACCCATGGTCCCATGGTTCCACCAACTTGTGAGGAGAATTGTATCATATTTGTCTCTGTTCTTTTGCAATGTCTTTTGGCTTAGGCAATGTTACTCACAGGTTTCCCCAAACCGAAATGTCATGTCAGGTGAATTGTACCATGTTTGCCCTGTTGTTCTTTTGGCCATGTTCTTTAGCTTAGGCAATGCTGGACACAGGTTTCCCCCCAACTGACATCTCATGTCAGGAGAATAGTACCAGGTTTGCTTTTTCCTTTCGGTTATATCTGGTCGGTATTCAAAAATGCTTTCAAAGTGCTTTTTAGCATGATTAGCATGATTGCACATCCAAGGGTTCACTATCAGCTGGCTGCTAAACAAAGAATAACACTACTAACTCTAGACCCGTGCGGATACTGGCTTAGACACTGTATTTATTCTGAAAATTGTATATTGTACGCACTGCATATGTTCTGTTTATTGACCACTGTATCTATAGGTATATATTATAAACCTGTACGAAGTATGCAACACACAGATACTTCTCAACTCTGTAACCAAATTCTTAAGCGCCCTTCTACCTCTGGGTTTGGAGCGCCATACAAATAAAATAAACAAACAAACTATGCCTCTAGGCATATTCACCGGTTCACCTTGTGACTGCTGAGATGTACTCGTGAGGGGCCAGCTTTCCCTCCTGTGCAGTGTCCTTAGGTTCCTGCGGCGGCTCTCCTATCCTTCGCCGCCAAGACCTGCGTAGTTCGGCAGGACTGCGTCTCCTCAGACAGTCCTACTGCACGCTATCCGCTTTCACTCTCCCAGAGTTCCTCTCCTCTGGAATGATGCCAACCTGCTTCTGGTGGGTGTCTCTCGTTCTCCCCACGCTTCTTCGTGGTGTTCCTCTGCTACTTGTCTCGCTTACCGCTCTGCGCTCTCTGCAGCCTTCCTTATCTCTCCTTCATTCTACCTGCTGCAGGTGAACTGGGAATGTAAAGGTCCTGTGCAGCTGATTAGGTTTGTAACAATTAGACTGCACATAATTCTGGGGTCAAATGTCCTCCACATTAACTCCTTGCTCCCCTTTCTTGTCACAGTACCTGAGGCTTTCTGGGACTTGAAGTCCAGGGATGTTTCAACTGTTTTTAAGTCACATGGTTAAACAGTGGCATTTGAAATACAATCAACATAAGCATCAAATATTATTCAACAATATGCAATCATAGATTATGGAATTAGGGCTTCCTCCTTACAGAAAGGGGAAGAATACTGCATCCTTCAGAGCCATCACCTCCCCCTGGTACTCATCTCTCCTCCCCCTCCTGAAACTACCCCGAGGGTCAGGATCAGGTGGTGGCTGCTGCCTTTGCCTGGCCATGATGGAGGAGACCATCACAGGGTAATCAGGGATGACTCATCGTCAGGATTCATAACACTATCTTCCCTTCCAATAGAAGTCACAACTTAGGCAGTAGTGGCCAAATCTTTTTATAATAACCTGGGAGTAAGGATATCTGGGTAAGGGAGGATTGTTACCTTCTAGATGAGAGAAGGTGGCCCTAGGGCTCTAAAAAACTAAAAACCCCTAATCCATCTCTTAGAATCCACGTATTCCTTGAGACATCTAATGCGAGTTGGTTTCAAAAAGGAAATGGACCCAAGGAGTGGAATTGGGTCTTTTGTAGAGCGACATCTCCCATTTTCATGGCCTGTTGCTATTTCAGGCCCTGCCTAAAAGTGATGAGTGGAGTTGTTTGTTGAGGTGGAAAGATCTTTGTTTTGCTAAGTTTCTAGATATTATTTGATGCATGCAATGCATTACGTTTAGGACAGGGGAGATTCAAATAACTATTTCAACCTTAAGAAAGCCCTCAACTATACAGCAAATTCTGAGATTCTTTAGGACATTTCATTGTTGCATCTAAACATTTTATGGTACATAAGCTTCAATAGGTAGGTAGATATCCACTGCTAGCCTTATACAGAAAGAAACACCTCGATAAGCACCAGTGGAGATATGAATGCAAAATACTGGCTAGAATAAATATGATTTATGAAGCTGGTGTCTTCAGTGCATCATGCTGGAAAATGTATTATGGCCCTTATGTGCTATACAAGTGGGGCCCAAAGAACATGGAAAAAGTTCTGAGGAGCGAGCCTACCAGTCAGAGTATTTCAAAGATAAAGAATCTACAGAGGAAATAGTATCCACTAATACTCAAATTCAAAATGAGAAGACTCCAGAACAATTCTAAATTGAACATTTCATGATGTGTTTTCTATGCTTTAAACAAATTTGAATTTCATTAAAAAAACAGGAACATCATGCATACAACTCAACTAAGACATTAAGGAAATGTGTTTTACCTTCGAAGAGAGGTGGGAATAGATATAGGGTTACTGCCATTAGCCCATCCAAAGAGACTGAACCACATCTGAACAGCGGCAATAACTTTGTGGTAAAAGACCTTCTCTTCTGAGTCTTCTTCAGGAAAAAAAGACACTGCAAACGTATTCCTCGTCTTTGGTGCCAGAGCAACTCCATTGGTAATTTTGCCATTGTCGTAGCTACTGTCGTAATCACCATCTAGAAAACATAATTGAGAAAAGCATGGATTAATAGAAATAGAAACTATGAAGCCATCTATCAAATGATTTGACCTTGCCAGAAACCTGCACAGAAAATACAGGACCTTTCAAAAACAATTCCTTAAACAGTCATCCTACATACTGTGTGCTTACATCATAGTTAGGAGAAGTTTGCTTAATTCATCATGTTAAGAGTAATTTAGATTTTCCAATATAGAAAACCATACTGCCTATCTAACACGAACTCTGCTCTAACATGCCGTCTTGTGGAATGCATCTAAGAGGTGCACATAATGCTAGACTGCTTAAGAACTCAATTTATTGGTGGTTTATGGAGCCTTCTCTCTGTTTGCTGTAAGGAAGGCATGGTTTCAAAGTAAGACAGACACAAGTGACCACACTTCAAGGGTGTTTGTTGAACTTTAACAAAGGTGTCAAACACCCATCTAATCCTAAATCTACAGATGGGAGCAAGCTACGACCATCAAATAATAATAATGAAGTCCTAGTGGAGTCTCGTCAAAATAGAAGGGACTATTCTAAAAAAAACGATTGCAAATCCTCTAAATACAAATAGTGTGGGGTAGTGTTCTTGAAAAAGAAAGATTTATTCATAAAATGATAAGTCAGGATGTTCAGGCCATTGGCCTCCCTTCCCCACATTTCCAGCACCGGACAAGGCGGTTCATTCGAGCATAGCACACTCTCAGGCTTCTTCGGCAGGAGGACGCAGTTCCATTACCACCATCAGTGCCTTCTGTGCCCAAGTCTCGTAAGTTATCAAAGTCTCTTTATTCAGAGGGCCTGATGTACCAAACAAAAGAAAAGTTCCTTTACAAGTACTCAAGTCAGGTGCTGATGGGCCTTCGATGCTGTGCAGGCGCAGTACCAAATGGTACATTGATGATGGTGACAATGGGCAATGCTCGAGGCACAACAGTGCAAGCTATGCAGGAAGCTCAAGTGCAAACAGGTGAAGAGCCGGGGCCTAAATACCAGATAGTACCGGTATACCGCAATGGGGATATAGTAGATAGATTATGGCACACAACAATTAGAGAGCCCCAGGAACTGGAATAGTATGAGGAGGTGTGGGTAGACTTGGAGGGAAATAGGGATTGTATATATCTAACTTGTACCCCAGACAAATATGCTAGAAGGGGGGGAAAGCCTGAGGGCGGTGTGCAGAGCTTGGATACCAATAAAGGGCACCCCGGCGTGGGATGAGGCTGTGGCTGATGAAAAAGAATGTGAGCGGTTGGGGGAATTACGGTATTCGTTACTTAAGTAACGAAAGGGGGGAAATGTATGGGAGGACAGGTCAAAGAGACCACCCGTCCCCTATAGTCCCCTCCTTGTGATGTCCATGACTCATCAGGGGCCCCTCTGCCACCAGGGACCAGGTGGTGGGTGGACCACTGGCCGACACATCGACTAAACCTACTGTATTAGGCTAGGCCCAGGAAACCATTTTGAAAACCAGAACGCCATCTTAAGACATGACTCCTTGTGCGCTGCAGCACGGCCCCCACCTTTAGAGAGTCCTCGTCTACCCTGTTGCCTCCGCTCCCTGGCAGATCAGCTGAAAGTCCGTTCCCACGACCAGTCGGACATGAGCTAGTGTTAGAGCAAACACTATCTTTCACCTTCCGCAGTGCATAATTATCCTCAGCGTGACCCGGGCAGCGGGGCTGGCTTGGAAAATAACTGTAAATCGTCCTCGATGAAACAAAAGCCTTAACCCCACACCGAGAAACTGCTCAATACATGTATACATATATGAGTATATTGCATTCCAATGACATCCCTAGTGCACGACTTCCGTGTTAAAAATCTACAAACCCTGTACAAACCGAAGAATGTGTCATTGTGCGACCACATTGCCATAATACTCAAACCCCCTCAGTATGCGCACACACTCAGGGCCCCTAGCCTCCTACTATGGGCTTCTCTAGGGGTAATGTAAAGTGAGTGATACCAAATGCTTATGCCATGACTACCCTGATGCTGCTAGAGTACAAAGGAACACAAGTGCGACAGTATTGTGAGCTCATGTAAACAAGATGCATAGAATGCCATCAAGTGCAAATGTACAGGTTTAATGTGTATTACTGCTGTCAACCGTGTTGGTCTGTTGCTCCTGCGTGCTCCACCAACCCTAATGCTACCTCGCGTATCATGTTTACAGTGTGATACTAAAACTGCTAATATTGCAAATACTTACCCTATAGTGACTAATGGAGTTGCAGATATAGTTAACGAATTCTGAAATGAATATATACTGCTGTAAATGCTATAGATGTGTGACCCCTTAGCCAGTGTATGTTATGCGAATCCCTTCGTTTTACAGTTTGCAGCTTGCTAGAAGACTATCATTGTGGGCACACCCAAGGCCACCTCTCCTCCCTTCCCATTGAAGCCTGCCAGAGAAAGCAAAGGCCCGAGCAACACCGCCCGACCTCCACCAATTCGGCTGGAGCCGTTTCAGGCATTCATGATTCCCCCGCAGCTCACATAGCCACGAACAGCCACCTGAATTATTTACAGCCCAGCAGCAAAATCCGGCCATAACCAGAGGCCAGAGGTGCCCCCACATAGGTCCCACGACCCATCAGCTCACCCCAGATTAATGACGCTTGTAAAAGAAGACACCTAATATTGCCCAACATTGTGTAAAAGCATCCGTCATGACTTCTAACGAGACCCAAAGCCTGGACAGCTTAGCCCATACCCTGGGACCCGCCTTCATCTCGTAAGTTATCAAAGTCTCTTTATTCAGAGGGCCTGATGTCCCAAACAAAAGAAAAGTTCCTTTACAAGTACTCAAGTCAGGTGATTCACTCTTCACTCTGGATCCCCCTCAGCCGGGCTCAGATCACCTTTTGCAATGTTTGTAGAATATCTTTTCTCTGGTGACTCACAGTCCACCCCAGATCCACCTCAGCCAGGCTGAGATCCTTCCTTTTACACAACTCGTCTCCATCAGCCGAGCTCGGAACACTTACAGTTTGTATTAGCTATCAAAGACTTTTGAAAGTGCACAGAGTTTAGCTTGACCGTTGCAGGACCACTTCGATTTCACAATTCACACTCAGTTGGATACCTAACAGAGACCTTCTAATGAGCACCCATGTGGTGCCGGCCCACTCTGTATATGGTATCTATCTTGGCTTCAAAAAGTTCAGTCACTCCTTGGATATTCAATTATATTTGCATCGCTCATCACATACGCTTCACACACTGTCAAATTCTTCATACAATGTTGCCTCTTGCAACTTTGGTTCTAACACAGACCGTCTGCTATCAGTCTCCCTGGCTCACCGGCTGTGCCTGACTCTTGTGTTGGGACATGTCAGGTATACTGCTTAGGTGTTAGTCTGTTTTCTCTCACAGTGAGCTGTCCGTGAGAAAGTGTTAATGTCGGGAAACAGGGGCAGGGGATTGAGTTCCTAAGTATCCTACCTGGTAGGATGGTGGAAAAGGTGTTATAGGGAAGGGGTTACCGGTTCTCACCGTCCGGTGTCCCACTCCCACTCCCCGAAGACCCCTCATCCAGGTGATCCTCCTGCACTGGTCCACCCCCAGGAGCTGGATCCAAAAGCGATGCCCGTGTCCAGGCCACCCGGATGACAGTTCCCTCGGGACTAGCAGGTGAGACACCTTCTGGTTTCTCACATTGCCAAGTACAAGAATCAGGAAAGAAGACTGGGCCAGATGAAGGATCCATCATGAAAAACCTATTTTAGGAATGCATTTAGGATTGGATTTTAGAATAGCTATCTTTCACGGCTCCCAATCTACTTTGAAATCTCTGAAGTATTGATGAAGCATGCACTACCAACAAATTATTCATCTCTTATGCTATGGGTATATTTCCCTTTTGGAGCGTATAATTCACCACTGGAAGAAAGAATATTGAGACTGAGGAACAACAGCATAACTGGTGAAGTCAACTTAAGAAAACGTTTTTTTTTAAAAGTCTATGCTTGAGTTGGAATTTGTATTATATTTATTGAGCATAGACTAGCTTTGAGAAGCAACAGAGTGCTTTACAAAGGTATACAATACAATACACAACTAAGTGTTTTACAGAGGTAACAAAAGAACAGATATACAGGGCGGTAGGATAATAGGATAAATAGGGGCACAGAGGAGGAGCAGTACAGCTGTACAGGGTGGCGGGGAGGAGAGAGGCAGATGGCATTAGCGAGTCAGGTGGCACGGGGGTCATGTTACAGCATTTCATAATGCAGGATTCGTTAGCGAGAAAAACCAGCGCTCAGTATGAATATTTTCATTCTTTCAAGGACCCAAGAGTGCCTTCAGTTCCTCATACAGGAACTAGAGCTAAAGATGGTTGTATGTGTCATGTGTAGGACCCGAACTCCACCCATTTGGAAACCAGCACACAGTAAAGGATGTTTGATCTGTAAAGATGTGATCCCTTCTGTCAATGAAGCATAGCATCAGTAAAGCTGCATCTTGAGGGTCACTGTTTGCAGTGCATTTGACATTGGGGTAGCACAGGTAAAATACTAGGGAATTGTTCAGGAGCACTGTCGGGCAATTTGAAGCTTTGTTTGCAAAAGGTCACCTAGTTTTGTGAGTACTGGTGAAGGTTGGTGACTTTGGCCCAGGACTGTTGACCAGAGGGCTCAAGGCTAGATCTCTTTGGGTGAAAAATGCTGCGGGCCTGGGGAGGAAAGTCAACCACAAACTACGGAGAATCATTCATCTGTTGATAACCGAAACACAGTTAGTAAAAGGATAAACTCGGGCAGCAGGGGGGAGCACCTGCTGCGATGATAAATCATTGGGATTTGTGCACATAGTTAAATACTTGCACCCATTTCTCAGGTCAGCTTTATTAAAGGCAGTAAGTACATGTTAAAGCATAAAAAGGTGCTGGGGCAGAGCCACGAGGGAGCAAAACATTATAGACTATATTCAGGATTTATATTGCAGCATGGAATGGTTGCAATACAATCAATCACCTAGAATGTTTTCATCTATGGAGCTAATTGTAACTTCTATAGTGCAGCTTATGCCCCAAAAGGAGCACCTTGGCACAAGTTTAGCAGACTATGGTGTTAGTCCAGGCAGGGTGAGAAGAGGAATGATTCTTAACAACATGAAATGCAGAAATGTAACGTGTTTAGGGAAAAGGAATACTTTAAGATGTTTTGTAAAAAGACGAGTTATTGTGTTCCTGCTGAAAATAATTCTGGTAGAGACTTCCAGAGAACAACCAATTGAGTTCAGAATAGCCTCCACATTTCATAGTGAAAGTTCATGTGGGATTAAAAAATATTCAATTGAAGAGCAAAGGGCTAGTGGCGAGGGGCACAGGATCTATATTTCCTTGTATTATGGAATATGGGAAATTTGCAATCATAAGGGGAATTGTGTAATTGGCAGAGGGCCTTTAATCTGATCCTTTCAGCAACTGGAAGCAAGAGCAGTTGCAGTAGTGCGGCTGATGTATTTGCTGTCACAGTAGGTTTGGGTAAAATTCTGGCTAACAAATTTGAAATTCTTTGTAGTCTTAATGGTAAATATTTGGGAAGACCAAAGTAAACTCAATTACCATAATCAAGATGAGAATTAATTCATCACTGGGAGTTGATGACTAAATGAATGCAGGTGTAGGAGTTTCTTTAGTTGGCGTCTTTTGCTAAAACAGTTGCCAACCACCTTGTTAACCTTGGGGGGGGAAGAAACTTGGCAGTCCATTGTAATAACTACATTTCAGACATGGTTTACTGGATATGATGGGGTATCAAGGACAGTGGACCAGAAGGTGGGGTTCCTGTCGACTGAGTTTGTACCAGGAATAAGGAATTCTGTTGTGCTTTCACTGAATTTTAAACTATTTTGGTCCATTCAGTAACTTGCTGCAGAAAATCGTAGAAAAGGTTAAATCAGGTGGCTATCCATCAGGTTGTAATAGATTTTGGGTGTTATCTGCATTTGTGTAAAAATGCATGTTACAGTTGTGAATGTGTTTTTTGAGGGATTCATGAAAAGTGGGGCGACAGCGGCTCTTTGCAAGAAGTCAAACAATATTTGAAAATGGTTTCACAAATGTCAACTGACGCCAAATGTGATCTATTTTGAAGAAAGCTGTTTATTGTAGAAAGTGTTGGGCTTGTGAGGCCAAAACAATAAAGACTGCCCCGGAGAATAGTGTGGTACACTTAGTAGCAACAGAGAGATCTAACACCAACGTCGTCCGCCATCCTCCTGAAATATCAGCCATGAAGGTGACAATTTGTGCTATAACCAGTGCAGAAACAAGCCTGTCTGTCATCCAGTTGCTAGTTGTACTGTCACAGCTGCCTGATCTTGCTAATAATGCGAAGTCTTAAGATGGAACGCTAATTGTCAGGAAATTTTTGAGTAAGAGCCTTTTCCTTTTTTGTAAGTAGTACGACTGACCCTGTTGGTAGGTATCAAGAAAGTTAGCAGATATAAACAAAATGTATAGAATGGTACGAGTCAGGTCATGTATTGCTGGGAAGATACATTTTATAATTTTTGCTGGACATTACTCGCTAGGGGAGACAGAGATTTAATTGTAATTGGTTATATATAAGGCAATTAATACCCAGAGGTTTCTAAGCGCAGACTCGGGGATCGAACCTGTGTTGCTCTGTCATCTTGCTTCCAAGGCGAGCACGCTGCCTCTGAGCTGTCCTCCCAAGACTTGCCAGTAGAAGATAGGCTCTTTGATGATAAAGGAATAAAGTTAGCTACATTTATAGAAAGGACTGAGCCACTGACGGGGTGAAATTTGCTATCTTTAGACTACAAACTATTTTGAGCACGGTGGGTGGAGCGACAGGATGCAGGTATATAGGTTAACATGTGGTTAGAGAGAAAGAGCAATTGCAAGGAAATGCTATACAAATTGATAATTGAAGGCACGTTTGATAAGAAAACAAATATAAACTAAGCACCACAGTGCAATGCTAAAACCAAGGAGACTCAAGGTCCGGACGGACAGGAGATGTCTTCTCTGGAAGAGAATGAAACACAGATTTTGGGAGAATCGTACATGAGATAATCATGCCACTGAACAGCGATAATAAAGCAGGTCTAAATGGATTCTGGCAGAGTTTTATGAAATAATATTTGGTCCAAGAAATAAACAAATGTATAGGTTTCTGAACACACCGTCCCAAAAGAGAATTGCTCCAAACCCAGAGGAATGCATCAATTGCATTGCTGTTGAAGTAAAAGGTAGAAACAACAAGCAAGAATTATAGTCCAATCAGTTTATTCACTAGAGACTGTATGGTACGGCCCACAATTTTAGTCAAGGGATTGATATGATACGATAGTTTATTTATATAGCGCCTATACACAATGTGTTTCAAAGCGCTTCAAGGCAAGGAAGGGAACAAGGGAAAATACGACATTCTTACAAGCCATGAACAGTAAGGATGTGTAATTAACTATCGTACTCGGCCTGACGACATTTCAGATAGTGCAAGTGCTAAAACATAGATAAGGAAGGGAGGGGAGAGTGGGAAAGAAATGGAAACAGACAGGCGACTACCGTACTAGGCCTGACGATATTTCTGGTAGAGCCAGAGGAAAACAAAAGGTGAGGGAGAGGGGTGCAGAAAGAGAGGGGAGGAACAAAACAAGTGACTATCGTACTAGGCCTGACAACGTTTCAGATAGTGCTGGAGGGAGGGGGCAACAGTTAGGGGATGGGGGAGCGACAGACGAGGTTGCTATCATAGTAGGTCCAGGGACAATTCTGATAGAGTAAGTGCATAGGAGAAAGTAAGGGGAGGAGGGGAGGAGATGGGAAAAGGGAGAGGGGAGGGGGAGGAGAGAACAGAGAGTAAGCAGTCAAAAAGAGTGGAGAAGCAAGGGAGGAGAGCGAATACAATTGCAGAAGTCAGTAGTAACACATAATGTTGCAAGCCAGGATACAAGATGCAAAGGAAGTCCAGCATGAGAGTTGAGAAAGGGTGACACACCGTGAATCAATGAAGTCCATAAAAGTAAATTCCAGCAGTGGCCACAAGACGATGATGGTGAAACCAGAATGTATCAGGACAGACTCCTGTGTGCAGGAAGGGCGGGGGTGCACAGGGCTCAACAGGGGGGACCAGAGAGGGCGGGGATGGCCTGTTGGGACAGAGGGTGTAAACACATATTGGTGCAAGCTTACCTGCTGTCTTAGTAGGGGGTTGGACCCTGGGTCCTCCTGGTCCGAAACGGTCCAAACAGCAATAGCTCATTCTTTGACTGCCCTTCACTTTGGACGCCCGGGCGAGTGACACCCTTCATCTAAGAGTTAAGAGCAGGAAGGAAGAGGCAGGGCCAAGAAGGTGGGCGGGGCTTAGGCCAGGTGACCTAGATCCACTTACTGCTGCTCCCCAGCTGCAAACGAAAAGAGGCTGGAGGGCTCCTTAAGTAGGGAAAAGAGCGGCAAGCAGAAAGGCACCAGGTGGGCGGGGCTTGCTAAGTGGTGAAAAGGAGCGGCAAGCAGGAAGGCACCAGGTGGGCGGGGCTTGCTAAGTGGTGAAAAGGAGTGGCAAGCAGGAAGGCACCAGGGGGGCGGGGCTTGCTAAGTGGTGAAAGGGATTAGAAAGGGTAATCCACATACTTATCTTCCAGTACCTATGTGACTTTGCGAAAAACAGAATTATAACTGTTAACATGAGGAAACTGTCTTAGACACTGAACAAGGGACTTGAGGAATCTTAGGGGATGTGTTTTCTATCACTGAATGCTGAGAAAGCATTTGACTCTGTAGAATAGGACTACTTAATTCATCAAACAATGTCCAAAATAGGCATAGGCGAGTGTCATGATCCCTCGATATCGGGGACATTCAAGGACCATTATGCCATCTAGTAAAGGCACAAGTAGCAGTCTAGCCTTTTTCAAGGTGGCCGCCACCACATGGGCAACCGCTCAATGGACAACTTTAGTCCTGAACAGTACACGGCTCGACGTGTCGTATAAACCTCTTGTTGCAGGACACTGATTTGAAATAAGTCTCTCTTCATGGCCTCCTTCCCTGTTCTCCTTGATTTTGCACATAGCCTAGTCCAGCTTGACTCCTGCTTGCCCCCTTTTTATTCTGCTTCTTTGTACCGCAGTTCCAGTCCCCCGTTATTCTCTTAATAATTCTTCTGCTTTCCAGTCTTATTCTATGCCTCAAGAATCTTCTACCAATTACTGCTGTCCAAGGAGCTTCTGCCTCAGTGGGGGTTTTCTACCCCAGAGGGTGTCCCCCATTGGGGCTATCATCTGCAGGGGGCCTCCCAGCTACCCATTACATCACAGGGGACAGGCGGGTCCTCTACAGAGATATACCCCATCTCTTCCCGTCTCAAAGCCATCCTAAGACAAGTACAAGGACTGAAGTTGAGTTTCACAGTGATCAACAGAAATCCGGTGGACCCAAGGTTACTCCTGACAGTGAGGGCTTCATCAAATGGCAAGATTACTATATGAATTGTCTATTGCCCCCTTTTCATAAAATAGATTGATTTCAGCACTATTCTCAATAGAAAGATTAACGGGGCAAGGGTGTTCACTTTTACTGTGAGGGTGGACTATAGCTAAGAAATTGCTTGCATTTAAAATAATGAATGACAACAGTATTAGGGCCAGATATTTGGAAGGTGCCACAAACATTTTGCAGTGCCCCTTCTGGTGCATAGAAACACCTCCACATTTCTGCAGGCAGTATAGTGATATAATGATGGGTTTGCTGGCATGTCAGGCTATGGGATTAACTGGTCAAAGGTCCCATCGATATCTGTAAGGTTTTCACCTCTACTGGATAGGATAAGTCTCAGATGATTCTCAGATAAAATAAGGACAATAGATAACATTATGCGGCTGAATACGGATCATCTACTAGTCAACATCAAGAAAGGTTTGGACAGATGGAGTGCTCGAATGTTTTCTTTAGGGGTATAATCAACTCCCTTTCTACTCCCGCTGCTTGTGCTCTGCAAAGTTTTCCAAGAACTGGAAAGGGCAATACAGATGCATACACGAGATAAACAAGGCAAAAGGTGTCCCTAGGCTACTACAGTTACCACAATGTATGGGTGGACTGGGCCTTCAGGATTTGTATAAATACCATTCATCATATAGCGAGCAACATCTGTAAAAACTAGTCATCTAAGAGGAAGCTGATACAAGCAGAGACTTGTGAGTTTAGCTTCCTAGCCCTCAAGGTTTGATCACTGCAATAATTCTGAACAGCAAGAAGAATACTGGAGGAACTGCTGAACCAGGATGTCCTATATATGGCAGTTGAATACATTTCTGTTTGCCGAAAGCATTCTTTGACTGAATTAATAAGACTAAATGGAAATTGTGATGGAGTTTGTAACAGAAAATCATACCAAGCACTTGGAAGGATCTTGGGGGACTATGAACACTGCCTCGAGGTGGTAAAGTGAGATCCCTAGAGTCTCAATCTCCAAAGTCGCGGGACAACCCAAGAAATTACAGCTGTCCATCTCCCCGATCCTTTCAATCATACGTCTTTAAAGGTGATGAAGTTGACACAGAACTGTGCAAAAGAACTAGAGATCCATATGTAGTATCTCCATTGTATGCCACCAGCCAATGGGAAGATTTGGTTACACTCTGCAGACCGCTCAGAGGCACTATGAACTGATTTGTTACTTCTTAACGTTTAATGAGGGATACCAAAAACTCAGAGGGTTAGAGAGAAACATCAATTAGATGGAACAAATACATTACCGGGTTAGAAAGCCATCATCAACTGGAAGCATACAGAAAGTGGGAAGAAAGCGGACCAAGGGTGGCACTTGCATGGAATTGTCAGAGAATTATTAAGAACATGCAAAGTAAAAGCAGAGATAGAGGAGAGCTAAGGTAGCAGAGATAACCTAAATAGCCGAGCATGCAGAGGCCTAAGAGTCAAGAGCTGAGGGAACGGGGAAAGCTGGGAAAGCTGCACGAGCTGAATGTTGTGAGAGTGTTGAGAGGTCGTCATTGGTCAGATGAACATGCAAGACCACCCGTGGGCAAGGTGGGCAAACCAAACAGACAGAATACCGGGCTCTAAATAAAAGCAGTATAGACAGGGCACTATATACCCCCTCAATTCCCCCCCACCTCCCAAGAGTGAGCTAGACACTATATCCCAGACACCAGGCTTGGTGCTATATTCATAAGACAGAGTTTGGATGTCGCAAGATGCGTACAGGGTACTTTAACACTAGGGATGAGCTTGAGAGTCAGGAAGTCTGCTTGAGGCTATATCCTTGAGACTGTGTTCAAGAAACATACTGTGTTTAGAACAGGGGGAGACTGGTATCCCTATTGGGCTTTCCTGACAGTATAGTTTATGCCATTTCTACAACTTTGAATTGGTTTGTTCTGAAAGAAGAGCACAATTTTCTTTTATTACCCATCACCCCAAGAATAAGGTCTGCTTAAAGCATATTTTGTTTGTTGTGTGTTCTGTTGGTAGCCACAGAAGACTATGTTCTTCCCAAACTGGTACCTCTACGTGATCAGGTACATAAGTGATGTGAAGAACGCAAATGGTTCACTGCCATTTGAAGATCTTAAGTGCATACAGGGTATAGTGGGATATTCCTACAACAAATACAACATTTTTAGAAGGCCCCGATTAGCCAAGATGGGAATGACTCTAACAATCAGAGATGTTGGCAGCATTTATGTTTTTTCTTCAAAATGCTGCAATGAAAAGCAGGAAAAGTTTCCCTGACTTGAAACCGATTATGAAATCCCATTTCAAAAGTATATATATATATATATATATATATATATATATATATATATATATATATATATAGATATATATCTATAGATATATATCTATAGATATAGATATGAGGCAGAGGGGAAATTGATAACTAAGTCGGTAGGAGAGCAGGTGTGGCATGTGGGAAACCCACCCCATAGTTACACGTTGAAGGGGGGAGGAAAAAAATACAAATTTGTATTTAAGTAAACATTGATTTGTAGAAACAAATCGGTTAACATTTGTGGCAGTCAGACCTCTCTGTGCCTCTCTGACCTATGTTTACTGCACAGAGATGCCATGCCTGCTAGGGAGTTGGATCACTGCATCTGGATGGAGAAGTGACAAAGAATCAAAAGCTCACTTGATGTAGAACTCTCTCGTTTTCTTCTATGAACTCACTTGCCAGGAGCAAGTTCCATGTTGCTTGCCTTGATTGAGACTCTGGAAAGCGCCCGTAGGCCTTTGATAGAGGACCGAAATCATGAGCTTGGAACACCCCCATGATGATAGGATAATTATCAGGACATATTGTCACCCTATACAAACCATCAGGCTAGATAAACCCTAATCTGTGGGTGCCTGGGGCTCCCCTCCACCCAGCTTGCTGAGAACGCTATACTGTTGTAGATTGCTTTTTAGGACTTTTAGTATCATTTATTCTTGGTGTATTACACTGTTATACGTTATGACATTTGAAACCTTCAATGCAGAAGACCCTACCGTGCTACTCCCAGTTGTAACCTCAGGTTAAAGCAACTGTGGAACAAGTGAACACATACGTCATCAGGTCTGAGAAATAAATGGGGACAAATAAGCCTTATAGAATAGCTTCAGGCACGGTAGAACGCAAGCACCAGGAAGAAAGCAGAGCTATCATGTCTAAGGAAGGGCAGGAGAATAACCCGTTCTGGAGGGAACCCCCCTCCACATGCAACAGGGCAAAACGACCTAGATTATAACTGTCTGATGACTGTATAGAACATCTCATTTTGCACAACTGCCCCACCTCAGCCTGTGCTTGACCGGGAAATGTCCTTTTGAAGATGTTTGGTGGAATTCACCATCACCGCTCTTTGTCCAGGGTCATCATGTTTCCTAACTATAAAGGTTGAAACCTTGCTGCCTATACAATGCAGCCAAGAGATAGAGCATAGTATGGAAAAGGACCCACAGTTTGACATACTGGTGCCACTCTGCATGCAGCAGACCATAGCTCCCCCACCTCATATACCTTATAATGGCATGGCCTCAGGTCTGGCAGACTGACTGTGCCCCAAAAGAAAATGCATCAAGGATAAGGAGACATTACAGTAGTAAGTTTGGTTCAATGTGATGTCTAATTATTTTTCATCTTATTAGAAATCATCTAATTCTTTATTTTTTACAGGGAGATTTTGCTGCAAATATATGCAGGGGAGACCCCCACAGCCCCTGCTCCTGCAGCCTCCCCCTTAACCTCTTTAAATTAATTGTTCACCTAAACAAAGCCCCACATATATTTGCGGCAAAATCTATTGTACAAAATTTGATGATTTCTACCTCGATGAAATCTTCTGCGGCAAAAACTCCCTATCCCGTAAGGTTGCAGAAACCAAAGACTGCCCTCACTAGCCAGAATGCCGCTTGTCCACTCTGCTCATTCACGAGCAGGAAAGAATCCCACTTGCACAATGCATAAACGATCTGCAGCCAGCCTGCACACATCAGTGAGACTCCAGATTTAGGCGGTGAGCTACCTACCAGAGCCAACACTTCCACTTGACTTCAAAACAGAGTGCAACCCTTGAAGGCTTTGATCACTGCCGTGCACATTCGCACAATTGTAAACAATCTATTGGGAAACAGCTACAATGGAAAGCACATTGGTGAATAAGAGAAACACAGATGAGGGCGAGATTGAAACGAGGGAAAACAATCCTGGACAGGGATTTTGGAGAAAATGTGTAACAACCCACTAGAGGGGAAAATTGACAATTCGAGTAAATTCGAGTAACCAGCCATTCTATCAAAGGATATAGAGTCTTGCCGGGAGTGTTCAGGCCAGTTGCCATTGTGTAGAAAGAGAACGGGAGAAAGGAGACTCTGGAAGGGACCAGAAACGAGGATTTCAGAGAGAGATCCAAGTGACTACTGAGAATCATCTCCAACTGACAGAGCACAGGCCTAGAGGGGAGATTGGACAGGGCCTGCTGAGGGCTACCTCTCAGACACTAGCAGAGACCCGACACCCAAAAAGAAGAGACACATGAGGGCTAAATTACACCACAGATGCTGGGAGGAGCTCAAAGAGAGAACAAGAAAGACCTTGGCCCAGGAGGGAGTTTCCTAGCTTCTGAGTTAAAAAGAAACAGCCTAACAAAACCCCAAGCAGGCGGGATCATTTATTTGCTGCAATTCAGGAGAGTAACATGCGACTAGTGTTATCACAGCCTGACCTGCACCCTAAAAAAACTGTGGATGAGTACTTGCTAAGGCTGACCCTATTTGGTGCCCAGGATAGCAGGCACCACTGGAAGTTTCCCTCTACATTGCGCAACTGTCCTTAACTTGTGCAGGCTTAGTAAGGTATTGTAGTCAGTCTTCCCCTAAGCTTTCAGTGTATGCAGAAGTTCACTGCAATGCTTACAGATTCCTGGCTTGCAAGAAACCTGTGCGAGAGCTCAGCACCATTTGAGTTGTTGCTCACTGCTCCTCAATGAGCCTTCACACTCTGCCGTTAGATTCTGTCTAATCCACGCGTGTGTTCCATTGATGCATTCATCTGGACCTTTGCTTGTGCTCCTGGTCTTCCCATGCTTTGCTCACTGTACTTCTGCTGCCTGCCAGTGGCCTGACCGACCGATCTCTTAGGCTTGCTCCGATTCTGCCTTTCCCTCTGACCGCTGGTGTGTTTATCGCTCCATTTGTCCTTATTCATTTTCGTCCTTATGTTGTTGTAGTCTTATGGGTTTCTTCTTGCTTATTTGGGCCATTGCAACAGTTTATGGACTGCTCTTTCTTCACTAGCAGAACTCGTCTGACCTTGTGGACCCTATTTAAGCTCCTCTTGCTTCCCAAATATCCACTTCCTACCAAACTCACAAATAGTTTATCCACTATCCCTGAGATGATATCTGGTACTAGTTTTCTTTTCGTTGAACTGTCATTATTCTTGGCGTGAAGCTCCATTTCTAACCAGCTATTGTGGCATTGGACAGCTGTTTTACTCCTTAGCTTTTCCTCGATTACATGGCAGTATACACTTTGCAACTCCAGCTGGCAGGTGAAGAGTAAGATCTTTGGAGGGCTATCCTCATGGATGACTGGGGAATCAAAACATCTTAATGGGAGCGAAAATGATGCACAGGCCACTGGCCCCCATCCTGAAAGGGGCCCCCCACCTGTTTGCCACATGCAAGAAGTCAGCAGACATTTTTTAAAAAATACAAATAACATGTCACAAAATAGTATAGGGCACTTCTGGGTCTGTGGCGGGGATGTGGGGGCAAGGATGATAACTAAGGCCTTATTCGATAAATAAATCATGTAATGTGCACTGTGTTCACTTCAGTGCACACCGTTTGTGCATTCACTATGGCACAACTCGGGTAGATTTTTTTACTTTTCTCCGGGGAATCCATTGATCACGTGCTATAAATCAAAGTTTAAATGAAAATTGGGGAGAACTGCGCCGGCTCAGAGGAGATTTCAGTGCCTTAAGGTCTTGTTTCAGAGATATGTGTGCATATGCCGGATCACAGTACCACATTTCAGCAAACTAGTCTCAAGCTTTCCTCTCAGTTGATAAACTGATTAACTTTGTTAAGTAACAACTACCATGCTACAAAAAAATGCCCTGCATCAGGGGCGCCAGTATGGTGCAAGTCTAAAGCTTAGACCTTCCAAACCAGGCTGCAAAAACCAAAGATACACCCACAAGGAAGAGCATAATGTGTTAGACAGAAGAGGTAGCTAGATAGCCAAATTAGTGTAACAAAACGAGGAGTCTCAAATTGTGGCTTTGTGTCGTGAACATAAGGTATAAGGTGGGATTTTAGGGTCTCCTACTATAGGGAAACACTACTCCTGAGAGGGCAGCCCACGGATTAGCAACAATAGCTTCAGGCCAGGGGCTCAGGTGAAAAGGCAGGAGGTCACACGAACAGACTGTAAAGGAAACAACAAAAAGCACATAGTTGGTATACGTACTTTCAGAACACTGGAGTCACTTCGAGTCTCCTCTTCCTCCAATACCCGTGTCCTACCTTTATTCTATTCGAGAATGCTGTGAACCTAAGTTGATAAACCTTCCTACCAGTAAATGGAAGTTCATAAACCAGGAAATCCGCCTGGCGTTATTTGACAGCAGACAAAACAGTTCAGGAAGTCCAAATAACACTAACCTGAACGGCACCAGGGCGGAGTCCCTACCAAGTCCAGGGAACGCAGGGTACCTACCCCGAATGGCACAAGGACATTTCTAAGGGACAATAGGGTAATCCAAAACGGCAATCCAATGAGGAGATGAAGATCCCATAAACCAGGAAGGCAATCCATACAAGAAGATACAACACAGTAGCCAGTAATCCAAAGTCAATGAGGAGGTGCAGTAGAAGGTCCAAGAAGGGAGGCAAAAACTCTAGTAACTGTGTAGGCAGTCAAAAATCACCCAAGGCAATCAAACAGAGTAGGGCAAATAGTGAGCAAGGTCCTGGAAGAGAAAAGAAACAAGACAAAATGTTCAGGGGTCAAATCCTAAAAATAAAAGTCGGGGGACTCATCAACAAACGCAATGGGATGGGATGTTGCCAGAAATTAGCATATCTAAGTGAAATATGCACATTTCATTAAATTTGCTTCGCATAACGACCCAAATTGCACAGGGTGAATGTCATTTACCTTTCATAACATCACAACACACACAAAACCGAGAGAGGATATTTTCTTCTAATAGTCTTTTTGAAAACGTTAACAGGTGTGCATGTTTTAAATTCCAAGCACCAATGCAAATTCTTTCCGTTTAACATGCAGTACCGAAATGGGACATTTCACCTTTAGTTGTTTGCCATTTTCCATCAGGTTATGTAAAGCATTGGTGAAGTTTTCAGCTGGCAAACCGGACGACTGCAGTTCGATTCCAAAGTTGGCTTGAATTCATAATTTCAACGGAGAGTTCAATGTCTCCCATTTTAGCTAGGGGGGACTGCGTCCACCCGCGTGTACCCTCGACTTTAGCCCTAAAAATGTTGGAATAACACCAAAGAAGGCAGGTCAATCACTGCAATACAGTTTAGGAGCACCACAGCCGCCACGCGTCAGTGTTTTACTGTTGCAGGCTGGATGCAGCACTTCCCGGCGGCGGCATAAAGCCGGTGAGTGCCAGCGTCACATGATGCGGACCGGCATGCAAGGCATTCCTGGGGAGTGTAGTTTTCCATATTGTGCTCGGGCTCGTCGTTATCCGAGGCTCCATGGAAGTCACCACCACCACTAAAGACTGGCCACGAGCAGCGGTTCCACGGGACCCTGACACTTTGCCACGGGCATTGCATATGTACACTCTACATGCTGCGAAATGTGTATAAAAATAGCATTACATTTCTTCAAATTGCTCACAGCATATATCTGAAGGCAGCAGCAGTCACAGAAGCAACCATTTGATGTTATGGAAAACATTGAGCTAGTGTTTCTTTCCTATTTGGCTGCATGGGCGCTTTAAAAAATGCATTTTTTATTAGAATAAATGCAGATAAAAACTGGTTTGCGAATTATCTTTTTATATGACAACAAATAAATGTTGGTCAATACAGAAAAAAGGCCAAAAAATAAATGTGGATAAATACGGAAGGAAATGACAGAAAAATAAATACCATAAAACCAGGAGCCTTAATTATTTGGCCCATTGTCTGCTCTTTGTTTTCATGCAAGCCATTTGAGTGGAAGGCGCACTAGACACATGAAAGTAAAACAAACGTCACAGTCCTTTGGCAAAGTTATGTTCAGGTCCACTTTCTTGCACAAAAAAACAGCTTGCTTTGTTCTACAATTATAAACGCGGTTCTTCAAATCACTAATAATCTGCAATTCTATGTCACAAAATGACTACAGGTAGGTGATATTATTACACAATTGCTTTTGTTTGTGTATTTAAATCGATTGTTTAGGCTCACATCAGTTTTCTGCTACGTTTACACTTGCATTTATGATTGAGAAAAAAAAGCTGCACCCCTTTTCCTTTTGCATAACATGTTTCTTTAAGGACTTTGTCATGTTGATTTATCATGTGATTTGTGTACGTTTCAAGTCAGGTACCCCCAAAAGGTTATTTTTTCTAAAGTCAAACATAATTGTACCTTGCAGTATGACAAAAAAGGGGTGAATAAAGGGGATAAGTACCAAAATTGCAGAGGGGGCTCAAATCCCAATTTCACCACTTAACCAGACTGTGATAGCAACTCACTTAGTTTCATAGAGTCTCGCCTAATAAAACTGCCATCTTCCAAGAGTGATTTAACTCTCTACACTCTTCAAAACAGATTGTTTAGCTAGCTATAGAATTGCTTCATACAGAATACTAGCGGTAATGGACATATTGCATACCACTAAACCGTGTGTTTCTTGCCTCACTGAACACCACTTGAACGACATGGCCCTCTTCTCAGCGCAGTGTTAGTGCAGACAAATACATCTACCTGGTAACTCTTTATCCATAGCCTCCATCTATGCCATGGTACGGAACAGTGCGCGAACCCTCCTTGAAGCTTCCAATCAGTCTCCTATGCTCTGTGATTTGTATCTATAATCTAGCTCATATACCTTGCTCGTGGCTGCTATAGTTAAAATCTGCCCTGCATCTGCGTTAGAACCTCATGTGCGGCTAATTTAGCCCTTGACATTCCTTGCGTTTAATATTCTGATTGAAGCATGGTTAAAGGGGGTAATACTGCTTCAGGGGAGTTCCTATGGTTATCGTAATTGCTGCCAGGAAAGCACATACAATTATGGGATGTGATCACAATGAAGAGGGGGGGGGTGGCAAACAGATTCCTGAATCCCTGTATTTCTTCCTGCATCTGTTGTACCACATGCGCTTCCCGACCCCCACAGTCCCTTAAAATGGCAGTGCTGCTGAATACTGTAAAGTATGCCGAATGTTGGCTTGATTTACAAAGACTAAGCTCTGTTCTGAATGCCAACAGCCATCCAGAAATTGAAACTGCAATCTAAAAAATATCTGGCTTTAGATCAAATTGGAGAGTTTGCTTCAGCAAATGTTAATACGCGTTCATAACATTATGTTCCGAAATTAATAGGCAGGCAGGTGCATTATGTCACGGTTACACAGTCTTGGCCTCCCTACACCTAATTGCTCATATTATACATGACTTTCTGAAAAGGCAAGCAGGGCCACTGGATACTTTTTTTTTCATTTCGTGCTGCAAATTCGACCATACACAACAACCAATCAACGTTGGCAAGTTCGATGGGGTCAGTCATGTTGCACATGTTTGATCCTAGGCGACTGCCAAGATGGGAGCCACATAATAACATTTTTAACAGAATGATTGATGAAGAACTTTGTACAGATGCTGGCAGCATTAACAGTAAGTATTTACCCAGCACATGCTCTCCGGCAATCATCAGTGCCAAACTAAAAGCAGAGCTTCTAACAGATTTAATAGGCACATTCAATATGAAAATATTAGGGAAGGCTTTAGAACTCCCTCCAGTTAATAAGGTCAAGATGGACATTTTTATTACTCGTCCATTTCAGCTTTATTTCGGTTATTCAGCCATAAAAGCACGTTATTAAAAAGTAAAACATAAGACCGTAAGTTAGACGAGGTATGAGAACAAACAAACAATGCAATTAACGTCCATACACAAAAATAAATTGTCAGTAAAATTCAATACAATAAAAACAGCAGTACAATTTTAACAGCACCATTCCAAGAGTTCGGTAGTCGGTTTGCATGAAAAGGAGGTACGAACAGAGACCGAGGAGAGCCGACAGCCCGCAACCTCACACCGAGGAGAGCCGACAGCCCGCAGCCTCACACCGAGGACAGCCGACAGCCCGCAGCCTCACACCGAGGAGAGCCGACAGCCCGCAGCCTCACACCGAGGACAGCCGACAGCCCGCAGCCTCACACCGAGGAGAGCCGACAGCCCGCAGCCTCACACCGAGGAGAGCCGACAGCCCGCAGCCTCACACCGAGGACAGCCGACAGCCCGCAGCCTCACACCGAGGAGAGCCGACAGCCCGCAGCCTCACACCGAGGACAGCCGACAGCCGACAGCCGACAGCCCGCAGCCTCACACCGAGGAGAGCCGACAGCCCGCAGCCTCACACCGAGGAGAGCCGACAGCCCGCAGCCTCACACCGAGGAGAGCCGACAGCCCGCAGCCTCACACCGAAGAGAGCCGACAGCCCGCAGCCTCACACAGAGGAGAGCCGACAGCCTGCAGCCTCACTTAAACGGATGTGTCTGCATCTATGCATGTAATGAGCCATTGATCTGACTACATCAATGTCCAAACACTGACCCAAAAATCTCACCGCACTTGTGGCCTGCCGGATATTAGCAGCTCTCCATCGTGGCGACAGGTACATATTTCCCAGGACGATGGAGCCACTGAAGAATATCAGGAAATGCGTGAGGGACTCCGCGCCCCTCCTACATATCGGGCAGGTGCTCGTATTGCCAGGGCGCCACTTCTGCGTGACAACAGCCAGCGGAAGGGTTCCCAATCAAAAGCTCGGATATAGTGCCTTTTCAAATGCTGGGTAAAACAGGTCCAAATATTGCTTATAACCTGCAGAGGGCCTTAGTTCTAAGGACATTTCTATCGCATTCACCCCCTCCACTGGGATGTTCTCGGAAACCATGTAAAAGGCCCTAGCATTTGTTTCAGATTCTATAAAACACAAACAATTAAATATATAAAAGCAAGTAGTTAACGCAGAAATTCCCTGAGAAAATGAGATTGACTCCGACCTTCAGATTCTAAGAAACAGACAATGGGAAAGCTAAAACGTTCACACAAACCAAGATCCCGCGAAGAACTATGGAAAAGTAGGCAACACCACATGTAATTCAGGATTTATCCGTTGCACTCAAAGTTAACGTAACCACTTCAAAATTCCAACTGTGTGGTTTTGGCCGTTTTTAACCGTACAAATCGCTCATCACTGAAAGCTAGTCTCAAAGTAGAGCTAAGCCAGCGATCCTTGTCAATTCAAATTGGATGGCAGTGCCAGACTGGTCTACAGGGAACTCAGGATGATTTCCCGGTGGTTCTCTGCTCCATTGGCCTCTTGTTTGTGTACTCTGTTTTCTGCTTCTCTTACCCTTCACCCATGCACCCCACCCCTTCCTTCCATCTTCTCCTCGGCCCCCACATCTCTTGGATGTAAAGAATGTGTTATAATGCTTCTAGTATGTTGCTCCCCACCATTAACAAATGCTATATGCCATGTTTTGTTATGTTTAACCACTTGTAATCCATATATAGGGACAAATATGCTTTATAATTCACTATTAGGACCCATTTTCCAAATTTCTCCTCATGGAGGGACCCCGCAAACACTCCTTGAAAGGGTTTGGTCATTCACAGAAGGTGTAAAATGGGACCACTTTGGAGCCACTTTTGGCTCCCAATCCACCCCTGTCGGATTAGTGTGGTTTATGTCATTTCTCTGATAGATCTATGGCTTGTGTTCTCCAATCACAACCCACATCGTTCTATTACATGAAGTCTAGTTCACCAACAGAGCACCAGGCAAAGGCCTCTAAAGATACACATCAGTCAGACTGGCCTCTTCCTTATACATATCCTACTAGCAAGAGTTCATCACGGAGACTGGTAGCTGTCACCATAGGGAATGTATCCATATTCTTTGGAAAGGGAAACCGGGTAACAACTGCAACACTGTCAGTAATGTGACTGTCACAAGGAGATAGGAACCCATCTCAACCGGGTTGGAAGTCCTAACAGGATGGAAGCCAGAGCCATCATACCTTAAAGGGGAGCGGTAACAGTTGAGGGACCCAATTTCTGTCTCCTCTCCAAATGACTGCTTATATATGAGCACTACTTCTTGAGGGCCATGCTGGCTAGTTTCTCACTTTTCTTTGTAAAACAAGAAATGAGGCAGTCAAATTATGGGAAGACCACCAGCAGAACTGCTATCCACCAACACCCCATACTAGACTACTCCAGAGCCAGAGCCATCATGAAAAGAGAGAGCTGGCTAATGACAGAACAAAATGCCTGCACAGCTGCCAGGCACACCGTGCATTGCTCTCCAGCACCGGCAGTCGTGCTGCAATGACGGCTGCGCCTGACCTAACAGACATCAGAACATGGACATGTCACCGAGAGGGTTTTTTGCCTAATAACTGTCCACCTACCTTTTGGATTACTACAACACAGCCCCCTAACACAAAAACGGACACTTTGCAATGTGGCCTGCAAAAGGCGCAAGCCTTAACCGTAAACGTCAATGATTGTAACACCTCCTGGGTGGGGAAGGTAGGACCAGATTGGACAGGGCCAGCAATCCAATGGCAGAAGGGGGAAGGTAAGAGGAACGACAGGAAAGAAGAATGGGTATGTTTTTTGGGTAAGGTCAGAGGAGGAGGAGGTGGCAGATCAAGAGGCAAGCAGGTGGAAGGACAGTGGAATGGAATGGGGAGGTGATTTAAAGAACAGGGGCGGTATTGGTTGGTGAAAGAAAGTTGCACTGTGTGGTGAGTGTGCATGCAAGGTGAGTGAGAGTGTTAGGGGAAGTGAAGAGTGTGAGTGGAAGGTGTTTGTGAGAGTGAAAGGAGGGTGATTGGGATTGGGTGGAGGAGTAGTGTGGAAGAGGGAGTAGTATTGTGGAGGAGGGAATAATGGGAAGGTAAGAGTAGTAACAAGTAAGGGTGGATATAAGCACTAGAAGGAGAGACATGCGTCATTGAGACAGAGAATAAAGATGTAAGGAGGAGAAGGAGAAGAGAAGGTGGAAGGAGTAAGATGAAGGAGAGTAGCAAGAAGAGGAAAATGATCAGAAACAGTGAAAGACATCAGGGTGTGAGAGGAAGGCAAGGGCAGAGTGTCAGGAAGGCACAACTCAATAACCCCTTTAGCACAGACAACATTGATAGGGTAGGACCAGCTTAGAAATCCCAGAGGCAACTCAGATAGAGAAGCTGATTGCATTAAAGGTCATCACTGATGGTTAACTAGAGAATAGACACTAGGGATAATAATATGTATGTACTAACCTGGGAGCAAAGAACTCCTGGGTTAGGCTGGAAACACTACATCTAGATGAGAGAGAGGGACGGGCTTACCGCTCTGCCTGATAATTCAATAAAAACCCTTGAACCGTCTCTGGGGGGTGGGAGTGTTCTTTAAGCCATCTGTAATGCACTTTAAACCATTGCTGTCCAGATAGCTTTCGTGGCCATCATGACAGCTCAGAAGTCCCATTTAGTGAGGAACACCACAAGTCTTTCCGACTAAGTACCTCATCCCACTTCTTCAGAGTATGGCAAAGAAGAGACATAGTCCCCAAGCACAGAGTTTGAAATGAGGTTGTGGCAGAAACCAACTGCATAACAAATCTCTGGACTCAATCGTTTGTGGGTTGCAGGGGTTTTTCTCCACTTCTACATGCACTATGCCTGGGATGACAAGTGATTATACACTTCTGGGGCAGCAAGAGAAGACATTATAGGACGGACATTATAGGACTGCTCTGCCATACCTTGGCTCTGATGCTCACCCCATAAGAGGCCTTATTGAATATTTCTTTAATAGCCTGTGTAGCTTCCATTCATAATATCCTCTTATTCTACAAGCTCTGATATTAAATTGGCTTTTTAAATGCCATATAAATTATTGCAAGCATGAAGATGTTATAATGGCACATGATCGCCTTCTAGCATCACAGACCAAAGGTCTACCAAAAAAAGAGGTTTGATCCATTCATCATTTAAGCGACTTCACATTTTGCCTGTCCTTGTGATCCAAATGCCGAAACCACCTACTCCTCCAGACACAATAAAGAGGAGGTCTCATGTCAGTTCATGACAATGGAACAAACTAGATATTGGACTACAGCATGTCAATGCCTGAATGTGGAGTTGCCGTCAACGTGTATTTACTTCAATTCCAGATTTGCAAGTTAACTCCCTTCAGGTTTCTTCAACACGTTCGATGATAGACCCAGAGTGCAGACTAGTAGAAGACTGAAGGGCTATGGCACTTTCTCTTTGCAAGCAGAAAGTGCTGACAATTTATCCACATATGAAATTTGTGCCCGCCATCTTCTGATTTGTAAATGTAATGGTCAATCTATTGAACATGCTCTAAGTTCCAACAAGAGGACTATGTACTGCTAATGAGAAACTGCTACTGCTAATCCAAAAAAGACCTAAAAAAAACACACTTGGAATGTGAAAATGTGCTTCTTTCCAAAGGAAATCTAAGGTTATTATTTATGTTACTTTTCCTTGCATCTCTTTTCTTTTCTGAATTAAAGTGTAGAGAGCATTGTGATGGCAAATTCCTTTTATATGGGACATTACATATCAAGACCAACACAGCATTGATTTCCTCTGAGAGGTATGGATAGTTCTACACGTTGTGCTTGTCTCTGATGACCAGGCACTGCTGCTCGAACAAGAGTTTGATACTCCTCTAGTCCAACTCATGCCTTCATGCCTCAGAGGTCACACGTTTAGGTCCACAAATATAGGTAATTATTAACGCCCGCTACCACGCACTCTGAAAATGAAATTTTTGGTGTGCAGCGCTATATAACACTGTATATATCTTTTCAAAGAACATGGAAACAGGGACGAGGGCTCGGCAGAGGGAGGGAATTTGATGCATTGGAGTAAGGCGTGGGCCGGAATTCTACTAAGTGACTAGCCCTAGATATTTTTTTAATGGTCTCTTGTGAGAAAGGAGGAGATTGAGTGAAATTAGACCACCATCATTGGGCGTTTTGTTTTCCCAGATTAGAGTTTGTGTGCCAAGGGTTGGCAGTTTTTGTCCACTTTTCTCGCAACTGAATATCTAGATTTCAATTTCTTGACCTTTATGAAACATCTCCTTCGAAAAGCAGGCTTTCTACAAGGACAGAACATATTTGTTAGACAGTATCTATGGGAAGGATATTGTCACAAAAATGTAAAATCTAATAGTTTTCTCTGAATTTCTGAGACAGTCAGCCTTTTCCAGTCATGTTTAAGCCTGTTGCTTGAAGTTGGGTATGCAAAACTTAAAGCTTGACTGTGCTACTAATTTGTACGTTTTATACCTTTGTTAATCCATTGAACTAACTCATCTGTGTACTCTACAGGAAGCAAGTCAGCACATTATGTGAAAGGGGATAACCGTTCTAATTATGTACTGGGACAAATTACGTCTAGTTACATTGACAACAAAGCCAACATGTGTTCACCCCAATATTTGGGCAATGTTTTCCCACAGGAGTGTTAATCATACTTTTATAGTGAAAGAGGCCAAGACTTCAAACAGTGACAATACTGGAGACAGGCCATTGCATACACAAATTAACCACCTGGCTTGTTTATTAGCTTGGCTTGCTCGGTCATAAGAGCGGGTCAAAAAAAGGAGCATTATGGAAAGGAGCGCCAGACTTGAAGCCTATAACCCAATCGAAAGCTCAGGCAAAGTGGGGGAGAGAATCTTCCTACCAGTCATACACCAAAAGGAGGTTATAGAAAAAGTAAGCCGCCTAGAGCAAGTCAGTCACCAACCAGAGCTTGACTCACAGAAGTTGAATGCTCCCTGGCCGATCAGACAAGAGCCGCAGAAACCACTGCACAGCCTTCAAGGAAGACAAATGCACATATCCTGATCCAGATGACCTGGCAGCTGCTGATGGGGAGGCCGATCCGGACCTTCCCGCTATTAAATCTTGAAAGGGCGACTGAACCATTTACTAGGCTACCTTGAACCAGAAGTTGGTGATGGAGCATGCACATAATCTTCATTAGATTCGGCATGTGACGTTGAACCTGTGCCTAGTATCGACTGAATCCTGAATGGACTACTGCTCCTGCACCTATTGGCCATTGAAAACTGAATGGAAAGCTGAATGTGTGCATCATTTCCACTAAATCCTGCATGCAGCAATTAACCTGTATACAGTCTCCAGTGAATCTCACATGGGCGACTGGACCTGTACATAATCTCCATTGAATCCTGAATGGGCAAATTAACTTCCATCTAGTCCCCATTATGAATCCTCAGCAAAGGCTGAGAAAGCCCCTTGCGAAGCCTAGTGTTTGGTCCCGATAACGCCCAGAGATGGAAAAAAGCCTTTTTGTACTGCCTGTGGCACTCTAGGTAAACCAAGAGATCAGAAGAGACCTGGTGACCCATTTGCTGTTTCCTACCCAAGAGTACAGAGGTTGATGCCAATCCTCTGGGTGCTTGAACTTTAGCAAGGTTGAGATGAGAATCCTGGAAGCAACACAATCGTACATTTTGCTTTGTAACCAATAAACAATGAAGGTTATGCCTCAGGTTTTCTGGTACGGTTGTCTTTTGACAGACTCATCCCAGTACATTGATATACTAGACATTTTAGTGCAATGCTACCAGATCACCATGCAGTGTTAATAATTCATGCTTCTCACCATAAATCCGCAGGTGATTGGCTATTAGATTGATCAGTATTTTGAATCAGCAGTAACTTTTCATTGTGCAGAGGTTATAATCAAGACGCTTTCGAACTCTAAGTAGCAATTACTTCCCTGATGCTTTAAAATAGCTGTGCATCATCACACAACTTTAAGAACAAATGCAATCTGGTCTAACTCAGAGGCCCAGCCTTCCTGCTAGTTCATCGAAGCAAAGCAGATATGCGGTTCTCTCTGTTCTGAGAGGATTATCGATTAACACCACACTCCCCACTTTCCCTCCTAGAAGCTTTACCCAAAGCTACTCTGTAGGTCATGGGAATAACAATGTTACATAGGTAGCACAGTTAATGATCAGAATCAACTTTACAGGTTTGTCTTTGAACATCCTACTTTCCCGTCTTGATTAATAATGAAAACCATGGCATCATTTACCGAATTGAATCACAAAATAAACCTATATCCTACCACATAAATTCCCCTTTCATGCCTGTTTATAAGACTAATACTGCTTTGGCCTCCATAGGTCAAGAGCACGAGGGCATATAGAGTGTTAGGAGATGGGAGAGACTATACCCCACCTGAAGACAGAACACAAAAGAATCCCACAGCAAAGCTTTATAACTGAAGCAATTTTAATATGCACCAATTATCCCTGAGCACCCCCCAGCGGGAGGCAATAGCTGGTATTAAGCGCCCAGTAGTGGAACTAAGGCACATAATGCCCTACGTTTAGCACCCATCCCTGGCCTGAGCAGGACCCCAGAAAAAGCAGAAGCCAGAAAATAAGGACCTTAAACTGTCTCAGCAAACCATGGTAATATGGCACAGAGGCAAAGGCTGGAGGGGCAGACTGGAAGAGTTAGGGTTCGCTGGCTTCACTATGGGGTGCAACCGCGACGCCGCTCACAGGTTCAGGACTGGCGACTCCAATGGAAGCTGGGAGCTCGTCAATATGGGTGGTACTGCACTTCCCAGAAGCCCATGCAGCCTTCCTGTCAGCACCCTCTGCGTCAGCATGGCCAATTCAGCACAGAACAGCTTGCAAAACAGAAATTAACAGGGCAAGCACTTCGCTTCTCAGCCGACTGTGTTCTGCTGCATTGCCACATTGCAGGAAGCTCCCCACTCCCACATCCCGATTCAGGAGTCTTTCTTTTTGTATTAATTCACATTTGTACTAAACCAAACACAGAAATCAATAAACAACGTATGCAATAAGTGCAGAGAACTCGCAACTCCTAAAACACAATTGCAGATTGTGCAGGTCAGGAAACGTCAAGAAGAACCATTGACAGCAGATTCAAAAACATCCCCCAGATTTCTTCATACAAGTTACTTTTATTTAGTTTACAAAACATGACGCTCCAACAAGGACATTTTATGGAGATCCTCGATCCATACAGAACTTGAAGGAAATGTATCACTCTTCCAGTCTCTCGCTATAATTTTGGTTGCAGATACGGAAGCTCTGGAAAACAAACATTTCTGGGGATAGGACAGTTTATACAGGAGTTCGTCCTCCCCCAAACTAACGGTTGTAAAATCAAAATCCAGGTCCAACAACAGGACTTTGTTCACGGTCTGTCATTTCAATCCAAAAAGTTCTTACCTTGCTACAGTCCCACATCATATGGTCAAAAGACCCCACCTTGTGCCAGCAGCCCAAGCTGGCTTTGGAGTCACTCATTCCCCTCTTTTATAATTTAACTGGAGTCCAAAAGACATTATTGAGGATTTGCATCCCTCTCACTCTCTCTCCAAGATTTAAAGAGGCCAAAGACACATTCCTACACAGGTTATGCCATCCATTCTCTCATCTCAGATCCAAAAGATTCAGATCATGACCTGGGGATATTTTCATTCACCATCTTGTAGCCAGTCAGAAGCGGATGCACTTTTGAAGCAAGGCAACCTTCCCGCTTAAGATCCAACAGATGCTCTTCAAGAACATTTATCTCCTTCGGTATCACCTCTCCAATTGCGGTTTTCAACCTCTGATATTCACCGTAGGTGCATTCCTGAAGAGTCATCATCGAAGGCAGTTTGTTAAGAGGGATCCATCTATTGTTCTCAAACAAATCACCAAGCCATTGTACCGCACTCAGAAACCAATTTGTTTGGCCTTAAAACTGTCTTTCCATCAATCCACACCTTGGAATTCTGCCAACTTGACACCTTTGACTAAAGAAAAGCATCTTCATAGGTCATATCTTAAAGCATCGGCCAACATTTTCTCAAAAACACAGTTGGTGGAGAAGACGTACTGCCTCTGGTATTCTCCGTTGTCAGAATTGCTTCCGGTGTAAGAAGCGTATTCCTTGGGGAGGAAGGATAGCTCAGGGGCAATGCGTTTGTCTTGGAAGAAAGACAACGCAGCACAACACAGGTTTGAATACCGGTCCCATGCTTAGAAACCACTTGTCGAGTTTAAGCACATTATAAAAGAACAATTATAATTATACTCAGCACGTGATCTGACATCTGGCGACTCCTATAAAAAGGGAATAAAGTGAATTGCAGAGAAAGCTAGATGACAAGATGCAAAGTCTGGAACTCCCAGGCCACAATTTTCACATGGGAGCTGCAGTTTCCACAACTTCGAATGGGGCTGTTTGTGGTCTCCCAAAAATTTCTGTATCAGACTTTCTATTTCGCTCAAACACTGAGTCGAGGAAGCAGGATCATACTTAGAAAATAATGTATCTAAGGTGCAGAGGTCATTTTAATTGCACTAACTTTCCCCCAAAGAGAACAATTTCTGTGAGGGTTTGTGGGCTTGTTAAGTATTACGGACGCTGGAAGGTCAGGAAACTACAGTTCACATGATTCCTGGAGGCAGCGTGCCTTCAGAACGTGCCACCGGGTCCTTGAAAGGATTCTCACCTGCCCGTGCTCCTTGCTGATTGTTTTGACCTTCGGAAGCACGGCAGGGTGAGTTAGAGGACAACGGCATTTTGGCGGGCTTAGCAATGGGCCTGTGGCGGTCCCGGCTTTGGCAGTGAACTCTGGTGGGACATGCAGGGAGAAAGACTTCCCCAATGCATCTGTACGGGTGGCAGTAGTGGTTGTTGGGTGAAGCAGGACGCGGAACTGCATATTTCCAATGCCTGCAGCAACTTGCTCAGAGACGCTACGATGGCTCCCCAAGCCAAAGATAAGTACAGCACAGTAACAGTGTAATGTGGAACCATGTTTGTTTGAAGTATGTTTGTAGAATGAAAATCTGCACACGTTGTACATGTATTCGTGCAGTGAGGTAACGGGTCAGCCTTAATATATGCCTACAGTGATTTCTTTTCTCCAACACATGTATTAGCCCTCCGAGTTAATGGAGCAGCGTTTGGGACTATAGTAAAGAACAGTTCTTGTGAGCTATACATGCATTAGCCCTCTTATGAAATGGGGCACATTTGGTGGGGCAACAGTGAATTTCAGTCCTTATGAAGTGAGTTCATGGTATGGAGACATTGGGCCTCATTATGAGTCAGCCGGTCTGGAAACAACGGTGGCAGTAAATCCGCTGCCACTGTTGTTTTCTGGACCGGCTGATTCCGAGTCCTGCAGGCGGGAGGTGTCACTCCCGCCAGGACTGACCTGGCGGAAGTAACATCACCCGCCTGTAGGAGGACATGGAAACACCGGCTCTGTCATAGTCGGAACCAGTGTTTCCATGGTCCCCATCCCCATGGAGTCCATGGGAATGGGGATTTACAGAATTCCGCCTCCCGAATTACTGGGTCACCGAGACTGTAATGCCCCGGTGATTCCAGCAATCACGGAGGCGGAATGGTATTACCGGTCCGGCGGCAGCCTGCCGGTTTTTCCGGCACAGCTACCGCCGGACTCGTAATGAGGCCCATTGTCGGTTTATGTTCCATGTGTGAATGTGAATTGTTGTGTTCCTCATCATGCATGGCTTGTTGTAGGATGTACTGCTTCAAATCATGTATTTATGTTGCTACATCCCTTTTATACATGTGGTCATATGTCTGAGGGTATAGGAAAGAGGTGACAGGGGGCAGGGTAGTGAACATTAGGTGGACACGTACTGGTAGCAGGTGAGATACCATGGACCAAACTCAATTAAGAGAGTATTGGGCTATCAAGTACGTGCATGCAGGTTGAATGGTTTTTCCTAATCCCCCCCCCAAACACCCATCCATTTATGGACCCCTAGCCCCATTTCGGCTAACCCTAAAATCCCCCTACCCATTCTGAGAAACCCAAGGGTATTCTCCCAAACGAACCTCGAGGAGCTCTTATACAGTTGGCCAAAGGAAGCTCGACATGCTCAGATCCGAGCCCCGGGGGCAAAAGCGTGAAAGAGGATCACCTAGATGGGGGAACCCGGGGTTATACTCGGGAGATTGCCCCAGGTGAGACGCAGTATAACACCGGAGAAAGGGATGAGGGAAGACTAGGTCCACGCAGCTTTTATGGGCTTTATCAACTCGACCTCCCTTCCATCCGATAAACTTCCTTGTCAAGAATCCATCATCCCCTCCCACTCTGATGAATCCATTAAACACCCCGCTGCCTTCAGAAACCATCTTTTCCAAAAACCCTGTTTTTCTGTTCCCTATCCAAATACTCCCAATCATTCTTCTTCCCATCACTCTGATTATTATTTTCTGCACTCCCAACCTGCTCAGGTAAAATACTACAGTTCCAACAATCCCCCTTGTTTATCCTAACTATTCCCATTTATCCCACAAACCCTACCAATCCCCGTCCCTCTGATTGTCACTTTCTGAACTCCCAGTCGAAAGTGACCCACAATTACAATTCCCAACATCCCCTATGTTCTTTTCACAATCTCGGTCATTCTCATCCTTTCACAAACCTTACCCATTTTGTCCTTCTCAATCTACCAACCGACCCCCTTCTTATAATAGCACCGTTGCCTTATCCTATCCCGTAGGACATTCCGACACTCCAACCCCTCCCCTTTCTGACATGAATATTGATCTACAATGGGGTTGTAAAAAAACTGTTTACCTGATATGTCCTGACCCAAAGGTCAAGCAAAGGGATTTGCGCCCAGAAGAGGGGAATCCCGGGCTGAAAGTAGTCACCCAAAGCCCCTCAAAAAGATACTGTGCATTTGTTTTGTTATTTAAACACGTCAAGCCCCGAAGGCAAGAGACTTTCAAAGGGAATGAGACTTGGCCATCGATGGTCCTGAGAACTGCCAATTGAACTGTTGTCTCATGCTGGAGAAGCCACAGACTGTACTGTGCTCCAAGCTCCCATCTTACCAAGTGTCCAAAACATGGGGAAGGGAGACCCAGACTACCGCATCTGGACATATAATTTGAGAACACTTCTTTCTTTCCTTGAGAACTATCCCATACCCCTTTTTTTATTCGCTGTGAGGTTATGCAATAGGTTTCTTAGTATAGGCCCTTTTATATTTTGACAACGCCACTAGGACTGCCTTATTTTATTCATTTGATGGTCGACGGTTGCTCCCATCTTAGATATAGGTTTAGATTAGGCATTTTTCCAACCTGCATGCAGAATTCATTGGTCAATAAACACCCTTGAACTGTGATCACTTGTGCCTGTCTTACTTGTTGCCACCACGAGTTTCTCACACTATCCACAACTTATCCCTAGCCCTCTTCCCCCACCCCATTGGCTGTCTCGTTGTGACTGGTTTACTAAGCATCAGGGACTTGTGCACAACCAAGGTGGGAGGGTCGTACTCCCTTCAGCTTCCGTGGTTATAGAGGGGTTGGGGATAACCCTTCTGGTGTGACAATTTCCAACCCCCTATCCAAATCCATCTTCAATTTTGCTGTCAAACTCCTCACGTTTTCTCCCTTCATATAACCAACCTCCTTAGTCAACCATATCCCTAAGTACCTCATCTTCTCTGGACACCAGCAAAATCCATATTTACAGATGTATTGAGCACCACACATACTTGAAGCAGGCATAGCCTCCAACTTAATCCAGTTTATATTATAGCCAGAAAAGGCTTTGAAAGTCTCAATTTGTGTCATTAAGGCCGGAAGTGAAGATTGCACATTTTACACCACCAATAACATATCAGCATGAAGCCATAATTTTTGCAACGCTTCTCCATATTGCACTCCTTGTATCGTGGCATCCTTCCTGATCAGAACCTGCAAGGAGACCAAAGGAACATCATTAGCAGCAGCATCATCATCTGACCTGCAGTCTTCATCTTTAAACACTTGCAGCTACTGAGAACAGCTTCCTCGAATGTGCACGCCTCCCGGACAGAACGACCTGAAAGAGGAAGATAGAGGCAACATTAAAAAGCTGTAGAGACATTTACAAATTACGAACTGCTCAAAAGGCTTACCTGGCTGGTCGCCTCCCGGCTGGCACCACTCCGGACATTCCACTCGCGCTGAAGAACACCACGACCTACAAGGAAGGAAAACACAGGTTAGCAAAGGCAAGACTTCACAGCGCTACGCATTGCGCTTACTTAACGCATCATAGCGCTCTTAATGCGCCATCATTTACCAGCGGGGCTCAACCAAGCCAGTTCGCCGTGCTGAAGCTCTGCATACCTAAGGGAGAAAAAGGACATTTTAAACAAAGAAAGGCATGCAGGATAGCAACAAAACTAAAGAACAGCAATAAGACCTACCTGAACAATATCATACGGGCCGGCGTCAGTGAAGTAACTGGACCGCACTAGCCCATGAAAGACAACGCGCCCCTACAAAGAAGGCACGACGGAGAGCAAGCCTAATTCTACCACAAGAACCTTCCCCGCAGACCACATCAGGGCAAAGCTGAGAAGCATACCAGCGAGTAACCCAGCTGGGTGGCGTCCCTGTGGATACCAGGTGAGCGTAACAGCATCCTTGCCTTGTGCCTCTCTCCAGCTTGAAATGATCAGAAGACAGGCCATTCATAGTAATAGATGCAGTTGGTTTGAAGTATAACAACGATAACCAGTTTAACGACAGATCACCAAATACAAATCTCTTCAGTGAGGCAAAGAGGAAGTCCCATTCTATCTGATCAAAGGCCTACTCTGCATCTAAGGAGAGAACTGCCACCTCTGTGGCCTGCTTCCATCTCTCCAACTACATCAGAATCAGTCTGCCCATTTTAACAGAGGGATTCTGCCTTGGTATAACTGCTTGTCTGCTTACCTCATGTATCCCCTCATTCATGAGGTGCAGCTTTTCCAGTCTGCAGTCGTTTATACCAGATTGTCATATTTGCATGCCTGCTTACCTACCTGTACTTTCACTTTTCAGCTTGTCCTTCAATGTTCCCCTCTCCTTCCTCCCCTCCCCTCCCTTCCTCTCTGTCAGCCCCTTTTATTTAGGTCTCAGCACTTGCACAATCAAAATCGCCTCAGGGCCTAGTATGAACGCTTTTTATTCTATAACACTTGCACATTCTGAATGTTTCAAGACCTTTTAAGAACGTTTTTATTTTGTTTTAGTCTTTTTCCACTCCCCTTTTCCGTCACACCCTTGTCTTGATGCGCCTTGAAACAAAATGTTGCTCTATAGTGTGCAATACAAATAACATAACTTCAACTTCAACTCTCTCAACTCAACTTCAACTCTCTATTCCTAAATATCTTCCTTCTCGAACTCTTCGCTCATCCGCTTCCAACTCCCTCAGGGTCAGTCGCTTCTCCAAGCAACAAGTTGGTGGTAGATCTCTTTTTTCGGATGGGGCCTCCCTCTGGAACGGCCTCCCTGCCTCCCTGAAACTTGAGGAGAACCATCTCTGGTTCCGGAAGCACCTCAAAACCTTACTCTTTGCTTCAGCTTTTTCTCCTCTCCCCTGCTGTCTTCCTGGCTGAAACCTAACCTGCACTGGTTACCTGGCCACCCTCTGATCTCAAGCCCAGGTCCCCTTCCCAGCAAGTCGCACACCTGCACCGCCTTCCTGGAAACCTGGGGACTGTTTCTGTATCCCTTCAGTCTCACTTCCAGCACTTGACACATGTCTGCACTTACCCTTGCCACCTGATGGCTGCAGTTCTACTATTGTTATTATTGTTTTATCTTGTGTACTGCACTGTCCCCTCCCCCTCCACCTCCCACTGCCCCCCGCACTCTTCCCCTTCCCCTTTCCCATGCACTTACATGATCTGAATGACACCTGGCCTAGTAGGATCGTTGTCTTTCTTCCCCCTGTTCCCCTTACCTTGCCTTGTTGCGCCTTGAAACACTTGTATATCGGTGCGTTATAAATGCCATATCATATCATAAATAAATATATGCTTTCCCTTAACAAAGCCTGTCTGCTTGGAATCCACAATCTGAAGCAAAGTGCTCTCTACTCTTAGTGCTAATGCCTTTGCAAGTATCTTGTTGTCTGTATTAATCAGGCCTGTAGCTTGCTATGGGACCTACCCTTTAGTGACAGATAAATAGATGCATGTCTTGTAGTGGGCGGAGCAACCCCTTGGCTCTTGAAGCACAGAGCATCTAAAGCACCAGTTCAAACACAAAGTTTGGAATAATTCTGTAAAACTCAGTGAGTAGGCCACCAGGTCCAGTACATTTACCACCATTCAAACAAAGGCTACTCTTTTCAACTCATCCACGCTAAGCACCAAATCCAAGACATCTCTCATAGAATCTGTAAGCATCGACAGATTACAGCCATCGATGGGTTGTATATGATATAATTGCTGGAAATAACATCGAGGGTGACTCGATTTGTTTTTAAAGGCACTAAACACTCTGCCCAACATATTTTAGGACTGGTGCAGTTATATAAACAAACTGCCGACCTAGAATATTTGGGTAAAGTGTTGGATAGTGCCTTTAAAGAAAATATCGAGTCATCCTTGATGTCATTTCCATAGATTGGAACACTGGATACACCATCAATGTAATGCTCCAGATCGACAGTATTTGCCCTCTCCCGCTTCTGGTGTCTTTTTGGTAGGACTGTGAATATTTCTTGAACTTGCTTCTGGTCTTCTTTGAATTTGTTAAACTGTTGATAGTTTTAATTCCCTGCTTGAACCTGTATCTGCCCTCAGACTTGCTTACTGGATTATACTTTGAGTTGTTGAACTGGTGAATGCGTTACTTCCTTGCTGGAACCTGAAACTGCCTATGGTCTTGTTTACTGCATTACCCGATTTTATATTTTTTGGGATTTACTAATCTGGTGCCTATTTTTCTTGGATTCACGATTTTGTCTCCTCTTTGGTTCCCTGCTTACCTGGGCTGTCATCATTAAGGGCTACCACCTGACCCTGGTTTCCGAGCAGCCTGCTTACCCTTCTGTCATCGTCAGCCTGCTAGTGATCTTCATAGGTTTCCTGCCTATGCTGCTTATCAGGTACCGTAATCCCTACTTAAAGTCAGGTAAGGACACAGGACAGGGAGGATATGAGTTGTGTTTGATTTACTGATATCTGGACTTTTCCTTTCCAGCTGGGAGAGAGCCTGGTGACATACCTCCTGCATTTCACCAAATCCCAACTGTGGCTTGTGTGTTGCTTTCATCCTACAGCGCAGTTGGGAGAAAAGGCCATACCCTCTTGAGGGTTCTTTGGTCGTAGAGTGTTG
Organism: Ambystoma mexicanum; assembly: GCF_040938575.1. NCBI lineage: Eukaryota > Metazoa > Chordata > Amphibia > Caudata > Ambystomatidae > Ambystoma > Ambystoma mexicanum. The sequence continues at coordinate 156,480,609 of NC_090941.1, read as the reverse complement.
ACAGGAAGTGTCGACTCGGACATGAAACGGCAGAGGCAAGCACAGGCGCCAGCCCAGTACAATACACAAGGGCCCGTGGAGGTACAGGAGGCCCATGGGAGGCTTGAGTGGAAGACATAGAAACAGATAAAGGTATGCTGTGTAGGGGCAGCCAGAGTATGTTGTCCATGGACCAGTCACAAGGAGGGCAAAATGGCAGGCACTATCAGAAATGAGTTCCTAGAATTCCACCATCCTTACTAGCTGAGCTGATGGCAGCATTTGTTTTTAAAAGAGAGCTACTGGAGCATGAATTACAGAGGTTCATGGCATGGTATGTATCCACTTTAGAATTATCAGTTGTCCAAGTAACAGAACCATGTGTGATCTAAGAAACCACCGATTTTTGGAGGCATACTTGGTCTGATGACACACGATGGTTACTGCCATAAATAATTGTATAGACTGGATAGAAAAGAAGGTGGGTGTGGTAGAGGGAACGTTTTGGAGGGCATTAGAGGTGCTAACCTGTTAGGTGCAAGGCAATGGTGACGTAGGCAAAGTACCTTAATATGGAAGGGTGCAGAGGTATGTGGCACCAGGGCTTAAAATTAAGATTGGATAAGCAGGAGCTAAAAGCAGCTCCTGGGTATTCAGCATTAACAAGTGACCAAGAGCTAACACTGGGGAACCAAGAGCTAGTGCAGAGCCTTCTGCAGATCCAACCTCCACATAAGATGGAAACATATCATTTTGTCCATTATTTGTGACTCATTCTGCTTTAAATGCCTTATAGAGGTGTCCGGACGTTTTTTTTTTTAGATTGTCCCAAATGCAGAGTTAAATTCACATAGGTGTGTTTGTTTGGCATCAGTTGGCCGGGAAGCCAAAAGTAGCTCCCGATAGCTGTTGGCGTCAAGCTAACCAGGTGCTTCCGTACTGCAAGTAGGGGCTATATAGCTCCCAGCCTCCCTCAATTTTGAATCCTGTGGCACTGTGACTGCTAGTCACCAGTATAAACGTATAGAGTAGCAGGAGTGCTGCTTGAGAGCATGGGTCTCCGGGAGCTGGGAAACCCAAGTCTTTGGATTCTGGGGTGGGGGCAGCAGGGGGTGTATGGTTGCAAAGCTACATTCTAAAGGAATTCAGGTATGTCAGAATACTGTGGCCCAGAAGGAATTCTGGTAATTGATCCGAATGATGGCATCAGTTCAGACACCAACATCCAACTAATGTTTCTAACAGTAGGACCACAAGGACATCAAAGCTAATGACTTGAATAATAATTTTTGTTGCGGGTCGAAAGGAGTCGTCGGACACTTGGAAGACATGTTTCAAGTTCTTTAATGAAATTATTATAAGTAGAAGGCCTACATTATTGTATCACTAAAGGGAATACCCTACCCATCTAAAGAAACTAAAGGTGATCGTCCGTTGGCTTGAGTCAAAAGGAAATATATCCTCTGTCCAAACTACCCTATCTAACCATGCCACTAATGTTAACCAATTTAAATAAACCAAGAGAATGATTTGTCTTGCCTGGTATCTGCTCCAATTCATTCAATAATCTTGAATTATTCCACCTCTAGGTCGTGGGGCTCGGCTCTTGTTCGGGATCTCTCTCCCTCTCTGGTGCTCAACTTCGTTTTCTCGGGTCCACGTATGACTCCTGCTTCGGACTATCGCTGCTGGTGCGAAGCGACTCTAGCTTCCTTTACGGGCAGCATCAGTGTTGTTCCTGAGGCGTCCTGCCCACCTAGACCAGCTTGTGCTCACGCCACCACCGTGTTGCCTGCTCGTCTCTCGGTTGACGCAAGAGTCTTCTCGCCTATGTCTGTGATGGGTCTCGGGCGGCTCCTCCTCCCGTTCTCTATGTCGCCAAAAGTTGTAGGATCCATGACTAAGTTCTGCACTTCTTCCCGTAAGCGCAATGATGACAGGGAGCTTCCTCAGCGCCCACACTTCTCCAATTCGCTCTTCATCCTCGGTCAGTTATATACTTTTCCCGCATTACAGAGATATTTTCCTTTTCTGGTGTCATTGGGTTTTGTCTTCCATTGACATCAGCTAAAGATAAGGATACCACATTTTAAGGCTTATCAGGTAGTCCCATGTATGCAATTACCTTTGTTGTTGAAGGGAATTCCTCACAGGAATGAATGGGCGTCCTTGTCCCCAAAGGGGGAGTCTCTCCTGGTGAGGTCCCACTTGCCTCAATCCCTAGGGAGGGTTTTGCAGAGCAGCCTCCCATCCCTAGTCTCACAGGGCGAGAGGGGGTCCCCCTTGGGGATACGGGGCGAATACCTACGATTCGTCACATTTCCTATGAGAATACTGAATGATTAACACTGCAGCCTGCATGCCTAGAGTCCTTCACGTTGTCTTGTCCCGGGCACTTTTGTCCCCATAATCGCTTAGCTTTCAGTGTCGACTGGCAGGCTCGACAAACAATACCTACTTCTCAACCCATGCAGATGCGGCATGCAGAGCACACTCACATGGAACCAAGGGTTTATCTTCAAAAAGGTGTTAACGGATCATTTTCAATTTTTCAATGTCTGCAAAACCATCAGGGTTAAAAAGTTGTACAAGTATAAAGAGTGATCTAGAAGAAACATCTTAAGCTGCTGGCTTTAGGGAAACTTGGATGCGTACATAGCTAGCTAGCTTTTACCAGCTTGAACCATACATTTCGTAGGTGCCACAGAGCATTACATGATCCTTGCCATTATAAACATTTGAAAAAGTAAATTGCAAAATAAGCTGGGAAAATATCTATATATATGAAAGTCAAAATTGTTTGTGGCTTGGCGAAGTGTTGGAAAATGGGAGGCAAAGGTGTATGATAGGCGAAAGGCGGACCCGAGCAGTGAAGGTATGTAGCATTCCAGAGGTTTCCAAATTGTTGCTATAAAAAAGAGGTGCGACAGGCGTTTGTTACTCTTACTAATAATGCTAAAGTGTTATGTCATGAGTGGCTGTGTGAACGAGCCATCCTTGCTGCTGAAAATGATTCTGTCAATGAAATAAAAAAATCAAATTCAGGATATACTTCTGGGCACAGATACTGAGTACAACTCAATCGATACGGTGGTGGATGCCCACAAAGCCGTAAACTATCCAACAGAATTCCTCAACTCACTCGACCCTCCTGGGAATGCCACCAAATCTTCATCGAATGAAAGTTGGGTCACTCGTCATGCTGCTTCACAATCCCGTCCCACCTAGGCTGAGTAATGGCACAAGGCTAGGTGTTAAAACATTGCTGTCCTACATTATTGAAGCTACAGTGTTGACTGGGAAGGGAAAGGGAGACTATGTATTCATCCCCCGCATTCTACTTATTCCGACAGACATGCCCTTCAGTTTCAAGTGCCTACAGTTCTCAAACAGGCTGGCATTCGGTATCACCATCAACAAGGCACAGGGGCAGCCAAATGAAGTGCACTGGTATCAACCTGGAATCTCCATGTTTCTCAAACAGGCAGTTATATGTTGCGTGTTCTAGAGTGGTTCCCCAAATCAATTGTATATCTTGGCTCCAACTGGAAAAACAAAACATGCTATTTATAAACAAGCCTTAAGCTTCAGGTCCATAGCTGTTGGCAGCGTCGGCATCATGTCACCCATCATGCTGCTCAGGAATCTCCATGTTGTTCTCACGTACAGTTATTAGTTTAAGAATGAGTTTTTGAGATGAACATAACATTTGGTTGTGCAGTCTTTATAAGAAAACATTAAAAAATCATAAAATGTAGTTATTTGTTCTTTTCACCTTTCTTATGGAGGTATTTCTAACAAATGGTACCAATGAGGTACCAATGAGAAAATGAAATTCCGGCCAACGCCAGGTATAAAAGCTAGTGTCTAATAAAATTATGCATTATTGCAATAAAAAGAAAATGAGAAAAACTATCAAGCTTCTAGAAAATTGGTACAATGGGCTGCATAAAGGAGGATGTTGAAACATTGAGAATAAGTCCAGCAAGGAATCTGTCCAAGTCTATCATTTCAATAAATAAATGTCAGAGGGTTTTTCTTTGCTGGTGGACCCTTGGGAAAATTATCTCATACCTATGATGTCACGACACTGATGCACCCCGTATTTTTCTTTTTCTAGCAGACTCTGAGGCTTCCCATCCCTAGGAAGGCTGAAGTCAGTACTTACTCATTTACGAACTAGATGAGGCATGCACATAAGGACTGAGAACTGCAGGTTCTGCCCCCCTCAGGGTTACTGGGGCAAAGTTAAAGGCCTGAGCTCAGCAGCTCAAACCGGCAAGAGCTGGATAGAAAAATGGATAATTGATGAAAATCGGTCATGGGGGTGAAGGATCTACGCCACTCTACTGAGGAGGCAAGATCAGAAGCACTTTTGAACTAAGTGGGTCATGCCCCTAGTCAGCTCACACTTGACTGAAAGGTCATCCCCCACACGGCGCTTCCGTATATGAACAGTAAAGATGGACCAATGGGTATAACTAATGGGGCCATGGTTTTGGCGCAACACAGGATAAGTGTGCCAGAAGGCCATATCGTGATGTTCTATAAAAGGTAAATGGTCTAGAGGACGGGTTAGGTCAGTTAGGTGGGTCCCAGATTGAGACAGGATGCGGTTTTTCTTGACTTGCAGGCCAACTAATAAACGCTTCACCTTACCATCTCCCAAGATTGATGTGTGAGCCTGGTTTCTCTGACAAAACCTAGAGCTGAGAAACAGTGGTAAAAACCTCACATTGCTTTATAGGAAAGTGAGCTATGTAGACAACAGTTAAATACATAGGAACTAGAGGAGATATACAAGTTTGTTATGAAAAAAACATACTTTAAGGATGATACTGTAATGAAAATGCAAACAGTGAGGAAAAGAGGCGCGCACATATCAGTTGTGGGAATAGCTCACCAAAAGGCGAGGGGGACTCACTGATGGTTAAATATTTTTAGGTGTTACAGAAAGTCCTCAACAACTGAAGTTTAAGAAGATGGCATTTAAACGACAAGCGCTAGGCTACAGATAAGTATGTAGGGTTTAACATTAGAACGAGATACTGTAAACAGGCCTCACAGCAGGCATGCCGCTTTAGTCGAAATCAACTTGTACGTTTTTATTTGCTTAATATCCAAGGGGCTGAAAGCCCACTGCAAGTGTACACGTTCCCAGGATCATATGAGAGGGAAGTAACAAGCAATTTATGATACTTTCGGGCCACAGAGCCAAGCTCACAGGTGCAGGGGGAAGGCAGTGAACATAACCTCATTTAATAATTTGAAACCATCATGGGTGTTTTGGAACTGCCAGGACGCCAGTTTCATAACTAATATGCCAATTTGCCCTTTAGGACAACATAGCCTGGGAAGCAGTTCTAAGTGTTCTTAAAATGCAACATTATAACAGTAACTTGACTTGGGTTCAAGTCTCCGTCAGTATCATGATTGGTAGTTTTCTCATGGTAAGCGGATGGGGATGATTGGCGGCAGATGAATAAAGATCTGCTGGTCATCCCAAATGTTTTAATACCTTGGCTTCATGAGGTGGGAACTGGGGATTGGACTGACCTCACTGTGTGGGTCTAGGGTGGTGTGGTGTAAGATTTGCAGAACCCAATCAATGCAGGCTAATATATGTCCCGATATAGGGGAATGAGATGTTTGCCCAATGATTTTTATTCAACGGATGGACCAAATGTGTCAATGTGATTTGATGTGAATTAGTTTAGATGACCATAAACGTTCTAGACTTAGGGGTGTTTTTTTGACAGTGCCTTTTCATGCAGTTCTGTTCCACGTTCTGTTTGAATATTGCTGTCCCAGCTGCGTCTGGTGCACTGAATAAAACGTACTTCTTGCCTGTTCTAAAGTCCTTTTTGTCATGAATCATCGGACGCGTCCCTTTTGGACTTCCTGGTCCCTCACACGTAGGGGCTTGCACTCAGCAGTACTCCCAACATGGCCGTCAAACACGGAGCGTTGTTTACCAGCTTCCGCATTGGACGTAGCACGTTCTATAAAGAAGACAGGCCCCGGCGGCCCCACGCGTCTCAACGCTACCGTTTGCAGTGGCTAGACGTGTGCTGCCGTAGTTCGCTCTCGTTACCTTCTTTTGATTCCTGGTTCCTGGCCCCTATTTTTCCCTCCTCATTCATACCCTTCCTCTTTATTACCTCTTGCATCCCGGATCTCTGTGTACCCGTCTCCGAGTACACACTTCATCGTTTTCAGGACTTCCCAGACATTCTGAACGTTCCAGGAGTCGGAACGCTGAATGCACGCTGGAAACCGAGAAAGTTTGCATAGGGTTATACAAGATCCGAACTGTGCGCAAGACTCCTCCTTCAATGAACTCCAATAAACAACACAGACAGGTTAGAAGGGGGAAACCTGTGACACTTATTTGAATAATTTAGTATTTTTTATTGGCGAGTTCAAAGTCAATACACAGTACAATACTCTACAGGTCACATTTGTGTGGTGGTCCAATGCAACGTTTAATGCTGTCGAATGATACTCAATTAGGAAACACTTACCTAAAGATATAGGGCCTCATTACGGGTTTGGCAGTAATTCTGTTGATGTTTCAGGCAAATCCATTTACTGTTTCCGCCACCTTGAACCATAGAGTTACTGCAGGATTACGAGTGGTGTTAGGGCATGGTTAATCCCCTTTTTGGGGTCTACAGGACTCCATGGGCATTTAATCAGATTTACCATGAGTGACAATTCCGCTGTGGTAATCGGACTATTTTTCAATGTAAAATGGAGGGTTTTCCTCCAGCTATATGCTGCAGACGAATCCACCACTTCATCTCCCACCTCTGAATTCACCAGTGCAGGAAAGTGACATTAATGTGGAAGTCATTCCATTACTTGTTTGTAGAGTAGACAATTCCATTACTGCCATTTTAGCACAATATTTTCCCTGTATCGCTGAACATCTAATGACGCCCAACCTATGTTGAAGTGTAGGAACACAAAGCACCACTAGAAGCGTATCTGCTTGCTACCACATTAACAAGCTGAAAATTATGAAATTATATGTGAAGGATAGACCTATATCTGTGCTATATCCCCTTTATAAGGAAAATGGTCCTACGCGGCAACTGTAATGTCACAGTGACAAATTAAGAAACTAGTGTGGCAGCCATTGAAGCGTCACTTAAAACAGAAAATCGATTGGGATTCTATGTCAGGGGTCCTCTATTGACCCCACTTATGAAATATAGATAACTACATCTTCTGTACATCAGAGGGTGGATTCGCTTTTGGTATGGACTGGCTCCACGTCAGAATTCTTTCTTTCTACACTGTACACCAAGGATGTAATCCAAGAATATGATGAATTTGACATGGGGCCAGATCAGAGCACTGGATGGTGAGGAGGAAAGAAGGACCAGAGGAGCAACGAGCAGGGATGGCTCAGCCATCAGAAGAGCAAACCGGCGAGAAATATGTGGACAAGTCCAGCAGTTAGATTCCGCAGAACTGGGTAGGGCACTATTGGGTCGCCGGGGGACCAGCAACAGTGGTGCAGTGACTGGGCACGGCCCCGTTTGGGACCTGCTCCTGGCTCCGGACTAGTGCGCTGGGGGGCGCAAGGATGAGCAATGTCCTGTGGTATAATGCCAATGGGTGGGCATCATTCAGTGGGCAGGGCCATGTGGTGGAGGCCCACTGCCGGTGAGGTGGGGCTGCAGCTGCGCCAAAGAACACACTGCAGACAGGAGTCTAGTGGCATGGCCTCTCTTTATTAGTCCAAAAAGAGCCTGACGTGCGCTCACACTGGATCCATTTTAAGCATTTGCAATAGACGTAACACACAGCTTTTGCTGGGCCCTCTTTAAGCACGCTGAACATGCAGGACCCCCAAATCATTGCTGTGCCCATTTTGATCATTAGGCACATGCGGGATCACAGTTTGCATCAGCACATTACAGCCATAGTTAACTGGCCTAATTACAACATGGGCGCAAGTCCATTCACTCGTTCACACCTGGGGTGGGTCTCACCCACGCAGGAATCATGAGTAGGGTGGGGGCAGGACCTTCTTTCAGGTGACAATGGTATTAGTCTGTGGGGGCAGCGGACACTTCCTTTGACTCCCATGCAGGAGCCTTTACTTGCCATTAGTGCCGCTCTGGCACGCATGGCACACACCCTTTCCTTCTTCAGAGGGAGATTTCATCTGCTCTGTGCGGGCTTACGCTGCATGTCACAGCACGGCTGCGGCCCCATGATTGCGCTGGGGGGCACCCAGCTGATGGCAGCCTCGGCTCTGGGGGCACCCAGGTCGGGGCTGCGACAGTAGGCCATGGTCACACGGCAAGGCAGACCAATAAAATACACAGACACGAATTCCCACTTCCTGGGGCTCTTCTGGACTGCCGCTCACATGCCAGCAGAGCCCCTTTTATTGAGTTTGTCATGACACTCTTTCTTAAAGGGGCAATGGGCCCACACTTAAATGGGCCACACACCACATCCGTGAAAACCCACAGCACACCTAAAACAACGACCCGGGTCCACTACTGTTGTACAATCCAGTCGCGCACCACTCCTATGATCATAAACACTCAATCACTGCAAACCATGGTGCATTCCAGTCCGCGCACCTTGGGGAAGGCCCTGTGGCCGATATCAGGATCACAAAATGCCTGGTCAAATTGACCGTCTGGGCTGCTGCAGGACAAGAAGAACAAATTCTCCTCCTCCTCGTCCTCCGCATAGTCGTATAGTCCCCTCCTTTGCTCCTGTCACCTGGACCGCCACTACTCTGCGGGGCTTCCTCCGTGCAACCTCCTTTGGCGCACTACCTCCTGATGGTCCGACCATGCTGGCCGGCATTGGGGCTGGGCACACCTGAGCAAAGTGAGCCACCTTCCTGTACCTCCCACACGCATGTCCTTTGGCTGGGCACTTCTGCACATGCTGGAGGTCCCATCCACAGTGATGGCATATTGTGGCACCTGACTCTCTCCTTGGCCAATCTCCTCTTCTCGTTGGCCTACTTCCTTGCCATTTACCCACGGCCGACACCTCCTACAACTTCACCTGTTGCATGGGGACTTGCAGCTTGAGCTGCTGACTGGAGAGGTCCATAGCCGAGACACACACCTCTGCCAGTTCCTGGGCATGGCCCAGCTCCAGTATCCGGTCAAGGCCCAGCCCTGGCTCCCGTAGGACCTGTTTCCGCAGAACTACAGCCATAGATCTGAGCTACAATCTCGTCATCCTCAGTTACCCAGAGCACAGGACAACGTGATGCCCAACAGCTTTCCATGAAGTGCATTGAGGCTCTCACCTTCCTCCTGCCTCGCGCATCTCATCCTGACCCATTCGTAAACCCTGTTGACCATGGGCATGAAGTACTCGTTCAGTGCTGCAATGGCTGCGCCATATTACTGGTCTATGGGCCCCAGGGTCTTAAACAGTCTCTGGACAGCTGGGCGGCTGAGTACATGAGTGTTGGGCATTTTGCCCCGTCCTTGACGGCCTCGAAATACAACTCAAGGTTTTCCACGCATGCCCTCCATCAGGGTCCTAGACTGGCCGGAGCCCCACAACATCAAACGGATACAATGGTGCAAGCTACACATTCTGACAATATGCCCCTTCATTTTCTTCATCTACCATGATGGTGGCTTGATGTGGCGCACTCTGTATCCACTGAGGATGAGCACCTGGCCTGGTTCAACAGGCTGAGGATCCCCAAGGGCGCTACCCTTCCGGGTACCTTGGCGACAGAGGAGCTACTGCGAGGGAAGATGGATGGGCCCTCCGGACTGTTCTGGTGTCCCCTATTGTTGTGTCCTCCGTGCCGATGGGGTGCACAGGTATGCTGGATATGCTGTGTGGGCCGTGCTGTGGCACTGTCCATGCCGTGGGCAAACCATTTTTGGAGGCCTCTCCCCTGTCCTCAACTTTCCTATGGCCACGGGCGAGGCCTGTCTGCTCCCCCTTTTGATTTGGTGGGGAATACCGACTGTTACAGCTTCCCCCAGTGCTCCGTGCACCAGCCTGATTGTCCTGGGGTGGATACGCCCCACAGCCTAACCTGATGTCAAACAGTGGGTCGGTGAATGAGGCCCGGTGCTGCTCCTCCACTTCCTTAGTTTTCTTTTTTTTTCCGCTGCTGTGGGCCCGGGTGTTGGATGGCCACGCCCTGTTTTGTTGGGGCTGCCGTGGGCCTCACGTTCCTCCGTTCAGGCACAGAAAAGGAAAACCTGTTGCTTTCCTTCTTTCGAGCCGCTGCCGGCCCGTTGTTCGTAGGCCACGCCCACTCTCCTTTGTTGCGGCTGACACAATGTTTCTTTTCGAAAAAATGTATTCTTCCTTCACCGATGCGGGCCGATGTTCGTGGGTCATGGCCACCGTTTCTCAAGTAGGTTCCGCCCACTTCCATTGTGCAGCCACCGATGTTCCCTACAGGCATACGGTCAACGCCGCTTCTTCCTCCGCGCCGGTATGAAAATGGGCTTCCAGCAGCCTGCACAGATGTGTGCAGGTCTGGATCACCCCTCATCACCAATGTTAGTGGCCCGCCACCAGTCACCAGGGTGGGCCACACCGTCTACCAGGAACACCCGGAGCACAAAGACACACTGCTGGTTCACAATGAATGGAACGCAGGGAACACCCTGCTGCGTCCGGGACACTGGACAGACGTACCGTGGCTGGGGGCACCCAGCTGATGGCACCCTTCGCTCTCGGGGCCCTCAGGCCGGGGCTGCAACAGCTGGCCGTGGTGATACGGTAAGGCAGACCAATAAAACACAGGCACAAGTTGCCACTTCCTGGGGCTCTGCTGCACTGCCCCTCACGTGCCAGCAGAACCCCTTTTATTGAGGAGTGTCATGACAAAGTCATGACACTCTTAAAGGGGCAACGGGCCCACAGTTAAATGGGTCACACACCACATCTGGTATCAAGGGGCAAGTCAATGGATGAGCTCATGAGCAAGGCAAAGGGCTTTGAAATCTGTGTGCTCTTATAGAGGGAGTCAAATCAATATCTTGCAATGCCTTTCTCAGACAATTATGTGATTTTTGGGGCCTCTGAAGTCCAGATAGGTCTTTGTTGGTAGACAGATATAGATGCCATTGTAGTTTTCAAGGTAGAACTTTGCACCATTGCAACCATGAGCATTACTAGCGTTGGCATGTTCGGTGAAGCCATTTTTGCATGCAGCTTAACATTAGCACAATAACAGTTGCTGATGGGGGTCTAAAGATTCCAAACAAAAAGTGTCAAACAGCCCGACTGAATCCTACAGCAAAATGAACTTGGGGCAGGGTGAAGTAGATATAGTGAAAACAACAGTTTTGGGGTTTTTTGTAGGCATGGGGAAAGGCACTTGCCAGGCACTGATGTAGTGACATTAACTGCCCATTGAGGGTAGCAGGTGTGAGTAACTGTGCATAAGAAGCCCAAACGGTTCACTTTGCCAATTATCTTTTTTAACAGGACTTCAGTGAAGGACATGGACACGCATAGTGCTTACAAATCGAAGGGTTGAAGGTTAAGACATTTCTATTACGCCAATAGAGTGTTTACAGATCCAATTAAATCATTAACTCTCAGAAGACCGCTTTGTAAAAACACTGTCAGGCACTCCAAGTGCAACATTTGATGGTAAGGCTTGTATAAAGCTAGCTCAAAGAGATCTCAGTAGGATGTGTTATGGGCAGTGAGAGGCAGGAAGTGGGTAGGAATGGCCATAGGATTCGTATGGCAATGGCCAGTCACTGGGCGGGCAAACAACCGAACACCAACAAACTCTGTGCCCCTCCTCATATGCCATTACTCGCTAACTGTAGTTTAATGCATTTGTTTTGTTTCGGCTTATAGGTCGCACAAGCGCCACTTAATAGCCCAAACAAATATGGCATCTATTTGTATAGATAGGCATCTTTGCTGTGGATTCCTTGAGCTGTCAGGGAAAGGAAAAGCGATGTGTTGTGAAAATGTATTTATAAAGGAAACATACGTAGTTGATATGCTAGGTCACGCCATTAGCAACACAGCCTTCCTTCTTCATTCAATACCTTCAATTTTCAAAACTGATTTAAGGAAGCATACCTGATGCAGAGTCATCATATGTTGAGAGGGTAAGTGCCCCCAGTGAACTTGAAGATGTGCTATTAGATGGAGTCGATGGAATGTAGCAAGGGCGCAGCAAGGCTTCACCTGTGTTAGTCCTTCCATTAGTGCCATTATTCCCTATAAGATAAAGAATATGACAAATGTATGTATGCAAGCTACTGTTGAACATCTCACATGTTACCTGTCAATTAACATCATTATTAATGTCAAACTGCTTCTTATTTCCAAGTTATATTATGAGGGGTGTAGAAAAAGTACATGTTCAAGCAGCAAAACAGTAGCCTGCTTTACCTTTCCAATGTAAATATGTACTTGTATGGCCAATGTGACACCCTAAAATGGTGAACACAAAACCAGTGTAATGAAGCAACACTGTTTATTTGGATGGGTAGCTGTTGTCTCCGTTTCAACAGTCAAATATCAAAGTGTTGGAAAAATGAGACAAAATAGCTGGAGCTTGAAAATGAGATATCTACCAAACGTAACTCATTTGATCACAAGACGTGGAAACTGTGTAGAAGCTCCTAGCCCATGTATCGCGCTGTTCTGTGAACTGAGCGGTCTCAAACTACTTTATGGCTGGAAAGAGATATCGGAATAACTAAGCGGGTAAGTAAGCAAAACAATGGTTTTAAGTGTTGCTCTTATGGCAAAGGGATGATTTTCAGTGCAGAAGCTCAGTGAGGTGGCAATTCCCCTTCTACCTGAGTGGCAGACCACCTCAAGAGATCTCCCTTTGCTTTCGCCTTCTGGCTGCTTCTCTTCACCATCCTACATCTGTGTGGTCCTCACTAGACTGAGGGACGGTGCACCAACTTTCTTGGATTCTGAGCAACGCTCACTCCATCGTTAACATTTCCTCCTGCACATCCAATTAACCTCTGTAAAAAACTTTCTGCATGGATTCAGAATCATTCTGAAACAGAAGTCATGATGCTGCCTCAACAGGGGGGTGAGGTTCCTTTTTGTCCTCAGCTGTGTGTGTGGTGTCAGAGGGTTGAGGACTTTTGGAGAAACAGGGGCTGGGGTCTGCGGGCTTCCAGCTCATGCCCAGATCACCTGTCAAACACTTGTCTGCACAACAGGTGTTGCCCTGTCGAGCATATGTCCCAGCAGGCATACAAGGACGAATAGTGGCTTAAGCGCCTACTCAGCCCCACAAGACTACTAAACCAGCAGTGATCCCCATCAAAGGGGTGAAACAGGCACAGCCTCTTGGTAACGTGGTCAGAGGGCAGGCTATACTCCTCAGGAGGGTTATGAGTTGATTCAGAAGCAATCCAAACAATAGTATAGTGGTACTAAAATAAAATAATGTCCAACCAATGTTCTATATAAAAAAAGGATCTTTAATTAAACTTACACGCATTCAAAAGTGAATAAAAACACCACTGGCCATCTTGTAAGGGAAAACACAGGCAAAGCAAACTTTGAAACAAATGGTCACTGCAGGATTGTAGACAGGAGTGTGGAGGCAAAACGTGCAGTAGCAAAACATCAAAGTTATGAAGAGGTCTTTAAAGGAATAGAAGGGGGCTTAAAAGTCACTAGGCTACTTTAAGGCATATCAGAGGGACATAGCCACTTCAAATGCCTTATTCTTGTCAACGGGCCTACCAGTATCGAACAAGGCTTTGAGGAGCTTAACTGCAGCGGACCCGGTGTCGAGAATGTCGAGTTATGCTTTCCCACTGGCAAGTCGGCACTGAATCAGTTAGAGATGAGGGCTCCCATTAGACAGAGTCAAGTCGAGATGATACTTCTGTTGGATCAAGTAAGTGGTCAAGATGCGGTAAGCCAGTTGCTTCCATGGTGTCAAGCCGATGATCAGGTGTAGTCCATCTGCTTCAATGGGTCGAGTTGGTATCAAAGAGCAGTGTGGTAGGTCAGAAGGAGGAGACAGAACAGTTTGTCATTTCAAGATTCTTATTCAAATAATAAAGGAAACATGCCTTGCTATCCCCAGTCTATGTGTTTCCCTACCTAAACAAACTAAGGTGCTTGTGTGTTGTGAAGTCCAAAGGTAAAGTCTGTCCTCAGTCCAACTCTAAGCTACTCTACCCCTACCACCAATAGAAAACAACAGAAGACCAGAAGAATGACTCCCTTCTACAGGATCAACTTCCTCAGCTTTAGTATGCAATCTTGAGATATTGCTGGGCTATCTCGTGAAGTAATTGGCTTAGTTCTTGTAGGGGACTTTTCCCAGTCCTAATTCCCCCTGCTTGTTCCCTTGGAAGGCCTTTCCTTCTCTGATTTGTTAGCTTTAGAAATCCTTGAAAAAGATTTCTCTTCAGTGTCTCAAGGTCTTTCTCTTCCTGGTTCCACTAGGGAGACCGATTCCCTCCTTGTAAGGTTCTTATGCTCTCTGTTGCTACAGTTCTTCAACTCTTTGTGCATAAAACAGTTGATATCATATTCCCCCTCTTCCGATTCACTGTCTTCCTCAGTGCTATTCTTATTGTAGACCCAAAAGTAATTCTCTTGTCCAGTTCTTATCTCACTGAGACAAATAGGATGGGTTTCACAGGGGTTTTTCTCTTCTGACCACTCACTGGGTCCCTGTCCCTCGGGGCAAGTGGGTGGAGGGGTGTCTCGTCCTGGGAGGTCCCACTTACCAGCACCACTCAGGGGTGTGGGGGGGATTATTGCATAGCGGCCTCACCTACATAGCCCCACAAGAAAAAGAGAGAAGTGACAGAATCCCATGATTCGTCACAGCAGGTAAGCCATGTGAAGCATTTTGAGCATCAAATGCATTACCACAGATCCTGTAGTGGCTCTAAGGGAGTAGAGCACAGTCAAGCCATCTCGAAAAGTGTCTTCAGGAAGTAAACATGCTTTGGGATGCTTTTTGGGCTTTGTAGTCACTGAGACCCAATTCATGGTCACTGGGGCAAGGCGAGTCCCACAAGTAGGCTGAGTCCCAGAGTGTTTGTCACTATTCTTAACTTTGGGCCCCTCACTGTGATGAGTAGGGTGACAGTATTCTTTATTGCCATGTTCCCTCCCGGTTCTCCCATCACCCCTGTTACCTTGCTTTTCGAGGGTTGGCGTCATCGGGCCTGTTCCCATGAGCAGGACTTCATATGTTGTCAGGACAACTTGGATTCCCGTAGTGTCTGCTTTGGAGTCTTCTCCGTGGCTTCAAGGCTCCAATAGTCTCGCCGTAGTTGTCAGACTCACCAGTCCACCCTTCTAGGCTCACGCCACCTCTCTTGCATGCTTCTCCTTGGGGTTTTCTTCCCCTCTGCTTTGCTGGCCTCAGACTTCTTCAAAGCTTCTAGCTGACAACACCTTCCGTCTTCCTCCCGACGGAGGATCTCTCCTGTTCCATTCATGACTTCACTGATTTGAAGCTCCTGGGTCTTCCCTTTCTAATACAGGTTGCCTGGTACTTCCCAGCGGAGGATCGTAGTCCATCCTCTGGCTCTGTTAAACACTCTTCATTCTTGGTTCAATCTACTTTGTCACTGTATTATTGGTACCAGACTAGGGGAGTAATCACTATTACACTCATTCTTCTTCATGGTGTTTGAAATATATTGTTATCCAAGGGGAACCTTGAATCTTGGATTACAAGAACACACAGTGGTTTGGTTTGATGGTGTCGCCGTGATGTCAAAGAGAAGGGGTTTAGGGAGTTCCTCTGTGGAACGGGAGACAGTCCCTCGGGGGCGGAACTCTCCCTGTGAGGTCCTGCTTACCAACACCCCTAGGGGGATTATTGTGTAGCGGGCTCACCTCGCTAACCTGGGGAGAAGTGACTGAATCACAGGTGACTGAATCCTGCAATTCCTCAAAGCAGGTAAGCCATGTGACTTACTTGGAGCGTCAAATGCATTACTGCCGATCCTGAAGTGACTCAGTGTCAGGCCATCTCAAAAAGCTTCTTCAGGAAGTAAACATGCTTTGGGATGCTTGTTGGGTAGTGCAGTTCCTGGGAGACCCATTCCATGGTCGCAGGGGCATTAGGCCTTGTCCAGCCAGCTGTTCATCCCAAAAAGGACCCTGGGATGGCCAGAGAGAAGAGTTTGCCTCTTTGTTGAACATGCTTTGGGATGCTTGTTGGGTTGTGCAGTCCCTGGGAGACCCATTCCATGGTCGCAGGGGCATTAGGCCTTGTCCAGCCAGCTGTTCATCCCAAAAAGGACCCTGGGATGGCCAGAGAGAAGAGTTTGCCTCTTTGTTGAACCTTTCTGTCTTCACCTCTATATCAGGGGACTTTAGATCAGACTGTACTTCCCAACAGCATTCCAGGTGAATCCTTCAAGAGTGTTCCAAAGATGAATCAACTAAGGAGAGCCCCATACACCCTCCCGCCCACCCACACACACACTGTTATATATGCAAAATGCTACAGAGGATCGGTTAACAGCAAGCCTGCTAAAGGTCCTATTATGGCTGCTATACAGAACGTTCTTTGTCTTCTGAAGTCCCACCTAGAATGCCTTGTCTGCAGGAAGGGGTTAGGGAGGGTGGGGGGGGCAGAGACATTTGGGAGCACTAGCAAAATCCAAGATTGCAAAATCCCTCTGTGGGCTAAAGCTCGCCTCTGGGCTATCCTACCTTCACAGCTTACTCTGTCCTCTACCTACATCAAAAGGTCTCCAGTGATCAACACACTTGTGTGGGGTGGCGATTGTAAGGACAGCACTGCCTTTGAAGTACAGGTTACCAGTGGATGTCAAATTGAGTGTTCCTGTTCATGAAGGATGAAGACAACCCTTCCTAGGTGGTTCAAAGAGGGGTTCCTGGGCTGTACCCAACATGGTTGCTGTGTGAATACATAGCTCAGGCAGCCTAGTACAGATCACACCTTGTCATGAATGAGTCATTGTTCACCAGCTGACAATGACAAATTTCTTTTGGCAGTACAATTCTGTAATCGTAGTCGCCACTATGTCAAAATGAGACCTGGCTTATGTTTAGATATTAACCTGCCACAAAGATGCTGGAGTACATAAATATGATATTTTTAACGAGAGGTGCATACAGTTACAAAGCCATCTCTGTCTGTTCAAACTTTGTGTATGTGCGACATTTGATTCTGCTCCATTCCACTGCAGGGCAGCCGCTATGGGGGGTTTCAGTAGACTGTCACTGAAAAGTACCTGGAGGCATTATGGTTTTTTACGTTCAGAACCCGAATTACTCACATTATTTTATTATTAATAATCAAAAAAGGTCAGGCTATCACACCCTCACCAGGTGGCATTCTGTCACAAAGGGTGTGGGGAGTGCTTTTTTATCTCTGGAGGTGCACGTTCTCTCAAACGAATACTTGATGCCTCCCAGAGCTGCCAGCTCTTGCCTTAAGGTAACTGGGTCACTGCTAGGTCACTGCTGCACATTGTGCATAATCTATCCATATTGTGTATATGGAAAAAAGGGTTATCGGTAGAGCCAGATAGTGAGTGAGACAGTTATAGAGCAGAGCGAGTGAACATGGGAATTGCCTTCAGAGGCGAGTGGCAAAAGTCCATGGTGTGCCTTTTAATGGCGAATGATAGCTTGTTATGTGCACTTGTGCATTTTAAGGACCCATTATGCCATGTTAGTCTACATTCTGAAATGCTAGGCTAGGTCCAACTATGTAAGGGTGCAAACTCAGGACCCACAAGGCATAGTTATTTGTCTGGGCCTCTTGCTTGACTAACCACTGGCAACCCGCAGCACCTCTCAGTCATACCTGTGATGATACAAATGGTTGGTACCCATCATGCACTAGTAACTGGCATAGCCAACCACACACCACATTGCAAACACAGTATTACTCTGCTGACAGCTAACTGTGAGAGATAAATAGTTATTATATTCTGCTAATGTGCGATTCTGTTCTGCATGCAACATGATGGTAATGCTCACTTGCAATGTGCAAATATGTAAAACGTTAACCATTCTGCAACTGTCTTGGTCAATGCCACGTATTATAATCTGGGTGGGAATCTTGAATTAGGGCTACAGTGGATCATGAATGTAGAAAGAATTTAAGAGGCACACCCAAGCCCTGAAGTAGTATTTAAAGTTTAGCAGACAGTTTAAGATGGGCATTGACTGACTCCTACAAGAAGTTAGAACATTGATGGTAACACCATCCATGTCTCTCACAACACCAACACCCTCTGAATCTACCTTGATTCAACACTCTCGCTCAACAGACAAACTAACGCTGTCATTTCAGCTTCCGCATACACCTGTAAACTGATTTCAGCATGTCGCCCTTTCCTCACCACTTCCAGCTGCACCATACTCGCCAGGACATTGGTTATGTCCAAACTGGATTACTGTACTGCACTGTATTTGGGGACTAGCCAACACAACTTAAATAAACTCCAGGTTACTCAAGATAATGCCATTAGGGCTGCCCTCAACTTCCCTAGATCTTCTCACATCTCAGACACTAGGCGAAGCCTTCATTGGCTGTCGATCACCCAAAGAATATCACTCAAAACGCTTGCTCTCACACAAATGTATAAACAATCAGGACCCCACTAACCTGGCTAACCGCGTTGCTCACCATTCCTCAACACGCCCACAGTGATCCGCCCAAACTTTCAGTCTCATCGTACCCAGATACAAACTTCAAAAAGCTCATGGGGTGAGTTTCCCTGTCCTCGCAGCT
Source organism: Ambystoma mexicanum (assembly GCF_040938575.1). Lineage (NCBI taxonomy): Eukaryota > Metazoa > Chordata > Amphibia > Caudata > Ambystomatidae > Ambystoma > Ambystoma mexicanum. Next base: position 156,461,909 of record NC_090941.1, on the reverse strand, counting down.
AAATTATGGAACTCTTTGCCCATACTTATCAGGAAAAAGCACAAAGCCAATACATGGCTGGTGACCCAAGATGTTTAAGTCAGTTCACTCTACATTAACTCTGCATGTACATTATTCATATTATCGTCCCATGGCCGGCACACATTTTTTCAGTGTTTGCCTCCCTTATGTACAGTCTTCTATCTTTTTGCATACTGCTTATTTTGACTGCTTACCCCTCGCTCATGCTCCTTGTACCTATGTGCAATATACACTGTACATTGTTATCCCTATGTAACTGTAACAAATGATGTGTGCCCAGATGCCTTTGGGCCAGGCGCGCTTTACAAATAAAATAAACAAACATAAAACATATATTACTTATAACAAGCTCTATGTTTACAAGAGCCGATAAGATATCCTTCAGCAACTGCATTCTAAATCCACAGACACCTATATGCCAATCCAATGGAAAGTGCACCATTATGGAGACTAGAACTCAAAAGGGGCAAGAAACCGGCATAAGTATGTTTCTAAGCAATGATGCTTGTGTTTGACACACAAACATTACAGAATCTTCATGGCAACGCATGCCAAAGTTCATTAAGTAAAGTCAACCTTCACATGGAATGTGAATTAAAAGGGATGGACTTCTCACTGAGGCCCTGAAAAAGTCAGGTCTGAAATGCTCGCCTGCATGAGATCTTGCTTAGTGGTCTAATTCATCCACTAGGCAGATCTATGCTGATTTGATGATCACAAGTTGGAATCCTGGCAGATCTGTAAAGGCCTTCACCATTCGATAAAATGAATAATGTTCAGGTTGGTAATCCGGAAACCCACGGTCTGCATCTAAACCAGATAAAGTTCGAACAGTCTGCGGTAGAGGTGCACTCGTTTACATTTTTGTGGTAGGTTTTGTATATTTCAGATTCCATTGAGGGGGAATGGGTAATTTCCAAAGAGACGGCACTAAAACCAAAAAGGTGGAGCCGACCTTTTCACTAAAAACCACCAAGAAAACCAAGTGATCAATGAGTATGGTTGATATTCCATGTTTGATATTCCTAGTCAGATGTGTTTGAAGATGTATATAAATTGCCTTCTAGTCATAGCTGGAATCAGTTCCCATTTAACAAGAACAGGTTCTCAGCTTTGCAAACCCTTCTTCTTATGATGTTTAGGTAAGCCTCCGAGTTTGTGTTAATCAGGCCTTGCTAGCAATATGACAGACCACATAGGTGCAAAATCAAAGAGCTCTAAATGCAAATTGTGTGCCGGTGCAAGGATATTTTCTTTAGGTTAACAATTACACTTAATCAATTTTGTTATGCAATGGCTCTCGTGCTCATACTGGGGTCATGTGCTGCCTTCAAAATGTATAAAGATTCTAAACCGCAGCGATTCAATAAAAGCATCACAGGCTTTTTTGACAAGAGCCATTATCGGAAGGAAACTAGCACCATCGACGGATGATGGGAGTGCTTTTGTCACTAAGCTGCCTCTCTGTAAAATATGTCGGTGTTTAAACATGCATATCAATTTAGTATAGGAAGATTATATATGCATAAAAGAGAGAGAGTGTAATAGAGCAAGACATAGATGTAGCTTTATTATATATAGCTCTGGTATGTGAATGCCCAAATGTACACCGCAACTTAGTTTAGTGGTGTTTCAGGCAAAGGTAAACATACAGTAGACAATGCACCTTCTTCACATTTTGTAAGGTTGGCAGAGGGCAGGCTATACTCCATAGAGGCAGGTTAGCAACAGGAGCGTCCAAACTACCGCAAGCAATAAGTACTAAAATAATAGTAATGGACAACAAGTCTTTGTAAAAATAGCATTCTTTACTAAACACACCAGCGGAAAAAGAAAATAACCCACTCCTGCAAGGGAGAAATAGTAAATGCAGGATAATTCACTTACCTGGCCAGACTGGTTATCTGAGAACTGTCCTGCAGTAGGGTTATCGAAATGTGCAATTGTTGGAGAACAGGCAATAACAAAAATAGTCTTAGAATCTTTTTTGGGGACCAAGGTAAGGAAATGGGGGCGACCAGTTTCTAGGGTGCAAGGTTAGGCCTGGAGATAACAGTACTTGTGCTTCAGACATGCAACAAATCCACAAGTTCTGTCACAGAGATTGTGAAGTTAGTCAACAGGTCCTGTTCACAGCGATGTCTTTGAAGAGGGCAAATCTGAATGGCTTGACCCAGTGGTTTTACAGTGTGAAGCAGGCATGAGGTCTCAGGCAGCAGTCTGTTGCGTGGAGACTCGCTGTTCAACAGCCGTTCAATAGCTCCAACTTCTTTTGATTCACTGTTTTCACTGCTATGTCAAGAGGATTTTAGTCTTGAAAAACTGCCTAAGTTAACCAACAGAGTGGAGCCCTCTCAAAAAATGTAGATATTCATCCTAGTAGGGAATTGATGGCTCCCAAGCCCTCCTTCCGGATCCACAAGAACAAAATCATGTGGCTGCAATTAGCATCCCTTGCCTTAATCACTCTTGCCGTTGAGGCTCTAATCTGTCTTGGGTCCAAGTCTTGTCCTCAGAGGTGAAGTGTCAAACTGTCACTTTAGAGAACAAAGTTTTTCCATGGTTAGGCTGAAGCCAAATAGTATAATTTGCTACAAGGGAACTTCTGGTGCCGTCTTCTGCCATTTCATCTCGAGATCAATCAGTGAAGGGCAGCCTTAGTTATTTGAATTGTGTTTAAACTAATGTGTGCTTCTTAATAAATGTGTAGGGTGCTAGGGCGATGCCAGCAGGAATGACAGAACATTGGCGATCAATATGAGTTGGAACGTGAAGCGTTATCACAGCAATAACACCACTCTGCTGCCAAGTTTTTGGGGGCTTAGCATACTTACCAAATTAACATCTTACTTTCCTTGACCATTATCATTTGGAATGATAAAGTCAGAGGTGTCAATGGACCACCAAACATTAATAATATACTAGAACATGAGAAAATGAAATGGTGGCACAGTTTTCTCCGTGCACATGTTAGGCTCCATGCAACTTTGCATCAGGGAAGGTTGCCGTTTCACCTCTCAGCTGCTGATGTGTTTTTGCACTGGAAAGAGCATTAGTTGGCATGTGTTCACTATGTGAATAGCAGAGTTTCATTGCTTAGGCCAGAAGCCAGCCCATGTGGAACTACAGACACTACCTCTGAACCACAGAACATATGACGACAGTGCTGCTCTTTGGCAAAGCCCACTTTCCTGCTGATTCCACATTGACTTTTTTCAGGCAAAATTAAAAAGAACATTCAAAAAAGGGGTCGAGAGTAAGAGTCAGACACAGTGTTGGGTTAAATTTTTGGTGATAAACTTTTATTATCAAAATAATAAGAAGGGTTGGGGAAATCCGACCTATCCCTATGTCTGTGAGGGGTTTCCCTGCCTCAAAAAAGCTAATGAAAGTCTGTCAAAATGTCTAACAAATAAAGCTTCCTCCATCCTGTGTCAAAAACTTTAAAAACTGACCCTAACATGCTAAACTGAATAGAAGGTGCAAATAGGGATTTCTCTTAGCTGTAGATATGGCTTATTCTTGAAGTTCAAAACAAAGTTCTAAGGTGCACAAAAGAAAGGAACTATTGTTGCACCAATGGAAAGGTTTCTCCCTTCCCCCATCTGTATTGGGTTTCTCTCAATCAGTTTGGTGCATCTGGTGCACCCAATGTTCCAATGTTTACCAAGAGAAATGCTTCTCGCCTTGAGGTTTCTTTTCTATCCACAGTATCACTTTCTCTCTTTATATGGGTATTGCTTCCCCATGATGCTATTCCACATATTATTTATTCACTTGTTCGTTTCCGCTTGGCTTATGAAGGCAAGTCCCTTTTTACGCACACTCCAGAATAAAGACAACCCGCTAGGGAAGTAAGCCAGGAGATAGCGTTTCAAGGATAACCAAGATTTAATTGTACAGACTACAAAATAACAGCAAAGGACTCTGCTGCTCGAGGGCGCTCTGGTTATTCTCAAGCAAAGCAGAAGCTTAAAAGGCCTTGTGGCATCATCTTATACAGTACGGACTAACACTACTGATTGGTTAGGCATTATGGATGGGCCTGCTCCATAGGGGATGCCAGGCTTCAAATGGTTAGCTGTGTTGCTGTCGATCAGTATCCACGTGGGTCAGCTGGGCTCATCGCAGTCTTCGGTGACGGTCGGGTTGCTCGTATAACACATTGTATCAGTTCAACTTACACACTAAGCTCCCTATTCAATCACTGTGGCATGCACCTGGGTGGTATGGGAAATGGTGCCGGGGGAAGGGAGGATGAAATACAGTCATGCTGACCGAAACATTCAGGGCTTCATTGATACCGCAGTTCCCGCACTCAAGGTCTCCACCCAGGGTTTTGATCTTTGATTTATCCCTCCCTGTACCTCGCGTTTCAAAAGATGTGTTTTCATGCTTGAAGAAAACAGCTGTGCATGCTTAGATCTTCTGCAGACACTTGATTTGTGTTGGGACAGGGGGTTCTTTTTTTTTTACCAACTTTATTTAATAAAAATATACAATACAACTAAATAACCTCAAAAATATCAGAGCGAGAACAAGCAAAATATCACACCATTTACAGCAATTCATTGAAATGTAAATTACACACTAAGTTAACAGCAATTTAAAGAATAAAAAGAAATCATAGATCATCCCCACCCACCCCAAAACAAGACAGAACACCACAAGACAAAACCACAAAACCAACAACACAAAACAAAAACCCCTACCCACCCCCCCAGTCTCAAAAACCCTTAACAGAAAAAACAAACTACACCTCACCCGAAAAGATCACGAAATGACACCCACCTCTCCTCATATTCAACTTTCCTATGATGCCGAATTGTCTCATACCAAGAGAGCGTACGCATATCCATCACCCAATGTTCACAATGCAGCTACTTCCCAGACTTCCACACCTTCATTTTCTGTTTTATGGCCATCAACAATGCCCTATCAATCCAATCCGAACAGTCCCACAACTCTACACTCCAACTATCAGTTGAAAGGAAAATCGCAGATAAAAAGGTACGAGGCAATAACATACCAGTTACCATATCAATGCAATCTATAACCTCTCTCCAAAAGTCAACCACCCTACTACATTCCCAGAGCATATGCAAATAAGTCCCTCTCAAGCTTCCACACCCCCAGCATAACTCCACATCAGCCAAACCTCTCCCTTTCAACCTCACCGGTGTCCAGTGAATGCGCCCAAAAGACATTGGTGAAGATGTCTCAGATTTAAGTCATCCTTGGCCCTTACTGAAGCCCTCCAGCTATTGTCCCACCAATTATCAGAAAGGTCAGTTTCCAACTTGCACACCCACTTTATTCGCAACTGGTACAAGGAATTCCTCATACAGTCCTGCAAAGGCATCAACTGAACATACGAAGAAACCGCCTTAGGAGATATAGCAAAAATCACACAAATACAAGGACCACCACTCAAAGGTTCACTCAACATTCACATTCTTTCTACAAGTAACTGCTCTAAAAGCTCATATCTACCCACTCCTCTGTTATGCAACCCGTAACAATGAACCAATTCTCCAAACGGAACCATCCCCCCCCCGCCAAACATCCCCAATCTTCAAAATGCCCCTATTTGCCCAACCCCTCCAATTAAGAATTTTATTGTTAATCAGTAGACCCAGATTCAACCATATAGAAGCCGAGTCATACAAGTACAAGGATTGTCCACACCTCAGAATCCAAGTAACCAAAGCCGACTTTGAAACCACTAAAGCTTCCAATTTGGCACCAGAATTCCCCAATCTCCCATAAGAATATAAACAATTCAAGGAGAAAGGATACAGCAGTTCCCTTTCTATTATACGCCAATATGGGTCCGATGCCTGCGTTTCTTTAAAATAATAAGAAGCCTTCTTTAATAAAAAGCCCCTACAATAATTCTCAAATACCGGATAACCAAACCCCCCATCTTTAACTCTACGCACCAAAATATACCTTGGAATTTTTGGTTTGTTACCCTTCCCCCATTGAAGTCCATGAAAATCCTATCAAATTTCTAGAGCACTCTTTTAGTAAAATGAAGGGGAAGTGATTGAATAAAATAAAAGACCTTTGACAACAACATCATCTCGATAGCATTGATCCTTGCCCAAATACTTAAAGTTAACCTTTCCCATCTATGTATATCCTTCAGCAAAATTTCCTTCAATTTGTCTACATTGTATTCCACCGTTCTCTTAACATCACGCACCAAGAAGACTCCAAAATATTTTACGGAAACATCCGCCCATTGGCAATTCCAATCCAATAGCCTCCTATTCAACAGATTCATCCAAAGGGGGAAAACCACAGTTTTGCCCCAATTTACCTTATAGCCTGACAATTCCCCCACCTCCTGTAACATACGTTTCAATAAGGGCCTGCCCACCTCCGGGTTCTTCAAGACCACTGTCAAATCATCAGCATATGCTAGAACGTTCACCTCCCCATTTTTAAGCTTCCATCCACAGATGCTCTGCTCCTGTATAAGATATACCAACAGCGGCTCCAGAACCAAATTAAACAAGAGTGGCGAGAGAGGACACCCTTGCCTAGCTCCCCTATATAACCTGAAAACCTCAGACAAAACATTAATCCAAATTCTAGCCGAGATGTTATGTTGCAGAGCAAGTATAGCATTCAAAAACTGCGGACCAAATCCCATCCGAAGCAGTGTAAAATTCAGGAACGACCAATTCACACAATCAAACACTTTTTCAGCATAAAAAAAATCAAAAATATGTCCTCCTCCTTAGCCCGGTACAACCACATCACATTCAACAGTGTCCTAATATTATCATAACCATATCTATGAACCATAAACCCTACTTGAGAACTGCCTATTAATACACCCATAAATCTTTGCAACCTAGTTTCCATAACCTTCGGAAACATTTTTACATCCACATTAAGTAACGAAATGGGACGATAATTAGCACATCTTGACAAGTCTTTACCCTGTTTTGGTATGAGAGTAATAATCGCCTCTTGCATCGTTGGACATAATACTCTGTCCGAAAGAAACTTATTGAATAGAACACACAATTTGGGCACCAAAACGGGACCAAATGCTCTATAAAACTCCACGGGCAAACCATTCGATAGGGGGTTCTTTGATTATCAGGGAATGCGAAGGTGTGGGGATCGGGTCAGCAGCGTGAGGCTGGCTCCGACTGGCTGACTGGCGGTTAGAGGCCTACTAGCAGTTTAGTGGAGATGAATGAACACAGTGCGGAGCCTAGTGTTGTCTCATGCTCTTGCAGGGCGCAGTCCTTTGGAAGATACTAAATATTCGCAACACTGCAGGGACGAGGGGAATGTGGACTTCCGTGGGAATGGGGCTCTGCAGATTAATTATGTCTTCGTGAGATTGGGAATACTGAGCTGGGTTTGTGAACAGCGCGATCCGGCAAGCTTATACCCTTTAGGCCTATACAAAATGGAGTCATGTGCTATATGTTTTTTAGTGCCGCAAATCTACTGTTGGTGCTAGAGTGCTTCTACATGGTGCTTAATAGTGCGGTTTACTCCCCCCCCTTATACACTACATCACCTAATATGGTGTTCGCCTCACCTGAAAGCGCCTAAGGGGGTGGGATATACTCATTTCCATCCGAACACTTACTTCCCTGCCAGGGGTCCACTATTTTGTTTCATCTCTTTGTACTTCTATTCCTTTTCAGGGACAAGGCTCTTCCCTTTCTGCATCAGTAATTATCACAACACGCTTCTCTTGAATCCTCAAAGGGGCATGAGTCTTCCCTTATCTGGTATCCACTTTCACATACAGGGCTTCCAGCACCTACACTTTCCTAATCCATTCTGTATGAATAGTTATCAGTACACACTTCTCTTGCGTCAAAGACCGTATCCTCATAGGAGCATGGGTCTTCCCTTGTCTGTAATCCACATATAGTGGTTTTTGCCCCGTAAGCTTTTACACCCTTTCTTCCTACCCCTCGCATATTTGCCTACGAATCCCAGATTCACTGCCTGGCTCACTAACCCATCAGGCCTTTTCCACTATGTGTTGCTGTCATGATTCCTGCCCCTCATGTCCCCAAGCCCTCCAAGATATCAGGCTGGAGCCAGGCCACGATCAACTACATGGCCCTCAAGGGCCTCTCCATCCCTCCAAAGACCCACTTGGAATCAGACTTGGTGCTTGTGGCACCAGACTCACTCACTCCCATAGGATAACATTGGGGATTGGACTTGTAGTGCATTGATGAGGACAAGATGGATGCCCCCACATATTTCGGTTCCCAGAACTGCATGTGCGGTCTAGTCTTTTGGGTCTGGTTCAGCCCAGAGACACCTGGGATACCCAGAGACTATTTAAGCCACACCCAGGCTGAGAAACATGCTTTGTGTTTTCTGCACCTGCAGCGCGACATTCACAGTGTTCGGATCGGTCTCCAGTAGGCCTGCATCTTTCTTCTGCGCTCAGCTCCTGCAAGAACAAGAACACCGTTAGGAACAGCCTTACCTTGCGGCGCTTCTGCCCATCATTCATCACTCCTTCTGTTCTGCGGGCATCTTCGGTGGTGTCATTCCCATCCCGGCACGCCCCTTCCCAAGGAAAAGGGAAAAGAACAGAAAAAAGGCATTAGTAAGCATTCTGCAAATCTTCGCTTATTTTTAAATACTGTACGAGCTTCAAACGCTTACCTGAAGCCCAGCCGCTCTGGGGGAACCCTGTCTCCGGAACTTCTCATACATCTGCAAGAGGGAAAAAACACTCCAGGTTAGCTTGGAAACATCTAGAGGCGCCACATACCGCGCTTACCCACCACATTTGTTTTTCATAACCGGCATCCACGCTGAAAACGTCGCAGCACCTAAAAGAAACAGAAAAATAACTCAGTTCAATGCAAATACGAAAGGGGTGCATCGCGCTCTCACTCACCTTCAGCGTTACTCATCTCAGCAGCACGTCGCCAACCCCAGACGCTGGCCATCATCTAAGGAAGGAAAGGAACGAAGTTAGAGAACTGTTCAAAAGACTCCTTATACTTACCTGTCAGACTCTTGCCAATGAAGTAACTAGGCAGCAATGAGCCTGCATCAATCAATACGCCCCTGCGCTGAAAGCAGGACAGAGAGCACACTATCCAAGAAAACAAGGTGAGTTGTGGATCAAAGGGAAGGGTTGGACCCCGGGGAAGAAGGGGTTCAAGCACACAGAGACAATAGGAAGTTAAACTCTACCAATCCTGTGTTTCAGGCCCAGTCTCCAGTCGAATAGCCTCCAGTGAAGGGTTTGAGGTTGTAAGAGGTCAAAACAGGCTGAGTGACGTCCCCGTGGATACCAGGTGATTGTTACAGTTCACTTTCTCTTTTACCCAGCTAACAACAATTCTAGTATTAGGTCAGCAACCCTTCCTTTCTTCCACTGCCTTTATTTAGGCTCTTGCTCTTAACACTGTTCACACTTGAAATCCCTTCACTGCCTTTATTTAGGGTCTCTCTTAATGTTCGTAATAATTGTATTGCCTTTATTTAGGCTTACTCCTTCCACAAGGTTCGTATAAGTAATCATTTCTCTGCCTTCACTTAGGCTTACTCTTTTAACCACGTTCATATCTGTAAGAATTGCTCTGCCTTCACTTGGGCTTGCTTGCATAGAACGTGGTACATGGCATTCACTCTGAAGTGCCCCAGTAACCCGTTCTCTCCCTCTCGGCTTTCCGGCTATGGACAGCATCTTCAGTGCACTTTGTGTTTCCCCAGCTTCGGCGCTCCCGGTCCAGCTACTTGTAATGCGCCCGGTGAGTTGTTAGGAGTCACGTCTTGCTTTCTTCGGTTCTCGGCAGCTCTGGCTGCCTGAAGTCAGAAAACGGGAACTTCTCTCAACCTGGCAATTGCTCGGCACAATGTATCCATTGGTCTCCTCACTGAGCTCTGCAGTCTGCTTACCTTCAGTGCCTCTCCAGTCTCAGGAACTCTCGTTCTCCTTCTCACCCTCTCACATTCGGTTCACCAGTGTTACTTTTAAAATGTCCTGGTCTTTCCCTGCAGTTTCCAAAGACTAGAATGCAGCGTTAGTTTGCTGTGTCTAGTTATCCTCATTGCTCCATCCCTCTTCCTCGTCTAAGTACTGGAAAGGGGGAGGTTGGGTTAAAAGAGGTAAAAACCAGGGAAATAAGTATCTATGTTACAATAGGCCATGTATGACTGTTGCAAAGGCCCTTCGTGATCACACAAAGGGTATGACTGAAGGGTTACTTTGATATAGTTTCTTTCTGTCTCCTTGCAGCTTGTCCTCTCCAAAGTGGTCATCCCGCAGACAACCACCGCCAGGGTCAGAGTGAGGTAGCTTCAGCTTTTCCCATGCCGCATAAGAGGCTTCTTTCAGGGAATCTGTGATGAAGCCGTCAGATTGTCACACACTGCTCGTGAGAAAAAGACAGGCCTTAAAAATCTTGGTGGAATCTTTGCAGTGCCACAGGAGTAGGAGTCAAATTATCCCAGCATGCCAGCTCAGTTACTCCATTAAACCTGACCAACCCATTCAGGCTGGCAGATAGCCTTAAAATAGGGATTTAAAATATGGCTTTTCAGAAACTAAAATGTGCTTTAATGGTCTGATATTAGTACCTGGAGTGCAGTGATTATGTGTAAAGATAGAATTAATGTCAGTGAAAGGGGAAGAGTGCTTATGACACTTCCTTTCTGTACATGAAGCTTCCAACCTATAATTCTGCTAATCAACAAGCTTACTGCACAAGAAAAACTGAGCAATTCTGTCTTTCATGTTTGACAAATATTAACAGACCATTTATTTTATAGTAGCACAAAATCTATTTTGCAAGCAAGGTAATGGGTTTCATCTACCTTTCCTGATTTGTAGCAAAGGAAACCATCATTACACCTGTTAACTATTTAACCCTTTCCCCACTAAAAGTTGTAACCCTCTGGGTAGCGCAACCCCAAAAAGACTCCCAGCATGCATCTGGGTGTTTGACCCACAGGGGGGAGCGTGAGGGAGGAGTAAAAGAAGTGTGGGTTTAGGAGTTACATATGCCTTATAGTAGAAAGTTCATTACATTTTAAGATGAACGCAGACAGTTCCGGTGAACACTTGTTGAACACAGGAGAAATCGCATCCATCTGAATTCATTTGTAAGTGCATTTTAGTTATGAGGCAGTAACCCTTTTATTTCACTTGAAAAGCTGCAAGTTTAACGTGTTACATTATGAAAATTGTAATACATTTGGAGAAAGAAAAGCTGTATCCCCCAGAGACGCGATGGGGAAGCCAGTGCCATTCCATTCACCAGCCAGGCTAATGACCCTGCTTTTCAGCAAGTTCCATTTCCACATCCCCTCTCATTATGAGTTTGGCAATAGTTGTGTGATATTTCTGCAGAACTACCACCAGACTCAATAACCATTTCTGCCACTCAGTGCAACCAATTTACAGCAGGAGTATGAGTGGGGTAATTGTGGCGTTAATCCCCCACTTTGGAGTGCATACCACTCCACATTATCAGCATTGGATGCCTCTTATCTGATAGGCATGCCTTGAACAAACTAACCACGTAAAATACAAATAATAACATAAAACTAACAAAGGATAGGCCCATGCAACAATGTGTGGTCCACCATTACATAGGCCCACTGATCGGTTGGCATTCTCTCCCAACCTTGGACATGTGGCTCGTTAGCAGCACATAAGCAAAATGAAACCCAGGTGCAGAGAACAATGTCAGACTATTGCCCAATTAGTCTACCATCTCTCATCAGCCAAGCCTTCAGTCAAGGCTTCTTCTTTGTACTTGACCTTGCTGAATGTTCTCTTCTCTGGACCTTCAAGGGGAGTTAAGGTACATCGTTATCTCTGCCTGGTGCTTATGAATAGGCCTTGTTTTCTGGTCTGGAACCACGTGTGAAGAGATCATGATTTTGTCCATCTCACCTTTACAATTAGTAGTATTCGATTCAATTATGTCCGGTGTCAATACCCTCTTCGGCCTCTGGAGACTTGGTTGTTCTGGCTCACGTAAGCTTTTACATCTTTAATTGCCCAATACCTGGCATTCACAAATGTTGGCTCATGTACTTAAATCTAAGAGAAATATGTCCTGAGTATATTGCTTATCATTGTTAACTACCGTTGTACCCTGCAATTCGCTTCTTGCTGTGGCATCCTTAATAATAAATAACAATCCTTGATCTCTGGCCAACAGCTATCCTTTGTTCATGCATCAATTCACTTCCAGTGTCTATCAGCTCTGCAGCCCTGGTCTTTCTCCTTTGAGCTTTTCACTTTGCTTACTATTCGGAGCCAATGTTAACCTTTTCAACATGGCTTGTGTTTCTGCGTATATACATTTACTACACATCTGGTCACTTGTCTTCTGTATATATGGTTTCTTCTCACTCGTATATATGTTTACTTTATTTCTTCAGTTACATCTTCATTCTTTAAGTATCCTCATATTGTTTCAGTGCGTCATTGTGTTTTCTCCTTATGACATCACTTTGCACCTATCAGATTTTCTTTACAGCTCTCCGATTCTTCAGTGGGTCTGCAAATCTGCTACCACTTCAGTTCGAGAGTACATTCGATATGGTTGTCTGAGTGCATAACGTCACTCACACACCCGGTGCGGTATTGGAATAATACCTGGTGTCAAGCACAGTGTCTTCTTGTCTTTCATCCAGTATGTCAGTGGAGAGGGGGCAGGTTCCATCAAGGACATGCATGTCTGCTTCTCTACACTGCAATACCACAATACACTGAGAAATCCAACACCATCAACAGATTCTTCACAGACAAGATAAGGCAACACAAACCACCCTCCAAAGAACCCCAACCCCCCTCCCCCCACACCGGCCCAAAACAGAGAGACTAAATTTAGAACAATTACTCCATAAGACTTGACCAACATTCTTGCTGCCCTTAAACCAACCAATCGATTACAAGGGCAACTTTATTGCCTCATCCATTGTGAAGGACATCAAAGGTGAAGTACTCACTTCACTTTTCATCAATGCATCCCAGACAATAGGTGCATTCTCGGACGCACTGGAAACTGGACAGATCCTACCACTGCTGAGGAAACTCCCACTCGTCCCAGATTCCCTGGCCAAATATCACACCTTATTGCATCTACCCTTCCTTGGCATAGTAATTGAAAAGACTGCTGCCATACAGTTGAACAAAAGGATCACTCACAATATTTTCTACGGACTACCATTCTGCTTTCTGAGTAAAATGCAGCACAGAAATCACCCCCATCCATGTTATTGATGATGCACTACACCTCCTGGACAAAGGAGACCCTTGCCTCCTTGTCCTTCTCAAACTCTCTGCTGCCTTCGACCATAAAACCATTTTGAACATCCTCACCACGGCCATGGGAACAGTCCTGCAGTGGTTCACCGAATACTTATCCAACAGAGACCAGCATGTCCACATGGCCCCAAACAGATCCCAGTTCTTGCAAATAACCATAAGGATCCATCATTTCCCCAGTCATCTTCACCCTCTACATGGAATCTCTGGGGAAACTAATCACAAAACAACATCAAGCCTGACCTTGTCATGAATGAAAGGGGTCTCTTCTCAGCCTGGCGTGGGAGGCCTACCAGGCTGGAAGCTGGAGCCAGCCCTACTGCAGAGGGGAAAGGTTGAGGTTGGGAGGGCTCTAGTCCCTGTCCCTTCCCTATGTACCAGAGTGACTCAAAATGGTACCACTCTCAATCACCCCATACACCCATTTCCAATGCTGGCCAGTTCCTTTTTGTTCATTACGGGAAACAAACAAAAAAAAGGTCCCACGATGAAACGTAGGAACAGACCACAAGGATCTATCTCTCCAGCTGTACCCGGTGTCAGCGTACCCCAACCGGCAGCACTACTGCCTGAAAATGCCATGTGACACAAAACAGACCAGGCCAAGGCAAAAGTATGGGCAGAATGGTACCATCCGCTGTGTACAACAAATATACACCACCAGCAGCAGAGAAGGGTTGTCACACAGACGGTCCACTGCTCAAGGGAGAACACTGCTTACCAACACCAGCGACACAGAGTAGCTCTTTAACAGACTGTCTAGCAGCAAACTTAATACCTCACACGAACTGCAATTTTGAGAGCAGGCTGCCATTGCCGGTCTGCGCTAGTCCCGTATGTGAGAAAGGGGTGGGGCTTAGGATCCTCCTGATCCCCTTATATGTATCCCAATGTTTGTAACACCTCCCGGGCGGGGAAGTTAGAGCAAGAATGGACAGGGAAATCAGAAGGGGAGAGCAAATGGAGACAGGAGAGGGTGGGGTAGAAGAGAAGGAACAATAGGAAACAGGAAGGTGTGGGTTGTTTGGGTGAAGTCATAGAAGGAGGAGGTGGTGGACTAAGAGACCAGAAGGAGGAAGGTGGAAATGAGGGTGGAGGTGATTTATAGAGACTCTCTTACCTAATAGTGGGTCATTCAATGAGTGCCAGCTCTTAAGTGAACAATAATCTTAACAGGTCACATCAATTTTGTAAGTTTCTTTAATTCAAATCTGTTGTTCATTTTTATAGTTTTATAGTTCATTACTTCCATTGTTGTTCTTATGTTTGGATATATATATTTCCAATCGGATAGCTGCTGTTGTGTTCTCTTGAGTGTACTGCTTAGCCACTTGAGTACAGTTCTTAAACACATACACTCTAAGGGCTGCTTAAATCCAATTCTTAGTAACCTCTGAGTGCAATTTTCAAACTCTTAAATTCAGTTTTCAAACCTCTACACGTGTTTCACCATTGTTGCTCCAATGCATCTTCATGAGGTTATCTGATTTACTAATTTGGGTTCCCATTGATTTATAGAGACAGTGAGGTATTGACTGGTGAGAGAAAGTGTGCGTGTGTGTAAGTCGGAGAGTGAATGCAGGGTGACTGAGGGAGTGGAAGGAAGGTGATTGTTAAACAGGTGGGGTATAGTAGTGGTGTGAAGGTGGGAAAAGTGGCAGAGTAGAAGTGGGAGTCGAACAGGTGTGGAGGTAGTTTAGTAGTGGCGTTGAGGTGGGTGGAGTGGCAGGAGTAGTAGTTGAGATGAGCAGAGATAGTAGTTGGATATAAGGAGAAGATGCAGTAGGGAGGAGAGTGAGAGAAGGAGGGTGTAAGATTGGAGGGTGGAGGCAAAGTATCAGGAGGATCATTGAAGGGACCAGAGAGGAAGTGAGAGAGAGAGAGAGATGGTGGATGGAGCAGGAAGGGAGAAGGAGAGTGTGGAAAGAGGAAGGAAGAGAGACAGTAAGATCCAGGGAAATTAGTAGAAAGGCGTGGTAGGCCAGGGGAGTGCTGAGAGTAACTGAAAGCCACTTTTCCAACAAGCGTTCGGGATAGGTGTCACCTAGATTGTGCCCGGAGGAAGTCTAGAACGAGAAAGCATTGGCCTTTAGGCCACCACACATAGTCCGATCCATTTCAAGATAACAGTGGTTACCAATCATTAGTACCAGTCTAGGGTTGAGGGGAACGTGTGTTAGTGTGAGACTACCCATTCATAGGTAGGGGGGGAAAGGATGGTGGTTAGGCTTGTGGCCAATCTGATAATAAAAACCCTTTAACCTCTTCTATGGCTTGGTGTGTTCTTAAGGCAATCTGTGACAATATGCAATGACACACAACTTTACCTAAAGATCAATTGCAACAATGACATCCAGCGACTCAAGCAGTATCAGTCCCTCACCCAAGCCTTGATGCAAAGCACCTATCTGACGCTCAATCATACAAAGACCATATTCATTCTACTAGGGAATCCCAACAAACATACCCAAGTACAGAATTGGCTGATCTGAATCTCGATGGATTCATGCCTTCACTCTCACCCAGTGGAAAATCTCTCTGCTTTACTATGGACTGCAACCTTTCATTCAAAACACACATTACCAAGAAAACCCAAGCAGCATGGTACCAGCTTGCACTCCTCCGCAAAGTCAAGCCTTTAATGCCTGCTCACAGTTTCAAGACAATAACAAGGACTACAAGTACCATAACAAACCTCGGTCCAGCTGCCAATACCGGGTGCATACCTTGAGGAACGAAAATGGTAACCAGGTTGAAAATTGACTGCCCTCATCCCTCCAGGAGCTGAACTGGAGGCCCAACACCAGACACATAGTCCTCAGACACCCTACAGGAAAACAGTTGTGCATAGGCAGCAGAGCTGTAGTCAATGGGGAGCTGCACAGCAGTAGGGGAAGCCAGCAAACACTCCCCAAAATCCCTGTGGACAGTAATTTAATTCATCCAAGTAGAAACACAGTGCTAAAAGTGCCAAAATGTACTTTGCAGGCTGGAAGAAATAAATGGAGACTTAAAAGAAGGCATGGCTAATGCTCTGGGTATTTATGTGCTTTCTTAAAATTTGTGTACCATTTTCCCTACAATTAATCACATGGCACCAGAAGGAGGATCCCATTCATTTTCCAAAGAACCTTATGTGCTTGGATCAGAGGAAAATGAATGGCGAGGAACATAAGGGCTGATTTTTTAAATGCAGAGTAAGGCTAAAAACCTGTTCAGGATTTTAGGCAGAATTATTACATTGTTTACTTTCAACAGGTACAATATTATTGAACTTTGAGTATCCTTTATAGATGTTGCAAGTCTAATCTCCTTGTCCCTTTACTCAGAAGAAATCAAAATTGAGCCACAATTGGGAATAAATCGAGAAAACTAGACTCTATACATTTCCCATTTCTAGTTGCCTCGTTCAGCATTCTGATAGTCTCCCTGGGCTGGTCTCTGCCTCCCTGTGTTTTAAATGAGAACAAGGAATAGTTCACATGAAAGTGCTGCATGAATCCGTGTGGAATAGACATCTATTCTGCTGCTTGGCAATCTTTGCCAATGGATTGTTTTATGGCTGGTGTCTTCCACCAACCAGGCAGCGTCATACAAGCATGCACTTCTTAGGCTCCAATACATTGTCAAAGCCTCAGATTTAGAATGAAAAAGAACATGCCCAGAACAAAATCACAAATAAGAGTTTTCAAAGTATTAAGCAGGCACAGATATGAGGAAGGGAGGGATGAGAACCGAATCTCACAACGAGGGATAAAGTATCTCGATAAAAATTCTGATCAACTAAGAAGGGCCTGAACCTCAAAGAACTGTGATTTGCTTTAATATGTAATTCTCCATGTACATTTGCTGGACCGGACGCAAATCCAGTCAGTATCTAACTCAGTTTCTGACAACCCCTAATACACGTATGCAGAGACTCTAAGTAAACAGGGTAGGTGGCCTGAAGTGCCTTGGGAGGATAACTCAGGGGCAACGCGCTCACCTTGGAAGCAAGAGGACGCGGAGCAACACAGGTTCGATCGCTGGATCCACGCTTATTCTATTTTATTGTTCATTTATATTGCGCTTAATATCAGCAAGTGGTTTCTAAGCATGAGATCAGGATTCGAACCTGTGTTGCACCACGTTGTCTTGCTTCCAAGACAAACACGTTGCCCGTGAGCTATCCTTCCTCCTCTGTGGGTAGTAAACGCATTATAAAATAACCAATTACTATAGCAGAATATGTATTACGATCAGGGGCAACAAGAAAATATCTCTACTTACCACTTCTCAAGATAACTTGCTCGTCGGTGCGGTGTAAGGCTAAGTGGGGATACACAGTAAGGAGACAATTTTCAGCTGTCCCAGCAACTTGAAGTGGAAACCTTAAATTAAAACACATAATGATTACTAACTCTAATAGACAATCTACCAAGGCAACCCAAAAAAGGAGGAAGGGATTGCCTTAATATCTTGGTTTTCTTCATAAGAGTTACAACTTTCTTTCTAAGAAGACTATCCTTGCTTTTGTATAACCCCTTTTTTACACCATATCAGACCCTTTTACACCCAAGAAAAGAGTGGTTTCAAAGAGGTGCTTCTCCACTGTAAACACTATGAGCAAAACATACACAAGTTCTAGTAAACAAGTTGTAGAAATTACACACACATGCGGATGACATTTCATCATTATGTTTACTACGACAGACAAGGATGACAAATGCCATCCACATGTCACACAACACTTTGAAAGAAGGCCATTACATAAATAGTTAGCCTTGAAAGATGACAACAAAGATGCAGCCCTCCAGACTGATGGTAGTACATTTAAAAAAACATGCCCCTTATTCTGCAGCCAGCATTCCAGATCTATCCGGAGGCTGAAGTTTAAACTCTGGCCATCTTTCTGGATTCTACCCTTTAAATAGATTGTCAGATTAGTGACAGTATAAAATCACCACCAGTTTAGATATAAATAGTGAGACTTGGGAGGCCTTACTTTAAATGAGCAATCAGTGAACTTTTTGGGGCAGTTGCAGGCATGGAACCCAAGTACAGAAATTGATTGCCGATGGGTACGTCCCTGTACCTGGTCCAGCACTGGTGAATGCAATCCATATAGAATTTGATAGCTAAAACAATGGCCAATGCCCTGTGAAGAGCACACATTACTGCTAGTCTTGCATTGCCTTCTTTGATAGCTACTTAAGCTCTTAATTTTGGCACCACAAATCACTGCATGGAACCTTTAAGAAGGAACAGAACACGTATACACAGTGGAAATTGTATTTAACCCATGTTATTCGAAGAAAGATATCACAGGTGAGGGTAATAGGAAAAAAAGGCCTAACATGAACAGAATGAGCTAGAATACTTTATTCTGTTGATATAGCTATCCAACCCTGTTAAATAGGTCCAAACAGGTCAATTCTAAGACTCGGTGTCTGGGGTATGGGTAGGCAACCTCCCATCTAAGGATCGTTCTTGCCTCTCTTCTGGTCTCAGCAACAATGGCCAAAACTACTACCTCCATATGGAGTAGCTCATCAAACGGTCCCACATTCGCCAAAAGAGTGGCCGATTTAGACCAAAACAACTGGCCCACACTAGCATTTTGCATTTTTTGGTTCTGGCATTGCCCTACAGGCCAGTCCGAGCCGGCCGGCTCATCCATAATGGGCACGGGGGCGTCAACCCAGTGGCCCCCTCACCCATTATGGAGGAGCCAGCCCAGTGAAACACTGAGCACTCCCTCAGCTGCTCTTTCCAGCTGAGGGAGTGCTCCTGGGCTGGCTGAACTTTGAAAGGGAAACACTGTTTCCCTTTGACAGTTAACTTCCCCAGCCGCACATGCTCAAGATGGCGTTTTGCTTTGCAAGCATTGCATAGCTCATTGGAAATGCTGGCTGGGGAGCTGCATGTCACTATGTGCAAGCAGGAGCTCCTACGCCTCCTCACACATACAGACGTAGCAACCTGGAGCGGGGCGTTCCAGCACCCACATGCGGGACCTTGCACGCATGAGCAGGAACCAGGAAGTTCTTGCTTCCCGATTCCTGTTCATGATGCAAGCGCTAGAGGGCTGGGGAGGAAACTTCAGGACCGGGGCAGAATAACAAGTTACTTTCTTACCTGGTAACATTCTTTCGATGGGATGGTCCGACTACGTATTCCATATCTATGACATGTAAGCAGCACAGCTGTGGTGATTACATGTCATAGATATGGAATACGTCGGAGGACCCAATCCCCTCGAAAGTAAGTTTATGTTCATTTATTTTTTATTTAAATATGTGTATGGATGCATGTATGCTTGTGTTATGAGTGAGTGTATGATGATGGGTGGTCGTGTGAATGATAAAGGGCTTGCTGTGTGAATGTGTGTGTGTTTGTGTTGGTCCGTGGAGTGGATTTTGGTGAGTGGGGGAGGTTTGCGGGGGAGGGGGGATTTGTACAGCAAAGACATTTTAAAAAGGCAGCTGTTGCACAATCCCCCCACCCATCACCAAACTCAGCTCTCCTTCTGAGGCGCTGTGGAGCCCAGGGACAGGGATGGTATCCCTCTACTGGACATCTATCATAGATGTGCAGTAAAAAAACATCATGCCTGCACGCTGGACCCCCAAGTGCCAATTTCAATACTCTAAAATGCAACATTTTAACCCATTATTTAAAAATAATTCCCAAACCCTCCTTGATTGGTTTGGGCTCCCTCGCTATGCTTGGTCGCTATGGCATATCTGGGGGAAATATTTATGCCCCTCCACTTAAAAAAAATTCACCAGCTGCCACTGGTGCTGGGACTGTGGTGGGAGCAGGGTGGTGGAGCCCAGGGACTGTGGTGGGAGCAGGATGAGCGGGAGCCATGGGATAGTGGTGGGAGCAGTGTGGGGAGAGCCCAGGGTCTGTGGTGGGGTGGGAAGAGCACAGGGACTGGGTAAGAGTGGGATGAAGGAGCCCAGAGACTCTGATGTGAGCAGCTGGGGGAGCCCAGGAACTACACAGGGAGTAGTGTGCGGTGACGGTGTGCAATAGTTCATAGCCATTTGGACTTACTATCCATTTGCCATTTGTGGGGGAGGGGGCGCCCTGCCCTCATTTTGCTTGGGGGAAGCCCAGGCCTAAACAGTTTGAAGACCACTGGTCTCCGGGGAAAGCTTAATAAACAAATAGAAGGGATTAAGTAGACAGACCAATTGAAATGCTACCAATCTGTCACTCATTGTTACCAATATTAAGCACAAATCAATGCCACTTTGATATCTGATGTTCGGAGAGCCGGTGTTCCAAAGCTACACACATCTATTAAAAAAGAAAACAACAATTGTGAGGTATGGTATTGTTTATTTGTAAAGCGCCTATAGACAGGCAAGTGTTTCAAAGCGCTCAAGGAGGGGGGGAACATGAGGAAAAAACAAACAGTTGCTCAGAGCCTTTGAAATGCTCAGATGATAGTCTGCACAGGCAGAGTAAGTGCGTAAAAAATACATTTCAAGGTTTAGGAGACAGCAGATAGGCCCGACTGCAATTCTGCAGTTTTAACAGTGCAAT
Organism: Ambystoma mexicanum; assembly: GCF_040938575.1. Lineage (NCBI taxonomy): Eukaryota > Metazoa > Chordata > Amphibia > Caudata > Ambystomatidae > Ambystoma > Ambystoma mexicanum. Next base: position 156,441,052 of record NC_090941.1, on the reverse strand, counting down.
TAAGGGGTGAAGACAAGGAAGAGAGACAGACGATCTTCAGGCGCAGTGCGTACGGATCGAGCAAGTGCACAGAAGGTCACAGGGAGGGGGAGGATCAAGTGCACCCAGTTGGTTGAGACTGGGGTAAGTGCAGAGAGAGACGCTCTCTTGGGTTAATTTCTCAAGTGCATCGAGTGAGGATAGGGTGTAGGGCCTTGAGGCAAGTGCCAGAGGACTGGGTGGTGGGTGCCGGGGGCCAGTGAGACTCCGAGGTCACCCCGCGGCCAGTCAGAATGCTGTGAGGAAGAGGAGGGAGGGAAAAACAGAACCGGGTTAGCAGGGTAGAGGGAGAGAGTAGGAAGAGGAGAAGAGGAAAATCTTGAGGAGTTTCCGGAATTTAAGGAGATCCAGCTCAAGACAGAGGGTGGCAGCAAGGCTATTCCAGAGGGAGGCACCTGCTGAGGAGAAGGATCTCCCTCCAAATCTCTGCTTGGAGAACCGGCACACTCGTAGAAGGTTGGAGTAAAATGAGCAGAGGGCTTGTGAGGGACAGTATTTAGGAGGCAGCGTTGCAGGTAGGTAGGTCCCTGGTCCCAGAAAGCCTTGTGGACAATGCAAAGGATCTTGAATTTGATCCTTGCAGCAACAGGGAGCCAGTGAAGGAATTTCAGCGCCGGAGAGATGAGGTCCCTGGGCTTGAGGCCAAAGATAAGTCTTGCGGTTCCGTTCTGGATGAGTTTCAGAGGGCGCAGGGTAGAAGAAGGGAGAAGGGAGGTTGAGGAAGAGGCTGTTGCAATAGTCCAGCATGGAGACAACCCGGTCTCTCGAGACAGTGAGCGTCTGGGGGAAAGTGAGAAAAGGTAGATTATCTCTGAGGAGGTGAAGCTGATAGACTTTTTAGAGATGTTTGCAATGTGGGATAAGGAGAGAGTGGAGTCAAAGATGACAGGGTGTAGGGCCAAGGGAGGCCGGCCAGAGTGAAAGTGGGAAAGCGGGGGCAAGGGGTCCCAATGCGAACAATCTCAGTCTTAGTGGCTCTGAGGCAGAGGTCGTTTGCAGCACACCAAGACTGAATAGCAGACAGACAGTCCGGTATTAGCGAGGAGGAGATGGTGGCTGAGGGTAGCCTGAAAGATAGTTGCGTGTTGTCTGCGTAGCACTGGAAGTTAGAGGTGAAAGTGGCAATCACACGTGCCAGGGCAGCCGTATAGACATTGAAGAACCAGGGGAACGCCACAGGTTGAGAAAGTGAGTGTCGAGTGAAAGGCTCAGAGTTCCACCTGGAATGGGCGGTCGGAGAGGAAGGAAGTTAACCATGCCAGAGCCTGATCTGTGATTCAAAGTGTGTCACAGAGACGTGCGATCAGGATGTTATGGTTAACCATGTCGAAGGGAGAGGTCAATGAGAATGAGGATGGAGGGGGTGTTATTGCCTCTAGAAGCTCTAAAGCCAGATTGATGGTTGTGGAAGGAATCAATAGATTCATTGTGGACGGTCCGTGCATAAGGAAGTTTGAGAAAGGGAACTGCATATGGGGAGCAAACTGCAAGTTCAGGCACACGGCCGCATGGTGTGGAAATAAGAAGCAACAGGTCCCCAAGCAGAGGGAGAAAGCTAAGCAGAAGGGAGGGGGTACTGTGAGAAACCTGAAGGTGCCTCCCCTGTCTGGTCCTGGGGATCTATCATCCAGGTGGCCAGGACACTCATCGCTTTTGGATCTAGTTCCTGGGAGTGGATCACCGAGATGGGGTGGGGGGGGAGGGGGTCATTGGGGAGCGGGAGAAGGAGACACTGATGGCTAAGACGTGGGATCCTCCTTCGAACACATTTTGCCCATCCTAACACACTACCACTCTAAAACACTACCCCCCCCTTTTCTGACACGAATACTTTCAAACAACCCGAAAGATAATGGGCCTACACCAGAGCCGTTAACCTGACATGTTTGAATTCAAGGGTCAGGCAAAGTCAGGCAATTGATCAGAATCACACACACCAGACAGTCCTTTCCCTTCCCTACAGGGATAAAAGGTGGAGCAAGAGAGCACACTATGAGCAAAGCAGACAGCACGACGTAAGAGCCAGTTCCATCAGGCAGTTCATGAAGAGGCGAAAGACGGCGAGAGTCGAGAGGAGACCTTGGCCTTATCGACAGAGACCCGTGAAGCATTGAGAGAAAGAATCGTAAGGCCAGTAACAATCACCTGCGTGTGCTGTAGCAGATGTCAACGGTACTCAGGCGTCCTCCGCTGACAGCCAAGCCGGTGAGAGACGCATGGCCCAATGGTACCGGCTGTTACGCTCACCTGGTATTCACAGGGACGCCACCCAGCCGGGTTACTCGCTGGTATGCTTATCAGCTTTGCCCTGATGTGGTCTGCGGTGAAGGTTCTGCCTGAAAATACAGGAGGACTGTGTTCAAGACTGACCGACTGGGGTAAGTATCCTCCCTCCACCCCGTATGATTTCAGTCACTCTGGCACCCTCTCCTCACCTTGTGGTAGAATTAGCCGTGCTCTCCGTCCTGCCTTCTTTGCAGGGGCGCGTTGTCTTTCATGGGCGAGTGCGGTCCAGTTACTTCACTGACGCCGGCCCGTTTGATATTGTTCTGGTAGGTCCTATTGCTGTTCTTTAGTATTGTTGCTATCCAGCATGCCTTTCTTTGTTTAAAATGTCTTTTCTCCCTTAGGTATGCGGAGCTTCAGCACGGCGAACTGGCCTGGTTGAGCCACGCTGGTAAATGATGGTGCATTAAGCACGCTATGATGCGGTAAATAAGCGCAGCGCTGCAAAGACTTGCCTTTGCTAACCTGTGTTTTCCTTCCTTGTAGGTCGCAGTGTTCTTCAGCGCGAGTGGAATGTCCGGAGTGGTGCCAGCCGAGAGGCGACCAGCCAGGTAAGCCTTTCGAGTAGTTCGTAATTTGTAAATGTCTCTACTGCTTTCTTTAATGTTGCCTCGATCTTCCTCTTTCAGGTCGTTCTGTCCGGAAGGTGTGCAGATTCGAGGAAGCTGTTCTCAGTAGCTGTGTAACGCTCACCTGATTCCCGTAGAGGCGCCGGTCTTGACTGGGCGTATACCGTATCTTCAAAGGTGATGTGCAACACACGGCTGGCTCTTTGGGCTGGACCTCTGTGCACTATATGTCTGACTTGAAGGGTGAGATGTCTGCAGATAGAAAATATGGGATTAAGGAACTGGGTTATTGAATGTCTCTCTCTTCTTCCCTTTCTCTTCTCCTGTAGAACCCCAAAGGTTAACGCTCTCACCTTAGGTAAGTGAACACCGTGCTCTCCATCAGCCTCGGGGCAGGGTGCTGTAACCAGTTTCTTCACTGGATAAGGGGAGCAGGCCTCTTGACTTCAGAGGACTGCTGTCCGTCGTTTACTGCACGAACGGTAAGTTTCGAGTAACTCTAATGTCTTTAAAGTCTTTAGTAATGATGTTTCTTGTTTTGCAGGGTTCCGGCGATGGCGGATGACGGGCTGAAGTGAGTTGAAGATGGAGCCCGTGTGATGAATAGAAGCGCCTGGAAGCACGTAAGTAAGCGCTTGTTGCCTGCTTCACGATGCGCTCTAACTGTCTTTTTATTTTGCAGGTACAAGTTTGGAGCGGCTGCCGGGTGCCGGAATACCCACTGGGTTAGATGTGGAAAGGAGTAATGGCACGTGAGTATTAAAGTTCCCCAATGTCTTTAAACGCACCTTGTTTTGTCTTTCAGATGCGGGATGCAGCGCCGAAGGCCTCCGGAGCGTGCGAAGAGTTGGTAAGCTTTTGTCTTTCAGATGCCGGAATGCAGTGTGAAGACCTCCGGAGCGCACGAAGAGTAGGTAAGCCTTTGTCCTTCAGATGCAGGCGTTGGTGACAGCCGATGGACCAGGTAAGTGAAGAGCTGTCACTGAAGACGGTAATGCTAACCTGTTCTTTCTTGTCTTTATAGGTGTTGCTGAAGACTGGATTCAGGATGGTAAGTCTTTTTCCTTAGGCCCAGGATCAGATGCAGAAGACACGATGAGCGTTCTGCTGCAGAGGATGCAGAATAACGCAAAGCAAGATTCATCCATCGGGTGTGGTTTAAATAGCCTCCTGTAGAGCTTAGGTGTCTCCTTCCACAGCCACGCCTAGTAACAAAAGAGTTCCTGCTTTCCAGAAGAGTTCCAGTGTTCTGAATCTAGGGAGTGGCTCCTGCCCCACCCAACAGGAAAAGTAGTTCCAAACAGAAGAGGATCAGAGGCTCAACTGGCAGGCAAGTAAGCAGCATGGTCTGCTGCAGGTAATTCCACCCAAGCATTATGAGCCCGGCGCTTCCAGCGCTGGGACTGGGCATATTTATGAGCCTGGTGCCACTGGTGCCAGGACTGGGTCCAAAAGGTCCCAATTGGGACTGGTTGGCACTCGGAACCTGGGTTATGGATCTGCTTCCAAGGGAGTTGGGAAAACCCTGACCTTTTGGAAGCAGAGATCATGACAAGCTGGGAGTGTTTAAAGATGAAGACTGCAGGTAAGATGCTGCTGCTAATGATGTTCCTTTTGTCTCCTTGCAGGTTCTGCTTCTCCGAGGTTCGAGGGAATAGCTGGACACGGTGAGCGTCATGTTGCAAGCTGCAAAGTAACGCGAAGCGTGTTGTCTTGCTCGGGTGTGGTTTAAATAGCCCCAACAAAATAGTCCAGGTAAAGTAGTCCCTAGGCTACCACACCCAAAACACTAGACCGCATAGCTTGGTTCTTAGGAACCAAGCTATGTGGATGCCTCCATGTTGGCTGACGATACAATAAAGTAGTTCCCAAGCACATTGTTTTTCATGGTGTATGAGCATGGCGCCATAGGCGCCAGGACTGGCCCCATGAGGGCTTTTGAAGAGGATGCCAGGCTCTAGAGGCCCGAGTCCTGACTCCACCTGGCCAATGGGTTTGCCAGAGGGGGTTTTGGGCGAGGGTCGTGACACCGGCCTTGACTCAAAAGGCAAGAAAGCAATGCCATTCATCACAATCAGTGAGTCGAGGGGGAGAACCGATAAAGAAACCAAATTCTGCTGAACAAAAGTAGCGAGAGGATAATTGAACTTTGAATACAAAGAACTGTTAAGAGAAGGGGGGAAAACCAGCAAAGCAGAGGCAGGCACCACATGGGTGCACACTCGTGATTACCCTATTGTAGAACCACAAATACCCGAAAGCCTTGGGAAATGGGCGAACAGAAGAGGTCAAAAGGGTCATACAGGGGTCTTGTAAAATCCTCTGTACCGTCGAAAGTCTTTGACCGACAGAGAACTGTGAAAGCTAAGAGAAGCAAGTCCTTCATCATAGAAGTTAAACCCCAGAAATGTGCAATTGAGATTGGCAAAAGTGAACCCGAACGAGGGATGCCGATACAGAAGGGGCGTAGTCTGAAGTCCCTGAAATACAGTGTGTTGACAAGAGTGAACCCAAACAAGGGATGTTCACCAGTAAACTGTGTTGAAAAGATATGAAGACTTAGGGGAGCAAATCCTGCATGGTATGAAAAGTATACGAACTGTACGAGGTTGGCAGGAGTGAACCCAGCAGAGGGATGCTAATGAGAAGGGGTGAGGCCTGAGGTCCCTGTAAATGGTGTGCTGACAGGAGTGAATCCATCGAGGGACACCTCGTTGTGCAAAAGGACATTAAAGGCCAAAGTGAACCCGGAAGAGGCAGGTCGTCACTCAGGGATGAACACCCTGAAGAGTTGTTCAAAAAGGACATTAAGATTTGTGAAACCGAGACACATTATACAAGGAGAAGTGCACTGTCCCTGCTTGTCATTTGGGGTCCGAGCCCGACTGAGGGAGAAACCAAGAAACATTGTAAGGCAAAGAGAAGTGAGCTATCCCGCTTGTCATTTGGAATCCGAGCCCGGCCGAGGAAAATCCAGAGGTGAAAAGTCTTCACCTAAAGTTCATTAAGAAAGGAACTGTTTATTAGATTTTTTTTAAAAACAACTGAGGGGTCTGTCCCCGGAAGAGGGTGACCCAGGGGTGAAGCCGTCACCCACAGCTACACGTGAAGCAGAACTTTTGTGTTTGTTTGTTGAAACTATCAGGGCTTCGAAGGCAAGAGACTTTTTATTGAAAGAGACTTTAAACCATGGAAGAACCTGATAGCTGGAGTGCAACGGTCGGCTCGTGCTGGGAAAGATTGAGTGTGTGCTGTGCAATGGAAAACCCACCTTGTCCCGTGATGAAAACGTGGAGAGGGGAGACCCCCTGGCAACCACTTCCTGACTTCTTATTTGAGAATGTTTCTTTCTTTATTGAAATCCTATCCCACACGCTTTTGTATTTAGCGCAAGGATTGGCAATCGGTTTTTCTTAATACAGGCCCTTTTATTTTGCCACAACACCACTAGGATTACCGTATTTACATTTGATGGTCGACGCTTGCACCCATCTTGGATTTAGGTTCAGTTTATGAATCCACCCTTAATTTACAGTTAAAGACCCTTGAACTGTCATCACTTGTGCCTGTCTTTAGGGGCAATTGCTTTTTGCCCCTTGGATCTCCCTCCGCCGGGCTCGGATCCTTCTTGCAGCATGGGCCTCCCTCTGTTGGGTTCACTATGGCCTTTCACTCTTAATATCAACACAATGTTTCCAGGTGCATCAGGCTTTATCCTGATTCACATGCATCCATCAACTGGGTTCGCAATTGCCAAATTCACAGTTCACTTTGATTTATCACGATGCAGGATGTCCTTCTAACACAGTTCACGATTTGCTCCATCTCTTTAGAAAGCATAGTTTCCATTTTCCTAAATTTCTCTTGGCATCCCTCCGCCGGGTTCAGACTTGCCTTGATTCACAATTTTCTCATAAAGCAAGGGGCTTCCCTTCTGTGAGGCAGACCAGGATGATGTGAAGGGCTCCGTGGATAAAACTGCAATAGGGGGCTGAGGAGGGTCTCATAGAACATTGGGCGTAACTCCAGCCCTATTATCGGCAGAAGAAGCAAGCGAGAAGTTTCAGGAAAACAAGGTGAAATAAGAGTGGTGGTGGCAGACTACAAGTCCCAGCATGCCTCATTACAGCCATAACCCACCCGGGCTAAAGGGAAAAGAGCTACAATCAGAGTGGTGGTATTGGTTCACAGCGGACTACAAGTCCCAGCATGCCTCAGTACAGCCAGCACCCACCCGTGTTAAAACTAAGAACCCATCGGCACCGTAACAAGAACACTGAGTACTCACCTTATATCAGGAGGGGCGGTTCATTTGTAGACAGAGGGTCTAGATACGTGGAGTCAACCACAGGTACAAACATGGAAGCCCATAGAACGTGGAAAACAGGTGGGTGGGTCCACACCCAGAGTCAAGTAGATTTAGAGCACCTAAAAGGGGAAGGGGCGGGAACAGAGAGGATGTAAAAACCTCTTCATGGTTGTTCTCTTTTCCGCAACCTGTGTGCAGCTTGAGGAATGGACCGAGGACGTTGTGGGCTTTGAGTGGGCATACTAGCACCACGAGCACCCAAAGGAGGAAGTGCCCATATGCCCGCCCGGCTGATTCTTCTCATCCGAGAAAACCGTGGACCTGATCATTATTAACGGCTTCCATTGAGCCTGCCACCGACCTATCGTGATAACAAAGGGACAGAGGCCATATGAAGACTGTTGAAGGATTCCCTTTCGGTGAATCAAGCAAGGAGAGCCGAACGCTGACCTGGCTCTTCCTGAGTGCCAAAGGCACGGGCACGCCAGAGGTACCTACATGATAAAGAAAACGTGAGCATTAACAAAAGACTTGTAATAATTCCAGAGTGGAATTAACCAGCGCCTGTCAGATATCGGTGACCAGAACCGCCACACCTTTTTATTTTGTTTTCTTGAATTACCCTCTGTTGAAAGTCACGCAATCTAACTTGTAAACCTGTATAAAGGATTTTTCTGTTTACCTGCATACCGCCTCAGGCCCGGTATTTAACATCTTCCCCAGGCTTTCTCTTGCCTACGGGTCAGAAACGTTTTGATTGTACAAGGGATTTGACGTGACCCTTGTAGGGCCACTCTGATACCTCACGCTGCCCTCTCCCCTAGGGCCTTTCTGGTACTTGTATTTGTATTTATATAGCACCTTAATCCAAAGCGCATAGCACAGCAAAAAGTATAAACAGTACAATAGTAAACAAATGAAGCTTGACATAGGGAGCTTGGGATCAGCCCTGTTCGATTAGATGTAGTTTCACGATTTGCAAAATAAAAAGGAGTAGGTGGTGACAGAACAGAGAAAGAGGAAGAAGATTCCAGTGCAGGGGGGAAAGGTGAGCAAGTGTGCGAAATCATGATTGGGCACAAGGAGGGGCTAGAACTACAAGATGAAACTGAGAACTAGAGCGAAGGAAGCAGGAAGGAGTGTAGAATGAGACCAGTGAGGAAAGGTAGAGCTTCCAAATATCCCATGGAGTAGGATGGGGCAAAGGTGCCACAGGGAAGGGGGCACCGCGTCCCACCCAACGGTGTCCCACTTCCACTCCCCAAAGACCCCCCCATCCAGGTGATCCTCTCCCACTGGTCCAGCCCCAGGAACTGGATCCAATAGCGATGGCCGTGTCCTGGCCACTTGGATGACAGATCTCCAGGGACTAGCGGGTGAGACACCTTCAGGTGTCTCACACAGGGGAGCTGCCATTGTGCTTTTGGGGGGTTTCTCAGAGGGTTTTAGGATACCTAGTATCAGCGTAGTGGTCCCAAAAAACCTGGTGTCAGCATCTGTCAATCTGTCGATAGAGGAGTTGAAACCTAGCAAGGAGATAAATCTATTGAGGAAAGACGGGCCAATCACAGAGCCCCCTTTCAAAGAATGTGTGGTGTCCCTACAAGGGGTGGTCCTCAAGAAAGAAGGGCAATTCAGGTTGATGCATCATCTCTCCTACCCAAATGGGGTGTCCGTGAACAGTGGCCTTGATCCGGACCAGTGTTCGGTGGATTATACCTCCTTCGACGAAGCACTAGACCTGGTGAAGGAGGCAGGCAGAGGGGCTCTGCTGGCAAAGGTAGATACTGAGTCAACATTCTGGCCCCCAGATAGTTTAAGGTTGCTGGGGCTCCAGTTCCGGGACAAGCTCTACTTCAATAAGTGCATGCTGATGGGTTGTGCTATCTCATGACACTATTTCGAGCTGTTCAGCACTTTTCTCGAGTGGGCAATTAGAAGAAGTTGCGCAAGGGCAAGAGTGGCACACTACCTGGAGGAAGGTTGTGGGGTTGCGCTAGGGGCTTTCGAGCAACTCACCGAGCAATTGGGTGTCCCGCTAGCCGGGGAGAAAATTGTTAGGCCAATCACAAACCTGACTTTCCTGGGTATTGAGATTGACACCATCGAGGGACTCTGCAGGTTACCAGCAGCAAAAGTAGAACAGCTCAGGGAAGCTGTCCGAGAATTGGGAAGAAAAGAGAAGGCAACCCTAGTGGAGTTGCAGAAGCTGATAGGGCAGCTCAACATTGCAGGCAGGGTGATCCCAGAGGGCAGGGTCATTGCAAGAAGACTTGCCCTTAAGCCAATAGGGCTGGCAAAGTCTCACCACCGCGTGCGGCTGGGTGCGCGGTTGAAGGAGAGACCTCCAAGTGTGGGAGAGCCTCCTGGAATCTTATAATAGGGTGTCAGCATGGAGGGAGCCATGGCGGTCCAGCCAGGAGGTGGAGTTGTTCACAGACGCATCAGGTGGTGTGGGGTTTGGAGCATTTTTGGCAGAGAGCCGGTGGCGAAAGCATGGCTAGGGGCATGGATTGAAGAAGGACTGACAAGGAACATAACTTTCCTGGAGCTGTTCCCCATCGCAGTCAGCTTCCACATATGGGGGAACAGGTTGGTTAATAAGAAGATCACATTGGGGTGCGACAACCAGACAGTGGTGCAGGTTATGAATAGCGACACAGCTAGCTGCCCGTTAGTACTTGCCCTGCTAAGGATTTTAACACTGACATGGCTGAGACTGAACACAGAGATGAGGGCAAGGCATATCCAGGGCATGCATAACAGCATAGCTGGCGCTTTGCCTCGTATACAGTGGCAGAGATTCAGGCAGCTCGCGCCTGGTGCAGAAGAGGAGATGTCAGTGGCACCAGAGTGGCTCTGGGGGATAGCGAGGAAGTTCTAAGGACACTTGTGGACAATTCAGGGACCCCAGTTACTTTGCAACGGTACAAGGGGCATTAGAGGAGCTTTCTGGAGATAAAGTCTATTGGGTCAATTGGGGAGCGGGATGTGCTGAAGTTCGTAATGGGCGCCCGCATGGCCAGCAGAAGCAGGGCATGGGCACCCACCACCCTAGCAGCAGTGGCCTTCACCAGGACCAGGGGGGAGGCCGACATTCACAAGAGGGTGCTGTTTCTACTCGGGAAGGTATGGGCTGATCCAAGAGGCCGATTTGTGGTGGCACTCGGAGACATGTGGGGGTGTAGCTGGGGCATTATTGCAGTCTATGCTCCACCACCACTTACAATGGAACTCCTGAATGAGCTCCAAGCGATAACACTCACTGAACAAGCTGATTTGGTGGGCCCTGGGGGGTGGGGGGGCTTTAACAAAATCATGGAGATATGCAAAGACAGGTTGCACAGGGGCAATAGGAACTGTGATACCCCAACCAAGCTATACTTCTTTGTAGATGCAATGGGGTTGGTAGACACGTGGAGGGCACTGCATGGAACAGACTCTGGGTTCTCATTCTATTCTAATGCACACAGCTCATTCTCTAGGATAGATTACCTTTTCATCCCCCAGAGCATGGCACATCGGTTGCAGTCTAGCAAGAGGAATCTCAGATCACTCCACCCAATTGATGGTATTGAAGAACAGGCAGGTTAAACCATATACAACCTGGTACATGAACACGTACTATCTAGGCATACCGGAAATACTAAAAGGCCTCTCATAAAACTGCGCAATACTTTGACCTTAATGAGGGGTCTGTAGACTGTCCAATCACGCTGTGGAAAGCCTATAAGACGGTCCTCCAAGAAGAGGCTATTTCCTTGGTGTTGGCCCATCGCTGGTGGCATATCCAAGAGATTGTAGAGGCAGAAAGGCAGGTTTATAGGAAAGGGAAGCAACTTCTGGAAATAGGGTCCCGGACCGCTCAGGAGGCCCTGATCACGGCACAAGAGGTTTTGCGAAACACGGCCCCAGATAAGGCTAAGCCTGCTCACTGGTCCATCCGCAGCCAAATATACGAAACAGGGTACAAAGCGGGTAAAACCCTGGCCTGGTTGGAGCAGCGAGACCAACGTAGGGGGCAGGTACAGGCTATTCAAGCAGAAGACGGGGAATTAACTGAGGCCGCGGATATCGTAGAGGAATTTGCTGCCTTCTATGAAAATCTTTACTCCCCCCCAAGCAGGGGTACCTGGCGTAGAAGACCCAACTTTCCTAGATTCGAATGAACTCCACCCGTCTCTCCGAACAGGTGGGGGATCTCGACTCTGAGATCACAGAATAAGAAGTTGAAGCCGCGTTGTCTCAACTTCAATCTGGGAAAACCCCTGGGCCCAGCAGCTTTCAGGTAGAAACCTAGAAACAACTTGGGGGTGCGACGACGGGACACATGCATCGCATGTTCCTGAGAAGCAAAGAACAGGCACGACTCCCCACAGACCTTAGCTAGATAAGTATAGTAGTAATTCCCAAGTCGGGGAAACCCCCGCAATTGTGTGCCTCCTATAGGCCGATATCATTAATCAATGGTGAAGCCAAGATCCTGGCGCTGATCCTTGCCAACAGACTGTTGGGGGGGTGATAGAATGCCTGATCCACCCAGACCAATGTGGGTTCATGCCCGGCAGATCCACCCGGATTAATCTACGCAGGGTGCACCTGGCCATTGACTGCGCCCCAGCAATTTCTGACCCACTGGCACTCTTGGCAGTGGACTTTGAGAAAGAATTCCATTCTGTGGGTTGGAATGCCTTGTGGGATATCATGGGACAGATGGGATTCGGGCAAGGCTTCTTATCCTGGCTTAAACTGCTCTATGAGGCTACGGAGGCAGTTGTGCGGGGGAATGGTAGGGTCTGTAGGGCATTTAAAATGGGCCGCAGGATCAGGCAGGGCTGTCCCTCCCCCCCCCTGCTATTTCTCCTTGCTGTCGAACCCCTGGCAATAAGACTTAGGACGGATGGGAACTGGAAGGGTTTCTCATAGCCTTGGGAAAGGGAAGATTTGAGTCATTTTATGCGGATGACCTCCTCATATACCTTAGCAGCCCCACAATCTGCTGCCCAGTAGTGTCCCACATTTTTTCAGAATACCAAAAGTTCGGGGGGCTACTAATGAACAAGCAAGAAACTGTCCTTTTCCCGCTCCGGGGGGGTGGGAGATGCTGCAGTCCCCAAACAATGCCCGTACTTGGTCTCGGTCTAAAACTTTAATTATCTCGGCATACGCATTTGTCCAACCCTAAATGAGTTTCTCCAGCTCAACCTACAGCCTGTGATAGATAGATTTACAGCTAATGTGTCTCACTGGCAATCCCTTCTCTTATCACTACTGGTTAAGGCAGCTCTGTTCAAAATGCTGGCACTTCTGAGATTCCTATATGTTCTACAGAATGCCCCACTCCCCATCGCCCAAACAGTTTTTGCATCCTTAGATGACGTTCTCCGGGTGCTGCTATGGGGAGGGAGACCACTCTGCATCACCCTTAAAACACTGCAGCGATCAGTTTTGGGAGGGGGGTATTGGTTTGCCATGTCTCCGCACATATTACTGGGCAGCATAAATCGGGGTGGAGAACGAATGGCTCCACAGAGATCCTGCACTCCCACATATTGAGGCTGAAATGGGCACTGCAGTCCCGATCACACCCCTTCAGATACTACATGGCGTAAACAAAACGGTGGGGGGTGTTGAGGGTGACACTACATGCCCGCCGGTTGTGGAAGGAGGCCCACCAGCACAATGGGTAGAGAGCTAGACCAACACTGGAGCAACCTTTGTGGCACAGTATATACCTCCCCGAAATCCAGAAAATGGGCCACTTCACATCTTGGGAACGATGTAGCAAACACATACTCACGGATATAGTGCGGGAGGGACACCTCATGGATTTAGAGACCCTATGTGGGAAGTTTGGGATTCAACCTAGCGAATATTACAGACACTTTCAACTGCAGCATGCCATTAACTCCCAATTCCCTAACTTGGGTGTGGTTCCCAAATGCTCGCCCCTCGAGACTAATATTTTCCCAGACCTCATCTAGACCAAGGTTCCCTCTACGCTGTACCAGGTCCTCACTTCTTTCAGAACCCGGGAGCTGAAAACGAATGGGTGGAGGCACTAATGTTTCCACGAGACTTTGAGGTTGATGCCAGGCTAAGACTGATCCAACTCAGAATATTACACCAATTGTACTACTCCCGATCAGCAATGGCACATTGGTGGGGGGGGAGGGGTCGCGGACAGTGGGGAATGTCTGAGAGCAAGCGGGCACCTTCTTTCACATGGTGTGGAGCTGTGACATACTCTAGAGCTTCTGTGGGAGATGCATTGGTAAGATATCTGTGGCTTTAGTATCCCCAGTTCCACATGACCCAAAATTGGTATTGCTGGGCATATGGGGAGAGGCGGACTTCACTAAATATGAGAATATGTTTCTGGCTGTGGCACTGGGAGTGGGGAAGAGGCAAATCACTGCTTCTTGGGGTTCGGCTGACAAAGTGTGTTTAAACTGATGGTCTAATGAGTTGGACAGATGTGTGTCCTTGGAAAAACGAATTTACAAAGCCAGAGGATGCCCTAGGAAGTTTCAGAAGATCTGGGGGAGATGGGATGGCACTGATGATTCCTCGCACTCATAGACCCTGAACGTTCACGTTATCCCCCCCCCCCCCCTTTCAGAATACCCATGTGCTAGCTAGCAGAGAATGTTCCACAAAATATAATTGCTGGTATATGTCATGTGACCTCGTTGAAGTTCATGTTTACTGTTGGGACATAATATTCAATCAATAAACAGAGTTGGAAAATAAAAAAAGAAATGATATCAAGGTTTATATGGAGCGAGGCCAAGTCAATCGCAACAGTTGAAAAGTCCTGGCGAAAGCTGAACGTGGCAATGTCAACATTTTGCAAGGGAGCTTGCTTCTTAACAATCAGGCACGGGCTCATAAATATAGCAGTGCCTGCTTATTATCAAGAAAATGTGGTGCACCTGTCTGATATGGGGTGGTACCTTTTTTGCTGAACTTGGAGGACGCTCTGAGAGGACGAGGGTGTGAATAGGAGGCTAGGGATGGGGGAAACAAAGTGGAGGGAACCCCTTTTTTGCTGTGGCGGTAACTCGGGCAATCGAGCAGTGCCTAAACTAACCTCCTCCCCGGTAGACTAACACGATGCGGGCCTGTACGATATAAAGAGGGGCATCCCCGTGATCGCCAGCTTCCAGTTTGAGCTGGTGGATAAGGAAAAGCATAACGGCACTCCCACAAGCCCATCAGCTGCAGCTGCCACTGTTTTTTGCCCAGACCAAGTGGCTCTGGGAGGCTCAGGGGTGGTGGCCTAAAGTATGCTGGAAAGGAATGGACAAGTAAAAGAGAGCTGGCTGGAAATAAATAAAGGAACAGAGAAAGATGTAAGGGGGTTGCGAAGGAATGTGTAAAACAAAAAGGTGCTGCCGATTGTCTGGGATTGTAATAATGTATTGAATATGTTATTGTTTGGTTTGCAGTGACAGTCTGAAAGGTGTGATAATAAAACTGCAGCCTTGATATGCCATAAATGAAGAAGTTGGTCTGGCCTCAGTTATTTAGACAAGATGCGCTGCAACAGGATGGTAGGTAGCTTACCGGGTGTGGGGTATGGGGGGCCAGCAGGACCCAACTGCCCATGTTACCACTATTACAGTTCAGAATGTTATATTTGAAATTTGTGTCAGTCGTATGTTCCCAAGTTGCTCTTTCATTTTGTTCAAATTGATTATCCCTCACTACCTCCACGCACGCCCCCTTCCTCACCCGTTCTCTACTCCAACTATCCTTCCTACCACCCCTTCACCGCACCAACCGTTCCACTCAGCATCCCCACACCTCAACCCATTCCCACCACTCCCACACTCTGACACACTCCACTCTTAACATGGCCCCACCCTAGCCCCTGCCCCACTTCATTATTTCCCAGGTCCACCCCAACCCACACTATGCCCGCCCATTCTCGCTCCCCCTTTTTGAGCCCCTCCCACCTTTCCTCACCCCTTTACTCCCACCCTACCTCACTCCTCTACATAATGACTCCATCCCCACATATTCCCTCTGCCCCCACCCACTCTACCCAAAACGTTCATGCCTCAACCTTGCCCACCCACCCTACCTCCACCCATCCTAGCTCTTTCACAAACTACCCAGCGTTTCTACCTCAGCCCTGGCACCAACCCTTCCTTAGCCACACTGCACCCAGACCGAAACTCACGATTTTCTTTCCTAATTTGGGCACTCCTTCATTTATCGTGTTGGGGTTAGACACCCCTTATGCCTTAACAGATTTGCAAACGGCACAGCTCTAAAATTGGTAACATTTCATGTTTGTGCAAGTGAACGAAAAACAGGAATTGCCAATTAGGTCCTACACACTTTAGTCAAGGTTAAAATGGAACCAAACTTTTAGTCAAGGTTCCAAGTTGAAATAGGAAGTCAGGGTTTTTTGGTAGCCAAAAGAGAAGACGGTCCCAATTTATGAAAAAATGACCTACTTGATAATTCGGTGATGGAAACCAGATGAACATTATCCTCAATGACAATGAGCAAAAGGGAGAGGTTTCAGTTGTAATACAAGATTATACTTGCACGGGATGCATGTTATTCCGACATAGCTTATTCCCGGATTTCGTATAAAAGCAAGTTAAAAAAAAACGTACGTCTCTCAGAAAGGAAGACATTTAGGGGGCCTTTCATACGGGCGATAGTGACAGGAGATTTTCAGATGCCATATGCTGCAGCTTAGCGTCTGCGCTTCGCGCCTAGAAGTAAGCGCTATCGGGGGGAATTTAAATTGGGTAGCTAATGGAAGTGTCAGTAGTTCAGCGTGGCAGAACTGCTCAAGCTTCACAGAGATCTTTATCGAGGAAGCCAAATGCTGGCATTTCATCAATGTGGCCTTGAAAAGCCATTCAGAGGGGAGGCGCGCGAGCCAGTCACTCGGAGAGCTAAATGCACAAGCAAGGTTCTTGGAGGTCTGCAATTAACACACGAGAAAGGACGGGCAGAGCTGGAATTCGTTTATTCGCCGGGAACTCCTAGTTTAAGGTGCCCTCGGAACAAAGAGTGGGAGGACGTCGGCACGGTTGAAAGCCAATAACCTGTTCAAGATTCCAGGCACACAAACATGCTTCGCTCGTATTGTTCGCCTGTGTGTGTGGCATTTTCATTGCTTTGTTAACCTGCATACAGATTACAAGGCTAACGGGTCCCAGTGAGGCTTCAATTAGGCAGACGCACAACATTTTCTGGAATCTAATCCTTACTTCCTGTTACATATTCATGTTCCCGGTTGCCAAGCAGCACGAGTTGAGAAGGACTAACAGGAAGCTCATTCTTTCGAAGTTCTTGATTGTGATGGCTTCAAAAGACGACAGGACGCCTGAAGTGATTCTAACTGCTTTTATTTAAAGGATACACAGGAAGGTGTCAATTGTCCATGTATGGGGCAGGAGCAAGTACTCACAGTTGCAGTCTGGCCTCACTGGAGGCAGGGTGTGCACATAGATGGCACGATGTAGGCTTCCAGGGCTCCCATGAGCAAGGGTGGACTGCGAACCAAAAGAGGCCCTGGAAATAATGTTCAAAGTGGCCCCATAGTACACATTTACAGCAAGCCCAAAACTTTTCCTATCGGACAATTTGGAAACACCACACGCAAGAGGCCCAGGGTGCAGAGGCCAACCAGGAAATCTCCAGAGTTCACTGTAGGCCAGTCCGCCCCTGCCCATGAGGCCTCCTGTGGCATTGGACTTATGCCCTGGAAGCTAGGCTGCATAGACTCCTATAGCCCCAGTTATGATGTCTCCTTATGAGAAGCAGCGCTGTGCCCAGACCCGTGTCTGGCGCTCCGCCAGCATTCTACCAAGGAGCGCGGGTCCACGAGATCTCGTTCTGCCGAGATCTCGCGAGACGGCTATCACGTGACGTCTCCACATTGTTCTTTGTTTGTTTCTGAAGATTTAAGCAGTAACAGGAGAAGGTACGGACAGTTACTTATTTTACATCATCATTTTTACAAACCGGAAACAGTGGGCATCAAAGCACTGCACTAAGCTATCTAGTCATCAACAGTGACCTCAAGCAAATTGCCACGGAAAGCGGAAGTGAAATGGCGTGCCAGATCAAATCAAAGTTGACAGTCGACCTTTTCTAGCTCAATGCCATCACATAAACTGACATCACGTGGCCGTTATTCCGGATATCAGAGGAAGTGACATCACTGATACAAACAAAACAAGGTCATTAAAGCAGTCACTATTTTACTGCCACTTTGATATGTCAGTGGTCCAGTCATAATTTGCCACAGGAACACCCAGCAGAGACATATGCGACGGGCATGGTCTTTGTACCTAGTACAATAGACCATCACATGGCCATTTTCAGTCATTTCACGGCAGTAAGAGTCTACCAGTTGTTGCGGAGCCCCGATTGCATCCAGGGCATTCCCCCCAGCGAGCCCCCCCACTGCATACACACACACAGGACGCGTGTATTCAGTTCAGGCTCCACGGTCGCTCTGCCGCGGCTAGAAACGCCCCCATTACTTAAACCACACACGGCAGAGTTGCGCATAGCTCTCAACTCACACGCTTTTGGCGGGTGTCACCCGCCTTGTAAAGGGCTGACTCACCCGCCAAGCCTCCTGCACGACCATGTATTCCAATGGGCGTCTCACCAGCCAAAAACAAAATCGGGTGGTTTCACCCGCCTTTGCAACACAAATGGTTGAGAGCTATGGTTGCGTCACTCCGCCACGTGTGTGCGCCCTTAAAGGTGCAGCTACCACACCAGTTACGGCCTCACATGCCAGCCTTGCCCGAGTAGATACTTCCATCATAAGGCAAGTGCTGCCTGAAACGCCAAAGTATTGGGATTTTATGCCAGATGAAAGCGTGTATCCCAGGTATTATGTCAAGTGCATCTTTCTATTCCCAGATGTTGTTAATACAGGTTATGTTAGCTTGTATTCGTACAGCACATCCTGCCATATGCAATGCCAAGGACAGCCTCCTATAACCAGGTGCTGCCATCATAAGCCTAATAAGGTCTCACAAGACAGGCATGGCCACTGCGAGGTACAGTCTTACATGTTGAGGTGATGCCTTCATATGTCAGGTAGATCCTGAAATGACAGTTATTTTTTCGTCAGCTACAGCAGCAAATGCCAAGCTATAGTCACACATTGTGAGCCATAGAATCAGAGGTCCGGATGCTGTTATCTTTTCAAGTGCAGCCTGAAACATCCACCTAAGCCCACTACCCTGCCCCAAAAAAACTTTGGAACTCACTGCCCCTCCCACTCATCCCAAGACTCCTTCTGTATCTTTAGGAAACAACTCAAAACGCACCTCTTCACTCTAAGCCTAAGCAACCAAGCACCCCCTTTCACCTAGCTCACATCTCCACCCCCCCCCCCCAGCTCCTAAAGTTAACCGAACTGTTTATTTGTTATTATGATCACGTCTTCTATCTGTAAGTCTTTCCTTCTTTTCATTGTATGTCTTGTACCTGCCTTGTAACAACTAACTTCTACTCCCTGTAAGATAGCACATAGATGCCTTTGGCCTTCGCGCGCTTTATAAGCTTGAAAATAAAATAAATAAAAATGGTTCATAAATCTGTCCCTCGTCATTAGCTCTCCTGCCTCTTTCTGCACCACGGAGGTGATGCCGTAAATAGGGAAAAAAAGAGCTCCCACCCCTTGTCCACCAAACAGCAAATAGAAGGCTGCAGAGGGCTTAGGTGAAGGACAAAGGGTGGGAATTGCAGAAAGCAAGCCGGTCTCCTTAAGAGGCCACGTTGCTTTCCGCTGCCGGCACCAAGTCACTGGGATTGGCAATGGCAGGGTATTACTCGAAAATGTCGGCTCTTTTTTGACGAATTGTCGTTTACTGCGTATTTTACAGGTTCAATTAAATCGAATTTGAATACTGCGTTTTTGAAACTGTAAAATATGTTTTGCGTCTCATGGCTGTCATTTCTCTGCCTCCTGCGCTTGTATCATCAATCCGGCATACCCACTGGCTCTGCCCCCCCCCCCTCTCATGGCTGCAAATGCTGCTTTTTCGCGATTGCTCTCTTGGACACGCTCTCTCGCAGGTAACCGTATAATTGCTTCATCTACAACTTAATTTTCATCCCTCTCACGGTTATAATTTGGTCTCGCTCCCGCTTCAGACCTTTATTCTGTGTTTTTACCCATCATTTGTCTACACTTTGTTCTGATTTAACCCTCTTTTGACTATAATTTAGCCACGCTTTCGCCTGTTCTTTATTGTTATGTTAAAAGGTACTTATATAGCACACTGTCACCAACGGAATTGGTCCCCAGGCGCTCTGGCGGATCTGCAAACAGGAAGGAGGGCAAGTAGGATTAGTTGGGTGGAGGGGAGTAGGAAAGTAGGAAAGAGGTGGTGTGCTGTTGGCGGCTTCAGCTCGGGATACACAGAGCGCTGGGCTTAGGTGCTACTAGTATCAGATGGGGCGAGAGCTCGTGTGCTGTACGTGCTGTTTATGTGTTGTTGATGCGGTGTGGTAAATTGCGTGCGGATTGCTGGGAGAGAAATGGTTGTGTGAATTTTATGAGGATTAAGTATGCAGAGTGTGTTCCATTTTTTAGTTGTCTACTCTTGATGACATTTTCAAAATATACAAGATTCACAATTCACTATTGTAAACATATTTTGTTACATTGTTTTTTATTTGGTTAAACGTACATCCTTTGTGATCCTAATCAACCATTTTTACCAAGTGCACTGTAGTGTTTCTTTCATTTTTTATAAATGTATCATTTTTTGGGTTTAGTCGATTTACCTTTTTACAAACATAGAACATTTCATGCTAAACTTTTGATAAATACGTAACAATCAATTCAGGCTATTTCAGTATAAATATAACCAATAATAATGAAGAGAAAAGGAAAGAATGCGTCCATCCACACAGGCACCTATCTATGGACATTTTCACGTGAAAACAACCTATTACAATATAGATGTAAAGTTGTACAATTATCATAGGAAACCGTCGGTCAACGTCTTACTGGTCAAAGAGCACGCGCAAGCCAAAGGCAGAGCAGAAATGCTCTAATTGCTAGTCAGCACGGGCATTTATTTGATATAGCAATGCAGATTTTCACATATTACTTATAGTGTCTAAGAGGAACTGTGTCACTAGGCAACATCTTTGCTATATGGCACCACACCCTGTGCAGCGCAATGTGAACCGACACGGAGGGAGAGTTTAAGCAATAGGCCCAAAATTCGGCAGATTTCATGGAATCGTAATTGTGAACTAAGGTCTCGTATGTGCCCATGTACAGTGTGCATACTTTTGGGCACTCAGTGGACAGATGTTTCCAAACTGCCGCATTCCCTACACACACGACAATATCTACGTTGCAGCAGTATTTTCATTTGCGGACCCAGAATGGATAGCAGCAGGAGTTGCTTTATCCGAAGGCGCAGCATGAGCCAGCGTACTTCTAGACTAGGACTCAAAATAATGTAGGATTGTGGTGTTTTGTAACTGTAGCTATAAGAGCATAATCTTTGTTCCAACCAAATAGATCGTATTAACTTTAAATTATCATTTTTTTTACTTCGGTAACCACACATGATTTTCCAATTCTGGGTACCACTCAATCGCACGGAAAGTAGATCTCACAAGATCATCAAACTTGTTGGCGTTCAAGTATCCATTCCTCCCGCAATTTGCCCAAAAGATTTTCAGAAGGGGGCATACCAGTGCCATTTTAGCCTTCAAGTGAAGTTTTACCCTCTTCCTTTTGACCTGTCCTCCCACAGAAATAAGCCCCAGCTCCAGGCGAGCAGCCTCCACAGGGACAGAGGGTCTCAGTCTCAATAGCTTTCTCCAAAATATCCAAAATAATGTGAGGATAAGTGGGCCCTGCACTCATTTCCAGCCAAGATAAGGGTAGTGGTCTACATATGACACATCGCCCAAATAAGAGTCTAGCTTCACCCAGTTTACCTTCCCTTAGATATCAAAATGATCTTTGTTTTTTCAATGTTAATCTCAAGATCATTCTCCTTTGCATACCCAGCCAGGGCGTTCAACATAGATTTGCAGCCACTCGAGCGTATGGTCAAAGATCACGAGGTCATCTGGGTACAACATACACGTGACTCTCGTTTGGCCAATCCTACGTGAACAGTTAGAAGCGGACAGCATACCTGTGATAAGATCAGAAATATAAATGTTACAAAGCAGGGGAGCCAGCACACAGCCCTGCTCGACTCCCCTGCTAAGCTTCACCAAAGAGGTCCACCCTCCACCATTGTCCAGTCGAACTCTAGCTCCTGTCACTTCATGAAGCTTCTCGATTATGTCCAAAAGCCACCCTGGACACCCCATACACTCCATTTTACTTCAGAGCTGAACCAACAAGCGTATGTTCTGCGTGGTTGATGAACCAGGCCGAAAACCCATCTGTAGATCATACATGATGTTCTCTGCCGCAACCAAGCCTAATTCACCCTTAATGCAAAGCCTGCAAACAGCTTACCAGTCACGTCCAACATGGAGAGCAGCCTGTCATTTTCTGGCCTAGTCCCGTCTCCTTTCTTGTAGACAGAAACAAGAACAGACTGCCTCCAAGTGGACGGAATGGTATGCTAGTAACATACCTTATCAAATAAGGCCTTCAATCAGGGTGCCCAACCTTCAGGATCTCTTAAGGACTGCGTTTGCCAGTGCATTAGGGCCAGGAGCTCTTGATGGCTTTAAGTTATTTATTGCCTGCAGTATTGCCTCAGTGGAGAAATCTAGTGTCCAGGGATCCCCATACTCTAGATCAGATGCAATCGGAGGCACTATCTTTGGGTTCAGGTAGTGCAGCCATGTACTCTCGCCAATGGGGTTAAGAATACATTTTTCTTTAGATCCCTTGGCGGCAGTCAGCACTTTCCATATAGATCGCATATTTCCTCCGCTGAGGACTCCAATCATACGTTGCCATTGTATGCTTAGCACAGAACTCCTCCAGTGCCTCAGTCACTGTCTGTATCAGTTCTTCTTTTTGTTGATTTCACTATGAAGCTGGGGGCCAGGAGAAACAGACTTTCTCAAATCCCTGACCACTTCACGCATATTTCGCTTGGAAATCCAGATAGCGATGTCCAATGGTTTTCCTGTACCTTTTCCCACGGACTGTGCCCGTCTCAGGCCAATAGATGCCACATTGGCGGTGAGGACTCTAAACCAATTCTCCATCTCGTCTGAGGTAGAGGCTAAGAATGAATGCCTGTTTGTCAGTCGATCCTCCCAATGCTATTTACGGCTGTCGTAGCCCTATCAATGCTGGCCCCGGTCTACTGAATCTGATTGCCTGAGTGGCTTGGTGAAAGGCCTGTAATGTGAGACCTAGGGAATGTCTTCATAGGAAGCTGCATTGTCGAAATTAAAAGGGGCATGGTCACTATGGGGACTCCAGGCTATCGCGAAGGCCAGAACACATTCTAAGACAGCGTTACTGCCAAAGAAATAGTCCAGAGTTTACCTTTTATGTCCACTCCTCCAAGTCCATACCCCAGGCGTGTCCCTACTAGCTCGACCGTTTATCAATACCAGTTGCCATTCCTTAAGAAAATAAACCCATAGACATCCATGAGTGTTTTCCCTCTGCTGTAGCAGCTTTGACTCCAGAATTTTTTTCGCAAAAGAGGAGCAGTGTTCTCCATTTGCACAGTGTGCATTTAAATCTCTTCCTGGAAGGATCAGATCGTGTTCTACTCCTCCTCCCCAATCTAGAACTATTTAATCGATATATGTGATGATGTCGTTTGTGCTACGTCCTCCTGGAGGGTCATACACATTTAATAACAGCATGTTTTGTCCTACTTCCCTCTACCCACACATTGACTTCGACCACCATCACGTTGTCATCAGTACTAATAAGTATCAGCTCGGACCCCCTGGCTTGCTTAACGCCAATCAACAGGCCCCTGAATGGTCTACCTCGAGGGCCCTTTATTTGTCAAGGTCTGGTGTATTACAAAACCCTCAATGTAAACCTTGTCCATCAGCCATGTATCCTGACACATGATAATGTCATGTTCCAAAAGTAAGGGTAGGGAATCTGCTTCTGAAAATAAATGTTGATGGCTTCTAGTATTCCAACAGAGAAGCTTTAGGCCTCACTTAGAGATGTGGTACTGTTGTGGAAGGAGGCCCTTGAACCATTGCCACTCCTGCTAATTTAGGGTGGACATGGGTGATTGCACTGGTGTCGCACTCTTTTCCTCAAACAAAATTCGATCAACTGTACATTTGTCACAACAATTAGAGGCCACAGAGGCAGGAACCAAAAGTTAACTTGTGTAGGCGTATCATTGCAGCTGTATCTGGTAAACAGCAGAGAAGACGAGGTAATTTCCCACGTTTGTATTAATCGGTTCTATAAATTCAAAATCAGAGGTATTGAGGATCCTCAACATAGGTATTGTAGACCAGAGCTTCAGTACTTCAAGCCGGTTAAGGTGTTTTACACCTCAACGTGATTTCACGGGAGCAATGGTCAGAATTAATGGACCCGGGGTGGGAGGGACCGATGTAATATTCTGGCTGGGGCTATGTGTCTCGAGTGGGCTATTATCGGCCACAGGATCTCCACATCCAACTGCCTGCTCCGTATTGCTAGACTGCAGATCCGTTGCAGCAGTTTTGGGCATAGCTTTGGTAGTCTGTGTGGCCTTTACCTCCACTACGGATACTGGTGATGTCTCTTTAGTCAGCCAACTTGTAAGAGCCCCACACTTATTTGTTGTCTTTCTTTTCGGTGCGTCTCCTTTCTCCTCTGCTTTTTAGATTTTTGTGCTCGTGGTACTATTGTGGAAATCATAGGAGCATCTGCCACATCCACTTCTGATGTCAATATTATGGAGGCAAGGTTGTCTATTTCTTCCCTTTTCTTTGCACAACAACACTCTTTGTGGGTCTTATAGGTAAGAGGTGAAGCCTCCACATCTAATGGCATCACTGATATGCCAGAGCTGAGCGTAGGAGCATCACTCGTACCGACCACTGTGTTAGCAGGCAGGGGTATTTGTATTCCCAGAACCTGATGTTGCTCAAGCAGTGATGTCAAATGCTGCACCATTACACCCTGCTGTTCAAGATACTCATGAATATGCATCCAAAGTTTCAACAGGACCTTCACCACAAAGTGTAGTGCGCCGTTATTGAGGACCACTACAGTGCTGCTGGTGCTACTGTTCACCGATGTACTATGGTCCGCGTTCTCCAATTCTTTGGGTGATTGACCTGTGTCAGTGGCAGGAAATCAGTTTGGAGTGAAAGGCATCCGTATGGAGTGGTCATTGTATGGAAGTAATGCAGTAGCAGAAGAATGGGGACAAGACGATGATGTCAAGTCCCCATTTTAGGGTACAGCACTGTGCAAGTCAAAGGTAGATTGGATGGCCCCTTGTAAGGAATAACAAAGGGCTAGCAAGAAATTATTGTCATCAATTTTGACCATCAAGCAGTTTCTACTACTAGGGGGTTCATCTTCCATTATGGCAGTTAACGGTTCTGAACTGTCCACTGGTGATAGTCCATTTTCATTTTGCATGCTGGCAAATTTGGCCGTTTTACTGAATCAGATGAGAAGTAGGATGTAATATGCCCACGGCTTACTTGCTTGGTTTGCTTCGATGGTGTATTTGATGTATTGGTCCCCGGAGGAGGCAGGGTGGCGAGTTGCTGCTCGGTGCTCATACAGCATGATCAGGTGCTTTCCTTTTTTGTAAGGTTTGTTTTTACGAAGGTTATATGCCTTCAATCTGGACTAAGTTTCCGGCATAATTAATGAAATTATGTAATGTATGGTACATAACGTTTGTGACAACGTAGGTGCACTTTAGGCTTGACTGCTGTGAGCCGAGAACTAGGGTCACAGTTAGATAAAGAATTTCAGAGTAATACTCTGCAATCATCTTAATGTCTGTACCTTTTAACGTGGTGGTTATCCAGCTCAGGCTCTTCCTCTCTCGAGCCGCACCACGCCATTGCCCAGAAGCACAGAACACAAAACCCTTGGCGCCACTCTGCTCAGGCATGGAGGATTTGTTGAATATTTCCAGAGTCCAGCAAATAGCAGCAACAAAAGACTGTTCAAGGATAGCGTGTCCGCACAAAACACTCGACACACTCTGCACCGCTCCGCCCAGGCAAGAGATCTGACCCTGTCAAGAGGGGATGAGACAGCTCTGAGCCTGGGGTGGGAGGCCTAACACTGGGATTCCCATAGCCAGTCCTCCTACAGAGTTGGGTTGTGGGCGTTGGGAGGGCTCCAGGCCCTGTCCCTTTTTCATGTGCCTGCATGTATGTTTGAAATAAACACCACTGTCGATTACTTTACCCCTCGTCTGTAATGCCCAATTCTGGCCAGTTTCTTTCAATTTGACGCATAGGATTTCAGGTACCAGCACCCTTGGTGGTGAAACAGCTAATGAGCAACCGGACCAAGATTGAGACCGCAAAGAGCAGATGGGACACAGAGTAAACCAAGCAGCAGCTTAACCAACCCAAGTCACTGCGCGACCTCACACTGGCACAATTCCAGGCTAGCGAATGCACAATCGCTCAAGCAATGTTCGCATGCTCTCCCACAGATAATGTACACACCTGAGAGGGGGCTGCGTGATGTTCTCCACAAACCAGAACATCAAGCCTGTCTGAAAGCCCTCACATGAACTGGGATATTGACTGCAACTGGCCCCATTTCCTGAAACCAGGGAGCCGTGTACAAGAAAGGGGTGGGCTTAAAACCCCTTTTGTATGTTTTCTTCCCTGTAACAGCCCCCTCTAGGGAAAAGACAGACAGTAGATGGCCTGGGCAACAAGCTGAGGGAGTGAGCCAATGGAGGGGCAAGGGACAGGATACACGGGGCACAGGAAACAGGAGGATGTGAGTTATTTGGCTGAAGTCAAGGGAGGAGGAGAACCAACAGACCAAGCAGAGGAAGGACGATGTGGAAGAACATTAAGGAGAATTGCTGAAGGAGTGTGCAAGGTAAGGTATTGGTTGGTGAAAGTGTTACTATGGGTTGAATGCATGTGCAAGGTGTAAGAGTGGAAGTAATAGAGGGAAAGTGGGGAGTGAATGGGGAGATGAATGGGTAAGCGAAAGGAGAGTGCATGTGAGAGAAGGCATGAGTGGAGAGTGGTAGTGGGGAGAACAGTAGAAGGGAGAGTTTTTGAGTGAACAGTGAAACACAGCAGTAGAGTGGAAAGAGGAGCCTAGTAGTGGTGTGCAGAAAGGGGGAAGAGAGTAGTAGATAAGATCAGATGGTGGAGGTAGGTAGTAGAGAGAGGAAAATTGAAATAAGAGGAAGTGTGAAGGAGAGATGAGAGAGCTGGTTGGTGGAGTAGTAGGGAGGAGAGCAGAAGGAAAGGGAAAGTGATTGACAGAGAGAGGAATATCAGAGCATGGAAACAAAGGACCAAGTGAGGCCTGAGTGTCTGGAAGGTACGTATACTTAATTGGGGAACTTCGGAAAGGGACCACCAAGGTTGTTCCCTGAGGGAGTTTAGAGAGAAGGCGTTTGCATTTTGGCCATCACAACCAGACCGACAGCTTCAAAGATAGTAGGGGTTACTGATATCTAGTAACAAATAGCCTGCACAAGATGAGGGACGGATTGGCGGCAGCCCTTAGAAAGCACTTCGACTATTCTGGAGAAAAAAAAGCTAACCGTCTTCGAGAGTTGGTGTTTTCTTGAGGCTATCTTTGACACTGTCCAGAGAAAAAAACCATAAAGTTCCCTTTGCTCACCAAAGCTAGCAGAGTCGCAAAGTAAGGTCGAACTCGAGTGCAGCTCAGTTTAAGAGTTTTCCAAGCTTATATGCAAGTACACAATAGCACATCTGTTGAGCCAGGTTCATTAGTATGGGTCATCTCTTATACATCAGACAAGTCTACAGAATATAATATATAGGTTTAAATTCAAACAGGACTCTGGCCATTTGGAGCTGGAAAATCTTAATTTTTAAACCTAAAAAAATAAAATCAATAAATGGCAGGTACTTGCCAGTTCAATTTCTAGTTTCCATTAGGCGCTGGGTACTGTGGGGCTGCTGTGTGGAAATGTTGTACTGGTTGGCCACCACAAGTAAATGAAGACACAGATCAGAGTGAAACCATGACTACTTTATTCAACTTCAGCGCGAACTGTTGTGCTTCAAAAATACGCCTTGCTTCCCCTCTCACCCAGTCACTGCAAGGCCATGCCATGTCGGCGAGGTTGCATCATCAGGTTAGCCAAAACCAAAAACCAAAAGGCCAAAAACCTTGAGGTCATCTTTGACTCCACACTTTCATTCTCCGCACACATTTGACATCTCAAAAAAGTCAAACTTCTAACTGCACCTCCTCTCAGTACTCTGCATTTCCTCTCCTTCCCTCAAAAGCTTACCGTCTCCCAAGCTCTGGTTCGCTCTAGGTTGGACTACTCTAACAGCCTCTTTCTAAATCTACCTGCCTCCAATCTCCGTCCTTTACAACTAATCCAGAACAGGACTGCGAGACTTGTCCTTGGCCTCAAGCCCTAGGATCCTATCTCCAGCTCTGAAATCCCTTCATTGGTTCCCAGTGGATGCAAAGATTACATTTAAAACCCTTTGCATTGTCCACAAGGCTTTCTGGGGCCTGGGTCCAAAATACCTTTAACTATCCCTCCGTAAATACCTCCCTTCTCGAGCCCTTCGCTCTTCTACTTTCACCTCCCTCAGGGTCAGTCGTTTATCAGAGAAACAAGCTGGGGGTAGATCTCTGTCTTCAACTGGGGCCTCCCTTTCGAACAGCCTCCCTGCCACCTTTAAACTTGAGGAGAACCATCTCCAGTTCCGGAAGCACCCCAAGACCTTCCTCTTCCCTTCTGCCTTTGCCCCTCTTCTCCCCTGCTGAACTGTTTTCTCTCTGACACATGCACCTTGCCACCCTCTGTCCTTCGGGCCCAGGTACCTGCTCACCCTGCCATCCTCCTGCACTGCCTGGGGGCCTCTCCTTGCACTGGGGTCTGTATCATACAGTTCCCCACCCATTTCTCTTCTGCACTTATCAGATATACCCTATCTGCTTAAACCAGCACTTGCCACTTGTTGACAGCACTACCACCTATATTCATTTTACTTATTCTGTTCTCTCCTTTGTTCCGCACTTTCCACCTCTCCCAACTCCCATGCACTTTCCCCCGTTTTTCCCTTTCCCATGAACTTGCGCGTTCTTAATGTCACTGGGCCTAGTAAGACTGTTTTTGTTCTCCCTTGCTCCTCTCCCTTTGCCTGGTCGCGCTCTGAAACACTTGTGTATGAGCGCAATATAAATAAAATATAATATTATATCATACAACATCTCCCACGGGCAAAATAAAATTCCTTGTGGTGTTACGTCAGTTCATCGTTTTTCATATCTCTCGATTGAGTCGCATCGGCATCCTGATGCATCTGACAGAGAGAGAACAACGCAGTCTGCTCACTCAGGTCTATAGACCTTGATTGAACTAATGCTTCTTCGGCCTGGCTCTCTGCCTCTGGTTCATTCTAATTGGACAGCATATGTTTCTAGAAATGTGACACGTTGCGAGTGATCACTCGATGCGGAATTTTCACAGTCACCATAGATCCATTGATGTGCTATGCTATAATGGGCGCATGGTCAAATGTAGATACACACTTTCCCAATTGCCAACGGTGAACTAGAACACTATCACCCAGGTGTATGGACAACCAGGCAGCATGCCTACTCTGGTCAGCGTACTCCTTTCATGCCTTCATTCTTTTCTTGGTCAGCCATCAGTACTTCCTGATGAACGAGTTTGTCTTGGTTAGAGATGTGTGGTAGCCTCGCCCTTCACTTCCTTCTATACATTAGCTCAGAGGGGCATTTCTCTGTGGTACTGTGAGGGGGGTTCCTGTAGTCTTTCAACAGATTGCACAGTGCTTGATTGAGACAACGCTCTGCTCATTTTGTTGCACCATCTTCTTTAGGGTGCCCATGAACCTTTCAATCACCCCATTGAATTGAGGACATAAGGGAGTGATTTTTCAGTGTTGAACACCCATGTGCTGTAGAACATGGGTGACTTCTGTCCCACTGAAAGGGGGTCTGGTGTCTGACTTGAGCACTTTAGGGATACCCCATGCTGAAAAGGTGTCCAGTTCCCGGTTCTACTACCACCCCCACCAACCTGTGCAAAAGGGAATCGAGAGTATTCGTCTATTAACACTAGCAGATACTTTCCATCCTTAAAAGGTCAGAAAAAGTCAACTGCTAGCTTGCTCCACATGGTCTCAGGCAGCTCTGACATCTGTAATGGTTCGAGTCTTTCAGGTCCCATGGTAAATTAACATAGATGACATGTTCGTATGGTGTTTTCTATGAGGGCATCGAGCTATGTGGAACTACGTGGTGTCTAATCTGTCACATGGTGGCCACTACTCCTCTGTGTCCCTCATGTGCGAGGTCAACAATTTGTTGTCGAAGGCTGAATGCAACAACCAGTTGAGTGCCCCTCATGATGAGTCCCTCCTCAGAAACAGATAGCTCATCTTGTACCTGAAAGAAAGCACACTGATCAGCTACTGTTATCATGCCCCCCTGATCGCTGTCTGCAGTCAGAGTACCACTGTCTCGTTATAATCCGTTCTCACACTTGGAGTAGTGTTTTATCTTGGTGAATACCTTCCTTTATGAGAGCAATAGATACCAGTCCCGATGTCCATGAATCAGTGATGAAATTGATGCATTCTTCTGCTATGGATGGATTCCGTGCCAGAGTGGATAGTGGATGTCGGGATATGATGTTCACTGGGATGCGTTCTTTTCCTGGCTTGTGAATTATATAGAAGTCATAATCCTGCAGGTGGAGGTCCCATCTGTCTATGCAGGACCTGTGCTATTTTGATGATGTAATTTGCTATTAGACAATGCATTCCCTTCTCAACTCGCTACTGAAGGTGAATGGGTATTTTTTGAGGGTGCTGAGCAATAGGTGTTACTGATTCATCGATGTAGACCACCACAGGGGGTCCTTTGAGACACCCCAAGCCTTCAAAGAGAGATGGGACTTTGTGAACAATTGGGTGTGGTGATTGCATGTTGTACATCACAGCCGCGACGTTCATGGCTATGGCTGTGTAACTCCTTAGCAAATTGCTTCCCAGAACTTCTCCTTGGAGGACATGGACTTCAGATGGTAGCCGTCTTCCTTTGTATCCAAGCATGGTTTGAAACGTTCCATGATTTGTCACCAGATCCTTCGCAGCCCATCGATAAACTGCCAGTTCAGAAGGTATCAGGGTTGGGGACTCCCTCATCTTGTTGAATTCGAAATTGAATGCTACTCACCGTAGTAACTATAATACTCCAGTTTTAAGTCCCCATTCTGCCATCCTGTACGGACATACCCGGGGCGGGGATAGTACCAGAACCTTTAGCAGTGACAAAAATTGAGCTTCCCCTTTAAATTTATGATGGTGTGCTGGAACACAGCCACAGGCGTAAGCACGCCTGCTAGCCCTGCCCTCCGCTGCCTTAGCTCAGTCCCTTTGCACGCCGGACGGTGTTCACAAGGTCCATTGTCAGGAATTACTTCATCTATGTGGGAGGGAGGTGGATCGTATGGAGGAAAGGGGATTTAGGACTAGGAATATTATAGGCACTAGGGTGCACAATATTCAATTACTCCTACGTCCTGTCCTCTTTCCTCCATCCAGGGCAATTACAACGTACCCCTGAAATTGGGAGAAGGACATGAACCACATATGAGGCAGATTCTTTAACACTGTCTGCCAGAATACCACATCCGTTCTTGAGCTGGTTTCTAGCGAGTAGTGTTTGCAGAATGCCAACTGTGTAGCCCAGGTAGTGGCTTTGCTGAATGCTTCCCAGGGAGCGTGTCTTGAAAAAGCAACTATGTGGCCTTTGCCCAGACCGCATGTGTGTGGATTCCGTTGGAAACGGGTTTATTCTGCGCCTTGTAAGCCTTGTGAATAGTCGTGACCATCCATCTGGAGATGGATGCTTTAGACACCTGTAAACCCAGAGAGGATCTGCCGAAGATGACAAGGACGACTTCCATTTTCCTCATGTCCTTAGACGATAGAGGTAGAATTTGAGCACCCTGCGGAGATCCAACAGATGTACAGCTTTTTCCGCTTCATATTACGGATTTAGGAAAAACACTTGTAAGGAGTCAGGAATGAAACTCTGACACAAGTTAGCCATGCTTTCGGTTAAAGACCTTAATTGAAAACAAAAAGGGTTAGGAAAATGCCTCTTTGACCATACTCTAAGAGGAATTTCCCTAACTAAACCAATACTGTTCAGTACTGATTTGTGTCAGAATGTCCAAACAAAACTGCCCCATGTTCAAAGTTCTATTCAGACCCTCACACTTTAAACTGAAACTTTAAGATCCCTTTAGATCTATGGCACCTGGCTGCCCCAGAATAAAATTTTTTAAAAAATGGTCTTTCTACTCCCCTTCACGTTCCCTTCCTGAAATTCTAATTTTATTGACACTGACTCGACTAGACGACTAGACATTTCAGAGTCCTGATATTCCGAAGTCCCAGAAGGAACAAGTTACATACCTTTAACTCCTGTTCTCTAGCATGGGTCTGGCATGGATTCACATGCTCGTGAACAATCCCGTTGTCAGGCCGGGAATCCTCAGTAAAAAAGAAAAGCAGTTTCACTTTAGCCTGAAAACTGCATTTCTCCTCTATAACCAATCACTGTCCCCTGGGTCATACTGCCCCCATCCAATGACAGTCGTCTCCCTCAGCTCCATCCCTGGTGGCCCTCTTCAGATTTGGCATAGCACGTAAAGTGGCAGTATGAACCAAGAAGAGCCACAGAGTGGAAGGAGGGAGTGTTTGCATGTGAATCCATGCCAGACCCATGCTGGAGAACAGAAGTTACAGGTAAGTAAGAGCCCCTCCCACAGGAACGAGAAGGCCCCTCGGCTGAGGTAACCTGCTGGCGAACCTCTGGCACTTGGAGTTGGCTGCCCTCGCAAAGAGATCGATCCAGGGTTGACCCCACTTGCTGAAGAGAAAAGACACTTGATCCTGACAAAGCTCTCACTCGTGGCAGGACCGCAGATCCCGGCTGAGCGAGTCAGCCATGGTGTTCTTGGTGCCCACCAGGTGAAATGGGATGTGAAAAATGTCCTGAAGAATGGCCCAGTGCCACAGGGACTGAGCTTCCAGGGAGAGCGCTGGGTAGCATGTCCGTCCCTGCTTCTGGAAGTAGAACATGGTGGTGGCGCTGTACATGCCGATCCTCACCACCTTCCCCCTCAGTTGAGGCAGGAATGATTTGAGGAACCAGAAAACTGCACAGAGTTCCAGGACGTTTATGTGAAGGTATTTTTCCTCCGGGAGCCAGAGGCCTCTGGCATGCAACTGCCCAGTGGGGACCTGTGAAGAACCCTAAAGATCCCTCACTGAAACCCTGCTAAAGTCTACTCCCAGGTGACCAGGAGAAGGCAGACACTTCCTGACCCCAACCATGGGGGTAGTGAACTGCAGGAGGATCACCTGGGAGGAGACAGGGCCCAGGGTGGTGAGGAGATTCTGTGGGATGAGACGCAGTATTTTCCCTCCAATAGGAAGACTCTTACCAATGTGAATAAAGAGGTCATGGTTTATTGTCATTGTAATGTCTCTAAACCTTATATTAGATGTAGGGTTGTGAAACATAAGGTTATAAAACTGAAGCTATCTATACCAAAAGAAAGATACCTTTCGGTATCCCGACTAAACACCTTCCTCAATTCCAAGGGTACAATGTAAAGGAATATGGAAATGTCTTCACTAAAACATCTTCCTCTGTAATTGCTCATTCTCTAAGCCCATCTGTTAAAACATTTAAGGGAATTGCATTTACCCTTACAAGTCCCAGAATCCTAGAGGTACTGAGATGAGGAAGAGGGCCGAAGAAGCATGCAGATGTAGCAGTCGGGCAAGTAAGCCTAGCAGGCATTGCAGTAGTCATGCAATCAAGGCTAATATCCCACACCTGAAGCACATTACTGAACCTGGGAAGCATAAAATGCCCCCTCAGGAAAGAAGGAGTAGAAGGAGTTGACCGGGAGCTGGGCGGCTGGCTGGAGCAGTAGAAGCAGAGGAGAAGCACAAAGCTGGCAAATCACGAAGAAGCGGGAACACAGAAGGGACACTGGAATGTGGAGACAGCAGTTTTCACCTGCAAGTTTTAAGAGTCCTATTCTCCCAAAATTTTAAATGCAGAGACTGTGCTGAGGAAAACATGAAGGAAGCTGAGTTTTCAGCATGTGAGCTTTATTGCCGTGATTGCAGAGCTGTGAATGTGCAGGAGATTAAGGCCAGCAGAAAAAGGCAAGCCAAGGGCCTTGGGAGAAAAAGGTACTCCCAATTCAAGTGGCCGGACCGGAGACACCCATACAGGAGAAGGGTGTGGGTCCCAAGCGAGCAAGAAGTGGTAGAGTGGTAGAGGAACCCGGGAAAGCAGTTCAACCCACAAAACCAATGTCTATGAAGCTGGTGAGTGAAGAGTGTCTTGGCTGCAAATGTAGCCAACTCCTAATGGATTTTGTATTGTTTAAGTGTATGGTTTAATGCGAGTGAAAGCTGTTTGTTATATTCAAAGTCTTGTTAACAATAGAATTGTAGCACTCTTGTGTTCTGGAGAAGATCAAAACTTGCGTGAGAAGCTAAAATCATTGAAAACAAACCATTGTGATCACAATACATGAACAGGTGTTCAAGAGTTTCAGACTCCTCACAATTGGAACAAAACCTACAATGGTCCCAACTTCCGATCTCTTTGAACCCTGACCAATTCTTGATACCTGATCCCGTATGGATAATATCCAACCGGAATCGCATGTATGTCCTTCTGGCATTCTTGTCCGGAAAGCACAGAATATAGGGCAGGCGTGGGGAAAATGCATGTCTAAATTTGGCATGTGTGCCAAATGAAGTGTAGTCTGCTATTAAGTCCGAATTACGGGCCCATGCATTCCTATAGAACCTAGATTTAGCTCTCCCCGGAGTGACAATCAAGTCCTGTTGTGACATATTCAAGGTACTCAAAATTTCAGACATGCGTATTTTAAATTTTGAGATCGATTCTGGCTGGTCTGCTTGAAGCATTACCCTGAAATCCTCAGAGAATTTGGCGGTGGCAAAAGCATTTTGCAGTATGTGTTAACAATACGCCATTCATGTTTATCCGCCAGGGAATATAGACCCAATTCATGTAACAAGATGGCATTAGGCAAGTATCCGGGGAGACCCAAGACTTTTTTCCAAATTTTTCCCTGCAGTGTATTCAGGATAGGACCCATATTCAACAGACAGACATCGAGACTATACAGTAGGATAGACTCTACTTTCATAGTGTAGAAGTATAACAAAGGCATGATAGAGTAGCTACAGTACCTGGAGAAAAGGATTCTCATCTGGGCAGACAGATGATTCAGCTTGACGGTCAGTATACTTCGCCAATTTGCGAGAGACATACCGTTTGATATGTGGTAACCCAAGTAAGTAATCTCTTCCATGATGACTATAGGTTTGAGATTTACAACATACTTGAACCCTATAGGTTTCTTCTTCTTTGAAAAGGCTATAATATGAGATTTAGCCGAGTTGATGGTCAAATTATTGAGCATACAGTAATCTTGAAAGATGTTTAATTTGTTCTGTTATTTTGTTTTATGCAAATATTAGAATTATTTTTTAATATTGGATATGGAAAGTGTTTAGAGATGCTAATTGCAAAAAAAAAAATTGTAAAGGTGTAAATTGATTTTTATTACCAAAAACAGAATTCTTTTAAAAAAAGAAAACAAACCATTGTTGAACCATTCAAAGACTGTTACTACTTAACAGAGTGGTCGCGTGTCCCTAATTAAGAAGAGGCAACACCTGCTAAACCATTACCGATTACTGAACGTTGACAATATACAAGTTACAAATTACAAAGAGTGAATACTACATCAAAAGGAGGTCACATGTGCCCAAGTGTAATTCCCAAAGAAAGTTAGATCTTTATTCTTTGCCGTTATATGGGAATACAATTGTTTATTCAAATGTAACTCTTAAAATCTGCTTTAAAGAAAGGTTGTGTGTGCCTAGTTGTGTTTTCACTTGAAAGACTGAATACTATACTGTATCTAGAAGTGACAGTCTATGCATTTCTACAAAGTAAAAAGTCTAAACCCTTGCAGAGAAGAACATGCATTACCCAAGCCAAGAAGCAACACCTTTTGATAGTGAAACTAGCCTTGGCAAGAGTTAAGGAACCATCGGACTACACTGAAGTTGCTAACAGTCAAGTGGGACAAGATACAAGTATACTCTTGTTGCCTGAAGCTGAGAGAGTGGCACCTAAACATCTGGGTGATTGCTTTTACTGATAACTGGCAAAAAGGTGTGAGCAAAGCTGGGGAAGGTAAAATTAAATGCTTGAGAAGAATATTCTGAAGTAAAGTACAACCTGTGGTGCCAAAGACGCTGAAGCTACAGGGAAGTGAGCCTTATGATCGGGAGCAGGTCGGTATGGTGGCAGACAACAGGAGAGACAAAGAGGTTGCCCCTTTCTGATAGTCATTAAAAAGGAAGAGCGCCTTTCCTGCCTGAAGAGGTAGAAGTGTATCTTTTCGAAGCCGGTCTAACAATTCAAAGTACTGAGCTGTGGTGGTAGTAGTACTTAAACGGTGGTAGTACATTGAGTTGTCAGCAGATGGAACCTTGAAGTGGTATGAACCAGTAAACGTATTGTGGGACAAAGGTCACCATCCTCATAGTACCAACAGTAGAAGTATGGTTGTATAGGTGGAAGAAGCAACATAAAGAATACATCCTGACAAATATGCCAATAACTAAAGAAGTCCTAAAGAATTATGTATTATTGACTTTGCGGGAATATTGCACCTTCTTTTTGAACTATGGCAAACTATTTGGAAGAAGAGAATGTATTCTAACCAGAATTACCATTGGTGTCATTCCTTTTCTGGAGGTTGGAAGGGGCTCTTTCATCCAGGAACAAAAGATTTACTACCAGTGTCTTTGTTTGATGAACTTTGTCTTTGACTTGGAAAGATCCAGTTGGTTTAAACCTTTATTTTCCTTTGTTAAACATTTAGGAGCTGATTGATTCCTGGGAGGGGACCATACCCAGGACAGAAGAAGGTCATCCAGATTCTGAGTTTATGTTGGTTATTATACTGTGTTGCCACATATTTCATTTTTATTTTTGTTGTTTAGTGTGAGGGTCAGTTATCCCATGCTAGAGAATGACCCCTTGGCTTATAGACTAGGCAGGAAATTCCCCAGTAGAGTAGGGCAAGCAAGGCTTTGTTTTCACATATTGTCTTTAATAAAATGACATATTTTGGTAAACCCACTAACAGTTGTCCGCCTCACATTACTGACCCTTCACAGGGCCCCCGGACCGTTCCAAGGAGGCACCCGTGGTGACCGTGGCCTGGTACGCTGGGATCTGAAAGGGAGCTCCTTGCATCAAATGTGGGCATACTCCCCACCATCGCAGAGCTTGTCGGAAATCCTGGTTGAGGGCGATCTTGTCCATCCAAGAGCCCGTGACTTGCAGCCACCTCGGGCATCCAAGAACCCTTGAAAAGGTCTCATCTGGAGCCTGCAGAATGGAACAAGGTGGATGCAGGAGGACATCATGCCCAACAGTGACTTGATGGCTTGCACCGCTGCAGATTGCGCAGAAGACAGGCGCTGTACCTTCCCCAAGATGGCCGCCAGCTTCTCGTCCGAGAGGGTAGCCAGACATGCAACAGTGTTGAGATCGGTGCCCAGGAACAGAGCGTTCAGCGATGGCTCCACGCAGATAGATGGATAGTTTATGGAGAATCTGAGCTCCGTGAGAAGGCAAATGGTCCCTGCAGTGTGTTGGATTGCCATTGCTTGAGAGCTGGAGTGGATGAGCCAGTCATCCAGGTAAGGGTAGACATGGATGTCCTTGAGATGTAAATGCTCTGAACACTCAGGAGGATAGCTCAGGGGCAACATGCTCGCCTTGAATGCAAGATGATGCGGAGCAACACAAATTCGATCCCCGGGTCCGTGCTTAGAAATCTCTGGGTATTAAGCGCGTTATAAATAACCAATTATAATGATACGTTATAATAATGCACCGCCACTGGAGCAAAGCACTTTGTGAACACCCTTGGTGCTGATTTCAAGCCAAAGGGCAGGGCCTTGAACTGAGTGTCATCCCTGGACCACAAACCGCAGGAATTTTCAATGCTTTAGATGAATGGGGACGTGAAAGTAGCCGTGCTCCAGGTCCAAGGACGTCAGGAAATCCCCCTCCTCCAGCTGACCTAGCACGTGCTGCAAAGGGACTATCCTGAGAATCTGGGAATTCAAATACTTGCTAAGGCACCTTAGTCTAGGATTTGCTGCCACCCTCCTGACTTCTTCCATACCAGAAAGAACTGGTGTACACTCCAGAGCTCCGTAGGGGCTGAGGAACTGGCTCTATCGCCCCCTTTATTAACATGGCTTGAACCTTGTGCAGCAGTTAGGCCATGTGCAGTCCTTGACGTGCTACAAGAAGAATGTGAGGCGCGTGTTTTGGAACTTCAAGGCGTGTCCCTGAGAAAGAACGTCCAGCACCCATTTGTCCATGGTGATGGTCTTCCACCTGTTGACAAAGTTAGCTAGCCGGCCGCCCGTGCTGGGGTGCGAAAGCGGGGGACCAGATCCACGGCCTGTTCAGGCCTGCTTGGGCATTGATGTCCTGGTCTGGGGTGACGACGACGCTGCCCTCCGTAGAAGGCTTGGAAAAAACCCCTGTAGGCTTCCTGTGTGGTAGAGCAGGAGGGCTGTCGATGGGGTACAGAGTACCCCTTGGAGGACCTGCCTGACTTCCTTCTTGAGGAACAAAAGGACAATTGTCTCATGTGCCTCAGCGTCACAAGGGATCCTGCCATCTCTGTCGGTCTTAACCGATTGGAGCTTCTCATCCACAGCTTTTCCAAACAAATTGTCCTTGTCGAAAGGCATGTCCATCACTTTGGGCTGTATGCCCGCCATGAAGTCTGTAGCCTTCAGCCAACCTTGGCGCTGAAGGTCCACTCCATTGCCCATCTGGCGGAAACAGGAGTCCACATTATCTAATGCAACTGTGATGGCAATGGCCGAGGCCACTGCACCCTCCTGGAACAGGGCTAGGGCGTCAGCCTACTTGTCCTTTGGAAGGAAGTCCAAGATCAGCCTGATCTTATACCAGAGTTCCCGGTCATACCCGGAGAGGATGGCCAGGGCGTTGGCGGCCTTGATTGTGGAAGCCATGGTGTAAATGATACGCATCCCCACCATATCAAGCTTCTCCTCCTGGTCCGGAGGCACCATGGACGAGGATGATGGGTTTGCCAAGCACTTCCTTGTGGTGGTGGACACGACAGAGTCTGGAGAAGGCTGCAATCTCAAGCACCTAGGGGCCGAGTTCGGGACCCTGTACTACTTCTCCAGCCTGTCCCGTGAAGGGTGGTGTTTGGCATCTTCATATGGTCCAAACCCTCCTCCCAAACATCTTCCAGCAGAGGAATTGACATGGTCTTCCATGAAGACTCCCAGTGTTGAAAAAGGAATCCCTCCTGCTCCTCTGGGACTAGATAGGAGAGAGCAGATTCCCTCGCGATCATGGCATGAAAGGAACCAACCTTGTCAGGGGGCGACGCCCTGGCAGGCTCATCGGCACAAAGCAGCTCCCCATCCGCTGGGACATAGTCATCATACTAATCCGTACGTGTGGCTGTAGTGTCCAAATCGGTACCTGTGTGGGTGCGTGGCAGCTCTTCAACCACCATAGTCAAAGACCTCAGAGAAGGGGGGGGGGGGTCGGGGTGGGAAGAGTTTGCTGCGGCGGCACCAGTCAGCATTTTGGCCCTGCAGGGTTCGGTTGCCACTTTGGTCCTGGGGGACTTCGCATTGGAGGGCTCCTCGCAGGTGACATAGGAGGGCTGTGGACTGGCTCCGGCACAGGTGCTGCAGGAAATCTCTGCTGTATCTCTGATACCAATATGTGGAGGGGAGTCAGAAAGTCCATTGGCAAGTCCCTGTGCACTGGATGTGGAATGAAAGAAACAGCTAGCAATGGCTCCGGGCTGAAGCGCCTGTGTGGGTCAACCGGCAGATAAGGCTCCCTCCTGGGGGAGTCCTCTCAGGACAATGGACCAAAACAACCTTCATGATCTAAATAGTAGCATTCTGGCAACGTGTCGGAATCAGAACTTGTATAGACTGCCTAGGAGACCCTATGGGCATCGATGGCAACATCCTCACCGGTCTAGGGAGGAAATCAATGGGAGGCAGCCACTCCTTCCCCTGACCGAATCCTTCGAGAATGTGGCAATAGCTGGCGCCTGTACCCTGAACCGCTCATCCACCATGGTCATTGACAGGGCCACTGCAGCCGGAGGCTGTGGAGGCAGAACCACTCTTGGGGTAGCCGTCTTCCGGACCGTAGACACCACGTTAATGGTAGGCCCTCCCTTCGAAGTAGTAGTAAATGTCGTCGACTTAGTAGTCGTCTACGAACCAGGAGCAGTCAAGGTCGTCCACGGAGGCATGGTCGTTGACGGGGCCATGGTCCTGGTTCCCAAAGTCATCGTCGATGGGGCTTTCGATGGCATACCTGAAGTCTTCTTCATAGCTTTGTCCTTGGATGAAGATCTGTGCTGCAAAGGGGTTAAAGACTTCCTCACGGAAGACACCCACCTGCCCGCCAACTGGCAGGCTCCCAGTGGACACAGATGGAGACTGGAAAAATGTCCTACCCAAACTGGGTCACACAGTTGCTGCAATCGTACAAGGATCCTCAGCATGGTGGCGTTTAACCCGCTTTTGGATCCCTTGGGAGGGGGGCATCCTCAAACGACCTCAACCTCTTCTCGTCAGAGGGAGCACGCTTGTGTGACCTCCTGGTCCTGGACCAGGCAGGACTGTACCAGTGGGCAGTATCAGAGGTCTTCCCCTCCTTGAGCCACAACACCAACTTTCGATAGTGGGCCAGCTTTGTCTGCGCCAGGAATCCACGGCAAATCTTGCATCCGTCCTGGTCGTTGTCAAGATGCAGACAATATAGGCATTTGAGGTGCCGATCCTCAACGCAGACATTTCGCAGACCACATTTCGTGCAGATCTTGAAGAGACTCCTTTTCTTCTCAGACATCGCAGAGGTATGAAGTAGGCCCAAGCCTGGGCCTTCCGAAGTTCGAAGAGAAGATCCGGTGTAGAAGGTAGATCTTTGCTGGCAACAGATCCGACACCGGTAGTCGATTGTCAGTTGACGATAGCAAGATTCGAAGAAAAAAGAATAAAATGTATTAAAAAAAAAACTAAAAAATAGCAAATTACTAGAAGAGCAAGACAATAGGACTGCCAACACGAGGAAGAAGTTGGGGAATCAATGTCGGCTGGGATGTGGAGAAGGGTTCAAGGGTACCACAAAAAGGTATCTAGGAATGTACAGTTGCAACAGATTCAGTTGTATGTAACCCACAGAGCATATCTAACCCCCCGGTTAAATTGCTAAGTTCAATCATGCAGGTGTACAAGCATGCCTGAAGTGTGGGACTGTGCATGCGGGGATGGTACATTTGTTCTGGTCCTGTGTGGAAATAAGCAGATTTTGGGAAGAAGTGGCTCAACTCCTGACTAAAGTGGGGATTACCCTGGACGTGAGTACCCCCTGGGCATGCCTTCTGGGGGGGTTCCCTAGGCCTCGTAGAGCTAAACACATGAGCAAACTAAGGGATCTGGCGTATAAACTAGCTAAACGCAGAGTAGTGATGAGCTGGAAAGCGCGAATGAGACCATCTGCACAAGTATGGTGGTGAGATTTAACAAAATGGGCGAATGTGGAAACAGTGGTGTAGCAAGAAGCTGGGGGAGAAATGAGGATGCGGAGGATGGGGGAATGGCCTCCTGAAGACAACTAGTGGCTGAACGATCTATGCCGGACCAAGCAGGTCCGAAAAGCAGGGAGTCCTGATATGGGGCAGATCTTCAGACAAGGCCTGATGAGGCGGAAGCAAATTGTCGCAGTGCGATGCAGGTCGGGGGAGTTAGTGGGGGGGTGGATGTTGGGAGGGGGATGGGGAAAATAAAAGTAAGCATATGACAGTATGTGAAAGTTTATGGTAACCAATTGCAATGATGTATGGTTATAGGTTAAAAACCTATCAAGATTGTTTAAAAAAAAAAAAAGAAATTGGGACTCCCAACACTGAACGTGCAGTAGAAATCTGTAGATGCCCACCAAGGGTGGATCTTAGGGAGACGACTAAATGGATTGGGGCAGTATGACCCAGGGGACAGTGATTGGTTATAGAGTAGAAATGCAATTTTCAGGCTAAAGCAAAACTGCTTTTCTTTTCATCAAGAATTCCCGGCCGACAATGGGGAATGTTCATGAGCATGTAAATCCATGCCAGACCCCATGCTGGAGAAATCAAATTCTTACGTTTAGCACTCGGGAACATTTCAGATGAATTCCGGCAAATTGAGCTTCATTACCAACACAGTCTAGTTTAGCAAATCGTGACACCCACACACACTCAATTAACTATTCTGATTTCCGGAATGCTTAACATCATCTGCCTTCATGACTATTGGTGACACCTAAAACACACCACATCTATCCTTCTACAGCATTTACGTTAAGGCTGTATGTAACAGGGCCAAGACTATGTTTCAAACACTCGCTCCCAGGTGCCTCATCCATTACCTTTTCCCCAACCATCAGAGCTCCTTCTGCATCTAAATCACCTTTCTTTTCCAGAATGGACACCAGCCTTGCGTACAAGCCTAGTCGCCATGAGACCATCAAAGTGGTGAGTTGGTGCAGTATAAAAACTTCATAACTTAACAAAGATAGTTAACCAGGAACACATGACAAAAGAGAAAATCCATGAAGTAATAGTCTAAAAAATGTCCACACCTTCAAAGTAGTCTTCTGGTGACCATGGTTTGCTTAATGAAAGGCAAGTACCTAGATTCCGCAACAATTACAAAAAAATATGCAGCTTTTGCGTCCTCCAGTGAGATGCCAAAACTCACTTTTGTTTTATGGTTATTTATTTTTATATTTGTAAAGCGCCTAGCAACCCGGAGGCATTGAGGCGCTGTTTCAAGAATGTGTCTTAGTTACAGGAAGTGGGAGACAATACAAGGGTTACAGGAGTCGAGTGCCTTAGATGTTGGCATGACGAGCAAGGATTTATGAAGCATACATA
This sequence comes from Ambystoma mexicanum, assembly GCF_040938575.1. Taxonomy (NCBI): domain Eukaryota; kingdom Metazoa; phylum Chordata; class Amphibia; order Caudata; family Ambystomatidae; genus Ambystoma; species Ambystoma mexicanum. Next base: position 156,398,582 of record NC_090941.1, on the reverse strand, counting down.
CATGTAGTAAAGTACATTGTGATGATCTTACACAAACAGCATGGTTTCTATTGCTTTTCTAAAGACCGCGTGGGATTCAATGCCTCTGATAAAGGAGATAGCAGGTTCCAGTTGGCAGCTGCTAGAACTGGGAAGCTAGAGCCACCTGCTCTAATCCTGAGGCTTTTGGGAATGGTTAGGCGGTTGGTGTGGCTAGATCTGGCAGGTCTGTTTGAGGGGGGCGCAGAGAATCTTTGCGAGAGGTAGTAAGGTGCTGTGTCATGGCGACATTTGTGGGTAAGTGCCAGGGACTTAGAGGATACGTTCTTTGATGGGTAACCAGTGGACCGATTTCATAGTGGCCGAGATGTGGTCTCTCTTTGAAACCCCGGTGGCTGCTCTCAGGGCATTGTTTTGCACTATTTGAAGTTTCCTGATGTTCCTTGCTGAAGTGCCTAGTAGGAGTGTGTTGCAATAGTCCAGGCGAGACCTATGATTGCTCTGGCGATGGTGAGGGAGTTTTGTTGCGTTAGGAAGGGCCTGGCGGCCGTGATAAGTTGCGAGTGGTAGGCTGCTGCTGATGATGATGATATTGCATTCACCTGTCTGGTCATGGTGAGGTTTGAGTCTAGATATATTCCCAGAGTTTTGACTGACTGGGATACCGGGATGCAAGAGTTGTCAATGAGAAAGGAGTCATATTGGTATCCCATTTTTCTGATTTTTTTTCCGGAGACCCGATGATTAGGAGTTCTTTTCACTGTTAAGACAGAGCCAGTTATCAGCCATCCAGGTCTGGATCGTGGCATAAATGGAATTGAGAGTTTTTTGGTCAGCCTCGTAATCGCCCGTAAGAGGGACGAGGACCTGCGCATCGTCTGCATAATTGGTGTATGTGATTCCCATAGAGTCTCGGTATTTGAACAGTGACCTTGTGAATAAGTTGTACAGGGTGGGTGAGATGCAGGATCCTTGCGGGACCCCACATTTAATTAGATGCAGTCGGGCGCAAGCTTGGTCTGAAAAGACTTTCATTGCTCTACCACTGAGGAAGGAGGCGATCCACGCAGTGGCATTCGATGAGAAGTTGCCAGCTGTTGAGAGGTGGTTGCATAGGGTGTCATGGTCAACCAGGTTGAAGGCCACGGACAGGTCAAGGAGTAGTAGAAGGGCAGGTTCGCCCACATCTACGAGGTCATCAGTTTGGTTCTTGAGATCCAATAATGCGGTTTCTGTACCATGGTTGGGGCGAAAGCCAGACTGTCGGAGACCAAGCAGGTGATGAGCTTATAGGTATTTCTGGACTTGGAGGTATGCCGCTTTGTCCAAGATCTTCAGAAGGAAGGGAACCGTTGTGATGGGCCTGTAGTTCCCTGGTGACTTTAGGTGCAGTGTAGGTTTCTTGAGCAGTGGGCGCACCAATGCTTCTTTGAGGCAGGAGGGCACTTGTTTTGATTTGAAGGAAGCGTTGATGAAGGCAGTGAAGAACGGTACCAGTGCAGGGGCACTATCCTTGATGAGCTGGGCCAGACATGAGTCACCCTTACAGTTGGAGGGCTTGATCGAGTTGAGTATAGTTAGGACATCCTCTTCCGTCATCCCTTGGAATGAGAAGGCTGGAATTTCAGCTAGGGTGTTCTGTTGTAGGTCAGATAGTTGGAGAGTTAAGGCTTTTTGGTGGCTGATGATTTTTTCTTGCAGGGTTCAGTTTATTGAGCATGGCTTCTTGAATGTCGTTGCACCATTCATTGTCTTTGTTCAAGGGGTTAGAAGTGGGGGTCTCCAGTTCTCTGAAGATTGCAAAAAGTTCCCTGGATCCAGATTTGGCGTTGGCTATTCTGGAATTGAAGGAGTTAGCTTTGGCTGCAATGATTGCGGATTTGTATTATTTTGCAATGTTTTTAAAAGGCAAGTTTGGTGGCGTCACTAGGATTCGTTTGCCATGCAGAGAGAGCTGATCGTTTTTTTTGTGCGCAGTTTAAGGAGTTCCTGGGTGAACCATGAGTTGGTTTGTTTGATGGTTTTGGCTTTTCTTTGCATAAGTGGTGCAATGGTGTCTACAGCTTTGGTGATAATTGAGTTTTAGGTGGCTGCGAGGGTGTCCGGATTATTGGTGAATGGATGCTTGAGTTCGGGAACCTGGAGATGTGGAAGTAGTCTTTCCTTAGTGAGTTGCTTGGCGCTCCTGGTGAGGGCGGGCGGCAGTGTTCCTTGGGTGGTGGTGGAGGTTCTGGTGTGATTAAGATCGAAGTAGATAGCGGAGTGGTCTGACCAGGGAATGGGGGTGATGACTGGGATCGAGAGCGGACAGTTGTGTTGGGCGATCCAGTCCAAGGTGCAACCTTTGTTATGGGTCGGTTCTGAGACTGCTTGTTTGAAGCCAAGTATGGCGAGGGCATTGTTGAGGGAGGTGGCATTCCCATCTGTGGAGTCATTTAGGATGAGATTCATGTCACCAAGTAGTATGGACATGGTGGATTTCTTTAGGTTGTCGTTGAAGGCGTGCAGGAGTGCGTCTTGGAATTTTGGAGCTGGTCCTGGTGGGCGGTAGGTGACATGGGCGATGATGGTGCAGCTAGGCGAAGGGTTGATTTTGATGAGCATGTAGTCACAGTTATGGGATAGGTCTCCTTGGATTCTTCTGATGGGGATGGATTGCTTAGCTATCAGTGCAACCCCCCCCTCCTTTCTGGGATTTACAGTCTTGTCTAAAAATTGTGTAACCATAGGGCAAGGCAAGGGCCAGTGCTGGGCCGGAGGCTTCGTGAAGCCACGTCTCACCGATGAATAGTAGGTCGAGGTTAGATTTACAGAGAAGGTCATGGATGTCGAGAGCGTGCGCAGGGAGCGATCGTGCATTAATGAGAGCACACTCCAGTGTAGTTGACGTGCTCGGGCTAGCCGAATTGGGAGTAGGTGCAGTGGACCTGTCGTTAGTAACATCAGATAGGGGGGGGGTTCATTAGGTGGGGGGATACCTACAGTAGGAACATCAATAGTTGGGGACGCAGTATGGTCAAATGTAATCATGGTAGCAATAGTGGTGGCGCACACATCATGTACAACATTAGCAGTAGTGGTGGCGCACACATCATGTACAACATTAGCAGTAGTGGTGGCACACACATGTGGATCTTTAGTAGTCATGGGGGCAACCTTGTAACAATAGTGGTGGTGCACACATGTATAACATTATGTTCTGTAACGTCATGGAGTTTTATAAGGTGCAACTTTTTTCAATTGTATGGCCTGATAGAACTTCAAGACCTGCATCAGATGCGCTGGGATTCAAGTTGGTTGGAGTGGGATGTTCTGAGTAGAAGAAGAATAAAGTTGCGGTTGGTACTGGTATTTGTTATTTCTTTTTCATTTTATTGTTTAAAGCACAGACCTAGATCGAGACCAGCAGAGCGCTGCATAGAGTGTGGGCAGGTCAGGTGTTGTTGAGAAAGCCATGTTTTGCGAGATTTGTGAAATTTGAGAATTATGAGAATTATGAGGGCATTCCGAGCTGCCACCAGGATAGAGTTCCTGAGGGTGGGTGCGTGACAACTGAAGGAGTTTGCAGATCCCCTCTTAGCGATTAGTTGTGATTCAAACCAGTTGGTCGATTTGCTGTCCAAGGAGCGTGTGCCACCAATATGTTGAGCTTAGCCACCAGGCATGCTGGTGTGCTACTAGACCCTGCTTTGTAGACGATACATGGAGTCTTGAACAGTATCCTAGCCTGGAGAGAAAACCAATGTAGTTTGCGTAGGATGCAGTGATTCAGTCACATTCCCATGCACCCATAGTAAGACATGCTGCAGCCTGCTGGACTGCTTTTAGGTGAGCCAAGTGAGCAGCTGGGAGCCTCAACAGGAGTGCATTTCCCCCATCGATGTGCAAGACCACAAGGTCCTACACTACAGTTTTGAAGTCCTGCAGCGGGATGACCGGTTTTGATTTTCTGAAGGCTGGGCAGTTGGAGACAGGCTGTTCGGGCCTTCTTGACTATGTGTTTCTGGAAGGACAGGCTGCTATTCCAAGTTCAAGATTCTCAGGATAAGAAAGCTCCACAAGTTTGGAGGATTCACTTGGTAACATTCACAGTACCTTTTCCTTATCTGGATTCACTTCTTCACAGGCTCTCAGGCTTCCCTTGCCTCAAGCTTAGACCCTCCTGGTTATCTTTCAACGCACCAATGCCCAAAGTAACTTCTTTTCCAAACACAAAAGTATAACTCACAAAAGTTCCATCAGAAAATATAACTCTTCACTTCTTGCTTGTGGTACTCCATTGCCCATGCAAAACCAAGACCTTCTGACTTTGAACTTCAATATCTCAAACAATTCCTTATCACACCTAGCCCCCCCCCAGGGTCGTGGCGCAGTTTGCAGACCAGGCGGTCCACCGATTACAGGTCGTGGAATCAGGTGCCTAGCTTTGCTTAAGATTCGCTTTTGGTTCTTAGGGTGGGGTCTCCCTGGATCAGCCTCCTGCTTTGGGGGCCTCCTAATGCTTCTCAACACTCTTAATTCACACTCAGTTTCTCATTACCATTTTTTGCAGCTTTGCTCTTACTTCAGTGTGTGTAGCTCCCCTTCTGCCATGGAGCTTTTCAAAAGGACCACTCTGCTAATTTATATACTTTCATACCTTCTTTACCATTGTCCATATCACAGCGGTGTCCCAATGGCTTTCGGGAACAAGTGCTCCTTCACTCAAAGTCACACCATTACAAAGTATACAGTCTTTTCTCAATTGGCGCCGGGTTTCTTTCTCATTCAGAAATTCACTGCTCATGTACTTTGCCGCTCCTTGCTTCTGCGGCTTTCCACCCGTCCCTCAGACCATCCTCAGCTTTCTGCTTTACCCAGGGGAACAGGCACCTCTCTGGCCACACAGAGTACGGAAATGGCACACCCCACAGCTCCCGTCTGGCAATTCCTGCGGCTATCTGGAGACACAACCTTCTCATTGCTCTTTCTCCGGCTGCACCCAGCAGTCTTACAGCGTCCCGGTGTCTTGTTCTCGGTTGCCTTTGTTTGGGAAGCTCTGGCTCTGCTACCTCTCCTGCTCGCCATCCAGCTTGTTCCAATTTCCAAGCATGTCTGTTCCATTTAAATTTACCTTACTAATTAACTGGCTGCAGAGTTGAAATCAATTGCCTGACCCTGCCTGGCCTCGCCAGTGAGACAGGTCCATTGGGAAAGTTGATGTGCCTTGATCTGAAACTTGGACGTCCCCGAACCATAGTGGTAACCATAATGGTGTTTCTCATAGGAAGTCTGCACTCCTCTTGACTTCCTCTTCTTCATCTCAGTAGTTGGATAGTGTTTGGGGAAAGGAGGAGTGTGTGCTTGAACATACTCTATAAAGGCTGGGGGGGGGTTGCAGAGGTCACTGTCAAGGAAGATGGGCTACCATGTCTCACCCTCAGGTATTCCCTCACCAATCCCTAAGGACCCTCTACCCAGATGATCCTCCTCGCTCGTCCACCACCAGGGTTGGGATCCAAAAGCGATAGCCTGCCAAGGGCCACCTGTGCAGAAGATCCCCGGGGAGTAGGTTGGGAAAGACCTTTAGGTTTTTCACAGTAGTCAACATCCACGACTGGATGATGGCTAAGTAATCGCAGAGACGAATGATGTCCTGTGCGATATTTACCCTTATGTACAACTGAGTATCGTACGCGTTATTGGCGAATGGCTATATTGGGATCTTTGAGGAGATTGCCCAGAGGCTCCATATAAAGTTTAAAAATAATTGCTGAGAGGATTGAGCCTTGGGGGCCTTCACAGGAGACCTGGAGTCGGTTAGAACACAATGAGTAAATCTTGAGGGCCTGGTGTATGCCCGAGAAGTCGGAGGTAAACTAATTCAGGACAGTGCCAGTGAATCCCATCCTTTCAGCAAGGCGGGAATAGGAGAACACAGTGGTGGAAGGTGTCCAATGATGCGGAGTGGTCAAGGAAGAGAAGGAGGCATGAGTTGCTCTTATCCATGATTTGGAGGGCATTATGCACATCTCCATGGGGGCTGTCTCGATGCTACACTTGGAGCAGAACCCTGACTGATGGTCATTTAGGAGATGAAGTTCTTCAATTCTGCGAGTAGTTGTGTAGCAACTACTCTTTCCAAAATGTTGTCAATAAACGAGAAGTTTGTAATGGGCTGATAGTTGGTCTGGTCGGGTTGGTTTTGTCAAAAAAGGTTGCATGAGGCCAGTCTTGAGGGTGTCCGGAAATGACTGCTCTATGAGGGAGGGATTAATGATGCTGAGGAGTGCGACGAGTGTCGACTCGTCAATTGTTTAATGATGGAGGCAGGGATGATATGTCAGAGTAAGAAGAAGGCCTGAAGGAGGCAATAGTTTTTAGGCGATCCGGAGGAGAGAATTAAGCTCAGAGGGGTAGTGTGCATGCCAGGGTGCAGGGGGCGCCAATGCTGTGAAGTTGATTCAAAGTCCTCGTAGATTTTGTCTATGTTTTCGTTAAAAAATGTGTTGATTCCGTCGCATGTTTCATGAGTTGCTTGTACCTCTGGTACTGGTACTGGTTATCATATATATTACACTGTCTTTTTTGTTCTTTGGCCCTTGATTGGTTGGATATCTGGCTGGTTGATGCATCACTTTTTTGTTTGTTCCAAGCTCCTTCTGAACTGTTCAGCGTATCTCCTGTCAAGTTTATGTGCATGAAGGTATACATTTTCAGGGTAGCTTGAAAAGAACCCAATATGGTCAGGATGATGCTTCTATCTTCCAAGAGATGCATGATTTTCTAGGATCTGGTGAAGAGCTTGGTCTTGGGTGAATGTGGGATAAGATGGCACTGCAGCATGTAGATTCATTTAGTGTGGTGTGGTGGAGTAAGGAGTAGAACAAAGGGGTGGCATGTTTCAACAAAGTTGCATTTAAGAAATAAAGAAAATAACCTACCTCTACTGATCTCTAAAGGGTTCGGCCTACCTAAACAAATATCAACTTGGGTGCTCATTGTCAGGATGTTTGTCCAAATAAAAGTGTCTGTCCTTTGTCCCTAAATAAAAATAGTACCAGGAGAATTACTCCCTTTTCCTGGTGAACGGGCTCAGTCTTCATCTCTTTTCCAACGATCCTTTGCTTTAGTTTCTGATTTAACTATGAGTATGGTCAGGATAATGACTCCCTTCTCCTGACCCACCGCTTCCACAGCGTTGAGGGCTTTCTAAGGATAGTCTTTTGCAATAGTCCTCAAAAGTCTCTTCACCTCTTCCCAAGGACTCCTGAAAGCTTGCTTTACAGTTCCAGAAATTCCTGTCATACAACATTATGAAGATTACTTCCAGACAGCTTTTTAGGATGAACCTGCAACGTCCCACACGTGAGACAAAATATAAACTAAGAAAACCTGTAAAACACGAGTTTGAAACCACACCCAAGGACAGAGGCCCATAAGCATGCACGATACACTGACACTTCCGCCATCTCCCTTCGATGTGAGAGAGAGCAGCAAGCAAGACACACAAACGCACATACATACATTTAGAATTCAGTTTATGTAGGATGATGGCAACAGTAACTGACACGTACGGAAACATTAGGTTTAACCAGGCATGCACAAACAAGTAAGCAAGACAAAGACATGAGGAGTGTGTCAATTAGTCCTATAAGCATCCACTAGAAACACTAAAAGTTAGGAAAGATAAGGCACAATATACACATATTCAACATTTATTAAGTGTGGGCACAGAGTAGGCCTCAGAATAAAGGTAGTTTATTGGCCTTTTAAGTTTCAGTAGGCCTCAAAACCTCATGGATTATCCCACACAGTAAAATGCATTTGGTTTCAGCTCACACCAAAAAGACACACAGACAATGTCATCAGCCTCAAACAGGGTGTAAAGTCATGCTGCGATTGGTCAGAATTATGAGGGGGCAATTCTTTTGCAGGCACCCAGCCGGAAACCATGATTTAATCAGATGTTGCAACTATTAGCAGACCCCGCAAGGGGAAGCAGTAAAAGCTGGTCAGGGATTGGCTATGAACAGAGATGCAGCAAGGTCCCACACATTTAAAAAACGAAGCATATAACCAATAGAGTTCCAGCCCATGACATTAGATGCTAACAAATACAAGGCCACAGTTTGGGGAGAACGAGAATGTGTAGAGACGTGCACAAGACAGTAACTTGGCAGACGACTCATGCTGCCCACTTTAGTAAAATATACATTTAGGAGTAGAAGCAAAGCACCAGACAATGTGAGCACCTTTACCAAGAACATATCGAAATAGTTAAAACCAAATTGTATAAACCAATAAATATATTATGTAATGCAGGAACATAACATGTAGCGTGTCCTGGCACTTATTAAATTACACCTGCATTTAGATATTCAGACCATGCACACCCACCCATTCACTGAATATACTATTAAGTCGTGCACATGATCACAGTACAAGAGGCCAAGGAGCATTCCCCATGAAGTCATGTAGGCACATCACGAGAAAGGAAATAGAATGATAACATGTTTCCAATGCGAAGTCGCAATATTAACTGTCAGTAGAACAGTCACAAGGGTGAGAACAGTAAGTTGGTGCCAACCTTTTAATCTCATGGGAAAGGATGTGAAGTATTCTTTTTGTAGCCACACTGTTCACACCTCACAGTTATATTGGTCAATTATGATGGAAGCAACCCACTCCAGGACATCTGGCGGGCCATAGCCAATCAGCAGTCAACTTGTATATGAAACATTGTAACTTGTCAACTGTCCAATACAATTTGTGTTTAACTAGATGATCCCAACATGAGATCATTAACATGAGGTAGTCATAAGAATAGTTGCGAGGGCTAGGATAGACAAAAAGGGCTAGGTATTGTATAGAATTACCTATAGAGCAACCAAGACTGTCCAATCAGTGAAAGTGAATTTTCATACATCTTGAAACATTGTTCAAAATGTCACTCCACTTCTCATATAAGCCGTCATGTAATGATGTAATGTCGAATGATTTGTGGATTGTTCCTAGCTGTGGTTGCATGTAATACACTGTTTTTTCTTGCTTCCGTGCCCTTTTTATTGGCTCATTGGATTACTTTTAGAATATTGATTTTTAGGCTTAACCCTACAAGCTCTGGTTTTGTTTCCTCTTTACTCTTACTTGGATTACCACTGTGACGAGGGAGATTCTTCCCCAGGCTCTCTTGACTCTTCAATCTTTGGTTATCTCTACTGTGATGAGGGAGATCACTCCTGTGGCTCTCTTCACTTTTGAGCTGCCCCAAGCCACTACCAGGACTCCCGCTACTCCTGTTATGTGTTGGAACAACATCACAGTTCATTCTGGGGTGCTAGGCTAAGTGGCGTTGTTTCTTGCTTCCTTCACTCGGCTCCCCACTACGTCCTTAGGCTTCACATAGACTTGGGATACACGGCTCTGGCGCAGTTGCAGGACCACGCGGTCCACCTCTCTGAGGTCACGCCACCGCTGGCTTCTTTCCCACTCCTGCACTGGTCAGGAGATTGGCTTCCTCTGCAGCACTCTGCTGACCGTTCTTGGATGTACCCGCCACTGGGGATCAGCGTTGTTGCAGTTACGTGTTCCCTGGTTGGAACTTCCAGGGCTGGGCTAGCTTCACACTGGCTGCCCTCTCTATTTCCCAGTCCTTTCTTGCTTTTTATTCCTTGTGGCTGGATGCTCCGCAGTGTAAAGTCAAAGTCCTTCTTTACTGTTGTTGAGAAAATCTTTATTCCTCCTTAGGGCCAGCTCTTCTCAGTACTAATGGTAATGCAACCTGTTATTACTCTGCATGTTTCTTTGGCTCTTCTTTGTCTTGATCATATTAATTCGTGGATCAACGGCATGTAGAGAAGCAGACCTATACATTGATGGAATCCGCCCCCCTCAGCTCCGACATATGGGATGAAGAACCAGAAGAGCCTGTGCATGACACCAGGTATAATCCCAATACTGCATTGAGTGTATAAGAGACGTTATGGACTCAGACAACCATATCGAGAGTGCCCTTAAACTGACGTGGTAGCAGGAGTTTTGCAGACACTGCTGAATATCGAAGAGCTGTAAGGAAAATCTGGCAGGTGGAAAGTGATGTCTTAAGGAAAAGAGATGACGTACCGAAACAATGTAAGAATACTTAAAGAATGAAGGTATAACTGAAGAAACAAAGTAAGCATAAATAAAAGTGAGAATAAACCATACATACAAAGATAAGGAACCAGATTATTAGTGAATGTATATACGCAGAAACGCAAGGTAGATGAGTCACATAGAAGATTGCTGCCCAAGAAAACATAACATGGGCGAGGCAGCCATGTTGAAAAGATGGATGATGGCTTTAAATAATAGTAAGAGAAAGGCTTAAAGGAGAGAGATCAGGGCTTACAGAGCTGACAGCCTCTGGAAATACAAATTTGTGCATGAACAAGGAATAGCTGTTGGCCAGAGATCAAGGATGCCACAGCAAGCAAGCAATAACTGAAAGGTACAAAGGGAGTCACGAGGATAAGCAATATACGCAGGACCTATTTCTCTTAGATTAAGTAATGAGCAAACATTTGAGAATGTCAATTATTGACGATCAAAGATGCTTAAAGCATATGTAAGAAGGAGCAACTAAGTCTCCATAGCCCAAAAAGGGTAATGACATTCAACATAATTAAATCAAATTGAATTAAACGGAAAGGCGATATGGACAAAATCATGGTCTCTTCACACGTGGTGTAAGACCAGTAAACAAGGCCTATTCATGAGGTCCAGACGAAGATAACAATGTACCTTAAGTCCCCTTAAAGTTCCGGGGAAGAGAATATCAATCAAGGTCATGTACAAAGCAGAAGCCTTGGCTGAAAGCTTGGCTGATGAGGTGGTAGACTAATTGGGCAAGTGAGCAGTAGTCTGATGTTGTTCTCTGCACCTGGGTTTTGTTTTGCTAACGAGCTGAATGTCCAAGGTTTGGTGAAAATGCCAACCAATCAGCGGTCCTATCATATGGTGATCATACATTGTTGCAGAGGCCAATCCGCTACTATAATATGTATTATACGTAGTTAGAGGTAAGTTCAAGGCATGCCCACTAGATGTGGGGCAGCCAATCATGTTAGTAACACTTACAGAGACTATAAGTAGATATGTTCCCCTAATCAATCACTCCGCCTGATAGGTTTTATTATTTGCCATGTAGGATGACGTCAGATCTGACACATCGAGGTAGAAAGCCTTTGTGTAACTGAAATGTAGTTGAGAGAGTGTGGACTACAATTTATTGTTCGTCAGGTTTCCCTACCTCATTGAAATGATAATAAAGTAGTATTTTGCCATATTCTTTGTCTGTCTGGTTATTTGGGCCCTAGATCATTTATTATGGTAATCCCATTCTGCACATAAGTATGCCCAAAGGTGGTAGAGCACAGGCAGAAGAGACATTACCATAACAGACAGTAGTGTTATCAGGGATTTCTGATAAGGACTTGGTCCGAAGGCAAAGGGGGTTAGGGAATTCCTACATGGAACAGGAGTCCTTATCCCCATGAAGGGAGTCTCTCCCTATGAGGTCCCGCTTTCCTCCACGCCTAGGGTGACAACTAGGTAGCAGCCTCACCACCCTATCCTCGCAGGGAAGAGTTCCCACATGAGGAGAAGAGACGAGATCCCATGAATAATTACATTAGGTATAGAGTTCAATCAGGATTATGAACAATGAGCCTCCTTGGCATTTTTGTAGTGTGGCACTTTCAAGAACACAGGGTTGAAGGATCGTTGTGGTCTCATCGAATTGTGAATTTAAAAAAATAAAGTTTAAAACCAAGTCCCCATCTAAGGTCCATTGGATGATGTGGAGTGTGTTCTTTATTTAATTGGCAGCTAATTCAGGAATTGTAGGTAGCGCTAACGTGATGCGATTGCTTGTTTCCAGTGACAGTAGCAGTATCGTGGCTCCTTCGTAAATTCTCAGTAGATTTTTTTCAATATCTTCTCTGGGAGCCCCAAGGAGTAGCTGTATACAGTCCAGTCCGATAAGCCAAGGGGATCGATTAAGGATTGTGCAAGTGAAGGTGCGAAAAGGCAGTGAACATTTGATCAATAGGCAACAAAAAAAAAAAATCGTATAGTGCCTCAACTTGAGAGGCCACAGTTGATGGGCTGTCCATTAGGATATCCCCATGGCATTTTCCTTCAAGATCAGCAAATCCTTCAACTTGAGCAAGGCACTCATGCACAGCTTTGCAAGGTGACTCCTCTAGCCTGTTAGGAAGGTATCTGTGACCGGGGGATAGATTGGGGGTAGTGAACTTGAAAGGGAATTCATGCTTTAAGATTGCCTTGAAGGTCCGCTGCTGCAAGTACCAGCAGAATTAGGTGAAGACATTTAAGTGTATAGGACAAGATCCCTACATCCTAAAATCACTATATAGGAAATACCTACATGATGGATTGGATCCAAAATCAGATTTGTGAAAAAAGAAAATAGCATGGGATTGTCAGTAGAAGGTGAGGAAGTTCACTGCCTGCAGGGGGAAATCTATGGTGGGGTAAAGTCAGTCTCTCTGTGCTTGATTATACTCTGCAGAGCACACAAACACTACCTCCAAATCCAGGCAGTGAGATGAAACTGCTGGTTGCACACTGTGCATGGATTACAATCTATTTAAATGGGCATACATAACTTGCAAGAAGCAGAGAATACATAGGAATTATATAGGAGGCAGCATGCCTAGGTGCATATGTAGGTAACCTATGCATGTGTTGCATACCACACGCAACTTGTAAAGTAGTTTCTGGTCCCCCATCTAGTTAGCAGAACATTTACATGATGGGAATAGAAGAGAGTGATGATGCAATACTAAATACACAAGGTAGCATACACATGACTAAAACATTTAATCATACAACAGCTGTTTTACTGTACAGGAGGAATTCACTTAATAGATAAAATATTACACTATGTGACGAGGCCTGCTTACAGGCTGTGTCTGGGAAGGGAGGGACGGAGTCAGTCCACCCCAAACATTCCCTGGTGCTCGCGTGAGTGTGTACAGACCGCCCCCCCCCGTCCCCACCTTACCTATGATGATGGCAAACACTGACAGGAAGACCGCAGCAGGAGGCAGCAGATGGAAGCCACCACGCAGCAGCAGTTCGCACTTCCTGGCAGCCTAACGCAAGCCACGCCAGAAAGCGGTGTAGCAAAATCTCCAGACATCTACATACATTCAGGAAAAGAGGCCTTATTAATGAGGCTTCCACCAGCTCACCAGAGATATTAAACTGAAAAGGTTCATTAGAAGGCCTTATGGGACAGGGACTCCAGTTCCTCAGCAACTCTTCCACTCTCCTTGCCAGAGATGCTTCCGAAAATGGGGCAGAGCTTTCAAACCCTTTTTGAAGCCTCCCTAAACACTCCCCCTGCCAATCCCCCTTGAACCAGGTAAGTGATCGGGCAGGGTGAGTGGCCAATCCTGGGAGGGTGTGGGGTATTTAAGAAGGTGTGAGTGTGTAGGTTAGTTGGGTGAGGACAGGAGAAGGACGTCCAAGAGACCAGAGGAGGCGAGAGCGACTGCAGTGCAGCAGCTATTGTTAAGGAGGAGGTCTGTGGAAAGTTTGTGTGAGTATTAGAGGTGGAGTGGGATAGTAGGAGAAGCAGAGGTAGCAGTAGTAGTTGGGGAATAATGGGTAGTAGGTGGCAGGAGTAGCGAGGGAAGAATAAAGGTGGTAGGGGTGGTAGTCAGTAGTACAGTGGTGAGCAGGGAACCATATCTCTGGGAGAGCAGGACACTATATCCCTGGGTTCTGTAGTAGTGAGAAGGGTGTACATGGCACAATATCTCTAAGATTTCCCGAGGGTCGAACAAGGCCAAGTAGAGGGGAGCGGGACCACCATATCCCAGATTTGTTTTAACAGTAAGAGCAGTGTGCAGTGCACCATAAACCTGAGTGTGTTGGAGCAATAAAGGTAGTAGAGAGGTAGTGGTAGTAGTGAAATTGGAATAGTTAGAGTGGGAAGAGCGACAGTGAGTGCGAGAGGAGGGAGGAGCTATTGGCATTAAGTGATAGAAATGATAAAGAGGGGAATAGCAAGAGGTGGGGAAGTAGAGTGAGAGGAAGGAGGGAAGAGGAACCAAGGTAAAGGAACAGTTGGGACAAGCGGCAGTAAAGAATAGGAGTGGGAAAGGAAGTAAGATAAAACGGTGGAGGTGAAAAGGGAGATTGAGAGATTGGAGGGACACTAATGTGGTGGGAGGAGAATAGATTAAGAAATCAGTACAGGAAAGTGTCAAGTGTGAGAGGTTGTGAAAGGTGTGTGCATGACACTAGGTGAACGAAAGCACCATTCCCTATTCCCGGAGAGACTCACCAACGATAGAAGAGGGAAAGTTAGAAGCTCCCTAGGGAGACAGGTAGACTGCTTCTTAGGGAAAATACCTATAGTCATAGTTAGTAGAGAAGATAGGTGTTACCGATCTTCCCAGGCCTGGGGAATTTGAGAGAGGAAAGGGACGGCCCGAGCGGCAATCATCCTCAGTTGCTTAGAGCCCAAGGAATCAAGAACAGAAGCTGCCATTCTGAACATTACATTTTCAAATAAACACCCTTGGACTTTTCAGAAGAATCAGCACTGTTATTTGTGGCAGGACGCCCCGTCACAGCAGGAATTTGATGTGCAAAGCTAAGATTGTCTTGACTTTGATAAAGTTACACTAATGTTATGTTCTTCAATATGTATACTGGTTCCATCATCACCAGCGTCTAGCCTTCTCCAAGAAGTAGTATTTTATCTGTGGATATAAAAATAGGATTGGGTGTATAGTAGGTGATAGGAGAGGGGATTAGTCGACAAAACTTAATGGGGGAACAAAACGCATGAGGCTATGAGGAGGGATAATGGTTGTTAGCTGGGATGCATGTTTCTTAGTTCCAATTAGTTAGTGGTAGGCATGAGAGAACGTTTAAGGAGTATGCTGCCATGACAGGGAACATGCCAGCCTATGGACTGTATAGTAAGCAGGACTCCAAGACTAGGGTCAGGCCCCCCCCATAACAGTACATGTGCCTTCTGAACTGTGAAAAAAAGATTCATGTTTCTCGATGCAATAGAAGTTCACAACAATGTGATAGAAATGTTAAAACCTGAAAAATGCGCTAGTACGTGGTACATCAAAACACTCTTTCAAATCCTGCAGAAATAAGTGTGGTTCACTAACTGGAATGCCCGGGTTGGAAGCAAAATATTTTCTAATCCTTGTTGGCATCTTCAACCTCTCACGCAAACAAACATGATCAGTGCTAAGCACACTACACTGATGTATGGCCTACATTCCTTTGTAATGTTCCTCTCCAATTTCAAATTCAAAAACATCAATAGGTTTCCAGTTAGAATGAATGCAAATGTGTGCTCCTAGAAGCATAGTTAAAATGATTGAATGCAGTAGATTTCTGAAGTGCAGCTATCAACTCTCAATTGCCTTTCAAGGCAGTCAACTGTGCCTTTGCTAGCTATGAGCCATTAGCTGTTCCACTGTTTGCATACATATTTCCCAAATGCATACTTCCAAAGAACTTGGAGAGGAGAAGAAATAGTCATTAAGTAGATTATATGTGCAACATTTGCAACCCGCTGGTAACTAAAGCTGCAACTGCGATGACAAAATAAATGAAACCTGGGAGCCAATTTTCATTACACAGTAAGATTTCTCAGTCAATTTTACATCACACGTCCAATTCTGTATGGCATAGACAGACACAAGTTCAGTTCAACTGGAAAGAACTGGCCTTACTCTTTAATGCCTCTACCTCTTACTTTAAGTAGGGAGCAAAAAACTATGGAACATGCTGCCCTTCACCATCTGTGCCAACACAAAGCACATCAACATCAGAAAGAAGCGGAAAAGGCTCCTGCTATCATGTTTGGAGGTTATTTCTCTTAACTCAGAAGCATCTATAGAAGTTCATTGATTTGCAATGCAGAATTATATACATCTCCACATTGTGCTAATCCTCATTTGCATTGCCGTTAATTAACGTAAGCCTTTACTGCCATGACCCGATCCACATCCATTTATTGAACACTTCCAAGAAATCGATTGCAAAGAGAACCCAAGAGAACCCACCCAAAATGTCAAAACATTGCCTGAGCCTGTTGTGGCCAAAAAGGAGTCCACCCATCCTCCACAACACCACACATCTACTCGACCCAGTTTTCTGCTGATTAGCAGAAACTCTGCCCTATTCATTCCCATCTGCCCTGACTCTCTAGCAAACACGGATTGGTTACATCCAAAAGAGGTTCTGTGATTTGTATCCAAACTTTACTAACACATGTCCTTTAGCAACCGATGTGGCTTGGAGTGCAACATTCACAAAAGTAGCATACCCTCCCTTATTGCCCACGTGCACCCCTCTTGTCCAAACCTCTACTATCCCCATTCACATTCTCCTAGCCCTAGTTCATCCATCTTTACAATCTGATTCCATACCACCTGGCACCACACAAACTCTGCTCTGCCATTCTGCACCCATGGAATTCCTCCTCGCGTTACTCAGCCACTAAATCCTCTCCACACTACTACTACCACCATCACCACCATTTCCATAGCAGGCCTTTCCTCTGTAATCCACCTCCTCTCACTCTCCCGTGGCCCTCAAACTCACTCTTTCCCTACCAACCAACATATCACATACACCCTTCCTGCCATTCTCCCTACCATCACAACCTGACCATTACTCTTTTCTGGCTTGTACCTCTTTTTCACACCCTGTTAACATGTTCCAGTCCTGCGTTTGTTTCCCCACCTTCAGCTCCCACTTATCTTTCCTCGAAGGAGTCATAAGTCTGCAAAGGGTCAGGTCATTTGACCCACAATACTTAACAGTATCAAAAGCCTATTTTATCTCCTGCTTGATGAGCACCCCTCTAGCACCATCCTAATAACCTACTTCTCCCTGCTACCGACCAACCCCTCTAGTCCATCCTACTAACTTCAGATCACATTTCAGTTCCCTAGTGCTTGACACTTTGCATTCCCCCTCTAACAACCATCTACTCCACCTACCTTCTGCTCCCCTGGTAAGTGGGCCCCCTTCTAACACTATTGCAGGTTTGCAATCTATACCAGCTCCCCAGGCAAATACCTCAATTCAGATACTTTTGAATTCTTCTCAAAAGGAGTTGCAATACACACTTAATCAAGGAGATATGTTTTTTCCTAGTACTCTGCCATAGTCATAAATGAGAAAATGCCTACATGGTAGAAAGTCATTTGGATGTACAGCACCGAAACAGGACAGTGTGATGAATCGCAGGTACTGACCCCATCTCCCCCAGGGGTAGCCCCCCCAACACTCCTAGACAAACCAATACAAATGCCTATATGGGACATTCCGGTAAACCGAAGAATAGGACACTTATCTTTGGCTGAAAGCAATGCAAGAATAAAGTGAAGTGCAAAAGAAAAGGTAGATATCCCGTTAATACAAGACGAATATGTAACTGCACCGAGAAGGAGAACCTGATGCACAGGGTAAGCCCCCTAACATCATTACGCTGACGGGAGGCGGTGCAGAGGTCTGCCATGAAAGACACAACTTTTGGAGAGTGAGAGAACAAAAGTACGAGACACTGGAAGGCCAGCATGTCCAGACACGAGAGGAGTGTCGACAGGACAGAGCAATCAGCAACCCGGTGGTGGGGTGCCCACGCAGTGGAAGTGGTGGTCAGGATGCCCAAGGAACAAGGCTGAGACTGCCCGAATTGGAAGCGTGTGTCGCTTCTGAACCGCCATGCCAAAGAAGAGCGGGAGTCCGACACGGACTCAAGAAAGTGAAGCAGCGAAGGCAAGAGCGAGAGAGAATCATCCCGAGCAGGTGCCAAGCCCAACCACCGTCCCCCGTCAAGAGCAAGGTATCTGGAGAACCAGCAGAAGCGGGAGGCCGACCGGATACCATTATGAATCAATGAAAACTCATTTCAGTCACAAGAATGAGAGAGTGGGACTAAAACTGTGTTGTAAGCAGATAAAGATCCCGGAGGAGAAAGAGAACTATTGTATGAAGGTGAAGCCTTGTTCCAGTACTGAAGACTGGGTCATAAATAAAATACAAAGTGAGAACCGAACTGAAAAGACTGGATGGGGGGGGGGCAAAGAAAGTACAAATAAAGTTGTGTTGGGCACTAATAGTGAAGAACCCTGTTGGGAAAGAGAACGGTTGTTTGAAGGTGAAGTCTCATCCCAGGACACAAGACTGGGTCCTAAATAACAACCAAAGTCAGAATATAGGCAAACAGTCTGGAAGATAGGAGCTAAACCCATATCTCCGGGATTCAAGCCATAAAGGAACAGCCATAAGTGTGAGAATGGGTGGTGAAGATAGCCTAGAAGAGGAGGAAGAATACTCCGGGCAAGTACTATGTAAAGGAAGATCTGAGAAAATAATATAATTCAGAAACTGAGTGTCAAGAAAGATTACAGTGGAGGAGCCTATAACCTGAGAAACACAGAAACCAAGAGAGATCAAAGTTTGCTTGAAGAGGTACAGGAACTGATCAAAGACTGTCCGTCCCACAGAAAGGAAAGACAAACTTTAACTGGTGAATAAACTGGAGAGGCCAGGTGAACAGAGACTTCCCTTGGTGTATTCAATTTAGTTTCAAATAGTGGTAGGGCTAAATAGGACAGTTGAACAGAGGATAACATTCTTTTAGACTTTACGAAGACGGACAAGCACCCTTAGTTAGGAGTGATATTCCTGCTAGTGATAGAAACTGTTAAGCCTTTTCATATTAGTTTTATTTAAAAAAAACCTAAAACATTTCTTCCTTGTGTCAACTCTTTCTTCCGACCCTCCACAAAAGGCAGCCACAGTATGCACACACCAAACTCTCGCCACACCCCTGCATTCAGTCACAGCATCCAAATGAATTGTCTCTGCTGAAGTGCTATCTGACCCAAAAGGTCTTGCACTCCTTACACATGTGCCGGCCTCTGGCAGGCAACCCTGCCTTTGCAGACAGTACACGACTCAATCATGTACTGCACATTTCCTGAAGGCTGTTCGCTACTACACATGATGCATTGGCAGACCACCCCCTCGGCCCTTGCACCTGGGGTGAGAGGGCCAAGAACTTTTTTCGTTTTCCTGATCGACTGACAGTTTCTTTGTGTCCTAAACTGAAGCCTCTCCATGGGTGCAACTCGGATGTGCTTTCAGGGACTCTCAGTATGTCACAATTAGAGTGATCCACGATGCTTTGACTCCTTTGCGCATCAGTAGTTGTGCACTCCCCTGGAAGGTGGCAGTCTGATTTGCAGAAGGTGTGAATCTGAATGTTGCATTCTTCGGCAATAAGTGGTGCTCCTGAGCTGAAAGCCCATTGTCTGTTGCATAGCTCAACGTTATTCCCCATATGTGAAAGGAAGCAGTTCATGCATCGGAAGATGAAGACAGTACGTGCCAAGATCTGATTTGTCTGGCTACACGAATGATGTATGGGATGTTTGTGAAGTAGGCACATGCAATGCGTGTGCCTTTGAAAGTTTGACTTTGGCGATGACCAGTGACTTGGTGGCTATTAGATGTTTGAATAGATGCACCCTCTCGATTAGAAGCAGATTTCACACAGAGCTTTCAATATTCCTATATAACCATAGCATTTGCTCCATTCTTTTTTCTAACCGTGGGACAAGTCTTCAACATGAGAATAACACCTGGTCAAAGAAGATCACAAGGAAGCCTTGAAGTGGACACTTGCTAAAACCTCTGATGGCAAAGCAGTTCTTGTTTCTGGGGAAGCCAGACTTCCCAAAGAGACCTGGTGGAATTGGCAGCTCTGTGCTCTCTGCTCTGAATCTGGCAGGCACAGCTGGATTGAAAGCATTGAAGGACATCTCAATGAAAAGCCTTGCTGCTCATCTCTGCATAGATCTATCACAAAGAGACAGAAGCATCAGGAAGCCCCAAGCGCTGGGGAAGGATAGAGCCTGGGGCCGATCATTATGGAAACCAAGAACTAACTAACTGAAACAATTGCATTGGACTCTGTACAGTCACCAGTAGATTTGAACTCTGCCTGCCAGTACACACCTGCAGTGCATCCTAGATACAGCAATTGGTCTGGTCTTGGGTTCCGTTTCTCATCCTATTGATACATCATTGCTCTACTTGCCTTCAGCTGTTCATTCTCACCATCAGAACCAGTGCAGCAGAAGCAAAGACGGGCACTGGCGTATAGCAAGGGCAAGCCTACATGACCAAGGCAGATTTTCACCATTAGGCTTAGACCTAACTCGTCAAGTTACAAACTATGAACACCGAAAGGCCCTTTACCACTAAGTAACCTGGGAAAGCCTATGGCAATCCATGTTACCCAGCTCTAGGTCAATCTCCCTCCCTTCTGACAAAAGAGAAATGGTCCCAACACTCTTGCATACAGTAGTACCTGTCACTAACATATAAGCTCAGAGGAGACTTGTGTGCTGGCATATTTTGCCATCATGGCCCTTAAAGGGTTTGTCATGCGGAAATGACAAAACATGAGAAAAATGCATTTTGAGACCAGTGAAAGGGCTAGAAATATATGTGGGTCCGCAGTGGAAGACCGATGCAACGAAGGTTCAGAACTCAGTTCTTTGCATTGTGCATGCCCTTGCACATGTTCCAAGTAGGCACAGGGAAATTAATGACTAGCCCACACATATGGAATAAGGGCATCAGGATGTGCACATATATGATGGCCACATTCTGCGGCGCTTTGTGAATACTGTGCATTATTTTGCCAACAAGTGAAGGTATACACATGCCGGAAAATGCTTTGTGAAACATCCCGATGGAATCATTTTTAAAAACTTCTCAAAAATGGGTTACAAAGGGGTGTCCAGAAGCAGTGAAGGAAACATGAATTTTGTTTTCATATTCTCTAATGGGCAATGTCATTTTAAACCACCCCTCCCCCCATTAACTACAGCTCCAAGAGTCATTATTTTACTTCTTTCTGGAGGGGATCTTCCAGAGAGACCTGTTGCAGGACATATGGGATCCCAGGGAAGGCAACCCACAAAAGAGGCAGTATATGAAACAGCAAATCAGTTAAATCCAACTCAAGGAAATATTGCCACAGCTGTAAGCGTGTACAAGGTGATCCCTGTCCTCACGGTTTTTGGGGCCTGAAGAAGGCAAACATCAGGACATTAAAGGGGAAGTGAAGTATGATGTGTGAGCAGTGGGGTTTGTACGTTATTTTAATTTTTTGAATTTTATTGAGCATTTGGTAGGCGCTTACACAGGAGAATTGTGTCTCTAAGTGCCACAAGGCTAAATAGGAAGGAAACACGGGAGGGAAAATATAGTAAATATACAGTCGTGGTCCTACTGGGCCTTGTGGTATTCGGATGTGCGAGTGCAGTGAAGAGATGTGCAGGAGATAGGGATGGGGGGGCAAGGAATGAACAAGTGCTGGTGGGGGGCCTGGGAGGAAAGTGCAAAGGGGAGCTAAGGAGGAGCCCTCAGACTAGGTTCAGGTGACTCCCAAAGATGCGATGTAGAGCTGCCAACCAGGGGTCTGCAGGGGCAGTGCAGCGAGGGTGGGGGGTGCTGGTATCGACTGCCTAGAAGGGCCTGGTATCCTGTAAGATTCATGAGGACCAAGCTACCAGTCTCAGCGGCAGTGGGGTGATTAGCAGGGAAGGGAAAGAGGTAGAGAAAATCAGAGTTTTTAGTAGTTTCCGTAACTTAAGGAGGTCCGGCTCAAGTCTGAGAAGGGCAGGGAGGCTGTTCCAAAGGGAGGCACCAGCCGAGGTGATTGACCTGCCCCCCACTCTCTGCTTGGAGAAGCGTTTGACAATCAAACAGAGTAGCGGAGTGTTCTAGCAGGGGAGTATTTAGGGAGGGAACATTGGAGATAGTATGGTCCCTTGTGGATGATGCAGAGGGTCTTGAATTTGATCCTTGCAGCCACTGGGAGCCAGTGGAGATATTTCAGGGCTGGAGAGATATGGTCCCTGGTCTTGAGGCCAAGGATAAGTCTTGTAGCCCTATTCTGGATTATCTGGAGGGGTCATAGGGAGGAAAGAGGGAGATTGAGAAAGAGGCCTTTGCAGTAGTCCAGCCTAGGGTGGACCAGAGCTCTGGAGACATTGAGCTTCTGGGGGAAGTTGAAGAAAGGGAAAATGCATCTGAGGAGGTGGAGCTAGAAGTGGGCCTTCTTGTTAAGGTCCATGATGTGAGGGATGAAGGAGAGAGCAGAGTAGAAGATGAACCCAAGGTTGTTGGCGTCACAGGATGGTGAGGTTAGAGGGCCCAGAGAGGGTAGCCAGAGAGTAGGAGGCAAGGAGGGCGCAGGTGTCCCAATGAGAAGGATCTCCATTTTACTGGTATTAAGACAGAGATCGTTAGCTGCATGCCATGCCTGAATGGCGGACAGACAATCTGGGATGAGAGAGGAGGAAGAGGAGCTAGTAGAGGGAAGTTTAAAGGAAAGCTGGGTGTCATCAGCATAGCACTGGAAATGAGGACAGAAGGCTGAGATCAGGTGAGCCAGAGGGCCGAGATAGATATCGAAGAGCCATGGCAATAGGAGAGAGCCTTGGGGGACACCACAGGTTGGAAGTGTGTTGGTGCAGGAGAAAGGGCCCAGTTGCAGTTGGGTCGATTAGTGAGGAAAGAGGTCACCCAATCCAGTGCCTGGTGAGTGATGCCGAGGGAATCATGGAGTTGTTTTATGAGGCTAGAATGGAAATATCAGAGGAGTCTCTATCCCTCAAAGGCAACCCGCTCACTGTGATCCATAGGGTGTTTCAAGCTCCAGTAGGTATCGACCATCTTAAAATCAAGTGAAACAGACTTTCCGCTCCCTAGAATACATAGCTTTGGATGCCAGCAAAGAGAATGAACCAAGGACACAAGTGTGATCTTGCAATGTAAATCGGAAAGGGTTACAACTTCTGGACAACACCTTGCATCACCTAAACGAAACCCGGGTCACATTTAGTGCTCTCTGTCATAGCAAGTACATGACATAAGTTACTGAGGGCTGGACATATTTAAAAGGAATAATCTGATCAAGAATGGGAGCCACAGAAATGTGTGCAATTATACTCTGCGTGGCTCCCTGTCACTTCTCTTCTTTAGCCCTCATGACCTTTAGCAGGCATGCCCCACAGCATTAACAGGTAGACTTTACTTCTGGATATTGTGGCACATGATTGTATAGATCTGAAATCGCTGGCATTGCATCTTAAGTTCCTTGTCCAATTCAGGTCCATTTTCGGAATTGCCAAATACAGGGTGCTTTTTTATTCTAAAGACTACAATTGTCATCATTCCTAATCCTCACGCACAGTTTAATTTCCTGCAGCGGGATTCCAAATGCTACAATCTGTGCAATCGCCTCCAGTTGCATACGTGAATCCCTGCTCACACAAACCTCTGTACAACAAACGTATTAGTGAGGACAAATTGACATGGCCCCAACACCCAACTCCTTCAATACTAAATCAAGGTTTATCCAATAACAGCTACTTGAGCCACCCTTGTCAATACCAATGCCATAAAGGCTCCAGTACCAGCTCACATGTACCTGCTTTGAACACAAATAATGACTTCTCCAGCACCGGCTCACATATATGTGTTCCAGTCAATGTTTTGTATCAAGCCAAACACAGTTCAGATCATTTTGAGGCCACAAATAAAATGGTTCAAATCGAACTTTAGAGTAAGAAAAGAAAGTGGCGGACTAAAAGATTGGGCTAGGTTTGCAAGTCATCGGGCATTGAGAGAAAAGGCCGGAGTGTAGTCCAAAGGCAGGATACTATCCCATTCACCCCTCCCTACTTGCAGTGTTGCTTCTACTGCACTGAGCCCAATGCCATAGAAGGGTAGACAGAGGCTTGTATCAATGGCCAGTTTCCATAGGTTTTCAGACATTAGCCAATTACACAACTGCCACAATCAAGCCACAAATCAATACATCATCATGCTCTAATCATTTGATTTATGTTCAAAGTTCAAGTTAAGACTTGTTGAACTTGAGTTCATCTCTCATATTAACCAGCAGGCACCATACCTGTTATTTTCTGCATCCACGAAGGCAAGATCCACAATGAAAGACAAAGGTTTAGGTGACTTGAAGCAAATATGACAGGTTAGTCCTGCGATTGTTCCGTCTGATGAAACAGCAACGGCCGAACCACTTGGAAAGTGAACAGAAAGAGGAGCAATCCCATCTTCATTTTCAAGATCCAGCACAGGAATTTCAACATGTAGTATGGAGTCTCTGTGTTCGAATACATAAGGATTCTGTTAGCAACCAGTGAAGCGTGGCTCCAGAATCACTTTCAAAAGCAACTTTTCGGCAATAAACAAACAGAAAAAAAATATTGAAGGTAAATGTAATTTTAAAGTTGCTGCCCAAGAATATATGATTGTAGACATGAACTATAGAGCATAATACTAATTTCGAATTCAAATGCATTTACCTTTCAGTAATGAACCACTAATGGGCTACGTGGGTTTTACTTCTGAATACATCTCTTCATGGTCTCAATTGATTGTATATATTGGTAACGTGTGCATAGGAAATATGTGATGGGGTGGCGTGTTAAATTGAAAAATATGTTACATAACAGAACTACATTATAATTCTGAATTCATCGGGAGGGAGGATATATAGGTCGAATTACGTTCAATGGTATGTTGCACCTACCGACAGTCTCCTTCCCTCATCTCTGACTGTCTTTCTGCAATCCAGGAATGGTGTGCCGCCAACGACCTCTGCCTTAATGCCAGTAAGACCGAGATTCTACTCATCGGCACACCCACTCCCTCCTTCCCTGCAGCTCTCTGGCTGGCCTCTCTTGGCCCTCTTCCTGCTCCTACCTGCAAGGCTAAAAACCTCGGGGTCATCTTGGACTCCACTCTTTCCTCTCGCCTCACGTTTCTGACGTTTCTAAGAAGTCACACTACCTGCTGCACCTCCTCAGAGGTATCCTTCCTTTCCTCTCCTTCCCCCAGAAGCTCACTGTCTCCAGAGCCCTGGTTCTCTCGAAGCTGGACTAATGTAACAGCCTCTACCTAAATCTGCCTGCCTCTACTCTCCGCCCTCTGCAACTCATTCAGAACAGGACTGCGAGACTTGTCCTTGGCCTCAAGCCCCAGGACCGCATCTCTCCAGGACTGAAATCGCTACATTGGCTCCCTGTGGCTGCGAGGATTAAGTTCAAAACCCTCTGCATTGTCCACAAGGCCTTCTGGGGCCTGGGGCCAAAATACCTTCAACTCTCCCTTCCTAAATATCTTCCTTCTCTTGCACTTCACTCATCCGCCTCCAACTCCCTCAGGGTCAGCCGCTTCTCTAAGCGACGAGTTGGTGGGAGATCTCTCTCTGCTGCAGGGGCCTCCCTCTGGAACAGCCTTCCTGCCTCCCTAAAACTTGAGGAGAACCATCTCCGGTTCCGGAAGTGCCTCAAAACCCTCCTCTTTGCTTCTGCTTTCTCTCCCTCTCTCGCCTGCTAAATCACTGAAATTGTACTATATCAGCAACTGGGCCACTCACCAATCCCGGTCCTTGGCCCAGCCACTCTTCCCCTGCACTGCCTTCCCGGCAACCCCTGCACTGCGGGACTGTCTCTGGATCGCTACAGCCCCTCTGCCCAGCACTTGTCTGCACTTATCTTGCACTTGCCACCAGCTGGCCCTTATTATTTATCTTGTTCGTTACTAACCGTGTACTGGACTTTCCCCCCTCCCTTTCCCCCTTGCACTTTTCCCGTCCCCTTTACCTTGCACTTGCGCGATCTGAATGACACCTGGCCTAGTAGGACCGTTGTCTGTCTCCCTTTGTCCCCCCCCCTCCCTGCCTCGTCACGCCTTGAAACACTTGTGTATAGGCGCGTTACAAATGCCATAGCATATCATACCTAAGTAGCATTGTTTACAGCGCATCAGAGAAATGGGTGTTACTTATTGCCCATCGGCGAGTAAAGCAACTGTCAATGTGCATTGTGACAAATCTGGAAACTTCATCCCTCCTTCCCAGGCTAGGCTAGGTTTGCCCGCTCAATAAAACCCTCCCTCAGGGTTTGGGAAAGCAGGACCTCACTGGAAGAGTCTCCCCTCTCGGTGACAAGTACTCCCATTCCGATCAAGAACTCCCTATAAGAAATGCACTGCCTGCCTCTGTGGGAGCAGAAGAGACTGATGTTATAGCCATTGACTGGAATCCAAAACATATTGACACTGCTTCCATATCTTTGGCTCAAGGTAATACTGGACTCCCCATGAACCCAGTAGCTGAGAAGCAACACTCCCCCTGGAAGTACAGCAGCGAAAATAAAGGAACGACCAATCATGAATGACATGAGGAATATTACGCACAGGCGAGCCTCACCATGCTGCAGCCATGATGGGCCTGGGGCCCGTGAACAAACGCTGAGACCAAGGGAACAGCAGATGAACAAATCCTCTGCTCTCAGTGCGAGAGCTGAAGAAAGTGGAAAGTGACCGCTGGCATGACATACACCAACAAGAGGGACAATCGGCACCGTCCTCGCTGAGACGGCACTCTGCTGGAGCACACCCGAAGGTGGTAAAGTTACCAGGTTTGCCCAGGGTGCAGGGAGGCGTGCTGAACAGACTAAGAAAGGAAAAAAAGAAGAGCAAGTGGAATTACACCACATACAGGTCAGTCAGACCCCCAGAGTTAATATTCAGGAGTCTTACGGGAGTCTTAGAAACCTGAGTGTTGGACATTGGCAGAGACCCAAGAGACATCCCCAAGAACTAAGAGAAACAAAGGGCCTGGGGTGGCTGGAGCGCTCCAATGAGATAGGTGGAACTTTGAAGAACACACGTAAAAGGGAGCCTGGAGGGTTCAATCAGTCAAACGAAGAACAGGAACCAGGGGAACTTGTAGGCTCCCTTTGTATAAAATCAGTAGAAAGAAAGCAGCCATATTGGTGGAGACAGATTAAGGGAATCATCCCTCCACTTAAAGAACTTAAGAAATGTGATTTGGAAAACGCTTTGAAGAAAGACACAGGAATGTTTCTTTGATGAACTGTTAAGAACAAACATTGCTACTGTAACCTGAACTCCGGGCGAAACCCGGAGAGATCGGAGTAATACTGGTCTGACAACGTTCAAGCCCAGTGAATACTGCTCTGGCTTAATTTTTATGTTGTTTTCTTAAAGTGGTAGGGCCAGATATTTTGGACTGAGACTATTTTTGTTTTGACAAAAGGCAAGCACCTTTAGTTTAGCTGATAGGTATGGAAACCCCTCTTCGCAAAAGGGACAGATGGGGTGTTTTCCCTTTAAGTTAAATAAACACCCTTGAAGTGATGTCCTTGAGCTTGACTTCTTCTGGTTTGCCACAGTATACAATCCCACCAGTGGCAAATCTCTGCCGAAAGACTGGGTAAATTCTATCTATGGGCGTGTCCCATGCAATTCCGACCCTTCAAATCTCTATGCCAGCTCTGAAGAGCAAAATGGTACTCTTTGCATGGCAGATAAGATGAGGGCCAAAATACACCTGTGTTAATATTCGCCTTTTGCTGATGTTATTCACAGTGCACTCAAGGTATTGCCAAAGGTATGCATTTTTAGATGACCACTTCCCTCCCTTCAGTGTGCTAAAAGGCACAACGACTGCCTCGTCAGGGTGATGGGTGCTAGGGCTCTTTTGTTGAAGAACACTCAAAAAGCCCTTCCACCCAATAGAGGCATTGCACTCCAGGAATCCAGGTCATTTCTGCTCAGCAAAAATGCCTGCTTGCTGTCAGAACTCATGAAGGTGCGTATTAGAGAGGGGACCCAGTATTAATCAGCTGCTCCAACACGCATAAACATGCATTACCATTGCATCGTACTGAAAGATGGGTTATAGCAGCAGCAATTTTGCAAGAGCCAAGTGGACCTCAGTGCTGCTTCAAAGGGCTTGTTTTGTTTCCATGTTGCTTGGTAGAGTGTAGTGTTTTCAACATATGTGATGAATTACAGTACAAATTCTGCAGTCCTTCCTTTTTTTTTTATCAGCTGAGGAAACACCAAGCAGAGGGAAAGAGCAGAAACCTTGCACACAGTGATCCCGGTCTGTACCACTTCGTACAGTGAACACAGCTTATAGCAAAGGCCCATACCCCTGTCTGGCGACAGTCCTGTTCTCAAGCCATCTCCAGTGAAACCCGCCAGCATTGAACCAGGCAGCCATTTGTAACAAGTACTGCCCAACCCCCACCTGCACCGAAGCCTGTCTGCAGTGAACGTGGTTAGGCAGCAAACCCTGTGTCTTTGTACTGTGAGCAGTGCAATGCCTGCACTGAGCTGTGTACTGTTCTGCAATGAGTAATGCCTGCACCGAGCTGAGCACTATGTATCTTGCCTGTAATGAGTCAAACCCTGTTTTTGAGTGTCCTACGCCTTCTCTGTCTGGATGGAGCCCTCTTCCCCTGTCTGCATTGAGCAATGATCACAGTGGAATCTTAATAGTTGTGTACAGATGCCATCAGCCAGAGCCAGTGGAGTAAAGGCTTTGTGGAGTAAAGGCCTCATGTAGTGCTCGGGGAGTGCCTTCAGTCAAGATCAGGAAGCATCTTATTGGGAGCTGCAGCCCTGCCTGACATGTTCTCCCAAGCCTGGCTCTCATCTGTCAGCCACAGGCTGGGAGTATGCTAGGGATGCAGCCCACCCAAACAGGATGTTACTGCTGCATGGTCACACCGCACACCTAGCAAAGCGTGTCAGGGAGTGGTAAGACATACACCAACCCTGCTGTAGAGACATATATGCAAAGTTGCCCATGTGCTGTTTAATAGTCATCAGGATTTCAAAAGGAAGGAAGGAGGAAAGAAGGATCTTGCGCTGGGAAACCGGTCCTTCAGAATACAGGCTATGAGGTGTGTTACTAGATTTGTGGTTTTATATAGCTCAGACCTAGTTAGGAAACAGTTCAGCACTGTACATGTTGTTGCGTACAACATATGACGCAAGGAGACTTTACAAAATATGTCATGAGATGTTCCGGCCATAGGGTGGCATGTGATGCAGTAATGCAATGTGTATACGTGGCTCCTAGTTGGAGATTGTAACGTATGGTGCAAGGTCTTTAGTTCCTTACTGAAGTGCAAGAGCGTTGGCGTCAGTGGCAGCCTCTATGTATGGGTGGGGGGAGTGGGCACCCCAACACTTAAGTGGCAGGTAGCAGAGTCATATTAGAGCCCTATTATTTGTAGGTGGACTGTCCTGCCTACCTCAACAACGGAGGTATCCCCCTCACTACTTCAAAAAAAAAAGTTCAACAGGGAGCCCTTTGGGCTCTGCAAAATGCACAATAATAAGAGGCCAGCGGGGTGTAGGATGGTCAGGCCTGCTGCCTCATCATTGCGCTACTAACGTAGGAGCCCGCTGACCAACAGGAGTGTAGTCCTGTCGGCTAGGGCACTCTGTATGGGGCGGACCTTTCCGGTCCGTGTTGTGGACGGTTTTGGTATGCTAAAGGTACAAGGTAAGTGAACATTTGTTGTGTAATTGGTTTGTATTTATGTATACGTGCATGCAGGTGGGGTTGCCTGAGTGCTTGTGTGGGAATTGCAGTGAACCATGAGGAGTCCGACAACTTAGTCGCATGTTCAAAAAGGGTTTTATTTAATTTAAAACGAAAACTCCTAACTTACCCTATAGCTATGAGGGAAGTTCCCTATCTAAAAAAAAAAACTAAGGGTGCATGTCATCTCTGTCCAAATTTGAAGTACTTAACTGGCACTATCCCTTTAGAAAAATACCAGACTAAAAAGAAAAGTGAGGCTCGTTTAATAGCCTCGGTATGGACTTCTGACTAGCCCAATAGCATTCAACTTGTTCTCAGTTTCACAGTTCTTGTAATTTGTCTTCACAGCTTTCTAATTAGCTCCTTTTGGTAAACCCACAAATTTTGTTGGTCGGTGGTTCACTCTCCCTTTGATATGGAAACAGTTTCTGATTTTGAAATGTTTCAATCCCTGAAGGACGACTTGAAAATACACTTCTTCCTTTTCCACCTTCGCAGCATTTGGACTTTCCTGAAGTCTGTTTGGTCTGTGGTGAAAAGTCTCATCTTTCAATATACAGATTTTCTAAGGGTTGTTGCCCAGCCGAGTGAAACTGCTGCCTGTGATTTGTGCACTATATTGTCCATGTTCTGGAGTATTCTGGTCCCCTTTTAATCTGTCAACACAGTACTTTTGTCTGTGCTTTCCTTGACTCTCTTTCTTGGCTGTTACTTCAACAATGATGGAAAGTTTCTGTATCTTTTCCCACTCTTGGTTATTGGGGCTGTGTGCCCGTCTCATTCTCTTTACCTGGCGAATTTTGTAAGCTATTCCAGCCTTATTTTATGTTGTTCATATCCCTTTTCCCTATGGTTCAGAAGGACCAGGGCCCATTACGTTGACTTGACCGTTGGTAGAATTGGCGACTATTTCAGCCTTTCAGTACAATGTTTGTATTATTGGCTCTCAGGTACAATGGGGCTGTGTGCCCATTACATTGGCTCGTTTTCGTACCTGAATCGGCTTATGTGCTCCTGGAAACCTGCAGGACAGTCTCTCGCCCGTAGCTTCCCTCTCCTTGCCGGTGCCTTTCATGGCAGGAAAGATGCTCATCGACGGGAGCTGAGGATCTCTGGCTCCTCTTTACCCTTGAGTCTCCACATTGGTTGCTGGGCACCGAGCCCACCATTGCTGTTCAGTGGTCACTCCACCCAGAACAATAGTTGTCTTTCCGTCCTCTGACTTGCCTTGACCAGAGCCTCTTGGGGAGCCTTGCACACTCGCCTCCATTTTGTCTGATGCTTATAGCCCAATGTGAAACTACACAGCTGCAAATCCAGCGGGCTCTACACAAAGGCATTCTTGTCGTCATGTCTGACGGCACTACATTATCACAAACAAGCACCCCCCTACCTGTATGAGGACCAATACAGAGACCTGGGAACTTGATTTTTAATAAGACTTTTCATGATCAGTTCTTTATGATTTACATTAATGTACAATTTATTACCCATTACCCATCATATACGTTACATTGAGACTCTGTACGTTACCTTGCATATGCACACACTGACAAGCAAGGACATCCACTTTAGGAATATTAGGCACCCTAGCCTTGAAAAAGGATTCCTGTGTAATCCGAAACGCGTCGGCAACTGACATATCAACAGAGGAGCCTATTAGATGCAAATGAAAAGTGCATACATAAAGGGATTATGTCTATGTTTAACAGAGAATTATGTGGGACTTGCAACACAGCTGAAGTGTTCTGTGATTAACCTATGTGAACATTTCCCTGTACTTGCGTAATTTTTGTACACATATAGATATTGACTTTGTCACAACTGTACTTGATCAGTTATATCTTTCCTTTGCAAAATGTTGTCTTCCTACTTACAATTGCTAAAGAAACACGTTGTACGAATTTTGATTTAATTGAATATCACCAGGACTTGTTACTGGGATACTGATTGTATATTTACCTCATCAATGTTTTGCTAATTATTTTCTTTCTGAATCTTTTTGAACTTACTAATTGAAAACTTAACCTAACTTGAACGTGACACATGGCAATCCATATTTTCGGGTCTGCTGCTTCTCACGTTTTATTGAAACATTGGCATCGTCTTTAAGCCCTGGGGAGTGCACTATTGGGCCACTTGTTAGCATATAACAAGTTAGGTCTGTGTTCTTTGCTTTATAGTCTCTAGTGGCCTTGAGACTCTTATTGCCCATCTGCACCCGAAATACTCGTACATATTCCTATTCGCTTCCAGACTAGACATTAAAAATGTTTTCATTATCTTTGCTCTAAATCCCATATTGAACATGTTGTGCCCCCTACCCTCTAACCCTTTTTATGAAGTCCCATCTGGCCATTGGGATGGATGGCTGACAGACTGGACTACTACAGCACCACAAGGGTATGTCACGTGGCTCGACATGGTGTAGGGATCTTTGCATCATGAGATCATGGGCAGCCTGTAAGGAAAACCCATATCTTAGAATATTCTCTGAACCTACTATCGCTTGGCTCTGGATGTCAGAACTTTAAACAGCAGCACAGAACTCTGTTATTTACTGCAAGAGCGATTGGGTCTTCAGCCAAATGTCCCAAGAATGCCCATGCTTGCAGGCTAAGCTGCTTTTAGCATTATCTGTCCATAGCTACCCAACGTAGCTAAGACACGCATTGTATCACACCATCATCTTCTAGGAGTCGAAGGGCAGCCAGTGTAAAAATAAGTGCCCATAAAAAGCAGACATGGAGGCCAGGAAAATTGGAGGCAGTCTCTAAAGTGGTTTTGAGTTCCCATTTCCAAGTTAATGGGATGAGAGCTTACAACAAGCCTATAATGATTTACATCAAAATCAGCACATAGAATTCCAAGATGGCCCTCACTGGGTAATCTAAAAAAAAAAAGAATAGTGCCTCCAATAACGTAAACTTTCTTTGTATGAGAAGATCTGGAGTGTATTTAATGATTTATTTTAGGTTTTTTGTTTCTTGGATGTTTTCTTTCTGTATTTTCTGATTTTTGGACATGATTTTTTTCTGTACATACTTGTAAATATATGAATAAAAAAAATTTAAAAAAATGAAAGCATGAGCCGTACAATATACCACATTCTCGCAGAGCAATGGCTGGCTCACTGCAGAAAAGCAACGACTCCAGAATAGGCCACAAGGGGAGACATCAAAAGCCGAGAACATGCAGAGTAAAAGAAAATCAAATAAAAAATCGTTCTCCTTTGCACCTCAACCAGATTGCTTGGAACACGGGCTATATCCGACAATATAAGCCCACATTGCGAGTATGCGCCCCACTCTACTCCCATTCTTCTCTAGTTTTGTCCTTTCTCAAAATCAAAATAAAAGCTTGGCTTGGCGGCCATGTTCACTGGCTGTTGATCCAGTAGAGTACCGCTTCTGCAGCTTCCTCTTAGTCACTACTAAATTCAAAAAGTGACTTGAGATTTGTAGAGCGCCCTTTGACTTTTTCCAATTCAAGCTGTCTTTGTAGGTTTGTTCTTGTAAATAGAAATGCTCTCCCACCACAAACCCCTTTATCAAAAAAACCCAACATTCAGGCTTTGCTGCAGGGGTACGAATAGTGAAAATAAAAACTTGGGGTGAGTGGCAAGGGCTGGCAGATCCAATTTGTAATGGCCCTTCTGTCACTTATGCATGGTCTGCATTGCATAAAAATTTAACTGGAATCCTGGAACATCCTTAGACCATATAGGACTTCAACACTCACCATGCCTTCTATAAGGCACTCAACACGCCCAAGGGCTGGTATTGGGATACCCACACTCCCCACCAGCCCGTTTTGTCTACTTACTTCCCGTTATCTGCTCTTCTCAACTGGTTAATTTATATTGTTCCTCCCTGCAGCTACCATTTATAGAGCATTCAGAAACGGTCTTGCTATTGTCATGCTTGGTCCTACGTACATGCTGCTTTCTCAAATAAAATACAAGTACAACCGGTCACCGCCCAGCGCCCCACCTCCCCTCTGTACCATCACCACATCTGCCAACTAGCAACAAGAGACCATCTTGATGGTGCATATATTTGTGCTTTGTAAATGTTGCAAAGACATGGATTCAGAGATCGCAATAGAGAGTAAAAACTCCCCTTTGCGATGAATATTAATGAGAGCTGTCAAACACTTAGCGCAAACTGTCTTTCACCCACATAAAAAAATCATTAACAGATTTAAAAAGGACATTTTTAAAATCTTACATTTTTAAGGAAAGGTGCCCAATGTCAATCTCAGAACCACAAAAGAAAAACACTCTGCTCATTAGCATTTGGCAAGTGTTACAATGACAACATCACATTAATACCTATATTGTTCCTTTGCACGTGCTGCTAAAGGGATTCTGTGAGTAAACTGATAGTAATGTGACAAGTATCCGCATAACCTGGTACTACGAGCAAAGTGGTTTAGACTTTGACATGCTCATGATGGGAAATGACTCAAGGATGCTGAGTACTGGGTACTGGGTACTCAACAGTAATAAAGAGAATGAGCTCTGAAACTTTTGATCAACTGAATGGCAAATTCAACAGTTAAGAAAGTCTTGACATGGCACGATGCATGCGAGTTGGAGTAGAGCCATACCTGGAAAAGTTGAACGGAGAAATAGTAACCTCTGCCATTGTTTCTGTATCCAGAGGCACAGGTGCCAGGACCACAAGTGGTGGATCAAAGGATAAACTGGGTGATTTCAGATTTCCGCAGAGGTACAATGGCCTGAAGTGGCTGTTGGGGTTGTCATTCAGCACCACTGGTACTTCGGCTTTGAATGTCCCTTGACAAGCTGATGGGTCAAAAAACAAAATCACGCCAAATAAAACCTTGGTGTTCGCATTAAAAAGGAGTTAGTAAGACATTGTTCACAAACCAGGTTAACAGGCTTTAATTAAAAAAATGTCCTTTAGTCTCCTCTAAGGAGCAAACATGCATTTCTTACACAACTAACTTCTACTTCCCTATAACCAATAATATTAAGTTTCAGTGACTCAATTGGGATCTTTAATAGCCAATTAACCTTAAACGTTCAAGGAATTGAAAAAAAATCTATCTTGAGGTTTAAGAGAATATGAGCGAAGAACAATAGCATTTGAACAAAGGTTAATGAAAATGTGGGTTGTTCAGAGATAACATGCAATGTTCTCATATGGCACATGTCCTGGTCAGAGCTCCTAGACGGGCACAAATTCACTCGCCATCATTAACAAAGGCCATCCAGCAAACAGTGCGCATATGAGTGTTCATAAAATTGTCCAGTCAAAAAGAACCAAATCTACGCCAAGCTTGTAGGACATCCATGCAAAATACAATGAATACCGGGAACCTACACGAAAGTGGCACATCAGTCATTATCCTAAAAATCTGGTGTGTTCTGAGCTCCCGAGGGGAGCCACCACTGAAATATATATATATATATATATATGAATCTGCCTATTGAAGAATGTCTGAAAACACATCTTGTACCCAGTTCATAGGTGGTTTTGCAGCGCCTGCCCTTACAAAAAGGATTTCTGAGGGTACTTTGAGAAAAAGATTGGAAATCATATTTCTGGTGCAAATGTAGACTATACACTCGAGGGAACACTCAAAGCCATTGAAATACTTTTAGGAGTAGCCGTCTGCTTCAATTAAGTTAAATGTTTTTGATGAAGAAGGAAAAGTGAGAGGGGAAAAGGGCCACAGGTGATCAATATTTTTTTAACAAATATTGGAAGCTTCTCTCCACCATTTCTTAATTGAGTTACAGTTCCTAAAATTAAATCACCCTTTTATATGCAGATACAATTAAACAGGATTGGTAAAAAATAAACATAAAAACTTGAAATCACCTTTACTCAAATCGAATACATTTTGAAAAAACTGTTTTTTCGTAAAACAGTATAGAGGTATAGAACCTGAATAATACGGAATCGGTAGAAAAAGTAGTTTAAAAGAAATCGTATAGCCAGAAATGCTGAATTCGTCATTGGAAAAAAAACTTAAATCCATATTGTCGATCAAGGGGAGCAGAGGTTGCTGGGGTGTCCCCTGCTCCCCTTGATCGACAATATGGTACTACTGTGGTTGCGGGGTTTCCATTAAAATGAAAGCGGGGGACAAACTGTAATAAAATGTGTTCAAAAGGACCCTGCAGCTGAAGTTCTGCCTCTCAATGGGGAGGTGGAACTCACGTTGCAGGGTGATCGTAGCAGTGAAGGAGAACAGGTAAATTGGGCATCGAAAGCAAATATGGTAGTATTAAGGGATAGGGAGGTGGATGGAGGGGGGTTGGCAGTGGTGGCAATGTGCGTGATTTTTTCCTTTAATATTTTTAATTCGTAATTTTCAGATTAAACATTTACGTAAACGAAATACTCACGTATATCCAGATAATACATTTAGCCAAGTCTTATTCAATGACTGGATTGGGCAGCATTTAGGGATGGGAGGATTGGGGTGGCATTCTCGGTCCGGCTAAAAGGGCAATGTTCAAAGGGCCAGACAACTAGTCAATATGGGCAATTTTTGTGAGCTCATGTGAACCAGTTTGATTACTAGCACACCTTTGCATCTGGTTGTGCAGGTGAATGTTACAGGAAATAAAAATGAACCTTTTCCCACAAGGATTCCACAAAATGTACCCTCAGATACTCTTCATTTGGTCCTTAAAAATTGGAAAACGACATTCACAAAAGCGAGCAACTTTTTGGGGCCCACACCCATCCTCCGTACCAGTTCGCCGTTGAAAATCAGGTGCAGCAGAGATCTCTATTGAGAAATAGTTGAGGACCCACTTATATGTCCTCCTTCACTCTTCCTGTGTAAGCGTCTCTCAAGAACACAAAACCCATGCGCATCAAGTCCTTGGGGCACATTCGGGAGCAATGACTGCATATAGCAAGGCCACTGTCTCTCCTTGAATAGGGGAAATAAAGTGTTGTCAAATTCTTTAAAGCATTTAAGGCTAACCGAAAATAAGCTCTTTTGAACTTCTACGGCTCTTGTGGCGAACCAGAAGTAGGACTCGGACTAGGGATTAACATTGTACGAGTGTTTATTTGAAGTAAAGAGAAAATGCCTACCTGTCACTATTGCTCTGAGGCAATTTCCCTGCCTACAAACTAAACTAAGGGTGCTTGTTAATTGTCCAAATCAAAATAGTCCTCAGTCCGAAACCTAACCTCTATGTGGCCCTACCACTTTTAGAAAAAGCTAACAAAGTAGCCAGAGCAATAGCCTTCTCCTCAGGCTTCTTCTGGCCAACGCTACTTGGTCACTCCAAAGTACTGTTCATCAGTCTAACATGGGCTTTCCATTATTTTAGCAAAGTAAGATATTCAATCCTCCCTTCATGTTCCTTAAAACAAGTTGTAAGTCTTTACACCACTCCCATAGTTCTAGTTCCTTAAAAGGAGAAATTATTCTCTTTGTGCGATTTTCACCAACTTGGACATCTTTCAAATTGTTTCTGCTTTAGGATTGAATTACTGTACCCTCCAGGTTCCCTGCTTTCCCAGTGCTGAAAAAGATGACGTATTTTTCCAGGGCTCCCCAAAGACGTCTGGCCCTCTGATTTGCTCCACTCAGCAGGATTTCTCTTGAGAGTCTGCCCATGTCCAGCAATTGGGTTTCTCGGGCTCCCCTAATCCTTTTGGCTTCTCCTCCTATTTCACTCTCTTCTATTAAGCCCCTTTCGCTTTATGGTTTGTTTAACTCAGGGAAGTAACCGTCCATCCCTCTCCCAAACTTTACCTTTTTAGCAGCGCTCTCTGAGCTTAGCGTGCCCGGCAGTCGCTTTGCTTCTTGCACAGAGAACCGAGATTTGGTTTCACCATTGCAGCCTGGTCTCGGCATCGCTTAACGGGCCACAGGCCCACCATGGCTGCTGTGTGGTCACACCATAAAGCAAGATAGTCCCCTCTCTCGCATCCCCGTCTCAGTTTCTGGTTCGGATTGGTCGCCCTAAACATCGCCAGCCATGCGGTGTCTTACTCGCATTCTGCTCCCTCTCTCTCCACGTTACAGCTGGCTCTGCGGTGTAGCGTGGCTCCGACCCTCCAGGGCATTTTTATGTCAGAGGCTTGCATCTGAGTATGATTTTTCTCGCTCTATTCTAGCTTCCTCGCCTCGATTCTCACCGCCGTATTTCCATGGGGTGTGTTGATCTCAATCAGCTGTTGCCTTTTTTGGGATGCATGCCCAGCTCCCATCTCCCCCCAAGTGGTTCAGAATGAGAGCAATATGCTAAGAGTATGTGCACCTAATGGCACGAGGTGACAGGGGGGAGGTGCTTGGAAGGGATGATAGGATATAGACACATGTACGAAGTGTGAAATTGTAGACAGTAGGCACTCTATGTGGCGACCGTATACTGAACCACCTCCATTTTGAAAGCAAGGCCCAGTGAGGCCAGGACTCAGTATTAGAGAATAATAGATGTAGGCCTCAGCAAGAATACTCTCTCCCATCCCCGTTCCCATCCCCGGCGATAGACTAGAAGGTCATTGTACCAACCAAGACACCACACTGCAGGTCACAGTACTGTGAAAGAAATGTGCATAGCGAAGTGCGGGTAGGGTTGGGCCTGTTCCTGGAGGACGATCTTACGGTTGGCAGGGCAGAGGTCTGGGGCTGCCAAAACATGTATTCCAGATTTAGAGCACCCATGTCCCCAATCCCCCAGCCATTTCATTTAAACTACCAGAGGTTCACTATCCAAACTCCTAAATCCCTCAGCGATTGATTAGTGTTTCCGCAGAGGGCAGTCCAGCGAGGGGGCAGATGCCAAGCAGGAAGCAAAAACAGAATGCCCTGTGATCTGTATTTCGAGGTGTGCAGGGTGAGGATAAGAAATGTAGGTCAACAGTGGGGAGGCATAGTGGGGGAGCCAGAGTGTCTTTGATCAAAACAAGGTTCTTGGCATTTCAGAGAAGCGATCTTGACCTCGAGAGTATCCACTGAGCTCATGTCTAATTACCAGGTGCACATCACATGATCAAATGTGAGAAGACATTTCTTTCATCTACGGAACCAATTCTGTTGCTAGGGTGTACACTTACCGAGGATAAGGACCATGTGGAAGAAGAATCGACACAAGTAACAACAGCAAATCATCTGGTGGCGCACAAGTGACCGACATATGTATATAGGGGCCACACCAATAAGAATGATGAGATGATACCGTTTATTGTTTGCGTCATGAGTGACGCGGTTGTCCTTTAAAATGCTCTGTTTGCTTTGAACTAACCAATGTACTCCATGCCAGCAGGCGTTGAATGCCCATGCTGACATGTACTTTTATATTTGGAAGTTAAACTTTGTTATCTTCACAAAAGGTGTTCTGAGCGTTTTTCCATATTGGTTTGTATTTATACCGTGTCTGGTTGTCAGGAAGTCTACCCTACACATTCATGAGGGTCCCAGCATTGCCTTCAGCCAAATATCTGTGAGTAATGTTAGTATGTTGGGTATGCCAAACCACAGCAATAATCAGCCCTCCCGATAAGGTGCATATAGGCCTTTTACGCACAGAAATCCTGTCAATACGCACCTTTAAATTCTTCCTTAAAGAAGCGCCCACATACATCATCGAGCTCACTGGTGACAGTCTGACCTGTCCTGTTTAATATTTTTAACACTCTCCTCTGTTAATGATTCTATCAAGATAATGCTTTCTGAGTAACGTAAAAGGGAATTTGTGTTTTGTTCACTTTGTTCAACTGCCTGCATTTTGTAGGTTACAGTGTTATTAAAGCATCTTGAATCATGAACGTGCTTTTCACTTTGCTTTAGGACACAGGTATATTGTGTAAAATGAAAATGGCGTTAAACAAGGGCTGCACTTCTGCTTCATTTTCCATTTCAGACTTTTTTTTTGTTTTCACTGCAGAAGCCCACCAATTGTATTCAATGGCTTGGGGTTCTAGATCTCTTGAAGTTTTAAGAAGAGCCTCAAAGCAAGCAGTTGTTTGGCTTCTGTGAGAAGAAAAAACATTTTGGGGGTTATATATGAAGATTTATTTTTTTAGTCTTAAGATTACATGTGTTCGCGTGCATGAAAGGGCACTATACATAGTTTGCTTTCTTAGAGAGCAACAAATAGCAAGGCATGTGGTCTGAACTCCCTTTCTGACCACCGACTACAAGCAGGTATAATAGATACAGGTAGAAGCAGTGCTGTATACATTTTCGGTGGCACAGATTGCACCGGTACCTCTCAACAGGACAGCTATGTATTCAGGCAAAGTAGTCTAATTAATCAACAGAGCTGCTATAGGCATGTCATGGCACAATGCCAAATATTCACAGCAGGACTGATTGCATCATGCCCACATTTCTTAGCAGGACTACTATGATTTGGACCAGTACCTGAATTTCTTAAAAGAGCTGCTGCTAAGAAAGCACGAACATGTGTTGGCATTCTCTGCAGCGAGCTAAAGTGCTGAGAAAGAATAGTGTCTGATCTCTTCACACCAACCTCTGACAGTGTGAGAAGATGGCATTGCTGTCATATACTTCAATCCCTTCTACTTGGTCTTGCGCTTTTCAAAACTTCTGCTTCTCCCATGTCCGATTACTGAGTCCCACTGACAAAGATCGAGCACATTTCAAAGCCTCATTATCATTCTCCTGACTAACAAAGGATAGCCCAAACAGGCTTAGAGCTTTTGACAAGCCATTTCAATCAGGCGAGCCTGACATGGAACTACCAGTGCCAAAACCCTATGTGCCTTTCAGTGTTAACAGCCTGTTGGGAAAGGCAGCTCAGTGGGTCAATAACCATGCTGCAGAGATTATCGCGTAACTTGCTAATTCAAATCCTGTTGATAGGCGAGTTAATGAGTCTGCATCAGTCATATGCATTTAAGATGCAGGGAACATTCTTTTAACAGAGTTGACTTTACTTTTTAGTTATCGAAAGGACTACTAAATGTTCAGTGATTCAGAACACACATTTCATATGGGATGCTCTACTTGTAAGGTCTCGGAACACCCAATTCATCAGGGCTGCTATACCTGTGATTGCTCAGAACACAACTCTTCAGGGCTGCTATACTTGTAATGGCTCAGACCGACACATCTCATCTGGGCTGCTTTACTTGTAATCGCTCAGAATACACACCTCAAGGGGGCTGCTATACTTGCAATGGCACAGAAGAAGCACGTCTCACGAGGACTGCTATACTTGTAATGGCTCAGAACATACAGCTGATGTGGGCTCTTATACTTGTAATGGCTTACAGCGTTGATAAAGCATCTGCATTCAAGTGCTGCATCCGGCCAGACACACCTCTAACTCTAAAATTCCCAGCCTAATGGTCAAAAGAAGGTTTGCACACATCTAAAAAGGAGCCCCTAATGGCAAAGCAGCACTAGATTTTTAATTAGAAAAGGCATTTTCAGCTTTTTGGATATTTATTGGTGCTATGTTAAAAGACAGACAGAAAACAGGAGAGGAAAAGCAACTCTAAACCTAAGCAAGACAGGAGAACAAAGGTGTGGCGGGGGTATGGAGGGGCAAAGATACAGAGAACATACTAGACAATCCTAAACAGGAATTCGAGCAACAGGAAGAGAGAGCAATGAGCTACATGATAGGGCAACAAAGAAAGTGAGAAGGGAAACAGAGTTAATAATAGAGCAAACACACAATAGGAGTGAGGGATAGAAGCCAAGCAAAAGAGACATTTAGAGACCGTAAAATAAAACACAGATAAGCAGCAAGTGGGGAGAGATGGAAATAGAATAGTAAGACTAGAGAAGTGCAGGACAACATAAGAGACAGTGCAAGACAATTAATCAAAAGGAGTAGTGACCACAACCAGGAAAAAGAAAAAATAGGTATAGCCAGAATAATGACATGAGAGAGGAAGCAGAGTTATATCGGATTTGGATCGTTTGACCGCGGTAGAATTGTTAGCGGTGGAATTGACCGTATTCATTTTCACTGCAAAATATTTTTAACGCGGCAAAAAAAACAAACCCATGGCCCCCCAAATTACCAGAACATCCACAAACCCCCTCCGACCCCCTACTTACCTTTTCACCATCCGCCGCCTCTCCTGTACCCTGCAGCGTCAATTCTGTCCCTCTAACGCGGGTTGGATCCAACGCTGCAGGGTTCCTTTTTCTTTTTTTTCTTTTCGTCCTGCGCCTCCAATATTGAGGAAGCAGGGGACACCCCTGCACCCTTGAATTCCCAAAACACTGAACATGGGAAGCGGGGGGACCCCCCACAATACCCGCGCTCTTTGTTGGGTATTTTGAAAAATCGATCGAATAGTACTGACCGAAATCGGTCAAATGTACCATTCAATTGATTTTTTACGAACACATTTGCTCATTCCATTAGATCAACCAATACAGCAAGATATAGGAGGGGAAACAGCAACAATAGAATGCAGAGATGGAAGAGGCAGAGTGACAGAGAAACAGACCGCAAAACGTGGCATTACAACACTTAAGGGTGAGAAGCAGAGCGTCAGAAAGTGAAAGTCAGGGGAAACAGAGTAGCAAAGGGAAGGAGAGATGGAGTGGCTGTCAAGGAGGTAGTGCCAGGCAGCAACAGTATGCCCTAAAGGCAGAGAAGGGAAGCTGGTGGAGTGAGGTACTTGATTTATGAATCACTGATGTAAGTAGCTGGCATCTTTAGTAGCTCTTAACAGAGTTTGTGGCCAAGTATCATGAAGATGAAGCTAGGTAGTATACATCTACAAGGTTCTTGAGTGGGGAACATGTTTCCCACAGGTGCAATACATTTAAAACCACTTTGAAATACATGTTTTGTCACTAATGCTTTTGAACAAAGTTTTAATTTTACGCATAATTTGGATAGTTGTCAGACACATTTTACTCTGTTGGAAAGGAGGAACCTCATTTTGACTCTCTTGAAATTGGATTTGTTCTCCAATTCTAAAAATTAGGAGTAAAATACTCTCACTCCACTGTCTGGAGCACAGGCAATAATCTTAGTCTTTTCTATACCCATTTAGACATACACTGTTTTTTGTGGAGAGTTCCTTATAGGAATGGGAGTCCTTCTTTCCTATAGGGGAGTCACTCCGAGTGACGTCCCACTTTCCCAAACACCTAGGGAGGGTCTTGCTTAATATGCTCACCTCCCTATCCTCGAAGGAGGTGGCTGTCCTCTGGGAATAAGGGACTAATCACCCAGATTCATCACATTCTGCTCTTGTGATGCAACTTGACAACAGCCTGCCTTTACAGAGTCATTGGTTCATTCAGAGTAAGCAAGGAAACATGCATTTACTCCCTTGGAGGCACGCTCAGAATTATTACCTCTCACCACAATTGGGTGAAGGGTTGTGGTGCTTGTGAGATATGTACTTGGCTATAACTTACATGGACTCCTATAGTAGACTTCCCTCAAGACCCCAAACATCCTGAATAGCAAATTAAATCAGAAGCCCTTACCCTGGGATTTAGGGGAAATACTGAGTAAGCCCACTCTGGGGAGGATGGGAGAAGAAATGTCATCTTGCGACTATATAGCCAATTAAATGTAACAAACCGTTGAAATTCAGATGCAGATGTGGGAAGTAATTTATTTTATTGAGCATTTAGAAGGTGCTTTATAAAAAAAAGAAATGTGTTTCAAAGTGCCACAAAGCTAAATGGGAAGGGAACAGGGGAAATAAACACTATATATATATATATATATATATATATATATATATACACACACACACACAAACACTACAAAAAAAACTTTGTTGAGGGGACGTTATGGTTAAGTTGCACTAACGAAAACCTGTACACTTCACTACAAAAATACTTTCCACCTCCCCTTTATACTTCAAATTAAAACCGAAAAAACCCTGAAATTCGACAGTTATGGTAAACTAAACCCCCAACCCTGCCAACGCCCCTGTGCACTGCTAACACTAATACCCAGACCATGAAAGATGTCATCTCAAATGTCATTGATGACATCAATGACGACATCACTTGTTTAGCCCCTTTCTTTTCCTTCCCTGCCATACATATATATGTACATTCAGTAAAAAAAAAAAAAATCACTAAAGGAATGTTATACTTCACAGTGCAACCAAACACCACTAAACATTCCCCCATTATAGTAAGCTAAGCAACCATAACTCGCGCCATCTTTTGACCCTTAACTTTCAAAGGTGACAGTAGTATGCACGTATTGTGACGCAGTACTCTGCAGGGGGGAAGAGTTTTTTCAAAGTGCTTTTGAGGCTGCAGTCACAGAGCACCAGAAGATCTGCCCCTTACCTAAATAAAGCTCAGCCTAAATCTTTCGCTGTTCATTTGCCCTTTCTTATCCCCGTGGCTGGTGTCCCTTCCTTACCCTCCTTTGGCCTCTTCTCCTAGTGTGCCGTGTGCTGTTAAGCAATAAAGGTGAAAACAACAAAAATTGCAGAAAAGGCTCTTTTCAGAGCCGCCTTTCTCAGTATAACAATAGAACTATGAAGTACCGGTCGTAGACCCCCGCAGAGTTCTAAAAAAGTTTGCGGACAGTCGTAGGGGGAAAAAGGGAGGGTACAAGCGGAGCAAACACAATGAAGTGTACGCTGGGAGTAAGTGGCGGCTCTGAAAAGAGCCTTTTCGTGGTGCGTTGTGTGGGTGAAAATGGAATGTCAGATAGGTTAGTGTGATTTCAAATGAGGTCGCAATGCATTTCATACATTGCGAAGAAAAATCTGATTGCCAGCATATGTGAGGTGGACTCCATCTCTGCGGAAAATTAAAGTGCTGCGAAACAAAATGTTTTCATTGTGGAAAGAGGACATGCCAACATCTCTTAAAAATGCACACACAGCCTTATTCACATTGTGTCTCGCTTTCTCCATTTGCGGACCAAACGCATAAGAACGCTGCCATATTTGTCTTTGGGCAATACGGGAAAAAGTATTTGACAATTTGGAAACATGTCCACGAGCTTCACGAGTCCTTCCTTCATTGCAAATTGCAAAGAAATTCCAGATACATGGCCTAAACTGTTTCCTCCGCAATGAATGAGCAGTATATCTGGCGGACGCTCTGTCAGTAAAGTAACACAGAAAGGTACCAAGTCCAGCCACCTCATGGCACGCACGCCATGCCAGTGCACTTCCACATGAGGAAATCCGAGATTTGTAGATAAACTGCAGCTTTCTGCATGCACCTTCAACAAATGTATCCATGA
Organism: Ambystoma mexicanum; assembly: GCF_040938575.1. Lineage (NCBI taxonomy): Eukaryota > Metazoa > Chordata > Amphibia > Caudata > Ambystomatidae > Ambystoma > Ambystoma mexicanum. Next base: position 156,353,907 of record NC_090941.1, on the reverse strand, counting down.
GTCTCCCAAAATCTAGATATCTGTTATCGAGCATGGAAAGCCATGGCTGTATGGTCTCCTGTGAGGGAGAAGACGGTCTTACTAAAGTACGTCGGTCAGAACACACCTACTGAACTTTATAGACCAATCCTTAGCTCTGCTCATTCTCATTTACATACGTCTCCACCCCTGAATCTCCGTTGGTGATATGTGCTGGCTGCAAACTACCGCCATGTTCGCGGACATGTAGAGGATCAGAGCATGACGACGGTACATTAAAGTACTATTCCCCTTTTTCCCCTTTAAGGTAGGCTCTGAAAAAAGCTGTTTTTTTAAAATTTTTGGCCAGATACGGTACTGGTATTTTATGTATTTTTTTGTATTTTTTGTCCATGCTTTACTCTTGCAAACATTAAAGAACCTTCTCTAAAGCAAGCCTTACGTTCCAAAAGAAAATCGCATTTCCCAAAGAAGATAGCTCAACACCATCTCCTTCAAAGTAACCCGCATTGCTTGGAGCAATGTTATTGTGGCAGCAAAAAAACATACAAGCGCGTAGCATGAATGCACGCATGCCGTGATTGATGATACACCTCCCGATGCTTTGATCTGGACAGAAAACAGAATTGTTGCTCCATTGTACCCTAGGGAGTAAAGCAGAAAAAATGACTTTCTTTTTTTTAATTTTTTATTTTATTTTGGTACAGCTGAAATCAATCAACTTTTCAAAATTACATATACATAACCATCAAATAAGAAAAACACTTTAAATTACACTTTCATTTCACAATCGGTTACATTTCACATAGAATACTTGGAGACAAGAAAAGGAGCAATGTTAAAAGAAGATAATATAGAATAAGTAAAAAGGGTAAAAAACAGATAAAAAGCAGGAGCTCAGCCAGGGGATCAAAACAGGTGTAAACAGCTAAAAAAGGATTTTAGAACTGACTTCACATTTATCATTTCTACTGACTCAGTTCTACTTGGTAATCAAGTTATTTCAGTCGGTAAGATTTTTTCCAAAAATTGTACCAGGGATTTTAAAAATTACTTTCGTTGTTGGGAAGATGGTCATGAGTGCTTCAACCAACTGTGCCAATCTGCCAACAAAGTACGTTAAGTCACGTATCCCAAATGGCAAGCACCGTAGTGCAAAATTACCACATGAGGAGTGGTCATTGTACACGTCTCTACAAACCTGCAGAATTGCCGCAGAATTGGCATCAGTGTCAGCGCTCCACAACACCTCCACTCCTCTCACATCGAAAATGGTGTGCCACATGCCTACTCTCGGCATAGTGTTGTAAGCCTTGCAGAAAAATGTCTCCAAGCATCAAAACCCTGACCCTCTCCACCTCTGCCATCTTCAGTGTGCGCACAGTCTTTCGACACAAAAGAGTAATGTGAACATCTGATTGGCTGATGCCTACAGTCGCCTTTCCATGCAGGATTTGCTGTAGAATCCAGTATGTGACACGCCCTACCAGCCAACAAGCGTTGCCTACGTGCGGCACGTAACTCTTACCAGTCCTTCCACCCTTTTTACAGGGGTACCAAAGCGAGTCCCTCATTGAACACAACTAAGCAGTCGCACAATCATCCACCAATCACATTGAACATTGCTAATTTTAACTCCGTCATCAACATTGCGCACTTCAAAATTACTGTCCATGATTCTGAATGGAAGTTGCATATCATTGCAAAGCACCTACTTGACAAGCTACTGTGCAAATATTACCAATTTCTACATGCATGAGTATAGAGAACAGGTATGTATATTTTAATCAGAGAACATGTGGAACCCTTATGATTTAATTTAGACAAAATGATGCCGCTAAATCTCCATAGGGAATACAAAACAATGCTCCCCCTTTAAAGTGCAAGATGTCCGATTTGTCATTCACAAATCGCACGACTGCTTACTGACGTCCGCATAACCTGTACATACGTTGCAAGCATGCCTAGTTAGGGCAGAACTCAATTTTGTATGTGAAAATGTCGGAGTTGTGTACTCTGTACAGCCTACAATAATGCTACTTGCAATGTGATCGTATGAGAATAGAAAGCGCTCCCAATTGCGGTGGTGACATTTCCTTCTGAGGGTCTCCCGATTTTTCGCCATCGTACTGTTAATTTACAAGTAGAAATGTTTCCCCATCTAGTACTATGCCCCATCGCTTACAAACCTCTCTCCTATGCATAGTACACTTTGTAAAGAACAAGGCATTTCCATACCCTTAAAAGTTTTAGCTATATTTAAGGACGTTCAAGTACCATATTGCAAGTACCATGCAAAGACTGCACAGAGTGAAGTGAAATGTACACGTGCACTGGGGTGAAATATGAAAGTTGAATGCTCTGACGAAAGAAGCACAATTAATGTGTGCAGTATCATCACTGCTGCAAACACACCAAGTAATTGAGTTTCTTTTTTTGAATCACAGTGAAGACTACTCTGCTGAGAATCAACAGCATCTACAGTGCAGACGACACATCCGAAGAAACCTGCTCATCTTGCACAAAAATGTAAGTACAGTACAACCTTTATATTGTAACTAATCCTGAAAGAGGCTGTGTGTGTTATTTGTTTTTTTTGAGCACCAAAGCAAGCATTGATTTGTAAACCATTCTACCTACAAATATCCATTTATTGAACAAAGAATAACAGGCAGAATGGCTGACAAATCCCTGTGTGTTTGGTACTCAAATAACATACGTAATCCTTAGAAGGTTAGATTGTGAAAAGAAGTTGCTGTAGCAAGTTTTTGGCATTTCGGTTATTAATAATGGTTCTCGTCACAAGTAGGCCACTTTGACTCTCATTTGAAGCACATTGTAGTAGCATACAAACAGTAAAGTAGCCTTACCAAATCATTGCAGGATTTCAATGCACGTTTACACACCATGACAAAGAGCTTCCCCATCAGACTCATGCACACATACATTGGAAAACAGACCAAAGTATATTTTTTCTGTCAACAGACACCAAAGAATGCCTACCAAAAAGCAACTCCGTAGAAAGGAACGCAGAAGTAGAGCAAATAAAAATAAAAAGGTGCCCAATGTAAGCATCTACCTGTTATACAGTTTGTACAGAATGTTGGTACAAACCAGCTAATGCAGTTGGGTAACAAAATAAAGGAAGTCTCAACTACCGAAACTGTACCTCCTCCATCAAAAAGTGTCACAAAACACAAAAATGTTGTCAAAAAAACGCCTACCAGTACAGCTAATAATGTTCCTAATAATCCTGACAGTGTAAGAAGAACCCATAGTAAAAAAAGTATTTTAGCAAAAATGTTTCGTCAGAATCTACTAAGAAGAGGACCGAAATCATCCTCAACCCTTAAAACCTACCGTAGAAAGTTAATCCTACAAGCTCTCGTGGACAGTGCAATCCTTCTCAAAAGGAAGTTGTTCATATTAGTGTTAAATAGGATGAAAGCACTAACAAAAGTAAGTACCAAACTACAAAAGAAACTCAGCAATAAAATGAATGTGAACAAAAATAATTTCTTACATGTTTGCAGTGTTGAATGGAGTCACACAACAACACCAGAGCCATATTTTAATGAAGAAGCATACAAACAAAATCTAACACACACAATTGCCATCCATAGCAGTGGACGAGGGTATGAGAAAATCAATACTACCATTATGGAACAAGAAACACTGCTTACAAAACTATCCCCTAAAACTCAGAATTACCTCGCGATTCAGCAGAACCACACCGTTCAGTATACAAATGGCCGTGCACATCAATGTGTGCCATTCCAAACAAAGCTTTCAAATCTTTACGTCAGTTCCTCAATCAATATGTAAAAGGTAAAGATAAAAGTAAAATGAAAGTGCTGCAAAATATGGATATTTGTCCAGTGCAGAAAGACACAGGACTAAAAGGACATTCATTAGCCTGCATTTCTGGGCTTATTTGCAAAAGTAAGTTCCATGATATCAAAAGAATATCAATACATTATTCCAATGTAAGAAATTTAGTGTATAAAATATACTATGCAAAAAGTCCAGCTTAAGAATTAGGCAATTTAAATACCACTCTTCTGCATGGTACACCCAAATACTTACAAGAAGAAATTGACCGTATTCAGAAAAAGTATTTTGGAAGTGAGAGCCACTTACAAAATGCAATAGTTTTAGAACATAGTAGCAACAATGCTGCACATAGCAACCTTCTATTACACACATACAGAAAAGAAATAGTAAAATTTAAAAGGTCATCGGCTGAAGTACCAAACCATGTGTGTGTGTGTTGCCGCAGAGCGTTTTACAAAAGGAACACCAAAAATGTGGACGTATCATACAAAATAGAAGACAATAAAGACTCTAAATGGTTTGAATTAGCTTTGTACCTTTTAGCTGAAAACAAATATGAACTAACTGAACGCCTAATATGTTGCAGTTACTGTACTGCAAAATTAGACAACAACCACACTCCTTCACGTGCTATTACAAATGATTTGGAATTGTTTCCATTACCAAAAATCCTGCAACAGCTCAATTTGTATGAGAGCATAATAATTCAAACAGTTCACCCATTTCAAGCAATTATACGACTTCATTAAAAAACAGCAAAATTACCTTCCTCTGAATTGGTGAAAGGCATTTGTGGCAAAGTAGTTTATCTGCCATTAGATCTAACGGAAAATGTACACACTCTAGGAGTGGAACGTTCAATAGAGCATTATTTAATAGTCTTGGTAAATGGAGTACCAAAAAAGTTCAAACAAATTTGGCAACAATTAGTGGACTTGCACAAAGTTAGACAAGCATTGCAATATCTAAAAGACAATGAGTACTACAAGGAAATAAATATTGATGAAAGTTTAAGGGAAACCACTGAAATTATTCAAGAGCCATCAGAAACTGGACAATTCGAACTTCTGGATCCAGCTACAGTATCCACTCTTTTGGACCATTACACAATTCATCCATTGCATTCCAATGAAAGCATAGATGATACACTAGAAACTTACCAAATGCGACAAACCAAAGGGTCACCAATGAGTATTTGGGAAAAAAGTATAGAAGCATGTGCTTTTCCACTGCTATTTCCTACTGGCAAAGGTGGAAGATACGATGATAGACTCACTCAGATTGGGGCATCAGAACACCGCTCATTACGAATGTATTCGCAAGATCCCAGATTTAGACAAAATGTGGAATAAATATTCCACCTACTCTATGAAAGTGAATTAGCAACACTATGTTATGGAGTTGCACACATTCTTAAATCGGGAACCCACTTTCAAAATATGTCAGCTAAGCAGTTAATACAAAAAGTACAGGAAAAAGATGAGGTTTTACAATCAAGTTATGTTATGTTATATTGCACTTATATAGCGCCTTATATACCATTGGTATGGTCTGAAGGCACTGGTAGGTTGAACGCCCTTGGGAACCGAAGTTCAGGTCAGTAGAGAGAGTAGGGAGAGTCAACGGCACATGTGCGCACCGGGTTTGTGTGCAGCTGGTGCGGTATACGTGAAATAGCGGCTTCTTAGTGGTAGGTGTGGTGGTTGAGATCAGGGGTATGTGTTCCTTCTGGCAGGATTTATCCAGACCGACTGTGGCTGCGTTAGGCCTGAGGAGAATGCCTGGCTGGGGGGTGTGTAACCAGCAATGTTTACTTAGAGTGATGGGAAGTGAGCGGGAGGTGTTGGTATGAGAACAGCTATACCGAATGGTGTCATAGTATCTCTGTGTTCTAGTTGAGTGGTGGTGTAAAGAAGAGAGTAAGCGTGGGGTGTGATATGATGGGTTACATGCTCTTTCAAACGTTCCCTGCATTCAGACCATACTATGTACGTTGCACATGTTCTCTGCGCTCCAGTCAGTTCTACGGACTTTTATTCATTCCATGTGTCCCTGACAGCGCTATACACTCAGGTCTGCCCGACGCACTCATGCATTCCAGTCCACCCCGCGCGCTCCTGACTGCCCCACGCATGGCATGCACCTTGTCTGCGCCTGTATTTCGCATTCACCCACCGTGCGCAGTCACCCGCTCACCGGACTCATCCGCTCCCCGAACTCACCCGCTTTATGTACTCATCTGCTCTATGCGCTTGTGTTTTCTACGCATTCAACTCGTCCTCTCCCGCAATCATTAGCTTGCTTCACTCATCCACTCCCTGCGCTCAACTGTTCCTCGTACTCATTCGCTTGCGGTACTCATCCGCTCCCCGTACTCATCCCCTCAATGCACTCGTGCTTTCCACGCATTCCATACAATTTGTTTGAAAACATGCGTGGTACAAAGGAATACTGTTTCAGACGGCACAGAGACGTGTGTTGCATGATCAGAAACCTTGGACCACCAACTTGGTTTGTTACTCTAAGTTGTGCAGAATATTCATGGGAAGAATTACATGAGTTCCTACGCATAGCAAACAGCAACAAAAACAACATAGATATATTAACAACTGGAGAACTTTGCTCTCTAGATCCAGTTAATGTCTCAAGATATTTCCATTGTTTCAATTGCCATGCTACACTTTATATGCAATAAAACTGTTCCTCCCCTTGGAGAAGTGCAGCACTTCTTTTGGAGAAAAGAATATTAAGTGAGAGGAGCACAACATGCTGTTATGGATCAAAAGGTGCACCGAAATTTGGGCACGACAGTGATGGCACTGTTTTGCAGTATATCCAAAAATATGTCACATGTGAAATCCCTTCACAACAGACACATAGTGAGCTGCATGGGCAGATTTTACAATTTCAAAGACGCAAATGTGGCAAATATTGTCGCCGCAAATACAAAAACAAAGGTAAATACTACACAAAATGCCGCTTTGGTTTCCCTAGACCAGTTACAGAAAAACAGGTGAAGTAAACAACTTCTTGTCTTCAGTTCAACATAGTGTTAAAGGTAAATCACCTAAAAACACGTATTACATAAAAAGAAGGGAAGAATCAAAATATATCCATGATTACAATGCAATCATTGCCCTCTTATGGAATGCAAACATAGATGTGCAGTACATTGCAGACAATTCAACTGCTGTTGCACAATATGTTACAGCCTACTTAACAAAAGCAGAAAAAACAGAGCTTCAAGACCTCTGGGATGACCTAGCACCAGACAAAACATTATCACAGAAATTGTACAGCCTAGGCATAAAAATGCTCTCTCATAGAGAATGTGGGCCTATGAAGCAGCAGATCATTTAACCAGCACTGCTTTGTATTGAGAATCTGACAACATAGTATGGCTTAGTCTTGGTCCTGCAAAATGTAGAAAAAGAGTGCTAAAATCATATGAGGACATAGAAACAATTGCCAGAAATGATCCCAACAGCCAAGACATTCTAAAAAACAATTTACTGGACACATACTATCCGAACAGGAGTACCACTCTGGAAAGCATGCGTCTATACCACATAGCTCAAAACTTTGCATACAAAAATAATGTAAAACCTGATGAAAGCAAACGTAGATATAGAGTGACCGATTGAGAAGGGAGCTTAGTGAAACAACGAAGCTTAATTAATCATGTAAAATTGTCATTAAGAACTATATTACATGTCTCTGTTACAACTTTTCAAACCATGGAGAAAAGAGGAAGACATACTAGATAATTATGACTACTATGAAGATGCTTTCAAAGCAAATGAAAGCACTATCACCGATGTGGACTTTACACACTACAAAACAATGTTACACAATGAACAGCAACAGGAAGAAGAACTTCAGGCCCAACTAGATAAGGACTCTTCCGATAGTAGTCAACCTTCTGTAACAGGAAGTCAAGAACCACTAGGACAACCACTAATAGCAAATGAGGCTGAAGTAGCTATGGCAGAAGTAGAAAACACCATGTATCAGTATCAAGAAGATACAGAAGACTTAACTGTACAACAAGCAAAACTTAACGATCAGCGCACCATTTTTGAAGACGTAACAAAACAAATTGTACATGGTGTACAACATGAAAATAAAGAATGTACCTGTCAAAATTACAAACCTACACTGCTGTACGTCAGTGGTGAAGCTGGATCAGGGAAAACATTCTTAATCAAAATCATCAGCAAGTTCCTTCAACAATTGACAAACAACAATCTGTCAGCTGTTATAAAGGCCCCCACAGGTTTAGCTGCCTACAACATAGGCGGTGTGACTTTACACCGATTACTACTGCTTCTAGTAGAGCATCAAAATAAATTAGACTATTACAAACTTTCTGCAGAAGCTGCAATGGAATTACATAGAGTATTGAAACAAATGAAAATGCTACTAATAGATGAAGCGAGCATGGTCTCCAACCTAATGTTGGCTTCGATTCATCTCAGATTGCAATAAGTACTTAAAAGTAATAACAAAGAACTCTTTGCAAGGAAACACATTATCGTTCTTGGAGATCTTCTACAATTGACACCAGTGAAAGGTGAACCAATTTTTAAAACCTTAGGCCACAAACTCTGCCGGAAAACTGTTGGTAGCATAGGTAATGTTAACCTTTGGCAACATTTCCAATACAGAGAATTAACTGAGAACATGCGGCAATCTGCAGATCTGACTTATGCAAACATTTTAAAAAGTATTAAGAGTTGGTGTATTATCGCAAGAAGCACAAGTTGTATTGAAAAACCGGCATATACATGCACTTTATGGTGATAATGCATGTGCAACTGATGTTATGGAACAAATAGCGCACAAAAATGTCAATTGTATGGCCTTAATGCCAACTCTTGCAAGCTGTTTCAAATTCAATGAAACAATGTTAAAGAAGGAAATGCAACCAATAATAGAAATTAGCGCCACAGACAAACTAGACGTACATGGTATGACAGTATCCATGTGTGAGCAAGCCACAACAAGACTAAATGTTTTAGAAAATTAATTCTCCAACACAGCTGGGTTGGAAAAAATATTGAAATTATCCTTAAATTGTCGAGTAATGCTTAAACATAACCTTGACTTAGAGCAAGGGCTAGTTAATGGAGCACTGGGCACAGTTGTTGTCTTTCAATCATACCCACGTGATAGCAACATTCAGTTTGTAAATATTCGCTTTGTTAAAAGTTTCAGAAGTGAAAAGGATAGGGCGCTCAATTGCTCGATTCCTTCTCTTCAAAGACATGTATGTACGTAGAGAGCAATTTTCTCTAACTCTTGCATATGCAGTTACCATTCATAAATCCCAAGGTCTTACCCTACACAAAGCATTAATAGATATAGGAAATACAGTGTTTAAGGAAGGCATGAGCTACGTAGCATTATCACGCTTACGTACATTTGACAGTCTATTGCTAATAAACTTTGATTTAAGTAAAGTCAAAGCTGATATTCCTTGCATTCTAGAATACAATAGATTGCGTTCACTGTACACCCCTCATCTGAAACAATACCCTGTTCCAGATAAAGTGAAACGTGTTAAAAGAAAACTAAATGAAACAGAAATGCACATATTTACCTGCACAGTACAGACTAATTGTTAGTGCTGCATAGAAATTCAACAAGCAATCCTGACAACACATTCAGTGTTCATGGAGTAACAATTGGACGACTGTGCTGGAATGGTGAGATTCACTATGAACTCACAAGAAGATCCTGTTAAGGAAAGTGTCTCGTGGGCGCTGAATACTTAAACTTCCGGTTGTCGGTCGTGGTGAAGTCGCCAGGCTGTCCGACTGATGAGTGCAGAAAGTGTAACACGAGAAACCGGCACAACCCCCACCCTGGCATCAACAGGGTCAGAAGTGGACCGGCTCCCAACGCCACAGATGCGCGCTTCCCCGATTTTCGTGACGTCGGGCCAGTGCAAGCACTGTCCGGGAAGGCAGGTCTTGACACAACGATGATAGTCCACAGCTGAATACTACAGCAATGACTCCAGGAAACGGCAGCAGGCAGAAGCTTGAGATGATAGTCCACAGCTGAATACTACAGCAATGACTCCAGGAAATGGCAGCAGGCAAAAGGCTGAAGCTGAGTAGGCTGTAGCAGTTCCATCAGTTGTAGTCTGACGAGAGGCAGAGACCACCAAAGGAGGCAGAACAGAACCAGAGGCAATAGGCTGAGAAGAACAGAGCTGGGTCAGAACCCCAAGGGCTGCCTAAGAGGGGGAACCAAGTAGATAGAGAGAACCCAGTGGGAACCAAAAGGACTGGAAGGGAGCAGAACTACCCCCACGGGAACCAGCAAGGGAAACCAGGGAAGAGGCAATGAAACAGGCTGAAGCAGGTAAAGAGCAGCTGCAGGGAGCTGCAGGAGCGAGGACGCAATCCAAATGCAAACCGCGTTGAGACGCGGTGTGTTACAAGAAACAGGCCCTTAAATAGGGCCGGCAGCACCCGGGAGGCTTGGAACGCAAGCCGTGCTGTCCCCGGGTGCTGCCGCGCCCAAAACGAGGCTTGGGAAGCAAGCTTGCGGCTTCCCAAGCGCTCTGTGGATGGCGCATGCGCGAAGGGCGAAACACGGCCTTCCGCGCATGCCCGAACCCAAGGATACGGGAAACCCGGTAGCGGCAAGTGCCGCAAAAGGCCGCGATCCCCCCAGCCGAAATCGGGGATAAAGACGCCAGGACGGGGGGGGCGCCGGGACCGACAGGCGCGCCCCCTGCCCCAGGTAAGTGATGTGGTAACAGATCCACAAGAACATGTGGAAACATACATGCACTCTCTGTAGCAAAGTGATACAGGAAGAAATCCCAAATGAGCGATTTGTGTGTGTTTCCATACCAAATTGTGAGAGCATTCCATTTCAGCAACTTGTACAAAATGCAAACCATGGCAGATTATGTAGTATTTGCAATTCAGACAATCGCTTCACCTTACTGATACAATCACTTAGTGCCTACATAATGCTTATGCTTCTACGTTATAATGCAGATGGCACCAAAAACAACTGCAAACTGACTGGATTCACACACGGTCAAGTGTCACTTGGAAAGAAAACCTTTACAACAGTAGGAATAATCTACCATGCAGGAGCTACAACCAATGCAGGTCACTAAACTGCATACATTAAAAAGAATTATGGATGGTTCGAATGTAATGATAGCACCATTACTCTAAAGCAGAGATTGCCAGCTAACCTAACAAATGCGTATTTAATGTTCTTAAAGCCAAAATTTACGAAATAATGTGTACTTCAAGATTGTCAACAAATCATGTGAAAGCCTACAAACAGTTAGAATATGCCCAAAGGTATCTAACTACCCAACAGGATGGAAGAATGACAAAAATAAATAATCATCACAAATTGTTGGAAACAAATGCACAGGTAGAATACGCCTACAGGTATCTAACTGTTGTTAAAAATGGGCAGGAGGGCAACAAAAATAACATTGATCAGAAAGATGAAGGAAACACTCAAAGTAAACAAGGAAGTAGTTAGTAGCATTGGAAACAAAGTTTTTTTTAATCCAACAAGGATTTTTTTTTTCCCCAGACCCAAGGATTAGAAAAGCAAACACAGAAACTGAGCGCAATGCACAGTTGACATATGAGGGTAAAAAAAAGTCAACTGTCTATTATGCCATGTAGTCAATTTTCAAAAAACACAAACCCACCTTTTTCTTTCATCACAGAAATGGAAAAAGTGATACTTCCGCCAAGTATGGTAGCCACTTAAAAAATGGATGTGGATTCTGAACAAAGTAAGGAGTAAGTGTATTGGCAGTCATTTTTCTACACATGGGAATCTACACGTCAAATCTATGATACTAATATGCTGCAGTGCCTGTAGGCTGGCCCTTGCATCATCGATGAGTAACCTACCACCTACACCTTACGACCAAGGTACAAGGAGTATCGTTCCTATCCACAACCATAGCTGCATATCAAAACCATGGTCCTTGTAAATTAGCTACTTATAAATTTACTTTTCGGACCATCGTCTGCAGCCATGAAGCTAAGATACCAGGGCGTCAACACAACTTGCGCATTACACCGCACCCATATTGACTTGTAACTCCACTGCTTATGACTTCAGTCTTGGGTGCATGGGCTTTGGTATAGTGTCAATAATTACGGCATAGTGTCAATTTCAATATTCCCTAACACCACACGTCTCGTTACAACTGTAACAACTTCCCCATGCACTGCACGGGCTGAAATACTGGCCTTATTGGACCCCTCATTTTCTGTGCGTACAAGGAGGCCATAGAACATACGTCATTAAGAAGGTATTAGTGTATTATTGGGTGCATGGCCTTTGGCCATGCACCCAAGAGTGCAGGGTCTCCCCACAACCACCTCAGTGATGTGTGGTAGTTGGGGTTGTTCTATAGGTGTGTTATCCTTCAGTGCTTCTGCCCAGAGGCTTCACTCCTAGCTGTATGTCTGTAGATCTGACATGAGATGGGTGTGCAGTGGCTTCCACGTCTAGTACTTATCACTTTGTTCTTGGGTGCATGGCATATATATATATATATATATATATATATATATATATATATATATATATACACACACACACACACACACACACACACACACACACACATACATATATTTCCGTGGTCCTACTAGGCCTTGTGGCATTCTGCCGTGCAAGTGCATTGAAGAGAAGTGCAGGGGAAGTGGATGGAAGGGGGCTCAGAGGAGTGGACAAGTGCTGGAGGAAGGCCCGGGAGCGAAGTGCTAAGGGGAGCCAAGGAGGAGAACCTCAGGCAAAGTTCTAGTACAGGTGACTCTCAAGGGTGGTATGGGGAGCCTCCAGGCAAGGGCCCCCAGGGCAGTGCAGTGGGGAGGGGAAGGAGTGGTGCTGGTATTGACTGGGAGAAAGGGCCTCGGATACTGAGAGTTTCATGAGAATTAGGCCGCCGGTCACAGTGGCAGTGGGGGTGATTAGCAGGAAAGGGAAAGAGGAAAAGAGGTAGAGAAGAGCAGAGTTTTGAGCAGTTTCTGGAACGTTAGGAGGTCTGGCTCAAGTCTGAGAGTGGCATGGAGGCTGTTCCAAAGAGAGGCACCAGCCAAGGAGAGAAATCGGCCCCCTACTCTCTTGCTTGGAGAAGCATTTCGACAGAGTTGGAATTAGAGGAGCATAGGGCTCTAGCAGAGGAGTATTTAATTAGGGAGATGGCATGGTCCCAGGAGGCCTTGTGGATGATGCAGAGGGTCTTGAATTTGATCCTTGCAGCCACTGGAAGCCAGTGGAGAGATTTTAGGGCTGGAGCAATATGATCCTTGGCTTCAAGCCCAGGGACAAGTCTTGCAGCCCTATTCTGGATTAGCTGGAGGGGCAAATGGGAGGAAAGATGGAGATTGGGAAAGAGGCTGTTGCAGTATTTTATTTATTTATTACATTTGTTATATGCCCAGACCCTGAGGTATCATGGCGTGGTTACGGACAGTTTGATACATACATTTTAACAATTCACAGTAACATTGGGTTGGGGCAAAATGCAGAAGAATGGACATAGGCAGTAGTCAAGCCTGGAGAGGACCAGAGCTCTAGAGAAATTGAGCTCCTAGGGAAAGGTGAGAAAAGGAAGAATGCCTCTGGGAAGGTGGAGCTGGAAGTGGGACTTCTTGGCAAGGTCCATGATGTGAGGGGTGAAGGAGAGAGTAGAGTCGAAGATGACCCCAAGGTTTTTGGCATCACAAGATGGTGGGGGAAGAGGGACCAAAGCTCTTCATCTTACTGCCATTGAGACAGAGATAATTCACTGCACACCATGCCTGAATGGCAGACAGTCAGTTTGAGATGAGAGAGGAGGAAGAGGGGGACCAGCTTAACTCAGCGTGCTCCCATTGATGTACCTCATAATGCCATTTTGTATGTCAGTTAAGCTGGTCATGACTTCCCACATCTGCTGAATTTCAAGGGTTTTGTTGCGTTAAATCTGCTCAACTTAACTAAAGTTTTTTCATTGAATTTTAAGGGGTTTGTTGCATCATAGTTTATGAGCCACTAGCCACGGCCTTCGGCCGTGTCCACTGTACAGGTTCCCCAGATGTTTTCTTTGGACCCACTAGCTAGCCACGGCCTTCAACCATGGCCACTATACATGTCTTTTGGGCCCTTCGGCCCTGGCCAGTGAGCATGGGCTTTGGACGGGCCCTCTGTATATTTTAAAACACTACCGGGCCAGTAGCCATGGCCTTTGGCCATGTCTACTGTACATGTTCCTCCAACATATTTCTTTTGGACCCACTAGGTGGTCGTGGCCACTATACATGTCTTTTGGGCCCACTAACCAGGGCCGTCGGCCATGCCCACTATATATTTTAAAACTCTACCAGGCCACAGCCATGGCCTTCGGCTGTGCCCCCTTTCCATATTGCACCATCCTGTTCCTTAAGGTTACCCAGTAGCAATATCCTTCAGCCAAACCCATTACTCCCACCTGAATGTAGCTGTTAAATAAAAAATGATGAATCAAATTTTGTTAACTAGCCTTTTTAAAACACGTTTTTTTCCACTGCCGTTATATTGGACTACAAATAACCGCAGTTATACTAAATAAACATGCAAAATTGAATTCTCTGTCCTCCCAGGCACTCCGCAAGTTCCCCCTCCTCCTGGCATGCTCCCCCACTCCCCTCAACACCCTAAACTCCTCTTTCCCTACCTAGCCCTCTCCTGCTCACCCACCCCTCAACACTCATTTCGTGTGAAACACTTTCATTCCTGTTCGGGTTTTCGTTCAAACCGCGGTTATCCTGCCAAATAACATCTGCTATGAGAAAAGGTTTGAGCTCTCAACTTAGTCTCCAGCAACCCCCACCCGCTCCCTCAAATCCCCAATTTCACATGCTGTCCCTTTTCCTTCTCCAAGTGGCAATTTTTTCCACTTTTCATTTTTGACTAGCCACAGTTATTCCCATAATAACCGTGGTTATCTCATGCATCGAAGAAAAAGAGGGGCACTTTTTCATTTCCGAAAAGCCTTGCTCCTCCAAATCACCTTTGGAGATATAGCTATAATTACTGTCAAATAATCAAAAAACTACTGGACGCAATAACTCCAGTCTCCTCCCAGAAACTGACTTTCCAAGTAGTAAATGTAGACGTTGAGGGCCAACTGCTCAGTAATAACAAGTGAACATTTGATTCATTCATTCATGTACACACCCCCACTGTTCCCCTCTAGTAAGGGAGCCAGTCTTTCCAGAACTATTCTTAAATGTATGTCTATGTGCAAAACGTAATCACTCAGCGCAAAATGCATTGAAATCTCCAATCATAAGATTATTAGGGAAACCTTTCTCTAGCCACTGCAATACATGTTTTATAAATAGTAAGTGAAAATAATTTTCTCCATTGGAAAGCCCTGTTGGTAGCAACCCATCATTCAGCGTAGCCATTTCAAAACAATCCATGTTCAAAGACAGATCTATAGCTACAGCCAACCCCAAGAGGGGAGCCCGACAGGCCACAAATGACTGATTTAGAAAAAGTCACAAAGCCCTCCAAGTACAAAGGCTCCGCCAGCATTTGAGCGCTGCACACTGGCTCCCTGTCAAAGAATGCATCCTCTTCAAGACCTTAGCCATCACCCACATATGCCTTGCCAGCAGTGGCGGCCGCTATCATAGGGCGGCAGGGCGCCGCCCCCTCCACTTATGCCCCCCACCAGGTGTGAGTACTGTAACAAATTCAGAAGAAGTTCAGAAGTTCTTCTTCTGAATCTGTTTGTATTTTCCACCTGGTGGGGGCGCTGTGGCGAGACCCTGGTGACAAGTACCTTCCTATTGTTGCAGCCGGCCCATGAATAGGATTCCGTTTCATGGGCCGGCTGCAACAGCGGGGCGCGTCCCGTTTTACCTTGCTTTTGCTTATAGTAAAGTGCGTGGAGCTCATAGCTCCACGCACTTTACGTAACCCTTTTCAGTAGGATGCTGGCGGGGCGCTTGAGGGGTGGCCCCGCCAGTATCACTATGTGCGCAAACAGCGCAGCAAAGATGTGTAATCGGCAGGGAGGGAGGGAGTCTCCTTCCCTCCCTGCATAGATACAGGAATCTCATTGGCTGTTTGCCAATGGCTGGCAAACAGCCAATGAGATTACTGTATCTATGCAGGCGGCAGCCAATGACTTCAGTGTGGGGGTGGGTTGATGGCCCAGGCTGCATCCACCCACACTCTCTCTCTTACATCATCGTCCTCATGCTCGGAACGTGTTGAGCTGCCCTGCCCTGCTGCCAATCAGAGAGAAAGAACAGTCTGCACTGCAGGCCGAAGAAGTTTGCCCTCTCCGCCTCCACGTGTGGTCTAGGTGAATGCATCCGGTGAGTGCATTTAGGTGAGTGCATCCGGGGTCGCATGGATTCATTTGGCAGTCCGAGGCCGAGGATTGTATTTGTTGTGAATATTTTCTGAACAGCTCACAATCGGCCCCCGAGAGGTGCTGGTTAAGGAACCACGTGTTTCTAGTCTGGAAACACTAATGCCGTCACTGCTGCTCAGAAGGCGGAGGCTGGGGCCGGATCCTTGCTTCGACAGCGAGGCCATGCAGATATTTCCCGAGCCAAAGGCCTTTCTTTGGTCCCACGTTGGTTGGGCAAACCGCCAATTATGAGGGGCCCTGGAGCAGGAAGGAAAGTTGGGCGCGCATGAGGAGAACTGCTTTGGTGGCGCTGGCGCTGCTTTTCTGGCCATTCATTTTGAGTACTCCTACATTCTGTGTAAATGGTGCTGATGAATGGGGGGCTGAAGAGGGGAAGGGACACTGGGTTTCTGTTGTAGGTGAGTGAGTGACTGTGGGCATGCACACAGTGAACATGGTGCAGGTCCATTCCATGCCGTTGACACTATGGCGCCCGGGCACTCCAGGTTCAAATTTCCCAGAGCCACTTCAATGTGACGTAATAGGCAGTTATCCTCCTATGGGAGTCTCCCGGGGGCTGTGGCACGTGTAGAGATTGACGGGTTGTGCCATGCATCTAGACCAGCGTGTCATCAGCGACAACATTAATTAAGAAGCCAAAGACGGTTAATATTGGAGGAGCCATGTGGCTAACACAGTCTGGGGGAGGGTGAGGATGGAAAGGGTATTTGTGTAAGATGATGAAGATGTTTCGAGCCTTTGGTCCACTGCCAGCCTGGGAGCGCTCAGAGTGTAAACACTATGGAGCATTCTGGTTCAGGAAGAGTCTGGCATTGTTGGGGGATGTCTGACGTGCCCACAATGAAACCAGGCCTTCGGGTATGCACGATTCCTCTAGATGTAAATGCGACAGAGCAGCAGACCCCGGAAGGAGCCCCTGGTGGTGGGGAACTTGATGCACTCAGACAAATGGCACCTAGTTGTACACACAGCTTTTTCTTGGATTGGGAGCCAGTGTTGACTGCCGCGACTACCCACCTACATTGCCAGCTATATCCTTTTTTGCGCAGAGAGGTGGGGGCGAAGGAGGGGGTTCACAGCCGCACGTTTCCTGGGGGATATCTACTGCAGGTTTTCTTGCATGCGGACTCGTAACTGAGAGAATTGTGTTAACATAGTGCATAATATCAGGGTTCTGCCTCTTTTGCAGCCGTATTTTTGGCAGGCTGGCTGAATCACAGGAAGTTGAAGGGATGTGCCCAAGGTCACAGTTTGAGCCGAGTTTACCCATCCAGCCACCTAGCCCCTAAAATACGTGGGGCTGTCAGCTCTATCGCAAAACATCCTGCTATGTTTTCAGTTACGTGGGGTGTGGGGGCTGTCCTTGTGGAAGTACCGTACTGATAATCTGAACAACAGCCTGTCTTGTTTGATGCCAGTAGTACGCAGGTTTAAAGATGGCGAGGTTCTGCTCTGTCCCCGAGTGTGGACGCAGGAGAGAACAGCCATTGAGTGCCCATAACACATCTAAATCAGTTTTCAAGTGTTGCTGTCGTTGGTTTGTTTACATTCCACTTACCCGGCTCAGTAATGTGCTGTCTGGGTAGGCAGCAGCGTGAGTGCTATGTACACAGTAACGGAGGTCATCAGTTTGAAGCCATCATTGAGGTTTTCAGAGACTCCAGCCCCCCTACCCAGGCTTCTTCATTCACTTGGGCGTGCTCAGAAGAAATTAATCGTTAATGTGGGGAGGGTGGCCCTAGCCTTCACTGTGATGCCCGTGTCAAGGCTAAAACCTTTGGCTCGCAGGTCCTGTGACCATCAATTCTGACCCCCCCCAGGGCACTGCATACCCCTTGGACACATATTTGTGGTAGGAAACATCTGGGAATTGAAGCTAATACATTGGAAACCCTCTGGGTGCATTGCTAATAAACAGACTACATTCTGTATCTGATTTTTGTCATAAGGGCCCCGGATCCCAGCTTCCTGTTTTTGGATAGTCTGAGGCAAACTTCACCGAGCACCTGTTTGGGGCATGGCCCTCATTCACTGAAGCATGTTTTGGTGCTTATGGGGTGTCCATCAACCAGACCCATTGGCAGGCAGGTCAGGACGCAGGGGATACACGGTACCTGGTTCTGCTCTGCACTACTATTTTACCTTAGTTTCTCCCCTTTTCAGAAAATGCCTAAAATCCCACCTTAGTAAGAGGATGAAAGCATATGAATGCCAGTAACAGCATGACAAAATTATATTTTTCCATCATTACTGACCATATAATGAATTTCTTTATGCATACATCATAGTACCAGCTATTCTCAATACAAGCTGCTGTAAAATACACTTGCACACGTAAGAATAATTTACCACCATTAGTATGTAAAACCTAATGCTTTTTATGTCATATTTTGGTGGGTTTTGGACAGTAAATAGCACATTTTGTAGGCCATTTTCCAAAACACGTCGTGGGGGGAGAACCCCACCACACCGCCCTAAGGTGGAGTGGGCTCGCGCGCTGCGCGCGCTCGCTCCCAACTTCACCTTGGGAACTCACCGCCTCACCAGCTTTAAAACTCACCAGCCTCCACTGCTTGCCAGTGGTGCCCCATCCTATCTCTCAGAAAAACTAGTTAGGTCCGGCTCCTCCAGGCCTACGAGATGACACTAAGCCAACCAACTGAACATCGCCTCCGTCAAAAGTGCCAAAGCTGGCGGCGCCAGCTTCCCATTCATAGCACCTAGACAATGGAATGCCCTCCCAACTACCCTATGGAATGAAACCTTGCACCTTGCCTTCCGAAAAGCCCTTAAAATGAGGTTCTTCAAATAGTCCACACATCGCCCCAAGACGCTCCACTCGGTGCTCCCGCTCGCTACCGATGTTTTCTCGTATGTAACTGATGTAGCTGGTGCACATGTAAGCCTATGAACCGTAACGACCCCCATTCTCCAACATATTACTTTGTACCACTATCTGCTCTGTCTTTTCAGGTTCTCTCTAACCCATGAACCACAGACAGGCTGCCTTTCATGTGCAACTAGTAAGTCTTCATGTAACAGCGGCACGATGCCCAAGGGCTGCCTTATGCGCTTTATAAATGTAAAAACTAAAATAAATGGTTCCCTGCAACAAGATATTCGCATCTGTAAAGATAGATTTCGAAGAGGTCGCTGTTAGAATATTTTTCCAACCACATGAGTTCCAGTACAGCACTCTAAGTCCATCTATGTTAAAGACGTGAAAATAGGCCTGTCGATTTAACAGTTGGATTCAAAGATGCTGTGAGCCAGGACCAATCTGATTGAGAAGATGAACCTAAATCATGGGACAAAAGTGTTGGTCACTGATCTGGTGTTATTAGAAAAGACTTGCGTGATTATCAGCAGTAGTTTAGTGGTGTCATCTTGTACTGGAGAATTTGTTGAAATGTGCAAAAAAGAGTAAATCTGACCAGAAAACCAAAAGGAGATCAAGTTAAACCCCATGAAACGGAGGGTGTCCTTCGGTTCCCACACAAGCTGAGCAAAAATGTGCAAGTTAAAATGGATAACCAACTTGTTCTTGCCTTGTCTGGTATTTCAACTATATCAATGTCCTTATCAACGTCCTTTGAAAAGATGAGCCTCAAGGAGGGGATCCTGTTGAAAGTTTGGACTAGCTGTGATCGGTAAGTGAAGCTCTCTGTTCACTTGAGTAATGTTTCCCAGTCCTACAATTCTTGCGTCATGATTCAAAGATTCTGACATGTTACTGAAATAAGTTGTTTTTGAAAGGTCCCCCAGGTTACCCATCCTTGATCGAGGATGATTAAGACCAAGGTTATCAACTTAGTTGCCTTCAAGATAGTATCCCTCTGTAATTGGATCCTCATGGGGGAACAGGGGTGTGCCAGGCGATAAGGGGATCGCCTCCATCTCATCACAGTCATTCGTTGCAATGTTCCCAATAGCCATCTGTTTTGGCAGTATCAAAAAAGACGTTATTTTCTTTGTTGTGTCATCCCCTGCTTATCCTCATTTCTATTGTTTTTAGTTTAGGGCAACATTGACTGTTAATCTGCAGTCAAAACACCCTCCTTTTTTTCTGAGCCCCCTGTTTTCCAAGCTACTGTTGATTCAGATCAATGATCTCTTCTTCTTGTGGAAGTGACCGAAGACATTTTCTTGAGGATCTGTTTATTTCTATTGTTAGGTTTTTTTTTTGTCTATCATTTGAGGACGCTTCTTCCTTTTCTACTTAGGCTTCCTGATTCACACACCTTCCTCTGTAATATCTTTTACTTGATCATCTAATAGGGAAACACTATCACTGCAAGGGTTTGAGATCAATTTGATCACAAGTTGATCCTTATGTGCTGATTCCAGGGCAGTTACAGACTGTTCGACATGTGTAGTATCATGGACATTCATAACAGCAAGGACATCCAGAGACTGACTCTGCCTGAACCAAAAAGATCTGGAGGGGAACTCAATCTATTATGACAGTGGAGTAAGACTATTGATGGGGTCAGCCTTCTCCACATAAAAATTGGGTTTGTAAAGAGCAATCAGTCCTCTTTTGTTAATTTTTAAAGAACAGGAATAGAAGTCTGTATAAGATACCGGTTTTCCCTCAATCACTGTTGGTTTTGTTGTTTTCTTGCATGATGTACTTTGCATTGTCATATAATCGTAGAATAGACTCCAAAACTAAATGCAGCGTGGATATAGAGGCAAGACTCCATGTATCCAAATTGGGCATTATATTCGATTCACTACGCAGTTGCACAATTTCTGGAGCATAATACTCCTGCGAAACACTGTAATTCAGTGGGACTGTTGTGAGAAACCAGAAGGTGTCTCACCAGATTTATGTGATTATTTCGAATACGAACATTACGAAGATGGAAATCTTGCATTTTAAATGTACATATTCGAAATAAGCACCCCAGTACTACATGGCCTTTCTACACCATGCTTCCCCAACCCCTTACCTACCATCTGGCGGCAAACTTCGCTGTGTGCCGCCGAGTCCCTGCAGCGCCAGTTCCCTTCAATTCCATGGTTGGGAACCAGCGCTGCAGGGTCCTTTCCTTTTCTTTTCTTTTTTTTTCTCCAAAACTTTGTTCTGGATGCAGGGGAGACCCCTGCCACCCCTGATTCCATTATAGCAAACAATGGTGTGGGGGACACCTCTGCAACCCCCGCTTCCCTTGTTCGCTATAATGAAAACCGAATGGTTAAAATGTTCAGCATTTTTGGCGGTATGTAATTTTGGTACAGCTGAAATCTGATTATTTCAACCATTTGTTTTTTTTTTTTAATACAGTATTTTCTTGGGATACTGTCTCACCCACTAGTCCACGGGAGCGGTCATTAAGGTGGCCAGAACACGGCCATCGCTTTTGGATCCAGTTCCTGGAGTGGACCAGTGTGAGAGAGGGGTCTTCGGGGAGCAGGAGTGGGACACTGCATGGTGAGATGCAGTTTTCCCTTCGCTGTCACACCTTTACCCCATTCTTCCAGGTAGGATGCGTAGGAACTCTACCCACCCCCCTTTTTCTACATCAACACATTCACACAGCCTGCTCTGGGAGAAAACAGGCTAACACCCAAGCAGTATACCAGACATGTCCCAATACAATGGTCAAGTGAGGTCAGGCAATTACTGACCGACACTCACACCTGACTTCGATTAAGCTTCAACACATGGATAAAAGGCAGAGCACGAAAGCCCACTCTGAGCAAGGCAAAGCACACTAGGAAACAGCAGTTTCGAGACAGCATCTGAACAAGAGAAGAAAGATGGCAAAACAGGAGGGGAATCGCAAGGTGGGAAGTTACCTTGACCTTTCCGACAAGAAGCCATTACTTTCAAGAGCCCTCGAGATTAGAAACCATAAGACCAGGAAACCAGGCGATAGAATCATGTATTGTGTGTGGGAGATATCAGGGGCCCTCCCACGACATTGATCAAGGCAGGGAGAAGCAGCAGCTGCCGTGGTACAGTTAGGCAGTGTCAGTGAAATCAACACAGTCAGTGAGTTGGGGAGACTGATACAAGACCGGTCTGTGTTGAAGCCAAGGTTGCAAGCAGCAACATTGTATAGCGAGCGCTGGAATGAACATTGTTAAAACGCGTGTGATAAAAAAAGCAAGTAAAGTTGAACTGCTGATGAGTGTTTCAAACTTTGAAAATAATTTTTTTTATATCTTTGACAGAGTGTTCTGGCACCCATGGGTGCTCAATCGAAGGTCTCTGAGGTTTCCAGCTGGGAAGTGGCAGAAGTGAAAGTTAAAGGGCTGTATTAAGAAGAGAACAAAGAATTGTGAATCAAAGTTGTCCTGCGACGGGTCAAGCAATATCCTGTGCACAGTCAAAGGTCATCGATTTTTATACAGTTAAGAACATTTGGAAAATGAGATAAATTTGGTCCGAGCCCAGCAGAGGGAGACCAATTGAAAGTTTTGTGAATAAAGTGGATCTGAGCCCGGCGGAGGGGGACCCGGGGTGAACAGTGAATCAGAGAAGTTATGCATATGAGAATCCGGAGGAGAAAGGAACTTTGAATGTTTGTCGCATCAGGCCTTCTGAAATAAGAGACTTTGAATGGCAAAAATACTTTGGCACAGAAGGTCCCAATACTAAGATTTTGAACTGCATCATCGTGCGGGAAAAGCCAAAATATGTACTAAGCTCGAGTGTGCCGCCTTGTCCGGTGCTGAAAACGTGGGGAAGGGAAGTTAACGGCCCATCTAACCTGACATATAATTTCTTGAACACTTTTCTTTTGTATAACATTGTTTCCCACACCATTTTTATTTAGAAGTAAGAATTGAAAATAGGTTTATTATCATAGGCCCTTTTATTTTGATGAGACACCACTAGGACAGTGTTATTATTTGATGGTTGTAGCTTGCTCCCCTCTTTATATTTAGTATTAGATAGGCATTTTTCAAACCCAATTGAAGTTCAATAAACACCCTTGAACTGTGGTCATTTGTTTCTGTCTTACTGTTTTATACCATACATTCCTTACACTGTACAAGAGGGATCAAGGCCAGTAACAGTTGAACCGGATACCGGAGGGCCAAGAGACCATATGCTTTCATGAAAGACACTGCACAATTGCAAAAAAGATGGTATAATGCAATCAGCGAGTATGTCAATAGTTGGCCCCACAGATAGTTTCATAACTTGTTCATTAGTATTGGGCTCAACCTCGCATTAACAAAAACAGTCTCATGTGTAGCAAATTGAGCAACGTTATAAGTGTCCAGAAGTAGTTGCTCTTGTTGGAAGTGTGTTTCCGAGGATGAATTCAACTCCGATACCATCAAGGTGGCTGAAGGTATCAGATTAGGAGTAGTCGAACATGATTTAGCAATTGCCGCATGCACCAAAGGCAAGGTACTGTTGCTCCTAAGATTGTAAGAGGGCGGTTACAGAGAAAGTGTGAAGATTTTAGTCTATAAAGTAATTCTACTACTGTTTCTAGTTTTGCACCCGTCTCATATTCTGAAGTGGCCTTTCTTTTGGCCAAAACTCACCCTAGTGCTGCCCCTGGTGATCCTCTTCCCTCCTTACTTATTCCCAAAGTCTACCCACTTTTGGTACCTTTTCTCACCTCCTTTTTTAATATCTGCGTTACCACTTCCACTTTTCCCTCTGCCTTTAAACACGCAATCATTATTCCTATCTTGAAGAAAAGCACAGCAAATCCTCTTCTTGTGTCAAATGTTCGCCCTATATCCCTCCTATCCTTTCTTTCTAAGCTCCTCAAGCAACTTGTTTACTCCCAAATCTCAATGTTCATCTCTGATCTCTCTCTTCTCCCCCCTACTCAATCTGGTTTCCAGCCCCGTCATTCTACCGAAACAGCCCTGACCTCCGTACTTAACTCTCTCCTCACAACTCGTTACTCCAAACACTCTTCTGTTCTCATTCTTCTTGATTTATCTGCTGCCTTCGACACAGTGGATCATTTCCTGCTTCTTGACTCCCTCTCCTCTTTTGGTTTCTGTGGATCTATTCTACCCTTGTTTTCATCCTACCTACCTAACTGTATTTTTTGAAGTATCCTGGGTCGGCAATACCTCTCCTTCCTTTCCTCTCGCTCATGGAGTTCCTCAAGGGTCAGTCCTTGGTCCTTTTCTATTCTCTTTGTACACCTCCTTTCTTGCTCCTATTATTTAATCTTTTGCAGTTTCACACCACTTCTGTGCTGACGATACTTAGCACTTTCTTTCTTATCCTTCACCCCCGATATTCATCACACTCTCATTTTGTCTCACTGTTTTAAATCCTTTCCTTCTCTAAATGCAGGAAAGACTGAAGTCCTATTCTTTCCCGCTAATGTTCTTCCATCCCGGTCTCCTCCTGCTATTTTCTTTCCTCCCTCCCATCTCCCCATCTCCCTCACTGCTCGTAATCTTGGTCTCTACTTTGATGATAATCTTCCTTCGCTCAACATATGTCTTACCTCACGCGCCTGTCGATTTAATCTTTACAACATACGTAAAATTCATACTTTTCATACCACAAAGCTGCTTGTATCTTCGTTAGTTTTTTCTCCACTCTTCTACTGCTCTGTTCTATTCTTTGGTCTTTCCTGCTCACGTCTTGCTCCTCTTTAATCAATCTACCATTCTTCTATTCGCTCACTTTGTCTTCTCTCTTACCGGGACTCAATTTCTTTGTCTCTTGCCTCACTTGGATGGCTTTCTTTTTATCCCCAGCTCAAGTACAATTTCCTTTGTTTAGTCTTCAAATCTCTCTACGGTCTTACCCGCAATTATCTTGCATCTCTCCTCTCATTCTATTCTCCTTGTTCTCTCAGCTCTGCTGGTCTTTTTTCGACTTAATTTTCCTCGTCCCCCCTGTGCACAATCCTGTTTTCAATCCTTCCAACTTCTTGCTCCCCTCCACTGGAACCTTCTTCCTTTATCTCTCCGATCTATTACCTCTATTACCTTTTAAGCTCTTCTTTAAAGACTCATTTACTTCAGTCGTCTGTTTGATTGATACTGGTGGACTCTGAACACCGATTTCTATTGCTGATTTTAAGGTACAGTTAATTTCTCTCTGTAAAGCACTTTGGTTAAAGGCGCTATATAAAGTACAACAAAATACAAATACAAAATATTAATCACGTGAGGGAAGAGATTCAAGTAAGCAATAAGTTGACAAATTAGGCCAAGAAGTGTCAGCATGGGCACAACAAGGCACTTACTTGAGGACCATGTAAAGTAAATTGTAAAAGCCTCAGTCCCACTCGGGGACCACCATAGACCATTGTCACTCACTTCCCTGCACGCTCCAAGCTGTATACAGTTTTAAAACTGTCTTTCCTCCTCCCGTTACTTCTCGGCTGCGACTGTCAGGACTTGGAGAGCAGCTCCAATAACAAATAAAACCCAGAGAGGCCATAAGACCAGCACTGTGCACAGAGATTCTCCTTCACCACCGCAGACCACTTTCACACACTTCTGACCAAACCTTTATAGATAGAAAGGCCAGGTGCACAGGAGAACACCTATTTGGGAACAGCTAAATCTCAGAAAGGATCTGTTTAAATAAGATAGATAACACTTGTGATGCATTTTAAGATTCCATCTTAATCTAACAGAAACTCCTTGGGTCATTAGGGCTATTGACCTGCTTGCCACTCATCAATGAATCCTTTTAGGATTATTTAGAGTGCCTGTATAGTTTACAGTAACAATCTATTGTTGCATTTCGGAAAGGTTACTCATGATAGTGACACTGGTACACTTAGTCCAATGCCTTCTTTCCTCCATACTCCTCGTACATCTGTCGGAACAGCGACAGGACCGGCGCATGTTGCAAAGCAGCCTCATAGAACTTTCCAACGCGGGTGCACACTGTACACGCCTGAGTGGCAACTCATCCATGACCTCGCCCAACCATCAGTCTCTTTGTTAAGTCAGACATGGGAACCTAGCAGCAAAAGCACAGGTGTATGGAGGAAAGGGGACTGTGGACTAAGAGTACCACTGCCAAAACAGTGAGGAACTTTTCCATACTCTTACATCCTGTCCCCCATCATCCATACTCATGGGAGATTATAAAGCACCCTAATTAAAGAAAAGGGGAAACTGGACATTGGATCCCAAAAAGGTTTTTCAGTATGGCTTAGCCAAAAGCTGCATCACTGAGAGCTTTGGTCTAGTGAATGTTTACAGAAGGAGTGTGGGTTATCCCAAGTTGCAGACTTACAAATATTCAAGATCAGTACAGATGCTACCTTCCCTCTCACCAGATGAGCATACAGTCTCCTAGGTGTGGTTTTCTTCTGTAATCTGTATGCTTCCAAAATAGTGGATGCCTACCAGCATTCTGTGAAAGCCTTGGATGCAGTTCCACAGGATGTTAAAAATAATTGCATTCCTCTATGCACATCCTTTGTTCTGGCTAAATAGAATGTTAATATGCTTGCTACATCCAGGTGTGCAGGGCCTGATGTGATGAATCCTGTGGCGTTATCACAGAATCTGTGCCTAAAGTCTCCTCACAGGTGGCCAGGGGAAGGCAGCCACTACCTGATCCTGACCCGTGGGGGTGGTATTCGCCGGGAGAATCACCTTGGAGGAGACTACAAAGGGAATATTGCGACTCGGTCAGGAGAGACACCGTATTTATCTTCTTCGGAAGGTTAAGTTTCCCTACTGCCAGAATACCTAATAGCGTGTTGTCAGAGTAAGGTTCTCCTTTCTAGAAGCACACAAGGTATTGATGAAGACCGTTATGGTTCAGCATGAGCATGATGTGTATAGCAATCAGAGAATCAATGCTATCATTTCTGAGGATTATGGTTAACTTTTGTATATAAGATAAATAACCAAGAACCAAATAGTAATCCCTTTAAATTCAAATTCAAAAAGTAGCTTTAATAAAAGCTTTAAACAGAACAAATGGAATAAGGATAAAATAATGCAGGACATTAGGGACGTCAAGTCCCATAATACTTTAAGTACTGGGATGAGGAAGAGGGGCTCAGAGGTGCAGAACTCGGATGAATGGTCTAATGGCTATGATAACCCACACCTGAGCGGGACTTGTGACTAAGTAAGGTCCCCTCAGGTGCAGGCCAAGAGAACTCATCAGCCATGTGAGCAGCAGAAGCAGAGAGAAGACGCGTGGACCGCCGGTGCATTTACCAAGTGTTACAATCCTGAGAGAGTCGTAGGAGTTGTGGCCTCAAGATGCAGAGATCGTGCAGCGGAAAGTGGTGTGGAGGGAAGCTCTCCCAGTTCTGTGTGGTACTCCAGAAGCTGTCAAGCACCGGAATACTCAAGGAGTGAGGCAGACTCCCAGAACACAAGGCGTCAGCACTGGAGGTGTGACCGGAGCGGTCAAACATTTCAATCCTGACATGGGAAGCACAAGTTGATCAAGCAGCAAGTCGGAAGGAAGCGCAGAAGACGACCAGTTAGTTTGCCTATGCGAGGTGACCCGTGGCGCTCTGCGACAGACCGCTGTCTGAAAACAGACACTTTGAATACCGAATTAATGATGTAAAGTATGTTTTGAATAATTTGTATATTTAAAAAAAAGGAGTGGGAAACGAAAGACTATTCATTGTTGCCAAAGTAAAGAGGGGGGAATACTTGAACAGGAGAACCAGCATTGCCCAAGCCCTAGAGGCAATAATAACTAAATCAGAGACGTTATCAGCCATTAATTGGTGAAGCAGAAGAAGCCAAAAGGTGGCAGGAAAGAAACCCTCCTTGTAAACATGATCAAGGGGGAGAGGAAATTGACCTGTACTGCGTGTGTCAACCAAGTCAGAGGAATAAAGGACATCAATGGGTATTGTGTCCTTTAGAAAGAAGTTATAAATCTCAATGTTTTTGAAGATTGAAGACCTTTTATGAAGTTTGAAGTAAACCTCACTGAGTACTGGTGGTAGTAGGAGGAGGAAAGGGAGGGGGAGGAGGAGTGTTATCCTGGCAGGAGAGTATACCAGGAAAGGGACTTTTTTGTGGTTAGTCTTGGCAGGTTAGTTGACCAGGATGAAGACATTGAAGTACTGCAATGTGGTTGAAGGTTGTGGTAAGCAGCAAGGTAGTGATGATTTGAACTGTGATAAAAACTCATCCTGACAAATTATTATTGTGTATGAAGAGAAAAATACTGAAGAATCAAAGAGTTGGAAGACGAGTCTTTTGATTTTGTTGAAGCAGAACATTATGAAAACTTTCAACAGTCTCATTGAAGAGAATTTTGTCTTGGATTTGATCCAAGTGCCAAGTGGAAAACCAATGGAGTGAACCTTATGTTGCATGTTCAAACAGACTGTGGATATTTAAAATCACTTTATTGACTGGAACTTTGATCTAGGAATCATGTTTTAATTCTGGGGAAGGGGGCATTGACCCAGGGCACTAGGAACTTTGGTCAAAGTTGTGTTTGCAAATAATTCTTATATCATTGAGTTTGATTTGATATCTGTGTTTTTATGTGTATAAGTGTGAGGGACAGAAATCTTTGTAGAGTGTTTTCCTTTAGCCTTAGTTTAATAGGAAGGGAAATCCTCATCAGGTTACAGAAAGTAGGCATTTTTCTCAGCTTTATTATTTAAATAAAGGTGGCTACTTGTGAGAAAATGATCTACTTGTTCGCCTCATATTTCTGACCCGTCACACAGTTCAGCCTCCATAGTTGGGCACTGCAAGAAAACTAGCAGTGACAGATCCTCATTGATGGGAAAATTGCTCAACACTTTTGGTAGGAATCCAGGTCTTGTCTTCAGAACAATTTATGAAAGATGATGTAATGGTTCTCCACACATTGTATGAAGTTCTGAGAATCTTTGTGCAGAAGATACTGGGCCTCATTACGATACTGGCGGTAGCCGTGCCGGTATCATTTTTGTTTTCTGGCGCCCACGAATGAGTAATTACTGGGTCATTATGGCCTTGCCGGACCCGGTAATTGCCCATTCGGGGGCGCTGTAAAAAAATGCTCCTCATTCCCATTGAGCCCCAAATGGGAATGGGGTGGTCAGATGCACCGGCACCATTCAGAAGGGTGCCGGTGCAACTGACATGCTCTGCTCACGGGTGCAGGTATGTCTGACAGGTCAGACCTGGCGGGCAGGAAGGCACCAGCGAGCAGAACTCAGTTTGCCGGTTTGCCGGTCCGGTAACAACTGTACCGCTAGCTTACCGGTACAGTGGTTACCGGACCGGCAAACTTATGAGACCCACTGTCTCCATGTAAGTGGTTTTACAGGTTACGCCAATTTTAAGTCTGTTGATGCCATTGGTTCAAGTGAATGGTGCATGAGCACAGATAAGACAATGTTCAGATGCAATGGGCTATGTTGCCTTCTGTTTGGGAGTAGCGTTTCGACAGTCCATTACAACTTTGCTTCACTAAAGGATTTGCTGTGGACACCACTTTGTTTACTATATTTACATCAACCCCAGTGGGTACTAGGCATATTCGACAGGAGTCCGCAGACACTCTTAATTCTGCCAGCTCAGCAATGAGGCCACAATATTCTGTCCCCTCCTGTCTCTTGATTGTGGGACAGAAATTCCCTGAATCTGCTGGTGCTACGTTGAGTCTCTGCTGACAATAGTGGGGATGGAGGGGTTGACCTGATAGTGGGGAGCAAAACTGCAGAGAGGATCTTTGCCGTTCATTAACGTGGTTTCTCTTTTGCCGACTTATCTGTAGATGAATGTAAGAGATTTATGACTTTTAAGGTAAATGCTCTTACTTTCTCTTTCTAATCTGGTAGTAGTTTACTTTTTAGTAATGCACCTCTTCTTAGGTCCACACTCAGGGACATAACCCTCACAGCTGTTTTGACATGGCTCGCAGCTGCCTCAAACATGTCAAGAGGCACCATTTTTGCATCTTTCAGCCCTGCTAGGAACAGTTCTTTTCGTCCCCCCCTTGTAAATCCAGTACACATTCCTTTATTTTGTGCCAGAGCTTATTACTACAAGCTGCATAGTATTTCTGAAATGACTTATCGCAAGTGAAGGAAACTGCAAGTACACTTGGTTGCATACAGCATCCATCCCCTTTTCCTCTTTCCATGATGTAGTCACCATAAGCTCGCTGTCACCTTGCCTTGGGCTAAAACTGCAGATACAACTCCTGAAAGTGCTGGTGGGTTAGTGGTTGGGCAAAGTCTATCAGTAGGCACTTGTTTATAGTGAGAGTCAATCTTTTTATTGACTTAGTAATGTTATGGAGTTTGTCCCATATCTTTTTTTGCCTCAGCTATTAGATCTTGCTGTAGGGGATGCTACTTCTCTCAATTGTGTTGGCAAGTACTTCAGATATGACCCAAGTGTCCCCAGGAGTAATGTCTGGAATGGGGAGCTGTACAAATTCAACTTCGTCCCAGACCTTGTCCTAAACCATCCTGATTGAGGAAGTTCCTTTCTCCTGCTCCACTACTTCCTCATCAGCGTCCGGATGTTCAAACACATTGTTGCACTGCGCCACAGGATCCAAGGAGCAGACGGTAGAATCTTGCTACAAAGCATAGGTTGTAACCTGACTGTGCAATATCTCCTTAATGAGATCCTTAAAAAAAAAAAAACATGCATGTGTGGCCCCGTAAGAATTATTTGAAACTGGTTAGGAGCAACTCGACTCCTTGTCCTGGTAGAGTTCTATGAGCCAACCCGGTGGAATAAACGGGAATTTGTGGCAGGGTCTGGGTTGTATATCCCCCATAATTGTGATGTGTGGGGGTTGTTTGCTAGTAAGTCAAGCCTCTATAGACTGCCTTTGATAGAGCGGTCTACAATACACATGGCTCAAAATTCTGAGGCTGTGTGTCAAAGTCAAGGGTGGTCTAATGCAAAACTAAATTTAAAATGGTTCCTAGTACAGTTGGGGAAGGGTCAATGAGTAGGCGTCATCTTTGCCCTTTGTGTAGATGTGCTTGGTGTGGCAGCAGAACGTCCTCAAGAAGCAAGAACCCAGAAAAACTACATGTCCCAGCAGCCCTAGGGCCAAAAACTACAGCCCCAGCAGCCCGGACTCTAAGAGAAAATCAGGCACACAAGGCCTGCAAACCACTCGGGCAACGCCCAAGCCGACGGCCGAAGCAATGCGAATGCGCGAGAAGGCTACCGTGCATGCGCAAACCCCGAACGCTTGTTTGCGCTTGAGATTGCACCCGAGAGGACGCATCTTACGGAACTCCAGCACAAGTCATACGTGAGGCCTGCCCTCGCTGCTAGAAGAACGCTCTCTGGCCCCGCATTGCCTAAGATAAGTGGCAGTTGTTTTTCTAACGTTGCGGAGCATACTTACCTTGTTGACTAACTTTGGGAAGACTCCGGTTGACAAATTTGATAGCCGCTAGTTCGGGAAGCGCATTGGGGAAACTGCATAACAAGAGACATCATTACTAAAGACTTTTAAAGACATTAGAATTACTCGAAACTTACCGTTCGTGCAGTAAACGACGGACAGCAGTCCTCTGAAGTCAAGAGGCCTGCTCCCCTTATCCAGTGAAGAAACTGGTTACAGCACCCTGCCCCGAGGCAGATGGAGAGCACGGCGTTCACTTACCTAAGGTGAGAGCGTTAACCTTTGGGGTTCTACAGGAGAAGAGAAAGGGAAGAAGAGAGAGACATTCAATAACCCAGTTCATTAATCCCATATTTTCTATCTGCAGACATCTTACCCTTCGAGTCAGACATACAGTGCACAGAGGTCCAGCCCAAAGAGCCAGCCGTGTGTTACACATCACCTTTGAAGATACGGTATACGCCCAGTCAAGACCGGCGCCTCTACCGGAATCAGGTGAGCGTTACACAACTCGGGCGACGCCTAAGCCGACGCCCGAAGCAATGAGCATGCGCGAGAAGGCTACCGCGCATGCCCAAACCCCGAACGCTTGTTCGCGCTCGAGATTGCACCCGAGAGGACGCATCTTGCGGAGCTCCAGCAGAAGTCATACGCAGGGCCTGCCCTCGCTGCTAGAAGAACACTCTCTGGCCCGGCGTTGCCCAAGATAAGTGGCAGTTGTTTTTCTAACGTTGCGGAGCATACTTACCTTGTTGACTAACTTTGGGAAGACTGCGGTTGACAAATTTGACAGCCACCAGTTCGGGAAACGCATTGGGGAAACTGCATATACTAACTCAGATGCATGCCGCAGTTCGCTCGCTTGTTGCGGGCATTTTCGTATCTTGGTAAAAACGAGCACCTACGGCTCATAGGAGGAGCGCACTAACAGTTTCCTTTTTCATCAGGAACAATACTGATTACGGAGCGCCAGCTGCCCACACAGACTGCACAGGCGGCCACCGGGGCACGAGTGGGAAAGCCAGAGCCGAGTGCTTTTCTATTTAATGTCTAAGTATCTAACATATTTTCTGTCTAGCTTGGTTGCCGCAGTCTCAGCAAAGTACTCGCTGGCAACACATTGCTGGTTTGAGAAACCCTTTCCGTGCATTATGTGTGTGACCTAATGTAACTTCACGTTGTGTTTTTCTGCAAAAAGACAAAAGTTTGTGTAATCTCACAGTTGAACGCTACTCAGTGCTGATATTAACTGAGTGTGGTCTTACAACCGAAGGGGGTAACGCATGCATGAGATATGAATGCATTTGTGTGTGAATGTGATTGCTAAGGTACAAACAGAGCTTTAGCATAGTAATTGACAACAGGCTATTCGAGAACAGAGCCAAGGAGCATGTCTTTCCCTTGAAACCTCTACCTATCCACAACCACTCCCTAACCCTCAACCTGGTTTTCCCACTTCCCCCCCCAACCTATCCAATCAGTGGACCCTAACCCTCTTTCCCCGTGGGGGTTGCAGTGGCCTGCATTCACCTAATGCAGGCGCCAAGACCACCAAGGGGAGGTAGGAGTGCTTGCTGGTTCTGCGCTGGACTGGATCACGTCTCAACAGTAGCACGAACCCACGTATTTCCTAAGCGCCCAAGCAGCACAAACTCAAAGCCATGGAAGACATAACCTGCATCCTACAAGATTTGAAAGTTGCACTTGAGGCAACTAGGCAGGACTATGCAACCTTGGCCACCCGGGTGCAGGTGCTCACAGCTCAAGGCATCCCACTCCCAGATGGGGCCCCTCCAACCCCAGTGCAAGTCCAAGTGAATACAGAGCCACCCATGCCCGTAGCAGCCCCAGAAAGGTATGGGGGGGAACCCGCAAAAATATTCTGTTTTCTTGATGCAACGTCAATTGCACTTTCTAACTAAACCAACCATCTTCCGATCTGATCAGTCACGCACTGCCTTTGTTATCTCCTACCCCACAGGAGATGCTGCAGCATGGGCTACCCCTCTCGTACAGAAAGACGATGCGAGATTGTATGATTGGCCAGAGTTTCAAGAGGAATTTTGGAAGATATTCAACAGAAGAGCAGCTTCTTTGATACGGGATCGGGAATTACTCACTTTACGGCAAGGGAGCAAAGATTTGATCACCTATGTGACCACCTTCAATCGCTTGGTGGTAGAAGCCGAGTGGCCTCATGAGAAGAGAATGGCTAGTTTCTATCAAGGACTCCAGGAGGAATTAAAGGATCTAATAGTGCAAATAGATCCCCAGCCAACCACTTGCTCAGGAATGATTGACCTGGCCTTACGCTTGGACCATCGCCAAGGAGAGAGGAGGCAGGACAGGAGAAGGTGGGAAAGCAGACCAAATATAGCAAGATTGGATTACCCTAGGACCCCAACTAGCTCCGGTAAAGCGGAAAACAGCCCAGAGTCCGAACCCATGCAAATAGGGACAATTAGAGGGCCCATATCCAAGGAAGAACGGGATAAACTGTGTATGTATTGCGGTAAACCCAGACACTTCGTGTGAGAGTGCGGGGTGACACCTAAGAACATTCCATCCCTGGGAAACGCCAACGCTCGCCAGTGAGTAGGGCGGATCTGCAGAGCCAAAACCATCACAACGCCCCTGTGCAAACATTAGGAAATGTGACGCATGCCCATAGAACTCACATCACCGTTACAGGAATTTTAAAGACAAGCCAGAGCGACCAGTCCGTTAGTCTCATGATTGATTCAATTCGTAGACATAAGCTATGCCCAGAAGATGGGTTTGCAAGTAAGCTCCAAGGATACTCAGGAAGCGATGCGTTCCGTTGATGGATCTCCATTAAAGTCGGGACCTGTGACACAGCAAACAGGGGAGATGGTATTGAACATCCAAGGTCACAAAGAGTTAATCCGGTTCGATGTTATTGCAGCCCCCCCAATTTGGATTTATCCTCGGCCTGCCCAGGCTCATATTGCACAATCCGGTGATTGATGGAGTTGCGGCACAGTTCGCTTTTCCTCAAGATACTGTAGCACTCATTGCTCTAAAGAACTAAAACATGCGGTGCAAGTACTAGGAGCCACGGAAAAGAATGAAAAAGGATGACTGGATGGGTTACCCCAAGAATGAGGACTTCCGTGATGTTTTCAGTAAAACGGCTGCAGAGACATTGCCACCGCACAGATCGTTCGACTGTCGGATAGATCTGGAACAAGGTGCAACGCTACCGTGTAGTAGGATCTACACATTGACGGAAGCAGAGAATCAACATCTTAAGGAATACAAAGACACCAACTTGCGAAATGGTTTTATTCGTCATTCAACTTCACCCGTTTCTTCGCCGTTATTTTCCGTTCCGAAGAAAACCGGAGAATTTAGGAGATGCATCGACTATCGCGCAGTGAATCGCAACACGATAAAGAATCTATATCCTCTCCCGCTTATACCAGTACTATTAGATCAAGTACGCGGAGCCACAATCTATACAGACCTGCGCAGGGCCTATCATCTGGTGCGTGCGCGTGAAGGGGACGAGTGCAAGGCAGCCTTCAGAACGAACTTTAGACTCTATGAATATCAGGTGATGCCATTCGGCCTCTGCAACGCACCTGCCGCCTTTCAGCACTTCTTAGACGAGGTCCTTCGGGAGTACCTGGATATCTTTGTCGTGGTTTACATCGACTACATTCTGATCTACTCCCGCAACGTACAAGAACATGTGCAACACGTTTGATCAGTCTTAGAACACCTGCGTGAACACCAACCTTTCGCCAAACTGGAAAAGTGTACATTTCACAGGTCTACGGTTGGGTTTCTCGGATTTATCCTGTCACCTGACGGGGTAAAAATGGACACACGTAAGGTGCAGGCTATTTTGGACTGGCCAGCTCCATGAAACATCAAGGAAGTGCAAGCAGTGCTGGGATTCGCAAACTTTTACCAGCGATTTATTCAAGGATTTGCACAAATGAGCCTAGACATTCCCCGACTCCTAAAGAAAGGAAGACCGTTTGTATGGGATACCGAGGCAGAACGTAGCTTTCACCAACTGAAGGAGGCTTTTACCTCAGCGCCTGTTCTTCTGCATCCAGATCCTACATTACCATTTCTAGTGGAAACTATTGCTTCAAGTTATGCACTAGGGGCAATTCTGTCGCAACGCGATCAGTCGGGTCACATGCATCCAGTTGCTTATCATTCAAGAAAGCTCAACCCGGCGGAACAAAACTAGACTATCGCAGACCGAGAACTACTTGCAATCAAGGCCGCCTTTGCAGAATGGAGGCATTATCTACTGGGCACTAGACACACCATAACAGTACTAACCGATCACTGCAACTTCAGTTTCTAAAATCTGCGCATGCCCTTACACCACGGCAATTACGCTGGGCCATGTATTTCGCAGATTTTGATTTTGTGGTAACATACCGCCCAGGACAGGAAAATAAGAAGGCGGACATGCTCTCCAGATACCCGGAACCATCAATCAAGCCCAGTATAGAGGAAAAAGCTAAACCCATAATATCTCCAGCCAAGATCATAGGAAGTGTGACCAACACACTTCTCCAATTTGTTCCAGGTGCTATGACCGCCCAAGAACTACTCTTGCGGGAAAATCCTGACCAAGGACGTCGCCTTCTAGATGGTTTACCATATCAGGGAAAACTGGTGTATTTACCTACCCAATCCCTAAGGATGCAAGCGTTCAAGTGGTGCCATGATTCACCATTAGCCGGACATCTTGGCATCAATAAGACTCAAGAGTTAATTCAACGACATTACTGGTGGCCTCAACTCCATAAAGAAGTCCAAAACTATGTAACGCAGTGTGAAATATGTGCCCGAAACAAGACTGACCACTAGAAACCGATGGGTCTGCTTAGACCCTTACCAACACCACCTCTGCCGTGGCACACAGTATCACTGGATTTTATCGTAGAGTTGCCCCGGATCAGGGTTATACGACAATACTAGTGGTAATAGACTCTCTGTCAAAACTCGCTCATTTTATACCTAGTCGAGGCTTACCAACAGCTGGAGAGTTTGCAGAGCTGTTTCTGCAACACAGTTCGTTTACATGGAGTACCACAGCATATAATCTCGGACCGGGGTTCCCAGTTCACATCCAAATTCTGGCACCTCTTCTGCGAGAAAATAGGTATACGACTGCAAATGTCCAACAGCTATCACCACGAGACGGATGGACAAACTGAACGGTTAAACCAGACTCTCGCGCAATATCTTCGTTGCTTTACACATGGTGCCGAAGAGGGATGGGTGGAGGCCCTATGGCTTGCAGAACTAGCATATAATAACTCCAAGCACACCTCCACTGGATACTCTCCATTTTTTGCCACGTATGGATATTACCCACATGTGCAACCATCTACTGAAAGTATTCCGGATACACTACCCTCAGTGCGAACCAGAATAGACTCTCTAATACAAACCTGGAAAAAGGCACATCAAAACTTAACCTTGGCCAAGGACACGTATAAGAAATATGCGTACAGAAAACGTTGTGCTTCCCCTGACTACAAGGTAGGAAACAAGGTGTGGCTCTCAACAAGACACTTGCACCTGCCCGGATCTCAAACTAAACCCACTCTTTCTCGGTCCATTCTACATAACTTAAATCATAAACCCAGTGGCCATGCGTTTACGTCTGCCTGCTCACATGAAAATCCACCCAGTTTTCCACGTATCCCTTCTCAAACCTGCTGCCCCTCACACACGAATGGCTGTACTCAACTCACGGGTGAAGGGAGGCAAACTGTATTATCTAATCGATTGGGTGGGATTTTGTCCCGAAGACAGATCATGGGAACCCACCTCTAATGTGCATGCTCCTCGGCCCTTGCGCCTGTTCCATCGTAATCATCCCACTAAAACAGGCCCTTCGATGGGGAGTGGGTGTACTGTCGTAAAGTCAATATGGTCAAAAGCAAAACTAAATGTAAAATGGTTGCTAGTACAGTTGGGGAAGGGTCAATGAGTAGGTGTCATCTTTGCCCTTTGTGTAGATGTGCTTGGTGAGGCAGCAGAACGTCCTCAAGGAGTAAGAACCCAGAAAAACTACATGTCCCAGCAGCCCTAGGGCCAAAAACTACAGCCCCAGCAGCCCGGACTCTATCTAAGAAAAAATCAGGAACACGGGCCTGCAAACAACTGTCATGATCTCTGCTTCCAAAAGGTCAGGGTTTTCCCAACTCCCTTGGAAGCAGATCCATAACCCAGGTTCCGAGTGCCAACCAGTCCCAATTGGGACCTTTTGGACCCAGTCCTGGCGCCAGTGGCACCAGGCTCATAAATATGCCCAGTCCCAGCGCTGGAAGCGCCGGGCTCATAATGCTTGGGTGGACTTACCTGCAGCAGACCATGCTGCTTACTTGCCTGCCAGTTGAGCCTCTGATCCTCTTCTGTTTGGAACTACTTTTCCTGTTGGGTGGGGCTGGAGCCACTCCCTAGGTTCAGAACACTGGAACTCTTCTGGAAAGCAGGAACTCTTTTCTTACCTAGGCGTGGCTGTGGAAGGAGACACCTAAGCACTACAGGAGGCTATTTAAACCACACCCGATGGATGAATCTTGCTTTGCGTTATTCTGCATCCTCTGCAGCAGAACGCTCATCGTGTCTTCTGCATCTGATCCTGGGCCTAAGGAAAAAGGCTTACCATCCTGAATCCAGTCTTCAGCAACACCTATAAAGACAAGAAAGAACAGGTTAGCATTACGGTCTTCAGTGACAGCGCTTCACTTACCTGGTCCATCGGCTGTCACCAACGCCTCGCGCTGCATTCCGGCATCTGAAAGACAAAGGCGTACCTACTCTTCGTGCGCTCCGGAGGTCTTCGCACTGCATTCCGGCATCTGAAAGACAAAAGCTTACCAACTCTTCGCACGCTCCGGAGGCCTTCGGCGCTGCATCCCGCATCTGAAAGACAAAACAAGGTGCGTTTAAAGACATTGGGGAACTTTAATACTCACGTGCCATTACTCCTTTCCACATCCAACCCAGTGGGTATTCCGGCACCCTGCAGCTGCCCCGAACTTGTACCTGCAAAATAAAGAGACAGTTAGAGCGCATCGTGAAGCAGGCAACAAGCGCTTACTTACGTGCTTCCAGGCGCTTCTATTCATCACACGGGCTCCATCTTCAACTCACTTCAGCCCGTCATCCGCCATCGCCGGAACCCTGCAAAACAAGAGACATCATTACTAAAGACTTTTAAAGACATTAGAATTACTCGAAACTTACCGTTCGTGCAGTAAACGACGGACAGCAGTCCTCTGAAGTCAAGAGGCCTGCTCCCCTTATCCAGCGAAGAAACTGGTTACAGCACCCTGCCCCGAGGCAGATGGAGAGCACGGCGTTCACTTACCTAAGGTGAGAGCGTTAACCTTTGGGGTTCTACAGGGGAAGAGAAAGGGAAGAAGAGAGAGACATTCAATAACCCAGTTCATTAATCCCATATTTTCTATCTGCAGACATCTTACCCTTCGAGTCAGACATACAGTGCACAGAGGTCCAGCCCAAAGAGCCAGCCGTGTGTTACACATCACCTTTGAAGATACGGTATACGCCCAGTCAAGACCGGCGCCTCTACCGGAATCAGGTGAGCGTTACACAACTCGGGCGACGCCTAAGCCGACGCCCGAAGCAATGAGCATGCGCGAGAAGGCTACCGCGCATGCCCAAACCCCGAACGCTTGTTCGCGCTCGAGATTGCACCCGAGAGGACGCATCTTGCGGAGCTCCAGCAGAAGTCATACGCAGGGCCTGCCCTCGCTGCTAGAAGAACACTCTCTGGCCCGGCGTTGCCCAAGATAAGTGGCAGTTGTTTTTCTAACGTTGCGGAGCATACTTACCTTGTTGACTAACTTTGGGAAGACTGCGGTTGACAAATTTGACAGCCGCCAGTTCGGGAAACGCATTGGGGAAACTGCATATACTAACTCAGATGCATGCCGCAGTTCGCTCGCTTGTTGCGGGCATTTTCGTATCTTGGTAAAAACGAGCACCTACGGCTCATAGGAGGAGCGCACTAACAGTTTCCTTTTTCATCAGGAACAATACTGATTACGGAGCGCCAGCTGCCCACACAGACTGCACAGGCGGCCACCGGGGCACGAGTGGGAAAGCCAGAGCCGAGTGCTTTTCTATTTAATGTCTAAGTATCTAACATATTTTCTGTCTAGCTTGGTTGCCGCAGCCTCAGCAAAGTACTCGTTGGCAACACATTGCTGGTTTGAGAAAACCTTTCCGTGTATTATGTGTGTGACCTAATGTAACTTCACGTTGTGTTTTTCTGCAAAAAGGCAAAAGTTTGTGTAATCTCACAGTTCAACGCTACTCAGTGCTGATATTAACTGAGTGAGGTCTTACAACCAAAGGGGATAATGCATGCATGAGAAATGATTGCATGTGTGTGTGAATGCAATTGCTAAGGTACAAACAGAGCTTTAGCATAGTAATTGACAACAGGCTCATCGAGAACAGAGCCAAGGAGCATGCCTTTCCCTTGAACCCTCTACCTATCCACAACCACTCCCTAACCCTCAACCCGGTTTTCCCACTTCCCCCAACCTATCCAATCCATGGACCCTAACCCTCTTTCCCCATGGGGGTCGCGGTGGCCTGCGTTCACCTAATCCAGGCGCCAAGACCACCAAGGGGAGGTAGGAGTTCTTGCTGCTTCTGCGCTGGACTGGATCACGCCTCGACACTGTAACTTGTACGGCTGTTTTCTTTTTTAAATAGTTGTGGGTCCTGAAACTGAACTCTTTTTTTTACCCATCTCTTCCCAGGGAGATTTCCTTAAAGAAGCATAGAAATGCCTCTTGTGCGGTTCCCCCCGTTATTTGGACTCCCGTACTTTGTGCCAAGGGGAAGCTTTTGTATTAGTCCTCTGCAACTTAAGTCACACTGTGGTGTTTTTTCATATGCCATGCCCTATACTCACACCTGGGCCTTTTGTGCTCTTTACCATGCTTTTTGTGCTGTGGCTTTGCCAAAGTCTCTAGAGCATATGGATGAGACCCTGGAGGGATGTGCCCCTCCATCTAATGTGTGCATGCATCCCAATGCTTGCCCTGCCGTAGTCGTTGGTTAGGATACATGTCACTCCCATCATCCGTGTGGGCATGAGCATGAGGTAACTTTGTCAATGCCTCACGGGCAGGAGATTGCCCTTTCCCGTGCTTGGTCAGTTCAGAACACCCCATCCCATCCAGCACAACGAGAAGTTGCATACGTGAAAATCCTAAGAAGAAAGGAACTTTACTGTTTTTTCGTGTTGCATCAGGCCATCTGAAATAGGAGACTTTGAATGACAAAGAGGCATTTGCACAGAAGGTCCTGATGTTCAAGTCTTGAACTGCACCCTCGTGCTAGAGTAGCACGAGACTGTGCTAAGCTCGAGTGTGCGGCCTTGTTCTGTGCTGAAAAACTGTGGAAGGGAAGCCAACGGCTTAAATATCCTGGCAAATCATTTCTTGAGCACTTTTCTTTTGCATAACATTGTTTACCACACTATTTTTATTTAGAAGTAAGGATTGGCAAAATGCCCTTTCATTTTGACAAGACACCATTAGGACTGCGTTATTACTATTTGATGGTCGTAGCTCGCTCCAATCTTTAGATTTAGGATTAGATAGGCGTTTTTCAAACCCAATTGAAGTTCAATAAACACCCTTGAACTGTGATCACTTGTATATGTCTTACTGTTTGATACCATGCTTTCCTTGCAATAGTAGAGAAGGAGAGATTGATGCACATCAGAAGGAGAAGGGAAGGAGCAAAGGAGAACATTGAATATAGGTTACATCTGGAGGAGAGGATGGGAAGAAAGTTGCGATCAAGGGGTAATGAAAGTAGGCCAGTGGGATTGGGAGAGACTTGGTGAGAGAAGTAGTTGTGAGAAAACCACAAAAAGGATAGAGGAACAGTTTGGGGTGGAGGAGGAAAAACAAAACTGTGGTAGGGACACACAACCTACACCTTACAGGTGTGTGGGTTGGATAAGGTGGGAGGAGTAACAAGCAGGTGGAGAGTCATGGAGGAGGAAAGTTAGAGTAAACACCAGTGTTAGGTCTCGCCTGAGGGCCCTTTGTCACAAGCATACGTAAAAAAAACTAGAAGTAAAATGAGAACAGGCTGGTAGGCAACAGAACCAGGATCCCTGGAGCCAAGAAAAAAGCATACAGAGCCTCTAGGAAATGCTCTCCTCTGGGAGAAGCAGTGAAACATACTATGCTTGAACGCTCCCTGCTTGAAGTGGGACTTTATTACTGTCTAAATCATACCAATCCAACGGCCTATGAGTGGTCAACCCACCAAAGGAATCAACAAGTGTCAACAATCAATGACTGAAGATTCTAACTTGCTTAAAAGAACACTGAGCAGAGTACTGGAGTGACGGTTTGAAATATGTTTTCTTTTGCTAAAACCAGCCAAAAACCATTCTTACCCAAGTTCAGAATTTTACAACTATGTACATAATTTTTAATACTTTGTTGAACTGTAAAAAAATGGATTGTCCTTTGTGGAGTGCACTCTGCTTCATGCGAGTGTAGGCTGCAAGAGGAAAGGGAGTGTGGTCCAATGTTAAGAGGGTAGGAGAGAAAAAAAGCAAAAGGGGGACTGAGCACAGAGTGGAGAGGTGGTGGGGGTACGAGGAACAGCCAAAAGAGAAAAGCGAGGAGAAATAAAGCGTTGAAGTGAGTGGGAGAGTAAATAAATACAGTTAAGAAAGATAAGAAGGCACAAACCATTTGCATATTTGAAAACAATACACAGAAAATAAAACTATGGACAGGGAGGGAAAGAAAGCGAATAGCAGTGTGATGCATCCAGAGATGTCGTCACTTCTCCCCAAGGGGAGGCCCTGCCCATGAGGCCAGAGAGGTGAAGCTGCTACCCGATAGTTCCCTGGTGGTGGTATTCAGCGGGAGGATCACATGAGGAGAGACTCCCCTTATGAGGATCAAGGAGAAAATCTTGGGAGAACGCTCTACGAGACCCCTCCACCCACTTTCTTTACCGCCTCTCAATCCATCAGGCCCACCTTATCGTCTCTCACTTCCATACCACACACTTCCATGTATGTATGTGAGACTGAATACCCTACAGTTACTGAGATAAGGAAGAGTAGGGATGACTAATTAAGATCTCCTTGACAGGGAATGAGACGAGAAGGAGGTGCAGAACAATGAAGAGTCCTAAGAACTTGAATGCACATTCTAGCTGTCATCGCTCATACAACATAAAGAGAGAGGAAGGACTTACCTTTGTGTCAGTCCGTCCCAAGAGGATCTGCGAGTCTGAAGGACATCCAACGCGGAAGAGAGGCCGCTGCTGACCGGAACGTGTGCGAAGGAGCCCCTATATGGTGCGCCATGTCTGGGCAGACCAAGGAACTGGAAGAGCGGATGTCCGGGTGGAAGCAGTAACAGGACAGCATGGTTGTGGCAAGATGCGAGCTCCCTCAGAGAAGGTAATGGAAATGGTAGTAAGACCGGGAGGGGCTGGGAAATCTTGAGAAGGCGAATCCAAAGGACAAGAAAGAAGTAAATCATTTTGTCAGGCAACTCGCTGGTCAGTTCTATAAGACTGTGGTATTGAAGAGTCCAGAAGGGCTCAGGGAGCCTCTTCCTTATCTCAGTGGGGCCAAGTTGAAGGGCAGTGTTCAAGTAAAGATGACACAAAGTCTGTGTAAAGAACTTAAACAATCAATGAAGAATCTAAAATTGCAGTGACTCAAGAGCACATTGAAGAGTTGAGGAGAGCTCAGGAGTCTCTCCCTCAGCAAATTGAAAGACAGTGTCCAAGTCAAGAGATATTTGCTAAAAGCAGTTTACAAACTGGGAGAAGGGAGCCATTCTCCTAGACCAGTGATATTTCTGAGCACCGTTGTGAAACCTAAACTTCAGAGACGTTTACCCAGGAGAATTCTCCTCGGTTGAGCAGAAGAACTCTTTTTTCGTCACTTTAGTAATTTGGGGAAACAGAAATCAAAAAAGACTGGGAAGCAAAAGCCAACATCCTTTGGAAGTTGTCCCTGCGAGGAACAAGGCATTCTTTCCCCATTCGGGGAAGGATCACAAACACCCAAGATCTCGTGCTCCAAAGACAACTTCAGAACTGTGGAGGATAACTCACGTTTAGGAGTTTGTCTTTTGTCAAATCTTCCTCTTTGGCTGTTAAAGTGCCAACACTGGATCATGCCAAGAGTCGGCTCGTCTCCCCCCCCTCTCTCTCTTTTCTGAACCCTGTCCAGAAGGGACTCTAAGAGAAGAAAGCAAGGAAGGAGAAGACTGAATAAGAAGAAGAGACTTTCAGGTCAAAGTCAAACTCACAAGCTAGGAGAACGGAGGCATTCTCCTAGCAAC
Organism: Ambystoma mexicanum; assembly: GCF_040938575.1. Taxonomy (NCBI): domain Eukaryota; kingdom Metazoa; phylum Chordata; class Amphibia; order Caudata; family Ambystomatidae; genus Ambystoma; species Ambystoma mexicanum. The sequence continues at coordinate 156,310,013 of NC_090941.1, read as the reverse complement.
AGACATTTCAACTATGAGAGGCATTCTCTTGAGTTATGGTTTTTGTTGTTGTGGGCTTTTGTGTTTTAGTGATAGGGATAGTTTACAAGTTTGGATCAGGATGGTGAAAGTTTTAGAGGCCACTGACTTCTTGACAGACCAGTTTTAGTTTTCTTGAGGTAGGGAAACCACCTCTAGAGATAGAGAAAGATAGGATTTCGAAATATCCAAAAAAAGTTTAGAGCCAAAACGTTAAGTCCTGGTAAGACTACTTCGAGAATAGTTAAAGGGCTGAAAACTCACACACATTAAAACTTTATAGACTTTCACAGAGGGAAATGCCCAGAATGAGGAGCCACTTTGGCTAGAGGTGGCTAGGGCGCACTGCCTCTGGCAGTCTCGTGCAGGTAAGCCCTGAGCACAAGTGATCCCATTTCCATAGGAATATTGTCTGGCTGCCAGATCTAGCAATGGGATTTTTATATTCCGAGTCGGGGGGCATACCCTTTCGATACAATCGTGCTGTACTTGCTTAAGAAAAAAAACATCATCAACCTAGTGGCTCCTTCCAGTAATCCAGGCAAGGTTACTGTGATGAACCGAGGGGGTCATCACTTATTTTCCCCTGGATCCTCCTCTCAGGTGGCCAGGCAAAGGACATCACTTTTGGATCCCGACCCTAGGTGTGGATTTGCGAGGGATGATCAGCTGGATGGAGGGAACTTGGGGAATGGGGAAGAGGATGTCCTTAAGTGAGACATGCTATCCCCTTTCCCATTTCAGAATGAACCCTCTATCCTTCAAGCCTTTGTGGGCTACTGTCAGCCCCTTTCCCCTTCACCACCCCCCCCCCCCAAAAATGTCCCACAGAAACATCACTTTAACACTGGGACGAGGAAGAGACCAAATAGGAGGACTAATCCTCATTTGGGTGAGACCAATATAAATCAGTGTTATATTGTTAATGCAGACACACATCAGTCAAGTACCAAAACAAGGAGGAGACAACACAGAGATATGCACACTTCCTTTATATTAAACCTCCCCATATCCACTCTGGTACTGAGACGAGGAAGAGGGCTATGGAGGATTTCAATTGGAACAGCCAGGCATGCCCAGCTAATATGTTTCACCATGGTCAGGCAATTGCACTCAATGACTCACCACCAGCGGTCATTTAACAATCTCAAGTTGTATAAAAATGCTGCCCACTCAACACAAAGATGGCATGGGAGTGTGTGTGGGGGAGGGGTGGGGGGAAGAGAGAGAGATGCTGAGGCTGCAGTGAGAGGGTCTGGAAATCCTGATGTCCTCCCCTGTGTCATGATTTCTGCCCCAGCCCTCTGAGATATCAGGCTGGAGCCAGGCCACAATCACCTACATGACCCATAAGGGCCTCTCCATCCTCCCAGAGACCCACTTGGAGTCAGACCCGACGCCTGTGGCGCCAGGCTCACACACAGCCTTAAGATTCACTTGGCATTGGACATGTAATGTATTGTGGGCAAGATGGATGCCCCCACATAACCCAGTTCATTGAACTGAGTGTGCAGTCTAGCCTTTTGGGTGTGGTTCAACCCAGGGATACCTGGGATACCTGAAGGCTATTTAAACCACGCCCGGGCTGAGAAACACGCTTTGCGTCTCTCTGCACCTGCAGCATGACACTCACCGTACTCGGATCGGTCTCCTGAAGGCCTTCGTCTTACCTCCGCATCCCGCGCACCTGCAAGAACAAGAACCGCATCATCATTAGACTTACCTTGAAGAGCATCCAGCTTCCATCCATCGCTCCTCCAGTCCTGTGGGCAGCTATGGCAGTGTCATCTCCATCTCAGCACGCCACATAGGGGAAGGATAAACGAACAGAAGAAAAGACATTAGTAAGCATTCTGCATAACTTAGCTTACTCGAAAACTGTAAGAAGAGTCAAACGCTTACCTGAATTTAAGCCGCTCCGGGTAACTTCAGCTCTGGAGCATCCCAGCGACCTGCAAGGGGAAAAAGACATTCCAGGTTAGCACGGAAAGCATAAGGAGGCACCGCACATCGCGCTTACTCACTGCACCTCATCCTCTCAGCTGGCAACCACGCTGGGATATTCACCTGAAAGGGACACAGAGACGAACATTGGTTAATGCAAGGAAGAGCGGGCAGCATCGCGCTCTAACTCACCGTTAGTGCTCGGATCATCTCAGCAGCACAATGCCATCTCCAACACCTAAGGGAGAAGAGACACGTTATAGAAGGAACGAGAGTCAAGAGGACAATTCATAAGACTCGTTCTACTTACCGGTCGGGCTGAAGTTACAGCAAGCCCAGTCCGTCGGGCCCGCGCCAGTGAAGCAACTAGGCAGCATCGAGCCTGCATCATTCGACGCACCCTTGCACCGAAAGGCAGGACGGAGAGCGCGCTACAAAAGAAATCAAGGTGAGGAGTGGACAAGGGGGAAGGTTTGGTCCCCAAGAAAAAGGGGGGGGGGTCAAGCAAGCAGAGACAATCGAGTTAAACTCTGGCAATCCTGTGTTTAAGGCCCAGTCTCCAGTCGAACAGATTCCAGGGAAGTGGTCGAGGTCGTAGGAGGTCCAAACAGGCTGAGTGGCGTCCCCATGGATACCAGGTGAGCGTTACACCCGGTTAGGTACACGCATCAGGAGCTGTGGGGTGCCAATAACTTCCAGTAGCCATAGGACTCCATGAGAGAGCAAGCAGTGCTCTCTGTAGCCACAACAGGGAAGAGCAGAGCTATTAAAAGCAGGAAAGTAGAGCAGAGAATGGAAAGAAACCTGAGGGAGCTGGTGCATGCAACTGGTGAGTGAAAACAGGGAAACACTCATACCAGGGCGCTCTGGGAACTGGAAACAAGCACTTTCGAATGCCAAACAAACTGAAAGTTGGAATAAGCGCTTTTTGAATGCCAAAACAGGTGCCTTTGAATACCAAACGAAATGAAAGACATTGTAAGCACTTTTGAATGCTGCACAGGGCAAAGAACAAGTTACTTACCCCTGGTAACTTTCTTTTGACTGGATGTTCCTCCCACATATTCCTCATCTTTGATATTCGATATCCAGCTTCATCTGCCTCAGAAAAGTTTATTCTCGACAGAGGGCGCTCTTCATCGATACAGTCGACTCGATGTCACTGTAGGCATATATAGCACGCTCAGTGCCCGTTGGCTTCAGTTCTGTTTTTCTTACAGTAGAAATACCTGCATAACCACGGAATTGACCTACTGAACTTTGAAGGAGCGAAAGCTGTAATAGCATGGCAAATTCTACTGTGGGGTAGGTTGGGAGGTCGATGAGGAATACGTGGGAGGAACATCCAGCCGAATGTTGCTTACCAGGGGTAAGTAACTTGTTCATTCAAATGGATTCTGTCCTCCCACGTATTCCTCATCTTTGATAGACTCCCAAAGCAGCATTAGATTTGGTGGTGGGAGTAAGAATTTAGCTTTTAATGGTTTTCATGAACTGAATCAAGCTGCTTTTCCAAGCTCCAATCCTGACCTATGGAAGAATCCAAGCAGTAATGCTTTGTGAACGTGTGAATAGTAGACCATGTTGCTACTTCACAAATACTTTATCGGTACACCCCTTTGCAGGGCTATAGCGGTAGCCATGCCTCTAGTGGAATGGGCCATTAACCCTTCAGGAGGATCCTTGCCAGCCAGTCTAGCCTTTTGAAATTGCCAGAATTATCCACCTGGATTAGGGCTGTTTTGTAACAGCCTGACCCAGTTTATGGCCTGTATAGCCAATGAAAAGCTGATCATCAATACTAAGTTTTGATAGCCTAGATATATAAAAGCTAAGAGCTCCGCCACGCTCCAATCTATGTAACCTCTCATCCTCCTTGCCAGGATGAGGTGGGGGAATAGAAAGAAGGTAAAACAATGTTCTGCCCTACGTGAAAATCAGAAATGATTTGGGGTAAGAATGAAGGTTTAACCCTCAGAATAACCCTATCCCAATAGAAGATAGTAAAGGGTGGCTTGGATGATAGTGCCTGCAATTCACTCACTCTACGGCTGAGGTTAGAGCTACCAAGAGAATGGTTTTAAAAGTTAACAACCTTAATGAACATGAGTGTAAAGGTTCAAAGGGTGCACACATTAGAAATCATAGTACCAGATTAAGGTCCCAAACTGGAACGTGGAAGGGAGATGGGTGACCTGGGGGGCACACAGGGGGCACGTTGGCGAGCCACTTAAAAATTGTGTCACCAGTGGAATCTTGAAATATGAACATTCTTCTGACGAGCGCTTAAACATGGATAGCGCCGTTAAATAGCCAAACTGGGGCTCCAGGTTGGAACTATGAAGGGCTAAGGATAGTAGAAAGGATAACACCTCAGGTGTTTTGCACAGAAAAGGGTCTACATTCTTGTCCCTGCACCAGCTGCAGAGTTCGTTCAAGCGGCAACAGTCAAAAATCTCCATTACGTTATCCGGGAGGTCACAACCCTTGTATCTCAGTCTCTCAGAAACCATGTGTGAAGGCTGAGTGTTTTGACCTCTGGATGGAGAACCAGACCCTCCTCTCGCGAGAGAAGGTCCTCTCTTAGAGGAAGATGTATTGGAGGGCAGATGGACAGGTCTAGAAGGTCTGGGTACCACATCCTCCTGGCCCAATCCAGGGCAAATAGGATTGTGAACTTTCTCAACCTCCTGATCACGTGAGGAATGACAGGGACTGGAGGAAACGCGTACAGGAGTGGAAACTCCCAGTCCACCACAAATGCGTCTCCTAGTGCTCCTCTTGGGGAAAATTCCCTGGAGCAATACAGTTCGCACTTCCGGTTGACACTAGTCGCGAACAGATCTACTTGAGGGGTTCCCTAAAGGGTGAGGATCTCTTGAAGAACCTCCTGAGCTAGTTCCCACTTGTGGGAGACTGTGCTCTGCTTGCTCCGAGCATCCACCGCTGTGTTCTCTTCTCCGGCTAGGTGAACTGCTGATAGAGGGATTCCTTCTTGAATTCCCCAGTACCAGAACTGCATTGCCTCTCTGCAACAGTGCTAGTGACCCGAACACCTTCTCTCTTGTTGAGGTAGTACATGGTCACTGTATTGTCAGTCATTATCAGGACATTCTTTCCACACACAGAGGGCAGAAAGGCCTTCAGCACTAGTCTGATTGCCCTTAGCTCCAAAAGATTCATATGTAGTTTGGACTCCGATGGAGATCAACAACCGCTGACTGTGATAGTTGGTGTGGTCTCCCCTCCCTGTGAGAGAGGTGTCCGTCACTACTGTTATCTCCGGCCATGGTTGCCAAAAGGGTTCTCCCGAAGATCCTGCGTGACCCTGCTTGGAACCTAAAGCAGGACCTACATCTTTCCTGAGAATTGGGACCATTGAGTTCTAAGGGCCCATAGAAAGGATCTCATTCCCAGGCAAGCCTCTGGCACTACAAAATTGCAGGATGCCACGAGGCCGAGCAACCTCAAAACAATCGAAGGCCGGTAGACTCTGGGCACTCTGAAATTTGGAGACCATCTGTAGAATGGCTTGAGCCCTCACCTCGGATGGCAAGCTCTTTCCCAAGGATGCATCCAGTACAGCCTCAATAAACTGGAGCTTTTAAGAAGGTGTCATATGGGACTTATTGTAATTGAGGGAGAAGCCCAGTCTGTGAAGAGAGTGGCAGGTGACGTTAAGATGATCCAGGACTTGTTCGAGAGAACGCATCCTGATCAGCCAATCATCAAGGTAGGGGTAGACTTGAATCCCACCCTCTCCTGAGACTCGCTGCTACAACCGCCATCAGTTTGGCGAAAACCTTCGGGTGGGGGTCAGCCCGAATGGCAGAACTCAAAACTGATAATGAGAACCAGCCAACAGTGAACCTCAGGTATTTTCTGTGCTTGAGACGGGTTGGCACATGAAAATAAGCATCCCGAAGGTTCAATGACACCACCCAATCCTGGAGTTGGTGGGCCTGAAGGATTTGGGAAAGTGTGACCATCCTGAACGTGTCCTTCCTGAGGAATTTGTTCAAGTATCTCAAGTCCAAGATGGCGCTCAGCCCTCTGTCCATTTAGGGTATTAGGAAATATGGAGAATACCATCCCTTATTCCTCTCTGCTACAGGCCCTGGCTCTATAGTGCCTTTCTCTAGCAGGGTCAACATTTCCTGCAGAAGGAGAGGATCTGGAATCCTTAAATAGTGGCTCCCCAGTGGATTGCTCCAAAGTCTTTGAATGAAAGGAAGGTAGAACCCGTGGGCAATGGTTTACAATGCCCAAGCATCCAAAGTAATGCCTAGCCATTCTTCTAGATGCTGAGACAGTCTGCCCCCCACTGGTAAACTGTGACTCAAGACCTCAGAGGTTTTGAGGTGGCTAATGCAGTGGCAGATGGTAAATATGCCCCTGCTTGAGCTGGCTTTGCACCCCTCCCCCGTCCACCATGAGGAAATCTTCTTAGGCCTCTTTGGCCAGCCATTCCTCTCGCTCTTTCAACTGAGGAGTAGTAGCGAAAAGATCTACCCCTCCAAGGTTGTCCACTGGGGCAAAAAGGCTTAGGCTGCCTAATAGCGGCACCTAAAGATATGACTGCCGCTTTTGAGGTCTGCAAATTTGCAAGGTTCTCGTCAGCCTTGCTGCCAAAAAGGCGAGACCCGTCAAAGGGCATGTTGAGGAGTCTGGATTGCACATCCGGTGCAAAATCCAACTTCCTCAACCAAGCAAATCTGCGTACAATGATGCTAATAGCCATGGCTCTGCTGATGCGGTCAGCAGAATTCAGACCCAACTGACGAGACTAACACATGGCTTCTTTGCCATCTCTATTTATGGCCAAGAACCAGTCTCTTTCTTCCCCCTTGGGAATGTGCTCTGCCACCATGATAATACAGTCCCATAGAGTGAATGAGATTTTCGCAAGGGCACATGTGGTGTTGGCTGATTTGAGGGCCATACTCCCTGCAGAAAATACTTTCCTTGCCCATCCATCTACTCTTTTGTCATCCTTATCTGGAGGGATGGTAGGGTAATCTGCTTGTTTGAAAGTAGCAGTAGCTCTCTGCACCACCAGGCTTTCTGGAGTTGGGTGTTTAGATAGGTAGTCAGGGTCACTACTGGAAGGGTGGTATTTTTTGGTCAGATTTTAATTCACAGCCGGATTACATTCTGCTGTCTCCCAATTTACTGCCACCCATTTTTGGAGAGCATTAATACTAAAAAAAACACTGCTAAAAAGAATATAGAAAGTGTAAGAAAGTGCATAGGGGTTGGTTGCGTGACCTGTAAATGGTCCACGGTGTGGTCCAACAACTGCTCCTACACCGAGGGATCCCCTCTATGGAAAGATCCAATGAAAGTAAACAAAGAAACTTGTGTTTTGCAACAACTGCTTATGTGATGTTGAAGTCAAGAAACAGACTTACCTATGTGAACCAGTGAAAAGAATTGATAACAAAAGTGAAGGGAACTGTTCCAAGGAAATGTGTTGTTTTGAAAAGCTGGAAGATTTGAACGCTCGAGGGAAGGGAATCCTGATAATTGTGAAATGTTTTGAACTTGGGAAGGGGGAGCTGATTACAAGCCAAGAGCTGGAAGACGAGTTTGGACACAAAACGACTTTTGATTCGGACTTCCTGACACAGACTATCCTTAGTTTTCTTTAGGTAGGGAAATCCCACCTTTGCATATGGCAAGTTATGCCTTACTCCAATCCTGCCTTTTAAGTTACTAAAACCTTTTGAGAAACAATCTTGAACCTGTTGCCTGTGTCTCCTTCATGATGCCTTCACATTACCTTCCTAAAAAAGGTTTTAAACACCACAGTGTACAAACTCCACCCCTTGCCCTCATGAACTAATGTCCTTGGCAGCCCACATTGGGACTTGGACCCCTGTCAAGCTCAGAATCTCCAAGGAAAAGGTACAAAAGTCATGGGTTATATGGAATGGATTCCATGCCACAGAGGAGGTCTGACATCCAATACTTGGAAGAGGTTTGGAGCTCTGAGTCTCAAGTCAATCACCATCCAAAATTGAAAACAGAGGTCAGAAGGGTCATTTTGCCCATACGCCAATGTATATCAGACCTGTATGCTCCTCAGTGAAGGCATTATTGAGGTGCATAAAACAAAGTGATGACAATTCGTAAGCAAATCAAGAACAGTTTTAAGGCACTGAGCTGGGACATTAATGTACACTTGGACTATGAAAAACGTGAACCACAAAAGACTGCTCTAATTTGAGATGACCAGACCGTAGTCTAGATGCTGTGGTTACAGGGTAGAATTAATTTTCTTTTTGCCTAAAACCTTTTATTACATGTGGAGGGAAATCCATGTAGCTTCCCCACCTTCTTCTTGCTCTGTGCATTTACAAGCATCTCTTCAACCACCGGATTTGTCTCACCCTCTTTCCTTGAAAGGTCTGTTCTGCTCACCAACTAACCTAGGGCATGGCCCAAGCCGGTCACGTTAGCTTTATAGGGAAAGGCTTCCTTGCATGCAGTGCCATCCCATTGTGCTCCCCTACTGTGAGTGGCAAGAAGACATGAGGGCAGCAGAACAGATTGAGATAACCAAGTTTAAGTGAGGTGACAAGCTATTTCAATTTTTTTAATGGCCCTCCGAGTGTGTCACTATTCACATATTGACCAGACAACATATATGTGCCATCTTCGGCCGACGGTACAATAGTTGCTTACCCAACAACATCCAGTTATTGATAAGATTGATATGTTGCTTTACGGATGTAGACAAGCGCACTTTAATGTGTGGAAGATATACCCACTTTATAATATAAAGCAGTTTAATCAGATGTCTTGGTGATCTATAGGCTACTCGCAGTTTGTACAGGACACAGAATATGCCAACAAGGGTACTTGCAACCTTAAATCTTTATGAAAAGATAGACAATTGCTTACGTGGGCAGAAGCAAATGTTGATTATTATGGTTTGACCTGGATCAAGATATCCAGACCGTCTGCTGAACCTGAAAACCCCTGCATCCATACTCTTCCCTGCATGATCGAGGTCCAGCTTCCAAGTCACTCTACGCTTCGACGTGTTGTGCAGTTCCAGAGTCTGAAAAAAAGTTTGCAAGACAAGCAATTATAGAAAATGCTGTAGTGCATTCCTAAAACCTTTGCACTGGAAAAGCCATACAGTTAACAACAACCATATTTGAAGTTTTCTTCTAAAGACCTCTAATGGTTTGCTCTGTTCCATGTATTATTACTCAAGATATCCTATTACTTTTGTATCCAAAGTGTGTTTTGAATACAGAGAAATCCAGTTACTCCAAAAGATAAACCATTGCCTAACAACAATTTCTAAATGCAAAACACTGTCACCTAGGACACATTTAAGAACACATGTTTTCGAGGTGAACTGCCAAAAATAAATGGGCCATTTTCATGTTTGTAAAGTGCCTTTTTCGTGCATACTGTCCCACTTCTCCCAACTTTTGTAAGCAAGAGACAGTTTATTAGTGTTAGGTAAACGAAATCCAACGCACAAGTCGAGGGTGGGGTCATAGAGCTTGTATGTACATTTACAGATATTAACAAGTAGTTACTATACAAATAAAAAGGTAAGTGGATAGAATAGCTACCTAAAGTTATACTTGCAGTCATCTGAAAGCTAACAATCCATCTTCGTATTCAGAGTTTGAGGTAATGCAGGTCATTGTCAATATCACAATTTAAGTATCTGAACAGAATTCTAGAATTTCCTCCAGCACCCTAGGACTAGGGGTTGACCAATCTGATCCGAGAGAACATGGTCGTATTCAAGAGTGCATCCCTCCTCATAAATCTCGCCCTTCAGGTTGTGCACCCCTAGTACACAAATAGGGCATTGTATCTGGTTTTCAGAAGAACTGGATCTCTGCATTTTAGCCCACTTTCTACCTTTCACCAATTTGACAATCCACTCTAAAATCATGGAAATATAATTGTTTCACAATTACAACTGTTTTTAGATATCTGCAATTGTTTATCCCCCTTTCAGGGTGGTTTCTGACTAGGTGGTGGTACAAAGACTGCCCTTCTTGGGGTTTCAGATGACACCCTAGCATCTATAGACAAGATCAGCAGGATATTGGTGGTCATGTAAAATCTTTGTGGTGCTTAAAATAGCCAAACATTCCATCTTAACAGACACGTTGTCTGCAGTAGTCCACTTGACCAGCACTGGGCAAAAGTGGTTTTTCTCCTTTCAAAAGTGAAACCGGTCCAACAGGTTACCTCCTTCAGTCTGGTTACTTGTGGGGTGCCTTGTCACCAATTCTCTAAAATTTCTCTGGTTACTTTATTTCATCTAGTAGTGTCTTGGACAGTCTGTTGATCATACATTGATACACACATTTATATTGAGATTTTAGGGCTGGAGAGTTTGTCAGGTTACAATCCTGTCTTTCAGCGATCACAGATTGAAAATGTGCACACCACCTTCAACTGAATGTAACTAAGACAGAGGTGATTGTTTTTGGAGGGAAGACTAGGAAATCTTTGCGAAATATTTCTACTGTTCCTCTCCTTGGTCTTTCCATTTCATTGAGTACCAAATTAAAAAAGGTTGGCTTTATTTTTATGACAATCAAATATCAGCCCGCCAGGTTAATGCAATCATGACTAGTTGGTTCTTCAGCTCAGAGTCCTGAGGCAGACTGTTCCTTCTGTTCTCTTGTACATAGAGCCCTGGTGGTAGATGCTGTCGTTAATTTGAGGCAGAGCCATGGTAATGCTTTTTACAGAGGCCTTTCGAACAGTCTCCAAGAGGCGCAAAACACAGCTGTCCATTTAGCCCGGACCTAATTGTATTAATGGAATGGCTTGTGCATACCTGAACTGCAAAGTGGAACAATATGTTCCATCTCCTCCACTTCACAGTGCCACGTCATACTCATTGCATCCAATGCATTCAGACTAGTTCCTACGAACGATATACATATTTCTGTACAGCACACAAATTGAGTGCTCTGCCTTACACCATCCGTTCAACAAAACCCCTACCCGATTTCCGATTTCGTCTCAAGACGTTACTGTTCCCGTTGGGCATTAGATGACTAGCAATTGGGGAGTCTCAGGGTAATAGGAAGCACTATCAAATGCATTAAATCAATGAATTTCACATTCTTTTGCCTTCCCTGATCTCCGCACTCACTCGCCTACAAGTCCAGCCCAAATCCCTTTGTTTCCTTGTATTTGGGTTCCACCGGCTTCCACCTGCAGCATCAGCCCTCCTTTACTGAATGACCACAATGGAAAGTGAAAAAAGGCTCTGAACAGAGCCCTCTTCCACTTCTCCAATAGCGAGCCTCATTTCTTTGGGAAAGGTTTTCTTTGAGAAGATGTGGCTCTGCACTGCATCAAGGAAAACATTTAAATAAGAGCCATTAGCATCTGTGCTCTTCTAAACCCGAGTGATAATGGTGATAGACCCCTGCTTGATGTTATTTTATTTTTTACCGATTTGCCCAGTAAGAAATAATACTAGAGCTTTAAATGAGGCTATATTTGAAGACATGGATTTAGGATGCAGAGAATGTCAAGGACCTGGGACACGTAAAGTTTATCTTTTTTTCAAGATGCGGTTCCTAGAACTCAATATCGGTCATCTTCCATGATTCAGACACAGTTGGAACCATAGTGCACCACTGATTAGATAGCCTTGCATAACATGAGTTAAATGTTTAAATACTGGTGTATTGCTGCTTCAAACTACACAGATTTCATTTGGCTAAGAAAGGAGTCAAAAGATTCCCCTCCGTACATTTCTAAATTTCACACAAAGACCATACGGAGTGTACTACAATCTACAGACTATGTCTATGGATCATTTTAAATATATGTACATACAGAACGAATGAACTGCACAGTGCTCCTTTCACCCATCCAGACTAATAAAATAGTCAGATTGCAGGCTCCAATGACTACTAGGCTGATCGTGATAAAGGTATCTTTTAAGGGAGAGACAATTATGAGCCAGGAGAGCGGCGCATAACTTTTTGGCAAAGAAAGCGACAGCAGCACTTATCCAACGCCGACATTGCGAGCCGTTAGAGGGCTCTTGTCGGGAGTTACACGCTTCCTGGAGGAGGCAGAGCTGGGCTGGTCACGTGACCCTGCACGTGACTTCCTTGGGTGAACAAAACGCCGAGGCCACTACCCTTGCGGCGCTAAGCCCGACAGGTGCAAAGGGCGCCGACTGTTTTGCGGCTGTTTGGCGCTGGTGGTGCTACACTCAGTTGGGAGACTGTGGAGGTTTACCCTCTGTGATCCCTTACAAAAATATACCCACCACTTGTGCCTTGGTGTAAAGGAGAACTCCTGTCAGATCACACGAGGAGCTGCAGTAACAACAGTCCACGGAGTGGACGACGAGTGGCAGTCCTGCAGTCATGTCTGTCAGGGCTGCAAGAGCAAACAGAAAAATTGAGCTAAATGAATCCCCCCTAGAAGAAGACGAAGGTCGGCGTTTAAGAAATATGAAAATGACACAAAAACAACAGGGAATTACCCTTAAGAGTCAGGAGGGAATACTGACATGTAGTCCCAAGATAAACGAAAATGGCAGACTCAGTGAACAGGGTCTGCCAGAGAAGGGAGGCCAACAGACTTTACACCAGATTTTGGCCCCGCAGTCAGAACAAATTGTACAAACAGAACAAACAGAACCCACAAAATCGTCAATGACTTCATCATGGGCGTGCACACTAAACAAAATGAAAAAACCACAGCAGTCTTCGCTACCATTGCAATTATTACCTGAGCCTGATCCCGATCCTGATCCCGTCTTGGAGCCGGTCCCGGTCCTGGTTGACCTGGTTGACCTGCGCGGGGATCCCTCGGTTTGGATGCCGGGGGCTCATGGAGTCGGTCCCCCGTCCATGAGTGGGGAGGGGAGCGGCCAGGGAGGTGGGGAAGGTGGGGAGGCTGTGGAGTCCTTGCGAAGTGCACCACCCGGTGAGCCGAGCCGAATCCCTCCCAGCGCGGCCCAACAGGGTGAGCCACGCCGCAAGGTGGAGTCTCTCGGAGGGGGGCCCCCATCCGTGTCGGGAGCTGGGGGGGGAGGGCAGGAGTTGCTCGAGGGGTGAGACGGCATCCGCGGAGGACGTGGAGGAGCGTGCCCCTGGGGATGAGATTCGGACGGCGGGAGCCGTGTGGGAGCGGGTCACGCCTGGTCGCCGCCTCCGGAGTTGACGCCGGCCCGGATCCAAGTGGAGGCGGTGATCCACGTGGAGGCGGAGGGCAGCATAGACGACAAGGACGATCAAACAGACACGGAAGCAGTTCTTGTGGCCAGTAAAGTCAGTAAAACGCCCAATTATAAAAAAAAGCAAAGACAAATGGTTAAAATTACCACTAAAAGAAAAAATGGTGGTAAATCAACAAAACTGGGCCAACAACAAATGAAAAAAATTCAGTGACAAATTACTTCACGTCTCGAGTAAACACAAAAGCGGTTAACAGACATCACATGGAGCTATCGGATATGGAGATTCTCGATGCTCTAAATGAATGCTTACCCCCTTCTAAACTACGAAGACTAGATTGTAAAAATAGTGAAAAGCAAAGTGCCAGGGACGTTTCAACACTGGAGGAGAAAGATGGGTCATTGAACCAGCTAGAAAAAGGAGTAAGGGAAGAGCCGGAGACATCCAAGTCACCACTCCTCCTAACGACTTTACAAGAAATGGAGACGCCTAATGGCGATTTGCATCCACAAGCCGACATAGAAAAGAGAGAAGAAGGGGAGAAACTGGATAATTCGATTGCCAGGGAGCAGGAGAAATCAATAAACCAACTGGAAATAGAAAGCCCATTTGAAAAATCAGACACCGGGGATGAAGATGAAGTCTCTGGTGGCATACCAACAGGGACGGACAAGTCAAATAAAATATCGCAGGAAGTAGATACCACATTTTCTTCACAGCTTGATAAAGGAGGTACGTTTGAACCAGATTACGTAACATCTACTAAATCATTTCAGGAGCCCGATCTGAAATTAATCGACGGGACTAGACGGGAACGACATCTGAGCAAGATGGAGAAAAATATATATTTAGTAGACCTACCAACCCCGTCCAATTTGACAACACCAGTTCAGGCTCAAACGAAGGAACATTTGCAGAACCACCATCAAAACCTGTGGGGCCATGAACCACTTAGCCCCCGACCGGATACGACGGAGAATCGAACACGCTCACTGGATATTGCTGGACCGTTAAAAAATCAGGGGGGAAATACGACAACAATTATAACTGACGCCCCAACAAGGAGATCCTCAATGCAACAACACTCATCGAGTCCAGCGGAACATTTAAACAAAAAGACTGACCTACTCTCTATTATGTCATCGATAAACATAGCACTCTCTCCATTTATGAAGCTCTATGAAGCCATGGCTGACTCATTGAAGGACCACACTAGTATTCAAGCAATGATGTATAGCAAAGTCATCTTTTTAGAAGCCTACATCATGGCCCTAGAAGCAAGAAAAACAAACAATCGAGAAGCGAACCAAGATTCATCAGTCACACCTAAACAAGCATGCCGGAAAGGTGAGGCTCAGACAGTGGCGAGAAAAACTATAGAGACTCAAACAATTACCATGATAGATTTAACAGCGAGCAAATCATCAGTAGAAGAAGCCACTAAAGTAGCAGAGACGAACACCCGACCAGGCCAACCAGATATTACACTGAACTCAAATAAATCAGAAATTACAATTGAAGTATCAGGAGAAAAATCTCAAGGGCGAAAAACCGTCCAAAAAAAAGGGGAACAAAGATACTGTCACCTAGGCTGGCCAAGCCTGGTACTCAATCAGTAGAAGTGATTTTTCAAGTTTTTAAGCGGCCAGTAAACCACAAAGACAAAGTATGCCTTGGGGAGAGTTCGGACACAAATATAGAACCCAGGAAAAGACAGGAAAGCTCGGAAACGAACAAGATACCATCTCTGACGACGACTAACGATTTTCTGGCAAATGAGGAACTGATGAACCTGAGTCAATATGTGTCGGAAGACTCTACTTCAGGCATGAGCCCAAAGAAAACTTCTAATATTTTGTATCCACAATCTGCCAGTAAAACAAACAAAGCAGATAATAACATAGAGGTAAATTCACAATGGAATGAACAACGTCAAAAACAAAAAATGGTAAAGATCAGCAGTCAAAACAAAAAAGAACCTCAGGTAACTGAAACTTCGAGACAAAAAATTCTAAAACAAATGATGGAAACAAAAGTAGTAGAATCTTAGAGAAGGTAGATCACCATTCCCGTGCAAGACCAGAGGCCCGTGAGGGTGAACGTTCCAACTGGATACAGCAAGATGACTTTCAGTATCGCCAAGATGAGCAAAAGAGTAAAAGTAAAAGCTCAAGAGGGCATACGCCAATGCGCGTTGATACGAAACCCAAACATGGCAAACGTGGAGAAAACGAAAAGACCTCCGCAAATTCATCAAGGAGCTCAGGGGAAATGAGTTTGCAGTACAGAGCTAGGACCAAATGGTCTAATCAAAAACCAAGGAAATGGGACCAAGCGAAATGGCAGATTAAATTAACTCAAGTGGAAGAAAATGAGGACAAGGTAACACTAAACAGAAATTCGGTGTTAAAACTGTTCAAACACATCCGAAACTTAAAATATATCAAATCAGAAGAGTTACTTGTGGTAGAACCAAGCCATAGAAACACCAAGGCCAGAACTTACTTGCATATAGCGTCAACGAAGCTAAAAAACACCTTCCTTGAAAATAAAAGAGAATTAGAAAATATGGGATACGACTTAAGAGTGTATCCGGTGACGCAGATAGGGCAGAAACACGAAATAAAGAAAGGAAGAGGAAAGAATCTCCGGACATAAACTTGAATAAACAGCGGAATTTCAATTTTCAAACAAAGAAAAGTTATACAAGTCCCGGAGTTAAGGAAAAGACACGAGTAATGCAAAAGCGAGAAGGGCAAAAGCCATTGAACCCGAAGGAAACCATCCACCATGGAAGAAGTAAGAGAGAAGACAAGAGACAAACCTATAGTGTCAGGGAAACATCCTCTCAAAAGGATCAAAATCAGGAACAAAAACAAGAAGACACAAGAAAGATCCATAGAGTCAGGAAAACAACAGCCCAAAAGGAACATAATCAGGAACAACAACAAAACAAAATCGAGAGCGAACTTCCACAAAAATGTGTCCCAATGAAAGGAATATGGTCCTGGTTGCCAAAAGCGTTAACAGAAAAGAAGCAAAAATAGCAGTTTATTGGAGAAGAGCACATTCAACGAGGAAAATGTAAGTCAGGACAACAGAAGCAGTCAATAAAAATGTGCTTGTGGAATACGAGAGGACATCTTCATCTCCTAGCCTCAAGTGACATGATTTGGGGAGCATATGATTTAATATGCCTTCAGGAGACCTGGTTGTGTGAACCACCCTCTATGATGGGATTTGATTTAATCCTGGCACCCGCTAAGCAGGGCCGTTTGGGAAGACCATCTTCAGGGCTTCTGATCGCCTGTAAAAATGGATGCAGGATCAGACTAGAAAAGACATTGATCAGTAACCTTGATATATTGATGGTGAAAGCCTCATGGACCCGCAAGACAAATAACAAGGAGGGTTATGGAAAAACACCATTAATAATAGCAAACGTCTATTGGAATCCAGCGGCCATAGAAACAACTACCTTCCTGGAAAAAGTTGAAGAAGCAATGGATGAAGCCTTGGCAGGTCACTTAGTAAAACACTTCCTGATCTGTGGGGACTTAAATGCAATTTGCTCTGCATTCCCAGAGAATGGAAATAGACAAGTAAACAGACCACCGGGAGAACAGCGTGGAGAACTATGGACCCGTCTGATGGAATCGAGAAATTTACACAATTTACATGAAGCCTTCCCAGACCCAAAGCGTCTGCCATCATGGGAAAGAAACAATTCAAAGGCAACAATAGACCACATGTTTGTTACAGAACCGATTTTGGCCATAACAAAAGATTTTGGAATAATTAGAACAAGGTCTAGTGACCATAATCTGCTCTCAACTTCTTGGGAGGCATCAAGCCCCCCGAATGACTATATGGAAGCCAATATTGTAATCAATGGACAAGGAAATCGTCTAAAATTATCAAAGGAGCACATCGTGGAAATAGAGAACAGATTTAATTCCATGACGGAGATAGCGGATGCGAATAAAACTAACTATATTCCGCTTCTAACGAAGTACAAAAAAACTGCATTTGTAAAAAAGTTTGGCGGAAATCCACCAAAACATGTGTTCGATAAATCTCTGGTGGAGAAACGCTGTATCCTTCGCAAAATCCAACGTAGAGCAAAAACTAAAGACACACCGGCGACATACGAAGAAGCAGTGGCTGCAGCAAAACACTACAAATCCTGGGTAAGAGGACACAGGTTAAAACTATCAACAAGACTCGGAAAAAATCTTAAAAATTATAGGTGGGAGAAACACAAGGGAATTCTGGAGCACTTTGAGAGGCACGACGGATGTACAAGAAAAATCCTTAATAAGTGAGGTGGGTGAAGCAACATGGGTAAAACACTTCGAAACAATGTATTCGGCTCCAACGAAACCCACTACCAAACATTTTGGATGTGAGCCTGGCCCATGGCTAAAAGTGGATGATCCTGAGGAGATCCGACTAAAGATCTCAAGTTTAAAGAACTCAAGAGCCCCAGGGCCCGATGGGGTCACTAACGTGGATTTAAAAACAAACCCTGAAGAGTGGGCAAGTTTACTGAGCAAAATCTTCAGAAAATGTTCGGATTTGAGAACCATACCGCCGTCTTGGAAATCAGCAACAGTGGTACCAATTTTCAAAAAAGGTGATAAAAAGGACCCAGCGAATTATAGACCAATCGCGTTGCTTGATGTCATAGGGAAAGTGTTTGGATCAATGTTGTTAGATCACTTTAAGCTATGGGCAGCAAATGCTCCATGCGAAGACCCGTTTCAAACGGGATTTAAGAAAAATATGGGTACGACGGCCAATATTCTACTCCTTTCCGTGCTGAAAAACAAAGTCCTGGAAGGTGGTCCAAACATTTTTGTGGCATTCATCGACCTGACCCAGGCCTTTGACCGCATAGACAGGTCCAGGCTCTGGTCTAAACTGGAGGCGTGGGATTGTCCAGCTACCCTGCTAAATCCAATTAAGGCACTGTATACAGACACCAACATGCGGATACGTTTGGACCAAAACGGATTACTATCAAACCCGATATCAACAGCTAGAGGTGTGAAACAGGGGTGCCCATTGGCCCCGGCCTTGTTCCTGGCATTCATTGGCGACATAAATGGCTCAGACACAACAACACAATCTTTCCCACCAAAACTTTGCAAAACGCCTATAACGAGGCTCCTATATGCGGACGACCTAGTCCTTTTGGACTATACTCCCGTGGGATTACAGAGACAAATGGCAAGTTTGCAGAGTTATATGCAAGAAAATAGGCTGGAAATTAACGTTAAAAAAACAAAACTGCTGAGATTCGAGACGTCGACCAGAAAAAGAAAAGGACCTTGCTTAAATCTTGAGGGCAAGCCGATTGAAACAGTCTTGGACTTCAAATATCTAGGAGTCACATTAGACAGCACAAAACAAAATAAAGCTATGCAAATATCGTTAATAGCGAAAGTAAATAAAATGGCAGCCCAAGCCAGGGCCATAGATAGAAAGTTTGGCAGATACTCGCTTATACCCGTGCGAGAATTTTACAAGAAAAGGTGATGCCAACACTATCATATGGAGGTGACGCCATGATAAACTTGCCATTGGATATCTGGACCAAAATGGAGGCAAAGTTTTGGAGGAAAGTCCTCATGTTGCCTAACTCAACATCTGGTGCTTCAATTCGTAAAGAGCTTAGTTTGCCGTCCCTTAAAAGCTCCGTAGAACAGGCGAAATTGATGTTTTATAGGAAATGCCGGATGGCGGAGCCTCCATCAATCTATAATTTGATAAATCAGGAAATTGAACAAGCCACTATCAGAAGCCTAATGAAATGGAAAAAAGATAACATCTGAGTGTTGAAACAAATACAGGAGAACGAAGATACACTAATCACCAATCCGAAAAAAAGTCCTCAAAAAATTACGAGAATATGAGTGGATATTAACTTTGGAAATCGCAGGAAAAAATAAATTAACTGCACACCTGCTGCCAAATGTTAAAAGACTAAACGAATTACAAGAATACATCAAAAAATTCCCTTGCAGGAAGGGGAGAGACATGCTGCTACGTGCTCGCCTCAATCTTCTGCCTACAAACGAGATCTTGGCAATAAGAGGCAAAGCCGCATCTAACTTTTGTCGTTTTTGCAATGCACAAGAAATAGAATCAATACGACATTTACTTCTAAAATGTGCCGCAAACCAACAAGTAAGAAGTCGTTACTTAAGACATATTTTTTCGGACTTTATTATAGCTGATGAAGATACTTGTTGGGCTTGTTTAATGGGAGGAGATAAGACAAAATGGCAGATAGCTACGTACAAAATATTGCAATCAGTAAATCTGCCACGGACATAGCCCGCGACAAGGGCACATTTTAGTGAGACCCTCCGTTTTATGTGAATTTCATGACAAAACGTCATTTTCTAAAAATCTTTTTGATTAAATACAAATAATTAAAAAAAAATTTAAAAAAATTATGATTACATATTATACAGAGTGGCAAAAATAAAGTCCTAGTAAAGATTACTAAAGCCCTGGCTTAATCATTTTGAAGCCTAGATCCAGTTACAGATATACTTGAGATCCCCCCATGAAAGTAATTGGCTTTCCTTCTAAGAGACGTTCCAAAGGACAGACTATGTACTCACAAAAAAGGCTCACCAGGCTAAATAGGAAACAACTGATTATGCCCCTTGGCTCAATGTTTGAACTCTTATTACTACTAATAATAATACACTTTCACCTGGAATTTAGTGAGATTTAATGCAAGTGACTATTTTCCAAATGAACAGAAAAAACATAACGAACAATGTTGATGGTGGCCATTGCAAGCATTCATACCACCTCAGGCCAGATACTATTTTGGCACCTCTGCTTTCCTGGATCAGTGCCAGATGTGAGGTTTTTAGGGGTGATGTGTGAGAAACCAAAGAGTGTCTCGCCTACTAGTCCCTGGGGATCGATCTCTCTCTCTCAGGTGGCCAGGGCACAGCCATCGTCTTTGGATCCTGACCCTGGGGGTGGACCAGTGGGGGAGGATCACCCGGGTTAGGGGTCTTCAGAGATTGGGGGTGAGGCAACCAATGGTGTGATGCGGTATTCACCCCTTTCTCATAACCATGCCTGATCCTATTTTATAGGATTTTCCAATGTCCCAACCCACCCCCATTTCTGCACAAACACTGGGCCAGGAAAGAGGGTGACTGAGAATAAAGAGGCTATCCCTTACATATCTCATTGGATATGTCCCGCTAATCGGGTCAGGCAAAGTCAGGCAATTGACTTTAATCACATAAATCTGATACCCATTAGCTCTCCCCCAAACAGATAAAAGGCGGAATATAGACACACTCTGAGCAAGGTGGAACACGAGAAGGAGAAAAATATCCGGTACGAAGGCAAACCTACTGGAGCAGGATGAACAATCGAGGGACTACAGCAAAGGGTAGTGAAACCCTGAAGATCCCTGCAGAAGGTTGTTGCTTCTGGGAAACCGTGAAGGAGATGTGGAGAAAGCCAAATCGCAGACAAGAAGAAACCTGCATTGTGTTTCAAGGACGCCAGCGACCCTCCCTGGTGAATGAAAGAGTTGGGGAGGCGAGGCCAAGCCTGTCGTACTAACCTTTACTTGTGAATCAAAGCCACAGAGACAAGAAATGAACGTGCACAAATGGTAAGTTAGTGAAAGACATGAAAGGCCGGTTTGTGTCAAGGAAAGATTGAAGCGCGAACAGTATATCTCACAAGTGAAGGTTGCGCACATGCTGATGAGACGCAAAAGAAAGCTAACCAGTGATGAACTTTTAAGTGGCTGATAACGGTGAAGCCAGTGATACAGAGTAGCGGAGTGGTGCGTCAAAAGGAAGTAGCCCACTCGAAGGTCTCTGAAATGTTTTGTTATAAAGTGGCAAAGTGAACAAACTCTGAAATGTGTAATGGTCAGGATTAACCCCGGCAAAAGGGGCAGTGAAAAGGTGAATGTAAGAGTGTAAGCTGAAAAGAAAGTCGAAGTGGTCCTGCAGAGGTCTATAGTAAAAGCCTTGCACATTCGAAAGTCTTTGTCATCAGTGAAAGGTCCAAGCCCATCTAAGGAAGACCGGAAGAGTGATAAGTTAGGGGAAGCAAACTCCTAACAAAGGTGAATTAAGATTGGGGAAGAGAACCCCTGCAAGTGCTGTGAGATCCGAGCCTGGCTGAGGGAGATCTGCGTAAACTTTTTGTGTAACTGTGAAAGAACTTTTGGAATGCTGAAATAAGTGACTTTATCAGGAAGGCCAGGTAGGCCTTGATCCAAGTTTTGAACTGCCTTTGCTTTGAGAACCTGAGCCAGAGTGTGTCATCCTGTCTACGGGGGCCGCCTTACTCCGTGCTGTCCAACGTGGGGAGGAGTGCTGACTCAGCCACTTTGATCCTTTATGTTATAACACTGATTTTCATTTGCATATATATTCCCCATTGCACACTTTTTGAATAAGAGATAGGGCAGGCATTAGGTCTTGTTAGTATAGGCCATTTTGTTTTGACTTGACACAACTAGCACTGTTTTATTTATTTTTTTGATGGTAAAGTGTGCTCCCATCTTTAGAGATAGGGCCAGACAGGAGTTTATCCAACCCTTTTGTTCAATAAACACCCTTGAGCATTGCATCTATTGTGTCTGTCTTCACTTGTGATACCATGCCGCCCTTACATGTGACACACCTGATCATCCATCCCTCTTGCATCTAGTCATACATCTAGTCATACAATCCTGTGTTACTTCATACTTTGCCAGTACCTGAGGAAAGCCATAGATGAAGCCACAATTTGGATTACAAATTTGTTTTACAGGGGATCGAATTATAGACAGTCATCTGTGACTCGGAGCAGGTGGGAAGTGGACTTGAAAGAATTAGCTTCGTTTTCATCTTCAGCATACAGGGCAGAGACTAAATGAGAACTGACTAAATACATGCAGTGATCTTCAGGCAGGAGCTCTTTACATGCAGAGAATCCCCGAACTGACACCACATGCATCAGATACTGAAGAGAATGACATGAATAGCTTCACCAGTGGATGTGTGGAAACTAACAAAAGAATGAGTTCCCCTCTTCCCAAAAGCTTAACACCCCCCAGGGGGACAGGGCAAGCGAGATCCCACTGGGGGGGATTATCCTCCTTTGTCTCAGGAAACAAATAGTTTTGTTAGTTATGTGGGAGTTGAACTTAACTTGCAATTTTGTGCACTAATAGCTGGTATGATTTCTGACCCTTCTAGGGCACCATGCACACCTCAGAAGATAGAATGAAGACTAGGCCAACCCCCTGCTTGTGTGTAAGATAAAGTCACAATCATCATGTTTACACTAGAGAAGAGTAGTACGCGGACCTGCAAAGGTGAACACACCTCCTCCTGGGGGGTATGGCAAAGCGAAGCAAACGCACACCTGACATGGCGGGTCAAACCTCGGTCATGCCCGCAGAACACTCAGCAACTCTGCCGAGACACCGACCAGTGAAGTCAGCCTCACAAGAACCCAAGCCACGGAAAACACCTAAGTGCAGAGCAAGCAGCTTAATGAGGAACTGACACTGAAGCCCCGCTGGTAGACAGCAGGAAGGGAGTGTCCACTCTGAGATGCACAATGCTGGAAAGAAACTCGAGGAGAAAACCTGAATCAGCCTACTGGAGCACCAGCACGCAGTAGAAGGGCAGGTGGGGTGAAAGCAACAAGACCCCAAGGCGGGGTGACAGGAATTGGACCCCAAGGTGTAGAGAGATAAATCTAAGCGCAAGAAAGGGTGAAAGGAGAAAGAGCCTAATCTAAGACTGACATGCAATCCCAAAGAGGGAAAATTTGAAGAGATCCTCGCCCTTCTCTTTTGAACTATGCGGTGGGGCAAGGGGCCCCTGTGTTTTGATAAACATCAGGCTGGGGTCGAAAACTAGCCACCATTCTTTAATTTTGAACAGAGGGCCTTATTCTACTTTTGTTAAAGTTAGGCTTTGGGTCTTCACAGTGGTAGTGACGGAAGTCAGGTTATAATCACTGGCATAGTGGGGGCCCCAGCAGCCCCTGTTGTGCGCAGGGCTCCGCCCCACCAAATACTGGCAGGGGGCCCCATCGAAAAAAAGGTAACAAATAATTTTTTTATGAAGGCAGAGTGACTACAAAAAGAAGCCATTCCTTTTTTAAGTAATAGGGCGCCCCCGACCCCTTGACATGGAAGCCTCCATGTCATGAAGTGGGGGGAGCCCTAGGACTTCAAAGAGAAATTGTTTCTTTTTGCAGTCACTCTCCCTTCATAAAGAAATTATTTCCGTTACGGTTGGTCCTTTAATGGAAACAATTTATTTATGAAGTCAGAGTGACTTAAAAAAAAAAAAACATTCCTTTTTGAAGTTATAAGGCTCCCCACCACCCCATGAAGCCTCCAGAATCTCTGCAGATGACGGGAACAAGTGTTCCTGGATGCTGCAGGGAGCTGAAGGCCTAGTTCCCTGGACCAACGGATTAAGGGTAAAAACATTTATTTTCTATAAATGTGTGTGCGTGGAGGTAAGTGTGTGCATGTAGATCTATATAATGTAATGTGCATGAATGAGTGAATGCATGATGTACAGGTAGCTGCCTGGGTGTGCCTGTATAAGTGTATGGTGAAAGAGTAGACACTTAAATGTATGGGTGGATGCCTAGGTGTGCCTGTATGTTGAAAGGGTACACACTTAAATATATGGGTGGCTGGGTGTGCGTATGTGTGTATGGTGAATGGTGTGTGTGCTTGTGTTCATGGGCGCAACATAACTTAAATTTCAGGGGGGCTTGCTCTTCAAACGTTGAGAGGTGCTAACTTCACGGGCGACGGGGGTGGGGCAAGCCTATTTGTAAGGGGGCATCCAACTTCTTTATGTATTCTAATGAGACTAGTCTAGGGCAACTTTAATGTTACAATCAGTTAACTCTGTCCTTTAAGTCTGAAAACACCCACGTATGGACTGCTGTGAAAATGAGCGGTGTAAGAACACATGTTGGCAACAGTAAAGACACACAAGTAATCACAGTTCAAGGGTGTTTATTAAACAGTATAGGTAGGTTGGAAAATGCAAATGCCTTATCTAAACCTAAATCTAAGATGGGAGCAAGCTACAACCATCAAATAATAATGAGGCAGTCCTAGTGGCATCCTGTGAAATAAAAGGGCCTATACTAAAAAAAACTATTGCCTTTCCTTACAACTATACAAAAAGAGTGTGGAGTGTTCACCAAGAAATAGAAATGTGCCCAAATGATAAGTCAGGATTTGGTAGCCGGAGGTCTCCCTTGCCCACGTTTTAAGCACGGGACAAGGTGGGACTGCGGAGCAGAGAACTCGCTCAAGCTTTCCCAGCACAAGACTACAGTTCCGTACTCAGTTATCAGGACATTCAGGGGTTAAGTGTCTTTTCTCCAAAAAGTCTCTTGCCTCGGAGGACCATATGTTCACACTACAAAACAAAAAGTTCCTTTCTGTATCTATGTTGGGTGATTTTCACCCCTGAATCCCCATCTTCCAGGCTCAGATCCACAAAAGGTTCCTAGCAATGTCAGGACCATCAGTGATTAAGCATCTTGCTTCTGAGGGCCTGGTATGTTTGAAATAACAAGCAAAAGTTCCTTTCTGATTGCACTTGGGGTGATGATTCTTCACCCCTCGGTCCCCCTCTTCCGGGCTCAGACTCCTCTCGAATAACAGCCACCCTCCATCGGGTGCACTGCGGCTTTTTCCAAAACAATTTCACCTGTGGCATTCACAAGCCTTACTGTCTTTTTGAACTGTTCACTGTGGATATCCCTCTGTCGGGTTCACTCTTGTCAACACAATGTTCACTGGGGCATCAGGCTTTGCTCTGCTCTATCGGCATCCCTCCGTCGGGTTCACTTTTTCCAACCACACAGTTTTCTCTTTTCTCACTATGGAGGATTCATTTCCCTTAGCTGTCCAATTACGTGTAGGTCAAAGAACTTCAACTGTACAGGGGGTTTTGCTAGATCCCTGTATGACCACTTTGACCTTTTCCCTAAGGCCGTCTGGTAACAGTAGTTTCATCAAACGGGGGATCACCCAGAGTTTATTGAGTGAGCAGCCATGTGGCACCAGAACCCTCTGCAGCTGGTTTTCTTTGAACCTCTCAATTTGCCATTTGCTATTTCTGTTCAACACGTTTTGGTTTCTTATCCGTTCTCCCCTTGCTGGCTGGGATGAACCGCTTGGTTTTTCTCGTCTCTGGAGTCAAGCACTGCAACACGGTAGCAAGCGTCTCCCTGTCTTGGTTATCAGTGTGTACTGTTGATATCTGCTGCAACACACGCTGGCTATTGTTCGCAGTCTTATGATTTGCGAGGTCACTTATTTCCTAGTTACACCTTTGGTTCTCTACACCTTTCTTCTCCTCTTTAATTGCCGCCCTGGGATAGCAGTCAGGTGTGTGAGGTCATTAATTGCCTGACCCTTGTGTCGTGACATGTCAGGTAAATGGCTCTGGTGTTAGTCCGATGTCTTTCATGATGTAAGAAAGGGGTTGGGGGTTAGCATTTGGTAGGGTTTATGAAATAGACGGGGGATTGCGGAAAAAATTGTGTTTTGTCAATGCAGATTGGGAGTTGGGAAAATAATAACCAAAGGCACGTGGAAAAGAATGATCGGGAGTATTCAGGTAGGTAACAGGAAAACAAGGATTCTGAGAGAGGTTGTTTCCTACTGTAACCGGCTTTAGGCTCTCAATTGGTTTACCAGAGGTGTAGGGGTGGTTGAATTCTCGTAAGGGAGATTGATTGGGTGAAAGGGAGGTTGAGTTGGCACAGCATATGAAAGCCTCAAGGACTTCATTCACTTTTTGTTCTTTCCCGGTATAATACTGTGTCTTGCCTGAAAGATTCCACCAAGCTAACCCCGGGCTCCCCCACCCAGGGTTGGGATCTGAGAGTGCCAGCCCTTCCCTTGCCACCTTAATAAGAGATTCTTGAGGTCTGCTGAGGAGAATACCCTCAGGTTTCTCACAGCGGTCTCCTTTCCCCCGTCTACCCTTATAATCACTCGCCTCGTATGCAAGTACTAAACACAGAGGATTTCAAATGCCTAAAAAAAAAAATGCATTTGAATGCAAGTACTAATGGTGGAATGCTTTACGTTAGTAATTGCTGGGCCTTTTTTAACAGCAAAACCCAAGTGCTGTTTAACATCTGTGTCCTGTTTTGTCAGGCAAAGGCTTTGTAGCTCAGCCAGGTCGAGTCAACATAGTCCAAAATGTCGGGGAGGGCGGGATGGGAAGAGTGCTGAAACCCAGTCAGATTAGCAGTGTTTTGTGCCACTGCTTGTGCTTTAAGGCCACGTTTCCTTATTGTAATCTTCATTAATCCTAGCCCTATTCTTCCTCGTCCCAGTACTTGTGTATGCAGCACTTTGCCTCATACACAAGTATTGGAATGAGGTAGTCGGACTTGGAGGCAATGCCTGGCTTAGTTACCTGTAATCTTCATTACTCCTAGTCCCACTCTTCCTCATCCCAGCAAGGTGCCTCATACATAAGCACTGGGACAAGGAAGAGGGACGTAGAGGTAATTTTGGGCTGAGGAGCCGATTTGTGGTTTGGGGCAGGGGGTGGGAGGGAGAGGGGAGCGGATGTGTGGGTGGTGGTGTGGGGAAGGGATTGTGTGATAAATCATAATGGTCATCCATGTCCAGGCTAAGCAGGCATGATATGTTGTATTAGGGGCCAGAGAGGCATTTTGGTGCAGCCAGTCTAGTAGTTTAAGTTTGGGTTGACATTTCTTTTTTAACTGGGCATCTCTGATAAAGCAGTCCTGCTAAGTGTAATTACCTGGCTAGACTAGCATTTGGGTGCTGTCAGTCTAGCCGTTTCCTACTGCGGCATTGTATATTTTTCTGGTCATCTGTGATAAAACAACCATGATAAGTGCTACTGTTTCAACTAACATGTTGGTGCAACCAGTCTAGGTATGTCTAAATGTGGCTTGGCAAGCTTTACCGTATTATGTTTTTACGGGTCTAGATTGGTCTATATTACGCAGCCAGTTGGCCATGTTTTCATTGTGGCATAGCAAAGCATTACATTAATTAAAGCATGAATGTTCCTGTGCACTGTTGGTGACTTGCACGTACTGGATGTTTGAATTGGTGTTACCCTACAAAACAATTGCAAACGCTCTTGCTTTTTAGCCAAAGTTTCCTCAGAAAGTGGGCTGTATAATGCATTAAAACACATACACACATATATCTTTCTCCTACTGCAGTGTGCGGTGTACCGTGCAGCAGCATGTTTGTGCATACTGCGCAATCGTGGTAATCTAGGCCAGCCCAGAGTGTTGCGCAACCCGTTATTTGTTTTGGAGTTGGGAGGGGCCTCAATATGGCTCGTAGTGGGGGTACAGTGCTCATTGTGTGCTACACCACTGGCTATCATAGGTTTTCTGTACTGTGGACTTTATATACTTAGTAGGACATCCTGACAAGCACACCTTTAGACTCCTCTCTTTGGTTTCGAAATAGGGCCAAGAAACATAAGGGCTGTATAGGTTTTGGGTGTTAAGAACATTTCAACTCAGAATGCCATCTTGTTGGTCTCCTGATTATGACCTTGCACAAAAGTCACGCTTGTGTTACTGCACAGTTGGTCAATAGAGAACTTTAAAGGAAAGACTTCACCAGCCCAATAAAACATGGTGGGTTACCTTAAACTATGGTAGAAGAAAAACAGTGACGACAGAAAATTGACAAGCACAGAGAAAGTTCACAAGGCTCATGACCAGACTTTGCAATGAACCCACCCAGGGTGTTAGGCAAAAATGTATGTATTAACCCTGTGGGAGACTACACAACCCTTGTCCTCTTGTTATTAGGTAACCCACCTTTTGGTATAGGCCTGTACTACACATGTTGGTAGTGTGACTGAGCAGCCAGGCTCATCTCAAGAGGGGTAAATGTGAGCTGTAGGGCTGTAGCAATGAAATTTGCAAATACAAGTAACCAAGCAACACTTACACTCAAGGTTTTAGTTATAAATAATTATTTATTTGACATCTGTTTTTAAATAAGCATTCTTTAAAAGGGCAATATGTGTAACAATCAAATATACTTTAAAATACTTTCCCAGAATCAACACAAAGCTAGTAGATACTCTTTAGAGATGCTTTTTAGACACTTCCTAAACCCTGAGGTGACTTCCCTAACTAGGACAGTAATGGCATTTATATATCACTAGTACACTTTGTAGATTCTGAGGTTGGTAGAAAGGGAAGGAAAAATGTTTTAACAGGTTCTCAGAGCATGTGAGCACTTAAATCTTCCAATGAAGTCTAGACAAAAACCTTTCCCAGCAATAGTAGTTTAAAATCAAGTTATCACCTCTGAGGGACAGTAAATATCAAAGTCAAGTGGACTAGAAGAGTCTGCAGGGAGCCAGCACAGCCAAAGTCCATTGGAGTACAGTCTATTGGGGTGAGGCACTTCTTAGATAACAAAGTCTTGTACAAAGGTAGAGAGTTTCTGAAGAAAAATCACTGTAAGGTCAAAAGCTGTTACACTTGTGAAGGGTAGAGCTGAAATCAACTCTAGCAAAGTAGCTACTGCAAGTCTCAACTGAGAAGAGAAAAGCTAAAGACACTGAGCTAAGTACCCCAAGTTGGAACAGTACCTTCGGTGAGAAGAGTGGTCCAGCTGGCTTCTGTCTGGTTGCAGCGATGCAGATCCTGAGTTCCTGGCCTTAGTCATGGGGACAAGAGGGAGGACATCTGGAGGACTCCTGCCGCAGTAATTTGGAGGTTGGCAGCAGCTATGGGCTCTTTTCGGATCAGCAGCACTTTGCGGTTTCAGCGCTCAGTAAATAGCACCATCGTGGATCTTGGATACTGGTTGGGCTTCCTTCACTCCTTGAGTCCTGCACTCTGGTGAGGGGATTCTAGCTCTGGTCATCCTGCTTCTGGAGGGTCCTTGGGAGACTCCTGGAGCTTCTGGCCGGATTGCAGACATTGCACTCCAATACAGATTTCTCGACCCCTGGCACTCGGTTCCTGCAGCAGCAAAAAAGTACAGCCAGTCCGGGAAGATGGTCTAGTGGAGTTCATCTTGGGGTTAGCTGGTCCCACTAACTCAAGGGAAGAAGTCGTCCCTTCCAGAGCTTCTCTGGTCGATCAGAAAAAGAATCTTGAGCACAGCAGCAGGGCTTCAACAAGCAATTCAAAGGTCCAGGAGGATGCAGCAAGCTTTGCTCATTGTTTCTTCGTCGGGTGCTCTTTCCAGTGGTCGACTCTGCCTCTAGTCCCAAAACCCTTGCCTTTTAAGCAGGTTTCTCCCATTCATGCACAGCCTAGACTGTCACCCTAGGCTGTCACTCAAACAGCAGGGTGGCTGTCCTAAAAGGATAGCCAACCAATCAGGACTGGGTGCATTCAGGCATTCCTAGAGACAAAGGACAGGGGAGTTTTGGGCACCTCCCGCCCTTCTTGACACACTGGATCCAGAGGCAGGATTCAGTACGGAAGCCTGCCGAAGGCAAAATTAACAAAGGGTTCAAACCTGGCATTGGCGCGCAGAATAAAACACAAGAAAGACCTCACAACCAGAAAATGGCGAAAAAAGAAGACTGAGGTCATTTTGACAAAATGGTCATCAATGGGTGCTATACTACAGCTGAGGAATCAGCGTGCGGTAGAAAAGCACAATGGTAGGACATTTAAACCACTGCCACCAGTCATTTAAAGTAGTGAGGGTAACATAAAAAATGTTACATGAGTAGGTAGAATAATGGGCTGCTAAGTAAACCCAGCACTCCACATAAGATGGTGTATGCTGGACCTGCAGCGAGAACAGGTAAGTAAAAGTCAATTTCACTTTACTATTCTTGGGAGCAGTAGTTCACACAAGAAAAGGTATTTAAACCTTATGAGAAATCTAAAGGTGCTGTGCGTCACCATACAAATAGTAGATGCCTATGGAGTTTGTCAGACCACAAAAACAAAGAAAACACATAATCCAAATCAGGTCAAAACACACGAGAGAATGAGAAAAAGGGCTCACTCACTCCAGGGTTAAAATTAAAAAGTCCTAAAGTCCAGCAAAAGAGCTGGGAGTCTCTAAGGTGGGAGGAATTTAGCACTAAAATGAATATTCTCCCTAACACAAGGTTAAAGTTCAAGAATGTTAAAAAGGGCAAAAAAGAAGTCACAGTTCCTTTCATAGCTCTCCGTGCCAGACTCCAGCCATGGATCATGGATTGCTGGGAAGGTGCTCTTTTCATTGGTGAGCAATCAGTTCTATAAGGAGTTCTATGTTATTTTGTTTTTTACAGGAATTCTGTATTGGAATTGGCTGGAATTTCACCCAAAAAAACACTGATTTTTAAAAAATGTGTATTGGAGGTGGGGCGGGGTTTCCCCTTCAAGGCCCCCTTTCCCTACATGAACCCCCCCTACCCTAGGCCCCTCTCCACCAATTGTAACACCTTACCCTAACCCCCATATAATTAGATGAGTTTTTTTGGCTGAATGTTGTCGAAGTAAAGTACTTTAGCAGAATTCCTGCTGACGCAATGACTGACCTATCGGGTCCATAGTATAGATCCCGGTTAGACTGTTGTCTTCTGGTTGCAACTTTCCAGTTCTCAGGACAAATGGTGGGCTTGACATTTCGGTATATTCCACTCTTGTCGACCTACACTTTCACTGCATTTTCTTTACAATGTATTTTCCCACTTTTTTCCCACAAAATGCACATGGGAAGTTGGAGTAAGGTATATACCGAGTGGGACGTAAGGAAGGGGTAATAAAAGCGAAAAGAATTGGTTAAAAGAAATTAGGCAAAAGTGTAGGTCGGCAAAAAATAGTTGCCAATAATTCATCGAACTGACAATTCTACAGGTTCATGGTTAGGCTACCAGCTATCCTTCACCAACATCTTTTTCTCTTGCTTAGGGTTGTTTTGGCTTGGATTTTGACAATAGTCAGTGCTAGGTGAATAAGGAATTCAGCAGTCTTAGACTTAGCCCCCTTTTCTATTATATCTTCGGTCTGCCGAGCCCCATCTTCGACCTCTTGAATTTCTAGTCTAGCTCTTGAACTTCTTGGCTTGGCCAATGTTGTTTTGATGGTCTCACTATGCACCGTCTCGTCTCCACCTAATCCCGACAGTGCCATTACCTTTTCTGCTCACCTCCTCAACTTGCTTCCCTCCCTTATACCGACTTTCTTTTTTATCATCAATTGGTTTATACAAACCTTAGAAACATATCAAATAAATATATCAGATAAAAATTAACAAAAAGTAAATGATCAATAACGTTAAAAAGGTAACATCTTAAACAATTTTCAATTCACAAAAAAGCAGTTTTCCTTCAAAATGAATCAATTCAATTTCTTCATTGTTCATTTTTCACATTAATAAAGCCCAAAATGTATTTCCATCATCTCCAAACCCCAGCCCTTTCGCTGCTTTTGCCTTCCATTTCCCTTTGAGTGTTCCCCTCTTTTACCTTCCTCCTTCGTCTCTCTTCCCTCACTGTCATTCTTCTTCATGCTCCTTCCTCTCCTCTTTGTGAGGGGTCAGAAATGTGAGGCGGACAACTTTGTAAAGAGTTTTCAAAATTAGCCATTTTATGAAATAAAAAGGTTGGATAAATGCATCATTATCCCTACCCTGGTGAGGATTTCCCTGCCTAAAATAAACTAAAGGAAACACTAACAAAAGGATATTTGTAGCTTACAATTGTACATTCAACCAAGAAATAAGGAAATGCACGACAGTTCAATTCAACATATATATCTTGCATGTAATCAAACTCACAATATGACCATCATCTTTTCTCTTAACCTGAGTGAATTCACCTTCTCCAGATTGGAGCAAGATTCTGCTCCACAGTACAAAAGAAAATAAGGAAATCCTGATTTGACTCAAAAGTTCCAACACAGATTAGAAGATGATTTGCCACAAAGTCTTCGTCAAACAAACAACAATAGTCTTTGTCAAGATGATTTGCATCAAGCTTTGATTTCTGAAAGGTACCAAAAGGAATAGTATATTCCAACACCTCCTGGAGGAAGAATACGTTTCACATTGGCCTTCTTCAAAACAACAACAGTAATTGTTTCTCATGGATGATTTGCCACAAGTTGTGTTTTCTGAAGACGTGCAACTCCACCACAGGTTCACACAATCCTTCTTTCAATGTCACAATTAACTTGAATTGTCTGTTATAACCACAGTTCATCACTTTATCTACTACTACCCAGTTGATTCCTGTACCAGGCCTTCTACTTCACTATTTCAACAACTTTTCATACGGGTATACTCGCCTGCCCGTTCAATGCTTCACAAAATGACAAAGTATGCTTCAGTGGTAACTTCCAACCTAGAACAACAACAACTTCACAAGGTTTATTTGGCATTTAACTGTAAACCATTTTCGGGGAAAGAATGAATCACTTAAGTGCTCTTTATGATTCCTGGACAACTGTGCTCCTCTCCCTCTGGATAACCGTCTCCAGAAGAGCAGCCTGTTTGACGCCTTCTTTCCCCCCGCTGTAGCAACAACCAAATAGTTACCAGGATAAATTATCACTCTGCTTCTATCTTGGCATTGGCACTGCATGTTTATATCAACTGGTGATCTGCATTTCAAAACACATGAGTAGCAAGTCTTACAATTTTTAGGTTTCCCAATATTCCCCTCTGGCCTTAAACAATTTTTATGGTATTGATATTGCTGAGTTCTTAAAGGATAGTTCCGGGACTTTTTTTTTATTGTCCCTATGGGTCGGCCATGTGTTTGTAAGCATAAATCGGTAGATCGTAGGAAACTTTCCTATGGACCTTACCCGACTTTTCGCCCATTATCGCACTCGAAATCAGCCTCCATTTTGTGATAATCCTATCATTCCGCCGCATCGACCTGGCTCACCTGCCTTTGCGGCACTAAATCAAATCCCCCGCCCCTGAAACAGACTTTATCAAAACATTCATATTCCCCGCCTCTATCCGTGACGTGACTGAGCTGCGTAGGCAAACGCGCCCAGGCGTCTTCTACGCGACTCCACACAGACCCCGGAAATCAACACAGATCAGCTCACAATACAGCGCACCACAATTCGGAATATGAAACTGTACTTTGAAATCAAACCGCAAGATTGTAAATGTGGTAAAGTACATTTATTTGACATCAAATGTTTAGAGAATATTCAGCGATTTGCATTTTTATTTGCTCATGTTCCAAAAAGTTCGTATTGAGGAACGCGATGGTCCTTTGCTGTACACAGGGTCTTAGAGCATCTCACAATACAGCACCACAATTCGGAATGTGAAACCGTGGTTTAAAAGCAAACGGCAAGATTGTACATTTGGCAAAGTACGTTTATTGGACATCAAATGTTTAGAGAATATTCAGCGATTTGCATTTTTCTTTGCTCTCGATCCAAATTAGTTCGTCTTGAGGGAAGCGATGTTCGTGTGCAGTACACAGGGTGTTGGTTTACGATAAAAATAAGCTCTTCTGTCGCACTGATAATCGCATGGCTGTTCCAACAACGAGGCACTAGGCCACCACAACGGTAGGTATGTTGCATCTAACCGTTAGTACCGCGTAAGGGCATACTTGTACTTGGCGATCGTCCCATAAAATGGTCAGGGTGGTAACGTTGTTCACGCGGAGAAGCAACTGGCGGCTGTAGAAGCCGTCCGCCGGTGTCTGGTACTCGTGACACAGACAGTAGTGAATGATGTACCTAAAAACATAAAAAATGAAATTAGTCTCACCATCAGATCCTTATTAAAATTATTCATTTCATAGCGAGGACAGCGCTACTGGGTGTACACAAGTGTTTAAAGGCGTGGCGAGGCATGGAGGGGGGGGGGAGTGGAGTACAAGGTAAGTAGCATAAAATAATAAATAAATAGGGCCAGCTGGTGGCAAGTGCAAGGTAAGTGCAGAACAAGTGCTGGGAAGGGGGGGCTGTAGGATACTGAGACAGTCCCCCAGTGCAGGGGTTGACAGGGAGGCAGTGCAGGTGGAGAGTGGAAGGGCCCAGGACCGAGGTCGCAGACAGTGGACCAGTTGTAGCAGGGGAGAGGGAGAGAGAAAGCAGAAGCAAAGAGGAAGGTTTTGAGGTGCTTCAGTAAAAGCAGATGTTTCTCCTCCAGATAGTGCGTGGTAGAAAACACTATGCCACATAGAACGAACAAGTACAACTGAACCCGTCTTTAAAGCCACTGTATAGTAATGAAATTGCGGTATAAACTCATCAAAAGTTACTTACATTATATTTGCATTTTCCATTGTGTCTCTGTGTAGGGCAGACCCGAAACACCACTCCTTCTTTGCCGACGTTACTTCTTCTAATGAACGTGGCTCATCGTTTAGTTTCTGAAATTTTATTCATTATCTTTTCTTAGTCTTTCAGGATGGTCCCGGCCTGTCAAGGTCAAATCACAATAGAACCTTATATTGGGTCGTGGGCCGTTCCGCCACCCGAGCAAAACATCAAAGCAGCTGACCTTCACTTTGAGCGAGCACACATTTCTAGTTAGCTCCAGTTAGTGTAAGGGCATCTTGTCTGCGTGCCTTTTTTTTTATTGTCCCTATGGGTCGGCCATGTGTTTGTAATACGGAAACATTCTATAATTTTTGTAAAAATGATTTATATTACTGTTTGGTTTAATTGCAATGGGCCTGCAACATGAGGAGACTCGAGAGAACAGACAATCGAATTACAATCATTTAAACCGTGATGTGTATTTCTCAATGAGCTCTGCTTTAGGTGGACATGGAACAGAGGCAATGTTGGGTGGCAATGCAGTTGTCCCCTGCATAGGTTCGTTCACCACTCCATGTATGTGCCTATCGAGGACATCTACGATAAGTCTCTCAATAAACTCATATTGCATATCCTCAAACACTGGTTTGATCACCCATTGTTTACTTCTTTTAGTGAAGGCCTTATTGTAGCGAAGCGTCCCTAAAGTTCCGGTCGTCCTACTTTGTTGACGGCCAACATTATGGTTATGTGCCAAGACCGCTAGAAGAGTCCGATTTATCATGCCTTCCATGCCAAAATGCAATCTTTTGGGCCTGTACTTTAGGCACATATTGTGGAACACCTCCAAATCTCCTGTGTGGCAGAATTCCGTGAGTCCCCTCAAATCTCTTGTTATAGTTTTATCAAATACAATCTTTTCAATGGCCTTGTGAGTGGGTGATGAAGGAATCAACCACTTCTTCTTCCGTGCCTCCTCTGTGGACAAATGGCCATGTTCACATTTGTGGAAATGCTCATTTGTCGACCATCGATGTACGTTGCTACAGTGCAACATTACTGACCGCCATTTTTCCAGTAGAATTTCCAACGACCCTTCACATGTTTTTGAGCTCCACCAAAGATGGTTGCTGATTGACTTGGACCACTGTGAAATACCTTGCATATCTTTTTTTTTTCCTGCAGCCGACAATTTTTTATTGATTGATTTTGCAAGATGCCAAACGTCAAATTGGTGATTTATATTTTTGTACTGTTCTCTCATTGTCTTGGCAATTGAAACGTGTCTGTCCGTGGCTATCAGGTCGATCACCATTCCCCGCGATTGTAGTTCTTGCAATGATGCTACAAAGCCAACTTTCTCCATGGCCACTGAGGATGTACTTTGTGACACCTGCACGACCACCGAACTCACAATTTTCTTACTTTCCATGTCCTGAAAGTGGTAGGTGCAGTACTTGGCTGAAAATCCTGGACTGTCGCATTGTCCATCACCGGCTAGCCTGAAGCGTTTGCCCGCGAATGTACTTTCCATTGACATTTTTTCCATTCTCCAAGCTTCGCTGATGGCTAGAAATAGATAATCGGTTTGGTATTTGTAGAACTGACTTTTCGCAATGAAATGGATTCCCACAAACTGAAAGAAATACTGTAACTTTTTAAAACTTGAACCACTAAAAAGTGCGGCCGCTGCACAAAGTAGATTGCCTGCTGGCAGTTGCCCCAGCATGGGTTGTGCAGACCATGCGAACGGATGATATTGTGTACAGGTGGCATGTATTTTAAGGTTAGTGCCTCGAATTGCACGAGTCACATTAATCAATGGCTCCCCACATACTTCCCCACCAACCCAATGCCCACATTTCATCATCATAATAATATCCATCAAACAGCTATCGAATACAATGAATTTGGCCTCTTTCCTTATACTGTCACTCTGCATCCCAGCTGGTTCGGCCTGTAACGTTGAGGACATGTCACTCGCATGAAAGGTACAATCTCTGATATCGTCTTCCGCTATGCTGAGTGATATTGATGGTGTTTCATTGTCGTCCACTTCATTCTCTTCCATTGCAACATCTGTTCCTTGTCCGGAGATGGGAGAAAAAAACAATGTCTTCAACTTTCGCGCGCTCTTATTTTTTGCGGGTGTGGATTCTGTGAATTGATCTACGACTGCATCCAAACTACCAGGAGGACATTCACTATCAATGGCTGGTGGTGGTATAGCTCCGTTGTCAATCACTTCATATTCTTCCCATTGGCACGATGCATCTCCAGTCTCAAGTCCCTGCCAAAAGGTTTGACAAGCAACATCTCTCGTTCGCTTCACTGTCTGTGTAGATCTAGTTCTTACACCCACTCGCAACTAGAGGACAGATTAGAAAAGGGATGTTCAGTTTAAACACAATTTACAGTATTGAACTATTGACAGTGAAAGACAACATAATATAGTGAACAGGACACTAACCTTCTTTTGCTTTCTTTTCTTTGAAACTTTCTTTCCTCGAACTTCAACATCTGGACGCTGTTGCTCCGACTCGTGTGTGCATGTCTCCACTTCCTCTCGCGCTGCAACGACTATACTTTCATGATAAGCACATCCATCACTCACTGAGGCTCCATCGACTCGCTGAAACATAGAACTTTCATTAGTATGTATAATAATATTGAAAACACAAAATGTACTTGGGGACCAATACCCATACGTACATCTCAATAGCAAAACACGAATGAACGCATTGTGTAGAACATTCAAACGACAATAGTTCACGCATTGTTGATCTAGTTAGATTGAACTGTCAAGATCCATACCTCGGGCTCCGCATAGACTTCCATTGATGATATTATTGAAGATGACGCTTCAGCAACTCCCTGAAACACAGTAATTGCATTAGTATGGTTTTCTATTTTGTTTAAAAGAACATAAACTTTCTGCAGGCGTCAACGGCTCATCTAAATAGACCTGCACAAATGATCAGTTGTCTAAAATAAATAATGGATATCCAAATATGATTCGATTTGCTCCATCGTTGGAAGTGTCACCACCCAGAGATCTGCATCAACTACTAGGGGTGATGTTCTTGTTGAAGAAGCTCCGTCAGCTCCCTGAAACATAGTACTTGCGTTAATAAAGAAGGAAGTATAGCGGATGTAATCACGTCATTTGATCTCGCATGATTGATCTGTCAGTATCCATACCTCGAAATGCATAAGAACATCAAGGGACGCTGTAACTGCGGTGCACACTTCTGCAAGCTGTTGCGCCGACCCGTAACTGCATGCTCCCCCTTCCTCTTGGACTAATGCTCCATCGACTCCCTGAAACATAGGACTTTCATTAGTAATGAACACAATATTGAAAAAAGAAGACACATAGGAGGGCGACGACAGAAGGACATACCAATGGCTAAAAACGAAAGAAACATTGTGTGTAACAATCACGCTACAAGAATGCAAGATCTGATGATCTCCATCGATGGAACTGTCCGGAAACGTACCTCGAGCATCTGAGTGACATCTACGGTTGTCGTCAATGCGTTGGACTCCTCAGCATCTCCCTGAAAGACAGTACTTGCATTATTTTGGATAACAATAATTATAACTGAAAACAAAGACTAGAGGACGAGTACTGTGGTGTACCATTAGGTAAAATAATTACACGATCAATTAAAACTATTGATTTACATGCCTAAAACAAGTCAGTGTCAGAATAGCTAAGTAAGATTACCCGATAGGCGCTTGAAGTGGCTGATGACTGCAATAACGACACGGATGGAGAATCTTCAGCCTTCATATTGAGTGGATACATAAATGGGGAAATTATTGTTAGCTAATGCTACACACTACCGCAATGCCGAGAGATAAATACGTAAACTTGACTCACCAGTGGAGGGATGTGGACGAATAGAGTGGGAATAGCGGTTGAGAGCAATTTTCGCCTCGCTCGCGGTGTTTTCGTCCTTATTAGCAATGATGTGGAGTACATGTCTGGGCTAAAGTGCCTGCTGCAGATGCGGTATCGATCACCCCTCTTGTCCGCAAAGACTTCTAGGACTCTACTTTCTATCTCAGAGGCTGGATATCCGCAATATCGGACCCATTCTCTTATCTGATCTATTGTCTTAGGGAAAACATGCATTATAGTACCTTCAGATTTGTTATGGGTCTTCGAAGGGCAACCGCCAATGGAACAGGCAGGCATTATGGAAAGT
Organism: Ambystoma mexicanum; assembly: GCF_040938575.1. Classification (NCBI taxonomy): domain Eukaryota; kingdom Metazoa; phylum Chordata; class Amphibia; order Caudata; family Ambystomatidae; genus Ambystoma; species Ambystoma mexicanum. The sequence continues at coordinate 156,271,372 of NC_090941.1, read as the reverse complement.
TCTGAAAAGTAAAGATCAACAATTCTCTATGAATACCAATGTGTTAAAACATTAAATGACACATAAAAGGTTCAATGCAAGGTCCGTTTTGGTTCTTGGAACTATACATGTTATTCACATGCGGATAAGTATTTCAATAACTTTCAAAAAATAGAAAAAGTAATTTGACTAAACTCAGAACATGTGACTAGTTCCTTGCATGTACTGTCGTGAACGAAAAGAAAACATGGATGCAATTTGATGACTACTAGCAAATAGATATAAATTAAAAAATTGGACGCAAAATGATTATGGTACATGGACTTACCTTGACGAACAAACAGTTAGATGCAGGGATCAGAGTAGTTTCTTGTCGTAGAACAGGGAGCAGTTCACAGGTTGCAAACTGACGAGTTTGCTCAAAGTGGTCACGGAAGTTCACAGAGACGAAGAGCAGATAACCAGCACCTTCACGGGTTGACTAGCAAAGCGCAAAGAAGTTCTCATTAGAAATATGAAGTGGGTTATAAAGAATTCGAAACAGGGGTGTGTTTGTGAATGAATGACGTGTATATGTCGTGGCATTATGCGGTCTGCAGGGGGCCGTCCAGCGTGAGCGGGGATGCTTGGCAGGAGACACGGGGTCTGGAGGTAGACATGGGAACAACAACCCATGCTCTATAGACCACTTTGAAGTGTACATGGTCTTTGGCACCTCTTGGCCTTTATCGCTCCCTGACAGCTCCACTTGCCAGCACAAGTACCCCGGTGCGAACTGCCTTTGATAGGGCGGGGGGTGGATCGGGGCGGTGGTCGTGCAGACAAGACACAGGAAGACTCGTGAATGGAGACACACTTATGTGGATTGCAGGGGGCCGTCCAGCGTGAGGGGGGATGCTTGGCAGGAGACACGGGGTCTGGAGGTAGACATGGGAACAACAACCCATGCTCTATAGACCACTTTGAAGTGTACATGGTCTTTGGCACCTCTTGGCCTTTATCGCTCCCTGACAGCTCCACTTGCCAGCACAAGTACCCCGGTGCGAACTGCCTTTGATAGGGCGGGGGGTGGATCGGGGCGGTGGTCGTGCAGACAAGACACAGGAAGACTCGTGAATGGAGACACACTTATGTGGATTGCAGGGGGCCGTCCAGCGTGAGGGGGGATGCTTGGCAGGAGACACGGGGTCTGGAGGTAGACATGGGAACAACAACCCATGCTCTAAAGACCACTTTGAAGTGTACATGGTCTTTGGCACCTCTTGGCCTTTATCGCTCCCTGACAGCTCCACTTGCCAGCACAAGTACCCCGGTGCGAACTGCCTTTGATAGGGCGGGGGGTGGATCGGGGCGGTGGTCGTGCAGACAAGACCCGTTTGCCGCAGGGCCTCACCAAGGAGAGGCCATCTAACTGAATGTAAGAGGATGGCTGCAGGATCTACTACATGGAATGCAGGGGGGTGAGTTTATAAATACCTCACCCTCCCAGGAGAATATACACTAGATTCATTTAAAAAATCAAAACAACCATTGTTAAAATATATGTTGGGCTTTATTTTAGATTTTAATTAAACATAAATAATAAACATTACACATTGTAAAGTTGAGGTTGCAGCACATCGAGGGAAAATCCGCGGTATTGTCCACTGTCACTGGGGAAATGTTGTCTAATGGCAAGTACCGCACAGGCAGGTATTACTCTCCGAACGCGGTGTCCGAGCCTCCCGTGAAGCCACCAAGTGAAGCAACGATAGGCCACCAGCCTGTACCACCTGTGAAAAAAAAAGATGCAAACTGTATTAAACTGACCAAACTTTCTTATCAATGTCGATTCAGGTAACACATGTCATTTTTCTTAGAAAAAAATTATATCTAGAAAATGCACTATATGGAACAAATTTACATGCGTTCCAATGATATGTAAATGTAATTTTATATGTGGGAGACGACCATGAAATAGTGGTGGCATCACTGACATCACAAACAGAGTATACTTACTCGTTACTCGGATTACGCGGACGAACAGTGCCGCGAAGTTCGTGCATAAGCACCATCATCATCCTCAACACGGTCCGTGAGAGGCAGGCTTCCCTGAACTCTGGCAGCTCGGTGATGCATTGCGGACTTTGCTCGCCTTCCTGCAGACTTTGCTCGCTTTCCGAAATGTAGGCCAAGCACCCGGAATTTTCACGGCAGCAGCAGTTCTCCTCCTCAGTTGGCATTAGCTCGCACCGATTGCACGTGCACCAGGTGGAGACGCCGTCCATGCGACATGGTCCAGGCTCTTCATCCGTTGACTGGTCCTCCCAACTGCCGTCCGAATCCCCATCGTTTTCGCGTGCTTGACTTTCCAGTAGTTCTTCCTCGGTGTACTCGGGCTCGTACATATACGGCATTATTGTGGCCATTGTGCGGTAAAGATAGTAAAATAATTTACAGAGATGGTACAGGTGTTCACACGGGCTACAAGCGGCGAAGGTAGCTGACCAGAGCACTGAAACGAGTCACAGAATACTCAAAGTAACACAGAGAGAGGAATGGAATCGAAAATCTGCTGCTGTGTGTTGTGAAACGGTCTGTTTATACTTATTGGGGAAAGAGGCGTCCTGCCATTTCCATGGCAACACGTCAATAGCTGAGGCGCAGCGATTGTTGACACGAGACGTGCTTGAAATGGGCAGTACACGTCTGCTGATGTCAGGCTCAGGGGCGGGGGATTTGATTTAGTGCCGCAAAGGCAGGTGAGCCAGGTCGATGCGGCGGAATGATAGGATTATCACAAAATGGAGGCTGATTTCGAGTGCGATAATGGGCGAAAAGTCGGGTAAGGTCCATAGGAAAGTTTCCTACGATCTACCGATTTATGCTTACAAACACATGGCCGACCCGTAGGGACAATAAAAAAAAAGTCCCGGAACTATCCTTTAAGTACTTTTGGCTTGGGTATTGCTGGTTAGCTTTGGTGTTTAATAAGGCTTTCGCACAGGGATTTTGGGTTTCCCACAAACTCACACGCTGGTTTGCATTGTGACTTTGATTCTACAAATGTAACTGCAGTTTGTTTTGGATAGTTTGGTATTCAGAAACATATATAGTGCTTCTTTCACTCACAAGTGAATGAATCTGCCTGCTGTGAACACATGAACAGCGTTGTAGCGCCTGGGAGTCACTCGCAAGCCATGAATTCATCAGGTAAGTCGCTCGCTCGTGCTCGACCCGCTGTTCGCAGGTTTTCTGCAATTATGGGTTCCCGCAATCATGCAGACAGCCTCCTCTGGCCTCTCTCTGCTCACGCCACTTGGAATTGGAGTTCCTTCTGCTCAAAAGAGGTTCAGGTGCAAACCAGCCACTTGAAACCTCTAGAGAGGGCACATTTCCCTCGCTGCTTCTGCTTTCTGCTTGCAACCTCTGCACAACGAATTTTCAATGGGCAAGCGTCCTTTTCTTACGCTTCACTCTGCAACAGGGTCAATATCACGCAAAGACCTCTCAGGACCCGTCACTGCAATTGGCTTCTCAGAGGTCCCAGCATTGCCTCTCACATCCAGCTTCACTTTCCACTGCACATATGACCAGCACTGCGTTCCCCTCTTTTCCTCTAATGCCTGCACCTAAGCAAGCGTTTTAAGCCTCCCAGTCTCCCTCAGGTGTAGGTCATTTAAACCAATTAGCTGACCACTCCTATTGCAGTATTCCTCTTCGTCATTCTTCCTTGTCTCAGTGCTGAAGGAATTATGAGACTTGAGGTCCTAACCATTTGTGCTTTGCAATAAGCAATTCAAAAATGAGGGTTTGTGGGGAAATTAAAAAGGGGGGTTTCTCCTTTTCCTGAACTGTTTCCTCCCCCAATAAAATCCTCCCATAGAACACCACCGGTAGGGTCGGGATCATGAAGTGTCTGCCTTCCCCTGGCCATGCAAGGAAGGTACCAGGTCAAGTTCTTGGGGGGGGGGGGGGAATCCCTACTGATTAATCACAGGGGTCAGAAATGTGAGGCGGACAACTTGGTAAAGTTTTTTAACAAGATGCCATTTTATTAACTCAAAAAGGGTTTGAAAAACACCTCACTATCCCTAACCTAAAGAGGATTTCCCTGCCTATCAAAATAAACTGAAGGAAACACTAACAAAAGGATTCTGCCGCTCACACTTATGCATACATCAATCATAGAGGGAATATATGGCAAATTCAAAAACAGAAATAACATGTATGCTCAACATCAACTTAATAACTAAATCCTTGTAACCTGGGTTGGATCCCCTTCCCCAGAGTCAAAGCAGGATTTTCAACAGTACAAATAGGAAAGTTCTGGTTTGTAACCAAATTATGATTATAAAGTTCTTCTTGCTCCAAAAGTCTTTCACTTGGACTTTAACCAATAGTTCAAATAGACAAGTCTTTATCGCTCCAATATAGCAAAGAGTGCAACACAAATTCTTCTCCTTAGGATCAAAACACTTCCAGAATTCATTTGCATCAACAACAATGCTTTGTCAGGATGACTCTACAATTGTTCACGAAACATTTTAGTGGTCTTGCTACTTCTTCACAACGTTAAACCACAACACAGTACTTCGATGATGTATTCCTGGTCCAATATCCTGCCATGACTACCACTAAAAAGTCCCTATCCTGGTATACTCACCTGCCAGGACAAAATAACTCCTACCCATACAAGTACTTCTGTGGTAAAGTTTACTTCAAACAGTTTGGTAAAGTCTTTTTACTTTCAACAATATCAAAATGTACTACATCTTCTAGGAAGACATGATACAAAAGTGGTGCTCTTTGTTCCACCCTTGTGATTGCCACATGCAATGCAGGTTATGCTCAGCAGGTGATTACGGAGCATACCAGGGTTACCCAACAGTGGTGAACTCACTGGTTGCTGTATAGACGTCTGCACGCTCTGCTGCCAGAGTGGCTTCTGCTTCCTCTGTCTCCTCTGCATGGCAAACTGCTTAGTTTTGCTTACCGCTGCATGCCCAGGTTGGGAAAGGAGCGTTATTTGTCCCGAAACACTCTGGTGCTCGACTGCCACCGGAGCAGAGCTTACAATAAGGAGAGGCTCTCTCTCCTGGGGGAAAGATTTTCCCAACAACGCTTCCCATTGTGCAACCTCTGCAGTCAAGGCCATTAAAGTTGGAAACCCTCTCGGGACCGTCATCCGCTTTGTAGATAGCGGCTGCTCCGTTTCCCTTCTTCTGCTGCCACTAAAACATTGAGTCTCTGCAGCCACTCCACCTCCTACTTCTCATGACCGGCACCTGAGGGGGTCTTATATATTCATAACTCCTGCTCAGGTGTGGGTCATTAGAACTACTATACTGCTTCTTGCAGTTTAGTGCCTCAGAGTTCCTCTTCCTCATCCCAGTACTTTGGCATGGTGGGACTTGGAAGTCCCCAATGTTCACATGACTTCTTTTGTTCTAAAAATTGTCTTCAACCTTACTGGCTTCTGTAAGGAACTCATTGTGGCAACAGTAAAGACAGAAACAAGTGATCACAGTTCAAGAGTGTTTCTTAAACTGTATGCAAGTTGGAAAAATGCCTAATCTAAACCTAAATCTAAGATGGGATCAAGCGTCGACCACCAAATGAAAATATGGCAGTCCTAGTTGCGTTCTGTCAAATACAAAGGGCCTACGCTAATAAACCTATTGCCAAACCTTATAACTAATACAAAAAGGGGTGTGGGACAGTTTTCAAAAAAGAAAGAAGTGTTCACAAATTATATGTCAGGATGCGCTAGCTTGGGTCTCCTTTCCCCACGTTTTGAGCAGGGGGTAAGGTGTGATCTTGGAGCACAGTACACTCTCGAGCTTCCCCAGCACAAGACAACATTTCCACTTGTAGCTATCAGGGCCACCGATGGCCAAGTCTTGTTTCTCTTGAAAGTCTCTTGCCTTCGAGGACTTGACATATTCAATTAACAAAAAAAAGTTCCTTCAACAAAATGAAAGTTTGCTTCTTGGTTTTTCTTAGGGTGAGGCTAATTCACCCCTGCGACCCCCCTTCCAGGCGATACACCTCTTTACTTTCAGCCTCCCTACACCAGGTTCACTATAGCTTTTCCTTCATTCATAAATCCCAATGTCTTTTTAAACCGTTCCAGTGGCCATCCCCCTGCCTGGTTCACCTTTGGCAAAACACTGTTTCTTGGGACTATAGACTTTGCCCCTTCTTCGTCAGCATCCCTCTTCCGTGTTCACTCTTGCCAACTTCACATTCGCATTCGCTTTTGCTTTTGCTTTTGCTTACAATGTTTGCAGGATTCACTTCCCTTGCTTTCTTATCAGTTCTTAGGTCAAAGGCTTTCAACTGTACAGGGATTTTGCTTGATCTACTGTATGACCACTTTGACCTATCTTGGTGGCTCTCCTATGTACTTCTACTATCTGTAGTCTCACTCAGATGGGGATGGACTAGAGTTTCATGGAGCAGCACCCACGTGGTGCCGGTCCTTCTGCAGCTGGTCTCCCCTTTACAATTTTACAGTTCTTTGAACTTTTCTCACTTTGTGACTTTCATTCACCACAGCCTGGTTCTTATCGGTTCCCCCTTCGACTCACGGGCTATGATGAACTGCTTCGCTTTCCTCTCAACTGGAGTCCAGGCTGGTACCACAGAACCAGGAGTATCCCTCGCTCCGGCTCATCAGCGGTGATACGCTCTGTGTATCGTTGACATCTGCTTCAGGACACTTGGGCTATTGTCCTTGGCTTTACGATTCCTTCTGCTGAGGTTTTGCTGGGTTTTGTCGAGAAGGGCCAGATCGGGTCTCTCCTCATCAGCCTCTCGATGTTTGCCACATTTCTCCTCCTCTTGAACTGCCGGGTGTGGATAGTGGTCTAGTCATGCGGTCTGCCTTGCTCGTACTGTGCTCTCTTGTGCCACCTTTTATCCCTGTGGGGAAGGGAAAGGGCTGTCAGGTGTGTGTGATTCTGGTCAATTGCCTGAATTTGCTTGACCCCTGTATTGGGACATGTCAGGTAAACGGCTCTGGTGTTAGTCAGTGGTCTTTCATGTTGTGCTAAAGTGTTCTTGTTGGGAAAGGCGGGGGGCAGTGGTTTGCAATGTCCTACGGAAGAGGATGGGGAAAAGGTGTTGAAGGAAGCAGGATACCGTGTCTCACCTGTCGGTGTCCCACTCCCACTCCCCGAGGACCCCCCATACAGGTGATCCTCCCTCGCTGGTCCAACCCCAGGAACTGGATCCAATTGCGATATTGCGATGGCCGAGTCCTGGCCACCTGGATGACAGATCCCTGGGGACTAGCTAGGGGACACCTTCAGGTTTCTCACACTTCACTGTTATCATTAAATACACCTTCAAAAACTGTTTTAAAAGGGCTTAATGGTTGGTTTGCATTTAAACGAGAGTTAGCTTAATTAAAATCTAGGATATCTATGAGTCAGAGTATTCATGTTCAGTTTTCTATGTTGATTATGACAGTTTTCACAACCAACACGATGGATAGCTTTGGGAAGGAAAACCTCACTATGACAACAAGCTATTACATATTCTGGCACCATAGAACTCTGCCTCTCCAAGGAAGACACACACATACTGAGTCTCTCCAAATGGAGTCCTCATGTTCCCTTTGGGGCCTCCTCCTCCCAGGTGATTCACCCGGCTAATACCACCCTCACGGTCAGGATTAGGCAGCAGCGTCCTTCCCCAGGCCACCTGGGAGGAGACTTTAGTTAGGGTCTTTTTGAGAACTCTGCAGGATTCATCACATCTGACTGACTAAACTGATCTAGTACCCTCCAAACTCCCACAATAGCAGGGGCACTGCAGCCCCTTTTGTGCTCTGGCAGCTCACTAATTGTTTAAGCGGGTGCACCTGCTGAAACTAATTGATCAGGGATTGGTTTAGGTCCAATGGCCCTGCTGCCTACCCTGGTGCAGCTGAGGAACTCCCAATAGATTTAAATCAGCCAATCTGAGTCTAGAGGATACATGTCCAAGCTACTATCTTGCCTTCCACTGGGGCCACTTTATTCTGAAACGCTCCTCTCACTACCATGACCCTTTCTCTGGTCTCAGGTCTGCTGAATGATGAAGGTGGAACCACAGCTTCTTTGTTCTGGGGTAAGCAATGGTTTGTGGTCTGCCCCACAGGCCAAATGCATGAACCTTTTGGTTTTCTGTTGGTGTTTGTGGGCCGACATCAGTCTTGGTGCACGCACACTAGAACCTGGGGGCAAAAGTTAATCTTTGATTCTTTACGTGAAGCATCCTTCACCAGTAACAGAGAGGCCAGAAAATCGGAAGATACTCTGGGGAACACACCATAAACCACCTCTGGGTCTAAAATCTCATAGCAGGATTTTTTCTTTTCAGCTCGCAAGGTCTTACTTTGTCCTCTGCTTGACTTTAGATGTAAGACTGTCCCACCGCCCAGAACGTACTAGCACGTACTTGACTTAGGATGAGTGGAAATCCTCAGCCATCCCTCAACTGCCATTCACTGATCCTACCTTACACAGGTATACCATGCATATGAGGGCGAAAGAGCATGTGAAAAAGGAGCACAAAAAAGGAGCACTAAAAAGATTTTGACAACAGCAAAGTCCCAAAATTAAAATGCGAACTGTCTACAGAGGCCAGTGGTGCGAATGTGAAGGGCATGCTGTGCCTTGCTATGCCATTTATACCTCTTCGTGCCTTGTGCTATGTCTCATATTCGGTTTCTTGATCACTGCACCCTACACTAACTTGTTCATCATTCCATTTCCACCTTTTAATAAACACCCACATACAGACTGGCCACTTACACACTCCAAGCGAACACTAGCTAGTGTCTGCTCCCATGCATACATTACACCATAAAAACCGTACACATCTCCCATTAGCTTGTCAGATGTAACCCTCCAGAAACCCTCAACCTATCCTTGCTCACAGGGCATACCTAGTTAGTAGCAAACAAAGCAAGATGCACACCTCTGTAGTACCCTTCTGAATACAGCTAACCCTAAGTGCCCTCACCACAATTACCTAGAAACAAACTAGCACAGAGGACATTATTGCAGGGAACCAACCAGAAGCAAACCATGTGCAAATCAAGATGTACAGGAGAACAAGACACTTCAGAAAGGTTTCAGCAAATATACCACCATAAAATAACATCTCATTATAGATAACAGAAGTTCCAATTAGCAAATAGGATAAAAGAACACAGAGGCGAAATAGTTAAAGAGTTGCAAGGAGACCAACAAATATTGGAGGAGATATATAGGCTGGAACAAAAGGGTTAGCAGTGTTAAGGAGATGTAAACTGATGTGTGTCACAGACATTGCGCAATCCACTACGTATTGTATGCCCATAATATAAAAGGAGATGCACGATTTCAACTTCTTCACAGAAAGAATATATTTTATTTATTTCTTTAGCATTTGTAAAGCATGCCTAACCCGTATGTATCTGGGTGCTGGACAGGCAAGATAAGAGATTTTACATATGGTGTGTGTAGTCAACCAGATAAAGTAATGCAATTTACAAATTACATTTACAAATGTACAGTATGTACAAATCGCATCATACAGTTTACAGTATGAAAGTTCTCAGTGCTTGGTTCAGTGGTAGGATGAGCTTAAGAGTGATACCAATTGTGAGCTAGGAGCCAAGTTTTAAGTTTTCTGCGGAATGAAGAATGGGAAGGGTCAGATCTGATGGTTAGTGGGAGGGTATTCCAGCCTTTAGTCGCTAGTACTGGGAAACTACATCCCCCGGCTTTGGTTCTTTTGAATTTGTGAATTTGGGCACAGTGAGAAGGTAGGCCATGGCGGCGCGTGTGGGTTTAGTTGTTTGGGTTGGGGCGAGCAAGTTGGTGAGGTATTTGGGCGTTGTGTTGGTGAGGCATTTATGAGTAATCGCCATCGTTTTGGATCCGATTATGTCCTGGACCGGCAGCCAGCATACTTTGCGTCTTCTTTCAGAGATGTGCTCTCTTCTGGGGACATATAAGGCAGATCGAAGGGCGTTGTTTTGTGTGACCTGAAGTTTTCTAATGCCACTGGTCAAGGTGCCAGCCAAGAGGATATTACAGCAGTCGAGTTTCTACAGGATGAGGGCTCTAGCTGAAGTCAGGCAGCTGTCCGGTGGGAGGTACGGTCTACATGCGTTGATGAGCTTGGGCGTATACGCTCCTGATGAGATAGTTGCGTTGGCTTGTTTAGATAAGGTTAGTGAGGAGTCCACGTACACGCCCACGGTTTTAACCTCTTTCAAGACCGTGATAGTGTTCCCATCTATTGTGAAGATTTTGTATTTAGGGTCAGGTTTTTTAAGACATATTTGGGTGCCAACCAGTAGTAACTTGGTTTTGTCATCCTTTAGACAGAGTTCAAGATGGGCATTTCAAGCTTGGATCATCTGATAGATATTATTGAGTTTAGTGGAGTCTTTATCATAGTCTCCTGAGAGATGCAGTAGAATCTGCGTATCATCTGCGTAATTAGAGTAGGCGATCGAAGAATGGCTTGTTAAAAATATTGTATAGTGTGGATGACAAGCAGGATCCTTGGGGTACACCACAGAGAACTGGGGCAGCATTTGCTATGTTGGAGAAGACTCTCATTGTGCATTCTGAGAGGAAAGGTTCTACTCAGGTAATGGCTTTCGAGGAGAATTGGGCAGCGCTAGATAGGTGACGGCACAGAATGTTATGGTTCACTAAATCAAAAAAGCCGCAGAGAGGTTTAGGAGAAGTAAGATAGCTAGGTGTCCATTGTTAAGGTTAAGGAGTGCTGTTTCCGTGCCATGCCTACGTCGGAAGCCCGATTGGCATAGGCCCAAGAGGTTATTTGTTTCTAGGTGTTCTTGAATCTGAAGGGAGTAAGCACAGTCTAGGATTTTAGGAGGAATGGGTCCATAGTAATAGGGCGGTAATTGGTCGGGATCTTAGGGTCGAGCAAAGGTTTTTTTAAATAGCGGGAGGACCCAAGCATCTTTTAGGTTCTTAGGGATGGTACTTTGTGCAAAGGAATTGTTGATGAGAGGTGATGAATGGGGCAAGTTCTGTGACACAACCTTTGATAAATGGGCACAGGTAGATGTTGCCTTGACATCTAGAGGGTTTTAGGCTGTAGATGATCTTGGTAACCTTTGTTGTGGAGACATGCCTAAATTTGAATTGTGGGAGGGGTTTGCCTACGTTATAGGTGTCAGTGACAGTATCTGGAATGGTTACCTCGTCTTTTTGGTTAGGAGCATTGAGATTTTATCCATGAGTGCATTTTGTATATCGGTGCACCAGGTTTCATCTTTGTGACACGTTTCTGGCAGATTAGTTGGTGACTCGAGTTCCCTCAAGATGGTGAATAGTTCTTTGCTGCCAGATTTGTCATTCGCTATTCGCTTGTTGTACTCAAGGCTCTTTGCTTGGAGTATAGCTTGCTTTTTTTTTCTTTGCAGGGATGAGGAATAGATCTCTGTTAGTTTTAGGAGGTGAGACTTTCCAGAGACACTCTGCGGCACGTTTATTGGATCTTAGACTTTTAAGGTTAGGTGTGAACCAAGAATTGAGATGAGCGGTAGGTTTGGGTTTACAGTGTTTGAGTGTACCGATTTTGTCAATGGCTTGTAGGATAGTGGTGTTATATAAATCTACGAGAGCAGTTGGATTAACCGAATAGTGGGTGTACTCAGTGATTGGGCCTAGCAGAGGGAGGATGTTGGTGTGTTTGATATTGGATGTATTTCTTGCGAATGATGCTGGGGCCACATGCAGTACAGTTTTAGATAGTTTGTTTGGGTATGGCGAGGGTGATGACGTTATGGTCTGACCATGGGCAAGGGGAGTAGGCTATGATACTGTTCAACACGTTCTTATCGGTGAGCCAGTCTAAGGTCTGGCTTTTGTCGTGGGTGGCCAGGTCGATACGCTGGGTGAATCCTTGGGCGACAATTGTGTTTTGTATGACAGTTGCATTGGAATCTGAACTGTCATAGAGGCCAAGGTTGAAGTCCCCTAGAGTGACAATTCTAGATGAAGGCTTGGTGTCCATAGATGGAAGGAGAGCCATGTCCTCGTCAAAGGATTTGAGTGGGCCTGGTGGTCTATATAGGATGTGGAGAGTGATGGTAGCAGTGTTGGAAAGGGATAGTTTGAGTGAGAGTAGTTCCACTGAGGGGAAAGGTTGGTTCAGTAATTCTCTAAAAGACAAACAAGATTTTGCAATCAGGGCGACCCCCCCCTCCTTTGGCTGAAGTTCTGTCTTTTCTGTACATTGTGAATCCCTCTGGGATGGCTAGCGATAGTGCTGGACCTACTGCAGAGTGCAGCCAAGTTTCTGTGACCGCTAGGAGGTCAAGTTGGTTAGTGGTAATGAGGTCAGCGATATCAAGAGCATGGGCTAGTAGAGATGTGGCGTTGATAAGTCCGCCCTTGACAAAGGTTTCATTTGTGGTAACAATAGGCGTGCAGGTATTATTCTTGTGAGAAGGGCAGTATGGGAGGTGCTGGGGGCATCAGGGGCAGGAGCTGCGAGCGAGTGTGATAGGTAGGGTGCTGCGGTTTTGGATGAATTAGGAGTAGGCGCACAGGTGCTAGCTGCACAGGTTTTACTTTCCGCTGGCTCGTGTAGGATGATGGTCGAGATACACAGACTAAAGGTGTTGCGGGGTGAATTGTTGTGTCAGTCTCATTGTATCTAGCAACTTTAGTAATCTGGTCCTGAGTTTGAGGTATAGCATAGCATTGGGGCAGAGAGGTTTGCGCTTAAGGTGATTAGGATGCTTATTCCTCATGGTTATGTGGATCGTGCATAGCATTTAGGATGCAAGGCACCTAGTGCTGAGCTCATTCAGGGTGGTAAGCATTAGAACATTGGAATCTGAGGTGCTGTGAGTGTCCATCACACTCTGGCCATCCGGGGTGCAATATGCAGGACTCATTTGGGGCTGTATGCAGTACAACATTAGAGGACCTTAGACTATGAAGGTTGCAGCACAGTCATATGCTCAATTGGGGCTGTATGTAAAGCAACGTTATCTGGGGTGCAGGGAGCATTCAACACAGTTGGGGCTGTATGCAATAGGTCGTTCTCATCAGGGTTGGAAGACACATTGAACACATTTGGGCCATAAGTATTCAAGGTAATTTGGCTTTGGGAGTCAGGACGCACAGTGCAGGGCTCATTCGGTATTATGTGCAGTAAAACAGAGGTCCTTGGACTACATAAGTTCAGCATATAGTAATAGGCTCAACTAGAGCTGTATGCAGTCGGGCATTATCACTACGGGTGCATGGAATGTTCAACACATTCGGCTCAATAGGAGCAGTATGCAATAAGTTGTTATCATTACGGTTACATATAGTGTTCAGCGCAGTTGGGTCATGAGCATACAGTGAGGTTTGACTTGGAGGGTACGGGCTCATGTTACTGGGCGTTTTCGGCTTTATGCATTGGGTCAGTGTAGACAGCATTCAGCACATTTGTGCAGTCTGTGTTCATCGCGACTGAGCTGAAGGAGACCAAACACGTGGTGCCGGGTTCAATCAGCCTCGGCATCGTGGAGCTGGGAACGCTGTGGACGATGGCTTTGGCGGTCATGTTGGGAGCTACTTGGTTGAAGGTATGTCATATGGGCATAGGGTTTATGCAGAGACATATGATTAGCGTCGGTGGCAGTGTGTTTGGCAGCAGTGTTAGCGGCTGCTCGTGCTTCAGTGGAGGTTGTAGGCACTTTGTTCACAGGTAGTTTGATGCCTTTTATTGTGCAGCGAGTTCACGTAGGCATTGTGGTGGCAGAGGTGTTGAGAGAGCTCGTGTGACGCAGGTACGATGTTGGTGGCAAGCTCGAGAGAGGCTAGAGGGTGTTGCTCAATCTGCGTAGTAGTGGAGTCAGGCAGGGTTGTGAGTTGCCGAGCAGGTGGCATATCACTCAGAGTGAGGTGCTTTGGGCTTGCCGTGATGAAAGAGGCTGTTTTGCGGTTGCAGCGGCCTGAAATGCGACATGAACGGGTGATATGTGGGTAAGAAATCGAGGAAGAGGCACTACCTGCCCCGAACTGCAACCATATAGTTAGCTGCAGTTTGCTTGGGTGGCAATGAAGAGAAACAGTGATCAATGACAGTGTACAGGGCAATCAGTTGAATGGGACGGGTCTCGCCAGATTCCTACTTTGGGAACAAAGTACCCCAAACCTGAAATTTCTAGGTCACACCACTGATCAATAGGTCAAGTCCAAAGTACAGATGGAGAAATAAAGGTTAAACCAAGTACACTCACTCTTTCCCAAAGACAACCAATCCATCTATTTAATAACATTGGCATATAAAACATCCCCAGTTGTCCATATAAGAATGTCAGATAGCAAACTTTATGAACCTTTCTTACCTTTGTTGCCAAGCCTTCAGACAGAATTCCCAACTCTAGAAAGCCAGTAGGGAGATTGAATTCCAGATTCGTAGTGGAGAATGTTAAAGGCTGCTGCAGCACTTGAGAAAAGAAATATGTAACCATTATAACCAAAACATCCTTCGATGGTAATACAATAAGACTCGAAACAGTTACATCATTAAGGTCAGTTTGACCAAACTAGCAGGAGGAAGCTGCTCTCCCCTGTGGGTACACGAACAATGACATTTCAGACAATATCCAACATATATATCATATATGCTCCCTAGACAAGATGCCATTTTGGCACCTCACTGTTAAAAAAAAAAGTCAGATTTGATGTTTTAGGTCAAACAATGGTCTGTCTCCCTATGCTGCTTGGAGGGTTTGTGTTGGAATGATTATGCAACCGTTTCGCAAAGTAGGTCTCACTTCTGCAGATCTTTCAGCCTATAGAATTCCATCTCTTAAAAATCCCATACATAACCAATGTACAATCTGAAAGCAAACAATATATAGAATCTTTCCAATGCATAAAATAGGACCGATAAGTAAAGGCTTTCGGTCTACTTGCGAGAGGTAGGGAACCGTCTGGTATTTTTAGGTAAAATGTAACATTGTGAAGTCATTTGGGAGAAATCAGCAAGTTGAGACTAATGAAGGCGTTGATGTTGTGAGCAATCTCTTCATAAGTATTGTGGTGGACTAGAAGTAAGATTCAGAGCAGAGGGCATGATTCAAGTTCTATTTATTTAAAGAACAAGAAAATGCCTCACTTCCCCTACTGCTAAAAGGGGATTATTTCCCAAGAAACCAAAACTAAGGTGCTCATCAAAATGTCAGAATAACCAAAATCAGCCCTCTGTCCTAACCTGCCCAACTACCTGGCCCCACCACTATATAAACAGAAAAAAAACAAAGACGCAGGCTTTCGCATTGGGGTTTGTCAACACCTAATATCTAACCCCCCTTGCTTCTGATCATCTTTAATGTAAATGGTTTTCCCAGGAAACAGTTCCAGGTTAGGGTTTTCACAGCAGTTCTCACAAAGAAAATCCAGATCAAATACATGTTCATCTGAGAAATAAAAGGTAAAGTCACTCAACCCTTGTTTATTCAATTCACCAAAGCTTTCATTGCTTACATTCAGTGGCTTATTCAACTTATCTCCCTTCTAGACTCTGGTATTCTGTGGCTCCCCCCTCAAACCCTTGAGTCGTCCCACTCCTGGGTAGTGTGGATGTTACACTGTTTAATTCAATGTTCTCTTGACTCTCATCAAATCGTATGTCTCTCGGGACACCCCGGCTTTGCTGTAGGCCATCTTTGGGCTCTCTACGCCCTGGACTCCCCTTGTAGCCTTCAGCCAGGGTTTGCATCTCCTTCTCCTCTCAGGACCTGGCAGCATGATTCTCTTGACTTTTTCTACGCTTGGCTTGTTCTGTATCACTCAGGACTCCACTGTCCTATTTTAGTTTGTTCCCTGGCTTCTTAACTCAAAGGAGTCAGGGTTTCGATTCCCACCTCGTAGCAAACAATTATTGTTTCCCTTCTTGCATGGCCCGCATACCTGGGTCCTCACAGGGATTCTGCCAGGGAGGGTCACTGATGCTCGTGTTGGTGCCGTTCATCGCGGCCTGCTGTTCAGTTGTCTCTTGTTGTGGCAGCCTTATCAGGGCTCCGCCGGTGCTCGGGCTCCATCTCTCCTTTCCAGAGCCTCAGCACGGGGGCTGAGAACTTTCCTGCCACATACTCTGCGTGGTCTTGCCTCTAGGCTCCCTGCGTCCAGGCTCCCTGCGTCCCGCACTCAAGCGGCAGCTTTGCACAGTGTCCTTATAGGAGTCTCGATAAGTTACGTGTTTCAGATTATTTCGTATTAAGTTGGTGGAGGGTTCAGCACTGGTGTTAGACAAACAGAAAGGCTTTATCACCTTTACAACCACTGTGGTCCCCATATAGGCAGAGAGTGCAGATGTCATAGGGCTTTTCAATGTACCCTGGAGTCCTTGTCCCCAAAGGGGTAGTCCGTCCCAGTGAGGTCCTGCTTGCCAAAACCGCTAAGCGTAGGGGATCTTGGAAAGTGGGCTGAAATCCCTAGCCTCAATGTGGGTGGCTCCCCTTTGAGGGGTTAGGGACACATTTCCCATATTTCTCACAGTGTGCTTAAAAAACACCTCTGCACAGTTATAAGACTAAAATGATCACAATTATGGATACCTGTTAAGCATTTAGGGCACGAAATCCAGTCAGATATAAACACTACTTAGCCCTGTCAGTTTGTCAAATTTCATGAAGGCCTTTCTGCATATTCGCAAGCTGCAATGTTGTGAGTATTTGCCAGAGCGACCATCACCACAACATACAACATTGAGACAGTAAACATCAGTGCTCTTAGGATATCAGCACCTATGATGACCGCAGAGCAAATCAAATAAATGCTAAGGCAATTAACACAGGGCACTTAACCTATATTGCATTGTGCAGCACAGTAGTTTGTGAACTGGTAACACAGGTCACCTTTATTAGGTAATTTACTGGGAAGGTGCTACTACAGCTTCGTCTACCATGGATGCGTATCTGTAGTGAGAACTTCAAACCATGCATGGTTTTATGGCTAGCTCATGCCTAAACTTTATACTGCCCAGTACCCATGCTTTTTAGGGCACCACTAATGTAACAACTATGTGTGAAATCCTAAAAATGATACATTGTTCATGTGTGTGACATAATCTCATAGTTTTAAATGCACGACACACTGTTCGTGTTTGATGGCACAAACTGTACTTATGTGGAAACATTACATTGGGGTGGGAAGGGAGCCAAAGGAGTTTCCACTATTAACGCAGAAAATGTAAAATTGACTCATTGTAGTGACTACTGTTCTCGTCCATTGTGACTCTCACACCAGTGTTTCATGGGATATCGGCATCCTCAGTACTAGGATTGAAGAACCCCGTAGCGGAGCATTTGACTGAATTGGTAAGTCAACCTGAATGCATGAAGAGCTCTGCATGTCCACGTCCATCCAATGCATCCATTGGATTCCCTTCGCTAGTCCTGTTCTATCATGCATGAATATACTGTCAGGTTGGCTAGGCCGACGCAAAACATTAGGTTGGTGGTTGCACTACTCTGGCTAATGAACTCACATTAGGTAGGTTTTTCACTACGCTGGTTGGATATATTCAATGAAGGGTATAGGTGAAAAGTAATTCAGATTGGTTTTGGCCTTAACTAAGATGTTCAGAGGCCTGATGCTATCCAGATCATGGTGGAGCAGGAGCTGAAAACTGATTGGCTCACCATACAAACATGGAATGATGTCCTGTGTTCTAAATGCGTTTAATGTTTTATGTCAAGCAGGAAGATCCTGTGTTTAAGGTACTCTTGAAACTTTTTGCCTTTGGTATTACTGGTTTGAAAAAAGAATCTTCAGGAAGGAGAGCGCTTAAGTTTATTTCTCAAAGAGGGACATAGGAGTGATACGGTGAGTCACAGCGTGTCATTTGCAAGTACCAATTAACTTGAGTAAAGAAAAAAAACTGTTCATCTGAAGTCCTGAACCGCTCTGCCTGCCTTTCTCAGCGCTAATATTATATCTGAATTGTTTGGTGCTCAGGCCTGTAACGGACTATAAAACTGTGACTGGAATCAAGCCTCAGAAGGTTGCTTCTGCCCCAGTGTCTCATAAATCACATATACGCATGGCCGCTGTATGGGAGCAAGGGGCCCCCAGGCTCCCTCGCTCTGTACACTCCCCAGTACAAAGCTTGGACCACGTGCCTCTGGTAGTGGGTTTGCCCCTTGGCCTTATGTAAAGTTAACCACGGTTGACCGCTACATAGATGGGACCACTAAGCAGGACACAGGGCATCCATCTTTTGTGCCCCTTTTCGACTCCATCTTGGGTAAACAGGCCTCACTGCGATAGTACAGCAAAGCTCAGTTCCCCCTTCCACCGCAACAGCCAAGGACAGAGGCACACACAAGGTGCGCAGGCAGCTGGCTGGCCCCCACCCTTGCACTCCCCATGCGAAGGAAAGCTCCGCGCTCCCATTCTCACGCTGAAGCTGGAGAAAGTTGCAACAACCAATATGATACAGTTTTCTTCCTCTGAGGTCACTGCCAGCATGAGAACCAGCATGTGAACCAGGATGAGCTAAGCACTTTTTGCTCGTTCGTCCCCATAAACGTGCAAGCCACCCACCCCCATTTAGAGTAATTTATTGCCATCCTGACCCTGCGCTCCCTCTAAGGTATCTCTTTCAAGTGCCAGACCCTCGCCTGCACTGCGAAACCCACCCAACACACCCACGACTAACCTTAAGCACTTTGCCACAATATATGTTTTTACTTATACTAATAGGTCTAAAGCTTAGGAGATATGTGAAACAGCTTGACTCTTTTTACATGCACAATAAAGGTCAAGGCCTCCAATTAGAGCCACAAATGACCCAATTGTACTGACAATAAATACTATGTGTGATTTGTGTAGAAATATGAAAAGAAGTATAAAATGTTTCGATAATTTATTTAGTGTTTTATGAATGCAACATCTTAGCTTAGGTAGTGACCACAGTGACCGGACCCTGACCTGCGTGGAGCACAAGATATTTGACGTCCATCATCTCGTCAGCCACTCAGCCAATCAGAAGGAAGACATGCCACCGACACCTACAGCACCACACCGCCTGGCCAATCGGGTCCATTTAGTATTTTTTGTTAGAGTTACTTTAATTGATATATATATAGGAGTGATGATGTAAATGGTTTTTTGGGTTTTTCTTTGGGTTATTTCCTAGCTGGAGAAATAAACCATCCTTTGAACTCTTGCAGCCGGTTCTCAGTGCCTCCTTCCCCCGACAGGGGTTGTGTTGGTTATTTTATTTTCTCTTACACGTAGTAAGCCGGGGAAAGGCACCTACAGCGCTCTAGAGACACTTATCACTTAAAGGGGAGACGAGTGTCTGAGGCGCTCATGTTATGCTCCTCAAGTTCGATACTGTGGTTACAAGAAATAAAGTATTAAATCCATCTTGTTGCGCGAGGTAAAGGCATTTGATCAATGGGTTTCCCAAAGAGAGGGTAGCATCGCTCCCCGATGCAGGGATTTTGATGCAAACTTTCAATTGGAGAGCAGCATCTCAGACCACAAGACCGCAATTCGCCTCAAAAGGTCACACAAGACTTTGTGTCTCAAACTTCTCACTGAGTAAACTAGGCAGTGCAAGCAAAAAGCTTAACGTTACATAATGAAAGTTAATAGTTTAGCTGTTAGTAAGGTAGGAATGGTGGCAAATAGGTGTTAATATAAAAAGACAAACATTTAGGGGTATGGTTCTCTTATGTGCTTCAGTTAGGAATCTTACTCAGAGTTTTTACTTTTAGTATCTTATCTGTGACGGTTCTAAAGTCATTTAAGATCTTAGCCAAATGTGTGTAGTGTAATTGTGTTGAAACGTTAACAGGATGGTCTAAGGAATTTTAATAAGGAATAATAATACACAAGAACAAGGTTAAGGAAGCAGAGTTTCTATTCAGTTCCACTGTTATTTACTCTCTGAACACATCAGTCCTGGGCATTCCACTTCATTAGCTCAACAATGACCAAAAAAAGGAACACTTTGAATTCCAGATTGAGCACTTTTCCGATACGCCTCTAGATAATGTGAAGAGGAGCACAGGTACCTAAATTAGATTGGGATGAGGATATTGGTTTTGTGTAATCAGAAAGATTTACTGTTCATATCTTGGATTTCTCGTCCCGTGCAGATTTTCTAGAATGCCTTACGATTGGAATCTGTTTTTTTAAAATCCACTTCCCCTTTCCCCCTGGTGTGTTTTGGATTCAGCTGTTTATTAGTTCAGCTGGGAACAAGATGCCTCTGTGGGTCTGTGGGGTTCAGTAGCTCCTGCAGAATAAGACAGTCAGGACCTGAAATATATATTGTAGTGTGATGAAAAGTATGGTTGCATTGGGAAAATGTGAATAGGGGAATATTAGTCAGTAGGGTAACTCCCATTTTTCCACTTAAAGAATAATAACTGGAGTAAACAACACTGCCCATCTATCTAAAGTAGACTATTGTGATGGATCCTGCGATCCTTCACTAAACCCCTGCTTAAAGGCTCCACCCAGGAGGCAAGTAAAGAGAAAGGCAGAGGCTTCCTGATCCTGACCTTGGTGGTGGTGTACTGCAGGAGAATCACCTGGGAGGAGACCAGGCCCAGGGCTGTGAGGAGATCCCGTGGGATGAGACACATTGTTTGTCTTTAAAAAGAAAGAGCATGTTTCAGGTACCACCGCATTCAATGGCTTACTGTCGTCATGATGTATCTGAACCACATATTAAGCCTTTTAGTGTGGGTAAAGCTGGTGTGAAATCTCTAAACATTGTAAGAAAGGAAAGACCGTTTGACACTTAGAAGGTTAAAAATCTCCCTTGCTCCCAGAGGTACAGTGGAAGGAAACCTATAAATAATGGCTTCAATGAATTGCCTTCTCCTTTCCAAGTAAACTCTTGTGATTTTTCCTTAAATAAATTTAAGAGAAATAAACCTACATTTAAAAGTAGAAAGCTGACAAGAAAACCTAATTTTGTTAAGGACTACAAGTCTGTTAATTCCCCAAGTACTGGCATGGGGAAAAGGGCTCAAAAGCAATGTTGCATGAGTAGTCAGCTTGTTAAGCATTATGACCCACACCTGAGGGAAGGAGAGAGCCTTAAAAGGCCCCCTCAGGTGCAGGCCATTAAATGGAGATGGAGCTGGAGTAGTCTCAGCAGTAGAAGGCGAGCACGTTGTTGGTAATCCAAGCAGAAGTTGGCAGAAATAAGGGACGCCCGGACTTTAACCAAGGAGATTCCAGCTGCCTGTCCTGAGAGTGTCCCGAGAGTGTCCTGTTACCCCTAAATCGGAAGTGCAGAGGTTGGGCAGTAGAAGGCTTGAAGGCAGACTGCTTTTCCCGATGTGGACCCGATTACAGAGAAAGTCGCAGCAGGAAGCGTGTGCCGAAGACCGTGGCGGAAAGTTGGTGTACAGTCGAGGCTCCCAGGAGTGAGACAAGCTTTCTGACTGTGTGGTAGAAACAAACACACATTCAGAGGAAGGGTATATGTTCAAACAAAGCCAGAAGCAGTTACAGTCCTGCAGCACGCAAAGGGAGCAGGACAGAAGCTGGTGAGGGTTACCAAGCGTTCTGATAACTTGCGTGAACAAAGGCAGGCAACTGTAGCCAAGCAGAATCACTCACGTGCGAGTGAAAGCAGTGTTGATTGTCAGACAATGGGAAGCCACAAAAGTAGTGGTTGCATATGAGTGAACTTCTTTAAAAGCACTTGCATAAGATTAACCCTCCACCAGGTTACTTGAATACTAAAACTTCTGAAAACAGATGAAAGACTGGTTGCGTATGATGTAAAGGCTAACCGAAGAGTCAATCGTGAAGCAGTTGAATATAATGTAGCACTGAAGTTAAGTGACTGAAACATTGATATTTGTGAGTTTGAGGGAACAAGCATTGCTAAAGCCAAGAGTGAAACACACATTTCCCAAGCTAAGAGTGGTGCTAGCATTGCCCAAGGTCAAGAGGGGTACAAGTTTT
This sequence comes from Ambystoma mexicanum, assembly GCF_040938575.1. Lineage (NCBI taxonomy): Eukaryota > Metazoa > Chordata > Amphibia > Caudata > Ambystomatidae > Ambystoma > Ambystoma mexicanum. The sequence goes on along the minus strand of NC_090941.1, from coordinate 156,249,440 downwards.
GCCAAAATCAAGATTTGTACAAGCATTTGCTTAAGCCAAAAGAGACTAGCAACAAGCCATACAATTAACCTTCCTTGGTGGGTAGGAAGCAAAAAGGCAAATGCAGGGTTGTAAAAACGCGAAGCTTGCTGATTGTAATTGTTCCCTAAAAATTTGTATAACTCACATTGTCGAAGCCACAAGGAAGAAAGGTATAATTACATCCTTAAGGGCAGTTTTGGTCGTTGTTGTTGCAGAAAGATAAGAGCAGCAAAGAGTCTGCCCTTCTGGAATGTGAATGTTCAGAAGAGTGCCTTGCTCACTTGGAAGTGTTGAGGGGCACTAAAGTGAATCTTGTTCTTTATGAAAAGTTGTTCAAAGTCACAAAGGTGCAAACTGCTAAAGCTGTGGTGAATATTGAAGTTGCAGAAAGACAAGTGGCAAAGAGGCTGCCCTTCTGAAAGGGGAATGTTCAGAGGAAGACTGCCTTGCCTGCATGAAAGTGTTGAGGAGTGCTAATGTGAATATTGTCTTTTTTGGAAAGTTGCTAAGTCACAAAGTTGCAAACTGAAGTTGTGGCAACACTTTTAGTTGCCAATAGATTTAAAACTCCAGAAGCACAGTTGAATCTCGTACACTATCAGACAGATGAACATTTGCAGAAGTTAACCAGGTATGAGAGTTATCCAGGTGGAAGCAGAGGTGCTGTGAAGTCATCCTGACAAAGATATAAACTGTGATGAATGGTGCTATAAAAAGAGACTTGAGAAGAGCTAACAAGAAGCTGTGTTTCTTTAACCTTGCCAGAAGTTGTATTTCTTTGAATCTGACAAGGATCAGTGTTTCTTCTTTGACATTCATAAATTGTGGCAAAGCACCTTGACCCAGAACATCACTGTTGCTATTTGATGAAGTGGAGATTATTCAAGGAAGAAGAGAAATCTTTCTGTTGGTTGAACATTGGTTAACAGAACTTTCTTTTGACAAAGTGAAGGAGTCAAGAACTGAGTTAGAACTTGGTTGCAAACCCGGATTTCTTTGTTTTTTTTGTTGAACTTTGGAACTGAATTTAACTTGAAACCTGGGGGAAGAGGAGTTCACCCAGGTTATAAAGAGAGACTGAATATATTGGAAATAAATACAATTGTTGATATTGTTGTGAATTGCCATATATCTTCTTGAGTATTCTACGTTTTAGAGCGTTTCCTTTAGTTTTCGATAGGCAGGGAAACCCTTGTCAGGGTGGGGATAGTGAGGCATTTGTAGAAATGTATAATGTAATAAAATTGATTATTTTGAGAAATCATCCACAAGTTTTCTGCCTCATATTTCTGACCCCTCGCACTATCCATAGATCCACTGTAAACTCATTTATAGATCACAAATAGCCTAGTCTTCCTCAAAGTCTTAATCCTGTCGGAGGTTTAAGTGTTCTGCACATGACTGTGCAAATTAGAATGCTATTTGCATCATAGAGATTGTCTGGAATAAAATGTAGGTACTATCATCTCTTGATTAGTATCCAATTCTGAGAGCACATTGGGTAAAAAATCTAGTGGATGTCCTCAACCCTAACTTCTGCCTATGATAAGATTCCTCTGAAGGCAGCGCATGAAGCTCACTTTTCTTGCTGACATGACGGCCTAGTTTTCCAAGATACAAAGTCATATCTACAGTAGACAGTTAAACTAGCTTATGGGATATGTGAAAAAAACTGAAGGCATCTTCACACCTACTCTGCTTGGATCTTCTCAGGTGCCCAGGAAAGGCCATCACTTTTGGATCCTGTCCCGGGGGGTAGAGATATGAGGGAGGATCACCTGGGTGGAGGGTCCTTGGGGAGTGGAGAGAGAATGTCTTTAGGCGAGGCCTGGCATCCCCCTTTCCCTGGTGACAGTAAACCTTACCCTCCACTACCTTCATAGGTTGTGGCCAATCATTTCCTCTAATTTCCCCTCAGTCATACCACTTTAGTACTGGGGAAAGGAAGAGGTAACTAGGCATTGTAGACACTAACATACAATTACACCAATCTGGTACTGCGACAAGGAAGAAGCCTGAAAACTATTGTGAAGTTCAGGCATGTCCAAAGAACATCAGTAATTGTGGTCAGGCAATTGTACTCAAGGGCTCGCACCTTCAACCTGTTAATGTTATAGGTGCATAAAAGGTGGAGCCAACAGCAAGGAAGGAAAAGCCAGCATTAAACCCGCCGGACTTGGAGCGACGACCCTGCGAGGGGAAATTTCCTTTGTAGAAGGTGGCTGCCGCCTGCCTGGAGGCCAGGATGCCAGTTTTTTCCCAAAAGAAACTGACAGCGGGGACTGAGTGCGCCGTGGAAGGATCAAAGCTGACAGAGTCCCCTCTGCCTGGTCCCCACAGCTGGAGCTGTGGGGCACGGAGGACTTACAAGTGATGCAGGCCATCGATAGTGTCCGTGAGCGAGGAGAAGAGCTACCGGCAACACACAGCGGGATTCGTAGTAGGCGAGTGCTGCTCGCAGATGTCATAGAGAAGTGTGCGTAGAGTAGAGGGAAAGCGGAAACGCCCGGAGGAGCAGCTGAAAACCAGTGAGTGAATCAGAGGGAACACTCGTACCGGGGCACTCCTGGGGCTACTGCAGGGCATATGGTGATGCCGGCTGAACGGAAATGTGTGCAAGTGATTGCGAACCCAAAGGAGGGGGTTTATGAATACGACAAGCATTATTGAATACTGAGGAAATCTAAGCAAGCATTATTGAATACAGAACTGAAGGAAAGCCTTAAGCCTATGAATGAAATGTAAACCGCTGTGAGGCACGGGTATTGAACATTTAAAGGCAATGAATGAAACGTTGTGAATACAGTGGAAAGAAAATGATGAGCACTTATGAAGATTGTGAGAGCAAGGTGGTGAAAGAAAATTGGCACCACGGATTGAGATGTGTGAAAGAACACATTGTAGCAAAGCCAAGAGACTGTCAAGGAGAAGCCAAAGTGAATCTGAACCAAAGCCCAGGTGCAGTGAGAAAGACACGTGTGTGGCCGAGAGAGCTCAGGGTTATCGATTGTGTGACCTGTAATGGGTGGACCGTCTGGTCCGACAACTGCGCCTAGACCGAGGATACCGTGTCTGGAAAAAGCCAAGGAAAGTCGAGATGAATAATTTCCACTTGTGAATTAGATTGCTCAAGTGAAGACGGAAGAAATTATCATTATAATCCCACCAGACTGAACACCATACATTCATAAAGAGGAAATGTGTTGTGCATTTTGGAACATTACATTTTGATATTGTCATGTAAAGACATAACACAAATCCAATTATGGTCATGACACGCCGGGTCATGGCCATAATTTCTCCAATACTATCTAAACTAGACAATGCAAACAGATTACCTAATGAGGAAACTTTAAATAGTCCAAAATGCAACGGCAACAATACTTCTCAGAATGAAGCGATTTGAACATATCATACTAGCATTCCATACTTTCCACTGGCTACCCATCCAATAAGGGGTGAATTTCAGAACCTTGTGCATAGTCCATTGTTCATACCACAGAGTGAGCCCTTTGTCCTTCAGAAGAATGTTTCAACACTACACTCCTTCCAGAACCCTTAGGTCTAGCAATGTTGCACTAGTGCTAGTCCCCAACTTCAACAAGAAATGGCAAGGAAGAGCATCCATTTCAGTTCTAGCCATAAAACTGTGGGACGCCCTACCACAACCACTCCATCTGGAGGAGAACAACATGACTTTCCAGGAAATAGCACAAGGCTTTTTAACCAATCACTTTGAAAGAAATGAAAAATAATAGCAATCGACTAAAAATTGTGCACCAGAAACCTTTGTGCTAATTTACGACAAGCAGTTTTCAAAACCCTTGGCACTACCGTATGCGGCAAACCAAACTGACTCATGGAACTTCTTCTGTGTGGCACAAGTCTGCACCTTTAATCTCATTGAAATCTACCACAAAAAGCAACGAAGTGACAACCCTCTCGCCCCCACTCTCCAACCCCTCATCCCTCAACTAACTCCTCCCTACTAAAATCTTGCATCTGAGTGGGAGGAGGGGACATTCAAGCCTGGGTGGACCCAGCCATGCCTGCTCCAAGTCTAGGGCCCCGGACTTGGGGCACTCATGTGGGAACACCTCAGGGAACCATCGCCCCTTTCGTACAAGTACACATATGATCACTACCACATCCTTATACCTTACATTATGAGGTTAAGTCAAGACTCAATTTTTGTACCGCACAGACTCCATCTTGTAAGCAAGCGAGAGGGTGTTCAGGTCTCACCCCAACCTGCAACCATCTTTGGAAGCACACAGTCAGTGTAGTGCTTCCTCCGCCACCTCCTCCTTGCCGTCCGCACAACTGCCTGGTTCCCATGAGAAGGCTGGCAGCAGAAAAGCAACAAAATCTGCACTGTATCACTTGCCGTCTAAACTCCCTCTGATGACTCAGACAGCCCAAGGGGATGAGGTGAAGGCCAGGGCTATCTGTCTCCATAAAAACCTGCCCCGCACCCCTTAGACCTGAGCCACAGACACCTATTCCCAGTGTACCTTAGAGCAGAGTCAACAACACAAGAGACTTTTAAGGTGACAAATGAATCTTCCCTTTCCAACCCGAGTGCGTGAATGAAGGCCCTCTCCTCGTATTTGTAATGCTTGTAAACCCGCTGACACCTCCAATGAGCCAATGAGCATAACAGTATAAATACATATACGTAGGTATTAGAAGCTTTTATGATAGCTCGGTCTATTGGAATTAGAATGTGTATTGACCTATAACATTTAAATACCAGCACGATTAACGTGCAGTCCCGTAATGAGTAAACAAACCAAAGACCTATGCAAACTCACACAATGCTACCTAGCTGTTAATAAAGCAGACTGTACGTCTAGACATGTCATTAGGCGGAACCATGTGAACTGTTGATTGAACTTAGTCATGTTGCATTGACTATGCGCCAGCCATCTCTTTCCTACCACCCGCCCGTCCCTGTGTTATGAGGTGGCCCAAAAGTATATGAAGTTTGAACAATGTCATAGAATGTTCCTTTCAAATACAGAAACAGCTAAGTGCGCATGAAGCAGTAACTTGTTATATGTAAATGTAAATGACCCCCCTCCATTTCTTAAGTGATGTGAAACCAAGGACCTCAGTAGGAGGGCCTTAAGCTCATTCCAGAACACCCTGTCCAAATACAGAGTTATGTTGTTTAGACACACGATCAGAAAGGCCCTCAAAGAAGAGATATGTCCACAGATGTAATGTGTTTTCTGAAATCCATCCGCAGTAACCATGTACTCCTGCCTCCCCCTGTCAATAATGAAGAAATGCCCCCAACCCAGTATTCAACTATGTTTATGTGTTTTTGCATGAAAACGATATCCTTGGTAAGAGGCGCGCAAGTGGTGTCCAATATTAGAGAATCATGCATTGTTTTTCCAAGTGCAACTTATTGCCAAACGAAGTGATTGAATGTGTGACCGGATGGGAATGCGTGGCCACAAGGGCAAAATGTGATAGGCCAGGAAAAGATGTGTCCATTCGTCAGAGGTTGGACAGATGAGCCCGGATGAACTCCTGACCCAGCACACCACATGATGTCAACTCACCACCCACACATGGACCAATCAGCCATCGCCGACCATATAGCACCTATAGGTGCCACCTCTCAGTGACCAATCCCAACTGTTCATGTGCCCCCTAGGCCTTCCCACACCTCGATGACGATCTCTCTGTATAAAAGTAATTTGCAACATGTTTTCTGCAGAGCGCTCTTGGCGTGAGCAGAGTAGATTCTGTTTGCCCTGATTTTAGATAAAGCCTTTGACATCACTCTCACTTGGTCTTATTTCCTCCTCGGATGTACCTTTGACTCTGGTGGTAGTGCACTGGAAGGCCTGCAGGCGGCCTCTCCCTTTCACATCCTTACACCTCCCACAGATGACCTATGTCTAGTGTACTGAAAAGATTTAGACCCCATCTATCTTCTATCAGCAACCATGCTGTCAATTTTTCACTTCATAATCCGGGGGATGCCCATAGGGGTAACCTGCCTAGTCGATACCAACCACAAACAAGTTAGAGTGTTTTATATCAACACAAATGGAACGGGTACTTGCACCCTGCCCTCCATTCATACAGAGACATGCGCAGTGAGGCCAACATTATTGGCAGAAGAGCATTATAAAGTCAACTTCACATACATCTATATATTCAACTTCACAATTGTAATGTGTGCCACTATGTTTGTCCATATATTTACCCCAATTCCACCATAAGGAATTGTAATGAAATGGCTTCCATCCATAAATTTGAATTTAAATACAGCTTGTATTTCGAACCTATATCATAATTGCTACGGATTATTTAATGATAATAAATCCAAGCTGCCTGATGGATACAACTAACAAGCCCGACATCTATACAATTCCATGGGTCTTGTAGCCAACCATGTAGGTGCCAGACTAAAATAATTAACTGATATAATTTTTCTTGAACAGGATCAAATGTGATGCACCAATAATTAGTCCCAAGCCTTGGACAGTAAGATGTTCCAATTATTTTAGAGTGGGAAAATATTATATGTTATGCTTGTACATTGTTAGAATTGGGTTTGTTCTGTTTAATATAATGGTAATGTTGATTTTGTAATCTAGTTTTGTTATATTAATGATGCTCTTTGTGAGGGCTGAAAGGATTTTATCTGAGTAGCCCAACTCTTGGAAGCGCCATGAAGGCTTATTTTGCTTGACAGGGTAAATACCATGTTTCCTGGGATTCCTGTATGGGATTAGGATTTCTCAGGGAGGCAATTATTAGCTGAAGATTTTTTTTTTTTAAATGGTGTTAAAAGTTCATATGTCTAGCTCTAAAATGTAGATGCATTAGTGCCCAATGTCCCAGTAAAATGGGGATTGTATTCATTGTTTAGAAAAATAGTGAATTAGTGCAATTTCTCAGCTATTCCACTTAAGATGACCAATGGGTCCTCTCTAAATCTCCCCAGTTGGTTATAGGATGCTGATTGTGGAGCGCCTGAAACTTGGAGACACTGATGCTCAACATGTTCCATGAAAGATCTACATAACCCTATTCAAACCGGTCCCACACTGATGTAGCCTGTGACTGTAATGCACTGTGTTCTTGAATAGAAACATTATGTAGCGTATTCATTAAAAGGTGATTAATTTTTTGTGCTACATATAAATGATGGATCTTGCATTCAAGAAGTGCAGTATTTGTACTTGGTGTTGCATACAAGAGCATAAAAATGCAACATCAAAAGTAATAAACTTTGTGACAAGGATACTTGTTGGAGTTCTACATCAGATATGGCCTCAATACGAGAATGAAGCTCTTGAACTAATGGCCATAGATGAAAGTCAAATCTTCAATTTTCCATTAGCAATTTAATTCTCCTAATTATTGGCCTCCATACAGGAAACATACTTCTCACGAAAGTTTTTTGCAAACAGATAAAATGGAGCTTTAGTTGGAAAGGCATCAAAGATATACATTTATTATCCTCCAATTGTAATAGTCCTTGTGTCTCTTATTGTTTTCTAATAGTTCCATTCCTGTTTAAATTCTAGTGCTGGATAGGGAGAAGGGTTGTCATTATGCTGGCCATTATGTAGTTGATTCATGGCCTCCTCAAAGTAATCCTATGTGTTAATTAAAAATAAATTCCCATCCTTGTCATCCTCTTTAACTACTATGGTATAATCATTTTCTAAGTTCCGAAGAGCTTGTTCTTTTTTTAGTACGTTTGTACCATTTAAGTGCAGAACATTTCACTTCTACATAAATGACTAACCAGGTTTTTAACACTGACTTCCCATGAACTATAGGCTACAATGTACAAACAGTGTCAAGGAGAAATTAAATAATAAATATCAATCCACCAAATGCCTAAATTTAGCTTCTATTTTCACAATTTAACCTATCAAAACTATAGCGAGCGTAAACAAACAGGGAGTAGTTTACTATAGTCTCCTTCTTGGATGACCACTATAAGAAATTAATTAGTGACCCGACAATCTCCAACACAGACGTTGAAATCTGTACAAAAAATGTAATGTGGTAGTAGTCAAGTCATAATAATGTTTTTTATTTGTATTTTTTCACTCCTGTGTGCAGACTAAGAGTTTGTTAGTGTGGAGCACCAGTACATTTTGTGATAAGAACTTTACTGCTTACTTTACTGCTTTGCCCTCGCTATAGTTTCGATTGGTTCAGTTGTAAAAATCCACGCCAAATTTAGGCTTTGAGTGTATTGATATAATTACTGTATCTATGACACAGACACTGGTTGTATATTGTGGTATAGGTAATTGGCCAGGGTGCATTTGATCTTCCATCTTGGGAAAGTTCTTTAACATTGCATGAGGAAAAATATTAACTATATTTAATTATGGTAAAATAGCAATAAATATTTGACCAATTTTGAAACCACTGTGTATTCAAGTGCCTTTTTAAATATATATGCCTTTCATACTATCAATGAGGTATCCAGGCATTGTTTCAAATTTATTTTTACTATAATGGGTTTTAAGGGGTAAACAAATAGGGGTTGGGGGGACCCCCCCATTAAAACATGTTTTTTTAATGCATTTTCTTCGAAACTGCCATTCGAAACAATTGCAATGAACCATCAATGCCACTAATATTCAATGCAATGCATCCATATCTTGTATGTCTATTCCTATCCCTGATACCTTGTGGGTAAGGGATGATGTTTCCCCAAAAAGAAATTCCATAGTTTGATATTCTGGATAAACCTGAATAAAGCAATGTCAATCTCTATAGAATTCCATTCTGTGCTGGATGAGAATGAAAGACACTGGTTAAGAAAAGTGGTTTCCTTCTTAGTTAATTGTCTTCTCAATATCATGAATGTCAACATTTGCGTATCGGTCATCGTTTTTCCCTTTTTGCCACTGTCTATGGTGGGGGCACAGTGCTTTGAAAGTCTTGCCAATTGCATGTGTCCCCCTTTTGGCTCTCTTCTTCGGGTGTATCTTTAGCAGTAGGCGTGGTGAGGGTTGGTGTCATCTCTGATGCAAATGTAACCCTTTTGATAAGTCTGCTACCACTTCAAAATGTATATTTCCTCCCACAAATGTATGGGAAGTGTGCATGCTGAACTAGATGATGCACCTATCTATTGTTTCACTTTCAGGGTCACTTGTGGTCCCCTCAGTGTTCGATGATGGGGATTGTACCAACACAATTCTATGCATATGTCTAAGTTAACAGTCAAGTATGTCCTCAGCGAGTAGTCATGAATGCCATTTTCAGCAAAAGTTGTGATGGCTTTGAAAGATTGATTTTGTTCTTCAGAGCCCAACAGCATAAACCTAGCAATTTCTTTTGGTTGAAAATCAACCTGTACACTACATATCACGTAAAAGACAAATTGTTAACAGTTCAAATATATAAAAAGAAACAGTGCTTTACATTGAGTTAAAATTAACCATGACAAATCCACAACAGGTTTGCTTATGTACAAAATACAATTAAGCCAATTCCTTTCTCATGGTGCCACCAACCGTTTTCCACACGTGTTATGCTGATGAAATTATCATCAGTTATTCCCCTGAATAAATGCATGCCCATAATTTATATGTTGACACCCAATCAATAGTTGTGACATAATTTTCATACCTCTTTAAATGGCGATTTTCCATAGCCTTAAAGCTGGCTACTTTGGGTCTAGCAGGTCACACTCAACATCACACGGCCTAAATATACAGCTCTCACATGAGATGCCTTGCCATGCACCCACATAATCCACAGTAGGTAATGCATTGAATCTAAGATACAAGATAAAGCATCTAAGATCTTTTGTGCAAAGTTTAATCAAATAATTTCTCGGCTTCCCTAGCTGAAAGTGTTGATTACAATATATTACATATCGCTTTTTCTTCTTCAAGGACTCAACATTCATAATTAGATCCCATTCCATAGCATTTTACTTTAGTTGAGGCCTAAATAAAACTCAAAGATAGACATGTCCGGAAGGACCAAATCAATGGGCAAAAAAAAATCTTTAAACGTTTTTGCTAACCCCATCATCCGGCCTTTGCTCTGATTAGCCTCAGAATAATTTCTCACATGCCTCCGTAACATGGCGTCTCCAGTGGTACCCAGAATAATTTCGACATGGAGCTTACAGCATTTTACCTTTCACAATGTTGTCAATGATGCAAGTCCCATCTCGCATCTCATGGCCTCTATTGGTACTGCCATCGAATTCTCAGAACCTTCCTCCAGATTTTCCCTTTGAATTTATCACGCCATTGTATGTAATTTTGTTCCAGAGCTCCAACTTAGAGTATTCCCAGGACTATAAGTGTCTTGTATATGTGGAGACAGCCTTCAATGGAATGTCTTCCCTTCCTCATAATGAAGACTCTTATAAGGTTCCATTTGTTTAGTATTTTTCTCCCAAGTATCTGCTCATAAAACCCCTTTAAGGGGAGCTCCGCAACAGGAATCCCAAGGTTAATGTATGAGTCCACTAGCTCCAAAATCAGTCCACTAATTTTCCAGTTAAACACATGCTTTTTTTGTAAATTCGTACCAATAATCACAATGTTGGTTTTATAAAGGTTGATCCTCAGATGCTTTTTATTTGCAAACTGATATGGAATTCAATGATCACCAAAGACCTATATGGGTACAGTCCATTACGACCGTATCATCTGCATAAGAGAGCAAACCCTGAGGCTCCAGACCAAGTTTGGGGGGAAAATTATAACAGCCCACAAGTGTGGTGTCCAGGTCAGCAATGTAAAGGAACAGAAGCAAATACTTCGCACAAAATATTTGGTGCTCTAGTTTCCTGTCCTTGCTGCAAGTGTAACTCTCATATTTGAACCTGAAACAGTCATCTGACCCACAATCAGTTTTTCAGGAACCAGCCAAGTATGTCAAAACATGAAAGGGAAGAGTTGAATTACTGTATCCCTTCCCCCATTTGGGACACTGGAACCAGAATGTATAGTAGTTTAACTGGTTTGCTCTAAGATAGTCCCAATATTTCTGTTTCTCAGCTGATATACAGTTTTTAGAATCATTGTGCATTGGCAAGAGTTTTTTAATTTGGCTAAAACTTTGTCAATCCCCATTTATGGGTGAAATGAATAAAAATGCACACGTTGCCCAAACTAGTGACAACGGTACTCTTAGTCACAGTCCACTTTCCACGTGCAAAGGTTTCCCAGGTAAAATGGACAAAGGTTGTATGAGGCTAGCCCGCACACTTTTTGCACCTATTAGGCCCGAGACATTGAGAATTTAGAGAAATGTGGGCAAAACATGGCACAGCTGCAGTAAACGACCAGTTGCTGACAAAGGGACTGATGGGGCATGCAGGGGGAGGGGCTTTGCAATGGCATGGACACATGCATGCCCGTGCCGGGTAAATGCTGAATTCTCCTATATTCTGCTCCTTAACAACAGAATCTGGTCCAGTCCCTGTTCTGTGGGTTGTCCCAAAGGTATGGAACAAAGGTGAAGGGACGTAAAAGTATGTGTTGTTGCAATGATTCCACACACTGCCTCCTTTTGACTCAATGTCCTGGCCTGCCGAAGAACAAACCTTGCTGAAAATAACATTTTAACATATTGTAAATAGGTCTCTCTCTGAAACTCCTCACTGCAAATTCAACAAATAGGTTACATTTTAATTGTACCCTCGTATTTCAGCCTGCTGGGAAAGTCTGCTCGAGTGTTGCAAACTCCTGCAAGATATTTTGATTGTATGGAAATCAGATCAGTTAAAGCACACTTCCAGAAAAACAGTGACTAGTGTGAAGGCATCATGAAGTAAGACACAGACAACAGACTTAAAGTTCAAACAAAATATATTTATTAACTTACATGTCAGGATGGTAGAAGGCCTAATTTGCCCTATGCCAAGGTGGGATTTCCCTACCTGAACAAAAATAAGTAAAGTCTGGGTCAAAGAGTTCAACATAAAAGTCTGTCTGAGTCCAAAACCTATGCTGCCCTCACAACTACTGCTAAGCAGTGTGTAGGGATGTCAATAATCAAAGAAATAGTGATCAACAGAAGGTTCCGAGCTTCTTCTAGCTCTTAGCTTCCTTTTCAGCTCCCCTTCCCCAAGTTCAAGAAAGTTCCACAAAAGTCTCAAAATTACCTTTCTCACGTTCAAGGTAGTACAGTTCCAGACAATCCTCGGGGTCCCCTTGCAAAGTTTCAAGCAACACAGTTCACAAGAAAAGAGTCTTGAGGCTTTGTTCTCAAGACAATACTTGCAGTTCCTCAAGTCTCAGGGTTCCCTTCCCGAAGGCTTTAGTTCATCCACTTCTTGGTTTATTCCACAATGTCTTTGGTTCTCCCAGTTCAGGGCTCACTGGTCTAGGCACAGTTGTCAGACCAAACGGCCCACCCACAACAGGTCATACAACCAGGATCCCTAGGATCTTCAGCCCACACAGGTTCTACCTGCCCCGGTGTTCAGAGTCACATTCACTTAGCTCCTCTTTGTTGGCCTCTTGGCTTTATATTTAGGTTTACACTTTTCTGGATTCTCCTGGTTAGCCTCATGGCTCTATCATAACGTGTCACACACCTCTTGCCAGTTTATGGGCCTTGCCGCACTGCATTTACTCATTAAGTTTACTTTGTGGTGGTCTTGCTCATGTCCCACTTTTCTATAGCACTCTTTCACACTAACACTCTTTCATATATGTTGTTTTCATATGGGCACTTTGTCTGTCCTTTGCTTTGCCCATAAAGATTTTACTCAATTCCATATTCAATAAGCTGAATTGCAAGGTTTCATTCAGTTCGGCATTCAACAGATATTCAATTTGCTTATTTTCTTTGTAACTAATATGCATTTATTACCTACTCGCAGCCTGCTAGGAATGCCCTGATTCTCGAGTGCCTCTCCCCAACACTAGCCGGTCCTCGACGTTCCTCAGCAGCTCCTGCTTTCCTCTTCTCAGGTCGGCGGACCAGCTCCTGCGAGCCCCGTTCGCACACCGGGCCCCACCTGGCACTCACTGGCAGCTCTACTGCCTCTGTGTGGACACGGATGGCGCCCTTATTTCTCCTGCAAAGTTTCACGATGCAGAGGTTCCCTCTCTGGGCTGCTGGCCGGCATCCTGGCTCCTCCACAGGTCACCCATGACTGCCTAATCCTGGAAAGGGTTGCCTGCTGGTCTCTTCTCCACAGGCTTCCCCGTTTCTCCCTCTGGTGTTCTGTAGCTCCCTCTTTATACACCTTCATACACTTGCAACCACTGAACAGGTTGCAGGAATGGATCCTTCATTAGGTTTGCCTGACTGTGATTAAGGGGACATGACTGACTCACCATACTCTGCAGGCACCTTCCTCGTCCCAGTACCAGAGAGGTAAAATGAAGGTGTAGTGTGTATTATTCTCAGTCTCCTCTTCTTCGTCCCAGTACTTTCAAAGATCAAATGTGGGGAAATGAGGGGAGAGGTCTTGCAATAGCCCATAAAGGTTGGGGGAGGGTTAGGTTGGTCATCAATAGGGAAAGGGGGAATACCATGTCTTGCCTGTGGGTACCCCACTCCCACTCTGAGGACTCTCCACCCAGGTGATCCTCCCTCACTGCTCCACCCCAAGGGTCAGGATCCAAAACCGATGGCCTTTCCCTGGCCACCTGAGAAAAGGATCCACTGGGTTTCGGAGTGAAAACATCCTCAGGTTTCTCACACTAGTCAGAGCTTCTTTGCTCGTCTGCTTACCCCATATCTTGATAAATCACATTGATTGTGCCTTGAATTATCTGTATGAAGGCCCTCAATGCAGGGAAGATTACCATGAGTTCCAGGACATTTATATACATGTTCTTTTTCCTCAAAGCTCAACAGGTTGGGAATCTTAATTGAATCATTTTAGACTCCTAAAAATCCATAATCTAACGACAATGTTAAGATAGTTCCATATGGGAAGGGATGCAGCAACTTAACCCCACCGAAAGGTATCCTTTTACCGTCACCACGGAAGTGCTTCATTCACTTGTGCTTGAATAAAGACCCTTATGTAACAAGATTGCTTCTCGTGACACTAATGAAACATATTTCACCAGCCGAAAGCAAACACGCCTCTTAAAAATGAATTAGAAATCAGTCAACTCCTTTAACACGCAAAACGTAAAACTCCTCTTTACATTTCATAGAAAAAGTTACATTGGATATGTTTAATGTCCTATTAAGCATTTTTTGTTTAGATAACTGATCGGTGTTACTGGTTTTGGTAAAGAAATCTTCTTTCAAATAAATTAATCAGTACATTTCTAAGTATTTTTCCAACATTTTCCTAACAGTCTAGTTTTCAAACAAACCCTCAAAAAATGCAAATAAGTGTTATTTAACATAATACTGTACTAACTTCTTGTTATCAAGTAATGCTCAGTTTGGCTTTGGGTCAGGTACTGCTTGTGAAACATTTGTTTTGTTAGTTCAATTTCCTTCTTGCATTAGAAGATTAGGTACCTTATTTTCTTGTTCTGTCCATAAACACCCAAAATCTACCACAATGTGTAGCTTTATCAGTTATAAACTTTTTTGCTCAAGTTGCGAAGTCAGGGTACACTTTTGTTGATTAAATCAACATCACAGAATCAGGCTAAGTTGCTCTGTCTAGCTCAAAAGCTGTGCTTATTGTCATAGTAGACTTTGCTACTAAAGTGATTCACTTGGGTGTTGGTGCTGACACTTTCAGTTCCTGTGGTTGCACCACACTAATAATAATAGAGGTAGGAGCCACAGGCTATTTTGGAACAGCCACCTGTGGCTTTATTGTATCAGATGAATCAAGTATGAGGACATACATTTACAAAACATTAGGCTATGACAAGTGCCTAGAAGCATCACTTCTAAAGGTAATGTACATTGGTGCCGCAAAGAAGCACATGCAATGCACGATTCAATTAGGTCAAAGTCGAACCTGCAGATTTTGGCTCTGAGGTCAAGCACTTGTTGCTCTCCGTTTTAAGGCTGGTATTAGTTGAATTGGAGTCCAATGTATGGTGAAAATAGCAGCAATGTCCACAGTTACAGAAGAGTGTAAATACCAACTTGGAATTAGGAACACTGAATCTGTAGATTATCTAACACTCTCCATTGCTATATCAGTTAATTTAGTCAAGCCTTTGATCTCAATAATAGATTTTGTCAACAATGTAAACCAGGACTGAAAGCTAAACTTAGCTGTACTGATGTCCATTCAAGGCTGGAGACTTTGGTGAGCAGCTTCATGTAATAGTAGCATTACATCTTGAGGTCTCTGTGAGGGGTCAGTAATGCGAGGCAGACAATTGCTTGGGGTTTTCTCAAAATATGACATTTTATTAAAGTAAATATCTTCAAGCAAAACCTCACTTGCCCTACTCTATCGAAGAATTCCCTACCTAGTGTAAAGACTAAGGGTACAATCTCTAGCATGGGTAAACCGGCCCTCAGTCTAAACAACAAAACATATGAAGAAAATGATACATTAACAAACTATATCTGAATGGTCTTGCCCTCTCCTGGGTAAGATCTCTTGCCCAGGTCTTAAAGGCAACTTCAAAAAGATCAAAGGAAAACCAAAGTCTTAAACAAGTTCTTGTCAGTTCCAAATCAAAGATTAAATTACATCAAACAAAAATCCACTGGTAACACTTCTTTGTTCCTGGTTGAAAAGATCCCCTTCCAACTTCCAGCAAAGAAAATAGCACCAATGGTAATCATGGTTGTTGATAATGTATCTCTTCTTCTACATAGTTCTTCTGTTTTCTCAAATGACAATAATACGCTATTCTATAGGCCTTCTTCTGCTACAACTTTATATTTAGTTATGACTTCTTTAGTGCATTTGGTATTTGTCAGGATGCTTTTCTTTGGGTTGCAGATTCCCTTTCAACAAGCACTGTTCTACTTCTCTTACTATGAGAACAGCAAACCTTTGGCACATAGCAAGCTGCTACTTCAAACCATTTCAATAGGACATCTGCTGACAATTTAGTATACCACCTGTAGGGAAGGCATGGTATCACAAGTATGACACTGACACAAAGGATACCATTTTTAAAACCTTTATTGACTTTGTGGGGTTTGGAAAAACTCCTATTTTGCTCTACAACTAGGATGGGAGTCTACTCGACCATCAATTAATAAAGAAAACAGTCTTAGTTGGGTCTGTCAAATCAAAATGGCTTACATAATACCTGCCTTATCTCTTGTACAAATAAAGTGTGTAAAGGAGGTATGTATATAAAAGTAAAATCAGTGTTCAACAAAGAAACAAACGTGGCTGAATCAGCACTCCTCCCCATGTTTAGAAAGCACTGAATAAGGCAGTCTTTATAGGCAGGATGACACACTGGCTCCGACTTAAACACTGAAACAGTTTGGAACTTGGGTCGAGGGCCGCCTGCCCTTCCACGTTAAAGGGTCTGGTTCCAGTCTTGCCCAAATAATATAAAAAAAGGTTCAGACCAGTCCCCCTCTGCTGGGCTCAGATCTTTCACAGTTCAACAACACTTGCCGGGGTTCTCCTTCCCCAAGCTATTTACACTTCGGGTCTCCCTCAGTCAGGGTCAGACCCCTTTTCGGATGTCGAAGACTTTGAAATGTGTTAGTTTCCTTTACAGACGACCACAGGACCACTTTGACTCTGAATTCCATGTTCAGCTTTTGCTCTCCCCTTCTCTCTGGGGTTAACTTCATTCACTTTCGGGTTTATAGGTCATTCACTTTTATTGCTTCAAACAATGGACCTTTCACTAAGACTTTCGAGTGGGCTACTCCTTTTCACCAGAAAACTTTGTTACTCAGTATCATTGATTCCACAGCTGTCTTTATCTTAAAGTTCATTCAGAGGTCTGACGTAAACTAAGGGAGAATTGAAGATCGGACCTTGTTGATGGACTTCAATCTCAAAATAGTTCAACAGTAGCAGCGTAGACCGTGGACCCCCCCCCCAAAGCGCGGCTTGCAGGAGATAAAATACACCTGACAGGCCAGGGGCTTGGGTGAAATGTCAGGAGCAGCAACAGAGCTAAGGGAAAAAAGTTAAGTTCACAAGATCAATATCATAAACATTAAATATTGGAAGTTAACCGTAACCCCCTCTTGTACAATCCAACTCTTAACTGCAATGAACATGAGTAATGCTGTGAACCTACTTGATTGTGAAGGTAGTGGTGTTAGATAGAAGAATCTGGTGCAAGAGGGAATAATCCAAGTGGTAAAGTCTCAATAACCTAACCTGAACGGCACGAGGGCGCAACTAATGTTGTCCACACAAATCCAAAGGAAACAGCGGTGCGTTTATATAAATTCCCATTCAGCAGCAGAGCGTCCATAAATGTTCACCAATGAGTGTTGAGATTGAAGTGACACAAAATGTATACCAGCACAGCGTCCAGTTGTCACTTAAATAAAGAAAACAAACAATTCCAAAGAGTACAGTGAACTGAAGCAGCAGATTGTCTAGAGAGTGTGAGGGTACACACGAGAGGCGTGGCTGCAGGTCCCAGGCGAGTACCGAAGGAGGTCTGGTAGCAACGGACCTGAAGCGTGTCCGTCAAATGAGCGTTCCGCGAAGGGCAATCACAGGAAGCAAGGTCGTAGGCAGGCAAAGATTCGGAAACCAGGTAAGCAAGTTGGTGGAAAGGGACAGAGCATCAGAAATCAAGGGCAAAACAGATGCAAGGTAATCCACAACCAGTCCAAGGTCAGTATAATGGAGCTGAGGTACAGAAACAAAGCGTGACTTAACAGGAGGAAACTCACAGTTAAGGAGCACTTGAGAAGCGTTCTCTTGCCATACTTATGGTTTACCTATGGAGGATGATGGGAGGCACTTCACATATGGATCACGTGCTTCTCCTTGAACCGGGGACACTGGGAGTTGTAGTTTCCCAGATACTGCCACAATGAAAGGCGCCAAGGTAATTTCCAAGTATTCGTGTCAAAGTGCTTAGAGAAAGCAGCCGGGCGCCGGGTTGTGACACTTTCCTCGTGTCTCGCCCACATGCGTTCAGCCTTCCCTTGCGATATATTGTTGCAAACCTCAATCTTTCTTAGTACACACCAGTCTCTCAGGTTGCTTGCCAACTCACCGGCTGTTGTGTGTTTCTTTCTAGCTTTTTCAATTTTCAATTTACGAGTCAAGGTTAGTACCAAAGGCTTCGCATTGCCTCCCCAACTCTGCCGTTCACCAGGGAGGGTCTCTAGCGTCATTGAAACACAATGCAGCCTTCGATATTGGGATCTGGCCTTCTCCATGTGTCTTTCACAGCCTAGTGGAGGTAACAACCTCCTGTAAGGAACTCTTGGGGTTTTCGACCCGCTGCTCTCATCTCCTGGTCCATCAATCTGCTCCAGTAGGTTCACCTTTGCCCCAGAAGTCCTGCTCCTACTCATGTTCCACCTTGCTAAGTGTGTCTCTAGGTTCCGTCTTTTATCCGTGTGAGGAGAGCTAATTGGAATCAGGTGTATGCACTTGAAGTCAAGTGCCTGACTTTACCTAACCTGATTAGCGGGACATGCCCAGTACGAGTTAGTCGTTTTACTCTCAGTCGCCCTCTTTCTCGGCCTAGTGTTTGTGCATAAAGGGGGCGGGGAGGTTGGGACATCAGATTCTAAAAATAGGAGGGGTTGGATGTACAAAAAAAGGGGGGGGGGGAATACTGCGTCTCACCATCGGCTGCCTCACCTCCACCCCCGAAGACCCATCACCCAGGTGATCCACCCGTGCTGGTCCACACCCATGGTCTGGATCCAAACGGCGATGGACATGTCCTGGGAACTAGCAGGAGGTTTCTCACACACCACAGTTCAAGTAATACTACCACTGCTTCATACTTTTCAGTTATTAGGCAAATATTGACAAGACACTTCGACCTCTTCAGGGAGGCAAGGCCCTCTTCCTTTTAATGACTTCCTAAAAAGGGAAAGCCTATTTTCCGCTTCTGCCCGACTGCTACAAGAACAACCTGTTTCTGCCCCAAGACTCGCTTCTTTTCAGCTCCAGCCATCATTTGCACCACAAGTTCTTTGGAGTATATTTCACAAGCATTTAGCACCCCTTGCCCAGCTTTACCAACACCTTTTCTGCCAAAATAATTAGCCAGAAGCTGTAGTGTCACTCTTTCAGCTTCAGGTAACAATGATAACAATGCTAACAATGCTACACTTATATCTTAGGATACGTGACAGTTAACAACTTCAAAGTGTAGGTGGATAGCTTTTTAACTCTTAATCAGAATGGTTTCACTATGAAAAGGGGTTGCCTCTTGGCTTGGGTAATGCGTGTTCTTCTCCCCAGTATTTTAGACTTTAGTTTTTGGATTTAGAAGGAATGTCAATTCTGGATACAATATAGGATTCAGTCTTTTGAGCGAAACACAATTGGGGCACACGCAGCCACACTTTAAGGTAGATTTTCAAGTTTAAAGTTGTGAATAGAATTGGATTCCTGTGTAATGTGACAGGATGCAGCTCTGACTTCCTTCAGGAAACACAAATGGGCACACGCCCAATTGTCCTGGGAGGATAGCTCAACGGCAACGTGCTCGCCTTGGAAGCAAGAGGACACGGAGCAACAGAGGTTCGATACCCGGGTCCGCGCTTAGAAACCTCTGGGTATTAAGTGCGTTATAAATAACCTATCATATTATATCGCGCAACCTTTCTTTGACATAGATTTCACTCTTAATTACAATGTTCGGTATTCGGTAATGGTTTGACAAGCGTTCCTCCTTCTTGATTAAGGACACGCGACCACTTCGTTAGTCTGCAACTGATGTTACAAGGTTCTACAATGGGTTTAAACACTTTGGGTTTCTCACGGGAGTTAAGACTTTCACTACGAGCATGAGTGTTACAATTCCCTTGTTAACCGTACTTCAAGCATATCGGACAGCATTTACTCGCTTTAATTGTTATGCGAGGCCATTCGGAGCAGACTACAGTTACCGGTATGGCTTGTGAAGTGTATCTGAACACTGTGCTTCACTCACCGGCTTCATGGACATTGCTTTTGCAGGTGGCTCTGCTTCCCCGGCTTCCTCAACCACTGCTATTACTTCTGGCTCACGTGGGTCCCACACCCTTCTCCGACACAGGTGTTTCCGGTCCAGCCACTTCAATTGGGAGTTTTCTTTTTTCCCCAAACCCTCAGCTTGTCTTCTGCTTCTGGCCTTCGCCGTCAGCATGGTCACGACTCTGCAATCACAGCAACTCTGCTCACACATGGAAAACTGCTCAGCTTCTAACACGTCTTCTGCTTCACAGCCCAATTCAGGTTTTGTAAGAACAGGACCCTCTCAGAACTTGCAGGTGAAATCTGCTGTCTCCACATTCCGGTGTCCCTTCTGTGCTCCCACTTCCTCGTGACTTGCCAGCCTTGTGCTTCTCCTACGCTGCTACTACTACTGTCAGCCTTCCAACTCCTGTTCCAGCTCCTTCTGCTCCTACTTTCCTGCTGGGGCCTTTTATGCCTCACAGGTTTTTAATTGTTTTGAAGTGTAGGCTATTAGCTTCAATTGCCTGACTGTTACAACGGCTACTGGGCTTTATTGCCCGACTACTACATCTACATGCCTCTTCCTCCTCTCCGGACCTCTAGAATTCTGCAACATGTAGTTTTCAACAAAGTTAGTTTTTTCTACTTCTGAATTAGCAGAAAGGGTAGATTTAATTCCCTTGATGTTTTTAACAGTGAGGTTGTAAGATGTAGCTTTTAAAGAAGATGATTGAGGAGGGTATTTAGTTTAAGATACCAAAAATAATCTCTCTTTTGGTACAGGGTGCTTTGCTTTTACAACCTTAGAGTGCACAACCTTAGATTTAATATGAGGCTAAGAGATATCAAAATGGCAATAGGCCATAACCTCTTTAGGTACATTGGAAAGATTCTTCCTGTCAGTGGAGAAATATGGTGTCTCATCCCACGGAATCTGCTCACCAACTTTAGGCCCTGTCCTCTGCTAGGTGATCCTCCCACAGGAGAACGCCCCCAGGGTTCGGACCAGGAAGCATCTGCCTTCCCCTGGCCACCAGGGAGGAGACTTTAGAGACTTTAGGGAGGGTTTCAGTGAGGTATCCACAGTATTCTTCACATCTCTCACTTGGGGGATTTCCTGCCCTTGAAACAGTTGCTGAAACGGTTCTGAAATGGGCAGTTTTAGGCATTCCTAGTATGTTTGTTCATAGTTGGACTGCTTTCATCTTAATCTGTTTTGGTGAACTTTCCACTTGGTGCTCTTTAAACCAGGTATCTGTTGATACAGTTGAATTTACCATCTCAGTTTTTCTTTTATTCTTGGCCCCTTTGGAGTGATGGGTGTGTTGCAAGTCAAATGCTTTAATCTAAATAGAAATCCAGAGTTACGTAAGGGTGAGGGTATCCCAATAATGGAATGTCTTTATAACACCTCAGGTTTTGGACAAGATAACAAATTCTAATGGAGTCTCAGTGCAATCTACAATGTTCTGTCTGATTACAGGCACCTTGGATCTGCCCTCAATAGCATACACAATGCTAGGAAAAAGTGATCGACTAAGACCCTCATTACAAGTTGGGCGGTGTAAGGAAGGCATGGTATCAAGAATAGACATAAAAGTGATCACAGTTCAAGGGTGTTTATTAAACTGTATTTTGCCGGTTGGAAAATGCCCAATTTAAACCTAAATCTAAGATGGGAACAAGCTACGACCATCAAATAATTATAAGGCAGTCTTAGTGGCGTCTTGTCCAATAAAAGGGGCCTATACTAAGAAAAACCTATTGCCAATCCTTATGCTGCACACAAAAGAGTGTGAGATAATGTTTACAAGAAATGAAAGAAGTGTTCACAAATGATAAGTTAGGATAAAGTATATTGAGCACGGGAGAAGCGGGTATGTGGAACAAACCACATGCTCAAGCTTTTTCAGCACGAAACAGTTCAGTTCTCAGCTATCAGGACCATTTATGGTCAAGTCTCTTTCTTTGGAAAAAGTCTCTTGCATTTGAGGACCAGATATATTGAAGATAACAAAACAAACGTTCCTTTCGATATGCACATTGGGTGATGGCTTTTCATCCTTGGATCCCCCTTGTCTGGGTGCAAACCTTTTTGGCACGTCAGCCTTACTCCGTAAGGTTCACTCTGGCGTAAGGTTCACAATGGCGTTCCTTGCATTTGTGAGTCTTAATGTCTTTTTAAACAAAACAGTTAACTGTTGACATCCCTCAGCCAGGTTCATTCTTGTCAACACAATGTTCTCTGGGACTTTAAGTTTGCCCCTTTCCATCGGCACCCCTGCGTCGGGTTCACTCTTGCCAATCACAGTTCCATCTACTTTCTTATGATGCAGGATTCACTCCCCTTAGCTTTACGGTTATCTGCCGGTCAAAGACTTTCGACTGTACAGAGGATTTTGCTAGACCCCTGTATGACCACTTCTCGTGCCTCTCCCAAACCCTTCTGGTAACAGTTTCAACAATCGGGTAATCGGCCAGAATTTCTCGAGTGAGCACCCACGTGGTGCCGGACTCCTCTACAGCTGGCTTTCCCCTTTCTTAGTAACAGTTTTTTGTACTTTCTTAAATTAACCGTTTGCTACTTTCGTTCAACACAGTGCAGTTTCTTATCGGTTTTTCCCTTGACTCCATGGCTGTGATGAACCGCCTGGCTTCTCTTGTCTCTGAAGTCAAGGCCGGTACCAGGGAGGCGAGCGTCTCTCCCTGGCTTGGTTATCAGCAATGGAGGGCCCTGTGTACTGTTGACATCTGCTACAACACACGCTGGCTATTGTTCGCGCCGGTGTTATGATTCCTTCTCTGGAGGCTTCACAGGCTGGGGTCGGAAAGGGCAAGGTTGCTTCTCTCCTCATCACCCTTTCGGTTATCGCAGACTTTCTCCTCCTCTTGAACTGCCGTACTTGGATAGCTGAGTCATCGCGTGGTCTGCCTTGCTTGCAGTGTGCTCTTGTGCAACCACCTCTTATCCTTGTGGGGAAGGGAAAGGGCTGTCAGGTGTCTGTGATTCGGGTCAATTGCCTGACTATACTTGACCCTTGTGTTGGCACATGTCAGGTAGACAGCTTTGATGTTTGTCTGTCGTCTTTCGTGGTGTACGAAAGTGTTTGTGTTGGAAAAAGGGGGGTAGAGTTTGAGCTTCCTATATAGCAGTATGGGGAAAAGGAATTAGAGTAAGAGGGATACCGAGTCTCACCCATCGCTGTCCCACTTCCACTCCCCGAGGACCCCACACCCATGTGATCCACCACAGGAACTGGATCCAATAGCGATGGCCATGTACTGGCCCACTGAATGACAGATCCCCGGGGACTAGTCAGGGAGACACCTTCGTGTTTCTCAGAGCGGTAACGGTACAACATGCAGTATTTCTGAATAATCCATGTTTTACAGCTCTGCCAAATAAGGTTCTTCCTGCTTTCTGTGGAGGATATTGCTTTCAATCAAAATCATTACTGCCTACAGTAATAGCAATGCAGTAACATTGCAATTCCCCAATGGAGGTCAATGGGACTCAAAAATGGGGAGTAAATGAAGAGTCTGCATGAATGAATAATGGGGAGGCGGTAACAGTAAACTGGTTTTGTGATTAATCCTACAGAGTCCTCACAAAGACCCTACATAAAGTCTCCTCTTAGATGGCCAGGTGAAGACAGCCGCTACCTGATCCTGACTCTGGGGGTGTTATTAGGCGGGAGGATCACCTGAGAGAAGGGCCCTAGGGCAGCAGGACGACTCCGTTGGGAGGTATTTGTCCTCCTCAGAGGAAGAAATGTCAATGATATCGGAATATATAATGGCTTGCTGACAGAGGGAGCTTTTCTTTCCCAAAGCTAACAATGTTGATGGTGGTGACAACTGTTGTAATCCATCATTTATTGGGAGTAAGCATTACCCCCACAAATTCAACAACAGTTATGGTGGTGAAAGCTCCTGTGATCAACAGGGGAATGTTAAATGCAAATCTCAAAACATTAACATTTCAGATTTTGAAAACCCTAATTCCCCAGTAAAGCAAAACCACTCATTAAGTCCTTATAATACTCCTTTAGAAAATGAAATGAAATTAAGTATAGAAATTAAGTTGGAAAATTTGGAAACAATATGCCCATTAAAATAAGTAATTTGAACATTGGGGACTTCAAGTCCCGCAATGTCCAAAGTCCTGGGACCAAGAAGAGGGATGCAGAGGCACCAGACTGCAAGTTGCAGCCTAATAGTGTCAATGACCCTCACCTGAGGGAAACTGGGAAGTACAAAAGGCCCCCTCAGGTGGAGCCATGGAAAGAAGTAGTGGGAGGTGGAGGAATTGCAGAAAATCCATGTTGCAGCAGAAGTTGAAGGAGAGCAGAGACGCCAGAGCCTCCATCGTTTGCCCATTGGATGCCGGTTCTGAGGGGGTCTCGATCTTCAGAGAGCTAGAATACAGAGGTTGCGCAGTGTGAAATGTTTTTGGAAGCTTTCCCCCCCCGAATACCATGAATGCAGAGGTAATGCTGTTGAAAAGCGTTTCCCTATTATAAGTTGGGCCCCAGTGGCAGGTGAGCCCTGGAGTGTCTTTGGAGCGAGGGGCACTCCTTTTCCGACTGGCGTGGGCCACAGAAAGCAGAGAGAAGCAGTTTGCCGGGCAGAGCAGAGGAAGCAGAGCGAGTGCACCCGTTTGGGATATCCAGTGAGTTCACTAGCATTGTGTGACCCCGGAACGCTCCATGATCGCTAGCGCTAGCTAGGTCGAAGCATTTTGAATACCGAAATGATGTAAAGAAAGTGAAGTAGCAGAATAATAATCATTTTGAATACCAAGCTGATACAAAGAAGATAAAGTGGCAGAATAAGAACTTTGCGAACAGACAAGAAAGGTGTGATTGTACTTATAAAGGTCAGAGTCATTGCCAAAGATAAGAGAGGGCAATATTACAAGAAACTAATACAAACTATAAATGCCAAAGCCAAAAGATGGCAATAGTTGGAACTGACCTAAACAAGCATTGTCCAAGCCTAAGAAGAGCAAGAGTGAGAGAAAGCCATTATCAGCATTTGGTTAATATAAGAGTGGGAATACAAGAGTGGCAGGAGAGCTTCTCTTCTGATAGCAAGTATTCAGGAGGAGAGGCACATAACCTGCATTGCATGGGGCAATCACGTGTCGATCAAACAGCACCAATGTGTTTCATGTCTTCCCAGAAGAAGTAGTCAAAACTATTGTTGTGAAAGGTTAAGAGACTTTACAAGTTGTCTGAAGCAAACTGTACCACAGAAGTGCTTGCAGTAGTGTTTCATTTGTTCTGGCAGGAAAGTATACAGGGCATGGGACCTTGTAGTGGTAGACTCGGCAGTTGAGTGGACAAGGGGGAAGTATTAAAGGACTGTTGTGTGATTAAAAGTGTTGAAGAAGTGGCAAGACCACTAAAGTATATTGTGCAATGTGAGGAATCATCCTGACAAAAGCCCTTTTTTGATATTGAAGAACTGTGGAAATATCTGAGAAGAAGTTGTGTCGAACTCTTTGCCACAAGCGGATAGATACAAGACTGAATATTTTGAAGTGCAGTGACTGCTACAGTGGAAAGACATTTGTAAACTCTTGTGCCGACATTGGAGCTTGTGCCTTCAAGGATTTGATTTTAAAGAACTGCTGGATTGCGAAGCGACGCAAAGTGAAGTGTGTTCATTGTGTTCAGCTGTGGGCAGGGTGGGAGGCTTTCCCTTGTCGCACAGAGCTTGCTATCGAGGGCATGTGCACTGATCCTCCGACCACCCCACATGGACTGTGCACAGACAGTGCACCTTCGGTGAATAATACCTGATCCATCTATTTTATTCACCTTACTGCGCAGCTAACAAATGAAGCCCTCCAAGCAGCGTAAATACACACTGCGCAGTTACTCGCGCCAGACGGGAAAGACAATACGCAGCCCGGTTACGATAAAGGACAATGCCCCTGGTCTCCCGCATTTAAAAAAGGAGAAGCATGACCCCGATATGGGGAAACAACCTAAGATCCTTAGTTTCTTTGCAGCTGCCAAGGCAGAGTCTGCGGCTGGAATTAAGTCAATTGATTTATCCTCTCCGTCCCTCAGTCAAGAAGTCCTCATAGAAAAATCAGTCTTGGGATTATCTACCATTGACAATGACAATTCATTACTCAATGTCTGCTTACGTTTGCAGAATAAATCTGTGGGTGGAGCCTCATCTCAACTTATTATAACTGAAGGTTTCCACAACATTATAGGCACTAACCTTTCCGTGAGTTCCAGACCTTCACAGGCCAATTTCCACATCGGACTCGTTTAGTGAAAGTACTTTGTTGTCGAATGCTGCCTCTTTTGTGGAAGTAACTACAGCTCCTTCCCAGTTGCCAGAAATAAACACCATGTCTAAAAAAATTGATTCATTACTAACTTTGCGTTTGGGGATGGCTGATGAGCACCACGAAATTGAATTAATCTTGGCTAAGATTGTGGATGCTATACTGGTGTACAATTTAGACCAGTAGCAGGATCGATCGGAGGCTGTGATGACAGGTTCTAAAGTAGCCACTCCCTTGCCTCACCCCCCTCTGCTGGAATCTTCCAACGCTTTCTCTTGTGTAAGTCAAGTACAATCGGTTGTACATACAACCTTGCCTGGCAAACTATCTTGGCCTGTGATAGACATGGTGTCCGCTGCGGAAGAGGAAAAAGAGTCTGTAGCATTACTACATCCCCAAAAGGTGCTTGGAAGAAAGCGCATTAGGCATATGTTCAGTAAATCTGACAAGTCTAGCACTTGTATTTATTTCGCAGAATCTATTGTTAAAACGGCCCGAGTTATTTAAAATCTAGATTGTGGCCCTATCCCTTTTTGAATAGTTTTTAGCATCACAGACTTGTATTCTATTATGTCATTTCCCTATGAATGGTTGTATCCGATTTAATGTTTACCACTATTGTTATCATGTTTAGATCCATTTTCAGAAATTGTCCCTTTGTTATCTTGGTATTTATGAAATTAAGTAATTGTTTATATATTGTATGTATTACTATTGAATAATGTTTATCTTTTTCTTTATTTTATTCTGTGATCATTTGTTTATCAATTAACCAAATGCAAAATAAAAAAATGAATATTTTGAACTGTTGGACAAGTCCAAATGAGTGACTTATTGGAGCAAGAAGAACTTTATTAGAACTTAGTTACAAGACGGAAGTTCCCTATTCGTGAACTATTGATTGAAAATCCTGTTTGAATCGGCAAAGGGGAACTCACCCAGGTTACAAGGAGAAACAGTTATCGGGTCTTGAACATAACTGTTATTTCTGTTATATTTGAATTGCCATATATTACCTTGTTAAGTTGGTTGTATGTATAATTGTGAGGGCCAGATTCCTTTTGTTAGAGTGTTTCCTTTAGTTTACTTTGATAGCAGGGAAACACTTGTCAGGGTAGGGATAGTGAGGCATGTGTCAAACCCTGTTGAGTTAATAAAATTGCATCTTATGAAAAGCCTTTACCAAGATGTCCGCCTCACATTTCTAACCCCTCACAGTTTGGTGATATGGAGATAATACTGCCATACTTATGAGGCACCCAGTCTCAATACTGTATCTTGATTCTTGTAGTTTTATTCCAACACGCTAAGACCAGAAATATATGTGGTGGTTTTGTATTGCAAAGATCATGCTATTTGTGGTGTCTTGCTCGAATACTACTAATCAAAATGCTATTCCACAACATGTCATCAATCCATGAAGTCTTCTGGAACCAGGCACTAAGAGCATACATTATGTGCATCAGCCTTCAGAAAATACATAGATATTAATACAAGCAACTCTTGAAACCGGGTTTGCTCACAAAAGTATTAGAAAGCAAGGGAGTTTGAACATTTAAAAAAGAAAACAGGGAGGAGCCTCCAATAAAAAGAACTCCATGGAAAATTTGGAAGCACATCTCGTATTGTGCAGCTCACCTGGGAGGAACATAATCCATCAAAGTGGAGTTGGATGGTAGCAGGTAAGGAGTGGATGCAGAAAATGGCTGCGGCCAAGTGCAAGACTCTTCATGCATGGATTTCCCTACTCAATCCCACACTCATCTAAGAGGGTCTCCAGTCACAGAGCCAAAATAACAGACATCCTATGAAGTATGGGGGTAGAGGGTCGAGGACATGGGATCATTTGCAATGGTGCAAGAGAAGAGACAGACCACTGCCACAACAAAAAACAACCAGGGTGGAATCTCCAAATAAGTAGATAATAAGGAATATCCACTCTAGGTACCGTAAATGTGGTAACTGCTATTGGTAAAAGCCTGTGAAAAAGTCCTACCCATATTTATAAATACTCACTGCTGAAGTAGAAGACATGAAAGCAAAACCGTCAGTAATATCTGGTGAATGCTGAATGGCAACAGCACAGAACATATAACAACAAAAAGTATTGCTATTGTATTGTTCAACTTCCAAGTGCCGCCCGGGGGGCAAGCAGATGCCAATTAATAAAACCAAAGCATTTTAACACAAAATTAATTTTACAAGCACAAACTAGTTTTGGAAATTAGATTATTTTCCAGAGAGCAGACTTCCGATGGAGCGTAGTAATTCTGTTGGTAATTGCAGTCTCCCCACAGAGAATAAAAGCAAGCTGCTATATTCGAGCTTTGAGAAAGTGAGAACAAAAAAATATATATATTTCACATTTGTACAAGTTTAGATTTGGAAACCAATGACATTTCAGGAAAAGCCTGAGGAAACACATTAAATATCTTTGTCACACAATTGTATATTAAAGCATTAGAAACTTTGAAAGACGAAATTTAGGAAGGGGTTGGTATCTCAAACATACATGAACCTAGAGCGAGAGGCCATACTTGTTTTCTGCTTACTTCTCAAGGAACCGAGCACTGCGTTACATAAGTAGATTATTTACCAGCTTGGAGACTGGCAGGCAAGGCAGTTGGCGCATGCACACAAATGCACCACTTGTTGCGTCTCCAGGAGCTCACCTCGATATTATGACAGAACTTTCCTGGATATGGGCTATTCCGAAGGAATAATATTAGACAAGGTACACATGAAAAAATTACTTACCTCTTGGTAATATTCATCCGAATAGATAAGTGCTTTCTCCCACACGTTCCCTCATCTTAGATCTAAATCTTCCAGAACAAGCTATCCGGATCACGGTTTTCAGCCAGCACCATTGGACATCAGTGGCAGAATGTATGGAGCCATTGGTGTCTCATTACCTCAGTTCCACCTTTTTCCCTAGTGCTCAGGAGCTAAGCAACAACAGAAAAGAGGTGAATGAGCGATCCATCATGGGGGGTTGAATGCAAGTGTAGTGAGGAATCTGTGGGAGGAAGGACTCATCCATCAGAAAGAACATTACTGAGATGCCGTCTCCCACAGATTCCTCATATTAGATTGTTTATACAAATTAGCAAAAGTAACAATCCTGCTGGGCAAGACGGGGAGAGGGGATGTAAAAAGGTAATGGTCACTTTACTTTGAGGGTTGTGCAATCACCCCAGAACAAGAAAGAGGGGATTTAGTGATATTTTACACCTGGTGAGGGCTGAACCTAAGATCTGTAACTCGGTATTACTTTTCAGGTGTTTTACCAAACTGTCCAGCTAAAGTTGGAACTAGGAGTCAAAGGCATGGATGGAGTACATAGCTGTGCTTTTCCCATTGCTTTACTGGGTCCACTTATGGCAACCCCTGATCTTGTCCAGTATAGAACTGGTGCCTGAAATGCACCAGGGTTCAGTCTACTCCTTACTCAATTTATGTTACAACTAGATTTAGAGACCGCAGACTGGGCCAGCTATGGAACAACCATGCACAGACAGTAGTAAAGAGGCCTTATCTAAATGGATACTCAGCACAAACATGTTATCTGGCCATAGGGGTCATTTATTGAATGTGTATTTGGTTGCATGTGTATATGATTGCAAAGTCACATATAGGTCCTCTGATGTATTTAGACACCATGAAGCCTGCTTTAAGAGGAATCTATATTTATGTCTGAGACTAGGGATTTGTCCCCTCAATTTTATTTCTGTCCGGGGAAACCAGCCAACTATAAATAAGTGCTGCTTCTTTTGCAGGGATATTTTTAAGGAAAGTAAGCACATTTATCCTGGAGGTTGAGGACATTAAGCACGTTCTAATTTTTTCTGGTATAATATCTTCAGAAAGACTCGATCTATATCAGAATTTCACTCTTTAAAGAGCAATATTGAGGAACGCCACCCAGTAAACTGCACCTTCTGCAAGGCCTCTCCCTTTTCCCTACTCCTCCTGGTAATTATTAGGGGTTCTGCCTCCACATCCTGGGTGGGCAGGCCTGCTTCCCCCATTTTCCTCCTTCCCCACCAGCACACCCATGCTCCCTCACCTTATCTTTGGCCCTGTCGACCCATGCTATGATCGCAGAACCTGCGACACAGGGCTAAAGCACGAAACACTGCGTGTCTGCCTCTACATGACTTCTGTGCAGCACGCTTCAGCCCTGCAGTCTGGAGATCACAATCAAAAAGACTTGCCTCAAACCTCGTACTGTGCTTTCTGGCTCT
Source organism: Ambystoma mexicanum (assembly GCF_040938575.1). Classification (NCBI taxonomy): domain Eukaryota; kingdom Metazoa; phylum Chordata; class Amphibia; order Caudata; family Ambystomatidae; genus Ambystoma; species Ambystoma mexicanum. The sequence goes on along the minus strand of NC_090941.1, from coordinate 156,218,878 downwards.
CAAGCTGTGCACAAGGCATTATTGTTATGTAGATGATCAAAGTCAAAACATGTTGCATACGGTATTGCAAATTTTGTCTCAAATGCCCGGCACATCAGGAGATCACCACTCCAATACTCTGTTACTGAAATCTGCTGATGTTCTGCTCAGTAAAATCAATTTTACACCGAGTGAGGTGGTTTTATCTATCATCTCTGATGATTTTAACCTTTTCTTATTGCTCTTTCATCAAACATTAAAATCAATGAAATATTATACAGCTTTCTACCTATTGTTAACAAAAGGGGCACATTATGTTTTTATATGTTTTATTTTGTAATCCAAGTGCTACACTGCAAGTTAATTATATGTTTGCTGTGCTTTTGACATGTTGCTTGTTTGAAATAAAGCTTAAACTCGATCAACTCCCATTACAGTTCAGAACCCTGTGGGGGGAAGGTTAGTGAAAAATGGGCACATAGATCAGAAATCTCTGGGGCATCCCCCTCCCACAAACTGGCATTGTGAACAGACAGGTATACATGTGCAAGGAAGCCCAACTAGCTGCCTGACAAATGTCGAAATCTGGGACCCTACACTGCAGGGCAGAAGCGGTTTCCAGACCTCTGGTGGAGTGAGCCTTGAGGCCTTTGTGTACCTCCTTTCCAAACCAACCATTGCACTCAAAAGCTGCGAACGAGCCGCCTAGACAAAGTCAGATTTGTGACAGCTCAGCCTGCATGAGCACTAGCATTAGCAAAGAAGAGCTGCTAATCGCTAAGGATGTCCCTTGTCTGACAGCCAAAACAGTGCAGAGCCCGCTTGGGATCCCGCCAATGACTGCTCTTGTCCACTTTGAATGGAGGAGGGGCAGAAAATTGGAAGATTAATCTGCTCAGTAAAATGGAAATAAAACATGACCTTGGGATGGAAGGTTTGATGTACTCAGTCATTTTCTCTTTAGAAAGAGAACAGTACAAAAGCTTCACTGAGAGGGATTAGAGCTCAAGCCCTGAATAGTGGAGATGATGGCAAGCAGGTAGATCACTTTAAAGGTTAGTAACCTTAATGATCAAGAATGAAGGGGGGTCAAGCAAGCCACCGTCAAGAATGTCAACACAAAGGTTAAAGTTCCACGCTAGAACAACAAAGGGTCACAGGGAAAACCGGTTACCCAACCGCATAAGAACTGCAGAACAGTGGGGATGTTGAAAAATTAGCCCCGTTCAGGGAAAATCTTGAAGACCAAATTAATGGCCAGATACCCCTTCACAGTCAAGCCAGTCCAAAGAAACCCGAAAATCCAGAACACAAGAGGTAGGATAAGTCCAATGGGCCAGACTCTTGTCCCTGCAGCAAGACAAAAACATACACCGCCTGCAGGCATTAAAAGACTTGGTGACATATATCCAGGAAGCCGCCTGACAAATCACACTCCAGGATGAAGACGGAGGTGACAGAGGTTCAGGTGTACAACCCCACCCATCGAATGTGAAATAACTCCACCTTTGCTGGAAGGTACCAAGGTGGACAGATGGCCATATACAGATGTTCCAGATACTACATTCCCTGGGCCTAGTTCAGATTGATCATGATCACGGTAGACCCCTACCTCTGCATCCTCCACAGAACCAGAAGAATGACGGGAATCAGTGAAAGTCCATAAAGAAAAGTAAAGTTCAAATGCAACCCTTAGAGATGCACATGGGGGGAATTCCCTGGAGGAGAACAACTCACATTTTCTGTTGACACTGGAGACAAAGAGGCCCAACGGAGGGGTCCCCCCCAAAGGGTGGAGTGCTCTTCCAGAACTTCCTGACAGAGGTCCCACCGAAGAGCAGTTTAAGTCTGCCTTCTTAAGGCATCCATATTCTCTATGCCAGCCAGATGGGCAGCAGGCAGACATGTCATTTCTAGAGCCCAGAACCAGTTTCACTTCTTACCTGCACACATGCAGTGACCTTACACCACCACGCTTGTTCAGGTAATGCATGGCCAACGTGTTGTCCATAAGGACACAGTAAGGTATTCTACCAATGCCAGCCAGATGAACTGCACCTCAACAAGAATGTGTTAATGCTCCTCGTCAGAGTACCACAGCCTACTCTACCTTAGATTGCCCATGTGAGCACCCCAGCCTTTCAGCGAGGCATCCACGGACACGATCAGTTGAGGCAATTCGTTTTGTAGAGGTTCCCAGCTAAGTATATTCACTTGCTGGGCCCTACACAGAGGGTCCTGTGATACAAGTTCTTTAACCTGTTATTGGTCCAACATGTTGCCTGAATACCAAACCCACTGAAAGCGAAGCACCCACTAAAGCCACCTCCTGAGCAACAGCCTTGATCACCATGGAAAAGCAGGATGATGCAACAAGATGTGGGGTTTAATGACAGCCCTCAGGATATAACTGAAAGTCCAGGAAGGTTAGGCGTCTAATATGAAGTACATTGGTCTGATGGAAAGGCACAATGGAAAAAAATCAGCCAGGGTGCCTAGTGCATGCTCACTGTCTGTCTGCCAGTGAAACGAGGAATATGTGGGCATGGAAAAAAACACATTGTTGGTTGAGACAAAAAAAGCAGCATTTTTCATTGGAACTACCACACATCTAAAAGCCATGCACTGTGAAAAAGTAAGAGCACAAACTGGGCCTTTCAGATTAGATTAAAGCCACATTCAGATGTGTGTGCATTTTGCAGTTATAAATAAAGATTTGGAGACAAATGGTCTCTTGCTGAAATGAGAACATATTAGTAAGAAGGGTGTTGAACAATGAGAGCAAGAAGCAAGCTACTAAAATAAATAAAAAGACTTCACAGGGGAAACTAATGTAATAACTGCAAAGGCTATTTTGTTTTCAGATGTCACATATAATTCCCTGATGGGCCCAAGACAGACCTGCCCCTAGTTCATGGACAGAATTTTCAAGTAGCTTCCCCCATTGCCAGATCTGCTTGGCTCTGTTGTCCCTCTGGAAGCCCATTGCTTTGAAGCTTAGCAAAATAATTCAGCTCTTGCATGACAGGAGTGTGACCATTTGGTTAGAGAGATGCAGTCTCTGCAGTATGCATTTACTCGGCTCTTGACTCCACTAGAGTGATTGATCATTTTATTGCAGGCTAAACCAACATTGAGCCCAGAGACTGGAACACAGGCCTACAGGCCTAGAGCATGTGTTTTCAGGGAAATGAGACCAAGAATAAAAAACAAAACTAACTTATATGTATAAATATATGGTCATTGACTTACATTACAAATGTCATTTTATGTATTAACCTTTGAACCATGATACTTATGGGGTTGTGATAGATGTCATTTTAAACCTAATTTCCAGGCAATGATTTTAATGTGACTTTCATTCAAGTGTGATTTGGGGTTTTCTAGTTACCTCATTAAAGGTGTTTCTGGCATACCCAGCAATGTCCTGAATTTGAACGTAGGGGAGCGGATGACTCGTAGGGGAGCGGATGACTTGTTAAATTATATATCTGGGTCGGACGTTTCACATTGCCAACTATGTTAGCTTCTGCATAAAGGGCGAAAAACTATAGCGCAGCCATGCAATAACGTGCCGGAATGAGTAAGCTCCACTTATGCGTCATGGTTGGGGGAACCGTAATCTCTATATATTTATTGATAAATTACAAAATTTTGCCATGTAGGGACTTTTTGAGTGAAAAAGTGGACAGCTAAAAAAATGTAAATCATAGAAGGTGTGTACTTTTCAACTTCACCTAAATCATAGAACTCCTAGGGCCTATAAGTAGACAGGGGTGAAACCTTGGGGGTAGGAGGGAACTGAAAAGGCCCAATGAAAATTCCTGGATAAATTGGCACCTCCTAATAGTAATATTTTGTGCGAGGTACTTCTACATTAAAAAGCCCATGCTTTATAGAGAAGGGATAGCCAGACAAGTAGACAGAAAAACCTGCCAAAAGCCATCTTGGATGAAGAGCTGCTTAGCATCTTCAAGGGATTGCCTATAATCTACATAGGTGAATCTTGAGACAGCTACCTAACCCTATTTGGGTGCAGAGGCCTCAAAATTGATGGAGCCTTAAACCTTGCATGGGAGAGAGAAACTGGGAAGCCAAAAGCTGACTGGACCCGGTTAAGGAGAGCGATCTGAGGGATGGATGCTGGGACTATCTTGGACTGAAGCCTTTGCCCAGACCTGTGTTGTTCCCACAGGAGTCTTGCTGTCTTTCCTAAGTGCCAAAACCGAAGTTTCCAATGTAAGTAGGTTCATCCAAATGACAAGTGTGTAGGAGATCTGCCTGCCTTAATATCTTCCCTCGATAGTGTGTTAAAAGGGGAAAATTGTGTAGAACCCTCAGTATATTTGACTAAACATTAATTTAATTAACTCTCAAACAAATTGACGCATGGGGGAGCTTGGAGGAGTTAAAAACCGCCACCCTCTTTCCTAGCGGGAAGTAAGTTATTGTAATTGAAGTAATCGGATGCATTTATTTTTCCCAGTCAACCCCACACTTTAATCAACAGTGGTGTCCTTGCCACAAAATTAAATTCCCAACTGATACCAATTCCCACACCTAGCCTTTAAACAAAAAGGTGCAGGACCAAAACAAAATTCCTCAACTGTCCCCACCCAATAGACCTGGTCCTTAAACAAAGGGGTGCTGCCAATAGCTGATGCCTGGGTGTTTGGTGAGAAGTGATTTGCAAAAGTGAAACCCAGTCTAATTCTCCACTGCAAAATATACACTCTTTCCTGAGAGTGAGTAAGGGACCCTGATGATAGAACGATTTTGCATTGCTTTTGGGGGGTGAAGAAAGAAAGGTGCTTTCAATAAACATTATTTCTAAAAAAGGTCTGTGATTGCAAACTGCTAGAATATTCAAGTGTGCAGAGAGACCCCATGTATCAAGCACTGCATGTGTAATGTGTAACTTGTTTTAAAATCAAAACTGTGCTTTGTTTTCAATCTAAATTTGATCAAATATTATTTACAATAAGGAAAGTGCATTTTGTGTCAAAGCTTTTTTTTTGTACCACAGAGAAGGTGGCGTGTCTACCCAATACATGTAAATGTTTATTGAACATAAACTTTAAAAATATATATATCCCGTCTATACCCCAGCCTGGTTCTTGCCTCATTGATGGCACAGGGGAATCCTAAATCAATGGTGTGTTGCAGGCTCTCTTAATGGGGGGTTGTGAGGGGACTCCCTATGTTGAGTGTGGTCTCCCAATATATTGTTACAAAGAGCCCCAGAAGATGCAGAAAGGCTGAGCCTGGGACCAAACTCTGGGATCCAAAGAAACAAACCATTTGAAGAATGTTAGTCACCCTGTCCTTCTTGAGGGGTGCCGGAGGGAGTTCTGCCCAAGTGGATATCCAGAATCACCCTACGGAAACAGAGCGTCTGGGTTGGCAGTCACCTATGTTCTTGAAGCTTAGGGAGAAGCCCAAAACGTAATATATGTGGTGCAAGTGGGCCGACACTAGGTCTGAGATTTGGGTTGCAATAAGCTAATCATCCAGGTAGAGAATGGGGTGAACCTTGCCCTTCCTGAGAAATGCAGTCAACATTGCTAACAGCTTGCTGAAGACCCTCACAGCAGAGGACACCCTGAAGTGCCGCACCCTGAACTGGAAACAACCCGAACTGGAAATAAGTGTCCTTTTCTAGGTGTCCTGTTTCGAGGGCATGGAATAATGTGTGTCTAGAGGGGAGTGTTACATGCCTGTAGTGCTAGGAGGTGTTGGCCCAGGACTGTGATGTGCAAGTTTATTATAGAGGTGCAGCATCTTGTTTTGAGGGTTATTCAATTGCTGTGTGAGAGTGGCATTGTATGCATATGTTATGTGTATAGTGTGCCTTGAGCATAGAGGTGGAGAAGGTTCGTTCAGGGAGTACACTGGAGGGCCCAGTGGGCAAGGTGGACCTGCCACCTGGTTTGTCCATGGCAAAGTCTCTGTGCGAGTGCCCTTCGGAAAAGTTACTTTTGAAATGATGTCCCGAGGCAACCTTGTGTGGGCTGCTGGCTTTGGCATTGGACAGCGAATAGTCCTGTAAGAGCGCTGGAACACAGGGAGTAGTGGAAGACATAGGGAGCATGCATCAGTGGGAACCGAGCAGGAAGTGGGTGAGAATAATTCCTGAAGGGAAGTCATAATAGGGTTTCCATAGAGGGCAGAGTCCTGGGGGGCTCCCTCAGACAGTTATATGTCAGTATGCTTTTAACCACTGTTGCAGAAAGGGAGCAGGCCAGGTGATTTTTCCGCATATCTACTAAGGTAGCAAGCTTTTTGTTCCGCACAGAAGTTTGGATGACACATTGGCATCAAAGATAAGCTCGATCTGAGCTTAAGGTATGTATTAATGCATCACTTCGGTGGACATCTGCTGCAGAAACAGCTTTCCATCCACACACTCTAGAAAGCAGCTTCAACTATGTTATGTTATGTTACTTGGCATTTATATAGCGCCTTATATATCATTGGTATGACCTCAAAGCGCTGGTAGGTTGAACGCCCTTGGGAACCGCAGTTCAAGTCAGTAGAGAAAGAGTCGTATGGTGCGTGGGCGCTGGGGAAATGTGTGCAGCTGGTGTGGTTAATGACAAATTCGGTCTAGCTGGTCGCATAACCGTTTCGCACTGTAACACCAGACGTGCTGCAACACCTCTGCCGTTAGAATACTGCGACAACCTACGACAAATTTCAGTCTAACTAGGTACATACCGAGTCTCCTGAACTAGCACTCTGTCGAGACCACCCCCAGTACCCAACCACATGCCTGACCACCTGGGCTGGTTAATGGAGCCTAGCCAGCCCTCCCAAGTCATAATCTTGGCCAAATGCACACACGCATCTTAATCCTCCTCTGAGAATGCTCCCATACCTGGACTTCGGTCCCCTAGGGCATTCCTACCACTACGCATGTTGAGGCCTTTCAAATGGGGAAAAGGCGCTATATAAATGACAATTACAATACAATACATAGGAACATAATCATAGCCATGTATGTTCAGCCCATATTGGGTCTCATCAGCGAGGTGCATCTGGAGTCCGTAGACAAGTGGTGCTTGGAACCAAGCTGTAGGCAGACGATCCAACTCAGGGTGACACCTTTGAACTATTTCAAGTGGCGAGCTCAGAATCCACATGCTAACCTACCACGTACCTCCTCTGCATGTGAGCCTAAGCAACCAGAGTCTGTGGTTAAGAAGGGCTGGCAAGAGCATATCCGTCCATCACTTCTTGGTTTGCCAACATTTGAACCAGGTGAGATATTTGCAATTCAGCAGAGTGCCTTGCCGCAGTGTAGATTTCAAATGGCCAAACGTAGGCATTGTGAGGACAATCCTTCCAACTACTGAACCTGTCGCAATCTCTGCCAGTAGGCTCAGGATTGGCAAATCATTACGAGGTAACTAATCTCCTCCAAGGCGGTTTGTAAATCAGAAGGCAGCTATGGGCCGAAGGAAGAGCTTCCAGGCGTCATTTTAAGCACATCCTCCCCTTTCATGGCACTTCCTTAGAGATCTAAAAAATATGTTGATCATTTTGTAACCAAGAATAACAGCGAATTTGTTTATTCCACTAAATTCTTAAGAGCAAATATTATTCCATAGACAAACAACGAGGAGCTGAGAAACCCTGCTCATTGTGGCTGGGTCTTTCCCACTTCCCTTCAAGGCTAAGATAACAGGTACATTGAGAGCGGACTTTAAATACCAACAGCAAGCACAAGCAGAGGTGGCCGAGCGAGGATGGGCTAGGACCAAGAGGTGGGCTTGAGCTCAACTCTAGTTCTGAGCTCTGCCCAGCAAAAGACACAAGCAGAGCCCACCTAGGTGACCCACCTCTGTGACAGTGCTGCCTAATGCACAGATTGCCAAATGTATAGGTGAGTGGGAGAGATGGAACATGCTTCAAATAACGTGTCCAGTGGTATGCAACCCACTCAAGAGAGTCTACGGCCACGGTTTAGCTCCCTGAACCCGTCAAAGAGAAAAAATAACCATTTGCAGATCAGTCTGGTCCCACCCACAAGGGCAGTCCAGCACCAAAATTAAAGGCAAGTCTCCTCTGAACAAGAGTACCATCAACAGCACCAGGCACGTGTTTCTGCCATGTTGGACCTCATCAGTAAGGTGAAGAGAGGCACAGCAAGCGGATAGGTCTCCTCTGTGGAAGGTATAGTGAGAAAAAAATGGAGTTGTAGACCCTCCCTAGTGGTAACCTCCCCATAGGACAGGTCATGTTGGTTCTCATTAGAGGGGCTCACACAGTTTGCGCATGCTTAGATGGTGTATCTTCAATCGCCTCGCTTTCTCTCTTTGCAGGAAGAATCCACTCACTGCTCTGATGGCGCCACCTACCGACTAGCCAGGTGTGATTCAAGCAGTCGGGCACTGTTCTCTTCAAGGCTGCTGCAAACGATTTGCCGTTGTGTAGACACGGGATAGACCTTTTACAGGAAATGCCTTAATGATACTACCTGGTCATAAAATGGGAACTGTTGGAAATGGTATTGTATTGTATTTGTTTATATAGCGCTTTACACCAAAGCGCTGCACAATTGAACAACTTAATACATGAAACAAACAATATAACGGTAGAAGCAAATTACAATATGAATCAGTCAACAAAACAGTAAGAAGAGCAATTAACTGAAGGGAGTAGGGAGAGTAGTGGAGTAGGACTGTGTGGGAGGGTGAGGGGGGAGGAGGAGAATGAGGAGGGAGGGGGGAAAGGTGAGTGGGGAGGTAGGGAGGGGAGGAAAATGGGAGGAAATGGGCGAGTACGTTGTAAAGCCTGGAAAATGCCCATATAAAACATAAACAAGCCAAAGCTGTCGGCTTTGACAAAGCTAGTTTTTAACAGGACTTCAGTACTTATACATCTAACGGCTCAAGGCACAATTTAGACATTTGTATTATGCCAGTAGCACATTTACTGCCATAATTTGGCCATTTACCCTTCGAAGACTGCTTAGAAATAACCCCAGCAGGCTTTTCCAGCACAAAGTTTGATTTTACTGCTTGATAGAGCTAGCTCAAAGAGATCCCAGGAGTATGCATGTTGGGTGGGAACGGGCAGGTAGTTAATGGCCATAGGGATTAGCATGACTGTCGGCAGTCAATGCGGAGTGGGAGCAAATGCCCAAAAGCTGTGTCACTCTCATCTCATTTCTCCCATCTGTGCACCAAATGCAATGGATTTTAGGCTTACTTCGGACACGTAAACACCAGCTAATTTCCAAAACGAACAAAAGGTGCTAAAAATACCAAACTCAATGTACCGAATTGGCAAGAGGATTGAATGCAAGCGTCCTGGTTTTGGGATTGAACACGCATTTTCAGCAGGCGTTTCACCTGCAAGAGGTCCGTTTGGTGTACACAATTGCTCTCAGAATACTGAAGACTAACATAGATGACTTGCGTCATAGTTTTGGTGGTTTCAGCAGATGTACTTTGAAATAAACTAGTAAACTTGTCAGTTTCCTCGGTCATAGAGGGGCACAACAAGCGAGAGGACAGACATCCGAGAAGCTTGGAAGGGGCGGGGTGATGTGGGGGGTTTCATGTTTGGTTGTTAATTATTTACTGATGTTTTATACCGCGTGTGGGACCGCTTCGGAAGGCACGGGTACACATGGAGGTGGAAGGGGTAAAAGGGGCGAAAGGGCGCGAGAGTTACCTTCATGCCCCAGAAGTTCCCATTCCTGGAGTTTGTAACCCTATGAATGCAGTAGAAATTGGCATATAAAGCTTTTCCGGTCAATGCTACATCCACAGAATGAATGACCCACCCAGGAAGCTGCAGTGAAACTGTATATGCGCGCGCCCGGTGTCCAAGGTCTTCTGGGAGTTTATTCCACCACTTTGGCCAAGGCAGAGAAGAGTCTCGTGGCAAACCCATTGGTCTCGCATTTACCACGCAGAGCAGGCCCTTGTTAAACAGAGGTTCCTCGAAGAAGTAACACGACGTGGGACAATTGTGAACATGCAGGAGGGCCACTGCGTGACGGAAAGGGTGTACTCGTGACGCCCAGTGTTCTAGGCAAGCAACGTCTGGCTTCACTATTAAAGTGTGTGGTGGCCCTGGGCATGCCAGGCCATCTCACTGATCCCTGTGGTACGGCCTAAAGGTGAACCCATTTCATTGTGTACACTATTTAAAATAAAAAAAAGTCAGGGAAAGAAAGCGCAGGTGGTCCCTTCCGTGCCACTAATCCAGTTTTCCTCTTCAACTCCCCTCCCCCAAATGCCTAATCCCTTCCAATTAAGATGTAAGCAGGAGTTCAGCCAGGCCAGGCCTCTTAGCTCGGCCCTACGCATAAACTCGCAGGTCCCCGGCCACCGCATATTCTACATACCAGTCGCGTTTACTCGTCGCTTCGGGGCGATGACATTCACCATTTGAGGCCGAGGGGTGACGATGTGCTTTTCGGACAGGCATGGAACTGGGCTGGGTGCAGGAGAGACGAAGCCAGTAAAATTCACGTTCACTGGAAGGTTGAAGTCATATGCTGCCACCTGGTGGACAAAAACACATTAGTAAACAATCTTGAAAAACCTATTTTGAGAAAAATGGAACGGGAAATCAATTTTGACCTAACAAGTGATTTTTGGATTCTGTCGTTTACCAATAAATCATGCAAAAATAGTAGCTTTATAGCAAATTATAGACATTACAATGCTTAGGTGGCTCCAAAGGAGCTCTCTGCATTTTTCTCATGTTCTTTTATCACAAATGACACCATAACAGGCATTTTTCTTTGTTGCCTCGCTGGGAAATTGCGGAGCATCGAGAACCAGGTTTAGCGACTGAAGGTCAAAGAAAGGGCAGCGATGAAAGCGAGGAAGCATTACTTATTATTAGACAGTCACCGCTGACAGTTCCCCACCAGACTTGAGAAATTCCACCCAAAAAATGGACCAGCATTACTCATTTGCGATTCCCACCTTTAATCATGTCCACTTCAAGATTCATGTTAGTGCTTTGAAATATGGTTCTAAAGAACATAGAATCTGTTTCCAATTACAAAGGCAAGGTATTTTGCAATTTTAAATACTGTACAAGACGGTAACAGATTCTGTCAAAGATATTTATGAATTACTGAGATGATCACAGAGCGAGGGTCAACATTCCAAACATGATAATGCTGCAGACCACCCAAACGAACGCATTTTTCATCTGTTCCTCTCCCTCTTGTGTCTAAATTGTGTGTGTATTCCGCTATTTGTATTCTGCATTCCACTTCACTTTGCCCGCCAGTGTGAAGCACTCTCCCATAATCAGTTTTCCGTGGATTCTTACACTTGAAGCTGCTGCCATCCAGTGGCCAATTACGTAATTGTTGAATGTAAATAACAAATACAAAGAGGTTTACTTTCGGCATCAACATAAACGTCCCGTCATTATAATCCGAAATGTACAACACCACACCCCCGGCCACACCCCCTTTTATTATGTCCTGCTTGTGTACCCTAGAATTCTAAATATTGGCGCGTTTTAAACTCGTATAGGACGCAAGTGAGTGGGCAGCTGATCGCAGGAAAGACTGAAACTTCACATACTGGATTGGCTGGAGGGGCAATCTTGGTTGACTGTTCGGCGGGTGAAATGTACTTGTATGGCTCTCTATTCCCTTTGTCCCAAAACAATATTTGTGGCAACTAGTGTTAAATTAGTAGCCAATAGTGGAATGTAATATATATTGGGCTAGTGAAACTGTCAAAAACGCGATAGGTTTTAAATACAAAAAGCATGGTGCTGACAAGCGTGGTAATCCTGTGGTTGTGATGTGGGGCGTTGCTGACTGTCAGATGGTAGTTCATGGTACATATCCAGCTGCATTGTACCACAATTACCATCATTCCATTAAGACTGCGCGGCGCTATAGTTGCAGTGTCTTTGAGGTGTTAGCATATACTCCCCAAGTTGAACACATTTCGATACACAACTCCAGCACCAAAACACTGGTCAAACAATGGAAGTACCCCACCTTAAGACAACACGTCTACACTAAATGTCTCTAACCACCACCCGAACCCATCATTGATACAATAATTGTCCATACACCTTAAACACCACTCTGATCGACACTACAGACAACCACACATTAATATTTGAAAACTGGAGCGCACTTTAACCACCAAGTCACAAAATATCTAAAACGTACACACTACAGACAGCCTTATCTTTTCAGGTTTGCACACATCAACGCTGCAACAAAGCATCCTTGCACTGCTCCTGTGTTAGTAACCACCATATAACATCTCCACGCTTACCTCTCTTCTATACTCCACCACTCAACTAGAACACAGCGATGCTATGACACCATTCAGTATAGCTGTTCTCATACCATCACTTGCCTCATACTGCCCATCATCCTAACTAAACACAGCTGGTGACGCACCCTCCAGCCTAGGTGTTCTCCTCAGGCCTAACGCAGCCAGAATCGGTCTGGATAAGAACCTGCCAGAACAAACACATACTCTTGATCTCCCAACCACCACACCTACCACTAACAAGCAGCTATCACACAAATGCCTCACCTGCTGCACACTTATCCGGTGCTCACACGCACCTTATGACTCTCTATTCCCTCTACTGACTTGAACTTCGGTTCCCTAGGGTGTTCAACCTACCAGCGCCTTGAGACCATACCAATGGTACATAAGGCGCTATATAAATGCAAAGTAACATAACATAAGGTTAGTCCTCTCCCACACCACCACTTAGACTTTGAAACTCCAAGAAACCATGAAAAAAGGATGGGTGTGTGAATAAGACAGAATTAATGGGCATATAGCAAAGAGCTTCACTCGTTCTCATTTGTGGAAGCACTCTGAATGGCCCAGGCACCTTCGGTGACAGGCAGCAAAAGGGCAGGAAATGAATGTCAGTCTATGCCAGAGGACTGCAACCTTCAGCTCGCCAGATGTTTCGGACTACAACGCCCATGATCCCCCACCATTGACTGTGCTGGTCAGTGGTAATGGGAGGTGTAGTCTAAAACATCTGGAGAGCCAAAGGTTGCAGACCCTTGGCCTATGCTATAATCTCGTGTGCCATGATTGGCTGGTGAGATTATGGCCTTCATTATGAGATGTGTGGTTATTCGGGCGTAAATCTCCAGAATAACTGCACTGCCACTTGGTCCAGCCGAGTTACCGTGGGATTACAAGTGGTGGCAGGGCGGTCTTAATCCACATTTTCAGCCCAAAGGACTCCATGGGGATTTTAGCAGAATTTAAGCCAGCGGTTAATTCCTCTGTGGTAATTCTGCCATTGTTGCCTATTTTGGGCAGTAAGGTGGAGTATTTACCTCCAAACCTTTTGCTGGTGGTAAATCCTTCACTTTACCATCAAACTTGTAGTACAGCGGGGCGGTAATGAGGCAGTAACAGACTGAACACTGCATTAGTGCCATTTTTACCCGCACTACTGTACTTGTAATGAGGCCCATTCCTGGCTGTTCAAGTAAGTGAGATGGGCACTGAGGGATGGTCACCGCAACAATAACAAATCTAGGTGAAGGCCTCAGGGGCCATTAATAGAGTAATGTGCCCATGATCACACACTTTGGTAAAACAGTGAACCCGGGATGTTAACCTAGTCTGCAATTTACGCACTTTACTCGTATCGTCTTTTTTTCCCCATCTTTATTTAAATTTTCATATATAACAATAATAATATTCGTGAGAATCACAAAAGTAACAACATACTAACAATTCTTTTAAATACAAACACATCAACCATGTAGCAATGAACCCTCATCCAAAATTCCCACCCAATACCCAAATCACATTGCAACACACACAACAAATACACACATACAAAACACCACAACATCAACACTACATACTACATATCTTCTGAACTCTTCTCGGTACAAATATTATATTAACGGTTTGGCTTTCAAGGACTAGAACAATAACGTCTTGCAGTGTTTACTTAAAGAAAGTACACAAATTTCATAGGAAAGCAACCTGACAATTTGCATATAATTATAGAATCATTCAAGGCCAAAAGAAGATCATTGTACCTTTATTTTCCACACGCTGTGTGGAAAACTATAAGTCCTGGAATGCAAAATGATAGCATGTTAAATGTACTCTGCTTTCAGCACTGAGAAATACAGGGGGTCTGTTTATTTAAAAGCATACATTGCATGGGGCTGACCTGTTACATTTGCACTAAATTGCAAACAAATCCCCTGCATGCAGTTTTGGGCATATGCTGTATGAAGTGCAAAACAAACGTGCTAATGCAGGTGTAATTGCCTGTACATCTTCGTGTTTTACAGGTTCAGTGCAAATTGAATAAAGGCTGCCTGCCTTTTACGCATGACACGCAGTGTTTGAAATGGATTCCTACGTAATCCGTCAGCATATAGCTGGTGTAAAAAGCAGGCAGATGCCAGAAGAACCTAAAGTATCTGGGTCAGTATCCCAACGTCATCCTGGCATAAAGGCTTGCCTTTTTATAAAGGAGAGGATGTGGGCAGTGGAAACTGCAATTTTGTTCGGTGCCCACTCGCCACCATACAAATGGATGAAAATATGAAGCAGCGTAAAAAGCAGCATACAAGATTTACACATACATTTTACACATGCTTTTTATGTTATGCCATAATAAACACAATCCCTACTCGAAAAGAATTGTGGAGGTCACCTGGTATAGATATTGTGTGTCACCTTCTTCCATCCTGCAGTTATGCACAATGTGAACACTTGGCATGCACAGAAAAGCAACCCTTTTTTACATGACAACGCAGTCGTCATCTTGACTAGCCAGCCATCCAATTCTTAGACCGGCAAAAACGCACACATGCATCTCCTAATCTAAACTCTTTAGAATTTTCCAGCACATTGACTATGGTCACTGAGGGCGTTCCAACCCAAAAAAGCACATTGAGGCCACACAAGTGGGGAAAGAGTGCTATATAAATAACCAAATACAATGAATATAAACAAATCTTTAAAAGGGACCTTTGTGGAGTTGCTCACTTGAATGGTCTTGGAAGCAGACGCAGATCTGCAAGTTAATTGGAGCTGCATGGGTCTTTTAGCTGGAAATGCCTGATTGCAGTGCCAAATGCCTAAATATTCACGCCAAAGACAGGCCCTGCCGATACCAAAAGGAAAGTAAAAATGCACACCAGGACCCAGGACATCATCTGCATTTAGTCCAGGTCATGACTGCTCTGAAGGTCAGCAGGTCCCTTCAGAAATGAGAGGTGGGTAGCACGCGCCACATGTTGTGGTTATGTGGAAAAATACAGATATTTTGGGATAGTGTTTTCCAGGGGATTGAACTAGTTTTGGGCTTACCTATACCTAGAGACCCTCTCATTGGTGTGCTAGGTAGGATTCCATTGGGTATTGGGGTGTCTAACAGCAAACTGTTCTGGTTATATAAAGCCCTTCTCCTAGCTAAAAAGCTAATTTTAAAATTTTGGAAAAGTGATGCTTCTCCGAATAATTAGGATTGGTTGCAAGGTTTGTCGCGGCTATCCAGGAGAAAGAGGGTGTCCTTTAAAGGAAAGGCGCTACTTGACAAATATGAGAGTATTTGGCGTCATTTAATGATCTCTATGCTTAGTTGTCTATTGTAGTCTAGGAGAGGTTTAACAAAAATTTTTTTTCCTTTTTTTTCTTCTTTCTTCTCCCATTTTAATTTCTATCCTTGATTGTTCTTTATGGATAAAGTTAATGTTGGAATTGCATATGTATTCCTTGAACATTGTGTTATTGTATTATATGTTGGTTGGTGTCAATGTGAAATATTAAATGTATAAATAAAGTTTATAAAAAAAAAGAAATGAGCCAGAATTTCAGGGGCAGGGATAAGGGGGGGACTGGATCCCAATTATCCAAATGGTGTTGTGCCCAGGGACACCATCACAATCCATGACTGAACCAGTTTCCACCAGAGCAGGGCAGCGATACATTTATCGCTGAATCGCTGTCCCTGTGCCAATCATGCAGAGATGAACAAAGTCTCCCAGAACTGTTGCAGGGTCATCGAAATACAGACATTGGGCACCAGCAGAAGTCCCTTACAAGCCGCGTCCAGCGCCATCCAGCTCGGGCACCCCGGCTAGATCATACTCCCATGCGAACAGAGCCAATCCAGAGTGGGTACCAGCTGTAGAGCAGCCGCCCAAGAGGAAGACTGGCCCATTTCCAGCTGTGCTTTTAGAGTGCAACACCGTTGGTGATTTGTTCAGCTCCTGCATGGATATGATAACAAGGGCCTGACCGCTAGGTCCATTAGTCTGGAAAATGGACTTGCTCTGGGGTCACACACCGGAAGAACTCTCGAGTTTCCCAGTTCGACACACAAGAAATCAACCCAGCACTTTTCTTTAACATTTATTTTTTTACTCCTGGCACTTGTAGTTTTGTCTTTTCCATTTTAAATGTGGGACTCTACATCACATGATTTAAAGAAGAAAGAAAAGGGTACTTGATGGCTTTCTTGGACAGGAAATTTGAGAGCTGTACATTGGTACAGAGTTGGACACCCATCTTTACCTCTCAAGGCCACGAACTGCATGGCACTTCAGTGGAGACCACAGCAGTAGCATGCAGAATGCACCTCTGCACTTGCATCTCCCTTTGCCCACCTCTTCCCTTCTTACGTCTTCATTGCATCTCTCCAGCCACCAATCAGCGGAAACAAATCCATGCATCAAATGAATGTGCCACTGGTGCAAAAATAGTTCTCCCAACATGGAACCCCCCCACTGACCCTTGCTAAATCTCTCCACTATAACAACTTAATGTCGTCCGTAAACTCCCCCCTCACTCCCATGCTAGTAGTGACACTTTGTATCCCCCCTCCTCGAACTACTCCTAGTCATGCTCTCTTCTGACTTCACCTGCTTCTCCGAAACTGCCGCGATAGGCGACACCATCACTTGCCCTCCTCCTTCCTCCACCTTCCTTCTCAAATGTGCCCACAACCTGTCCTCTCTATAATACTTCTCTCCCATCACTCTAGTTAGAATGGCACACATCCTCCAGTCTGCCAACCCATTGTGTGGCCCAACTGATCCCTTTGCATAAGAGGCAGTCAAGGGACTAGCAACTTTAACCTGTTCCTACCTACCTCCCCTCTTCAACCCATAGTTTTCTGCTAGCACCTTACAAGCCCATTTCAAGAAGGCTGCTGTGTTACCCATCATAAAGAAATCCACCACCGACTAGGACAAGCTAGCCTATTGGCAGCCTATCTCTCTCCTTCCCCGTTATTGAAAGCCCTCAAACATGCAGTGTTGAACTGCATCACGCAATTTCCGAAAGCTAATGGACTCAACTTCCCACTCCGATCTGGGCTCTGTAGCAGATGCTCAATGGAAACCGCTCTCACACTTGTCACCAACTTTCTCACCACGGTTCCCCACGGTCACCACTCATCCATGGTCATCGTGCATGATGGCTCAGCAGCCTTTGATCCTGTATATCATTACACTCTCCTCCAAGCTCTCCTCAGCGTTGGCCTCCAGTCCACCACGCGGTCATTGGTCAACTCTTAACCGGCACTCTGTCGCTTGCCTCCTTGTAGAAATTACACATGGGTCAGTCCTCGGGCCCCCCGCCTTTTTACTCTCCACGCCAGACTCTGAGCAAACTCATTGCATTCCTAATCTTCTCTTTAGCCCTATACTGATGTGACTCCAATAATCTAATTCCCTACATTCCTCCAGAACTATCCTTTTGGAACACCAACAGTCTTTCTCCCATTCATTACTGAAAGTCCAGCATTTAATTGCTTCTAAAGAAATGACAGACCGGCTTTCGTAAGCACACGAGTACCTCGCTGAATGGAGTGTTATTAACATCAGTTCAATACCTTGTCTGGGCAAAGCAATAACATTCTGTCTTTATAGCCACGAGCAATGTATCTGCTGCATTTGAAGCAGTTTGCAGAAGTCTACATTGGACCAAACTAAACAGGGGAATTCCAAAGGGTCTTCTCAGTCTATTGATTGCGCTCCATGCACAGTCTGTGATTCAGGTTAAGACTTAATGCATCTGGTGCTTTGTCTAGATCTATACCCACATCAAGGGGCTTCAAACAGGGGTGCATTTTGGCCCCCTGTCTGTTGAACCTTTACATGTCTGATGTGGAGGAATATTTACATCCGTCGGCACTTGCACCACCTGAACTGAATTATTTGAGAGTTACCCACTTAAGTTCTGCCGACGATTTCTTCTTATTTGACACTACAGAAATCGGCCTTCAAAGCCAGTTGAAGGCTTTTTGGCAGCTTTGTGGAGAGTCACTCACTAACCATTAACTCAAAGAAAACTAAAATGATGCACTGTTCATTGAAGAAGAAATCAGCTGCCTTTCCATGGTGGTTCGAAGACCAGCCCTTGGAGCGGGGGATCATTTCATCTATCTGGGCTTCCAGATTGTGTCCCAACTATGTAAAGTCTGGATCACTGAGCGGTTGGGGGCCCTTTCCATTAGCCTAACAAATCAATTGATAGTGGACCTAAAACATGGTAGGTTCTCGTTATTACCAGCACTTAGATTCTACGAAGGGAAAATTGTTCCTGAATTATTATATGGTTGTGAAATTAATCTTTGTTTGACCAATGCATCACTTTCTCATACTGAAAGTCTTACATGGAAACAAGCTTTACATCTGCAGTAGTCTGTACCTCTAGCTGCCATTCAATATGAATTGGGTATACATTCATTGAGGTCACAAGCAATATGGAGGCTTTTAACAATGTATGGGAAAATTGTATCCCTTTGGCCGGGTCTCTGTATCAAAACCTGGAGTCTGTAATGGTGAGTAGAAGAGTGACCTTTTTAAATGATGAAGTGCCTGGAAAGTGCTGTTTGCTTCACCTGTCCCTCTGGACCTTTGCTGTCAGTTCCGTGAACAAGGAAAAAGGATCCATGGTACAGCTTTGGACATTTTAGTATACTTGTTAACCTCTATACAAGGCTCATATTTCCCTCTTATTGTTGTAGGCAGTGATTCAGAGGATCCTCCCCCATACACAGAAAGCACTCGGTAGTGTCTGGAAAGTGCTGTTCACTGTAAGTGGATGAGTGTAGTGCATGTTTTAGTATTAGCGGAGTGCATTTATGTCTATTTTTATGTGATCCTGAGCCTCAAGCAATTGTGTATGCTGCCTCCTGATGAGTCGTGTGCACAGCATTTAGAGTTGCTCGGTGGTTACCACAGCAACAGCTGTTTGCCTCGCTGATTGTTGCTAGCTTGGCCTGGCCCGGATATTTTGTTCTCACTATTTTCAATTACTTACTGTCCTGTTCTTTGATATAGGTCTCTATAACCTGTATGCATCGTTAGTTCCTGCTTTAAGCATTAGTTGCCACCAAGTTTAAAATGTGTTTGATTTGTTGATGTTGTACCGCGTTGAGTCAAAGTAAATCTGCTTGTGGTTTGATGACATGTTTCTGTGACTATGAGTGAGAGCGATCCCTTAGCAGGGATCAGCAATAGTATATTGGCTGGAATCCCTGTATGTATTTCAACCACCGAAGAAAGTCCACATATTGTTGCAGCGAGGGCATAGGATATGTACCCCCAAGACAATCTCCAAACCGGCAGCTGGTGGGAAATCTAAACAATTGACATCATATTTCCCGAAAGTACAGCCACTAAAGAAAATAGACGAGGAAATTGCAGCCAAAGAAATTGTGGCTGAACTAATTAAGGCACTGGGTTGTGTCAGTTCAAAATTACTTGAAGTAGTCATGCTCAAACCAGTGGAAGTGGGCAAAACCTGTGTGAGGTAGGTGATTGCAGCGAGTCAAAAATCTGAGTTCACTAGTATAGTCCTTGCAACGGATCAGACAGAGTTGGAATACTGTGAAGAGGTAAGTACCTGAGTCGATACTGAATGCTATATTAGAAGCGCAAGCATGTGTAACGGCCATGGTACATAACAGCATGAACGCAATTAGTGCTCCCTCCCATAATCCAACAATTGACCGGGATTTGGTATATGGTGATCTAGAAGTTGAGTATTTGGGCAATATCATGGAGGTGTCTTCTACACCGAGTCATATAGATAAGGACACCCAAGAATTCTATAATGCCCCGCTGTGTGATATTTCCACTCTGTGGAGTGAAACAGGGTTGCATTGTGGCGGTGACCCTGTTCAATTTATATTTAGCAGATATGCAATTACACTTCATGAATTTGGATACAGACAGTGGAAGTTGGTCTGCACCTGTTGGTTGGCTCGCATATGCGGATGATCAGTTATTGGATCATACTCCTAGAGGACTGCAAAATATGTTAAATGCGTTGGCAGATTACACTAAACGAAATGGCCTGAAAGTAAACATTGACAAAAGTAAGACTATGGATTATTTGGTGGGAAAGGCTCCTAAACAACTTGTGTGGACGTTTGAAAATATTTGACTTGAGCAGGTCAAAGTATATAAATACTTGGGTGTGCTCGTGGATGAACAACTAAAATGGGATAAGCACTGGTTTGCAACTAAAGACAAGTGTGGGAAATCGGTGAACACAATTAGTGTGTTTATTGGGAACAATTTTGGCTTCTCAACCCAAGCTATCCTGAAAAATCCAAAAAAATGTATTTCCCTGATGCTACTGTATGGCATTGAGGTTTGGGAGCATAATTATTTTGCTGCACTAAAAAGGTTTGAAGCCCTGATCCTTAGGAAATTGTTAAGGATGCTATAATTCTAAATTAAAGGCATTGTGGTGGCGTGTGTACGAAGAATAGTAATGTGCTTTGCAAATTTAAAGTCGATAGACAATAACACTATTATTGTATCATACATGCACGCATATCTGAAGATTGATTATTGTAATATTATGGGAACAATAGGTAAGATCATGTCCTATATAACAAGTGGTCTGTAGGCTTTGAGTGTGATCCTTTACCTGGCCGTCACTACCAGTTCAAAGGTTGGTTGAAGAAGAAACTGGCAGTGTATAGCCAGGAGTGTCATCTTGTTGAGTTGGCTACCAAGAGTCAAAGTGAACATTATTGCCAATATAGGATGGCATGAATATCATTGCCCAAATATATAATGGCATATCCTAAACCACAGATTTTCAGATATTATCTAATGTTGACGTTTAATCATAGTTAAGCACTAGAGATAAAAGGGGCGAGACTTGGGATAAGTGGTCCAGAAAGAATGTGTCAACTGTGTGTGTGCTCTGTGTTGGATTCCTTAGAGCACTTATTTGTATATTATGATAGCCTAACTGTGATTTGTACTAGCTTTTTAAAAATCTTTTAATAATCTACTCGACCCTAGCATTGTATCATTGATATGGTAAAAATGTATGCAAGTTGATGATATTAATTCGATTTTTTTTAATGGTCACATTTTCCAGAAAATTCTAGAAATTTTAAATAGTTTAACCTAGGATGTTTTTAATTACATTGCAGTTGTATTATTAATGTAGCTGTGATTTTATGTACTGTGATAGTCTAATGATGTATAGATATTGTTAAGGGATGTTATCGGATTTGATTGTTGTCTATGTATGTAATATGTGTTGTATATACAAAGCCATATAGCCGAAAGTATATTACGCAATAAATACATTTAAATGAAGTCCGTCTTTTATGAGATGATTTTGTCTCAGTAGGGTCTCTCTAAGGAGGACCTTGGGAGAGATCCAACTACGGTAAAAATAGCACTCTATCGCCAGGACCGATCGACATTGTTGAGCTCATGCACTCCTATGACTCTTTAAAACATCTGCATAAGGATCACAAGAGACCGGAGGTGCTTGCCCCCTACTTGTCAATTTATCCCAATCGCAGGGCGAGGAGGACCTTTTTACTGTTTCAATTACATTTGTTGCAGACCAAAGAGTTATTAGTTTGCTCTGGCCATTGCAAGGTCTTCATGGGTAAATGTAGCTTTTGTGGAAAAAACGATGAGGTGGAAAATCTTGAACACCGGACCCTTTCACCGAACTCATGGTGTGGGTGTTGGGAATCTCTGGCCTAAATTGTTATCTGGGTTTACCACAAGCACAGTTGTCGCTGTAGTCGATTTGTCAACAGTCTGAATTTAGAGGGAACTATAAAGGATGCTTCTAGGTCTTCACTGGTAGGACCTTGAGTGGGACTTATTAATTACATTTAACAGTTTGCCTGGTTTGTATGTTTAAAAAAACTCGAATGATGCTGCTCAAGGTGTTTTTAATGTGGCTGTGTTTTGGTTCTATGTAATAATTTGCTCTAAAAAATAATGCCATACAAAAAAAAGAAGAAGAATAAAAAGAAATAATTAAAAAAAGAAATCGCTGAAAAATTGCAGTTTTTTGCAGGGACATTATTAGATGGAACATGCGGGAGGACACCCCCACTTCCCCTGTCCCTATATAATGTCACCAAGACCTTTTCCCGGTGACATTATATACAGCCACTATATATATATATATATATATATATATATATATATATATATATATATATATATATATATATATATATATATATATATATATATATATATATATATATATATATATATATATATATATATATATATATATATATATATATATATATATATATAGGGATATTATTACCTGATACCATCTTTTTATGGATATGACATTGTTGCTATGTTTTAACACTAGAACTCACTGTATTATAATTTGTTTAATGCTCTAATTGTATAGAGTGAATGTAGTTTGGCTATTCTGTCATGTTGGGGGTTTCTTAGAGTGGGAATTTCTGAGTGTAGCGTATTATTGTGATTGTTGGGATGTGTTTTAAAGTACACTTGATACATTTGTATGTATTTAATGGTCATGACATAATTGTTGCTGGTCTAAACGCTACTTTAATATGTATTTTCTTTCTTCCTATTATGGATTTTATAAAAGGCTTAATTGCCAACCAAAAACAGTAAGCATAATCTCTTCCAAGGAGTAAGATTTTTGGAATACCCCATCGATGGACTTTAAGGACCCAAGATGTGGGGAAATTCAAAAGAGGTCTAAAGATTAGCTCCTGCACGATCGGTCGCTCCCACTCCTACTGGGACAAGGCCCTGCCCCCCCTTTGTGGGCCGAACTCTTTGCCCTGTGATAAGGTCAGTACCCTGACCTTGTAAAGAGGGGATGGGAACCCCTCTCAGCCTGGGGTGGGAAGCTTAACAGGGAGAAATCAAGAGCCAGTCCTGCCCCAGATGAGGGCGGTGGCAGTTGTGAGGGCCTACATTCCTGCATGCTCCCCACCCCCAAGTGCCAGTTTCTTTTTATGTAACACTTCGTTGCATCACCCCATGCCTGTGATACAGAATGCTGGCAGAATGTCCTCTTCATTGCAGAAAGTTAACAAAAAAGAACACAAATACAGGGATGTTAACCATCAGCGGCCCACAAAGAGGCCTGTGGACACTCGGGTCAGGAAAGATGCCATTTGGAGAGAAAGGTACAGGGTAACCAGATAAAAACACATGCAAGCACTACACTGTTAGCAGCACGGGAAGGCGAAGGACAAAGGCAAGAGCGAGTGTGCCTACATGGCAGCCTTCTGAGCAACGCACCCCCCCCCTGCTCCCAGGATGCCAGAGTGGCAACTCTGGGAGGGGCCCCTGGACCAAAAGGGATTTGCAACAGAGTGGCAGCCACTCAAATAAACCATACGCACCTCAGGGTGGGTGTCATGGGGCATAGTGTTGGGGGTGGGAGTCATGGGGCATAGTGTTTGGGGGTGGCGGTCATGGGGCATAGCGTTTGGTTTAGGGGGTGAGGTCCTTAGGGGGGGTCCAGAGCCATGCCATTTGTGGGGTGTGGGGGCACCATGGCTATCCCATTGTTGGGGGGGTGGTCTTAGGAAAGGGGGGGCTAAGGCCATGTCATTGGTGGGGGGAATAGGGTGTGGACCAGGGCCATCCCCCATTGGTGGGATTTGGTGGTGTATGGGAGACCAGGGCCATGCCATTGGTGGTGGGTGGGAGGGACCAGGGCCATGCTGTTTGGTGGGAGGGCATATCCCGTGGTATAAGACACAGTATTTATCCTTTAAAAGGGAGGACCTTTTAAAGTTGCCAAAGAATGTAATGGCCTATTGTCGTTATGATGCATCTGAACCACATATTGAATCTGTGGATGTGGGCACAGCTAATATAAGATCTGTACAAACCTTAACCATGGAAAGACCATTTGAGGGCCCCAAGGATAAAAATCCCCCTTACTCCCAAAGGAACAGCGAAATGGAATCTGTAAATAATGGCTTAAATAAACTGCCTTCCTCTTTATCAATTAATTCTAGTAATTTGCACGTGAATACCTTTAAGGGAAATATAGTTATTTTTCAAATTAAAAAGT
Organism: Ambystoma mexicanum; assembly: GCF_040938575.1. Classification (NCBI taxonomy): domain Eukaryota; kingdom Metazoa; phylum Chordata; class Amphibia; order Caudata; family Ambystomatidae; genus Ambystoma; species Ambystoma mexicanum. The sequence continues at coordinate 156,194,570 of NC_090941.1, read as the reverse complement.
TGACAAAAATACCCAATTTTGCTGTTGGGGACTACAAATCCCATAATCCCATGAGTACTGGGACAAGGAAGATGGCTGAAGAGCAATGTTGCAGCAGTAGTTAGTCAATTAAGCCCACACATGAGGGAAGCCGAGAGGCTTAAAAAGCCCCCTCAGGTGCAGGTCATTAGAAGGAGTTGGAACTGTGGCTCGAGTGCGTGCAGCAATAGTAGTAGAAGTAGGCAGAAGAAAGCACGGTGTTGCAATCCAGGCAGAAGTGAGAGAACCGAAGGGACTCCACGACTGTGTGCCATCAGATTTCAACTGCTTGTCCTGTGAGGGCCCTGTTCCCCCAAACTCTGGTGTGAAGGAAAACCGGATTTTCCCCATGTGACCCTAATTGCAGAGTTTGCACAGCAGGAAGTGTGCCGGAGACCGTGGCCAGAAGATGCTGTGAAGCCGTGGATCTCAGGAGTGAGAAAGACTCCTTAAGTGTGTGGCCGGACCAGAGACACCCTCAAAAAGGAAGGCTGTGGGTCCAAAGAGAAGCCAGAAGTCCTGCAGCAGACGAAGGAAGGAATACAGAAGCTGGTGAGTCTAACTAAGCGTTCTGATTCCTTGTGCAAGCACTGCCGGCAAAAGTAAACAATCACTTGTGTATGAGCAAATGTGATGCTAAACCAACTGGTGATTATTTAGAAATAGAACACTTGAAATGTAGCATTCGCTCATAACTATTAGGGAAAATTCTCATAAATGTGCTAATTATTTTCACCTTAAAGACCCCCAGCAACTTTGCTAGATTTTGAGAACTTGATTCGTTTACCTGGAAAGAGTGTGAGCCTTTTTCCCCCCACTCTTTCATGTATTTTGGTGTGCGTTTTACTCTTGTATTCTTGGATTATGGAGTTTTAAGATAACTCCATAGGCATCTCTTCATGCGTGTTACAAAACACCTTTAGTGCAGTGACACAGGGATGTCCATTTAGACTTTCCACAGGTTTAAACACCTTCTCTGGGATAAACCACCGTTTTCCAGAGAATGTAAGGTTAAATTGACTTTACTAGTCTTTTTAAATTACTACACCCAGCACACACTATCTTCCTATAGAGTGCTGGAGGGGTTACCTTGTATCCCCTATGTCTAGAAACTCATGTAGCAGTCAAATGCTAACCTTTTCTATCGAAATGGCTGGTGGGAGTGGTTTTACAATGAACTACCATGACTTTTCCCGACCATGAACACCGGTAGCTAAAAAATCGTGGGAGCCATGTTTTTCAAGATGGTGCCTTAAACCCCTTTGTTTAAACAGGTCCCGGTCTTTTTTCGCCATTTCTTTTTGGTAAGGTCCTTCTAGTGTTTGTCTCTGTGCGCCAAACTAGGTTTGGTCCCTTTGTTTTCGTGCCTTTGGGCGGGCTTCAGGACTGAAGACCGCCTCTGGCGTCTGAGTGTCTGGGGTGGGCAGGAAGTGAGGGAGGTGCGCAAAACTCCCCGTGCTTAGTCTCCTAGGAGACCCAAATGCACTCTGGCGTGATTGGCTGGCTGACTGTCCAGCAGTAGGCTCCGAGCAGCTAATTGACACGGCTCCACAGCGGAATCGGTTTCGTCCTCACTAACATCACGGACCTCGCTGGCTCCAGACGCGTTTAACAAGCACAACACAGGCGCGCCTGTACAGATGATTTCCGGCTTCCTTTTCCCCTTCTTTTAGAGGCCACGCGCAAGCCCTCCAGTTGCAACCACAGTCGCTATTTGAAACGAGCCTGCACTTAATAACACCTGAGAGGCCCAAATAGGTTCTCTTCAGTGTCCATTACGGCGCACTCGAATTAAGTAACTCTCGAAGTTTCACATTCTGGTCTAAGATCTTTTGAAGATAACAATGTGGGTTTCGTGCCTTCTCTTAACGACATAGCATGACGCCTATGAAGTATTCAACACTGCTATATACTGCTTTTCTCCTCTGTCCTGAAGACGGCTACAGCTGCACCAACAGTCAATGTTTTTTGTGCATTGCCTGATTTTTTTAGGTGCCATTAGCCGAAACATATGTCGACCTTTCACAAAAGTAAACCTAATAAATATCTTTAGGTTTTTTTCCATATGATAGAGCTAGTTTGATCCATAAATGCTCTACTTTTCACCAGTAAACGTTGGCCATTAAATGCTCACCTACTGGTTTGTGATCATTTTCGTTTTTTTATATATTTTCTCCTTTTGATAATTATTTGTCAACCTGGCATGTTGATTCTCACTTACCTCAACTACAGAGCACATGTACTGCTGTTTCTTTAGTAAATTAAGGTTTTAGAGGCACTGCATTGTGACCAAGAATAATAAATTTAGTTTTTAATTGTCATTATCGGGTGGTTTCTTCTGATCACATTATTTTTTTCTGCCATAATGCTTTATGAACAAAGTTTATACATGTTCTGTATTTTGAATTTTAGTCAATTGAAATTTTCACATTGAAATGTTTTTAAAAAATTCTGTTTTGTGTTAGAACACGTTGGCGAGTGCATAGGTGGTTGTTCAGCTCGGCGACAGACACATCATTCACCCCACTGCAGGTCCAAGGTCCCAGGGTCATCACCTCCCTCTCTCTCCCTCCGGGAGGTTTTCTCTGTCAGTGTCCTTTGATCCTTAGAGGTGGTGCTCCCAGAAACTGGATCTGTCCTAAATGCTCAACATGACTGTCCAGCAAGGACAGCCACCCTGCTGGGTGTGTGGCAGCTAGGCTGGAATGAATGGGAGAAAACAGTTTAAAAGGTGAGTCTCTGGGACTGGAAAGCAGAGTCGACCACTGGAACGAAAGAACCGAAGACGAGCTGGAAGAGGAAGGCTGCTGCAACTCCTGGACTGTTGGTTTGCCCGGTGAAGCCCTGCTGCAGGTCCGAATCGCCAAAGCTCATCTCAACAGATAAGCCCCTTCACAGACTACTTCTTCCTTTGACTTGGTGGGACCAATCAACTCGTAAGCCACCTGGATACCATTCTCTGAGCTGGTTAGGGTTAACCAGGGGGACGGACACCAGCTTGTGTGCTTGACTACAGCTACTCGAACTGAAGTGACTCCATTTTGTCAGCGTTTTCAGACGATCCCATGCAGTTCAGAGTCCCCTGACGTCCTCCCTCTTGTCCCCACGACTGAGGCTCAGGAACAGTGAGATCTGAAGCAACTGCCAGGAACCAACGTCTTCAGCTGCAGCTCTTGCTTCATATTAAGTTACTGTGCCAACCTGATTGAGAGAACGCATCTCTTGCGGTGAAAGTTCGTGGAACTTTCGCAACTTACAGGCCTAATCAGCTGGTGACCCAACATATGATTCTTTTTTGTACAAACTACTTCTGAGAACTTTGGCAAAGACTTTACCGATTACTTCAAGAACTGCTCTTTCCTATCCAAGACACTAGCCCATTGACTTTGGCCTAGGCCTATTGACTTGAATCGAGTCCTCTTGTGAACTGAAGCTATTTGCACTGCCGAAGAAAGTATTTGTGATCTATTCTATTAACTTGTACTTTACCCCCCCACCCTATTTAAAGTGACTGAAATGCTATTTTGCTCCTATTTCAGGGGAGCCTAATTTACTCAGAAACGAATTGGTTTGGTGTTGAAGTTTATTTGTGTATGATATTAAGTTGCATCCTTCTAGGGAATGTTTTCTAAATGATTGTGTAATACGTTAAGTGTTTTACCAAGAAACCTTGAGTAGAAGTGTCTACTTGAACCACTGTGATTGTAAGACCTCTGTGTAACATTCTTGTACTGCTCACATTCCCTCTTGAGATAAGCCTGGCTGCTCAGCTCGCTACCACAAAACTGTGTAAAAGAGACTTATACCCAAGGTTGGTTTTGCTTACACCTGTAGTCCTAATTGTATGTCGTTATCCTAGAGGGTACTGCCTGCAATTCTGCCTAACAATAACCGAATAACCTTTCTTTCACGGGTGTGAGAAAGAAACGCGGCAAAACTTTATTATCGAACTTTACTTTTATGAAAACCCATAAAAGGAATGGCTGCGTGGGCTTAATAAAGATTCTGAGAGGAAGAGTGCCCTCTGAATCTATACTTAAGCAGTAAAATAAACTTGAAAACAGAGTCTAAGTAGTTAACAGTATCATTACAAGTGGTAAAGAGCAAGCATTGCCCAAGCCAAGAGTGAACCAAGTGTTTCTCTAATTGGTGCAAAACCAGCCTTTCCCAGAGCCAAAGAATGGTGCAAGCATTGCCGTGAGCCAAACAGAACACCAGCATTGCACAAAACAAGAGCGTGCAAGCATTACCTGAAGCCAAGAGAGACTGACAACAGAGCTTCTGGGTAAAGTATCCTGGCTGGCAGAATACCAAGAGGTAAAGGCAAGGTTGGGGAAAGGGCAGCTTGCTACTTATAATGGCTCCTTGAACCATTACAAGTAGCTGATACAACCCACATTCTCAAAGTCAGTAGGGAAGCAGAGAAAAGTGTAATCTAAAGGCAATTTTGTGTTATTATTGTGTCAGACAGACAAGTGTGGCAAAGAGGCTTCCCCTCTGGAAAAGGCAGTATCCAGAGGAAGATTGCCTTGCTTACTTGAAGGTGTTGAGGTACCATAAAGTGAATCTGGTCATATCTGAAAATTGTGTAAAGTCACACAGTACTGAAGCTGTGGTGGTGTTTTGGTTATCGATAGATTTATGTACTTTAGTAGGACAATGGAAGGTGGAATCCTATGAGGAAGAGGAGTAGACGCTCATGGTGAAATCTTGAAGAAGTTACTCTAAGCTGAGCGTTGCTAAATTGAAAGTAGAAGTGCTATGAAGTCATCCTGACAAAGATACAAACTGACTCCCAATATCATAAAGAAAGACTTACTAAGTGTTGACCAAAGCTTTGTTTCATTACCATCACCAGAAGTTGTGTCTATTTGCACTTAACAAAGAACTGTGGTATTTCTTCTGGGACAAGAAGTTGTGGCATAGCATCTTGGCTGTAAATAACACTGATGCCAATTGATCAAGTGGAAAGTCTTTATTCAGAAAGAAGATAAGCTTTTCTGTTATAACGTCGATTAACACACTTCTTTCTGACATATTGAAGGAGAAAAGAACTGAATTGAGACTTTATTATAAACACAGGTTTTCTTGTTTTTTTTTGTGGAACATTGGAACTGAAATTATATTGATAGCTGGGGAAGGGTTGTTCACCCCGGCTACCAAGAAAGACTGAATATCATTGTTGTTACTATGAATTGCCATTTATTTTTATGCATTTGATGTTTAAGTGTGAGCGCCAGATATCCTCCGTTAGTGTTTTTCTTTAGTTTTGATAGGCAGGGAAATCCTTGTCAGAGTAGGGATAGTGAAGTGTTTGATGAAACGTATATTTGAATGAAACAGAAAAGTTTAAGAAACCATTTAAAAGATGTCGACCTCACATTTCTGACCCCTAACCAGAGCCTCACCGGAAAATCTCCAGAAATCCCTGTAGGCCAATCCACCACTGGATAAGCTCTTAGCTCAGTAGTTCCTGGTGTGAGGTCATGGCGACTGTATTGTTTGGGTGACTGAGCTGCAGGGAGGGTTGCCCATCTGTAGGCAGCAACATAGAGCACCCCGAAACTGGATCAGAGTAGATGTTTTCTAGTGAATCCATGACAGAAAGCTACTTGAGCCAATGACAGCTGTCGATAGGATAGAGACCTGGGGCTTTCTGTGATGAGAAGGTTAGCTGGACCAAGCAAAATGCACTCAGGTGAGTGGTGATGTAAACAGAGTCCCAACAGAGAGGAATTCCACGTAGGATTTCCTCAGAATCTCCCGTACCTTTAGTAAGGAGGGGAAAATCCAATCACAATGACAGGAACACTGACATTCTGTGGGCCAAGGCACAACAAAAGGGATCCATGGGGAGGGGCTAGCCCTTGCAGTTAGGCATGGGTGAGGAACCCAGGAAAAGAATTAGACATCATTATGCATTAATAACAGAATAACTGAACAGTAGGGGGTGTTCAGTAAAGGTATCCCAATTTAGTGAGTGAGGAACAGTCTAGGGGGCAGGAGAAAACTCTTTAACCAGGGGAATCCTAGTGCCTCACTATAGAGATGCTGACAGAGAAATGTTGGTGAAGTGGCATCGGGTCACTGGATTCAGTGTATTTATTTATTTATTGGGCATTTGTAATGCGCCTATACAGCAAATGGTGTTTCAAGGCGCACCAAGACAAAGGAGGGGGGGGGGGGGAGGGGAGAATAGGGATGAAGAAAAACAACAACGGTCCTACCAGGCCTTTTGTGATTCGTGTCGTGCAAGTGCAGCGGGGGACAGGGGAGGGGGAGTGCCGAGCAGAGCGGAAAGCTCTGATTCTAAAGAAGGAAAGGAAGTGCAGGTTGGAGTGGTGATCGCACAATTGCTGGAGGGGGGGGGTTGGGGAAAAGGGCCCATGGGATAGGTAAGTGCTAAGGGGAGGCAAGGTGGGTAAGTACCATGGGAATGCAGAGAGCACAGGGGAAAGAAGCTCCACATGCTAAATGCGAGGAACGGGACTGGATGGGCTCAAAAGGGGGTGCAGGCCCAGTCAGGCTAGTGCAGCGGGAGGGAACCCGGTAGGGAAAGTGCCGGTTAGGGGGAGTGAGGGGGGCAGGGGGACCAAGTGCAGGGATAGAATGGTTGAGGAAGGCCTGGTGCCCTCTAAGAATCAGAAGGAACCAGGCAGCCAGTCAAAATGAGCCAGGGGGACATTAGCAGGGGAGAGGGAGAGAAAACTAAGTTCTTGAAAAGCTTCCATAACATAAGGATATCTGGCTCAAGCCTGAGAGGTGCATGGAGGCCATTCCAGAGGGAGGCACCGGCGGAAGAGAGAGGGAGATCTATCCCCCCACTCTCTGCTTGGAAAAGCGTCTGATCTGTAGAGAGTTGGAGCTAGAAGACCGAAGGGCTCCAGCAGGGAGGTATTTAGGGAATGAGAGTTGGATGTAGTGGGGTTCCAGGCCCCAGAACGCCTTGTGGATTATGCAGAGGGCTTGAATTTGATTCTCACAGCAAATGGGTTAGGGCTGGAGACATGGGGTACCTGGGCTTGAGACCAAGGATACGTCTTGCAGTAGTATGGGGGTGAAGGGAGGATTTAGGCAGATTGAGGAAGAGGTTGTTGCAGCAGTCCAGCCTAGAGAGGACCAGAGCTCTGGAGACATTGAGTTTCAGGGGGAAGGTGAGGAAAGAGAATGACTAAGAGGGGGTGCAGCTGCAAGTGGGCTTTCTTGGCAAGGTCTGTGATGTGAGGAGAGAAGGAAAGGAGTCGTAATGACACCAAGGGTTTTTGCCTCTCAGGAGGGTGGGGAGGGCATGGAGGGCAGCGAGAGAGTAGGAGAGAAGGAGGGAGCTGGGGTCCCAATGAAAAGGATCTCAATCCTACTGGCATTAAGGCACAGATCGTTAGAAGTACACCATGCCTGAATAGCAATCAGACAGTCGTAAATGAGAGAGGAAGAAGAGGAGGCAGTGGAGGGATGCTTGAAGGAGAGCTACGTGTCGTCTGCATAACAGTGGAAGTGAGGAGAGACGGCAGAGATCAAATGGGCTAGAGGGGCAAGGTAGATGTTGAAGAGCCACGGTGAAAGGATAGAGCCCTGAGGGACGCTGCAGGTGGAGAGTGTGATGGAGGAGAGAAAAGGGCCCATTTGAACCTGGGATGGTCAGTAAGAGAGGAAGGGGGTTAAACCAGTCCAGTGCCAGATCCGTGTTGCCAAGAGTATCACAGAGCCGTTTTATAAGGGTGGCATGATTGACCATATTAAAGGCAGAGGAAAGGTCAAGAAAGATGAGAATAGCGGGAGAGTTGGAATTGATATTAGAAAGCACGTCTTCACAGGTCTTCAGAAGTGCAGTTTCTGTGCCTCTGAAGCCAGTCTTGGTGGTCATGGAGACAACCAACAGTGTGGTGGATCAGCTCAGAGAGGATCAGCTGTTCCAAGAGATTGCCCTGGAAAAGATTAATGGAGATAGGGTGCTTGCAAGCCAGACGGGAGGGGTCAGCAGAAGGCTTTTTGAGGAGAGGGTGCACAAGGGGGTGCTTGAGGAGTAGTGGGAAGGAGCCAGTGGCAAATGAGTGCTTTCCGAAATCAGCCAAGGCTGGAGAAAGGGAGGCAATGATGTCCTTGATAGTTCTGGAGGAGCAGGGGAGCACCTGCTTGGAAGAGACTTTCATAGAGAGGACGTGTCTAGAGACTTCATCCAATGATATGAGAGGAGGGCCAAGGGAGGCCTGAGAGCGGGTGAGGGAGAATGGAGCGGTGTAGAGGAGAGGGAGGACAAGATGTCCTGCGTTTTGGTTAGGAAGGGAGGACAGTGCAGAGGGACAGGGATGGCAGAGGAGAAGGAGAGACTGCACTAGGATTGGCAAGTTCCTTGCAGATTTTGAACAGTTCAGCCGTGCTGTTAGTGGCCGCATTGTATGCCTCAACAGGTATTCTCAATGAAAGGATGCATGAGTTAACCAGCAGGCAGCAACCAAAGATACTGGCATATATGTCTTTTATAAGCCCCTGTCATTACTGGGAAGGGACACTTTTGCTACTGTAGGTAGATTATGACCACAGGACAGGGCTGCCCCCAGGTAGCCTGCTCTGTATTTCTAGTTATTATAGAAAATAAATGTATATCCAGGTTTGTCTAAACTGGTTCTAGCTGGGAGCCAGGAGAAGGGAATGGTATCAATCTTATCACCCTAGTGGCGGTATCACACTTTTTTGCATGTTAGGTTTTGGGGGATAACCAGAGCTCTGACATTATTATGGTTAAGATAGATTTCTAAACTCTGACCTGGTGGGCAGAGGTTTAGGAGGCCACCCTAGATTAGTGGAACAGGGGAACCTTCTCGACAAACCAGACCAATCTACGGTAGTTTGGCAGGTGGTCAAGACTAAGTCTCAGGAGGGGTGAGAATGATCGTAAGCCCACAATGAGCCAACACAGTAAAAACTCCACAGATTACCCTAAAACAAATGTATATCAAAAATACATTTATTATAATCAAAACACAATTAAACCACAGTTATGAAGAAACAGTTATGAAGAAACAATACCACACACAATCATTCACTATCTAACATATATACAATAATGTGATTAGTCCTAAGGCTGATGATGGGAGTGTGGGGGGTAATAACCACAGCCTGTAACATAAAGGGTTTAAATCAACACAGATATCAGTTTGGGCAGTCCTTCATCAACAATCCCTAACTTATGTAGTCCAGCCCTACCAAGAGAGGAGCCTACCGCTCAAAGTACAGTTGTGCATTAACAACGCGTGGTTGTGTGTAAATGCAAAAGGGGGTTTTATTCAGATGGCTGTAGCTGCTCAGGAAGGAGCTTGAGGAATAAGTTCATATTCCTAGAAGAGGGACTACCCTTGCAGATAAAGCGACTTTTGTAGCTAGGGAATAGCTGGGGAGCGCAGGCTATTCCAGCCAAAGTGAGTGTCTTTTGAGGGACACTTGTGCGTAAAAAGGGATGGATGTGCCAGGGGGCCACCGGTAAATTAGGAAAGTGCTCACCGACCCTCGACAGAGTCAGTACCAAACTTTGGCAGTTTAGCCCACTTCACTTGTATGTGTTAACCCTGCAGCCTCAGGATGCTCCGGCTCTCAGCGCCTGCGGTACGGGACGATCGTCCGTAGCAGGATGTTTGCTTTTTCTCAGCCCTTGAAGGAAGAAGGATAGTTCTGCTGCAGCACGTCTCAGGACACAGTAGGCAAGAACTGCAGACACTTTCAGTGATGGTCACCATAACCGGGTGATAAAGGAACCGCAAATGCTTGTGGCGTGGTGCACTCTTGTAAATCGCAACCCAGAGGAGCTAGGCCAATGAGATTTGGCGGGAGAGCCCAGGACAACAAGCTAGCGATTCCCAGAGTCTCGAGTCTCAACTCGGGACAACAGCATTCCTGTGAGAAATACCCTGGGTTTGCGATATTCGGTTCACTGGCCCAGGAAAACTTCCAAAGAGGCTCTTTTCGAGGATAAGTAGGAGAAGCCGAGCGTATTTATTTCCACTAGTCCAAAGGGGGCAAAGTCCCCTTCCATGTCTTCTTGGTTTGACAAAGAAACAGGGGTCCGACGGGAAAACAGTGGGGTCAGGGTGCCAAATCTTCCAAGCACGTCACTGGTGGTTCATCGAGTCTGCTTTCTTGTTAAGGATACTTTGCTGCTTATGAGTTTCGGTGTGAAGCTCAGTAGATCGACCTGGTATGGATGCAGAGCCTCTTCTCTTATCCAAGATTCGGTACGCACTCAACTCTCAGATAGCCAATTGACGATCTGCTCTCTTGCATGCACGCCAGATGTGGGCCAATCGTGGCCCACGTTGGTTCCAATCATTCATGGCTACCAGACATACTGGCACCAGAAGTGTAGATTGGGACCAGACAGTCCCAACCCTGTAGGAACCCGGTTTTCACAGGAGGATGCATGCCCAAATAAGGAATACCCGGTTATCTCGACCTGGGGGAAGACAAAGGGACAAAATGGCCAAAGGACAGAACAAAAGACTTTGTGGCACAGCCCTTTTTGGCGCTGCCACAGTCTTGGGCCAAATGCGGTAAACGTGATATGGTCCATTAAAATGAAGTAAAAATACTTTAAAAGTAAACCGCTGCCACCAGTTGATCCTAGGCACACCACACTTGGCTGCACCCAACTGCAGGCGAGAGCTACATTATACACGTAGCCTTCCAAATCTTGATGATATTTTACCTTAAGATAATGTTGTCCATGGTTTTTTGTTCTTTTATAAAAGGCTATCATTAGCTCTTTTTTTGTAGTAGATACACAGCAGGCTCGATTTTCCAGCCGACCACAACTTAATTGATGAAGTTGAGAGCCCCCACTAGCACCAATTAAAGTATATTTTTTTCCTTTTCTGGTCCTTTTGTTTGCATTTATGCAACTACAACAAATACATCTACCTACTACGAGCTGACACTTTGTCCTTTCTTTTATGGATACCTCACAGGTTGCACCCTATCCAGCTTTTTTATTGGACTCTTGTTGCGTGTACTAGGATCGTTATTTTTCTTCTCCTGATGAATGTTCAAGACTAGGCTGCTTAAGAACAGAAACATGTTGAGATAATCCACTGGAATGAAACAGGGATTAAAAACTAAATAGTTGTATCATATTAAGAAAATAGTATACAAGGGACTTGTGTACACCGATACCAATTTGTAATGATTATACATTGTATGTAATTTAAGATGTCCTTTGTTTTGGGTGTCTCACTTTGACGTATATTGATTTTTGTAAACCAGTTGATTTAATAACTTTTTAATGAGTATATTTGATTTAAATGAATTGTTTGTTTTTATGATGGTTTTTAGTTATTGTCAGTAAGTCATTTGGTGCACCCTGTGGGATTGAGCTCTGTCTTGTATATATTGAACACTTGTACAAACACCAAAAAATCCTTAGATTGTGGCTAGGGCCATATAACCAAAGGACCCCCTATGCGCGGTACTGTAAGGTACTTGGCATATAGTTAAAATGTTACCAAGAAATGGCAAGAAAGTCGAAGACGTGTCAGTTTCCCAATAAAAAATTAGTGAAAGCCCAGGAGGAGTCATCTGAAGGCTGTGCTCCACTGGAAAAAGTCAGGTTAAGTACTCCAAGCCAAAGCAAAAAGTTTGGGGAGGGGGGTTCACAGGTAAAAGTGCATCTAAGGGAAATCTTTCCTAAAAGTATATACCAGTAAATAAACAACAATCGCACCTTGTTTTTATAGGTTTAAGGAGTTTATGAACAATGTGCTGTTGATAACCAGCCACAGGGTTGTGGTCCTACTGCCTGAATTCAAAAGGTGGAGGCACTTCTACTAACCTCAGCATGCCGCACACATCATCCTGATGACCATCTGGCCAGGTGATGGGAGGATAGCAGCCAGGACTCAGCGCAAACCTGGTCTGCAGTATTAAATCAGGTGGCTCCGTAGCTTGGGGCTATACTTATCCCAAGTACACTGTGAGAAACCCTAAGGTATTCTATTAAGTGGACCTCAGGAATCCTTTATTCAGGTGGTAAGGGGAGGGCTGGTGCTCTCAGATCCAAACCCTGGGGGTTGGCGAGCAAGGGAGGATCACCTGCGTAGGGGAGCTCAGGGTTGTGCTTGGGAGAAAGCCCCAGGTGAGGGGCATTATTATACTGAAGAAGGAGATGAGAATGAGATCCTTGAGGCCTTTGTAGGTTGTATGACATCCATCTCCCTTCTTCCCAATGGAACTCCCTTATTAAAATCCTGCCACCCATACACCTCTGCTAATTCATTTGCAAACACCCAATCTAGCCTAACAAAACATGACCTTTCCCGCAATCCCCTCGGTTCAGTTCACGATCCCGGCTATCCCTGGTTGCTTCACAAACCCTACCAATCTTACTCTTACGAATGTACCCCAAACCCCTAGGATGAGAGCCAAAATCCCATAAAACACCTCTTCCTCTCTATATCCCGTAGGATACTCAAACAAACTACACCCCCTTCCAACACACGCACCTTTTCACAACACGAAACAGAACTAATTCCAGACCTGTTCACCTGACATGTCCCAACCCAAGGGTCAGGCAAAGTCAGACAATTGACTAAAATCACACACACCCAATGGCCCGTTCCTTTCCCCACAGGGATAAAAGGTGGAGCAAGCAAGCACAATACAGGCAAGGCAGATATCATAACGTGAGCACTGCAGTTCAAGAGGAGGCGAAAGACGTCGTATACCGAGAGAGTGACAAGGAGAGAAGCGACCTTGCCATTTCTGACCAAGGCCTGTGAAACCTCCACAGATGGAAACATAAGACTGATATCAATAGCCAGCGTGTATTGCAGCAGATGTCAACTGTACACAAGACCCTCCTCCGCTGATTACCAAGCCGGGGAGAGATGCTGGTCTCGTACGTACCAACCTTGACTCCAAAGAGAAGGAAAGCTAGGCGGTTTATCACAGCTGGTGAGTCGAGTAGAGTGTCCCTAAGAAACCGAACTGTGTTGAACGAAAAGTAGGCAACGGCTAATTTGAACTTTTAAAGGTTTAAGGAAACTATTGATGAAAGAGAGGGAAACCCAGCAACATAGGCATCCGGCACCACATGGGTGCTCACACTCGCACAGGAAACTCTGGGCGATTACCCAATGGTAGAGACTACCATAACCAGAAGGCATGGGAAGAGGGAGAAGAGGTCAAAGTGGTCATACAGGGGTCTTGTAATATCCTATCTACCGTCAAAAATCTTTGACCGACAGATGGTTGTGAAGGAAAGGGAGATGAGTCCCACTTGGTGAAACAAGCGTATGAACTGTGCGTGTAAAGATTGGCAAGAGTGAACCCGGCGGAGGGATGTCCACAGTAAATTGTTTGAAAAGACATTAAGACTCGTGAAAGTAGGAACAGTCATAGTGAACCCAAAGGAGGGAGGATGGCGTTTGAAAGGGGTCCAAACCCGAAAGAGTGAGATCCAGGGGTGGAACGTCATCACCCAAAATTCAATGAGAAAGGAACTGTTTAGTTGATTTGTTGAATATGACTGTGATGGGTCTGCACACGGAAGAGGGGGAACCAGGGGTGAAGCCATCATCCAAAGTATACGAGGAACAGAACTTTGTGTTTGTTCGTTGAAAATATCAGGCCTTCAAAGGCAAGAGACTTTTTATTGAAAAGAAACTTAACCATCAAAGAACCTGATAGCTGGAATGGAACTGTTGGCTCGTGCTGGGAAAGCTTGAGTGTGTGCTCAAGAGATCTACCCTGTCCCATGCTCAAAACGTGGGGAAGGGAGACCCCTGGCAATCCCATCCGGACTTATTATTTGTGAACACTTCTTTCTTTATTGAAAACCCTATCCCACACTCTTTCTGTAATTAGTTGTAAGGATTTGGCAATAGTTTTTTTTAGTATAGGCCATTTACTTTGACAAGACGCCACAAGGACTGCCTTATTTTTCATTTGATGGTCGAAGCTTGCTCCCATCTTAGATTTCGGTTTAGATTAGGTGTTTTTCTCACCCATTTACACAGTTTAATAAACACCCTTTAACTGTGATCACGTGTGTCTGTCTTTACTCTTGCCACCATGAGTTCCTTACAACACCCAAAGTAAAGCTGGGGAGTTTCTCTTGCACCACTATTGGTGCCAGTGGCACTACAATGTCTTATCCAGGGGTGCATGAAGAATAGTGGTACTGAACTGAAAAAATAAATCTCAAAGCCACAATTGCGCTCCATTGCAGCACACAATCATGCACGTTGGAATGGTAGCGTATCAACATATTTAACCGTAGATTTGGTTTCCCCCCTTGCTCTTCCATTTTTTTGATGCGCACTCATTTAAAAATCCGCTCAAAGCCCTGGGCTTCCTTGCACATCCACAAACATCTGCTCTTCTATAGGGAGAAACTTACTTCTTTTGGGTTAAAAAGCAGTGAACAGTCCAAGGCGCTCTTTCCATCAAGCTCCACAGAATACTCATAAGGCTTCTCGGGATCATACAGAACCCCTAGAGGCAAAAGATAAAGGACATTTGTAAACACTGGTTGCTATGCAACTACAAAACAAGTCTTATCCTTGAACTATTCCGTGCAGTAAGCTTTCTGCATTGGCAGAAAACATTCTCCACCAGCTAGTGATTTTGTGCTGTGCTGCACTGCAGACATGTCAGACATAAGGGCCGACTGCTCTTGGCTGGAAACACTTCATGAACTCAGCTCAACTTGATCATTGTCTGGCAGGCAGTTAACCAGCATGGCAGATGCGGGCAGAAAAAGCAGCAAGCAAAGCATTTTGGCCCAACTACTTACACACAGAACGAACGGAAATTGAAAATCAAACAGAAAAAAGCAGGGTGGCACTAAAATGGCATTTTACAACAAGACTGAAGCTTGCAAGTTTTCTATCTGATATGAAAGCTAAAATATGGCAGTGTGGGGCTCATCATGAATCCATCTACATCATTAAGAGTTTGCCGGTATCCTGGCGGTAATACCGCCAGGACACCGGCAAATGGAATTACCATTACCGGCACTTGGTCTGGTAGAATTACTGACAGATTATAAGTGGCGGTAAATCCCCATTTCATGGGGTCCCATAAGATTGCTTGGGAGGATTCGGTGGTAATACCGGTGCCAGCAATACCGGCTATTTTTGATGGTGGGGTGGCGGAATTATTTCCAGCTCTTGGCTGGAGGTAATTCGGCCACCCCACCGGCAAATTGGACTTTGCTGGTGCAGTAACTTGCCGGTAAATGGAATTACCAGCACATCATTACAGCACTGGAAAACTCCTAATGAGGCCATGTCTCTATATTCTTTTAAAGTATTTTTATTAGTTTTTGTACAAATCAATCAATCAATTTCATTAACATCGGTTACGCAAACAAAAAGCTGATTGCATCAAAGTCCACAAAGCTTTCTTCCAGGCCATTCACACTTCTTACCCTGTGTCAGGGAGAAGTGGTATGACTCGAGGATGACCTCTACCTCTCCTGTATCCACCTGCAGGTGGAGACTGACAGTTGCTGATGGAGACATCAAAAGGAGGGGAGGAAAAACAAAAGAGGAGGCACGCTCCAACTCCAATCACAGTAACAAAGCATGAAAAATGGCTGCTGTTGTAAAACAGACAGAAAAACAGACGTCCAAACACAAGCACGAGGAGCAAATGCCTAAAGGAGCATCACTGAAGTATGGACGAAAACCAAAGAAGAGAGCAGGACCTGAGGTGGCAGATGACACCATATTTCCTTTTTCAAAAGCCTTACTTCCTCTAAACCCCACCTCCCCTGCGCCTCTACTCCCCCCTTACCCCCCCAGGACAGCCCCACAATTTGAATACCACTGCTCTAGAGGAGAAGCTAAGTGGAGTCAGACGGAAGTGCAACAGCCCCAGAGGAGAGAAACCGTACAAGTCACATGGAAGGGAATAAGGGAGACTGGAACCAACAGGAAGGAGTGCGGCACACAGAGCTGAAGGGAGTAACCGTGTATACTGGTCCAGAACATACTGGAGCGTGGGCAGGCAGGGACAACACTGTAAAGCTGGCCAGGGACAGACGGTCAGTAAACATGCAAACCATAAAAGAGTAACAAACACCCACAGAGACGCACTGAGGGGTGCAGTGCTTGAAGCAAGTAGCCAGTAAGATATCTCAGCGGGTTGAGCACTTGCTGATGCAATCTGTGAGTGATCTGCAGATTTGAATCCTGCCAAGGCCAATTCAGCCTTTCATCCTTCCGAGGTCGATAAATGAGTACCAACTTTGGTTGAGTGATATTGTGTGTGGTGCATATGGTCTATGTAAAGTGCTTAGGTGTAAGCGCTACATAAATAACACATCATTATCATATAAATAACACATCATTAACTGAGAGAGACATAGATAGTGCCTAGAACGTCCAGTGGAAAGCGAGCCCGACTGTCTTTTTCGCCTTGCCACTTGTCCCAGACCTGTAACCCATCAGGCATCTGGTAAGGGCAATATGGAGTAGACCTGTAAGGAGTTAAAATGATCTCCCTGTAGAAAATATTTCTCCAAAAGATGGTTAAGAAACCAATACATGATTCATGGTTTTGTAGAGGAGCCAAAAGCCTCCACTAGACGCCCCGCCCCTAAGCTGCCTATATGTTGGGAACCAGAGATAGTGACGAAGGCGACACCTGTAATGATGCCAATAACACAAGCAGCTTTTGAAGCAAAGTATCCGTTGAGAAAGCCAATCTTTATGTATCCACAAAGAGCTGACAGCCTCTTAGGAACAATCCCTGAAGAGTGGGAGAAGATGAATGAAAGAGCAGACTGGTGACGTCACATGATGCAACGTGACACACTGAGAAGAGATAATAGTGGAGAACGTAAAGAGAATATATAGAATCCAGTGATGAAGTAAAGAATCGAATAACCTGTTACGTGTAAAAAGAAGATTACACATGTGAAGAGCACATTAGAAAATGCAAAACCGTTCTATAATTGTACAGAGCCAGTAATGCAAGTAGACTAAGTGATCATAGAAGCTAGCCATACATAGTATATAGACTGCAGGCTGTGCCGCCAAGGTATATGTAAGCATAAGAAATCTGGATGTTCCACATAGTGTTTTAGCAAACTGGGATTCCAGGAGCAAGAAGCATGAAGTGTGTCACAGTCCATAAACAGTAGCTGAAGAGGAAGAAAAAAATCAAGGAGGCTTGTCTGGCCCAGTGCCAAGAAGGCCAGTGCTGCAGAGAACTGGTTGTCTATTCAAAGGATACTATAAATACAAGAGACGAGCCAAGCTCCTACCAAGGTGCAGCTGAGAGACAATGAGTGCCAAGTTCTATTGGTTTTAATACCATTTAATATTGAAAAGAAGCTCGAAACGTGGTCGTCGGTCGTGCGACCTGGATGGAAATAGACTTCGGCAGACTCTGCAGAGACCAGAAGATAAGAGCATGTCCGTTGTACTCCCTGTTTTAGATAATAGTCAATATAACAGTGTATACCTTGCCAACTTCTTGAGTCGACCTTATTATTGATGTTTGAGTGATTTCTGCATCCCCATCCTTCACATAAGAGCACAACCTCGTCTTAAAGAGCCCCCTCGGGTTCAAGTGGTAGCGGGCCGGATGGTTAAATTAAAGGTCTGTCAATTTAGTAGACTCGAGAGTCTTGGCTAATCCGATAACCTCCACCCTCTAGCTGGAAGGACGCGAAATTTCCTGTGGAGCATGGCCAAAATATTCAAGCTTGCAAGTAAAGAAGATACAGGTGGGACGGGTCCCTCCTTGACGAAATCCCTCCTGGTTTCCACAGGCGTGGAGCTGACTGAAGGCGTCAGTAGCCGGATTGCAGGAGGGGAAGACGATACCGAGGGCCTACAGCTGAAAAACGAATAGTGAGTAGACTAAGACTGGCAAAAGGGATTGAAATAATATAAAGTAAAGGGAGGTTGGGTTTTAGTGTGTGACTGAGAACATTAAAAGTATATGATAAAGTGTTAAGGTGAAACACATAGCGTCTGAAAGCCTGGTAGTCCTCGTTCATGGAGCATAGAAGAAGTCATAACAAAATCTAAATTGATAAAATAGGCTACAAACAGATAGATCTGCAAAAGGAATTGGGTTACACTCCCATCAGAGTGAGTTTGGTTGTTTGTTTATTCATTAGTAGTGCGCGCCAGACCCAGAGTTATCAGGGCGCAGGAAGTTACAGGGATATGCAAAGCTTGGGTTACAAGAAGTAGCTGATCAGCAAAATTACAGGCACAGAAAAGGAGTAAAAATCAATAAATATAATGACGATCAAGTATATGTACAGTAAACAAGTATAAGTTGGTAAAACCATGAAGAGTGAGCAGAACCGGCTGGTTGTGGGTTAGTCGTCGGTAGACAGTCTGGTCAGGATAGCTGGTAAGGGGACAAGCGGGCCTAATGATCAGTGAACTTCAACCAGTTGATGTAGGCGGCAAGGAGTTCCAAATTTGGGCTGCTTTGACAGGGAAACTGCAACCACCTACCTTCGAGAGCATAAATCTGGGGATGGTAAGGTAATTAGTGTTAGCTAGTCTCATGGGTCTGTTGGAGTTTCTTCTAAGGAAGCGGTCTGTGAGATAACTAGGGGGAGCTTTGTTCAGGACTTTGTAGGTCAGGAATGCGGTTTTTAGCTGGATTTTATTGAAAGTTGATAGCCAGTTGTTTTTATGCTTAATCTCAGATATATGGGTTCTTCTAGTCACACCGAGGCCTGCTCTGAGGGCATTGTTTTGGAGGATTTGGATCCTCTGGATTGATTTATTAGCTCCAATGTAAAGGGCATTGCAATAATGAAGCCTAGAGCGGATGAGGGCTCTGGCCAGGGTAATGCAGCTGTTCTGATAAGCTTACAGGTGTAGGCCAGTGGCCGAGGCCATGGAATTAACTTGTTTGGTGAAGGAGAGAGTGGAGTCCAGATAGAAACCAAGGGTCTTTACTTTCCTGGCAACTTTAATGAGGTTCCCGTAGATTATGAAGGATGAGTAATCCGGACCCAGTTTATTGATGTTGGAGGGGGTACCCAGGATGATGAGCTCCGTTTAATCATCATTCAGGCATAGAACGTGGGTCGCCATCCATGCCTGGATGATGAGGTACACTCTGCTCAACAAGGCCAAATCCTTAACATAATCCCCAGAAAGTGGGAGGAGAATCTGAATATCATCTGCATAGTTAGTGTAGGTGATACCAAGATGGTCTAGATCGTCGAAAAGGGGCTTGGTGAATATGTTGTACAATGTAGGGGAGACACAAGAGCCCTGGGGCACCCCACACGTAATAGGGATGGGGTCTGCCGCTGCTGAGGGGGAGAAGACCCTCATGGTTCTGTCGCTTAAAAAGGACTCGATCCAGACTATGGCCTCTTTGGAGAAATGGGCAGCTTAGTTCAGGTGGCTGCATAAGACCTTGTTGTCCACAAGAGAAGGGAAAAGAAACGGAAGGAGGAGGAAAGAGTTATATGGGAAGCAAAGAAACAAAGGGAATTAGATGAAAAAATGGAGCAAAAAGAGGAGACAGAGCATGAGACTTTGATCGCATTCAGAAGAGCTCATGGAACCGAGTCCAGTAATATCATGAAGTCATATAGAGAAGTTTCTCCCATCACAGGGAGTGATGACAGAGCCACTAAGAATAAAGTTAGAAGAGGGGGGCGCTGATGCGCACGAGGAAAATGGCTGCCTGATTTCGGAGCTCCTGCTCCACCTTAACATCCTGCGCTAATTTATCCTTTCAGAGGCTGCCTGAGAGGCTGGAAAGCTGTGCTACTAACGGGCTAGACATCTGAGCACATCCAGAGAAAATCCTGGTCAGCTGCGACACAGATTCGCCAAGATATGGCTGTGGTGAGATTGGCCGACACCCAGCACTGAGGCGATCCGGTGAATAGAACCGGGCAGATTCACCCGTTTGCCGGGGACACAGAGGGACTGCAGGCCGCAGGGGGGAGGAGCCTACAACGGCGGTTCGCGTCTAAGCCCGATATACGGGTGTTGGTTGCGCCAAGCTGGGAATACGGCTGCATCCCACACCAACCAACGGACCCCATGCATGACCGAGACCCATGGTGCCCTCCGGCTGACGGAATACGGAAAACACCCTTTGCCCTCCCGGACGCCGCCATCGGATGAGATCCTACAGAAATCCCTAAGTGGCGCGGCGGGCGCTTCAGCTCCCTGGAGACGGCACACGCACGCGACCACAAGTAAGAGACCGGGAGGTGCTGGGAAGGTGTGGAGCAGTGTGTGGCAAACTTAACCCTGGCTGTGTGTGGGGCTCCCGCCCAGACCACAGCTAGGCCTCGCAGCTGGAGCGGCTGCGCGTGTTGTTGACCGGAGAGGGCGGCCGTCGCCTGTGCCTGTGAGGAGGGACACTAACAGGGCTGAGGGCCTGTGAACACAGATCTGCAATTGAAGGGACACTAACCTCCAGGCGCTCGTGATCCGCTGAACGTTGGGGCTCCGCGAGCAACACAATATCCTGACTTGAGGCGTACTACATAGCCCAGTGCCTACTGAGCAATGGAACACTGACCCCCGTGGTGGAAGCATGCAGTGCGGCCAGCCTCAAGGACTTTGTGGGGCGATGCGGCATGCTCGGGGGGGCGCACTATAGTTTTAAGGGGTGCTGACGCCTCCGATTGCTTACTGATGGGAGACCATAATACTGCTAAGCGCCTAATATTACTGCCTCTTGACGACCTGGAGGCACGCAGAGACTGCCCCAACAGCCCTTTATTAATAAAAGGAAAGCACCTGAGGCACACATAGGCTCTGCAAGTTAAGACTGAATTCAAGGCCACAGGATACTATGACCTTAATACTACATACGTGGAAAGACACAGTCCATTAGTGGCCAACACGCTGTGGAGACCTAAAACACAGAAGTTTGTAGACATACTTAGAACCCCATTCCTCGCAGGCCAAACAAACCATATGGTGATGGTGTGAAACTTTATAGAAAATCATTGCCCTAAGCATTGATAACAGTGAAATTGAAAGCAGCACACTGCTCTGCGCCGCCATGGGGGAACCACATAAAACAAGCAAAACATCTAAGACCCCTGGTAGCAAGAAGAAAGGGCCAATGGACACTTACACCAGCAGCCAAAACCAAACTGTTGCAGTGGAGATGCATTCGGAGCCCACTATGACTGGCGAGCCTGAAGGAGGGGAACGAGAAAACAAACTGGCAACACTAGTGCAAAATGGGTTCCTGGCAGTAAACGTGAAGCTGGATGAGATAGTGGCCACTATTGGCTCCATGAGGGACAGAATAGATAGAGAGCGCACGTGTCACGGAAACTGAAAATAGAATAAGTGCAAATGAAGATACTATTGCTCATCACAGTCGGGACATTACCCAAATTAAAGAAACAATGAGCAAGCTACAAAACAAATGTGAAGAGCTCGAATCTAGATCAAGGAGAAAACGTTTGAGTGGTCGGCGTAGCGGAATCCTTCGGAAAAGGCCAAATGGAGAAGCAACTGGAAACACTGTTCAGATCCTTGTTTGGGTCCGAGTCATTCTCTGAACACTTCCTGGTCGAGAGAGCACACCGTACGCTGGCTCCGGTACCCAAGCCAGGTGCACCACCACGCACGATAATTGCACGTCTCCTCAACTACAGACACACAATTTCCAGTATGAGGAAAACCGAATACACATATACCCAGACTTCTCCGCCGCGGTCCAGGCAAGCAGACAATCTTACGAACCAGTTAATAAACTCTTGAAAGCACGCCAGATTACATATGACTTGATGTTCCCGGCCAAGATGAGGATTCAACATGCAGGAAGAGCACACTTTTTTGAGAATCCGGCTGAAGCGTTGGCCTATATAGAAACTTCTATACCCCTTCCTCCCTGAGGGGGCAGACCGGTGCAGAACAGACCTCATCCAGCGGATTAATGTCACATGCCAAGTGCAGCTATGTTTGGGCTATCAGATCGCTTTTTGGTCCGGAACAAGGCTGACTAGCGTCAAAGGCGGCCCCATGATCCATGGATAGGTGGAGTGGGGAGAACCTGAGCTGGCGGTCATGTGAAGCAACATGGCTACCCCTGGAATATTCCACAAGTTGAAGTGGGAACATCGTCAAGTTGGGGGTGATGATGAGGGGGGGGGGGGGGTGGGAAGAGGGTATGAAGTAGGTTGTTATATAGACTCATGGTGCGTAACGGCGACTGGGCCCCATGTTACGGAGCCCCGTCCTGAGGTGAGGATGAAGGAAGCAGACCGTTTGTTAATGGTTAAATCAGTGGTTACACGGATGCTGGCACTACGCACGCTATACGAACATTATATTACTAAGAGACGAGGTATCGTCGGAACATTTCCCTATGAAGCATTGGTGATGGGCTGAAGGTAAAACTACTGTCGTGGAATGAAGGGGTCTGAATAATCGGTTAAAGACTAAGAAAGTGGGCAATTATATCCGCAGCCATGGTCCCCAGATCCTAATGTTGCAAGAAACGCACACAATGGATGCGAGTAATTTACACATATTGCCCAAATGGGGCAAGTTGAGGTACCACACTAATTATTCATCCCAGGAGTATGGTTCAAAAATGATTGAACCATACTCCTCAGGCGGCATAGCAGCACCCGATTTTGAACTGTATTACTACGTTGCCCAAGCTCAATTTGCGAAATACTGGTACAGTGAGACTGATGGCACGCCCCACGCATGGATAGAAGAATACACCACACACCCCACGAATATACAGTCTAATTTTTTATACACACTATAGACACATGCGATTACAACCCAGTGAGCTGCACGGTCAGGGCATGGAAGGCTATATTCAAAGGACTGGGCTTGGAAACCCCTTATAACCCAGAGGTTTCCCTCTGGAACTACCCGGGCATACCTCCAACACACGATGACGGACTACAGGAATCCTGGGATCCCAATAAAGAAATTAAACTGGGTGACATGTTCATTAACGGGAAATTTGCGACCTTAAAGGACGTGTTGGGGCATTGGGCGGGGGACCGCTTAAGACACTCCAATACTATCGTATGAGATCAGCTTTCCAGAAGCACTGGCCGCTCTTCCCAGATGAGCCCCTTACACATCCATGTATGCAGCTGGCAACAGCCTGGGGATTTCTAAACTATATGTGGCAGTCCAAGCACATACCCCTACGACAAACCAGGTCAAAGACAAGTGGGAGAGAGATCTACAGGCCCCCATTGATGATAAAACCTGGCACAGGTATTGCTCGCTTACCAAAAAGGTATCATTAAATGCTGGTCTGCATTTAATCCAGTTTAAGGTTTTAAATAGGCTACACTACACGCCGGCTAAAATAGCCAAGTTCACGCTGGATGGTTCAGGTGAGAGTCCCAAATGTAGGGCACCTCAGGCGGGTGCATTCCACATCTACTGGGGGTGTCCGGTAGTGGCGGGCCTCCGGAGGGAGGTGGCGGAGACGTTAGAAGAAATTACACAGGTTCCCCCTGTACTAACCCCACAGAAATACCTATTTGGTGACATAGGCAAGTGCTCCGAAAAAAATCACGAGACTGCATATCACATGTGCGGTGGCCAAAAAATGCATCTTACAAAATTGGAAAGGCACTGGTCCGCCGATCATGAAACATTTTCTTTGGGAACTAACATGTAAACGAATCAGAGGAACAATTTGCTCTTACCCGGCCAGCCGCAAGTAGGCCCAAAGACATATGGGGCCCTTTCAGAATGTACTTATGCAACATGATTTCTGATGACGAGACTTTGTAATCTTTAATGTTCAAATGAGATGTGTCATATAATTGTTGCAAACTGTGAAAACGATGTGATAAGTGCTGTGTATCTTTTGTGACCACCAATAAAAAAAGAGTTAAAAAAAAAAAGAATAAACCTAGAAGAGTTTCTTCCGTCAAAGGAAGCAATGCCTGGGTCGCCTAGGGTAGACGGAGGAGAATTTTGAGATAGGAAGTGTCAGAGATAGAATCGATAAAGTCTATGAAGACATGAGGACAAAGGGTGAATCGGGAAGCAGGGGAGAAAATGGATCCATAATTACCCAATCGCGAAGTAAGAAAGGAATCCAGTTTAGTTTCGAGCACGGAGCCTTGTCTTTGGACAGGTTAACTTTGTATAAGAATGACAGGGACGAAAGTCATACTAGTTTGGGATTAGATATGTCAGATGACGAAAAGGAAGTCTTCCAAGGGGAGGAGGGAGAAAGCGCATGTGGTCTGGAAGGATGCATGATGTCAGACAAGGAAGTGAGATGGTCTGGAACAACCTAAGGATAGGACACCAGATTCCCATAGCATATCCTGAGCGACCCAAAGGACGATCACATAGTGAGGGGGGGGGGGGAATCGCCACCCTATGTGAGCGGGCTAAGGTCATTGCCAGGTAGACGGCGACGCAGAACCTTTGTCCCTTCTATCGAAAGGCACACAGACGATTGCGGAGCTGGGTATATGCAGTTCCCCCTGTTAGAGAAAGGAGGAGCTAGGCCACAGTATATCCCATGGCCGCAGATGGATACAGACAATTTAAGATATAAACTAGCTTAACGGCGCCGCAGGAAAATGGATTAATGAATTAGAAAAGATGACAGGAGGAAATACTCTAGCCATAGGGGACATTAAGGGTTTCCTAGCAGCTATTCTTGGGGAAAATGGCTGACAACATTTGAACACGAACAGGTTATTCAAGTGTCGCAGCACAGAATACAACTCATGGCAGAGCACCATTTAATAATTGTAGAGCAGATGTTCGGAGAGCCCTGAGGGTACAGTATCCTGATACCTCAGATATGGGTGCAATTATGGCACATAAAATACAAGAAGGGGGAAGATCTACTTGCTTACATTCAAACTATTCAAGAGCAATGGTCTTTGGAAATGCACAAGCCTTGGCGGAAATCAATAGCGGTATTTTACCACATTTTATGTCCAGGACTGCCAGAGAAAGTGCAGAGGCAGCTCAAGAAATTAGTGGGTATGGAAGCAAAACCATGGCCAGAAATACAGTTGACCATCGTGCATCATTGTCGACTGCTGCAAGAGAAGAACAAAAAAACGCTATGAAGCTCGAAGAAGCTAAATTAGTTCAGAAAAAAATATCAAAACACTCTTTAGAAGGGGTGGTTTTGACAAGCGGAGTAGGGATGGGAATGCAACAGCCTATGGGTGCATCACAGGTGGATAACCAATGTCAGATGGGCCAGGGAGGAAATGGGTTTATGCAGAAAGGCAGAGGAATGGGTTTTAGAGGAAGGGGTGGTTTTCAGAATAAACAAAACAGTTTCCAGAATATGCAGAATGACAATCAGAATATACAAGAAGAGCAAATTAGAAGAGTACCTCTTGTATGTTGGACATGTGGCATGACAGGCCACATCGCACGTATGTGTGGAAACCAAGGGTATTTACAGACTGGGCAACTTTCAAGGGTGTCCAGACATTTGGTCGACCTAAAACTGGTCGAATGACATTTGGTCGACGCAATTTGGTCGAAAACCAAATGGTTGAATTTTTTTTTTAATTATATATTTATTTTTCGGGTTTTCGTTTTTTACAAAAATGGGTTTTTAGAAAAAAAAAGAGGGTTGGGGGGGACCCCCCCAAACCCCCCCCCCCCAAAAAAAAAGGTGAAAATAAAAAAAAATAAAAAATGTGACCATTTGGTTTTCGACCAAATTGGTTCGACCATTTGTCTGGTCGACCAATTTTTTTCGACCAAATGTCTGGTAACCCTTTCAAGTGGGCGCATAGCTTACCCTCCAGCATATAGCCTACAAGTTAGAAATGGACTTGCACAGGATCAAACAGTGTATCAGCAGCAGGCACAGCAGGCACAGCAATTACAGCAAGCACCATTGTGTCCGCCACAAGGGCAGTCACAACACGCACCCATGCAAATACAGCAGAACGCAAACACGGCAGAACGCAAACACGGGACAGCTTATGACATCCAGAGTGGGTGGGTGCTACTGTGATGGAAGGGAGTCCTTTCACAGGCACTGGGATGAGTATATATCCACAATAGGACAGCTCACACGGCGACTTGATGTATTCAGTACTATAAGTAACACAAGATCCTCAAGAGGAACCGAGGGTTGATGTGGTGATAGGAGGCAACTCCTTTTTTTTTTAGTAGACACTGGTGCAACTTGCTCATGTATACATGAGGGCAAATATCCAATGTTGGGAAATGTCATGAATATTCAGGGGTTCTCTGGAGCTACAAGTAGAATTCACCGCCTTTTATTGTATTCACGGAAGACACCAGCTAATATTTTAGGGCAAGAATTAAGGATGAAGCTTAATATGAAGATTTTGTTTACTGATGATGGTATAGTGTGTTCCACTTGTGGTATGCACCATTTAAACGTGTGTGAATTTACAATGGCATTTGCAGGGCATATGGCTCTGTCAGGAGTGTGGCTCGAACCTGGAGTTTTTCTGTATGGGATATGCATTTGGCTAACGTGGTTGCCTGGCTTCGTGGGGAAGGCTATGAGAATACCTGATGAGTTTCTGTTTGGACCACAGATACCAAGGGACGAAGAGGGGGGACAAGTGGTTCCTCTAGAACTAGTCGCAGCTGCAGTACGAGGGGAATTGGCCATGCTCGAAGAATGGGATCAGGGCAGGCCATGGCGAACAGTCATTGCCATTGGGGAAGGGTATAGACTGGCTGATGTCAGAGATGAGGCTTTGTTTAAAGACGATCCAGCAGGTGAGCTGATATTTGAAATTAATATTACATAGTGGATTAAAATAGAGAAAAGTGGAGTGCTGCAGCGGATGATGGTATGGCAGCATCCAGAATATTTTGACTAGGACTTAGAAAAAGTGCCAACCTCATTATGGACTACAGGCCCTTATGACTTAGGCCTATTAAAAGGGGTACGGGAAGTCCAAATTAAGCTGAAACCAGGAGCAATTTTATCTCGAGCAAGGCAGTATCCCATGTCTCGAGAGGCAAATGAAGGAATTTTTAAGACTATTTCCGCATTTATGGAACACGGTATTCTAGTGACGTCAGAGTCACCGCGCAACACTACAGGATATCCGATTAAAAAAAAGACGGGAGGGTCATGGCATTTAATCCAGGACATGAGGCTGATTAACCAGATTGTAGAGGCAGAGATTCCTCTAGTTCCAAATACTGCGATGATATTGTATAGTGTTCCCACTGAAGCACGATTTTTCACAGTGATTGAGTTGAAAAAGTGCATTTTTCTCAATCCCGTTGCATAAAGACTCAAGAACTGACGTCATTTATGTTATGTCAGACAAAGCTGAAAAGCACAAGATTACCTCAGGGGTACTGTGAGTCTCCATCAATCTTTAATAGGGTCCTTCAGATGGACCTATGCAATGTTGAATTGAAAGGGAAAAGTGTTGTACTGCAATACGTATATGATATTTTAGTTTGCAGCATGACAGAAGTTGAGCGCAGGGAAGACTCGATTCAGTTAATGATTATTCTAGTAGAAAAAGGATATAAGGTGGATAAGGAAAAATTACAGCATTGCCAAAAGGAGGCGTTATACATAGGCCAGGTGATTTCACATGAGGGGAAAAAAGGTTACACCTGAAAGAGTAGAGGCAATTATGAAAACAGCAAAACCGTACACAATAAAGCAGATGCAACAGTTTCTGGGACTGTGCAATTATGTTACAGCATGGGTATTTGATTATAGTTCATACACAAGACCACTTTTACAGGCTCACAAAAAGACACAAGTAAACACAGATAAAATAGAAGAGTTTTACCTGTTTTCGCATACAAATGGGACAGTTATGACAGCAGTGTTGACACAAAGGACTACTCTGGGATATAAACCTCTGGCATATTACAGTGGGATTTTGGACCCAGTTATAAGAGGACACTTTCTTGCGAACAATCGCTGTCTCCATCGGCATTCGCTATTGAGAAGGCTACAAACAGTGATGGGATGCTCTATAACATTATTTGTTGAGCATGCCTTGTTTGCAATTTTGGAAACACCTAAAAGCATATTGACACACCAGAGAGCTTCTGCATATGAAGTAGTCATTTCAAATCCTGCAATTAAGATAGTCAGATGCAGGATAGTGATCCCTGCCACATTTGTAGCTGAGCCCGTGGCAGAAGGTGAAAATGTGCATGATTGCGCTAGCTATGAGGAATCGTAGGACGACATACTGCGTGTAAGTGAAAACGCATAGTCGGAAGGAGAGATTGTCCATTGATGGTTCATCAAAAATTTATCAAAATGATGTAGAAAGGTGGACTGGGTCAGCTGTAGTGAGATACAGGGAAAATAGGGAGTTTGAAACAGTGGCAAATTAAGGCTGCCATCTAATTTTTCAGAACAGGCTGCAGAATTGGTGGCGCTTATCATCGCGCTTGAGAAATACGAAGGGGAGCAATTGACGGTGTACAGCAACTCTGCCTATGTGACGTCAACCGTGCATGCAGGGCTAGCACGTTGGAAGACGAGGGGCTACCTCCAAGCAAACGGCACTCTGGTGCAACATGCAATATTATTGGACAGGCTTATTAAGGCACTACAGCTCCCAGCAGCCATTGCAAAAGTTAAATGTGCAGCACATAACTGATTTTATTTCACGCAGAAATTAAGCTGTAGACCAAGAGGCCAAAAGGGTTGCAGATTCTTCAGATATATCAAGTTTTCATACTCCCAGTGTATAGAGGGTGTTACTATGGCTATGGTAATGCAAGAAGGATTTAATCATTTGCCAAAATCACAGTTGATGGAAATTCAAGGAAATGCTCCACAGGATGAGAATTAGCTATGGGAAAGGCAAGACGTTTGTTGTCCCCCACCTAAGCCTTATGGCGACAAGACAGCACTGGAAAGCTTATGATGCCAGTAGCATTGTTAAGGGTAGCGCTTGAACAGCTGCACTACCATGCACATGCAACTAGGGAGAGTCTGGCTGCAACTATTGCAGAAGACTGGTTTGTAGCGAGCCTGTTAGAACACGTTGCATTTTATGTAGTAAATTGCATCGTATGTCAAAAGTTTACTGCTGGACATACACTGCGAGCAAACAGAGGAGTGATTCCTCAAATGAGCAGTCCTTTTCAGCATTTACATATTGACTATGTTGACATGCTGCAGATATGTAGTGGATAGATGTATATGATAATAGTAGTGTGCCCCTTTTCGAAATGGATTGAGACCAGTCCATGCAAACATCCCGATTCCACATGCGCAAAGATTTTAATCTGAAAAGTATTTTCTAGATGGGGTATGTGAAGTGCTGAGGTCTGACAACGGTCCACATTTTGTGAATTAACTGTTTGAGCAGATAAGTTAGTTATTGAATATTAAGCAAACGTCGTCTTCTGCTTATCACCCACAAGCGAACGGGTTATGCGAGAGACTCAACGGTCTTCTCAAGGAGAGAATTACACTGAAGAAGGGATGGTTTTCTTGCCTACCCCTAGCATTATATGCATTAAGGAATCAGCCCGGGTCGGACCATCACCTCACACCACATGAACTAGTTAATGGGAGGCAGATGAGAATGCCTCTGACGCCTCCATCGAGGAATAGAAGTGATGCCCACAAGACAGCACAAATGTTAGGAAATTAGATACTTGATTATTTAACATGTATGACCGCTAGTATCTCTGTCATTTCAGATAAATACAGTAGCAAGGGGTGTCAGTCTCAGGATGAAGTAAAGACCATTCAGCAATCGGACTATTGGAATTACTACCTGTACCTAGACTATTCGTGGGAGACCCAATCCTAGTTCGAAATTTCACTAGGAAGTGATATGAGCCCCGTTTTATTGGTCCCTTCATTGTGGAAACCATTACCCCTTCTGCAGTAAAAGTCAAGGAAAGACGAGCCTGGATACATTTTAGAAACATCAAGCCTTATGCTGGTGAGACTGAGCCACCCCCACCCGTTGATTTGGAAGCAAGTCTACACGAAGCAGTTCAGCACGTGCAGACTCGATCGATGACTAGGAAGAAGGACGCAGAAAGTGCTGATTAAATAAATGCAAGTGTGCATTTGGACTGTGGCTCCCTTTGAACACTCCTTATAGATATTACTGCAGGTTTAAAAAACCCCTTGCTTGAGCCACAGAGATCTTTTAGAAATGTGGACTTTAGAAAAGTGTTGAAGTCCTGAAAAAATATGTCAAATCTCGAGTTTCTATCTGACGACTGGAAAAGGGAGCAGTTTCCCCAATTAATTTCTCACTGAGTTCTTGTTTGGTCTCTCTAATGGTGTTGTCTGATTTCAACACTCATCGGCTCGTATTTGCGTTTTTTCTTTTTATTCTGTGAGCGTATCCTGCACTGGTGGGGAGAAATACGTATATATATGTTTTCCTGCAAGATCCTAAAAATGTTTCCAATCATAAGGAGATTGCTCTCAGCAATAATTGAGCAAATCCTACAACTTCCAGATCATCTGACAAACTTGCCTGATTAAAGAAGTTTTTCCTTCCTTAAAAAGTAGTTTAGAGGCATGATGTGGAGTGCTAATAGGGATACTGTAGCAGACAACAAGAGAGCACAGCGACACACAAGGAATCATTGTTGGTGGGGATTGATGTTCTGGTGTATAATACACAAGTGCACCACATTCATTATTGTTTTCCTGTTTCTCACAATACACACCGTTTATCTTGTTGGTCAGAGGAAGGTAGCAGTACCTTTGATCCTTCCCACACAAGTGACTGTGGCAGACATAACTGTTCATGAAGGCCAAGGCCATATGTGATTGTCCCTACACCAGTGACATGTGTGAAACCACCTATCTCTCTGACAAATAGTCCTGTGATTCCTTCACAAGGAAATTGATTTCTTGACATATTTAATGAGTATCTTGTAAGCCTGTACCGTAAAAATAAAGAGACCCGAAAGAGGTATAAGAGAAGATGATTAGGAGTTAAATAATTATCTTGACAGTACAGCACATTTGGGGAACAACATGTGGTATCAGCACAGGAAAGAAGTAGGCAAAAGAAAGTCAGAGGAGAGTTGCTATGTTTGTGCTCTCCTGCCTTATGCATCGGAGAAATCCAAGATATTTATAGCTATCGAATTAGATGTCCAGATGGCTCATTGCCTGACTCACCTTGCACTCTGTCATACAAGAGTTCAATTCTAGGGCCAAAAAGCATCTTTTGTCTGGGTAACAGAATGGACAGCACAGGAAGAAGACAATTATGTTCAAGATTTGAAAACAAGAGCAGGATCACACACCAGGAATCATGTGATAAAATACGAACAGCCTGGAATGAAAGGAGCAGGAATCGGATGGGAGATAAATACAAAGCTTAATTCCAAAGGGAAGACTGAAGAAGGTATCCAAAATTTCAAAGAGAGGACAAATGCGGATTTGGGGAACAGTACCGTCACCAGATGGATGGGAAGAAGGTGTAGTTATATGCAGAGCACAGGCACTAACAGGTTCTCACAAATCAACTGTAGAGAATGTGGAGAGGATATGCAAACCTATATGGCCGAAGCTCGTCAAGCTGATGAGCTGAGTTGAAGATAGTGGAGGCCTAGTGCAGATAGTGCCTCTGAGAAATACAGAACTGTGTTTCAGAAACAATGGCACATGAAAGGTTGGAGAGAATCAACAGTGCAATGAATCTTCGATGTACCAGGATTGAAGGATGGGACAGTAGTGATAATGGACCACTACTGGGCCTGTAGATCCAGAGCATACACAAAGATGCCCAAGGGGTGGTGTGGACTGTGTTCCATAGTAATCATTCATTCCAGCACTAGTGATTCCGAAAAGGGACCTGAACATTGGGGAATTTCCCAAAGCTGATGCTCATCTAAGAAAGAAGAAATAATTTGAAATTCTCAAACGGATGAAGAGGGAGAATTATTTCTCAGTTAAACCAATAGAGGCTTTTGACTCCATTCCATATGAGCATAGGTTGTTCAGCAAGACATCATCGATATTCACAATTATCTTCATGCCAGGGATCCAGACAATGGCGAATATTAAATGGTTAAAAATAGCAAATGGGAGCTCCTGCAGATGATCAACACTACCATAAAGGGATTCAACACAATCAAGAAAGAGCTGAAAGCCATAAGACTAATGACACTTGAGAAAAAATATATGTCCTAGACATGATCACAGCGATGGATGGAGGTGTTTGTGCCAAAATCGGAGCATCATATTGCACATTCATACCTTCTCATGACGACGAGAATGGAACCTTGACAGAGGCCATAACGATGTTGACGAACTTACACATCAAGATGGAAGATGAAGTGGAAGATATTGCAGATGACAGCTGGTTTGCATCAATCTTCTCATGGGTACCACAGTGGATGGCGAACATCTTCAAGTTCCTTGGAGCACTTCTAGTAATGATAATGTTTGGATTCTATGTGATCAGGATAATCATCACAAAATGCAAGAAGACTAAGAAAGCAATAGGGATGAAAATCATGATTGATGTCAAAGCTGTATTCAAACCTAAAGAGCTGACGTATGAAGAAATCAGGGACTACATAAAGGCCAGCATTCATGTACCCGAGGGAAAGAAGTTCCTGTATCCAACACATCTCAAGAAATATATGGGAGAGGATGGATTTACTGTAGCTCAAGTGGACAATGCAGCCACATGGTGTGGAGCGTTGATGACCATGTAAAATATGCAGGATCCTTGAAGGGGGTGATGAAGATATGGATTCCAAAGAAGCATTTCTTCAAGAAAGGATGTCTAAAAATGAAGAATGATGAAGGAGTGGTCGGTAAATCAACCAGAGGAGGGAGTGTAGAGGAGGAGCCAAAAGCCTCCAATAGAAACCCCGTCCCTAACCAGCATATATGTTGGGAGCCAGACAGTAATGACAGCAACACCTGTGATGAT
Source organism: Ambystoma mexicanum (assembly GCF_040938575.1). Taxonomy (NCBI): domain Eukaryota; kingdom Metazoa; phylum Chordata; class Amphibia; order Caudata; family Ambystomatidae; genus Ambystoma; species Ambystoma mexicanum. Next base: position 156,161,713 of record NC_090941.1, on the reverse strand, counting down.
GCCAATAACACAAGCAGCCTTTGAAGCAAAGTATCCGTTGAGAAATCCATTCTTTATGTATCCACAAAGCACTGACAGCCTCTTAGGAAAGATCCCTGAAGAGCAGGAGAAGGCGAATAAAAGAGCAGACTGGTGACGTCACATGATGTAACGTGACACACTGAGAAGAGATAATAGTGGAGAACATAAAGAGAAAGTAAAGAATCCAGTGACGAAGTAAAGAATCGAGAAACCTGTTACGTGTAAAAAGAAGATTATACGTGTGAAGGGCATGGAAGAAAATGCAAAACCGTTTTATAATTGAACAGAGCCAGTAACGCAAGTAGAGTAAGTGATCATCGAAGCTAACTATACGTAGTATATAGACTACAGGCGGTGCCACCAATGTATATTTAAGCATAAGAAATCTGGATGTTCCACATAGTGTTTTAGCAAACTGGGATTCCAGGAGCAAGAAGCCTGAAGTGCATCGCTGTTCATAAACAGTAGCTGACTAGCAACAAAGAATCAAGGAGGCTTGTGCAGCCGAGAACTGGTTGTCTATTCAAAGGATTAAATTAATACAAGAGACGAGCCAAGCTTCTGCCAACGTGCAGCTGAGAGACAATGAATGCCAAGTTCTATTCGTTTTAATACCATTTAAAATTGAAAAGAAGCTCGAAACGTGGTCTTCAGTCATGTGACCTGGATGGGAATAGACTTAAGCAGACTCTGCAGAGACCAGAAGATAAGAGCATGCACACACTCCCCAATATTACCAGGAGTTGTGAAGCCTACAGGGCCATGTTCAAAGGCTAATTGAAAGACAAAAAGTAAGAGTGATGATAGATGTTGGGCTAATTGGGTGGGGAGGTATGGTCAGGACCAAACCCACCAGCACCTGGAGTACCGGCTTGTGCGCTGCTAGCCAGTGGAATATTCCAGAAAGGTACAAGTGTGCCAACCAATTATAGAGGGCCACGTATCAAAGAGCCATATAGTTTGAGATCCAATAAATCGTTGTGTATTTTGTGATGATGAAGATGACTTGCACTAGAGGAGGGCTTAGTTGCCAAACCGACAGACCCAATCACAACTTAAACCGCCATAGAAAGTATGTGTTTATGTTTCCCGTTACCCAACCACAGCCCCACATAGGTTTGTACAGTTTGCCACGTAGTATGACATTAATGATGACGAAAGTTTGTTATAAAAGGATGTTTCTTATGAAAATCTGAGAGTATTTGCTGGGAGATGTCCATCGATGTCCGTTGTACTCCCCGTTTCAGATAATTCTTAATAAAACAGCGTGCACCTTGCCAACTTGAGTCAACCCTATTATTGATGCTTGTGTCATTTCTGCATCCCCAGCCTTCCCATAGGAGCGCCACCTCATCTTAAAGCGCCCCCTCGGGTTCAGTTTCCACTCATGAACATGGACCAGAGATCCTCCCCCGAAAGTGCCCTGCCAAGTCCAGCAGCTTTAAGAGCAGTCAAACTTAGTTTCAGGAGAGAGGGACAAAGAGACAAAAGATGTATAACAGATTTAATTGAGTCTCCCCACACAGGCAACATTGTCTCTGGTCCCGTGGGATATTCAACCAGACTCCCACAATCACAAAGCTCTTCATAATGTTCATTTTCAGCTTTATATAAACCCAGACCAAGGAATTATCCACTAAATGTTGAATTTAGCTTGGGGATTCCACCCGGTTCAGGAAATAGTCAATGAACACTACAAAGTTGCTTTTGGTTGCTAGGTAGAAAACTGATTGTTGCAGACTATACCCAAGCAAAACCAAATTAATTCTGTTCTTAAAGTTGGTAAATTGTAATCCCATATGATTCTCTGAGGCCAGGGCAAGCCATCGATCAGCAGTAAGCTTCGTTTTAGCAATACGCGGATGGGCATATGACTAGCTTTGGATAACAACGCTTTATAGATCAACTTACTCAAGGTATTAGCTGGGGCATTTACTAATGTCCAGTACGTGTTCAAACAAGAAAGCTGAATTTTCACATGATACAGCAAGATAGTAATTAGAGATGTATCATTTCAACTGGTGTTTGGGGAGGCAATCTCATAAGTCTCTTTATTAGTGTGGAGTCCACTTTGTTGACATCCGACAAATTTTGAATCGCCCATATTTCAGCCTCATACACCATGATATGTAGAATTTTGGCTTGGTATGGCTGTATCAAGATTCTCCCTCCCCCATCACCCCCACCACTCCCCCTGCCCCCCCCCCCCCCCCCCAAGTATCCTCCACCCTTCCACGTGAGGGAGCCAATGCTACCAGCTACCTGTGATGTTTTTAGATTTACTTGATCCAAATGCTGTGTGCCCCGTAATTTAGTGTCCAAAATAAGGCCTAAATATTTATATTCACAGACCACTTCGATTACCTCCCCGTCCATGTGCCAGTGTGCCTTTTTTACCTTTTTATAAAGGTGGTGTAAAAGCCATAACCTTAGTTTTATTGGAGGCAGGGGGGGTGGCTTGGCGACCATGTAGCAGGCTGCAAGATTTCAGAGCTCTACGAGATCCTGATGTCAAATGAGCCAAAACTGGTGAGAACTGTAAGAACTGCGGCTGGAAAGGGCATGCAGGGCAGTGAAGGGCCAGAGCACACCGACAACGACTTTTGTGGAGAACCAGATTCTGTGCGGGATAATAGGCGATGAGGAAGACGAGCGCAGACCTGCACAGTCAACCTAAAATGGCATACCGGCGTTGAAGAACCCAGCGTGACGGCAGCCCTGCGAGAAAGAGGGCTAGGAAGCAAGAGGGCAGTGGCCCTAGCAGGAGGTCTCTGACTACAGTAAAACAGACCAGAGGAACGACGCAGGCCCAGGTTAGCCACGGAATACCCGAACAACTTGGGCAGCATGTGTGGCGTACAAACATCTGAAGGCAGACAGTAGAGGAGGACGCCGCTCACCGAGCAAAAGTAATTTATTGGACTGAATTCCAGGAGATAGCCTTGCAGTCACTGTGCAGCGACAACAAAGTGGGAGCCCGGCATCGGAGCGGGTGACCTGGGAAGCCCCGATACACAGGTGCAGCAAGCGCACAGGGTCTTCTTTTCTTCCGTCTCCCTTGCGGGGACAACCAAAGACCCACGACAAACTCTTGGAGGGGCTACAGGAGGTTGCCCCTTCAGCGGGGCATGCTCCACTTCACATACAGAGGGCTGACAGGCAAGCCAAGAGCCGAGGCAGAACTGCAGCGAATCCTGGTCCGCTGGCTAGTTGGGTGAGAAGCTCCCGAAGCAGGAGGCGGTGTCCCTGCAAGGTGGTGCAGCGCCGGAGGCTGGGTCAGTGCCTGCAGATGAGACGAGACACCGGAGGGGCCCTGAGCACCGACGGATCTCGAGGAAGCAATAGAGGCACAACGGAAGGTCGAAGGTGAGCGGAGTGGACTCTACCCTGACCTGGGAGTGGGAAGCACAACACGGCAGGCACCCCCACGTAGCCTCCCTATTGGGAGGTTAATGACCCACTTCCAGCCTGCACAGGTGGACCAGGATGGGTTCCTGGCCGCATGAGGAACACGATTTCAGGCTGAGAGTGAATGGTTGGCTGGCCCAGAGGCTCCGGGTGCTGCTTTAGTGGGCTGGACAGACCTATAAATTACAGACACGGTCGCGGTGCGACACATCCAGAGGCACAGAGCACAAACTGACGAAGCAGACCTCTGCTACAGATTGGGGGTAAGAGAGTGAGTGCAGCCAGACGCTGCTGGAACATAGAAGCGAATGGAAAAAGCAGAGCAACGTGGGAGAGCACAACCCATTTGAGAGGCGACACAGCGGGAAGCAGTACAAGGGAGCGTGGCTGGAGTCTGTGCCTCCCAGGGCTCAGTCATGCAGAAAATCAGGAAAGATTGAGAAATGTGCTGGAAATAACGCCCGGGAGGACCGAGCTTGGGGTTCGCCAGTGCTAGTAACGGGACTCTGGCCCCCCCGGGTGGCTCCATGAAGAGGGCTAACAGAGGAGTAACCCGAGAGCAGAACAATACGTGGGGGAAGGAAGAATGGCCCTCCAGACCTGATCAGCAATGAGGCACGTTATCCCCCCCCCCCCCCCCACAGCCTCAACTGCTTCTGTCCGAATAAGCAAAGTCCGACCCACACAGAGCCACCAGGGCGCGACATAACAGCAGCCACCCGCCCCATGTGGAAATACAAGCCAAACTCCATCAGATCAAGGGCGCCATCATCAACGCCAGATCTCTTCCAGCACATGCACTTGACATCGCAGACCTCATCACGACCCAACAACTCTACTTTATCGCTTTATCCGAAACATGGCTCCATGCTGCTTCAGGACCGTCTCTAGCCTTAGCCATACAGCCAAACTATGGTATCACACGTTGTGATCGCAATACTGCCCAATCCAAAGGGAGCGGAGTCGCCTTTATCCATAAAAACTCCCTTGGCCTTAGAGTGGTCAATAACTCCCAACTAGAGTCAGCTGAGTTCCTCTCAGTCAAATTACCTCTCACACCCAATCAAACCATCACCTTACACCTTATTTACAGACCGCCCGGCCCAGCACCCTCCTTTGTTGGTGAATTGTCCACTCTACTTTTGGACAAAACTAAAACTAGCTCTCAAATCATCATTCTAGGTGACCTCAATCTAGGACTCGGCGACCCCAATGACCATACTGCTGTAGACCTAGAGAATGCACCAACTGACTTTGGCTTCACCGTGCACATCCAAGAACCCACCCATAACAAAGGAAGGACTCTTGACTGGCTAGCTAGTCCCAACTGTGTGATTAAAACACTCTCCAACACCCCGGGCATTTGGTCTGATCACCACATCATCACCTTCAATATTGAAGCAGCACCGCGCCCGCCTCCGCTGAATTCCCCAGCCTTCCCCACAAGAAACAAAAGGGACATTACTAAAGAGAAACTCCTCCCTTTGTTACTCCCTGCTCTCACTGCAATCACCCATTCCAGCACTGATCCAACAACCTTAGCAGACACCTACAATCTCACTATGCTCACAGCTATAAATTCTATCGCCCCCATCAAACTCAGGAAGTCTAAACAGCGTGCACATCTTAACTCCTGGTTTACACCTCAGTTAAAAGTGCTCCGCAAAGCTAAGCGCTGCGCGGAAAATCGCTGGAAAAGTCACCCATCAGATGAACATAAAGACAGCTTCATCCTTGCCTCCCTCTTCTAGAAAGACGCTATTATCACCGCAAAAAAAGAGTCGCTAAACAACCGTATCATGCAAGCAGACTCCAATACAAAAGAGCTCTTTAACATCCTTAAAGAACTTGATTCGCCAGCCACCCCTCCTGATACCTGTACCAAAGACAGTAAATGGTGCGCCAACATCCAGTCCGCCTTACTGAATAAAATATCTATGTTACAATCTAAAATCAAAGACAAACAAAACAGCCTGAACCAAGACAATCGTCCTCCAATACCGCTAAGGCACGCTCCCCCAACTCCCCTTAATACTTTACCTTTTACCTTCTCGCCTTTAACTATTGCGGAAGTGGAAGACATCATTAAGAGAATGAAACCGTCAAACTGCCAAGGTGACCCCTGTCCTGCCCCTATTATTAGAATTCTGCCCACGATTTGGCCCCCTTCATCACGGCCTTCATTAACGCATCCTTTAGTACAAACACTGTACCGGACAACCTTAAGGACGCATGGGTGATTCCATTGCTAAAAAAAACATCCTTAGACCCTAGCATTCCCACCAATTTCAGACCCATAACCTCGGTTCCCTTTTTGCTGATGATTTTAGATTGCGCAGCATACCTGCAGATCCAAGACTACTTGGAATCTAATAACATCTTAGGTTTGAGGCAGTCTGGTTTCCGTCCTAGACACGGGACAGATACAGCCCTGATGGACCTAAAAACCCAAATTGAGGACCTGAAAGATAATGGGAAACTAGCCATTCTACTCCTATTAGACCTATCGGCAGCCTTTGATCTGGTCAATCATCAAATCCTCTGCCAACACCTCCTCTCTGCTGCCCACTTCTCCGATTCAGCCACAACTTGGATTAAATCCTGAGTAACAGATCTATGAGGGTCTTTTCTCCCTCGGCAGCCGCCAACCCCGCGCCAATTCACTGTGGTGTCCCTCAAGGGTCCTGCGTGTTGCCCACATTATACAATGTCTTCACGAAACCCCTCTTTGATGTACTTGACTATCTGGGTGTGTCCTACACCAACTACGCTGACGACACCCAGATACTCATTCCCATCACTGGTGACTACATGGCTGACACGAAGACCTTGAACGATGTCTACTTGGTCATCCAGGCCTGGATGGCACAACATGAATTATGTCTTAACGACGACAAGACGGAGCTCCTCATCCTAGGCTCTTCGCAACGTCTCAATAAATTAGACCACTCCTACCAATCATTCATCATAGATGGTAACACCATTAAGGTCTCCAAAGACACAAAAACTCTAGGATTCTATCTTGACACCACCTTGTCATTGACACGACAAACCAATGCAGTCAGATCATCGGCTGCTTACACCTGCAAACTGATTGCAGCCTCTAGACCTTTTCTAACCACCCCCAACAGCATCACCTTAGCGAGAACGCTCGTCATGCCTAAAATTGACTATTGCAGCGCCCTTTACCTAGGAACTAGCCAAGCAAACTTAAACTACAAATCACCCAGAATAACGCCATTAGGGCTGCGCTAAACATCCCTAGAAACCACCATATCTCAGAAGCTAGAACCAACTTACACTGGCTACCTGTCAAACAGAGAATTTCACTAAAAATACTTGCCCTGACCCACAAATGCATGGCAAATAAGGCTCTCCCTTATCTGTGCAGCAGACTCTCCCGCCACTCATCCACTCGGCCTCAAAGAATAGCCCAGACCCACTGCCCATCGGTTCCAAGGTTTAAACTTCAAAAAGCGGGGGGCCTGAGCTTCCCTGTCCTTGCGTCCAAGCTCTGGAACACCCTTCCGGTTACCGTCAGATCTGAGGTTTCACTCAATACTTTCAAATGGAAATCGAAATCGTGATTCCTTGCTCCTAACTAAGACTTCCTATTACGGTCCTACCTCGTAATCGCCTGCCTTACCGTGATTCGCTGTATATACCTGCAAGTATCCTGTCTGTAAATTATTGATGTCATTGTCCCGTCTGTTGCAACAATCCTATGTAACTTCTCTATGCAACTATCGTATGTAAACATTGATTTCACTGTCTGTTCCAATGATCCTTTGTAAATTATTGAAATCATTGTCCGTTGCAACGATCCTATGTAACCTCTCTATGTAACTACTGTATGTAAACATCTCCCAATTTGCGCCCTGATGCCCCCGGGCCCGATGGTGCGCGTTACAAATAAATAAACTAAACTAAACTAAATAAACAGGTGGATAGTCTGCCCATTGCCGAAGTGTACTGGCGCTGAAAGAAGCTGCGTACAAAGAGGGGGGCCTGCACCTCTCCCAAATAAGAACTGAGTGCACGGGGAGAGACACTAGAGGGGGGGCACACAGGAGGGACAAAGTGTTTCAGCTGGAGAAGGATAACATCACCTAAATACGGTAATAAAACCAGACATATACGAAACAGTGCCTGGAGTACCATCTTCAGAGGGACAACAGGAAGAGAAGACGCCTATCGTTTGAAAGAGAAGAATGCCAAACAGAGCAAAAGGAGGAAAAGGCAAACAAACCAGCATGGACTCCTTTTCTAGGAAGGCAGACAACAGTCAACCTACCCCATCGTGAGCAAATATGGCTATGATGAGCTTGGTGCAGCAGGTGGGGGGTGAAAGTGAGGGGCCGATATTGGAAGCTATAGCGGCCCTAAAGGCATCCTTGGAAAAAAAGCTTGACACAGTTATTGTGGATATGGGCCTCCTCCGACAAGATGTATGGAATATGACAGAACAAGTGTATATGGCGGAACAGCAGGTAGAGCAAAACAACACCGATGTAGCTACCACCCAGACGCACAAGTCAGATGTACTGCAACGAGTGAGGATCCTGGAACGTAGAGCAGAAGATGCGGAAGGGAGGGCAAGAAGGAACAACATCTGCATAGTAGGACTGCCGGAAGGAGAAGAGGGCAGGGACCCGACCGACTATGTGGAGGACCTGCTGTTGCAAGAGATTGGGGCAGAGGTGCTGTCCCAGGGTTTCGTGGTAGAAAGGGCCCACAGAGCCCTAACTAGGAAACCTCAACCGGGAGCCCCTCCCCAGAGATCAATGATCGCCAAGATCATGAACTTCAAAGATAGGGAGACAATATTGACATTTTCGAGAGAAGGAGGGGGATAACCCGGCACTCATCCAGAATATCAATCTATCTAGACCAGACACCCATGGTCCAGCGACAAAGAGCGCGTTTCGGCCCAACTAAGGAAAGCCTAAGAGTGGCGGGCATACGTTACATGGTGCCGTATCCTGCAAAACTTAAGGTGATATATCAGGGCAGATCGTGTTTCTTCGAGACGATGAAGAGGCCCATACATGGATGGACCAACAAGGTATCCCTCAGCAGAGACCCAGGAACACCAATGTTGAGGAGAATCGGCCCTGGTGATAGTGCGGTGGAACACAACATGAGAAAGGATATTTTAGCATAATGTACATAACGCAAGCCAGAAGGAATTAATACTGGAGCGATGACCTTCAGCTCTGCTGGCGAGGGTGACAAGACACAAAACACCAAGAGTTTCACACATTTGGATGTCAGTTTTAAGGCATCATGCTGCGGCGAGCCGGCCCCATCTCGGTGGGCAGTGCAAGAGAAGCAGCGAGGCCCGAGCAGGGGGAGGGAGGCTGGGCGTTTGTCTGATAGTTGTAGTCAGTGGTTTGGATGGTTGGTGAAAGGCACAAGTAGTGGAGGAAGCAGCAAGCAAACAAGCAGAAGACGCAGCGTGAGTGTCAATGCTATTGACAAGGCTAACAGAAAACGAGTCCAAGATAACATCCCCAGTCGGAGGCTCCTGGTGACCATAGCACAACACAATAACAGCAAGGGGAAGGTGGCAATTCGCCCACAGGGACATAGGACAGCTCATACCTGGGCAGAGGAAAGGAGGCTCAGGGCAGCGGGCAGGCAAAGGACTAAGAGAGCTGGGGCCGGAGGGATTCCACAAGTATGGGCCTGGACGAGATTACTATAGCAACTTGGAACGTCAGAGGACTTAATGCTTAGGTCAAGAGTCTCGGAGTATACACCTGGCTGAACCGGATGAAGGTTAAAATATCTATGTTACAAGAGGCTCCTTTAACGCCTGAGAAGCAAACCAAAGCGGCCAAGAAATGGGGTGGACAAGTGTACAGTTCAACATACTCAAACTATGCCAGGGGAGTGCTGATACGGGTCACTCCAGGGGTCCCGTTCCAGCTGATAAAGCAAGAACGTGACTCAGAAGGCGGACTGGTGATAGTGCACGGAATGTTGGAAAATAAGGAAATTTGCTTGATAAATACATACGCCCCGAATTATGATGCAACAGACTTCTTTAGGAAAACTGCACCCAAATTGGCCCAATACAGAGAAGCAATTTTCATTTGGGCGGGCAACTTTAATTGCACCCTAGACCCGCTCCTGGACAGATCGGATGACAAGTACAGGAAGCCAGCACCGCCAGCGAAGGCTTTACAAAGGATCCTAAACCAGCTGCATTTGACTGACATCTGGAGGAAGGTACATGGAGATGGGCGATGGTATACACAGTATAGTGCCCACCATGGAACATTCATACGCATAGATTATCTATTCACGGGCACAGAATCTCTGGGAGAATTCACAGAAATAAACATTAAGGCACGCACAATATCTGACCATGCACCATTGCCAGCAACATGGGCACACACCTATAGAAAGGCCCCGATACCAACATGGCGGCTAAGGTCAGAGGCATTGAAGGAGGGCGAGTTCCAGGAATCTATGCATGAGGCAATAGAAGATTATTTTGAGCAGAATACAGGAAGTGTGGAGAGCAACAGCATTTTTTGGGATGCCTTCAAGGTGGTGATAAGGGGCGGCGATAGGGAAAATGGGGGGACTGAGAGGAGGCGTTTTAGCTGATCTTGAGGAACTAGAAAGGGAGATAGAACTGGCTGACCGTCACGTTGGACTGGCAGGGGGGGAACCTAGGGAATTAATGGCGTTGAGATTGAGAAGTATCGCACTCTGAGATAAACTGGGAGATTAGATTATGGAAAGTATATACAGAGATTATATGCAGAGGGTGACAAGCCCGACAGGCTCTTAGCCTGGCTCACCAAGCAGGAGAATAGGAGGGACCCCATCAATGATATAAAAGAGGAAGCAGGGGAAGAGGTTAGGAATCAAGAGGGCATTAACAAATTATTTTCAAAATTCTATGAGCAATTGTATGCCCCACCCCAACCCAGCACTGGAACCGGGGCGATATAGCAGACGCCCTGCCAGAGATCAGACTGCCGAAACTAGCAGCAGAGCAGGTCCAAATACCAGAGGCTCCTCTTACGGTGGAAGAAATAGAAACCGTAATTATTGAGCTGCCTTCAGGCAAATCCCCGGGACCCTTGTTTTGCCAGGGGGCAGGGAGACACAAGTGTAAGTGTTCCCCTCACATGGCCAAGCAGACGCAAAACAGGTACTCCACCCGATGATGTCATGTAATAGCATACAATGTAAACCAAATAGTGTGGTGCAGTGGAGTGCAGATAGGTCGAGTGTTGCAACATTCGTTCGCAAACACTCACTCGGTGCACTTTCCCACACTTAACTACACTCTGGGGAGGCCAGGCTAAACAAATGTCACTTGCTTAAATGTTTGAAGTTGGTAAATCTCTTTTCCCCTTTTACAGCCTTCGCAACTACAAGCGCCTGTTCGAATTCAGAGTGCGCATGCCACGGTGTATACCTGTACATGCACACCGTCATAGCATTGCACATTGCGGCAGCCTCCTCCACTATCACTCGTTCCAGGCTACAGCGCTCGAACATCACGGCACTGTGTACATGCCATGCTCAAGTCTCTGAAGCTCAGGCTCAGAACTCTGTATAGTTACAGGAAAGGACCTCAAGCAGACGTCCTGATGTCAAGCCGCACTGCCTAGCACCCCCTTCAGCGTCGCTAGCACCCACTTCCGATAGCTCAATCAAATTTGTTTTTTTATTTTGATATTGGTTTAAACCAAGTAAACCTTAAACAAAAGAAAGAAAAATATATCGATTATTTACAAGAAAAATCAAAATACAAGTACAAGACTCCTGGTTACTTTTCCTAAAAATGGCAGTTGATTTTCATACAAATAAGACATAGCTGAGTTAAGCAAAATACATTGGTAAAGTGCTTGCTAGTACAAACTAACTAAAGTGCTTATTATATAAAACACAGTTCTTAAAAAATATACCCATAAAAAATACATTCAAAATGACGAAAGTCGCAGTCCTTGATTCTCAGGGGTTGCAGTTTGGAGCTGATCTCCGGTTGTGTCTTTCACTGTTGCAATGACTCTCGATTGAACAATGCAGCAAAACTCAATGCAGGACCTCTCTCAGGACTAGACTCGGGTTAGATATCCTATTTTGGATGGCGGTCACCGCAGCACGGCGACGCAAAAGGACTCCGCAACCGCAGTTCGACTTTCTCTCCAATCTCGGGTCCCCTTGATGCTAGGATGCCGAAATTCCGCAGAGGTTAGCCTCGTAGGGGCAGCTGAGGACCCCCCCTCCCAAGTTTCAGGATGAAACTCGGTACGGTGATGCCGGCAGCCCGTTAGCGCAAAATCGAAGCTGGTCAGCCAGAGGACGGTTCCAGGGCACTTCCGAAAGCTTTGTTTGGCAGGGCACCGGTCAGATGTCGGGAATGGTTTGTCCCTCCACTCAAAGGGTCACAGCTCCTTCTCAGGACTGCTAAAGATCACAAGCAGGACAGTGCTCCTGCAGGACAGCAACAGAAGTTGGTTGCCAGGCCTCCTTCAGTCAGGTCTCAAGTTTCTTTGTGGGTCTCACAGCTGGAGAGGATACTTGGCTCCTTCAGGTTTCTCCAGGATCTCTGAAGAATGGGTGCAGGGCCCAGGTCCTCTTATCCTGAGAGCCAGGTAAGAGCTGCTGCTCTCACTAGCCAATAGCAGGACTAGCCCACACACACACCCCTGCAGTGGTCTAATCAGGACCACTGGCGGGAACATTCATGTATACCACTAAGACGCACCAAAACCAGATTCTGGATTGGGATCAGACAGACCCAGCCTACATCCTGCCAGCAAGCACACATACAGCCTTCCAGTAGACTGCCTAAAGCTCATACTTTCGCGGGCACTGGAAGTCCTTATAAGCATTTCCTCTCAGGCCAGGAAGAAGGTTAAAGAACAAGATGGCAAAAGAACAAGCGAAAAATCTCGTTGCACAGCCATGTTTGACCAGTAGCCAAAGTTAGCAGCCAAATGTGGTAAGGCTAAAAACTAAAATCCCCAAAAAGTGGTAAAAAGTCATTGCTGCCACCAGCTTATCCTTTTAGCACACCTAGAGTAACCAAAATTCCTCCGAGTGTTAATTAGTGTAGGGCAAAACAAATGCACCCCATTGTACTGCGGTGTTAGCTGCATTGCACAATGATAAAAAGTTACCACAAGGGATACAAAAGTAACCAAAAGTAGAAACCCGACTAAGGGAAACAATGTTTCCCAGTACTGACAACCTGAAGGACATGTCAGTTTCCCCATGACATATGAGCAAAACCCAGTGCAATGAATCTTAAGGCTTCACTGCACTGCAAAAAGTACAGGTCAGATAAAAAAAAAAAAGCAAAAAGTTTGGGGGTTCCATAAAGATGGAAGAAAAGGTGCAGTAAAGAGAAATCTTTCCTAACATAAGATTCTTTTTCGTAAAAATTACTTCTGAGAACTTTGACAAAGACTTTACCGTTTACTTCAAGAACTGCTCTTTCCTATCCTAGACACTAGTCCATTGACTTTGGCCTATGCCTATTTAACTGAATCGAGTCCTCAACAAAGTATTTGTGATCTATTCTATTAACTTGTGCCTTTGCCTTCCCATTCAAAGTGACTGAAATGCCTGCCCTTTTGCTCCTATTTCAAGGGAGCTTAAATTGTTCAGAAACGTATTGGTTTGGTGTTGAAGTATATTTGTGTATAATATTAAGTTGGCTCCTTCTAGTGAATGTTTTCTAAATGATTGTGTAATAAATTAATATGTGTTTTACCAAGAAACCTTGAGTATAAGTGTCTACTTGAACCACTGCGATTGTAAGACCTCTGTGTAACCTCTTGTACTGCTCACATTCCCTCTTGAGATAAGCCTGGCTGCTCAGCTCGATACTACAAAACTGTGTAGTACAGACTTATACCAAAGGTTGATTTTTGCTGTACTCCTAATTGTATGTGGTGGTCCCAGAGGGTACTGCCTGCAATTGTGCCTAACAGGTGTCTCTGGGAAACCCATTCCCCTTACTCTGCTGGCACAGTTTTAAGTCCTCAATGAGCAAACGGAACAGGTAATTCCAAGAGGGCGTCCTCAATTCTGAGGTTTTCTGGTCCAGTGTGTGAGTCAGTGCTTTTGGATACGGGGACATTTATTAGTTCAGTTTTAGAAGCACATGTCGGAACAGATGAAACGTAATTATTAACGTTTTAAAGTGTATATTATCTTGAAACAGAGTGTGTATGATGAATATTTCAAAAAAAGGTAGCAGGCGCGCCTCTCCAGAAAGAACATGGCATGATAACCGGTTCTGAGATGAGAGTTTGCAGCACACGCGTTTTGCTCAGTGTACCTTTCACAGATGGGAAATAACCATTTGCATATCAGTCTTTGTCCCGCCCACATGGGCAGTCCAGCACCGAAATGCTATGGCAATTCCTCTCTGAACAAGAGTACCAACAGCAACCCCATACACGTGTTTCAGCCTTGTTGGGCCTCATCAGTGGGGCGACGCTGTGCCTCTCTAAGCACAGTGAGCCGGGAGTCCACGTGTGGTTGCCTCCCAGGTAACTTAGGGTGACCAACCCCAAGTTCCTTGCAAATATTTCAAAAAAAGGTAGCAGGCCCTCCTCTACAGAAGTATGTATGAACTGGAGTAAATCCTTTCTGATTTTACAAAAGTGATGTAGAATGTATGACATGGTTTAGTTTCTTTTTTCATTGTTTTCCTGTTTACATTTTATAACACTGATTGTAAAAGGTTTTATTTAAAAACCAATACACAATAAAAAAAACACGATAAAAAGTAATAAAATAAAGGAAAGTTACTTGCCCCAGTCAAGCCCCCAGGTGTCTAGTCAGTAATATTTGTTGTGAATAGATTGTAGAGGTGACGTTTCTAAAGAATAGCAATGGGGGCGGAGGGGTAGCATGAAGAGGGAAAGTGATATTGGAGATATCATTAGACTTCTCCGCTCACTACACGAGGATGAACTGCAATGGAAAGTACTCAGCCACTGAATTCTATTATCATTGCATCTGATGTTGGTCAGTGACCAACATACAAAGATTCACAGACTAGAAACAATTATGCATCTCCCATGCAAAAAGGTTAGCATGGAGTGACCAATGGCTCAAGTAATAGGCATCCCCCTCCAAAAGATGGGGGATGGGCAACATGTCAGTGGTAGAACCACTGGGGTAATCCTGCAGTCTGCACCATCATGCCCCTGTCAAAACCAAAGGATGAATAGTTAAAGGTCCTGCTATGGTGCACAGGTTATGTCCAAAGAATTTCACTCTATTGAATAGTACCTAAAAGAAAACGTATTTACAACTGTGGCCAATGAATGCAACTTTATTAATGGAGACCCATTCCACAATAAAGTAATTCAATGTTAATTACCTCACTACTCAGCCCTGAAAGGCTTTCTACGCATATACGGCAGAATCATCTCCACAACACACAAAGCTTCAAATCTAGCCACTGCCAGATCAGTGTTTATCCGAAGTAATTTTGGTAGCATTGACATTCTGGTATGTTTTGTGATGTTGTAGGATTTGTGCATCAATTTGAAAAAGTAGAGTTCTTTATAGTCACTAAAATTATTTCAAAATAATGTTAAACTAATCACTGCTAACTAACCATGGGGATGCATTAAATATTTTATAACAAATACCTGACTGATCTGCGAAGGTCAGCGCAAAATCCTCGAACTTGGCCATGTCAAAATCCACCCTGGCTCGTGCTGTAGCTTTGTTCTGAAGCACAAATGGAATAACCTGGGTAGAATTCATGTAAACTCCTGAGAACAAGAAGGAATTCTAGAAAAATGAGAAAATTACAAAAGGATTATTAATACAGCAAAGAAATAAAAAGTATGACAGTCTCATAGTTCAGCCTAGATGATCGGACTGGGTGTCACCACGCTCCCTGTGATGTCAGCCCAGATGTGTATGGGGGACCCAAACCTGTCCCAAATCTTTCATCCTGGACTCTGGTGGCAGAACCCATGTCCCAATAAGCTTGGCTCCTCCCAACAAAATAAGAAACCTGGAAGGAAGGGGAAAGAAAGAGGTGATAACACCTAAAAACCCAGCTCCTATGCTGAAGGTTTTCTGATTGCTAAGGTATGTCATAGAAAAGGACACCACATGTGAGGCAGCGTTTCCATGACCACCCAAACCTGTCTTGGAGACCCTGATTTAATAATCAAGTACAATTAGGACTCCTAATAGACTGAGAGCAGAACACCTGTGGTCCTAGGAGGCCTTAGGAAGGGAGACAGCCCTCCACTTGGAAACAAGACCTGTAGATCAACCGGACACAGAGAATTGCAAACAGATAGACAATCCCTCCCAAACTAAAGAGAGCTAGAACAAGAATATGGAAGATATGAAAAGAACTTCCATGAAAGGAGGCTTGTGTTTTGGACATCATACTTTGGAATGGGCTCTGTGCTGATTATGGAGTCTCCTGCAAGCAAACCCCTGTGACGGTTAGGAAATGGTTTGCTCAGAGTTGCTGTTCTTTAGCCCTGCTAGCCTACCAGACCCACCAGTCCACAGGCTTAGACAGCTGGAGTCCACAGAACTGGAGTCCCACAAGGATAGTGTTGCTTTTTGCCCAGAGAATAAACCAGGAGGTATAACGGATGAAGGAAGACAAATTGGTGCAAGGAAATGTTAAGATGAATTTCTAAACTCTCATGGTGGGCAGAGGTTTAGAAGGCCACCCTAGTTTAGTGGAACAATGGAACCTTCTGGACAAACCAGACCAATCTACGGTAGCTTGGTAGGCGGTCAAGACTAAGTCTCAGGAGGAGCAAGAGCGATCGGAAGCCCACAATGAGCACACAGTAAAACTCCACAGAATACTCGTAGACACGTGTATATCAAAAATACTTATAATATGGTCCTTATAACTAAACACAAATAAACCACAGTAATAACAGTTACCCCACACACCCTACTCTACCATATATACAAATGCATTTCGCCTAATGCGGATAAGGGGGAGACACAACCACAACCTGCAACAGAAGAGTTAAGTTAACACAAATATCGCATTAGGCAGTTCTTCAGAGTCAATCCCCAACTTATACAGTCCCGCCCTATGAAGTGGGGAGTCTTATGCTCAAAAGTATAGTGTGTTAACGCGCTGTCGTGTGTAAAAGCGAAAGCGGGTCCTCTTCAGGTAGCTGTAGCAGTTCAGGAAGGGGCTTGAGGTGATGAAGAACAGTGTCCTATTATTTAAGGAGGGTTTATCTTTGCAGATGGAGCATCTTTCGAGCTTCAGGAATAGCTAGGGAGCGCAGGCTAGCCCAGCTAAGGAGAGTATGCTTTCTGGGATTCTTGTGCGTAAAGAACAATGGCTGTGCCAGGGGGCCACCGGTAAGTGATGCAAGTACTCACCAACCCTCGACACAGTCCAGGCCAAACTTTGCCAGTCTAGGCCAGGTCCCACCTTTTCACGGCTCTTAATGAAGAACAGAGGACAGTTCCACTGCAGCATTTCTCAGGGCACATAGGGGAAGGTATGCAAGGCTCCAACAACAACCGTCACAGTAGGGCGCCACAGGGACTGCAAATGATTGCTGCGTGGTGCACTCTCAAATCGTGACCCAGAGAAGCTAGGACTGAGTTTTGGCAGGAGAGGGCCCAGGACCACAAGTTAGCGATTCCCAAAGTCTTGAGTGTCAACTCGGGATGGCAGCGCTCCTATACGATACCCCGGGTTTGAGCTGGTGAGTTCGCTGGATAGCCCAGGAACATATCCAAAGAGGCTCTTTTCGAGGGTAAGGAGGCAGTGCTGAGAGTAGTTGGACCCACTACTCCAAAAGGGTTGAAGCACCCTTGCAGGCCTTCTGTGATCGATATAAAAGCAGGGGCCAGATGGGCAAACAGCGGGTCAAGGTACCAAACCTTACAGCACGTCTCTGGCAGTTCCATGGGTCTGGCTCTTCCATTTAAGGATACTTGACTTCTTCTGCAGTTCGGCGTGAAACTTCAGGTGATCAACCTGGAATGGATGCAGAGCCCCTTCTCTTATCCAAGATTCTTTTTGCGCTCAAATCTGGGATTGCCAATGGAAGATCTGCTCTCTTGCATTCACGCCAGTCGTGGGCCAATCATGGCCTACAGTGGTTACAGTCATTCAGGTATACCAGACATACCGGCACCAGTAGTGTGGATTGGGACCAGACAGTCCCAACCCTCTTTCTGGGTAATAGCACATGTGACATGCAGGAGCCCGCAAAAGATGCGGTTTTCGCGGGAGGTTGCATGCCCAAATAAGGAATACCCGGGTTACTCGACCTGGGGGAAGGCAAAGAGACAAAATAGCCAGAGGGCAGAACAATGACTTTGTGGCACAGCCATTTTCAGCACTGGCCACAGTCTTGCGGTAAACGCGTTTTGGTTCATTATAAAGTAAACATACTTGTTAGGTAAGAATTAGTGCTGTCCTACTGGTGTGGGACTGCACAAGACTTATCTCTTGGTATTAGGTAACCAACCTTTAAATATAGGCCTGTACTACACACGTTGGTAGTGTGACTGAGCAGCCAGGCTTACCTTAAGAGGGGTAATGTGAGCTGTAGAGCTGTGTAATGAAATCAGTCAATACAAGTATCCAATTAAATACTTACACACTTAAAGTTATAAACCAAATTATTTATGTATTTATAACAAAAGATGTTTAAAGCATTCTTTAAAAAGCAGTAATTAGCTGTAACATGAATTCCAAGTTAGGGTTCAATTAAAAAAGTGAACAATAAAGCAGGCAATGTAATTCATTCATATGTTAAACATGTTCCAGCACCCAGAGGTGACATCATTTGAGGTCAGTATAGCATTTACATAGGATCACCTTTGCAATATTGAGTTTTTAGGAAGGAAAGGTTAGGGTTAGATCAGAACAGACTGATAGATTATAAGAACAGTTAGAATCTCCCAGAGGGATGTAGGCAGTCTATTATCCCAGCATTAAACATTTAACATTTAAGACATGTGAAGGAACAAGCACTGCCATGGCCAATAGGTTTAGAAGGAGGCATTTAGGGAGCCAGGACAGCTAAAGTCAATGGACAAAGTTCTGATGCTCCTCATCCTAAAATAAGTTCTTAAATAGTCAGTGTTCAAAAGAGAAATCAGTGCAACTCAAGAGGAGTGACCTTCAGAAAGCACAAGCTGTAAGGCCAATGCAGGTAAGTTGAGGTCAACTTAGTATAGGGTTAAATTGCACTCCCAATGATAGGAAGCACCTTAAATGGCAAAAGTATAAAATACCCCAAGCCCCACAGTACCTTGAAAATGAACAAAGTGTTCCAGCTGGTTGCCTTCACAATGCAATGCAGTAGACCCTTGTTCCAGGTCCTTAGTGGTGGTGACGAACGGGAGGACGTCTGGTGGGCTCCTGCGGCAGCACTCAAGAGAGAGGGACTCGGCAGCAATGGACTTTCGTCGATTCCACGGCTCTTTGCGGTTTTGGCACCTTTTTCTCAGCGCCAACGAAGAACAAAAAGCTCAGGTTACGATTTCCTTGATCCCTCAGTCCTGTACTCTGTCGAGGGGACTCTGGATGCAGATTTATTGCTTCTGTAGGGTCCTCCCCTGGATGCCCACAAAGATCTGCCTAGATTCGGACTTCGGAAGGCAATGCACTGACAAGTGGTCGGGGTACCCCAGGTATTGGGCTTCTGAAGCCTTGGAAAGTCGCAGCAAGTCGGGGGTTGAGCCAAAATAGAGTTTGCCCCGAGGCTAGTTCGTGCCACCAGTCTAAGGGAGGAAGTCTTCCTTTACGGGCCTTCCCTGTCGATTCGAAAATAGGGTCAGCACAGCTGCGTGGCTTAACCCGGCACTTCTCGGTCCAGGAGTGTGCTGCTGGCATCTTCTCTCGTCTTCTGCTTCGGAAGTTGCCCTCCACTGGTTGACTGCTTCTAGTCGCAAAAACCTCACTTTTTTGCAAGTTCCCATTAATTTACAGTCCTAGACTGTCAATCGCACAGCAGGGTGGCTATCCTGCAGGACAGACACCGACTAATTGGAACTGGTTTCACTCAGGCACACCTAGAGACAAAGGACAGGGATGTTTCGGGACCCTCCTTCACTTCCTGCCTTTCCAGACACACTGCAGCCTGGGCGGGCTTCACGACTGAAGCCCACCAAATGCAAACTACAAAAAGGACTCAAACCTGATGCAAACAGAATAAAAGCATAGAAGAAACCAACTAACAATAAATGGCAAAAAAAGAAGATGGGCCATTTTGAGAAAATTGGCTCTGTTGGGTGCAGCACTGTTACATGGGGAATGGGTTAAAGGAATTACTATGTAACCCCCAGCACTCCACACAGGGTGGAGTGTGCTGGACCCATAAAGTAAAGGTAAGACAGGGGTCATCTTACTATTCTTGGGAACAGCAGCTCATCCAAGAAAACGTAGTTAAACATTAAGAGAAGTCCAAGTTGCTATGTGTCACAATGCAAATGCAGATGCCTATGGAGTTTACCAGACTCCATAAAACATTAAGGAACATAGAAAATCTGTCAGAAAAACACACAAGCAAGTGAGAAAAAGGATTCACTCAGGAGTAAAAAAATGCAAAAGCCCTGAATCCAGCAAAAGAGCTGGGGTTGTCTAAAGTTAAAGGGAATTGGCACAGACATGAACATTCTCATAACAATACTTTAAAAGTAAACTCCTGCCACCAGTTTGTCCTAGGCACACTTGTACAATCACCAGAAAATCCTCTGAAGGTGGCCAGAGCCATAAAACAAAAGGGCCCCTATGCACGGTACTGTAAGGTAATTGGCACATAGATAAAAAGTTACCAAGGAATGGAAACATAGTCAAAGACTAAGGGAAACAGTTTCCCAGTACTGACAGCCTGAATGGCGTGTCAGTTTCTCCATAACTGATGGGCAAAAGCCCAGAGGGGAGCAGCTGAAGGCTGTGCACCAGGGTTAGCTAATACAAACAAAAGCAAAATGTTTGGAGGCAGGGGATCCATAAAAGGATGGCGAATTGCACCTAAGGGAAATCAGGAGATAACACTAAAGAAGCAAGAAATGGGAGAGGAGGTGGTTGAGAGTAGACCACCAAAGTAGTTGCGGGGTTGAGGGGGGGGGGGGGGGGGAGGGAACGCCTCTGATCCGATTGGAGTGCAGCATCGAGAAGGTCAGAAAGACCTGTAAATAAGTCCCCTGCCTTATTCTAGGGACCTCTGGTGTGGTGATGGGGTGGATTCCTTGGTTGTCCCTCACTTTGTTGTGCCACTGTGCAGGGTACAGTCACATGCCACAGGAAAATGCTACTGCGCCTCGTCAGGAAAGCTCAGTCATAAATTCCTCCCCTCCTCCAACTCTGTTCCGCCCATCTTGCAGGCTCTCAGTCACACAGAGAGCAAGACCATGAGTGCCATAAAAAGAAACAGAGGCAACGTATGGCTTTTTTGCAAAGCTATTTAGTCTCTTTTGAATATGCCTCATCATTTGATTTCAAATTCCACCTAGTCTTCACAATACCTACCAAATGATGTGTGTTTATGAGGGCAGTGACTGGCAAATGGTAAAGGTCTGCCAAATGCCAAAAGCCAAAAGAAAAGCCCAAACAACTAGCTTTGTTAATGCTAGTTTAATTACTATGCAGTGTTGCTACAAAATAGTCTGCTATCAATAACCATATATATTTGGTCTAAATATGCATTTTATTAACAACATTTGGCGTGTTGATTGGTTGCCTGGTTAGATGTATGGTAATTGTCTTACCCAGAAGGCAAAGTAAGAAGTTGACCTTAGGCCCAAGGTGTAAAGGTTATGTATATGGACAGGTAAATAGATTATGTATATCAACTGGTAAAAATTTGACGGCAGTTTTTTTAGACAAACACATTGAACGTGTAAGATCCTAGTTATTGTCAAAGTAACACATCTTGAGAAGTAAAATACTTCAGACTGGAAAACAGAAACTTTGCAGTGATGCAGGGCAATGGTTACTCTAGTGCAATAAACTTAAGTTAAACGCTTGCTCTGGAGCCGCTTGTGCACCAATGTAGACCATAATATATTTTGGTAGAAATAAAACGCTCTGTGTCTCAGAGCTGAAAACAACAAACAAGACTGGACTGAGACTCTTGGAAAATAGCTGTGCCATGCTTACCACAGATATGTCAACCTCAGGAAGCACTACGGAGCCACCAATCCTCAGTTCCAGGTTTTTAGCATTGCGGACAGCTATCTAATTAGTTGATGAGGAAAGACATGAAAAGAATTCAAATTGATCACATTGAAGTAAAAAAGTTAAACATGTGTACAGCAGACTAGCCATCACAATAACTTAAATAGTAGAAGTAATTTCACACCTGCATTTCTCTACCAACCCATAGGCATATGAACAGAGAGAATAGGAAGGGAATCAGCGCTTACTGTGAATTTAAACCCTGGACCTAGAAACCACACCCCTAATCTGCACACTCTCAAATGTGGCCAATCGAAGCGTGTAAATGCAAACATACTTGGGAATGAACCAGGGAGGTGAGCGAGATGTGGTCAAATAAAGGATCATTTCGGCTGAGAGTTTAAGGTGTACGATTGAGAAAACTGAATGTTATATTGGATTTCGGCTGTTAGAGGCAAATCCTAGATAGTCAAAGCAATGTTCAGAAAATGCATTTTAACAAGTTCATGTGGATACCTCCCAAATCCTGCTGTTACGAACATGTCTCTAAAGTCCCAATCAAAAATGTCACATAGGTGGAACTAGCACTAATAAACTATGTTTTTTTTTCCAACAAAACATTTTATTAAGCATTTCATATGTAAATATTGGCATCGACATCACATCAGGGCATTTGTAACTTTACAATTCATGTACATAGGTTAATTCAGAGGCGATTCCTTTGTGGGTATGTGGCTTAGGGCAAATTGCTGTCCAATTCTTGCAGGGGCCTTGGGCGTGCATTGCTCCTCCGACTCTAATCATTCATTATTGCAGCCAGCGGTTTATGGGGGGACGACGGTTGATTTCTGGGAATTTCTCTGCATAGTCCATGAATGGGGCCCAGGTATTTCTGAAAGTGTTCAGGTTCCCTGAGCGGATCGCTGTAATTTTTTCTGAATCAACAATGTCCCAACATTTCAACCACCACAGTGGTATTGAGGGGCCATCAGGATTCCTCCATAGCCTGCTATCACAATCTTGGAGGCTGTGTGAAGGTGTGAGCACAGACGAACTATCTGGCCTGTAAGTGGGTAAGCCCCCGCCCCTGTGAACCAAGGGATTGTTAGCCCTCCTTCCAGAAGACACTCGCTTTTTGGGCAGGACCACAGCAGGTGAAACAGGGACCCACTATCTGTGCAACCTCTCCAGCAACCTGGGGGATGGCTGGATTGCTTTTGTGTAATTGTTCTGGTGTTATATAGTACCTATAACAGACTTAATATCCCCCTTCCATATTAGTTATGCATTGAGTGCTTTTGTGCAATCTTGCCTAAATCTCCCCCCAGTCTTCAATGTCAATCGACCGCCCCAGGTCTTTTTCCCAGCTGAGCATGTATTTTTCATTTTTGGTTATGTCTGACTTGTCCAGTAAGCGATATAAAGTGGAAATGTTCCCCTGTGGTGGTGATGTCAGTGTCCATTCTAAAGCTGCCAAGTCCCTCACTCCTTTCACTCCGATTGACCCCTGTGAGATCCAGTGTCTTAGCTGGGTGTAGTGGAAACGCTTTGATTCTGGGACGTTGAATTTCACTTTGCATTCCACAAATGACAGCGTATTGCACCCCCCAAGAAATCTGAGATTTTCATTAGGCCTCCCACCCTCCATGCTATGAAGCTTTTGGGGGGTATTCCTGGGGTGAAGTCTGGATTGTTGAAGATTGGATTGAGTGGCCCCAGTGAGCCAGAGCATCCCCAGTTACGAGCTGCTAGTTTCCAGGTCGACACCATGTTTTCTGTGGCTGTCAGGGGGCCTAGTTTTGCAGTATTTCTAGTGGATGGGTTATGTGGGAGGTCAGCTAGGGGGGACGAGCTGCATGCTTCCTCTATTTGTCTCCAATGCAGTTGGTCCTCTGTCAGCATCCATGCAAAAGCATGGGATAGTTGTGCTGCATGCTTATATCTAGACACATCTGGGACGCTCAAACCCACTGAGCACCGCCCACGGAGCATAAACTATTTTGCTATGCAGGGTTTCCCGGCCCCAGATACATTTTAGAATGTGTTTCTGCAGATGCAATAAGACACTCTCTGGAATGTGAATCGGGAAGCTGCACAATGATAAATTAGTCTGGGTATAATGTTCATGTTTACTGCCGCTATTCTTCCAATGCTCTAGGTCTTTCTGAAACTCCCTGAACAATTGCGGGAAATTGACTTGGTAAATTTGTGCGACCCTCATGGGGATTTGTACCCCGAGAGAGCTGATTGCGGTGTCTGCCCACAGAATAGGGATATGGGGTCCAAGTGCTTCCCTCTCCTGCCTGGTGACATTAACTGCCAACAACAATGACTTGCCATAATTTACCTTGAATCCTGAAACCCTGCCGAATACTTTTCCCAAAGGGGGCCAAGTGATGTGCCTGGTTGTGTTATAGTCAGCAGTACATCATCTGCATACATTGCAGCTTTGTACTCTTGCTCACCCACTTTGATCCCTTGAATGTTTAGATTTTGCCGGATTTTGATAGCAAAAGGCCCCATAGAAAGAGCGAAAATTAAGGGTGATATTGGGCAGCTCTGTCGTGTGCCTCCAGTGATGTGTATTCAATCCGATCTGCTGCCATTGATCCTTAATTGAGTGGACAGATGTTGATAGTTGGCCATTGTCCAGCTAATGAAATTAGGGCCGAATCCCAGGTATGTTAGTGCGTTTCTAATAGATCCCCAGTCTAGCAAATCGAATGCTTTATGGCCATCTAATAAAATGGACAATAATTTCTCCCCGTTCTGTGGGCGCTTTCTGTAAGATTGATTGTGCGTCTTATATTATGCTGTGTACCCCGCCCTGGGATAAATCCCGTCTGGTCTCGGGCTACTATTTCTGGGAGAAACTTTTTATATTTGGATGCCAGGACCTTAGAAAATATCTTCCCATCGTTGTTCATCAACGTGATTGGCCTATAGGAGGCGCTTTTCTCCGGGTCCTTCCCTGGCTTGTGGTTAAGTATTGTTAGGGATTCTGACATCGATTGAGTCACCTTACCTGTTAAAAATGCGTTTATTAGGGCTATTAGCTTCGGGGTTAGTATATGTGAGTAGGTCTTGTAAAATGTAGCTGTTAGCCCATCCGGTTTGGGGCAGTGCTCTTAAATGATTTAATAGCGTCCCTTAACTCTTGAGCCGTGATTGGTACTTCTAGGGGATCTAATAGGATTCTTGGAAGTAGAATTCTATTCCTATGGAAGTTCAATTCCTTCACTACCTTTGTTCTGCTCATCTTCAAGGGTCTCGAGTGCACAGAAAAAAGCAGCACAGTAGGGTCTGTAAAATTAAACAGATCTGTTTTGTTGCAGATATATGGACTCATTCTGTGGATTTTGCCTTCAAACCCTCCCCTACAATATTTCTGTAATGTAGATTATAATTATAATTGTTCTTTTATAACTCACTTAATACCAGCAAGTGTTTTCTAAGCGCAGATCGGTGAATTGAACCTGTGTTGCGCTGCGTTGTCTTGCTTCCAAGGCAAACTCCTTGCTCCTGGGTTATCCTTCCTCAAGCTTTGCCGTTTCAGTTCACAAACCAACATTTGTTGTAATTCAATACTTTTAATATCTGGACAGGAGCCCCCCTCCAGCAATAATGACATTAGAAGGGGAGGTTTCAGGGAATAAAGGATTTAATAAATTTATTTTTGCAGCCTCAACTACATCAAGGCTACATACAAAGATAAGGTATCTGCAAAGGAGAGTGCCCACTAGAAATTAATTTACATGCAATTCCAGAGACATACAACATGGGGTCAACCGGGTGATTATTTATAGATTGAAAGGCATTAAATGGGATTTTGTCAATTTTGTATAGCGCTGTAAAACCGAACACAGCAGCAGAAGCCTCCCCCATGGGCAGATAAGACCTAACCACAAACCCAAAAGGTATCACGGTTGTTGGGGGAAGCCTGAAAGACACTGGAAGCCAAAGAACCAGGGTCTAGGTCCCAATGAAAGTTACAGAGACTACCTTAAGTAGGTGGAGCCACAGGAATACCTGGCAGGATCGTGAACCAGGTATATTCATTGTAAAGCACAATGAGCCAACAAGGGTCTGGGATCCTCACCCAATAACCAGCTGCTTCCAGAGTCATCTTCATAGTCGCAGTACCTGGTAGGATAGTGAAGCAGGTGGGCTGTGAACATTGTGAGAAGGGAGTCATTCCTCCCGGTGTTGATGAACACTTTGAAAGAAGCCAAAAGAAGGGAGTCAGTCTCTTGGCATTGTGAAGAGACCTGAGAAAGGCCAAGGGAAGGGAATCGTTCCACCCAATGTGAGGAACCTGAGGGCATCCTCCAATCTACTCCCCTTGGGTGCTCTTCTCCGGTAGCCAGGGAAAGGCCATTGCTTTTGGATCCAAACCCTGGGGGTGGATATGCGAGGGAGTATCACCTTGGTGAAGGGACCTTGGGGAGTGGAGAGAGGATGTCTTTCGGTAAGGCATGGTATCCCCCTTTCCCTTATCAGAATGCACCCTACCCTCCCCTGCCTTGGTAGGTTATTAACAGTGTGCCCCTCTTTCACACACAAACACATACTGTCCCACATTCTTTTTCCTTTAAGATTGGGACAGGGAAGAGGCAACTGGGAGTAATGCACACTTCCATTGGTGCACACCACTATGGTACTGAGACAAGGAGGATGACAAGCACTACAACAATAGTCAGGCAAGTCCCACCAATGAGGCCAATTGTGGTCAGGCAAAGGACTTGCACATGCCCCTATTTGAGTGGCTACAGGTGCATAAAAAGAGAAACAGGTGAGAGGAAAGGAGAAACCTGCCTGGAAATGAGGACACAGCAACTCGACGTGCAGCAGGCTGGAGAGGGGCTGGGGAAAAGAACTCGGAGCACTGCAGAAGAGCAAGAAAGACGTTGAGTCCAGAACGGGCCATGAGAGGGCAGAGAGCTCTGCAGAACCCTGCGCTGTGTGTCCACAGCTGGAGCTGTGGGACACAGAAGACTCCATGATGACGCACACAGCAGCAGCACATTGCGGAAGGGGCGAGCGCTGCTTGCCGGAGCTCCCAACAAGTGACGGGGGAGAGAGAAAAAGCCGGAGAAGAAACCGAAGGCAGTCGGGGGAGCGGCGGCAGACCGGTGGGTGACGGAGGGAACCGTCATGTCAGGGGCCTCCAGGGGCTGGATTTGGGTAGAGGAAGATGCTGCTCGGATGAAAAAACTTGTAATGAATGGGTCTGGAGACCAAATAGATTATTGAATGCCCAACAAACTGTAAAGTACTTTATGAGTTATTGAATACAGAATAAGCAAACTATATGCAAAATACTGCACAAGTGAAAATAAAGTGATGTGCATTCATGAACACAGTGAACAGAAAGTAATAAGCATTGATGGACAACGTGAAAGTATGAGCCCAGTGAAAGCCAGTAATCGGAGATTGTGAAGTAAATGAAAAGCATATGAGAAGCGCTATTGGGTATTGTGAAAGCAAGGTGGTGACAAGGAATAAACACCACAAAGTGAACTGGGTGAAAGTCACGTTGTGGCAGAGTCAAGAGACTGCCATGGAGAAATAGAAGTGAAAGTGGACTTATGTCACAGGTTCAGAGAGGAAGCCTGTGTTGGCAAGGAAATCCAATGAGAACAAGTGAACATTAAGCTCCAAGGCTTATTGGTTGCATGACCTGTGGTGCGTGGACCGTTTGGTCCTACAACTGTGCCTAGACTGAGTAACCCTTACTTGGAGAAAACCAAAGGAAGTCAAGATACTGACTAAAAAATGGGAACTGTTGAAAAGCCGAAAAAGGTACAAAGTGAATTTGGAATCATTGAAAGTTGAGACGATTGAATTGACTGATTTTGGAAACTAGAAGAGCTGCCTTCTTTGGGAAGGGAACCCAGGACTTTGTGAACGGAGTTGAATTTTGGGAAGGGCTCCCCAATGCTTTTGTGAATTGTGTTGAACTTGGTGAAGGGAACCGCTGAGGTCTTTTAGTGGGACTGTGTTGAACTTGGAAAGGGAAGGTGAAACACAAGCCAGGAGCTGGAAGAAGCTATGAACCTTTATTTTTGGACATGGTTTCTTTAGTTGCTGAAATTCCTACACATTGTATATCTTTAGTTGTGAGGGCAAGTATAGATTTTGGACACAGACGGAAGTTTGAGTTGAACTTAATGACACAGATTATCCTTAGTTTCTTTAGGTAGGGAAATACCAGCTTAGCATAGAGCAAGGCCTTACTCCATGCTGACATTTGAGAAAAAAAACATTTTATTTTAGAAAAGTGAATCTGTTGTCTGTGTCTTTCTTCATGATAGCTTCAAATCTGGTGTTTGAGAACATTGTGTGAGAAGCCAAGGCAATGGAGTAATTCCCTTGGCATTGTGAGAAGCCCAAGAAAGACCAGGGGAAGGGAGTAATTCCCCTGGCAGTGTGAACTGCAGGGTAAAGGCAAAGAGAAGGAAGCAGTTCATCCTTGCGCTGTGAAAAGTATTGAGGAACCTGAGGAAGTTAAAGGGAAGAGACAGTCATCCCTCCTAACACTGAAGATAACAGACTTTCTTTTTCCATGTGCTTTGGTGGAGCACCAAGCCAAGAAAGCTTTTGAGACTTTTGGTTTTGACCTTTTTGAATAACCTTTCCTTTTTCATACCCCAGAAGTGAACTTTGGTCTATCATCCAGAAGAAGGGAGCTATTCTTCTGGACCAAGAAGATCAGCACTTTACTTAGTTTGATTTAGAGTGAAAGGGAAGGAAATCGGTTTTGACACACGGCGGTGGACTACTTGTTTTGGACGGACATCCTAATGGAATCCTTAGAATTTGGTTGAGGCAGGGAAACCCCCCTTAGTAATAGGGCGAGGTAGGTTTTTCTCTTTTATTTTACATAATAAAAAAGTCTATAGCCAGAATTATACCACATGTATTTCAGTCTCCTACTTCTACACCCTTACAAAATGCTTTTCTGTTTGGAAGGAGGTTCTGCCGACCTTGCAAAGTTGGATTAATAGAACTAATTTTTAAAAGAACATGCTCTTCATCAGTATGAGAAATGTTCTTTAGATCCTTGAATCTTGCTTTTGCCACAATTTGAATCGATATTCATGTGGCTTAGGGTTACTTCGTTTCACTACCAGTAGCAGTCTGATTTCTCACTCTTATGGTTTTTCTTCCCGCCACAATGCCAACTTGCAACAGTCTTCACTTAAATGTCTTCAGTTTGTTTTTAGCTTAAATGTCTCTGGAGTTTAGATGTCAATATGAAGAGGTTCAACCCCATGCAGGCACTCCAAATTTAAGTATTTTAAGAAAGAAGAACAAGTTACTTTCTTACCTGGTAACGTTCTTTCGATGGGATGGTCCGACGATGTATTCCATATCTATGACAAGTAATGTCCACAGCTGTGCTGCTTCGGAAAATCTTTGGCGTCTGCGTCCTGCGTCGATGACGTCGATGCGCCGTCCCCGAGGACCTCCTCCGACGGCCGATGTCACCCGATGTGATAAGTAGGACGCACGACGCCCATAGCCTCAGTTATAGTTTTTTCCCAGAACGTGTGCCACCAGTTTTCTGCCAGTCAGACACACAAGGCCTTGCGGAACGCAAGCTGCAATCGCAAAAGAAATTCTGCAGCGGGGAAGGCAGGGAGGGAGTGATATGGAATACGTCGTCGGACCATCCCATCGAAAGAACGTTACCAGGTAAGAAAGTAACTTGTTCTTCGAGGGGATTGGGTCCTCTGACGTATTCCATATCTATGACAGACTCCCAAAGCAGTACCAAGCAAGGAGGTGGGAAAGAATTTAGAATACAAATTTAACATGCCCAATCAAATTGCGGAATAGAGAACTGCCTTGCCAAAGGCCAGATCTTGCCCTCTTATGGAATCAAGGGAATAGTGACGTACAAAAGTATGTACTGAAGCCAAGGTGGCTGGATCACAGATGTGACGAATAGGAACTCCCCTCTGCAGGGCAGTAGACGCAGCCACTCTTCTGGTAGAATGGGCCCGCAAGCCAGCTGGAGGGTCCTTACCTGCCAAGCAGTTACACTCGGAGATAGCTAAAATAATCCAACGAGACAATCTGTTTCGTCACAGCTTGTCCCAAACGCTTTCCAGCGTAACCAATGAAAAGTTGATAGTCCACTCTGACCCGGGACATGCGCGAAATATAAAAGCTCAATGCTCTCCGAGGATCAAGCCTATGGAGCCTCTCCTCTTCCTTACCAGGATGTGAAGGAGGATAGAACGCCGGAAGAACAACCTTCTGGCTCAAATGAAATTCCGAAACCACCTTCGAAAGAAAAGAAGGACGAACTCTAAGGACAACCCTGTCCTTATGAAACACAGTGAAGGGTAGCTTAACTGAAAGTGCCTGTAACTCACTCACTCTGCGAGCGGAAGAAACCGCAACCAAAAACACAGTTTTCAGAGTTAACAGCCTCAAAGGGCAAGAATGTAAAGGCTCAAACGGAGCACCCATAAGAAACTTAAGAACAAGGTTCAAATCCCAACCTGGCACCAAAAAAGATGACAGAGGGAACACATTAGTGAGCCCTTTCAAAAACTGCGAAATTAAAGGAATCTTAAAATAGGAACACTCTTCAGACGAGCGCTTAAATATGGACAGCGTCGCCAGGTAACCTTTAATGGTCCCCACTTGCAAGCCCCTGTGGGTCAAAAAAAGCAAAAAAGACAGAACCATGGGAATGTCACATTCAAAAGGATCCACATTCTGAACTCTGCACCAGTCGCAGAACTTTCTCCAACGGCAACGGTACAGCGACTTTGTTGCCGGCCGCCTGGCCGAAAGCAACACCTCCATCACATCTTCAGGGAGGTCCCAATCCTTATACCTCAACCTTTCAGAAGCCAAGCGTGAAGATTGAGGGATCTGACCTCTGGATGGAGAACCTGAACCCCTCCCGTGAGAGCAGATCGTCTCGGTAGGGAAGACGACGTGGAGGGCAGATGGACAAGTCTAGAAGGTCCGGCTACCACGTCCTCCGGGCCCACGCCAGAGCAATGAGGATCATCCGGGAACCGAACCTCCGTAACCTCCGCAGCACTTGCGAGATAACGGGGACTGGAGGAAATGCGTACAGCAGTGGGAATGACCACTCACCACGAACGCGTCTCCTAAGGCTCCTTTTGGAGGCAATTCCCACGAGCAGAACCTCTCGCACTTCCGGTTGACACTGGAGGCGAAGAGATCCACTTGAGGGGTCCCCCAAAGGGCGAAGATCTCCAGGAGAATCTCCTGAGCCAGCTCCCACTCGTGAGAGATCGAGCTCTGCCTGCTCAGAGCGTCCGCCGTCTCGTTGTCGTCTCCGGCCAGATGAACAGCCGAGATCGAAACTTCCTGCTGGATGGCCCAGAATTCGAGCTGCATCACCTCCCTGCACAGCGGAAGTGACCCTGCCCCCCCCTTTTGTTGAGGTAGTGCATGGCCACCGTGTTGTCCGTTAGAATCAGGACACTCTTTCCGCGCACAGTCGGCAGAAAAGCCTTCAGGGCTAGCCTGACGGCCCTCAGCTCCAACAGATTGATATGGAGTCTGGACTCCGACGGAGACCAACGACCATGGACTGTCAACTTGTTGGCATGAGCTCCCCATCCCGCGTCCGTCACAATCGTCACCTCCGGCCAGGGCAGCCAAAATGGGGCCCCCTTCATCAGATTGCCCTCGACGGCCCACCACAGAAGGTCCCGGGCTACCGAGGGCGGCACCTGAACAGGGTCCGACAGCCTGCCGGAGGACTGAGACCACTGGAGCTTGAGTGCCCACTGCAAAGATCTCATCCGCAGACGAGCCTCTGGCACCAGAAGAATGCAGGATGCCATGAGGCCGAGCAGTCTCAAGAATTCGGACGCTGGGAGATTCTGGGCAAGCTGAAACTTGTGCACCATCTGCCGAATGTGAAGAGCCCTCACCTGAGGAGGAAAACACTGCCCCAGGGACGTGTCGAGCACTGCTCCGATGTACTGGAGCCGCTGCGTTGCTGTCAAATGGGACTTCTTTAAATTGAGGGAGAAGCCCAGCCTGTAAAGGGAGTGGCAGATGACGGACAGATGATCCAGGACTTGCTCGGGAGTGCACCTCCTGATCAACCAATCGTCCAGGTAGGGGTAGACGTGAATCCCCCTTTTCCTGAGATGTGCTGCCACCACCCTCATGAGCTTGGTGAAAACCCTCAGGGCGGAGGTCAATCCGAATGGCAGGACCCGAAACTGAAAGTGCGAGTCGCCAACCGCGAACCTCAGGTACTTCTTGTGCTTGGGATGGATCGGCACATGGAAGTAAGCATCCTTGAGGTCGAGAGACACCAACCAGTCCTGAAGTTGAAGGGCCTGGAGGACTTGAGAAAGAGTCACCGTCTTGAACTTGTCCTTCCTGAGGAGTTTGTTCAAACCGCGCAAGTCCATGATGGGTTCCAATCCCCTGTCTTTCTTCGAAATCAAAAAATAAGGGGAATACCATCCCTTGTTCCTCTCCGCTACAGGCACCAGTTCTATAGCGCCTTTCTCCAGCAGGGCTTGAATTTTCTGCGCAAGGAGCGGATCCGGACACTTCAAAGAGAGGCTCCTTGGTGGATTGTCGTCAGGCCTCTGCCGAAAAGGAAGACAGTAGCCATGGGATATGATCTCCGGAACCCACACATCCGAAGTAATGGCTTGCCACTCTACAAGATGCTGCGCCAGCCTTCCCCCAACCGGCGAACCATGGGACCTGGCCTGCAACCTCTCAAGGCTCTCGGCAGACTTGCTGCCAAAAAGGTGTTCACCGTCAAAGGGCATGTTGAGGAGCCGGGACTGCACATCAGGAGCAAACCCAGACTTCCGCAACCACGCAAACCTGCGCATTACGGTGCTCGCCGCCATGGACCGGCTGACACAATCCGCCAAGTCCAAACCCGACTGAACGGCCTCACACATGGCATCCTTGTCATCCTGAACCATAGCAAGGAAACCATCCCGTTCGTCCCCTTCGGGAATATGATCAGCCGCTAATGCAACACAGTTCCACAGAGTGTGTGTGAAACGAGACAAGGCACATATGGAGTTGGCCGCCTGAAGCGCCATACCCCCCGAAGAAAACACTTTCTTCGCCCAGCCATCAAAACGTTTGTCGTCCCTATCCGGAGGGATGGTAGGATACGACGCCTGCTTTGCCGGGGCCGTAGCCGTCTGCACCACCAAACTCGCTGGGGTGGGGTGCCTAAACAAGTAGCAGGGGTCGCTACTGGCTGGACAGTATATTCGCGACAAAGACTTGCCCACCGCCGGGAGACTCTCCGGAGCAGTCCAAGCCGCCGCCACCCTTCTCTGCAGAGCCATATGAAAAGGCAAAACCGGGTCAGTGGGTGGACCGAGATCAAGGATGTCCGCGAGATCATCCTGAACGAACTCCCCTGGGGGAGCTGACCAACCAAAGTACTTGGTAACCCGAGACATAAGGCGCCGATACGAAGAATCGGCATGAGTGCCAGGCTCCGGCCGACAAAACTCCACCTCCGGAGAGAGGTGTCCAGTCCACTGGCATCATGCAGTGACTGCCTCAGGTCAGCAAACTGGCTATGGCCCGAGATAAGCTCATCTTGGAACCGTAACCGGAACCAGGTCGCCCTCAGAGCCTTCATCACCCTCTGAAATGTACTCCAGGCGGGGAGAGGAAGACCTCTGTGGACCAAAGCAGTGCCAGACCTTAGCCATAGCCTTTCTAGGGACAAACCCCGTGCCACGGGGCCCCTCCGACACCACCGCCTTGAAAGGCGTCGAGGGCGCCGAATGAGTCGGCGCCGGCTTCGACAGAAAAGGCGTTGAGGGCGCCGAACGAGTCGGCGCCGGCGTCGAGCGAATCGGCGTCGACGTCAGCTGCAGCGCCACCACACAGTCCTCGAAGCCGGAGCTCAGAGCGTGTCTCTCGACAACCTAGGTGCCGACGGCGTCGACGACCCCCTCGGAGGCGGAGCCTCGAGAGAAATCGTCGACGACCTCGGCGCCACAGGCGTCGACGTCTTCTTCGAAGACGGCACAGGATCACACGGTCTCGAGCGCGTGAGGACCGGGACCTGGCACGGGCATGTCAAGAATGGCTACCCTTGTCTGAGCGGGACCTCACCCGCGAGCCGTGCCGACCACTCGAGCCCGAAGGTGTACGAGCTGTGTCTCTCGACCGATGCTGACCTACCCCACTCTGAGGCACGGACGGACCGGTGCCCTGCGATTCCAGAATCACTAGCATCTGCTTCCCGAAGGAAGCCCATTCCTCCAGTGTCGCTTGCATGGAGGGATAAGCGACCCGCCGACGCGGGGAGTCCTCGGAAGAGGACGGGGAAGGCGACCTATGCCGGCGCTTCCTGGAATGCCTCGAAGAGGCGGAGGAGTGGCGAGACCGACTCCTGGAAGGAGACTCACCAGACTTCCGACGATGACGCGGAGAGTCGCCCCTTCGAGTCATCCGTCGAAAGCCCTGCAGATCTCGACTTCCGGGGCTTAGACACCCGGCCTACCGACAGCTTCTTCTTGCGTTCCCGCAAGGCCTTTGCCGTGAGCGACTGGCAGTTGACACAGTCGTCCGTATCGTGGGCCTCCCCGAGGCACCAGAGGCAGGCGTCGTGCAAGTCCGTGACCGACATCTTGGACCCACAGTCCCCGCGGTTCTTGAAGCCCGGACGCGGGGTTGAAGATGAGAAAGACATCGCCACGAACAGGTCTACACAACAAACCGAACAGGTTCAACGAACCGAGAATTGAAAACAGCAAACTCCAACGAGTCGAGGCGTACCGAGATTCACGAAGCGAACACGTTCGCGGAAAAAACGGAACTGAGGCTATGGGCGTCGTGCGTCCTACTTATTACATCGGGTGACGTCGGCCGTTGGAGGAGGTACTCGGGGACGGCGCATCGACATCATCGAATCAGGACGCAGACGCCAAAGATTTTCTGAAGCAGCACAGCTGTGGACATTACCCGTCATAGATATGGAATACGTTGGAGGACCCAATCCCCTCGAAATGTGTGTTTTGTTCAGATTATTGGTATCATAAACCAAATCACAGTTCATAAACTCATATTTGGTCTGGGTGAAAGTGTTAGTAAGTGGCTTAGGTGACTTGTTAAATTGTTAGGAAATATACATTGGGCCTCATTACAAGGCCAGCATTAACCGAGCCGGAAAAACCGGCAGGTTACTGCCAGACTCGTATTACCATTCCGCCTCTGTGATTCCCGGAATCACTGGGGCATTACAACCCCAGTGACCCGGTAATTACGGAGGAGGAATTCGGTAAATCCCCATTCCCATGGATTCCCATATGACTCCATGGGAATGAGGAAGTGGAAACACCAGCACCATGCTGTAATAGTGCCGGTGTTTCCATGTCCGCCTGCAGGCGGGTGGTGTTAAACCCGCTAGGTCAGACCTGACGGGAGGGACACCTCCCGCCTGCAGAACTCGAGATAATCCGGTCCGGAAACTACGGTGGCAGCGGGTTTACCACCACCGTTATTTCTGGACTGGCTGACTCGTAATGAGGCCCATTATGTCTAATGGCATGTGTAGTAATTGACTCCTATTACTGGCAAGAAAAAAGAAAAATTGCCAACTGCCTGGCCAACAGTTTCGCCCGTTCAGGCTTTTTCCAAGGCAGGTAAATCATTTGCTTATGTAAACATTTTGCGCAGTCAGAAGTCAAACCTTGAATTACCATATTTGGATGGTAGTTATCATGGTTTCATTTAGCAAAGGAGTTTTGGGAGGATAGTAACCGAGGGAGGGAAAAAAGATAACTAATACCAAGTTAGCATGTCAAAGTTAGGTGAACTTGATTGATCCAACTGTGTGGATCAAATGAAAAGCAAGAACAAAAACAAACATACAAATGCAAAAAGGGGAATGCAATTGGGTCCTGTTTTTATCTAAATGGAGTAATCATGCACTTGGTGTTTATTGAGCTTAGAGAGCTGGTGTTGTGGAGACGTCCAGTTGGCTTGTTAATCCGTTTGTGTAATCAGATGTTTAGTTGAGATCGTGAGACTTGTGTGTCAATGGGGGGCTGCTCGCCAGGTGATCGGTACGGTCTGGTGTCTTAATTCTAGGTTGCTAGGTGATGGTGCATGGTGTTGATCAAGTCTCTTGCAGGTGCTCTGGCTATATTTGACAAGTTGTTAGGCCATGTCGTTATACATGGTATTAGGTACTTACCCGAGTGGTCGTTGATAGGTCTACGTTGTATTAGTTGTCTCGCTGCATGTATAGGGTACAGGGATCTGTGTTGGTTTGAATTTAAAGATAAATGTGTTACTCATTTTGCAGCCATTAATATTGATGCACAGGTTGTTTACCTAAGAGTTCTGACTGTTCTATCAGTGGTCACGTTGAAGGGCTGCGTCCCATGAGAACATTGGTGTTTTATATAATGATTTGCTCATAATCTGACCTTTGGAAAAGAAAAGGGGGAACGGTTCCTTAGTTGTGGTTGCTTGTGGTCTGTATATTTTGGTTTTACCCCAAGGTCCAGCATGTGCCTTTACTGTAAGTCTCAGTGTTCCTTTACTTCAGTGTTTACTACATAATCCAGCAGTCATTAATTATCTTACACTCCCATGGTTTCTACAATAGAATGCTCAACCACATGTGTTTTGACAGTGCATTCCAACTTGCAACAGTTTAATCTTTGAGTCTCTGGTTTTCCTGGTCAATCCTTCTTCCTCCTGGAATTAGAGGCCACGGACTGTACCCCAAATTCAACTGGAACCTAGAGACCAGTTTCATTTATAGTGTGGCTTTTTGCTGATTCATTAGCTCATCACCCGTCAGCTTTGGTCAATTGCTTTGTTTACCTCACAATTCCCTCCATCTCACATTGCTGCCTCCGGGGCAGCCTGTTGATGGTATCCTCCATTGCGGAGTCTTCAATTCTCAAGTTGTGTGGACCATAGCAATATTTCTCTAAACTATTCAATGACCTCTGTTGACAATCTCCATTTGTCTCTGCTGGCTCTAACTAAGGGTTTCTCATCCCTTAGTTCTCCTGTAGCTCTGCACCAACTGAACATCTGGGGTACATGCTATACTCTTTTGCAGGTTTCCTGGGTGGCTGGCAGTGGCTTAAGGAACACCTGGGTTTTGCTCCGCCTCCTGGAATTCCAGACGTTCAATCTTAGGCTTGGTTTGACTACACTCCAAGGCTAAAGATCTGTGCCTTACCTTAGTCATGGCACTGTATCAAATTAATGGCTCCTCTCCCCAAGCAACAACCACATGCCAAACCTCTTCCTTGTTCCACACCACTTCTTCAGCTAGGTCCTTATCAATCTCTTGCAAGATCGGTCATGTTATCATAGAAAACACCTCCTTGCACCCAGGGAAAGGACCATCTTATCACAATGACATTTAGAAAATACAAAAAATAATGTTCCAAGAATAACAGACAGATCTATTTTACCTGCATTGTAGTCTTATTTGTTTTTCATATTTTTCATTGCTGAGGGACATCCTGTACACCTTTTTACATTTCCCCCCCATTTAAATACACAAATGCAAAGCAATAAAATTGCACTGATGTGAAGACCTGCCACTTTAATGACAAAGCAGTGTGACACGTAGTGTTTTGGTCTGTTCTTTAAGCTGCTTCTTTCTGTATCAGTTGATTTTGCTTACTCCGATGCAAAATGTGGTATATACTCTCAGCATGTATTTTGTAGAGTTCCATATTGTCTACACCTCCCTGCATGTTTTGTTTCATATACAGTACTTTTTGTTAAAGGTTTCTTGCTGTGTTTAAATGTTTTTCTCAATATAAAATTAGAATTAAAAGAATATTCTATATGCATTTGCCAGTTTACAATTAAGTGTACAGTGCACATGCAAAATGATTAACTCAAGTCTTTATAGTAAATCAAAAACAGGCACAATTAAAATCTGTCAATTCAGACATCTTTTGACCCAGGTGCACTTTTAAGCAAGACATCTCATGAAAGAACTAGAACACATTCAGTGAGTGAGAGTACCATTAACCACAGATTAATGACTGAGCCATCACATCTTACCTCCACTCTGGTATCAAATTTGATAACAGAATTAGGTGCAAAATTGATTTGTAGTTTGGCAACACCTCCGACAGGAATAACCCCTTGAGCTGGTGTGATGGACATCCCTTGAAGAGGATAGACATCCAAAACCTGAGGAAACAAAAGTCAGTTGGTCAAATATTCAAAATGAAGGCCCTCACATTCATTCCTCCATCCCATAGTTTGTCTCAAGCATCACCAACGTTATAAAACAGAAAAACACTGAAACACTGGAATGTTGTCAAGTCAGCAGAGGCCTTAGCCACCGTTCCAAAGCTTGATGTTTCTCTCACAACATTCCTCTTGAAAGCTCAGTGTTTCCCTTACTATTACCCAAATTGGTCGTCTTGAATTGACCGAATGGTACAATTGGCCAAATTCAGCCAGTACCATTTGGTTGTTTCAAAACAACAAATTTGGGTAATCACTACCAAACATGAGAAGCAGGGGCTGCAGGGGTGTCCCCCGCTCCCCATGTTTGGTCGGGATTGCCTTTGGGAGCAGCGGGGGTGTCCCCCGCTTCCAGAGGTATGGAGGCAGGGGACAAAAAAAAGGAGAAAAGCAAACCCTGCGGCGTCGGATCCGACCCGCATAGGAGGGACGGATCCGATGCCGCAGGGTCATTGAAGGCCCGGCCAGTGAAAAGGTAGGTAGGGAGTGGTTGGGGGGTTGCTTTAAACAGGTTGGTTTTTGCCACAGCAAAATTGGCTTTGCGGCCTGTTTGACCACAGTCAATTCGCAGCAACCAATTGTGCCATGGCCAAAACGGATACATCCTTTCCCATAACCAACATTCCACCTTGACAATGATGACCAATAAAAGATTCTGAGCAACTTCTCCAACAGATTTCTTATGTTACCAACTTGTTTTAACCTCTTGTGATTGAACCATATTATACATAGCATTACATCATGGGTGACCCATACACTTTCTTAGAGAACAATCAAGTTCCCAATTGTGGGAACTCCCGTCCCACTATTGGTGGCTCAAAGATGAGTCCTTGCAAATAGGTTCATAGTCAACAAGTTGTGCACAAAAGCGTGTTTTCTGATGTTAAGTATCAATGATGCTTTAAAAAGGAACTGGTGACCTATAGGCCTGTTGGTAATGACAATGCGTCCAAAAGAGCGAAATGTAATTACAGAGCTTACCAGAAAGTCTCTCTATTGCATGCCATCAACGATGGAGATAAATGAGGTAGGAGGATGAATGTCCATCCATAATGTTAAATTCAAAATTTCTATAGTCAGCCCAATTGCTGACAAAGGGGATTCCCTAAAACAAAAGAAAAGTGGGGGGATCAGACTTACCCACCATTGATACTTAACATCAGAAAACACGCTTTTGTGCACAACTTGTTGACTATAAACCTATTTGCTGACACAATAAGATACTTGTTCATAGATGTGATGTTAATCTATTTCTTAAATCAATAAGGTTTAAACAAGTTCTTTCATTTTATATACTAAGGAACAAGTATTCGACATAGCTAAAAATTACTTGACTTGTTCTCTTTTCAACTGATATTGTGAATATTGTTATTACCATGTGCACTAATGTGTATTATTTGAATATATTTTTTTTCTAGAATGAAAGTGTTGAACATGGTTCTATGTTGCCCCTGAAGAGGTGATTGTTCACGAAACGCTTTGGGCCATCATTAAAACAGCCAAACTTCACAAGAAAATGTGATTGGGTCTATTTCTTAGACTTACAAAGAAATTTCAAATGTATATGAACTGTATAATTTAATTGGTTTACAAATTGATGTATTTTTAGATACAATAATCGTATTCTTCTAAACCTTTAGGACTCATCTTTGAGCCACCAATAGTGTGCAGGGGACGGGAGTTCCCACAATTGGGAACTTGATTGTTCTTTGTTATATGTCACAGCCCATATGCCAGGGTTGTTTATCATCTCCTCTGCACCTGAAGTCCAGTTCTTAGCTTTCTGAAATTTCATTGAAATCCTAAAACTAACCACATAGGTGTGCAAGCCGATTTTTACACTTCCTTACACTTTCTTACTCAACTGCAGCTCGGCCGTTCGGCTGGGGCCTGATCAAACTGGTTAAATCCTTCCCCTAGGCTGTAATGCCTCTTTTTAATGGATTAATCTGAACCTTCTGTTTCTTCACTTGGACAAATTCCATCTCCTCGATGGAGATATCCAGTAGGGATGTAACGGTATAACGGTATACTGTTATAGATACAGTGAACCACTAAATTGAACAATAATAACCGCCACATTGTTTATACCGTTAAGTGTGCTTTTCAATCTGATTTGTAAAGGCTGCAGCAAGCAAGTGCTGCGCAGTCTTGGTCTTGCACTGTTGGGTGTGCCGTCTGCCAAGTAGTTTCAGTTGGAGCAGTTTTTAATGCCATTCCATAAACCACACGTGCCTGACACAAAATCAATATCTTAGCAATAGGAAGAATAAATACAGTGCCAAGAAGGAAAAGGGTTTACTTTGGGTTGGTGGCTTTGGGGTTTATATATTTATAATGGATAATGTTTGCTAAACATATGACAATGGGGGATTTCCCTGGTTCTATCATTGAATTTACATATAATAAGTCACACTGCGAAATTCTCTCTGTGGGTATTCCCTGTTGCCATACCAAAGGGTAACATGTCCGTGATTACTGAACACCCTTTGGCCCGCAAGTAAACTAAAGGCTGTAGTGTAAAGAGAGCGTGTGCGTGTGTGTGTGTGTATGTGCACAAGCGCATACTACCATCAGCCTCCATTGATCTGTGGCATGCAGGTTATCAAAATGGCAACATGTTCATCTTCACCAGTAGTAGTGGAAGCAAGGGGTGGCATTTCAGTGGAAAGTATGTTGAAAAGCCCAATTCTGGCCCTGGGTGGCTGGTTTTGTTTGTGTTGATAAATCTGACAATTTATGACCTTTTAGAAAATATTTGTTAAGATTAGTTGACTCCACCTG
Source organism: Ambystoma mexicanum (assembly GCF_040938575.1). NCBI lineage: Eukaryota > Metazoa > Chordata > Amphibia > Caudata > Ambystomatidae > Ambystoma > Ambystoma mexicanum. The sequence goes on along the minus strand of NC_090941.1, from coordinate 156,121,113 downwards.
CTATACCGCGATAACCATGATATACCGTCATTTGGCAAGAAGGTTATCGTACCGTCATAAAACTAATACCGTGAAACCCCTAATATCCAGTGTGTTAATTTACTCTCAAAAGCCAGTATTTTTGTCTAGACTAGTAATCAGCAGATCAGAGTATCCAGTTGAATGATCTGTCAAGTTCTCAAAAATAAATACAAACAACAGCCCAAGCATCTCATTTTAACAAGCACCGCCCTCCCTCCTACTCTCACCCTCTACCTTTGGATGTCACTCTTCTCCATGCTCCTTTCAATGTCTCCTTTTCCCCTTTGAGCACCACCCTCCTGCACTCACTTTCACGCAAAAGGATTTCTAAAGCTTGCATACACTTCTCCCCCACCCCTCCTGGTCACCTATAATTTAATATAATAATTTGATATTTATATAGCGCTTTTATCCAAAGCGCTTTACATAGCACATATTTACATACATTATTAATATTATTACCCAATCGAAATTGGTGCTCACTTTATCGACCTCGGAAGGATGAACGCCTCATTCGACCTTGGCTGGGATTTGAACCTGCAGATCAAACACAGGTCACAGCAACGAGCGCTTAACCCACTGAGCCATCTTACCAGCGACCTTCTCTAGCCATCTTACGATCACCTTTTCTCTCAATAATGTAAAGCTCTTTGGTCCCAATTCTCCCACTGGATGTCTCTTGCTCCAACTGTCTTTACTCCTTGGTCTGGTCTCTAGCTCCCAGATTCCAGTATGGCTCTGCTTCCTGAACTTTTCCTCCTGTCTCCTGGGTCCTACACAATCTCTTCTTCTCTACTCGAAACTTCTCCAAATGGCCTAATATCCCCTCTCTCCAAATTCCATCTCCTACTTCAGAGGCCTGCATTGCCAGACTGAGCTTGTGAGCTTTTATAGGGCCATGTTCCCTCCCCCTTGGGCAGTGTTCTCTGTACATTTCTGCATGCGTCGTAGAAATGGCAAGGCGCTCGGGCTGGCTGCCCCTCCTATCCACACCTGTGCCTACCATGAGTCTGGACCAAGCCTTATTTGGTCTGTCCGCCATCTTGGAATCCAATTCCACTTTCCTGTTAATGCAAATTAATGTTTGGTAAGTAACAAGCGACACGCCATCCAGTCCCACCGAGGCAATGCTGAGCCTAAACAACTCAGCTCATATATGAAAGCAATTTGAGCACAAGATACAGTGGATTTGCAGTTTTGCAGAATATCTAATCAGATTTCTTTGGCTGAACGAGGCCACCTAGTGGCCCTCCAAACCTTAGAAGAGCAATCAGCATTGTGGCAGACCTATCCTAGTCCGATTTGAATTATTTTGTTAGTCTTGAAAAAGACCAAAGTAGTGTTGGCTGTGATATCACTTTGAATTTAAAATGCAGAAATAGCAAAACACAAATCCTTAAGCGTTCTTCTAGAAGTTCTTCAATCATGTAAACCATTGCAGAGCGCTCATTGGTCAAGGCATTGATTTGCAATTATTATCAGTCTTTGATGTTGGGCATCACCACACGTGTGGACCAGTGCTGCCCACCTCACTACTAAGTGTGTTGTGAAACTTACCTTGTTGAAAGGAGTTGCTTTCGCCTGTAGGAGCCCAGTTCGTATTTCTTAATGTTTGGTAAGGGCACAGCTCCTCCGATTTTTGAGGAGAGGAGGGAAAATATTTCGAATTGGCATCATACCCGCAGGTTATTAGCAAGTGATCTGAGCACTGAACATTAGAATATGTGACATCTTTTAGACAAGTTGACAATCTAGGAAGAAAAGTCATGTCTACCTGAAATATTGTGTGGCATGCTTCATTACACGTTAACCACTTTCTTTAAATTGTATTTGAGGATTATGTTTCACAGTATATGCTGAATATGCACTGGGATAAAGTCCTCTGCCTCTTGTTGGGACAGGCTGTGGGGTAACGAAGGAGACAGTGCCTGCCCAAGCTAGAAATAAATGCACCGGGTGGTGGTATGGTGAGGATCCCCCCCCGTCACATTCAAGTAGTCCCTGTTTCATGGAGGTAGCTAAAAAGGCCACCCGCCAAACTTAGTTTGAACTTCCCACTAGCCAGACCCCAAGTCCAAGAGAAAAACAAAAAAATATTCATGTACAGTCTGTTTTACACTCTAGATCCTTTCAAAACTCATGTGCTACTGTTTAGGGGTTTTCGGCGGCATTTCTACCTATGAATGATACAAACTTACCAATACATTGTTTACTCTTTCCCTCTTGGTGGTTCATACAAAGTTGCAATTTTACTGAGAACAAGCATTCCTTACACATTCAGAGGAATGAGTGTCAAAATATTTGAGTATCTGGGTCGCACGCTGGTAATCAGGAAACTGAGGCCTTGAAGGGATGACCTTGTGTAGTGATGAAAAATTCAGGACGCCGGTTCCAATAATGGTTTCCTCTGGTAACCCAGGGATACTAGCAGAAGGAAAGTTGACAGTTATCCCCTTTTACTTGAATAGGGACCTTTGCATTAGGACAGATTTCCTGATCCCCATGTACGCATATTATCCTCAATAGGGAGTTCCCTTTAACCCTTCAGGGGTTACTAGGTCAGCCCTAGCAGCGGTTTGTTTACTGCCTGAGTCCACTAAGGTCTGTACTGGGATTCCATTAACCATTGCTGGATTATAAGTGGATTGAGGAGAAGTACCACAAAAGAAATTACTTGGGACTTCTATTTCCTCATTTTCCGGGTAGTCCCATTCTTCCCCCATCATACCCCCGATCTGCATGGGTTCCTCTTTTCAAATTAAGGGACAATTTCGAGCTAAAATGTTCTCGTTCTCTACAGGAGAAACATGTCAAAATGTGGGGTCTTGTGGTTCTAATCTCGCCTCTCTTCAGTTCTTCCTAGGGTTTGGGTTCGGGCTTCTTTATTCTGGCCTTATCCCCACTATATGAATCTCGAAACGGATTGGGGAGCTCCACCCTCTTAAGGGACAAAAGGGATTTCACTTTCTCTTTTCTCCTCAGATTTATGTAAGGAGTACAAATATTTGTTGGCGTCAGAAATTTTGCACCAGTGCGAGTCTCAGTCTGTTACCTATAGAACAGCCCATTAGAGTGGAGGAGGCAAAGAATGAATACATTGTTCTAAGCTTAAAGCTTGAAATAGCTCAGGCAGTGTCTTTCTTCCTTACCACAATGACAAGGTATTTTTAACTCACTCTCCAAGCTCAACTGGTGTTTCTCTGGGACCCAATTTCAAATTTCTGAATTTTTTACTGTACAAATTACCTGTTTGCCCCACCCGTTGTAGGAGCCCTTCTTTAATATCAGCAAAAGATTAAGTGCCTGGGAGATTCTATAGCTGATATGTGTGTAATTCTCCCTTTAAAGGGGCCCTAAATAACAGATGTCAAAATAATTTCCCCAGTTGAATTGGTTAGCTAGTCTTTCAAAGTTTAGGAAAAAATTCCCTAGCTCATCTCCCTCTTTGTAAGGCTGCAAGACTCCCAGGGGAATGCTATGCTTTTTCTGGGCTGTTATGAGTCTTTCTAGCCCTGTGTGTAGTCTTTTCTCAGCCTCAATCTGGTGATTGGCTAGTTGGGCTATTATCTCTTCTATAGGTGCCATTGTATCAGGGGAAGATATGGAATCACTTGACCCTCCGTCAGAGTTGGATCCATTAAAAAAAAAAATCTAGATCCTTGGTGGTATCAGATTTTACCTACAGATCCTCTCTTACTTGCTCTATAGGAGAGGAAAGAAGAGAGAAGGCCAAGATTCTTTGGCCTGTTCTTATAAGGTCTTGGGCTGTGGGTCAAATATAGGTTGTGGCTCTCTAAATTTCAGGAGAATTTTAGTCCTCGTGTTTTAAATGATATGCGGTCAGTATGAGAGTATATAATAGGAGTTCTGACCTAAAAAACGATCTTGACGGGGTAATGGGTATTTCCAACTGTCTTGCAAGATATTCCTTTACATCTAGGATACAGTTGGGACCTTGCACCTTTACGGTTATAGCCTTCCCTTAGGTTTGCAAAATTATTAACCATATAAGGGTGCCTTAACATCTGTTGAGCCATATCCCACTGCAGACTAAATAAACACTTTTATTAACTTCAATGTCAGGATGGAAAAAGGCCTAACTTGCCCTTTACGAAGGTGCGATTTCCCTACCTAAAGAAAACTAAGGAAGGTCCAAGTCAAGAAGTTCACCTGAAGAAGAATCTGTGTCCAAAACCTATACTTGCCCTCACAACTAACTCTATACAATGTGTAGGGATATCAGCCACCCATAGAAAACAGTGTTTAACCCAATGGGGTCTGAGCTTCTTTCCGCCTGTCGCTTCCCAAGTGTGAAATAGCTTCATTACAAAGTCTCAAAATGATCCTTTGTAGACAAAAAGGGAAATAGTTTGAATCAGAACCCGGGGCTCCCTTATGCAAGTTTAAGGCAGTTCACAACAGAAGCATTGGAATTCCCTTTCCCAAGTTCAGAATAGTTCACAACAGAAGCACTGGGGTTCCCTTCCCCAAATTCAATAGATTTCTACTCCACTCTTGTTTAGTTTTAATTTCAGTTTTAGTGGGTTTAAAGAGTCACAATTTAATTTTTTCCTTCCGATGGTTGATTTGCATTTAATCTGGTATTTAGAAAAAAACATTCTTTATTTTGATTCAGTTCGATGTTTAAATAGGCTTTTGTATTTTAAAAAGTTGAGCGCTAAGGATTTCTACTTGTTTACACCACTGAAATGTCTATTTTGCAGATTAGAACCTTTCAGAACCGAACCTTTGCTTTTCTCAAGGTCCCTTTAACAATTTACGTGATTGTTAATTCAAGGAACAGTTCAGACGGAGACTTTCGAGAACATGTCCCGCTCTTTTCAGACCCACGCGACCACTCCGCTACAATGTGTGCGTTCACAATCACTGGTTCCTTGACAGCGCTCGTGGTCAGTTTCACAACGGGTTACCTAGTCTCTGAAAACTCGCCAACTTCCTCTGCAGGCTCCCCGCATGTCACGCTGGACGCGCTTTAACTGGATTGCCTCCAGGGTTCTGTCCTCTGCCCCAGAGACACTTCCACGCTCTTGCAGTGCCACAGGAGAATGAGCACTGCCTCTTTGTTAGAAGGCCAGCCCATCAGCATGCCACCTTCTCTCGACTTGCAGTTGCGCCAGAGAACTCCTGTTCTCCCACCATCACAGTTTGGACCGCCAGCTTCTGCAGTCCCTGGTATTTCAATGCTTGTCACACGGCAGCTCTGCATCCAATGGCTCCCAGCCGCGTCTCGCATTTCTCTCCCTCTCTCTGCTCTTTTGGCTTTCCAACTTTTAAACACCTGTGTTTTGTGATTGAGCTGCAGGTGCGAGTCCTCTATTTCAATTGCCGGACTATAGTTAGACATATTAGTGAGACATGCCTGTTCTTTGTAGTGGTATTCCTCCGAGGCCCTCTTCCTCTTTCCACTACCACAGTGGTATAATTGCATTTTGGTGTGCATTTGTTAGGTTCACCTCCTCTCCAGTGTCACTTCGGGGAGTGAGCTCTAGGTCAGGAGATGCAGAGATTAGTAGCCGACGAGTCCTTCCTACTGTTGTAACCCTCTGCTGCAAGGTAACGACAGAGGGGTCAAACAGTTGGAAGGTGGGACACACACACACCCACGACACATCTGTTTGGAAAAGTAAACAATTAGTTCACTCTTTCCCGGTAAACCAACCCGAAGAACGCAAAAGAAACGAACCCACCTCTGAGAGGAAGTACCGACACCTGAAGGAAGACTGGGTAGCGTGGGTAGAACGGATAGTGCCCAGGTGTGAGACTCAGCATGGGAAGTACAACCCTGAAACAACAAGAACCCCACTATGAGTGCTGAGACTTAAAGCGATACCAGTGTAATTCTGATAGTTCTCTTACCCGTGGAGGAACAGGAGAGGAATTGTCCTGGAATGTCCTCAGCCTACCCTGATGGCACAAGGACGCAGAAGGATGTCCAATGTCCAAACACAGAAGTTGCCTATTCCCGCCGGCACACGGACGTCTAACAGCACTGATGCTGCATAACGTCTCTAGTCCCAGTGCTGGAGAGTCTGAACAATCTGTGAGGCTTGTAAGTGGATCGACTGGCAGTCCTTGAAGCAAGCTGAAGTCCTGAACAAGAGATTCAAGGAAAACAAGAACACCAAGGACGGAAAGGCAAAACAACTTCAAACAGAAGCGCAGACCGAAGTTAGAGGCGGTCCGTATTTACTTGGAAACATGTGACTGTGCGTCATGTAAGCGGAAAGGCATGTTTCCTCTGCTGCCATGACAAACAACCTAGAACGATGCATAACGTCTCCAGGGCAGCCACCAGCGTGTTGTGAAGGGCATGCGTATGGAGCGCGACCGCTGACTGGCAGCTGCTCGAATCCGGGAACTGACTAGTGGTTTATTCCGGTATGGTATCCTACTAGATACAGAGTGCCCAGCATGCCTCCTATTCCTGACAGTATTACACCTAGTCGCCTCTTCCATGTCCCAGTACTAGAATGGCATGACAGGCAAAATAAGGGAAGTTGGTTTACAATAACCAATAAAGGTTGGAGAAGGGTTGGGTTGGTTGTCATTAGGATACCATGTCTTGTCTACCTTATGTTTCACCCTGTTTGCTCTCTTTCTGGTAAGTCTAGACTGATGGAATCTCATACCCTTTTCTTGATCAAGGGGACATGTATAGCAATACCCCATTCCCAACTTTGGAATGCAGGGTTCTTCCTGGAAGGGGAATGCGGAATACAGCATCTGGCCTGAATACATCTCCATCCCAATCCCAAAGGAGCCTCCTCCCAGGTGATCCTCCCTCGCTTCTCCACCCCCAGGGTTGGGATCCAAGAGCGATGGCCTTTCCCTGGCCACCTGTGTAGAAGATCCCAAGGCAGTAGAAGTAAGAATACCCTCAGGCTTCTCACAGGTGGACTGTGTGGTGCTTCAACTACGCCGATACCCAAGAGCCCAATATCCTGCAGAGCCAAAGCAGTGCAGCGGAAAGAGGAGAGATCGAGACCCACGATAAACATCCTGAAAACACAAGGCAGCCCAACACCCTGGGAAGAACAAGGGAGATCCCTGCATCAGAAGTAAGGCAACAGGAGCTACGGAAAAGCTGCTAGGGGTTTGGAAAAGAGTGAAGAGTGCATCAGGAGTAAATTCCCTCATCACAGTAGTAGCTGGAAAGATACAACAGCAAAGAGTGCATCAGGAGTAATCTCCCTCATCGCAGTAGTTGTACAAAATGTACCAAGAGTGAAGAGTGCCTCAATAGCATTCTCCCTCAGAGTGTTCATAGAAGTTGTTGAAAAAGAGAAGGACATTTGGGAAAGGTCTCCCTTGTCATGGTATACAAGAAGATAAAGAAAGTCCAGGAACTTGTATATACACACTATTGAGAAGGATTAATTGTTGGACTTTTGACAAAACACAAAGAAACCATTAGGAGGAATTACAAGAGATTATCCGATCTATTGCAAGAGACTATACCAAGTCAGCCAGAAGCTGAATCAGTCATACCAGGAGACGGGAAGTCATTCTCCTGGCCGCCTTTACGTTTGCTGAAGATCTTTTGTTTAGTGGTAGGGTCCGAGTAAGGTTTTGGACAGAGGATGGATCTTTGAGTTAGGAAGGGCTGATCCTTTATTTGTGGGGAGAGATAGGTCATTTTCTTAATGTTTGAAGACAAAGTGTTTGTTTGAAAAGCCACTCCTTTGTCAGACTCTTTCTTCTGACATTCCACAAGAGCAACACAACATTGGTGTAATCTGCTTACAAAAATGTACATGATGTAGCTGATTTTGTGACCATACACATCCATTGTGTGCAAACAACATTAAAAGAGACAACTAATGCTGCATTTTAGTTAAACAGGCTAGCTACGCCCATTGTGCCCATTTCGTCAACCTCCAAGTCAAATTGACCATTTATGGTGGTTTCCAGTTTTACACATACGCAGTGCTATTGTTACCCTTTTATTGCTTTTGCCTCCACCAGTTTAAGAGGTGATTGTATGCATTCACTGACTTTACAGAAAGAATATATTGTATTCTTACTCCCGAGTCTCAGACCCCTCTCTCCCATCATCTTTTGGTGACCTTTTAGAGCACATTCACTTCCGCCTCACAACAAATTTCATAATTTTGGTTGGCTGGCTGGCTGGCAAAGGAGCCCTACGGTATTGATCTCTGGGCTCACTGGAGTTCATATTGTCGGATTGAAGCCTGAAAGATTCTCTCTCTGCCACTCAGTCCTATGATGTGGCCTTCCTATTGCATAAAGTGCAGTACAAGCAACAAAGCGTGGCAGAGTCTTATGGTAACAGTCAGAGCACAGTAACATAACAGAACATCACTTAACATTAGCGTGCCAGAATATCGGTGCAGAGAGAATGACAAATCTAGACCATCTCTCCCTACTTACCGTATTTGTCTCATCTCCAGCTCCACCTTTCACACAGTAGTATTATTAACACAGCATGCACAGGGAGCTCAGGGTATATACTTTGATACAGACCATGTTGACCATAGGTAAAAACACGACATTTTTTCCCTGAGCTTTTTTACTGCAAAAGGGTAGTGGGAGTGGTTCACGTATATGGAAAGGCAGGTGGGGGATCTCCGCCTGCACATTGTGGCAAAAAAGTGTTTTTACCCACAAGCAATGCGTTGTTCTAACATGCAACCTATATTCGCACAAAAGATAGCTACTGCCAAGTATGGCACCACCCTATCTCACATTGAATTAAAATCAAGTGAAACATAACATGGAGACACTCTTCATAACCATTTCGACTTCAAGGTACCAGGTATTTTCAATTTTACCTTACTAGTTTGATCAATCGATTGCCTTGCCTTATGATATCAACAATAATCACATTTACACATAGTTTATTCATGAATACGCCACTCTTGGCAGTCCCAAAAATAGAGTTCAGGGCTGTGACCTGGGGTGCATAATGTTGAGAGATGCCCGAGCAAATAAGGCATCAAACCTCCAGAAATGCCTGAGCACACCCTTGATCCCCTTGTGCTTCCATAAATACATTGTGTACTAGGTTGCAATTCTCTGCATCTGCCATGGAAACTGATGAAATAACTACAGATTGGAGGGAGCACAGGGAGGAGTAGTGGTTTCTTAACTCCTTTCTCAGCCCCACACCACTACCAGATAAGCAGTTATCTCAATCATAAAGGTGAAAAGGGTACAACATCAATGGTATAACCCCTTTGCTTCTAAGGTATCATGGGCAGAGAGCAGGCTATCTTTTTTTAAACAAGTGTAATCCAGCAAGGAAGCGTTAAAAACAACAATAGTAATTTGGTAACAAATTGAAAGAAATGTCCACTGTATAAATGTTTTCTTTTAAAAAAAAAAAAAAAAAGACTAGTATAAGCAGTTGCAACCCATCCCTGTAAATTCATAAACAAATAATGCAGGCATTTGATGAAAAGGTCACTCTGGCTAGTGAAGGAGAGGGTTATGCAGGTGAATAGTCCTTGTGACACATTTAGGAATGTCTTAAAGGTAAAGGGAGGAGGGTCTTAAACACCCATAGAACAAAGTCAGTGGGACAGAACCACTGTAGATACCTTAGTGTCTTCTTTCAGGATCTAGTCCGCATCGAGCCTGGAGCCTATGGGTGCATTTCAGTGAGTCGAGTCAGGGTGAAGTTGTTTGAGTCCGTTTGAATGTTTCAGCAACAAGCGGCAGTGGCTCGAGGCTTGAAGGAGTTTGGAACAAGTAAAGATGTGCAGATCCACGTGTTTCGAAGGTTTTCAGAGGCTTTGCTTAGCAATTGATCACTAGCAGCCAACTGTTTTGACTGGATTGAACACAGCATTGCGGTTCAGCAAAGGCTCAAGCAGCTGGGGAACAGGCAGGTGATGTCGAGTCAATTGGCTTTCAAAGCAGAGTGCTAAAGGTAGCTATGATGGGTCCTTGCAGTGGCTCTAAGAGTTTTGAAGGTGCTTGAACCACCTTGCAGCAGTTTGGTAATACATTGAGAGACAGAGGTCGATTCCTTTGTTCATGGAGTCCTGCAAGACCCGGTCCAGGCTCTCTGAGGAAAATGGAATCCATATACTGCCCTTCACAGCTAGGAAGGTTGCCAGGGACATTTTCTAGTTTGCCACTTTAACAGGCAGAGTCCTGGATACCAGCGTTAAGCCAGGCTGTCCAACAGTAGTTTGGGTCAAATGTCCCCTTGAAGAAGTTAGGGGGAAAGCCAGGACATGCTTATTTTCACCCCAATGGCTTGTGACTTTGGACAGTCTTTACCCCAAAACATTTCCAGTGAACTCTTGTAAGAAGATTGTTACATAAAGAGGACTCAAAGATTCCATTACAGGGAGGGGTCTAACCCCCTTATGTAGCAATTGTGACACACAGGATTGGTCCATTACAAGCCTTCTGCAATTGATCAATGCTTTAGGCTTTTGCTTTTGGATTTCAGCTCCCAGAGTGCCTAGTATGCAGGAAGTTAGGAGGATGGTCATACGAAGTGTAGGGGAGGAGTGGTCCAAAAGACCCCCCCTTGCCTACACCTCCACCCCAGGCGAGAGCCATGGCTCATCGGGCGTCCCTTCCTTACCACCAGGGCCCAGGTGGTGGATGGCTCACCTGCTGTAGACATTGCCCGCACGTATAGAATTTAGCTAGGCCTCAGAAACCATCTTGTCTACTAAAAATGGTGTGAGCGCAGCGCACTGTAGCGCGGCCCCCACCTTCGGAAAATCTCAGTTATCCCTGTCGCCGCGGCACCCTGGCAGATCCGCTGCGAGCTCGTTCCCACGAACAAGATGGACATGAGCTAGCGTAATACACTAACATTGTAACAGTTCACCTTCCACAGTGTATCATCGCTCCCAGCATGACCCGGCCAGCAGGCCTGGGCAATAAAAAGAACAGTAAAATGGTCCTCAGATGGCAGAAAGTCTCTACATATTAATGCCAAGACCACTTGCAAAGTATGCTTTTCTCCACAAAATCTCTTATATTATAAATGCCTGTAAAATGTATAAACATAAGAAAGCATGCTTCCATGATATAAGCAATGGCGAGCCCACACCATTGCAGTTGGGTGCTAATAATAAAGGAGCGCTCCAGGGATCTATTTGTTACGTGTATCACTGGGAAACCTACCCTCCATGGTTTTGCGCCATAACCAAGCTAATGCTGCTAGAGTACACGAGAAGACGAATGTAACCATACTATGGACTCATGTGAAGGATGCGCGAGAATGCACTCGTCATGTGTGTATGTCTAAGCCCCTTATGTGCCACCACCGTCACGTACAGTGGCGGGTCATTTTCTATGTACTCCACCAACCCGACTACTACCTCATTTACTGCAAATGTATATGCATGTAACTAAATACTGTAGCTGTTAAAACATAGTGTACGAATACGGTGCTCAGACTGGGTATAATCGAGACACATCCAGCAAAGTTTAAATGTATGTTTTAAAGTGATTTGAATAAGTATTATAGAGTGTTCAAATGTTTGTGATGTTTTTACCTAAAGTCGGCAACACACGAGGGAGATACCTTTGTGAATACGTGCAAGGCCATTCCCCCTCCCACCCTGCGAAGGCTACCAAGACATGTGAGCAGAGGCCCGCGCTTCTCTACTCCACCTCCCCCAACCAGACTGGAGCCGCTTCAAAGATTTGTAGCCCCCTCTGCAGCACCCAAGGCCGCGGCCCGCCACCTGCATTATTTACAGCACAGCAGTAAACCTCTGCCTGAACACACACTTCCAAAGGCGCCCCCTCGTAAACCCCATAACCCACCGGATCATCTTAGACCTATGGCCCTGTGCAATCAGGACACCCAACACTTTGACAACACACAGCGGCACATCCATAACAACTTCTAACAAGACAGAAAGACCTGTACCGCCCATCCCAGGCCCTGAAGCTTAGCACCTCGACCTATGGCCCCGGTCAACAGGACACTGGTAACCATGTCCTGACGTATTACCATCAGACCCCTCACAAGGTGCATTCCTCCTGTGTTGCATTAACCTGTAGAATAACCTATTGGAAGATTTACTAAAGAAGATAAAATTGCAATGACTGAATGACTGCGGTGTGCATGGCCTAGGGCAAATAAGTCAGGAAAAGACATTAATCTCTGACACTGGCCGCGATGGCACAACAACACCGCCCGGATGAACTCAGCCAACCTGCCAGGCCCAGCCCAGCCCACGAGGTTCACCAGTGACGTCCTCCAGCCAAGGCCAACCACATCGCAGCAGCACCTATAGCTAGTCATCGCCACCCAATCCCATTGAACTTGTGCCCCTTATAGTATGTAGGTACTGATGACGTTTTTTGTAAATATATATGCCTGTCTTTGCTATTGTCAGACAGAGCGCTCTCGGAGTTTGCAGAGTTCTTTGCATGCCCTATTCTGATTGATAAACTCCCATTTAAGCTCACCCGCACTCTGTCTTGGCTTTATTCCCGGTTTGGGAGAGTCCTTCATTGTCTCTCATTGCGGGGAGGATCGTGCTGGTTGGGGACGCTTGCCTTCAGAAGGAAGTGTGTCCTGGGCCCTTTCAAAGGGTCAGGACCAATATTCTGGGTACAAATCCTCTCCTCAGTGTAACGAATCTGATGCCGTCCGTTCTCACCGAGGGGGAGACCCTTTCCATGAGGCCAAGGAGGTGAGGTCGCTACCAGATAGTCTCCCTGTGGGTGGTACTCAGTGGGTAGATCTCATTGGGAGGGATTCCTCCTCTGGGATACACACAGGGTATCATGGGTTAACATGGTAGGGGGCACCCTCATTCACCTTTCTTTTCCTTCCTCTGGTCACACATGTTACCCCATGTACTTTTGCTATAGCAATAGTATCACTAGTACTGGGACGAGGAAGATCAGGACTGAACTGTCATCTCAAATATACTGAGACGAGGTAGCAGTCTAGCTTTTGTGTTCCATGGAACTTAAAAGACAAGAGGGACGAGACCACCAGGGGGCGCAGACATGCAGGCAGCCTAAGCCCGTGTCTCCCTCTCCAGCGACAACGAATGCTGAACAAATTCGCCTAAAAAAGATCAAACGCAACGCGAAAAGTGCATGGGACCGAACATGAACAATTAGGGACGAAGCGGAGGAAGTCTGGAGAAGAATCGTAAGCATCTTCTCAGTAAACGCGGTCCCGGAAGAAAAACGCTCGGAGCCGTCACACCAACAACAAAGATGGCGGCCGACTAACCGAAGCCGAGGAATCAGAACACCCCGAGGCGGGCGAGAGCGAAGTGCCCTGCAGCCACGAGCCGCAAACCGGCCGCAGCAGAAGAAACGCAAGGGATGCCCGGTAAGGAGTGCGGGGGGGCGCGATTGAAAGCCCATAAAAGTGAGGAACGGACTTCCGTAGCTCCACCCGCCCCTCCCCCCCACGGATATGCTCGAGGCGCGCATCCCACCTTAATCAGGCTCCCGGCTCAAGTCGCGCTGTATGCCCCTTAACAAGCAGGCCAGGGGCGACACACGTGGCGAAGGACTTGCGGTTCCACGCTACCTGGGAGAACCCTGCAGGGCAGGTCAAGCGAGTGCGGAACACAGCGAAGAGCACTTTACAGAACATCAAAACTCGAGCCCTCGAGTACTCATAGCCCCGGTGCTCACTGTATCAGCATAAGGGCCACGCTTAAGAAAAGGGAGGCCCGCACCAAAGCTGGCATCACCATCCGTTAACACGTTGCACTGCCACCACAGATTGCTGAAAGCGTGTGGACACTCTTACGTACTCAAATAATAAAGCACCGGTGGCCATCTCACTCCAACTTGGCACCTGGCTCCATTCAAGCAGCAAACCCTTTGACAAGCTGGGTGGTGACCCCCAGCGACACGCATGGACAGAGTACTAGCACTCTCATACAGTAGCACAATACCCCAACGCCCAGAAAACCTTGTAGAGTTATCTCAACCCACTGCGACACGTGTGCACAAAGTATAGAGATATACTCTAAAAAGCTTTGTACCATACAGGCAAAAAAAAAAGGAGAACCTGCATCGAGGCTAGCAACGCCTCCCATCGACTTATTGCACCGCCACCAAGAGCACAGGGAGACCTTTACGCTCCCAGACAATAAAGCTCCTACGCACTGCCCCGGTCGTTGTCACCCTAAACAAACGCCCGCCAAACTCTACGCACAAGCTGGATCCAGCCACCCTGGCAACATTGCGCAGGTTCAGTCGCCCAAACGAGGCAATGGAGCAGAATGAAGTGCAAAGCACCTCGGAGATACCAGGTAACGACCGTGACAGTGCCACAAAATCCGACATTCGCCTCCTTCTCGGGGAGATCAGGTCGATAAAGACAAGCCTCACAGAAACTGTAACAGACCTCCAATCAAAAATGGCCAAGGTAGAAGATAGGCTGGACGCCGTGGAGAATGCCCAGCAATCAGGGGACATTATCACAATGCAGTACGAAGCTCGGCTCCAAGACCTAGAGCAGAAGGAACGAGACGTAGAGTCCAAAATAGACTATTTGGAAAACCGGGAGCGGAGAACCAATATAAGAATCATGGGCCTCGAGGAAACGCAGGGGGAAACCCCAACCAGCTTGGAAAGTAAAATAAAATCCCTGATTCTATCTCTCTATGAGGGCGAAAACCCCCCAGCAATGCAATTCGACAGGGTACACAGAGCGGGTGGCCCGCCGCGCGGACCCCGCTCAGTCCTGGTTAAATGCCACTATTACACGCAAAGGCAGGAAATCCTGGCAAAGGCGAGAAACAAGGACACCATAAACTTCGAGGGCTCAAAGGTCAAACTCTTTCAAGACCTATCCGCAATGACCCTGGCTAAAAGAAGAGGATGTCGGCCCCTAACGGGGTGGTTGCAGGAAAAGGGAGTTCGCTATCGCTGGGGACACCCTTTCTCGCTCTCTTTCGAATACGATGGTGAGGAGTTCAGGCTCACGTCGGTTGAGGAAGCGGAAAGAGCTCTAAAACACCTGCAGGTCTCGGGGGGAGATGCAAATTCCGAGCCCAGAAGAGAACCAACAGGCCCATTGCGCGAATCAGCACCAAAGCCACCACGACGAGGACGAGCGCAATCCAAATGGAAATTCAAGAAACTTAACACTCCTTGAGGAATACTGATAGAAAGCAAAAGCACAGCAACTCTCGAGGCCCATGAGGGAAAGCCGGCTTCGATCTCGCCCGCCTCAGCACCACAAGCTAATAGTTGATTGGACATTTGTCATGTTAAAGTTAAGGCCATGGACCCATATAAGTTAATAGTTGCACTAAGCAGGCCGCATTAATTGTTCTAGTTTTAGGTTGAAAATATGCAATATCGCTGGAGAGGGGCCCCTTTAGTGTGGCCCTTCTATGAAAAGGGCGTCTCATTCTATCACAAATGGGATGCTCCCGAGAGCATCTCGCAGGGGAGGGGAGGGAAGGGAGGGAGGGGGGAACAAGCAGTCCTACAGAACAGAAAAATTGAAACGTTACAATACTCTACATAGGGGGGGTCCTTCTCAATATGGCAATAACCAAAAACTGGTGTTGGAAATAAAGCTACCTCAAAAGCTACAGACAAATGGGGCACAACATAAGATCCACATTGGTCAGTATGGCTAGGACTTATGGAATCGTCTTCGGTTCCCTTAATGTTAAGGGCCTCAACTCCCCTCAAAAAAGGTCAATGTTAACTCGTCAATTTAAACAATCCGGAGTTGACATTCTTTTCGTCCAAGAGACGAAATACACCCGAGGGGAAGAACGTAAAATTGTGGGCAGGGACATGGAAGACCCAATATGGGCATCAGGCCCGCGTAAGAAAGGAGGGGTGGGAATACTATATAGGAAATCCCTGGGCCTCCATATAGACCACATACATAGAGATAAAGAGGGCAGGTTCGTAGCCCTGAAAGGAAGGATAAGAACACGTAAGGTCACTCTCTGCTCTGTATATGCCCCGAATCAAGCCCAATCCACCTTTATCGAGCCATTGCTCGACTTCCTAGAGAACTGGCGAGAGGGCACCCTGATTTGCGGGGGAGATTTCAATGTAGTGGCAGAAAGAGAAAAGGATTGGCTTTCAGTGGCACAGAATGTCCATCCCCCCAGCCACCTACAAGGTGATAGATTTCGAGGCTTGTTAAGAGAACATCACCTAATAGACACCTGGCGCGCAACGCACCCAGAGGACAGGGAATACACCTTCTACTCTCCCCCGCATCAAACGTTCTCAAGAATAGACTATATATTATTGGGAGCAGAGGAGGAGAGCGCTATCTTGAAATCCACCATAGAAATTGTAGCCTGGTCAGACCATGACTTATGCACTATAGAGCTAAACCTCGGCCCATCGCCCAAACCCGAGCGCAGATGGATTTGTAATGACTTCTTGTGCAGAGATCCAATATTTAAAGAAACCCTGGCAGAAGCCATCACTAATTATTTTGAAGTTAACGACGTCAACGACATGCCACTAAACACAGTATGGGAGGCAGGAAAAGCCACGATTAGGGGGCTCCTCATAGCAGAAGGTGCCGCCAAAAAAAGGCTCAGACAGCTCAGAGAAGGGGAATTGAGAACAGAGATAACATCTCTAGAGAAAACTCTGAGGCAGAACCCAACTCACGAGGTAGACTTAATAGACCAAATCAAGGGACTTAGGGGAGAATTGAGAGACATATGGCAGGGCAAGGCACTCACGCAGCTTAAGTACCTAAAGCAGAAGTTCTTCGAGAAGGGGGATAAGGCCCACACAATGCTAGCAAACCGACTTAGAAAACAAAGAGCGGAAAGGGCAGTCCATAAGATTAACGATGAATCGGGCTCCCTCCTCACTGGTCCGCAGGACATAGTCAACCGATTTGCTAAGTTCTATTCAGAACTATACACAACAGAAGGAGAGGAGCATACCCCGGCTATTCACCCATATTTATCCGCTCTCCCCCGACCAACAATTACAGAAGAACACCTAGGAGTACTAAATAATCCAATCACCACCTTTGAAGTTCAGGGAGCGATTTCGAATCTAAAAGCGGGCTCAGCACCGGGACAAGACGGCTACACACCAGCCTTTTATAAAACCAATAGCACCTCCTTGACCCCATTCCTTACTAAATTATTTAACTCAATTTTGGAGACGGGCCAGGCACCTAAATCGTTTACTGAATCCATAATTATTGTCATTCCAAAGGAAAATAAAGACCCCCTGGAATGCTCATCATATCGCCCTATCTCCCTAATTAATGTAGACGCCAAGATCTATTCTAGCATCTTAGCGGCACGGTTGGCGGTAGTTTTGCCACAGCAGATCCACACTGACCAGGTCGGGTACATAAGGGGAAGGCAGGGAGCAGACAACATCAGGAAGACCCTGGATCTCATAGCGACACTGCGAGAGGCGGGAGAAGGCCCCCTGCTCCTATCGATCGACGCCGAAAAGGCGTTTGATCGCGTGGAATGGCCCTTTTTACGGGCAGTACTAAGATGGGTCGGCCTAGGGAACACATGGATCCAAGGGGCCAAAGCACTCTACCACTCTGCTCAAGCTAGAGTATCTATTAATGGTGTCGCCTCGACGTCTTTCACCCTAACACGGGGCACGAGGCAGGGTTGTCCGCTATCCCCCTTAATATACGCATTAGTTATTGAACCATTTGCCCAGGCCATAAGATCCAGCCCCCTGATTCACGGAATTCCACGAGGAGGAGAGGAATACAAATTAGCTATGTTTGCGGATGACATCTTATTATACCTCACCCGACCTGTTGAATCCATACCCGCCCTCTTTCAAGAAATACTCCGTTATGGGGCTCTCTCGGGCTTCAGAGCCAACCTGCAAAAGACTATTGCGGTTCCTCTGAGACCTGACATCGCAGCTCTGGAGCAACTGAGGGCGGACTGGGGATTCTTGGTGCAATCCCACTCTGTAAAATACCTGGGCGTAAACATAACGGTTCCCATATCAGGCCTATTCGAAGCCAACTACGTCCCATTATGGAAAACCATCCAAGCAGACATACGAAGGTGGACGCGGTTACCGTTATCCTGGGCAGCCCGTTTCACCTCCATAAAAATGAACATCCTACCTCGTTTATTGTTCCTGTTTCAATCCCTCCCCATAATAATACCGGAGCCGTTCATGGCGGAGGTCAAGCGAACGCTCCTAAAATATCTCTGGGCTGACAAGAAACCAAGAATTCCATACTCCACAATGATTCAACCCAAAGATGCAGGGGGCATGGGATACCCAGATTTAGAAGAGTACTACAGGGCATCACAGCTCAGAGTTTTATCAGACCACCTCTGGGAAAACCCCGAAAAACAATGGGTAGCCATAGAAAATGACATTTTTGCACCAGTCACACTGGGAGAATGGATGTGGGTTCCTTTACCAGCAATGACCCGTAGGATAAGAGAACACCCAATTCTGAAAGTCCTATGGTCCCTATGGCGCCCTTCCAGAAAAATGGAGGGTGTCACAACATGGCCCTCCCCTCTCAGTCTCATCTGGGCTTCTCCCATCCGTGATCTTATAGCAGAAGTACAGCACTTTCAGCCTTGGCTCGACGCAGGGCTGTCGCGGGTGGGCCAAATGTGGAGAGAAGGCATTTTTATTTCTTACGAAGAAGCGAGAGAACCAATGCGTGGAAACGAGGTGACCCCTATGTTATACCTGCAGCTAAGAGGTGCCCTGAACGATGCCAGATGGGGCACAAAGTTAAAACGCCCCCTCACTCCATTTGAGCAGATAATAAGTGTCCCCCAAACAATGAAAGGCCTGATTTCACGCATGTATAAAGCCTTGCTCACGAGGGGTTGTCTGAAACGCCCCCAATCTGAAGTCAGGTGGGAACAAGAGTTAGGCCTCACGGAACAACCGAAAACCTGGGACACCATTCATAGAGCAGTGTGGACATCATCTATCTCAGTCCAATACAAAATGCACAATGCACGCTTATTGGTCAGATGGCATTATACTCCCCAAAGACTGTCCAAGATGTTTCCCGGCACGTCTCCACTCTGTTGGAGAGGATGTGGTGAAACCAGTGATTATTGGCATCAATGGTGGAGCTGCCAAGTAGTGCAGACATACTGGAAGGAGGTCTTGGGCTGGATACAAGCCATAGATGGAATACACAGGGACTTAACTCCAATCCTAGTCTTGTTTGGAGTAGAGCCAGACGGAGAGGATTCCACATCAATACTTGCACACATGCCCCGCAACTTGATGTTAGCAGCAAGGGTCTGTCTCACAATAAAATGGAAATCCCCATCCCTGCCCACAAAGAACGACTGGGTCACTAAAGCGCACGCCATCTTTGAAATGGAAAGCCTCACAGCAGCAATCCAAGAATCTAAAAGGAACATAAATACGATATGGCTGCCCTTCTTGGAATTCTACTCAGCGCACAGGGATACCATGAGACGAAGCAACAGACACACACTGACATGATCCGCAAGAAACATACAGAAAACTGCCCCCATTAGCTAGCTAGCTCACACAGGAGACCCAACAGAGTAAGAAGTTAAGCAATACATCCAACACGAAGGATCTCACGTGAAAAAGTAGAAAAAAGCACCACATAATCTGTTTGATAGGACTCAACCATATCTGTATTAGAGTAAAACCAGGAGAAGGAAGGAGGGAAAAGAGGGAAAAGAGGGAAAGGAGGGAGGGAGGGGGGAGGGCAGGGGGGGAGGGGGGGCACAAGTGTTAATTTGGTATCCATGTGCAAGTCATCCTTTTTTTTTTCGTTATCTGTTTTTTCTGCCGGTTTAAGTTTATCGACACTAAGAACGATCTAAGATACAAGCATTATTGTGATTGACATGCATTGTTTGAAACTTGTTGATGTGCAAAAAACATCAGAAAACAATAATAAAAATATATTTAAAAAAAAAAAAAAAGACAAGAGGGACTAACACGATTGTCAGTCCCTCCCTGAAAGGCAAGCACCGCACAGACTGAAGAGCTGGACCTGCAGCTACTGACCAGGACGTGGTAGAAGGAGAGACGGCGTCCCTACCTGCTTGGAAGAGGACCGAGGGCTAGAAGATGCTGAGGCTCTGGGCGCAAAAGAGTGCTGAGGAAGACGGTCCAGCAGGTACGCCCCGCCGGGCTCCCAGGAAGTACTGGGGACCCACGCAGGGCAATGCGCAAACATGAAACTGTGCAGAAGAGGCTGAGGTGAGAGACCAGGAGCCCATACAGAAGGTACAGGGGTGGCCCGGGGACCTCAAGGGCATTACAAAAGTCAGTCTGAAGGGGACGAGGACCAGAGAAACCGAAATACAGATACAAGGGTCTGGGACCCAAGAAAACAATATAAAGGGCTCTGGAACCAGAGAAAGAGAAATACAGAAACAGGGGTGTGGGACCTGAGAAACCAGTGAAGGGGGGTCGAGGACCTTAAAAAGAGAAGCCAATGGGAAAGGATCAGGGACCCAAGGATAAGAAAGTGTAATGACAGGGTCAAGGACCCTCTGGAGGAGAGACAGTATTCCTGGCAGGGGAGTGTGCCAGGGATACTGGGAAGAATCAGTCTATTAGCAGGTCTGTCCAAGTGAGTCACTGGAGTGGCTCACCAGGGACATGAGAAAGGCTAGGGGAAGGGAGATATTCCCCCTACTTAGTGGAACTGTAAACACAAGCCTAAGAAAGGCCAAGGGATGGAAGCCAGTCACCCTACTTGAATTGTAAATATAAATCCGAAAAAGGACAGGAGACATTACCCTTCCTTGTGAACTGTGTCCGTCCAGAAGAAGGGAGTCATTCTTCTGAACTCAGAAGAGACTGATCCAGTGCAACCCATTTACAAGTGTAAGCTATAAAAGTAGGATTTGGACACAGGTTAGTGGACTGTTTAGTTACGGACATTCTTACAGCTCCTTAGTTTTTGTTGAGGCAGGGAAACGCCTCTTAGAGTTAGGGATAGCTAGGTTTCCTTCTTTTGTTTGATATAAATAAATGTATTTGCCCAAAAGCATGCCACCTGTGTGTCAGTCTCCTCCTCCCACACCCTTACATCAGCAACACCATACTTACCGTCTCTCCTGTCTGCCCGAGATCTAAAAGACTCCGGTAATTATCCCTCTGGGACGAATTCTCGATTGTATTCTATTCACGGGAAAACACCGAGATTTCCTTGAAGTACCCAGCTCCCACCCTTCTACATCGGGTATGTCCTGTGCTCCAAGGAAGGTATTAAGCATTTCCAGCAGAAAACAAAAGGGCATTCAGGGCTGAGTCCAACATCTGTTGTGGGTAAAAATAACAGAGCCGTAGACAGCAATGCACAAAGGACTCCGACGGCAGTTCGACCTTAAAATGACATCAGATGGGTTTTAGCAATTTTAACTTCATTTTCATCTAAGCCAATATATCAAAACAAATCCAGTTCTATTTTTTTTTTACTTGTTCTTTTATAACGTGCTTAATGCCAGAGATTGGTTTCTAAGCGCGGAATCGGGTTTCTAACTTGTGTTGCGCTGCGCAGTCTTGCTTCCAAGACAAACGCGTTACATTCAACAAATGTTCTGTGAAGAAGCCATGGGGATACACAGCGATATATACTTTGAATCATCATTGCCAGCCTATGGCTGTTGGAATTAATTTGGTTCCAATTGACCTTTTCAGGAATCTACATGTAGCTCTCTAGCTAGCAGGTTTCGAAATCAAATTGTTGAAGCTGGTATGTCAGTGGACCGGGTGGTCCAGCAAAGTACACATGTGAACTATACGATCTAGCATGGTGCATTTGGAAAGTAAGGCCTTTTTCTTTCTTTCTTTCTTTCTTTCTTTCTTTTTTTTTAAGCAGAGCTCATTTTCTGAGTAACCCAGCATCCTTTTGCATAGCAAAAACATTTTAAAAACTCAGGATTGTACACCCTTGCAGATGGCATTGTCACTGGAACACAACCTAGTTATCGCAACACTTAAGGACATATCTGCCTCCTCCTTTTTGCATAACTATAATCCACTTAAGAAGACTGACATGCACCCATGCAATCATAAGTCATTGTTCCCTAACCATTCTTGTTCTTGTATTATCCCTTTCCAGCATTCACATCCTCTTAACTTCCTTCTTGCTTGTTTTCTTTCCTCCAGCAGACTAATGTCAGTATACCCCACCAACAGAAGCACAGTATATCCCTTCATGTCCAAGCCCATGTGCTCTGAAACTATTATGGTGTGGATTTAGGGGGAGTATAACTACATAATAACATATCTAATAAATAATTGCCTCTTGTAATTTCAGTTAGTTCCCTCTAGACTTTAAATGTTTTGAGCAGGACTAACAACCTACCCACACTTTCCCCAGCCTACACGTGCATCTATTAGTGCAATTCCTCAGAAAATGCATGGTTTCACTAAGTCACCATTTCAGTAAGCGCTCTCTGAATGGCTTACTAGCAATAAACCGTGATAACACATACTTATTTTTTCATTTAACATCTCAGTGGTGTATTAAAAGCCAAGGGAAAATTACCAGTTGTAGGGGCGACAACCAAGGATTTGTCACAACTTCAAGGAGATATCTATATTCAGTACTATGAAAACACCCCAACATTAACCTAGATTTGATACATTTATAAACCCTCTAACATTCACCTGGAGTAAATACATTAGCAACACTAACATTCACCTAGATTTAAAACAGTGGCGGCACTCTAAGAAGATATCTAGATTCAATACATTGTGTGACATGGGCAGCTTTGTGACCCTGTCAACTGTGGGGTGGAGGGCACACCCACATCTATGCCTGGATGCTGGCAGGTCCCTTCCCCAACCCTCCTTACCGGCAGAGACGGTGCCCTCCGGGCCGTAGCAAAGGAGACAAGACACCAAGGCAGCTCCAGCTGCAACACTGGAGAACAACCAACGCTGGCGGCATCCTTGCCAATGGATGCCGCCAAGCAGCACAACACTGGCAAAGGAAGCCAAAGGGGTGCACGACACCAAAGGGGTGCCGCACTAATCCCAAACACTGGCCAGCAAAGGAGCACGGCTCCAGCTGACAGATGTCAGCTGGAACCCACGAAGGAAGACCACTAACCCACCAGGGATGTCTTAATAACAATTAAAGGCCCCATGGAGGCCTTGTCCACTATGCCACAAGGGATGTTATTTTTATTATTAATTGCAAAGGCCTAAAGGTCTTAGAGGAGTCCAGCGTCCCGAGATCCCCTGTCACACCCCTTGGAGGTAGGTAAGTGATTGGACAGGGCAAGTAGTCAATCATAGGGGGGGGGGGGTTAAGGAGGTGTGTGAGTGTGTAGGTGTGGGTTAGTTGGATGAGGACAGGAGACAGTGGGGGATGTCCGAGAGACCAGTGGAGGCAAGAGCGTTTGAAGTGTAGAGGCTATTGTTAAAGAGGGGGTCTGTGGAGTGTTTGTGGGTGAGAGAGGAGAGTGCAAGTATTAGAGGTAGAGTAGAAGTAGTGTGAAACTGAAATAGTGGTAGGTGGTTGTAGTACTGGAAGTAAGGTAAGTGGTGGGAGTAGCGAGTGAAGGGGATAAGTGGTAGTGGGTAGTAGAGGGGTGTATAGGGCACCTTATCCCTGGGTGTCCCTAAGGTCTGTCCAGGGGCTAGTGAGGTGAGCAGGGCACAATATCCCTGGAGGTCTGGTGAGAGGGAGACAGTGGTAATAGAGAGGTAGTGGCAGTAGTGGAATAGGAGCAGTAGTAGAGCAGGAAGTAGGAGGGGCTATTGGTATTGAGTTATATCGAACAAATATAAAGAGTAGAGTGAGGGGACGGAGGGAAAGGAAACAATAGAGGGGGACATTTGGAGGTACAACTGGGAGTAAGAATAGGAGTGGAAAAGGAAGTACCTTTGCTGCTCAACGGTCTCCGTGAAAACCTGGGTATCACTGATCAGGCTCTGGCCTGGCTGACCTCTTTCCTCTCAGATCGACCCTCCCAGGTCCAACTTGGGTCCTTTCTTTCATCTATCTTTTTCTCTACCTGTGGTGTTCCTTAGGGGTCTAACCTCTTGCCCTGGCTTTTCAACCAATACCTGGCAACTCTCGCCCGCTGCATTGCCACTTTCTGCTCAAATTTCCAGTGCTACGCTGATGACACTCAACTCATTTTCAGGCTGCCCTCTGCCACCTCCTCTCCCTCTCTCATCTCCGATTGCCTAACTGCCATTCAAGATTGGTGTGCCACCAATGATCTTTGTCTAAATGCCAGCAAGACGGAGATCCTCCTCATCGGCACACCTTCACCATCCTTTGCCCTCACTCTCTGGCCGGCCTCCCTTGGCCCTCCTCCTACCCCCACCTGCGAGGCTGTCATAAAGCACCAAAGTATTGACTGAAAAGGATACGGTACTCAAAAGGATACAGATGGTAGGGTCTTCCGGATCCCTGTTCACACGATTTGATAGTTGTGAAGTCAAGTTTAGACCTTCCAAATGATACGACTCTCTGACTGATGAAACAGGCAGAGAGATGGATCACTGGAAAGGGCGTGGGTAAAGTATAGGAAGTCAGCCTAGAACAAAATAAAGTATCATAAGAAACTGCCCCAAATCGACTCTCTATGATAGAACAGTATTTGGCATTAATTCACACACTGACCTAATGACTGAGGTAGAAGAATCCAGCAGAAGTCTCTTGAGGAAAATCCGGAAATAGAACAAACGACAAGGAAGGGAAGATTAAATAATAATTAAAAATAATAATAATAATTAGGGAGACTTATCCCGAACGGCACGAGGCTCACGCTAGATACCGGGTTGCTGCACCACAGGATAGCGTCCAAAGTACTGTTCACTGTCACCTTCCAACAGTCCTTGAAAAGCTTCCTTCCCACGTAGAGAAAAGTATAGAAATGAATAAATCCACCTGTTAATATCACAGATGCAGGAGTCGGAAATACCGCCCTTTTGTGGAATAAACAAAGTACACGCGGTTCTGAACAGCCGCGAAGAAAATAGTGTGCGCGTGTGGAATTACACGCGAATAGGATTCACGCAATCCAGGCCAGCCGCGCTTGAAGACAGCGTGCGCTTGTGGAATTGCACGCAAACAGGATTCACGCAGCCCAGGCCAGCAGCGCTTGAAGACAACGTGTGCGTGTGGAATTACACGCGAACAGGATTCACGCAGTCCAGGCCAGCCGCGCTTGAAGACAGCGTGCGCTTGTGGATTTGCACGCGAACAGGATACATGCAGCCCAGGACAGCAGCGTTTGAAGACAACGTGCGCTTTTGGAATTACACGCGAACAGGATTCACGCAGCCCAGGCCAGCCGCGCTTGAAGACAACGTGCGCTTGTGGATTTGCACGCTAACAGGATACACGCAGCCCAGGACAGCCGCGTTTGAAGACCACGTGCGCGTGTGGAATTACACGCGAACAAACAGCTCCAGGAATCAGCGTGTGGCGGAAAACACGCTATAGAAGGCCCAAGAAGCAGCTGAGGAAAACTGCAAGGACGCAGATCGGAGGTTCAGCTACACAACGCCAAATGATTCGATCAGACGCAGCGAGTGAAGCTTCCACGCTACTGCGAGACTTGTCCTTGGCCTCAAGCCCTGGGATCAGATCTCTCCAGCTCTGAAATCTCTCCATTGGCTCCCAGTGGATGCAAGGATTACATTCAAAACCCTCTGCATTGTCCACAAGGCTTTCTGGGGCCTGGGTCCAGAATAGCTTCAGCTATCCCTCCCCAAATATCTCCCCTCCCGAGCTCTTTGCTCTTCTACCTCCAACTCCCTCAGGGTCAGTCGTTTTTCAAAGAAACAAGCTGGGGGTAGATCTCCGTCTTCGGCTGGGGCCTCCCTCTGGAACAGCCTCCCTCCCACTCTAAAACTTGAGGAAACCCATCTCTGGTTCTGGAAGCACCTCAAGACGTTCCTCTTTTCTTCTGCCTCCGCTCCCCTGCTGATCTGTTCTCTCTTGGCACTGTGCACCTGTCCTCCGGGCCCAGGTACCTGCTCACCCTGCCACCCCCTTGCACTGGGGCCTGCATCTGTACCCATACAGCCCCCTCCTTTTTTCTTCCTGCACTTATCAGACCTACCCTGTCTGCTGCCTTAAACCTAGCACTTGCAAATAGCTGGCTGCACTAAAACTGTTGGTTGCCTTTATTATTTATTTATTGTTATTTATCTGTTTCTCCTCTGCTTCGCACGTTTCACTTCTCCTCCCTTCCATGCACTTTTCCCCTCCCCCTCTCCCATGCACTTGCACGTTCTCAATGTCACTGGGCATAGTAAGATCGCTGTTTTGTTCTCCCCTGTTCGCCTCCCTTGCCTCGCTCTGAAACACTTGTGTACGAGTGCGATAGAAATAAAATATCAATATCAAAGTAACATCGAAGGTTGGAGGTGGGAAGGCCTAGCAAGAGATTGGAGGGAAAGTGACTTTGTGAGAGGACAACAGTGGTTGGGATCAGTATAGAAAAGGGCATGTGTGGGAGGTTGCGAAAGGAGTGTGTGTGACACAGGGCGAGAGAAGGCAGCAAAGAGACTAACCAACGATAGAGGGAGAGCTAGAAGTTCTGTAGGGAGTCAGACA
The DNA here is from genome assembly GCF_040938575.1 of Ambystoma mexicanum. Lineage (NCBI taxonomy): Eukaryota > Metazoa > Chordata > Amphibia > Caudata > Ambystomatidae > Ambystoma > Ambystoma mexicanum. The sequence continues at coordinate 156,094,592 of NC_090941.1, read as the reverse complement.
ACGTCTGTAGCAATAGTCAGAAGAACAGATAGGTGTTACTGATCAGTACTTTACTAACAACCCAGTAAGGGCATTTGAGGCTGTGAGGTGGGACACAAACACAGGGAAGTAGAGAGAGGAAAGGGCTGGCCCTAGCACCAAAATTCCCATGCCCATTAGGCCCTAAAGGACCGGAAGCGAAAAATAGCCATTCTGATAAATAAGTTCAATAAACACCCTTGGACTTTTTCAAAGTGTCAGTGTGGTTATTTGTGGAGGTCCACACCGTCACAATTGGCAAAACTTAACATTGCAGCTAGAGTTAAACATGGAGATTGTACATTGGGAGCAACCAGCTCCAACCTAAGAGGGCTGCTTCCTGGATGGAGCACTAATCATGAGAGGGGCGGCAGGTTGGGTGAGAATAGGGACTTCGGAGGGAGGTGGGGAAGAAAAGGAATGCAGGGTGGCGAGAAATAGGCAAAAACTGAGGGAACACAGAAATTGGATGCACCAGGTGAATGTGGGCCCCTCACCTCACAGATAACCCCAAGCCTGGGAGCTGGAAGAAAGACCCACTCTCACAGGTCTTCATGCAGCAGAGGGCTGAATTTTCATCTGGGCAGTAGTAGCACTGATAGATGTGATAAGATTGAATGTGTTTACTGATGGTGAGGTTATGGCAGGGGTCTACAACCTTGGGCCTGCCAGATGTTTTGGACCAACTCCCCATCAGCCTCAACCAGCATAGTTAATAGTGAAAGATCAAGTGAGGTGTATTCCAAAATATCTGAAGAGCCAATGGTGGCATACCCCTTGGTTTTGGTGTGTAGAGACTTTAATTTATCAATTTCAGGGTTGATCAACATTTTAGGGACACAGAGAAAAAGATGGGAGTAGGTACAGGACAGGGACTCCCCATGGTTTGAAACAGAAAATGGGTGGCGGTTTACATGATGTCTGGAGTGAGGTTGGCAGGGATGAGACAGAATTTAACCATCACTCCCATGAGTACAATTAATTCTTTCATATTGTCTATTAGTGCAATCACAAACACTACACCAAATTGTTGAGGCCAGAGTTCATCAGGTACCATGGCCAGATCATGATATCCCATATAGAACATTGGAGGATTGGTCTAATAAAAGATTTTAAAAAGTCAGTAGATTTGTAATGATCAACTAATGACTGATAAGGTGAGAGTTGAACACCTAGTGAAACGTTTCCAAAATTACTTTAGAGAAAAGGATATTTGGTGAATAAAGGTTTTTCCTCAAGCAGAATCAGAGTACAATGCAAACAGAGGTTAACAACACTATTTGTGAATAGTTGCCATTGCAAATGCACAATAGACAATATTCCCACAGTGAATTCATAAAGACTCGCAGAAACTGCAGTGATAATTACAACTTTGAACAGGAATGTAATTTACTTGCACAAAGGTTCAAAGCTAGAGGATATAAAACTGGATGTCTGAAAAAAGGAAGGTATAAGACAATGGGCTTTGTAAGGAAGGCATGGTTATCAGGCCTTTTTCAGGCTACCCTCGGCCTCCTCCTCTCCTTCCCTCATCTCCGACTGTCTGTCTGCTATCCAGGAATGGTGTGCCGCCAATGACCTCTGCCTTAATGCCAGTAAGACAGATTCTACTCATCGGCACACCCACTCCCTCCTTCCCTGTAGTGCTCTGGCCAGCCTCTCTTGGCCCGCTTCCTGCTCCTACTTGCAAGGCAAAAAACCTCGGGGTCATCTTCGACTCCACACTCTCCTTCTCTCCTCATATATATGACGTCTCTAAGAAGTCACACTACCAGCTGCACCTCCTCAGAGGTATTCTTTCCTTCCTCTCCTTCCCCCAGAAGCTCACGGTCTCCAGAGCCCTGGTTCTCTCGAAGCTGGACTACTGTAACAGCCTCTATCTTAATCTGCCTGCCTCCACTCTCCGCCCTCTGCAACTCATCCAGAACAGGACTGCGAGACTTGTCCTTGGCCTCAAGCCCAGGGACCATATCTCTCCAGGACTGACATCTCTACACTGGCTCCCACCCAGTGGCTACGAGGATTAAGTTCAACACCCTCTGCATTGTCCGCAAGGCGGTCTGGGCCTGGGGCCTAAATACCTTCAACTCTTTCTTCCTAAATATCTTCCTTCCCGAGCCCTCCGCTCATCTGTCTCCAACTCCCTCAGGGTGAGCCGCTTCTCGAAGCAACAAGCTGGGGGGAGATCTCGCTCTGCGGCAGGGGCCTCTCTCTGGAACAGCCTTCCTGCCTCCCTGAAACTTGAGGAGAACCATCTTCGGTTCCGGAAGCACCTCAAAACCTTCCTCTTTGCTTCTGCTTTCTCTCCCCCTCTCCCCCGCTAAATTCTTCACTGAAACTGCACTGAACCTGCACCTGGGCCACTCTCACCGACCTCGGTCCTTGGCCCAGCCACTCTCCACTTGCACTGCCTCCCTAGCAACCCCTGCACTGCGGGGCTGTCTCTGCATCCCTACAGCACCCCCTTCCTAGCACTTGTCTGCACTTACCTTGCACTTGCCACCACCTGGCCCTACTTATTTATTATTTATTTATTTTATTCTACTTACCCTGATCAGCACTTCCCCCCCCCCTCCCCTTCCCCTTGCACTTGCACTTGCACTTTTTCCCTTCCCCCTACCCCTGCACTTGTGCGATCTGAATGTCACCTGGACTAGTAGGATCATTGTCTGTCTTCCCCTTGTTCCCCCCTCCCTGCCTCGTCGCGCCTTGAAACACTTGTGTATAGGCGCGTTACAAATGCCATATCATATCATATCATATGTACAACGGACACAAGGAGTACAATCCAAGGGTGTTTATTGAACAGTATATGGGTGAGAAAAACGCCAAATCTAAACCTAAATCTAAGATGGGAGCAAGTTACGGCCATCAAAGTAAAGAAAACTCTGTCCTAGTGGTGTTGTGTCAAAGCAAAATGGCCTATACTAATAAACCTATTGCCAAATCCTTACTCTATATAACAAAAGGGTGTGGGACAATGATATGTATAACAAAAGAGCGTGTAATGCAAACTGAAATGTCCAAAAGGTTTTTGGTAGGTCAGGAATGCTGAACTAATGCACACGTTGCATCATGGGACAAGGCTGAACAGTGGTAGGACTGTGAGCACCCCTTGTGTCTAGAGGCATCAGGAAGCAGTTTCTTCAGAAAAGGTAGGATCCCTCAAAGTATTGTCTTTGGCTAGGCCTCAAGACTTTTCCCAAGCTCTCACCATGCAGGATTCCCCTCTTCCCCGGCTTTCTCGTGATATCCCTTTGTTGGGTTCACCTTCATCTTTACACCACTGTTCAGTCACTTTATCAAAATGTGGGCTTCACTTCCCCTTGCTTTCACTTGGCATCCCTCCGTCGGGTTCACTCTAGCCTTTAAATCACAGTTCAGTTAACCTTACAAGTTCTACAAGCTTATAACACCCAAGAGCACTTAATGTATTTTTAAACAAATATTTGGTGCACTTTCACTGATTCACTCAGGTCCCCCTCCTCTGGGCTCAAACCTTCCTCTGTAGGCAGTTCTGGCTTCCTTCGATTGGGCGCAAGCCTTCAAACTGCTAACATCACACTTGTTACTTTGCAATCTTTCACACTTTCAGTTCAAAGTACTTGCCAGTTCAATACAGAGACTTCTGATAGGCGATCGCGTCTTGCTGGGTCACTCTGAGAAATGTTAGCAAGTGAGTTTACCTTCAACAACCAGGCTTCCCTTTCTTGCAGCTGCCATCCTACGCGCAACCCACATTACTGGATACAGTTCAAAGGTTTGTACCGGCTTCCTCTCACGAGGCCTTCTGGTATCTGCAGTTCTTGGGTAGCATCACAGGACTAATAATTCCTTATGTTAGTTTTATGCTTCATTTCACCTTTTTGGCATAGACATTCGACCATATGAGGGGGGCTTGTACCCTTGGCTTTACCCTTGTATGACCACTTCGACGATTCGCCTCCTTTCTCAGTTTCTTTTGCGGCTTCTCTCACACGCACAATCTCAGAGTCTTCATTCTTACTACAATGTGCTTTTGCGTGCGGTTTCTCGACAACCCAACGAGCACTTCAAACGTTAATGTCCTTTTCATTTATCAACACAAGTCAGTCTCCCATTTCGGCTGATACAGTTTCTCAAGGCCTGTGTAGTCAGGGTTTTTGGCCCTGCGACGGCTAGTCTCCTTTCAGGTACTCACACCCCACATGAAGGAGGTACCGCCGTGACATTTCCCAGTAGCAGGGAGTTGCCCCTTTGGGACTCTGCAGCGACCTTCACCCGCAGCTGGTAGGACCACAGCCTTTCGTTCGACTCCTGGTCGCGTCTGCTCTGCTCCCATGGTTGTGTCGTATTCATGGGATTTCCTGCCCTTCCGTTCTACTGGTCTTGCTCGCTTCGGTTGCCCTTCTCGCCTTGCTCTCCGGGTGCTCTCATGCTCTGCCTTTTATCCCAGTGGGGAAAGGTAACAGGATTCAGATGTGAGTCATTAAAGTTAAATGCCTGACTCTGCCTGACCCCGATGTTGGGACATGTCAAATGGACTGGCTGTGTGCGAGTCGGTCTTTCCCCGAAGCACTTTGTCCGTGCAGCAGAGTATGTGTAGGAAAGGGGGGAGGGGTAAAGTTCCTGGATAATATATGGAATGAGGGTGTTCTACAGGAAAATGGGGACAGGGATACTGCGTCTCTCCACTGGGTGCCCCAATCCCACTCCCCAGTGACCCCTCATCCAGGTGATCCTCCTGCACTGGTACACCCCTGGGGTCTGGATCCAATAGCGATAGGCCATGCCCCGGACACCTGGATGACAGATTCCAAGGGACTGGTCGGTGAGACACCCTTTGGTTTCTCACAGCCTGGACAGGAGCAACCTATTGAGCTTCACAGACTGCTTAGCTCATCGTCGAATTAACAGAAATATTGTCCCTTAAAGGGAATGCTCTCTTTCCATGTGGAAATTGAGAGTCTTCTCATGCATAGCTTCAGGCTCTCAGTTGGGGAGGAGGGATGACCTTGCATTAGACTTGCCCAGCCAGGATCGAAAAGTGGGTTCGGCAGAGTTAGAGGTTTTATGACTGGTCTGCTCTATTGGGCTGGTAGGGAGTCTCTAGATCCCTAGCCTGTGGTATGTCACTATGATTGTGCCCTGGCATGTGACAAGAACCATGGTGGGGTACCAGAGGATCCTCCCCATACTGCCCTGGGGAACATATTGCTTGGGGCACCACCTGACCCCATGAGTATCCCTGTTGGTGGTCCCCAAATTCAGGCAGGGGACTTCTCCACAGTATAAATCTATGTGAGCCAGAAAAGCAAAGATTTTGGCACAGCCCCACCCAAAGGTCCAGGGCAGTGAACTGTGTCATATGATTTAGGACTCTCCACAAAGGACAAAGCCTGAATGCAGGTCAAAACCAGTAGATTATTAGGGTACTTCACAATATAGTAGAGGAAATGGGGTTTAAATCAGGCAAAATCGGGGGCTTCGGTATGTGTGATTAACAAAATATATCACTTTATGGTTAGCTGCAGCATCTGATCTAATCAGGCTCAACGCCCGCCTGATGATAATTCACAGTTCAAAAAGATTTAGACCAGAAGAATTGCGCATAACCAATTAAATAATGTAAGAAGAATTTCAATCCAGCAATTAAAATCATCAAAATATTCATAATTAGCAAAAGATTAACATGTCTCAAAATATAACACGGCCAGGATGCGCCCTAAACTGGCTATCCATTTCTTATTGAAGCTCTCAAGACCTAAAGATGGATTGTTGACTCTTTGGATACAGTTCACCATAATGTAATTTGATGACCAATTTCTACATTAATCAGACATTCATTTTGAACCAACTGAGCATTGATACGGACGAGCATTGGCTCATATGAGGGTGACTTTCAGGAAATGGTACTTTGGATAATGTTTAATACTGGTCCTACAGGGTGTCTATTTAAGGATCTTATGCTAGTTGAGTTGTAGAAATTTCAAGCCCATTGTTAGCCTTGACAAAGACCGATTGGGTCGAAACATGCATCTGTGGGGGCATTGAGGAAATTAAATATAGTACATATCTGATGCTATATTTTGAGTCATGTTAACCTTTTGCTCATCATGTAGATTTTGAGGATTTAAATTGCCGGATTAAAATTCCTACTTTATTCAATTGGTTAAACGCAATTCTTCTGGTCTAAATCTTCTTTAACTACTTCACAATATAACTAGGCAAACTCAGAACTCCAGCAACGGGTCAGAATGGCAATCATTCCGATTGCTTCTAGTTCTCTGGGTCAAAATGAAATGTCTCTTTGGTTCTTTCCGTAGTGTCACTCAGTTACTTATGGGAAAATCAAGATCCTTCAACTGGGAGATCGTTGGCCTGCTTGGTCCACTTCACTTTGTGGGTATTTTTTATTTTAATTGTATTTTTCAGTTTGTATAGCGCCGAAAACCCACGGGCATCAGGGCGCGCATTTACTCAATTTTCCAAACACAGAGAACGGGACAAGCAGGGGCGAGCAGAAGGGGTAGGCCCATTAGATCCTATAAGTGATTACTTCAGCTAAAGAGTAGGGTTTTTAGAGACCTACGGAAAAACCTTATGTTTACTTCCTGCCGTAGGTTCAGAGGCAGAGTGTTCCAAACCTGGGGCGCCCGAATGGGGAAAGACTTGCCTGGGCCATTTGTTTGTTTGAATCTGGGGCAGCTAAAAAGCGCCAGGCTCAATGAGCGTAGGGCTCTATAACTCTATTAGGCTCATAAGGACACCTGGGGTTTCAAGGATGCTGGGACTCTCCCGTGTAGGCATCTGTGTATGAGGGTGGCTGCCTTAAACTGTACGCGTGCTAGGACGGGAAGCCCATGCAAGTCTGCTGGTGGAGATGTGTTCTTTCCGGGAGATCCCTTTTAGGATGCATATGGTTTTGTTTTGGAGGATTTTGAGTTTCTGAAGGCATCTGTGGGCATTACAATAGTTTAGCAGTCTGAAGTAGTGTTTGTAATTTCTTGTGGTCTGGTTGACGGGGGCTTCTGCACTGAGGGAAGATGCTAGGTGAATACCGAAGGTCATGACTTTTCCTAGTACGGGAATATTACAGTCCTTGATTTTTTAAACTCAGATAGTCAGCATTCAATTTTGCCCTGGCCTGAGCGGACCCGGAGATCAGTAACTCTGTCTTTCCTCCATTCAGGCACACATAGTTGATGGCCATCCATAATTCAATCATGATGTTTATACGTTGGAGGGCGACTGTGGCAAGGTCATAATCTCCACTGATTTCAGGAATCAGCTGAGTGTCATCAGAATAATTGGTCAAAAAGACCGCCATTCTGTCGAGGAGACTGCAAAGTGGTCTGATATACAGGTTGAAGAGGGTAGGGGACAAACAAGCTCCCTGGGGCATGCCGTAACTGATATGGGCCGGTGTGGATGAAAGATCGCCTTAGCAGAATATGGATGTCGGGTGTGACAGGAAAAACTGGACCCATTTTAACGCTTTCTGAGTGCAGTTTCCTAGGTCTCCCAGGCTATGGAGTAGGCGTTCATGAATGATAAGATCGAACCCTGCCAACAGTTCTAACAAGACTAATAGTCCTGTTTTCCCTTTGTCCATGATCTCCAACATATGTGTCTGGAGATCGAGGAGGGCCTTCTCAGTGCTATGCCCTGATCTAAAACCATACTGCCTGTTATGTAGAATGATAGTGACATCAACATAGGCTTGGAGCTGTAGTGTTGCCATTTTATCTAGAATCTTCAATAGGAAGTTGAAGGTAGTGACTGGTCTCAGGTTGTTAGTATCGTTCGGGTCAAACCGGATTGTCTTTACAAACGGAGTGATGTTGACGACCTTAATGATGTCCAGAACATTATCAGGAAAAAATGACTTTACAAATCTGGTGAGGAGGGGAGCAAAACACCTTTATTGTGCAAGATGATATTAGGTGGTATGATATTTTCCAAACAAAATGTAGGGTGAATTGTGGCCAGAGTTCTTTCCTCATCTAGGAATGAGATAGGTACATATGGAATTTTGACTGATATTTATCCGCTAGCAGTTTGTCATCATTGTTGGGAGGAAAATCTATCAGATCATCCAGGAACTGAGGTTTGATGTCTGCCAGATCATTTTTAATCTTGTTCTGTGCCTTTGATCCTTTAGCGGCAAAGGCCAGCTGAACATCAGCGCAGCCCTGAGCCGTCAGCAAAAAAGGTGCTGATTGGGCTTTGGGTTTTTCTAAAAGATCTCCAACAGTTTTTTGGAATTATTGTTAGCCCCATAAATCTGTACATTATAGAAGTTATTTTTGGTCTCCAGCAGAGGCGTCACAAGAGCTATAGCCCTGGGTCTTTTGGTTGTAGCCCTGGATAGAAGCTCAGCGGCTACACCAAAAGAATAGCTAGACCAGAGTCCTGACATTAGCATAGCCCTGGATTTTTTCCAGATCTAGCAACACCCTGGTCTCCAGAATGGCAGATTTATAGGTTTGTTCGTTTTTTTTCAAGGAATATTTTTTTGAGATCGGTACAGTATTTTAGCCAATGTGACTCAGTGTGTCTTTTCTTTTTTTCTGGAGGCTAAGCTCTGAGGTACACCACCTTTTATGGATGGTATTATCCCTAACAGATTTATTTCTTAGAGGTGCTATATTGTTCAACATACACTTTATGGTGGAGTTGTATGTCACCACTAAGAGCTCAGCTGGATCCAGACTGGATGTATTGGACATAATATCAAGACAACCCTGAAGGTCAGAGGTGTGCACCTTTTTGAAGTTGCGGCTAATGACATTTCTTTTAGCATTAGTGGATTTCTTAGGGGGGTCTTGAAACAAAGTTGAAATCTATGAAGCAATGGTCTGACCAAATACAAGGGATAGTGTTGTTAATATGTACCACCAAGTTTCTTGTGACAACCCAGTCCAAAATATTACCTATGGCCGTGGTGGGGTCGTTGTTATGGACATGATAATCGATGTCCTCAAGGACCTATTCTAATGCAACATCCTCCTTATCGATGATGTTGTTGCACCATCGATTAAGGTCTCCTAGGAATAAGGTGGAGCAGTTTGGTCGATTTAGGGTTCCTAGAAGCTGAGCAATTTCCTCATTGAAGGTGGGTATATCAATGGGAGGTGGATATATTTGGATATTTACACAAATACACTGTAATGTGTCGGTGTCCATTTCAAATTAAGGATTTCACAGTTGTTGCATTGTCTTGGGGCTTTAAAGAGTTTAAATGTGTTCTTGGTGACGAAAGCTACCCCTTCCCCATGCCCCTGTTTACGATTTGTACATATGATGGTGTATCCTTCTGGCACAGCTAGGTTAATCATGGGGCCACTCGGGTGAGTGATCCAAGTCTCCGTCAAACACAGAATATCTAAATCATTGTGAGTAATGTAATCATGAATCCCCCTCCTCAACCCCACGATATTTGTAATGAGAGCACGTGGTGTGAAAACATTCAAAAAGCTCTCCTCACCAAAATATCCACCCTACAGTCTAAAATGAATACTAAGCAGAACTGCTTACAAACATATTTCCAATCTAAACCTATGTCCAATAAATCTAGAAACCCTCTATTCACGCACACTCACGCACACTCCTTTTAGCTTTGCCCCACTTACTATTACTGAGGTAGAAAACATTATTAGTAAACTGAAACCTTCCAATTGTCAAGGTGACTCCTGTCCCGCTCCTATCATCAAGTAATCCGCCCATGAACTTGCCCCTTTCATCACCGCCTTTATCAATTCCTCATTTCATTCAGGTATTGTTCGTGACAACCTCAAGGACGCATGGGTCATTCCCTTGCTTAAAAAACCCTCGCTGGACCCGAGTATCCCTACTAATTATAGGCCGATCACCACAGTCCCATTCTTACTAAAAATTCTGGACATGGCAGCGTACTTACAGATCCAAAAATACCTAGAAAACAACAATCTGCTTGGCACAAGACAATCAGGCTTCCGCCCTAAGCATGGGACGGAAACAGCCTTATTAGATCTCAAAACCCAAATTGAGGACCTAAAAGATAATGGCAAATTGGCCCTACTATTACTCCTCGATCTATCGGCAGCTTTTGATCTCATCAACCATCAAATCCTCTGTCGACACAATCAGCTGTCCACTTTTCTACAAAAGCTACCAAATGGATCAGTTCCTTCCTGAATAACAGGCAAATGAGGGTATTCTCACCTACTGCCTCAGCAGAGCCTACTCCGGTACCATGTGGCGTACCTCAGGGATCATGCACCTCACCAACGCTTTATAACGTCTTCACTAAACCACTGTTTGACGTACTTGATTATCTGGGTGTCACATACACCAACTATGCTGACAACACCCAGATACTCATCCCTATGACAGGTGACTACATAGAGGACACAAAAGCCTTGAACAACATCTATCAAGTCATCCAAGCTTGGATGGCCCAGCATAAGCTCTGTCTTAATGATGACAAGACAGAGCTCCTCATCCTGGGCTCCCAACAACAACTGAATAGACTTGACCCTGCCTTCAAAACCTTCAACATTGATGGTAATTCTATCAACGTCTCCTCAGACACCAAAACAGTAGGAATCTACCTCGATTCCACTTCATCACTTAATAGACAAAGCAACGCAGTTGTCTCGGCATCCGCCTACACATTTAAACTCATCACTGCCTGCCGCCCCTTCCTTACCGCACATAACTACTATATTGGCTAGGACCTTGGTTATGGCCAAACTGGACTACTGCAATGCCCTATATCTAGGGACCAGCCAACGCAACCTGAACAAACTACAAGTTATCCAAAATAGCGCCATTAGAGCTGCCCTCAACATCACCAGATCCTCACACATCTCTGAAACAAGGAGAAGCCTACATTGAACCTCAGTAAAACAAAGAATTTCTCTGAAATCTCTTACCCTCACACATAAATGTCTGAACAATCGGGCCCCCACCTATCTCTTCTCTCGCTTCTCTCACTACACGCCCACTCGACTACTCAGATCGGCTCAAGCACACTGACCATCCCCAGATACAAACTGCAGAAAGCCGGGGGAAACGGCTTCCCTGTCCTTGCCTCCAAACTTTGGAACTCGATTCCTACAGCTATCAGATCAGAACACTCTCCGACCCTCTTCAAACAAAGATCTAAAGTGTGGCTAGCTACCACTGATGCCTAAATGACTAAATCTCACCACAGGACATCCTTTTGTTCTTTAAATTGCCTTCGCCTGTATTGATGATTCTGCTAAACTGTAGATACTGTGCACTGCACATTGTAAATTATGTATAATTTTTTTAAATTATTTTTAATTTTTTTTTTATTTCATTTAGTTTATGCAAACTTTTTGAAAATGTAAAAGAGAAAAGAAAAGACAAAGCAACTTGTCATCTTTTGCCTTGATTCTAACCTTTAAAATTACTCAATTTTTCATCTAAATCCTTTTTGTTACATCACTTGTCCTGTAACATATTATTCTACTCAATGTTAAGCTGGTCTATATCTCGTGTGTCCTTCACATGGATCATCGCGGCTCCTTTCTCTCTAGCTCTCAGACATCGCTGTTCAAATATATGGGCTCGTCTCTAATTGGATTTGAATTTGCTCCAAAAATCGCATCATACCAATCATCAACGTTTTACTTTCCCCAATGTGAAGTTGTTTCCACCATTCTTCGGAGTTGTGCGTCTGGAATGAACTCATCACCTTCCCCAAACAGTTCTCACGTTGCTCCCTAAGTTCCGTACAAGACAACACCAGATGTTTGAAATTTTCGTCATCCTTTGCGCAAAATCTGCATTTTAAGTTACTTTCAGGAATCATCCGTCGATGTCTTAAAATTTCTTTAGTTTCGAAGATATTCAAACGGAACTTTAAGAACAACCTTCTTAAACGTTTACAGGGTGATAACATTAGGTATTTTGGGAGTGTATTGCGTTTTTTGGCTTCAGGTGGTGTATTTTGCATGGATTTATGGGCTGATCTTCTCTGTTCTATTTCGATCCAATCGAGGTCTAGCAGTTTTCTTTTCACTGAGTTTGGGTTATACCATAGGGTTCGCTCGTCTGTTCCTAGTTGGTTTAGGATCCCTTTACATTGTTGTTTCCATTCATTTAGCGCCGATTTCTTTTGTGTCTTCTCTTTCGTCAAAATTTTAAGAGGTGGCAAGTTTGCCTCTTCATATGTTTTTCTGAACAATGCTAACTTATTCCATGTGATTCTCACATTAAGAGAGGAGATCCCTACTTCATACAGGACACTGGCCGTCGGCGTACTTTGGGGAATCTGAAGAACTTTCTTCCAGAAGATGCCTTCGCATCGCGACCATATTTTGTGGTCACACCCGAACATATTCTCTGCTCCATAGGTTAAAATTGGAGAGTCTTTGCTCTGGTAAAATTTTCTTACTGGGTCACATGAACATTTTCCATATTTGTTTTGGATTGTAATGCCTTGCGAAGTCAGTTGTTTGCAGCTGTTTAGTTTTTTGGACATCGGCTCATCATTGATGCTGGAACTGATGATTGTTCCCAGGTACCTTGTATGTGGAACTTTGTTCAGCTTTTTTTCCCCAAGCAACCACCCTTGTCTGAACTTGTTGGATTTTCCTCCTCTTTTATTTTCAAGTACCAGAATTTCTGATTTGGCCGCGTTGGTCTCCAGTCCCAGATCTTCCAGGAAGGTTCTTAGCGCTGTCAGTTTTCGTTGGAGGCCAATTGGTGTACGATCTAAGATCACCATGTCATCTGCGTACATGATATGATTTATCTGGATTCCATTTCTCCACGGTGGAAATGACACCACACTTTCTAGGGTGGTAACAACTTCTGATATATAGAAGTTAAATAGGGTTGCCCCTAGTGGGCACCCTTGTTTAACGCCTCTCTCTGTTGATATGGGGTTCGTTAGATTTCCTTCGCTGTCCAGACGCACTTGTATGCAAGTATCTGATTATAGCTCTTTGATGGCTTGGATAAGGCTCTTGCTATACCCCCTCTCCATAAGGTTGTTCCAGAGTGTTTCTCTATCCACCCCATCAAACGCATTCGCCATATCGATAAATGCAAGGTATATTTTTTGGCCAGATCTAATTGCGTCAATTTTTAGCAGGTTAAAAATTAACAAATTAACGCCACAGCCTACACCTTTAACGAACCCAGACTGGCGGTCATCGTAGATCTTCTCTTTTAGATCCATGTGGTCAGTTGTGCAAGTTATTGCGATGCAAACACTTTTCCCACTACATCGAGCAGGGCTATTGGCCGATAATTTGCAGGGTCGGTGCGGATTCCTTTCTTGAAGATAGGTACGATTATTCCAGATTTCCATGGCAGTGGGATCCGACCTTCTTTTATTATTAATTGAAACAAGATGTCACAGAAGTCTGACCACTCTTCGATGTTCTCTTTTAGGTCCGCATTTGACAAGCTGTCAGGCCCTGCAGCACGTGAGGCATTGCTTTTTATGATCGTTGTACGGATATCCTCTTTGTCTATTTCAATTTCCCACGGCTGGCTCCAGTTGAAGTTTGTGGAACTTGGAGTTTTTCTTTTTTTAAATAACTTTGCATAGTGCCTTTCCCGCTCATTTTCAGTTACCATATTTGATATTATCGTCTTTTCAGAGTTCATTGCTTCATTTATTATAGCCCAAAAGCCCCTGGAGTTTTTGTTTAAGGCCTTCAGCATTTGCTCGGCATCCCGTTACTCCATCACTGCTCTATGCTGTTTGTACCAATTATTGTATCGGTTCTTTGCCTTTTTTATCTGGCTCTGTTTATCCACCAATTTTGCAGCGCCAATTCTTCTTAGGGTCTTCCTTAACTCTCTCTTTCTTAACGCAATTTCAGGGTCATATTGGTGTTTTTTGTACCCAGCACTATTCAGAGAGGTCTTCTTTTTAATTTTGTATATCTCTAAGAATTGCTGGTATTCAATCGGATTACGCCAGCCCAACTCCTGGGACTGTTGCATGGACTCTGTTACTGCCACTAGGTTGGCATTCTTTAAACGCAGTCTGTTCCGACCCGGTACCACCGAGATTGCTTGTCTCCATTGATTCCGCTGTACTGGTTTGTCCATCATCCATTCCATTGACACGATGTTATGGTCACTTTTGTTTGACTTGTTCACATTCAATGAAACTATTTCTGGCACTAATCTATTCGATACAAAGATGTAATCTAGTATGGATTTTTGCCCACCTCTTTCCCAGGTTGGCTTCGCAGGTATATCTCCTTGAGTTGTGCCGTTCTGCATTACCAGATTCCTGTGTGCCATTTCGTCTAACCAACATTTGCACTTGTGTCTTTCTTTGAAATTCATAGGAGTCTTTACTTGGTCAATTTCTATTAATTTCATGTTAGGTCTCCACACACAATCAGCGGGGCCCCCGGGTCATCAATCAGAATGTTATCTATTGCTTCTAGGAAGTCGTCTTCAAATTTTTGGTGCGTTTTTGACGTCGTGTTCCAGTAAACGTTTATGAGATGAATAACTTGCTCCTTCTTCTCTATCTAGTTTACTGATTCAACACCAACCATCTGCAGAAAAGGCGATAAGTTTAGTACTGATTTGATTCTCATACCAGAGTTTCTTTTAATGAGAACTAATTGGCCCGACATCGGGCGGCCTTTTTTCTGTCTAATGGCTGGAATTATTGCAACTTCGAAGCCTTCAACATATGGTGTACTAGTAAGCCACGTTTCTTGGAGACATATCACATCGGCCTTTGCTAAGATTTCAGGTGTTGAGTTCAAAAGATGAGAGAAGCCTCTCATATTCCAAGAGGCTATCATCAACTTTGTCGATTGCTCATGGCATGAACTCATCATCGGACCATTTAGAGATTTTGCCAGCCATGCCCATTTAATTCCCCCATCCTCAGGGGCGTTCTGCTCCTCATTCTTTGGATCCGTTGACTTTATCACCTGACAGTTCTCAACTGTTATTTTGATTTCTTTTAATCTTGTCTCTATCATTGAACAGGGCATTTTCCCTTCTCCTTCTTTCGATTGTATTTCATCACTCCTCTGAGCCTCTGCTCTTATACATGCTGGTCCAGAGGTGTTCTCCAAGGGGCCGATTCCTTCTTCCGCTTGCAAGTTTTTTTCCTTTGATTTTTCAAGCGCTTCTCCCACCAAAGCATTGGCCACCTCATAAACTAGGTAGCCCGAATCCCACAGCTGCCTCTCACACATCATAGCCAGTTCCACATCCTTCCTGTCCATGATGTGTAACAGTACGAATTTCTGATTCGCATCTGTTATGATTTCCACACGGTCGATTCGTGCACTTTTTATTGTTCTTAGGACAGGGATTTTTTGGAATATCTGCAGTATGGTATACCTGTTTAGAGGAGTCACTTTTTCTGGTTTCAATCTTTTCCACCAATATTCTAAAAGGCTGATGGCTTACCGGAGTGATGGGATTAGTATTGCGGCATGGAGCTGCTGCCGGTTGGATTTATCTGGCTTTTCACTCAACATCCTCTCTGCATTTGTTAAGGTGCACTGCATCACATTTAGAGTCTCAGAATTTGACTTATGTTTCGGTGAGGGATCATTTGTTTTCATCAGCAGTTCTGCCGAGCTCTTCATCCCGATGTTGGTTTTCTGCGTGCTTATCGCACGTTTCTCCTCTAATGTGTAGTAGATTTGTGCTTCTTGAAGCTTTACGCTTTCCTTTTCTTTTGTAGCGTTGATTTTTTTTGGCGTTCTTGGCCAAGAAAAAACTCTTACTTGTTGGTTGGACCTCTCTCACTTTCTCGGGTTCTTTTCTTGGCGACCGTGGACCGGTTGAGTCCGTTGAGACCTCAGCTTTGCCATTCTCCTCATCACTTGCTTGCTCTGCCTCAGCCGGATTTTCAATCTCCAAGTCTTCTTCGACAGGTGAGCTGTACGTTGACAAGTTCAATAGTTCCTCCGCCTCAGCCTCATCATCTTCTGTCACCGGGGTTATACTCTGACTCCTTAACTTTTTATTCGTTCCTGGGTGAGAATCTTTGGCTTCAGCTTGAATTTCAGAAGTCTCATTTTCGGCCTCCATCTCAGCATTGTCACTGTTTCGTTTGCTCTTTGTTGATTTTTGCTCCGAGTTATTTACTGTGATATTCAGTGCTTTAATATTTCTGAAGAAATTCGCAGAGCTTTGCGGATTTTGATTCTTTTGGACTTGTTGGTTTTTCGACTTTTTTTTTACCTTTACTCTGTTTCTGTTCAGCTGTCTTTCCTTTGTTAAGTTTCCCGCTGCCCCCTTGGGCCTCCGGGTTTTCAAATATATCGAACCATTCCGCTTCGTTCTTTTTTGTTGACGATGCTTTAGAACTAATCTTCCCACTCACTGAGCTGACCTCATTGCTTGTTTCTGCATGGGTCAGGTCAATTGTCAGAGGATTGTCTCCTATTTCTTTCTCCTTTTCCTTTTGGGAGATATCTTGTAAATCGACTTTTGCTGGTTTCATCGTACAAGTGGTAGCAATGGGTGCACCTGTATCCTTAGAGCTACCATTTTCTTTGAGCCCTTTCACAGGGATATCACTTTCCACAGTGCTAATAGTAAGTTCATTTTCAAAGCAGCAATTTTGAATAGAGATTGCCTTCTTGTTTTGTGGAATTTTCTCTTGATGTTGTTTAACGCTAGATGAACTCTCACTGTTATCAACGATAGCTAGATCTATCATTGTGTCTTCTGTTGGATACATTTTGGAGGGCTGACATTTGGCGACCGAGGCATCCTTGCCTTCACGTTCATTTTGTAGCAGTGTCAGGGCCTGTCTCGTGACTTCAGCCAAGAGTCTCTTATCTTCCGCTGAATTTTTTAGAGACTCTTTTAGAGCTGTTAGGGAAATTTTGTTACCTCTTCTTGACATCACGACCTGTGCTGTCATTTCCGTCAGGTCGGCCTCTAGTTTTAGGATTTTCGAGTTGAGTAGTGCTATTAATGTGGTTTGATCGCGACAGTTCTCATTTAGATTCTCGTATAGCTTCATCAGAGGCGCCACAACTATCGTCGTTGCTGACATCAGGATCGGACTTAATTTAGAGACAACCGACTCCAACAGGGCAGGGCTGACTTGAGAGTTTCTCAGAGCACTAGCCTTTATGGGTTCTCCCAGCTGCTGACTCACTTTTTGTCCAGGCGCTGTCTTCTCTTCACTCTCAGGCTCTGATGTTGGAGGACTCATTGTGTGTTCACTGGCTCTTTTGGGCAGCGCGGCTTCCTCCGCAACTCTCCTTCCTTTAAAACGTTTGTTCGAACCTTTTATTTCAGTGTCAGAGCTTACGTTTCGTCTACTCCTCTTTTGTGAGACTATGATTTCATCATTTCTTGTCTCAAAGGGAGGTGTATTGGCCTCAAGTCTCAGTACTTCGCAAATGTTCCCATCTTTAGTCGAACGCCACTCTGCTTGTGGCATTGTTCTCCCACACACGCTTGTTTGTGAGGTTCTTCGTGGTTGCGATATTTTATGGTTCAACTTTGCAAGGTCTTTCAGTAGTTTGTCAGCAATCCCCAAGGAGTCTCTTCGAGTTATTAAATTGGGCAAATTTTGGTCAGCAGTTCTTTCTTTCCAGACCTCAGGACTCGCCCACTCCTCATTTGCAGCTTTCGTTGGCCCAACAGGAATTACGTTCACCAGCTTTAATAGAGGGGGAGGGCTTAGATCCCCGGTCTGCCTCAAATTTGGTGGTTGCAAGTTTGGAATCGTTAGTTCTGAGATTTTGTGTTCAGGCTTGTGCTTGCCTGTCAATCTTGACCAAGCCAATAGTTTTAATGAGGGTCCAGCTTTATTTAGCTTCTCCATACTCGGTGCTATCTGTAAGGGTGACGATTCATTGTTACAATTCTCCTTCCTTAAACTTGTCTCTTGTACTGATTGAATCCACCCCGACGATGTTTGCTCATCTACACAGCTTTCTTGGCTGTTCGGCACTGCTGACCTCTGGGTATTTTTCTGATTTTCGCTGGAGTTGTCCTTATTTTTGGAGCCTGTCGGGGCAGGGGGTTCGGCTGGGCCCAACTTGAGGGTCTCACCCTCTCTCATTAATACTGTGGGCAATCTGAGACTGTGTTCAAGCTGGGAGGGGGGTACTGTGGAGGGGGGGGGCTCGCCGCCGGTATATGGTATATCATTACTGTACAATTTTCCTTCTCTATACCGGCATCCGCCCTCATAGCCTCACCCTGTGTCTCCTTCACCATCCAATCCTCAACTTGTATTGTCTGTGAGCATATTAGTGTTTGCTGTTCACGGGAGGCAGACTCCTTCTCCCCTTTCGCTCCCCCCCTCTTAGTCCTCGTGCTCGATACGCCCCCACCCCCTCCCCATCCTCATCATCACTCTCGCTGTCGCTCTTACTCATGCTGTCACTGTCGCCACTTTCCTCACAATCCTCGTTCACTGCTCTGATTATTACCACACCAGTCCTTTTCCCCCTTCTGACTGTCCGTGCACCAACAGGCGCCGACATCACAGGAAGGGGACGCGGGGAAACAGGTGGGGCCGCGCATCTAGGTTCCCCATGCGCGTCCCTTCCGTAAGCGGTCTGCAAACTTGTGACATTCGCATTTACAGTGTCGCACTTCGCCTGAGCGCGGGTGTTCGCCATTGCTCCAGTCTGCATTCTACGGACTTACTCACTCTATTAAAGTCGGCGCACACGCGGGCGGACTGCTCTTACCCATTCCACCCACGGGGCGGGCCAGTGGAGTGACGCTCTCTGGCCGATCCTTTTGTTCCTTTTGGTCCATGTCCCCGTCCCACAGTCCTCCCACAATCCTCCACGGACCACCAGGGAACGCAGGAAACACTCAGTACACTCCGCTACGCTCCACTTGGTGCAGTGGTGGTTTTTATGAAAAACGCCTCCTCTTCTTGCAATGGCAATGGCAATAGCAAACAGGCTTGCCAGGAAACAGGAAACACTCAGTACACTCTGTTACGTGTATAATTACACAGTAACCACAGATACTGCTGCACACTATTTTGTATACTATGTATAACTTTACTGTATGTATATACTGCGCTAACTCTCTATCCAAAGTGTAACCATTACTGTACTGTACTGACCTTGTCAAGATATGCGCCCGGTTGCCCTTGGGCCTGGCTGCGCTATATAAATAAATAATAAATAAATTAAGAGATATAATGCTCAAAAGTGCAATTTTAAGGAAAGTAAACAACCGAAATCTGTGATGGTTTTACCAGGTCTTGTGTATTCTTGGTCTAACGGGGTAGGGTTGATGTTCCTCAAGTGTGATCCCTGGACTGGGATCAGAGGGCTTGACGTTGGGGCAGGTTATCCTGTGTTGTCGAGTTTTACTGTGGGCCTGTGTCTGTCATCGTGTGTGATATTAACCATATTGGGCACAGTTCCTGATTGCGTACCTATGTCTTGGGTAGCTCTGTTCTTTATTGCTGGCATAGTTACGTCTACCTTGTTAGGATCGGAACTTGAATGTTTAGCTTGGTCGGGTTGCTCCAGGGGCGTGTAGACTTGGTAATAATGCAGGAGTCGGGTATAGGTAATTGCAGGTTACTTAGTTTCAACTGGAGGTATTTATTTATTATAGTGATGCGGTTAGCTTTCTGAGCAGTCAGCAAAAGATTTAATTTATTTACGTGGCCCATAGTGCCGAAGAAGGTACTCAAATACTCAGGAGCGTAGCTATAAATTACTCCTAAGTAAGTTACTAGGACGGTCGGGTGTTGATGAAGGAAGAGTGGGTCACTTTAATGACAATGGCAGGCTCCACCAAACCAGACCTAAGTAGGTGCAATGTATATGAATTTTGTGTTATGAGCAGTGGTGGTATAAAATAATGGTAGAAGTATATATTAATGACATGGGCTAAGACTTACTAGATGCGGGAGGCAGGGAAGATCCGCTGCAACGCTGTTGTCGGTGTGGACCGGAGAAGACTAGCTGGTCTCTGAGCGCTGGCGTGGAAGCAGACCCAGCCACCTATTCCCTACATCAACAACAAGGAGCTTTTGATCCATGCTTAGATGGCAGACGCCAATGCTATGTCGTCCCCACTGACTGCACTGCAGCGACCTGATTGGCCGCATCTGATACTATTTTCCTGCCTCTGACAAGCCGGCAGGCGGCGCCGGCCTGTGTAAAAAGGCACAAGTACAAGGCACTTGCTTGTTCTTGTCTACGCCTGTCAGCGCTCGTCTAGCCACACAACCCTATCTGCGAGTCTCCTTTCATGTCCATGGATGCAATACCGGTCTCATTCACCTGCAAATCTGTGCCGCCCATGAAGTAAGTGCAACCGTTCTCCCCGTTATGCACTTGTGTTCTGTGTCTTGCACCTGATCCTGTCCTCAGCCCAGCCCAACCCAAAATGCACATGTCTGCTTCACTTCGGTCGTGCTCTCCTATCGCTCTGGTAAACCTATCCTATTGAGTACCAAATACGCAACACACTCCATTTCACCCCTCGGCCCTGTCCCCCTCCATATACGTCAGTTGCTCTTAATTCAGTCTACCATATTAGAATCCTGGGTCTCTCTTTGTCTTGAGCAGGACTTTCTTACATTCCGGAAGCGCCTCAAGACTTTGCTCTTTACCTGCTCCCACCCCCCCCCCCCAACCTCTCTCCTTTGCTAATCTCACAGTTGCTCGATTGGTGTCCAGGGCCCTTATGCCTCCTCAGGGCCTTAACCTCCCACACCGAATCGCCCCCAGCTTCTCTCTCTCATCAGCATTTGCCTCGGCACACCCTTCACCCTGGAGGCTTGCACTTACCATACATTACACTTCACCTGTTGCTCACCCTTGAGCACCCCAGCACCTATCCCATTCCCCTCCCCTCTGCACTTGAACCTTCTGAACACTAACAAGGCAAAGTAGGTGTGTCTCTTCCACCCTACTCTATTCTATATTCTATTTTGTATGTCTTTTATTTCTCATCCCCTTGTCCCCTCCCTGTTGTCTTGTGGGCACTTTGAAACAGAAATGACTTACTGTATAAGCGCCTAACAAGCGAACAATAAATAAACAATAAAAAAATAAGCACCTTACTGTCCCCAGCCTTCTACTACAACAGACCATCTACCGACTTTACGTTAGCAGCACCCACTGCAGACTGCATTTAACCCCTTAAGTATACAATATGCTTGTGGCAGAGCCCGGCTGTACATGGTTGTGACCTGTAACCTACCGAATCTTGACTAAGTAATCAAATGTGACATGTAACCTACCCAATCTATCCAAGTAGCAGTTGGATGCTAATGTATTTAATCTAATCGGCCTTGCTATGACTTGTAACCTACCGAATTGACTACGCAGCACTCTGCTGCCAGTGTATTTTACCCAAACTGCCTTTGGCTGTGACCTCCAAGCCACCGAGTTTGACAAAGCAGCCCTTGCTGCCAAGGTATCTTTTCCAATCTGCTGTGATATTACTTGTAACCTACCAAATTGACTAAGCAGCACTTTGCTGTAGAAGCATGATATGTTCACCTGTACTTCTGTCTTTTGCACTTACTGTAACTAGCACCTAGATGCCGGAGGGGTTTGTGTGCTGCTATAAATGCAAAAACAAATAACACTCGGAAAGCTGGCAAAAGTAGTTTCGGACGAAGTGGGAAACTACAAAATGCCGGTTTCCTGAGAGTGCTTTTTCTTACTTTGCAAAAACCAAAAACAGGCTCAAAATGCACTATGTGCACAGCAAGCATGTAAGTCAGGTATCACAATGATAGAATTCAATTTGAATTTTAGTTTCTCCTGGTGCATAAATGCTATACAGACAAGATATAATCCAAGCAAGTTAGTCTCCAGTGCTAAATGATGAAATTAGGGCAACAAAACCCTCAAATGATTCCAGCATTCCTCCTTGCTGGGCCAGGAAACCCACAGGGCTCACAATCTCCACCAAAGACAAGGCTGGCTTGGAGGCTCCACAAGCTGGTGCCCGAGACATTGACCACATGCCCACACAGGGACTTTAGTCGTATAGTCTACTAGCCCAATGTCACTTTCTCTCAACAACCCAACCATGAGCTTTTTGCAATGGGACCTTTATCTTATGTCTAACTTTCCACTTCACAATTAAAAAGCTCCTAGCAATTCCTCCTCAGTGATTTGCCACATGCTTGTTTCTCCTCCTATCTAACCCACACATACTGTAGGAGATGGGCATGTGGTTTCCCTCCAGACCAGTCTTTCCCAAACACCTTCCCCTTCAGCTACTCCATTTGCCCCTTCCTTTGCTCGTCTTATTATTTCCACCTCCTTCTCTGCTCCGTTCTTCACCATGACCTCCTCCACTCCTCTTGGCTCTCTTTTCCTTCCACCCAGTCTTGCTTCTCTTCATTCTTCATCTTCATTAGCTCTTGCTCTCTACTACCTCCTTTGCTCTCCTTGCCACCTCCAACCTCATCTCTGCATCTAAACTCATGCTGTCTCAGTCTACAAAAAGCTACACCCATGTGCTCTCGGTCTCATTTGATACGTGCCTGTCCCCCTCACTTTTTGGGTAGGGCTTATCACGACAGCCTGCACATTTGTATTGTATTTGTTTTATTTACCGAGCACTTTTGCCAAAGCGCTTTACAAAATAGTTACAATGGTACAAATAAATTACACTGATGGCAGAATAAACAATCAGAAATTTAGCAGAGGAAAGAGAAAGAAGGAGGTGGGTTTTTAATTGAGAACGAAAGATAATGGTAAGTAGAAGAAGCACGAATAAATAGCCGAAGAGAATTGCAATGTTTAGGTGCAAGGAGTGTAAAAGAACGAAATCAAGATGAAGCACAGGGCAGCTTAAGAACAGAAAGGATGAAGAGAGATGAGAATGAAAAGGACGAGGAGACTAAGAAAAAGAGACAAGAGAACAAAGATAAGAATGAACAACGCCATAAAGAGTTTTATAGACAAAATCAAAGAAAGTGAAAGATAAGATAAATATCAAAAGAAAGCAAGTGTTGGTGAGGAGCTTGCGCCTTCGTGCACCCATGCCCCTCCACCCTCCCCAAGCGCTTTACAATTAGGCAAGACCTCTCTAAGCACTACAGCATTGAGAAAACTTTTTTCATGCACAAATAATCACACACAGGCGTGGCCAGCCACTAAATGAAAATAGTTAGTATTTAAAATATAAGGTGCAAATAACTATTTAGCTGAATACATTTGTAAAACTGTTAAATTGTAGTTAGTTTTTCTCAGAGCAGAGTAAAGAGTTATGTGCCAAAAAGAATGCAGCCTGTGCTAAAAATAGACTACATGTATTTGCGTCACAGAGGCTAGCTCTGGCAGAGCACACAAAGTAACTCAGTAGCTATTCCCTGTCCATCAAAAGCCCATATATACTAAGAATAGGAGTGTACATACTTAAGGCATGATATACAATATTATGGAAAAGCAAGGTTTTTAAGCAGAATTATAGGACCATATAAAATATGAGGATATTGATTTAAGTGTGGGGATTATGGCAGGAAGGTGTGTTTATATATAAATGTTTATAATATAGCTAAATGATGAAAAATGAAGCAATGTATTCCTGCATAGGCAACAGTTTGCTTTTAAGTTTGTAACCTGGCCATGCAAGAAGGAAGACTGCAGCGGCCCTTGTAATGCAAGAAGAACAGTTTTGGATGAGCTATGCCAGTATCCAACAACCAATGAACAGTATATAAGGCGCCTGCTTGGCATCAGTCTGGAGGAGCCGGCCATGGAAGGACAGAATGCTGGTTGGGGGGTGGAGGGCAGAGTCCTTTGCCCCTCCATCCTCATTATTTATTTTTTTTACAGATTATATTGTTATCCTTGCAAGACAAGACTGGGCCTTCATTCCCTACAGGGATGAACTTTAATCTGGTGTGAGCGTGATTAGGGGTATCCCGATAAATTTAAGGGGTACCCCTGTAAATATGGGCTGCCTTTCAGAAGGGAACAGAATGAAGAGAATGAATGACAGAAGAATGAAAGGGCAGCTGAAAGAGAAGATGAATAGCAGAACTGAAAACAGAACATAGAGAGGTGATAAAAGACTTAGGCAGACCTAATAAAAGGAACTGAGCAATAGTTAAGATGAGAAAAGACAAGTGAATAGATCAGATGTTTAGTAGCCTGAAATGAGAGAAAAGAACTGGCACTCCGAAGATTATAAAGATGACAACAAGCAGAGAGAGCACTGTTAGGAATATGTAGAGAAAAAGAAAGATGGGTCAAAGACGACATCACGGTTCTGAGCAGAGGAAGCAAAGGAGGGGTGGAGGGAAAAGAAGAGCAGAGGGAGGAGTGACAGGAGAAGGGGAAGGGGAAGAAGGAAAGAAAAGAAACTCCATTTTAGAGGGTTTAAGATGAAGAAATCGAAAGGCCTTCCAAGACTTGACAGCAAGCAAACAAGAAGAAACAGCGTTATGAAGAGAAGAGGAAAAAGTAGAAAATGAGAAAGATTTGTGAATCATCAGCATAGAAATGACAGGAAAGATTAAATGAGGAGATAAGATCAGACAAAAGAATGGTATACAAAGAAAAGAGATGGGTACCAAGAACAGAACCTTGTGGTACACAGTAGAGAAGTGGACAGGACGAAGAAAACTGACCAGCCCAAGAAACAGAATATGTGCAGTCAGAGATATAGGAAATTAACCTGAGCACACACCCAGTTAAACCAAGAGAAGAAGGTAAGATAGGTATGATCCACAGTGTTGAAAGCAACAGAAAGATCAAGAAGAATAAGAATAGAGGATTGCCTAGCAGACAGTAGAGAATTAGAAACGTGCAATAGAGCTGATTCAGTAGAGGGAGAAGAGAATGAAGATGAAGAAAGGAAGAGAATTGAGGGGAAGATCCGCACATTGGGTACAAACTACACTTGTTTCCAAGTGGCACGATGCTCTCACCCAAGGAAAATTAAAAACATTGCGGATGTACTTGCACCAGAAACTGAAAATGAGGGCCCAGGTGAGTAGCCTGGTCTCCTTCTGCATACTACAATAAGCTGCTAGTGCAGCTTCTTCCAAATATCTCAAAACCCAATTGTAGCTTGCTTGTGGACATAGCCAAAAAATAATGTACTCAACTGCAAATTATTCAGAATAGTACAGTGAGAGTAACGACTGGTTTGCAGAGAAGGGATCATGCAGATGTACTGTGTTGGCTTGGGTATTTACTTAAATTAAGCCTGTGATTTCTGTGTATCTTTGGGGTGTTTCTTGTGATTGGGAGTCCTCTCATCCAGTTCGCTCAAGCCCACTGCTGGAATCCTCCAAGGGTGTCTACTCAGAAGTCCCTGGATTATTTTAACCTCTCTAAATTTTAAAGTGAAATACTTTTGAACATCTTCTTTTGCTACTTTTGGGCCTATCCGGACCTGTTTGTTGGACACTAGAGACCTAGTGAGCCCCCCCAGGCCCCTTCTGCCGCTGAGAACACTTAAGCTTCAAGACTAGGGAAAGACTTCTAACGTTTGGGCCTTTTGCCTAGAAAAGATAACAAGTGTTTAAAAGTGTACCCGGCTCTGCAAATAGAAAGATAAATACTTGGGATTAAAAAATGTTAATGAATTTGTGTGGTCTAGCCTGATGGTTGGCCAGGATGAAAGTGATAATTCCCCACAATTACAGTAAAACAGAATAAATGGACACCAATGGACACACCCCAGTAGGGAATGAGACCAGGAGAGATTGCGAGTGTGAGTGAAAGGTATTATTTATATAAAGATAAAATGGGGCACGCAGGAGGACTCTGCTACCCCGAGAGCGCTCTGCTCATGATACAGAAAAAAACACAGTCAAAAACGCGTCATCTACGACGTGTGCTATACAGGTTACACATTCATGTCATTGCTTTAGTTAAACAAGATATTATACCATGTGTAGTGGTGCTGCTGCTGGATTGGCTGGGGTTGAACTTGTTAATTCTTGAGGCCCTATGGGGCAGCTGGGCTCATCGGGGAGGGGCGAAGGGTCACGTCGTCTTCAGTTATAATTCTAACTAAGCAAAACTTCATAGTAATCATGGGCATGCAAGATTTACTATGACACACGCGACTTCTCATAACACATTATTGTCTATAAATTGTAGCTATAGATATACATTCTTGACCTGGAGCTGAGGGGCCAGAGATGTGGTGGTCCAGGTGCCTTATCTTGCTGTGTACTTTGGGAGCTCATTTATCAGGTGCCTCGCAGATCAAACAAGGGTGTTGGGACTAGACAGTACATAGAAAATATGTTTGCTCAGGATTAGTTATATGGGGAGCAATTGAGGGTGGCCCATGGGGTGAGGGGTTGAAGGTTCGTGCAGACAGTAACTCTTGAGTGGGAAATGTTGGAGCAGGGCCAGGTTTGTGAAGACGAATGGTTTTCAAGGGCCAGGCTCTGGCCCAGTCACACACAGGGCAATTATCTCAGAGGAAGAGGAGAGATGGTGTCAGCTTGCAACAGGATAGCCACAGCGCGAACAGTGGGGAGGAGGTGGGGGGTTGCTGAGCTCGCTGTGCGCGGCGCTGGGCATGGGAGAGATGCAGGCTTGCCATGAAAGTTTCATGTGCGGCCTAGTCAAAGATGGAGTTGTGGTTAAATACAAAATTGAAGTCCCTGGGGTCTTGCGAGATGCATTGTATGTGTCATTCAATGGCTACCTTGCAACCGTCTTTGGGGCTTGGCCGAGGATACGTTTCCAACCATTGTATGAGCATACCATACACTTTGCTCGGAATGTAGGGGAGCCCAAACGACTCTTCCTCCCTTACATTCCCCAAGGCCCTCAAACATTTCAGTTCTTCTGCCGCAGCTACTGCTTCATCCCAGTCTGGGGTTCCCTTTATTGGCATCCAAGCCCTGCACACAGATCTGAGGCTCTCCCCTCTGCGTGCAAATTGGTCCGGAGTACAGGTCATATAAGTGCATCCATCATCTCCCGCTAGATCCACCCATCTGCCTAATACCATTCTAATTCATAGGGTTCCTTGATCGTTGTGTGATAGAGGTGGTCTACCCTGTCTCCAGTGTGGTACACTGCAGTCATTCTATATTTGGATTCTGGGCTCTCTCCGGTTTGTACTTGAGCATCTCGTTCAAACGGAAGTACCTTTGCTGGGTTGCCTATTGTCACTATCATCATATCATTGCACCGTTAAGAATGGACTTTGCACAGCATCTTATTCCTACCTTGCACACATAAAAAATCAGCAGAAAAAAGACTGACAGGTATCAGGAGCTTCATGGCCATCCCTAGCCATGATTGGACCCACTCTAACAGGTTGTTGAACCATGTGCTTGGCTGCACGCTGCCCTCTCCCTTCATCCTTTCACCGAGACTGTGTACCGCTGCCATCACATGTGACGTTGTCCCATTGTCTGCATCGGCAGAAGGCACGAATGTGCAACATGCACTCCCGATTTTTCAGCAAACACCACCGTCCATTGCTGTGAGCAGGTCCAGCACATACCTGTTTTGCATTGTCATTAACCGCAGGGCTCGCTGTTCCACTTTGAGGACGTTGAATCCTTCTTCAGTGTCATTGGCCAGCTGGATCAGCTCCCAGTGAACAATCTGTAGTCATTTGGCATTCGTTCGAACCTGTATGCTTGGTATGAGTGAGGCAAAGAATGTCTCTGCTGAACAGCTTTTATTTGTTGGGGATTTGTGCCAAGAGTTCTGAAGATTCTGTGGAAATGTAATTTGATATCTTCCGTTTTCGTGACACCCGGTCTTGCAGCTGCTCGTCCGACAAAACATCATACTTTGGGGGTTCTTCGGTTGTTGACTGGGGTGCCTGGGACATCTCTGCTGGCACCCTCTCCCCTTGGATCTGGCTTTCAGGAATTACCATCAGGGCCGAGTGTAGCGTTGCCAGGGCGTACCTCTACTTGACGGCGGGAGGTGCAAGAACGCCTGTTTGCCGCACACCCAGTAAGTGTCAATTAAAGCTGCTGTTTGTTTCTTCATGTCGGGCAAAATGAGTGTATTGTTGCAGTGTTTGTTTGCACCCCGGGATACCTTCCCTTCACCATGAAAGCAAAGTTTGTATTGTATTTCACGTTGGATCTTGATTGGCTTTTCAAAAGCCGTTACCCATGTTAGTTTGACGATGTGCTGAGACCAAATTGGAGTGCATGTTTCTTCGATCCATTGTAATTTTTCATCTCACAATACTTGCAAGGCTTCTGCTTTGTACATTACTTGCTCTTCTTGCCACCTATTGTTGGTGAACATTGTCCCTTTGATAACAAAAAATGGCCCCTTCACGCAGAGTACTCCTTGTGGCTTGCTGTTGCAGGTTTTTTTATTTTGCAGTAGTTGTAACGAAATAGTGTGCGCTTAGTTGGTGCTTCTAATTCTACACAATGCAAGATGAATAAGACACTGAGCCTCAGCAGTAGGCGCTTCTTGTGGTAGTAAAACTTTTTGGGGTCCCCGAGTGTGAGAAGGGGCCCGGAGTGGAGGGGGTGCCGGGAGGGGTAGCGGGACTCCGCGGGATCGCGGCATGGGGCCGCGATCCAGAGAACGCAGCCCCGTCCCGCCCGCTATCCCCGGGACTCTACGGGATCGCGGCAACGAGCGGCGACATGAAAGGAACGGCCCCCTCCCGTCCAGCCTTACCTGAACCCGCCAAGGGTAACGCCGCCGCGGCCTGCAGCCCGGGAGACAGGTTGGTGACGGCGAACCCGCGGGAGGTACAGGCGGTCGCGGGGAGCCGGCCCACACGGCCCGCCGAGCGTCTCTCCCCACCAGGAAGGGAGAGAAGGGAGAGACGGCTTGCTCGGCGGGGCGGGCCGCTCTGGGGCGGCCACGGAGACAGACACACATGGCGAGAGGGAGAGACTTCAAAGGGGGGGAGGGACTTGCAGGATGTAATGGCCTGGGAGCGGGACTCTTCGGGCAGGCAGCAGAAGCAGCCACTCTGGGAAACCACGGCAGCCTTTAAAGGAAGCGGGACATGGCAATACCAGCCAATGAGAAGTCTGATTGACAGGGAAGGTTTCCATTGGGGGGGAAGCAAGTCACTCACATCCTATAAAAGCCCGGGAACTAATCCAGCGTTTGTTGTTGATTTTCCTAGTCATACGAAGAGGACGAGGAGAGAAGGAACAACTGGTGGGCCTATCCGGACAACAAGGAGACTTAGGAGGGCTTAATCCTATACCTGGAAGACTGCCTAAGAGTGGAGTAACTCTCAAGGAGTTCATGGACTATATTTTCATTAGTTTAAAATCACATGAATAAAAGTATAATTTCAGCAACCCAACCCTGGTCCGGGTCTTGATTTCTACACCGAGGCATGGGGAATTAAGGAGCAAATATAGCAACTCTCATTAGTTGCTTGTTTAGCCATTGTGCTCATATCTGCGTACCATTTGTTTGATCTGGGTGGCGTGGGTCTTCCACAGCATCTAAACCCAGGCCGTGATATGCATCGTACCTTTTCTGCCCCACTCCCCTTTTCCATCTCCTGTTCCTGCACTTCTCTCATTGCTCGGCTGCCAAAGCATTGTGTCAGGTACTGCAGTGGAGGTTTGTGTTTTGTCATATATGTAATCACCACTTGAGGTAGGTCGTGAGTGAGGTTGTATGGACATGTGGCATCATTACGGCATCGGGTTTGGGATTGTTCATATCATACACATTAAATTCCTGATCAGAAAGTACTCAATCAGTGGCAGTCTGATAGTTTTGTTTTTGTGTAGGGTTGTAAGGTTTGTGGATACATTGTGGGCCCAAATTAGTTAAAACCATCCCACGCTAGGCGGGTACCGTCTTGCATCATTTTCACTCCCTCACCCCACCCCCTTCGTTTATGCCGACAGAAATAAAAGATATTTCGTCACTTAGTGTCTTTCCTCTATTTTGCTATCCTTTAATCAACGGCATACGTAGGTGTACTTCAGTTACCTCAGGGGGCACCCATTTCTTTCTCAAACTGCTGCTCCCCTTGCGCTATCATGCTTTTCGTATGTATCCAGTATTTCAGGCCCTTCACCTTCACTGCTGTTGGTGTACAATACACTTAAAATAGACTACTTCATATGGGCCGTGAAATATTGGAGCATTCCATCACCTTGCAAACCTGAGCACGTACACAATCTCCCCAGGCATGAGTTGTGCATTGGGGCTGTCTGCTGCGGCTGTGACGGTATCAGTTTCATTTTCCCGTGTTAAGGGTGGTGCAATCTATTTTGCTATGCTTCTTACTGCTTTTATTAGCTTAGTTAAATATTCCTGAAACTCCTCGCCTAATATCGTGGCTGTTTTTTGAGCCTGTGATGCTCTCCTAATTGGAGATATTTGGGTGTGCACGCATCTTCATGTCACTATCTCGTGCGGGGACAAATGGTGGTATTTGCTTGGCTGTGTTCTAAGCTGGAATAATGCTGGGGGTAAGCAATTCACCCAATTTTTCTTTACAGTGTGACACAATTTGGACAATTTACTTTTAAGAAGACCCCCATTTGCTTGCAGGTGATAAATTAACACAATTTGTGTTTGATGCCCAATAAGGATGTTACTGCCTTTAAGCAAGTCATTTACAAAGTGCGTTCCATTGTCGGAACGTATGATGTCACAAATTCCCCATCGTGGGAATACCTCCTTCACTAAAAATGTTGCTGCGCATTTCATATCTGGGTGGGCGCAGGGCCCTGCCTCCACCCAGCGTGAAAAAGGGCAAACCACCACAATGAGATCTTGCTCCATTGCACCTTTCGCCCATGTCAGCATAATCATATGCAGTTCACGGAAGGGTCAGATGGGGCGAGGCAGGGTCCCTTTCAATGTTCTTAGGGTCATTCCTGAATTACGTTTGGCATGTCATGCATCCTTATGTTAGTTTTGCCACATCCAGATAAGAGCTTCACTTTCTGGTGCCCCCTGCCCCTCCAAAGCACCATCATGGGGCTGCTTTCCCCCCCAACTTGACCCGGCTGCCTTAGTACACTGGCGGCAGCTTCCCCTGCTTTGTCCCGCCCTCAGAGCCCTCCCCCAGGACCCCATTGGCTGAATCCACTCAGTGCCTGCAAGGGCCTACACCCTGGGCACACGCGCTTCCTGGGCCATTCCATCCAGGCCTCCAGGTAAGCGCTTCACTTTCTGGTGCCCCCTGCCCCCTCTTTCCATCCGGACCTCTGCAACCCTAAACCCATCCACTTGATCCCCTGCCCTGTTTCTGCCCCCTAATCCCACGGCGCTTCCCCACTTCCTATTTCTCTCCATCCCGCCTCCCATCCTGCCCACCCCCACTCCGATTGGTCCGGATGAGAGGATTCCCTCCATTGCCAGCTCTCCCAGGGCAGCCCCCTGCCTGGCAGCCTATCGGCTAAGGACCTGAGGCAAAGGACGGCTCCTACAGAGACGGCTCCAGGTCGTATCTGCAGGTATCAGCAGGAAAAGCAAGAAGCCACCAACAAGTAAGTGTGGCAAGGGCGGGGACAGAAGCAATTACTTCACGCCATCTTACCCTACTACCCAACCTTCGCCATTTCGGATGTGTACCCAGTAGCCTCGCTATACAAAGTATAATCTAGAAGTGTGCCCAATAGACTCTCCATGAAAGTTGAATTTAGAAGTGTGCCCAATAGCGTCTATGTGAAAGTTGGATTTAGAAAGGCACTTAGAAGTTCATTGTAGAAGTGCCCCAATTGCCCCTCAATGAAAGTTGAACTTGGAAGTGTACCCAACAGCCCCTCTGTGAATTTAGAAGTATGCCCTGTAACACCTCTGTGCAAAGTTGAATTTAGAAGTGTGCCCAATAGCTGCTCATTGAAAGTTGTATTTAGAAGCGTGCCCAACGACCTCTCATTTGCAATCTATCATTAAAAGTTGTATCTAGAAGTGTGCCCAATAGCTCCTCTATGAATTTAGGAGTGAGCTCTGTAACACCTCTGTGCAAAGTTGAATCTAGAAGTGTGCCCAATAGCCGCTCATTGAAAGTTGGATTTAGAAATGTGCCCAATAGCCTCCTTGTGAAAATCGAATTAGAAGTGTGCCCAATAGCTCCTCTGTGAATTTAGAAGTGAGCCCGGTAACACCTCTGTCCAAAGCTGAATTTAGAAGTGTGCCCAATAGCCCCTCTGTGAATTTAGAAGTGTGCCCTGTAACACCCCTGTGAAAGTTGAATCTAGAAGTGTGCTCAATAGACTTTATGTGAAAGTCGAATTAAAAGTGCGCCCAATAAACTCTGTGAAAGCTGAATTTAGAAGTGCATTTAGAAGTTGAATTTAGAAATGTGCCCAATAACCTCTCTGTGAATCTAGAAGTGTCCCAATTGCCCCTCTGTGAAAGCTGAACTTGGAAATGTACCCAATATACTCTCCATGAAAGTTGAATTTAGAAGTGCGCCCAATAGCTTCCAGGTGAAAGTTGGACAAAAATGGGGCAGACAGGAGTGCATGCGTGGGGCAGACAAGAGCGCATGCGTGGGGCAGACAAGAGCGCATGCGTGGGGCAGACAAGGGTGCATGCGTGGGGCAGACAAGGGTGCATGCGTGGGGCAGACTGGAGCGCGCGGGGCGGGCTGGAATGCATGAGTGCGTGGAGCAGACCGGAGTGTATGGAGCAGACTGGGGTGCAAGGTGTGGATAGGAGTGCATGGAACGGACTGGAGCGCATAGAATTGCGTGACGTATATAGTATGGTTTAGAATGCAGAGATCGTTTGAAAGAGCATATAACCCATCATTTCACACCACCACGCTTACTCTCTGCTTAAATCACCACTCAACTAGAACACAGAGATACTATGACACCATTCGATATAACTGTTCTCATACCAACATCCGACGCTCACTCCACATCATTCTGAGTAAACATTGCTGGTTACACCCCCCCCAGCCAGGCGTTCTCCTCAGGCCTAACGCAGCCACATCCGGTCTGGATGAATCCTGCCAGAACGAACACATACTCCTGATCTCTCAACCACCACACCTACCGCTAAGAAGCAGCTATTACACAAATACTGCACGAGCTGCACACATACCCGGTGCTCACACGCACCTTTTGACTCCCTCTACTCTCTCTACTGATCTGAACTTCGGTTCCCAAGGGCGTTCAACCTACCAGCGCCTTCAGACCATACCAATGGTATATAAGGCGCAATATAAATGCAAAATAACATAACATATGCAGGGCGTCATTCACACTAGCTGCCCATAGAGGCAAGAATCAACTTTTGCCTGCTAGTGATTACCCATAAATGTCTCAATGGATCTAGCCCTTTGTATCTGAATGAGGCATTGGTGCGTAAATCTAGTAGCAGGACATTAAGATCAAACAACGCCAGCCAACACAAAATCCCAGTCTGCAGAGTGACCCATGTGATGAAATGTGCTTTCTTCGTTGCAGCTCAGAGAGCCTGGAATGCTATTCAGCTTGATCTCAGGGAGCTAAATTCGACAGTGGTGTTTAGGAAACGATTGAAAATTTTCCTGTTTAGATAATACCATCATAATGGTTGGACTGTAGTAAGTTTGCCGCCCCGCATGCTAAGTGCGATATGTTTGAGACTTAGGCCTGTCTGACTGTCTTCAGTGTTAAATGTGGTCTGCGCCCTTAAGCCCCCGGGCATTGTGGTGCGCATTACAAATATTTTAAAGTAAAGTAAATTGAGTATATACAACTCGCTCAAGAAGTTTAGATTGAAAAGGAAACCAAGAAATAGGACAGAAGTTTGATGGAAGTGAAATGTCCATGTCACGTTTCCGTCTCCCAGTGTGCCCATTACTAGGCAATCCACTAGGCAACCCATTAGGCAACCCACTAGGCAACCCATGATCAGCCCACATTTACCTGGCACATTTCTCACTGCACATCGGGGCACAAGGAAACGACCTTCTGTTCAACACTGGAAAAGAATGACTGGTTTTCCAGGCGTTTTCCAACCTTCATTGTACTGGCAACTCCCGTGGAAAATCTCGTATACCTTACAGCACCGCAGAGGAACACGGCGACTCACGCGTCAAGTGAGATGAACTGCTGTCAATCACGTTTATCCGTTGCCATCACGTGATTTACCACGCTGCCGCGCTTTGCATTATGTGACTACAACTAACATTCAAAAGCGCCAGAAACCATGTTGGCAACGCTTCTCAGCTGCTTCTCGTAAGGACTGTTTGGCGTTATTGTTTTCATCAAGGATTCATTGGCTCTACGACCACGGACTGTTTTTGGATACTCTACTTCTTCCTGGTTTCATCTGTTACCTTTGCTCTGGAACTTTTCTTGCTTGGTTCTAAAGGTATTCGACCCTGCACCTTCTTCACGGATTGCTCAAACGAACTATTCCTTGTTTGGATCTTGTGCTTTGAACTGGTTTCGACCCCATTACGTGTTTTTTTAACTCCTCTTTTGGACTCTTGTTGTCAACCTGCCCAGGTGTGGAATTGCCAGCCTAGCCTCTCTGAAACCCGATCCACTGACTCTGCTGATTGCTCCTATTAGTTACAACCTGACCCACAGTTCACCTAGGTAAGCCTTGCTTCAATCAATTCCTTATTACTGTGTCCATATTGCATTAGTGTGATAACCGTCTATTGCCTTACAGCGGTCAAAGGGGTTCTTCCGGCGTTTCCTGGTTCCAGTTGACGGCTCACTACACCTGTGGCCTCAAAGATTGCACATACAGTTTTTGGTCATTCTGTCTGTGTGGTACTTGGGGACGGAGGTATTTAATAATCGGCACGACCATCAAGATCAGAACAGTCCAATGAAGGCTTCTTAAGAATAGGAATGACTGCTATACACGGAGCCCAGCACCAGAGTGCTAACTAATCGCACCATCTCTGAGCTGTTCCTGCTGGGAAGGGGCACCAGGCAGGGATGCCCATTCTCGCCTATATTATTCGCACTCACCATAGAAGCAATGGCAATTGCGGTTAGACTAAGACATGCAGAAAGGGGTATAATGATGAAAGGTTCCACTCAATTGATCTCCCTGTATGCGGATGATACCCTGCTGTATGTTCGTGAACCAGAGATTAACATTGCACCCATTATGGCGGAGATACAATAATTTGCAGAATACTCTGGGTATAGGGTAAACAAAGCCAAATCCGAAATATTCCCGCTCACACCAGCAACTAAATGCCCGGATACAATACACGGCCTTAAGTGGTCGGACCATAACATTAGATATCTGGGGATACTTGTTTTCCAGAGACAGGCTCACATTATACTCCGACAACCACAATCATTAAATACTAAATTACAGCTGTGGGGGCGCCTTCCAATTTCGCTATATGGCAGAGTTGCAATTATTAAGATGATAATCCTTCCTAAATTGTTGTACTTTTTTCTTAATATCCCAATATGGCCTGGGCGGCCCTTCTTTGCCAGGCTCCGTTCCATGGTGGTGACTTTCCTGTGGAATGGGAAGACGGCTAGGATAGGATGGGAGAAAACAACTGAACCATATTCTCTGGGCGGCCTAGCAGCACCCGACTTCGAACTCTACTACTATGTAGCCCAAGCACAATTTGCGAAGTATTGGTATGGCGATTCGGATGGCCCGCCCCACGCATGGATTGAAAGATACACAACTCACCCCACAAATATACAGTCTGTAATTTTTGATCCACATTATAGAGATACATGTGCCTATAACCCTGTGAGCTGCACGGTCAGGGCGTGGGAAGCAATATACAAAAGATTGGGCTTGGAGGCTCCCTATAATCCAGAAGTACCCTTATGGAACTATCTGGGTATACCCCCAACACATGATAGTAGCCTACAGGAATCCTGGGTTCCATACAACGAAATGAAACTGGGTGATTTGTTTATTAATGGGAAATTCGCTACTTTAAATGAGTTACTTCGGGCCCTGGGTGGGAATCACTGAAAACACTCCAATACTATCGTATTAGGTCTGCCTTTGCAAAGCGGTGGCCACTTTTTCCTGGTGAACCCCCTATACATCCATGTACTCCGTTGGTCACGGCTAAGGATGGCCTGGGTATCTCTAAGTTATATGCTGCGGTGCAGACCCATACCCCCACAGTTAACCAGGTGAAAGAAAAATGGGAAAGAGATTTACAGACCCCCATTGATGAAAGGACATCGGAACGATACTGCTCGCTTGCGCCTAATTCAATTTAAGATCTTGAATAGACTACACTTTACACCCGCTAAAATATCCAAATTCGCTGTGAACAATTCGGACAAATGTCCCAAATGCAAGACACCCCAAGCCGGGGCATTCCACATGTACTGGGATTGTCCAGTGGTGATGGGATTCTGGAGGGAGGTGGCGGTAATGTTGGAGGAGATTACGCAGATTCTGACCTGACTCCTCAAAAATACCTATTCGGGGACATTGGCAAACGCTCTGAAAAAATAAGACGACTGTTTAACATTTCATGTGCGGTGGCCAAAAAGGCATCTTACAGACTTGGAAAAGCGCTGGTCCGCCAAACATGAATACCTTCCTTAGGGAATTGACGTATTTGAACGAATCTGAAGAGCAATTTGTCCTGACCCAACCTAGTGCGAGCAGACCCAAAGATATATGGGGCCCCTTCAGAATGTACCTATGTGATATGGTTTCTGACGATGACTAGCTCCTGAAAGCTTTAATGTTTTGATGAATGTACAACATACTACTGTTATTATTTAGAATGTGATTTGGTGAGTGTCTTGTGCCTTCTGTGACCACTAATAAAAATAGTTTAAAAAAAAAAAAAGAAGATATATAAAGGAAGATGGAAAAGAAGGAGATTCAATTGAACAATTAATTAGAGCAGTAAGATAAGGGATCAAGGGAGGATAGAAAGAATCAAAGGATCCAATGGGGATGCCATAGGGTGTGCCCTAGTCAAGAATAGAAAAGTGTCAGAATCAGAAGGAGGAAAAAGAATGAAGTGAAGGGGAATTAGAAGAAAAAGGAGGAGAATTAGAAGAGGGAGAACAATAAGAAGGCAAGGATAAACAGAGAGAAGTCACTTTAGAAGTGAAGAAATCAGCAAAATCTGCAGCTGAAAGAGAAGAAGAAAGAGAGGGGTCCGGACAGCGAGGAGAAAGAATAGAACTCAGTATTTGGAAAAGTCGTCGAAGATGATGGGAAAGAGAAAGAGTAAGAAAATATAAATATTGTTTCTTAGCTGATAGAAGAAAAGAATCATAGAAAGAATAAAGAGAAGATAAAGTAAGTAGGTCTTCAGGGCCTTCAGAATGTATGCAATAGTGAGCGTATGGACGTCCCTTAACTGATTCCCATCACCAGGTGGTTTTCTTTTCATTAATGTGGGTGTCCCGTATTCTCCAAACTATGCCTATGCATGGCCGGTCTATCAATCCGGTCTCTTGGCAAGTCATAGATGTGCATGCAAGAGTTCTGTGGGGTGAGCAGTGCCAGTGTGGCTCCTGCGGCAGGCTCGCCATGGATCACTCTCCCTGTCACTTTGCTGGGAAGACGTGTTCCTGCTCTTTCTGAAATACAGAGTTTGCTACCAAAATAGAAAGTATTTCAACTGTGAAGCATGCCTTAAATGTCATGTGGACCTCCATCTACCATATTTTTTTTTACCAACTTCATTTCTCAAGAGCATAAATTACAAAACATACATGCATTAGGGAGCAGTAAACGATAGCATTATCCATATCCTTCCCATTATTCGCCCCAGTCTTTAAGTTCCATCTGCTCATGAGTTTTAGCTGAGCATGTGAGTGACAAGGCTAGCTCTATTTCCAGAGTTCACATAGCTACCTTCGACTGCCTCACCCAGTAAAACTACCACCAGGTCAAAAGGCAGCTGTGTCCCCGTTATCTCCTTAATATGGCTCAAGATCTCCTTCCAGTATGTCTCAGCCACTGGGCAGGTCCACCACATGTAGATTAAATCTCCGGGTTGTCTGCAATCCCTCCGGCATGACATGGGGTAGTCTGAGTTAATGGAGTGCATACGTAGTTGCGTCATATACCACCGCAGACAAAGTTTATACGCCGCCATCTACCATATTTAGCAATATTCTGTACATTCTTCCATAAGGTGTCAGATGTTAAGGTGGGACAAATGGGATATGCCCCTGTCCCCTCACTCGGGTGTTGTGGGGGTGTTCAGGGGATCCTGCTCAGCACCCCTGGACCTTGCATCACGGGGTGGGTAGCAACACCCTGCCACCCAAAGTCAATAGTAATCCGGGCCCGCTTTGCTTGTAATGTTCAGACGGCCTGGGTAACAAGTTTCTCAGCACAGTAAACTGAATAATTTCTGTATCTCTTAAAGGGACACCTCCCCCCTCCTTATTCTCCCCCCCCCCGACTATCTCCCCCCCTCTCCTACTTCCCCTCTCTCACCCTTCCCTCCTCCTACCCTTCTCCACCACTCCCCCCATCCACTCCCACTCCCCTTCTCTAACTATCCGCTTCAGTTAATTGCTCTTTTCACTGTTTTGTTGATAGATTCATAATGTATTTGCTTCAACAGTTATATTGTTTGTTTATGTATTATGTTGTTCCATTGTACAGCGCTTTGGTGTAAGGCGCTTTATAAATCAATAAATACAAATACATCACCTTATTGTGGCATTATGTCACCAGCTCCTACTGGAACTAAAATAACCTTTTATAGCCGCTATTTTAAAGGTAAACATTTTTACCTGCCAAGAATCAAACAATTCGTTGAATTTCATTACTTTCATATCGAAAATTTGATACTTAATCTACAGCATACTAAATATTAGCAACCTAACTGGGGCTAACTGTGAAGCGCCTTTCCTAACAAAGTAGAGTCACTTTGTTTCCTGAAAGTTTTTTGTTCGATTAGGTCCTAGTGCTACAGGAACGTTTTTTGGATTGGCAGCTCCAGGCGAGAACATTATAAAAGACTGTTCTTTATAGAAAATTCATGATTTTCTTAATCTAAGCAACTACTACAAGACTAAACTTTCAAGTGGTGCCCTCCTCACCCTCCTCATCAAACATTTTTGTTTTGCCATCCAAAGTACTCCAGTCCCCTGTCACAGAAGGTTTCAATAATTCCCAGACTTCAAAAGGTGGTTTAAGGGTTTTTATTTTCAGAATAGTAAAAATTTTAATTGTTATTCTTGTCAGAAGCATACACAGGGTCCACTAAGGGGCTTCCCTCTCTTAAACCTTCAGTGGGCTCACCCCACCCTAACCCAAGTGTCCCTAAATCCCAGTTATTCTAACTAGCTATCGGTAACACTTATCTAATGCTAGATAGCGGTGAGGGTTGAAAGGCAAAAGGTCTCATCTATCCAGCTCCCTTTGGTGGTTCTCCTAAGGAGTCCCTAACCTAGCCCAGATTTGCTCAATAGGAACTACACTTTTCTTGTGCCACTAAAACACCCTGGACCATTCTCTCATGCATTTGCTCCCGCTGTCCTTTTCTCGGCTTTCACTAGTTCCCCTTATTTACGCT
Source organism: Ambystoma mexicanum (assembly GCF_040938575.1). NCBI lineage: Eukaryota > Metazoa > Chordata > Amphibia > Caudata > Ambystomatidae > Ambystoma > Ambystoma mexicanum. The sequence continues at coordinate 156,055,259 of NC_090941.1, read as the reverse complement.
CTGCTCTACTCTCCCTCCTCCTTCCCCCTCTACCCTTACCACCATTCCCACTATCACCTTGTGCTCTCTACACCCTCTGACCATATAAGTTCACTCTCGCTCTCTTCAATCCCCCCTCTCATTCACCTTTTGCACTCCCTCACACTACACTACATGCAACTGGTACCACTCTCTCTCAACCAATTATCTCTCTATACTCCAACAAACTACCAACTCCTTCTCCACCTGGTAAACCCTGCTTGTGGGTCTCTAGTACCACCTCTTCTGCTCCTGACCTCAATCAAACACCTTCCAAACTCCTCTGTGCTGGCTGGGCTTTCAAACCCAGCCTTCCCTCTTCGAACCGTGTTTCTGGCTCCGGTTGGTCCTCTTGGTCAAATGCAGCCCTTGGCCAATCCGACTAAGCTTTCTCCAAGAGGTGAGTTACACAGGTGCAAAGTTTTAAAAACCCCTCTTCCAATCGACCACATTTCATTCTCTGTTAGCAGGATATCATCGAGGTGCTCAGGCTGCTTGCTTTCCATATGGCGTCCTTTGTGTGCTGGTAATTTGTTTCTCCAATTCGGTTTGGGCGGGGGGACTTCCATGTCTCGCCTGTTCCCCTGCAATCTCTCCTCACTCCCAGTTCATTTTCTGTGGGCCCCACTCACCTAGTGTCAGTCTGGGGGTTGGCAGGCTGATTAATGGTAGTTTCATTTCTGTTGGGCAAGTAAAGTCCAAGTCCAAGCCCTTTTAGTTCTGGATTACATTCCCCTGGTTGCGGTCTGGGCTTTCCTGGATGCGCCCAGTTGCATTCTTGGAGTCACAGGTCTGAAACAAAGAACTCTGGCCAGAAGAGAGGTTGGCAGGCATTGTGGAAGGAACATTGGTACCAGCATTCGTACACAATGCACATACAGGTGGGGTACAGGCTGCCCCTCACCCCCCTTCGACAGAGTCAAGACGTCAATGCGGGCACAAACACCCTCTAGTGTTGTGAATATGCCTGGACACAGTCTCTGATAATACATCAGTATTACTATAGTTTATGATACTTTAAGCAAACAGTCATTGCAAGATGATTAATGAAATGGACAATATATAGTGCACATTACCACAGACAAACTTAATAAAGAAAAGCTCAAGATGAGCGATAACATTAGAAAAACATGTTGAGAACTACATAATGAATTAAAACGAGCTAGAGCTCACCTGGTAGAAAGCATGGTTGACTCCTGTGTTTTGAATGATGGCAGTCTTCGTGGTCATCAAACCTAGAGGTGTTTGATTAAACAGCAGCCTTTGTTCCACAAACTGGACATTTGTTGGGCCAAACTTAAGATAACAAAAGTGGGTGAAAATATTTCAGTTTTTTGATTTGTGAATTGAGGATTTAACACAGATTTACCAATAAACATAACAGATTGAAACACCATGCCTTTCAGCAAAATGAATTTCCTGCAACTGCCACATACACTTATACTTCAATGTAAGATAGAAAAAGCCTTGATAAAAGTAGGTCACCATTTAAACATGAAGGAGATATAAAGAGATAGATTTTGATATTCCCCTTGAAAGAGGCACATTTTTAATCGCTGCAAAATATTTTTCTGGTTTAATACCATTACCAGTAATGTAAAGTAAATAGTTCTGGTTCAACTAGAAAGAGCTTTAAGCTCTTCCCTAGGGATATTGCAGGGGCGTGTTCGAGGGACTCTGGTGTCAATCAGAGGCTTGCCAAAGTGTAAATAGCATTGGATCACTCCATTGCATCACAGCCTCCACGCCCTTGTATTTCACAGCATGTGGATCTCTGTCTAGAAAAACTTACCCTGGATGTGCTTAGACAGCACCTCACTGATGACCCCCAATGAGGCCTAAACATGTCTGGGGATGCTTGTGGTCTCGTGCAGGAGGGATGAGACCAAGCAGTTCATGTTTAACTGGCCCTTTTCGGGTGAGACGAAGCCCAATTTGTAAATGGTCTTTCCCCATTCTGTAATGGCTTAACAGGTTGAAGAATGATGGTGCCGAGGGTTGCCCATAGCAATGCCAGAGGTCAAGATTAATTCAAAACCTTTCAGCCATCACTCCATTTGTTTGCTTCAGCAGCACTTTGGAGCACAGGTCAGTGAATCTATTCCTGACCAGTTCTCCTGAAATGACTTGTGCCTGGATCACAACATGCTACAGGGATGGGCAAATTAGCCGAGATTAAGGCAATGTTGAACTGGCATTTGCATTGAATTACCCGTCCAAAAAATTGCATCCAATGAATGAGTGAGGAAACAGTATCTGAACTGCCAGAGAAGCGCAAGAACAAGATTTAGCACTGTTCTGTGGAAATAGTTTTAGTAATGACCCACCATCTGAGCAAAAATTGCATGTCATTGGTGCAACTTCTATGAACCAGCCCTAGGTGGAAAGTAATTTGTGTGGCAATTATTTGGAAAGAACTGCTAAGAGAGGTGCAGACAAACAGCATCCTCCACTGATCATATCCATCACACATACTCGAAGAATGAGTATTAGGTTCATTAACTGCTCACCCAGTTTGACCTGGTTGCTGTGGAGCTATTGGATAGTTCGTCAAGGGCCACCACAGTACTTCTATACTGTTGGATAGGTCACCAGAGATAACTGCGGTACCTCCATACCAAGTGCCAGGCAACGCCTTTAGCGGTCTAGTGTTCCTTCAATATGGCACCCGAAGGTAGTTCCTGGAGCTATGGTTCATCTAGGGGTACACAGGAGACCTTGACATGCCACAAGGGTAGGTATCCCCCCCCCCATCGTTCGCCAAGGTGGCTGATGCCGTTGTCCCACTTTATGTCCCAGTGTCCCACTATTTCATCCTTCATTCCTGTGTTGTTCCCTTCCCCATCCTGGTGCCATCACCATCGTGTTCTACCTCTTAGCTCCCTTCCTCTCTCGATTGTTACTTGCCCTGTATTTACTGGGCTTCCAGCAGTGTTCTGCATTGCCATTTCTTTGAAGCCACCCCGATTGCTACAGGATTGGTAGTCCATTGCCACAAGCTCAAGTCCTAGATTAATAATACTTGGAGGGTTTTTCAAGAAATGTGAACTTTTTTCCCTCCATAAGGCTTTCCTACTAGGTCTCACTTGAACCTCTAATGACTCCAAAACAGTTGGAGAGACACTGGCTCCTTTTAGGGTACACTCCTTTCTCTTCATGAAACACAAGCACTGGAAAAAGGAGGTAAGTGAAGATCGGAAAAAGGAATAAGTTACTTACCTGTAACTCCTGTTCTTCAGCATTGGTATCTTTCATAGATTCACATGCTGCGAATATTCCCCGTCTGGGTGGGAATCCTCTGTAAAATAGAGCAGTTTAAAATTAAACTGAAACTTCAGACACTTTTAGTGCTCTATCATCATCGTGATGGGTCATACTGCCTATAGCCAATAGGGAATACTTCCTTATCTCCTCCCCTATCGACCATCTTCAGATTTGGCAAGCGCACGTGAGTGGCAGTTAGAGCCAAATAACGAGCCATGAGGGGATGGGGGGAGAGGGTCACATTAATCTATGAAAGCTACAAATGCTGGAGAACAGGAGTTACAGGTAAGTAATGTATTCCTTCTCCAGCATTGGATCTTTCATAGATTCAGGTGCTGTGAATAGATAAAGCAGTAAACATAACCAATACACAAGAGTGGAGGAGTTTACCACAGGAAACTTACCAACCTTATGCAAACATGTTTCATAGAACTGCCTGGCCGACTCTAGACTCTTCTGTGGAATCTCTGTTGTCGCAGTAGAATCTAGTGACTGTGTGAACCGATCTCCAGGTTGCTGCATGGCAGATGTCTGGCAGTGGGATCCCGGAGAGAAATGCAGTGGTCTTGGTCACTGCTCTAGCGGAATGCAGCCGTGGTCTGCCCACCTGCTGATGGCAGAAAGAGATGAAGGCTGCAATCCATCTCGCAATTGAAGATTTGGAGATAGCCTTGCTGGGTCCTGTAGGCCCAAATGCGACAAACAATTGATCCGTTACACGGAATTACTTTGTGCAGGCCACATAATACTTGAGGGCACGCACCACAACCAGCGTGTGCAGGGTGCGTTCTGCTGGAGATGCAGGAGAGCCAAAGAACACTGGCAACACAACCTGCTGGTTAAGATGGAAGGATGAAGGTACCTTAGCAATGAACTTTGGATTAGTTCACAATACAGCCTTGTCCTTGTGGAACATCAAATACAGTGGTTTTCAAGAAAATGCCTGCATCTCTTCTACCTGTCTCACCGAAGTAATCAATACCAAAAAAGCAGTCTTCCACAACAGGTGTTTGATGGATGCTTGGTGCATGGGCTCAAATGGGGGTCTCATAAGCCTTGTGAGCAGTACCTTGAGTTCTCAGGTTGGTGCAAGGCGGTGGACTGGAGGGAATGAACGAAACAGTCCTCGTAGGAATTCTTTCACTAGCCGATAAGTCCAAAGGGAAGGCTTTCCTGAGGACTGGGAGTATCTTGAGATTGCGGCCAGGTACACCTTAATGGAGGAGTGTGTGAAACCCGACTCTGCCAGCGATAAGAGGTAAGGAAGCAGTTCTTTGCGGTTGATGGTCTGGGGTTGCAACTTGCAAGTGATGTCTTCTACACCACAGCTGGAAAAGCTTCCACTTGCTGTTGTAGCATTTCAGAGTGGCTGGGGCACTAGCCTTCACCAACACCTCCTGGCAAGACTGAGGAAGGGAAAGGGTTCCGAATTCTAGGAACATAGTAGCCATGCCGTCAGACAGAGAGGCCAGGTCGTAGTTCAGAACCATTCCCTGGTTCCTGGACAGGAGTGACTGGTGCGGGGGCAGCCTGATTTGAGCTGTCGCCGAGAGAGCAAGGTGCTCCAAGTACCAATACTGCCTTGGCCACGCAGGTGCCACTAATATCAGTCTACACCAAAACTGTTTGAAAGTGTGTAGGACTCGAGGCACCAGAAGAATTTGGGGAAAAGCATACAGAAAGCCTCCCATGGGAGCGCAAAGGCGTCCAGCAAACACTCTGGGTAAGGAAATCAGCAAGCAAAGGTCTTGCAGCGGCTGTTGTAGCATGTGGCAAACAGCTCGATCTCCGGGGTGCCCCACTTCCTAAACAGATTTAGCAGGTCTTCGTGCAAGTCCCATTCGTGACAAGAGCACAACTCCTTGCTGAGGGAATCCGCCAGAGTTGTGGATCCCTGGTAGATGAAGGGTAATCCAGAACATGTTCTGTTGCAGGGCCCAGTGCCAGAGCGTTTGGGCCTCCCTGGAAAGCTGTGGGGACTGCTTCCCCCTTGCTTGTGGATATAAAACAGGCACTTTGTGTTGTCTGTGTAAATCCAAACCACTTTCCCTCCGAGAAAGGACTTCAGTGCCCAGAATATCACCCGTAGTTCCAGCAGGTTGATGTGCAAAGTCTTTTCCGTCTCGGACCACAAACCGCTGGTGTGCTGGTCTTGGCAGTGAGCCCCCAAACCCTCCAGGGAAGCGTCCGTAGTGACCGTGATCTGATGGTCCGGGAGCCTGTAGGGGCACTTTGCAATATGTCTTCACACACTGACCACCAGAGCAGGCCCTTCCTGAAGGCTGGAGTCAGCATAATGCGGTATTCCCAGGAGCCTGAAGCTTGTACTCATCTGGCATCCAGGAATTCTTGTATTGGTCTCATGCGTAGTCTGCAACTGGTGACCAGTGGGATGCATGAAGACAACATCGACAGCAAAGACTTGTAGCTGCGGACTGTGGTCATCCGAGTTTTGCTGAGGCAGTGCACCTTCTGTAGAAGGGCCGACACACTCTCGTCCATGGGCCTGGCTCTGCACATGCAGGTGTCTAGCAGTGCTCCGAGGTACAGTGCCCTCCGTGAGGGGGCCAGATGCAACTTCGGAGAGTTGATGGAGGCCCAGTTGTTGAAGACATTGGTGGGGACGGTGGTGTTGGACCCTCTAAGAGAGTAGGAGGAGGCCAGTCTAAGTATGGGTAGACGTGTACCCCTCACCGCCACAGGTGAGCCACCACTGGTGCAAAGCATTTGGTGAACACATTGAGGGGCCGATCTGAGACCGTGCTCCCCTGCTTTACGGAACAAAGGTACCGCCGGTGTGAATGGACACGAGATCTAGACACGAGAATCTATGTGTCTTTATACAGCAGGAATGTGGAAGTATGCGTTTGATATTGAGAGATGCTAGGAAATCCCCTTGCTGCAACTGGGAGTGTACCTGTTGCAGTGTCACCATGCGAAAGGTTTGTGCTTTCAGAAACTTGTTGAGCACCCTTAGGTCTGGAATGGGTCTCCAGTCCCCTGGTTTGTTCAGCAGGCCCTTTTTTCTTACCAGGAAGTAGCAACAATACACTCCTTTCTGTATCTCATTTCTGGCAACCTTTTGCGCAGTGCCTTTCCATAGCAGGGACTGCACATCTTGGATCAGGAGGGGCTGCAATTTTTCTGGTCTTCATACAGGAGGAATGTCTGGAGGGTACTTTATGAACTCCAGCAAATGCCCCCTCACAAGGTAAATCGAACCTGTCCCTAAACACCCGCTTTAGCTCAGAGTGGAAATGTAAGCACGCAAAAAGACTATTTTGGGAAGTTTTTCCCTAATGCCCCTCCCACCTTTTGTCCTTTCAGGCTGGGGGGATAAAGACGGCATCCGTTTTGCAAAATTGTGCACCGGCCCAGCGTGAAACTGCTTAGCGACCCAGAGCCGAATTGAACAAAAATTGACTAAAAAAATTGCAGGTCAGTCAAAATACAGCACCATCTGTCTCACAAGTAATACTAAAATAAATAATCTTGTTAAAACGTACCATATGACCTTCCCTACAGGTCTAGAGAGAAAAAAAGTTTCCCTGCTGAGAACAACAAGACAAATGACATGATGGCAGAGAAAAATCGTGTAAAGTCTGCTAAAATATCACAGAATCAGTCTGTTGTATGACACTATACATGGAAAAGGAAGCAAGTTCCTACTTCCTTCGTTACATCAACTAAAACTTGAGTCCAACCACAAGAGCATAACAAGGTCAGTGATAAGATAGTGTCAGTGATAGGTCAGTGGGAGATCTGGATAACTTAGTAATCCTAGTCACAAACTATTATCAAAATAGCATTTAAATATGTTTTTATCCTAGATCAAGCACCAACACAAATTTTGCATTTCCACCTTTTACAGCATTGAAAACAAGTGTGAAAAATCCGGGGATTTTGTTGAACTTTTTTGTCACTTCTGAAAAACAAGATTTCGTCAGGAAGAGGGCTAGAACTATAACAGCAGAACACCAGGGATGGTGTTCATGTAAATCCTGTGCCGAAACATATGTAGACATCTAGACACGAGAATCTATGTGTCTTTATACAGCATTAAAACTCCCGTGCTGTGCATTTCAAGCATGTTTCCCCGAATATAACAAGACAATCAATGTTTTGAAAATTAATTTGTCAAGGTGATTTACTATACCTGTCACTTTACTAACTTTAGACACTATGAGTAAAATATGTGTTTTTGCTGGACTTTTTAATTTTTGTGTGATTCTAACCTGCTTTAAATATTTGTAGGTGTCTTGTGGAAAGCACCAACTATATACATTTGTATGTTTTTTAATTGAATTCATTATTAAAATATGTGTTTATACTTTGTTTATCCTGAGTACAATAATATGTGTTCTATGTGACCTCTAGATAGAAAAAATAGATAATCTATCATTTTGCTCTCCTTGTCCCTGACCCACATGTTAGGTGGACAAAAAGAGGGGTAATTGAGTTTTGCTTTCTGTTTGTTACCTGATGGAGGAGGGGCAGTACTCATTCGTCGGATGTTACTCAAGCCCATTTGTCGACAAAGTGTGATAGACTACCCACCACTGGGGTGCTGAAGTGGGGTGCCCCGGCTCTCGGCCGGTCATGCTCGCTTGCCGGACTGGCCCCTGGGCTGGGAGGAGCCCTGGCATCGCTGGGAATCCTTGAAGGGCTGCGTTTGCTTCCTGCACTGATCCCTTGATGAATAAGGGCTCTTGAAGGATGAGCGTGACTGGTACATAGTGCGGTTGTCAAGCGAAGTTCTATTATAACACCCTTTGGCACTTGTGTTGCAATGTGCACAGGGAGCGGGTGGTTTCAGTGTCTGTCTTTATGGCCTGTAGGGCCTCATCCACCTTTTTCCCCAAACAAGGCTGTGCCATCGAAAGGCATGTCCATAACCTAGGATTGGACATCCGGTCGAAAGTCAGTGGTTTTAAGCCAACCTTGTCGGCGTAGGACCAATCCATTTCCCATCTGGCGACAGCCTGTGTTGGCAATGTCCAAGGAAACAGTGATGGCATGGTCAGATGCAAGCTCACCCTCATGGAGGATGTCCAGTGCCTCCTACTTCTTGTCCTCAGGCAAGAATTCAACAGGGGCCTCAGCTTGTACCATAACTCACGATCATAGCGGGCGAGTATGGCCATAGCATTAGCCGCCTAGATAGTGGTGGCAGCTGTGGTGATTCTCTTGCCAAAGGAGTCAAGGCGTTTTCCCTCCTTGTCTAGGTCCATTGAGCAGGATGAAGATGGGGCAGCCAGGAAGAGATCTGCCAACCCAGAGACTACAGAGTCTGGAATAGGCTGCGTGCAGAGAAACGCATCAGCGCTCTCTGGAGCCCTGTACTTTTTGTCAAAGCAATCCCTCTTTGGAGGTGCAGTTGCAGTGTGTGCCATTGCAACCAGACCATCTTCCCAGATGTCCTCCAGTAGAGGTATTGCCATGATGGACTTCCTGCGCTGCTCTCTGCATTGATATAAAATGCTCTCCTTCCTTTGCTCCTCTGGTGCCAAGCCAAACATTGTGGACACCTTGGACATGAGCGCATGGAAAGCTCTACTTCATCGGGGGAGAATCCCTGAGGGCCACCTCATCTGGCTCACTATCCGCAGTGATGAAGTCGTCAAACTCCTCTGTATAGGAATGGTTGGGGACGTGACTTCTTCGGCCCAACTTCCGCGTTCTGATCCATCAGTACCTCTGGCATTGGCCGGCGTCTTAGCGGCTTGTGGGGGCGAGGAATCTTGTTTCCCTCTCTGGAGGGTCCTGGGGCCTCAGATGGCATTTGCCTGTTAATGTCGTCAAACGGTGATCTCAAAGGCAGTGTATGCAAGGTTGCCACCAATGTTGTCAGTGTTGACAAAAGGTCCAATGAAACGTTCCTTTGAGGGCATGGCTGCTGATTAACATAATAGGATCTCATTGGGGCAAAGGTTGTAGAGGTTGCACTACCCCTGCTGATGGCAAGGGGTTCAAAAGGTGGTGGTCTAATGAGGCAGTGCTCTAGAGGGAGAGGACTGCTGTGACACAACAGCTTCCTCCTCTTCTGACTGTGAAAGGCTTGGTTCTGGGACTACGTGGCCACCTGGTAATAGAGCCACCCCCAGGTTTGGAAACACAGTTCTTGGACATTCTGGCCGTGCTTCTGGTGTTGGTCTCAAGGCGAACAGCTGCAGCGACAACGGATTGGCGGGATTTCTGACGCGTCGACAGTGCTGTCGACAACGGTGTAGTTAACAAATCGCTTGGCGTTGTAGTCGTCAAGGTTGAAGTCGATGACGGTTTTGTCGTCTTGTTCAATGAAGGGGCTGTGTCGACGGTTTTGTTAAAGTAGATGATTTCATCATCAATGTTTTTATCATCGATGATGATGTCAGCGGATTATGCTGGCTTCGCCGACGAGGAAGCTGCGGACGAAGACTTTGTCGTGGATGATCTGGAGTGAGATGAAGACGGCTTCATAGCCGACTGCGATAAGGTCGGAGAGGGATGCTCACCAGACTTGGAGCTTGACCACGAAGCAGGTGCCTCTTATGGTCGGTGTAAAGGGCTTTGATCCTTTTCCCGCCGTGCCTCTCCTTGGGTACCAACCTTAGAGGATGGCCAGTCCTTGTGAGACGGCCTCGAGCCCTCACCCGAGGATTCCTTCTGCCTTTTTTCACTCATGGCCTGGTCGTCGTGCGATCTATACCACTTACTTGAGGTGGTTCGCTGGGCCATCCTGCCCCGATGTAACGAGGCATGACTTACTACCGAAGCCGAGTCAGAGGCCTCGCCGGCATTTTCCATTCAAGTGAAGAGACAGTGCTGATGGTCCTTCAGCGTCTTTGACGAGAAAGACGGGTAGATCTTGCAGTCCTTGATGACATGTTGCGGGCTAAGTTGGAGGCAATAGAGGCATTCCTTGTGGTGAACCTCCTCATAAAAGTTCAACCCACACCGGGCACACGCTGTGAAAAGGCACTTTCTCATGGATTCTGCCATGAGGTAGGCCCAACTGCATAGCTGACTCGTCTTTGACGATATCCGGCAGCAGGGACGTTTGACAGCGGTCTCGTTGGTACAGCGTTGCCAGTCGTCGAACGACGTCTAAGAAACAATTACTTTTTCATTGCAATACCAAAATGATGTTATATAATTCGAAGAGATTTGTTGAAGATTTTTGTGGAGTCCCAACACTAACGTGCGGTAATAAATCTGAAGATGGCCAATAGGGGAGGAGCTAAGGGAGTATTCCCTATTGGCTATGGGCAGTATGACCAAAAACGACAGTGATAGAGCACTAAAGATACTGAAATTTCAGTTTAATTTTAAACTGCTCTATTTTACCGAGGGTTCCCAGCCTGATGACGGGGAAGATCCACAGCATGTGAATTTATGAAAGATCTAATGCTGGAGAAATGTGAAATCACTGATTCCAACTGTGAGACCTGTGAGGGCATCTTGGAGTAAGACAAAGACAACAGATTAAAAGTTCAAATTAAACAACACTTAACTTAAATGTCAGGATGGAAAAACAAACCTACCTTGCCCTATACTATGGTGAGATTTCCCTACCAAACCAAAACTAAGGAAAGTCAAAGTCCACAAGTTCAACTTAGGAACCCGCTGTGTCCAAAACCTATCCTTGCCCTCAAAACTAATCTTAAACAATTTGTAGGGTTGTCAGCAACCAACAAAATAGTGTTCAGCATAAAGTTTGGAGTTTTGTACAGCTTGAAGCTTTCTTTCAGCTCCCTTCTCCAAGTATGAAGCAGTTCCAACAAAAGTTTCAGAATTGCCTTAAGTTCCAAAGTAATATAAAGTTAACCAGTACTCTGGGGTTCCCTTCCCCAAGTTCCAAAACACAGTTAAAAAAACAAAATGTCCTAAGGCTTAGTCCTCAAGTCAATAAGTAGTTCCAACGTCAGGGTGCCCTTCCACAATATATACTTTTAATGGTGTAGTGATATGAGGTTTCTCAATGTTCTGCACCACACATGCACCCTGTGCATATGTCTAGTCTTTGCACAACAAAATGGGCCTCATTACGACCAAGGCGGTAGGGGGTTAATGGTGCTGGTAGAGCTGCTGGAGCCGTTAACCCCCTACCGCCTCATTACGAGGTCTGCTCGCAGGACCAGCTAATACCAGGCATCCTTAGCGGGTCCCGCGAGCAGACTAGGATGCTAACAACGGGCCCGTCATTAACAGGCCCGTTGTTTGCATCCTCCCCATTCCCATTCAGCACTATGGAGGCTCAAATGGGAATGCAGATGGGGATGTACCGGGTCCGGCTTCCTTGAATGGGGAAATACCCGGCCCTCCAAGGTCGGAATTGCCCGGTATTTCCCCATTCAGGGAACCCGGACCCGGTACCCGGTATGGGGGTAGACATGCCGCTAAAAGCGGCATGGCTACCTCCATACTCGGAATGAGGCCCATGTCTTTGGTGAAAATGATAGTTCGTTTTAATCCACTTTTTAAAGTTCATCTCCAAAGTTCCATTCACTTTGGATTACAATAAACATTGGATTTGCTGGCTTTGTTAAAGTTCTATTCACCTTACAGTTCAATATGCATTGGTTTCTATGATTTAACACAATTGATTTGTAGATTTAATGTAATCTACGTTGCTTGCAATTTAAATTGGATTCATTTTTTTTATTTTTAAATTTCTTTATTGGCTTTTGTTATGAGTACAACAGCAGTTTGGCGTAGGTTACCAACTGCGGCATAGTATAGTTTGAGTGAGAAATAAACGACAAACCAACATTAACAAACAATTAACGATAACAGTGACTGTCTCCATAAGATTTGACGAGCAGTTCAGAGTGGGAGAATCATCTGGGATGGGGCGGAAAGGGTAAGGGAGGGGAGGGGAGGGGAAAGGAGCATGGGAGTGGGGGTTCAGTTCTGATTTAGGCAGCAGCTTGTTTAAGTATCCCTGGGTTGGCAAGTTTGATGGTAGTTCATTCAGGGAGGCTTCTCATCATCGGAAGGGTCGAACATTGCCCATGTCAGGGCTTTCCAAGCGTCTAGTGTCTGACTCGCATCTTTGGGGGATTTAGCGACGCTGTCTTCCCAGGCCGAAGTTTCTGCCCCCACCCAGCGCTCCAACTCTCCATACCATGCTTGGAATTGTGGGCCACCTGCTCGTTTCAATGCCATTGCAATGGTCCTCTTGGTTAGGATGCACGCCATGTCCATAAGTTTCAAAGTGTGTTTGATCTTGAAGAGTCTGGGGTAGGTTCCCAAGAGGCATTCACTGGGGGTCCATTCATATCTGGACATGCCTGCCTTCCTACAGGTTTGTTCCACCTTGGCCCAAAGACACCGGACCCTGGTACATTCCCAGAACATGTGTAGGAGATCCGCTTTGTCTCTGCTGCACCAGGGGCAGTTGTGGTGCGGTTGTTTACTGAACTTAGTCAGTCTGTATGGAGTTAGGTAGGTGCGGTATAGCACATTCAGTTGGATTAATCCAAATCTGGAGTTTCTGGATACCTCTTTGGGGAGCGCCAGGGCTCTTTCCCATTCCCCTTCGGTCATTTTGCGCCCCCGGTCTTTGTCCTATTTAAGTTTTAGTTCAGGGCTGCGGGGATTAGACCTGTTCATCAAATGGCTGTATATTTGGGACACCGGTCTCCAGCCCTCTCCCAAGTTGTACAATAGTGTTACGAAGAGGTTGGCCTCGGGTTCCTCAGGTCATGTATCCCATTTGGCTCGTGCCAATTTCCGAATCCTCTGATACCACAAGAATTGGCCGCTGGGTATGCCATCCTCAGATTGCAGGGAAGAGAAGTCCCGGAAGGAGCCCTCACTGTATAAGTCACCCCACGTATATACCCCCCTCCTTTCCCAGTGCCTAATGTTCGCCAAGTCGACGCTGGTCTTAAATAGGTCTGAGAGCAACGGGATATCTGGGGCATATGTGTGTTCCAGGTGGAGAAGTGACCTTGCCCTGTGCCATATTTGTCTTCCCAGGGTGACTAGTAGGGGTGCTTCGCTCAGAAGGTGTTGGGGTGCCCAAATGAGTTCCTTCAGTCGGACTGGGGCGACTGGGTGCTGTAGTAATGTTGTTTCAGAGGTGGTGTCGTCAGCCAACCATTTGGCTACAAAGCTGAGCTGGGCTGCTAGATAATATTTTTCCAGGTCAGGGAGTTGAATGCCTCCCTGCCTGTATGGGAGGGTTAGTGTGGTTAGCGCCATCTTGTGTCTGCCTTTACCCCATAGGAAGTCACTGAATATCATCTCCAGTAAGCGAAAGAAGGGGGCTTTAATGTAGTACTGTACGTTTTGGAATCCGTAGAGGAACCTGGGGAGAACAATCATTTTAATGATGGACGCCCTTCCCATGACAGACAGGGGGAGCTTAGACCAAAAGCTTATCGATTTGCGTAGAGGGAGCAACGCTGCCAAGGTGTTATTCTTGTGCATTAATTCGGGCGTGTGCATTATGTTGACTCCGAGATAGCGGAATGTGGTCAATTGCCATTGTACACCTAGTGAAGGTAGGTCTTCGATGTGTTTGTTTCTGAGGTCTGCCAGTAGGAAGAGGCAAGATTTACATCTGCTGAATCGTATTCCAGAGACTTTGGCGAAATTGTCCAGAACCTCTAGCATAGTCGGTACGTTCAGGTGAGGGTTCTTCACATATAGGAGAACATCATGTGCGTATAGGGAGATTATGTGATCTGCCCTGTCCAACCATATACCTGCATCGAAGAATTTTTTTCTGAAGTAGATGGCAATAGGTTCCAGTCCCAGTATATAGAGCATGGGGAAAGTGGTCATCCCTGCCTGGTGCCCGTCTGTATGTCCCATGCCGCAGAAACGAGCCGTCCGGATCTTACTCGCGCTTTTGGTTTGGTGTACAGTACTTTGACCCATCTGATAAATTTCTCGCGGAGGCCGAAGCCTCAGGGAACCGCTATCGGCCATTCCCAGTAGATGGAATCGAATGCCTTGGTAGCGTCTAAGGATAGCAGGGCATAGGAGCCCCCATCTCGGTCAGCATGGGACATAACATGCTGAAGCCTGCGAAGATTGGCAGTGGTGTTGCAGCCTGGCACAAATCCGTTTTGGTCTGTGTGTATTATTTCTCCTATCGACCTGGAGAGCCTTCTGGCTAGGATCGTGGTCAATATTTTGACATCATAGTTAAGCATTGCGAGTGAACGATAGGAGTCACAGTCGTCCACTGGTTTGTTGGGTTTAAGCATCGGGACCACCAGTGTTTCTCGCATGATCTCGGGTAGGATCCCCAATTCATATGCCTCCTGGAAGACCTCGTGCAGTAACAGGGTTGGGGTTGGTTCGTAGGTCTTGTAAAATTCAGAGGGTAGCACGTCACTGCCCGGGGCTCTGTACGTGGCCAAGGATTTAATTGCTTCAGATATGTCTTCCATGGTGATGTCTGCATCTAGGGCTTCACTGTGTGCGGGTGATATCTTGGGCAGCCCCATCTCCTCTAGTGTGTTTGAGATCTCGTCAGGGGGCACTTGGGCATTGTGTGAGTACAGTTGGGCATAGAATTGTTTGAAGATGTTATTTATGCTCTGCTAGGTCTGGTGTAGCGCGCCGTCTTCGCTTTTCAGGGCCGTGGTTAGGTGCCTGGGCCGTTCTTTTTTGCATTGCCAGGCTAGAAGTCTGCCGGGCTTGTCTGCCTCAGTGTGCGCTCTTTTGGTTCTAGTGGTGTAGTCAAACTTGGCTAGCCTGCCCCAGGCTTCCTTGCATTCAGTTCGGATCTGCTTGAGTGTATCTTCATCCCGCCGGGTGTCCCGGGTGTCAGATTCTAGCTTCTCGATGTCTTTTTTCGCGTTGTTCTAGGTCCATCCGTAATCGTCTCCTGATACCTCCAGCCTTTGCTATGACTTCTCTGCGTATTACTACTTTCAGGGCGTCCGATATTGTGCTCAGGTGGTCGACACTGCCCAGGTTTTCTTCTATGTAGTTCTCTAGGGAGTCCCTGAGGTAATCTCTGAACGCCGGGTCTTTTAGTGCTTCCGTAGGCATTCTCCATGTCGGTATTGGGGATCTAGATCCCTTAATTCTCCATTCTACCATTAGGGGTGAGTGGTCGGAAATGGTCCGACCCAGGTATTGTGCCACCTCGATCTGGGGCAGGTGTTCCGTGCCAGTGAAAATATAATCGATCCTGGTGTGGAGGCTATTTGGGGCTGAGTAAAAGGAATAGCCTTGTTTGTTTGGGTGTAATTATCGCCAGACGTCCACCAAGTCTAGGCGGTTTAGCATGGGGTTTGCTCACGCAGTTGAAATTATCCCCGCCAGATAAAGAATCCGTTCCTATATTGTGTGACCTTGGCGTACATTAGGTTTAGGTGAGCTAGTATGTTGTTGTTGGGGAGGTATGAGTTCACAATACATACTTCAGTTTGTTCGACATGTCCCCATAGAATCACATACCTGCCTTCTGGATCCGACTCGGTCCTGGTTAGTTGGGAGGGGATTTGAGGGCTGATCCATGTGAACACCTCTCTGGCATATTTGAAGTAAGCAGTTCCGAACCCCTGCCCACCCCAATGTGTTTGTAGCGTTGCAGTAGCTTCCATTGTAAGGTGGGTTTCCTGTGATAGGGCCAGTCCGATCTTCTTCCTATGTAGGTAAGATGTAATCATGTTTCTCCAAAGGTAGGTGCCCAGCCCTCTCACATTCCAGGTTAGAACTCTGATGTGTGTGGCCATAATGGTTGTGGGGAGAGTTCCCGTGTTCCTTTCATGTTGCCCATCACTCCCTGCGTGGTGGTCACAGGGTGTGGGCGCTTCGCCCCTGGGTCGCCTAGTTCCTGATTACCCATTCTTCGCCCTTGTGTCGTCGATATAGATGCTGCGTCATATTCTGGAGATATTTCAAATGTTTTAACTTTCATTCTGGTGAATGGATTAACAAAGTTTAACAACTGTGAACTGCCCCCAGCAGTTGCATTGAAGGGGCAACGCTCGGGGGCTCCTGCATCTCGTGGGCCTATCGAGGCCGTTTGGTGCAGGTGTAGTGCTGGCAACGGACCGGCACAAATTCCAGTGGGGTAGGCTGTAGCAGTTCTCATGTGTTGTCACTTGAGCTCCCGTCTGTAGTAGTGGAATCTGTTGCAGCGGTGGGCTGTCTTTCCTATTCTGTGTTAAGATTTCGAGTCATGCAATAGCTTGTTCTGTGGGATCGGTGGTTTGTGTTTAACCTTTAGGTACTTGGGCCGCGTTCGTTGCCTTCGGCCAGGTTGTTGTGCTCTAGCCACATGTTGGCTGGGGATTCCAAGAAGACCATTTTACCCATAGAGCACCTTGAGGAGTGAGGGGTATGGCAACATATATTTAAGATTAAGCTTCCGCAGTCTAGCTTTCACTGGCACAAACGAGTTGCTTGTGCGTTGCACATTGGGGGTATAGTCAGGATATATGACGATCTTGGAGTCATTCCGTTTGATCTCGCCTCCTTCTCTTGAGAACTTAAGTATTACCTCTCTGTCACGAACATTGAGGATTTTTGCGATCATTGGGTGTGGGTGCGATCCCGGTGGGGACCTCGTCTGTAGAGATCTGTGGGCTCTCTCCACTGAGAATCCCTGGGAGAGTTTGCCAGCTCCGATTTCCTGTAGTATCATGGATTCCACATATTCGGTCAGGTTCGTTCCTTCCATGTCTTCCGGAATTCCTAGTATGCGAATATTATTGCGGCGGGCCCCCCCTTCCGCCTCCTCTGATCTTGCTTCCAGCCTTGTGACCTGTTTTTTGAGTTTGTGGACCTTAGTTTTTAGATCTGAGGTGGCCTCTGTGGTGTCCTGTAGGCTCACGTCCACCGTGGTCACTCTTCGGGTAAGATTGCGGGCATCCTGACACATTAACTGCATGTCAGATTTGACTTTGTCAATTTTAGTGTCAATGAACGCCCTGAGCGCGGCGATGGCCTGCAGTACCTGCGCGTCCTTAGGATGGTCTTCGGGTGGGGGTGATTCTGTGTATTGGACTCCTGGGGTGGTTGTTGTTTGGGCCTGGCCGATGTGAAGGAGTCCATTATTGTAGTCGACTTGGATTTGTTCCTCGTGGAGGACATCCGAGTGTGTGTCACTTAGGTCGCTCCTGTAGCTTCTGCTTTGTGTGGTATTGTCATGTTGCCGTGTGAGCCAGGCTGCGGGGCTGGCCTTTTCACCTGCAAGGTGATGCGGTCTTCAAGTTCTTAGTTGATCGTGGCCTCGAGCGGGTCGGGAGTGGGGCAACGGGGCTCTGTTGGCGTGGTGGTCGTTGTCCGGAGACGCAATTAATTCGGGTGGGCGACTTGAGAAGGTAGTGGGGTGCAACTGTCGAAGGCGGCCCCGACAGACCAAGGATAGTTCCGTTATTGGCGGGCAAGGGCACACCAGCGCGTTGTTGGTAGTTTGGTTAGCTTAGGATCAGTGGTTGGGCCGAAGGGGGCCCTGGCAGGCGTGTCCTTGTGTTTAGTTCCCCTGGAGTCGGCGGCTGTTGGGTGGAAAGTGGCAGAGCCGGCAGGGCCAGGGGAGGCACCCAAAGTCGGGTCTATCTGCCCAAATCTGAGAGATCATGCAGGGATTGGGGTTCTTGCAGGGTCTGCGTGCCTTAATGTGCGCTCCGGTTGTGGGAGCCCCTCGGGTGCTGTTGAGTCACTGGGTTCTGCTCCACCAGTCTGTTGATTGTGGTGCAGCCCTCATGTAATCTGCCTATGGGGGCCTGAATACGCCAGTCAAGCGGTGGGGCCCCGTCTCTTCTTGGGTCAGGGCTGGATAGTCTGGTAGGTGAAGTGATCTCCCTCCGTACCCCTCTTCTCACCGTTGTTTAGTTGCCGTATCTCTTCTGCTGCACGTACCCTACAGCCGTCTGTGTCCTCCGTTGCCGAAGTGCAGCAGGTTGCAAGTCTCGTGGTGTCACCCGCGGCTCTGCGGGTCTTCAAAGCGGTCAGCGCCCCACCAGTCTGTTGGCACTGCACACGGGCAGTGCAGCGCCACCTTTGCACCTCGCAGTCTGGATCCGCCCATGCTCTCACAGGATCCGCTTGCCCGCCCGAGATGTTCGGCTCATTTCCGTGCCCGTGAGGCAGAGCAGCACCGATTCTCCAGGCCACCCACACTCCGGTGGGTGACGCGTCGGGTGTTCAGTGGCCGCAGCGCCAACGCCAGATGTTACCCCGCTCCTCGTACTATGTGGGGGCAGCACCCTTCAAAAGGGCCAACTCCTCTGGACGCTTTTGGGCACAGCCGGGTAGTCTGTCGCACTCAGCTCCTCCCCCTCTCTGGTACTGAGTCGCGGCTTAGTTCGCCATCTTTGGGCTACAGGACCAATGTTTCTGAAGTGCTGTTTCGCCTCAGAAATGCTCTGATTTTCTTCAGGTTTAATCTCAAAAGTGGCAGGGTCGCTACATGCGTCCGATGATGTGTATGTAGTAGCTATGTTTAACGATAAGCCACACTTTTACAGGATCTACTTCAGGAGCACGACGGGAGCTCCGAACAAAGGCTGCCTCACTCCATGCATGTAGGCCACGCCCCTCCTTAAATTTGATTCATTTTTGGACTTGGCGTACTACGTATTTATTTAAAATGGTAAGGCTTCCTTTCTTTAGAATCTTCTTGAATCTTCTCTTCGTGCGGTAATCAGATTGTGAAGATTCGTTTATCAAGCTACCTTTTCGGTTTGGCATTCAATAATGTTTAAAGATGTTTATTTAAGTCACTCTGTTGTTATTTTCAATTCACTTCATTGTAATATGCTTCTGTAGTTTGCCTTTAAATATGCCCAGCACACAGACTTTCGAAAACATGCTTTCATCTGCATGTGACAATTCCATAACATTGTATTCTTACTTGTTTACAGATTAACAAGTCCTATTGTTCACTGGTTCCCAAGGGTTTGGATCAGAGACTTTCGAAAACATGTCTCACCATTCACGTGACCACTCCGACACAAAGTAACCTTGCTCGTAAGATCATACACTTGTATATCGGGTTTCTGTTCACTTACAAACTCACTGGTTGCTTCGATGTGAGTTCCTGCAGCACAGATCTTCCGGCCTTCTGGTTGTTGCCACCGGGCTCCATCTTCTGCCCCTAAGGCACTGCTCTGTCAGCTTCTGGCCCCAGTATAACGAGCACTTTGAGAAATAGACAAAGGGGCTGCCTTCCACCACAGCTCCCCTTTCAAGGCTCCTTGGGTTCCACAGAGCCCCAGCTCCCAGACCGCTCTTCCCTTTACCATTTGCATGCCACACACGGACAGCTTCATGCGGTTTCTCTTGGCCTCTATGCATCTGCAATTTCACAGCCACTGCTCCTGCCCCTGCTTGTTCCTTCATTCTCATTGGGTAGGGCTTTTTATTCACCTGCAACACTTTAAATGTCCGTTTGGCACCCTTAAGCCTCCGGGTCAGTGTTGCACGATATAAATTAATAAAGTAAAGGTGCGAGTTTACAATTAACCCTGTGTGGCCGTCATTAAATGAACATGCAGGACCTCTACTGCTCTCAGCAGGTGTCTTCCTCATTCCAGTACAAAAGTGGTGAAAGTAACTAGTCTTCATTACTCCCAGTTGCCTCTTACTTGTCTCAGTACTTTTTGTAGTCATGTATGAGGAAGTCAGGAGAATTAAAGACGGGTTGGATTGGTCATTAGTAGGAAAAGGGATACCAGATCTCTCCCAAGGGCAGCCCACTGCCAGTCCCAACAAACCATCCACCCAGGTGATCTTCGCTCACTTGTCCACCCCCAGAATGGGATCGAAGACCGATGGCCTTTCCCTGGCCACATGCCCAGAGGATCCATAGGGAATAGGAGTGAGTATACCCTCAGGTTTCTCACAGACCCTAATAACCTGCAAATGCTCCGGGACAAGCATTAGAACACAGACACACAGGGGAAATTTTCAGCAGCCTTAGCACTCAAAGCAAGAGAGACCAGTTCTCGTTGCACTCTTTATAATTTTTGCCACACTAAACCCCATTTGTGTTAAAGCTGTGCTTGTGTCTTTCATAAGATACACAGTTTACACATACCTCTTAACTCTTCCTTTGGAGTGAGTCTCCCTTGTTGAATGCATTAGTCCCATCCGAACAAGCGCCCCCCCCCCCCATAGTCTGAGTTTTTCTTGGTAATAATGTTCACACAGAAGACTATACTATTTTTATTACTACTGTACACTTTTTGCCATTACAAAAAAGCGACATGCATCTCAGGAACATGCTGCAGTGAATCCTGCAAGTTGCCAGTATATTAAGTGCCAGTTTAAAATCTAGCACATATATTGTAAGGCCTAACTATAATATCATTCTATTTCTAGTCGGAATGCTTTGACATCTGGCCCCTACATTGCTCTTGGCTAATTCGGGGAGCCAAAGAGACAAAGCAAACTGTTGGGCTGTTTCAGACTGTGGCATGTAACATGCATGTGCTTCTCTTGAAATTGTAAAACTCACTCCAAACCAGCGGAAAAGGTGTGCAAGACCCCATGCCTCTACACAAGATTCCACCCCAATTCAACTCTAGCTATTAATCAGAAGGAGCCTTCTTGGCGAAGTGGAAGATCTGAACCAACATAAACTGAAATCCCCAACCATAAGTTCTCTTAAATGGCAGAAAGAAAAAAATGCCCATGGGTTTTGTATGAACTACCTCCAGTCTTGATGGGGCAGTTCTCTCCCACATCTTCGTTCATGTTCTTAAATAATTCCCCAATACTCAAGTTGCTTACCTAAATGTTCTAAGGTGAGGGTAGGATGATAAACTTCCACATGTGCTAGGGAAATAAATAAAATCAACAAAAGTGTCAGAATGGAAGGTTAAATCAAAACAATTGAGAACCCTATGCTAAGAGTCCAATGTGCAATCCTTATTTGAATCCACACAATACCAGGGACGTAGGCACCTAGGAAAGTGTCCTTCTAACTACTTCAGTCTCAAGAAGTCTTTAAGCACTTCAGAATACTTTACTTTGCCTTGGCAGATGATCCCATTGTTGCAGTAGTGTTCCAGAACAATGCAGCCTTGAAATACTCCTGCCAGGTGCAATGAAATCCCTGTCAGAATTCGATAATCTGGGCCAGGTTGCACCATAATCCGCAACATGTAGGACCCAGCCATACAGTGTTTGGAACACCAGAGTGGCATTTTTCATGAAGGTTGTGGAAGACCAGGTGCCATACGTGTGATTCAGCACTACATCTCCCACCCCATCCTGTACAGCACCCTGGCGACCTCTGGCTAGATCGGCATAGTGACGAATTTGCACAGCACTGCTCAACTTTCGTTTTGGTGTCCCTGATGTGGCTAGATTTGTTGTGCTCCTGTGTTCTGACCCGGCCAGTTGGTGGACCTGGGATTGTCTGATGTGGTGGACATTGGCGTTGTTGGATTTTGATTCGACTTGAATTGGACTATTTCGAGACCAACTGGATACAGACCTTGGTGGGGAGACTTCCTCTCTTCTACCCGGCTTGCTATGGTTTTTAATGTCCTCCATGTGCCCTTGTGGTGTAAAGCTTCCCTCTGCATTTTTGTCC
Source organism: Ambystoma mexicanum (assembly GCF_040938575.1). Classification (NCBI taxonomy): domain Eukaryota; kingdom Metazoa; phylum Chordata; class Amphibia; order Caudata; family Ambystomatidae; genus Ambystoma; species Ambystoma mexicanum. Next base: position 156,033,481 of record NC_090941.1, on the reverse strand, counting down.
TTCGGGAATCCTAATCCTGGATATTACAAAGGTATTGGAGGTGTCCAGTGTGGCAGCAATGGTGGGTTGGTGTATTGTTCATGGTTTTTGCCATATTTTATAGTACGGGGTGGATACAGCTGGTGGTCCTTGCTTTCCTCTACAACTTTCGTTATATTGTCTAGCGATTTGCTCAGTTTTATCACCCACCAGAACATACAGAGGAGGGCCTGTGAGGGCTAGCATTTGAGCATTTGTAATCCGGATAGTCCGCTCAGGGACCTTTATGGTGGCTGGTGGGATCACCAACGGGGAAGGGTAAAGCCAAAAGCCACGTTCTGCTGGGCATGAGGGCTGCGCTGCAAGTATCCCCTGGTTTCTCGCACTATGCCGCAGTCCTAAAATGCAAGAATATTCAATTGTGGGGCCAGGGTTCGATTACAGCAGTTACATAATGGGGTAAATTGGTATGCACTGCAGGGTAAGATTGGGTTAAGTGTTTAGTGGTGTGCACAATAGAGCATGCAGTCCTTAACTATGTAATCTTGCAGACTCCACCTGCACTCAAAGATGGCAGTTACAGTAGCCCATGGGAAACACAAGATATTTCTGGGAGCCATTGTGTATGTTCTACCATGTTTCTGAATCTGAGCCTGCCTTTCAACTGAAATTGTTCCAGAGAAGACTGGTTTCCCCAATTACACTTGAAATTAGGTCAGAATGTGTTTAGAAAATCATATTTGCTGCAGAAAACTAGTTCTCCATTACCATCACGTGTGCCTTAGAAGCCACAAGCAGTTTATGGTCCAAGCAGAGTATTCCTCAGTAGATTTTATTGGAAGCTGTGAGTTGATGTCTTGAGCCACCAGTTCTAGCCAATGTACTAGTCTACCCTTAGCTCAGTGTGACGGAAGCTAAGCTTGGTGGGTTACTAGTCCCTGGAAGTGTGTTATTTCCTTTACTTAGTGGTGGCAGGGTGTCTTTTGAACAGCATGGTTTTCTCTCCTCTGTGAGAAAGTTTAGTCTTTGCATTCCTCAATCAATTCCTAGAGCTCACCGCAGAGACCCTGCTTATCTTGTCAGTCTCTATACCCTCTGAAGGAGAGTTTTGAAGCGTGGGTTAGTTACCCAATGGAAGGGTTTAGGGAAAATACTACAGCAAATTAGCTGAAAGATGCCTTGTTATTCATTCTTCTATTAGAGTTAAAGAGGAGAAGATGTTCCTCTTGCTTTTTATTTTGTCCCATTCTTCCTTTTCCCCGCTGTTCAACTTTAGGGACCTGTAAATCAAAGGGTTCCTGGTGCAGGATGTTAGGGGTATAATTATTCCAATAGCGCAAATCAGCATAAATTCATGACCCCCCCATGAATATAAGGTAGGGGGCTCACCAGAAAGGGTCAATACAGGATGTGGTCCCGTTAACAGAACCTCTGGGGGCTACACGGGAATTTGGCTTTAGTGCCCCAATGTCATGGGTGTCCATAATTCCAACAAGCCACAGCACATCTGGGAAAATACAGAGACTCATTTGCAGTACTGCAGCCCTGAAATGAGGCAAAGAGAGCAAAGGCATACGGCAGAGAACTGCTATAAGTGGAAACTTGCAAGCATACATGACCCCTTCTCAGGATAAAGTCTATATCCTTAACAGGGGTCATATCGAGAGCAAGGGTGTGACACAAGTTGGTCTTTTCGAACACAGAGTGGAGAAAGAGTCTGGGGAGGCAGGCGAGATAAAGACCCTAATCCCCTGGAAGCTTCGGTGGGAAAAATAGCAATAAAAAGAATGGGAGCAAAGGAAAGAGGGAGGGAGAGCAAAAGAAAGAGGGAGGGAGAGCAAAAGAAAGAGGGGGAGCAAAAGAAACGAGAGGGGGAGCAAAAGAAACGAGAGCAAGATAATTGTTTCCTAATGTTTTGGGGGTGTATTGCCCACAACAATACTGCTGTCCAAGAGTAAACCTATCGGATGTACAGGAGTGGTTTCTCTTCCACTAAGCGCAGAGATCAAACTCTTCCCCAGAGCCTTGCATCTGGTATAGCACCATTCTCTCCTGCAAAACATGACCATATTTGGGGTGGAGGTTATCCACTGGCATGAGGAAAATGAAGAGCACAATAGAGACCAAGGAAGTGGGGTGGGCAGAGTAATACATCCAGGAGAGGGCAAGTGAGAGAGAGAGAGATCCGGGAGTGAGAATGAGGGATTCAGGAAAGAGGGTGAGAGAAAGAGCGAGAGATCTAGGAGGGAGCAAGAGCAAGTGAGCCAGAAATCCAGGAATGGCAATAGAGAGATCCAGGAGAGGACAGGAGAGAGAATGATCCATGAGAGGGTGTGAAACAGACAGAGGGTGAGAGAGAGAAAGAGAAAGAGAGAAAGAGAGAGAAAGAGATATCCAGAAGAGGGTGAGAGAGAGCGCGTGTGAAAGCAAGACATCTCTTGTTTTTTCTGCTCTCTTTTAATAGGCCGAGACGTACTCCACCATCTCTGCTTAGTCCCCTTCTTGTTGAAATGACAAAAGAAGCATATATCACCCGTTGGTTGGTGTCCCTCTGTTGGGAAATCCCAGCGTTCATACTGGAAAATATGGAAATTACACCATCCTCGCTACCTTCAACAGAAACCAAGACGGCGGCTATTTGGTTCCGTTTTTCCTAATGCTCCGGGCAGGTCTAGCTCATTCCAAAATGGCGACCTCCTCAAGCCAAATGCTATATCAGTCTCGTTGAGACCCAGGTAGGTGCGTCGCTACTCGCTCCACAGTCTGTGCAGCTTCATAGCAGTTTACGCTCCTGCCTTTTCCATGCTTTCCGCCTTTCTGACTACGGTCTTCCTTTTTCCTAACTCTTCGTTATATCCACCTTTTCCTTTCCCTTCCCGCGGCTGTACTTCCTTGCCGTATCCTCCTCTCTCCTACCTATTTGTGCTTCGGCATCGCTGTGCCTCCTTGCTCCTCCTCACAGGAATTCTTGCAGCCCGGCGAGCCTCCGGTTGCTCCTTACGGGCTTCGTTCCGGCCTCCTGTGTGACTTCCGTGCTCCATTACACCTTGCTCCGGGCGCCGTCCTGCCCCGTAGAGCGTCCTGTTTACTTTTCCTTGCCCCCGGATTCCATCAAAAAGACTCAAGAAGATTGTCCTGTTCCGGACCTTCCTTCACGAGACTCGGCTACACGGAGCTGTGTTTCCGGACTACTTCAGCTGGACAATTCGGCCAACAGTGCAAAGGACTTTGTACTAGGAGCATCACCAGACCTGCACGTCTTTTGGAATCCAAGCACATCGGGTTTTATTCCCTGGAGGGTTTCCCGAGGGTGTCGCCCACGAGGCGCTTAGAGCCCATTTTTCTGGTCTCTTCAGCGCCTTCTGGGGGCATACCACAACTTCGATACTACAGAAACGAACTCAGAAGCCAAGGGAAAAAGGGACCAGTTCTGCGAGTACTATCTTTGTTTGTATTGAGAGTCTAAGACCCTCACTTTTTATCTGCCCATCTGAAAGGGTCAGTCATTAACCTCATTCTTCCCACCTTGCTCTCCCTCCCCCTCATTGGATACTAGGGTCACTCCCAACCAATCAGAAGGCAGGGAATTCTTTTCCTTACTGGTTTCTCCCTGAAGCCCCGTCCCCAACAGCCCATCGGTATAGGGATGCCACCACGATTAGCCGCCTGGTTTCTCTTCTACCATCCGGCCTGCTGCCTGCCCTTTGAACTCCCAGAGCATTCCTCCCGGTAAGAGTAACAGCCCCCCTCATCAAGCCCAGGTGTTCGGGCAAGACAGAGGATGAAGAGAGGAAGTCTGCCTGTGTCAACAGGGAGCAAATGAAAAATGGTTGAAGTATGAAGTACTAAAATCCAATGCAAGATCCGTAAATTTGTGTACTTATGACATGCAATCCAAACCAAGAGGCGTGTACGTAATCAAGGAGAAATGACATCCCAATAATAACATAGCGTCTCATTGGCCCATTTCACAGCCAAACATTCCATTTAGATCGTAGCATATGCAACTTCATGCAGGAGCAGTTTCCTGCTAATGAACAACACAGGACGGTCCAAAGATCCTTTGTTTTGAAAAAAGAGGGCACCAAAGCCAGTCCCAGAGGCATCCGTATTTAAGTAAAAAGGCACCTATAGTATGGACAATGCAGGAATGCCCGAGTACCCAAGGTGGCCTTCAAAGCTCTGAAGGCTTCTTCAGTCTTTTACCCTTCTCCCTGGTATGGTTTATATAGGCTATTTCTTTAACAAATCGGTCAGAGGTGCTACCAGGGTAGCAAAGTGTGGAATGAACTGGCAGTAGTAGCCCACAAATCCAGGGAAGGATCAGATTTGTCTTAACATTAATGATAACGGGATGCAATGTATGGACTCTATCTTTTCTTGTGGTTGCAGAACCCTGTTCCCCACGTGGTAACCCATATACTTGGTGTGAAAGGCTGCAATGGAGGTTTTCTTTGGATTGATCCACAGTCCAGTTTGTTGTAGGACACGAACAATAACACTGAGGTGTCGTAAGTGTTTCGCCCGGGACAGGGTGTGGACAAATGTCGTCCAGGTAGGCGCCAGCATATTGGTGGTGGCCCCTCAGGATTTTGGGCATTAGTCTCTGAAACATGGCAGGGGCACCCTAGAGACTTAAGGGGAGTACCATAAACTGATACAGCCTCTGGTGTTGTAAACAGATTTTTCTCCTTGTCCTCCGGCCATGGGGGTATCTGGCAATACCCTTTTGTGAGATCTATGGTTGTTATAAATCGAGCATCATCCAGCCGGTTCAACAGATCCTCTATCTGGTCCATAGGATATGCGTCAAATTTAGAGATACTATTGAGACGACGGAAGTCCATGCAGAACAGAATACTCCCATCGTGTTTCGACACTGGGACAATTGGGGAACACAACCGGCTGCTAGAAGGTTCGATGACTCCCAATTTCTGGATTTGTTGACCAGTTGGATCCGGGCTCATGGGATCCTATAAGGTCTCATCCGCACTGTGTGGTCCGTTGGGGTGTGTCTGCTATGGTGGGTGTCGGCTGTATGCCCCTATAAGGTTAAAAAAAAAAAAGACAAATATTCTTGAGAAGTTTGGATAGCTTGCACCTCGGTTACCAAGTTCAGGGTTGATGTGTAGTGCATCCACCCTTGCTTCCTCAGTTTATGAGGGGGATGGGGGGGTATTTCTGTACTGATCATGGCCACTGTAGGTAGAGATTCTACCCATTTTTTCGGGAGGTTGATATGATTGGTTTGTATAGCGGATTTCCCCATCTTCTTGCCGAACTTTGTACGTGATTAGGCCTACTACCCGTTGTATCACATAGTGTCCTCTTCATGAGACCAACATCTTGCTTTCAGTGGTTGGTAGAAAGAACCATCACTTTGTCATCAGGTTGGAAAGTCTGTAGCCTAGATCATTTATTATAGTGTTTTACCTGCTCTTTCAGGGCTTCCTGGAGATGGGTTTGTGCGATGTTTTGCAGCTTCTCCACCTGTTCAGCGAGTCTCGGTTCATATTCAGTTAGGGATACCTCCTGGAATGGTTGCGTTTACCCTTCTTTCAGGAAATCCAAGAGGGAAATTAGTTGTCTTTCAAATAACATTTAAAATGGGGCAAAACCAGTAGAAGATTGGGGTGTTTTGCGTAACGTCATGAATAAGCAAGGTAGCAGATGATCCCAATTCCAATCCCCCGGGTCTATGGTCCTGCGAAGCATCTGCCCAATTGTCTGTCTGATCCCTCAATTAGATCATCCGTCTGGGGTGGTATACAGCTGTTTTCAGATGTTGGATGTGTAGTGATCGATAGACCGGTTGTAGAACAGCCAACAAACTTTGTTCCTTGATCCGTCACAATCTCCCGAGGTATTCCCACTCAAATTATGAAGAGGATAAGGACATCAGACTTGTTCGGCCGTGATTCCACGTAAGGAAAAAGCCTCTGGATACCTGGCACTGTAGTCGACTATCACCAGGAGATATTTATGGCCGCTACTGGAGGGATCCAATGGGCCCTGTGAGAAACCAGAACTTTTTCACAGTTTCTCTGGGGGTTAACCATGTTTCTCATAACAATACTCGATATGATTCGTCGTGTCCTAATCGCTCCAGGACTACCTTTTCATGTCCACATAAGTGGTGTCGCCAATAGAGTTGGTAGACCTGGTGGGCGCTCAGCATCTCTCCATTTATCAGCAATACTATATATTGTTGACATCTCTCTAATGGCCACAGGACGTTCTGTGCTCCCCTTTCAAAGGTCACAAAAAAGTGGGACGGGTCTTTGCCCACTGTATACTTCTGTAATACTATAGTGAGCAATTGGGGTTGTCTTCTTGTGGTTGTGGTATTCAACAGCTGTGCCTGCTGCTAATGTCTAGCTTGTTGAAAGACCGGTTGATCTGATTGGGCTTGTTAGTTTTGCCCCTGGGAAGCCTGCTGCAGTTGCTGCTGGCCCTCAGTGAGTTCCTCATCAGAATCTCCCTGGCGTTGTCTCAATCCCACTTGTAACACCTTGGGCAGTAATGATCACTCCACACGTCTCTTGGTACTCAAGAGTTTATTTATTACTGGAGGCAGGATGTCCCCAATTACAGCATTGCAGTCTCCACCGTCTCTGCTGCATCTCCATCTTGCTGCAATGAAAAGATGCGTATATGCCCCTCTGTTTAGTTTCCCTCCTTTTTCAACCCCCCTGCATTCTGTCTGATAGGGTCAGTCATTCACCTCATTCTCCCCGCCTGGTCTCCCTCCCCCTCATTGGATATTAGGGTCACTCCCAACCAATCAGAAGGCAAGTATTTTTTTCCTTCTTGGTTTCTCCTTAAAGTTCCGAACCCAACAGTACATCGGCATGGGGATGCTGCCATGATTGACCGCATGGTTTGTGCTCCAGCATCCGCCCTGCTGCCTGCCCTCTGAGGCAGAGCATTCTTCCTGGTAAGACTTCAATGTATCAGGGAGGAGAGGCTGCTGCTTGCTCCAAGGGGTTGGGCCGGCGTCCTCGGCTTCCTAATCAAAGGAGCGTCGAGCGTCGTGCGCCTGCGGTGTCTGCCCCACTCCATTGAAGGGTCCGGTTGTTGCTGCGGTGTCGGGCCCCTCCCTGACAGGGACGCGAGGTGCTGTAGCTGCCTCTGCTTCATCCCTGCCAGGAACACCGCTGTGCGCACCAGTACGTCACAAGACCCTAAAAGGATTAAAGTTCTAGCATGGAGAGTGATGAACCCTGAATTTGGAAAGGGAGAGCCTGGAATAGGTGGAGGAACAGGCTTGAGGCAAAGTGTCACAGAAGTGCAGGTGAAGGACAGAGTGGAAAAGGATGAATATGCAAAGGTTACAATGTACAAGCTTGTGGAGGGGGAGAGAGAGAGAGAAAGAGAAAGAAAGAGAGAAAAAGAGAGAGTGAAAAAGAGGGAGGAGAGAGAGAGAGAGAGAGAGAGAGAGAGAGAGAGAGAGAGAGAGAGAGAAAGAGAGAGAGAAAGAGAGAGAGAGAAAGAGAGAGAGAGAAAGAGAGAGAGAGAGAGAGAGAGAGAGAGAGATATTGGGTTAGTATGCTTTAGAAGCAGGATTCTGTGAGAAGGGGGTTGGTGAGAGGCCTAGGGATTATCCTGTAAAGGCCCTTATGTCTTCATATGGCTCCAGGCCTTAGTTGAAGACCAGTTCAGAGGTAATACCAACTACAGAACAAGACAACAGGCTCTAGTTCAGACTTCAGAGCCTCAGAGGTGGCCTCCCAGTCGTACCATGGCTGCACAAGACCATCATTGTGGAGGCTGCGAATATGAGAGACTGAGACTTTGCTAACAGACCAAAACGGCAAGAAAAATTATTTCATTTAGGACACTGTTCACATACCCACATTTCTTTTGTTAAGTTAATCCACAAGGATGGATCAGGGCCCAGACCTAATGAGAACTGAAAAAACCTCTTGCATGACCATCCTCGCCATGATTCAGTTATTTTTGTGCTCATTCTTGGCACAGAGGGAATTATTTGGGTTTTCACTTTTGAAGAACCCTAATAAAAACGTTTTAGGAAACATTTCATATCTGGTCTGTGGTTGATGCGCGTACATTTTTGGCACAGAGCAAGGCATGTTTTATTACCCCTCTGGCCCTAGGGATCTCCTGATGTTCTTTACTGAAGCACAACCTTATAGCTCCCCCCCTCCCTCTCTGACTCTAGACATTCCCTTTGTGCTCTTACTGGGCAAGCCCTTCCAATTTCCATGTCTTGCCCTAGGGCACTGTTACTCATTATGTGGCCCTCCAGATGTTTTGTACTTCAGCTTCCATGATCATTCACCAACTATGCTGGCTAGGGCTGATGGGACTAGAGGTCCAAAGCATATGGAGGGCCACATAATAAGTAACCATGTCCCAAGTGGTCTTCTGGGTAGGATTTTCTTCTCCCCTTTGCTTGCACTTTGACAGGCTCAGTAATTCTGACCCGCTCAGCCAAGGGTTCTACTGTTTGGATACACCTATGACAGGCTCAACCTAGTTTTGAAAGGTTCTGCAAAGCTTCTTTAGTTGCCTCTGGTGACTTGGCAGCTACAACCAGTATAGTTCCAAAGTCAATAGCATTCTACTCCTATTTGATGTATATAAAAGGCTGGATGATGGCAGTTCATATTTGCTAGTGCTACTTGATTTAATTGGCAGCATTCGACATCAATGCTTTTGAAAATGTTGTCTGATTGAATAGGGATCAAAGGCACTGTTCTTGCCTGGATCCGTTCATTATTATAATCAAGAAAGCAGTTGACAGTTCTGGGTCAAGATAGTTCTGATTCTATTTCAGCCCCTTTTGGGGTCCATCAAGGCTCCATTTTGTTCCCTGTGCTTTTTAAAATTTATATGCAGAACTTTTAGGTCTCTTAGCTAAGAAACAAAGTGTCTATGCATCAGTATGCAGACAATATGCAAGTGCATCACCAAATTGCATCTGAAAGTGACATGGGATGTCTAAAGAATTATTTATTTGATGTTGAAGCATGAACGTCTTCATATTTTTTTTAAGTTAAATATCTAGTGAAACCTAATTTGTACTGCCCACCCATGCTCAGGGTTTACTTCCTTTACCTAAATGGTTAACTGATGCTAAGATTCCCAGAGCACCAGATGAGTTTTCCAAAACTGGTAAATCTTTAGAGACCATGTTGGATTCTTCACTATCCTTTACCCCATTTCACATGTTAGTGAAAGTTGGTAGTTTACACTTATTGGATTTTAGAAAAACTTTTTTCTTTTAACAGTGTACCTAGCACCTGCCGTGGGATCTCGGGGACCGGCTCTGGGATCGGAATAGTTTCCTAAAATCCCAAGCAAGGGCAATAGTTTCCCAAAATCCCAAGCAAGGACACGGCAGATGCGTCATATGACCCACACAGTCGTGACTTTGCCTGCAAGACTAGAAAATCACGTCCCGCTACAGGGATTTAAACCCTGCTCTCCAAAGACCTGGCGCTTCTCAAACTGGCTACATTCTTGCGAGTGGTGTTTGTTTCCTGACTTCAGTGGATACTTTTGACCTCAGCTTCCGTATCTTGGATTTCTTTGTCTTCAAGACTGTGTCTTGGTACTTGGTATTTATTGCTTGTATTGCTTAGTGTTTTTGGACTCAGACTGGTTTACTGGATTGAATTTGGATTTCCCTTTTTTCTGTTTTGGTGTTATTTCACTTTGGGATTTTGGAATTTTTACCTTGGATTGCGCTTATGGATTATTGGCAGAAGCCTTCTGGACTCATCACAACATTCGCGCTCCTTCCCCCCCTCCTTTTGTGGCACTTGCGCTGCTACAGTGCAGCTTCCCTTCTTCCCTCTACAACTTCCTTCTACAACACCTTGGAGCACACCTACTTTTTGGATCAGGTCAATCATATTTGCAAGGGTGGATAGATTCCAAAGGGGATTCTTGGGGTGCTTTATCCTGGTCAGTTTGGCTAACGCAGAGTTTACTTTCTTTACAGCTTGGGAACAAGAGCTTGGTGGTGTACCTCCATTCCTTCCTTCCTTTTGCCCAATCCTCTGGTTAGCGCAGTCCGCTTTATAAATGGCCTAACAGATATATTGGGAAGTAGGCTATCCAGTTCACCCGACAACTCAGCTCCTGGCAGCTTTCTAGTTTTCCCTCTCCTAGGCCCACTTAGTATTCTAAGGGTGTTTGGGGATGGTGCCTTCTTCCACAAGTTGCCAATCACACGGCACAAACCTGGCCCTCTTCTACTCTGCTGTCCCAAGATGTTCTCCTCCCCATCGCATCACTATCCCTTTGATGTTACACTCCAACTTCCTACCTCCACCTTTTGAGGTTACCCCATTTCCTCTTCTCACTCCTGTCTCTACTCCGCTTTTCACTACCATTCCCTCCAACTATCGCCTTACTACTCCCTCCGATGTTACCTATCCTCCCTCCTCTCTACTACTACTACTACCTCTCCACCACTACTACCAATACCTCTCTCGGGCTCCAACTACTTCTACTCTATTACCACTTCTCATATTACTACCGCTCCTCTCCCTCTATTATCGCTCTGCTGCTGCTGCCACTACTATGTCTTTTCACCTACCACTACCTCTTACCTCTCGCGCTACCACACACTAGCACCACCTCCCACTTCCACTACTGCTCCACTGCTCCCACTACCTCCCCTTACAACTACTCCCACCTCCTCTTTACTCATACTCAACCACTACGTCACTCACTCCTCACACCCATGCACAACCACTCCACAGATCCCTCTCACTAATAACCTCCACACACCTTCCCTGCTCTCCTCCTCTGGTCTCCCGAATGTCCTTCGCCGCCGCCTTCTGTCCTCACCAAACTAACCCACCACCAACTATTCCCACCCACTCCAGGATTGGCCAACATTCCCTGGCCAATGACTTAACTGACTGGAGGGGTGTGAGATGAGGCCTCTAACAGGGTTTTAGGGATGATCTCATTAGATTCATCATATATCCTTCAACCACACATCCCTATATTGCCTATGCTTGCCATTACAATCTTTTTGGTGCACAACAGATCATAACACTCAGGGTTCACGTGGCAACACAAACCCTCACGTGTTGAAACCCATCTAGAATCTTAACACACAGACAGGCAGTACACCCAAGTCTGCACACCACAATGCCACGATCCCCTCTTGACTCTCCCACTATGACCCACCCGCTATCTTCCAGAAGCAAGCACGAGATTGCAAAAATTGCAGAAGTCATGCTATGCAAGCTCCAGTTATATAACATTTGAATTTAGAGAAACTTCAACTGACACAGGGCAACATTCTATTAAGTATGAAATGTCATGGGAATTGCAACACTTGAGAAGCAACCTTTTTTGCTTTTTTTAAATCTTTAAATAAGCTTTGAAGGAAATTATAATACTTGTTTTACTGTTTCCTAAAAACCTGTAAAATCATATCTAAAACAGCAAACTTCCTTACAAAGAAATGTACCGATCTCAAATGTCACTGTCCCCATCAGAAAATGCAAGAACAGAATATGCAAACTACATGCATTAAAGTACAGAATACAATGGAATGATGCGTTTTAGTCCTACCTTGGCAGTACATCTCAGTCGAATTGTGTCTCCATGGTACACAGTGAGGTTGAATTCTCCTTCCTCTGGAGAGAAAAAGCCTGGGTGCCATACAACTTCGCATTCAATATCTTTGAATGCATCCACTGTACCTGCAAACACAGTGATCAGATCACGTCATGCTTCACAATCATGCCACGTGCCCAAGAACATTGATCAACATCAAAAAAAGAAACAGGAAAACCCATGTGGCTTTATTTTCCAAATATTTGCAAAGATAATGCCCCCATAAGCCTGCAGTCTCCCTACCGCCCAACAGTAGCACCACTAGCCGAGCCCCATGGATGGAGTCTCTCGTAGCACAGCCCTGATGAGCTCCCAGTCCACTGTCTTAAATATCTCTTGCTTGGGGATCAGAGTTCCAAAACATTGTACCTGGGTGAACTTAATACAGAAAAGAACAAATGACTACCCCTGATAATGTTCTTTAGACAGGATGTTACTCCCACATATTCCTCATCTTTGATATCTTGCATCTAGCCTCAGCTGCTCTGGAAACCTTTTTCTCAGCAGAGGGTGCCATGCATTGTCAACTTGTGCCCCTCAATGGCCTCCGTCCGCTCTCCAGCAGGACAGCACCGACTGTATATATAAAGCATGCACTCCACCGTTACTTCAGTTCTACTTTCTCCTCTCTCAAAAGCAAAGATGTTGGAGGCGAGGAAGCTGTAATATACAGAAATTCTCCCGAGGAGCAGGATGGGAGGAACGATGAGAAATACGTGGTAGGAACAGCCAGTTAAAATAACATTACCAGGGGTAAGTAATTTGTTCTTCGAATGGATTGTGTCTTCCCACATACTCATCTTTGATAGACTCACAAAGCAGTAAGTTACTGGAGGTGTGGACAGAGAATTTAACTTTCATTAGTGCTGTGTAAAACAGCTTTCCCAAATGTCCCCCTCCTGACCCGATGCAGAGTCCAGGCAATAATGTTGTGCAAAACTATGAAGAGGACCATGTTGCAGCACTACAGATGTCCTGCATTGCAACCCCTCTCTGTAAAGCCGATGAAGTAGCCACATCCCTAGTATAGTGTGCCCATAATCCAACCGGGACGTCTTTACCCGCTAAACTGTAGCATTCTAATATGCAAAGGATAATCCAGTGGGACAAGGTCTGCTTGGTTACAGCTAAACCTAGACGGGACCGCCATACCCCACAAAAAAACTGGTTGTCTTGCCTAAGCTTTGCCATTCTAGATAAGTAAAAGCTCAAGGCCTTATTAGGTTCAAGACAAAGTCGCTTCTCCATGGAGGGATGTGGTGGCGGGTAAAAGGTAGAAAGCACAATCTTTTGTGCTAGATGAAATTCTGAAACTACCTTCAGAAGAAAGGGCAGCACACTCAACACAACAGTCTCCTTGTAAAAGGTGGTAAATGGAGGGTTACAAGATAGAGCCTTTAATACAGTGACTCTACGAGCCGAGGTAATTGCTGTTAAGAAGACTGTTTTAATGGTCAGCATCCTTAAAGTACATAAAGGGGCTCAAGTGAAGCGCCCACCAGGAATTTTAACACCAGGTTCAGATCCCAGACAGGAACAGTGAACGGAACAGGAGGGGAAACATTAGTTGGTCCCTTCAGAAATCGGACCACAATAGGGATCTGAAAGAATGATTCATGCTCTGGTGAATGCTTAAAAATAGACAGCGCTGCCAGAAAGCCTTTTGCAGTGGCAACTTGCAGCCCATGGTGGGCCAAATGAGGTAAAAAAGACAACACCACTGGTGTGTCGCAGGTGAAAGGGTCTACATTCTTACCTCTGCACCAACTGCAAAATGTGTTCCAAAGGCAGCGGTACAGAGACTTTGTTGCTGGTCTTCTGGCTGAAAACAACATCTCATTAAGTCTTCCCGAAGGTCCCAATCTTTGGATCTTAACCTCCCAGAAACCAGATGTGAAGTTTCAGGGTCCTGATTTCTGGGTCAATAATGCAACCCTATCCCTCTTGCGAAAGAAGTTCCACTCTTTGAGGAAGAAGAATTGGAAGGCAGATGGACATGTCCAGAAGATCCGGGTACCACGTCCTCCTGGCCCCATCTGGAGCAATCAGGATCATGGTTTTCCCGAACTTCCTCAACCTCCTGATGTGAGGAATGACTGGTACTGGAGAAAATGCGTATAGGAGTAGAAATTCCCAGTCCACTTTAAACCTTTCTCCTAGGGCTCCTCCCAGAAAAAAAATCCCTGGAGCAGAACTGGTCGCACTTCCTGTTGACACCAGACAAATAGATTCACTTGAGGGGTTCCCGAGAGGGCGAAGAGCTCTTGAAGGCCTCCTGAGCTCGCTCGCACTCATGAGAGACTGCTCTGCCTGCTCAGACCGTCCACTACTGTGTTGTCCTCTCTGGCCAGGTGAATGGCTGTGAGAGAGATTCCTTTGTGCAGTGCCCAAAACCAGAGCTCCATTGCCTCTCTGCACAGTGTTAGTTACCCTACATCCCCTATTTTGTTGAGGTAATGCATGGCCACTGTGTTGTCCATCATTATCAGGAACTTGTTCCCCCATACAGAAGGCAGAAAGGCCATCAATGCTAGTCCGATTGGCCTCAGCTCCAGAAGGTTGATGTGTAATTTGGACTCGGATGCAGACCAACGACCGCCGATTGTGAGATCGCTGGTGTGAGCTCCCCAACCTGTGAGGGACGGGTCTGTAACTACTATAAACTCTGTCCATGGTTGCCAAAAAGGTTCCCCTTCAACATGTTCTCCTTCAGCCGCATGTGAGAATCCTGAAGGTGTCTCACCCACTAGTCCCCAGGGATCGGTCATTGTATTGTATTGCTCGCCCAGAGTGCACGGACAGTCATTAATCACCAGTGCAATTACGGAGCAATACTTTAAACGCAGGTAGACGCAATAACTTGCAACCACACACACTCTTAGAAAATAATGAGCACTTATACGGCTATTTATTCAAAGCTTGGAAGTAACAAGTGATAACACAGAAATAAATCACAGAAGAAACAGAGAATACGAAAGAAAATACATCACCGTGGGCGTATGTTCTGACTTGAGTGTCGTGTAGACCGATGAGTCCTCTGTCCCCAAGTGACGCAAAGGGGAACTTAATAGAAACCCGCTGTGCGACCTTTGAGGCCACAGGTGGGAGATGTCTTCCCAGATCCACGGAGCCTCTGGAACACCGATGCTGCTGTCAAGAAGGAACGGGGTTAAGTACCAGGCAATCACAACACAGTCAGATAAACAAAAGGATCTAAAATGTCTTACCTATTTGGTGTAAGGGTAACCCAGGTAACCTAGCAGAGAGGCTCGAGGCTCAGTTGATGCGGCGGTCCCTGGAATGGTAGAACCGCAGGTTAGCGTGGATGAAGGGCTAGCCACCTGTAGGAGAGAGGGCTTGACTTGAATCCCAAACAAGGGAAAGGGCGTAGAAGTTCAGCAAGGTAATCAGGGATGATCCAAAGGCAAGTCGAGGTGAAGTCCAAAATCCGGCAACAGGTCAACAGTTCCAAGCAAAGGTACCAAAGGGGTGTCCGAGGGAGTCCGAGGTAGAGTTCCGTGATCAAGACAGCAAGGAGCAAGTAGTAACGCCAAACAGGGTCTGAAGCCAGCTGAGAAGCAATGAGTGTTCTGTCTCCCAGACCTTTATACTGTGTGTCAGGGAGTCATGTGACGTCTCTGGATCATGTGACGTCCAACAAGGACACGTGACTCTGGATCACGTGACCGACGTGGTGACGTAACACCGCCCCTTCTGCCATACGCAATCGAGCCCGTACACCAAAGCTGGTACGTGGTTTCCGGTTCTTTGGGTTAACCGAATCACCTGAGCCTGGAACCGTGGGAGGAGATGGTGGAGATATGCGAGCAGTGTTCTGATGTGTAGCGAACTGGTGTGCAGAGGATCGTCTAACAGCGTAACTGGATTCTTCATCTCGCCAGAAGCGGCTGGAAGACCCTGATAACAGCCAGGCCGAGAGCACAACAGCCCACAGGTATGCCGGACGGAAGCGTCCCCCCTCCGACTGAGGTCCCCTCTGACCGTTAAGGGGTTCCACATATATGCACTCCTCAAAAAGGGGTGGTAATTTCTCGAACCTTCTGGCAACGCACTTGCGCATTGATAGGCAGCCGTTGGTTGCCAGCTGGGTCAACCGACAGTAACCTCAAGGAGCAAAGTGCTTCCCTCCTCTAAAAACAAGCACCACGGAAAACAGTCCCATAACTCATAACAAGACATAACAAAGCCAGCTTTCCCAGCAGAATGTCCTTGACTGCATACCAACTTTGGAAAGCATGTTTTCTTCAGCATAGTAAATCTAGCTCTCAGCAAAATGAGTACAGCTTTTCACTGCGGCAAGAAATAAATATCCATTATGGCTCCCAGAATACACTGCGCACCAGCGCCATGTTTTAGCTCAAGCATAACAGTCATCCAGGTGGCCAGGACACGGATGGCGAGATGCGGTATCGCCTTCCCTATAGCACCTTCACCCCATCCTACCACTTAGGCTACCTAGGAACTCAACCTCACCCTCCCCTCCTTTCCCGACACAAACACGTTCTCATCGACAGCTCACAGTGAGCGAAAATGGACTAACACCAGAGCCGTGTACCTGACATGTCCAATACAATGGTCAGGCAATGTCAGGCAATTACTGATTACACACACCTGACTTCCATTACACTTCCCCCACATGGATTAAAGGTGTAGCACAAAAGCACACTGGGAGCAAGGCAACGAACACGAGGAAACAGCGGTTCCAAGATGGCAGTTTAATACGAGGAGAAAGACGGCAAGACCAGAAAGGGTTGCAAGAAGGGAAGTGCCCTTGACCTTTTCAGACCATTACTTTCGCGAACCTTGGAAAGTAAGAACCTAAAACCAGGAACTAAAGCTGAACAAACCTGCATTGTGTGTCAGACAGAAGTAGCCGGCTCTCCTGCGTCGATAACCAAGGCAGGGAGGAGCGGCTGTCGCTGTGGTACTGTCCTTGGCTACTAAAAAAAGAAAGCAGCGCCAGTCGCAGCACAGCTGGTGAGTTGGAGAGACTAATAACAAACCAGTCTGTGTCAGAACCAAGGTTCAAGCGGCAACATTGTATGAAGAAATCTAAAGGAAATGGCGTGTGACGCGAAGATATTGTAGGAATGATTGAACTTTGGGGAGGTCAAATGAGATACCATAGACAGAGTGGTCCGGCGCCACAAGGCTGCTCACTCAAAGGTCTCTGTCAGGTATCCAACTTTGGCAACTTTTGAAAGGGGAATTTTGAGATCGAAGTGGTCCTGCATTGGGTCAAGCTAAATCCTGTGCACATTCGAAAGTCGATAGTTGAATGAATGCTACAATTGGTCCGAGTCCAGCTGATGGATACGAATTGTGACGGAGGAACGATCTTAGCCCGGCTGAGGGGGTTCCGGGGTGAACCGCGAGTCACCCGAGAAAGAGTATTCTCTGAATATTATAAAAGGGAGCTCTGAGCCGGGAAGAAGGGGATCCACAATACTGACTGATATAAAAATGGGATCGGAGCCCGGCTGAGGGGGATCCAAGATGAGTCACCTGAATTGAACACTTGAAAGAGGAAAGGAACTTTGTTTATTTTGTTGTTGTACATCAGGCCCTCTGAGTCAAGAGACATTTGGAAAGCAAAGAGACTTGCATCACAGAAGGCCCCGATGCTGGTAATGGAACTGTGTCCTTGTGCCGAAGAAGCCAGAGTGTGTGCTTTGGTCGAGTAAACTGACTTGTCCCGTGCTGAAAACGTGGGGAAGGAAGGCCAACGGCCTGAACATCCTGACATAATTTTGTGAACACTTCAACACTACCCCCTACTATGTATGTTTAGCAGTAAGGATTGGCACTATTTTATAATTTAGTATAGGCCCTTTTATTTTGACTAGACTCCACTAGGACTGCATTATTATTATTATGTGATGGTCGTTGCTTGCTCCCGTCTGTAGATTTAGATTGAGATAGGAGTTTACCACACCCTTGTTGAAGTTCAATAAACACCCTTTAACTGTGGTCACTTGTGTGTGACTTACTGTTGATGCCATGCCTTCCTTAGACCCACCACAGCAGATCCTGTGTGACATTGCTCGGGATCTGTCATTCCCCTGGAGAACCAAGACCACTGGGATCTAAAGGGACCTCATTCTCAGACAGGCCTCTGGCACCAGAAAAATGCTGGGTGTCAGGAGACTGAGCAACCTTAGAAAATCGAAGGCCGCTAGACGTTGGATGTTTTGAAAATTCATGACCATCTACTGAATGTGACGAGCCCCAAACTTGGGTGGCAAGGCTTTCCCAGAGGAAGCATCCAGGAACGCTCCAATGAATTGAAGCTTTTGAGAAGGTACCATGTGGCTTTTCTTGAAATTGAGGGAGAAGTCCAGCTTGTGAAGAGAGTGGCAGGTAATGCTGAGATGCACCAGGACCTTTTCTGGGGAATGGGCCCTGATCAGCCAATCGTCCAGGTAGAGGTTGATGTGAATCTTCTCCCTCCACCCCCCCATGATACTTGCTGCCACTACCGCCATTAACTTGGTGAAAACCCTCAGGGCGGAGGTGAGCCCAAATGGCAGAACCCGAAAGTGAACATGAAAACTGGCAAAGGCGAACCTCAGGTACTTCCTCTGGTGTTGAATTGAATAAGATAATATTGTGAAAGCGCCTGATATGCTGAAACAATTACTAACATTTCAATTAAAACCTTCAATTAAATTGTTTTGTTCAAATGTTTAAATGCATTTACACAGTATCTCAACACTTAGTGCCCAGCAGAAAGCCCCAAAATGTAGAAGTCTGCAGTCGAACAGAGATAAACCGCAGTGGGGCATTCCTCACACAGTTCAATCGATACGGCAAAATGCAACCACAGATCTTTGTGCTTTTCACAAGAGAAGTGTTTAAAAGCTTTTATTTTATTTGACCCTTCAGATTTTTAGCACTCATGGAGTTAAGCTGCAACTCCCATCCATCATCTAATAGTATAGGTAATCCTTAACATTCTTCAATGATACAGCAGGGACAATCAACCATTGAAACACTGCTCCGGATACAAAACGTTCTAGGAATTCCCCTGCATCCAGTATTTGTCTACAAATCTGGTGAACACATGACCATTAGCCACTTCCATAAACACAAAAATACTTATTTACATTTAACAAGTCATTGTAACTCACAGTCAAATCAAACTTTAAAAAAAGAACCTCAAATCTTGACCCAAAAAAAATAATCTGCAAAGTAGTGTGACAATTTCCCTCTCAACCCAATAGGCATCACTCAATCACTCAAGAATTGCATAAAAAATGAACTAGATATTTTTTTATATTGCTAAATAGGTTTAGCCTTCAGTTCTTTATTTCTGAGCTGGCAATTCGGACTGAAGCTTCCATCATTGGACTAGAATGGAGTCTTCTCTTTCTGTTCTCTTTGGATCTGAGGTGGTAATCTTAAACTACAAACCCCAGTATGCATATAAATAACCTTTCTCCTTTGCTACTCTTTGGCCCTGAACTGATAACCGATGAAGTTACATGTAGAGTGCATGTAGGGAGAGGAAGAGGGCGCAGAACAGGTGAACTCTGGGAGTCTGGAGAAGACTGCTCCTAAGAGAATTTAGCAGTGGAGGTGTTACAGAGGGGCACACAAAGATTCCAATCAGAATCCCTTAAACCAACCAGTAAGCCACACTGAAAGAACCGTTAAACAACGACCTTCCTTGGAGGTAGGGTGGGGCATTAATCCCAAAGTCTATAGGTAAAAGCATAATTTGCTCCGTCCCAGAGCTCCATCTAATACATATTATTAGTGATAATAGACAGGAAAACCAGATGCCTGCAGACAGGTACACTGAGGGAACAGTCCATGGTACAGTTCAAAAGTAAAACAGCTGACTGTTTGCAAGCCTCCACACCTACGAGAGAAGTGATGCAAGGACTTTCATATTCAGGCAAAAGCTGGAGGTAAGGAGCTCACAAAAAGTGGCTTCCTATTCGAGCAAGGGAGAGAGCGAGTAGAACATTAACTGAGCATCTGTCGCATAGCTAAAGGAAACCATCCAATAGCAGAGGAGGCAGCTGGACCTGGAAGTTACAAGGCCGCCAGGACACTTCAGCAAAACAAAAGGGGTGATGGCTGGAAGGTTTTGAATGAATCTTAACCTCTGGCATTGCTCTGGGCAATCCTCCAGACCATCGTTCTTCCCCTGCCAAACTATTACAGAAAGGGGAAAGACCATATGCAAATCAGGCTTGGTTGCACTCCACAAGGGGCAGTCAAGCCCGAACTGCTTGGTCACATCCCTTCTGCACGAGACCACAAGCTTCCTCAGACATGTTTCGGCATACTGGTGTCGAACCTCGAAAGCCTAGCAGAAGCCAGAAAATCAGAAATAGATTGTAGCCCTTAAGTGCTCAGGCCTAGGAGGAGGACCCTTATTACATTGAAGGGATTCTCGCCCACCAACTAAGTAGCCAAAAGGAAGGGGATGGTCATCGTAATCCCCTAGAGCCAGGGGAAATCCTATATTCTGGCTGATAGGTGTGCAACGTCTACATCCAAGGAGCCAACAAGAATGTTAATATGCAAGTGCAACGTCCTAAACATAAAGGGAAATACAGACTGGGAGAATACTCAAAATGTGAGGGTTTCATGTTGTTTTAGTAATTCTGCAATTTTTCGAGTAGACCTTGTTTCTGCTGCATCCAAGAGAACTTGTAAAGTTGCCAAGTACACGCCTGGATGGCTAGGCAGCGCAAATATTAATAATTAGTTATTGTTTCAAAAGATGAAGATCCTGTTATCCTCGCTCGTGCAGATTTTCCCAGGGAAGTAAAACACACAGAATAACGGATGTCTTTCAACATTAGCCAAACAGAAATACAATAGTTGAAAAAGACACTTCCTGGTGTGAATTAGGCCTCGGGTCTGTGCAATGCCAAAATACTGAATCAGGCTTTGGATCTACTGCCCTGTGGTGACTATGATTCACAAGAGATTTCGAAATCAATTTCGATATACAGTATGATTGTAGTATAACCACCTCAGGCTAACTCCAATTTAGCGAATTAGCAAGAATTACCTACACCATTAGCCTTGAAAAAGACGTGTGGGTTGAAGCATGTGTAGGCGGTGTGAGACAGGCATGGTATCAAGAGAGACACAGATTCAAAGGATACTTTTTTAAAACCTTTATTTCTGAAAGTTCCTAGGTTGGTGTAATGCCTAAGTGGCACTAACCCTATAGGGATGGTTCCCTTAACTGATGTTTCTAACCGCTGCCGAAGTCTAGAAGTACAAAATAAAAATCTGTCTGTGTCTAAACCTAGGCTTAGCCTCACTCTTTGTCAGGCTGAGATCCTGGTGTCTGCGGAAGCTGGTGAACCCCCGACAATCCACCCAAAATGTGGCACTCTGAGCGGATAATATATATAACCGCTCAGTTTACCTCACTTCCAGGGGAAAGGGGGAAGGGACAAATTAACAAACACCAGGCTGGAAGCTATCGACTAGCTGGTTCTTCACCTGTAGTTAAAAACATAAACATATAATACACCTCATTACTCAATGGGTTACTATACTAACCTTAAAACTCTATATCCTTTACCAAAATAGTTAAAAAACCATACCTGGTACTTCTCTTCAGCATGCCCAGAGAAGTGATAAGCAGACACGACTTCCTTACTTGTTGACTAGAATCTTAAAGATCATTCAGCCTTCTCAGTAGGTCCATGAATGTAATATTTAATTTTGTAGTTCGTCTTTTAACCTCAAGTTTCTTGAACAAAGTCTTAAGTTCCTTAAATAAGTTAAAGGAAGTTCTTTTAAGTTCTTGTATTTCTTTTTATAGTGTCTTTTACCCTTGAACGGTTTTGAAACTTGCGATGAAATCTTCACGTGGAAAAATCCTACACGCGCGCTAAAAATCCAAACCGCGGGTAAAACGCATATGCGCTGAAAATCCAAACCGCGGGATAAAACACACGCACTTTAATCCAAGTCGCGGGAAATACGTACACGCGCTGAAAATCCAAACCGCGGGAAAAAGCACACGCGCTTTACTCCAAGTCGCGGGAAATACGCACACGCGCTGAAATCCAAATTGCGGGAAAAAAGCACACACGCTTTTAGTTTATCACGTGACACTTCTGAGAGCTCGCGCGGAAGCTCCACATAGATTTGTTCTTGCGCAGGCACAGATTCGAAACGCGTAACAAAATACACACGCGAACTCACGTAGCAAAACCCTCTCGTATATGAACAGATAACGCGAGTCAAAAGTTCACGCTCGCGCTTCATTCTCACACGCAGAGTCACTCGCGCAGGCTCAAGGTAACGGAAAAACCACGCGCTAGTTTGAAATGATACGTAGGAAAGAAAACAAACGTACGCGCTACAGTTTTTAGATACGAGTTTGCGATTTCAATCCTTTTAAATTAATATAACCTTTTTACAAAGTTCATCAAAACATGGAAAGTCACTTATCTCGTGATAGTCTTGAAAACTTCTTTTCTCAGAAAATTGGAAATTTCTCACTCCTGTCCTCTGTCTCCACGAAACTCCATACACGACTCCTGTTATATTTTCAAAGATGCCGCTCGACTGCTTGAAACTTGAAACCCCTGAACAAGTTAAGCAGGAGCAGCTTAGCACACGACCTCTCAGCTGGGCAAAGACGATGAAAGGCAGTTTAGAATGTTCACTGTCCTCCCTATAAACAATCTCCAGCCAATTAGATTTTAAACTGAGAACCTCCATCTTGGCTTGGGGCATTTTCCATAGACTGCAATGAAGGTTAAGGGCAAAATTGGCTGTTTAAAAATATAACCCATAATAACTTCCCAAAACCTTTCTATACTAAATATGTGTCTCCCCTGACCCAATGTCTCCCCTGACCCAATGTAAATGAGTATATGTTACTGTATGTAAAAGAATATGTCACTCCAACCTGACAGTACCTGACACTCTTTGACAAAAAAATGTATTAGGAAGTCTTTCAAAAGTAAAAGGTGGTGGTTCAGCAAAAATAGGAAACCAGGATTGGTTTTAGGTGGTCTTCTCATCAAAGGTAGGTTGGACAGCTTCAAAAGGATGAGTTCAATCAAAAGGGATTGTTCATTGGGCCTTCTCCATAGTCCAAACAATGTCAATGTCTTAAATGCCTCGGGGTTCCCTATCCAAAGCTTTAGTTCCTTCAGGAACACAAAATAGTCAAGATTCCACGTTGATAGGCCTCTCAGGGTTCCCTTCTCCAAGCTTAGGCCTCTTTCCAGTTCAAACCCAAGTACACCTCTTGGGCCTCTGTGTTCCCCTCCCCAAGCACAGGCCCCTCTTGAGCTTAAAATAAAACACAAGTTCAGTTTGTCAGGATGTACCTTGTTTTTAATATACAGTTCTCTCAAAGGGTTAGCATCAGAAACTTTCGAAAATGGCAGGTTATTTTCTCCTGAGCACAACCACTCTGAACCTTAACCCCTCTCTTAATTTTCCTGCTCTTAACTTTTCCCTTCAGGGGCTTTCTGCACCCCTTCTTGTTCCCCTCCGTTTTCTTGACTTTCCTTTATGTGCCCACTTGCACCTTTCTTTGCTTCGCCTGCACCCTTGCACGCTCCTCTTCATGCCCACTGGGACCCTTCTGCCCTTCGCCTGCAAACTTGCACTTTCTTTACCTCTTTGTGTCCACTGGCACCTTCCTTCTTGCTTTCCCATGCACACTTGCACTTTTTCAACCTTTCCGTGCCCACTGGAACCTTTTCCACTCTGCCGGGTCACTTGCACCCTTCTCTCTCTTTTCAGGTCGCTTGCGCCCTCTTTAATATAGTCCTTTTCTTTCGCGTCTCTTGCACGCTCTGCTTTCCGACTTTCACTTTCTTTCAATCTTTTACTTTTCACTCAATCTGCTTTCTTAACTAGTTTCCTTTTCTTTCCTCTTTTCCCCTGCATCCCACGTCATACATTTTCTTCGGCCCACTCTGCTTCAGTCAGTCGCATGCTCCTGAGTCTCTCCCAATCTCTATCTCCATGAGATTCACCCGGCCAGCAGTGCAGTGACAAGCAGTCCCTCCTGGCTGTGCGGGCCTGATGTCAGGGACTCACCACCTGCCCATCAGACACCCTTGGGGCCTGCACAGGTCCCAAGGGAATGAGCAATGTTTTACCTGGCAACAGCAGCCTGCAAGATACTTCGCTCCAGCTCTCTGAAGACATGGCTCCCTAGCCACGCTGCAGCCCCTGAGAAACACTGGGCCAGTGTCTCGGCATGCCGTTCTCCCCAGAGTTGTCGATCCTGCTGCTCTCTGCTCCGTGTCTTCTCTGGTCCAAACAACATCGGCAGCTCACTCATTCAGCTGTGCAGAACCACACCTTATATGGTTGCAAAAGCAGGCAAGTGGAGTCAGGTGTGTGTGATAATTAGGCAATGCCTGACTATCAATGGGACAACTTCAGTCCTTTCTATGGCCCATTTCCCTTACATTCTCCATAGTATTCCTATGGGAAATCTTCACTACTCTCGGTTGCCTCTTCCTCGTTCCAGTATTTGTTGGAAATGGGGACGGAGACGGGGGATGGGGGAGGAAGTGGGATTGAAAATTATCTTCGAATAATCATAGGATGACTGACCGAGGAAAGAGGAATCTACTGGCAGTGTTTGTATACCTCTGGGGTGATTCCTCTTTTGTTAAGTTGTTTCCCACTCCTTGCCCCCTGCCATAAAGGTACGGATCGTTGCGGCCTCCCCTTGGGTCTAGAATGTGGGGAGATAAAAAGGTGCTGGTTTAAAATCATATTGTTGTTTCCTCTGGCCCAGCTCCCTGCCTGCTTCTGTTCTTATATAATGTTCTCCCCTCTCTCTTGGATCAGAGAAAGTGGGGCCTGCATATCCCATAAAGGCTTCAGAGACTTCTTCCTCCTTGCCCATTATCCTGTTTGGATAACGCGCCTCAGCTGAGGTATTTCCATGATCACAACACCGGACTCCCCTACCCAGGTGATCCTCCCTTGCTAATCCACCCCCAATGTTGGGATCCGAAAGAGACAGCCCTCCCCCCTGGCCACCTGAATAGAGGAGTCTACATGGGAGAATACCCCTAGGTTTCTCACAGCGGTTTTGCCATGTATTTGTTTGGATTACATGAAACCAGCTTTAGATTGATGATACTTAATTTGTTACTTTACTAATATAAAACAAGGATTTATGTGAACTTTTTCTGGATGAATAACATTTTACATGTTTGGTGTATTTAATCTTAAGTATATTAAGATTTGGCACGATAGACACACAGGACACTTGTGCATTTTCAAAAACAATTGTCACCACATATGTTCCAGACGCACAAGCTATGGACAGAAATTAAGCACTTTAAACACCATGAGATAAAATGAACTAAGGGTTCAGCAACCCTGGACTTTGTTTTGTAGAGTAGGAAAATGCACTTGGGCCTAGAGACTAGGTCCAATTAGTATAGATTCTTGGACCAGTTTTGGTAATTACCCTAGCCAGATTTTTCCCTTTTTTATTGATGATCTTCCCCATAGGCCCTATGGAAGTTCAGCCAACCTGTATCGATAAGAGTAAGGTTATCCCATGAGTAAGTCTTAGAATCCCATGTACGGTGGTCCAATTTCATAGCCAGAGACTTTGGAAATACCACTACACCCTCTAGTGCTTTGTTCATACACTCCTATAAACAGTTGGCTTATTCAGAATGAGGAAGTGATCCCATTCTGATGATTCCCCCCTCCCCCTATAGGTCTTTGTCCAAACCTCCTGGAGAGAACAATAAAGACGTTTAACTTTTTCCTATTTGTCTAAAGTTTCCTGTTAATTTCAAACAGTGACTTAACAAGGAGCAAAAAATACCAGTGTTCAACATTAAGGGCGATCTGTTCTTTTTAGACCGAGGCTGGCAATGTGAACCACATTTTCGTGCCTTGAAACACTTGTGTATAGGCGCGTTATAAATGCCATATCATATCATTTGGCGAATGTGGTTCAAATTGCCAGCCTCAGCCTACAGTGACATGAAACCAAAGAAGTCCAATCATGTTGCATGCTGGTACAAGCAACATGACTGGACCTCTATGGTATCAGGTCACTGTATGCTGATTTTACAAATTCCAACAACACCTACCAGCATGTATTCACAATGCTGTCTCACTCCCCTCTAAAAAATGAGTTACTGAGGGAAAATTTTTAAGAGAAAGTTTGAATCATTCTAAAAAAAACTGCAGGTGTTAAAGAGGTATTAAAAAAAAAGTTTCAATTTTTCATACTGATCCAGATTACAAAAAGAAAAAGTTCCCAGCTCTGCAAACTGTTGCTTACAAATTAAATGGTAACACTCAGGCTCCTCGTGTACATGCTGGTTTACGTAAAAGAGAGGCTTTGTTTATTTCCATCCCTTTAAGTGGTCTTCCACCAGGTTCGGAGCAGTGTCCATGGTCACGTGAGCAGTTACACCTCCTCCAGCCCGCCACCCAATCAAACAGACTGCCTTATCTTCCTTTTATCCAACCTTTCGTATACGTCCACACGGCTGGTGTCACCTTGATCATCATCCGTTTTGGTCTGATGAAAACAAGGACAGTGCCTGATGTACCTGTTAGGGCCACGACAGGGCCAAGGGTCAGACCCCTGCCACTTTAAAAAAAAAAAAACGCATCAGGGAGACATTACAATGTCTGCCAAAGTCATCTATCCTTCTCAATCTCTGGGCTGGTCCACTCAACACTCACTCGCAGAACCCCCTCTCTACGAACTCTCAGAACCTCATCCACATCCCTCTCATCTCCACCATGCCCCCACCTCTCTCATGCAGAATCATGCTAATAAACACTCAATCAACTACCCTTCACGCAGCCATTGCTGAGCTCCACACACAAGCTCAATGCAACGTAGTCACCTAAACAGGACTCTTCCCCCACCTTCTCCCATGTCTGGTGTCCTCATCCCACCAGAGTACAGCATCCAACCACACAGGGGAAGTGTGGCAGTCATCCACAAATCCAACTTGGCCTGGAACATACTCTATGAACACCATGGTGACCCTCACTTCCCGTTACCACACAAACAGACTGCTACTTTCCATCTCATCTAGGGCCCTACTCACATGTGTGGCCCATTCCCTCAGGATATTTCGGATCTCATCAAATCGGCATCCATTGCACACAAACATCTGTTTTGGTGATCTCAACTTACCAAGACCTCATGCCACAAAAAGCACCAGGGATGCTCCATCATCTCACAAATCCATGAACGTAAACCGTGTACTGGACCCCACACTGTCAGGGGAAACATACTCAACATCGTCTTCTCCTGTCTCCCTTTGTAAAATGCCCCAACATGATCAAACTTGACTGAACAGACCATGCTGCAATCCAGATCCACTTTCCCAGTACCCTCATGATTATTATGGGACAAGGGAAGCTCACCATGTCTTCCGACGCTCCTTTAAGAACTTCCCCTTGGAAATACTATAGCAGTCTTTCCACGCTGGCCAGCCCAACCAACCCGAACATTGATGCTTTGTTAACTGTGATTAATCTACTGAGATAATCACTAGAACTCCGGTATGGACCTCCTCTCATATGGCCAGGGAAAGGCAGCCGCTACCTGATCCTGACCCTGGGGGTGGTATCATGCGGGAGGATCACATGGGAGACTCATGCTGGGGGACATTGGAGACCACCTTATCTCATGATTCCCCTATAATTCCAGAACTAGTGATGCCTTACTGTAAAATAGAACATATTAATTGTAATTGTTTATTTATGATATGATATGATATGGCATTTGTAACGCGCCTATACACAGGTGTTTCAAGGCGCGACGAGGCAGGGAGGGGAGGAAACAAGGGGAGACAGACAACGATCCTACTAGGCCAGGTGTCATTCAGATCGCGCAAGTGCAGGGGTGGGGGAGGGGGAAAAGTGCAAGGGGAAGGGGAGGGGGGGAAGTGCAGTACAAGGTAAGTGGCGTAAAGTAATAAATAAATAGGGCCAGCTGGTGGCAAGTGCAAGGTAAGTGCAGAACAAGTGCTGGAAAAGGGGGGGGGCTGTAGGGATACAGAGACAGTCCCGCAGTGCAGAGGGGTTCCAGGGCATCAGTGCAAGTGGAGAGTGGCTGGGCCCAGGACCGAGGCCGTTGAGAGTGGTCCAGTTGCAGAATCAGTGCAGTTTCAGTGAAGAATATTAGCTGTTCAGCAGGGGAGAGGGAGAGAGAAAGCAGAGGCAAAGAGGAAGGTTTTGAGGTGCTTCCGGAACCGGAGATGGTTCTCCTCAAGTTTCAGGGAGGCAGGAAGGCTGTTCCAGAGGGAGGCCCCTGCCGCGGAGAGAGATCCACCCCCAGCTCGTTGCTTCGAGAAGCGGCTGACCCTGAGGGAGTTGGAGGCGGATGAGCGAAGGGCTCGGGAAGGAAGATATTTGGGAAGAGAGAGTTGAAGGTATTTAGGACCAAGGCCCCAGAAGGCCTTGTGGACAATGCAGAGGGTTTTGAACTTTATCCTCGCAGCCACTGGGAGCCGGTGTAGAGATTTCAGTCCTGGAGAGATACGGTCCCTGGGCTTGAGGCCAAGGACAAGTCTCGCAGTTCTGTTCTGTATGAGTTGCAGAGGGCGGAGAGTGGAGGCAGGCAGATTAAGGTAGAGGCTGTTACAGTAATCCAGCTTCGAGAGAACCAGGGCTCGGGAGACAGTGAGCTTCTGGGGGAAGGAGAGGAAGGGAAGAATACCTCTGAGGAGGTGCAGCTGGTAGTGTGACTTCTTAGCGACGTCAGAAATATGAGGAGAGAAGGAGAGTGTGGAGTCGAAGATGACCCCAAGGTTTTTTGCATTGCAGGTAGGAGCAGGGAGGGGGCCAAGGGAGGCAGGCCAGAGAGCTGCAGGGAAGGAGGGAGTGGGTGTACCGATGAGTAGAATCTCAGTCTTACTGGCATTAAGGCAGAGGTCATTGGCGGCACACCATTCCTGGATAGCAGGCAGACAGTCAGAGATGAGGGAAGGAGAGGGGGAGGCTGAGGGTAGCCTGAAAATGAGCTGGGTATCGTCCGCATAGCACTGGAAATTAGGGCAGAGAGCGGCGATGCGGTGGGCAAGGAGTGCCAGATACTGGTTGAACAGCCAGGGAGAGAGATTAGAACAGCGCTTATACACAAGTGAAATGCTTCAAAGCGCAACGTGGAACAAATTGCTGTTTTTGAAAGACATATGAGTGGGTACAAGGAATAGTGGTCTCCCAGTGAATGCAGAGAGTGCCAGAGAGATAGAGGTAGGAAGGGTCAGAGGAGCCGAGGCTGACAAGGATGTTGGTGAGGGGAGTGCAGGCAATGAAGCCAGGACAGTAGTAGATGGCAAGGGAGCCAGTGTAGGAGGGTTCAAGGGAGCCCCAGATGCAGTGGCAGTGGGTGGCAAGGGCACCAGAGAGATGGAGGCTGTCAAGATTGTCAGAGCAGTGCGACTTGGCAAGAGAGCCTGTACAGCTGCAAGCGACAAGGGAGCAGTTGAGAAAGAGAGAGAGAGAGAGAGAGAGAGAGAGAGGAGCTGAGGTTGGCAGGAGGCACAATAGCAAAGGTGGGCATAGCTTGCAAAGGAGCCCGGGCATCCGTAGAAACAGGTGGCAAGGAAGCCCATGAGGACGAAAGCGTAAAGTTGATAAGGTGAGATAGACGCCTATCAAAAAGTAAGAGGTTGGCTTGAGGCCCTTGTACCAGAATGGTACCATTTCGATAAACTTTTATGATGACCCTTGAGGTGGAGAATGAGGCAAGAAAGCCCTCCCAGCGTGCCACCATTAATGTGTGAGGAAGAGTAAGGAGAGAGCAGAGCGACCATACCAAAGGTCCATAGGTCGGGAGAAAGAACTAGAAAGAGGATGTCAGGTGAGAGTCTCTCGGGCAGAAGCAGAAGCCCAATGTGTCCTTCTTGAGTTTCTTTCCACCAGACTTAGTGAGACGAGAAGGATTGGAAATAGAGAAGCAGTTCTAGAAGATAGGAGAGATTGAAAGCGCCATAGAGAGGCACACAGAATGTGGTATACTTAACCAGGCAGAACGGCTGAAGTACGTGGGCGGAAGTAGGTACGGAGGGAGCAGGTGCACACAAAGACCCAACAGGACTGGGAAGAAACAGTGGGAACTGAGGAGGGTGGGTGAACAGACGACAAATCAGAACAGTGGGCAAGGGAGTAATCAGCCAGCACAGACAAAGGAAATTGCAGGATGAGCACACACCTAAATCTTAATGTTACAAAATCCTCTCTGTACTTCAGTCCCCATAATGCGAGAACACTGGTAAGAGGAAGAAGGGCCCAGAGGCAATGAGGACTCAGAATGCATAGGTGCAGTCTAGTTGCTGCAGACCAAGGCACCTAAGCGGGATATCTAAATCCCAAGATGAAGCACAGCTGTGGAATGCAGGTGAAGCAGAAGAAGGACAAGGAGTTGCTGAAGGCCGTGAGAGGCATAGCAGATTAAGATGTAAGAGTAAGATAAAGCTGTTGGAGGGGCAGATATGATACGGCATTTATAACACGCCTATACACAAGTGTTTCAGGAGTAGCCACCGAGAGAAGCGCACCATCAGAAGTCACCTCGAAGGTTGAAAATGAACTGAATTGCAGAGTACGTGCAGCGGCATACTAAGAAGCCGCCCAGCTGGAGAGGAGACGTGCTCCCTGAGCAGCATACAGCAGACCGGTGAAGCCGTGGAAGATCAACGGTGCTGCCCTCGCTCAAGAAAACAGAGGTGCAGTTTACCGGAGGTTCGCAGAAGAGAATGAGAGCAGGCTGAGCGCTGAATCTTCACCACAAAGTCTGACAACGCGAAGAAGCCGCCTGTCACGACTCGCTCCCTTCGCTCCCGTTCCCACCACTTGGGGGCTTGATTTGGGGTTTATTCCCTACTGGACTTTTCCTTCGAACATTATGCTACAGTGCAGTGATGAAGTGGGAGCGCTAAATCCCTATTTTCCAGGCTACTTCCCTTCCGGATCCATTCCAGGTTTTTGGCAGCCAGCATGCTTCTTTAACCAAATGACTGCTTCCCAGAATGCCTGGCCCACTGCTCCACCTCCACCCTTGCAGGACAAGGTTGGGTGGAGGATAGGTAACAGCTGTGGCTGCAGGTGCAGCAATCAGCACACCCGAGGCGTGTGCTCGTTAAGCAGCTTTAAAAGCCTCAGTCTTACTTCAGTCCAGCGCTGGTCATCGTTTGCAGTGTTCCTGTTTTTGACTAGTCCCTGGTTCCTGGTTCCTTGCCTTTGTACCTACTTCCTTGTTCCTGTTTTCTTGTTTCCTCCGCCCTGAATTTCGGATTCATGCGCTAATTGATTTCTGCTCCCTTGATTTCCCTTTTTGTCTTCCCCTGTTTGCAGGCAGCAATTCTCAGTGCTTTCCCCTTTTAGATGCAGCCCAGTTTGTCTGTGTTCTATATTTCTTTGACTCTGTCCTTTGCTGCTGTTACCCATTTGCCTTAGCCTTCCTCTTAGTTTAGTTTCCTGTCTTTTCCTTGGAGGGGTAGGGAGAAGTTTGCATAGGTTATTTCGTTTTTTCCCTGCTCCTGATCCTTACTTTCTAGAGGATCCATTCCATGTTTTCCATTGCACTTCTGCATCCATTTCCCATTTGATCATTAGGTGTGGTGTGTGGTGGTAGCTAGCTCCTGTGTGAATGCTTATGTTTTCCCCACTAGTTTGTTATCCCTATTCCAACTTAGGTATTTAGTTTTCTGCAGCGGATCACGCTCTGCTGCCTTCCAGTCTCCGCCCTTGTCCTGCCGGGCTCTCCACATTGCAGCGGATCTCGCTCTGCTGCCTTCCAGCCTCCGCCCTTGCCCTGCGGGCTCTCCACATAGCAGCGGATCTCGCTCTGCTGATTCCCAGCCTCAGCCCTTGTCCTCTGGGCTCCCTGCCCGGCAGCCTGCCTCATTCCGGCTGCCTTCAGCCCTTGTCCTCTGGACCTCCCTACTTCTCCCATTGCTGTTATAGCCTTTCTGGGTCCCAGATTCATCAACAGGATTCGTGGGCTAGCTGACATTCAAGAGGTGTATCTCGTCCTCGTGAGTACAGTTCCTAAGTTCCCTTATGTAATACCATCAAGAGTGTTAGTACACAGATCCTGTCATTGCTGGCCCTCCACGTGGGTTTAGCGCTGTCAGTACCTGTAACAGCAATTGGGGGTAAGGTGCTTGCCGACTTTCCTCGCGGTCAGGTGCTTACCCCACATCCCTTTTCATATATTGGTTTTGATGTCACACTCTATTTTGCACTCCTGGGTTCTAGCATACCTGAGTCGTTGTTCCTGGGTGCACATTTCCCTTGCCATATTCGCTGCCTTAGTACTCGCCTGACTAATC
Source organism: Ambystoma mexicanum (assembly GCF_040938575.1). Classification (NCBI taxonomy): domain Eukaryota; kingdom Metazoa; phylum Chordata; class Amphibia; order Caudata; family Ambystomatidae; genus Ambystoma; species Ambystoma mexicanum. Next base: position 156,001,577 of record NC_090941.1, on the reverse strand, counting down.
CTGACACCGCCGCAGAGAACCAGTGAGTTGGCGGAATGTAAATGCTTATCTTGTGGCACTCCATTCAAGAAAATCATTACAATGTAACAATTTTGAATACCGAACAATTAATGAATTAAAGCAGAAGCAGTTTTTTGAATGTCAAACATGTAAAGAAACTGAACAAAAGTGGCAAAGAAGAATGTTCGCTTATAAGGGAATAGCAGTGGGGTACGTTTATAACCAGCATTATAAACAGCCAAGAGGCTGTCAGACTTTGATAGAACTACTGGTGGGGAAAACCTTTAACAAGCATTACCAACAACTAAGTGGCTATGGGAAAGTTATATTGAGAAAACCACTGGAAAAAACCTCAACCAGTATTTTCATCAGTCAAAAAGTGGTGAGAAAACTTCAATAAAGCAACCAAGGCATAAATCCCCTCATATGAGATATACTTTTGGGAAAACTTCTCATATTGCCAACAGCCAAAAGACTGAAACCATTTGAAGGCAACAAGGGCGCAACTCTTCCTTTTTGGGCTCTCAAGTGGAGGAAGAGTATAACCCAAACTGCCAACAGTCAACAAGTCTTGCTTGAAAGGAGTTTGTACCTTTTTCCCGAATATAATGGTTTGCATGAACCAAAAGTTCTAAAAATGCTACCACGAAAGGTTCGAACACCAAAAAAAAAAAAAAGAAAAAGAAATGGGGGCTGCAGGGGTGGCCCCCGTAACACCATGCTCACTATACTTTACAGTATAGTGATCAGGGGGAACCCATACAGCCTTCCACAAAAAAAAAAAGACCCTTCTGCGCCGGTTCCCGATCACGGAAGTGAAAGGGAACTGGCGCCGCAGGGACCCAGCGTGAAGAAGAAGGTAAGTGGGGTTTGTTTATGTTGGGGGTGTGGGTCGGGGTGTGTTGAGGGTGTGGGTGGGGGTGTGTCATGGGTGTGTTGTGGGTGGGAGTGTGTCATGGGTGTGTTGTGGGTGTGAGTGTGGGTATGTAAGTGTGGTCGCATGAGAAAGGTGCAAACCTTTCGTAGTTCGCACCTTTCTCATGCGAACTTTCCGGCCGCGGCACATTCAGCTGCAGTCGGATCACGTAGATCCGTTTGAAAGTAGTTGTAGGAGTTTGTCTTCCTGGGAGGCGAGTATACCAGGAAAGGGCATGTAGTGGTTAGTCCTGGCAGGCGAGTGGACCAGGAAAGAAGAGATTTGGTAAGAAAACCTTTGTGGCAAAAAGGTGTTGATTATTGACAACCAGTGGCATTTCTAAGACAAATGGATTTGCTATTCTGACAAAAGTATTTCAAGAAGATGAAATGAGAAAGATTGAAGTGTGGTCTTGAAAATAAGTAGTTCTTTTGAAGAAAGTGCTACATGAGAACAGAAAAATTGCATTGGTTGAACTTGTGTTTGTGAAAGGAGGACAATTATCTTTTCAAGAGGGATATTGTGGAAAACATTGAACTGTTTTGAACTGTTTTGAACTATCACCACATTTTGTGGAAGAGACATGTGTCCCAGAGAAAGACACAGTGCTTGACAAAGACTTTTCTATTACTTTGAACAGAAATTTGTTGAATCAGAACTGCGATCTAAGTGGTCCTGAATTAATCCAGGGGAAGGGAGTTCAACCCTGGTTGCAAGGTTTGCCTTCAAGAACTTTTAACTTTGAATTATAAAATTGTTTAGTTGTATATGTTTTTTTGTGTGCATTAGTGTGAGGCCCATAGATATTTTGGACACTTGGTCAGTTTTCTTTAGTTTTAGTTTGCGAGGCAGGGACCTCTCTAGTAGGTTAGGGAATGTTAGGCGTTTTTCAAAACCCCTTTTTATCTATCTATATATTTGTTGAAGTGTATTTGTATGTTCGAGTTTGGCTCCAGCCCCATAACAGTTGCTGGGCTGAACTTCTGACCCAAGGTCGGTAAACCAGTCTGGGGTTTACTGGCGATAGTAAAATTGGACCAACTCCACCCATTTGTCCTGCACAGGGGGGGGAGTGGGGTCCGGCCCTGTGCCATCAGTATTGGCGATTTCAGGAGATTGCGGATTATGCAATTTTTCAAAAATAGGAAGTAATGACCCCCACATGCATGTCAGCTACAGACCCGTGCAACGCCGGGTGGTACCGCTAATTTTGGAATAAATGGCAAACCTTTAGAAAACCTTACTTTTGTGTCTGTCTCACATTCCTGACCCCTCACACAACCTTCAAACAAACATTGAAGTAACTGGGGACAAGATGAGGAGAAGTAGGGGCAGAAAACCCTCTTTTTTGTGCGGGGGCCTGACTCTAGAGGGTTAGACAGGACTAGTGAAAGAGCGAAAGAGTCAAAGGCTACCCTTATCATTGACACACAGGAGGTAACCCTGTATTTGCAGTGAGGCTAGATTCACATATACTAGCTTAAGGAGATCACCAGGAAGTAGTAATGTCTAAAAACAAAGTTTAATTTTTCATTTACACATTTACAATCGCGTACTACTACTCAAGCAGCAGCACATGAAATAACAGTCACTTTGTTTGATACTAACCCACACATATGCATTTCGATTTGTGTTGTGCATACCTCAAGTGCCAAATAGGCACATGTCTATTTTTAAATATGTGTAAATGAAAAATTAAACTTTGTTTTAAGACATTACTATTTCCTGGTGATCCCTTGTAACTGGAGACATACATGCCCCCATGAAACAGTCACACCACAGTTAAAGCCATCACCCCCTCGAATAACCTAGAATTGACTAACAAACGTACTATCCAAACACATTAAAAACACTGGCGAAAACACTAACATGAGGACCGCCTCACCCTAAAGTCATTACATAATCATCACTGGGCAATCATCACCGAAGCTAAAGGTGCATATTAAATCTCGACAGTCACTAACAAGGTTAAAACCTCTTTGTGGCAGTTTAAACACTGCTCCATCTCTTGCGCGACATGGTAATCAGAGAGGCCACAGGAAAATGTAACAATTTAATCACCAAGACCAATATGTTGTCAGATTTTATTCATGCATCAAAATAGACACCCGCTCATGATCCCATATCATTGGGACAACCTTTGCACCCTTCACCCACAGTGACCTTGCTGATACGATTGTTGCACTGAAACGTACCTCATACATGGACAGCCTCCTTCCCTCTGCCATTATGAAAGTTCTCAGATCCAGCCTTTACACCTCCTCCAAATAGTTAGTTAATGCGTTGCTTTGCTCCATCAGGACATCCGCCAAGGCACCTAAAAACAAGATCAATCCACCCACACTTCAACAAAACACTCTAGACCCAGCTGACCTTGCTGCCTACTGGCCTATAACTAGCCTTTCATCCATTGGTAAAATCATTGGTAGTTGCAATCCAACTACATGATCGCAATAAGCAACACAGGCATGTCCACGATGGCCAATTGGGACACCATTCAGTTCATAAAGGGCACTGTGCAAACTATGGATAAAGGGGACTCCTGCCTCTTTATCCTCCTTGGCCTCTCTGGGGCATTTGAAAAATCAACCACTTTACACTTACAAGTCTACTGGCAGATAGAATGGGGCTAACAGGTACAGTTCTCAACTGGTTCACCAGCAACCTCTTGGACTGATAGCAAGCAACCTACATGGGTATATTTAGATCCAACCATCACCCGATCTGCTGCAGCATCCCACAGTTATCAATACTCTCCCCAGTGATCTTCAAGCTTTATATGGAACCAATCGTGTCGCTTCTGAAGGACCTTCATATCTCACTTCACCAATATGACAACAATACTCAGATAGCCTCTAAATGAATTGCAGTGAAGCCTTTTCACGCCTCAGGAAAGGCCTCGTCTTCATCCAAACTTAGATGGCAAGTGTCTACATGAAACTCAATTCCACCAAACAGACTTTGTCCCACTTGGACATCCATCTAAAAAGGAGGCCATTTATGGGTGGCTGAACGACATGCACCTTTGCTAGATTCACACCTCAGTTAACCCCATGTGCCATACCTCTCAAGTTCATAGACAGCAATTTCTCCTTCTGGCAACATATCTACACAAACAAACACCACTAGAATCAACTAGTTGATCCTCAGGAAGAAAACCCTACCTCCCATTGGAAGATTTCAGTACAGCTGTCTGGTAATCTCACCTCAATGGAGGAAGCGCTTTCTTCGCCAGTGTGAATTCTACACACCTGCCCCCCCCTTAGGGTCTTTCAATACACTGCTGTGCACCTCATATCGAGAACTGAGAAAATTGACCCCATCCCCCTCATTCTACAAGAATTACACTGGCTACCCAACCCCAGCCAAGATGCTCTTCAAAATTACCTGCATCAAATATAAGGAAACAACTGCCCAAACACTAGCATACCTAGCCAAAAAATTCACTGGCACCGGTAGAATGAGCGGCTCCATAAAGCAGACCACTGCAAGATGGCAGACTAAACTAATGTGCAAAGAGAAAACCAGCAAATAGGTATTTTCTTGCTAGGCCACACCTTACTGGAACACCAGCCTTTTTGCAATCAGGACTGTTCCAATGCACTTGCAGTTCAGGAACCTAAAACCCTTCAGGGAATACCTAGGGCTCACTTAGGACATGTTACACCTAGGTGTATACCACCAATGTATTGTGGGATAGCCAATCTACTATAACCTATACCCCCCCCCTTTCAACCTCTGTTAACTCTGTATTAATTGTAATACAGTGCGCTTTTGTTTCCTAGCTACATTTGTGCTATATGAAGACGGACACAAATACAATGTGTGGAGAACCATAAAGGCTGTGTCATGTGTGGTAGGTCAGAAGAAAGACACAGACTGATTAGACATTCTGCCTCATGATTTTATTAAATAATAAGAAAAGGCCTATCTTTCACTATTCTACAGGGTTTCCCTAACAAAAATAGTTAAGGTGCTCGTCAGTAGTCAGTGAATGTCTATAAATGAAGAACTGTCCAACTCTAACCTATCTGACCCTACCACTATTCTTAACAACTTAAATAGAGGAGAAGGCCTCCCTTCACCTGAGGTTTCTTCACTTGGCTTGGCTTTCAATCGTTCTTCCAGAAATTATCTTAAGATAGTCCCTATCAGTTACTTTTATCAATTCATACAGTTCATGTATTGAGGTCCTGACTTTGTGTTTCTCCTCCTTATTTTCGTTATATGGCTTGATCCTTCTCTCCATTTCCGTTGGTTGCTTTGCCAAAAATTACTTTTCCCCTCGGGAATATCTCTCAATAGTTCAATTTCCTTGAATCTTTCATTCTCAGTTGTTTGGAGTGCTTTTTTCAAAGTTTGATTTCTTATACTCTGCTCTTAAATGACTGACTCTTGTCTGTCTCGTGGATTTTCTAGGTATATTCTATAATCCATTGGGTACAAGTCTTTCAGACTTCCTTTTACTACTTTTATTGTATTTTCTCTTTCTTGACTGTACTGAGGATTCTCTTTCACTCTTATTATATCTTTATGACTTCATGACTGCGGCGAGTAGGAGCAGTCCAATAATGATTTTCCTTCACGCTTATTAGATCCCTATGCTTGTGACAGTGATGAATAGGAACATTACAGTAATGATTTTTACTCACTCTTCTTATAACGCTACTCTCGTGATTGTGACGAGAAGAAGCAGTCCAGTAATGATTTTTGTGCTCTGATTATGTTCCTAATCTCTTGACTGTGATGAGTAGGAGCATCCCAGTAATGATTTTCATTCGCTCCTCTTATTTTTGCTCTCAGGACTGTAGTGAGTAGAAGCAGTCTAATAATGACTCATGCACTCTTGTTATATCTGTACTCTCGTGACTACTTTGTGTAGTTTAATTCCAGTAATGATTCACAATCCCTTCCAAGTGTCTCCAGTTATCCCCTTTACCTTCAGTGATAACGGTTAACGTCACCGGGTTCTTCACAGGCTCAGTATTCAATTCCCTTGCTCTGTTCCTGGCGTCTCGCAGATCTTGACCAGTTTCTCTTGCCTTGTTTCGTCTAGAAGAATTCGGCATAGCTTTTACCAACTATGCTGACGATACACAAATTCTTCTCCCACTTTCGGGTGACTCTTAGCAAGACCGCAACACTCTCCAGAAGACATATGCTTGCATCCAGGCCTGGATGGCAGCCAATGACCTATGACTAAATGGGGAAAAAACAGAAATTCTACTAGTAGGCCCCAAAGAGTCCCAGAAAAAAAACAGACACCAAATACAGCTCCTTCAGCATTGAGAACACTGTCATCACAGTCTCTGCTGCAGTAAAATCCCTAGGTGTATACCTGGACTCCACCATATCTACGGAAAGACAAGTCAGCGCCATCTCATCATCCACTGCCCTCACTACAAAAATCAATGCAGTGAAACCTCACCTATCACCAAAAAACCGCCTCAACATTGCAAGAGCCCCCATTGGCGCAAAGTTGGACTATTGCAACATCCTACTCCTTGACACATCTACCAATAACATCAACAAACTACAAACAGCGCAAAACAACGCTCTCAGGGCACTCTAAGCATCCCTAGGAGAGAGCATATCTCTCAGGCGAGGAAAGATGTACACTGTCTCCTTATCAAAGAGCGCATACTGTTCAAGGCCCTCACCATCACACACAGATGCCTCTCCCAGTACGCCCCATTTTACATAGCCGAACAAATACATCAGGTGCTCGTGCTTAGACCAAAACGAGACCAATAGTCTCACCTACTCTCAGTTCCAGCGTTCAATAGAACGAAAGCTGGCGGCACCAGCTTCGAAGTGTTAGCCCCCAAAGCTTGGAACGCCCTCCCACTTAGCCTAAGAAACAAAAAAACTCACAGCGTTCAGAAAGGCGCTAAAAACCAAGCTATTCAACTAGAGCTACCTGATTGCTTCTAATGATGTTCCCCTGTAACCTTGGAACACCGCCACAACTTTGTCTTTGAACCTTTGTAATTCTGTTTTGATGATTATGTTTTTTATGTTGTATCTAAGTAAATATACTTTTAACAGCGCCACGATGCCCCAGGGCCGCTGTGCGCTTTATAAATCCAAATAAAGAAATACATAGTCTTCAAGCCAACCAGGAGGATGCAGAAAGACCCCAATTAACTTCACTTTGAAACATTTCAATGTCTGCATTGCACTCAGTAGGTTATGTCTCAACTTCACAATGAACCAATAGAATACAAAACGCCTCATCAAAAAAGAAGTAATTATGCCACAGGACGAAACCTGCAGAAGCAGATGAGGTTCTGTTTGTTAGAATCATCCTTTAAGCATAAAAGGGGATACCAGTCCACAGTTTAGGGGCCAAAATTCTTCAGTGTTCTGTCACCCAGCAACAGGGAAAACCCTAGGGCCTCCAGAAAGAAGTGGATATTGTCCTCCTTAAACTTAGTGGGATACCCTTATTAGGCAATGAGCAACTTCAGATGATTCGGTTAATGGATTTCTGTGGATCTGCAGGTATTCTTTGTGTCTTTTTCCACCAAACAACTTAGCGCATTGTTTACTATGACAAGATGGCATAACATCTTTAAAGCCTAGGTCGTACCTGTACCCAATGTAGGCTAGATTTTTACTTTGCTTTTCCTTCATGTATGGACAGTTTTGGAAACCACACCCCTATAACTCTGTGGCCATACTCAGTTCAGAGCCGACACGAAGAACATTTAGGTCTGCTTAGGATGTGAAGGGTGGAGGACGCACCTTCTTAGTTTTTTCTTCATTTTTATTTTCCTTGTCAGTTACTAAAGATCTTTTTTTGTTGAACTCACGGTAGCTCCTATGCTGATTTGCCACTACTATAATGGATCCAACTCAAACTATACTGCCCAGGGATACATGGTTTTGCCAAAATAATAACCAGGGCTCCAGTTCTCTGAGAAAAGTTCATCAAATTAGAATCAATAAGATACAACATAGTTACGAACTTAATCCCTGCCCCATTCCACCCAATTATATCCGCCAACAGCGAACTTGCAGAGTGAAGACTTTAATTTCATGTGCTTTACTAAATGTCAGATCAGCAACTAGTAATGCTCTGCCATCGCGGATCTCCTCTCCCAATATAGTTTGGCTATGTTGTCATCACTGAGACCTGGTTAAACGAGGCATGCTGCAATAACTTTTACCTACTGGTTCCTAATGCTGGGGTTTTGTCATAAAATGGGCTAATAAGAAGAACAGCCATAGGATAGCATTGTTTTTTTGTTTTAAAATCTTTAGCTCTACAGAAGTTTGAACTCAAAAACAGATGAACTATCCCAAATGTGCTTCTTTACCCTTACGATCACTACTTTGAAAATGTTCGACTGTATTAAAATACCACTCCCCACACCCCACGGCTCTGCCAGTAACGGTGTGGCAGGGATGGAGAAATTATTTTCCACCATCTCCCGTCTAAATAGGGACTTCTCTTTTTGGGTGACCATAACATTTGGATGGACTGGCCAGATTATGGCGGGCCTTGCAGACTATCAGAGTTACTAGCCTGCCAGGCAACTCATTCTTACACTTCATTCAGCTTGCATCAGGATGGCCACTGCTTCAACGTCATCTTTTCAGAGAGATTGGTTTAACTCTTCTTGCCACCTATCCCATTTCCTAGAGTGGGTGACCACTATGCCAGTTCCTTCACAATCACAAGCTCCTAGCATGTTAAGAATGGGTGCTCTTTCGCAGCTAAACTATGGCAATCCAAAAAGCTCAGAAATACTAATATCCCCATGTGTGATAACCAGCCGTCCATTAACTCTTTGGCAAATGTCAACATTCTATACATTCTATTAAATTGGTACTTGAGTCTGCTCCTCTTTTTCATCCCGGATCAGACAAATATCTACTAAACCTGGGGACTCCTTCGGAACTAAGGATATTGCAGGAAAGAAAAATCATGGCGAAAGAACAAAGGGCACGTCCCTCCTTCTAGAAGTACATGAATCCCTACAGCTTTAAAAAAAAAAAAATGTAAAAAAAGAAAAAAAAAAATGCCATTTTCTTGGCCAAATCCACTTTATTACACAATCAAATCGACACATCCATTAATAAGCCTGCCAAGTATTTTTTTTAATTATAAATACATTCATCATCCCACCTTGCTTCCTCCATGTAGCAAATCAATCTGATCATTTCTTTTCTGAAAAAATTCATAAGATCTACCTAGCTCTGCAATCCACTAAAACCCCTTCTTGCTCATTTTGAGTTCCCCATATTTTGACAGCAGGGACCGGTTAAGTTTACGCTTCAACATAAACAGGTCCCTGCCACCAAATGTTTGTCATGTGACCTGCAAAGAGGATGGCGAAATGATTCGTACAAGCATGTACACTGCCTTTTGCCCTCCACCTCTGCAGTCCTCCATGCAAATTGAGTAAACGCTGCCTGCCATGTTTGGCATGTTTGCCAGCGTTTGCAATGGATCCCTATGGATTCTGCATGCTTTTTATAGGCCCAAAAGACCAGAGAACTCCATAGGGATCCCCAGCATTTGCATCAGCAGGAAATGCATGTCAGCGCAAATGTTGGAGGATTTTTATGGTGCAGAGAAAGGGGGGCGGCAGAAATTTAAGTCTCATTCCGCCCCTCCTCTCCCCCATACAAATGAACGAAAATTAACCGTGGCTGGAACGGACAGCATGAAAGCCGTATACAATGCTTTTACGCTGTCGATTCCTGCCGGGTACCATTTACGCCAAGCCAAAAATGAGCTCCTTATTTTCTAGTGGAACCACAATCCACATGTCCACCTTTGATGTATTTTAAGCCTGTGTAGCCCAGGTCCACTCCGTGGCTTTGAATCAACGTATCACACATTTTGTAAATGTATCCAGTAACCAGGTGATTGTCCCTCTAGGACTTAAATCAACCATCATTACGCCCCTGAACCAGAAACGATCCCTTGATCCTACATAACTGGGACATTTTCGTCCCATAGCTGGCCTTCCCTGGATGGCTAGGATTCTTGTGCAAGTACAATTGATAGATTTTTTTGGAACAAAATTCTGGATCAACTCCAGTCAGGTTTTTGCCCTAAACATGGGACAGAAACTTCTGTTCTCTGTGTGGGTTGACCTCTTGTACCACTGTTGGCGAAACAGATGGAGGCTGCCTAAAAGGACATTTCAAGGATGTTTATTTTTAAATGATAAAGAAAGGCCTCAATAACTAAAATAAAGGGTGCTCATCGGTCTGCTACAGAAATAGAAAATTGGCCTCTGTCAATACCTACTTCCTATCTAGCCCTACCACTATTTAAAACAACCTAAATAGACAGATGCTTCTGCTACTGGTTGATGGGCCTTGCCCGGCCAACGTCACTGGCTTTGATCTCCAAAACCGCTCAGTTCCATTAAAGAAAAAAAAGTGTTCATTATAAAAATATTGCAAAAGTTCCTTTAGCAATTCCAGCAAAAATGTCTTCATCTGTTACCTCACAACAACATTCTATAATTTACCCCCATCACACTCCCCATGAGCTGTATCAATTCTTGATAATGGCTTAAAGTTACATTTCTGTTTATTCGAGGGATTCTTCTTGTCTCCCTTTTCTGTCCAATTGCAGAATTTTCTGTAGTCTTGTGTTTCATATATTGAAACGCTCCTGGTTCGTTCCTACTTGTTACTTCAATGGGATCTTCCAGACCCTGTTGCTGCTTTATAGCCAATACTATTTTGCTACAAGTTTCTTGAGTTCCTGTAACCTTAATTATATTTTATTTCTCTTCGTTCCACCCTTCTTCCCCTCCCGTGAGCAACCCTGCTACCCATATCTGTGTCGGGTCTGCTCCCTGGTAACAGGGTAACTCTCCAATGTCTGCTTCTCTCTTCAGCTTGCGATGGCCACTCCAACAGCTCCTCCGTTAACCTCTGGTCCTCTTCTCCATGTGGGTATTGTGAGAAACCTGAGGGTATTTTCCAGAGTAGACCTAGAGAATGCCTTATTCAGGTGGCCTGGGAAGGGCTGGCCCTCTCAGATCCCAACCCTGGGGGTGGACGAGCGAGGATCACCTGGGTAGGGGAGCCCGGGGTTGTGCTCAGGGAAATGCCCCAGGTGAGACTCAGTATTATACCGGGGAAGAAGGCGAGTATGAAGTCTCTGTGGCTTTTATAGGCTGCTCTACATCTACATCCCTTCTGCCCAAAGAATCTCCCTTACCAGAAGCCAACAACCCCTCCGTATCTGGTAAACCTATTAAGAAACCAAACCCCATTACAGTAGGAAATATCTCCCAGAATCCCTGTTTTTCAGTTACCTACCCGAGTACTCCCAGTCATTCTTCTCCATGTCCCTCCGATTATTATTTCCCAAAACCCCAGTGTACTTTGACAAAACGGTACCATTCCCACAACCCCCCTGTTCATTTCACAATAATAATCCCGGTCATTCCTGTCTGTTTCACAAACCCTACCCATCTCATCCTTCCGAGTTAACCAACCCCCTTCTTATAATACCTTTTCCCCCCATCTTACCATGAAAGACAACGGACTAACGTCAGGGCCGTTTACCTGACATGTCCCGACACAAGGGTCAGGCAGAGTCAGGCAATTAACAGGAATCACGCACACCTGACGGCCCTTTCTCTTCCCCAGAGGGATAAAAGGTGGAAAACGAGAGCACACTACAAGCAAGTGTGTTACACTTCGGGCTTCCTTGCGGAACACGACTCCTTTACAAGCTCCTCTGTGGACCAGATACAGGTTGCCATGGCGCCTGTACAAACGACAGTCTGTGTCAGCTGACACGTCCTGTACGTGGAAGACGTACGGCAAGACACGCCCCCCATACGGCTTTAAAACCACCGTCTTCCAAGGGGCTCGTTGCTGCTAATTAGCATTACAAGCTACAGCGGTTACATCCGTTTATTCCTTTGTGTCTTCTCCGCACAAATTCCTAATCCGTTTACCTGGTTTTCTGACCCTTTGCCTGGCTTCTGGATTGGCTTGCCTCCTCCTTTATTCCTGTCGTACTCGCCTGGCTGTTGACCCGGAACGTTATTGGATCCTGCTGTCTCTTGCGGTACTCCATTGAACCACCTTACCTTCCCCGCAGGTGACTTGCTATCAATCATCCGGAACTTTTCTATGCTTTATCTGGATGCGTGTGTTCAAGTAAATACTTATAATTGGCAATTCCATCCCTGCGTTTATTTTCTCCACGACCTTGTTTGGCTCTTCACCTTCTGTTGGATTCTGGGACATTGAGTGACTATATTGTGAACTTATCTTCAAATGCATATAAACGCTTTGCTGATACTGCACCAACCCGGCACTAGTGCAACCCTTGTGCCGTTCGGGGCTATTTCCCTATACTAACATTCCTGTTTGTTATTTTCTCCTTTCGTTGTATGGACTACTTTCCATCCTCAAAATATCCATATTCAGGTTAGTTGTTAATGGTTCGATACTTTAGGAAGTCTCTTTAGAATTATTTTTCCATTCATTGTGCTTATTCATATTTTTGTAGATTCATTCCGGGGAAGCTCCACTCCAATACTTATCTAGGTATATTCCTGTAAATACTGCTGTTCCGATTACTTGATTTATTCTCAACACTGTCTAATATCTTTGTATTCCTTTGCAGCATTGGTATTGGCGGTGTGTGTTCTCCCCGCTCTTTTATTCAATTGACACCTCTGTCTGTCCCAATCGAAACAGCAGAGAGGTACAACTGTAGAAAAGAGCCCCTCTTTGAGGAAGCTCGAGTCTTGTACTCAGGGGAGCTGGGATGGAAGGCTGAATATCGATTCTTGTACAACCATCATCTCCAAGGTCACTCATCCTCATCTTGGGCCTATTTCGGAGTGGTGAGTAACAGAAAGGCAGACCGCACGATGAGACCGCTAAACCGGCACGGCAATTCAAGAGGAGGAAAAGGGCAGCAAGAACCGAAGGGGCGACAAGGAGAGAAGCAACCTTGCCCTTTACGACCCAGACCTGCGGAACCTCCCTGAAAGGAACTGTAAGACCGCGGACAATAGCTATGGTGTGTAGCGGCAGATGTCAATGGTACACAAAGCATGCCTACGCTGATAAGCAGGACAGAGAGATGCCTGCTACCGTGGTACCGTCCTTGATTCCAGATACCAGAGAAACCAAGCAGTTCATCACAGTCGGTGAGCAGAAGGGAGAGCCGATAAGAAACCGAACTTTATGAATGAAAGTGGCAAAGTAGCAAACGAAGGGAAGTTCAGGGACTTGTTTACGTTAAGGGAAAACCAGCTGCAGAGGGGTCCGGCACCATATTGGTGCGCACTCGACACCACTCTGGTGAATCCCACATTTCAGAACTACTGATACCAGAAGGCCGTAGGAGGGCCTTTACCAGAATCTCAAAGTAGTCATACAGGGGTCTTACAAAATCCTCTGTACAGTTGAACGCCTTTGAACAGAAAAGTAGAAAGAAGGAAGAAGGAAGTCTGTGTGATTGGCAGTAGTGAACCCGACTGAGGGAGGCTGAGAATTGTCTATGGAGAGTTGTTTTAAAAGACATTATGGCCTGTGAATTCAACGAACCAAGTGTTGTGAAACTCCGTAGTGAACCCGCAGAAGGAGGCAAACATCAAGAAGGGGTCTGAGCCCGGCAGCGGGGGATCCTAGGGTGAAAAGTCATTGCCCAAGACTGGTGAATATAAAAAGAAGAAAACTTATGAATACTAGCCATAGTGAACCAAGCAGAGGGAGGCTGAGAATCGAGAGGGTTCCGAGCCCGATCAACTGAGACCCTGGGAGCTAGTATGAGCCCGACTGAAGGGGACTGGCCAACACCTGAAGGAAAGGGTCCTAGCCAGACAGAGGGAGACCCGAAAGAAAGGCCTGAGCCAATCGAGGGAGGCCAGAAAGACATTTGTGTGAGCAATTGTGAAAACCAGGTCCAAGCCCGGCTGGGAGAGACCCGGGAAGAATAGATCTGAGTCTTGTAGAGAAAGACCAGGGGAAGTGGTTTGAACCCCCCGGGTATCCCGGCACTTGTGGAATAAGTGACATTTGAGAGAGGTCCGAGTCTGGAAGAGGGGGACCCAGGGGTGAAGAACTATCACCTTAACTGCAGAACAACAGGAACTTTCATTTGTTTTCTTTTTGATTACACCAGGCCCTCGAAGGAAGAGACTTTTTTTTATCAAAAGAGACTTATCCAGCGAATATTCTGATAGTTGAAGACAGAACTCTCATCTCATGCTGGAAAGCCAGAGCATGTACTGTGCTCAGAAGTGCCACCTTATCCTGTGTTCACAATATAGGCAAGGGAGAGCCCTGGCCAACACATCCTGACTTATTATTTGTGAACACTTCTTTCTTTATTGTAAACCCTATCCCACACTCTTCCTAGAATAGTTGTAAAGACTGGCAATAGGACTTTTTAGTATAGGCCTTTTATTTTGACAAGACGCCACAAGGACTGCCTTATTTTTCATTTGATGGTCGAAGATGGCTCCCATCTTAGATTTAGATTAGGCACTTTTCCAACCTGCATACTGTTTAAAATAAACGCCCTTAAATCATAATCACTTGTGTCAGTCTTTACTGTTGCCATCATGAGTTCCATACAGTTCCGCTTCGACTGATCCTCCGCTCTACCGGCTCCTGTAATAGTGTCTCGGCACAGACCCAAAGCATCATTCCTTGATAGGATTCTGGTGTCCGCGTTAGCGGGCTCCCATCCCACCACAGCCTCAGCGTGGTCACGCCACCAGTGAAGACTGCCTTTCTAACTCAGTCTCTGCAGCAGCTCGTCCACCGCACATATTGCTGTTCCTTAGGCGTCCTTCTTTCTCTACTCACTGTGGTCGAGCTACCACTGGTTCCTCAGTACTGAGCGACTCTGCCCCTACTAGACGTCAAGTCATCAGAGGCTCGCCTCTGCACTGGATTCTCTCCCCCTCTGGGTGGTTGGCCTTTTATTTCAGCTGCATTGTTTCAGGCAAGCAGCATGTTGTTCCTCTTTGTATTCGGAATTCTCTGCAGCGTTGTACAAAGCCAACAAGAAGCGTAAAATGCCATTTCTCGTTATAAGGAATATCGTATTATTAGTATGTTTCTCAATTCCCAGACATGCAAATACTGTTTTCATTGAGGAGAGTTCCTTATGGGAATGAGAGTCCTTGTCCCCGAGAGGGGCGTCACTTCCAGTGAGGTGCAACTTGTCCAGACCCTTAAGGAGGATCTTGCTTAGTGGGCTCACCTCAGTACCCTCAAAAGGGGTTGCTCCCCCTGGGGAGAAGGGATGAATACTTCAGATTCATCACACATTCTACATTCCAAGCAAGGCTATCTGTCTGTTAATCATACTAGATCTGCCTGCTGGTTTTCATATGGTAGACCATTCAATCCTTCTTTCATGGTTAGAAGGCCCTATTGTGGTCTCTGGTTCTGCCGTGGAATTGTTTTCAAAGCTTTTTGTCCGGGGTGAACTCAAATGGTGAAACCTGGTCAATTCACCTCTACCTCCCCTCTTTGGTTACCTGCGTTCTTTCACAGGGCTCCTCACTGTCGCCTCTCCTCTTTAACATTTACCTTCTGACTCCGAGGTCTCTTATTCAAAACTTTAATATTGGTTTCCACTCTTGCACGGACCCCACTCAGTTGTTCCACAAAGCATCTGGTCCCCAAGAGACTTTTGAGCAACTCCAGCAGTGCTGGAGAGAGGTCAATTTTTGGTTGACTAATTATAATCTTCAACTCAATCCTACAAAAACTGATCTTATGCTTGTGGGACCGAAACATCTATTAAATGATTGGTCAGGTCACCCTCCATCACTTTTGCCGTTTGGCCTTGTTACCACCTTCACCTAAAAGTTGAAAAAACCTTGATACGAGCTGGGAACACGAAATGAGGCGGACTACACAAATCAATGAGATGGTTAAATCTTTTATTTTTCTGCATCCACCTATTGCAGCAAACTTATCCTCATCTCCCTCATTCGTAACCACGCTATAGTGGTGAGGGCATTGGTGATTTCTCACCTAGATTACCCATTTGCAGTATAAATAGCCCTCCCCAACTTCCTTCTTCACGGACATCAGATTGCTCAAAATGCAGCCATTCGCCTTCTTTTTCATGTACTTAATTTCTCCGCCACATCTGGCCTCAGACGATATTTATATTGGTTTCCTGTGTCCCTTCATATCACCTTCAAGATACTATGCTTGGTGTTGTTTGAATGTACCCATGGTCTGGCACCACAATACCCAACAAATAAAATTCAACCATACCAACATTCACACTCTGATCAACACAGTCACATATTTAAAAAAAAAAAAACTACTTCCCACTTTACCACTAGAAGAGATCAGCGATTCTCTGTTATTGGACCTCATCTTTGGACCAACCTTCCAATACATCTTTAGACGTTGACCTCATTGCTATTCTTTAGAAGAACCCTTAAAATCCTGCTCTTCTAACTTTTTCTGGTAATATCTTTTTTTTTCTTTTTTAAATCTTTATCCTCAGTATATCCTCAAATTCCTTTGGTGTCATCTGTGCCCAGATGCAGTGAACTCTGCCCAAGACCCTAATTGGGGTATGCGCCATACAAAATAAATCAAATCATCAAGGGGAGCACAGTAAAAGTATAAATTAAATACTGTACCTCTGGCTGGGCGTATTGAAAAAGCAATTCCTTTTTCTGTGATTATTGGCTTCCAGCTGAATTCAGCAGGATAATTCCTGCGATTATACACAGTGATGGTGGTTCTGAATCCAGTTTCAACCAAGAGGCAGTTGGAGGGACACAAAGTCAGATCGTTGGTGGACAGCTCTAGGGCAACCGGGACCGCTGCAGCAGTTATCAACACATGGCCAGTGGGCTTCTGATTAATGGAATAGGTAACAGATCTTAAAAGAAAAACAAAAAATGAACATTACAATGCATGTTTGCACCTTAAAGAGTGCAGCATTCTTAATACACAAAAGTGTTTAATAAAGAAGTACTTAACATCATTTTTGTTTCTCTGAGTTAGTGAAGCAAAGTGTAACTTGCAACATCATCAAGACTTGTGGTTTTTGGTTTGTTGAATCAACTAACTTGTTAACTCTGGAAGCAACAATATTTATGAAGATCCTTGCCCAATTCCTTTATGTGTGTCGTACCACAGCACTAAGTAAGATTTGGAGGTGCTAGTTTTCGTAGCCAAGTCTCAGATGTAGCACTTGCACCAGGTAGTCTCACATCTAGATCAAAGACGCCCACCTGTACCTATAAGTGGGTTCTTCTCATTAATATTCCATAATTGCCTCCAACCCACCTCTCTTTGAACAAAGAACGTGTTACAGATGTTCAGACCATAATGAGAGAAAGTGGCTATTGATCGTAGAAATTGCACCAGTTTTGGGCATGTCAATTTCTTAACTTTTAATGAATTGATTAAGAACATTGAGCTCCAAAATGAAATCAGCAATCAAGGCTACTCCTTTCAGTCTCTCCTCAACATGCCACCACCAATTTGGACTATACAATGAATTCATTTGATGTACTACACACTAACTAATGACACATACAGCTGCCTGTTCAACAAAGTCTAAAACATAAGGAACACAAGAGTGTCTACCAGGGGGACCTGCTAGCACTTGGAGGAAACACACAATCAGGTGATGAGAGCGCTCATTGGAAGACCACTCATGCTATGACAATCAGCTAGAAAGAAAATAATTGGATAATAATCACCCACAGAGCAGGCCACCCTGGCTGGTATCAGACCACCAGCCTGAGTTACGTGCACAATCGCAGTGAGAGCCCATTAAGAGGGAAGCCCACTGCAGTTAATGGTCTGGATTGTATGTGGGGGAGGTTATTGCCAGTAGCACCCCTGACTTCTTGGAGGAAACAAGGTACCAATGTGCACAAAACAAATAAGGAAACTTACCTTTTGTCATCTTTTCAGTTACTTTGCTGCACCAAGACCATGCTTGCCCGTTTTCGGCCTTCATAATATAACAATCAAGAAGACAGAAAAGGACTGGTATGCTCAGGGTACACCGACAAAGATGAATGCGGCAGAAAGGTAAGTGAGCTGCTGTCACAAAGCGGAGCAAAAGGAATTGTGGCCATCATCAAGTTCGGAAAGCAAGCTGGTACCGGTATGCTAACCACTTGTTCCAAGTAATGGGACTGCCACACAAGTCACATGGAATAATATTGCTTCATGAAATGGTGGGATGATCCGTTTAATTTAGGCCAGAATATTAATTTAATTTTAAAAATCCCAAATTATTCAACCCTGGTGCTACAACAAACTAATAAGGGGACTACAAGCGGTTCCTAATACTGAAGTAGGGATTCTTGCAGGTCGGATTAATCACTGTGAATCAATCTAAATGCTAATAAGGTGCATGTAGGAGCACACACGTGAGGACAATATCACTTAAATAATGTGGTACATCAGACAAAAGATGGACTATGGCTTGAATCCACAGTGGTTACATGTCTAGAGAGCTTGTGCACTTAGTCACACCAGCATGTATCAGACACACCCCAAATGCAAAGTAAACAAGTTTTGCAAAGGGGTGGATAGTTTGAACAGAGGGCACAGCTGCCAACACGGTAAGCTAATATAAAACAAGTTAATGTGCTTTTGGGGGCCTTTTCTCTGAAAAATATTAGTTATGATTTAACTTGACCGACTGTTACGGATACTTTGGTCTTTAAGGAGTACAAATCTACATTATGTATTCTGGGTGCAAACTGGTGGATGCTCTACCTAGCAGAGTTGAAGAAGCAAGGGCTTTACCCAAATACTAATATTTAGTAGCCTTTCCACTGTAACCTGTATTATAAAGCTGAGTGGGAGTCATTGAGAGGTTCCCACAGTAGAATTGGGGTTTAAATTAATAAAGGCTTATTTGGGTTAAAATTAAGTTTGAGCCAAGAAAAATAACTTGCAACTAAACAGCAGAATGCTTGGTCTGCGGGCTCCAACAAGGCAATGTAACTAGGTTTAACAAAAGTCTCAATCCAGGGTTCTCTCCAGGAAGCATTTATCAGTTTCTAACAGTCTGGGGGTTTTAAGTGCCCGCACACTTCTTTCTTGTGCTCAGGTTTTGTGTTCTGCTTTTCGTTCCAGTCTGTTGAACGCCTGGGCCACCCTTCAGCTACAGTGTCAGGTCATGTCATTTTAGGCCTTGGCAGCACATGAAGGGAGGCAAGGCCCAGGAGCTCCCACCACACCAGGGGTTAGGCCACTTGGGCTGATAGGCAGACTGGTTTAGTTGTCACAGCCCTATTTCTCACCGCTATCATACATAGGACGTTTTTTTCCACAATCTCTCCAAATGCTACCTAGACACCTGGCCATGGGCCTATGCCTCCCACGCTTCTCAGCTCCCTTTTATCAGGCACATAAAATGCCAGATCCCGCTGTCACTCTCCTTGGCTGCACCGCCATCTTTTCCACCTTATTCTCCCTGAAGCTTCTTCAGACTATGCGCTTCTCCTTTCCATCTCTTTATTGCATTCCAATCCACTTCCTAGTCTCTTCCTCCCCTCAACCCCTTACCACATCTTCTTACTTGCTGCCTCCTTCTTAGTTGTTGCTGCCTGCCAAATTACCACTTCCTCACAACTTTCTCCCTCCTCTTCTCTAGCCTCCTTTCTCTAACCTACTCTCCCCTTCTCTAGATCCACCCCTTTCTTCTCGGTCCTCCTTCTGCTCCTTTCTCCAACACGCTCCTGCACTGCTCTCCCCAAACACTCACCTTTCTCACAATGCAGGGACTGCCTTCCCTAAACACTGAGATTGTGTCTCTACACGGGATTGGTCAAGGTTCACATGGTGATGGGTTTCTTGCCTCCCACGACCCAGATCCTGCCTTCTGTGGAGCTGTGTACCAAGTCTTTATGAATGCTTGCTGCCATTGTGTGATTACTACTGCATGTGTACAGGCAAACACTACTGCAGTGGAGCAGAGTGCTCCGACTCTCCCTCCCACTCCCCACCTGTGGGCAATGTTTAGAAAGTCTTGGCATTCTCACACATATTGGTTCCAATTCTCTTCTCCTGAGTTGTTTTCTGGTTTTTCCTTGCCACACACCACCTCTTAATACAATCTCTGGGTTTTACTGGGAGCTAGCATTTCTCTTCTGCACTGTTCCTCTCATATCATGCCTCATTATGGGAATACCAGGCCAAGTGTCAGGGGTGTGAGAAACACATGGTGACAGCAAGTAAGACAGACACAAGTGATCACAGTTCAAGGTTGTTTATTGAACAATGAATGCTGCATGCAGGTTGGAAAAAAGCCTAATCTAAACATAAATCTAAGATGGGAGCAAGCGTCGACCAGAACATGAAAAATAAGGCAGTCCTATTGGTGTCGTGTCAAAATCAAAAAAGGCCTATACTAAGAAACCTATTGCCAAACTCACAACTAATACAAAAAGGGGTATGGGATAGTTTTCAAGAGAAGAAAGAAGTGTTCTCAAATAATATGCCAGGATGTGTTAGCCTGGGTCTCCCTACCCCACGTTTTGGACACGGGGTAAGACGGGAGCTTGGAGCACAGTACAGTCTCGGTCCTCTCCAGCACGAGACGACAGTTCCAATGGTAGTTCTTAGGACCGCCGATGGCTAAGTCTCATTTCCTAAGAAAGTATCTTGCCTTCTAGGCCTGGTGTGTTCAAATAACCAAAAACAAAAGTTCCTTTAACAAATGAAAGTTTGTTTACAAAGTTTGCTGGATGACAGTCACCCATAGGTTCCCCCCGCTTCTGGGCGCTGACCGATCTCAATTGTTTATCACAGTTTCACATAGGGTGACTACTTCACCCCTGTGTCCCCCTCTTCTGGGGCTGACCCTTCACATATCATATTTCAAAATATATTACAGTTCCTTTATCAAACAACTTTGGGTGAAAGCTTCACCTCTGGATCTCCCTCGGTCGCACTTGGACCCCTTTTCTCTTTATATATTCTTGGGTTATGGCTTCACCCCTCGGTCAGGCTCCGACTCCTCTTGGCTTTTAGCAGGATTCAATTCCCTTGGTTTCTCAATGTTTTCTCTCAATACGGCATTCGCTCGCCATTCTTTCACAGCGCTTGTAGATCAAAGTCTTTCGATTGCACAGGGACTTTGCTTGACCCTCTGTATGACCACGTTGACCTATTTTGCGGGCCTTCCTACGGCCTTCTGTTACTTGTAGTTTATCTCATATGGGGCTCGACCAGAGTCTTGTGATTTAGCACCCACATGGTGCCAATTTTCCCTCTGTAGCTGTAGCTGAACTCTGGTTCATCAGCTTTGGTTCAAAACTTGCCACTTTGCGATTCTTATTCATCACAGCCCAGGTCTCATCTCTTTTCTCCTCAACTCACCGTCTGTGTCGAACCACTTGGCTGTTGGTTTCTCTGGAGTCAAGGCTGGTACCACGGGCACAGGAGCTTCCCTCGCTCCTGCTCATCGGCCTAGGTTTGCCCCGTGTACCAATGACATCTGCTGCAGGTCACTTGTGCTATTGTTCGCAGTCTTAGGCTCTCTTCCACAAAGGTTCCGCGGGTGGGGCAAAAAGGACTAGGTCACTTCTCTCCTTGCCACCCTCTCGATTCCTGCCACCTTTCTCCTCCTTTTGAACTGCTGCGTGGTAGCAGTCTTGTCGTGCTGTCTTCTGTACTCGCCTTGCTCCTACTGTGCTCTCTGGTGTCACCTTTTATTCCTGTGGGGAAGGGAAAGGGCTGTCAGGTGTGTGTGATTCTGAATAATTGCCTGACTTTGCATGAAGTTGAGGTTGGAATGTGTCAAGTAAACGGTTCTGGGATTAGTCCGTTGTCTGTGGTGGTGTGAAAGAGTGTTCTTGTCGGAAAAGGGGAGAGGCAGAATTTCCAGATGTCTTACCGGGACAGAAGGGAAAGAAGTGTTACATGGAATAAAAACCTTTGTATCAGGGTTTGAGGATCTTGGAAGGGTAGGTTACATTTGACCAGGAGTTTAGAAAATGATCTTCAGAGGAACAGGATTGTTGGAGCTTGTGAAGCACACATGAATAACTGAGATTGTGAAATTAACACAGGGGATTCTGGGACCAGTAGTGTTTTGTCAGGCAGGTGGAGTGTTCATAAAAGAATAATCAAAAGGATGTGGAGAAGAATGGTTGAGAATTTTCCAGTAGGAAGTGGAAAAGCAGGGTTTCTGGGAGATGTGATTTTCCAATTTAATAAGGTTCATGCTCCTAGAGGATTTACCAGATAGGAGGGGGTTGGTAGATTCTGATATGATACGGGAGACTTTATGGGAGAAAGGGGGCCAGATGTAGTACAGCCCACAAAGGTCTCTGGGACCTCGCCATCCATGTCTTCTTCATTTGTAACATACCGCGTCTCACCTGGGGCATTCCGCCCCCTAAGCACAACCCTGGGTTCACCTACCCAGGTGATCCTCCCCCAGTGATGCACCCCCAGGAACGGGATCCAACAGCGATGGCTGTGTCCTGGCCACATGAATAAGGGATTCTCAAGGCTTTACATGGGGAAAACCCTCAGGTTTCTCACAGGGGTCAGAAATGTGAAGCAACAACTTTATGAAAGTTTTTCAACAAATGCCATTTAATTAAATCAAAAGGTTGGATAAACACCTCACTATCCCTACCCTGACAAGGGTTTCCAGGCCTAAAATAAACTAAAGGTAGACGCCCTTACAAAAGGTTTCTGTCCCTCGCACTTGTACACATACCAAATCAATTAGGAAATATATGGTAGTTTAACAACAATAAACACAGTAATATAGGTCACAACACACTAGCTGCTTCTATGGATAACCTGGGTGAATTCCCATTCCCCAGATTCAAGCAGGTCTTTCTTTAAATCTTAAAAAGTATAAGAAAATCCAGTATCATACCAAAATGGTCCACTTCAGTTCTTTTCCTAATCCAACTTAACACAAAGTTCCCACATGGATTCCAACGATAGTTCACAATTGTTAATAACACTTTCCTCTGTCTACTTGTATTCTAGGTCTTGAGATAGCTTCTTGTCATCAACAATGAATAGTTTGTAACTTCATTAACTTCAAAACAAATGTCTTTGATACAATGTTTTGGCATTGCTTAAACTTCACTACTGCTTTATCAAAACAGGCATAATATTTCAAAACCTCATTAGCTTCAAAACAAAGGTCATTGTCGCAATGTTTTGGCACCACTTCAACTTCGTCATAAGCTTTACCCACTACAGTACTTTATGAGCTTTTGCCTGGTTTACTCATGACAAGTTTATCACTTCTGCAACACTTTGTTCCGGTATATTCTTGCCAGAACAGAACCAATGGTTACCAATGTTCTCGGTCTGGTATACTCTCCTGCCAGCCAAGATAAACCATTGCAGTTCACTGTACATGTATACTCTCCTGTTCGAACAGAACCAATTTGCACAAAGTTCCAAGACATGTATACTCCCTTGCCAGGCCCCACTTCTACTTCCAAGTACTTCTGTGGTAAGGATCAACTTCAAATGTTTTAACAATGTCTTCAGCTTCACAACATTGGATTTAGAATTCTCTTCAGGGGACACAAGAATCACACTGGTGCTATTTGTTACACCTAAATGTTTGTCGCACGCAAGATAGGCAATGCTTCCTTCCTCCTGAACCTCTTGTACCAGAAGGGTAGCCCTCCTGCCAATATTGTTCCACCTTTGTATTGACCAACTGCTGATTATTGCTCTTCCTTGTTTTCACACTTCTTTGGCTTTTGCAATGTGGGTTTAAAACCATCTCTACATCTGTGCAATCTTTCTCATACACTTTGTTATGTTCAGTTATCTTCTCTTGTTTAGGCAACCCTGGTCGTTTGTCAATTGCCTCAGTGTATGTCCCGTTTGGCTTTGGCAATGATGGTTTGGGTTCCCTTCTTATATATTGGCCCTTGACCACTTTATAGCAATCACCTCCTTCAGATGGCATCTTTGGAGTCTCTGTCTGCTAACTGCTTTGGTTTATATCAGCCTGGTATATAATATAGTCATTAATCTGTTTTACATTTGTTCGGTATTCAATAGTGTGTCTGGGCTCAGGCAATGAGTAACCACGGAGTGCTCCGGGGTCGCAACTCATCAGTGAACTCACCAGTGGTGTGCGTGTCCGTGTAGCTTGGAGCTTCCAGCTAGTCTTGTTCACTTCTGCTGTGCGGCCCGGCAACTTCTACTGCAACGCCTCCTGCATCTTGGAGCCCTTGCGGCTCCGCAAGTGCTATGGGGATCACCTGCCAACGCTGAAAGCTGCACGTTGGGAAAAAATCACCAGCAGGTGCGCTTTCCACCGCGCAAACTCTGCAGCTGAAATCTCGAGACCACACGCCCCTCTCAGGACTGGCATCAGCTTCTCTCGCTGCTCTGGTCCTGACGTTCTGGTTCTTTCACGATTTCTTCTGCTGCTTCGTGGAATGCATTAAACTCCACCACCCACTACTACTCCTACTCTCCTGCTGCTGCTCTGGCCACCTCCCTTTCTTCCGCCTTGATCTTGAACTCATGGCCTGCACCTAAGATCGCCTTTTATGTCTCCCAGCCATCCTCCAGTGTGGGTCATTAATCCCAATGGTTGCACTCTGCAAATCTGTGCTTCTGCACCCATCTTCTTCGTCCCAGTACTCTGGGAATTCTGGTACGAAGACCCTATAACAAAAGTTAGTTATTTTAATATTATCCTCAAGTTCCATTTTCTCATTAAAAATATTCCTTAAAGGATTATCACCAGGATAAAAAGGTATTTTTGGTTTTGCAGAGGATTGAGGTTTTTCTAGTTTCAGTTAACAACCTCTCTGCAAGCTTTTCTTCTGACTCATACGATTTCCTATTTTTGGGAGTGTTCTAACTCTGGTAACAGATTTTCTCACCCTTAATACATGTCGTCCAGTTACCACTGTCTTCACTCACACGATTATTAACTTTAGGGAATACCTGGTCTCTTTGGCAACATGCAATTACATGCACTGGCATTAATGATAGCCCTTTCCTGGAGGTAGACAAATACTGCGTTTCATCCCATTAAGTCCTACTGGGGCCCTTTTCGTCCCAGTTGATCCTCCCAGCTAGCACTGCCCACCAGGGTCAGGAAGTGTCCGTCTTTCCCTGGCCACCTGAGAGGAGACTTTAGGTAGGGTTTTGGTGATGACTCTGCAGGGTTCATCACACAAGGAAGAAAGGCATATGTAGAGGACACACTCTTCATAGGAGGTCCCCTTAAAGGGACAGGATTAAAAACCCCTGCCATATGACAGGGTCAGGTGGGGTGAGAGCCAGGGCAGTCCTCCCACTGCCTGAGGCCAATCATCACTTAACAGGTGGCGGCATCTGGGATCTATTGATGTGAATTAAATAAGCCATGCCTGAAATATACACACTGCAATATACTAATGGCAGGAAAATGAGCATGATGGCCTCTGAGTGAACTTTATTCAGGACTCGTTTACAGTGAATTAAGGTGTGTGCCAACTGTGCATGGTGTTACTGTCTGCAAATTAAAAATATTGTGCAAAAAGTAGCCAATTCTTTGCCTGCATGACAATCTTAAGTGCAAGTTCCTTGCTATAGTGACTAACACCCAGTTGATAGTCCCCTTTGCCCCTTTACGAAATGTCACCTCCGGGGAGCAGGCAGAACGGGACCAAATCAGCTATCGACCATGTGCTTAGAAGGCCACAGTCCTAAATGTGAGCCTCTCTCGTGCATGCTCCCAGCTTATCAATGTAAAAATATTGGGGGATAGATTGAGCGTTGTATGGACGAAAGAGGATTAAGGACAATGAGTACAGTAGTCACTAGAATTAGTAATTTACTCCAACATTCTCTACCCTTTTCTCCATACTTAAGAATCATCCTACAGCACAATGGGAGGATGGACAAATAAGGAGGATAGACAGTGGAGCTGTGGGGCAAAGCCCACTTAACTGACTTGCAAATTTCTTCCAAGGAAACATGAATTTTAAAAGCCACCAAAGCTGTTTTGGCATAGTCTAGAGGAGCCTAAATTCACCTGAATCCCACAGCAGGAGCCACCCTCCAGGCAGCTACACAGTTTAATTCCAAAATGTCAGCCAGCCCTTATCAAGGTCAGTACCACAGGTACACAAAGGGGGAGAGCAACAAAGGTGACGAGGAAGTTGCAGACTATCACAGCCAATACTGATAAGGGTAAACACCTAAAGGCAGTTAAGCAAGGGTGGTCCAAGAGGATGTGGCCAGCTTGCTATACAAACGGCTGGCATTTTGAAAATGGTGTGGATATTTGAGGATGGATACAGAGCTTTTGAGGAGTGGAATGAGAGAGAGAGAGAGAGAGAGAGAGAGAAATAGGGGCGAGGTGGAGAGGGGAGAGGAGGAGAGAGGACTAAAAGTTGAAGATGTAGTAATAAAGAGGATGTGAGAGTTCCAAATGGGGAGAAGTGAAGCAGCATGTTCGGAAGGAGGATGGTGGTGACATCAAGGGAGAGGCAGACAAGTGGGTTAAGGAAGAGGATGGGACTGGAGTTGAGGAGGAACCTCAGGGTGGAGATCCGAGGCATCAGCCGAGTTGGAGGAGTGTGCTAAGGAGAAAGTCAGAAGAGGAATCAAAAAGGAGTAAAGAGCTATCAGTGAGACGGTTGGACAAGAAGGCTAAAAGGTAGGTGAGAAAGACCAAGGAGTGGGAGTATACGCATCTGGCAAAACAGAACATGTGATGGCAAGAATGAGAAATGGAGAGTAGGAGGTGCAGAAAAGGCTGCTTTAGGCACAAAATCACTGACTGAAGGAGGAAGATGCAGGTGGGGAGTTGGGGCTAGAGTCAGCACCTTAAGACAGAGGTGGAGAAGGCAAAAAAAGCTCAGCTGGCCAGCCTCTTGGTGGAAGCTATGGGTTTATCTTTCTACCATCGAGGTCTAAATTCTACGGCTGTCCAGGCTTAGCATGCAAGCGTACGTGGGGCCCCAAGAACCAGGTGAAGGGTCTGCAAGGGTCAAGGATGAGAAGAAAACCTATATCTACATAAAAGAGCCAAGCAAGAATTATGGAGACATTCTGTCACGTCTCGGCTAAATTGGAAACTGCCTTGGCGATTGTCTGAGCGCTATCCGGCACGTAAAACCCTTTAAAACTACAACTCCCACAACTCTTGCTATTATAGTAACGTGACATACACGCATGACGTTGCTGTGTTTTCATTTGTTGTGAACTGCATTTAACTCCCGTCTATCCGGAGATCGAGTGCTCCTAAACTGTTGTTAGTTACGAGCTCTGTTCCCGGACTCCTGTTTGAATCCTTGACTACCCGGCGCTCGAATCAAGTTATTGTCTCTGCCTTGTCCTTATCTGCCTCCCGACGCCTGCCTCCCTCGATTGTTCCCCTTGGATATGAACCCGGCTTGCTCACCATTGACCTCCCATTTCTGAATCCTTAAGTTTTGGTGACCTGGTAGCCCGAACATTTCCGTAAGGGAAATAGCGTGAGGTGAACGCCCGCTTCCCTGATCATTTCATTTCTTTCCTTGTCCACTCCTGTTACTTTGAACACTTTTGGGACGCTCTGCTGTTTACACTTTGGATTGCTTTGAACCTTTTTGGGACGCTCTGCTGTTTACACTTTGGATTGCTTTGAACCTTTTTGGGACGCTCTGCTGCATTGACTCTGGATTGCTTTGAACACTTTTTGGGACGCTCTGCTGCTTTCACCGTGGTGTCCCTAGGATACTGGCACACCTTCCCTTCACCAGACATCCTCCTTGTTTTCTGCACTTCGATACTAGTAGGTTACTGGTATATTGTTCCTACGGAGCAGGTAAGAGTGGGTAATTGTGGGCGGTGTTGGCTGTTTGTTCTCCGGCACTACTTGGCTGCATTTCCTGAACAACTGTTTTGTTCTTTGTCCCTCTAGCTCTGACGATTCTGCTCCGGCCTTTTCACTCAAGCCCCCGGCCTGCCAGGTGTATTGATCCCTGAAGGCTGAGCTCTTGGGAGGGAAGTCTTTGGCACATCACCATAAAGATCCCAGATTCCTCGAGTGAAAGGAACTTCCCCAGAAGAGTGGGGAAGTATTATCTGCAACAACCAGAAAACAATCTCTGAGTTGTGACACATTCAAACAACCAAGACTGACTCATAAGTGTTGGCATATTCCCAGAAAGGATCCCAGATTGTTGGATATGAAATTCAGACTTCTCTTAATCACAAGGAGAAGCCATCCTGTTGCATAACGTTTTTTTTAGTTGTCCCACTTGTGCAACAATCCCCAAAAAATATAAACCTTTTAAAACCTAAGGTTTCTGTGCTTGAATCTTGACGATTAGGCCCGGCTTCATGGCAGTGACTAACTGCAAAGGACACAGGAAAGATTGGCGAGGTTTCTCCCTGCTTTGCATCTCCCAGACGAGCATAGGAGTGGTCTATTTGTTGGCTCAGGCTGCAACAGCACATGGTGCCACATATGCGTGCATGACGATTAGAGGATCCAGGAGTCACGGAGTAAAAAAAGCTTAGCACATTAAACTCAGTATTTCTGAAAAGGCACCACAAATATGAATAATTAGATCTCTTAAGTAAAGACAGAGCCATGTGGTATAGAAATTTTGCGCTGCATCAGAAGTCTTATGGAATCACAAAGACATGTTCTCCTTCAGTACTGAAACAGGTGTTGTGTGAATAGCTTCTCCCTTATATCTGGCAAAAAGTGCTTAAACTGAAGTACTCTAAATAGGGATAGGATGAAAATGTCGAACCCCTTTGCTGCAAAACCGAAAATGTAGGATTTTTCTGGTCTCATTGTTGCACCTTTTCGTACAAATATATTTGATAAATGTGGCAGGGTTATTAATTGAGAATAAAGGGATGTGGGTGGGGGGTGTTGCAGGCTTCTCCCCCCCGCATTTATTTGTGCGAAAAATTGCAGATAAACTGAAAAAAGATAGGATTTTCGGTATTTGCAGTAAAGGATTCAGTATTTTCCCATAGATCCCTCTAAATAGACTTCTGTGGAATGTAGCGCTCAAGAGAATAAAAGGTGGCTTTCTCGAATAAGATTATCGACACAAACCCTGCTACCCACAATTTGCAGAGCAACTATTATGTTAGATAGCCTTACTTCTTGAAGTCTCCCACTTCGTTGGTCTCGTAGGTTACAGGAATGTGAATCTGTGACAAGGGCGGTACCACATGAGACAGGGGGCTGGTTTGCTGCAGTTCCTCACTATCAATTTCTAGTTGGATCCAGACGTACATGGGCAGGTTGTTGAGGACAGTCATTTGCTTCACAGTTGTGGAGGACACACAAACTTCACCAAAGTCTATGGTAGCAGGGCCTGAAAATAAAATCGCCAATTGAAACTGGTTACACTACAACATCATCAAAACACAATCCTTTATGGGGACCAAACTCCCAGTGTTTTAAGAGACTTTTAAAAAAACATTTAAAGTTAAAATGGTTTCAAAGGTTTACAGTTTAGCTCTGGGAAAAGGGTTGTCATTATAAAATATGTTCTTGAATGTAATAAGCTGATGAACACAAATACCTTCCTCACTACAAATTACTGTTAAAAAAGTCGGGTTCTTATATTGTGCTTCATGCCTCAAAGTGCGGACCAGGTTTTGAAACTGTCCTGCTTGGCGTTGTTTTGTTTCCAAGACAAGCCTGTTGCCCCAGAGCTAAAGAAGTTTTAGGTCCCTCCCGGTCTAAGTCCATGCAGTTTCCAAGGAACCCTGCAAACAGATAGGGCCTATTTTCAACTCTACACAGCAGAATGTATGGTCAGAATTTGGGAAACCTTAGATCCAACTTTTAAGTACAAATTTGCAACCTAACCCGCTTTCACTGAAACCCCTGCTTTCAATAAACCCAGAAGCTGATTGCATTCTTTATTAAACGTAGGCCACACAGATGTGCAGGCCTTCACATCACTATGCCTTATGCTGGAGGAAAACCTCAACATGGAAGCAAGGGTCGCCATCAAGCACTATGCATTTGTATTCAACAAGTAGTTTTACATTCAAGCCTCCCGCCCCTAGATTCACTGCATTTTTTAAAAAATGCTCTACAAAACAGCCTTTACATGTTAATGCCCTTGTCTCACCTTTAAGTCCACTCTCACGCGTTCTAAAAACCTACGAGGCAAGGAGCACTCCCAGATAAATTAAGGGGGACAACCCACACTAGTAGTAACTCCGATTTACCCTCGACTTAAACCTAGAAAGGGATGTTTAAGTTGCAAAGAAGTCCCTATGGCTCCGCTCTCATTTGCACCTGGGTTTTGTTAATCAAAAAAGCCCCCTCTATGTTGAGGTCAAGGGGAAATCAGACGTTTTCATACAATTGTAACTTTATTGAGAATCAGCTCCCAGTGTATAGAGGAAATGGATGTTAGTATTAATCAATTTGAATATAAGGTTCTCAGGGGGTGGGGCGGGGGCCTTAGTGTGACACAAATATGTTTAGCACACATGTACATTATAAATCTATACAGATTTATGGAACATTATTTCATCACGAAAAATTACGAGGTTACTCACCGTAGTGACCACCTTACTCACCGTAGTGACCACCTTACTCCTAGTCCATAGTCCCCTTTCCTCCATACTTATGGGGACATCTCTCCGTCCTGTGGGACGGGACCGGAGCACTTTGTAAAAAGCATCCACATTTTTCCAAACATTTGTCCTTCCTCTCTTTCTTGCGCGTGGCTCGTCATGTTGCCGTAACCCCGCCCACCTTGGCTCCGCCCCACGCAACGCCCATCAGTACTTTTCTATCGCCGGGTCAAAGACCCCTTAGCAATAACAGAGGAACCTTTATTAGAGGGGACGGCGGGTGGGTGTATGGAGGAAAGGGGACTATGGACCAAGAAAAAGGTGGTCACTACGGTGAGTAACCAGGTAATACTCCTACGTCCCGTCCCCTTTCCTCCATACTTATGGGAGATTCCCAAGCACTCCTTACAGGAACGATGGGTGGATGGAAATACCCCTTACTGAAACAGGGTCTTCAGTACAGCCTGACCAAACTGAGCGTCAGCTCTTGAGCTCATGTCGAGACAATAATGCTTACAGAAAGCAGATGGGGAGGCCCAAGTAGGTGCCCTAGCAATGGACTCCCAGGGGACATATTTCTGAAAAGCAACCGCGGCTGCCTTACCCCGCACCAGGTGTGCATGAATACCCTTAGGAGGTTTCAGCCCTTGGACGGTGAAAGACTCTGTGATGCAGGCGGCGATCCACCTAGAAATAGTTGCGTTAGACGCCTGCCTGCCCTGAGGGTTACCGAAGGTCGCAAAAAGTTGAGAAGAACTAACCTCGGAAGTCCTGTCCAGGTAGAACTTAAGAGCTCTTCGGACATCAAGACAGTGTAGAACCCTCTTAGCCTCAGAGGCAGGGTTAGGAAAAAAGACCGGTAGGGAGATCGACTGATTCAGATGGAATTCGGTCACTACCTTCGGTAGAAAGGCCGGGTTTGCCCGAAGGACTACCTTGTCCTTGTGAAAGACCAAGAAAGGATGCTCCACCGACAATGCCTGGAGCTCACTCACTCTCCTTGCTGACGTAACGGCGACCAAAAAGGACACTTTCCAAGACAAGTACTTGAGGTCCACCGTAGCCATTGGTTCAAAGGGTTTATGGCACAGCGCCGTCAGGACTACATTTAGGTCCCACGGCGGGTACCGGACTACGAACCGGAGGTGTGTCAACCCTGCAAAATGCCTCTTAACCACTGGGTTACTCAGAGAATAAGAGCACTGGTCCGTAGAAAGATAAGCGGAAACCGCTGAAAGGTAAATTCTGCATGACAGAACATGAACCCCTGACTCTGCTAGGGAGGAAACGAAGGACAGCACTGTGTCAATCGTGGCCACCCTTGGATCCAACTTCTTCTCCAAACACCAATGACAGAACCTGAGCCATTTACTCTTGTACTGAGATCTGGTCGAGGGTTTCCTGACTGCCTGGATAATGCGCATGTATCCGTAGACAAATTCAGATGCTCTAAAGACTTGAACTCAGACACCATGCCGCCAAGCTGAGCGATTGTGGGGAGGAGTGCCACATCTGCTGTTCCCCTTGGTGAAGAAGATCCGGAGTTACTGGTAACCTGATCGGCGGATACACCGACAGGTGTTGAAGTTCTGAGAACCAAAACCTGGCCGGCCAACACGGAGCTATGAGTAGAAGGGAACAGTTCACAGAGTTCTTCAACTTCCAAATTGCACGGTGAACTAGAGGCGGGAAGGCGTAAGCTCTCATGTTGTTACATGGAATCTGGAGAGCATCCCCCAGATAGGAGGCTCCCAGCCCCCCTCTGGAGGCATACTGTGGAAGCTTCTTGTTCACCGCCGTAGCGAAGAGGTCCACCTCCGGTGTGCCCCAACGCAAGAAAATCCATGAGAGTACCTCCGCCTTCAATTCCCACTCGTAGCTGACCACTGTCCGCTGGCTGAGGGCATCCGCTGTGACATTCAGCTGGCCTGGATGTGCACTGCAAGCAGCCAGACACCATGAAGCACGGGCCACTCCCAAATGTGGATAGACAGGTCCACGAGGGGGGAGACTTTGTTCCCCCTTGCTTGTTGATGTAATACATTGACACCACATTGTCCGTTCTTATGCGGACCACCTTGTTGACAATGAGCGGTCTGAACGCCCAGAGCGCTAGGAAGATCGCCAGAAGCTCCAGATTTATGTGGAGGAGCCTGTCCTGGGGCGACCAGAGGTCTGAGACCTGAAGAAGATCTAACGTCGCACCCCACCCCAAAAAGGAGGAGTCCGTCGTGATTGTCACCGTGGGGACCGGGTCCTGAAACCCCGCGCCCCCAGACAGGTTGCTGAGAGATGACCACCAATCCAGGTCCACTCTCATGGAATCCGGAATCATTATCTGCTTGGAATCCGAATCCACTGCCTGACGCCATGAACTCCGAAGAGCCATCTGGGTCAGTCTCATTTTGAGACGAGCAAGAGGAAGAGCCAGTACACACGAGGCCATGAGGCCCAGAAGCCTCTGGAACCACCAGGCCGACATGCTCTCCGACTGCGCAAACATCTGACACGTGGCTAACAGATCCGCCACTCTGTCCGCGGTCAGATACACTCTGCAGTCGATTGTGTTCCCACGAAAACCCAGGAAAATCAGGTCCTGTGAGACCGTCATGGAGGATTTCTGCCAGTTCACCGACAGCCCAAGATGGAACAGGAGCTGAAGGAGAGACTGGAGATTGCCCGCTGCCGCAGCGGACAAGGGCTGCGTAAGAGCCAATCGTTCAAATATGGATACACATCGATACCCTGGAGATAGGCCGCAATCACTGACATCTTCGCAAAGACACGCGGCGCCGAGCTGAGGCCAAAAGGAAGCACCCGAAACTGGAAGTGCTCCTCTCCCAAAGAGAAGCAGAGGTACCTCCTGTGTGGATTCCAAATCAGGATATGCATGTACGCGTCCTGAAGATTCACAACGCTGAGCCAATCGCCCATCTGTAAGGAGGAGCGTATCTGGCTGGGCGTGATCATCTTGATTTCTCTTGGGGTAGGAAAAGATTGAACTGGGAAAGGTCTAGGATGGTGCACAGGCCAGCCTGGTTGGGTTTGGGCACCGTAAACAGTCGGGAGTAGAAGCCCTCCCCTCGCTCCCCAAGGGGAACGGGTTCCACATCTCTGAGGCCCAGAAGTTTCTGAACTTCGGCCTTGAGGGAGGGTGAGCCCGACAGCTGAAAAGGGGGGTTGAGGGGTGGGGTAGGGGGTAAAAGTGGAAGCCCGCTTGAGCGACTGACAAGACCCATCTGTCTTCTGTGATGGTCTGCCACGCCTCCCAATGAGACGCAATGCGTCCTCCCACCAGGGTCTCATGCGAGCACGGAAAACCCTCATTTGGCAGGCTTATCGGTGGCGGTGCCACCTGAACCTGATGAGGAGGCTGAGGAGGGGGGAGAAAAACCGCGTGCGCTGTTGTCTACGGCAGTTATTCCCCGTATGAGTATCCACTCTGCGAGATTTGCGGTCGAGGAAGCCCCTAAAACCAGAGGAGGGTTGACTTTGAGACAATGGTCTCTGGGATTTGAAAGGAGCTTTGACCAGAACAGACAATGATTTAGCCGTCTGAGTGCTATCCTTGGTCTTGGTGAGCTCTACATCTGTAGTAGAATGAAAAAGCTCCTTACCATCGAATGGAAGGTCCAACACCTTGTCTTGCACTTCCTTAGAAAATTTAGTGGCATGCAGCCACGCCTGCCGTGAGGTATCAACCCCCAGCATCAGGCCCCGAGCCGAGGTGTCTACGTGATGAGCTGCAGCCTCCAGGAGATCCTGGGCCAAGACCCTGGCGTCGGAAAGGCCTCCTTTGAAATCTTCCAACTTCTCGATCGGGATGTGCTCCTCAAACTCCGACAGACCTTTCCACATCCGCATGTTAGCTCCCGCCAATATCAACTCAGCATTTGCCTGCCTGAGCTGCAAGGCTGAGTTGGCAAAGATTTTCCTCCCTAGGGAGTCAAGGAGCTTGTCCTCCTTACCCAAGACCTGAGTAGCCGTCGTGGAAGAGGATGCTGCAGGTCTGGATTGCAATGTAGCCGCAGCCACCACTGTGGAGGAGGGAGGCAGACAAGACGACAGGGCCACCTCTTCCGAGGAATGTAGCCTGTACCTTGCGTCAATCTTCTTATTGACAAAAAGTCCAGAGTGTGGCTTTTCCCAGACTCTTCAGACCTCAGCCAGAACGTCCTTCTGCAGGAACAGGCCGGTACGCTTCAAGGGAGACAGGGTGAACGCCCCAGAAAGCACGCCCTCCTGCGGAGCGGGTGCTTTGGGCACCAGAACATCTAAGAAACTCATCATGTCCAGTACCCAGTCATGAAAGGCTCTGATAGAGCGGGGAAGGTCCTCGTTGTCCTGATCGCCTTGAGGATCATCTGACAGGTCAGCATCCTGCTGAGCCATGTCAGGCACTGCCTTGTCCACTGGGGACAATGGAGGCAAAGGCGGAAGAGACGGGGAGGCACCACGGGCAAGGGAGGCGCCGGCGGAACCACCAGAGGAACGGGTGGAGCCGGAGGCGTAGGTCGACATATCTCCTTGAAAAGCCCTTTGAAATATTCCCTCCTGGGGTCGGTGCGCATAAGCGCTTGAAATTTACCGAAAAAGACGTCCTCCAGAGACTGTTTCGGAACCTGAGGAGGCCTCTCATGAGGTGGACAAATCCAGGGACGTAACGGGGAAGGATGCCACACAGGCCCCTCCGCCGACGTATCCACATAAATCAAAGGTGCCGCCCCCGCGGGCAACGAAACATTGTGCGGAAGAGGCATCCGGGCGTTCCAATCATAAACCAGCCGGTAAGGATGCGCACAAGGGACTTTAGGTTCACCCAAGGGACCAAGCCCTACACCAGAGGCCGATGGCATAGTTGTAGGGGTAGCACCTAAAATGGCAGCCGCGGTCGTGGCGGGAATGGACGCCATTTTGTCCTCATCTGAGGGGAACTGCAGCACGTGAGGAAGTGAGGCAGGGGTCCCAGTCGACGGATCAGGGGTCTTAATCTTAGCCTTAACATAAGGAACCTCGGCAGAGCCGGTACTATGAGGCCTGGAATGTTTTTGTGACATACCAATCGCCAACTGAGCCTTCGAAGGAAGGACCTCGGCACTGCAGGTAAAAGAAGAACTTTGCTTCTTTGCCCCCTCAACAGATCTGGTGTCACCAGACGAGCGGGAACGGTGAGCAACGGCTTTCACCGACAAGGGCTTGTCTGGCCTTTCAGAACTGTTGGTAGCTTTAGCCTCTGAACGAGGGACCTCAGACCCAGGCCCGGTAACAGCCTTATCTGCGCGGGCCTCGAACATCCGTTCGGTAACAACAAGCCCAGCCAAGGCCTCGGGGCGCACCCCGGTCTTGTGTTTGAGGGAAGTCGACAGAGCTCCGGTACCCCATGATTCAGTAGAACTGGGTCTACAAACAGCTCCCACAGGAGGGGCCTCGGAGCGTACTCCGGTATTCACAGGCCCCTTACGAAGACCCTCAGAGAAAACTCAGGTAGAATTATTAGGCCCAAAGAGCACCTCAGGGCGAACCCCGGTGACAGTGATCAACGCCCCTCCCGGACCGAGAGGAACCCGGGAAGGTATCCCCCGGCCGGGGTGCTCGGAAAAGTAAAGAAATTACCGGGCGTTTCTTCTTCTCGTCGATGAACGCCTGAAAATGCGACGGAGGAGTTCGTCGAATCACCTCCTCCGACCGCTCTAACCGACGTTGAAGTGCTCGGACCGAAAGGGAGTCACAGTAAAAACAGGAGTCCCAACGGTGTTCCGCACCCAAACACTCTAAACAAAGAGGATGGGGATCCGCCCTTGCGAAGCGACAGTGACACGATGAATAATCTGGAAAGTCTAACTTGAAAGACAGACAGACTAGTAAACGAACGCTAGCGAGAGCCAGAGAGGAAAAAAGGGAAGAAAATCTTCTAAGGATGCAAGTGCGTCCGGCCCCGATCGAGTGGAGAAAAGGACTGATTGGCGATGCACGGGTCGGAGCCAAGGTGGGCGGGGTTACGGCCGCGTGCCGGGCCCTGCGCAAGAAAGAGAGGAAGGACACATTTTGGGAAAGATTTGGATGCTTTTTACAAAGTGCTCCGGTCCCGTCCCACAGGACGGAGAGATGTCCCCATAAGTATGGAGGAAAGGGGACAGGACGTAGGAATATGTCTCGATACCCACAAATTATGGGATTGGCTATGCAGAGGTATCAATGACTTTTCATGGTGAAACAAACAGTGGCAAAACAAAGAGCACTGTCTTTGCAAGTGTATGTGGTAAGTCTCATGTAAGAGCGTAAGCAAAAAAAATAATAATTGTACTCTGTATATTTGCTGAGCCAGTGATATTGATTTTTCCAGTGTTTGTTAGAATGGTGGCCATGATGGATTGGGCGCATCAAAGATTTATATACAAAGCTTCCAATACATCTTCACAGCATTCTTTACCACACAAACCGTAGCTTCCATAAACACGATTAATAATAGCAATGGTAACATAAAAAATAAACACAAGGTAAAATGAAATGCTTATCAATGTACCAAGCACTGTGTAAGCAAAACAAGCTCCTTAAAGCAAAAAAACACTCGCTTATACAAAATTGTTGGCATGATGACACAATGAACTAGAATGCACTTGTTATCC
Organism: Ambystoma mexicanum; assembly: GCF_040938575.1. Lineage (NCBI taxonomy): Eukaryota > Metazoa > Chordata > Amphibia > Caudata > Ambystomatidae > Ambystoma > Ambystoma mexicanum. The sequence goes on along the minus strand of NC_090941.1, from coordinate 155,964,527 downwards.
ATCACAGGGCAACTTAATGGCAATAGGGCCCGCTAATAAGAATTTCCCAGAACTCTAGCAGAGAGCTAAAGACCTAAAACCTAAAAATAAGGCTGCTTTTAATCCAAGAAATTGTTTTGTTGGTTAATGGTGTTTAATCAGCGCATGAAAGTTGACCTCCTCTAAACCAATGGGGATGCAGTTAATCTCGGTGTTATTGACCTCATTCTAATCACTGGGAATTAAAGAGTGCCCTAACATTGCATACACCATTTTGTTTTACCACAAATTGACAATAGCCTTATGGACCACAGGAGGGGTCATTATTAGATTTCTGACCCCAAAACCCATCTAAACAAGCTCATTATCCATTCATTTTGTTTCATTGTTTAATTAAATGTATACGAAGGCGACATTATAAAGAATTTCAAACCAGCCTTCAAACAACTCCCCATTTCCTTTATCCAATAAACAACTCGCTTTTATTTTACGTTCCTGCATCAAAAACTCTATTGCATATCACACCTCCAACCCAAATCCAGCTGTGAGAAATGGGAACTGGAGATTGGGGTCAGGGTGTTTTAGACAGAAGAGGGAACACCTGGTCCTGGACAGTCCAAATTGATGTCCAACCAGAATCATTTCTACCCATCAACTCCTCAAAGCATTAAAGCACTAGAGCATCAAGAGAGTAAACAAAATCTCAGGATCACATTAAGCCTACTCTACTCCAGAACTAAACCAGTGTTGAATCGACCTGTCAGTTTAATCCATACAGCATCTTTTTGTCAAATAGAGGACCAGAATTACTGTTCCCTCTAATGTAATTCTCTACAGAAAACGAGCTTAGTTGCATACAGCACTACAATCGCCTTATTTTAAATAGAAGCAATTAAATCCTTGCGGACAAAGTGAAAAATAGTCATGAGTAGGTAACATTTCGCTCATCTGCAGTGAAAGATGAAGTGGCAGGATGAAAATGTATTATGTGGACACGTTTCTAAGACACTGGCCTTAACTGCTCAACCTGCTCTCCTTAGTTGTATGATATTGTTCTAAAATAATTTTGGACAAAAATGCCCTTTGGACCCAAGGGAGCTTGCCAGTACTTACCAATAACAATGCGATGGAGCTGCTGTGGAGTGAGAGTCCGACTGCAATCTTCTTTCTCTTGAGTGGTAGATGGAACTGCATTAAGCCCATCAGTCGCCTAACAGGAGAGGGGAGAAACAATAAAAGCAAATTGAGGCACTCTGGCAGAGTCCACAAATAAATATTCCAGTGCACATCTAACCTAAAATAAAAACATTGTTTTCGTTTGTGGTAAATGTTACCTAACGGGGTTTGAGATGCAACCGTGGGATTGCTCTTTCAGTCCCACACTTCTCGACCCCCCATAAAAGCAGGCAAATGAGTAAATTAGCGATTGAGGACAGTTCAAAGATAGATCCATTAAGGAACAATTGCTGCCATGGAGACCTGCAAGCAATGTTTCTATTACTTCTGCGTTTATTTTATAACAATAAAATTAAACAAAATATGAATTTGTGGAATGATTTCATGATCTTATTGGAATTGTTTTATTATGTTTTTTGCTTGTATAAGGTTTGCTTTGCCCTTCATATTAGACAATTGTAATTGTGTTAAAAGGCAGTCCTATATTATATTTGAGGGAAGAGATGCTGGGGTTTGAAAGGGTGGCCTTCCATGATGGAGACAGACTAAGGGTATTTGAATGTGGGCAAAATAGTGCTGTGTGTTATGTTGTTGGAGTAGAGTTCCAGTAAAGTGTCAAGTAGACCAAAGGAATGGACTCAAGAGGCAGCACGGGTGGGGGAGGGGGAGACAGATTGTTTAGGTGCGAAGGGAACAATGTGGCAATGTGGATAGTAGTAGGTGATGAAGGTGGACAGATTTGGAGGACTTGGCTATCTGGTTGATTTACAGACTAGTGGATTGAATTTGAAGAGGGATCGTGCTGAAAGGAGACCCAGCAGGCATTGGAGCATGAGGTACACAGAAGGATGTAGAGAGTGTATAAGTTGAAAAGTTGGGTATTCTGATGAGGTAGGCAAAGGACTAGAGTGGAAGGCCTCAGAAAAGGCTAGAACAATAGTCTAGTAGGGTTAGAACAAGGGTGGAGATGAGAGTTTTTAAAGTGCATGGTAGGAGGAGGAACATTATCCGTATATTTAGCAAGGTCAGCATTAGAGGGTACAATGGAGTAGACAATTTAGTTTAAGATCGCGGTCAAAGAGTTTCCCAAGGTTGCCGGCATTTGGCGATAACTTGAGAAGGGTGTGGGAAATGTGAGAAACCTGAAGGTGTCTCACCCGCTAATCCCCGGAGATCTGTCATCCAGGTAGCCATGACACAGCCATCTCTATTGGATCCAGTTCTTGGGTGTGGACCAGTGGGGGAAGATCACCTGGATGAGGGGTCTTCGGTGTGCAGAAGTGGGACAATTAAGGTTGAGATGCGGTACCCCCTTCATTGCAGCACCTTTTCCCCATCCTACTCTGTAAGATATTAAGAAGCTCTATCCCCCCCACCTTTTCTGACACCAACATGTTTTTACACCGTAACAGACAACAGACTAACACCAGAGCAGTTTACCCGACATATCCCAACACAAGGATCAGGCAGAGTCAGGCAATTGACTAATCGCACACACCTGATGGCCCTTTACCTGCCCCACAGGGATGAAAGACTGAGCACGAGTGCACACTACGAGCAAGGACGAACGCACGAGGAAACGGCCACAGCATACCGGACGTTCAAATGGCAGAGAAAGGAGTCGAGACCTGGAACGAGGGGGAACTACCCTAGTCCTTTTCAACTCAGACCTGCAAAGCCTCCGAAAAGGGAATTACAAGACCGGGAAGTACAACTGGCGTGTGTAGCAGCAGATGTCAATGGTGCACGGGGGGCCTCCCGTATTGATAACACAGGCGGGGAGGCACGCTGGCTACTGTCCTCGACTCCTGAAGCAAGCCAAGCCAGCAGACCCAATACAATCGGGTGAGTCGGAAGAAGCTCATAGCGAATTGAATCGTGTTGAGCCCAAGGTTGCAAGTGGCAACATTAGATGAACGCAAGAACTTGAGAACAAAGAACTTGTGTGTGTTTGAACTTTTGGGTGAAGCCTAGAGAAGGGCCAGCTGTAAAGTGGTAAGGTGCCGCAGGAGTGCTCATTCGAAGGACTCTCGCGGGCCCCTTTTGCGTTAAAACTGAAAGTACCAGAAGGCCCTAGATAAGGGCGGTGTGAGGTGTCAGAGTGGTCCTATAAAGGTCACATCCAACCCCTTGTACACTCGAAAGTCTCTGACCCATTGCCAAGAGAAAGCTAAGGGAAGTGAATCCTGCATCATGAGAAAGTAAAGTGAACTGTATATTTGGCAAAGCTCCCCATACAATCAACAGCTCATGAACAAATGTATCCTCACTGACATCTAAGGGACCCCAGAACTGGGGAAATCGGGATCCCAAGAGAGACAGTGTAATGGATTTCCATTTACTAGGGGGAAATCTCTCAGTTTTAGGCGCTCCTGTAATGGATCTTGCCATGAAAGTCAGATTTGCTGAATAGACTCACTTTCAGACAGTGCTCCATGTTTAAAAATAATGCTGGAAAAGGATAAGTACACACATGCGGCTCTGCCTGCATCTACTGACAAACCATGCAACTGCCTTGTTTGGAAACATAGCAGTCATAGATAACATGTGCATTGCATTAAATAGCCTGTTGAAACACAAGTTTCAAAAGACAGGGGTCTATTTTGTTTAGTAGGTACTCCTGATCTAAATAATATATGACTGTGTGGTCCCATGGTCTGGTGACCGATTAATATTTAAAAAATAAGCCATGCCTGGTTTGACATTGCGACCCCTGGGCCTATACAATTAGAAAGGCCAAAAGCATTTAGTGTCATTTTATCCTCAGCTTGTTGGACAGAGACTCACTCCTGACTGGGCCTCATGTGTACTCAGTTGCCTGGGTTGTGTTTCACCCAAAACCACCAACTGGTTTCAGCCCAGGAAACTCTCCTTTTCATCCCCCCCAATAGTCATTGTCACCTTCTCCGAGGAACAGGAAATTTAGTCGGGGAGTTACCTGGGAACCAGTGATTCCAAAGCAGCCCTGGCTGTACAATGGAAGGCACTGACCAGGTTGCGGATTAGTGGAGACTTTAATGAAGGAAGACAACAGAAGGGGTAGAGTTGGAGTAGCCCATGAGAGTACTTTCCAGAAGAAGGGTTCTACCATCTTGGGATTTCCTAGGGCTCCCAGGATGCCTTTGCTCCTGCCCCTTCCTGCAGACAGGGCAATCTGGGTAGGACACCAGAAAGGCAAAGTACTCTTGTTGCAGCTGTGTAGATTGTCCCTTCACAGAAGGCTTAAATTGTCTAAGCCTTACTGGCATTTTGCTTATATAGGGTGGTGAAGGGTAGACGCTCCCACCTACCAGAATAATCTTTGGACTCTTGAGGAAGAAGCTTATATCTGGAACTTTTTTGGAAGCAATCTGCTCCAAAGCCTTCTGCCACAGAGGTGAAGACCGAGGACCCCCCACAACGCAAATGAAAGCCTTTTTCCCTTAATCATTTTTGAGGGACATTTGCAATGATCTTCTGGCTGGACTAGGCCATATGCAGCTGAGAACATTGGTACCCATGAACCTCATCAATGAGGTGATAGAACACTGCAAGGGTCCTCCAAGACATTCCTGACTGGAAGTACAGAACAACTGCCTTATCTTGCCTCTAGAGACCCTGGACACCAAAGAACAATGGAAGGGAACCCTAGCTCTCGCTGCATCTCTGTACTGCTTTAACACCAGTGTCGGCGCCTTCAACACCATCTAAGTTGCTGCAAGGCAACAAACCACCAGAGTCATTTTTGACCTCAAATCTCAGCCACCACACTCATCTCTGAGCTTTGCTCAATGCCAAAGCTCCAAGGTTTCTGCATCCGAGACCCACCGATCCTTCTAGTGTACCCAATCTTGACAATGCATGGTTACTAGCTTCTTTGATTCCAAAACCGTCACTGCTGCAGTACCACAAGGCTGTGATGAGCGAATTGAGCCTCCTTCCCCCTAAAGCCAAGATTTTGATTCTCCCCATCCGAGTCTGCCACGTTACAGAGCCCTCAACCGGATACCACATGCCGTTTCCCAGTGTCTTAGACCCAAAAGCCATTGCTACTGTTGAACTGCACCACGTCTTTAAATCCAGTGGACACTGCTCAGTGGTGATTAAAGTGTCTAGGTGCCCGGGTTCAACACTGAAAAGCCTGCAAAGAAAATGTGATGGAGGTTCTGTCTGCCTGGTCTGATTTAAAGGGCCCTAGGGACATTTGGGACCCCACCCCTTAACATTTTACGACAATGCATAGAAGTGGAATATTCGCCATAGAAACTGTTTGCCGAGCTACACAAGTCTTAAAACCCAAAGTGCCCCTTTATTCCTAAATCTGCATTCCAAGTGTTTTTACTGACGGGGTGGGTTATTCGTGTTCATTAGTTATGTGTATTGTCTAGTTTAATTAAAGTATCCTATTATAGAACTTTGGTTAGACTTTTTCATTTTGGTACCCAAGTATTGGGTTTGTTTGGATTGCTTCTGTGCCATCTCACACCCCCTTCTGATGTATATAGCCTTGCGTTCTGCCTGGACTACTGCAAGAGGAAAAGGAGGTATACCTAGGGACTTCATTTGGGGGTTGCCAGGGGACGCAGCCGTGACTACTGTGTTCTCCCTTGCTACCCCTGTAATCTCCCTTGCTACCCCTGTTAAAAGAAAATATACTATTTTTTTTTAACACAATTTCCTGGAGTAGCAGGGGGACCCCACAGCCACTGTGGTGCAGGGGCTCTGCCACACCAGGTCTGGGGGTGCCCCGGCGCAGTACTCATCGTGCGTGGGAAAGAAGCATTCAGTAGGGGTTGGAGCTGACTGACATGTGGCACATGACACATGCCACTTTCAGCTCTAACCCCTTCTCCTCCGTCTTCCTTACAGCTCATTTACAGGAACCAGGAAGCTCTCCCAGCCTCCTGGTTCCTGTTTGTGAGCAGCACAGTGGAGCGGAGGGTGGCCTGGAGAGACGGACCAAAAATGGAAAAACAAGTAAGAAAGCTTAAATTTAAAAAAAATCATAAAATAAAAAAAAAAATCGGATGTATATTTTTCATGTTTGAAGTGCGTGTCAGATATATGTATGTGCTATGGGTCAGTGAGTGGTGGGTGAATAAGAAGAAATGTGATGGTGTGTTTGAATTTTTGTGTGTCTGCGTGTGTGTGTGTCTCTGTGTGTGTTTGTGTGCGTGTCTGTGTGCGTGTGTCGGTTGCCCAGGGAGACTAGGGATCACTACAGCATTTTTTTTACACATACTTTATTGACTTTGCATGTTTTACTGGTATTTTCAGGAAATGCCAGGTTCATATGATTACCTGGCTTGACTGACATTTTGGTACAGCAGTCTAGTCATTGTTTACTGTGGCATGACATTTATTACTCTGCATCTTTCATAAAGCGAGCATTAGTAGTAGGACCTCACTAGGCTGACATTTTGGTGTAGTGGCATGTATATTTCTTATAGAAGCATGACCTTTTATTAACTGAGCATCTATGATGAAGTAAGAATGTTAAGTGTTCTTATGGGTCTAGACTGGCTTACATTGGAACCAATTTGGACAGGTTTTCTTATTGCGACATGTCACTTTTAATGGCCAAACCAACAGGAGTATTTTCTTACATAGGAGTATTGGCATATATTGGCAGAGCCAGCCTTGTGCCTAGTGCCATTAATGATGCTATCAAAAACATCTCAAAGCGAACAGGAGTATGTTCTTATATGGGAATACTAGCATATGTTGGTGGAGCCAGCATGAAAATGTATGAGCACAGCCAGCATGAAAATTATTTTATTATGGCATATTCGTATTGGTTTTACGGAGACATGGTTCACGGCCAGCTGTCACAAGCTTTGACACTCTCCTCCCTGATGGCTACAAGATCCTCTCCGCACCCAGATCCACTCAGCCTGGAGGGGGTGTAGCCCTGATCTTTCCTGCATGGATTCCTGCCACTATCATTCCCACTCAGATCTACTCCTCTTTCGAATGCCTTGTCTGCAGGCTCTCAATCTCTCCTAGTCACCCTCTTACTGTTGCTACTCTCTACAGGCCGCCTGGTCAAATCACCTCTTTTCTCTTTGAGTGGGATGACCTCTCCTCCTCCCACCTGGCCTCAACCACTCAACTCTTCCTTCTTGGTGACCTCAACATCCACCTCGATTCTCCCGGACCCTTATCTCTGCTCTTTCGCGATCTTGGAGATTCCCTCTCCCTCTCTATCCTCCCATCTGGCCCTACACACTCTGCAGGACACTCACTTGATGTTTTGATCTCCTCTGGCCTCCCTCTCTCTATCCCTCTGACAACTCCTCTCTCCTAGAGTGACCACTTCCTTCTCTCCTCTCATCTCTCACTCTCTTCCTTCCTAGACAAGCCCACCCCAACACCGCCCCCTACCTTCTCGGACGTCTGACCTATGAAGCGTGTGTCAGTTGAGGTTTTCGCTGCCACCTTCTGCCCCCTCCTCTGGCTGACTCACACCCGGACACAGCCCTGTCCCTTCTCTACTCTTCTATTTCTGATACTCTTGATGCTCTTGCCACCGACATGAGGATCCGCTTGAAGTCCAAAGCCAAGTGCAATTCTTGGTATGACTCCGACCTAGCTACACTTAAACGTAAGTGTAGGGCGGCTAAGAGGACATGGAGGGCTTCTTGCTCATATTCTGACAAACAGGCCTGTCGCCTGCTCCAAAGGCAATACTGACTCTCTGTCCGCACCAAGAAGAGAGTCCACATTCAAGCCTGTGTCTCTCCGGCATCTAACAACTCGGACAAACTCTTTAAAATCTGCAAGGAGCTTGCCAACCCTGCTGCAGTCTCTACCCCTCCTTGCCTCCCAGGCTCTCTGCAATGCCCTTGCCTCTCACTTTATCTCAGAAACCCAGGACATCCTGTCCACCCTCTCCTATTCCCTCTGGGTCCGTGCTTGCTGACCCCCCTTTAACCACCACCCAACCCTCATTCTCGCCCTTTCCTGTTTTCTCCGCTGATAAGGTCGCTGGACAAGTCTGATCTATGAAAGCCTCATCAAAACAGGGTTATCCCTGTTCCTCTAAAACCATCAGGGACCACATTGACACCCTCGCTCCGGCCCTGGCTGATTTTTGCAACCACTCCTTTGACTCAGGATTGTTCCCTTCCCCTCTGAAGCACTCCCTTGTGCATCCTCTTCTCAAGAAACCCACAGCTAATCCTTCCTGTCCCGCTAACTATCACCCAATTTCCATTACTCCCTGTCTAGGCAAACTCCTGGAAAATCTGGCCATCTCTCAGTTTAACCTTCATTCCGATTCTGTTGGCTGTCTCCATGACCATCAGTCTGGCTTCAGAGCTGCCAGAAGCACGGAAACTGCTCTACTGAACATCCGTGAAGATCTGCTATCCAACCTTGACTCTAACATTCCCTCTGTCCTCATCCTACTCGATCTCTCTTCTGCCTTCGACACAGTCAATCATAAAATCCTGCTCAACTATCTCCATGATAACCTGGGTATCACTGATCAGGCTCTGGCCTGGCTGACCTCTTTCCTCTCTGATCGACCCTCTCAGGTCCAACTTGGGTCCTTCCCATCATCCATCTTCCGCTCTACCTGTGGTGATCCCCAGGGGTCTAACGTCTCGCCCTGAATACTTGGCAACACTTGCCCACTGCATTGCCATTTTCTGCTCAAACTTCCAGTGCTGCGCTGACAACACAATTCATTTTTAGGCTGCCCTCGGCCACCTCCTCTCCCTCTCTCATCTCTGATTGCCTAACAGCTATTCAAGATTTCTGTGCCGCCAATGATCTTTGTCTGAACGACAGCAAGACAGATATCCTCCTCATCGACACACCTTCACCATCTTTTCCCCTCACTCTCTGGCCGGCCTCCTTTGGCCCTCCTCCTACCCCGATCTGCGAGGCTAAGAACCTCGGGGTCATCTTTGACTCCACACTTTCCTTCTCTGCCCACATCTCTGAGGTCTCTAAAAAGTCTAACTTCCTACTGCACCTCCTCTGCTTTACGCTTCCTTTCCTCTACTTCCCCCAGAAGCTCACCGTCTCCCAAGCTCTGGTTCTCTCTAGGTTCAACTAAATATACCTGCCTCTACGCCCTCTGCAACTAATCCAGAACAGGACTAGAAGACTTGTCCTTGGCCTCAAGCCTTGGAATCGTATCTCTCCAGCTCTGAAATCTCTCCATCGGCTCCCAGTGGATGCAAGGATTAAATTCAAAACCCTCTGCCTTGTCCACAAGGCTTTCTGGGGCCTGGGTCCAAAATACCTTCAGCTATCCCTCCACAAACACCTCCCCTCTTCAGCTCTTCGCTCCTCTACCTCTAAATCCCTCAGGGTCTATCGTTTTTCAAAGAAAAAAGCTGGGGGTAGATCTCTTTGGCTGGGGCATCCCTCTGGAATAGCCTCCCTGCCACTCTAAAACCCGAGGAGAGCCATATCCGGTTCCGGAAGCACCTCAAGACCTTCCTCTTTGCTTCTGCCTTTGCTCCCCCTCTCCCCTGCTGATCTGCTCTCTTGGCACTGTGCAGCTGGCCACCCTCTGTCCCCTAGGCCCACAGGTACCTGCTCACCGGCCACCCTCCTGCACTGCCTCCTGGCCACCCCTTGCTCTGGGGACTGTAGCTGTACCCATACCGTCCCACACGCCACCAATTTGTTCTTTTTCTGCACTTATCAGTCTTACCCAGTCTGCTGCCGTAAACACAGCATTGCCACTTGCTGGCTGCACTACCACTGTTTATTGCCTCTATTATCTATTTATTTTAATTTTATTATTATTTATCTGCTCTCCTCTGTCTCCGCACTCTCCACTCTCCCCCTTCCATGCACTTTTCCCCTTTGCCTTGCCCTTTCCCATGCACTTGCACGTTCTCAATGTCATAGGGCCTAGTAAGATCGCTATTGTGTTCTCCCCTGTTCCCCTCCCTTGCCTTGTGAAACGCTTGTGTATGAGCGCGATACAAATAAAATATCATATCATATATTGAAGGGACCGTCATGACTATTTATTAATTTCCATTTGTAAAGCGAGCCCAACCCAGAGGTATCTGGGCGCTGGCTGTGGTACATAGATGAATTAGTTACAGTACTTAATATGGAGAAGTAGACAAAGTAACAATGACAGAGGTGACGCAACTTGATGGTATGAAGCTAGGGGTCTTGAGTAAAGACCCAGGTTTTCTATTTTTTGCGGGAGTATAACAAGGGGTCAGATTTGAGTGAGAGGTAAGGCATTCCAGTTTTTGGCCGCCACTACTGGGAAGCTACGGCCGCATGCTTTTGCTCGTTTCAATTTAGGCGTAGTCAGGAGGTGATGGCTCATGCAGGTCTGTCAGAGTGGGGTTTGGTGATTTTGCTGGTGAGGTATTTAGGGTCTGTGTTTGTGAGGCACTTGTGTGTGATGGAGAGGGTCTTAAATATGGTGCAGTGTAGGACAGGTAGCCAGTGGGCGGTGCATCTAGCGGCAGAGATATGTTCTTTATTTGGGATGTTCAGTGCTGCTCTTAGGGCATTATTCTGTAGAATTTTTTTTGGTGTTGTTTGTAGAGGATTCTGCAAATAGAGTGTTGCAGTAATCTAGATTGGACAGAATTAGGGCTCTGGCTAGTGTGATGCAGTTGTCGGGCGTTTGAAATGGTCAGCTTAGCTGTGTAGGCAGCTGCCGAGGCCGTTGCACTGACTTGTCTTGTGCGAGGTGTCACAATAGACTCCTAGAGTTTTCACTTCCTTCAGGACGGTGATAGGGTTCCAGTCTATGGTAAAGGATTTGTAATCGCAGTGCAGTTTGTTTAGTTGGGATTGGGTCCCTACCACTATGATCTCTGTTTTATCGTCATTAGAACAGAGTTCATGTTGCGCCATCCAGGCTTGGATGATATGATAGATTTTGTTGATGACGTTGGTATCCTCAGTGTGGTTGCCGGTGATGGGCACGAGGATCTGCGTATCATCAGCGTAGTTGGTATAGGAGAGGCCTTGTTCGCCCTGGAGGTCGAATAGGGGCTTACTGAAAATGTTATAAAGTGTTGGCGAGACACATTGGGCACGACGCAGAGGACTGGGCTGGTGTGGCTGTCGCTAGGTTGGAGACGACCCTCATTGTGTGGTTGGAGAGGAAGGAATCAATCCAAGCTGTGGCTTGGGGAGGGAACTGGGCTGCGGAGGAAAGGTGTTGGCAGCGGATTTGGTGATTTACTAGGTCAAACGCAGCATATAGGTCAAGTAGGAGCAGGATGACTAGGGTCCCATTGTCTATAATCTCATCTATTTGGATTTTGAGATCTAGGAGTGCTGTCTCAGTGCCGTGCTCTGGGCGGAAGCCGGATTGGCGTAGACCGAGGATATTGTCAGACTCCAGATGTTCTTGTATTTGTAGGTAGGCCGCTCTGTTTAGAATTTTAAGGAGGAAGGGGACGGTATTGATGGGACGGTAGTTGAGTTGGTGGGGATGTTTGGGTCTAGGGAGTTTTATTATTTATTTAGGGAGTGCAAGAACCCATGCGTCTTTCAGGTTATTCGGAGCGACCCTTGTGCAAATGAATTGTTGATTGAAGTGATGAATGACGCTAGTTCTGCAGCACATTCTTTCATGAAGGGGGCTGGGCAGTTGTTGCCTTGGCATTTTGAAGGTTTGAGGTCATTGATCATTTTTGTGACTTCTTGTATCATAACCGGTCTGAATTCAAATAGTTTGTTGGGTATCGGTGGGGTTCAGAGTTGGTTGGTGTATTTGGTAGGTATAATTTGGCTTTTTTGTCTGCAATTTTATTTTATAGTAGGGCGGTCTTGTCAAGTAGCGCCTTCTGGATATTAGTGCACCAAGAGGAATCCTTGTGGCAGCTTTCTGGCAGAGGCACAGGGGATTCAAGTTTTTTGCTGCATCAAGGAACATATTTTTATTAGCTTTTGACGGTGTGGTTTTCCACGTGGCCTCTGCATTTCGTTTGGTGGCTCGTAGGATTTTCATTTCTGATGTGTACCAGGAGTTTAAGTGGGCTCTAGGTTTTGGTTTACGGGTACTTAGTGGGGCAACTTTGTCTATGGCTAGAAGGAGAGTTTGATTTTATATAACTCCACCATTAGGTTAGGGTCACAGTCTGAGTGCTGATAGTTGGTGATGGGGCAGAGCATGGGGAGCATAGTCTCTGGAGTGATGTTGCGTGTGTTTCTGGAGTGTGAGGCAGGAGCCAGTTACAGTGAGGCTTTGGCTGTGGTGTATTTTGGAATAGTGAAGGTGATGATGATGTGTTCGGACCAGGGGTAGGGGTGGTTGGAGATAATGCTAGTATTGCTGTTCATATCTCCAAGCCAGTCTAGTGTTCGGCCTTGGTTATGTGTGGGTAACGTAATGCGTTGTGTGAATCCTACTGATTCATTTGTGTTGGTTATGGTTTTAGCGTTATCATCTATGGGGTCAGAGGCCTAAATTAAAATCTCCCATAATAATAATTCTGGAGGAAGGTTTGCCATTGTTGCCAAGCAGGAGGGTGATGTCCTCATCTAAAGATAGAATTGGGCCAGGTGGCCTATATATGATGTGGAGGGTGAGAGGAGGTTATCAGCAAAAGAGAGTTATATAGATAGTGACTCTTCGAGTGGATGGAAGAGTTGGGCAGTTCTCTTAATGTTAAAATTATTTTTGGCAATGAGAGCTGCACCGCCTCCTTTGGCTAATGGTCTGTCTTTTCTAAGGATGGTGTAGCCCTCTGGGATAGCTAGTGAGAGCTGGGCCTGCAGCTGCACGCAGCCACGTTTCCATGATGGCTAGTAGGCCAAGTTGGTTGGAGCTGATGAGATCCGAGATGTGGAGTGTGTGTACTAGGAGCGATCTTGCATTGATTAGACCTCCAGAGAGGTTTGTTGAGGTGTAACAGCGTTGTGGTTCAGCATTGGGTTTTCACCAGGCTTGGGTCACACATTGTAGCAGCACTGGGATTCACTAGGCCTAGGGCACACATGGTAGCAGCATTGGGATTCACTAGGCATGGGTCACACATTGTAGCTGCACTAGGATTCAATAGGTGAGGGTCACACATTGTAGCAGCACTAGGATTCACTAAGTGAGGGTCCCACATTGTAGCAGCAATGGGATTCACTAGGCATGGGTCACACATTGTAGCAGCACTAGGATTCACTAAGTGAGGGTCACACATTGTAGCAGCAATGGGGTTCACTAGGCATGGGTCACACACTGTAGCAGCAATGGGGTTCACTAGGCATAAGTCACATGCGGTATGTACATTAGGATTCCTTAAGCATGGTTGACCAGTTGTAGCATATTCCAGGGTGGTTGAAAAAATGTTCGAGCATGGTTCGTACATTGTGATATCAATGGGCTCTCGCTGGTGGGTCACCTGTCTGTTGGGGGTTGGTGGTGGGGATGTGCTTGCGCATGGAGCTTTGTATTTTGGCATTTGGAGAGAGTATATTCCTGGTTGAAGCTGCTAGATAGTTTCTAGTGAGGGGGGGAATGGGTGAGCGGTATAAATAAGGCGAGCAAGGTGGAGGTACGTTATACTGGCGTGATGGAACTCTTTGTGGCTTGGTTTGCTCGGCAAGACGGCCCGATGGTCTGACAATACATTGGGAAATGTGCTTGTGCTCTTTGGTGACTTGCATCTATTGTCCTTTTATTTCCATGAGTTACCCTATGCCCAAATAAACGATTGCAAACTGTCTGGCCTTCTACCCAAATGTTCAAAGAAAGTGTGCTCTGTAATGCACCATTTTAACCCATTATTTAAAAAAAGTTCTCATGGGAGGGGGAAGTATCCCCCGGACCGCCCCAACCTGTTCATTAGTACGGGCCCCTTCGCTATGCTCGGTCACAATCGCATACTTGTGGCAAATATTTACACCCTCCAATGAAAGAACTCATCAACCACCACTGGTGGCTGGTATATTTTTGGACCAGGCACTGCCCCCTTCTTTCGACGCTAGGTGAAACATTTAAGCTTGTATTAAAAAACATATTTACTTCTTTCACTTGGAGTAGTGCATGCCCCTGCAGCAGCATAATAATAATCATGGACATTGCGCACATGTGGTGGTCGAGGCCGGCCCGGGGTGTCGCTTGCTCTGTGCTTTAAGGAGCGTGTGGGGAGGGGACCTCAGCATGGCTTGCATGCTGTGCTACGCCATTGATCGGGCTCTGCTCACCTTGAACACATTCAAGTGTGACATCAATGGTTGAGAGGGGTCGCAAACTCATCCAGGAACCTGCTCTGGTGCAACACTGTTTAAGAAAATGGCATTGGACACAGTCTCGGAAGTGAGAGCCATGGAGTTACACGCCCATCCCCACTCAAACTCCTTCTTGGAAAGGGCTTTGTGGAAGATTTATTCATGGGTCAGTCCTGGGGGTGGGGTGGGGCATGGGGGTCATTGAATAATGCACCTCGCAGACAGAGCTCTAAAAATCATAGATGCATTGAGCCCCACTCTTAAGCGAAGTGCAACTCCCCTCCCGACACCCTACCCTGTTAAAAAAGATTGAAGAGTCATGCATCAAAGTCTAGGGCATTAAGGTGTTGTGTTCGGCTCTCGGTTGTGGGGACAACATGTGGTTGCTTATCACATAACTTAAAGATAAATGCACACAGAGATAGATGGCCTCAGCTTACACCCGCACAATAGGTTTCTTCTATAGTAGTAGTATCTGACTCAGATGCATTTATAACCAGGGACTTTTGTTGATACTAAATCCTGGTCAATGATTTAATTCTCAGGCCTTGCTCATGCAGCATTTTGCTCCTGTGTAAACAGACAGCGCACTCCTCCCCAGGTCAGTGTTCTTTTGGCTTATTTGACACATCAGTGCCACAGATAACTAGTACTTCTGTGTCCATTGATCTACAGATGTTTCATACAGTAGCTGTAGCCTGCATTAAAGATTTTGGTTACCCTGTTACAAGTACTGCATTATGTATGTTTACATATAGGCTCTGCATGCCAAATCTGGAAAATGGCATTCCCCAAATGTGTGATTGTGGTCAACTCTTGCCTCTCTCTGTGCCTTGGTTGTTAGTTCTGGCTGAAATGAGAGAGTGCCTGGAAACACAGGTGTTAGAGGCATCTGAAGGTTGTGTGCCATAACTTCCCATGATGTCACTTGGGGGTGGGTTCAAATGACATCACTTCCTGTGATGTTATCTGAAGTCACAGGTTGTGTGATGTCACTTCCGCTACTTCCGGCATTTTGGTGAAATTAAGTCCCTGGGTATACCATCAGGCTTTCCCTGTTTCACTTTTATGTTTGGGATCACTACGGTTTTAGTAGTAGTGTGCGGCTGAGGAGGAGTTTTATCCATTACTCATCCCTTTATTCTTGCAGAGCAGTAGTTTCGTCACAGAAGGGGGCCCTGAAAGGGGAAGAGACAGACCGGCACCAGAGATCGCCATCTAGAATTAAGAGAAGCCGTCTCTTGGGCATGGGACAAGGGAATAGCTTTTGGGAGATAGAGAAAATAGGAGCTACTCCCAAGTCATCCTTTTCTCATAATTGGATCTTCTCAATTGTATGGTCCCCATGATAAGAAGCAGTCTGCCGGTCTCTTTAGGAACACTACTGGTCCACTGGCGATTTCTGCAAGCTATCACCATGACCCTTCCCTGTGCCCCATCACCCAAAATCTATACTTGGCATCCACGTCTGCAGGAGGTAGTTCCCCTTGCCAGAACGGATGCCCTTTCATAACCACTTTTCATTGGACACCATTTGTCAAGTTATGCAATGAATGATTATTGGACATCGAATTCATTCATAGAGAACCTCAAGAAACTTCCTCCGATGGGCCAAAAAAGTGCTTTTACAGAGCAGAAGGTGTGTTGGGGTGCCTAACTACTGGCCATAGAGGACACAATCAACAACAGCAGTTAACGGAGCATTATGATGGGCAAGAAAGCAGACAGCCCACTTGTAATTTACTCAATGGATCCACAGTGGCACGCATGTAAGCATTAACAAACATAAAGAAGAAATCCAACTGTGTCTATTAACCATGCGCTTCGAGGTCCACACCACAGAGATGAGCATTTTAAAATTTGTTGACCTGTGAGGTAGGTCTGCTCTACTATTAAATCTGGCCTCCATCAAAGCCGGGTGTCTGTTGTAGAGGCAAGCAGTGGCAAATCAAGGCATGGCAAGAAGTGAGGTGAAGGTGGAACATAAGTAGTAAGGAGCAGCAGGAGGAAATAATCTGGAAGGAGGGAGAAGAGACTGCAGAGGCCTTGAGAAGGCAGCAGTGAATGTAAGAGGCGTAAAAAGCAAAAAAAAGACCTGGAGATGGCAGTATAGAGAGGAGGTGGGGAGTGGAGAGGCAGAAGAAAGGAGTAGGAGCAAGATAAGGGAATGAGAACCACCAGAAAAGGAGGGGAAAAGGGGAGACCCAAAGAGAAATAGTGGGACAGTCAAGCTACTCAGCCAAACTACCAGATGCCTCAAGAATTAAGGAATTGGTGGGAGAAGGAAAAGAACCAAGAAGTAAGGGGAAGATGTCCTGATTGTTGTCGGGCATCAAGGAGGGGGAGGAGAGGAAAACGTAGACTACATCAGGGGGGTAAGATGTTATAGAAGTGCCCTGCAACAGACAATTTACCCTCCCCCCTGTTCTGGCTACGATAGTGGCAGGATTTATTTCCAGCATCCCAGAGTTCATTACTGAAGCTCCCCTTGCCCTGTGAGATCTAGGGAAGCCTGGCCCACGTGTTGCACAATCGAAAGAAAACCAAGGTCCCTCAAGCCTGGCAGATGGAAGGGTCCATATTCAGACCTCAGCATCCTCGCCAACACAGTTGAAACCTCACTGACACTCCAGGAGGCAAAGCCTAATGGAAGTGAGGGAAGCAATGACAGAATACGGTTCTTAAGCAAGCTGGAATAGTGCCTTGATATTCTTTTTTTTTAAACCCTCATTCATCTACCCTGTCCAATTCGAACTCTGGGCCTGTTTGTGTGGTAAAATACATTTGTTTGGAGCAAATTATTTATTTGAATCCCGAGTGGTCTGTTGATCATTTGGCTGTGACAATGGGGAATCAGAACCCCATGTGCAGAGAGGTGTCCAATCCTTCCGGCATGGAAAGAAAAATGACTTGTGGGCAAAGTTGGAGAATGAAGAGTTGCAGGGCAGGAATCCGCGCCCTATACATACACTCTAGCAATTATATGACATTTGAGGATTTCTTGCAGTGCAAAACACATCCAGTCCCTTCATATTGTGAAATGGATTCTTTAATGCTGCCAGCGCAACCGCTCACTCATAAGTAATACATGATAGATCCTCCTGTGACATTTGACCAGTTTTTGCTAGATTCCACTATTTTTAGAACAAGATGATATAAGAAAAAACGTGTGACATAAATAACCAAATATTAGTAAAATTGATAACCTACTATGCTTGCTGTAGATGTACATTCCCCTGCGGTCAGTTCCCGGGTAGTCAGCAGACGCCCTTTGAGGGACAGAGGTGGTTTATGTTTCATTTGGTCTTTGTGAATATCTGTAACTGAGATCTTGGGTGGCTTAAGGCCCGATGCTGGTTTAATGCCGATATCAACAGGATTGTTGACTTCTTGAAATTCCCTGCGAATGAAAGTAAACATTTGTAAAATGTTAACTTGGTATGCCAATTTTGCTAACACCACACTGTCACCTCAGATCTTTGCGCATGTTGGCACATCTGACATAGATAGGGAAAACATTTACATTTTGTTATTATATGAGAAGTTGGTTATGTGGCATAGGTTAATTTGAAATCTGTGAAAAAGGTTGCACTTAATTTCCTCTTCTATAGATTCTTACCGTTCCCAGTGATGTTTGTGTGCGACATGTCCACAGACCCAGGATAAAAAATTTGGAATTCTTGAATGAGTAGGTTTGTTCAGTACCCAGGGCACAAAGTGATGAAAATAGTGGATTAGAGGAGGGAGATAATGCAGGAATCAAGCTACTCAATCATCCATTAGATCAATTATTCCGATAGAAGTAGACAAAGAGAAAAGGCAATTGGTCAAAATGTAATAAACCATGGTAAATAAAATGAGCTTGGACATGAGTGGCATTGCCATCAGCAATCCTTATTGATTGATCAATCGATTGCTAAAGACAGGAATAGATCCAGAGGACTGGTGAAAAAGTAAGGAGTCATCCTTTCATAAAGGTAGCAATATAGAGGAGGCTGGCAATTATAAGAGTCAACTCTACTTTAATGGTGAGAAATTGCATGAGTCTTATGAAAAAAAGAATAGTTGAACGTATTGAAATTGATGGCTAGTTGGATTCCCAAGAACATATTCTCAGTGTGTAAATCAAAGCAGATGAAGATAATGAGTTCTCAGAGTAGGTAACAAAGCTAGATTTGAATAAAATCACTGAAATGGTTCTTCATAGGAGACTCAAAATGTGTCGACCATAGAATGGGGAGTTATCTTAGGATGGTGGGCTAATAACTACGGGACAATTCGCAAAACATTTGGGTATTTACTTTCATTTTGTGAAAATGAAAAATGATAAGAGGTGCCACCAAGAGCATCCCTTGTCCGAAATCCTAAAACAATTCAAGGAACTTAAGAAATTAGTATGCTGCATAAGGGTGACATCTTACAGGAACTGAAAATAATGTCTAGGAGAAAGCAAGTGTTACAAAGTGAACTCACTTGTCATTGTCATATGGTCCTGGGAAGGATAACTCCAGGCCCTTGACGCAACCTATAATACCCATCCCCAGGCCAAGGCACACAGCGCATTTTGAAAAGCCCAATATTGAAGAACTATCTCCCAGAATCCATTATTTGTTATGTTCTGTTGATTTATTTCCATGGACCGCTGCCATTTTCATGGTCGCCACAGGGTAGAAAGCCTCCTGCACGCACCAGCTTGATAGATATCCATGGGACAAATAAGAACACCCCCAGATTCAAACGAAAGGGTTTTTTGACTGCCCAACCCCAAAAGGAGTCCACAGTGCACACAAACACACACTCGCATATAGATCAGCTGGCTACGGAAAACAGCCAAATCAAACCCTGGTGAGGGTGTCCTCCAGCTGGAGGCAGTTCCAGCCCATCCAGCAGCAAGAAAAACAGAAAAGAATTTTAAAATGACAGCTGACCCATTTAAAGACTTCCCACATGGACCCAGATCTACAACGCATCCCTGCCACTAAGCATGCTCATTTCAGTCACTTGACCCCTTTCAGCCACTCAGATGAGCAATTCAGCAGCAGCGCTATATAAAGGCTCCAGGAGATAAGAAAAAGGGAGCTCAGGAGTGTAGAGCTAGCAAGTTGTGTGGGTGGTTGGAGTTGGTTAGTGAGAGACTGAGGTTGCAGGCAGACAGAGGAGGGTGAAAGGATTTGGAGAGGAGCTGCAAGAGGATAGAACAGAAAAAGGAAAGTGCATTGAGGAAAAGGTCAGAAAGAACATCAAATAGGAAGGAAGTGAGCGTGCAGAGAACAGCAGGGGAAGGTGTGAATGAAGCATTAGTGAGGAGGTTGGAGAGTACATTTAAAAAAAAAGAGGAGGCAGCTGGTGATAGAAAAGCAGTGGCAAACTGGACTCAGACATGGTGAGCCTGGGGTGTGTGGAGGTATGAACATTTGGTGAATAAAGGAGGAGGAAGTCAGAAGAGGAAGAATAACTGAGAAATAGAAAAAATCCCATAAGCCTACGACTGTTGTGACTTGTTAAGGACCTAAACTAGGATATATGTTTGAGAAACAATCATGATCCTATGGCTGGAAGTTGGCCAGCTAGACAACAGCCAGGGAACACCTAGGGAGGAGGCTCCAATGCCCGGGTGAAAGTTTTAGAGACTGCAGAACCTTTCCTCCGTCTGAGATTACCCAGCTGGAAAGGTAGAAGTATGCAGTTTCACACAGGCCGCTGTGGCCTTTTGGTGAGACCCCTTTAACTTTTTGCTTTTTCCCTATTTATATTTGTTGGTCGCTGACCTATTTTTGATGGTCAGAGGCACTACTACTGAAGTTCCCCTGCAATTGCAATCCCTTTTCACTCTCCGAGTATGTGGTCCTAGGTCACCCATAAGGGATGCATTTGCAGGAGAGTTTCTTAAGCACTCTATTTATGCCCTATGCAGATTAAATAACCCTACACTGGTTTTAGGGCTTGGTTGATGGCAGCTGTTATTAGGTTTTGGCTTCCCCAGAGATCAAAGCCAATTTACTGCATTGGTAGCCCAATGTACCTTTTTGGCATCTATTCGGTTACCAGTGTATTGAAGCCCTACTCTGTCATTTTGTTTTTGGGGCTTCCTTTGTGAGCCCGATGAGAGCTTCCATATTGGCTTCTACTGGTTTAGACCAGTCTCTGTCCCTGGGATTCCCAAATCACATCCTTTGGGGATGGTCTGTGTTGAGTGGCAGATTCAGAGGCCAATCATATGGTCTGGCCTCCTGACCTTTTGTCCCAAGGCCCCTATCGTGATTGAAGGGTTGGTTTAGGTCAGACCCTGTGAATGACAGTATTTATGGGCAAACCTTTATCTGAGTTAAGTTCCGTCACAAAATCCAGTAAAAGCAGGTTTATATACCTGCTGGAGGATTTCCCACCTTTTTCTGACATGCAGTAATTTAAGGACCAAATTTGGCGATGTGGCTGAATGGCTGAATGCTGTGTCCTGGGCTGATCTCCAGTTTGGGTCTTTGGCTTTTAGACATCCATTTTGGGCCACCTCACTTATCCTGCTAGCGACACTAATGGTCGGGCCGACTCCAAGATGTTTTACTGCCACTTTCTACTTTCTACCAATGAGGGAATCCGCCTTGGTGCTAGTCACTACCTTCGCCTGGAAGGGTGTTGGTACCCTAACACTCCATCTCATCTTCTCTTCGTGGCTGTTCTGCGTCACCCCCACTTTAGTCTTCTTTGTGGGACAGTCTTCTGCTGGTGAGCACCATCTCTTTGCCCTTAGAGCCACTCAATCATGCTTTAATGGCTTAATTCGCAATCCTCAAATCTTAATTGCCATTGCTTTTGATTCTGTCCTGAAGAGCTCCCTCGTGGGAAGGTTGCTTATCCTTTCCGATCATTGTGGGTCGATGTTGGCTATGGGTTCAAGTCCTATGACAAGGCCAATACCCTGGCCTTGAGAGGAAGGGAGCTCCTCTAAGCCATGGGTGGGAGGCCTACCAGTGGGAAAGCCACAGCCAGATGCACCCCCTAGTGCTAGCATATGTCTTTGCAGAACAAGCTTGCCTAACACCCTGCCTCTTCTACCGGATGCTTGTCAAGGTCTTTATTTCTTTAAGAGACACCAATGAAAACCTGGTCGACACCAAACTGAGCAATCCTACAATGCCACACAGCATCCACAGCAGGAGATCAGAGACCTGGACCCCAAATGCATGGAAATAACCCTCCACCGTTCCTTGCACCACTCAGGCTTATTTTAGGGCAGCCATGATCCAGTCCCCCCCCTAACACAAACTTGGACTTTCATCTTCCTTGGCCGCCATCCTTATTCCACCGCAGAGCTGTGCAGAGAAGGTTGGCGGGGCTTCACCCACTATTTGTAAACTTTGCTGATTGTAACACCTCCTTGGTGGGGAAAACAAGACCAGATTGGTTAGGGACAGCAGACCAATCAGAGGATAGGGAGGGGAATAAAAGCCAACCCAGGAAACAGGACGTTTTGGGTTGTTCGGGTGAGGTCAGTGAAGGAGGTGGCAGACCAAGAGACCAGAAGGAGAAACGAACGAGCATTGGATTGTAGAGTCATTTCGGGAAATGGAGAGGTATTTGACAGTGCATGCAAGTGGTACTATAGTGTGTTTGTAATTGTATGGCAAGTGTTAGGAAGTTTAGTATAAGGGGTGATTGTGAAGTGAACAGTACCAGGTGAAAGGAGGGTGTTTGAGTAGTCGGAGGGGAGGAGTGATGTAAGTAGTGTGGAGGAGAGAGAAGTAGTGTGGGAGTGGTAATAAATAGGAGGGAGGATTAACATCAAAGGGTGGCGGTGAGACCTGGAAAATGTGAAAGACATTGGAGGGAGGAGTGGAGAGGGAGTGTAAAGAGTAGAAAACAAGGAACAGGAAAGAGTGAACATGAAAGATAACGACTGAATCTTACAGGGTGTCTGGGAGGCAACATTCTCAAAGCCTTTCATAAACCAACAATTGATTAGAGTAAGGACAGTTTGGAAATCCAGTCAGGCAACATTCAGGGTTAACAAAGGGTTATGGAGGCCTGGGTCAGGGAGGGGGGTCATAAAACGAGAGAGAGGGATGACTGTAGGGCCTTTTGAAAGTTCAATAAACAACCTTGAACTGTCTGAGACATGGAGCATTCTTTGAGCCATCTGCGACAGTTTCCTTTTGGCGGATCTGTAAACTGCACATAGGGAAGAAGCCCCATGCTTACTGGATTGGTTAGTCTTCGTGGGGCTGACTTTTGGAAAGTAAACCCCTGCGAGTACCTACCTCTAGGTTCTGAGTTCTTCACAATACTCACCCTAAGGGGTCCATGTGGTCAGGTTTTGAGACTAGTCACATAAAATAAAAGCGGTAGATAAAGGCCTCTCTGTCCCTAGCCTAAAGAGAGTTTCCGTGCCTAGGAAACTAAAACTAAAGTTCAGTCTGTGTCGGGTCGTCAAAATTATATAAACTGTCCTTGTGTCCAAAACATACTAATCTGACCCTCACACTGAGAAGGAAAAACTAAAAGTGTAAGAAAATGTCTTCTTTGGCAAACAGTACTCACAATTAAAGCAAATAGATAAATCCAACAGAAATAGTCTTTTCCAAGGAGAAACCCTTGGATCCAGAGGGTGGTTCCCTTCCCCTGGATATTTCAGGAAGGATGGAAAAAGTGTCTTTTCAAATATTTCTTCAAGGATGGCCAAAGCGTCTCTTTCAAACAACTCTTTTGATTCTTTATGGCAGACTTATCAAGTTCCTGTGCAAACAAAATGTTGCATGCCATTTAGCTCTTCCTAGACTTTCCCCATTACTGGCTTCATAAAAAGCGATCTTGTTCAAATAATATGTTCCATATAAGATTCTCTTTAGCTTCTTTAAATATTTTGGTGGATCAGCTCATGCACTTGTCCATCAGAAATCCTCCTGTGAGCACTACAGGTTTCCGAGTATCCCCCTTTGCGAGGTGTTTAGGTCTCAACATGAAAGAAAGGTCTTTGTTCAAATGCCTACTTTCTATTGTCTCTGGTATACTTTTCTACAATGTGTTCTGCAAAGCAGTCTATTTCTGTAGCTTTAATGGGTCTCCTGGTATACACCCATGCCAGGAATCCTTAGTTGGTCCTTTAGATCCCCTGGTGTACTCTCCTGCCAGGTATCGTCCTACAATTTAAAATGTCTTAATTATCTTCAAAGTGCCTGGTATTCAGCTTGCCAGGGCTTCCTTTCATCCCATTCTTCAATCCCCTGGTTTACTTTCCTGCCAGGTATCTAGACACAATAGGCCTCATTACATGTTTGCCGGTCTGGAAAAAAGGGTGCCGGTAAGCTCACTGGCACCCTTGTTTCCGGACTGGCAAACTACAAGTATGCCTGCCGGAGCTGGTGTGCCTGACAGGTCTAACCCTGCTGGGCGCAGCGGCCACGGTAGGAACAGCTAACGGTGCCGGTGCTCCTGTGTCCTTACTCCCATTGTGTCCTATAGGACTTTATGGGAATGGGGATTAACAAATGTTTCCCGGCGCCTGACTTCCCAGCCGCCGGACTTGTAATAGCCCAGTGGCACGGGCAGTCAGGCGCTGGTAAATTATTATGGGTCTGGCGGCAATCTGCCGGTAGCACCGGCAGGGTTACTGCTGGACCCATAATGAGGCCCAAGGTCTTAGTTTTCAATATGCTTTGAGTGGATTGCCTGGTGTACTCCCCTGCCTGGAATCCCTTTCTGGGGTCTTGTAGATCCCCCAGCATACTTCTCTGCCAGGTATCTCTCTCCAAAATGCCCACCGCCTGATGCACTTCTTTCACCAGGACTTCTTCACTTCAAACAATCTTTCAATATAGCACAGTTGTATTACTTCAATGTGCTTCTTCATTAGCTTGATACTACTTGTTGCAACTTTCCCCACATCGACATCTCATAGATAGAGACTTGTGCAAGTTTTGCGTTTGAATATGTCGATTAAGGTTTATTTGCTTGTGGAAATACTTTATGGAAATACTTTATTATTGTTAAATAAACCTCTCACTCGACGAAGAGACAATATGGTTTCGGTTAATTGCAGGCGATTCCACCAGATGGTCCAGAGCGGCAGCTAAATTCCTTGAAGTAGCCCTGGCAAAAGCCAGTGATAGTACTTCATCGCCTGCAACACCAACAACACCAGCAAGTGATCTTCAAGGAAATTCGAGAGTGGTGTCTTAAGTCCTGGTCTAACTTCTTAGAAGTAGTACGAACACAGTTCACTACAGCACAGATTTGTAAAAAACCTTAAACAGGTTAACATACAATAAAAAAAAAAAATAATAAATAAACCTATAAAACATTATATATAAAAATCCATTACAACAGTAAAATTAGTCATAAAATCCCATTTCCTGATTCAATGTTATTAAAATTAATGTAAAAAAGAACATTTCATTGGTACCTGAATTAACATATAAATCATAATTTGACTAGATCACAACATGTTCAAATCTATTTTCTAAAAGGCAACATACTTTTTTCCAATATGGAAGATGGTAACATTTAATACAGTCGAATTACCTGCATATATTGATGGCCAAGATATATCGGAAGTATAGTTAGTCATTTCGTACCTCATATTATAATAACCCTTTGTATGTATCTCAGCTAATTTAACACACTCAGGAGATGTCTGGGAGTTTCGACTTTCACTTTACAAAATCTGCAGAGTCAGAGCCCATATGGGAAATTGTGCCATGCTGCAGTTCTTGATAAGATCAGTAGGAGTCCCATTCTTACGAATCTACGGACATTCATATCAAAATAGTTAGCAGGGTAGCTACATGGAGTATTCACTAGAAATCTCTGCCTCACATAATTGTCATATTTACAAAGGGTACCTAGTTTTGTCAGGTTATGAATTTTTAAATAGAATTACTAATTTCAAGCATCTATCACAGTCCTCAAAGTAGAATATTGTGTTGAACTGAATTATTGATTATAGCTTAGTGGATATTTCCTAGTCTTGTGTTTTACCCTGTTTCACTACTGTTATCTCTAAATGTTAGGGCTTCTGTTTAGTTCTATGTTGTTTTTCTTTTTCTTTCTTTTTTGTTGTTGTTTGTCTTGTTGCACCAATATGGCTGTGGGTCAATTGTGCGCAGTATAAATAAATGTAAATGTAAATATTATCCCGGTCCCAAACACTAGCTAATTTTTAAATTTTTGTTTCCATTACCAATAATGCTGTTTCCTTATCCCATTTAAAACCAATCTCATCAAAGAACAAATTAATGTCATTATTCCATTCTTGCAGTGTTTCATTTGTAACATTGCTAATAGTGAAACTGCCATAGTCCAAGTAGAGAGGGTTTTTATATTCAAGTTTGTTGCAAATTTGTATATGTTGAATACCCATCTGTATTTTAGTTAGTGTAGTAAGTGATGTTAAACCCAATTCATAATTAATACCGTCAACTGGCGCATTTCTTGGAAGGCCCAAAGCTCTATGCCATAGTTTACCTTCTAGCTATTTTAACAATTTTTTCCCTCATCGATTGTACGCTATAAACCTATAGGGGTATGGTCTAACAGGAGCATGTCATCTGCGTAACCTAACCAGCCTATGTGTATATCTCCAAGTTTAGGTGATATGATATATGATATGATAGGTTATTTATAACACGCTTAATCCCCAGAGGTTTCTAAGCGCTGACCCGGAGATCGAACCTGTGTTGCTCCGTGTTGTCTTGCTTCCAAGGCGAGCATGTTGCCACTGAGCTATCCTCCCGAGGTGGGAAATTGCAAATATCACACGTGAACTTTGCTAGATCAGACATGTATATATTGTAGAGTGTGGGTGCTAACGGGCATCCTTGCTTGAGGCCCGGGTTTATTGATATTTTTTCACTCACAGTACTCTCTTGATCTAGTCGGATCCGAGTGACATTATCTGTGTACAGCTCTTATCATCAGGCTCAAATTGCCCTCTTAGTTTCCTCCACCAGTTGTCTATCAACAAGTCAAAGGCTCTTTGAAGTCAATGAAACAAACGTATAAAGGTTTATCTTTGCATGCTAGACTTTGTAGTTTCAATTGCATAAGTGTCCAAACATTGATTATAGCCCCCATTCCACGTCAAACCCGGTTTGTGATTTGGAAAGTATATTATTCTCCCTTGTCCATACATTCAGTATACTTAATAGAATCTGTGCAAACATTTTAGAAGCAGCATCGGACATGGCCAGCAATCTATAATTTGGTGGTCTCTTGCCCCTTTTTTAAAAATAGGGATGTGAATGGAAGCTTTCTAGCTAATAGGGATTATACCTGTATTCAGTATTGTGGTAAACAGCATTGCTACGGTGTTGGCCCAGAAGAGTGGTCTATGCTTATATGTAAAGTTTGGTATGCCGTCGTATGCCGTCTACGCCAGCCTCTCTAGAAAGCTTCAGCTTATTAATTATTAGCTCAATATTATGTGATTTGCATCCTTTTTCTAATTCTAATTTGTTATTTATAACATGCTTAATACCAAGAGGTTTCTAAGCGCGGACCCGGGGATCGAACCTGTTTTGCTCCGTGTTGTCTTGCTTCCAAGGCAAGGGCTTTGCCCCTGAGCTATCCTCCCGGTCCATCCTTGGATGAGCACATTACGGTCCAACCCAATTATTGATTTATTTTGCATATCTTTCTCTGGATTATAATAGTTGGTTCTATCGAATTAAATTAAATCGGTTTCCATTATAAGATTAATCTCATTTTTCTTAGTTTCGTATGAGCCAACCACGTTTTTTTTAGATGTGCCAACATCTGCTTCCATCAGTGTTTTTTTAGCATGGGCATAATTTCACTATCTCGTGGGCTATAAACAATTGGCATAACCCAATGGTATAGATAAAGGTTTCCCCATTTCTCACAGGATTGGGGATCATCAGTCATCTCTGCGATGACAGTTACAGCCCATTGGTTAGTACCAGTCAGAAAGAAGGTCCCCAACATCCCTAAATGTAGGTGTGAATCTCAAAGTTTAGATCACCCATTATAAGAAATAGTGCCTTTGGGTTGTCTGCCGTCCAATTCTCAATTATTTGATAAAGTTCACCAATTATCAAACCTGTGTGTGTATCATTAGGTGGGTTATATACATTTATTAGCAGTATACTATTACTATTGGTACCATCACTATTTGAATCAAGAATGGCTGCCAATGTAAATTAGTTATTAATCTTCCCTTTATATTCATTTAATGATAGATGGTTTTTAGCTCCTAGTATTAGCCCCTCTTCCCTGCACCGAGGGCCTTCCCAATGCTGAATGTTTGGCTTTATTTAGGAATATTTTATTACCATGTAATACAAAATCGTGGTATAAACAAGTTTCCTGTAAGGCAAAGACATCAGTATTCAACAACATCCCTAAACTCTCTTTTCTAGACACAAATGAATGATGGCCTCTAGATTACCATGATATAATCGATATTTCATCTTTAACCATCCCTCATAGGTCAATCCAGAGCCTCACATCCATAATTCTTGTATTTTGTGTAATCATTTTCGATAGCACTCATCCACGCTTCTTTCAGTTATTCAACTCAGAGGTGGATCAGTTGATCAATGTTTATTGGGCTTATTCCAGTTTTGCTCTCAACTTGTACCCTAACTGTTAGTTTTGCGTTTCACAACAGTTTTCTATACGTACAAATTCATATCCAAACTCTCTAAGCATTGGCATATAGCATAATGCATTCAGACAATAGGGGATACTGTGTGTATTATAGCCCAATTAGGGCCATTACTGTTTTTTGGGATTTTCACTAGTGTGATTTCTTGCTTAGTAATCGCTTTTAGTTCAGGGACCTGGTGTATAAGTTCCAACACATTAGATCTATTCAGAAAAGGACTACACGCCATGGCATTAATATCCTCAATGAATTTTATTTTGATGTTATATATAGTCGCACTCAGTATGTCATTAAAACGGTCCTTTAACTCTTTGCATCGAACTCCAGATCTTGTAGCGTCAGCCAAAGATAATGATGATCTTTTGATAGTTTATTTTTTATTTTTCTCTGTTTTGTTTTTATCAGAGAAAGTCTCGGCTGATTATTTGTGTAGTAAGTAACATTTTCATTGATTTGTACTGATTCCTGTTTATTCATAGAGGTTTCCTTAAGCGAGCTGTACGTATCGTCATGGACTGTTAGAATAGAATCAAAGGAATTAAAACTATCTCTACTATCTCTATTCGCCTCTCCACAGTCTACTGTCTTGCCTCTTTCCACGTCATATGGGGTAAACATGCATGGAGTATCAGATACACCAGCCATGACAGAGTGGGTTATTTCCTCTACTGGTTTGGATATGCCAAGGATCATATCCACCAATCTTGCAAAGCCCTCAATGCCTTGCTCTTTAAATATGGAACTACTGATAGTAAATAGAGCTTTTGATATTTTTAGGAGTTCAGGTTCACACATGGAATCATCCCCGGAAGAATCAGTTGAGGTTGTGGAAACATTTCTCCTTATCGGGGAAGATACGTAAACTCTCACCACAGACTCATCGAAATCAAGTGTTTATTCTAGGTTAGTAGAGAATACCTCAACATCATATGGGGGCCTCTGGGGCCTCTGGGAAACTTCAGTTGTTAAATCTGCACCCATATTTTTAGCATTTTGAAGGTTTAGCACCATATTCAATAGAGAGTTGATATCGATTGGTTCTAATTGCTCAACATCATCCCCCTTATCGCCCGGCACTTGAATCGACGTGAAACTACCATAGCACTATGTTTTTCCTTGGTTATAACTAGCGGTTTTAAATAGGTTGTGATTTTGTCTTGTGCCATATGAGGTTCCCCCCTTTTTTTCCCCAAACTGCTTCCACTACAACAAGAGTTACCCGATCAACATTACTTTTACTAATCTTATCGTTAATTCTTTTTCTCTTGGTAATAGCTCTCTTTGTTTTTAGCACTCCAGGTTGTGTCTTACATGCCATTTTTGCTGCACTCGTGAGATGGTATTTTTTAAGATGGCTGGCATCTTATTAGAGTGAGACTATGTCACCAGGGTAATTTGTACTGACTAGCACAATTCTATAAAGTGTAGTAATATTGGGAGAGATGAACCGTTATTCCAGTGAGTAATATAGAAGTTATTCCAATCTATAGCACTGTTTTACCAAAAATTTGAGACCACCAAATTCAATTGCCTCCTACCAATTTCATAAAAAGCATATATAAAATTGTGCACTTTTTGGAAAATTAAGGCACTACACACACCCCCACTGCCCCAACAGCACTCTGTGCACTCAGAGGTATGCGCGTGCTGGTGTGCTTGGCAGCCAACTAAATAGTGCTTCTGTGAAAAATGGGCATGGCTTCAGGTCGCAGGTGAAACAGCCTACTAAATCCACAGAATATAGTGACCGTCTAAAATCAAATTGTTTGCCAGAATGCAGGGTCAACAAAAGGGGACTCTCCAGCACCAACTGCACTCTGTGGTACGTGTGGTAATACTTGTGGTATTGTGGTAATACTTGCTCCAACTTTCCCCACATTGACATCTCATACATGAGGACTTGTGCGCAACTTTAACTGTCCCTGTACTTTACTTGGTCAGTATTCAAAAGTTCTTATCTTCTTACATGCCTGTCAGAATGCCCCAGGACCCCGAATGGTTCTGGGCAGACTCACTGGTGTCTTGTAGAGTTCCTAACCTGTGGCATGTTGATGTGACAAAGCTTCCCCTTTGGGACATCTTGCCTCGCACTGTAGACCATCTTCCAGCACTCCCGACTGCTTTGCGCTCACCCGCCAGCAAGACAGCCGCTTCTTGACACGACGGTGGCTCAGGTAGCTCTGTTGCCATCTGACAGTCCTTGCACAGTGCCCATTGCGTCTCCCTTGGCCTCGTGCCATGCGATAAGTCTTTGCAAGCGTCCTCCTGGAAATTCCTGCGTTCTACAGCTCAGCCCTTCCCCATGCTACTTCCTTCTGAGGTTCTGCCTTTCTCTCAGGTTCTCTTCCAGTCCCAAATGCGGACACGATTTTTAAATGTCCTGCGCACTCGTGCTGCATCATGACAACTAGTCCGCATTGTGAACTTTGGGTTTCTTTCAGTCTGCATGAACTCCTTCTCCCTCCTCGTCTCAGTACTTGAGGATTTTCTCTCAAATCTGGACTCTAACTCTCCCTCTGTCCTCATTCTTCTCGACCTCTCCTCTACTTTTGACACCACAACATCCTGCTATCTCATCTCTGTGACACCCTGGGGATCACGGAACAGGCCCTGGCATGGGTTGCCTCCTTTTTCTCTTACTGTCCTTCTCAGGTGGAACTTGGATCTTTTCTCTCTGCTATCACTCTCTCTACTTGTGCTGTGCCTAGTGGTTCTAACCTATCCCCTGGTTCTTCAATGTCTCCATGGCCCCTCTGGCCCGCATGATCTCTGCCTTCACCTCCAACTTTCAGTGTTCTGCGGATGACACACAGCTCTCCTCCAGGCTACCCTCGGCCTCTTCCTACTCGCTTATAACGCTCACCTGGTATCCATGGGGACGTCACTCAGCCTGTTCTGACCTCTTACGACCTCAAACCCTTCCCTGGAGTCTACTCGACTGGAGACTGGGCCTAAAACACAGGATTGGTAGAGTTTAACTCCCTATTGTCTCTGTGTGCTTGAACCCCTTCTTCCCCGGTGTCCAACCCTTCCCTTTGATCCACAGCTCACCTTGTTTTCTTGGAAAGCGTGCTCTCCGACATGCTTTCAGCGCAGGGGCGCGTTGATTGATGCGGGCTCGTTGCTGCCTAGTTACTTCACTGGCAAAAGTCTGACAGGTAAGTATAATGAGTCTTTTGAACAGTTCTCTAACTTCGTTCCTTTCCTTCCTTAGATGGTGGCGGGCGTCCGGGGATGGCGACGTGCTGCTGAGATGAGTAGCGCTGAAGGTGATTGAGAGCGCGATGCGCGTGATGCGCCCCTTTC
Organism: Ambystoma mexicanum; assembly: GCF_040938575.1. Lineage (NCBI taxonomy): Eukaryota > Metazoa > Chordata > Amphibia > Caudata > Ambystomatidae > Ambystoma > Ambystoma mexicanum. The sequence continues at coordinate 155,933,299 of NC_090941.1, read as the reverse complement.
GTATTTGTATTGAACTGAGTTCTTTTTTTGTGTCTTTTAGGTGCCGCGACATTTTTAGCGCGGATGCCGATTATGAAGAAGAAATGCGGTGAGTAAGGGTGGTATGCGGCGTCTCTAGAGGTTTCCACGCTAACCTGGAGTGTCTTTTCCCTCTTGCAGATGGATGAGAAGTTCCGGAGACAGTGTTCCCCAAGAGCGGCTGGGATTCAGGTAAGCGTTTGAAGCTCGTACAGTATTTAAAAATAAGCGAAGATTTGCAGAGTGCTTACTAATGCCTTTTTTCTGTTCTTTTCCCTTAGGAAGTGGCGTGCCGGGACGGGAATGACACCGCCGAAGACGCCGCAGAACAGAAGGAGCGATGGATGGGCAGAAGCGCCGCAAGGTAAGGCTGTTCCTAACAGTGTTCTTGTTCTTGAGGAGCTGAGCGCAGAAGAAAGATGCAGGCCTAATGGAGACTGATCCGAACACTGAGTGTCACGCTGCAGGTGCAGAAAACACAAAGCATGTTTCTCAGCCTGGGCGTGGCTTAAATAGTCTCTGGGTATCCCAGGTGTCTCTCGGCTGAACCACACCCAAAAGACTAGACTGCACATGCAGTTCTGGGAACCGAAATATGTGGGGGCATCCATCTTGTCCCCATCAATGCACTACAAGTCCAATCCCCAATGTTATCCTATGGGAGTGAGTGAGCCTGGTGCCACAAGCGCCAAGTCTGACTCCAAGCGGGTCTTTGGAGGGATGGAGAGGCCCTTGAGGGCCATGTAGGTGATTGTGGCCTGGTTCCAGCCTGACATCTTGGAGGGCTAGGGACATGAGGGGCAGGAATCATGACATCGCTCATCCCTGACCGTCTGTCCTGGTGTGCTGGGAACTATCTCTCCCTCAATGCCAGCAAGACAGAGATCATCCTCATTGGGACCCCTGCTCCCGTTTTCCCACTGTCACTATGGCCGGCCTCACTTAGCCCTGCGCCCTCACCCACTAGTGATGCAAAATATCTAGGGGTCATCTTCGATTCCACTCTCTCCTTCTCTCACATCTCAGACATCTCTAAAAAATCCCACTACCAGCTGCACCTCCTCAGAGGTATTAAAACTTTTCTCACCTTCCCCCAGAGGCTTACAATCTCCAGAGCCCTGGTTCTTTCTAGACTGGACTATTGCAACAGTCTCTTTCTCAATCGTCCTACTTCCACTCTACGACCTCTACAACTCATCCAGAACAGAACTGCAAGACTTCTCCTTGGCCTCAAGTCCAGGGACTCCATCTCTCCGGCAGTGAAATCCCTCCACTGGCTCCCTGTGGCTGCAAGGATCAAGTTCAAGACTGTTACGCTCACCTGGCTCCCACAGGGGCATCGATCGGACCCCGACAGCTGCGACCTCCTCCAACGTGAAGCGTAGTGCAGAGATGACAGACTGGACCGCCTAATCTCGTCTGCTTGACCCGTAGAAATATTCTCCTGCAAGTGGAGAAAGGGATTTAGCCACCCGTGGATTTTAGTAATGGCACCCCACTGTTCTCCCCACTAATCACCACCGATATTCACTTTCTGTAAGCTCACCTTATGTTTGTAAATGTTGAGCTCTCCATCCTGCGTGGAATGCAGGGGCACGTAGATACCAGTTACTTCACTGGTTTGAGGGCGGATGAATATTGACTCAGGTTCCAGGCGAGAACCCGTAAGTATAAGTTCAAAGAGTTCAATATGTCCGATGTTCACTCTTGTACATTCCTTTCTTGTGCTGCAGCTGGCTCCAAGGGAAGATTGTCTTGTGGCAGCTGATGGTGTTCAGGTAAGAGTCTGTATTACCCAACACTGTCCGGCAAAAGATGCGGGTGTTTAAATTGCTATTTTCTCTCTCCTTACAGGTGCGGCGTAAGAAGTTGCGGTTTGTTACAGAATAATGCCTCCGGTTGTTAATCAGGTAAGTCTATGGTGGAGAGGTTGTATTTGTTGGCTCTCTCGGCTAACCTTATGTTTCTTTTGTCCCCTAGATGGTGGAATTCGGCGGAGAAAATGATGGAGGCTGCGCTGGATCAAAAAATGCTGTGAGGACTGGCGAGTATGTCGCGGCGCTGCAGCTGGCGATGCGACACATGTAGAATAATGTCCTTTTCAAGTTCGAAGGCGTGCTGGATCCGGAATTCAAGTAAGGATTGAAATATCTGTTTTCTGACCTTTCCTTCTTCTTTCTTCTATTGATAGGAGCTCTGGATTCGAGACGGGCGTGGCTGAAGACTGGATGCTAACTGCAGGCACGGTGAGCGTTATGCTGCTGGATGCAGAATAACACGAAGAATGTGCTGATGTTCGGGTGTGGTTTAAATAGCCTCCAAAGTAGTTCCAGGTAAGAAGTCCCTAGAACCACACCCGAGTAAAAAATAGTCTCTGTAGAAAAATAGTCTCATCCAGGCCTCGCGTTGGCTTGGATTCATTTGCAGCATGGTCTGCATGAGTTAAGTAAAGTCTATGAGCCTGGCACCCAAGGCGCCAAGACTGAACCCAGACAGCCCACAGCCGGGGCTGCTGAGGTTTTATTAAATACCTGGATGCCTGCTCCCGGGGCTGATGGGCTTGATCCGGATGCCCGGGGGTAGGCATCATGACAAAGACCCTCTGCATAGTTCACAAGGATTTCTGGGGCCGGGGCACACACTATCTACAACTCTCTCTCCCTAAATACTCTCCTTCTAGAGCCCTCCGCTCGTCCTCCTCCAACTCTCTGCGAGTGAGCCGATGTCTTCAAAACAGAGATTTGGGGGTAGATCTCTTGCCTCTGCAGGTGCTTCCCTCTGGAACAGCCTCCCTGCCTTTCTCCGTCTTGAGCATGATCACCTTAAGTTCCCGGAAACTCCTCAAGACCTTCCTCTTCTCTCTCCCTCTCCCTCTCCTTTGCTAACCCCCCCTCTCTATTCTTGCCTACTGCCCTCCTCCCTCTCTCCCTAACTCAGCTAGGTTTGCTGACTGGTCGCCTGCTGCACATCCAGAGCCACACAGGTATCAAGCTCCCCCACCAGTCCTCACACTTGCCCCTAGGCCTCTGCACTCCACCCACCACTTCTGTACTTCTTTACTCATTACTTGAGAATGGTAACCTCTCGGCACTTAACCCAGGGCCTTGGACTGGGCACACTTGTTCTCCCCCTTTCATTCCATGTCTGGCACTTACATTACCTAGAATGCACTGGACCTGCTCCGCCGGGCTTAGTACGGTAGTTTGTTTCTGTATGTCCTCCTCCTCTCCTCCCCCTTTATCGCCTTACAATCGGTCACACACTTGCACTATTTGAAACGTTGTTGGCTGAGTATGATAGTTTAAGGACTTATGTTCTTCTGCCTCACCTAGCCGTTCGCTCCTTCCTTTTTGTCTTATACCAGCACATGTAGTAAGGCCGTCAGGCCAAAGTTTGCTAGTCACTTTTGCAAAATCATTCGGAAATTTCAAGGCCCAAGAATGACTTTGTATTCCCCTGTTCCCGTCCCGCCTTGAATCGCTTTGAAGCACTTCACCTGTGTATAAGCGCACTATAAATAAACAATCACAATTAATGGGAATTGGAGTCCATAGGATTTCCCAAAGAGATAATATTTAGGGTTTTTATTTAGAAAAACATTAAAGACATGGGATGTTAGATGTGTGTATGAGGTTTTAATGACATTTTGCCTAGAGTGATTTTCATGAACGGGTTTCATGGTTTTACAATGGGAAGGCTTAGTATAGTGACAACAGGCCATCAAGGAATTATGGGGTCTTCTTCCCCATAAAGGGAAGAATATTGCGCCCCTCCTGATAGGGTTACCACATTCCCCCAGCAGCTGTCTCCTCCCACATGATCCTACCTCATAGTACCACCCCCAGGGTCAGGATCAGGTAGCATATGTTGTACCCTGGCCATGTGGGAGGAGATCCTTGACGGGGAATCAGTGATGACACCACAGGATTCATCACAATACCTTGTCAAAAAAGAGAAAATGTTGTCCGGGAGGATGTTTCAGGACATACACCCATTGAATAACATTGTGATGCAGAATTCCCAGTGGTCCCCAACCCTGCCACCATCCTTTGTAACATCCCCCCATAGGCCACTAATCTCACTGTAGTAGATCTAAATGTATTATTCTCCATCCCTTGCACCCAGACTCCCAGCCCCTCATTGCATTTACTTAGAGTCCAGAGATTCCAACACACTTGTTTGCCACAAGGGTATTGTGAATCCCTTAGTGGTTTTAACAGAGTATTGCAAATGGACTTCGGAAACCTACAAGTACAGAGCACAGTGATTCAGTATGTAGATAATCTACTAGTCTGCAGCCCAACAGAAGAGCATTGTAGAAACGATTCAGTAAAACCGTTGACATTATTGGCAGAAAAGAGCTACAGGGTGGACAAAGAAACTGCAGTTTTGCCAGCAAGAAGTTGTGCACATAGGACAGATCATATCATCGGCAGGGATAATAGCAATCCAGAAATCATCCACCAACACCATGGGGTACCCAGTCACTATTTTGCAATCTTAGAAACATCTAAATCCACTCTCACCACACAAAGAGCATCAGGGTATGAGGTAATGTTGTCCTACCCCTCCATTCACATAGTCAGGTGTCACACTGTCAATCCAGCAACATTCATCGCAGACCCAATACAGCAAAATGGCAGTGCATGCTTGCACTACATATGAAGACATTACATGTGTCACTATCCATGGTAGAGAAGACACACTCACAGAAGGAAAGGAAGGAAATGTTTCCCTGAAATGTTTTGTCTGCATGTTAGATCTGTGCGGGACATTGATCACCCTCTCTTTCTCCTGCTGGGGAGCTTGCGCTTGTAATTCAAGGAGCTGGGCCAGTGGAAGGGCATTGTAAGGAGTTGCGCTGTTTACTTGAATGTAATGAAAATTCAAGGAAGGGGTATTCTGTTTTGTCTGGGATATTGGAGTATGCTGCCTCTATTGCTGCTGAATCAGCTGTGCTATTGCCACAAGCGATGGGATCTGTATTGTTTGTGTGTGCTGCGCATTTGATGACTGCAAGTGCTGTTGAGAGAGACGATGCATCTGTCAGTCGGGACAATAATGCAGCATGTCGCACAGGTTTGCTGTCTGATTTGTTTGGGAATCCCTCCAGCGTCATCGTGAAATGCCTTGCTGTACTGCGGACATGACATACGCGGAGTTTGAATAACTGGTTGTGGGACATCCTATGGACAATTCTAATGCTCTGATAAGGGCCACTAGTTCAGCTGCCTGCTCAGAGTAACTTGATGGTAGGTGCACCTTTGCCAATACTTTGTATTCCCACGACTAGAGGCCTGTATTCTGAATGATCGTCGACAAATTGTCAACTGAGAAAACTTTTCCTTCTGTCTTAGGCAATGCTGATGTTCTATTTGGCTCACAGTAATATTTAAACTGTTCTTTGTCCGTGGGAAAGGCTGGTTTCAGTCTTAATTGGGGAAATACATTATTCGCTCTTGGCTTAGGAAATGCTTGCTCTCTCCAACTTACAATAACAATGTTTAAACACTTGGCTTCTCTTGGTATAATTGTTGACTGCTTTAATAAAAGATTCAGAGGTCAGTTTTCCTCCTAGAATCTTTATTAGGCACACACACAACCACTCAATTGTGTGCTTTTTACAAGTTTAAGTTCAACAATCGTGTTTCACTGCGCTTTCTCTTTACGCGAGTGAAGAAAGAATACCGGGTCACACGCGAGTGCTACAAGTCAAGTGTTCCATTGTTAAAGACTCAATACTCCACTTTGCATCGCTTCTACTCTTAGGCAAGGGCTTATTTAGCTGGATAATGTTGCCAGCTGTGTTCATGCAAGGGAACGGAACTCCTGATCAAACTCACCATCTGTGTTCCTTTCTTTGTGGGCTGCACACCTTCTATGATGCCTAGCTTCACTCTGCACCCACACCTTTCTTTGCTGAATGAATCTTCAGTCTGGCCATGTAATTACAGAGCCCCTCTTGCTCCTTAGACACTCGGCTTCAAGCAACTTCACATGTGGCTAGGCAGTCTTCCTTCACGCCTTCCGCTGCGCAGTCTCTGCACATCAGAGGAACAAGACCCTCACAGGACAAGCAGATGAAATCTGCTGCATCAAAGTTGCGCCGTCCTTTTGGTTCTCTCACTTCTGCCTGGATTGCCAACACCATGCCTTCTTCCTTCTGTTTCTGCTGCAAACACTCCAGCCACTGTTCCAGCTCCTTCCTATTGCCTGCACCTGAGGGGTCTTTTAAAGCCTCTGAGCTTCCCTCAGGTGTGGGCTGTCGGGCTTAATTGCCTTACTACTGCTACAAATGCCTCTTCAGCCATCTTCCTTGTCCCAGTACTTATAGGATTATGAGACTTGCCGTCTGTTAGTAAAATGAGTCTTTCTGACTTCTTCGGTTTGGCAAACAGCCATCAAAGGTGTGGGGTTATGGTGAAATTTAAACAAGGGTGTTTACCCCAGGGTCGGGATCAGGAAGCGTCTGCCTTTCCCTGGCAACATGAGAAGGGTCCCAGGTCAGGTTTCTGGGAGAAATGATTACTGATTCATCACAATGTTCATTCTGCCGATGGCTTGAAGCAGGTCTCTGTGTTCAGCCGGATCTCAAATCGACAGCCACATTTCAAATGTGTGAAGTTTTCCCCCGGTGGGAGATATGTTATGTCCTGAGATCGGACAATGGGACTCACTTTTAGTGAGATGTTCAAAGACATCTCCTCTTTATTGGGTATAAAGCACAAACAGTGCTCAATTTGCCACCCCCAGGCCAACAGGATAGTGGAGTGCTTAAATGATTTACTAAAACAAAAGCTTGCCAAGTTATGCAATACCTTGCACAAGAGCTACACTGTCTGCCGCTTTCCTTATTTGCATTACGAAACCAGCCTGGTTCTGATCATCACCTCACACCGCATGAGATAGGGACTGGCAGGAAGCTGCATCCACCTCACACCCACAGCCTCAGAAGCACATAATTCTGATGAAATGTTAGGTGAAGAATTTGGGGGATATCTTAGGGAGCTAACCAAATCTGTCAGACTTCTAGCTCACCAGATTGGGCCCCACCAACAAGAGCATGCTCCCCCAGTGACCAACTCATCACAGCAACAGCAAAAATCGTCAACGCAACAGCCACTACAGCTCTTCCAAGGTGATCACATTTGGGTATGGAACGTTGTGCACAAGTGTAAGGAGCTAAGCAACCACAGCCATCAAAGGTGCAGGCTGGTGAAAATTGATCCACATCAGCGATGTCAAGAAAGAGAAGACAGGGCCCTCCCTCCCCAACATCAGCAGGAAAAAAAGGGGGGAATAATAAAATGACTGACATTCCTTGAACCATTTTAAAAGCAATACATCCCTTTGGGGCGGTTTGACAGCAACATTTCTCTAAATATGTGTTATATTGTTCTTCTCTTCTGTCTTTATCTTTCTTCATGGTTGAATTCATAGGGTTTCTTTCTAGGGGTGTGTCCAATAAGGAAATTAACATTACAAATATACCAGTGAATATTAGTGTTACCATGACTCGAATCAGGAGGGATATCTAAGGATGTACATCACCATCCAGATGAAAACATGGGGTACCGCCACATGAGGGCAGCAAGAAGAGAGAAGTCGACTGAACCTTCTTTTGTTTGTTCATTGATCCCCCAGCAACAGCCACTGCTAGATTTTTTTATACTGCAAGAAGTACCTCCATAGGTCGTACAGTGTTTAGTGCAACTGGCCTTATGTAGGGTGCGAGGGCTGATTCAGGGGCACAAGGTTCAAGTAAAGTAGGTAGAAGTTAACAAAATAGTATATGAAGATAATTACATTAAACTGGCAAAGATGGCAGAGAGAGATAGTTTGAAGAGCGTTATGCTCAGGTATCGAACAAATGGAGAGGGGAAGAATGGGGTTGATTTTATGGTACCATCCACATTACGGTGTTCTGATGAAGTAGGACAGGAGCAGCTTCACTGCAGAAAAAGACATCAGTTATCGATAAAAAGTGCTGTTTTCTACAAAAATGAATGGGTAAAGGGCTGATTGGGTGCAAAGCAGGAGGGAAAAATCTGTCTGGGAAAAATATGTCAGACGTTGGACATGGATCAATTAATATAAACCCCCCGACAAAGATCATGATACTTCCACAATTTCCCTTGTGTTTCAGAGGCAACAGCACTGTGTTTGTGCGCACTAACAATCAGTGTGATAAGATGACTGATCTCCCAAACATCCTTGGGGGAACAGCAGCACTCAGACATTTATTTGATCTGTGGAGGGATGTTTTATATACAATTACCGCTATCCTTTTAAGGAAGGTATGGTATCAACTGCAAGACAGACAAGTGACCACAGTTCAAAGGAGTTTATTGAACTTCAAAAAAGGTTTGAAAAACGCCCATCTAATCTTAAATCTACAAATGGGAGCGAGCTTCGACCATCAAATAATAAAAACGCAGTCCTAGTGGTGTCTTGTCAAAATACAAGGGCCTATACTAATAAACCTATTGCCAATCCTTACTTCTAAATACAAATGGTGTGGGAAACAGTGTTACGAAAAAGAAAGAAGTGTTCACAAAATTTTATGTCAGGATGTTCAGGCCGATGGCCTGCCTTCTCCACTTTTTCAGCATGGGCCAAGGCAGTATACTCTAGCTTAGCACAGTCTCTGGCTTCTCTAGCATAAGGATACAGTTCAATCATTAGGATCAGTGCCTTCCGTACCCAAGGCTCTTTGCCTTTCAAAGTCTCTTATATTTCAGAGGGCCTGATGCACCAAACAAGAAGTTCTTTTCCTCTCAGGATTAACAAGTACTCTTGCATCTCCCTCAGCCAGGCTCAGATCCTCACAGGATATTTCATACATACAATTTCTTGGGTGATTAATGGTGCAACCCGGACCCCCTGAGCCCGGCTCAGATCCTTTTCAACACAATGTTCAATCAGTCTCCCTCCACCGGGCTCGGACCAACTTCATCTACTTTGTCATCAACTTTCTTCATGCTATTAACATCGAAGACTTTCAAATGTGCACAGGGTTTTTGCTTGACCTGCGCAGGACCACTTCGTTTTCACAATTCTTTATCACTCTTTCGGTTTTGCCACCTTTCAGTTGGATACCTAACAGAGACTTTCAAATGAGCACACGCATGGTGCCGGACCACTCTGTCTAAAATGTATTGTACCTTGGCTTCAAAGTTCAATCACTCAACTGTTGTTTAATTTGGCTTGTGTCGATTATCACATACGCTTCATATACGGTTCACTTAAGCTTTCACTATACAATGTTGCCACTTGCAACCTTGGCTCCAACACAGACCGGTCTGGTATCAGTCTCCCCAACTCACCGGCTGTGCTGACTTCACTGGAGCTGCTTTGTTGTAGGAGCCAAGGACAGTACCACAGCGGCAAGTGATTCTCCCCACCTTGACTATCGATGCGGGAGACCCCCGGGTACCTCAGACACACAATGCAGGAGTATTCAGCCTCGATTCCTGGTCTTACGTTTCCTCTTGTCTCGTTAAAAAGTTCAAGGGCACTTCTTTCCTTGTGATCCCCTTCGGTTTTGCAGTCTTTCGCCTTGTATTAAACTGCCATCTTGAAACTGCAGCTTCCTCGTGTGCTTTGCCTTGCTCAGAGTGTGCTCTCGTGCTCCACCTTTTACCAGTGTGGGGAAGTGTAATGGAAGTCAGGTGTGTGTAATGGACAGTAGCTATGTGACCCTGACTATTGCATTGGGACATGTCGGCTATACGGCTTGGGTGTTAGTCCATTTTCTCTCCTAGTGAGCTGTCCGTCAGGAAGTGTTCGTGTCGGGAAAGGGGCGGGGGGTTCAGTCCTAAGTATCCTACCTGGTAGGATGGGGTAAAGGTTTTATAGGGAAGGGGATACTGCATCTTCCCATCCGGTGTCCCACTCCCCGAAGACGCCTCACCCTGATGATCCTTCTGCACTGGTCCACCCCCAGAAACTGGATCCAAAAGTGGCGGCCTTGTCCTGGCCACCTGGATAACAGATCCCCAGGGACTAGTGGGTGAAACAATGTCAGGTTCCTCACATCCTGGAGAGGAATATGTTCAGTGGCAACCATACACAGCACCATGTTGGTGATCCCAGCTGGTAACGTCACAGCAATTAGTAAACACCCAAGGACCAAGCCTGTGTACCTAAATGCATCAGCGAGACCGGCAGTCTTTGAGCCTGCATCGTCACTGCCGTAGCAACTACCTGTCCCAGGACTCCAGCAATAAGCTTAATGATATACTGGATGAATACAGATTAAGCAAAGCAGAAACATTTTCTGCCTCCATTTTTGCTCCTGGGGTACAAAAAGCAGCCAATGCCAAATGGCTTCAGATTACACACTGGGAGTTGATACAACTGGCTAATGGAACAGTACATGGACTGAATGCCATGAGGGAAGAACAGAGCAATTGGGCTGACCACTCGTCAAAACCTCTACATTTTGGATTTGCTAACTGCAATGGAAGTTGGCGTTTGTGCGAATCACGATATTTCTTGCTGTACTTCTATACCATCCAACGACACGGACAACTGAACCCTTACCCAGGCAATACATTCAATACACAATTTGCGCACCACAATGAAGAAAGAGCGTGGTCCACATCATTATTTTCATGGGTGCTGTAGGGGAGGCATGGTTTCACAAGTATGACACGGACAATGGGTACAATTTATTAAACCTTTATTGAAATTGTTGGGGTTGGAGAAACTCCTACTTTGCCCTATAACTCAAATAATAAATAATGCAGTCCTACTGGAGTCTTTCAAATCAAAATGGCCAATGCTAACAAAACCTAATGACTGCCTTATCTCTTGTCCAAAAAAAAAGTGTAAAAAGGAGAAATGTATGCAAAAGGATATAAACAGTGTTCAAATGAAGAAATGTGGTTGAACCAGCTTTCCTCCCCACGTTAGACCTCACGAGTAAGGCTGTCCTTGTAGGCAGGATGACACTCTGGCTCAGCTTCTAACACAAACAGTTCCAACACGTGGATCGAGGCCCGTCTGGCCTTCCATGTTTAAGTCTCTTTTCTTTGACTTCAAAAATAATGTTTCAGCAAAACAGTTCACAAAGGTCCCCCTCTCTCAGGCTCAGACCTTGTACCACACAGTTCTCGTACCCCCCCCCCTCTACTGGACTCAGACCTCTCAAAATAAAGTCCAATACAAATAAGCAAGCAGGCTCCCTTCCCCAAGCTAATCTCACCTCGGTTCTCTCTCTGTCGGGCTCAGACCCCTTTCGGATGTCGAAGACTTTTGAATGTGCGTGGTTTCCTTCATAGATCACAGCAGGACCACTTCGACTAAATGTTCACAGTTCAACTTTCACTTTCCCCATTCTTTGGGAGTTAACTTCTTTATTTAACTTTTTCTGTTCATAGGCCTTATCGCTTTAAACAATTCACTTTTCACTAAGACTTTCAAGTGGGCTACTTCCTTTCACCAGACCAATCCATTACTCAGTATCACTGTCGTTGCAGATGCCATTTACTTCAAAGTTCATGCATAAATCTGCTTTGCCTCGCGTTTCACTCAAACGCGCGCAGCCTCCACTTGTGATATACTGTTGCTACTTCAAACTTTTACCACACACCGGTCTTTCAAGTTGCTTTGCCAACTAACCAGCTCTGTGCGACTCTTCTTGGTTTTTGCGATTCACAATTCATGAGTCAAGGTTAGTATCACAGGCTTGACCTTGCTTCGCCAATTCTGCTGTTCACCCGGGAGGGTTGTTGGCGTCCTTGGAACACAATGCAATCATCACTTGTAGGATTTGATCTTCATGTGTCTTTCATGGCCTGTCGTAGGCAACGACCTCCAGTAAGGAACTCCTGGGGTTTCAAACCCGCTGCTCCAGTCCCTTGGTCCGTCGTTCTGCTCCAGTAGGTTTGCCGTTGTCCCGAAAGCCGTGCTCATACTAGTTTACTGCCTTGCTCAGAGTGCATCTTTGGGTGCTGCCTTTTATTTGTCTTTATGTTTCTGAGATGAAGGGCCCTGGACTTGGCCAGCGGGCGGTTACGTAGCGCTCCTGGGTCACAATCTAACAGTGAACTCACTGGGTCTGATGTGCACGTCCGTTCACCTTGCTGCCTCCAGGTCCTCTGCTTTAGTTTTCCCATGTGGTCCAGCAACTGCTCCTTCACAGCTTCCCGTGACCCGTGTGTCACCAGCAGGGCTCTCCTGGCTCCCACCACGCTCCGGTGCTCGCCTGCCACTGGTGCATGGCTAATAGGGAAACCGATTAAATGGTGTGCTTCTCGCTGAGCGACCTCTGAAGCTCGGATACTCAAAGGGAGAGTCATCACTCAACACTTCCCACTGCGCAAGCTTTGCAGTTTTGGTCTTGAGAATGAAAGACCCTCTCTGGACCGGCATCCAGTTTACACACCACTGTGGTCCTGGTGTCTCGGATCACACCGACTTCTGCTGCCACATGGAGGTGGGAAAACTACTCCACATTCTGCTACTGCTCTCTCTCCTGGCCTGCATCTTGGGGGCTTTATATGCCTCCCAGTCTTCCTGAAGTGTGGATTATTTTTTCGAATACGCTGCAACTTGCAGGCTGGTGCCTCTGCAGTCCTCTTCCTCGTCCCAGTACTTTGGGAATTGTGGGACTTGAAGTCCACAATAAGAACATTGGCTTTATTTATGAAATTATCACCAGGTTCACTTCTCTTCCTATATCTATTTCCTAAAGCAATATTATAATAATTCAATGAAGTATTGGGCTTTACAGGAGAATGAGGATTTTCAAGGTCTAAATTGTTAGCATATCAAGACTCCTCTTCATCATTTCCCTGGGAGTCAGAGGTTTTCAGGTCTATGAATGGAAGTGACTTTGAAAGGGTTTTTCTTACTCCCAGTACATGCTTGCTTGTAATTATCTTCATCTATAGTCCAACAGTTTGAGAATATAAAAACTCTCTCCGACAGTAAGCCATTACATATTCTGGTATCAATGATATTTCCTTCCCTGGGGAAGATAAATACTGCGTCTCATCCCACAAAATCCTCCTGTTCCCCTGGGGCCCTTCTCCTCCCAGGTGAACCTCCCGGCTAAGACCTCCCCCAGGGTTAGGATCAGGAAGCATCTGCCTTTCCCTGGCCACCTGGCAGGAGACTTTAGGTAGGGTTCCCGTGCGGACTCTGCAGGATTCATCACAATGCCCAGTTAGCGCAAATATCAATCAAATTAGTTATTGTTTCAAAAGATGAAGATCCTGTTATCCTCTCTCATGAAGCTTTTCCCAAGGAAGTTGAACACACAGAATAATAACGAATTATGTATCTAGCATTAGCCAAACAGAAATACAATAGTTGCAAAAGACCCATACTGGTGTGAATTAGGAGTCAGGTTGAAGCACTACTAAACCACTGAATCAGAATTTGTATCTACTGCCCTCAAGTGAAGTTTTAGGACTGTCGAGTTCATGACGGAGAGGTCTGGCAGCACAAATAATACAAGAAATCACTTCTCAAAAGTGAGGTTTCAGTTACATGTTTTTTCTATGAGCTCACTTTCTCACTCTCATTCCCAGGAGAGATAAACGTTTTGCAAACTAACCATTTCTGTCCTTGGTCTAGCTAAGTAATGGGGACAGCAACATGAATCATTGTGGTAGTTGCAAAGATATGTTTCACGGTGAGGAAGCTGCAAGGCTTGGGAACAGTCTTGGGTGCCAAGCTGTCTGGTGTTACGGGAAAGGATGTTTGTGCATCTACTATGTTTTGCCACAGTAGCGTACCCTGGTGGATTTAGAATTGTGCCTAATATCCTCTCTGTGCAAAGTTTAATTTAGAAGCGTACCTAACAGCGTGCCCTAGTTCAATTGACTAGTATTCCCTAATAGCCTCTCTGTACAAAGTTGAATTTAGAAGTGTGCCGAATAGCATGCCCTGGCTGAATTTAGAAGGGCACCCAATAGTCCACCCTGGTTGAATTTAGAACAGTGCCTAATTTCCGCTCTGGGTAAAGTTGAATTTAAAAGTGTACCAAATAGCCTCTCTGTGCAAAACTTGATGTAAATATCCCTTGTGTGCAAAGTTTAATTTAGAAGTATGCCTAATATCATCTCTGTGTAATATAGAATTTAGAAGTGTGCCTAATAATCTAATATCCCACTGTGCAAAATTGAAACTAAAAGTGTGCCTAAATATCCCCTGTGCTCAAAGTTGAATTTAGAAATTTCCCTAATATCCTCTCTGTGCAAAGCTACATTTAGAAGTAGACCTAATAGCGCACCTTGCCCGAATTTAGAAGTGTACCTAATAACGTGACCTAGTTGAATTCAGAAGTGTCCCTAATACCCTCTCTGTGCAAAATGAACTTGGAAGTGTACCTAATATCCTCTCTGTGTACATAATATCCCTCTCTGTGCGAAAGTGCGCCCATTAGCATTGAGTTATTAGTTAAATATAGAATCATCCCTAATATCCTATCTGTACAAAACTCAAATTTAGAAGTGGGCCTAATAGCGCCCCTTGCTTGAATCTAGAAGTGTGCCTAATAGTGTGCCAGATTGAATTTAGAACTACAGTTAGAAAGTCCTTCTAAATTGCACATAAAAGTCCACCTAAACAGCATACCTGTGGCGTTGCTACAGTCAATTTCTCCTTAATAGCTTACCTGTATTCCAGCTTGCTAGAAGAAAGTCTACCCAACAGCGTAACTGCTGTAGTTGCAACAAAATAGGCCGCCTTAAAGCATATCCTAAGGTGTACCTACACTTAAAAACTGCCTAATATCTGCAGCCTAGTTACAATTAGTACACTAAAACCTAGAATAAGTGAATAATATCACCCTGCTTAGTGGAATCCAGAAACCAAGACTAATCTCACCCAGTGATATAGCCGAACTCAAAGTCCAACATAAAGTGTAAGTTGCACCTGAAACTACACCTAATAGCATGTACTAACTATGAGTGCACCCAATCCACCAGGGTCGGCCGGAAACGGCCACCGTGGACTGCCTCTACTCTCCCGTCAGCCTTGCCTCCCGTCCCCCCCCTTCCCAAATCATCCCACCCTCCTTCACATCCCCTACCCATCCCCTTTCCAAACACCAAGCCAGAGGGGCACGATGGCGAGCCAACCACCCTAAGACCATTGCTCCCCCGAACCCCACCACCGACCAGCCTACGTTGATCATGCCTGCTCCCCTCACCATCATACTGGACACACCCTGCCCTGCAATCATGCACCCCCGCTTTTTCCACTAACCCCCACCATCATCCCCCACCGACCTCACCCCTTCCCCTCCCTAAAAGCCGCACGCCTAGCCCTAGCAAGAACAGAAGCCTCATCCCTCTCCCCCCCTACCCTCTCGCACACACCAATTGCAACAAAGACATTAAAAAGAGGAAACATACCTGGTCCCTCCTCAATCTCTCTCCACTCATCGCCTCCCCTGTCTCGACCCACCACCTCATTCCCCCAATCACCACCATCCCCACCTGCTTCACCCTTCCTAAAACCCCTCTCCCTCGATTTCACACAGACCACAACCGAAACTCCTAACCGCCCACACCCCACATTCAAATCCTCCGTCCCAAACCCAACCACCCTAACACACACATCCATCCACTCCCACCGGAAACCCGCCAACTTTTCTGCTCGCCCTCTTTTCCCATCGATCATCAACCACCCCACCCCTCTCCCTCTCCAGTTTCCACCCTCACCCCCCACTCCCCTCCGCTGCAGCTCCAACACCAACCTCACCGACCGTAGTGAAGTGCATCCTATTTAATGCCCGATCAGTAGCAAAAAACAGACACATCATCTTTGACCTCCTTGCCTCTGACAAACCAGACCTGGTTTTCAAACTTGGTTTTCTGACGACTTTGCCCCAATCGCCAATGAAGCCTTCCCCCCTGACTACTCCCTCATCCCACTGAACCGTCCATCTAGAGGAGGGTGGAATAGCATTCATCTTCAAGTCTCACTTCCATGCCTCAATCATCGACAATCAACCCTCCATTCCTTCCTGCGAATCACTCCTCATTAAACTATCCCTCTCCCGGTCGCTCTCATACAGCTTCCTAATAATCTACAGACCCCCTGGCTACGATCGACAATTCTCAAACAACCTCTGCGACTCTATTGCCACCCTCCAACTAAACCATCCCAACCTCACCCTTCTTGGAGATTTCAACATATGGCTCGACATCCCCACCAACCCTATGACACACTCTCTGGTTGACGGTCTAGACGCGATTAACCTCCAACCCCACATAAATGGCCCGACTCACTATAAAGGACATACTCTTCATGCCATCTTTAGCTCCCACAACCGGATACATCTAAACTACCCCACCCCGATCATCTGGTCTGATCACTTCATTGTTTCTTTCGCCATTCGCTCACCAGACCCGCTTCCCGTACTCGAACCTGAACCGCCGAAACTACGCAAATGCTGGAAAAAACTAATAATCGTTCCTGACCTAGCCGACACACTCCTCCAGTCTCCTCCACCTACCTGTCAACTCAAACAACTAACCCCCGACACCTTTGACTCATGGTTCAACACCTCACTAATGCGGCTCACATCCTCTTGCAAACCATCAGCCCGCCGTGGCCTGTTCTCTAGATGGTTCACACCTGATATGAAGACCACTAAACAACTATATGAATTCCTAGAATGCAAATGGCAGAAAGACAAAACCCAAGAGAGCAGAACCACCTTGGCCAGACACCTTCATCAGTACAAGACCGAAATCCAGAAAGCAAAAAAAGCCCACTACAACTCCCGAATCCTAAACTGCAAAAACCCCAGCAAAGAACTTCACTAAATCATCACCGAATTCACCAAACCGGCATGAACTACCACCGTCCCCACCCCCTCACAATCACTGTACGACTCACCCTCTCTCCACTTCTATGCCACGGCTCTCGAAAGAACAAATGCGCTAACCACCAAACTGGCTCTCTTACATCCACCAGGCAACCCTCCCCCCATACCGGCCAACCCACAGCCTGCGACCACTGCGCAACCAATGTTCGACTCCTTTAGTCCAATATCACCCGAACAATTTCTCAAACTTCTCTCTGCCCGCAAACCTTCCGGCTGTCCGCTAGACCCATGCCCGGCCACAATCCTCTAGGAAATTTTTGCTTCTACCTGCGCAGGAGAACATGCAAGATCCATCATAAATGACTCCCTTTCCTCTGGTATTTTTCCAGACGCATTCAAAATGGTTCATGTCAAACCTCTAATAAAAAAAACCTTCCCTCGACCCTCTCAAGCCCAAAAACTACCGCCCCATCTCAAACACCAGGTTCCTTGCCAAACTCATTGACCGAACCGCCTACACTCAACTAAATGCCTTCGTCGAAGCCAATAATCTCCTAGACCCCGCACAATCAGGCTTCAGACCCCGAGACGGAACTGAAACCACCCTAACCTCAATCTGGGATGACCTTAAAATCATGGCAGACTCCGCGGGATGCGCCGCATTAATCCTTCTCGACCTATCCACCGCCTTCGACAGAATCGATCACTCACTCCTCCTTGACCGCCTCCACTCCCTAGGAATTCGTGGAACCGCTCTCAAATGGATAGCTTCATTCCACAAAGATAGGTACCAAATAACGCTACTCTCCACCTATTCCTCCCAAGCCCGGCCAGTCGACACAGGAGTTCCACAAGGAGCATGCCTATCTGCCCTCCTGTTCAATCTCTACTTGATCACCCTCCCACCAATAATTCGTTCACACAACATCCTGTGTTACAACTACGCTGATGACACTCAACTAATTCTAAAACTCCTGAACTCAAAACCCAACTGCCGACCAGACCTCGCCTTCTGCCTCCTCGACATAGAGCTCTGTATGACCTAAAGCCACCTCCTGTTAAACCCCTCCAAAATTGAAATCATGGTATGTGGCAGCTCCGAACTTCTGCCACACCGGCTACCCTGCCCATCTGCCATGGGCAACTCACCAACACCCTTTAACTCAATAAAAAACCTTGGATGCACCCTTGACTCTGACCTAACACTCTCGCACCAAGTCAACAACGTCTCAAAGTCTTGCCACTACCACCTCAAAACTTTTAGGCGCAACTTTCCATATCTCTACTTTCCCAAAAGACTCTCTGCGGTCCAATCAATTGTTATATCAAGACTGGACTACGCTGATCCCCTCTACCTCGGAGTCCACGCTTACCAACTGAATAAACTTCAAAGAGCACAAAACGCCGCAGCCAAACTGCTACTAGCACTCGGCTCGAGAGACCACATCTCCCCAGCCCTTAAAACTCTGCACTGGCTTCCAGTGGCCGAATGGTGACTTTCAAAACCTTATGCATTTCTCATCGAGCGTTGCATAAAACCGGACCTCAATATCTTCAAGACAAGCTAAAACCCTATCACCCTCCACGTACTCCAAGATCAAGCTCAGCCGGTCTCCTAGTCATACCTAAAACAAAGTCAGTCAGGTTAGGCGGATCATCATTCTCAGCCTTGGCTCCCACGCTGTGGAATGCACTCCCACCCCACATCCGCCTAACTGAAGATCTAATGTTTTTCCACAAACTACTGAAAACTTGGCTCTTCCCCTAAAACCAACCCGTACGCAAACTGACCCAAACTGAATAACGGCATCTCAGTGACATCAACCCAACAAACTACTACAATAATCGACAACTAATAACCGCTAATGCAAACTAAAAGGACAAACAGAATAGAACGAGTAAAGTAAATCAAAGCAGTGAAGTGGATAAAAAGAATAAATCGTACAAAAACAGTAAGGAGGTGTAAATTAATTAAATGGATGTAATGAGTGCAATGGACAAAATGAACAAAATGTGCAAAATGAATAAAGAGAAGAGGGTGGAAAGATGAATACAAGAGACTGATGAGTACACAGACAGATGACAACGAATGTATGAGTGCATGGCATAAATGGAAAGTACAGAATAGATGATTAAAGTGCATGAGACGAGTATAGTGCATGAAACAGATAGAGAGCACGGAACGGATCCAGTGCGTATGACAAGTGTCATGCCCTGAATCGGTAAGGCACGATGAATGAACGAAGTGAATGGAACGGATGAAATCGTTAGAATGGATGAAGCGTGTGGGACGGATGAGTGCGCTAAGCGGATAAATGCGTTGAGCAGATGAGTGTATAACGGATGAGTATGTTGAGCGGATGAGTATGTACAGCGGATGGGGTGTTGAGCAGATGAGTGTGTAGAGGGGACAAGTGTGTAAGTGCGGAGGAGCATGTAGAACGCAGGAGTGCATAGAGCAGATGAATGTGCAGAGGGGATGAGTGTAGAGCGGACGAGAGTGTAGAGCGGACGAGTGTATAGAGCGGATGAGTGCGTAAATCTCGGAGGAATGTGTAGAACACTGGAGTGCATAGAGCAGATGGATGTGCAAAACAGATGAGTGTATATAGCAGAGGAAAGTATAGAGTGGATGAGTGTATAGAGCGGATGAGTGCGTATGAGCGAACTACTTTGTAGAGCAGATGAGTGCATATTGCAGATGAGTGCCTGGAAAGAACGAGTGTATAGAGCGGATGAGTGCAGGGAGCGGATGAGTGCAGGGAGCGGATGAGTGCGGGGAGTGGATGAGTGCATGGAGCGGATGAGTCTGCAGAATGGATGAGTCCGCAGAGCATGAGGGATGCGCAGAGCGGAAGAGTGCCTAGACCAGAGGAGTGTGTAAGAACGGAGGAGTGTGTAAGAACGGAGGAGTGTGTAAGAACGGAGCGGAGGAGTGTGTAAGAACGGAGCGGAGGAGTGTGTAAGAACGGAGCGGAGGAGTGTGTAAGAACGGAGCGGAGGAGTGTGTAAGAACGGAGCGGATGGGTGCATAGAGCGGATGGGTGCATAGAGCGGATGGGTGCATAGAGCGGATGGGTGCATAGAGCGGATGGGTGCATAGAGCGGATGGGTGCATAGAGCGGATGGGTGCATAGAGCGGATGGGTGCATAGAGCGGATGGGTGCATAGAGCATGTAGAGCGGATGAGTGCCTAGAGGGAATGGAACGGGTGAAGTATGTGGATGGAACGGGTGAAGTATGTAGATGGAACGGGTGAAGTATGTAGATGGAACGGGTGAAGTATGTGGATGGAACGGGTGAAGAAATATGTGGATGGAAATGATGAAGTATGTGGAAGGTACTGGTGTAATATGTGAAAGGTACCGGGAAGTATGTGGATGGTACGGGTGAAATACATGGATGGAGTGCATAAAAAATGTTGAAATACACGGAACGGATCGGAGTACATGGAACAGATTCGAATGCATGGAACGGATTCAAATGCGTGGAACGGATTGGAGTGTGTAGAATGGATTGGAATGCGTGGAGCGGACTGGAGTGCGTGGAGCGGACTGGAGCGACTTAAATGGAATGGTTTGGAGTGCATGGAACGTTTGAAAGCGCATGTAACCCATCATATCACATCACCACGCTTACTCTCTTCTTTACACCACCATTCAACTAGAACGCAGATACTATGACACCATTCGGTATAACTGTTCTCATACCAACATCTGCCTCATACTCCCCATCACTTTAACTAAACACTGCTGGTTGCGCACCCTCCAGCCAGGCGTTCTCCTCAGGCATAACGCTGCCTCAATCGGTCTGGATAAATCCTGCCAGAACGAACACATACTCTTGATCTCTCAACCACCACAATTACCGCTAAGAAGCAGCTATTACACGAATTGCACACCAGCTGCACACATATCCGGTGCTCACACGCACCTTTGACTCTCTCTACTGACTCGAAGTTCGGTTCCCAAGGGCGTTCAACCTACCAGCGCCTTCAGACCATACCAATGGTACATAAGGCGTTATATATATATATATATAAAGTAACATAACATAAAAAGATGCTAATTTCACTTTTCACTAATTGCCCTATTAGGTCATCTGCAAGGGGATGGATTTGGGATGTCACATGTAATGTAGAAACCAACACAGTAGGGTAATATATGTTGATATTTAGGTTTGTAAATGACGAGAGCCAGTAGGAGAATAGGGATTTGCATCTACTTAATGTCTGCAATACATTGTAATGTTGTGGTTTGTCTGTAAAAACTGTAGCCCGATGTGGACAGGTTGAGAATCCTCAGCCTTTTGGTCGCATGAGAGTGGTTGATTTCCCAGCTGAAAATTGCATGCATTAAAGAGCTGTCTTTCTGCAACTTGTGGACCTAGTTACTGCTTCCTGGACTTATTTGGAGTCACTCCTCCAGTCACTCCTCCTCATCCTGTTGGCTGCAGATTGAAAACACTGCTTACAGCATTGGCTAGCGGGGTGTTTCCACTCCGGTCCTCCTGTGTTGGGCTCTTGCTCCTGAGTGGCCAGTGTGGCAATTCATGGGATCATGTCACTTCTCCCCAGGAGGGGAGCCCTTCCCAGTGAGGCTACGTAGCCTATGTAGGTGAGCCCACTACGCAATATTCTCCCCAAGAGGTGGTGGAAAGCGGGACCTCACAGGGAGAGACTCACCTCATGTGGACAAGGACTCGCATTCCTTGATGGAAATCCCCAACCCTCTTGACCTTGAGGCTATGAAATCCATAAAATCTGCTGAGAAACAATCTGAAAGCACTGCTGTATGCTATTGTAATACTCCTTCCTGTCTCCCTTAAATATTGATACCAACAAGATCAGGAAGACTAAAATGGACATACAGTTTGCTCGCAAGTAATCTTCTTGGAGTACTGTGAAGACGATTGATCAAACTACTCCTTGGCAAGTACGGAAGGTACTACGAAGGGGTGGCCGCAAGGAGGCATGAAGAATACCCAATAGACACAAAGAACTGGCACTCTACTGGGGAGGACTGAGCTGAAGTAAATAAAAATGGAGAAAGGACCCAATGAGTGGTGAAGCAGGCGTGAAGCCTAGCAGAACCAGAAAGTTCAAACCTGGGAGCAAGAAGCTACATCGGGACGCAAACCTTAAGTTGGAAGGATGTCGACAGCAGAATGCAGGAGTCTTTTTCTGGCTGACCCAGAGCAGACCTGACTTGAAGTTGACCGACAGTGGTGTCACCTCGAGGAGGTGGACCAAGCTGTCCATTAACTGCACTGATAGCGTCTGGCCAGGGACACTGCAGAGCCAAAGCATAGCAGCGGAGAGCGGAAAGAGAAGCAGAGAACGTTCCTTGGGAACTCATTGACCCAACATCCCAGGAATAACTGGAGATGTGGCTCCAACAAAGAAGAGGTAACGGGAGTCACAGAAGACTCAGTAAGGAATTGGGGAAGGGTGCTGAAGTAAAAACACGATACCAGGAGTAATCTCCCTTGTCTCAGTAACTGTATCAAGAATATCGAAAGGGAAGAAAGCCTCGGGAGTAATCTCCCTCATCTCAGCAATTGTATCAAGATTATTGAAAGGAAATAAAGCCTCAGGAGTAATCTCCGTTGTCTCCAGAGTTGGCATAGAAGTATCAAGTTTGAAGATTACATCACTAGTGATCTTCCTCATCTCATTGTGTCAAAGAGGGAAAGAGAAAAACATATTGGGAGTATTCTCCCTCAAAATTTTTGTCAAGGGACATTCAAGCTAGAGAGTGCCATGAGAACAATCTCCAGAGTGTTAGAAGATATGAAGGACACTACAGGAACACTTCCCCTTGTTTTCACTGACAAGAGGAGGGGAGAGAAAGAAGAGAAATAACGGTGTGTTGGAAACAGGAGTGTTTGACTTTTAAACAAGCCCCAAGAGAAGTCTGGAAAGAAGTGAAAAGGTTGATAAAAACTGTTGCAGGAATCTATCCAAAGTTAGCCAATGGCGAACCATCTGAACCAGGAAAAGGGAGTCATTCCCCTGGTTCTTTCACCTAACTTGTTGAATCAGAAACTAAGGCAAAGGGTTACTCAGCTAGGAGGCTGACCAAGTCGACCAGGAACAGATGGAAGTTGTTGAGTTTTGGGACCAGGAGAAGGGAGTCAATCTACCGGTATTCTCTACAAGTGCAGAACTTTATCTAGTATCCAAGACTAATCGAAATACTCTGATGCCATTGCACCAGGAGAAGGAAGTCATTCTCCTGGAGCCATTTAAGTCTTGTTAGTGGTAGGGATAGAGTAGGTTAGTTTGGACATTGAGTTTGACAACCACCCTGATGACGAGCACCCAAGTTCTTCTTTAGTTGGGTAGGGAAAAGCCTTTATAGATAGGGTAAAGATGGGCCTTTATTATTTCCATAAGGATTGGTGTAAACATGCCACCCCTTTGTCTGACTCCTTACTCCAGCACGCCACACCAGTTGGACTTCTGTTGTATTAATCATAATTTTAATTTCTTTATTTCCCTTTATTTATTCTTCTATTAGCCTAGGATCCTTTTGAATATTTGTCTGATTCTTGGGGCTCAGGTTTTCATTGTATTAATTTAAGTACCACTTATATTTCCACGGGTTCCTCTATGGAGATTTGAAACAGGGCCCTCCATTAGGCTCCATGGTGTTCCAAACATCCGTGGCTTATGGTAATGCTGCCAAAGGAAAAGGCAGGGCCTTCCCCTGAGGTTGTGCAGTGCCTCTGGAAAGTGTCTCTTATCCAGTACCATCCCTCAGAGCAGAGCACGCCACCATCCCTGCTCCCGTTGTTTCTCCACCTGCCATGTATTGCACCACTACTGTCGCCATCACGCTCCAGCGGGCAGCCCCACTATTGCCGCAAGGCAGTCCTGGGTAAGTCCCTTGTGGGGATTGCGACACTGCAATTCAACACAATTTACACACACACCAAAATATGGAAATGTGGTTGGGGATCATTGAGGGGAAATGATACAGCAGCATACTAAGACTCTCTAGGGAAGAAAATGGTTCTTGTGGGAGATCTTGAACCCTGCAACTAGATTACTGTTCTTTGTTTCCGGGGGTCTGAATTGCAGTGAAGAGGGGCCTTGGGGTGAAGGGGAGGAGGAGGGAGGCAGAACAGAAGGATAAAGGACAGTTAGGTTTACGAGGACTTGGATGAGTAAGGTGGGAAATAAATGTTGCCACATAATTAGTATCCAATACCAGCATCCCAGATGTTTCTTAATCTAGAACTATTTGCATTATGACATACCTAGAAATCAAAGCATCATTAACAAAAAGGCTACAAAGAAACATACTCAACACATTCCATATACAATTAAATTACTTTCTGAAAAGGTGTTGCTTTCAATTCAATAGCAGACCATAAGAAACTACAGCCTACATGTTAGAGGAACATATAAATCTTACACCTATTCCTATTTGTCATTCTCAGCCATGTCTAGATTGACTATATCTTGACCTTGTTAAGCTGAACATGGATGCAAGCAACACTGAACCCTGCTAATAGCATGTTAACCACTTCAACTCCCAACATATTCAGCTGCCTCCATACGATACCCTGGAACTCAAATGTTTGAAACATTTTTGGGGAAAAAATTAGAACCACTCATCTTCACAGCTCTTACCTGGTTGCTTCTTCTTGCAATCGTCCATCCCTTAAACGGCGAATGTATTCAGCATATTGATCCTTGTGAGCTTGCCTCTGTGCTTCTTCCTCATCAGTGTAGGCGTAATCGGGATCTACATAGGTGTGTCTTTCAACCTTTGTAAAAATTGTTCTAAGAGTAAAAAGAAAGAAATACACCCATGCATGAAGCAAGACTTTTCTTCAAGAGCAAATGACCAAGTACAAGGATTCAGGATTAGCATATTCAAATATCTTGTGGCGTTGCAAAGGGTTAAGTAAACCCCACTCTCTTGCAAGAAATTGTATTTTTTTTTTATTTCATAGCTGAAGTGGCAACCAATAAGTTCAATTAGACTTGAATCAAGTCACCAAATGCAATAATATGTTAAGAGGTTTACAGTTGTCAATGCTGTCTTCAGACTTCCACAATGGTGTTAGTGGTCATGTAACCCTGAAATAGTTTCATACATTGGAATTGTGACAGGTTAACCAAAATCGGATTTAATGTGCCACTGCAACGAGATCAATAGACTTCCCTCCAAACGTAGGCTTTCTTCACTGTCTTTCAGTAGATTGCCTATATCCCCAAGGAGGCAATAAGATATTAACTCAGCAGAAATGCAAAGATTAGACCACTATAAACTCACAAGCCCTGAAAAGGGCATAATGGCTAAATAGTCAAAGAAATGACTGATCAAGGATCTTTAGAATACTGGTGAACAACATAGGCAACATTCATCCAAGTAAAATTGGCAAAGTTAATTTCAATATACTGATGCCTGTACCAATTGTGCATTGGCTTTGGCTAACCATTACAAGGCCTTCACCAACTTCAAAGATTGCAAATTACAGACCAATGCAAATATTGCTCTCAAAAGCTGCACTGGCTGCTTTTTGTCCAGCACACACAGGCACAGGATTTTTCATAAACAGCAGTTATCAAATCCTCCCTTACCATATATTTGGCTCCAATCCAGTTCTGGCCACCCTGGTCCTAAAAAACAATGAAACCTTCTTGGTGGGTTCCTCATGCTTCAAAGCACTTGTTATTAACAATATAGCCCAGACTAAGAAACGCACCCTATTCCTAGAATTGGTCACTTCTGGTATGGTAGACTAGCAGCCTGGGGATCTCTCACTAGCATTTAATGCAAAAATAAATCCTAAAATAGGTCATATTTTTATTTGTGGGTTTTTGTAGCACTCACACTGCCTAGCAGCTATTTCAGATCCCTGCATAGAGGTTAGGTGGGGGCAGCATAACAAGTAAGGGAAGGCCAGATCAGCGGGAGCTTGACAGGATCCAGCTGAAATGCTTTTTTATTAAAGGGAAGTTGACTTTTCAATTATTTGACAATTCTCGCCAAGACATAAGAACATTGTAAACACTTCCGAAATATAGTCCTTTGTGAAAGTAGGATCCTGCCCTATTCCCATTAAATGTTTCCACCTCCATGGACATAGTGAGTTTTTTTTATTATAAACCGACCATTGGCTCCTATCCGGTGATATGGGGCATTATGTAGGCCATGCTTACATTTGAAATGGGAAGTTTGCATGCCAAGATCTCAGCTGTAGGTGCAGATTGCAAATGCAAAGGCACTGGTTAACTTTAGGTGCTTTGCTCAGTGAGCATATTCCCCCTGTAGCATGGAAGCAGCAGTGGGAGGGATGCATGGCCGAAAATCTCCCTTAGCTGAGATGGACAGGCTTGCAGGATCTCCAGAGTTATGAGCACTGTCTACCAGCTGAAACAGGAAGATATCACCACATCCTGGCCCACAGGAGTGGGGCAAGTTCTGTTCTTATAGAGTTTCCTCCATCTCTCAATGGGTTGGTGCTTTGGTGGCGACACTGGATTGGTTATGCCAGAATGAGGTGGAACCATAGTCCCTTCAGGATTCCCTGATTTAGTAACCATTTTAGGGATATAGCGCTCAGGTCTATTCTTAACTTTGCCTATCAGCAAGTATTTCTACCACCTTGCATAGGCTTTTTAAAGCTGTGAGAGAATCCCTCACCGCTCATGGGTTGCCCACACAGGCCAAGGTTCTTAGCAAGTTTTCACTCTGTGGCTGGATTCCTTCCAGACTCTGTAGTCAGACCTTTACCAGGCTTGCTGAATTCTTCCTAGTCACGGACTCATGCCGGGGACCAAGATTATACCCCTCCGAAGACTTCTCAGCTTTCTCTCCTCTTCTTGGTCTGTCTGTCTGTCTGTCTGTCAAATCTGTCCAGTGTCCAAGATGTTGTCCTCGGTACAGAGGTTTACATTTCTCTTTGGGGCTCTGGTTTCCACTTCTAGCTTCTTCTCTCTTCCTCATGCCTCCAGGTAAGCCAACCCATCCAGCACTCCTTGCCGCTAACTGGGGAATTTTATTCTGTTTCGGATTAACCAATAATGTTTATGATTGGTAGTTCTTCAGCCTCTTTCCCTTCAGGTTTTACGACTGGCTATGCCCCATTTCCATGGAAGCTTTCCCAGATAAACCAGTAATCCCCCTTGTCCCCCAACCCACACCCAAGGTCTTAGACTGATTATTTTCATTTTCCTACCAATGTTAACTGCCTTCAAGTATTATCTTCCTGGCAATGGGTGAGGGATTAAGACCTCCATTTTCCAGGTGCATGTTCAACCATGCCGTGTGGCTCAACTCCCATCTGTTGTCTATCAAACCATGCTGTGGTTTTAATATGATAAGGGTTTGTTTTTCCAAACACGGGACAGCATTATGGTGTATAAGCCACTCGCACCAATCATCTGTGAGCGCTTTCACGGGTCTGTGTCCTGGTCCCCATAGAGCACTGTGTACATGAGCTGAGATAACAGGGTTTGCGCTAGTGACTGGGAAAGGGATTCTCTTGCCTCTCTGTCTTGGGGTCTGAGCTCTTGTAGACTCTCACTGGGGGCGATGGTAGAGCACATGAGGCCAAGTGTTAGGCAGAAACCTGTGCAGGTCCCTCTGGGACCACTGCAAAAGATTTAAGACTACAGGTATTTGGCAGTAAACCCACTTGGTAGCAGTCTGTACCACACAGATTCACTTGGTAGCTGTAGCTGAGCAGTCAGACTTCCCTCAAGAAGGGTTAGGCAGTATACAGAGTATTCACAATAGGTCAAGAGAACACAATAGAACAAATAAACGCTGACCAGGGCTTGGTGTAAAAGAGATACAATTATTTATTTAAAACCACATCTAGAAAAACACACAGGCACTAATAGTAAGCAATTCAAAAACACGGCCACTAAAAGATATACACTCCCTTAAAAGAATATTAGACAAGTCTTAAGTAAAGCCCCACTTATTTTCAGACAGCGGTGAGCGCTTAACGTAGATGGCACTCTAATAGTTCGTTTTTAAAAGGGAGAGAAAAGCAGAGAATGAGTTGAAACAGATCCCAACACTTTTACCAGAACATAACAAGAGAGGAAGGCAAAGTAAAACCGTGAAGTTAGAGTTCAATAGGCCGGATCCACTTTAAGAGGATCAAACGAAATGTGTCCAAGGTCACACGGTTGCAGTGCACAAAAGTCTTGTTACGGTTCAAAAAGGAGTTGGACCAAAGAAAGGGTCCAGTTAGAGGGTCAAGGCGGCCAGCCCAGTCCAGAAGGTTAAGGGGTTATTATTACCTTGTAGCAATCTTTAGAAAGGGAGGCCTGACAGACGCGGTACCTTAAAGTGGTGAGAAGACTCCAGCGGGGGCAGTTGTTCCTGGCAGCGGATGCAAGTCGGTGCTTCGTCCGGGGGAAGAGAGGATCTCTTCGTGGAGGAAGACAGGAGTCTGTTGCACTGCCAGGGAAGAAACCAGCCGCAGAGTTTCTCAGGTACAAGGAGCGGTCCGTTGATTCGCGGTTCAGTGGCGAGTGGCTATCCGGCCGCCGGGGTGCTTGGCACGGGCAGTTCGACCACAAACTGGTCTGGGGTGCGAAGAAGGAAGGTAAAACTGGTTGTGCCCACCAGTCAGGGGAAGAAGCCTCTCCAGCAGGGAGATCTTCTCTGTCGTCGGGAAGTGGTGAGTCGGTTCCGCAGGGCTCCACCGGTGGTGTCATGGTAGGTCGGCTCAGCTTCTCCCTCGTCGGATTCCCAGGTCCTGTGGCGACTTCTGAAGTTACAGTCCCCAAAGCCCTGCTTTTATGCAGCATACCCCCATTCACTCAGCCTAGCTGTCAATCAAACATGCTAAGTGGTGAGCCGGCTGGCTCACCACTTGGGCCAATCACACAAGAGTGCGACTTGAGTTACCAAGGTAACTCAGTCCAGGGTGCCTAAACCCCCTCCAAACCCCCTGTGGTACCCAGACAGAGTGGCACCACTTTTGGAGGCTTCTGTGGAGAAGCCCGCCAAAAAGTGAAACAAAGGGCTCGACTTGGGTTGGAGTCACAGAAGAGAACAGAAACGCCATTTTAGAATCGAGTCCTGGCAAAAAATACCAACGGGCGAATTAATATTAATTAAATAAACCGGCGGTATGTTCCAGGCTATGAGAATTAAATAATTAAAGTTGGTTGCCTCGAACAATGGGAAAATCCCATAGGATAATATTTGCGGTCGAATATAAAAAGTAGTTTCCACTGCCACCAGCCAAAACTCGATCAGGGGGGACGGAGACGTGCCCCCTCGACTAACAGACCCCGGGGCAATCGAATTGCCCCGACCAGTACGTCCACAGTATGATGGTTTGTACTGGTTTCTGTTAATAATTTGGGACTAGTAAAGCCAATGGTGACTTTACATGCCCTGGGAGACAGTAGTCAGTCCCAGGGTATGGAGCCTATGGTGGGGTGTCACTATGACACCCCTGTGTTACTGCACGGAGGGTGCTGTGTAACACACATAGTAAAAACACATGAGACCCTATGGAGTAAAGGACCCCATAGCCCATATAACACATTACCAGTCAAAGGAACACCATAAATCATGTCCAAGAGTGGGAGAAAAAGAGTCTCACTCTTGGCAGGAGGAAAAAACAAACTCCAGAAATCCAGCAAAGCTGCTGGGGGACTCACTAGGTTAGGAAATTCAGCCTAAAGAGAGAATTCTCCCTAACACCAAGTTATTGTAATAAGTGGGGGCCCCAATCTATTCATCTGTCCCAAACTATAAATGTTGTGCAGCATCCACCCCTGTTCACAGGAAGCATGATGGCTTTTGACTTGGAGGAGTTCTGGGAAATTCCATGTAAATTGCCACACAGTTGGTGGGCATCCCTGTGCCTAGAGCCAGTCTTAGTCTTGCAGGGTGACTATCCAATGTAATGGCCAGAATCTGAAAAAATGCTTTCCTTACAAAGCCAAGAGTGCCAGTTCTCCTCTTGTAAAACTCCACCGGAGCCGTTTAACACCACAGACACGCATGAGCATTCTGTCAACGGTAATATTGATGTCTCGGCTGCAATTGCAATGTACCTGGAGGAAAGGGTGAGTGGTTAAAATTGAAACTAGGGTATCCGCAATGTAGAACATGAGTTGGGAATCGAGACCTCGAATCTTCCCTATCATTATATCACACTCGAATTCGAGTCGTATCCATTCTGGTATTGCTTTTCTTTTGGGGTTAATCCGTGGTTTTTAGATGGCTGAATTTTTTCCTTCAAGGCTACCACACAGTTTGAAATGTATTTACTGCGTTGTTTTCCAAATAAACAATTCAATCTTTATTTTCGTTTTCTGGAATTTACAACTGATTAAGAGTGTAGAGTATTAGACCTCAAACTTGACTAGTCAGGGATGGCTAGTCGTCATAGGTAACTCCTATTTGTTAAAGGGGATTTTGGACATCTGTTTTGTGTATACAGAGGCTCTGTTCCACTGTTGGTGAAAAAAGAAATGATGATGACGAGCCCTTATTAGTGTCGGGGTCAAAAGAGCAATCTGATGTAGGGATCTTCCTGATCCGTATTTTTCTACTCGGGTCACATAAAAAGCCGACCGGTTTCAGTGGTATAGCAATGAGTGTCACCACTTTCTTCAGGGCTAGAGACTCGCACTTTTTGGTGTGCGGTCTGATTTCTTCTGGTAAGGTGAATCTTGAGTGTTCAGAAATAGGAGGTTGCCCCAATAGAGCTGCTTTAATTCCATCTATTTGGGTCTCAGAGTCGAGCATGATATAATTTGTGCGTACCTGGTACGGGACGAAATATGGCTCGTGTTTGATGTGTGGGAAATAGAACACTGATGATTCGACTTTAGGTACACAAGCAAATGTGTCGGGACTCGGGACAGCACAAATTATATCCTACTCGACCCTGAGACCCTAATAGATGGAATTAAAGCAGCTCTATTGGGGCAACCTCCTATTTCTGAATACTCAAGATTCACCTTACCAGAAGAAATCAGACCGCACACCAAAATGTGCGAGTCACTAGCCCTGAAGAAAGTGGGGACACTCATCGCTATACCACTGAAACCGGTCGGCTTTTTATGTGACCTGAGTAGAAAAATATGGATCAGGAAGATCCCTACATCAGATTGCTCTTTTGAACCCGACACTAATAAGGGCTCGTCATCATCATTTCTTTCTTCAGCAACAGGGGAACGGAGCCTCTGTATACACAAAACAGATCTCCAAAATCCCTTTTAACAAATAGGAGTTACCTATGACGATTAGGCATCCCTGACTAGTCAAGTTTGAGGTCTAATACTCTACACTCTTAATCAGTTGTAAATTCCAGAAAACGAAAATAAAGATTAAATTGTTTATTTGGAAAACAACGCAGTAAATACATTTCAAACTGTGTGGTAACCTTGAAGGAAAAAACTCAGACATCTAAAAACCATGGATTAATCCCAAAAGAAAAGCAATACTAAAATTGAAACAAAACAGATTCTCACCAACAATCCGGGATCTCTAAAAATGGGACGAACAGAAACACTCACCTGCTCTCCCACCCTCTTTTCATGTACCGTTCTCCTCCCAACCCACTACCCAAAATATTAGGTTAACTGTGTTCCTCAGCTAAGTGCCTGGAGGATCATATTGCTTAATCTCTTGCCAGGGTCTTTCTGAACAGCGTAAAATGTGAAACATTTTTCCTGCTGGTATTAACAATGTTCTCACTCCCTAAGATGACTGAATTTAAAGGGCCAAACTGTCCCACAAGACTGACCTAAGATAGCACGAGATGCATATTTCTACGTTGACCATAGTTTGCTAATAACTAAACTGAACTTATACAGCCCTAAATACTGCTCCACACCAATTGTGCCTACCTGCTAACAATGACTAATTACAGAATTTCTCCATTGATCGCTTTGAAGGCCACTTACCTGTCCAACTGTTTTTTGCCTCAGGACTGGAGGCTGGCTAGAACTATCTGCCTCAATTGATAAACTTCTTCAAGGACATAGTTCTGTAGATTTGTTGGTCTACTGTACCTGTTTTAAGCTGCAAACTCTGTGCTCCACATGTCTAAATAATTCCCAGTTATTCTAGAACAGTGCCAGCGCTAATGCGTGTGTGGTTCCATTGCTGCAAATAGCCGAACACGGTTCTTCGTCTCTTTCAGGTAGGTCTATGATTGAGGGGGGGGGGGGGAGCATTCTGGGCTAATGCACCGTGTAAGCAGAAACACTCAGCAAGGGCTCAAGGTGCTGTGTACTAGCAGGATGCCACCGGGCTGCAGGATGCCCAAGTGTCTTTGCAAGGCGAAAGAGAACGCGCAATTGAAGGAAGTAAAATAGTCTCTTCAAACTAACGGCTCATTGCAAGTTCCCTGAGCTCCCATCCATATACAATGGATAGTGGCTCACACAGGCTCTGCTGAACTCTGATTTCATTTAACAGATTCCCTGCTGAAAGATCCCAAAAGGGAGGAGCCAGTGGGCAGGGAACCTAGTAACTGAAAATCGGATGATGAAAGGCAGTTATAGGATGCTTGTCATCGTTCTATACTGACTGAATTAGTAAGCTCGCCAATGCCTTACTACCGTCTTGGCTTGGGAAAGGAACATCTTTCTGAATACGGCCAGTTAAGGATAAAATCAGAACAGGCCAAAGACCAAGTTATTCTCTTCCGCCCAGTCTTCACCAGAACCTAACCAAACCTAGGTTCCTACATTTCTATCCTGAATTAAAACTTTCTATGGGAGATACACCAACTCATTGTGCACAACTGCAATGCGCCTGTAAAACCGGACAAAAACTGGAGCAAGCCTAAGAAATTGAGGCGGTCAGATCCAAGGGGAGGAGAAACCAAAGAATTTTGGTTAATTAATTTCCTTTACTTAAAAAGACAAGGTGTATATATCAGCTGATGCAACATTTTTCTAGAATAGCATCTACCAATGTTATGGTTTTTAGCAAACCCTTTTATATTTGTTAAATACATTTACTTTTTAATCTAAGTCCATCACAGTACATGTCAAACCTTGACTCACTCACTCCACACAACTTCACACCATTTGCTTAACTATTGTACTGATGCATGCTAATGTTTAAAGCAAGTTTTGTGAAGTAATCATGTAGTGAAAATTATGTTTGGACTTGTCGTATGATGGACTGTGCTCACATTTGAGGAATGTAATAATAATTGTTTTTTATATAGCGCTTTAATCTAAAGCGCTTTACATGAGACATATTTACATACAATACTATTATTACCCAATCATTTATCGACCTCAGAAGGATGAAAGGGTGAGTTAGCCTTGCCGGGATTTGCAGCTGCGAAAGGTAGAACAAACACAGATCACAGCAACAAGCGTTTAACCCGCTCAGCATTTTACTTGTTAGACTGAGTGTAGTAACCATACGATTTTCATTTCTAATGTTTATAGACTTTAAGCTTCTACTTATCAGAAAGCTAACTGTAACGATTGTATTTTCAGAATGTTTTGGGTTGTCATTTTGTATGGGTATCAAGAGTATGTATTGCATATTCGTATGTTTTAAAGTGTCCAGCATTTTTTCTGTGGATACCAGAATTTTCGTTTTTTTGCTCAAGTCATAACAGCAATTGAAGGCCATTTCTGCATATTTGTGTTCCATTCTGTAGGCTTTTGTCTATTTTCTAAGCATGTTTGCTTGGAATGCATGCTTTCCACTTCTTGTTCAGGCAAAATTAGCTTTTCATTAAAAATCTTGCAGGGTTCATATAGGAAATTCGTTTTATATTAAAGAAATTGGTTTTGCATGGTAGATTATGTTTCCCACCATTAAAATAAAAGTTAAATATCTTCCATGAATAATCTTTTTGAACACTTCCTAATTTGGAACATTGCCATTTTTCAACTAGATCCTTTCATAATTAGCCAATTCGATTTTCTAGAGATTCTGTGTACTTTCCAATTCCCCAGAACTAAGTACTTGTTAAAACCTCCAAATGGGACCTGTTCAAAATATTTGCCCTGAAAGCGTGGGTTTTCTTTTTTGGGTATATGGAAATTACCCTCATTTTAGACACAAATAGATTCATCAAATTTCACCAGGTTTGGCAAGCATGCTTGGATGTTGGCACATCCATTTTTGCAAGTAAAGTGCCATACAACCTTATCCCATGGTGGTACCAAAGCAACTTTCTAAAAGGAAAACACTTTGCAAAGATCAAATAGAAGCTTGAAAATTAAAATATGAATGATTATGTATACATACAAGTGTGTGCAATTTATGAAGACTGTACATTTGAATAGTCTGATACATTGCAACTTACCTGTATTTTTTCTGCCGGTCACTGGGCCGCATGCTGGCTGATCGGTCATTTGGAAAAGCCACCAATGCATGTGTCTCAGCCTCGTTTGCTTTTTGGTGACTGTGGATATGTGTTTGCATAGAATTGAGCATGGCTACTCTTCCTGATGCGGCATAGATTGCAGTTTCCTCAGGTGGAGCACGTATAAAGTGCCCAGTTGGATTTGAAACCACTGGGGTAATACCTAAAATCACAATAACAAAACAATTGTATTTCTGAGTCAGATCAAAAGCAACAACAAGATGCAACATCTAGATGAAAACTAAGTACCAACTGGTGTGGAGAGCTGCCTGTTGTGCTTACAGATCTGTGCTCTGATTTAGCAGCAATAGTTTACTGGGAAGCAACTGTTTCAGTGCCTATAACCTTATAAAAAAACAAATAAAAATGGAGGGTTGAAATTGTATCTGTTAAAGAACACTTGGCTCTTAAGGGACAGGTTTATGCCAGCCTTGTTCAAGCCGAGAAGGGTGTGTGAGGAATCCTTAGATGTAGTCACTTCTCCCCACAGGGGAGCCGCTTCCCATTAAGACAGGGAGGTGAGGCCACTGCCCAATCATCCCCCTGAGGGTGTTACACAGAAGGAGGATCTCTTGGGGAGAGACTCCCCCCTTTGGGGACAAGGACGACCATCTAGGAAGAACGCGGTACAACAACACTCACCCTCCACCCACTTCCTTTACCTCCCTCAGTCCATGAGACCCATCTTCACATCCATACCACACACTTCCATGTATATATGTGAGGCTGAATAACCTATAGTTACTGAGACGAGAAAGAGCAGGGATGACAATGAAGATCTCCTGGACAGGTACTGAGATGAGTATGAGGTGCAGAACAATGAAGAGTCCTCCCAAGAACTGGAATTAGCATTCTAGCCATCATCGCTCATTTAACAAAAAGAGACGGGAAGGACTTACATTTTTGTCCAACCCTCCCATGAGGACCCGCGAGCGAGAGAATCATGCAGCGTGCAAAGGGTAGAATGCCGCTGACTTGGGCGCGAGCAAAGAGGCTCAGGTGTCTCTACCAGGTCCAACATGGGAAGATTAGCAGGAAAGCTGGTAGAACAGAGGTTCGGGCAAGCAAGAGTGCCTTGATCGAGCTGGCGAGAAAGGACAAGCAACCCGAGAAGAAGAAAATTCAGCAGCAGATGTGGGAACCAGAAAAGGGGCAAGAAACCCAAAGTAAAGGTCGGAAGACCACGCAAACCACTGAATGACACCGGCAGAGACCAGAAAGGTACACCAGTGGTCGGGCAAACTGGTAGGAGCTACGGAAAGAGTGCAAAAACATAAGAAACAAGGGTGTGGGACCCTTGTGCACAGAAGATCTCTACAAGTAATCTTCCTGGCAGGAGAGTGGCCCAGGTTTGCCATACCAAATATATTGAGAAAGGCCAGTGAAAGGAGGAAATTCCCCCTTGTGTTGTTAACTTTGAAATAAACCAGAGAAAGGCAAGGGGAAGGGAGACATTCCCCCTGGTGTTGTGAACTGTGAATTAAGCCTCGGAAAGGCCAGGGGAAGGGAGACATTCCCCCTGGCTGTTTGTGTGGAAAACAGTGAGAACCAAAGAACAGGAGAAGGGATTCATTCTCCTAATAGTTGAACTTGCAAAGAGGATCAAACCAGTGGTGCAGGCAAAGGGAGTCCTTCCCCCTGGAGTGAAGGAATAGTGAATTTTCCGATATAGAGTGATAAAGGATCAACGATCCATTGTTTGCAAAGTACTAAAACCAGGGGAAGGGAAGTCATTCCACCTGGTGAGGAACTTGCAGCCACAACTGTACCATCCAGTCCAGGAGGAGGGAGTCATTCTCCCGGACCAAGAACATTGGTGCAACCATTAGTTTAGTTAGAAGTGCAGTGTAAGTAACAGAAATAAGGACGTTTTGATATTCTATTCTATATATTTTTTGTATAGCGCCTCACACCCGTAGGCCTCAGTGTTCTGAATAGAAATTAATATAATATAGAATAAGTAGGGGATAGAAATAAGGATATTTTGATACAGGAAGGTGGATTCCAAGTTACAAAGACATCCTGACAGACCCATTAACACTTTAGTTGAGGCAGGGAAACTCCTCAAAGACCTAGGAAAAGATAGGTTCTCTTACGTTTTATATTGAATAAAAGTCTATAGCAATCACTATGCCACCTGTGTGTCAGTCTCCTCCTTCTGCACCCTTACATGTGATTCACAAAGCCATTGCCAGGAATAACTCTGACTTGCTCTCCTCTTTCCAAAATTATCACCCTAGTCTGATGCTTTAGCCAATCGCTACAGGGGGAGCATGGTCATTAGCAGATGAGACAAGCACTATTTTCCTGTGTTCTGTCCTTGCCCTTTCTTCCGTTGCCATATTTGGTCCCTGAATCCCCTCACCCTACACACTTTCGTCTGGGGCTTTACTGCACTCCATGCCTCATCCCATCTCCTCTCTGCCCATCACACTGCTCTACCAACACTCCCTACTCTGATCTTCCCTCTGCGGCCCTCTCAGCAAGATTCATTCTACTTTCTCCACCCCACGTCTCAGGCTGCCATCGGTCAACTGGAATGTCATCTATTTTGGCTTTTTTGCCTTCACCAGCACAGATGCCAACGGCAAATGTTGATAAGCACAGAAGGAAACTTAGTTTCCATTATTGAAAGGGAGTATACATTTGATTTCACTTATAAAGCAAACCCCCTTGTCGTTTTAGAGGCTAACAAATAATGTATTAAATAACAAGGGGGCAACAACAAAAACCCCTAACTGCCACTTGATCTATTGAATGAGGGAAAATACTCCTGGCTGCTTATGGATATGCTGGATGGATGAATGCCCTAATCCACGACCGACACAAGCTGAACACAACTAGGGTAAATAGACCTCATGATTATTGTAACTCAGAGTACTTTTTTAAAATCTTGCTGCAACCGCTATCCTCATATGGATTTTTCAGGATTCTACCACACGACGATCAAGTGCACACGTCCTTACTGCCTTTACATCCAGACCCAATCAGTTGCATACTTAATGTCCTAATTGTTTAGCCTTGAAAGAGACCCTACTGGGTCGAAACATTTGTTGGCTGTTTTTCATGTGTTTTCATTTCAAGTTACAAATACTTTTCTCATGATGTGGCTCTTTGTGCATTAATTGTTCTTTAATATGTTTTGACATTGGTGCTTGGTTGGTTGATGTCCCTCCTTGGCATTACTTAAAAAATGTGAATTACAAATGAAGCACCTCTGTAGTTAAATATGAAGAAATGGAAAAATGACAATGTCCAATTGCTTATTCAGGATATGCTGAACACAAAAGAGACAAATAACTAAAGTATTTATGAAGAATGGCTTATGCTCCATTAATACAACAGAAGTAGGAAAGCCTTTCAGATATAGGAAATCGTATGATGTTCCAAGTTGGCTTAGTGTGAGGAAGCTGAGGGCATCCGCCCACCTACTCCCCTTGGGTACTCGTCTCAGGTGGCCAGGGAAAGGCCATCGCTTTTGGATCCCGGCCCTGGGGGTGGATATGCGAGGGAGGATCACCTGGGTGAGGGACCTTGGAGAGTGGGGAGAGGATGTATTTAGGTTAGACATGGTATCCGTGTTTCCCTTGTCAAAATTCACCCTACCCTTCCCCAAACTTTGTAGGTGATCAGTCTACCCCTCTTTCATACACACCAACTGTCACACATTCATATTCCTTTAAGACTGGGATGGGGAAGAGGCAACTGGGAGTTAGCACACTTCCATTGGTGCACACCACCATGGTACCCAGACGAGGAAGATGACTGAAGCACTACTACAATGGTCAGGCAAGTCCCACTAATGAGGTTAATTGTGGTCATTCAAAGGACTTGCAGATGCAGCCAAATGAGTGGCTACAGGTGCATAAAAGGAGAAACAGATGGGAGGAAAGGAGAAACCAGCCTGGGAACGAGGACGCATCAACCTGATGGGGAGCAGGCTGGAGAGGGGCCGGTGAAAAAGGACGCTGAGCACTGCAAAAGAGAAAGACGCTGAGGCCAGAGTGGGCCACAAGATGGTTGAGAGACCTGCAGAACCCTGTGCCGTATGTCCACAATCAGAGCTGTGGGACACAGAAGACTCCAGGACGTTGCAGACTGCAACAGCAGGTTTCAGAAGAGGCGAGCGCTGCTCACCGGAGCTCCAGACAAGTGAAGAGGGAGCGATAGAAAGCTGGAGAAGAAAACAAAGGCACCAGGGGGAGCAGCCACATACCGGTGAGTGACAGAGAGGGAACACTCATGCTGGGGTGCTCCAGGGGTTGGATTTGGGCAGAGGAAGATGCCGCTCAAATGAAAACCTGTATTGAATGACCCAAGACCAAATAGAAGATTATTGAATACTGAACAAGCTGCAAAGTACTTTATGAGTTATTGAATCTCGAACAAAGGACAAGATATGCAAAGTATATGCAAAATATTGCACAAGTGAAAAGAAAGTGATGAGCAGTCATAAACACAGTGAAAAGAAAGTAATTGGCATTGATGGGCAGTGTGAAAGTATGAGCCAAGTGAAAGCCAGTAATGAGAGCTTATGAAGCAAGTGAAAAGCAACTGATAATCACTATTGGATAGTGTAAAATAAAGATGGTGGCAAGGAATAAAAAACAGTCAACTGCGTGAAAGTCATGTTGTGGCAGAGTCAAGAGACTGCCCACGAGAAATAGAATTGGAAGTGGACTAATGTCACAGGTTCAGAGAGGAAGCCTGTGTTGGCAAGGAAGTCCAAAGGAGAACAAGTGAGAATAACAGACTGCCAAGAATTATCCGTTGTGTGACCTGTAAGGCGCCTAGACCGAGTAACCCTTACTTGGAGAGAACCAAAGGAAGTCAAGACACTGAAGATGTTGTGCTTATCCAGTGTTAAATTGATTAAAGAAAGGAACAAGTCACGTGCATTGTTGAAAAGCTGGAAAGGTTACAAAGTGAATTTGGAATCATTATTGAAAGCTGAGGGGGTTGAATTGACTGAATTGGAAGCTAGACGAACTGTCTTCTTGGGGAAGGGAACCCCAAGACTTTGTGAACTGTGTTGAACTTGGGGAAGGGAGCCCAAGGCCTTTTTACACTGCGTTGAATTTAGGGAAGGGCACCCGAGGCCTTTTTATGGAACGGTGTTGAACTTAGGGAAAGGGAAGCTGAAACGCAAGCCAGAAGCTGGGAGAAGCTCAGAACTTTATTTTGAATACTGTTTATTTGTTTGCTGACATCCCTACACATTCTATATCTTTAGTTGTGAGAACAAGTATATGTTTTGGACACAGACAGACGTTTGAGTTGTAGAAGCCTGTTTCAGTTGCCTGAGCTCCCATTAGTTCCTTCACTTAACGTTAGCCTGACCAAATTAACCAAGACAGATATGTTTAATGCTACCCCCAGCCAATCTATACAGCCCAACACTAATTCCCTAGGGACAATGTCCTTCGTATCTCTACCATGTGACACACTTGCAGAAACCTTAGACTCCGTGCTAAATTAGCTAAATTGCATGAACCTCTCCGAAGGTCTCTACCCTCCACCAACCTCAAAACTAAATATCAGCAGAATAGGAAACCTAACCTGACTAAACTGTCATTGACACCAGCCGCACCCAATTCTAATGCCTGCCCAATTTCCATAACCACCCTAAGGTATCTAACACATCCACAGTGAAGCCCATCCAAGCTAAAGTGGTCATGGAAACCCCATACATCAAAGGAGCACTCCTTAATGTGAGATTGCTTGTCGCCCATGCCCTTGACATAGCTGATCTTATCACAGAAAGCAACTTTGACTTTCTCGCGATCACGGAGACATGGCTACATAATGCCGCAGGACCTTCACTTATGCTAGCCATCCCAGATGGCTAGCCGATTGACTGACAAAACCGAGAGGGCGCAAGAGGTGGCGGTATTGCCATTATTTCCAAATTGAGCCTCTCTCTCAGACTAACACCTACTCAACCATCCCAATCATCTGAAACCTTATCGGCCAAACTCCAGATAAATAATTCACAAACACTTACAATCCATCTCTTATACAGACCTCCAGGTCCTCTAGGCACCTTCGAGGAGGACCTCCATAATCTACTTACCAATAACCTTAAACCCTGTTCTCAATTACTCCTACTTGGGGACTTTAATATAGGATTCCAAGACCCTACGGACAAGAATGCCCCGGTGGTAGCCAATATGATTAACGCGCTAGGCCTGACTCAAAAAGTCAACAATCCCACTCATTTGAAGGGGAGAACACTAGACTGAATAGCAGACTACAATTGCTCCGCCACCATCTCCTCCATAATACTCTTACCCTGGACAGACCACTCACTGGTGTCCTTCAACCTGGGCACCTCTAGACCCACACCGATGGTCCCCTTACTAGTGCCACCATGCCTAACCAGAAATAAAAAGTGTATCACAAAAGAGAAAGTTATCCCAGCTATCCTACCCACTCTCAACGCTCTATCTGAAAACTCAGATCCTAGTACCCTAGTGCATGAATTCAATAACATCATGCTCTATACACTCGATAAACTGGCACCTCTTAAACTTGGATCAAGTAAACCCAAAGCTCATCTAAATAAATGGTTTACACCACAGTTAAGAGACCTACGCATATTGAAAAGAAAAAGTGAAACCACTGGATTCCAGCTTCATTGTTAAGGCAGCCAGAAGCTGGAACTCGCTGCCCCAGGAGTTGAGAGCTGACCAACCATATCCACTTTTCAGGAAAAACTTAATAAAGCATATCACTGCCACCAATCCTTAGCTCCCCATCACCCTCTCCCTGAGGACACTATCCTGCAATCAAGAAACAGTATATCTTGCTATACTCTTTCTTTATGTAAATACTGCAGCCCATGCATTTGTAACCATATAAGTTTTATATCCTAGTGCTTGCACCCTTGCTCCAGCCCCATTGTTCATATTGTATATATCCTGTAATCATGCAATATTGCTTCAGTCCTATTGTTCATATTGTATATATCCTGTCTGTAACCTGTGTATACGTAATCATGTAAGCCTTGCATTTCCTTGTCATTGCGCCCTTTTACTTACGAGTCTGGTGCGCTTAACAAATGAATAAACAAACAAACTTGGAGGCTCTGCCCTTCAAACGACAACAAAGCCAAATTAACCTCTCTCTCCACGCTATACAAAAGGGAAGTCTGCCAGGCGAAACGCAACTCGTATGACCATCGTATAGCTAAATCTAACTCCAGTATGAAAGAGCTTTTCTCCATACTAAAAGAACTTGAGTCGCCTATAGTCATACAGGATAACTGCACTAAGGACAAGTCCTGGTGCTGAGATATCCAACAGGTCTTAGCTAACAAAATCTGCACACTCCAAAATAAAATTCAGATAAAAAAGAAACCTTGAAAATTCAGGACCTAAAATCCCCCCAACTAACAATCCTCCCTCCGCACAAAACAATACTTTTTACTTTACAAAATTGTCTACCCTGGAAGTGGAAAAAATTATCCTTCCACTTAAACCTTCCAATTGTAAAGGTGACATTTGCCCTGCACAATTAATAAAGGATGCTGCCAGAGAACTATCTCCCTTTATTACTAAGCTAATCAATGCCTCCTTTGCCACAGGTTCCATTCCTGCCAACCTTAAACAGTCATGGGTACTCCCTCTCCTCAATAAGCAGACTTTAGATCCCCTCATTCCTACTAATTACCGTGCCATTACGACGGTACCGTTTCTACTCAAGATACTAAACAAAGCTGCGTACAACCAGATTCAAAAACATCTAGAATTACATAAACTCCTAGGTGAAAGACAATCTGGCTTTCACCTAGGAGTTTACCTAGGAGTCTACATGGTACTTAAACTGCCTTAATTGACTTGAAATCGCAAATTGACGATTTGAGAGATAAAGGGAGGACATTACTCCTGCTACTTCTGGACCTTTCAGCGGCCTTTGATTTAGTGGATCACAGAGTCCTCTGTAAACATTTGGACTCCGCCGCCCACTTTTCTTCGGAGGCCATCAAATGGATTGAGTCATTCCTTAGCGAAAGAACTACAAGAGTCTTCTCTCCCTCAGCAGCCGCAGACCCTATCCCCATCTCGTGTGGTGTCCCCCAAGGCTCCTGTGTCCCCAACTCTTTACAACATCTTCACCAAGCCCCTGTTCGATGATCTGGACCATCTAGGTATCACCTACACTAACTATGCAGATACACAGATTCTCCTCCCGCTTTCTGGGGATCACACTAAGGACTCGGAATTGGTGAACAAGGTTTATCTCGTCATCCAGGCATGGATGGCCACCCACAGCCTCTGCCTAAATGATAAGACTGAGTTGATACTTATGGGCACCCACTCCAACATTAAAAAACTAGGCCAGGAATTCTCCTCATTTAACATAGATGGTAACATCATTCAAGTCTCCAAGGAAGTAAAAACCCTTGGTTTTTACCTTGATTCCACATTATCATTTGATAAACAGGTAAAATCCCTGGCCTCTACCACGGCCTACACCTGTAAATTGATAAGAGCCGGCAAGCCGTTCCTCTCCAACGACAGTTGTCTAATCCTGGCCAGAGCTTTAATACTATCCAGAATTGACTACTGCAATGCATTATATTCCGGAGCAAATAAATCAATTATTCAAAGACTACAAACTCTACAAAATAAAGCTTTAAGAGCAGCACTTGGTATAAATAAAAGAACTCGCATCTCCTCCATCAGGCGCCAACATAAATGGCTGTCAACTGACAATAAAATTCAACTAAAAATGCTATCGCTGACCCACAAAGCCCTGAATAACTCCACCCCTACATATCTGATAGACAAAATTCACAGGAGGATTTCCATTAGACCAGCCAGAGCTGCAAATTCAAACTGCCTGATAACACCAAGCTACAGATTTACCACGATCGGTGGAAATAGTTTCCCAGTCAAAGCGGAAAAAACCTGGAACCTACTGCCTCATGACGAGAGGAGACCAACCTTACCTACGCTTTAGAAAAAAAGTTATTGAACACCTCATTTCCACTGACCATTAGTCGCCCTGACTTGCGCCACCCAACACTTGCTGGAATTATTTAACATCTTAGTCGCTAAACCTTACTGTTATTGTACTCTGTAACTAGCGTACTGTAACTATTTAGTGGTGCATCTGCCAAACTAGACTTAGGCTACACCAGATAAACATTACCGTGTATTTTGTATATTTTGTAATTATGTGTGAGGTCAAATGTCTAATGTATATTGTATAGTGCACATTACTTTAATTTTTAACCATGTAAGCCTTGTATCTTCTTTTCTGTTGTGCCCTGCTACCTACGGGTCTGGTGCGCATAAAAAGTGAATAAAACAAACAAACTTAATGACGCAGACTGTCTTTATTTTCTTTAGGTAGGGAAATCCATCCTTAGCATACAGTAAGTTAGGCCTTACTCCATCTTGACATTTGCAAAAAGAAACCATTTTATTTTAGAAAAGTGAATCTGTTGTACATCTTACTTCATGATGCCTTCACATTAGTCAATGTGGTTTTCTTGCTGACCTGTGTGAGAAACCCAAGGGCCTTATTACTCCCAAGACCCCTGCATCCTCTTCTCAGGTGGCCAGGGAAAGGTCATCGCTCTTGGATCCTGACCCTGGGGGTGGAGAAGCGAGGGAGGATCAACCGAGTGGAGAGTCCTTGGGGACTGGGAGTAGGGTACCCTTAGGAGAGACATGGTATCCCCATTATCCTGAATTCCTCTCTGGCTCTCAAGGCTCTTGCCACCCTCTTTCCACTGCAAGTTCATATGGGCTAATGGAGAGAGAGAGTGCAATAGCAATCTCCTTCACTCTAAAGTGCCAAAGGCCTCTGTGGGAGTGCTAGCCAAGATTTGTATTATTTTTCACACTAATGAAAACCTGATGTAATCAGGATGATACTTTCATTAAGCCAACTATACCCTCTTTGGCAAAGACCAGTTTGTGTAACTTTATTCAAAACAATCATGCAGTTCCATTCATGCAGTTCCATTCCTAACAATTTAAGTTGTTGCAAAATGCATAACTAATGCATAACTACAGGATTGCTTTCTGTAAAACATTGCATCTAAATCTCAGTGTCGACTAGATTTTGTTTTGTTTTGAGGAAGATGCATCACATTGATGAGTGAACACTTGTTGAAAATGCACATGATCATGCGGCCAGCTGCTTTTAATGGCAAATCTAGTTCTGTGCTGGTTGCATTTATCTGTGAAAATGGTGCTCAAAGCGGTTTTATACCAGTTACCCTGAAAGTGAGATGGCAACAAACTACAATACTCAACCT
Organism: Ambystoma mexicanum; assembly: GCF_040938575.1. Taxonomy (NCBI): domain Eukaryota; kingdom Metazoa; phylum Chordata; class Amphibia; order Caudata; family Ambystomatidae; genus Ambystoma; species Ambystoma mexicanum. The sequence goes on along the minus strand of NC_090941.1, from coordinate 155,888,870 downwards.
AGTTTGACCAGTTCTCTGCCTGCTATGGCATCTACTCTGCTTAGTTTCTTACTTTATTACATAATTAATAGTCAAAGCTAACTAGATGTTTACGCTTAAGAATGATCAATAGTTCCATGTACATCGACACATCTACTGCAATACAACGCACTGTAGTTAGCCTCCACAGCTCACTTTGCTTTATGATTATGATTGCATTATATATTAGCACCTGTGGGAGAGAGCTGGCCAAACTGTTTTCAGAGCCTTTTTATCATATCTATTTATTTGTGTCCATTCATGCAGCTAAAGGTTTTCATTTTACAGACACTCAGCCAGAGCTCGCAAAGTCCACTCATCCACTCACATAGTCAAGTAGATTTTTATGACTGGCGAGTACCATTTGCAGGGCACATTAGAAAACTTTATGTAACATTAACTTTTTTGCAGCAACGGTGAAATAAGTTTCATTGCGCATAGCTGGCAGCAGTGTACCAAACATAGTGGGTTTGTGGTGACATGCACCACTTTACAGAAAGTGCATTTACATTTTTTTTCACCCGTTGCTATGGGTTGTGCGCATTTCTTTTAGGTCGAGTAGGTATACTAAATTACCTAACTTCTAGTGGAATTTTAAAGAATTTGCAAGGCCCGATTCGTCTAACTAATATCTTTCTTCAGCGGTACACAAAAATGCTGTATTGATGCTCATTTTATGTTTTGGATGCAGATAACTTCTGGTGACATTAAAAATATTACAACAACATTGCTAATCAAATGGTTGTGTTTGCTAATGAATAACATTTTAATTATCAATCTCTGCTAATCAATTTTTGAAAAGTAATTTATGCCTCGACTTTCCAAAACTTTCCAAGGTTAAAGATATTTCCCGTTTCACCTTAGAGTTTAGATTTAGTGTGAGGGTCAGAATAGAACATTGACACATGACAGTTTTCATTTTGGACATTCTGACACTGCCAAATTCTTAGGGCGATTCCTCTTAGAGCAGAGAGGCATTTTCCCAACCCCTTTTATTTTCAATAAAAGTCTTTAACGTCATGTATCAGTTTCTCCTAATGTTTCAGGAAGAGGTTGTTGCAGTGTTAGGTCATTTGTCCTAAATATTTAAAGTTCACTCGTTTGATGGCAAAACAAATTTATTTCCTATTCAAATGCAATTGAAAATCAATTTAACAGCAAAAAAAAGCCAGATTCTTCAAGCCTGGCGTGTGAGAGGGCGAGTCAATGCGAGGGTGGTGGACCCTCAGTACTGAGGACAGTGAAGCGGTACAGTCATGCAGCAGCCTGACCGAGAGAAATTGCAAACTTTAGCAGAGGCAGTGACACAACCACAGGTGCAAGGTGGATCAGTGCCGAGTCTGCAAGGAGCCGTGAAAGAACGTGGCAAGGCAGTCGCGTGAAAGGGGTTGGACTATTCAGTCTATTAACGGCGCTGAAACTGCAGGGAGCCTGCAGCAGTGAAGAACCATCAGAGCTGCAGAAGACTACAAATGCCTACGGCACTGGAAGAGAGAAGTCATAACATCCTGAGGAAACTGGACCCCATATTGAGAGGTCCCCAGAGGTAACTGGGAATACGGGTGGTGCGACAAGGGCAGGAATCAAACATGTTGGTCCCTACTGCAGGCCGTGTTGACTGATAAGACGAAAGGAAAGACTTGGAGAAAGAGAACCAAGGAAGAGTCCTGCATAAACCTCCTTGTGGAAGTACTTAGCAGGCGAAGTAGACCAAGTCTGCACATCTCGAGAAGCAGTGACATACGGGTTGGGATCCACATGAAAAACCAGGGAGACTTGCATATTGTTTTCATCTGGCCTGGCAGGAGTGTGAACCAAATTGTCCCTAAAACAAGTGAAAGGCAGACAAGGGACCAGGGGAAGGGAGTCATTCCCCCTAGTGTTGTTGAACTGTAAAACCAAGTACAAGAAAGGCCAGGGGAAGGGAGTCATTACCCCCGGCAAAGAACTTGTAAGGCAAAACACAACCAGAACTGTGATGCCTAGTCCAGGAGAAGGGAGTCATTCTACTGGACCAATAACATCGGCACAACCTTTAGTTTAGTTATAGGTGTAAGGGACAGAAGCAGGGTTTTTGACACAGGATGGTGGACTATTGATTTACACAGACATTCTGCAACACCCTTAGTATTTAGTTGAGGCAGGGATTTTCTCTGTATTTTCCCGACTAATAAAAGTATCTTGTAATCACCATGCCGCCTCTGTGCCAGTCTCATCCTTCTGTACCCTTACAGTATCTATAAAGCGATTCAAGTATTTTCTTGAGCAATTGTAAGGCACTTATACATCAAGTAAATTGTGTTTCAAAATAGGTCAGTCCATTGTTGTACAAAATCAATTTTTCACACTGAAGTTTGGAGGTAGTCACCCTTGACGCAATCGAACATTTTCTCTAAGTATTTTGACAGAGGCCAGCCTTCAAACCACAGAATCGACCAGTTTATAATAACTTGGTGCAATTAATCAAACCTCTGCCACAGACCGGTCCCTGCGGTCCAGCTCCTATAAAACAGCAGAGTCTGGCAATCAAGTTAGCTATCATTTCACTTTTAAATGATAGCTACCTTGATTGCCAGACTCTGCTGTCTTATAGGAGCTGGACCGCACTGGATTCCCCCAACTGCAAAAATCGTGCACTGCTTGCCAAATGCTGGTCCCCACAGAACCCGTGTTGACATGTGCTGCATGTTGAAATGTGGGGCTGCTCGACCATTGCTGTAGTGATCCACTGATGATGTAGGTAGAGACTTGCTGCATGTTCCTGAGGACATGCAGCAGTAGAGCTGGTTGCACAAGTGCATGCCACAGCTGCTACCTCTAGTAGTAAAGGAGATTAACAAATGGTTGCAACTAAGGCCAGGGAAGTTTCTTTGGTGCTCAGGGTGAAGAGTAGGGTACAGTAGAGTGAGGCAGGGTGCATTGAAGAACTAAGGTTTCATGGGGGTGGAGACTACTCGCCCCCCACCAACTAGGAAACTAAGCAACACACTATTACTGCGGTGCGGGAAACCTGCAAGGCCATGAATAAAATCAGCATGTGTAAGGCAGGAGAAGCCCCTTTTTATTGTTAGCTGCTTGGGAGCAGGGTAGTCAAGGCTCCACCTTAAAAAGAAATCACAAATAGAGAAGCATTTGAGATCTGAAGTGCGTCAAGCTTTGCAATGTAAGCAATAATCAAAGTAACTAATTACATTGTACTCACCCATTGTCAAGCAGTTAATGCGCAGGAACAGTTATAGGCTATCAGCCATTATGATGACCATTATTTAGCTATCAGAAGATATACATTTCATTATTAAATGACCGTAATGAATGCATCTAGATGACATTTTCTTTGATGTCTATATAATTATATAAAAAGCCTGCAGGAAACAAGGGGGCAGGAGTTTCACTCTAGCAGGGAATGTATTTTGCACTAGGGGGCCACTGTAGCCTTGGGTCAGAGGCTACAACACCCTGCCATCAAAATCTGCATCCTGCTCCCGGAGGTCCGAAGTCTGCGGGGAACCAGGGTGCAGGATTTCACTCACGCAGGGAGGGAGTTCCGCAAGCGCTGGTGCATCACCTAACATCAACAAGTAAAGCAGCACCGAGTTGAGGTGAGGAGAAACGATAGGGGGGCAGGGGGCAACCTGAACTGTTTGAATCTGCCCGAAGTGGTCAACAAACGTTTACATCTTTACTCCACCCTACCTCCATTTGCTCACTCATCTGTTTACAGCACTTTATTATGCCAGCTACTGTAATGGAGTGTACAGCGCTCCCCCCACCAACACCACCACCACCACCACCACCGAATCCCTCCTCTATCACCACAAACGTTTCCTATGTTCAATCCTCCGAATAGGAAAATACTGTTAGATGGAAAATGCGGCCCACATTAACAGGTGCTGATTCGAAAACACAGCCCACAGTACTACCAAACTCACGGGTGAGGCCTACCAATTGATAAATTAAATAAACCATTTTCTGTGGGGCACTTGGACGTCATGGGCTGTAAAACCACTGTTTCCCATGAAGAGGACACTCCTAGCGTTGCACCAGAGGGTTTTTCCAACAGGGAAGGGCTGGATCTACTTGTGTAGACAAGGTCAAAGCAAGGATGTATGCGCCATCTACACTCACCCCTACTGCTCCAGCAGTTGGTGTCGCTGGTATTGGAGCAGAACGACATCCTTCTATACCTCATAGCCCTGAAAGAACTGTCGGCTTAAACCCAATAACACTTAACCCTCATGGTGTAACAGGCTGCCCACTTAAGACTGTAGCGCCTAGCCCCCCACCAAAAAGAATGGAGGGGGAGGGGGATCTACCATCCAAGTCTAACTTTTCCACACTAGCCCTAAGTGAGCCTAAGGCCTGCAATTATGAGGTACAGGCCCACAAAGACGAGGTGCAGACCATATGTGTTGAGGAAGGTCACAAGCCGATTGACAGCCGAGCTTGCTCAATAGCTTCCTCTCGGATACTTGCCAGCCTGACCCTCCCTCCCCCATGTAGTTCATGCTAAAGACGGCCCTCCACCTGACGGGAAGTCCGACCTAGTCCTAAGAGAATTGGCAGATATTAAGAGGGTGCTTGGGCTTTTTTTGGAGGATTGTCAGAGGTGAGGAATCATGGGCAGTCGCCAGCGTAGTCACCCCACTCTGGAGGTTAACACAGGGTCACTCAATTAGCTCCTGTGAAACTACATAGTAGCCAGCCAGCGGACCCAAATCCGTGACATTCTTTGCACGCACACTCTCCTGCTTGGAAAGGAGCTCCTCATGCAAGTTGAGCCTACCACCTTCCTAGAAACATTAACCCAGTAACCAAAGAATACCCATGGTCTGCGCAGGAGCCCAGCCAGGTGGATCTGTGCTCAAGTAATTTGCCTTGGGCGATACAGAAGCACGAGGGGCAGGGTTTACATCTTCCATATTTGTTCCCAGGAACATCTACGGCGACCAAAGATCCCAGCAACACCAAGCTCAGAGCAGCGAACACACAAGAGGTTTATATGAGGGGGGGCAGTTATTCTTGCACAGAGTCCACAAATGTGCCCGTGACCAGCATGAAACCAAGGAATCCCTGATAAACCAATGCACCCACTGGCTCCTTTCAGTATTCAAGTGCCATTCTCCCATCAGAAATGACTTCATTAGTTGCATTAGGATCCACCACAATGGAGGGTCCCTTGACACCCTCTGTATTGAACCGAGGGACTCGAGGGTGGCACACAGAATATTGAGAATGGTCAAGAGACTGTCTGCCAACATCCAGCGAGATTGAAATGAGTGCCCTCCCTTAGCCCAACATTGCTCCCTCTTACGAGCCAAGGTCTCTGCATTCCCCTCTTTCTGGAGCCAACATAGTCCGACCTGGCGAAAGATCTGGGGGACTAATATGGATAGTGGGGTGGCTACCCTTATGGTCAAATGATTGGTTTCCCTTGGAGGGATCGTTACCTGACCAGGTTTGGGGGCTTTTATCACAGCTGATCTTGTTTTTCTTAGCCTGGAAGTTTGGCTGATATTTTGAGATAATATAAGTGTATATGGGTGTTGTGTATTTATTTGTTGTACTTTGATGGCCTTACGGCCAAATAAAGTTATATTGATTAATAACATCTTTTGCTTTATAGATTTAAACATTCTAACAATCTCCACTTGACAGCCACCAGATTGGACCTTAATTTTGATCAAGCCTTTTCATCGTCACTTCTGAAACTAGTTTGTGTCTGGATCGAGAATGCCTGTAATATGTCCAAACTTTTGCTTTAACCATATATGTCAAAAACGTGCTCTATTCATGGTGATCTTGGTTACGTCATTCTCTTTCAATTCTTTCCTACAGTATATAACTTGCTTTACTTTAAGTGATTCTAGTATGTTAAGGACTCTGCACAGCTGTAATAGAAACATAGATAATATTTATTATACAAACACGTCACTCATTTCCTAAAGTCTTCATTTCTAGTCTCCTTTAATTGATCATTCCATTTACAAATTGCAGAGGTTGTAATTGCACTGAGAATGCGACATCAAACTTGACATTTAAAAGCATCTTCGGAAGATCTACTAAAATGGTAATGAGTTTACATATAGCTGTAAAAGTTCTAAAAACGATTGAAGTGTTAGAAGCAGGGAGAAACAGAACTCCCAGACAAGTTTGATTGTGCGTGTAAACGATTCCTTGTAATATCTAGTGACAAAGACAAGGTGACGCTAAAAGGTCAACACAAGACTGCCGTGGGCTACTTCACCAGTACCTTAGGTTTTCCCCAAACTATCCCCCCATCAAAATTAAGAGTCAGCCTTAGAGCTCCCTTAGAGGAGCAAATGGGAGGTCAATGATTCGCGCTCCAATTAACCAAGTGCCACAAGAGCATTTGCAGGGTTGGATAACAGCCAATGCCAGGTCTGGACCCTGTGGATCTCCAGATGTTTTGGATTAGGACTCCCGTGGTCAGCTAGGGCTGATGGGAGTTGTAGTCCAAAAGACCTAGAGAGTCAATGGTCGAAGACCCCTGGCCTATGCAAAGGGAGGTAACTACAACTAAATAAAACTGCAGGAAAAAGGGTTCAGACCTCAAACCAACTAAAAAGGACCGGATTTCTAAAGCCCAAGGTTTTGGTCCAAGTTTGAACAAAAGCTTCTAGTATTCTACCTAGCATCAGAGTGGTTTAATAGCTCTTGGTTAACATTGGAGGGTGGCCTATACAATGGTGATCCAAACTAAGAGGAGAGATTTCTAACAGAAAAGTGCCAGGTAAATGGAGAAACAAAGGGTCTACTACAAAGTACTGGAGGGCCAAAGTCCAAACAGCTAAATGCAAGTCGCCTGGTTTCCATGCAGGACAACAGTTAGCTAGTTTCTCACAGGCTCAGTGACAGAAGTGTGCAGTACCAATCCATATCTGGACATTGAGCTTTTGCTGTGCCAGGTTGTTTGTCCTGGAGGTTGTCTGTTGCTTGGCTTAGTCCAGAGCAATGTCTTTTTTTTAACTGGAAGGACAAGGAGATGGCCTTCACTTGGGTTACACCAAATGGTACACCCCCTTTTGAAGAGGTGTTTTGATAACCAACCGTTAGAGTGCATTTCCCCCTACCTGGTGCTCGGAGCTAGAGGTTTTACGGTGCCCTACCGAGGTTTTCTTTATTTCACCTGGTGGCCTCACTACTCCCACCAGGCCTTGGCTTTACTCTTGGCATTTCACAAAAAGGTTTAATTAGTTGGCTTGTGACTTCACTACTCTGTCCAGTCTGGTCTATAGTTACCAGCTAGCTTTGCTTTTAATATATTCAAGGATCTTGTGGAAGGATTTCTCAACAGTCCGAACCAAGTCTCATAGGGCCAGTACTTTGGCCTTGTCGAAAAACGATGTGGACCCCCTATCAGTCTGGACCGGCTAGTTGAGAGGGTCCCAATTCCTGCCCTCCCGCCCCCCGTGTCAATTTGTTTATGGGCAGTAGACTTGTCACACGCCATGAGTCTTAAGCAAGATGCTCGCCAATGTCTTTGTGTTTTTTTTTTTAAATGTTGTTTTGTAGGAATAACGTACCAGATTTGGGCAGCAGCAAGAACCAGCCAATAGAGCAAGCACTCATCCAGCATCACATCCTGCCCACACGAAGAAGTCAGAGACTGAGGCCTGGACAAGTGAATGTAACCCTCCGGCAGCTCACACCAACCGCAGTGTGATGCATGAAACAGAGAGAGAAAGAAGGACGAGAGGTGGAGGGGAAATAAACAGACCTCTGCAGCAGCGAGGCAGACTGTGCTACACTCCCCGGCCACAAACACTGAGGATGCAGCCACAGCCCTAGATCCCTGGGGACAAAACAAATAGGTACAGACCCTGTCAAGGGCCACTCTTACTTTGTGGGTACTCAGACTGAGCTCCCCTAAAACAGCCTTGGACACCAGACTATCCGGATTGCCGCCAAAGTACTGCAAAGATCCTGCAGGGCTGGTGGGGGTGGAGATGGAGTGCTCTTGCCCACTATTTAACACTTTGTCTGATTGTACCATTTGATGATTGTATTGGACATACCAAAATATACACTTTGTCCATGCACTATAAAGTAAAGGGCACATAACCTACTTTTGTTTCAATGCAATACATGTCGAATACAGCCAATCCATATGGAATTGTTCCAAAGAGGCCGAGAACCACTCTAGATGCTTTCTAGCAAAACAAAATAATAAATGTCACACGCACCCTGGCGCAATTACATTACACGCATCTACATGGCGCAAAGAACATGGAAATCTGAGAGAGTCTGTATCGCTGGGTCTCACCCAAATAACTAAACTAGAAGCAGTGACAAACAGCACTCATGTATCACATGGATAAGACTCATAATTGAAGGACAAGAATACAACAACTTGTGCTTCACGAGCGTAGCAGGAGTATTCACTCGGTTTAATACCAATAATACGTTTAATCCACTTTAGTGTAAGCATCACCATCATCATGTTCAATACATTTTAATCAAATGAGGAGAGAAGTTGCATCGCCAGACGAGAACCAATAACTTCATGTAGCAGACTTAAGAAATCATAAGTGAGTCTGCTCAATATACGTTACTTGGTTTAAACGTTATGCTGCAAAGTATAATTGTGTTCCTCACAGCACCATTACAAAAAGTTTAAGGTCACTTTAGACATCCAATCCAATATGACCTTCGTAGAGATGTAAAATGTATTGGCCCTCATTCCGAGTTAGGACTACACCATGGAGTAAATAGCTCCATGGTTGGCAACCATGGAGCTATTTACTCCATGGAATACCGGCATGGTGAATGGAGTAATTACCGGTCCATTCCAAGGTTGGATAGACCGGTAATTCCCCATTCACCATAGCCCTTCCCCATCCCCATTTCTGCCCCCATACGGCTCAATGGGGAAGGAGGTAATTACGGCACCGTAAATTACGGTGCCGTAATTTACTCCAAGGTCACTTGGCGGGTCCCGTAATTTACTCCTGCTAAAAGCAGGAGGAAAAGAGGGACCCGCAAAGGGAACTCGGAATACAGAGGTAAGGGATTACCGCCATCGGTGCCCTTACAGGCGCCGGTAATCCCTTACCTCCAACCTCGGAATGACCCCCATTGAGTGTTGTGAAAACATTCCTAAAAATGTATCACTAAAACATATGCTTTCAATTAAATAGGAGTTTATTGCAATGGTGCAAAAGATTATACGAACGTTGCACCAAATCATTACCACTGTGTTATGTATTAAAGAAACATATTGGTTTGTTGTTTAGATGCATTGATCAACCTCAAGAGAGTTAACCAGGAATGGTCATGTTTGAGTCCACTTTGGAGTTAACCGCAGAACACCACAAGTTGTTGTATTAAGAACTACCATAACCTATACTAATTTATGTGTGGCTTTGACCCATGTGGATTGTACTTCTCACAAAAAATTGAAAATCAACAATTGTACATTCATATATTCAGGACGAATCTGGTCACCTGAAGAAGTCCAGACAAATAGTACATATAATTGTCGAAACATGCGTGTTGACGCTATATATATATATCGAGTTGTTCTAAAAAAAATCCCCTACTTGTGTAACATATTTAATGTATTTTTAACAGTTTTGGAATTAGTCTATGGTCCTTGATCAAGCTTTTTTCTGGGCACTTAGTATATTCATTGTTTATGTACAGCACTCACTCTACTTAACCACACATCATTATCCCCTGGAATCTGAATTCATATATATACTGATTCAAGTATTTTTCCTTCTTTTACGTGATGCACAGTAATCTATATGAAATAAGTTTAAACGTGGCAAACCACCGACTGGAAGCGTCTGCCTCTGAGTTCATGTGTGTGCCTTTGTGCAGCTTGCAAGAAACAGGAACATAGTGAGAGTGTTCACTGCCTGTTTCTCAGTGACTGGCAAAGGATCTCGGTCAAGCTCCGGTTGGAGTCCATGCCAGAGCTTTTGAAACTGGCATATGCTGAATATGTGCTCCAGCTCAGTGAGTGAATCCTCAACTGGGCTCACAGAGAAGAGAACAATCATGCATGCATGCATGCATGCATGGTGTTCTATTAGTACCAATGTTTCGACTTAGGAGGGGCTTTCTAGATCCTGGGAAAAGGGACACATTATTATTGGTTCTTCCTTCCATTAGCCATAAGGCCCTAATTTATCACGGGTCCTTTCACTAAAGTAGATGCAGTCTACAACCCAGACTTCCACAATGATGGGCGTGGGAGCTCTGTGGGTTTATCATTAAACCACCTCCAGGGTTGCATCACTGAGTGGTTGGCTTCCCCTGCCCCCCACAGAGCCCTCCAGCCACTCTCTGGCCTTAAACTGGTGACTTTGTAACCGATGTAAAGGACACCAGAGGTCGCTTTTGTCACCTAAATAAAGGCAAAGATTGCAATCCAGCTCACATCTGAAACAGTTTAAGTTGAGCAGCAGTGACCATACTAACTTGTAGATCTTAATCCTGCTATAGATAAAACATTAGATAAAAAGGCAAAACACTAAGAGGTGAATATATCTCACAAACCCCTATAGACAATTCCAAATGTAGAGTATGTTGTTTATGGAGGCAGTCACACAAAAGTTAAAATATTCATTCTATTTACATAGACTTGATTCCTACTTATGAAAACACTTTAGATCAGGTGCTAAATTGGTTCCTAAACAAATCAGATTGTGATTGAACTGCTATGGATCCCCAATTGTGGGGTATCTATCCCAGAAAAATAGAGGCTGCAACACAGAGTCCAGTGTGTCACTGACTGCATGGTCAAAGAAATAGCTATTAAGAAAATGATAAAGAATTCTAAAATCTCTGCACTTACAAATGATGTATGGTAGGACAGGGGCATTCCAAATGATTCAAATGTCTATAAGAGAAAGTAGAAAGTAGAGTGGCTAATCTAAAAGGGTTCCATTAACTGAAACCACAGGCATAACAAGCAACTTTGGTCAATGTTGTGCCACACTATACATTAGCAACATAGAGTACATCACAAGTAGCATACAGCAAACACGGATAGACCAAAAACATAACAAACCAATTGAGCTCCATCTAATTCAATACCTTCAAAAAAAATCTCCATTTAGGACTTGCCGAACAGTCCATGCAGCATCACAAGAGTTTAAATCCCCAGAGGCGCTGCCAATCAAAATGCACTCAAACATAACCTGTACATTTGCTGTAAACCAGATCGGTTCCTTCAAAAAAATAAACTCAACTCATAGCATCAAACTATTACTTCATACATAACCATGCCAACAGCAAATAATAGTTTACAACCCGGAATGGCAATTGGACAGATTAATTTTGGACCAGGGCAAATTACTAGGTACAATATATGAATGGCAATGGCGCAGCACACTCAGGAAGGCCACAAGTGATCACTACATTACACTAAACAATGAAACATCCAACTCCTACAATTAAATGTTAAGTGTTCTATAAATAAACAAACCTAGAGATATTAACAAATCTGCCAGTACTTTCCAACATGGATAACCTACTAGTTTTCTTTAAAACAAAAATATGAAAAATACTTGTGCAACGATCCTTCGGTTGGCGTCAGTTCTCAGGAGGGAGTCTCTTTCCATGAAGCCAGGGAGGTGTGGCCGCTAACCTATAGTCCCCCTGGGGGTGGTAACATGTGGGAGACCTCATGTGGAGGAACTCCCCCTCCCCGGGATAAGGACCCAAGTCGGAGATACGGCCCCTTTTACTCCCAATCCCTCAAGTGGACTATCACACCACATCCACCTGGGGCTAAGAAACTGGCTCTGAGGTACAGCCTTGTTAACCCTCAAACCCGCAATCCAATAATAACACCAGGTTGTTCCAAGGGTAACAATTATCATCCCATGACTTGGCCTTACCATTCTTTCACTGTGGAGACCCCAAAGTCTATAAAGAGCTCATTTAGCAATGCTAATATGTACCACTGCGATATCAGTTCTTATAAGTCTGTTGGTCATGATGTTAAGAAGACTATGCTAGACTGATTAGCTAATTCTAACCTTTACCTTAACAGGACTGAGACAAAGCAGACGGATGACAATACAAACAGTATACCTGACTCAAGTACTAGCACAAAGGATCTCATCAGAAACAAAGATCACCAGCCATGCAAGTACTGAGAAGAAATGGCCCTCGGGAGCCTTAAGGAGCGGTCCACGGAAGAAGCACGAATGTTATAGACTTTCACAGAGAAGTGGTCATGGGAGGCTCATAAAAATAAACAATGTACTAAACACCTGGTCTCCGGCAGCTGCAGAAGACTGCAGGTGTGCTGTGCACCGAACGTGGGAGATTCATACCTGCGTCGCTGATCCATAGGGAAAGAGCTCCAAGGATGCTGGCAGTCTGCAACATCTGATGATCGGGAGGTCTACAGGAGAGGAACTGTGCACAGCAGTGTCAAGAGGAGGAAGGAATGCAGATGGCAGCCAGGAATGCTGTTGCACAGCTGCAAGAAAAGCAAGACGTCAGAGAAGCATAACCGAATGCCTGCCACCCCAGGACGCCCTGGTGATGTGCCAAAAAACCCAATAAGATAAAGGGTGGCATGGAAGACCCAAAGGGGACACGGGGCGGCTCACAAAAAGGGTGTGTGCAATTGTCCATAGGCACCTTTGCAATGATGGCGCTTGGGTAGCACGGCAGTGGCAGGAAGCCTACAAACCTTCTCCTCATCGTAGTGGTGGAACTAAGCCTGTTGACCACCAGGGAAGGGTTGAGGAGTCCAAGCACCATAAAGAGAACTTGAGAGGGAAGAGTCCCTCACGATAATGGCAGTCATAAGCCCACTGACAGCCAAAGGAGGGGCAGGGTCCCGAAACAAAATACAAATCATCTTCCTTGCAGCAGTACTTGGCAGGGAAGTGAACCACGTGGGCCAGATCAAAGAAGAAGAGATGCCAGAGTTGTGGACCTTCCTAACACTTAGAATTGGGTATTGTGGGTGTGAAGCCTAATCAAGACAACCAGGGTAAGTGAGTCATTCCCCCAGGTTGTAAGGTATTGATAAAAAGCTAGCAGGAGAAGGGAGTCATTCTCCTGGTAACCTGGACCGGCAGTAGGTTCCAAAAAGGCCTGGGGAAGGGAGTCAAAGTACTTCCATTGCTGCTGCAGGAACCGAAGTGCCAGGGAGAGGAACATCAAACCGAGTGCATCGCTTTTAAGTCGGACCCGTGTTTCAGGAAGATCCCCCAGACTGTGCTGGACCCTAGATGCGAGAAAAGTCCAGAGTGGTATCCATGAGACTGCGGTGGTGCTATTAGCTATAGACGCGAGGAGCTGAAACCGCAAAGTGCCGCTGAGTTGAAGTTTGCCCATTGCTGCCGCAGACCTTCAAGTTATAGTGCAGGAGTCCCAAGACGTCCTCCCCACGACTGAGGCCCAGGAACAACAGAATCTGCAGAGCTAAACAGGAACAGAAGCCAGCTGGGACCATTTCTTCTAACCAAAGTTACTGTAAAGTTTAAGAGGACTTACCTCTTGTGGTGTAGCCTTACTTCTTCCCAGTTGAGGCTTGACTTGGTTAACCTTGCAGAGTTGCTTGCAGCTTTGCCCCTCACAAGCCTCCCAGCGTGTGGCCCTTCAAGTGATTTTATTTCTACAAACTTTTCTAAAAACCATTGTGCAAGACTTACTTACCTACAAAGAAGATCTAGACTTTGCTCAATTAACATTGGCTGCCCTGGCTCCCTGAGAGACTCTACTTACCTCTGACTTTGTGCGTTTACCTTTTGTCGTAAATCTCCCCGAGTCTCACCTGGGATCGCTTCTTGCTCTGTTCCGCGGGAGGATTCCTCTTGTGGACGGATCGGGTCTTGTATAGACTCGCTCGAGTCTCGTCCGGCTGCAGAGCGCGCTCAGAGTTCCGGGAAGGCCGCTGTTCCAGGATGTCCAGGAAAGTGGGTAGCGGTTGCTAAGAATGGGGATTCCAGGAGTCGAATAGAGGGAAAGGGAGAAGGAAGGAGGAAGGAAACCAGGATCTTGGATAGAAGATTCGCCGAACAGCACACACGTCAAGTCACTACCTAATGATAGCGTTGAGACGCGCAGGGCTGCAGTGGCGTGGCCAATTTATAGGACGTGCCGTGTGCGACGTGAAAGCTGGTGTGAGGCTAGTCGCTTGTTGCGGCCATGTTGGGAGTAACAAGGAGTACAAGCCCCGGCGCGATAAGGACCAGGAGGTCCAGAAGGGGCAAGTTCTACGGTTCATGACACCTTTCCCCCAAGAAAGGGATAATTTAATTTGCATTGGAGTGTTCAGAAAGTACTTACCAGTCCAGGAATTATTTGTTAAACTTTTTTTTTTTAATTTCCATATCCAACCTTTGCACCAAACTCAATATTGCTCTAAATGTACCAGTGATAAATCAATGTCCACAGTGTCCTAGCTATTTAAGTCACCTGAGAGTGTAGTAAGTGTCAGTGTGTCATCCCCAATGGGTATCATCGGATTAGAAAAACTAAGAGTGTGTTTTGAAGTATATTTTGGATTGTTACATGTTTTGCTCCCTTCTGAAGAAGGCTTATATTATATAAGTTAATTGTTTAATCATGAAACCTTGAGTGTAAGATTTGTTTGAACACTTGTCACTGAATCTCTGTGCAAAAATCCTACTGCTCATATGGACCCCTCTTAAGATAAAACTGGCTGCTAAGGCACACTACCAACCTGTGTAGTACAGACTTATACCAAAGGTTGGGTTAACTATTGCCAGGAGGACAAAGTTGCTGTAGTCTCCCAAAGGAACTGCACACAATCTTGCCTAATAGTTTGGAACTTTAGCATCATGTGAGACACAAGACTGTTCCATGATTTGGGAACTGTTTCAACAAACCGGGAACCATAACCCAGGAGAAGGGAGTCATTCTCCTGGGACCAGAGCAGTACTGTGTGATGAATCCTTAGACATTGTCCGTCCTCCCATGGGTGGGGTCGCTTCCCATGGGGCCAGGGCGGTGCAGCGACAGTAAAATAGTCCCCCTGGGGGTCGTGCATCATGGGAGGATCACATGGGGAGGGGAACCTCATATGAGACCGGGGATGACATCTCGGGGATGACGCAGTACCAACCGACCCTTTACCAACTCCCTCACCCTCTCACCCTGCGAAGGGTAACATAGTACCGCATACCTCAATATATCTGTATAAGGTAGACAATTCTCAGCGCCTTCCTACCTGGCAGACAAAATTACCAGATGCCAATCAAACAGACTCACATGCACCGCACAAACAATTGCTAGCCACACCTAGATTAGAACGAGTGAAAGTAGGAGGTAGCAGTTTCCCCACAATAGCTGTGAAACACTGGAACACACCATCAGCTAGACTAAGATCTGAAGAATCTTTCTGGACCTTCGGAAAACAACTCAAAACACATCTATTTTCTCAGGCAACCTGTAACTAAAGCCTACCCTCCAGTGATCAAACCCTGACAGAAGTTATCACTAGTAATCTTAAAATGGCTGCAATAGCATGCCATCTTCCATTACTGTATTCATGTGCTTTATCTGTAAACATATACATGTCTCTGTCTATCTGCCTATGTAATGTCTTCCTATGTCAAGCTCAGCGCCCAGATGCCCCTGGGTTTGGTATGCTTTATAAAATGCAAAATAAAATAAATCTAAAAATGATACATCGCTACCTTACACTGCGACGAGGAAGAGTAGGGACTACCTATGTGGGACCCATTGCCAACTTGAGACGAGGAAGACCATCTGCAACCCAGTATGGAAAAACCATAATGATACTGGGACAAAGAGGCGCAGATTGCTGAAGAGCACCCCGCGGAACCAACAGGAGCAGACTAGTCATTATGGACGTTACGCAAGTATAAAGACTGAAGAAGGACTCAAGTCCATCAAGCCCTCCCTGGAGGAAACGCAAAGGCGAACACAAGAGAAGGAGGAAGAAGGCATACCGGGATGCCGAGAGGAAACTACGCCAGTGCCTAACAGCTCTGGTGTGGACAGACCTCTTGGAAAGCCAAGCGGAAGAAGCTCTGGCTCCTGCTCCTGAGGTCCATGAGCATGGGAAGTAGGAGCAGCGCCAAACGTAGAAGGCTTTGCATTGCGGAGCTGCAGCAGATCAGAAGAAGCGCTGAGAGGCGGGGCAGCCTCACGGCAGATCACAGGCACCATGAAAACCCCAGGCCCACCGCAGATCATGAGAAAAGGTACGCGGGTAGAAAGGGAGGCACCAGGGCTCCAAGCAAGTGATGGAGAGGCGGTAAGAAAGAAGCCCAGAAGTAAGGGTCTGGGACCCTGAAGTAAACAAGATAAACTGTGCAGAGTGGCTAAGCATCCTCATTGCTCCTCATAGTCACAGTACCTTGCAGGAGAGTACAACAGGTGGACTGTGCATAGAGAATAGAAGTGCGAGTCTGGCACCTGCACCCACAAAAATAACCCAGTATATTCTTGTTGCTCGTCATAGTTACAGTGCCTGGTAAGAAAGTAAACACAGGTTAACTGTGTCTAAAGAGCTGGGAAGTAAGAGAAGTATCATACCTCTTCTTCACCACAGTACCTGGTGAGGAAGAGTGCCAGGTTGACCAACCAGGGTCTGGGACCCACAACTAAAAAGTTGAAGAAACCAGGGGAAGGGAGTCATCCCCTCTGGTGTTGTGGAACACTGGGTAGAGTCTTGCCCACTGGCATTATTGGGGTTGAGAAACAGAGAAACCAGGGAAAGGGAAACACCCCACCTGGCCTGTTTCAAAGGAACTTTAAAACCCTGTGTTCAGAAGAAAAACACCATTCTTCTGGACCCAGCAGAGACTTTTTATCCTTAGTTGTTTTCAAGTGTTAGGGAAAGAAGCCGGAGTTGACACGACGGTGGACACTTATTATTTTGGGTATTCTGACAGGTTCCTTAGTTTATAATTCAAAGCAGGGAAACCCCCTCTTAGTATTAGGGATAGGTAGGGTTTTTCCTTTTCTTTGGGGTATAATAAACGTTTGCAGCAATCACCATGCCACCTTTGTGTCAATCCCTTACTTCTACATCTTACAACAGACTTATTCTTTAGTTTCTATTGTAAGGAACAGAAGTAAGGTTTTCTTGACATAGGACGGTGGACACTTGAGTTGACAGACATCCTGACAGTCACTTTGTCTCTTTATTTGAGGCAGGGAAACTCATCTTAGAATAGGGATGGATCAGTTTTCTTTCGCTTTCCCATTCAATAAAAGAATGTAGCCCTAAATAAGCCACCTTTCTATCAGCCTCCTTCTTCGTACCCTTACACTTGATCCTCTACTCCGCTGCATGAAAACCGCCACCCCGCCACCCACATTTCCCACATGACCAATGTTACAATCCACCATTCATTTTTTGGGCCTTAATGCCCTGATGTTTGAAAACAAGATAAAAGCTTCCAAGGCAAGGGCCTACCTGCTAGAGGAAGGGTGTGCAACTGAGTGTAGGCCATCTGCCCCAACGTAACTAGAAATATGCATGTGTTGTCCTACTAGACAGGTCTCCCATTTGTATTCGCACAACTGTAGTGCCCTGTCAAGCCCCAAACAGTCAAACCTGTGACTAACCAGGAAACAGACATTTCTCCCTGGCAGTTGGTTGGCAGGTTGAGCCATGGCATCGGGGGTCACACTAGATCTGGGAGGCAAAATGATTAATGGTCTGCTTTTGGGGCACCTGCCCTGCCTGCTGTATTGCTTCACAATCTCAGTCTGGCTAAGTCAGGGACACGGAGGCAGGCAGGTCACCACCACAGCCTGCGCACACCTGTATTTCCAGCTCTGGGTCACAGGAAACTCGGCATCTTTACCTGGATGTGTGCAGAGCTTGCAACCGCTCTACAGTCAGCTCAGACTCTGCACTGACCAGGTTACAGCTCAGAGTAGGTACGCATGGTTGATAGTAAAAGCTGCTTTGGGATTAGAGAGTTGAAACAGGCCGGTGTACAAAATGGCACCATATGCAAAGTGTGCATACCTGGGCACCATGGCAAACATGAAGAGTCTACTTTTGGGCATTATAAAAACCCCAATTGGTGAATTATGCAATCTTGGTAAATTTGCTTTGGAATTTATTTTGGGGAGTCCATGTAAAGTGTTCTTTAAGTCCTATTAATTCTATAGTTCCACCTAGCTTGTCCCAACCCACATGTTGGATACACCCTAGTTATTCCAACATTCTTGCATTAAAGAATTACTTTCAACAATCACCCTCAACCTCAGTGAGTTACTGAGCATATTAGTTCTGGGTTTGTACTTTAACGCATGAACCATGTAATAGCTGCTGTTTGTAGGCCAAAGACCTCATCGCCTAGCACCCAATATTAAGTCAATCATGCACCAGCAAGATCCTGAAGAATAAGGTAATCTAACAAACTGAACGTTTAATAGATCAACATCTACCCTTAGGGTGACCAGACACATTTCAAACACAAGGATCACAGAGGGATTCCCCTCCTAAATTGGCTAACATGTAGCATTAATACTGCTCAGCTTCTGCAAAGTCTAGGACCAGCAGACCCCAACATCCTGTTAGAAGACCTACAAAAATGGAGGAGAATCTCAATAAAGGGTATAGAGTGGGTTTAATCCTTTATACAGAGGAATTAACAGATTAGGATAGACTCTATCCAATCATCCCAGAAAATGGTTAACCGTGTGAAACACCTGAAAATATTCCCCTTATTACCCATTACCCTACACAGGTTTCCCATAGCACGTGTGATCTAACACCACCCCCTACATGTTCAGGTGTACAGAGAGCTCCCCCAGATCCACCTCCAACTAGACCACTGGCCTTTGACCTCCTCTAATCTTAGTCAGTATCCAGCCCATGTCTATTGTGGGGAGAAGGAAAGACACCTCTGCTCTAATGAGACTGAACTTGGGGTTCTGATGGTGGGGAAAGCAAAACAGAGCAAACGTTAATCTAGCTACATCCTTTCACATGCTTCATTCACAGACCAATTGGTAAAGAAATCACTTTCATACCTTTCAACCCTTCACTTAAAATAGCTGTGATGACAACACATGCCAAACTGTTATTGCTCTGGTAAAAAACTGTTCATCTCATACAAACAAATCAACCGATAACATGAGCCCTGAATTCCTAAAATATCAGGATCACTTCAGCAATGCAGCATGATCTATAAAGAGCAGGGTTCGAAATTGAGGAGAGCTGAAAGCTATTTAGCTCCTGCTCGTAGGCTAGAAGAGCCTAGTTAGCTTAACACCAACAGCTAGCAGGTGCTCGTTTTTGCTCCCTAGGCCAACTGATGCTGTACAAACACACCTATTTGAATTTAACTCTGCGTTTCGGGCAATCCACAAATAAACATTAAGGCACAACTATACAACATTTAAAGCATAAGGGTTCAAGTATAATAGACAAAATTCTAGGTTTGTATTTTATAGGTAGCTTAGATTTGCGGAACGCTATGTATTAACTCCTTGGTCCCCCATGATAGCTCATGTTCACTGTTTAATTCTGGCTCCCAGGAGCTTCTTTTAGCTCCTGCTTATCCAATCTTAATTTCCATCCCTGCAGATCTTCCTACAAAATGTATTCAATGTCTACAAATGAAGAAGTACATAAAACTGATATGGCTCACTTAGGTCCCATTGAAGCATACAAAGAAATTCCAAACCATCTTCAGCACCGTTTTGGGTATGAGCTAAGGCTACTAATAGTATCAGCCATCCAATTCACTCCCTCAAAGAACCTTGGTTCAACTAAACCTTCAGAATTGTCCACTCAGACTAAGATCAAAAGTGGGGGTATGTCCCTAGCATTGAAGATGAACCGGCCTCGAACAATATCCCTCCCCCTCTCACAACTCAACTCCCCTATGCTTTTGCAAATAATCAACATGTTAACAACAAGCAAACATCAACCAGTGGAGACCTATGAAGTGTCACATATGAGACCTCCACCGCCATGTAGTCCAACCAGACTACACTCAGCCTGCTTATAGACAATATATTTTCTTCACCCATATAACTGCACAAAGGTCCCTGGAGCAGTCACATGTTGACTTGTTTGGGGCTATGAAAAACAATAAACGCCTATGTAATTGGAGATTTATCCTCTTCTGACCCACCTAATAGCTATTCAAATATAAATGGCACTGAGGGTTAATGGCCCATTTGTGTACCACAAAACTGCCCCATTTTCACACTTTCCATCCCCTTCCACCCATCTTGAACTTGAGCTTTCAAACTACTCAGACTATTTGAGGAAAACAAAATAATGAAATATCTCCTGGACTCTTGGGAACATACCAGTGTTGAGTTTCATCACAATTTTCTTGGCGGCCGATCTGCAAACGGCAGAAAATTGTAGGCTTATTTGATGGAAGGCTTTCATTTTCAGCGGCTCAGAATTATCTTCTGTCACTGGACCAATAATATCCACAATTTGCTTCACTTTAAATGTGCCGACTTGGTGTGGCGCAAAAGCAAGTATTACATCCTGCAAAGATAAACAGATTGCCATGATGTTGGAAGTTCAAATAGAAGACAGATCCTGCACAAAATGTTCTCAAAAGAAATGTATGGCTCCTTCATTGTTAGTCATCCAATTCTCAATGCCTGCCTTCCCTTGTGTGCGAGAATACAGGGGCTGGCAAAGCTATATCCATCCACAATCTGACTAGAACAACTGTATTGCACAAGCATGCAAATATCCTTCCAATCATTCAGAAGCCTTCATTTGCTTTAAAACTAAAAGAATATTGGAAGGGATGAAGCAGCATGGTTTATCTTTTTAAAACATGTTTTTTTAAAGGGGTATAAAAGAGGAGCCGTATTGCCTGCATGAAAAAAAGGCAAGATTAACAAGAGCATATGTGCTCCAAAACAAAACATAGGTACATTATTGAAAACCTCGCAGCGGGCATGCAAAAAGATGTAAATATGTGCATTATTTCTACCCATAAGGCCCTGGAATTCTCGTTTACAGGACAGCATGTTCTTTCAATCGAAGATGCACACACCATCTGAGACAACCGTGCAGTGGCCAGCAAGGCTAAGCAGGAGCAAGGCAATAAAGTGAAACAGTTAATGAGAAGCAGATCATTACCGTCATGAAGGTAATTTGTATTGGAAATTGACAAGAAAAAAAATCAATTGCATTCAACTATCATTTAGCCATTTTCAGAAGCCTTTAATACTACACCTACGAGCTTACCATGTGGGGTACTAGAGAAAGGTTAAAGCCAAGACTTGATTCGACAGTGGCACGGTACAATGCAAAACAAAAGGTGTACTCTTTCAGGGAATTGAACAGATAGTTAAAGATGAGTGAGGATTGGGCATAGAAGCAGGAGTTTGTGTCATGGTTTGAATGCCTTTCTGTAACGAAAAACGTAAACCAAGGTGATGAAAGAGGTAACTTATTGGACAAAGATAGAAGAGTAAACCGGCAATGATTCCTAAACCATAAATAACAAAGCAAATGTGAAAGTAGCCGTTAATAGTCCTTTACCAGTAGTTGCCTGGGCTGCCACCAACGGGGGGACACTGGGGTCACTGTCTGATATTAGTCAACTTCCGTTTTTTTAACTATGCTAGAGAGGTGGAGGTTGCACAGTGGGACTGGCAACCTTCTTCCTGGTTGGAAAGTACAATCTATTGGCCCCCACTGCAGCAGCCCAAGCCTACAAGTCAAGTTGTAGAAGGCGGTTTGCCTAGGATAACACAATTTTGATCAGGTTGGGAAGCTGGGATTTCATCTCAGGTAGGTTCTAAATTTAACTTGCATGTTCACTTTCAGCAGTACCTCAACTTGCATTATACAAAGTGAACTTGCAATGTTGGAGCAACATTCCACACTAGATACTCATGTTGTTACATTACTTTAAAAAGGTCAGTTTCTTTGAACGGTTTGTACTGGCTCATTTGGATCTAGTTTTGTTGACCAATAACATTACCATTGGCTTCCTGTTGTTGCTACTAAAGGTGTACGATGTAGGAACACTTCAGGTACTTCCCCAGATACAGTGGCTGACTAACATTTCACCAGTCTGCTTTCACCTCCAATTGAGGACTTGGCTCTCTAGCATGACACCCCGCTCTCAGAATACATGGGGATATTTTAAGAAACCAATTAGTATGCCCATCCCAATAATCAGTAGCTCCACTCACTACTCCCGCCACCTCCATCAATCAAAAAGACCATGAATAAAATGCCTGTATACAGCAAGTCCATTAATGGCTCAAAGTGAAAAAAGTGGAAGGAAAGGGTAATAAAATGGAGCAGCAGCCAAGATGTAGGATACTTAATGTGGCAGACCCTTCCTCAAATCAGGGTAATAAAGTGGAGTCAAGACTTTGGCTACCCTAAAGGAAAGAGTAACATTTTTCATTGTAGTAGCATGTAGGTGTACTGGGCATCAATGTTAGAAATATCACCCTACACAGATACATCTAGTTATTGGGCTGGGTGAGGCCTCCTGATCAGGGTGTGTTTCAGGGTCAAGCCCTAAGAGATCTGGGTGGTCAAGGCATAAGCACACTGGTTCCATGATGGTTGCATACTGCCCTTGCCCAACAGGGCGAGACCAACATACTGGGTACGACGTTGAGGAATGGCGATGGGTCACATCTGCCACACTAAAACATCATGTTGGCCAAATATGAGACTTGTTGTCTCGGCAAGTGACATTTGGCTGATTTTTCTTTTTTGGCTGACTGGCCCTGATGAGATCAGGCCTAATGTCCCTCCCATGCTTATTATCTTTACCAGCTCTGGCGACAGGAGCAAACTCCCTCCCGTGCTCAGGCCGTGCGGTGTGGGCACAGGGTGCTGCTTGAGCTCCTATGCTACCATGGGTCTCTCCCTTTACCCCTGCCAGACCTCTGGACATTGTCTTAGTAGTCCGTGTCTGCACTTCGAACACTGGCCAGTGCTTTCCACTTTCTAAGATCGGAAAGGGCCTGTAAGACCACCCTACACCCCCCCAAATGGGACAGTTCTCCGCAGAGTATCAACTGCACGGAGGGGCCCTAGTGAATAAAGGTTTACTTATCTGGAGTCTTTTGCTGACAAAGTCCTTGTATTCTACGTCGAGTCTTCCAAAAGCCTCTTCCCAGTGCTCACGCTAGTTTTCAAGCGGCCTCAGGGAGAAAGAGACACTCCTCATAAGAATGCCTCGCGTGCCCCACTCCCAAGCAAAATAAACAAAGCGTACAGGTCAGCAGAGGAAAAGCTCCATGGGCACACGCAGTTTTCAGCGCAACAAGGCAGCACTAGACAGTCAAGATGCGGGTGCAGCCACCTGCGGCATGTGTCGCAGGGGCCGGATGGTTGCTGTGGAGATGGTGGCAGCATTCATAGAGATGCACTGCCTCACCACACCCACTACTAGGAGACATGCGGACGTCGGAAGCCCACGCTTCTCATTCTTATAAGGCTCCCCATACAAGATACCAGCCTTTCTCAACGCTAGGATAGCATGGAATAGCACTTTCTTCATTTTTACTTCCTGTTCTCTATGAATTTGGACCCGCCTTTCTTCCTTGGATTTTGTAACAGTTCAAGAGAAGGAGACGGGCCAAGTGGTGTCATTTCACAGTATCTCGTTTATTCAAATTGTAAGAAAAGGCCCGTCTATCCCTATTGTAAGGGTTTTCCCTACTAAAACGAAACTTACTATGGTGACAACAGTGTCGGCCAATTCTATCAATAAGCAAAACAACAAATGAGGTCCAGGAGAATGACTTTCTGCTGGACGAGTTTTCCCAGCTTCAATCAGCTATTTTTAAATAGCTCTTGGTGATTTCCTGAACCAATTCTTTCAGTTCCTCTAGGAGACTCTTCCATCTCGAGGATCTCTCCTTTACTCGAACAAAAGTCACTTAGTTTATCAATTTAGGGTTTTGACTCTTAACCTTATTGGCTACTTGTAGTTCCTTTATATCCGACATTTACACTTGGATGCTGTGATCATCTATTATTCTTATTCGGTTGACTCCCTGTCCATTCAGTTCCTCTGATACTTGTCCGTAGAATGGGATGGGTAGACTGAACCCCTCTGTGATTTTCCCTCCTTTGAATGATTATGTCTTCACTGGGAGAATTAGGCTTATTCCCATCTGTATTCAGACTATTATTAATTATTAGTACCCGGCGAGTCAACCAGACTGTAAGAAACATTGTTATTGGCTCTCACCGGGGCATTAGCCGACTGGGAATCCCTCAGACAGGATTCACCGCCATTGTCCCCGGCGGGGGGCATGGCAGCCCCTCAGCCAATGAGGAGTCTTGAAGTGGGGCCATCCCCGCTCCGAGCCTCCACACGGCTGGAGGCTGCCTTCGTCCACCGGTGGGGATTCAGGTACGTTTTTTTAAATGTATTTTTTCCTTCCCCCCTCCCCTGAACAAAATCCCCTCCCGCGCTCCCAACCCCAATTACCTTCCTATTTCTGCCTTTTCGGGAGCGAACGCGCTGGGAGCATTTCTGTTCCCAACGCGACCGCTCCCGATGGTTGCCATGGAAAGGGAAAACGGACTCTGTTTTCCCTTTCCCGGCGGCCATTTCCTTTGACATTTCTTTGGTTCTTTTCTGTTCCGAAACACTGCAGCGTTTCGGAACAGAAAAGAAGGCTATTAGTACCCCGGTCTTGTGGGCCGGGGTACTAATAGCAATATGCCCCTTACTTTGCTCGGGCCTATAACTATGGGCCCCGGGGCATTACCCGACTCAGTAATGCCCCCGGAGCTCGGGGCACATTGTTTAATTATTATTTCACTTGGATGAGTAGGCTATGTCCGTACTTATTCACAAACTTCAGAATAGTTACTGCTTTACTGTAATGAGCAGGCTGTCTCTTTACCTCCTCCAGTATTCCTCCCTGGGACTCCCGTTATCTTTCTCTGTACAGGGTAGCATCAACGGTTGGTTGCTCAGAACCGAGTGATCTGTCTGCTGCAGGTTTTCTGTGTTCCTTCCGGTCCTTTGTTCTTCTCCAATGTGGCTATGTGTTGCCACTATTGGGGCAGACTTGTCACCGTTCACACGATCCACCTTCCTCAGGTCGTGCCACTGCTCTACTGCTGCTGCTTTTCTCAGGTTTGGCTACCCCAGCGTGACACGGTCCTCCATGCATCATCTAGCCAAAGCCAATCATCCCGACAGAGGATCTTCAGTTTTGTACTTGTGTCGACACATCCCAGGTTTAAAATTCCTGGGTCTCTCTCCATGATTCTTCAGGTGCTCCTCCTTTTATCATGCTACTCTGAGGCTTCCCCAGTACGTAGCTGTAGTCCTTTCATGATGTCAGACTCACATTCTTTACGACTCCTTTCAACTTCCTCATCCCAGTGCTGGGCAAGTTGTCATCTTCACTGTTTCTTAAGGCTTTCCTCATCTCATTGTCAGGCAGGCCTTCCTCTTCTTCAGAGATGTTATAATAACAACAATGATTGGTTCAAGATGGTTTTCCTGAAGCCCGGGTGGAATGAGATGCTTATATGACAGATGATTAGGGAGTTCCTTTGAGGCAACGAGAGTCCTTGTCCCCAAGAGGGGTGTACCTCTCTGTGAGGTCTCGCTAACTGCAACCCCTAGGGTGAATGTTGATTAGCGGGCTCACCTCCCTAGCCTCACATGGGAGGGCTCCCCTCTGGGAAGAAGCTACAAGATCCAACACAATTGTCTCCTGCTTTTGTCCCTTGGCTCTGAGGTTCTGGATCTCTGCATTTTCTCCTGAATTTTGGCCTTGTTGTGCTCGCGGATTGGAATGTGCATTTCCTTTGGCTCTGGTGACTAGGTCAGTTGCCTCCTTTGGTTCTTGACCCTGGATTTCTCCTTAGGATTTTCTTCTGGATTTTCCCTTTGTTTTTGCATTTTGGATCTCCTAGCATCTATGGGATCTGCTTTGGTTAATCCCTAGTGTCACTGGACTAGCTCCTCCTTTAGCTTTTGCCCTCATGCCGCCTGGGTAGGACCCTGCGTTTTCTATCTGTCTGGTCGGACTCTGTCTTGTTCTGCCCAGGTTCTAGTTAGTACATTGTGTAACCTTCTGTTTTCTGTCAGGTGGTTTTCTAGCCTATGGATTTTCTCTTGGGTAGGTGAATCTTTTATGTTTTCTGCTTTTTGGCCTCATGATTCAAGAGAGGGGTTACTGGGGAGCCTAGTTCAGGGATGTGTATTGCCTTACAATGTATTCACTTGCTGTCCCCTTTCTTTACAGCAACAGTAAGGACCAGTGCCGATTCACTGAACGTTCGACAACCAGTTATTTTAATATCTTCTGGCTGTGATAGTTTCAAGGGGAAAGTTACCCGTGGATGGGTCTTCACTATCAGATCTTTTAGTTCTTTCCCATCATATCAGGAGGAAATCTGACAGATCCTGTGTCCCGCCTGAAGCAGATAAAGGGATGGACGTTTGGGAGCAAGGCACGCGGAGTAGGTACCATGCAGGGCATGGCAGGGTGTGCCACGTGCAAGATTCTAGACTACATTGCAACATGGTCTTGTCCCGTTCCAAGGCACAACCCTTGAGTATGGAGGAAAGGGGACGGGACGTAAGAGTGTGTACTGCTATTGCAAAAGATTTTGTGACATGGGTGCGTTCATTCTTTTCTATGCCTTTCCATGCTTTACGTATAGGCAGTTGGTAAGGGGTTGTCATAAAATGAGGGAATTATATGGCATCAAGGGGGAGCAACAATAGGCTGAACCTAAGTGTCCATAGTGTGACACCAGTGAACACTAAGCCTGACAGACTCCACATTTTTAACTCAAGTAAATGATCTCCCTTTTTCAGTGGACAGGTAGACTCGCAGATGAGGAAACCCAAAGGATCCTATAATTGGGTCCAGACGTCAGTCTTTTCCCCAGAAGTCCAAATTATGCAGTATCCTTTTATGATCCTTGTTCTTTAAAATCATGATGGGCATCATTCTGGAGCGAGGACACCTATGTCACAGATCTTGACAAGCAGGCCCTTGGCGTACCCATCTAACACCACCAAATTGTGTGGCCTATTTAACCGCTTAGTTGCAGGTTCTAGAAAGTCACAAGTTCTAGAAAGTGCAGGAAATAAGATGTCCAAAAACGAAGGGAAACGAACAAAAACAAAACTTCCTTTTGGAGAAAAGAAAAAAAAAAAAAATAAAAATCTGAGAAATACTGAGGAGCTGCAAAAAATGAATTAAAAAATGTGTACCTGTATATTAGGTAGCAGATTACGTGGGTTGCATGGAAAAGGCATGTTAAGAGATCAGTTCAATTAATTGTGTGGTAATAATAAAAGAAGCATTGGCAATGCCAACAGTTTGGGCTTTTGTGTAGACAGGAGCTAGATATTTTCCAGGCACTGCCGTAATGATGACCTATCTGGCCATTAATGATAGCTGCTGTAAAATGGTGCGAGTACCTGGGCGTATAATAGCAGTGCCTGCCTGCGTACCATACTTTTTTCGGAATCCCTCCAAAATTAGTTCAGCTTATTGGCCTTCAGCACAGAAACACCTCGTTTTTAATCTGTTTAACTAGAGATCAATTCCAACTCATGTGGGACTCAGACAGGGGTGCACTCTTGCCCCCATTCTTTTCAATCTCTATCTGAGTGATATTGGAGTCTGGAGTAGGAATTACATCTATCCGGCAAGGATTGGTAATCTTAGACGCCATTGGCTTGCATTCGCTGATGATCCTTTTTTTTTTTATTATACACTCAATGCATGCCCAGCCTGCAATCTCTTCACTTTGCTTGGTATCTCCTACCCCACCTGTTTTCATGGGGATTCTTATAGAGGGAGAAGAGGATGACCTTCCTGTTCGTGGCACACAGGTACCACAATTAACCCTCAATCATGACAAGCAGTTTAACCCGGCTCTTAACCACAAGGCTATAATCCACACCTCTGAAGGCTTAATCATCTGTAAAAAATCTTTAACTCCTCATCGAAATGCCCCCTTGAACGTGGGGCAAAGCTATATGGATCATTATATGTTTAAATTGGCTTCAACCAGTACAGGAGTCAAACTCCCTAAGGTCTTTAGGGGGAATGCCATGCTAGAACATTCTGCCATGATGACTCAGGGTTTTTTCAGGAGACAGTCTATCACTAACATTAGCATAATTGAACGCGCCGATTATGCCATGGAATTTCATAATGAAAATTTGGAAAGTGTGGTACAACAAACTTGTGATGCCTCAATTCAAGATTCTCCAACTGCCCTAACAAACATAATAGATGCCATTGATGAGGCTAAAGGTCAACACGAGGCATGTGGGCCGAATAATAGCTCTGCAGACTTACAGGACCAAGGGGGTTCTCCAAGGATGCACCACACACTGAAAGAGCTTGATGAAAGGATTAGACTAACTCATCCTACTGTGTCGGCCCTGAATGTGGTCCTTAGCTCGTTTGTGGAGATGTATGACAACATATGGGCTGAATTGAAGAACTCAAAAAGACTACTGGCAGAGGTCAATGATAAGGTTGACTGTATTGGTACAGAATTATTGACCGAGATGAATTCAAAATGGAACTGTATTGGTTTGGAACTCAGTCTCAGAACTCTAATTGTGAGGGAGGCCAGTGGGCTTTGGTGAGGGGCGAACTCCTGAGGTTATCCCGGCCGGTATTGTCACCACAACTGAGATAACTGAAATCTTAGATAGTGTAGATCTAACTGGTCCGGTGGCAGAAGGCTTCATGAATGCCCACCAAAAAGGAGGGGGGGGGGTGTATGTGACTCAAATGTCCGACCTTCCTCAATCCCCCACAACAGTGCTTTGATCACTGTGCCTATTACTGCTAAACTGGATAATGTTGTGGCTGAGGGCTGTCTGAATGAGGAGAATTGTGCGAGTATGGACCTTATCCCTAAAAAGGTACCCCTACAAAGTAATCATAGATTATCTAAGTGGAAGTGTGTACCGAAAAGTCTATGCAGTAGATTAACCAAATGTCGTCGTAACTTTTTGTTTAGACCCAATCTGGTGGCCATCCCTGAAACCGGGCCAAATACTCCTGTGCCCCAACAAAAAACTAAGCAGGTTGACTCAATAATGTAAACCGATTCGACCTTGTCAAATAATGCTTCAGAAGTAAATGCCCCATTGTGGGGGCTATGGAGAGCGATGTGGGGGTAAATAATGACGTTATTACTAAACCCCAGCTTGATCAGCGCTCAACTGGGCCTGCCTTAAGTGAGTCCCTGCCAGTTGAATGGGGATGTGGCCCTGGGAAAACAAAACAAATTGTGGAGCCAAATCAACTAATGGAGCCACACTCGTTCCCTGTAATAGACAAGTTAGTATTGAGAAATGAACATTCAGTGTTACACCAGACGAAATGCATGGGTCCTTGATAATGAGAATGGTTGAATCCTGGTTGCAGGAGACCTGAATGCGGATTGTCAATTTGAATACCTCCCATGGGAAATGTGTAAAATGTAATTGGATTTGACGGATATATCCCGGAAAAAACAACTGGTCTCTTCCGGTATGTGGGATTGGGGAACATGGGCCTTTTACCTCTGGTGGGCTCCGATAAACAACAACCGGGGAAACGGCCTGGCACACCTGGCGGCGTGATGATAGTAGTTCTTTGCTGGACTTCATCTTTCCGGAGGACTTCCCAATGAAAAGATGCACTGCGTTTAAGGTTGCCTACAATGAATGGAGTGACCATGCCATATTAACTGCCCATTTTAACCTGGTGTTTACCATCAGGAAACATATCCCTTACCTACAAGTTTCAGTTAGTAACTCAGGTAATGTTGTTAGATGGTCCCCTAAAAGCATTCACGCTCTAAACCAAAACCTGAGGGATCAGCTGAATAAATCCACTATGGAATGGAAGTTAAACAACTTTCATGCTTTTGGGACCATACACCTGATCGATTATGCGATTAGGGACATTGCATCACGACCGAATAGAACAGCGTCTAAACCTCAGCATACTCATTGTTAATCAGGAATTGGCCCTCGCTAAACCCCTTATGAGAAAGGAGATCAGAAGAATTAAAATCTCAGAAACCAATGTGGCCCTCCAGACCAACATGATTAGACTGATTAAGCAAAAATATAAAAATCTGTGCAAATCCATAAAACAGCGACTCCTACAGCAAGATGCAGAATCTATGTTGCAAATATTAAATCAGGGCTAATTTGGGGGCCTTTTGGAGAATTGTGAATGGCCAAGATATCATTCATGTCATTTCACAATTGAATCCGATCTCAGAAAAAGAGTGGTTAGCATTCTATGGTGATAGGTTTGGGCCTAACCCGATCCTCCATGGGGGTGAATGATATGATTACCCTAAGTATGGTTCCAGTGACCTCTGAGAGCCTACTCTGGAGATTGATACAATTAGGGACCTGATTTTGAAGTGAAAAAGGTTGCGTGCACCGGGACCTAACGGCCTCACTAACAATACCTTCAAGTCGGATCCTAATTTTGAGGGCCATTATGAATTTAAAGACATCTTGATCACTGGGATTTGCCCCCCCCTCCTGGAGCACAGCGCACGTTATCCCAATCTTCAAGTGTGGCAGCAGGTCAGAGCCTAAGAACTATCGACCAATTTCTTTGATGCGGATTGTAAAATCTTTTCAGCCTTCCTGCTGTCACATCTTGAAGATTGGGAAAAACGCTTCCATCCATTGAGTATTTTCCAGACTGGCTTCTGCAAGGGCCATTCGACAAATATCAATGGCCTAGCTGTAAAATGCATTCAGGAGGCTGCATGGAAGAGGGAGAAGGTCTGTACATTTAGGGCATCGGTCGACCTCTCTGCAGCCTTTGACTGTGTTGACCGAAACAAACTATGGCACAAATTAGCATCATGGGACCTCCCAAAGGGTCTGTTAACTCTGGTTGAAGGCGTCTATGGGAACGCTGGCATTCAGGTCTGGCTTAAACAGCAGGGTGATAGGTCATCCAGACTTCAAACGCAGTCTGGCGTGAGAAATGGTTGTGTATTGGCGCCATGGATCTTTAATCAGTACTTGTCCAATGTGGGTGAGTGCCTGATTAAGGAGGGGCTTCTTGCCACAAAAGTAGGCTTATCTAAAATCATCTGCTTGGCCTACGCAGACGATTTCCTGCTATTTGATTCCACCAGGGTGGGACTTCAATGTCTGGTTCCCACCTTTGCGACGTATGCCAAGGATAATGGCCTGGTAATCAACACGATTAAAACCAAAATCCTAGCATTTTCGAAGGGAGAGCGCAAGAAATTGCTTGCGACCTGGTCTTTGGAGGGCTCTAGGGTGGGCACCTCCCCCAGTGTGACCTACCTGCGTTGCCATGTGGGAGCATATAAGGGGTTGGGAGCACAGTTGGACATTTTAGCACATAAAGCCAAACTAATGGGAACTCAAATTTTGAAAATTGACCGCAAATTTGGGAAATTCTCGATAAAGCCTGCGCTCATGTTCTTTGAAGGGAAAGTGGTTCCTAAATTGTATTACGGTTTGGAACTGTGTTCTGAAGCAGTAATGCATAAATTGAATCACATAGAAGGCGGAATCTGGAGACGGATCCTTTGCATCCCCAATGCGGTACCTTTAACTGAAATTCAGTTTGAACTGGGATATACCTCTATATGGGCCTAAGTTCAATGGAAGATGATTTTACCTACCTCTGTATGAGTGGATAGGAAAGAACATACATTTCTCTGGTTTCCTATCAACATTTGACACTAACTGCGAGAAGATCTTCCAAAACATGGATTCAAACCTGGAAACCTTAATCAGCAACCCTATGTTAACAAAAAAGAGGCTTCTAGATAAGGATTGGATCTATACACTTGAAACTTTCCATTCTTATAAATCTATGTCTCATCTCTCGCATGAGCACAAGAAAAGAGGATCCCTCTCCAAAATTATTTTTCTCTTCCCAAACCGATACCATTGCGGATTGTTGTTACGGCTGCTATGGAACATTCTTCCGATTAAGGATCTACCTCTCAAAAGAAATCAAGTAAATATGGTGGACTGTCTATGTAGATTTTGCCATTCCGAGCAGGAAACAGCAAAACATCTTCTTTTGAGTTGTGTACAATTGGTTTACAGGAGAAACCCCTTTTTGGGTCCCATGAGGGACTCTCATTTATGCTCTTCTATTGATTTGGTTTGGAAACGTTTAAATATTCAAAATACCTGAGAGAGCCTAGCAATATCT
Organism: Ambystoma mexicanum; assembly: GCF_040938575.1. Classification (NCBI taxonomy): domain Eukaryota; kingdom Metazoa; phylum Chordata; class Amphibia; order Caudata; family Ambystomatidae; genus Ambystoma; species Ambystoma mexicanum. Next base: position 155,856,713 of record NC_090941.1, on the reverse strand, counting down.
GAGTTCTTAAAGGGCCTTAAACTGGACGTTTAAATTTGACACTTTCAGATGTTCTCAAGCCAGGTGTATGTGTTCCTTATGTTTAAAAGGTTTAAGTCCTTTTTTTATTATTTCCTTCTTTTAAATGAACGCATATATGCTATGTTATATGATGGATACATTTATTTTATGTAAATATTATAGTCATTCTCTTTTTTTCTATTTTATGAGAGTACATTTTTTGTAAAGGTTTGTTTAAATCATAGACAAATAAAAACAAACAAAAAAAAAGATAACACTATACACAGAGTTTAACAGTCTAATGGAGGAAAAACAGCTCCCCTCTATTAATAACTATGTGGAAAGGATGACCGATCTGGTTAACTTGATTGGGTCAAATGATGAACAATTACTAAACCGTCTGGGGGAGCGAAACTAAAACTCTTTAGGATTGGTTATGTACTCTTGACTCTATTCAAACATACCGCTCATATACGGAATATGCTACATTTTTTTGAAAAAGTTAATACTTCTCAATGTATTTATCTCATTTTCCCTGTCCCAAAAATGCGCTCTCTATATGCGCTTCAAACTTAACCAACTGCCCACTAAAGAACGGGTCATATATTGGGCATTCGGATTTCTCTGCAATAGTGGCTGAAAGTCGGTTTTGTTCTGGCTGTGATCCCATGGAAACCCAGAAGCATTGGGTACTTGAATGACCGGCTCTCGCTGTGAAGAGAGCTAGGTACTTTAAACATCGGGAATGCTTCGAATCTGTGGTCTCGAGGGAATTACTTTGGTCCAGGCTTATGTGGGGGCTGAATGTCTCTTTGATGGTCTCCTTGTGTCCATTTTTAACTGATGTCCTAGATTATCTGCACTGTGGGCCTGCTGCATGAATTACCATGAATTCAGTGTACATTTTGCATCTTTTTCTCTCTTCCTTTTGATTCATTCTTTTTATGTGAGATATTTGTACACTGAATTCTTTTTTTAAATATTTTTTCTTTTCTTTTTATGCATTGTTGTATCTGTTTTGTGTAAGGTTTAATTTAAACCAAGTCACAATAAATGCATACCTTGCAACTATATACAAAGCACAACTGCTGGCTTTGCCAGTGCTTGTTTTTAAAAGCACTTCAGTGAAGGAAATGCATACTGCGTATAAGGCAAGTGGATGAAGGCACACTTGATTGAGGCATTTGTATTACACCAGTAGTGGATGTCCAACTCCAATCAATCCATTACCTCTGAAAAGACTGCTTTGAAATAACAATGGCAGGTACTTTGGACCCAAAGTATGTTGCTACTTATTGCTAAAGCCAGTCAAAGAACCCCCAGGAGAAAGTGTTTTGGGCGTGCAGGAGCAGAAAGTGGGTGGGAATGGTCGTATGGATTAGCATGGCCACAGGCAGTCACTGAAGGAGTGAATAGCCAAACCCCTACAAGCATTGTGTCCCTCCTTGCATCCCTTCTCCCTCCTAACTGTATTCTAATGCAATAATGTTGGTGTATTGGTGGCGCTTTAGCACCAACGAATATCCAAAACTGAAACGAAACACACAAGTACTGGTACTAATTAAAATCATGTGTGCATACTTGAATGCTGCAACTGCATCGATTGCCTGCATATGTACCTACCTAGTCAGCCATATTTGAGCATTGCCTCCGAGTCACTGATTGCCTGCATATGTACCCACCTAGCCAGCCATATTTGAGTATTGCCTCTGAGTCACTAATTGCCTGCATATGTACCTACCTAGCCAGCCATATTTGAGTATTGCCTCTGAGTCATTGATTGCCCGCACATGTACTTACCTAGCTGGCCATATTCGAGCAATTGCCTTTGAGTCATTGACTGCCTGCACACGTACCAGTCACTATTGTGGTATTCTAGATAGGCCACCACTATACAATTATGTATCTACCAGCCATTTACACAATTCTACTGAGGACTATCCTACACCTACTCATCATGCTAGATGCTAACGTACCTAACTCCTTGCCACCATTGACGTCTGTAGTACACCTGAACGATAACTCTCCTGACCAATATTTACGCTCAAGTTATGAGCCCCTTGAGACAGTTACCGCAATATCTCACCCATGTGATACACCTAGCAGAAACCTCAGACTCCGTGCTAGACTATCTAAACTGCATGAGCCCCTGCGCAGATCTCTGCCTCCTACCAACATTAAAACAAACCTCAAGCAGGTCTGTAAACCTCGCCATACTAGACAACCTTCACAACTTAATTCCTATACTTGCCCAACTCAGAACAACAAGTCACAAACACCCATTATGTCCACTACTCTACATCCTCAAGCCATAGAGGTCATTAAGACCCCTATTATTGTTGGAGCACTCCTTGTGAGATCGCTTGTCGCCCATGCCCTAGACATTGCCGACATAATTACAGAAGGCAACCTTGACTTTCTCGCTATCACAGAGACCTGGCTACACAATGCAGCAGGACCTTCGCTCATGCTAGCTATCCCTGATGGCTACACGATAGTCAGACACGACCGAGAAGGTGCTAGAGGTGGCGGCATAGCCATAATCTCTAAAACAAGCCTTTCACTCAGATTAGCACCCACCCAATCGATTCAATCCTGTGAGACCCTATCTGCCAAACTCCAACTAAATGATAATCAAACACTTATCATTCACCTCTTACACAGACCCCCTGGCCCTCTAGGCACCTTTGATGAGGATCTCCATAACCTACTCACAAATAACCTCAAACCTTGTTCTCAATCTATCCTTCTTGGGGACTTTAATTTAGGTCTCCATGACACCACAGATACCAATGCCACATTGGTAGCCAACACTATTCATGCACTTAGCCTAACTCAAAGAGTTGATAAGCCTACGCACCTGAAGGGAAGAAAATTAGACTGGATAGCTGACTGCAACTGTACAGCCACTATTTCATCCATAATGCCCCTACCTTGGACAGACCATTCCCTGGTGTCCACCTAGCTACCGCCAGACCTAACCGGACGGCCCTTCCACTAGCGCCACCTTGCTTAACCAGAAATAAAAAATGCATCACTGTAGAGAAAGTGATCCCAGCGATATTACCAACACTTAACGCTCTATCAGCTAATCTAAACCCTAGTATCCTAGTGCAAGAATTTAATACCATCATGCTCACTACCCTAGATAAAGTGGCTCCTCTCAAACTTAGACCAAGTAAACCAAAAGCTCATCTAAATAAATGGTTTACTCCACAGCTAAGAGATTTACGCATTCTGAAAAGAAAGAGTGAAACCACCTGGAGGCTCTGCCCATCAGTCAATAACAAAGCTAAATTATCCACCCTCTCCTCACTTTACAAAAAAGAAGTTTGCCAGGCAAAACGTAACTCTTATGATGACCGTATAGCTAAATCTAACTCTAGCATGAAAGAGCTTTTTGTCATTCTAAAGGAACTCGAGTCTCCCATCGCCATTCAGGACACCTGTACCAAGGACAAACCTTGGTGCACAGATATCCAGCAAGCCTTAGCAAATAAAACTATCACTCTCCAAAATAAAATCCAGCAAAAAAAAGAAGTACTCAAAAGTCAGGATTTGACTAAAATGCCTCACACCAATATCCTACTGGCGCACAGTAATACCTTCCACTTCTCCAAAATGACCGCCTTGGAAGTAGAAAAGGTTATCCTGTCGCTTAAACCATCAAACTGTAAAGGTGACATTTGCCCAGCACAGTTAATAAAAGACGCTGCCAGAGAATTCTCCCTTTATCGCTAAATTGATCAACGCCTCCTTTTCCTCAGGCACTATCCCTGCCAACCTTAAACAGTCCTGGGTACTCTCCCTCCTTAAAAAGCAGACATTAGATCCCCTCATCCCTACTAATTACCGCCCTATTACTACGGTCCCGTTTCTTCTTAAGATTCTGGACAAAGCCGCATATAACCAAATTCAAAAGCACCTAGAACTACATAACCTATTAGGAGAAAGACAATCGGGCTTCCGTCCCCTGCACGGAACTAAAACTGCCCTCATTGACTTGAAGTCTCAAATTGATGAGCTGAGAGACAAAGGGAGAACAGTACTCTTACTACTCCTGGACCTATCAGCTGCCTTTGATTTGGTGGATCACAAAGTCCTCTGTAGTCACTTGGACTCCGCCGCCCATTTCTCTTCAGAAGCCATTGGATGGATCAAGTCATTCCTGAGCGAGAGAACGATGAGTCTTCTCCCCTTCAGCAGCAGCAGATCCCCACCCCTATCTCATGTGGTGTTCCCCAGGGCTCTTGTGTATCCCCAACCCTATACAATATCTTCACCAAGCCCTTGTTTGATGATCTGGACCATCTTGGTATCACCTACACCAATTATGCAGACTAAACACAGATCCTCCTCCCGCTTTCTGGGGATCATGCCAAAGACATGGAATTGGTGAACAAAGTATACCTTATCATCCAGGCATGGATGGCCACCCACGGCCTTTGCCTAAACGATGATAAGACAGAGTTGATTACCCAAGCCAATATCAAAAAACTAGGCCAGGAATTCTCCTCTTTCAACATAGATGGGAACATCATCCAAGTATCCAAGGATGTAAAAACCTTGGGATTCTATCTTGATTCTACCCTATCACTTGATAAACAGCTAAAATCCCTTGCATCCTCTACGGCCTACACGTGCAAACTGATGTAAGCCATTCCTTTCCAATAAGAGCTGCCTAATCTTGGCTAGAGCCTTAATTCTCTCCAGAATTGATTATTGTAATGCTCTATACTCTAGAGCTAATAAAAAAATAACCCAAAGACTACAAACATTACAAAACAATGCCTTGAGAACAGCACTAGGCATTAATAAAAGGTCCCATATCTCTTCCACCAGTCGACATCATAACTGGTTGACCACGGAGAACAAAATAAAATTTAAGATGCTATCACTGACCCACAAAGCCCTCAATAACTCTGCCCCTAGTTACCTGTCTGACAAATTCCACAGGAGAACATCTTACACCAACTAGAGCTGGCAACTCCAATTGCTTGACAATACCGAACTTTAGACTCACTACTATTGGAGGAAATAGTTTTCCAGTTAAGGCGGCTAAAACCTGGAACTCACTACCACAAGACCTTAGAGCGGACCTGCCCTACCTCTGTTTCAGGAAAAAAGTCATTCAATTCCTTACCTCAGTTGACCGGTGTTACCTACCTCCTACTGATATTTATCACTAGACCTTCATTCCATATAGCTTGAATTCTGATTGACCTACTTGAACTTGTATATTTTGTAATTATTTGTGTGACCCTACTGTAATTTCTAATGTACACTGTGCTATGATGCAACCTTGTGACCCTACTGTAATTTCTAATGTACACTGTGCTATGATGTAACCTTGTAAGTCTCGCATTTTCTTGTCACTGCGCCCTGCTACCCCTGGGTCTGGCGCGCACAAAAAATGAATAAAACAAACAAAGATTACAAAATGGAATGCATTACCTCGGTGCTTCCTGGCTGAATCTTGACTTTAGCGGGGAACATCTGGAAATGAGGAATCTTGCGGAAGCTGAGGGCCACGGGGAGAGATGGGCACTCGTTTCTCAGTATGCTGAGGATGTCCGTGCGTTCACCCATGGAACAGTCACTGAAATCGAAGATGGGCCCCGGGTTGAAAGTTACACTGACTGGCAGCCCTGTGCCTTTCAAGGCCAACTCCACGCGGTGCTTTTTCTTCTCTGAAACAAGGAAAAAAGGTTGAATGAAATATTTTTTTTTGTCTTTAATGCATAGCTCTCAATCATTTGTGTTGCAAAGGCGGGTGAAATCACCCGATTTTGTTTTTGGCGGCTGAGACGCCCATTGGAATGAATGGGCATGCAGGAGGCTTGGTGGGTGAGTCAGCCCTTTACAAGGCTGGTGACACCCGCCAAAAGCGTGTGAGTTGAGAGTTAAGCTATAATGTATTTGTGTCGTGGTTCGCATCGAACCTTTCTCAATATACCAAAGAAAACATTACAAATAGTAATATCACAACACATTTCGTATAATTTGCATAAAAAACTTCCCATGTTAAATGCAGTAAACATTTAATCTCCCAAATGACATTCATCTCCCATAAATTCATGTTATTTTGAGAGACTTGACCAAACATTCAAATTGAGGGTCACGTAGATTTCGCCCCTAAATGTGTAATCCTCTTCAGTTGCAAATGAGCATATCATTGCCCTGGGAATATTATTTTTCTTGTAAATGGGATCATTTATCAAAGCTCTAACATTCACAGTTTAAGGTATTACTTCCAAAGGAATTATTTTACTAGCTGGAAAAGTAAGTCGCGAGCCTGATATTGCACTAATGCCAAACCCCGTCTTTATCAATATGCCGACACCCCGAGGTTGCTATGATCTTTGGAGCAAACGGGTCACTCGCACATCTCTACAGTAGGATGTTGCATAGTACGCAACTGTCCTCGTTTTGGCTCACGCATGCGTGTACTGAATACAGGATGTCCCGGTTGCCAGTTGCCGCCGGGACCCCGTACCAGCAACACGCGTCCCGTGTCTCTGATGACTGCATGTGTGCGCGTGCGTGCGTGTATGCGTGTGGGGTTTGGGGGTCACACGCCACCTCCAACACTGGCGACGAGGTACCGCGGCTAAGGGGACGCGACATTGCTCCGGCTGAGTTGTTGTCGGAGAGAGTGTTTCTCTCCCCACGCATGGACCTCATGGACCTGCATAGGTCTCATGGACCTATGCAGTTGGCCGGCAGCTATCTTGGGAGCACGCGGATCACGGCAGTTGCGGCCCACACGGGTGCTCGTGCGCCGGCTGTGTTCCAGACCTCACTATTCAATTTTTGGACACTCCATGTCCCTTCCAGGACAAAGGGCTGTGGTTATTAACATTGGAAAGGCTGAAGGCATCACCTGCTGCAGCTGTAGGCCCACCCCATCATCCTGTGCCATCTGATCCTGAACACCTCTCCTATCCAAGAGAAGGTTAGTGGAAACATTTCTGGGCTGACCCTGCTGCCACACTCTCACCCCAACCACCACCATGGGTGAGGAGGAAGGAGAGGATGGGGCCCCCATGCCAGTCCCACGCAGGATGCATAGCACCTTGGCACCCCTGCCTGAGTTCGACACTTCGGCCCCAGTTTGGACGGTGGGCCTGAAGTGGCTACTATGGTTGAAGAAACTGGAAATGTTTTTTAGGGCCTCGGGTGAGACTGATGATGATGCGAAGGTGGCCACAATGGTGTATTCAGCTGGCACAGTGGTCCACAGGATTTCTGACTCGCTATACCTTCAGGTGGTCACCTATGATGTGGTGAAACAGGCCCTCCAGAACCACTTCCTCCCCATGGCGAATGTCGACTTCGACAGATTTGTGATGTGTGCCGAGAAGCAACAAGGGGAGGAGTCTTTGGACCAATTCTGTGCAAGGTTGAGGCACCTCGCAAGCACCTGCAGGTGGGTGAATGAGGAGGAGATGGTGCGGAACCAGTTGATACAGGGGTGCAGCTCTGGGAAATTGCAGAGGCAAGTGCTTAGGGAGCGAGGCCTGACGCTGGCGCAAATCCTGGGCACTGGGCGAGCATATGAACTGGCGGAGTCTAGAGGCGCAAAGATGGACGGAGCAGTGCATTCAGGGAAGAGCGAGGATGCCTTTGCCACTGGGCACTCTGCCCCAGGGAGGACGTGCTCGAGTCCCAAAAGAGCAGACCGTCCCTCGACGCCCGGAAACCCGCAGTCCTGTCCGTACTGTGGGTACGACCTGCCACATGCTGGGGAGTGCCCTGCAAAGACAAGGGTCTGCAGAAGGTGTAGCACGCCAGGACACTACGCAAGAGTGTGCAGGGCCACGACCCCAGTAGCTGCATCCAGGGGGCCAGCAAGATCAAGCGGGGGTAGCCCCAGACGCTTCAGGAGTGTGTCTACGATCAAGCAGGGTGTGCAGGATTTGGACATTGCTGAGGAAGATGAAGCGGAGTTCTTTTTCATCTCAAGCATTGCCACTGGAGCGAAGCAGAGCAGGCAACCGACATGCACAGTGAACATTGGCGATATGCGCACTCCGGTCTGGATCGACACAGGAGCGTCGGTCTGCGTCCTAGCAGCTGAACACTATGAGGCTCTCACAGGTCTTCCCAAGTTGGAAGAGTCCAAAGCTCGGATATACTCCTTTGGGGGGGACACGCCCCTGCCAATTCAGGGAGTCTTCGTGGCTCCAGTGTCGCACGGGCTGAATAAGATTAAGGCCAGGTTTTTTTGTGACTCATGTAAGCCCGCATTCCCTGCTGAGTTGAGCTGCCTCGGAAGCCCTAGGCATTGTACATTTCACTCTGGCAGTGTACCATACGGACATTGATCGCCTGCTGCATCAGTTCGAAAGCATCTTTCAGGGCGTGGGCAAGTTGAAAGGTGACCCTATTAGGCTCCACATTGATGGGTCTGTGAGGCCGACGACCCTCAAGCACCGAAGAATTCCATTCCACCTGAGGGCACAGGTGGAAAAGGAACTCTAATAGCTCATTGACTTGGACATCATCGAGAGGGTGGAGGGCCCAACCCCGTGGGTTTCCCCCATAGTGGTGGCACCAAAGCCCAAGCAACCAGGGGCTGTTTTTGCATCTGCGTGGACATGAGACTGATGAATGCCGCCATAAAGAGGGAACATTACCTCACGGCTATGCTGGATGATATAGTGGGTGAGCTGCAGGGGGAGAAAGTCTTTTCCAAGCTCGATCTGAGATCTGGGTATCACCAGCTGGAACTCCACCCGGAGTCACATTACATCACTACATCTACGACCCACGAAGGGCTATATCAGTTTAAAAGACTCAGCTTTGGTGTCTCATCAGCGGCAGAAGTCTTCCAGAACGTCATCCGGGGAGCTCTGGCAGGACTGAAAGGGGTCATTAACATGTCAGATGACATTCTGGTCTATGCCCAGTTGGAATCTGAACACTTGAAGAGGCTGGAGCGAGCTTTGGAAAGACTCAAGAGTCTAGGGCTGACAATATCCCGAAAGAAATGTGAGTTCCTCAAGGACCGAATAGAATTCTTCAGGTTTGTGTTCCATGCAGGAGGTATATCGCCCGACCCGGAGAAGGTGAGAGACATACGCGAGGCAGCCCCCCAGAGTGACCGGCTGAGATAAGAAGCTTTCTTGGCATGGTGAACTATTGCAGGTGGTTCATTCGCGATTTGGCATCACTGTCAGAGCCCTTACGTGCACTGACGAGGAACGATGTTGCATGGGCCTGGACGTCCAAGGAACAAAGGGCATTCGCCGAGATCAAGAATGCACTGTCGGGCCAGGAAACCATGGACTACTTTATGCCGTACAGGGAGTCAGAGATAGTCGATGCCAGCCCGGTCGGGCTGGGGGCAGTGCTAATGCAGGCAGCCTCACATGGACTCATGTGCCCGATAGCGTATGCCAGCAAGATGCTCACAGAAACCGAGAAAAGGTACTCGCAGATTGAGTGGGAGGCCTTGGCTATTCTGTGGGGCTGCAAGCATTTTAGGCTGTATATATTAGGAAAACCTGTGGTGGTAATCACCGATCACAAGCCACTCATTCCGATAATGGCGAGGGCCTCCTCCAAGCCACCTCTATGCATTGAACGGTGGACGCTGTCGCTGATTGAGTATGGTGTCAAATTGCAATATCGCCCGGGCACCGGGCAGACTACCTGTCCAGACATCCAGGGGCTGGGCGGCCCAGAGACACCGCTAAAGTGGTGAACTGTATTGAGATGGTATACAATGTTGTGGAGGCAGCCCTGCCAGTGGCCCTCGCATGCCAGGATATTGCGGATGCTTCGAGAGAAGATGAGATTTTCCTGGTCATCAAGGAGGCAGTGGGGAGTGGAGAGAAGTGCTCACTAACAATGCCAGGCAGGAGGCCGGAGCTCAAAAGGACCTCCAAGCACTGTGGAAGGCGCGCATCGAGCTGACCAAGGTTCTACATCTGGTGCACAAGGGACATCAAGGAGCCACCAAGACCAAGGCGCGCCTAAGACTAAAGGTCTGGTCCCCTGACCTGGAGCAAAGGGTGGACGAGTTTGGTCGCACATGCATTCCATGCCAGGCGGCCAGTCCGGCAGAGAGAGGACCACCAATCAGAGCCATGGAGAGGAGTGAGCAGCCGTGGGGCACTGTGCACACTGACTTTGGATCCACGGGTCGAGGTTTGTACTTTCTCGCAGTTGTGAACCAATGGTCATGGTACCCGGAGGTGGAGCTGGTAGAGTCTATGGCCAGCGACCACACCATTTTGGCACTGGAGAAGATGTTTGCCACCCACGGGTTTCCCACAGAGCTATGCTCTGACAATGGCCTGCCGTTCCATGGGCAGCAGTTCACCAGGTATCTAGAGGAGAGAGGCATCAAACATCAAAGGGTCATCCCGCTGTGGCCCAGAGTGAACGGAGAGGCCGAGCGCTTCATGTGAACGCTCAACAAGGTCTTTAGAATCTCGTTGCATGGAGGAGGGGAACTGCGTCAGAACCTCTTTGAATTCCTTCGGGAGTATAGGACAAGCCCTCATCAGTCCACCAGGGTCGCGCCGGCCGAGGCACCATTCAACTGCTGCCCCAGAGGACTGCTGCCTGAGGTAGAGGGGCACCGCCCAGGGGTGATCGACAACAACCACGTGTGCCTGGAGCGAAGGGTCAAGAACGAGCAGGAAAGTGCACGCCGGAACCTGCAGGAAAAGACTATCGAAGTAGGGGACACTGTACTGGTCCGAAACAGGCGTCCGGAAGGGAAGCTATCCCTCACGTATGAGGCCCAGCCACTAGGAGTGACCCATGTCAAGGGGTCCATGGTCACGGCGGCCAACGAGAGGGGAACGATTGCGAGAAACATATCCTACTTCAAGAGTATCGAGGCCTGGCCACCAGAAGCACCACCAGGGGCGCCGCAAGAGGCGTCCTCCCCAGGACTCCTCCCCAGGACTCCATCCGGTGGCACCGCCGGCAGACGAAGGCCATCCAGTGGTCCCAGGGACACCGAGACCACCTTGAGAGGAGGGCAGAAGGTACCCGAACCAGGAAGGGCGCCAACGCCCGTCGCGGTTCCAAGACTTCATCATGGACCCAGTCTCTTAGAAGGTCGAGAACTGTTCCCGTCCACCAAGGTTTTGTTTGTTATGGTTATTGTTTATACCTGTTCATTGTTTGGGGAAAAAAGGAGGGATGTTGCGTAGTACGCAACCGTTGTGAGCATGTGCAAGCCTCGTTCTGGCTCGTGCATGCGTGTATTGAATAAAGGAGGTCCCGGTTGCCAGTTGCCGCCAGGACCCCGTACCAGCAACACGCGTCCCGTGTCTCTCTGATGACTGCATGCGTGTGCGTGCATGCGTGCAGGGGGCCTGGGGGTCACACGCCCCCTCCAACATCGGTCACCATCCCGTCTATATCCCCTTTCTGCATCCACCCAGTACCTCAAGCGGCCACGAGGTGGCATTTCACGTTGTGGAAAATGAAATGGCAAATAAATAGCATCTACGCCAGTGCAATGAAACCGACCGATCGAGACATTTGTTCTAACGGTGCTGCACAATCTCGGACAACATTCAAGTCACTATACAACATAAATGTGAATTACATTTTTTATTTTTGGGGGTGTACCCCCCAAATGCCCCTCCCCCTATTAACTATACACTATACCTGACCCACGCTTATATACCCTTAACCACAACCCCCTATATTTTTCGATACATTGTATCATTCTTGTTACTTCTGAAGGGATGATGACTAGCTTGGGCTAAGAGAGGTTAGGTTGGCATAACCACAGCAATTATTAACAAGGAAAGGTCGGGCACACTGTAGGCACGCTGGTAATGGAAGAGGATCTACCAGCAGGGGCGCCGAGGACGGGGGGGCTCCGGGGCCCAGGCCCCCCCACCCCCGGCAAAATCAAGTCAGGGCTGAGCCCCCACCGGGCCGGAGAGAAGTGTCGATGGCCCTTTCCATCGATACTGCATCACTTCTCTCCGACCGGGTAAAAGCGCGAGAATGTCGGATTAAGCCAGGTCCTCTTTTGTTTAAGGGGAACGGCGTGCTCACTGCTACAGTGCACAGCAAAGCAGTATCATGCAAGGGAGTTTCTAACCACTCTGGGAGGGATTTTAAAACGAATGCTCCGATTAGCAGTTTATGATGACCACAAAAAGAATGGTCTACCTAATATTTTATTTAGTTATGTCTTCTGGACTCCTGGCTTCGTTTATGTCCCAGATTTTTTTAAATCGGCCGAAATCAAAGCTTTTCAGGCAACCGCTTAAAAATGTCCGTCTTCTGTGGACCGGACTTTGAGAGTCTGCGATTACAACATGACCGAGTCACAAACGGCAGCAACTCAGTATGGGTGCGTTTATCAATGCATATTTTGTACATATGACTTTTAGACCAGTGTGCACACCAATGTATTGACAGAAAGGTGCACGCCTGTGTGAGCTCCCTGGGATTCAAACTCGCATTGAGTGCTTAACTCAATTGTTGTCTTGATATTTGTGTTGCACCTTTTTGTTCACCTATTTATTTATTTGTGTTACAAATATTCATCTAATAATTGCTAGAAATAAATTTGGCGCTGAAATTAGGCTTTCCTTTCCGCATTTTGAACTTTAAAATGTGTGCAATATTTTTCTTTTCCTGTGAAAAGAAAATCGCCCCACTGTGCGTTTAAAATTGTCAGCCATCTTGAAAACCAAGCCAGCCAAGATGTGTTTGTCCAGAGCCCAGACAAATTAGTTATATATGCATGTATAGTTATTACTATTCTTCATTTACGGACCTCCCATCGCACCCTCACTCAAAAATGTTACTGTTTAAAATATTGATCATAATGAAAAATATATGTTAACATTTTTTTTTAAGTTTCTATGACAAATAATCTGCAAACTGTGCCTCCAAGCAGGGGTGGACTGGGAAACAAGAGGACCTGGAAATAATTTTCAAAGTGGCCCCATATCACACATTTTCAACAAGCCCCACCCTTTTCCTATGGGAAAATTTGGAAATGCAAAACAAAAGAGGTCCAGAGTGCTGAGGCCTACTGGGAAATCTCCAGAGTTCTCTTGTGGCAAATCAACTTCCGGGGCACCAGTGGTCCAGGGATGAATATCGGTTTCTAATAATCAATCGGTCCCACACCTCTAGTAAACCAGAATGGATCCAAACAGATTGGAAACACAAGTATATTATACACCTCCTTGTCCAATTTAGGTAACGGGGACTTAATGGCAGGCTTATCTCCGCAAGGTCGCAGATCGTTGATTAGTTGCAACACAGCAAAAATACAATTATCGCCCAATGATAAAAGGGACTGTAGAGGGAGAGGAAGGAGGAAGTGGAGAGAGGGAGAGAGAGAGGTGGAGAGGGATGAGGAGAAAGGGGAGAGGGAGAGGAAAAGGAAGGGGGAAAGGGAGCGGGAGGGTGAGGGAGAAAGAGGGAAGGAGAGAGGGAAGGGGAGAGGGGGGAGATGGAGAGAGGGAGGGGGTGGAAGTGGAGGGGGAGAGGGATGAGGAGAAAGGGGAGAGGGAATAGGGAGAGGGAAGAGGGAGAGGGGGAGAGAACAGGAAGGGGGAAAGGGAGCGGGAGGGGAGAGGGGGGAGGGCAAGGGAGAGGGAAGGGGAGAGAGTGGTGATGGAGAGAGGGAGGGGGTAGAGGAAGAGGAAGGAGGAAGTGGAGAGAGGGAGAGGGAGAGGGGGAGAGGGAGAGGGGGAGAGGAACAGGAAGGGGAAAAGGGAGCGGGAGGGTGAGGGAGAGAGGTGGGAGGGGGAGGGGAGGGGAGATGGAGAGATGGAGAAGGAAATGAAGAGGAAGAGGGGGAGAGAGAGAGAGAGAGAGAGAGAGAAAGAAAGAAAGAGAAAGAAAGAGAAAGAAAGAGAAAGAAATAAAAGAGAAAGAAAGAGAAAGAAAGAGAGAGAGAGGCACGCATGGCGCGGCTCAACCTGCTTCTGGGCATACCTCCATGCCCTTTGTGGTGCTGGGCACAGGCTGCTGTTCAGTCTTTTTGGCACAGGGAGTTGTTCAGTCTGTTACTGGGCAAAATGTTGCTCAGTCTGGTGCTGGCAGAAGGTGTTGTTATACCAAGTAATGGCACAGGGTGTTTCCAGCATGGAGTTGGGCACAGTGAGATGGCCAATCTCCTGTTGGGCCCAGGGCGTGGCTCAGTTTGGAACTAGGCCAGGGTGACCGCCAATCAAATTTTGCAAACATTTGGGCCTTTACCAAAGCCCCCAAGTGCAAAAGTTGTTGGTGTTTACTTTCACCCTCCCGGGTATTTTACAGCCATTTGGAGGCCGAGAAAGAGCATGAAACGGAATTAACATTGGCGCTGAGCATTGCCCGTCCACCCTTCAAGGGCACATGCTGAGCAGGGAGGTTTATATTACTCGTGGATGAGAGAGATAAGTGAAATACTCATCTATGAATAATATCAAAGTTATGTCACTTTAATAGAATGTCCCTCGCTTGTGGAGTGCTGGAAAGTCTTGCCTGCTGCTGGCCAGCTGCCTCTCTATGTAGCGTCTTCATACGAGTTCATTGCAATCTTTTGCACACCCGGGAATTGGTGGGGGCCTGGCAGGGTATGACTAAGATGAAAAGAATATGTAGATCAGGTCTATGAAGTAAGTCCTTTGAAACTTTAAGCACCTATGCATAGAGTCTGTTTAAGATATTAAATGAGTCCTATGAAATTAAATGTATTTGTGTTTGTATTATCTTGTACGTATTGTAGATATGTATTTAAATGTAATGTGTTCTTTTAATTTATTTTTCAAATGGGTGCAAGCCCGTGGTGCATGTCAGTTCTGTTAGGTGGGCCATGGTTAGGGGGTGGGCGGGAATGTTTTCTGATAGCATGGATGCAAGCCTGGGGGGCATGCCAGTCCTGTGAGGTGGGCCATGGTTAGGGGGTGGCCGGGAATGTTTTCTGATAGCATGGGTGCAAGCCTGGGGTGCATGCCAGTCCTGTGAGGTGGGCAATGGTTAGGGGGTGGCCAGAATGTTTTCTGATAGCATGGGTGCAAACCCGGGGTGCATGCCAGTCCTGTGAGGTGGGCCATGGTAAGGGGGTGGGCGGGAATGTTTTCTAATAGCATGAGTGCAAGCCCGGGGTGCATGTCAGTCCCGTTAGGTGGCCAATGGTTAAGGGGGTGGGCGGGAATGTTTTCTGATAGCATGGGTGCAAGCCCAGGGTGCATGTCAGTCCTGTTAGGTGGGCCATGATAAGGGGGTGGGCGGGAACGTTTGGCGATAGCATGGGTGCAAGCCCGGGCTGGAGTAGGGGCAGTGAAGGCTTACCGGAATGCAACTTGAAGGCTTAAATCTCCTTCTTACTTGACTTTAGTATATGCAGTACATGCTAGCCAATGTTTCCACCGCTCTGCGCAGCGCGCGCCCCCACCTCTGCACGCCGGTGATGTCACTTCCTGTATTTGCCCCTCCCCCCCCCCGGAAATTCACGGCTCCCCCGTCTACCAGTGTAGATGCACGCAAAGCACCCAACAAAAACGGCAGTGTCTTGTTTTTGACAGCTATGCGTCCCAGCTAAAGAAAGCCTTGCCCTCGCGTCTGCACGTTACCCTCATTTTTCGGTAGTACAATAACTGGTTTGAATCTAGTTTCCCTGTTCACTGCTTTATCTCGGGTTGCAAAAGGAGAAAAAAAAACAAACAGTGCTTGAATCCAGAAGAATTGAATTGTATTCTGTTCTAAAAGAGGAGTTTCCTCCAGATACAAAATAGTAGGTGAATGTTACTTACCATAGGGACTACTGTAATCTAGACCATACATGCCAGCATTATAAATACCATTCGGGAGATGATAGACCAGTCCTGGTTTTAAGTTTGCATTCTGGGGCTTGTAGTCCTAGCATCTCCCGAATGGAATAGAAAATATTGGCATGCATACTAGTCCATAATTCCATTGTCTCCAGGACATTTCCCCCGGGAGCGGGGCAGGTGTATGTTGCAGAGCAACAGTAATTCACAAAAGTACACCTGACACAGATGCAGCCATGCATTTGACATCCCTCTTCCATGCTGCCTTAGTCCAACAGTCCTCTTAGTACTGAGTCTGTTGATATGATATGGCATTTATAACGCGCCTATATACAAGAGTTTCAAGGCGCCACAAGGCAAGGGAGGGGTGTTAAGATGGAGGGCTATTTGCCAATAGCCTGCAGTGAGGTCAAACGTGCTGAAGTACATTGAGGCACCCAAGGTATCCACCAGCTCATCTGTTCGAGGCAAGGGGTGTGCATCTGTCTTGGTGACAGCATTCAGAGCCCTGTAATCCACGCAGAACCTCAATTCGGAAGTACCTGCTTTTGGAACCAAATCCACAGGGCTGGACCAAGGACTACTAGAGGGTTCAATCACCCCAAGATCTAACATTTTGTTGACCTCCATCTTAATGTAAGACCGTACTTTGTCTGACATACTGTATCCCCTACTCTTGGTAGGTACACTGTCTTCTGTGTCTATGTTATGTTTGCACCAAGGTGTCAAACCAGGGGACTGTGAAAACAGGGAGGAAAATTGCCTGAGCAAACTTTTCACCTCAGCTTGCTGATCAGAAGTCAGGTGAGGGGCCACTCGGACACCCTTAAAGGAGCTATCTGAAGGACTGCTTTGAAACAAGTCAGGGAGAGATTCAGACTCCTCTTCCTCAACATCTGAAGCCAATAGCAGTGCTGCGATTTCAACTCTTGGGATGAAAGCCTTCAGCCTGTTTATGTGGAACACTTTTGGAGTCTGTACAGGCCTTCCAAGGTCCACTAAATAGTTGACCTCACCCAGGGGCTCCAGCACTGTGTAAGGGCCTGACCATTTATCCTGTAAAGCTCTAGGCCTTATGGTATTCATGATCAGGACTTGCTGACCAAGTGTGAAGTTGATGAGGGAAGCTTTCTGGTCATACCAATGTTTCACCAGGGCTTGTCCTGCCTTCAACTTGTCACTAGCCAGACACATCAGGAGTACCATCCTTTTTCTGAGCCCCAACACATAGTCTACTACGTTGGTAGTAATAGGGGGAGTGGGCATCTCCCATCCCTCCTTGACTATGGCTAAGGGTCCCTGCACAGGGTGACCAAACAGAAGTTCAAAGGGGCTGAAGCCAACACCCTCCTGTGGTACCTTTCGGTAGGCAAACAGTAAGCATGGTAAAAGAAGATCCCATTATCTTCTCTGAGTTTCTTCCAGAGCCCCAATCATACTTTTTAACGTTCTGTTAAACCGTTCCACCAGACCATTGGTCTGAGGGTGGTATGCGGAAGAGAACTTGTAGGTGACCCCACATTCTTTCCACATAGCCTGCGTATACTTCAACATAAAGTTGCTGCCTCTGTCAGACACAACTTCTTTAGGGAAGCCAACCCTAGTAAAGATGCAGAGTAAAGCTTTTGCGACTGACTTGGCAGTCACAGTTTTCAATAAGATGGCCTCAGGATATCTGTGGCATGGTCGACCAATACCAGGATAAACCTATTGCCTGAGGATGTTTGGGAGTCAAGGGGACCAACAATGTCGATCCCTACCCTCTCGAATGGTACTCCCACAACTGGGAGTGGTGCCAATGGAGCTTGGATTGTTGAACCACTCTTACCAGATAACTGGCAGGAGGCACAACTCCTGCAGTGACTTTCTACTTGCACCCCCATCTTGGGCCAGTAGAAGTGCATGGATAGCCTTTGCTTGGTCCGCTTAATACCAAGGTGACCAGCAAGGGGCACTTCATGCGCCAGCTGCAGGAGGAAGGGTCTTACAGCAAGGGGAACCACCAACTTCCTATGGTCTCCTTCTGTAGACTCTGTGGGCTCACTATACAGGAGTCCACCTTCCCAATAAATCCGATGCTTCCCAGGAGGTTCACCCTCAAGCTGGGAGCAGGCCTGTCTCCTAAGGCCTTCCAGAGATGGGCACTCACGTTGGCCTTTACTGAATTCTTCCCTGTCAGGACCACCTTCTACTAACAAATCGTTCAGTTCAGGATGGTCATTGGGGTCAAACACTTCAGGCATCACCACCTCCTCGTCAGGTCCGGGCGATTGACCAACTACCTCCACCGCAGTGGTAGGCAAGTTAGGGGAAATATTTTCTTTCACTCTTTTTGGTTTCTTGACTCCGTTAGCCTTGGGTTTCCCCTTTGGCTGGGGCAGGGCATTGGTCTTGGCCAGTGCTGCCCTCATTTGAGACCTTGTTCAGGGTCTGTCAGCAGTATCTCCCACAAGCCCTAAAGCTCGGAGATCGTTGCCCAACAAGACCTTTCCTGGGACACTCCTCTGAATACTCACTGGAATCCTGACTGCTGTACCACTGATAGTAAGATTTACAGGTATTACTGGGAACATGAGAGGTGGGCCGTCAGCCAGAGTAGCTCTGGCAACTTCCTCTGAGTCTACCAAGGTGGAATCCACTACAGTTCGACTGCACCCACTATCCCTAAGAGCTGGAGTATCTACTCCATTGATCAGCACACTGTCTTTAAAGTAGTGCTTGGTGTTATCTGGAATCCTAGCATAAGCCTCTGCGACTTTAGGCTCCCAGGAACCCAGGGAAACTAAAACTACCTCAGCTTCTATCCCACTGGGGAAGGACTCTGAGGAGGAAGATGCTCCGGTAATCTCTTCTTACTCGTAGGAGGAGAAGGCCCTATCGGTAGAGTGGACCCCCAAGGTTTTTACCTTACATCTGGGATCCCCCTTCACGTGGTCAGTTGCTCCACAAGCAAAACAAGATCCATTGGGTCGGTTTGCATAGGGAGGCTTATTGTAACCAGAGTTCTGTTTTGGAGGCTGACCTCCACTACCCTGTGAGTTCTCTTGTGTCTTACCCTTATTTTTCTTTTTGTGGCCCTTTTGGGAAGAAGATTTATCAGTTTCCCCACCCTCCTTATCTTTGGACTTGTTCCCTTCCTCCTGCTTACCAGGATGAGTCTTGTCCTTATGGGACACTCTATGTGACACCCATAAATCTGCTGCAATGGCAAGTTTCTTAGGATCTATCTCCTTTGAATCTGCCAAATGCTGCTTAAGCTCAGGGGAAGAAGATGCAAAAATATGTTCCAGCATGTCAAGATATATCATACCTTCAAAGGTAGAAACCTTATAAATTTCGACCCAGACAGTCAAGTTTAAGGATTCAGTTACATAAGATACCCAAGTACCACCTTCTTTTTTCTTATACTCTCTGAATCTTTTTAAGTATTGGGCAGGAGTCTTTCCAAACTTTAAAATGAGAGTCTGCTTCAACATTGCAAAATCTGCTCTCTCAGCCTTGGACATTTCCATAATGGCACTTCAGCCAGAATGGGGCAGTCTGCTAAGTAACCAGGCAATTTTATCAGCATTGTCAACTTGTTGAACTTCACATGCATATTCAAATGTATTCAGCCAGTCCATAATGTCGTTCTTTTCCTCATACACACTGAGCAGATCTTTTGGAAACCTTGATTGAGAGGAGGCCCCAGACCCATGTCCAGGACCCTGGGATCCATTGGCAACTTGAAGCTTGGCCAGTTCCAACTGATGATCCCTGTATTTCTGTTTTTCTGCCTGTTCGATTTTTAGTTTGGCCATATTGAAATCAAGCTCCTTCTGCTTAAACAGCAGCTCTTCCTTCTTGAATTCAAGCATGGCTTCCCCATCAGCACTGGCAGAGGAAACATTGGACATTTCATCCTCCCTGTCTGCATGGTCGAGGTGGACCAGTGCAGCGGCAGAACTGTCAGTTCTACCAGTGAGAGGAGCCCCACCTCCTTCTGCACTGTCCTCTGAAGCTATAGCGCTAAACTGAGCTTCTTGCCACGCCATGATTCTTTGGATCATTTCCATTGTTGTGCCTTGGGAGGAGACACCTCTTTCAGCACACATCTTTTTCAATGTTTCGGATTTAGAAGCATTTAAAGTTAACAAGGTACTTGTTTCCATAGTGTTAGATGGGACTATGGCCTTTCAAAAGTTATACGACAATTCACTACGTGTCCTGTTAGGCATAACTTGAAATGCCTTTGCTCGTGCGCAACACTGGATATCTTCAGTTATATCCCACCGCTGACACCAATTTGTTAAGATGGATTTCTGAACTCTGACCTGGAGGGGCAGAGGTTCAGAAGGCCAGCCTAGTTTCTTGGAACAGGGTAACCTCTGGACAAGCCAGACCAATCAGGGTAGCGATGGCGGCAGTCAAGACTAAGTCTCAAGAGGGGTGAGGGTGACGGAAAGACACAAAGGACACTTACAAATTACTCCAGACAGGTGTTATATTAAAAATATAGACACATTTATTGCAAGGCCTTTGTAACATCGACCATAGCAAAGAATCACAATAATACTAAAGTAAACCAACACATCACAATCAATACAATATATATACAAGACCGAGGGGTCTAAGGAGTTAGGACCACGTAATATGTAGACCACCTAGATGGGGACGAAAACAGGCAGTGCAAGTAATCATTAGACCCAGTTCGACATCTGAAATACACCTAACTAGGAGGAAGTCTGAGCCCTACAAAGAGAGGAGCCTTATGCTCAAAAGTAACTGTACGTGCTGGTGCCAATGGACATAAGAGGGCCTCTTCGAGGTTATTAGGCAGTTCAGGAAGGTGAATGAAGCGATGTAGAACAAGTCCCCACTACTCAAGCAAGGCCTCCACTTGTGGGCAGAGGCAGGGTGAGAGTGCGGGAGAGAGTCGCTATTTCTTAACAGCGGTAGAAAAGAAATGGGCTCCTGCGCGAGGGGCCACTGGTTGGGGTATGGACTACTCACCGGTCCCCGACGCAGGCAGACCCAGACTTCTCCAGGTCAGTTCACGTTGCTGGCAGGTTCAGCTGCGATGATCAGGACGTCTCGACACCGTGTAGATTCTGCATAGCAGGATGCAGGGTACAGGGTGTCCCAAATGCAGCGGACGTGCACAGGTGGTTACCACAGCAGGGCAACACGGCAACCGCGTTTACTCTGGTCCGGGCGCACTTGTCTCACATCAGACCTGGGAATGCCAAGTGTACGAAATCGGTGTGAGGGTGTCATGGACGCAGAGCAAGCAGTAAACCAAGTTTCGAGGGCTTCCCCGAAACGGCAGCGGTGACAGAGCAAAGCGTCCTGCATAAGCTGGTCAGCCCACTGGTTGGCCCAGGGACACTTCCAAAGAGGCTTACTTGCAGGGTTTGATGAAGGTGCCGGGAATAGTTGATCCCACTATTCCAATGGGTCGAAGTGCCTTTGCAGACCTTCTAGGACGATAAGATGCAGAGGGGTCTCACAGGACGACAGCGGCTCAGGGTGCCAAACCTTCAGCGGGTCACCAGCGGTTCGACTCAGCTTCTTGTTGCAGGATACTTGGCTCCTTATCCCTTGTTCGGTGTGAACTCAGGAGATCGACATGGTGGTGGTGTTTTCAGCCTCCTCTTATCCAAAGTTCCCTTCGCGCCAAAACGGAGAGGGCCCAATGGGCGATCTGCTCTCAAACACTCACACCATACGTGGACCTATCACGGACCACGGTGATCCCAGGCATTCAGGACACTCTAGACTCTCTGGCACCCAGGATGTGTATTAGGAACAGACATCCCAGCCCACATCCTGGAGGCACACACAAGGCATGCAGAAGCCCGGGAAAGCGTTGTGTTTCGCGGGAGTGTGCATGACCAAATAAGGACTGCCCCGGGTCAGCTTAACCTGGGGGAAGGTGAAGGGGCAAGACGGTCAGCGGACAGGACAAAGAACCTCGTGGCATGGCCATTTTGGGAGCCAGGCCACCTATTTGTGCCAAATGCGGTAAGCGCGGATACATGGCAAAAAAGGGTTCAAAACAATAGCTGCCACCAGTCCCGTCCGTGACACACTTGCACAGTTCATGATAAGTCCAGGGAGAGTTTTTAGGGCCTTTGCAATGACTAGAGACCCAAGAGCATGGTAAGGTAAGTTACAGTGCACTCTTGATTCATGTTGCACAAAAGCTGCAACATGAGGAAAGGACTAAGGGAAACGAAGTCTCCCAGTACTGACTGTTTTAAGGGCATGTCAGTTTCCCCATAAGAATTGAGCGAAAGCCCAGAGGAGTGCGGCGGAAGGCTGCGCTTCTCTGGCAAAGTCTAGATCAGGGTGTAAAACAACAGCAAAAAGTTTGGGGGTTGCCACATGGAGGGAAAATTACATACAATTATGAAATCTTTCCTAACAAGGGGAAACAGAGGGAGGACAAAAACAGTGATCTTACTCGGCCTAGTGACATTTAGCTCGCACAAGTGCAGGGGTGAGGGGAGTGGACAAGTAAAGGGGTGGGAGAGTGTATACGTGCAGTGATTAGATTTTTGAAGTTGTGCACACTATGTTGAAGTGGATTTTTATCTTAATGTGACAAGTTTAAAATATAAAATGTTATCTATTGTAGGTATTGATTTGATGTGATTGAATGAATTGACTTGATGTTTTTAGAAAGCTTAAGGTTTGTGGAACATTGTAAAGGTTTGTTTTAAACCAAAGACAAAGAAAATGGAAAATACAAACTCGTTTTCAGACTCCTGTTGGCAGGGATGGCAGGAGGGGTGTGTATATAGGAAAGGGCACTGGGGGCACAGTCGTGCCTATGGTTAGTATTTTTCACATCCCACCATTCCCTTATACATGATTTCTGGAGATTCCAATGCACCCTAGAGAAACAGGAGGATGACAAGAAATGGGTAAGAGTGAATACTACTGTAAAATAAAATGGTCCAGGAGAAAATGAAAGTCACAACACCTGGAAGATGGCATCCATCATGGAGAATTTGCGATGAAATTCATGATACTGGCAGACAGGGCACAGCCTGAGCAGGTAAGGCCCACTCAGCAGCGCTAAGTGGGAATTTAGAGATGTTTATCTCACTGCACTGAGCCCAACCTCATTAGCTTCAGGCCCCACTTGTTAGACCATCCTGGCTGCTCCTCTGCCTGCGGAGGGTGTACGCATTCGCCTTCAGATTGCCCGACAGGTGCGTGTGAAATGGGTATTTTCTTTTCGGGAATAGAGTCTGTAGAGATCAGTCATCTCTGGCCAAAACCAATGACAGGAACACAGAGCTAGAAGGGTAGCGGTCAACTCCAGCCCTATGCAGGAGGTGGAGTCTTCATGATCCCAGAGTTTCTGCATTTGCAGGTAATTCAGCCAGAACTGACCTCCATGCAGCAAAGGAGGGAACCATAGTATGTTGGTGTATCTGTGATAGATTATATATAACAGCGCCCCCATGAAGTGATGTGAAAAAGTGGGCGCCAGGTTGCCAGTCAAACATATGCTCCCTTCAAAACAGAAGTGCCCTTTTACTTGCTACCACTGTTCTTCCTCTTTGACCTTCTGCTATGTCCTCTCCTCCTTCATTCCTGTATCTTACACCTTCTGCTCATAACTTAGGAGTTGCTTTTGATTCCATTCTTTTCACATCTATACCGTTGCTCGCTCGTCCCTGCCATTTCAATTAGTTCATTATTCCGAAAGCTCTTTCTTCTCTCCTTTCATGCTACTAAAGTTCTCATCTTTGCACTCATTTTCTCTCAACTTGATTATTGTTACGCTATTCTTCTTGGGCTTCATGCCTAGCAATTGCCACCCGTTTGTTACATATATATAATTCCCTATTTGTCTTCTTTTCAGTCTGTCTCCACAGGTTTCTACGCTAGAAGTTCCCAAACTTCATTCCTTCTCTCCGCTTGTTTCTAGACACTGGAACAAACTGCACTTTTCTAGTCTTTCGCAGTCGTCTTCCACACTTTCAATCTTGCCTAAAAGAGTATCTTCTATCCCTTTGATGTGATCATGTAATTTTAATATTCATGTACATTGTACTGCCTATGTATGTACAGGGCTTTGGTGAAAGATAGATACCTTACATTTGTTTTTTTATAAACAGGAGGAACAATGCTCTTTAGATCACAAAAGAACCTACAATAGATGGGATGAGTTTGAGGGACATTCTGGCCAAGTTATGGAGGGGAGTATATTGGAGTGTCACTGGGGACAATACATAAGTGGTCATACATAGATTAATGACAACCAACATTGGGCATTTCTAATTGCAGGGAGGCAGTAAAGCCAGCTGTGCTGAGGATGTGACCATGGTGGGTGAAGTGCTAGAGTGGAGGCAGAGAAAGCGAGGGACAGAGGCAGGTTAGAGGTGAGGGGAAAATGTTAGCTAGCAGGCAGATGAGAGGTAGGTTAATAGTGTAACAGAGACGATGCGGTAGGCTTTTGTTTGGTTTTGAACAAATCCATGTGGACAGTTCTCAGATGTCCGGAGGAAGAGAATTTCATGCAAGTGGAGCAAGAATAGAGAAAGAGCAGAAGCGAGAGGAAGCACAGGGAGTGCGAGGAGCCTCAAGGGTAGTCAAGGAGGCAGAGCAGAGATAACGAGTAGGCTTCTAGTGTTGGATAGAAGAGGATAGATAGTGGTGCCTAGATTTATGAACCAGGAGAAGAAATGTAAATCTGGCCCTGTTTTGCATCGTCAGCCATCCAAACTGGTGATGGTAGGTGTTGTGGGATATTTTGACCCATTCCGATATGCCCCACTGCATCACTTTACCAATGGGGAAAGTAACAGCCAAAAAATGGATGCGCTAACCCATGCAAAACTGCATGTGGGTCACAATCACAAAAGGCTGCACACCCCTGCCACACACAAAGTGGGGAGAAAACAGAATTCTCACTGCAGGAGCATGCCAGAGGTTGCTGTTCCATTCAACATGAAGCAAGGCCGCAGAATTTGGCTAAAAACAGAAAATGCCTTTTAAAATGGAGCTTTGCAACCTTCAAAGTGCTGTTTTGGCACTAGATCCATTAATTTTCCAGTGAACCATTGAAATTAAAAGGGTACTGAAATTACTATAAGAAGATTCAATTCAACACTACAGCTAAGTCAATGCCTAGTCTGGGATACTGAATGGAAACCCTTATTGATATATCTTTATGTCCAGTTCATGAGTTCTGGATGACTACCCCTATATAACACCCCTCTCTTAGAATCCCCCTGACCCCACTGAGCCAAGAAGTAGTTCTGTTTTGCAAGTTTAAAAGGTTTATTTGAAAAATAAATTAACAGTATATATATCACACTTTTATAATGAATTAATAATTGAATATCACACTTAATCTGAGCAGTAATCAATAATGGATAGTCTGGCACTAGCACACTTCTTTATAATCAATGATGAGTGGGTATAGGATGGATAAGATAGCAACAATACTTTTATGGTTTCAAATAGATGCAATGTGGAATGAAAATGCAGTACAGAAAATAACTTGATAGGATTTCAGCAAAAGACAATGTAATCACTTTCTTGGACAATTGACCCCCCCCCCTTTATGCAATGTAGGGAGATGAAGCTGAGAGCACACAGTTCTTAGGAATGCAATCAAATAGAATTCAGTTCAATTCCCCCCCAGCAGCTTATACAACAGATAGGAGTTTTGAAACACGGGCAAAATGCTTTGAATATGGTGACAATGCAGTGAGAAATATGCTGAAAATGCTTTTAATTCCCTTTAGGAGGTTCAGGGTGAGTGAGAGATACTAGGGATTAGTTCAGGCTCACTTTAGCAATGATTCAGAGATGGTGATTAAGAGGCACACAAATTTTTAGCAAGGAAAGAAATGACTGCTGATGGTTACACGTGGCTGGATTTTTAACCAAATCGTGGCAAAATTTGCGAATGCGTGAATCACGATTACGGCAAAAGTATAAGTCGGTTCTAAGCCTTTTGAGAAGCTGAGATTCTAAGCTTTCAGAGGAAAGTTAAACCAAGTTCCTAGCACAAACGGTTACGGAGTTATGAACGATTTTGTGAAGGTTGTTTTTCGGATTTGAAATTTTAAAAGTTCAAAGCGACAGGTTACAGCTTGCTGCTAGAAAATGACAGGTGACAGTTCTACTTAGGTTAGATAGATTGAATTATATTATATTAGACTAAGAGACTTGGTTTCACCCCGTCCTAGCTGTACTCCCAATGTGTTTTGGAAGGTCTAGGTCTCGCGGATCGGGTCAAGATGGGTTCGGTTCTGGTTTCGCCCCGGACGGTCTCTGCGCACAGCACTTCACAGCGATCTGGTCTCTGGTTCTGTCCGGCACCGGTTCTGGCACAGTCTGGTCTCTGGGTACAGCGTCTCTGCACAGCTCCTGGATCTTTCTGCACAGCTTTCTCTGGACACAGCGCTGATCTGCACGGCTCCTGGATGCTGCGACCGCTGTTAGGTTTGCTGGATGCTGAGAAGAGTCCTCAATTTGTGGGTTTAGGCCTCTGATTCGAGTTCTGAATCAAGTTCTTTGGAGTTTTAAAGTCTAAGTGTGGGATCTGGTATCTTCTGACTGTTGTGTGGCCCGGGCAGAGCGCGTTGCAGCAACTGGATTTCAATCTCTCTACCTGTCCCAGCAGTCTCTTTTTATGTGTTTTGAACGTGGGTGTGTGCCTGGGCCTAGCTAAGCCTGCCCCTTTCTACTTGTCATTGGCCCAATTCTCCCCTCTCCCATGATTGGGGGAAGGAAATGTGAGTCAGAGTGATGCTGTAGGTTTTATGGGTCAGAGGATCCTCCCCTGGTCAGTTTGCCCACAAATCTATATTTGATTCAAATACATATTGCACAGATACACAGTTGTTTAAAATTACATGCACCCATCACATATCACATGAGGTATACTCTGTTCAAACTCTGCTCTTCCTGAGGGCTTGCATTCAAAAATGGCAACTTATTTTCGATTTTAGTGGGTTATGCAACCTTGGTTCTTCATTAAAAGTTATACACATATACACAGGCTGTCCATACCTACTCCAGTAAATTCCCATATCTCTATCTTAAACACAGAGTATGTGGTGTCAATAAATAGCGGGGTTTTGCCCCAGAACATCACACAAATAGGAGTTTGGGCTTGAATCGAAGGTACATTTTTTAAATTAAGGCTCTCAAAGTTATACATTCCTGTCATTTGATTACAAAGAGTTATCAGTGTTTCTGTAAAATATATATTTTGCTTTCAATTCAGTTCTCAGAGTGTTGGAGTCCGCCTCCAAGACTTGGGTGGGTCAGTGACCATGCCTCTGCTGGTGTCAGGACTTGGTGGTCGTGTAGGCGATGATACCTCTGTCCCCAAGTTCCACTCGAGCAAACAGTCAATATACTGCCCGAGCAGCCCTTGAGGCCACAGGTGGTGATTGTCGTCAGCCGGAACCAGGAATGCCGGAAGATGTATTCCCCTGACCACTGTAAGGCAAACACGCGGGTTAGATAATAATTACACCCTGTGCACAATCCTAAATGTTTACCTATAAGGAGCTTACCCTGAGTGGTGGTCTGGAATGTGATGTAGGGTGTCTTGTCTGAGGGGCCGGCAGGGTTGACGACAAGGTTGCAGCCTGGCAAAGCACTTGAAGGATGGAATCACCACCTGATACGGAACCTGGTACTGTGAGCCAAACTAGATGGCACGTGAAGCAGAGAGCTGAGTTCAAACCAAAGGATAATCCAATTGCAGTCCAGGAGAAAAGCCAAGGTCGTGTCCAGGGGGAGCGGTTCAAGACAAGGTACCAAACAAGGGAAATCCAAAAAGCAGTCCGTGGGAGTAGCCGAGGTCAAAACCAGGAAGAAGCAGGTCCAGGCGAGGTACAAAAGAGGAAGCGGTTCGGAATCCAAAGGCAAAATCCAAGATCAAGAATAGCAGCGTCCGTAGTCCAACCAAGATCAGCTGTGAAGCGTGGATGGGAGTTCGCGCGTCACTTTTGAACGCTTGCTCCAGTGATCACGTGACTCGCACACGCGATTGGACGCGTGGAGGAAGAACGTCCAAGCGTCGGCAGCGGAATGCTTATGGCGCGTCTCCACGGCAACCGCCAATGCAGGAATGGAGAGCGAGGCATAAACCAGCGTCGCAGAGTTCGGCCAGCCCCTTGTCGGCAAGCCTGAAGGCGAGAATGTGCAATGGTGCGTGTGGTGTCTTGTTGTGTACTATGATTCTGCCGTATATTGATGGAATTACGGGATGCAATAGGAGGGCTTGTGGATGTGGATGGGGGCGTGACAGCTGGCAGGCAGGCCTTTGTTGACAGGAAACAGTCAAAATCAACATATTCTATTCAAGTGCAAGAGCCTATTGTGTGGTCTCCAGGAGGCTGAGGTCAGCAGACCAGGGGGTCACTTTGCATTTGGTTATTATGACCATGTGATATCCTGGGCTGTGGTGTGAATCTCTTGAGGTGAGAGGGTTTCCCAGGCTTCTGGCCTCTGGGAACAGCAGGTGGCTAATTTTTGATTAAAATGCAGCCTTTGAAGTCAGCTGAGTCAAATTCCTTTGTCAGCAACTGCACTCAGTTCTCCTGTCAGAGTTTAGACTGCTAGCGCCGCCTTGAGGATTTTGTTGGTACTGCATCCATTTTTGGGATCTTTCTTGGATTAATGCATTCCAAACAGGAATGTTTCTTACATGGTAGTAAATAATCCTTGCTTAACATTGTGATCTTCTCATCTACCTAAAAGACCCGATAGCCTCCTGCCCCAAGATCGTGCAACTACTGAGACAATATGAGGTATTTTGCGGACTTCGTGTGAACTGGTCCAAGTCCATCCTTTTTCCTATAGGAGGCACTCCAGTGGCAGGCCTAACTTCGGGCCCCTACCAGATCGAGAAGGAAAAGTTCAAATACTTGGGAATACATATTACAACGCAACTCACGGAATACACGGTGCTGAACCTCTCCCCCCTGATAACGAGATTCACAGAGGACACCCGCCATTGGATCTCCTTACCACTAACGCTGCTCGGTAGGGCAGCTCTGTTCAAAATGATTGCCCTTCCCAAATTCCTATACATCCTGCAAAACGCGCCGTTGTACATTATTCATCAGGACTTTCGCAAAATTGAATGCATCCTCCGGAAACTGCTATGGAAAGGAGGACACCCAAGAATTGCCCTTGCCACTCTTCAGAGGTCTATCTGGGAGGGAGGGATCGGGTTGCCCAGACTGCAATCTTACTACTGGGCTGCCCAAATGGAGGTGGTGAATGATATGCTCCACGGCGACAGGAGCCTGCCACACATCAGGGGCTTCCACTGTAACACCACGGCGAAACCAATAGAGCTCCTCTACAGAGACCTGGACAGACCTCCGAAACCAGACATGATATCTCACATAATGAGAATCTGGAAGGAAGCGTCACGATATTTGGGCTGGGGAGGGAAATCAACTCTGACCCAACCGTTGTGGAACAACTGCAACCTGCCCGAAATACGGAAGCTGCCAAGGTGGCCCGAATGGACCCAACGAGGAATCTCCAACGTCAGAGACGCCGTGCATGAGGATAACCTGGCAACATTCGAAAGTCTGCAAGAGAAATTCTCCCTGCCAGACACAGAAAGATTCCACCATATGCAACTAGTCCATGCCTGGACGGCCCAGCGACAATCCATACAAGATCTGCCAGACAGCACTCCACTAGAGCGCAACATAGTCCAAGACCGAGTGGAGCGGAAGGTTACCTCCACAATGTACAACGTAATAACCCATTTGCGACACCGGAGCTATCCAGCCTGAAAGCAAAGTGGGAACGTGACGTAGGCCAGCTTCTGCCAGAAGACTGGGTGGAAGCCCTGATGTACCCACGAGAAACAACTATCTCTTCAAGGCTCCGACTGGTCCAGCTGAAGATACTGCACCGCACCTTTTACCCAAGAGTAGCCCTCTTCCGTTGGGGCAGGGCCTCGGATGCAAGATGTCTGCGCTGCAAGCGAGAGGAAGGTACATTTTTTCATATACTGTGGGACTGGGATAACATCCAGCAGCTATGGCAGAAATGTTGCGACAAGCTGTCCAGAGTTCTGGGTAAACAGATACGAAGGTGCCCGAAGCAACTGCTTTTGTGGATCTCCGGTGAATCGGACCTCTCCCGTTATGAGAAACTGTTATGGTCCACTGCAATGGCAGTCCTCAGGCAGAACATTGCTCAGTTGTGGGGGTCAGAGTGCACACCCAGCTACGACCAATGGGTCACGGAGGTGGACATATGTGCAGTAATGGAGCATCATGTATACAAAGCGAGGGGTTGCCCGCAAAAAGCCGAAAAAATTTGGAAAAGATGGGAGGAGGATGACTGAGATCCAGGGGCAAGTACTGTAGCCACCGAGACTGTAGGAGGCCCACCAGAGGGGAATACTGACTGTTAAACGCACCCTGTGACATGAGGACTTCCGATGTCAATTCCAAACGGACAGTCGCACCATGGTCCCTGAAGCTGTGTTGTTATTGTTGATGTTATTTTTTCTCTTTTTTCCTTTTCTTGTTCACCTCGCTCCCTCCATGCTATCCCTCCCTCCGAACCCCTCCCCTCCTCCCCCTCCTCTCCCCATGTCCCCTACCTGGAACGCAGAGAGGTGTATGTAAAGCTGTTTTAATGTAAAATCAATAAAATCTTTGATAAAAAAAAAAACAAAATAAAAATACATTGTTTTGATGGGGCTCCTTACAGTAAAATGGTTATGTGGAACCCCACAAAAGGGTTGAATCTTTAAAGTGGTCCGGTGAGCCACGATTTCAGCAACTTTTTGACATCAGTAACAGTGGATTTTGTTAACAAAGATCTTTCTTTACACTGGTGGTTGGCAAGTTAGGTAACCATTTTGGTGTGCGCACAAACTGCGTGGTTCTCCTGGATTCTGGCGCACATGTGGGCTTTTTGGCCATCTTGGATTTTCTAAGCCCACAGCACCAAATGTTGCAGCACGATAGCTCAAACGTGGGTCAGGGCACCCAACATTACAGATCATCCAGGTGGCTCAGAGGAGCCGGGCCTCAATGACTGACAGCAGCTAAGAAATGTATCGCATGAAAAATCAGCCCAGCAACATTTGTTTTCAGTTGTCAACATGTATCAAATTCAGCTGTGCAGAGAGAACTGCAAGCAAAGGCTGGATACATACATCCAGACTGCAAACAAATCCCAGCATTTAAGGGAAGAACTGATGCTGAATAAAATAGGTGTGCTGCAGAGGAAAATCTGATGTAAAGGACTCAGAGTAATGTGCTTTTTCAGGAAGAAAGTGCAAAATCGCCTGTTTAAAAGCATGTTTTTGGGGAAAAGCCTAATTCTTTAAATGTCAAAATCCACCTATAAACTGTGTTCATTTATAGGTTTTAATGAAAGATGTAGGTAACTTAAAGTCAAAAACCAGTCTTGAGTTAATTAAATATTTAATTCTGAGCTGACAGCCTCAGCCTGGGAATGGTTGACGCCTCACTACCGGCAGGAAATGACTAATTGCTGCTGTGAGGTTTTGCATACTCATGGCAAAGAACTCAGACTTTTCTCTGGGCCTCAGCCAAAGACAATGGCAGGATTGAACAGTCATCCCTACAGGGGAGGGACAGGAAACTTCCCTCTCAAGGAGGAGGACCCCCACCCTGATCAAAGGAATTTGACAGCTGTTGCCAGTTGAAAGAAAAGTAAAAAAACACTGCTAAGGATATTTGGTGGTTATTTGCCTATTAGTAATTCAGCTTTAAAAACCTGTAACTTTGTCACATGAAGGAGGACAAATCTAAAAGTTGATATTTGTAAATCTAATGTTATGCTCTTTCTTTGAAGACATGATCAAACCCTGTACTACATAAGGAACAAAAGTTATACAGAAACACTAATTGTGTAAAAACTATTAATGCTGCAACTATAATATTATGTAATCATGTCCTAGGTGTGATTGCACATATATGTACCAAGTTAGGAATTGTTAGGCCAAACCTTTATGATTAAAATTGACAAAATTCCACAGAACGACAAAGCCAGGTCCCACCAATATGGGAGTTGGATGTAAAGGTAACCCACAAAATATGTAATGTATGTGTCAGATTTTATTAGAAGGCATAACTATAGAAATGTGTATTTGTGGGAAAGTTAAATTGTGGTCCAAAATAACTGTGTGAGTTCCCCAGTCACTTCATAAAATAGGACAGCTCTTTCTGGCTTCCAACTAGAAAAAGGCAAGTGCCTTTAACCAATCACAGCCGTGTGGGTGTGAATTTTAATTCTGCCCCTACCATAAACTGGGTGATGTCACTTGGCAGGATAAATAAGGGAACTTCACCACACACAGACACACCGATTCCTGACTCCAGCCTGATTTCTGTGCGGCACTCTGTTCCAGCATTCTTCATCTTGTCCTGTTCCAGACTACTTTGCAAAACCAAGGCCTCAGCATTTACTGAACTCTTTTTCAGCTAGGCCCAAATCCTGAACCATCCCAACTTCAGGGAAATCATTCTGATCCAGTTTGGCTTGCTATCATTCATGCTTGCCTGCTGAAACTCGCCATCCCGCTAATCTACAGTGTCCAGTGACCAGGAGGGCCAATCCAATCCGAGGTGCAGTCCAAGTGACCAGAACTGACCAGTTGACCCTCCCGCAAGAAGTGCCCTGCTACCTGTAGACCCGATCTGTGATGATCAGAACCTGACGGTCCAATCTTAATTTACAGTGGACTGCAGGTAGAAACTGGAATCATAGTAACCCTAGTATATTTGACTTGTCCTACCCCAATCTATAACCCATCCTCTCTTTAACTTAAGAACTTGTTATAGTGTCACACGAGTCGTGAAACCTTGCTTTGCTTTCTTGTGCTTGTGATAATTGCTTTAAAATCCTTTTGTCTTGTGAAATCCCAAACCCTTAAAATCATCCCACGGGTAATCCGACTGAGTCCTCCAAGGCGGACACAGAGGTGCTGGGATTGGTTTCCGCGGACCACTGTGGAGCTTACTGTGTTTCAAACTGGTAACCACTCAGAATACGCTAGTTTAGAGCATAATTGTCATTGTAAAAACTGATTGCTGTTTTCATTTTCGCGCCTTTATTTTCAAAAACGCCTCATTAAAACTTGCATAACTTCCTCAATTTTAAAGCTAGAGACTTCATTTCAACTCGGAGTTAAACCTAAAACCTGTAGCTACATCCACAACCAAAAACCGCATTACAGTGCATTTGACCCGTTTTCATTAAAAATCGCATAGTGAAATTTAGGCAATTTTACAAGAGTGTTACATGTGTGTTTTCCCATTCAAAGTATTTCCAAACTTCCATTCTGATTTAAAGTGTGTACTGTTGCTCATATTGTAGCTTATGTTTGTTAGAACCTGTTCAGTATTGCTCCCATAGGCATTTATATCAATTTAAGGATTTTTGCACACTTTTCATTGTTTCACAAAGCGATTTTCAACTGTAATTTAAAAGTGTAAAGTTCCAGAAACAATTTTCTCTCTTGTTTGGGAAGGGAAGATGATATTCAAACACTGTTCTTTCGTTCCTGAATACCTGCTGCTTACTTACATCTGTGTAGAATTGGTCATTTGTGAATTAAGAACTTTGCAGGGGGAAACCTTAACCTAAGCGCTACCTTGTCACAAGCCAAAACTGTACTTTTCCCTGTGTTGTATCTTTTGTATTGCTGTAAGTGAATTCAATTGCCTTGCTTACTTTCTGAATTGTTTTGTCAACACATTGGTGATTGCTGCCCCATATATTAATTTGTGTTTGATTTGAATTAAAATAAATAAATAATACCTTTGCCAACCAGCTTGATTCCTGGTCCACTGTGGCTTGGGGGGTATTTTGAGAAGGGTGTGATATGAGTGGTATATCACTCAGAATATTGAACCTATAGACACAACAACAAGTATTTCATTTGTGCATTGCAGGTTAGGCGGAGACCCGGGTGCATTGCCCGATTGAAATCATTAACAGTGTGAAGTGAGAGAGTTTAAAGAGAGTCATGTTAGCCAAGTTAATGATCTTATCGAGAGGACAGAAAACAGTTAGGGAGACCAAAGAGGATGCTGGCTCAGTTGTCCAGTTTAGAGAAGATAAGTGGTATGAGGAGCCAGGAATGAAACTCTGACACAAGAGGTTCACAGTTTCGGTCAAAGACATTTATTAAAATGAAAGGGGAGCGGGGGGTGGAAATGCCTCTCTGTCCCTGCTTTAGAGGTGTTACCCTGCCCGATATCAATACTAAAGGTCTGTAAATGTCAAAATGTCCAAAGCATTATTCTGGTCCTCGCACTCCAACAAAAACTCCAAGGTGAAAAGGGTAATGCCTTTGGCCTTCAGTGGTTTATAAATGTTCAAAGGAAAAATGCGCAACTCAACACAAAAGTTCCAGAAGGACAGAATTCCTTATTCCAGATGGTGGTTCCATTGCCCTGGATTTCTCTTCCATCTAGGGTATGTTCAAAGATATAGATTCCTTGAATTTCTGAATGCAACTGTTCCACAAAAGCAACTTGGTTCTTTATCCTTACCTTATTAGGATACCCAATGTATTCCCCTGCCAGGTTTTCACCTAGTTTCCTTGATTTCACATAGCCTTCGGCTGGTCCGGATATTTCCTTCTCAGGAAACCTGTTTGGATATATTGCTTGTATTGTTTTTACCTGGTATATTTCCCTTCCTGGGCTTTCCCATGAAAACACTCTTGCCTGGTATTCTCTCCTGCCAGGGCTCCCTTTACCACACTTTCAATTGTCTGGTATAGTCTCCTGCCAGGGATGTCTTCATATGTGTTTCTGCACACATCTTCAAATGTACTATTCTCTTGCCTTGGTTTTGCACAGTCTTTGGCTGGTCTCGATATATCCTTCTCAGGACCGCTTTAGCTGATGTATTCTTTGTACACTGTTGTCTTTGTCCGGGGTATTTCCCTACCAGGACTTTCCCATGAAAGCACACTTGCTCTTGCCTGGTATATTCTTCTGCTAGGGTCTTTCATTCTGATGTTCTCTGCACACCTTTAAAAAGAATATTCGGTCAAGTCTACTTTATCTAACACAGTACCTGCCTGGTACACTTTCCTGCCATGGCTTTTCTTCCATGTGTATTGTACACACTTGCAAAACCTAAAGTATTTTACTTCTTCTTCGCTTTCCCTTTTAATAAAGGGTTCAGTATGTCCTTCTCTTTCAAGTCTTTCATTCATATGTTTTATTTTTATTTGGCTTCGGCGTGTTTGCCCGTACACCCAGGTGGCCCCGCTTCCCTTTAGGAAACCCACCGGCTATTACTGCCATTCTTTCCTCTGTCCACGGTCAGACGAAGGCAGTCGTTCCGCTTCTCGCTCTGCTTTGCTGCTTTCTTTCCTCGGCACGCTCCCTGAAGTTCCTGCTGGGCACTTCTGATTTCTGTTCGGATTCGGCAGGGACAATGCTGCAGCTCTGCACCTGCAAATGCCCAGGAGCCCTCTGTTGGCTTCTGGCGTTCTCGCAGCATGTCTGGTCTCACGGTCAACTTCCCACTTCTGCCTTCCTAAGCCAGATGGCTCCACGACCTCTCAGTGCCTCCCAGGAGTAACGGCTTTCTCACTCCAGCAGCACGCCCTGGTCAGCTCTGGCTGCCATTTACATCTCCTGGTTACAGGACTGTCATTAACAACAACTAAAGCACATTCTGCACTCTTGATCTTTTCTGCTGTGCATTACTCAGCCCCTCTTCCTCGCCACAGTGCTCTTGCATTTATGGGAATGGAAGTCCATTTTTGATGGTGAATCTGTGTAACTGTTTGAAGGCAAGTTACCTCTTGATAACTTGTGGGCATAGTCTGAGAAGACGCTCCCATGAGTTCTGCAGGAAAAGTCAAGTCTTCATGGTTTACACATAGATTTTGTCAGATGGTTTTTAATAATTTTCATAAGTGGATGAGGGGAGGTGTAACATGCCATTAAGGCATCAGGCATGGATGGTGTATGCTTAAGAGAGGGAGGGAAATACTGTGCCTTGCACAATGGGGCCCTGCCACTTCACCTGAGTTAGTCTCCCCCCCCCCCCCCATGTGATCCTCCATCATATAGCTGTCCCCAGGGTCAGGATCAGGTAGCAGAAATGGTGTCTTCTCCAAGCCGACTTTCTCTAATAGAGGTAAAACCTACAGTCCTCTGTTAAAATTGAAAAGGGAATTAAATCTGCCCTTAAAACTACTACGGAAGTAGACAAACCTAACTTTAATGAAGTAGACTACATGTCCCAGAATCCTATGGGGACAGACGAAGAAGAGGGCTGGGGAGGATTGTAGAGGTTGTAGTCAGCCACGTAAGCCTAATAGACTTTGCCAGGGTCAGGCAATTGAAACAAATGAAGCCATTTGTCACACCTTAGAGGCATAACATGCTGCAGCCAGAAAGGAGCTGGGCAAGGAGCTAGAAGGCTGGCAGTAGGAGTAGCAGTAGAAGAGCACAAGGCTTGCAATTCACAAGGAAGTGTGATCACAGAAAGGACGCTGGAGCTTGGAGACAGCCGATTTCACCTGCAAGCTCCGACAGGGCCCTGTGGTCTCAAACCCTGAATTACCATGGCTGCACGGAGGAAGAAGAGTTAAGAGTGGAGTTTTCGCCATGTGTGCCAAGTAGCTGTGATTGCAGAGCCGTGACAGTGCTGACACCCGAGACCCAGAGCAGAAGGCATGCCGAGGGATTGAGGAGTGAACAAGACTCTCCATTGGTGTGGCCAGACCACAGACACCTGTGCTGGAGAAGGGTGTGGGTCTCAAGAGTGCCCGAAGCAGTAGTAGCAGTTAAAGAAGTCGGGAGAGTGAAGCAGCCGTAACCGCAGTGTTTCTGGAGGCAGTGAGTGAAGCTCGGCGTCCAGCTCCACACATAAAGCCTTGGCGGTAACTGTTACCAGTTCCAAAGTCACTTGCATAAGTTAATAAGCGAGTATAAACTATTAGTTGTTTTCTTTGACAATGGAAATATAAACACACACACTATTAGTGAGAGCAATAGTGTTTGCATCGGAAGAGAAGTCTTTTATTTCCCACTGTTGAACCAATTGCTGTTAACGGAGTATGTGTGTCCCTAATTAAAAGTGGGAACGCTTATTGAAACCCATTTCGGAAGACTAACTTTTCTGAACGTTTCAAGCGAAAGCAGAATCAAAGGGAAGATGCGTGTGGCCAATCGTGTTTCCCAAAAGGAGGTTAAAACTGTCTCTGTGAGATTATATGGTATATGGAAAAACAAACATTCGCAGTCGTTTTAAGGTTGAATATCTATATTAAGGAGTGGTTGCATATACTTAAAATTGGGTTTCATTTGAAGTCTGAACCTTGTAGAATCCGAAACACTTAGGACCGGATTCACAGAAGTGTTTGATGATGATTCGATCCCACTGGAAAATGTGCTGTAAATCAGGCCCTTAACTCTTTTAAAATCAGAAGTTGCTGTACTGAATAAAAGAACAAGCACTACCCCGAGCCAAGAGGTGAACGCTTTCCAAAGTGGAACAAGCCCCATTTACATCTGTCGATCTGGTCTATGAAGTTGTTGAAGGTCCAGTGTCTTCTGAGACAAGTGTGGCATTACCTGAGGCTGGGGAAGTGGTCATTCAGCTTCAGGGTAATTACTGGAACCAAGAAGGGGTGAACAAAGCTGGGGCAGAGG
This sequence comes from Ambystoma mexicanum, assembly GCF_040938575.1. Taxonomy (NCBI): domain Eukaryota; kingdom Metazoa; phylum Chordata; class Amphibia; order Caudata; family Ambystomatidae; genus Ambystoma; species Ambystoma mexicanum. The sequence continues at coordinate 155,819,290 of NC_090941.1, read as the reverse complement.
GCCGGTCTTGTGAAGAAGATTACAAAAATAATCTGTAATGCTAAAGGCTGCTGGAGGCAGGTTATACTTGTGGCAGTAAAGCAGGCAGAAGAGGCAAAGAGGCTGCCCTTTTCTTGGAGTATAGGAAAGAAGAGTGCCTTGCCTACCTGCAGATGTCGAAGAGTCTTGTCTTTAATTGCCTAACAATCCAAAACAATCCAAAAGTCTTAAGATTAGGCAGAATTACTTGAACTGTAGTGGTGTATAAAAACAGTCAGTGGATGTTACATTTCAAGTTGGTTGATGTAGCAGTCTACTGTGAAATTAGACAGTATGTCTTCACGGTAGTAGTAGAAAGGCAGTTGTCAAGAAGAAAGCAACAGCCCAAAGAGAAGCATCATGACAACTGTACAATGTACTGCATAGGTCTTAACCAATTGTTGAGCTGCAGAAGAAGATAGAAGATATTATTAACCATTTAACTGAACTGTGTCAAATCTTGGAAGGATATCCAGGATTAGCATTGGTGCTATTGTCCTAGCTGAAATTAGAAGGGGATCTTTTCAACTGAAAGCTGAAGAAATATTGCCAGTGGATTGTTTTTGTTTGATGAATTTTTGTTTAACCTTGGAACTTACAAGCACTGGTTCAAGACTTTTCTTTTGAACATTTTTTCTAAAGCAGATTTTGAATTCCTGGAGAAGGGATTCACACAAGACAGGTGTAGGTCATCTAAATACTGTGCACTTATTGGTTATTGTTTGATATTGTTTTATTGTTTATCTTTGAAGGTTTTGTTGTTTAGTGTGTGGGCCAGTTTGTCCACGTTAGGGGTTTCCCCATAGCCGTTAGCCTAGGTAGGGAATTACCCGATAGAGTAGGGTAAGCAAGGTTTGTTTATTTAAATTTTACTTTAATGAAATGTCTTGAGAAAACTACAAGCAGTTGTCTGTCTTGTATTACTGACCCCTCACAGTTACTACCAATAAACAGGAGTTCTGGTAGGGAAAGGGTCACACCTTATTGGCTGTGTAACACACTTAAATGATATCCTCTGTGGCTGAACACCCTGCCAATTACCCTATCCAATAGGAGCAAATGTACTGCAAACTTTGGGTTGGGCACAAGTTAAGTGCTACTTTGCTTGACTAAAAAGAAACCAAATTCAGCGTCTCTTGCATGAAGTGAAAGCTGCTGCTGGGCCTGTGACCCCAATGAGCAAGCCAAGTCTTCTGGATAAGGATATATATGGTCAGCATGACATAGATGACAGGTATTTGCAGTCATAACCTTAGTAAATATTTTGGGTGCAGAGCCCAGCCCAAAAGGCAGAACCCTGAACTGGAGGTTCTGGCTCAGGTCAGAGAAGCAGGGGACCAGATACTGCAGATCCCATAGGGGGTTGTGCATGTAGACCGCTCACAGTTCCAGGGCACGCATTAAGTCCCCCTACTTGAAGGGAGGAAAGGATCTGCACTGGAGGAGGGGGCCATTCTTGAACCTCTTTTGGGAAGAAATGCATTGACAGCTGGGAGATAAACTCTTCCTGAGTCCTGCATTGTCCTTCTTGGGAATGGGAAACAGTAGAAGACTTCCAGTGGATGTCACACCCCGCCCCCCTCGACACTGCTTCCATAGCCTTCATCTCCAGAAGCTTTGTAACTTCTCATAAAATATTCAATTAAAGTTGCTAGGGGATAATAAGCGAGTGGCAGGGGCAAGGGAACCCTGTACCCTTTGCCACCACCAGAGAATGTCCACAGGCTAGACACCCAGCAACCTACCCGGTTATGTGCTCCTGGATCTTGGGGTTGTCAACATGTCAGTCGATGCATATGCAGACAAGAAACCAGTGGTGGCATTTTGAATTTTCTTAGGCTCACCACCCAAAGGATCATCCTTATGGCTCCTCTAGTTTGGTGATCCAACCAAGGAGTGACCGTGGCCCTTCTGAGCTGGTTCGAATGGCTGCTTATAAGCAGAGTATTATTTTTTTCTATGGTCTGCTGTTCATCAGCAGTCCGATGGAACAGCAGAAAGCCATTGTTTGGGAGGGCTCTCATCTTTCCCTGGCTATCCTGAACTAGTTTTGTGCCCTTGAGCCACGTCTAGCCCCTTAAACACATCCTTTGTGTCGCCTGCTATATCCTCGAGAATATCATGGCAACTGAGCTGGCCTCTGCACTCCCTATCCGAGGCTAGATCTACTTTAAATACAGCAAAGGCCCGTCACCGGTGCTTTTAAGAGGCAGCTAGGATTGCAGCTGTGTGGGATTGTATTAGGAGATGGGATCAGTTCATGTAAATCTTCTGATCCAAAGGGGTTAGGTTTAATCATTAGGGTGGGCGATTCTGTGTGGTTGTCAAATGCTTATCAGCCTGAGTAAGAATCAGATTCCCAGAGGATTTGAGGTGAGTGCTAGTGAGGCAGATGCAGTGGAGGCTTTTTAGGGAGGCTGTGGAGGCTTTTAGGGAGAAGGTGGATGGTAGTCAGTAGTAGAGCAGCTGTCGCAACCTCTAGAATAGAGTTTTTGGAAAAGGCAACCTCCCCATTGGAGCTATTGTGAGGTGCAAAACTTGGCAAACGGTCTCCTTTGGGGTCAGTGGTCTTTCTCTCTGCTGTGTAGATGGGATGGAGTGTTCAAGTAGGGCCTGTGTATGGAGTGGCAGCATAGGTCTAGCAAGAGCCATAATAAAAAAGTAAATGTTGGGGGGGGGGGCGAAGAGGGGGAAAAATATCCCCCCCTCTATCATTTTAAAGGTAACCACAAATTCATGGATTGTTCAAAGCAGTCTCTGTAGGGGACTGGAAGTTCCTCTGTCCAGGTATTTCATATGCAAACTCCTAGAGGAAATGATTATCTCGCGTGAGGAACAGATCTCCAAACAACCAGACCCTTGGCAACAGTTGTCCTGCCAGAGGTTATACCTCATATCCGCTGAGGTTATTTTCAAAGCTTTTGGATCTGACAGCATTTTCCTCATTTTGTCCTCCTTTCTTCCTAAAGCATGTGTGATACTTTGAGGTGCAGTGACTACCAACTTAGTATTAATGGACCACCTGTTTGAGAGGTCTGACCAACTGAGCCAGTCAGAGTCTTGCATGTAACAGGTGCCACAAGTTGGGGAATTGCATGCACCTTTGAAGTCCCCCACGAGCTAAGCAGTCAGTGACTCATTGTGAGTGAAGAGCCTGGTTGGCGCAGATACAGTCTAAAGGGTTATATGTAGGCCCCTGAAAAACCTCATAACTAGGTACAGGTGATACTTTCTTCCTGACTGAATTTCCCCCCACAACACCTTGGCCTGGCCCACGGGGGGAGGGGAGAGTGGCTGAAAGCCTACCAGAGTGGTACCTCAGGGCAAGCTCAATGTTTAGTCACTGTACCAACAGTACTTTGGGTCAGGACCAGTGGGCACTTCACATCAAGCTCTGGTGCCACAACTCGAAGGGATGCTCCCAACCCAGTGAATCCTAGAGAAATAAAGGTGGGAATACCTGGGGGAGGAGGGGATAAAGAGGGAAGAGGAACACTGACCAGGCTTCTCTCATCATTGTTCAAGGTTTAATCTAGTTATAGGCAGATTTCTTCCCATAATCTCAGCTCTGATATGCGAGCAGTAAAAGGCTGTGTATGATGCGCAGAGGTCCCACCAATGGTCCAAGATACTTAAAACACACCTTATGCCAGTCTGAGCAGAAACAATTTCCACTACATCCAACTCAGATGCATGTACATGAGATCAAAGAAGAAACAAAAATGTCAAACCAATGGTGCTGCTGCCACGTGATGTTCCTGTCGCAAGAACTGATGGTTTGGGTTGTGGAGAAATGCCAGCGCCATGGCTGCATCTGTGCCACAGAGCACTTTCAATAAATGCTGCACACTTTGACCTTTACCTGTCCAATATCCGGGGAAACGTCCAGGAGTATGGAAGTATAGAAGAAAGGGGGATAGGAAAAAATAGTACTGTCACTTGTGTCCAGTCTGGTGTATGAACAGCAGGATTTCGTACCTGCCGTTATTCTGCGACCAACACTTTGATATGAAAGGCTCTGCTTACATAAAGTGCAAAAAAAGGGCTTATAGAGATGTTGGCAATGTGGATCTACGTAGATGGGGTAAGAGCAGAAGGAGCGGTCAGTGCAACAGTGTAAGTCGCTAAAAATAATCCAAAAGACTATTCAGTGCTCAATTTGCCTTTGGTACTCACTGATGTACTTTATGACTTCTTTTGGTAGGGCAGTAATAGGTTTTCTCATGGCCCTTAAAATGTTGAAGTTGGATGCAATTGACCTCAAATCCAGGGAGATGGCATTCCACTTTCGGGATCACTAGGATGTAAAAGAATCTCTTTGGAAGTAGCTGCACACATCTTGCACAGCTGGTGGTTTAAGGCAATGATGTTTTTGAGAGTGGAAGAGGGCCTATCGGTAGAAAGTTGGTTTGAGTGCTGAAGGTGGACAGGTATAGGCCTGATTAAAGAACTTGTCTGAAGGCCCAGCCATGTGAACCTACTACTAAAAACATGATAAGATGAGAGATGGTTGGAACAGAGCATGGGTGAGGAGAAATGAAATGTATAGATTGCGCCACTGAAACAGGCCTTAGCGTCAATGACACCACATTTCAGGGTAGGTGTGCATTAGGTCTGTAATGTGAAGTTTTTACAAAAGGGGAAGGCTGGTGAAAAAAAATCAACTTCATTGGGAGTTTGAGATAAAATCTCAAATGTGCATCAAAATATTACATATGAGCAGTCTAGAAACTGACTACTCTGCCCCCTTTGTCCTTATGTGCCAGGAAGAAAATCACATAGAAAACAGACATGTGGTTTTAAAATATTTAACACAAGGTAGAAAAACAAAATTTCTGCAACATCCAATCTTTGAAGTGTCCACCTGCAGTTAAATGGAGACTAAAATATGGTATAGATTAGGATGAAGCAACAAACCAATTGTGGGAAAGGAAACGGCAGATTACTTACGGGGACCACAAATCCGGACACCAGTGCTTCTGTGGTGCAGCAATCAATCTTTTGATGCCTTCTGCAGAAAGCACTACACATGCACTATCCGTGGATCAGATGGTCCCACAAAGTTCTGATCTAATCCCTTAAAGAAGTGAAACCAGGTACTGGTTGAAATGTGCTTGGATGCATACAATTAAAATTCTGGGATAAGAATAATAAAAATAATGTCCAATTAAAATTGCCTTTAAGTGCTCTAATGAGTGTTACCACCCATTCCGATGTACTAATTTTATCAACCGGTGCTAAAATAGCCCTGCTGGGATTCAAACTTGTAATTTATATGTCTAGAGGCAAGTGCTCAGGGCGCCAAATTATCTTATCAACGCCTAATCAGAATACAGAGCCTCTCAGATCAGCCTAGAAATTCTGCTTCCCCATTCCAATAGTGGGACACGCTGCTGTGCTGGATTGATTGAGAACTTCAGAAAACCTGTGTGAAATACCAAGGGACGGAGCTGCATAGTGTGATGAATCCTGAGATGTCATTACTTCTCCCCAAAAGGAGAGCCCCTTACCACGAGGCCGGGGTGATGAGGCCGCTACCCGGTGGACTGCCTGTTAGTGCTACTCAGCAGGAGGATCTCATGGGGAGACACTCCCTCTCTGGGGACAAAGGAGAACATCTCAGCTGATTGCGGTATGACAACCCTACACACCCTACACACCATCCTATCCCATAGAATCCAATTTCCTATCCCATGCTTCCATGTACGTCTGTAAAACCCAAAACCTAACTAATGAGACAAGGAAGAGCAGGGACTACCTTAGCGAGACCTACTTAACAAGTGCTTGGATGAGGAGGAGGTGCAGAACAAGGAAGAGTAATGGTGAGAACTTGAATGAACAGTCTAGTCTTCTATGGCCACCGGCTGTCAAGCCAGCCCCTAAGCGACAGCAAGCGTGGAAGCTGTGTGGTGTGGGAACAGAGAGATGGAGGAGACAGGAAAGAAGGCAGCGATTTGCAGAAGGCAGCTCTCCAGGATCGGACGTCAGTCGGTCAATCCTTTGGCCGTGAGACCAGGAAGAGATAAAGGCTCTGTAAGAATGTGGACCACAGGTTCCCAGAGCCATACTTACATTGCTGGTAGTCAGGGGTCACAGAAGCAGATGCAAGAAGCCGACGACTGGAGAAGAACGGAAGGCCAACTATAGTCCCCAGAAGACCCACTGCCATGCGCAGGAGTCCCTAAAGGTAACGGGGTGATAGTCATACCAGCTAGGACATACGGATGAGAGCAGGGCTGAATCCATATCCCACAAGAATCATGAGGCCTAGGAAAAAGGCAAGAAGGGTCTGGACCCAATGAGAATTTGTGTAAGTTACACACAAACCCAGAGAGGGGGCACACAGGGACTGGGACCCTGAAGAAAGAATTGTGAAAATCTGAGGGAATCTCCCTCAGGCTGGTGGTTGAGTAATGCCACTGACCACCAGGGAAGGGTTGAGGACACAGGACCAAGAGAACACCACAAGTCATCTTCCTCGTGACAGTATTTGGGAGAAACGGGCTCCAAATACAAAGAGAAACACAGGTCTAGGACTCCGCACCCACAAAAAAAGATCCCTACAAGTCCTCTTCTTTGTGGTAGTTTCTAGCAGGAGAGTGCACCAGGTCTGGCAAATCAATGCAGCAGTGAAAAACTGATCTGGCACTCGCACCCACAAGAGAAGGTGTACAAACGATCTTCCTTGTGGTAGTACTTGGCAGAGGAGTGAACCAAGTCTGCCCAAGACTGAAGACAGTGAAGCCTGGGTCTTGGACCCTCAAAGTGAAAGGCTGAAAGTATTGTACTGTGAAAGTAAAGTGTAAGAGAAGCCAGGGGAAGGGAAGTCATTCCCCCCGGTTGTATTGAACTGTACAATCCAGATACCAGGAGAAGTGAGTTATTCTCATGGTAACCAGAGCTGAAAAGACGTTCTGATACAAAGTGTTAAAAGATAAGCAGTGTGCCTGACGAGAGAAGTGCTGGAACTTTGTCTTTTGTGTTGAGGACAATTTTGACCCGAAGAATGGAGTAATTCCCCTAAGAAGAAACCAAAACCTGGAAGTGAACTTGTATTCCCCAGTCAAGAAGGGATTAATTCTTCTGGACCGGTAAACTATATCTAGTTTAGTTTTAGGTATAAGGAACAGAAGTAAGGTTTTTGACAAAGGATGGTGACCTATTGATTTACACGGACGTTTTGACAGAACCCTTTTAGTTGACACAGGGAAACCCCTCTTAGAGATAGGGTCGGTTAGGTTTTCGCTTTATTTTCTTGACTAATAAAAGTCTATAGCAATCATCATGCCACCTGTGTATCAGTCTGCTCCTTCTGTAGCCCTACAATAGCCAGATAGATATGTAAGCTGTAGAAGTCGGGCATGCCGGTACTTTTATACAAGTCACAGGTTACTGATTAGGCTAGTCAACACAAGAAAATCCCCAAAATGTTGATGGGAAATCAGTTACGAATACCACTAGATATGGGTCAAAGGAAGCTTAAACACTCTTTCTCAAGCTGTCTATGAGAATAAAATACTGTTCAGTGATTGGTGTCACAAACCTGCAGAAAGACTAATTTGTCCCAGATCCTTCCATAAACATACACTGAGGAAGCGTATCATTGAATGTAGAGAAAAGATCAAGATAAATGGGCTTGTTGAAGGTGGAAATAAAAGAGGAATTAAAGAAGCTTGGTGGATACCGGGGATAAAATGGCCATGAGCAAGAGAAGGAACAAGACAAATAGTTAGGAAAGACTACAGCCCCCTTTAGTACAAGAGACAAGGAAAATCATTCCCTAAAACCATAGACCCAACAGTGTAAGGAAAGATTTTCATAATTATGATACATCTTCCTGACCTGTGTAAACCCCAGAACCTTTTGCTTGTACTTGGTGAATATTTTACCATGTCCCTGGGTGAAGAGGAATCTTTTTCCCCCCTCTCACCTAGTCTTTAACTTTTTTTATTGGTGACCTTTTTATGTCTCTGTGGTGTATGGTTGGAGTTATAGTTTCCTATAACTTTTGGGCTTAGGCTGGGTTGCCCTGTTTAATTTCTCTTTCATTTACTTGGGTGAACTACAGTTCCCAAGTAGTAAAGCAGGATGTTCATCCCCTTTGCATTTTATATAGTGACCCAGCACACCCCACCTTGTGTGGAGTGCTGGGGGGATATAATGTATCCCCTTTCTTACTTACCTGGAACATTTTTGTCACAATTGCAAGTTTGCTTGATTGGCTGGTGGCAGTGGTTTTACTTTTATGACTTTCAGTCATTTTTACTCGCAGGCTGTTAATTCAGCCTCGGTAAAGCACAGAAGGACAACCATTTTTCTAAAATGGTGGGCTCCTTCGCCATTTCATGTTTGCTTGCAATTTCTGATGTCCTCCCCTACGATTCTAGGTGGGAACAACCACAGTGGTAGTTTTACCTTCGACATGAATCCTTTTTAATTCCCTGCCAAGACTCCACGTGCCTGAGAAGGCATACAGCAAGGTAGGAGTCAAACACTCTGCAGACCCTTTGACTTTCTCCTTGCATGAAAGGAGCACATTCTCAATGGGGGTTGAGGGGCTGGCTGTCCTGATTGGACATCCAGATCCCTCCTTTCTGTAAAATGCAGGGAAAGATTTCAGAGGTTGTGCTGTAGTTCCTGTTAAATAATCCGAACCTGGAAGCTGCTGACAAGTCGACCAATGATACTGAAACCAAAGAAGAAGATGAAGAAACGACGGCCATAGCGATTTCCAGCAAGCAAAGAGCCTGCTGTGTAACCAGAGCCTGCTGTAACCCTTCCTTCCAATCAACCTGGGGATCCCGACAAGTACGAACCAGACTCAGAACCCGGTGGGATCAGCTAGACTCAAGAAGACCTGCATTTTGGCTAACCCACGTCATGCTGCGACCTTGTGGGGTTGCAATACCCCACTACCCTGGGACCTCAAGCCATTGCACTGTGCATGGTCTTCCTAATTCTGAATCGGGCTGGAACTTTTGGACTCCTCCTCCTGGCTCTCCAGATACATGATTTAGGTCCTTGAAGTCCTCTCACCAGAGTGCTGGACCATATTAGAGAAGGGAATCCGACCAGCGATAGTCAGTCTTCTCCTGGTTCCTAAAAAGGGCACCTAAACCACAGAGCCGCATCCAGCCACAAAGAAACTCTTGCCTGGAGCCTTCCCCATTGATTCCTGCTGCAAAATCCCTTCCAGTGGCCTGTCTTCGGTCTTCAGGACAAGGAATTCATCAACCTGGTTTTTGGCTGCAGATCCTGAAATCTCCCCTGCTGCTTCTGTGCTGAGGTACTGCGTTGGCTGGGGTATTTACTTACCTTGAGCTTGTGTGATTTGCGTATAGCTTTGGGGTGTTTCTTGTGATTGGGAGTCCTCTCATCCGGTTCACCCAGGCCCACTGCTGGAATCCTCCTTGGGTACCTTCTCAGAAGTCCCTGGAGCCTTTCAATCCTTCTGAAGTGAAATACTTGTTTGAAAAGTCTTCCATAGGAACTCTGACTTCTGCTACTTATGAGTCTATCCTGAACTGGCTGTCGGACAATAGAGACCCAGTGACCCCCACCCCTTCTGCCACTGCGAACACACATGGGGATTGGGCCTTTTGCCTAGCATATAGAACACAGGTTTAAAGGTGTACTTCCCTGCAAAGGATTTGGTTGGTAGCTGTCAGAGTGAACAGTTACAAAATGTCTTACTTAGCTTGAATGTGTTTTGCCATTCTGAAAAGCATATGTAAGGTTATTTTACTCAGCAATTAATTGGTTGTACCTCTTCCCAGAAGTAATCCTGCTGGCTTCATTTCACTATTTCTTCCGAAATATTAGTGTATAAGTTTACCAACTGGGCCTTGCCTCCCCCGACCTGCTATATAGCCAGTCTAGAGTAAGTCTGCCTTGGGGTTTGCTTCCCTTGAATAGTTGTGTTCAATTCTTGAGTGTATTGTAGGTTGTACTTTACTTTGTCTGCCTTGTGCTATCCTAAACTAAGTTAAAGAGTTATTGCTTACCTTAGTCTGTGTTCCACTGATCCGAAAAGCAACTAACTGTATATTACACCCAACGGTCTTACTCACCTAGTATAACAGTGTATTATCTTTAATATAGTTATAGCTGTATATTGTTCCTTGAATCTGTGTTCCACTATTCAGAAACATATCCTGGTAACAGGGTTGGTGTATTAAGTGATTCCTTAACTGAATGCCACTGCATGACTGACAGTGTCTACTACCCTTGATATACTGTAAGATAATCTGAAAGTAACTTATCGTTTTATTCCCCATGAATAGGTGTGGCCTATATTAAATGTGTATAAGGTCTGACTTGCCTAGAATTACTGTTAGTTATTCTGAAGAAGGTTTCTGCTATGGTCGGTGTACCTTATAGCATTGTGTTGTGTTTTTAGAATGCCTTTATGTCTCTGACAAAGTACTTACCCCAAGACTTAACTTGGCCTAACTATTTATAAGCCTTTAGTTTTTATAATACTTCTGGTTGTAAATGTTTCTGTGGAACCCTTGGTATACAACAAGTTCTTTGTACATTTCTACAGCCCTCTTTCCCTCCTAAAATAAGCCTGGCTGCTCGGTCTACGCTACCATATACCCAGATGGTACAGCCTTATAGCAAGAGTGAAGTTTTGAACTGTCTGTTGTATGGCTTTACTAAGCCCTTAGTTAGACTTCAGAAAAACTGTCCTAACAAATAGCAAGAAGTAGTCTATGAACATGGTGGTGGTGACACATGGTAAACATTCCTGAAAGGCATATATTTTACTAAATGCAGAGAGCAAGGATATATCATCTTCAGAACTGTCCATCTGAAAAGCACAGCACATGTAAAACAAAGGAATTCTCCCCTCGTTCCACGTGCCATTGCCAAGTTACATCCTTCCCTCAAAGGGCATTTCACAATCATGGTGCTCATGGCTAAGTGGTAAAAGTGGCCATGCAAGTCTACAAAGTCCAATCAGCAGTGCTGCCCAATTTGTGAGTTGCACATCTCTGTGAACTGTCTCAGTCGCATCAAAATTATAGGTTTCGATTAGCGCAAGGCACTAGCTGAATCGGATACTGAAAACTTGACTTTTTCCAACACTTTGCTCTGAAATACTTGCAAACAAGAACAGAGAGTGCATCAGTACATGCACCCTTAGGTCACTTAAAACAGTTTTAAATGTGGTGACGTGCCCTCCGCAACCTTGAACAAAACAATCATGAGTGTCTTCATTCACTAGGGTCTTGTGGTGTCCTGTAGGATTGAGAACATATATAGAGGAACTAGTGAGAGGGGGGGGGTACTGAAGGAGATGGAGTGCAGAAAAGGGAGGAGAGGGGAGGGGACACTGGGAGGCATCATTAGACAATGGAAACATACACAGGTGCCAAAGGAGTTCCTAGAATGGAGGGGTGCACGAGACCCAACTGGGAGCAGGGGGGAAGCAAAAAGGCTGAAGAGAGGAGATGACCACAGAAGAGCGGGGAGATGTCTGAAGCCCAACTCAGTAAAGGCTCATGACAAAGTGAATGAAACGAGAAAGTCTGCCACCTGGAACCTAGAGAGAAAGTTCCTAGAACCAATTGAGAAACTGATTCAAAGAAGAAATGGTGCATGCTGGAACTTTAAGGAAATGTTCTAGTCACAAACCGAAAAGTAACTTAAAAAGGCAAAAGCTGCATGTTAGAACTTGATAAGTTGGGAAATACTGGAAAGAAAGACTAGGGAATCCAGGGACATTAAGTTAGTGTTACCAATACAGTTTGATTAAAAGACTAAAGGAAGAGCTTTGGTTATCGCAACAGACTAAAACTTGAACTACCTGACAAAGGTATTTTAATTAATTTAATGTACTCAATATTGTGTTTCTGGTCTTAAATTATAAGAAATGTCCACAAAACAGCATCTACTCAGTGATCCAAATCCTGCCCAAAACCCAACATCAGCCTATAGTACAAAACACAGAACATTTAAGTAGAAAATAATAAGAGCATTTGAAACCACCAAACTTGCACCATGTCAGACTGCTGATACCGTGGAGAGTCTACCTTTAGTTGACAAAGGCATTTTTAAAGAAACAATGTTTTGTGTAAATATTCAGACTGTTGAGGCTGTCATTTGGCAGCTTATGTTGCTCTAGTTCTTTTAAAGGCAAGAAAAGGGAACATTTTACTATATTCCAGGACACAGAAAAAATAATAATTTGGATTTATTTCATACCTGGCTACCTCACAGAGATTAATTTAAGTGCATCTTTGTGACTGGGAGTGCAGTAGTTAATCAGATAACAGAACTGTATTTCAATTTGTAGAGGAGCAGGTGGACACTTTTGCACTAGCTCCCGCCCCCTCACCAACGCCATACTGGGACACCAAGAGAAAGGCTATATGTGTGATCACATGTATTGTTCCTATACCGCATAGAGTGTATGAGAGACATTATGCACTCAGACAACCATACAGAATGTACCCTCCCACTGAAAGAGTAGAAGGATGCTGCAGGGAGGGGTGTCAGCAAGCACCTATGGACATCATGGAACATCAAAGAGAAATCTGACAAGGGCAGAGTGATGTCATGAAGAGGCTATATGAAAGTATGTTGAAACGATATGAAAATACTAAAGAATGACAAAACTGAAGCATCAAGAGAACATGTACTTAAAGTTAAAGTAATCGTGAATACAAAGAAGATGAAGTAACTTACTAGTCAATAACTGAAATTCGCAGTAATGTAAGGTAGAAAGGAAACATATAGAGGCTTGCTACAGACAAATAAATAACATGGTAAGGACAGACATAATAGGAAAATGGACGCTAGCTCATGTCGAATTCAAATCAAGCTACCTCAGAGTCAGACCAAGGTTGCAGAATCAGGAAAGGCTGAAAAGCTCAGTGTGCAGAACAGGAAGGCTATGTTGGCCAAGGATCAAGAATGCTATTTTAAGGAATAATTGCAAGGCACAACGGGAGTTAGTCAAGATAAGCTATGCATGACGGGCATATTTTTCTTAGATTAAAGAAGATTAAAACATCTGCAACCAGCCAGAGTACTGGACAATTAAAAGTGTATGAAGTCTATATAAGGTAGAGTGAGCAAGTCTGTAGAGGCCAAGAGGAGTATCAGCACCCTGCATAATTGAATCAAATAGCAGTAAATAAAATGCTGAAATTGACATATTTGTGGTCTCTTCACATGTGACCCAGAAGTTGAAAACAAGGGCTATTCATTACAGCCTCAGGTGAAGATAGTGGTGAATGTTAAAAGACAATGAGCAGACTACAAGGTCAACTACAGACGAAAGACTTTGGCTTATGGCCAACCGATGGGAGATGGACTAATTGAGACAATGAGGAGTAGTCTGACTGGAATCAAACACCTACATTTTGTTTCACGTACATGCTGCTAAAGAGCCAAAAGTCCAAGGTTGGGATAGTATGACAACCAATGAGTGGGTCTAAGGGGGAACCTAACATACAATGTTACATAGACCAATCCTCAGCCATTTTGTCTGCTATAGTCAGTACTATATGTATTTTAGAGGTAGTTCAAGCCGTGCCCTACAGATAAGGGGTAGCCAACGATGTACTATTTTGTATATGTTCTATATGTAGATACGTTCCCTTAACCAATCCCTTCCCTCAATAGGTTTTATAATTTGCCACATAGAATGACATCATAGATGACTCATATTGGGGTATAAGACCTCTATGTAATCAAGCTACTATGTGAGGGTATATGCGTCAGCCCAATGCCTGTCAGTTCTCCCTGCTTCATGAGAATAAAGTAGTACTTTGCCATATTCCTTGAGTCCATCCGATTATTTGGTCTGAGATCATTATTTGTAATTCCATCTAGCACAAAAGACACTTCAAGGTGCTAGAGCACAAATTAGTCCACAATAAACAGAGCGAACAGTGCTAGATCATAGAAAAAAATAAGTAATACACTGAGCAACAGTTTAAGGTAAAGGGTAATCCTTGTCTTTGTTTCTTTTGTATATATTGCTATGGTTAGCTGGCTCTGCACGAGAGTGGAGCGAGTTACAAATGCATGGGCCATTACATGTGCGGTTTCAGATTGCGATGCTCTAGCACATGATTGTGCAAACCGCCAGGCATCGAGGGCCAGAAACATGTAAGATTTTCAGGATATCCCTCATTAATATTCATGAGATAAATTTGCATGCAGTGATTCTAAATGTATGCAATTTTCTTCGCATGTATATTGAGAGGTATCCTAAAACCCCATCAGGATTCATGTCCTCAAGGCGTGGAGTTGGACAACCCTACAGTCTAGCAAAACTGGTCTAAAACACTGCCAAAGGACATTGCTAAATGACAATGAAGCAGAATTTGGTCCTCTGGAGGACAGTGTGCTCCTGAAGAATGCCAATGAGAGTAGATAACCATGTGGTCTGGTTGAAATTTGGTTGTGCTTGACTGGAAATGTGAAGGACTGCGCAGGAACGTAGGAATTTGTTTGGGATCAAAAGAAGAATCGCTAAGGAGTTGCGGAAGAGACTCAATCAGAAACCCACGTCCATTCTCAGCTATTCAGTATATAAAAAAAATAAAATGAAAAAAAAATATTATAGGTGGCACCTTCTGCCTCTATTATTCAGGTTTACAGCAAGAGCACTAGGTTTTATGTGGGATATTGTGACCCATTCCAATGTGCCCCACTGCATCAATTACAAATTGTGAAAGAAACAACCCAAAATGAATGCGCTGACTCCAGTGCGCACCAAAATCCTCAAAACTGCGTTTGGGTCACAACCAAGAAAAGGCTGCACACCCTGCCACACACAGTCAGGGGGAGTGAAAAACAGTTCTCACTGCAGGAGCATGCCAGTGGGCTCTGCCACATTTAACATGGAGCAAAGCAGCAGAATTGTGCTGAAAACCGAAAATGCCTTTAAAATGTGAGCTTGCAACCTGAAAAAGTGGGGCTAGAGCCATTCATTTCCATTGAATCATCCAGTTTGGCTCAGAGGAACCGGGCCTCATTAACTGACAGCTCTATCAATTGTAGCTAAGGAAATAAAGCAGACAAGGGACATTTGTTTTCATTTCCACAGGAAAAACAGGAAAACGCAGCTAAAATTGACAAGTAACAAAATCAGCTGTGCAGGGAGAAACTCCAAACAAAGGCAGGATACATGTATCCAGACTGCTAACAATCCCAGCACTCAAAGGAAGACCGAATACTGAATACATTGTGTATGTGCTGCATAGGAAAAGCTGATTTAAAGGACTCAGTTTAATGTGCTTTTCATGAATGAAGTGCAAAATCGCCTGTTTTGAAAGCATGTTTTTGTTTAAAGGCTTAAATCTTCAAGAATGTCAAAGGATTATTAATGTAAAAATCCACCTATAAAATGTGTTCATTTTATATGTTTAAATGAAAGATTTAGGTGAAACTTAAAGTAACCCAGTCTTGAGTTAATTAACTATTTAAATGTTGCTGTGACAGCCTTAGCCTGGGAAAGGTTGACACTTCACTACTGGCAGGAAAGGCTAATTGCTGTGGGGAGGCTTCGCATACTCATGACAAAGGACCTCATCAGACTTTCGCCTGGGCACCAGGCAAAGACAATGGCAGGCTTGGACACTCCTCCTTCCAAGGGAGGGGCAGATGCTCAGCTCACCAGGAAGAGGCTTCTCATTGAACTTCAAAGGACTTGCCATTTGCTCACACTTGGGAAGGAAGGAAAGAAACAGACGTGTGATGTCTTATTAAAATGCTTACTCTGCCACAGAACTTGGCAGCAAAAATAGGTAAACGAGTAAAAAGTATATACATATACATCTGAACTTATGATAAACATTTGAAGACTTAGTAGGATTTTGTACTGCGTAAGGAACTGAAGTTATGAACAATTTTGAATTGCACGGAAACTATTAATGCTGCAAATCTAATATAGTGTACCCATGTTCCAGAGGTGATTGCACATATATGTACCGAATTAGGAAATGTTAGGCCAAACCTTTAGGATTGAAATTGCCAAAATTCAATAGAAAGGCAACAGTAGGTCTAACCGACTGGGGAGTTGGATGTAAATGTGACCCACGAAATATGTAATTTATGTATCCAATTTCTTAGAGGGCATAAATACATAAATGTGTATTTGTGGGAAAGTTAGATTTTAGTCCAAATAATTGTGGGAGGTTCCCAGACCAGATCATAAAACATAACAACCCTTTCTGTCATCCTACCAATAAAAAGCAAGGTGGGAACTGTGCTTTTGACAAATCATGGCCTTGTGGGTTCTAAGTCTGCCCCTACCATAAACTGAGTGATGTAATTTGGCATGATAAATAAGGGAACCTCACAACACACAGACACACACTGATTCCTGACTCCATCCCGATTTCCGCGTGGCGCCCTGTTCCAGAATTCTCCATCTTGTTCCTGATTCCAGATTTCTTTACAAGGCCTCAGCATTGCTGAACTCTTTCAGCTAGACCCAAATACTGAAACCATCCCAAAACCTAAGGGAAGCAATTTTAATCCAGTTTGGCTTGCTACCATTAATGCTTGCCTGCTGAAACTCGCCGTCTCACTGATCTACAGTGTACAGCAACCAGAAGGGCCAATCCAATCCAGTCCAGTCTGAGGTGCCGTCCAGTTGACCAGAACCGCCCAGCTGACCTATCCCGCCAGAGGTGCCCTGCTGTCCTTAGACCCGATCTGTGATGACCAGAACCTGACAGTCCAAATCTTAATTTAAAGTGGACTGAAAGTATAAATAGGAATCACAGTAAACCATAGCACATCTTGCCTTTCCTTGTCCTATTCCCATCTCTCAACCTATCCTTAACTTAAGAACCTATAATATTGTCAGAACCAACATTGCAACCCTGTCTGTAATTCCTAGTGTTAGCGCTGATTTTCTCTCATTTGTTTTACTAGACCATAAGCCATTAGTGATTTGGATTAAATAAAGTAATTCCCATAAAAGAAAAACGGAGTATCCACCACGTGAAGGGTTCTAATCGGCTGTGCGTAACTGTGGAGATTCACAGTTGGCATTCTCTTTTTCTCAGCCATTAATATAGTTTAAGTAAAACCAATCTGTCATTTTAAAACAGATTTTCTGTTCTATTTTTCTAAAAACACCTCTCATTCAAACTTGCATAACTTCCTCAATTTAATAGCTAAAGACTTGATTCGAACTATGACTTAAACCCAAGACCTTTAGCTACATACTACCTCAATCCAAAAACAGTGCATTTGACCCATTTTTATTAAAAACTGCATAGTGCAAATTAGGTGGGAATTTGCATTTCTGCAAATGTCTTACATGTGTTGTACAAGAGGGAGGAGCGACCTCTGAAGGGCCCATGGGATCAGAGCTCACCCTCGAGTACTTTAAGACAAGATAGCTGTACCTTGAGGTGGTTGGAGTGCGGGATTCTCTTACTCCAACACCAATCAATAAGTACAACTCAATGGTTTGGCAAAGGGAAGTCTGTTTAATTACAAGTACAAAAAACGGGTAAACAATAGGAAAGCATCAGTGATGCGATTGCCCTTCTCGCTTCAAATTCCCAATTCTTCATTCAGACAGCAATAGTTATAGCAATTTCTCGTCATCATTGACGCGTTAAACTCAAATGTTTGTCATGCAATTCTATTGGTTAAAAAGACAACTTAAGTATAGGTATTGTATCTGTATATGGTAACGGAGTGTGGGGATTGGATAACTTATCGGGTGGGCGTCAAAGCGCATCCCTCTACATTACTCACGCAAGACATCACTAAAAGTATGACATCTCATTGGTTCTACTAGCTATAGGAACCTTGATTATTTGGTCCATTGTCCATTATAATTGGGTCGGTTACACCCCTAGGCATAAATCTCCAGTTTAATTAGCAGCATGCAGAATGATCACCCAGGTGCGGTATGCCCCAAGATTCACCCTGCCTCCCTTCCATCAATGAGTACTTTAGAGCTATGTGTCAATTAGTTGGTCGAGGTTGGCCTCAAAACTGTAGCTTCTTATCAGGAAAAGTTATGGCATCCTCTGGATTTGGGTGACATCAGACGTTGGTACTTCTCCGCGCTTGGCTGGTCACGTGTCAGTGCACCGTGAAGCTGCTTCATTTTCCTTCTATTTGCACATTCGATTCTCCCTTCAGCCTTTCCACCTGCCTGGGCCTCCTTATCTCGACCTTCACGGGGCAGGCTGCTATGCTCTTAAGTTTCGATTCTTCGAAGTTGCCGCTCTGCTCCCTTCCTTGGGTGACCTCGAATTCCCAGGCATGAGCTGCTTCTTGCTAAATTTCGATTCCACTCTTTCGTCTGGCTTTGTGCTGGTATATGAATTCTGGCCTGTTTGACCCCTACCATCCTGGGCTTAATTCTGCTTTTGTAAAATGGATTCGCATTTGTATAATGTGCTTCTTTGAGGTAGATATACAGGTGGCGCTTGCCGCTCTATTCTTCTACTAAGCATAGCAAGCAGTACTGTTTCCTTAGCTTCTTGCATTACAAGCCTATTTACAGTTGTTAGTTAGCCAGTTGCATATTTTCATCCTGCTTTGTGGTTACGTTTCTTTATATTTCAACATTGTCTCTTCTTTTAAGTCCATTACATCTTTATTCATATCATTTCATCTCTGTGTGTCATCCTTTGGCTGTTATTTCGTTCTTCTGTAAATCTGTCCAGGCCATTCTGTTGTCACCATTCGCCTTCGATTAAGGCCCTTTGGGTCTCTTCGGGGACAGTTTGTAAGTAGTCTTCATTTCGTGTCAGCTGTTGATACGGTTGTCTCAATAGGTACCGTAAAGCCCATGGTTGTCTGGTTATTGGCACTTCAACAGGTATTACTCTTCTGATGGACACTGGGCAGAGCCCTAGTGCTGCTCTGTTGGTTTATTTGCTCCTCATTCGTCACATATCTCGGCAAGTATGTTCTTGGTATATCCAAATGGGTGGCTGGAGTGCAGGCCATATCTGGGACCTCCTCTACACTCCCCCCTCTGGTCGGTTCATCGACCACTTCTTCTTTCTCCTTTGTATTAGTCTTATTTGGTTCTTCTGTATCCACTTCGTCTTCTGGATTTGTACATGATGGTGTGAATGTGCGTTTCTTTGGAGTCCATATTTTTATCACTCCTTTCAAACTTCCTGCTGTTTTTACATGTTCGTCTTTGTTCCCGGTCATTTGCTGGCACTGTCCATTTGGAATGCAAGAGATACATTTTCCTTCATAATTTCTAAGTTTTCTGGGATACACAAACTTTTTTTCTTTCGGCGCATATTCGCTGGCCTTCACAAAGCCTCTTATTTCTTCATCAGTCAGGTCTCTGGGCTTCCACCCTGGTTTGACATCGATCATGATCTTCATCCCTATGGCTTTCTTCGCATTTTCCTTGCATTGTGAGATCATGTTAATGACACAGAATCCTAGTAGTATCATCAATACCATGGCTCCCAGAACCTTGAATATGTTTGCCATCCATTGTGGGACCCATGCGAATAGTGTTACAAATCAGCTGTCGTCATCAACTTAGTCAGTTTCATCGATCATCTGGTTCTGTAGGTTTGTCAGCATACTTATGGCTTCCGTTAAAGTTCCATTTTCTTCGTCATGTGAAGGTATAAACATGCAACATGATTCTCCGATCTTTGCGCAAACACCTCCATCCATCGCTGTGATCATGTCAAGTACATATCTGTTCTGTAGCGTCAATCGGATTGCTCTTAGTTCTTCCTTAATCGCATTGAATCCTTTTATGGTAGTGTTAATGGTCTGCAATAACTCCCATCTGGTGATTTGCAACCATTTAGTGTTTGCTCCAACTTGGAATCTTGGCATGAGGATCGTTGCGAACACTGATGAGCTGAGGCTGAAAAGCCTAAGTTCATACGGTATTGCATGAAATGCTTCTTCTGATTTGGCAATAATTTTCTCTCTTCACTCGTTATATCAGTTCCGCAGATCTCCTTTTCCTCAGGTGGGCATCTGCTTTCAGGAAACTCAATATTCAGGTCACTTTTCGGGATCACTAGTGCTGGAACGTTGACATTCACCATTGTGCATATGCCTCCCCAGTTTTTCGGCAGTCTTATGTATGCTTTGGATCCAAACGCCCAGTAATGGTCCATAACTGCAGTACCGCGAGTCATTCCTGGAGCTTCACAAATTCGTCCGCAGTTCTGATTCTCTCCCATCTTTCTTGTGCCATTGTTCCTGAAGCACCATTTTGGGCTCTCCAGTGGCACTATCTGCAAGGGTCCTCCTCGGTCTTCGACCCATGTCAGTAATCTTGTGAGTTTTGGCCATAGAGGTTTGCACAACCTCTGAGTTTTCTATTGCCTCCTTGCAGGCTCCAAGGAACATCCAAGTTCGGCAGATCACCACTCCTTCTTCCCATCAGTTGGGGGAAAGCACTGTTCCCCAAATCTGCATCTGGCCTCTGTTCTTCCAAATTTGAGCATCTTCTGGAGTTTTTCCTTGGACGTTCAGTTTTGGGTTAATTTCCCATCTTATTCCTGCCCCTTTAACTCCTGGCTTTTCATACCTGATCACGTGATTCCTAGCATGAGCTCTATTTCTTGTGTTAATGTCCTGGACGTTGTCATCTTCATCGGGGTAATCTGTTTCGGTTGCCCATATCAATGAGGTATCCCTTCCCATAAACTGTCCTCTGGTGTTGCACATTGCTACGTGTGACTGACTGTGTGCTGTTGGGACATCAATTTCTACAGCCACAAAGATCTTGGATTTCCCCATGCTGTACGGTAGAAGTGCGCAAACAAAGCATTCTCCTTCTGTACTTCTTCCGACTTCTTTCATGTGTTGATACCAGATGTTTCCTAGATGTGCTGTGCTATCCAGGTAATCGTTCAGTTCATTGTTATCTTTGTGTGGGCTTCTCTTGATTCTAAGTTTCTTCCTGTAGTTCGCTATAACTACATCTTTAAATGTGCCTGTGTGACTTTTCCTTGCTGGGGGACTCTCGGGTCTTCTGGTCCATGGAGCAGGTTTCTTTAGTTGCATCGATGAGGCAGGTGGAGGTTTTGCAGTTCTCTCTCTTTTTCTGCTCTCCAAGTGCCTTTATCAACCACCAGCCTGTCGCCGGGCCAGTGTATGGCTGCATCGTGGGCCTGGTACTTGTTCCTTGTGTTGGAACTTGTGTGCTGGGCAATACAGTCTCTGCGGTCTTATTTTACAGTTCCTCATGCCGCTTCTTCGCTTTGGCTATAAATGGGAATAAATGAGCTTTTAACATTTGTGTCCTTGCAGTGAATTCTTCTACAGCCGCTTCGGTCTCCTTAAGGGCTTTTGTTAAGTCTTCTTTCATTGGCCTTTATCTCTATTCTTTTCAGTCTCTCTCATTATTTTCTGGGACTGATTATTCGGTAGGCAGTCTCATGCTCTCTTTTGCTATCGCTTGTTCTGTGGCCATTGACACATGCCCTGGTTCATGTGCATTCAGTGTGTGGGTGCGTGTAGTTGACGGTGTTATGTTTTCGTTCATTACGTGCTGACCCTGTCTCCAGCTTCTCTTAATTTGTTACCTCCAGTGTGTATGTATCACTGCTAATTACATTCATTTTCAGTTAATTTTGTCTTACCGTCAGAATTCCTCGGGACTGGGATAACTATATAGGGTCTGGGTGCTTTTGTGGGGCTCATGCGTACACCATCAGGTGGGTGCACTGAAATTGGACCGCTTCGTGCACCAATTAAAAATTCAGTTTTGATCGTCAATGATAGCAAAATAATGATAAACACAATACATAGATACATGATAGTACGGTAGGTCAGACGGCAGCATTTCCTTCCAGAGAAGCGAGGGTTGCCCCTCTGCTTGTGGGAGGACCAGGTTACTGTTCTGGGCCCCCATCTTGATTATTTATTCAATGACTGTTATTGTTTTCCTCAATTCGATTTAGTTCTTGAACAGTTTGTGTCATAAAGTGTCTGGTGCTTCACAAGTGTCCCCCCTCTTGTGGGTGACGATTGTCTCTTGATACAGGATGCAGTATCCTTGCTATACTATGGAAAAATAGGTTAGACTAACACTTCGATGAGTCACTTTTACTGTGCATGTTCAAAGCAGGTGAGTTCCCAGTCCACCCCCCGAATCTGCTTCAGTCCTGAGGACATACTGGACACTGGTCACTGTGAAGAAATGGGAAAATGGCAATCAAACAACAAAAGGTGAAGTTCTTGTCTCTGCTCCCTCGATCTGTCCCTCGGTGAGATGATGACGTGCTGGACTCGGCTTCCTCGATCTGTCCCTCGGCGGGATGAGGACGTGCTTGACTCGGCTTCCTCGATCTGTCCCTCGGTGGAAGGAGTCACTGGAATTTCCTCAGATACTCTCTCTGAAAGTTTGACAGTTCCACTTGTAGCATGATACCATGGAGGAGCGTTCCCATTTGTGCGAAGTTAGCTGGATCTCTGATGAATGTGAGGACGTCAACCTCGACAGGTCTCCCCACCATCTCTGGAAAGTCAGTCACTAGGCGGAAGAGGACGTTGTGCATCAGTCGGATGTCTTCGGGTGACAGGAACATTTGTCCTCCCTTGCTGGGTTCAGGATTACAGGCCCTTTCCTTGATGTGAACAGTCCTTGCACTTCCATGAAGCGTGGATTGCGACCAAATAACTCAGTTTATTCCACAGCTGTCTTAAATGTTCAGAGTTTGCCGTATCTCAAATAAAGGTCAGAGTGACTGGTTCTTCCGACAATAGCTAGGCACTCTTCAATTATGCGAAAGAAAATTGTATTGATGAGTTCATCTAGAATCGCCTGTGGTGGAATCATTTGTGTCCATATCACTGTACTCGGGCAGTACACTGAAGGCTTCCGTGATGACGGTAAGCAGCTGCTAGATTATCTTCTTGTTGGCAGGATCTTGGATAAAGTCTGAGACACTGGTGACCCTCCCTACTAGTGACGGATTTGATACAATACTAACTGTAAATAGCTGAGCACGTCCCTTGTGATGTTTCTGCTGGGAGACACCATAAGTGCTGCCAAACAAAGTCTTGGTATTGGATGATTCAGGATACTGTATTTTGTTCTTAAATAAAAGTCCTTAATTACTGTCTTTTAGGGTCTTGTTTCTCAACAATGCTTAAGTGTGGTTTGGTTTACAAGTTTGTGTAGGTGACCATGTTGTGGCTTACATGCGCAATTTTCTTCTTCACCCTGCAACTAAGATGCAGAGTGTCAGTTTTATGTCCTTATCCCCCGTTTTGCTCAAAGGAAATGTCCAATTTAAGCCACACTTGCTACAGGTTCCTTTTTTTTTTTTCTTTGCTTTGCTGCTCATGCGTCGTCCTTCCTCATCATGGATCTCGTCTGCACGTGCTGGGGTTCTTCCCCGTTGTCTGTGGTCTCTTCACGGTGGGGTGCAGCTAGAGAGTTTTCTTCCGACATAGGGCTTAATGTCATTGAGAAAAATCCATGCTCTCCTGCCCTGCAGTTTTACAGCTGAAGGAGTGCATGTAACGCTCACCTGACTCCCAGGAGGCGCTGGCCTGGTTCGTGCTGCTGTGACCTCTTCTAAGGTGATGCGCAGGGTTCAGAAGACGGACTGGACCGGGCCCCCAAATCTGGCTTGTCTGACTCGCAGAAGTATCCTTCTGTAGGCGAAAATAGGGGATTAACTGTCTGCGGGGTAATGCAATCGGCCTCCCACTTTCCCCTCTCACCCTCCTCGAAACCCTTCTGTGATTCCTCGTAGCGTCTCACCTTAGGATCTGGAAGGACGAGCTCTCCATCCTGCTTCTGATGCAGGGGCGTGTTTGTATCCAGTTACTTCACTGGGTTTTCAGATTGGTGAGAACCAAACTTGCTTGGCTTCCAGGTAAGTTTTTTGATAAGAGGTTCCCCTTGTGTCCATGCATTAATGTACTAATGCTAGTGTCTTTTTCCCCATAGGGGCCGGGGTACGGAATGCCGGGGAACAGGCACCGACCCGAGATGAGAGGTGAAATCCTTGTAGAAATCAGGTAAGTCTTTAATGAGCGTTTTTTGGTAATGTCTTAATTCGCTCATTAACGCTGATGTCTCTTTTTCCCCCTTAGGGGCCGGGGTCCGGAAATGCCAGGATGCGGCGCGGACCCGAAATGAAGAGGGAATGAATCAACTGGTAAGTCTTAACATGGAGATTTAGCTTTCCTTATTCCCTTCTCTCTCTCACCTTTTGTTCTGGTCTTTTTCTCCCTAGGCGCTGGGGCGTGACTGTGAATCCGGATGATCGCTGCTGAACATGGAGGCGCCCTGAAAAGATGAGTGGATCGCTGCAGCGCCGCATTCGACGCGATGAGCTTTTAAATAAAAGTCTTCCTTTTCAGGATTGTCGGCGAGATGTCTCCGGGATGCGGATTTAGCAGGTAAGGACTTTTCCTTCTTCTGTTCTCTTCTTCTCTTCCTTTGCAGGTGATCCAGGATGCTGGCAGGCGTGGCAGAAGTCAGGATGCAGGAGCAGACACGGTGAGCGTCCAGCTGCTAGATGCAGAACAACGCGAAGCACGTGTGGCTGTTCAGGTGGGGTTTAAATAGCCTTGGAAGAAGTTCCAGGTATGTATCCTTCCTCCAATCCGGTATGTATCCTTCCCCGACCACGCCCGGATGGTAAATTAGTCACACAGGTAAAGTAGTTCCTTTCAGGCCTCAAGGAGGCTGGGATCCTGCAGCATGGTCTGCATCAGGTAAGTGCACCCAAGCACTTCCATAATGAGCCTGGCGCCATAGGCGCCAGGACACTGTCCAAAGGGCCCCTATATGGGGTTAATGGGTCCTTCCTTGGGGACTGGATGTCCGCTTTCGGGGACGCAGGGCTTGAACCGGCTCCCCGGGAGCGGGCATCATGACAGTGCAGTCCTCTACGATGAAAGGGCCATTGAATCTTGGCTCGTCCCACCTCTTCCTCGTGTGTTTTTTTTACCAACACCGCATCTCCAGGAAAGACGAGTGGAACACGTAGACCTTGAACTGCATCTGTTTGTGTCTCCTGCTGTGTTTTGTGCTGTGATGCACGCTTTTCGTCGCCGCTGCAATTGGTCTGAAATTACAGTAAGGCTGGATGTCATGCAGTTCAGATATTTACTCATTTCGGTTCCTAGGACCTCCTGGGTTGACTGGGCATATAGCTCTGTCTCGAGGTGTTAGGGGAGTATTCATTCTCCTTCCTGTGACTATTTCGTGCAGCGTAAGATGATGGTCGGAGCCTGGTTGGTTCCGCTGAGCATACAATGCCAGTGGAAGGCAGTGCAACCATGCCCTCTTTAGAGTAAGCTTCAACTTGGCTATCCTTTCCTTTAACAAGCCGTTGAGCCTCTCACAAATACCATTACCTTCCGGATGATACGCCGACGCGAACTTGTGCTTTATACCAAGCAACGAGCTAATCTGCTCAAAGACTGCATTTACAAAATGAGCCCCATTATCGGAGCTCATCACTTCACACACACCCCTCCCCCCATCTAGGGAACACTTCCCTCACTAGGAATTTGGCCGCACAGGTAGAGTCTGGGTGTGTACATGGACCTGCTTCTATCCATCTAGAGAATGGACACGCCACTACAATTAAGTACCTGTACCAGTTACACACTTGAATCATGTCGACATAGTCGATATGTAAGTGCTGAAAAGGCCCATTTGGCCGGGGGATGACTACGCTCACTACTTTTAATGTGTGCCCAGCAGTGAATTGCTGGCAGATTATGCAGATCACCATAAAGAATGCAACATGCTCAGCTAAATTCGGTATAAACCAGTCTTCCACGAGCGTTGCAGCTAGGTTCTCTTTTGACATGTGTAATGGGTAATGCAATTGCTCCAATGCTATTTTCAGTAGGGCTACAGGAATTACTAGTTTACCAGTGCTGTCTTGCTGCCACAATCCGTCAGAGGGGTTTAAAGAACACCCTCAACCTTTTCCACAGGTTCTTCTCATCCTGTGGTGCCTCCTCTTGAAGCTCCATTAATTGCATCTGCCCCAGATTACTGCAGGCTTCGGGTGTGGTACGTGCCATCATTCTCTCATGGGTGCACGCCACTTCCACTTCCATGATCGTCTCACTTTGAGGGAATACGCTTGGCTTCCATGTCTGCTGCATGGTTCCGCGTGACACAAGGTCTGTCCCTTTCGTGAGGGCGGCGCATTTCACGACCACAATGCCCACTGGGAGCTGTAGTGTCTTATTCAGCCTGTCCAATAAGGTTGCATGCTGCACTGCCGTGCCGTCTGCTCAGAGGTAGCCCCTCCTTTTCCAGCGTACTAGTCCTGCGTGCACTGTGGACGTCACATGGGCTGAGTCACTGTACACTGTTACTTCCTGGTCTGCGTGATTCTCAATGGCCAGTATCAACACCAATAATTCTGCAGCCTGCGCCGAATAATGAGATGGTATTCATGCACTGACGAGTACTCGAAATTCTCTGTTTGCTATGTGCTTCATCACGCCAACGCCTCTGTATCTGTCAGTCTTCTTGGGCGATTCTCTAAGAACCGTCAATAAAAACGATCTCCCCTACCGTCAGGGCATTTATTTTCACCCTGGGGATTTCATCATAGAATTCTTCATAGTTTGCACAGTCATGTATTGGCTCTCCTTCAGTGACTGGCTCAGCTATGAACGTGGCTGGGTTCACTGTTTTACATCAAACTATTTTGATCGATGGATTAGATATGATCACTTCATATGCAGAAGCTCTCTGAGATGTCAATGTGCCCTTTGGTTTCTCTAAAATGGCAAATAATGAGTGCTCGATGTATAAAATCTTGGAACATCCCATCATAATGGTTTTCACCTTCTCTATGGCGAACGCTCCAGCAGCTAAACTTTGTTCGCATGGGAATTGCCCTTTCATTACTGGGTCTAGGTTCCCACTGTAGTATGCCAGGGACTTGTACCCCAACAAGGGGTTTTGCGCAAGCACTGCCGTCATAACGCTACCATCGGAGTGCGAGAACAGGTAGAATTCCTCTGCATAATTAGGAATCCCGAGAACTGGAGCTGTACAAATCGCTCTCTTGAGTTCTGCAAACCCCTTTTCCATTGCTTCAGTCCATTCAATCTTTTCCTTTGTCGCCTGGGCCTTCTTCAGGGCCTGGAGCAAGGGCTTGGTATATGAGCTGTAATCGAAGAACCATGCCCTAACAGAATTGCATAGGCCTAAAAAGCTCTGCATTGGTTGATCGTGATTGGCTTAGCCGTGTTCATGATGGCTTCAGCACTTTCTGGGGTGACCTTTTTATCTTTATGTGAGATTAGCTGGCCTATGTATAGCACCTCCTGTTGACAATATTTCAACTTTTCCTTGTCAACCTTATAACTTTTCCCAGCCAGTATAGTCAATAGCTGAATAGAATAGTGTCTGCATTGTACTTCCGTTGAGCTGCAGATCAAGATGTTGTCCGCATACTGCAAGACAACACTTTTTAATGTAATATTGCTTAGGTCCATCTGTAGGACTCTGTTGAAAATGGACGGGGTCTCACAGTACCCCTGTGGCAACCTCATGCTTTTCAGATGCATTTGTCTGAATGTGAATGACGTCAGATCTTGAGAGTCACACTGCAACGGGATTGAGAAAAAGGCATTTTTCAAGTCAATCACCGTGAAATATTTTGCTTCGGTTGGTATGTTACATAGGACTGTAGATGGATTAGGGACTAGAGGGAACTCGGCTTCAACAATATTGTTTAATGCTCTTAAATCTTGGATTAAACGCCAAGACCCTCCCTTTGATTTCTTGACGGGATACATCGCTGTATTACAGGGTGACTCTGACGTCACTAAAATGCCATGGTCCATCATGGCGGAAATTGTCTTCGCGATCCCTTCATCCGCCTCTCTCGACATGGGATATTGTCACGCTCTCAGTAAAATTGCTCCTGGTTTCAGTTTAATTTTCACTTCTCCCACCCCCTTCATGAGGCCTACGTCATATGGTCCTTTAGTCCATACTGAGACAGGCACCTGGGCCATGTCGCCATCAAAGTATTCCGGACGTATCATTGCCAACATCATTCTCTGAGGCACTTCTCTTTTGATCATTTTTACCCAAAATATGAGACTTCCTTCCACCCTTGTCTCTTCCGAGTCTGGTTGTTCTTCAAACAGATCATCGGTGACGTCAGTCACTCGATACCCTTCTTCAATGGCGATAATTGTGCACCTTTGACTGCCTTCATCATCGTAGCCTTCGACCCATGCTACTTTCCCTCGTACTGCTGCTGCGTACATCATGAAGGGAAATACTTGTCCCTCCTCTTCATGCATAGGTATTCTTGGTCTGAATAGAAACTCATCAGGTGTTCTCATAGTTCTATCTGCAAGGCCTGGTAATCCGGCCATAAGCACAAGCATGCCATATGCGAAAACTTCTGGCTCTAATGGTATAGCTCTCATGGCTATGAGTCCCGAGTATGCCCTGACCATTTCGCACACGTTTGAATAATGCATTCCTGGAGTGGAGCATACTATGCCCTCCGCCGTGAAAGTGATTTTCATGTTCAACTTTGTCATTAAGTCACGACCCAAAATGTTTACTGGGGCCTGACGTGAATATAATAAAGGTACATTCATTTTGCACTCTCCTATGGAGACTGGGAGTGTGTCTGTAAAGGGAACTCGACTTTGAGCTCCTGTAAAACTGAGTATCTCTGGCCTCGCCAAACAAGGAAAACTTGCCTTCTCGTATGCACGAGCGTATTGCACCCGTGTCAACTAAGAAGGAATATTCTTTACCCCCTATGACAACATTCACTCTCGGTTCCCTATTAGGGTCTGGTGTCACTGATAGGATAGAGCACACCAGGGTTCCCAGTGAGCTGTCCTAGTTCATATACATGTTCGGCCCACTGTACACTTGTGGATTCTCTCCACTCCCTGGGCTGCCTCCCCTTCCAGAGTTTGTGCCCTGAGACGTTTGCGGTGGTGCCTGTTGAAATTGCCCTTGTGGCAAATTCCCCATGTTTGGGGGGTTTGAACCCCTTGCTGCGCACCCTGCTGCACGCCTGGTGCTTGCTGCTGCACTGTGTGATATTGTGCATTGCCCTGTTGCGAGATCGCAGGTGGATTCGCCGTGCCTGCTCCCATTCCTTGGCTATTCTGCCACGCGTCTTGGCTTCTACACGTGCGCGCTAAATGCACCTTCATTCCACACAGCCAACATATGGGCGGTGGTCGGATTATTTGTCCTTTTGACATATCAAGGCTGCTCGTTTGCACATTTTGAAAGCCTCCTTGATTACTTTGGAAACCTCCTCGATTACTCTGCTATCCTCTTCCTCTAAATCCTCTTCCCCTTGGGTACTGTCCTACGTTACCCTGGTTATTCTACTGGGGGCTAGCCACCTGTTGTATATTCTGTTCAGCTGGGTTTGTTAGCATGGCTCCTTCAATTGCATACTTTGATAACTTCTTTTGCACCAGCTTCGCTTCCTCACCCTTTCGAGTTTTCTCCTTTTTCCGATTCTTTTCTTGTAACAATCTACAGTAATGTGCGATAGTTAACTGTATTTCAGCCCAAGGTTTAGCCTCAACCCCTACCAATTTCTTGAGCTGTTTCTGCACTGATTCTGGCAACCCTTGGCATAAAATGTGGTAAAACACTGGTATAGATTTTGTCCAAGATTCATGCGTTTCGAGCACCCACGCGTCTTGGAAATTCTGGATATAAATCAACTGATCTTCTGACTCCTTCATTTTTCGAGTCATTATAGCTCCCATATCAAAAGTGTCTGGGTAAAGCACTCGTAGCACTTTCCATACAGCTGCTCGGCAATTATTAAAATGGCGCTCCGTTGTGCGCAGTGTTGATTATGGTTACACTAGGGTACCCTGCCCGTGTCCACACATCGTCTGCTCTCTCACCAAGTATGGCGATCAAGAGACCTTTAATGTCCCCTATAGCTAATGTGACATCGCCTGTCATTTTTTCTAACTCGTGTATCCACTTCCCGGCTCCCGATGTCAGCATTGGAAGCTTGTTTTTCAGGTTTTCTCAATCCAGGTGTGGCCATGGAATATACTGCGGTCTTGCTCCCCCCTTTTCTAATAGCGGAAATCTTTCTCTTCCCCCATAGCTCTTCTGTCTACCGCTGGGGTAATATTCCTGCATTGCCATCTGCCTGGCAATGTCCTCAACCTGTCTGCAAAGGCGGGTGCCGACACCCCCATCTGACCGTGGGGTGTCCCTTCATGCTGGTAGGATTGCGTGGCAGACTGACGTCCTTGGTGCGGACTCGCCAGCGTCTGACCATCTTACCCCTTTGTCCCTTGGGAGCCGCTTTTCGCGCCGTCTCCCTTCTTTATTTATCTTGCACTCCGTCTCTTCTCCAGAGTCGGACACTGATTGTTCCCAATTCACGCAACTCCTTGTGTCATCACCGTTTTTACCGATTTCTAGTCTGTCCAAGGACAGTCTCCTGCTCCCACTACTTCGGGTAACATCCTCAGTTTCGTACAGCTGAGTGGTCTCCAGGCGCTCGTCTTCCCTTTCCCGTTGGGATATTTGTTCTAGCCCCATTTCATCATATATCTTATCGATCGTTTCCCCGATGCTTCTGGTGTCGAAGTCATCTTCAATATTTGTCCTGGTCATGCCTGGTACTGAGTTGTACGCAGGAAAGAATTCTTCAATGTCTTCCCATTCTACAACAGGATTTGGTTTTTTAACTTCCCGCTCCAGATATTCGAGATTGCGTGCCCTCTGTCTACGCTTACGTTCCTCGCCTCTTCTTGGACCTTTTCTTCTTTTCTCCTTTCATTTCTACGTTCATCTGCCCTTCGAACTTCCACATCTTTTCATCTCTATCCTTTTTTCACGTACCCATTGCTCTTCTTCCAACCTTAGCTGTTTCTGTCTGTACTGGTCATAGGCTGCTTTCTGTTTGCGATCGAGCTGCTTTTCTTGCTCCTCGCTATATAGCTGTTCTCGCCTCAGCCTATCTTTCCTTCTTATCCTTTCGTCCCTTAACTCCTTTTCCTTCTCCTCCCTTCTCAGTGCCTCATCGGACTTCTCTTTAGGTCTCATATCATCACTTCCTTTTCCATGAAGTTTCAGCAATATCTGTCCTCCCATCCATTCGTCTTTTGTGAATTTTATCTCATCAGTTCTGTCTTCACTTCCTTTCCATTTCTTTCCCTCTCTCTCCTTATCGAGAGATGCACTTGTCTGTGCCTGATCCTTCCTCTCATCATCGCGTCTCCTTGTCCCTCGGGACTGCAGAGGTAAGATTCTTATCCTGATCCTTCCCTTTATTTTCGTCACTACTGTACGTAGGTGACTCATATGTGGGGTTGCTATACCCCGTGGCTGCCTTGGGCTCTTAATGGGTAGAGTCCCTCAGGCTTACTTCCCTCAGTTTCTGTTTCAGGCGGGGCAAGTGGCACGTTAGACATCTCACCCCCCTCCGTGCATACGTTTAATATCCAGTCAGCAGGTGGCTCTTCTTCCTTCGACTGTTCGAACATTTTCCAAAGTTCTACAACGCAAGGCTTTTCTCTAGTTTTTTGCCTGTATATGTAGCATGCAAGTAAGTTTTCATATGCTGTAAGACGGCTTTAGATAAAGACCCATTTTGTGGCCACGGCATAAACATCTTGTTGGCAGTACCCTTAACCCACTCGGTGCTATATTTCTTAAGCTTGGGTGCATGTTTCTGCAGTTGTTTACATAAGTATGCTAATGGAGTAATGTCTTCCATGCTTAAATCTGTTTCTGACAATATTTTTATGCACTTCAACTCTCCCAACAATATGAGTGAGCACCAAATACCGCAAGCTCCAATACAATCTTTTCCCACCAAAACTTTTGTATCACCAATTTACTCAAGAACATCAATTTTTGTGCGATTCCCTCTCAACTATAGAATTGTGTAAAATCCTTACTTAGTTTCAAACAAAAAAGACAAAATTCCTTACATGTGACATACAACAGACACTTGACAGACTAGACAGACATCAGCTGGACACAAATATCTCTGCCTCTAATTTGTACCCGACATGGGGTTTAAACAAACCCCTTTTACGACGTCTTTAAACGTGGTAGTAGCTAGTCGCCCCCTATTATGTGGGCTCCGAGTTCACGTTTCTTCTGACCACTGTATTAAAGTGCAAGAATAAGGCGTATCCTCTCTTCTCGGGTGTCAACCCCAGTATCTTCTCGGGTGTCTACCCCGGTATTCAGTTATTCTCGAGTCATATATATATATATATATATATATATATACATACATACATACACACACTTCTCTACTTCTGACTATTTTGTTTTTCTCCACCTCCCTCCGTTACCTTTTCCCTTACTTGTTCTAATGCCTAATGACATTTGCCAAAGCATTCAATTTGTGTTTCACTCACCGCTCGCATGGTTCCTCTCTGGATCCTCTGCCGCCGTTACCGCCTCCTTTAGTCTTTCGCCTGTTCCACTGCCCGTAGGAATGGAAGGGTTTATGTTATTAAACGGGTCCCTTCAGACACACTGCAGTTTTTGGATAGATTTAAACTATCATTGTCCACGGGAAGCTTCACAGTCTACTCGGCCAAATGACGCAGGACTCGTGATATTGCTGAAGACCTATAGTTACTTCGTGTCGACGGTCAATAGGTGTCTAATTTTAATCAATAATCGATGGTCAGCAACCATTCTCTGCTACCAAGTGTACAAGAGGGAGGCGTGACCTCCGACAGGCCCATGGGATCAGAGCTCACCCTCGAGTACTTTAAGACAAGATAGCTGTACCTTGAGGTGGTTGGAGTGCGGGATTCTCTTACTCCAACACCAATCAATAAGGACAACTCAATGGTTTGGCAAAGGGAAGTCTGTTTAATGACAAGTACAAAAAACGGGGAAACAATAGGAAATCATTAGTGATGCGATTGCCCGTCTCGTTTCAACTTCCCAATTCTTCATTCAGACAGCAATAGTTATAGCAATTTCTCGTCATCATTGACGTGTAAAACTCAAATGTTTGTCATGCAATTCTATTGGTTAAAAAAGACAACTTAAGTATAGGTACTTTCTGTATATGGTAACGGAGTGTGGGGATTGGATAACTTATCGGGTGGGCATCTAAGCTCATCCCTCTACATTACTCGTGCAAGACGTCACTAAAAGTACGACGTCTCATTGGTTCTACTAGCTATAGGACCCTTTTTTTGGTCTATTGTGACTGGGTCGGTTACACCCCTAGGCATAAATCTCCAGTTTAATTAGCAGCATGCAGAATGATCACCCAGGTGCGGTATGCCCCAAGATTCACCCTGCCTCCCTTCCATCAATCAGTACTTTAGGGCTATGTGTCAATTAGTTGGTCGAGGTTGGCCACAAAACTGTAGCTTCTTATCAGGAAAGGTTATGGCATCCTCTGGGTTTGGGTGACATCAGACGTTGGTACCTCTCCGTGCTTGGCTGGTCACGTGTCAGTGCACCGTAGAGCTGCTTCATTTTCCTTCTATTTGCGCATTCGATTCTCCCTTCAGCCTTGCCACCTGCCTGGGCCTCCTTATCTCGACCTTCACGAGGCAGGCTGCTATGCTCTTAAGTTTCGATTCTTCGAAGTTGCCACTCTGCTCCCTTACTTGGGTGACCTCGAATTCCCAGGCATGAGCTGCTTCTTGCTAAGTTTCGATTCCACTCTTTCATCTGGCTTTGTGCTGGTAGATGAATCCTGGCCTGTTTGACCCCTACCATCCTGGGCTTAATTCTGCTTTTGTAAAATGGATTTGTATAATGTGCTTCTTTGAGTTCTTTGAGGTAGATATATAGTTGACGCTTACCGCTCTATTCTTCTACTAAGCGTAGCAAGCAGTACCGTTTCCTTAGCTTCTTGCATTACAGACGTTAGCCAGTTGTATTTTTCATCCTGCTTTATGGTTACGTTTCTTTATATTTCAACATTGTCTCTTCTTTTAAGTCCATTACATCTTTATTCATATCATTTCATCTTTGTGTGTCATCCTTTGGTTATTTGGTTCATCTGTATATCTGTGCGGGCCATTGTGTTGTCACCATTCGCCTTCGATTAAGGCCCTTTGGGTCTCTTCGGGGACAGTTTGTAAGTAGTCTTCATTTCGTGTCAGCTGCTGGTACGGTTGTCTCAATGGGTACCGTACTGCCCATCGTTGTCTGGTTATTCAACAGGTATTGCTCTTCTGATGGGCACTAGGCAGAGCCCTAGTGTTGCTCTCTGTTGATTTATTTGCTCCTCATACGTCACATATCTCGGCGAGTATGTTCCTGGTATTTCGCAATGGGTGGCTGGAGTGCAGGCCATATTTGGGACCTCCTCTACAGTGTGATTTCCAATTCAAAGTATTTAAAACTTCCATTCTCATTCGAAGTGTGCACTGTTGCTCATATTATAGCTTATGTTTGATAGGATCCTTTACATATTGCTCCCATAGAGGTTTATATCAATTTAAGGACTTTTTGCACACTTTTCATTGGTTTTTTTGCTCAGCCATTTTTCGGGTGTCATTTTAAAAGTGTA
The DNA here is from genome assembly GCF_040938575.1 of Ambystoma mexicanum. NCBI lineage: Eukaryota > Metazoa > Chordata > Amphibia > Caudata > Ambystomatidae > Ambystoma > Ambystoma mexicanum. Next base: position 155,784,803 of record NC_090941.1, on the reverse strand, counting down.
AAATTTCCAATACGTTTTTCTCTCTTGTTTGTGGAGGGAAGATTGTATTCAAATCCTGTATACTGTTCTATATTCCTGAATACCTGCTGCATCCTTACATCTGTGTAGAATTGTTCATTTGTGAATTAAGAACTTTTCAGGGGGAAATCTTAACTTAAATCTTTTCAACAAGCCAAAACTGTTCTTTTCCCTGTGTTTTATATTCTGTGTTGCTAAAAAGTGAATTCAACTGCATTACTTACTTTCTTATTTGTATTGTCACCACATTGATGACCCTGTGAAGAGGGGATGGCCGACCCCTCTCAACCTGGGGCAGGAGCCTACCAGGGTGTTTTCCAGAACCTGTCCTGCCGAGAGGCGGGGTGATGGAGTCAGGATGACTCCATTCTGTGTTACCTCAAACGTGCCCGGTTACAATTGAGGAATACGACAGCCAATCACCCCTTGCATACCTTATTCTGTGCAGGACAGTGTTTTCTCTCTTCCATTTCAGAGCTACCAAGTCCAGAATCCCTTGCTGTGAAAGAAAGAAGTTCCAATACACTGGCAAGGAATTCAGCGATGAAGACCATGTAGACAAAGCATTTCATGCTGAGGACCGGAAATCAGGATGCTCCGTTACAGATTACAAACACAAATTGACCATTACTGTACCGGTCAGCGATAGCAAAGCTCCAGCGGACCAATGCTTGAAAAGGGAGTGAGGCTTGTAGGGCTCTTCATGGTTTCCCACCTGTGTAACACACAGAGGGAGAAAGATAGAAACGTTTGTTCCCTTTAGAAACTCACCTCAGCAAGTACGACTTTAGATAGTAGAGGTTACCGAGCTCCAGGGAAAATCTAGGGGATTAGGAAAGTTTGGTCTAGGGTGGTGGGAGACCACAGAGAGACACGAGAGATAAAAGGGATGTCCCTTAGTTTGACCCCCCTTGAAATTCTTTATAGAAAACATTGAACCATCTTTGTGAGTTGGTGTGTTCTGGAGGCCATCTGTGACAATATTCTGTGTTAGGCAGGTACAAAGAACACAGTGTGAGGATTCTTATAACATTGGTAGCTGTATCCCAGAGTAATCTAAACCAAGACATTTAAGAGCAAATTGCTAGATTAATGATGTATACCAGACTGCTTTAATACGAATATCCTTTATTGGTTCCAGGTCTGTTTTGCCGGCTTTTGCTTTGACGCCTTTGCTGTAAAATGTAGCCTTGCTGCCCACCCAGTCCAACCATGTCCTACACAGAGAAAGGGAGGGGGCCCCCCCCCCCACTTCACTCATACCCTGCATACCTCCTTATTTTCAAACTTCGTCACAAACTGCACACCCACACTTGCCTGGCTCTCACAGCCCCGTCGCAGCCCACCTCTTCCTGTAGTTGCTACACTGTTGCCTCTTCCTCCAGTCACCTCTTTGCTGACACACCCACCTTCATTCCAACTGCCTGCTCACCTCTTGACCCGGATGCCACAGCACACCTGCACCACCTTTGCAGCACGATAAGGATCCACCATGCACCAGCATCATGATAAAGGTTTGCACGGCAAACATGGCACAGCCAAGACAATTTACCCTTTTTATTTATTACAAAAATTCAAAGCTCTATGTAAAACATTTCTTGCAAGTCGACTCTCCCTTCAACAATTTCACCTATCTATTGGAGCAATTTTTTACTAAAAGACTATCACAGTGGCCGCTTGACAAATGAAGATTTGCAGTTTGCTTACGCCTGTTGTCTGTGCCTTCGGGGGGCTGGAAAACATCTGTACTGCCAGCTGGCTCAAATCTCATAAACAGAGCATAATCCTTCCTGGGTGGATGTCCATCCATCATGATCTCGTCATCAATTTGTCTGTAAAAAGAAAAAAAAACACGATAATTTAATATACAATCCATAATATGGTACCTTACTTAGAAAAAGAGCATTTTGTATTTAGCAATTACATTGGACATTTTGTTTTTAGATTCTTCTACAAACCCAAACTATAGAAGGCCATCACACAATGGTAAATAAGGCATACACACTGAAGCTGTGATGATTTTAAGATAATCAGGAATGTACGATTGTATTTATTTTTTAGTTTTATCTAGTGCGCACTGGTTCCCAAAAGGCATCAGTATGCTGCATAGCAAAAGAAGTGACAGTAAAACATGAGCGTCAAATGAGGCCAAAACAACAGTTTGCCTAACAGGTTTATTAGGACCACATGCCTTTGGTAGGATAGGACGAGAAAGCTCCGGATCATGTAGTAATTTAACAAAACAGCTTGTATGCCCTGAGTGTAGTTTTAGGATGACCACTCTTGGCGAGTACTGCGATTCGATTTCCCAGATTACAAGCAAGGAATTTATGCTAAAAGTGGGGCGAATAGCGGAGCCCATAATGCAAAGTAGGGCTGTTTTGGGTCATAGAAAGGGGATGAGAGGGCAAGGGGTGTTCTCAGAATAACAACCAGAGGTTCTACTATCAAGGGATATCAAAACGAAAAAACAAATTGATTGACAGCATGTGAGTAACTCCAACATACAAGTTGAGTTGTAGAGATTAACTGGAAATAGCAGAATAAACAGAACCCAAAGTCTTGTAATGGACTACCTTCCAAGTACCATATTTACCTGTAGCAGTTCAAACCCCCATAGAATCTTCAAACCAGCCTATATTCTAAGATACTAGAACAGACCCTATAGCACGCCACAATCAATGTCCTGGAGTGAAACAAGTGCTCTATTAAGACAAGAAAGAAATCTTAATTCCAACAAAGGTGTTGCCAAAACATTCAGTAAATGGTTACAAGTAGCAGGGGTCAGCGCAGAGGCAAAGTAACAGATCAGGAGGCGGGGCACGGTTAGGGTGAGTGAACCCTTACAGTTGACATCCAATTGTGCAAACACCAAATTTGTTAGAAGATGGGGGTGTGCTCTACAACAAAAGGGACAGCAGTTAAGGGGGAGGTGGGGGGAATTAGTACCAAAGGTTTAGATAAGTCAAGGGAAGAACGTTCGACCACCAAGGTGTTTCTATGGTCTCATTTCATGTTCAGCATTGGGGTAGTCTTTTAGTGAAAACGCAAGTTCAGTGAGGTATAAATGCACAAACTTATCTAGGAGAATCATTAAAAAGGCATGAAGGTGGCCACCAGGGGGCGCACAGGCAATGGCTGCCTGAGTGCGGAGCTCCCGCTGTAGCTGGGCTTTGGCAAGGGATTGAGCCCCCCCCCCCAGAGCCCCCCTGGCGGGCCCACTCCAACGATTCCACTGCCCCCCCCCCCCCGAGCACCTCCTGGGCGAAGGAGCGGCCTTCGAGACCCCCGGGAGACGGAGGATCCGGACCCGGGACTCCCCACACCGGGTGAGGAGCACGGCTTGGAAGGCCGCGGAGCAGGAGGAGAGGCAGACCCTTCCCCCATAGCCCGGCCCGCCCTCCCCCCCCCTCGACTACCCTTCTCCCCGACCAGAGGCGGGGAACGGGTCGGCATCGGCCCGGGGACACCGCCGCGGTCCGGGGGACGCTCCCCCACCTCACCGCGCGCTTCTCCCCGGCCCGGCTGGTCACGTCCGGGAGGCTCGCCCCCGAGGAGAAGACGGCGTGACCCGCCCGGGGGCCTGAGGCGGGCTCTGGGGACCGGCGCCACCCCCCCCTGCCCACGAGGTGTGATCGAGGCAGACGGCGTGGGCCGGGGCTGGAGGCCCCCCCCCCTCCCCCCTGGATCTTCGGACGCAGGCGGCCACAGCCCAACGGCAGAGGTGAGGCAGCAGAGCCGGGGGAGGCCCGGGGACCGCTCCCCGCGGGCGTGCGGACCCCTGGAGCATGCCGGAGGCACGGCCCCCCCACCCCCTCCAACACAATAACACCAACGGACAAGGGGTCACTTGGGTGTGAGGCCCCTGCTGGTCACAGGCGGGGCGTGTGCCCGCCCGGGGGTGCCCCTCCACCCCCACCCCCAGGAGGGGGAATCAAAAGGGAAGAGGGGAAAGGGGGGGGGGGGAAGAAAGAGAAAAAGGGAAAAAAGAGAAAAAAAGAGGAGAAAGAGAAAAGAAGGAAAAGAAAGGGGAAAAAAAAAAACAAGTAAGAAGAGAAGAGAGAAGAAAGAAACAAAACAAAAAGGACACGGACAAACAGCCAGGCCACCACTGGTCCCGGAACGCCCTTCCCCCCCCCCCCTGCTGACTCAAAGATATCCTCGACACTAGTGTAACAAAAGTGACGAATGTCACAATGATCTTACAATTTAAACAACTGGCAGGTTACCCCAAGGACTCACCGTTAGCTCTCTTCTTGTCCTGTGACTGACACATTCTAGCAGGGGAAGACTCTCCTTGCTCCAGGCGGGGAGATGAAAGTGAAAGCCTCCCAAGTACCTCTTCCCCTTCCCGGATAAACCAGGTAAGAGAAGAAGTCCCCGGGAAACCCTCTGGGGAAGAAAACCCTGTGCCGATGGTAGCGGTAAGATGTCTTCAGGTTTCAGGTGGAGATTCCGGTGAAGTCCGGAGGACGCTTGTCTTGAAAGAGAAAGAGACTGGTAAGTACAGGCAGGTAAGTGGAAAAATGGATATATGAGATATATAGGTATGGTGATTACCCTTAAACGGGAATGAAATGTGGGTAAAGGTGCCAGCCAGAGACTTCAGAGGACTTCTGAGAAAGTAAGGAAGGTTTTGATGAGAACAAGTAAGATAACTAAAACGGAATAGTGAAAAGCCACTGGGAAGTCTTTACCTGAGAGGAATGGAGGGCGGAGCTAGGAGTTGTTTCGATAGAACAGAGTTTAGCACGGGCGGTCTCAATACCGGGGTAACATAAGCCTGTAGCTATACGAAGTAAAAGAGATCAGTAAGTCGGGAAAGGAAGAGAAAGCGGGCATTTGATATGTCGGAGAATTCCGAAATAAGCTTACCGCCCTCCGAAACGAGACCGGTAGGCAAACTTTGGTGAGAAGGAGATGGAGTCCGTGGAATCGGGAGACAGAGAGGCAGTGGAAAATGCACTGAAATTCAGACAGAGCAGAACAGTTTAGAATGTTGAAAGGTAGTGTTTTAGCAAGCCGTATCAGGATTCCTAGATGCGAACTTACGTAGCGTTGTTGAAGCAGAGTAGCAACGCAATTGTGTGCTGATCACAGGAACAGATATACCTACACTCGGGTAGGGAGACAGCACTTCCTGGAAACCGAGTCGTGCAGAATCTAGACCCGCAACTCCAGTTACGGCGGCCATCTTACTAGGAAAAATGGCCGCCACCTGTCGTCCAACGATCCATCGATGCCACAAGGACCACCGCCTTCGAAGGGGCGTGACAACTAGCCCTACGGGCTACAGGGCTCCCGACGTCCTTCCAAGGTGTATCCAGCAAAGGCCCCGACCCCCCACGAGGAGTTTGGATGGGGTGCGAGGCCCCCACCAGGTGACGGTGGGGCGTGTGCCCGCCCCCCCCCTACAACGTGCAACACTCTACAACCCCGGCTGGTGCCGGCCCAGGACGGGTTTGCCCCGTTGGGCGGTCCCTTGGTCCCGGGGGCCCCCCCGCAGACGTCCCCAGGAGAACGGCCTCACCCCCCCGCCAGGGACATTGAGGCCCAGACAGTGGACTACGGGAAGACACCCGACGAGCTGGCGGGAGTCCTTGCAGGTATTTCGCTTCCAGGAGGGCAAAAAAGGCGACGAAGGTACAAGTCGGAAAAGAACCATGGCCCAGTCGGAAGACTCAGCCCCCTCCTCCTCAGCCATGGAAAGGGGCTTCGCCTCAATCTTACAAGAAATCAGAGACATGCGCACCGACATTGCACAGAAGTTTGAAAAAATTGACCAAAGGGTGGAATATATCGAAGACAGATTGCACCAGGTCGAGATGCAGCAAACAACCTCGGCACCCCAAGAGATTCAACTCAACATGAGGCTAGAAGCCCTCGAAAAGAGGGACGAGGAGAGCCCGCCAGATGAATGATTTTGAAAACAGGGAGAGGAGGAACAACCTCAGGATTTTCGGAGTGCCCGAAATGGAGGGGGAAACGGAGAGGGACGTCACCAGAGCGGTGCGGGACATCATCACTCTCCTGTTTGCGGAGGAGATGACTACAGAGCCTACGTTCGACAGAGTGCACAGGGCGGGGGGCAGAGCGGGGGGCCCCCGTTTGATCCTGCCCCGATTCCACTACTACTCCGAAAAGACTAAAGTGCTGGAGGAGGCCAGGAAGGCCCGAGAAATCACCTATAATAATCCCAGATTTCCATATACCAGGACCTCTCCGCATACACATTGGCTAAGCGGAGAATGTGCCGCCCCCTCACGCAGCTGCTAAAGGATAAAGGGATACGCTACAGATGGGGCTATCCCTTCTCCCTGACATTCGAATACATGGGCCAAAGATCGACCCTGATTACAGAAGGAGACATCCGTGGTGCGATCCAGGAATACGTGGTGGACACGAGCCCCCGGAGGGGCCCATCGGGCCCAGGGGGAGGCGGACCCGGTGACCACGGCCCGTCGAGGGACAGGAGAAAGAGAACCGGGACGTGCAAATTCAGGAAAATGAACACCCCATCGCCAGCAAAAGAAGGCGGGCGGAACGATTCCGAGGACTGAGAACGGACTCGACCTGTTATGATCCAAAACGGCACTCGGAGGAGTCGGAGGTTCACTCTTTGACTGCATCCCCACGAACAGCAAGTATATGGGTCTCATAAAAAGGAATGCAGCCGTGGGAGGGTTGGGGGGGCTCAAGAGGAATAGCTTCATGGGCGATTAGCCTGGCCGCAGGGGGCAGGCTGGTGGTTCGGCCAAAAGCCAGTGCTGGCAGAACTATTTGGCTGGACGCCGGGGAGGTGGGGGTACACGAAAGTTGAGGGGGTTCAGTTTGGAGTTGGGGTTGGGGGGTAGTTGGGGTTTCATTTCATGCCCGCCTGGGTGGGAAGGGTGGGGGGAAGAGGGGAGTTCAGAGCACAATTCAAGGAGCATTCGGGAATGAGCATCACTGAGTTGTTGATCATGAGGGAAGATTTCTTAAATTATGGCTGAGGGTCTGCCTGCCCTGGGTGTGGGCTCCCTCAATGTTCGGGGCTTAAATTCTCCCACAAAAATATCCCTGGTTAGTAGGGAGTTCCGAAGAGCCAAGCTCGACATCCTCTTCTTGCAAGGGACCCACTGGCCTCTGGGGAAGGAACCCAAATTGAGGGGAGGTGGGATCGGGGAGGTCTTCAGCGCTTCCCACAAGGGCAAGAAACGAGGAGTGGTTATACTACTAGCTAGAGGAGTCAACTTCGAAAAAAGAAACCATACTGAAAGACCCGGGGGGCCGATACCTGCTAGTCCGGGGAACCCTGCAGGGGGCCCCACTCACCCTGGCGATCATCTACGGTCCAAACGAAGGCCAAGCTCAGTCCTGGGAGGAGATGAGGGATAAACTAAAGCTGTTTGTTCACGGCACGGTGGTGGTGGGTGGGGATTTTAATATGGTCCTGGACCCAATCCGGGACAGGAAAAGAACAGGCCCCCAGATCCCTAGGGCAGCAGACGAAATCATGGCCCGAACTTTCCAGAGGGTCAATTTGGAATTAGGCTTGGTAGACACGATCCCAACCCCCAGATCCGAGACCCCCTCCTTTACGTACTATTCAGCAATCCACACATCGTTTTCCAGAATAGATTACATCTTGGTGGACGAATCCCTGTTCCCATCTATATCTGGCTACAGGGTTGAGCCGGTCCCCTGGTCTGACCACGACCTAGTCAGGATTACGATAGCGAGGGAAGGGCTGAGTGACCGCGGGGGGAGATGGAAGTGCAATGACTTTCTACTAAAAGATGAGGTACTAGCGCAGGAGATATTAGAGGCCATCACTGAATTCTTTGAGTTTAACGACAATGGGGAGGTAGGACTACACACCCTTTGGGACGCCTTCAAGGCCACCTTGCGAGGAGTCCTGATCAAAATAGGAGCACGAGAAAAGAGGGTAAGGGCCGTCCAGGAAAGGCGCCTGAGGGAGAAAATTGCCCAATTTCAACCAGGGGGCTCCCCTGCAGAGCCCCTAGATGACGACAGGATGGCCGCCCTCGCCGACTACAGGCTCCAGTTGAAGGAACTCCTCCTCCAAAAAACCGAAAGAAGTCTCCAGCTGGTCAGACAGAGGTACTATGAGAAGGGGGACAGGGCGGACAGGATCTTAGCCTGGAAGCTGCGAGAGGTCCAGAGGAGTAAAATGGTGAGAGCAGTTAAAAATGAGGAGGGGAAATTAGGCCATGATGCATCCCACATAGGAGAGGCATTCCGCAGATATTATGAAAAACTATACTCGTCCGAATATAATGGGGATGAGGAGGAAATCGAGGGGTTCCTAGATTCTATACAGATCCCAGCCCTTTCCAGGGAAATGGCGGTGGGGCTGGAGGCCCCGGTGACCGAGGATGAGGTGGAGCGAGTGATTAGCGGCATGAAGGGGGGTAACTCACCGGGTGAGGATGGCTACTCAGTAGCCTTCTACAAAAGGTTCTGTTCTACCCAGGCCCTGTATCTGTTAAAGGTGTTCAACGCAGTGCTGGAGGGAGGCTTTCTCCCGGACTCCATGATGGAGGCGATCATAGTGGTGCTCCCCAAGGACGGTAGGGACCCCTCGGAGTGTACCTCCTACCGCCCGATTTCTCTGTTGAATACTGACGTGAAGATCCTGGCCAAGGTGATTGGGAGGCGGATAGAGGGGGTCCTGCCGAAGCTAGTCCACGGAGACCAAGTGGGTTTCATAGGGGGTCGTCAGGGCTCAGACAACATTCGAAAAACTATAGATTTGATCCACCATGCACAGAGGGCGGACCTTAACGCGAGCGTCCTATCCTTGGACTCTGAAAAGGCGTTCGACAGGGTCGAATGGAGATTTATGGCACTCACCCTCCAGAGAATGGGCTTTGGGCCTCAAATCCGGGACTGGGTGGCTGCACTATACAGGGCCCCGAAGGCTAGGGTTCAGGTGAACGGCAGGCTATCGGATCCGTTCTCCCTCTCGCGGGGAACCAGGCGGGGATGTCCGCTTTCCCCCTTAATTTACGCTCTTGCAATGGAGCCCCTGGCCATCGCAATCAGAGCTCAGAGATATCAAGGGGATCAAGAGAGGTGAGGTGGAATTTAAGCTATCCCTGTTCGCAGATGATATCCTGGCCTACCTGGTAGACCCGCGGCTTTCGCTCCCCCCCCTCTTGTCTCTGATGGCCACATTTGGGCGCTTCTCAGGGCTCAAAATTAACGCATCCAAATCGGTCCTCCTCCCCATGAGAACACTAGACCCAGGTTTGGACTCCCTGGACAGGTTGGAGGGGATAACAGTGGGGAAAGCCGCCATCCGATACCTAGGTGTTCTCCTCCCCAGGGACCTTTCCAATCTTGCCCCTATTAATTACGACCCCGTGATGGTGGGGATCACGGCAGACCTGAGGAGATGGGGCTCCATGATCCTGTCCTGGTACGGCCGCATGACGGCAGTCAAGATGAACATTCTTCCACGGTTGTTGTATCTCTTTACCTCTCTTCCCGCGGTCGTCCCTGACCAGACCTTCAGGGTCCTCCAAAATGCGGTCCGCGAGTTTATATGGCAGGGTAGGACACAGAGAACCGCAAAAACTGTCCTGACTTTACCCAGGGAGGAGGGAGGGTTTGGGTTGCCAGATTTCCAACTCTACTATCGCGCCGCCCAGTTACGTGTCCTCCTGGAGCATATGAAAGAGGGGCTGGGCACATACTGGTCCTATCTGGAAGACATGGATACCCATCCACTAAAGGTCCGGGACCTTTTATGGGCCCCGCGAAAATTTATCCCGAACAGACTGAAGTCCCACCCGACATTAGGCGTTCTATGGGCAATCTGGCGGGAGGGCCCCCAGACAGCACACTTAACGTCATGGCCGTCCCCAATGTCCTCTCTATGGAGCCAACCCCTCAAGCTGGGCAGCAGGGGGTTCCGCTGTGCACAGTCCTGGTCCGACTCGGGGATGGAATGGGCAGGGCAGATGTTCAGGGAGGGAGAATTCCTAACGTACGAGGAATTGAGGGACGCTCTTGGTCAGGGGTCACTATCCATCTTCGAATATCTCCGCTTGAAGGGCATCCTATGTGACCAGGCCTGGGGCCAAGACTTGAAGAGACAACTGCCCCCCCCCCCCTTTGAGAAATTTCTTGATACAGCGTCTTCTAGGAAGGGGGCGGTTTCAGGGGTGTATAAAATTTTGAACACTGTCAATTTGGGGGAGAGGAGGTGGTTCCGCTCTTTTTGGGGAACGAGTTGGCAGGGGAAGAGATCTCGGAGAACGCCTGGTCCAGGATCTTTAAAATAGCCTTCCACGGGAATTTATTTACCGCGGATATGGAACATAATCTTAAAATCCTCCAGGGATGGCACAGAGACCCTGCAAAGTTGTCAAAAATGTTCCCAGGTGTTTCCCCAGCATGCCCAAGGGGTTGCGACCAGGTTGGTTCGAGGGCACACATGTGGTGGCACTGCCCGAAGGTACAGGTATATTGGGAGGAGGTAAGGTGCTGGATCGCTGAAATCTCGGAGGAAGTGCTCCCCCTGAACCCTCTGACCATGCTGCTGGGCCTCCCCCCAGAGGATACGGACACAATGAGGTACCCTAGAATGTGGGAAACAATGCTACGAGCGGGCAGGGTCGCCCTCGCCCAAAAGTGGAAGAGCCCAGAAACTCCCTCCAAGGTGGAATGGCTACAGAAGGTCAAAAACATGTTCTTGATGGACAAACTGACGGCAATGGTGAACAATGACTCGGCCTCCTTCCAAGCGAACTGGTACGGGGTGCAACAGATTTGGGGATGGTATGTCCATTGATCCGTATCAAGGAACTGGGAAGGGTGTGGGTGCCCAGGGCCCGGGAACCGGCAGACGGAAAACAGCCTAACTAGAAGTCAACGCTCAAGCTCGCTTCCAAGCTCCAGACTAAGAAAGCTCGTTTTTCAAAGCCCCGATGTTTGTTTTTTTTTTTTTTTTTTCTTCTTCTTCTTAGGGGGGTGGGATTGCATTGGGGTGGTGGGGGTAGGAGGGCGGTGGCCCGTGGGCCTGTTTCTTGATTTCATGTGAATGCGTTTGGTGCCCCAAAGTTTGTTTATGAAAATGTTAATAAAACCAAAGTTTAAAAAAAAAGGCATGAAGATGGCATTCATTGTGGCTGTGCGGGTCCATTTATGCGCTAGGCTGGAGAACGCCTATAATGATTATGCATTTGAGATTTGTATAACAGGTAAAAACAAATTAATAAAAAAGTAGGTGCTAGCACAGGTAAGTATCAGGCGCAGCAAATAGGCCTCAAAGCTTGCATTCTTAGTTGGAGAAAACCCATTCTTTGTTAACGTGTTCAGTAGTTGCAAATGCTAGAAGCACATTAAAAATTGACACGCTCCAAGGATAACACAGTGAGAAACGAGCAGCCTCAGATACATTCAGGGTCAGGAAGCAAAGCTCATGGTGCCCGAAAAAAGTGAAAGCACGTTTTATAATGCAGCAAATTATTATACAACAACTGGTCTACTGACCGTTTCAAAAGGCCTCATGGCGGTATCAAATTACCCATTAGCACATCCAGGCCAAGGTCCAGAGTTGTCGAAACGAAACATTATAGTGGTACGTTTTCAATGGTTCAAGGCTTTTCTAGCATCATGATCGAAGGTATTCCCATGAGAAAAGGTTGGAGCTGGCTGGCGGCAGATGAATAAAGATCAGCTGGTCAGCTCAATGACTCAATGTTTGGCACTGGGGATGTGGGAAATAAGGGTTGGTTTGTGACGTCATAGAAGTAGTTGTGGGTAGTGAGGTGAATTTCAATGTGCCCAAGCATTGATGTGTAATGTATGTACTTCTATAGCGTAATTACGTTGTCCCACCAATTAGCTTTGCAAAGAGGGCTAACATAATGTTGCAAAATGTCTAAATGCCAATTAGATTGTGTTATTGTAAAAGAGTGCCCTAGGGGGGTATTCTTTGACATCGCTTTTCAAGCAGTTCTGTTCCGCCATTCTGTATGAAACTTGCTTTCCCAGTTGTGTCTGGAGTCTGATTAAAGTGTGTTACTTCTTGCATGGTGTACGCTCCTTTTTGGAGTACTTTAGTAATATTTTTTGGTGAGTTCCCAAGCGACCCCAAGTACATTTTCATGGTTTGACTTATTGTACATTAGTATTCAAAGGGAAGAATGTTCACTTCTTTGCTTGTGAAAATGAATGGTTTTGCACAAATTACCATTATTAAGCCTTGTGCCCACCTTGTAGCATGTCCAGGCATGTATGGGAACCACAGAATGGATCAGAACATCTTACCATTAGGGGTGACCTGTTGTAATTCGATTACATTCTTGCAACAGTGTTATTCACTGCATGCTGCCCTAGGGCTTATCAGAATGCATAAAAAGAAAGTGAAAAGAGGAACACTTCAGAGCAGCCAGAGGCACTGAAACTGCTCTCCTGAAAACCCGTGAAGATCTGCTCTCTAACCTTGAAACTAGTTCTCCCTCTGTCCTCACTCTCCTCGACCTAACCTCTTGCACCAACCTTCCCAGATTCAACTTGGGTCCTTCCTTTCCACCACATATCTGTCCACATGTGGTGTTCCCCAGGGCTCAATCCCCTCCCCTGGCATGTCAATGTCTACCTAGCCCCTTTGGCACTCCTGATCTGTACCTTTTCCTCTAACTTTCAGTGTTATGCGGATGACACGCAGCTCTGTGTTCCGGCTGCCCTTGGCCCCATCCTCCTCCTCATTCATGCCCGACTGTCTATCCACTATTCAGGCATGGTGCGCCTATAATGATCTCTGCCTTAATGCCAGCAAGATGGAGGTCCTTCTCATTGGGACCCCTGCTCCTGCTTTTCCCCTCTCACTCTGGCCAGCCTCCCTGGGTTCTCTGCCCTCACCCTCTTGTGAGGCAAAAAACCTTGGGGTCATCTTCGACTCCACTCTCTCCACACATCACAGACCTTGCCAGAAAGGCCCATTTCCAGCTGCACCTCCTTAGAGGTATTCTCCCTTTCCTCACCTACCCCCAAAAGCTCTCCAGAGCCCTGGTTCTCTCTAGGCTGACGTACTGTAACAGCCTCTTTCTCAATCTGCCTAACTCTACTCTTCACCCTCTACAACTCATCCAGAACAGGACCACAAGACTTCTCTTTGACCTCAAGCCCAAGGACCCCATCTCTGTGGCCCTGAAATCCCTCCACTGGCTCCCGGTGGATGCAAGGATCAAGATCAAGACCCTCTGCAGCGTCTACAAGGCATTTTGGGGCTGGGGCCCTTGCCATCTCCAACTCTCTCTTCCAAAATACCATCCTACTAGAGCCCTCCGCTCGTCTACTTCTGATTCTCTGAGGGCGAATCTTTTCTCCAAGCAGATTGGGGGGTGGCTCTCTCTTCTCTGCAGGTGCCTCTCTCTGGAATGGCCTCCCTGACTCTCTGGTTTTGAGTCAGATCTCCTTAAGTTCCTGAAGCTCCTTAAGACCTCTTTTTCTCCTCTTCTTTCGCTCTTCCTCTCCCCTGCCAACCTTACACTCTCCTGCACCGTTCTGATGACTGGCTGCTTGGTGTTCCTCAGAGTCTTTCAGGACACCAGTCCACCGCACCCCATGGCCTGTCGGTCTGAACTTGCCTACTGGCCTTCCTGCACTGTTGCCTGGCCTCCCCCTGGCACTGCCGGGTTGTAATTCACACTGGAATTCTAGCCTTCCTTGCACTTAACTCAAGGCCCTGCTGCTCTGGGTGCACTTCTCCCCATACCCTTTCCCCTGCATGTCTTGTCTGCAGACTTGCATAATCTAAATGATACTAGGCCTAGTAAGATTGCTGGTCTTGTCCGCAATTGTTCCCCATCCATTGCCTGGTTGCGCCTTGAAACACTTGTGTATAGGCACATTATAAATAGATCAACATAAAGGGATGGACATTACTTGGGGTTAAAGGAAAACTGAGGTCATGGACAGGATGGACCTGCTCTAGCATCAATGGTTGGCTCTTGCCAATAGACAACAGTTTTGAGAGACTGACAAAAATAAGGTGGCTTTCTATAGTCAGACTGCTACATTATTTTACAGTTTGCCATCTCACATTTAGATATTTCAGGGATCAAAATTGCAGGTTGCAATTTAGCTTTTGCTTGTAGCCCAGAAGAGTATCTTTAGCTTGACACAAAAAACAATCAGCAGCTACTTCTGACTTCTCGGGCAAACTGGTGCTGTAGGACATATCCATGTGACATTAACGCTGTGCGTTTGAGAGTTTGTATATAGAAGCATTAGAACGCATCTATAGACCATTAGAAGCATAAAGGGTCATATGTACGTGGACAAAAGTAGGTTTATATCTCCTATGGAAGTTAGCAAGTGTACTCTACATACCAGTGGCACATTCCGCCTTCATCAAATCTTCATTTTGATGCCTGCATTTGCCCCTTAATCCTCTTACGTGAGCTGGTATACCCTTGTGGTATCCTTCACTCTTAAGCAGCAGATTTGACAATAAGAGAACTAAATTACAAACCTACCACAGCACTTTGCCTTGACATACTTGACCATCGTAAATGCAAAATGATGTTATCCTGGATGGGATTTGTCCGGTTTAAAGGCAACGACATTCAAGAATGTGCTTACTGCTCAGTACCCGCATAAGTGTTTTGATATCATGCCTCGATACATGGTTTTACAGCATTTGAACAGCCAAGGATGCTGGGATACTGTGTTGGCACCATCATCGGCTCAGAATGCCAGATGACATAAAAGAACCGGGCAACATAACATTTATACTCTGGATTGTGTGAGGAATCGGAGGGCGCCCTCACTTTCCCCCCCCCCCCCCAATACATCCTCCTCCCAGGTGGCCAAGGAAAGGCAGTCACTTTTGGATCCTGGCCCTGGGGATGGATATGCGAAGGAGGATCACCTGGGTGGAGGAGACTTGGGATGTGGGGATGAGTGGGGATGAGGCACCCTTAGGTGGGACACGTACTCCCAATTTCCCTTTTAAAAGGAGTCAAATGTCCCCCAGGCTTTTATAGGGTATTACCAATCCCTTCCCTACTTTGCCAGAAAACCATCTGCCACTATACACCAATCTGGTACTGAGGTGAGGAAGAGACAACCTAGAACCATAGATCCTTCCTTTATTAACTCAGACATACACAAACACCACTCTGGGATGAGGAAGAGTGATGCGGAGAACCAACACAGTAATGCAGTTAAAGAACATTGTCTGCACCCGAGGCCAAAGGGGCGGTATAAATGGCCCTCTCAGGTGAAGCTAATGAGATCGCCAGTGGAACACTTGCAGGAGGAGCCGGAGGTGAAGGCAAGAAGACGCATGCCGGAAGCACCAAGGAGCTGCTGTGTCATTGCAATGGAAGCGGATTATGGTGGTCTCCAGTGGTGGGGTTGGTCTGCCGAGGAGGACTCCCTCTGCGTTAAGCCAAGGCCGGCGGAGACCCTGGAAGAAGGTGTGCCGAGCCGGGAGCAGCGACAGCCACAGAGAGCCTGCCGACGTAGAGAACAGCATTCGGAGACAGCGTACCCACTGAGTCAAAGCAGGCTGAATGAATCCTGGACACAGTGGTGGTAACCGTCTGCTTTATGCAGGTGTGATCACTCGCAAGTGACCGTGTAGGCAATCGAGATGCTGGTCCAGCATATAATAGATGATTGATAACTGCGATAGCCTGAAGGCTGAAAGAAATGAAAGGATTTTGTGAACACTGAATTGTAAATGAAATTAAACTGACAAGGCCAAGGGAGGGCCAGGAAGGCAGTGAACTTTGAAAGTGTTAATAAGCCCGTGAACAGGGTGCAAATTCCCAGCAGGAGAGTAAGCTGGGAATTCGAGGTGGCTTTATTTAAGTGACTGATTGGAAGAAAATTAACCCAAAAAAAATTGAATACCAAACCAAGAGAAAGCAAAAATACCACTTGGTATGAAAGCAGTGGGTGATATTCCCCAATACAAGAGGAACTGTGACTTGTGTAAACTGAAGCAAACAATCATTGGCAGGAGTTATAATAATAAGCAACTGGATCATTTGAAAGATTAAGCAGTGGACAAAAGCTTTGATAAGATTTGTTAATCTAACAAGTACTAAGAAAGCTGCAAGAGGGTAAGTCCAATACCACTGTTAAGCTGAAGCAGTGGCACTTAACTGTGGAAAAGAAGCAAGTAAGGTGTGTCAGTTGCATGACCTGTAATGGGTTGAGCGTGTGGTCCAACAAATTAGCATAGACCGAGTACACCCAACCAAAGCAAAAGCCACTTAACCCATCTACAAGTTTGTAATTGAAGGTCAAGGAAAGTTTGTGTATTTTGAACTTATGGAACTGAACTTTGTGATATTGGTGAAAGATACAAGACAAAAAAGCTGGGAAGGATCCCAAGGAATTGTGTTGTTTTGGAACATTGAAAGACTTGAAAGCTTGGGAAGGGAGAATCCTTTTCCAACCAAGAGCTGGAAGCTCTGAACGTTTGTTTGAACACTTCTCCTTTTGATGCGGACATCCCTGCACATTTTGTACAAGTAGATGTGAGGGCAAGTGTAGGTTTTGGACACAGACAGACATTTACTTTCGACTTCCTGACACAGACTACCATTAGTTTCAGTTAGGTAGGGGAATCCCACCTTAGTATAGGGCACGTTAGGCCTTTTCCCAACCTTATTTCGATAATAAAGGTTTGTAGCCCAAACTGTACTTAGTTGTCTGTGTCTACTTTCTGATGCCTTCACAAATGCCTGCAATTCTAAGAGCTGTGTGCACAGAGTGAACCAGTGAGAACCAGTGAGACCACAATATTAAACTGTTAACTGATTGGCCTTCACTTCAGGCAAAACATTTTGTTGGACCTCTGATTTACCTTCGGTTCTGAAATGACCCTGGGGGTAGTGGGGCCTTTAAAATATTTGCGAAAGCACCTGTGATTGTTCAAAAGAGAACACAAATATTAGTTTAGTAGAAACAAAGTGAACTTTGTGATGAATCTGATGTGTCATCACTCCTTTGCCAGAGGTAACCTCTCCCCATGTGGCCAGGGAATGGCAGCCACTACCTAATCCAGAACCTGGGGGCGGCTATTTGAGGGAGGCTGACATGGGCGGAGGCAACCCTCAAGAGACTGATATGACATCATTGTTTGAGATTATGGTATCCCCTTTTTTCTTAGGAAGAAACCTGCGCCATTCCCCATGCCTTATTGCCATGTTGTCATATCTCCCCTCACCGACCTAGGAAGGATCCTGAAAACGCGTTACTTAACTCCACATATAAAAGTTATGAAGAAATTACTTTTTTTTTTAAATCACTAGGCACACTTTTTCAGGCTCTGCATATTCAACAAGAACTGAATTGCCTTTTAATATCATTGAGAACGCTTTGCCAGACTTCAAATATAAGTTATCAGAAACAGACTACCATTACCATAAGTCCAAGAATACTGGGACGAAAAAGATGTACTGAGTAATAAGGATCACTGGAAGTCAAGAGCACATGCTGCGCTCTAGCGGTAGGAGGAACAAACCTGAAGCTGGGAAATTTAAACCGATGAAGCAGCTGACAAGCGAACGCTGCCTGGAGAACGCTGCTTTTCTCTGCTCTGTCGAGAGACCATGGGGCTAGAAGGTAGTCTGTGGTACCAACTGGCTCACCAACACAGAAGCAGGGATAAGATTGAATAGGAGGCTATGCGGCGAGGACACCACAAGCAGATGCAAGGCTTCTGGGCGTCCACGGGTACTAGGAAGCAACCTCCACTTTACGTAAGGCCGGGAAGACCCAGAATAGGTGAGCTGGACACAGGAGACAACGGCAAGCCAAAAACTTGCAGAAACAGCGAGACAGGGCAGAGCACTGTAGGGCCACCACAGGCTTGCAGAGGAAGAACCAACATATTCCAACAAGAACTGGTGAGTGCACACGAGCGAAGCAGGGACACCGGGCGTATACGCAATGCTGTCAAAATCGAAAAAAATTCTAAATGAAGTACATGAGGAAGAACGAGTAAATAAATATCTTATAAAATGGTCAAATGGAATGAGGCTGTCAGGTTTGTGAGTGTATGCAGTACATCTGTGAGAGAACCCCTGGCAGGATAGTATTTTATTTGTTTATATAGTGCCAGCAGCTCACAAGCATCAGGGCGGTGACATATACACGTAGGGACAAAACATATATAATCACAGGACAAGGTATACCAGGCAACTGCAAGTTTGGTTATAAGAGAAAGCCTTGGTAGGGAAGCACAACTGTCAAGGACAAGCTGAACAGTGTATATGAAATACATCACCGCAAGAGGTCCCGAGAAGGACATATCAGGACTAGCAAAAGGCTGTACTACACCAGAGACCAGAGGAGTGAAAGCCTGACAAGGAAGTACACCAGGTATACTAACAAGATAAAGAACAACAGCCAGGTTGTTTTATGTACCTGTTGGGTTGTTGATCAAGATATTCTTAAATATAAAAAACAGAGAGAAGAAAAATCCAGGGGAAGGGAATCACCCTCTGGAACAAGGAACTGTATCCTTCTGGAACTTTTGGGTTCCAGATTTCCATTTTGAACATCTGTACACTACTAAAGGCCAAATACATTTTCCCTTTTCACCTTGATTTTTATGGTGCGAGGGCCAGAATAGTACTTTGGACACAGGACTGTTGTGCTTTGGACATTCTGCAATTGACAGAGCCCTAGTTTCAGTTTTAGGTAGGGAAACACCACTTACAGCAGAGACAGAGGTATTTTCCAACCCCCTTTTATGTTATTAAAAGTCTTGGATGAAAACCATGAACCCCTTTTGTCCAAGTCTCATTCATGGCTCCTAGCAACTTACAAAGTATTTACAAACAATGGACAGATAAAAAGGTATGCCCCCCCACACACCAGAATCAAGCATGTACTGAGAAAGACTAGGTGGCAAACTTTATTCATTCACGTATATGTTGTAAAAGGCTTGGCTGTATTGGTAACATATGTGGAAATTCTGTGGGGACAAATAAAAAAACCTCTCATAAGGCAAGAACCAAGAAGTAGCCAGTTCTTCAATATGGGCTGCATGGAGGACATCAAGCAAAAGCCCCCCCTACAACTATGAAAGGCTACTCAGATGGTTTTAGGCTGAGCCAAGGAGGATTGGGCGGTGTGCACTTAAGTGTAATCTAGTGCACCCAAGCAACTGTAGGATGGTCTTGTGCTGGCCTGAAAACTACTCATCACCCTGTCCATTTGTATTGTTTATCAGTGCATTAAGTAACAAATCACAGTATGTCGTCACTTCTGCCCAGGGAGGAGCCCCTTCCCATGAGGCCAGGAAGGTGAGGCCACTATCCGATAGTCCCCCTAGGGGTGGTATAATGCGGGAGAATCTCACGGAGAGGGGACCCCCCCCCCCAGGGAGTAGGACGACCATTTAGGGTATATGAGAACATCAGACTCCCACACACTCTAGCCTCTCCTTCTGCTAACCTCTTAGTAGACAGTAGACATATGTACTGTTATAAGGTAGTCAAGGTTCAGGAAAGTACTGCTCCAAAGAAGAACATCAGGAACATAGGCAATCCAAGTACTGTGATGTGGTGGGAACCATGAACAATGAACAGCAATACCAAGGAGGAACTGCAGAGGTATAGACTTCTGCGGAGGCGTGGTTCCTCCTACACCATAAAAACCAAAGGAGGACTGCCCATCAGGGAGACACAGTCAAACAGGACGAGAGACAGTGAAGCCAGGGAAGTACGAAGGAGGCACGGAGAAGGCCAGAATGGAACCAAGAGCAGACCGCTCCCAGAGTCAAGAGGACAACAGGACTCCTTTGTCAAACAGCGTCCAGACAGTGACAGGAGGCTGGCACACAGTGATGCAAATGCAAGGGACAGCAAGTCGGTCCAAGGGCCGGGCAGGAGATCCACGAGGTGAAGGCACTGAGACACAGAGATGCCCACGCAGCACACAGAGAAGGAGAGACACCCCAGGAAGAACCAGCAATGCATCCTAGGAACAGGGAAGGTAACTGAAGAGGCACAGGGACCGGAAGGGGCCATAGGGTACAGGCAGAAAAAAAAAGCAGGACTATCCCCCTCTTGTCAGTACTTGGCAAGCAGGGTAGTCAAGGGGACATAGAGAGAAAGGGAGACACACAATGGCCGGGACCCAAATCAAGAGAGTGATATGAGTCTTCTTCCTTGTGGCAGTACTTCCCAGGGAAGTGAACCAAGTGCACCAAACCAAAGAAGAAGAGAAACCAGTGTTGAGGTCCCTCCTAATACTCAGAGTTGTTTTTTTTTTTTAAAGTGTGAAACAGAATGAAGAGAAGTGTCTGGGGAAGGGAGTCATTCCCCAGGTTTTCAGAGATCATTTCATAATTACCAGGAGAAAGGCGTCCTTCTCTTGGTATCTTGAACCAGTCGGAAGGTCATTCCCCTGGGTCTTTTGAGACAAGACCAAATACCTGGCGAAGGGAGGCATTCTCCTGGCCCACTGAGAAAGGATTTAGAACTTTGTGGCCCAGGGAATTGAGTCATTTCCTGTTGTGGTGGAGCATGACGCCCTCCCTTTACACAGAGGAAGCGGACACAGAGTACAGTGGGAACGTACTTATTCCATCCTCTCCTACATTATACTAACTTCCTCCTTTCCCACGTCACATCCCCTCTCCTGCCCCTCCCTCATAACCCCACCTCTAACATAACAATTGAAAGGAAGCGCCCCCAATTTCAGCACGATCCTCCCCTCAATGAGAGACAATAAGGGACTCTCCCGTAGTGGGAATAAGACCAAGACAGAGTGCGGGTGAGCGTAAGTGGGAGTTTATCCAAAGAATAGGGCATGCAAAGAACTCTGCAACCTCCGAGAGCGCTCTGTCTGACAATAGCAAAGACAGGCGTATTTCTAATACAAAAAACGTCATCAGAACCTACACACTATAGGGGGCACAAGTTAATTGGGATTGGGTGGCGTCGACTAACTATAGGTGTTGCTGCAGCGTGGTTGGTCTTGGCGTGAGGACGTCACTGGTCAGCCTCGTGGGTTGGGTTGGGCCTGGCAGGCCAGCTTGAGGTCATCCGAGCGGTGTTGGTATGTTGGGGCAGCCTGTGACAAAGATGAATACCTCTCCTGACTCGTTTGTCCTAGGCCATGCACACTGCAGTTATTCAAGAAACGACATCTAAGTTCATCAATAAATCGCTCGGCAGTTTGTCTTATACAATAAACGCAACGCATGAGGAATGCACCTCTTGAGAGGTCCGGTGATTGTCGGTTAGGGTGAGATTTACCTGTGTCCTATTGACCGGTATTTTAGGTCGAGGGGCTGAGTTCTGGGGCCTGAGCCGACTGGTACATGCCTGTCTGCCGCGTTAGAAGTTATTATATAAATAGGTCTCTGTGTCTTGTCCCAGTGATGGGGGTCGTTCTTGGGGTGGTCTAGGGGGAGGGTTGTGGACTTTACGAGAGGGTGCTGGTAGATCAGTGGATTCAAAACGTGGGTTTATTACCGTGCTGTAAATAACACAGGTGGTGGGCTGTGGCCTTGGGTGCGGTACCGGGGCCTCTGACTCTCTGAAGCGGCTCCAGCTTGGTTGGGGGAGGTGAGGGAGCGCGGCACAGGCCTTAGCTTCCTTATCTGGCAGGCTTGGCAGGGTGGGAGGGAGAATGGCCTTGCATATACTCACAGAGGTTTTTTCCTCGTGCGTTGCTAACTTTTGAATGCAGAACTTTTATAACGTTCCGCCTTATTTTGATGTTATTTAAACACACATATATATTTCCATTTCGTTACACATTTCTTTAATACAGTCGGTCCGAGTACCTTTTCGTTGCCTAACATTATATTTACTACATGATGTGATTATTTTATGTACATTAAACGTTACACGAGGTCGTTCTAGGTTATGGCCTACAGAAATTGATGCTCGCTGCTTTAGGTGATTAAGAAAACATATATGAGTAAATAAAGGCTATACATTTGGTCGACATCTTTCTCTGTGGTTGTAGCAGCACTAGTCCAGACCTGGGGTGGTATCATGTAACGTTACATCTTTATGGTTTATTCACAGTTTACAGGATCTGTTTAAACCGAGGTAGTTCGTTAATACCAATACTTGAATTATTTTCTACTTTCTTCAGATAGTGATGCTTCAGCTTTTTTCCCGTCACCCCGGCCTCGCGGACCAGGTCATGCAGGGTGCGATATTACATTGTGGACGAGAATAATGTTACAGTGTTAGCATCTCGGGTTAGCTCATATCCGACTTTCTCATGGGAACGCGCTCGCAGCGGATCTACCAGGGCTACTGCGGCGGCAGAGATGCATGAAAGGTCCTCCAAAGGTGGGGGCCTCGTTACAGTGTGCTGAACTCACGCCATGTTTGCTGAACAAGATGGCTTCTAGGCCTAACTGAATTTAGGTATATGCAGGGAACGGATATGCGTGGGCAATGTCGTCGGCGGGTGACCCCTCCTCCACCTGGGCCCGGGTGGCATGAGGGGACGGCCACCGAGTCATGGTCCTCACCTGGGGAGAAGGCTGCAGGTGAGGAGGGCCTCGCGGCCAGTCCTCCCCTACATTTCCCCCCTTTCGTTACTAAAGTAACGAATTCTTTAGCTCTTCTAATCTTCTACATTCTTGCTCCTCTATCACTGCGTCATCCCATGCAGGTGTTCCTTTTCTAGGCATCCAGGCTCTGCATACCCCCCTCAAGTTCTCACCTCTTCTAGCATACTCATCTGGGGTACATGTTAAATATATACAGTCACCCGTCCCTTCCAAGTCTACCCAGACCTCCTCATACCATTCCAGTTCCACATCTCGGGGTTCTTTGATAGTGGTGTGCCATAGTTTATCTACTATGTACTTATCACGGCACATAGGCACTAACTGGTATCTGGGAGTGTTATCTGGTCCTGTCTGTACATATACTTCTTGTGTCGCCTTAATTGTACCACCAGAGTTGCCCATTGTCACCATCATCATCGCACCGTTAGGGACTGCGTTAGCACAACATCGAAGGCCCACCTGGCACAGGCAGAACACCACAAGGAGGACCACCGCAACTGCTATCAATAATTTCATCGTTATTCCAAGCCAGGAGGGAACCCAGGAGAAGATATTGTCGAACCATGAGCTGTCTTGAGCCCCACCTTCCAGCTTCATTTTCTCTCCCAGGTTATGGACTGCTTCAATGACGTGGGACAGGGACCCATTTTCTGCGTCTTCAGAAGGTACGAACGTGCAGCACGCACTTCCTATTTTTCGGCAAACACCTCCATCGATTGCTGTTAGCAGGTCCAGAACATACCTGTTCTGCATGGTCATTAGTCGCAGAGCTCGTAGTTCCACCTTTATTATGTTGAACCCTTCTTCAGTGTCATTGGCCAGCTGAATCAGTTCCCACCGTGTGATCTGAAGCCATTTTGCATTTGCTCTTGCTTGTACACTTGAAACCAGTGAGGCAAAAAATGTTTCCACGGAGCTGAACAGGCGATACTTGTCTGGGATCTGTGCCAATAAATCGGATGACGCTTGTGATATGTAGTTTGATGCTCGCTTGTTCCGTGATAGCTCCTCTTCTTTCCCTCCGGAGGACAGGACATAGAGGTGTGCTTCTGCAGTGGGAGACGTCTCGTCCTTGTTCATGTTTCCTTGCGTCCTTTTATTTTCGTCGACGTGGCTTTCTGGAATCACCATTAGGGCCGAATGCAAAGTGGCCATTGAGCAGCTGCCACTCCATGCCTGGGGAAGGTGCAAGTAGGCCTGATTCCCGCATACCCAGTATGTGTTCATTAGTGCTGCTGTTCCTTTTTTCATGTCTGGGATGGTGAGAGTTTTGTTACAGTTTTTGTTCGTTCCCATTGCCACTTTTCCTTCTCCCTTGAAACATAGTTCGTTTTGTATTTCACTTTGTAGCTTGAAGGGTTTCTCCATCGCTGTTACCCATGTTAGTTTAGAGATGTGTTCTTTCCATATTGGTAAGCACGTTTTTTCCATCCATCGCAGCTTGTCTGGTTGGACACCTCTCAGTGCTTCCGCTTTGCACAGTACTTCTTCATCTCTCCATTTGTTTTCTGAAAACAGCGTCCCTTGTATTGCAAAGAAAGGTTCTTTAGGACAGACCACTCCAGACGCTTTTGAATAGCACGTTTTGTTGTCCTGTATTATTTTGAAAGAGACATCGTGTGCTTGAAAGGTGTTCTTTATTCTACACAGTGTGAGATGAAGGAGACATTGGGCATCCACAATGGGCAATTCTCTTGGCAACAACACTTTGGGTGTACCTGATGCATGGGGGATGAGCGAACAGACATAGCAGCTTTCATTAGTTGTCTGTTTAGCTGTTGTACTCATATCTGCATACCATTTATTTGCTTGGTGGGGGTGTCGTGGGTCTTCCATAGGACCTCTGTCAGACAGTATTGTAACTTCCCCTTGTCCACCTTGTACCCTTTATTGGCCAATAATGTCAGGAGTGTTATTGAGTCCTTTCTACACTCTTCCTCAGTTTGTGAACAGATCAATAAATCATCAACGTACTGAATCACTGTGCTTTCTACAGACAAATTCCCCAGATCTTCATGTAGTACCCTGTTGAATATGCTTGGGCTCTCGCAATATCCTTGTGGTAGTCTGCAGTGTTCGAACCTCCTCCCCCCTAGTGTAAACGCAGTTAAGTACCTGCTCTCCTCTGCTAAGGGAATCGAGAAAAATGCATTTTTTAAGTCAATAACTGTGAAGCTTGAGGGCACTATTATTCCTTGTGCTAGCAGTGCATCTAGTGTCTCTCTGATCCCTTCTTCTGCTTCGCGTGACAACGGATATTGTTTTACCCGGGGTATAATTGCTCCCGGTTTCAATTTTATTACCACAGGCTGAACCCCATGTAATAACCCCACGTCATGGGGGCCATTTGTCCATATGTTAGTGGGTACTAACCTCATGTCGTCATCAAAAAATGCATGTGGTGCTCCTACTACTGCCATTAATTCAACTTGAGTTTTTCTGGCTGTAATTACAATGTCACACGGCATTGCTAGTTCCATCACTATTTCGCCATCTGTCTCAGTGTCTGAAAATAGCTCCTCGTCCGAGAGCTCCCTCAGTGGGATATTTGCATTTGTACACAGTACTGTCCGCCACTCACATCCTTCCATGTCAACGCCAATCACACATATTCTGTTTGCTGACACGTGTACTGCGTGTAAATCCAACGATATCACTGACCCGAGAGCAGTGTCGGGGCTTGCTATGGGGCGGAAGAGGAATTCGGCTGGAATCCTCCAATCCATCCTTTTTAGTTCTGGTACTATGAGAGCCAATGTTCTCATGCCCTCAACAAACATCTCCTCGTTTCTTGGTAACCCTCTTATCTCTTGCATGATTGTGTGGCCGTGTATTACTGCTAATATGCGGAGGGGGCATATGCCTGGCGTCGAACATACGATACCGCTCCCTGTGAATGATATTGTCATATTTACTTTGCTTAAGAGATCTCTCCCCAGCAAATTAATGGGAGAGTGTTCATAGTACAGTAAGGGTGCTTTCACTGTTTTACCCCCCACTGTCACATCCAATCCTTCTGTGTAAGGAACTTCAATTACAGCCCCAGAGAACCCCTGCGTCTCTAACGTTCTATTAGATAACGGGAATCGGCCCTCTCTAATGCATGATTTCTCCGCTCCCGAATCCACCATGAATATGAACTGCTTGTCTCCTATCTGCGCTCCTATCAATGGTTCCTCTGATGCATTGTGGGTCGTAGATAGTACTGGACACGCAAGTGCTCTCTGTGGGCTGTCCTATGCGGGGTGTCTCATTGCCCCCCCCTGATCAAAAATGTTCCCCGAAACTACTGACACCCCGCTGTAAGGTGCGGGAGCAGGTGCTCCGTTAGCTACTGTGGCGAAAGTGTTACCTGGCGTGTATTGCATATTGTCATTATTCTGTGGGTGGTTTTGTGTCCTGTACTGATGTCCGTGTAGTTGTGCGTTACTTCTTTGTCCTACATTTTCTGGTTGTTGGTATTGTCCCATGGGGAGGCCGTAGGGGCTTCCTGGGTGGGGGTGACCGTACTGTTCTGTCTCCTGGAACCCGTTGTTTTGTCTGCTCCTGCACTCTCTTGAGTAGTGCCCCCATCTCCCACAGTTCCAGCAGCTCCCCTGTGGACCTCTGGGACCCTGCCACCCATTACCTCCCATTCCTCCATACCCTTGTCCTCCTCTTCGGCCCCGGTACCCACCTCTTCCCCCTCTTGGGGCCCACTCTTGCCACGTTGGACCTCCGTTCTGCTCCTGCTCAGTCCACTGTCGTTGTCCTTGTCCTGCCCAATTTGCTGCTATTCTTCCTTGTATTGCTATTTGCCCCTCCTCTCCTTCGTCTCCCTCCCTCATGAGTGGGAGTCCTGCTACCGCTGCTGCAACCTTCACTAGTTTTGATTGTACCAACTTTGCCTCGTCTGCCAACCTTTTCTGTGCTACTTCCCTCTCTCTCTCTTTGATCCTTTTGCAATGGTGCACTATTATACTTTGGATCTCTGGCCACCCCTTCGCCTCAACGCCCGCTATCTTATCGAGTGCCTTCTGCACCTCTTTTGGGAGCCCTCTCTTAATGATAAAATAAAATAGAGATGTGGATTGGTGCCAGGGCGTGCCCGTTTCCGCTCTCCACATCTCCTGCACCCGGAGAATGTAATCCATAGCATCCTCCCCGTCATTCATTGTACATTGCATTACTGACTGTAAATCAGGGGTATCTGGGAATGTCTCCCGCAGCGCGTCCCACACCCTTGCTCGTACTGTATTAAAGGAAGCCTCATCATGACGATCACAATCTAACGTCACGGCCGGGAAACCAGCCTTAGCCCATACTCTGTCCGCTTGATCTCCTACTGCGGTTACTAGTAGGCTTTTCACATCGCCTACTGCCAACGGTATGCCGGCGGTATGTTTCTCAAATGCATATATCCACTTGCTCGCCCCTCCTGACAGCTGGGGCAATAATTTCATTAAATTAGCCTTATCCATCTGAGCCCATGGTATATAGTTTGGTCTCCCCCCCCCCCTCTGTGTATCAATGGAAGTTGTAACTTCCCTTTTGCAGTTGCACCCTCCCTTTCCTTAGTCGCTGCTGACTCCAATGACGCCATCTTCCCCACCCTATTTCTTAGTCGTCCCATCCATTCGTCGTCTATAGTCCCTAGTGAACATGCACCGTCCACTTCCTCGCTTTCCCCTCCCACTGCCATACTCAACCTATCACTGTCATCCAACCCTCCTCTGACATCACATAACAAGTCCTCTCTGATCCCTCTCTCTCGTGATACATCACCAATGCTCCCTTCTACTGCTCCTACCTCTATTATTCGTGTCGGCTCTTCCTCAATCCTGAACAGTATTTCCCCCTTTTTCCATCCTTCCTCAATCTGTCTACCTTCGCTCGACGCTCTAGACGTGCGTCCTGACTGTGTGGGGGCACACGCTGTGCGCTCACATATGTCTTTTATTCTTGAGAGTTCATCCCTTGCCACAGTAAGCCTCGACTCTAAGTCACTCGTTAGCTTCTCTATATCCACCCTCTGTGTGCTTCCCTGGGCGCGCTCTCTGGTGCTTTCGTATGGCGGGGGGGCTGTTGGTCTTTGTGGTGTACCAGTTGTGGGGGGAGGCACATACGTAGGGTCGCTGTATCCTGCTGCGGGGGCTGGTTTAGGTAATATCGGGTACAAACTAATCACCTCCGCAGGTTGTGCTGTACTTAGCTGTTCCTTTTCCTCTCTTGGAATCATCAATGGATTATCTGTGGTGGAAGGTAGATCAATATTTGGTGCCGGAGCTTTGGGTGGGGGTACCTCCTCAAACAATCTCCAGAGGTCTAATATCTCCTTCCTATTTTGCCATTGTTTCCCCTTATACTTGAGGCTAATGCATGTTCGTACCATATCAAGAACGCTTTTGTCAAAAGACCCTCCCTCGGGCCAAATCTGGGGCAGACCCTCCCCCTTCAATTCTGTTACCCATTGATCGTGATATTTATTTATTCGTTCAGCGTATCCCGGTAAGCTCTTACAAATATGTGACAAGGGAGTTTCGGCCCCCATCCTCTAAATCACTAACACAGCCGTGTCCACCTTCTTTACTTTTAGTTAGGTGTAGATATGTGTATGTATACCTTTATGGCACAGACAAAAGCGGACGTCTCAAATATTATCACCCAAGTTTATTCACTGCGCAAATCCTTTCGCACTCACCATAGCTCATCTCCTTCCCATTCCCATACACTCTCATGTGATTCCGCTTGCAACTGATCAAGTACTAGTTATGGTCAACACTCTCTGGCGCCACCTCGCGGTCAACCGGTCGTCCCCAACACTCACACGGTGCGCGCACCCATCACAATGCCTTTCCACTCACACCTCGTCTTATTTCCTCCCTTTCCTCCCTGGCCAGCTGTCCCTGTTTTTCTGCTAAGGTTGCTATGTTCACGTCTGTACGTGCCACTACTTAGTCCCCACTCCTCAAAATGTGCTCCCTATTTTATAGTTCTTCTACAAGTATATTTATCTTATACCCTTTTCGCTTTCTTCCCCTGCCCCGTGGAATGGAAAAAAGAAATAGAGAGAGTAGCAATCACTAAAACATATTCCCGGTGTCTCCTTTTGCCAGACACCAATAACTTATTTCTTACTTCTTCATATATTCCCAGTACTAGTTTAGATAGCACTATGCGGCGCCGCCTTCCACCCCCTTTCGGAGCTAGGTTTCCGTCACTTCTACCACTTCACTTATTTCTTACTCCTAATGGCCATATGCAAAGAAAAGATAAAGAAAGTTTCAAGACCCGTCTTTAGTAGACCCCCGTTATTCTTCTCCTCTACCTGTCCCCGTTCTCCTGTTCACAGTTTCCCCTCCCTTCCCCTTTACGATCGCTCGCACTCAGTACTCACGTGCCCGTCTTGAACCGATAGTCTCCGAAACTGGGTCCGTCCAGGCGGTGTCACCGGTAACTCAACGGTCAGCCCCTGGCTCCGGCGAGCGGCACTCAAAGGGGATTTTTTTCCAATCGGGATCCCGTACCCTTTCTCATTGAGTGCGCACTTCTTATTGTGCCGGTCGCCGTTGGCGGGCAGCCTCCCGGAGCCGGCTCACCGTGCGTATCCCTTCTCGACCGGAGATTCTCGTGCCACAAGGGGGTCGTTAGAAAGGAGTTAGGAAAAATAATTTGGAGATATCACGTCGGGGTCACCACTGAAAGGAAGCGCCCCCAATTTCAGCACGATCCTCCCCTCAATGAGAGACAATAAGGGACTCTCCCGTAGTGGGAATAAGACCAAGACAGAGTGCGGGTGAGCGTAAGTGGGAGTTTATCCAAAGAATAGGGCATGCAAAGAACTCTGCAACCTCCGAGAGCGCTCTGTCTGACAATAGCAAAGACAGGCGTATTTCTAATACAAAAAACGTCATCAGAACCTACACACTATAGGGGGCACAAGTTAATTGGGATTGGGTGGCGTCGACTAACTATAGGTGTTGCTGCAGCGTGGTTGGTCTTGGCGTGAGGACGTCACTGGTCAGCCTCGTGGGTTGGGTTGGGCCTGGCAGGCCAGCTTGAGGTCATCCGAGCGGTGTTGGTATGCTGGGGCAGCCTGTGACAAAGATGAATACCTCTCCTGACTCGTTTGTCCTAGGCCATGCACACTGCAGTTATTCAAGAAACGACATCTAAGTTCATCAATAAATCGCTCGGCAGTTTGTCTTATACAATAAACGCAACGCATGAGGAATGCACCTCTTGAGAGGTCCGGTGATTGTCGGTTAGGGTGAGATTTACCTGTGTCCTATTGACCGGTATTTTAGGTCGAGGGGCTGAGTTCTGGGGCCTGAGCCGACTGGTACATGCCTGTCTGCCGCGTTAGAAGTTATTATATAAATAGGTCTCTGTGTCTTGTCCCAGTGATGGGGGTCGTTCTTGGGGTGGTCTAGGGGGAGGGTTGTGGACTTTACGAGAGGGTGCTGGTAGATCAGTGGATTCAAAACGTGGGTTTATTACCGTGCTGTAAATAACACAGGTGGTGGGCTGTGGCCTTGGGTGCGGTACCGGGGCCTCTGACTCTCTGAAGCGGCTCCAGCTTGGTTGGGGGAGGTGAGGGAGCGCGGCACAGGCCTTAGCTTCCTTATCTGGCAGGCTTGGCAGGGTGGGAGGGAGAATGGCCTTGCATATACTCACAGAGGTTTTTTCCTCGTGCGTTGCTAACTTTTGAATGCAGAACTTTTATAACGTTCCGCCTTATTTTGATGTTATTTAAACACACATATATATTTCCATTTCGTTACACATTTCTTTAATACAGTCGGTCCGAGTACCTTTTCGTTGCCTAACATTATATTTACTACATGATGTGATTATTTTATGTACATTAAACGTTACACGAGGTCGTTCTAGGTTATGGCCTACAGAAATTGATGCTTGCTGCTTTAGGTGATTAAGAAAACATATATGAGTAAATAAAGGCTATACATTTGGTCGACATCTTTCTCTGTGGTTGTAGCAGCACTAGTCCAGACCTGGGGTGGTATCATGTAACGTTACATCTTTATGGTTTATTCACAGTTTACAGGATCTGTTTAAACCGAGGTAGTTCGTTAATACCAATACTTGAATTATTTTCTACTTTCTTCAGATAGTGATGCTTCAGCTTTTTTCCCGTCACCCCGGCCTCGCGGACCAGGTCATGCAGGGTGCGATATTACATTGTGGACGAGAATAATGTTACAGTGTTAGCATCTCGGGTTAGCTCATATCCGACTTTCTCATGGGAACGCGCTCGCAGCGGATCTACCAGGGCTACTGCGGCGGCAGAGATGCATGAAAGGTCCTCCAAAGGTGGGGGCCTCGTTACAGTGTGCTGAACTCACGCCATGTTTGCTGAACAAGATGGCTTCTAGGCCTAACTGAATTTAGGTATATGCAGGGAACGGATATGTGTGGGCAATGTCGTCGGCGGGTGACCCCTCCACCTGGGCCCGGGTGGCATGAGGGGACGGCCACCGAGTCATGGTCCTCACCTGGGGAGAAGGCTGCAGGTGAGGAGGGCCTCGCGGCCAGTCCTCCCCTACACAATGTTGGTAGGTTCACAATGTCGTAAACACAAGGTTTGCTTTTCATGTGCCTATATCCTGCGCTTAGGAGAATCTTCTCTCTTACCGCATAATCATTCCCGTCTTAAAAGAATTACTTCACCAAGAAACTGTTTCCTGCAAACCTGTAACAGGTGAAACCCATTTAGTATAAGGGGTTGGCAAACATGCTTTGTCATGAAGTGTTAACCCTTCCCGACATCTCTTACTCTAATGTGGCAGATTACATTGGCTAATTAGTCACCCACTCATTTTCTTTAGGACTTGTGCACTGATGGACAGTGTATTTTGTCATCAACTCCAATACTCGCTTCCATAAAATGTGGGATTAATGAAAACCTAGGCAATGGAAACTTAAAAAATTGAATTTGTTAACAAATACGTCTTCACTATTGGGAGTCAGGTGACTCGTGACGCAAACTTAGCGCTGTCGTGTATAAATAAAAGGGTGGTCTGGAGCTCAACGGCTATACAACTGTGTCTGAGTCTTCTGTACAGGAAGGGGGCTCACTGGGGGCTCTGGGCCAGTGGTACATCTGACAACATTGGAAACGAGGGGGGCGCTTGGGCAGGAGAGAGGGATTCGGTCCACCCTGCGACAGCGGGTTGCGGCATTCGCTCCCTTCAGTGCCTGCCGAGCATAAACCTCGAGGTATGGTTTAATTTTCACCATTGAGATCCCAGTGGCAGCGCCTCTTGTTTAAGAGTGCTCGTGCACCAAGGGAGAATTATTTGAATCGCTGCATAGTGCAAACGGTGTGCATAGAAGTGCGCAGTGTGTGTGAGGGCCTGGAGGGCCGCCCAGTTGCTGGGCAGTGAATGAGGAAAAAAGCGGAAGGGGAGGTGAAAACTAAATGTTATTAAAAAATGGAGAAAGAACAAAGCGCTGGATGTGGAACAGAGGGGTACCTGTGCCCAAACCGAAGCCGTGGTGAGCCCGAGTTGCAGCCTCTGGAGGCACAGCGGTGCTCGTGCACTCAGACATGTGAGTTGCAGCCTCTACCATCATTGAGGTGCCTGTGCATTCTCTGACACATGTAGACCTACAGGAAGACAAGAAAACATGGAAGAAAACCAAGATACTGCTCAAGCGGCTGAACAGGGACCAGCAGGTGGTATCAGGAGACCAGGGACCCAGACATCACGGTTCTCTTGCTCCAATGCCCGACGATGCAAAGCTATCTACGCTGATATATGCAGCGGGCCAGAGGTACACAGAATCTTCAAAACCTTAATGCCTGTCAACGACAGCTACCAAGAGGCGAAGGCTTGCCCCAGAGAGCAATTCATGCCATTGGCGAACCAGGACTACGAAAGGTACATGTGTGTCGCCAAGCAAAAAGACGATCAATCTCTGGACAAGTTTTATGGACGTCTCAGACACTTCGCAGCAACCAGTGCTTGGGAGAATGAAAACGGAATGGTCTGTAACCAGCATATGCAAGGATGCACATCTGAGAAACGGAGGGAGCACATTTTGAGGGAGCCTGGTCTAACACTAGCTCGCATTCTCTAGAGGGGACGGTCATATGAACTGGCAGAGGTCAGGGTGTCCAAAATGGATGCAGCGATCCGTTCACTCAAATTGGAAGATGTGTGTGCAGTGGGATGCCAGGAAGGGGCTATGTCGACCGGGCCGAAATGGATCCAAAGGAGAGAAAAAAGGACCAGAAGTGCAAACGCTGTGCCCGAAATGTTTGTTACAATCTCCCACATTCAGGAGAGTGCCTGGCGAAGGGTAGGGCATGCGGGCGGCGTGGAGTACCAGGAGATTTTGCCAGAACGTGCAAGGCCCCTACACCGGTGGCAATGGCAAGAGGCCCAAGCAGACGAGGTGCAGGTGACAAGCGACAACAGCAGAACGTGGCACAGGTACATCAGGAGCTTGATCCATAGGATCAGGACATTGCAGAAGAGGAAGACCAGGAGGTTTTCTTCATCTCTGGCATTGGCTCGCTGCAGACAAAAAAAAAATGAGGCAACCAAAGCGCACAGTGTGCATAAGTGGCAAAGAGACTCTAGTTCTTGTGGATACAGGAGCGCGAGTGTGCATGACGGCAGTACAACCCTACGAGGCAGGACATACAAGACGCAAGATCTCCAGGGAATATATCGGAAATCCGTAGCTTCCTCAGATGGTTACATATTGTGGCGTTTCATTCCCAATATCCGAACCCCAGTGACACTTAACCAAAAAGGATGTGGAATGAAAATGGACCCAGTTGGAGCAGGAGTCTTTTGAAACAATCAAGAAGGAACTGACAGAAGAGAAGAGCATGGCGTTTTTTTTATTTCCCAAGGAGGGAATCTGAGATCATCATGGATGCCATCACGTTTGGCTTAGGAGCTGTGCCCACACAAAGCGACTTGCAGGGAAATGTGAAGCTGGGGGCATACGTCAGCAGGGCCCTTTCTGACACTGAACAGCAGTATTCCCAAATTGAAAGGGAGGTGCTGGCGGTCCTGTGGAGATGCCCCCATTTCAGATTTTACAAACTGGGTAAACCCACCATGGTTGTCACCGACCATAAGCTGTTGCTGCCTATTCTGGCGGGTTCATCCTCGAAGCCTCCCCATGGATTGAAAGGTGGATGCTAGCACTGTTGGAGTAAAGCGAGTAGATTGCCCCAGGCTCACACAATGCGGCTGGCTATTTGTTGTGACATCCAACAGGAAAGGACAGAAATGGGACTCAAGGAGGCCGTGGAACCGGTGGAACATGTGGACCTGGTGGTGGAGTCTGCTAAGCCTGTGTCGTCGTCAGTGCAGGAACTCACGGAAGCCTCCACAGCCGGATATGGGCTGCCATGCTGAGTGGTGAATGGAAAACCATCCTAACGAATCTCAACAAGGAAATGCAGGGTGTTAGAATCGAACTGGAACAACTGTGGAGGGTATACCACAAACTGTCGGTCATCGATGATGGACTTCTGCTGAGGGGTGGTGGTGCCGTTGGCGTTGGTCCAGAGAGTGATGGAGCTAGCCCATCGCAGACATCACGGCTCCGCTAAGACCAAAGTCAGGCTGCGCCTGAAAGTATGGTTCCGGAATCTAGAGAAATATGTGGACGACTTTGCCAGAGGGCGAGTGTGGTGCCAGGTGGCCCCGCCAGCGAAAAGGGAACCACAAATTGGATACATGCCATGGAGTGACCAGTCACGGGGCATTCTACATGTTAATTTTTGGCGCCACAGGGTGAGGATCCCATTTCCTAGTTCTGATCAATCAGTGGTTGATATACCCAGAGGTGGAGTAGACTCCAATTCATTTGACAACATAGCGCACGTGATGGAGAAAACATTTGCAACCCACAGATTCGCCCGAGATATGTGCTTGGACAATGGGCCCCCATTTCAAGGGGAAAGCTTCACAGAGTTCCGACAGGGGGTGTGGTATAACACATCGGAAAATATCTCCTGTGTGGCCGAAAGCCATTGGGGAGGTGGAGCGCTTTATGCACACCCTGAACAAGGTGTTCAGGATTGCCCAGGGACAAGGAAAATGCCTCAAACGAGCACAACCAATTTCTGGGCAAATACCGGTCGACACCCCACAGCGCAATGGGAGTGGCACCTGCCAAGGTGCTGTTCCGAAGGTGCCCCGAGGACTCATCCCAGAGGGGGAAGGTAGGAGCCCCGAGGAGATCGACAATGAATGAGTGTTCGAGGAAAGAAGGTTGAGA
Source organism: Ambystoma mexicanum (assembly GCF_040938575.1). Classification (NCBI taxonomy): domain Eukaryota; kingdom Metazoa; phylum Chordata; class Amphibia; order Caudata; family Ambystomatidae; genus Ambystoma; species Ambystoma mexicanum. Next base: position 155,750,008 of record NC_090941.1, on the reverse strand, counting down.
AACGAGTGAGAGAACATGGGGAGAAACCTACAACCCCACGACATGGTGGTAGGCGACGCAGTGCTGGTCAAAAACCTTACATCTGGAAGGTATGCTAACCCTCATCTATGAGCCTCGTCCTTTAGATGTAATCAAGGTAAAGGGATCCATGTTCACTGCCGCAGACACACGAGGAACAGGGACTAGAAAATCTAGCTTTTTTTTTTTAGGAGGGTGTGGGAAGCAACATTTCCAGGAGACGCCAGGGAGCAGAGCGGCCAGTGGGGCGGCGAGGACGATGGGGACCTAGGGTGCACCCAAGGACTGGTCAACACAGACCTGGTAACGGAGGAACAGCTGGGAGGGGGAGGAACTAGCAGATACTCCCACCACGAAGAGAAGAGGAGGCTCTCCGGTTTTGATGATGTCATACCTAAGTAAGAGGGATTGTGAACTGTATATGAAATCTATGCCGGGCCTGTGTTTGTGTTCATTGTTTAAAGCTTGGCCACATGCTGTAGAGATGTCGCGAGAGCCCCGCTCTCGCGAGATCTCGCCCGCGACCACAGCTCCGCCCCCGCGCGCCACGCGCGCATTACGGGACGAGCTGAGGACGCGGATAGCTGCGTCTTCCCGGCTCCTCCGAGAACGGGACTCAATCAGCATTAAAGATGAAAAATTATATCTGCTGCAGCCAGGCCCCAGCTGGCCACGTTGGCCCACGCTTACCCAGGCACTGTCTGTATAAGAAATGTTCCGGAGCAACCAGGAGAAATAAAGCACTGGTAAAACCCCTGCCTGACTCCTGTCTTCCTTCAGGGAAAGTTATACTACATAAATTGGCGACGAGGATCATCACCAGAAACCGCGCAGAAGCATGCAGGGAGCCACACCGCCGCCACCCTTTTTACAAACGCCAGGTAGGCCTGCCATTCCTTGGCCACAATGGCAGCCCCTGTTCACGACGTACGTGGAGGCCATGGGCGGAGCAGGATTTTCAGCGGCAAGACGCAGGGCCATGTTACTCAATGCCTTAGGGGTGGAAGGGCAAAGAATATTCGAGGGCCTTACCCCGATTCCAGTAGAGGATGACAATGATGATGTGTTCAAGGAAGCGGTTAGAAGAATCATTAAGAGGTTCGCCAGTAAAGAGAACACAGTACTCCATAGGATACGGTTTTACACTCGAAAACAAGAACAATCCGAACCCGTCGATGACTACGTCACGAAATTAAGAAAACTAGCAGCCTTGTGTAACTTCGGCACCAATGCTGAGAACCGTATATGCGACATGCTAGTTGTCCACACCAACAGTCAGAAAGTTCAAGATAAGTTCATCCTTGAAAAAGAGCTACAGTTAGAGAAAGCCGTTGAGATCGCCAGAGCAGTGGAAGAAACGGCGGGAAGAAGGAAAGAGTTTACAGGGGCCCAAGGTCCCACTGAAATACAAGCTGTGGGGTTCCATTCAAGAAAAGAAAGGTTGGCACCAGACACGAGAGAAGTGAGAAGCAACAAGAAAGAACCCCTCAAGTGTCATAGGTGCACCAGTACCAAACACTTGGCCTTTGACAGAGAGTGCCCAGCCAGAGACAAGGAGTGCTCCGTCTGCAAACGCATTGGACATTTCTCGATAGTGTGTCGATGGAGAAACAAGAAAGTCACCAGCCTCAACACAGATCGCACAAGGGAAAGAGAATCCTCCTCAGATGAGGAAGGAAGACCCACAGTTATCATGGTGAACAGCACACGAGCCAGGAGAGAGAAGCCCCACTGCGTGATCAAAATCGATGGAAGAGAGACAAGGGTCATGGCAGACTCCGGTTCAGACCTCACCATCTTACCCCTGCAGACATACAAAGAAATGGTGGGTAAAGAGAAAGTGAAAGTGCTCACCACGCGTCACAAGCCCACAGTGTTTGGGGGGGCCTCAGTCGAACTGCTAGGTTATATCAACGGCAAAGTCGAATTCAAAGGAAGAGAAACCATCACCAGGGTCTACTTCAGCCACGAAGGGCCTGCAGTGTTGGGCTGGGACGATCAAGACAAATTAAAAATCAGGCTAGATCCCAGCACAGAAGATAAAGTTCTATCAGTCAATGCGAGGAGCGGATCCGTTGTCAAGAGCGATTACCCAACACTTTTCTCGGAGGAGCCGGGGCACATCAAAAGTTTTCTTCACAAAATTGTGCTCAAAAGAAATGCTGTCCCCGTCAAGCACCGGGTGAGACCAGTACCGGCCACAGCAAGGGACGCCCTTAGACAACAGCTAGACAAAATGAAGAAGGAAGGAGTGATAGAAGAAATTGAAGCGTCCGAATGGCTGAGCCCAGTCGTCCTCATAAAGAAACCCCAATCACAAGAATTAAGGGTGTGCATAGATCTGCGCAGCCTAAACTTAGAAGTCATCACGGACAATTACCCGCTCCCAAGCATAAACGAACTCATTTTACTAATGAAAGAGGCCAAAATATTCTCTAAACTAGACATGAGAAATGCGTATCACCAAATACAGCTGCACGAAGAATCGAAACCCCTTACGGCATTTATCACTCTATTTGGCACGTTTCAATTCACCAAAATGCCTTTCGGGTTGTCATCAGCCGCATCAGCCTTTCAACGTATGATGGACGTCCTTCTACGGAAAGTTAAAAATGTGGTATACTTTCAGGATGACATATTGGTCTACGCAGGGGATAAACGGACGCACGATGCCACGCTCGAAGTGGTTCTCAACAAGCTACAAGAAGCAGGAGTGCGATTACGCCATGAAAAATGTTCTTTTGGGGTAAAAGAAGTCGAATATCTGGGGTACAAGATTTCGGAAAAGGGCATCAGTCCAAAACAGAATCTCATGCAAGCCATCATCAAGGCTCCAGAACCCACCACCAAAGAAGAGGTGAGGTCATTTCTAGGATTGGCTGAGTACTATGCGAAATTCATACCCAAGTTTTCAGAAACCACTTCACCCCTACGCGATCTACTCAAAAAAGGGACAGAATTCTCGTGGAAAGAACCCCAGAAGTTGGCGATAGACACCATAAAGCAACATATCATGAAAGCTCCATGTCTTCAACCATTTAACCCAGAGTGGGATACAGTCATCACCACTGACGCCAGTGCGTACGGACTAGGAGCTGTGCTAACACAGAGGAGAGGTGACACCGAACATGTGGTGGCCTTTGCGTCAAAGGCACTATCAGAGGCGGAACAGAACTATTCCACCATTGAAAAAGAAATGCTAGCATGCGCATGGGCAGTCGAACATTTCAGAACATACGTGTGGGGCACAAAGTTCAAGCTGGTGACGGATCACAAGCCGCTCATCCACATGCTCAGTCCGGGAGGCACCAAAGCATCAACGCCCAGACTAGCTCGCATTGCAGCGAAACTACAGGAATACACATTTGAAATCCATCACATCTCAGGCTGGAAAAACTCGCAAGCCGACTGCATGTCGAGACTGCCAGAGAACAAGGGGAGGGCTACCACATTCCTACACGGAGAATGCATCGTTGCATCCATCTCAGACATAAGGGCACCAGACTACCTGGAACTCAGTGAGAGACACTGGGAAGAAGAAGATGGGAACGACCCAACCATGGCTAAGATTCGCAAATGGATCAGAGAAGGGTGGCCAAATGAAAAAATGCTGCCCGAAGGCATGTGACCATATTGGAAGGTGCAAGATGAGTTGTCGGAAACAGAGGGGATAATCATGAGAATGGATCAAATCATCCCCCCCACAGGAATGAGACGCACAATTCTCTGCAGGGCCCACGCGGGACACCTCGGGAACACGATGACTCGCCGCAGGGTGAGAGAAGCTTACTGGTGGCCGTCTATGGATCAAGAAATACGCTCCATGATAGAGCGCTGCCACGAATGCCTAAATAGCGACAAAAGACTGAAGGTTCGCCAAGCACCTCTCATACCCACAGAGATACCAGAAGCAGTGTGGTCCAAAGTGGGCATAGACTTCATAGGGCCCCTGGAGGCGATGGCGACGGAACACAGATACGGCATAGTGCTGGTCGACTATCTATCCAAGTGGGTGGAAGCAGAGTTTGTCCCAAACATAACCACTGAGACAGTCATAGAAGTACTCACTGAAATCTTTCAAAGGGAAGGCCCCCCCAAAGAAGTCGTCACAGACAATGGAGTACAACTAGTTTCCAAAGACATGGAAGAATTTTTTTTTCCAAATATATTTTTATTGGTTTTATACATGCATTGCATTGGATGTTTGCAGGTACATAAATAGCGCTGGGCGCTGCGCGCCGCGCGCTTGAGTTCAGTTGTGCAAGTGTTAAATCAACAAGGACAATGTCCTTCATTTTTAAAAAGGAACCACATCAAACAAAAGAAGGTGGCCCTATATCACCCCCAAGCAAATGGACTTGTGGAGAGGGCGAACAGGTTCATAAAGGGGGCCATCCAACTGGCAACAGCGTCGGGCATGGACCCCCTCAAAACCACCAAAGAAGCAATAGCGGCCCACAGGCTCACGCCAAACGGAATTACTCAAATATCCCCGTTCAAAATGTTGAGAGGGAGGAGTGCGGCATCTATGCTCATCCCACCATGGCTGTCGAAAGTAAAGGAATATGAAGCAGTAGACATGACAGAAGTGGTATGGCGCATTGAAAGAAACAAGACACGCATGAAATCGTGGAGTGACGAAAGAAGGAGGACGAAACAAGCGCCCAACATAGAAAAAGGGGACTGGATCAAAATCAAACTACCAAGAAAAGATCAAGCCACAGGATCCCGGTATAGTGAGCCCATAAAAGTAACTCACAAAGGAACCAATCACGTCCGCACAGAAGACGGGCGCACGTGGAACTTTGAAAGAGTAGCATTATACCAGCGAAGGCATGAAAAAGCGAGGACCCCAGAGACCCCACGCATAGAAACCGAAAGGGACGACGGGAGAAACGAAGAACGAGAACCCCAAGGAAACGACGGAGGAAGAGAAGAAACCGATATAGAACAGGAAGAACCGAATGTAAGCCCAGAACCGGTTCAGCAGGGACCGTGCCCTGGAACCAGTGAGAGGCCCAGAAGGGAGCACAGAAGACCGGTGAGATACTATGACTATGTGTTACAGTGAACCCGTTCCGCATTGAAAAAGGGAGGTGTGTAGAGATGTCGCGAGAGCCCCGCTCTCGCGAGATCTCGCCCGCGACCACAGCTCCGCCCACGCGCGCATTACGGGACGAGCTGAGGACGCGGATAGCTGCGTCTTCCCGGCTCCTCCGAGCACGGGACTCAATCAGCATTAAAGCTGAAATATTATATCTGCTGCAGCCAGGCCCCAGCTGGCCACGTTGGCCCACGCTTACCCAGGCACTGTCTGTATAAGAAATGTTCCGGAGCAACCAGGAGAAATAAAGCACTGGTAAAACCCCTGCCTGACTTCTGTCTTCCTTCAGGGAAAGTTATACTACACATGCCCACTGTTTGCTGTTTCTCAGGTTATGTCTGCTGTTGAGGAATTCATGACATGTTTAATGTTTTATGTCGGATGTCTATTGTTCCAATAAAAAAAGGAGAAATGTAGAGGTGACCCTCGACGACAACGTAGCACCGTTGTGTATAAATAAAAGGGTGTCCCCCCGTCTGCAAAGGCAATGCACACCGGGAGCCCAATGGCTATACAACTGTGTCTGAGTCTTCTGTACGGGAAGGCAGGGGCTCACTGGGGGCTCTGGGCCGGCGGTACATCCGCTGACAACATTCACTGACCTGCGATATAAGCCCACTTATCGGTTACGGCACAAGCAGTTCCCATCTAACTTTTCGAAGGTCATATTAGAATCAAAATGGCGGACCCCCTTTAACAGTTTCATGTAAAAGCGAAAGTGAGGCACACAACTGGCGTTTCTATTCTGACAAAGCATTTTTAAAAATCACACGAAGATTTCTCACAGACGTATGTTTTTATTCATTTTGTTTAACACGCAGCATGTCACACTGCGCTTTCATTTGGCAAATCACTTTAAAAAAAGACGAAAGACTTTGCACCAGCCAGATAGCACTCTTCTTTCATACAGATTGATAATTATAGTGGCATGCGAGAGGCACTGCTGACTGACCCATAGTATAGTAAAGATGCCACATCATCTTTGTTCACTACAACCACCCAAAAGTGTTTTGCAAACTTACTTTGGACTAAAGAAGAGCGTCACGGTAGTTTTCTGAAAAGGTAGCAGACTCCCTTGGTTGGGGACACAAAAGATCAGACTTGCAGCATCCTGGGTCCTGTATCCGTTTGCAAACTCTGGATTTTGCAAAAAGGCGTCTGTACTTTTTTGAAGATCTGTACCCTGACGAAGAAAAGAAATGTGGTTTTTGCAGAGTATGCACCAAACTGGAATAACTTTTTTTTTAAAAAACATGCTTTTAGATCAGAGTAAAAACTAATTTGAAGCCCATTTATTACCTTGCTCACAATATATTACAAATACATTAGTCATTGTGGAACTGTAAGTGGGGGGAAAGGAAAATCAACAAAAGGAATGCAGGACAAAGGGTCTGGAGATAACCATTAACCTACAAGAACCACCGACAACAGAAGTTGAATTAGGACTCAAAAATTACGTTTTTGAAAAGATCACATTTCCTAAATCCATGCAAAGTTAAAAGAATAAAGAACACGGATATATGTTTAGTTTCAGAGTTCACTATAGGAAGGAGTTTGATGATCGGAAGCCGCTTTCATACTCTTTGCCAAAGAGTTGTAGAGGGTGGGGCCCTATATGTTCAAGGCTCATTCCGAGGGGAACTCCTTGCAAACACTCAGAATTGAAACCGATATCCTGAAGTTTCACAAAGGACTTCAAGAGATCAATCTTACTTTGACAACCATCTGGCCATGCAGGTGGCCCATGCCATCTGAAATCAACAGACCAGGACTTTTTTTTATTCGCGACCCCCATCTTGCAGCCTGAGGGCGAGAAGAACAAAATCAGAGAACCCTAGATTACTTGCAGACTTTATAGAAAAGGTCAATTGCTCACTTCAACACCCACCGGCATTTTCACAGGTAGACTCAGATGAACATCTCCTGTGTCCACAGGTGACGCCGTCTTCGCCCCACTACCAACCAGTTTACATCTTGACGCGGGCACCACCCAAAGATAGTAAGCAGACACCACAAACCAGTTGGCCATCTTCAAGGGCATGATACCTATTTATACTCAGAGACCCGACACCACCCTAGAGGTTCACACCTCCTGGAGGCAAAGAGCAGTAGCTTTCTTGAGAGCAACCACACAACCATCAAGCTGCACTGAAGACAGCCATTACAATCTAACCTGTTTGCTCCCCAGCTAGAGGAAAGCTAACTGGCTCAGTTCCAAGTCAGTACCAGGCATTTACTTTAACCCTGCAGAGACTCTGGCTCCTGCAGCAGGGGCATGTGCAGGGAGGAACACTTCTGTCTGACTATAAAATGGCAGCGCAAATCTTTAAGCTTTTGGCCACTGCTACTGAACAGTTTGTTAAACAACATGATGAATAAGAAATGAGGGAACAGAAAGAAATCCTTTGGGAATCAAGAGAAATACTTGTAAATACCAGATCAGGAAAGAAGGATAACAAATCAAATTAAGGTTCATGAGAGACCGAGGGACCAACTGAGGGATAGCTTGAACAAGTAGAGTAATCGGGCTTTCTGTAAAAGGGTACAATGCCTCGCATGGAGTGCCACAGACGAACTACCATCCAGGAGCAGAAGGAAAACAGAGCCTGGGCAAGAGCAAGACCCTGCGAAAGACCATAAGGAGAAATGAGAGAGACACTAGCATGCCGAGTGCTATCTATATCTCAAACACAGGTGAATCACATATCACGGAACCACAGAACCTATGGAGGGCTTTATCACAGGCACTGGTGGAGAGCAGTCTCAGATGGAGGGGAGAAAGAAAGACAGTGCTGAGGGCTGTGGCTAAGACACTGGAAGACGCCAGAGGCTTAGGACAGAGACCAAAAGCCTGCTGAGTGCCACCTCTCAAAGTGTTGAGAAAATTCAGCTGTTGAGAGAAGAATTTGCGCAGGAGGGTGAACCATGGCAAGAGGAGGAGAATATCTGACAAAAATAGGCCCCAAGCTAGGGGGAAACAATCCTTGCTGGTAGAAATATCTCAAAAAAGTTTGCTAACAGCCAGGGTTGTTAGGAAGCATGCGATCATAGGGCTCACCCTCACCCAATGATACAGGAGTTGTTCGCTGATGGGAACCGACGTGTGTGTTACCCTGCCATGGATTAGTACCAGAGCACTTTTATCATATGGCCTAGAATATACACTAGAAAGTAGACAGACTATGGAATGGCTACACATAGATATCATGGATCTGTTTGAAGACTCTGAACCCATCTGAATCGCTGATGCCGAACACCTTTTAGGATTAGCAGACACGGATTGGCTCAGATACGCGGCCTTACAATAGACCATTTACACATACACTACAGCTGAGTCCCGCAGTAGTGAACAGTCAGCCTGCAAAGCAGCATTTGTCAGTGATTTTACAACATACCCTAAAATCAAAACTTTTAATGTACTATGTGTTCTGAATAATCTCAACAGAAGCACATTAGCAAACTGCTGGGCTGACAAACTAAATATGGTCCTTGATGTGGGAGACATGTATGGTTTCTACTCTGGGATTCAGGTGTCCCTCAACATACGTAATAGGAAGATACAGTACAAGCTTTTGGAACTGGCATATTTTACTCCAGCACGTCTGCACAGTATGAAGATGGGTCCCTCTGTCTGCTGCTGGCAGAAATGCGGCCGTCCCTGCACGATGTGCCACATGTTCTAGACATGCCCTGAACTGACCACTTTCTGGTACACTATCCACAGGCATATCCTATGTATTCGAGGCACTTCTATCTCATTGTCACAGATTTCTATGCTATTTGGCGCTGAGGCAGAAGAGTGGCATGACAACTCAATTACCAGAACACCTGTGCACCTCATGCTATTTGCAGCTACGAAGATTATCTTGCTGGGGTGGAAGTTCGCGAAACATCCTACAAAACATCAATGGGCTACCCTTAAATAATGCGTGGTAAAGAGGAGCAGTTTTAAACAGCAAACCACTGTCCCGCAAGCAGGGAAATTCTGGGATCTGGTCGACCCTTACATTTAGTTTAATGCATAGAATATAACTTATGTATAACATAGGGGCAGACTCATACAAGACTGATTTTAACACTTGCTTGTGTACCATGTATTTCAGCCATTTTTAGTTCATAGCACGCACTGAAAAGGAGGGGGCGATTGTTGGTGGAGGATGCACACATCAGACGTTGACTTCTTACTGTCTGTATTATATAAGACTATATATAGTATGGTATATGGCTCTTGAATATCGTGTCCTGCTGTTATGCTCAACTTAATAAAAAAATAATGAAAAAATGTTTTGCAAAAAACATTGCTAACGGCAGAGGATGATGATCCACAGCCAGAGGGTGATATCAGAGTTTGAACTGTCCTAATGTAAAGGGGGGGGGGGAGATTCCTGGTAGGCATAGCTAAGAAGTGAGCAGTAACTATAATCCTTTAACTGGTGTATGGGAGCGAGGGGTCCTCAGGCCCCCTCGCATCATACGCTCCTCAGTACAAGGCTTGGACCGCGTGCCTCCGGTAGTGGTATTGCCCCTTGCCCTTATGTAAAGTTAACCACGGTTGACTGCTACATAGATGGGACTACTGAGAAGGACACGGGGCATCCATCTTTTGTGCCCCCTTTCGACTCCATCTTGGGTAAACAGGACTCACTGCGATAGTACAGCAATGCTCAGCTCCCCTTCCACTGCAGCAGCCAAGGACAGAGACACACACACACAAGGCGCACCGGCAGCTGGCTGCCCCCCCCCCTTGCACTTCCCCTGCGAAGGAAAGGTCTGCGCTTCTATTCTCACGCTGATGCCGGAGAAAGTTGCAACAATCAATATGCTACAGTTTTCTTCCTCTGAGATCACTGTTCGTCTGAGAACCGGCATGTGAACCAGGATGAGCTAAGCACTTTCTGCTCGATTCGTCCTCATAAACGTGCAAGCCACCCACCCCCATTAGAACAATTTATTGCCATCCTGACCCTGCACCCCCTGTAAGGTATTTCTTTCAAGTGCCAGACCCTTGCCTGTGCTGCGAAAACCCACCCAACACACCCACTACTAACCTTAAGCATTTTTACTACTATATATGTTTTTACTTGTACTAATGAGTTTGAAACCTAGAAGAGATGCGAAACATAGTCTGATTCTTTTACATGCACAATGAAGGTCAAGTCCTTCAATTAAAGCCACGAATGACCCAATTGTACTGACAATAATCATTGTGTGTAACTTATGTAGAAATGTGACAAGTAGCATAAAATGTTTTAAATAATTTGTTATTTAGTATGTAACATATTAGCTTAGGTAGTGACCACAGTGACCGGACCCTGACTTGCATGGAGTACAAGATGTTTGACGTCCATCAGCTACTCAGCTAACCAGGAGGAAGAGATGCTACCCACACCTACAGCACCACACCGTCTGGCCAATCGGGTCCATTTAGTATTTTTTGTTAGAGTTACTTTAACTAATATAAATGTTGGCACTGATGTAAATGGTGGAGAGTTTTTTTGGGTTATTTCCTAGCTGGAGAAATAAACCATCCTTTGAACTCTTGCAGCCGGGTCTCAGTGCCTCTTTCCCCGACAAGGGGTTTTGTCTGCCATTTTATTTTTTCCCCTCACACGTAGTAAGACGGGGAAAGGCACCTACACTGGGTTAGCAAAGATGGAGCAGAGTACTATAACCCTAGGCTGAATTGTGCCAACAACCAAACCAGTCTCTATATTCTGGGTGACTGAACATTAGAATTGATGATCCTGGGATCAGGAGACCATGAGGTATGCCCTTAGTACCATTTTGTGTAATCCCAGTCCTGACACCTTTTGAAAAGACAATGGTCATGATCCCTGCCTGCCTATTCACCTACGGTCTAGTTCACTTTGTCAAAAAGAGGGGTTCCCTTCCCCACGCTTTCAACTATCTCAAAGTTCCAAAACAATTCATTGGGATACTTCCCAGCTTTTCTGGCGGAGTTGCCTTTCACCAATGTCCCCAATATTAGAGAGTTCAGTTCCAATATTAGATCACACAACCTTTCCTTGATCTTCAATCACAAGCTTATAGGCGAGTTAAGATGCTTTTCCTTTAGGTGGGTGTACTCTGTCTAGGCGCAGTTGACGGACCACACTATGCAGCCATCACAGGTCACGCAACCGACATACCTTACTTGCTTCTTCAATTACACTGCCACTGTTTCAGCTTCACAGTGGTAGTGCAGAGCAGTGGAATGGAAGTGTGGATCTTCAGGTACACCATCTGACAAACTGGCCTGCTGCCTTCTTCACCGGCAATATAGACTCTGCATCACCTCTAAGAAGAGAGTATACATTCAAGCCTGCATCTCTGCGGTGTCTAACACGGCTGAACTCTTCAAAGTCTGCAAGGAACTGGCCTACCGTACCTCAGCTGCATCCTCTACTACACATACCCAGGCCCTTTGCTTGGCCCTGGCTGCACACTTGAACACACCAAAACACAGGACATACTGTCCGCTCCCTCTTCTGCTCCCCCCACCACCCCCAACATCTCTTGGGCCCACCTAGGTCGCCCTCACCCCTCCCCCCTTCTCTCCTCCCTCGCCCCCGTCACATCCAACGAGGTCTCTAGACAAATCCGGTCTATGAAAGGCTCCTCCAAACAGGTGGACCTGTGGCCCTCCAAAACCATCAAGAACAATATTGACACTCTCACTCCAGCCTTGGCCGACCTCTGAACCTCTCTTTCGCCACTGGAGTTTTCCCCTCTCTTCCCAAGCACCCTCTTGTGCACCCTCTGCTCAAAACAACCCTCTGCTGACCCGTCCATTCCAGCAAAATATTGCCCAATCTCCATCACCCCTTTCCTGGGAAAACTCCTGGAAAAGCTGGCTATCACTCACCTTACCCTCCATACTGAATCTGTTGTTGTCTCCATGACCATCAGTCTGTCTTTAGAGCATCCAGAGGTAAGAAAACTGCTCTTCTGAATACCTGTAAAGACCTGCTCTCAAATCATGACTCCAACTCTCCCTCTGTCCTCATTCTTCTCACCCTCTCTTCTGCTTTCGATACGGTAAACCAAAACATCCTGATCAGTCTCTGTGATACCCGTGGGCATCACAGATGAGGCCCTGGCGTGGCTCGCCTCAATTCTCTCTGATCGGCCCTCCCAGGTGGAACTTTGGCCCTTTCTCTCCTCTACCAATCTCTCCACGTGGTGTCCCCCAGGGATCTAACCTTTCCCCCTGGTTTTTCAAGATCTACATGGCCCCCTTTGCCCACAGGATCTCTAACTTTCAATGTTATGCAGTCCTCCTCCTCCTCCTCCTCCTCCTCCTCCCTGCTAACGATCTATGCCTGAATGCCAGTAAGATCCTCTTCATTGTGACCCCTGCTTCCACTTTCCCACTTTCTCCCTGGCCTGGCTCCCTTGGCCCTGCTCCCTGACCTACCAATGAGGCAAAATATCTTAGGGTCATCTTCGACTCCACTCTCTCCTTCTCTTCCCACATCTTGGACATATCCAAAAAGTGCAACTACCAACTGCACCTCCTTAGAGGTATTCAACCTTTTTTCACTCCTCCCTATCCCCCCAGAGGCTCATTGCCTGGAGGGCCCTGGTTCTCTCTAGGCTGGACTAATGCAACAGCCTCCTTCTCAATCTTCCTACTTCTACTCTCCATCCTCTACAACTCATCCAGAACAGAACCACAAGATTTATCCTTGGCCTCAAACTCTGGGACTGCATCTCTCCAGCGCTGAAATTCCTCCACTGGCTCCCCGTTGCTGTAAGGATCAAGTTCAAGACCCTCTGCATAATCCACAAGGCTTTCTGTGTCCAGGGCCTGCACAATCCCCCCAACTACTTTCCCTCTAGAGTCCCTTCGCTCATCCTCCTCCAACTCTCTGCGGGTGACCCATTTTCACAAACAGAGATTTGGGGGTAGATATTTATCCTCTGCAGTTGCTTCCCTATGGAACAGCCTCCCTACCCCCTCTCCGTCTTGAGCCGGAGCACCTTAAGTTCCGAAAACTCCTCAAGACCTTCCTTTTCTCTTCCTCCTCTCCCCTGCTGCTCTGCTTTCTTTTCACTCCACCCTCCTTCTCCTCCCTAATTCTGTTCAGTTTTTGCTGACTGGTTACCTGGTTCACCGCAAGAGCCTACAGGGCCCAGGATCCTGCACCAGTTTTTTTGCACTTACCTCTGGGCCGCTGAACTTTGTTGAACATTACTGCACTTTCAGCTTATGCTCCTTGAGCGGGGCAACCTCTGAGCACTTAACCCAGGGCCCTGCTTGACAGGACTCTTTAGCCCCACCCCACCGTCGCCCCCCCCCGTCTCTGCACCTCCGTACGTACGTATGGATGACCTAAATGTACTAGTAGTTAGTCTGTCCTGTTCCCACCATCCCCCCCACCGTTTTACGCCCCTCCCTACCGAGCTTGATCACAACTGTACCCCTTCATGCCCTTGCACTAGAAGAAATGTGGTCAGGTCTAGTATGCTAGTTTTTCCGTTTAGATAATTCGGAATCTTCAAGGCCTAAGAATGATTACTGTGTTCCCTTGTTACCTTCCCGCTTTGAAGCACTTCACCTGTGCATAAACGCAATAGAAATAAACAAATAAATAAATTTGACTTATCCTCTTGGAGATTTCTCAATACTTGTATTGCCGTCATTCACTCGCTATACTTTCAAATATACCTCAAGTCATTAACTGCAGCACACCCGCACTTAATAGCATTCCACAGTGCCAACAGGTATTCAATGTGAGCCCTAAGAAAACAAATACCTGTGTGTCCCATGTGCCACGCGAAGCAGGAAATAGAGAATGGGTTGAGAAAAATAAAATGTAAAACCACCTAAAATGCCAACCGTCAGCCTTCTAGTGTCCATCAACAAAAACAAACATGTGTCTTGTTGTGAACTTGTGCTGCATCCATACCCATCAAGATTACTGGTATTAAGACACGTTTTGCAACTAAAATAATACAATCTTAACTTTGCAATGATACATTCTATAGAGAAGGAATTCATTGAAAACCAGTTTATCCAGTGAGAGACCCAGGAAACTGATGTTATGATCTGGGAGATCTACAGATCTCATATTTACAGAAATATGGAATTATTCTGCCCAACATCTGTGATTCAGTGATGCGATGTGCTAGGATGAGGCTCATTAGGAAATTAAATCAGACATTAAGACACTCCTGCATCCAGCCTTATGTGATCAAGCCAATAGAAAGTCGTGGGTATGAGAGGTTTCAGTTTCCTTCGGGATTAGAGACTAATCAAATACACAGACCATGGCTTCCCCTTACAGTGGCGTCTGCTGGGTAGTTGAGCTCAAACACATAGGAAGAAGGGAGAGTTCAGGGACACAAAGAAGTGAGAGAGCCCCATCCGACAGGAGAGAAGCAGATTAGATTCCAACTAAATGTGGCTGATGGGGAAATGAGGCCGGACCCCAAACCTACTGAATGCAGAGACCTTCCCCAAAGCATGACCGTATTACCAAAAAAGGAATTTAGAGCAGATGCACAGAATGAAGGGAGAGCATCTCTACAGAGCTTCCATGGGCCAGTCTGTGTCATCACCAGTACTGGGCCTTTGAATGACTGACAAAAAGAGAGTACCTATGCCTCAAAATTAAGACACTTTCACCAGAATTAATGAAATCCTAGATACTATTTAGAAGTACTTTGGGAGCGCCATTTAAAGGTTACATCAGTGAAAAGGGGAAATAGTGAAAGATGCATTTTTGTTTGCGATTTATAATTAAAACTGAAACCCTATTGTGACAGATGGCACAAAGGTCACTCGCACTCTACAAGGCAGTTAAAAAAACATTAAAACAATTCGCATAGGCCGGACTCTCTCTCTCCTCTTATTAAGCACCTCCTCCCCAACCCCATGTTACTCTAAACTAAAGGCAGTTTTGCCTTCTCTAGATTATCTGCCACAGAGAAGTCTTAACTTTCCCTACTCTATCCAGTTGTTCCTATTCTATTGTGATGTGTACCTTACGCTGTTAGATTCGGTCGCCCTTCTATAATGCTCACACTCTCAAACTGTTCCTTCTGTATCCACTTCTTCTCACCCCTCCCTCCAATATTCTGTCCCTCTGATGTCTTCCACTCCTTAGCCTCACCTCCACCCATTGGTGTTGTTCTTCCCTCCTCCACTTTACTCCTACCTCCTCTACCAGGTACCACTCTCTCCTCCATCTACTATCAACCCCTCTTCCTTCAATCCTTGCCATATACTACACATTCACTATTTACTCTTCAACCTTTCTAACTACACTCGCCACACTAACACATGTAAGGGTGTCCAAGAAGGATGCTGAGACATGGGTGGCATTTTGGTTGGTAAAAACCTTTATCACAAAAAAAGAAATCCTCAATATCTTCTAAAAGTGGCTTTCCTGCCTCAAACTAATACCAACTAAAGGATCTGTCAGAATGTCCTTTTCAAAATCAAACTCTACCATCCTATGTCACAACATCTATCCCTTACAAAACTAAAGAATAAGCCAACAGAAAGTTCCTTCTCCAGTAAATAGGACTCCCTTCTCGTGGTATTTGGGGTAGTATTACCAGAAATGTTATTTGGGAAAAGGATGCCGGAGGGGATTGCTCCCTTGCCCTGGCTTGCGTTTTCAACAATCCTTTGCACGAGTCAACTTTCAGAACCAGGAGAATGCCTTCCTTCTCCTAGTATACATTCACACACTCCAATATAGTTCGCACCAAAGCCAGGGGGGAATGGCTACCTTCCCCTGGCATCTCTCGATCAAGAACAAGTTACTTACCCCTGGTAACATTCTTTCGACTGGATGTTCCTCCCACGTATTCCTCATCTTATGACAAATATCTTTCCAGCTTCAGCTGCTTCGGAAAAACACAGGGTGGTGGGGCACTGTGTGCTGTCTCGCCGAGTCAGTGTCCCTCGAGGGCCTCCGTTCGACTGTCGACGTCATCATTAGTACAAGTAGCGCACGCAGGGCTCGTTGCCATCAGTTCTGTTTCTCCCCCTCCTGTAGAGGAATTGCTAGGCGTACCATAGGCCGTAGGCTCCAAGAAAGTGCAAAGTGTAAAGACATGTAAATTCTATGATGGGGTAGGCTGGGAGGGGCGATGAGGAATATGTGGGAGAAACATCCAATTGAAAGAACATTACCACAGTTAAGTATCTTGTTCTTTGAATGGATTGGGTCCTCCCACGTATTTCTCATTTTATTATAGACTCCCAAAGCAGTAATACTTTGGTGATGGGAGTATGAATTTTACTTCGCCCTTAAACGTTATCATGGACTGAATGAAGGAATGCTTTCCCAAATTGTCCTTCTTGATTGGAAGATGAATCCAAGCAGTAATGTTTTACAAAAGTGTGAACAGACGACCAAGTGGCAGCTGCGCATATGTCTTTTACCAGAACATCTCTCTGAAGAGCAGCAGAGGTTGCCATGCCCTTTGTGGAATGTGCTCTCAAACCTTCCAGCGGGTCTTTGCCCACTAACCTGTAATATTCCCCAATATCCAGGATGATCCATCTGCATATGGTCTTTTTTGTCACAGCTAAACCCAATTTTAGGACCTGTATAGCCAATTAATAATTAGTCATATTGACGAATTTTGCACATTCTTGATATGTAAAAGCTGAGAGCCCTTCTTAGGTCCAGTCTAGGTAAGTTTTCGTCCTGCTTTCTAGGATGAGGAGGTGGAAAGAAAGATGGTAAAATAATCTTTTGTGACAAGTGGAAGTCAGAGACTACCTTTGGTCGAAACAAAGGTTTCACCTTCAGAACAACCTTGTCTTTATAGAAAACAGTGTATTGGGGGTTTATAGGAAAGTGCCTGTAACTCGCTTACCCTTCGGGTTAACTTTATTGCCATTAGCAAAACAGTTTTCGAAGTGAATTTGTATTTGTTCGTTTAGAACGTGCCAAAGCCCGCAGGCATCAAGGCGCAGAGAAACAAAGCTTGAGTAGTGCAGCATTAATGTCCCATATAGACCAAGATGTACTAAGTTAACAGAAAAGATTGGCTTTCACAGCTTTTTTAAAAAAAAAAGTCTGTACATTTCTCTCGCATCTTAGATATGTAGGCAGCTTATTCAAAGCTATTATAGCTTTGACTGGGAAGGAACTTTCTTTTGGTCATTGCAATAGCGGATAGTGTTTTTTTACCTAGTATTTGACTCAAGATTGTATGGAAATACCCGTTTTGAGGTAACTGGGTGCTTCACCAAACAAAAATGTGTGGGTCAGAGCATTCATTTTATACTCAATTCTGGCTTCGACAGGAAGCCAATGTAGCACTCTCCTGTGTTGTGAGATGTGCTTGCATTTAGCTACATCCCTTACCATCTGTAACGCATCATTTTGCAAGATCTGTAGTCTCTTGATGCAGTGTTTGCTTAACAGTCTTAACAGTTAACAGTTAACAGTTAACAGTCTTAATGGGTATGAGTGTATTGGCTCCAAAGGAACACATGTTAGAAAGGTTAACACCAGAGATCCCATATAGGGACTTGGAATGGAAATGGTGGACATACAATAGCAAGGCCCTTTAGGAATTAGCAAGGCCCTTTAGGAATTGACCAATCAGAGGGATTTTAAAATATGTATCCTCCTCTGAAGAGCGCTTGAAAATGACAGCACCGCCAGGTAACCTTTAATTGTTCCAATCTGGAGGCCGAGATTCACCAAATGTAACAAAAAAGAAATGGTGTCTCACAAAGAAAAGTATCCACATTCTTATCCCTGCACCACTGCTGAACTTGTTCCAACAGCAGCGGTTGAAAGATTTTGTTGCTGGCCTTCTAGCCGAAAGCAAGATCTCCATTACGTCATCCGGGAAGTCCCAATTCTTATATCTCAACCTCTCAGAAACCATGCATGAAGCTTGGGTGTCTTGACCTCTGGATGGAGAACCCAACCCTCTTCTCGCAAGAGAAGGTCCTCTCTTTGTGGAAGACACATTGGAGGGCAGATGGACATGTCCAGAAGGTGCAAGTACAATGTCCTCCTAGCCCAATCCAGGGCCATTAGGATCATGGATTTCCCGAACTTTCTCAACCTCCTGATCACATGAGGAATGAGGGGGACTAGAAGAAAAAGCATTCAGGAGTGAAAACTCCGCGTCCACTCTGAACGCCTCCCCTAGAGCTCCTCTTGGGGGAAATTCCCTGGAGCACAACAGTTAGCAATTCCGGTTGACACTGGCCATGAACAGATCCACTTGCAGGGTTCCCCAAAGGGGGAATATGTCTTGAAGGATTTATTGAGCTAGTTCCCACTCATGGGAGACTGTGCTCTGCCTGCTCAGCGCAACCGCAGCTGTGTTCTCATTTCCGGCTAGGTAAACGGTAATTCCTTCTTGAATTGCCCAGAACAAGAGCTGCAGTGCCTCTCTGCACAGTGGTAGGGAACTTATGCCTCCTCTCTTGTTGAGGTATTACATGTCCACTGTGTTGTCCGTCATTATCAGGACATTCTCTCCCCATACAGAGGGTAGGAAGGCCTTCAGTGCTAGTCTAAACGCCCTCAGCTCCAAAAGGTTGATGTGTAGTTTGGACTGTCAGATCGTTCGCATGGGCTCCTCACACCATGAGTGAGGCGTCCGTAACTACGGTAATATCCAGCCATGGTTGCCAAAAGGGTTCTCCCTTCAGAATGTTGTCTTTGCAGGCCAACCACATAAGATCCTGTGCGACTCCTCTTGGAATTTCAAGACTGTCTGACATCCTGCCTAAGAATTGGGACCATTGAGTCCTGAGAGCCCATCGGAGAGATCTCATTCTCAGGTGAGCCTCTGCACGAGAAAAATGCAGGATGCCATGAGGCCGAGCAACCACAAAAAAGAAAATCAACGCAGGGAGATGTGTGGCACTCTTGAATTTGGTGACCATCTGCAGAATGTGTTGAGCCCTCGCCTTAGGTGGCGAGGCTTTCCCCCAAGGTTGTATCCAGTACCGCTCCAATAAACTGGATTCTTTGTGATGATATCATGTGGGACTTCTTGTAATCAAGGGAGAAGCCCAGTCTGGAGAGAGCGACAGGTGGAGCTGAGCTGTTCCAGGACCTGTTTGGGGGAACTGGCCCTGATCCGTCAATTGTCCAGGTCGGGTTAGACGTGACCCCCCCCCTCTCCTCTCCCGAGACTCGCTGCCACCACTGCCATGAACTTGGTGAAAACCCTTGTGGCGGAGGTCAGCCCAAATGGCAGAACTCAAAACTGATACCGAGAACCTCAGGTACCTTCTGTGCTTGTGATGGATTGGCACATGAAAGTAAGCATTCTGAAGGTCCAATGATACCATCCAGTCCTGAAGCTGGAGGGCCTGAAGGATTTGAGAAAGGGTAACCATCTCGAACTTGTCCTTCCTGAGGAACTTGTTCAAGTCTCTTAAGTCCAAGATGGGTCTCAATCCTCAGTCCTTTTTTGGAATTAGAAGGTACAGGGAGTACAAACCCTTGTTCCTCTCCACTACAGTGACTGGTTCTATAGCACCTTTCTCTAGCAGGGTTAATATTTCCTGCTTAAGGAGCAGCTCTGGAACTTTGAAAGCTGTTCCCCAGTGAATGACTGAGGCTTTTTTAGAAAGTGAAGGCAGTAACCCTGCGCAACTGTTTCCAGTGCCCATGCATCTGAAGTAACGCCCCACCACTCTTTCAGATGCAATGACAGTCTGCCTCCCACTGGGGTCTTGTGAACTAAGACATTGACTCCCACAAGTAACCCCATGTAAATACTATGTCCTCAGGGAGGTTTCGGGGTGGCTGATGGTAAAGCAGCCACTGCCTGGTCGGTTATAGTACCTCTTCTCCGTCCACCACAGGGAAATCTTTCCTGATCCCTTTGATTAGACAGTCCTCTCCCGCTTCCAACTGAGGTTTAAAAGTGAAAGGACCTACCCCTCCAAGGTGTGCCATTGGGGTGGTTCTGTGGCTGTCTAATAGCAGCACCAAGCTACTTTGCTGTCGCTTTAGAGGTCTGCAATTTCTCCAGGCTCTCGCCAGCCTTGCTACCAAAAAAATGTGTACCATCAAAGGGCATGTTAAGCAATCTGGACTGCACATCTGGAGCAAAACCAGACTTTCTTAACCAGGCAGACCTGTGCATAACTGTACTAGTCGTACTTCACGCAGAGAAAACCTTCTTGGTAAAATCGTTGTAACGCTGGTCATCTCTGTCTGGTGGAATAGTTGGGTAGGCGTCCTGTTTAGAGGTTCACGTGGCAGTTTTTACCACTAAACTTTCAGGAGTGGGATGCTTAGTCAAGTAACTAGAGTCACTACTGGACATCCTGTATTTAGATGTCAATTTTTTATTCATTGCCGAAATCAATTCTGACGTCTCCCAATTTCAACTCTCTCTCCTTTGTAATGCCACATGAAAAGGAAAAATAGGGTCCTCCTTCGGTCCCTTATCTAGGATGTCAGTGAGATCATCCTGTTCATATATTGGTGTTGGTCTTTTCCAACCCATATACTCTTCTACCCTGGACATTAACCGTCTATGAGACCCTTTAGCATGGTCAGTGGGGTCTGGTCTCCCAAACTCTAATTCTGTGGATGTATCTAGTTCACATGCATTCTGCAGGGACCCCTGTAAGTTGTTTAGCCTGGATTTCTCCGATTTCAAAGGCTCAG
This sequence comes from Ambystoma mexicanum, assembly GCF_040938575.1. Classification (NCBI taxonomy): domain Eukaryota; kingdom Metazoa; phylum Chordata; class Amphibia; order Caudata; family Ambystomatidae; genus Ambystoma; species Ambystoma mexicanum. The sequence goes on along the minus strand of NC_090941.1, from coordinate 155,729,260 downwards.
GGACCCCAGGTGTTCCATATTGGAGACCAAATGATCGTGAATCATCTGAAGCATGTTCTGCTTTCTCATAGATTGGAAAGGTACTCAAAAAAGTCCTTTCTTGGGAAAGGTGTATATATCTTTTCTGTGCGCCCCAAAGGTGTCGATGATGGCGCTGAAATCTTTGACACAGTCAATGCTGAGGGCTTCCACGCCTTCAAGGTCATGGTCCGATGAGGAGTCTTTCCTTGAGCAAGATTTGGCTCAACTCGAGGGATTCTTCGACCGCTCTCGAGGAGATTTTTCTTTGCCTTCCGGGCCCAAAGGCGCATGGTTTTTGCCCTTATCTTTTTTCTTGTCGAGTTTTTCGACCTGGGCATGGCTTTCATGAGCTTGGTGGGGGGGGGGGGGGGTCAAGGCTGCATTCTCAAAAACGTGCATCATTTTAACTCTGAAATTCTCCCACTCAGCCAGAGGGGCCGATTTCATTGGGCATGTAACCAGTTCTGGGGTGGAACTCTACTTCGAAGACTGCAATCTATGGTGTCTTTTCCTCGATCGTCGTGAAGATGAGTGGTGAGAACCACTATGTGATCTCGACCTCTGTCTTTTTACGACAAGCAGAAACATTTTTCGACTCATCTGAAAACAATTTTTTTGACGAGGTCGAAGGGGATTTTGTCCTACCTGCTGCTCATTTTTCAGGGCTTTCGCCGTCATCGATAGGCAGCCCTTACAGTTTAAGGTAGTGCGAGAGGAACCACAGACACCAGATGGGGGTCCGTAAGGGACATCTTAGCCCCACAATCTTGGCACTTCTTAAACCCCAATCTCAGAATCGAAGACACTGATGATCCAATTTTTCAACAATATACTCGAATATTCTCGATATGGAACTGAAGCGTACCTTATCCGAAACAATAACTTTAGTGGAAAAACTGAACTGAAGCCAACAGTCGCTGCATCCGCTTTATACCATCGATGACATCGAGATGGAGGCCTCCACGGGACATCGGGTCAACAGACATCGACGCACAGCGCCCTCCACTGGAAAAAAATTCCGAAGCAGCTGAAGCTGGATATGGAAATATCATAAGATGAGGAATACGTGGGAGGACACAAGCCATTCTAAATAGCCATTTTAGCGAGATTGAGACCAATACAGTTTAAGATATTATACAGAGTATACTACACTAGGCAACGGCTGAGAAGAATGGGAAGAGGGGAGGATGACAGATGCCCCAAACACATGAATGGCAGATGAACATATTTCCATATGATATGGGGGTGCGGGGGTTTCAAGTTTCCGCGGTTCTGGTATAGGGTGAAAAGAGAACTGGAGGCTTTCAAGCACTGTGGACATGGAGGGGGCAGCTGGGAATGTGATCAAACAGAGATTTCTAGGTATTAAATGATCCTCTTAAACATTGCTTTTATTCTAGCAAAGAAGGGGCCGGCCGAAATGTGGATGGCCCCAGAGGCACGGTGTACAGAGAAATGGCATTCAGGAATGGACAACATTAAGAAATGGGATCAGTTGGTTAATCAAAACAGAGGATGCAATCGAAAGTACAACAAAATCTGGGAGGGATGGGGACAGAGGAAAGAAGAGACCGCATGCCTGATAAAGTGAGGGGGCAGGTGGCGATGGACCGGGATGGTCTATGTAAGTGTGCTGTTTGACTTCGAGAAACTCTGCTGGGCTGCGTATGCTATTGGGGGATGAAGAGTTGGGCAGGGAGGTGTAGAGACGGACGGAGGGGGGAGCAGAAAGGAGGAAATAGGGGGTGGGGTGGAGACGGGAACGCATATGGTATTAGCATGGACTGTCCTGAAAGGTTCGGATTGCTTGTTGGTTTATGGGAAAAATAACAATAAAAAGATATTACAAAAAAACATGTCCAGGGTCAACATACCATTTCTAGTTGCTGGCATTAAATACCCAGGTGCTCAAACCATTGGCAACAGATGCACATACATTGTGTAGGTACTAACTTCATTGCCAGACATTACCATCAAATGTGAACATACTTACACGATCAGCATGGCTAGGTTCTCACCCTATCGCTAAGGATTGTTATTTCATGTAATTGTTATTGAATGAGCAGGTATTCCCCCTGCAGTAGTGGCAATGTGGAAGAGCCTTCTCCCATAAAATGGCGATATAAAGGAACTAGCTGATATGGTCTTTTAATTGAATAAGTAACACTATGCTTCAAAGTGCAGGGAACATAATTTTTAAAAAAATTTTATTGACAGTTTTGTAAATGAAAAACAAACTTTTTTGTCATTCCCTCCGTGGTTTACATATTGCGATCCTTTTAGAAGAGGCGAAAGGTTCAAAAAAGTCCAGCAACGAGTTCTCACGTTGCGTCAAAATTTGGTAGAATCGAGTCCATGAAGTTAATGGTTGCACAAGTTAGTTGGGTGTTTGTCCCTGAGATTAAATAGTTCCACCAATCCTGCATATTTCCGTTTTTTGGCGCAAATCGTGCCAAATGCAAAGAGCGTTTGGCGACGATTTCAGGGCACTCCGTTATCAAATGTTTACTCGTTTACTCATTACTTTGTTTCGATGAACAAAACCGGCAGATATTGCTCGATGTCATTTGATCTCTCCTTTGCGTCAGAACCTGGCGAGTTTTATAGAGGTTTAGACGTAATCTTAGAAATTGATTTCTGTGGTGTCGAGAAGGAAATTTCATAAGGTATCTTGGCAGGTCTCCAAGCCTGTTCGATGACAATCCCAGATCTATTGACGAAGTTAAAGCACTTCGTTTATTCGTATTTGTTATCCAGTTCCATTGGTGGAACTTTTGTTTTCGCTACCTGCGGAGTAGACAATAACATGTTGATGTTGATGTTGGCGTCAAGTAGGATTGCCTTCAGTTTTGTTTCCCATTGATTTACTAGGCCGGCTGACGGATCATTGGTTTTTTCATTTAGGATCTCAGGCTTTTTCTGGTGGTGAGAGATGCATTATTCGAAGCGCTGAAAGCGACTTCCAAACCACTAAATTGTGTAGCGAATCTAGGCCCAGTTCATATCTAATTGCAACCATTGATAGACAGAGGTAATTTCAAGACTTTTCGCCAGAAAACCCCCTCAATTTGAGTCCAAAGGTCTGCATTTATGTTCCACCCTGCCTCGCTTCCAAATGTAACTGCAGGAGATACTTTTGCATGTAAAAGATTATTATAGGTTGCAGAGTGAATTTGCCATATTTAGCATGCAGTTTCGAACCTTGTTGAGCGAAAGTCTTCATACGGGATAGGACATCAAAGGTCCAGCTCCATTCTCTGATTGTTAAAGAACACTCCGAGGTAACAAATTGCTTCGGTTTTCGTTAGAGCTTCATTATTAACTTCCCAATTGAACACTGACTTCTTTGCCTGCGTCTTTTGGCCAAAGGCAATGACTTGATTTCTTGACGTTTATTGCCAGGTGATTTTGAGTTAAGTAAACTTGTAAGGCTGTCAGGAGTCTTTGGAGGCCAACTTCGGTGGAATCAAGTGAGACTATGTCGTCAACATAGGTTAACCAGCTTAGCTGTTTGCCATTCGCCTTCGGTTGAAATGACCTCGTTTGTGACAAAGCTGCTGGAAGGTCTGAGATAAACAATTTAAATAGTAATGCGGCTAATGCGCAGCCCTGTTTCACACCTTTTGTTGTTACAATTTCGTCTGTTAGGTCTCCTTTTGCGTTCGTGCGCACACGAATGGTGGTGTTCGAATGGAGTGCCATTAAGGGCAACAGTAATTGCGATGGGCAACCCCAGGCCTTTAGTTTTGCCCATAACAGTTGTCGATTAACAGTGTCAAAGGCCTGTTTAAAAGGTCAACGAACGCAAGAAACAACCTTTTCTTGCGATTCAGGGCGTCCAACTTTACCAGATTTAGAAGCAATAGGTTTAATTCCAATCCCGCTCCTTTTGTGAAGAGAGTTTGCCTTTCGTCGATCAGTTTTGCTTCTTCAGCCCATCTTGCGAGCTTTTTTTGTAAAAACGTGGCAAATATTTTGCCTGTAGTATCGAGCAGCGCAATAGGACGGTAATTTGCCAGATCTTCACGGTTTCCTTTTTTAAACACTGGTACGATCATTGCGGATTTCCACAAAGCCGGAAGAGTTAGTGTTGCTGCTATTCGATCAAATACGGCTTTGATGAAATTTGCCCAATTTTTGCTATTTGCTTTTAGCATTAAATTTGATATGCCATCCGGGCACGCCGCCCTTGAGTTCTTCAACTTTGTGATAGCGTTTTCTACGTCTTCCGCAGTTTCGGTAATGTTCCATTTGCTGCTTTGCAGCAGCGTTGTTCCAATTACGTCAGCATCCAGGGATGTGAATACGGACTTGTAATGTTTTACCCAACTTGCTGAGGACACACCATTTGATAATGCGAACGCTTGTTTGAAATGGCCGTTGTTAATTCATTCCCAGATGTTTTTGCTGTCTTTGCGTGTTATTAAATGCAGCATTTGTTCTGCTTGATCTTGGTCTCGGATGCAGTTAAATGATTTTAGCCAGTTTCGATAACGTAATCGTCTCTTCGCAATTAGTACGCTTGCATTTGCATCGGCTAGTTTCTTCAACCACCGAATGTCCTTTTTTAGCGATTTCTTGGCTTCAGATATTTCAACACTGAAAGAATGTTTGTTTTGTGTCACTTTGATGTTATGCCTGTTTGAACATGAGGAAAATTGCATCAACAGTGGCGCGTAATTATTCTCGTTACCCTACTTATTTTCACGAATAAAGTCAGCGGTCACGATGTCAATCTGACGGCTGTTTATCTTTAGTCGGTTTTGCGCACTGTTTATAGTTAAGGTTGTTTTGTGTCTTGGCGATTTTATTTTTCAGCTCCCAGAATACCATCAAGGCATCGTGATCGCTCTTGGGCGATTTTGTTGTAGTCAGCTTTGAAATGTAACCGTGTAAACTTTCAGACACCCAGATGTAGTCTAAGGTTTTACTTAGTTGTCCTCTATGCCAGGTGTCGGCAGCGGGTATGTCGCCTTTAGTGCAGCCATTCAACATCGTGCAATGGCGCAAGCTTAGTTCATACTCCCATTTGTGACCACGATCAGCTGATTCAGAGAGGTTTTTGGGCTCATTCCCTGTGATGCGTGTATTCTCTTGGTTGAACCAGGAATAATTCAGGTCCCCGCATATCAGGACTAGAGGGTCGTCAAACTGCACAAAACTAGCATCTAATTGCGCCGTGATAGATGATAGATACTCAGATTCTGAAATCATTGCAGGGTTCCAGTAAGTGTTTATTATCCAAAGGTGCGTTTTCTTTTTAAATTGCACTTCACATGTAGATTCTAAAGTTATGGCTTGCACGAACAAATTGGGGTTTGAAATGTTTATCACGGCCCATTCGAATGTATTTATTATTAGCGTAAGTAGCCCTGAAAAAGGTCGGCCAAATAGATATTTCCCTGCAGCGCTTAGAGCCACAGAATATCCATCACAGACAGGTAAAACACAGAGCCATGTTTCTTGCAGGCAAATTATTGGGCTTCTTAGATCCGCCGCTGATCCTGGTTGAAACAGATGTGTGAATCCTCTTGTGCTCCATGAGGTTAACAGTTGGGTCACACAATTTGACCCTTTGTTGTCCTAATCTCTCTTATTCCGGTTATTTGTGTTAAATGAGAGCGATGGCTGCTTTCTGAGCTGATTCCACAAATAGTCTCTTTTCGATTTGGTAGGGCCGGTAATATTGGACTCATTTGAGTTGACAATATTGGGTGATGACTGATCTTCACTTGTCGTTAGATCAAAGCCAAAAAACAAGTCATTTTCGCCGTCGAGCAATGGTTTTGCTACGTGTCTTGATTTCATGTGAAGAATGACCCAGTCGGTTCTGCGTTCTGATTTGTACTCTACGATCGCTATGTCATCAGACGATATGTTGCGTAGTGCTGGGACATAGTGTAGCAGCTTCATTATATTGGCACGATTCAGATTTACATCATTTTTATCCTCAAGGATATTTTCCAATTCCAATTTCCACCATCGTGATTTTGGTTGCCCAGTTAATCGATTTTTTGAGTTGGACTTTAGCTGAACGTTCTTCGACAAGTGAGCTGATGTTTGTTTCGGATTAAGCTTCAATGCAGGAGACTCTACTGATTTTGATGTTTTTTTTTTTAAGTTTTTGAATTCTGGGCCGTGTTGGTCACTGACGACGGTCTTTCTTTTTGTTTATCCTTGGGTCTTGTGGATGCCTGAGGCTTGAAAAGATGTTCAGTTGTCTTTCGCGCCGCATGGTCAGCTTGGAGGTCTAGCCGGGGCCGGGGACATTTGTCGCCGAAACTGACGAAAGTCGCTGGAGAGTCTTCGTCATCAATTGACTAGGTAGAAAGGTCACACAGATCGATTGAGGCGCTTGAAGAGGGAACCTCTGAGACAATAGACACGTTACGTCTGCGCTTTGCAGTTGAAATTGGTAGGCGATCTAATTCTTTAGTGGAAGTGCATTTTTCTTTCGGCTTTTCCTGTCTGGGTTTCGCGTCACTTGTTTTGGCAACGTCAGGGCGTGGAGGGGTTGTCAGATTTCTTATAAATTTCTTTGAGCCATTAGAACGTGACCTTTTCAGGAGAGGTTCATTCGTGCAAATATTCGTCTTTTTTTTTTAACATTTTGTGTTCCTTTTTGAATTGGTTTCTTTGCTTTTAAGATTTGTATTGATTTGGCAGGACCAGAGAAGATGCCAAATGAGATATTTTGAATTGCTACTGCTCCTTTTGCAGTTTGAGGTCTTAGCGGTGTCGGCTCTTCCGCCTGATCGGCAACTGGTTTACGAGTATTATCTGAGATCTCTACGTTGGACAGTGATAATTGCGGGTCTCCTTTAGTGGATTGTAATAGCACCACTACTGGTTTGTCTGCCACAACTGGTTGCATGATTGTTGATTTCAATTTTTTGTTCATTTTATTGTTCGATTCCGTGGGTTGCATTAGCAGAGCCTTATCTACAGTAGCGGCCACTAGTGATGGGCCAGAATTTAACCGTTGAGTCCCTGAACAACAGCGTGGGGCAGCAGTTTTTGAAGCTTTATCGTTAACCGATGTATGCCTCATCCATTTTACTGCATCTAATAGCCCCTCCATTAGAGAGTCATTTTGACAGTGGTGACGTGCGGCGAGATCACTCAGCCGCTCTTGCCATCTTAAGGTTTGTTCGGCCTCATGAATCAATTGCGTCTGTAAGGACTCGTTGACTGCTTCGAATTTTTCCATCTTTGTTTTTTTGCATATAATGAGTGCAGTCTGATCTTTAAAAGACTCGTGAAGAGATTCGTACATCTTTAGGAACGGAAGGAGAGCTGTCGAGGAAGCCGCTAGTACGTTATTGTAGATTTGCATTGCAGCGGCAGAGGAGAGGCTGGGTTTGGATTTAACTCCTGAGTTTTCTTCCGAGGATGAACGTGTGTTATTTAGAGTCTCTGACTGAAGGTCACTACAGGTGGATGAATTATCGGTTGCGGCACAGGCGTTCTCTTTTAGTAATTGTGCTGAATTTGTGCGTACATCCAGAGCTTTTGGCGTACTGGCTCGTTTCTTTCCAGTTTGAGATAGATATAACTTCAAACTGGGTGTTTGCAGTGAGGAAACTGCGGGATCGCACCTAGCTCGTCCAACGTAGGGCATTGTACGCGGATTTGTTCTATTCTTTTGCAAGGTAGAAAGGCTGTCGTCTAGTCGCGTCGCGATTCGTGGTGTGTAATTTTTTTTTTTTTTTTTTTTTTATTTTATTGGTTTAGATTAAACCTTTAAAATGTTTGCTTGACGTGACACAAAACCATTCCTTATGCCGTTTTTTTGGCAATTACTACATTCATTTTTTTTTTTTTTTTTTTTTTTTTTCTTTTTTCTATATCATTAAGCACATTTGGAACCCAAAGCTAGTCTAATCAGGCAGGATCTTTTTCTGCATTTAATCTTTCTTCAATGGCGGCAAGGAAGGAGGTCAAAGGTAGAATTAATTTCATATCTGAGCCGTTCCACATATGCTTCCACCATTCATCAGCACATATCGACCGATGGGCACTATACCAGCCGCCTAAGTGGATTGAACGTATGTCCTTCAGATTTGTACAGAAAAGCACCAGGTGCTTTATAGATTCTGGCTCTTTACCACATAACCGGCACGTTGTCGATAAATCCACATTTCTCGCCCAATGACTCATTCTGTCCTTTGTTTTCATTGCGTTGAGGCGGAATAACATGAATGATCTTCTTGCTTTCATGGACGGAAAACGACTAGTGCTTTGCTGTTTTTTTGAGTGTTCGCAAAAGGGCTGTAAGCTCCAGGTCACCGGTTGATGTACTCGAAAGCCGGTGGGCATCGGCAGTCGGCTGGTGCATTGGGCACCTTTTCTCAGTATGTTTTTGAAGCTGCGTAGATTCTGGGCCTGTGAGCGTCGGAGAGAGTGCGAGGTCAACTGTCTTAGTCACCTGCCGCTCATCAACATCAGCTTCCAATTTGTTGTCGGTCTCGATTCTGGTGTTGAAAGGTTTGTTTTGCAGCTCAGTTTCCTCGTCGCATTGTGAAGCTTCCATTAATTCAGCGTCGGTGAATTCAAATGGAGAAAAAAAATCGTTGACGGTCTCGGCTGTTAGTAACGAATGCTCAGTAAGTGTTTTTGCCAGGGGTGGAGATGCGGACGAGGGTGATCGGGAAATCAGAGGTAAGTCTTTTAAGGTGAGTAGAGGCATTTGGGGGAAAAGTTCGGAGCTATGAGTGGCTTCTAGGCGGACTGAAAGTATGGAAACTTCCGCTGGTTCCACTTGATGGGCAACCAGCCCGTTTTCTGCCAAAGTTGCCACAGTGGCGTTTGATTTGGGAGCTGCATTTATGGGTTGCTCAGGTGATTTGTCCTGTAAGGTAAGCAACGGGTGGGTCGTGTCGCCATGCCGGTCGTTGCCGTAATCACGGCTGTTTGCTCTCCTACGGCTACTGATGATGGAGTTGTCTCGATAACAGAGATTATGATTTCGTCAGTATTATGCAGTGCAAGATTTGCCGTGACAGATGGTGGTGCAACTTGGGGATCACAAGAAACAGTTGACAAGAGCGTACCGCTCGGCTCGCTTACCTTTGGTTTCTTGTGTGTGGAAGGCGAACCGTCAGGCTTGAGGACAGTCCAAGGGTTTTGCATCCGGCGCTGCTGAATAGTTTTGCGCCTTAAGACAGGGCCGCCATGGCTCGATTGAGCAGTCATTGTCTGCGCGGTAGCAGGCAGCCTGGCAGCCAGCGCCCTTTACCCCGTCGGGCTTAACGCCGCAAGGGTGGGTTGTGCTCCTCTATATGCCGTCAGTGAGTCACGTGACCTGTCTCGGGCGCTGAGGGCTGGTTTTCCACCAGCAGCAGGCAGCAGGTATCAGGTAGGCAATAAGCAAATGTCCAGCAGATGTCCAGTGAAGGAGTACGCAAGGAACATAATTGAGGAAAAGAAACTATTACTAAAGTGGCCAAATCGGGCCGCATATCGCTCGCCAGAAATTGGATTGAGAAGTCTGGACCCCAAATCAATGTCTGGTAGTACAAGTCAATTTGTGCCAGTTGAAACCGTCTGGCTTTCAAGGCTGCGTTTTGCCCCCAGTTAGCCTGGAGTACCCCCAAAAGTGTCCCTTTTCATCCCGCTATCTGATTCAATGTACAATGCTCAATAAGGACAATGATGGCACTCTGCTGTCATTGCCCTTAAAGCCCCCTTCCAACACGCTGCCTGTCTGATACAAAGAAGTCACTGCACAAGTATAACAAAACAAACACCACATCGTGATATTTTATTTAGAGCTGTTGTGTCTCTGAGCATTGTGCCAGCTACCATGAAAACTAAATTCCTATCTGATCAACGTTGTCCTGCAATGCAACTTGCATAATAGTTTCCCTTTTTCTTGTGCAATTTACTGATACAGAATACATGTGGATAAATTGGAGTGCCGCCGTGGTCAAGAAGATAGCTCAGTATGCTAATCACTTGGTGCAGAGTTCTGAGCTCACATGCAAGATCACAGTGCAAAAAACTGGCAAGGCAGAGTTAGCCTTTTCTTGTGTCTGCCGTTGAACAACTTGACAATAAAAACTGGTTATGGACATAAAGTAAATGGCTTCATGAAAAAGCTTTTTAGGACATGTTTTACATTTTTCTGATTTACATGCATTGTCATTAAACAATTAGGAGAGGTCAATTAATCTCATAATGATATGATAGGTTATTTATAACGCGCTTAATACACAGAGGTGTCTAAGCACGGACCCGAACCTGCGTTGCTCCGTGTCGTCTTGGTTCCAAGGCAAGCAGGTTGCCCTGAGCTATCCTCCCGAGACCAGAAGGGGTTGGCCGAAATGTGGATGGCCGTACAGATTACAACAAAATTACAGAAAATGTCTGAAATAAATGTATGATTGAATTTGATGCATTTACTGGATTTCATTACTGTTGGTTGAAGGTGTGTATTTTGTTCTGGTCGAATGCATGACAGAAAATGGATTCAGACGCTGTGTGCAGATGAACTGCACACTTGTATTAACTAGAAATCACTGTACACCTTTAAAATCAACAAAAGCAAAAAGGCTAACCGAGTTGATGGGTGCACCTCCTACTCTCAAGTGTCTGTGAGGAAGAGGCAGAATATTCTGGCATTTCAGAGCAGAGGGCCTGCTGGTTGGCCAGTGTCTAATTGCCCCTTAAAATATACACTTTACAGAACCCAGCCATCCTGATTGCAAAGTGCAAAAAACACATGGTTTTATGCACAGATGTACACAAGATGAAATGCTGTTTTTCTCGCTCCATAATTGATCATTACCAAAACACGTTCTGCTAATATCTTCCCTGATGTGGGGGTGCCAGAATGCTACTGCTCCGATTCTAACATGTGCCATTTGCTAGGGTCATTAGGGCACAGCACGCCAGTGCAAATCGAGTATGTCTGCAAAGTCCCCCCCCCCCCCCCCACAGACCCGTGCATGGCATGCACTAGAAGGGAAAGCTGGCAGGGGGCTCATGTGCACTCTTACTTTATTCATCGTGGAACAGTCTTTCTGGAACCCAGACTCAAATTGCATTGTGCATGAAGCATTCAAAATGAACATGGCACATCTTGAGAGTCGAAGTGTGCTATGTTCACTTGTAAAGCATTCATTCAAAATATAAAGAGGTGGTTAATCAGATTGGACACAATTGCTCTGTGTGATTCTGAATCATATTTTGCAAAATAAATGTGCAATGAATGCACTATTGCAGCATTCGTGCAGGGCTAATGCCAGCCATAGGCCCTACATTTCAAAACTCACGGACATGGAAAATAGTTCCTGATTATAAAGGACAGCAGCACACCAGATATCCTGACTTGAAATTGCCTTCAGGGGTGTTTTAAGGCTTTTATTTTCTGCAGGGCACAACTCAATATGAAAGGACTGCTGCTTCGTCAATGTGCACGAACATTCCCTTAAACAGCGGGTGTGCTGGGGGTGTGGACTGCAAGAGGATGGGGCATGACGATGGGGTTTGTGGGGATCGAAAGCAGGCCAGCAGGGAACATAGTTCATCGACTTATTTTCGTAAACTTCGACCCATGGATAGGAGCTACCCCCTTAGAACTAATTGGCAGACTTTCGAGCGCACCAAACACCACTTCAATGTGCCACTAGCACTTCCTTCCGATTGTCACTGCCACATTCAGGGAACGTTGCCTCTCAAACGGGGAAATTGCAGGGCACAATATGAAAATATAAATGGGGCAAGAAACCGAAAGCAAAGTGCAGCTTCAAATTCTACACGTGGCATTGCAATGTAGCTTCATTTCCTTACTAGCTCAACTCCAGGAACATCATCCTCCAAGACAGCCACCCAATCCAGGAGCTCTGGGCTATTGTTGAATAGCACGGCTTGACGAGTCCTCGATGTTCCAAAAAAGGCCGCCCCAAAATCAATAAACTGTAATGTTTTATGGGATACATCAAGAATTTCAAGAACTTGCTCCACCACATTGCCCTTGATCCAAAAATGGATGTCGTCATGTCCTTGCAACTTCACTCTGGAAAAACAGATAGAACACAAGTAAGATCACACATTTTATGTGGACAGCCAGCAATGTTTGCATTCATCTGCATTGCCCCCGAAATTCAACTACAAAAAACGAATACTTATCTTGGAATCAATTACACACAGTCAATATTTCATATTCATTTTCAATTTTTAGAAAACATTTTTATTGGCTTTGTTAACATATGGTCGTATAGTATAGTCAAAACAACAATAGACCAAACCAAGCAGAACAGAGGACAACTGGTTAAGTGATTTCCAAAACTTAGTGACCATCACCTTGTCCACCCATTCCGCAGTGCATGCGAGGTGCCCTCAGTAGCTTTGAAGAGCAACATACTAAACCCAGTAAATAATGACCACACAGACAAGAGGAGAGGGATGGGATGGGTGGGGGGGCAGGGTGGGGGTCGGGGAGACAGAGGGAGGATGGGCCATGAAAGACTAAAGATACCAGACAACACAGGGGGAAGACATGAGACCAGATGTGGGGGAAAAAACACCTCCCCAGCTATTGTGTCTTCCAGATCGCACCACACCACCAGATTTCTCAAACATCCTTTACTCTTATGTCACAGGCCTAACCAGTCTTCTGCCCGATCCTCCAACAGGGGGTTTACAGACCCTTAAAGTCAGTTTATGGCCAACCAAGAATGGCCCTGAAAACCACACTACAGGTCCAGCGTCTTTCCAAGCCCAGATTCCCAAATGTAGCAATGCAGTCAACTCAGGGGAGCACTACATTTACCCTCCAAAGCAATATCTACCCGATCTAGAATCCCCAGTTACAAATCTGGGTAGTCTGTTAGAAACCTTAGGTCATGTAGCAAGTATGGACCAGGGATATCAAGTGAGGAGGGTTTGTACTTCCCCAGATGGAGTGCCTTATAGCCTGCGGCTGTGTAGTTATGGCTAAGTTGCTCAACCAATAGGAAGAGCACTTTTTGGGCAACTTATAACTTCACCCACCCCCAGGCGAATCCGCATGAAACTTTGCAGAACAAGTATATGGCCCTGTCAGATTGATTCTGCGAAGTTCTGTGAGGGTTCATGCAGGGAGGCAAAGTTAAAGGGGGGTGGGTTTAAAATGTGTATTTTTCCCCATAGACGCAATTGAGGGGGGGGGGGGAATGTGCGCACGCCTACAGCTGAAACCGCTTGTAGCATTTTCAGCAAATTTGTGGCGGGAACAGCAGCTTGACCCGATTTTGTAATGTTGGTGTAAATCCCATCAGTATTTTATTTTATAAACGGCCAAAGAGTAGGTACAAAAACATTTGTGATATCTGGGTTCAGTCCATGGATTTACTTCCCAGTTTGGTCCGTGGACGGGCCTCCAATGAGCCCAGGGGAAGGGTGTGATGTCCACGAGCGATTGGATGGTGAAAAGCGGGAGGGGCGTCATATTTTTTGGAAACGCCTGCAATGTTGGATTCACGGACAGCACCCGTGTCCGTGAACATCAAGGTAAAAACATAGTAAAAAACACAACATTGCACTTGTCAAACTAATGAGACAATATCTGGGGAGGTGAGGGGTGATGAGGATGGGATATGTCCATAAAAGCCAAAAATCAGGCGGTTTCCACCTTCGAGCCGTGATGTTCGCGAACATCTCAGATGTTCGGGGGCATCCATCCATACATATTTTTGCATTACATGGTTGCTGAAAAGCAGTTTGTGGATGGCATATACATTTGGCACCACTGAATTAAACTGTATGACATTTTGTGATATTATTCTAGACGTCACCTTAAATGGTTCTACAAAGTCTGGTGCTGTTTTGCAAAGAGGGAACAAAATTAGAGGGGGGGGTCGCAAAATAATTGAAAGGCTTATAAATTTGGTGCCATTTTACGAACCTGCATGAAAGCTTGCAAAAAGATTGAAGACCCAGATTTGAAAGTTTTTGTAAAGTTTGGTGGGAGTTTTTGAAGAGAGGCAAATTTAGAAGGGGGTTTCAAAATTTTTAGACGAGTTATATTTTTGTTGCCGTTTGACCAATGTTCACGAAAGATTATAGACCGAACCTTGAATTTTTCTGTGAAGTATGAATGGATTCTGTCAACTTGGAGCAACGTTATATGACTATTTTATGGACGTACATTTTGAAAAAAATCATGGATAGATTTTCAGAAAAGCTGTGCAAGGAGCATTGGCAGGACTTGAAAGCATGGATTTGCAAATGTGTCCGTGTTTTATTTTTTGAAAAGTTTCATAATGTAGGTACAAAAAAAATTGATATACCATTGGTGACTGAGGTATAGCCAGTGGCCATGGGCAGTGGCCAGATTGTCTGAGTGGCCATGACTCGAATAATCTGGCTAGGGACAGTGACCAATGGGGAATGGCAATGGGGTTAAAGTTGACACAGGGTTAAGGTGGGCACGGCCACCAGGGACTGGCTATGTGGTGAAGTTTTTCAAAATTGGGATAGGTTTGAATGGGAAAATAAATTCTGCCTGTGGTTAAAATCCTGTCCGTGGCTACAGCCTGAAGTGCTACACAGGATTGCATCAAAAGATTGCTGCGACTATCGCTGCATACACTCCAAGACCATGCTAATCAGCAGATAATTACCAAGCACGCCGAACCAGGTGCCCACGTTGTCACCAGGCCACCCCTTGAAATCATTACCCACCCTTATTTGTGACCATAGTGGGACAAGTATTAGGATTGGATGCTGGGACTCATTTCCACAACCTCACAGCAATTACTTTCTCCACATGCCTTGAGAAAAACTCTGGAGAGTCGTATTATTTGTCGGCTGAGTTATAACAATAAATATAGTATCAAGAATGATTTGGAAGACCGTTTCATTACAACAGTTACTTATTAAATAACCCAGGTGCTGAGATGGGTAGGCCTCACTCACCTATTTGAAACTGAACATATGAAGGAAAGGCACCTTCACAAAAGAACCCCCTCCCCCCAACACCAGCAGCAGGGTAATCGGTTTAAAGTATTAGATGAAGCGCAGTGATCTACCCATTCTACCGCCCTGCAATAACTTGATAATCGTGTACTCCGATTTGAATATTGGGGCATGCAGCATGGCTGAACCCTAGGTTTGAATGGTAAGAAATATTTAGCCTGTGGCCACATCCTGAAGTGTTGTACTGAATGACAACACAACCTGCGGGAGGAGCATCAGCAAGGACCTGAAAGCATGGTTTTTCAAATCTCTTTTGGGTTTCATTTTTCCGTGTCAAAATGTAAGCACAAAAAGTAGTGATATAATTTTGGTGCATGGACAATGGGCCTGGCCCTCGGTAAGGATGAATGCCTACTCGGATTTGCCTATTGAGTATGTGCTGCTGAGAACGACTCACATAAGTATGCATTGCAAAAAAATATGTTTGTTAAAGGAGGTTTATAGCCATATCATACATGTTAAAATAGTTATTATTAATAACATATATAGTGATGTAACATTCTGAAATATTTTCACTTCTGAAAATGTATTCAATTGACAGAAAAACGTTGTTAAAAGGGGCGTTACAGTTAAGATTTACCCCATCCATGGGACTTCTCTGTCCCAGCAGTTAGATAGTGGCCTCCCACCTTCGGATCCTTTGGCATTTCCCTCCTGGGCACCCCAAATCACTTGTCCATCTGTACTGCCCCTTTCATTTATGCCCTTCTGTCACTGCACAATGCATATGTGCCTTTATAGGAGCACTATGTACACTTTTTTGGTACAAGTATGGGAAAAGGAGATGCAAAAGATTTGTAGAACATTGTTAAGAGGCAGTTGGTGTGTGGATGTTTAATATGTTGATAGGCTATATCTATCTATATCTATAATCTTTTTAAGAGAGATTGGTGGATATATGTGTGAATGGTTTAAAGCTTGCAATGAGGGAGTGTTCCAAAAAAAAAAAAGCGTAGAAGGGCTGTTTTGTGTGATGGCGTGCATGTGCAATGCAGGTTTTCAAATAAGGCATTGGCTAGTTAGGGTAATGTGGAGACTGGATAGTTACGGCAATCGATTAGGGTGTTGATTGTATACTCGAGAGAAGAATTTCAGACAAAAATGTGTTTGTGCTTTTTTCTTTTTCTCTAGTATAACTTTGTCCATTATTGCCATTAGCATAGTAGAACATATTTTTGTTCTATTTCTTTTACTGTTAAAAGGTGGTTTCTAAAGCAGCCTTTTTTTCTAGTTTATTTTTTTTCTCCAGGAGAGCCCATAAAGTAAGGTGGGGAGGGAAGTAACGGAAATGAGGGAAGGGGCACCAACCACATGTATGGAGGGGCAGATGGCTAGGGGAAGATGTTCCGCGCATGTTAAATCTAAACTAGAAGGCAGTGTTTTTCATGCTCCGCGGTTACAGCTTCAAAAGCACTTCGAAATTGCTCCCCACTACAGAGTGCTGTGTTGCAGTATATACAGAGTACTGTGCTTTTCGATAGATATGATCAACGGCCTCTTTGATTGCTTGCAAGGTAGCTGGTGGGATTGTGTGTCCCACAGAAGTAGGCTGTATGGTTACAGCATTGGGTGAGGAAGATGAGGTAGAGGAAGACAGCCTACTACTTCCTAAGAAAGGAACAGCCTTTCTGAGAGCATTGCAGTTGTTGGATTTGGTGTGGCGGCGCATGGAGGTGGTCCTGTAGGAGTACTGCCCAGGTAGTCCACGACTACTGCATTTTACATTGGTAGTTTTAGCCTTTGGTACATTTCCAACAGTGGTAAAGAACTGCCACACCCATGATTCTCTCTGTTAGAGGTAGGCACTTCTTCTACCTCATCTTCCTCGTCTTCTTGATTGTCTTTTGAAGTATTGCGCTTCTTTCGTTGTTGTAGGTCCTCCTACTGGTGGTGCTGGCTTTTGGGGAGGACGGATGGCATTAGCGGATGCCATTTTTTGAGATGAATAGCAGTTTTCCTAATATTCTTCCAATTATGTGCTGTGTGTGTTAATGGATAATGAGTACAAATAGGTGTAGTAGCTGTACAGGGATACATTTTCAGCTCCAACGTTCCTAGTTGAGCTGAAAAATGCAGTTCCAAACTGTTTACAAAGCATGGACCCATTCGTGAAGTGCAGATGCGTTTGCAAACTCATCATCATGCGTGCGTGTGGTCACGTGACACTGTCCGAAAAGTCCGCAATGACGTCAGACGTTTGCGAATGTTGCAGAACACAATCATTGCGAAAAGTTGCAAAAAGCGTATAGAAGTGTTACAAATGATGCTAGAATGCATGCAAATTAGAGCCACATACAGGGAAACTAAAGTAAGGAAGGGTTACGCTCTGGCAGCGATGTTCTCGCCAGTCTCCCTCGCATTTACACCGGCTCACAGAGTCCGGGGAAAGACATCGGTGTGGCAGCATTATCGGTTTCCATGGAGACTGTATGGACGCCAGCATCGGTATCGGCCGTGTCAGCTGACACGCTCATTACGCACAACGCATACACCGATGCTCCGCCCCTTGCCTTCTTAACCTGGCTCCTCTCGGGGCTCGGTGCTGCTAATTGTAGTCTACACGTACCCTTACGTGTTTAGCCCCCGAGCTAATTTCCTTCTTCAAACCTTCCTATGTATTTTCCCAGGTTTTCGACTTTGCCTTCCACTCGGACTGATTATGGATTGCCCTGTTGACTTTGGTTCTACACGCTGTTACGACTCGGAACGTTTCCTGGATTGTTGGCAGCTTCCTGTCAGAAGTCGTTTTCCTATGCTCTGTAGCTTTTTGGTTCCTTCCACAAGGGCTGTATCAGAGCGATCATCCCCAGGCAATATTTGCTTTCAGTAAGTGTGCCTTCATTTCAAACTGTGCTCATTGCTTCCTGTGATTGAATACTGTCTACGCTCGCTGTGAAGAAATCTACACGTTACTTTGGACATTGTGCTGGATTTATACTCTTAACTTACAAGTGCAGTTCAGGACGCTTTCCAGTTATTTGCACCAACCCGTACCTAGTGCGTCCCTCATGCCGTTCGGGTGCATCCTCCCTCACTAACTTCCCTGGTTATTATTGTCTCCTGTCGTGTCCTTTCCAACAGGATTTCCCTTTTTGCTCCTCAACCATCTCCTTCCAGGTTAGTTGTGCATTCTCTAGGGTTCAAGGGGAGTCCTTAAGTCAGTTAAGTTAGTTCCTTATTGTGTTTTGCATTGTCCTTCTAGGCTCTGTACCTACTCTGCTCCTCCAACCAACTGGTTATTCAGGTATTCATGAATTGTTGATTGTCCTACAATTGCTATTCTTATCTGTACCGCGTATAACCCTTTCTGTGGTTTCTTTGCAGCTGTTGGTCTAGCGGTGTGTGGGTCTACCCCGCTCTTATTTGATTGATACCTCTGTCTGTCTTATCAACACAGCAGAGGGATACATCATAGAAAAGAACCCCTCTCATGAGGAAGCCTGATTCACTGAAATTAGGGTAGCTGAGGTCGAGATTGGTTGCTCCGAGAATTCCACCACTTCTGTCTTCGAGGTCCGGTTCCAATCTTCCGATCCTTGGTGTGGTGAGTAACAGGAAGAAACAACAGCACCAAAGAATGACACCAATATTAGAGTTGATTATTATGTGCACAAATTAATTGTGTGTTTGAGGCCCGTTTATTGCCCCATGTATGTGTACTATGATGTCAAACCAAATGCTATGGAAAGTACTTTAAGATATAAGAATGCTCATGTATATATATGTAGCACCTTTTCAATTTTTAAAATTCTCATTGTCAGTAAAAATAAAAACTAGCCTAGACAGGTCAGTGAACAAAAAAAAGTGGCCAGATATGTGATGTTATCAGTGATGTCATCAATGACATTTGTGATGTCGTCATCTGTCATGTACTGGGTGCTTGTTTTAGCAGTGCATGGTGGTGGAGCAAGTTATGGTTGCTTAGCTTAAGATACCTGGCAAATTTCTGGGGCTTTTCGGTTTTACTTGTAAACATAATGTCCCTTTAACAATGTTTTTTCAGTGAATATAATGAAGTCAGGCCAACTGTCTCTTCATCAACATGTTTTGCATTGATTACATGTACCAGGCATTCAGCATCCTTGTCAACATGTTTACCCTGGACAGCTTGCGTCTTTCAAACATTTGTATTTACTTTCCGTTTCTCAGCTACTGCTCAGGCAAGCCTATTGTGATGTAATTAAATGTTTCATGTGCATATATTATGGTCCTCTGTGAAACTCTGGCAGTTCCAACATAGCAGTGGAAAGGTGCATTTGTAAGGATCTTCTTAATAAATACAGTTGGAGGAAAGCTGTCTTGGACCACCCCATTTCTGCATACTCCATAGAGTGCCTTCACACTGTGCCCAGTCTACTACAGATTTCAACAGGGTGCCTGTAATGGCCCAACTGAGTGGGATTGGAAAGGCAGGTCATGCTACCTACACTATGTACTTCTTGCTCTCCAAGGATCAACAGGCATTACTGTGGCGTTCGTCCTCTTTTCCAGGGGCTGGAACGGGGGAATAATGTCACGGCAGCCCAATCGGCCTGAGCGAAGCGAGGGATCTGGCCCGTTATCCCCCATTCCAGGGCCTGGAATGGGGGATGAAGGCCATTAGCACCCCAAGTTGCCGAGGTGGTAACCCAGGGTGCTTAAGCTGAAGAAAAAAAAAAAAAAGAAAAAAAAAAGAAAGTTGTTCCTTTCTACAACGGGACGCGTGCTGCGTTCCATTGCAGGAAGGAAAGTACTTATCCAAGATGGCCACCATGGAAAGGGAAGGTGGGGCTCTGTACGGAGCCCCTCTTCACTTTCCATGGCGGCCGGCAGGAGACGAGGGGGAAGGAGCGGATGCGGCGGCACTACCGAAAAGAGGTAAATAGGGGGTGGGAGGAGGAGAAAAACAAATAGCATGACAGAGGGTGGGGGGGGAATATGGCAGCAGGGGGAGCGGGCCGTCAGGCGGCTTGGAACGCGGGCTTGTACCAGTGGTTCAAGCCAGCATTCCTTGCAATCTGATTGGCTGGTACCCCTGCCCAGGTGCCAATGAGGGAATATTTCCTCAGCTTTCAAGTACATGCTGGGGCATGTTAGGGTTCAAGGCCTGACTTCTGGGTATTCACCATGTATTCTTTCATGGTAAGGTCCCTCTGTGGGGAAACCCAGCACATCAGAATAATGTGAATCTTAATTGTAAGCTGTACTGAACATTTTGTAAGTGGAAAGCAAATGGGGAGATTATGTCCTCATTAGAGCAGCTTGTGTTCCTCATTAGAACAGCTTTGGGAGAACTGTGGTCTTTCAGAGGCCCGAGATGAAATGCCATCGCTTTTGGATCCAAACCCTGGGGGTGGATATGCCCCGGCAGGGTCCTGACCTTTCCCGGCGTAGAAAAGCCGTAACGCAGGCCAGCCACATCTCCAGGATAGTTAGGGGTAATGTCCCTGGCCTTGGGCGGCTGCCTCCCATATGGGGCAACCATCCCCAAGTGCAGCGGCTGTCCCAGGGAGGCCTTCCCCAAGGGAAATTCTCTAATGCAGCTCAGCCAACGCTCCAGGATAGTCGGGGGTGATGTCCATGGCTTTGGGCGGCTGTCTCCCATGTGGGTCGACCATCCGCAAGCCCAGGCTGTAACTCTGGCTGGGCTGCGTTACAGATTTTCACTCTGGGAAAGGAGCGGACCCTGCTGGCGCTTCCTGGAACCCCCGCTGGACTTTGGGATGGTCAACCCACATGGTAGACAGCTGCCCAAGGCCAGGGACATCACCCCCCCCCCCACCACCCTGGAGCTCTGGCTGGCCTGCGGTATATCTTCTCCCTCCAAGAATAGATGTAGACCCTGCCGGGGCTTCCTGGGACTGCTGCTGTGCTTGGGAACAGTAGACCCACATGGGAACCGAATGCCCAGGGCCATCATCCCTAACCGTCCTGGAGTTCTGGCTGGGCTGCGTGACAGCGCTTCTCCACCAGGTAGGCCCGGCAGTGTGCCAATCCCTCCCCAGAGGGAAAAGCTGTAATGCAGCCCAGCCAGAGCTCCAGGGCGGGAGCGGTGATGTCTCCAGCCCCAGGCATTCGTTTCCCATGCGGGTCTACTGTCCCCAAGTCCAGCGGCAGTCCCAGAGAGCCCCAGTAGGGTCCTGACCTTTCCTGGAGGGAGAAGCTGTAAAGCAGGCCGCCAGATCTCCAGGATAGTCGGCGGAAATGTCCCTGGCCTTGGGCGGCTGTCTCCCATATGGGGCGACCATCCCCATGTGCAGCGGCTGCCCAGATAGCCCTGGCAGGGTCCCCTTCCCAGAGGGAAATTCTGTAGCGCAGCCCAACCAGAGCTCCAGGATGTGGGGGTGATATCACTGGCCTTGGGTGGTTGTTTCCCATGTGGGCTGACCATCCCCAAGCCCAGCAGCAGTTCCAGGAAGCCCCAGCAGGGTCTCCATTGCTTCCCAGAGGGATAATGATATGATATATGGCATTTATAATGCACCTTTACACAAGTGTTTCAAGGCGCGACGAGGCAGGGAGGGGGGACATGGGGAAGACAGACAACGATTTTACTAGGCTAGGTGTCATTCAGATCACGCAAGTGCATGGGAAGGGGGGAAAGGGAACGTGCTAGGGGCAAGGGAGAGGGGAAAGTGCAGTACATGGGGTAGTGGAAAATAAGATAAATAAATAAGGGGCCAGCTGGTGGCAAGTGCAAGTTAAGTGCAGAACAAGTGCTCGGAGGGGGGCTGCAGGGATACAGAGACAGTCCCGCGGTGCAGTGGTTGCCAGGGAGGCAGTGCCAGGGGCAGGTAGCTGGGCAAGGGACCGAGATCAGTGAGAGTGGCCCGGTCCCGATTCAGTGCAGTTTCAATCCGGAATTTAGCAGGGGAGAGGGGGAAGAGAAAGCAGAAGCAAAGAGGAAGGTTTTGAGGTGCTTCCGGAACCGGAGATGGTTCTCCTCAAGTTTCAGGGAGGCAGGAAGGCTGTTCCAGAGGGAGGCCCCTGCCGCGTAGAGAGATCTACCCCCAACTCGTTGCTTGGAGAAGCAGCTGACCCTGAGGGAGTTGGAGGCGGATGAGCGAAGAGCTCGAGAAGGAAGATATTTAGGAAGGGAGAGTTGAAGGTATTTCGGCCCCAGAAGGCCTTGTGGACAATGCAGAGGGTTTTGAACTTAATCCTCGCAACCACTGGGAGCCAGTGAAGAGATTTCCGTCCTGGAGAGATACGGTCCCTGGGCTTGAGGCCAAGAACAAGTCTCGCAGTCCTGTTCTGGATGAGTTGCAGAGGGCGGAGAGTAGAGGCAGGCAGATTTAGATAGAGGCTGTTACAGTAGTTCAGTTTACAGAGAACAAGGGCTCTGGAGACAGTGAGCTTCTGGGGGAAGGAAAGGAAGGATACCTCTAAGGAGGTGCAGCTGGTAGTGTGACTTCTTAGAGACGTCAGAAATGTGAGGAGAGAAGGAGAGTGTGGAGTCGAAGATGACCCCAAGGTTTTTTGCCTTGCAGGTAGGAGCAGGGAGAGAGCCTACAGAGGCCGGCCAGAGAGCTGCAGGAAAGGAGGGAGTGTAATCTGTAACGCAGCCCAGCCAGAGGTGCAGCCTGGGCTTGCCGATGGTCAACCCACATGGGGAAAGTCTGAGAGTTTCCATTTGCCTCCACCCCTAGAGAGGGTATTGGTGAGTGGGCTTACCTCCATAGTTTCAGAGGAAGTGGCTCCCCTTATGGGAAAAGGGACACATTCCCTCTATTAGTCAAAGAACCCCCCGTGATTCCAGAGTACTTGTTTTACAAAATATGCAAATTGTAAAGTCTTCGGGTGAGAACAGGTTTGTGGAGTAGTTGATTTTTGAAGATTCTCAGTGGAGCCCTATTTCAATTAGATGTATTCAACTAAGAGAATAGCTCTTTAATTAAAATTTAGATTAAATATTTTCCTTTAGCAGAGCTCATGTTGAAATGGTCCTCGTGCTCCTCGAGATATTGAACTTTGTGTCTCACAGAAACCAAGTCGGTTTTAAATTTCTTGTTCCGGTACCTGCTTCTTCTGGAAATTTGAAAAAAACATCTTGTCCAAAATCTGAATTACCACTTTAGATCAGTAAGAGATGCAGTGAATGTATGCCAGAACACTTTGTAAATTGCAGTTGTTTTGCAGTATCCAATTTTTTAAATAAAAGCCTGATTCCAAAGATCCAAACTTGGCCAATTGGCTTTTAACTGAATTGTATATATCAGTATTTTATTTTGTTTCATTCTTTTAAGGATACATGTTATGAATAGTTGTTCAGATGAATTGATGTTATTCCTGTGAAACTCATTTTTGTTTAAACTTTTAGGGGTATAGTAGTCAAAATGAAGTTTCAATGAATATATATAGGATAAAGGACACCCCAGCTATTCATTATAGATGGGCCAAAGTACCCTCTACCATATTTTGTAAGTATATTGAAAGTCACTGAAGAGTTCCAAGACCATATAGAGGAGGAAGGTCAGTTTCATTACAAGATCACAGAACAGTGGGTATTTTATACCTTTTATGGCCCCACACTCATCTACTGTAATACATGGCATCTTGCTTTATCCAATTAAAGATAGCTTCTACTTGCTGATCCATATAATCAATAAAAAAAAATCAGTTTAGATTTAAAATAAACCCACTACTATGCAGCTCCTAATGAGTTGCACAAAAACAGTTTAAGAAGAAGTTTAAGTGCAACTAAAAGCTTTTCTGCTTTAAAATAAGTAATGTGCTGATAGATTCTCACAAAATAAACATACTAGCATAAACATTTCTTTATCCTTTATTAGTACCCAGCAAGGTGGGGGCATGGCATTCTCCCAGCCAATGGGGAGGTTCAGAACGCATGCGTTACCAGACGGTAATCCTGCCGCCCTGAGCCTCCTCAGGGCTGCCAGCAGCCATCTCCACTCGCCGGGGAAGGAGGCAAGTCCTTCCCCCTCCTCCCCCACCCACATCCACATCCACAGAATTCCCTCCCCGCCCTCCTACACCCACTTATCTTCTTTTCTTTCCATTTTGGGAACGGACACGCTGGGAACACTTGTGTCCCCAGCGCGTCCGCTCCCAATCTGCGACAGGCCGTCATTGAAAGGAAGCAGGGACTACACGTAGTCCCTTCTCTCCTTTCCGTGGCACCAATTTATTTTTTACTTTTCTTAATGGCTGTCACGGCGAAAAGAGAAGGGACTATGTGTAGTTCCTTCTCCCTTTTCCATGGCGGCCATTTTTCTTAGTTTACTTTTTTCTATTTTTTTTCAATGGCCACCACGGAAAGGGATAACTGAACGTTTTCCCTTCCCCGGCGGCCATTTTTCCTTTTTCTGTTCCGAAACGCCGGACAGTTTCTGAACAGAAAAACAAATGCTTTTAGCACCCCGGTCTTATGGGATGGGGTACTAATAGCAATAGGCCCGCAGTGGGGGCATCAACACTTCAGGTAATGCCCCCCCATTACCACTTTGCTTTGCTCAGGCCTGTAACTTTGGGCCCCGGGGTATTAATCGAAGTGGTAATGCCCCCCCTGCTCGGGGCCTATTGCTTAATGGCTATAGGTGTGACAGACAGCCATTTTAAGTGAAAGGAATTTGAAAAGCTTGTCATGACTTTAATCAAGTGCTGCAGTGGCAGCAGGAATTCTGTTCTGTGCTGGCACAAGCAGCGGGCATTGTGACATCACAGCCCGCCTGTAATAGTGGAGCAGTAGTGATGTTATTTTCTTACTACAGGTCAGTAGTTATGTCACAAGTAGCCTGTAAAAAGAACATGATTTACAGGCATATACACATACACCAAGAAAGTTCTAGTGGTTTACAAAATACTTGGAAAAATCCCTTTCACCTGTGAAAGTAGGATGATGCAAGACGGCTTATTTGAGCTCTGTCGCACATTCCACAACGCCACCTAGTAACCATTGCTAGAAGTTCACCTCCAGTTCTTAGCCAAATCAGCAAGGCATTGTGGGTATGCAAATTAGCCCAAATGCAAGCCTCTTTCTCCAAGATTTAAGGGCAGTGCTACTTATCAACCCAAGACTAGATATAACAAATCTATGGCATTTCAGAAAATGACTCTTGAATGCTTGAAATAGTGGGGTGTGGGGGTGGGGGGGGTGAGAGCGAGGGAAGGGGGATGGGGCGGGACAAACCCTGTGCATGCAAAATATATGAGATTCTACATTAACAGCTTCATAGTTTAAAAAATATTTACTTTGATCGTGTTTTGAACCGCTTTTAACACAGGTTTTCCCCATAAGAAAATAAATATTTTTTTGGGACCAAATATCTCAAAATTGGCCACTTCGTTTTTCCTAATTTTGTACAGGTGCCTAGATTTTAGCTGGAATTTCTGCACTGAAAAAAATATTTGAATAATCGACTTGGCCAATTGAGATATTTAAGATGGAAAATGTATCTACTCATGATGCATGCACAATAACCAAAGTTTTGCACCAAAACAAATACAAAATAAGTTAAAAATAAATGCCAACCAAATGCTCAGCAATGCCCCCACTGATATGCACAGCAGCTATAAGCACACACAACATACACACTCACCACCACTGTGTACACATCACAAATATACACACAAGCAAGGCAAACCATAATCCAAGCAACAATATGCAGCCAAGAATATTATGACCAATTACAACATACGCACTTATCCATGACACTTGCACCTACTACACATGTTCCTACTACACAACATGTGGGCATACAACACATGCCCTCATGACACATGCACCAACCACACACACTTACCACACGTTCTTATCCTGCACACTCCTACAACACGCATGTTCCTATGACACGCGCTCCCACAACACACTCCTACCACATAGGTGCCTACAACATGCTCTGCAATCACGTACACAGAGCGTATGCGTTTTACTGTTGGTACATTACACAATTAACATCCCCTGAAAACTTTAAAGGGACATCAAAGTCAGCCATGACTTCACTTTGATGTAAGGTAATGAATACATGAACACTTTTCATATGAACTGTACACAGAGCGTATACGTTTTATGGTTCTTGCATTACACAATTAAAATATATGGACATATGAGTTGAGCTCACATGCACCTACGAAACATGCTGCAATAACATGCACTCCTACAACACGCACTCCTATGATGCATGTTTGTATGACAACGCGCCAATTACACAGAACATGTGGACATATGACATGCTCTCACAAGCACCTTTGACACATGCACCTTTGACACATGCACCTATGACACATGCACCTATGCGCCACATGCTCCTACAACACACGCTCCTACAACGTGTGCTCCTATGGGACGCATTGCCATTGCATGCACTCCTACAACACACACTATATAACACAAACTTTTACTATGCACCCTCGAAGAGCACACACGCAGTTCATCCACAGTTTTTTAACCAGTTTTCCCGCTAGTCTTTGATGG
Organism: Ambystoma mexicanum; assembly: GCF_040938575.1. Classification (NCBI taxonomy): domain Eukaryota; kingdom Metazoa; phylum Chordata; class Amphibia; order Caudata; family Ambystomatidae; genus Ambystoma; species Ambystoma mexicanum. Next base: position 155,702,865 of record NC_090941.1, on the reverse strand, counting down.
GGGAGAATTCAAGAGAAGACCTTGTATGGGAAACAAAACAAATGAGAAAATCCTAACTGATTCAATAAAGGTCTGCAGTGCACTGTATACTTACAATGCTATTTCCTCAACAAGCCTGGGTTCGTCGGTGCAGAGTTCCACATTAATCCACTGCATTGTTTTGGGTTCCACCATTCCACTGCTTGGCACAATAGAAATAGGTAAAATACCACTGTACTTTATCTTGAAGGCACCTGTAAAAGACAGTAATAGGATTAAGCACATTTTAGAACAGTTACTTGAGCAAATATTCAATAAGGAACATATTAAGAAAGAAGAAAGTGTGATATAGATGTGCACTAATGTTTTAATTATAGCATGTCTTTTTAGTAAACGCATCCATGTAAAGAACAAGTTACTTCTTACCTGGTAACGTTCTTTTGATGGGATGTTCCTCCGACGTATTCCTTATCTATGATATTTGTATCTCCAGCTTGCTGGCCTTGGAAATGTTTTTTTCCCCAGTAGAGGGCGCTGTGCGTCGACGTCCGTCGAGTAGGTGTTCCTCGACAGCCACCGTATCGACGCCGACGTCATCATGCCTATAAATGGCCACGCGCAGCGTCCGTTGCTCAGTTCCGTTTTGTAGAGTAAGGTAGTTATTGCATGAATGGTTACTACCCTTGAAGGAGCGTAAGCTGCAACCACAAGGGAAATGTTACTGCGGGGATGGATGGGAGAGGCGATAAGGAATACGTCGGAGGAACATCCCATCGAAAGAACGTTGCCAGGTAAGAAGTAACTTGTTCTTCAAAGGGATTGTGTCCTCCGACGTATTCCTTATCTATGATAGACTCCCATAGCAGTGGTATGTGATTGAAGGCGGGAGTAAGAGATGCCATATTACTCTTTAAGAATGAACAGAGTGTAGCACAGCTTTGCCAAATCTAGTCTCTTGACTAGAGGAGGAATCCAGGCTATAAAATTTGGTAAAGGTATGTGCGGACGACCATGTGGCAGCCACACATATGTCTCTAATTGGTACCCCTCTTTGAAGAGCTGAGGAGGCTGCAATGCCCCTGGTCGAATGAGCCCTTAGATTTTGAGGGGGCTCTTTCCCTGCCAGTTTGTAGCATTCCAGAATGGTTAAAATAATCCATCTGGAGATGGTTTGTTTGGTTATTGGTACTCCCAACTTATGTCCTGCGTAACCTACAAAGAGTTGGTCTGCTTGTCTAATTTTAGCAAGTCTACTGATATAAAAACTCAAGGCTCACTTAGGGTCCAGCCTGTGTAGTCTCTCTTCCTCTTTCCCCGGATTGGGAGGAGGATAGAATGAAGGTAAAGTAATCTTCTGAGTAATGTGAAATTCAGAAACTACCTTTGGGAGGAAGTTAGGCTTCACCTGTAGAACAACTTTGTCCTTGTGAAAAATTGTATGAGGAGGTTTATAAGATAGGGCTTGTATCTCGCTAACCCTTCTAGCAGATGTTAATGCTACCAATAAAACAGTTTTGAGGGTGAGAAACTTCAATGAACAAGAGTGGAGTGGTTCAAAAGGAGCACCCTTTAGGAAGGTTTAAGTCCCATAATGGAACTTGGAATGGTCTTGGAGGGTAAACATTAGTTAGACCTTTCAGGTATTGTATTACCAATGGAATTTTGAAATACGATGGCTCCTCTGCAGTGCGCTTAAAGATCGATAGCGCTGCGAGATAGCCCTGAATAGTGCCAACTTGAAGGCCTGAATTTGCCAAATAAAGTAAGAAGGATAACACCGCAGGTGTACCACATGAAAAGGGTTCGATATTCTTTTCTCTGCACCAGCTGCAAAATTTATTCCAATGGCAGCGGTATAGAGTTTTTGTTGCTGGCCTTCTGGCCGAAAGCAACACCTCCATGACGTCATCTGGAAGGTCCCAATCCTTGTACCTCAACCTTTCAGATACCAAGCGTGAAGGTTGAGGGTCTTGATGGCTGGATGGAGAACCTGACCTCCCTTCTGTGAGAGAAGATCCTCTCTGTACGGTAGACGAATTGGAGGGCAGATGGGCATGTCCAGAAGGTCCGGGTACCACGTTCTCCTGGCCCAATCCGGGGCTATTAGGATCATGGTCTTCGGAAACCTTCTCAACCTCCTGATCATTTGAGGAATGACAGGGACTGGAGGAAACGCGTACAGAAGTGGGAACTCCCAGTCCACTACTAACGCGTCTCCTAGTGCTCCTCTCGGGGGAAATTCCCTTGAGCAAAATCTGTCGCACTTCCTGTTGATACTGGTGGTGAACAGATCCACTTGAGGGGGTTCCTCAAAGGGCGAAGATCTCTCGAAGGACTTCCTGAGCTATCTCCCACTCGTGGGAGACTGTGTTCTGCCTGCTCAGAGCGTCCGCTGTCAAGTTCTTCTCTCCGGCTAGATGAATTGCCGATGGAGATTCCCTCCTGAATTGCCCAAAACCAGAGCTGCATCGCCTCTCTGCACAGTGGCAGTGACCCTACGCCTCCTCTTTCGTTGAGGTAGTGCATGGCCACTGTATTGTCCGTCATTATCAGGACGTTTCTCCCCCGTACAGACGGCAGAAAAGCCTTCAGTGCCAGTCTGATGGCTCTCAGCTCCAACAGGTTGATGTGTAGTCTGGACTCCGATGGAGACCAACGACCGCTGATGGTCAGGTCGTTGGCATGGGCTCCCCACCCCATGAGTGAGGCGTCTGTGACTACTGTCATCTCCGGCCATGGTTGCCAAAACAGTTCTCCTTTCAAGATGTTCTCTGGAGAGGCCCACCATTGAAGGTCGTGGGCTACCTTGTCCGGAATCCGGAGGAGATCTGTCATCCTCCCTGAGAATTGTGACCACTGAGTCCTCAGTGCCCACTGAAGGGATCTCATTCTCAGGCGAGCCTCCGGCACAAGGGATATGCAGGATGCCATGAGGCCTAGCAACCTCAAAAAGTTGTAGGCTGGGAGACGTTGGGCATTTTGAAACCTCGTGACCATCTGCAGAATATCTTGAGCCCTCACCTCAGGTGGCGAGGCTTTTCCCCGGGACGTGTCCAGGACTGCTCCAATGAACTGGAGTCTCTGTGATGGTATCATCTGTGACTTCTTTAAATTGAGGGAGAAGCCCAGCTTGTGAAGGAAGTGGCAGACATAATCTAGTTGGATCCGAGCTTGTTCCGAAGAAGCTGCTCTGATCAACCAATTGTCCAGGTAGGGGTAGACGTGAATCCCTTCCCTCCTTAGACTTGCAGCCACAACTGACATTAGCTTGGTGAAGACCCTCGGGCGGAGTCAGCACAAATGGCAGAACTCGAAATTGATAATGAGAGTTGCCAATTGCGAACCTCAGGTACTTCCTGTGCTTGGGATGGATTGGCACATGGAAATAAGCATCCTGAAGGTCCAGAGATACCAACCAGTCCTGAAGCTGGAGGGCCTGAAGGATCTGAGAGAGAGTTACCATCTTGAACTTGTCCTTCCTGAGGAACTTGTTCAATTCTCGTAAATCCAGGATGGGTCCCAATCCTCCGTCTTTCTTTGGTATGAGAAAGTAGGGGGGAGTACCAGCCCTTGTTCCTGTCCGCTACAGGTACCAGTTCTATGGCACCTTTCTCTAGCAGGTCTACAATTTCCTGCAAGAGGAGCGGATCCGGCACTTTCAGCGAGTTGTTCCCCGGTGGATGGCTCTGAGGGATACGCAGAAAAGGCAGGCAGTAACCTTGGGCAATGCCCAAGCATCTGACGTAATAGCCTGCCATTCCGTCAGATGGTGAGTTAAGCTGCCCCCTACAGGTGTCTTGTGATGGGAGACCTCAGAGTGGTTTGGGAGCGGCTGATGCAGTTGCCGAAGGTAAAGCGGCTCCTGCTCCTGCTGATGCGGCCTTCTTTCCTTTACCCCGTCCACCACGGGTAAATTTTCCTTGGCCTCTTTGAGCCGGCCGTCCTCTGCCTCTTCAATATGTGGAATAATAGCGAAAGGACCTTCCTCTCCAAGAGGATGCTGAGGGACGAAAATTAGTTTGGCGGATTGCAGCTCCTAGTGACTTGGCTGCTGCTTTAGATGTTTGCAGTTTTTCCAAACTGTCATCCGCCTTTTTACCAAACAGGGAATAGCCGTCAAAGGGCATATTTAAAAGCCTGGCCTGTACGTCAGAAGCAAAGCCGGACTTTCTCAACCACGCATGCCTGCGGATTGTGTTACTTGCCACCATGGCCCTGCTGATACCATCAGCAGAATCAATGCCAGTTTGAAGGGACTCACACATTGCATCTTTACCATCTCTGATGATATTTAAAAATGCGTCCCTTTCTTCTCCTTCCTGGAGGCAGTCAGCCGCTGATGAAGCACACTCCCAAAGAGTGTGGCTGAACCTAGCGAGCGTACAAGTCGCATTAATAGATTTAAAAGCCATGCTACAGGCCGAGAAGACTTTCTTAGCCATGGCATCATATTTTTTTTATCATCCCTATCCTGTGGAGCAGTGGGGTATGCAGATGTACTGCCTGATGAAGTTGCAGCCTGGACCACCAGACTCTCTGAAGTAGGGTGTTTAGATAGGTATTCAGGGTCAGCAGCAGATACCCTATATTTCGCTGACAACTTCTTGTTAACTGCAGGGATAACTTCAGGAGTTTCCCAGTTAGTTAAAATCTTCCTTTGTAAAGCAGAATGAAAGGGAACCACAGGATCCTCCTGTGGACCTTTATCCAGAATATCTGTGAGGTCATCCTGTTGAAAAACAGGTGACGGCGCAGACCAACCCATGAACTCCATAATTCTTGACATTAGGGTTCTATAAGGGGTTTCAGCATGTTCCCCTGGGTCTGGTTTGACAAATTCCACTTCTGGGGAAGTGTCTAAGCCACTTGCCTCCTGTAATGCATCCTGAAGGTCTTTCAACCTTCTTTCCTCAGAGGCAAAGTCTCTGGTTCAGGTGATGTGGTCCTCTCCAGCCCAAAAGGCCTTTCTTGATCAGAATCTTCCCTTTCTTCATAAATTGAAGTTAAGGGGGGGATGCTCTGGCCTGTGAAATGGTATAAAACCCATCTCTAAAGCAGAGGGAGCCATCATCAGTGGCCTTGAAAAGGTCGATGTTGTCGACGCCGATGTAAAAATCCTCGAAGGCGCTGACAAAGGCGTCGAGAAAACTGGAAGAGGCCTCGAAGAACTCGAGAGGATTGGAATCCTACTCGAGGATGTCGACGACGTTCTCGACGTCGTGTCGGAGGCTCTCAGTGTAACCGTTGGCTGTGGAGTAGCCGTGGGTTTTTCTTTTATTGGCGTCGATGTCGGCATTGAAGCCGGCGTCGACTCGATCGACAGATGCGTCGAAGAACCCTTCGATAACGGCGTCGATGGTGCCGATCTATGCTTCGAAGGGGCTTGCGACGATGGCGTCGAAGATGCTTTACTTCCCGATGGCTCATGGCGCTTTCGGGTCAACTCTTTCGCCGGGTGCTTCGACTCGCGGCGTTTAGATTTTTTGGGCTTTTCACCTGGGGTATCACCCTCAGCTGACTTCGAGGGGGTCGAGGCCGCTTTCTCGAAGACGCTTAGCATCTTTTTTCTGAATTCCTCCCACTCAGCCTGAGAGCTGTATTTTGTGGGGAAATTTACTCTTTCAGGGGAACTAAAAGACGACAAAGGAGATCTTGTACATCTCTTTTTCGAGTGTCAAGAGCTCGACGAGTGGTGGGAGCCACTTCGAGACCTATACCGAGAATGCTTTCGACGGTGAGGAGACGAATGTCTCGACTCTATCGCGGAAACTTTCGAGGAAGTTAAAACTGACTTACCTCTCTCGAGCTTCCCCTTATGCTCCTTCAAGGCTTTCGCCGTCATCGATAGGCATTCCTCACACTCCGAACACTGGTGTTCGATTCCCAGGCACCACAAACAGATCCTGTGAGGATCCGTCAACGACATTTTCTTCCCACAGTCTTGGCATTTTTTGAAACCGGACCGAGGAGTCGTCGGGTCGGAGGAGGAGGAAGCCATCGAGTACGAGTCGGTTTTCTCGAGGAAATATGAATATATTTCGACTGACGAACTGAGCAACGGTATTCCGAGGCACACGAAGCGCGGAAAAACTGAACTGAACAACGGACGCTGCGCGTGGCCATTTATAGGCATGATGGCGTCGGCGTCGATACGGTGGCTGTCGAGGAACACCTACTCGACGGACGTCGACGCACAGCGCCCTCTACTGGGAAAAAATGTATTCCGAGGCCAGCAAGCTGGAGATACAAATATCATAGATAAGGAATACGTCGGAGGACACCATCCCTTCAAATTGTATTTTTTACATTTTATGCAGCCCGTGGCTCCCCAGATGTTTTGGGCTTCAACCCCCAAATCCCTTGCCATATACTATGCTGGAAAGAGCCGATGGGAGCCGTAGTTCAAAACATCTGCATACTCAACTGTTGAAGACTCCTTGCCCCAGTAGATACGTTTGCCGAGTTACATTCTCACTTTAGAGATCATAATCATCCTTTCTTCCATCCTTAGCTGATAAATCTGGGTACCGTTAAGCCAGTTGAAAACAACATCATTGTAGCACTTAAAAGTGCAGTATGAAGCACTGTGCAAATGTGATATGTTTGCCAAATTCGGTAAACAATATGGTTTAATCCCAGATGCCCATCTTCAGATTCTATGATTCAACATTGTATGGCAATCACATGTCACTAAGGGCCTCAGTAAGAGTTGGTAGTGTGGAAAAAATGTGGCAGTAACGGGATCCCGACCATATGTTTTTTTTTTTTTTTTTTTTATTTGGTTTGGTTTGGCTAATTAAATTAACCTTTCAAACATAATTACTTTTATACAAAACACATACAATAAAAGGCAAGGTTTGCCAATTCTACAAATAAAACATCGTACAGTATCACATATGATTAGCATGATTGATTGATCATATAATCAGAATAAAGAAAGCAATCAGTTACTCACTTGGACAAATTGGGCATAGATGCTTATTTAGAAATTGAATAGTGGCTATTCTTACTGTGATCTTTGGAGTCGCAAATAGCTCAATCCATAATTCATCATTTGAGCGTCTTATATAGTGATGTCTTGTTAATTTATCAATAATGTCTTTTCTTTGCATTTTTAAAGCCGCGCATTCTATTAAAAGATGTTTCAAACTTTCTTTGGATAGTTTATCATTACAAAATCGACAGAATGAATCATCCAACTTAATGATGCCCCTTCTTACCAAAATTTGTTTGGTCGGCCATAGATTCAGACGGAACCTCAGTATTTGGTTTCTGAGTTTGTGAGAGGGGCATTTTAGTAAATAATCCGCGGTTTGGCGGAATTTTTTATGCCCAAACAGGGCTCTATCAAAATCTTTTAATTTTAGACAATCTTGTTGGGTTATATGCCAATCAAGTTGGTATAATTTAATTTTGGCTTTAGAGGGATTAGTTAGTAGAGTGTCTAATGAGATATTTGCTTCCGTCAGATCGGACATAACCGCCGCTCTCCAACTTGATGGAAATGAATGTACTGAACGTAGTAGATAGTCTGCCAGAATCTTAAGTATGCCATTACTCGCCAGGCCCAACACACATTTTTTGAATAAACAGCATCTCTTCCACGAATCATGTATATTTACTGATAGAATTCCCAACTCAAAGCGGAGCAATGCTGTTGGACTAGAGTTTGGGAGATTCAAGACTTTCTTCCAAAATTTTGCCTCAAATTTATTCCAATAGCATGCCTCTACAGGTAGCCAAGCCTCACATCCATAGGTAATAATGGGAAGTACCTTTTGCTGATAGAAGGTAAGAATATGCTTACATGAGAACTTACCATACTTATGTTGTAATATTCTGGCTTGTGATATTAATGTGGTCAGTTTACCATTTAGACTGTCTCTTTGGGGCTTATTTGTAGAAGAGTTACTGAATAGAACGCCCAGGTATTTGTATTCATTCACCACGGTCAACTTTTGTTTATTCAGAAACCAACAATACTGTTTCCTTAATCTTGACTTATGTCTCCCCAATTCCATCACTTGAGTTTTTTCTAAGTTCAAAGTAAGATTATTCTTGGTGACGTATTGTTCTAATTTATCAAGCATGTTTTGTAGGCCACTCGGCGTTTTCGAGACGAGGACTAAATCGTCTGCATACAAAAGCCATGCAATGATCTGGTTCCCTAGTTTAGGAGCATCATTCACTACAATATTGAATTCATTACCTAAATCTAGAATAAACAAATTGAATAGTGTGGCAGCAAGGATACATCCTTGTTTCAGGCCTCGCTGGGTTAGAATCTCTTCAGATAGTAGCCCTTCTAGATTCAATTTAACTTTCATTGAAGTATTAGAGTGGAGTAAATATATTAAATGTACAAGTGAAGAGGGACACTCAAATTTTACCAATTTCTCCAAAAGCAGACTCCGATCTACGGAGTCAAACGCTACTCGAAAATCAACATAAGCAAGATAAATTGGTTGATTTCTTGATGCATACAGTTCTTTAATTGCATTAAGAGTCGTTATGTTAATACTGGTGCCAAGACCAGCCACAAATCCCGTTTGAAATGGGTCTCGCCGATTCTCTTCTGACGCCCAGTTATTGAGCTCTCTCAGAATAATTCTACTAAAGATCTTACCCGGGGCGTCAAGAAGAGAAATCGGACGGTAACTCGCAGGGTTCGCTCGATCTCCCTTCTTATAGACTGGTACCGTAATGGCCTTACACCATGATGGAGGAACAGCTTGTTTAATTTGCACGGTTTGAAAAACATCATATAAAATTGATGCCCATAATTCCGGATTCTGTTTTAATACAAAATTTGACAGGCCATCTGGCCCGGGAGCTCTTGATGAACTCGCGTTATTTATATAAAACAATACATCCTCTTGATCAAACTTGATTTGGAAAGATGGATTGCTTAATTCTAGGTTTGGTTGTAAGATTTTTTTATTATTTGGAGGACCATATATGTCAGAGAAATAGGTCACCCACTTCTTCTCCGTCACACCATTAAGTTGAGTTGCTAGTTGAGTACCAGCTACTCCATTATTTAACAACTTCCAAATTTGCGATGTATTTTTGGTTTTAACCACCTGTAACCACTTTTCGCCATCATATTGGAACAAAGCTGCCTTGTTGCCCCGAACCCAATTCCTATAATTAGTCTTCAATTTGCGTAGCGCAGATTCTCGATAGTGTACCGGTAGAAGGGCTATCTGCCTTTTCTGTTTTCGATACTGTGCTTTTCTCTCTCTGATGCCCTGATCAAATACATGGGTATGACACTTATTGCCCTTACCAAAACCTGCAGACAAAGTGGAGGCAAAAAGGTGCATTTTATCATGATAATTGGATGAGTCAGTACCTCTCAACAAACAGTGATGGTCATTTGTTATACTGGCCGCAAAAGCGTTTAGTCCCTCGCTTGTCCATAATAGCCTGTTCCGTTGAGGATTTATAACCAGACCATTCAGTTGATGCTGACAATATCGAGGTTCAATCATAACCTGGAGTAAAAACTCAGCCCTCAGCATCCAATGATCACTTACTGTAGTTGGAATTACCTTAAATTCAGATATTTTTTCAAATAACTTTCTGTCAACATACATGTAATCAATTGTAGCATTTTGGCCCCCACAAGTCCAAGTATAAGATGGTGGATTGTCAGAATTAACTGCTCCATTTAGCATTATTAAATCCCAGGTGTCAATAAATACTAACCATTGGGAGACCCTATCCGTATTTCTTTTCTTAGTTGGTTCTAACAGATGAAGATTCAGGTCCCCTGCTAGTATCACGTGCGCAATCTCTGTGGTGGTTATAGTATTTTCTATCAATGCATTCAAATCATTAAAAAAGGTAGATGTTATAATTGCAATTGGGTTCCAGTATATATTTATAACAAGAAATGTCAGTTTATGAAACATTATTATAGAACATTGCAAATAGGGATTTGGGTTAGGACCATCTGAGATTGTGTTTGTCGTGGACGTTTTAGTGATAATTGTCATCCCTGACATAGGTCTACCTTTTTGTCCCTTAATCGCTGGAGCCAAATGGACATAATGGTTGTCCCATGATAGTGGGGCAGTTAGCCATGTTTCCTGCATAAGAACTAAGTCACATTCTTCCAGACAGCTACTCGTATTATTTAGCAGGTGTTTATGGCCCCTGGTATTCCAGCTCATAACTACAAATTTCTGGGTTCGCGCAACAGATTCGCCTGTTCTTAGTTATGCTTTCCCACAACTACAACCCCTAGCTGAATTGCCATCATCACTAGTAACCTGACTAGTAGATTTGAAAGCAGTCTCGGACACCAGGGGTTCTTTTGTGGTTGGAATTAGGTTAAAACCCAGATCAAAAAGATCAGATTTAGCAGACCAAATAATGTTATAAATGACACGGGATCCCAACCACAAACAGGACACCGTTGGATCGTTGTCATCCGGAAACTCTACTTGTACTACATCCCGGGAAGAGATGTCCTCTAAACTCGGAACATCCGAGAATATTTGCATTATACTTCGTCTATTCATAGTGTATTTGGGGAAAGAGCCCTCGCGACAGCTAAGAAACAAGGCAAATCGCTGGGGGGGCATTTTGCTCTTAGATATTCCCTTGGAGCCAGGGCAACTCTGAATACTAGATGTTTCTATGGGCGGATAATGTTTGGTCTCTTCAACTGGAGATTTGAACGAAACCTTCTTAGAGGTGGATCTTTCATCAAAAGATTTTGCCAGATCAGACTGACTACAGCTCATTGCCTTCAGAGATGATTTAAGAGTCATTTGTTCTGAGGTCAGAGCAACTAGGCAGTCTTTAATTGTAATTAAGATATTATTTTGTAGATTTTCTTGAGTATCAAAAGTCCGATCTACTACTGGCAAGACATTTCCAGATGGTGTTATTAGTTGATTATCAGAGGCCCTCCCAGTAATTATCTTCCCATCAATCTCTAATTCAGGCTTTTTTGCTGCTGGACTTGGGACCCTGGGCAGTGGGTAAGTCAGAGATGGCTCAGGATGAAATTGAGCCATATACTCATCCACTGCCTTTCTAAGATCTTGAGTGTTAGTAATGGAGTTAGATACTCTATCATCTTTCGATTGCTTTTTCTTCGGGGCCCTTAAAGCTGAATTCCGATCTGTCGCATTTATAGATTCGCTCTCAAGATCTTCCGCTATTTGGACCAGCTCATTTAGGGGAGCATGCGGGGGGGGGATCACATGGAGGGGGTCCGAACCCCCACTCTTCACTCGTTGTCGCTCTTGTGATAAGTTCTGATATTTTTTTAAAATTGCATCAGAAGCCATCAAAGCGCCTCTATCTGGTTTAGACAAGGATTTAAAAAATTGTTTTGTTTTCCCACTCGAAGGTATTATCCTAGACTTCTGATTTTTTGATTTCTTCACATTTTCCTTCTGTTGATGGGCTAACCCTTTAGCATTTTTAGCAAATATTGTATATGCCCCTTTAGACTGCTGCTCATCTCTTATTTTGGAGGCAATAGCAGTAGGGACCTCAGGTTCCTCTTCACATAACACCACCTGATCAAATATAGGTGCCAGTTTAGTCAGCTTCACAGTATCTTGACCCCTTGCGTCCTCACCAACGACATTGGCTGTTCCCACATGAGGGCTTGACTGTGACACTACCGATACCAGCCCCACCTCCTCTGCTATTATTTCTCGTACAATACCCTCAACAAAAGGCACCGTAGTCATAGGCTTTTGCATATTTTTCTCAACTCTAGATGAGCTCAATTTCCTGTCCACTTGGTCACCAATGTTATTACATGATGACACCAACTCACCTAACTGTTTAGAGAAGAATTCTATCTGGTCAACATCATACTCTTGTTTCTGGGCCAAAGATAAACCAAAAGCCTTCTGTGACCTCAAGATAGTTTCAACATTATTTTGTAATGAGTTGATCTTTGAGTCTAAAATTTCAAATAATTTAGCGAGGGACATCAAAGCCATATTCATTGCTTCTAATGTTACAGGAGCTACTTTTTTTATTACCAGAGTCGGGCTTGCAGCTGAACTATTACTATTTAGTCTCCTCGGAGTCGGTGGAATAAATGAGATGGAGCTTTCTGATTCTGAAATATCTCCATTTTTAAATAAGACAGGGGACTTAGAGAGGTCGGATTCGTCATCTTTGGCCACAAAACAAGAGTCCGATGACCCCAACTCTATAATTGCATTGTCTTCAACAGCAACACACTCTTGCTTCTGCATAGATAGAGGTGCTAAACTAACAACTCCTGAGCGGGCGTTCAACAACATCATTGAGTCCGATAGAGAAATATTACAATGTTGCTCTCCCAGCTCATTACCAGCATTTGAGACCTGGGTCAATCGTGGGCTCAAAGCAGGTTGCTGGATAGCGGAACCCGCTTGTTCATTATTGAGAGGGTGCGCCTCAACACTTGATACACTTAAATTATTACATTCAACAGTTCGAGCCACAGGACGTGGAGAACGACCAACGTCAAATCCGTAGTCTCTCAGGTCACCTGCAGCAAAGTCAAGTCGTGATCTTTTCTTCTTTGTTCGCATATCCAGAGGCGCACTTTTAACAAAAGGACGCGTCAATTTAGGGGTAAACGTTGGACTATCTCTTGAGGTAGACTCCAATAAGGCACGCACTCGTTCCGCACAAGGCATACCAGATCTAAGAGTGAACATAGTTGACACTTTCTTACTTCACAATAAGGCCTCACTTTGCTTTTTAAAAACTTTAAAACCAGTATTGATAATTGATCATAAAATGCTTAAAATCTAGCTCTCCCACGATAACCGCGACACCGCGGCGAAGCGGCAAAGCGGGCCTACACGGGTGCGCGCGCGAGGGGGGCGCGCCCCTGAGCTTATATAGCTCCGCCCAGCCCTTATTGCAGTTGAGCCTAAACAAGGAGAAAAGTATATTAAAATCTTGTTCTTAGCTTTGTAGCTAATTAATCCTTCACACAGTCAATAGTTCTCCCTTTGTTTTTCACCTACTGGGGCTTGTAGTCAAACTGTCCAAAATCCAAAGATCCACAATGAAAGCGCTGAAAACAGGGTCCGCGGCAAAGCAGGACTTCACGGGACTTACACGGGTGCCCCGACCATATGTAGAGTTGCAGTACTGAAACTCATGGCCACCTGCTAGTTTTTTTGGGGGGCATTTTCTCCACACAAAAAACATGACCACATGGGATACTACTGCATGAAGTAATATCCCATTTCCCCAATGGAGTCCTATGGAATTTCAAAATGGGGAATAAATGCAGGGTACGCAGGACTAAATCAAGTGGATCCTTCCTGTTACTGCGTTGCGGGATGTGAGGTGCGTTAAATAAAAGCCCCGCTCCTGCAGGAGGAGGGCAGTTCTGGGCAAACTACGAGCTGCAGTGTGCATCTCTTGTTCTCAAGCTCTGCAGCCAGGCCTCGGCCCGCGGAGTCCCATGTGCATTCTCCCTAACCGGCGCACCGGCGGGAGACAACATAACACTGCCGACGAGGAAATGAACCATGTTGCACCACGTGCGTGTGCCTCACTTATAAACCCTCAACACGGGCGACATTTTTGGAAACACGCTGGGGGGACCATCCGCCATCAGAAAACATTCCTCTTCTTCAAACAAAAAGGATGACCACTCTTTTTCCTTTCTCTCACAAGAACAACCAACACCATTGATGCACGCCTGAGACCACTGCATATGTGGAGCCTATATTTGGAGCCAGCCAACAGACCCCCAGGCAGCACAGCACCGTCAGCTACAATCCACCCCCCCTAACTCTCAGAGGGGAGGAAATTTCAGCGCATGCTCTCCACTACAGCCCTCATTTGCAGCACACCATGGCGACAGGCCTATCTACACCCAGGCCTGGCATGCCATTGAGGATGGCGGCCAACCTAACGCCCACAGCACCGTCCCTGCAGCCGCAATGTGGTACAACGATGGCATTCGGATCCTTTGACCCATACACAGACCCCTCATCTGTGGGACCCCGATAGCTGCTATTGGTCCAGAAGTTCGCAATGGCCATGGATTGCAAAGACGTCACAACACCCAAGAAAATGAGGTCACACCTCTTACTCAACATGGGTGACGAAGTCCTACGCATCTTCAACTCGCTCGTCATCGGAGATGGTTTAGACATCAGCCAGCTAGCAAAGGACACTCTCACAGCCCATTTCATGCCTCAACTAAACCCAGACTACGAGATGTTCATCTCTGCATCACCATCCAGCTAGAAGAGGAAGCGCTTGACGCATACCACACGAGACTCAGAAAACTTCATGTGAGTTTGACAACATCGAAAAAGAGATCAGACGCAAAGTCATCAATGGCATGCACTTGGAAAAGCTACGCAGGATGGTGTTGAGCGAAAAGGGCACTATCACACGCGAAGGCGGCACACATGAGCACCACCCTGCAGAAGCTCGGGCTAACACCAACAGCAGCGACGATAACGCAAATTGCCAGCCGCCAACAGTCAAGAGAAAACTCCAGCGATGCAAACAATTCATCTCGGTGGCAATCAAGAACCCCAGGGCCCGCCGAATGTGGATGGTGTGGAGGCATAAGTCATAGAAGGCGAAACTGTCCAGCACAGGGAACCACGTGCGGTGCATGTGGCCAGAAGGACCACTACGCAAGAGTCTGCAGATCGTCGGGACTCGCACAATGCCCCCTGTTGCAACAAGAAAAAGGTGCCCAGAGAAAAAAGAAACAGGCCAATGCCCGCCGTGTCGAGACGGCAAACTCATCCACCGACGAAGAAGGTGATGGCGACGGTGTCACAACAAAAGAGACAGATAGTGGACTACCGAGAAGAGGGAGGAAGGTCTACCTTGTCCAACGTCAGTGACGACATTCTCATCCACGCCAGCGACAAACAAGAACACATGCGTCGCCTCGAGATGGTACTTAGCAGGCTGGAGGCCTCAGGGTTAACCATTCACTGGGAAAAGTGTGAGTTCATGAAGGATGAAATCATTTTCTTCGGATATGTGTTTAACGGTGCATGAGTCTCAGCTGACCCACAGAAAGTCGCAGACATCAAGGAAGCCTCACCCCCCCCACCACCACCTACGGAAGTATGCAGCTTCTTGGGAATGGCGACATGCTACGGGAGATTCATCCCCAACCTAGCAACGATGTCTGAGCCACTCAGAGAACTCACGAAATCTAACATTAAATGGGCCGGAGGCCCCCAACTGCCAGGAGGCTTTCGAGCAGATCAAGACGTCCCTATCGACTGGCTTACTACGACCCCACATTGTCAATAGAATGATATGTTGACGCCAGCCCCGTCGGACTCGATCCTGGTCCAAGTGGCCCCGACAGGCAAGACCAAGCCAATTGCCTACCCGTCCCGTGCTTTGACTCCCACTGAACAAAGGTACTCCCACATTGAGGAAGAGGCCATTGCGGTACTGATTGGCTGCCGTCATTTTCACATATACCTGTATGCACGGAAATTCAAAGCATACACAGACCACAAGCCTCTCATCCCCATATTTACAGGATCCTCCTCACAACCCCCAGCGAGGATAGGAAAATGGTTGCTACACCTGCAACAATACGAATTTGAACTGACATACCAACCTGGCACTAGCAACCCTGCAGATTTCCTATCCAGAGACCCGAGAGCGGCCACGCCAAGGGAAGTGAACGTGGCAGAAGAAACCGAGGAACACATCTGCCAGGTCGTCCACATGATGAAACCCAGAGCGATCAGCATCGAGGCCATCATACAAGCTACCCAAGCTGACCCCTAATGCGACCTCGTCAAAGACTCCATCTCCAGCAAATGGAAATCGTTTCTGCGGAACGTACACAATCGCACGCCCGAAGCCAGAGACTTCCTCACGGGCATATTCCTGGTACAACGAGACCTGTCCGTCACCAGGTTGTGGGACGTGAGGCGCGTTAAATAAAAGTCCTGCCCCCGCAAGAGGAGTGCAGTTGGGGGCAAACTACGAGCTGCAGTGTGCGTCTCTTTTCTTCTCGCGCTCCGCAGCCAGGCCTCAGCCCGCGGAGCCCCACGTGCATTCTCCCTCGCTGGTGCACTGGTGGGAGATAACATAGCACTTACCACATGCAGCAACAGCACATCTGTTTGGTGCCATTACCAGAGATGTAATGGGGTACGCCAATGCCCATTATTCATTTCAGTTTCACCTCTTAGAGGGCACTAAAACACCAGGTGCTGGAACCAAACTAATGGTATTGCACATGGGGAGGAGGAAAAAAATTGCATTGCTGTATAAACAAAACTAAAACTTTATAGCTCGCAACCGAGGACCATATCGGGAGTTATGGGCCCCAAGACAGATTTGAAGGTAAAAAGGACAGCAAGTGCATTGAAAGAGGTTTACCAGGCCATAACGGCAGGTACAGCCTGAGAGCGGGGGGGGGTGGAGGGGGGACTCTATTAAACCTGTGTTGCACTTATAGTATAAAATGTATACATGTGTTAATTCCGGAGGCAATTTCCTTTAACAACCTGTAAGGATTTAGAGCATAGAACGGTGTGGGTGGTCGCAGGGCATATCCCGTGGTTTCAATGACAGTGATTACTTTGAAAAATATATGTAGCTGTGGGTTTAGGGGTAAAAAGGGGATGGGGAACTACGGGGGGATCCCTCCCCTCACAAATAAAAAAATGAAAAAGTAACATTTCAAAGTAAATTACTTTGAAGTTAAATAAAAGCCCCACCCCCGCAGGAGGGCAGTTCCGGGCAAACTACGAGCTGCAGTGTGTGTCTCTATTCATCTCGCGCTCGTTGAACTGTCATTGAATTGACATGGAACCATTGCAGGGAGTTGGCTGAGGGTAATCCCCATGCTGCCAGTAGTCCCTTGAAATGAAGTGTGTTGAAAAATCTGCGGGCTACATTAACAATTCTACAGGCTTTACTTAACATTTATAGACCCTGTCCAACAGCCATACCAGTTTTTTTAGGCCCTGAAGACAAAGTGAAAAGGCCCGAGCGCAGCAAGGGCTATTAATGAGGTTTACTGGTCTATAAACTTCAGTACTGCTTTAGGGGTGGTCTACAAAGCCATTTTGGACCATACAAAAAGGGGTCAGTCTGCCTGGGTGGTTGCTAGCGACTGGAGAGGGTTTGGTCAACCGTAATGGCCCAGCAAAGAAATGGTGTGGCAGTCAGTGAATGGAGGGGGTGAGTGGCCAAGGCGAGCCTTGTTTGCCAGGTGCCGTCTGGCGAAGATCAAGTGTGCCAGCTGCGGGCAGAACCATGCACCAGGTAACATGCATCAGGAGTGGCCCAGGTTTGAGGTAAGGAGTGGGGGGCGAGCAGGGGGTTTCTGAGTGTCCAGGATGTGTCCCTACGGTGCAGCCTGGGCGAGGAAAGGAAGTGCTGGCGACGGGGCTCCCAGCAGCACTCTCATTATGTGACGGAGCGCTGCAGACAAAGTCTTGCACACAGTGCACACCAGGTGCTGATGCAACATCCCCATATTAGTCCATTTCTGGGCTATACATGATTCCTGATCCACACCATCTCATAGCTGAAACATTGCCCAATGGGGATATGCAGTATTAGCATACTTGACCTAGAAACATTAGGTCAGATGTTTTAGGTCAAATAGACCGAAACAATATATGCCACATCATTCCCCGGGTCGTAATGGTTCTTACAGTACGAGTGTCGTTCTAGGGGCAAGGGGGCATGCATGAGAAGGATCAGTTTTTGGGGAAGTCTACAGGACTAAGGGTTTTAACGGGGGTAGGGCAATAGTGGGGTAAAAAAGGGTACCTTATGACAACCAAACTAACACAAACTGATAGTGACAATCCAAGGAGATCTGACTACTTAAAAATAGTTTATCACAGTACAATTATTTCATCCGAGTATATTAGCCGATCACAGAGA
This sequence comes from Ambystoma mexicanum, assembly GCF_040938575.1. NCBI lineage: Eukaryota > Metazoa > Chordata > Amphibia > Caudata > Ambystomatidae > Ambystoma > Ambystoma mexicanum. Next base: position 155,684,994 of record NC_090941.1, on the reverse strand, counting down.
AACGCACTCTTCCTGATGACGAGTGCAAAAGATAATTAAGTCTACTATAGGAAACTCCCTTTCACAAAGAAAACCCATGCATTGCGATTGGCTAATGACACCTGTAGTTTCGAACAATCCTGAAGTATTAGTAGAGTGGGCGTTCAGGTCCACAGAAGCTAGAGATTACCAAATCAGTTTCAAACCAACACAGGAGATGGGCAATTGCCAAGATACGGCTTCAAGGGGTGGCTATCACAGTGGGGACAGTGGCCAGCCTGAATAAGAAAGACCCTAGGGTATTCACACAACTCTGAGATAAGTAACACTGCATGGTCGTCCTCCGGCTCTTCTTTGTGACAGATATGCTCCACGTCCACTTGGCGAACTCCTTGCCTTATTGGTCGACGGGAACGCAAGGGTGGTGTGACAAATTGTGATAATTCATCCCTTCTCTCCAAGGAAGAATCTCCCCCCCCCCATGAGGCTAGGGATGTGAGCCCGCTCCACAACACCGTCCCTAGGGGTGGAGGCAAGTGGGACCTCAACGAGGCAGACTCCCCCCTGAAGGGACAAGGACTACCATTCCTGTGAGGAACTCCATAAAGATTCTACCAAGATTCTCTCTTCAGACATTCTATCAAGGGAATAAATATGAAGAAGGAACAAGAATGTGTTATTATGAAACAGAAAATGTGGATGTCCCTTTAAATAGAAAATACCATTTAACTGGGACGAGTAGGCGAAGGCATGAGTGGTTGCCGAATGCTGATAGAGATATGGAGTTACGCTGGGGAAAGCTCAGGACGCCATAATAGCAAGAAGGGGAGGTGACTGGGAACTTCACAGAGCGCGCACGTTATGAATTGGCTGGCGAGCCGAGAGAGAAGTGCTGGACACTGTACGTCCTGGAAACAGGAGAAGGAGCGAGTGGTGGCATGACCACAGAGAGATCATGGTGGACCAGCAGTCCTTGCAATGACACCTAGAGCATTATGTGGCTGGTGCCACACAACGCCAGTGCACTGGAAACCGGAAAGCCATCCTAGATGATATTGTGAAGTACGGGAGACCGAAGGAAGACAAGAAGTCCGCCAATTGAAGCCGAAAACCCAACTGAAAAGAACTACAGTGACATTATCCCTGAGGTTGACAGGTGTGATGAATCCTGTAGAGTCATCACTGATTCCCAACCAAGGTTCTCATCCCATGTGGCCAGAGATGGCAACTGTGACCTGATCCCGACCATGGGGGTGGTGCCACGAGGGAGGATCACGTCAGAGGAGATTGCGGTCAGTGGAAGGTGGCGACTCCATCAGGAGGGATGCATTATTCTTCTTTTCCAAGAGAACCTCATCATTCCTAAATTCTTGATGGCATGTTGTGGCCATACAAATCCCTCCCCGTGTAAAATACAAAATTCCCTTCCTGCCAATCACTACACAAAAATCCATTCATACCTCACACACACATAAGACAATTAACATCTCTGGCCTCTAATGTTTTCCTAAATAAACGTTTTGAACAACATCCTTTTAGAAATCCTATGGACTTCTACTCCCATAAAGCCTCAAGTATTGGGAAGAGGAAGAAGGAGTTAATACAGATTGAAAGAAACACCAAGTTGAATGTGTTGACTAGTTGTTTTTGTGGATCTCAAGTGCGCAGGACATTTAAAGATGGTATGCGCACTCCAGAGAAGAAGCAGAGCCAGAGCAAAAGGCAGAACCAGTGAAAAACGCAGGCATTCCCAGGCAGCCGCGCGCCACTCAGAGAAGCTTACTGGTGTAACGCGAGGCCAGAAGCGATGCTGCGGGCACTGTGAAAAGACCGTTGGAGCAGCAGCAACAGTTAACGGGAATACGGTCATGCCGAGAAGTAGTAGCAGGCTTTGGTCCCGGCCTCAGAGAGAAGTCGGCGGAGAAGTGCAGAACTGCTGGGAATACTGAAGGAAGCTCTGCAGTGCGAAGGAGGCTGTCCCAGGGAGGAAGCTCTGTCGCAGCAATATGCAACAGGTCGGGAATGCTGCAGCATACCAGCGAGTCTGTCCAAAGGCATTAGGGACCGCAGGGCAAACTGACAGGCATGTAAGCTGGAACATACTGTTTGCATAAGAACTTTTCTGAACAGAGTATAAAGAACCAAATAAACTATTGATTGAAGGAAACCCTTTTACCATCCTAAATTTCTGTTTGGAAAAGACACTTTGGCCATCCTACCTAAATATCAAGGGGATGGGAACAACCCTCTGAATCCAAGGTTCCTCCTTGGCACATATGTTTTTCTTGAATTCATTCAATTGCTTTAGCGGTGGACACTTTTTGCCAAACATAAATTAGAGACATTTTCCTTGTACCCTTCATTGTATGCTTGTAGTGTGAGGGCCAGATTAGTATGCTTTGGACACAAGGACAGTTTATAAATTTGATGACTAGGCACAGACTGATCTTTAATTTTAGTTTCCTAGGTAGGGAAACTCTTTAGAATAGGGACAGAGGCCTTCCCCAAACCCTATTGCTTTAATAAAGATGTCTGATAATGAAAATAATACAACTTTGTGTCATCCTCTCATTTCTAACCTCTCACACAGGCAACGGGGAAAGTTGAAGACCTGGGAGGGAAACTGAGAATAGTTATCCAAACATTCTGCGACAAATGTATGTCATCCCTTCTCCACTATGGCAGAGTCCCTTCCCATTAGACAAGGGGGGTGAGTCCGCTACCCGATAGTCCTCCTGGGGGTGGTACTCACTCAGTGGGTGGATCTCATGGTGACTGATCCCACCTGCCATGTTGGTATCCGGAGACCTGTTAGCCTCATTATGTGGGAGGGCCTATTTGGGGTGCAGGCAGGAAGTGACGAGTACGATGGGGGAAGTTAGTTGTAGATTAATTTAGAAAGGTGACAAGCTGCTTGGTGTCCCCGCTCCTCTGTATGAAGGCATGACCCGTAGCACGGGCAGCAGGTCATTTCCCCCCAATTACATTGGCTACAAGACGGACACGGACTGCTGCAGTCAATTAAGCAGAGGGCGCCGGTAGTAACTTAGCCTATGCCATACCCCACTACATTCCCGTGTGGAGGCGGTGCTCCCAGCAAGCAGGCCGCTGGCTTGCTGAGGCCATGCCCGGGTCAGAAGCACATCCGGGCAGAAGCAGTGATTGGCATCTGAAGACCTGACAGGCCCAGCAGGAGGACGTGGTTCCGGCCCCTTCCGCACCCAGTCCCTAGGGGAGCACAAGCTGTGCAGAGACGCAGCCCATATCCTTGCAGTTGTGCAAGGAGGCCCAAGCAGGCCGGGCCTACAATCGTACCAGTGGTGGGAAGGGGATGGGTGGGGCGGAGGAGAGTGCCTACCCTTCCACCAGTGTGAACACTCAAGGCCCAATCCACACGCCTGACCCCAGCAAGAAGAGCGCAACAAGCATTCATACAATGGATGTGAACCCCAACCACCCAAAAAACTGGGAGAGGAATAATACCAGAGGGTAGGAGCCAAATCACTGCAAGGGACGGAAGGGCTACGGAGCCATGTCAACGATGACATCCCAGATACTGTGGCAGCACACCCATCAGAGACCTTTCACATGACGCAGAGCGAGACCATCCCGTGGCAAGTGCCATCAGCATTTGACCTTACGGACACAAGTAATCTGGGCCGTAGATGGGTCAGGTGGTCAAAAGACTTTAAATTCTACATTGGGGCCATGGGATACGTAGATGTTAATGTTAAAGGATATTTGTATGTAGATGACAGAAAGAAGAATCTACTGACCCTGGCCATAGGTGTGGCACTTAGGGATATAGTATATGAACTGGTGCGTGAAGAAAACACCAGGTTCAAGAAATCCAGGAGGCCTTGGCCACATACTTTACACCACACACTAATGTCGACTACGAGCGGCACATCTTCCATACAAAAACGCAGGAACCTGGGGGAGACCCTAGATAATTTTGTCATGAGATTACGCATCCGCATGAAGCATTGCGCCTTCCACCGTTACTCCAACGATGAGGCGCTCAGGTCCCAGATGTTATCAGTGCGCGAATCATCAGATTTTCGCAAAAAGCTTCTACAGAAACAGATTGCTAGACGAAATCCAAACCATGGCCAGGTCAGACTTGGTCATTGCCTTTTAAGTTCAAAACATGGGCAAACTGAAGATTGTCTCCTCAACCAAAGACCGGGAGATGGCCCAAAAACTGTTGCTCCACCCAAAAGGAAAGTTCCTGTAAACCAGGCATGTCATGCTATAGGTGTGGCTACGAATACCCACAAGAGGGCACGTGCTTGGCTTAAGGCCAGAAATGTTCAACCTCCGGGGGAGAAGAACAAGTTACTTACCAACCGTAACGTTCTTTCGACTGGATGTTCCTCCCACTTATTCCTCATTTTAGATGTATATTCACAGCTTGCTGCTTCTTCTGAAAAAGAATTCACCAGAGGACGCTGTGCTCGAGGCCGCGTAGCTTGGTCCCTCGATGGCCGCCATTGAACGTCAACGTCATCCGTCAAATAAAGGGCTCGAGCCATGCCCGTTGGATTCAGTTCTGTTTTTTCAATGTTAATGGTCGCATCAGTTGTATCAGGTATCAACAGATGTCAGGCTCTTAAGGAAGTACAAGTGCAAGAAGCGTAAAAACTGTACGGAGGGGTAGGTTGGGAGGGTCGATGAGGACTACGTGGGAGGAACATCGAGTCGAAAGAACATTACAGTTGGTAGGTAACTTGTTCTTTGAATGGATTGTGTCCTCCCACTTATTCCTCATCTTAGATAGACTCCCACAGCAGTAGAAATTTGGAGGAGGGAGTACCAGAGTTTTAAATTATGTACCGAATGAAGGACAGATTTTGCAAAAAGGCCTCCTTGGTAAGAAGTGGGGTCTAAACAATGTTTTACAAAAGGTGTGCATGGATGACCAAGTGGCCGAAAGCACAAATGTCATGCACTGGGACACCCCTCTGAAGAGCCGTGGAAGTTGCTATCCCCCCTGGTTGAATGAGCCCTTAAACCATCTGGAGGCTCTTTCCCAGCCAATTTGTAACATTCAGATATTGCTAGAATTATCCATATGGATAAGGTTTGTTTGGACACACCAAGGCCCAATTTGTGTCCAGTGTAACCGACAAATAACTGATCAGTTTGTCTAAATGTTTCCAGTCTAGAGGTGTAGAAGCTGAGAGCCTTTTTAGGGTCTAGTCTATGGAACCTTTCCTCCTCTTTACTAGCATGTGGAGGAGGATAAAAGGAAGGTAAAGTGACCTTCCGTGACAGATGGAAATCTGAAACTATTTTAGGTAGGAAAAAAAAGACTTGACCTTTAAAATAACTTTATCCTTGTGGAAAATCGTGAGAGGAGGCTTACAAGAGAGCGCCTGCAACTCACTCACCCTGCGGGCTGAAGTTAAAGCCACTAATAAAACAGTTTTTAAAGTTAGGAGCCTTAAAGGGCAAGAATGTAAAGGCTCAAAAGGGGCACACAAGAAACTTTAAAACTAAATTCAAATCCCAAATGGGAACTTGGAAAGGTGTAGGAGGGAACACATTTGTTATTCCTTTAAGAAATTGGATAACCCAAAGGCATTTTAAAATATGAAATGTCTTCTGAGGAGTGCTTCAAGATCGATAGCACTGCCAAATATCCTTTAATAGTTCCAACTTGCAGCCCCAAGTTGGCTAAATGTAATAGAAAGGAAAGCACCATGGGAGTGGTACATTGAAAAGGATCCACATTCTTATCCCTGCACCAGTTACTGAATTTCTTCCAACGACACCGGTATAAGGATTTTGTTGCTGGCCGAAAGCAAAATCTCCATAACGTCATCCGGGAGGTCCCAATCCTTATATCTCAACCTCTCAGAAGCAAGCGTGAAGGTTGAGTGTCTCGACCTCTGGATGGAGAACCCGACCTTCCTCTTGTGAGAGAAGATACCCTCTTTGTGGAAGACGTATTGGAGGGCAGATGGACATGTCGAGAAGGTCCGGGTACCAAGTCCTCCTGGCCCAGTCCAGGGCAATTAGGATCATGGTTCTCCTGTACTTTTTCAACCTCCTGATTACATGAGGAATCACGGGGACTGGAGGAAACGCGTAAAGGAGTGGAAATACCCAGTCCACTACGAACGCGTCTCCTAGAGCTCCTCTCGGGGGAAATTCCCATGAGCAATACAGTTCGCACCTGCAGTTTGCCCATGAGCAATACAGTTCGCACCTGCGGTTTGCCCCGGTCGCAAACAGATCTACTTGAGGGGGGGGTCCCCAAAGGGTGAAGATCTCTTGAAGGACTTCCTGAGCTAGCTCCCACTCGTGGGAGATTGTGCTCTGCCTGCTCAGAGCGTCTGCCGCCGTGTTCAGTTCTCCGGCAAGATGAACTGCCGATAGAGATTCCTTCTTGCATTGCCCAGAACCAGAGCTGCATTGCCTCTCTGCACAGTGGAAGTGATCCTACGCCTCCTCTTTTGTTGAGGAAGAACATGGCCACTGTGGTGTCCGTCATTATCAGGACATTCGTTCCCTGTACAGAGAGCAGAAAAGCCTTCAGCGCTAGTCTGATTGCCCTCTGCTCCAAAAGGTTGATGTGTAGTTAGGACTCCGATGGAGACCAACGACCGCTGATTGTCAGATCGTTGGTGGGCTCCCCACCCCATGAGTGAGGCATCCGTCACTACAGTTATCTCCAGCCATGGTTGCCAAAAAGATTCCCCCTTGAGGATATTCTCCTTGCGAGCCCACCATAGGAGATCTTTAACCACCTTGGACGGGACTTGTAGAAGATCTGACATCTCCCCTGAAAACTGGGACCATTGAGTCCTGAGGGCCCATTGCAGGGATCTCATCCTCAGTCAAGCCTCTGGCACCAGAAAAATGCAGGATGCCATGAGGCCTAGCAACCTTAGGAAGTCGAACGCCGGTAGATGTTGGGCCTTTTGAAACTTTGCTACCATCTGCAGAATGTGGTGAGCTCTCTCCTCGGGAGGCAAGGCTTTCCTGGAGGTAATGTCCAGGACAGCGCCGATGAACTGGAGTCTTTGGCTCGGAATCATTTGCGACTTCTTTTAATTGAGAGATAAACCCAGCTTGTGCAGGAAGCGACAGGTCATGGCTAGATGTTCCTGGGCTTGTTCGGGTGAACCTGCCCCGATTAGCCAGTCGTCCAGGTAAGGGTAGATGTGAATACCCTCCCTCATGAGACTCGCTGCCACCACCGCCATTAGTTTGGTGAAGACCCTCGGGGCAGAGGTCAGCCCAAATGGCACAACTCAAAACTGATAGTGAGATCCGCCAATTGCAAACCTCAGGTACTTTCTGTGTTTCAGATGCATTGGCACATGAAAGTAAGCAATCTGAATGTATAATGAAACCAGCCAGTCCTGAAGCTGAATAGCCTGAAGGATCTGAGAAAGGGTCACCATCTTGAACTTGTCCTTCCTGAGGAATTTGTTCAAATTTCTCAAGTGCAATATGGGTCTCAATCCTCTGTCCTTTTTGGGGATGAGAAAATAGGGGGAGTACCACCCTTGTTCGTCTCCGCTACAGGTACATGTTCTATTGCACCTTTCTCTAGCAGGCTTAAAATCTCCTGCAGAAGGAGCGGGTCTGGAATTTTTACAGAGTTGGCTCCCGGTGGATGATTTTGAGGTCTTTGATGAAAAGGAAGGCAGTAACCATGGGTCACTATCTCTAGTGCCTAGGCATCAGACGTAATGCCCTGCCATTCGTCCAGATACTGAGTGATTCTGCCTCCCACCAGGGTTTTGTGGGCTAAGACCTCAAAGACACTTTGCAGCAGCTGCAGCAGTGGCTGAGGAGGTAGTAGCCGCAGCTGTGGCTGATCGAGCGGCTCTCTCTTTTCCACCACGAAAGGATTTTCTCTGTTGGCCTCTTTGACTGGCCTGTCCTCTCCCTTTTCCAAAAGAGGAATAAAAGCGAAAAGCTGACTCTTCCAGGAAGATGAGCCTGCGTAAGAGTGTTGCTGAGGTTGTTTAATAGCGGCGCCGAGTGATTTTGCTGCCACTTTCGAGGTCTGCAGCTTCTCCAAGCTCTCGTCCGCCTTGCTGCCAAACAACCTCAAGCCGTCAAAGGGCATATTAAGTAATCTGGACTGTACATCAGATGCAAAGCCAGATTTCTTTAGCCATGCAAATCTACGCATGGCCGCGCTAGATGCCATAGACCCGCTTATACCCTCTGCAGTGTCCAGTCCTGGCTTGAGGCACTCCTCCATAGCCTCCTTTCCATCCCTTACTATCGCCAGGAAACCATCCCGCTCCTCACCCTCCGGGATGTGATCTGCCGCTGCATCCAAGCAGCTCCACAGGGTGTAAGTAAATCTAATGTACAAGTCACATTAGTAGATTTAAGGGCCATACTACCTGAAGTGAGAACTTTCCTCGCCCAGGCATCAATCTTTTTGTCGTCCCTGTCAATGGAGGGATAAGCCAATTGCCTATTTTCAGTCGCAGCCTGAATCACCAAGCTGTCTACTCCCCACTAGATATGGGCTGCGCTTTCCCATTATATTTGGTTCCTTAAGGGATTAGTCTGTTTTTACATTAATGTAGGATTATTCTAAATGCTTCATTACAGATTATTAATTTTGGGAATTTGGCCCAGTTACAATAAACCTGACATCAGTCATATGGACTTTATCGTCTCAATATCGGGTAAGCTAACTATTTAGCATTTGCTAGTAAACATTATGTTGTTTATGGTGCTGATTAATAGACCTATCAACAACTGAACTAATGTTTTTTTCTTTTTCATTTTTTTGTTATTTTCTCTTGTATCTATTGTGATGGTTTCATCATATTTTGTGATGTATGATTACAATGACCTGTTTTCCGGACCCCTTCCAATCCTTCCCTTCACCAACCCTTATTTTTCTGCCTTTTGGAACTTTGTAATGCTAAGGTTTATAATGGTACAATGGCTTTGCATTTCCAAACCGATATGTGCGCTTTGTATACTTTGTTTGCCTTAATTGATTTTGATCATTGGTATGAATGATAATACTGTGATGCAACCTCTGGTTATTCATGTCAGCCCTGATTTGATAAAGGCTCAGGCGAGCCGAAACACGTGTAATCATTGTAGAGATGGCTAACTTTTTGAAAAACCTTTTGATTGTAAATTAAAACAATTGATCACTTTTCCACTGGCGCCGAGTCCTGGAGTCATCTTTCTTTTTTCTGATGTTTAGACAGATACTCTGGAACTGAGGTGATGGTCATACCTTGGACCCTGACCTCCACCCCATAAAATCTATCACTCTTCCCATGAGGTTCCTATACCCTGGTTCAGTATGGTCAGGCCTTTCAAATTCTACCTCAGGTGAGGTATCTAGGCCACTGGCCGATTGTAGGCAGTCATAAAGGTCTGCCATTTTTTAACTAGGATCTACTAGTTCCTCAGGGACTTCTCTTGTCCAAATCTAACACCAGCTGATGTAATTTCCTCATCAGAGGTTTGTTCCTCAAAAATAGCAGACATGGATTAAAAAAATTCCTGCCTGGGCTGAGGGTGTACATTTTTTTCTGGTAAAAGTGGCGGCATAGACCTAAATTTAGCCATAGTTGTCGTCTTGGGAACCGGTATAAAAGATTTTCCCGACAAAGGCATCGAAGGAATCGAGGATGGCTTCGATATGCTCGAAGGAATCCCAGAGGTCATCGAGCAAGGCTTCGATGCCGAAGGTATCGAGGTCATCTTTGGCTTCAACGAAGTCATCAAAGGACGCGTCGAGTCGATACCTGCCTTCGACAATGAGGACGCCATTTTGTCCTCGGTCAACCTCGATTTATGCACCAAAGGTTTCTGTATTGTTTCATGAGGCGCTGGAGAATCATCCTCCGAGGAAGCCCTTGACTTTGTCGGATTTAGCGTGTGTCGTTTTAGATTTCCCTCTGTCACTTTTCGAGTGGACAGGGGCATGCTCTTCCTGCAACTTTGAGGGTGTTGGGCCGCCTTCTCAAACATTTTTAGCATTGAAGGCCTAAAGGCCTCCCATTTTCTTGGGGAATCATGCTTAGAAGGACAAGAAATTAACCTTCTGTCGGGCGATGAAGAAGAATAGGACGAAGATCTGTGACATCTCTTTTTTGATTTTTTAGATGACGAGGAAGAAGACTTCCTCAAGCGACTTTTCGACCGCCTCGAGATGAGATTTTCTTCGACTCTCCAGAGTCTTTTAATCTTTTGCTGACTTGAAAGAATCCTCTCCCACCGCTAGCTTACCTTGGCGTTCCTTAAGAGCCTTGTTCGACATCGCCTGACACGACCCACACTCATCGACCCGATGTTCAGGACTAGGGCACCAAAGGCAGTTGCGGTGAGGATCCGTAATGGACATCTTTCTTCTGCACTTCAGACACTTTTTAAAACAAGTCTTGGGTGTTGTCAGAGTTGAGACATTTTTAATGAGAAAAACTGACACGCAATTTTGAAACACGAAGCAGAAGTTCGGAAAAACTGAACGAAATCCAACGGGCGCAGCTCGAGCCCTTTATATGACGGATGATGTCGACACTCGATGGCAGCCTTCGAGGGACCAAGCTACGCAGCCTTGAGCACAACGCCCTCTGGCGAAAACATTTTCAGAAGCAGCAGCATGCTGTGAATATACATTTAAGATGAGGAATACGTGGGAGGACACAATCCATTCGAATACCATTTTTGTGCTGTATGTAAGAACACACCACCACCTCATAACTCCTTACCAGCGAGCAGCCACAGGGAAGAGTGTAGGAGCACACAAGACCCCAGGAGACTAAAACCAATGGAGGGTGACCAGGACAAATACTACGAAAGGAGGTCACACGTCCCCAGACAGAAAGTCTTCACGTCACCAGAGAAGAAATATTCAGTATGTGGCGGCAGAGTTCCAGTCTGAGAGGGACTCATCTACCGATCAGCAAAAGAGAGGCTACTTTTGGGCACTGTATTGTGCCAACGCCAAAGAACATAGTCCCATACTCATGTTACAAGTCCTCAATACACCCACCGACTTCCTCATCGACACAGGGACGACCGTAAATGTCATGAGTGAAGAGACGTACAATAAGCTCCCATGACCACCCAAACTAAAGCCATCATAGGTGGACATCTACCCTAATGGATCCGACACCCCATTTCAAAACAGCGATAGATGTGGGCCAGGTCCACATTCTATACCACCTCATGGCACATAAGTACACAGCCCCGGATGGAGATATAGTTAAACTGTTCCCGAATCTCTTCAAAGGCCTGGGGAAACTGTGAAACTGAAAAGTCAAACTGCACATCAACCCCGCCATCAAACCAGTTGCACAACACTACAGGGGAACCGTATTAACATTCACAAACAGGTAGAAGAAGAATTTACTGGACCTCAACATTATCGAGAAGGCGCAATGCCCAACCCGGTGGGTTTTGCCAATAGTCCCTTGTGCCAAAGAAATATGCAGAGGGATCCATCTGGCTATGTGTGAACAAGCAGAAGCCGAACAAAGCTATCCAAAGAGAAAGATACCAGGCACCGAGGATCATTGATATGATCCACCTCTTAAATGGTGCCATAATTATTTTCCAGGCTCGATCTAAATAAGGGCTACCACCAATTGGAATTGGCACCCAAATCCCACTATATCACATCCTCTGTCACCCACATGGGGTTATTCCGCTACAAGCGACTCAAATTTAGTATATCATTGGCGGCAGAAATCTTCCAAGACAAGATACATCAGGTCATAAAACATACAGGAGACCACTAGGGGGCGTGGGAGGAGATGGACGCATAAGCGAGCGGCTCCCGCGTCCACGAGCAATGAACCAATGAGATAGACCACCCAGAGATTTCTAAGATAAATATGCCTGGCCGTCAGATAAAGTTCATGGTACCCGAGAGATAGCAGCAGGAGGAGGAACAGCGAGCCATGGGTGCCAAATGCCGTTGTGAGAACACCACAGGGCCTCCAGACCAATGAAGAGGATACGAGGCCTGCGTCACGAGGAACAAGCGGAGAAGTGCACGGGAGCAGCGTTATCCCCCTTGAACCTGGAACCTGGCAGGACCCGTAGTGGCGCGGGGTGATACCACAAGCCCCACTGAAGCTGCACAGAAGAGTGGACGAGGGACCCGGATGGCGACCCCTGATCGGAGATTTGGTGTTCCTCTCGTCTGGGACTTCTTTGTGTCCCAGACGAGAGGAACACCACAAAGCGGACCGAGTGCAGAGCCTGGTGATGCCCCGGCTCGGATGAAAGGAGAATTGGAGCCGAGACCGCATCCGAAGCGGACAGAGGTGAGAGCTGAGAGCGGCCCGTAACAAGGCCCCCCCGCCCCTTCCTCTGAGATAGCGTGAAGACCCAGGGAGACCACACCCAAGTGGGGCTTGGGGGAGACCAGCAGAAGGTGCGCCCACCGCCAAGTACTACCTGTGGCGCACCGGACCTCTATGCTGCGCACCCCCACCTCCATAACCAGAAAGAAAAGAGCAGAGGGGGCGGTAGAAGAACAGAGAGGCAAGCACGAGGAAAGGGGGTAGTTGGACACTCGTTGGGGCCCTGGGGCCTCGCATAGCTCTCCTGGGTTGCGCGGGGCAAGGAGGAGGAGCCGTAGACAACAGAGAATACCAGTGAACTCTGGCACACCCGCGGACTGCAGCCTGAGGCGGGCTTGCACATGTGCTGCAGATCCACCAAAACCCCTCACTCAAACAGCGGCCCAAGGGCAGAGAGAGGAATGGAGAGAAAGAGAGGGACGAGGCAGCAGCCAGGCGTAGTTGAAGGGGGAAGAGGCACTCACCAGAAACATACGGCACCGTATGGCCTTCCCCCGAGCCTCATGAGACACTGAGGAGGGACCGGAGCTCCAATCGGGGGTGGACCAACGAGTCATCCTGGGCGCCCGCTCTGCAACACCCAGAGATGGGAGAATTGAGAAGGAGTAACAGGGGCACAGCAGGGAGGGAAGGGGCAGGCGGAAATTACAGCGGCTGCATCTGGTCACGCTCCAGACCTCCCAGGCAGGCAGGAAAGCGGCCCTGGAAGGCAGAAAAGACCAGAGGACACCACAAACACGCAAACGAAAAAGGGGCCCAGCTGGCGAAAACGTGAACACGGACCGTGTGGAAAATGGATAGCCAGACTGGCAGGCAAGTGAGCGGACACGAATAAACAGGTGCAGGGAAGAGAGTGCATCGACACTTGCGTATTGAACGACAGTGGAACCAGATACAGGAGAGCCTTAAAAAGAGGGGCAGGGGACAACGGAAGACACACCAGCCTGTGAAAGGAGCAAGTCACAGGAGACAGAGGAGGTGGCGCGAACAGGACACGAGGAGAACAAGGAATATCAGAGGAGTGTAGGGAGAGCACACGGAGCGGACAAGGGATTGAGATGGACAGTGCAACACCACAGCAAGGGAAAACAGGGGGAACACTAAGAAGACACCGGAGACGAAGAAGATGGCAGAAATAGACATGCCAATTTTCAAACAAGGATGATTCAGGACCCATACTGGCCAAAATCAAAGCACTCGGGGGGTGGGGAGGATATACTGGTCTCATTGACCTACCTAACCAGCAGAACGATGACGGTGGAGAGCAAAGTGGAGGGCCTAGAACACAACCAACTGAATGCAGATTTGGTTGAAATGAGGCTCGATGCCAGACTGATGGAGCTAGTGCTCCAGGAGGAACAAGTCATGCTGAAAATGGATGATCTGTAGAACAGAGAAAGACGAAACATACGAATACTGGGCCTGAGAGAGACAGCGAGAGAAACCCCGAGGCAAGTGGAGAAGCTCCAGGCTCTGGTACACCACCTGTTTCAGACAGACGGAGGTAAACAGGTGCAACTTGAAAGGGCACACAGGGGAGAAAACCCATATGGGAGTGGCCTGTGCTCCATAATGGCAAAATTCTTGAGCTACAAAGACAAAACAGAGGTGCTGAACAGGGCAACGCAACTGAGGGAACTGGCCTTTGAAGGGTCCAAGGTGACTATCTACCAAGACTTGTCCAATCTCACACTCTGAAGGCGAAGGGCCTGCAGACCCCTTACAAAGTGGCTCCAGGAAAAAGGCATCAGGTACCAATGGGTATACCCCTTCTCATTACAATTTGAAGTGGACTCAGACTACCGGATAACCTCAGCGGAGGAGGCAGAACAAGCCCTGGGCCACCTCACAGCAGACATGGAGATGGAAATAAGGGAATTCAAAGGGCCGAGTACAAGCAAGGAAAGACCAGGCTCGTGCCATGCCCACAGGAGGAGGAGGAGAGGACTAACAGGCAGAAAATACATGTGGCTGAATGGTCCCTCGACATGCAAGACACCTAGACTACTAGAGCAGCCGCAGGAGCATAATTCCAGTGAAAAGACACTGTGAAAGAGGACGCAGGGATAACAATTCTAGGTGGAAGGTATAAGTGATAAGATGGATTTCTGGGAGGAGGCTCACACCTCTGCTCCGAAGTGGCCCTCGGTGGGAGAGAGGGCGTCTATGACTCTTATCAAAGGCAAGTTACAGTTCCAAAAAGTTTTGCAGTTGTGAGGGTACGATTATCGATATGGCTCCGGGGGACAAAATGGCAGGTGCAATGAATATAGCCCTTACGTAGAGGCAACAGAGGCAGAGTGTAGCGTTCGCAATGGGGAAATGTGAAGTTAGTAGGGGTTTGGTTGTAGGAACATTGGATGTAAAGGGTCTATACTCCCCAACAAAGATCTTTAGTTGCCAGAGAATTCCGTAAAGCCTCCCTAGATGTGCTCTTCCTGCAAGAAACAGTTGATCCAAGGGGAGGAGAGGGCTCAAAAGGGGCAGGGATAGGACAGGTCCACTGAGCATCAGGAAACCCCAAGAGGGATGGAGTGGAGGGGGGTCGGAATTGTGCTCCACAAACAATGTAAATGGCAGGAATACGTAGCCACCAACCTGCTGAAGGGGAGGTTACCGATATTGCAAGGCATCATGGAAGGAGCGAGAGTTACTGGCAGCAGTTTATGCACCCAATCAGAGGCAAGCATAACTAATGCGCTGAACGTGCTACAGGGGCGGGAGACTGACCTATACCTCATAGGGAGGGGAACCTTAACTCATGGGCGGACGAATCCTGGGACAAGAAAGCAGTGGGACAGGAGGCACCGCAGAGAGGAGAGTAAAGACTTTGGTATCTAGGGGGGGGCGATTGAAACACAGGGCCCCCACGTGAGGAAGGGTACACCTTTTTCTCTGCCCCCTACATAACATATACAAGGGTTGATTACATGCTCCTCAGAGATCGGGGACGAGGTAAGACCACCTCTTTGCAGACCAACTGGCTAAAGCAATAACTGAATACTTTGAGCTGAACGACATTGGGGAAGTTTGCACAGAGGTGGGCTGGGATGCTGGGAAGGCAACCTGGAGAGGACTATTAAACAGAGAAGGGGCAAGACGAAAAAGGGAAAGAAAATTGAAGGAGGAGAGATTGAGGAGCGAGAATGGAGGGGGAGGAAAGGATGCACGCCACAGAGGGGGACACAGAATAGATTACGGAGGCGATGCTCACTAAGAGCACAGCTGAAAGCAATGGGGATGGGAGAGACCATGTGGAAATGGAGATACCTTAAACAGAAATATTACGAGAAAGGGAATACGGCAGATGCATTCCTGCCGCGAGGCTCCATGCACAGAGAGCTGAAAGGTGGGCATCCAATCTTGGAAATCCAGCTGGAGATGCTTGGCTTGCGCCAAAAGACATAGCAGAAGGGTTTGCCCAGTACTACGAGAAGCTGTATAAATCTGAGGCTCCCAGCAAACAACCCACAGTGGCTGAAAACCTGGGGGGAGGTGAACATGAAGAAACTCTCAAGCTCAGAAACAAAGCAACTAGAGAGCCCAATAACACCTGAAGAAGTACAGGAGGCAATATCCCGCCACCCGAGCGGGAAGTCACCAAGGGAAGAATGGATATATAAGAAATACGCAGGGGTCCTCTCAACACATGGAAAAGTTGTATAAATACATCCTGGAAATCGGGGTGGCTCCACCCACGTTCAGCAAGGCACTAATCTCCATAATCCCGAAAGGAGGGAGGGACCCCCCAACCCAATGCTCCTCATACTGCCCCATCTCACTCCTGAAAGTGGACAAGAAAATATTCACCCGAATCTTGGCGACACGATTCGAGGAGAAGCTACCCCGAATTGTCCACCCAGATCAAATGGGATTTATAGCAGGTAGGCATGGTCCGGATGCAATTAGAAAGACATTGGACCTTATGGAACACGGAGAAGACTCAGGGAAGCATGCTCTGCTGAGTTTTGACGCAGAAAAAGCCTTTGATCGAGTTGAATGGGGGTTCCCATTTGTAGTGTTACAAAACATAGGAGTGGGAGAAAGAATGTGTAGTGCTATCAGGGCAATTTACTCTGGACCCACAGCGAGGGTGGTCATGAATGGGACAAAGTCCAGGGAATTTGTACTCAGTAGGGGTAACCAGGCAGGGGTGCCCACTTTCGCCCCTCCTCTTTGCGCTGACAATGGAGCCACTAGGGGAGAGAATACGTAGGAATTACCAGATAGGAGGCATCAGGATAGGAGAGGATGACCATAAGTTGAGCATGTACATGGATGACGTTCTGCTATATTTCACAGTGGTGATGCAAACAGTCCCTAGGGTGCTTTGAACACTGGAAAGGTACGGTAGTGTGTCTGGGTTCAAGGTGAACGTAAATAAGTCGGTGCTTCTCCCATTAAGAGGGGTCACCGGGGGCCATAGAGCAGAATGGAGAGAATGGGGGATACTGGTAGAGGAAGTTAGCATAACATACCTGGGAGTGATAATTCCTGCAAACCTGGGTGATCTCTATGAGAAGAACTTTCCCCCACTACTGAACGGGCTCTTCAGAGAACTAGACACAACTGGTTGAAACTTACCATCTCCTGGCTAGGTCGGCTGAATGTGCTGAAGATGGTACTTCTCCCCAGAGTGCTTTATCTGCATCAGGCATTGCCTATAGATTTGACTGACCTGTACTGTAGGACTGAAAAAAGAATAGTGCGGTTTCTGTGACAGGGTAAGAAGCAAAGAGTAGCCTACAGGTTGTTCATACATCCCAAAGAGAAGGGAGGGGTGAGTCTGCCTGAAATGCGAACGTACTACAGAGCAGCCCAGTTCAGAGCCCTGGTTCCCCACCTGCGGGGAGATAAACAAAAGCAGTGGGTAGATATTGAGAATTAGATGTTCAGACCAGTCACGCTGGGAGAGTGACTCTGGGTTCCGCAGGAAGCAGCCCCGAGAAGGGTAAGGGAACATAAGATCCTGGGTCCGCTTTGAAGACTTTGGTGTGTTAAAAGGGAAATGACAGGGGTGACAACATGGCCCTTGCCGCTGAGCCATATATGGGCTCCACCCATTGGAGACCGTATCCCAGACGATGAAAGGTTCCAAGACTGATTTGAAGCAGGAGTGGAAAGGGTAGGGCAAGTCTTGAAGAAGAGTGTATTCATAAACTTGGAGATGCGGGAGGGATACTGGGAGTGGGTTGAGTCTCTTTGTTCAAATACCTGCGGCTACTTGGGCTACTGATGTCTAGTGATCGGAAGGGGGCACTACAGAGAGACCAGAGTGCTAAATGGGAAAAGGATGAGGATTGATATCCAAACTGTATCAAGCCCTATTGCAGGCAATGGGAGGGGAGGCTGGAACACAAACAGATATGGGAAAAAGATACGGGGGTGGAAATGGAGATGGAGCAATGGCGAACTCTATGTGTGAATGCACAGCATACGTCGGTGGCCTCTCAGTATAAGCTGCATGGGATTAAATTCCTATATAGGTGGCAGTGGGACCCAGTGAGGTAATCAAAAATGGGGAGCTAAACCCCACTGTTGGAGGAGGTGTGGGCTGAGGGCAGACTATTGGCACATGTGGTGGGCATGAGGAAATTGGGTAAGAGCATGAGGAAATGGGGTAAGAGTCATACCGGCGGACCTCAACTCAGACCCCATAGACATTTTGGGAAACCATTGCAAACGCAGAGAAGAACAAATTACTTACCAACTGGTAACGTTCTTTCGATTGGATGTTCCTCCAACGTATTCCTCATCTTAGATGTATTCCATCCAGCTTTGCTGCTCTTCGGAAATTTTTTCGGCAGAGGGCACCGTGCGTAGATGTCGTCGAGTCGATGGTCCCTTGAAGGCCTCCGTCGAGGGTGACATCATCGGGTGTATAAGTAGCACGGGCGGCGCCCGCTGGCCTCAGTTCTGTTTTTCCCCCTTTTTTTTACCTGTGATCTTGTACTGTATAGATTGTGCCAGCAGACAGGTACCAGCCTTGCAAGATTTGAGATGGCAATAACCCGGAAAAATCTACAGAGGGGTAGGTTGGGAGGGCGATGAGGAATACGTTGGAGGAACATCCAATCGAAAGAACGTTACCAGTTGGTTAGTAACTTGTTCTTCGAGTGGATTTTGTCCTCCAACGTATTACTCATCTTAGATAGACTCGCAAAGCAGTAGTTTGTTACTTTCTCTGGAGGAGGGGTCAGATTTCTTTTATTTTTTTTAATTTCTTTTTTTAATCAATGCCTTTAGATGGCGGAATAAAGCACTGCTTTTCCAAAAGTCAGCTCCCTAGACTGGGAAGCATCCAGGCTATAGAATTTTGAGGAGGTGTGAAGTGAAGACCAAGTTGCTGCTTCGCAAATGGACCTTATTGGGACACCTCTTTGAAGGGCCGTGGAAGAGGCGATGCCTCTGGTGGAATGAGCCCTCAACCCTTCTGGTGGGTCTTTTTGTGCTATTCTGTAGCATTCTGAAATGCAAAGTCCAATCCAGCATGAAATTGTCTGTTTTGCTACCGATTGACCCAGTTTCCTTCCTGTGTAGCCTATAAACTGGTTGTCCACTCTAAGCCTAGAACGTCTAGAGATGTAAAAACGTAAAGCTCTTTTTGGATCCAGTCTGTGTAATCTTTCTTCCACCTTAAAAGGATGAGGTGGAGGATAGAATGAGGGTAAAACAATTTTCTGACTTAAATGAAAATCAGATATTGCTTTTGGTAAAAATGATGGTTTAACCCTGAATACAACCCTGTCCTTATGGAACACAGTATAGGGTGGCCCAGAAGACAGTGCCTGCAATTCGCTCACTCTTCTTGCAGATGTTAGAGCAACTAAAAAGGCCGTTTTCCATGTTAGTAACTTTAATGGACACGTGTGCATAGGCTCAAAAGGGGCACACATTAAGAATTTTAGGACTAAATTTAGATCCCAAATCGGTACTTGAAATGGGTGAGGAGGAAACATTAGTGAGACCTTTTAAGAATTGTGTTATCAAAGGAATTTTGAAGTAGGAGCATTCTTCCGATGAGCGCTTGAAAATAGAAAGCGCTGCAAGGTAACCTTTTATTGTTCCGATATTCAGACCTCTATGTGCTAGGGTCAGAAGGAAAGATAGTACTTCCGGAATAGAACATAGAAAAGGGTCAACATTCTTTTCCCTGCACCAGTTGCAAAACTTTTTCCAACGACAACGGTATGTAGACTTTGTTGCTGGCCTTCTTGCCGAAAGCAGCACCTCCATAACATCATCTGGAAGGCTCCAATCCCTGTATCTCAGTTTTTCAGATACCAAGCATGAAGGTTGAGTGTTCTGACCTCTAGGTGGAGAACCTGACCTTCCATTTGAGAGAGAAGGTTCTCTCTCTGAGGAAGACGTACTGGAGGACAGATGGACATATCTAGAAGGTCCGGATACCATGTTCTCCTGGCCCAATCCGGGGCAATTAGGATCATGCGGTTCCCGAAGCGTCTCAACCTCCCGATGGCCTGAGGAATGACGGGAAATGGAGGGAACGCGTACAATAGTGGGAAATTCCAATCCACCATGAATGCGTCCCCCAGGGCTCCTCTCGGTGGAAATTCCCTTGAGCAATACCTTTCGCATTCTCGGCTGGTACTGGTTGCAAATAGGTCTACCTGAGGGGTTCCCCAAAGGGCGAAGATCTCTTGAATGAATTCCTGAGCCAGTTCCCATTCGTGGGACACCGTTCTCTGCCTGCTCAGAGCATCTGCCGTCCTATTCTCTTCCCCGGCTAGATGAATTGCTGTTAAAGAGATTCCCTCCTGAATCGCCCAAAACCAGAGCTGCATTGCCTCTCTGCACAGGGGTAGTGACCCCACACCTCCTCTTTTGTTTAGGTAGTGCATGGCCACTGTGTTGTCCGTCATTATCAGGACATTCTTTCCCCTGACAGATGGCAGGAAGGCCTTCAGCGCTAGTCTGATTGCCCTCAGCTCTAAAGGGTTGATATGTAGTTTGGACTCCGATGGAGACCTACGACCGTTGATTGTCAAATTGTTATCATGAGCTCTCCACCCCAGGAGTGAGGCGTCCGTCACTACTGTGATCTCCGGCCATGGTTGCCAAAAAGGTTCTCCTTTTAGGAGGTTCTCTGTACAGTTCCACCATAGAAGGTCTTGTCTGACATTGTTCGGAATCTGAAGAAGATTCATCATTTGACCCGTGAACCGGGACCACTGAGTCTTTAGGGCCAATTGAAGGGATCTCATCCTCAAGCGTGCCTCTGGCACCAGAAAGATGCAAGATGCCATGAGGCCGAGCAACCTTAAAAAGTCGTAAGCCTGGCGATTTTGGGCATTTTGGAATTTGGAAACCATCTGAAGAATGTCTTGAGCCCTCAGCTTGGGAGGCAAGCTCTTTCCCAAGGATGTGTCTAGTACAGCTCCTATGTACTGAAGCGGTTGGGAAGGTGTCATTTCAGACTTCTTGAAATTGAGGGAGAAGCCCAGTTTGTGGAGGAAGTGGCAGGTGACTTTCAGATGATCCAGTGCCTGCTCGGCAGAGCACGCTCTGATCAACCAATCGTCCAGGTAGGGGTAGACATGAATCCCCCCCTCTCCTGAGGTGCACCGCCACCACTACCATTAACTTGGTGAAGACCCTCGGGGCGGAGGTCAACCCGAATGTCAGGACTCGAAACTGATAGTGTGAGTCGCCAACTACAAACCTCAGGTATTTTCTGTGTTTGAGATGAATCGGCACATGAAAATAAGCATCCTGGAGGTCCAATGACACCAAACCAGTCCTGGAGTTGAAGGGCCTGAAGGATCGGAGAAAGGGTAACCATCTTGAATTTGTCTTTCCTGAGGAACTTGTTCAAGTTTCTTTAGTCCAAGATGGGTCTCAGTCCTCCGTCCTTTTTGGGGGATCAAAAAATACAGGGAGTACCATCCCTTGTTCCTCTCCGCTGTAGGTACTGGTTCTATAGCACCTTTCTCCAGCAGGGTTAGAACTTCCTGCTGTAGGAGCAGGTTTGAAAACTTCAACGGGTGTCTCCCTGGTGGATTGCTTGGAGGTTGCTTTAGAAAAAGGAAGGCAGTAGCCTTGGGCTATTATTTTTAGAGCCCAAACATCTGAAGTAATGGCTTGCCATTCTTGCAGATGCTGCGACAGCCTGCCTCCTACAGGTGTTTTGTGGTGCAAGTCCTCAAAATGGTTTTGTGGCGGATGTTGCAGCCGCTGATGGCAAAGAGGCTGCAGCTGGAGCTGGCTTAGCACGTTTTCCTCGTCCACCACGAGTGGCCTTTCTTTGGCCCCTTTTGACTGGCCATTCCTCTAGTCTTTCCATATGAGGTTTAATAACGATAGGATCATCCCCTCCATGATTGCCCTTGCGCACGAAAAGGCTGAGGTTGCCCAATAGCAGCTACTAAAGATTTGGCCGCTGCTTTTGAGGTCTGCAACCTCTCAAGGCTCTCGTCAGCCTTGTTGCCAAAAAGGTGAGACCCGTCAAAAGGCATGTTCAGAAGGGGGTTCTGTACGTCCGGTGCAAAACCCGACTTCCGTAACCACGCAAACCTGCGCATTACCGTGCTAGTGCCCATGGACCTGCTTACACTATCCGCAGTGTCCAATCCAGATTGAAGGGATTCCTGCATGGCCTCCTTTCCATCTCTAACAATGGCTAGGAAACCTTCCCTTTCTTCCCCTTCTGGTATGTGCTCCACCGCCATTGCGATGCACTCCCACAGAGTGTACGAACATTTTGCCAAGGCACTTGTGGAGTTGGCAGATTTTAATGCCATGCTCCCAGCTGAAAATACCTTCCATGCCCAACCATCCACACGTTTATCGTCCCTGTCTGGAGGGATAGACGGGTACGCAAGTTTGTTGGAAGCTGTGGCTGCCTGTATGACCAGACTCTCGGGAGTTGGATGTTTTGACAGATAGCCTGTGTCGCTACTGGCTGGATGGTATTTTGATGCGAGGGACTTATTTACCGGAGCAATAGAATCCAGAGTTTCCCAATTCTTGGCCACCCTGTTTTGTAACGCTACATGAAAAGGTAGTACTGGGTCTTCAGTGGGACCATGGTCCAATATGTCTGTTAAATCGTCTTGGACGAATTGGGCTGGTGGTCTAGCCCATCCCAAATAATCTACCGCCTTAATCATTAACTGATGGTAAGATGGACTGGCATGCTCTCCTGGATCTGGTCTACCAAAGTCATTCTCAGGAGAAGTGTCAATGCCACTTGCATTATGTAAAGACTCCACCAAATCCCTCATTCTGCTTTCCTCTGAGATCAAGCATTCTGGAACATTTGGGGTGCCATATTCCAATCCAAAAGGTACATTTTCCTCCTCAGATCTCTCCTGTTCCTCAAAAATTGAGGTTAAGGATTTGAAAAACTCCTTCCTAGGGAGAGGCTTGAAAACCTTCTCTGGGAGAGGAGGAGGAAGAGTAGTACCAGGCTCTGAAGAAATTACATGTTTTGTAACTTTCTCCTTCCTTTTTTCTGGCTGCCCTGGCTTGGTTGGAGCCTTTGGCGCCAAGGGTTTCGGAGTCGACGTCGATAAAGGTGTCGACAGCGTTGACGACATAGTGGTCGTTGACAGGGTCTGCTTCGAGGGCATCGAGGCAGTCTTCGACGATTTTCCCTTCGAGGTGTGACAGGTCTCGGACGGTGTCAGTGACCTCGAGCGGTCGACTCGACTCTAGCGTTTATCGCTCGGCGTCCTGGAAGGTTCCCTATCCTTCCTTTTACGATCACCTGGGCTCGAGGGCGCGCGAGTGTCGGAGTGATGACGCTCCCGGCCGGCTTCCGAAGAAGGCGCGGACCGAGGCTTCGCCTTCTCAAACACCTCCATCATTTTGACCCTGAATGCTTCCCACGCTTCGGAAGACGAATGTTTCGTGGGGCATTTCATTTTTTTCGGAGACTCGTCTGACGACGAGGTGGAGGGAAACCTGTGGCGTCGTTTCTTCGATTTTTTTGACGAAGACGACGAGCGAATCGCTTCGGGATCTAGATCAATGCCTTTCGCGTCTAGGAGATTTCTTCTCATGGGGTCTCGACGCTAGAGGCTTTTCGATCCTTCCGACCTACCTGTAGCTTTTCTCCTTTCTCGCAAGGCCTTCCCCGTCATTGCTTGACACTTCGAACAGGCCTCCATGTCGTGGCCTTCTCCGAGGCACCACAAACACTCGCGGTGTGGGTCCGTGATCGACATTTTTGAGCCGCACGACTTGCATTTCTTGAAACCCGATCTCGGGGTCGTGGTCGGTGTCGATGACGAGGACATATCTCTTGTTTATATATATTATTCTTCACAGAACTCGAGGCGTGCCGAATGTCTGAAGCAACTTCACTGCGGAAAAACAGAACTGAGGCCAACGGACGCTACGCGTGCTACTTATACACCCGATGACGTCACCCTCAACGGAGGCCTTCGAGGGGCCATTGACATCGATGCACGGCGCCCTCTGCCGAAAATATTTCCGAAGAGCAGCAAAGCTGGATGGAATACATCTAAGATGAGGAATACGTTGGAGAACACAATCCACTCGAAAGGTCTTGATTTTAAGTGAGGGGGCAAACAATGGCTGGAGCTTGCCGGAAGAAGGCTCCAGAGAAATAATCACTGCGACAACCTGGGGGCCAAGTTACGATGGGGAGAGGGGGGTGTAGCTGGGAGAAAAGTGGGGATAAAAGTTAAAGATTGGTGAGGGGGGAAATATAAAAAAATGTGGTACAGTGAAACTGGCGATGTATATGTAAACATGTATTGTTTGAATCTTGCGTTCAACAGCTCACTAATAAAGCTTATTTGAAGAAGAAAAAAAACAACATAACATTTCTTAAATTACAGCGACAACATCCTCGTTTTTGGGAGATCCTTGGGTGAACAGGAGGACAACCTGCACTGGGTTTGAATGGTGCTAGAAGCGGCAAGAGTATCTCTAAACAAAGTTCTGAAAAACATCAGCGTGCGTTACCAGATCTGGGGATGCACCCAGACCCAGAGAAAGTGGCAGCCCTAACTGATACCCCCAAGCCAGCCACCATCTCAGACCTCAGGTTGTTCTTATGCCTGGCCAGTTACTGTTCCAGATACTTGGAAAACTATGCAACCATCAGTGCACCACCATGGGAGCTCACCAGGGAGGGTTAGGAATGTACCTGGTTGCTGCAGTGTCAGGCCAGTTTTAAGAACATTTGCTCGAAAATTGCATCATCAGCTGACATGGCCTACTTCAGCTTTGCGAAAGACACAGAAGTAACAGTTGATGCCAGTCCCGATGGACTTGGCACCATCCTGTCCCAGGTCAACCCAAAGAAACTGCACGTCAAACATGTGGTCGCCAGTGCCAGTCGCAACTTCACAGACACATAACAGAGATACTCCCAAGCTGAGAAGGAGAGCTTGGCGGTAGTCTGGGAGTTCAAATACTTTTATTTCTTTTTCTTTCTGTATGGCAAGACGTTCATCATCATCACAGACCACCAGGCCCTCCTCATGATCTATGGTAGCCCGAAAGCACAGATGCCACGCTCACTACCCGGTGGAGCCTCAGATTATAAGACTATAAATGTACAATACAAGAAGGCCAGGGAAGGAAAGGACACAAATCCAGCAGACTATCTGTTGTGCCATCCGAGGGGAGCCACACAACAGGAACCATTGATAGCTGAAGAATATTTGAATTAGGTTATTCACCAAATGAAACCGTTCACGATCACCTGGACGATGCTCCAATAAGAATCGGAAGCCTGTAGCACAATGCTTTCACGCAAGGAGAATGAGACATGCGAAGGAAATGGTCAAACACCTGGACCAACCCATTCAAGACGGCGTACAAAGCCTGTGACTGGTTCAAGACAAATTTATCGTCACGGAAGACATTGTTCTGAAAGGCTGCAAGATCGTATTGCCCAGATCGTTGTGCCAGAGAGTTATAGACCTCACCCATGAGAGTCATCCGGGAACCGCATTAGCAAAGAAGCTACTGTCAAAAAGTTTGGTTTCCCCAACTTGACAGCAGGGTAGAAGGTACACTACAGAACTGCAGGGTGGTGGCCCCTCCACCGAAACCTCACCCATTGCAGAGGTCTTGCCTGCCAGAGGGAACATGGGAAGAATTAGCAGTTTATTTGTTTTGGGCCCATGCGAGATGGCTCGTGTGTACTTGTACTGATTGATGAATACTCGGGATTCCCCGAGGTCCAGATCATACCATCCACGGCTGCCACTGCAGTCATCCCGGCCATTGACCGGATCCTCGCAGCTTATGGCATACCGAAGGTCATCAGGTCGGACAATAGACTTTCTTTCACAAGCCATGACTTTGCCCATTTTGCGGACTAGATGAGTTTTAAACATCGCAAAAGAACACCCCTGTGACCACAGGGCAATGACATGGATGAGCAGTTTATGTCCAGCATCAAGAAAACCCTGCAAATTGCACAAGTCACAGGAAAGCCATTCGAGCAAGTTCTATACCAATTCCTGAGAGAATACAGACATATTCCACATTGCTCCATGGGCGAATGCCCGGCTGATCTCATGTTCGGGCGATGGATCAGAACACGGCTCCCACATAATCCTGAAGATGGAATAGACCTCCACAAGGGCCGAGAGATTAAATCTCGGGATTCGGCTGCCAAGCAGACTATTAAAGAAGTGGCAGATGCTAGGAGAGGTGCCAGAGAATCTTTGCTGGACGTTGGAGATCAGGTGCTGGTGAAGCGGGTGAAACAAAGAAAGGAAGACTCCTGATTCTCCCCCAAGACCCTCACTGTGTCACACCGGAATGGCACCATGATCACAGCGAGTGGTGACGACAGGTGGACCATCACAAGAAATGTGCCTCATTTCAAGAAGGCAGGGGAGGAGACTCTCAGAGAAGGTGACACCGAAGGGGATACAACGGGAGAATCAGACTAGTCCTACCTGGCATTCTACACAGGGGGCAACCCCTGAGGGCCAGCTGGCGGGGCGCCCCATGAGAGTCAAGATAAAGCTCATGAGACTGATAGAGGAGATGGAATGACCCCATTTCATATTTAAGGAGACGGGATATGTCATGTTGTTATCTGGTACACCTGGTAGCCACATTATGTGGGAGGGACTAGTTGGAGTGCGGGTGGAGGAGGAAGTGATGAGTACACTGGGAGGGTGCGGGGGGGGGGGGGGAGTCAGTTGTAGATTAATAAAGAAAAGATGACAAGCCGCTTGGTGTCCCGCTCCTCTGTATTAAGGCCAGTTCCCGAATTACACCCCATACTCCCTAATGGGACTACGGATGACTGTCCTTCAAAAACGCAGTATACCACAAATATATCCACACTGCCCTCAGCCTCCTACACCAGACAGAGTGCCAAAATCCCACACATTTCCATGTACCTCTGTCGGGTAGATGATCAAACCTCCCTAGAAAGTACTGGTATGAGGAAGAGTAGGGACTACCTATGCGAGTTATATGCAGAAACTGGGATGAAGAAGAACACAGCTAGCCCAGTTGCGAGTGAGTGAGAACATCAATACTGAGACAAGGAAGAGGCGCAGAGCAATGCAGTGTCCCACGGAACCAACATGAGCAGCCTGGACAATGTGGAACAAGCAAGTTCAAGCTGATGATAAACAGGAAAGAAGGACTTCACAAGTTGTCAGACTCTTCCTGGAGGAACTGGGAAATTAGAACTAAGCGGAAGGACCGGAGACACTGGGAGTGCAGAGGCCAAGACCATTGGCTGCCGGCAGAGGCGTCCCCGGTAGCTACGCCATGGTTGGACCAAAGAGGAAGGCAGAGACCAAGACGGCCAGCCGGCTTGGAGGGCTGGTGTGCGCGGAGAGATGGAAATGCACAGCCCAGGACCCAGGAGCAGAGCATTGTGTCAGGAACCGTAGCCCCTGGAAAGACTGCGAAAAACCCAAGCGGGAGAAGAATCCCACAGGCAACCAAAGGTTGCCTGCAAGAACCCTGAAGAGGTCCGAGTAGCCGGGGAGGTTGGTGGGAACCCTGAAGGGCAGAAGAGTCACAAAGATTGGGTCTGCGACCCACACCGACTAACAAACTGCCTCCAGAGTCAAATTCATAACCACAGTAGCTTGCAGGATAGTGAACCAGGTCTACAGCTTCAAGAGAAGAGAATCTCACAGGTCTGGGACCTGCACCCTTGTATGAAGAGTAACCCAAGTAACCTTCATAGCCACAGTACATGACAAAATAGTGAGCCAGGTGGAATGCGAACATTGTGAGAAGCCCAAGAAAGGCCAGGGGAAAAGTTATTCCCCCAGGTAGTTGTAAACATTGTGATAAAAGCCAAGAGAAGGAGACATTCTCTTGACATTGTGAGCAGCCTGAGAAAGACCAAGAGAAGAGAGGCATTCTCTTGGCACCAAGATTTTGGATCAGAACTTTGCTTTAATTTTGAACTGAGATTTTTTCTATCTGGAACTTTGCGTGCTGCCTTTGAAAAGAATCAAAACCTGGGGAAGGGAGTCGCTCCCTCAGAAAATAGTCTCTTTAGAGAACTGGTATGGTAGTCCACTCTACAGAAAAAGGGAACCATTCTTCTGCAATAAGAACATTCCCCAACCTTTTAGTTTATTTAGAAGTGAAGGAAATCGGTTTTGACACAAGACGGTGGACTTTTGATTTCAGACATTCTGGGACCTCCTTAGTATTGAGTTGAGGCAGGGAAACCAGGCTTGGTAATAGGGTCACATAGGGTTTTTCCCTTTATTTTCTCCCAAAATGAAAGTCTTTAGCAACAATCATGCCATCCGTGTGTCAGTCTCCTCCTTCCACACCCTTACAATTCGTACTCATCTCAGTCACAATAATATCACGATAGAGAGACCATAGCAGCGTGAGCAAGTGAAGGAGAATAATTTCAAAAGTGTTTCTACTCATCTCAGTCAAGATACAGAGATGATAACAACAAGAGCTAATTAAGTAAAAGGAGAATCACTACTAAAGTGTCTCATACTCGGCTCAGTCAGTATAAAGAGACTATAATAGAGAAAGCAAGAGAAGTGAATGTGAATCATTACAGAATTGTTCATACTCGTCTAAGTCAGGATAACGAGACGATAAAGCCAGAGAAGTGAATCGGAATCATTGGGGAAGCCTCGAAAATCGGTCTTAGACAAGACAAAGAGATAATAATAGTAAGCTCAAGCTTTAATAAATACAAGTTTAAACATGTTTTATAAGAGTCTGCGTCCTTCTGACCAGGCATGAAAGTGCCTGCTCTACCACACACTGGCGATGTGATTCAACCCAACGCATTTCTCACATTCGGCACCTCTCGCTGGGCACGAACCGGGTGTGACCCTCTACCATCACAGTAGTTGTAGTCTATGGTAGCGGCCTGTGATGTCTGCATTGTCTGTGTGAAGCCGCTCCAACCTTACCCCGCTTTTGCACAGATAGTTGTGTGAAACAGTCTGCACCTGCAACACTTGGGAAAATGGCCTTCAGCTTCTCAGCTCTTGGTTCAGTGAGCTCATGCAAGCAGCCCAGCTCCAGAATTCTCTGTAGTGGCAGGCCGGATTCTCTTAAGATTGGTCTCCTCACCATATTGGAGTAGCATCTGTAGGGGAGGATAGGTCAATAGGACCCCACCCCCACTGCATGTCCCACCCTGGTGAAGACTCATGACTCGTCGGCACGCCACCGGCCCCCGGGCCCAGGCGGCAGCAGACTGACAAGTGAGGCTGCACCACCACGTTATGTGGCAGAGCACAGATGCCATCTTGTATTAAGCCAACCCCATCTTGCTAGCAACGTGCAGATTTAACCCAGGCAGAGCAAACGTGCACACTGAAAGCTGCAGATTGACCCCCACTCGACCGCGCTCACAGAGGCCCACACTGCCCCCCCCACCCCCACCTCCCACTGCATGGCAGATCCACTGAGGACTCATTCTCACGAGCCACCAGACACCAACAAACAACAAAATAAAACACTAACTGTTGACCTTCTGCAGTACATCATTGCCCCAGCCATGAACGGGAACATTAGGAAGTAACAGACCAGCCCAAACCCTGCAGGCCCTGACCCTGTACCAAGCCCCCCAACGTTAGACGGTGTGGCGCTTCACACCCATACCTACCCCGAAAACTCTTGCAATGTGTAGAAACCATTTATGTAATGTATGTCCTGTTAACTAACGTTTGCTGCTAATGTGAAGGAAAATGGGTAAAGAGTAAACATGCAACTGATATTGTTCATAATGTAGAGACTGGCTAGCTGATAACAATATGTAATAACGTGTGTTGCCCTCTTTATACACACACCTGCCTAACACTACCTCATGTTCGTATGTCAACTATAGATGTGAATTGTGATGTGAATTGTTGTGCTAAAGGGTATGATCCCCAGTTAGTATTCCTTCTAATGCAAATGCATACGAGTCCTTTTAGAGACCCCATGTGTTGTTGTTCGGCCCTCACCCACAGTACAGTATACCGCCTTGTGCAAGATGCCGCGCACGAGCTGCAAGGCCATTTCCCCCTCCTCCTGCCCAGGCCCTCTAGAGATAGCCGGTGTTCAAACAGCACAGCTTCACCTCCCCTCCCAAACCTGCTGGACCCATTTCAAGCATCCGCCTCCCCTATGCCAGAGGCCGCCACAGCCTGACTCCATGACTTACGAGCTACCTGGTCCTAAATCCCACCGTCTGTCAGGCACCAGTCACATGCCCCCCACGGGCCAGTGGCATCGCCATCAACCCCAAGTTAATGACCCTAAAAAGGTGGGGCCCACACGTGTACCAACAGATCGTAATACCATCCCTCACCTAAACTGCCATTACAGGGTGGTCAAGCGACCCCTCTCATGCCCCTGACTATGCACATGAGACCAGATTGTTTGAACCCAAGATATCCTCCAACCTGATGTATTGAGACACTTCAGATCGCATATCAATGTTCCTGTCCACATATTGATCTAAGGCCAACAGGTACAATAGTTGCAAACCAACGGAACGCATAAAGTGTGACGAATGGATGGGAATGTGTGGCCAAAAGGGCAAATGTTAGTTTAGTTATAAATCATCGTCACAAGGCATGTCTGGCCCGGCACTCCCCCCCGATGAGCCCAGCCGACCTTCCACCCCACGTGGCGCAGCGCCAATCCTGGAGAAACAACTGTATATACTGTATACCACCTAGCTATCACCACCCAATCCCTTAGACTATGTGCCCCCTATAGCTTGTGTTATGCGTGACGTAGTTCGGTAATAAGTAGGAACGTTTTTGCCATTGTCAGACAGAGCGCTCAAAGGAGTTTGCAGAGTCCTTTGCATGCCCTATATTGATCTATATAAAGCTCTTTTGATCTCACCCGCACTTGGTCCTGGCCTCATTCCCCTTCTGGGGTGTGTCCTTTACTGCCTCTCACTAAGGGGGGTGCGTTTCTGGGGATGCTTACATTCACATCCCAGCATTAGTTGGGCCTGGACCTCATCAGTTTGTCCATCATTGTGCAGTAGAGGTCAATTGGCCAAGTCCTGCATGGAATGTGTCGATCGGCTCTTGCGCCATCTGGCACGCTTGGCATAGTCGAAGTATTTCAAAATCTGCATTGGCCTGTGGGTAAAAGTAGTTAGCAAAGACTTCTTTCGCTGCTGCGTGAATGGTCGATGAGAGCCAATGTCCTGAACATTTTGTACATTTCTAGTCTAACGTAGAATAGCATTGCAGACTTAGGAGTAGTCATCATTTTCCTTCATTGTATCAAAGTAAAGTTCCAGTCTCTCAACCCATAGTGTCCACTTTGGGTCTAGTAATGGTGGCGCGCAGAGGGTCTAAAATCCTGTGACAGGGATGTGTGAGGCACTTGGTTTGGCTGCCATCCTCGGCATGGGCGAGGGTATACAGGGTGAGTTTTCTCCATCGGAGTCACCCAGCACGCCTTTGTCACCAGTTGTTGGATTCTATCTGGGGTACCAGATCTGGGCACTTCTGGAGAAGCTCCCGTCAATGGCACCACTGGATGGTCACCAGTGCTGCATGAGGCGCACGCTTGCTGTACGCCGAGGGGCCCAGGGAGCACTGCCTGGGTGTATATGGGAAGATGGAAGGCAGCCAAGTTCTTAGCAGTAGGCCTGTGATGGATTAGGGCCTGCAAGTGCGAGAGAGCACACACACACACAGTCTTGGATAATTCTCACGTGGGATGTCCTTGTGCGGTCAACCTAGTCCCTTTTTCTGGCGCAGTGATGCTCTTTGGCGTCACTGCGTGCATGTTTGTGGGGGTGGGGGTGGGGGTGGGGGTGGGTGCACTGCTCCTCTCATGCTAGCACACAAAGCTGCTAACCTGCCATATTTCCCATATTATAAAGAGCTTCTTCCAGGGAGCGCTGGAAAATAAACCGCTCCTATGAAGGAAGGGCTAGGGAAGGAGGCACTGGTTAATTTCGACATGGAAATGCCACCTAGGTGTGAGCAAAATGAATGCCATATCAAAGGCATATTGGAGTCAGGTACTGGTCCTTGGTATTTGGCTCCATTGCCTTGTGTGGGAGGTTATCAACCATTTCAGGATCAGGCATTTTTGGTATTACTCGTATTGGTGTACTGTTTTAGGCTCAGGTAGTGGTCATGCGCTCTGACCAGTCCCATATTTTACTATTGCCAGACCATTGTCTATCACATCCAACCTCCACACAGCCACCTCCTCTGCCTAAGACCTAGGCGTGCCTTAGGTGGCAAGGGAATGAGCAGAGGCTCATCAAGGAGGCGTGACCTAAACGAGGGGGAAGTCACCTGCCGGCTCGTTAGGCCATGCCCCCTTGAGGAGCCCTGGTTTAGTGGGCTACAGTCAACCCCATCAGTAAACCCTTTGCAGAGATCAGCGCCCTCTCCCTTAAATGGGAGAGGGCGCTGATCTCATCGGTTCACTATAAAGGATGCCTGGCCATTTAAAGCCCTGTACCCAAGACTACACCTGCAGCAGCCCCGTTTCTTGGCCCGGGCGGAGCAGGCGAAGGCCCAGGGTGCAGAGCTAAATAGCTCAGGGGAGGGGGGTGCGCAGGAAGAAGCCCACCAAGAAAGATGCCATGAAGGTCGAGGACAAAGGCAAACAGGGGAGATGGGCAGGATAACTGTTTTTGCTTACAGTGCGGGCTGGACAAAAAAGGGTCTGTTATCACCTTCGCGTCAGCACAAGGGACACCGTCCTGCATCCTCCATCCATCATGACAAAGGGATGCCAACAGGACATGCTAATTGGGGGGGATGTACTCTCAAGAAGCTATAGGGGGGTGGGCAGTGCAGAAAAGCCTTACGGATGGGAGATCCTCTTTCAAGTGAGGCGGCACTGATTAAAAAGTATCAAGGCATTTAACATCCTTCGTATACAGATT
Source organism: Ambystoma mexicanum (assembly GCF_040938575.1). Classification (NCBI taxonomy): domain Eukaryota; kingdom Metazoa; phylum Chordata; class Amphibia; order Caudata; family Ambystomatidae; genus Ambystoma; species Ambystoma mexicanum. The sequence goes on along the minus strand of NC_090941.1, from coordinate 155,652,360 downwards.
AGGCAGACAAAACGGTTGCAAAATAAATCCGTCTGGCCTTTGGTAGAGCCAAAATCTGTCAACAGAATGGATGTTGTTCACTTCAGTTTTCAAGCCCCTCTCCTTCCACCTCGTTCAGTTTCTGCTCTTGCCTCAGGCATTTCCTTGTGGTGGTCTTTTTGCTACATATTACAAATGAAACGTCATAACCCGTTCAGTTACATGTGTTCTGCAGACCTAGAAACATCTTTTTAGTGGTTAAAAAAGTCCACTTTAAAGCATAACTGCGACGAAGTATTTGTTTTATGAAAGTGTTTCTTTTTTTTTTTTAAATATTTTTATTTTATTTTAAAATCAAACAAACACACTACAACTGTTTTAAAACATAGAAAGCATCATATTCCAGCACATTTTCATCAAAACTCCCCAACTCCCCCCTTAAACTAGAGCCGATTCTCACATGTCGTTTACGGGAGCATCATTGGGTAGCACAATACTTAGGCAGTCATCATCCGGGTCCTTTGTTTCGTTGTCACCCTGCTGAGGGTTTGCCAACGAGGCCACCAGTTGCTGCCAGGCCAGCAAGGGCCCTACTTCCTCCTCGTCCCCCCTGGTGACCGCTTCAAACCAGACTACAGATTCAGCTTCCGCCCACCTCAAGAGGTCCGTCCACCTTAACTCCACCCTAGGTCTGTGGGCCACCTTCCAGCCCATGGCAATCCTACGTTTGGCCAAAACATAAGCCAGGTCCTTCATCTTGCTTATGTGTTTCAAATACCGGGGTCTAGGAAAAAGACCAAGCATGCATGACCAGGCCGATTCCACATCCAGCACCACCCCCCCCACCTGCCAGTTTCGTCTTGACCTCGTCCCAAAATCTATGCACCTCCGGGCAAGCCCAAAACATGTGTAGCAGTCCCGCATTCACCTCCCCACACCTGGGGCATTGCTGCGTAGTTGGTCCCCCAAACTTTGCAGTCTTCCCGGGGGTTAAATAAGCCCTGTGGGTAACGTACAATTGAAGCTGTTGGAATCTCGCGTTTCGGGACACCTTTTTGTGGTACCTCTGGGCCCGTTCCCACTGCCCTGGGTCCTCCCACCTCCTCCTCCCAATCTTGTCTCAATTGGAGCAACTCCTTCCCTGCCCTTACTCGCAGGAGCTCATATATCCTCGATATTTCGTGCCCGCCCTCTGATAAATCATACATGGTTTCCAAGGAGGCGTCTGGGTCTTCCGCTAGCACTGTCTCAGGCCATCTTTCTCTAGTCTTTTTCACAAGCCTAGTGTAGGTTATATATTGGCCACCATGTACTCCCGTCTCTTCCTGCAACCTCTGAAAGTCCACTGCCTCCCCTTCCTGCCATATGTCCCCGAGGGTGGCTAAGCCTATCTGTTCCCAGTATCTGCGGACCGATTCAAGTAGTTGAGAGTCACTCCCGCACAGCGCCGCCAAAGGGGCCTGCTGGGAGTACGGCTCAGAGTCCCCCCCCAATCTTCCATGTCCTGTGCCAGATCTCCCAGCCCAGCCTCAGTAGCTGCCCCTTGCCCACCAGTTTGTCTCTGCACAACCACACCGCTTCCATCAGAAAGTATGGGGCTGTATCTCCACGCAGGAGCCTGGCTTCCGCCGAGTCTTCAGCCGTGAGCCACCTGGCCACGTACTGCAGCTGCCCCGCCAGGTAATAGAGTTCAAAATTAGGCAGGCCTATCCCCCCCCTGTCACATGGGTTCTGGAGCTTCCACAGAGCAACCCTATTCCTAGAGCTGCCCCACACGAAACCCCTGCACACACTATGAAGTTTTGCGAATAGGCTCCTAGGTATCAGAAACGGGACGTTTACGAAGAAGTGCAAAAGTCTAGGCAGGACCACCATCTTGAGCAAGGCCGCCCTCCCCATCATGGTCAGGGGCAATCTGGACCAAAATACCATGCTGTTCTTGATCCCCTCTATCGCCTTTTCCGTGTTGTGCTTGTGTTCTGCCTCGACCTTGCGGTAAATGTTTATTCCCAAATACCTAAATGTCGCGGGCTGCCATGGTATTGGCAGGACAGGCAGCCTCTGCACCAGGACATTCCTATATCTGCCCAAACGGAACAGACTGGACTTTCCAGGGTTCACCGATATGCCCGAGAGGATAGCGTACCGTTCTATTACCTCTAGCACATACTGTAGGTTTTCCTCTGGGTAACGCAAATAAAGGAGCATATCATCCGCATATAATGATATCAGATGCTCTCTACTGGCAGTGCTTATACCCACCTCCCCATATTGTTGTCGCAGGCATATTGCCAGCGGCTCTAATGCCAGTATATATAGCATGGGTGACCAGGGGCATCCTTGTCTGGTCCCCCTGCAAAGTTGCCAAGAATCTGAGACTGTGGACCCTGTCTTGACCCTCGCCTTCGGGATGCTATAAAACAACTGGACCCATCTGAGGTATCCAGGTCCCATTCCGTACCCCTTCAGGACCGCTTTCAGCCAGGGCCATCGTACCGAGTCAAAGGCCTTGACTGCGTCTAACGACACTATAGCCAGCTCGCCCAGGTCTTCCTCAGTTTGGTCTATGACATGGTGTAGCCTCCTGTGGTTATCGCTGATGTTCCTACCTGGAACATATCCCCTCTGATCTGGGTGTATCAGTTTCTTAATCACCCTCTTCAGTCTATTAGCCAGCACCGCCGTGAGTATTTTGCTGTCCTGGTTAAGCATGGACAACGGTCTGTAAGACCCGCACTCCACGGCCGGCTTGCCTGGTTTCAGGAGTGGGATGATTACAGCCTCACGGAGGGACAATGGGAGTTCTCCCTGCTCATAGGCCTCGTTGAAAGTGGCAAGCAGTGGCTGAAGCAACTCTTGCTGGTATGTTTTGTAGAACTTGCTGGGCAGCCCATCCGAACCCGGCGCCTTGCAAGTGGGCAAGTTCCAAATCACCACCTCCAGCTCATCCGAGGTGACGGGTGCGTCTAACTCAGTGCGTTCTAGATCATCCAAGGGCAGCTCAATGTCCCCCAATGTGTCCAGTATGTCTTGACACATATCCTCCCCCATGTCCTCATACAAGTGTCTGTAAAACTTAAGGAATTCGTCATTTACCTCTTTCTGGGTGTTGCAAATGCAACCTCTCCCGTCCTGAATCTCACTAATCACCGAGCGGGGGGTCTCACTCTTATACAGCCAGGCCAGCAGTCTGCCTGGCTTGTCGCCCCCTGCGTGTATCCTCTCCGTATATTTCCTGTAGTTGAGCCTGCACAGTCTATCCCAGAGTGCGCTGCAGGACAACTGTAGCTCCTCTACTTTGTTTCTATTACCATGAGCGGTGCTCTCGCAACGCGCGAGATCCTCTAGCTCCCTTTCCACCTCCTGGAGTTCCCTTTCAACCCCCCCCCCTGTAGCCCCTTAGCTTGGGAAATAGCTACCCCACGCACCACCACCTTAAACGCTTCCCACAGTGTGCCCACAGAGCTTACGCTTCCCGTATTTATATCAAAGTACTCTTCGATGGCATCCCTCAGGCCCTCCCGAAACCCCTCGTCCTGCAGAGCTTCGGTCCTAAGTCTCCATGTAGGGATCCGCGGCCGTGGGGGCTGGTGTCGCCAGTCTACCACCAAGGGCGAGTGGTCCGATAGTACTCGGGCCTTGTATTCCGCCCCTTCTATGTCTCTCACCATCTCGGCTGTTACAAACATGTAATCTAACTTTGTGTGCAAATCAGGTGGCGCTGCGTAGTGTGAGTACTGTCTATCCGTGGGATGCAGCCTTCGCCACGCATCCTCTAGGCCTAGATCTTTCAGTAAGGTACTCAGCGCTTTAGCCGCCGGTGCCGTTTTTCCTGTCCTGTCCTTGGACCTGTCCATTCTGGGATTTACGGTACAGTTAAAGTCCCCCCCCCCCACTCTACCGTACTCCCTGCCAGGGATCCAAGTTTACCGGAGAGGGTCCTAAAGTAAGCCGCTGTATCCTTATTGGGGGCGTACAAATTTATGTGTACTTCTCTGTTTTCCAAGAGACCCGTTACCACCACCATCCTACCCTCCGGGTCCACCATAGAATCCAGCACCCGAAACGGCACATGGGGCGCCACCCAAGTAATAACTCCTCTAGCATACGCCGAGTACACCGCCCCCACAACAGTGCCCTTCCATTTCCTCGTGACCACCTCCAGCCTTTCCCTAGTGAGGTGGGTCTCTTGCAGCAGGGCTATGTCTACGCGCATCCTCTTTAAATACAACATCACTTTGTTACGTTTAAGGTAGCTGTTGAGGCCCCGTACATTCCAGGTCACAATTCTGAGATTACCCGATGCCATCCGGTCGGTCTATCTCCATCCCATCCCTTCCCATAATGCTCCCTACGTAGGGTCGTTCCCTGGCTCTTTTCCTTCTATTCACGAACAGTGCCCTCCTACCCCCTTCCCCAACTTCACACCACTGCACACAACCCCCCCCCCTCCCCGCCAACCCCCAACAATAGCCCAGCTCCATCCCTGGATCTCAGGCCTACCCACGTCTGAACCCGTCTCGTGTCTGAGAACGAGGACCCTGAGGGGTGTCACCACTCTAACAGTGACCAACTAAATATACTACTATTGGGTGCAGAGGTTGCTCCTCAGGAGCTCCCAGTCTATTTAGGAGAAGTGAATTCAACGGGACCCGCCGGCAGATACCGTGACTTCCCCCCCACAAGCACAATATCATACTATATTCCAGTCCCAATGTCATAACTCTGGCCTCACGGGCGCCTCTGCAACGTGCTACTTATCTCCAGTCGCTTCTGTCTGGGCATCCGATTCCTGAGGTCGACCTTGCATATCCAACCATTCCATCGCTTCAGTCGGCGTCTCAAAGAAGAGGGATCTGTTCTTATGAAACACCTTTAACCTGGCGGGTTAGAGCAACATGTAGCGGTGGCCTGCTTCTCTAAGCCTCCTCTTCACCGTTCCAAAGTTCATTCGACTTCGTTGTACGAGCAGCGTATAATCCGGATACGCCGTTATATTCGCTGACCGCCTTTCTATCGTGCCTCCTTTCCGGAAAAATTTGAGAATCTTCTCACGGTCACGATAGTTCAGGATCTTCGCGATCAACAGCCGCGGGGGGGGGGCTCCTGGGGCCGGTCTCCTGGTCAGGGCCCTATGCGCCCTTTCGACCGCGAACCCCTGGGTCAGCTCCCGCCTGTAATCTCCTGCAAGAGCATAGTTTCAACGAAATCCGTGGGGTTTGATCCTTCCATTCCCTCTGGAACCCCCACTATGCGAATGTTGTTGCGCCTGGCGCGCCCCTCTGCCTGCTCTGCTCTGTCCTCCAAATTGCCCACTCGTTGCACGAGGGCATGAAGCTCCTTGGCGTGAGTATTGCACGCCTCTGTGGTCGGGGCCAACTCCTTCTCCAGTTCCCCAGTGCGCTCCGCGATCGTTCGCACGTCCTGGAGCAACAGGTTCACCTCTTCTCGGACCGCTCCGATCTTAAGGTTTAGGCCCTCTTGCAGCTCTTTCATGGCCAGGCCCAGCTTCGTCTCCCAGGCCACCTTCAAGTCGGCAATTGCCGCCAGCACCTCCTGGATAGTACCCGGTGGGTCCATCGCCGCCGCGGGGGTGTCTTTGCTCTTGCCCCCTTCCGCGCCCGAGGGCAACCTAGCATAGGCCTCCATCGTGTGCCGTTTGATCCGGGGTCGCACCACCTTGGAGGACATCCTGCTGCGTCGGTTGGGCCCGCGCGCCCAGCTGTATCTTCGGCGCTGCAGAGTACCTCACGGGGTTCACTCGCCGGCCCCTTCACAGCGAGGTTCTGCTGAACCGGGGTTCACTTTGCTAGCCTGCCACGATCCAGGGCCTCCTCAGTGGGGGCTCGCCCTTATGTTCTTGCCTTCAGCCAGAGGCACATGCGACATGTCTATCTGGTGGGGCTCGCCCACGTTCCAACCAACTTTGTCTTCCTCAGCTCCACGGACCATTTATGGCCCTTTGTCCGCAGGTGGCCATCTTGGGTGCTGCCCTTCCATTGCACGACCACCACCTTCTTCGAAGTCTAGTTCCGTGGATATGCAGTCTCGCTAGTGGGGAGGGCACTCACCATGTGCCCCCCACTTTCATGCGCCCTTGGATGCACCGTGGGCTTGAAAGTCCTCCAATAACCATCACTTCTTCCCAGGATCAAGATCGGATCATCGGGAGCTCCTCCAAGGAACGTCCTCTCACGTAGCCATCAAGCCACGCCCCCCTGTTTTATGAAAGTTACGATTTGTTTTTCAGGACAACAATACTGCTGCACTATTATATAATTTTTAAGGCATTAGTTATCTAAAATTACATATTTCGGTTAACAGATTCTGCCCTCCTGTTAATTGTAGCCTCTAGGGTAATTCTCAGCTGCAGCGACCAGAGCTTTATTGGTGTATACAGAGCCAATATTTAGCCTGAAGTCATGCTGTACACTGAAGTACCAAATAATTAAATATTATTAAAAAATGAATGCGTCTTGCAGCATACCAAAGTTATGTTACCGCGCAGCATGGCACAGTACGGAAATGACAAGTAGTTGTGGCACCAGGTTTGCGCTCAACAACCTAGTCCTTCTTGTGCAGTCATGACTAAAATGGACCACTGTCGAAACTTGGGTGGCAGTGGGAAGCGGAGCGGTTTAGCATTTAATTTGCTTTTGCTTCCATATGCATCTTTCCCAGGCCTGACAGAAAGGCTATCCTAAATATAAGGAGATGGAGGAAAGTGGAAACAAGCATATGAACTGGGCATTGGGGTAATGGTGATGCTGACATTGTGAAGTGTCCAGGCAAGAAAATATCTGCCACTTCAAAATACCTTAAACGCCACCTTTAGCGACAGCACATTGACATATTTGGCTTGTGGCCTAGTCAACCAGATCCTGAAATATTAAGTTAAATGACATTTTCAACCGCACAACTGCTGGGTGGCTTCTCGATGCTAGTACTCAGATGAATGACATGAGACTAAAATTGGGTGAATACATTCAAAGCTGAAGCAATTTGGGTTTTTAATAGTATTTTTCAACAAGATTGTGAGTTATTTTCAAATGTAGCAGAAAATTGTTTCACAGTGGTGTGACTTGTGTGATGGAATCCCTACCGACCTTCCTAGATGGTTATATGTATGGTTCATGGTTACAAGCATTTTAATTTTAGGGTGTGTGTTGTGAACCTTAATTTAAGCACCAAGCCATGTGCCCGTTATGAATTTTGAGATTCACACATAGAATCCTTTTATCACAGACTTGTTTATCAAATATAGAGACCTCTGATCACTGTCATATTCTCGAAATGCTCTGTGATTTAATGCAAAGCATACATGAACCCTCATTTGTGCCATTTGCCCCCTTTCCCACTCTCAGAGGTATTTTGAAAGAGTGCAATAAGAGTGTACCAGACTGTCCATTTTGGAATTATAACCTTTCATTAGAAAATAATTCATTTGGTTAGTCTAGTATTGCCCCTTGCGAAATACAAGTGAGGTGGTAGGAACAGAATGCCAACCACACACGGCCAGTGATCAGTGGGCCCTCAGAGCCCAGCAGGCTGGTCAAACTGCAGTGTGCCAGTGCGGGCAGGTTGAAACTGCATTCAGGCAAGGCCTTCCATAAGAGCAGGTGACAAAAAAAAAGCATGTACTTGGGCAGCAACAGCTGTGTTTTCACACACGATTTCTCCTGTAAAGTACTTCAATTACAAAGTAATGAAACCAGCTTCATTCATACAGCAATTATTTATTGTGAGGAGGGGTTTTGTCACGACACAGGTGTAGTTCTAGGAGTGGCGTGTACTCGTAGGGGATGGGGGTTGGGGGGCAACCGGCTGTAGCAAAGTCAAAGCGCTCATTTTGCCTTCGTGGGCGCTCCTATTGGGTGAATTTAAAGGGGTCGCAGGAAAGACGCACGCATAGCCAACAAGACAGTACGAATGGCATTCTAAAAAAGAACGCACACCAAAGAAGTAGGGTTCGCCATGCCCAGCCAGACTCGCGGGCAATTGTGCTTCCCGACGTATGTAATAACTGTTTGATCAAAATTAATATACATTCCAAATTGTATATAATAGATGAGCACCCCTGGACAATTTTAAGTCCACTTAAAACAATGCACGCGAAAATGGCTGTGTGATATGATGAACACATCACTAATTCCGTAAACATGTGATGGAAAAGACTCGAGAACAATTAGGGTATATATATTTTTCAACTATACAAATATAGGATGGCTTGCTGCTAAGGATTAGGGCATGAAATGGTACGTGCTCAAAGAAGCCGTCAAAATAGTTAAGTGGTGCAATGTAAGACCACCTACGTCATCTCTCATCTCAGTAAAAATTATCATGCACATTGCAAATAGGCGACCTCAACATGCGCATCCATGTAGTCATGGAACCAGTGCATGCCTCCGTTGCTGTGTCATGCACTGCTTTAAAAAGCCCGTGTAAAGGAGGTTGTACTTTTACGAGCAGCAATGTACACCGCCGAAATGTCCTGCTCCGTGTAAATGGTGTGCATTTGATGAAATGGCTATGGCGCCCCCATGCGGCAAGAGAAAAATACAAGACCATTTCATTCTTCAAAATAAGTGAATTGTGTACAGTAGGAAGAGTTAATAATCTCACATTATGTTTCTTCATATTACTTCCCCAGCAAGTTTCAGACTCATTGTTTTACAGTTTGGTGTAACTTCCAGTGCTTCTCTAGAGGCAGCAATAGTCATCAAAGTGGGCTCTGGACAGGCAGATTGAAACGTGTTTAGAAGCGCTCTCAAACTGCGTATGTGGCGATTTAGCGCAGTATAAGAGCATGACAGCAGCAGTGCTTTAACTGGGCCGGCTCTATCCGGCCCTCAGTACCTGCACTTTTTATTTTTGGCCGTAATGAGGGCCGGGACTTCTGGAAACTCGAGGAGAGTAACGGTACTCATTGCTACTGTCCCTTATTTGTGTGTCCCAGCTGATGTTCACTCTTTCTAAAAGCGCAGGAGCACACATCTGCTCTCCCTGACGTTCGCTCTCTGACAACAAAGCATTACAATAAGGCCATTGAAGGTTGATAGCCCAGGTACAGGGGTGCCTGAAGGAGGACTATTGTCCATTAAAAGGTGTGAATGGGGGGCAGGGCGAGGGGTGGAGTTAATAAATGGGATGGAAGGATAACATTGCATGCATTGACTTTAACAGGTGACATTACATTGTGGTGCTTTTTCCTTAACTACTTTCCGTGTTTAAACTTTAAAAAACGTACACACCTCCGTACACATTTAGTGTAATCTTCTAGTCAGGATGGGTAAAATAACGCTATAATCCTATTTTTGCCTAACATGTTTTTTTAAACAATTTATTTAATGTCAAGTTAGTGTTTTATGCAATTTGTGTACTTCTAAAAGCATTGCTATTCATTTTTGCAAACCCAAACCTGAACACATTAACTATAGATGGACGATATGTAGCCAGGAGCTTAAATCGCAGTCTGAGCTCAAATCCTAGTTTTACCACTCAAGCAAAGTGTGTGTGTGTGATCCTGGACAAATCATTTACTCTGTGCCTTTTTTTCAAAAAAATGAAAGTCCTAAGGAAAAATAAAAGTCCTTAAAGATCTCACTTATATAGCCACCCTGTGTTCCTCCACAGGTATCAGTGGGGATTGAGAGAGTTTGTTACTTTTCTCTTTAAGCACCCTAGATTAGCCATAGATCATCCTTACTCAATGGTATAAATTGTCTTTCTGACCCTCTTTCCTTCAAAGCCTGCCAACTTTTATACATGACAACTTTTATACATGGTTGTCCGGAGGAGCTGCAGGTGAGATAATTTTGTTAAAATTTTTTTTTTTGAAAAAAGGGTCCTGGTCCCTTTCTGAGCCCCTTTATCACCGTCTGGGGCCCCTTCCCCGGCTTTCACACCCTCTTTTCTCCCTGGCATTTCCACTTTCCCCTTCCCTCCCGCCTCCCAGCCCACCCCCGGACCCTCATTGGCCATCTCTGTGCACTTAACTTGCCCTCCCAGCGCAGCCCCAAGGCAAACGGCCCCAAGGCAAAGGACAGCTCCAAAAAGTGTCTGCAGGTGTCAGCAGGGGAAGCCAGTGGCAACCGTCAACCAACACAACCACCAGGGTAGGAGTGGCCAGGGTGAAGGATAGAGCAATCACTCTACCCTGGAATCCCTACCACTTAACAAAATAACCTACATTGTGATAATTCTGTAATAAGCAGCATGTCCCACACTTTTGTCATTGCTAGCCTGTGTCGCACACTGATGAACCAGTTGAGATTAACTTGATTCACACCTAGAATGGTCCACACTGTGATAGTATTATAATTGCTAGCCTGCTCTACACTGTGATGGTTTTTTAATTGCTAGCCTGCGCCACACTGCGATGGTATTCAGATTGCTAGCCTGCTCCATGGTGTCATCGTGTTATAATTGCTAACCTGCTCCACACTGTGATAGCATTGTAATTACTAGCCTGCTACATACTGCTATAGTATTTTAACTGCTAGCCTGCGTCGCACACTAGTTTACTCATGGAGATAAACTTGATTCACATCCAGAAAGGTCTGCACTGTGTTAGTGCTTGAATGTTAACGTGCATCAAACTCTAGGAATGTGATCATATTAACCTAAACCCTAGACGCCCCATTTACTGCCTGCGACTATCTGAAGCCTAGGCCTCCGACCGCTGCCTGGTCGCCTCAGATCTGGGTATTAGATTACTACCTGCCACTCTCTGAAACCAAGAGCTTCCTCCAGTTATCCAGGGGTCTCAAATCTAGCTATTTGAACTACTACCAGAGACAGTTTGAAACTCGAGCCTCGCTCTCACTGTTCAGGTCCCCAATTGAGGCATTAAGTACTGCTCACTATCAGAACGGTGAAACCTAGGGCCCCCCCATCCTGCCACCAACACCCCTGAGAATCCCACCAGCACCCACCTTAATTGAGCCCTAGACCGCCCGACAACTGATCAGCTGGTTCCAACCCTCTTACCCCATGCATCACAAGAACATAAGAGCACAATCGATACCCACAACATACCAGACAAGATGACAAAGCCCTAGTAACCAACAACCCAACCATTAACCTAACAGACCGATTCAATGAAGAAGAAGCGTTCGCTGATCTTCAACTAATCGGCATAGGTAGAGAAGCACCACGATTGAACAGCCACGCTATCAATCGAGCGGACCGCTTCAATGAAGAAGCAGTCTTTTCTGATCTTCATCCAATCAACATCAATGCAGAAGCATCTCGATTGAACAATTACAAACCAAAACAAGGAACAACTAATAAACAAAGCCACACCAAAAAGATCCACTGCAATTTAATCAGTACAAGGTCATTGTCCAAACATGCCACCAAACTATACAACCTCCTATGTGATTGAGGTATCAATATCCTATTTGTAACTGAAACATGGCTAGACGACAACTATAAGATCACCCTCAACTGCCTGAAAAATTTAAATGCATTCAAGCAAACAGAAAAAACAAAAGAGGGGGGACTGGCAATCATCGACAAGGAACATCTGGTTGTCAAATTGGAAGACCCACTAAACATCAATAAATGCAAATCCTTAATCCTACGCTTATCAGTAAACCACAAAACAAACTTGAAATTGGTACGGATATACAGACCACCAACCTACGATGCAACCTTCTTAGATGTCTTTACGGAAGCAATCACCACCCTATCCATAGAGCATAATCATCTGATCGTCCTCAGAGATTTCAACATCTGGTTCGATGAGGAAACCACAACCACACAAGAATCTCTAACCAGCCAACTAGCAGCAATGAATCTTCAACAACTAGTCAAAGGAGCAACCCACTCGGCAGGGCACACGCTTGACGCAATAATCACCAGTGAAGAACTTATTATCACGGCACCGCCAATTCAAATACACTGGAGCAACCACCTCATCATTCCCTTCATAATCACAATGACCACTCCAATAAACAAGCAACAAGACAAACCACTGATATCCATGAAAATAAACTGGAGAACCATCAAAAACTCCAACCAAACCGAACTTCTGGAACTCAGCAAACCACAAGCAACAATTATGGAAGAAGCAGACCCGGACAAAAAAGTAGCTCTACTCCACACATGGATCACAACAACGATCGACAAAATAAAACCTTTCATTCCTTCACGTAAAAGAGCAAAGGCAAAATGGTTCATCCCACTACTCGGCGCCATGAAAAGAAAAAACCAAAAAATTAAAACTAGAATTGAGGATCAAAAATGGCACTGGAAAACTGAAATTTCAACAACATATCTGCTCATACAAATATGAAATACAAAAAGCAAAGAGGAAAGACAACTGAATCTTCAAAGCACCAAACACCCAAAAAGAACTCTTCAGAATCAAATGAAATAAAAACCCACTTGGTTGCAACAACACGCCAATACCATCGATGAAACTAAGAAATGACCTAGCAGACCACTTCAAAAACAAAATCACCATCCAACAAACCATACAAAACAGACCATGCGATCATACCACGGAACCCACCTATCCTCACAAGGAACATCCAAACAAACTACAAAGCTACCCCAAATTATCAGTGGCGACTTTCGTCAAACTGGTAAATCAAAGCAACAAAACAGGCTCTCCCGTGGATCTCGGCCCCACCCCACCCCCAACATATACAAATCCATCCTCAAACAAGGCACTCCCATGGAATACCACAGGAATGTCCTCAACCTTTCAATCTCAACAGGGAAATTGCCACAATCCTTCCAATCAGCGTACATCAGGTTGCTACTCAAAGATACAGCAGGAAACGTAGAGGACCTCTCCAACTACAGACCCATCTCCAACATCCCGTACACCGCCAAACTGCTCGAAACCTACATATACAAAACAACCCAAGAATTCAAAACAGAGCACTGGCTACTAGACCAGGCAGATGTCCGTTTCAGACCAATGCGAGGAACAGAATAAGCTCTCCTCTCAACATGGTACCACCTAAAAGCAGTACTGCCTTGATACTCCTAGACCTGTCTGCGGCATTCGACACAGTTATCCACAACATCCGCATCACGAGATTAGATGGACTGGGAATAACAGACACCGCCCTACTGTGGATAAAACCCTCCTTAACAAACAGAACAGAAACCATATGGATGAAACCTTACCAATCCAACCCAAGAGACTCCACATGCGGAGTACCACAATGATCATCATTCTCCCTGTTATTATTCAACATCTACCTATCTCTACTAATCAAAATCATCAAAAGACACAGCCTCACTGGCTACAACTACTCAGACGACACACAAATGGTCATCAAAATACAAGACACTCTAGAAGAAAACAAAACACTAGAGAACTGCCTTCGTGAGGTATTCAACTGGATGAACTCAAAATACCTCAAAATCAACCCAGGCAAAACAGAAATAATGATCATCACAACAAACGGAGAAGACAACCACTGCATCCCTTGACCAAGGGAACTCGGTACAACCCCAGCCCCATCGTCGATTGTAAAAAACCTGGGGGTCCTGATGGACAACAAACTTACCCTAGAGCCACAAGTAAACACCCTACTCAAGAAATGCTTCTTTCTCCGGAGTAGAAAACAAAAAAAAAAAATGGGTCCTACCGTTTCAGTCATTCGCAACAAAATACTTACCCATCATAGCTCTCATCATGTCCAGAGTAGATTACACCAATAGCCTATACCTGGGTATGCCTTAACGACTTCTGAAAAAAAACTGCAACACACAAAATTTGGCGGCCGGATTGCTTCTCAAACTACTCCAAAGAGAACACATCACACCTGCGCTAAAAACACTATGTTGGCTATCAATAAAACAACAAGTCAATGTGCATCACGCACAGAGCAATCCACAACCAAGGCGCAGAGTTCCTGAGAGACAAACTGTGCTTACATCAACCAACAAGAACACTTAGATCAAGCAACGACATCCGTCTGAAATGGAAACCCTACAACAAAAGAAAACTCGGAGGATCTTCTTTCTCTCACCAGGCACCGAAAACTTGGAACGGCTTACCAAAGAATATACTTAACACAAGAAACCAGCTACTATTCAGGAAACTGCTGAAATCCTGGCTCTTCACTCCGCAACTAGAAGACCGCGCACAGGGGCACACATAACTAAAAAAAATAATTAAAGAAGATACCGATCCAGGATCAGACCAAGCAATCTACTACAAACAAAATCGAAGGAAGACATTGTACGACATACCAAACTACAAACTGAGAGATAGCTATGATAGGATGACACTAAAGACTGAACCCACAGGCAGACCAAGACGGAAGGACAAGGACGATTCATCAACAGCACCCTGACCCCGAATTACACCAAGTACCAACAGACCTACGTCACATTAGATAGCAAGGAAATAGGGGACAGCCAATCCACAGCACTAACACCAGAAGGCAGGATTAGACATACCAAACCCCACCATACTAAATTCACACACAATAGCCGGGAACGTGCCACGTCACCACCCACAATAGTTAGATTGTCAAGAAATGAAAGCACCAACTAAGCCTACCCATAGGAATGCTAGTTAAACAAAACAAGACCTGCCAGAACCAGGACATACAACCCACTAACCCAACTTCAAATCTCTGCATACCTAATTCACCCAAAAATCCACACAACCATCTCCTCGTCCAGCAAACCACACACACTTCACCACAACGCAAAAACAACAAACAACACAAACAGCTCACAAGGTCTCACCCCGGTCCGATACATGCACCAAAGCTCAGCGCACAGTGGAAACCAAACTGAAGCCGCCAACAGCACATCACATCACTTCTCTCTCACTCACTCTGTTGTTCCCTCTTCAACCGACTAATATAGCCCACCCGCCTTCTTGTTTACAGATCCGTCTGAGCGCCCGGGGACCAGCTACATTGGTAACAGTGCGCGATATAAATACCTTTAACATGACTATATTTGTTCCAAAACATGGCAAATTCAGTCTCTGATTTATGGACATCTTTGAGAGGTGACTGCATTAGGCTGATAATCACATTTCAAGTGAATGGCTTAAAAGTAAACGATTATACTGAGATTTTGGTCGGAATCACTTATTGTAATGTTTCAGTGTGGCAGGGTCCCAAGGCCCAAGATCAGAACAAAAGGGACTCACACAAAGAGAAAGAGGCCTAAAATAGGATTGGCGCTGAGATAAGTGGTGAGAGAGACATATAGAAAGTGATACAAAAAGATAGTGCGACACAAAGAGCAAGACACGCATATAAAGTGAGACGTAGAGTGCTTCCTGACTGGGTGAAAAGACAGAGAATTTGGGGGCGGGGAGACGCAAAAGAGCAATTTTTGGACCTCACGTGGTCTGAGACCCAGACCATTTAAAGCCTACATTGGGGAGTAGCGAGACTTCCATTTTCCCATTTAAAGCACTGAACAGAAGCCAAATACT
Organism: Ambystoma mexicanum; assembly: GCF_040938575.1. Classification (NCBI taxonomy): domain Eukaryota; kingdom Metazoa; phylum Chordata; class Amphibia; order Caudata; family Ambystomatidae; genus Ambystoma; species Ambystoma mexicanum. The sequence continues at coordinate 155,636,954 of NC_090941.1, read as the reverse complement.
CAATGGTTTGTATTTTACAATTACCAAACCACTATTTGAGGAGCCACCACATGAGTAGGCCAGCGAAGAGGAGGGTTCAGGATAGAAATACAATTGAGAAACAAATGTGAAGGAACAACGTCACATTCTTAAGGCTGTATTCTACAACACAGGGAACCACTTGTAGGTAGTGATAATTTTGGTAGAGAAGAAAAACAAATCTTATAAAGTAAATTGATTTGCCCTGTATCACACAATTTGGGCAAGTGTTAAATCAGGGATTCGCAAAGGCACTAAAATGTAATATCCAAGTAAGACAAAGAGACACCTGAGCTCATTAAGTGTTCGATGGTGCAGGTAAAATGACAGTAAAATGGCAGTAGCAGATTTGCTGCCACACCAAGTTTCCAGCACTGCCGAATTCTGATGTAAAGTGTAGGATTTTCCACCAGCACGTGGCTGAAGGTAGACAGCCCCACTCCAAAATTGTGTAGTTTACCATAGGCAAAATTACTGCTGTGGTAAAACTGGCAAATCCCCAGTGGAGTCCAAAAATGAAGATTAATACCGCCATGTCACAAGTCATAGGGCCTCAATACAAGTTTGGTGATATTTCAGCAGTAAAATCCGCCAAAATACCACCAAACTGATTTACTGTTATCGCCACTTGAACTGGCAGGATTACTGTCGGATTACAAGTGGTGCTAAACTGTGCTAGTACCCATTAAATGGAGTGCATAGGTCTTCATGGGGATTTCAGCAGAATTACCGTCAGCAGTAATTCCACAGAATTTCAGTAGTAAAGTGCCAGATTTGCCTCCAGCATTTTTCTGGAGGTGAATCCTCCACTCACCGCCTAACCTTTAGTACGGCAGTGCAGCCGGAACGTGATGAATCTTGCAGCATCCTTGCAGAAAACCTGCCTATAAGTCTACTCCCAAGTGGCCTGGGGAAGGTAGCCGCTACCAGATCCTAACCCTGTCGGTGGTACTAGCCGGGTGGATCACCTGGGAGGAAAAGGACACCAAGGGAATGGGAGGACTGTTAGGAGAGAAGTGGTATTGATCTGCTTTGGAGGATAAGACTTACATTGCACCGGAATGGCTTGTTGTCAGAGTAAGGCTTCCCTTCCTAAAATGATACAAGCTGTCAGTTGTGAAGACCCTTATGGTCAACCTGAAAATGGTATATGTAAGATTAAGAGAATTCCTACCATCACTTCTGATAGTTGCAATTTCACCTTCGGTTGGAATTGTAAACAAAACAAAAAATAATAATTCCTTTGGAAGCTTCTACTAAAAATACATTAGATAAAACATTCAACCAGAGTGAAATAAATAAGGTAAGAATCAATCAGAACATTAGGGACTTCAAGTCTCATAATGCTATAGGTACTGGGAAGAGTAGCTCAGAGGTTCAGAACCATAACATACAGTTTAGTTGTTCTGATGACCCACACCTGAGCGGGACTTTTGAATATTTAATAACCCTTCAGGTGCAGGCCTTGAGAATATGTAAACCGCACTAGTGGAAGCAGCAGAATCAAAAGAGAAGACGCTGGTGCCTGATTTGTATGCAGCGGGTTGCGTAGCCGAGAGCGTTGTTAAAGCTGGGAATCCAAGTTGCAGAGATCGCGCAGCAGGAAGCGGTAGCAAGACCAGCTGTCCCTTGGGGGAGGATGGGTCACCCGATTCTGTGGCTCCTCCAATGATTGAAGTTCATCTGAATAATTGAGAGGCAAAGCAGGCTCCTTTTGCAGAAAGCGCGAGCAACGAAGATACAACTGGAATGGATGGATGCCCGGATCCCAAACAGAGAAAAGAAGTGGAAGTGTCAGCGGGTCGAATAGAGGCACAGAGGAAAACCAGTGAGTTGGCTGTCGCTAGGTAACCCTGGTGAGCTCCATAATTAGACCATTAATACAAAGCGATGGTTTTGAATACCGAGCTAATGAAGTAAAGCATAACGCTTATAGAGTGAGATCGACCAGAGACACATTGTAATCCCAATGTTAAAGTGATGAGGGGACTCAATTGTTTTGAATACCGAACTAATGCCGTAAAGCAATATTGGCAAAATGATTGTATCGAGAGAGAGCAAATGAAGAAAAATCATTGTCCAAGTAAAGAGGGGGAGAATATTCGATCGAAACTAATGTAATCTGCAAACAGGAAGAGTACTTAAAAAAGGGAAATGAAACACAGTATTGCTTAAGCCAAGAAGAGGCAAGTGAGAAGGGATATCACTTTCTTAAAGGAGAGGAAATTGAAAAAGAAACTATACCAGCAGTTAACTGAGGTTGCATAAGGGGGTGGGGGATGTTACCAGCAGGCGAGCTATGGAGACGTGAGTCCTTGGAGCTTCTGCGGCCACCAGCAACATCCTGTTAAAAATCCCGCCTTTTTGTGACATAACTGGGAGAGGCAAGCATTGGCAGATAGAAGAACCTACTGGGAACCAATGGAGTGTGCCTATGGGATTCCGGCTGGCCCGGGAGAAACGAGACGCCGAAGAGGGGCCGAGGTCATACTTGTGACACCCACCAAAATGGCGGGCAATAAGGGAAGCCGTGGATCACCGGACAACCGAGGGCCGCAATCGCCTAATCCACATAGCAACTGAATCGGAGCGTGGGGCTAGTGCCCACTGAGGAGTGCTGCGGCTGCCTTGTGCCCCACAGAGCCGGGTGGCAGACGGTTCATACACGGCCCATGCTGGTGACTGGGACGGGCTGAGGATGGCGCGTCCTGAACCAAGAGGCGCTGTCGCAGAGGCTTTGCAAAGGGAAGAACGGAGGATCAGCTTGGCGCTGGGCTGGCGCGGTGGAGAGGACCTGCCCTGAGTGCACCAGAGAGACAGACTGGGGGCCTACCTCCCCCCTGGGATTGACATTACACACATTAAGTTCTGGTCTCCAGTGGGTTCTGGGGAAACCCTGGTGGCCCCTGACCTTCCTGAGCACTCTTGCGATGGAAAACACCAGCCGGATACGGCATGGTGAGGTAGCAGAGGCTGCAGCCTTCCAAGTACTGGAGGGACAAGATCCAGCCCACTGCCCGTAGCCTGGAACATTGCGGCGCAGCGGAAAGGGCGTGCGCTGCAACCTTGTGTGCCCAAGCAGGTGCAATAAGGTACTTGCCTTTACTGATACGCGTCTCAGGACCCCGGGCCAGAACGACCTGCCGCTGCCATCTATCTACACGCACCACATACCGATGAAACAGGGACTAGCCTGCTGAAGCAGAGGGCTGAACAGGGTTATTCTCCCAGCCGCCGGCACCCTCATCAAGGGACCCCTTGTCAGGGGACAAGACCTTGGACCGGCACTTATGAAATGGGTGGTCCACCCGAGACATTACATAGATTGGCAGGCTGAATAATTAAGGGCAATTGATACGAGGGGCATCCCAGACTGCACCACACAGCGACAACTAGACATTCTGTCAGGCTTTTGGATGCGGGTGGCCAGAGAGCATGGTGGACTCACCCCCTCCACCCCAGGAGAGAAGTGGGATAGCAGTCAAATGTGCATGGAATAGAGCACTCCAGTGGAGGTACTGTTCGGGGAGGAGCTGGAGGGATTCTGGTGATCCGGAAAGGTTAAATAGACATACATACGTAGTGGGAAGCAGTTTTCACCCACGCAGTTACCACACCATACGCACCTGAGAGACCAGAAGAGACGGACTTCGGAACCCCAACCACTCGCCCTGAAACCCCCGGCCCACAGCTACAGGGAGGCCTTGTGGACTCAAGTTCTACCAGCAGAACCGAAATAACAGGGTCCAAGCCTGCACGAGAACACTGCAAATTTATTTTTTGCACATCATGCATAAAGAATAGAAAAACCAACGCAATTGCACTTCTTTAACAGGAGGGTTACAACAAAGAGGTATTTCTCTCTTGCTCCAACAAGCTTTGCAGGAGTTGATATATTGAAAGTTCTACACAACAATTAATACACAACTAAACATTTTCCCCCCCCAAGCCTACCACTGGGTTTACTAACTATTAATTCACATGCTGGAGATACAAAGAGTCCAATCAAAGCAGGCAGACTCAGCAGAGATTTCAGGGGTAGGGAAGGAGAATACACACAGCCAGGACTATTAAGGAACCCAATATGGTGGCTTGCCTGGATTTAACCTCAGGCCAGCCCCCTGCAGACATGACCTCACACACATGGTCCCATCACAGGCTAGGCCAACCCAGCCTGCACATCTTAAGTGCAACCAACATAATTAGGTACCTCCCAAAGATACGAGAGCTTAGCCTTCAAAAGACAGCCAGCCCATTTAGTGTGAAGATTTGGATGAGTTGTCAGGAGAAGAGCAGCAGATCCAATCCCTTGAGATCCAGTGCCAATATAGTGCCAATGTAGTGTGTTGAAGGAAACTGAATTGGAGATTTGCCCTGGGGAGCAGGAGGAGAATCTATAGCTAGGAGAGGTTTAGTGTATAAAGAAGAACACCCAGGCAAGAGTACACAATAGTGAGAAGGTGAGGTCATCACAGAGGAGGCAGTATTGTTGGTAGGATGAAAAAGGGCATACCATCAGGAAAGGGAGGGTGCTAAACAACTAGCTAGGGGGAAAGAGCTGGACCATCTACAGCATGGGAGATCAGGAGAAAATGAACTGATTATATCAATTGGATATGGAGGTTCTGGATGACCACGTTGTTTCAGGGGAAGGGTATAGAACCCGGTGAAGGAACTAGAGGATATGACTACAGCAGAGGACAGGAAGAACAAATCAGTAGTCAAGGGTGCAGGGAGAATGGCAGAAGGAGCAGTTGGTTTAAGGTGACAGTAGGGTCATGCTTCTCTGCCAAACCCAACAAAGACACTCAAGTCTTGCCTGGAAACATCAACTTTGGACCCAGCCTGGCAGGATGTCTTGGCCAACCCACCAAGAGAGTGCCCCATAGAAATGCACTATGAAGCAGTGAGCAGGGGTAGGCATGAACAAATTCGACTGCCCTGGGTCCTCAGCTGTAAAGACTGCACCCCTGGCCTTGGGTCAGAGAACCAGACGATCCCAATCAATCCTACACCAGTAGGAGCACCGACATCCATCTTGAGGAGGGACCCACTTGATTTGACCCTTGATTATTTGTTGGACTTGGAGGAACATATGGAACAGTTTGCTTTGCACCAGTCACCTTGCTTGGATTATTTTTGTTTGATTTCCGAAACTAAATATTGCCCTGACCGAGCCCCTTTCAAGCAAAAGGAGAGGAAACCCCGCTTCTAGAGACTCATTGTTGAGACTTGCCATTCAGTCACATTGTATCCTGGCACAGTTACCAACATCCCGACACCTTGTTTATTGAGTTGGATCCATTTCTACCATCCTGACACAGATTTAATTTGCATTAAAATAATTCATATAAATCATACTTGGCATCTCAGTCTCAGTTCTTCAAACAATGACAGACCGCCGTTCAACTGCCTTGTCACAATAGGTATGGCATAAGATTAAAAAAGTAGAGAATGAATACAATTATAATAAATAAGTTTGGCAAAATATTTCCTAATATGGATGAACTAACAAAAGTAGTTAGAATCCAACAGCTCAAAACATCTGGAAGTAAAAACAAAAATCTAAAAAAGCAGGACAGAATGCCTAAACCTCTTGCCCATAGCAAAGTGCAGTGCCTTTGCTTCTTTTTCTGGGAGAGACAAAGTTGGGGTTGCATATACTTTGTGCAGGAACACACAAGGCCGGACCTAGGACCAACAATGTTAAGGGGATGAAGATCAGATTCTAGTGTGAAGATCCCATATAACATTTATGGATTCAACTAAAAACCTTGGGAAATGTTAGACATTCGTTACTTTAAGAGCTCAATTAAGAGGGACATATTCACTCCAAGATCGCAAAACTGAATTATTGTTCCTACATGCAGTGGTTTGAATGGTACGCATAACTCAGTCATGCAGACACTTCTGTGAATCTCCATTGGGGAAATGCGATATTATTTAATGCAGAAACGTGTTAATGTGGAGAACATTTCCTGCATATAAAACTAGCTGGATCTTATACACTCTCAGAACTGAAACTTTAAATTTGGTGGTGCGAAAAAAGGGGCAGTAATCGAGTTTCAGGTGCTTTTTTTACTGCCAAGTCAACCTCTATGCGAGCCAGAACGTTCATGCACCCTCCATGGCCGTCTTCTTTTTCTTGGTTCTGTAGATGGTTTCTGAACACGCGAGTTTGCAAGTTAAAGAAATTTAAAATTTGGTACTGGACTTTGATTGCTAAATTGGGCTATTATTTTACAGGGTACTATGGTGGCGTTGTGCATGGAGAAAAAATTCACTGAGGAGAAGCAGGGTCTCAGAACATGTAAATGTAGTGTGCGAATTCAAAATAGTGTATGGTATTTTCACAGAGGGCTTGAGGAACACACTAACTCCCAATGACAGTTTAAGGGATTTTATTATGTTTGGCACAGAGGGGTCTGAAAGCAAACAGATTACTGCCCAGCATGTTGTACATCATGGGATGATTAAAAGTGCCATCTCTTGTAACCAGACACATGAGTGAAGGGGTGGAAACTGGGGCCCTGCCAACTCCATCAACCTGCATCAGTGGCAGGACTAGCTCTGCAAACACCCTGGTATGCCTATTACACCGGGTTGAGCTGGGTCCCTCCCTCCCTCCCCACCCACAACCCCCCACTGCTCGACTTCCCCACCCCTTTGACAGGGCTACGTTTCTGACCCCGGTCACAGTACGTATAATCTTTTACTTGCTCTCCATATTACGTAGTCCATATGCAACCGACTACGGGAAAGCCAAACGAGCTTCAGCAGGAAGACATCAATCGGGTTCCAACCCAGAAGGAGGGAAGGATCATAAACATTGAAAAGACAGTGGACTACAAGAATGGCAAGAACTAATATGGACGAGGAGTGTCTAGGTACTTAAGGACAAGGGTGTTGCTAGGTCTGGTAAAGACCAAGTGCTACACTGATGTTGGAACTGTCGGGGCTGTGGGCTAGCTAGCCTTTTGCTTGTAGCTCCTGGGATTCTATCCGGGGCTACAACCAAAAGATCAGGTGCTATATTCCCCTTAGCCCCTCCTAGCAACACCTCTGCTTAAGGAAACTATGCCTGGTGTTGAGACCATTGCCAAATCGCAAGGGTGGAGAGACTGCTGCAGAGTCAAACACAAACTACCATGCTGAAGTAGATGAGCCACTGCTATTGAGAGCCAAGGATTCTGGATTCTAGATGGGCACGACGGATCAATGAGCTTGGACAGAGGCAATCCTGATCAAGCCAGAAACCTCCAGTCATATAGCCAAGTGGTGTTCAAAGAAAGCTTTGGTTACATTTTAGTCCAGTTATAAAATCACACAAGATGCAGGTTTTGATAACTTTTATTGGACTAACTGAAAATACTATGCAGAGATGAAGCGATGCACTAGCTTTCAAAGTCCCACAGACATTTTTCTCTGGTGGTGCAGAGTGATATGATCGGTAAAGAAAATCCCATACAACAGTTATTCTGGAAGTGAAGTAAAAAAAATGTTTTAAACTTGAGCGGCCGAAGGAACAGTATGCATAGAATGGAGGTCTGTAATTGTGCTCTTACCTAAAAAGAAGACCTTAAAAACTCCCCGAAAAAGGGAAACAGTTTGAAAACAGTCTACATTTCTTGCTGAGGGTTAGCTTAAAATCCTTTTCTCATTTAACTGTGGAATGTGATGGGTTGTTCAATGTCAGGCACAGCAAGTCTTACGGTAGGCCAAGGTAATTTCTTTAAATTATTTTAAAAGCTATATTGAAGTGAAAGATTTAAAAACACATTATTGTAAAGTAGGGCCAGTATTGCATTTTCCTCACAAAGCCATGAAGTGAGTTTTGCAGCCTCTATCTAGTATCACATTTTTGAACGGTGCAGAGTCTTCTGTTATCTCAGTGTCTGTCTCTCATGCGTGGTAACGGGTGCCAACCATTTGAGCTTAAACGCAAGAGAGAGAGACAAAAATAGGTGAACTTTCTGAACAAAGTCTGGTTACCTCCGATGGCTTTCCAAGAGAATGCCACCGGCTGCATTTCATTTCACCCTAAATTGGGCAGACAATAAATCTTGGGGTGTTTCTCAAATACTGGCAAATGGACGGTTACCACTCAACTCTAAATGAGGCCCTATGATCCTCGCAATTGTAAAGTTTTGCAAGACAACCATTTTAACATAATATGGAATATTTCATGGTTTACCTGGAGAAGATCCATGATTCATGATGGTAATCTCTTTGGAGATCACTTTGCTATTTGCAATAAGCGTGCCGAAATCAACCTCGGTGTCCATTTCAAGCAAGCAGGATGGTGCAAAGCTGCAAAAGAAGATCCATTTGATTTAACAGGATATTTGAAACAGAAAATTAAATACACAGGTCGCTCACGATACACGTCGCAAGACGGTAAAGCTGTGCGTTGGAAAGACGTGTTGCGCCAATACATGAATACAATCATTTATCTTTTGCCCACATCAAACTATGTTGCTGCTTTTAACCCCATGTGGGCTGCTTTGCTACCCCTGTAACTTAACCAATCGGAAGACTAGACTTAACGCAACTATTCCTTTGGGTTTTTTGCAAATTGTGATAGTTGGGTCCCTGTATCAATAGCGGGTTAGTAACATGCTGCAACCTCATGCTTCCAAATTAGCTTGTTTAAAAATGTATGACCACCACTGGGATCAAATATCAAGTACTGGCAATGAAAGGCTATGTACAATTAATTGTGCTAGCCTTACATTTGGCACAGGGTGTTTTTCAAAACCCAGATTAACATTGGCTGGGGAACGGTAAACCTGCCCCAATGCTTCAATCTCAAGGGTGCCCGAACGAGGGCGAAATGCATATGTGGTTGGTTGTTGCATCCGTGAGAGCTGTCAGTCTTGCGTTGGTAAAGCGGTATATACAATGGCACTGCCCTGGGAGGCAATGGCATTTTTCTCCTATGAAGCTAAATGTGCGTTTTTCCAAGCCAATTTGCATGCCCATAATGCATTGCAGTTTGGCCTTTAACTGGAGATGAGCTTCCGTTGATGGCCATTAGGTGGCATGGCTTTTTTGCTGAAATGGCCTATTGTACTATAATCTTAGTTGAGTAACCTAGTTGTGTAAAAATATGAACTATGAACTGCTACCAGACCATCAGGCATCTCCTTTCTCATTAGTTTTAAATCATTGAATGGTTGGTCATCACTAGCCAAGGATCTTTTTTTTTTCTTCTTTTTTACGTGCAGGTTTTTCCCTCCCAAAAGGTAAGGCAAATGACACTGAAGGCACTAGGAGTCAGCATAGTCCCCCTGTTGAGTGGAGACAAAAAACAAATAAGGGAACAGAGTCTTCCAACGATAAGGATACTCCTATGTAAAGATGAAGTGTGTTGCTGGACGGGGCAGATCAAAACCAGCAAAAGCAAAGATTAGGACGCAGACGTCGTCGTACTACAGATGTGTGTTTCACTTGTCTGTAGATTGGAGCTGGCCTATATAGCAATGCTGAAGGGCTGGTTGAAAATGCTAGTTTGGGCCAGGTTACTTTTGGGCCAAAGGGGGCCAGTTTGGGGAGGAGCGTACAGCTGGGAGTTTTGAGCAATGTTACTGATCAAATGTGCTTTAAAATGTACTATTTACAACGCGTTTTACTGAAAGGTCCCCCATATGTAGTGCTTAAAATAGTCATAAAAAGTAACCAATAGTAATTTGCGATTGTGGGCTACTTTTTCTTGTTTTATTGGTGAACAGGCCCATTTTATGTCCCAGACTAAACCTGGTGGCTTGTGCTTTTCCTGTATTTTAATCTCCATATCCTGAGAAATCCTAGATGTGCACAACACAAATGGCCCCAAAAAAATTTATTTGGGGGAACAGTGGCTCACTCACACATTCTTTGATGGCCACGAGCATTTGCAGGCTCTGTTGGAAGTTCTGTCAAGTTTCGGATAAGTGCAAGGCCAGGACAATTTGAGAAACACATAGATAATAACCGGGGAACAGTATTTTGTTCATTTGGTTCTCATAGCTAAGTGAATGTGAGATGCATTGCCCCATCGGCACCAGATCATACCATTAAAGACAACTTTTCACGAAATCAGACGATCTCAGAGGAAACCGAAGATGAGACGAAATCACATACCCTAGAACAGGTATTTCTATGATTTGAGAGTTGACATAAATGACCAGTTTGTCCCGAATATCTCCTTTGACTTTTGGTTGATAGTCTACAGTTGCGGTCACTTGAAGCCCAGGAGCAACCGGTTTGTCTGGATTTGTGACATTCAACGTGAACTGAAAGGGAAGCACAGACAACATATTTAACACAAACATTTTTAGTCGATGATCTCAACTTTAAGATGCATGAAGGACAACAGGATAGTTTACTCATTGCGCGCTTGTTTCTTTTTCCAGTTATGCTGGTCTAGAATAATGTTAAATTAAATCGAACCCTTTTAGAGGCCACAACCAGAAGGTTCATTCTATGGGCAAACATAGCGCTGCAGACTTGGCGATTGCATTTGAAATTAAGGTCTGAAAGCCCCGAGGATAAATTACACAAGGTACATCACAATCAACACACGAGGGACCCATGCTGCTCTTTTATGAATGATTTTACTGACAATTCAGGCGTGCTTAATTTTAGAGTAGCACGAGGCACTTTTGATGTGATTATATGCACTGTAGAAATCCCTTACTTTTTGATTCTAAGTAACCTGTTTTAAAGATAATATCTTGTATGTGAATGCATGTTTACATTTAATCAAATTTACAGGGTAATTGTATTTTTAACCCTATTCATATGAGTGTTGTTGGCCACATCACAAAAGACTTATGTAACACATATCTGCCCAAAGTCTGTTGTCTAATGACCCATGCTGCATTACACACAATGCAAGGCGGAAATACCATTCAAGCTTCATAGAAATTATCCAGGTAGTGCTTTACAGGTTCTCTGTTGACATCTTACAATGTATGTGGAAAGAATCGTGAGTGCAGGGGCTTTCAAGGATATGGGTGTAGACCGACTGGGGCCTTGGGGACTATGTAAGGAGGTGGTTGGTGCTGTAAGGACAGGTAGGTCGAGTGTTTAACTGAAGTGGAGGGATCAAAAATCTTAGTGAGAGGGGGCATCATTGCAGATGTAAGGGGGGGCTAGGGATCAGCACAGCACATGAAAGAGAAACCTTAACATCATGTTAGCGGGATGAGCCAGAAGGCTGAGGGATTTAAACTCACACTCAGGAGTCAAAATATTACTAACAGTGTCGGGATAGGTTTTACTCAAATGGTGCAAACACCTATTTAATGGACCAACAATGCTATTGGCATTTCCTAACCTAGTACAACGTCTCTGCAATATAGCATCCAGCAAACATCTTGATAAACTCATCAGCAAGTATTTCCTCTCCCTTGCTTATGGTACTACATGGTGTAGCTATTCCCTCTTTAGCTCAGGGGCATGCTTCTGGGCCAAATGGGGATACATTTCAGCACATTTCTACCATCCGGTATTATTCTACCCTGGTTTGTGACACACTGACATGCTCACCTAAGGAACAGGAATTTCAGGCATTAACCAGCTCTTTCTCCTTCCTTGTCTCCTGCGCCCATCAGGGGGCTGAGATATAGCCATCAGCATGCTTGCAAATGTCTTCCTCCTCAGCTTGGTCTCTCCCAGGATCTGAGGTTATAGTGCTCAAAAGACCTCATTGATCCTTCTCCGAGCCTAGTTTCATTCGGGTGCCCTCTAAACTCCTCCGGATATCAGGTAGGTAACCCAGTCTGCTACACTTCTTGTAGGTAACTGTCTGCTTACATACTGCTCTTGAAAGGCACATAGCTCAACAAGGTCTCTATTTGTGATTTGCTAAGCCTCCCTTCCCGCCCGTGTTAAGTCCTGCCTTGATTCCATATAAGTCAGCAATTGTTTGGACTTTCCCCATTGTATTTGATATGAGTTTGCTCATATTACGCAATTAAACCCAATTATCCTGCTCTGCTGGCTGGAGGCTTGCAGTGATTCTCTGCCATTTTGGAACCAGGAAAAAGCGCCTGACCTGCTGTGCACCACTGTGAGCTCTGGGTGTCTGTACTGGCTTGCGTCATTGTGTGGCCATAATCAGGGGAGGGTTTGCTTCCTTTGTCCTAGAGCCAGTCCTCCAGCATGGGCAAGGCTTGTGTATGAAGTTTGGCTTCTTGTGCGAGCGTCTACGGCTTGTGACCACTTCTTTGGTTTTCTAGGGTGGAAGAAATCTCAGCAGAAGGACAGCATCACTTGAAGTAGGGTTTGAAAGTTTCTCTCGATTGCTAGAGTGAGCTTTGGTATTGATGTCCAAAGATGTTGGATTGATAGAGAAGGTGAGCCTCAGCAGTTCTGAAAACTACCTTAGAGGTGCCCTGTATGAAACCGCTCTCCCAACCCATAAATGCTGGGCAGTGGCTACCCCCGTTAGGACACAACACTTTTGGGTTGGGACCAAGCTGGATTTTTATATGGTCTTTCCCCTTTTGTAATGGCTGGGCAGGCGAAGAACGATGGTCTTGAGGGTTGCCCAGAGCAATGCCAGAGGTTAGATTAATTCAAAAACTTCCAGCCGTCACATCTTTTGTTTAGCTATAGTCACCCAGAGTGGGATAGGTAAGCCCAGATGTGGGTCCCATGACTGCTAGGCCTAGAGACCCAACCTACTCCTCACTTATGCGGCCCAACAAGGCCAAAACATGTTTGGGGGATGCTCGGTTACTTGTGCAGAAGGGATGTGACCAAACAGTTAAGGCTGGACTGCCGATTTTGGGGTGGGACCATTTGCATATGGACTTTTCCCTTTTGTAATTGCTGGCACGCAAAGAACGATGGTCTGGAGGGTTGGCCAGAGCAATGCAGAGGTTAAGAATAATTCTAAACCTTCCAGCCATCACTTCTTATTTTGCTCCAGAATATCAGAGAGCTCTCCGAAAATTAACAAAAGGCTGAAGTGATTAGGTTGAGTGGTAAACATGAATGCTTCAGCTGTTTTAAAAAGTTGGTTTTAGGAGGTTCAGATTTTAACCTGGTCTAGTTGAATGATATTTGATGACTTAAGCAAAGCCAAACCTGTACAATACCAATTAGACTAATAAACACATTTGCTGAACAGCAGGGAGGAGATGAAAATGTTCCTGGTCGTAGGAGGAGAACTGGGGTAGCTGGTTAGGAGAGTGAAAGTTTAGGGTGTTTCCTTGCTTCTACATTCACACGATGGGCGCACCTTACCCCTACTGATTCTCATTTTGCTGGAGGTGTAAATCATAAAAAACACACACGACGTTTTTAGTGCTATTCGTTCCATAAGCCAAATGACAGTCAAAGATTTGTTTATTTCGAATCAACATTAAAATAGTTTCACATACAACAGATTTTTTTTTTTTTTTAACTCAGATACGTTTTTACAAGATATCTATATCAGGATAAAACAGCCAGAACTTTAGACAGTTATATTTAGGTCACCAGAACCGCTCAGCTACAGTGCAACAATTTGAAGACATCAGATATACAGTGTTCATGTATCTCTGTGTTAAAGAGATCAGATTCCTAGAAATGTGGGGTCATAATGAAATGTCGACGCCCTCACATCAGCAAAACTAAAACCCACAGACTTTACAAGTGTAGTCTTGAAGAATCTCACAATTTAGTGCCGAGAGGATCCAGGAGGTCTTTTCCAGAAGGGCAAGCAGGAATGAGAATTTGTTTCAATTTCAAGTGATGTACATAGTAACCCTACCAACCACAACCTAGGCTACCTTGAAAAAGTCAAAACAATTATGGTGGAGGATAAAAACCAACATTCATACTCAAGTTGCAGTTAAGCACCTTAAATGGTTCACATGGTTGGGTTGATTAAGACAGATCAGTGGTTACATTCGTTTTCCTTTTGAAAACCTCTAAATTACCTGCCCTCCACCCATACTATTTAATCCCTTGTGTGGTGCCTGGACCTAGATAGTGCTGGTAGGAAGCTTATCTAGGGTTAGGAGGTAGATAAGAAGACGCTTGCCCTAACTACTTCCAGGCAGTTACTTTTTGTATAACATCAGATGACACCACTGAGTGTCTCTACCAACCCCAAATCCAAGCAGTGTACTCTGGCCTTCCAGGTGAAAATGTGTTACTTTATTCTCTTTCCCCTGGTGTTCCAGGGTTCTATCCCTGGGTATATTTCTGGCTCTTTTATTTGCTTGTTTTACTACCCGCTTGGGGTAGTAAAACAAGCAAATAAAGTAGTTTGCATGCCAGTTTGCTGGATTGGTCGTCATAATCACTCAGACGTGAACAGTTCCATCCATATCTAAGGAACGGACCAAATGGGAGGTTGGTCCGCAGGCTTAGTGTTGTGGTAGCCGTTAAACACTAGAAATGAGTTGCAGTCGGTTGGTTTATTAAAGACCATACTTCTTAGTTTCCCCCCCCCATCTCTCACACTCCGATTCAGATCTAGGAAATGTTCTCTACTGTGGGTGTCAGTGAAAGTGAAAAAGTTGTTTTGTTCATTGATCCAAATCATGAAATTCCTCAGTTCTTACTCATTTCTGTCAAAAATCATCAGAATATTGTTGATATATCTCAACCATAAACTGTTCTTCCGAGTGAAAGGGTTGTTTGCATTATAGATGATTTTTCTTTGAAATCTGCCACAAATAGATTGGCCAAACTCGGTGCAAAGGTTGCGCCCATGGCATACTGAGGCCCTGAAGAAAGTGGTAGAACTAGTTAAACCACTAAAACCGGTAGGCCAATACAGTCATCCTAAAAAAACAGGACCATACAAAAGGTCTGCAGATGATACAAGTGGAGCAAAGCCCACCTGCTATTTAGAAGTATCATCCTGGTATTGCTGTACGTGGAATTCCGAAGGATGGATTATAAACTTTAGTATGTTTCTCCATGTTTTAAATCACATTTTAAATGCCAATCCGGGGAAAGAGAATAAAGTAGCACATTTTCACAAGAAGGTCCAGAGTACACCGCTTGGGTTTAGAGTTTGTAGAGACACATGGGTTCTTCTGAGCTTATACAAAAAATAACTGGCCAAAAGTAGTTAAGGCAAGCTTCTTCTCATCTATCCCCCAACCCTAGATAAGCGGGCCACCAGCGCCATCTAGGGCCAGGCACCACACGTGGGATTAGATAGTATGGTTGGAGGGCAAGTAATTTAGAGGTTTTCAAAAGGAAAAAGAATTTAACCACTGATATGTCGTAATTTGTGTGTTAATAGTTGGGTATACCGCCAGGCATAACACCCACTTTTGGTCTCTGTATGTGTTTCTTGGGTTGAATGAAGGCCTGCTGGGGATGGAGAGGTGATCTTCTGGTATTAGTGTGCAGTTTAAGAAAGGCATAGATATGCCAGTGGGGGGAAACTACTTCTGCATTCTCTACTCAGTCCTTGTCCTTCTCACAGACAGACCTCAAGGCCCTTTTCCTGCTCTCCTGTAGACATTACTGGTCATTCCTTGAGAGTTAATGGGTTTGAGTGAATGCCCACAGGATCTATGGTGTCTCCTTATAACTCAAAATTGGCCAATCCTACAGGAAAACATACCAGATGAAGGAATAACAATATCTGAAATGGGGTTTACTGTCCCTTGTCAATAGTCCCCAAGTGCAACCTTATGGTCTCTGAAACTTATATCATCAACAAAAAGGACCTAGTGCCCAACTCCCAAAGTTCCTAGTATAGAACTTCAAACTCTCCTTTGAGGTTCCTTTTGAGTTGCCTCTTAGACTTTGGACTGCATGTCCCCTTCCTTGGCTCAAATGTTCTCGTGTTGCATACCTACCAGCAAGAATGTATTTTTCCACCTTGCCTTGGGGATACCAAGGACTATTACCAGCAGGACATTCTCCATAGCCTAGCAAGGGTGCTTTGCAGAATAAAAGGGATTCTCACCCTCCAGCCAAATGGTCACCCCTACTAGACATCACTTTGTCTGGCCTAACCTGCTGCAATTGCACAGATGACACAAACAGATTAACAACCCGTCAGCAAACTAAGACCTAAAAAAACATGCCTTGCATACATGGCGTAATTTCAGGGGGAGGGAGGGAACAGGGGTGTTTGTCCCCCCCCCCCCACTTTCATGGCACACCATTTTGTCCCCATTCATTTGGCTGGGTCACCTTTTCTTTAGATGTCATGTCCCCCCCCAACATTTTCAGCAAAGTTACTCCACTGCTTGCATATGTGGACGCATTGCTGACAGCAAACCGACTAACCCTACCAGAAAGGGCCCCATGGTTTGCAGTGCAGCTCCTTCAAACACCACATCAGTCCCCCAGCCTGATGCGATGGGACCATGCCCAGTATTACCTCCCCATGGTGGGCAACCTCAGAATTATCAAGGATGCGCTAGCTTTTTACAACTCTGCTCTATGACGTGTAAACTAGGGCGATTAACCCCTGATTGGCCCATAGAATCAGAGCTCGCTCTCGAATACTTTAAGATGAGATAGCTGCACCTTGAGATGGATGGGGTGCAGGTTTACTACTCCAACAACAATCAATAAGGACAACTCAATGGTTTGGCAAAGGGGAGTCTGTTTAATGACAAGTACAAGAAACGGGGAAACATGGAGATCAACAGTGATGCGATGGTCCGTCTCGCTTCAACTCCCAACAAACTTCATTCAAACAGTAATAGTTATACCCTAAATTCATCATCAATTGACGTATGACACTCAAAAGTTTGACGTGCAATTCTATTGGTTGGAAAAGGTAACTTATGTATAGGTGCTATATCTGTATATGGTAATGGAGTGTGAGGATTGGTTAACTCTTATCAGGAGGGCGTCTACGCTCTTCCCTCTAATATTACTCATGTAGACATCACTAAAAGTATGACATCCCATTGGTTCTACTATCTATAGGACCCTAGATTATTCGGTCCATTGTGATTGGGTCGGCTACAACCCCAAGCATAAATCTCCACTTTAATTAGCAGCATGGACACCCAGATACAAAATGCCCCAAGATTCACCCAGCTTCCCTTCCATCAATCAGTACTTTATTGCCATGTGTCAATTAGTTGGCTGTGGTCAGCCTCGAAACTGTATCTTCTTGTCAGGAAATGTTATGGTATCTCCTGTTTTGGGTGACATCAGACGTTGGTACCTCTTTGCGCTTGGCTGGTCATGTGTTAGCACACCATGAATTTGCTTCGTTTTCCTTCTATTTGTGCATTTAATTCTTACTTTCGGCCGCCACCTGCCTGGGCCTCCTTATCTCAACCTTCACGGGGCAGGCTGCTCTGCTCCTTCACTTTCGATTCTCTGAGGTTACTATCCGCCTGCCATTCTTGGTTTGACCTCAAATTCCCAGGCGTGAGCTGCTTCTTGCCGAGTTTCAGTTCAGGCCTCTCCTTGCCTTTTGCTAGAACACGAATCCTGGCCCATTTGACCCTTAGTAACCTGGGTTAGTTCTGCTTTTGTATAAAGTGGACTCACACTTATATAATGTGCTTTGTTCAGGTAGATTATGTTTAATGGCGCATGCCGCTCTATTCTTCTAATAAGCATCGCAAGCCGCACTGGTTTCTTAGCTTCTTGCGTTACAAGTATATATACAGGCGTTAGTTGGTAGAATATCTTCCTCCTGCTTTGCAGTTCAAGTTTCTGTATGTTTCAACATCGCCTCTCCTTCTAGTTTCACAATATCCTTATCTATCACATTTCGTCTTTGTGGGTCATCTTTTGGTTGTCGTTCGTTCATCTGTACGTCTGTCCGAGCCCTCGCCTCGTCATCATTCATCCTCATTTAAGGCCTCTTGAGTTTCTTCTGGGACAGTGTTTAAGCAATCTTCATTTCGTGTCATTTGCTGGTATGGTTGCCTTAATGGATACCTTACTGTCCATGGCTGCTGGGTTATTGGCATTTTACTAGGTATTGTTCTTTTGATTGGCACTGGGCAAAGCCCTATTGCAGCTCTCTGCTGGTTCATTTGCTCATCATACGTCACATCTCGGTGTGAACGTTCCTGGTACTTCAAAATGGGCGACTGGAGTGCAGGTTGTATTTGGGACCTCCTCTACAGACGGATCACACCCTACATATTCTTCACCAAGAAGGGCATGGCTATGTTATTATTAGTCCGACCAAGACTGAAATACACAAACTAACAGTCAATATCTGACTCGCAGAACACAGCTTGCACAAACACTACAAATAGAGTACAAAAGACAACAGCTGGAATACTGCTCAGGATAAAAAGATTCAAACAGACGCATATCAGAAGCAATGTCGAGCCACGTGCAAAACAAAAGGGGTGATGGCTGGAAGGTTTAGAATAAATCTTACCTCTGGCATTGCTCTGGGCAACCCTCCAGACCATCGTTCTTCACTGGAAAAGACCATATGCAAAAGACCAAAGGGTTAGTCCAGCCCGAACTGCTAGGTGAAATCCCTTCTGCACGAGACCACAAGCATCTCCAGACATGTTTCAGCCTTGTTGGGCATCATCAGTGAGGAGTAGCTTGGGTCTCTAGGCTCAGCAGGCATGGGACCCACGTCTGGGAATACCCATCCCACTCGGGGTGACAATAGCAAAACAAAAGAGGTGATGGCTGGAAGGTGAGCACACAAGTGATGGGTGGAAGGTTTTGAATGAATCTGAACCACTGGCATTGCTCTGGGCAACCTTCCACATCACCGTTTTTTAGCCCTTCTGCGCCATTGCAAAAGGGGTCCAGCCATATGCAAATCAGTCAGGTACTGCCACCAATGGTAGCTCAGTCAGGTACTGCCACCAATGGTAGCAGCCCAGCCCGAACTGCTAGGCCAGGTCCCCTCTGCACGGAAACACAAGCAACCCCAGACATGTTTCGGCCTTGTTGGGCCTCCTCAGTGAGGTGCAGCTTGGTTCCCTATTGCGCAGCGAGCAAGGGACCCACGTCTGGGCATACCCTCTCTCACATAGTGAGAAACAGTAAGCACAAAAGTGATGAGTGGAAGGTTTTGAATGAATCTGAACCACTGGCATTGCTCTGTGAGCCACAACAACCCAATGGTTCAAGTTGTGTAAAATATTTGAATGAAGTATCATTATGCATGAGGAAATGCTTTATTTTGAAATTATTATGTTTATGCACTATTTGTGTTAAATATTCGTAAGCCAAGTATTCACATTTAATATTATTTATTATTTGTTTAGCAAAAATTAAATACATATATGATAATACAGAACTATGATCAAAATAATTTTGCATTGTTGATGCCCTAAAGTGTGCACAGAGCCATGGTCATTTTTGTTTTAAAGTGATCCCAAAAACAGGATCAAGCTCAGTCACCACC
The DNA here is from genome assembly GCF_040938575.1 of Ambystoma mexicanum. NCBI lineage: Eukaryota > Metazoa > Chordata > Amphibia > Caudata > Ambystomatidae > Ambystoma > Ambystoma mexicanum. Next base: position 155,617,630 of record NC_090941.1, on the reverse strand, counting down.
TAAGTAATCAGGAGATACTTTCAAAATTGAGAATATTTGATGAAAACACTAAGAACAAACCAACAAAAGGTGTGCTCCTCTACACTCTTGTTACTATGGTATTATTAGTCCTACCAAGACTGAAATGCACAAACTAACAGTCTATATCTGACTCGCAGAACACAGCTTTCACAAACACTACAAATAGAATACAAAAGACAATAGCTGGAATACTGCTCAGGATAAAAAAAAAAGATTCAAACAGACGCATGCTCCCCTGGCTCCAGTTAAAGAAAGTGTACATTTCTAAACTCTGCATAGCCCACCACATATCACGCAGAGTGCTTATCCTTCTGCACAATGACATTTCAGCATTACGTACATCCAAGACACCACAAACCAGTAATGCCACTCTAGTTACAGACTAGAACAGGACAAGGGAAGACAAGCCACGCTGGATCCCAATTCTCCCCATTGGCGACTAACCTAAGGAACTCCCTACTTATCCATCTATTCTCGGAAGGGAACCACCTGACATTACGAAGCAGCTCAAGACTTGGCTCTTCCATTAACTGACATGATGTGATATTTTAGATCGCGCTCACACACAAGCGTTTCAGAGAGTGACCAGGCAAAGAAAGGAGAATAGGGCAGAACAAGAAAAAAAAAAGAAAACGATCTTACTAGACATGGACAAATCGCAACAAACCAAGATTAGAAAACCGGATACACCGTTTTCTATGCCTTGACTCACACAGCAACTAGACCAGACACAAATCACAAAATAATATCCCTCTTCAGTGAAGACTGGTTTAAGGCACCTGCTCAAGGAAAATAATCTAAATCTATGGTATGCCATTGCCCAACCTTTGATACACTTCTATGAGTGTGACAATAGTATTCCTATGTTTCATCAGTTCTGGAGAGCTATTGTCTCGATGCCAACACCACTACACCATCTCTAGCCTCTTTACGGTAAAAACCTCTCAACCCGGACTGGCCACCAGGGGGTGCAGAGACGGACATGGTCCCTGCATGCGCTCCGCTGCTGCGGGCCCGTTAAGTGGATTGAGCCCCCACTTGATGCCCCCCGACCTTGGATGCAATTGAGTGACTGACACAGGAAGGTCCCCTCGTCCCCTGACTGAAATCCTGAAGAAAATCGGATCAGAATTCGTCCTGAAACCACCCCTGAAACACGTGCAGCACCACCTCCCCCTCCCCCCTCCCCCCCCCCTCGGCCCAGCGAAGCTTCAGGAAACTTTCACGTGCGGTGCGACACAGAGTGACTGCTGAACTGGAAAACAGGCCCTGAAGTGGCCATAGCAGCACAAATAACAAAAGATATTCCTAAGAGAGAGCAAGCAGAGGAAGGATTCGTTCTCATACGCACGGTGCCCAGCGTTTTGAAGGCCGCAAACTGCCTCGAACGTACCAGAAAACCAAAGGAGACCCAGCTCTTTCTGGGTGCATCCCCGTTGAGGCAGCAACTCGGAACGCGGCATGCCAGACACCCCCACAGGCCCCCCTGCGCTGGTAGGAAAGCGAAAACTAAATATTTTGCTTGCATTTGCCTGGACATCGAACAATGTCGGCCGCGAAACAGGGAGACTCAACGAGCGCTTCTCTGACACTGTGAAAACATAGGGCAACCTCGACAACGCCCAGAATCCCATATTGGAATAACCTCATGACGAATCGAAGGGAACGAAAAAGTACACGGTGGAGTACCCGACAAATAGAATGCCTCTTTGGACATAGTAAAACCCCACCCCACTCCATTACCCAGCCTTGCCATACACCTCATATGTACGCGAAACATAAATTGGCCCCGTTTGCCTACACACCCGCAGCATCCGAACCTAACATGGCAACCAGTGAAACCACAGAGAATGAACTTGCCGCCACAAAAGGAGACATTGTGTCCCTACTGGGAAAAATTACAAACATAAGCGACAATATAGGAAGCAAGATAGATAAACTCACGCAAAGACTGGACAAAATGGAGGATAGACTGGAAGGAATGGAGAACAACCAGGCATCTATAGATACCCTAGAAGCACAACTTGATCACAGGATGACGGAATTGGAACAACGGGAAGAAGATTTTAAGCTCAAGTTGGACGATTTCGAAAACAGAGAGAGAGACGGAACAACATACGTATCTTCGGAATTCCAGAGAAGGGAGGGAGAGACTGAAGCAGACCTGAAGGAAATACTCCATGTTATCATCAAACTTTTGGTCGCAGATGATGCCATTGATGATCCCCTAACCGAACGAATTCATAGGGCCGGTGGCCCCCCAGGCGGACCGCGGTCGGTCCTTGCCCGATTCCATAGCTTCCAAGACAAGGCCCGAGTACTCGAGAAGGCCAGGAAATGCGATATTATTACAATAGGTAATGCCCACATGGCGAACCCAGGGCCCCAGAAGGAAGCGGGTGAAGGGATCACGGAAATACAGGGGAGGTAACCTCTCCCCAGAGGCAGACAACTAGTCAGCTGCATCCCTGGTAAGATAGAACTCAAATGTAAACTTTTTTGGAAGATGCGACCGGAAAAGGTGTCAAATCACGGACATCCCTGTAGTCGCAACATGAGACTTTGGGGGGGGGAGACACAGAGGGCTCAATTGAAACTGTGATATTACAACAGATTAAGGGGCGTGACGTAACAGTCCCCACAGGTGGTTCGACGTAAATCCGGTGCAGTTAACCAGGCTCGATCGAACACCATCGACAGGAGATGGGAGGAAGGAGGGGGGAGATAGAGGGAGGCAGGGGGAAAAGGAGGGTCGAAGCAACATTCATGGAAACGGGAAGCAGTCGCAGCAGCGTACAATTTATAATGAAACTACACTGTCGGTCATGCAATAGGAGCCATCCTCTCAGAAAAATGTTTAATGGCGTTAAAGACTAACTCAAGAGGGAGGGACTTTCTACGGGTAGGGACACTTAATGTGAAGGGGCTCAATTCTCCAATGAAACGATCACTCATGGCCAGAGAATTTCAGGGGTCTAAGATGGACATCCTACTGTAACAGGACACGAAATATGTCAAGGCTGAAGAATGGAGAGTCCTAGGAAAGCATGTTGGAACAGAATTCTGGGGTTTGGGCCCACTTAAAAAGGGAGGTGTAGGTATTCTGGTCAGAAAAGTATTCGAGTTTGACGAGATGAAAACTGTCAGATGTAGAAGGTCGAGCATTATTGGTAACTGGCAGCATAGGCAAGGTGGATCTAACGATCGCAACATTATACTCCCCGAATGCAGGACAAAATAGATTCCTTCACAAAGTAATCCCCAAAATACTTTTAGAAGCCACAGGCCACATTATCCATGGGGGCGATTTCAAACAGTGGGCGGACCCACTCAAAGATAGAAAGCCGGGTAATCCAGACGTACGATTTCAGAGTAGAGATGATCCAACTGAGAAGGCAAAGATGATGGAAATATATAATATGATAGATGTATGGAGGCACATGCACCCCAATGCACAAGATTATACATTCTTTTCCGCCCCTCACAATACATACACTCGTATTGATTACATATACTTGTCCAGAGAACTCGCCAACACCACAACACATTCAGAAATAACCCCGATCACATGGTCTGACCATGATCTGGTGCTGGCTGAAATCCAATGGGAGAATTTACCAACTAAGGGGGGAAAATGGTGCTGCAATGAGAGTCTTTGGAAGGACGCAGCCTTCAAGGCTGAAATGGAGACTGAAATCACCGAATTCCTCAAAACAAACGACACTGGTGAAGTCCCCAAGCAGACAGTGTGGGAAGCGGGGAAAGCCACCTGGAGAGGGATCTTAATAAGGGAAGGGTCAACAAAAAAAGGGAACGAAATATAATTGAGCACAGATTAAGATTCGAAATTTGTCAACTAGAAGGCGACATCAAAAAGGGTGGGGGAATTGACCATCTAAAAATCAAAGAGGCAAAGGGAAAGAGGGATGAATTGAAATTACTGGAACATGAACAAATAGTCCACAAACTCAGAATGTTCAAACAAACCTATGAAAAGAGGGATAAGGCAGATGCACTACTGGCTGCTAGGCTCCGAGAGCAGAGAGGAAAGTGGTGGAGATAGTCGAAGATCACCCTAAAACAACAAACACTCACCCCACCATTCCCGAATGCTTAGCTAACTTTTATGAGAGCCTATATGCCTCAGAAACAAACCACGCCCAATCAGAAACAGACTCATACCTGTCCCTGATCAATATGCCCAAAATACAGAGAATAGATTCAGAACAGCTGGAATCCCCTATATCTGAACAAGAGGTCCAAGACGCAATAAAGAGATCAACCTTGGGCAAATCGCCGGGGGAGAATGTCTATACAGCGGGAATCTATAAAATGTTTAGCACACAACTCACACCATTTATGACCAAACTCTTTAATGAAGTAATAAAAACTGGGAACGCCTCAGATTCCTTCACCCGTGCACGGATTACAGTGATTCCTAAGGAAGAGAGGGACCCCAAAAAATATGGATCATATCACCCAATTTCCCTGTTTAACCTAGATGTGAAAAATATACATGAGGGTCCTAGCTGCGAGGTTGGAAACATTAATGCCATAGCTAATACATTCTCACCAGGTTGGGTTTATATTATGGAGACAGGGAGCAGATAAAATGCGTAAGACCCTTCATCTCCACACATCACAGACATTAAATAATAACCCAGTCCTCTTTTCGATTGACGCAGAAAAAGCCTTTGACAGGGTAGAATGGGATTCCTGAAAGCAGTGCTACGTAAAGTAGGTATAGGCCCAATATTTAGAAGAGCAATACACTCAGTGTACACAGCCCCCAAAGCATCTATTTTTGTGAATGGAGAATACTCCAGATGGAGTATGGAACCTGGGACGTGGAACCTGTCAGGGATGCCCCCTCTCCGCTATTCCTTTTGCACTCTCCCTAGAGCCCCTTGCACAATCCATGCAAACAGACCCCATGCTAGAAGGTATTTGTCTAGGAACAATGGAATATAAAGCAGCTCTCTACGATGATGACATACTCCTGCATATCACTAACCCCATGACATCCATCCCCCGAGCACTATCAATGCTTGAAGAATATGGGTCGGCTCTCAGGGCTCAAAACAAATAAAAATAAATCGATACTCTTTCACTTACAAGGACAAAAAGAAGAAAATTAGGTAAAATTCTCCACACTAGGTTTTAAGATTGAACATACTAGATTACAATACCTGGGTATACAGATTACCAGACGTATAGACGATCTTTACGAAGCAAACTTCCCCGCTCTCCTTCAAAGGTTTCGTGCAGACCTAACTAGATGGAACAAACTGACGATATCTTGGCTGGGACGACTTAACGTCATCAAAAAGGTATGCCTCCCCCGATTTCTATATCATTTCCAAATGTTACCCATTAAGACGCCGAGAAGCTTTTTTACAGAAACCAAGAAAACCATTGTTAAATTCCTCTGGCAAGGGAAGAAAGAGAATCCCGTATGATACCCTAGCACTCCCAAAAGGTGAAGATGGGGTAGACCAGATCTATGAAAATACTATGAAGCATCCCAACTCCGGGTAATGATCCCTCATTTACGTAACCACAAAGACATCCAGTGGGTTCAAATGGACAACCATTACCCGTCACCTGCCACAATATCTGAATGGCTATGGTCCCCCAGGAAACGGCTTCATATTAGAACCAAAGGCCACCCAATCTTCAGTGTCATATGGGACATCTGGAAACAGGGCACAAACGTGCATAAAATCACCACATGGCCATCCCCCTAAGCCACTTATGGTCTCCTGGTAGCAATAACCACATCCCTAATGTAGAACGATTTCAATCATGGTACGAGGCAGGCTTGGAGAGAGTAGGACAATTACAAAGAAAAGACTCCTTTATAACATTACCAGACTTCACGGAAGCTCTGGGAATAGGCCCTCTGTCCACATTACAATATATACAAATAAAAGGTATCCTAACAAAACCAATATGGAAGCCCAAATTAATGAGAGACCTCACTCCCCTTGAGAAGATATTGGATACGAGAATGGAAATGAAAGGCGTAATATCGTTACTGTATAAAGAGTTGATTATTGCGGGTGGAGGGACCACAGAAACGCTCAAAGGCCGATGGGAAAGAGACCTAGGCAAACAGATTAGTATAGACATGTGGGAAACGATATGTGACGCCGCCACCCACACATCTATTTCAAATCAATACAAGCTACACGCTATCAAGCTCCTACACAGATGGCAGTATGACCCTACCCGGCTTTCCAAAATGTTTCAAACAGCTAACCCAAAATATTGGCGAGGGTGTGGGGAAAACGCCGATTATTGGCACATGTGGTGGGGATGCGCCCAGATAAAGATTTTTTGGGATGAGGTTCTAGGATGGATCAAGGACATAGATGGCATATCCCGGGTGGCTGACCCCTACCTTATACTGTTTGCTCTCGAGAGGGACGAGGAAGACTGGAATAAGATTAGAGGCCTAGCACCTCACCTGCTATTAGCTGCCCGAGCAACACTTGTAATGAAATGGAAATCCAATTACACCCCCACCAAGAATGAATGGATTAATGTTGCCACCAAAATATGTATAATGGAACGGATTACTGCATCATTGTATGGGAAGTCATCACAGTGTGAGGCCATATGGATGGACTAGAAGAATGAAAACCTCCCCAACAGGCTGTTCCGTTGACCAGCCAAAATCTACAACTACAACGTACACGAGGTGGCTAGGTGATCAAAGCAAAGAAATGTGACAGCCTCGCGGACAATTGCCCTGAAACAGATCCCTACTTTTGAAAACATTTAAAAAGACTGTGACCCTTTAAAAGAACAAGACCAAGAGCTTTGTTATTCGACCTGTAGGGGGGGGAGGAGGGAGAGAAAAATGGGAGGGGGGAAAAAAGTCATGTAAGACTACAATAGCTGGATGGAAGAAATATGTAAAAATAATTCTGTAGCATTATTGGAATTCCTGTTTTCGCGATGTAACTCTGAGATCGTAATTGCGTTATGTAATGTGACTTTCAATTTAAAAATGTTAATAAAACCAAATTTACAAAAACAAAAACCTCTCAACCCAACACCTCCTTCATTGACCATCTGATGAGTCCACTAGGTCTAGAATTCTGAAACCTGCCTCCTACCCTATTCAGTTGCCATTAACTAACATTGCAATCAATCATCACTACCGCCCCATCTTGTACCAGTCTTTACAGATAATCACTCAAGACCCCCACACCAACCCTCAAAACAAGAACTAAGTAGAACCCATACAATCCCAAAGGCAACAGGTGAACTCTTCTACACCATAGGTTTTCCCACATCTGCCTTCGCTACTTTCTGTAACACCCCTGTACCTCACTCGCTTCCTTTTACAAAGCAACACAGAGCAAGGCCAAGATTATTGGTGGAAGGGCACTATAGAATACCACTTACCTACCTCTTATGACATGGTGTGGGGCTACATGAACTAGTAATGTATGATCCCGTAACTGTTGTGGGATGTTTTAACCCACTTCTGCTCTGCAGCACTGTTATGAGGGTACCAGAAATAACAAAATGGCTGTGAAACCCTTGTGTGCGCCAAAACCTCTGGAAATCGCGCTTTGCAAAGCACAAAAAGATGAATGCCCAATCTGCCATGCATGTGGTCAGTGGTGGAATAGAGATCCCACTCCTGGAATATGTCACTGGGCTCCACAACAAGTAGAAATGGAGTACAGAAGGAAAAAGCAATGTTGCTAAATGAAACCCCAAAATCTTGCCTTAAATCTTTTTTTCTTTGTTGCTGAGACTGCAGAATGCCGGCACAAAACACCCTCAAACATCCAAAATTCTTGCTGGGTGCTACAATTCACTTGGTCTAAGAAATCATTGTGAACTTGCAAGGTCCTGAAAAGCTGAAAGCATAAAGGGATTTCCACAGCAAAAATGGCCCGTCTGTGGATGTCAAAACAATCTCTGTGCAGCAGAGGGCTTCTGGAATGTCAGCTGTCAGGAGCCTGCCTGATTAAACTTTAAACATAGGTAAAATGAAATCAAATGTTGCAATCTAAGAGGTCTGTTACTGAGAGTAACCTATGTTGTAACTGTTTTGATCCCATGGTTTAAAATCTTGAATAAGTATTCCAGCTGCTATTTTGAAATCCCAAGTTTGTTTTAAGCTAAGGAAAAATGCAACGGAATTAACAATTAAATCAAGCCTGACTAAAAGCTACTGAACTGGAATATCAGATTTTTCCACAGAAGGATGGCCTTTCCCCCCACCAGGAAATCACACCAAAGTGATAATTACAGGTTTTGGAAAGAACTTGGTCTACGGAGGCAAAAGAGAACATTGAACAGCTGCTGTAAAGGAAATGCGGGGTTGAGGACAGTGGTAAATGGCCTCTGCCAAGAGCAAACCAGGATGAGGCTGCTTCTGGATTCCAGGGAGAGACCAAGGGATGGAGCTAAAACAACCATCTGTGGTTGAACCCTCACAAAGAACATTTTCTTAAAAGACTTATAATTTGCCAGTGAAAAATTGTACAAAATATAAAAATAACAGATTTGTGAACCTAAATTTTGGCTGCACGTTTCGAGAGGCGGCAAAATCGTTTGACATGTTCTGGAAAGAAATGGCAGAAAATGTGATTTTACACAAAATTTATTTATTTTCGCTAGAAGTCTGAAACTTTATACACTTATGCCCCATTGTGTTCCTGATGAAAAGGGCAACATTCTGTGAAAAGCTGAGACAAGATCCCACAGCTACGGGGTTTTGAGGGATAGCTGCTATATAAATTATGTAATCTGTATATATATGTGATTGTTATAGAGGTTGCACATGTGTAAATATGTATTGTGCCAAAAGTAGATTTTGTGTTCAAGGGGCTAGGGGTGGATTCTCTGCCACATAAAATCACACCATAAAGGTGACACACTGTTGTTCTCCTCCTGTCAAGGCAGAGATGAAACTCTGACCCAATCACCTGTCAAAGGGGCGGGCCTAGGATAAACTAGCCCATACACCCCTTTATCATAGCATAAATAGAGACAGCTCACCACCCAAACACAGACAGATTCACTCACCATCCAGATACTGGCGGAGCACCCTGCTGCTGAACTAAATAAACAAACTCTACATCTTCCTTGCTCCAGACTCCAGAAACTTGGCAAAGCAGAAACCCATTGCATAGCTGAACCATTTTCAGCTAGGCCTCCAATTTCAGATCCAGAACCCCACAAACCTAAGGGGAAGCATCAAAATACAGCTGGGCTGCGCTGTACTGCTTGCCTGCTAAAAGAATTATCATCAGATCCAAGAAGGGCAGATCCAATTCAGTTCTGTACCGTGCTGTGAACAGAGTGCATTCCAGATCCAGTCCAGTCCTGTGCCATGCTGTGACCAAAGCACCTTTGTGATTGCAGATCCAATCCAATGTGCCCAGCTGTCCATCCTAGAACCAGATCCAGTTCCCTGACCAGAATCTTGACGGTTCCGTTTAAAAACATATCTATTGAGTAATTATAGATAGAACTGTGTCACTAGCATATGTACTGCCCATAATCAATCCCTATCTTAAACCCATCCTATCTTGTATTCAGAACCTGTATTGTTAGGTGTACTTTTGAATTATCTGAACTCTCTCCAAACCATTCTATCTTCCTCCTGTAATAGTATTGCTAAAACCATCTTTGTGCCGATCTTTTCTCTTCTGAAGAAGGCGAGTTTCCTCTACAGGCAGTCATTCTGATCAAGTGGCTGTGTTCCTGGGTGGCATTTGTTTTGTTCATAGTCATCCTCTAGTGTAAGAAACCCTTGTCATTTTAAAAGTGCATTCCCGTTTTCCATTCTCGAAAAAAACGACCTCCACTAAAATGCCCATAACGTCCTTGGTTTTCGTGCTAGAAACATAATTTCAACTTCTGCTTGTAGCTAACAGCCACAGCTTTAAATCACATCCAAATCCATACAGTTCTCCAGTTATCGCGCAGTGAAAAGTTTGCAGCGAATTTCGTTTTAGGGAAATTTGGACACATGTAAAACAGCTGTTGATTGCTTCCGACTAACGCTCACCTGGTATCCACGGGGACGTCACTCAGCCTGTTCTGACCTCTTACGACCTCAAACCCTTCCCTGGAGGCTATGCGACTGCAGACTGGGCCTGAAACACAGGATTGGTGGAGTTTAACTCCCTATTGTCTCTGTGTGCTTGAACCCCTTCTTCCCCGGGGTCCAACCCTTCCCTCTGATCCACAGCTCACCTAGTTTTCTTGGAGAGTGTGCTCTCCGTCCTGCCTTCAGCGCAGGGGCGCGTTGATTGATGCAAGCTCGTTGCTGCCTAGTTACTTCACTGGCAAGAGTCCGACAGGTAAGTACAATGAGTCTTTTGAACAGTTCTCTAACTTTGTTACTTTCCTTCCTTAGATGATGACTGGCATCCGGGGATGGCGGCGTGCTGCTGACATGAGTAGCGCTGAAGGCGAGTGAGAGCGCGATGCACTCCTTTCGTATTTGCATTGAACAGAGTTCTTTTTCTGTGTCTTTTAGGTGCCGCAACGTTTTGTTAAGTAGTCAGCTGGAGACAAACAAGGTTTTCTTTCACAGTGGTTTATTGCACAACAAATACTGGTCACAGATCAATAAATTCAGCCAACTGATGACGGTTCTTTTCACCTCATAGGCACAGGCGTTCTGCCTTACTTTACTTGCAACTGCCGCTGCTGGCCTTAATTAGTTCCAAGTTAACAGCCAGGCGATTACAGGCTTTTCTCCTGTCAACCTGTCCGCCGGCCATGAAAACGAAATTAACAAAATGTCAATAGTACACACTTCACCAGTCCGAATCCTTCTTCTTAGGCCGCGGTTTCTCTCCACTGGAAGGTCTTGAGCCTTGGACCGGGTACGGTGACAATCTGTGAACTTTCCGCTTACTACTAGTAAGCCCACTCATATTCTTGGCTGGTCTCACTCCACTCGGGTGCTGCGTCTCTCGCCACGTGCTGCTCCTGAAAAATAAGACGCCTCCTGAGTCTCTTGGAGTTGCATTTAACCCTTGTCCGGCCCCTCCCCCGTAATCAGCCCCATGTGTTCTCAGCAACGGTTTTAACACACCTGATTCAGATTCCCCATTTCCTCCCTGCTCCGTCCACTGTGGGCTAACCCTGTACTTTGTTTGTGTTCGGGCGGTTTTAACATAAGGAAACCCGGTTCTCCCTTTCCTTTTTTTTTTTCTCTCTTTACCCATCGGTGTGCCTCCCCCCTGATGCAGTATTTCGTGGGGCATTTTGGGATCTGTAGCTTGTCTCTTTTCATTGATGGCCAGCACTTGAGAGGACTCTTCCTCAACCCCCTCCTTTCTCCCAGTATCCAGGGCGGCTGCCACTGCTTCCACCCCACACGTTTTCAGCGTGGATGCCGGTTATGAAGAACAAATGCGGTGGGTAAGCACAGTATGCGGCGCGTCTCGATGTTTCCACGCTAGCCTGGAGTGTCTTTTCCCTCTTGCAGATGGATGAGGAGTTCGAGACAGAGTTCCCCCAGAGCGGATGGGATTCAGGTAAGAGTTTAAAGCTCGTACAGTATTTAAAAATAAGCAAAGGTTTGCAGAATGCTTACTAATGCCTTTTTTCTGTTCTTTTCCCTTTTCCTTAGGAAGCGGCGTACCGGGATGGGAATGACACCGCCGAAGATGCCCGCAGAAGGAGCGATGACTGATGGGCAGAAGCGCCGCACGGTAAGGCTGTTCCTAACGTGTTCTTGTTCTTGCAGGAGCTGAACGCAGAAGAAAGATGCAGGCCTACTGGAGACCGATCCGAACACGGCGAGTGTCGCGCTGCAGGTGCAGAAAAAGCAAAGCATGTTTCTCAGCCTGGGTGTGGCTTAAATAGACTCTGGGTATCCCAGGTGCCTCTGGGCTAAACCACACTCAAAAAACTAGACCGCACATGCAGTTCAGAGAATCGAAATATGTGGGGGCATCCATCTTGTCCCCATCAATGCACTACAAGTCCAATCCCCAATGTTATCCTATGGGAGTGAGTGAGTCTGGTGCCACAAGCCCCAAGTCTGACTCCAAGTGGGTCTTTGGAGGGATGGAGAAGCCCTTGAGGGCCATGTAGGTGATCGTGGCCTGCCTCCAGCCTGACATCTTGGAGGGCTGGGGACATGAGGGGCAGGAATCATGACACCGACTTGAATTTTAAGATTTCAAATTGTTTCTTGGTATTAAATCATCGCTTGTGTGCAACTATCCAAAGTGGCTCCCATAAGAATGTATAACAATTTCAGCAATTTAGATCATATTTAGTGTTTTTGCCTAGTCCATTCTAAGATAACTTTAAAAGCCATTCTGACAGTTTGATAGTCGATTCCGTTTTTCTCTTGTGTTTGCTGGGGGAAGGTGGGATTGATATTCTGTGTGAATTTTGCCATTCCTGAAAATCTGTTCTCCCCTCCCATCTCTTTACATTGCCTATTGGAGGTTGAGGGGTGTGCAGGGTGAACCTCTAACCACAGTGCTATTTGATCTGAACACACAAACAAAAGTATTATTTCTGTGCTGAATTGTTTTGCTCACTACTACTCCTTGTGTATTAAAGAGATTATTTTATGTTACATCACCCCATTGGTGATTATTGTGTACCCATTAAAAAAATAATGTGATTAAATTGTAAATACATAAATAAATATTTTAACTTTGCAAACCAGCCTGATTCCTGGTTCAGTGTGACCAGGGGGAGAAGGGCTCCAGGAGAGGGGCATGATACAAGTGGTATATCGTTCAGAATAAAGGATTTTTAGACAAAAATAAATAAGGATTACACGCTAGGGATTGACTTGGGTGTGTGCCGGATTGAAATCACTTACACTGTGTGTTATTTAGATGACGACGATTTGCATAGTGAATGTTGTGGTTCAACAATGTTTGCAGTCTCAATATTGAGCAACTTTAATTTGGGAGACAGTTGCTCAGGAGGGGCGGATTTCACAGGTTTGCATCGGGTGAAGTGTTTTTAATCACACAAGCGCTTGTGCAAATTATATGTGCCACATCTGGGAGGTACAGGAGGAAGGCTCCTGGATGAGTGAGATGTGGTGTATTACACAGAAATTTAACAGGATACATGGTGTGATCATTAGGCAAACAACTTTCTCTTACCTTTTTAGAAGTGCGTTTCAGATTGCTCTGGTGCAATAGACTCATCTGACAAAATATGGACATGTGAAGCCATCTCAAAAACAGTAGGGCCAGATATTTGTCCACGTGACCTCTTCAGTCCATGGAGACTTGTAGGATTGGATGGCTCGCTCCCCTCTCCGATTGAGCACAGCTTTTCTTCCAAAACAGGCAAGCGTATTTTCTACCAATAGAGGCCAGTGGATTGGCCTAGCATGGAAGTTTTGTAACTCAATATAGCCGTATGGCCCAAGAGAAGGGTCATTATCACAGGATGACCCTACAGACCAAGGTGAAACAGGGCTAGAAATTGTAAAAGGGTCATTATCCAAATTAATAATTAGCCTTCGCAAGGTCTCAAAGGCTACTGCACACACGGCTAGTAGCAATAAAGGTTTGGGAGTTGTGGTAATTATATGAAACTTGTTAGTTCAATAAGGTGCAAAGTATACAAAATATGTTAAATCAAATTAAAATGTGGTTTCATTTTGTGATTTTTAAATACCTATGGTCTCTTTAGAAGGCAAGCATTTAAACTGTAACCTTGGTTGAGCTGGAAAACATTTAGCATCCGTTTGCTTTAGGTGCAAACATGTTTCTTCACAAAAGTGAAAGCATGGTTTCATGTTTTAGCTTTCACTTGGCTCTGTTAAACTAGGTTGGAGCGTCTTGTTGAAAAACATTACTGGGAAATTGCATTGCCATTTCTTGAATGCAGAGAAATGCTTTCAGAGATTTCTCTGGCTGCTTCTGGAGTCAGAATGTCCAGAATGCATTCAATAGCTACTGGTACGGACTTCATTCCAAACATTCTGATTGGCTGAGAGGAGGTCAATAATGACTTCCATGTGCCAATAATAAACATATGATTGGCCCAATGTGGAAGATACTTGCTTATTGAGATATAACTACAAAAGAAAAGTGCACATTATCCCAAAAAACCAACATCAATCCCCTAAAACCTCATCAGAACCCCTCCCCCCGTTCGCTCCGCTAGCCACGCCAACCCAGGTACGAGCAACCAGTCCAGCTCCTGCATAAAGGCAAAGCTCATTGTAGCATTTTAACAAAGTCCACCACTCTTGGCATGGTCCGCCCCCATCACTCCTCCAGATCTCTACACAGCAGCATAGGTCACTCTCGATACTTTTGCAGGAAGGGCAGCCACGGACCTTCTATGCTGTCCACGGATTCATCAACCAAGCCCGTTAGCCTCAACATTTCATATATTTGCCAAGCTTTCAGCAGCCGTTTTTTCATTTTCAGGTGTACGGCAACATACCATGGACACGCATGCTCTGGCTGCCAATAGTAGATTGTGTACCATATGGGGCAGTTTGTGTTCACTCTCGTCATTTGCAGGTAGATCACTACTCCCTTCGAACACCATTTAGCTCTTTAATTTAACGCAGCACTTCCCATCAGAATTCATGAATCGTGTGCAGCCCAACCATATATGCCCTTAAGTCCCTCTTTGCCCACCTCCCATCCAACATTGAGGATTAACCTCTTGAAACATCTGTGCAAGAGTAACCGGTGTATACTGCCAATTGTGGATCAGCCTGGCATTATGTAGATTATAATGCAAGATATTGAGGTCCAAAAAGGCCCTAGAGTATAGCAACCGCCACAAACCATAGGTAAAAGGCCTACACTTTCCCAGAGTATTCTCATCCTATGACCCCCCCTCGCACAGAGGGATAAGACTTTGTAAAGGCATGATATCAAGCCTCTTGTGCCTTCATGTACGACAATCAACTTTCCAAATGGACTTGACTCCCTATAAATATTAGGAACCCATTTGGATGCCAAAAGGACTCTTTTCAGCTGGGGGGATAGTGGAACAGCGATATTCACACCCCACTTACCACCTCCACCAACTGTGACAGTGATGCTCATCGGGAGGCTGAGTAGCCTCTCGGATATTCCAAGAGTAAGAGTAATGAAGCTTACCCATAGGAAACACCCCTATCGTACTGGGACAAAGAAGATGAGGGAGCCTGAAGGCTATAGAACTGAAGGTCAGGCATTTCCTGTGAATTGGACTAACTGGAGTCAGGCAAATGAGCCTAGGGCTTCACACATGCAGCCTGTCAGAGACTCACAGGTGTATAAAAGGTCCACAGAGTGTGCGAGTAGAGAGTTGGAGAGAGCATCAGGAGAGCCATTGCAGTCTGTGATAACCCGGAGGAGAACGGGATGCCAGGACGCTGAAAGACAGCAGAACAAGAGAAGCAGTAATTGCGTGGTGAGGGAGCCATCTCCAAAAGCCAGGAGACGGGTACGGCAGAAGATACTAGTCCCTTTAACTGTGGCCAAGAAAGGCTTGTTCCCCTGAAATGGCAATGGCCATCCAGAGGTGTGCGAGGGGCAGGCGGTGAGACCCTGACATTCAAATCCCAGAAAACATCTGGTTGAAGAAACTGAAGAAAAGTACATTGCACCCTGTGAGTTTCAAGAGAATGCGAGTAAACCCGGTGTTTGTGTGAAAGGATCACATTGTATCGGAGTGGTTGGGTGCAGTGAGCACATTCTCAAAAGCCTCCGAGTGAATTAAGGGAACAAATCAAAGCGAATGCACTATGTAAAGACTGGAGGGGGGTGTCTGTACGTCTGCTCTCTATATGATAGAGAGGCACAGAGGACCCCCCAGCCAAGATTCTCTGTTATTGGTAACGTAGTCGAGCAATCAAGTTCTAGCTTCTTAGGAGGTGATGCAGGATGGTTCTTAAGTACAGTGTAATCCCCAAGCACCCACAAAGGAATGTCTGCACACTGTATCGGTTAAAACACAGTCTTTATATAATATTCAAGGTTATGTACACTATCACAATAACTCAATTTGTGCTCAGAAAATCAACAATGCTAAATATATACAGTTCTACAGTGGTACCACAAATATTATCAGATCTCATTAAAGTGCATCAACTATACTGTCAAAATGTCACACAGATCAATAAAGAGGAAACCAGCAGTAGAGAGAGGAAGGAAAGCAAGATGGTGGAACAATTGGCAGAATATTGGTTGCTACCGTTAAACACAGCTCTGTGTGGAGATCCCCCCCCCCCACCTGGGCAACCTGTAGAATAAAGATACAAGCCCAGTCCATATATTGTTCACAACAGACTTCCCAATAGTTCGGCAACCCCAAAGTACCTGGCGTTGTAGCGTCCCTCGGCGGGGAAATCGACGGCCCTTCTGGAGGCAGGAGTCACGGGTCGAACGTCTGACGGAGAACAGGGTGAACTACGACGGTGAAGTGGCAGCTTCGTTCCTAGCGTTGCTCGTGGACGGGGAAGCGTAAACATCCTGCAAGGAAGAGGTGTGCGGGGCACCTCAGTGTTGATAGTTCTGGACCGCAAAGAGTTTGAAGAACTGTGGCCCAGTAAGGGCGTTGAGTCGTCTACGTCTGTGGTCCTTGGGTGGCGGGAAACCCACTGGCGGATGCTCCTTGGCGCGTCGACGGTCAGGCCTTCTCCAGCAGGATACAGCAGCGACGATGCAGACGAGAGCTTCCTTGGATCAAATGCAGTTCTTAGGCAAACAGGAGCACGGCGGTTCCGGTCGGCAATGGCAGTCGTCGACAGTGGCGGGCAACAGTCCGGCCGCTTCTCCTTGGGATTCTGCAGCAGCCCCTGTCTCGGGTCAACAGCCGGTCGAAAGTCTGTCTACCAGGGAGCTTTGGCAAAGATCAGCTGGTGCACGATGGTCCCTCGTAGTGCGGGAAGACGGCGCCTTACCAGGTCCTCTCTGGGTCAGTCCTTGGAGACACAGCAGCGTTCAGATTGTGAAGGAGAGTGTGATGCCGGAAATGCATCTGAGGGACAGGGCCTCTGAATCCTTGTCCTTTTTCTGTTTTTACCGTGTGTTCTGTCATGTTTTCTGCCCAGGAGTCCATGAGGGACTCCTGGCAGTGCAGCTCTCTTTTGGTTTGGTGAACAGACCCATGGGATACCCTTATGGCACCCATGGGTAGGGGTACAACCCTGTGCCCCTAGTGTATGTTTTTGGGCACCTGTGGGTGGCCCACAGAGCAGGGTATGGGCTGGTGGCAGCTCCATGCTGTATTTGACAGGTGCTCTGGGTGTCCTCCATTTTGGGATACCCAGGCCCTGCCATTGGAATCAGTTGATTCCTGATAGGAAACAAGATGGCCCCTGTGGCCTCTTGCTTTCTATTGCCTGTTATCTTGTTTTTCCCAAAGTCCTGGGAAGCCCTGACTCTGTCCCTTCCCCCTGACTGGCTGTTGGGTGGAAGTTCCATATGGTGTTGTTGTGAAGGCCCAGCTAGACTGACTGGAGCCTTCCCAGTGACTGTATGTTGTGGGTACCTCCTGTGGGTGGGACCTGGGTGAATGGAGTGTGTGACCAATATACACTCCTTGTTGTGGTTGTCTGGTTTCTGGCATGAGAGACAAAGACTGAGACAGCCCTGCCCGAAACTGGCCTGAATGCAGTGTGTAGTGTTGAATGGCTGGGTACTTGTCCCAATCCACATTCCTTGTTGTGAGTGTCTGAAAGGGAGGAGTGTGGCCTGAATGCACTGTGTGCCTGATTGGCTGACTGACTGCATGAATGCCCTTCTGTGTGATTGGCTGCTGTGTGTGTGCCAGCAGTGTGGATGAGAGACAGAATAGTATATCTGGGGACCTCTCACCACTGGAAATTGTTCAGAAGCATTCAGAAGCTGAGTCTCCACTCAAGAGTAACTGGATTTGCTGATCCTCGACGTCCAGCTGGAAGAAGAAGACTTGCTGTGGCATTTGCTTCGACGGAACTGAAGGTTGTCGAAATCGTCGAGGACTGACCCGAGAGAGGACCTGGTAAGGCGCCCTCTTCCCGTGCTCCGAGGGATCATCGAGCACCGCTACATCTTCGCCGAAGCGCCCTGGAAGTCAGACCCTCGAAAGAATGCCGACCCGAGACGGGACCGCCTAGGAGATCGAAGTGAAGCACCGGACATCGACGCCGTCGAAGTCCATTGCCGTCGACCAGGGTTCGCAGGTTTGTGTAACCGCTGGAGGCCCGTCGAAGTTGTGTTGCCCAGCCGTGGGAACCACTTGACGCCGTGCCGCCGACGACCGGAGCCGTCCGCTCCTTTGCCTAAGAACATTCAATCGAAGGACTCCCTCGACCGCATCGTCGACCGCTTATCCTGCCGGAGAAAGTCGAGGACGACCAACGCGCCGAGGAGAAACCTGCCGGTGGGTTTCCCGCCACCTCACGACCCCAAAGACTCGAGCGACTCGACGCCCTTGCTGGGCTCCCGTCTCTACAATCTTTGCGGTCCAGAACTATTGTCATCGAGGTGCCCCGCACACCTCCGCCTTGCAGGACGCCGACGCCCCGACGCCGACGAGCACCGCTCGGACGAAGCTGCCGCCTCTTCGACGTCGTTCTGCCTCGTTCGTCGACGGACGTTCGACGCCCCGTGCCTCCCGCTTGAAAGGGAAGGCATTCAAGAAGGGCCGTCGATTCCCCGTCGCCGAACCCCGAGGTCTTCGACGTTTCTCGACGCCTCTCGACGATCCGTGACTCCTGCTTTAAAGGGGGTCATTCAAGAAGGATCTGTCGACGCCTCTTCGAAGAACTCGACTCCACCAGGTACATTGGGGGGGGTAAAAACATTGTAGGAGAGAATAAGACTGTTGAACAATATATGGACTGGGCTTGTGTTATATCTCTTTATTTTACAGGTTGCCCAGGTGGGGGGATCTCCACACAGAACTGTGTCCAGTAGCAAGGGCCAGTCTTCTGCCTATTGTTTCAACCCTCTGGTATCTCTCCTCTCTCTATTGCTGGTTTCCTTCTTATTGATCCGCGTGCCATTGCTACAGTATTGTGAATGCACTGTTATGAGATCTAATATTAGTGGTACCACTTTAGAATTGTAGATATTTATCATTATTGGTTTTCCTGAGCACAAAGTGCGTTGTTGTGATAAGTGTACATAACCCTTGAATATTAATTATATAAAGACTGTGTTTTCAGTAATACAGTGTGTGGACATTCCTTTGTGGGGGCTTGGGGATACACTGTACTTAAGAACCAGCCTGCATCACCTCCTGAGAAGCTAGGCCTTGATTGCTCGTCCATTGCTACCACAATTGAGAATCTTGGCTGGGGTCCTCTGTGCCTCTCCTCTACCATATAGAGAGCGGAAGTACAGACCCCCCACCGGTCTTGACAGAGAGCAACAGCAATTCTTCTCTTCCAGCAGGGCTTCAAGGTTAAGATTCAGTTTCACTCCAGTTACTCTTCAGCTTCTGAACATGAATCCTAGCAGTGAGAGGGCCCCCAGATATACTAGTTGATCTCCCATTCATTCTGCTGGGTCACACTCAGGCAACCAATCGGTCTGAAGGGCATTCATGCAGGCAGGCATCCAATCAGGTGCATAGTGCATTCAGGCCATTCACTCCTCTCCAGACACTCACAACAAGTTATGTGTATTGGGACAAGTACCCAACCATTCAACACTCACCTGCATTCATACCAGTTTCGGGCAGGGCTGTCTCAGTCATTGTGTCAAACACCAGATACTAGATACTCGCAACACAGAATGCGTATTCGTCACACACTCCATTCACCCAGGTCCCACCCACAGGGTGTACCCACAACATACAGTCACTGGGAAGGCTCCAGACAGTCTGGCCTGGACTTCACAACAACACCATATATGGAACTTCCACCCAACAGCCGGTCAGGGGGAAGGGACAGAGTCAGGGCTTCCCAGGACTTTGGGAAAACAAGGTAACAGGCAATAGGAAACAAGATGGCCCCCGTGACCTCTTGCTTTCTATCAGGAATCAATGGATCCCAATGGCAGGGCCTGGGTATCTCAAAATGGAGTCTACTCACAGCACCTGTCCAATTCAGCATGGAGCTGCCACCAGCCCATACCCTGCTCTGTGGGCCACACACAGGTGCCCAAAACGTACACTAGGGGCACAGAGTTGTACCCTCACTCATGGGTGCCATAAGGATATCCCATGGGTCTGTTCACCAAACCAAAAGAGACAGCTGCACCGCCAGGAGTCCCACATGAACTCCTGCGTGGAAAACATGACAGAACACACGATAAAAAGCAGTAAAGGACAAGGATATGGAGGCCCTGTCCCTCCGATGCATTTCCAGCATCACACTATTTGAAGTGAAACCTGCAGAAACATTGTGCCAGAGTGAAACACGCAGAAAGCAATGAACGAGTAACCCTGTAAGATCCAGTGAAGTGCAAGAAAAATGCTGATCAGGCAAAAGAAAACTAATTGAAAATAAAGCAAGCATATTATAAAAAGGAGACCAAAAGGGGCATAAAGAAAGGTAAACTCTGAATCTAAGAACTGTGGAAACTTGTAAACTGCCACAGTGATAAAAAGCTAGAAACGGGCAACTGGTTTCCTGACCTGTAAAAGTTGGGCCGTGCGGCCTATTAACTGCGCCTAGACCAGGACACCCCAACAAGAAGAAGAGTAAAAGCAACTTAAAATACGCTAAAGCTGAACATTGGTGTTTTGATAATGAGAAACAGTATTTGAGTGATAACAACCTTGAAAGACACTAAGGGCCTAATTCACAGAAGCGTTTTATAATGGGCAACCTGCATTGGAAAACGCTCTGTGAATCAGGTCCTAAAGCTTAACAGTAGCGTTGTGAGCATCAGGGGCGTTGCTAGGGGGGGGCTAAGGGGGCTATAGCCCCTGATCTTTTGGTTGTAGCCCCCGATAGAATCTCAGGAGCTACAGCCAAAAGGCTAGCTAGCCCCCAGTCCCAACAGTTCTGAAATCAGTTTAGCCCCAGGTCTTTTCCAGACCTAGCAACTCCCCTGGTGAGCATCAGTGCTGGAAGCTTGGGGAAGAGAAACCCCTGAGCTCCTTTGGAACTTTTTATTTGGTCAAACAGTGCTTAAGCTTGGGGAAGGAAATCCTAAACAATTTTGTGGTTAAAATTGCATCCTGAACTTGTGAAGGGGGCTAGAGACTGCTCCAGATGTTATTATTGAACACTATTTAAGTTAGAATATCCCTACACTACATTTCTGTATTAGACTTAAGGACAAGCATAGATTTTAACGGGCAGTCTTTTGAGCTGAACTTATGGACTTAGATTTTTCCTTAGTTTCTTTAGGTAGGGCTATTCCCACCATAGCTGTAGGGTAAGTTGGGCATTACATCCATAATGACATTTTAATCAAGTTTTAAAAAAAGGTTACATCTGTTGTCGGTCATCTCTTGATACCATGCCTGTCTCACATAGGGTAGCTGAGGGGAGTACAGCGGCAAGCAGCAAACGGATTCAATGTGAGAGGTTCTCATCACGAATTTGCTGGTTATTCCCCTTTGAATTACTGCCAAACCCGTTTACTGTTATAGCCACTCGAGCCCACAGGATTTCAAGTGGTAGTAAGTCAGCGTGAATCAATGTTCCTGGCAAACTGTCAGAAAGTGGAGGACCCCAAATGGAATTACTGTGAATCAATGTGTAATGGACTTAACAAATGATCTTAGCGTACTGTAATAAATTTAAATCTCAGAGAGTTTTGTCAATCATTTCCTATATTTCACTCAACCAACACATTAAACATAAAAGTATTAATTTTCAAATACAGGCAAGAAAACAGATAATTGTACTTTAATACATTTCGGACATGTGTCCATCTTCAGGGAAACAATGTGCCTGCTTCTAAGGGAGTCCAAATGTGTAGCCTCTAAGGGTCCTATTAACATTGTATACATTAATAAAACTCCTGGACTCTTCGAGTTTAGAAAAAGTTGCCTGCTGATACGCAATAAAGAACCTTGGTGAGGGTGGCTGTATAGCCATCCTCTGTCCAAAATAGTTCAAATACATTTTTAGGAAAGATACACATGGTGCCCACTCTTACCCTCAGTTCAGTCACGCCAGTGTTAATCCTCATTTCCAAGGGAATTTTGTCAAATGTACTTCCGAAAAATAAATCAAACCATTTTCAGAGGTAAAGTGGAGGTGGCGTAGGGGGTTTATATTCAGCCACATGTTGACGGACATCCACCGCGTCACCTCGGATAGAGTTCGCTGGTGCAGGAAAGTGCTTTGAATTCCATTACTACCATTTTATTCTGCGTCAGTGAACTCTTAATGAGGCCCAAAACGAATACAAGTTAGCCCTCCAAGGTATCACAATCCTTCTGGAACTGCCGAAATACGTCAAGAGTGTATTCCACATTGTAGAGCAAGTCAAGGAAACTAGCTGTGGTCATATGTATCAAGATCAAGAAGTAGTCAAAGGAGTGGTAGTTCTAAATTTGAGCATGCCAGTTATTTGACAATTCTTGCAACAAGAACCAGGAAACCGGGATTCCAACTTACACATGCTCAGACCAAAAGTAAACCATGACAGTCATGCTTGATTGACATGACAGATAACCCAGCATTTCCACTGGAAAAAAGAAGACGTAAAGAGGTTAAAATCTGGTCATGGTTTTCAACCACAATCAACCGCTCATCCAAGTCCAAAAATGGTAAGGGTTTCAATGTCCAGGGCCAACCTCTACCACAATCCCTATTCTGCCCGTCTTCTGATCAGGGTCGGACTAGGCCATAAAAATGTCTCGGGGTCCAATGAAAGAGTGGGCCATCGTTGCAAATGGCTCTACATTCCTTTTGTGACACTGTTTGAATAGTACCCAACGGGGAGTTTTTTGATCAACTGTGATGCAAATTCTGCATTTTAAAGGATATTTATTCAGCAAAACTGGTCAAAACTATTAGCTGCATAGTGAACTACTCAAACTGGCCTACAGTGGCCAATAAAACTGGCCCACATCAGCATTTTGCGTTTTTGGTACGGCAACGGGCTTATCCTATAGGCCAGTCTGAGTCTGCTTCTGATGTAGTTTATGAAGGCTGAAACAGTGTTTGCATATAAATAAGAATGCTCGCTATTTTGGAGCTGCACTCTCCCATTTGAAAGTCTTGTGTAGGGCACCCAACTACTGCAATCACTTTTTAGAAGTCAAACCTGTCACGTGGGGAGTCAAAAAAAGTAGCACAATGGGTAAGAAGAGCAGGACACTCCATAATTGTGGGCACTGCCAACATACAGACGGCAGAATATGTTGGGGGCCTGGGTGTTGCCTGAAAGAGGTGCTTTGCCGTGGCAGACCACTGTGAAGTAGGACCGCTGGGATGGAGAGTACAAGAGCACAGCCAGTGTGGGCATATACTTATAAGGATTGTAAGATGCTTCCTCAGTGTATTGAAGCTGGATGTCAGATCCTCCTGCAGGAAAGCGAAAGGAGAAGAGGCTTCATAACAGAGAGCCCTCTTTTCTTCGCCATCTCCCTGTGAAGAACAGGTCTTAAAAGGCACAAAAATAAGACAAAGCATTACGATTGTGAGGAGGACAGACCACTCTACCTCCGAACCTGCAAATCATATTCTGCCCCAGAGGGTTCCCTGCAGCAAAGAGGTAGAACTAAGAGTGGGTTCCCACAATCCAGAAAATACAGAGGAGATTCTAGAAACATCCACAAAGACTAACAGGGAATCTGGTATTTGATCTCACTCCAGGTCGTAGCAATAAGTTAGATTGATCAGGCAACGTCAGCTGCAAGCTAGCAGAAGCATACAAGATAGGGTGGTGATTCCTGTGCACACCGGGTCACAGCTGTAAGGGAAGAGAAGAACGCATAATTGCAGGCCCATGAAAAGAATGTAGGGGAAGAGTATGGACGGTGTCCCCAGTGAGTGCTGGCAAGAAAATCCACCAGCATTAGCACAGGGCTGGTGTTCAAGGTTGGAGGATTGTCGCTCCTGGCAAGTGCTTGTGCACCCTCTTCGGCAGCATTGACAGGTTAGCAGCCGATGTTTGGAAGCCTTTTGATTTGAGACGTAAGAGCACACAGGCTACATAAGGGAGACAACCCCACCTGCCAGTAGCTATGGGAGGAACAGCTGTTATGTCCTGGAGGTTGGAAGAATGCCCCACCAACAGGGATCACTTGGCCCATTAGTGGAGTTCGATGTATCTGGAGCCCCATCCAGCTTTGGGCATCAATGCACCTCATTGGTTTAAAGACTTGAAATTTATTTTGAGGCAGGGAGATCAATGAACGTCTGTCTGTAATGTCTTCCTCCTCCACGGAAGAATCCGTCTCTCCCATCTCCCCTTCCACCTCACCTCTGTTTTTCCACCAGAGTGCCGGGTTCTGGTTTCCTTTGGGTCTGGGCCTCTCTTTTTTTTTTTTAATGCAGATTGTGTCACCTTGTAGGTAACTGTGGCTATCCTCCGAGGCCGCCTGAATGTGGGGAAAAATCCAGTGGCACAAAAAACCCCAAGGAAGTCCACACTGAGCCGGTTGTAGTCTTCGGGATCCAGTAGCTCTTGAGGAAGATCCGTGGGGAGTGAACAACGGTCTGGTCCGGCAGCGGAACAAGAAGTGGAGAAGAAGAAGATCACGTAAGTACTCCTCGGAAAGGTAAGATGCAGAGGAAGTCTCAGCAAGGACTATTAAGTACAGTATAGGGGAAAAGAGGAAGCAGTCCGGGGACAAGCGAGAGTGTGGTATCCTTGGAGCCAAAAATGTAACAATGGGTGAAGGCGAAGCAATCCAAAAGCAGGCTGAGTCGGTACACGAGAAGTCAAGGCAAAAGGGGACAAAAAGGAGGAACAGAACACGAAGGAAACAGGAGAGTGAGAAAGGGAGCAGAAGGAAAACAACGAAAGACGGGCGGATCGGAAGGAAAGGCAAGAGGGAAAGAGTCTAGCAGGGGAAGGGAGTAGTGAAGGAAAAGCAGAGAGAGAGCGGCGGAGTCAAAGACAGAAATGAAAACAAAGGGGGAAAGCCAAAAAAAGCTACTGGTAGCAAGGGAAGCGCAGGCAAACAGCAGCCAAACTGGAATACAGGACGTTGCAATGCGCCCGAATGGCGGAAGTGCGGAAAGAAAACAACCGGCGTCGGACGTGCTGCAACAGAAAGACTAAACCTGCACTCGGCGTTGTGCGCAACGTGATGTAAACGGCAATGGAGGACGCCGTTTCCATCGGTTCCAAAGTCGCCAGTTACTCCAAGATGTGACAACGTGCCAAATTAACTACCATGCTGTCCTCTGTGTACCCAGCAGTCCACAAGCTATTCAGGATACTTCGGCCTGGAGACAACAACTACACTGCTGCCTTAGAGGTGCTCAAAGAATATTTCACTCCCATGGTCAATCTGGACTATGAGAGCTTACGGCTGAGGTCAGCGAGGCACAATGAGGGCAAGAGCCTAAATGCATTTCATGTGAGATTGAGACATCTTGAATTTTTATGTCTACTAGGAAATGAGGAGGAAGAAATCAGGTTATCTTTGTGTGCAACTCTGCCAAAATGAGGAGACAGATCCTTCAAGAGCCAGGCATGCTCTTGGCTAGAATCCTAGAGGTGGGCGTTCCCATGAACATCTACCATGGATGCGACAATGAAGAATTTAAAGCTGGAAGATTTCTGTGCGGTAGGGAAAACGCAAGGAGGCAAGACCTTCAGAAAGAGTGAATGGTCCAGGAAAGATGTTGGCAGTGAGCGCGCCATATCGTGCCCACAGCATGGATGGGACCTACCGCATGTACAAGAATATCCTGCCAAAGGCCACACAAATGTGAGATGTGGGATGGATGACCATTTTAGAAGGGTTTGTACAGCCCTGTCACCTGCCACCCCCTCAAGAAAATATGCCAGACCGAGAGCTGGGGGACTACCGCCGAAACAGGCTGTTGCTCAAATCACGCCAGCAGGAGGTGAAAAGTCGAAGTGGGAAAGAGATGACAATGTCTTCTTCCTTTTCAGCGAACAAGAGGACAAGCAGTAGTTTAGACAGCATGTGTCCAAAAACTGCAGCTCAATTGAAATTGCCACACGTGGTGAAACATCCAGTAAAGATTTCATTACCATGTCGAAACCACTGATGAGCCTCACCAGAGGTGGAGGAAATGGGGTGTTGGCCGGTCCGACTAAAGGCACAGATAGAATCTTGCCACAAGAGTCACAGACAGTTAATCCGTCCAAGATGGTCCCAACAGTAACTGCGCTGGCCTATCACAGGCATCAGGAAATGCAGATAAAGGCACACCCTGGCCAGCTGACTATGGTGATGGCAAAGGGATAGTTAATGAAAAAGGGCAAGGTAGTAGTCCAACTGAGAATGTGACGCTAACCCTCCACACAGGCCCACCTCAGGTTATCAATACAAGAGAGGATATGGCGATAGCCTGAAGCGAGCATGCCACCTTAACGGAGAACCCCTACTGGGTTAAAATCCACCATGGCCTGCAAGACGGGCAGATGAAACATTCTGTGGTTGGAGTTCCATCTAGCAGCTGGATCAAGACTCCACGGGATGAACTGAGTGACAAATTTGACCCAGGAATAGAAGACCCAGTATGGGGCCAAATAATGAGCGGGAGAGATGGTCACATAAGAGGGATCAATGTGCCTATACGCAATGCGTTTCAAGGCGCATTAGCGAGATGGGTGTGAGAACTTGAATGCACCCACTGCTGTGATGTTGGTTTACATGTTAAACTAAGTGGTCTTTGTTGATTGCTTGTTATGGAAAAGGAGGTGCATCATGATGTCCCCTTCAAGGATGTGAGTCTAGGCTATTTCATGACGTGCTCCTAATAAAAGGAGCCCAACGCGGGCACGTGCAGGTGTACTGCGGCTGACTACATAAATGGAACATCTGCATCTGTCTCTGTTATTTGAGTAACGCTGTGTGCCCACAGCATCGTGTATGTTAATTCCATGTGATCACAGAACCATCTGGATAAGCATGTGTGACACCTGCAGCACGAGTAAACTGCCCAAGAAAAGCGAGGACAGTTAACAAGGGAACCGGGATGTTCACCCCCCGGTATAGCCCATCGAACATGTTACTAACACCATTAGCACCCAGGGTCACCAAAGCGGGTAACCCATGGGGTTAATAAAAAAAGCATTTTCAGTCAATGAACGGACTCGGGGTGTTTCACGTTAAATGAATTACAATACTTTACTAAGATGGCTACCAAGTTTGTAGAAGGCGGGGCTCCATACAGAGTCCCTCTTCTCTCTGCATTGCAGCCAGAAATGTAAAGCTGTTGCAGCGGGATGCAGGGCCGCAAGCAACAGGTAAACGATGGGATATTTATAAAAAATGGGAACTAGGGGTTGGGGAAAAGATGGCGGGCTGGGGAACCAGCCATCCCGCAGTCTTGGAATGTGGGCTACATAGGGAGTTTCAGCCTGGGTTTCCAGCCTCCCGATTTACCGGCTCCCGCATGCCAGGTGCTAATGGGGGAACCACAGTCGAGATGCTACACATAAAAGGCGTTACGCTGTATTTTTTGTTGAATTAACCCAGATTGAGTTTTTCGAAATTGTACTTTAACTTAATTTGAAATAAGCCCTTAAGAGCGCGCTATGACAATACGATTGTCACGCCCACGACGCGTAAGGTGCGCGCTGGTGGCTCCAGCTTCCCCACCCAGGCAGCCATGCACTGGAACGCGCTCCCACCCCATTTAAGATTGATCGAGTCACACCAAGCTTTTCGCAAAGCCATCAAAACCAGGTTCTTTGTTTAAATTGCCTCTCGCTCCACTATGAATATGCAAATGTCAGTTCCTGCATCTGTGCAACTATGAGACCTTCGGTCACCTGTCTGTAAATCATAAATCCTTCATTTTCTGTAACAGCGCCTCGATGCCTTATGGGCTGCAAGCGCGCTTTACAAATGCAAATAAATAAATACGATTCAACTTTTATCTGATTCTAATTGTATTTACCTAATTTCCGGTAGAATCCTTATTCTTACCTTGTTTCCCCTGTTGCTCGCTTCGCTTTGCCATTTCTTTGTGATTAATTTACTGCACTCAGTTGGTTCCACAACTAGAGCCAGCACTGCCTACACGGAGCAAGGATACTATAACATCCAGAAAGATTGCAGTCTAGCACAGTACTTCTTGTGACCAGGGGCGCACCGAAAGCGGCGCGCCGTGGGCAAGCCGGTCTGTGCTAGTCCGTGCTATCGGCTGTCAGATCGCTTTATCGTAGGCAAGATCATTTATTGTCACATTCGGTATGGTGCATCTTTTAGAGTTAATACAAACTGCCTGTGCGAACATTGCTAACCTAACCATAGATCAGAAAGTTCAGTTATCAGCAGTTGCACAACGTTGAGCAGCCATCAGTCCGCATTATATGAACACTGAATCTACTCACTCGAGCATGCCAGGCACTGTCGCAAACAAAATGGATAGCTGCAGAAAGGCTAATAGACAATTGACAAAGATATTACTACCCTGAATACTGTAAGTGGCCTACCAATGTTGATTATTAACCACATGGGCACTATCATAGGCCCAGTTACAACCCAGGAAGGGGAAAATATGATAGACGAGCTTAAAATAACAAAAAATCCGATCCCAGAGCCCTTACACAGCCACAGGGATACTTCTACCAACCTACAATATTTCCATAGTAAGAGAAATGCATAACAAGAATAAGGAAACACACAAACATTCTGAAGTGGGAAGACTGTTAAAACTTAAAGTATTACTGTTAAGTACTACTGAGGTGGCAGACTACATCCTTGAACATGACCTGGACATATGTGCTGTCACAGAAGCAGCTGGACCCGCATTAAGTTTAGCCATTCTGTCAGAAAACAATAGCCTGGGTAGGGATATACAACAATCAGATGGGATTTAGGCATGTCGGTTATTCACAAAATGAGCATAGAGGTTTGGGAAATAGATATAATAGGACCAGTGGTGTGTGAAAAAATCTTCAAGAGACGTGGCATCCTCCGTTCCCGTTCCCTTAACCCCCATCCTATTTTATAGGATTCTACGACATCCCAACTCCTCTTCCCCCCCCTCTTTCTACACAAACACTGGGTCAAGGAAGATAAGGACTGAGAGAAAAGAGGCTAACCCTTACATATTCCATTGGACATGTCCCGTTAATAAAGTCAGGCAAAGCCAGGCACTTCACCTTAATCACATACATCAGCCACCCTTTAGCTCCCCCTCACGGATAAAAGGCAGAACATGGAGAAACACTCTGAGCAAGGTGGAACACGAGAAGGAGCAGATCTTCCGGGTTGAAGGCGTACCCACTGGAGCAGGATGACCGATCGAGGGATCAGAGTAAGGGGTTGGGCACCCCTGAAACATCCCTGCAGGAGGTCGTTGCCTCTGGGAAACCATGAGAGATACGCAGAGAAAGCCAAAACCCAGACAAGAAGAAGCCTGCATTGAGCGAGTTTCAAGGACACCAGTGACCCTCCCAGGTGAATGGCAGAGCAGGGGAGGCAAGGCCAAGCCTGTGGTGTTAACCTTGACTAGAGAATCCAAGCAGCAGAGAACAGAAAAGAATGCAACAACCATTGAGTTAGCGAAAGACATGAAATGCCGGTTTGCATCAAGAAAGAGTGAAGCCGCAACAGTGTATCTCACAATGGAAGGTTGCGTGCGTGCTGATGAGACACGAAAGAAAGCAAACCTGTAGTGAACTTTAAAGTCAGCGTTAACTGTGAAGCCAGTGATACAGAGTAGCAGAGTGGTCTGGTGAAAGGAAACGGCTCACTCGAAAGTCTCTGCAAAAATGTTTGATGTTAGTTATAAAGCAACAAAGTGAATGAACTTTGAAATACACGATAGGCAAGATTAACCCTGATGAAAGGGGAAGTATAAAAGGTGATTGCTTTAAGAGAAAGACTTATTTGAACTATTTTGTGTTGTGGAACTACCCAGACCAGGAGACACTGGGGAAAATACCATAAGGAAGAGCTGAAGTGAAAGTCGAAGAGGTCCAGCATAGGTTTGTGGAAAAGCCTTGCAGATTCGAAAGTCTTCAACGTCAGTGAAAGGTCTGTGCATGACTGAGGGAGTCCTAGAACATGAAATAGGTTAGGTGATGGGAACCCCCTAACGAGTGTGAATAAAGCTCGGGGAAGGGAACCGCTGCAAGTGCTGCAATTGCGAGGTCCCAGCCCGACTGAGGAAGACCTACGTGAACCATTGATGCCTTGAGAGGTCCAAGCCAGACAGAGGGAGACCTACATGCATTTTGTTGAATCGTTCAAGAACTGTTTTGTGAACTTAAATGACTAACCTGGAAGGCCAAGTGGGCCTCGACCCATGTTTTGAACTGCCTTTTTTTGATAACCTGAGCCAGAGTGTGAGTTAGGAAAGATTTCCATTCATGTGTAATTTTCCCCTCCAGTTGTGTACCCCCCAACTTTTTGCTGCTGTCTGATCATCCTAGCCTGACTTTTGCCAGTGGAGCCCAGCCTTATGCTGTACGCCTTTTGCTCACTTTGTTATGGGGAAACTGGCATATCCGTAAAGACAGTCAGTACTGGGAGACTTTGTTTCCCTTAGTCTTTCACTTTGTTGCTAGTTTTTAACAACATGTTAACAGTGCACAAAGTACATTATAGTACAGTGCACTGGGGGCTTCTGATCATTTTTAAGGCCCTAGACACCCTCAAAGGTTCTTTCGGTAGAAATGCAGATGTGCCTTGGACAGAGCTGGTGGCAGCTGTTATTTTTCATATGTGTTTAACCCTTTCTTGTGGTCCATACCGCGTTTGGCCCAGGACAGTGGCTTGGCTCCAAAATGGCCATTCCACAAGGTCTTTTGTTTTGTCCTTGCACCATCTTGCCCCTTTGCCTTCCCCAGGTCGAGCAAACCCGGGAAACCCCTTATTTAGTCATGCAGAACCCAGCGCAAACCAAAGCTTGCGCAGGCTTCTGCATGCCTTGTGTGTGTCCCCTCAGGATGTGGGCTGGACTGCCTAGTTCCAATACACATCCTGGGAGCCAGGATGTCTGGTGTGCTGGGAATGACTGGGACCACTGTGGTCCGCGATTGGTCTGGATGGATCTCTCATTGGGTCCTCTTTGTTTTGACTCGAAGGAGAGTCTGGATAAGAGAAGGCCCCTTAGACCCATACCAGGTTGATCTCTTGAGTTCTTTTCGAATTTAGGATAGGAGCCAAGTAACCTGAAAGCAAGAAGCAGAGCCCAGGAACCGCTGGAAGGTTTGGCACCCTGAGCCCGCTGTCGACCTGTTGGATACCCTGTTTCTGATCGAACTTAGAGGGTCTGCAAAGGTGCTTCGACCCATTGGAATAGTGGGACTAACTATTCTCGGCACCTCCAATTTAACATGTAAGCCTGCTTTTTTTCGGACGTGTTCCTGGGCCAACTAGTGACCTGACCAGCTTGCACTGAACCTTTGCTCTGGAACCACTGCCGTCTCGAGCTGACACTTGAGACTTAGAGACTGTAAGATCTGGGTATAAGGCACTTTCCCACCGTGTTTCGTACACATAGCATTCCTAGGTCTGGAATTAGGAGAGTATCCCTGAACCCGAACATACGGGGTCGCTGTGTCACCCAGCTGTGGTGACAAACTTCGAGGGTGTCTTGCTGATGTGCCCCGCTGCCCTCAAACCTACTGCTGCAGAATTGGCCTGATCCCTTCATCAGGAGCAGAGAAAATCACCACTGTCCCGCCACAGACTCATCCCTGGAATGCAGTCCCTGAAAAATTGCAGAACCGCACAACTGCAGGATTTGTACCTGCAACTGAAGTGGACTTGACTGCCGAAGTTTGTTCCGGAGTGTGCTGAGGGTCGGTGTGTACTTGCAACTGGCCCCTGGCGCATCCATTCATTTTTACACGCACGATTGTCCCCAGAGGGCCACTCTTCATTTATCGAGGTAGCCTGTGCTACCGAGCTATTCCCAACTCTTGGATCCTGTTCTGCCCTTTTGGGGAGACCCTCCTTGAATAGTGGGAACTTATTCTTCACTGCCTCACCTGGCCTCCTGAGCTGCTAGAGACCCCGTTTTGGCTCAACCACACGATCGCGTGCATCAGCACTGAAAGTACTTTTGAGCACAAGGCTCAACTCATTGTAGGGACTGGACTACATCTTAGTTTGATAAGTGAAGGACTGCCTAAATATTATTTGCACTGTTTGCTCCCTTTGTTCACAGGTTGTGGACCATTAATGTGCACTATTCCTTTAGGTCATTGGTAACTGTAATATATATATATATATATATATATATATATATATGTTTCATAGTAGTGTTGTGTTGGTTTAGTTATTACTGCTGATATTTGCTTTGTGTTTGATTTAAAAGGCCTTTAATACATGTATACGTATGTTTTATATATACACCTGACAGAGTAATTTGTAGTGTTGTTTACTGTGTGTGCTCATTGTGGGCTTTCGATCACTCTCACCACTCCTGAGACCTAGTCTTGACCGCCGCCAATGATACCTTGATTGGTCTGGCTTGGCCAGAAAGTTACCCTGTTCCAAGAAACGGTTCTACGTTATTTCGCCGAACGAAATTTAATCGTGGGACATTTCATCGCCAGAACACTCATCGCCAAAAACCCAGGTTTTTTTTGTATTCATGGGGGGGTTCCCCCCCAGACTCCTCCCTGCTTTAATAATCATACCCTAACCCCTACAAAACACCCCCCAAAAAAAAACATTTTTAAAAAAGGGTTTTTGGCGATGAGTGTTTAAGCGATGAAATGTCCCACGATGAAATTTCGTTCGATGAAATGCGTGTATACCCAAGAAACCAGGCTGGCCTTCTGAACCTCCGTCCATCAGGTCAGAGTTCAGAAATCCATCTTATCACTGTGTCCTCCTGTCTACAGGAACCACCTTCTTCCGTGCTATCCAACGAGGGGAGGAGGCTGACTCAGCCATCTTGATCCTTTATGTTATAACACTGACCCTTTGCATACACATTGCACTTTAGTCACTTGTTGGTATAAGAGATAGGGCAGGCATTCGTTTTTTTTAGTACAGGCCATATGTCCTTGGTCAGACCATTGTTCTATCAACTATGAAGTATTACTGGCAAAAGAAATAAAGAAAAAGCTAATACAAAAAAAGTTGGATTACATCAAGAAATGTCCAGAAACTGCAGCCCGATACTATGGAGGCATGAAACGGCCCGCTCTCAAATAACCTGGTCAACTTAAAAACATCGGACCAAATAATAAAAGCTTAGCAAGAGACTATCACTAAAGCAATCCATAACATTTCTCCATTGAAGACGAGACAGTTGCTTGATGAAAAAAACTAATGTTTGGATCTCACCTGAGCTACTAAGGCTCAAGGTACACAAAAGGAAACATTTTTATATCTGGAAGAACAAAGAATCTGATATAGATAAAGAGTTGTATAGCATTGTGGCAAAAAACTATAAATTAGCAGTTGTAAAGGTCAAAAGATCCATGTACGAAGCACGGATAGCCGATGCTCAACATGATTCCAAAGAACTTTTCAAGACCCTTTGGGAATTTGAAAATCCTTGTTCCTATAATAATAAAGAGCCATCGAATGATGTCACCAGGTGCACAACCATACAAGAGGCCATGTTGTGCAAACTCGATGACATTCTGCGCCAAAGGAACAGGTATGTTTGAGGGGATGACCAAGAAGGGAGCACATTTACTATTAATGAAAGTAAGCAAACAGACATATAATCATTTTAGATTCAGACCCATTATGGAAAGTAAATTCACGGCTATTATCAGTAAGCTTAAACCCACTAATTGTAAGGGTGACATATGCCCGGCCATTTCTGTGAAAGCAGGTCCATCTGCACTGATAGACATTCTCACGAAACGTATTAATACATCATTTTGGGAAAATCATGTACCAGAGGAATTGAAGGAATGCGTGGATCACATCGCTCCTCAAAAAACCTTAACTGGATCCTGATACACCAACCAACTACAGACCAATTACTAATAGCCCCTTTCTTCTTAAGAATATTGGATAGGATGGCCTATGAACAGATTCCTAAACATTTGCTCAATTCTAACATTTTTAACAAGTGGCAATCATGCTTTAGACCAGGCTACAGGACCAAAACCACCCTATTAGATCTCAAGTCCAGCATACTGCAAAATATAGTTAAGGGACAAACAGCCTTACTAATGCTGCTGGACATGTCTGCTGCATTTGATCTGGTGGACTACACCCTACTTATCAAAAGACTTAAGAGTGTGGAAAATGAAGAGGGAAAATGGGACGCTCCCTTCCCCCGATTCTCAGCCAGACCATGGCCTAGATCATCACGGCCTAAACACCCACCACGAGAGGAATTCGACCCGCTCACAGATGCTCCAGACATCCACATCTATTGCGGCCATGTCCCACATGGCCAGGGAAACTGCCCGTCAATCAAACCCCCCACTGGAACCTCTGGCGAAGCTAACAGACCATATGGATCAACTCGACTAACACAGCAACAATGAAAGCAACCATCGTTAGAGATGCCATGCCGACTTAGCCAACGGACGGTAACACACGTGCCACCATGCACGCCGGTCAGACCCACACCAATTATACACAAAGAACATACTCAATGCCATAACGTAGCGGACTGCTCACATACACTGATGCATCGTTATTTTTCACATAGGCCAAGCTACCGCACCGCAGAAACGCAAGAAGAACTCATGTACATGCGTGAAAATGCTTCATCGCCATTATAACTCGACGACATACAACGCTTATGTATAAGGACCCATGTTGCCACGCAACCCTGTGTTGTGAACCATATGCCGGCACCCATGAACCAGACCAGAGTAGGCTGCAAAACCCAGAAACCACAGGCCCAGGGCTGCAAGGTGCCGATCATGCAGAACCGAATCCCAGTGAGGGCCTCACAGCCAAGGCCACGAAGTTGCAACTTACACGCCGCACACCCCGAGCCAAGGTTACACCTGCTGCGGCCAACCACCCCTCAGAGCCGAAATACAAACTAAAGGCTCATAATTCTGCTTCAACTACGGTCTTACCACACGTGACCAAGCCGACCTGATGCGATGCCAAGTCTTGCGACCAGTGAAACTCTGGGGTCTCACGTTTGGGACAGACTGCAACAATGAAGTGACACATTGGACACTAACAGCGGTGAGAAAGCAGCACTTCCACTGCGAATGTTAGACCTGCCCATTGTCCATCACTGACACAGACATATATTGTTTATAGCAGCAGGTGCACTGTGAGCTGGGAACGACGATGGCCCCAGACTTATGGGCTTGCGGATGAACCAATCAGGGCACGGGGGGCTAACTACTGACAGCATCACAACTCGGCCAATCACGAACCTCTCTCATGTAACATTTTTAGTGTAGCCATTTCTATGGACGACCCAAGATACCACCTGACCCCTTCTCCACCAACCACTAGCCCACGTATATGTTCCTATACTAACCCTACTACTCGGGGAACCAACCTGAGATGGCGTTAGGTTTTGGGGGAAGTTTCCCAGGTGACGCACGATGAGGCGTCACACATGAAAAAGGGCCTGCGAGCCCATTCTTGTGAGAAGTGTTCCCGGGTGACTTGTGATTCCAGAGCCTATCCCTACCATTTGTCCAATAAACAGCAGTAACGCCTTGCTCTTGCGTGCGTCTCATACTCATTGGGGTATCGGGTATTAATATCGCCACATATATGGTCGCCGTAAATAATATCGCCGGGAAAATGTTGTGGCAATATTATCTGGGTGACCATATATGTGGTGATAGGGGCAAAAAAAAATTTAAAAATTAAAAAAAATAATGTGGGGTTTGCGGGGGTGTCCCCCACATGTTCCATGCAATAATGTCGTCACAAAAAACGACCATTTTTCGGCGATATTTTTGTATGGCGATATTTTTATGGCAACATTATTACATGGAACCCTCATTGGGGGCCGCGGGAGGAGTTGGGGCCTCCCTACCCCCGGGGGTCTGCAGACGGCCCTGCCGACCCTCCAGGTAATCACCCCAACACAAACTTCAGTGATAATGCAGCAACCTGGGTTAAATCCTTTTTAGAGAACAGACTAATTAGGGTTTGCAGTAGTACAGCAGAAGCCAGTCCAGACTGACTGCAATAGGGCGTCCTTCAGGGAGCATGCCTTTTGCCATCCTTGTGCAATAGCTATACGGTTCCCTTATTCCAGGTATTGGAAGATAGGGCAATACGTTTTACCAACTACACAGATGACACACAATGAGTCATCCCCCCCTCACCCCTCCCCATCAGGAACCCATGAGGAAGATACCCGGATCATCAATGATGTATACGGAATGATCCACGAGTGGTTGCTGGAAAGTGGACTTGCTCTCAATAGTGAAAAGATGGTACTGGTACAAACAAGAGAGTACAAAAATGGGATCAGAATACTTGTACTTTCAGATAGCTGCAAGTTAAATTGCAACCGAACAAAGTTAAAACGCTAGGAGTATATCTCGATCAGAATCTCATCATGTGAGCATAGGTTAATGACGATGTGTCATCCGCAGCCAGATTCAAGCCTATCTCGCAGTTAAAAGCTGTGAGACAGTGGCTAGGGCCATTGTTGGCTCCAAGATCGACTACTCCAGCTGTCTTCTAGGTATGATTGCAAAGGGGGACTGCATCAGACTCCAAATAATCCAGAACAGTGCAGTTAGGGCAGTTGTTGAATTTAAAAAAATGTGTTCATATATCAGATGCAAGGGAAAAGCTCCATTGGCTTCCTATAGAAGCCAGAATAGAATATTGCCTGCTGATAATAACCTTTAAATGTCTGCCTGGACTAGGCCCACCATACCTTGCTGAAACCATTGAGTGGAAACCTGTTTTAAAAACTCTCAGATTAAATTATACCAACCTGCTGGCGGTGCCCAGATACAAGCTAACTCAAGTCAGCAAAGGTGCCTTCTATGTGGCAGCACCAAGAGCATGGAATTCCATCCTGCCAGACTTGAGAGAAACTAAATCTCTCAATGAGTTTAAAAAGAAATTTAAGGCTTACTTATTAATGTTTATGTTTATTAAATGTATATAGAGCTTTAATCCAAAGAGATTTACAGTATAACAACAAGGTACAATAATAAAAAGCATATTTACAAACATGAAACAAACCAGTGATACAATATGTAGAACAATTTACTTAGAAGGAGGGGAAAGGGAAGGGGAGGTGGGTAAGGAAGGTTTAAATGTCTGATTTGAGATCAGCAGGAACAAGGGGGAGGAGGGCAGGGGAGAAGAAGGGCTTTCAAGGAGGAGCGGAAGGAAGAGTAGGTAGGGGTGGAACGGATAGAAAGAGGTATAGGGAGTTCCAATGAAGGGGGGCCAAGAGTTGAAAAGAACCGAAGCATGAAGAGGCACATGGGGCTGGGGGTACAGTGATGAGTGTCCACCGCTGTCACTGGTAATTCATGGTGGCCCCCGTTTGATATCTGTCTTAGTGTATGTTAGTCCCCCTACTTGACATCTTATAGTACCCTTAGGCCTCCAGGCCATTCGCTGCGCAATATAGATAAAAAAAAATGTAAATGTAAAGTGCTGTTGGGATGGCTGGGATACGTAATGGGTCGGCCGCTTGCCCGTTCCAAGATCCGATATCAGATGCCTCCTCGGATCTCAGGCCCAGGCTGCCTCAGCCCTGACAAAGCTTTACCAAGCCCACAGCTTCACCAGGGAAGCTGGAGCTGGGGGCTCTGTCATCTAATCTGCTCTGTGCTCCTTTCACCAGCCGTCATTCGCACATTTCCAGGACCTATTTGCTTAACCAGTTTCTTTCTTCTGGCCTGAAAGGGACACCATGGTAATCAATGTGTCATGACTATCACTGGGGTGTGGGGCCATCACTGTTAAAAGCAGGCGTTCTACATGCTGGGTACACTATTGTTTTCCAAATATGCATTTCGCACATTCATAGAGACAAAACGTCATTTCCAAACTCAAAAATGCTGATTAAACTTAAATACTCTATTTTCCTTTGAAATGTGTTAATTTTTTATCCGACTACCACACAAATACCCTGTAATTGTTGTGCCCATTCCTTTATGTTTTTTCACATGCTCTATTTAAAAAGATGATATGCTTGTCAAATTGCTTAAATCACAAATAAATGTTTCTATTGTGATGACAGCAGTTATTGGGACATTAAACTGTGGGGTCATGGGTGCCAACTTCTGATTTTCACAACAGGGGCAGAAATACCCCCACCTCTTCCCTGCGACCAGTCCAACCCATCCCCTGGCCAAACACATTTTATAGCACTTTTTTTATAAGGCATTGCAAAAGTCATGATTAATAACCCGTTTTTAATATATAACATCTCAGCAACGGTCTCTCAACCTGCTGAGATAGCCTGGTAGCCTTCTACTGTAGAGCATTTCTATGGATCCCCTAATGTACTAACAATCACTGCATTACCAACCGTATTTTGGATACACCACTGCCATGGGAGTGAATAAAATTGGATTTAATGTATGATATGGAGTTTGACAAGAAGCAGTGTGAAAGAAATTGCACCATTTTTAAACATTCCTTTCAGCGGAGTTCAACTGCCAGCTCCGTCTCCTTGGACACTCCACCCCCACACCGGCCCTTGTGGGACTCCCCCCTCCCGCCCGCCCGCCCCAGTCAATGTTTTCCATTTCCACCATGCATGTGGCCAAGCGAAGCAATGAGACAGCCACATCTTCATAACTGTCCCGGGTGCGCTCTCCCTGCAAAAAGTGTGGGGGACGGTCGTTCGTACCCACTCGCAACCCCTTAGAGTGACCCTAGACTGACCTCTGCGTCCTCGGGCCCCCGCACTTCAATGCTGCGGCTGACGCTGCTGATGTTGGTGACGGTGATAGTCGCCTGGTATATACGACCTACGATCACGTCCATGAAGTGCAGCACAGCGGGGCGCACCCGCACGCCGGCCACATCCCGCGACTCCATGCCTGGGCAGAACGAGTGTTGCACGGGCTTGTCAGCTACGTATGCGGGGAATGCCGGTTGCTCCTCGACTCGGGTGATGGCCGTCTGCATGTGGACTGTGATCCGCCGGTACCTTAAGGAAGGGCTCCCTAAATGTTCTCAGGTGCGAATCGCCTCTCTCTGTTTGGAACCAGTCATAAAGTTGTCAGCGTGGGTTCGGTTGCTAAGCAACACATGAACCGGAACACAAATGCTCGAGTGTGAGTTGCTTGCACTCTGATTGGTTCGAGGTGTAGAGCTTCTGTGACATCGACAAACAATGGAACTCGGAGAAGCCGCAAGGGAAATGATCATGTACCAGTAACTGCAGCAAAAACCTACCCCAGGGAACTTTCTTTGGTTCGCCAAGCAGTGTAATGAATCGTGGGCTAATCCCAGGATTAGCACAGAATCCTATTGTAGAGCGCACACGTTGTCCCAAGTGCTCCTGGTTTTTATACTTTGTATCCTGGCATTCCTGGGACTTGTAGTTTCGTTTTTGCATTTTGAATTCAAGACTACAAGTCACACAATGCAACGAAAAATACACTAGACGAGTTACTCCTAATATAGGGCATGTCATCGGGAGAGTTATGATTTCTTTCCGAGTTGCCTACCCGACAAAGCATCCATTCATTTATTTCTTTAACGTTGGCCAAGTCACTTCAAGTGGTGAAGGATAGGCGGCAGGAGAATGGCCATCCCATAATTTTGTCTGTGCCTACAAAACTGCCCTTGGAGCTGAATGATCTGGCTTTCGTGACCAACTCGGTGTTTTTTAGTTAAGAGTATTATATAAGCGCCACCTATGAGGCGCAATGATTGCATTGGAGTACAGGTAGGGGGAAGATGACAGGTGGGGAGGAACACTCAGCTTGTGGGTGTTGTTTGGTTATTTACCCATCCATTGGCTTTCCATGGCCCTGTGTAGTATAATAATAAGGTCACTGATGGCTTGGAGTAACAACTGTATTTCCCTTAACATAAGCAATTCTAAGTAACACTGAACAAGGTCCATATATTGTTCATTTCATAAGCTGCTTGGGAGCAGGGATGTGGCACCTCTAGCCCCAGGTCTGCTCTGGGGGCCTTGTGGCAGTCTTAAGGTCCTCAGGAGAAGCGCCAGGAGCACGTCTGCTCCGTATCTCTGGTGCTGTACTGTGTCTCTTTTGCTGCTTCGCACTTCCATGAAGGCTCTTGCGAGTCTGCGGCAGTGCTGCGTCTCCCTAGCTTCCTACACACCTCCCTTTGGTAAAACAAACATTTCTATGCCATAATAAAGTCAACATGGTTTATCGCTCTTCTGTGCTCTCTTCTCGGACGACTCTCCTCCATCATACCCCCTGCGTCTAGTGCTTGCATCGCTTCCTGGGACACTTTCGGCATCTCCTTTTCTATCTCACTTTCTATGACACCCCTCGCCGATGCCTCCAGTTCTTGCTCTCTTGTTGCATCACGGTCTCGGTGGTTGCAGGGACTAAACTCATCTTGGGTTTTCTCGTTGTCTGATGCCTCTCATACATTGCCACATGTTCCACATATGGCCGTCTTCTGTGCGCAAGTGATTGGTCCCTCTGTGTTTGACTTTTATGGGTTTGCTGAACTTTCGACCCTGTCATTTGGTGTTTACATGGTAGATACATTTTGATCCAGTCTCCTTCCCTGACTTCTCAACTTTGGGTCGCTCTTCTCCGGTCGCTCCATTTCTTCATTTGTGCTTTGCTATTTTCCAACCTCCACACAACCTCTTCCATGTTCACTTCATCATCTTCCTTTACTCTGGTCAACCATGGTGGTACTAGTTTGGACGCCGCTCTTCTCCCCCTCAGCATGCAAAACGACGACACTTGGGTAACCCCCTTGACGTTTTTCACAGGATCCATTTCTGATGCCATTGCTAACTGATTCACCCATTTGATAAACCTATTTGCCCTCTCAACTAGTCCATTTGCCTGGGGGTGGTACAACGTGGCTTTCCTCCGCTTTATGTTATGTCTCAGCAGAAATTACTCCATCTCCTGTGACACCAGTCTGTGACAATGTCTTTGGGGAGGCCTTCCCTCTGAAAAATGGATGTGAGAACTTGTATAACTGTTGCAGATAGGCAACTTTGACAGATAGGCTACCATCAATATTCTGTACCGATGCTCGGTAGCCATCGCTTCTAACGGACCAATGAAATCCAATCCCACAATGTGCCATACTGCTTCGGGGATTTCTGAGGGAATCATCGGGGCTTGTCTGGTCTTGAAACGTTTATCACTGTTCGTGCACTCGTGACATCTCTCAATCATGGAGCGTATGTTTTGATATGTTTTGATCCATAGCTGGCTTCCAGTACGCCTCTCTCACGCGTCGGCGTGTCATTGTGTTCCCTAAATGCCCCGAGTGGGCTCTGCACAGGACTCTTCTCATTCCCACTGGTGATATTACTGGGTCGCCCTTAATGATCAGCCCTTCTGCCTCTGATATTCTTTCCACCATCTTCCAGTAAGACCTCATGGCTTCTGTGATGGCTCTTTCTTATGGCCAACCACTCCTGACCCCCTTGCTGAGTCTCACCATGGTGGGGTTTTTAGTGACCTCCTCGTTCCAGTGGCCTTCACTCAACTCTAAGAACTCTGAACCCCTGAGGTCTTTGATGGACACAACGATGCATTCGTCCTGCAGAAATGTGGTGGCTCCCTCTTTGTTTCTTGGCAACCTGGACATAGAATCTGATGATATGCATCCCTCATATCCAGCTTGGAAAACACCTTGGCTTCCCTCATCATGAGGATAAGTTCATTTATGCTGGAGAGCGGGTAGCTATCTGAAATTATCTCTAGGTTGAGGCTGCGAAGGTCTATGCATACTCTCAAGTCATCTGAGTTTTGCTTTTTGATCAGCAAAACTGGGCTCAGCCATTCCGAGGCTTC
The DNA here is from genome assembly GCF_040938575.1 of Ambystoma mexicanum. Lineage (NCBI taxonomy): Eukaryota > Metazoa > Chordata > Amphibia > Caudata > Ambystomatidae > Ambystoma > Ambystoma mexicanum. Next base: position 155,575,754 of record NC_090941.1, on the reverse strand, counting down.
CACTTCTTCGATGGTGCCCTCTTTCACCATTTTGTTGAGTTTACTTTTAAGTATGTCCCTGGCGGTCGCTGGTACCGGCCATACTTTAATTTTGACAGGGATGGCGTTGGCCTTGAGCATTATTCTGTGTTCAAAGTTCTTGATTTCCCCCCGGCCCTTCAGAAAACAATTTAGGGAAGTCTTCTTTCACCACCAGCCCTCCTCCTGTATTGACTGCCAATACCTGATCTTCCGTGTTGGGATCTAGTTTGATCTTGAGTTTGGCTTGGTCGTCCCATCCTAGGACCACTGGGCCTTCTTTGGACAAGTATACTCTTGTCGTGGTCTCTCTTCCTTTGAACTCCACAACTCCCTTAATGTGCCCTAACAGGATCACTGACGCACCTCCAAATACAGTTGGTTTATGGTGCGTGCTGAGTACTTCAAATCTGTCGGTCCCCATAATTTCCTTGTAAGTGTGCAGGGATAATATGGTCAGCCATCTCTCTTGTCCCTATACCGTTCACTCTGATTACACAGTGGGGGTTCTCCCTTCTGGCTCTTGAGCTGTTCACCATCAACACAGTGGGTCCCATTTCTTCTTCTGAAGAGGATTCTGCTTCCACATTGTGTTCTGCATTGACGGTCGTCACTTTTTTGTTGCGCCATTTGCAAACCAACGCAAAATGACGATTCTCTTGCACATGGAGCACTCCTTGTCCCTTGCCGGACATTCTCTGTCATTGGCCAAGTGTTTCATACTAGTGCATCTGTGACACTTTAGCGGTTCCTTTCTCCCCCACTTTCCTTCTCTTGGGTCAGCCACTTGCTCCTCTTTTCTATTTCTGAACGTGATCACTTGGACCTCTGCTGGGATGTAGCTGACGGCAAAGTCCTTCCGTCGCCCTGCGGTCTCCTCTATGGCCCTCACAATCTCTACGGCCTTATCTAGCTGAAGTTCCTTCTCCAAAAATGACCTTGTCCTGCACCTTCCTGCTGTTGGTGTGGACCGTCAACATGTCACAGATCATTCCTTCTGCATTATTGCCAAAGTTGCACAGTGCTGCTAGTTCACACCTTGGTTACATAATCGTCCATGGGTTCTGACGCTTCTTGTTTGCGACCATAAAATCGTATTCTGTGCAGCACTGTGTTTTCCATGCTGGCAAATCGCTTCACAATTCTCCTCAAAGCCTCCTTGTACATATCGTCATTCTCATCTTCACCTGCTTTGAGCGTGAGGCCGGCAAAGACATGTTGTCCTTCTACTCCCAAAGCATTCAATAACATCGCTCTGCGCCTCACAGCTGTATACCCTGCACATCTTAGCACCTCCACATATGTCGTGAACAGGGGTTCCCATTGTGGCCGTTGGATCGCAGGCCTACCTGGCGTTTGCAGAAATGGCAGGGGAGGCGTTGCTCCTTGCATTTTGATTTGCAGGTGTTAAATCCTGTCCTCATCGCCAAATATGTTGTATAATGATCAGGTCACTGATGGCTTGGAGTAGCAACTTTATTTGCCTTAACATAAGCAATTCTACTGTGTCTATTTTGCCGCTTCGTGAAGCCTGGCGCATTTCCGTGAAGGCTCTTGCGAGACTACGGTAGTGCCGTGTCTCACGAGCTTCCTAAACCTACTAATACCTATGGCCATACCACCCACTCATTGCACCTCACTGTCCAAAACACATGCCTCTGGGATCTCCAAGAGTGCATTCAAGTAGTAAAAGGAAGCTTTAGACTGCCAGTGTTTTTCTAAGCAGTCTACTAAGAGTTATAGGCTTAATTGCAGCTGTAAAAAGCGACTGGTGAAATAAAAACGTTTTAACCAAGTGTGCCTTCGGCCACTTGATTTTGATCTATCCTTTGCACTTAAGTCCTGTTAAAAGCAAGCAATGTCAATGCCAATAGTTTTACCTTGAGTTGTTAGATAGGCATTTGCCAGGTACTGAAATCATATGTCCAGGTAGTCGCATCATTTTCCTTCTGTTGCAATCTTAAAACCTGGTAGTACCATTATAGCAGTGCTAGCAAATGCCTATTCCCACAAAAGCTCAAAATGTTAGCTTTGTCAATGGTTGTTTTAGAATGTGCCATGAAAGACTTGTGCAATTTGCTGCAGAGAATTCCTACTTGTACTCCTTGCGTCTGCTGTACCCAGGAGTTGAAAAAACGAACATGTAAAGCAGACAAAGTAACAGGAGAATGCTTCATTACCTCCACGTCCCTCTTCCCCGTCCTAGCACACATCATACGGTGTCCCACTTCCATCAGGAACCCATTTCTATTTCTTACTTTCCCCTGTGTCCCGCCCCTCCCTTTGGGATATAATCCCCTACAACCAGACCAACCTCAATTTCAAAATGTTCTGCCACTGGCAGGCGCTCATTCCTGTGGATCTCGGTAGCCAGGAGACACTACCAGTTCACAGCCCTCCCGTTCCGGTTGAAGTCTGCACAAAGAGTATATACAGAGATCTTAAGACTACGGTGGGTACATTTTGTCTTCAAGGCGTCCAGGTCTTCGCATACCTGGACGCCTGGTTGCTCAAGGCATCCTCCAGGGAGGTGTTATGCCATCATATTCAGCTGGCATGCAGAACTTTGGAGGAGATGGGCCTTCTAATCAATTGGGCAAATTCCATTTAAACCCATCTCAGTATTATGGGTGGGCAAATACAGCTAATTCTGTTACGTGGGGAGGAAATTGACAGATTCCTGGCGAATTTCACCCAATTTCGCCCACACAGCAGAATTGGCAGTTGATGGCCTTTTCCCGCCCGAAGGCAAAACAACATTTTTGCAGTGAAAAAAATAACACCGAAATTGCAGTACAAAAGGTAATTCGCCCAGTTGGCGGAACAGAATTGTTGGCGAATTGCATCATTTCCACTTTGCGGGTGGGATTTTCACCCACCCCTACCCAGGATCTCCATTTCATCAGTGGGTGATTCTGGACACTGCAGGAGATGGTCCTTCTTCCGGGAGCAAGAGCCTCCAACCTACTGGCAACGCTTGGCTCTCTGTTGTCCTCCCCTTAGGTGATGTTGAGGAAGTTCCTCGAGTCTTTGGGTCACATGGCCTCATGGGTATTCTTAGTGCCATTGGCTCGCCCCCACATGAGACCATTGCTGTACCACCCTGGCTGACCACTGTTACCACTGGTGCCAGCATGAGGGGCTGAGGAGCAGTGATGGGAAACCTGTCACGGCAAGAAGTGATCGGTCTGGGAGGCATCGAGGTACTCCAACTGGAGGAAGTATCGGGCACCTCAAGCATATGCCCCAGCCCTGTGAAGAAAGAGCGTCTTGTTGCAGTCGGACAACAACACTAAAATGGCCTACAAAAACAGACATTCGGGATCTTGGTCCAGAGCCCTGCGCCTGTTGCTGGCAGAGTAAGGGTGTTGGACAGAAAGGAACTTATTGTCATTCCGGGCTGATCACATCAGGGGCCTGGACAATGCCATTGTGGACAGTCTCAGCAAGGTCTTCCCATCCAAGACATGGGAACTTGGGGGATGAAGCCTTCCTCTCTGTTTGCAAAAGGTTTGGGACTCTGTGGCTTGAGTTGTTGGCCTCACCCGGAACAAGAAAACTCTCTGGTGTTGCTCCCAATTCCCATGTCAAGAAGCTTGGGGGACAGATGTGATGCTTGTCACTTGACTGAAAGGCTTCCTATATGCTTTCACTCCTTCGTCCCTGATCCTAGGTTTTGTTGAAAATCATGGATTCTGGGTTGGTGGTCCTTCTGGTAGCCTAATTTTAGCCTAGCAGGAGTTGGTTTCCTCTTCTCTTGGAGTTATCATTCAACCCAGTTTTCCTCCTTCCCCCGCATCTGGTTTCTGTCCCTCAAGCTCTGCGGTGGGTCCATTCTTGGGGAGTCTGGATGTTGAAAGGGAAATTTTTCAAGAGGGAGGCTCTGTCGCAGATTAGCAGAGGCTATCCAGAAGGACAAATGTCCATCCAGACTGAAATCCTATGCCAGACACTGGGGGTATTTCAGGACCAGTGCTTATGACATGATATTCTTGCTGCCAACTGCCCTACTCCGGGAGATCTGAAGTTCTTACAGAATGGGTTTGATCTGGGGTTGTCTGTTTCCACCTTAAAGGAATGGTTCGCCCAAAAATGTTTATTTCAAAAATAGATAGGCAATATAAAAAAAAAAACCATTGGCATTTTTTTTTCGAAGTCCCTATGTAAAATTTTGAGCAATTCAAGCTCAAAGATAGCACATGGGGGCATCCATTTTGTGAAATGGATGCCCGCCGCTGTGCTCGCTTTGGCTTTTGCGGCACTAATGAAGGAAAAGCAAGCCAGATGTAGTAAACAAAAGCTACCACTGGGTGGCTTTTCCTTCATTGGTGCTGTACGCTCCCCATGGGAGCACCGGAGACCCAAAGTGAAAGCCAAGGCAGGCAGAAACACAACGCGGTTGTGTTTACATGCCGCAGTATTTCTGCCTAAATTTGATTTCCCATTTGGGGCTCTCGGGCTCCCCACGGGGGGCCCGAGAGCCCCAAATGGGAAATGCTAAATGCTGCAGTGTTTCTGCCTAAATCTGCTTTCCCATTTGGGGCTCTAGGGCTCGGGAGCCCTAGAGCCCCAAATGGGAAAGCAGATTTAGGCAGAAACACAACGCGGTTGTGTTTGAAAACGCTGCGGTTTTTCTTTCTAAGTTTCTCAGGCTCGGAGGAGCCTGAGAAACTTAGAAAGAAAAACCGCAGCGTTTTCAAACACAATAACGTTGTATTTATGTTTGCGGTCGCTTCAAAAGCGAACGCAAACATACATACAACGTTTTTAAAGCTGCGGTTTTATTTCTAAGTTTTCCGGGCTCCTCCAGCCCGGAAAACTTAGAAAAAAACCCACAGCTAGTGCTTATTTAAAAAAATAAATAAATAGCACTTACCGAGATGCAGCTGCAGCTTTTCTGCCTGTAGTCTCCGGTCCGCGTCCTCTGAGTCCCGGCACCAATGAAGGAAAAGCTACCCAGTGGTAGCTTTTGTTTACTACAGCTGGCTGGCTTTTCCTTCATTAGTGCCGCAAAAGCCAGCACGGGCGGGCAGCCATTTCACAAAATGGATGCGCCCATGTGCTTGCTTTTTCAATTTTTGAGCTTGAATTGCTCAAAATTTTACATAGGGACTTCGAAAAAAAATACGCCAATCGTTTTTTTTCTTTATGTTGCCTATCTATTTTTTAAATACAAATTTCTGGGCGAACCATTCCTTTAAGGTCTCAATGGGCAGCAATTGGAGCCTTTAGAGACTCATCAGGGTTTTCTCTGGCAGATTCCTCTCTAGCGGCCAGGTTATTGAGGAGTTTCTCCCTGTAATGACCTGTTCTGGCTTCAGAGTTGTCCCAGTAGGATCATCCCCTCATCTTGAAGGCACTGCAGGCCACTCCCTTCGAACCTCTGGAGGAAGTTTGCCTGAAAATGATGTCCATTAAGATGTCTTTCCTGGTGATGATTACTTCAGCAAGGAGATTGGAAGACATCTGTGCTCATAACTGTATGCCTCCCATTTTGCTGATTCAAGAGCACGCCTTGTTTCTCTGCTGTGACCCTTCCTTACTCCTCAAAGTTGTGTCAAAGTTTCACAGGTCACAGGAAGTGGTTCTACCTGCCTTCTTTCCGGATCCTGCTTCTCAGGAGGAAATTAGCTAAAGTCATCTTGATATATGGTGAGCAGTCCTAGCTGACAATCTCTTTGTCACCTCTGGAGGAAATAAACCTGGGTCTCAGGTGTCATCCCCGCTCTGAGTAGATGGGTACGGGACACCATCTCCACCATCCATCCTCGGATGTTCCATCTCCGCTAGGGATCAAGGGTAGATCTGTAAGGGCAATGGCGTTATCTTGGGCAGAGGCCCGAGGGGTGTCAGTTGATGATATATGCAGGGGGGCCACTTGGGCTGGCTTCAATACCCTTGTACGTCACTAGCGCTTGCATATTCACAGGGCAGGTGCAAGTGCCTTTGGTGCTGGGGGTCGATACCAGAAGAACCTATCTTGAGTTACTTGTAAAAACGTGGTGTTGGGTGGTGTGCACATGTTCTCGCTGTGTGTTCCTTAATCCCATTTGGCATGCCCAGTTGGAATACCTCATGATGTCTGGGACTAGGAAGAGGGATGCGGAGTTAATGGGGGGATAACTTACTGCTAATCATCATTACTCCTATTCCAACTCGTCCCAGTACCTTGTCACACCTCTTTCTCCCGACTTGACTGAATGGGCTATGTCTTGGTTACATGTAACGGAGCTCTGGCTTGTTTTAGGTGTTTATATCCAAAGGAGAGGGGCAGGACACAGGGAAAACTAAGAAATAGATAAGGATTTCTGGGGGAGGTGGGACACCTCATGATGTTGACTGGGAGTAGGAAGAGTTGGGCTAGGAATAATGAAGATTACCGGTAAGTAATCCCCACATTACGCATGATAATCAACATTACCTTCATTTCCTTCTTCCTCGTCCCAGTACTTACTTTTGAAGTGTCGACCTACATTACTGGAACCCATTTCCACCTTTCTACTTATTTTTTCCCATTCCCCTCTAGGTATACAACACCAAGTATTCCATAATCCCTCAGCTACATTTGTACCTACCAGTGTCTCTGGTATGTGTCTAAAGCAGATGCTGCAAACATGTACCAATGACTTTTGCAGGAATTGTGGTGATTCTATTCACACCGCAGTAGAATGTTATAAACCTAAGTCATGTAACCTGTGTGTTGCAGCAGGCAGGGGCGCTGAGTACGTGGGTGCTCGGGGGCCTGGGTACCTCGCGGGAAAGGCTATTTTTGTGAAAGTCCCTATAATTACAATAGGACGGTTAGCCGGCTCCTCACAGAAAAACCAAAAGACTACACCCCTGGAACCAGGACATTTGTTTATGAATTGTCCAAGTCTCGATAGCCAGAAGTCACATATGGCAGACCAACAGGGACATTGGGCCTCATTACGAGTATGGAGGTAGCCATGGTGCTATTAGCTCCATGGCTGCCTCCATACCGGGCTCCAATACCGGGTTCCTTCAATGAGGAATAACCGGGTCATTCCAACATTGGAGGACCTGGTAATTCCTCCTTGAAGGAACCATTCCCCATTCCCATTTGAACCCCATAGGGCTCAATGGGAATGGGGAGAGAGCTAATAACGAGCACGTTAATAACGGCCCATTATTAGCTCCCTGTTCCCCTCGCGGGACCCGGAAAGGACATCTGGTTTTACCAGGCGTCTGTTCCGGGTCCCGCAAAGGGAACCTCGTAATAGGCGCTCCCGTAATGAAGGGTGCCGGTCCTGTACCGGCACCCCTCATTACGGGAGCGCCTGGGTCGTAATGAGGCCCATTGTGCTAGGAGGAGAGCCTTAAAGTGTAAGGGTGGGGTGTATTAAGTAATTGTACCAGACAAAGGTGTAGAGAGGATTTTCCAGGCTGAAAGAATTGGTGGAAGAATGTAATGTTAATTTGGATATCTGGGGAATGGAGAAGCAACTGGTGGAAGGATTGTTCAATTGAAAAGGCGGGAAGGGAGGAAATTGTCTCAATAAGGGATGACGATGCAGCGTGGTCCACAAGATGGAAGAAAATAAAGGCAAGGGGAAAGGAGGGTATTGTTATTGTGGCAAGTAGCATTCTGGCAACAACAAAAACGCAGCAGCAGGTATAGTTGATGATGGGTCACGTTATACGGAACTGGAAGAGGAAGAAGAAAAAATTATGTAGAACCCCCAAATTGTCTAAATTTTCTCTACAGAAGAGAGTCCGCAGGTGACTTTCCTATTCCAGAGATGACTTTCCTTTTGCCTGTGGTTTGTAGTAATCCAGATTTGGGGTTGATTGAGGTGGTGGAATTTTTGGAAACTACCTTATTTGGTGATCTTAGGGAAAGGTGGGAAAGGAAGGGGAGGATGGTGGATTGGTAAATATTGGGAATATTGTGTGCATTGATGGCGTTGGCAATTGCTACCATACATGTTCTTAGTATCAGTAATACACTACAAAGAACTGCAACACTATCTTTCTTTTGGATGGTAATGTATCAGATATTTGTTTGCAGGAATGTTGGATTCATCTTCGGGAGGATCATCGGATGTATGAGGATGAATAGAAGAAAGGGCCATTAGTTTGGTAGGTGAGGGTGACAAGAATATGGGTGTTTCAGTACTTTTTAGTAAATCAAATATATCCGTTATGAAAGTAATAGAAATTAACTGTGGGAGGGCTTTGACGATTACTGTACAATATATCATGCCTTCGTTTTCCGATTACTGAATGCATACGCTTCCCTCGGAAGAAAAGGAGAGAGGGGGTGGTATTTGAAAATATGTTTCTTTTTGCCAGGATCCTTAGCTATTGTAGTGGTGAGAGATTTAATTGCATTTTGCATTCGTGGGATAGGAAATGAGGTGGGCAAGGGGATACTGTGGATGTAGCCACTAAGATTCTTTTGAGCATTTTTCATGATTTTCTTTGTCAGTAGATGTTTTTGGGTGTTGGAATGCTCCTAGAACGGGTTTTATATAGAGGGCAAATGGGGGGAACGGCTTCTTCGCGAATCGATTTTATTTTTGTTTCTAAGCCTTTTATTAGAAAGCAGTTTTTCAGACTATAAAATGGTTGTAATAGAATTGGAGGGCGGGGTAAAGATAAGGAAAGTGGAATTAATGGTTTTTATTTTTATTTTTTGTATTTTATTTTGCATTTGTAAGGTGCTCATACATCAAGTAAATTGTGTTTCAAAGCACCCACAGGGCAACAGGGAGGGAACATTGGAATGAAAAACAAAATACATAATTGAAAGATAGAAGTGGACCTACTAAGCCTTGCGAGCATTCAGAATGTGAAAGAACAGAGGGAGAGAAGGGATGAGAGATTAAGGGGTAAGTGCTGGGTGTACCCAGAGGGAAGTGCTGGGGAGTGAGCAGCTGTAAGTGCTTTGGTGAGAAGTTAGCTGCATATAAATAAGTGCTGGCCTGTGATGGAATAGGCCAGTGGGTGCCAAGGCAAGTGCTGGGAGCGGGTGGATGCTGAAGGCGGTTGGGTGTGGGAGCCCAAGGCCCAAGAGGACACATAAGGGCCCTGGTCACCAATATCAGCAACTGTGAGGTTTAGCAGAGGGGGGGACAGAAGGAGGAGGTGAAAAGTAAAGTTTTGAGGAGTTTCCTGAATTTGAGGCGATCTGGCTCAAAAGGAAGAGGAAGAGGAAGGGGGTGGGGGGCAGCTCCATAGGAGGGAGCCTGCTGAGGAGAGAGAATGGCCACCAGCTTCCTGTTTATTGAAGCGCTTGACACGCAGAGTTGGTGCCGGTGGAACGTAAAGAAATGGAGGGAGAGTATTTAGTGAGAGCATGTTGTAGATAGCGTGGTCCCTGGCCCCAGACAGCCTTATGGATGATGCAGAGGGATTTGAATTTGATCCTTCTGCAACCGGGAGCCAGTGGAGAAATTTTAGGGCTGGAGAGATGTGGTCCCTGGGCTTGAGGCCAAGGATAAGTCTTGCAGCCCTATTCTGGATTAGCTGGAGGGGTTGTAAAATGAAGAAGAGGGTAGATTAAGGAAAAGGCTATTGCAGTAGTATAGCCCAGAGAGAACCAGAGCTCTAGAGACATTGAAACTTTGGGGGAAAATGAAGAAAGGAAGAATTCCTTTGAAGAGGTAGAGTTGAAAGTGGGAATTCTTGGCAAGGTCCTGAATGTGAGGGAGGGAGGAAGAAAAGAGAGGAGTCGAAGGTGATTCCAAGGTTTCTGGCTTCAGATGAAGGGGGAGAGCCCATAGAAGATGGCCGGAGTGAGGGGAAGAAAGCAGGAGTCCCAATAGGAAGGATCCCAGCCTTGCTGACGTTGAGGCAGAGATCCTTGGAAGTACACCAGGACTGGATGACTGATAGACAGACTTGAATGATAGAGGAACTAAGGAGAGGGTCAGAGGGAAGTTTGAAGAAGGTTAAACTGTAGTGTGTTGGATTGGAAAATGGAATTTAGGAATCACTATGAGCAATGCAGAGGTTTAAAAGGGGATTATGGTATGTTGGTAGATTGGTAAGAGGTAGTTAAGCATAAAAGTAAACTTTATGCAGAATGGGAGCGTGTCGGGAGGAGAAGAGGCCCTTTTCTAAAGATTTGAACTATCACTAACAGATATTGCTGAAATGAGATGAGGTGGAAAAAGAGGAGAGATAGGTCAAATGATAAATTCAGCACTGGATCGTTGGGAAGGGGAAGAAATCATTCTTCAGCCTCGAGTGAAATAGTTTGATGAATGATAAATATATGAGGATTTTTTCCCCAAGAAGTTAGCTTATGTTAATGAGGCAGTAAAAGGTTTTCATTAAGAGAATGAGAAACCTATTGATGAACCTGAATGATATTTGCAAGTGGCTCAAGAATATTATGAACACTTGTATTCAGTAAATACCTTTCGATGGGAGTCCTTTTGGGAGATTTTAGCAGACTTTTCAGTTTTACTGGGTGAAAACGATCAACAGTTTTTTTTGTGGCAAGCAATTTCCTTATCAGAATTACAGGAAGTATTGAAGGAGTGTTCAAAAGGGAAATGTCCAGGGGTGATGGTTTAACTTGGGAATTTTATTTTACTTCTTGGGACATTTTAGGGACAGATGTTTTGCAGGTTTGTAAAGAATGTATTCAACAGGGCCATTTGCCAGAATTAAAAAAATATGGTGCAGTCCTATACCTTTTTATAAGGGAAATAAAGAATTGTTGAACAATTGGAGTTCCATCCCCCTACTCTGCTGTACGTGGATTATACATTATGTACTAAAGTGTTAGCAAATAGGGTTAACAGGGTGCCCATATGGTAGTTCAACTGAAGCAAGAGGACTGTTAGAGATATGATTTGGTATACTTTAGATAGGAAGGTTTTTACACTTGGGCGCTGCATGCCCCTTGCTTTTCACAGCATACCGTGGGCACATGTTGTCATTCTCTATATCGACGCCTGGTTGCCCCAGTCTGGAATCGCTGGAAGTTACCTAGAAGACGCTTCCACTCCGTGCTTACCTCAGTACAGGTGTGGAATGACGATCATGTGACCAGTCAGCTGGTCTTGCCCGCGACACAGCTACACAGACTCCTCCTTACAGCATCTGTTTAAATGGAAGCTACTCCTGCACAATGCGGCTTCTAATTGCAGTGTTACTCAGAAGTTTTGTTGATCGCCTTACCTTTTCTCTGACCTCAGATTATCAATTTTTGACCTCGCTTTGCTTGCTCGTTTGGTACCTTGCTGCCGATCGCTGACGAACCGAACTGTCTAATGGAATCCTCCTCTTCACGTCTTGTACCTCGCTTCAAGGATTGTTTACGCGGCTGCTGATCCCGTTCAACCCGCAGCTCACCCAGCACTATTCACGTGCGTCCTTTTTTTGCTTTCTTATTGCAGATTCTCTCCAGGTTGGGTAAGAACACTTGGCTCACATTTTCAGTTCTACTCCTATTCCTTGCCTAAACATTCCTTCAGCATTTCTGACCACCTCTTCAACAAACTGTTAACCAACTTGAACTCACCTCTGGGCTTATTTAGAACTTCCCATTACGTGCGCCCTGGACGCCCTGCTGAACTGGTGCACCAATCTGACCCTAGTACGGCCCTCGTTCTGCCCGGGAAGTCTCCAATACTAAACTTCCCATTTTTTATTTTATCCTTCCGTTGTGGACTTGTTTCTTGGATTTATTAATCTCATACTCACCACAGGGGGTAAGCTGTTTAGGTATTAGTTTTGGGCCTTCCACATTGTTTTGGGTATAGAGTGCTTATATTGTTTTTATATATTGGCTTATCATAGATTCATCCTCCCTAGACTCCAGGCCATAGTACAAAGTATTATTCTTACTGTAGACCTAGTGTATCTTTATTTTTTATTCTTCTTGCTTTTCGCTAACTTGTATTTCATTACAGCATTGGTTTGGCAGTGTGGATATTCACTGCTCTTTTATGCAATCGGCATCTCTGCCTGTCTACTCATAAACAGTAGAGAAATGTATTCCAAAGAAGAGCTCCCTCAGGTTGAGGAGGCTGGGTTTTAAGTACACCTTAGTTGGAGGAAAGGTTGCTCAGAATTCCAGCTGGCGAGCTGCGGTCCAATGGATTGGTTCCGTATCCTAGTCTATCCAGGTCTTCTATTCAACGCCCCAACCTGAACGGTGGTGGTGAGTAACAGAAGGATGCATTAGGGGGTTTAAATCTTGATTTCGAAAATACTTATAATAATGTATCTCATGATTTGTTTGTTATGAGTTTCTGATCCTTTTTTGTTTAAGGTAAGTTGTTATATATTGAAGTTCCTAGCAGCTTCATAGTGAATGCTTTTAGGTACATCATTTTGGTAATGTCTGACATGAGATAAGGATATCCTTTGATTCTGGTTTTATTTGTCTGTGCTTTAGAACCTTTACTGATCAAAATTTGCAGGGATGAAGTAGTGCAGGCAGTATTTGTGTCAGGCCTTGATGCCAAACAGGTCAACAACATTGCATATATGAATGGTGTTAGAGTAAAGTGTAAGAATTCAGCTACTTTGAGGAGGCTGTTATACATTCTAAGTTGTTTGGGTTAGAATCAAGGTTTTGACTGAATATGGACAAGTGTATGCGTGTCACGTATACGTGTGTCTGTGTCTGACTCTGTCTTTGGGGAACTGGGATCATCCTGCAAATATACCAGTACCACTTGTTTTGAATGAGGTCACATTTCTAGGAATGTGGTTTTGAAAAGACATGAAAGTAGAAAAAAGTTGGAGTGCCGTTGGACAAAAAATATTGGTTATCCTTTGGAAATAATGGAGGTTGACTTTGGAAGGGAAAATTTTAGTGAAGAAACCCGATATTGTGAGGGATTTTGTATGTGGCATTGGTTTTTCTTCTTTCAGCGGAACATGTGAAAATTAATGACACATTATTTATCATTTTATGGGGGTCAAAATAGAGAAATTGCGGATTATGGTTTGAAAAATTGTGAGAAAGGAAACAAGGGTATACACTTTGTTTTCATCTATATTTTTAAAGTATTTGAGTTTGTGTGTACATGTGGCAAAGGAAAGTGATTCTTAGTTAGCGTGTTTTCTTAGATTTTTGGCAGGGTTTATTTTTCATTGAGTTAAGAGGTAGCATATTTCATACCTATATTTTGAAAAGTCTATTTCATTTGGAAGCTATGAATTAAAAGATTGTTATGTTATGTTATGTTATGTTATTTTGCATTTATATAGCGCCTTATATACCATTGGTATGGTCTGAAGGCGCTGGTAGGTTGCACGCCTTTGGGAACCGAAGTTCAGGTCAGTATAGAGAGTAGAGGGGGTCCAAAAGTGCGTGTGCGCACCAGGTATGTGTGCAGCTGGTGCGGAAATCGAGTGGTAGCTGCTTCTTAGCTGTAGGTGTGGTGGTTGAGAGGTCAGGAGTATGTGTTCGCTCTGGTCGGTTTTACCCAGAACGAGTGTGGCTGCGTTAGGCCTGAGGAGAACGCCTGGCTGGGGGGTGTGAAACCAGCAATGATTACTTAGAGTGATGTGGAGTAAGCGGGAGATGTAGATATGAGAACAGTTATACCGAATGGTGTCATAGTATCTCTGTGTTCTAGATGAGTGGTGGTGGAAAGGGGAGAGTAAGCATGGGGTGTGGTATGATGTATGTTTTCAAGTGTTTCCTTCAATCCAAAGCATATTAAGTATCGTCCGTTGCACATATTCGTCCGTTCCTCATACTCGTCCGCTCCACACATTCGTCCAGTCATTATCATTGTCTAGTTCACACCCTCGTACACTTCTAAAACGCTGTTGGGAACAATTCTGAATTCAACTTTCACAGAGAGGCTATTGGGTGCAACTTTCAAGTGTAACTGGGTACACTTCTAAAATGCTGTTGGGTACACTTCTAAATGTAGGTGGGAACAGTTGCATCATAAATAGAGTTGCAGAAGTAGGTGGCTGACAGAAGTGTTTAAGCCAGCTACGAGTTTGTCAGAGGTACTCTCTCTGAGGTTATGGAAGAACATTGGTAGTAGACAGGGGTGTTGCTAGGTATGGAAAAGACCCGGGGCTATGCTAATGTCGGAACTGTTGGGACTGGGGGCTAGCTATAGCCTTTTGGTTGTAGTCCCTGAGATTCTATCCGGGGCTACAACCAAAAGACCAGGGGATATAAACCCCTTAACCCCCCCTTAGCAACGCCTCTGGTAGTAGATCTCTGCTAGTGTTTCAAAGGGATGTGGCATAGATGGCAGTGCATAATTGTTTGCCAGTGCAACGTTTACATTACAGGAGGGGCTTGACACCAACAGGAATGTCCAAGAAGGGTGTGTGTTGGAAAGGAGAGTGTTTTGCACTTTCTATTGAACTGTAAATTTGATTAGGGTGTGAGGAAAGGACTAAAATGTTTGTAAAAGGCATGAACAGCTGACTTTAAAAAAATGGTTGTATGGAATTGGTGGGATTCCAGAGGGGGTGAAAGGGGATATGTTGTGGAAAATTATAACTTGTTTTAATGAGACTTTGTGGAAAACTAGAAATATGCTGGGGGGGAGGGTGGGCGGTGTTGGCAAAACAAATTGACTATCATGGCATGTCTAAAGTCAGGAAGATGTCAACAATCGAAATGGGGAAAGTTACATGGGAAAAGTTACATATTTAAAAGTTTTGTATACAATGGTGAAATGGTGATATTGCTTTTTTTTACTAGCCTTATTTAAAATAATTGTGTGTTGGACTGTAAATAAAGATTTTAATTAAATAAAGTAAGAAAATATGCCCCAACTAGATCCTCTCTTCTGGCCTTTGAGGGGCGAGAGTAGATGACTCCTTTCTCCAGATAACCTGTGTATAATGGGCCAGTGAATTGTGAAAGTGGGAGACTCGCCCCAAAGCACCTTGGTGCAGAAGGTGAAGATATCCCCTAGACTTCCTCACTGGACAGGTGCTGCCGCCAGGAATGCAAGAAAAGTCATAGCACGGGATAGAGAATAGCAACTGGGCACAGGAAAAGCTTGAGTGAATGGAAACCCGGGCCCTTTGTTGACACTCTGTTTCAGTTAATGAAGGCTCTGTACGGTTTGTAGGTGTTCATATGGTGACCTATATGTCGGGTTGTGACCTGCTGGTGTCGCACGGAAGGAGGCGTGCATGAATTAAGACACAACCACTTATGTTAACGGCCTAACAGGAAATGCTTTATTGGCGCGCGGCATGCGCACGCATTAACTTGGGTCACATGACTTCTCACCATGATCACGTGTTACATCACCTGACGTGGTGAGTATACACAATGCCACATCTCCCCCCACTCTCGTCCTACCCCAACACCTTGATCCATCTTCTTGGCCAATGAAGGGTGCAGTGTGGTCTGCTTCCATCCTGGGGACCTGGCAGGTCTTCTTACTGACCTCTTCCTCCCCCCACTTGTCCCTCACTCTCTGACTCCTGCTCGTCTCCTGTGTACTCTGACTCTTCTCTGGTCCACTCCTCTTTATCACTCTTACTTTCATTCCTTCCTAGGTGTTTAACAGGTATCCTCTTGAAAAATGATGCATGGCGCGTCACTCATTTGTCTGCTCTTTCAGCGGTGATCATGGAACATTTCCTGCTGGTCACTGTTGTGAGGAGCTCATGGTGGCAACAGTAAAGACAGACACAAAGGATCACAGTTCAAGGGTGTTTAATAAACTGTATGCAGGTTGGAAAAACGCCTATTGTAAGCCTAAATCTAATATGGGAGCAAGCGTTGATCATCAAATAAAAATAAGGCAGTCCTTGTGGCGTTATCAAGATAAAAAGGGCGTATACTAAGAAATCTATTGCCAAACTTTACAACTAATACAAAAAGGGTGTGAGATGGTTTTCAAGGAAAGAAAGAATTGTTCTTAAATAATATGTCAGGATGCGGCAGCTTTGATCTCCCATCCCCTTGGTTTGAGCACGGGTGTCATGACCTGGTTTCCAACCTCATTATCCAGACGCCGAGCCCAGAGCATCTGGAAATTACCTTGGCGTTTGTTGCAGCTCGGACATCAGAGAAACTACATCTGCCGACATCTGCGGGCTGGAGGCGGTCACGTGATACACACGCGACGTGCTTCACATCTTTCTCATGGTGCTGTTAAAGACTCCAATCAAGCATTCCCACTAGGTCAGTGCCTTGTCTGGGATTGCTCAAGGGAAGCCCTTATTTATATATTTTTATGACACGTTATACTCTGGATGATGAACCCTTGTATCACGCCCCTCTCTTTGAATTCCCCTGACCTCACTGAGCCAAGAAGTGGGTTTGTTTTGCAAATTAAAAAGGTTTATTTGAAAAATTAAACAATAGATATATACCACCCTTTTATAATAAATTAATATTTGATATCACACTTAGACATATGACAGTGAGTGATCAACAACGGATGATGTTATACTAGCACACTGGTTTAATTACTTAGGAGTAGTATAGAGGATAAGGTAGCTGAGAATGCTTTATATGGTACAAGGAAATGCAAGGTGGAAAAGAAGCAACACAGGAATAAACTTGATATGATTTCAGCAAAAGGTAATAGAATCACTTTTCCCCTTTTGGCAATTCACCTCCCTGTATGCAATGTAAGGAGGTGGAAGTAACACACACAGTCTTCAGGAATACAATCACAGTACAATACGAATTCAGTTCCCCCCCCTTGCAAGCTTAGAGAAACAGGGATGATTTTAAACACAGGCAAAGTACTTTAAAGGTGGTATGCAAAGAAGGGAAAAATATGCTAAAGATGATTTTAATTCCCTATAAGAGATTCAGGGTCGGTGATAGCTACTTTAAATTAGTTCAGGATCACTTTGGCAATACTCTATGAATGATTGTCAGGTTGCAAACGAATTTCAGCAAAGGAAACAAAAGACAAATATTTTTACACGTGGCTGAAATGAAGCAAAATTTCAAATCGCGGCAATTTAGTCGTGTGCGTCGAGCGCAATTACAAAGGAAGTATTAAGGAGTAGCAAGTCGGTCTAGAGCAGTGATCCCCAACGTGTAGCTCGGGAGCAACATGTTGCTCGCGGAGCCTTAAATTGTTGCTCGCCAGTTGCTCTAGGCCATGGTGTTCAGGTGCTTAAGGGATGAGACCTCAATAGTAGTATAGCCAGGATAGAGTCCTGGACTGTGCGAGAATGTTGGCAAATGAGCCTGCAATGTAGATGCAAGATTTGAGTTTGTTGCCACTATGCACATTATTTTTCAGTACATGCCGTTACTTATTATAGTAGTATCATTGTTAAAACCCTGTCATCTTCAGATATTTTGCCAAGCTGCCAAATGTGTTAATGAGCAAAATAATTGAACCATGTTCCCATGTTTGTGTCCTGGAGAAAATTGTCATATTTTGTTCCTTGGTACAGTTAGTAGGAGGATAATCGACATAATTGGCATGCATGCTCAACTTCCCTTTATTAAATAATTTGTGAAGGCCCTGCTTTTTGTACAAGTGTTTGTGTTTGATTCCACCATGCACTAAAGTTATCTGAAATATTACTTTTAGTGTCACCTCCGTTTATTATTAAATAGTTTCCTAGTGGAAAAATTGTCACAGTTTGATACTCTGTCCATCTGGCATGCGGATAATAGGCAGATAAGGGAAATGCATGCCACATTTTTCATAATTAATTTGCCATATATTAAAATCCAATTAAGTTACTGTTAATAAGTTTAAATTAACAAGACAATTAATTCATCCAGAAACCTAGTTAACACCGCCACACACCTCTATGAAGTGGTTGTCAAATGCTCAATGTTTTGGCCAATGTTTGCTACCAAGTTTTGTGTAAAACTCCTTTTGGACAGCGGAAAGAGGCTCCAAATCCTACAAAAAATTATGTTTTATTCCTAACCACTTTTTCACCAATGTAATAAGCCCCATGTGCTTTAAAATACACAATTTGCCATTACATGCCAACATAATTCTTAGGAGGTAACCTCCAAGGCCGCAATGTAGTGATCTGTAAAGCCCATCATGTAATGACCAATTACTCAATTAATATTTAATCATATTTCTCCATTAAGTTAGCAACATTTAAAAACATGTACCATATTTTTTATAAACTTCACATCGAACAGGCCCAAAATAAAACAGCAGCTTTAATATATTCAAGCTATATATAAAAACCTGACACAATTAATTATATAAAACATAGCTTCAATGCATGCCCACGCTTATTCCAAACACTGAAACAATGACAAATTAACAGAAATTGAACCAAATCTCAATTGACCCGCATTTTGCAGGCACACGGTGCTTCCTCATGCACAGCTTCTTCATTTATGGAGGGTTGGTAAATTTAAACGTACCCTTCAGCATCAGCCTCCTGCATTCTGGGATCTTATTTCACAGATTTCACCTGGCCGTCTTCTATGAGGGCAGCTTATGTATATTTTGGACATGTGACATGTACCTCTCGCCCCATCAGACAAGCTCTTGCTTTAAAAGCTATTTTGAGTTGACTTTATGTGCCAAATTTGGTTATATCCCACCCCCCTATACAAATGGACGGTGCGTTAAAATCCTCCATAGTATAAGAATTCTTCTTTATCAGGGTAGGCTGCAATCACACACTTTTATCAGGGTAGGCTGCAATCACACACTGAAATTCACTTTATGATTTGCAGAAAATCCTGAATGTGCTTTAAAAAAATAAGTTACAAATCTTTAACTTGACCAAAATCTTCAAACTGAATACAAATAATTCAGCTCATAAAGCGCTGCAAGGTGTACCTGGAGGGAGACCTGCTATTTGGCACAGGAATTTATTTTGCAACCCCTCCAGGACATGACCGTTCAAACAACCACAGATTTCACTGCCATAAAAAATCAAGGAATATACCTTTACCTTATAAACCTCCAGGCACTTGTGGATCTGAATGACCCAGGCTTCAAATAACATTTTGAAAAGCCTTTTAAAACCTAATAATGCCCTTTCAGCTGTCTTCTTAAAATGCTTGACCCAAGCACCACTCTTTGAGAAGAGTAGGCTCAAATTAACTTGAGACTATCTCCTCATCTCTACATAAATAAAAAAAAACAGCTACAAGGTTTCACCTTTTTCCCGAACAACATAATTTGGTCATATTTCATTTAAAACTATAGTTCCCAAATATTAGTTTATAGCAGGCCCTGTTGCAGACCTGCCGGAGTTGAGCCAAAATGGCTGTGTCAGCAGCATAAAGAAGTGTGCTATAAAATGTATCCTTCAGAGAGGGTGGGTTAACTTTTCTAAGAGAAGTACTAGAGTCAAACAGCCTCATCACGAGTTTGGCGGTAACCCTTAAATGCGGCGGTAACGCTATTACCGCCGCATTTAAGGGTCTGCCAAATCACAGGTTTGGCTGCATTTACCCCCAGCTCTCAGCTGGGGGTAAATAGGCCGGGAAAATTCCCATTTTCGGGACCCAATGGGGAATTACCGTTACCGCCAAACCTGTGATCGGAGGGTTTGGCGGTAACGCTATTAGCCCGGGCAGTATCTCGGAAGTAATACTGCCGGGATACCGCCCAGCTCATGATGAGGCCCAAAGTCTGAAAGGAATACATTGGTGCCAACTAACATCTCTGCTTTTGACCTTTAATTCCCCCATCTTCCACGTGGGACAGACGGTGAGATGTCTGCGTGTCACATTCAGATAATATTTAATAAACTAGGGACCCAATAAAATGCAAATTTTTGCCACAAGATATGTCTATCAATCAAATCAGATGGTCTCTCCAAATCTGGAAAAAGCCAAAATAATCTCCCTCCCTTAACCTTACCCTATTTCTCCACGATGGTTCTCAGAAGGAAGCAGTGGTCCACTCTACTAAGCCCTTCCCTGAAACCTGCTTCTGGCCAGCCGTGTACACATCACTCATTAAATCATTAATCCATTTTCTATTTGAGATTATTCTACATTCTACATCGAACTTATACAACCTGGAACTCCTGAACTGGGGGACACCATTTGCCAAAAGCGCTGTGCTGGATAGTTTCAACCAAAAAACAAACTGGCACTTTCCTTTGTGGCCTCTGTACTGTTTAACAGTTTTAGGAGAATATCTTCATTGCTTGTGAATTGGTAAGTCTTTCCAAAGCCTCCTTGTCAAGCTTAAGCACAGCCAACCAGTCCCTTTGCCTGTGAGACATCTTCTTGGTCCCTACCCCATGACATTGGAAAATTACCTCAGGTGGATAGTGATCACTCTCTGTTCAATCAGAAATGGAAAAAAGCAGAACATTCCTGAATAAAAACAGTCCACAATACAGTAATCAATGAGTGAGGGACAGTATAACTGGTCTTGTATGGATAGGAATGCACCATTTACCACGAAAGACGCTGGAAAATCCCTGGGCAGAATCCTAAAGTACACCTGAAAATCATTCTTCCATTTGTGACCAATTTTACTGTCCAAACATTGCCACTACATTTCTTAAAAATATTTAGCTCGAGAACCTGGAGTCACTGGTAATGTTTATTTAGTCCTACAATATTTTTGAACAACTTGATTGGTCCCATCTGTCTAAAACAGTCCTACTGAGCACTCAAGCTCCTTAACATTTCCTGTAAACAACCACTTATTGTCAAATGAAGTTAAAGCAGCCAAATGGTTTAAATCATTTCTGGGACCCAGAATAGTGGCAGTGGTAAAAGGGAATTTTATCTCACTTAAAAGCTTGCTGACGTGCGGTGTCCCCCAGGGGTCTTGTCTGTCCCCTTTGCTCTTTAATATTTTCTTTAAATTCTTGTGCAACATGTTGTAAGCATCGGGTGTCCGCTTTACCAACTACGCTGACGACACCCAATTGGTCTTTGAGCTGACTGAAATTTAGGAAAAGGACGCTCAAAGAGTCAAGGAGTTCTGCGGTTTCTAAAAAAAATGATGGGGACAAACTCATTAGCACTTAACGAAGAAATAAATGAACTTTTAATAGTCAGTACCTCCTAAAAGCTAAAAGAATTGGATGACCTATACAGAAATTTTAGAATGAATAACAATATTATGGTATCAGATCACGTAAAAACGTTAGGCATCTACATGGATTCACATCTCTCATTTAAGAGGCAGACGACTTATTTAAAATCCACCTGTGCCTTTAACTCTAACTTACTTTGGCAAATGTGCCCATATCAGACTCAACAAAACCTTGCTGTGATCGCCGGTGCCATTATTAATTCGAAATTAGACTATTGTAATAGTCTATTGATGGGCAGTTCCAAGACTAATATCACAAAAATGCAAACTATACAGAATGGAGTGGTCAGGGTGGTTTTTGGATTTAGTCAATGCTCTAAGATCTCATTAGCTAGGAGGAAGCTACATTGGCTCCCGGTCGAACAGAGGACCAAATTTAAAGGCGCAGTTACAGTCTAAAATTGCCTAGGTGACACTGCACCGAATTATCCTGCCAGTAAGCTAGAGAAAACACCCATTAGAAGAGACCTCAGTTCTAATAATAATCATGATTTGTATCAACCACGTCAAACCCTTAAAAGAGTAGGTGGCACTAACTTTACTTTCTGGACACCAATGGTCTGGAATTCCCTGCTGCTTGCGCTCAAGAACAGTGCGTCTCTCACTGTGTTTAAGAAACAATTTAAGACCCGATTGTTCAATGAAGGGGTAGCTTAGAGAACTAACAGTTTACTCTGTCTCTTGCCTAGGATATTAGATCCGAGTTGTAGCTTTTCTGTGTACTATGTGGTCTGCCTTTGTGAGCGCGCTGAGCCCGGCGGGCGATATAGCGCCATATAAAAACAGATAGATAGATAGATAGATAGATAGATAGATAGATAGATAGATAGATAGATAGATAGATAGATAGATAGATAGATAGATAGATAGATAGAAAGGCCTTGCAAATTTACTTCACTAGAATGGCAAGTGTTCTACATAACTGTTAAGTAGTACAAATTAAAATGTTCTATTGGCAGTCTTACATCTTATCACATTTCTAATTTGTGTTGCAATCCCTTATCCACCAAGTGAGTGCCGATATGCTCTGTCGAAGAATGGATGTTGCTCACCATTCCATTTGATATCCAAATTTTGCTCATTGTGTACAAAAGGTTGGGGACCCCTGGTCTAATAGGATATTACCGTAGGTTTATCCCTAACTATTTGGATAAAACAGCCTGGCTAATGGATAAACTTAAAAATACTGAACCCCAGAAACTCCATTGGAACGATGACGACGAGATATGCGATAACATCTTAAAACAGACATTGTGACAAAACCCAATCCTAAAGGTAGTCGATTTCTCGAAAGAGTTTGTGCTTCAGATGGACGCCTCTCTTACAGGGTTAGGACCCTTCCTGTCCCAAATTCGCAACGGACTAGAACACCCCATACTATACACCAGTCATAAGGTATTCCCTCATGAAAAGAACAACTCTGTGGTAGAACTAGAGGCCCTAGCCATCAGGTGGCCCATTATCCATCTTAAGTATTACCTATTGGGATGAAAGCTTAAACTGGTTACTGACCACTCACTCTTAGTTTGGATTAGCCAACGTAAAGAGTCCAACCTTTGGGTCATGCAATGGTTTCTAGACCTACAACCCTATCGTTTAACAGTGGAACAGTGGAAGGGAAAATACCAGGGAAACATGGATTTTCTTTCCCAGTCCCCCTGTGAAGCAAATGTGGCTACATCATATGGAGGAAGGGCATGTGAGAAACCTGAAGGTGTCTCCCTAGCTAGTCCCCGGGGAACTGTCATCCAGGTGGCCAGGACATGGCCATCGCTATTGGATCCATTTCCTGGGAGTGGCAAATGGTGTCCCCCAGTTCAGGAGTTCCAGGTTGTATAAGTTCGATGTAGAATGTAGAATAATCTCAAATAGAAAATGGATTAATGATTTAATGAGTGATGTGTACACGCCTGGCCAGAAGCAGGTTTCAGGGAAGGGCTTAGTAGAGTGGACCACTGCTTCCTTCTGAGAACCATCGTGGAGAAATAGGGTAAGGTTAAGGGAGGGAGATTATTTTGGCTTTTTCCAGATTTGGAGAGACCATCTGATTTGATTGATAGACATATCTTGTGGCAAAAATGTGCATTTTATTGGGTCCCTAGTTTATTAAATATTATCTGAATGTGACACGCAGACATCTCACCGTCTGTCCCATGTGGAAGATGGGGGAATTAAAGGTCAAAAGCAGAGATGTTAGTTGGCACCAATGTATTCCTTTCAGACTTTGGGCCTCATCATGAGCTGGGCGGTATCCCGGCAGTATTACTTCCGAGATACTGCCCGGGCTAATAGCGTTACCGCCAAACCCTCCGATCACAGGTTTGGCGGTAACGGTAATTCCCCACTGGGTCCCGAAAATGGGAATTTTCCCGGCCCATTTACCCCCAGCTGAGAGCTGGGGGTAAATGCAGCCAAACCTGTGATTTGGCAGACCCTTAAATGCGGCGGTAATAGCGTTACCGCCGCATTTAAGGGTTACCGCCAAACTCGTGATGAGGCTGTTTGACTCTAGTACTTCTCTTAGAAAAGTTAACCCACCCTCTCTGAAGGATACATTTTATAGCACACTTCTTTATGCTGCTGACACAGCCATTTTGGCTCAACTCCGGCAGGTCTGCAACAGGGCCTGCTATAAACTAATATTTGGGAACTATAGTTTTAAATGAAATATGACCAAATTATGTTGTTCGGGAAAAAGGTGAAACCTTGTAGCTGTTTTTTTTTTATTTATGTAGAGATGAGGAGATAGTCTCAAGTTAATTTGAGCCTACTCTTCTCAAAGAGTGGTGCTTGGGTCAAGCATTTTAAGAAGACAGCTGAAAGGGCATTATTAGGTTTTAAAAGGCTTTTCAAAATGTTATTTGAAGCCTGGGTCATTCAGATCCACAAGTGCCTGGAGGTTTATAAGGTAAAGGTATATTCCTTGATTTTTTATGGCAGTGAAATCTGTGGTGGTTTGAACGGTCATGTCCTGGAGGGGTTGCAAAATAAATTCCTGTGCCAATTAGCAGGTCTCCCTCCAGGTACACCTTGCAGCGCTTTATGAGCTGAATTATTTGTATTCAGTTTGAAGATTTTGGTCAAGTTAAAGATTTGTAACTTATTTTTTTAAAGCCCATTCAGGATTTTCTGCAAATCATAAAGTGAATTTCAGTGTGTGATTGCAGCCTACCCTGATAAAGAAGAATTCTTATACTATGGATGATTTTAACGCACCGTCCATTTGTATAGGGGGTGGGATATAACCAAATTTGGCACATAAAGTCAACTCAAAATAGCTTTTAAAGCAAGAGCTTGTCTGATGGGGCGAGAGGTACATGTCACATGTCCAAAATATACATAAGCTGCCCTCATAGAAGACGGCCAGGTGAAATCTGTGAAATAAGATCCCAGAATGCAGGAGGCTGATGCTGAAGGGTACGTTTAAATTTACCAACCCTCAATAAATGAAGAAGCTGTGCATGAGGAAGCACCGTGTGCCTGCAAAATGCGGGTCAATTGAGATTTGGTTCAATTTCTGTTAATTTGTCATTGTTTCAGTGTTTGGCATAAGCGTGGGCATGCATTGAAGCTATGTTTTATATAATTAATTGTAAGTGTCAGGTTTTTATATATAGCTTGAATATATTAAAGCTGCTGTTTTATTTTGGGCCTGTTCGATGTGAAGTTTATAAAAAATATGGTACATGTTTTTAAATGTTGCTAACTTAATGGAGAAATATGATTAAATATTAATTGAGTAATTGGTCATTACATGATGGGCTTTACAGATCACTACATTGCGGCTTTGGAGGTTACCTCCTAAGAATTATGTTGGCATGTAATGGCAAATTGTGTATTTTAAAGCACATGGGGCTTATTACATTGGTGAAAAAGTGGTTAGGAATAAAACATAATTTTTTGTAGGATTTGGAGCCTCTTTCCGCTGTCCAAAAGGAGTTTTACACAAAACTTGGTAGCAAACATTGGCCAAAACATTGAGCATTTGACAACCACTTCATAGAGGTGTGTGGTGGTGTTAACTAGGTTTCTGGATGAATTAATTGTCTTGTTAATTTAAACTTATTAACAGTAACTTAATTGGATTTTAATATATGGCAAATTAATTATGAAAAATGTGGCATGCATTTCCCTTATCTGCCTATTATCCGCATGCCAGATGGACAGAGTATCAAACTGACAATTTTTCCACTAGGAAACTATTTAATAATAAATGGAGGTGACACTAAAAGTAATATTTCAGATAACTTTAGTGCATGGTGGAATCAAACACAAACACTTGTACAAAAAGCAGGGCCTTCACAAATTATTTAATAAAGGGAAGTTGAGCATGCATGCCAATTATGTCGATTATCCTCCTACTAACTGTACAAAGGAACAAAATATGACAATTTTCTCCAGGACACAAACATGGGAACATGGTTCAATTATTTTGCTCATTAACACATTTGGCAGCTTGGCAAAATATCTGAAGATGACAGGGTTTTAACAATGATACTACTATAATAAGTAACGGCATGTACTGAAAAATAATGTGCATAGTGGCAACAAACTCAAATCTTGCATCTACATTGCAGGCTCATTTGCCAACATTCTCGCACAGTCCAGGACTCTATCCTGGCTATACTACTATTGAGGTCTCATCCCTTAAGCACCTGAACACCATGGCCTAGAGCAACTGGCGAGCAACAATTTAAGGCTCCGCGAGCAACATGTTGCTCCCGAGCTACACGTTGGGGATCACTGTATTAGATCAAGGAAAGCCCTAAGGTCTCTTTTAGTCTTACGAGTTGAAGAATCACAGATGGCCTTTACCTTTTCATGTTGGGGATGTACATTCCCATTCCCTATGAAAAAGCCAAGGTATTTCACGTTTGATTGGGCCAATCTGCATTTAGCTAGATTAGCAGTTAGGCCAGCATCCCCGAGGACTTTCATGATGGTATAAAGATGGAAGAGATGGTCCTACCATGTATTACTATCAATGACAATATCGTCAGTGTAAGCTCCACAGAAATCAGAATAGGGTTGTAGGATGTTATAAGCAACGTGGATGGTGCACCGTGTAGGCCGAAAGGGGGAACTTTAAACTAGGATAATCCCAGGGGTGTTGAAAACACAGTTTTTTCCTTATCTGGCCCATCTACAGCGACTTGCCCGTACCTCTTTTTTTAAATTAAGGGTGGATAGAAAGGTGGCTGTTCTGAGTTTATCAATTAGATCATCAATGCGTGGCATGCGATAGGCATTGAAGTCTGATATCAATCAATATTAACTTGATGAAAGTCTATGCAGAATCTCCAGCCAGGAACAGTCAGGTTTAGTGACCAACACGATAGGAGAGGACCATGGACTTGAGGAGGGCTCAATGATATTAGCCTTCAACATCTTGTTGACGTCCTCGATCACTATCTATTTTCGTGCCTTGGGTAGACGATAGGGTTTTAAATGAACTACTTTGCCTTTAGGGGTTCGAATATAATGGTATGTGCCTTTTACTCTTCCTGGTTTTTCTGAGAATACATCAGAGAATGAGACCACTAAATCTTTTAGATGTTCTTGTTGTTGGATAGATAAATGGGAAGGAATATCTTCGGGAACCAGGCAGGCTAGTATTTTGGCATGGGTGGCTGACGGGTTCTCCTTAAACTCTTTTAAGAGATTAATGTGATATAAGTGGACTTTCTGTTATCCGTCTGGTTGGGCTATTTTATACGTGCACGTTCCCATTCCTTCTATTACCTCGTAAGGTCCGTGCCACTTGAAAACTAGTTTGTTCTCTGAGGCAGGTAAAAGGACTAGTACCTTCTGTCCAATAGAAAAATAACTTAAATTTACTTTTTTTAAATCGTTTAATCATAATTGGCCTTTTGTTGGCTCTCAGCACGTCCCGAACCAACTTCATGTGTTCTCGCATTCTAGTGGCGGTAGAAGATGTTTAGGATCTGCTGAGTGGTATTATTTTGCATTGGGAATGCCTCGGGATATTGTTAAGGTACGTGTCTCGGGGGTGCTGCATACCTGTTGGCTTGGTTGATGGTCTTGGATTGGCTGCCAGACTGTCTGTTGATACTCCAATGGATTGTAACGCGGGAAACAGGCCCGGCTCCAACCCGGGATGGGGACCGGGTTGAAGTTGAACCCGCTCCCAACGTCACGAGGTGCTAACCCCTGATTTACGTGATGTCAGGACAGTGCAAGCACTGGCAGGGGTAGCAATCTGCAGTTCCAGAAGATGAAGGAGATGAAGACTCTGGATGAATATCCCAGCGCAGATCTTGTGGATAGCCGGTATGAGGAACTGCTGGTCCGGAGACTCTTTGATAACCAGGCTGACGGGCAAGGAAGATGGCACAGGAAGGAAGGTCCCAGATAACCACGCTCGCAGACGAGGAGGGAGGCACTTAGGTAACAGACTGACAGACTGAGGCACTGGGAAGGGAATACTACCAATGAGCAAGGTAGTAGAAAGGGGAGGTAGGAACCAAGAGAACCAACCCAAGGTAACTGAAGGAGGAGGACCCTACCCAGGGTGGAGGACAAGGAAGGAAGGGGCAGTCTCCAAGGAGCAGGGACCACTCCAAGAACGGGTCCCCAGGGAACAAGGCAGGAACTAGCACAGAAGCGGGGATAAGGTAAGTAGAATTCAGGAGCGAAGACACGGTCAGGCGCTAACCGCATTGAGACGCGACTAGAGCAAGACCACTGCCTCCTTTTATAGGACTAACAGCACCTGCGAGGCTTGAGATGCAAGCCGGGCCGTTCCCAGGCGCTGGCATCCTGAGGACGAGGCTTGAAGTGCAAGCTTCACTGGTCCCGAGTGTCCGACGCACCGCGCATGCGCGGAGCGAGGAACATGGTCCCCAGCGCACGCGCTGGGGAAAGGAGCCGCGAAACCTGGAAGCAACCCGGTGAGCGGAGCCCCAGGCGTGGAAGCGCGAATAAACCCGCCAAGATAAGACAGGCCGGGTGGGGATGGACAACCCCGATCTCCGGGTAAGTGGCATGACATATATCTAGTTGCATATTCTAAGATCAACAGGACATACTTGTTGCCCAATTTAGATGTTTCTAGAGGTCCTATTATGTGCATACCGATTCTATGATTGGCAACAGGTTCAGAGGGGCAGGCACTGGGATGTGGCGGCTGGTCTCTGACATATTTCGCAGGTTTGTAGGAAAGTTTTTACATCCGAGTGGATACCTGGCCAGTAAAACTTTCCACTAATATGCGCCTGGGTTTTAACGAGTCCCAAATTCCCTCCTGTGAGATGGGAATGTGCGATCTCTAGCACAACCTTTCGGTGGCTTTTTGGTATTATCAGTTGGGTTTTATAAAGCCTTCTGGGGAGGTTTCCCTTCAGTAAAGTAACCCAAGTTTTAAGAAGAAAAAGGGACTTGCCTTCTATATGCCTTCCTCTTCTGGAATTGCTTGTAAGAAAGCTTCAGCGAGGGCTGGATAATTTCGCTGGACGAAGGCTAGGTCGGGATAGATGGTAGGTTTTTCTCCTTTCTAATCTTTGGTGTTAAGAGATATATTCGCTTCACCAAAATCTAAGTTACCTCTTTCTGTTTAATCTGGTTCACTTTCTGAATTGAGGGAACAGCGCACTGCCTAATTTGGTCTCCCCAGTGTTGAGAATAAACTCCCAGGTAGGCAAGAGGGCTACTAGGAGTTTGTGGACCCGGAACTCGTGGAAGGCTCAACTCCTTCCCAATCCCAAAAGGAACGCAGGCCCAGACTGACGGCAAGTTCAACTGCAGTTTATTACAGCCAAAACCAACAGCGATCACAACAAGGGACAAGCTCCTGGAACAACTCAATGATCTCTGGCTAGCAGGCCAGTTTTGTAGTGCTATGGCGTCAGCATAACATCACAACCTCGGCCCTTTTCCAACAAACCTATCGAGCAAGTGGATTTGGCATTGAGTGGTAGTTCTCCTATAGCAACCCCTATATGTGTTAGTTAACTGGCTCTCCCATGTCAGGTGTCAGGCCTGGCCCATCCCAATATTGCTGATACTAAACAATGTTGCAGTGTGAGGGTCTGATCATTGATTCTTGCCCATCACTACCCACCCCTAGGGTCCTAAACTGTGATTGGCTAGAGTTGTCGCCCCAGGCCTGGGACGCAAATCGGTTCTCAGCTCAGAATGTACCTTTTCAAGCAAATAAGAGCACTTGTTCTCATCATGCAACACTCAGCTTCTCCTGTAACAACTTTGTTGCAACTTCTGTCTGGCTCGTGACACTGTCCTTCTTTCCCAGCTGCTAGTTTTGGTTTCTAATCAGCTCGGCCGGGTCACGTGTCCAGAGACCGTATTTGGGCTCTTGGAGCTCTGAATTACTCAGACTTATTCGCATTTTCTGCAGTTCAGGGAATGGAATGTCACTTGTACCTCAGTGTCCTTGGCAGCAGCCATATCTCCCACGGTTGTTTTCTTGTTCACTCTGAATTCAGCTCAGTTCAGCTTCAGCCAAGAGTCTGTGGCCTGTTGTAATTTCCTAAGCCGTAACATGGCTCCTACATCATGCTATTCTATAGTATCCATAGGTTAGTTGGTCATTGCTCTGTCAGGTCCCTCAGGTGCTCCTGCAGTTCCATAGTGTTATTTGCAGATAAGCATCTGCAAGGTTTTACACAGGATCTCTTGCTTCTTAGTTCCTTTTGTCAAACTAATAGGCAAAATACTAAACATGTAGACAATACATATATGTATCTTTCCTCCATCTTATAGAACTGTACGCATGTGTTCTTTATGTATTTGGGTGTGTGATCATGTCCCGATGTGCGTATGGCACGTGTGCTTCATGTCTAACACTGCTATGTCATGCTGTCTCTAACAATGTGATGCATAACTTCTTGGCGCTTTAGTCGAGACTTTCAATTGAAGTATCCTTAATTACGTCCCAGGACTCCTCATCCAATCTGGGCCATGTTTGCACTGCTCCTGGGCTGTAGGGCTGGCTCAGTGGGTACCTCTCCACGTACTTGTTGATTAGGGGAGCAGTGGGAATCGGTCCGAAATGGTACGATCGATCATGGTTCCTTATGTTCTTCTTCTGGGCCGTGTGTTTTGTGGGCCGGGGAACATGGGTGGGTTTCGACCCTCCGTCTTCAACGGAGTACCTCAATAGGGACTTTGCCATGATTTTGTGAGAGAAACTTCACGTCTCGCCCTCGGAAGTCGGGTCAATAACGCCTGCTAAGACATCTATCCCGAACATACATGCTAAGCCAGATGTTGGGGTTAATCTTATATAGCACCCCGGATGGGGTATCAAGTCCAAGGAGGTCATTACGAGGTAGGAGGTAACCATGCCGCTAATAGCCCTCCAAGGTCAGAATGGCCCGGTAATTCCTCATTCAAGGAACCCGGACCTGGTACATCCCCATTCCCATTTGGGCCCCCATAGGGCTCAATGGGAATGGGGGGCATGCTAACAACGTGCCCGTTAAGGGCAGACCTGGCGGGCGGAAAAGCACCTGCAAGCAGAACTCGTAGTTTACCGATCAGCTAATTACTGACGCCGTTACTACCGGACCAGCAAACTTATAATGAGGCCCTAAGTCTTTGAAATTGCAGAGTCCCCAAATTTGTTTCAATTGAGTCATGTTAAGACGGATTTCTGAACTCTGTCCTGGTGGCGCAGAAGTTCAGAAGGCCAACCTAATTACTTGGAACAGGGTAACCTCTGGACGAGCCAGACCAATCAAGGTAGCGATCGCGGCGGTCAAGACTAGGTCTCAAGAGGGGTGAGGGTGACTGAAAGCCCGCAATGAGCACACAAAGCAAGATCACTTACATACTACTCCAAACAGTTGTTATATTAAAAATATATACACATTTATTCCAAGGCCTTTAAAACAATGACCGTAGCGAGAAAATCACAATATAACGATAGTAAACCAACACATACCATATCAACACAATATATATACAAAAACGACAGTCTCAAGCGTTAGATGCACGAAATGGGTAGTCCACCTAAAAGGGAAGGAAGACAGGCAGTGCGAAATAATGCTTAGACCCAGTTCGCCTTCAGAGGCACCTAACTAGATGGAAGTCCGAGCCCTGCGAAGAGTGGAGCCTTGTGCTCAAAAGTACCTGCACGCGCTGGTGCCAACGGGCAAAAGGAGAAGCTCTTCGAGGGAAATCAGGCAGTTCAGTTTAGTGCACAAAAGAAGAAGAACACATTCTGCGACTCAAGCGCAGCCTCCACAGTGGGCAGAAGCAGAGCGCGAGTACGGAAAAGGGTGCTGTTTGACACAGCGGGGAAAAGCAATGGGCTCCTGCAGGAGGGCGACCAGATCCTAGCTATGCTACTCACCGGTCCCCGATGCAAGCAGACCCAGGCTTCTCCGCGTCAGTTTCAGCAGCTGGCAGGTTCAGAAGAGCAGGGAACGCCTCGTCGTCGTGTTGAGTAAAAAGACGTCCCAATCGAAGAAACCCGCACAGTTTGTTACCACAGCAGGGCAACGGAGCGGCCGTGTGTATCTGAGCCAAATGTACACTACTCACTTCAGACCTGGGAACGCCAAGTGTACGAAGCGTGTGAGAGTGACAAGGACTCAAAATACTACACAACCTGGCGGCGGTTACAGAGCAAGACTCCCGTGTAAGCTGCTCAGTCAGCTGGATGGCCCAGAGACGCTTCCGAAGGCTTACTGGCAGGAGATGGTGAAGATGCCGAGAATAGCTGTTCCCGCTATTCCAAGGGTCGAAGTACAAGTACAGGCCTTCTGGTTCGATCAAAGGTGAAAAGGGTTTAACAAGGCGACAGCAGTGCAGAGGAGAAGTCCTTCAGCGGGTCACCAGCGATTCCTCGGTCCAGCCTCTTGGTTGCAGGATACTTGGCTCCTGTATTCCTTCGTTCGTGAGAACACAGGAGATCGACATGGTAGTGGTGTTTCCAGCCCCCTCTTATCCACGGTTCCCTTCGCGCCAAAACGGAGGGGACCAGACATCCCAGCCCACATCCTGGAGGCACACACAAGACATGTAGAAGCCCGCGAAAGCATCCGTGTTTCGCGGGAAAGTACATGCCCAAATAATGAAGGCCCCGGGTCGGCTCGACCTGGGGAAGGTGAAGGGAGCAAGACGGTCAGCGGACAGGACAAAGGAGCCTCGTGGTCTGGCCATTTTGGGAGCCAGGCCACCATTTTGGGTTAAGCGCGAGAAACGCGCTTAGAACGCCAAAAGGAGCTCAAAACACAAGAAACGATCGCTGCCACCATTCCCGTCCCTGAATCACTTGCACCGATCAGATACAATCCTAAACGAGTATCTAGGGCCTGTAGAAGGCTAGAGACCCAAGAGAGCTGTAACTTAGCTTACAGTGCCCTCTTGTGTCATGTTGCACGAAAGCCGCAACATGATAAAAGAAACTACGGGAAACAGCGTTCCCCGGTACTGACTGTCTTAAGGGCATCTCAGTTTCCCCGTAAGAAAGGAGCGAAAGCCCAGAGGAGTGCGGCAGAGGGCTGCACTTCTCTGGCAAAGTCAAGAACAAGGTGAAAAACAACAGCAAAAAGTTTAGGGGTTGCCACATGGAAGGAAAATTACCTACAATTACGAAATCTTTCCTAACAAGTCACATCCCACTTCTGAGACACCATATGTGAGGAATGGTGGCAACAGTAAAGACAGACACAAGTGATCACAGTTCAAGTGTTTATTAAACTGTATGCAGGTTGGAAAGCCACCAATTCTAAGCATAAATCTAAGATGGGAGCAAGCATCGACCATCAAATAAAAAATAAGGCAGTACTTCATTGCGTCAAAATAAAAAGGGCCTATACTAATAAACCTATTGCCAAACCTTACAACTAATACAAAAATGGTTTGGGGTGGTTTTCAAGGAAAGAAAGAAGTTTTCTTAAATAATATATCAGGATGCAGTAGCTTGGATTTCCCTTCCCCACGTTTTGAGCATGGGGTAAGCTGGGATCTTGGAGCACAGTACACACACTAGTTTCCCTAGCACGAGTCGACAGTTCTGTTCCAGCTTATCAGGAGCCTCGTTGGGAAAGTCTTGTTTCCAGGGTCGGACTGGGACATGAAATAGGCCCGGACACCCAATAAAAAGTGGCCCACCCCTCTCCTCAAAAAGGTGGCCCACCCTACGCCTCCAAAAAAGTGGCCCTCAAACCATCATCCGTGAATTGCGTCAATTCACGAATTTACAGAAAATGCTACTTAGGGTTCATGTGTCTCCTACATTACAACACAACTCATAAAATAACATACCTTTGCATGCAGTTCTGTCACAATCAAACAATCAATAATGATATTGTCACAAGCCACGGGAAGTTCGCAGTGTGACACTGGGGAAGCTTGCAGTGTGACACTGGGGAAGCTTGCAAGGTGATGAAGGTCAGTGTTGTAATACTGGCGTCACTGAGCAGAGAAGACGCTTGCAAGGGGTGCGTATTAATATTGTAAGGATGTGGTCGCAGGGAACTGGGAAAGCTGGGGAGTTGTCGCGATACTGCATTGAGTCAAGGGTCCTGTGAATGCATTAGTCGCTGCCCTTATATTGGGGTCGCTGGGGCTTATCGTTGCAGGATGGCTATCGTGACGCTCGTTCTCACCCCCACCTGGTTCTGCGCTCAGTGCATGTTTGATGCGCCCTGGAAAGGGTCTGTCGTGTGTTTGGGAGGTGTTGGGGTCCTGGTGCAAGCAGTCCCTTGTATTTCCTGGGAGTGTGGGGGGTAGATGGGGTAGCTAAAAGCCAAGTAACGACGGACAGACTTGGCTTTCTCTAATTCACGGGGGTGGCCGGGCCCCATAACAGAATGTTTTGTAGCGGTGAGATTGAGAAGTGAGACATGTTGGCGCTAGGTTGTGTTTTCTCTGTGCTGATTACGGGCATGCTCGAAGTGAAGGCGCTACTTTGGATAAACGGTGTTGGCAGACGTGCTGTGACCAGTGTAGGCGCCAGAGGACTGGACCAGGGAGGTCACGAGCAGCCTGGTGGTGCCTGGGCACTGACAGGACTAGTGAGCCCACTACTGGCCACAGCTGAGCACAGAAGCCTGGCGACCAAGCCTGGTCCTGGCGTCTGGCAACGGTTGTGCTCGGTTCCATGAACACCGCATCTAGGGGCTGTAAAGCCACATAGGAGTCACTGCACATATATTAGTGTAAACTGGGGCTGATAGCATCACACATGTATTCCTAACCTTGCGAAAACTCCTCGTGTGCCGACCTGGTGTTGAGCTCAGTGCGCGTGCGAGGCACCTTGGAAAGAGTCTGTCGCAGGGGTCGTGGGGGGGTTCTGTGGCAGTCACATGTTACCTGCAAGTGCGATCGGCAGCAGGGGCTGAAATCCGTGTAGTGATGGATAGAGCGGGTATACTCCATTTCTCAATAACGAATGGAGGACACTTCAAAGAACGTTTTGTAGTGGGTAGAAAGGGTGCACGTTGGTGCTAGGTGGTAGATTCCTCTGTAGTGAATACGGCGGATTGAAAGTGGTGGGGGAGGTGGAGAAATCATTGGCGCTAGGTAGCGATTTCTCTGCAGTGAATACGGACATTTTGGAAGGGAAGGCGCCACTTTGGATAAATGCTGTTGGTCACTATGGATGGCGCGGGTGCGAGCACCGGGGACAGGGCTAGGGAGGCCAACAGCGGCCTAGTGGTGCCCGGGCTCTGCCATGACTAGTGAGCCCACTACTAGCCACGTCAGAGCTTAGGGACCAAACCGGGTTGGGGCCACTGGCAACGGGTGTTCTCGGTTCCACGAACACCGCATCTAGGCGCTATGAAGCCACACAGGTGTTGCTGCTCTTACATTAGCGTTGAGGCACCTCTCTGGACACATGGTGGTGTTAACGGGCATGGCACAGCACCAGAGGACGGGGCCTAAAGTGCACAGAAACCAGGAGTCCGGGGGCAACACATGGTGGTCACTGGCCACAGTGGTCAACGGTTCCATGAGCACCGCTTCTAGGTGCTATAAAACAATCACAATCACGCACGAGGACGAGTAACAGCGCACTTATCAACAAAACTTAAGAAAACCAACTTTAAGGAAAGCTTTTCACTTTTGGTGGGGGTGGGGGCGTGAAGATTGCATATTATCATGCATTTAGGATCTGCCATTATGTTATAATTAGCGGGCGGCTTCTCCTTACCTCAAGGCCGGAGCTGCGACCTTGGGTTCTGGCTTCGGACGCTCCTGGGTCCTGGGATGCTTGGTGAGCCTCGGATGTCTGGGGGGCGCAGCGCCTGGGTGTCCTCTCTGAGCGGAGTCTCTCTCCTATATAAAAGACCAACCTTCACATCGACTCTGCTTCCGGTTTCCATTCCGTGCCAGTTTCAGCCAGGGTAATTAGGTCGATCCTTTTCAACCAGTAGAGGGTTTCTAAGTCAAAGACCTGGAGCAGTCTTTGTGCGGTTAACTGAAGCTGTGCCATAGTGCCGTAGAGTACTCTAGTGGGGCCATAAATCCCATCTGAAGGGCGCTAGACCCACCATGGCAATTTGTGTCTGTCTGTGCGGGCTCTCTGCAGGCTGCAAGCTCTCCCCGACTAGTTGGATAAACAGGAGCGTGGTGGGATCCGGCGGCCTGGGCTCAGTTTGCAGGGAGGGGCGGGTTGTGTGCTACAATCAGAATCAATGATCTGATCTAGTCTCGTGTGTGACAGCCTTCAGGCGCCGCTCCTCCTGCATCCTGCCCTGCTGCCACAGTCCTTCAAGGGCGGGCGTTGGCGAGCAGTTGCAGGATGTTACTTTTTTTTCCAAAACACTGGGAACGGTGCCGGCTGAGGCCCGCTCCCAGTGTTTTGTGAAAAAGTAACACTTCCTTCACTATCAGTACACTTGGCGCCCTGGTGTCTCGCACCGACTTGCTGCCTGCAGGCCCAGATCATGCAGAGCAGGTCAGAGTAGAAAGGGCCTGCAGGCAGCCCTGAGCCGGCGCGAGACCGGCCCAGTCATGGGCTTGAAACCCGGCCCCTCGCTCACCTCTAAGGATTTCGGATCGGCCACAGGCCGATCGGCCGACGGGCCAATCCAACCCTGCTTGTTTCTCTTGAAAGTCTCTTGCCCTCGAGGGCCTGAAATAAATAACAAATAAAAGTTCCTTCAACATAAATGAAAGTTGGTTTCACTTTGGATGAGGATTTTTCACCCCTGGTCCCCCTATTCTGGGTTCTGACCCTTCTTTACTTTCATCCTCCCTTCTCTGGATTCACTACGGCTTGTCCTTCGCTCATAAATCTTAAAATCTTTTAAAACTGTTCCAGTGGGCATTCCTCAGCCGGGTTTACTCTTGTCAACACACTGTTTCCTGAGACTTTAGACTTAATCCCTTCTCATCAGCATCCCTCAGTCGGGTTCACTCTTGCCAACTTCACATTCATTAAGGTTTGCAAGATTCACTTCCCTTGTTTTGTCACAGTTCGTAGGTCAAAGGCTTTTGACTGTACGGGGATTTTGCTTGACCTCCTGTATTACCACTTTCACCTAAGTTGATGGCTCTCCTAAGGCCATCTGGTTTCTGTAGTCTCATTCACACAGGGATCAAGCAAATAGCGCCACATGGTGCCGGTTCCCTCTGTAGCTGGTCTCCCCTCAACCCTTTTACAGTTCTTTGGAACTTCGTTCATTTCGCCACTTTGCGTCTTTCATCCTCCATAGCCCTGCTCTTATCAGCTCTTCCCTTGACTCACCGGCTGTGATGAACTGTTTGGCTTTCTTCGTAACTGGAGTCAAGGCCGGTACCATGGTAGCAGGAGTTTCCCGCACTCCCGCTTATCAGCGTCAACACGCTCCATGCACCGTTGACATCTGTTGCACCACATTTGGGCTATTGTCCTCGGTCTTACGATTCCCCCTTGTCACACCTCAGAGGACGGTTCACACATTCCATGCTCTTATTATGAAATGAAGGAGGCACACGCCCTTCAGGGCTGGTAACTGCAAGCTTTTTCCAGTCGTTTGGCAAGGTATACAGTGCTTTGCTGCCCCATTCTACCAGCGTTGGAGGTTGCCGTGGAAACAGGCTATAGCAGCAGGCTGTTGCCAAAAGACTCTTGACTCCTCTGTTCCACTCGCAACATGTGACACAGGCCACCAATGAACGCCCAGAGCCTCGTCCTCAGCAAGGACTCATAAGCGCCATGGACCAACCGAAGGCAAGTTCAAGTTAGCTCCCAGCTATCCTCGAAGTTCTGTCTTCTCTCCCGTCTACCTTTACCTATGTTTGGATATACTGTGTACCAAACCCTGCTTTCATCATTCCGGACTGTCTCTGCTTCACGCCTGGACTCTCCTGAACTCCTGTGTACCGACTCTTGCTTTTGTTAATACGGACCGCCCCTGCATTAATGATTGACTCTCCTGAACTCCCGTGTACCGACTCTGCCACCTTCGTTGACACAGACTGCCTTTGCATCACATCTTGGCTCTTCTGCACTCCTGTGTACCGAATCCTACTTTCCTTGACACAGACTGCCCCTGCATGATGGCTTGACTCTCCTGAACTCCCGTGCTCCGACACTGCTATGGTTTACAAGGACTGTCCTTGCCTCACGCCTTAAATTCTCTGGAACTGCTGTGTATTGACCTCTTTCTACGCTACCCCGATTGTTTCTTCCTTACCCCTGGATTCTGGAACTATTGGTCTCAACCTCTGTGCACTACAGGATGCCCTGCAGCCAGTGCACTATCCCGACCCCAGTGCACCCCTCGTGCCGCTCGGGTCAAGTTTTCCTGTATTAACCTACCTTTTTATTATTTTTTTCGGTCGATGCTGGTCTTCATAACCCTCTTCATCACGTTCACGCTCTCTTGCTACAGAACGGTAAGGATATCTCTGTTTACCTACGGTTATACTGTAACTCTATTGTCCCCATGGAGAACACATATCAACCTTCCTTTTTCTTACTCATGTAGGGATAAGGCCACTTTGACTACTGAAATACCATCTTCTCTAGGAGGGAGTTGAAACAGTTAGAACAGGTGGATATAACTCACTACTCAGTCAATTATTCTTTAAACACTATTGACCTGTGGATTTTTCCCTTCCAGCTCGTTTTGTGGCGTTGTGCTCTCCCCGTGATCAGCCCCTTTGTCTGCCTTATATTCAATCAGCAAAGGGGCATATCAAAGAAAAGAGGTTTGCCTCAAGAGAGGAGGCTTGGGTTCTAACAAAACCCGGGCTCTACAATCAATCACGAAATTTAGGATTCCGAAACCAGTCTCTTCGCTTCATCCATTCACCGGATCGGTGAGTAACAGAAACAGAAGTCATGGAAACTGCAGACCCCCTGGCTACCCTGATACAGCTGGTGGCAGACCTGCAAACTGATATGACCGCAGGGCATGGCGCTTTGCGTCATAGGATCGACAGTCTGCAAGACTTGTCGAGCACCCGCAGTCAAGGGGGTGATACTTCCGGGGCTACCGCCTCCGCCTCCGCCTCTGGTTATCCTTATCCTAGACAGGAGCCGACTCCTGTCCTCATGGCCACGCAATTTCCTTTGGCTCCCCTGGAACATTTTACTGGTGACCCCAAACAGTACCTGACCTTTATAAATCAGTGTAAATTGCATTTCCTCTGCCGTCCTTCAGCCTTTCCTTACTCCACTACTAAGGCAGCGTTTGTTCTATCATATCTTGGGGGTACTGCTGCAGCCTGGGCCAATCCTCTTCTAGAAAAAAACAGCTACATTCTGTATGACTGCAACACACTTATTACAGAAATGAATAGGGTCTTCGATACCCGCTATAAAACACAAGCAATGGACCTGGAGTTCCTGAATCTTCGACAAGGAAACACTCCTTTGCTTATGTACGTGGCCTGATTCAACCAGCTAGCTGCCTAAACGGACTGGCCTGAAGAGAAGAAGGCAGCGCCTTCTTCAAGGGTCTTTCAGAGGAGCTCAAGGACACCCTTGCTACTGTCCCTGTTATCCCTACGGTATTTGGTGAACTGTTAGATCTGGTTCTGCAGATCGACACTCGCAGGGCAGAAAGAAAGGGGGAACGTAAACCCCTGCCACAAGCTTTCCCTTCGTGCGAAGCAGCTGGCCATCAATCTTCTGTGCCTGAGCCAATGCAGGTAGGGTCTATACATGGTCCTCTGACCCCAGCTCAACGAAAACACTGCAGATCGCACTATTTGTGCATGTACTGTGGGTCAGCCGAACACAAACTCAATTATTGCCCTAAAAGACCCGTTAAGAAAACGGGAAACGCAAAAACCCAGCAGTAGAAGGAGTCCCTATGCCGGGGGTGTTCTCTTTGGACTCCCATGGAACGTTGCCCTCTGCTCCAGTCAGTCTTCCAGTAGTCTTCACACCTGTGTCTGATGTTTCCTCTCCGGCCATGGCCATAATAGATTCCAGCGCTACTGGGAATTATATGGATTAGATATCGCTAATGGCATTCACGTAATGACTAAGGCACAACCAGAGACCATTCATGCAGTAGTGTCAGAATTCTCCTTCAATGGCTTGACCCCATAGTGTAGAAGAAGAATTGTTCCCACTAATGTACCCCTCTGGATGTACCAAGTAACATGCAGAGGGATCGATTAATTGAAAGACTGGATTCCCCCGAGACACCAATGGCTGCAAGGAAAACACGTATGATTAGTGTTTATAATTACAATATGACACTCAAGGCAAAAGGCAGAGATTAAACTGACCTGTGCTATTGTGGTAGATAAATCAAGAGGTCAGTTCTAAAAATGCACAGTATGGTATCAGGTGGTCTATAAACAAGAGGGTTTGGAAAAACAATAAGTGTGAAATAATTATACATAGGCAGATAAAGCAGCAAGAAGAGAACTAGTCTTACCAGGATGAATCTGTGAGTTCTTGAAATATGACAATGAGGTAAGTTCGTGACAGGTAAAGAAATCCAAAATTTCTATCCCGCCGGAACGCGGACGACTAATGTCCAGAATTCCCTGTACCGATGAAATGAGGACGCCTAAAGACACACACACCCACAGAAGTCTCTAGTCCGTGTGTGGAACGGAATACTATCAGGCAATCCAATGTAAAGTTCCGTGAAGCAGGGAGTTGGATCCTGAGAGAAAGCCGGGTCGACGAGAAAGCAGGCGGTTAACAGCACGTGGTCCAGTGAGACAGTCCGGGTCGTAGAGCAGGCGATTCAAGACAATATCAAGGAGTAAGCAGAGCGAGGTCCAGTGAAGCAGTCCGGATCATAGAGCAGACGATTCAAGACAATACCAAGGAGTAAGCAGAGCGTGGTCACGATAGCGTAGCAGATGGATCCGTTAATCAAGAAGTGCAAAAAGTTACTAAAACAGACAAGGAGCAGGCAAAAGGTGGGTCACAAACAGAGCAAGGTTTGGCAGCATAAACTTCATAAACAACCAGAAACAACGTTAATCAGAAGCAGGGTGCAAATGCAGGGGTTGGGCTAATGAAGGCTTGATCACGTGAGCCCGCCGTCCGAATCCAAGACTTCGGGACCTTCCCCCTAGCAACGGACGCCACAATCTCCATGGTAGCTTCCAGCTACCATGGAAAGGAGTCTTCCGGACTCGTAAACGTTGATGAACATGTTTGTTTGTGTCAAGGGAACTTTCACTGAGCTGCTTGTTGCATAAAGCAACATGCTGACG
Source organism: Ambystoma mexicanum (assembly GCF_040938575.1). Classification (NCBI taxonomy): domain Eukaryota; kingdom Metazoa; phylum Chordata; class Amphibia; order Caudata; family Ambystomatidae; genus Ambystoma; species Ambystoma mexicanum. The sequence continues at coordinate 155,535,180 of NC_090941.1, read as the reverse complement.
ATTAGTGGTAACAATGGGTCTTGGATTCTGCGCACAGCGCTCCAGACCTTTAACCATGACAAGTAGATGGCACCTCTTTAATCTCAGGCTTGGTCACCCAACATACGTCTCCTATCCGCATTCATATTGAGGAAGGCCATTCTGAGAACATATCCTTCGACCTGATCAAAGCACCCCAATTCAGGGTTATTCTAGGCATACCCTGGCTATAACACCATAACCCTGCTATTGACTGGTCCTTGTTACGTTATGTTATGTTATGTTATGTTATGTTATGTTATGTTATGTTAGTCAGATTTATAATGCGCACATACACCCGTGGGCACCATGGCGCTAAGAGTAGAGGAGGAGCAGAAGGGACTAGAAGAGCAGTGTTTTGAATGATCGCCGGAAACAGAGATGATCAGTACTAGCACGTAGCGGAAACAGGAGTTTATTCCAGGACCTTGCGGCCACCACAGAGAAAGCACATCCCCCATCCTAGCCAGCCTGATACGAGGAACCAGAAGCAATAGGGCAGACTGGGAACAGACGGGACCCGCGAGGAGACCATGTTGGATGCACCGGCACCATTCTGGGTGGTGCCGGTGCATCCGGCCTCCCCTTTCCCATTGAGCCCTATGGGCTGTAATGACCCGGCGGGGCCGTAATGACCCGGTAATTACCCATTCCTAAGCGCCGTGGCTGTTATACCGGCATGGCTACCGCCGGTATTGTAATGAGGCCCACTGTAGCCATTTTACAGGCGCATGAGGGTACATATTGGGAGAACTTTTCATGGAGATATTCAGCTCCTTGTTTATAGAAGGCACGGTGGACAATGCAAAGTGATTGAGGGTCATACAGTTCCCCTCGCCAGTCTGCAACGACAATTGTTTCCAAAACATGAGCGTATCGCTGTCATGACCTACAGAACACGCCCCTTTTGGACTTCCTGGTCCTTGTCTCAACGGGGCTTGCACTCCCTGGTACTCCCAACATGGCCGTCCAGCGTGAAACACATCCTCGCTCTACACGTTGGACGTAGCGTGTTCTATTAATAGACCACGCCTCCCGCAGCTCCGCACGTCTCAATGCTATTGCGAAGTAGCGACCAGACGTGTGCTCGGTAGCTCGCGGTATTGCTTCCCTGATTCTGTCCCTACTAACTCCATTCCTAGTCCCTCTCCTTTCTTTCTTACTTCCTGGACTCGTGTGCTGAGTAGTGCACTTTCTTTATTTCCCGGATTCCTGGATCGTTGCATCCCGGAACTTGAACGCACGCTGGAGTCGGAAGAGACTCGTGCAGCCTTATTCAAAACCCAATCCGTCCGCAAGAAGGCATCGACCAAGAAATCCAGCAAAGATCGGACTCAGGTGAGAAGGGGGGAACTCCTTGACAGTTTGAGATGCCACCCGACCAAACTCGATATGGACATGGAAGCGGCCGTTCAGGACCTGATGCGTGGCATGCAAGAACTAGCAACCGAGGTACAGAATCTAAAGGCGGAAAACGCCGCTCTCAAACAATTAGTTCTATCCTGTGATTCTGCCACAAAAGAAAGTGTGTTGCTGGGCGGCATAGTTGACAAATACGTTGGGTCGCCAAAAACCCTTCGTGGATTCCTGGATTCATGTCTGGTCCACTTTACTTTTAAGCCCTACTACTTTTCGACTCCCAGGGCTAAGGTGGGTTTCATAATTTCTTACCTTTCAGGAAATGCCTTAACCTGGGCTACGCCCGTCGTTAATTCCGGCGATGCTCTCCTAGATGACTATGATGGGTTCATACAGGCCCTTAAAACCGTCCAGAACAGGTCTATAGTGCCCAGGAACACCTGTTAGACTTTCAGCAGGGATCCCAGCATATGCTCACCTTTGTAACCCGATTCAAGCAATTAGCCAAGGAAGCTGATTGGTCCCCTGAGGCGAGTTTTACCCTTTTCAGGAGAGGACTGAATGAGGAGATTAAGGATGAGTTGGCCAGAGTGGCTCACCCAAACTCATTTCAGGCACTAATGGACCTTGCCATGCAAATAGACTTTCGTATCCAGGAAAGGAAGGCAGAGAAGAAGAAATCCAGAGGAAATCCTCCGAAAGTGTCCTTTGAGAGCACCACCAAGACGGACACAAACCCAGGCTCAGTCACTGAACCAGAACCCATGCAGACAGGAGCCATCCGTGGACCTATATCCCCGCAAGAAAGGATGAGAAGGATTCATACGGTGTTGTACATGTATTGTGCCTCAGATAAACACTTGGCTAGGGAATGTCCTCTAGCCCCTCCTCAGCGTTCGGGAAATGCCAGCTCCCGATCCTAGATGGAGCAGAGCTTTGGGAGAGAGATGTTTGCTCCACATCAATTCCATCTTTGAACTCTCCTGGACAAAACAATTTGGTGATACTGCAGGCCTTCCTATCGCCCTCCAAGAATAAGACCTATTCCATTTTGGCCTTGGTAGACTGCGGAGCTATGGGAATATTCATTGATCAAGATTGGGTTGTTAGTCATCACATTCCATACGAGACACGAAGCACCATGCAGCCGGCAGAAGCAATCGACGGAAGACCACTCACTTCAGGGCCCATAAGCCTGCAGACTAAAGAGATCCAGCTTTCTATAAACCATTACCAAGAGCGGATTAGATTCGACATCATTAAGTCAGCTCATTACCCCGTGGTGTTGGGTATGCCCTGGTTACAGAAGCACAATCCGTATATCAATTGGACAGCAGGATCACTATTCCTAGGCTCAGAGTTTTGTATGTCTCACTGTCTATTCCTGGATCCCTCCCAGACACCCGCTTTATCTGGTCTACACCGCAAGATAAGGCATTCCAACGTTTAAAGGCAGAGTTCACGCAAGCCCCCATCTTAGACCAACCCGACATAAATCGACCATTCCTAGTGGAAACGGATGCCTCTAACTACGCCATAGGAGCAGTGTTGAAGCAGGAATTTGAAGATAAACTGGAACACCCCATTGCTTACCTTTCACCCTGACTCCCAGTGAGACACACTACTTCGCCCTGGAAAAGGAACTGTTAGCCATCCGCCAAGCCTTCACTGAATGGCGACATCTACTTCTGGGTGCTAGACACCCAGTTCAGGTCCGCACGGACCATCGGAATCTTCAAATTCTACAGTCGTTGGAGTGTAGGAACAGTCATCAGGCGCATTGGGCCTACTTATTTGCTCAGTACCAGTTCCACATCACTCATGTTCCCGGATCACAAAACCTGATTGCTGATGCCTTATCTCGACGTCCTGACTATGTAACTACTGAAGATAGGGTCTATCCTAAGATGTTTCCCCACACGATCCTTGTAGCTCAAGCAGTCAATCTCCTGGAAGAAATTTGAGTTCAAACCCAATACCCTGATCTGTGGGAGGATATTTCAAGGAAGAATCAATGGAATCTAAGAGTCAAGGAAGGATATTTATTCAAGGACAATGCACTGGTCATTCCCACACAGAAATTACAACAAAGAATAATAAACCTCTGTCATGATACCCTTCACTCCTCGTCCGAACTTGCTGGAATCTTTCTGGAACACATATTCCGTCTGCATGGACTTCCTTCCAAGATCATATCTGATCGAGGACCTCAATACGTCTCACAATTCTGGAAACATCTCTGTCGCATTTTGGGAATCCAACGCGCCCTCTCATCGGGTTATCATCCCCAAACCAACGTGGCCACAGAACGTGCTAATCAGACCCTGGAACAGTATCTTCGATGTTTCGCCACCAAGGTTCAGGATGACTGGTCGCTCCTGATACCCATGGCTGAATTTGCCTACAACAATTCCGATCATTCAGCACTTAAGACCAGTCCCTTTTATTGTAGCCAAGGTTTCCATCCATCGGTTCTTCCCTCTGTTCTCCCTCATCCCACACCGGTACCTACTCTCGACTACTGGATCGAAACCCTCATCAACGTACACCAGGAGGCCAAAGAAAACTTAGAGAAGGCCAGAACACAGGCTAAGAGGTATGCGGATTCCAAAAGAAGACCAGGGCCTTCTTATGCAATTGGTGATCAAGTCTGGTTGTCCTCGAAATTATTACCCCGACATCTACGGCCAAACAAATTGGCCCCTCGGTACTACGGTCCATTTTCCATCAAGGATACAGTCTCATACTGGATCAAACTACCAGACTCCTGGAAGAAAATTCACCCAGTTTTTCACACATCCTTATTAAAACCCTACATCCAATACTCCCTGAAATCCTGCAGACCCCCTCCTCTGCTGCTCGACACCAACTGGAATATGAAGTGTCCCGAATATACGACTCCAGGTATAAATGGGGTCAGCTTCAATACCTGGTTGAATGGAAGGGATATCCTCCTAGTGAAAGAACCTGGGAAACACTTTCTAATCTCAAGGCCCCTCGACTGCTCAGAAAATGTCACCCCATACACCCGGGCAAACCTGGAGGAACGGGTCTTCGGAGGAGGCATGCTGTCATGACCTACAGAACACGCCCCTTTTGGACTTCCTGGTCCTTGTCTTAACGGGGCTTGCACTCCCTGGTACTCCCAACATGGCCGTCCAGCATGAAACACCATCCTCGCTCTACACATTGGACGTAGCGTGTTCTATTAATAGACCATGCCCCCCGCGGCTCAGCGCCTCTCAATGCTATTGCGAAGTAGCGACCAGACGTGTGCTCCGTAGCTCGCGCTGGAGTCGGAAGAGACTCGTGCAGCCTTATTCAAGACCCGATCCGTCCGCAAGAAGGCATCGACCAAGAAATCCAGCAAAGATCGGACTCAGGTGAGAAGGGGGGAACTCCTTCACAATCCCTGGAGGCCTCATGTCAAGCTATGGTGGCCTCTGTGGCACTCATTGGTGCTATAACAACTGGCTAGGGACCTCACATTCCGCCTGAGTATTTGGCGTTCCGGGGTGTCTTTGACAAGGGAGGAGCAGAGACTCTACTGCCCCATAGGCCCTATGACTGCCCGATAGACCTGGTCCCTGGTGCCAAGATACCAACAGGAAGAGTGTAATCCCTCACACTGCCTGAAGACAAAGTCCTAAAGAAGTACATCGACAAGTCTCTGGCCATGGGTTTCATCTGGCCGTCCAAGTTACCTGCTGCTTCTCCCCTCTTCTTTGTTCCGAAGAAGGAAGGTGACCTCCGGCCTTGTATAGACTACCGAGCACTGAACGTGGTCACCGTAAAAAATCAATACCCCCTTCTTCTCATTTCCGTGTTGCTGGAGCAGCTGGGCTCTTCGGTTATATTCACCAGGTTGGATCTTAGGGGTGCTTACAACCTAGTCCGCATGAGAAAAGGGGATGAATGGAAAACAGCCTTCAAAACCCGATATGGGTTATTCGAATATTAGGTCATGCCCTTTGGCTTATGCAATGCCCCTGCCACCTTTCAGGCATTTATGAATGACATATTCCATGGTTATCTCGACCGGTTTTTGGTAGTCATGTCTGCTCAGTGCTTCAAAGACTGTGGGAAAATCATCTATTTGTGAAGGCAGAGAAATGCGTTTTCAACTCCACATAAGTTGAGTTTCCAGGCTATGATCTCACTAATCAGGGCATCAGGATGAGCCGTTCAGAGGTTAAAGCCATACTTGACTGGCCCGTTCCCACAACACCCAAGGCTATCCAATCATTCCTGGGATTCTCGAACTTCTACAGATGATTCATTCATTCCTTCTCTTCCATTTCGGCTCCTCTGACAACCTTGACTAGCTCCAAAAAACCCTATCATTGGAACCCAGAAGCACAGCAGGCATTTGATGCCTTAAAATCAGCTTTCTCTAACGCCCCGGTGTTGCAGCATCCTAACCTTGTCTTGCCCTTCCCGGTTGAGGCCGATGCATCGGGTTCAGCCGTCGGGGCAGTTCTTTCTCAACGTTGCCTCGATTCAGGTGAAATGACCCTGTGGCCTTATTTTCCAGAAAATTGGCTCAATACGAACGGAACTACTCCATCACGGAGCAGGAACTGCTGGTCATTAAAGAGGCCTTTTCTGAATGGAGGCATGATTTGTTGGGGGCCTTTCATCGAGTGACTGTTTTTTCAGACCACCGCAGTCTCCTGGCGTTCAAATCTATGAAATGCCTCACTGCCCAGCAGGCTCTTTGGCACCTTTTTTTCTCTAAGTTTGATTTTACACTCACTTATCGTCCGGCCCGCTTCCACAATTGTGCTGACGCCCTGTCTCGCCTACACTCAGATACTGTCATGACCCTCGCCCAAAACCCCCTCTGGCAAACCCATTGGCCAGGTGGAGTCAGGACTCGGGCCTCTAGAGCCTGGCATCCTCTTCAAAAGCCCGCATGGGGCCAGTCCTGGCGCCTATGGCGCCAGGCTTATACACCATGAAAAACAATGTGCTTGGGAACTACTTTATTGTATTGTCAGCCAACATGGAGGCATCCACATAACTTGGTTTCTAAGAACCAAGCTATGCGGTCTAGTGTTTTGGGTGTGGTAGCCTAGGGACTACTTTACCTGGACTGTTTTGTTGGGGCTATTTAAACCACACGCGAGCAAGACAACACGCTTCGCGTTACTTTGCAGCTTGCAACGTGACGCTCACTGTGTCCAGCCATTCCCTCGAACCTCTGAGAAGCATAACCTGCAAGGAGGCAAAAGGAACATCATTAGCAGCAGCATCTTACATGCAGTCTTCATCTTTAAACACTTGCAGATACTGAGAGCAGCTTTCTCCAATCTGCACGCGTCCCGGACAGAACGACCTGAAAGAGGAAGATAGAGGCAACATTAAAGAAAGCAGTAGAGACATTTACAAGTTACGAACTGCTCAAAAGGCTTGCCTGGCTGGTCGCCTCTCGGGTGGCACCACTCCGGACATTCCACTCGTGCTGAAGAACACTGCGACCTACAAGGAAGGAAAACACAGGTTAGCAAAGGCAAGATTTCGCAGCGCTGCACATAGCGCTTACTTACCGCATCATAGCGCTCTTAATGCGCCATCATTTACCAGCGAGGCTCAACCCAGCCAGTTCGCCATGCTGAAGCTCTGCATATCTACGGGAGAAAAAAAGAGACATTTTAAACAAAGAAAGGCATGCAGGATAGCAACAAAACTAAAGAACAGCAATAAGACCTACCTGAACAATATCAAATGGGCCGGCGTCAGTGAAATAACTGGACCGCACTCGCCCATGAAAGACAACGCGCCCCTGCAAAGAAGGCAGGATGGAGAGCACACCTAATTCTACCACAAGGCAGAACCTTCTCCGCAGACCACATCAGGGCAAAGCTGAGAAGCATACCAGCGAGTACCAGATGAGCGTAACAGAACACAAAGCCTACCATAACAAATCCACCTGGGCGCCATGGAGACATCAGAAATGGACCAATTGGCCCAATTACTAGGAGAGCTTCGTGCTAGGGTTCATTCTGCCCGACAAGAGACTTATGCCCTCCGGAGAGACCTAATAGTGACCAAAGAACACACTAAAGAGATTAGCAGGCAATACTTGCAATCACAGGCAGGACAGACGCCTCTACCTGGAAGCAATCCAACGATGCAAAACCCCACCATACCACCCACTCCGGTACAGATCCCGTTACCTGGAACAGTGCCCCTGGCACCACCAGAAAGGTTCTCAGGCGACCACGGAGCTATGCGGCATTCATCAATCAGTGCCGCCTTCATTTTCTTTGTAGGCCTGGAGCATTTCCAAATGACCAAGCTCGGGTAGCTTTTGTCTTATCATACCTAAGTGGTAGTGCAGCAGATTGGTCGGTGCCTTTGGTAACCCGTGATGATCCTCTATTACATGACTTTGGGGGGTTCCAAAGAGAAATGGAAAAACTTTTTGCTTGCCATACCCAGGAACAAGCAGTAAACAATGAACTCTTGTCCCTCCGACAGGGGAATCAGGACTTGTTGACGTACATTGCTACCTTCAACAGACTGGTTGCCGAAGCTAGGTGGCCAGAAAACAAAAGAACCACGTTATTCCATCGAGGTTTACTAGGCAAATTAAAGGACGTCTTAGCCCAGCTGGTTGATCCACCCAGAGACTGTGCAGAATTCATAAATCTGGTCGTGCAGCTAGACCACCGGTTGCAGGACCGAAAGGCAGACTGGTCTAAGACAGACCCTCGGATCGTGTATGTTCGACCATGGGAAAACACACCCGTGTACCTGAGGGATACGGCCTCCATTAACAAAACAAGAGCGGGACAAAAGAAGACAACAAAAGCTTTGTTTGTATTGTGGGAAACCAGGACATTTCCTGAAGGACTGTCCAGTAAAACCCCCAAGAAGAACAGTCGGGGCCACAGAGAAGGATGAAGCTAAGAAATCGGAAAACTACCAAGCTCGACAAACGTAGAGGTCAGTTTGTCGAGTGAGAAGAAAGAGTTGCTGACCTCGCACTTTGCAATACCAGTGATCTTAATTAACCACCAACAGTCGTCAAGAATGCATGCCGTTGAAGCATACATCGATAGCGGAGCAATTGGAAATTATATTGATCAAGAACTGGCAGCTGAGATGGGGCTTCCTTTGTGTTCTAAGCCAACTATGGGCAAGGTAACCACCGTGGATGGGACAGAAATTGCTTCTGGACCAGTAACCCAGTGCACAGCCAGGGTAACCTTGCTGTGCCAGGACGGACATTGGGAGTCTATTTCATTCGATCTCATCAAGGCACCTCAGTTCAGGCTAATACTAGGGATGCCATGGTTGGTTGCCCACAACCCTTTGATAGACTGGCGGGCACGAAAATGAACCTTCCCTGGTGACTGCTCCCCTGCCTGCTATTACCAAGAGGAGAAACCCGACGTCTGTATCCCCATGACTCCCGGAGCGACAATATCAACCCTGGGAGCAACTAATACCTTGGCAAGTGAATACCATGATTTCCAGGATGTTTTCTGAAAAGACCAAGCCAATACATTGCCACCGCACAGGCCCTATGACTGTCAGATCGACCTTGTTCCTGGTGCACAAATCCCTTGCGGCAGGATCTACGCTCTCACAGAACCAGAAAACCTTCATTTGAAATCCTATTTAGACCAGTACCTTGCAAACAGATTTTTCCATCCTTCGAAGTCCCCCGCAGCCAGTCCTTTGTTCTTCGTACCGAAAAAGGAAGGAGACTTGAGAACCTGTATTGACTACTGCGCATTGAACCAGATCACAGTGAAGAACCGCTACCCCTTGCCACTTATCCCTGAGATGCTAGACCAAGTTAAAGATGCCCATATTTATACCAAATTGGACCTTCGAGGAGCGTACCACCTGGTCCGAGTCAGAAAAGGAGATGCATGGAAAACCGCCTTCCGTACTAAGTACGGCTTGTTTGAATATCAAGTTATGCCCTTCGGGTTATGCAACGCTCCTGCGGCATTCCAATATTTCATGAATTACGTCTTAAGGGAGTTAATTGATGTGTGCGCCTTAGTGTACATAGACGACATCCTAGTATACTCAGCCTCGGAACAAGATCATGTCAGGCACGTTCGTTCAGTCCTCACCAAGCTCCGTCAACATTGCTTGGTTGCAAAGCTTGAAAAATGCTTTTTTCACGTCACCGAAGTAGAATTTCTTGGTTTTATCCTTACTCCAGGAGGCATCAGAATGGACGTGCACAAGGTAGATGCCATTCTGAAATGGCCTTCACCAACGTCTCTGAAAGGGGTACAAAGCATGCTGGGCTTTGCAAACTTCTACTGCCGGTTCATCCCAGACTTCTCTCAGGTTGTGCACCCAATCACAGTACTATTACGAAAAAACAATAAAAAGTTTCCTTGGACCGAAGAAGCAGAAGAGGCCTTTCAGGAACTTAAACGAAGGTTTACCTCTGCTCCAATCCTGCGACATCCTTGTCCAGACCTCCCTTATGTCGTTGAAACTGATGCGTCCAGTCTCGCAATGGGGGCTGTCCTTTCACAGAGAGACCCGGAAACCGGCCAGCTACATCTTGTGGCCTTCTGGTTGAAAAAGTTCCCACCTATAGAGATTAATTATGCCATCACGGACAAGGAACTCCTGGCTATCAAATCCGCCTTTAAAGCCTGGAGGCACTACCTTCTGGGGGCCAGACACACCATTACAGTCATCACAGACCACCGAAACCTGCAATATCTCAAAACGGCCGAGGCCCAGTCCTCGCGCCAATTACGGTGGGCCCTTTTCTTCGCCGAATATGATTATGTAATCACATTTCGACCAGGAGTCACAAACGGAAAGGCGGATGCCTTATCTCACATGGGCATAGATGAAATAGTATATACAACTCCAGACCCAGTACCTATTATACCTGAAGACAAACTCTTGGGTATCACGACAGCCTTAACACAAGCAGAACTACGAAAAGAAATCCAACGGACAATGAATCCTGATGCCTACCCCACATGGCAAACTAAAGGAGAACAATATACCATCAAGGACCATCTACCCTTTTTTAGGGATCGCCTATATGTACCCAAGAAGGAATTACAACAGCATATTATTTCAAACTATCACGATTCACTGATCGAAGGGCATCCTGGGATCACCAAAACCCTAGCTAAGGTGAAAGAGAGAACTTTTGGTGGCCTACCTGGCGTAAGGACATCATTCAGTATATTCAGTCCTGCGGTGTCTGCGCACAAAATAAATCACAGAAACAAAAAACATCTGGTCTCCTACAACCACTGGACATTCCTCCAGTTCCATTGCACACTCTTTCCCTTGACTTCATCACTGATCTACCTCCAAGTCAAGGGTTCAACACCATCCTTGTAGTTGTGGACTTATTCTCGAAGATGGCCCATTTTATTCCTCTCAAAGGCCTCCCAGACGCAGCCACTTTAGCAAAAGTGTTCCTGGAGGGCGTGGTTAAGCTACCTGGCTTCCCTTCGGTTCTGGTCTCTGATCGAGGCAGCCAGTTTGTTTCAAACTTCTGGAAAAAATGTTGTGCAATGGCGCAGATCAACGTTCGGCTATCTACCAGTCACCATCCCCAAACGGACAGCCAAACCGAGAGAACCAATCAGACACTTGAGCAATATATACGGTGCATGCTGCACCACGAACAAAGGAATTGGAAAGACCTACTATGGATAGCCGAATATGAATATAACAATTCTTTGCATTCAAGCACGGGACAAACGCCCTTCTATACCCTTTATGGCAGACATCCATGTACCTCTGAACTAGACCTTCCAGCCATCTTGGAAATGCCAGCGGTAAAGACTCTACACACAACCATTACTGAGGCTTTCAAAAGGGCAAAGGAACACCTTATTCATGCCAAAGAAAAACAAAAGAGATTCGCCGACCAACACCGGAAAAAGGCCCCTGATTATCAAGTAGGAGATAAAGTTTGGTTAGCCACTAAGTTCGTACCCATCAAGGGAACCCGGACCTTTCATCCCAGATTCTTAGGACCCTATACCATTAAGGCAATTATCAACCCAGCAGCCGTGAAAGTGGATTTACCACCTAATCTACACATCCACCCGGTATTCCATGTGTCCCTCCTGAAACCAATGCAACCCGGCACACAGATTGGGACACCACCTAAGCCCATACTTGTTGATGGAGAACCAGAATTCGAACTCAAAGATATCTTGGACTCTAAATACTCTAGAACCAAGCTATATCACCTCGTCGATTGGAAAGGATTTGGACCACAAGATAGATCTTGGGAGCCCAGTGAGAATATCCACGCACCACGTCTAATCGGGAAATTCCATCGGAACTTCCCAACCAAACCTGGGCCAGACAGAAGGAACACCATGGGAGGGGCCTTAGGGGGGAGTGCTGTCACGACCCTCGCCCAAAACCCCCTCTGGCAAACCCATTGGCCAGGTGGAGTCAGGACTCGGGCCTCTAGAGCCAGGCATCCTCTTCAAAAGCCTGCATGGGGCCAGTCCTGGCGCCTATGGCGCCAGGCTTATACACCATGAAAAACAATGTGCTTGGGAACTACTTTATTGTATTGTCAGCCAACATGGAGGCATCCACATAGCTTGGTTTCTAAGAACCAAGCTATGCGGTCTAGTGTTTTGGGTGTGGCCTAGGGACTACTTTACCTGGACTGTTTTGTTGGAGCTATTTAAACCACACGCGAGCAAGACAACACGCTTCGCGTTACTTTGCAGCTTGCAACGTGACGCTCACCGTGTCCAGCCATTCCCTCGAACCTCTGAGAAGCATAACCTGCAAGGAGGCAAAAGGAACATCATTAGCAGCAGCATCTTACCTGCAGTCTTCATCTTTAAACACTTGCAGATACTGAGAGCAGCTTCCTCGAATCTGCACGCCTCCCGGACAGAACGACCTGAAAGAGGAAGATAGAGGCAACATTAAAGAAAGCAGTAGAGACATTTACAAGTTACGAACTGCTCAAAAGGCTTACCTGGCTGGTCGCCTCTCGGCTGGCACCACTCCGGACATTCCACTTGCGCTGAAGAACACTGCGACCTACAAGGACGGAAAACACAGGTTAGCGAAGGCAAGACTTTGCAGCGCTGCGCATAGCGCTTACTTACCGCATTTTAGTGCTCTTAATGCGCCATCATTTACCTGCGGGGCTCAACCAAGCCAGTTCACCACGCTGCAGCTCTGCATACCTAAGGGAGAAAAAAAGAGACATTTTAAACAAAGAAAGGCATGCAGGATAGCAACAAAACCAAAGAACAGCAATAAGACCTACCTGAACAATATCAAACGGGCTGGCGTCAGTGAAGTAACTGGACCGCACTCGTCCATGAAAGACAATTTGCCACTGCAAAGAAGGCAGGACGGAGAGCACGCCTAATTCTACCACAAGGCAGAACCTTCCCCGCAGACCACATCAGGGCAAAGCTGAGAAGCATACCAGCGAGTAACCCGGCTGGCTGGTGTCCCTGTGGATACCAGGTGAGCGTAACAGATACATGCAGCGACCCTGGGGGTCATTCCTTGCTCCTGCCCTGTAAGGTGGTGTGCGGTTGCTTTCCTCAACCATCCCTGTGGTCGCTCTTTAAAGATTGGGTTTCCTCACACCCAGATGAATGTCTGAGTCTCAATCTGGATATAGTTCAGGGCATGCCATACATCCAGGGTCGCCTGTTCATGCCTCCTGGAGAAGCGCGTGTTTATGCACTTACCTGGTGCCATGATTCTATCGTCACGGTGCATCCTGGTCAGCAGAAGACCCTGGAGTCATCACAACACTGGGCTTGGTGGCCATCCATGTCCAAGGATGTCATTGATTATCTCTCTGCCTTTTTGGTCTGTTCCCAATGCAAGTCCTCTCGAAATAGGCCCATCAGTCTTTTGCATCCTCTGCCAGTGCCACACAAACCCTGGTGCATGATTTCTATGGATTTTATGGTGGATTTACCTCCTGTTCGTGGTTTCAACACCATTGGGGCTGTGGTGGATTACTTTACCAAAATGGCCATATTTGTTCCTTGAGTGGGTCTGCCGACAGCGCCCGCTCTGGCAGTTTTTTTTCTAAAGAACGTGTTCTAGTCCTTTGGTTTGCCAACCATCATCGTGACGGACCGTGGTACCCAATTCACCTCTTGATTCTGGAAGGCCCTGCCCTTGTCTCTTCTCATTGACAATAGGTACAGTTCTGCCTACCACCAGCAGACGGACGGACAGACCGAGAGGGTCAATGCCACCCTTGAACAATATCTTCAGTGCCTCTGTCTTCGCTTTCAGGACTCTTGGTTATTAATGATGTCGCCCTCTGAGTTTGCCTACAACAACTCAGTACATACGGCATCCATGGTATCTCCATTCTTTGCTCTGTATGGCCATCACCCGCAGTCTTTGCCCTTGGACCCCGCTCTTCCTATCGACAATCCAGCTGCTCAGGTGTGTCTCCGTAACATGGACTACTTGCATGAGGACGTTCGTGACCATCTTATCTGAGCTCAAGACAGAGCCAAATGTTACGCAGACGTGCACCGGTCTCTAACCCCCGATTACCAAGTGGGGATGTGCATCTGGCTCTCCACACAGAATCTCAGAATTCCAGGAAATAAATCGCTTCTCCCAGGTTCGTGGGTCCTAATGAGATTACAGCTCTCATCAACCCTGAGGCGGTGCACCTGTCTTTCCTTGTTTCCTGGAAGGTGCACCCTGTGTTCAATGTTTCTCTGCTAAAACCTAGTCTTCCTGATACTAGTCTGCCTCCACAGCCACTTCCCATCCAGGTGGACGGCAAAGATGAGTATGAGTTAGCGGGTATACTGGACTACCAAGTGCGTGGAGGGCCCCCTTGTATCTTATTGATTGGAAAGATTATGGCCCGGAAGACAGATCCTGGGAGCCACTTGACAACATCCACTCGCCGGCTCTTTTGCATCGGTTCCATGCCTGCAGGGCGATGCTGCCGCCTTTGGGGGTGGATGCTGTCACACCTCGGAAGACGGTTCCAACATTCCATGCTCGTATTATGAAATTAAAGAGGCACACGCCCATCAGGGCTGTTAATCGCAAGCTTTTTCCAGCCGTTCGGCAAGGTATACAGTGCTTCTCTTCCCCGTTCTTCCGGCATTGGAGGTTGCCATAGAAACGGGCTACGGCAGCTTGCTGTTGGCAAAAGACTCTTGACTCCTCCGTTCCACTCACGACATGTGACCCACGCCGCCAATGAATGCCCAGAGCCTCGTCCTTAGCAAGGACTCATAAGTGTCTTCGACCCGCTGAGCGCTGCTTCTGTTTGAAGTTAACTCCCAGCTATCCTCGAAGTTCTGTCTTCTCTCCCGTGTACCTTTACCTCTGGTAGGATATACTGTGTACCGAACCCTGCTTTCATCAACCCGGACTGCCTCTGCTTCACGCCTGCACTCTCCTGAACTCTTGTGTACCAACTCCTGCTTTCATTTATACGGACGGCCCCTGCATTACAGATTCACTCTCCTGAACTTGCGTGTACCGACTCTGCCTTCATTGACACAGACTGCCTTTGCATCACGTCTTGGCTCTTCTGCACTCCTGTGTACCGAATCCTACTTTCCTTGACACATATTGCCCCTGCATGAAGGCTTCACTCTCCTGAACCTCTGTGCTCCGAGAATACTCTCTCTTACAAGGACTGTCCTTGCCTCACGCCTTAAATTCTCTGGAACTGCTGTGTATCGACCTCTTTCTATGCTACCCAGATCGTTTCTGCCTTACCCCTGGATTCTGGAACTATTGGTCTCAACCTCTGTGCACTATAGGACACCCTACAAACAGTGCACCATCCCAACCCTAGTGCGCCTTTTGTGCCACCCGGGTCAAGTTTTCCTGTACTAACCTACCTTTTTATTATTTGTTCCTGTTGTTGTTGGACTTCATAATCCTCTTCATCATGTTCACACTCTCTTGCTACAGAACGGTAAGGATATCTCTGTTTACCTACGGTTATACTTTAACTCTATTGTCCCCATGGAGAACACATAGCAACCTGCCTTTTTCTTACTCTTGTAGGGAAAAGGCCAATTTGACTACTCGAATACCATATTCTCTAGTAGGGAGGGGAAACAGTTGGCACAGGTGGATGTACATCACTACTTACTATTGGTCAGTCAAATATTCTTTAAACACTGTTGACCTGTGGATTGTTCCCTTCCAGCTGGTTTCGTGGCAGTGTGCCCTTCCAACTTTTTGAGGTAATCAGCCCCTTTGTCTGCCTTATATTCAATCAGCAAGGGGCATATCACAGAAAAAAGTGTTCCCTCAAGATAGGAGGTTTGGGTTCTACAAGCCGGGTTCTACGATCAATACGGAAGTTTAGGATTCGGAAACAGTCTCATCGCTTCATCCATTCACCGTATCGGTGAGTAACACCACTGCAGAGGGCATGGTTGTGGTGCTCCTTGACAGCCTCTCAATATTCGCCGCCTTTCTCCTCCCCTCGAACTGCCAGACTTGGATAGCTTTGTCATCGTACGGTCTGCCTTGCTCGTACTGTGCTCTCTTGCTCCACCTTTTATCCCTGTGGGGAAGGGAAAGGGCCATCAGGTGTGTATGATTCTGATCAATTGCCTGACTTTGCCTGACCTTTGTATTGGGACATGTCAGGTAAACGGCTCTGGTGTTATTCCGTTATATGGTGTGCTGTTTGAAAGTGTTTATGTTGGAAAGAGGGGGGCAGTGGTTTTGAATGTCCTACGTGGTAGTATGGGGAAAAGGTGTTGAAGGAAGGGGGATACCGTGTCTCACCCATCAGTGTCCCACTCCCACTCCCTGTGAACCCCCATCAGGGTGATCCTTCCTCACTGGACCACCCCCAGGAACTGGATCCAAATAGCGATGGGCGTGTCCTGGCCACCTCGATGACAGAGACACCTTCAGGTTTCTCACACTATTAACGGCACCGGGTCAAACGGCAGTGTTCCTCTGTGCTGTGCCACTTGTCTTACAATTACGCAGTCACTGTAACGCTCACCTGATTCCCGCAGAGGCGCCGGTCTTGACTGGGTGAATGCCGTATCTTCAAAGGTGATGTGTAACACACGGTTGGCTCTTTGGGCTGGTCCTCTGTGCACTGTATGTCTGACTCGAAGAGTAAGATGTCTGCAGATAGAAAATATGGGATTAATGAACTGGGGTTATTGGGTGCCTCTCTCCTCTTCCCTTTCTCTTCTCCTGTAGAACCCCAAAGGTTAACGCCCTCACCTTAGGTAAGTGAACGCCGAGCTCTCCATCTGCCTCGGGGCAGGGTGCCGTAACCAGTTCCTTCACTGGATAAGGGTGCAGGCCTCTTGACCTCAGAGGACTGCTGTACGTCGTTAACTGCACGAACGGTAAGTTCTGGGCGCTTCAAATGTCTTAAAAGTCTTTTGTAATGATATCTCTTGTTTTGCAGAGTTCCGGCGATGGCGGGTGGCGGGCTGATGAGAGTTGAGGATCGAACCCGCGTGAGGAATAGAAGCGCCTGGAAGCACGTAGGTAAGCGCTTGTAGCCTGCTTCACGATGCGCACTAACTGTCCCTTTTATCTTGCAGGTACAAGTTCGGAGCTTTAGAGAAGCTGAAGGGTGCTGGAATACCCACTGGATTCGGCGTGGGAAGGAGTAATGGCACGTGAGTAATAAAGTTGCCCAATGTCTTTAAACGCCCCTTCTTTTGTCTTTCAGATGCGGGATGCAGCGCCGAAGGCCTCCGGAGCGTGCAAAGAGCTGGTAAGCTTTTGTCTTTCAGATGCCGGAATGCAGTGCGAAGACCTCCGGAACATGCGAAGAGTAGGTAAGCCTTTGTCTTTCAGATGCCGGAATGCAGCACGAGGCGTTGGTGACAGCCGATGGACCAGGTAAGAGATGCGCTGCCACTGAAGACCGTAGTGCTAACCTGTTCTTTCTTTGTCTTTACAGGTGCTGCTGAAGACGGGATTCCAGGATGGTAAGCCTTTGTTTCCTTAGGCCCAGGATCAGAAGCAGAAGACACGATGAGCGTTCTGCTGCAGAGAATGCAGAATAACACAAAGCAAGATTCATCCATCGGGTGTAGTTTAAATAGCCTCCTGTAGTGCTTAGGTGTCTCCTTCCACAGCCACGCCTAGGTAAGAAAAGAGTTCCTGCTTTCCAGAAGAGTTCCAGTGTCCTGAACCTAGAGAGTGGCTCCTGCCCCACCCAACAGGAAAAGTAGTCCCAAACAGAAGAGGATCCGGGGTTCAACTGGCAGGTAAGTAAGCAGCATGGTCTGCTGCAGGTAAGTCCACCCAAGCATTATGAGCCCGGCGCTTCCAGCGCTGGGACTGGGCATCTTTATGAGCCTGGTGCCACTGGCGCCAGGACAGGGTCCAAAAGGTCCCAATTGGGACTGGCTGGCACTCGGAACCGGGGTTATGGGTCTGCTTCCAAGGGAGTCGGGCAAGTCCTGATCTTTTGGAAGCAGAGATCATGACAGCACCCCCCCTCAAGGCCCCTCCCAAACCGGGCTTCTCCGGGGGTTTGGGCTTGTTAGGAAATGTTCGATGAAATCTTTTGATTAGACGAGGCGCGTGGACATATTCTGCAGGTTCCCAGGATCTTTCTTGGGGACCGTAGCCTTTCCAGTCAATCAGGTAAAATAGTTTAGATTTGGAGATCTTGGAATCCAGGATGCTTTTGACTTCAAACTCGAGTTCTCCATCAACTAAAATAGGTTTTGGAGATGTAGTTAGTCGGGTTTGAGGTTGCACGGGTTTTAATAGAGAGACGTGGAAGACCGGATGTATCTTCATGTGAGGGGGCAAGTCCAACTTGACCGCTACTGGATTTACTATGGTAGTGATGGAATAGGGACCAAGGTATCTTGGGTTGAATGTGCGTGGTCCTTTTAGAGGTAGATATTTGGTGGATAACCAGACTTGATCTCCTACTTGATATTGGGGGGCTTCCTTCCGATGTTGGTCTGCTCCTTTCTTGTATTGTTCTTTAGCCCTTTGAAGGTGAGAAACGGCTTCCTTAAAGGCTTGGGTGATTGTAGAATGCAGGTGGTCTACTGCTGGTGTTCCAAGATCTTGGAGTGGATCCAACTCCGAGGTTCGAGGGTGACTACCGTATAAAAGAAAAAATGGGGTCTTCCCAGTTCCCGAGTGGACAGAGTTATTGTAGGCATATTCGGCTATCCAAAGGATATCTTTCCAAGTTTTTTCAGTTTGTTGTAGCATGCAGCGCAAATACTGTTCCAGAGTTTGATTGGTCCTCTCGGTTTGTCCGTCGGTTTGAGGGTGGTGGCTGGTCGAAAGTCTCACATCAATTTGAGCCGACCGACAGCAACTTCGCCAAAAATGAGAAATAAATTGACTACCTCGATCCGAAATTAGAACTGAAGGAAAACCGTGCAGTCGGACGATGTTTTCAAGAAATTCTCGGGCCAGAGTTGCTGCTGTTGGTAAGCCTTTGAGTGGAATGAAATGCGCCATCTTGGAGAATAGGTCCACGATTACTAGGATCGTATTGTATCCGGAGCATGGAGGTAGATCGGTGATGAAGTCCATAGAAAGCGTATGCCAAGGGCGAGGCGGGATGTCAATAGGGCGTAAGAGGCCGGCTGGTTTTTCCTTTTGACTCTTGTTTTGGGCGCATACTCCACAGGACATTATAAAGTCTCTGATATCTTTTTTCCAAGACGGCCACCAGAAGTAGCGCTTGATCTTTTCTGAGGTCTTGGTCATACCGGGATGTCCTTCCATTAAAGAATCGTGATAACAAGAGATTACCTTTTTCTGTAAATCTGTGCTGGGCAGGTATAACCGTTCGTGGAAATATAATAGGTTGTCCTTCACCGTAAAGTCCTTTCCCTGCAGATGCCAATTCTGTATGTCTGCTGGAGTTACCGGTAGCCTGGCTTTATCCTTAACTTCCTCTATGGATTGTGTGGCGATTACACCTAGAATTCTTTGTTCGGGAATGATAGGTACAGGTTTAGGATTGATCAAATGTTCTTCCACTCCCATCCGAGAAAGGGCATCAGCTTTACCGTTTTTTGTACCAGGTCGATAGGTAATTATGAAGTCAAACTCGGCAAAGAATAGTGCCCAACGGAGTTGCCTAGAGGATTGAGCTTTTGCGGTTTTCAAATATTGCAGGTTTCGGTGATCGGTAATCACAGTAACGGTGTGTCGGGCCCCCAGAAGATAATGCCGCCAAGCCTTAAAGGCGGACTTGATAGCTAGAAGTTCCTTATCAGTAATAGTGTAATTGATTTCAGGAGGCGAGAATTTGCGGGACCAAAATGCCACGGGATGCAACTGATTGGTTACTGGGTCATTTTGTGATAGAACTGCCCCCATGGCAAGGCTCGAAGCATCAGTTTCAACGATGTAAGGGAGTTCTGGGCGAGGATGTTTTAAGATCGGTGCAGAGATAAATCTAGTCTTCGAATTCTGGAAAGCTTGTTCCGCCTCGGTAGACCATTCAAAACGTTTGTTTTTCTTTAACAAGGTGGTGATGGGCTGGACTATTCGAGAGAATTCGGGGATAAACCTGCGGTAAAAGTTAGCGAAGCCTAACATGCTTTGAACACCTTTTACGGAGGATGGCGATGGACATTTGAGAATTGCATCGACCTTCTTTGAATCCATACGCACTCCGCTAGGTGATAATATGAATCCCAAGAATTCAACTTCAGTCACGTTGAAAACACATTTTTCCAACTTAGCGAAAAGTTTGTGTTGACGCAATCTCTCGAGGACCATTTTCACGTGTTTCCGATGTTCAGTTTCCGATGAAGAATAAACGAGGATGTCGTCAATGTAAACAACAACACACACATCTATGAGCTCTCTGAGGACATCGTTCATAAAATATTGAAAGGCGGCCGGGGCATTGCAAAGTCCGAAGGGCATGACCTGATATTCAAATAGCCCATACTTGGTGCGGAAGGCCGTCTTCCATTCATCGCCCTCTTTTACTCGTACCAAGTGGTAGGCTCCTCTAAGATCCAGCTTTGTATATATGCATGCTTTTCTGACTTGGTCCAGGAGTTCAGGGATCAAAGGTAACGAATATCTATTCTTAACGGTGATCAGATTCACGCGATAATCTATACAAGTTCTAAGGTCCCCTTCTTTTTTTGGAACGAAGAACAAAGCTGAGGAAGCAGGGGACTTGGAAGGACGAATAAACCCATTCGCTAGGTATTGATCCAGGTATTGTCGGAGGTGAAGATTCTCAGGCTCGGTGAGGGCATAAATTCTACTACAAGGAGGAGTAGATCCAGGTATCAGGTCTATCTGGCAGTCATAAGACCTATGAGGAGGTAGAGAGTTAGCCTGATCCTTCCGGAAAACATCTTGGAATTCTAGGTATTCAGGAGGTAACTGGGGAGCCTCCGAGGAAATTGCTGCCAGTGCAACACCAGGTCGAGGGTGACAAGTAGAGACACATTCTGGAAACTGAACCGTTCTTGCTCGCCAATCGATCTGAGGATTGTGCTTCTCTAACCAAGGAATTCCTAGAATAATCTGGAACTGAGGTGCCTTGATCACATCGAACACGATCTTCTCATGGTCTCCATCTTGACTTACTAGCGTCACTTCTTGGGTGGTATGCGTTACTGGTCCGGAGGCTATCTCCGTACCATCCACCGTAGTAATGACGTCCTTTACAGCCTTTGGACAAAGAGTCAGATTCATCCTCAAAACCATTTCATGATCCACATAATTGCCAATGGCACCGCTGTCGACGTAAGCTTCAATCGCATGTAATCGATCCGGATGTTCAGGGCTAATGAGGACCATAGGTATCACGAAATGCGAGGTCACGGAACTGGTTTTAACGCTCGGCAAGAGGACCTCTATTCTTGTCGGGCGAGGTCGTTTCCCTGCTCAGAGTTTGTGACCCTGGTAACTGCAGCTCCTACTGCCTGCTTGGCTGGTTTCACCAGACAGTCTCGAAGAAAGTGCCCCGAGTTTCCGCAATAGAGGCATAATTGCAGCTGTTTTCTCCTTTCCCGCTCCTTTTGTGTTAGTGGTCCTTTCAGACCCCCTATTTGCATGGGTTCCCCGGAGTCTACTCCTTTGGTAGGAGTTGGTGGTTTGGAAAATACTCGAGCATCAAACTTGGAACGATCGGCCTTCCTGTTCTGCAGTCTGTGGTCAATTTGAACGACTAAGTCAATATAGTCCGAACAGTCTTGCGGGGGATTCACTACTTGGGCTAACACATCTTTGAGCTCTCCACGTAGACCTCTATAAAACAGCGTAATCCTTTTGTCCTCAGGCCATCGAGTTTCCACTATCAGTCTGTTGAAAGACGCAATATAAGCCAAAAGGTCTTGATTACCCTGTCGCAATGAAAGGAGCTCATTGTCCAAGGCCTGCCCCTGTGAATGTCTTGCAAACAGTTTTTCCATACTGAGCTGAAAAGCTTGAAAATCATGGAGAACCGGATCATCTTGATTAACTAGAGGGATCGACCAGTCTGCCGCATTGCCACTAAGGTACGAAAGCACGAAAGCTACCTTAGCTTGATCAGTTGGAAAGGCTTCTGGCCGGCATAAGAAGTGCAACCGGCACTGATTAATGAATACTGCAAACCTCTTTGGGTCACCAGAAAATCGTTCGGGTGGAGCCAGAGGTACATTCCCAGGTAGGTTGATCTGCACTGGGTTCGTAGAGGATGTTGAAGGAAGATTTGCCCCTGATGCGGGTAACGGAGTTTGTCCGTCTTGTGACTGTAGCAATTGTCTAGCGAGATCGTCTGTTCGCTCCTTGCAAATAATCAGTTCCCTTCTTAGAGCATTCGTTTCCTGACGGGCTGCATGCACTTCTGCTCTTAGTTCCCCAAGTAACTGGGCTAGTTGGTCGGTATCCGAGGTTTCCATAGCGCCTGGGTGGGAGTTTTGCGGTAGGCTTTGTGTTCTGTAACGCTCACCTGATTCCCGCAGAGGCGCCGGTCTTGACTGGGTGAATGCCGTATCTTCAAAGGTGATGTGTAACACACGGTTGGCTCTTTGGGCTGGAGCTCTGTGCACTGTATGTCTGACTCGAAGAGTAAGATGTCTGCAGATAGAAAATATGGGATTAATGAACTGGGGTTATTGGGTGCCTCTCTCCTCTTCCCTTTCTCTTCTCCCGTAGAACCCCAAAGGTTAACGCCCTCACCTTAGGTAAGTGAACGCCGAGCTCTCCATCTGCCTCGGGGCAGGGTGCCGTAACCAGTTCCTTCACTGGATAAGGGTGCAGGCCTCTTGACCTCAGAGGACTGCTGTCCGTTGTTAACTGCACGAACGGTAAGTTCTGGGCGCTTCAAATGTCTTAAAAGTCTTTTGTAATGATATCTCTTGTTTTGCAGAGTTCCGGCGATGGCGGGTGGCGGGCTGATGAGAGTTGAGGATCGAACCCGCGTGAGGAATAGAAGCGCCTGGAAGCACGTAGGTAAGCGCTTGTAGCCTGCTTCACGATGCGCACTAACTGTCCCTTTTATCTTGCAGGTACAAGTTCGGAGCTTTAGAGAAGCTGAAGGGTGCTGGAATACCCACTGGATTCGGCGTGGGAAGGAGTAATGGCACGTGAGTAATAAAGTTGCCCAATGTCTTTAAACGCACCTTCTTTTGTCTTTCAGATGCGGGATGCAGCGCCGAAGGCCTCCGGAGCGTGCGAAGAGCTGGTAAGCTTTTGTCTTTCAGATGCCGGAATGCAGTGCGAAGACCTGCGGAACATGCGAAGAGTAGGTAAGCCTTTGTCTTTCAGATGCCGGAATGCAGCGCGAGGCGTTGGTGACAGCCGATGGACCAGGTAAGAGATGCGCTGCCACTGAAGACCGTAGGTGCTGCTGAAGACGGGATTCCAGGATGGTAAGCCTTTGTTTCCTTAGGCCCAGGATCAGAAGCAGAAGACACGATGAGCGTTCTGCTGCAGAGAATGCAGAATAACACAAAGCAAGATTCATCCATCGGGTGTGGTTTAAATAGCCTCCTGTAGTGCTTAGGTGTCTCCTTCCACAGCCACGCCTAGGTAAGAAAAGAGTTCCTGCTTTCCAGAAGAGTTCCAGTGTTCTGAACCTAGGGAGTGGCTCCTGCCTCACCCAACAGGAAAAGTAGTCCCAAACAGAAGAGGATCCGGGGTTCAACTGGCAGGTAAGTAAGCAGCATGGTCTGCTGCAGGTAAGTCCACCCAAGCATTATGAGCCCGGCGCTTCCAGCGCTGGGACTGGGCATCTTTATGAGCCTGGTGCCACTGGCGCCAGGACAGGGTCCAAAAGGTCCCAATTGGGACTGGCTGGCACTCGGAACCGGGGTTATGGGTCTGCTTCCAAGGGAGTCGGGCAAGTCCTGATCTTTTGGAAGCAGAGATCATGACAGTCACCCATTTCCAGATCTCCACTTTTTGCTCTCCTTCTCTGATCTGCATATTTTTTTTTCTTTTCTTAATTTGTTTTAGTTGTGCATTACAAGTTTTCAAATATATCATTACTATCATTTTACCATCATTAAAACAAAATAAACAAAACATAAAAGTTATATAATAAATGGTTATGAATGCTTAAATACAATAATAACATTACATAGTCAGCATTTTTGTTTCCATTAATGAGATTTAAAATATAGTCTTGACTTTTAAAAGTCTTACAGGTAAACCTTATACAGAAGTGAGTTCCCATTTATCACTGCTACTAAATTACTCACTCATGTCCTTACAGTTGTTTTTCTTAAATGTTCAATTTCACTAAAACATTTATTGTTGATAAATGTAGAGCTATATGTTGAGCATTGAATATCTTTTTCCACATTTGATGTGTCATCAATATGCGATAGTCAGCAAAAAATGTATAGAAATATTCTCGCCTTAGTGTATTTAAGTTTGGACATTCAACCATCAGATGTTCTAACGTTTCTGATCAACTAGGTAAGTTGCAGAAACGACATGTAGATTTAAAGTTTTCCTTAATTCTAGAGGCTATGTGTGCCTTTGTAGGCCATACGTCAAACCGTAGACGTATAAGTTGTGTGCGATAATGTTGATCGGGAAATGTCTCCCAATATACCAGTATTTGATTACATTTTTTTCCAATAAAATGTCCAGGGGTAAATGTCTTATATCTATTGCATTCATGCCACGCGTCATTCCAATCCGAATACCAAAGTTTTTGTTTTGCTCGTGCAGGGTTATTAGTTAATAATTCTAGCTCAATATCAGCTCTATTCATTATTGCAATACAAGAGTGTTTCCAAGACTCTAGGGGCATATTTTTTTCTAGAATATAGCCTAGTGATGGTATTAGCGAGGATGAATACATCTCTTTACTGATGCATTTATTATATAGCATTATGGAATTCCATGAGACAATCGCTTTCATCAATATTAATCCATGCAATAGGTTTTTCCAAAAGACTCCCTCAAGATAGTTCCAATCTGGCTGATTTTCTTGAAACTTTGTATGCGTGACATGAGTTATTATGGGGACAACTTTTTATTCATAGAACTTTATTATAGGTAGATAGGCAAATTTTCCATATTGCTATCATTGACTAGTTGTCCTAGCTATTTATACTGATGTATAATCTAATTTTTTTGACTCCCTATTGTCCATTTAAAAGATGAGATATTTACATTTTTAGAACCTTGCCATTTTAGAATATTCGATTTGCCGATGTTTATAGAAAGCATATTTTCAAGTGAATATTTTGCTAATGCTTGCAATTGCAGTTGCAACAGTGCCGGTGCTCCCATGTCCCCACTCCCATAGAGTTTGATAGGACTCTATGGGAATGGGGATTTACAAATATACCGGCGCCCGACTTCCCGGCCGCCGGACTCGGAATGAGCCGGTGGCACCGGGAGGTCAGACGCCGGTAAATTATTCACCGGCAGGGTTACCGCCGGACTCGGAATGAGGTCCATAGTCTAGGATTTCAAATTATTTATCTATTTTCCATGTCGGCTGCTGAGGAATGTCACTGTCAATTGTCCCATTAAGAATGGTAAGATTGAATGTGCCTCCTATCGCCCGATATCCCTGATTAATGGCGAAGCGAAGGTCCTCGCCAAAACACTCGCCAACAGACTACTGCAAGTGATTGAGACCCTAATCCACCCGGACCAATGCGGTTTTATGCCCAATAAGTCGACTCGAATGAACTTGCGCAGGGTCCAATTGGCGCTATCCAGGGCAAAGGAGATACCAGCTCCACTCGCCCTCCTGGCGGTGGACTTCGAAAAGGCGTTTGACTCAGTGGGGTGGGATGCCTTGTGGGAGATCATGGCCAGGATGAACTTGGGGCAGACGTTTATATCGTGGGTAAAACTGTTATATGCATCCCCGGAGGCCACGGTGAGGGTGAACGGCATGTCCTCCAAACCTTTCCCCCTGGGTCGAGGCACGAGGCAGGGGTGCCCGCTGTCTCCACTCCTCTTCCTCCTGGCCATCGAGCCACTAGCGATTGAGCTTAGAGCTAACACCAACTGGAATGGTTTCGTCTGGCCGGGAGGGGGGGAAGACCGCCTTTCGCTCTATGCGGACGACCTGCTCATATACCTTAGTAACCCAGGTGTCTCGTGCCCGGTGGTCTCCCGCATACTCGGGGAATATCAGTCCTTTGCAGGCCTAAAGGTTAATGAGGCCAAAACCATCTTCTTCCCGATTCAGGGGGGTGAGCCTGCGATCCCGGAGACCTGCCCATATCGCGTCTCTATCAGGGAATTCAAATACCTGGGTATACGGCTTGACCCGACGCTCGATGGGTTCCCCCGACTTAATATACAACCAGTAATAGAGCG
This sequence comes from Ambystoma mexicanum, assembly GCF_040938575.1. Taxonomy (NCBI): domain Eukaryota; kingdom Metazoa; phylum Chordata; class Amphibia; order Caudata; family Ambystomatidae; genus Ambystoma; species Ambystoma mexicanum. Next base: position 155,509,065 of record NC_090941.1, on the reverse strand, counting down.
GTTCATCAGAGACATCCCCCACTGGCAATCTCTCCCCCTGTCCCTAATGGGCCGGGCCGCACTATTCAAAATGATGACCCTTCCCAGACTGTTGTATGTCCTCCAGAACGCCCCGTTCCCCATCCCCCGGGAAACCTTCGCACTCATCGACAAGAATCTGCGCACATTGCTTTGGGGAGGGAAACAATCCAGGATTGCCCTTGACACGCTCCAAAGATCGGTGTGGGAGGGAGGCATCGGGTTACCTTGCATACGCACCTATTACTTGGCCACACAAATAGGAGTAGTGAATGACTGGATACATGCAGACCCCACACAGCCACACAACCGTATAGAGCTGGAGACCATGTCCCCACTAACACCGCTCCAAATCCTCTACGCCACCCGCGACCAACTCCCGGCGCTGCCCAAAATGTCCCATCATATCCGGAGGGCTTGGCGGGCCGCTCATAAGCTAATTGGCTGGGAAGGCCAGCCAACACTGTCGCAACCCATATGGCACAATGCGCTCCTCCCAGAACTGGTAAAAATGGGCCCCTTCGGTCACTGGCTGACCAAAGGAATACACACATTAGCACAAATTATACAAGAGGGCCGCCTCTTGAGCTTTGAGACCATGCGCGAACGATTCAACCTGGCTCCCATGGATCGGTTTCGGCATGCGCAATTGTCCCATGCAATCCGCGCCCAATTCCCCGACACGACGGTCCTACCCCCTTGCTCCCCCATCGAGACCAATATTCTCCCGCAGTACATCTCTTCTAGGGTCACTTCCAGCCTCTATCAGGCCCTTAGCTCATTCGGGACTCCACAATTCGACGGACTAAAGGCAAAGTGGGAAAGGGACCTGGGCCCCCTGGAACCTGAAGACTGGGTAGAAGCATTAATGTCCCCCAGAGAAATTGGGATAGAATCCAAGCTTAGGCTCATACAGTTGAGGATCCTACATCGATCATATCACTCGCGCACTGCAATGGCCAGATGGGGTGGAATAGAAGACGAGACATGTGTCCGATGCAAAACTGAACCCGCCACCTTCTACCATATGATATGGGACTGTCAGGTGATACAGGCCTTCTGGGTGGAATGTGTTAATACAATCTCAGCCGCTCTGGGGACACCAATTCCCAGGGACCCCAAGATGGTACTATTGAGCATTGGAGGAGAAGTAGACCTGTCCAAACATGAAAAAATGTTCTTGGCAACGGCGCTGGGGGCGAGCAAAAGGCTTATAGCGGCCAATTGGGGGTCGGACGAACCATTGAGCCTGAATCGATGGAGTAACGAGCTGGACCGAGGTGCTACCTTAGAGCGCCGAATTTATAATGCAAGGGGCTGCCCCCGTAAATTCGAGAAAATATGGGGCAAATGGCTAGATGCTCAATAAGCTCTGTGGGTGGGGGTGCACCGGTAGTGATGCTTGCCTTGTTTGCCTGCCTGGTCCTATTGTTGTCTTGTTGTCTTCTGGTCCTCGGCCCTACGGGCCCCGTTGATATGGACGACTGCCTTCAACTTGTATACTGCTGAGATTGCCTTCCACATGTATACTGCTGATTCATGTCTTATTCTTATATGTCTCTTATGTTTTGTTGTTTAAATTCAATAAACAGAGTTATTTAAAAAAAAAGAATGGTAAGATTTTGTTCCTTCATTAGGTTTAACAACCTAGTTGCTTTCTACTATATTATTCTTATGTGTAAAACACAGTGGGCCTCATTACGACCCTGGCGCTAATGGGTTAACGGCGCCGTAAAAGGCTGCTGCGCCGTTAACCCATTAGGTCTAGACCAGCCGTTAAAGTAGGTACCCGCAAAGGGACCTTGGTGCTAAGTACGGTACCGCAATTTGCGTACTTAGCACCAATGGGGCACCTATGGAGCAAAAATGGGAATGGGGAAGGGACAATGTTCAATGGGGAATTACCGCCCCGCCAACCTTGGAATGGGGTGGTAATTCCCCATTGAACATTGGCGGACTTGTTACGATACCGGCTCCAACCATGGTGCTAATAGCGCCATGGTTTAACGCCAGTATCGTAATGAGGGCCAATATATTAAGGTCTCTTACTACTAAGATTCTATATTGTTGTTTTTCAAGAGCAATTAGCATCTGGTTTAACAAATCAAAACATTCATCATCATCTAATGGTCGGCGTTCCAATATAGGTTTAATATGGCAGTGTGGGTCGCCAGGGGACACAAGGCATTAGGTAGTACATGTTTTGCTAATTGTATACAAGGATGTGGGGAGGCATTCATATCCAATTTAAGGGCAATCAGAAGACAAGCCATTGGTCTACCTAATGGCTGTTTAATGGCAGGGATCCAAGAAAGATCGTAATTTGGCCATAAGGGTTGGGTTGTTATCCACGTTTCTTGTAATATGTTGTACAGATTGCCAGAGGATGGTTGATATTTGCAGACATCAGATATTTAAAACCTCTGGTATTCCACACAGCCATCTTCACACACTGATAGATCAAGTTCGATTGGCATTAATGATTTGCATTGTGCTTTGTCTCTTTAATTGCGTTTTAAAGCCACACCCAAGTTTTTTGTTCTGCATAGTTCTTATTATCAATATACACTGCACGGGTTAGTTGGCCTCTATTGCCCTCGCAATTTATGATTAGTTGCTCTGTTTTTTTTATTGGCTAACATTTTGGGCCTCATCACGAGTTGGGCAATAAAGCCGGCGCTATTCGCGCTGGCGCGAATAGCCCTACCGCCAAACCCCCCGGCGCTATTAGCGCCGGATCACGGGTTTGGCGGAAGGGTTATTGCCCATTCCCCATTGGGCCCATTCGGGAATTCCTCATTCCCCATTGGACCTAATGGGGAAAATTCACGCTATTACTGTCGGCGGATTTCCCACCGGCGGTAATCGCGCCGAAAATCAGCAATTTTGCAGCAGATTTCCCCCCAGCTGAGAGCTGGGGAGAAATCCGCAAAAGCCATGATCTGGCGGACCCTTAAATGCGGCGGTAATAGCGCTTCTGCCGCATTTAAGGGTTACCGCCAGACTCGTGATGAGGCCCTTTGTTAGGGGTTTACAAGTTGTCATGCTGTCTGTCTGGTTTTAAACTTAGTCTTTGTCTTACGGTGTCCCATTGCTTCGCAATCGATAAAGTTAAGCCTTTGTGTGCTAATATATTTTTTTCTGTCCAGATAGTCTCTTTAACTATTTGTGAGGGTACAGTTAAAGATACTGGGCCTCATTCCAAGTTTGCCGATCCGGTAACTACGGTACCGGTAAGCTTGTCAGTACTATAGTTACCGGACTGGCAAACTACATGGTCTGCTCGCGGATGCCTTGCCGCCCGCCAGGTCTGACCTGGTGGGCAGACCGGCACCTGTGAGCAGACCATGTCGGATGCACCGGCACCATTCTGGATGTGCCGGTGCATCCGGCCTCCCCATTCCAATTGAGCCCTATGGGGCCGTAATGACCCGGTAATTACCCATTCCTGGGCGCCAGAAAAAATTATACCGACGGCAGCCATGCCTGTTATACCGGCACTGCTACCGCCGGTATTGCAATGAGGCCCACTGTATCCATTTTACCCGTTCTCTGAAAATAGACTGCTTCAATATCATGGAAGTCAATTGGTTTTAAATTTTGGATATTCTTAAAAACAGTTTGAATAATTGATCTATTGGGAAAAGGGTCTCGTCGTTTTCTCTCATCCATTTGCAAGTTTAACATATCATGGCAATGCAATGTTCTTTCTGTTGCCCTGACTGGAGAAGAGGGATCTTGTATGTTTTTGGAATAAGTTCCTGTACGTAATGACCACCTCAATTTAGGGGTTTGATGTGATCTTTCTTTTGAGGTACCTGAATAGTCTGTTGTGTCTGAGGTATAACATCTATCAAGACTCACAGATGGTTTGCCCTTGTTTGGTTGCCAGAGAATAAATCGCTGATACAGCGATTTGCAATACATGCCCTTTTTTGTTCCATGGTGGCGAAAGTAATATTTTCAGGGGACATATTTTCCATAAGGAAATTTCGATTAGATATTTTGCATAGATCCTCCAACTGATCTTGTTCAGGGTCAATATTTGGTAGGGATGTGATAGAATAAGTTGAGTAGTTTATAAGGTCCTCAAATTGTTCTATCTTTTCTTCTTCTTGGCTTATTGCCAATTGTTCTTTGGAAATGGGTAACTTAGCTATGGATTGAGAGTTCATTTCAGTTTCACGTGGTGGGGTTGTCAGCACATCTATGAATTTATTAGCTTTAGTGTTAGATGTTTTGTTTGGTATCAGTTGTTTTTTAAATTATTATTATTATTGTTTTTATTCTTAGCTTTGATGGTCCCTCTCTTATTTCCTTTTTTACATAGTGGTATTTGAAAGACCTCATATACAGGGTCTTGAGAGTCGCAAATTTCCACTATAGAATTCTGTAAAGCCAGGTTGTACTATAATTTCTGACGGAAACTCTAATATATCGATTTCCAAAGGCTTTGCACCCACCCCAATAGTTTCTTCAGGTTGCATATTTTGATTTAAGACATCAGCTGAAGTATTTGTCAGCACCGGTATTCTTTGACCATTTACCTCGGTTGCCTTTTGCTGCGTTAGTAAGGCAGCTATCCAATCAATTTTTGCAGCAAGTAAATTTAATGAAATAGTATGATTCTCATTTTCTTTATCCAGAGACTCGTATTTTTGTTAAAGTGTAGACGCTATTATTCATTGCCGTTGGAGTGGTTTCAAGATTAGAGAGAGGTAATTGTTTTAACCTGAATGAAGGTCTCTGGGTGGGTTTCGCAAAGGTCATTACTGAGGATACTGAAAAATGTATAGAAAGGTAAGGTGAGCCTGGGTACAATATCGGAGATTTGTTATTTGCAGCTTTGGCAATGCTTCTTGTTCAGTTTCTGGGAATATATTGCCATTATTACAAAACAAGATGTCAACTTCCTCCAGAGATTTTCCCAACAGCAAACCACTTTTGAGGAAGTCATTTGTTATACTCTGTTCCGGGTTTTCTTGCACAGAGTTGGTTGTTTGCCTTTCCTTTTTGAGGACTTGCGAGTATAACATTGGCGAATCCATGGTGTCTTGATCATGTATTTCCACATGGCAGGTCACCATGGATTCCATTTGGTTTGGAATTTGAGGGTTTTTCAGGTTAGGCTCCAGTAAAGGTGGTTCAACAGAAAGTACTTGTAGGATGTGCTAGAAGTTCTGTGTCAGTGATTTTTTGTGAGGAGGGTAAGTTGATGGCTCCCACGAGGCTACCTAAAAACAGTCACTGGTTTAATAAAGAGCGATGGAGGGGCTCGAGATTCCGCACAAGCGTTTATCATAAGATTTGAATCTCTAGGTGTTCGCTGCCAAAACATCCTAATATCAGTAATCTAGGATTTCGAACGCTTGTTTTTTCTTTTTGCAATTCTACAGTTTATCAGGGGTCATGGCCAATACTTGTGCAGCCCGGGGTGGATAAGCTTGTTGTCGAGTTCCAAGTAAGGTATTGGAGTGGCTGGGTATTGCTGTTTTTAAAGTATCTAATGCCATACCAATAATGGGTCAGGAGTTACAAGACAAGTGATTAATTTGGAACAACAGTATTGGAAACTTGAGAGAAGAGTAAAGGAAATGCGTGCCAGGTAGCAGAGGGGCTGATCAGCTGCTCAGATGAACAGCCGAACAGCACTCTCGAGCACTCCCACGATGCACGCGCACAATGCGGGTGCCCCGGAGTAAAAATAGGATTACTGGGAAAGTGGGCAGGGCCTACTCGCCCACTGTAAGTAAAGAATAAACCTATTTAGATGTTGCAATAGTTATTCCTTTGGCAAGTTCAGCTGTGCTGATGTTATTTAAAGGGCAAGCGTACCACCATTAAAGTATAATTAAAGATGAGTAGATGTCATCCATAATTTTTGCCAGAAAGGCAGGCAGGAGATGAGCACGGAGCACAGATCCAAGTGAAAGCAGCACGTACAGCACTCTGGAGCACTCCTTTGATGTGATGATCTGCATATTCCTTCATCCTTTCTTTTGCTTCTTGATCTTTTCTTTGTAATTTACAGCTCTTTTCATTAGGTTCTGATACTGGGGTCTCGTGAGGCACTCTGGAATGTATGGGGCGGCCGAACATTAATTCTGCCGGACACGACGCAGAGGAGTCCTGTGGCGTGTTCCGGTAGTCCCGCAGGAGCTGACACAGAACCTGTTCCACTGGCATGTGTTACTCACCAACTAGGTTAACAGATGGAGATGTGAGGTGAGCGATGGATTCCTCGTACTCCGACTTGATAGAAGAGCCTGGGTTTTTCCTAAACCCAGGTCTCCTCACTTGAGGTACTCTTTTGAATGATATGCCCCTCTGCTGTGAGAACCGAACAGACAAAGGAGTAGATCAAATAAAAGAGCGGGGAGAACACACCGACACGGTACCAGGCTGAAAAGGGAAAGATACAGCTCAATAGTGTTTTAGGGTTAGTTCCTGCCTATTCACATTCAAGTACTGATATCAACCTGTTTCCCCTCTCTGGAATATTCGGAGATAATCTGAAAGGCAGCGCTATCAGCACACGGGTCCCCAGAGAAAATACGGTATGTATCACTGAGCTATTCTAAATAGGCAAAGACGCTAAAGTACTGTATGGGACCGAAGGATGGAATATCAGAACTCTTACCGTTTCCTATTAAGAGGTTGGAGGATGGCTGTAGTTGAAGGAAATCCAAATGATCAATAAAACAAAACAGGACAAAATAAGAAAAAGGGAAGTTAGTAGTAGGGTTACTTAGCTCGGGCGGCACAAGGGACGCACTAGTGTCAAGGTGGTGCACAATATTGGCTGCAGAATGTCTCGTCAGTGCACAATGTCCGGTATGCGAAGAGTTCACAATAACAGGCAGCAATTGTCCATGTGGAAGTCCTGCGTTGAGTTCGCCATGTTAGCAAGTTGGTTCAGAGTAGTGCGTGATGAATGAAAAGGAACTTGAGTAATGGGCTTCGGCAGGAGGCAAAGAATGGCTGTGTGGAATCACTGCATTAACAATAACAGAATGCGTCGCTTCAGTCACAATAAGAAAAGCTAAGTCCGTCAGGAAGGCACAGTCGGCAACACCGTAGCAAGAAGGCACAATGGACAGAGTGCAGGGAGTCCGTAATACAGGCAGTGGTCGGCAGCGGCGGTTCAAGAGGTACAAAATCAGAGGGCAGCGTAGAAATAGGCAATGGCCAAGAGATAACGGGAAATGCCAGAAAACAATGATTAAAGGAGTAGCACGCTAACTGCAATCAGAAGCAGCGCTCCCTGTGCTTGTGAAGCTTTTACATTCTTTCCGGAGATGGGACCTACAGCAGCCCCCGGTTGATCCGGTCACGTGACACAAGGTACGTGGGGAAGTCATGGCAATGTCTCTCTCGGAACAGAGCGTTGCTGCAGTTGATCTCCAAGGCAACTGCCAACGCCTAAAGAACAGGGCAGCCAAGCGCTGAGTTCTATGTGCAGCGGACAATGTCACACGAGGTCTTGAAGCCTGAATACGGGCACAGGGTCCCGAAATCATAACAGCATGTGAGTGTTGTTGGATATGGTGATGGTTCTTTTTACATTGGCCATGAATCGTGCTACAGTCCCATTCGCTTGGGGCCACAGTGGGGTTACCTTTCTGTGTTGGAAACCCATGTATCTTGCAAAGTTTTGAAAATCATTGCTTGTGAACGGGGGATCGTCGTCTGATTTTACCACCTTGGGAACCCCGTAGGCTGAGAATATTCTTGTAGGCAAAGCTCGCATCTCGCAATCTTGGCCGGCATCTGTGATGAGGGCTTGGTGATCCATGATGATAGTGAACGGCTTGCCATATAAGAATACATTAACATTTTCACATGCTCATACCACTGCCAGTGCCTCTTTTTCAGCTTGTGAATATCGCTGTTCTGCCTCTGTGAGGCTCTTGCTGGCATAGGATACTATGGTTCTTTTTGCGTTGTCACTTCCTGAATGCTGTCCCAATATGGCCACTAACCTCACAGGGCTCGCATCCACCATGACGTCCATGCTTACGTTGGGGTCAAAATATGTCATGCAGACAGTTCTTGTCGAATACTTTTTGATGCTCGTCTTCTCACTGGAATTGGTGGTCCATTTTTGTGAGAACTCGCAGTGGGGCGGGTTACTCGCTGGTATACTTCTCAGTTTTGCCCAGATGTGGTCTGCGGGGAAGGTTCTGCCTGAAAATACACGAGGACTGTGTTCAAGACTGACCGACCAGGGAAAGTATCCTCCCTTCACCCCCGTATGATTTCAGCCCCTCTGGGGCCCTCTCCTCACCTTGTGGTAGAGTTAGGCGTGCTCTCCGTCCTGCCTTCTTTGCAGGGTCGTGTTGTCTTTCGTGGGCGTGTGCGGTCTAGTTACTTCACTGACACTGGCCCGTTTGATATTGTTCAGGTAGGTCTTATTGCTGTTCTTTAGTATTGTTGCTATCCTGCATGCCTTTCTTTGGTTAATAATGTCTCTTTTGCTTCCTTAGGTATGCGGAGCTTCAGCGCGGCGAACTGGCTTGGTTGAGCCCCACTGGTAAATGATGGCGCAATTAGAGCGCTATGATGCGGTAAGTAAGCGCTATGCGCAGCGCTGCAATGTCTTGCCTTTGCTAACCTGTGTTTCCCTTCTTTCCTTGTAGGTCGTGGTGTTCTTCAGCGCGTGTGGAATGTCCAGAGTGGTGTCACCCGAGAGGCGACCAGCCAGGTAAGCCTGTTGAGCAGTTCGTAATTTGCAATGTCTCTACTGCTTTCTTTAATGTTGCCTCTATCTTCCTCTTTCAGGTCGTTCTGTCCGGGAGGCATGCAGATTCAAGGAAGCTGTTCTCAAGAGCTGCGAGTAGCTAAAGATGAAGACTGCAGGTAAGATGCTGCTGCTAATGATGTTCCTTTTGTCTCCTTGCAGGTTCTGCTTCTCCGAGGTTCGGGGGTATAGCTGAACACGGTGAGCGGCACGTTGCAAGCTGCAAAGTAACGCGAAGCGTGTTGTCTTGCTCGGGTGTGGTTTAAATAGCCCCAACAAAATAGTCCAGGTAAAGTAGTCCCTAGGCTACCACACCCAAAACACTAGACCGCATAGCTTGGTTCCTATGAACCAAGCCTTGTGGATGCCTCCATGTTGGCTGACAACACAAAGTAGTTCCCAAGCACATTGTTTTTCATGGTGTATGAGCCTGGCGCCATAGGCACCAGGACTGGCCGCAGGAGGGCTTTTGAGGAGGATGCCAGGCTCTAGAGGCCCGAGTCCTGACTCCACCTGGCCAATGGGTTTGCCAGTGTGGGTTTTGGGCGAGGGTTGTGACATTTACGGCTGCTGATCTTGAATGCAGGTAACTTTGTAGGGCAATAAGGAAGGATCCACTACTCCCAGACGGCATTGATGACAATTCTTCTTGGGGAGTAACACTGCCATTGAATGGTAGGGACTACAATTCCCAGAAGGCACAGGAGTAATGGTACGGGTAAGCCAGGCAGGCAAGGAAGACTCAGCTGAGGGCAATAGACCCGCAGTAGGAGCACAGAGCAAGCGGAAAGGCTTAAGAAACTGAGCGGACACAGAGCAGAAGAAAGCTCTGAGAGAACACGGAGCGGAGGAGCGAAAGAATGAATGCTGACAAAAGCAGAACGAGCCGCAAGAAAGGAAGGTGGGTGAAATGGAGCAAGCAAAAAGAGGAAAGCAGGTAAGCAACAGGTAAACAAGGGTTAGCAGAGCCACTAGAATCGTGGATGGAGAACACAGCGTGTAAACCCGAGGAAGGAGGGTTGCAATGCATTGTTGCATCTGTGTGATGTGTATATGTACGCGACGCAACATGCTCGACTAGAACGCTGCATTCGGTTCCACTCAGTTAGCCCTTCTTCCATTTCCACCATAGTTTCCAGGGTCTGTGGATCATGACAGTATGACCCCTTCTTATGGGCACCCCTCCTGGTTTGCCCTCCTGGTTTTGATGAAACTGACGTAGGAGCCTGGGTGCCTTCACGTTCCTTGCTGGTTCCCATGATCTTTCAGTCCAGGGATACCCTTTCCAGAGTATGAGATATTGGACACTTCCATATTTGTATCTGGAGTCCAATATTCGGGAGACTTCATATTCCTGGGTATCATCAGGAGCAGGTGTCTTCTTCCTAATGTGCCTTTTATATGGGTCGAATTTGTATTCCTTGAGAAGAGATGTATGAAATTGTCACACCTCAAGGAACCTGGCGGCTTTGGACTAAATGGAAGCTGCGTCCTCCATTACTGGTTCCTTCACGTACAACGAAGTGCAGAGTACGAGTGTAGTCTTTTTTCTACGCATTCCGACGCCCGTATATAAGCCACTCACTTCCGGGGTCGGATGCGTTGCAACGAACAGTTTTTCCTGATCGCCTGCGCTGCCGTACTCTTTGCACTTCGCTCTTCAGTGTTTTGCTGTCTTACTTACCTCGTTTCCTCCCGTCCTTCCTCTTTGTATTTCCATCTTATCCTCTCGCCTCGGCTTCCTTGACCCCTCCTCCTTCTACCTTCCGCTCCCATCTTCCTCCTGTCCCGTCCTCCCGTCTGGTGTTTATTTTCTTTCAGTCTTACCTTCTTTCTTTACTTTCCTCCCAGTCTTTACCTTAGAGTTGCCTTCCCGTGTATCGACCACCTTCTGTGCTACGGACTGCCTTGCCTCATCCCCATTGGCGTTTTCTTGTACTTCCCGTGTACCGACTCCTGCTTGCCTAACGGATTGCCTGCCTTTTCCTGTACTGTATCCAGACTTTCTACTACTGGATCTACACCCAGGTTAACCATCTCCGGATATTCCTTGTCCACTCATCTCTTCAGCTGAAGCATTCCTTTCTGGGGTTTTTTATGCCGCTGGCTTTTTCCCCACAGTTTAACGGCTAAAGAGGGTAGCCACAGTTCACCCATTGGGTGTCACTGTGGCGTCCTTTCACGGTCGTCCTTCTCTGCAAAAAAAAAAAAGGGAAAGACTTGAATACAAGATAACCCGAAGCTTGCTTTACATCGGAAGATCAGAGGTGAGGAGGAAGGGGAGGACAGGGGATCAGACTCTTCACAAGCAGAAGAGGATATAACAGATATATCTGACAGATTGCAACGCCCGCAAATCATTATGGCCACTCCACAACAGGTGCAGGAGTTAGTGGCAGCTGTCCAGAACTTGAACTTTGAAGTTCAAAATCTTAAAGGCGCTAATGCCGCTTTACAGCAGAGGGTGGCAGAACGAGACCCACCTACCACGGATCTCCCTCCATTACCCTTAGTCTCAGGGAAGTTTGATGGGACGACCAAGAATTTGAAGGAGTTCTTGGATGCTTGTAACTTACATTTTTCATTCCGTTCCCATACATTTTCTTCGGGACACGCTAAGGTCGGATTCATGATTACTCACATGTCAGGCAATGCTCTGGCCTGGGCTACCCCGCTGGTCAACAGAGCAGATCCCGTGTTACAAGACTACGTACGTGTTACTACGAAGCATTCAAGACATTGATGAAACAGACCTTCCTACGTACTGAGAGTACGTATGTGGCCTCCGAGGACCTGTTGGACATCAGACAAGGGAACTCCGACTTAATGTCCTACATCACGTTGTTCAAACAAATAGCCGCTGAGGCGGGTTGGCAAGAACAGGCACAATACGCCATATTCCGGAGAGGTCTGCGAGAAGAACTAAAGGACGAACTAGCACGCATAGAAAGACCTCTCACCTTCACAGATCTCATCACAGCCACATTGCGGATAGATTTCCGATTAACCGAACGACGAGCAGAGCGTCGAAAGACAAAGATTGGGATCCCTATACCTCCTGTTTCCCTCCCTCTGACATCACCTTCCTCGACACGCTCCACGCGAGAAGAACCTATGCAGATAGGCACTACCCGCGCCCCTCTCACGGTTGAAGAACGCAGAAGAAGGCGAGAAGGAAGTCTGTGTATGTACTGTGGATCTTCGACTCATTTACTTCGAGACTGCCCATATGTACCCCCGAGACGCTCGGGAAACGGGCACCCTCGGTAAGTTTGGGGACTCACTACCGAGGGAATAGTCCTAGTCCCTTTGTGACCCTTTCAATCACTACATTGGAAGGTAGTAATGATGACCGACTCATGGTGATGACAGTTACCTTACTTATCGGCAAGACCTCTATTCAGACCCAGGCTCTCCTGGATTGTGGGGCTGCAGGCAATTTCATAGACACTCAGTGGGCCGAAAGCCACGGACTTATCCGAGTAGCCAAGACCGAAGATCAGAAAGTAGAGGGTGTTGACGGAGAACCTTTAAGCTCAGGCCTTATTACTCATTCCACAGAGATCCTCACTGTGTGCATCATGGAACATTCTGAACGTCTATCCTTTGACATTATCCGAGCAGCACACTTCCCTCTCATCCTGGGCATAGGTTGGCTTCGTCGACACAACCCTTCCATAGATTGGACCAGAAACCTTTTAAGTTTTCACTCAACCTTCTGTAAGAAGAACTGTCTGCCCAAACCTACCTTTGCTACTATCCAAACCACCAACGGTACAGAATCTAAGACAATACATTGTTTACCTTCCTTTCTTAAGGAATACACTGATGTAGTGACAGAGAAGATACCTCTTGAGCTTCCTCCTCACAGACCTGAAGATTGCAGAATCGATCTACATCTTGGGGCTTTGGTCCCCTTTTGTCGGATGTTTTCTTTGACACTTCAAGAAAGAAGATATCTGCGAGAATACCTAGATAAGAATCTGGCCAATGACTTGATCAGGCCTTCTAGATCTCCTGCAGGGGCCTCTTTATTCTTCATCCCCAAGAAAGACACACTGGAACTGCGTCCGTGTATCGATTACAGGGGACTAAACAAAGTAACCACAAAGGACAGGTATCCCATGCCTCTCATCTCAGAAATCATTCACGCCGTTCAGTCGGCCACAATATTTACCAAACTAGATCTACGGAACGCTTATCATCTGCTTCGTATTCATTCTGGAGATGAGTGGAAGACTGCGTTTAGGACCCCCTTTGGACTTTATGAATATCAAGTAATGCCATTTGGCCTTGTCAATGCTCCTTCCATTTTCCAACGCTTCATGGACAGACTCTTTTCTGATCTCTTGGGTCACTCAGTAATCATCTACTTAGATGATATCCTTGTTTTCTCTCGCACCCAAGAAGAACATTTTACCCACGTCCTGGAGGTATTTCACAGGTTGCAAGAAAATCATCTCTCGGTCAAACTTGAAAAATGTGTCTTTTCGGCTAAATCCATTTCCTACTTAGGTTACATCCTTTCCTCTGAGGGCATTGCCATGGACCCTCAAAAGGTCAATTCCATCCTTGACTGGCCGTCCCCTAAGACGGTTAAGGACATCCAGAGATTCCTTGGCCTTTCTAACTTCTATCGAAAATTCATCCCGAATTTCTCCCTACAGGTACTTCCTATGACCACTCTTCTGAAGAAATCCTCCTCTCCATTTCAATGGTCTCCTCAGGCAGAGAAGAGTTTTCAACAGCTAAAACGGACCTTTTGTTCGGCTCCTGTCTTAAGATAACCCGATCAGCACAGCCCTTTCATCGTGGAAACTGACGCCTCTTCAGCAGCTGTAGGAGCGGTCTTGCTACAAGAACACCATGGTAAGGAACACCCGGTGTCCTATTTTTACAAAACCCTGAACATCAGTCAACGTAATTACTCTGTTATAGAGCGAGAGTTACTCGCCATGAAATTAGCCTGTGCTGAATGGCGTCACCTCCTCCAAGGTGGGGAACATCCTTTTACCCTTCGTACTGATCACAAAAATCTGCAAGTTTTACGCCAATTTGAGTGCTATAATACCAGGCAGGCAAGATGGGCACATTTCTTCGCCCAGTTTGACTTCGAGATCACCTATATCCCGGGCGAACAAAACGTGGTAGCTGATGCCCTGTCCCGGCGCAGTGACTATCTGTCTGAATCGGAATCCACGACGGAGTTGATGTTTCCTAGGTCCCAAAGAATTGGAGTTATTTCTACCTTTTTACAACGAGTCAGGGACGATTCAGGAGGAAGATTCGAGGACGAAATGCATGACAACCGGACAGAGTACGTCATTAAAGACGGGCTGTATCTGGTAAATGATAAATTGTACTTACCCACGCCAGCTTTAAGGAAGACGGCGTTATCCTGGTGTCATGACTCAAGGTTTGCCGGACATCGTGGTATTCGTTGTACTCAGGATTTTTTAGTACGACACTTCTTTTGGCCCAACATGAGGGAAGATACCAAACAATATGTCCAGTCTTGTACCACCTGCCTTCGGAACAAATCCACCACGCAACGTCCTCTGGGATTATTGGAACCCTGTGCCATTCCTACTGGACCTTGGTCCACTGTATCTACTGATTTCATCGTTGATTTACCAGAGTCACAAGGTTGTACCTGTATCATGGTGGTGATTGATTCTTTCACAAAGTTGGCGCATTTCTCACCCTTACCCAAAGTACCTTCTGCCTCCAGTATGGCGGAAATATTCTTGAAAGACATATTCAGGTTACACGGTCTACCTACTAAGATCATTTCGGACAGAGGCAGCCAGTATACATCCCATTTCTGGTCCGCGCTCTGTAAAGGCTTGGGTATAGAGAGAGCTCTCACCTCGGGATTCCATCCACAATCCAACGGACAGACGGAACGCCTTAACGGTACACTAGAACAGTATCTCCGGTGTTTCGTTAACCAACAGCAAGACAATTGGGTCCAGCTACTTCCTATGGCAGAATTTTCTTATAATCACGCCAAACACTCTGCCCTCGGAATTAGCCCTTTTTTTTGTACTTATGGTTACCATCCCCGCACCCTACTTCCATTAGTTCACATAGAGAGCTCAGTTCCCTCGGCCGAAGCCTCATTGACGACTATCCGAGAGGCCCATAGCCAGGCTAGGCTGGGATTGAAGGAGGCCCAAGAAAGAAACAGGACCCAAGCGGATAAACGCCGCAGACCAGTTCCAGAATGGGGTGTTGGTTCTAAGGTACTCCTGTCGACCAAATTCCTACCACGTTGGGTACGTCCTTTAAAACTGTCCCCTAGATATATTGGGCCCTACAAGATCTCTCGAGTCATAAACCCTGTGGCTTTTCGTCTACAGCTACCGTCAAGCTTACGCCGAGTTCATCCGGTGTTTCACACTTCTCAACTAAAATCTTTTTTTGAAGATAGATGGACCCGTAAGACAAGCAGCAACTCTGTACCCAACGACCCTTCTAAAGATGTCTATGAGTTGGCCCAGATATGTGACTCCCGGTATCATAGAGGACGCTTGGAATACCTGATTCGTTAGAAAGGATACCCTATTTCAGAAACACCTGGGAACCTAGATCTCATTTGAATACCCCCTTGCTGTTGTACAAGTTCCATCGCAATAATCCGAGCAAGCCAGGAGGAGTGGACCTTAGGAGGGGGCATACTGTCACACCTCAAGGAACCTGACGGCTTTGGACTAAATGGAAGCTGCGTCCTCCATTACTGGTTCCTTCACGTCCAACGAAGCGCAGAGTACGAGTCTAGTCTTTTTTCTACGCATTCCGACACCCGTATATAAGCCACTCACTTCCGGGGTCGGATGCGTTGCATCGAACAGTTTTTCCTGATCGCCTGCGCTGCCGTACTCTTTGCACTTTGCTCTTCAGTGTTTTGCTCTCTTACTTACCTCGTTTCCTCCCGTCCTTCCTCTTTGTATTTCCATCTTATCCTCTCGCCTCCGTTTCCTTGACCCCCCCTCCTTCTACCTTCTGCTCCCATCTTCCTCCTGTCCCGTCCTCCCGTCTGGTGTTTATTTTCTTTCAGTCTTCCCTTCTTTCTTTACTTTCCTCCCAGTCTTTACCTTAGAGTTGCCTTCCCGTGTATCGACCACCTTCTGTGCTACGGACTGCCTTGCCTCATCCCCATTGGCGTTTTCTTGTACTTCCTGTGTACCGACTCCTGCTTGCCTAACGGATTGCCTGCCTTTTCCTGTACTGTATCAAGACTTTCTACTACTGAATCTACACCCAAGTTAACCATCTCCGGATATTCCTTGTCCACTCATCTCTTCAGCTGAAGCATTCCTTTCTGGGGTTTTTTATGCCGCTGGCTTTTTCCCCACAGTTTAACGGCTGAGGAGGGTAGCCACAATTCACCCATTGGGTGTCACTGTGGCGTCCTTTCACGGTCGTCCTTCTCTGCAAAAAAAAAAGGGAAAGACTCGAATACAAGATAACCCGAAGCTTGCTTTACATCGGAAGATCAGAGGTGAGGAGGAAGGGGAGGACAGGGGATCAGACTCTTCACAAGCAGAAGAGGATATAACAGATATATCTGACAGAAATACAGGATGTATTCTATGTAATGAATACGGCAAAGAAAGCCTAAAGGCTACAGGATTCACACACTTCTCAATAGAAAAAGGTCCAATATATCTTGGGGCGAACTTTCCAGGGTGGACCCATCTCGGAAGATACTTGGTTGACAACCACACCTTATCACCGATTGTCCATTTAGGATTGGGTCTTCGGCCCTTGTCGGCCCATCTTTTGTACTTCTGGAGGCTAACCGACAGGTTTTCTTGAACCTTCTTATGTGTGTCTCTGAGTGTGTGTATCAGTTGATCGATGGTAGGTAATGAGGTGGGCTGCATGGTGGGAAAGGGGAGATGTCGAGGATGGTATCCATAGGTACACTTAAAAGGACTCATTCCAATCGCTGAGTTTACTGTGTTGTTATAAGAAAATTCAGCTACCGGTAAGAGTTGATGCCAATCGTCCTGGGTTTGGTGACAAAAACATCTCAGATATTGCTCGAGGGTGGTATTGAGACGCTCCGTTTGTCCATTGGACTCAGGATGAAAACCTGAGGATAGAGCTCTTTGGATCTGCAATTGTTTGCATAGAGATGTCCAGTATTTGGAGGTGAACTGAGTACCTCTGTCTGTTACGATGGTAAGTGGTATTCCATGTAGATGCACTATGTCTCTGTGAAAGGCATTGGCTGTATTGGAAGCTGTCGGAGTGCCCTTCAAAGGAGTGAAATGTTCTAATTTGCTAAAGGAATCGACGACCACCATGATTGTTGTGTATCCTGCCGAATCTGGTAATTCCACAATGAAATCCATTGATAGGTGTTGCCAGGGTGCTGAAGGAGGTCTTTCTTGTTGAAGGAGTCCCAAGGGTTTTGCCGTATTATACTTGTTCCTTGCACAGGTGGGACAGGAGGAAACATACTCTTTGGCATCCTTAGCCATCCTAGGCCACCATAAATGTCGGCGTAATAACTCCAGGGTGGCTGATTGACCCTTGTGGCCTGCGGTAGGTATATCATGACACCATGTAAGGGCCTTGGACCTGAGTTCCTGAGATGGAAGATACAACCCTTCTTCCTTAAACAAAAAGTTCCCTCTTGTGTCAAGAGAGGAATAAGGGTGGTAGACAGATTCTTCTGTGCTTCAAGAACATCTTGTAAGAAGGTGTTTATGGTGCCCATGAAGGTTTTTCCCTGCAACAAGAATTTGTGTCCTGAGTACTTTCCTGATTCGTCCCCATGGCTTTGGGAAAGAGCGTCAGCTAAATGATTTTCCTTTCTAGGTAGGTAGGTAAGTTCAAAATCAAATTGGCAAAAATAATATGCCCATCTGGCATGGCGGGAATTCCTGCATTCCATTTGTTGCAAGACGCTAAGATTCCTATGGTCGGTGCGGACCTGAAAAGGATACCTTGCCCCCTGCAGAAGATGTCTCCACTCCTCACAAGCTTGTCTGATGGCAAGGAGTTCTTTTTCAATCACAGAATAGTTATTTTCACTAGGGTTGAGAGTTCTCGAATAGTAGGCGATTGGATGTTCCAACTGATCTTCCTTTTTCTGCAGAAGGGCGGCTCAGAGGGCCCAATGGGAGGCATCGTTTCAATGATAAAGGGCAGTGTTTGGTCAGGTTGACTGAGTATCGCAGCAGTAGTAAATGCTTCTTTTAATTGATTGAATGCTTGATCAGCCTCTGTCGACCAGTTGAATCTTACCCCTTTCTTTAACAGGGCTGTAATCGGTAGAACAATGTTGGAAAAGCCGGTGATGAATTTCCGGTAAAAAGTGGCTAGGCATAAGAACTGCTGTACATCTTTTACCGAGGTGGGAGTGGACCACTGAGAGACTGCCATGACTTTACTCGGATCCATCATCAGTTGGTTTTCAGAAAGTATAAAGCCCAGGTACGGAACAGGAGAGGCTTCAAACTGGCTTTGCTAATAGATGGTGTTGCCAGAGTCTCTCCAGAACATCCTTTACGTCCAAGCAATGCTGTTCAAGTGTTTTTGAGTACACCAGAATACCGTCCAAATACACCACCACCTTGTTAAACAATAGATCAGAGAATATCTTATCCATGAACCTTTGGAACTAAGCGGGGGAATTAACTAAAGCAAAAGGCATCACCTTATACTCCTAGTGACCCAGGGGTGTAGGGAAAGTGGTTTTCCATTCATCTCCTTTGTGTATTCTCAGTAAATGATATGCACCTCTGAGAACCAATTTGGTAAACCATTTTGCTCCTTACACAGCCTCCAGGATACCTTTGATCAGAGGCATTGGATTGCGATCTCTGATTGTCTGACTGTTCAGGCCACGGTAGCCAATACAGGGCCTGAGCTCTGTAGTCCCCTTCTTGGGGATAAAGAACAGGGAAGCCCCCGCAGAAGAGGTTGATTCTTGTATGAGACCGTTTTGAAGATTGGTGGCTTGATATTCCCTCAAGGCGTCTTTCTCTGGTAAGGACAGTGGGAACATTCTTCCGAACGGGACTACTGCTTCCGATATTAATTAAATTCTGCAATCTTCTGGCCTGTGAGGCGGATGAGGCTTGGGCTGGATGTCGGAAAGAACATCAGAATATTCCTGATATGCTACAGGAATACAGTTCACACTCCTGATGGGTAATGTGCCATTTGCTTGAATCTGCTCTGCTTCTTGGAACAGACAGGTATGAAAACAAAAATTAGAGCGGAATTCAACTGTATTAGAGCTCCAGTCAATACTAGGATTATGTCTACTTAGCCAAGGGATTCCCAATATCACTGGGAAGTGGGCCGCCCTTATAAGGTTGAAAGCTATTCTTTCTCTGTGGGTGCTCATCCTGACCGTTCACTCATGAGTCTCTTGTTTGATGGGACCCGAAGACAGGGGGGTGCCATATACCCCTTCCACAGGTATTGGTAGATGCTTTCTTCTTCTCTGTATGGCGTGCTTCCTTGCCCATTCATCGTCCATGAAATTGCCAGCTACTCTGAAGTCTAGCATGGCCAGGCATTCCACCTTAAAGTAATTTTTCCATTCGATTTCCACCTTGAGAATCATGAGCTGGTGTGAGGCTTCCACATGGTAACACAGGGATTGGCCCTGGAGACCCCTTCCGTGTCCCTGTTCACGGACGGGGTTGTTCGTTTCCCGACCTCCTAGGGGGCACCTCAGGACAATCCCTCAAAAAATGCTTGTCGGATCCGCAGTACAGGCACAGACTTAAGTCTTTTCGCCGTTTTCTCTCGACTGCCGTTAGAGGACATCTGGTAGTCCCGATCTGCATAGGTTCTTCCAATTGAGGTTTTCTCTTTTCTGATGAGGTCAGCATACAGGGAGAAGGAAGATGTGAAGTAAACAGCCTGGGTCGTCTCTTTTCTGCCCGATGTTCAGAGAGCCGGAATTCGATCTGTAGGGCTAGGGAAATCAGTTCTTGAAAAGATGCACGTCTGGCGATTCTTGACTGCTCGTCCTTTATCTCATCCTGTAAACCTCTTCTAAATATAGTCTGTCGTGCTGAGTCTGGCCATCCAGTCTCCTGGGCAATCCTCTGAAAGTTGGTAACATAAGTCTGTACGTCAGATATACCTTGTTTGGTGTCTAAGAGGTTTTCATATGATGTAAATAACACCTCTGGCCTGTCGAATCTGGCTTGGAATTGTTGGATAAATGTTCCATAAACAGTAAGTGCTGGGTCTGAATTGGTAACCAACAGGGTTGCCCAGGCCAGGGCATTGCCCATTAAATTCGAGATAAGGAATCCTACCTTAGCCCGGTCTAGTTCAAATATCTTTGGCCGAAAGGTGAAGTAAATCTGACAGGTGTCCAGAAACTATTTTAGTCTCTTGGGATTCCCGTCATATTTGCCGCATGGCAAAGATATTGGTGGGAGATCTCCCCGGTTTTCTTCTCTTCGTAGGAACTGTTGTCTCAATGCAGCATTGTCTGCTTTCAACACATTGTTCTCTGACTTTAAAGTCTGTAGTTCGACTGTAATACCCTGTATGGCTTTAACAAGCTCTTGGTATTGTTCCAGGCTGGCCATCTTAAGGCGTTGCAAACTCTCAGGATTGCGTGATGAACAAACCAATAATAAATTCTCTGACCCAGCCTCCACTTCCTCCTCACCTGTCAGCACTTCGTCAGATCATTCTTCAGAGGATATCTCCCTTCTGGCTTTCCAAGCGTGATCTGC
The DNA here is from genome assembly GCF_040938575.1 of Ambystoma mexicanum. NCBI lineage: Eukaryota > Metazoa > Chordata > Amphibia > Caudata > Ambystomatidae > Ambystoma > Ambystoma mexicanum. The sequence goes on along the minus strand of NC_090941.1, from coordinate 155,488,581 downwards.
TTTTTTGGGTGAGTCTTAGGATGAGCCCCGCAGGAGGCCACCCTGCCTACTAGCAGCCTGCTCAGCAGTGGGACCTCCAGGGGGCCCACCCCACGACCAGGGAAAAGCAAGGCTGAAAAACCCTGGCATGTTATCTTGAATGCAGGTAACTTCGTAGGGCAATAAGGAAGGATCCACCACTCCCAGACGGCACTGATGACAATTCTTCTTGGGGAGTAACACCGCCGTTGAATGGTAGGGACTACAATTCACAGAATGCACAGCAGTAATGGTACAGGTAAGCCAGGAAGGCGAGGAAGGCTCAGCTGAGGGCAATAGACCCGCGGTAGAAGCACAGAGCAAGCGGGAAGGCTTAAGACTCTGAGCGGACATGGAGCGGAAGAAAGCTAAGAGATAACGCGGAGCGGAGGAGGTGAAAGAATGAAAGCTGACAAAAGCAGAACGAGCCGCAAGAAAGGAAGGTGGGTGAAACGGAGCAAGCAAAAAGAGGAAAGCAGGTAAGCAACAGGTAAACAAGGGTTAGCAGAGCCACTAGAAACATGGACGGAGAACACAGCGTGTAAACCCGAGGAAGGAGGGAGGAGGGTTGCAACGCATCGTTGCTTCTGTGTGACGTGTATATGTACGTAACGCAACATGCGCGACTAGAACGCTGCATTCGGTTCCACTCAGTTAGCCCTTCTTCCATTTCCACCATAGTTTCCAGGGTCTGTGGATCATGACACCTCCGCCTTTCCCCTGCTCTCCCCAGATGAGGTTTCTAGACAAGTCTGATCTATGAAAGTGTCATCAAAACAGGTTCACCTCTGTTCCTCCAAAACCATCAAAGACCACTTTGACACCCTGGCTCCTGCTCTGGCTGACTTCTGCAACCACTCCTTCGCCACTGGAGTCTTCCCCTCCCCACTGATGCACTCCCTTGTGCACCCTCTTCTTAAGAAGCCCTCTGCCGACCATTCCTGCCCGGCTAACTATCACCCAATCTCCATCACTCTATTCCTGGGCAAACTCCTGAAAAAGCTGGCCATCTCCCAGCTTATTCTTCACACTGAATCTGTTGGTTGTCTCCATGACCATCAGTCTGGCTTCAGAGCTACCAGAAGCACAGAAACTTCCCTCATGAACATCTGTGAAGACCTTCTCTCCAACCTCGATTCCAACAGCCCCTGTGTCCTCATCTTACTTGATCTTTCTTTTGCCTTTGACACAGTCAACCATGCCATCCAGCTCAACCATCTCCGTGATAACCTGGGTATCACCAATCAGGCCCTTTTTCCTCTCCGATCGACCCTCCTAGGTCCAACTTGGGTCCTTTCTCTCCTCTATCTCCATCTCTACCTGTGGTTTTCCCCAGGGGTCTAACCTCTCTCCCTGGCTGTTCAACTAATACCTGACACTTCTTTCCCACTGCATTGCTGCTCTCTGCCCCAACTTTCAGTGCTATGCAGATGACACTCAACTCATGTTCATGCTCCCTTCCACCACCTTTTCTCCTTCTCTCATCTCTGACTGTCTGTCTGCCATCCAGGGGTGGTGTGCCACCAATGATCTCTGCCTTAATGCCAGTAAGACCGTGATTCTCCTCATCGGCACACCTGCTCCCTCCATTCCTGTCACTCTCTGGCCAGCCTCTCTTGGCACTCTTCCTGCTCCCACCTGTGAGGCTAAAAACTTCACGGTCATCTTCGACTACACACTTTCCTTCTCTCCTCACATCTCTGTAAGAAGTCACACTACCAGGTGCACCTCCTCAGAGGTATTTTTCCTTTCCTCTCCTTCCCCCAGAAGCTCACTGTCTCCAGAGCTCTGGTTCTCTCCAGGCTGGACTACTGCAACAGCCTCTTTCTAAATCTGCCTGCCTCTACTCTCCACCCTCTGCAACTCATCCAAAACAGGACTGCAAGACTTGTCATTGGCCTCAAGCCCAGGGATTGTATCTCTCCAGGACTGAAATCTCTGCACTGGCTCCCAGTGGCAGTGGCAGTGAGGATTAAGTTCGAAACCCCCTACATTGTCCACAAGGCCTTCTGGGGCCTGGGACCTCAACATCTTCAACTCTCTCTTCCTAAATATCTTCCCTCTCGAGCTCTTTGCTCATCCGCCTCCAATTCCCTCAGGGTGAGTCGCTTCTCCAAGCAGCGAGTTGGTGATAGATCTCTTTCTTCTGCTAGGGCCTCCTTCTGGAACAGTCTCCCTGCCTCTCTGAAACTTGAGGAGAACCATCTACGGTTCCGGAAACACCTCAAGCCCTTCCTCTTTGCTTCTGCTTTCTCTCCTCCTCTCCCCTGCTGATCTCCTCGCTGAATCTGAAACTGCACTAGTTACCTGGCTACCCTCTGATCTTGGGCCCAGGTCCCCTCCCTGTCAGATGCACATCTGCACTGCCCCCTGGCAATCCTTGCACTTGGGGACTGTTTCTGTATTCCTACAGCCCCTACTAGCACTTGACATCTGATGTCTGCACTTCCCTTGCCACCAGCTGGCCGCACTTTTATTTATTGCCTTTATTTATTTTACTGTTATCCTATGTACTGCACTGCCCCCTCCCCTTTCCCCCTGCACTTTTTCACCTTCCCCCCCTCCTCTGCACTTGTGTAATCTCAATGTCACCTTCCCCAGTAGGATCGCTGTCTCTGTCTTCCCCCTGTTCTCCCTCCCTTGCCTCGTCGCGCCTTGAAACACTTGTGCATAGGCGTGTTATAAATGCCATATCATATCATATCACATCATGAGTAGGACCAACTGTCATGCTTCGCCCGTGGAAGCTATGGCACTCTTGGAGGCTCCATAATAGACTCTGTCACGTTATTCGTGACATTCTGTTGAGCGGTCTAGTTGTTGTCTAAGATGGCCGCCATCCTTTATACTGCTGTAGGTTGCGGCAGTTCGGTGCGTTGCACCTACATCTTTTGGTTCGCAGGCTAACGCTAGTTTTATTCCATCTTTGAGCTAACGCTCCACTATTGCCACTCTTCGTGGCTTCCCCTCTGTCAGGCATTCCTTCACCCATTGTTCTCTCGTCTCTGCCTTGCTCGTCCTCTGTGAGCATGTTTTTCAGTCTCGCTGCTTCCTTACTTCCCAGTTCTGTCGGCTTCTGCACTCCTTCGTGTTACTAGTCCTATCCCGGTGCTCGGGCCGGCTGCAGTTTCCCCCTTTTGCTCCTGCATTTCTCCTGTTTTCCCCATTTCTCTCTTGTTGCACTGATTACCTTCAAGTGAACAAAGAAGTGGGGGTAACGTGGGACAAAATGCTAGAAAAATCAAGCACGATAAGTAACCATCAATATGAGGGCACAATGAGGGGATAGGCCAGCTCAAGGATAGTATAAAATCAGAAAATCTTTATTATTCATATATTAAATCACATAACACATAGTGCTGAATCCATAATAAAACAGCATAAAAACAGACAATAAATATGGAATATGTGCATGACAGTCAACTGAGCTCCCTGCATTGCAGGATGAGTATAAAGTGAAGTCGTCCCCCTAAAAATGGAAGGAGAGAAACAGTCTTGCAGGAAAGTCAAAACAAGTTGAGAAAGGGAAGAGATAAAAAAGGGGGGAGGCACAGGAACTAGAGAAAAGGAAGGGGGAATGCCTTGTTAGGGTCCTAATGCTAACCCCAATCTCAAACTGCATGCACCGTCCAAAAGTGAATTCTCAGTCTAGCTGTAACTATTCCATTAATTAAGAATAAAAAACAGTGCAAAAATTGCACAATCACAACACCTTTCCAGCCTCGTATTCTGGAGTGGTAAAACGTATTTATACCTGCAGCGCCTGTTACCATTTCGACCTAAACACTGTTTAGGTCGAAATGGTGACAAGCGCTGCAGGTTGCAATTCTTATCAATTCCGCACTGCAAGCCTGTCCGTTAATTTGTATAAATAACTTTTACCACTCCAGAATACGAGACTGGAAAGGTGTTGTGATTTTGCAATTTTTGCACTGTTTTTTATTAGTACTCACAGGTGAGTGATGTTTCTTCTTCTCTCGGTTTCCACAGATTGCAGCCCAGTTGAGATGCTGAGTGCTTGAATGGTGTTTTCTCAGGTAAAACAGAATAATCTTGTTCTTGTTCTTGCAGGATTACAGAAAGATGCTGAAGACCAGGAGCTGAACACGTGAGCGTCACACTGCGGGTTGCAGAATAACTCGAAGCGTGTTCTGCAGTCAGGGTGGGGTTTATATAGCCCAGGTAAAGTAGTACCAGGGAAAGTAGTTCCAGGCCTGCCACACCCAAAACACTAGACCGCATGGCTTGGTTCTTAGAACTAGACTGTGTGGGTGCTTCCATGTTGGATTTAAACGCCCGTGTACATAAATGGGACCTAGTTTGAACAGCCCTTCCTTCCGACATATGAGCCTTGTGCCAAAGGCGCCAGGACTGGCTCCAGGAGCCCTTCTGCAGTGGTTTTAACGCCCTCAGGGTTCTGGTGGGAGCGTGCTTGTGGCACAACGTGTGCCCCCTCACAGTGGTCATGACAGCACTCCCCTCCCAAGGCCCCTCTCATGGTATCCTTCCTGTCCGGTCCGGGTTTGGTGGGGTTATCCAGGTGAAACGTCTTAATCAGATGTGGTGCGTGAATATGTTCACTTGATTCCCAAGTTCTGTCTTGAGGCCCGTATCCTTTCCAATCCACCAAATAGTATAGCTTAGATCTGGTACGTTTCGAATCCAGGATGTTTTTAACTTCAAATTCAGGCTCTCTATCAACTAGCACAGGTTTTGGTGGTGTTAAGACTCTGGTTCCTGGTTGTACAGGTTTTACAAGTGAAACATGGAACACCGGATGAATTTGCATGCTTGGTGGTAAGGCTAACTTGACGGCCACCGGATTTATCACCGATTCGATGGTATAGGGTCCTATATATCTTGGACGAAAAGTCCGGGTACCTTTTATGGGCACATGTTTTGATGCCAACCAGACTTCGTCTCCAACTTGGTAAATGGAGCTTTCTTTCAAAGCCGGCCCGAGAATTATTTTTGTCTGTCCTTGGCTTGCAGTAAATGTTAATTTGCCCTTTTGAAGGCTTGGGTTATGCTTGTGTGTAGAGTCTTTACCTCTGGCATTTCCAAGGTCGTGAGGGAATCTAGTTCAGAGGTACTGTCATGCGTGCCGGCTCCTGAAAACATTGGCATCGTTTTAGGTGGAGCGGCCATTGAATGCCCCATCATGTGGTTCACTCGGGTGAGGTGACGGTCTAGTCTTTTTGCCTTTTTGTTGCTAACGCGCGGCCGCGCGTTGCAACGTCAGAGTTTTTGCTTCCGCACGCTCCTGTGTTTTGTTCCAGTGCTCATTTTTCTCTTCGGTTGTATTTTTCTCCGCTACGGTCTCCGGACCTCAGCCCCTCCTCTCTCACTTCCTCTCGTGTGCTCTTGCGCCTTTCCCGCTTGCCTCTTCTCTGCCTTTCTCTCTTTTCTAGTGCTGTAGCGCAACCTGACTTGTTCTATTTACCTTCTCCCTTTCTTACTGCTCGGATCATTTCTCCTTCCTCTATCTTTTCTTACTGGTTATTTAACCTTCCAGTATAGCCAACGTCCTGTCTCCACCTACCTTTGCGGAACGTTATTTTCCGGTTTAGCCGTTTACTTCCATCTCACAGGACCAGGCTCCTTCCTGCCTGGAGTTGTTCGCTCCGGAAACTATGATTCCATCATACTTACCATCTCTGTATTTGTATCCGGATCATTCATCACCTGTTGTCGTGCTACTTCCAGCTATCTAGGAGGACTCAACTGGCATTGTTTTTTTTTTAGCCTACAGCTTTTTCCCCATAATTTTCGCCCATCGCGGTGGAGGGGCCACAGGGGCTACAGCTCACCGGTGGCCACTGTGGCTTCCTATCGTGATAGGTACTCAGCTCCATCTCTACATCAGTACCGAGAGCCAGTTCTCTTCAACACGGATTCCAGCTCAACAGGTGAGGAGTCGGAGGAGGGTAGTGGGTCTGAAGAATTCCAGTTAGCTATTGACAGATTACAACGCCACAAGACATGGCGACCCCAGAACAAGTCCAAGAACTTCTGGGAGCAGTACATACGCTTTCACAGGAGGTACAGACTTTGAAGACTGAAAATCAGGCCCTCCAGCAGATGTCATAAGAAGTTCAGACCATCAAGGCAGAAAATATAGTACTTAAACAAACGATTACTCTCCGAGAGGCTCAGCCTGCGCCTGAATTACCCCCGATGCCTCTATCATCTGGTACATTTGATGGAACCTCTAAGAAGGTGAGAGAATACCTGGATGCTTGTAAGGTGTACTTTACTTACAGGCCCACTTTGTATGCCTCCAACCAAGCCAAAGTGGGTTTTCTCATCTCCAATATGACGGGTAATGCCTTAGCCTGGGCGACTCCCCTGGTCACTGGTGAAGATCCCGTTTTACAAGACTATGGGCCTCATTACGAGTCCGGCGGTAACCGCGGCAGTAAAACCGCCTGGTTACCGCCAGACTCGTATTACCATTCCGCCTCTGTGATTCCCGGAATTACCGGGGCATTACAACCCCGGTTTTCCAGGAATCACGGAGGCGGAATGGTGTAAATCCCCATTCCCATCGAGTCCTATGGGACTCAATGGAAATGGGGATCATGGAAACACCGGCAGCATCTCGTAATGCTGCCGGTGTTTCCTCGTCCGCCTGCATGCGGGAGGTGTTAAACCCGCCAGGTCAGACCTGGCGGGAACATCACCTCCCGCCTGCAGGGGTCGGACTCAGGCGGTCCGGAAACAACGGTGGCGGCGGGTTTACCGCCACCGTTATTTCCGGACCGCCTGGGTCGTAATGAGGCCCTATGAAGGGTTCCGTGCTCTCATTCCTCAAACTTTTGAAAGATCAGAGACCTCGTTCTCTGCTTGTGAGGATTTGTTAGACGCACATCAGGGAGCAATGGATGTGTTGTCCTATATCTCAACCTTTAAGACCTTGGCCGCTCATGCGGGGTGGCCGGCACAAGCCCAATATGCCATTTTTTGGCGAGGACTGAAACAAGAAATCAAAGACGAATTGGCAAGAACCCCTAGACCATCCTCTTTTACGGATTTATTGTCTTCTGTACTCCAAATCGAACACTGCATAGCAGAGAGAAGAAGAAAATGCAGAAGATTCAGAGGCAGATCTTCCCTGGGTGGACCCATACCCTACGCTCCGACACCTTCCTCACAGGGGCAGAGGGAAGAACCGATGTAGATCGGAACAGCTAGAGGACCGCTCTCTGCTGAGGAAAGACGCTGCGACAGAGAAAGGGGTTTGTGCGCCTATTGTGCCTCAGATAAACATTCTATTCAAAACTGTGAAGAGCTTCCGTCTCGCCGGTCGGGAAATGACAGCCCTCAAAGCTAAAAGGGACAAGCATCCGAGGGGCTACAACTAACACCAGTCCCTACGTCTCTATGTCCATCTCACCACTCAATCAGACAGAAACAGAAGATTCCCGGCTAATGGTAATCACAGTACATGTTAAAGGCAAACTAGATTGGGTCGAAGCATTGGCATTATTGGACTGTGGAGCAGCGGGTAATTTTGTGGATACACACTGGGCCACACAGAAGGGCATTTCTAGGGTGGAAAGGCTCAAAGGTCAGAAGGTGGAAGGTGTTGATGGATCTCCCTTGTCCTCGGGGCCCATCACACATAGGACCGAACATTTGCACCTCAAGATATTTCAGCATACAGAGTCTATTACATTTGACATTATTCGCGCTGCCCGTTTTCCGATTATTCTTCGTATTACCTGGCTCCGCAAGCATAATCCTCACATCGACTGGTCTTGGAACCAGTTGTCCTTTGTTTCTGGATATTGCAAGGAACGTTGTCTATCCCAACCCAGTATCACCAAGGTACATGCTGCCAACTTTGACCCCAGCACAACTGTGGGGATTCATGCCTTACCCTCGGAGTATGCCCAGTTTGAACAGGTCTTCACAGATCAAGCACCTCTGGAACTCCCTCCACATAGACCTGAGGATTGTGCGATAGAACTAATTCCTGATGCTTTGGTGCCCTTTGGGCGGATGTTCTCTTTATCCCTGACAGAAAAGAAAGCACTCCGTACTTACTTAGACAACAATCTACAAAATGGTCTGGTTCAGCCATCCAAATCTCCCGCTAGAGCTTCTCTGTTCTTTATTCCCAAACGAGACTCTACAGAATTGAGACCGTGCATAGACTACCGGGGCCTCAACCGGGTTACCATTCGAAATCGCTACCCAATGCCACTCATTACGGATATTTTGGAGGCGGTGCAGGGAGCAAAAATATTCACTAAGCCGGATCTTCGGAGTGACTACCATTTGCTTCGCATTCACAAAGGAGACGAATGGAAGACTGCGTTCCGCACTCCATTCGGCCTCTATGAATATAGAGTTATGTCCTTTGGATTGGTCAATGCCCCGGAAATTTTCCAGAGGCTTATGGATCAAGTATTTTCCAATTTAATGTTCATAACAGTCATCATATATCTTGATGATATCCTAATATTCTCAAAGGATCCAACTGAACATACACAACACGTCCGGGAGGTATTCAGACGCCTTCAAAAGAATCATTTGCTAGCAAAGTTGGAAAAATGTGTATTCGGAGTTACTTCCATACAGTATCTAGGTTTTGTCCTCTCTAAGGAAGGTATTCCCATGGACAAGAAGAAGACCACCGCTATCCTAGACTGGCCATCCCCTAAGTCTGTGAAAGAGATTCAAAGGTTTCTCGGACTAGCAAACTTTTACCGCAGATTTATTCCCAACTTTTCTGAAGAAGTTCTCTCCATCACCACCCTCCTTAAGAAGAATTCAGGTCCTTTCAAATGGACAGAAGAGGCCAAAAAGAGTTTCCAGCATCTCAAAACCTTATTCTGCTCAGCCCCTATCCTCAAGCAACCCAATTAATGCAAGCAGTTCATTCTTGAAACAGATGCCTCAGCAGCGGCCATTGGAGCTGTACCTCTGCAGGAGGAAGATGGGATTGAACATCCAATTGCATATCTTTCCAAGACATTGAATCCCAGTCAAAGGATTTATTTCGTATTGGAAAAAGAGCTGCTCGCGATGAAGCAAGCATGTGAAGAATGGCGACATCTTCTTCAGGGAGGATCCCAGCCGTTTGTCATTCGCACTGACCATTGCAATTTAAAAGTACTGGAAACAATGAAGTGCATAAATTCTCGCCAGGCCAGATTGGCACATTTTTTTGCCCAATATGATTTTTCAATTACTTACTATCCTGGGAGTCTGAGTGTGCTAGCAGACGATTATCCTGAAAAATAGCCACAGAAGATGCACCGGCAGCTAATCCAGAGCGCATGTTTCCCAACAAGTTTCTTATTGCATCTGTGAACTCCTTTCTCCAGCAAGTCAGACAAGCTACATCCCAGGAACGAGAGAAGCAAAAATCCGTGCCCAAAGGTATGACTGAAGAAGACGGACTCTGGTTTAAGGATGACCTCCTCTATATACCTGCAGGTAAACATCGGAAGCAGGTGTTACATTGGTGTCATGATCATCCTGCTTCAGGCCATCGGGGAGTGGCTGGTACTATGGATCTTATCCAACGTTCTTACTTTTGGACAATATTCAGGCAGGAAGTAAACGCCTATGTCAAAGAATGTCCGACATGTGCTAAAAGTAAATATCACTCCAGTAAACCCATAGGACTTTTGGAACAAGCCCCTATTCCGACTCGTCCTTGGGGTATTATCACCACAGATTTCATTGTTGAGTTACCACCATCTAATTCCTGCACTTGTATAATGGTAACCATAGACTCTTATACCAAAATGGCGCATTTTTCCTCTTTACCTAAGATTCTGTCAGCAGAAGAAATGGCTAGGGTCTTCCTCCGAGATGTTTTCCTCCTCCACGGGTTACCGGATGAGATCATCTCAGATAGCGGAACGCAATATACTTCCCGATTCTGGAAGGAGGTATGTCAACAGTTAGGAATAGAAAGAGCTCTCTCTTCAGGATTTCATCCGCAATCCAACGGGCAGACTGAGAGAGTTAATGCCACCCTGGAGCAGTATCTTCGCTGCTATTGCAACCAACAACAAGACAACTGGGTGCCTTTGCTTCCCACAGCTGAATTTGCGTACAATAACTCAAGACACACAGCCATTGATGCATCTCCTTTCTATTGTACTTATGGTTTGCATCCGAGAAGCATCAACCCAGTGGCAAGAAGACAAACCAACTTACCGGCCATGGAGACTAGTCTTCATAAGATCAAGGAAGCACAAGTGGCTGTCAGTGCCAGCCTTGAAGCAACCGCTCAAACTTACAAGAGGCAGGCGGATGCCCATCACCAAAAAAGGTCCTGACTGGTGCATTGGTTATAAGGTTTGGCTCTCCACCAAATTCCTCACTAGATGGGCTCCTCAGTCTAAACTTTCTCCTTGGTTTTTGGGACCTTTTCCTATAATTTCTAAGATTAATCCAGTAGCTTTTAAACTTAAATTGCCTCCTAATCTTAAACGCATCCACCCTCTCTTTCATTCTTCCTTACTCAAACCTTTCGTAGCACATTCTCATGGACGTTCTGACCCTAATCACAAACATTTATTGGCAGACTGCGAGGAGGAGTAGTATGAGGTGTCCCACATTTATGATTCCAGGTATCACAAAGGAAGGCTGGAATACCTGATCGGTTGGAAAGGGTACTCCAGATCGGAAGATTTGTGGGAACCCTCATCCCATGTTCATGCTCCCGCGTTGCTGAGTAGATTTCATAAGTACCATCCGGGTAAACCGGGGGGAGTCAGCATTAGATGGGGGCATACTGCCATGCATGCCGGCTCCTGGAAACATTGGCATCGTTTTAGGTGGAGCGCCCATTGAATGTCCCATCACGTGGTTCACTCGGGTGAGGTGACGGTCTAGTCTTTTTTCCTTTCTGTTGCTAACGCGCGGCTGGCTGGGAGGTATTTATTTCCGATTCTCCCAGCGAACCGCGCATTGCAATGTTGGAGTTTTTGCTTCTGCACTCATTTCCAGTGCTCATTTTTCTCTTCAGTTGTATTTTTCTCCGCTACGGTCTCCGGACCTCAGTGTCATGCGTCCCTTTTTTGTCAAACAATGGAACCGATGGAGACTCGGCTGCCATTGATAGTTCCACCACGTTGGGAACGTCATTTCAGGCTGAGGTCTAGTCTTTCTCAAGATGGCCGCCTCCAGCATTATTAGCGTTCAGTTGCAGCCGGCTCTCCGCATTGCAACTGTGTTTTCGCTACCCTGTTGTTGTTGCGCTCCTTATTATTTCTCTTGGCTCTGCTGAGCCCCCCCTTTCCTGTTCTGGGGGTCCTTCGCCCCTCGCTAATTTTTCTCCTCTTTTTCTCTTCTCTTGTACGGGTTCCCGGGCGCCTGCTCGGTTCATCTCCCCATCTAGTGCTCTATCTCTCTCCCTCTCCTTGCTTTGCTTTCCTTCCTTTTTGCCGTGGTTTCTCCGGCTTCTCGCTGGTGTTTACTTTCACCTCTCGAGGGTGCTACCTTCGTATCCTCCTCCAGAGTCACCGTGCTCTGCTCTGCAGCGCTCTCCTTCTGTCCATATCCTTCGTTTGACACTGGTACTTACCTGTTTACTGGAGCTCTGTGCTTACCCTCAGAGACCTCTGGATTTCTTCCCATCGGCTGGCGTTCTGTTTTTTTTGCCTGCTTGGCTTTTTCCCCATTGGCTATCACAGATCCGGGGCCACTGGTTTCCGGAAACATCCGCAACCATTGTGGCGTTGTTCCGTGGTAGGCCGTATCTTATAAAAAAGAGATCCTCCATTAAAGAAAGAAGGAAAAAGCTTCCTAAGGATATATCATCAGGTGAGGAGGAGGGGGAGGAGACAGAAGTGGGAAGTGACTTGGACATTACAGATAAAGCTGAAATCTGTGACAGTTTGCAACGCCAAACATATTCCGAAATGGTTACCCCCGAACAAGTCCAGGAATTGGTTACAGCAGTACAATCTCTTAATTTGGAGGTTTGTAATTTAAACCGAGAAGTACAGAATCTCAAGGTGGAGAACAATGTACTCCGTCAATTGGTGGCCAATCGTGATACACGTAGTTCAGATCTCCCTTTAATGCCTTTGTCAGTTGGTAAATTTGATGGCACACCAAAGCTGCTCAAAGAATTCATTGAAGCTTGCAATGTGTATTTTGCTTTCCGGCCTACTACATACTCTACAGATCTGAGCAAGGTGGGCTTTGTGGTTTCCAATATGACCGGAAACGCATTGGGCTGGGCCAACCCTTTAGTCACAGCTAATGATCTGGTTTTGCGAGACTGGGAAGCTTTCCTCGCCAAACTAAGACAGACCTTTGAAAGGCCGGAGATTACGTTCATGGCTTGCGAGGAACTGCTGGAAGTGCACCAAGGTCAGATGGACCTTTTGTCTTATATCACAAAGTTTAAGCGACTAGCCACTGAATCTACCTGGTCGGAGCAAGCACAATTCACTATATTTCGTAGAGGCCTCAGAGAGGATCTTAAAGATGAATTGGCCAGAGTTTCCCGACCAGCCTCTTTCTCTGAATTGTTGTCAGTTGTCCTACAGATTGAACACCGGATCAACGAACGTAAGCAAGAGAAGAAAAGAGGAAGAGGAACTACTGGTTTCCCTACCCCCTCCCAGCCTCCCTCTCCTTCGTCAGCAATCCTAAACAAAGAAGAACCAATGCAGATTGGATCCATGAGGTCTCCTCTCACTCCTGAAGAATGGAAGAGACGCAGAGAGTCGGGTCTCTGCATGTACTGTGGATCTTCTTTGCATTTGCTTCGGAACTGCCCAGGGGTCCCACCAAGGCGGTCGGGAAATGGATCGCCTCGAACCTAGGAGGGACCACGGTTCGAGGAGTTACTGAAAGTCCCTATGTTTCCTTGTCTGTCACACCTTCAACTCAGTCGGAAGACACTCGCTTGATGGTTGTTACCCTACACTTGACCTGGAGGGACCAATCAGTGGAGACTTTAGCCCTAATCGATTGTGGAGCCGCTGGCAACTTCGTGGACACCTTATGGGTGGAGAAGATGGGTATCCGTTGAGTCCAGAACCAGGAAAACATGAAGGTGGACGGAGTCGACGGAACTCCCCTTTGTTCAGGTCCTATTACTCATTCCACGGAGCAAATCCGGGTTACCATCCAACATCACAAGGAGGACTTATCTTTCAAGATCATCCGAGCAGCTCATTTCCACATCATCTTGGGGATAGCCTGGCTTCCCCAACACAATCCTACCATCGATTGGTCTATGAATACACTCAGCTTTCTCTCTTCCTATTGTCAACACTTCTGCTTGCAGGCATCGGGTTATCAGCAGGCAATCTTACAGGCTGTGGAAGCACAACCACGGACAATCCATTTGATTCCTCCCCAATTTCAGATATACCATAAGGTCTTCTTGGAGAAGGCAGAACATTTTTTTTGTAACTTTCTTCATTAGTTTTACAACAATGATATAGTAAGACATTACAAGACCGTGCACCGGTCACGAGACCCCTTATCCCCCCTCCCTCCCTCGGAACGATCCCCGCTTGATATCGGGTTTAGTTTCATATCAGTTCTAGTGTTGTCGTTGGCTGCTATTGAAGTGTCCGGTTGCTCGTGACAGTTTTGTATTGGAGGTGGAGACTGTGAAATCGAGTCGTCGGCTGCATTTAACAGGTATGCTATGTAGAGGCCCCAGATATCAGGGGGGCGTGCGTGGAGGGGCAGAGTTCGTAAGTAGTTCATTTCGATATCTTGACAGTAGGTGACATCGTGGAGCCATTGCTTTAGTTTTGGATGGCGGTCCTCTGCCCCAGTTGCAAGCTATTTGTCTGCGTGCCAGGACTAACAGTAGGTTCGCCAGTTTTCTGGTATGCTCTGGTAGTTGGTTGGTTAGACGCAGCATGGTCAGTGTTGGGTCAGGTTCTAGTTGCACTCCGATTATAGCCGAGATTTTCTCTAGGACTGCTGTCCAGAACGCTCCTATTTCGGGGCACGACCATGCCAGGTGGACAAAGTCGGCTTCCGAGTGCCCGCAGCGAGAGCAGGAGGCGGATATTGTCATCCTCTGGGTGTGTAGTCTTGCTGGAGTGTGGAAGACCTGATGGACAAAGTTGAAGTGAATTTGTTTGTACCTTGTGTTTATTGCCACTTTCTTTGTGAGTCGTAGTATGTATGACCAGTCTTCGTCGAGTATCGTAGTGTTCAGAGCTTTTTCCCACCTTGTTCGAGCTTTTGAGCAGCGAGTGAGTTTTTCTGTTAGGAAGGCTTTGTAAATAATTGACAACAGGCGGCCATCACCTTGGGCTTGAATCACTCCATGAAGCAGTGGCCAGGTTGGCGGTTGGAGCGGGAATGTGGCAAAGTTGGACTGCATGGCGTGTCGAGTTTGGTAGTACATGTAAACGTCAAGGGCGTTGTTTCCGCCTTTGTCTCGAGCTTCCTGAATCGAGAGGAACGAGCTGTTCGGAAACAGGTTGCCCAATGAGTGGATTTGCAGTTTCTTGGTCCAGAGCTGGAATACTTTTTCAGATGTTATGGGTATCCCTGGAATACTTCTCACCGGAAGGAGGGGGGAATATCTGGTTTGGATTCCATTTCTTTTGGCGATTTTTTTCCAAATCGTGTGCGTTGTGACCATTGTGTTCATTGGTGTTGAAGGTGTCAGCGGTTCGTTAAGTATAACTGCGCGGAGAAGATAGGGTGTTGCCAGAGCTCTTTCGATTTGCACATGTGGCCGGATGAAGTGTGTTGCATACCAATGGCTCAGGAACTGTGCTTGTGCTGCCCAGTAGTAGCCTTCTATATCGGGTAAAGCCAGTCCGCCTTGCGTTATGGGCAGGATCATAGTGCTGTGTGCTATTCGGGCAACCTTGCCAGCCCAGACGAGGTCAAGAAGGATGGACTTGATTCGCCGTAAGAATTTTTGCGTGAGTAGTAGAGGGATGTTTGTAAAGAGATAGAGTAGTTTGGGAGGATCACCATTTTCGCTAGGGACACTCTGCCCCAAAGTGTGAGAGGAAGCGTTTTCCATCTGTTCACTTTTGTTTGGATAGTGTAGAGTGTCTTCTCATAGTTGTCTTGCATGATGTCAGTGCTGGTTCTGGACATGAGGATCCCCAGATACCGGACCTTCGAGTGTTGCCAGTGGAAGCCAAAGTCGTCCTGAAATTCTTTGGTTGATTCTGTGAGAGGGAAAATTATCGATTTTGCATTATTAATTTTTAGTCCTGAAAAGTTGCCGAATTTGAGGACTGCTCGCATCACCGGATTCAGGTTGTCGCATGGGTCGCGAAGGAAGAGTGCTATGTCGGCGTAAAGTGAAACCACCATTTTGTGCGGGCCGAAGGCGAGACCTCTGTGCAGATGATAAAGACTTAGGTTGGACGCTAGGGGTTCCATGACCAGGGCGAAGAACAATGCTGACAGTGGGCAGCCCTGTCTGGTCCCTCTGCGTAGGAGGATTTTGGAGGAGCTTTTGTTCCCAAGTTTGATTTTAGATGTCGGGTATTTGTAGAGAAGGCCTATCATTTGGATGAAATGTTTGCCGAGGCCCATTCGTTCTAATATTGCAAATAGAAAGGGCCATTCCACAGAGTCAAACGCTTTCTCGGCATCGAGAAGTACTGCTACCGCTTGGATTTCTGGGTTGAGGGCCTCCATCGCTCCAAAGATTCTTCTGAGGCCGAATGATGTATTTCTACATGGAACGAATCCTGCTTGATCCGCCAGAACCATTGCGGGCATGAATGGCATCAACCTTCTAGTCAGGATTTTCGCAAAGATTTTGTTATCTAAATTAATTAACGATATGGACCTGTAGGAGGCGCAATCATCCTTGGGTTTACCTGTTTTGTGTAGGAGAATGATATTCGCCGTGTAAAGGGTTGGTGGTAGTTGGTCTTTGGCTATGGCTTCTTCGAAGACCTGGAGTAGGAGCGGGGCTAGAATATCTGCGAAAAATGTGTAAAATTCACCTGTTAGACCGTCCGGTCCTGGGGCTTTGGTGCTCGGTAACTCTTTAATGACTTCTAGGATCTCTGCCGAGGTGATGGGTGCGTTCAACGGCTCACGTAACTCGGCACTCGTCCAATATAATTTGGTTGTATTTAGGTATTCTGTTATTTCGGCGGGCTCCCTGGAATAATTGAAGTCATATAAATTTGGGTAAAAATTGCGGAATGTTTCCAATATGTCGTCTTCAGAGTACACAAGGGTTCCTGACGCGTCCCGCACCGCCTCGACTGTCGTGGGTTTTCGTTCTGCGGTGATTAGTCTTGCAAGTAACGCACCGGGTCATTGCCCCTCGCCATACTGGCGGATTTTGTGGTGGCTTGCTAGGAATTTGGCTTCTCTGTCTGCTAGTGATCTGAAGGTTTCCAATTCTGCCTTGAGTGCAGCTAGCGAGCCGGGAGTATTTGTGACTGTAGCTGATTGTTCAAGTGTTTTGAGGCGATTTTCGCATGTGTTTAATTCTTCCCTTAACTTCTTTAGGATTCCATTTTCTTTTGCTAGGCACACTCCTCTGATAAAACATTTCAGTGTCTCCCAGAGTGTTCCCGGCGAAGCCACCGTGCCTTGGTTTGCCTCAAGAAATGCGCTCAGTTCAGAACGTAGTTCCTCTGCAAAGAGTTGATCTTGGAGGGCTCTGGGCTTGAATCTCCATTGGGGCCTGGTGAAGTCGCTCCTAGATGTTGTGCACACTAAGGTGACCGCTGAGTGGTCTGAGATGGACCTGGGTAGGATTTGGCATTCTCCCCATTGGAGCCTGCTATGTGCCGACACGAAGATGTAATCGAGTCTCGAGTTGGATTTGTGTACCCAGGAGTAAAAAGTGAACTCCTGAGAGTCACGGTGTTTGCTTCTCCATATGTCAATGAGATTGTGTGCTTTGCATATTTCGGATATTTGCATACTCGCCTTGGAGCGAGGGGCGGTTGTTTTGTGTGTTTTGTCTGTGCGAGGATCGAGCGGGGTGTTTAGATCGCCACCCCATATTATTGTGGCTTCCCTGTTTGATGCAATGTGGGTCTGGACCCAGTCAAAATTGTTGGAACCATTGATATTGGGGCCGTAGGAGTTAATCATGATTATTTCTTCCCCGTCTATAGTTCCGTGGACGAGCAGTGTTCTCCCTTCGGAATCGCTCTGGGTCCGAATTAGTCTGAAGTTTGTTGATTTGCTAATAAGTATGGCGATTCCTTTTGCGTATGATGAAAACGAGGTGAAGTATCTGTGGCATCCCCATGTTTTCGCCCAGTGGTTTTCTGAGTTAGGTCGTAGATGTGTCTCTTGGATGAGGGCCACATCAACGTTGTGACGTCAGAGGTAGTGTAACAACTTCCTGGTTTTGGAAGGCTGGTTGACTCCTTTAATGTTCCATGTAGCTAGTTTGAATTTGCTTAGAGTTGCTGCGTTGTTTCTGCTGCTCTATGACTGTTTGGTGGTTTTGAGTGCTTAGAGCAGTTTTTTTGGAGTGCATGTTAATTCGACAAGGATATTCGTATATTCGAGGTGGAGACATTGGTCTCGGTCGGGTTCGGGTGGGGCTAGTTTTGGCCCCAGTTGGTGCACGTCTTAAACTGCTGGCTTGTTTCTTCTGGGAACACTTTCCCCAACTTGTGTCCCATCTCCCCTTTTTCCCTCCCTGTCGGGCAACCCCCAACCCGCCCTAATGTGACCCCACCCCAAGTAACATTGTGAACAGTGCTGTGCACGGGGCGCTGGTGCCCTCCAAGAACACCCATCCCGAGGTGTATATAACTGACTTTTGCTCATTTCCCGATCTCCCAAGTCGAGCTGTATGTGGGGTACTTTTCAGGGCGGACCGCTCCCGTTCCTCGCTCTCCCTCGTGGTCTAGGCATTTCACGTAATGGGCGACATCCAATATTGTCGAGAAAGATGTTGGCTTCTTCTGGTGACATGAAGAATTGCGTTTTTTCAGCATGGAGGATGCGTAATTTGGCTGGGAAAAGCATTGAATATTGAATTTGTTCCTCTCGGAGGCGACGTTTAACTCCACCAAAGGCTCTTCTGGACGCTTGCACCGCTGGTGAAAAATCAGGGAAGATTTGGATTTCGTCACCATCGAATTGAATGTCGCCTTTGTCCCTGGCCAACCTGAGTATTAGATCGCGGTCTCTGAAATTCAGCAGTTTGGCGATAATAGGGCGAGGTGCTGTTCCTGGAATTGGGCGGTTGGTTGGGATCCTGTGAGCTCTTTCAACCACAAATTGTGGCGAGAAGGTGGTTGTTGCGAAGATTTCTTTGCATAGTCGTTCCACGAAGTCTTCCATTTTTGCAGGATTTTGTTGCTCTCTGATCCCCACCAGTCTAATGTTGTTGCGGCGGCTGCGCCCTTCTAAGTCTTCGTTTTTGGCGACAATTTCTTTTACTTGGCGCTCTAATGATGACACTTTGGAGGACAGAGATGTGGTGTTGTCTTCCAGATCGGAGACCCTCTTTTCAACGGTGTCGAGCCTCTCGCCGTGTTTATCAAGGCGGTGTTGTATTTGGTCGACTTTGGATGAGAGGGTGTCAATTTTGGCATTGAGGTTGCCTATGCCTGTTTTGAGTTCGAGCAGTATTTCTCGTATGTTGAGAGATTGGGGGGTGTCGACTCGGTTTCCTGTTCCATGCTTGGTGATGGCGCTATCTCTCGATTCGACTGCTTGGGAGTTTTGGCTATGGCGCCGGTTTCAAACATCAATTTTCGCTGCGATTTGTCCGTTTTGCCCATGCTGGTATGGATTCCTGATTTTGCTGGGTGTAGAGGTAAAGGGCCCGCTCGACTGGCTTGAGTGATAGTTGTGTGGAGCTGTGGTTGTCGCGTCCCGCTGTCGGGTTTCAGAATGACAGCAGGAGCCTTCCACGAGGTTGCCGCTGCCGAGGAGTTGTCGCAGTGCGGTGTGGGCCCGAGCGGCGAGTTTTTCCGCTATGTTCCTTGTTCGCTTGACTGCGATCAGGGCCCCGCCGGCAGGGCGTTTTGGAGATGGTGGGGCCCGGGGCCGTGTGGGTTTAGGAAGCTGGAGAGTTTGTGAGTTTTAAAGTACTTCCACGGCCGGGCCCGAAAGGCCTGGATGGGGTAGCTGCGTGGGCCTCTCGCCTGTTCGTCGCGGGGGGGTGTCCGACAGCGGTCTTCGATGTTGAGGGTAGTTCACTGGAGATGGGGCTGTGGCTGGGGCCGTTAGGATTTTGAGGAGTCTGAGGCTTGTGGATCGTCACTCCCACGAGGTCGGGCAGCCGTACAGGGATCTGCAGGCCGGGGATGAGACCTTGGGCGGGGCGGCCGAGGCAGGGGCGGCGTCTTTCCTACCTGGTGCCGGTGGTGTGTTCAGATTCATTCCCTCTCTCTCCGGCTGGGTCTGAAGGGCTCCGTAGGCTGGAAGCGAGCAGCAGAGCCCCGACCGACCGGAGGGCCGATGACAGAGGTAGGCCGGGCGGGTTCTCAGCTGCCCCTGCTGTTCTCAGACTGTGGATTTCCGGCCCGCCGCGGGCACCACCTCCAGGGGGCCCAGGCGCCGCTCACTCTGCCCGGCAGCCTGCTCCTTGGTTGAATCCGTGGATGGTCGCTCGGGTGAGGATGTTGCTGGAGGGTCGAACACCCCCCTGCCGAAGCGCCGCGCCACCGTGGCCTCGCCCCCGCTACCGCTACGTTGACCAGGATATTGGCGGACGGCATTGAAATTGGTATCTGCCAGATGTTAGAGACTTGGGATACGATATCGAGACCGATGGAGGGGGATTCGGGGGAAAATGAAGCTATTTTATCAGGATCTTTCTCGGTATCAGTGCGGAGCTCTCTAGTGAGCTGCCATCTTGGACGGCTCTCTAGCGCCCTCTCGAGAAGGCAGAACATGATCTTCCCCCGCACCACCCTGAAGAATGTGCGATAGATCTAGTACCAGACGCCCTGGTCCCTTTTGGCAGAATGTTCTCCCTATCTGTAAGAGAGAAGGCGGTACTCCGAGGATACTTGGACGCCAACTTAAAGAACGGTCTGATTCAACCATCGAAATCCCCAGCGGGTGCTCCTCTATTTTTCATCGCCAAGAGGGACTCCGCTGAACGTCGACCATGCATCGACTACAGAGGGGTCAACCAGGTTACCATTCGGGACCGATACCCAATGCCACTGATTTCTGACATCCTTGAAGCAGTGAGAGGTGCTACAGTTTTCTCTAAGTTAGACTTAAGAAATGCGTATCATCTCCTGCGCATCAGTGTGGGAGATGAATGGAAAAGAGCGTTCAGAACACCTTATGGTCTGTATGAGTATAGAGTGATGCCGTTTGCTCTAGTAAATGCCCCAGCAATATTCCAACGATTTATGGACCGCTCTTTTTCTGATTTGCTGTTCCGCTCAGTGATCATCTATCTGGATGACATTCTGGTATTTTCCAAGACCCCACAAGAGCACTTCTCTCATCTCCATGAAGTTTTTCATCACCTGCAAGAAAACCATCTGCAAGTGAAACCCAGCAAGTGCGAATTTCTGGTCTCTTCTGTTCAGTATCTAGGGTTCATTCTCTCCCAAGAGGGAATAAAGATGGACCCTAAGAAGGTCTCTGCCATTCTGGAATGGCCATCCCCAAAGACCATAAAGGAGGTGCAGAGATTCCTAGGTTTCACCAACTTCTACCGGAAGTTCATTCAAACTTTTTCTGCTACGGTAGCTCCCATTACCTCTCTTTTAAAGAAAGAAAGTCAACCCTTTGTTTGGTCTCCAGAAGCCGAGACAGCGTTCCTGTCCCTGAAACGAAGATTCAGCTCTGCTCACATTCTGGTCCAGCCTAACCAAGCTAAAAGATTTATTGTGGAAGCTGACGCCTCTGCCAATGCAGTGGGAGCTGTCCTCCTGCAAGAAGAGGAAGGAGTAGAACATCCCATCGCATACCTCTCGAAGACTCTCACGATCAGTCAAAGGAATTACTCTGTAATTGAGCAAGAGCTATTGGCTATCAAGCTTGCCTGTGAGGAGTGGAGGCATCTTTTACAAGGAGGAGGAAATCCCTTTCTCATCAGAACGGATCACAAGAATCTCAACACCTTGCAGAACATGGAATGCGCCAACTCTCGTCAGGCCAGATGGGCACACTTCTTTTCCCAGTACGACTTTGAGATCACTTACGTACCAGGCAGTCAGAATGTGATCGCAGATGCTCTCTCTCGTCGTTATGTCTCAGAAGATCCTTCTCAGTGCCTTAAGGAGAGACTTTTTCCCAACAAAGTGTTGATTGCCTCCACCTCGTCCTTTCTCTCTCAAGTTAGGACGGCTACCGCAAGAGTACCATTCCTGGCTCCTCCTTCACCCCACATCCGAGTTGAGATGAGAGAAGGTTTGTGCTTTATGGACAAGAGATTGTTTGTGCCCCAGTCTGACTTACAGCAGAAGGTTATGTCTTGGTCTCACGATCACTGCACTGCAGGACATCGGGGAAGGAAGAACACAGAAGAACTAGTTCAGAGATCTTTCTTCTGGCCGGGAATGTCCTCCGACATTAAGAAATACATCCAAGCATGTGCTCAATGTGCCCGAATTAAAAATTGTTTAAAAAAACCCATTAGATTACTGGAACAGATTCCCTTGCTCGGAGCCCTGTGGGAACAAATTTCCACTGATTTTGTGGTGGATCTCCCTATTTCTCGTGGCCACACGTGTATCATTGTCACCGTAGATTCACTTACAAAGCTGGCTCATTTTTCCCCCTTCCCGGGTTTGGCATCAGCCTCACAGATGGCGGAGGTATTTGTACGGGACATATTTCGCTTGCACGGATTACCCACTAAGATAATTTCTGACCGGGGTAGCCAATTTACCTCAAAATTTTGGACTTCTCTTTGTCAGAAGCTGGGCATAGAACAAGCTTTGTCCTCTGGGTTCCACCCACAAACTAATGGGCAGACTGAAAGATTGAACGGGACATTAGAACAATACCTTCGGTGTTACACCAATCACACGCAAGACAACTGGTATGATCTGTTACCCACCGCAGAGTTTGCATATAATAACTGCACACATTCGGCTACGGGACTCAGAACGTTTTACAGTGCGTTTGGTAACCATCCGAGGAGTACCTTACCGGTTTCGGCCTCCGCATCGGTATGCCCCACGATTGACGACTGATTGCAGCAGATTACGGAAGCACACAGAACTGCCAAGATAGCCTTAGCCCAAGCCCGCGACCGATACAAGCGCCTGGCGGATCAGAAATGCACTGATACACCTATCGTTGAGATGGGCTCGCGGGTATGGTTGTCTACCAGATATCTGCCCAGATGGATCCACCTGTCTAAATTGTCACCCAGGTTTGTGGGTCCTTATACAGTGATTTCCCGAATAAATCCTGTTGCTTTTCGACTTCGGCTGCCAAAGTGCATGAAGAGGATCCATCCTGTGTTCCATGCATCCCAGTTACATCCAGTTTTGACCAGCATTCCTGCCGCACCTCTGGGTCGCCAGGCGGAGGAGCAGGGACCCGAGGAAAAAGAATATGAGGTGGCGGGTATTAAGGATTCCCGTTATCACCGAGGACGATTGGAATTTTTGCTATCCTGGAAGGGCTACCCATCGTCATAAGATTCATGGGAGCCCAGTTCTAATGTACATGCCCCCCGACTGGTGAAGAAGTTCTATCGGTCTCACCCTGGCAAGCCGGGTTTCTCCCGCTCTGGAGGGGGGCATACTGTCATGTGCCCCTTTTTTGTCAAACAATGGAACCGATGGAGACTCGGCTGCCATTGATAGTTCCACCACGTTGGGAACATCATTTCAGGCTGCGGTCTAGTCTTTTTCAAGATGGCCGCCTCCAGCATTATTAGCGTTCAGTTGCGGCTCTCCGCGTTGCAACTGTGTTTTTTGCTACCCTGTTGTTGCGTTCCTTATTATTTCTCTTGGCTCTGCTGAGCCCCCCCTTTTCTGTTCTTGGCTTCCTTCGCCCCTCGCTAATATTGCTCCTCTTTTTCTCTTCTCTTGTACGGGTTCCCAGGCGCCTGCTTGGTTCATCTCCCCATCTAGTGCTCTATCTCTCTCCCTCTCCTTGCTTCGCTATCCTTCCTTTTTGCCGTGGTTTCCCCGGCTTCTCGCTGGTGTTTACTTTCACCTCTCGAGGGTGCTACCTTCGTATCCTCCTCCGGAGTCACCGTGCTCTGCTCTGCAGCGCTCTCCTTCAGTCCATATCCTTCGTTTGACACTGGTACTTACCTGTTTACTGGAGCTCCGTGCTTATGCTCAGAGACCTCTGGGTTTCTTCCCATCGGCTGGCGTTCCGTTTTTTTTGCCTGCTTGGCTTTTTCCCCGTTGGCTATCATGGATCAGGGGCCACTGATTTCCGGAAACCTCTGCAACCATTGTGGCGTTGTTCCGTGGTAGGCCGTATCTTCTAAAAAAGAGATACTCCATTAAAGAAAGAAGGAAGAAGCTTCCTAAGGATATATCATCAGGTGAGGAGGAGGGGGAGGAGACAGAAGTGGGAAGTGACTTGGACATTACAGATAAAGCTGAACTCTGTGACACTCAGCCCCTCCTCTCTCACTTCCTCTCGCGTACTCTTACGCCTTTCCCGCTTGCCTCTTTTCTGCCCTCCTCTCTTCTCTGGCTCTGTAGCGCAACCTGACTTGTACTATTTACCTTGTCACTTTCTTACCGCTCAGATCATTTTTCCTTCCTCTATCTTTTCTTACTGGTTATTTAACCTTCCAGTACAGCCAACGTCCTGTCTGCACCTACCTTCGCAGAACTGTTATTTTCCAGTTTAGCCGTTTACTTCCATCTCACAGGACCAGGCTCCTTCCTGCCTGGAGTTGTTCGCTCTGGAAACGATGATTCCATCATACCTACCATCTCTGTATTTGTATCCGGATCATTCATCACCTGTTCTTCGTGCTACTTCCAGCTATCAAGGAGGACTCAACTGGCATTGTTTTTTTTTTAGCCTATGGCTTTTTCCCCATCGCGGTGGAGGGGCCACAGGGGCTACAGCTCACCGGTGGCCACTGTGGCTTCCTATCGCGATAGGTACTCAGCTCCATCTCTACATAAGTACTGAGAGCCAGTTCTCTTCAACACGGATTCCAGCTCAACAGGTGAGGAGTCGGAGGAGGGTAGTGGGTCTGAAGAATTCCAGTTAGCTATTGACAGGTAGGTGGATGTCTTCCGTATATAGTATAGAACGGGCTTTGTCCCGTGCTGGTGTGTATGGAGTTATTGTATGCGTATTCCGCTATCCATAACAAGTCTTCCAATTCTCTTCCACTTGATGCAGCATGCAACGTAGATAGTGTTCGAATGTCTGGTTTGTTCTTTCTGTATGTCCATCCATTTGGGAGTGATGGCTAGTAGATAATCGAACATCAATTTGTGCCATGGTACAACATTTCCTCCAGAAGTTGGATACAAATTGGCTTCCACGATCTGAGATTAGGACTGAGGGGAAACCATGCAGTTTTATAATCTGTTCAAGAAATGCTTTTGCCAGACCGGTAGCTTTAGGAAGTCCTTTGAATGGAATGAAATGTGCCATTTTAGAGAACAGGTCTACAACCACCAGAATGGTATTAAAACCTTGACAGGGAGGTAAGTCTGTAATAAAATCAAGAGAAAGAGTATGCCAGGGAGCCGGTGGAATATACAGTGGTTGTAGGAGGCCAGTTGGTTTCTGTTTTTGTGATTTATTCTGTGCAAATATCCCACAGGATAGAACAAATCGAGCAATGTCCTTACGCCAGGTTGGCCCCAATAATTCCGATTAACCTTGGCTAGAGTCTTAGCAATTCCGGGATGGCCTTCGATCAGGGAATCTTGATAACCAGACATGACCAATTCTTGCAGATCTTTACTTGGTAGATATAGTCGTTCCCTGAAGTAGGGTAATCCATCCAGAACCGTGTGATGTTCATTTTGGGAATTCCATTTCTGCAAGATCTCGGGGTTCATTAAGGTTCGAATCTTATCTTGAAGTTCACTCAGAGTCAATGTGGTGCTGAGCCCCAGTAGTATATCACTTGGGATGATGGCAACAGGGTCCAGGGTACTGTTTGTTCTCTTCAACACCCATACGAGACAAGGCATTGGTCTTCCCATTCCGAACTCCCGGTCGGTATGTTATTACGTAATCGTATTCTGCGAAGAATAGAGCCCACCGCAACTGTCGTGATGATTGGGCTTTTGCTGACTTTATGTATTGAAGGTTTGGTGATCTGCGTTTACTGTGATGGTAGGTCTGGCACCTAATAGATACTGCCGGCAGGCTTTGAAGGCTGATTTTATTGCCAGCAATTATTTTTCTGTAATTGCATATTTAAGTTCTGGTGGTGTGAATTTACGTGACCAAAAGGCCATGGGGTGTAATTGGCCTGTCTCTGGATCTCTTTTAGAGAGAACTGCTCCCATAGCTACGCTGAAAGCATCAGTTTCCACCACATAGGGGAGATCAGGATGAGGATGTCGTAAAAGTGGTGTGGAGGTGAATCTTTTCTTGAGTTCTTGAAAGGCCTGTTCCGCCTCTTCAGTCCATTGTAATTTTTTGTTGTTTTTTTTCTCAGTAACGATGTGATTGGGTGGACTATCCGTGAGAAATCTGGAATAAATCGGCGATAAAAATTTGCAAAGCCGAGCATGCTTTGGGTTCCTGTAAGTAAAGAAGGTGACGGCCAATTAAGGATGGCATCTACTTTGCGTAACTCCATCTGGACTCCCTTTGGCGAGAGAACAAAACCGAGGAACTCAACTTCGGTGACATGGAAGGAGCATTTCTCGAGTTTAGCGTACAGTTTGTGCTGGCGAAGTTTTGCAAGGACTGAGCGAACATGTTCCACATGATCTCTTTCAGAGGGGGAATACACCAGGATGTCCTCAATATAGACCAGGGCACAGACATCGATTAATTCCCGTAATACATCATTCATGAAGTATTGGAACGATGCGGGAGCGTTGCACAGCCTGAAAGGCATTACCTGATATTCGTACAGGCCATACTTGGTGCGAAACGCTGTTTTCCATTCATCCCCTTTCTTAACACGTACAAGGTGGTATGCTCCTCTGAGGTCTAGTTTGGGGTAGATTTGGGCATCCTTGACTTGGTCCAACAGTTCCGGGATAAGGGGCAAAGGGTAGCGTTTTTTTACTGTGATTTGATTAAGGGCGCAGTAATCGATGCAAGTCATCAAATCTCCTTCCTTCTTGGGTACGAAGAATAAGGGAGAGGCTGTCGGTGACTTTGATGGGCGGATAAACCCATTAGCCAGGTATTGATCCAGATAGGACTTCAAGTGGAGATTTTCGGTTTCTGTAAGTGCATACATTCGACCACAAGGAACCTGTGCGCCAGGTATCAGGTCCAGCTGACAGTCATAGGGCCTATGTGGCGGTAATGTGTTAGCCTGTTCCTTCTGAAAAACATCTTGATAATCCTGATATTCTTTTAGTAAGGTGTCCATTGGTTCCGCGATCCCCGATGCTATTCCTTGAACAGATTTCAGGTTTGGCTGTGGTATAGATTTCGGGTAGCAAGCGTGGGCGCATTCGTCGAAAAAGGTCAGTCTCTTTGCACGCCAGTCTATGTGGGGATTGTGAGTTACTAACCATGGCATCCCTAAGATCAACCGGATCTGAGGAGCTTTGATGAGGTCAAATGTGATTGCTTCTTGATATCCATCCTGACACAGAAGAGTTAATTCTTTTTTGCATTGGGTTACTGGTCCGGAAACAATTTCTGTACCGTGAACAGTAGTTCTTTTCAGTTGTTGGTTTTGTGCATAAGGGAAGTCCCATTTCTAGTGTCAGATCTCGATCTATGTAATTACCAACTGCTCCGCTGTCTATATATGCCTCTATGGCATGCATCCTTGACGGTCGTTGGTGATTTATCAAGGTTACTGGTAGGGCGAAATGTGAGGTCTGTGACTCATCCTTTTTGCTCGACAAGCGGACCTCTACGCTTGCCGGGCCTGGTAGTTTTCCGATTCCTTTCCATCATCTTCTTTCTCTGTAGCGCCTAACACCTTCCGTGGAGGTTTCACTGGGCATTCTTTGAGGTAGTGACCCAATTTACCGCATTATAATCATAACTGTAGCTGTATCCTCTTGTCTCTTTGAACCTTGGTTAAAAGGGGTCGCACTCCTCCAATCTGCATGGGTTCTGTGCTATTTTCTGATGGACGTTGACCATTATCTTTTGAACGTACATGGCACGATTTTCGAGTCTACTTCGGTCTGTTCTTCGATCCTGTAATCTGTGGTCCACCTGAATTACCAGGTTGATAAACTCTGCACAGTCTTTAGGTGGGTGTACCATTTGAGCAAGGACATCCTTCAGGTCTCCTCATAGGCCCCGATGAAACAACGTGATTCTTTTATCTTCTGGCCACCCTGCTTCTACAATCAGTCTATTAAAGGTGGCAATATAAGTCAAAAAATCTTGATTCCCTTGGGGGAGGGACAGGAGTTCATTATCAAGTGTTTGTCCATGCAAGGGTCGAGCAAATAACTTTTCCATCTCCTGTTGAAAACCCCTGAAGTTCTGCAGTAATGGGTCATCCCGGGTCACTAAAGGTACCGACCAGTCTGCGGCACTTCCACTCAAATATGATAACACAAAGGCCAACCTCGCCTGGTCATTTTGGAAAGCCCCAGGCCTACAAAGAAAATGCAGGCGCCACTGGTTCAGGAATGTTGCGTACCTTCTGGAGTCTCCATTAAACAGTTCAGGTGGTGCCAGGGGTACTGCTCCCGGCAACGTTATCTGTACTGGATTGACTGATGATGGTGTAGCGACGGATGGGGCGAATCTGGGCAATGGAGCCTGCCCCGCCTGTGTTTGTAGTAGCTGTGTGCTTACTTCATCAGTATGGTCTTTTGTGACCATTAACTCTCGTCTAAAGTCATTGGTTCCTGCCGGGCTGCGTATACCTCAGCACGTAATTGTCCTAAAAGCTGGGCTAACTGATCAGTTTCAGATGTCTCCATGATGCCCAGGTGGATAAGGTTTAAAGGCTTTGAGTTCTGTTACGCTCACCTGATATCCCCGGAGGCGTCTGGAAGGCTCTGAGATCTGGAACCCTGGATGCGTAGTTGCCCAGTGCTGAATAATGAATCTGCAATTACAGAATGAAGGATTTGTGATAACTGTCTCTAATGGGTGACTCTCCCACCTCCCTCTGACTGATTCCCTTCCCACTGGGTTCTTTTCTCACCTTAGTTATTTGTAGGGTGAGCTATCCGTCCTGCGTTTCTTGTGCAGGGGCGCTTGACGTTTGTTGGCGAGCTGCCCGAGTTGCTTCACTGGTGCAGTTCGCCTTCCTTGGGCCCAGCCCTGCTGTGACCCTGAATCTGCTAGTAGGCAGGTAGGTTTGTTAATTGTAAGTCTTTGTTCTGTTTATGGTGGGAATTCGTTAATGTCTTTATCTCCTTCTTTTCAGGTGCGAAGGTCTTGATGCTGGCGTGCCGGATGGAGAGGCCCGTTTTCTAGGTAAGAGAAAGCGCAAAGCGCAGTGCCTTTATTGTCTTTTAAAGCTTACCTGTGTTTTCGTCTTCTTCTCCTCACAGGCCGCTGTGGTGGTGCGATTGGATGAGAGCGTGATGAAAAACAGGCCCCCGGAATCCGTGAAGGTAAGTACAGCGCTGTGCGGTTGTTTAATATTGAAAGCGAACCTGAAAATGTCTCTTTTCCTTTGCAGATGTTGCTGTGGTGCTCCGGATGGAAGCGTGGCGTAGCGCAATGGAATTCAGGTAAGACTGATGGAATTTGAGGTTTTGGAAGCGCGCGTTCTAATATTGTTTTTCCGTTTCTCGTTATTGCAGGTCGCAATGTTCGAACAGCAGCTGTGGTAGCGGTTCACCGGAAGTCCTTAAGCTAATACTCACAGGTGAGTGATGTTTCTTCTTCTCTTGGTTTCCACAGATTGCAGCCCAATTCAGATGCTGAGTGCTGGATGGTGTTTTCTCAGGTAAGACAGAATAATCTTGTTCTTGTTCTTGCAGAATTACAGGAAGATGCTGAAGACCAGGAGCTGGACACGGTGAGTGTCACGCTGCAGGTTGCAGAATAACTCGAAGCGTGTTCTGCAGTCAGGGTGTGGTTTATATAGCCCAGGTAAAGTAGTACCAGGGAAAGTAGCTTCAGGCCTGCCACACCCAAAACACTAGACTGCATGGCTTGGTTCTTAGAACTAGACTGTGTGGGTGCTTCCATGTTGGATTTAAAGGCCCATGTACATAAATGGGACCTAGTTTGAACAGCACTTCATTCCTACATATGAGCCTGGTGCCAAAGGCGCCAGGACTGGCTCCAGGAGCCCTTTTGCAGTGGTTTTAAGGCCCTCAGGATTCTGGTGGGAGCCTGCTTGTGGCACAACTTGTGCCCCCTCACAGTGGTCATGACAGTCCAACCTGGTCAGGAATGCCTTAGCCTGGGCTACGCTTTAATCACCCAATCCGACCCTTCTACCAGTGATTATGCTGCCTTCACACAATTGTTCAAGACTCGATTCGAACGTCCGATAGTGCAGTACGCCTCATACGAAGCTATGCTCAACCTCAGGCAAGGTCCCCAGGACGTACAGACTTACGTATCGGCTTTCATGAAGATGGCTGCCAATTCGGGTTGGCCCGATTCGGCTCAGCAAACCCTTTTTCACTGTGGCCTTCATGAAGATATTAAGAATGAGCTGGAAAGGATCGCAGACCACAATCATTCCAAGAACTCGTATCTCTCGCCTTACAGATCGAGTTCAGATTGGCTGAGAGGCGTTAAGAAAGAAGAAAGAACCGGCTTCTACAACCTCCGTTGCCGATTCCTCCTTCTTCAGGTGAAAGCGCCACTGCTTCATCAGGAGAAGAACCCATGCAAATAGGAGCTGCGAGGGGTCCCTTGACTGCTGAGGAACGGAGGCGAAGACGAGAACTTGGCCTCTGCGTGTACTGCAGATCCCAAAAGCACCTCCTACGAAACTGTCCAGAAGTTCCACGACGCTGGCAGGGAAACACTTCACTTCAAACCTGAGCAGGGAAAGGTCCAGGGTCAGAAGGACAGAATCCTTGTATTCACACCCTGCCCATATCATCTAAAGAGGACACCTGTCTGATGGTGTCTTCTGTAAGACTACTGTTCGGATCCTCCAAGTCATGGGACGCGATAGCTATGTTAGACTGCAGAGCGGCAGGGAACTTCCTCGACATCAACTGGGCCAAAGAAAACGGCATGCCTCTTTGGACGAAGACCCAGATCGTCCCATTAGAAGGCGTTGATGGTACTCCACTATCGTCTGGTCTCATCAAATATGAGACAGAACCTCTGGGGGTCCAGTTGTTCCAGCACCATGAAGATGTCATTTTCGATCTAATCAGGGCAGCACATTTCCCTGTAATATTGGGAATCCCATGGTTACGCAGACATAAGCCGGCGATAGACTGGGCGGCCAACACTGTCAGGTTCCAGTCTTCGTTTTGCTGGTAAGGATGCCTACATCCTTTCAGGAGGGATTGTTGTCCGCTGCGTCCATTCATTTAATACCTCCCCAATACCAAGACTACCTGGAAGTGTTTACGGACAGACAACCACATACCCTTCCTCCTCACCGGAAAGAAGATTGTGCCATCGAGACAGTCCCCGATGCCTCGATTCGGTTTGGAAGGATGTATCCATTGTCTTTACCTGAACGCAAAGCCCTCAAGGAGTACCTGGACAGTAATTTACAACATGGCCTCATCCAAGTCTCCGACTGGGGCCTTGTTATTTTTTATCCCAAAGAAGGGGTCCACAGAATTAAGACCTTGCATCGACTACCGGGGTCTGAACAAACTCACCATCAAGGATCGGTATCCGATGCCGTTGATTAAAGAAGTGCTACAGGTAGTTCAAGGGGCCACCATCTTCACCAAATTGGATCTGAGGGGCGCGTACCATCTGCTTCGTATCAGATCAGGGGACGAGTGGACGACAGCTTTTCATACCCTTCTGGGACGCTTTGAATACAGGGTGATGCCCTTTGGCCTGGTTAACGCACCTGCTGTCTTTCAACGGTTCGTTGACAAGCTATTCGCTGACCTTCTGTTTTCCAATGTGGTTGTCTACCTGGACCATATTCTTGTTTATTTGACCTCTCTTTCTGAACATTGTCAACATGTCCAAGAAGTTCTCAACGCCTACTTCAGAACCACTTATACGCCAAGCCAGAAAAATGCATATTCGACTCCTCTTCTGTATCCTATCCATGGCTTTATCCTGTCCCGAGAAGGCGTTCACATGGATCCAGGAAAGACCAAGGCCATACTACAGTGGCCAACCCCTAAGAACGGGAAAGACATTCAGCATTTCCTTGGCCTTGCACATTTTTATCAGCAGTTCATTGCTGGGTTCTCCAATCTGGTCCTTCCGATTCCGTCCTTATTGAAGAAAGGGGTACGGTTTGTTTGGTCTCAAGAAGCCGAACAAGCCTTTCTTACTCAGAAACAAGCCTTCACCTCTGCTTCGGTTTTGGTGCAACCCGACCAGGCATTGCCTTTCATTGTGGAGGCTGATGCCTCAAGCGGGGCTATTGGGGCCGCTCTACTGCAAAGGGGGAGCAATGGTCTGGAACACTCTGTGGCTTATCTGTCCAGAACTCTTACTCCCAGTGAATAGAATTATTCCATTATTGAAAGGGAGCTGCTCGCCATTAAACACGCCTGGGAGGAATGGCTCCATCTCCTGCAAGGTGCCCTACATCGTTTCACAGTCTGCACTGACCATAACAACTTAAGAGTACTCCAGCAAAAGGTGTGCAGGAATGCAAGGCACGCCCAGTGGGCCTATTATTTTTCTCAGTTTGATTTTGAGATCACGTATATACCAGAAAAGGACAATGTCTTGGCCGATGCTTTGTCTCGTAGTCTCAGTTTGGACTCAGAACACGGTCAGGGTCATGATCTGTTGTTGGCAAGCAAGGATTTCAAGGCCGTAGCCAATACCTTTCTTCGTGAAGTCAAGTCCAGCCAGACTCACAAAGCTATGTCCAACACCTCAAGAACTCACTTAGAAGAACAAAGGGGTCTTCTCTTTAAGGACTACGTTCCGACAAGAGACTTCAAGAACAGGTAATCCCGTGGTATCGCGACACCCCATTGGCCAGACACAAGAGCCAAAAGGCCACATTGGAGTTAGTGTCTCGTTATTTCTGATGGCCCGACTGTGTTCGCTTCCGTGTCCACCTGTCCTTCCTGTGCCACTAACAAGTACCTCACCTCCAGGCCGATAGGTCTCCTGCAGCAAGAACCATCTCTGGTCAGACCTTGGATCCATATATCCATGGATTTTATTGTGGAGCTTCCTTCCTCACAGGGGTATACTGCTGTTATGGTGACTGTGGACACCTAAATCAAACTAGCTCATTTTACCTCTCTGAAAGGGATTCCATCCGCAACAGAGACTGCAAGTGTATTCCTCAGAGACATAGTCCTGTTATACGGACTCCCAGAAACCATAGTAACTGACCAAGGGACACAATTTACCTTTATGTTCTGGGCTTCTCTGTGTAAACAATTGGGGATACAACGTGCTCTCTCTTCAGGATACCATCCGCAGAGTAACGGTCATGCCGAGAGACTGAACTGCACTTTAGAGCAATATCTACGCTGTTTTTGTAGCCAACATCAAGAAGACTGGAGCGTGTTTCTCCCAACGGCTGAAATCACCTACAATAACTCCACTCATACAGCTATCCGCATGAGCCCCTTCTATTGAACCTACCATCCTCGTCATCTGCCTCTCTCTGTCTCTGATCCCTCCAAGCTCCCGGTTATAGAACAATTCACGGAATCCCTCAAGAACACGCATAAACAAGTCTGTGAGGCACTGGCTGACAGTTGCAAAACGTATAAGACCTGGGCAGACAATAAGAGACAACCCAAACCACAGTGGAAGGAAGGCACCATGGTCTGGTTGGCCACCAAGTTCCTCCCCCGGTGGATTCATGCCGGGAAGTTCACCCCCCAGTACATCGGCCCTTTCAAGATCCTGAGGAAAGTCAACCCTGTGGCTTATCGGCTCCGCCTTCCATCACAACTGCGACGGGTCCACCCCATTTTTTATACTTCCTTGCTGAAGGGCTATCAGGTTGACACCTTTCGTCGGAAAGTGCCCAAACCCAGGTACCCAATTCCTTCAGAACCTTTGGAGTACGAAGTCTCTCATCTGGTGGATTCCCGTTACCATCACAGGACCCTTCCTTATTTGGTGCATTGAAGGGGCTACTCTGACTCAGAACGCACATGGGAACCAGGAAGACCCATTCATGCCCCTTTGCTTATCAAGAAATTTCACAGGCTTAACCCGGGCAGGGCAGGGGGTCCCACAAGGAAGAGGGGGCATACTGTCATGCTTTGCCCATGGAAGCTATGTGTCATGCATTCACTCTCCCCACGATCCTCTGGCTCACACCCACCACCCCATGACACATTCTCTCAAAGGGTCCCTGCACAAACACCACAGCAGCAGAGGAATGCCCAGCCAGCTTATCGCCGTTCCATCCCGCTGACACGATTCTGTGCACCATACAGGATGCGGTACTCAGGACAGCATTGGCCACGTTTACAATGGCAGTTGTCATGGTGATTTAGCTCACGTCCAGCAACCTTGTTGGTCCGCACAGCAGCCCTGTGTGCGTCACGTGATATGGCAGTCCCACTAACGTGACCCAGGAACCATGGCAACGGTATGAACGGATGCCATACACGCCACACGGCGCTTCTCAGCTGTTGTTTTCCCAGCGTGTGGCGTTTTCTCTTCTCTGCCTTGTTTTTGTCTCTTGGTTTTTTGGTCCTGGCATCCTGTTTTTGGATTTCCTCTTTGCCTCACCCTCTTGTTACAACAACCTCTGGACTGCCTTCTTGAACTGCTCCAACCTCAGCTCCTGGCTTTTGAATTGTTTGGACTGCTTTATTGAACTGCTCCAACCTCGGCTTCCGGCTTGGATTGTTATTTATTTTTCCCTGGTACGACGCCTCGCATCTGGTCAGTCTGGTGTTCTTTAACCTCAGATTACATTTCTGGACTATTCCTGAATTTGCCTTTCTGGAACTACGCTGGACTTACCATCTCTGTGCCTCGCCTTCACCCTCCACTCAGGGGCTACCCAGTAAGTCTCTACTGCTGCTGCATACATCTTATTGAGGGGACATCCAACACCTTCCTGGGGGGAAAACCGTAAGCAGGAATTCTGTTACACTTCCTCCCTCCGGCCTTTCCTCAGCTCCCCAACCGGTAGGTGTTCCTTTGTTATGCATTTCACTGGTTACCTAGTGCCTTGTGTCCTGCTCCTGCAACTGCTTAACCTGCCTTTTTCCATTGCAGCCACCAGGGGCCACAGTGTTCTTGTTCCTACCACCTCTGGCCCCAATAACTAAACAGCAAGTTTATCCTATCTCTCTGTTTGGTGCTTGGGGACGGAGGTATACCTAATCAACGCAGACCTCAAGTCTTGACAGACTGAGAAGCCATTTCCGCCTGATTATGGATACCTGCCCCGGGGACCCTGTGGCTACTTTGGTCCAGGTCATCACGGTGCTACAGGCTGATATGGCGGCCG
This sequence comes from Ambystoma mexicanum, assembly GCF_040938575.1. Taxonomy (NCBI): domain Eukaryota; kingdom Metazoa; phylum Chordata; class Amphibia; order Caudata; family Ambystomatidae; genus Ambystoma; species Ambystoma mexicanum. The sequence goes on along the minus strand of NC_090941.1, from coordinate 155,454,047 downwards.
CTACCGCTGCCATCCATCAGCGATTAGACACCATACAGAGCGAGCGCCATGCCCTGCCCGCAGATCCAGAGTTTGAGGATCCACCTACACAACCTAGCACTTCTAGTAACAGCACGCCCCAGGCCCCAGTTTATGTGCCCACTCTATTCCCCCTGGCTGCCGCCTAAAGGTTTCAGGGTGACCCCCGGAAGTTCTGTACTTTTCTGAATCAGTGCAAATTGCACTTCCTATGCCGCCCTCAAGCATTCCCTGACTCCACTACCAAGGAAGCATTTACCCTTTCTCATCTAGGTGGCATAGCAGCAACCTGGGCCAATCCCTTGTTAGAGGGCAACAGTCCTGTATTGTATGACTTTGACTTCTTAGTGCCCGAGATGACCAGAGATACACGACACAAAGCACAGTCACGCGATCTTGAGCTGCTTGATTTAACCCAAGGTAAAACCACGCTGATCGAGTAAATCACACGCTTCAATCAGTTGTCTGTTGAAACAGCCTGGCCAGAAAATAAAAAGGCTGTTGTCTTTTACACAGGGTTAATTGATGCCATGAAAGACGCTCTGGCTGTGATCCCGGCTTTGCCCATTCAGTATCTCGAGCTGGTGGATTTAGCACTGTAAGTCGATGCACGGCAGGCAGAACGGAAAGCTGAGTCCGGCCGAGCCACTTCCCAGTCTTTTTCCCCCTCTTCTGACGCCACTGGGGAACCCATGGAAATCGGGGGTATGCGTAGTCCGATCACCGCCACAGAAAGAGAACGCCGGAGATCAGCTAACGCATGTTTTTACTGTGGCCTGAACGGACATTTCGTCAAAGAATGCCCCAGACGCCCTAAACTCAAACCATCGGGTTTTCCAAAGGATCTTCCTTAGAACTAGGGGCACAGACGAGCCTGTACACGACCCCCGTAGCAGCAGCACCTCCCTTAGGATCCATGAAACCCATGTTAATTCAGGCCCTATTACTGCCCACCGATGACACCAAGCACCAAGTGCAATTAGTGGTCAACTCAGGTGCCACGGGCAACTATATCAACATCTCACTGGCTGCTTCTCTAAACCTGCCATTGCAGAATAAGAAACGCCCAGACCCTGTACAAGCAGTTGACGGTACGTCATTGATTTCAAGACCCATCAAGCAGCAAACGGCACCCCTGACTTTGGTCATCCAGGATACTCAAACGGGAAACCATCTCCTTAGACCTGATCACCACGCCTCAATTCGGTCTTATATTAGGAATGGATGGGTCACATATTCTTTGAATCTTTCCATTGCCAAGGCAATTGCCTCACCCATCCTGACAGCATTGAGTCACCATCCCAGGCATTGGGTGCCTTAGCCCAGCTAACGTTAAACTACCCCCAAGCCATGGATCTCGATCCTCCCCGGCACGTTGTGGGTGCCATTGCTTCCAGCCTCCCCATGGAGTATCATGACTTTTCAGAAGTCTTCGATAAGGGTTGTGCAGAACACCTTCCGCTTCACAGGCCATATGATTGCTCCATCGACCTCGTTCCTGGGACAAACGTGCCTTGTGGTCAGATCTGCTCATTGTCCCCCTCCAAAGATCGGGCCCTGAAGGAGTATCTGCAAACCTCCCTCCACTTGGGTCACATTCAACCTTTCAGGTCGCCTGCTGCCAGTCCTATCTTTTTTGTCCCGAAAAGGGAGGGTGACCTCCGCCCTTGTATTGATAACAAATGGCTCAATCTCATAACCATCAAGAACTGCTGCCCCATACCCCTCATCAACCCTCTACTTGATTGGTTAACCCAAGCTTCGGTATTTACCAAATTGGATTTGAGGGGGGCCTACAATCAGGTCCATGTTCGGAAGGGCGATGAGTGGAAGACCGTGTTTTGCACACGACATCGACATGGATTGTATGAATACTTAGTCATGCCATTCGGTCTGTGCAACGCTCCCGCTACCTTCCAGCGGTTTATGAATGACATCTTCCATGACATTGTTAACACTTATGTAATAGTCTATTTGGACGACATTCTGGTCTTCTCCCCGAACCTTCAGGAACACGTGACGCATGTCCGTGAGGTGCTCCATCGGCTTAAGACACATGCCCTCTATGCAAAGCCAGAAAAGTGCTTGTTCCATGTCAATGAAGTAGACTTCTTGGGTTTTCACATTACACCTGGGGGCCTGTCCATGAACGAGTCCAAAGTCTGTGCAATTCTTGACTGGCCTGCCCCAACTTCTGTTAAGGCTCTCCAATCATTTTGTGGCTTTGCAAACTTCTACAGGCAGTTTATTTATGGTTTCTCATCCATTACAGCCCCCCTCACTAAACTCACTATCCCTCAAAACCCGTTTTTCTGGTTGCCCCTTCAGCAAGAAGCCTTTGAGATGCTGAAAACAGCATTTACCTCTGCACCTGTATTACAACATCCCAACTTAGAACACCCATTCATAGTGGAGGCCGACTCTCATCCTACGCATTAGGAGCTGTTCTTTCACAGACATGGCAGCCACTGGCCTTTTGCACCCAGTAGAATACCATTCACGCAAATTCACGTCCACCAAACTCCATTGCACTGTCACAGAAAAGGAATTACTGGTGGTAAAAGACGCCTTCCAAATATGGAGACACCACCTTCTGGGGACCAAACATCAAATCACAGTCTACACTGACCACCACAATTTACAAGATCTTGCCACACTGAAGTGCGCCAACAGCCGTCAGGTACGGTGGCATTTGTTCTTTTCTGCTTACGATTTTGTGATCAGACATCGTCCAGGGGTCACACTTGGGAAAGCCGACGCCTTATCTCGCTTGCCGGGGGGGGGGGGGGTCTCCCTTCCCGTATTCCCAGAAACACTGCTAGATAGAAAACACATAGGGAGTCATTCCGAGTTTGGAGGTAAGTAAGGTCCCTTACCGGCATGGCGCAAATAGTGTGTCCGTGCTGGCACCAGTCCGCTAATAGAGGACTATTACGACTTCGTGGGCACGAGCTTTACGCCATGCCGGTAAGGTATCTAGCGCCATGCCACAAAAGGCTCCCAAAAAGCCCTTACCGGCATCATGCGTAGCGCAGATAACACTATCGACATAGTCCAATGCGGCATTAGCGGTGACTGTAAATAGCGGTGACTGTAATTAGCGGTCACCGCTATTTATGGTCAAAGCTAAAAAAAGGAACCGGAAATGGTGTCATCGCACAGTAACGGGAAGGAGCACAGCGGCCATCTTGAAAAACACAATCCATTGCCACACTCAGCACACAGGACCCCTGGGACACTGCTGATCGTCAGAAAACTTCCTCCTACAAGACCAGAATGCCTAAGGCCCTGAAGAAGGGAGCTGCCTGCCTGAGAAAGGAACGTTTTAATGAGGACGAGCTCCAGATGCTCGTGGACACATTGCACGAACATGCAGGCACAGTCTTCTCCAGCAACATGAGGAGAGAGGCAGTGCTACGCAAAAAAAGAGATCTGGGCACTTGTTGCCCAGAAGGTTAGTGCTGTGGGCAACACACCACGCACAGTGAAAGACTGCCGTAAGCGATGGGACGACCTGCGGCTAAGGGTCCGCAACATACTATCCGTGAATCACAGCCAAGACATGAGAACAGGAGGAGGTCCAAGTTCCCCTATAAAGCTCACCCCGTGGGAGGACATATGAGCAGGCATGATTGGGACGGAATCCATCGAAGGTGTAGGCGAGATGGAGTGTGGCGCAACAACATCGTGCGATGGAGGTGAGTGTCCAAAGTAAACACTGCTATGGCAAATCTGATGAAAGTCAACCACAATGTCAGTCCGAAGAGTCACGCCATGGTCGCCCACACACACACACTCCCCGGAAAGTAGGCCGAAACATCACAGACACATGCTGATACCTGGTGCAAGGCAATATCGTACATGACACATAGCACACAAAGTAGGAAATTCCACGAGGGACACAGCGTGCATGACCAAAATAGTATGCATGTCAGACAGCACTGTACCTGGCCAACATGAGTAAAGGTGACATATTCCTGCATTTACCACCCATGTATCAAATGGCGTGCCCTTCCAAACACAAATGCATATTACCCCCAATTGTGTGGCTGATATCTGGTGCAAGGCAATATCGAACATGACACATAGCACACAAAGTAGGAAGTTCCATGAGGGACACAGCGTGCATGACCAAAATAGTATGCATGTCAGACAGCACTGTTCCTGGCCAACATGAGTGAAGGTGACATATTCCTGCATTTACCACCCTTGTATCAAATGGCGTGCCCTTCCAAACACAAATGCCTATTACCCCCAATTGTGTGGCTGAGCAATTGTCCCAATGTATGTATGATGCCTATCAAAACATCACTCATGCCGTCCCTCTCCTCCACCCCCACAGGCAGTGACCATGACAGCGATGGGCAGGATGCTACCCCTGCAACGGCCACACCCCGGAAGAGGTCCCAGGAGGACAGCAACTGGCCGTCAACCTCCAGGGGACAAGCCAGGGGGCGCCGTGTCCCAGCATCAAAGCCACTGCAGGTACACATTGCACCTCTGCCACCAAGGCCCATGGAGGGCACAGCGCCACCACCACCTCCACCCACTGGTCTGCCTGGAGATACCTGTGAGACACCCCATTCAGAGGAGTATAGTTTGGCTGGGGGGGTGGCAGCCACGGCACCCCTAACAGTGGATGACAGCCAGGAGGACATCTGGGGCACCATGGAGGATGACATAATGGATGTGGTCCATACCCCAACCCAACTTGCAGCCCCCCAAGTATCATCAATCGATACCGGGAATGCCACCACCCCAGAGCAGTCCGGCCATGACCACACCCAGGGACATCTCAGTCCAGTTTTCAGTGTTGGGGAGGATGAGCAGGCTGGGCATGACAGCCAGGTTCCCAGCACATCCACTGGTGCACCCGCAGGGCCGAAGCGGACGGACCTGCTCACTGCACTCGTATGTGAGTTTGTACAGGACAACCGTCAGGCCAGAGAGGAGTGGCGTACAGAGTTAGCTGCACTAGGTCGGTCCATTATGGACAGCACTGCCTCCATGGTCAGTTCCTTCTTAGACAACACCAACCGCCTCTGCGAGGAGGTCTCGGCCCTCCGGCAGGTGCTAGGATTCATTGCGGATGCCATGGAGGCAGGGCATCTCGCCACACAACCTCAGCAGGCGGCCACACCATCGTCCTGCAGCTCCACACAAATGAGCACGCTCCGCAGGTCGGCCCGTGCACAGCGCCGACAAGACATGCCGCCCGCCGGGGTCAGGGAGTGCTGAGTGACAGTTTTGGCAGCCTCATGTAGACTTTGGGGACTCAATGGGACTTGTGTGGGGGAGTTGTGGTGGGAGGTGGAGGGGGTGAGGGTGTGTGGGGGAGTTGTGGAGTGAGTGGGAGGGGGATGAGGGTGTGTGTGGGAGTTGTGGGGGGTGAGGGTGTGTGGGAGAGTTGTGGGGGAATGGGGGAGGGTGGTGGAGTGTTTTGTCAGCTACGTTAATATTGTTACATTCAATATACTGGTTGTGTGAAAAAGAAGACCTGAGTGGACATTCATCATTGCGCATGTGTCATTTAATCATTTACAGTGCATAGTGTACATGTACCCCCACACCCAGTGCCCTATGGCCAACCATTATTTCACCCTCTGCTGACATGTGTGTCAGAAATATTGTGCGATCACTGGCTGCCGCACAGCACGTCCCTCCTGTGCATCGGCAACGTGATGATGTCCTGTCACATCTTCCTCCTCCCCTTCATCATCATCAGGTGGTAGCAGTTCCATGTCAGGGGGTAGGGGCACGTTCTGGCGGATGCACATATTGTGCAGCATTACACATGCTATGATGTTCTTGGCCACCTCCTCATGCCTGTAGAGGAGTGCCCCACCGGCCCGCGGAGGCAGCAAAATCGTGCCTTCAACAGGCCACAGGTCTGCTCGATGACCACATGGGTACGGGTATGGGAACGATTGTAGTCCTCCTCGTGCCTGTTCTCTGGGTTTCGGACAGGGGTGAGGAGCCACGGCTTCAAGGGATAGCCACTATCACCTGCATGAGAGGGAAATTAAGATAAATGTTAGGCGAATCATGATGTACAGCTGTACTAGTCACACATGCCTGCAAGTTATCGTTGCCCACATGCACATGTCCCTGGATGCATTGACGCCATTCTCAGTCCCTCAATGTGTCCTGTGCCATGGACCAATGGTGTGGGTTGCATATTCAAGATGATACATGGTGTGCACTGATATCTTGTTGCACATGCATCATGTATGCATACAGCAGTGTTGGTGTCAAATTAATGAGGTGTTCTGTCCTGTGAGATTTACTTGGAGGGAGCGTTGGCAGTAGTCTGTCCAATATTGGGCAATCAGCATTGATCATTCCCATGTTCACATGCAGCACTCCTGTGAGTGTGCCGGCCCTGTGCCAGACAGTGGATTCCCTAGTAGGTTCAGTTTGATGCACTCCCAGTGATGCTTGTCCTGTGTGGTGATATGCTGGAGACAGTAACATGGTGCATATGCACTGCATGGTGCAGGATGGCGTTACGGAGGTTGAGGGTCGCTGATGAGTGGTGCACATTTTGTGGGATGTGGGGTGGTTTCCTGTTAGTCATGTAGTGATAGGTGTCGACCTTACTTCATTCCTATGGCTTTTGGGTGTCATATATGGTTTGTGATGGTTTGGGGCACAGTGTTCGGTGATGTGCACATTGTGTAGTCGCATCTACATTTGCAGCATGGTGGTGTGTGCATCTCTCCCTCCATTTCAATGTCATGTGCCAATCCTGCTACTTACCAGGCAGCCAGGCACGTGGTCCAGCAGGTCGCTCCATGAAGCGTGGTAGCGTGGAGTTCTGCAGGACCAAAGAGTCATGAGTTGATCCTGGATATCGGGCACAACAAAGTGTGATGATCTTTCTGGCATCGCATACCATCTGCACATTGATGGAGTGGTATTGCTTGTGGTTGCGGTACACCACCTCCATGGCATGCGGGACCACCAACTTCATGTGGGTGCAGTCGAGGGAACCTACACAATTTGGCATGCCTGCCAGTGCATGGAAGGCAACTTTTGTATCAAATATCTCCTGGGGAGAGGGGCGTGGCTAGAGGGCCATGGAGTAGGACGTGTCTTCCGAGCTGCTCCCGACGATCCGATATGATCCTGCGTGAAAATAAGCTAAAAAAGGCATGTTTGTGCTAAAAATGATGCTATTGGATGTGTAAAGGCGAGGGGCAAGTTTGATGGAGAGCTGAGTCCTCGATGACTGCAGGAAGATTGGCAAGATCAACTAAAAGTTTGTGGCCGCGGTGCAACACCCCAGACAAAATGGCCGGCGCGCTAGAACAAAGGAGGTCGAGGTAGGCCCAACAGCCCAACGCCGGAAGGAGGTTGACAAGGACATCTTTCCAGTGGGTGGAAAGTGAAGCGGGAAGCAACTGCGGCTAAGAGGCGCTATAGAACGGGTTCGCTGGAAGCGGTCCGCAACACAGTGCACGAGCCGCTCACGGCGCACGTGAGCGGCAACGGATTGCCTACGAGAGCGAAAGGTGTAGCCCTCAAGAAGTGGACTGGGATAAGACACAAGAGACACACAGGTCTGGCGGTGCCACAGCATGCTATGACCACTGAGAAGGAGGAACGGGCAAGCAGGGCCCGCACGTTACAGAAAAGCTGGGCCTCGGCACAAAGAGGACTGCACAATGTTGGTGAGGGGAGGCAAGACCAAGAGTAAGCAACCCACTATGGACATCTTTGCCAAGCCGCAACAGACTCCGACCACCCCGGTACAAGGTGCAGCAGCCGCACCTGCAGAGATATCCCCGACAAAAGAGGATCATTTGATTCTAACAGCCATTACGGAGTTGAAGGCCTCGTGGGGCACAGCGATGGCGGACTTAAGAACTGCTTTGGAAACCAAAATAGATGCGGTTGGATTAGAAGTCAACCTGTTGCGACAAAATGTAAGAGCGCTGGCTGAAAGAACAAGCGGCCTAGAAAGTACGGTGAAAACCAATACGGAAACCAGCACAAGTAACGCAAACGAAGTCCAGTCCACATTCTGAAGCAACACGTCCCAACTTGGAGAACCGTGTGGAGGAGGCGGAAGGGAGAGCCCTACGGAGCAATATTCGGGTGGTCGGCCTACCGGAGGGAGAGGAGGGTCAGGACCCCACAGACTACGTGGAGAATTTGATCCTGCAAGAAATAGGAGCTGACAGATTTTCCAAATGGTTCACGTACGCACGGTGCTCTTCGTGATGATGTGCATGCTCCTCCCGGGAAGCATGCACCTCATCACGAATGCCAGCCGTGCGCAACGCGACACCAATCAGGACCCTCTCCACACGGCCAGGGGTCCCCTCGTCCGCAGGTAGAGGAGTGTCAGATGACATGGACATCTCCCCTACCTGCGGACGGGCCTGGGATGGGGCATCCCTGCTGGTGCATGGTGGTGCAGTCACAGTGTCAGGGACAGTGACATGCACAGGCACCTCCACGGCGACCTGTGCTGCCTCCTGCCCCTGGCCCTGGACTGCACCACTTGCACCAGCGGGGATGCCCCCACCAGGCCCCATGTGTGGCTCAGTAGCAGCCTCCTCCCCCTCTGTGGAAACCACCAACCTGATGTCTCCACGCCGTCTTCCGCCGGTGCAAGCCCCTGTGGGGGCTCACCCACCCCTTCCGCTGCAGCCGTGGCGGCATCCCCGCCGCTCTGATCCACAGCGCCTTCTCCGCCCTCTTCTTCACTTGCCACTGTGTAGAGGGAGACATAGAACACAAGCATCAGGGTACTGTACAATGGTCCCCTAGACAGGAAGCAACAGCAGATGAGTGGCACTGTCATACATCACTTCCATCATGTCCCTCCACAACACATGGGTCAGTGCAGGCAAAACACATACAGTAACAGGCATGGCGCAGGCCATGGACATTGGCATACATGACCAAGGGACTCATGATTCATACAATGTTGGTTTCAAACTCACATGCATCATGGGTCTTTCCATCACATGCACACACCTCACCGTAGTTCCATCCATCTGGCCTCGTGCACCACAGACGCAGTGGATACAAGGATGACTAGGCTGCATCAGTGAATCTGAACATTGTCACAGACATGTGTCATGCATCCATGGCGGTTACAAGTCACAGACACGCAGGTCAGACACACACACATGGACACCATACGTGTATATGGGACCAGCACCCATCCCTCACCCCCACCCATGTCCAGGAACAGAGACTGCCATGCTTCCATGTGTCCATTCCGCACAGAGCCCCCCATGTTGCAATAGAACACATCACTGTACTCACATGCCCGACCATGATGTCCCTGCACACACACATACGTACATGGCCTATGTCACACATACAGGCAGGTATCAGACAACCAGCACACTGCAACATGCCCTGTCTCACACAGTAATGCTTGGCCACTTACCGGCCAACTCCAGATGGGTCTGCCTCCGAAGGATCTGGGCGTGGAGCGATGGGTCTACGCGTTCCAGGACCCTCATCTGGATGTCACTCAGGCGTGCCCGGCCCCCCTCCGCGAGGTGCCGGGCCTTATTGAGGGTCCTGGCCCTTAAGTCCTCCCAGCGCTTCTTGATGTGCTTGATGTCGCGGGTTGCCACCCCCTCCGCGTTGATGGCAACCACTACATCGTCCCAGATCCTCTCCCGTCCTTCCTTGTTGGCGCGTGGTCTTCCGAAGAGGGCATCATAATGCCCCAGGACATGCTCCACCAGGACACCAACTTCCTTCTCACTGAAGCTGGTGGCCCTCTGCCTCTCTGGCTGGGGGTCGCCACTGGTCTCAGATGGTGCTTGCCCCGACATGGCGACCCCCGAGGCAGGCGTGGGTGGGCAACTGGGTCCTGGGGCTGGGCTGTGGAGCGATGGTATCCCAGTCGGGAGTCTACTGTTCCAGCAGGGGTGGACACAGCAACTGGACCCCTGCAGATGGCTGATGTGCAGGCACCAAATGGCAGGGCACGGTGGCAGCAGGCAGGCAGGCAGCAGCAGATGGCACGTGGGAGGCTGCTCGGGGCACTGGGGGGCAGTGATTCGGCGTTCTGGGCAGGAGCGTGGTCTTCCGTGTGTTTTCGCATGGCCAGCTTGATACGGAGTGATTTGGCACGTGAAAAATCTGCACGTCAGCGTGTAATTCGAGGAAAGGCCCTTAGCGCGTAAGCGCGTCAGCACGCGTACGCGATTTCATTGGACCAAAGGCCCTTACAGCGTAAGCGCGTCTGTGACGTTTTGCGCACGGGCGTTGCCCTGGCAGGGCTTGGCGATCCCGCGTGCCTTTATGTTCTGTACGTGCTTTTCGTGCGGTGCGTGTGTTTTCCATCCGTTGGGGTTCACACGCTATTACTTCACAGCGGGTGTTGGCTACGCGTTCTACTACACGCAAGGCAGACGGTGAGTGGTACCCCGCTCCCCCAGGCCCGATCGCGTGAAAAAGTTCACGCTAACCCCTGTAATACACGTAGCCCGCTCCCCCAGGCCCGATCGCGTGAAAAAGTTCACGCGAACCCCTGTAATACACGTAGCCCGCTCCCCCAGGCCCGATCGCGTGTGAAATTTCTCGCGCACCCCTGAAATCCACGTACCCAGACCAATCGCGTGTAGATTTTCTCGCGCACCCCTGTAATACACGTACCCAGGCCAATCGCGTGTAGTATTTCTCGCGCACCCCTGAAATCCACGTACCCCGCTCAATCGCGTATTTGACTTCCCGCGCGCCACTTTTTTGATGCGCTGGGACTCTACCGCCTGCCTTCGTGTGGCGGCCGTGTTTCAGCTTGTGCGTGTCTTTGGCTGTGCGTGGCTTTGCCCTATTCGATTCCATGAATACGTGTGGTTCGAGTGCGTGTGGGCGTTCCGTCTGCTTCCCTGCAGTACATCCCCAGTTACGCCCTTATTTTCGCGTGTTGTTCCCCATTCCGCGCGTTACGCCCCATGTCCCGCCCACTTTCTGGTGTGTGCGCTGAGGTTGTGCGCTTTCACTGTGCGCGTCGCGCACGCCTTTCGCGATGTTGCAGTGACTTGTGCGCCATGCATGGGTTTGGCGCACATCCCGCGGTGAACACGCGCAGGGACTTCCCTGTTTTTTTCCGCTTGCGCATGCTTGCGCGAAGATTTTCGGCGCACGTTTGTTCCATGAATCGGCCCCTTAATGACTGAGATAAAGGAAACGGAATATAAAGTGAGGGTCCTCTCAGACCACTCGCCACTAATCCTGAGATGGCAATACCGACCCCGAGGGCAAATATCCCGACATGGCGCCTCAGAGCAGAGGCGCTGAAAGACACCATCTTCTGGGAGGATATGAGGGAGGAAATAATAAACTATTTTGAGATAAACACTGGCAGTGTAGAGACAGCAGGTATAATTTGGGAGGCCTTTAAAGTGGTGATGAGGGGGGTGGCTATAGCTAAGTCCAAAGGGCTACAATTAGGGATCCAGGCTGAACTGCAAGATACGGAGAGGGAACTAGAAAGGGCACTAAGGGAAGGAGGTAACACCAAGAAAGATAATGAAAGAATACTTAAGCTGCAGCAGAAATGTGCTGGGCACTGGGAGAGATTGTGCAATCTTAACTACAAGAAGTATACATAGAGACAGCATGTGGGGGGATAAATCAGGGAGGGTCCTGGCATGGCTATATAAAAGTGAGACCCCCAGGCCCACAATCAGGACAATAACGAGGGAGGATGGGAGCTTAGTGGACACCCAAGAGGGAGTTAACCAAGAATGTGTGGAGTATTATCGACTCCTGTGTGGAGATGATGAGGACAGTGACTGCACAGAAATAGCAGAAACACTGGAAGATATAGGACTGCCGCAGATTAGTGCCGAAGAGCGGGAGGAGCTGGATGCCCTGATTACCTTAGAGGAGTTAGAAGAAGTAGTGAGACAGTTGCCTACTAGTAAGACCCCAGGAACTGACGGACTCCCAAGCAAATTTTATAAGACATATAAGGATGAAGTGCTTCCTCCGCTTTTAGAAATGTTGAATGAAGCGTATGAAGTGGGTAGGCTGCCAGAGTCCCTCAGAGAAGCGACAATTATACCACTGCCCAAACCTAATAAGCTTGGTCATAACTGTGGATCATACAGACCCCTTTCAATGCTAAACCAAGACAGTAAAATATTGACGGCTGTTTTGGCAAACAGAATGAAGAGGGTTATTGCTAAACTAATACATCCCGACCAGACTGGCTATGTTCCGAACAGGAACATATCCAACAATCTCAGGCGACACCACCGAGTTGTTGAGTATGCAAATGAAGATGAAGGCGAACTGGCAATTGTATCGCAAGACGCAATAAAGGCCTTTGATTTGGTCAAATGGCCGTGGCTGATGGCGGCCTTGGCTGGCTATGGGATAGGGCCTGGGTACTTACAGTGGGCTAAAATGCTATATAGCGCTCCGTTGTCTAGAGTTAAAACAGGGTCGGTGATATCAGAGAGGTGGCAGCTTCGGAGAGGCAAAGATGCCCATGGTCTCCTATGTTGTATATTCTTGCCCTGGAACCCTTGGCCATATACCGGAGGCAACAGTATGACCCGATAGGCATTGCTGTAGGAGGGGAACCGCATCTAATCTCTTTGTATGCGGATGACATGTTGTTGTACTTAAGTCATCGAGAAGAAAACCTCCAGTACATTCTGGAAGTGATGGAGACATATGCAAAGCTGTCTGGCATAGCCGTGAACCCCCAAAAATCTAGCATATTTCCACTCGGCAGGTACAAAGGGACACCGCTAGAACAGCTACCGGTACTACAGATACCATGGGCGGTGCGCACGTTCTGATATCTTGGAATAGATGTATGCCATACGGTGGAAGAGGAACACCAGTATAATACAGAGGAGGCGATCAGGAAAATTGGAAATAGTATGAAGTTCTGGGTGAAACTACCTCTAGCAATGATGGGTGAGGGGCAATGTTGAAAATGGTGGTCCTACCGAGACTCTTGCATTATTTTGGAAATATCCCATATCTTAAAACAAGGCAGACCTTTGACAAGATAGAGAGCATGTGCAGGGACTTCCTCTGGCATGGGACGAGGAATAGGGTAGCCCTTTGGAAGCTGCAAAACTCATACGAAAAAGGCGGAATAAAACTGACGAACTACGAAATTTACTATATAGCAAGCCAGCTGCAATATGTAGCTAAATGGCTCTCTGAAGAGTCAACCTCGGAGTCCAGGCTGTTCCGACAAGACTGTGCCCCATACTTCCTAAAGGAAATGATGTGGCTGCCTAAGGCAGGCATGGAAGGGCACCCAACGAGGATGTTACTAGGGTTGAAGATATGGCGCAGGGCCTGCCAGCTGATGGTGAATTCATTCCCGTGCTCCTCGGAGGTACCACTAGTGGCGTTGACCGGCAAAGACAAGCAATTAAGGATGATGATTAGGAAACACTGGGAACCGGTGGGGATAGCAAACATGGGCTATATATGGCAGGAGGGGGATATAAGGGACTTTGCGATATTAGAGGAAGAAACTGGGTTACATACGGGTCAGTATATTACATACCACAGGGTGGTGCGGAAAATCAAGGAGACATGGTCCGAATTAGCACTAGCAGAAGAACCGGACACTACTATAGACACAATATACGATGTCGCAGAGGGGGGACACGAGATATCTAGAATATATGAGTTGATGATGCCCAAGGTGGGGAAGGAAGTGGCGTAACTGAGACGGGACTGGGAAGAGGAAGTAGGAGCCCCAATGAGTGATGGGATGTGGGAACGAGCCCAAAGGTACCACAAAAAAGTATCGAGAAATGCAAGACTGCAACAGATACAACTGTACGTAACCCATAGGGCATGTATGATGCCCCAAAGAATAGCTAAATTAAAAAATGTGGGATGACAAGCATGCCGCAAATGTGATGAGGAAAATGCCGGAATAGTGCACATGTTTTGGTCATGCCCAGTCATTGAGCGTTTTTGGGGCGAGGTGGCGCACAAGTTGGCTGAAAAAGGAATGAAAATTGTGGTGGACACGGTGTGGGCCTGTTTGATGGGAGGGTTTCCGAGACTGCATAAACTCAAGCATGTGAGTAAATTAAAGGACTTAGCATATGCGCTTGCAAAGAGGAGAATTGCTATGGGGTGGAAGGCATGCCACAGACCAAGACTAGAAGCATGGTGGAAAGATCCACAGAAATGGGCTGAAGCGAAACTGTGGTATGGCAGGAGGCAAGTAATGTTGGGGGGGGAGGAAGAGGCTGAGATCCTGATAGCCTGAAAACAATTGATAGCAGAGTTATTTGAGTTACCACGAGACTCAATGGAAAATATGGAGGATGAATCCTTATCACAAGATGCAGAAACAGAACACGGAAGAGAATAGGCTCGTAGGGGTGGAGGGAAGGGGAGAAGCAGTGGACATGTTGCAGAGATGTATGTTTATAATGTTACTGTATGCACTGCAAGTTTGGTTTGTATGGTTTGTTGAAATAAAATTAATGTCCTCTGTGTGCTTGAGGAGGGCATCCAGCACTTGGTTCATAATCCGGGAAAATAAGGGTTATGATATACCATGCATGTGCCCTACTGTGTGCTGGTAGGTGCCTGTGGCAAGGAAGTGGAGCACAGACACTACCTTCAGTAGAGGGGGGGATGGCGGTGCGTATTTTAATGAGGCTCACTATGTCGTCATGTATCAGGTCCACTATGGTGGTGATGGTGTCCCGGTCCAGACGGTACAGGGTGTGGATCTTCTCAGGGGTTAGGTTGAAGGGACTGGTTCTGATGCGAGGGATTAGGGGCTGCCGGCGTGGTAATGGTGGCTGCACTGGTGGCGCATGCTGGGCCTGTCTCACCTTCCTTCTCCTCCTGCGTCTCCACTATGGTGGCGGCTGTTGTTGTTGTTGTGGCAATGCAAGCAAGTCCTCCAGCTCCAGTAATGCTACTACTATTGGAATCATCTTGGTGTGGGAGGGGGTGTGGTGTGTGGGTGTGCTCCTTTTGTACTAGGCCTGACTCCATTGCCTCCACCTGTGCTGATTGTGTGCACCTGTGGCAGTTGGGAACACTGCTCAGGGCTTTTTATGGCAGGTCGGCGATGCCGGTATTTACGGCATGCCGGTAAGCACTTTTTCCGCCTTCATGAGGCCGTTATTTGCATGTCCGCTTCACTTGTGATCTACTCCGGTTTACGGCATGCTGCTAATGCCGGCATGGTGGGTCATGTGCGTGCACCCAGACCGCTATTAACGGCATCGTACTTTACGATGCCCTTAATAGCAGTCTGGTTGGTCAGAATATCCCGTAGCGGTATTCCATGCCGGTATTCCTTTACCGGCATCTTTTTTCCCTTAGCACCAACCTCGGAATGACCCCCATAGTCTGCTTGCGTACTCCCCCGACATGTCTACTGACCTCTGTCTGCCAATGGGCGTCCCTGCATCTTGAGCTCCTCTCTGATTGGGATCTGGTATATCATGATGGTTTGCCCTTTGTACAAGACAGACTGTTCTTGCCTACATCGGACACACGTTGTCAGGCCATGGAATGGGCCATGATGCCCTTGTTAATGGACACCCAGGCCAAAAACATACCCTGTCCTTGCTCCAGCGCTGGTGTTGGTGGCCCTCCAGGCATAGAGACGTGTACACCTACATAACCAACTGCTCAGTATGTGCCCAGTGTAAGACCCAGAAAGGTCGCCCTCTGGGCTTGCTCCAATCCCTACCCCTACCTCCCAGGGCTTGGCGCACGGTCACTATGGACTTTGTGATACATCTACCAAGAGTGCAAGGCTACAACACGGTCTGGGTGGTAGTGGATTTGTTTACCAAGATGTGCCGTTTTATACCCTGCTCAGATATACCTTCAACTCCCACTCTGGCTGAGTTGTTCTTCTGTTCTGTTTCCCTCTGTTCTCATCTCTGACTGGGGTTCCCAGTTCACTTCTAGATTCTGGCGGGCTCTCACTGGGTTGCTTGGCATTGACGCCTGGTTTCTGTTCTCATATCACCCTGAGACCGATGGACAAACTGAACATGTCTACCAGATGATGAAACAGTACCTTCACTGTCTGTCCTTGCAGAATTAACGTTCATGGCACCAGGTACTACACATTGCAGAATTCGCGTATAACAACGCCCCTCAATCCTCCATGGTTTTTGCCCTTTTTACTCCCTTTATGGTCAGCACCCACAAACACTTCCCTTCCCTCACATGTCCTCTTCCCGTGCTCCTGCTGCCGCTGCTTGTATCAGGGACTTGTCACTCGTCCATGCCCAGACTCTCACTCATCTCTGTGAGTCACAGGCGGTAATGCATCAAGCTGCTGACAGGAAGCGCTCCCCGGACCCTTCCTATGCCCTCGGGGAAAGGGTGTGGCTTTCCACCCGACACCTTCAACACCTTCAATTGCCTGGCTGCCGTAAACTGCTACCCCGTTTTGTCGGTCCCTACAGGATCACTAAGATTGTCAATCCTGTGGCCTACCGCCTTTCCTTGCCATCTGCCTGGCGTATACATCCTGTCTTCCATACTTCCCTACTCAAGCCGTGTCCCGCATCCACACATACAGTTTTGCCACCTGATCCTGTCCTGCAGGGTTCCTCTGATGAATATGATGTCAGCGCCATCCTTGGTTCCCCCGTGAGCAGGGGGCGTTTGTACTATCTTGTTGATTGGTTGGGTTTCGGCCCTGAGGAGAGGTCCTGGGAGCCCACTAGTGAGGTCCATGCCCCGCTCCTGCTCTCCCATTTACATAGGGATAATCCGTCCAGCCCATGGGGTCGTGGGCCTTTGGGGGGGCTCTGTCATGCATTCACTCTCCCTGCAATCCTCTGGCTCACACCCTGTTAGGCAGAATCCAGCGCAGTTCCCTTAGGACTACACCAGATTAGGACTACAGATGAGAGCAATAAATCCCCTTTGGTATCAGTCTGTACCACAAAGATTTAGTTGGTAGCTGTGGCTGAGCAGTCGGACTTATCTCAAGAGGGAGACAAGCAGTATTAGGGTTTACACATTAGGCCCACTAGACTGTGGAACAAGGAAACACTGACCAAAGCTTTGTAGTTAAGAAGTCTATATATATTTATTTTATACACTTCTAGTAAAACATATGTATCACAAGTATCAATCAAGTTAACTTAAGTCAAGGAAAAATATACACACTCCCTATATGAATTGTAGACCAAGTGAACCAGAGTGAAAACTGAGCAAAACGGCACAGTGAAAACTACACACAAGGGATCCTCTAACAATTCCTCACCGGGGAGGGAAAGCACAGGTTATTCAGAAATAGGCTCTTATACACCCTAGCAACACTCCCCATCAGTTGTGAACCAGTTCAGCAAAACAGTGCATCAGTGTAAGCAATACTTAAAATGAAAACTGAGCAAAATGGCATTTCACAATAATTATGCAGTGGGAAGAAAGAGTAGTTATAAGAAAGGGGTGCACCACACAGTTCGAATGGAGAATCAATCTCGAGAAGGCAGGTCCAACAAATGTGACCAGAGTCAGTAGGCCTGTGCCAGGGTTAGTGGTATAGGGCACAAGGGCCCAGGAGCAAAATGTTCTTGTAGCTACAGTCAAGTCTTTGGTTAACGATATTTGAAAAGGTGGTTGCAAAGGTTGAAAAGACAATGTTAAGAGAGGGGGGACGGCCAACCCAACAGGTAAGTAAAGGATTTAAAACATCTTTCGCACTACCGTGAAGAAAGGGCGGCCTGGCGGAACAATGTGCCTTAAAATGAAGAAGTGGCTCCTGCGGTGGCAGTTGTTCCTGGTAGTTCCTGCAGTTCGGGTGATCCAGCAGAATAAGAGATGCTCTTGTTGTGGAGGAAGGTTTGAGTTACTGCACTACCCAGGGATGAAACCAGCCGCGATGCTGCCCGACGAATAAAAGGTACGCTCCTTTAAATCGCGGTCCGGGTGGACTGGTGCCTGGCTATCCGGCTTCTGAGTACAGGGTATGGGAGATTCGACCAAGGCAGGTCCGGGAAGGCGATTGGCAAACTGGTTGGCCCCACCAGCTCAAGGGAAGAAAGCTCTTGCAGGTGAAGATCTTCTCTCGTCGTGTGGAGAAAAGTGGTGAGGCGCTGCATCAGGGCTTCACCGGTGGTTCAGTCGATGCAGATGTCTTTGGCTTCTCTCCTCTTCGGCTTCTTAGTTCCAGTGGCGACGTCTTGCTCTTCCAGTCCTCATGACCCTGCTTTTATGCAAAAAGATTCCCATTCATACAGCCTAGCTGTCACTCACACAGTGGAGTGGTCATCTTGGCGGGAGACCCTCCAGCCTACCAGGATAGAGTGCGACATGGGTTGCTGAGGCAACCCTGTCCAGGGGTCTTACTCCCCTTCCCACACAATGGACCCACCCCAGACTCAGTGGCGCCGGAAGGAGGGCTTTTGGGCAGAAGCCCGCCAAACGGACAAACAAAGGATCCCCGACCTGGGTTAGGATTGTAGAGAAAGACACGAAAAAAGAAGTTATATTAAAGTTCTGGCAAATAAAACCTACCGGAGCAGAGTTCATATTAAAATGCACCGGCGGTATGTTAGAGGCTGTCAGAAAAAGTGGTAGCCTCGAACAATGGGAAAGTCCCATAGAGAAATATTTGCGGTCGAATATTTATGCTAGTAACCCCTGCCACCAGCCAGAGACTTTTGAGAGAGGTACTGTAGGGTACACTCTGGAAAATGAACATAGGGGGAAAACTATTAACCCCTTCCAGTACCTCCATAGTAAGATGGGTGGTACTGGTTTAGTTCATAGGATTTGACTAGTAAAGTCAATGGGGACTTTACCTGCCCTTGGAGACAGTAGTCAGTCCCAGGGTATGGAGTCTATGTTTGCGGGTCACTATGACACCCCTGTGTCACGGCACGGAGGGTGCTGTGTAACACATGTGAATAAAGATGGTTCCTATGGGGTTGAGAAGATCCCATAAGCATAAAACACAAAAATAGCCTAGAACACACATAGCAAAAATGCCTAAGAATGGGAAAAAGAGTCTCACTCTTAGCAGGTAAACAGAAACAAACCCTTCAAATCCAGCAAAGCTGCTGGGGGACTCTTTAGATAAGGGAAATTAGCCATAAAATGAGAATTCTCCCTAACACTCGCCACCCCCCAGACTAAGGGACAGGAGGATCTAATCCACTCCTGGATGAATCTCTTACCTCTAGTCGGTTATAAACATCCTAGAGAAACCATCAGCATTTTGGTGGTGACATCCTGACCTGTGCTCAATGGTAAAATCAAACCCTTGGAGGCAGATTGACCATTTTAGCAGTTTGGGGTTTTCCCCTTTCATTTGCATCAACCATTTTAAGGGTTGGTGGTCTGTTTGAATGATGAAAGTAGATCAATACAAGTATGGTCTAAACTTCTTCAAAGCCCACACAATGGCAAAACATTCTCTCTCAATAGTTGCCCACCTTATTTCAGGTTCCTTCAGTTTCCTACTGATGAAGCAAATGGGGTGCTCCCTACCTTTCTCATCCAGTTGACTGAGTACTGCACCTATACCTATATTGGAAGCATCTGTTTGTACAATGAAGGGTTGGTGGTAGTCAGGAGCTCTGAGAACTGGAGCTTGACAAAGGGCTTTCTTCAGGCTTTCAAAGGCCTGATTGCATTCCTCATTCCATTTGATCTTTTTAGGGAATTTAGGAGAAGAGATTACATTCAGTGGAGAAGCTATGGATCCATAGTTCGCAATGAAATTCCTGTAATACCCAGTGAGGCCTAGGAAGGTTCTCACCTGGGTTTGAGTAAAAGGGATTGTTCAATTTTACACAGCTTCAATCTTGCTGAGCAAAGGCCTTATTTCACCACCTCCTACCTCATGCCCAAGGTAGACCACTTTACTCTGACCAATTTGACATTTGCTTGCCTTTATGGTCAGATGGGCCTGTTGCAGAGCCTGCAAAACATATCCTAGGTGGTCAACATGTTCTTTCCAAGTAGGGCTGAACATTGCAATGTCATCCAAGTATGCCATGCAGAAGTCCTCCATCCCATTCAGAACCTGATTAACCATCCTTTGGAATGTAGCAGGTGCATTCTTTAATCCAAAAGGCATAACCTTAAATTGGTATAAGCCAACTGGGGTGGAGAATGGAGTTTTCTCCTTGGCATTGTCAGTCAGGGCTATTTGCCAATAGCCTGTCATGATGCCTACCCCCGGGGACCCAGACCAAGTCCAGAAACCCCGGAAGCAGGCATCAAGTTATACTAAGCAAGCCCAACAACCCCTGCTAGGGGCTATTTGGGTGCAGTTCTGGCGCCTATGGCGCCAAGCTCATATGGAGAGTCAGTCCTGGCGCCAGGCTCATAGATTAAAACTTACCTGATGCAGACCATGCTGAAAACTCACCTGATGCAGACCATGCTGCAAGAGCTCCAAGCCAAAGGAGGCTTGGAAGGGACTACTTTACCTAGGGACTATTTTTTACTCGGGTGGGGCTGGGGAGGAATACTTACCTGGGACTACTTTGGAGGCTATTTAAACCACGCCCGAAGAGCAGCACACGCTTCGCGTTATTCTGCATCCAGCAGCGTAACGCTCACCGTGCCTGCAAGTCTGAATCCAGTCTTCTGCCACGCCCTCTTTGAGTCCCGAGCTCTTAGAAAAAGGGAGAAAGAAGGAGAAAAGATTAGAACAAGAGCAATACCTTTGATCCTTACCTGAATTCCCGATCCATCGCGCCTTTGAGCTGGAAGAAAGAAGTTATTTTATGCGCGTCGCCTCGCCTGCAGCAGCGCCGCGCTGAACTCACCGGCCTTCGCAGCATCTTCACATTCCACCACATCCTTCTGCAGGCTCCCGCCGCACTCCGGCACCTAAGGGGAAGACAAGAACAGCAAGGTGAGCCAAGGGAATACACAGAGGCAATATTAGTTACCCCCCATAGACTTACCTGATTTTACCACCGGGGGTACTATTCCTCTTCACGGGTCGGCGCAGCTTCCACTGCATCCTCGCCGAACCCCGGCCCCTAAGGGGAAACAAAAGGACAGCAAGGTGGATCAAAGGGACAAACAAGGGGAACCCTCCTCACCACAATAGACTTACCTGATTTTACTGCCGGAGGCATTATTCCCCGAGACTTCATACTTTCTCTCAGCGCCTGAATAAGGGAGAAAGCAACAGGTTACATATTGACATTATTTTATCGAACTGTGTTGGATAATACAAATCCTTACCTGAATATTACCGGTTGCCACAAGGAACTCTTCGCTAGGGTCAAGCGGCAACCTACAAGGAATCGGACGAGAGTGAAAGTCAGACATTTGAACTCTTACGAACTATATACTTACGGCGTCTTGCCGGGAATCTCAGAGTCAATATTGTTCTAGAACTCACCAATTCCTTCGAGCCAGTGAAGCAACTGGTTATCTACGCGCCTCTGCGCTCAATGCAGGATGGAGAGCTCATCTTTCCAAACCATCAGGTGAGACTATAAGAGGGGACACCAAAGGTGATCAGTGGGGAGAACAGCGGGAGTGGGGGGGGGGTTAACGCTCAACTCCACGGGTGGTTAATTCCCTTTCTCCATTTGCAGAAGAATATTCCTACCGGCCAAGCAAACGAAGCTAGGTGGGCCAGTCCAGTCCGTCATCGCGGCACTATGTGTCACATTGGTGGAGACCGCAGCTGGCAAGTTCAGATCGACGCCCCTGTGGGAGCCAGGTGAGCGTAACATAGCCTGACGTGAGATGAAATGTGCTGAGGAACTTGGCTGACCCAAGTCTATCCACCAGCTCATCTGTCCTTGGCAAAGGATGGGCATCAGTCTTAGTGACTGCATTTAGAGCTCTATACTCCACACATAATCTCAACTCCTTGGATCCTGCCTTTGGTACTAACACAACTGGGCTAGACCATGGACTAGTAGAGGGCTCTATTACCCTGAGATCAAGCATCTTGTTGACCTCTCCTTTGATGTGGGTTCTTACATTTTCTGACATCCTGTAGCCCCTAATTTTGACAGGTAAACAGTCACCAGTTTGAATATCATGCTGGCCCCAAGGTGTCAAGCCTGGTGCTAGAGAAAACAGGGAGGCAAATTGATTCAACAAAACTTTGCACTCCTCCTGCTGCTCATGTGTCAGATTAGAAGAGAGATTAACTCCTTCTATTTTTTTTTCCAAATGTTTGCCTCTGAGGAGGTCAGGTAGAGGTTCACTCTCCTCCTCCTATTGAGCTGAAGCTAGAAGCAAAGCTCCCAGTTCTGGTCTCGAGACATAAGCTTTTAGGCGGTTGATGTGAAAGACTCTAGGAGCCTCCTTAGGATTGTCTGTGTCCACCAGATAGTTCACCTCTCCAAGTTTTCCCACAACCTTGAAGGGTCCCATCCATTTGTCCTACAAGGCCCTCTGCCTTGTGGGGACCATAACAAGAACTAGTTGGTCTTGAGCAAACTCAACCATATTGGCCTTCTGGTCATGCCAATGCTTGACCAGAGCCTGACCTGCTTTCAAGTTATCACTTGCCTCAGTCATCATGTGTGACATTCTCCTTCGGAGTCCTATCACATAGTCAGTGACTCTGACTGGTGTGGGGGAAGGAGCACTCTCCAACCCCTCCTTGATCAGAGCCAATGGACCTTTGACCGGATGGCCATAGAGAAGTTCAAAGGGACTGTAACCCACTCCCTCCTGAGGGACTTCTCTATATGCAAAGAGAAGGCATGGCAGTAAGAGATCCCACTTTTTCTTAAGAGGGCCTTCTAAAGCTCCTATCATGCTCTTCATGGTTCTGTTAAACCTTTCTACCAACCCATTTGTCTGAGGGTGGTATGCTGTTGAGAACTTGTAGGTAACTCCGCAGTTTTTCCACATGTCCTTCATGTAGTGGGACATAAAATGTGACCCCCTGTCGGATATTACCTCATTAGGAAACCCAACCCTGATAAAAATACCAAGGAGGGCCTTAGCTACAGCCGGAGCTGTAACAGTCCTCATAGTAATTGCTTCAGGGAACCTAGTAGCATGGTCTACTACAACAAGTATGAACCTGTTGCCTGAAGAAGTTGGAGGATCAAGGTGACCAACAATGTCGATTCCTACCCTCTCAAATGGTACTCCCACCACAGGGAGAGGCACTAGAGGTGCCACATTCTTGGAGCCACTTTTACCAGAGGTTTGGCAAGTGTGGCAACTGTTGCAATACTTATCTACCTCTGCCCCCATTTTAGGCCAATAAAAGTAGAGAGAGAGCCTTTCCTTGGTCTTCTTGAAGCTCAAGTGACCAGCCAAAGGTATCTCATGGGCTAGTTGTAAGAATTGGAGTCGGTTTGCCTGGGGTACTACAAGTCTTTTGTAGTCCCCAGGTAGGGACTCTGTTGGTTCACTATAGAAGAGGCCATCTTCCCAGTGTAACCTGTACTTCCCAGGCTCTTGCCCTTCAAGCTGAGAAGCTGCCTGGTGGCGAAGACCTTCCAGAGTTGGACATTCTCTTTGTCCCTTACTGAAGTCTGCCCTTTGGGGTCCACCTTCTGCCAGTAAAGACTGCAGCTCAGGATGGTACACAGGGTCAAGGTCTCCAATGAGTTCCTGGCCTCCTACTAGATCTGAATCTTCAGGCTCTAGTTCAACCACACAGGGTTGTACCTCACTCTCAGCCTCAGCTGGAGGAGGAATCACAGGTGTGATTTTTGACAACTTAGGAGATTTCCTGGTTGGCAGCACTTGAGTGCTTTCTGCTGGTTTCTTCTTGGAAGTCTTGGGTCTCCCCTTTGCTTTTGGTTGCTTTGAAATAGCAGTTAGTAACTCCAGTGGAGTGGGAGTGATTTATTTTTCTATCATCTCAGGAGAGCCCCTCAAGGTCCTCTCCCTTGCAGGTCTGGTAAACTCCTGTAATCTCTTACTAGGAGGTCTGGGAGTACTTGACACTACTCCCAGGTCTTTCAGATCATTGCCCAACAGCACCCTTCCTGGTACTTCCGATTGTACACTCACAGGTATCCTGACAGTCATTTCATTGCACTGGATGAGAGCTGGTAATTGGGGAAGCATCTGCACAGGCCCTGCAGCTAACTTGGTGAGGCGTTTGGGTGCCTTAGCAACACCCTCCACCTTGAAAAATGATTCGTCCACCACAGTTATGCTGGCCCCAGTGTCTCTAATGGCAGGGGTTTCCTGACCATTGACTAGGACACTGTCTTTGTAATACTCTTTAGTATTAGGAGGGATAGAATTATACACATCTAAATTCTGTTGTTCCCACAACCCTAGATATACTAAAGATACACTAGCTGAGACTCCAATGGGATCATCAGCCAGTAGTTGAACGTTTCCACTGACCATATGTACTTCCTCCTCTGGAGCGAAGGCTAAGGAGACAGTGTGGACTCCTGAAGGTTTACCCTTACATCTGGGATCCCCTTTCACATGATCAGTAGAGCCACAAACATAACATTTCCCAAATGTCGTTATGAATGGTGGGTTGTTCTGACCTCCTTCTGGTCTGGGACCAGAAGGTACATTAGCTTGATTAGGTTTCCCTTGTGGCTTACCCTTAGAATTTTGTTTGGGGCCCTCTTTGGAATTGGAATTATTTGAATTCTCTTTGTTGTCTTTCTTTGGCTGCTTTCCCTCACCCTTTTTCTGAGTTACCCCTGAATCCTTGTGAGTAGCCCTGTTGGCAACCCACAAGTCAGCAGCCTTAGCTAGCTTCTTAGAATCAAGTTCCTTTGAATCAGCCAAGTGCTGTCTGAGCTCAGGAGAGCAGGCATCATAGATAGACTCCATCATGACAAGATTTCTCATTCCTTCATAAGTGTTAACTCTATAACCCTTAATCCATCTCTCTAAGTTCTTCAAGCACTCATTCACCCAAGTAGCCCAAGGGGTACTATCATGCTTTTTGAGGGTCCTAAACCTCTTAAGGTACTGGGAAGGAGTTTTCCCAAATCTAGCTATCAAGGCTAGCTTTACACATTCATAATCCATCCTATCCACCTCCCCCAACTCCATTACCACATCAGATGCAACAGGGGGGAGCCTAGAGAATAACCAGGGGATCAACTGGTTCCCTGTGATATCCTGGAGCCCATGATTATATTCAAACATAGCAAGCCAATCGAATACATCCAACTTAGGTTCATACATACCCACAATCTCTTTAGGCATACAGGGTCTTTTTCGACTGGAAGATCTAGAGGATTCGGGGAGAGAAGCATTTTCCAAAGACAATTTCTTCATCTCAAGCTCATGGTTGAGCTCAATTTCTTTGAGCCTTAGTTCTTGGTGTCTCTGTTCAGTTTGGGCACTAATTCTTTTGAATTCAAGTCTCAATTGTTCTAGTGAGATAAATTCAGGACTTAATGTGGGACCTGGTAAGGGTCCAGTAGCCACAGGTTGAGGCATTTGAGCAGGTATAGGGCCAGAAGGGGTGACATTGTTATCCTCTTCTTCCTCCTCTGTCTCAACAATAACATCTTCAACATTATCCTCATTACTGTTTACTACATTTGCTGGAGTAGTGGGAACTACAGCACCATTATCCAGACTTTGTTTCTCTAACAGTCTATCAATCATTTCTTGTTTCTTGCCTTTGACAGGAAGACCTTTCTGTCTACACAGATCCATTAAATAATCAGCAGTATTAGTAAGGAGGGTCTCCTGGCTGTACTTTTCCATGATTTTGACTTTTGTTTAAAATAAACTTGTTGTGATAGTTAGCCTTGTGGTTATGTGAACCAAAGTACTAGCAGAACTCTAAAATGTAAATCCAATACGTGTCACATTTGATAGGGGCGAGCGGATTATCTACAATATCTGATATATCAATGTCCTCCTCCCCCTCCTCCTCACCTGTCTCTTCAGAGGAGGGTTCTCGTCTGGAAGTCTTGTTCTTGGGTCTTTTCTTCTTTGTGAAGCGATACGGCCGTCCGCGGGAAGAAGCCACCCTGATTCCTTGATAAACAGGGAAGCAGCCGGCCCCTGTCCCGCAGGAACCAATAAGAGAGGAAAAAAGCAGCCGCTTAAAAAAACCTCTCTACGGATGTTGCTGTAGCCGATTCCGTTCAGGACACGATGCCAAATGACGTCCGGACTTGCAGCTAAGACGAGCAGGAGTAGCAGGTAACCTCGGAGATGGAGGTACAAGTTCCACAATGCAGCTGAGGACCGGAGACGTCCGGACTTGCAACAAAACTGGTAATGAGCAGGAGGCAGTGCAAAGGACCAGAGAAAACAGGCACCGCAAAGGGGGAACACCTTCCGGCCTGGGAAACGGACTGCAAGGGAAGCACCGACAGGGACCAGGGAAGAGGTCCGGAAAAAAGGCAGCAAGAAGGGAAAAAACCACTACGGTGCGGGAACCGTAAGGAAGGGAAAACAGAGAAGAAGAAGAGAAGGGAAGCTAGCATGGGGGGAAGAACCCGCACGAGGAAAAGCAGAACAACAGGTACAGAGCAAAGGTATGGAGTAGCACAGCAACAGAGCGAAAGGAAACAAAGTTGCAACGCACAAAGCCCAGAGAAGGGCGTGGCTAAATACGGAAAGGAGAAAGCAAGGGAAAAAGACTAGACCGTCAAACCAGGAAGTGAAAGAGAAACACGGGACATCCTAATGGCGCCGCCAACGCCAAGCCTTCCATAGCCGCCAGCGACCACCAAAAGACGGCGGCATGACAGTATGCCCCCCCCCCAAAGGACACCCCCCCGGCTTACCCGGGAACAGGCGGTGAAATCGTTGAACCAATGCCGGAGCGTGCACATGAGACACCGGTTCCCAGGAGTCCTCTGAGTGAGGATACCCCTTCCAATGGATCAAATATTCCAAACGACCCCGCCGATAGTGTGAGTCATGAACGGAGGCCACCTCATATTCATTGGGAGGAACCACAGCGGGCACCGGATCCCGTGGCAAAGGGCGATGATAGGGATCTCCCTTGCATTCCCTCAGGAGAGAGGAATGAAAAACAGGATGGAGACGGTGCATGTGCTTGGGCAACAGGAGGCGGAAGGATCCGGCGAAGTATAGGAAAAGGACCCAGGAAACGGGGAGACAGCTTAGAGGGGTGAAGTCAGCGAGGCAGATACTTAGTAGACAACCAAACCTTGGTGCCCTTCCGCCACGCCGGTACGGGCAAGCGCTTAAGATTGCAGTAAGATCGATACCGAAGACTGCTTGCCCGCAAACATCCGGAGGCCGACTTGTGGGCCTCCGAGATACTGGTAAGTAGTGCATCCACAGATGGGGTGACAGAAGGAGGAAAGGAGAGAGAAGGAGTAAAGCTGGGATGGAAACCATAGGAACAATAAAAATGGACTGAGACCAGTGGCACTGTGCTCGGCATTGTTATAGGCAAATTCTGCGGTGGCCAGCAGGCTGACCCAATTATCCTGTTGGGCATTAGTGAAGCACCTAAGATACTGCTCCAGCGTGGCATTGGTCCTTTCCGTCTGCCCGTTAGTCTGCGGGTGGAAGCCTGATGACAAGGCACGTTCAATTCCCAGTCTATCACAAAGCTCCTTCCAGAACCTTGAGGTATACTGAGGACCTCTGTCGGAGATAATCTTGTCCGGAGTTCCATGCAAACGAAATATTTCTCTGGCAAATACAGCCGCCATTTCGGCGGCAGTGGGAAGACCGGCCAAGGGAGTGAAATGAGCCATCTTGGTGAAGCAGTCGACGGTAACCATGATGCACGAACAACCTTCCGAGGGCGGCAGATCCACAATAAAATCCGTCGACATAAGGCTCCAAGGTCTCTTAGGAAGATCCTGTTGTTGGAGAAATCCAATCGACTTCTGAGTGCAATGTTTGGATCGACAGCATACTGGACATGACTTGACGTAGGATGAAACCTCTTTGGCCATGCCGGGCCACCAGAACCTGCGATGGAGTATTTCCAGAGTGTTCTTAACACCTCTGTGACCAGCCGCTGGGTCATCATGACACCACTTTAAAGCCGAACGACGGGTGGAAATGTCTGGCAGGAATAACCGCTGTTGTCTAAAACATAAGCCATCTTGAATGGATATGTTCTTTGTGAGAGGAGAACCAGAAAACAAGCTGGTAGACTGTGTGGCCTTGCGAACCTCTTCCAAAAAAGACTCCACCGTACAGATTACCTTGACCTCAGGAAGCATGAGACTAGGGAATTCCTTCTGGGACACGCCTGGATAAGGCCTTCTTGAAAGGGCATCAGCCAGGATGTTCTTGGACCCTGGCAAGTAGGTCAATGTGAAATCAAATTGGGAGAAGAAGTGCGCCCAACGGGCCTGACGGGAGTTGACACATTCCATCTTCTGCAGAATCTTAAGATTCTTATGGTCAGTTCTGATTTCAAATGGGTAATTAGCCCCTTGTAGGAGATGTCTCCACTCTTCGCAGGCGGATTTCATGGCCAGGAATTCCTTTTCTATTACCGAATAGTGTGTCTGGCTGTCGTTCAACGTCTTGGACATGTAGGCAACAGGATATTCCAGACCCTCATGCTCCTGAGGAAGAGCTGCACCAAGACAGGCAGTGGAGGCATCTGTTTCTACAATGAATTTTAAACCTTGATCTGGTTGATGAAGAACCGGGGCAGAGCAAAAATCCTCCTTCAGTTGTTGGAAAGCCAAGTTTGCCTCAGAAGACCAGACAAAGGGCATTGAAGACTTTAACAGTTTTGTAATGGGAAGGACTCGGTCCGAGAAACCTTGGATGAATTTGCGGTAAAAATGAGCAAGCCCTAGAAACCTTTGGACGTCCTTGATGGAATGGGGTGTGGGCCAATGCAGTATGGCGTTTATCTTAGCGGGATCCATCCGAATTCCCTCCGAGGACAAGATGAACCCAAGATAGCTTACTTCAGATGCTTGAAAAACGCACTTCTCCGCATTGACCTTAAGTAGGTTGTCTTGCAGTCTTTGGAGGACTTGGTGAAGGTGATTAGAGTGGAGTTGGGCGTCCTTAGAATAAACCAGGATATCATCAAGGTAGACAATAGCACAATGAAAAAGCAAATCAGAAAAGGTGCGGTCCATGAATCTTTGAAAAACAGATGGAGCGTTGACCAGACCAAAAGGCATGACGCAATACTCGTAGTGTCCGAAAGGAGTGCGAAAAGCAGTCTTCCATTCGTCGCCTGAACGAATCCGCAAAAGGTGGTAGGCTCTTCTTAGATCGATTTTAGAAAAGATCTTAGCTCCTTGAACTGCTTCCAGAATGTCTCCGATCAGCGGCATGGGATACCTATCCCTTAGAGTGACTTGGTTGAGGCCCCTGTAGTCGATACAAGGTCGAAGTTCGCTCGAACCTTTCTTCGGAACAAAAAAAAGCAAAGCTCCAGCGGGAGAGAACGATGGTTGGATCAGGCCATGATGTAAATTAGAATCCAGATATTCCTTGAGAGCTTCCTTTTCCTTGAGGGAAAGAGAAAACATTCGCCCAAAAGGAACAACAGCATTGGGCTGGAGAATGATCTTACAATCTTCTGGTCGATGAGGAGGTAGCTCCTGAGGGCCATCATCCTTGAACACCTCCTGATAGCGGAGATAATCTTTGGGGATGCTATTAACCTTCAAAACATCCGATCTGGAGGCTAGATCGGGAAGAGTGTGGACAGTGGTATGCAGGGTCTGTGTAGAACAGGACTGACGACAAAAAGTTGAAGTAAATGACAGCTGATTTTTCATCCGATCAATGGTCAGGTTATGCTTCCGAAGCCAAGAGACCCCCAAGATCACTGGAAAATGTGCTGCTCGGATCAGGTCGAATTGAATCGTTTCGCTGTGATGGAGGATCTTCATCTGCATAGGAGTAGTGGTATGGGTAATGAGGCCCGAGCTCTGGGTTTTCCATCAACTCCTTCCACCTTTTGGTCCTCATCTTTCTGCAAACGGCGAATGCCGACCTTGTCAGCCCAAACCAAATCCATAAAGCAACCTGCAGCGCCGCAGTCCAGTAACACCAGGACCTCATAGGTCTGCTGAGAGATGAACAACTTGACTCCTACTACCATGAGATGGTTGTCTTCTGTGGTATTCATGGGTGTGACTGATAAAGAAACAAAGGGACCAGGAAATCCCCCTCGGTAACTTGTCCCTACTAGTTCCGATGAATGGAGTTTCCCGATCGTGGTGGTGGTACATCAGGGCAATCCCTCAGAATGTGCTGGTTGGATCCACAATACATACACAGGTTGTTCTCCCTGTGTCTTCTTCTTTCTTCCGAGGTAAGTGGCCCTCAAGTAGTCCCAATCTGCATTGGTTCTTCTTTCGACAGACAGGTAGTTGAGGGGGAGGTAATCCCAGGATCGGCCGTAACAGGAAACCCACGCTGCTTCCGACGTTCAGACCGCCGCTCTGATAGGCGGAAATCCAGCTGTACCACCGTAGACCACAAGTCGGTTAGCGTAGCGGGTCTCGTTACCCTTGCTAATTCGTCCTTAAGGTCTTCCCTCAGTCCTCGACGAAAAATGATATACTGGGCGTTCTCTTGCCAGCCTGCGTCTGCAGCCACCCGTTTAAAGCGGGAGATGTAGGACAGAAGATCAGAATTTCCCTGTCGAATATCAAGTAACTGTTCGCTGGCAACTACAGCAGTTTCTTGCCTTTCAAAGGCCAATTTGAACTGGGCGGTAAAACTGGCATAATCGTGTAGTAACGGGCTGGCACCGGTCACTAGTGGAGTAGCCCAGGAAAGAGCATTGCCCGTAAGATTAGAAACCAGAAAACCTATGGGGGCTGGATCTGAGGCATAGGTCTGGGGTCTGAAGGTGAAATAGATTATACAAGCCTCCATGAATTGTTTAAATCTATTAGGTTAACCATCATATTTGCCGCAGGCTAAAGGCATGGGAGGTAGATCACGCCGGGACTGTTCGAAGCGGTCGACTCGCTGTCTCAGCGTAGTGTTTTCGGCCTTCACAGCTTGTAATTCTAATGTCAAATTCTGCATTGCTGTAAGCAGCTCTTGGGCCTGTTCCGGGGTAGTCATTGATATCTCCTTTGGGCGTTGCAAACTGTCACGTTTGATAGGGGCGAGCGGATTATCTACAATATCTGATATATCAATGTCCTCCTCCCCCTCCTCCTCACCTGTCTCTTCAGAGGAGGGTTCTCGTCTGGAAGTCTTGTTCTTGGGTCTTTTCTTCTTTGTGAAGAGATACGGCCGTCCGCGGGAAGAAGCCACCCTGATTCCCTGATAAAGAGGGAAGCAGCCGGCCCCCGTCCCGCAGGAACCAATATGAGAGGAAAAAAGCAGCCGCTTAAAAAAACCTCTCTACGGATGTTGCTGTAGCCGATTCCGTTCAGGACGCGATGACAAATGACGTCCGGACTTGCAGGTAAGACGAGCAGGAGCAGCAGGTAACCTCGGAGATGGAGGTACAAGTTCCACAATGCAGCTGAGGACTGGAGACGTCCGGACTTGCAGCAAAACTGGTAATGAGCAGGAGGCAGTGCAAAGGACCAGAGAAAAACAAACACCGCAAAGGGGGAACACCTTCCGGCCTGGGAAACGGACTGCAAGGGAAGCACCGACAGGGACCAGGGAAGCGGTCCGGAAAAAAGGCAGCAAGAAGGGAAAAAACCACTACGGTGCGGGAACCGTAAGGAAGGGAAAACAGAGAAGAAGAAGAGAAGGGGAGCTAGCACGGGGGAAGAACACGCGCGAGGAAAAGCAGAACAACAGGTACACAGCAAAGGTATGGAGTAGCACGGCAACAGAGCGAAAGGAAACAAAGTTGCAACGCACAGAGCCCAGAGAAGGGCGTGGCTAAATACAGAAAGGAGAAAGCAAGGGAAAAAGACTAGACCGTCAAACCAGGAAGTGAAAGAGAAACACGGGACAATCCAATGGCGCCACCAACGCCAAGCCTTCCATAGCCGCCAGCGACCACCAAAAGACGGCGACATGACAATACATTTATCCTCACCGCTGTACACCAGTGTTAGGCAGAATCCAGTGCAGTTCCCTTAGGGAGCACTACACCAGATTAGGACTACAGGTGAGAGCAATAAATCCCCTTTGGTATCAGTCTGTACCACAAAGATTTAGTTGGTAGCTGTGGCTGAGCAGTCAGACTTATCTCAAGAGGGAGATGAGCAGTATTCAGGGTTTACACATTAGGCCCACTAGACTATGGAACAAGGAAACACTGACCAAAGCTTTGTAGTTAAAAAGTAGATGTATATTTATTTTATACACTTCTAGTAAAACACATGTATCACAAGTATCAATCAAGTTGAATTAAGTCAAGGAAAAATATACACACTCCCTATATGAATTGTAGACCAAGTGAACCAGAGTGAAAACTGAGCAAAACGGCACAGTGAAAACTACACACAAGGGATCCTCTAACAATTGCTCACCAGAGAGGGAATGCACAAGTTATTCGGAAATAGGCTCTTATACACCCTAGCAACACTCCCCATCAGTTGTGGACCAGTTCAGCAAAACAGTGCATCAGTGTAAGCAATACTTAAAATGAAAACTGAGCAAAATGGCATTTCACAATGATTATGCAGTGGGAAGAAAGAGTAGTTATAAGAAAGGGGTGCACCACACAGTTCAAATGGAGAATCAATCTCGAGAAGGCAGGTCCAACAAATGTGACCAGAGTCAGTAGGCCTGTGCCAGGGGTAGTGGTACAGGGCAAGGGCCCAGGAGCAAAATGTTCTTGTAGCTGCTGTCAAGTCTTTGGTTAACGATATTTGAAAAGGTGGTTGCAAAGGTTTAAAAGACAATGTTAAGAGAGAGAGGCGGCCAACCCAACAGGTAGGTAAAGGATTTAAAACACCTTTAGCACTACCGTGAAGAAAGGGCGGCCTGGCGGAACAATGTACCTTAAAATGAAGAAGTGGCTCCTGCGGTGGCGGTTGTTCCTGGTAGTTCCTGCAGTTCGGGTGATCCAGCAGAGGAAGAGATGCTCTCATCGTGGAGGTAGGTTCCAGTTACTGCACTACCCAGGGATGAAACCAGCCGTGGTGCTGCCGACAAATAAAAGGTACGCTCCTTTAAATCGTGGTCCGGGTGGCCTGGCGCCTGGCTATCCGGCCTCCGAGTACAGGGTACGGGAGATTCGACCAAGGCAGGTCCGGGAAGGTGATTGGCAAACTGGTTGGCCCCACCAGCTCAAGGGAAGAAGGCTCTTGCAGGTGAAGATCTTCTCTCGTCGTGTGGAGAAAAGTGGTGAGACGCTGCAGCAGGGCTTCACCGGTGGTTCAGTCGATGCAGATGCCTTTGGCTTCTCTCCTCTTCGGCTTCTTAGTTCCAGTGGAGGTGTCTTGCTCTTCTAGTCCTCAGGACCTTGCTTTTTTGCATAAAGATTGCCATTCATACAGCCTAGCTGTCACTCACACAGTGAAGTGGTCATCTTGGAGGGAGGCCCTCCAGCCTATCAGGATAGAGTGCGACATGGGTTGCTGAGGCAACCCTGTCCAGGGGTCCTACTCCCCCTCCCACACAATGGACCCACCCCAGACTCGTGTCAGAAGCCTGCCAAACGGACGATCAAAGGATCCCCGACCTGGGTTAGGATTATAGAGAAATACACGAAAAAGAAGTTATATTAAAGTTCTGGCAAATAAAACCTACCGGAGCAAAGTTAATATTAAAATGCACCGGCGGTATGTTAGAGGCTGTCAGAAAAAGTGGTAGCCTCAAACAATGGGAAAATCCCATAGAGAAATATTTGCGGTCGAATATTTATGGTAGTAACCACTGCCACCAGCCAGAGACTTTTGAGAGAGGTACTGTAGGGTACACTCTCGAAAATGAACATAGGGGAAAAACCATTAACCCCTTCAAGTACCTCCATAGTAAGATGGGTTGTACTGGTTTAGTTCATAGGATTTCACTAGTAAAGTCAATGGGGACTTTACCTGCCCTGGGGGACAGTAGTCAGTCCCAGGGTATGGAGTCTATGTTTGGGGGTCGCTACGACACCCCTGTGTCACTGCACGGAGGGTGCTGTGTAACACATGTGAATAAAGATGGTTCCTATGGGGTTGAGAAGATCCCATAAGCATTAAACACAAAAATAGCCTAGAACACACATAGCAAAAAGGCCTAAGAGTGGGAAAAAGAGTCTCACTCTTAGCAGGTAAACAGAAACAAACCCTTCAAATCCAGCAAAGCTGCTGGGGGACTCTTTAGATAAGGGAAATTAGCCATAAAATGAGAATTCTCCCTAACACACCCACCACCCCATGACACATCCTCTCACAGGGTCCCTGCACAAACACTGCAGTAGCAGAGGGATGCCCAGTCAGCTTATCACCGTTCCATCCCGCTGACATGATTCTGTGCACCATACCGGATGCGGTACTCAGGACAGCATCGGCTGCGTTTACAATGGCAGTTGCCATGGCGACTTAGCTCGCGCCCAGCAACCTTGTTGGTCCGCACAGCAAGGCGGCCCCGTGTGCATCACGTGATACGCCAGTTTCGCTCAAGTGACCCAGGAACCATGGCAACCGTATAAACAGATGCCGTACACGCCACACAGCGCTTCTCAGCTGTTATTTTTCCAGCTTGTGGCATTTTGTCTTTTCAACCTTGTTTTTGTCTCTTGGTTTTTTGACCCCCGGCATCCTGTTTTTGGATTTCCTTTTTGCCTCACCCTCTTGTTTCGATGACCTCTGGACTGCCTTCTTAAACTGCTCCGACCTCGGCTTCCAGCTTGGATTGCTATTTCTTTTTCCCTGGTACGACGCCTCGCAATCTGGTCAGTCTGGTTTTCTTTAACCTCAGATTGCTTTTCTGAACTATTCCTGGACCTGCCTTTCTGGAACTACGTTGCACTTTCCATCTCTGTGAAGGCTGTGCCTCACCTTCATCCTCCACTCAGGTGCTACCCAGTAAGTATCTACTGCTGCTGCACACATCTTACTGAGGGGACATCCAAAGACTTCCTGTGGGGAACACCGTAAGCAGGAATTCTGTTACACTTCCTCCCTCCTGCCTTTCCTCAGCTCCCCAACCAGTAGGTTTTACTTTGTTACTCATTTCACTGGTTACCTAGTGCCTTGTGTCTTGCTCCTGTAACTGTTTAACATGGCTTTTTCCATTGCAGCCACCAGGGTACCCGGGATTCTTGTTCCTGCCACCTGTGGCCCCAATAACTAAACAGCAAGTTTATCCTATCTCTCTGTTTGGTGCTTGGGGACGGCGGTATACCTAATCAACGTTGACCTCAAGTCTTGACACTATGGCACTCTTGGAGGCTCCATTAAAGACTCCATCACGTTATTCCTGACATTCTGGTGAGCGGTCTAGTTGTTGTCTAAGATAGCCGCCACCCTTTATACTACCCTAGGTTGCCGCGGCATGGTGCGTTGCACCTACGTCTTTTGGTCTGCAGGCTAACGCTAGTTGTAGTCCACCTTTGAGCTAACGCTCCGCTATTGCCACTCTTAGTGGCCTCCCCTCTGCCGGGCATTCCTTCGCCCGTTGTTCTCTCGTCTCTGCCTTGCCTGTCCTCTGTGAGCGTATTTTGCGGTCTCTCTGCTTCCTTACTTCCCAGTCCTGTCGACTTCTGCCCTCTTAAGTGTTACCAGTCCTATCCCGGTGTTCGGGCCGGCTGCGGTTCCCCCTTTCGGTCCTGCTTTTCTTCTTTTTTTCCCATTTCTCTCTTGCCTCTCTGATTACCTTCAGCTCAGCTCTCAAGGTCGCTTCTGGATGGCCTCCGCAGCACTCTCTCTCTATCTCTCTCTTCCTTGCCGCTACTGGGCTATTCTCTCTCTATCTCGCTCTCGCTCTTCCTTGCCGCTACTGAGCTTCCCAGATACACCACAGCAGAGCACTCATACGCCGTTTTACCCAGAGCCAATGGGATTCCCACTATAAATTGTGATCCCATGTATTCTGTCAACCGGAAAGCTTTGCTCCAGAGTATACAAGGATGTTGGCGTTTGGAGGGGTCGTGGCTACGAGGGCCATGTAGGAGGACGTGATCTGGAGGAGCTCCCGAGATCCTGTAATGATCCGGGCAAAAAAGCGCGTGATGATGGGCCGACGACCGCTGAAAATACACATGTCGGTGTGTGAATGATTGGGCCACGCGTGGTGAACTTCTGGATGGTGCAGGAGGAACAGCGGCAAAGATCGGTGCGGAAAAGATAGGGAGCGCCGGAGACGAAAGACGACACAAAATGGCCGACCAATGTCCGGAACAAAGGAAGAAGCAAGCCGCACGGTGACCTAGCGAAAGGGGCGTACTGAGTGCACATTTGTCACTTGTGCAAAATACAGGTCCTCTGGGTCATGTCGAATAGAATGGTGAGGCCGAAGGCGAAACAACCCACCTTAGACGACTTTGCTAAGACGTCCCCGGGTCAAGACAATACCAAGAGCAGGGACAAGCCGTCTGCAAGCGGCATGACGACTTCGGGCGCTAACCAAGAAGTCCTAGCTGCAATTGCGGACCTAAGGGCGGCCTGGGAATCTAAACTCGAACTAGCCGTCATTGAACTGAAAACGGCACTGGACCTCAAGGTCAGAGAGGTGCAGGAGGAAGTTAATCTACTCCGACAGGATGTCAGGGCCCTGGCAGAGCGCACGGAGTCCCTTGAGAAGGAAGTTAGCCCGAATACCGCGGATTGCGCCGCCCATAAGGCTGAATTGCATGCCCTGATACAAAGAGTGGGCAACTTGGAGAGCAGAGCGGAGGAGGCGGAAGGACGAGCCCGACGGAACAACATCCGTATCGTGGGCCTGCCGGAGGGATTGGAGGGCCACGATCCCACAGAATGAATTGAATCCATGCTTCTGCAAGAGATACTCGGAGGAGTATCCCAAGGATTTGCAGTGGAAAGGGCACATAGAGCTCTAACAAGGAGGCCGCCGCCGGGGAACCCACCCAGGCCGGTGATAGCCAAAATTCTTAACTACCGAGATCGGGAGAGGATATTGGAACACTTTTGTAAGGGAGGAACGATCACACGAGGAGCGGCAAACATCACTGCCTACCCGGACTACACCCTGTCTGTGCAGCGTAGCCACATGAACTTTGGGACGGTAAAGCGGAGATTGAGAGAGGCGGGCTACAAATATATGTTACTGTATCGGGCAAAATTGAAAGTCTTTCATAAACACAAAACTTTGTTTTTTGAGACCCCGGAGGATGCCATGGGATGGCTCGACGCACAGGGATGTCCCCAGGAGTCAGAAGTTCGGACGGAGAAAGAGCACGGAAGAGACAAGTGACGCACGAAGAAGATGGCGCGGCACGTGGGACTTGAATATAGTCGCTTGCGCAACCTTCAGTAGAGAAGGTCAGACTATTGCACTAGATATGTTATAAGCCCTGTAGTTAATGTTGAATTAACGGGAGCCTTACAGAGCGGTTCTCTCTACCCCACAACAGTTTTAGTTAAGTGGCCATTAGGGCGACTTCACGCTACTGAGCTCTGTGCATTGTTTGGTGCTTGCAGGGCTAGATGTGGGGGTGCCTGAGTTCCGAGAATGGAGCTGGGCAGCAGTTGGGGTGTGTGATGTTGGGGAAGGGACGGGTGGGGGGAGGGGAGGGAAGTTGGGGATTTGCCGTGTACATAGTTATGGGGAGTTTGAGCTGGTACGAGAAGCTACAAGCAAAGATGGAGGGCTGTATCTGTATCACGTGGGCAAAGGGGAGTCGCTATGTGGGAGGCAAGAAGACACTTATGAGCCATGGGAGACCTTAAGATCGTAACATGGAATGTCAGGGGACTTAACAGTTACTTAAAAAGAAACAAAGTCATGATGTACTTAAAAAGACAGAAGATTGATATTGCGTTGTTGCAGGAAACACATTTGACCCAGCAAAAATTGGAACTGGTGGGGAAGAAGTGGAGAGGTACTGTAGTGGGCTCTCCGTACTCTGCCTACGCTAGGGGAGTGCTGGTCTGGGTGGCACCGCACGTTCCGCTCCAACTTACACAAGAGGTGGTGGACACGGAGGGGAGGTTGGTCATATTAAAGGCTTTGGTAGACAATAGAGAGGTGTGCATTATAAATACGTATGCCCCCAACCAAAACACTGCAACATATTTTAGAACCCTATGTACTCATCTGGGCGCGTGTATGGGAGGAGCGGTTATCTGGGGAGGGGATTTCAACTGTGTGCTCAACCCAAAGGCTGACAGATCTGATGGGAAGATTGATAGGCCCACCCCAGCGGCCAGGGTTCTGCAGACATTACTAGACGACT
Source organism: Ambystoma mexicanum (assembly GCF_040938575.1). Classification (NCBI taxonomy): domain Eukaryota; kingdom Metazoa; phylum Chordata; class Amphibia; order Caudata; family Ambystomatidae; genus Ambystoma; species Ambystoma mexicanum. The sequence continues at coordinate 155,415,928 of NC_090941.1, read as the reverse complement.
TTGGGCTGGCGGATGTTTGGAGACTGAAACACCCTAATGAAACACAGTACTCGCACTACTCAGCTCCGCAGCACCTGCACACGAGGCTGGATTACATTTTTGCCACGCCAGATGTGATGATAGAGACCACCCAAATAGAATATAGAGCGAGGGTCCTGTCGGACCACTCGCCTCTGGTGCTGACCTGGCAGCACTGTCGCCCCAGGGTGCGGATACCGACATGGCGTCTTCGGGCGGAGGCGCTCCGAGACCCAGTCTTCAGGGAAGATATCAGCGATGCGATCTCACAGTACTTTGAGGTAAACACAGGCAGCGTAGATTCAGCGTGCACACTCTGGGAAGCCTTTAAGGTGGTATTGCGGGGTGCTGCTATTGCTAAGTCAAAAGGCCTACAGTGTGGGGTCCTAACGGAACTAGAGAAAGCGGAAGAGAAACTGGAGTGCGAAAGCAACAGGGCGGGAGGGGACACGGAACTTGTACTCGAGTTGCAGCAGAGGTGCGCAGAGCTTTGGGAAAGGCTCTGCAACCTTAACTACAAGAAGTATGTCGAGAGGCAACATGCAGGTGGGGATAAAACTGTCCGCTTGTTGGCGTGGTTATATAAGAGCGAAACCCCCAGGCCCCCGATTAGGACAATAACTAGAGAAGACGGGGAGGTGGTTGACACCCAGGAAAGAGTCAACGAGGCATTCTTGGACTATTATAGAACATTATATGAGGACAGAGGAGGGGGCAATCGGGAGGAGATTAGAGAAACACTAAAAGACATGGAATTACCTAAGATTAGTGATGAAGAAAGGGAGGAGTTGGACGCACTGATTACCTTAGAGGAATTAGAGGAGGTGGTGAAGCAGCTGCCCACCTGCAGGACCCCGGGCACAGACGGACTCCCTGGTGAGTTTTACAAAATATATAAAGTGGAAGTACTCCCCCCCTATGCTAGAGATGCTCAATGAGTCCTTTGAGAAGGGTCGGCTACCGGAATCGCTCAGAGAAGCGCTAATTGTGCCGCTCCCTAAGCCCAACAATCCAGGGCATAGCTGTGGCTCCTATAGGCCGTTGTCAATGTTGAACCAGGATAGCAAGATCTTGACGGCAGTCCTGGCCAATAGGCTGCGAAGGGTCATCAGCAAACTGATACACCCGGATCAGACAGGTTATGTCCCCAACAGAAATATAACCCATAACCACAGGCGACTCCACCGGGTGATTGAAGAGGGAAACAGGAGCGATGGGGAAATGGCTGTGGTGTCCCTAGATGCAGTCAAAGCTTTTGATTCAGTGAGGTGGCCATGGTTGCTGGCGGCCCTGGAAGAATACGGGATGGGGCCAGGTTATGTTAGGTGGGCAAAATTATTTACAGTGAACCACTGGCCAGAGTACGTACAGGATCGGTGATATCTGAGAGGTGGCAACTCAGTAGAGGCACCAGACAAGGGTGCCCCTGGTCCCCGATGTTATACATTCTAGCCCTAGAGCCCCTGGTAGTGTACCTCAGACAACAATATGACATGGTCGGTATTGAGGCGGGGGGAGAGAAACACCTAATATCCTTGTATGCTGACGATTTACTACTGTATTTGAAATACCCGGAGGAAAATCTTCAGTATATTCTAGAGGTCATGGAAAAGTATGCAGAACTGTCCGGCATAGCGGTAAACCTCCAAAAATCGAGCATGTTCCCATTGGGGAGCTACATAGGAGCCCCTCTGGAACGGTTGCCAGTGTTGTCCGTACCGTGGGCGGCTGATTCCTTCCGCTACCTCGGAATAGATGTATATCATACGGTGGAGAGGGAACACTTGCAAAACACCGAGGTGGCTGTGAAAAAAATTCGAACAAATATGAAGTTTTGGGAGAAGCTGCCACTGGCGATGATGGGACGGGGGGCGATGCTCAAAATGGTGGTCCTGCCTAGGCTGTTACATTTCTTCAGTAATATACCATACTTGATATCCAAAAAGTTTTTTGTCAAACTGAACAGCATGTGCAGGGACTTCCTATGGCACGGCACTCGCAACAGAGTGGCGCTATGGAAGCTACAGAACTTCCATGATAGAGGGGGCATTAAGCTGCCGAATTTTGAGGCCTATTATGTAGCTAATCAGTTGCAATATGTAACCAAATGGCTCTCTGATGAAGAAACTCCTGAATCTAGGCTGTTTGGGCAGGACTGCACCCCGTTTTACCTAAAGGAGATTATCTGGGTGCCTAGGCTCGAAATGAAAGAACGCCCGGGTATGCTGTTGCTTGGGTGGAAGATGTGGCACAGAGTATGCCAACTGATGGAGGACCCGTGCCCGTGTTCCCCACAGGTGCCACTAGTCGCCTTAGCTAGGGGAGACAACCAACTCAGGATGATAATCAGGACCTATTGGGAATCGGTTGGGCTGGTCACATTGGGAGACATGTGGCAAGAAGGGATTATTAAAGATTTCGAAGAACTGGGAGAAGAGACAGGTTTGCATGGAGGCCAATATGTCACGTATCTTAGGCTAGTGCAGACTATTCGCAAAACCTGGCCAGAGACTGTACTGGCGGAAGAGCCAGACGTCCTAATGGGAACAATATATGATATATCAGAAGGAGGGCACGAGATCTCTAGACTGTATGAGATGGTGATGACCCGGGTGGGGAAGGATTTGACTCATTTGAGGCTGGACTGGGAAGTGGAGGTGGGGGCACAGATGACCGATGGAATGTGGGAACGTGCTATAGGATACTACAAGAAGGTGTCCAGAAATGCTAGATTGCAGCAGATACAGTTATACATAAGGCATAGAGCCTATATGACCCCGAAGAGAATATCTAAGTTTGCAAGCGCAGGAAGACAAGCATGCCCAAAATGCGATGAAGAAGATGCTGATATGACACACATGTTCTGGTCTTGCCCAGTGATTGAAGCTTTTTGGTCTGAAGTGGCATGGAAACTAGCGGATAAAGGGGTCACGCTCAACATAGATATGGCCTGGGCCTGCCTGTTGGGAGGGTTTCCCAGACCACGGAATACTAAACACCTTGGGAAACTGAGGGACCTGGCATATGTGCTTGCTAAAAGAAGGATTGCCATAGGCTGGAAGCAATGCCACAAGCCACGGGTAGAGGTATGGTGGCGGGACTTGCAAAAATGGGCAGAGGCTGAAACGGTGGTGTGGCAGGAGGCATGTAGCAAGTGCGGGGAGGAAGATGTGGGTAACCTGATGGCTTGGAGAATGTTAATAACAGGACTGTTTGGCACAGTAGTGGATTCTGCAGCTTCGGAAGGAAGCGATACCCAGCAACACGCAGCGGATACAGAACGAGAAATGCAAATAAGCTCTTGAAGGGGGGGGGTTTGGGGAGCAGTAATGACCGTTAATTGATGTTCATGAGTCTGTTGTAAATAATGCTGCAAGTTTGGTTTGTATTGTTTATTTGTTTTCAAAATAAAAAAAAATTAAAAAAATAAAAAAAAAGGATGTTGGCGTTTGGTACAGTACTCATTGTCATCACAAGCCAAGTTCTACCAGGTTTTTTCAGCCAGGAGGCCTTTTCCCTATCTTGGGGCTTGCTCCCGGGGTACCCCGCGGTTGGGTGTTCAATCATCCAGACAACGTGGCCTCCGACGGAGCTCGCCCTTACCTGCACGAAAAGAAACCAAGGAAGAAGACAGAAAAAGGAAAGAAGTCTGCAGAAGAAGGAAGGCGGACCCCCAGGAGAGTCCACCCAAAGATCCAGGTGAGGAGGAGGGGCGGGAGGAATCAACGGATTTTGACACCAGCAACTAGCTGTTGAAGGCCAAAGTCTGTCAGCGCAGAGAAAAAATGAGCGACAGATTGGTCCTTATCACTATTGAATTTAAGGTTAAAATCATCAACTTTGATTGTTTAACTTGCAGTTCAGCTGCAGATTCTAGAAAAGCAGCACAAAAAGTAGAATCCTAACGAGGAGGAGGGTTGATAAACAATCAGGATGTAGAAGTAGTAGAAGCCTTAACTGAGAGGCGATATAGCAATGCTTCCATTCTAATTTTGTGGTCAAGGGGCTGTGATGTACCAGGAATGAGACACAGACACGGGTAAGTCATGTTGATTGTTAGACTTTTTTTCAAATAATAAGAGGGTTAAAAATGGCCTCACTGTCCCTACTCTAAGAGGCATTTCCCTACCTCAACCAACATTTAGGGTCTATCCAATGTCAAGATGTCCAAAGCAAAATGTCCTGTGTCTGAAATCCTATTCTAGCCCTCACATTCTTAAAGGAACTCTATGTTGATAAGGGTAATGTCTTCGGCTTGAAAAGTGCATGAATGTCCAAGTTCAGCAAAATGTTGAACTCTGTGGGATATTTTTACCCATGGCGATGCGCCCCACTGCACCCCTTTGCCAATGGGGAAAGAAAAAAGAAAACAGCCAAAAATGGATGCGATAATCCCTGCGCGCACCAAATCTGCAAAACTGTGCATGATTCATAAATCACCAGAAAGGCTGCAAGCCCCTGCCACACAAAGTCAAAGTTGATGCCAAAACAGAACTCCCTGCAGGAGAATGCCAGTGGGTGCTGTTACCCGTCACATGAAGCAAGGCCACAGAAGTGGGCTAAAATCCGAAAATGCCTTTAAAATGCAGTTTTCCCAATCAATTGCAACCTTCAAAGTGCTGTTTTGGCACTAATTTCAGTCATTTTCCAAGTGAACTATTGAAACGAAAAGTGTGCTGAAAGCACAGCTCATCCAGTGCAGTCAGAAGAAACCGGGCCTGACTGACTGACAGCAGCTGAGAAATGTAGTTTATGAAACACCAGTCCAATAACAGTTTGTTTATCGTTACACAGGAAAAATGTGGATAAAAGTGGCAACATATCAATTTCAGCTCTGCAGAGAAAATTCCAAGCATAAACTGAATATTTACTTCCAGATTGCAAATAAATCCCAGCACTCAAAGACAGGATAATGTTGAGTTGAATGTGGGTGCTGCATAAGAAAATAAGATGCATAAAAACATTTAAATGTGTTTCTTTTTCCTGAAGAAATTGCAAACTTTGCCTATTTAAAGCTTGTTTGTGAAGGGCTTAATTCTTTTAAATGTTCAAATCCCTTGTAAACTGTGTTTATTTTTAAATGTTTCAAATGAAGGACCTTAAAGTGAATTTAAAGGAACCCAGTTTGGAGTAACTAGTTAATTCTGACTTGACAGTGCCCAGCCCGGGAAAATGACACTTCAGTTGACGCTCCCTTGATACAGGAAGCCTTAATGGTTCCCACATATTGACGATAAAGAGAGCACCAGACATTTGTCTCTGGCCGGCCAAGGACAATGGCAGGCTGCCTATTGATCTCTACAGGGGTGCTTCCCTCTCAAGGAAGGTGACACCCCTACCCGATCAAAGGGAATATGACAGCTGTTGCCATTTAAAGGAAGTTACAAAGAGAAAAAAAACTGCCCAGAACTTTTTGATGTTTAAAGGCTCAATTGTGATTAAGTTTTAAACTCTTTTAACCGTGCAACCTGAAGGAGGATAAATCTAAAAATTGGTAGATGTTAACCTAATTGTAGGCCCTTGCTTTGAAGACATTAATGAACCCTGTACCGCCTAAGGAACCAAAGTTACAGGAAAACTATAGTTGTAGCCAAACTATTAATGCTGCAAGTCTAAGATTGCATATTTATGCTCCAGTGATAATCGCTTAGATATGTACTGAATTAGAAATTATTAGTCCAGACTGTTGTGATTCAAATTGATAAAATTCCATAGAATGACAAAGACAGCTCTCACAGAGATGGGGATTGAATGTGAAATCAACCCATCAAATATGTGATGTATGTTTCCGATTTTATTAGGGGACATAATTTTAGAAATGTACATTTGTGCAAAAGTTAAGTTTTGGTCAAAATCAATGTGGGAGTTCCTAAATCCCATCATAAATATGACAGCTCTGTTCTGACTGATAAACTTTGTGATGTCACTTGGTAGAATAAATATAGGAACTTCACCACACATGGACACACTGCTTCCTGAACACATCCAGATTTCCGCACAGCGCTTTGCTCCAGAACTCTTCACCTTGCAGCTGACTCCAGACTTCTTTGCAGAATCCAGGCCATAGCATTGCTCAACTCTTTTTAGGTAGGCCCAAATTCAACCATCCCAAAACTTAAAAGAAATTAATTCTGATCCCGTCTGGCTTGCTGCCATTAAGGCTTGCCTGCTGAAACTCGCATCCGGCTAATCTGCCATGTCCAGTGACCAGAAGGGCCAATCCATTTCAAATCCAGTTGAGGTGCCGTCCAAATTGACCAGAACTGCCCAGATGACCAATCCCTCCAGAAGTGCCCTGTTGCCGGTAGACCTGACCCGATCCAATGACCAGAACTCTTGACAGTCCAATTTTAATTACAAGGGACAGTAAGTATCAATAGGAATAACCGTAACCCATAGTATATTTGCCTTTTCTTATCCCAATTTCAACCCATCCCCTCTTTAACTTCAGAACCGTAGTATTGTCAGAACCATTCTTGCACTGATTTTTCTCTCATCTGTGTTAGTAAACCATAACCCATTAGTGATTTGGATTAAGTAAAGTATTTCCCATACAAAACGGAACCTAGAGTTTCACACATGAAGAGTTATGAGCGGCCGTGAGTAACTTTGGAGATTCATGCGTGGCATTCTCTTTTTCATAGTCATAATATAGAGTAATAAAACCAATATGTAATTTAAAAAAATGAATTTCTGTTTTTCTCTGCGCCTATTTTTCAAAATCGCCTCTCACTTAAACTTGTAGACCTTCTTCAATTTTATAGATAGAAACCTAATTTCAACTCTCACTGATACCTAAAACCATCGCGGAACAGTATTTGACCCGTTTTTAGATATTGTTCGAGTGTAGCATTTAATCTCTCCGTTTGACCATCCGTCTGGGGATGGTAAGCGGTGGAAAAACTATCCTTGATGCCCAATGATGTGGTCAGAGCACACCAAAAACGAGACGTGAATTGGGATCCTCGATCCAAAACAATTATGTGAGGAAGACCGAAAAGCCTAAAGACATGATGCAAGAAAAGCTTGGACAGAGCAGGTGCCCTAGGAAGCCCTTTGCAAGGAACAAAAAAGGCCAACTTGTTAAAGGAGTCGACAACTACCCAAATAGTATCATGAACATGGTCACAAGGTAGCTCGACTATGAAGTCCATTGAGATCATGACCCAGGGTTCTTCTGGAATCGGCAATGGGTGTAATAAGCCGATGGGTTTCGCTGGGACGACCTTACACTGGGCGCAAATGGCACATGAAGCTACGAATTCCAACACATCTCTGGACATCTGAGGCCACCACGACCAACGTAGTAACTCCAGGGTTTTCCGACCTCCCGGATGAGCTGTCATGCATACCAGTGGTGCGAGTTCCTGAGTCGGGGAGATAAACCATCCCATTATGATATGGAATACCATGAAGAAGTGTTACATTCATTTCGTCGATGGCTTGTGGATTAGCCTTAGCCCATGTAACTAAGGCAGAGCGTAAGGGAGTGTGTATTCCACAGGCACACACTACTTGAGTGGGAAGAAGAACCGTGCGTTCGTCCACGGGAGGCGGAGTGACATTATGTAACCTAGAGAGAGCATCAGCTTTGGAGTGCCGTGAACCAGGTTTGTACGTTACCTGGAAATGGAACATTGAGAAAAACTCATGCCAACGAGCATGTCTGCCGGTGGTGCACTTTACCGACTGTAATGCCAAGAGATTACGGTGGTCTGTAAAGACCTGAACCGGCAAAGCAGTCCCTAAGAGGTGGCGACGCCATACTAGGAAAGCGTCCCAAATGGCCAAGAGCTCCTTTTCTTTAATAGTGTAGTTGGATTCATAGACCGCGAGTTTCCTGGAATGAAAAGCAACTGGATGGAGTTCCCCGTTATCCTTACACTCCTGTGTAAAGATAGCACCAACTGGATATCTGAGGCATCCGCCTGTACCACAAACGGTAGATCGGGATTTGGATGCATCAAGACGGGAGCGGTGGTAAAAGAAGACTTCAGACATTCAAAGGCCTTCTGGGCAGTGGGATTCCAACAAAATGGGTGTTTCGAACTGGTCAGAGACGTGAGAGGGGCAACGATGCTAGGAAAGGACTTAATGAATCGCCGGTAGTATTTGGCGAAACCAAGGAATGATTGCAGTTGTTTAAGTTTAGAGGGTATCAGCCACTCTAAGACTGCCTTGACCTTAGTGTCACTCATTTGTATGCCCTTATCTGTGATGTCACACCCCAGAAATTCGACAGAGGTAACATGGAACACAAATTTCTCTAGTTTAGCGTATACATTGTTATCTCGAAGTCGTTGGAGAACAGTAGATACATGTTCGATGTGGGCTGAATATGATGGAGAATAAATGAGGATGTCATCTAGATAGACCACCACATAAGTATACAAGAGGTCTCGAAACACATCATTTATGAAATGCTGAAAAGTAGCAGGAGCATTACACAGCCCGAATGGCATGACACAATACTCGTAAAGACCATATTTTGTTTTAAATGCAGTCTTCCACTCATCCCCTGAGCGTATTCTAACAAGATTGTAGGCGCCTCTCAAGTCCAGTTTCGTGAATATTTTGGAATTTCCTAACTGGTTTAACAGAACCGATATCAGCGGTATAGGATATTGGTTCCGAATAGTGATGGCATTCAATTCACGATGATCGATACATGGACGAAGGTCCCCTTCTTTCTTTGGTACAAAGAACATGGGGGAGGCCGCAGGGGACCGAGACGGGTGGATAAAGCCCGTACTGAGTGCCTTATCAATGTATTCCTTCAAGATGGCGTCGTCTTTGGTTGAAAGAGAATACACCCTTCCAGTAGGTATCCTGGCCCCAGGAACTAAATCAATGCGGCAGTCATAGGGACGATGGGGTGGCAACACTTCAGCCCCTTTAGCATCGACGACGTCTTGATAGGCAGTGTTTTCTTGAGGCAAGGACGTAGTAACAAGAGCACCCATCGAGGGCGCGATGTTCATGAGCGCTCTGCAGAGGTTTTCAACAAGGTGTCGATACCTTTGACAATGATTTCCACAGTACTTAGAGGCAAAAGAAACATTCCCCGTGTTCCAGTCAATAGTCGGGTTAGGCCTTCTAAGCCAAGGTAAGCCCAGAAGGAGTTGAAACTGGGGTGCTGTGATAACATCAAAGGTAATGGTTTCCGTATGACCGGTAACAGTAGTCATGGACAAAGGTACTGTTTGTTCAGTGACCAACCCCGACAAGAGTGAGATTCCATCGACAGCATTAACAATCTCCGGGTGGCTTTTGGCATTGAACGTTACACCGTTCTCCTGAGCGTAGGAGAGAGTGATATAATTCCCAGTAGCTCCTGAATCTAGAATCAGTTCCTCGATCCATGAGGGACCAGACAAAGGCTGAAAAGAAGCACAAATCGTGATTGGATTAATCGATATGGGGTCCTGAGGTGCGGGACTCAGTAGGGGAACCCCATCCACTACTGAGTCATGGTGTTTCCCGACTTCTTGGGTTTCTTTGGTCACGCTTTTAAGAGATGGTCAGCAGATCTGCAATAGAAGCATAGATTGTTCAGGCGTCTCCTCTCTCTTTCGCTAGACGTTAAAGGTCCCTTAACGGCACCTATTTGCATAGGTTCAGGAGCGATTGAGGATGCAAGAGAGTGGGTAACTAGAACAGGCATTGTTCCCCTTTTTTCTCCTTTCCTTTCTGCTCGCTGGGCATCAATCTATATAACAAGATCCAGTAGTTCATGAAAGGCCGTTGGTACCACCGGAACCGTAGCCAACGTATCTTTAAGAGTGTCAGACAGACCCCTATAGAACAAAGAGGCCTTCTTGTCCTCAGGCCAGCCGTTTCGGCAATCAGCTTGTTGAACTTAGCTACATGGGTCAAAAGGGGTGAATCGCCTTGTTGTATAGCCAATAGTTCCAATTCGGTTGCTTGGGTTCTGTATCAAGTATCGAATATACAGCCATTGCCTCCAGCAAGGCATCACAATCAAACAACAGAGGTCTAACAGCCTCCAACAGTGGGTTGGCCCAAGTAGCTGTGGTACCGGCTAAATGGGATAGAACAAAAGTTGCTTTCAAAGCCGAATCAGGAAAAGCTGTGGGATGACACAGAAAGTGCAGGCGGCATTGATTCAGAAAGGTGCGATATACTTTGGGGTCACCATGAAATCTCTCAGGGGGAGCCAAGGGAAAATGTGTGGCCATAACCACCAAGGGCTGAACAGTCTCTTGGGGAACAGGTGCGGCTGAACCAGAGGCTACCGCAGGAGGAGGTACTGGTGCCGTGGGTGGTGTCCGTGCCTGTAACTAACTCATCAATCCTAGCTTGAGTGGCAGCATGCGCGGCCGTCATGTCGGTCCGCAATTCCGCCATGAGTTGCATGAGATTGATCAGGGTGTCGTTCACGTCCATCTTTCGGTGTATATGTGGCTTCTGATTATGTCAGAATTCTGGGTGCTGAGCTGGAAATCCGGTAGAAGAACTAGAAGCATAGCCGTAGAGTTCTTCCTACCTGTAGGACTCAGGGCTGGCAAAGACGAGGAGTGTTTAGATATGCCTCTTAAGCTGGCAAGGTCTAGAAACTACAATTCCCAGCATTCTCTGGGTCTGCGTGTAGTTCAACACGCGCGCGCTTGGCCAGCTGTCTGGGATTAAGGACAGCATATTAACTGGTAACGGCAGCGTGCAGGTGGGGCTTATTCTGATTCAGCGTGGAGGCAGGCAGGCCGCGTGCTGAGAGGAGCGATGGAGAGCAGGACTGCATGAACTACAGATGGCCGCATTTCGGAAGGAGCAGGAGAGTGCAGATAAGGATCACGGCTTTACGGTCATTGTCTGGGAAGTCCCGTGGGGCTCTCCAGACCAAAGATAAGTACGGGGAAATGCACGGTGATTGCTTACATTGTTGGGAGTGATTTACAGCGGGTCGCATTTCGTCTGGGAAGTCCCGAGGGGCTCCCAGACATAAGATAAGTAGCGGCGAACGTTTTTGGAATGTTGTGCTGAGAAAACACAGTGTATGCGCTCATGTACTGCCGCGTTGGGAAATCCAGGGTGTTCACTCATTTACGGTTGTGCTGGGCAAACCCAGTGTGTATCAAGCAATAGTGAATCTGCATCTTTAATGGGTGTCTATGAGTAATGAACTATTTACTGACAAAAGACTCAATATGATACATGGACATTACGTTTACCAAGTTCACCAAATCTTCACTGGTGCAGTAAACTAGTGTAGGAGGGAAATCATTTATGTTATATGTTGCTTTGCTGCCCGAAGGGCCATGTGTCTTGTCTATCATGATGGGAAGTTTTCCTAATGTTTGTTTTCATCATGTTGCTTGCTTATGTGTTTTCTTGTGAACCAACACGTATTAAGGTGTACTAGGTAGGAAGTCAGGTTATATACGTGGACAGTGTTACATGCTGGACAGAGTAGGGTTCTTTCCTGGTGTTTCCCCTGTCCCATCCAAAGTAGGAGTTCCTTACCCTTTTTCCGGTGTTCCTAAATTCCCCGTCCTATCCACAACCTCTCCCTAACCCCTCTTCCCCACATTGGCTGCCACGTGGTGACCTGTTTTATATATCAGGCGTCTGTGCCAATCACGGTGGGAGAGTCGAGTTCATTCGGCTTCCGTGGTTCGGGGGAGAGTGTCGATCTCTCTTCCTTTCCTTTAAAATGTGATTGTGACACTACCAATGTATCCCTTTGTATTAATAGCTAAACTACAAAGGAATAAATTAGCCGAAAGATGAAATCACTGAATCAGCTGTTGATAGACTGGGACACCGTTGACTGTAGAAAAGGAAAAACCTTATGTCAGAGCAAAGCAACCTCCCAATTTCCAGAGCAAGAATAAGGTATAATAAGGAATACGAGGTATGGACAGGAATGCTACACCAAACAAGAACAATGAACTTAAGTTGGATACGACTTACCACTGTGGATCATTCGGAAAGTACCACCGAGGAACTCATGCACTACCCAACCTATCCCTCAGACCCGACGGCACGAGGACGCCTAGGCGGAACCAACAGTCTCTAGTCCAATTCTACCCCGACGGAACGAGGACGCCTATCGGCCTGAGCGCCAAATAATCACAGTCTCTAGACCGGGCGCTTTTGGAGTTCGGGTAGTGCAGGTTCACTCTAGGTAGTGTGGGAATGGTAGTCACCCCTGAGTACCAGGTACTATGCCAATCTGGTCGGAGAGTGTAGATGTTTGTTTAGACCTCAGAGGTGAGTTTCCCAAGTTGCACACCAATTGTGTGTGAAGGGCTGCAATGCGTGCGGCAGTGAAAGTTTAGTAAACTGAAGAGGAGGCAGGTTAGAGAACGCTCCGGAGTCAGCAGCGTGCAGGCGATGACAAGGATGACAATGCGTAGACAAGGCAGGTCAGTAAACGATCCAGGTGTTCTGTCTTGATGGTCGTGAAGATTATAAGAACCTCCGTCCCCAAGTACCACACGAGGAGATAGTAAACCACTCCCCGTGCGATCCTTGAGGCCACAGGTGTTGAGTGCCAAAGAACAGGAACCGGGAACGCCAGAGACTCCCCTAACCACTGTAAGGCAAGCAAGGGTTAAGAATCAGGCAATGACAATGCAGTGATTACTTGGGAACCAAGAGGTAAAACGTAACCAGGCTTACCTAGGTGGAAGATAGGTGGATGTCAACCAAACCCCCCAATGAGGATCAAAAGGGCAGAGGCAAGAGATTATCCGGCAGCAGCAAGAGGCGTAAGGGTCCTGTAGCACTCTGGATGAAACACTGTAAGCACCTGGAGGGTCAGGGTGCCAAGAGTAAGGTTTCAGAATGGGGAAATCCGTAAGCAGTCCAAAGAACAATCCGAGATCAGAGACCGGTAAGCAGAACAAATCCAGGGGTAATCCAGAACAAAGCCAGTAAGCAGCCAAGGGTCGATAGTCCAGGAAATCAATACGAGTTAGTCCGTGATCCAAAGAAGAATGGTCCGTGAACTTTCTGTAGTCAAATAACCAAGGGGTGAAGTTCCATGAAACGCCAAACAGTCCTCGATACGAAGCAACTGTGAAGCACTGTGTCAGCGTACCATCACTGGTTTTGAACGCAGCGATGAATCAGGTGATAGGCGTCACGTGACATGTTTCTCCTGCCGTTTCCACGTCACGTGTTCTGCATAAACAGCATGTGATCGTCTTTTTCCGATCACGTGATGTGGAAACAAGCTGAGCTGGCGGCCCCGATACAGTGTTGTGCAGCGCCATGGCAACTGCCAATGAAAGAACGGTCGTAACGACCTCGGGTGGCTATCCCTGCCCGTTTTCCTCCGGAGGTGCCCAATTTGACCACCATGCTGCAGCCGGGGGCGTAGGGGCAGGGGGCGTAGGGGCAGGCAGTGAGGTGTGGTCATTGGAACAATGTGGACTTGAACCCGTGTGTATGACAGCAGGGCGTGAAGATTACAAGGTTGGCAGTTCGAAGAGACGGCATCTCAGTAATCGTTCCGGAGTCAGCAACGTGCGGGCGGTAACCAGGTTGGCAATCCGAAGAGAAGGCAGGTCAGTAATGCAGGCCGGGTTCGGTAACAAGGGAGGCAATGACAAGTAAGAGGTAATGGACAAGAAGGGGGTCAAGAAACAAGAGCAAGAAAATACCGGGCAACACTAGCCTTGATTCAAAATCAGAAGCAGCGAGTGCGGCAACCCGGAAGGTTAACGGGTGGCTGCGACCTTGCGTGGCTCCTCCTCTGCGGAATGCGATAGCGTTGCGCTTGTGGAGAGGACGCCACTGTCGCCATGGTAACAAGGCAATGTGAGTTTTAAGGCGATGACGGCTGAAACGAGGAACTACACGTTGTGAAACGCTCGAAGGAGGTTTTCCAATTGGTTTAAGATCGAAAGATTCCTGGTGGTGTCTCGGGCTAATCCTGACATGCAGCCCCTATTTGCATTGGTTCAGGTGCTTGAGTAGAGGTTACAGGAACAGCCAGAGAAACAGGTGATAAACCCCTTTTTTTCACTTCGACGCTCAGCTTTATAGGCCTCAATCTGCAAAATTAGATCTAAAAGTTCGGGGAAAGTAGTAGGAACCACCGGCACCAGGGCATGGGTATCTTTTAATGCATCGGACAAGCCCTTATAAAACAATGTAGCCTTTTTCTCATCGGGCCAACCAGTTTATGCCGCCAATTGATTGAATCTAGAAAGATAAACTAGGAGTGTTGAGTCACCCTGTTGTAAACTCAACAACTCCAGCTCCAAGGTCTGGGATTTGTATTGTGTTTCTAAAACCTTGCTCATTGCATCAATCAATGGGTCGCAGTCATACAGTAGATTACTGCCCTCCTCCAGCAATGGATCAGCCCAAGCGGCCGCTGTTCCTCCCAGATGTGAGAGGAGGAAAGCAGCCTTAGTCGTGGAGTCTGGAAAAGAGCCCGGTCTACATAGAAAATGCAGATGGCATTGATTGAGAAAGGTCCTAAAGACTTTAGGATCCCTGTGAAACCTCTCCGGAGGAGCTAGTGGGAATTGTGAGGTCACGTAAATAGGAGCAGATTCCTGCCTGGGGGACTGGGATTAGGACCCGGAAGCCGGAGATTCCTGCGCACAGAGCATGCCTTGCTGGTGTATGCTGGCTTGTAGTTCGACAATACGATGCTGCGTGGCATCATGCGCCGTAATCATATCTGTACGGAGCTCAGCCACCAGCTGTAGAATATTTGCCAAAGACTCAGTGGAATCCATTGGGTCGGCTTCTGAATCTATCATGCCAATCAGAATGCCAAGAAAACCTTTGTGTTTCTTGACACATAGTGAAGAATATTTTTCTTCCCACCAATTTGACCCTCTGGATGTCTAATACACATACAGATGGACTAATTGGTTGGAAGATGGATGCCACGAAACATCAGGTTGCAAGGAGGAAAAAGGCACTGTTAAATAAAATGTCTACTAACAGTGCAAGAACATAAACTATCTGAGTACTTCCTAACCTGTAATGGGCGGATGACTTCACTCAGAATTACTGTAGAACAGATAATCAGGAGTAGATGGGAGATCTAAACAAGGAAAACAATGTATCAACAAAGAACACTAACCTGAGGCAAAATGAGATGCAAGAATATTAGGAGTAGGCCTTACCCATGGAATCCAACAAAATGCTGTATGAGAAGTTGTAAACTGATGGCTATCAGTAGACCAATCTGTAATAACAGAACTGCGATGTCCCAAAGGCAGTCCCACCCAATTCAAAGAAAAGAAACAAACAAGAGTCTCCCTCGGTGCGCGCGATTGCATCCTCAAATATAGTCAGGAGAAAAGTAAGCACCAGCTGATCCCTCGGTGCACGCATTCGCGTCCTCAGAAGAGTCGAGAGAAAGATGTAGAAACAGCTGATCCCTCTGAGTGCGCGTTCGCGTCCGAAGAAGAACCAGGAGAAGGTAACAACAGCTGATCCCTCGGTGCGCGCGTTCGCATCTTCTGTGTCGATGGAGAAACCAACACTAGGTACCCTGCAGAGATGTTCAGAATGAAACGTGTGAAGAGAAAAAATGTATGCTCCCGCTCTGATATTATTGGAGCCCACTCGAGGCTGCACAGGTGGATGAGCAGGTAAAGACACCAAGCTACAGGGGTTCAAGCTAAGGCAGGTCGCAATGCGTTCTGAGTCCAAATATCCATAAATCAAGCAAATACCAAACACCAAATCTGACAAGGGCAAAGCAAACACAAAATCCCTAAACAAGGCAAACAGGTACGGCTACGTGAAGTTCCAGGACAAAAACTAAGGCGCACTGGAAATGTTCAAAAGCAACGCCTCCTTCCGAAACGGGACTGATAAGGACCTGATCACATGACCGATCCGATCAGTCCCAGACGTAACGGACGCCACTGTTTCCAGGGCAACCGCCACCAGTCCAGCACACGCCTACCTTGGAAGGGTTTCCTTAAAGGAGAAGCATGTTTAAAACCAGCGTCACGAGAACAGCCTTTGTTTACTTTGTACCTTGGTTTCAAAACACAAAGAAAACGGGCATGTCCATAACCCCGAACCCTGACACTGCTCTTTAATCCCCTAGCCCCAGAGTGCCTCCAGAACCTTTGTTGCAACAGAAATACCCACAGCAAGAGCACAATGCCTGATGTAGCTCGCAATGTTCCAGACGCGGTGAAGATTCCAAGGGAGAACAGCAACATTGAGGTGGATGTCCAAGGGGACCTTCCCCTATGAAGACAACTATATCAAAACCCTAGCTATGATGAACAATTACTGGCAACTCCACGAAGGACTGCAGTACATAACAGATGGACTTGACAAGGGAGACACCAAGACAATCACACTGAAAGACTTATCATACCCATGGACAAGAGTGAAGGAAGTAGGTGGAGACCCAGGCTGCTGGGAGAGACCACAAATATTGGTCTATGGACAAGTATACACCAACGATGGTTGGGAAGACGGAGTGGTGGGAAGCAAGGCACTGACCCTAACAAAGTCAGCAGTGAAACAGGTAGAAGAAAATGACAAAGGCCTGAAGGAATGGGGAAGAAGTGCAAAGTTGGTGACATGGGTGGAAAATGAAACTGGACCAATGCGGATAATTTCCCTGAAGACACCGGCCTTCTGTTATCAACACAACGGCAGTGAAGAGGTCGGTGAAAATGAAGGATGCAAGAGAATTGAAACAATCCTGGAAATGGGAGCAGGAAGAGCAGTGCTGAGGAATCACTATTGGGCCTGTGGATCTCAAGCATGTGAGAAATTGCCACCTGACGGGATAGGAATGTGCTTCCTAGTACATGTCAATATGCCTTCACTAGTAGTGCCCCGGAAAGACGTGAAGCTTGATGAGTTCCCCAAAATGGAAAATAACGGAACAGGAGGTCACTAGACAGACCTAATACCAAAGGAGGTGGCCTAGCCATCATCCACAAATCCACCTTACCCATCAGATTAGCTACTACCTTGCTATTTCAATCATGTGAACTCCTTACTGCTAAACTTCACCTTTCTTGTAACCGCACCCTTACCATGTATGTCATCTACAGACCACCTGGACCACTAGGATCCTTTGAAGACGACCTAACTAGTATCTTAACTAATAACACTAAAGACCACGCTCAAATTCTACTACTGGGAGACTTTAACCTGGGCTTTAATGACTGTAATGACAAACACGCCCTATCTGTTGCTGTCATGATCTCTGCTTCCAAAAGGTCAGGGTTTTCCCAACTCCCTTGGAAGCAGATCCATAACCCAGATTCCGAGTGCCAACCAGTCCCAATTGGGACCTTTTGGACCCAGTCCTGGCGCCAGTGGCACCAGGCTCATAAATATGCCCAGTCCCAGCGCTGGAAGCGCCGGGCTCATAATGCTTGGGTGGACTTACCTGCAGCAGACCATGCTGCTTACTTGCCTGCCAGTTGAGCCTCTGATCCTCTTCTGTTTGGAACTACTTTTCCTGTTGGGTGGGGCAGGAGCCACTCCCTAGATTCAGAACACTGGAACTCTTCTGGAAAGCAGGAACTCTTTTCTTACCTAGGCGTGGCTGTGGAAGGAGACACCTAAGCACTACAGGAGGCTATTTAAACCACACCCCATGGATGAATCTTGCTTTGCGTTATTCTGCATCCTCTGCAGCAGAACGCTCATCGTGTCTTCTGCATCTGATCCTGGGCCTAAGGAAAAAGGCTTACCATCCTGAATCCAGTCTTCAGCAACATCTATAAAGACAAGAAAGAACAGGTTAGCATTACGGTCTTCAGTGACAGCTCTTCACTTACCTGGTCCATCGGCTGTCACCAACGCCTCGCGCTGCATTCCGGCATCTGAAAGACAAAGGCTTACCTACTCTTCGTGCTCTCCGGAGGTCTTCACACTGCATTCCGGCATCTGAAAGACAAAAGCTTACCAACTCTTCGCACGCTCCGGAGGCCTTCGGCGCTGCATCCCGCATCTGAAAGACAAAACAAGGTGCGTTTAAAGACATTGGGGAACTTTACTACTCACGTGCCATTACTCCTTTCCACATCTAACCCAGTGGGTATTCCGGCACCCTGCAGCCGCTCCGAACTTGTACCTGCAAAATAAAAAGACAGTTAGAGCGCATCGTGAAGCAGGCAACAAGCGCTTACTTACGTGCTTCCAGGCGCTTCTATTCATCACACGGGCTCCATCTTCAACTCACTTCAGCCCGTCATCCGCCATCGCCGGAACCCTGCAAAACAAGAGACATCATTACCAAAGACTTTAAAGACATTAGAATTACTCGAAACTTACCGTTCGTGCAGTAAACGACGGACAGCAGTCCTCTGAAGTCAAGAGGCCTGCTCCCCTTATCCAGTGAAGAAACTGGTTACAGCACCCTGCCCCGAGGCAGATGGAGAGCACAGCGTTCACTTACCTAAGGTGAGAGCGTTAACCTTTGGGGTTCTACAGGAGAAGAGAAAGGGAAGAAGAGAGAGACATTCAATAACCCAGTTCCTTAATCCCATATTTTCTATCTGCAGACATCTTACCCTTCGAGTCAGACATACAGTGCACAGAGGTCCAGCCCAAAGAGCCAGCCGTGTGTTACACATCACCTTTGAAGATACGGTATACGCCCGGTCAAGACCGGTGCCTCTACGGGAATCAGGTGAGCGTTACAGTTGCTTCACTATTGAATGACTATGCCCTAACACAAAAAGTCTCCTCCCCTACTCATGCCAAAGGTAGGACCCTAGACTGGGTTGCTGATCGGAATTGCAACATTAGCATTACCAACATAATGCCACAATCTTGGACTGACCACTACTTAATTGTATTCAATGCCTCACTTGACATTATCCGACCCAAACCTATACTTATGGCCCCGCCACTCCCCACCACCGACCCAAACCTATACTTATGGCCCTGCCACTCCCCACCAGAAGTAAAAAAGATATCACAGCAGAACAACTCTTACCCCACCTACTCCCCAGTCTCGACAATCTAGATAACATCACAGACCCCACATCGCTTGTGGAAGCCTACAACAGTATGATGATTAAGGCACTTGACTTGATGGCCCCCACCAAAATTCGTAAAAGCAAACAACTTTGTCACCTAAACATCTGGTTCACACCACAGTTGAAAGACCTCAGAATTCAAAAAAGAAAGCTGCAGTCAATTTGGCAACACTCACCCACTGAGGAGAACAAGATTAAATTAGCCACTCTCGCCAAACAGTATAAAAAGGAAATCATAAGCACTAAAAGGAATACCTTTAATGATAGAATATCTAAGGCTAAATCAGATACCAAGGAACTATTCTCCATCCTCCGTGAAATGGAATCACCCACACCCCCGACTGATAATATTCCTAAAAATAAACTCTGGTGCACTAATATACAAAATGCCCTGGCGGGTAAAATTAGCATGCTCCAAACCAAAATTGCCAATAAAAAAGCTTCCCTGCTCCTGCCAACGGAGCCTACACCTCAGTCACAGCTTCCTCTAAACCAGCCTAACACCCCTCACCCATTTAGCTTCAGACAAATAACTATATTAGAGGCAGAAAAAATCATACTATCTCTAAAGCCATCCAACTGCAAAGGAGATAATTGTCCTGCCCAAATTATAAAAGATGCAGCTAGAGACCTAGCCCCCTTCATCTCTAAACTCATCAATGCATCCTTTAAGTCTAACCTAGTGCCTAATAACCTAAAACAATCTTGGGTGCTCCCCTTGCTAAAAAAACAAACACTTGACCCCGCAATACCGACAAATTACAGACCCATCACCACTGTCCCATTTCTGCTTAAAATCATTGACAGAGTAGCTTACCTGCAAATTCAGGACTACTTAGAAACTAACAATTTACTAGGCTCACGTCAATCTGGCTTCCGTCCCCCTCATGGTACTGAAACAGCCCTGATTGACCTTAAGACCCAAATTGACGAGTTGAAGGACAATGGCAAATCAGCTATGCTACTCCTCCTTGACCTATCTGCGGCCTTCGACTTGGTAGATCACGCAGTCTTATGCAATCACCTCAGTTCCGCCGCTCATTTTTTAAGTGATGCCATAACCTGGGTACAATCCTTCCTTGCAAACCGGACAATGAGAGTCTTCTCCCCCCTAGCAGCCGCTGATCGCACACAAGTTTCATGCAGTGTCTCTCAAGGATCATGTGTATCTCCGACGATGTATAACATCTTTACTAAACCTTTGTTTGACAAGCTGGACAGACTGGGTGTCTTCTACACTAATTACGCAGATGACACTCAGATCCTTATCCCGCTTTCGGGCAACTTCTTGGAAGACACGGCCTTAGTAAATAAGATATATCTCCTCATTCAGACATGAATGGCATCTCACGGCCTCTGCCTGAATGACGATAAAACTGAGTTACTGATCCTCGGCTCCGAGTTGGCCATCAAAAAACTTGACCCGAACTATGCCTCATTCAACATCGACAATAATGTCATCAAAGTGATGCCTGCAGTCAAAACCCTCGGGGTCTATCTTGACTCAGCGCTCACCTTCAAGAAACAAACTAACTCACTAGCATCTTCCACTGCATATACTTGTAAATTGATCCGAGCATGTAGACCATTTCTAACTGAGACTAGCTGCATTACACTAGCTAATGCACTCATCATATCCAAGCTGGATTACTGTAATGCTCTATATGCAGGATTTGATAAACTCCAAACTCTCCAAAATAACACTATTAGAGTAGCTTTAAATATTCATAATAGAGCTCATATCTCCACCTCCAGAAAAAATATCCATAGGCTAAAAATCAAAGACAGGATTGCCCTCAAAACCCTCTCCCACACCTCTAAATGTCTTGGCAACATAGCTCCCCCCTACCTGGTAAACAGAGTCAACAAGAGAATCTCAAACCGCCCCACTAGAATGACCAATGCCTATACTTTAGTGGTGCCCAGATACAAAAAGAGTACAACTGGCGGATTCCAGTTTTCCGGTCATAGCTGCTCAAACTTGGAACAGACTCCCTCTTGATCTCAGAATGGACCAACCCTACCCTAGCTTCAGGCGGAAAGTCCTCACCTGGATACGCTCCAATGACACTTAGCTTGACCTCCCCACTGCCACTTGCTCTAGAGACCCCTGATGATTGTAACTAGATTAATTGGTTTCTGGTCAACTAGCTATAACTGTATTTTTGCACTTGCTTGTACATGCATCTTTGTTTCTAATTTGAACTGCATAACTGTATTTTCCTGTAACCAAGTTCTCAAGTATCCTTGTATTGTCTGCGCCCAGCTACCCTTTGAGTTTGGTTTTGCGCTATACCAAATAAACAAACAAACAAACTAGATGTAACATCATCTGGCCGACCCGACAGCGCAGAGACGCAGGAAGTACGGAGTAGAGTGAAAAGAGGAGGACATAATTATTTCTCTAGCTACTCAGAAGCTGCATTGGATAAAGTACCCGCCTCTCACAGACTGTTCAGCAGGTGTCACACTTTAACACAACTTGAAAAAGGATACAGATTTATAAAGGATACAGAATCAGCATCCACCTTGGGAGCCCCTCTGCTCTGGGATATCTTGAACGCGATGTTAACAAGACTTTCCCCCCAAGAGCGCAGCCTGTAGAAATAAACTATAACTAACAGGCCAGGGGCTTGAGTGAAAAGGCAGGTGCAGCGACAACAGAGCTAAGGGAACAAAGCAAAACGATGGTTCAAGAGAGCAGCCAGAGTTACCAAAGTGCAGCAATCACCCACCCGCAATTACCCTCTCTTACCTGCTTAGTCAAAAGGAAGTCCCGTAACCTATGTGAGTTCAGCAAAGTGATGACAAGGTGAAGAAGGAAGAAAGTCTCCGTTGAAGGAAGTCTGTGCAATAATCCACCTAACCCGAACGGCACGAGGGCGCAACTAGATAGTCCAAATATAATCCCCAAGGAATTCAGCAAAGCGTCCCCAAAGTGAAAATATCCAATCCAAGTAGTGACCACCAAATCAGGAGAGCGTCCAATTGGTCACTTCGATGTGTAGAGCAATGTTTCTTGTGATGAGAGCAGCGTTGTTGATAGATCCAGAAAAGGAGTGTTTTGTGGGCTTGTGAAATACGTGAGGGTGAAGGGTTCAGAAAGCCAGTGGAGTTAGCAGCCAGTAGAGAGAAAAGAAACTTGAATAGAAGTCCAGTTCAGATTTTCCTAATGTTCTGAATTGCGTTGAACTTGAGATTAACAAATTCCAAGGCGTCACAACAAACAAGGGCAAGAGGGAAACAGTCCGTTTGGAAAAGCCGTGAGTTCCTTTACCAAGGGAAAACAGCCGAGGGAAATGGCGCCAGAAATCGTAGGGGAAAAACATTCAAGAGTAATCCTTAAAGCATAAGCCGGGTCCAGGAAACACAGGAATCAGGATATCAATAAATCGGGCACTAGAACTAATTACTTAATTTAGGAGCACCCGTTGCAGGGATACGCCGTACTAAATACTGGTATCATTTCCAGGACGCAAGACACGTTGCGTGCGCTTCACGTGACCGCGGGAAGAAGGAATGCTGGATAATGTAGTGCGGCATATTCCACGAATTGAAAGCAGTCGCCAGGGCAGCTTCCAAATGGAAACAGACACCCCCGGACGTCTGTAAGCAGGAATGCGGGGCATGACAGCAGGACACAGATGTGATTTGCATCACTAATCCCTGGAATACAAATGTACACTAATGCCAAATGGTTTCAGATCACTCGCTGGGAGTTGATGGTAACCATAAACTCAACCGTTAATGGGTTCAACGCCATAAAGGAGGAACTCAGAGCAATAAGACTGGTGGCATTACAGAACAGGTACGTCCTGGACCTCCTCATAAGGAGGAGTTTGCGCCAAGATCGGAAGTTCATGTTGCACGTTCACACCAGCTAATGACGAAAATAACGGAACTTTCTCAGATGTTATAGCTGGTTAGCATAACTCTGGTCATGGATGCCATCCTGGCTGGTGGACGGGCTGAAGGTGATAGTTGGAGCTCTGGCCCAAGGAGCAGCATCTCTATGTGGGATCAAGATATGTTTTGGGAGGTGCAAGAAAACAGCAGAAAAAGCGATAGGAATACAAATTCTCATGGACATGAACATTGAAGGAACAGTGGATGATAGTGCAGGTGGATGATATTGTGAAGGAAAGAGACAGACTGAGAGAAAACATAGCAGCATGCAACCTGTTTCCAGCTGGAATAGAGGTGGACAATCCACGCAACCCAAGGAATTAGGAAGGGAAGTATGTATGGTGCAAACCCGAAGGAGGATGAGCCTACATGTACTGGTCATTCGACGATCATGTCAATTATTATGGACACCTTGCAGGGATCACGAAGATATAGCGATTGATAGATGATCCACGGTTTTATCATGATGTGGTCGACAAGTCGACCAAAGGGGGGACTGAAAAGGGAAGGTCGAAATCAGGCCCTGTCCCCTCCCCGCCAAACACTCAAACCGGAAGAAAAAACAAAGACAATATGGCTGCCGATCGCACGAGTCCGCACCAATCCCCAGTGCACCTCTGATGGATAAGTACAATGAAAGATACCCTCTCAGCCAACCTTACCACCCAAGAGCAGTGCTAACATTATGCAAGGTGGATGAAAACCTGCAGGATGAAACCAAAGATAACTCCATCGACATTCTCGACTGAAGCGCCAAGAAGCCACACATCTAGCTGTTGGATCCAACACGATGTAGTAGCGTTAGAGATGAAGCACATTTGCCATCAGCACATTGGGACACAATCACGCACCCAAATACACAAAGAACACAGGTGCACAGCCCTATTAGGTAGAGGACTGTGACATATCATACTGCCTGCACTTTTATTATTTTGTCATTAGTTTGCTGCAGCAACGTAGGAACCGCAAGAAGCAAAGACAATATTGTGTAAATGCTTGCAGATGCTTACATACAAATAACACTATAGAGCAGCACAGGAATCCTTGAAAGACCTCGAAGCGCCGGTGTCCATTAACCTATAGATACCATGGAAAAGCACATACAGTGGAAACCAGACTATGGTTCAGAAAGTCACAGTAGGACACAATGGGCTCACAAAGCTAAATACTAAGTTGAATACAGCACGAACCAGAGAACTGCCATGTGTGGAATGGGGCCCTCGCCAAAGTCACATTGTCACAAAGGACATTCTTCCTCCTGAACTGAAGTAACACCAGAGCGGCAGAACCAAATAATTCTCCTAAATCCAAACTAATTCAGAGCTCCAGAAGCTCACAAATGCGGCTCTGGACACGTGGTCCGGCAGAGCTGAAGAAGAGCCAAGAATTGGCAGCTGAGAAGAGGAGAGATCTCACGAGCTAGACAGCGGCTGGCAACAAAATTGTTACAACAGCTGAAGTTACATGATGGGAAAGGAGCACTCTCATAGTCGATGGTGGTTCAAACATGGGTATAACGCAGGCACATAGTTGCACATGTTACCATGAACAGGAACACTCTGAGCTAAGAACCAACTTGGGTCCCAGACCTGGGGGCTAGCGGCTCAACCAATTACAACTTATGGCCCTGGGGGGAAGGGGGTTAACGGGGGCCAGCAAGCAATCTGTCATGCATGCTGGACATTTTACCTCTGGATCTGGAACTCCGTCTGTACGCAGAACGGGTTATGCTCATAGAACTGCTAAACCGTTTTATTCGAGATGGAGGTTGTTTGATGTATTACCAGGAAAACGACCTCTGCATTATTCACGTCGTTGAATTCACGTGATTCAGGATTGTCACGTGTTTTACGGCAGAACGTTTATAAGCAGCGTGGATACGTGGCTTGCTGCTTCTGACTGAACATTTTGGCGTCTTGGTAGCTGAACTTTTCATCTGCGTCCTTGCATCCCGTCAGTTGCTTCTTTGGCCTTCATCGACGTGTTCCTTCACAAGCGATCTCCTGTTTCTGCCTTCAGCAGATTTTGTGAGCGTGCCTTCTCACACGCGGGTTCCTGTTTTATTTGTATGCTGTTTTCCTGTCCGCGTGTAAGTTTCTGCTTTCAATCCCACGCGGACGCTGGAACTCTTCAAGCGCGGCTGTCTTGGCTGCGTGTACTTGGTTCGCGTGTAAAATCCCACGCGGACGCTGGAACCCTTCAAGCACGGCTGTCCTAGCTGCGTGTATTTGGTTCGCGTGTAAAATCCCACGCGGATGCTGGAACTCTTCAAGCGCGGCTGTCCTGGCTGCGTGTACTTGATTTGCGTGTAAAATCCCATGCGGACGCTGGAACTCTTCAAGCGCGGCTGTCCTGGCTGCGTGTACTTGGTTCGCGTATAAAATCACACACGGACGCTGGAATTCTTCAAGCGCAGCTGTCCTGGCTGCGTGTACTTGGTTTGTGTGTAAAATCACTCGCGGACGCTGGAACTCTTCAAGCGCAGCTGTCCTGGCTGCGTGTACTTGGTCTGCGTGTATCCAGCACGCGGTTGATTTGAACCTGTGAGGAAATAACAGATGGACTCATTCCAATTTGTTTTGTTCCTGGTGGGAAAGGAAGGTGTATCTACAACTTTTATTTGAAGGTATCTGTGCACAGTACTATGGACGCTATCCTGTGGTGCACCAACCCGGTATCTAGCAAGAGCCTTGTGCCGTTCAGGATAAGTCTCCCTTACTAACCTTCCCTCCTTTGTCATTGGTTTTCTTTCCTGGATTTCTTCATTGACTTTGGTGGATACTCCAGTTCTAAGCCTACAGGTTAGTGTTGGAATTGCATTATTGCCATTCTATCAGAGAGGTTAGTTGAGATAGTTTCTCATTATGCTTTATTTTTCCTAGGCTGCCTTCCTATTACTCTCCCACGCCCTTTCCAGTGATCCTTCTCTCTGCCTGTTTTACCAGTCAGAGAGCTGTATCATTTGGAAGGTCTAAATTGATATCACTTCTATCAAATCGTGTGAATTCAAGGATCCGGAAGACCCCTATCAATTGTATCCTTTTTGGTTACCGTATCCTTTTCATAAGATACTTTGGGGATTTATGACACAATCATTGGGTCCACATACTGAAACAATGTAGAAGTAACACTTTTCGGGGATGATCCAGGCCAGACACCTGACATGGGAGAGCCAGTAGAATAACCTCTATAGGGACCGTTATAAGGAGACTACCACTCAGCGCCAAATCGTGACTGGCGATAGGTTTGCTGGAGAAGGACCTAGGTCGTGATGTTATTGGGACATAGATTTGCCTAAAAACTGGCCTCCGAGCCAGTGTTCACCGAGTGTGCCTGGAATTCTATCCTTGTGCTAATCCCTGATGGTGTGTTGGCTGTAATAAACCACAGTTGAACTTGCTACCTGTCTGGGCCTGCGTTCTTTTTGGGAAAGGGGAAGGAGTTAGGCCTTCCATGAGCTTGAAGTCCTCGAACTCCTAGCAACCCACCCTGCTTGCCTGGGAGTTCTCCCTAATGAGTCCCACCACTTTTGTTTAGGACTTGGCCCCTGTAAATTTCCCTACAGCTGGATCATCCACGAGCCCGAGCCCATGGCCGTGTGTTAATGTGGAAGAGTGGGGGGTCGGTGGGAGTGATCTCAGACTGTTAAATTTCTTTTGTTGGATATTTTTTATTAATTTATTTAAAACTAAAACAAATGATCAAAAAGTGGTCAGGGCGCCCCTCTGCAAGAAAGAACACGGCATGATAACCTGTTCTGTGTGAATGTACCCCCATCAGAGTCCACTGCCACATGTTTTAGTTCACTGTACGTTTCTCAAAGGAGGAATATCCATTTGCATATCTGTCTTTGTCCAGCCCACTTGAGCAGTACAGCACCGAAATGCTAGGCAATCCTCCTTTGAATAAGAGTACCAACAGCAACCCCAGACATGTGTTTCGGCCTAGTCAGGCCTCATCAGTGAGGTGGAGCTGTGGCTTTCTGAGGACTGTGAGCAAGGGATCCACGTCTGGCTAACCCTAGATATTTTAGGGTGGCCAACCGCAAGTTCCTTATATATTCAAAAAGAGGTCAGGGCGCCCCTCTGTAAGAAAGAACACGGCATGATAACCTGTTCTGTGGGAATGTTCCCACTCAGAGTCTGCAGCCACGTTTTAGCTCACTGTACCTTTCACAAAGGAGGAATATACATTTGCATATCAGTATTTGTCCTGCCACCGGAGCAGACCAGCACCAAAATGCTAGCCAATCCTCAACAGCTACCCCAGACACGTGTTTCGGCCTAGTCGGGCCTCATTGGCGAGTTGGAGCTGAGCACAGGGAGCAAGGGATCCACATGAGGATAACCCTAGGTAACTTAGGGTGACCAACCCGAAGTTCCTTATATATTCAACAAATGATGATGAAAGGTGTTAATAGAAAAAACACATTGTAAAACACTTGTATGATTAAGTTTTGGGAAGTTTTTATGGCTTTTTTGCAAACAATGAAAATAAATTACCCCCAACTTTACCCTTTGGGGTGTATATTAACTTGATGCAAACCTTGTTATTGGATTAAACCTACTCTGAACGTGCCTAATAGCTCCATTTAATAAATACAAAGAGCTTGGTAAGATATACGTTAACTTAAGCCATTGTGACCCTTATCTGCTTGTCCCACCACCCGGGCCCACCACTCTGCACTCCTATGATTCCGGCAGGATACTGTTTTTTTTTTTTTATTTAAAAAAAAACGGTTCTGGGGGAGATTTTACTCTCAAATTAAATCTCAGCAGAGTTTGTGTCAGGCATCGAAATAGCCGGGGCACGTGGTGCTGCTGAAAATCTGCAATGCACGCAGACCTATTGAAAGATATGGCTGCACAAAACAGACCTTCGTTGAAACATGACAGGCTGGCGCTGTGAAAACAAAACGCAACCAACAGCAATATCCATATTCCTAGCCCAACCGCCAAAACCGTGACAGCCCCCCCACAGTTCTGGCGGGCGAACGCGCCAGGGAAGGTGGAATGGCGGGCGCCGCCCCTTAGTGGGGGCTGCCCAGCCGGCCTCCTCCCCCCCTCTACTCAAGCAGGGCAGGGGGGCAGGGGTGGGGAGGAACACGGAGCGCGCGAAATGTAAGGGGCGGGGCGCCGAGGGAGAAGCCGGCCTCATAAAGGGCACAGGTTTTTTCCAAACACATTCTCCCTCGGTTTCCTGCCCCCACCGGATCGTGGATTTTGTTTCGGCAGTGGGACGCCCGCCTACCAACAGAGGACTTCGTTTTGAGGAGGCCTGCCGACATTGGAAGAAGTTTTGTTTGTTTCCTGCTCCTGTTTGGGTTTCGGTTCGAGAGGCGGTGCATTTCCTGACCCAGAGGTGGACGGGTGCCGGTGTTGGCAGGTTCCAGCAGAGGAAGGATTTCAGTCCAGCAAGGAGAATGCGTCGGGTAAGGAGCGGGGTGAATAAAAAGAGGTAAGTGGGACTCTGCGCGGGTTTGCCTGGATCAAGGTAGTGCAACGGGCGAGCTAGGCGCCGGTGATCGGGTATTAAAGCAGGCGGGTCTGCCGACTTTGGATGAGCTGAGCGCGCCCACCGGATAAAATGTATAATAGGGCTGCGTCTCGGCGGATTGACGTTATTGGGGTTGCTGCGAGAGCTGCTAGTCTTATGGTATAATGGGCAGCTGAGCAGGGGTCGACACGGGTAGGCGGCGGCGGTCGCTTTTGGTTTTTGATCTCGTTGCAACTGGTAATGAAATGTGCATTTCTAAGGGGGAAAGGCAGCCTGCTTGAAGGAGCGGCAAAAAATAGAGATAGATAGTCGGACGCCGCATATGTTGAGTGCTTGGGGGGACCAGCTTTGGGGACGAGGGCTCGGCTGGCGCGAAGTAGTCAGCGCATGGGTCACAACAATAGTGGCTAGCGTTCACACCGCTGTGCGGGGACGGCCATTTTAACATGGAGAGGCGCAAACGTTATGGGTGCTGGGCTTTCGAGTAGCAGTGCCTAGTGTAAAGTGAGTTCAGAGCCCCGCAGGCACCTCGAGTTTCTGGGGCCCTGACAGCGGTTGTGTGGGGAGCAGGTGTGCAATATTAGTAATATAGCTCAGCTGGTAGTGCTGACGGTTGCTTTATCCCCCTCACATAGGAAAGGTTTTCAGCCGGTCCAGTAGCTCTGATTGAAAGGAATATCACTGGCTTATAGGATTCTGTATCGCAAAGTTCGTTTACGCAAAGCCCTGTTGGAAGCAGGTTGCCAACTTTGTTGTCATTGCAATGATTGAGGCACGTGTCCTGATGTGGACAAGAAAAATGCCGGCGAGCAACTTGTTTAGTGGCATTGAGGTACGCTGTACAGCGAGGTCGCGACCTAAGGAGGCGCCACGCAGGCACAGGCTGGCAAACCTAGTTGGGAGGTGCAGGCCCTACGGGCCCGGGGGGCGCAGATGGGAATCCATTGGGTATTATGGGGCAGGGTGCCTCGTGTTAACAGGACGTGTGCTGCAGTTGCGCTATGGGGATTAATCAAAAGGTAATTTTGCATCGTATTTGCGCACATCGTGTTTGGGCTTTCAAATGGTTGGAACCACAGTGTGGGGTAAGGGTTTTGCAGTTCGCAGTTCAGGGCACCAGGTTGTGCCACTGGAGAGCGTAGCCGGCTTTGCCCGTGCTTCGGTCTGAAGTGGAGGTAGTAGCTTGGAGTTAAGGAGAGGTGCTAGGGCTTGGTGGCTATGTCGGTAGCAACGCAAGGGCGGTGCGTTGCAAAGGAGATAAAATGGGAAATGGCAAGGAGGCGGCCATTTGAGGTGCTACATGCTGCTTCATTTCGTGCTGCACGTTTTTTTGTAACATGCCAATACAATGGGGCTGCGAGGCGCATTTTGCAAGGGGGATTTATCTTCCATCTCCTTAACGAGACGCTACTTCTGGAGTGCAAGAGGCAGTATTTCTGTTCTTTCCCCCCGCGGTAGCCTGCTTCAAGAGGAGATCTACTTTGGAATTGCTGTCGGTGTTTCAGGCTGGGCGGTGTTCCAGGCGTACATCGAAAGTTCGGCTGCGAGATTCGGGAGTTCGAGCAGAAGCAGATTTCGGTTCCAGCCGGGGAAATAAGGTAATGGAGTACCAGATGGGAGTGTAAGGCCGGCAGTCGGGGGTTTGTTGAGGCGGCTAGTGGTTGCGTTGCAAGGGGTACTTAGACTCGCCTACATCGCGGCGGGATTCGCAGGCGGGGGTTGAAATGTGTGCAGTTCGACGCAGGCGGGGTTGGGGGAGCAGGAGAAGGGAGAGAGAATTATGTGCAGGAGGGGGTCACAGGGACCACAGCAACAGGTCGCGGTTCACAGAACTGGCTGATTAAGATGGGGAACAGGCATTCAACCTAAGGGTTGAGGAGAACGACGATGGGGGAGGCACTATCACAGGAATGGAGAACGACGATGGGGGAGGCACTATCACAGGAATATGTCTTAGTTTGGCATTTAGATCTATAATGCGCACATACCCGGAGGTTTCTTAAGCGTCGCCCCGGGATCGAATATGTGTTTGAACTGGGGGAAGTTTGCTTATGGGGAATCCACTACTTTTAGTTGGGGGAACACGAAGGAGACAGGTTGGCTTGGTGAGGGGACTGGAGGTAGCAGCACAAACACGGTGGGGACGGCGTTGGGCCGAGTAATGCAGCTCAGGGGGGGGAGGAGGCGGCAGGGACCAGGGTATGTTTACGAAAACTGATGACCACCGTGGCACAGGTTCGAGTAAATGCTACATGTGTGTATTAAGGCAAGAAAGGAAGCAACATGTGGTTTCTATTTTGAGATACGTTGCCATGTTGCTGCACGGCTGGCGGTGATACGCACCCATTTGTTTCATTTGGGAAGGCGCATTGGCAGCAGTTGTGGCTTTAGGCAGGCCTGTAAGAGGGAATTTCGGAGATAGCTGCGAATGCGTAGGTTGGCTTATTCATAACATGATCAATGACCAC
Organism: Ambystoma mexicanum; assembly: GCF_040938575.1. Taxonomy (NCBI): domain Eukaryota; kingdom Metazoa; phylum Chordata; class Amphibia; order Caudata; family Ambystomatidae; genus Ambystoma; species Ambystoma mexicanum. The sequence continues at coordinate 155,385,078 of NC_090941.1, read as the reverse complement.
AGGCCGTACATAAGGAGATTGGTTATAGGTCGGGCTGGCAGCAGGTCTTGTCAGGTTAGGTTGAGGCTGGGGGACCTTCAGGGATTCTAGGACCAGTTCTTTTTTCCCTTGGGTTGTTAAAACAAGACCAACCACCCGGCACAATAGTAGCATCTGGTAGTAATTTTCTGTTCGAAGAGATAAGTTGCCCCAATTATAATACCTCCGGTTGACAGCATTGTAGCTTCTACACGGGGCAGCGGACCGTTGGGCAGTCTGCGGAGAGGCCTATCCTTGTATGGCACGCGGCTGGTCAGGCCTGCCTGCCCTGTTCAAAACATCGCAATTTCTTTATATATGAATTCAACTCTAAACCACTTCCGTGGCACTGATAATGAGGGTCTTCTCTGTACGGGGAACAGTTTTGACCAGTGTTGCTGAATAAACATTATTTAATTAAATACTATTTGACGATAAAGCTGGCGGTTTCACCGCAGGTGGCTGACGCTTTGCCCGGTTGGGAGCAAGAACACATGGGGCACCACACATTCGCTTCGAGCCCCCTCACCCCGGGCAGGGAGACGCTGGGGATTGGGGTGCTCGGTCCAGTGAAACAGGCAGTAAGGGGGGCACAATATGAAGGGGTACAGAACCGGACACCGCAAGACCACACGCTTCGAGCCCCCTCACCCTGAGCAGAGTCTCTGGGGAGTGGGGTGCTCGGGGTGCCGCACCGGGGGCTACAGGCCGCCAGGGGCAGGGGGGGCGAAAGCCAGCCCACCAGGGACGGAAAATGTCATGTCATGGGGGAAGACGAGGGTATGAGGTGGGGGGACGAAGAGCGGGCAATGCCTCGTGGTTAAGTGTTAAGACTGAATCAAGTTGACCTCCAACCAAAGGAAATGAGGGTCGGCTATGGAGCGACCTGTGCAGGTTGGGGGAACTCTCTGCCGCCGGCAACCAGCAGAGAGTCTTGGAGGAGTCACAGGTCGATCCCTGTAGCGAAGTACTGGCAGGCCCATAGGGGAACGCTCAGCCAACAGCTTAGATCTTACGGCGCCCCAAGAGTACTAGGCTCAGGGGAGGCCCTGGAAAAAAGGGGAGGGACGTAGGGGACTTGGGAGCCAATTCCAAGCCCAAAATTGCGGGGGGGGAGGAATCAACATAAACTTACAATCAAGGCCATCAAGGGAAGTCGGTCGGGGGGGAGCAAGTGGAGACTACGGGGGCTCAGGTAACGGTGAAAAAATCAGCAAGGGGAAGTCTTCACGGAAGGAGGGGGGCATGAGGGGGAGGGAGGTGGAGGATCCAAGATAGTGCAGCTAGGCGAATAGAGGGAACAGGGGAGAGGTAGCCAGCCACAAGGAATAAGGGGGGGGGCAAGGACCAAAAGCTGGGGGACAGGAGACGGGGTACGGAAGAACAGGGCTGGGAAGTCTGCCTCCGGGGGGAAAGGGAGTTAGGAGATGGAGGGGCAGAAACGGCAGGGATGGGGGGGTTGGCGGGACCCAAAAACTGGGGACCTGGTGAGTGGAGGAGCAAGCGAGGGAAGGGAAGAAAGGAGATGGGATAGGGTACACCTAAGAGATATTACGCCGGCAGGGGGGGCACTGGGCCAGACTCCACAGGGAGGCCTGGGGGAGAGGGAACTGGGAGGATTTAGGGGCTTGGCAAGACGGATGGGAGACATGGGGGGCAGCATAGATAGGATAGGGCTTCCGGTACAAGCGGCACTTGGGGGATGGAGGGTGGGGGCAGAGTAGAGTAGAAAGGCCAATATTAGACGGGCATCGCAAAGCGATGACCATATAGGCAGGCAGAATGTTGTGGGCCGGCACCGGAGGGCGGTGTAATACGGCTTTAACGTACGGATGTGGGATATGTGTAACGTTGGGGCACTTGTGGTGGTGCCGGTATAGGAACCTGATTACTAGCGAGGCACCGCGTGGCTGCCGGTTTTACCTAGACCCAAACACAGGACACGGTGAAGTGTCGGGGGGGGGCAGGGGATTCACAACAAAGACCTAGAGAAAAAAGGGGGGGCCTATGTCAAAAGTCGCTCAAGGGAAATCAACAAACGGCCAGGGGCAGAGAGAGGTTAATAGCAAGGGCCGGGCTCAACCTGAGGCGTCCACCGGACGAGGAGGGTAAGGGAGAGGGGGGAGGGCAAGGGATGCCTAGGTAGCCGCACACAGAGTAGTATACCTGTGGTGGTGAATTACGGATCGCCTGTAAGATAACTCCAAGACTTTATGCAAAATAAAGCTGCTGAGGCATTTTACTCTTCCAACTTTATAAGGTGTCTGAGTTGTTTTTTCAAAGTGTGATGTATGACATGTGCTGGGTGGTATGAGGGAAGGAGGGGGGGGAGTGAGGGGCCAGGGCATGGAGGAGGCCAGGCACTGGGGTGCCCACGCTATGGCGGGCGAACGCGCCAGCGAAGGTGGAATGGCGGGCGCCGCCCCTTAGTGGGGGCTCCCCAGCCGGCCTCCTCCCCCCCTCTACTCAAGCAGGGCAGGGGGGCAGGGGTGGGGGAGGAACACGGAGCGCGCGAAATGTAAGGGGCGGGGCGCCGAGGGAGCAGCCGGCCTCATAAAGGGCACGGGTTTTTTCCAAACACATTCTCCCTCGGTTTCCTGCCCCCACCGGATCGTGGATTTTGTTTCCCGCCCACCCTCCCAAGAAACAAAATGTCTGTAATGATTTGTCTTTTGTTTTGCAGGTCGCCCAGCGGAGTTACATTGTGATCCCTGTAGCGAAGTACTGGCAGGCCCATAGGGGAACGCTCAGCCAACAGCTTAGATCTTACGGCGCCCCAAGAGTACTAGGCTCAGGGGAGGCCCTGGAAAAAAGGGGAGGGACGTAGGGGACTTGGGAGCCAATTCCAAGCCCAAAATTGCGGGGGGGGAGGAATCAACATAAACTTACAATCAAGGCCATCAAGGGAAGTCGGTCGGGGGGGAGCAAGTGGAGACTACGGGGGCTCAGGTAACGGTGAAAAAATCAGCAAGGGGAAGTCTTCACGGAAGGAGGGGGGCATGAGGGGGAGGGAGGTGGAGGATCCAAGATAGTGCAGCTAGGCGAATAGAGGGAACAGGGGAGAGGTAGCCAGCCACAAGGAATAAGGGGGGGGGCAAGGACCAAAAGCTGGGGGACAGAAGACGGGGTACGGAAGAACAGGGCTGGGAAGTCTGCCTCCGGGGGGAAAGGGAGTTAGGAGATGGAGGGGCAGAAACGGCAGGGATGGGGGGGTTGGCGGGACCCAAAAACTGGGGACCTGGTGAGTGGAGGAGCAAGCGAGGGAAGGGAAGGAAGGAGATGGGATAGGGTACACCTAAGAGATATTACGCCGGCAGGGGGGGCACTGGGCCAGACTCCACAGGGAGGCCTGGGGGAGAGGGAACTGGGAGGATTTAGGGGCTTGGCAAGACGGATGGGAGACATGGGGGGCAGCATAGATAGGATAGGGCTTCCGGTACAAGCGGCACTTGGGGGATGGAGGGTGGGGGCAGAGTAGAGTAGAAAGGCCAATATTAGACGGGCATCGCAAAGCGATGACCATATAGGCAGGCAGAATGTTGTGGGCCGGCACCGGAGGGCGGTGTAATACGGCTTTAACGTACGGATGTGGGATATGTGTAACGTTGGGGCACTTGTGGTGGTGCCGGTATAGGAACCTGATTACTAGCGAGGCACCGCGTGGCTGCCGGTTTTACCTAGACCCAAACACAGGACACGGTGAAGTGTCGGGGGGGGGGCAGGGGATTCACAACAAAGACCTAGAGAAAAAAGGGGGGGCCTATGTCAAAAGTCGCTCAAGGGAAATCAACAAACGGCCAGGGGCAGAGAGAGGTTAATAGCAAGGGCCGGGCTCAACCTGAGGCGTCCACCGGACGAGGAGGGTAAGGGAGAGGGGGGAGGCCAAGGGATGCCTAGGTAGCCGCACACAGAGTAGTATACCTGTGGTGGTGAATTACGGATCGCCTGTAAGATAACTCCAAGACTTTATGCAAAATAAAGCTGCTGAGGCATTTTACTCTTCCAACTTCATAAGGTGTCTGAGTTGTTTTTTCAAAGTGTGATGTATGACATGTGCTGGGTGGTATGAGGGAAGGAGGGGGGGGGAGTGAGGGGCCAGGGCATGGAGGAGGGGGGGGGGGCCAGGCACTGGGGTGCCCACGCTAAGCGGTTTGAAATGGAAGTTCAAGTTGGCCCGTCGCATCAGCGTTTGCAGAGCAATTATAACAACTTTGAAACGTTTAACGATAGTGATTATTTGTTAACACTATTGCAAATATCCGAACCCAAAACGTATCAATAAAACAACAACAAAATCACGTGTCCTGCATGTTGATCTCCTGTGCCCTGCTGGTGACAACAATCCTCAGTTTTCCCTCGTCCGCTCACATGCGTTGTGTAGTTAGACTCTTCCCCCGGGTTCCCGCCCTGCGCTCCTCCTCCTTTCCCTCAGCCACCCCCAGTAGCACTCTCTGCTCACGGCGGCCGGGAGGAGGTCCGGCTTTCCTGCCTTTAGCTGGCCCTTGTTCTGGCCCGGGGGCGCTTGCGCGGCAGGCAGGGAGAGGCTGGTCTGGGCTTCGGTTCCAGGCTGCAGTGTGTGGGACGGAGCGGCGGCTCGGGGAGCGGCACTTGTGGCACCAGTGAGTATGGATGATGCGACGCTGCGTTCCGTGTAATACCGGCGGGTGGGGTTCCAATGTGGCTGGACGGGACCAACGGAATAAAGTTCATCCGTGCTCCCGGCCCGGCCCCCATGCACCCTCTGCTGCGACTCCAGTCGCTCTGGGCTGCTTTAGAGCGAAAGGCTGTGTCATTGGTTAGGAACACTTAGCCGTTCGTTGTCTTTAATGCTGGTTGTCTTTCCTGGGAGCCTCTCTCAACTTCCAGCTCCGGCAGTTGTAACGGGACACAGCAGCTTTATTGCTATCGTCCCTGGAGGGCCGACTACTAGTCCCGTTTGTTGGGCGTGACGCTGACACTTTTTGGACGCTTAAAGCGGGATCCTTCGTTATTTAAGTGCTTTTTCACTCGAACGTTCTACTGGAATCCAGATAGATGGTTTGGATGGTCACATGAGTCGATGCATTATTTATTTATTTTCTTATAGAAATGACTTTAAAACGGGGCGTCCTCTACTTCATGGGGGCTTATGAGCTACTGTTTCCTCACTCATTAGGAATGTGCCAAACGTTCTTCAATGACTTATTTTATTTGATGCTTGCCAATGTTTTTGTTTAAATGCCATGTTGACCAAGGCCCCCCCCCCCACCTCGTGCAGCTCGGAGGCCACAGTCCTTGAAATCTCCGTGACCCTGCTACCTCAGCTTCACAATAACAGGCAGTGGAGGGGATGCCTTTACAGGCACGTGATTGGTTATATTGATTGGTGCATCTCCCACATTAATAATGCATACTACGAGTCGGATTCTCTCGCTCTCCAAACTGTTGGTTTTTCCCTACTCCCCTGCAAACTAAAGCACGTAGTGTATGAGAGATCATAGCTCGCTTATGATCAACCCGATATCACCTGGGGTCTCAAGGTCCAAGTCCCACCATGTGATCTTTTTGCTTTAAATGAGTTGCCCGAATAAAGGGAGATTCATCAGTCAGATAGCTGCAAACGTCTTGCTTATTTTTGTTGCCCTCCCATCCCAGCAATATGCCGTACGTACTGCCATCATAAAACGACAGTGCCAGAAAAGCGTTATTTCCCCCAATAACTCACTGTTGTATCTGCTGTATTTTGTTCCGGAAATTGGGAGCTGTTTACCCTGAACTCTGTTTAACCTCCATTTAATGGCCAGGCAGTGTAGGCTTGGGCCTGCTCTCTTATGACGAAGTGTCCATAATTTGTTTTTATTTTATTTTTTGCACCTGAAGCCTTCACCAAAGTTTTTGTAAGTTTTAAGATTACTTTCTGTACGAAATGTGTGAAGTTGAAACCTACAGGTGCACGGCCCACAAACCGGAGGGTGGAGATGTATTTTTGTTGTTCTTGCACAAAGACTAGCTGTTAGAAACCATAGTTCATACGCACACCATCTTTCTTTTAAGCTACATTCTAAACTTCACTCCAGTTACTTATTGCAGTGTGGATTTGGTTTCTTCATCTTGCGAGATCTTCTCTTTAAATACTTAAAACCCCAACTTCCAAATTAATCGCACCCCTTTGATATATTAGTACTCGCAGTAGACGAAAAGTAAACATGGTCACATGACCACGCCAGAGCGCACCAGCCTCCATTGTTCAGTCTGAAAGCTACCACTGAAGTAGTGTAAATAAACAAAAGCATTCTGGGCAATTGGCGCTCCATTGTTGGCTGAACACAGCTGCTGAGTCAATGCCTAAGTTAAACGGCAATGTGAAATTCAAAGACTTTCACACAAATTCCAGATCTAAGTTTACACGCTTTATTTTTTTTCATTAGAATCTACTAAACAGCAGGAAATAACCCTTGCTTCCAGTAAACACGTTTTTTTTAAAGAAACATTGCTGGCCAGAGAGCACAGTGATCTAAGCACTCGCCCTTGATGTGCACAACCTGCGGTGGCAGCTTCCTATTCCAGTAGGGTCAGCTCAGCCTTTCACCCTTCCCAGGTCAATACATTGAGTACCACTCTGTGGGATAATAATGTCTTTTGTTTTTTCTGCACTCTGAGACCTATGGGTGTGTAGCGCTATATAAGAAATTATTATTATTATTGGCTTGTTGACATTATGAATGTAATGGTCCATTAATGCCCACGGGCTCGGCGCACACTATAAATGAATTGACAATTACAATTACAACACAGGCGTCTTCTGACGTATACAACATTGCTATATTGCTAGAACACTTGCTTAACGTTCTAGGACCGCAATCCAGTTTCTAGGACCGCAATCCAGTTTCTAGTATGTATTCAACCACTTCTGTCATTCTCTCCCACACAAACATCGGCTTCGTGAAATGTAGGCAGCATTTTGCTTGTTCGGCTATCGTTCTCCTATGCAGTGTAGACCTATAAGGAAAAGCAAAACGTTTGTTGGATACTTGGGTTTTTCATATTTAAAAAAAAAAAAAAAAGAGGAAAGGCTGCCTAAATTAACACGATGCACATGCCACAGCGCCACCAAGTAGCCATCCCTGGAAGTTCACCTAGAGCTACAGGCCACTAAGCAATGCGAGAAGGCAAATTGCCTTAAAATGACTTGTTCTTTGAATTGTAGGGCGTGTGTTTTATACCGTTCTTTGTTCTTAGACCGCCAAACTCTTTTCACCAAGTTTTTTGTAGAATATTTTTGGCTGAAAAAAATCACATTTGTTTAATGGGGAGACCCTATATTTTTTGGTGCGTTTTTCGGCTGAACATTTTTGGCAAAAAACTCCACGAAAAAGCCTGGCGATGTATAAAACGGTACGACATGGTTACATCTTCATCAATCCAAGGCAGTTGTCAAGGATGCACACATATCGCCCTTGTTAGGGGTCATCAGTGTGGTATAGTCTGACATTCATTTATTTATTTTTGCAATTTATATAGCGCATAAAGGCATCTAGGCGCTGTACTTGACAGTAGGCAACGGTGATGCGCAGTTCCATGCGGCGTATAGGTTTCAAGGATACATTGGTTACATGGTAAATGGTTACAAAGACATAAGATACAGTGGTTGGTTACATAAGTGACATAATATTGTAGTTACTTAGGCTTACTCAGTTACAAGTTGCAGGTGATGGATGAAAAGCAAATTCATTAGTTACTTGTCTGGTACTCGGTAGGTTGAGACTTAGTAGAGAGAGGTAGGTTTGTGCGATTATTTTGTAGCTCCTGTGTGAATAGCCAGGTTTTGAGGTGTTTTCGGAATGTCCAGTATTGATTGGAGCAATCGGGGTTGTTTAGCAAACACTGTCAATTTTATGGTGGGTTTTAAAGTGCATGAAAAATCTTTGTCCTTGAAAAGCGAGAGTATAATATGCCAGTTCCGCTAACAAGACCCACGCTTTTAAAATGAGGATTGTTTTGAGGCATATGTCTGATGGCAAAGAGGCCCTCCATTTTTTTTTCTCCAGTAAAGAGCAGTACAATATTGATCCATACTAGTAGACTTTTGGTGTCAGTCTTTTCGGGACTTGTATTGATCAGCAATCTTGGTTTGATGCTTTAGGTCAACCTGCATCATTCGGTATCGGGTAATATTGTCCCTGTATATAATGTCATCATACATATAGTTGCCGGGAAACAGCATAGACGACATTATATATGAGGACAATATATAGGGTAAATGGTAGCAGGGGTGTCCCTCACTCCCTTTTTTAAAAAGAAAAAAATGCAGGGGTTGTGGTGGTCTCCCCTTCATGCTCCCTATGATAATATCTGCAAAATAAATAGTGCCATTCTTGCTTGGCAAAATTTTTGCAGGGACATTATCACATGGACCCCATCATTCTACTATTACTCCACGACATTACATTTTAAGAATTTGCATGCTTTTGTCATTTTGTATTTAGGGGATGGGAAGTGTTAAACTACCAGAGGTTTATTACCTCCTTCAAGGGCAACATTAACAATTCTAAGATATTTTGTTACAATTTTTAATTATTATCGTTCCTCTTTTAATTTAGTAAAACAATGCCTTCCGTTTGGAACAGACAAAACCGCTTCTGAATCAGTGATACAACAGTGGCTCTTGCAGAGCAGTGAGTGACTTGCAGTATGCTCCACATTACAAGTCTTACTAAATCAATCGGCCAGTTGCAAATGTTTAGTAAGTTGGGCAGAGCTACTCGTGGCTGTAGAGGTCCGATGCTTCTGTGGTACAGGCAGAATGACCTACCTTTCAAGTATTTCCAAGCCTCACAGAATAGTGCAGCCCCATCTAAAGATGTCCCTGAACATAAGATCAGGACGAGGGATTTGCCTTGAGAGCTTTGACCCTGCCCATTACCGGGTAAGATCAAACCACTTACTAGTAGGACTGATTCCAGGAGGCCACCAAATTCACTGCCCACCAGGGTGTTTCACATAACAACCACAAGACATCCTATCTAATTCAGACAGTGGGCAACTCGTCTCCCTGAAACGGGGCTCAAAATTGGGATTCAATAAGCTGGAGCTAAAACAAGCTCCTGGGTGGCAGGCATCACCCAGTAGGCAGGACCTACTGCTGGAGAACTAGGAGCGAGCATACAGCACACCGCAAATTTGAACATGAAATGCCCACTTTTTGCATATTGTGTATGATCCATTATTCTTAAATGTGCACTAGCTGTGTCCTAATTTGTGTTTATTAACATTATTAAATACTCAAAGTTAATGTCACCATATGTATGGTTTTTAGGCACCAGTTGGCCTGGGTAGCCAAATGTAGCTCCTGGTAGCATTTGATTTCAAGCTAACGAGGCTCTCCTAGGCTTGAAACAGGAGCTAAATAACTACCAGCAATTTCAAACCCTGTGACATCTGTCACTACCCAATCCAATAGGGAGGGGATGCCCCCCTCCACATAAGACCTAGATCAGCAACTTGAGCAGGGCAGGAGGTGGAACCCAGAGAGCACTCAGTCCCACCCCCAATTATCTTGTTGAAATTCATAATAATGCCAGTCGACCAAATCTTCTAGGGCTGCCATGGTCCATAAAGAACGAGGCACGGCCGGTTGCGGACAACAATCCAGCAGGCACCAAAACCTGGTGACAACTGATGAGAATACATCACCAATGCCAGTGTGTGCACATCTACTGCAACTTCACGCCGCACATATAGAGGGACAAGGGACTACACAAAGGGCTATTTGGGCTCACCTAAATCGAAATACTCTCCCTGAGCCTTCACTAAGCAAGTTGTAACAAACGCCCACACCATGGGGGTTGGTGGACCCAGAGCCACACTCCTGGCCACATGGCCCTGAACCAGACTTTAAGCCCTGGGATCCCAGAGGAGCAGCATACAGTAGCCCACACGGGAGAGGGTTGGGAGGGGGGCTGTCCTGCCAACCTCCTTGGTGCTGTGCCACCAATCAAAAGGCTCAGAGACCAGTAATCTCCATAACCTCTGCCTTCCTAAGGAGATACTTTCACTTATTAGCTGATTCCCTACATTTATTTCACGCTTCCAGCAGAACTGCAGTCTTCTAGTCTTGATGTCCCTGTATTCCCCACATGATAGATAATTGAGAACCACCAAACCGCATAGCCAGAATAGTAGCAACCTTGCATCCTAGCTCCCTGCCTTTTCAACTTGTATTTAGGAGACCTAGAAGAAGCTCTTTAGGAGTTGGTGCTAATAAGTCCAAAGATAGTAGGACTTGGAATCAACTGGTTAGCATATGCTGATGATGTAGCCCTTCTAGATCTCACTCCTATTGGTCTCCAGCGGCTACTTATGGCCCTTAGTCTTTATGCAAAAAGGAATAACCTAACTAACATAAGAAGTGATCATCTGTTTGCATAAGCATAAACATGTAACTTGTACGTTCAAATGGTTCCTAGATGGGATCCATATTGTGGATATGAATAGGACTATTTAATTAGGCTTCATTTTGACAGAGCAAACGAATAAGGAAGCTGTGGTGAAACATTTTAGTAAAATAGACCAGTTGGGCCACTGAATGAAGAAAATCGATTATAAATGTTTTAAATTCTCAAGCCATTGCTAAGGTTTTATGTTGGGAAGGTAATTCCAAAGGTGCTACATGGTCTTGAAAGTGATCAAGTGGCGTATGGTTTGCCATGGGAGAGATTTGACGCTAGAATCTGGACGCTGGTCTTGGGCCTGCCAAACTCTATGCCCATGGCTTCACTACGTTGTAAGCTTGGTCTCTCTTCTCTCCCATGTTTTGTTCCAATTTCATTCACCCTTGAAAATCGCCTTGTATGAAGAACTCAAAGTGGAGATGTACAAAGAATCCTCAGATTTACTAACCATGATGGAAGCACAAACTTCTAGTATGCTAGATCATTGCGGGATGGGGTGCAAAGATCTGGTGGAGAATCCGCTATGGATAAATAAGAAAATCAAATAAATGTATTGGATAGACACAATAGCCCAAATCGGGCAACTATACAGTGCTCTCTACATTTGCACCAGTAGGTAAACCCTTAGAACTTCTACCTAATTATTCCCCTGCCCTTCTACCACAGAACAATCGCTGTTTCTGCTTAAATCTTTTGCTAACTAGAGACATTTTACATAAACATTTTAAACATCGCAATTCAAGTAGTAATATCTTTCCTTCGTGTGAGGTTGCTGGTCTCATTAAAACTCTGAAACCTATCTTCGTTGAATGTTCTATCTTGGTGGAAATAAGAATGAAATATCCTGGGCGTTTTATTAGATTATGTAATGATGCAAGTGGCGAAGAGATATAGAATTGCATGAATGGAGGCCATGCACTTTACTTAACTACTGAAATTGTGCGAAAGTTACAAGTATTAGGTATTTTAAATGTTTCATGAATTGATTATTTTAGATAGATATTGATATTTCGTGCTCGTACACAAGTGTTTCAGAGTATGACGAGGCAAAGGAGGGAGAACAAGGGAGTACAAAACAAAGCTCTTACCAGGCCCAGTGACATGGCGAAACACGCAAGTGCATGGGAGAGGGAAAGAAATGGAAAGTGCTGAGCAAAGGAATACAGATTAAAAAACAACAGAGGTAGTGCCAACAAATGGCAAGTGCTAAGTATAAGGCAACAAACGGGTTGTGTCTGATAGTGCAGAAAGGGGGGGGGGCTGTATGGTTACAGATACAGAACTCAGTGCAAGGGATTGCCAGGAGGCAGTGCGGGTGGCTGGCAGGGTGAGCAGATATCTTGGCCCGAGAGTCGGCGGGAAAGCCAGGTGCACAATGCCGAGAGCAGAGCAGATCAGCAGGGCAGAGGAGGAGTGAAGGCAGAAGCAAAGGGGAAGGTCTTGAGGTGCTTCCGGAACCAGAGATGGTTCTCCTCAAGTTTCAGAGTGGCAGGGAGGCTGTTCCAGTGGGAGGTCCCAGCCAAAGACCGAGATCTACACCCAGCACGTTTCTTTGAAAAATGACTGACCCTGAGGGAGTTGGAGGTAGAGGAGTGAAGGTATTTAAGGAGGGAAAGCTGAAGATATATTTGACCCAGGCCCCAAAAAGCTTTGTGGACGATGCAAAGGGTTTTGAATTTAATCCTTGCAGCCAATGAACAGAATTCAGGGCTGGAGAGATACGATCCCAGGGCTTGAGGCCAAGGAAAAGTCTTGCAGTCCTGTTCTGGATAAGTTGCAAAGGGTGGAGAGTATAAGCGGGTAGATTTAAGAAGATGCTGTTGCAATAATCGAGCCTAGAGAGAACCAAGGTGCGAGTGACGGTGAGCTTCTGGGGGAAGGAGAGGAAAGCCAGAATACCTCGGAGGAGGTGCAGTAGGAAGTTTGACTTTTTGAGACATCGGCGATGTGGGCAGAGAAGGAGAGCGTGGTGTCAAAGATGACCCCAAGGTTCTTGGCCTCACAGGTAGGAGTAGGAATAGGGCTAAGGGAGGCCACCCAGAGAGTGACAGGAAAGGAGGGTGAAGGTGTGCCGATGAGGAGGATCTCCGTCTTGCTGGCATTCAGGCAGAGAGCGTTGTCGGCACACCAATCCTGAAAGGCCGATAGGCAGTCAGAGATGAGAGAAGGAGAGGCGGTGGCAGAGGGGACCCTGAAAATGAGTGGAGTGTCATCAGCATAGCACTGGAAGTTGGAGCAGGAAATGGCAATGCGGTGGGCAAGAGTTGCCAGGTACTGGTTGAAGAGCCCGGGTGAGAGGTTAGACCCCTGGGGAACACCGCAGGTAGAAAGGGAGATGGAGAGGAAGGACCCAAGTTGGACCTGGGAGGGTCGATCAGTCCCGGGAGGATAGCTCAGCGGCAACGTGCTCGCCTTGGAAACAAGACGACACGAAGCAACACAGGTTCAGTCCCCTGGTCCGCGCTTAGAAACCTGTGGGTAATAAGCGTGTTATAAATACGCAACCAAGACATATTCCTGTAACGGCGCCTCGATGCCCCTGGGCTGTGTGAGTGTCGTAACTTGACTCGTTGTGAAGAAGATATGGGCCTCTGTCCCCAAGTTCCACACGGAGAGAACAAAAATCACTCCCTGTGCGAGCCTTGAGGCCACAGGTGGTTGTTGTTGTTTCGCAGGAACAGACGCAGCTGAGGACCCCAGAGCTGTGGAATGAATTAGGTATTAGTACAAACAAACACAGTACTGTCAACAATGTAACTGTTATTGAAATAGGTCTTACTCAAGGATTATTTTCCAACTGCCAGTAACTGAGGCTGTGGTGCAGGGAAGCGTCGGTAATCCTTCAAAGCCAAGGCGCCAGAAACTCAGCGCTGGCTACCACCTGATGATTCTTGGAAGTATTCTGAAAACTGTGGTAACGTAGCAGTTCAAGGAACTCTGGAGAGCGTAATCCAATCAATCCATGAAACGTGAGCTAAAGTCAAAAAGGTCCGTAAATCCAAGCAGAAACCAAACGCCAAATCCAAGGAACAAGAAAACCCAGTCCGTAATCCGTAAGCTTGATATCTGTAACCAAATGATTCCAACGTGACTTGAAAACGCCAAACAGTGTCGCGAAACAGCTGTGAAGCGATGAGTGATTCAAAAGTGCGTCGCTTTTATACCTGTCGACTCCTGATCACGTGAGCGGAGCTCAGGGCATGTGACCGAGACTTCGGCCCAGAACCAGGAAGTAGTTGTTGTCAATTACTCTTGCTCCAGCCCTCTCGCAATCTCCATGGCAGTTGCCAGCGGAAACGAGGGAACAAATAGTATCGCCCTCTGATAGAGCCTGGAAGTTGGTGATGCTTCCCTCGCACCACAGGTAGCGTGATCATGTGAAGGGCTGACTGTGACTTGGAGATTCTCGCTGTGTTATGTGTCTTAGAATCACTGCGGGTATGAGTGTTCTGTAAGGCGGTGTGCCTGACCTTCCTACTGCGCATGACAGTGAGCGCTTTAAAAATGCAAATAAAAAAAGTGAGGAAAGGGGCCCGCCAGGCCAGAGCTTGATCGGTGATGCCCAGGTTGTCATGGAGATGGTGAGCAGGATGGTATGGTTGACCGTGTTAAAGGCAGAAGAGAGATCGAGTAGGATGAGGGAATGTTAGTCGAGGTTGGAGAGCAGATCTTCACAGATGTTCAGGAGAGCAGTTTCCGTGCTTCTGGCAGCTCTAAAGCCAGATTGATGGTCATAGAGACAACCAACAGAATCGGAGTAAAGGTTAAGCTGCGAGATGGCCAGCTTCTCCAGGAGTGATGGAGATTGGGCGATAGTTTGCCAGACAGAAAGGGTCAGCTGTGGGTTTCTTGAGAAGAGGGTGCACAAGAGAGTGCTTCAGAGGGGAGGGGAAGACTCCTGAGGCGAAGGAGAGGTTGCAGAAATCAGCCAGGGCAGGAGCCAGGGTGTCAATGTGGTCCTTGATGGTTTTGGAAGAGCAGGGATGAACCCGTTTTGACGAGACTTTCAAAGAACTGACTTGTCTACACACCTTGTCAGGGGAGAAAAGAGGAAAGGATGAGAAGGAGGGTGTGGGGGTGGCTGTAGGAGGGCCAGAGATCAGTTCAAAGAAGGGGAGGGGACGAGAGGGTGGACAGGATATCCTGGGTTTTAGAGATGAAGTGACAGGCAAGAGCCTTGAAACGGGCCTGGGGAGCGACAGGAGAGGTGGAGACTGCAGCAGGTTTGGCCAGCTCCTTGCAGATTTTAAGAGTTCGGCCGAGCTGTTAAATGCCGCAGAAACACGGGCTTGGATGTGGGCTTTCTTTTTAGTGTGGACCGAGTCGGTATTGCCTTTGGAGCAGGCGACAGGCCAGTTTGTCAGAAGATTAACAAGAAGTCCTCCAATTCCTCTCAGCCACCCATTATTGGGATATCGATTTTAATTGTGTACTTGTATATCAAACTAATTGTATAGAAAAGATTGTGAGATGATTTCATAATTTTTGTAATTGACATGTTATTTTAAGCTGTAGTCACTTTATTTGTATGATGTTTTGTGACAGATCATCGCTTTGATCGTAACGAAATAACCTACATGAGACATAGGGAATAGGCCAGTGACTACATTTCTAGGCTCCCCTACTCACTTTGAACTCAAAGCTCCTTGGATGGGCAGGTGTAATTCATATATCACCATGCAGCACTCCTTTCTTCCTTCAATTTTGGGGGTCGCGACAGGAGCCTGTGCTACCACCGCAGTACCAGCAGCCTGTCCACTGTGCTGTTGGATGATTCACAGCCCAAAATATCGCTTAGTCCCTACATCCTGGTCAGTGCTCTTGCTGCAACAGGAAGCAATGCCTAGAACTGTAGGCCCACCAAGAGAATGGCAAGCACAGCAGACCTGCAAAAGGCCATGTTTGCAAACCTTTGGAGAGTGGGGGATCACCACACCACATACACAGAACATTGGCAATGTGCATGAGACATGGAGAATAACCTCAACGACAGACCCATTCTCGTTCTCGCTGTCAACCTCAGGGCTCCTTGCAGGGCGTCTGCACTGCACACATTACCATGCAGCGCTCCTTTCTTAAATCATGCCAGTGTGGCCACAGTGACTCCCGGCGCTGTTGAATTCTGTTGCTTCTTGGCAGAATCCTGCCTTTTGTAGTCCCAGGGAGATCTATCTGAAGTGTGGCGGACCAGAAGCAGTCGGACGCACTACTGGCATTCTCAAGGGTTTTTGTTTCAATAATACGGTAAAAATGCCTAACTTGCCCTATTGCTATGGGGATGTCCCCAACATAGTCAAACTAAACTTGCTTGTCTGTCATCAAAGTCCAACGAAAACATCCTCCATTCAAACCTAACTCTAACTGGCCCTACCACTATAAATAAACACCAGAATGTTCAACTTCTGATAACTTCTCTTTTGCCTCCTGGGCTGCTTCTCATGGTCTTCCAACTAGTTGTTCCGAAATATGGGTACAAGTAAATGAAGCAGGTTTCTTTAAATGTCTCTAATAAGATCCTGTAGCTTTTGATATAGATCTATGGATTTGGTTGCAGTGAGGTTATGGAACTTTCTGTTATCATTATTATACCCCCTTTGGCAGTGATGTTTTAAGTCTTCTCTTCCTCACTTAGCATCTTTTTGTATTCTTTCTTTTTGACACTCTCTCTCTGAAAGGGCATCCTGTACCCTTTTTAATCACTTGGTACAACCACTCTTGTGGCTTCTCCATTGTCTTAGACGGTGTGTTTTCTCATGCTCCGGCAACCTGCGTTCAAACTTAATTCAATTCGATTTCTCAATGTCTCTTATAGAGCACTGCTAGTACTTGTCGACTGTTTATATTCAACAACTCTTGGCATCTCCCAAGACACATGTTCTTGGTTTTTCAAGTTCCCATGATCATTATTGTAGCTTCTTTCATATAGTTCATTCAGTCTCTGTTGCCACCCTCTTTCAAGAAACACCCGGGTACCTTCCCTTGATTTGGGATGTTTCACAGGGCTTGACATTGGGATATGGCGTCTTCGCATTTTCATGTTCTTTGCTTCCTTGCATCTATCGCTGTCTTGTTCTCTGCATCTTGTTGTTTTGGTAGGCTCTGTATATGTCAGCCAATGGGAGGTGTGCAGTAGGGACCCCAGCCGGCCCATAGAACTGGGGGTTTCCAAATAGCACTTTAAGATGAGTAGCAGCACCCTTGAGATGGATGGGTATGCAGATTAATAAGCTTGCATCAAATCAATAATGACAACTCAGTAGTTTGGCAAAGGGAGTCCGTTTAATGACAAGTACAAAAAATGGGGAGTTCATGAATATCAGCAATCGCTCAATCTTCCTTCTCGCTTCAACTCCAATTAATTTCAGAAAAACAGAACATTTTATATCAAAAACTCATCACTGACGTGTAACTCTTAACTTAGCATGCAACTTGATTGGTTCTAGGAAGGAAACTTTAATATAGGTATTATATCTGTATATGGTAACAGGGAAAGGGGATTGGATAGACACTGTCAGGTGGGGCATCTAAGCCCTTCCTTCAAAATGGCTACTGTAGATGTCACTAAAAGTACGACGTCTCGTTGGATCTACTAACTATAGGGCCATAGATTACACGGTCCACTATGATTGGGTTGTCTCTAACCCCACTCATACTTTTTCACTTGCTTAGCAGCGTGCAGAATAGCCGGCCGTGTGCAGGGAGTTTGTCTGCACCCCCAGCTTCCCTCCAATTATTGCTACAATCAATCATCACTTCAGTGGTCATGTGGCAATTATTTCTTTGTGGTTAGCCTCGAGGCTGCTTCTTGGTCTGGGAAAGTTAAGGCGTCTGGGCATGGCAAAGGTCCATGCGTAGGTGTGATTTTTTTTCCCTTCCTGCTCGTCTTGTCAGGTGATTCCGACTCTGTGAAATCGTCTTATTCTTCATGCAATTTCGTGTATTTGATTTAATTCTGCCATTCGTCTGCCATCTGTTGCTTATCTTGACCTTTCTGAACAAGATACTCTGTTCTTCTCATTAATTGTATCCACTATTGGTCTATTTCAGCCGATCCGACCTTGGCTTCTTGGCATGATTACCTTCGTCTGAGTTTCTCTCCGTCTTTAATTCTCGATTTTGTTTGCTGTAAAACTCTCCTTGAGACCTTTAATAACCTTTGGCTTATTCTGCTCTTGTGCATAGTGGACGTATACTAATATAAAGTGCTCCTTGAGGTAGATATGTATAGGTGGCGCTTGCCACAATCTCTTACTAAGCATAAGAAAGCCTCACGATTTCTGTGCTGCTTGCGGTTACTGTGCGTATGTACACGTTTAAACTAACTTAATATCTTCATCGCGCATATGGCATCATTTCGGATATCTTGACATCAATTATTTCACTTTAGGCTCAGGATGTCACTTATCCATGATGTTTCGTCTCTTCATCATTCACAGGTCGTCATACCTTCTATATTTGAGTCAGTCTGGGTTCTTATGACGTCATCATTCGTCTTCCTTCATCTTCTTAGCTTCTTCGGGTATTAAATTCTGACAATCGTCATTCTGTCTCACTTGTCGGTAAGGTTTTCGCAATGGGTACCTTACTGTCCAGGTTTTCTTAGGTGTTGGTACTTCAACAGGTGCTGTTCTTCTGATCGGTACTGGACAGAGCCCAACTGCAGCTATCTGCTGGTTTATTTGCTCATCATACGTCGCATATTTCAGCGTGAACGTTCATGGTACTTCAAAATGGGCGGTTGGCGTGTGAATCGAGCTTGGCACCTCCTCTACAGAGGTTTTGTTCTTCCATGTTCGACTGGTCTCTGCGTTTTTTAGCAGGCCCCAGGCCCACCACGGCTTCCTCGTGGGCACATCACCAAGTGTGACGGTCTTTGTGACTCCATCACTGCAGCGGTTGCTCCACTGCTCGCTACACCACGCTTCCGGTGTTCTCTTTGGGCGTTCTCTCACACTCAGGCTGCCGCTAGCTGCGTGGCTCCACAACTCTCTGCCTCTTGAAGACATACCTATATCGGAGGCTCTCTTCTGCATAAGGTTCCCTCTTTGAAAGTTCCTGTGTGTTATACAAAACACAAGGGATGAGTTGCTCCTCCTTCCCTCTGGAGTTCAGGCAATATCCAGTATTATCTATAACCTAAGAGATTGATGAAATGTCACTACTTAACGGATTCAGAACAGACCTATTCAAAGCAGAAGTAAGTTTGTCCAATTCTCATGTATGCAGATAATGTGTGTGTGATGAGTGCCTCTTGGGGATGGGAGTCTTTGTTAGCCGTGAAGGGGGTGGCTCCCCCTTGGGAAGAAGGGATGAATACTCTTTGTCACAACAGCCATCCAAAACCCTGATAACCTGTGGCACTCAGTCCAGTAGAAACCCCCGGGCTACCCCATAATTAGAACGTTTTGGACTGCCCTCCCCTCCTGAAGTCCAAGCCCAGCATGGACTTGAGTGGGAATTAACAAAATCTCATTCGTAGAGCCACAAAGCTCAGCAGCATGGTCAACACTTTGTTGGGAAAAAGAGACCAGTTCATATGGCCTCTCCAGGATGCAGTGTTGAAAGGACAGAAAGCAAACCGTCCCTCTGCAGCCAACCAAAAATCTGAGCACCCCTGTGCCCAGCACAAGAGTACCTCCTGGGGTGCCCCATATTCACCAGGCCTGGTGCTGCCATTCCTTTCTGAAGTCCAATCCCAGCTGAGATTGAGGGGAAAGGGTATACCCTGATATGGGTATTGTTGAAATACTACATATAATGGGACATGCTCATGGGGACCTAAGAATGAAAATGGAAGCTACCCGGTCAGAAACCCATGCTCGCATTGCAGCACTAAACATACAGTATGCAGGAGACAACACGGAACAGCTAGCGAGCGCTGACTTCCATTTATCAAATACACCAACCCAGCCAATTATGTCTTCCCCCTTTTTCCTCACTCGAAGGAAACCATACTGAACTAGTACAATTGCCCAACCTCAGTGCGTACTTTGACTCTAAGGAATCTAAATGTACTCGCATCTCCCCACGGACTGTAAAGAAACGGTAGCACCTTCGAGGCATATAACCTTAATTTCACTAAGATGGGTACTAATATATTATCGGATGTCCCTCTGGATACAGAGGAACCTGTTTTAAATGTTATTTCTATTGAGGATAATGATGATCTTCATTGTTGCTTACTAAATACCCACCCAATGGTAAAACATGCCTTGGAAATAGCAGACATGATTACTGAGAGAAATATAGACATCCTATTCTTAACAGGAACTTGGATGACTCCATCTACATGTCATATGATATCTCTAGCAACTCCACGTAATTACATCATGCTCCATGTTGATTGGGCTGTGGGGAGAGGAGGAGGAGGAGGAGGGGGGGTGGTGGCCATTATTTTCAGGAAGGATCTTGAGATATATACCTCTAATACGCCTGACTTGGAATTTTGTGAATCTCTTCATGTTTAACTCAAAGTTAATCGCACAACCTCCATAAGCTTCCTATTGCTATATCGTCGTCCTAGTAGTACCCCTAAATTCGATGAACATCTAATGGCAAACATCGGTAAAATTTCTAAATGAACTACCCCTATTGTCCTTGGTGACATGAATTTATGGGACAGCAACCCTCAGGCTACCACAGCAAAGGAACTCATCACTCACATCATTTGAAGCCATTAACTTTCAACAAATGGTTCACAAACCTACACATAATGCTGGTAATACTCTTGACTGGATTCTTACCAAAAGATAACAATCACTTCTATCCTCACATGTGCTTGGTCGGACCACTATATGGTAACTTCTGGTGCCATTCTGTTAACAGACCGATACAGCCTGCCAGTAAAACTATACCGGAGGTATCATGGCGTAATAAAAAGGCCATAAACGGCGATAATTTCAAAGCGAAGGTCTGTCCCCTTCTGCCTACGTTAAGCCAATATATACCATTAGATACTTTCACCCAGGCCTTTAGAAAGGCTACTAATCAGGTCTTTGATGAATTGGATCCACTGAAATCCCCCCCAAAAAAATCTACCTCACTAAAAAAATGGTTTTCTGGCAACATTCTTGAAGCCAGAAGAACCAAGCGTAAAGCTGAGCGTCTTTGGAGGAAAAATCAATCTGAGTTAACACTGGAACCCTATAAACAAGCAGTTAAAGCCTACAAACTGCTCATCTTCCAAACTAATTCAGATCACCTTAATAATAGAATTATACAAGCCAAATCACTATCAAGTCATTTTTTATTCTTAAAGAACTAAAAGACCCTCCATCTATCCTCTCTGCCCAAGAAAGTAAGTAGTGTCACGACATCCATTTTTTCAGATAAAACCCACAAACGCCAACAGGCCATTAAAATACAGAAAAACCTTTTTTAGAACACAAGGAATTTCTCCCAGCCATACCGATAGACAAAAGTAATAACCCTTTGGACCATCATCCAAATCTCTTCTCCTTCGAAAAAAGTGACCATTGAAGAGGTACTAGAGGTTCTACACAAACTTGGGCCATCTTCTTGCCAGGGAGATGTTCCCTGCTAATCTATTCAAGGAGTATGCAGACACCCTAGCTCCTTGGGTAGTACAATTGTCAACCAATCTTTTGAAGAAACCTATGTCACTGCAAACCCCAAGGAAGCCTGGATTACACCGCTCCTGAAAAAGGAAAACCTAGATCCATCAATACCGGGTAATTACATGCCAATAACTAATGTGCCGTTCTTACTCAAAATTATTGATAAGATTACGTACATACAGTATCAGAAGTTTGTGGACATTAACGAATTGCTGGCAAGTGAACAATCTGGATTTGGAGCCAAACATGGAACGCAGACTGCGCTTCTGGAACTCCAGGCTAACATCATTGAAAAAGGAAATCCGGCCTTATTGATGCTGTTCAATCTCTCCTCGGCATTTGATTTCATAGATCATGATCTTCTAGCCGAGAGACTAAGAACAACGGAGTCAATGCTCTTCATCAGCCATAAACTGGTTTAAATCTTTCTTGGTCCGAAGAATGTCCACGGTGTTAAAAGGCAACTATAGTTCTCTGAAAACATTGCTCACATGCGGTATCCCGCACGGTTCATGTTGATCACCGCCACTCTTTAAGATCTTCTCCAAACTTTTATGCGATATGCTCAAAACCATGTGAGTCCAGTTCACAAATTACGCTGATGACACCCAATTGGTCTTTGAATTGACAGGATCATATGAAAGGGATGTGATGAGAGTTAAAGAGGTGGTTAATGGATGGCCAGTAACTCCCTTACCCTTAATGAGGCAAAAACTGAACTGCTCATCCTTGGCACACTTCAGGAAGTAAGTAAGCTAAACCAACAATTAAAAAAAAAATAAAGATTAATGATGGCTTCATTGAAGTATGTGAGAATGTCAAGACTTTGGGAATCTTCATGGACTCTGATCTCTTGTATAAAAGACATGTCTCTTATCTAAGATTCTCATATGCATTCTACACATCTCATCTGGCAAATACTTCCTTTCCTATCTGAGAAAAACCTAGCCTTGTTTGCAGGAGCTATAATTCATTCCAAGTTGGATTATTGTAACAGCCTCTTAATGGGCACGTCTAAAGGTAACATCCCAAAACTACAGACCATACAAAACGGCGCAGTACTACTTTTAGTATTTGGACTAAATACACGGGTCTGGGGGAAACATTTCTAAAGCCAGAAGAGAACTTCATTGGCTCCCGGTAAAACAGCGTATAAAATTCAAGTGCTCAATTAGGATCTATAAATGCCTGGCGGGGTCTGCCTCTACCTAGCTCTCTAAAAGACTAACCAAGGTACCAGTACGTAAAAGTCTTCGATCTAACAATATCCTACGGCACCAATGGAAAACATTGACCAAAATTGACGGTACTAACTTTGTTCACTGGGCCCCCATGATTTGGAACCCTCTGCCCCCTGGGATCAAAGAGTGTCTCCCTTGCTATCTTTAAAAATCTACTCAAGACACATCTTTTCAACGAAGAGTAAACCCAACCAGCTCTGGCCGTCTTACAGAGCTTGACTTATTTATTTATATATTTTTTTGTTCCATGTGTTGTTCCATGTTGTCTTGTCTTTGTGAGCGCCTTGAGGCCCATGGGCGATGGGGTGCTATACAAAAATAGATAGATGGATAGTAATCATGAAAGATCATTCTTAGACCCACAAAGCCCAGCTGTGGGGTAAAAACTCAGGAAACAAGAGATCAGCTCAGCACTCCTTTCTAGGGTTCACTTTCCGGAAGGACCAAAAGCTAAACGGGAGGATCATGGAACTGCTTGGGCATTTTATACCCCGGGCTATCTGGGGGAGGGGCTAAAAGAAAAACAAAAAAAATGTTTCGGAAAGGGTTCTGCTGGAAGTATGAGCGACCTTCATAGAGTAAGTACTGTGACAAGGAAGAGGGGCGTGGAGGAAATGTCTAGTTATTGTCTATAATGGCCACCAATCATGAGCCTGAATGCGTTTGGTACAAGGATCTTTACTTCAAGAAGCAGTGGTGTAGAAAGTTGCAGACTGTGTGGTGCCAGGTGGCGAAGTCCTTATCCTGACTTCCTTTCTTTGCCTAGTTGTGTGGTCTGACCATATCAAACCCCCTTCCCTCACTCCCCATTTCTCTATCGGCCAGAATTGGAAGTGCTTTTCAGATAGCTGAATGCACGGTGCAAAAAAGTACTTAAACTGCAGCTCTTTCATGTGGTTCATAGTTTGATGTATCTTTTTGGACTTCGCCCTAGCAAGACCCTAAACAAGGTGATTGCATTTTTAAAGGTTCAGCCCTGTTGCACCTACCTGTGCCTTTTAGTAATATGCTATGTGCATGTATCCTTTAATTACCTTTGACCATGCTTTGGAGGATTGTGTGCCGGCTAGACTTGTGGACATGTGCCATTTGGATAGGCAGTCTGCTTCAATTATCCTCTGCATGGTCTGTTGAAGATGTGGGTCAGGTGGTATGATGTTGCAAGTTGCACTGAATTTATTCAGTCATCCCACTGTGGGATTGTGGAGGGATCAGCGGGCTATTTTATTTGGGCACAGGCTACTTGGACAAATGGATTACCCATTTGTTTTCATGGTCCTGACCATGCTCCATTGAGTGTGTTATTGTTTGGGCTGCATGAGATTGTCACAAGTTTGTGGAATGTGTTCAACGTTGTGTATGTGGGAACATGCAGTGGACAATTAACACTTGCCAAAAGGCACCTGCCTCTGAGGACGCTTATTCGGTGGCTCTGGGGCCTGGACTTAAGCAAGGGAGCGAGTGGGTCTTGTCAATGTTACATAGTGAAGGCTTTTCCTCTAAGTTGGATACTCGGTAAACAATCCATGACTTTCCAGAATTTTGTGCGGGTCTTGCAAACTCCTCTCGCCCACTTGCATAGTCTAGGAGGTTTTATGAAGGCAGAGTACCACTTGCATGGTACTCGACCTTGCTAGAAAGTGGTGCTGTAAGAATGGAGGGAGTTTCACCAAACCGATTACTTTCATGTTTTTGGACTGACCATAGGAGATCTTTCAGAATTTCAACGAGGTGGCACAGGCGCTGTAACAAAGTCCAGTTAAAAAAAAAAAACACTTGATTGGTAAGGGGTTCTGTTGGACTTGGCCTACCTAGTGTTCAGTCTGGACTGGTTTGTTCATCTACTGTTGGGGCACAAGGGAGGTATAAATGATGGCCTGGTATGATATACATATTCCCAGTGGTAAACATAAAAATGAACGGAAGGGTCTCGTCTGTCTAGTCTAGTGGAATGTAATGGTGACCAGAGCAGGAAGAGGGTTCACCTTTTATTGCACATAGACGGTGTGTGTGTGGCATTAGTATCTGATCTACCAGTTTTTTACTGACCGTTCTTCTAGCGGTGTGCTCTGACCATCTTGCTAATTGAATGTTTAGTGAAATTACTGCACACTGGTGATAGTTTTTAAATCGATGCATTTACATCCGTTTTGCTCTTTTTTGCAGGGGACAGGAATGTAAAAAATGGTAGGGAGGTGTACAATAATGGATAGGGGACCGGGATGCTTGCCCTCTATACAAAAAAAAAAAGAAATATGCAATTGCATAACGATGATGTATGGACATGGACATGTACATTCTACACATTATATTATACGTATTATAGTATTGTAGAAATTCACGGTTTGTACTTCATGCTTCGAACTAGTACAAGTGAAAGTTGCTATTGGCAAATGCATTCTCATCGCTCTTGACACGCACACGCACCTTTTTTTTTTTTCCCCCTCCTTTTGTCAGGTTTTTCAGTTCTTAGAATTGCCTCGTGAGGTTTTTTTCTTTTTAAAGGCAAGCATTGCCTGCATTCCTACGAGGACTGTCTTCGCATACCAAGAGGCAAGAAAGCCCAATCGTTAAGTAGACATGTCATTGGCAATTGTAGAATTTCAGCGTTTTTATGACCTCCCAATTGAAGAGAATATGTAGGTGGGTACCACAAAGGCATTTAACTGGATTGCTACGGTTTTAGTCAGTCACAATTTGAGACTGCTTTAACAAACCACCAACCGATTCTTAGCAAACCTGCCAAGTGATGCACCAACAGACCATGCGATTGAGGGAGGAACAGGACGGGTCTTTGAAGCCAGTGAAGCCAGCAGTCAATAGACACCAACAAAAACTGCCAGTGTGGCATGGGTGGGGAGTGGAGCAATTACTCTACTCCAGAAAACCCCTGCCACTCTTATCTTACCTCCTATTAACATAGACTGCCATAGACTCACACCAGGTACACTCAAAAAGATTTGTGACCACCAGACTGAACTTATTCATGACAGGATTGTCAAAGTTGCTTTGCATTACATACTAACATACTTGTCAAGGTCAACAAGTGCGAAACTTCAATATTAGCATGCCTACACTCAGAATTGTGAATATTAGCCTGCGTCACATCTAGATAGGAGTTTGAATACTAGCATGTCCAGACCTAGATAGAATTGAGTACTAGCATGTCCACACTTGGATAGAATTGTGAATACTAGCATGTCCACACTTGGATAGAATTGTGAATATTGGCATGTCCAGACTTGGATAGGACTTTGAATATTAGCATGTCCACACTTAGAATTGTGAATACTAGCATGTTCAGACTTGGATAGAATTGTGAATATTGGCATGTCCAGACTTGGATAGGACTTTGAATATTAGCATGTCCACACTTAGATAGAATCGTCAATATTGGCATGTCCACACTTAGATAGAATCGTGAATATTGGCATGTCCACAGTTAGATAGAATTGTGAACATTGGCATGTCCAAAATTAGATAGAATCTGTGAATATTAGCATCCAAGTCCACACTTAGATAGAATTGTGAATATTAGCATGCCCACACTTAGAATTGTGAATATTAGCCTGCGTCGCATCTAGATAGGACTTTGAATGTTGGCATGCCTGCAACTGGGTGAAACTTGAATGTTGGCATATGCCACACTTAGAAGTTGTGGATACTGGCCTGCGCCGCATCCGGATGGGACTGGGAATGTTGGCATGCCCACACCTAGATGGAATCCTAAGCATTGGCCTGCGCCGCATCCAGATAGAGTTGTGAGGGTCAACAGGTGCCACACTTGGATAGAACTGTGAATGTTAGCATGCTAAAGGTCAGGTAACCCACTAACCAATATAAGCTCGAACTCTGCATACTTATCTCACTCAAAAAAACTCACACCACCATCTCTCGCACAACAAGCCGCACGCACTTCACAACACTCCAACACCACATAAACCGGAGCAACAGCACACGCGGACTGACACCAATCCAATACCCGCACCAAAGCTCATCATCTGGTGTATACCGAGCCGAAGCTGCCAACAGAACACCACTCCTCTCACTATCCTACTCCCTCTTCACTTTACTAACCCATCCCCCCCTTATTTACAGATTTGTCAGAGCGCCTGGGGACCAATTCCGTTGGTGACAGTGCGCGGTACAAATACCTTTAACATTTAACAAACTGCAAAAGAGCACCAGCATCAGCAAAGCCAATTTTTTAAAAATTTTATATATATATATATATATATATATATATATATATAATATATTTTTATAATATATTTTTATAAGCTATATTGATTTTTGAACAAGTTTGACATAATACATGTTGGCTGCACAGTATTAATCAAGGGTGTGTCATTACAAAAACTGACAAGTGAGTATCAGAAAGTGAAACAAAGCATAACTTGTCTTATTGCATATTTTTAATTTTATTTTCACATATTTTTTGTACTGCCTGGGGATGTCCCGGTCATGTTGTGTTTACCTGATTTGCATGGGAAGACGAAAGGCTGGTTTCAGAAGAAGGCCAGGGTCCCAAATGCTTCTTTACTGCATGCACAGCATTCGTTTTTAGGACTTCTTCAGTTCACCTTCTCGCACCACCTATTTACGCCTCTTCATTCGTATTCCTAATTAATGTGGAGAAGTGATGTTGTTGTTGGGATTAAAAAAGAAGACTGAAGTGATGAAGTTGGAGGAGGAGGATGGCTGAGGAGTGATGGAGATGTGTGAGGAGGAGAAATGGGATATCTGAAAACTCATGGTGTATGCTTGGTTTTATTGGCCATTGCTAGGAAGTGAGAATTTATCAGCTTCTTTCAACAGGGTTGCTGTTCTTATTGGGCAGGAAATATGGAATAATGTACCCCTTACCGTACGTTATAAGGCTATTGCGGTCAAGCTCCTTTTAGAAGGTCACAGAACTCCAAGGTGACTTGCAATATCCTTTTTATGTATGATAGGCAGTTTTTGTTCTTTATAATACATGTCATCCACTTTACTACCCAGCCTCTTGCTCGATCTAATGCAATTGATCTTCCGTTTGCTGAGTCAATGTAGGATTTTAAAAAAAAAGCTTATCTGCATCTCCTTTGGTGGTGCACAAAGGTTTAAGCAGGTTATTGCTTTATTTGAAACCCGAAACCAGGACGTGTTTTCAATGAATTTTATTATTCATGTGTTTAACTCCAGCTGTGCACAAAATAAACACACCACCCTAAACGGTTCCATATTATTTAATGGCTATAAAGTGTCATAGAAGGCTTTTTTACAAGAAGTTTGTAAAGCTTGTCCTGGCTTCAAGTCGTGCAGTGACAGATGGAATTCTCTATGCGGGCTCAAGCAGCAGGCATTGTGATGTCACAACTGAAGCGTGATGACTGATTACAGATCAGTAGTGATGACATTTTCTTGTTACATCTCAACTGATCTGTAATAACTGGCCTGCTAAAAGAACATTATTTCCAGGCTTTTATACGGATATTGCTGGCTGCCATGTGTAATAAGCTTTTCTCAGCTAGGGTGGCATGCTTTAATACAATCACTTGTTGGAACTTTGAGAAACCGGAAGGTAGTCTCACATCTACTCCCCAGGGATCTTCTGTTCAGGTGGCCAGGGAAGGGATATTGCTTTTGGATCCTGACCCTGGAGGTCGACTAGCAAGAGAGGGTCACCTGGGTGGAGGGTCCTGGGGGGGGGGAGGGAGGGGAAGGGACAGGGGAGGGGAGGGGGAAGAATTGAGTACCAGAGGGCAAGACATGGTATTCCTCCTTTCATGACATTGACCTAATACACCCTTTCTCAGCTTTTATAGGATATTGTCACTCTTATCCTATCAATTCCCCTGAACTGAAGGCTAGTACTGGGAAGATGATCACCCCGAGAGTAATGCAGGTTACCTATAGCCAGTGCCATTTATAGTACTGGGACGAAGAAGAGGGAGCCTAGGAGTTGCAGATGTACAGGTCAGGCACATCCAAATAATTGGCCTGATTGGAGTCCGGCAACTCAGGCAAATAAGGAAAGTGATGCACACATGAAAGCCCTTGAAGGGGCACAGGTGTATGTAAAGAGATGTGGAGCAGCAGAGAGAAGAAGAAACGAGCAGTACAGTCCGGAGGAGCACGGGATGCCAAGACGCTGGAAGGAGGCATTGCCAGGTGGAGTGTTGCTGCATGGCGAGGGAGCCGTGTCTCCAAAGAGCCAAAAGTGTGTGAGGCAGTTGCAGAAAGTGGTGGCACCTTTCACCGTGCTTAACGAGTGCTCGCTACCCTGGGAGGAAACATCCTGCAGGAGTGTCTGAGGGGCAGGTGAGAAGACCCTGACCTAAAGTATCAAAATGCTATTGAAAGGAGAAGAGAATGCGGCAGCCAATTTCATAGAACTGTATTGGAATCTGGAGTGCGTAAAAAAGCAAAAGGTCTTTGTATCGGAGTGAACTTGTGCAGCTGACACATTGTCGAAAGCCTCCGATAGAACTCAATTGAAAAGGCTTGAAGTTCTGGATGCTAGTATACTGAAAGAAACAATGTTGCTGGGAAACAGAATGCCAGTAGAGTAAATGCACAGCCGAGTGGAGCTAGCGCAGTGGGAGCAAAACACAGAAGAAGCTCCTTTAACGATGTAACACTAAACTAGCAGAGTGAAGGCTTTTGTAGACAGCCAAGAAAGAATATTAGAGGAACAGAAAAGCCCAAAAGTTACTAAACAACAAATAGCCTTCCATTCTTTGAACTACTGTGAATTTGAAAGCTTGAAAGAATCGCTGAGGTGGCTGAACATAGGGTGAACCACAGTGGTTGCATGACTTCTCATGGGTGGGCCATGCAGCTCCTTAACTGCACCTAGACCCGAGGAAGATATTCTTGCTTATCCAGACGAAGGCTGACAGCTTGGGGAAGGGAGCTCCTTTTGAACTTTTGTGTTTGTGAACTATGGTTTGAAGCTTGGAGAAGATCAGAGTCCCTTTTGGAGCTTCGTTGATTGTGCATCAGAACGTAAAGTTTGGGGAAGGATCCCCGGGCTCCTTTAAAGACATTGTTTGTTGGAACATGTGTGTGTTGTGAACCTGCACTCAAGGCTTTGGAGTCAAGGTCTCCTTTGGAACTGTATCCTGAATTTTGGGAAAGGGAGCTAGAGACTGCTCCAAACATTTTGAACGCTATTTTGAGTTGGCAGATCCTTACACTACATTGACATACTAAATGTGAGGGCAAGCATAGGTTGTGACGCACACTTCCTTTTTTTTTTTGGACTTTTAGACAAAGGCTTTTGGTTAGTTTCTTTATGTATGGCAATTCCCACCATAGTAGTAGGACAAGTTAGGCGTTCCACCCATTCTGATATTTTAATAAAGATTTTCGAAACTGTTAAAGTTTGTTGTCTGTGTCATCTCTTGATATCCTTCGTTCTGTGAGACAGGCTTGGTGATACTGAGCTAGCAGAAGTTCTGGAACCTGGCAAGAATAGGTTGGTGGGTTAATACACAACATAGAAACGTGTCCCTTTCAGGTCACATGTTTGAATCCGAGTCGATCAATTCGCACTTAACATTATTTCAGGTTGGAGTAAAAATCACTGGTGGTCCAAAGGGCATATAGTGCCATTAAAAACGTGGTTTATCAGGCAAATGGAGACAGTTACTTTCCAAGAGTGTACTATATGCATGCAGTCAGTCAATCTTCTGCCGTTGAAAGCAGCACTTGCATTTACTGCTCTGTGACGACACATTGTGCTTTGCCACTTGGTTTGCATCTGTGGCGTATTGGCTTTACTGCTTTAGGAGAGAATTTTTTTTTTCTTTTTGACAACAAAAACCTGGACGTACGTGTGTTTGTGATTATTTTTTTATTATTTATTTATTTTTCCCTCTTATATACAAATTCACTAGTTTGAAAGCTTTTGACTTGGGATTTGAAAAACGTCCTTCGTTAACTAAAACGTCCCTTTTTAATGATTTAGACATGACCGTTATCTACCTGGAGTAAATACTGGCAGTTGTCGGTCGCACTGCGTGCATTGCAGTGACTTTTATTTGCTGGGGTTCTCTAGGATTCCACGCTTCTAATTTGTAGTGGTTTGTTTTTTGTAAATACTTTTCATTTAGATATAATGGAGAACAGCTACCATCGACGAGCGTTATCAAGCAGAAATCTTACGTTATCTTGCATTTGTATAGTGTCTATTGCCATAGGCTATGGTGTCCAATCGCTTTTTGCCTGTCAGGCAAAGTAGGAGTATGATCTAAAAATTCAGTAGTGGTAGGTGTTTTGGGTGTCCCCCAACCTAATATCACACATACACACACAGCCAAGTTAGCTGCAACCGCCTTTTATTAAACTGCTAACTGAAACTGCTTCCCCTGCTCCTCCCTTTCCTCTCTGCTCCCACGTGCCCTCCCCTTCCCAGTGTCTCCTTTCATAAAGGGCTGGTGTCTTTTTTTCGATTAATATCCCTCTCCCCCCCCGCTTATCATGACGCAGTGCCGGTTACATCTGTTCGATGAGTCTCGAGGGCTTACAAACAATTCAGTGTGGTCTCTGTGGGGACTCGCGAGTCTCTCCTTGCCTTCCTCTCTCGGGTTCCTCCCAGTCTGCCGTGGGCAGACCAGCCCCTTCTTCCTCTAGCGTTTCCTCTGATGGCCTGGCTGTTCCTTCCAACTCCTAGGGCGGCACCACACCAACTCCTCCGTGGCGTGTAGCTTACAGAAGAATGAGGCATTCCTGGTTATGCTTTGCCTATCCTTGCTGCCGTGATAATGGATCCTTTGACCTTCACCACCTGAAAGGGTTCAGGGTTGTACCTGTCTGTTTTCCTCTGTTTCTGGTGCACCAGTACTAGTTCTCCAACTGTAGTGTGGACTCTTTGGCTTATCTCTTAATCTGCCTACCTCTTTGCTTGCTTTTTCTGCTCTGCATCTCGCCCTCTGATTTTGCCATCCTGTTCTTTGGTGTAAGCTTCAAACTGTAGCAGCCTTGTTTGGGGCTTGTATCAAATCATTATTTTGATTGGGGTCTTCCCCATGGCCTTGTGTCGGGTGGTCTGGTAGCTTATTAGCATCTGACAGAGCTTGTGGAAATGGCATTTGGTCCACCCTTGTTTTCTGATGGGTCTTCATGATGGTGGCCAGATTGGTGTTTTTTTCTGGTGTGTGAATTCTAGATGGACCGCAAACTTCCTGAAGTCGTAGCCTTGGAATGGGGGTCCGTTGTTCCTCTTCACAACATTTGGTATTCCCCATTCACTGACTAGTTCATCTAGGACACCCACTACACGGTGGAATGCTGTGGACTGTACTAGCTTCATGACTGGGAAGCGCAAATATTCATCCATCGCCACAAGCAGGTGACCACCTTCTTCTAATGGCCCATAGAAGTCTACCGCCACTCTTTGCCACTGGCCTCTTGGGAGTGGGACCAGGTTGAGGGGGCTCGGGCTTGTTTGCTGCTGCCCTTGACACACTAGGCAGTGTGTATGTATGTCCTTTACAATAGCGTCAATATACGGGAACCACACTTGGTTCCTGGGTGTATTCTTGGTGTTTGCTAGTCCTTGGTGGTCCTCATGAGCTAGGTTGACCACTGTCTTCCGTAGTGCTTTTGGTACTAGCTATGCGATTTCCTCTCGGTGGCAAGCCGCCTTCGGTTGTGGCTAGCTCCCTTTGTATTCTGGCTATTCTCTCAATCTCTTTCATGTCTATGCCTTCGTCTTGCTGCAGTTTTCATTTGTGGCCTCTCCCATCTGTTGGTGAGCTGTATTGCAGGTTTGATGGTGGGGTCCGTTCTGCTTTTGTCACAAAATGTTATTGTGAGTCTCTGGGGCAGCGCATTCTCCGACAGGTATTTGATGTTGTGTTCGGCTTCTTTCTCTGCAGTGTTCTTTGCTTGATCCACCGGGTGCCTTGATAGATAATCTGCTGGATTTGAATCCTTGGATTTGCGGTGACACACACAACGCTGGCCCAGGGAATTATTTGGAAGTCGACTCCTGGAGTCTGCCCAGTCATTCTATTCATGGGGGTATCTTTGTCATAGGCTTGCCAAATAGCAACAGTAGTGCTTGATGGTCCGTGATGAGGGTGAATCGGCGGCCAACAACGAAGTGGTGGAAGTTTTCACATGCCCATACTGCTGCGATGCTCTCCCGCTCAGCTTGAGAGTATGCTCTTTCCGTGGGTGACGGGGCACGGCTGGCGTAGGCTACGATGCGCCACTACGATGTGTCGAGGATCTCTGGGCTAGGATGGCCCCTAGGCTCACCGGGCTGGCATCCACCATGATCTTTTTCACACATGGGGTCAAAGTAGGCCAAACTGCGGTTCGTCACTAGCTCAGTTTTTTAATGGTATGGAATGCGCTGTTGTACTCAACAGTCCACACAAATGATGAGCCTTTCTTGAGCAGCGACCTCTGGGGGTCTGTGAGTGTGGCGTAGCTGGGGAGATAACACGCACAGTTTCCCACCATGCCCAGGAATTCGCTCAGTTCTGAGACTTCTGTGGGCGGGGCCAGGTTCACACTGGCTCCTATCTTGCACGGATCCGTCGTCATCCCCATGTCCGAGAAGATGTGCCCAAAGAACTTCAGGCTGGGCTTATTCATTTCGCACTCAGCCTCATTCAGGGTGAGGCCGGCTGACTGCAGGATTCGACACACTTGTAGTAGCATTGCATCATGCTGGTCTTGAGTCCTACTAAACACCAGGATATCTTCGCTGTAATTAAATGCGGTTATCACCATCGAGATCAGCCCGCAGATTATTTATTGAAATATTTCTGCCACCGATGATATCCCAAAGTTCAATTGTTTATAGCGGAGGAGTCCTTAATGATTTGCATGGGTCGTAATAGGTTGTGAATCGGGGTGGATTACCATTTCGTGGTAACCCCTATTGAGGTCAAGATTAAAAAAGCATACAGCTTTAATCATTTCGTCTGTAGTGCGTGCCTTCCGGGCTTTCGAGAACCTTATTATAATCAATGCAGCCCCAGCCAGTATTATACATCCAACTATAATCTTCAGCCCGTCCGACAGCCATGATGGCATCCATGACCATAACAATGAAAACCAGCTATCCTCCTTCTTCACTCCTTTACTTTCTTCCATCATTTTGGAGTGCATCTGGGTCAGTTGTGATACTGCTTCGGTGAGCGTACCATTGTCGGCATCGTTGGCAGGAATAAATGTGCAGCATGATTGTCCGATCTTTGCGCAAACTCCTCCCTCCATCGCTGTAAGGAGATCCAGTACATATCTGTTCTGTAGTGCTACCATCCTCACTGCTCGTAGTACCTCTTTTATTGCGTTGAATCCGTTTACCGTTGAATTAATTGTCATCATCAGCTCCCATCGGGTTATCTGGAGCCATTTAGCGTTTGCATAAGCTTGTAGTCCAGGGTGTATTATTGACGAGAAGAACATTGCGGCTCTGCTGAATAATCTGTGTTCTGGTGGAATTGAAGTGAGTGCTGTTTCCGACCTTCCCCACAGGTAGTTTCCTGTCAGAGGTTCTCCTTGTCTCTTTTTCCTGTTCAGGACATTATTATTGTTGTTTTCGTTGTCCGACCCCCTCTGTGATTGTACCGATCTCTTCTTCCTCTTGGTCCCTTCATCCATTTTGGGGAAGTTCGCCATGTTCACATGTTTTTGGGGCACCACTAGTGATGGTACATTAATGTGTACCATTGTGCATATACCATTCCACTCCACAGTGGGGGCAGGGTGTGATATGCCTTATTTCCGCAGGCCCAGTAGTGGTCCATTAGCACTGCTGTTCCTGCTCCCCCCTCAGGTAACTCTAACACGCTTGCACAGTTGGTGTTGTATCCCACTTCCACATCTCTTCTGTGCTGGTAGCATAACTGGGGCGCAGTCAGCGGCAGTATGGTCATTGGGTCTTCATCCTTCTCCATCCATGTCAGCATGGGTACGTACTTGCCCCATATCGTCCAACATCTGTTATTGTGTTAATCTATGGTGGTAATATTTTCTCTTGTTACCATGTTGCTGCCAACCACTCCTATGTCCCACTCATTGTTCATATATACCTTCCATGTTATTGTTACCAGTGGTCTTTCCCAACAGCCTTGTGTACCAGGAACTTCAGTGGCGTACCAGTCACATGGTAAGTATTGTAGTGTTACTTTCTTCGTTTCTCCCTTTTCAGGACCACTTGTCATGTATCTGAACGCTTCAGCATGCAAACTGCTCTTGTGGTAACTCAAATATGACTTGAAGTTGTTTTCGTATGGATATGTCTCGCGTTTTCCACACCAGTCTCACCACTGTTCCTTGAAATCGCCCTCTCGTTTGGAATAATGCCAGATATATTATACATTGTGCCGTTTTCTCTTCTATTTCTGTGGCGACGAATGTTCGAGAAGCGCTCATAGCGTATGGGATCAATGAGCAGACATAACAGCTGTCTTCAGTTGTCTGCTTACCTATTTGGGTCATGTGCTGGTACCACATGTTGTTCGAGACGTGTGCTGAATCTGTTAAGTAGTTATCAATACCTTTTATTATCTGAGTATGTGCTGCGTTTAACTCTACTTCCCTTATGCGGAGGGTTGCTAGTACCACCTGACGTAACACCTGTTGCAGCCGTGGGTGGGGTACGTTGGGTTTGGTTGCAGCCATAATATTGATAGCATAACTTTTCTGCCATACAGAGGCAGCCAATAGACCAGTGATGACCAAAACCCCTATCATTTGTATTACAAAAGCTAGTCTCACCGGCATTTGCTCTTACCTTGCTGCAGTCCGGCAGCTTATTCTTGCAACGTTAAAGTTGCCCGCCTGAAAATTCTCAATACGCTTGTTATTATGGTTAGTTGTCGTTATCAAGCCCTCCCTATCAAGTAGTCGTTCAGTGCCCAGGCGAAGAGCTGCTCCCACGCCAATCTAAGCGATCTATCTCTTAGAGCAGGTAAGTGCTGGTGAAGATGGGGCATTGATTGTTCTATGGCCAAAATAAATGCGGTGTAGTAGACATGTACCCTCCTTCTTTTTAGGTACTTTAGCCTTCTTATGTGACATACAAATTGGTGTGATAGGGCTTTAGGGTAGTTATCGTCTGTGGGTAGCATCTACTCCTGGGCAATGTACGCTGTTAGTTACCTATTTTCTCAACAATACAATTACACACGGTACCTGCATGTGCGAGAAAGAAAAAAGAAAACATACAAGTGTTTACATGTGTATGTGTGCAAAACAATGTCCTTCAATTGGGTGGTGGCTGTAGTGGGCAGGGGGTTTGGGGCTCAACTGGCGGAAGTCTGTTTACTCTTCGATCTCGTGACCATGGGATGGGCGGTGTGCAAATGCCCAGTGTCTATTTCAGTACTTGTCTCTGGGGACTCTGGGGGGTGATAGGGTATAGTGATACTAAGGTCGTCAGCTGTGCTAGATGTCTCCTTCTCCGGAGGTGATGCTGTCGCTGTTCTTCCAATGGCCCTGTCGGTAACGCTAGGGCGGGTCTGGAGTTTGCAGATCTTCACGTCGTGTAGGTGATTCCAAGCACGTTTATCCTGCAACTTCACCGCTCTCGTAGATACCTCCTCTACCAAGTGGGGACCAGTGAAGCGTGGGCTGTTCCACCTTCTATTGAAGTTGCGGAGTAGCATGTGGTCACCTTTAGCAATTTTGCACACACTTTCCTTTTCCAATTCTTTGTCGGCGTCTTCTTGTTGGTAACTCTTAGACCCGCCCCGCTACACTAGTAATCAAAGAAGACCCATATTGGTACATTTCGTGTAAAGAACAGTTGCAGTGTTTTCATAGTCTGTGAATGCTCTTGATGTTGGAGGAAGGCGCATTTGACGTCCGGTCACCACCTCGTGAGGAGTGAGGTGGTGGTCAGACCCTGGCCTATTCCTTAGCTCAAATAGAGCTAGCGGAAGACAGTACAGCCAACTCTTCTTTGTTGTTTGCTGTATCTTTGCAATGGCCTCCTTCAATAGGCCATTCAGGCGTTCGCATACACCGTTGGCCTGCGGGTGATATGCACACGCAAATTTATGCTTGATGTTCTGTAAGGACGTGATGTGATGAAACATTTCATTAGCAAAGTGCGGGCCGTTATCTGACCGCAGTACTTCGCACACTCCCCACCTGGGGAAAACCTCCCTCACTAGAAATTTGGCTGCTCGGAAAGCATACGCATGTGAGCAGGGTCCTGCCTCAATCCACCTGGAGAATGGGCATACCACTACAATCATATACCTATTTCCTTGACATACATTGATCATATCAACGTAATCAATATGAATGTGCAGGAAGGGTCCCTCTGGCCGGGGTATAGTACCTTTATCACTTGCAGCGTGTGACCGGCCGTAAACTGTTGGCATGTAAGGCAGTTGCTGATAAAATTTGTTACATGAGAATTTAACTCTGGGCAGAACCAGTCTTCCCTAATTCGTGCTGCAATAACTTCCTTCCCTGTATGAGCTGGGTGATGGAGCTGGCCCAGGGCGGTGTTCAATAGTGCCAATGGCATGACCATCTTTCCAGTGTTACCCTGACGCCATAGTGCGTCAGTTGGCGACATTGTACATCCTCTTTTTACCCATAGTTCCTTTTCTGCCATTGGTGCGGCCGCCTGTAATTCCATTATCTGTGTGGCTGGGAGATGGGTGTACCCTTCTTTCATCAACATCTGTTTAGCTATTCCCCTCCCTCTCCCTCTGTCTGACTCTGGGGGGGTTCCATATTTCACCAAAATACGCAGCATGCTTGGCATGTGCGTCTGCTGCTTTATTCCCTTTTGAGATATGATCTTCTCTATTAGTGTGTGCGGGACATTTGACCAAAGCTAGTTCCTGGGGATTATTTATTACTTCAATTAATTCAGCTAACAAGAGAGCATGTTGCACTGGGGTGCCGTCAGCTCTCCTAAACCCCCTTCTCCGCCATTTTGTCAACCCTGAGTGGACAGTTGACGTGACATATGCGCTATCAGAATATATAGTAACTCTTTTGTCAAAGCTTTCTTTCAACGCCAAGATCAGTGCAACCAATTCTGCTGCTTGAGCCTAATAATGCTGTGGTAACTGTACACATTTCACCGGGACACTCAACAATTCTTCTGTCATTTTTACGACTGCTGCCCCAGTTCTCCTTATCCCATCACTCTGGTCTATTGTCGATGACCCATCAATGAACAAGAGCTCTCCTCCATTTAGCGCATCCTCTTCAACTTTTCTAGTACATGAGTACATTTCAGTAGTCTGCGTACAGTCGTGAGCATAGTCACCTTCCTCAATAACTTCCGCTATAAACCTTGCAGGATTTACTGTGCTGCATCTAACAATAGATAGTTCTGGTCTAGATAATATTATCTCATAACCTGACGCCCTCTGCGTGGTTAGTGTGGACTTAGGTTTGTTCAATATTGCAAATAGTGCATGCTCCACGAATAGTGTGGTTGGGCACCCCATTGTAATAGATGATGATTTCTCTACTGCGAAGGCAGCTGCGGCAAGACCTTGTTCACAAGGGAAATTACCTAACATAACAGGGTCCAAGTGACCGCTGTAGAATGCTATTGGCTTGTATCCCATGCTTGTTTTCTGAGCCAACACTGCTTTCATTACTGCTGAGTCGCAATGTGAAAAGATAAGAAACTGTCGTTCATAATCTGGGGTGGCCAGTACCGGAGCAGTCGATATCGCGTTTTTCAACTCGTCAAATGCTTCCTTCATTTCTCTTGTCCACCCCAATTTTTTCTCCCTTGTTTGCTTCTCTCAATGCTTCAAGTAGGGGTCCTATGTATGAGCTGTAATCAAAAACCCATGCTCTACAGTAGTTGCACAATCCCAGGAACTGCTGCAGCTCCCTCACTGTTTGTGGCAATGGCGTGTTTGATATAGCCTGTGCTCCTTGTGGTGCAATCTTTCTTCCGTGTTGGGATATCAGTTGACCAATGTATAATACCTGTTCCTGACAGTACTGTAACTTTTCTTTGTCTACCTTGTAACCCTTTTCAGCCAATACTGTCAGCATTTTCAATGAGTCCTCCCTACACCTTTTTTCGCTTGTGCTGCAAATTAAGTCGTCAACATATTGCAGCACCGTACTTTCCAATTCAACGTTTCCCAAGTCCATCTGTATTACTCTGTTGAAAATTGAGGGTGACTCGCAGTAACCTTGTGGTAACCTGGTGTGTTTCCATTTTGTGTTTCTGTACGTGAAGCTTGTCAAGTCTTGTGAGTCTGGATGCAGGGGTATTGAGAAAAAGGCATTTTTGAGGTCAATCACTGTAAACCGTGATGCCTCTGCTGGAATTCCACATAATATTGTGGCCGGGTTTGCTGCTATGGGGTATTCTGCTTCTACAATGTTGTTCAAGGGCCTGAGGTCCTGGATGAAACGCCAAGACCCTCCTTTAGCTTTGCGCACTGGGTACACGGCCGTGTTACATGGTGATTCTGATGGTACCAGTATGCCGTTATTTATTAGGGCCGTTATTGTTTCGTATATGCCCTCATCTGCCTCTTTTGATAGTGGGTATTGCTTCACTCTAGGGAGTATTGCACTCTTTTTCAGTTTTATTCTTACTCCCCCGATACTCTTTATGCAACCCACGTCATAGGGACTAGTGGTCCACAGTGATTTTGGAACTTTTGCCAGATCTTCCTCGTAAAAGGGAACTGGGGTAGATGCGGGTGCTTCAAGTGCCATGGCAATTTTCTGCGCCACTTGCTTGTATGTCACTCTTAGCCATATATCTACACTCATCATAAATACCATTTTGCCCTCTTCCTTGTCTTCTGAAAAGAGCTCCTTATCAGACACCTGTGTGAGCCTGCATCCCTCAGCCAGCGCTATCACTGCCCTCCATGCCATTCCTTCACGGTCTTGGGCATGTACTGCGATATAATCAGCAGTCGCTATAATGCTCTCGATGCTCACTGAAATCACCTTTCCTTCTGGTTCATTGGCTGGTGTTTCAGGTCTGAACAGATAGGCTGCTGGCCTCCTCCAAATATTCCCTTCTATTCCTGGCATCCATGCAAATGCCATGTCTGTTCCGTACTGGAACAGTTCGCCATCTACTGGCTCAGCCCGAGTCACTGTCTGCCCACAGTATGCTTGCATAATTTGCCGTGCCGTGAGCATGTTTATTCCAGGGGTGGAACAAATTATGCCGTCCTCCGTGAAGGAGATTGTCATGTTCAACCTGCTCATTATATCTCTCCCAAGTATGTTTACTAGCGACTCCCTTGAATGTAGGAGCGGGACGGACATGTCATAATCCCCTATTGATAAGGAGATGTTATCAGTAAAGGGAACCAACCCCCTAGCCCCAGAGAATCCTTGGGTGTTCATGGCCTCACCTGACATCTTAAATTTACCTTCCCTTATGCAAGACCGGGTTGCCCCAGTATCAACAAGGAATGATAACTTTTTGTCACCTATCGTTACCTCTATGCTTGGTTCCTCCGCACTATTAGGTGTTACCGACAGGATGGGACACACCAAGGACGTCTGTGGGCTGTCCTATTGTGGGTATAATGATTGACCACTTCCTGTGTAAGGGTTGTGTCCCAGGACAGTCACCCTTCCCAGTTGCGTTTGCTGTAGCTGTGTATTGGTGGAGGTTACCTTATGGTCCTGAATTTGGGTGGGCTGCTGTACTTGCTGCACTTGGTGTTGTTGTGATATCGCTACCTGTTGTTGCGGTAGTGAATATGTCTGTGGCTGTTGCTGTGTTACTACCTGTTGCTGCGTGCTGCCCTGTGGCAGTCCCTGCTGTTGTTGGTAACCCTGCTCTTCCCTTGTAGACCCTTGCTGTCCCTGTTCTCCCCACGCTGTTGTGGAGGGTCTCATTCTACATGTGCGTGACATGTGTCCTAACAATCCACAAATCCAACATACAGGTGGTTCCATGCTCTGCCATGGGAAACTTCCTGAATTGTCCTGGTATACTGGTTGCCCAGTGGGGTAGAAGCTTCTTAATCCTCCCCCTTGCTGTTGTGCGTTATAGCCGTGTCCCCTCGCCCTCATCATTCCTCCCCTTCCCCTGTTGTAATTATAATATCCAGCTCCTGGTGTTGAGTATCCTCCTCCCATTATTAGTCGTATATGGTGGGGGTGGTGGTAGCTGTTGTGCTATAATTTGTGGTTATTGTATTTGGGAGGGATCTTGTGCGGCCACTACTTGCGTGGGGTTTGGTGTCATTGTTGTAGGTGTAGTTATTAGTGCACCTTCCATCGTGTACTTAGTCAGTTTTTTCTGCACTAATTTAGCCTCTTCCGCTTTCCTATCTTCTTCCTTCTGTTTCATCTTTTCTTGCCATGTCCTACAATGATGTACTATCGTCAATTGTATTTCCGGCCAAGCCTTTGCCTCCATCCCCACTACTTTCTTCAATTGTTTATGCACTGCCTCCACGAGCCCTTGTATTAGTATATGATAAAATATTGCTGGTGTATTGTCCCATTGCTCTATAGTTTCCATACGCCACTTCTCTTGAATTTCCTGGATATAATCAACAGGATCTTCGTTCTCACGCATCTTGCGCGATGTAATTGCTCCTATGTCTGAGGTGTCTGGGTATTGTACCCTTAGTGCTTGCCATAATGCATGTCTGCAGTTTGCGAATGGCGCCCCCTCGTGTGATGTGTTATTGTGACCCCGGGGAAGCCCGCTCTCTTCCAGATGTC
Source organism: Ambystoma mexicanum (assembly GCF_040938575.1). Taxonomy (NCBI): domain Eukaryota; kingdom Metazoa; phylum Chordata; class Amphibia; order Caudata; family Ambystomatidae; genus Ambystoma; species Ambystoma mexicanum. The sequence continues at coordinate 155,344,155 of NC_090941.1, read as the reverse complement.
ATCTGCTGCATCCCCTAATATTGATATTAGTATGCCCTTCACGTCTCCTACTGCCAGTTTGTCCTGCAGTGTGTTTTTCCATCTCATATATCCATTTCCCCACTCCTCCACTTAGTGATGGGAGCCTGCACTTTATATTTTCCTTGTCTGCATGCTTCCAAGGGACGTATTGCGGTCTAACCCCTCCTCTCTCCAAAAGTGGCATTAGGTTGTGTCCTATCTGACCCCCCGGGTTTCCCGGTGTTGAATCCTTATACCCCTCCTCTTCTTCTGTGTCGTCTACATCGTCTGTTATGTCCATATTGCCCCTGCTCGTAGCTGTTTCCCCTCCATCTCTTCCCCTCCGTTTATCATTTCCTTTATTTGATGTGGGCGTGTGTATTCGTTCGTCCTGCCTGCGTCCAGGGAGATCTCTAAGCCTGCCAGCGTAGGGTGTGTGTTCGTGAGGGGACATGTTGGACCGGATGAGTGCGGGGTGGTGGAACATGTTGGACGGGATGATGAGGGTGTAGCTGCACGTGTGTGCCTTCCCGCCATTCCTTGCTCTTCTTCCTCACTTCCCCCCAGTTCTTCCTTCCTTCTGCAGGCCCATGGTGATTCCCTGTTTGTCCGGGTAATGTGCAATTTATCTAAGCTTTCCCTTTCCCTATTTCTTCCTTCTCTCCCCATTCCTTCTTCCTCACTGCAAAAATCATCCAGGAGCGACAACCCCCAATCTGTCTTTCCCCCTAATTGTCACTGTTTTAAGTGTATTAAATCAGTTCCTCCCGTTTCTTCTTTACCAATTGCTCCCCTTTGCGCTGATGTTGTTGCTATTTCTGTGTCCCTGCGTACATATTTCCTTACTCCACTCTCCCCTCTTATCTCCTCTTTCCCCTTCTTTTTTTTCCACTATCTCTCCACCTATTTCCTCTCTTCTTTTTTAATTCCTCCATTACTCATCTTTTCCAATATCCTTTCTTCCTCTCTCCTCCTTTCCCATCTCTCTCCTGTTCTAATATGCTTTCTATCACCCTCCCTTCTTTGTATTTCTTTGTCGTTTCCGATAGTATTTTCCTCTTCCATATTTCCATTTCCTTTTCTCTCTTGTTCCTCCCTTTTCTTGTCGCGCTGTGCTGCACGAGATACCCCTTCTGCTGCTGCCTTCACCCTTTCAGCTTCCCTCTTTCGTTCTTCAGTTCGTTCCCTCATATTTTCCAACTCATTCTTACTTTCTTTCCTTTCTCTTCTTCTCTCTCTTTCCTCCCTCTCAAGGTGTTTGATCAGGGTGTTTTGCTCATTCCTTAACTCCGCTAATCGTTCCTCCAAAATCTCTTCCTCTTTTCGTAACAGCTCCCCTTCCTTCCTTTGCCCCCTTCCCCTCTTATCTCGCTCTTACTCACATTGTCCTCGTTCATCTTCCTTACTACCTCCTTCTATTCTCCTGTTAATGAACCTCGCAATTTTAATAACACCTGCGCAGCTACCCACTCATTGTGTCCTATGGCTGCAATTTGTTCTTCGCTAGTCTTCGCTTCCCCTGCTGGCATCTTCGTATAAGTTGACCCTACCGTACTTGTCGCCTCCCCTCCCGTGTAGCCACCTGTAGCTGTATATGGTGGTGGGCTGTATGCTGGGTTCGAATACCCCTCAGCCGCCCTTAATTGCTTTCTCACTATTTCTCGTAGTTCCGTTATAGGATATAACCCCCCCCCTTCCTCCTTTTTCACTACTTTCGCTAAGGGCATGTCGTCGCTCTGTTCCTTTTCTATTTCTGTTTCATTTACGTTGCTAGTCTTTTCTCCTCCTTCTTCTCCTTTCCCCGTGCACTGTGTGCTTTCACTCTCTTTTTCCCCATTCTGTTCTTCCTCCTTCTCCTCCTTTGTTTCCCCCACAGTGAACATTCCGGTCGGTCCTGGTCTGGACCCCTGGAACATCCTCCATAAGTTAAACACCTCCATATGGTGTGTCAACTTCTTCCCCTTGTATGTGTTATGTAGATGTGTCAATAGTGAGTGTTGGACATATGGGTCGAAACTGCCGTTAGGCGGCCAGGGTGTCATCATTTTGTTGTCCGTCCCCTGTGTCCATTCTATGCTGTATTTAATCAGTTTCTCCCTATGGGGTGACAGTGTTTTACATATATGTTGTAGTGGGGTAGTGAGGGTGTTCCCCCACCCTCCCGATCCTGTCCCGTATGACATGGTAGTACTGTTTTGTTATTCTCCCTCGATATGGTAGTGGTTACTTGGCTAATAATGAACTCTATACAATTTCAGATGTTTTACCTGGCCCCGTAATTTTGGGGACTTACGATCGTCCGCTAAAAGAAAGTAATAAAATATAGCGTTTGCAATTATGTATTCTTTTCTGTCCTTGTTTCTCTCACCTAACACCGTTACAGCCCCCTACGGCCGATGCGCACTTAGCCCCCTGCGGCTGCGTGCCCTGTGTGACGTGCTTATACAGCCGTCCCACTTTACTTCACCCCTCCTCCTCTTTCCTCACTCGTCGTGGCCGGCGTTCTCCGTGCGCAGTCACGTCCCCCTTTCCACCTTGCCCCGATATAATCGTTGCCGTTTACCTCCGTTCCCACTCCCTTACCACTATTCTTCTTCCTCACCACTCTTCAACAATTCTCTATGCTCGAGGTATCCTATGAAAGCCCTACTGGTGACGTCACCGACCTTTTTCAAAACTACCGGTAAGCTGTTTTAACATTTCAGAAAGCTCGAAATAAGTTTTGCTATTTTATCCCCGTTAACCCCACAGCTGTCCTCTTGTCACACCTGGAACAAGGTAACCAATAATATAATCAGACTGCGCACGCTGCGTCGCCTCGCCTGTGATACGCCCCTCAACAGGAGGGCTTAACCAGCCAATTATCATCCGTATTAGGCAACCAGTTAGCTACCGCCTACAGGAAAACATCATCTATCTATCGAGTTTCTCTGCTCGATCAATAGGGATCCTCATCTACTCATTGATCAATAATCGCCAATTCGTAGGAAAAAACACACACACACACACACACACACACACACACACACACACACACACACACACACACACACACACACACACACACACACACACACACACACACACACCCCCCCCCCCCCCCCCCCCCCCCCCCCCTCCTCCTACAGGTGGTCGCAACCTAGGCCAATCGGTGTCTACGAGCGGCCACACGTGATGTTTTCGTGCTCCGCCCACTCTTCTTCGTAGCGTAGCGGAGACTGCTCTCGCACTTGTCCAGCTACCATTCACTTCACCGTCAACACTAATTTATCAAATCTTCGCCGCGCACCTTGGTAACACCTCCCGCCTCCCTTATTCATTTCCTCCCCCCTCCCTCACAATTTCACATTGCTTGTTGGGTGTGGCATACTCGCCAAGTTCTCTTGATGCGGGGCCGCTCGACCGTGTGCACCCCTCCAAGCGGCTCGCCAACTCCCCTTGTCTGGACCACGTCTGGACACTCGCCAACCGCGGGCGGGATACTTCTCAACCGGCTCCCGAGGGCCAATACCCGGATTGCGCTGTCCGGTCTTCTCACAGTTCCGCGATGGTCCTGGTGATGGCTGGAAGGCCCCAACGCCTCCCGCGTATCCCAAAAAATGAGTATGAGGCACACACAAGAAGCAAGGTGGTTCTGCTGTTTATTGAATAACGGCAGGGATGGGTCTAGGATTGTACGCGTCCGTCCAGACTCTCGAAATTCGTGGGGCTCGCAGGCCCCTTTTTGCCTCAGTATGACGCGCTACTTGCGTCACCTGGGAAAGTTAGAAAAAAAACCTATCGCCACTCTGGATTGGTTCCTCGAGTGGTAGGGTGTATAGCATACGTATAGAGAACGCTGTTAGTGGTTAAGGGTCAGTCAGGTGGTATACTTGGGTTGTCCCTTCTATTAGATAGTTGAAAATTGTTACACGAAGACCCCTAATGATTGGCTATTGTTAGTGGCGTCAGTGATTCTGATTGGTCCACTCGCGAGCCCCCCAGCCTGGGACCATCTTTGTTCCCAGCTCGCGGTGTACCTGTCCTTTGCAACAATATGTAACTATGTGTTCGTGCAGACAATACGTGGATTTGCTCATATGCCTGAGAGCAGACCATTCCCATCGCTTTAGGTGTCCATTGGGTCATTTCATTGTTGCAGCCTGTGTCTCAAACGTGGGACCCAGGCGACTTCCCCCTCGTGGGTCTGGCACCCTGTCAGTTTTGGCTTGGTCACGTGAGGAGAGACCGTGGCTGAGGCAGAATTCTGCACATTTAAAGTTGTATTTGCCTCTGTGTGTCTGGCTTTGCTTACAGGTGTGACCTTGGCGTCGGCTGGTAGCATACGAGTTGCAACAACGTTCCCTTGGCTATCAGTTCTCGCTGGGCTCGTTCTGCAGGGTCAGCAACTGTACTCTTGCATGCCCAGTGTTCATTGAGGCTCTTGCTTGCGGCCTACTAGGGCCTGGTGCATAGGTGGGGATGTTCAATGCACGGCACTTAAGTTGCGGTATCACATTGCTCCATAGGCAATATTATGTCTTCGTTGTATTTTCATCACAATGCATGGGTCAGGAGAAGCATCAGCAAGCATTTAGATGAGTGCTTTGGGCGTCTTGCGTTTCTGCATTTCGGAAAACCTATGTGAAAAATAATAAAGATGCGCGTCAGTGGGTGTGTCCGTCACCTACGTCATAGCACTGAGTATGTTCTTCGTGTGGATTGGTGTGGGGGTGTCCAGTGTGCATGGTTGCACGGGTAGTCTTGACAGATGGCTAGGTCGTCATGGCATCTCTAACAATGCATTTCCTCACTGTTGAAGGGCTTAGTAGAGTTCATCCATGCCGCAGGTGTCGGCTTGGGCAGGCTGGTGGGCACATCCGTATGTTCCTGTACCAGGGTATTTGGTCGTCTGGTAGATAGGCAAATTCATCTCGTGGCGGGTGTCTGGGTCGCGATCCTCTAGGCCAGGGGCGCGAGGAGATTGGGGGGGGAGTCTTTTCTCCCATTCTCCCACTTCAGGTGATGCACACAACGCTGGCCCAGGGAATTATTTGGAAGTCCGACTCCTGGAGTCTGATGCCCAGTCGTTCTATTCATGGGGGTATCTTTGGCTTAGGCTTGCCAAATAGCAACAGTAGTGCTTGATGGTCCGTGATGAGGGTGAATCGGCGGCCAACAACGAAGTGGTGGAAGTTTTCACATGCCCATACTGCTGCGATGCTCTCCCGCTCAGCTTGAGAGTATGCTCTTTCCGTGGGTGACGGGGCACGGCTGGCGTAGGCTACGATGCGCCACTACGATGTGTCGAGGATCTCTGGGCTAGGATGGCCCCTAGGCTCACCGGGCTGGCATCCACCATGATCTTTTTCACACATAGGGTCAAAGTAGGCCAAACTGCGGTTCGTCACTAGCTCAGTTTTTTAATGGTATGGAATGCGCTGTTGTACTCAACAGTCCACACAAATGATGAGCCTTTCTTGAGCAGCGACCTCTGGGGGTCTGTGAGTGTGGCATAGCTGGGGAGATAACACGCACAGTTTCCCAGCATGCCCAGGAATTCGCTCAGTTCTGAGACTTCTGTGGGCGGGGCCAGGTTCACACTGGCTCCTATCTTGCACGGATCCGTCGTCATCCCCATGTCCGAGAAGATGTGCCCAAAGAACTTCAGGCTGGGCTTATTCATTTCGCACTCGGCCTCATTCAGGGTGAGGCCGGCTGACTGCAGGATTTGACACACTTGTAGTAGCATTGCATCATGCTGGTCTTGAGTCCTACTAAACACCAGGATATCTTCGCTGTAATTAAATGCGGTTATCACCATCGAGATCAGCCCGCAGATTACTTATTGAAATATTTCCGCCACCGATGATATCCCAAAGTTCAATTGTTTATAGCGGAAGAGTCCTTAATAATTTGCATGGGTCGTAATAGGTTGCGAATCGGGGTGGATTACCATTTCGTGGTAACCCCTATTGAGGTCAAGATTCAAAAAGCATACAGCCTGATTAAAGCAAATGATCATGTCCTCTGTTGGGGCCAGGGTGCCGTTCCTTCTATTGCTGTTTGGTACGCGCATGTCCACATATAGTCGCAGTCGGCCATTGTTCTTCGGAACCACTACAAGCGGTGACACCCACAGCGTTGGCCCAGTGACTCTTTCGATGTCATTGTTGAGGAGCAATTGCAGTTCTTTTGAAATTTGTGCCTGGAGGTGGAACCCCACACAGCGCAGGTGTTGGGGCACTGGGGTTACCGTTCGGTCCACATGTAGTGTTATTACTGAGTCCTTGAGCATTCCCACGCCCTTGAATAGCGCTCGGAATGAGGATCGTATGTGTTCAATTGTAATGTCGCAGTGCATCACCACTCCTTGTCCCTCGTTGGGAATCCCGATACCACCTCAGACTGGTGGTACCGGATGTCGATAAGGGCAAGAGCTTTTGCGGTGCAGTAGCTTAGGAGGCATCTGCCGATGGCCGGGCTCTGTATGATGTGTATGGGCGCAGACACCACTCGTCCATTGTGGTGTAATTCACACTAGAATTGACCTGTGGAGGAGAGTGGTGATGTTGCTCCCCATTGAAATATTTTTGCTTGAGATGGTGTGAGAAACGTGGAGGTGTCTCCTCGACTAGTCCCTGGGGATCTGTCATCCAGGTGGCCAGGACACGCCCATTGCTATTGGATCCAGTTCCTGTGGTGGACCAGTGCAGGAGGATCACCTGAATTGGGGCGGCGGGGGGGTCCTCGGGGAATGGAAGTGGGACACCGATGGGTGATGCTTGGTATGCTCTCTTATAACACCCTTGCCCCATTTTACCACATAGGATACCCAAACTCTGCCCCGGCCCCCCTTTTCCGACACAAACACTTTCTTCCACTACTAAAGATAGCGGACTAACACCAGAGCCGTTTACCTGACATGTCCCAACACAAGGGTCAGGCATAGTCGGGCAATTGGTAACCATGCACAACTGACGGCCCGTTCTCTTCCCCACAGGGGTAAAAGGTGGAGCACGGGAGCACACTACCAGCAGGGCAGACCACACAATGAGACTGCTATTCCAGGACAGCAGTTCAAGAGGAGGAGAAAAGTGGTGAGAACTGAAGGGAGGACAAGGACCAAAGCTACCTTGCCCTTTTTGACCCAGACCTGCGAAGCCTCCGTGCAAGGAATTGTAAGACTGCGACTAATAGCCAGCGTGTGCTGTAGCAGATGTCAACGGTACACAGAGCTCTCCTACACTGATAACCAGGACTGGGAAAGACGCTTGCTACCTGGTACCGTCCTTGGCTCCAGAGAACAGAAAAGCCAAGCGGTGCCTCACTGGCAGTCAGTCGGAGGGAGAACCAATAAGAAACTGAACTATGTTGAGCGAAGGTAAGAACTGTCAACACCACAGGGGAAAGACCAGCCGCAGAGGGGTACAGTGCCACGTGGGTGCTCACTCGAAAGGCTCTGGCTGATCCCACTTTAGTTAACCTCCGATACCAGAAGGCCCTTGAAGAGCCACAAGGAAAAGGTCAAAGTCTTGGAACCCGCAGATAATTGGAAAGCTGGAAAAAGCTAAGGGAAGTGAATCCGGCAAGTTGTTGCAACTAAGTGAACTGTTAAATTGGCAAACGTGAACCCGGCTGAGGGATGCCTGTAGAACTGGGTGAAGCATGATGCTTCGATGAACATTGTGGTGACAAGAGTGAACCGGACGGAATGTCCACAGTGGATTGTTTAAAAAGAAATTCAGACTTGTGAATGCAACAGGTGAAGTCTTTGGAATAAAAGCTGTAGTGAACCCGACAGAGGGAGGCTAACATTTGGGAACGGTCTGAGCCCGGAAGAGGGGGGATCCAGGGGTGAGAAGTCATTGCCCAACGTGCATACGGAAAGTAACTTTTTTTTTGTTTTGTTATTTTGTCCATTAGGTCCTCGAAGGCAAGAGACTTGATCACCGAAGACCCTGATACCACAGAACTGTAGCCTCGTGCTGGGAAAGCCAGAGAGTGTGCTGTGCTCAGGAGCCCTGCCTTGTCCCAAGCTCAAAACATGGGGAAGGGAGACCCCTGGCCATAACAGCCTGACTTATCAGTTACAAACACTTCTTTCTTTTCTTGTGAACACTATCCCACACTACTTTTGTAATTGGCTGTAAGGATTGGCAATAGGTGTTTTTTTAAAAAAAAATTTAAAAAAATGTGTGTAGGCCTTATATGGTTATATGGTCGTAGCTTACTCCCATCTTGGATTTAGGTTTAGATTAGGCGTTTTTCAAACCCATTTATACAGTTTAATAAACACCCTTGAACTGTGATCACTTGTGTCCCTCTTTACTGTTGCCACCATGAGTTCCTAACGGGTATAGGTCCTTGATCAACTGATGGAGGGTCTTACTCCTTAAATCTACAGTGGCCCCCCTTGTCCACGATGAACTGGTGATTAAGGTCCCATATCTGGATGGCCACTCTCTGGGCAGTCCTATGGTCGTCTTCATTGCTAATGATGCGCACATACTCCCTGCTGTATCGTTCTAAGTGTCTATAATCTTCTTGGGGGGTACATACCTCCTCTTTGTTCTGGTGAAAGATTCTCATATGGGTCTCTTACATAGCTTAGTCCCTCTCGCTCGTGGTGATGTACTGGTGGAAGTGCTGAAGTGAGGGGGAGGGGTATTCTTATTCCTCCTGATGCTGCGGCGGCATCTGCAGGGTGAGCTCTTCCATCGCTCTCACAAATCTTGTCTGGTTTCGCTGTGTGAGTGCGGGACTTCCTGGTGGTGAGCATGGGTAATTTTGTTCAGGGAACATTCTGTTAACAAAATTTTGGGTCTGCTCTGGGCGCCCATCAGGACATCCTGACCCAAAGTTTCTGTAGGCGGGGAGAAGCACTGTATTTTCCTTATACACCGGCTGAAAGTGGTTTTCTCGCCCACATTTCATGCCCATTTGTCCCCATGCTGGGCACTGCCCCGGTACGGGAATTCAAGCCACATCTATAGCATGTTTGTCCTCTTGGTATCTCTGACTCTGGCCGGGTTGGTTGACTCTTCATGGGCCACTTTGGTTCCTCACACCTCCGGACGGTGCCGTCAGCATGGCAGCTCATGTTTCTGGTTTCTTAGGGTTCTCCATAGCAGCCGTTTGGACATCTACCCTTTCGTAGATTCTATCTAGATCCATGATTTCCGGCAGCGGTAGCAGTTACTTTAACAGGTGCTTTCTGGATGCTGACTAGGTACACCATTCAATGAAGCGAAACCGGATGGCTTTGTTGCTTGAGAAGTTTTCAAAGTTGTAATGTGTGATTTTCTTCAGGTGCCTTAGCTTTCGTAGACCCTATTGGGGAGCACCACCAGTATTTTGTTTACTGCCTCCACCAGCATCATATGTCGTTTTTTTCTTGTAAGGTCATTGTCTTTATAGAGCTCTTTCTTTTCCCGCCAGGTTCGTGAATATGTCTGCAATGTTAGGTGAGCCCTGGTCTCCCACCGCTTCCATCCATTCTTCCCATCTGTGGCTTTGGTTGTGTTGGGGCTGCAGGGAAATTGGTCTTTGTTTCCTTAGGAATGTAGCCCTCGACGACGTAGACAGTGTATTGGCGTTCGGCACTGCTGCTGGCTCCCCCAAATTTTCTTGCGCCTTGTCGACCGTTTTGTACGTTGCTTGTGGTTACTATGATGGCTGCTGCAGTTGTAGGTATTCTCGCCTGGAGTCACTGTGGTCCTCCCTCTCTGTCACTGTCTCGCCAACTTCCAGGGTAGTGTCCTTAGTCTGTTTTATAGATGCTTATGCCCACTTCTTCTGGCATGTGTGCCTCAGCTCCTTCCTTTGCACTGAATTCCCACCTCCTTCAGTGTTGTATAGGCCCTCTCTCCAGGCTCAATCTGGATACTGTGCCCCTCTAGGGCAACGTGGGTTGACTCTAGCGCTGTCCGTGCAATGCACGTTGCTCCCGATCCTCCTCCTTATTGTATTGCTCCTGTGTCGTGGTTCACTCCTTGAGTCCCTCTGCTGCACTTCTGCGGATGAAGCGACTCTGTACAGTCTTCCCCTTGCAGCCTTGTCCGCTTTCTTAACCCGGTAGTGGCACTGCTGCAGTGGGTGTTATCCTCTGTCTCCTTGATCGTCGGGCCCACACTCCCGCTGTTCGGAGCGGGCAGTGCAGCTGGTGAGCGTTATCCCTCACAAGTCTCTTCTCCAGTCTGGGGCGTCGCTGGCACAGCAATGACGGGCGCGGCGGCCCTCTACGCGAGGTCCGTTGCCAGTTGTTTAGGCTGTCCCCCACCCTAATATCTCACATAGAAACAGAACCAAGTTAGCTGCAACCTCCTTTCATTAAACTACCAACAGAAATTGCTTCCCCTGCTCCTCCCTTTCCTCCCTGCTCCCACGCGCCCTCCCCTTACCAGTGTCCCCTAAAGGGCTGGTGTCTCTTTTCCCTTCACAACAGTAGGGAGGAGCAATGTCGGGGTGAAATTTGGGATGAGTAAGATGCTCAGGAAGGCATTGGAAGGAAAAAGGAGGAACCACCATGTATACAATTGGACCACATATCGTGGTACTCTACTGTATTTTATGGGGCGCTGCAACAAAAAGAGAGCAGCTGGAGAAAGGAGTTTGCCGCTCCAGGAGGCATGTCTGGAACGTACTCATCCCATGGAGAGCCTGGCCATGCTCAAACCACGCCCAAGAAGACAGACAACAACCCCCTTCTTATTGCCTTCCCTAGGCCCCCAACAAACCTTTTGGAGGGGTAGCATGTCAGAAATCCGAATTTGCCAAATGTGTGGTTGCTCCCCGAAAAGTGAGCGAAACGGCTTTTAATTGTGGAATTAAAAAAAAAAAAAAAATGTGGCATCCTATTACCAAAATGTTTTTTTTTTTTCTACCAAACCCCTAGGCTTGTGCTTCTATGCAAGCTACTTAAGGGCACAAAAACTGTCTATTGCTTTGCAGTGGTCAGACATTCCATAGTGTCATGGTGTGCCAAGGCATGTACAAACCATGCCAAAAAACGGTGTGAAAAGCCCTTCTACTTGCACCACAAACGACCAGATTCTATATATGGGAAAGCTGGAAGGAAATATGGGATTTCTTTTATTTTGCTACCACTGTAGTTTGTGTTGCTTCTGTGCCAGCTTATACATACCCTTTCTAAAGAAGGGTTATGCATAACTTTTCTAAAGCCTGTCCTTTGCCCACCTCTGAAAGAGGTTAAGGAGGTTTAACTGTTGGGCTGTGCCCGTTTCATCTTTATTATTGGAATCACTGATGTATTATGAAGAGGCCGTTTGGCATGTAGTCTAGTTCGAAACATCCCGTGGCATTACATGGAATGCAAAAGGGGATAAGACGGGTTGGGCTAGCGGAGGCTAGTGGGGATTGGGGGAGGCAGGGAAAGGAGCGGGGCGAGTGGCAGAGGCTCGGGTGATGCAACAAGCCCCCCCCCCCCCGAACTCCCAAGTACTATATGGGGTCGTTGGGGAGAGCAGGGAGTGAAATGACCTCCTTTTCAAAACTTCCACTGCACCAGAGTCTGGTCATAATGGGAGTTGCGAAAAGGCCACATAGGACTAGTTGCGGAGCCTGAAAGCCACTAAGGAAACCAAACAAAGAAACGTGAGCCATGACTTTACAGGGCAACCTTTGATGTCCATTGCAGATCAGGTGCTGCCAATGTGGACGCGAAAGCAAGGAATGAGCATGGAGGAAATCCTCCTTACAACAACGAGGATATTAATGATGTATGGCCTTACTGCCGCTTTCCTCCAACCTTCAAACACACTAGTGGAAATGGCTAAATTCTTCTAGTACTAGAATCGTGAAACACTGGCAGTATCTTGGCAGTGTCCTGTTTTGGCTCAGCAAGAATGAGTAAACATTGGTCTTGAGAAAGTGTTCATGCACCGGCCGATCATGTTTCAGCATCATCAAGAAGATAAGTGAATAAAAGCATTTGTGATTACAAATTGGTAAATTTGGATTACGATTCATCGTAAAATACAAATCTTTGCAACAGCATTGGCATAATTGGCTACAAGTGCAAAATACGGAGCACGATCTGCCCAGTTGAGGAGTCCTTTAAAAAGAAAAAAAAAATTAAAAAAGCGGGGGGAGGGGGGACTCATTAACATACCAATTGAAAGTGTCGTCACCATAACTGTGTATATAAAGGTGCCCTCTGGAAAAAGTGGGGAGTGGGGGACTCCTGAAAGGTGTGGGGACTCGCCCACCTGCGTGTAATCTCGACTTGAGCCCTGATCTACCTGTGCCACACCAGGCAAAACGTGTCTGCATGTTTTTCCTATTCCTATATAACTCCTTCCTTGAGAAGCTTCAAAAGTGTCAAGTGGGGTCGTTTTTAAATTTTTTTTATTTTAAAATTCGGGCCCCCAAAGTACGCGATTTTCTAGCTAACTTGTCAAATCCCAAATATTTTTGTTACTTCGTTTTTCAACTTTTGCACCATCACGTTTTACAACTGTATACACCCAAAAATCATTACTGCCAGCATTTTATGTAATTATTGAATTTCAATAATCTACTTTTTGAGGGATTTTGATGGAAATTGTTGATATTGCAATTAAACACTAGCTGACTTTTAATCGTGAAGACTGTTCTTGCGCTCTCTTCAGAGCGAGCTTTAGTGAACATCTGTAGAGTTCACTTCAACCCACCTATGTGTAAACATTGTTCTAAAGCTGTAGTGAACCGCAGACCCTGTGTGGGTTGTAAGTTGTCCCGCAAGTAGTGTTTGTTTATTGGGAGGTATTGAGTGCTTGCACTTTCAACCCAGTTGGAACCGAGCCTGTAGATAGTCAAAGAGCGTTCCTTTTATCCAGCCACAGGCGTAAAACGGCTTGACTGGGATTCTGCACCCCCCCCCCCTTCGAAAACACGTTGGTACCTTCAAAATAGAGGTTAGACGGCAACCTCAAATTGGGAAACCCAAACAGTAAATAATGTCACCCTGCTATTGAGGCGGTTTATAAATTCACAGCGCATGGATACTTCTATGAATCATGTAACACATTTCTAAACCATTGATTTAAAGGTCAGTGACGAGCGTGTTGCAATCTTTGTTAGCCACCGCCTATTACTCATTGATTGACATGATCCCCATAAGGGGCATCAACTTCTAGACCAGTCAACATGCCTTTTTTTTAAATATCCAAAAATACAAAGGGGAAGGAACTAGAGATGGGTGGGTTTCATACCCTGTACATTATCCCAAACATGCTTTCGCACACCAGCTGTACAGGTTACAGCAATTATTTCTTCATTATGTACTTTTATTTACTATAAGTGGGCCTCCAACCATACTAAACTGAGTCCTCTGTTACTACTATCACCCCTACGTGCCGGTGTTGTGCCGCCTATCTAGGGTGAGGGGACAGTGAGCGGCTGACCCTATTGCTCCACAATATATTTAAAAAGAACAAGGGGACACTTCTGTCCAATGTATGTACAGAGTTCTACCAAGGATCACAATTCCTTTAATCGTCCAGCTCTAAGAAAGTTCACTGTTTTAAAAACACGGTTTACTTCTAAAAATGTGTACTCTAGTAGTGCACATCTTATATTTTTAGATTTTGAACATGGGGTATCCTATTATTTTGTGGAAACCCTAAATGGTATTGGCTGACTGATTTCAGTGGCACATGTTGGTATGGCCACTTTCTTCAGGACCTTGAATGATGCACGGACTAACAAAAATCAGTGCATCTGCTGTCAGAATTTTTAGGCAAAGATTGTGGCTGCGCCTGTATCGCAAGACAGGAGGGGACGGATGACACTGACATTTACTACTGGTATAAAATGTTTCTGGAAAAAGTGTCCTCAAAAGGTAGCTGAGTTTACCCACACTATGGCACATACAGCATCAAATCCAGAAGCTGGGTAATCTGTGTTTGTGGTGATTAATGGTATCTCGGCACAATCAAAAGTATTGTCGGGCTTTTGGATGGAGGGGTTAGTGTGTTCATTGCTTTTACTAGAAGTTAATCATGTAAATTCACATTGGCTTCATGGAGCAGGAACTGCCAGCAAGGCCTCTTAATCTCATGCCTGATGTGAATCATGCTCTTTACTCTTTTACCTGGTTACTCTTAGTGCGTTGTATAGATTGGGTCTACACTGCGCGGCTGGAAAATAGTGGGCACGGTATGCCCGATCTCATTTAGTGAGCTGACAAAGCCAGATTCCATGTGGCATGCATGCGCACTGGGAGCCACTACTCCCCTTCTTTTGCCGGGACGCCACATTGGAGTGTGGTGACCATAATGAAAAATATTGGGCTGTTGGGACAATTCCTGTGCGTTACATGAGTAACCCCTGTGTTGCCACCCGTAACGTGTGAGCACATCACACAATATGCTTCATTTTCTGCTTCCGAACTCTGACATGGTCAGAAGATCAATTTGATGAAAATAAATTAAATAATTGAATGTTATAGGGGGACATGAATAAGCCCATATTACATTTTGTGGTACCCCGAGCGGGGGAATACTGTTCCTATGGTTATCGCTCCCGACTTTGGTAAACGTGTGATTGATTAATCAATCTGCAGGTCCTTCAATTCGATGCTGTTAGATTGATACTCGTTTGCATTTTCATGTCATATAGATACTGGTAGATGTGATTAACATTATTAACTTGTAGTAAAGCAATTAGCATGCTAACCCTCCATCCAAAAGCCTGACACAGTACTTATGTTTGCGCCCAAGTACCATCACCACAAACACAGAGGCCACCTTGCTTCTGGATTGGCCGTTGCCTGTGCCATAGTGTACATTCAGTAATGTAAAGATTCAGATCTCATCTTTAACAATAAAATGGGTATTCAGGTCTGTAATGTCTTATTAAGATCAAACAAGCCAGATTTCCAACTCATTGTTAATACTTTTTCCAAGCCTTTTTGACTATCCTGTCTTCATTGTTGGAAAAGATCAAGTTAGAATTCAGGGGCGCTCGCATAATATTCGCAGGTAACTTGAACACCCAGTGCATCCAAATGACAAAGGAGAAGGATGCAAAGAGATCTCGGAGATTCTCTGCTAAGGGAAGAAGGTGGGTGGAATTTTTGAGTGATTATGACCTAATAATGACAAATTGTTTGGTTGTGGGGGATTTCCCACCGGCACCAATTTGGCACAGAGGGAAGTCCTTCTCCACAATCGACTATTTTTTTTTGTCACAAGCGATCATGCCTTCCTGGAGCTGGCGCTTTCTGAGATGTCCATCATAAGGACGGACAGACGGATACAGGAAACATTAAGGAAGGGGAAAACAAGGCTGTATAAATATAAATCTGAAGGTCAACATTTAAATAATAAACCAACAAGAATCTCTGAAAAGGCCCAATCAGAAAACTGCCACCCTGAAAAATGTGTAAAATGTATTTTGCCCATCATCCCGCCAAGCCTAGTAAAAGCTGGGAAGCACCTGTCACACTGCCATACATTTGACAGGGAAACATGGGAGAAAAAGATACTTTTAAGACCATTATGAATGCTGAAGAGATTACACTTGAGATCTGAGTCCTATAGAAAAGAGGCCAAGCAATTAACAAGCGATTACAAGTATTGGTCAATGGGTGGGGAGTTGATGTTGAGTATAGTTAGTAAAAACAACTCAAAACCTTTGGTCAAATATTAACCAACCTTAATCGCATTCTAGCACTGCCCAGTGCAACCTGGTGACAGAGTCCAAGCGGATCGAATATCTTGCACAGTATTTTGAGAACCACTATAGCAAATTTCAAAGAAAATGTTCAGATGGCCCTTGGCAGTTGAATTTTGATACACACGATATTGCGCATCTTATAGCTAAATCATCTTCTAGAGCCGCCGGCCCGAATGGGTTGACATATCAAGTTGTAAAGAATAATATAGTCCTATGGTCCAGATTGCTAAACTGGCTTTTTAGAGAGATCCTTAAAAGGCAAATGTTCCTCCATCGTGGAAAACTGCGATTAGTCATCCTGTTTTTCAAGGGGGGTGATTGGCTAGAGCCAGCAAACTTTCACCCCATCGCCCTCCTTGATACTGAGAGCAAATTATTCATGAAATTACTGCTAAAAGACCTGGAAAGCTGGGTGGAGGATGCGCACATTTTGTCTAAATTCGAGACAAGCTTTAGAAGAGGTCTATCAACTGCCCTGAATGGGTTAGCTCTGAACATCATCGGTGAGAAAGCCAGGAGAAAGGGAGATCCACCATTGTATGAGGCCTGGGCAGACATTTAAAAAGCATTTGATCAGGTGAATAGGGATCAGCTTTGGAATAAGATATTCAGGTGGGGGTTCCCTGAGCACGTTTTAGCAACGTTAGTAGAACTGCATAGTGTGACGGGGTTGTTTGGGGGCCACCCTCTCTTCTTCAATCTGCATTTAGCAGACATGGGAACATCTTTAGAATCCTCAGCATTGGCCAGCCCGGAAATAAAAGGCAGTAACTACGCCACCCTATTACAACAAAAGCTGCTAAAATGGTCCATAGAAAGTAATCATGTGGACCCGAGACAAGCCGGCTTTGTCAAGGGTGTAGGATGTGGCCTAAATCTTCTACTACTGAACCTACTTAAGATGGAAGCTAGAAGAACTAAAACTAAAGTTTATCTGGCATTCATAGACTTCTCCCATGCCTTTTGATGGCATCAACAGAGGAATGTTGTGGGAAAAGTTAAGCACCTGGAACTGTCCATCAACCCCACACCAACACTACCGTCAAGATCAGACTGGACCAAAGTGGGGCCTTATTGCCCCAATCCACACTTATAAGGGTGTAAAACGGGGAGGCCCATTTATTTTTCGGTCTGTATCTGACATCGGTGATGCATTAAATGGAGTTTGCACATTTCCACCTAAGATCGACGGATCGCATGTCAGCTGGCTCATATACGCTGATTTAATATTCCTGGACATGACTCCCATTGGGTTACAGCGCAAATTGGATATCCTCGAAACCTATGTGTCAAACAATGATTTATAAATTAACAAACAAAAATGTGAAATAATGAATCTCCATAACTTGACGATGGGCGGGGGTGGAAGAACAGACAAAACAAACAGGTGTGGCGTCTTGAAAAAGAAAACATAAGAAACACTAAATATTTAGGTATGAGGATCAGTGCCAACATAAACGATGCTCCATGGGCGGAAACAGCAAAAAGTAAGTGTCGGCAGTTGGCTTGTCAAGCCTCCATCATAAACAAACAATATGGAAAATTCTCATTAAAACCAACTGTTGCCTTCTATCAGCAAAAGGTGGTACCAGGACTAAAATGTGGCGCGGAGAACGCATTTGGATGCTCATACGATCTGTGGGGCTCACTGGAAAACATGTTTTGGACTAGGGTACTTCAACTACCGAAAGGAACACCGACTGTATGCATACGTTATGAATTGGGACTAATTTCAATCCATGCAAGAATATGCTGGACTCTACTAAGCTTGTCTAGGAAAACGATGCTACTAACACCTGCTCCCCAAGTGCAAATATTTCATAAGCCTGGCAATGATAGGGTCTACACTGTCTTATCGGTGTGGAACAAACGATGCCTCGAGTCCTGAAAGAACATGATATTGAGCTAACAACATTGATAATCCTAACGCGGCAAAAATTGAGATCCGACTGGTGTCAAACATGTGACCTAAGACAAAATTCTCGGCTCTTGGAAGAGGTCCCCTGCGAAGCAAGAGCCTATGTCGAGTTGCAAAACTACTTCTATTTCCTGATCATAAATCAAGATCTCTGTACATGCAGTTCAGACTCAATGTGCTGCTCACTAAACAATGCATAAGTACATGGACACTAAATGTTGACCTAGACTTGAGTTGCCGATTCTGTAAATCACATGTTGAAACACTCAAACACTTAACGTTATTTTGCCCAAAATTACGGAGCCCTAGGACTCGGATCCTGGGCCCGATTATCAACAAGCATCAAACGTTCACTGTGGACGCTTGGTGGCAAAACATGTTCAATGGGACAGACTGAAAATTAATGTTTGCCCTAACAGTTTTCCTGAGAGACTTGAAGGAACGCCTTGCCGCTAACAAATGGGACTCAGAGCGAGATGCTTAGTGTCTCAACTGTAAATAGAAAATGGACACCTAGTTTTAAAAAAATTAATGTCAACTATTTGACATAGTTGTAAGATGGAGTGTGATGTAGTTTGTGTTTTTCTTTTATTTTTATTTTTTTTGGGTTTTTTTTTTATTTTTTAAAGGTTTGTATAAACCAATAAAAAAAAAATGGCAGTAAGATCTATTGGTTGGCCTATGTTGATGATCTTGTCTTGCTGGACAAAACGGCAGTGGGGCTGCAACGCCTCTTGAACAAGCTAGGGGAATATGCCAAAATAAACAGACTCTCCATTAACAAAGAAAGTCTTCAGACATGCGAGAAGGAGGGTTCGAAAACTCGGAATGGATACTGGAAGATCAAATTATACCAAGAGTAGAAATAATTAGCCTGGGAAATTTGATTATGCATCACCATCGATAGGCTGAGTGGAAATGGATGTGAATGGAAAACTCAATGCATTTGATACCTCAAATGAAAAAGGTCCTCTAAGTATTGCACATTTTCATTAATCCCTCTGATTAAATACTATGTGGCCAAGGCAGTTCCAGTGATTCTATTTGGGTTAGAGGCCAACCCCTTACTCGGGGAAGACAAATTACCAAAAACTGGAGGGACTAATTTGGAAGAGGGTCCTTGGGTTACCAAGTGGGCCTTTCAACCCCTTGCTTGAGATTCGAGCTGGGGTTGAAGTCCTTGGGATCCTTGGCAGATTGGAAATTGGTTTCCCTTTTTTGGTTGATTAAGAATGCACATCCACAAACATATGGATATATCAAGGACCACCTTGAACACTCCAAATCAATGCTGTTATCTAATTTGTAGTTAAGGGTTAGGGAGAGGCAGACACCAATCTCGAGAAATTGGTTGTTAATCCTGTAAAAAAATAAAAAGGCAATAGAACGGATGGATTGGATCTTAACTATTGAAGATATGCGTAGTTCAGTCCTTTCAAAATAATTTTCAATGGTTGATAAGAATTTGGCGCGTCTCCCAAGGTACCTCGTGAAATTTCCTGATTTTAATGCTTGGACAGATTTCCTCAGAATCTGGCCGAATCTGGTACACTGGTAAGGTTCTCGCCAGATGGGGGCAGGGGGAGACTGCCCATAAATTGTGTGCGATATGTATGAACCCGGAGAAGCAAACTTTAAAACATCTCCTAATGGAATGTGAGGGTACTTACTTCACAAGAGCAGCTTTGCTCCAAAGGTTTGTGGACAGAAGTGATGGAATACTAAAAGATATGTTTTGGGATAGGCTGATCTATGGGTATGAGATAGCGTTGACAATAAAGGTGGTACAGGTCTTGAAAAGAAGTAATCCTATCACCTGAATGTAGTGTCCTTTATATCTGACTTTTGTTTTTGGGTTCACTTCCTCATTTCTCTTTGGGTTGTGGTGGACTAAATTGTTCTCTTCTTGGTGGAAATTATATGTATCCATGTTAATGACAATGTTCTTTTTTTAATATTGTGAGGATGTTTAATTTTTGTTTCTTTTTGATACGTATATGGAAGTTTGAATCGGAGTTTGAGCATTATTCTTTTTGTAAAGGTTTTCGTAACCATATCCAAATAAAAAAAAGTATGCAGCTCGTCCAACCTGATCAGCCCCCTCATCTAGAATGATCACTCTTATCTTCTACTCAGCCCTGACTCCTTCAAACCCTTGCCGTCCCTGCCCTCTGTCCCAGGGTCCCACTTTGGAGCAAGGTAACCATCTTCCCTGATCCTTTCTTTGCTCTACTCGCTCTTCCCTGCCCAATCTCCCCCTCCAAGGAGGTACCACCTCCCTTTTCGACCAATGGCTCTGAGACGCTCAGTCCTCCCAAACCCCCACAAAACCGCTGTTCAACTGCACAAGTCCTCCCCCCAGGCGGTTCAACCCTTTCCTCAAATCCCTCAACCATCGCCTGTAACACTGGTGGACCAATTCTTCTGCCCAAGCAAAGCCACTCTGGCTAGGAAGACGAGAGCCTGTGTCACAGATTTAAAGACCGGACACACTCAAGACCAGGACTCTTTCCACTGTCCAGTGATATGGCGCACAATAAAAACTCTTAATTTATTGATATTTTGCTTCAGCTTTGAGAAGGCAGTCAACCTGTCTCACACCCCCCTTGACAATCACCCCGTGTCGCAATGGACCATGAACCAGGCCGGTGTGTAATAATGAAATATTTATTTTTAAATTCAAATGAAAATCGAACACATTTGATATAGGGCAGTAATCACCAGTGGGGTGATAATTACACAGCACTATGATAGAATAAACTTAATTTATCTTTCTAACCTCAGACCCAATACAAAATGAATGAATGAAAGCAAGATTACTTTTTGGTAATACATTTAGATGGCACCACTGTTATGCCTTTGCAACACTTCCCCACCAAACCCTTGTTAAGCAAGTTTTGGGTGGAGAGGAGTAGCAAGGAGTCAAATGTAAGAGGCAAAAATCAGATTGAAAATCCGACCTACCACCCCTGAATGGGAGGCCTAAATTGGAGGGAAAATCCTTGAAATTGAGCAAAATGGCACTCGCAATTCACTGAATAGTTATTTTGCATGTGCAGTTGAATGGATAAGACAGGAATTTGTTCGGCTAGGCTAAAGAAGCAAGAAAGCTTACAAGCTACAAGGCAAGGTGCTAAACAGCAGCATAGAGGTAAGAAAATCGATTTTTGGTTTTACTGATGTGGTACAAAGGCACATCTTGGGTATGATCCTAAAGTGAAATGGTGACTCTTGATGGGTGATTGTATGGGATTCTTCATAGGAAGGGAAAATCGGATTTTAAAAGGGAAACCCTTCCACGGGCAAACTGTTTTGTTAGCAAAATGATTTGTTCTTCTGCAACTTTATTTTATAGGCTAAATGATATAAAAAAGACATGGTACTCGAGGATGTCAATTTGCGAGGTTAACCTATTCATGCTGCGTTCATCCCTATGGGAAATTAATGAATGTATTCAAAATAGTGCTAAGGACTTCTACAACAGACTGAAATGATTTGGAAAGAATTATGTTAACACATGGAGACTAACCCAGATTCTTCTAAGGACAAGATACACAGAGGATTCTGCCAGTTTTAGTTACTAGGGTATTTATAGGATTTTTATAGGGTTGGGGATTGCAAGATAACGCAACAATGTATGCCGCTTTTTGGTTAGTGGGGAGGGTGATAATTACAAAATGCACTTCAATTTGGTAGTTTGGACAGCTAACCGGGTCGCTGGACAGCGGGACAAAAATCTGGTCACTGCGCAGCAGCTGGACTCTCCTTAAAGGGAACAGCAGGACAACCGGGGGTTCGGTCACGGTGGACAGCGGGTTGCATCAGCTGGCCAAGGACGGGTCTGGTTACTGGATTCTCCCCCAAAGGTTTCAGCAGCCTTTCCCCCTGAATTATTTGGATTTTAGTAGGCTTTCATTCTGGATAGGTGTTTCTGCCTGGATGGGAGGTTTTGCCTGGATCTGGATCAGCTACCTCTGGCCTGGCTCTGGAGTCTGGAGTCTTGCAGGGTGAATGTTTTTCTGGATCTCTGGATTTTAAATGTTGGAATTTTGGATGTCTTAATCTTGAATGTCGGAGTTTGAATGTCCTGACTCTGTAAACTTCATAATCTTTATAAGCAGGATGACAGAGTTTTAATATGTGGGCGGAAGTAACCTGAACATACCTCTAAAATAGGTCAGGCTGTGGATGTCGCCACCCCCCTGTAGGCAGATTGGTTCCAGAGGAGTGACCTCAGTTTTAGTGTGTGGGGGTTTATGATGTGCTTTGTTTCACCACAGTTACTTTTGCCAAAATCATTTATGAAACAAAACCCTTATATTTACAATTGCTATCTTTATGAAAATCAGATGGGCAGATCCCATATTTTACAAGGGACATGCCCTTACCAACCCCAAGCCTGTGTGATGCTGCTTTGCCCTTCTGGCATTCTTTCGCAATTTCTATGGAAAACAATTCACCTAAAACACTACAAATGATGCACAGCAGCCTATCAATGCTGGGCATATTTCCATTACATTTTACATCTGTCATGTACGCTTTCCCCAGAAATGCCCCTTTAATGCCATTCACGTCTCCCACATGCTAAGAAGACCCATATAGTCTCTTCTTGCTGATGCCAAAATTGCATTAAAAAACCATCATTTCACATTACTGCTTATCCAGATCACTGTAATAAACATCTTAATATGAAAAGTCTTTTGTCAAATGGGCAGGCTTTGTCCCCCCCACCCCTCAGCCAAATGCCATTCCCTGGTCAGCTTGCACAGGGGTTGTCAGGACTCCTCCTTTGAAGTCCTTCAGTTTGAATGCAGGGGATTTCACACTTCTGAGGCAAACACATGGGTTAGAATCTCCCTTTGTCCTTGGGAGCATCTCTGTCAGGCAGTCTCAGGCACCCTGTAATTATCACACCTGTCAACCCAAAGAACAGGGTCCCTGCCCTGGCAGTATCAAATCACGGGGAGGTGTGCCCTTTGGCCTTTAAGCCAAAAACTGGTCTAACAGGAATTCCTGATCTTCCGCCAGGCTGTTGAGGTTCTTTTTGTAACGAAAAAGAAAATATACAGAGTAAAATATACCTATATTTTTGCAGCTTTTCTTCCTAAAATATATATTTGTGTTTCTGGGCATTTATCTTTCAATTCGCTGCTTTACAAATCAAAGTAACATGGATTCATTTTACTTGGCTTTCTTCACATTTTGCTTTCATAGCTCTGGTCAGTTTCTACACACACGGATATGTTTAAGAAATGGGGAGAGAGAGGGGTAGAGATAGGGGGAGAGAGATGTGCTTTGGGTTCACATGCAGAAAATAAATGCAGCCATTCTTCTGTAACTGCTAAAACAGCTTTGTGATGAGTGATTTCTGTTGGGCTGGTAAATTTACCCCACACCTACATATTTGAAATCTGGAAAGCCAAACATGCCTTCTACACCTCCCACATCGCCAATGCAAGCAACCCATGCAAGAGCTCCACAAGATCATCTGAGTTCAAGACCCCCCCTCTGCTTGTTCTCTCCGCCCATCGTTTCGCAGGAACTGTGTGACTCCCGCTGCGACCATTACTTCAACATAGCTGTCGATAGACACCCCTCAATCCATGCTAAACTAGCAACCCCGTCACCACCTACATTGACAGCCACACCTTCTGCTGCCCCCAACTTAGACCCTCTTCAGCTCCTTCTCTGCAATGTCACTTCATGAGTTCTCAAACCTTCTATCCCATTAGGTTCCCCGGGAGACCTGTGCCTGCTGGGCCTCCTCAAAAACATCCTCCTCCGCTTGTGCCGACACCCTCGCCAGATCCATAATCAACCATTCGCCCACAGCAGGTATCTTTCCACCTGAATGCAAAAACTCTTGCGTGAAACCACTTGTGCAGTAGCACCTGTAGCATTCCAAGTGCCCGATGAAATTATCAATAAACGATCTCGGACCCAAATAACCAGACTAACTCAAAGAATATGTCAAAATACTAAAGTATGATCTGCTCAAATCAAGTTGGGAAACTTTGTGAACTACCAAATTGCAGCTCGCTCACTC
Organism: Ambystoma mexicanum; assembly: GCF_040938575.1. Lineage (NCBI taxonomy): Eukaryota > Metazoa > Chordata > Amphibia > Caudata > Ambystomatidae > Ambystoma > Ambystoma mexicanum. Next base: position 155,320,531 of record NC_090941.1, on the reverse strand, counting down.
TTCAAATACATTTTTTATGCAAAAGCTTTATACCTCGATGTACGTCGGCCATGAAGTCATTCCTATGTGGCAAATTGTAAAAACCTATCCAAAGGAGGGATTGGTTAACGGAACATATATGCCTATACTTCGTTTAGATGTTAGTAACAGAATTGTCTGCCCTCTACCTGGTAGGCACGCCTTAAACTACCTCGAACTACATATAATATCGGATTAATAGTAGAATAACCGCAGAGGATTGGCTTCTGCAACAATGTATGGTGCATTGCTTCATAGGCCTTCATGATTGGTTGGCATTCTCTCCCAACCTTGGACACTCGGCTCATTAGCAGCACGTAAGCCAAATGAAACCCAGGTGTGGGGAACATAACCCCACTGCCCACTTGGCCAATTAGCCTACCACCTCATGATTTAGGCCCTCTGATCTTGGGACTTTAAAGGGAGTGAAGGTACATAGCTATCCTTGTCTGGAGCTTAATGAATAGGTGTTTTGTGTTCTTGCACCATGTATGAGGAGACCACGATTTTGGCCATGCTGACCTTTTTATTTAGTACTATTTGATTCAAATATACTGGGTGTCATTATTCCTCTTGGCCTCTGAGGACTTGGTTGCTCTGCCTTGCATATGCTTTCTGCATCTTTGATTGTTCAATGCTTGGTGCTTGTAGACGTACACTTTTTACTTAATATAAGAGAAATAAGTTGTGCGCATATCCTCATCGACTCCTCATGTGCCTTGCAGTTAGCTCTTGATGTGGCACCCTTGATCCTTAGCCAAACAGATATTCTTTGTTCCTCGCATAAAACTGTTTTGCAGTGCCCATCAGCTCTGCGGCCATTGTCTCTCTCTTCAAGGCTTCTTGCTTATTTAAACAGTCGACGCCCATATTTTCCTCATGGCCGCTTTACTCGTGTTATATTTTCTACTGCAGCAAGCTTCTATATGTCTGTACCTCGGGTTTCTGCGTATATACATCTAATAATTCTCTTTTCACATATCTTCTTAGTGTATATGATTTTTTTTTTTCGTATTTGCACTTAGTTACTTCAGTTTCATCTTCATTCTTTAAGTATTCACATGTCGTTTCAGTGCATCCTTGTGTCTCCTCTTTATGGTGTCACTTTACTCTTGTCTAATTTCACTTACAGCTCTTCTATGTCCAATGGTGTATGCAGACAGCCTTCCACCATGTCAGTGTGAGGGTACATTTGATGCGGTTGTCTGAGTGCATAACGTCTCTCGTATCTTCAGTGCAGTAGAGGGATGATACCTGGTGTCACAGTGTCTTCTGTTCCAGTATGATGGAGTTGAGGAAGCAGGCAGTAGAGATGACGTGTACATCTGCCTCTCTACACACTCCTAAGAAAATCTCTCATGACCTCCTCCTTGCTTTTGAATACTGCTCCGTCTCCAACAACCGCTTCATAGCCACATTACTAGACCACACGGCCTACTCCCAGCTCAGCCCCAGCTCAGCCTCTTCACCAAGGCCCACAGTCTTTTCAACCCTGCCAGGTCTGGCTTCAGACCCCTCTGTGGAACTGAATCCTCCATGGTTGCCATTTGAGAATACCTGAAAAGAAAAGCAGATTGAGGGCTGTGCTTCTCTCATCCTTCTTGACTTCTCAGCAGCCTGACGCAATTAACCACTCCATCCTCCCAAACAGACTCTTTGACCATGGCATCTTCTGTTGCCCATGCCAAGCCTCTGAAACACCCCGGTCTGAGTGATTTCACCCTTTCTCTCACTGGTATGCGGCTGCTGCACTGGGCGCGTTGGCTTTTCCTCTTCAGTTCTCATTCTTTCTTGCCCCACTCCCTTCCACCCCCCCCCACTCGGACCTCTGGCACACAGTCTTCGCTTTCTCCAGATTTACGGCAGGGGTCGACGGCCTCTGCGAGATTCCTGTGTTCTCCACTGCCAACGGGGGACACACAACACAGGGTTCTGCAAAGCTCTTGACCCTCTTGTGACCCACTGTGGCTACGGCGTCCTAGCAGCCCTTCACTTGACAGCGTCCTTTCCACCGGCCCTTCCTCTGCCTGCTCCACCTCCAAATTGCTCCACTCTCCTGCCCAGCTGGATCTCTGTGCTTCTCCATGGCCTCTTTACACATGTGAACCATTAAGTGGCTTGACCATGATTACTTCTGTCAATGGAAAATTCTGATCCTCATAGTAGTCCTCCTCCTTGTTCCAGTACCAAAGTGGTGTGCATTACTCCTAGTTGCCTTTTCTTTTTTCCTGTCTTAAAGGGATATACATATGGGACAGCTGGAGTGTGTGATAATGGAGAAGACGGATAATACCCTACAAAGGTCGTGGGAGGGCAGGGTGTATTCTGACCAGGGAAAGACATGCCTCCTCTAAAGGCACCTTTCCTCCACTCCCCAAGGACCCTCCACTCTGTGGGATATTTTGACCCACTCAGCTGTGCTATGCTACATCACTTTGCTGCATTAGTGCAAGAAACAGTTCAAAATGGCAGTGCTGACTCCTGTGCGCACCAAGATCTCGAAACTGCGTTTTGTAACCACCAGAAAATGGCTGCCCCGCCCTGCCAACACACATTTCAGGGTGGGTGGAACAGAGTACTCCCTGCAGGAAGGTGCCATGGTGCTCTGCAACATGTTGCATGGAGCAAAGTGAAGGAGGCAGCATCATTGTGCTGAAAACCCAAAATGCCTCTTTAGAATGACGCTTTCCCAACCTTAAAAGTGCTGTTTTGGCGCTAAATCCGTCATTTCTCATGAACCACTGTGATTAAAAAGGCCCTGCAATGCCCAGCATCATCCATTTTTGGCTCGGAGGAAACGAGCCTCATTTGAATGACAGCTCGTCAAAAGTATCTTTGGAAAAGCAACCAGGGACTGTATTTTCATTTTACACTGGAAGCGCGGTTAAACAAGTTTATCTAAAGGATCAGCTGTAAGAGAGATACTCTAAACAGATGCCTGATACATGTATCCTTGCTGCAAAGTGTATATTTGCTGCAGATGAAAACCGAATTTAAGTGAATAGTAAAAATGTGCTTTTTCCTGACTGAAGAGCAAAATCACCCATTTAAAAGTACATTGTTGTGGAAAGGCTTGCTCATTTAGAAATGTAAAAATATTTCTTGCTGGTAAAAGTACTCCTATAAACTGCTTTGATTCCATAGGTTTCAGTCAATATTTAAAATGAGAAAATAAAAGCTAAACCCAGGATAAGTTGGTAAACTATATTTAAAAAAAAAAAACACTTGCTCTGCCAGTGCTAGCCCTGAGAAAGGGTGACACCTCATAAACTGCTGGCACAGGAAACGCTAATTGCTAGCTTGGAGGCTTTGAATACCCAGGACAAAAGGACTTGCCAAGTCGTAATCCGACATTGCTCCAGGAGGAGACAATAGCAGGCTAAGACTCTCACCTTTCAAGTGGGAGGGACAGTAAACTTGAGTCAAGAGAGAGGCCCCTCGTCCTGCTTCAAAGGAATTGACATTTGCTTACAGTTGGGGAGAAGAAAAAAAACTGATAAGTGACAATAGACTTCCTTTTGGTTTTAAAAAGCCTATTTTGTAACTGAACTTTCAAGACATTTTAACTTTGCAGCAAGACTGAGGAAAAATATGAAAGTTGGTAATTTTAAATCTAATTTTATGCTTTTTCTGTGAAGGCTTGGTAGAACTTGCTACTGCATAAGGAACAGAAGTTGTAAAGAATAACAGATTGTGGGGAAAGTATTGCAATTGCGCACATAGCATTTTGCACACACATCCCAGGGGTAAATGCACATCTATGTACAAAATTGGGAAATTTTAGGCCAAATCTTTATGGTTAAGATTGCCAGAATGTAGCAGAAAGGCAAAACCAGGTCCCACAGACTTGGGGTTTGGATTGAAATGTGACCCACAAAATATGTAACCCGTGTATCTGATTTTCTCAGAGGTTATCACTGTATAAATATGTATTTGTGGTAAAATTCGACTTTGGTTCTAGGAGCTAGGGAGGTTTCTAGACATTGTAAAAGTAACACCATAAACATAACATCCTTTTCTGTGATGCAATCAGCAAAGAGCAAGGTGGCAACTATGCTCTTGCCCAATCCTATTATGGATGTGGACAGTAAACCTGCCCCTGCCATATACTTTAGTGATGTCATTTGGCATGATAAATAAGGGAACCTGACGACACACAGATTCCTAACTTTCTTCCTGAATTCCTGTGTGGCGTCCTGTTCCTGAATTCTTCATCGTCCTTTATCCGGATTCCAGATTTTCATTGCAAAGCCAAGGCCTATGTATTGCTGAACCCTTTTCATCTAGGCCTCAAATTCTAAAAATCCCAAAAACCCAAGGGAAGCATTCTGATCCAGCTGGCTTGCTACTATTAAATGCATGCCTGCTCCAAACTCGCCATCCCGCTGATCTCCAGTAATCAGAAGGGCCAGTCCAGTGCAGTCCAGTCCAGATGATCCTGTCCTGCCCGAGTTGCCTAGCTGTCCTTGGTTAGCCCCAATCCGTGTGATGACCAGAACCCTTGACGGTCCAAAATCCTAAATTAAAGTGGACTTTAAGTATTAATAGGGATCATAGAAAACTATAACATATCTTGCCTTGTCCCATCCCAATCTCTACCGCCGATCCTTAATAACTTAACATTGTCAGAATCCTTATTGCCGTCCCGTCCTCGATTAATTTTGTTGAGCGCCATTTCTTTAGTCATTTTTATCTTGTGTAAATCTTAGGATGGATCACTTACTTCGAGAGATCCGACTGGTTCTGCCGGGGCGAGCACTAGAGATTTGGTGTTTAAGTCATGAATCAACTCCAGAGCTTACTTTCTCCCTCCTTGGTATTCCAGCCGCAATGCTCTATTCAAAGAGTAAAATTATAGTAAATATTTTCTTGTCCAAACTAAGTTTCTTTTCTGTTTTCACTACCTGATTTTTCTAAAAACGCCTCTCAGTCAACATTGCATATCTTCCTTGGTTTAATAGCTAGAGTCTTCATTTCAACTCTGGATTATACCTAAAACCGATAGCTACATTGCAAAGTTTTACATGTGTGGTTTTTTTGTTATAAATTATTTTCAACCTTCCATTCAGATTCAAAGTTTTTACTTTTGCTCAAACTATAGCTCATGGTTGTTGGTATCTCTCCCATAGAGATTTAAGGATTTTTGCACACATTCTTTGTTTTACACAGCCATTTCCCAAATGTCATTTTAAAGTGTAAGATTTCAAATCCGTTTTTCTCTTGTTTGGGGAGGGAAGGTTGGATTTGAATTCTGTCTTCCATTCCTCATTCCTGATTACCTGCTGCTTCCTTATATCTATTTAGAATTGTTTATTTGTGGGTTGAGGAATATTGCAGGGGGAAATCCTAACTTAAGTGCTATTTTCCCAAACAAGGCAAAAGTGTTTTTATCTGGTTTTTCATTTTGTATTGCTAAAAGAGTGAATTTAAGTGCTTTGCATGCCTTCCTATCTGTTATTGTCACCACATTGGTGATTGCTGCTCTCTATTTAAAATTCAAATCAAACATACTTTTAATGTATTACCTTTACCAAACAGCCTGAGTCCTGGTCCATTGTGACCTGAAGTATTTGAGAAGGGGTGTGATATGAGTGGTATCTCCCTCAGAATATTGAACCTATAGACCTAATAAAATAAGCATTTCAGCTGTGCCCTGCACACTAAGCTGAGACCAGGGTGTATCGCCTGATTGAAATACAACTCAAGTGATCCTCTCTCGCATATCCACCCCCAGGGTTGGATCCAAGAGTGATGGCACTTTACTGGCCACCAGAGAGGAAGACCCAAGGGGAGTAGATGGGAGGATGCCCTCAGGTTCCTCACACCATCTTTTGTGAAAGGCGCTATAACAAATGGCAATGAATGTGAAGATGTGAGTTGTCAAGTGCTTCCCAGTTGTTTTCTCCCTAGTTAAGGTCAGTAATATTTGGGAGTGTGTGGCTAACTCAAAGTATGAATTCCCCCCCAAACCTCCTTCCCCCTCGCCCTTCCACTGCATCGTTTGTTACTGGGATTATTTGTCTCTAATTATTTTTACATGATTTACCATACATTATATGCAACACACCAGATGTCTTACTGTCAGTTTAAAAAGTCAAAAATCTACACTATGAACTCTTTACCTCTCCTCCAAAACATTAATGTCTCTCATTTTCATTTCCTTGAATTGAGCATTGTTTGGGTATTGTGTGCTAGGACTCAGACATGTGAATAGAATTTCAGTGGGAGTGATTTTGTTTGTTAGGCAGTAAAATTATTTTACTAGCAGTTAAAATCTATGCACTCATTCCAGCCTGAAACTAAAGATGTCAGTAAACTGTGTGTGTGTGTGTGTGTGTGCGTGTGGTTTTTCTCTTTTTTTTTAAAAAGATTTTTTCATTGGAGGTTCGGAGCTTTGTGTTGCCACACTTGTTTGTGCTCTTCTCCTACCTTTTTTTTGTTGCTTTGGTTCCGTTGCACGAGCCTGCCTTGCTCGCTCTCTTCAGGCCACTTCCTCTGCCATTACTGCATTTCCCTGTATGTTGCATTTTGACTCTTCTCGCCAGTGAGCACTAGACTTTCTCCTTCTCTGCAATTACTTTTGGTGTTTGTCTTCTGCTCATATTGGTGGATATAACCACACCTTATTTGTGAATAGCTCCTGTCATTTCTAGCCGCTAAAATGGATGTACAGGTACGGTTGGTTACCTATTAACCTACCTAACATTTTAGAGCTCATGTCTGTCTGCTTTTGGAGTGCACTGTACAGACCATTGTAGGAAAATTCAAACTGGGGTTGAATCAGCATCATGTGCCAAAAAAGGACAAGGCACTAGCCCCTTCAATGGACTTCTAAACAGATTCATCGACATCTGGTCAAAATGTCAACCTTCGGAAAAGAGCCAGCTCAAAAGAATGTTATGTCGACCAGCACAATGTTTGACTTTTTCATAACAAAACGTAGTATTTCAAAAGGTAAGCATTACAGATGTTGCCTTTTATAGGAAGAAGTGATGAGTAGATGTGGCGGGGCCCGCGAACATGCCCTGTTAAAAGTGGTGAGAAGGGACCCCAACCAGAGTGTCGGCAGGCCCTCTCCTTACCAACCTCAACGGTGCTGCAGGCGAGGAAGACTCCAGCAGTGGTATGACACATCATGGTAAGCAGTTGGTTCCCAAAAAACCAAGCCGATGTAGGGACCGCCACACCAGCTACCTCACCTTAGTGGATGCAGAGATGGTTTGCCGTGAACCAAGGGGTGCAGCAACTCCCACAACACCGGCTGGCAAGAGACTCCAACAGCAATTTTGCAGCAGGAAGAGCGGCAACTAGTCGCCGCTAGAGGAAGATGAAATTGGCTTGGTAGCCCACCAGGCATTGTTTTGAAAGGGAAAGGGACCTATGAAACAGCCCCATTAGACCACAATGGAGTTTTCAAAGGGGGGGGGGGGAGCTTCCATGGAGGCTTTTGGAGAACAATTAGTCTTGAAGAGCGGATATAGGCTCTGTGTGAGAAATGAGGCAGGATCCATGTTGGAAAGGGGCGGGACTTTCCAGCTCTTGTAAGCTCTCCCATGGTCTTCTCCTTTCACACCCCCGAGAGCCATGTAAGTGACTTTACAGGGTGAGTATCCAATCCTGGCAGGAGGTGGGGATATAAGTAGGGGTGTGTGAATGTGTAAGCGTGGGTTAGTTGGGTGAGGACAGGAGGTGGAAGACGTCCAAGAGATCAGAGCAGGTAAAGCGTTTGGAGTGCAGAGGTTATTGTTAAGGAGCGGGGGTCTGTGGAGTGTTTGTGTGAGGAAGAGGAGACTGAGTAGAAGGGATAGAGTGAGGGGGGGTATAGCGATAGTCCTAGAAGTGGTGGTAGTATTTGGGAGTGAGGCAGCAGAAGTAGTGGGTGAAGGAAAGAAGTAGTAGAGTGCTAGTCTGTTGTAGAGTGGTGAGCAGGGCAGAATATCCCTGGGATTTGCGTGTGGGAGAGTGACCGTGAGTTGGAGTATGGGAGTAGCTATCGGCATAGAGTATTACAGAGCTTGAAAGGAGTGGGAAGGAAGTAAGATCGTGGAGGTGGAAAGGCGTAGTGAGAGACTGGAGGGTCAGTAAGGGAGCGGGAGGAGGAAGATAAAAAATTGATCGGGCACAGGTGCATAAGTGAATGCACGAGCGAGTGTGACACAGGGCAAATGAAGGCACTGTTCGACACTGTCTAACAGTACTAAGCGGGAACAGGCAAGGTAGAGTTAGAAGTTCCCTTGCGAGCCAGATAGCCGGCAACTTGGGGGGAGGAACGGGGGGGGGGAAACGCATGAAATGCAGAAAGAAAAGGGCAGATAGGGGTTACTGATCCAAACCATATTAACTCCCCCTGGCTAGGGATGTCTCCACTAGGGAGGTGGGAAACACCAGGACAGAGAAGAGAGAGGGGGGACACTAGTTCCAGTAAGATCCCAGTATGTCCGAATAACTTTGAGATTAATAGCCATTCTGATAAATTATTTTGTATTTAAATGAACACCCTTGCACTGTCTTCAAGAGTCTGTATGTTTCTTTGTGTCAGGACCACCTTGTCGCATAGAGCAAAGTGCATTTGGGTACTGAGGGGCAATTGGCGAGGGGCACTGTGTGGAATGAATGAGATTGGGGCTACGGGATTCACCACCATGTTGTTGCAGTCAATGGGGAACGTGAAGTTTGGCAGTTGAGGGGCACGGGGGTCTAGTCGCTTAAATGGCACTTGTAGTGGGAGTGCTGCACTGGGAGCCAGTTTAGGTCATTTGCAGTTGTAAATAGTTCTAAGTAGGTACGTTATGGGAGATCAACAAGTGAAGATGGGGCCAGACAGTCTTATGGATGAGGCAAAGGGATTTAAATTTGAGCCTTACAGCAACTGGGAGCCAGTGGAGGGATTTTAAGGCTGGAGAAGTGCAGTGCCAGAGCTTGAGGCCAAGGTTAAGCCTTGCAGCCCTATTCTGGACAAGCTGGAGGGGGCGGAGAGAGGAAGTTAGTTTAAGGAAGAGGCTGTTGCAGTAGTCCAGCGTAGAGAGTACAAGGGCTCTAGTGACGCTGAGCGTCTGGGGGAAAAGTGAGGAAAGGAAGGATACCTCTGATGAGGTGGTTGAAAGTGGGCCTTCTTGGCAAGGTCCAATATGTGAGAGAGGAAAGGGAGATGGGAGTCGGATGACTCCAAAGTTTCTGGCTTCAGTTGCAGAAGAAGGGAGAGAAGGGTGGTCGGAGTGAAGGGAGGAAAGAGGGAGTGGGAGTCCCAATAGAAAGGATCTTGGTATTGCTGGCATTGAGGCAAAGATCATTGGAGGCACACCAGGCCTGGATAGCAGGTAGGCAGTTAAGAATGGTAGAGGAAGTAGGAAGAGCATCAGCTGGACGTTTGAAGAAGAGTTGGGTGTCCTCTGCATATCAATGGAAGTGAGGGGAGAAGGTGGAGATAAGGTGAGCAAGCAGAGCGAGGTAGACATTAAAGAGCCAGGGCGAGAGGTTAGAACCCTGGGGAACGCCACAGGTGGAGATAAGGAAAGGAGAAAGGGCCCAGGATGACTTGGGAGGGATGTTCCGTGGGGAAGGAGGTCAACCAGTCCAGTGCCCGCTCAGACACCAAGGGTAGCATGGAGCCGTTTCATGAGGATGGAGTGGTTCTATCAAAAGCAGAGAAAAGATCAAGTAGGGTGAGAACAGCAGGAGAGTTGGTGTCAAGAGATGCAAGCAGTTCTTCACAGGTGTTCAGCAGAGCAGTTTTCGTGCCTCTGGATGCTCTGAATCCAGACTGATGGTCATGTAGGAAACCAACGAGCTCAGTATTCTGGGGCATTTGGGGGGAGGAGGGGGGAGACCAGCTTCTCTAGAAATTTTCCAAAGATGGGGCAGTAGTTAGTTGTACATAAGGGGTTGGCAGAAGGCTTTTACAGGAGGGGGTGCACAAGAGTGCTTGAGGGAAGAGGGGAAAGACCCAGTAGTGATTGCAGAAATGGCAAGAGTGCCAATGTTGTCCTTAATTGTTCTGGAAGAACAGGGGGAGACCTGTTTGGAGGAGACCTTCATAGAGTGGACAACCATAATGACCCTGTCCACTGAGGAGGAGGAGGAGGAGGGAACGGCTGAGGGATGATATAACGTGCTTAATACCCAGAGGTTTCTAAGCACGGACCGGTGATCGAACCTGTGTTGCTCCGTTTCGTCTTGCTTCCAAGTGAGCGTGTTGCCCCTGAGCCATCCTCCTGCACCAACATGCCTTGTGCGAACTGCATTTCAGTGTTTTGTTGATGTATTCAGTGTATTTTAACCCTTTAAGTGCCACTGACGAGCCGGCTCGTCAGTGGAAAGCACTCCAGGTTGGCACCAACGAGTCGGCTCGTCGATTTTGGCACTCTCCTTTGCTCAATCCCTGCAAGGCAGGGATCGAGCAAAGCTGTAATCCAACCCCCGGGCTATGTGAGGGGGAGGTCCCCCCTCACTGCCAGGGGGCTGGATTACCTTCAGTTTCACGTCGGCGTGCATAAAGCACGCCGACATAAAACAAAGTAAAATCACTGCAGCAGCCATTTTCGGCTGCTGCGGTGAAGAGAAGGTAAGAGACCACCTTGCTCCGCCTCGATCTCCGGCTGTATTTCAAGCCGGAGATCGAGGCGGTTATCGTTGGAAAGGGGAGATTCTCCCCTTTACAGCGATACGCATTGTGTGGCATTGCTGCCCGCGGATTGGGCGCAAGGCGCACGATCCGCTGGCAGCAATGCCACCGGATCAATACAGTGCCATGATGCCTACCTCCAAGGAGCCAGGTCCGACCCAGCGACCCCAGAGGCAGGCATCATTTCCTCCAGGGGAGTGCCAGCGGGCCCAAGCTGGGGCCCTTTGGACGCAGTCCTGGCGCCTTAGGCGCCAGGCTCATGTTGGACCTCTGTCCTGGCGCCTTAGGCGCCAGGCTCATAAAGCTAGACATGTGTTCAAGTGTTTTAATGTGCACTTGCCTGATGCAGACCATGCTGCCACATCCAGGCCCTCTTGAGGCCTGAATGGAACTACTTTACCTGTGGGACTACTTTCCACCCGGGTGTGGTTGGGGAAGGATACATTCCTGATCGGAGGAAGGGTACACACTTGGAACTTCTTCCAAAGCTATTTAAACCACACCCGATCAGCAACTCACGCTTCGCGTTGTTCTGCTCCTCGCAGCTGGACGCTCACCGTGTCAGCTCCTGCATCTGGACTTCAGCCACGCCTGTCAGCATCCTGGGTCACCTGCAAAGGGAGACAAGAGACCTTACCAGCTAAATCTGCACCACAGAGATCACCGACGATCCTGAAAGGGAAGGCATTATTTTTAAAAGCATTTTGTTACGATCGCTGCAGCGCTGCATTTCACTCACCTTTCCTGGGTTCCTCCATCTTCAGCAGCGATCATCCGGATACAGAGCCACTTCTCAGAGCCTAGAGAAAAAGACAAGAATAAGAGGTCAGAGAAGGGAATAAGACTTACCTGTTGGGTCATTCCCATTTCATTTCGGGTCTTGCCGCTTCCAGGCATTTTCCGGACCCAGGCCCCTATGGGGAAAAAAGACAGACATTGAATGAGCGTATGCAAAGACAGTTCCCGAGCGCTCATCCAGAACTAACCTGCCATTTACTGGAACTGCACGTTTCACTTCGGGTCGGTGCCATATCTTCGGCATTCCGAACCCCGGCCCCTAGGGGGGAAAAAAGACATAAGCATTAGCGCTTGCTGCAAAAAGACAATGAACATTATTATTAAGCTTGGACTTTTGAACTTGCAACAGAACTTTTACAGAGCCTTACCTGAATAGTCAAGCTTACCTGAACTCCCATCAATCCTCAATCCAGTAAAGTAACTGGGTTTCAACGCGCCCCTGCATCAGAAGCAGGATGGAGAGCTCATCCTTCCTGACCCTAAGGTGAGACTTCACGGGGAATCGTGGAAGGGTATCGTGGAGGGTTGGAAGAGAGTGGGAGGCTTGAGCATAACTCGGTCAGTAGGTAATACTCCCTTTTCACGCACAGGGGAGTATTCCTGCGAGCCGGAGAAGCCAGAGCAGAGGGCCCTTCCTGTCCATCTTCAGAGTCCTGCGCTTCACCATTGAAGAAGCATCAGCACTCGAAGCCAGACCTGCGCCTCCATGGGAATCAGCTGAGCGTCACATACAGATCCGTTTGTGATGCGGGGGGAGGGGGGGCTGCTTACTAGGTAAGCAGCCCCTCCCCCCGTGGCTCCAAAGCATGGGGCCACAGCGCCAGAGACCCCTGGGGGCAGATGATCACTGCCCCAGGGGTGAAGAAAAAAATCGAGGGGAGTTGGGCGGGGGTTTGGGGCCCTGGGGTATATGGCAAAAAGTGGTGTCCTTGGAAAGGGGAGGTTCTCCCCTTTCCAAGGACACCATCTACATGAGGCATTGCTGGTCACGGATCAGCGCAGAGCGCTGATCCGTGACCAGCAACCCACTTGGACCACCATGGATCCATTTGTGAGTTGGGGGGAAGGGGGGCTGCTTATAGTAAGCAACCCTCTTCCCCCCTCCAGGCCCCCAAAGCATGGGGGCACATGCATGTGAACCCTGGGGCAGATGGCTGACCATCTGCCCCCAGGGAATGTAATGATGGGGGGGAAAAACCCTACTGCCCCATGCATTGGGGGTCCTGCCCCACCTTTTGTGGTGGCCCTCTTCCCCCCCCCCCCACCCCAAATGGCTGGGGGGGACACCTCATGCAGCTCTCCCTGAGCCTCCTAGGAAGGGCTGCATGATGTGCCCCCCCTCCGTTCGGGCTGGGTAAGGAGAGGGCCACCACAAATGGTGGGACAGGCCCCCCAATAGATGTGGCAGTAGGGTTTGGACACCTTGGGGGCAGATTGGCACACTAATGTGGCCATCTGCGCCAAGCGAAGTTGGGTAAACAAAATAATCTTTAATCCCCCCCACCCCCCAAATGGAGGGCCCCACCTCATGCATCCCTCCCTGGGGTCAGATGCCCCTTCCTAGGAGCAGATATCTGCCCCCAGGGAGGGTTGCATGAGGTGGGGCCCTCCATTTGGGGTGGGGGTGGATGAGTGCCACCCCCCGTTGCAGTATAACATTCGCTGCCAATTTAGGGTGGCCATCAGCCCCGCCACGATTTTGTATTTTCTTTGTTTGCCCAACTTCGCTTGGCGCAGATGGGCACATTAGTGTGCCAATCTGCCCCCAGGGTGCCCAAACCCTACTGCCCCATGCATTGGGGGGCCCTCTCCCCCACCCCAAATGGAGGGGGGTGTACATCACACAGCCGTTTGTAGGAGGCCCAGGGAGGCCTGCATGAGGTGCCCCTGCCACCCATTTGGGATGAGGGGGGAGAGGGCCCCCATAAATGGTGGGACAGGCCCCCCAGTGGGTGGAGCAGTAAAGTTTGGGCACCCCGGGGCCAGATTGGCACACCAATGTGCCCCTCTGCACCAAGGCAAGTTTCGTAAAGTGGTGACTGGCAAGTCTGTTTACCATTACAACTGCTGGAGACTGAAGGCGGAGCAAGACTTTAAAAACGCACACTGCTACAGAGCGGAGCGGAGTGTTGCCTGTGTTCCCTGGAGACTCCCTGGGGCGTCGAGGGGCTCGAGAGGTACGCGAGAAAAAAGGCAGCTGCTTTCAAATTGAACTGTGATCGCCCGTACTCTACAACAACTCTACCGCAACCCAAGAGCACGGTAAGAGCTTGGGGGCAGCGGGTAAGCGCGAGATCAGGCGTAGCGCGGTGCCGAGCCCCGCACAGACCTACTCAATACCGTCAAACATCAATAATGTCAATGACCACGAGGGGCGTCAATAAAGCAAACACACGAGCGCAAGCCAAGCGAGGGCTGAACGCAGTGTGTATGTCAAGTGTAAACGAAAACCTCAATGGAAAAATAAGATTTACAATGCTTACCTCTGAAACTGCAGCGACGTATGAGGGGGGCGTATCTCCCCGAGAGAGAGGATCTAGGATGATGTCCGCGGCTTCATCCCAGCGGACTCGACTCGGTGACGAGTTGGCCGAGTCTGGGTCTGGGTCGTCCCGCGGGACCGTGGTGGCAGCTCAGCCGATACGAGAGAGAGGCACTAACATTGCCATCGAAACCATAGACGTAAGAAGTGACATCGAAAGTTAAAGTGAGCTAGACGAAGATGAAGACAAGGAAAATGTTGGGTCTACTGTGGGAGAGAGGCAAGATAATGCAACCACGATCCCCAGCGAGACTGAACAGTAAACCTTGCGTGACGCCAGGAAAAGGTGAGGGGGCACAGGCAGAATGCGCGCTGGGTGTGAATGGAAAGGCGGAGGATAAGTGGACCGGGGACATGAACACTGAAATATGTGTGGCAATGATTCATCAGGTAGAGAATATGCAGCACGAGAAGTCCCCCACTCCCTATACCACTCCCTGTAAGCCGAGGGACGGCGAGCAGACCCAAGATACTGGCCCCATGCGACAGCTCACGATTAAAAACATTACGAACTATCAAAGACCCTCGAACTCGGATGAGCAACGAAATTCGAGCTCATCACCGAAACTATTGGCATGGTTAAAGGTGGCTGAGATGCATAAACCACCTCTAGTTAAATCAAAAGCAAAGGAAGGTCCTGATGCCTCTAACAGAATGGACGAAATTGTAGAGACATGGTCAACCCAAGATGAATGGAGGAAAAAAACTGCATCACAAAACACAGGATCGAAAAACAATATAAATCCAGGAGAAAGAAGAAATTCACTAGGGATTGCAGACCAAGTATTAAAAGACTTGGCAAGGATGAACGCCAGCCTAATACAGTCACGGAGACCTTCACAATTAAGCTCTAATGGGGGCACTCCACGACTCGTGGAGATCCAGTGTCCTAAACACAAGAGCATTCACAAAGTAATGAGCCTTAAAGCAAACTCCCCAGCATTCGAATCCAGAAATGAAGAAATCACGGTGTCTCAGAAGAGGAGTCGAAGAAGAGAAAGCTCTGAGAGTGATGAGGATAATGTGGATAAACGACGTAAAAGCAGAACCCAAGGAAGAACCATAGGGGCACAAAAAAACCCAGAAGAGATGCCATCCCCTAAAAAGACAAAATGGTGTACTTCCTCAATTTCAGAGTCTGAGGGTGAGGACGAGGCAACAACCCTCAAAGATCTAAGGCGACGGAAGCCTGAGTTACCTACGATGGAAAGAAATGACTCCGTAGATATCTCGTCCTATATTGAGGCAACAATTTCAAAGTTGAGTCCCATTTTGATGTCAGCTACAACAATAGCTGTAGCCCCATTGCTGAAGTTGTTTGGTCTCTACAGTTCTCATTCAGGTTCTCAAACGACTGATTGCCCTATTGAATTCTAAAATGATAAAACTAGAGACTGACTTAAAGGAGATGTCATCTGAGATTCTGTCATCTAAAAGAGGGAACGAGATTTCGATAACAGCGTTGAAAGAATCGTTAAGAAACAACTCTGAGGACAAGAAACTTTTGGCTGAAGTGACGAGACAAGCCCTCACACTTCTCCAAAATGAACGAGAAGGAAGGATTGATCAAAATGAAAAGCGAGCTTCTAAGAAAGATCAAACGAGCGCAAATCAAACGACCAATCTAGAGCCATTGGAAACAAATGTGATTCCTAAAACAAACAACCCCTGGAGAAAACGAGAAAGGCTGAGAAAAAAGGTTCAATGCAAAATTGTATTTACGACAAGGTGCTACTAAGTGCCAAAGATAGTGACCATGGAAGGAAAGAAATCCGAGAGAATGAGAAGTTCGAAAGAAAGGTCATCTAAATTGACTACAGTAACGGAAGTGCCTGTGAAAGAGGATGCAAGGACCAATTCCCATTAAAAAAAACTAGAAGCCGTCGAAGAACTTGTCTCCTCTGATTCATAGCCACGAAGTAACCAAAATCATAATGATGCAAATCGAAAGGCAGTATCAAGCAATGCAACCTCTATTACAGCAAAAAAGATGGACGGAGAGTGGTTCGACATATTTGACCAATCGAAAGCTCCCTTGGGAGTGAGTAAAGGGACGAAGACAAATAGAGACAATCCAAAACAATTAGATTGCAAAAGAAAAACAAAGAATCAACAAGCCCAAAAGAGTAAGAATACTCGTAGCTCAGCTAATTTCTTTAGGAATATTAAAGCTCTAAATATAACGGTGAATAACTCTGAGCAACCAGCACTGAAAGGGAAAAAGAAGACTGATATTGCACCCGTAGATGGAAAGGCACAAACAGAAATTCGGAACGAGGATGTTAACTCACAGATGGAAAGCATAGCCGAGCTAGCTACCAACAGTGACGACGAAGAATTGCTGAATATTTCAACTTGCAGCATATCCGATGGAGACGAAAACAAAGAAGAGACCATAGAAGGGGAACGTCAAAGTAACCAACAAAGCCAATGGGCAAGGGGTCCCCGAGTCCATGGTAACTACACCAAAACCACATGTCCAAGAGGGAGAGAACGAGAGAGAAACGGAAATGACAACAAAAGGGTGATTCTGTGGCCAGAAACTCCTAAAAAAGCCTTGAAAACAAAAAAGAAAGCTGACAAAAAAGCTGAAGATCCTCTAATCTTCCTCACTTTGGAAGAGAAAAGGCGAAAGAGTATGCTGAACTCAAAAATCATCCTGATGAACCAGGATGAAACACAAGACTCATCAACAAACGAGCGAAAGAACAACAAAATGGAACTAGAATACCATAAAGAGAAGTAAAAAACCAGCAAGAGCTGAACTGGCGAACAAGGAAAGCGTTGAAGATCTAGCTAAGCCAGGGAAAAATATCACAAACGTTGAGGAGAATATAACGAACCATCAATACAGAATATTAGTCGAAAAGATGATATGCAAAAAAAGTGATACTCCTCTGAACCGATACACCATTCTACAGATATTCCAAAAAATACCAGTGCTAAGAGCAATAAAGAGTCCACGGATTAATCGTGTAGAAATTATCCCTGATATGAACCAGAAATTTGTGTTACACAAACGACAAAAAAGACGCAGAACTACTCATGAGTGAAAGACAACTTCTGGAAGCGGGATATCAAGTGTATGAAGTTGACAACACACTAGGGGACAAAGGTTATGAAAAAACAAAAGATGCAAAATCACTGAAAACAAAAGAAAATGAGTCGCAGTCAAACAAAATAGAAAATAGAGCAACGGAGGAGTGCGAGAATAACGCCAAGCTAACCTATGAAGATAGCGATGCAGAAAAATGATGCTCACCTGACGAGATAAGAAAGAAGAAAATCAAAATAACAATAGAAAATCGGGATAAATCAAACAAGGAAAGAAGCAGCAACTTTGAACGAAACGATGGGGGAGGAGAATCGAAAAATTGGTCCTGGCTAGCAAAATCACTAAATAATGTAAAGAAGAGCGAATGCCACAAGGAGATAACGAAGCTAGTGATAGCATCGTGGAATACTAGAGGATTTTCACATCTCTTAGTTCCCCTCCTGCAATCTTAGAAAAGGCAGACCTGATATGCTTACAAGAGACATGGATCACCACCATACCATGTGTGGATGGATTCGAAGTGGCAATAAATCCAGCCATAAAACAAAAAAAAAGGGCGGCCAATGTCAGGTCAATTGACTCTAATTAAGAGAACAAGCGGTCTAAAAATCAAATTGGCCCGCATTTGGTCACCTTTCCTGCAGGAACTCTGTTTAGAGCAAGTGGAGTTGAAAGAGAAACACTCCTGCCTAGTGTACATACCAAATATTTACTGGAACTCAACACCAAATTCAAATCAAAAACTGGAGGATGACATCATTGAAGCTATCGATTCCATTCTGACAACTGATGCAAATGCAGTAATTCTGTTGTGCGGAGACTTCAATATGAAGCTAATTGAATTAGATCAACAGAGAATAACAAAGACTGACAGCGAATGATACAAAAATGATTGTTGGCTAGAAGAAATGTCACTCAGAAATCTCTCAATGCTCAATGGAGCAACAAGAGGAGACATTCCGGCAAAGCCGACATGGGAAAGAGGAAACCAGAGATCTATATTAGATTATATCTTTGTCTCTGAAAACATATTACATGAAATAATCTTTCAATGTCACTAAAGACAATCAAAGTGATCATAACATCATATCGACAGAATGGAAATGGATCAAAGTTAAGAAAAGGGAACAGTGGTGTTGTGACGTCTCAGTGGGACCAGGGCGAAATAGATTAAGGCTAAGAAAAACGGACATCAAGGAGATATCTGACCAAATGCAAAGATGCCAAGTAAAAAGTTCAACTGTTGGAATCGAATATCAGCAACTGCTAGAAATCTACAAAACTGAAAATAAGTTCTGTAAAAAGACTCAAAACTATCGAAGGCACACATACGACCCAGAAGTAGCGAGAAAAAAGAGAGAACTAAGGAAAACATTAAGAGAAATTCTTGCGACAAAAGAAGAAACGACTCAAGGCTTAATAAAAAGAGCGAAGAACCAATATATCAACTGGTGTAAACAACACAGAGCAAAGATGGAGCAAAGAGATGCGGAAATAATGCTGAAGGCACTGAATCAAAGGAACTCCCGAGGCTTTTGGGCCCTAATAAATGAATCGACCAACTCAGAAAAAGCCATAATTGTTAGGAAAGATTTCGTAATTGTAGGTAATTTTCCTTCCATGTGGCAACCCCTAAACTTTTTGCTGTTTTTCACCTTGTTCTTGACTTTGCCAGAGAAGTGCAGCCTTCTGCCGCACTCCTCTGGGCTTTCGCTCCTTTCTTACGGGGAAACTGACATGCCCTTAAAACAGTCAGTACCGGGGAACGCTGTTTCCCGTAGTTTCTTTTATCATGTTGCGGCTTTCGTGCAACATGACACAAGAGGGCACTGTAAGCTAAGTTACAGCTCTCTTGGGTCTCTAGCCTTCTACAGGCCCTAGATACTCGTTTAGGATTGTATCTGATCGGTGCAAGTGATTCAGGGACGGGAATGGTGGCAGCGATCGTTTCTTGTGTTTTGAGCTCCTTTTGGCGTTCTAAGCGCGTTTCTCGCGCTTAACCCAAAATGGTGGCCTGGCTCCCAAAATGGCCAGACCACGAGGCTCCTTTGTCCTGTCCGCTGACCGTCTTGCTCCCTTCACCTTCCCCAGGTCGAGCCGACCCGGGGCCTTCCTTATTTGGGCACGTACTTTCCCGCGAAACACGGATGCTTTCGCGGGCTTCTACATTTCTTTTGCGTGCCTCCAGGATGTGGGCTGGGATGTCTGGTCCCAATACACATCCTGGGTGCCAGAGAGTCTAGGGTGGTGTGAATGCCTGGGACCACCGTGGTCCGTGATTGGTCCACGAATGGTGTGAGTGTTGATGAGCGGATCTCCCATTGGGTCCCCTCCGTTTTGGAGCGAAGGGAACCGTGGATAAGAGGGGGCTGGAAACACCACTACCATGTCGATCTCCTGAGTTCTCACGAACGAAGGAATACAGGAGCCAAGTATCCTGCAACCAAGAGGCTGGACCGAGGAATCGCTGGTGACCCGCTGAAGGACTTCTCCTCTGCACTGCTGTCGCCTTGTGAAACCCTTTTCACCTTTGATCGAACCAGAAGGCCTGTACTGGTACTTC
Source organism: Ambystoma mexicanum (assembly GCF_040938575.1). Taxonomy (NCBI): domain Eukaryota; kingdom Metazoa; phylum Chordata; class Amphibia; order Caudata; family Ambystomatidae; genus Ambystoma; species Ambystoma mexicanum. Next base: position 155,300,934 of record NC_090941.1, on the reverse strand, counting down.
GACCCTTGGAATAGCGGGAACAGCTATTCTCGGCATCTTCACCATCTCCTGCCAGTAAGCCTTCGGAAGCGTCTCTGGGCCATCCAGCTGACTGACCAGCTTACACGGGAGTCTTGCTCTGTAACCGCCGCCAGGTTGTGTAGTATTTCGAGTCCTTGTCACTCACACGCTTCGTACACTTGGCGTTCCCAGGTCTGAAGTGAGTAGTATACATTTGGCTCAGATACACACGGCCGCTCCGTTGCCCTGCTGTGGTAACAAACTGTGCGGGTTTCTTCGATTGGGACGTCTTTTTACTCAACACGACGACGAGGCGTTCCCTGCTCTTCTGAACCTGCCAGCTGCTGAAACTGACGCGGAGAAGCCTGGGTCTGCTTGCATCGGGGACCGGTGAGTAGCATAGCTAGGATCTGGTCGCCCTCCTTCAGGAGCCCATTGCTTTTCCCCGCTGTGTCAAACAGCACCCTTTTCCGTACTCGCGCTCTGCTTCTGCCCACTGTGGAGGCTGCGCTTGAGTCGCGGAACGTGTTCTTCTTTTGTGCACTAAACTGAACTGCCTGATTTCCCTCGAAGAGCTTCTCCTTTTGCCCGTTGGCACCAGCGCGTGCAGGTACTTTTGAGCACAAGGCTCCACTCTTCGCAGGGCTCGGACTTCCATCTAGTTAGGCGCCTCTGAAGGCGAACTGGGTCTAAGCATTATTTCGCACTGCCTGTTTTCCCTCCCTTTTAGGTGGACTACACATTTCGTGCATATAACGCTTGAGACTTGTTGTATTTGTACATATATTGTGTTGATATGGTATGTGTTGGTTTACTATCGTTATATTGTGATTTTCTCGCTATGGTCATTGTTTTAAAGGCCTTGAAATAAATGTGTATATATTTTTAATATAACAACTGTTTGGAGTAGTTTGTAAGTGTTCTTGCTTTGTGTGCTCATTGCGGGCTTTCAGTCACCCTCACCCCTCTTGAGACCTTGTCTTGACCGCCGCGATCGCTACCTTGATTGGTCTGGCTCGTCCAGAGGTTACCCTGTTCCAAGTAATTAGGTTGGCCTTCTGAACTTCTGCGCCACCAGGACAGAGTTCAGAAATCCGTCTTAACAATAATAACGAATATGGTAACAGAAAACGACTGGGAATGTCACTACAAAAATCTATTCAAAAGAAGACAAAGCACAAGTAAAACTGAGTACCAAACAAAAGTACCATGGGAGATTGAAATGGACAAATCGGACATTCGAGCTACAATTAAAAAGAGTAGCGCATCTAGAGCGGCAGGACCTGACGGTCTTTCCAACGCCGACTTAAAACAAAATATTGAAGAATGGGCCGAATTCTGTGACTTTTTATTCAAGGCAATAATCAAAGAAGGAAGGATCCCTACAACCTGGAAATCGGGGATCATTGTGCCTATATTTAAAAAAAGGCCTACGCTCTGACCCGGCAAACTATCGGCCCACAGCCCTCCTTGACGTAGTAGGGAAAGTGTTTGCAACCCAACTCCTTAACCAACTAACAACCTGGATTAACCAAGAAAAAATATATGATGAGCGCCAGTCTGGGTTTGTCAAAGGAGTGGGATGCAGCACGAACCTTCTAATACTAAACTTACTGAAAATCGATGCCATCCGAGCAGGTCAGAAAATCTACCTAGCATTTATTGACATGGCAAATGCGTTTGACGGAGTAAACGGAGAAATCTTATGTACAAATTAAAAGAAAGAGGGAGTCACGAGTGCCTAATTGCTGCTATCAAGGAACTTTACTCAGACACCTACATTCAAGTATGGTTAGATAGCGAAGGAAATTTATCTAAACCAATTCCCACAGAGAGGTGTAAAACAGGGTTGCCCATTAGGGGCGACCCTGTTCAACTTCTACATCTCAGAAGTGGAAAAAGCCCTGGCAACCGTGATCTCATTCCCACCAAGCGTTAATGGATCACAGTTACATCATATCCTATATGCCGATGACATGGTGATCTTGGATCGCACACCAATCGGTTTGCAGCGCAAACTAACCGCATTAAAGAACTATACAGAAGATCTTGGACTAGAGATAAACGTAGCCAAATCGGAAATCCTAGCCCTAGAAAATAAGAGGAAGGAAGTCATTGAACTATAGTACAAACTGGTTCGTGGGAAAGACAAAACTGGAGAAAGTACACTATACAAGATATCTAGGTACACTAATCAACTCCAGTGTAAATGACAAACCGATGATGGAAAAAATCTTAAAGAGCTGCAGGCAACTTACCACATAAGGAATCGTAATGCAAAAGAAATTTGGAAAATTCACGTGCGAGCCTGTGAAGAAATTTTATCAAAATAAAGTGACCCTGATTATAACCTACGGGGCAGAGAATATGTTTGGCTGCGACCATAAGATATGGGCCAGATGCGAAGGATTCTTCTGGAAAAAAATTCTCCAGATACCTCAAAGTACGCCGACATCTTGTGTCCTGTATGACGTAGGGATGTCCACCCTGAATGCAAGGATCATATGGAATAAACTACTGCTCTTCAGGAAAACTCATGACAAAGCAAATTTGCCAACGTTCAAAATCCTGATGGGAAATGAAATAGGAAGAAAATCAGCCCTAAGAGATTGGAAACAACAGTGCAGAGAGATCCTTAACCAACTGGGCACGGATGAAACCACACTCTGGTCGAATCCGGATTCTGTAAAAAAAAAAAAACTACTAGATCTTGACTGGATCAAAACTGGTGAGAAAAGAGAATCTCGAAAATCTATGCGAAATCAGCCTAAAGAAGCAAAAAAACGTAACACACTCCAGAAATATCTGGTTTTATCACTATGCAAACGTGTGCGAAGAGTCTACTTGAAGTTTCGCCTGAACATCATAGAAACAAAAGAAATTTTGAGGAACAGACGCTTAATCCCAAAAGGAAATGTTCTATGTAGATTTTGTGCGAAAGAAGACGAAAACCTAAAACATCTTATTTTAAAATGTTCCAAACTGAGTATGCAACGTGAAAACTGTTTAGGCAAAGTGAGGGAAAAATATCAGACGCTAACCACAGAGGAGTGGCGGAGGCTACTACACCTGAACGAAAGCAACTCAGTGCTAATTGCGATTACTCGATTCTTAGACATACTACAGAATCAATTAGAAATGAGACCTATCATTTCCAAAGGCGAGCCCGATCCAGCAACAGATCAAGGGAGAAAAATTCGCACAACAAAATCATAAGAAAAAACATAAAGAGGAACAAAGAAAAATAGTTGCATCCCAGTGACAATGAATAAGGTCCCAGACCAAAACAAGGTTAAAGAGACACTGTAAGCTAAGGCAATAGGCTTTGAGTCTCTCCTTTTTAGTATGTGTATTTCTCTTTGTTTTTTGTTCTTTCTATCTTCTTAAGTAAAAAATTGTTTTCAAAAGTTTGTCTAAACTAAATGAAAAAAAAAAAAAAATGGAACGCTTTTTAGGGGGGGCTGTGGGGCACCCCAAAGGGTCTGGGAAGTTTCTAATGGGATGGGGCATTGACCCCCCCCCCCCCCCAGCCACAATGGAGTGGGTGCCATGTCATGCAGCCCTCCCTGGGACCAGATATCTGCTCCTAGGAACGGACGCCTGAGCCCAGGGAGGAGTGCAGGACAGCCCCCCCCCCCCCCATTATCTGTCCCTCAGGAGGGCTACATGAGATGGGCCGCCCCTCCAATTTGGCCATGTGTGGGTTCCCACGGGTGTCCTCTTTTGGAAAATGCGTGGGGTTCCCTGTTTTCCTTGCTGGCTTCGACACCCTAGGCCCAAATCTGTAGGTTGCCCACATGAACAAAATGGGCAGTGGCGAAAGCCTTGGGGTTCCCAGTGGGTTACCCTTTTCCTTTTGTGCCCCCGTAGGTGCACCCACACATGTGAGGTACTGTTCATCGGGACACGTGTGGGGACGCAGGAAGGTAGGCCATGTGGTTTTGGCGGTGTGTTTCGGTGAGTGGCCAGAGCAAAATGTCTGAGAATTGTCTTAATTTCCAGCCAATTTCAGAGACATTTCCCTTTGTCCACTCACCAAAGCACGTCGCCAACAACAGTTGTCATACCTTCTCGCGTTCCCACAGATGCCCCCACGAAAAAGTTACCTCACATGTGTGGGTGCACCTACCAGGGGCACAAAAGGAAAAGGGTAACCCGCTGGTAACCCCATGCCTTTTGCCACAGCACAATTTGTTCATGTGGGCAACCTACAGATGTGGGCCTACGGTGTCGAAGCCAGCAAGGAAAACGGGGAACCCCATGCATTTCCCAAAAGAGGATACCCGTGGGAATGCGCAGAGGTCTGACTTGCGCGAAGCGGCCCAGAATTTATTACCCAGAACCCCAGACAAAGTGAACATTGTGTTTTTTTTCCCCACCAAATATCACACTTTGTCGGGGATTGTGGCTAATAAAAACTGGGGCAATTTGTGCAAGGAAGACCTCTGTGGATTCCCACGGGTGTTCTCATTTGGGAAATGCATGGGGTTCCCTGTTTTCCTTGCTGGCTTCGACACCCTAGGCCCAAATCTGTAGGTTGCCCACATGAACAAAATGGGCAGTGGCGAAAGGCTTGGGGTTACCAGTGGGTTACCCTTTTCCTTTTGCGCCCCCGGTAGGTGCACCCACACATGTGAGGTACCGTTTTCATCGGGACACCTGTGGGAACGCGGGACGTTAGGTCATGTGGTGTTGGGGCGTGTTTCGATGGGTGAGCCGAGCGAAATGTGCGGAAAATGTGTTTTTTTTCCCCCCCCCCCCACATTTTGGACTTTGCGGGGGTGTCTGTGTAATAAATTCTGGGGCGATGTGCGCAAATCATACCTCTGCGGATTCCCACGGGTGTCCTCTTTTCGGAAATGCATGGGGTTCCCTGTTTTCCTTGGTGGCTTGGACACTCGAGGCACATTTCTGTATGTTGAGCCGGTCGGCAGAGCGTCTGAAATTCTAAGTCAGACTTGGGGTTACTTGTGTTTTAGGCTTTCCCCCTGGCGACCAGGTAGGTGCACCCACACATGTGAGGTACCATTTTCATCGGGACACCTGTGGGAACGCCGGATGGTAGGCCATGTGTTGTGTTTGTGTGGTTTTCATAACGTTTTGACCCATTTGCTGGTGCCCTTTGTCACACACCCCTTTCATTTCCCAAATGTGACCTACATTTAGTCGCTGCTTTAGGCACCATACTCTTTTGTAACCTGCTCAAGTCACCTACCCTTGAAAAGGTCGGTCTGTGCTCTGTCAAAAAATGTGTGCTTGCCGTTCCACACCACATTGGTTTACCCGATTTACACATGCTAAGTGCGTCTGTTCAGGCTGTGAGTGTAAAACTCCTGTGTACCATGGCTCAGTGTTTGGCTTGTGGTATTGCTTGTTTTGTAAAACACTACAAAAAATGTGTTCTCTCCTAACTGCAAGAGTCGGGGGAATGTAGCGGAGCATTGCTTTTCTCAAAATTCATAGAAGCCATTGCCGTACCAAGCCAACCATGTCCAACACATACCTTTTTTTCAGTCATTTTCCTGCTTCCCCCCCTCCCCCATCTATGGCAGTTTCCCCTACCTAGTTGTTGCCTGACCTACGCAAATCACCCCTTCCTAAACTTGGAATTTTGTCTACTTTTCAGAAATATGCCTTTCCGTCCTCCAAATCGACTTTCCTACCCTTTTCTTCCATTCCGTCCATGCATGTCCAATTGGCAAAAATGGCCAAAATCGCCTACCTCTCACAAAACGGTTGATAACCACATCAAAATGTTTTTCCGTTTCCACTTAACCTGTTCTTGAAAGCCAGGAAATTGGGGAATTCAGCACAGCAAACCATGCGTTCCTAGCTCTTGCAAGGAAAACACCACAGGCTACTTCAGTTTATTGGCATTTTTTGAAAAAACCCAACATTTTCCCCCTTTTTGGTTATTTTCTCACCCACCTACAGCAACCTAGGATTCCTGGGTGGCGTACGACCGCCTACATGGGGGGGGGGGGGGAGGAGCCAAATTTGGCAGATATATCTCATGTAAGAAAAAAGTTACAAGCCATTGAATGGCGACATACCGAAATCACCAAAAAAGGCCCTGGCACTGGGGGGGGGGGGGGGAAATACCCATGGCACTTAAAGGGTTAATTCCAAGTTGTTGATGGATGTTGTTTTCAAAAGGCAGCTCTGTTAATAAATGTGCGCACACACCTGACAGCCCAAAATATAGGGCATTTTTAACGTGTGATACAGTTTATCAACCTACATGCATCGTGTAATTTTAACCCGTGGCATTGGTTGATGTCACTAGATGTGTGGTGGCTAATATAATGTTCTTGCAACAAAGGGCTTTTTCATTGTTTTTGATCAGTTTATGTATCTTCAGCCATCTTTTTGGTTTTTTTAGTACGTTTTGTGTTGCTTTCCTACTCTTAAAAATGTTCAGGTATTGTATGTGCAAATAGTCTAAATTCCTTGATAATTTTCGCACTGGTCTTTTTCATGTTCATTGACTATTTGCACTCGACCTGCTGTTTAACCGATCTTGCAATTTGACTTGTCCGTCCATCATTGCGATTATATTCTTTTGGGCTGATGTTTGCAGACTGAAGCAGGCTCCCTACACCCTTATACTGACTCTTCGAAACTTTTGGGTAACAATTGCTTTTATACAACTAGACCTGTCACAGCGCCATTTGCTTGGTTTATCCATATTCTTTTTCAATCCGTGGTGTTTTAATTTCCAGAATATGTTTCAATGCTTTTTTTTAATACTTTTTGTTGACCTGTTGGCTTGATCCTTTACGGGTCAGACTTTTTATTCTGATTTTGAACGTATTTATTCAATTTCAGTTACATTTCTTTTGCAGTGGAAAAGGGCCCTGGCATACTGGAGCCAATTGTATGCGGAGCCTTGGTATAGAACAATGAGCAAAAGAGATGCTCTGGTGTTGGGTTTAGTCCAATAACGCAGAGAGCTTAGTGTCTCAGAAATGCACATCTAGAACCTCCTTAAACTCATTTTGTGGTAACTTGACACATTATAGCCCAAAAATAAATGGAAGGAAAATGCGAAGAGCTTGAAACGGCTACAGGCCAGCAAGGCACGATTATCAGTAGTGCAAATAGGCTTCCAAAATGGCACAAGTTGCACTAAGTTGCTTTCTGTCGAACACCTTAGCTCATTGTTTTCTCTGTTGTGCAATATTTAATGCCTTATTACCACTTTACCGCGCCTGTACACAGTTGAGGACATAAATGCCATATCATATTGTCAGCCCTTACTACAGAAGAGGGAAGGATTTACTTGGAAACTGGGTACCTCCCTTTTTCTTTTTTACCCAAAAGCTGGGTACTAACCTGAATTTTTGATGCCGCCACAGCTGCTCTCTGGAATGACTTACCAACAGCTGTTTGACAGGAGGAAATTCTTTTCCAGTTTAGGAAAAAAAAATATTTTGTTTCTAAAACATTACCTTGAACCTCTGGTTGTTGAGTCTTAGGTCTTAATCCTTGCTGTATTGCTCAGTGTCTCCTATTTTCACTCAACCCCACCCCTTTTTCATAACAAACGTAACAGGAGGTGCAAATGGGTATCCCACATTTAATCATAACATTTCACTGCAAATATTTCCCCCCTATTGCTTTATTCAAACAGGCACCCATTGTCCCCCACTCGGTTCGATGGACAGGCTGCGCAAGTTCATGGGTCTAATATATAGTCATGGAGGTGTGCAGGCTTCCCCCTTCCCACTCTTGGGGGATACCTCCTGCCCCCCTCCTGGCTCACTCTACTCACCTGCAGCCCCTCGACCCAGGCAACTTGGCGCGTGGCCAAAGCCACCGCCTTTGTCGGGCACCTCGTGACAGTCTCTCCTCTGGGTCACCTCTGGCATGGCATTCAGTCACTTCTGCTCAGCTGGGGTCCCCACCTTCTTGAAGAAACTCGCATTCCGTGTTGCAGTTCCGTTGGATGCCGTCACCATGGAGCTATTGACTGCAACAACGTTCAGGGGGTTGGGCTCATAAGTCAGGGACAGCTTGCCTTGAGGGTGTTGGTTTCTCACCAATACCTACTCTCTGGGGCTTAGCTTATGCTATTGAATGGCCCTCCTCACGTTCTCGCTGTCCGTCCTGGCTCTTCTCTTCTTTCTTGTTCGTGAAACAAAGAAGTTCAAGTTATGAACCCTCCCGTCCCCTGCACACCAGATGCTGAAAAACAGCTGTCAATTATAATAGCAATTAAATTAACTAATTAAAAAGCCCAAAGTTTTACTAAATCAAAATCATTCAATACATTTGACAATAACAGCAGCAACAGAGCTTCGGTACATAGATTCTTGTATAGGCCAAAGTCTAATTCAATCAAGCTTGATGCGTTTCAGGGCAACACCCCTTTTTCAAGAGCAAAACAGACTGTAAATTAAAGCCAAAAACACTCATTAAAACCCAGCCCAGATAATAAAAAGCCAAACGCATTTCATATTCTTCATCAGTAAACAACTTCATGTGCCCAAGTCCGAACTGATCCCAAACTAATAAACTTAGTTTGCAGGGAACGGGAGAGTTCATAACTTCTTTGTTTCACTGTTTGTATTTTGAGCTCATGTTGGGGCCATTATTCCTCCCCTGCACCTAAGCTTCTCTATATTTACATGAAAATAGATTATATTAATGGTGTGCACCAACTGGTCCTTTTACGTTCTTCTTTCCTGTTCGACATGAGCAACGTTTATCACCACTGGCTCCTGCACACTCACGTCAAGTATCGGACCCCTTGGGCATCGCTGAAACATTGCCTCTGCCGGTGCGACTCTGGTCGATGCTTTAGGGGTAGCTCTATACTCCTTCAGGAAAAGGTTTAGTGACCGCTGAAGGCACTGGCCGTGTCCATGGGCAATTCTGAAGACTTTGAGGGTCCTCATAAATCACTTCTCCTCGCCGTTCGCATGCGGCCAGACAGTGTGATCTTTCGGTGACGGATCCCATATTCCTTCATAAGCAGTGCAAAACGGTCTCGCTGGAATAGTGGTTCATTATCCGAGCACAGTCTCTGGGGCAGCCCATGAGTGGCAAAGATCTTCTCGAGAGCCACCACAACCCTGTCAAACAACACTGTCTTGACAAACTCAACTTCGGGGTACCATGACCACTCGTCCATCACCACGAGGAAATGAATGTCCCTGCCAGTGTACCCAAAGTGTGCATGTACGATTTTCCAGGGCCGTTTTCCTCGGAGCATGGCTTCAATTATGGGTTTCTGCTGTGCTGGGCAGGCTGATTTGCACCACACACAGCCAGAAACAAATTCTTCCACCCGCTTCTCTATCAGGGAACCACACCATCTGCCGCAGTCTGGCCTTTGTTTTGGCCATGTCCCTGTGTTCTTGGTGTACCAGCTCGATGACCTGCTGAACTTTGCTTGCAGGCACCACAATGTGGTCTCTGCAGTGAAGAAGCCCCAATTCCGCGAACTTTAGATGTTCCAATGTCGTCCGCGCCTCTTGGGTTCTCCTCCCGATGGTTTCCACCACCGAACTCCATTCGCCCTTTCGAAGAGCCTGCTTGAGCACCTGGAAGTGCTCATTCGCCGCTCCCTCCATCTCATGGAGGGGCAGGGAGTTGGAGGTGCACATGCTCCTCAGCCTCGTCCACACTGATGTTCTCACAGTCTTCAGCCTTGCACCGCGGATGTCGTGACAGGTAACTGGCTGCATTGTTGGTTCCAGGAGGAAACGCCAACGTCACACCGTATTCAAGGAGCACCAGCATCCACCTTTCAATATGTTCCGGGGATTTCGAGGGGGATGCAGCCATGATAATCTGCAGCAGCGGCTTGTGGTCTGTCACAACAGTCACGGCTGCCCCAACATATATAGAGCCGAAAATGTGACAATGCAGCTCCATTTGGTCTTTGGAGTGCTTGAGGGTTGGAGTCGGGGATGGTAGGACTCCCTGGGTCATTAGCCCTAGGGAAAGGTGAGTCTGTCTGCCCCTCCTGCAAGGATGTCTGCCAGGGACACCTGCAGGTTGCCACTTCGTCAGACAGTCCTGGGTGTCTGTGTCCAGCAGCAGTCTGCTTGCCTCCAGCTGTTTGCTTCAAATATTCCCCAGAAGTGTTTAGGGAGAGAGGCTGCACTCTCATTGGATGTATTTATTCTCACCCAGTGGAAGGAACTTTGGGCAAACTTTACCGCAGCATGGTCCCAGTGAAATCTTCAAGTTGGTCCATGATGATTCAAAGATGATTCCCAAAGGTGATTACCCCCCAACGGAGAGGGGGGGGCTCACACCTTTTATATACTCATTTTATTAATGCAGATCCCTTTCAATCATTCTGTAAGGGGGCTAAATATGGCTTCTGCATCAAGTATACCCAGGAGAGAACACATTTCACATCTGAGGAGACCGACCAATGGCTCAACACTAAAGATAAAATCATGCTGAAAACCTTCTCTAATGCATAAATGCCTTAACCATGCAGCACCTACATACCTCTCTGAGAGAATTAACAAACATTCCTCGACCCGCCCTACGAGGACCATCAATTCAGCACGCCTAGTTGTGCCCAGATTTAAGCCAAAAAAGGCAGGGCGAACTAGCTTCCCAGGCGTGGAACACCTTACCCACATCTCTGAGTAGACCAACCCTTCTATATATTCAGGCGCAACATTATAAACTGGCTCATCATCCACTACATCCATGGCCATCCCTAGTCTTGCACATATTAGAAATATGACTACCCCTTCTGACTGTTCTGATGCTAACCAGCTTCCTAGGCTTACTACGAAGTTTTTTGCCTCATTTTGTATATATGTGTATATATACACTTGCCCATATGTTTATTGCATTTCCTACTGTACTCTTTGCTCTATTGCTGTCACTCATTCTATGTAAATGCTGTAACAAAGTTTAAGGTATTCCTGTAATTCACCATGTAAAGGCGCCCAGATGCCCGCTGGTGGAGTGCGCCATACAAATAAACAAAGGCCATTTTTTGTGATGTCAGCCCCCAGAGTCCCTTGTCAGGTTGGGGGGGGGGCGTTTATTGACCACTTTTTCTGGATGGTAATCTCACTGGCAAAGATTTTGCGAAATGTGCCCCCCCTCCTCAAATGCATACATGCTAAATCGGGTTAAGATCTATAGAAAGGGTGGTAGGAGGAGCAAGGTGGGTGGTGTAGGGGGTCTCCCCCCAATGCTTGTGGCAAAACAGCAAAATCGGCCAAAAGAAATTTGGTGAAATTGCCAGTTGAAAAAAAGGGGTAAACGTTCATAGATCCGGTTGGGGAAGAGGTGGGTGGGCCAATGTCGGGAAGGAAGTGGGGTCTGGGCATATTCAAGATGGCGTTCCCCTTCGCCAGTGCGTCGGTCCCCTCCCAGATATAGGACATCATATTGGGCTTTGGAAATGTAACCCTTTCGTCATGTCCTTCTACGTAACTATATATAGCTTTATTTCTATATTTAATTAGAGTACTGCCACCAGATAAATGAGGATATACTTTAAGTTAAAGGTAGTTTAAATATGGGACCCAGTACTGCCAGCCCATGGCTGTTGGAATTAATTTGATTCCAGCAGACTGTTATAGGAAGGTACATGTGGCCAAGTTACATTGCAGCTGCTGGCGTGTTAGTAGACGAGGCACATAGCATGATACACTTGTGTTCACTATACGTTTCAGCATGGAGCTTTAGAAAATGTTCTTTTAGCAGTGTTTTCTAGGAGAGAAAGACACCACCATTTTGTCTAGCAGAAACCAAAAAAGCTTAGGATGTCACACACTTGCAGAATTCTGGCACATGATTAGTGGCTGTTAGTTCACACCCACTTTAAAAAAAAATGTTTACCCTGGACCTAGAACGTTCCATAACCATGGCCTCTTCTGAGTAGCCTATAGTTACTGTTTTAATGATGGGGCCAGGCAAGAACTAAAGAAAAACTAGCACGGCTAGGACATGTAAAATGTTGATCAGCAAGAGCTGTAGTGGGCACTGACAGCAATGTTACTGGCCAGATTACTTAATGGTAATCTTAATTACTTTGAGTGTGGGTCTTCCTTGTCACAGTCCCATATTCCTTCCCTATCCGGTTTCCGGGTAACATGGGGACAACCAGGTTGAGGGTAGGGGTGGTGGGGAACTTGAGTGTGGAAAGAAACCGAAGGAAGGACCATCCCAGCCTTCAGGATCATCCATGTTGATATGCGAAAGGGTGTTTTGGAAGGTTTGTCAGGAGATAAAATGCCTAAATATATTCAGGGACTGTGACGAGGTAGCTGAACAAAGGGATAATGAAATTCATACTGTGCACTGCAGCAGTAGACCCTCTGGTTTATTTGAAAGATGGGCTAGTTTAGGTAAGCGCAAGAGGGGGTGGGTATAAGATTGCTTTACTGTTGTGTTGGTGCGTGCAGACTAGAAGTACCCTTGTTTTAGTGGTCTGTGTCGAGAGCATAGACGTGTGTTAAAATGGGGTCCTTGTGTACCATCTTTCTAGGAGAATGGGTCCGAGTTATTGTAGAGTTCTGTTTAATGTCTGTAGGGGCTATTAGCTGTGTCCACTGCTGGTGAAGCAGAAGGGCTGCACCCACTGTGGTCTATTAGTCAGTCGCTGCCTGGCTCTGGTGAAGTACAAGATGTCCTGAACCGGTGAGCATTCGTTCTATCTCAATCCTGGATGACATTCAAACTCCACCCACTCAAACCAGAATTTTCAGCCAGTATTTGGGGTGGGCTCCCAAATTCACTTTTTCGTGTTTACACTACTTTTGGGGTGAAAATAATGTTGAATGAAACGCCAGCATTGAAAAATATGAATCTATGTAATGTAGTATTTAAAAAAAAAAAGAAATTAACAGAGCTCTTTGCTGTACGTACAGCCATTCATGTAACTTGTGAATTAGTCTACCAGACTTTCTTTTGTATTTTCTGTATAAGGCAGGGTCACATTATACTGCTCCTGAATCATTTCCTTGTACAGCCGCGCAGCACGCAAGCAATATTTAATGGGAAATGTATGTCCTATTTTCTGCCCTTGTTTCTAAGCAAACCATTTCTTATGGCAACTTCCTAGCCCGTCGCATATAATACTAACGGACCATGTTTGTATAAAATCAATTTGTGTTTAAAAAGCATAGTTGGCACTGTTCTGAATCGTATAATTGATGTTTCCAACCACAAACATGGTTAGACTCGGGCCTCCATTCTTACAGCAGATAGTGCTGACTGGAAGCATAACTGATTGTCCGGAAACGTATCCCTGTCAGGAGAACAGTAATGAAAATGTATGCAACTGACAGAGGGTTCTTTTTTTCTTTTCGTCAATACCTTATTTTTTGAAGCTCATGAAGAGACATTTAATTTTTAAACGAATGTTTAACTGCGTGTTACAACATTGCGGTTGGGTCTTATCATGTTAGCTATCGGGTACACAGGGTGGTATATACTCAAGTCAGGCAACCCTGGCCTACATAGTAATTGGGCCAAGATCTCCCACACCTGAGGCGCTATATCAACTATGCTTGGTTGGACTCTCTTGAGAATCGTGCAGTAACCACAAATGTGTCAGGAATTCGCCCTCTGACACCTACAACTGAGCCTCTGGAAAAAGGACTGGGCAAACAGAACATACTCCGCTCCAGCCAAAGAAGCTCTCTCGGAGATCCACTACTGCGAACCGCCAGGACGGAAACAGCCAGCTCATTGGGTTCCAGAAAGTAACCAGGAACATGGGCCTCCTACCAATAAGCACAGACGCCCCTCAATCAATTTCAGCCTAGCTGCACACATACCTACACTACTCAATGAGCACCTCAACACGCAGAACGCAGTTATACCCCTTGCACACATAATCTGCTCACATAATCTCTTACAAAGGCCCCACGGCAGCCAGAATGCAGACTCTGAGGCCAATTACCTTGCTGCACACATTCCATTGATCTCTCAACCACTGCACCACACCTAGCATTAGAATGCAGCCACCTCCATGCAAACCGCATTGGCTGCACACATACCGAGTGCATCTGAGCACTATATGCTACCCTATTATCCACTGACCTGGACTACGGTCCCCAAGGGTGTTCAACCCACAGCGCTTTGAGATCATACCAATGGTATATAAGGCACTATACAAATGTACAATAACATACCATGTAACCTGACCCCTTCAGCTGCTCAAACCTCTGGATAGATTCAAGGTGTTATGTAGCCTTGTGAGGCCATATCCATGTCAATGGTAGGGGTGAGTGAAATTTTTCCCACGCACTGGAATCCCCTTCTGCCTGTTCCACGAAATCAGCATTACAGTTCCTCTGTCACTAGAAATGTCACCCGGTTTTGGGCGATTTCGTACAGAGCGTGTTGTTTCATACCCATGTTAGTTTTGTGTAGCACAATGAGAAACTTCAAATATGTCATTTTTTTCCAACTGTGCTAGGCTCACGCAGTGGCACGAGAAACTTTGCATGGTTTTGTGATACGTGATGGGCTCATGCAGCAACACGATAAACTTTGTGTGCGTCTTTCTTTCGATCTGTGCTAGGTTTGCCACACAAGGAACTTGGTGCAGGCTTGTCTTGGGTCTGTACTAGTTTCGCTTTGCGGCACGATGGAAGGATTGGAGAGGCCACCCTCAACGTAGGAAGATACTTCCTTCCCCAATCAAGGTGTCGCACAGCAAACTGTTTAATGGATTCTTTGTTCCACCCTATTTCAGATTCATATCGTGCCCCTTGGATCCTTCCCCCTGTGCCACCAATGGGCCAAGAACCAGGCCGGTGTACAGAAAAAATATTTATTTGAATTACGTGTAATCAAGATCGCGCTAAAACTACACACACCACCTCTCTGTGGATGACAATTACATTTCTTTTCACATAAATAAATCGCACCAGTTGGTTCGGAAAACTAAAATCACAATACTTGACTTTATACAGATTTCAAGTCAAGTAATAATCAATACTGGTCCATGAACAAAATTACTTTTTATATGCAGTGCTGTGCAGTTTTCCCAGCAGTTTTGCAAGCACTTTTCCCCCAGCCCCAAAAACCCAAGCATCGATTACATGCAGCACCCTTCTATTCTAAGGACAGGTCTAGGGAGTGGGGACAGTTTAGAAGTTTGTTTTTCCGACCTCTTCAGTTGAAGGCCTGTGTTTAGTTGGACGGTAAAATGGGGATGATTTAGGAATTTTGGATTTTCACTCTCCTCCCTTCCTCCTCTTAAAGACGTTTAGGGATTTTTTTACTTGTTTTAGTTTAGGGACAAATACACCCCTCTTCCTAAAAGAAGTCTGGGTCAACCGGACAAGTAGGATTACGCAAGTACATTACAGGCTATAGTTTTCAGCATACACTAGGAATGGGCTTTAATTTCGAACGTTAAAAATCACCCTGGGGTGTCTTGCTAAATAGGAATTATATGTATATTCAGTCAAATAGGCTAATGGTCTACGCAGTTTGCCCTTCTTCCCCCACCCACTAATGGGAAAGAACTCACAAATGAAAGGCAATGGGTTCGTTAAAGAGATCGCCCACGCCCCCAAAGACATTTTGTTGGACATTCTTCTTACTTTTGGAAATCTCTGGTCTTGGCACTCGGGGACTGAGCAGCTTCTCTTGTGGGGTGGGGGAAACAGGTTTATAGCCAACACTTCAGTCCCTTAGATCCCACAGCACTTCTCGCTCTCTGAATCACCGCCCCTTTTTTTCTAGTCTTCTCAAATATTTTCACCCAGATGAAACTTCAGCTAATCTCCTTTGGTAAGTTTGGCAGCTGTCCCGTTGGTAATCTTTGTGCAGCTCTTTCTGTTGATATTTAGCAGCCCTCCCCTCCCCTCTCTTAGTGCCTCCATGTTATATACCAGTTTTGACACCATCAAGATTTCAATATTGGAAAGTGGCCTGCAAGAATTCTCACACCTTTTTTGATTGGTCCATCACATTTCTCTCCAACCTGTAGCCCATCCCCTGTCTAAGGATTGGTTCAGGAGTCAAAAACATAAATGTTGCAACTCCCTTTTTGATATTCCCCCTTTTTTTCTTATGTCAACTTCAGCCAGAAAGTAGCTACATGGCAAAACTTGATGATTTACTAAAAAAAGGCCATAATATATTTATGTTCCACTTCAGCTTATCGTGGTGGATTTTATAAAACTACAGCCAGGTTCGAAAACAACAACTGTAATACTCTGCAGCTTCGACTAGATGTCGGCCTATGCATAGTATGTAAATATAAGCAGATACTAGCATCAGAAATACGATTACGGTGAGTAATGTATCCATATAATTTCAGTGAAAAAACACACTTGAGATGATCCGATTTATCACAATAACAACCACGAAATTCGGCGGGTGTGAGATGTGATGACCATCTATAGATCTCAGCTGTGATGTCATTTTTAATCCACATGTACGCGCTCATGGGTTGAGTAACGGGGGTACCCCAAGTTAAGGTCGTCCCTTCCCAAACCTGTTGAATTTTTATTGGTTTTGCGGCTATTAATCGGCCATGTTAGCTGTCTGTCTACGTTATTTTTCACTACATTTCTAGCGTTTTCTTAAATTGCATCTTTGCAATGGCCACTGTTCTTTTAACACCAATTATTATTGTTAAAGACCATGGCCCATATCTCCTTGACTACTAAGTAACCAGATCACAACGGCTATGTCCTTCGACCATGCCTACTGTCCACATCATTACAGTAAGGCAAAAAGACTGGCCTACTACCACATCCCATATTCGCCTTTCCCATTGCCAGTGAAGTGCTCCTGGAGGCCCATATCCCCCTCACTCTGTTTTGGGTTTTCCCCTTTGCCGATTTACTTGCCAGAAAGTTGCCAAGGCCTTCAGCCTTGTCCAATATGTATATTGCAAAAATTAGCTAAAAAGAGTGTTGGCCAGTGGCCATGTTATTCATCTGTGTCCACTCTCCCTGTTGCACCTAATGGATAAAAAGTCCATGGCCAGTGGGCCAGGTCTACAGCAGAGGCCTACACCCCCCCCCTCACAAACAAATGATCACACCCCACTGACCATGAGCACTGTACTTATGTTGGGGTTCCCTACATGTTCTAGCATATGTTTTTAAAAGGGTTGTTGCACACCTTCCCTTAATTCCGACATATATAACAAGAAAATACCCTGATTTTACAGCTAAAACTGCTTTCATTGATCGAAAGCACTGACTGGTTGCAGCGGGGAGTCAGAAAATGCTTGTCAATGTGTCTTCCCCATCCCCACTGCACCTTCCCATGGCCCCCCACTTTCTCCCTACTATGTTTCTCCTCACTCTTTCCC
This sequence comes from Ambystoma mexicanum, assembly GCF_040938575.1. Taxonomy (NCBI): domain Eukaryota; kingdom Metazoa; phylum Chordata; class Amphibia; order Caudata; family Ambystomatidae; genus Ambystoma; species Ambystoma mexicanum. The sequence goes on along the minus strand of NC_090941.1, from coordinate 155,283,659 downwards.
ATTACCAGACGTGGATCCCTTGCTCACTGTGCTCAGAGAGGCACACCTCCACCTCACTGAGGCACACCTCCACCTCACTGATGAGGCCCAACAAGGCTGAAACGCGTGTATGGAGTTGCTGTTGGTACTCTTGTTCAGAAGGGCATTGCCATACCATTTCGGTGCTGGACTGCCCATGTGGGCGGGACAAAGACTGGTATGCAAATGGATATTTCCCATCTGTGAAAGGTACAGTGAGCTAAAGTGTGGCTGCGGACTCTCGAGTGGGTATCTTCCCAACGAACAGGTCAATGGGCCGTGTTCTTTCTCACAGAGGGGCGCCTATGGACTATTTTTTGACAGGTCAGTTTCTTATCGACTCACCGGCTGTGATCAACCACTTGGCTTTCTTTTTCCTCTGTGTCAAGGTTGGTACCACTGAGACAAGCGTCTTTCACCACCTTGGTTATCGGCGGAGGAGGGGTTTGTGTACCGTAGACCTCTGCTGCAACACAAGCTGGCTATTGTTTGCGGTCTTACAATTCCTTCTGCAGAGGTCTCACAGGCTTTGGTCGGAAAGGACTTCTCTCCTTGTCACCCTCTCGGTATGCGCCATCTTTTTCCTCTTGAACGGCCATTCTGTGTTGGCTCCCTGGACATGCGGTCTGCCTTGCTCATCTTGTGCTCTTTTGCTCCACCTTTCATCCCTGTGGGTAAGGGAAAGGGCTGTCGGTGTGTGTGGTTCTGGCCATTGCCTAACTCTGCCTGACGCTTGGGTTGGGACATGTAAAGAAAACAGTTTTATTTGTCTGTCTGTCATGATGTGGAAAAACAGTTGTCGGAAAAGGGGGTTTTATTGAACAAACGGGAATGACCAGGATTATTGTCAGAAAATAAACAGGGGGGGGGATTGTGTTTGATCCAAATAGACTGGGAGTGTGAAAAGCCATAATCAGAGCCATGTGGAGAAGAATGACAGTGAGTGTTTGGATAGCAAACAAACACAGAGATTCTGGGAGTTGTGGTTTTTTAATATAACAGGGTTTGAGTTCCTGCAGAATTTGCTGGATATGGAGGGGTCATTAGATTGGTGAATAATGGAAAAAGTAGGTTTCTCGGAGTTGGGGTGTTTGAGGTTTGTAATCCTGGTGGCTTGGCTATATACAGAGGGATTGTTGGATCTAGGCCGGAGGGATTCACTCGGAGGAAGGAAGGTAGATGTCATATAGCCTATAAAGGCTTCAGATGTCTTGTCATCCTCTCGCTCTTCCTTGGTATAATACTGTCTCACCTGGGGTCTATCCCTCAGCACAAGCTCTGATTTCCCCTTCCCAGGTGATTCTCCCTCTTCATCCACCTCTGGGGTTGTGGGTCTGAGAGCATTGGCCTTTCCCAAGCCACCTGAATAAAGTATTCTTGGGGCTATTTAGTGACAATACCCTCAGGTTTCTCACAATAAATGCTAAAAAAAAGTAAAAGTGTAACGTAAAAACAAAGGTTCCACAAAGTCTGTGTTCCTTTTTCCAGCCTTTTATGCTTGCTTCACTTCTTTAACATGCCTGGTGCACTATCAACCCAGTACTTCTCACTCAGTTGTAATACATACATTCACAAACTTGATATTGATAGCTTCTTTTGCTTACTTCGTTATGCCTTCTTACGAGTATTTCCCGTTTTTAGTTCTCTCTCATTAACCTTTATTATGTTAGTTGTACTTTGGCATGCTTTCCAACAAACCCCATGGTCCCTTTATCCCTTGGGTGGACTCGCCGGCTTTGGTGGGCGTGTCGGTTCTCCTGCCGTAAGCGTGTGGTGGTTGTGTGACTCTGCCTTCTTTCGCCACCTCTGCACTGCTTCACGACTTCTCGTGTCTCCCGCCTTCCGGGTTCATGGTTCTCCAGAAGCTCTGGCTGCTTCTGGCATCCTTGCTGCATGTGTCGGCCTGTAGTCTGGCTTCCTGGAAAGCCTCTTTTCTCCACTGACACTGTTGCTGTCCTCCGGTCTCCCTCTGCGTATTGAGAGGTCGCCTTCTCCAGCCAGCGAGGTTGACTCCTTCTCAGCTGTTTCGCCGGTTTAAATCTCCTGGCTTTGGATTGACTTTCTAAAACACTAGAGTGCAGCATGTGCTTTGGGTTCTTGGTAATCCTCATTACTCTGCATCTTCTTCGTCCAAGTACATTTGCGTTTATGGAACTGTTAGTTTTGGTTTGACAAACTGTAATTAAGTTGGCCAGAGTGTTTCTAATGGTGTTTAAAGGCCCATACGCATTTGATGTATGCACAGAGTGCAAGAGAATTTCTTCAATGTCTCTTAGGAGGGTGAGGGGAGATATGACAACAAGCCATCACTGTATGGGGAATGGCTGGGGTATACTTAAAAGGAACTCTGGCTACCATGTCCCATCTGAAGTCATGACACTCCTCCAAGGGCTGCCTACCCCTGTACCTCATATAGCCACCCCCACGATGGGGATCAGGTATTGACTGCAATCCCCTGGTCACATGGGGAGAGGCTACCTCTGCAAGAGAAGTCATGATTCCTTCAGATTCATCACAGGATGCTGCTATATATTGGTGCAACCAGCATGGCAATATTTGGCAAGAGCCATCATTAAAATTTTGTTTTTTATACTGGCATATATTGAGGTGAAGGGACTAAGGGTCCCTTAGTCTAAGGGTCCCTTCACAAGGGTGGCGGGCCGTTAACTACAGGGTGGGCCCAGCCACCGAGTCATCACCATTAACACCTGTGTAGATCACCACACAAGTGCTAATGGTTTTTTAATTTTGTAAAAATGAAAAAGAAAAATGTATCTCTCTCGTGCCTGACGCAGCACAGTACCTTCAGCCAGGAAGTCCATCTTCAATGGTGATGACTGATGTCATCCACATTGAAGATGGGACTGCCTGGCTGAAGGCACAGTGAGGTGCCGTGCCTCGAGAAAAAGCTACATGTTAAAAAAAAAAAAAAAATAAAAAAAAAAATGTGCACCATTGGCATCTGTGTAGTGATCTACACAGGTGCTAATGTGTAGGGGAAGCGCCCAGTGCTATTGAAAGTGCAGAACGCTGACTTTCCTTCATGAATGCAACGTTCTTAGCATTTTCATTAGCTACGGGCGCCTGCCAGGGTGCTAACGTGGAGAAAAGGCATCATGAATGTGTGTTGGGAAATGCTCCTGTGCACTGTTGGCGACTTGCATCTAACCCTTCAAAACAGATTGCACACAGTCTGTCTTTTTACCAAATGTTTCAATTAGTGGCCTTCAAAATATACCATTTTAACTTATTATTCAACATTTCTTCTTGGGGGTAGTATAGGGAAGAACCCCTAAACCCACAAAACCCCTTTGCTTGGTTCCGTTTCTTCACTGCACTCCTTCGCTCTTGCATATTTGTGGCAAACATTTATGGCCCTCCAATTAAAAAATTCAGCAGCCACCTCTGGTGCCTTGTGCATTTGGATGCCAGAAGACGGGCACCGCCCCCTTGTTTCTCCGCAAGGTAAGATTTAAGCTTTGTTTAAAAACATACTTGCATCTCTGACCTCGTGCAGTGTGTGGTGGGCCCCTTCTGCGACAATCATCATGGGCATTCCGAATGCTAGGTGGTCCAAGCATGCCCAGAGTGTGTTGTGTCCCCTGCTTTAAGGAGCCCAGGGGCAGTCCCTCAGCGTGGCTCACATGGGAGCCCAAATGTTGTGCTACGCCATTGTCAAGAAGGCGGGCAGATCGACAAGAGGAATGGCGACCTCTTGGGTGGAGTAATCGACTGAATATGGACTATCCTATGGCTAGTTTTCTTTTGGTGAGGGGCGTCTCAGATCTGGCATTCATGGAGGGATTGGGGTAAAATTAATGTGTAAATATAATGGCGCAGGGGAGCATGTGCAAATGAGTGTGTGTGTGTATGAATTGCCTCTTATACGTTGGCAGCATTGGTATACTTCAAAGGTAAGTACTGGGATGAGGAAGGGGAACGTGGAGGGAATGCTGGGATTACATACTGGCAAAATTAATTTCTTACTCTTCCTTGTCGCAGCAGCGCGCTGCCTCCAGACGGTCTATGGAAGGGTCCATGATCCTGATTGGAAAAGCAACACAAGATTGACACATCTTTGTGTGAGGGATTGCCAGGGTTAAATAGAAGCTGGTAAGGGGGTTCCTGTCAGAGAGGAGTAGGCGTAATGGAGATTACCGGTAAGTAATCTGGGCATTCAGATGCACAGGTTTTGTTTGTATTACATTCTGTCACCACCCCCAGAAAACCCTAGCAGTAGTCGACGCGGCATACGTTTTTGAACAAAAATGTGGATGGGACTAGAATACAAGCATTGTTGTTCCGTTTACATAGATATGTATAATAGCCTCGCTCTGAATGGGTTAATAGAGCCGAATAGTTTACCCACGCAGCAGATCTTTGGGTCGTGGCCGTATAACACATTGGAATTGGGTGAGACTGTACAATAGGCGACATTTGTCTATGTGCATATGTCTGCCTAGACGAAAAGCATAAATAACATTGCTTTGCATCGACCTGATTTGTTGATCCTTTGTCATCAAAGGCACAGTTCTGCTGCTTTATATTTTATTTCCAAATAGAGTCCGCTTGAAAACTAGGCCGCACCTGAAGGGAAAACCGCACAGTGGGAATGGTGACGTGCTTTTTCCTGTTAACAATTTCAAAAGAGACACGGCTGCCTCCCAAAATGAGAAATCATTTTCTCACGTCCTGCACGCGCACCAGCCAAACCTCGAGCTCGCCATGACGGACCACGCAGAATGGAACTGTGGCGCGAAGTGGGGTGTGCGCGAGAAAGCCAGCGAGAGACTGTAAATGTCAGGGTAGCAGAAGTTTGGCTTGCATGCAAAACCTGCCATCATTTTTATGTTCTCTTGAAAGAATTCCAACCCTGGATAAACAGAGAAAGAGTTCTATATGCCACAGAAAGGTAGTGGATGGTGCCCATGAAAACGAGGTTGACTTTATATAGTGCAATAGGCTGTTGATGGGGCCCCCACAGCAGTGATCTATTTATTTGAGATGCACATTTCGCCCACTTACGTTTCTTGTACACGTGTGGTGTTTAATATAGCACAAACCAAGGGAGCAGTGTACAGTAAAGGGATAGCCTCATTGGCCACACGATAACATGGATACAATTATGACGATAAACGGGCGGTACACAGGGAAGGGCGTTGAGAATGGGAACGGTTGGATACAGAGGTACAGGTTTGGGAGTGACGGGGGGAGGGGGGGGGGGAGAGGGGGCCCTGTCTTGGTTTGGGCCTGCAGCTGGGCTCAGCCTCTATCTCTGATGCTACGTTCCTGTGAGTACCACAATCTCATCTTCCTTGCTACTCTGCATCGGCGATTGCGACCTTTCCCGCCTTCTACTTTTAGAGGAAGCAAAGTGTGCTCTATTTTTACCACCCCTCAGAAGACCCCAAATATTGGGAGGCTTGTAGCAAATCTACCACATATTTCTGGCTTTTTTTCTTTGGCTGTGGTCACCGGCTTTAATTGTTGTTTCTCTTCAGGAAACCACACTTATTACAGTTATTTTCTTCAGTTTTTATGCACATTTCAGTTGCATATAATCGTGAGGAAAATGTACATGAAGCAAACACTTTCTGTATTGTAAGGTGTTTGTGTGTGGGGGATGGGAGCGGGAGGGCTTTCCACTGCATAAATAGTTTCCCAATAGTTATGGTATAAAGTAGCCTGACCAAGCTGGGTAGGAGTGGGGGAGAAGGGAGTAACACTGAAGAAGCGGGGTAACACAGAAGAATGGGTTTCGGTAAGAACGGAGTCACCCGAGCGCTGGCTCAGATATCTTACTGTTGACTGTCTCATTTAGTTATGACTCTTGGGAATAAATTAGAAATCTTGTCACTTAATGTTTAGGGTGATTTATTAACACACTTAAGTTGACAGGTATTTCGACACAACATGGGACTTTTTCAAGGCGTGTGTGATGAGCACATAGATATAAGGTGGTGGTGAGCTAAGCGTAGGGCCCAGACCCAAAAAATAGCTACATCTCCCATGGTACTTTGCAGCGGAGAGGCTTTTCAGAAATGAGATTGCCTCTGATACAAAGAAAGACCTGCTCAGAGTCGAACATGCCTCTAACGAACCAGAGAGTGATGGGTGGGTGGGGTGGTAATGGGAGAGGGTCAGGGAGGGGGAACATGTAACTTGGAAGGGGCAACTTTGAGTGTCTTTAAGGAGAGGTAAGTGTTTGATTGTTGAGCGTTATATGGGTAATAACAGGGGACTCCCACGGGCATGGATAGTTCATTGACATTATAGGGAGAATATCGCGGGAGTCGGAAGAGTGAAGAAAAAAATACATTTTACACCATCAGTGCTCACATCTACTATGCACAGGGTAATTGGTCTTTGTGTCACCTGCCATGTCCAAAGGCCATAGCTAGTGGGTACCAAAAAAAGTATTGGTGCAACATGCGCAGTGGCCATATCCAAAGGCTAGTCGGCTTTGAAGACACTATAGTATAACGGAACAATTGAAATTCAGTGAAAAAACTTTAGTTCGGAGAGAGTTAAGGCAATCAAAGTTCATGCGACAAAACCTTTGAAATGCAGCAAAGTCCACCTTAATTACATGTGGAGCATTCATTTGTAGTACTTATCAACTTATAACATTGAAAAGAAATATATTTACTGTTGTATGAATGGTTCAAATTGCAGGTATTAGTAAGCAATTATAATACTTCAGTGCAGGGAAAGTACCAGATTGTGGCAAATCTAGTTCAGGTATTCCAAACATAATATAATCATGTAGTAGTAAAAAAAAACGATAGAAGTAGAAACATGTTAGTAAGTGATCTGAAAATAGTAAAGGTTCAAATTTAAATTCACATGTTCCCTTACTGAAAAAACATTACTTTAACACATTCTTTTCTAAAGGCAAAGCTTTATAAAAAAAATCAAACCTATAAAAGTAAATATTGGCCTGTGTGCACTGTGACGGGATAGAATGTAAGAATTTGAATATTGGCTAATAAGACCAATAAAATGGTTCTAATACGTTGTTACATCTATATAAAAGAAATTAAGATTAGATGGTAAATATTATTATTCAAATGTAACATATTTTCTTCCAAAATACATAAATGCTCATGTACTATTCTTCTTTGTAATGTGTCATCAATTACAATGGTCTCTGGTACACGAGCGTAATAAAATGTACTGTCTATGTATGAAATATGTATATATGTTATGTTCCAAAACAGTTGGCACATTTCAAAATGTAATTAATGAAACAAGTGATATCATGTATGATGTAATTCGTGATGCCATTGTGGTCATACGCTGCACAACAGCAGGAGCATAGTTAAGGTGGACTTGCTTGAACTGTATGTGCTGAATTTTAGGGATTTGGTTGTTTTTTTTGCGGAAAAATATATATAAATACATTTTAGGGTCCGTGATGGCGACAGTGTAGTTATGGGTAAGTTGGCTTTCCCATAGTTTTTTGGGCGGCCTATAACATTTGTCATTCAACAAATCCACATGAAACTTTGCACAAAAAAAAGACCAGACTGAATTATTTTGGAAAGTTTGTTGCGTTTCATAAAAGGGGGTAAAGTTATAGAGGGATCCCAAAACATTTCAAATCGGGATGGAATTTTTTTTTGCTTACGGCTACAGCCCAAACCGTTGTATGATTTTGCACCAAAAAATGTGCAGTGCCTGGTCCCGAAAGTACTTTGGTGTTAATCCGTCCAGTAGACTATTAAAAATAAAAAAAGTAGGTAAAAACAATTAAGTGATCTCTGGCATTGATCCGTGGACTCACTTACTGATTCAGTGTCCGCAGACGCCTCTGAGCCAATCAGTAAGCTGTGGAATGTTCGTGGACATCATACGTGCACGCTGATTGGCAATTATAAACTTGGATGCGTCAAAAGGTTTGAAACGGATGACAGGTTGGATTTGCGATGTGCACCCATTGTCCACGAACATCGCTGTTAAAACGCACAACGGGGCGATATAGAGGCAGATAGTGGTTGATGCAGGAATTAACTTTGGTTTATTAAGGAAATAAAAACCTTATGTTTCAAGCCATAATCCAAAAAAGGGGGGAAAAAAAAACTTCACGGCAGTCTCTCCGTTCCAAACACAGGATAAGGTTTCTTCTGTAGTCCTCTTATTCTCCTGATCCTTCGTATCTTCTGGTTAATAAGCGCAGCAGTATTCCACGTTCTCAGGATCACTGTCTTTTTCCTAGAAGGTAGAAGACTGGAATGACACATTGTAGCATTTCTCTCCGTTTTTCTCGGCAGAGAGAACTCGGTCAACCAATCCTGAACCTCTTGCTTCTCTGGTCCAATTCTATGGCCTCCCTGACAGGACCCGAGTCCTCTCTTCGATGCTTGGGTTGCCCGCTGCCATCTTGCCCCTACTAATACCTGCACCGTTCGCTTTGGACCAGCTTCCCTTGAGGTACCGATTCCATACCGAGACCATGTGCCACCTTAGTGGTTAAGTGTTCAGCCATTACTTTGCCATGCTCTGTTGGCTTCCCGTCCGAATTATCGTGGCATGGCTCCTTCGGTTTCAGCCCCCTCTCGTGGTCTGTGCAGCACTGCACCTCCATGTTCGGGCCGCCTGCCACTGTGTCCCGTGGCTTTGCCACAGCCTTCTGTTCACGGCAAGCATCTCCCAGAGGAAGTCAGCGGCACCCTCTTCCTGGACTTTTTCTCTAGATGCACCTTTGGCAACTGTAGTCGACCCCCGCCCCCTAACCCCCCCACCCCCCTAGCCGTGGCCACGAGCCCACAAACCTCCTCCCTAGGATCTAGCCTTTCGGGCAGATTATTAGCTTGTGACGGATAATCTGCTATTGTTTGGAAGGTTGCAGGTTTGTGAACGGTAAGGAACTGGAAAGGTTTAAGCATAAAACTGTGGTTTTGTGTGGCCAGCCATTGTAGAGGTGCATGGTCGATGAACTAAGTGAATGATCGTCCTAGCAGATAACGGAAGGCCTTGATGGCCCGTTTAATAGCTAGGCATTCTTTTTCAATCGTTGAGTAGTGAAACTCATGATGTAAAAATGTGCAACTGATGAATGCTACAAGCCATAGATCATTCGGGTTCCCTTGACAATATGGCACCTAGACAAGATCCAGAAGCATCTGTCTGTAACAGTAACTGTCTGGAAAAATCCAGGCATTGCAAAACAGGGTGAGAAAAGACAACTCTTTTTCAAAGTGTTGCATATGTTAATGGCTGTAGTGTCGCCCAAGAGGTTAACTGGGTGTTTGGCCTTCAGGGCATCTGTCAAGAGGTGTGGGAATAGTTGAAAAATTTGGAATAAACTAACTAGAATATTCAACGAACCCTAGAAATGCTCTTTGCCTTTCTTGGTTGTGGGTACTGTGAGAAACCCGAAGGTGTCTCACTCGCTAGTCCATATGGATCGGTCATCCAGGTGGCCAGGACACTGCCATCGCTATTGGATCCAGTTCCTGGGGGTGGACCAGTGGGGGAGGATCACCTGGATGTGTTGGTCTTCGGGGAGTGGAAGTGGGACACCGAAGGTTGAGACGTGGTATCACCTTACTTGTAACACTTTTTCCCCATCCTACCCTGTAGAATATTTAGAAGCGCCACCTCCCACTCTTCTGACACAAACCCTTTCTTACACCGTAATGGACAACGGACTAACACAGCCGTTTACCTGACATGTCCCCATACACGGGTCAGGCAGAGTTGGGCAATTGACAATAAACATGCACAATTGATGACCCTTTACCTTCCTCACAGAGAAAAAAAGGCAGAGCACGAGAGCACACCAGCAAGGCCGAATGCACGACAATACAGCTATAGCGGACTGGCAGTTTAAGTGGAGGCAAAAAGCGGCGATACCTGGAAGGGACGACGAAGGGGGAATTGCCCTTGTCCTTTTCAACTCAGACCTGCGAAGCCTCTTGAGAGGGAAATCATAAGACCGGGAAAGGCGTGTGGAGGAATAGATGTAAATGGTGTATTGGGGGGGCCTCCCGCATTGATAACGCAGGCGGGTAGGCACGCTGGCTACCGTGGTACCGTCCTTGACTCCAGATACAAGACGCCAACGGGTTTAACACAGCTGGTGAGTTGGAGGAAGCAGATAGAAAACTGACGTGTGTTGAGCCCAAGGTTGCTAGTGGCAACATTATATGAATGCAAAGAACTTGTGTGTTTGAACTTTTGAGAGAGCCCAGACAAGGGCCAGCTGCAGAGTGGTCAGGTGCCATAGGAGCGCTAATTCGAAGGACTCTCGCTGTCCCCTTTGATTCATATGAAAACTGTAAGTACCAGATGGCCCTACGAATGGGCGGCGTGAGATGTCTGAGTGGTCTTACAAGGGTCACGCAAATCCTTTGTACAATCTGGCGAGAGAAACCTAGGGGAAGGTAACCCCGCTTTCTGGTGAAAGTGAGCAAATTATGAACTGTGAAAGGCCATAGTGAACCAGGCGGAGGGAGGCTCGTTTTGCAAGGATGGGAAAGCGACTGAGAGTGAATCCCACATTGAGATAAAGCAGAGTAAAACCGTATATTTGGCAAACGTGAACCCACCTGAGGGATGCCTGCGAGTTGGGATGAAGAGTAATTCACCCGGGAACATTGTGTCGACGAGAGTGAACTCTGTTGAGGGTTGTCCACAGTGGTGTTTGTTTGAAGACCTTCAGGCTCCAGAATGTTACGAGCTGTGTTGTGAAAGGCCATAGTCAACCCAACAGAGGGAGGCCCATTTTGCAAGGAGGATCTGAACCTGGCCGAGGGAGGGTACTAGGTGCGAAGAGCCATCACCACAGGTGCAAGACCACTTGAACTGAAATTGTGAACCTCGTGCAGGAGAGGCCCAGGAGTGTGCTGTGCTCGGAGGTTGCACCTTGCCCCATGCTTAAAACATGGGGAAGGGAGACCCAGCCATACCATCCGGACTTATCATTTTGTGAACACATCTTTCTTTTGTGGTGAAAATGATCCCACACTCTTTTGTAACTTAATGGTAAGGATTGGCAATGGGATTTATTTTTTATTATAGGCCCTTTTTATGTGGCAAGATGCTACTAGGACTGCCTTATTATTTGATGGTTGTAGCTTGCTCCCATTTTAGCTTTAGGTTTGGATTAGGCGTTTTTCGCACCCATTCGTTCAGTTTGTTAAACATCCTTGAACTGCGATCACTTGTGTCTGTCTTTGCTGTTGCCACCATGGGTTCCTTACACTACCCACATGTGAATGCATGACATGATTCATGCCATTCTGGAACCACTAGCCAAATCCTGGTGTCAAATTTTCATTCTGGGAATGTGGTGATGGTTTTCTAAAGGGCAGCAACAAGCCCCAGAATGCAAAGTTAAAACCAGGGCTGGCAATTGGTTCACGAATGGATAATATTCGCATGTTTGAATGAGTCACTTACTTTGCCTCGACTATAGTGGGGGACCGATTATTAAAATGCAGAATGTAGCTGTTGGTATCGTTTTGAAACGCGGAGGGGCATTTTAAAATGTAGTATTCATGTGGGTGTACGATGTCTGAGAATAGCTTCTAACCCACAAAGGTGTAGATGTCTGTCTGTATTTATAAACCACAACTCCTGTATAGATTCCGTAATTAAAACCCTTGATACCGGCAGATAATCTATTTTGTGAAGTCTCATAGGTTGGGTTACTTTCTCTTGTGGTTTGAGAAAGAAACTTGTTTGACCTAATTTCTATTTTATGGCCTGGAGTTATCGTTTCAGCGCAGACATACGTAGAGTACTAACTCCCCTTTATCGAAACTGTGCAGTGCCTTTAGATCTGCAGTAGTTTCATTGCACTTAGTATGAACGAAACGTTCAATGAAAATCTGCATTTTTGTCTGTAGTTTTTCACTGTTATAAAATAATCTGTTTACAAATTATGTTGCAGGAGAATAAAAACAAAACTTTGTTTTCGGGTGTATTTCTCATTTGGGCTTTTCGGCTTACAGGTTTTCCCTCAACGATATGTATTGGAGCAAAAATTGGAGTGTGTAGATCTATATTTATATATGTAATGTAGTTTAGATGGCTAATGTGTACGATGCACATTCATCTTTGTGATATTGTTTCCCACCTTTTGTATGTTTATGGCATTGTGGGATGAGGCGAGAAATTTGTCGCTGGTTGCACTATCACTGCTGTCAATTAATGGATGCTTGATTTCAGTGTTTCCTTTGCTGTGCGTTTGTTTTAAGCGTATGCTCTGCTGGTGTGGGGGGAAATTGCCAGTGGACACCTACGTTCCACAACCTTTTTATGATGTCACAAGAAGGGGTTGGATAAGGGCCTATAGGGTTGGGGGGAATGGGTAACGAGAGAGGGACCGCTGTACAAAATATTGTCAATAAAGAGGAGCAACAAATCCCTGAGGTATTTCAAGACCTACTGTCCAGGTCTCAGTACTGTAATGCTTGTGCCCAAAGCTCCCAATTTTCAAGTAGGGTCTAGTGTCCAGAAGTGGCAGCTCATTTGTATGTGTCGTGGTGTGCCGCCGCCTCACTTGAGTGGCAGTAAGCACAATCTGATATTTTCAGGGGGACTGTGCTGCCTGCCTCTAAGCAGGGGTGCATCGCTCCTATGTTTTAAATTCAAAATGCATAGTGTGCAATAATAAGAGACTGGTGGGTTGTAAGAGGCCTGGGCCCATCACTCCTCGTTTTTGCGCTGCTAACATAGGCCACAATGATGTCCTCTCCTCATCTGTCAGTTTGCTGTGCATGGGGTGGGTTTTCCGTTCTGGTCTCGTAGTGTCTGCGTGGAGAAGGGAAGTGAAAATGTTTTTATTTTGTGCAATGTGATTGTATGCGGTTGTCTACATGTGTGATGTGTGGTGACCTGGAATGAGAGTCTGACCAGGCTCTTGCAGTTTGGGTTATAAACTTTTATTATAATATTGAAACACCTCTCTATCTCCAGAGCCCTACCTCAACAAAACTAAAACTCTGGTTTGATTGGAAGTCATTGATGTTAAAAAAATAACAATTATCCGTCCTGGTCTAACTTCTAAACTATCCCTACCACTAAAATGCAAAAGTCCAAAAACCACAAAACCACATCCCAGGAGTTCTCCTAGCTTGTGTGTTACACCTGGGATTGAAAAGTAGTTTCTTCTTATTTAGTATCTTCTTTCTTCCCTTATGATTCGTTGTGCAGGGCGTGTTGAGGGATTCGTCTAAAAATCTTAATTTCTTCATGAAAAGAAAAGTGGAGGAGAGTGGACTCTTGGTGTGATCCAGTGTTGAGTCACAAACTGATTGGCATGTGTAACCTTTCTGGACTTTGAAGAAAAGGGGGCGGGGTCTTGTCTGGATGCGCTTGGAGACTACTTACAAAGGATGCTAGCTTCTGCTTATCGAGCTTCTACGATTCCAGTTTCCCCAAATTACTAAACTGAGGAAATAATTATTAGGAGGGCTATGGATTAGTAGCCTCATCTCCATAGACTCATGGAAAGGGGCTCCCCTATGGGGAGAAGTGATGCCATCTGAAGGATCTGTGCTGATGTCCAGCTTATAACTTCGCTCCCCATGGAGGAATCGTCACCAAACGTTGCCCAAAAAACATGTGGCCAGCTCTTAATTTTTTCACCAAGTTGGGTGAGATTTCGTGCAGGGGGGGGGGGAGTTATTGGGGGGGGGAGGTTCCCAACATTTTTTTTTCCATAGACTGAATGGGGAAAAACTTTGTACACGGCTACAGGCCCAACAGCTGGACGGATTTTCACGAAATTTGCGGCAGGAGCGGGGGATTGGGTCAGAAAGCATGCTTTTGTGTGTTTGGTGGAAATCAGACCAGTACTTTAGTTGCAACAAACTGAAATGTACATCCCAAAGAATTAGTGAAATCTGGGTCTGCTCCGCGGAACAATTTCCCTGTTCGCTCTGCGGACCGAAGTCTCATTGGCCTGCAGTACGCTGTGATGTCAGCGAAAATTGGACGCGACCGGTGGTTGGCTGGAGGGAAGCGTGCTGTGCGTCAAGTTTTTGGGAAACGCTGCCATGGTGTATCGGAGGATAGTGTTGTGGTGTCTGTGTGTCAAGGCTCTAAGCCACTGTGTGCATGGCTGGGCCTCTTGTACGCAGCAGTGTGTGCACTAAAATTGGTCATATCTGGCTCTGCTCCGGTGTCCCAGTTCCCTGTTCGCCGCATGGTCAAAAGTTTGATTGCAACGCAGTGTGCGGTGAAAGGATGTGTCCAAAAGTGTTCCATGACAGCGGCATGTTGTATCGGAGGACAATGCGGCGGCGAAAGGGCCTGAAAACATAGTGCACAGCATCTGGTGGTGGGAAGAAGGGATGGAAAGGGTGCCGGAGTGAGCAGTGCTTCATGTGATCTCATTAGAAGACAGTGGTGTGCCTGCGCAATCTGTGCATGCTCTGCCAATGTGCAGATACCTCAACAGGGAAAGATCTTGTGTGGTCATTGCAGGCATCCTTCGTTATGGCATGCCAGCTGCAGCGGCAATGTCTTTCTGTGATGAGTGGTGGCAGGCACATTTGCAGAAGGGGAGTGCTTTCCTCAAGACATGAACATTTACAGATAGTGTGTGCTGTGAATAAGTCTGTAGCCCCTTTAATGCATGGCTGCAGCCCTTGCACAGAAAAGTATGTCCACTGGTTGAAAGTCGGTGCCACATTGTCGCTTTGTGTGTGTGGTTTGGCTGCATTGCACACATTGTTGGTTGCATGGGTTTGGTGATTGGTAGAACATCCTACAGTTGTCGGTGTATGGGCGGAGATGCTGCCATGACTAGTCGTGTAGTGTGTTCACTGGATGCACTAATGGAATAGGGTACATATGGAAGAGGTTACAGTGCAACTGGTTCGTATATGTGCTTGTGTAGTGTGCATTGCACAGATTATTAAGTGTTGTAGTGCACTATTGATTGTATGCATGTAGTAGAGTGTGGAGAGCAGGACCAATGTTGTGAAGATTGAGTTTGGTTGCCATTATTACAATGGTTTCTGAATGGAAGTGAGTAGTGATGCTAAACACTGTGGTATGTTTGTGCATTATGGTAAGTGGAACGTGTGTGCTGCATTCCTGCTTTAGGGTGCAGAGGTTGGGTAGAAGTGCTGGTGCCTATGTTGCTTTTCTGAATTGTGGCACATGCATACATGTTCACCTACATGGCTTTGTTGTGGTGTGTGTTGGCAAGGCCTAGACTGTTGGGTGCATGGCCTACGGCCTTCGGCCATGCATCCAACAGCCTAGGCCTTCATCACAGCCACCACAATATAATGCAGCCATGCCCTTATCAGTCTGCATGCAACTCAGGTTGGTGACTTTTACGCAATGGTTGTGGAGGACATTGTATTCTTGGTAGAGCAGCAGAAGTGAGCGTCTATGCGTACATTAGCATACGGTGCACATCATTGTTCCTGTTGAACAGGGAGCCACATGCCACCATGTGCATTTCTTATGGTTTGGCCCTTTTAGCCCCCTTGCTTTTGGGGGTGCTTTAAGATATTGCAGCATGAAAGGCCGTGCTCAGCAGCATATATGCAATACATGGCCTTTTACATACCATTCAGCACAACCAACGCAACATTATGCAGCCATGCATGAAAATATGTGCCCAGGGTGAAAGCTGGCAGGCTCAATTGCAGATGGGGAGCGCAGAGCACATGACATGAGCATTTAACCATTGCGTGCACTATGGTGTGTTCTGTGGTGAGGGCCTAGCGCCTTGCATGCATGGCTGGAGTGGAAAGGGAAAAAGGTGTGTCCCTGCTTTATTGGGGCGCGGCGCTCACTCTAGGTGGAAACGCGCACATGCCACACCCTTCCCTTTTATGGATGGTGGGCATGGAACTAGAACTGTGCGATTTACCCAATCGGGTGTCAAGGGTGTGTTTGACAGGAAGGGGCGGGGATAACATTCCCCAAAAGCCGATGCAGTGAGGTTGGTAGAGATGAGGTTGGTAGAGATGGAGAGACGCAGAGTGCTCATCGTGGGTGATACATTTTGTGCAAGATCTGCACAGGTATGCTGTGGAAAGAGGCTTTGCTGCTAATTTTCAGTTGGAAGGAGTGGAGGCTTTTTGGGGCATGCCATGGTTCTCCTTTGTACATGTGTGGCCTTTGTCAGTACTGTTGATGTAGTAGTCATGCATTATGGAAGCCTACATTTGGGGTACATGTCGTGCTCATGTTTGCTCCGTCACCTCAAGAAGTTGATGACGGCAGTGATGCAGATTTTTCCCACTGCCAAGTTGATTTTCCCAGCCATACCACCAAGAGGTGCATGGGACCATGCCAGTGTAATTTGTCCACAGCCAGAGGTTGGGAGGTGTTTCATAAACAGAAGCATGTGTGACTTCATGTACAGTGCTGGGATGCACCGACTATGACCGCATTAATGAGCGAGATCTGCAGTGGTTTCAAGGAAATGGCAATTTGTTGACCTCCATTTGCAATGATGTTTTGTTTGCCACAATGCCCAAAGCGATGCAGAGAATCCTGTAGAAATGCAAGAGAAGCATTCACCTTCAGTTGGTAAAAATGTCAGGATGGGAAGCAAACGGAAATGCATCGAAAGAGATTAAAAAAAGGTATGAAAGCACGTACATACCAAAAACAAGACAAAAAAAGAAAACCAAAAAAACATCTTTTCAGACACAATACTAAATAACCAACT
This sequence comes from Ambystoma mexicanum, assembly GCF_040938575.1. Classification (NCBI taxonomy): domain Eukaryota; kingdom Metazoa; phylum Chordata; class Amphibia; order Caudata; family Ambystomatidae; genus Ambystoma; species Ambystoma mexicanum. The sequence continues at coordinate 155,266,990 of NC_090941.1, read as the reverse complement.
CCCTCCACCCCCGTAAACCCCTTACCCCTCCCCCACCTGCTCAGAAAGTTCAAGGATTCAGCTGAAGTTTCAGAATTACACGTGCCCCATCTAGCTATTTTCAGGATGGGAGCCATGGAAATGGGACTACGGAGACTAAGGCATTGCTCAATAAGGTTTGTGGTTGTGGTGTGAAAGCAAAACGTGTGGCAGAAGGTCCCTTTGTACAAAAGTGCAGAAGCCTATGGTGGAAGTGTGCAAGGTAAGGGGCAGGAATCCTGTTATCATACAATGTGGGTATGAAATGATATGATGGCAAATTGCATGATATGCCATTTACAGTGCGCCTATAAACTAGCTGTGCAAGGTGCAACAAGGCAAGGCAAGGGAGGGGAAACGGGGGAGACGGAGACAGCAAACCTACTAGGAAAGTTGGCACTCAGATCACCCAAGTGCACGGAGAGGGGGAGGCAAAAGTGCAGTACATGGGGGAAGAAGAAAAAATGACAAAGCGAAAATATGGTCCGATGGTGGCAAGTGCAAAGATAAGTGCAGACATCTGGAGGTGGTGGAACTGTTAGGGATACAGCAAACAGTCCCCAAGTGAGGGGTTTGCCAGAAAGGCAGTGCAGGGGTACAGCTGGCAGGGTGGGGGAGGTGGAACTGGCCTGACATCAGAGGGTGGCTAGGTAACAAGTGCATAATTAGTTTCAGGCAGTAAGTCAGCAGGGGAGCAAAAGCAGAGGCAAAGAGAAAAATGTTCAGTTGCTTCCAGAACCGGCGATGGTTTTCCACAAGTTTCAGGGAGGCTATTGCAGAGCAAGGCCCCAGCCAAAGAAAGAGGTCTACCACCAAGTGGTTGCTTGCAGGAGCGAGTGACCCTGAGTGAGTTGGAGGCAGATGAGGGAAGAGCTTGAGCGAGCACGCACATATTTACGAAGTGACAGTTGCAGGTATTGAAGCCCCAGGGCCCAGAAGGGCTTACACATTATGAGTGTTTTCGCCTTATTGCTCGCTGGTACTGGGAGCCAGTGCAGCCATTTCAGTCCCAGAGATACCATCCCTGGGCTTGAGGCCAAGGACAATCTGCACTGTCCTATCTTGGATGAGTTGCAGAGGGTGTAGAGTGGAAGGAGGCAAATGTCGACAGAGGCCGTTGCAATAGTGCAGCCTACAGAGAACCACAGCTGTGGACAATGAGGTTTTCGGACCTTGCTTTACGTTGCTACTATACATTCAGTGCTGGTTTTGAAGCCACATTTGTACAATTTCTGTAAGACATGGGTTAGTGGTGAAAAAAAATGTGCACTGTTGTTGGAAGGAAAGAAGAGTTCCTGTTGCGATATAACGATGGGTGGTATGGGTAAATGGAAATGTTGCAAGCATATACAATTGATGTATCACTTCATGGCAGTGGATGGGAGAAAAAAAAACAGTAACACTTTTACGAATGTAATGGACGCTCAGTGGCACATACCATGCGCAAAGGTACTTATCACAGTTTTACACATTTCACAGAAATAATATTCATACTTCCAGTTTGTGGTGATGGGTGCTCATGTCGATGAATGTTGATGCACAGATTTTGTACATTTTACTGAACCTTCTGCTGGACGTCCTGTGCAATGACACGCCACTTGGAAGCTTATTGTGCAACGGTACGTATGAAGTGTTGTACACAAGTGACGGTGTACAATGCTAATGTCTTGAATGCCATTGGTGGATGCGAGTGAGACTATTTAACAGTCCCCAATGAGGTAGTGATGGACAAGAAGTGCACATGGAAAAAAGGAGTCCTGTTTTACTGGGGCCCGGCCCTCGCGGTACTTGGGCAACCGTAGGTGCCACATTCTTTGCTTTTCACCATGCTCGCCAATGGAAATGGGAATGAGACTGTGGGTGTGTATCACAGGAAAGGGCGCCAATATTTTTTTTTTCATTACTTTGTGTAGTGCGGCTGGCAAACATGGCAAGACGCACAGTTTTCATTGTGGATGATGACTTTGTGGAAGATCTATTTGTGTATTCCCTCCATGAAGACATTTGTGGCAATTTCGGTTTGGAGAGAGTGGAGGCTTTGTGGTGCATTGACGAATCATGCTTCTTTCGGCAGAGTGCTTGTAGAATGGCGACACATGGCCACTTCCGCAACTGTACATGATATGGTCGTGCACTTTGGAGCCTTCTTTTTGGATTCCATGCCTTGTTCCCATGTATACAGTCAACTGAAGAAGATGCTGACAGCAGTGCAGTGCATTTTTCCCACTGCCAAGGTACTTTTCTCATGTATACCACGAGAATAGTATGGGACTATTCCAATGATTCCTGTCGCCAGCCAGAGGTCGGAAGGGGTCTCATCAACAGAAGCATGTGTGACTTCTTGAGTGCTACTGGGATGTTCGCCTGTGAGAATGAGAACATTGGTACTCGATGTATAAACCTTTTCAAAGCAAGTTGCATGTCTTTGTCGACCAGTGGAAGTGACATTTTGTTTCACAATCTACAGGCTGCACTGAAGACCCTATTGTAATAATGTAAGCGGACGTACAAAACTCAAAAATACTTATAAAACCGGAAAAATTGTGTTTCTATGGAAGCACCTTTAAAAAACAAAAAAAGGCTCTTTTCAGGGCAGCCACAACTAACGACGTCCCCTACCCTAGTTGAAAGGAATTCCCCCACTCCTGTGCACGCATGGTATGCTGTGGTGTCAACTAATATTGCGATAGTTGCAGGGTGGCACATGTTAGATATGCCCCTTTTGCAGATGACCGCTGAAGGGACCTGTAGAGGCTATGGGGTTAGTCAATAAGGTTTCTGCATGTGGTGTGTACGCACAGACTGTGGTACTCAGTGTATTCATCGACAGAAATGCAGAGGGTGTGGTTATGGCTGTGTTTCAGGAGCCACAGCGTGCAGGTTTTGGGGAGTTTGAAATACATTGAAAGTGAATGGAAAACACTGTGCAGTGGCTGCTCATTTTGGAATCTATCATGTGGATGTCTAGTGCTTCGGAGTAACCTACAATGAAGTGACTCAGTAACGCACAATCATGCCGACATTATTGTTCATTGTGGAGGGAAAATTGCACAGCATGTTAAACGAGTTTCAGGGCTGTTTGCGATGGAGGCACTTGCCCAGGTCATCCGTCTGTTTCTGATCTCTTGCATAACTTTCTATCGCGTTATGCAGACACCGATGTGGCTGCGTTCTTTTCCATCCGCAAATGGAGAAAGTGCAGCACATTGCGAAGAAATGTATTTGTGCCTTTCTACGACATGTGCCTGTGGTGTATTTCACACACAGGAATATGACGTTTCACAGCACAAACAGTTTTCCCCAGCTATAATCATCTTACTATGCCTGCCATCCCGATTTCGGCACATCCCATCCAAATTACCTTGTTGCCCTTCTTGAAAGTAGTGGAAGAGTTTTTGTAGTAAGTGTTGTGCACTGAAACTCTTCACAACTCTCTGCAACACGTAAAGAAATCCCTTTCTACAGCGAACCCCTTTCCAACCAATTCAACCCGTGTTTTGCACAGTGCCATGCCTTCTGCCCTGTATCCGTTCATTGGCAATTCCATTGTTAATCTCTGAAAGGTGCTTTCTTTATTTCTTTTCCCAGTTCGTTTCCATTTATATAACACATGCCACAGAAGGAACGGCAGGAAAGGCCTGGTACGGAAGGTGCAGCACCTGACCTGCATGACCACCACAGGGGACGTTTTATTATTGGGTGGCCCTCACCTACATAGGCGCCAGTCATTGTCATGCTCCCGGACAGACCCTTCCCATGCACTTCCAAGTACCTTCCCTCTGTAGAGTAGCATGTTGCAGTACATGCACAATACAATGCCCTTTGCCGGGTAAGGGCCTGTAGCGCGGCATATGGTTTGCAAAGATGTTTTAGAGCTCCGCTGCCCTACAGGAGTGCCCCTGTTGTTGGCCGCAGCAGATGTGGAAAATGCTGTACATGACATTACCCTACTGCATTGTTGGGCGGTAGACCAAACATTGGTCCCTTGTGCTTCCATTTCAGTTGTCACATGCAGTACATACATTTCATGCTACGCCATTAGCTGTATGAGTAGCATTCACGGAGATGCATACATTCTGTAATACAAGAATCTTTACAAGATCGCGAAACACAGCTTCATTACCTGGAGCATGAAGACAATTATTCAGTGCGACGCATGCAGCTACAGCATTTTTCTAACCACCACTGACATTGTTTGCTCTCTGAACATTCTGCTGTTTGTTTACTTGCCTTTTACATGCATTAGTATGTGCGTGACCAAGCTGCACCAGCTTTGCCATTTTACAGACTCACTACAAACTGTCCCACCTGCAGTTACATGTTTTCTTCAAATGCACGACCCGCAGGCGACCTTGACACTTTCTGTCAGTGCTCACTGCGAAGATGGTGTGTTTGTTTCACGGGTCACGGAAAGGCAAGCAGCACATGAATCAAATGAATGGAACATTTAACATGCCCCTGTTACACTGCAGGTTGCTGTTCATTGTTTACCAGTGGGCCTCATACAGCCAGGCGTGCTGCAGCCATACATTGGTAGGTTTGCAGAGCCACCCACGTAGTCGGCAGGAGTACTTGAAATGCGGTAGCCTACCGTATTAATCTGTAGGGCTGGCGACAGGGGCGGTGTTAACAGCACACTAAAGATGTCCTACGCATGGGTATAGCTGTGCAACGGATACACGTGCGCTTTCACAACTATTTAAAAGTACATTATAAAATGCGGACATGCGGCCACTAATGGAGACCTAGGGATACTTGCAGTGCGCTTGCACATATGCCGGCCAGGTGCAGTCTCCCTAATAAACGTCCATATTGCTCACCTGCAGTCATCTCGGCCAGTACTGTGCTGCACAGATTCACCATGCAATTTAACACAAAAAGAGAAACCACTCACTTACCATGTACATCTGTAATTGCTAAGATACACCAACACTATTAGAAAAAGGAAGAGGTAGCGCAAATGGATGCATACACCAGAGAATTTGGCCTTTCCACATGCTCATTATGAGGGCAGGCAAGGAATCGGTGACAAACCGTTGTTAACAGGACGTTATGGTACCGTGCAGTACCAAACGGCTATCATCTTTACAGAAAACACTATGCTAAAGCAATGTTCCGTTTACAGTGCCCTACTAAAACCTATGAAATTCACTAACAAAAAACATTGTTAAAGGGACGTTATGGTTAAGTTGCACTACTACAAACCTATCCCCTTCCCTTCACCAACGTGTTTGCATTGAAGGTGATAACTTTTTAGTAGGCCACTATAACCAGACCCTTCCTTTTAGCATAGTTTTTTCAGTAAAGGGGATAGGTTTGTAGTAGTGCAACTTAACCATAACGTCTCTTCAACAGTGTTTTTTGTTAGTGTGCACACATATATATGTGTGTGTGTTTGTGTGTGCGTGTGTTTATGTATGCATGCAAGGAGTTTTCTGAGTGCTGAATGAATGCACGGATGAGAGTGTATATTGTGTAACTAAGAGCTTGTGTGCTTTATGTATGTGGCTGCACTGCACATATGAAGGTGGAACGGCGGAGGCCACTAATGGCTAAGTACTAATGGGGGTACTGGTGGCATGACATTTAGACTCGAATGATCATGGTGTCTGCAGCTTTGTTCCCAGTTTGAACATTGAGCTGTTTATTTCTAATCGTTCAATCTGTGGTTTGAGTTCCTTCATCTCCCCTGTCTGAGTGGCTCACCTAATCGTGCCCAGCCTCTCGAGCTGCTTGTTTCCTCTAATGTATGTACAAGTCATCTTAGCACTGTGATCCAGTCAAGTGGCACAGCGAGTAGAGCGCTCGCTTTGACACCCGTGCAGAGCCTGTTAACGCAGGTTCGAATCCCGGCGGGGCCAAACTCAGCCTTTCATCCTTCCGAGGTCGATAAATGAGCACCACACACTGTGGGTAATAATAAGCAGCGCTCAGATACCTGAGGGTTTGTAGCGCTATATAAATGCCTAATTATTATTATTATTATTATTATTATTATTATTATCCACTTACTGATGGCAGACGGTCTCCACTTCCCCTGTCGCAGTGCCTGAAATTGCGATTTTCTGCCTTTCCTGCAGAACCCATTTCAGAGGAGAAATGAATACACTGTTGAATTGTGCACATAACCACCTCCAGGGGTTGCAACGCAGAGTGGGTGGCAACCTCCCAGAGTGTCTTGCTACCCCGCTTCTTCAACCGAGCTTCACCATCCTATAATGATTATCGCTTGTAATTGTACAAACTTTATTACTGTCCTGTAGTCATAGCATGAGGTTTATTTGGGGCACTAAAGGCTGCACTTGACTCATACAGCCAAAGCCCATTCAATTTACCAATGATTTTACTGTGTTCGTTATATTGTGTGCTGTGAAGTGTATATTTGACCAGATCGGCTCCCATTATGGTTCACATAGACATTAAACAGACCCCTATGCCTTGATACTCCACCTCCCCTGTTTGATGTCAACAAGCTCTGCTGCTTAGGCCTTTGCTATTTTTTGTTATGCAACTTCTGTCTCTCTTGCAGCCCAGTGTGTCATCCTCTGCATTTAAAATAAATGTTTGCAAGAGAAGCATCCCTTTCTGGAGATCGTGATCCCAAAAAGGCTTAGGTGAGCTTTCGGATGGGGTCCCAACCTAATATGTAGTGAAGTGACTGAGTGTCTTGCTTTTTCTTTTTTTAGGGGATAAGCCTAATGGAGCGTAGCCTAGCATTCTGATTGTTGGTAGCAAGTCTTTAAATTGGTGCATTTTCATCTGTTTGTATTGTCAACAATATAAATGTGTCTCTGCTGAGCCATTATTTTGTTTTAGTGCAGATATGTGTGGGAGCTAAGGGTTGTCGTTGAATAAAAGATGGTATAACTGACAGGCTTTAAAATGTGCACTAGCCATTAGGGAGTGATAATTGACTCTAAGCGAGTAAAAAACGATGTACTGTGATAGCACAATCTTGTCTGAATTTTGTTTTTAATTTAGTAGAAGCCATTGCTTTTATTTTTTTTGTTTATTTTTAGAAAGTCTATAGCAATTGCTGAATATTTACTAATGCGAGCTCCCCCGCATATGACCCCAGTGTACATTATTAAGATTTACTTGGAGCAAACTGTCCTGTCTTCCAAAATTGCATCCTCTGAACCACTGGCCTCGTTGAGGGAGGACCCTGGCTTTAGAAGTTATGAACTGTCTGTCCCCCCCTTTCTTGCGATAGAGGCTAGTGGATATATAGGAATGGCCAGTTGTGCGATCTCTTCCACAGATCCTTAGCAACAATGTTTTCCCCGTGGAGACTTGATCTGTGTTGCTGTTAGGGTTGTTATACATTTACTCTTTCCTTTCACAAACCGATTCCCAAAGACATTAAGTCCACCTGATACATAGTCCAGAGAATCTGTCATTCACCCAAGCTTGGTGTTGGTCTTTAGAAGAGTGCACATCTCCCAACATGCCAGGAACCCTTTATACACTGTATAAAGTGTTATCAGTGCCCATATATTGTGAACTTTGTACAAGCTCTACTTTAATTCCTGGACTCTTAGTCTTGGACCTAAAGTGCTGTCACTCGATGACACCAATTACCTAAGGTATGCACACTGATGTGCAATATAGATACTATTGCTTATTCTATTTACCTCCCGACTCCAACGCTGCACATCCTGGACCCTGTGTCTAGGACCCAAGGTGCCGCCCTAGGACGACACCAATGGCAGCGAAGTTTGTCATTTGCATTACTTTTTTCATTTGTCATTTTAATCTGTCAATACAGCCTTCATGCACCAGTATTTCTTCTATTTCTACTATACTTTTTTTTTTCTTTCATTATTTGATCCCTCTACAATTCCTCATTCATCCTCGTGAGGTCTGATAAATGTCTAGATTCATTGGTTTCAAGTCCATCGGCCGGATTGCAGTATCCATTTTCGCCCGCGCGCCCATCGGGCCGCGACGTGGTCACTTGTCGTATTTAGGAAGCGTTGCCTCGGCAACACTCCAATGCGACAATGGCAGTCTGCTTCATGCCGGCTACGGGAGAACAAATCCGCTCCCACCTTCGGTACGGTAAGACTTCCCTCACCTTTTAAATAATCATGACCATGGATGAGCACCGCTTTCAACAACTGGTTTCTTCTGTTTCCAGCAATCGTATTGCAGGCTACTTTATTGCACTGATTCCTGTCAGGCAGTTCGATTCGGTCACCAAATGGCCGCTACACTTTAGTTCACCACACTCAACATTCAACCTACCTGTCACAGGTAACTGGCTTTTCTTGTTCATTTAACTGATTGTTACCTATATACAATAGTGACTCATTGGCCTTTTCCATTTTTTCTTTTTTCTACTCTTTCTTACTCCTCTACTACTGCAACCTCAACTGAATGGTATGTTTTTGTTTTTAACTTTACCACGATGATGTATGACACCAATATGCAATCATGCACCGTTTTGAACTGCTTTCTTTGTTCATGAATACGTATGTATCATTTTTAGACTGGCCCTGATGAAGGAAATTTCCTAAATGCATTGTCAAATTCGGTCTGATTGCTGAATTAATTGTGGCAAACTCTTCCTCACTAAGAAAATATTAGTGAACACTCATTTTTTTTAGACCAATTTTTTGATATAAACTATTTTGAAAAACAGAACCTTTCGTTTATCTTTTTGAAATTTGAAGTATATTTTTGACTTTAAAGCTGAACTATTAGTAATTTTGAAAAACCACAACCCAGGTTGGGAAACATAGAGAGCGGCTGTGTGACTAGGTATTTTACTTGTCTCTTGCTTCACAGAGTCAGGGTATAACATCTTTGCAAAGTAATGTTGGGTGCAAATATGGCCAACTCGTACCTAGTGAGCCATGCATTAGTTAAATGTTGCATGTGTGCTTTGTTCAGGAGAATATCTATTGTATGGGGAATGACAACAGTTATAAAATGGGCCAATAATATGGTTTCTGCTTGGACCAATAGGTCTACGGTGGTTGAAAAATACACATGGCCTATTTTTCTCCCCTTGTGGTTGAGTTAGGACCGACAAAGCACACCCTTTTAGTTCATGCACAAACGGAGGAAACAGTTTAGTATAGTCTGGTGTTCCTAATGCAGGAGAGTTACATAGCAAGGACCTGAGTGCCTCAAAGCTTTCCTGATGAGACTGGGTCCAGGGGAGAGGTACAGGAGTAATGTTAGTAAGTTCCAGTAACGACCTGGCTAACTAAGAAAAGCTTGGAATTCATTGTCTACAAAATTAAGTCCTCCCCAAAATCCTCTAACCTCTTGCTGTGTGCTGGGTACTGGCATGTTAAATACCATTTGTATTTCTGGAGGGTGCAATCTTTTATCTCCCTTAGATAAACTGCTGCTGACAATATTGTAGCTTATTTGGGGGGGAGCTGTGTGGTGAAGTCCACACACCCTTACTTGGTATCTGCCGCTATAAGTAGGTCATCAATGTACGGCAATAACAGTGCCTGGAGATGGAGTTGTCCAAATTGTCCAGGGTTCTGTCTGATGTCTGGAAAATCTTTGTTAAAAGACAACCGCTTCATCCTATTCTATGGTGCATCTACATGGTGAGCAGATGGTCTGGGCTAAACCCCAGAACTTTCCTCCTTAGGGGCCTGATGTGTGGAGATGGGGGCTTTTGTGAGCCACTCAAGTAAGATTCGAATTCCCTGTTCACACCCTAATTCATTTAAGTTAAAGCCCTTGTGGTCTATATCTTTCTACTGGTCAGGAAAAGGCCACTCCGCAAGACCCCTTCTGACTGCCATTATGTTATTTTATATTTTTCAAACGCGACTAATCCAGATACCTCATGCACAATGATATTGTTTGCCCGTAGGGACTGAGATTTCAGAACTGGCTGGTCCCTTCTTTCCGGCCCTGATCCATTCTTCCAACCATGATTTAATGCGTGCCCGCATTTCTTGAAGTATGTAACCCAGAGTAGAGTGTCACTTGTCATTTTCATCAATTGTGTCAAACTTATCCATATTATATGGCTTATCCATATTATATGGAAGCGGAAGAGGTCTTTTAGGCAATAAATGTTCCAACAATGGGTCTGCCTCTGAACACTCGGAGAAGTCTGTCTGAGGCCTATGACCAACATAAACTAAACAGAGAGGATGCCCTATGTGCTGAAAAATTCAATAAATGTGTTTCAGAAAACGCATACTGAGGACGAGAGTGTGTTCTTATTAAAAAATATATCATTTTATTCTGTTACAATTTCATAAAATACATAATTTTTAACATAATTTTTGAACGGTTATAAGTCAACAATAAATTTCCAATCAACATATATTTTTGAGAACAAAAGTTTTTTGTGCAAATAGCGCATTTTGTGTAAACATTTCTCCTATGTGTATATCACTAACATACCATTCATCTTCACAATCAAATCTAGTTTGTATAGAGACATTCTAAATAACTTTTACAGTAGTAATCTTCCTACTTTGACAGTCCACCATTATCTATCTGTGACCAACATAAACCTTTTTCTCTTGCATGAGTATTTCTCAGTCATTCTGTTCCCAGTCCTCTTATATTCTGTTGATCGTATACTCTAGCCTCTTTTTCTGACTAGGGCTTTATTTTTTTATTTTAGCTGCACTTCCCTCATTGCCTTCTCCCTAGCATAATTTTCCCATTTTTGATAAATCTCCCACTGAAGTAATCTTATTTCCTTTCATCCTTTTTGATGACCGCCTTTCCCTGAGGTACCCTCATTTTTCTAAGTCCATGCTCTGGCATTTGTAAATTGGAATAGCCAGCAGTGTATCGGTGCCATTCCTTTAAAAATAACACCACCCTAGCCCTTTTTTACCATTAATTCCTATCCTGGGGAATCTTCTGAGGAGTCGGGACATGCTGTTCAAGTTTATGTAAACGTTTTCTACACTGTGAGAAACCTAAGGGTGTTCTCTCGATTAGACCCTGAGAATCCCTTATTCAGGTGGGCAGGGAAGGGCTGGCACTCCCAGGTCCCAACCCTGGGGGTGGACGAGCAAGGAATGATCACCTGGGTAGGTTATGGTTATGCTCAGGGGAATGCCCCAGGTGAGATGCTGTTTGATGAAGTCCCTGAAGCTTTTATAGGCTGTTCCAAATCAACCTCTCTTCCACCCAATGAATCTCCCTTACCAATAACCAACCCAAACCCTGTTGCAGTGATAAACTACATCTCCCAGAATCCCTATTTTCCAGTTGCCTACCCAAATACACCCAGTCATTCTTCTCTCCGTCCCTCTTATTTCCTGAACTCCTCATCTGCTTTAACCAAACACCCTACAACCCCCCCACCTATTAATTTCATGACAATAGTCCTTCCCTCGACAAACCTTCAAACTATTATTTTATGGATTTTTCCCATTCATTTCACAAACCCTACAAATCTCACCCTTCTGAGTTTACCAACCCCCCTAGGACGAGGGATATTCCTTATGAAAGCCGGCCATGGTGTCCCAGATAAGAAGCAAGACAAACTAACACCAGAACCACATATCTGACCTGTCCCAACACAAGTGTCGAGCAGAGTGTGGCAATTGCCGACAACTACACACACCTGACTGCCCTTTCCCTTCTACACAGGGATAAAAGGCAGAGCACAAGAGCACACTTTGAGCAAGGCCGAACGCATGAGGAAGCAGCTATTCCATGACGGCAGTTCAAACCGAGGAGCAAGGTGGGGAGACCTGAAAGGACCTCAAGGAGGGAGTTGCCCTTGGCCTTTTTAATCCAAACCCGCAAAGCCTCCAACAACAAACGTAAAACCACGAATCGCACCTGGTGAATGGTATGACGGATGTCAGTAGTACATGGAACCCTCCTGCACTGATAGCCAGGGCTGGGAGACGCGGTTGCCATCGTGTTACCGTCCTGGACTCCAGCGGCAAAAGAAAAGCTGAGTTCAGCACAGCCGGTGAGTTGGAAGAACCTGATGGAGAGCCAGACTGTGTTAGGCTCAAGGTTGCAGTAGCAACATTAAGAAGATTATACAGAAATACTTGCTGTGGGCAGAATCTCTGGCAGACCGTGTACCTATAACTAGGGCACGGTTTGATGTTGCCCAAATATGGGCGGTGGTGGCGGCTTGCCCTCTGTGATGCACCACTCGAGGACTTGGCCCATCTGATATTCATTTGTCCTGCATATGCTAAAGTGAGAAGCTGTGTTGTGACCATTGCTACATGAATTAGGCTTTGCCCGGTATCGACTTGCCCTGACTTACTACTTATGGGCAGATTCGCCTCAGGTGGGTTGGTCTCTGCTTATGTACTTAAAATCTGCACTCTATATGAGGAAATGTCTGCTCAGAAGCATGAATTGAATTAAGGGCTGGTATGATTGTTAGTCCATTGTGATAAAAATATGGAGGGTGTAATTTATACGGTGATTGAATTTTTTTTATATTCTGTATCTTATTATGTAATGTTTAGAAACTATTCCTAAATAAACATGATGATGATTAATATACAGAGGTCTTTTGTGAACTATCTTGGTACTAGAGATAAAGGGTCCGACTGCATGTGGGCGCTCGTCCAGAAGAGGTCTCACTGGTACCTCTCTCCTGAACAAAGACACTGATGAACGAAAAAGGTATTGAACTACAAGTAGCGAAGGCCGGCGTGAGGTGTCAAAGTGGTCATACAAGGGTTGAACCACACCCTTGTACAATCGAAAGTCCTTGACACGTTGCATACATTTTGACTGTAAATTGTGAACCCGACAGAGGGAATTATGGAACAGGTGTTTACGCCTGGCGAAGGGGAAGGCTGTGTGAACTGTGATTTTGTGAATAAACACACTTTTGCCATAAACTAACAGTGATCCAGCGAGACGTAATCGCCCTTCGTAAGTCTTTGTTCAAAGTTGGCAAGTGCTGTGGAATGTCTGAGCCTGGATGAGGGGGACCTAATTAAACGTAGGTGGCTGTTTAAAAAGTCATTGAGACTTTTGAATGTTAGAAATAAGGAGAATGTAATTGAAAGGCGTAGTGAAGCCAACTGAGGGACGTCAAGAGAAAGGTTGTGAAGAAGCTAAGTGAACAACATTGTGACAAGTATGAACAAAACTGAGGGATGTCCACAGTGAGTGGTTGGTCTGAGCCCGATTGAGGGAAGCTAACGAGTGAGAGAAGTATCGGAGCTTGGCTGAGGAGGATCCAAGGGTGAAGGGTAATCACCCGACATGAAGGTGAAGAAACTTTTTGTTTTGTTGTTTTGGCATGTCGGGGCTCTCTGAATCAAGAGACTTGAATGCATGAGAAGAGACTTGCTCAAAGAAGGCCTGGAGATGGAGAAAAGGAACTGTGAGCTCGTCCCAGAGAAGCCCAGGAGTGTGCTGTGCTCAATAGTCTCGCCTTGTCCCATGCTAAAAACGTGGGTAAGGGAGACCCTGGCCATAACATCCTTATTTTGTGAACATTATCCCACAGTATTTTGTAGCATAGCGGTAAGGATTGGCAATAGGTTTTCTTAGTATAGGCCCTTTCATTTGACTATACTCAACTAGGACTGTATTATTTAGTCGTAGCTTGCTCACATCTTGGATTTAGGTTTAGATTAGGCATTTATCTCGCCCATTATACAGTTTAATAAACACCTTTTTGAACTGTGATCACTTGTCTGTCTTGCTTTGATACCCTGCCTTCCTTACAACACCCATAACATTTGGTGCTTGCATTCCCCATGTTTCAAGAGCGTTGATACACCTGCAATTATAAGGTTTCAATATGTCTAGGGTCACTTAAAACCATGGTCCCCAAATAGTGTGATACTAAAGAAAAATATAGCATGTACTTGTACAATATTTTTCAATCGGCACCAATCTCACTGGTTATTCTATTGTCCTTCCGCTCACTCAGTCCAGTATGTGCTGGTGTCTCTAAAGCAAAAAAGCTGTTCCAGGTGAGGACCTGTGTCCGGGTAAATCAACGTGTCCGGAAATCTGCCACGGTTTGTCTTGGACCGTGGCTGCAGGAAAACAGTCCAAATCGTGCAGTGCGTTTTATGGTCATTCCTCTTCTGTTGCCTTTTCTCAACCGCGGTACACAGTCCGTCTGGATTTACTACCAACAATGTCCCATCTGGGGTGCCATCTTTCAAAAGGTGAAAATTGCTGTAAGGCTGTGAGCCCCCTCCCAAAAGGTTCTCCCGCCTGGAAGATAAACTTAGACACCTTCACTGAATAACGGTCACATAGTTACATTCATTTGCATCAAACAAAACACTGGAGTGGAGAGAGGTGACAACAGTTGTTTCGCTAGGACTGTCTGCCATACTTGCAATTATTAGCCCTTAAATACTATTTTCTCAGCTGCGTTAGCATATGATATGTAAATAACATGGGGCCCTTGAATGGTAACTTCACTAACAGGGTGACCGAATGTTTGGTGAGTAATTATAGGAAAATAAAAATGGACATGCAGGGGGAAGGCTCAACATGTGTTATTTTTAGATCATTAGCCTGAGCTCAGGGGGAGGGTCACCAACTGCTGATGGCTGTGCATGCTATTTTGACCTAAAGATATTTCCTAGCTTGAGTGCAGTGCTTGCAACTTAACACACACAGATGTAATTTGAAATGCTGTTTGTGAACCATGGCAAGAGAGTCTGCCGTGTGACATATTATCAAAGAAAAGAGAAAGAACTGGTGGTCATATAATTTCCACATTTCCTTACCTAGATGATTGGCTGATCAGAGCTTCCTTTTCCCGAACAGGCACTGGATCATCTCAACAGCACCTGCGGCCACTCTCTCCACAAACTGGGCTTTTTGCTCAACTTCAAGAAGTCCCAGGTGATACCTTTCCAAAATCTGCAATTCATTGAAGTGGTTAAAAAAAAAAGGTAGCAGGCGCTCCTCTCCAGAAAGAACCTGGCATGATAACCTGTTGTGAGAGTTTGCAGCACACGCTTTTTGTTCACTGTACCTTTCACAGATGGGAAATAACCATTTGCATATCAGTCTTTGTCCCACCCACATGGGCAGTCGAGCACTGAAATGCTATGGCAATTCCTCTCTGAACAAGAGTAGCAACAGCAACCCCATGCACGTGTTTCAGCCTTGTTGGGCCTCATCAATGAGTTGGCGCTGTGCCTCTGAGCACAGTGAGCAGGGACTCCACGTCTGGTTGCGCCCAGGTAACTCAGGGTAACCAACCCCAAGTTCCTTGCAAATATTTTTTTTAAAAAAGGTAGCAGGCGCTCCTCTCCAGAAAGGACATGGCATGATAACCTGTTCTGAGATGGGAGTTTGCAGCACACGCTTTTTGCTCACTGTACCTTTCACTGGACTCTTCCTCTGGGAAGGCTTTGCCTCCCGAATTCAGTGCTCAGGATATCTTGCATATGGGAACTAGATTTCAGAACGTCCAACATTTACCAGCATTTGAATTTCTGCAGTTGCTGGCCTCAAGGCATCCTACATTTTCAGGTGCTTGAATCCCGCTTAAGGAGGTCCCGCCAGTGGGCCCTCAGATCCCAATGGTCACAATTCTTAGGCAGGTTGACGGACCTTCTTCAGGTCCCAAGCAAGGATGCACAGGATCTTCTGTGGGTGAGCCTGCAAGGAGAATGTGGTGATAGGGGGACCTTTTTGGAAATACTGGCTGCAGAGAACGGTAGTCGCTGATTCTTCCCTCAATGGATGGGAGCTCACATGAGCAATCTCGCGATCAGCGAACTTTGGTCCCCATCAGAATTCAGACTACACATAAACTTGTTGGAGCTGAGGTGATCAGACTGGCGCTGATGGCCTTCTTGCCTTCCATATAGGGGAAGAAAGTCCTGATGACAACACATTGGCCATGCATTACCTCAACAAAAGAGGTGGTGCAGGGTCGCTACCACTCTGCAGGAAGGGAATGCAACTCTAGTTTTGGGCACTACAAAACAGAATTTCTCGATCAGCTGTTCACCTAGCTGGAGAAGAGATTACAACCATGGAATCTAAGCAGGCAGAGCACGATCTACAATGAGTGGGAGTTAGTTCAGGATGTCCTTCTAGAGATGTTTGCCCTTTCGGGGACTCCTCGAGTGTATCTGTGTCCAGCATCAACAGGAAATGCGAGCTGTTCTGCTCCAGGGAATTTTGTAGTAGACTCAGAATTTCCACCCCTGTACGCTTTCTCACCAGTCCCCGTCATTCCTCATGCCCTCAGGAAGTTTAGAATGTTCAGCAAGTAGATTATCCAAATTGCTCTGGATTGGGCCAGGAGGACATGCTACCGAGACATGTCTAGAAGGTGCATCTGCCCTCTATTTTGTGTTTTCTTTAGAGTGTGGACGTACTCTCGCAGGAGGGAGGCAGTCTTTGTCACCCAGGAATGAGAACTGTGACTCTTCAAGCCTGGTTTCTAA
This sequence comes from Ambystoma mexicanum, assembly GCF_040938575.1. Taxonomy (NCBI): domain Eukaryota; kingdom Metazoa; phylum Chordata; class Amphibia; order Caudata; family Ambystomatidae; genus Ambystoma; species Ambystoma mexicanum. The sequence goes on along the minus strand of NC_090941.1, from coordinate 155,250,605 downwards.
GAAGTTGAGATACGAGGATTGGGACCGCAAGTCATGATGTAGGTGTTGCTTTCGGCCAGAAGACCAGTAACAAAAGCACTATACCGCTGCAGTTGGAATACGTTTTGCAGCTGGTGTAGAGCTAAAGATATTGATCCTTTCACTTGCAATACACCTGCAGTGATTTCTTTTTTGCTGCACCTAGCCCATCAAGGACTTCAGGGGGCTACCATCAAGGGAGACCTGGCGGGTTTATCCATTTTTAAATGCACACCAGAGCAAGGCGATGCCGATAGTCATTCAGTTCCTCAAATATCTTCCCACTGGTCCCTTTTCTGGTTTCATCCTGGGATTTGAACCTGATGCTAACTTTTTTAATGGGCGCTCCAGTTGAAACTCCCTAACCCTGAAAAAAATCTTTTTTGTAGCCTTCTGCTCCCCCATCACTTCTGCTCGCAGAATGAGTGAGCTACAAGCCTTGTTATGCAAACCAACATTTACTATATTCTCCAAGGAGAAGGTAATTCTGAGGGTTCATCGCTCCTTCCCAAGGTGGTGTCTGAATTCCATCTGGCACAGAAGATAAATTTACCAGCTTTTTATCCATCTCCTCACCCTTCTAAGGATGAAAAGGTTACACAGTCTGGACCCGTTAATTGCTATTAACTTCTACGATGGCAAAGGTCAAAACCAAACTTTATCGCTTTGGATCATCCTGTGCATTTTGGTTCTCCCTTGTGGCAAAATGTCACTGAAAATCTAAGAGCCCATTCCACCAGGGGAGTTGCAACTCCTTTGGCTCTCCAAAGAGGTGTTGCAGTGCAGAACATTTGCAATGCCGTAACTTGGTCCTCACTCCACACTTTCTCCAAGCATTATTGCTTGGACACCCAGTCGGACCAGGACGCTCGATTTGGAAGGTCGATCCTGCACAATATCAATCATTTCGAACATTGCACAAAAATTCCACTTCTCCCACCTCCATCTACAAAACTGCTATGGGAGTCCATCTAAAATGAGGAATCCGTGAGAGGAACATGCAGTAGAAAGAACATTACCAGGTGTAAGTAATTTGTTCTTAATAACCACCTGAGTACGGACTTTACTTCTCAGAAAGTTGCGTCTAAGGCATTAGGACTTAATACAACTGAGCAGCTGTATCCAGCTTACATAAAGCCCAATGTATATATTCACCTACATTCTGTAAGGGGTGCCCATTCACTGGAACTTGTGAGAAATCCCATCGGAATCGAACATGGGGGTGCCACATGTCCATGAAGCCAGACGGACCCTTTCCCTGGATCCAAAGGATCCACATCTTTATCATCCAATATCACCATAGGCTCCTCCTTCTTCGTCATCCTGTCCTCATTGGGGCCTTTGTCAGTTGGAGGGTATATTTCTATCATCTTTGCCTGGGATTGGAGGGCTGAGGAAGATCACTGCACTTCTCCTTTTCCTGCTCCTAGTGCTTCCTCTCTGAGGGAGCTTGGTTTCCGGAGGAAAGCAAACTTCTATTGCCTGGATCCGCCCCCTCACCCTCTGGGCACCTTCGCCCTAGGAGGATTACCTAATGTGACACATTGCTTTATCCATAAAAATATCAAATGTTTTAGATATAGCTTCTAATTTCTTGTCAAATTCCCAAACCATGGCAAGGTAGATCAAGGAGTCCGCGAATCCCATGAAGTCTTGCCACCCAGACATATGAGGATCCTGAGCGGAATTAGTGAGTAGATCAGCCTTAGATTGGGGTCTAGGCCCCTATGCACTATCTCGCTTGATGAGGGCTAAGGTTTACTTTGCCAGGTAACACCTATTGGCACAACAGATTTATTTTATCCGTCCCCAAGCTCCTTGCCCCTGAAACCTTGAAGCCCCCGAGTGTGCTGATGCTCCTGGGTCCTTTACTCCAAACCGGCGAGACCCACAAGCTCAAGCCCAATGCCTTTCACGTGGCGCTGAAGGGCATATCTGATTCCCTAACCCAGGTACAGAACTTTGGTTAAATAAACCTCTATGCTCTGAAAAGGTGTGTTGTTCCTTGATTACAAACTGCTTGAACCAATGAACTAAGGCACCACACACTCTACCTTGCACACTGTGCTGAAAGGAGATTCTTTGCGCAAAGTAAACCCTGCAAGTCGGTAAGCACATCCACTACGACTCTTTAAAGAAACTGGGCACTGCTTAAGACCTAAATTCTACTCTTCCGCCCAGCAATAAGGCACTAATAGGAGATATGAGGAATATGGGTATTTGGAGTTGGAAGAAGACTGAGATTAGTTCTAGCACAAGAACTGGAATGCTCTTATAGGAAGAGGAATATTAAAGTGCTATATATTTTTTTATATTTGTCTACTTGAAACCTCTGTGCCTTGCCATAGAATTGATTTGTAGAAACTGTCATCCTTTGCGTGGAGTGTTTAGGGTGTATTCAATTAGTGTAGTTGAGCTATAGTCTGGCTGCTCAACTAGTCCGTGCAAGATCGAGAAACTGGAAAAAGCCATGCTCCTTCCTTTTTAGAAACCACAATTGGGTTTTCCAAGGTTCGAGCTACTCTGCCGTAACGTTTTTTTTTTTTTAAACTAAACCGATTCTTTTTAATCTGTGCATTGTTAGAGTGCAAATACCACCAACCACAAATATCCCACCACCACACCATGCACTTAAACCTTTAATCACTCAATCTTTTCCAGGCTCCGCCATTAGATCTTGAAGCATTACTTCTCCTTTATAGATATCTTTGCTCAGGCTAGTTGGACCTTTCTGTTGTCTCTAGACCTTCATGTTACGGCAGCAGTCAAATATATTGGTTCTATGCCATTCCAGTGCTAGTTTTTTTTTCGAGTTTTTTTTGCTGCCGATGTTTTCATTTTATAGTTTTACTGAAAATAAATATCATTTTTTTATTTGGGAGGCGGGGGAGTCCCCACCAATCCCCTCCTTCCCAGTTTGTTTTTTACTACCTATTCCCCACACCCGTTATATACCTTTTACCCCGACCCCCTTCTTTTTTGATGAGTTTTTGGCCAAACTCTGCAAAACCCTGATTCTGAATCAACGTCATACCAATATATTGACCATGCTAAGGTTGAAGTGCAACGTTTTCAGTAAAAAGGTGCTGCGACCGCGCATCGCACCTGGGCATGTAATCGTGACGGAAGTCGCTCTGCTCGTAGGGGCCTACCCTGGCTTCAGTTAATGCATGTCTGCCCTACTTCCAGAGCCGGCTTGTGAAGGAATCCTGCCTGCTAGCTCCCCGCCACGTTCTTTATAACTTCAGCCAGAGCAGACTTCGGTCGTTAAATTACACCTCCCTGAAACAAGCACTTACAAATCGATCTAGGAAAGTGTGTGCTATTTTTAGAGCTGCTGTGGTACTGCAGCATCAGAAGATGCTCTGAAACCGTGTTGATGCACGTCAGCCTTATTGATGCTTGAGGAAAGCCTGCTGTCCTATTTCGTGTTGTCGGTTCAGCTACTGCAGCGGATGCAAAGAAAAACGTCAAGGACGCGGCGCTGACACTAAAGCTCCGCACCTCCGACCTTTTTCCTTAAGCAAACGGGCTAACAGCCGAGGCGGGATGCAGCGCCGTGCAGCAGCGATCGTTTCTTTGGCTGCCTCGTTTTGTTTAGGGGCATTTGCTGTGACTTGATTTTCTCACCACATATAGCATAAAAGCAACCTGGTTGTATTAGTTATCTTTTTCCTAGTTACAGCCGCCTTGCCAGGGAAGGAGGGGTATCCGTTGTAAGCAATGGATAAGAAGGCTTGCTGCCCAAAGTCTTGTGATGCTCTGCCTTATTTCGACCAATTCACGAAGCCTTGCATCCACCCACCCTACACACCAAGAGTTCCAATCCTAGTTCCACGAAGCCAATGAGCAATTTCTTACCACACGTCTTGGTGAGTCCCTTCACCCACTCAGTTTGGGCAAGCGTTCGTTGTGTTGAGTCGGATCACCTCTTCCCATTTTTAATTCCACCCCTAAGGTGCCCAGCACGTCTGATCTGCACGTTCGCCCACACGCCTGTCATTCCTTTCCCGCCTCTGCCAGAAGGCCACTGCATCCGCTGAGCCTGGTGATGAACATCTTTGAAAGCTCTTCGGTCTCTGCAGAGCTTAATCTCTCTCTTGCTTCACTAGCAGTCATGATTATAAGGCGTTGCGTGCGTTTGCTGAATGATTTTGTGGATAAATTGAAGGAATAATGAGGTTGGCAACTTCTGGCGCGAGTAGTGTGGTGTCTGTGCACGGTTCTTCATTATTACACCGCAGACAAGATGAGCAGCCAAGGCGGACTGTTCCCAGAGAGGGGAAAGATTCAAGTCGCCAAAGTGAAGTCTCTTCCTCCCAGGGGGTGAGTGGGGCCTTGTTAGGTGGGGTCGTAGCCTGGGGTCTGAGCAAGACGAAGAATGGGAAAACCTTTAGAATTTGTGCCGACGTCTTCGTTTAGGTGAGGGGGCCACCAAGGGCCTATTGGCTTTTCCTTATAATCCGGGGACCGAAACATGAGATCACTTCTAAGAAAGTAATGCACTGCGACACCTGTGCCCCCATCTGAGATGATATGGCACGAGGGGAAACCTCGGTAACAAAACCTGCACTTGTTATCCTAACCTTACTAGCAATACTCTGAGGAAACAATACGTGAAACCGAGAGATTTCTAGTTTACAAGTTCCAACTCTATTGGCAAATGTCCTGATCAGGTTTTGTGCAAAACAGCGCTACATTAAATGGTCGCAATTGGGTCGCAAATCCCTCTTGGATTGCTACCAGCCACATAACTTGTGACTAGTGCCTGCACTGAGATGTATAGTGGTACGTCTCACCACGAAATCCTACGTTATTGGAAATAAAACTAGTCTATAAACGAAGTTCATCTCGGCAGTGTAGGCTGAAAACCCCCGCCTGGAGCTGGGGTTTGCTGAAAATATTAGAGGGGTCTGTGCCAACATTTGCTGGCTTACCCGTTTGATCATCTGCTTTAGCAATGTACTGGACTGCTCAACTGACCCACCCTGTGAGGCATTGGGGAGATGACTCTTAGCTCTTTAAAATCCTTTGTTCAAGTTTCCTGTGGTTTTTCTGCATCTGGGTGCTTGCTGGCAGGAACCCATGAGGTTCGGTTCTTCTGGTGACTGATAAGGCTGTGAAGTGCTGTGTAACGTTCGACCATTCAAAGAGCATTCTGTCCCACTGGGCCATGCTTCTTGCGTCCAGCCCCTATAATGAACAAAATCAATGAACACAATCTTTTCTAAAGAGCTTAATACTGGCGAACAGTCTTCAAGTTCAGGGCAGGGATTCGAACATGTGTTGCTCTGCTATGTTTTGCTTCCAAGACCAGTGCCTTGCCCCCGAGCTGTCCTGCCGGTCCTTATACCACTCTGCTGTTAGTCACAACCTCTGAGGTCAGCCCCTGTATTCTGTTGAAGACTCCTGTCAGGAGGTGACTGATTCCTGAAGCCAGGAACCAACAATAGTGTGTTCATAAGAATCAGTGTTTTTCTTAAACTGCTTTGTTTTTAGAATCACTCAACACCAACATTCCGGGTCCAGGTGCCACCACTTAATGCAGGGGAAATGCTTTTTTAGGAAGCGCAGTTCAAACAACGGAACAGCGAATGTATATATGTTTCTAATGAGATAATTGCATACATTACAAATATATTTTTTTAAAAATCAGTGGAAAACCTTGAGCTGAAGTGATCCAGTTGAATGTAAAAAAAAAACCCACTAGGAGTTCAGCAGGTGTTGGAAGCTAGTCCACTTTGACTCTAAGCCACCACGTTGTGCAGCCACTGAGAACACTTATGACCTCACCAACGACATCTCGAATGAGCTAACTGGGAAGTACATGTTGGCATGAAAAACTCCTCTACTTTATTTCGAGATACTTGCGAAACATTCTACAGCTAGACATTTAGCGTATGTCATGCATACGTAACTGCATGCAGAAAAGAGATATGCCTGCTTCTAAAAAAGTAAGCTTTTCAAAATATACCTCCAGAAGTCCAAAAACCCCATATTCCTAAACCAGTACAAAGATCACACGTTTTAGTAGACAAATGCGTAATCTTGTAACTATCATTCCTCAAGACTGACCTTTTACCCGTTATCTTGCAGAAGCATTACTTTGTGCATGCCACTGGTCTCCCTTCTCCTTGGTGGAGCAAACAGTATTGATATCCGAAACAAATTGATCTGGTAAACGGTTCCCCCTCTCAACCGTTCGCATTCTTCTCGAGACTGCTGTCAAGTCCTAGTTATACTACACACATATTCTTTTCAAATTCTTGCCATGCTTTGAAGGAGTATCGAGTGAACTTTATAATAATGGTCGTTTACATACGCACTAACTTTTTCTTTTAATAGAACTGATTCAAAAGGGGATATTATCGCTGTGTTTTCTAATCTATGCATCGTTGATTATTCCCCATGCAGTGTGCCACTAGGGAGAGTGAAGGGGAGGACCAGGTTATGTAGAGATACCAGGTTAAGGGTACACTCTCTTTGTAGCCTTCCCTCATTTGCTTCTCACCCTGCCACCCCGCCCCCCTACCTGTGTCACCACCTCTATTTGCTCTTGCCCTCCCCTTGTGCAAATCAGTGTCGCAACCAGTCTTCCTCATCACCGTCCCTCGTTACCTCTGGCATTCCCTTCTCGTAACAATCCCTCATTACCATTGCCCAGCTTGCCCTTCTTGTCTCAGTTCCTCATTACACTTACTCCAGCTTCCCCCCCCCTCCTCCTCTTCAGTTCCTCGTTAGCCCCCTGGCATCCCTCTACCTCTTCGCAGCCCCTCCTTGCCCTTATTTTAGCATGCTATATTCCAATCATTGTCTCTCATTAACTCTACCCTTACCCCATAATTCCCTGTCCTCACCACAGTCCCTCACTACCTTTTCTAACCCAGCATTCCTCTTCCTTGTCACAGCAGCTAATTACCCTGGCATTCCTCATAACAGTCCGTCACTACCCTCTGCATCCCTTATCCTCGTCATACTCCCTCATTACCCCAGAATCCATTAACCTTGTCACACTCTTTACCCCTGCATCAGTCAACCACGTCAGTCTCTTAGTACCTTGTCATGCCTCATTTCTGGTAGTGTCCCTCATCCCTGGATTCCTTCTAATACTTGCCTTTTTAACGGTGCCCTTCAAAAACTGTCTTAATCGCAGTTCCACATTACCCCAGTATCAACAATCCTTTTCAATTCTCCAGCATCATCTTAGTCCCCAATTACCCCTCTTCTAATCAAAGTTTATTTCCTGCATCCCGCAGCCAAATTATTCTCATTTGTCCCGCATCCCTCATCTTCGTTTCAGTCCCTTATAACTGCATCTCTCGTCTGTGCCACAGTGCTTTAATAACCCTGCGTCACCTCATCCTTATTACAGTTCTTAAATAGCACTAGTTCCCTCATCCTTCTTAAAACCCCTCATTACATCTGCATCCCTATCCTGGTTATAGTCCCTCTTTACCCCCCCCCACATCTCTTCTACCCTTCACATTCCCCTATTTTCCCTGCATCCCCCATCACACTTGCGCATTATTCCTGCATCCCTCTTCCTCCTCACACGCCCCTCATCCCAGTCAGTCCCTCATTACTACTGCATCCTGCCCCACTGCAGGTCTCCACCCCTTTCTGCACCAGTTGACAAGCCTTGGCACAGGGCATGGTCTCAGGCTATGCTCCAGGCAAAGTAGCCACTCCTCAGGATCACAGGCCATGGTCCACGGACCGACAATGGGGAAAGTCCAGTAACACCCTATTATATGCGGCTTAGAAACCCATTGAGAGCATTGCATGCCAACAGTTATGAAAGAAAAATAAAATACTTGGGTATTGCAGGCGGTTTGAAGTCTAGCATAACCTGTTAAACGGAGGGAATTTGTTTATTAAAATGACCTCTGAGGGCGCCACCATTTTAATGATGTTAAAAGGCCCTATGGAGACAAGTCCTGCCGTCCTCTACAAGAATTTAAGAGAGAAATAAGTATTTTTTGATATTGTTGCATGGTCCCCACACTGCGAAGAGGGGCGTGGCTGGGTATTGCAAGAGTTCAAAAAACACGTGAGACTCTGGGTCTGGTCCAGTAATCACGAACACGTGGCGCAACTGAAAAGTCTGCTTGTGGTTGCCAGAATGCTGTTTTCTTAGAAGTGCGAGACGGGCATGGTATCAAGAGATGACGCAGACAACAGATGTATAGTTCCAAAAAAACTTTATTAATTATCAGGATGGTGTAACGCCTAATTTACCCTATGCTATGGTGGGATTTTTCCCTACCTAAAGAAACTAAGGAAAGTCTGTGTTTGCAAGTCCAAAATAAGAATCTGTCTGTGTCAAAACCTATGCTTGTCCTCGCAACTATAACTAAACATGGTGGGGGAATATTCTCAGCAAAATGGAAGTGTTCAACAGTAAAGGTTAAGCTACTTACAGCTTGAGTTCTTATTGAGTTCCCTATTTCAAGTTCAATACAGTTCAATATAAGTTCACTTCAATAAAGTTTGGTCCGTTTCTGAAATTACTTCCTTCAAGTTAGTGTATCACAATTCACACCAAACAAAGGTCCTGGGATTCCCTTCCCGTAGATGGCTTTCTCTGGTTGGCTGGCAGGGTTTCCTCCCCGAAGACTTTAACTGAACATTCACATTGTTTCATTTGTTTCAAGTTTACAAGGAAATACCGGGTCCACTTGACCCACCTTCAGGTTTGTTTCAGCAATTGCTTCACACTTGCAGCTTGTTCAACATTCAGGGTTTCCTGGTCTAGGCTCAGTTATCAGACCACACAGTCACCTATCGCAGGTCGTGCAACCAGTGACCATATACTTTGTCTTGGGCTTGATTCTTGATGCTGGTACATTTCATATTAGGAGACTTTCTGGTCTGGGCGCAATTGGACCGCACGGTCCACCTATCTATCACAGGTTGCGCAACCACAAATCTCCCCAAAGCTGCTGTGGCTTACATAGGTTTGTCTGCCTTGGGTTTTCACTTTCCACACTTGTGTTCCTTGTAACGCTCTTTTATACCAGTTCTTCACTTGCCATATACTTATGACTCTTTTTCACGTTTGCAGTTATGACTAATGATCTTTATTATTGTTCCTTGTAATTGTAATGCTCAAAACAATGCTTTCCTTTGATCACATGTCTTGAATTCTGTTCTTATTGCGTTTTGCTGACAGCGTGCCACTTGATATGGCCATTTGAGTTAAAGTATTCATTCACTATTCAGCACATCGTAGTTTTGTCGATAGCACCTTTCTTTCTGTTCGGTATGCAATAAATTCAGTGTTCATTTAGTTTGTGGACTGTAACTTATTTTCGGTCCCTCAGAGCGCTCCGGTCTTCAGTGTCTTCTGACACTTTCCGGCTCTTCCCAGCTCCTTCTCCGAAACGGGAAACCAAACTGCCAGTTCACCGGCACGTCTCCCTGCACACACTGGCTTCTGTGCTTGGCTCCAACTCTGCTATACGGACGCGCGTGCTGCTCACCTTCATACGAGGGTTCCTGGTCTCCTTGGTTTGTTGCTAGCATGTCGGCTTCCTGGTCCTTCATCATGGCAGATTCCCCCCCGCCCCCTCTCTCCTTTCTACTGCTCTCTGTATGCTTTTGGGCTCCACCTTTTTTATACTTTTTTTTTTTTCCATTTCTAACAGGCTGCTGGTGAAGTGAGTCTCAATTGCCTGACCTTGTTTAAGCTTGTTGGTGTGCCTGATCTTCATTACTGGATGCCTCCAGTCCCCTCTTCTTCGTACCAGTGCTAGAGTGGTGTTTGCAATAGAAAGTGTGCACAACTCTTAGCTGCCGCTTCCTCTTCTCAGCACTTGGTAGGAAACTACAGAGAAGGATGGTATAAGATTGACAATATCCCATGAAGACTGAGGGAGGTCAGTGTTAGTGAAGAGGGGAGATGCCACTCTCCAATCCCCAAGGATCCTCCCCCCAAAGTGATCTTCCTTCGCTTGTCCACCCCCCAGGGTCTGGATCCAAAAGCGATGACCCTTCCCTGGCCACCTGAACCGAAGATCCCTGGGGAGTAGATGCAAGAGTACCTTCAGGTTTCTCACAGAAGCCACATGGATATTTATGCCAATTTCCCCTCTTCAAAGTTCAGGAGAATATTCATGCTGATTAGATTGAATGCATTGAGAGTTTGAGCAATCTGTGGATCTTGGTATGGAATCCCAGATGTATTTATGCCAATTTCCCCTCTTCAAAGTTCAGGAGAATATTCATGCTGATTAGATTGAATGCATTGAGAGTTTGAGCAATCTGTGGATCTTGGTATGGAATCCCAGAGGAAAAAACGAAATGTAGACTTTTCAAGCACATTTATGAACCAGAAACAATCGAGCATGTAGTGGCCAGCTGTGACGGAATGTTAGGAACATATGTAAAATACTATGGGAATCGTGCAGAGGAAATAAACTAAATGAGACGCAAAGAGATATCGTTGATTTGTGTATCTTGCCGTAGCCTCGCACTGGCATTACCAGTAATCGGAGTATGGCTAATGGCGGAAAGGAAACTAGATCTCGTAGCGCTACAGGCAACGTGATTGCCAGCCAACTACGATCTGTGGATACCTATAGTAATGAATTACTGAGTCGGTACTGTAGCGGAAGTTGGGTGGTTACACAGTGGATAGTAAAGGAAATTCTGTTGTGGAGGGGATTACAGGGGAGGCGATTCCAGGGGAAGGCGTCTGCTGCTACGTGAATTTGCACTTTAAGGATCTGTCCTATATGTATTCTTTTATTGATCTTGTGTTTTAAATGCATTGAAATAGTAAGTAATGTATTTGAAGAAGTGATCGAGTTTGCTTTTGTTGTCTGCAAAGGTGTAATAACAGGAACACACTAATAACAACATATAGCATAACCAAACCCTTAAAATTCAATGGAAACATTTGAGTTGCAGTGACTTTAAAGTTCTAATTTAACGCAACAAAACCCTAGAAAGTCAGCAGGTGTTGGAAGCAACGTCACATTAACTCGGAGCCACTATGCTGCGCAACCAATGAGCATACAGATGGCATCACATGTTAGTCACAACAAAGCTATTTGGCACACGCCTTAAAAGTACATTAACAGGTGAAAATTCTAAAAAAGGAGAAAATAAGAGAACTGTCACAAATAAAGGGTAAACCTTTTCCCTTCACCATTCCCATGGAACATTTGGTTGATCTGCAGGCTGGACAAGGCATGCTTCAGCTGAGACTCGTACCTAGGACAGAACCCTGCAAGTGCTCACTAAGACCTTCCTAGCTGGGAACTGCAGAAGACAGGACTTACTTTTCCCCTGGAAACACAGGGCCCCCAGCAACCAAATGTCCAAAGAAAGGACCCCTGGCTCTCTCTGCATCTCGGAACCACTTCAATGCCAGCTCAAAGCTGTCCAAGAAGCTGCAAGGTGACTGCCAGAGTCCATTTTGACCTTTACGCTTGATCGCATCTGCAATCTTGCAATCCTCGATGCCAAAGCTCTACTCTTTCAGTTTCAGAGACCTGTCAAGCCTCCTTGCACTCCCATCTTGACACCTCCTTCCTGGTTACCAGCTTCTTCGGGTTTGAAGCCATCACCGCTGCAATACCAAAACGCTGTGTTGAGCCACTTGCGCCCACCTATATATTACAAGTCATGTCTACAAATCTAAAGTGAGGACATGACTCCACATGTTGAGCAACAGCAGTATTTAGAATACGCAGTTTACAAGTAGTCTGCTTTTCAAGTGTCCAACTTTGCTCTGTCAGGCATTTTGAATCCTAGGAATAGGTGGATGGCTGGGGAGAAGACATGAAAAGGGGGTAATGTTAACATGTGATGTGCGATGAATAATGCATAATAATGCCTTTTAATAGTTATTCGTCTCTGCGTGTCAGCCACATTTCTCAGGTAGCAAACCAACATTTATATGGGTTTCCTTTTTAAGCCTTCCCCAAAACTCTGTTCTGACAATCTTCAAAAGCAGAAACAATTCCCCATTATGAATCGCTTTCAATATATCTGGATGTTGCCCTGACAATCACTCCCACCAGCCACTGTTCCTTATATTTTTGCAGTTCTTGCCTCACCTGCCCTGTATCAACGGATAAGTGAGTTGCATGGTATGTACCGTATCTGCCCAGTGTTCCACCCTGTCACTATGTGAAGAGCTTCATTGCACCTTCATGTTAGGTCTTGGGCTATATGCCTACCCAAAATAACAATCTACTTCCATTCTGCATTATAGTGCACAAACATCATATTTTACACCTACAGAGGATCTTCTTTCCTAAAATTTGTTATTCAGAAAAAGGAAAGCGGACATAACATTGTCTCCTCCTCCTTGGCAAGGCGGAGCGTCTCACCTCGGAGAGAGTCTGAACACTTTTTGCAGATGCCGAGAGCTCCTACTTCGTTCCCTTGGTCCTGCATTACATCTCTGAGACACCCTTTTTAAGTTGCTTTAAGCAGCCATAAAATGTGCAGCTGTTTGTGATTTTCTAAGCTTTCATCGTTCCTCGAGTTCATATTGGGCTAGGGTCGAAAGCTGTAGTAGAGGCTCTGAATGGTCTGTAGGGGTTGCACCTGCCATCATGGCAATTGCCACATGGGTGATGGAGAGGAGTCTGAGACGTGTGGTTCTTGCTCCAAGAGCATGATGGCAGTGCCTAGTTCTTGAACAGAGAACCAAATGAATGACACTAAGAGTAGTGCCCATCTCGGCGCCTGTGTGCTTTTTCACCTCCTTCCCGCTGATTGCCACGTTCCACTGTTTTCTATTGGTTTACATTTTATTACAGAGAAGATGCCATCACCATTTTTCTTTGCATATTAAAAAGTTTTCTAGTGAGTTTGTAAGCACACAAAATAAGTTAACTAATCTATGCCAGTGAGAAGATATTTTTCTCAGGTCACAGGAAAAGCAGTTTATTATTCAATGGAAGAAAGAAATTTTATTTATATTCCAATATATTTGCTGCTTTGGATTAAACCTATACTTTTGTTTTAACAGGCCCTTTATTGACCAGTATCCTGGCTGGGGTTGAAGAAAGCCATGGGCACTGGTAAGTATTAACGTGATGTTGCCTAGGCCCTGCTTGGAGGTGCTCTATAGAATCTGTTCATGTAATATATATGTGTGTGTATAGTTGGCTAATTTTAAGTAGCACTGTAATATATATGTCTGTATGGTTAGCTAATTTTAAGAAACACTGCTAAGTCCTGTTTATGGGCTCTTGCCTTTTCCCCAAGAACCCCTAGCCCAACTATGCTTAATTAACACATACTGTTGAAGACAGCTGAAGAGCGATTATTGTTGAAAGTGAATACTGTGTTTTGTAGCGATGGAGACTGTCATCTCATTTAGCCTGGTGGGAACTCCTGTTGTGTGGTTCTAGAGTTGGATCCCTTGAAGGGTTGCGATTGGCCGTTTGTTACTTCCTCTTGGAAGATGAGGCCATTTACATAGTTCATTTACGTAGCCCATGGCATTTAATAGGAGATATTCTACTGTGCAATTTTATTTGTTTCCAATAATAGGAACTTGACATCATTCAAATTTGGGTTAAAACAAGTGTTGCAGTGAACGGTAAAAGCTAGCCACAGAGCGTAAACATCTGTGCTAAATAAATACAAATATGGCTGGAACTTAATGCTGCTTGACGTGATCAGAGGTGTAGCCCCCTTCCCCCTCAATTGGTATCTGTAAGAAACGAGAGGGACTCCATAAAGGTATTTGTGGTTAAAATCCTAGAACGGTTAACTATGATTTCTTTGAATCTTTTTGACTTGTTTATGGCGTTGTGGTTAGATTTAGTTTTGAGAGAGCATATGAATTGAAGGGCCACCCTTGCTGTGCCATTGTGAATAACCAAGGATTATTTGCGACCATACCTATTACACTAAATCACAATTTTCATTTGTCCTACTTTAAATCCAATCTATAAATCGGATCCACAATTTGAGATATAATTAGACCCCAACACCTAATGCAAAACGTTCTAATATTTAAAAAGAACATGTTTTATGCAATATAAAATGTTCTAATATCATATATTGCTTAATAAAAGTATACACATTAAATATATATACCAGTTAGGACCCTCAGAACGTTACTGCCTACATGACATATGTACACACCACCCCTTTCCCCGGATTTCAGCAAAAGTGAAAAATTGGGTACGAGTTTGTGGCTTCACATTTGTTCCCTATACAATTCCACACTGTTTCACCAATCTGCACCACATTTTGCACAGTTACAATAGGTTACACATTTTATTAGCCTGTCAGTCTATATACTATGGAAAGAAAATGTGTATGCATGTTTTAACCATATAGAAGACCGTCCTATGTTATACCAGGGTACTCTAGCTATTTAATTTAAACTATATAAGCTTTGCTGAAATAAGTCCTACTAATTTCATAGCTGCATCACAGATAAACATTTTATCAATTTTTTCCAGGCTGCTTCAAGGAACTGAGCCACACTCTTTACTTGGTGCAATCTTTTGTGCTCTTACAAAAGGATATAGCATCAACAATGGTTCTAATTCTATTTGCTTTAAATAAAGGTTTTTGATCTATTTTCTATATAAAGGACACAATTCAAAAGGGAACTACTGTATCATTGGGAATTAAACCTTATTTATCTTTCACACTGATTGCAAGTTTCTACAAAATAATTGGAGCAATGGGAGAATCCCAAATCTGAATTTTGAGAAAAAGGGAGCGTTTGTTATTGTCCAGATTATCGAAGTAATCCACTCTTAACACCAGCTACATGTAATCGCTAGATAAAGGAGCACCTGCAGCACTTTATCAGGTCGTGAACACTATCCACTCCTTGAATGCCTCCTTAACCATAATTTTAGCTCACATTCCATAACATCTGGGGTTATCCCACAATTCCTGTATACAAATGTTACGTAACATTGATTTAATATAAAGTAACTACGGCTATTGTCAGCAGCAGCCGTTGCCATCAGGTCTTGTAAGAATTCAAGATCGATCCCGAGATTAACACAATTCCAGATCTTAATCCAATATATGAGCGGTTTTAATTTGGGGGGCTATTCCACTCAATCACATTTCCATCCTTGCCAATAGTGACTGGACTATTTGGTAATTCCAACAATCTTTTAAGAAGTTTATGCTCCTCCTTGATTTCCAGCATTTTGATGTTCTTGTGGCTCCCTGTGAAGCGGCTGATCTCGCTTGCATTTTGTAGACCGTGATGGCACTTGAAATTGCCCTTCCACCAGACTGTTTGGAGAGTTTGATTACTGCTTCCCCCCTATGTGCAAGGATGTTCTTTTTCCTAGTTGAATTTTCCAATTTATAACGTCAATTCTTATCCCTAAATAGGCACAGGTTTCAACTAGATCAATGGTTTATCCATCAGCTGACCTGTTTGGTTGTGGGACCTTTGTCTGTCTTGGTGGTTGGCAAACCATAACTTTAGCTTTGCCGGTCTTTTTCTTCAGCCCTCTTTCCTTAGCTAAAGCATATTCTTAGATACTGTGATTAAGTTTCAGTCCTGCCACTGCCCCAAAAATCCGAGGACTCCAGGGACGAGGTAAGCTGTTCTAAGAGTGCCATGAGTTATCTGGAGGGGATGGAGGATGTTTGGAATCCCCATACCACGCCTCCCTCAAACCAGCACAGAATCGCTCTGCTTCATTCTGCCCAACTCCCGACCCTCTCTAGAACTACTTCAATGATAGTCAGTCTGATCCTGGACTGCTAAGGAGAGAGGAGGAAAACAATATTGAGATCTGTTTGAATCTGCCATATGAAGAGAGATCCCCTATGGGCCCCATGTAAGGAATCACTGTTTCTGCTGCATGGGCAGATCATAAGGAGAAATATTGTCATTTAGCTCTGCATTTCTTCATGGCCATGAGCCGAGAAATCAGCATGAGAGCTATAATTAATCACAAGGGTCTCTCACTTCTACCCAGGGGGGAGCCTTTATCTGTGAGGCTAGGGAGGGGAGCCCGCTACGCAATACCCTACCTAGAGGTAGGGGCAAGCAGGGCCTCCCCGGGAGCGATTTCCCCACTCCTCCCCACCCTGGGCACAAGCACTCCCGTTCTGGGAAGGAAATCCCTAAGCCGCATCTTATGAAAGCTCCTTCAATGCCATACTTTGAAGAAAAAGATGAAGTCAGTCAGTGTGCTATTGTCAGTCAAATACATTACTGACATCTACAATGGAAAACTTGCATAGTACTGGGACGAAGAAGCACAACGGAAGAATACAGAGCATGAATCCGATAGAGAAAATGGATTATGACAATCTGCGGGGAAGTCCCCTCAACATGTCCTTAAGAGGCAGGGACTCCAAAAGAGGAGCCCGGCAAGTTCGAACGTGGAAGAGAGACTGGCCGTGCAGTGTCCTAAGCTGGAGAGGCATGTAGCCGGGGAGTCCTAAGCCTACCATGACGAAAAGGAGGCATGGGAAACTGAAGAGAGCCCATAGCGTCCTGAGGCCAAGGAAGGTTGTGGCGTGACCGCAACTGAGACACAGTGGACCAGGAGGTACGATCACAATGCCGATACAGTTTGTGCTGAAAGGTAAAACGAGAGAACAGAAGTAAGAACAGAAGCACTGTTTGCAACAACGCCTCAGAGGAAAGAAGCCGACCTGACAAGAGGAAACCCTCATCCAGTGCGCACCCCGGTGATGTTGCCCCTGGAGGATGGTAAGCTTTCCTCTTTACTGCACCCCTTCAAACAGAATTTAAATCACTGCTGAGAGGAAAAGTCCGATTGAAAAGGTGAGAGCATGGCTCGCCTCGGCTGCAAGAAAACACAAAGCTTACCAAGAGCCAAACCTACCTTTAGGCCCTGTATCCCAAAGTTGCCTTGTCTTACCTTCGAGGGGATGATTAATGGTGGCACCAAGTTGGAAGCCCTCTTAGCAGGCTTCTCATCACGTTTCATCATTGTCTACCATACTGGCACTATCGTGGTTCAGGGTCCTCAGCCCAACCTCATTCTCTTTGACCGGTGCCTTCCATCCCTCAACTTCTTGCCTCACCTGCCTCTCCCCCACGTCCCCCTCTCTGGTCCTCCCCCTCTGACTGGTTAACCACGCCCCTGTACTTCTCCTCTGATAACCTTCAAAGGCAGAGACCTCCTTCACCTGGCCACACTTAATGCCCGTTCAGCCAACGAACAGTCCGCCGACATCTGCCTCCTTCTTGAAGACATTGACCTCTGCATTCTCGCTCTTAGCGATGGTTCAATGCTAGCTCAGTCACTGCTTTTGACTCCCTTCTCCTCGATGGCCACAAGATTTTTTCAAAGCCACAACCCAACTGTGCTGGTGGTGGGGTTGCCTTAATCTTCCCCGAGTGGGTTGCTGCCTCCCTCATACCCACTCAGCCTTATGCTTCCTTCAAGGGCCTGGTTTGCAAGCTGGTCATCTCTCCCTCCTCCTCTCTGACCATGATTACTATCTACAGGCCCCTGTCACTAACACTGGGTTCCTCTCTGAATGGACTGACTTCTGCTCCTCTCTCCTCACTACCTCCAAACTCCTTCTCTTCAGTGACTCCGACATCCATTTGGACTCTACCACAGCATCAACTCTCTTCCTTGACCTATGCACCTAGCTCTCCCTCTCCATTCTCCCGTCTGGTCCAACCCACTCGGGAGGACACACTCTTGATGCCCCCCCCCCCCCCTCTGGTCACACCCCTCTACTGGTCCGACCATTTGCTCCTCTCTTCTTACCTGGGTCCCCTTGGTGCTCTGACCAGACCTTCCCCAGCCCTGACAACCTCGTTCACCAAAATCCGTCCGATGACACGTGTCAGCTGCTGCATTCTTATCCACCTTCACCCCCCACTCTCCTCCCACTGTCATGAACTACAGAACACACCCCTTTTGGACTTCCTGGTCCTTGTCTCAACGGGGCTTACACTCCCTTGTACTTCCAACATGGCCGTCCACTGTGAAACACCTTCCTCGCTCTACACCTTGGACGTAGCGTGTTCTATTAATAGACCACGCCTCCCGCGGCTCCGCGCGTCTCAATGCTATTGCGAAGTGGCGACCAGACGTGTGCTCCGTAGCTCGCGGTATTGTTTTCCTTGCTTCTTCCAGCCAACCCCATTCCTAGTCCCTTTCCTTCCTTTCTTGATTCCTGGACTCGTGTGCTAGTAGCGCACTCTGTAAATTTCCCGGATCCTTGCATCCCGGAACTTTGAACGCACGCTGGAGTCGGAAGAGACTTGTGCAGCCTTATTCAAGACTCGATCCGTCCGCAAGAAGGCATCGGTCAAGAAATCCAGCAAAGATCGAACTCTGGTGAGAAGGGGGGAACTCCTTGACACCCACCTCTGACTCTATCTCTGATACTGCTCTCAGCAACCTCCAACTGGCCATTATGAACACTCTGGACATTCTTGCGCCAGTCATGAAGATCCGCCTGAAAACCTACCTTGTACAACTCCGAACTTGCAGCCCTGAAACGAAAGTGCAGAGTGCGAAACGGAAGTGGCAAGCAGCAGGCTAAACTGGCCTGCCACCCGATCCATAGGCAATACAAACTCTCCTTGCTAAGAAAAGGGCCCACATCCAGGCACAGGTATCTGGTGCATCCAACAACTCGGATGAACTCTTTAAAATCTGCAGGCAACTAGACAACCCTTCCGCAGTCTCCGCATCCCTTCTTGCTTCCCAGGCCCTCTGCAACGCACTGGCCACACACTTCAGCACTAAGACTCTTGATAGCCTGAGCACGCTTGCTACCCTCTCCCCCAGCCCCTCCTTCACTCCATTGTCTCGTTTGGCCCCCCACCCTCCTCCTTCCTCTCTCCTTTCTCCCCTGTCACACATGATGAAGGCACTAGAGTTGACCGCTCTATGAAGGTCTCATCCAAACAGGTTTCCCCTTGCTCCTTCAGATCCATGAAGGACAACATTGGCTCTCTTGCCACTGCACTCACTGATTCCTGCAACCACTCTTTTGCTACTGGATCTTTCCCCTCCTCCCTCAAGCACTCCCTTGTGCACCCCTTCCTGAAAAAACCTTCAATAGACCCTACCTGTCCAGCCAACTACCACCCTATTTCTATCCCCTTTCCTTGGGAAACTACTGGAGAAGCTGGCCTTTCCCCAGCTGACCTCACACCCTGAACTTGTTGGTGGGCTCCACAGGCATCAATCTGGATTCCGAGCATCCAAAGGCATGGAAACTGCTCTTCTGCTCGCATCTATGGACGCAAACTCTCCAGCTGTCCTCATTCTACTCGATCTCTCCTCTGCCTTTGGCACAATCAACCACTCCATCCTCAAAACGGCTTCATGATACCATGGGAATCTCGGAGCAGGCACTGGACTGGCTGACCTCCTTCCTAACTTACCATTCGTCCCAGGTCATTGTGTGCACCTTCTCCTCACCTCCTTCCTTCTCCACCTGTGGTGTCCCACAGGGCTCAAACCTCTCTCCCCTGGCTCTTTAACACTTAACTTGCTCAGCTGGCACTCCTAATTTCTTCCTTCTCCCCAACTTCCAGTCTAATGCAGATGACACACGACTCCTTTTTCAAACTTCCTGCTGACCCTCTTGCATCTTCCTTCTTCGGGGACTGGCTATTTGCCATCCAGTCCTGGTACAATTACAACGACCTCTGCCTCCATGCCAGCAAGACTGAGAGCCTTCCTATTGGAACCTCAGCTCCCTCTTTCTTCCCCTCACTCTGCCCATCCTCTATGGGCTCTTCCCCCTTCTACTTCATCTGAAGCCAGAAGCCTTGGAGTCCTCTTCGACTCCTCTCTCCTTCTTCCCTTACATTCAGGACTTTGCCAAGTAGTCCCACTTTCAACTCTTCCTTCTCAAAGGAATTCTCCCTTTTCCCCCAGAAGCTCAATGTTACCCGCCCCCCCCCCTGGTTCTCTCTAGGCTTGACTATTATAATAGTCTTCTCCTGAATCTACCCTCTTCCACTCTACGACCCCTACAGCTAATCCAGAATAAGGCAGTATGACTTATCTTTGGCATCAAGACCAAGGACCACATCTCTCCTTCCCTAAAAACTCATCATTGGCTCCCGGTTGCTGCACGGATTAAATTAAAATCCTTCTGCATCATCCACAAGGTAGTGTGTGGCCTGGGACCATGCTATCTGCAATGTTCTCTTACCAACTAATCTCCCTCTAGATGTTTACGTTCCTCTGGCACCACCTAAGGCGTTTCGCTAAACAGAGGGCCGGAGGCCGATCTATTGTTTCAGCTGGCTCCTTCTTGTGGAACAGCCTCCCACTTACACTTCGTCTTGAGCCGGGCCTCCTCAAATTCCAGAACCACCTTAAGACTTTCCTCTTCACCTTCTCCCCTTCTTCCCTTCTCTGCTAATCTCAGTCACTGTGATTGGTGACCAGGCCCCTTATGTGTCCTTCGGGGTCCTGGCCTTCCACACCTGTTCGCCGCAGTGTCTGCCTACTCACAGCACTTACCTCGCAGCCACCTGCCTTCATCTTGTAGGCTTGCACTTAATTACCTACCTAATGCAGCTCCACGCCTTATAGCACTTACTACACTAGGCGCTTACATCTACTGCTCACCCACGAGCGTGGATACCCCCACTCTCCTCTTCTCCCTGCACTTGCACGTTCTGAATACTTACAAGGCATAGTCGGTTCATCTATATTCTCTGCTGTATTTGTTTCAATCCCATGTTCCCTCCTCGCTGCCCTGTGGGCGCTTTGAAACAGAATTGACTCATTGTAGAAGCACCTAACAAATGCACAATAAATAATTGATGGGAGCTGGAAACCTATGTGTGTACGCCTTCCACCTGATGACCGAGTTCATAGACCAGAAACACACCTTTATGTAAGGTCTGTTTACCAGGTATACTTGAGGGGACTTCAAAGGCCCAAAAGAACACAGTTTGCAAGGACCTGACCCTTGCGGATTTGAGCACAGGGACTATGGGATGTTGTAGGAAAAACGCAAAAATCCAGAAAACCACAAATCCAAAGATGCAATCCGGTGAGGTAGTAACAAAGTAAAAACAGAAAAGACGATCCAAAGAACAGATGGAATCCAAGTCAGGAAGCCACAGAAACACAATCCAAAACACTGGTCCAAAACAGAAACCTCCAGGAGTCTGAAGTCGCAGGAGAACAAGACCAGCCGTAATGCAAGGAACTGGTGCCAGGAAGTAACTTGGAAAAACAAGCTCTAAAACACCAGCACGCCACTCACGGAATAATCCTATTGAGGACTGGCCGCACGTCGGGAAGCGTTGGGGCATCACGGCTGCTCCGAATGCCGGGAGCCATTTTGCCTTGAGGCGAAAAGAGGTGCCATACGTGGACTTTGTGTACAAGTGCTGGATGCCGGGTTGTAACAACTGTCAAATGGCACAGATCTAGACTGAGGGGGCTCGACTTCCACCGGATCTCAAAATGCTGCTGAGCCATCTAAAGCCTCCATGGGGGCAGACTGGGCATGCAAATGAAAACAATTATTTTGTGTTTATCAAATTTATTTGATTTTACAAAAAGCTGCTCGGTCTGTGCAGGAAAGATCTTCGTCTTTTGTGTTGGGAGTGAGTTACTCTGCGAGTAAAAACGTTTGATTTACAGATGCTGTGCGTCAGTTTGAAGTCGGTCATTTGTGTTTCCTTGACAATTTTCCTGGGGGTTATCTTCTTTGAGGCATTTTGCCAAGGATAAGTCTATGATCTTTGCTGCTGCAATCGTCCAAGATGTTTTGTTTCCACTTATGAGTCGGTTCCACCAGACTTCTTCTCGTAAAACAGAGGGCTTTCGTAGCGGGAGTAAAAAAGCTTGCCTTAGGTTGATTGTTTTTGTGCACGATATTAAAAGATGGCGTATTGTTTCGGTTTGTGTGGGATCTTTTCACAGTCTGCAAATACTCACGTTGGACAGACCTCTCAATGCTCTAATTTCATTTGTTGGTAAGAGGTTTAGTTGTGCCCTTAAAAACAGTTGTCTTGTTGTTTTGTCAGGAAATCTTCTCACGATTAGTGGGTGATCGTTTAGTTTTTTTATGTGTTGCAGAAAATGGGCGAGTTTATTTGTTGTTGCTTTTTCTTGCGTGAGTATCCAGCCTTGTAGATCCATTTTCTTTTTGATTTTGTTGGGGGTGAGGAAAAGTTCTTCTTTGGTGAAACCGAGTTCTATCCGAGTGTTTTTTTTTCTCCCAGGCGGATAACGATTTGCAGTTTCCTCTTTGAATTTCTTGATTGATTAGTTTGTACTGACTTGGAGCGTCTGGCATGATTATTTTCCTGTATAGCAACATTTCATTTGCATCCACTGTCGCTTTCAATGAAGTTAGTCCTAGTTCTCTTCGGATTGCCGCTATCGCTGTTGATTTTGGGAATTGCATTACTTCTCGCCAAAAGTATCCCTCCAACTTGTCCCAGATGGTTTTTGGGATTGTCAGGAAGGCTTCCCCACCATATGTCAGCACTGGGACCACTTTGCCCTTGAAAAACTTAGATTGGGAACAAAGAGATGCGGCCAGATTTCCTGTCCATTGCTCGACCCTGAGCTGTACTTTTTCTGGTCTTTTCCCAAAGATTGTGTTGCATTCTTACTTCGTTGCCTGAGCTGTCAATTAGTACTCCAAGATATTTGAACTCTTTTACCACTTCAATTTTGGTGTTCTCGATTGACCAGAGGAATGTTTTTTTTCTGGCAGTTGATTTCTCGAGGATCAGAATTTTTGTTTTCTCATTGTTTATTTCGAGGTTGTTTTCTGAAATATAGTTTAAGTTGTTTAGTTGGCCTTGCAGCCCAACAGGGGTTTGATCAAGCAGTATAATATCTTCTGCATAGAGAAGCCTTGGAGTTGGGATATCACCCAGTTTTGGTGCAAAGGTTCTGAGATCTTTACTAGAGTCTTTGTAATCCCCAATGAAAGCCGTAAAAAGTGCTGGAGCCAACGGGCATCCTTGCTTTACGCCTCTGCTGATTGCGATTTCTTTCGGTAGAGTTCCAGCGTGGTTTAGTTTTACCCTCATTGATGTGTCTTGATGCAGTGCCTTTATAGGCTCTAGTAATTGGGGTGGGCATTTCCATTGTTCCAGTTTGGCCCATAGCCTGCTTCGGTCGATTTTGTCAAAGGCCTGTGTTAAGTCCACAAAGGCTATGAAGACCTTACGTTGCTGTGCTCGAGTGTTCTTTATGATATTGAGTATCATGATGTTTACTTGTGTACCAGTGTTCTTCGTAAAGCCTGATTGGAGGGGATCCCAGCTGGGTGAGGTTGAAGCCCACCTTTGGAAGCCTTTTAGCAACAATGAGCCAAAGATTTTCCCGATGGTATCTAATAGTGCTATTGGGCGGTAGTTGGTGGGATTAGTTCTGTCGCCCTTTTTGAAGATCGGGACTACCGTGGCCTTTGTCCATGAGCGGGGTATCAATTTTGAGGTTGTTACCGTTTCGAAAACAAGGGTTATAAACTCGGCCCATTCTTTTGGGTTATTTTTTAAGTCTATATTTGTTGTTCCATCTGTTCCGGGCGCACGACTAGGCTTTAGTTTGCAGATTGCATCTTCTATATCTTCAATGTCGGAGATGTCTTCCCAATTTGAATTATCGTTGGCGGTGTTTAGGGTTTGTAATCCGTTGGGGTTTTGGAATAGGGTGGAAAAGTGGGTCGTCCATCTTTCTTCACTCACTGTGTTGGCTAGGTTGTTGGCCTGGTTGCTGTATCTTTTTTATGAGTGACCAGAAGTCTCTGGAGTTTCTTCCCATTACCTTTTTGAGCACTTCTTCTGAGTCTTGTTGGTATAGTAGAATGCTGTAAGATTTTAACCAAGCTTTATATTTTGCTGTTTCTTCTCTTATTTTTTTTTCCATAAGTATCGGTCTTGATTTTGCTACAAGCCGTTTTAGTTTCCTTAGTGCACGGCGCTTGAGTACCAATAGTTTATCGTACTTGTGATGTCTTTGGGGATTGTCTTTTTTCTGACCCGTTGTGGGGTCTGTCTGGTATTGAATTAACAGGGGTTGGTAGTCTGGTTCAGTTTTGCACCGGTTAGGCTCTTTGGCAAGTTTCTTTTTGTAGTTTTGTGCTAGATCTTTTATCCTTTCAGCGTTCAGTCTTAGGCGATTGCCTTGAGTTGTTACTTCCACTTCTTCCGACATTACGTGTTTGACTGGGCGTTGTGTGGTCCATTATATTTGAAGGATGTTATGATCGCTTTCCTCTGTGCGTAGGACCTCAAATGAGGTTAAGAGTTCTAACATGCCTTCTGAAGCGAATATATAGTCGATTGTTCCCGCTTGAGATGCTCTTTCCCAGGTTGGAATTGGGGGTTTTGTTGTTGACAGCAATGCCGTGTTGTGGAGGTTTCTGGAGTCCATTAATTTTAGCCATTTTTTTCCTCTTGAGTCTCCTCTTGTCTCGCTGTTGGGTGCTGTTGGGTAAGAGCTTTTATGGGGACATTTAGCGTTCAGGTCTCTGCAGATAATTAATTCGGTGGTTTCGGAGTTTATTTGGGTCTCGTCTATTTCTGTTTCGATTATAAGAAGAAAATCATCATCATCTGAAATTTTGTCTGGGTTCCAGTACGTTGTTATTATTACGATCGGGGTTTCCCAGCTTTTGTTCGTGATCGTGCGGGTCCACTTCACCTTAATTGATGGTTCTGTGAGGAAGATAGCTCTTTGTCTATTTCCAGACCGCTTCCTGTTCGAACTGCGATCAGGAGGCCTCCAGATGGACGGCCCGTTTTTCCTCTTGCGGCTTTTGAGGTTGTCAGTTCATAGCCGTCTAAAGCTGGCGAGGTTGTGAGCCAGGTTTCTTGTAGTGCTAGAATGTCGAAGTCTCCTAGATTAGTTTTTCCTGTTTTCATCAGGTGTTTGAATCCTCGGGTGTTCCACAATGCCATTTTCAAAGTTTTTGTCGTTGAGAGCAGGTTTGTTGTTTTTCCTAAGGGTGAATCTTTCTCTGCTCTCGTTGGTCGTTGCTATTTAGTAGAGCTGTTTGGGGTTGTTTTAGGAAACAAGGACCATAGCTGTTTTATTGGTCCAAGGGAGAGTCCGGTTGTCCTTTTCTGTTCTTTGTCTTTAAGGTTGATTCTTGGTGTTGGGAGCTTTTCTGCTGTCGTTTCTTTGCCAGCGTCGTTGTTTATCTTTCTGGGTTCTCTCTGTTTCAGTTGATGGGGTATTTCTTTCTCGCCTTCTCGACTGGTTTTCAGCGTTGGATGGAAGGTTTTTTGCGGGGTGTTTCCGGTGGTATCACCTTTTCTGTTGGCTCCGAGGCGGTGCGACTGGAAGTTGTCCGGGCTGGACTGGGTCTGCTGGTTGGGTGTTTGGTTGTCGGTCCAGTATTCCGTCAGGAGATAGCCTATTTGTCGTAGATCTGTGTCGGTTTCTTTAGACTGGGTGATTCTTGCATTCTTTTTTATGTGTATGTATGCTTTTGCTTTACAGGCTTTGTGGTATGGTTCTACTAGAAGGATGTCCTCTGGTTTCAGGTGTCTAAGGGACTTGATGTTTCTGAAAATTTTAATTATCGTTCCTCTATTTAGAGTTACTCCTTCTGAGTTGTGATCTGTTTGTTCCATTTTGAGGATTATTGTCTGGCGGTTTTCATCATTCTTTTTCTTTAATGCGCGGGAGGTCCATTGTTTTCTGGGCTTATTGCAAGGGGCCTTTTTTCCTGATCGGGATCGGCTTATTGGTCTGCGTCGAGGGGTTCCTCCTGGTTTTATTTCTTTCAATGATGGGGGTGTCTTTGTTGTTGACGTTGCATCTTTCTTCCAAGAATAGGGCTTGACTTTTTTGGGATACTGGGAGGGTTGGCTTTGGTTGGGAGGAGAGGTTCGGTCCTTTCGGCTATCTTAAGTTCACTCTGGGTGTGTTGCGATGTGGTGTTGCGCTTTTTCGTCTTTTTGTTTGTTGCTTTGTTTTTGGTGGGGCGAGTCGATGCTGATTGTGGAGACCTCTTCAGCATCTTGATCTGGAGTTAAGTGTATGGACAGGTTCATTAAGTTTGTATCCGCCAAGAAGTCTTCAGTTGTTATTGGCGATTTTTGAATAGATTGTTGTCCCAGTTGATGAGTGGGGGGTGATTTTGGTTGCTGATTAGTAGTAGTTTGTTTTGGAAGAGGTATTTTTTCTGGTCTGCCACGATCGGTGGTTGAATCTTTGGTCATTGTGCGATTTTCTGCCAGTGTATTCTTTTCCGAGAATTGGGTCGGTAGATCTGTTGTTGTGTTGAGTTGGTTGGGTGACTGATTCTTCTTGCGTGTTTCTTTTCCTTTGGTTCCCAGGATTTACTTTATTTTGGGCTCTTCTGGTAGTCTGCTTCGGAAACTGAAGATCTGGGCGTGTAGTGGTTGCTCTGTTTGGGTTTCTGCAGTCGAGTAATGTTTTTGTTCTCCCTTTTCAGCTCTCGGAGTATTTATTTATTTTATTTATTTATTTAAATTTATATCGCGCGCAAGCAGCCCAGGGGCATTGAGGCGCTGTTACTTGCAATAACTTAGTTACATGGTACATATGATAGCGATTGTTGACACATTATGAGTAGTACAGGAAATCATACTGTTGTTACAAATATAGCATTTGGGCGTAAATTACAAACCTAAATGATAAGTATTTGTGCTGATGTGTCGGTCCTTATGTGAAGAGGGTAGTTTTCAGTGTTTTGCGGAAGGTGGTGAGGGAGTCCTCGCCACGGATGGTCTTTAGTTTTTATTTCTTGTTCCTTGGCTGTGATGAAGCTTCTAGAAAGATTAGTTTCGTATGCATGAGAGCAATTAGGGTTGTGTTGTCTTTTAGCGTGTCATTCAGGGTCTCGTAAAGTTTACCGAAAGGAGCTAGAGCTATGGTTATCGCCGACATTATGGTCATCATGTCTGGTTTCCTTGACGGAGTTTCTCTTTGAGGGAGGCTTATTCTGCCGGGTCTAGCCGGTGATGTTTGGGGCTGTTCAGATCTTTATCTTTATTGTCTGATTGTGTGGCAGGTAACTTCCTCTTTGGTCCCTTGTTAGGGTGCTTGCTCTCATGGGTCTGGGCGTTAGCAAAATTTCCCAGTCTGCTCTGACTGCTGGAGCTGGTGGGTCTTGTCTTTGATCAATGATTTTATTTGTTGCTGTTTTGGGAGCTTGGGATTCCGGCAGCTTGGTTTGGATCCAATGTTTGTTTCTGCTTCTGAGTGGGTTCCGTTGGCTTGGGAGGGTGCATCTTCGTCTAGCTGTGGCTTGGTTTCCTTTTGAGGCAGAGGGTCGATAGAGTGCTGTGGGTGTTCGTCTATGATTGCCGCTTTTGGTGGTGGTTTGTCCATGAGTTTGCCAATTGGCGTTGTCTGGTCCTGTGTTATGCTGTTGAAGTTTTGACTAGGCTGGTCACCTAGTTTGGCGATGTCTAACGTTTTTTCCTCTGAGTCTAGGGCCTTGGATGTCGTTTTGCAGGCTTTAGGTGCCGGCACTGGGTCAATTAGGGCCTCCAGTATCTTGTTGTCAGTTAATTCGTTGAGAATATCGTGTTTACGTTTCCCCTGTCTGGAGAAAAAGTCTTTCAGGGAATTGCAGAAGGTGGTTTTTAGTACTGCTTCATTTGTGGGGTCCCGTTTCCCTTTTATCGTTTTTTGCTGATTGCGGTTTTTGTTAGTTTTTCTTTTTGTCTGGCAGCCATTAGCCTGCTTGGTTTTCTGTGTTTTTTAAGAAGGCTGTGTCACATTTTTTTTTCTTGTTAGTTTCTGTGCTTCAGGTGTGACTTTTTTGCCTGGAGTGAACTCTTCCCAAACACTGTTTGGTTGAGTTCCGTCGATCGCCTCTAGGGGCGCTCTTCCAGACTGCGGGGGGGTTGGAGCGAGGGGCCGGGGAGGCGTGCTGTGATTCTCCCAGCCCTAAGCTCCTGCTACTTCCTCCGTGGTCTCCGACACGTGAACCATAGCTGCGACAGTGCTGCGAGCCGGTCTCTCCGCGGGAGCTGGAGCTGCCGGCGACCTGGTCGAAAGCCTCGGCGTTCGTCCTTCGCAGGTGGTGCTGGGAGCCGGTGAGATTTCTCGGTTTCCTGCGGCGCTCGTGTTATTGTTGTGAGCGGGCTCATCCGCGGTTGCTCCCCCCGCTGGGGCGAAGCCCCTCGCAGCCTGTCCTCCGACCTGCTGCAATGGGCTGCTCTCGGCGGGGGGGGAGTTGGCGCGAGGTCGGGTCTTCGGTCGGCTCCGTATTTGATTCTTTTGTAATTTGCGGCTGAGGCCGAATTGTGGTGCGTTGTCACGCCGGCTTCGGTCGCAGGCGACGACTGAATGTTTTGAAAGTCTTTAGCCAATGACATGGCTTTTTTTGGTGCTGCAGGGTTAAAGGTGCAGTTTGAGCGTCCGCTGGGAGTCCCGCTTGGGGTGGTTGAGAGTGGGGGCGGGGGGGGATTTAGGGCCAGGATTTGCTTGAACTGGTAAGCGTGCTTTAGGTGCTTGTTTTGTGGCTGGTTGGTTTGTTGGTTGTGAGGTTTGAAGTATTGATGGAGCCGGGCCCGTACTCCTCATATCTTTTTTCCGGTTCTTCGACCTCTGTTGTTGGTCTCCCCTGCAAAGATTGCGCGGGGTACGCGGGTTCTGGGTTCATTTCTTTTGCAGCCTGACAGCCTTTCAGTCCTGACAAGGACTGCAAAGACTGCTCAACTCTGCTCGAACTCCGCGACCGCTCCGTGGTGCTGGGTAAGTTTTTGTGGGTCCTCCCACAAAATGGTGGCTGTAGAATGGAGCACAGAGAGAGAGGCAGCCTGGGTGTCTCCTGCAAAGACTGCTCAACTCTGCTCGAACTCCGCGACCGCTCCGCGGTGCTGGGTAAGTTTTTGTAGGTCCTCCCACAAAATGGTGGCTGAATTCACCAGTACAAAACTGCCTGAAATTCTCTGCAGTTTTGGGAACAGTATCTGCTAAAAGTTCCACTTTCATCCGACCTACCTACCTCTGCACTGTCAAACCACGTGCGTTCTCTGCTTCTCGGTTAGAACCCGGGCTCAATTGTCAATTAAGGCCTATAAGTAAATCGGAAGGTTTAAAAGAAAAATCAAATGGTCATAACCAATACATAGCCTTGCTAGGGAGATGTTACTGTATGAATTCTTATGACGGGTTTAGTGAAACCAAAGCAAGTGCAGCAGTTACCAGGAGCCAGTGGAGAGACAACATGGGGGTAAAAGGAAACACCAGATTGAATCGAGAACTGAGACCAAGAGGCTGGAGCGATGGGAGTGGTTAAGGAGAGTTAAGAAGCTCTAAAATGTCACAGAGCCCGCAGGATCCTTTGAGGTCTATTAGTTCAAATGGACCTCGCATAGCAGAACATAAGGAAAAACCTGACCAGAAGGGGATCCCAACCAACAGTAAGAATATCTGGTGCTCGCTCGAAGTGCACTATATCACTTGGAACAAAATGGACTGTGTCCCTGAAGCTGTGGCAGGGCATTATATGCCTAGGCACATAGTTGGAATTGTGTCAAGTAGTTAGCTCGTTGGTATATCGGAGATTCATCTTTAAGGGGGAGCGCAGGGATCATATTTCTTTCTTACTACTAGAAAGCTAAATTGTAATGCATAATAGTTTTGCCCTATGCTTTAATGCTTAGAACACACTAAGAAATATGCCCTTTTCCCCTTTTCATCTTGGTGTAAATTGAATTACTCCATAATTACCCATTCTGACAAGAATTAAACGTATCCGATTGTTTTCATTTGGTAAGACGCAATACATACCATACGACTATTATGGTGAATCGTGCGTCATCTAAAAGCGTGCTCAGCCGTCATTAATCCTTCAGGTAAGAATACAGTGATCCCTTACCCAGCTGTCAATGTTTGAACTCTAATTGATCAGTTACTTCATTGGAACCTTGTATGCTGGCAATCGTGCACTTTTCTTTCTTGATTTCCCTACACTCATGGAAAATGAATCATCCTGCTGCGTACTCTATACTCGAAAGTACCCCTGGTACAGGTTTGATGTTTCAATAAATACATTGATGGGCAATGGTAACACCATTTAATTCTTTGAACACTTGAATTTTTATATGCCCGATTAACCTTTACTGTCTAGCAGCAGTGGGACAAACTAATACTCTTGAAAGAATCCAAGATTTTTAAAATTCTGTGAATCATTCCTAAAACAGCTAGAGCATCAGTCTTCCCACTTCACCACCAACCTGCCCATGTCCTCTAGTGTATTTACTACCTTCAAATCTAGTGAGAAAGGAAAAATGAAGATACAGGCAAGGCATCCATCCAGCATGCAGGTTATATAATGCGATTTGTCAAACATGGTGCAAGTCCTCCTTACAAATTTATATATCACAAGCCTAGGTAAGTCATCCTTTGCAGAGGGTCCCATCACACCACGTAAAAACATATTGTCGTATCCCTCAGTAAATAATGGCTCATATAAGTACCTTTTTAGTAATAAATTGCAACCAAACCGACATTGCCTGGCAGTTTTAAGATCACCAGGAACAAAATCTTTCATAATCAACAATAAGTTTTCAGATCTTTGATGGGTACTGAAACACTCCTGGCAGATGGGAGTGAATCGCCCTGGATGAAGGTCCGTAACAACAATGGTACATTGGCCCCTTAGCCCATGACAATTCTGTTAAGTCAGAAGGAGGCGGCAGATCATTTTTTGTGTTTTTTACCGTTATTTACATTTTTTTAAACTTGCGTTCCCTAACCTATGGGGTTCCCTACCTAACCAACGAAGGTGCTCGTCTGTAGTGAAGCCCAAAAATATATGGTCTGTCCTCCGCCCAACTCGTAAGTTTAATCTGTGCCTACCATTATGCAAAAACAACAAAAAGCCTGAAGAATGACTCCCTTCTCCTGTAAAGGCTTCTTCAGCTTCTGGACAACAAAGGTCTAGGAGAATGACGCCCTTCTCCCAGAGGTTTTCCCTTTGTTTTAATATGTAATTACCAGATATTGTTGAGCAATATCTTTAAGTAACTGATGTAGTTCCTGTACAGGACTTTCCCCAGTTGCTTTCCCCTGATTTCTGGTTTGGCCTCTACTTTGTAGACTTGTGAACGTTAGGAATCGTGGGCAAAAGTCTCTCTTTAGTATCTCTGAAGTCTCTTCCTTATTCCACTAAGGGGAATGACTTTCTCGTCGTATCCTCCTTCTACTTCATATTTTCATGTTTCTTCATTTCTTGGTTTACTAGACAATGAGTATCACATTCTCTTCCTTCAGACTCACTGTATTCAATGTGGCTTTGCTTACTCTCTAGCCACTTACTAGGGCGAGTAGGCCGAGTCCCAGGGTATTTGTTGCTCTTAACTTCTAACCAAGCACTGCAGCAAGTAGGATGGCTGCACTCTCTATTGCTGTGATACCTCCCCGGTCCCACGTCGTCGCTATTACCGTCTGTCACAGGGTTTGGTGTTGCCGGGCCTCCTCTCGGGTGCGTGACTTTTCACGGCTTTCAAACCTCTTGATTTCTCGTTCCATTTGCAACTTGCTTTGCCCCGTGGCTGTGGTTTCCAGGGTTCAACTGTCTCTGCGTAGTTGTCGGACCTTCTTGTCCACCCATCCAGGGTCATTCCACCGCTCTAGTCTGCTTCTTCATGTTGATTCCTTCCCCTCTGCAACCTTGGTCTCCTTCAAGGTCTCTGGCCTGGAGCACCTTCTTCTTTCCTCCTGATGCAGGTTTAGTCGTTCCCACAGCCCAGCCACGACTTAGATGGTTTGAAGCTCCCAGGCTCCTTTCTTGTCCGATTCTAAGAGGAGTCCTTCCCCCCTGTTTTAAATCACAGGCTGCTGGGTCCTCCCCAGCAGAGGGTTGTAGTCCCTCTGTCTGATGGATGTTTTGCATCCTTGATTCACTCGGTCAGTGTTGGGAGTAATCTTTATTACTCTTCCAGCACTCCTTCCCAGTATTCATGAAGGGTTGGTTTTCAATAGGAAACTTGATCTCTGTATGACAATAACTGTGGTCTGACTTGGTGGTCTTGTTGTGGGATTATTGTGTAGTGGGCTCACCTCCCTAGCCTCACAAGGAAAGGCTCCCCGTGTAGACGTAACTGAATCCTGCGATTCTTGTCACAATATGAATCATTGTCTTCCACAACAGGCAAAAAAATGTGGGACAGCTTATTTCTCACCATCTGTAGCCACCAGCTAGGGATGCGAGCTGTGAGATCATCATTACAAAGGGTGCTATTCCAAATACTCTAGGGGACCTCCTTCTTGCCCCTGCTGTTCAATGCCCATGTCCGAACACTGGCACAGATTCTATGATCGTATCCGGTTTATTTCCAAACTTAGTGGTGATGCCTAAATTCACATCTGACTGGAGATGGACTTGAGCAACCAGAGAAAAATGACCAAATGCAGAGGCACATCCACCAGTGGCTCTGAGTGTTTCACCCATTTTGAAAGGAGTTCAATCAGAAATCGTAGTGCTGGGCAGGATCCACCCTCAAACAAATTCCTTCCAACTGCTCCACATGCCTGGGAACACACCTACCCCACCCTGATGCTCCCAGTAAAGAAATCGGAGTGCCGACTTGGAAGTAGATTTTGTTTTTTTTAAAATATTGTTTGTTGAAATCTCTGGTTACATTATCAACTTGCCATGCCCTGAAAAACACTTCCACTCGTTCATCTGGAGGGTGAAACTAGCCAGCGCCGCTGTATTGGCGTAGACGCGTATTGGTGTAAACTACCTCGCCAAAAAACAAATTGACCAATTAGCATCCAGAATGAAGAAGCTGCAATGTGCTTGAATAGCTGTGAAAAATAACATATGAAACAGTTCCTGAAAGGGCTCTACTGACTCCACATGTATGCCTTTTTCTGTTCCATGACCAAGGTGTCCATGATCTCAGCAGAAAGTTGCACCCAATTACATCCCATTCAGGACCTTCGTACACACATTTCAATCTCATCATCCAGCAGTTATTCAGATAACATGGAGAGAGGTTGCGGTAGTTCAGACTTTGGAATGCTGTAAATTCTGGCCCGAGAGCTGACCCAATTGTATATATGCTGTGGAGAACTTGAAAATCTAAGCCATTCGGACTTCCCTTTGACTAACAACCGGCTTTATGGAGATAAACCAATGAGAAATACCAGCTAAGATGTCACATCCAGTTAGGTTATAAATACCCTCAAATGCTATTGACACAACTGCCACAGTAACATTTAGCAAGCCTAAGTAATCATAAGGCAGTGTCATGATTTTGAAAAATCACCAAGTCAATACATCCCTTGTTACATGGCTGTCTTTAATGTCTTCTGTTATGTGATATTTGGATAGCACCCAGCCATTGTCATGACCTCAAAGTCCATTATGTTTGGGAGTTCAGCAGAATGTATTTTTAACATGCATGATAAACAGTGCATTGCGAGTGAAGGGCATTACATGATACTAGGCGTCCACAATTTCAGGGAAATTGCAGTTTTGAGAGCGATGGCTAGTACTGTAATGTTTAGCATTTGTATGTGGTGCATGTGCGGTGCTGTGTGATTTTGCTATGTAGTGAATATCTGAATTCTACAATGAGAACCGAATTTGGTGTGAAACTCTGCCATCTAGAATGGGGACGGTGCGCTAAAAGCTGGATCCTCATATCCTCAGAGCAACTGATTGCAGTTGAGAGCTCTGCGAACATTTAGACCTTCCCATTACATTTTTCTAACACATTATTGGACTTTGCTACATTGGCCTTTTTTGTCTTAGAACATTAACATTCAGTAGAGGATGTGTCAATATCTGTGAACAATCACCCACATGAACTAATTAGGGGTGGTTTTGAAGATCCTACTGCACAGCAGGAGGGCAGTGGCCCATCTCATAAGCACCCTAAAATGCTCAGGTTCAGCGCCATGACACTTTTTACTTGATAGTCATCTATACCCTTGTGGCTCCCATTAAGCTTGATATTTGGCTGGGGATGAATATATTTTCTCCTATCTGTAAGGAGCTAAAGGTTGCTTTTAGTTCCCTTTTCTGACTAGAGAGTTTGACCATCGTTGGCCATATTATGCTAAAACTCCATGTTCCCTTATTGAGTGGTTCGCCAGGTAATTGCAGGAATGGGTGAGATACATTACACCTTGCATTGAAACCGGGATGCCTGCATAATTTTCAAAATTCATCTCTGACAATGCGTACACTGTTAAGCATGTGACTAGTAACTTACATGATGGGGCAGGCCTTGTGATCCAGCACGCCTTGTAAAGATGGTGAACAGGCCCTAAACCAATATGATGTAATGTCTGTAAGCAGGGCCGGCCTTAGCGGCAGCAGCGCACTGGGCAGAATTGCTTGAGCGCTATTCCAATGAAAACTGCCTCGCTAGGTAATCCTCTGAATAAGGTGCTCATGCAAAGCATTAGTACCCTATTGTTAATTGTGCCCCACTGCCATTTAATAACAAAAGGGTGCCTGCGTCGCCTCTCCCACTATGCCGGCTCGGGGGAGCCCTTGAAAGACTGGTGCTCTGGGGGTTTGGGGGGGCATGGCGCCTCGGGTGGTCAGCCGGCCCGCCCTGCCCTAAGGCATGCCCTGTCTGCAAGTGCACGCCAATGCTTTGGGTCAATACACCGGTGAAAACAGGCAGCAGTAC
Organism: Ambystoma mexicanum; assembly: GCF_040938575.1. Classification (NCBI taxonomy): domain Eukaryota; kingdom Metazoa; phylum Chordata; class Amphibia; order Caudata; family Ambystomatidae; genus Ambystoma; species Ambystoma mexicanum. The sequence goes on along the minus strand of NC_090941.1, from coordinate 155,216,044 downwards.
TTCACGCTGAAGGAAGGTACAGAGTGGACGCTGAGGGAGCACAGTGCACACATGTAATGGCGTATGGGACACGGCTGGGTTCTGCAATGTGAGAACATGCTAGCAGCGTGACTTGCAGCAACTGTGTGTGCACTTTCTGAAGACTTTGGTAACAGTGGATTAGGCACAGGAGATTTTTTTACCGCACCTTTGTGATATTCAACAAGGTGACTTTTCATGGAGTCTTAAAGATGATCACCCCATGTGTGCAGAGAATCATTGTTTTCTCTTCCCCTTGCAGAATGCCTTCAGGGCGGAGAGAAAGAAAACCAAGACAACCGGTTTAATTACTAGTTCCCATCCCATCCCATGCCAGGTACATCTGCCTTTTTAAATAGGTTGGAACATTCAATATTCTGAGTGAAATGGACTGTTCCGTATAAAGCTATGTGTTACCCTAGTAATACCAAGCAAGTAGGCTTCCAGGCCAAATAAGTGTATTCCGAATATTAACATAATCTGTGTCTCTACTGGAAACAATTAACTCTGGGCTCAGTACATTGCTTGCATTGCACACAAGATCATTAAAAGAAGATGCTTGGCCTTGGCCCCACTTGCAAATCCATTTTGTAGCAATCTCTTCCGTAGGAGGATGGTTACATTTGTAAAGTTCAATGGGGTTTCCCCCTAATCATTCTAAGTAAACAGAGTTGATTTACTGGTGGTCCGTATTACTTAGTCCAGATCTGCCTTGTCACAGTCAATACTTTTGAAGGCTGTTGGCCTATTCCCAAAGACCCATTTTCTCTTTTCACTATCCTTGAGAATGCCTCTCATCCTCTTACCCTCTCCCCTACCATGGTCACTTGGGGGATAAAGAAGGGCGCCTCTCGCCCGTGCACTGGAGTACCGGCCCAATGAGTGCAGTTGAGCGAGGTGACTAAGAAGAGAAGCACTAAGTGTGATGAATACTGTTGAGTAATCTACTTTTGAAGTATAGGAAAGATCTCTGATCGACCCAATGCTCCTAGAAAAAGAGAGACCGATTTAGTGCTGCGCCTCCAGTCGCCTTTATCAGACAGCAGAAAATGGGGACTTTGGTGCAGAGCCATTCAAAGGACCGGCCGAACAAACTGACTAGTAGTGTCGAAAATTAGCAGAAGTTGCTAAGGTGAGGAGGAGTCCTTTATCCCCTGGTGGCTGGAGAGGGGTGGCATTAGGGGAGTAAAAAAGAATAAGGGTCTTCTGGTAGTGGACTGTAGGGGGAAGACTGACGACCTTCAAAAGTATGGAGTGTTTAAAAGGGGGCGTAGGGAATGTAAACTGGTATCAGTAACTTTTATATCTGCAGCCATTTCATGCCAGATCCTTTTATTCCCTGGATATCTTCCTGTTTTTTACTTCAATCCTCCACCCCACGTTGCATCTGTCCTCGCTTTAGACATTACGATGTATCTGGTTAATATGCATAATTTTTAATGGAGCAACATTTATTTAAAAAGTCTCAAAAGTAATATTTTCCGGTTCTGAAGTAAACTGGCTAAACTGGGTTGAGTTGATTGTTTGCCAAGACATCTGTGTTTCGGTGCAGAGAGGTTCAAATCCTTGTAAGCCTATGTATGAACCGCTCTTGGTCTTCCGAGGTCCATACATAGAATACCATTACACTGCATGCAATTTTCAAAATTCTCAAACGCAAAACAAACCACCTCTCTGTACAGCAATCCGCACGCGCTTCACCTCACTGCAATGACCAAACAAACCACACGGCACCGCACAACAGCACATTGAAGGGGCCTCTAGGGGACCCACACGTAGGGGAAACAAGGCAAATAGCCACACACGAACTGACATGTCAGACACGAGGTTGTATTCCCAAAAGCTAGGGTTTATTGCAAAGCAAAGAGTCTCAGTTGGCCATCTCGGTCTCACGCCCTGCGATGTGGGTCTCCAGACCTCGAGGGACGCAAGAGAGCAAATAACGTACATCAGTTATATATATACAAAATGGACATCCTGCAATCAGTCATGACATATTCATTGCGCCCATTGTACAGTTTCTTTGAACTGGGTCTGATGATTGACAATTTCTACGAATATGACACTTTCAAACATCTATTTTAGCAACAATATGCAACATTGTGAGTCTAGAGACATATTTCTTTGTTGAATAGAACACAGTGCTTCTTTTCTTTCATGCAAGCTGCATACAGGGGAAGAGTTGCATTCCAGGCCTTGCTGTCTCCTATTTGCTATTCGTGTCCTGGGAGCCAGCTCGCTCTGCTGGGCTTTGGAAAGGGGGGCCGTAAGAAAAGCATAATTCAAGCCTTTAGCTGTTTCTTTCTAGCATTTCTACCATATTTAACGAGACTGTCTGGCATCAGTGAAATGAATAATGCCGTGTTGCTCTCCTCCAAGGCTAAATGCGGGAGGGGATTGGGCATTCCTCTCTGGGGCTGCCTACATTACGTTTCAACTAATAACTCCCGGCCTCGCGGCCTTGCTCTTTCGCTTTGAACAACAAAGTAATCAGTGAAGCAGAATAAGCAGAATGAGCTTTCAGCTAAGCAGTTTTGAACAAAAAGCAATGAGCAACGTTAGTGAACAAAATGGCGATTCTAGCTACATCAAAATGGCCGCACATTGGTTATGAGTATGTATTTCTGACGTTTAGTGCATGAGACGGTTGGTCGTCGGCCAATATGATAAATTACCATTGGTCGTGAGAGGCATCTATTTTTCTAGACTGACAACATGGGAATCTACAGAGCCGTAAATCGCACCAGAGCTCTACGAACGATGCAAACCGAACTGAAGCTGTCAACAGCACATAACAACTCTACCTATTCCTGCTACTCCCTACTACCTCACCCCACCCCCTCCACTCTTACCTTTCAGATCCACCAGGGGACCACTCTGGTGGGGACAGTGCATCGTAAAATGATCTTTAACATTAATGATAACTGTGATCTTGCGTTCTGTGAAGCAAGAGCAATCCGCATGAAGTGCTGCCAAAAAGGCGATATTCCAATTGCACACCAACTCTTTGCTATTCACTGAATGCATCGCTACCATTAAACACGAGAAAAAGTAATGTCCAAAAAGCACCTATTTTGAATTGTAAAGTGGAAACAAATCTATTACAAGAGTGTGATAATTACCACCTCCTATCTCCTGGCACCTCCTCCCTCACACACCCTTTCCTCTTTTCCTATGGTGACTCCATGCACTGCTTTTCCTCTCCTTGCTATTGATTGTTCCAGTCCACCTCCCTTTACAGTGCTCTGTTTCTACCAAACAATGTTCGCATTATACCAAATTCCTATTGCTACATACATAAATGTATCAATTTTTATGGCCATAAAAGGGAATGCTGAGAAATGCGGCCAGCGTTTATTTAATGATTAATGTACTCTTTCAAGAATGAGATCTGACGCTTGCAAATACATCCATAAGGCTGGTTCAGAGTTAGACAATCCTACTGGGAGCAGACCCCTGTGGATCATAGGTATCACAGGAAAACCGTGGTTGGCATTTTGAGCTTGGGAGTCAAGCATGTACAGATCCAAGTTCATGAATGAATTCATGATTTTCAGTCATGCCTGCAGATCACTTGCTCAACTCCAACTTGGGCTCTTCACCCACATCTGTAGTAGTTCACGTTTCCCAGTAAGTTTAGTGCACCTTATGCCTAGTCCACCAGACAATACAGGTCCATATCTGGGCATAATCTAGCACTTTACAGAATAATTGGACTAAGACCACTGAGCTATCCTAGTCATTGTTCGGTCTTCCGGATTGCAAAATTGGGAGAACTGTTTTGTCAGCCGATGCAAGCGTAACACAGTAATGAAAATGCAGATCACACACTCCAATCGACAAACAAGTGCAGGGTTCATAAGCCAGCATGAACAAAAATAGTTTGTCACAATCCTCTTCCTGACGCACTGATCGATAACAGTGGCCACACAGGCAGGCATGAAGTATCCTCCTGTGTGGGGGTGGTACAGTGGAAAGTTAACTTGACGTTTTTACCAATGCGATTCAAACACTGCATAAACCAACCATAACTTGATGGGACGTGGACTTTTTCCGTATGGCCTTGCACCAGGGAGACGTGTGAGCCATCTATGTGGGCGTATTGAACTTTTTGCAATAGGTCTGTTCCAACAGACCTCAGGAATTAAGAGATGGCTTTTGCCAAGCACATAGAGCAGGCAACTATACCCTCCACTTCATTTTGCCCTCATCAGTCTTCACCATTGAGCAAATTCACATGCATTGTTAGCAGCCTCTGAAAATGTATAGCAGATATTTCCACTACCCAGTGTGTTTTCTATCTCATCTATTTCAATTCTTCTTGTGATTTAAACAGATACCCTTTCACTGGTTGCACGATCATCCATCACAGATCATGGAGACAGTGCATTCATAATGCTTTAGCACAATAAGTGGCTTGTGCTAATGTATACAAAGAAATGAAGCTTCCGGTTTCCTGTTATGGCTTAATAAGATCAAGGTGAAACATTTACCTCTATGGTGATAAAGGAATTTTGCCTTTGTACTTTAGTGGAGAGTGATTTGGAGGAGTCATTTGTGGCGAGTCCGATTATGTGCAGATGGAGTCAGGCCTTGGACTCGAGCAAAAACCACCCACGTTGGCATTCCACCATTGTGCTGGATAGAATTATACATTGCCTGCTAATGACCACCTCACCGTTTGATAGACTCGTTGGTAGAACACTGACAAGAACATTGTGGACTCTGGTCATAAAAAAGCATTGATTTGGTATCTGAAGATCACATTACCATTGCTGCGTCATTTGAGCCAAGGGCTCTTCTTTATCTGTGCTGTCTAACATGACTCCTTTTAGGTGTCCCAGTTTAGGACTCCAATGGGCTTTGGGTACAATGGAAGCCTACCTGTCATGTATTGTGCGACCTGGAGGCAGTAAATTGGAGATTTCCCCAGAGCCCCTCCATGTATCCTAGACACTCCTGTTTTACAATGAGAAATGGAGATTGTGCGGCACCTTCAAGCAGCAGTCAGTTAAAGATCCGACTCGCCACCCACAATGATTACAAATTGCTGTGGTCCACATTGTAGCCGGCAAAGGCCAGGCCCTTTTGCTAAGAAGCCGCTGTGCAAAGTCCTCCCGGCCACCTGACTTCCATATGGCAGGCAGCTTCGTAAAACTCTTGGTTACCACATAACCAACGTTAATCGAGTCAAATTACTTTGAGGGAGGCAATAGGTGGCAGCAATGAAGAACCTTTATGAGAAGCGGGAAATCACTTGGTAGAGACCAAGGAGAGAAGACCAATTCCATTCTGATATATTACAAAAATTAGGGAATAATCAACTGGGGCCTTTATTGAACAATGAAGATTTTCCTTAATAGCTTATAAGAACCTCTTGCTTCTATTAAAGACATGGAGGTGAGCATTTTTCTTTCTCTTTCTTCATTCAGCATAAACAGAAATCTGAAGTGGCATTGTATTTTTAAAATGTACCTGTGAGCCAATAAAAACAAATTTCCCATTTTAGAACATTAGTCTGCTCAAAACATGCAATCTTTCTCTGCTCCAATTAAATCCTTCCTTCTCCAGGAAACTCCTTAGAGATTTTCTAGCTTCCTCTTTATTCCGTGGGAAAGCTCCCAAGAAGTCTGTAACCTCTTGCACTGAAACTCAGCATACCTCTTTTGGAGTTTCCACTCAGTGCCTTGGCCTGCCGCTACTTTATGCCAGCATAACCTTTGCTCCTGTTGGAGCACAAGACAAGACCGGTATCAATGAGTGGGCACAAATGAACGTTCGGATCATAACATGCCAAGACTGTGCACAATATTGAGAGAAGACCCTTCACAAAAACGTTTGCAAGAATACAATATTTCCATCTCTTAATTGCATATTCACATTAACTTTGCATTAAGTATTACTGCATGTACTGTGAATACAAGCGTGCGTCCCATCTAGATAGATTTGTGAAGATTAGCTTGCATTACACTAAGTACTTCACCCACTAAACATACACTCCCAGAACATACTCTGAGGAGTCCAGTGTGCACCCAATTTACAGGCACACATTGATGCGTCCATTGTATGGCGAAACCCAGGCCTTTTCTCAGACTATCTAGGAATCTCAGTTCTAGCTGTTTCTCTAAAATTGACTGCCATTTTGTGAAACCTAGGCATTTTCTCCCACTGTCTAGGAATCTCAAATCGAACTCTGTTGCCCCATTGCCTGGTACGATAGTCACTTGTTTTGTCCCTCTCCTTCCTTCTCCTCCCCCTCCCTCCTTCCTTCTCCTCCCCCTCCCCCTCTCCTCTTGTAATCTTCCGGCTCTATCAGAAATGTCGTCGGGTCAAGTAAATGAGTTGTCTCTGTTCCCATTCCCTTCCCGCCCACCACCTCCCTTCGCTATCTGAAATAGTACAATATTTAATTTCACATTCTTATTGTCAAAGGCCATGTAAGAATGTTCACTGTTTGTATTTTCTTCCTTTTTCCCTCCCTTGCCTTGAAGCGCTTTGAAACCCATTGTGATTAGGCACTATACTAATAAACCTAGATCATATCATATATCTGCGAGTCATAGTCCCCTTTCACCCAGGAACACCCAGGAAGCACTGAAAGCAACTAACGATAGCCAGGTCACTGCCCAGGTTAACTAGGAACCAGTCCCCCTCTTCCCAAACGTGCTGCCCCCTTCAATGCATAGTACCCCACCAGAGCCCTGCTTAGACAGGCCATCCATAGACAGGCCATCCATAGATGGGGGAACACCAGAACCTAACCCACTAATTGGACAATCGCCCATAGAGGGCATCCAGCTATCGCATTGCAAGAGGATAAAAGCCTCTAACCCAAACATCACCAACACAGGGCGGGGTACACGCCTGCATCAGCCAGGTAGACGGACCACTAGAGTAACAGAGGCATACTGCCTCTCCTCAATATGCCTGCAACTAGGAGGACAAACTACAATACCAACCATGCAGTAAATCGAAGATGTTTGAGCACAAACGCAAAGACAGAGGTAAGGAAAACCTGCTAACCCAACTCTAAAACCTTTGCCGTATGCATATACACCTCACATACAGAAACTCACACAACCACCTCTCTGCACAGCAATCCGTGCATACTTCACCACACTGCAACAGACGAACAGCACATGGGAAGTCGCACCGATGCGAAAACATCACTTGAACTCAGCGAACTGTGCAAACTGAACTGAAGCTGCCAACAGGACATCACAACTCTTGCTTTCCTATTCCCAAAACACCCTACTAAGCCCCCACCCCTCCCCACCTTCCACTCCCCCTTTTTTCACACCCTCCTTTTCAGAACCCCCAGAGTGTCTGGGGACCGTTCTGGTGGGGACAGTGCACGGTACAAATGCCTTTAACATTAAAATGAACACGCATTTGCCACATTGAGCGTTGGATAATGTCCATCTGTATGTCTTTAATAGAATCCAGATTTTCTAATAAGCTTCTATGCAAAATCTTCATTCTACTTTCGAGACTGGAGGCAAGCGTTAAGCTTGTTTTAAGCTCCCTCCTCACTAACGACTGCTGTAGAATGGGCTTGAGATAAAAAAACAATTTCTAAAAACTGATTGCTGTACCAATCAGCCATCTTAATCTCCATGCGTACACCTACCTGAAAGGTTTTAGATGCCATTGCTCCTCTAGTGATTCATATCAATACCCGACGGGGACCAATGCAGAAGATGTTGCCATTTTATGTGGCTTCCTACTTGCTATGCACACTTACCCTCTGTGATCACTGCGTAAACCACTTTAGCAACTTCATACATTCAAAGGCAGCACACTGCACATAATTTAGGATGGTTGGGAAAACAGAGGAAGGACACCACTCTGGAATTATATTTTATACATCTAGAAACACCCCTGTTTAGTGAGTAGGTCCTATGTGGCAGGTCTAGAGCCCATATGTCTGAAACATTACTGCCTAAGCCCACACACAGCACTGTAGTTAGCTTTGCTGTTGGCACCATCCTTAATGACCTTGCCTTTACTGGCCATGATTGAAACCAGTTCCACACTCTGTGCACCATAACTCTGAATACCAGGCCGGAGCTGGGCGGTTGCAATCCAGATCGTTTTGAGAATGTCACCCACCATCTGTTCCCCTGCTGGGTGTCAGTTGACCATTTTGTGGCCTGCTAAAATGGCAGAATTGTATGCATTTATTGTGTATTCCACAAGCTCTATAGCTAGAGGTGCCAAGAAGGTGGATGTCTGCTATACCTGCTGAAACTGGATTCAAGCCCGGTCACAAAACACCAGCAAGCCCAAACTGCCCAGGGAACGGAGTGGCACTGTGATGCAACAGGTGCCTAGCTCTCTCTGATGGGACTAGTTGCTTTGCACGAAATGCCTAGCACTGGCATGGTAGCAGGAATCTGATTAGCCCAAAGAAGGGTATTGTGGGGGTAGTAGGATTGGAAAATTGATAAATGGTTTCCGGAAGAACTGGAAACCATTCTTGCATCATCCATAAAGAGGTGATTAGCATTACCTCAGTTTGTTGGTAACGCTTTGATTGCCCCAAGCATGAGGAACGAACCGTGGAAAGGCGTAATTGCCCCCTTATCCACTTGTGCATAAAGGCATCCAAGGCTGCTGCTTTGAGGTTGGGTTTCCTGCTGAAGAACGTAGTACGCTCAATGTTGAGAACAGACGCAAATGGGTCTCTGCAAAATGGACCCCAACCTTTATCTATCTGCTGAGGGCATCTTTGTAGTGCTCACAATCTGTATAATTCATTAAACGGTCTCTTTCAATCTGCTACCTTGTTGGATAACCTTCTAGGATATTCTGCCGCAATCGAGATCCTATAGAATGGGTATAGAAATGTTCACTAACAAAACCCAAGTTGTAGTTGGTCACAAAAACCGCATGTCCAAGAAGAGGAGGTAATAATGGTACCTACAGGGAAGTGAGTTAACAACCGTCTCTCAATATAAATATCTAGGGGTGACTTTTTCAAATGTAAACAATAGCAAATTACTTTAGAGTCCAAGAGTAAACTGCAGTCATTAATCTCTCAAGCAAAAGAGTATAAATTTGGTTAATATTCTCTTAAACACATAATGACTTTCTATCAAATGAAAGTGGTACCGATCTTGCGTTATGGCGTGGCAGCCATCTTTCTGAGAAAGCGGAAGTATTGGGAGGATATAGAATCCAAATATTTGAAACAAATTTTGCATCTACCAAATGGCACTCCCTTACCTATCATACGCTATGAACTGGACTATTATCCCTGCATTCCCAGGTAGCATGGAAAATGTGTATTAGGCTTGGATACGCCCAATATTATGGGGGTCTCAGCTCACTGTTTGATGTCATATAAACACAATTTCACCAATAAATGGCATGAATACACATTGAACGCACTAGCTGATGCTGCGGTAACCTTGGATCTACTCGTCACCAACCCCGAGCAAGCAAAAGTTAAAATCTATCAGTGTGATTGGATAGACAATCAAACCAGGTGCACAACTTACAAAGACTTGATGTATTTCTCTTTGGGAGCCAGAGACATGGTGGCCTATTTCATTAAATGTCCTTCACCGCACAAATGCAGACAATATATATGCGGTTTAGGTTTAATCTATGGCACACACGTGAAGTGTTGTCAAGGAGAAGACCGATTCCATCAAATCAAAGTCATTGTCGGCATTGTCTTGATGAAAGTAAAAAAGAAACCCTAAAACACCTGATTGTGGAGTGCCCAGTGTTAAATGAGATTCGCAAAAGGTGTTTTAAAAATGTCTTCTCTCAGAACAGCAATCTAGACCGTGATTGGCAATTGATTTTTTCGAGCTCAAGATTGGCAGTGAAAGTAGCAATAGTTCACTATCTCGAAGCAGTATTGCCGGAAATAGAGAGTTGATGCACAGGAGTTATTGTAAAGCAACCTTGTAGTAATCCATGGAATGGTTTAAGGTAATGTAATGTATTGCAAAGCTGTTAATTTACATTCAATTTTATTCTTTTTTCTATATGAGAATATCGTAACCTCTTCTTTTTAAATGAGTGATTTACAATTGAATTATAGTGTAATTTGTCAACTGTTGATAGCCCTCTCTTCGTTTTCTTTTTCTTAAAGTTGTAAAAATCTGTAAATTATTGGAAAATCATTTGTATAACATTTGTAAAATATTTGAAAAGTTGGCTTTTTCGACTAACCAATTAAAAACATTTTTGAAAAAAGTTTTGCCTGGGTATAGAAAAAAAACAGAGGTGATGGCTGTAAGGTTTAGAATCAGTCTTAACCTCTGGCTTTGCTCTGGGTAACCCTCCAGACCATCATATTTCGCCTGCCAAGCAATTACAACAGGGGAAAGACCATATGCACATAAAGCTTGGTCCCACCCCAAAAGGGGTAAGTCTCACTTCCCTTCTTTACGAGACCACGTGCATCCCCAAACATGTCTCGGCATCAACTTTTGGTTTGGCTTTAATCACTCTGAGTGGGACGGGTATGCCCAGGGTTCGAAATTAAGATTCAATGAGCAGGAGCTAAAACCAGCTCCTTGGTGTTGGCATCGCCCAATATCCAGGAGCTACCGCTGGGGGACCAGAAGGGAGTACCCAGCGGAGCACAAATTTAACTTCCACATGAGATGCACACTTTAACTTTTTGTATGAATCATTGTTTAAATGTGCCCCAATTATTCTTATAAGCTTTCTCAAATACTCTGTTAATGCCACATATGCATGTTTGTAAGGCAGCAATTGGCCTGGAGAGCCAAAGGTAGCTCCTGGTAGTTGTTGGTTTTGAGCTAACCAGGCTCTCCTAGGCGAGAAGCAGGAGCTAAATGGCTCCCAGCTCCCCTCAACTTCGAAACCTGTATGCTCAGACGTGGGCCCGACCCTGCTGGACCTAGAGACCCAGGCTTCTCCTCACTGACGCCCAACAAGGCTGAAACTTGTCTGGGGATGCTTGTGGTTTTGTGCAGAAGGGATGTTACCTAGCGGTTTCGGCTGGACTGGCCGGCGTTGAATGTGGCTCTGCCATTTGTGAGGGGTTCAGAAATTAGTGACTGACACCAAGTTGTAATGTTTTCAACATTAGACATTTTATTAAAATAAAAGGGTTTGGCTAAAGGCCTGCCTGTTCCTATACCAAAAAGTTTCCCTGCCCATGACATCAAAACTAGGGAACCGTCTGTGTCTTCTAGTCCAACTTAAGCAAACTGTCGTTGTGTCCAAAACGTATCCAACCCCCACGCTAAAAATGAATAACAAAAATGTGCAAGGTAAATGTCTCTGCTTTAAAATCAGAAAAATAAGTGCAAAACTAAGTATATAAATCCAACAGAACAATCCTTGTAACCCCTGAACTGTTTCAGGTAGAGTATTAAAGATTCAGTTCATACAACAGTTCTTGAAGAGTGATAGACCTGTCTTTCATATGACACTGCCTTGAAGAGTGTCTCTTTCAAACAAATGATGCGTTAAAGATGGTGAAGTATGTCTTGGCAAATTAAGTTATTATGTTGTAGCACTTCCTTAAGGATGATGAAAAAATGTTCATTCCAAAACAATGACTCCCAAGAGTAGTGGAATTGTCTTGTACAGCACTTTCTTAAGAATGACGAGGAATATTTTTTCAAAGCAGTTTGTTTGTAAGGATGGCGTAGAATAGTGTCTCGTCCGCTCAGCAACTTACTATAAAACGAGTTCCTGGCAGGGGTGTATACCAGGATGTCATGATCTTTGTCTTTTATTTTGGGCTTGGTAGACCCCTGGTGTACTCTCCTGCCAGGTATCTGACACCCCCCCCCCCCCCCCGGCTCGCTGCCTGATGCTACATGTACAGGGTGGTTTTACAACCTTTCAATTCTCCTTCTCTTTTAACAAAGGTCTTACTCATTCACTGTTTTGTACTCCACTGGCTTCAGTTGTTACTTTTTCCAACTTCCCCCCACGCTGGCATTGCTTGTATGAAGGCTTGTTCATGTTTTTTTTGTTAATTGCATTAGTCTTGGTCATTGACGTGTGGCAATGTTAGTTCTGATCTTCCCCACATTGAGCTTTCATGTGTGGAGTTGTAAAGATCTTGCCTTTCATTTACTTCATTAGCAATGTTAATTTGCTTTTGACAGCATTTACTCCAACTTTCCCCATATTGGCATCCCTTATATAGAGACTTGTGTAAATGTAGTCTATCAATGTTACTTGGCGGGTATTGAAAACCGCTTGGTAATTGCTTATACGCCTGTGCACACCAGGCCTCCCTTTCCTCTGGTGCAGACTCGCCGGTGTTTCCTGGCATTCCTGCTGCTGTAATATTCGCTATGCGCTCTGTAGACACTTCTCCGGTCTTCCTGCTGGCTTCTCTCTTGCTTGCCGGTGGGATGGTTGCTCTGCAGCGTGACTGCTCCGACAGCCTTCTCCTTGCTGCAGGCTCTTCAGGTGTCTCCTTTCTGCACCACCTATGTTGTTCCTGGTCTCTCTCCACTCCGGCAGGAGCCACTTGCCACCATTAGCATAGCTTGCTGGTGTGTTTTTGCCTCTGGTTCTGCCTCCCACTGCGACTGCGCTGCATCTCTAGTCTCCTCCTGCTTTGCTCTTCATTTTCAAAGGCACACCGTTTTTAAATATCCCGCACAGCTGACTGGTATCGCAACTAGTCTGCGCATTCAGCTTGTTGTGCTTTCCGCTCCAAATTAACTAATTTCTCCTGTTCCTCGCCTAGTACTATGCGTTTTATGGGACTTGGAGTCCATTGGAGATTGAGACTTTGTAAAGCTATAATGCTTTGGATTTGTGTTCAAGTCAGGATGGTCAGGCACGGGAGATGTTTCATGAATATCAATGACCTGAAGGGTTAATGTTATCCAGCTTAAGGTGTCTGGCAAGAAGAGGTCTTTGAGTTTTGCTATTGAAAAGATTGGTATACTGACAATTTGCCATCAAGAAATTGAATATTATAGGATCTTCACATGTAAGAGCAGCATACCACATCCCTCGTGATGGCGGCACCACATTTCCCCGACAGCCATTTCCTTCCATGTGATCCTCCCTAATCCTACCACCCCCAGGGTCAGGAAGCGTCTGCCGCCCCTGCCCACGTGGGAGGACATTTTAGGCTGGGGATTAGTGATCCCTCTACAGGATTCATCACACATTCCAGACCACCATTTGTTCTAGCTACCAGCAGACTGAAATCTTGATCGTGCATCGCTACCTGTGAGTAAATCACATTCCTCCTCAGGTGGCATGCCTCCAGGCTCTGGAGGGCTCTGTAGTGCAAAGGACCTAGGAAGGTTGCGTGTATGGATGTTATAGCAGCTCAGTCACTCTGGCTAGAACCCTGAGGGAGAAATTCCCCTTTCTTAGAATGTGGCTCATCTGTTTCCTGATCATACACCTGTTCTCTAAGGCCAGGTTTAGAACAGTCCTGTCTATTGAAAAACCTAGGAAATCAATCGCCCATGCTCGAATGAGCTCTGAAATCCAAGTTTATTGCTGCAAGAGATGTCTTATTCTTGGACATGAGGATCATGTCACCCAGATATGAGCTGCAATCCCCTTTCTCGGAGGAGAGATACCACTGGCTGCATCCATTCCTTGAATCACTAAGGTGCAGAGGAAAGCCTGAATAGCAGTCTAACAAATTCCCAAAGTTGGTCTGCCCATGGAAATTGCAGGTACAACTTGTGGGGCCATAAAATGGGTATTGGCAGATGGGCATCCTGCAAATCCAGATGGACCAGCCGGTCCTTGGGCTGAAGCATTTTCATGAGCATGTGTATCGTGTATATCCTGAAATGATGGTACAAACAAGTCGTTTGACATTTGAGATTTAGTACAGGGTGGGGTCTGGCAGCCTCCCAGCCAATGAGGATGATCAGAGCGGGGGCTTTACCACAGGGTAAAGGTGATGCTCCGAGCCTCGTCGGAGCGGGTGACCGCCATCTTGCCTCGCTGGGATTTCCAGGTAAGTGCGCTGCCCCGCTTTCCTGCACCCCCACGTCCTATTCCCCACACTCCTTTTCAACCCAATAAGGCACCCCGTCCCCACTTAACTTCTTGTTCCTTGTCTGTTCAGCAATGCCTGGAACAGTATTGTTCCTAGGGCAGCACCGACGTCAGCAAGGCCACCATGGAACGAGAGAGGGGACTACATATAGTCCCTTCCTGCCGATGAATGTCTGGCATTTGTTTTTAATTTATTTTTTTGTACATTGCGGTTTCACAACATACAATGTACAAACTATTAGTACCATGGTACATCGTGCGCCCCCTGACTCCCCACCCATGTAATATTGATTAAATTATCACTTGCCACGCTTTCGATTTTCCTCCTTGGCTAAGAACAGGTTCCTGACAAAACCTTGTGGATACTGAGGTGGTAACACCATGGGACCTTACAACGCAGATTACGCTGATTCCTTGTCTTTCTCGTTCATGATCTTGCAATCCTCTTTAGAGAGTCTTATGGGAATGGGGTCTGTGGATCGCAGCCACTCTGCAAAGAATTCTATATGAAAACCTCTTGCCATCTTTCAAACCCATGAATCGCGTGTCTTGTGCTTGGCAAAGAATAGCTGTCATGGCAACACACCAGCCGCAGCTCTATCAGCCCTGGTTTAAACTTTGGTGTAAAAGATTCTTCATTGAAGATTGCAACTTAACTAGCGCACTAAAGATCCCCACAAATTATGACATTTCTTTCACAAAGGGAACCCCAAAGAGATGCCCTTACATTCCTGGGCCAGTCTCCGGAGAGGAGAGTCTGCCTAATTTGGCATTTATTTTAATGAGCATTCCCTTATGCCTTTCTCCAGAAAGAGCACAATTGGTATTCCAAAGGAAGCCTAAGGTGTGTTGCGCCCATTCTGCCAATACTTGATCTTCCACTGGAGCCTTAATGCCAGTAGTTCTCCTGGCTAAATCCAATCTCATAGCCAGTGGCCCAGCTATGTCTAGCAATTTATTCTGGCATGCCTCCCAGGGTCAGTTTATCCTCTTTTTGGGCTTCTTAATGTTTTTCCCAATAAATATAAAAATCCTTGCATCAATCTCCAGGGTAGTGGAGACCTTGCCCCGATATCTGCCAAGGACATTCTGCTTTGAGCCAAACTCATACATGATTTCCAAAGCCTTCCTGAGGCATGTTCTCAGATACCCCGCCAACATGGATGATAAATCCAGCCCAAGGATTTGGGGTGGACAAGATCCTTGGGGTCAAACTTGACATCTGGCCCTGATGTGCCTGAGGGGTGCCTTCCACTGCCCATTTTATATGGACACTTTGCTATATCAGGTCAAGGGAACTCGTTATAGACGGTTTCTCGTCTGACATTACCTTTGGCTAGACAGACGAGCCATCATCTTCTGGGACTATTTGCTCTACCTCCGGGCGAGAGTGTCCTTGAACGTGCATGCCAACCTTTTTTACATCTGGGCTTTTCCTTGGGCCTATAAAAAGTGCCCAGGACACTTGAGGCAACTTTCTGCACTAACTGTAAGGGGTGTGGGGAGTGGTGGGCGGCGCGTCATGGAGGCTCATGGCCTCTTGTAGGCAGAATTGGTGCCCCATGCAGGGCTTTTTTTTTCTTTCTTGGAAGCCTAGCATGGTCCATTAGCTCACCTCCATAAGTGCCTCCATGTCATCTAGCCTCTGTTTATTCAGCTCTAGCATATATGCTGCTGTTTTTTTGGTTGCTGCCACCAAGGAACCAAGCACGCCTTTAAGCTAGCAACACTTTCTCCTCCTGTTATGTTAATGGTTCTTATATCGTGCACTGTTGCCACCTGGATGGTCTCTTGTGGCTGTGTTGGATCTGTAAAGCAAGGGTGAGGTGGGTAGTTTAGTAGGACTGAGCGGGAGAAAAGAGCAAGAGAGCTGTGATGTGCTGTTGGCACTTTCATTTCGGTTGACACTTGACTGAGCGTAGGCGTGTTTTCTTTTTGGTTGGCAGCTGCCATGTGATGTTGGGCGAGGATATGTGCGATTTGTATACTTGTGCTGTTTGAAGTGCATGTGGTTTGTTGTACTGTAGAGGTATGGTTGTGCTCAGTTCAGAGTTTGCGAAGGTCTATGCAGATGGGTGAGTTTTTAGTAGGGTTAGTTTGTGGAAGTACCCTTTCCTACCCCTGCTGTTCTGACTAACTTTGGCCCATATCCCTTCCCCTGTCATACATTCTGGAATGCAGGAATTACCACCCCCACACGTTCCTCCAGGTGTGATGTGTTCACTGTGCCCCGCAGTCAGTCTGTGCGAGATATTGCTCCCTAACACAGAGAGGCCAAATGCAAGACACGTCTCACCAACACAGATGGGCCAAATACAAAACCAGGCTAACTGATGGGCTACACCCATGGAGAAACCCCTAAATTTTGAGATGCCCTAGAAGTGGGAGATAAATTGCCAAATTTGATACACAGCAGTAAATGGAGAAAGCACTTAAATTTGAGATATTTGAGCAGTGGGAGAACCTATCATGAATCGGCGACATCGACCCTTCTGGTCTGCCTGGTCCCTCAGTCAATAACCACTGCTCCGTTCACCTTCAACATGGCTGACGCCATGTGTCAGTGCGGTCTAGTCTTCCGTGTTGATCTCAAGCTTCCTTGAAAACAGACACGCCCCTGCACTTCCGCGCGTCTCAACGCTTTGCTTGCCTACGCCTCGTCCGGCAAGTTGTGTTCTAGTTTCTAGCCCCTTTTCTTCGTGAATCCTGGTACTCGGCCTTCCTTCCTTCCTGGTCTCCCTTCCTATCCCTTTCGTGTCCTCAGTCTGGAACATCGTTATCCTGTCCTTTCTATCCGGACCCTTCCTGGAAAATTGAACCTCTCCCGAGCACCGACGCCACCGTGACCGGGAGTTACTGACCTGCACGCTCTCCGAAGCCCTGCAGACTGGATTCAGAGGACTCTAGACCTTACCTCTATAAGGCACGCTCGTCCAGGAAAAAGAAACCTGCGTACTCCAAAAAGTTATCCACAAGAATAAAACGGGTGAGTCACGAATCCGAAGACTCGGATTCTGACAGAAGCACGTCAATTTGAGACACAGCAGTGTTTGGAAAACGACTTTCTAGCTGACGGGATGTGCTGCATATATGTGCATAGTAGACATTGCACCAAGACTGCACTCCTGCACATCTCCAGCTTTCTCTGATGCACACCAGTCAAAACTCTCCTCTGTACTCATCCTATTGGGCCACTGACGCTCAACACTGGTCGACCACTCCTCTTCCCTCTCTTGGACTATGGGTATCACAAATCTGCTCTCGCCTGATCCCCCTGCAACATGTACATTCGATCCTTTTTGAAATCTCCTGGAATACACAAACCTTTGACAAGCCCCCTGGTCATTGTCCCCCAAGGATCAGTCCTCTGCGCTTCATGCTTTACATCCGCCCTAGGAAGTGTCTCATTTGGCTTTCACCATCACCTTTTTGCTGCAATATTTTTCTCCTTCCCCTCGTTCCCTCCAGCCATCTCGGAACGGAT
The DNA here is from genome assembly GCF_040938575.1 of Ambystoma mexicanum. Taxonomy (NCBI): domain Eukaryota; kingdom Metazoa; phylum Chordata; class Amphibia; order Caudata; family Ambystomatidae; genus Ambystoma; species Ambystoma mexicanum. Next base: position 155,198,553 of record NC_090941.1, on the reverse strand, counting down.
TGCAAACTGTTTCTGGACATTCTAAATCAGACTGTCTATTTTGGCTGTTGTGCCACTCTGTAGCTGATGATACTGTTACTGTGCATGGTAATCGGTGGGTTTATTTGAGCCTTTACTGTTTTTTTTATTTAATTTTCCAATAAACGACATAACAGAATTCTAAATAACACATATTCCACAAATGTACAAATATACTCCTTACAACTGTAGTTACAAGACGCACCCCAAATTACCCGGTCCCCACCCCAAGTGCCTGTCAATACCCATCTCAAAATACAACGGTAGCACAGACGAAAATGGCACTGTCATACAATAATATGGAGGACACGACGCAGACTCCAGAATCGCTTTAAAAAGGCAAGTCGGCATGATCAGCAAGGGCATACATCCTCATGAGTGCCATCAATATTAGGCCCACCCGGGCCCCCTTCTGGCTCATCACCTTTATTGGAGCCTTGAACAAGTTCTACTGTTTAACTCTTAGAGCAGCTCAGCAAATGCATTACTAAGAGCCCGGCGCAGAGCCGCCACGAGGGCGCTATGCTCCTCTACGTCTACCGCTGTATACTGTGAGGGATTGAGGATCTCTGTGATTACACTCCCAAGTTATCACTGTGATTCAGGATTGAGCAGCCCCAGTAGTGGAACCTTGTACAACAGAAGCCGGTGCCTCACTTTAGCATTAGTGACCGTACAAATGAGACGCGGGTGATGGTTGACTCCACTGCATGGACCTGCAAATGGAGCCTACACTGTGGACGGGCGCCCATATCTAGACTCCGGATAGCTCCCACTGCAATATTCGGGTAAGCAAACCTACACCTACAGCATTCAGAGTGAAAAACAATCAGAGAAAAATAAGAATTATAAGAAAAGGTGGCGACTCTGCACACTGAGCAGTGAAGAAAGGGGAAGCTAGAAGGTCTGAGGGGTTTTCATGAAGGATCCATTTGACCATTGAAGAATCACAAAGACTGAACTTCAGTTCTTCCATGGGCCCATGGGATTTTTTTGCTGTTGTAATTGTTTGGTTCCCAGTTACATTTTAAAACCTCACTGCATGAGCTTTCTATTTCTTGACTATACAAAGAGACCACCTAATAATCGCCTACGATCTTAACACAAAATCTAGGAAATCGGGGAGTTCAGCTCTCTGCAGAGGGAGACACTGCGTGAGAGACTGGAAGGCAAAGGTATATGAGCTAGCGTTCAAATAAATGGATGCTGTCCAAGAGAACACAAATCAGAACAAACTGCTCAATTATCCCTCTCAGTCCATCTTGAAGGCTAGTCAGGGGAAATATAGGATAAATATATATTTCATGTATCCAAATTTAATATGAAACAAGAATTGTCAGTTAAGTAATCCATGTAAAAACACATTTTAATCAAATTATTCAATACACAAACATATAGTAGGTGCTTTCCACAAGACACCTCATACATTGAAGTAAATAGTTAAAATGAAAAGGTCCAATGATATCACGCTTAATAGCATTAGTGACTGTAGTTAGTGACATAAAAGATTTATCACAAAAACGTGATGCTTTTAGAAAGTTATCGCGTTACATTCTGGGGGGAACAAACTAAATAAGAAGGTTGTAAATGTCCTTTTACAGTTTTTAGAATGTCTAAAGGATGTCTACATATGTTTCGGCTAACAATTTACATTAACATCATCCCTGGTGTTCTGCTGTTCTTAGTATAGCCCTCTTCAGGACAGTTGATTTCTTAACAGGTTGACAGATGGTAGTGTCAACTATGGATCAAATCCTCAATGCTCCTGGGATATAAATTGCAAGAAGCCTTCTACTTCGGTAGGGTCAATTACTTTTAAATTCTGGTGGGTGTTGCAAGTCACCTTCCAGCTGTATTCCCAGAATGGATCATTTAGTGCCACTTGTCAATGTGAAGGTCACAGCATCAAATGATTATCTGTCAAGCTGTGTCGCTATCCTGGAGGATGGAACTCCTCTCTCTCTGGACTTTAAATGTTTGATTTTTCCTGTGGATGCAGCTCTATATTTTATGCACGTTCGTCCCAGAGAACCTCTAACTTCCAAGATTCGGATCGGGCACGTTGCACGGCACCCAACACCATTGACGATTTGATCCATAGTTGACACTACCGCCATAAAATATTATTGGAGATTTTTGCTGGAAGACATCTTCCACCTGGTGATGCCATTGGGCGAGGCAATATTGAAGATCTATCCTTATCCTGAAGAATGTCGAGAAATATCAGGCCAATTGAATAAAAGCCATTTTATGACGACTGAAACATATGTAGATGGTGCAAATAAGCTGAGGTGCTATTTGACTAAGAATACATACTTACAGTCGATATAGGTTATCCGACAAAATTGTGATCAATTGGGGACTCTTTGAACCATCTGTCAACCTGTTAAGAAATCAACTGTCCTGAAGAGGGCTATACTAAGAACAGCAGAACACCAGGAATGGTGTTATGTAAATTGTTAGCCGAAACATATGTCGACATCCTTTAGACATTCTAAAAACTTTGTCTATTTTCTGTAAAAGGACATTTACAACTTTCTCATTTACAGTTTGTTCCCCCCAGGATGTAACGCGATAACTTTTCTAAAAGCATCACGTTTTTGTGATAAATCTTTTGTCACTTACTAACTAGAGTCACTAATGCTATTAAGCGTGATATCATTGGACCTTTTCATTTTAACTATTTGCTTCAATGTATGAGGTGTCTTGTGGAAAGCACCTACTGTATGTTTGTGTATTGAATAATTTGATTAAAATGTGTTTTTACATGGGTTACTTAACTGACAATTCTTGTTTCATATAAAATTTGGATACATGAAATAGATCATTTATCCTATATTTCCCCTGACTAGCCTTCAAGATGGACTGAGAGAGGGGTAATTGAGCAGTTTGTTCTGGTTTGTGTATTGTATAATTGGCCCCACCCCATCGCTCAATCCCCCTTTAACAAAAAATTGGGACTCGCCCATTATTTCTCCTGTCCAAGAGAACTATTCAGACGAGGCCCTTTCACCACATAGGCCGGCCTGTGGTTAGAGGAGTGCTCATCTCGGGTGCCAACTTCCCTAATCGAGGAGGAGAACCTTATTTTCTAGCTGAGGGAGAGAAGGAGAAACTTAATGAGAGTTCCACCTTGTCGGACATTGAGGTAGAGTGGAGGTCTACTGCTAGCCCTCGCCGGGACCCACAGCTAGAGGGTAAGATGATGTAAGCCTGAAAATTACCCTAAGCAAAGGGAAGGACACACTTGCTGGTAGGTGCCTGCGGAAGGTGTCACCATAGCCCAGGAGGGTGACCTGTGGCTGGAGTGTGAATATATCTGTGCCAGACAATTTCCCTAAGCAAGTGGCATAGAAATTCCTGCCAAGAAGCAAGATGGGTGCTATATCCCCGAGACTCCAGGCGAACCAAGGAGCATGCCAGGAGCTGTACCCTGGAAGTGCAACTATTGTGACCTTTAGTGAACCCAGTGGCAGAAAAATATTCTCCGAGTCGGGATACAGTTTCCAGTAGCCATGCATCAGAAGGCCGCCCAGTCCCGTTTACTGGATGGCCTTCTCACGCCTGACCACGGAAACTGGAGAGCTCCCAGGCACTGATTTATGCCACCATTGCATCTTGAAACCATTATTTTTTTCTTTTTAGTGCACATTTTCTTTGTACCCATAGGCTTTTTTGCAACCAGTCCTGACAAAGTTCATAAAAGTGTTAATTTTCATTATTGTTTCGTTTATTCATTATTTGGCCACACACAACACGGCGTATAGTTAGTTGCACAGCAGAATCAGAGTGTACTACGACAGAAAGTTGCATGTTAAGACCACAACTTATGGTTCCAGACATTGCATGCCTTTCATCTGTTAAACGACCATCTTAAATAATTGCCGACATCGTTGCAACATTACATGCAAGCAACAAGATGAAAAACGCAATCTGCTGGATTTTGCACACTGGTCATTGCACACGCCTGGCTTGTCTCAGCCAGTTCTGGTCGTTTGTAGGTTTCTGCAAGTGAGCATGTTGAGCTGCATAGTTTGTGTGCTCATTTACGCAATTGACTTAGTCACACAATCTGCACGTTGCATAAGTAAGCGTGTAAATAATCTTTTATCATAAGCTTCGGATCTAGTAAAAGTTCATACTTGCCAATCGTTGTCAATTGTTCACTTTCTCAGTAAATGTTACGCATTTACTGAGAAAAATTCCTTTAGGGCTCATTTGCGAGAATTCTGTTGTATCGCCTTTGCATTAAACAAAGCCTTTGTTGAGAGTAAACACGGCGTTTGTGCTGCGAGAATCGTGACCTTGCAGCATCGAACCACTCATATTTTCTTTGGCAGTGCCGTAGATGGAGGCCAGCCCATGCATTAATGTACACTTAGTGACTTTCTGCCTCCATTTCGTCCTTGATCTTTGTCCATTCTTCTGACGGATTTGCTTCATTCCCTACTTGGGGTCCGACAAGAGCTGACGTTTCATTTCCGCGATTAACGCCAATGAAGTGCTTTATTTGTGCTGCCTGCTCTTCGGCCCGTGATTAACAATAAATACTTTATCATTCAACACACTTAACTTGTGTCTGTGTGTTCCCACATGCAAGTGCTATATATTGAAAATGGTAATACGTCCGCTCCTAGTGTCTTTGTATGCCTGGTTCACTGCTTTTGAAACCCCACTATGGTAAGTAGGTATGTCACCATGTATTTTATATGTGGAGACAAACTGCCTGGTGGTCTGCTATTTTCACCCATCCAGAATGTGTATCTAAGGCAACGGATCAAATTCCGGGGTACCAGTGGTGACTATCCGTTTCTAAACCATCAATCAGCCCCACACCCCTAATGCACCAGAATGGATCTGATCAAAATGGATTAAAAAAGCATACAATAAACATTATAAACCTCCTTTTCCAACTTTGGTAACATGGACGGAACGGCAGGCTTATCTCCTCTAAAGGTCGTGGATCGTTGGTTAGTTGCAACACAGCAAAAATACAACTATCCAATGATAAAAGGAGTGTCCAGTCAAGGTTGTATAAAAATATCAACTTTATTACTATTACAACAGACATTCTAATAACTCTTCTAAATACAACCCAACCTGTAAAGGAATGCAGAAAACAGACAGTTTCTAAGAATAAAAAAGGATGTACTCTGGATACTGACAGGAGGATAGGTGGTATGGTTAATAACCACAATAGTTTTTTAAAGGGCTTCTTGGCTACAGCAAAAAGGCAGGAGGAGTCTTAAAATGTCTCTAGGGGCCTTCTGGAGAAGGACCAGGGAGACGGAACCATAATGTACCTCTTGTTGTAGTTGTTGGTGCTCAACAGCGATTGCTTCAGGGTGCTTTTCAGGCTTCTGTGATAGAGTTCGAGATGGGAGCCAGCGGTGGGTATCGGGCAGCAAGACGGTTCTGCAAGTAAAGCTTGGTGATCAGCTGCAGGCTGGCTTCACAGTGATTCTGGGTCAGGAATTGTTGCCTCCGTGCTGGTCGGTGTTCTGAAATGCTGGCCGAGATGTCTCTGGCTCATTCAGCCACTGTGGCATGACGGTGGTGGCTCAAGGCTTGATGGCGGCCAATGTTGCAAGCAGTTGCCGACTGAGAAACTAGACTGGCTCGAGAATGACCTTTAAGGCAGACATCGGCAGATGCTCGTCGTTGAACTTCTCCCCGCCTCTTCAATGGGCTTGCATTGTCCTTTAAGGCGGATGGGCCAGATCTAGGGAGTGTTGCAGTCAGCTGCTTTGTCCTTAGTTTCATGTTCAGAGAACTTCTGGCACTCCCTGTCCAGGGAGCTGGTTGCAAAGTAGAGCACACTGTGTGCTGGTTGGGTACAGGTTCGGAAGTGGCCTGAGGAGCTTCTGAGTTCTTTTCTCACTCGGTTTCCTGGGAGAAGTCAAGGGGAGGGATCTTGCTTCCCTCATTGTATGTTCATGGCCTTCCTTCATTGGCGGAAGCTGTAAGGCAGACTGTACCTTCAGCCAGGTACCAAGGATGAACCCTAATTCGTACTTCAAGTGGAGTCTTCAGATCTGCCTGAAAGAGGGACTGTAGCCCTCTCTTAAAGCCATGTGGGCCCGAGTGATTGGTGTAGGCGAAGCCACCAATCCTAGGGTCCCTACCAACAATTATCTGTATGTGTGAGGTCATGACCAGAGTGCTTTGCAACAGGAAAAGATAAGGAGGTCCTACTGGAACATGGGGTGTCCCTGAACCAATATGGCTGAAACCTTCTCTCAACAGAGTGCTGGGCTCACTACCCTGTGACCAGGCTCCTCCTTGTCTGCTGTGAGCAAAGAGTCTATCTCGCTTATGGTTCTCCCTGTGCGCTTCGTTTTTTAAAGCTGCAAAGCTCCCTTGAAGATGCTGAGACCAGACTCTTTCTGCAAAATCTCAAATATCTTAATGGGGTCCCCCTATCGAGGCTTGTCTGCTGCAAAAATAGACTGACATTCCAGTTCTCCAGCATGGGGTTTGGCATGGATTCACATGCTCATGAATATTCCCCGTGGTCAGGCTGGGAATCCTCGGTAAAGAAAAAATCAGTATCAGTTTCGTTTCTGATCTGTCTTTCGTAGTAGTAACCAATCACTGATCTCTGCGTCATACTGACCACAGCCAATGACTGCCCTCTACCTAAGCCCGCCTCTGGCAGCCATCTTCAGATTTTTACCGCACGTTCAAGTGTTGGGATCCTCGTGCTATTGCTCTCGAGCGTTAGTGCTATTTTTTCACGTTTTTTCTCAAAAAAATTTCGCTTTTTCGGTCAAAAGTGTCTCAAGCTCCACAGTTTCTTCATCCGATCAACGGGGACCCGTGTCGGATTTGTCTACGCCCCTCAAGGGTGAAGATTTCGTCGAGCCACGCTTTTGGAGGACTCCAGAAGTTTCTCAGGCCCATCTCGGACATGGCCCAGGAGAAGGGAAGCTCGATGCCCGGAAAGCTGTTCAGGGTCTTCCCTGGATGCCAGCTTCAGAATGTCTTTAAGGAGGACGAACACTCCCTTTGCCTTTACTGCCTACATGAGGACAAGACGCACGTGGAGAAGGACTGTGCGTTTTGCGGCAATATGTCGGAGCGGACCATGAAGGACCGCCATCAACGTCTCGCCAACTGGCTGGAAGGAAAGAGCCCGTCAGGCGAGAAGAAGAAGAAGTCCGAGCGGTCTTCGAAGACCTTTGAGGGCACCCCGGCGATGGGGGACCAACAGAAGGCCAAGCACCGCAAGTCCGCATGCACCGGGAGCGCCGAACGGTCGTGCTCTACGGCCGCCAGGCAGGGCGCATCCTCCCCGGCACCATCAACCACGAGCCAACGCTCTGGCTCGGGTAAGAGGAAGGCCGAGCACCCGGCGAAGCTCCTGGAGAGACCCCGGTCGAGCTCGAAGGCCCCATCGGAGGGGGAGCGAGGCGGTGACCCTCCCCCCCCCAAGGAGAAGGCGGTGAGTGCACCTAAGGTGATGAAAGCCTTAATCCATCCGGTCAAGGCCTCTGTCCAGACAGTCACGGCGGCCCTGGCTCAGCCTGTGGAGGCTACACCAGTGGTGGCGACCTCGGGGCCCAGAGTCTCCCTGCCACCGCGGAGGGAGTCCTCTTTCATGCCCATCGACAGGACCCCTGTGAAACCTCCGACGGAGAAGAAAAAGGGGGGGCAGGAGGTCGTCGTGGATTCGGCCTCAACCTCTGAGGAGGAGCTGGTCGAAGTCTTAAGCCACGGCGTTGGCGTGGAAGAAGACCAGCCCATCGGGAGAGACCCCGACGTAGGAGACGACAAAAACGTCGAGGGTGCCGACGGGGCTCCTGACCGCCCGTCGGACTCCCCTCAACCAGTGCCGCAAGACAACTCAGCGGCCATTTTGTTGGCTATACAGTCTTTATGCTCAGAGATAAAGACGAGACTGCCGTTACCACCAACGGAGGAACCGCTCCCGACGGAGGACCTGGAGCCAGGCCTTTCTGGGAGCCCTCCCCCTAAGAGAAGGATTCATCCTCCACCTCCTTTTCAGCCATCGCGCCCTATTCAGCCCTCCTCCCCGTCCACGACACGTGGGGATGATACGGGGACTGACACGGCCGCGACGGGTACAGACGACGAGGTTTACGAGGATCTCCCGTCGTCGCCTCCCACCCGGGCTTCCCCGCCCGACGAGATTGGATCGTTTCACTCCATGATCGCCAGGGCATCCGAGCTTTTCCAGCTCTGCCCGGAAGAGAAGAAGGAAGGTTTCCTTTATCAACGGCGCGAGGCCAAGAGGAAGACTGTCCTCGCTGTACCTCTACTGTACGATATTTGGGATGAGGGCCTCGCCCTCCTCAAGAACCCATCCACGACGCCGGCTAGAAGGGATCAGTACGAGAAGAAGTACCGGGTCCCGGACGTGGCCCCCTTGTGCCTTCGGGCACAGCCGACCCCGGACTTGGCCGTCTCCGCGGCGGCCAGGAAGAAAGCGGGGGGGGGGGCGCGGCCTCTACGTCAACCTCCCTGCCGGACGGCGAGGGAAAGAAATTAGACACGATGGGACGCAGTCATCTCGTCGGCAGCGACGACGATTAAGGCGGCCAACACCTTGGCTATCGTAGCCCGCTACGACAGGGAGTTGTGGTACATACTGGCCCCCTGCTGGACTTCCTACCAGACGACAAGAGGGCGGAAGCCCTAGAGATCTTGCAGGAAGGAGAAGTGGCGTCGGACCACGCCATTACGATTGCGACGGACATCGCTGACACTGGATTTCGCCAGTTGGGCAACGGCGTGTGCCTTAGGCGGCGTGGATGGCTCAAGGCTACTGACTTCCGTCAGGACGTGCAGACCAGAGTCTTGGACATGCCGTTCGACAGAAACAACCTGTTTGGGAAAACAGTGGACGATTCCCTTCAAGCCATCAAGGCGGACATGGAGACGGCCTGGGCTCTTGGGGTTCTCCAGCAACGGCGGCCGCCCTTTCGGAGCGGCGGAGGCAAACAGGGTGCCTCCAAAGGTTCCAGCGGCGGATTTTCCACCTACCGTCAAGCGGCCCGTTCGTCGTCACAGGAAGCTTACAGGGGACGAGGCAAGTCAGGCGGACCCCCCCGTCGTCGCCAAGGAGGACAAGGCGGCAAAGCCTCGTCGAAGCAGGTCTGAACCGGCCGTGGGGTCGGGCCCCCACCGAAGCACCCCGGTGGGAGGCCGGCTGGCGAGCTTCGTCAGCTTGTGGGAGTCCATCTCCACCGACCGTTGGGTGCTGGACGCCCTAGCTCAGGGTCACGCGCTCGAGTTTCTAAAGAGGTGTCCGCGTGTCCCCCCTGTGGCCAGGAAAGAACATCACGTCTCTCAACTTCTCTTAGAGGTAAAGGCGATGCTCAAGAAGGGCACCATCAAGCTCGTCCCAAAGAGGCTTCGGGGCTCCGGAGTTTACTCAAGATACTTCCTCGTGAAGAAGACGGGAGGATGGCGTCCCATCCTGGACCTACGACGACTGAACAAATTCATCAAGGCACAGAAGTTCCGGATGGTCACCCTCCAACACCTCCTGGGTCAACTGGAGGAGGGCGATTTCCTGTCGTCGTTGGATTTGGAGGATGCCTACTTCCATATTCCCATCCTAAAGGGGCACTGAAAGTTTCTCAGGTTCGTGGTCCAAGGGCGTCACTACCAGTTCAGAGCCCTTCCCTTCGGATTGAGGTCAGCACCCAGGGTGTTCACCAAGTGCCTCGCACCGGTGGCGGCACAGCTGCGCCGAGAGGGGATCCACGTCTACCCCTACCTGGACGACTGGCTCATCTGAGCAAAGACGAAGGAGCTCGCCGTGGAGCACACGGCAAGGACCGTCCAACTACTCACGGACCTGGGATTCTCCATAAACTACGCCAAGTCCCACCTGGTGCCCGCGCAAGACGCACTGTTTCTGGGAGCGAAGCTCGACACAGTGTCGCTTCTTGCCTCTCCGTCGGAGGAAAGGACGAGGGCCATCTTGGGCAAGGTGCAGCGGATGCTGGTTGCGGACGCGGCCAGAGTGAGGTCCATCAAGTCCCTCCTCGGAATGATGTCTTCTTGCATTTATCTCATCCGCCTGTGCAGGCTCCGGATGCGCCCGTTGCAGGAGTTCCTGGACGCGTGCTGGATCCAGACGATGGGCAGCTTCGACGAGAGGATCACACTCGACGAGAGTTTCCGACGAGCGATCCGGTGGTGGGGCACCCATGCGCATCTGACGGCGGCCATGGACTTCCAGACCCCCGGCCACCAGGAGACAGTGACCACGGATGCCTCCCTGGAAGGGTGGGGAGCGCACACCGAAAATCTGCACGCCAGAGGCCTTTGGCTTCCGACGGAGAAGTCCCTCCATATCAACGTCCTGGAGCTCCGTGCAGTGTTTTGGGCCCTCAGGTCCTTTCTTCCGTCCCTCAAGGGCAAGGTTGTGAGGATCTTCACCGACAACACCATCACCATGTTCTACATCAGGAAGCAGGGTGGAACCAGGTCCCCAGCCCTGTCCAAGGAGGCGCAGGATCTGTGGCATTGGGCCGTCGTCCAAGGGATTTTTCTGGTGCCGTTTCATCTGGCAGGGATAAAAAACACCATCGCCGACACTCTCAGCAGAGAGCTGCGCTCGTGCCACGAGTGGGAACTACGACAGGATCTAGTGGACCGCCTCTTCCAACGGTGGGGCACACCCCAGATCGATCTGTTCGCGACGGCGACGAACTCCAAGTGCCAGAGGTTCGCCAGCAGGTTTCCTCAGCCGAGGAGTTTGGGCGATGCTTTCTCGTTCCCTTGGGACGGCCTGTTCCTGTACGCGTTCCCTCCGTTGCCGTTCCTGCTCCGTCTCATCAACCAGCTCAAGAGGTCCAGGTCCCGGATGATCCTCATTGCACTGGTGTGGCCGAGACAGATCTGGTTCCCGGACCTTCTGGACTTGTCAACGTCCCCACCTATCAAGCTGGCGACGGACGCGGATCTTCTCTCCAGAGGAGGCGGTGCCATTCTTCATCACGACCCGGAGTCGCTGAACTTGCAGGCTTGGTTCCTGCAGCACTAGAGTTTGGAGGATACAATATCCCGGCTGACTGCAGAGAGGTTCTTGCAAATGCCAGGGCGTCCTCAACCCTCAAGTGCTATGGACATAAGTGGGCGTGGTTCTCTGTCTGGTGCCGTGCACAGAAGATTAAACCTCTACGGATTACGGCCCCTCAAGTATTGCCGTACCTACTGTTGCTGGCCAAAGCTGGACTGGCTCACGCCTCCATCAAGATACATCTGGCTGCCATCTCCCGATACACCAGAACTACATGACGGGCGTCCTTGTGGTCTCATCGCCTGGTGAAGGAATTTATGAAGGGACTTTTCTGGTCATTCCCGCCGGTGAAGGCCCCTGCCCCGGCGTGGGAGCTCAACGTGCTGACCAGACTCATGGGGGGGCCCCATTCGAGCCTATGCATTCGGCGCCATTGAAGTTCCTGTTGTGGAAGACAGCATTTCTCTTGGCCATCACCTCCGCACGACGAGTGGGAGAGATCCAGGCCCTATCTTGCAAGCCTCCATACTGGACTTTTCACGACACAAGGGTGGTGCTGAGGACGCACCCCTCCTTTATGCCCAAGGTGCCGTCAGACTTCCACCTCAACGAGCCCTTGGTGTTGCCAGTTTTCTTCCTGTCGCCTTCGTCTCCGGCCGAGAGGACTTTGCACTCGCTGGATGTGGCTAGAGCGCTGAAGTTCTATGTGGACCGCACGAAGAGTTTTCGGAAGACATCACAGCTGTTTGTGAACTTCGGACCTGTGAATCAAGGGACGGCTCTCTCGAAGGCTTCCATTTCCAGATGGCTCTCCGGCTGCCTCATGCACTGTCACCGGTTAGCAAACGGACCACTGCCCGGCCGTCCAGGAGCTCATTCGACCAGAGCGATCGCTGCTACCACGGCGTTCCTGTTTGGTATGCCCCTGCTGGACATCTGCAGGGGTGCTACGTGGAGGTCGACCCACACCTTTGCAAGATTCTACTGCGTCGATCGGGACTCCACGGAGGAGTCCAGGGTCGGCCAAGCAGTGCTGCGCAACCTGTTCGCTTAAGGTGAGCATGGTAAGGAGGTAAGAGTTGCTTAATGTTGAGCCTTTTGCCACCTCCCGTGGTTGTGCATGTGTGTAATGCTATGTATTCTTATGTTCATGAGCATGTGAATCCATGCCAGACCCCATGCTGGAGAAGGAACAAGTTACTTACCTGTAACTGTTCTCCAGCATGGGTCTGGCATGGAATCACATGCGAACCCTCCCTCCTACCCCTCTGCAGCTCTTCACTTGGTCATACTGCCACTTTACGTGCTACCAAATCTGAGGATGGCTGCCAGAGGCGGGGCTTCGGAAGAGGGCAGTCATTGGCTGGGGGCAGTATGACCCAGAGACCAGTGATTGGTTACTACTAAGATAGACAGATCAGAAACGAAACTGATACTGATTTTTTCTTTACCGAGGATTCCCAGCCTGACGACTGGGAATATTCATGAGCATGTGAATCCATGCCAGACCCATGCTGGAGAACAACAGTTACAGGTAAGTAACTTGTTCCTTCTCACAACCCACCTCCAACTCCGGGTACTGCTCGCTAGTCTATGCACAGCATGTGATTCTAATCAGATTAACAAGCATCAGAAGACATGCATTTCTTACCGTAAAAGCATTTCTGATGATTGCATCTGCTTAGATTCACATGCGCCCTCCCTGCCTCCCCGCTCGGGGTGGAAGGAACATGGACTTCTTACTACTTTCTCTCTTCATGTACTCACTCACTATAGCCTTGGGCTCCCTCATGGCAGAAAAAATACAATCGGAGCGACCTCTGCGCGTGAGGGACTACACACTTCACGATAGGGATAATGTTTCAGACACGCCTATGCCAACGTCTCCTCTTTCGGTCCCCAAAAGACAAGATGCAATACTCTGCGGTTACCAATGGATGTCGGACCATATGCACAGCATGTGAATCTAAGCAGATACAATCAGAAATGCTTTTACGGTAAGTAATGCATGTCATATCAAACTGATGAGCCCCTGAAGATTTTTATAGCAAGTTTATTGAACCCCAATAATGTTTATATAAACTCTATAGGAAGGGGAAAATTATATTGAACAAATAAAAATATTTTGATATAAAATATATATAAATCAATATCAAAAATCATATATTTTTTTATACACAGCTTAAGTTCTAGAACTGTTTTTGAGATTTTGACTACAGCGCTTAGGAGCAAGTTGACAATGTGTAGAGTGTTTTGTAAGTGTTTATAGCGCTGCTACACAATTAATCGGACACACAATCAATCAGACACTTCAATTTTAAAGCTTGGAAAGTGTGAGGTCAGCAACCCAGTATTCATAAGTTGTTTGGACGACGGTTGAGGGCGAAGTGTGCCATGAAGACGGGGACTGTGAATCTAGGGTTTTGCAGAATGACGCGTTGATGACGCTAGGGAGGGGTTCCGCTCCAATGTTATATGAAGCGGATATAAATTCTGTATATAGTATAGATAATGTCATGACTTCATAATTTCAATGACCGGACTGTAAAGTTAGCTTCCACGGTTAGCAACATTAAATTTGGATTTAGATTTGATATAGTGTAAATAGAGGCTGGCACCTCATCCCTATGTGAATTCATAGGCCAAGTGTGGTTTTATAGTGCTAATATAAAAGACCCAAAACAACTGACTTCGGACAATGTTTGTCCCGGAAGGAGTGCGCTGACATTTTAACACCCACTAGGCATTTGAATGCGCTCTATGCGCAAAGTGTGTTTACCAATGCAAAATCCCAAAATGTCAATTCTGGCAACACTTGTTCCTTAAGGACTGGCTCCACATGGGGTGCAGTGGTCCACACCCCTGCCTCAATTACCCCTGCACTTTGAAATGGAATAGTGCTCTCGTGTCTTACCCCCAAAAGCCTCCCGAGTCAGGACCCAGGCAACCATCCCTGCGGTATTAGATTACCAGCTTCCAACCTTGCGCACTTAATGATGTGTGATCTTGTGCAAATCCCCTTATTTCCTGGTGGGTGGCAGGCGTCAAGACCCAAACATTTCCATGACTTGCTGGTAGTTGGGGTCCTGTTCTGAGATCCGTTGCTGAAGCAACAAACCCATTCCATGCTGAAGTTGGCCCCAGATTCCAATGGCCTTTTCTGAATTAAAAAAAAAAAAACTCTGCTCCGACATAGTCCTCAAAACTCTAACTAGCCCCTTGGCAAAAGCAAATAAATCATTGGGATAAGACGTTGGGGGTAACCATTCCATGTACCCTTAGTGAAGCACAAAAACATTCCATGCATTAACACATTCGTCACATCCACAATGTCCCGAAGGGTGTGCAATCCCACAATTGGCATTCAAGGGCAAGCATGTGTTCATATCCCCAGAGTCTGACGTTGCATATTCCCACAAATAGAATCCGTTGTACTTCTAAATAAATACAAAAAAATATGCATTTAAAATAAAATCCCCAATATCTCCATGAAATCTAACTAGTTTTTCCTCCTTGGGAGACCTTGAGTGAGCTTCCTTGTCTGCCCATGGAAAACTAGCCTACAGTGCACCGTAGCTGCCACCTTTCTGGTGTTTCAGGAGCGAAGCAGCTGTACTTCCAGGCTAAGCAGCGCAGGAGCACCACTAGTTTGCATCAGAGCTACATTATAAAACAGTCTGTTTCTATGCATGCTATTTACTTTCATATTAACTGCTCCCATTAAACTGTCACCTGTAAACTGTAATGTTATTTTATGCTAATCAATGTTTATACTATGCGGATCACCATAGTGGTCGCACAGCACCCAGCCTTTTTCCAAAATGGTGGCGTATTGTGTCCCCGCCAGGGTATTGCCAGGTACCATGCAGCACAAAAATGCCATATTACCATGTGTGCCCTGCATTCAGGGCACACGTGGTCTAATAAAGCATAACCCTGCATTCAGGCCTCCATCTAAGATTTTGAAGTTGGTATATTATACTCACTTTTTTTCGAAGTTTGTAGGAAAATTATATTTTGCAAAAGTTGTTCCCCTTCCCACTGGCGTTAGTTGTTAGGTGATGTATCTAAACAGATTTTTAAAAAAAGTGCTGTCTTGCCTGCAAATTCATCTTCAGATCTTGCAGTAGCAATATTTGAGTGCCTGCCTCTAAAGTTGCTGTGCTGTACACCTGTTTTTTGTTTGGGGTATTTTTATTCCCTATTTTTGGTTGGAAATATTTACCTGCTTTCATCTGCCGCGTAGGTCTGCGCCACATTAAAAACACTGTTTCTGCATTCGCTATTATCTGACCTTACATGGTAGGACTTGATTACATATACGCCAGTGTGTCTGTGGGTTCCTATGTGCACAGATGCTCCAAGAGCCCGGACTCGCATCTGACCACACGGTGACCTCGTATACCCAGGTACTAGTTTGGCATTTTAGATCTGGGCTCAAAGAGATCAGCGGCAATAAACAGGTCCTAGTCCTGGCCGACCCTACCAAGACCTGCTTTGTAATCTCTAGCAGGGAAAAGTGC
Source organism: Ambystoma mexicanum (assembly GCF_040938575.1). NCBI lineage: Eukaryota > Metazoa > Chordata > Amphibia > Caudata > Ambystomatidae > Ambystoma > Ambystoma mexicanum. The sequence continues at coordinate 155,183,016 of NC_090941.1, read as the reverse complement.
AACAGGCATAATGTTTTGACCGTAAATTGACACAACTGGGGAACTTCTATGAGAAGTATGGCGAGTTGGTGAGAATGCTTGTGAAGCTCAACAGAAATGGCGATTAGACTCTGGCTGAGATGGATAAATACATGTTTTCAGAGAGAACAATTAATGTCCAACAGAATCACTTCTTCCAGCTCTCTGGGACATCGATCTCCGAGCATGAGTTTACAAGTGGAGTGGTTTTGATTGCATTAACTGCTAAAATGTATTTTATGTTCCTGTAGCCCAGGCCTTTTAAACATAGTAGCAAGAAAATACTCCCATCCCTGACAACAGTATGAAGTGCCGTGCAATCAAGCTGTGCACTTTGTACATGGTATAACAGCTGTTTTGCGTGGTTTCAATATGGAGAGCACCCAGTGGTTGGCAGAGAAAGGGTGAGGTTTTAAGAGGATCATTAACGGCGGCCATCACTGCCTTTGTGTTGAGAGAGCGTTTGCACAAAACATTTGGTAAGCTTTCGATTAACCCTTAAAGAGTGATGATTGTCAGTTTTAGTGGAATGTTAAATGTCAATGAAATTGTGTACTGAAGGATCTCTTTTGTGTGTGTTAGGAGCTTGATCAAATGCTATACATGAATGTAACTTAAGTAACAAAAACATGGAAAGCATGTTGCATCTATTGTTGGAAGGGGCAATCTGCGTTTTCTGCTAGGAGAAAGTATAGGTTTGTGTCGGCTAACTGCAATCTTAAGTACTCCCTACGGAAGTTCCAGTATTTAAATGGTGAAGTATGGGCGATTAGAAAATGTTAATATGCTCTGAAGTTTGGCATGTAAGAAAATAAGATGACGATAATGTTGCTTGCCCAGGATCACACAATTTAGTGAAGTTGTAATGACTCTATTAGATCCCAGTCTCTCCTCGTGCCACGACCACCGGGGACTGTCCCATTAAAACATATATCTCATGCCTTTAGTAGAGTCCTGAATTATTTTTTTTTTTTAAATGGTTGTGCTGGCAACATGAAAATAAGTTGGATTTTACCCACTGAGAGGCATTTTGCTATGTCCCTGGAAAACCCTACTTTTCCATACCCCCTCTAGAGTAACTCTAGATCCCACCCATCCACTTGCCAATTAGACATTGTTGGCTTGCAGGGATCTGGCCACCCCTGCATATCATCGTATTGGCCATAATGCAAACATGCATACTAGCACCTCCTCAAATTTCACATACCTTGGAATGCAGTCCCCCGAGGGCGTCCAACATGCAGTGCGTTGTGTCCATACCAATGGTGAAAGGTGCTATACAAATGACTGGATGGATGTTGCAGCTCCAGTGCTGGCACAGTAGACCCATGGGTGCCATGGAGACGTCTGGGTCCCACTTCGTCTGGGCCTATGTGAAGGCTTTCCCAGCCCCTGAGCATGAAACTTTGCTGCATGTTCCACTCGCAGTCTGTTCCGGCCTGCTGCTTCTCTGCACTCTGAAGAGGCTCATACATCCCCTCAGAGCCCAACTTTGCTCTTATCCCCTCCCAGGGCTGCTGAAAAAACAAAAGGATGCAGGTTATGTTGTATGTCGGATTGAGGGTGGCTTTCTATGCCCCTCTTTCTGTAAGGACTGTCTGTTAGACGTGCAACCCTCTGTATGCGTGTCTGGAGCTGATAGTCTTCTGTTAGAACAAACACTTTAGCTGCACAAACAGGACACAGCTGCAATCTCTAGTCGAGGGCCTGCCTTTGAACTGCAGCGCTATTTTACACATGAAAAGGGAGATATTATTGGCATTCTAGTAACGCACTTCGTGTGTTTTCAGTATTCACTTGCACCACTCTGAATTGGTATAGGAGTAGGCCAGGCCATTGCCATTTCCCGTTAGCACAAGTTTTAAAATGAGGGAAGGCATAACTGAAAGTTTAACTTATCGTTTTTGAAAATTCTGAAATGCTATCCACATTTGACAGTGCAGTAGTTTTTCTTTGTAAAAGTTGACAAAGTTTCCAGCTCCCTTTTTTATAAGTCACCTTCCCAAATTAATTTATTTGAAGTGTTCCATATGTTAGTTTCATAACATAACTATTTTTCCCCCTGAAGTGTTCCCGATATTAATCCTAAAATGTACACAACCCATCCTCTACGCTCCTCATGTAATAATAAAGAAACGGCTATTTTTTCAAAAGTGACATTTCTTTTAAATCCGAGAATAGCTGTCATGGAGTCTATTATTAAACGTGTGTCGCACGCACGCACACAATGAGGTGGGGAACAACCCTTAAGTTGGTGCATTGTGAAGAATTGAACAGGTTGCAATGCCGGCTAATGGGCCGGCTATCGCTGTATCCGAGATCCGGCCAGCCTCGGCCACAAAGCGCTCGACAATTGTTAAAAAAATAAAGTGCTCCAATCACTGGTAAGCAATGCAACTAAAAGCACTTGTGTAACTACAGCATATGTAACTGACGGTAATGTAATGTGTTCTGTGGCCATCCAGAGGGCACATTAGATCACAAAGCCCCATGAAGGTTGGGGCTCGGTGAGCTAATCGGCGCTGTGCACATACCTGCCTAACCTCTGGGTTTTCCCCGGAGACTGTGGGTTTTTAGCCTCTTCTCCGGGGAAGACTCTGGAGTTTCTGGGTTTTCGTTGCAGGTTCTTGGGTCACATCCAATACTCCAGCCGATTGGCTACCGGCAGCAGTCTTTCGTAGCCAATCGGCTGGATGTGCAGACAGGACCAAGAAGAATGCAGACTGGAGCAAAATAAATGTGGCAATACTGCTTTCAAACCGGTGTCATTAATGACACTGGATTGAAAGCAGTATTCCGCGTTTATTATTTTTTCAGTTTTCATTCTTTTTGGCCCCAAATATCTATGACTTGGAAACAAATGTTTGATTTCAATCTATGAAAAGTTGCAATCCTGCGAGTGCTCTCAATGCTTCGGTTATGAACATGTCCTGCATTTTTGTGTGCCCCCCCCCTTATATCAACAGGCTTCACGCAGTCATGAAAAGAACCCCCCCCCCTCTATGCACCACTCCCAAAAAAGCCTTTAGGGAAATGTAATTAAAAAAAAACGCCTCAAGCTTCTGTTTCTTGGAGCTTTAGTGATACTCTCGCTCTGCTTGAGGTAACGCTGTGCCAGCGGGTGGAAATATCCACAGTTCAATGCTTTACCACGGCCACAAGGTGGTTCCATGCAAATCGCTAGTACTTCTGATGGTGTTTTTGCCCAAACGTTTCTAATGCCAGCTACAACAACCGAGTTTACCTTTTTGGCGTGTGGGCGAGCTGTGTGCCAAGGGGCAGAGTATTTTGTGGCTGTGGGCGGGGGCATAAATCTCAGGGTTTTTGATGATCAAATGTAGTGATTATCAAATGTAGGCAGGTATGTCTGGTATGTCTGTGCACGAAAGAGTTAGTGGGAGAGGAAGCATTGTCTGTGTCATCAGTTATTTAACTGGCCTCAATCAAGAACATGAACTAAATCCTTTTCTCTGAGTGTGTACTCATTAGATGTAGGCTATCTCTGCTTAAATTTAAATTGGAATTATATATTATCATACCAGCAAGATCTCATGAACATTTACTAAGTCAAAACTGTGCCCTCAAGCAAATTTCCTTTTACTGCAGCACTGCAGCCTCTACACGCGTGTATTTATCAACTGGTGATCAAACCGAAAGTAGATGTAACCTTTTTGTTTATTGAACCGAACCGCACTCAATCAAGAGAATTCAACCTCTCCTAGCACAGACGGGTATGATGCGCCCCATTTTATGGCTGGCTGTTTAAACTACTAAATTTGATGTCACAACTAGGACCCACTTGACATAGGCACTATCAGTATATATTACCTGGTTCATCCACCATACTAAAAACAAAAAAAGGGGGTGGATGTTCCCAAAAAGTGATCACATTATGGATTAAAGTCAAGTTCTTGTGTTAAAAAACTTGTTACTGTTTTTCATTTATATCTTGCTTTGACTGAAATTGTTAGTCAATTTGACTCACAGTAGATTAAGACTATATAAATGTACCTAAAATATATGAAGCTCATTTGGTGACTATAGGACAGTGTTACAACACATTACCTTATAAGAGTACATCACACTGCCAAATTATGTTTCTGTATATACAGATTATAGATGGTGTGCAGGGGACGGGAGTTCCCCATTTTGGGAACATCCACCCCCATTTTTTGTTCTAGTACCAACCCAGATGCCAAGGTTGAGATTATCTCCCCTGCACCTCAAATCTCCTCAATCTAATGACCAAAGACACCTAGATTACCTTAAATCTTGATATAACAACTATTTCGAATTGAGTTGTGCATAGTGTTGAACACTTGGTTCTATCATCCACCATACTATGCATTTATTTAACTTATTGCAATTCATGTACAGTAGAAAATGGGCATATCATTTAACAGCATGAAATATAAGTAGAACTTGATATAGATGCTAGCAGTCCATATTATCAGGCTCCCCCAGTTATGCCATGTTTTTACCTAATTTATAGTGGTGTATGAATGGTAGCAAATGGACATGATCTCTAACCGCATGCAATACAAGCAGAACTCCACATTAAATCAAGAGGCCCATAACCTGGGCAATCCAGTTTGTATCCTGGGTGTATAATCAACCTCAATGAACTTTTAACTATGACATTGTTTCTATATAAATACATCTCACTATTGCGCCATATGCAAAATGTACTTATGGTGGTGTTATCCAAGTGATAATTAACCAAGTCTTTTTGTCTTCTCTTTCCCTTTGCCCCTCTTCCTACCCACTCCCCTGTCTATCCTTGTTTTTGCTCACCATTTTGGTTGATTGAATTCTACAAAAATGCAATCTTTGGTATACTTATTTATGATTTACGTTGATTATGAAGGTTTTAGTACTTTGACACTAGTTATCCGCCCTGATGACGACCCAAGCGGGTTGAAACATGTGTAGGCGGGCAGCTTAAGTTTTTGGCGGGCAGTTTCAGTCCTGGATTAAACGTTTGTTTATGGACAAACATTTACTTGAGATCTCTGCTTTATTAATGGACATCTAAATATCAGGTTGTGAGCACGGTTGGTGAGGAAAAACTAGTTTTCCCTTTATATTTGCTCAACGCACTGCATTGTACATACAGAGCATTGCACCCTGTATTTAATGTTTTTTTTCTACGTCACCCCAGCTAAGTGACTTGAGAAACGGGTCACTTAGTTAGGTGCTTATCAGGAAATACTAGAGTTTGCTGTCTGTTAGCTGTGAACTCTAGCATTTCCCTAGGGTGCTGCTGTGGGGTGGGAAGGAGGCATGTGTGTGTTCAGTCTAGGGTCGGATGTAGTGTGGAGTTTGGAAAAGAAGCAGGATGAAAGAAATTGCACAGTTTTTAAAACTATTATTTTGAACATTTCCTTTGATGGAGGTCAACTGCCAAGCCCCCCCCTCCCTGAACTCCTCCACCTTGGAACTCCGCCCCTCCTCCAAACTCTCCCCTGACTCTTAAGGGGTTCCCCCTCCAAATTGTTTCCATTTCCACCAGTGAAAGGGTGGCATTTGACACGTGGGATATAAGCCGCGGAATACATCTGCAGTAAGCAGTTGGCCTGTCTACACAGTAAAATAGAAGATGCCGTGGCCATTATAGCATGATGGACGCTGATATGTGCAAGGAGAGGTGTTCGTGTTTTAGTTACCACTTGGGAATTAGTCGTAACCTTTGGTATGTTCCCCTGTACATCTTTGTCTCACACAACACGATTGCATGGTAGATTGATTTGCATTTTGAGAGAGTTTAACTCTACATTGGTTTAAACACGTTTGTGGATACCTAATATCACGTTATTCACACTTTATCGGGGTACACAAACAACGTTTTCGATGGCAAAGAAAAGCATCACGCACGTGTGTTATGGGAGCGGGGGATATGTGTAAACTAACACGGTTATGATTCTACTCTCTTGTGCCACAGTAATTGTATTTTAGTCCATCCTGTATTTAAGTGGCCCTCGTGATATAAGGGCTACGCCATCTTCAATTTCACTGCCTAGGCAGGCCAACTGCTTACTGTTTGTAAACTGCCGATGTATTCCGCGGCTAATACCCCATGTGTCAAATGCCACCCTGTTCGATTCTTCATAATGCACCAACTTAAGGGTTGTTCCCCACTTCATTGTGTGCGTGTGATGCACGTTTAATAATAGACTCCATGACCGCTATTCTCCGATTTGAAAGAAATGTCACTTTTGAAAGCATAGCCGTTTCTTTATTATTACATGAGGAGCGTAGAGGATGGGTTGTGTACATTTTAGGATTAATATCAGGAATACTAGGGGGGGGGGAATAGTAATGTAGGTAACATAGAAATTCGGGCCCGCGTTTCCACTCGTCAAATACATTTACAAAGAACAAAAACTACTGCACTGTCAAATGAGGCCAGCATTTGAGAATTTTCAAAAACAATACCATAACTTTTCAGTTATGCCTTCGCTCATTTTCAAAACCATGCTCAAGGGAAATGGCAATGGGCTGGCCTACTCCCATATCAATTTACAGTGGTGTAACTGAATACTGAAAATACATGCCAGTGCGTTAATAGAATACCAACACTATCTCTCCATGTGTAAAATAGCGCTGCAGTTCAGAGGCAGGCCTTCGACTAGAGATCGCAGCGGTGTCCTGTGTGTGCAGCTAAAGTGTTTGTTCTAAGAGAAGACTTAATCAGCTCCAAATACACATCACTCGGTTGCCAGTCTGTAATGGTCCTTCCCGATCCTGATTTACCGAAAGAGGGGCATAGAAAGCTGGCCTCTCATCCTTCTTTGTTTTTTCAGCAGCCCTGGGGGGGGGGGGGATAAGAGCAAAGTTGGGCTCTGTAGGAGCCTCTCCAGGGTGCAGAGAAGCAGCAGACTGTAAAAGCCCGAGACTCGAGTGGAACATGCAGCCAAGTTGAGTGTTGAAGGGGCTGGTGAAGCCTTCGAATAGTGCCAGACTAAGTGGTACCCATTCTGCTCCATGGCAACCATCGGTCTACTGGGCCAGCACTGGAGCTGCAACATCATTGATCCATTTTTTTCATTTGTATGGCGCCTTTCACCATTGCTATGGACACAACGCACTGTATGTTGAATGCCCTCGGTGGACCGGAGTTCAAGTAATGTAAAATTTGAGGAGGTGCTAGTATGCGTGTTTGCATTATGGCCAGTACGATGATATGCAGGGGTGGGCAGGCCCCTGCTAGCCACCTATTTCTAATTGGAAAGTGGATGGGTGTAGTCTAGAGTTAGTCTAGAAGGGCTATGTGAAAGGATAGTCCTTGTGTGTAGCTTGTAACAGGAGGCTTAGAAAAGCAGGGTTTTCCAGGGGCATGGCAAGTGCTGGTCATTTAGTGGGTAAAATCCATATTGCCAGCACAACCATTGCAAAAAATCAGGACGACTCTGCTAAAGGCATGAGCTGTTTTAATGGGGCTGTCCTCAGCAGTGCTGGAACCATGAGAGACACCCTTTCCAACTTGACTAAATTGTGTGATCCTTAGCAAGCAACTTTATCGTTCTCTTATTTTCCCTCTGTTTTCATATCTGACAAATTTCAGATTGTGTTAAAATATCCAGATCGCCTGTACTTCACCATTTAAATAATGGAACTTCAGTAGGGAGTACCTAAGATTGCGGTTAGCTGCCACAAACCTATACTTTCTCCAGGCGGAAAACGCAGAGTGCCCCTTCGATCTACCATCCTTTTCATGTTTTTGTTAATTAAGTTGCATTCATGTATAGCGTTTGATCAAACTGCTAAAGCGCACAAAAGGGGACATTCAGCACTCGCTTTCATCGACATTTAACACTCCACTAACAAACTTTGACATGTCACTCTTCGAGGGTTCATTGAAAGCTTACCAACTGTTTTCTGTGAACGCTCTCAACACAAAGGCTGTGATGGCCCCTGTTCATGTGCATCTTAAAACCTCACCCGTTCTCTGCCAACCACTGGGTGCTCTCCATATTGAAAATGTGCAGTTTGGTAGAGCTGCGAGGGCCGGGCAAGTAGCACAGTGTGTGCCAAATCGACCACATAATAACATTCAGTTGCGTTACACCACACACTTATAAATCTAGTCAGAAACGCATTCCTAAATGCATGCCTGTTCAGCAGGTGTGTGTATCCATGCATAACGGCTGGTATAGCATGTACAAAGGGCACAGCTTGATTGTACAGCACTTCATACTGGTGGCAGGGATGGAATATTTTCTTGCTACTGTTTTAAAAGGCCTGGGCTACAGGAACATAAAATACATTTAACAGTCAATGCAATCAAAACCACTCCACTTGTACTCCTGCTCAGAGTTCTGTGTCCCAGGGAGCTGGAAGAAGTGATTTTCTGTTTTACGTTAAATGTTCCATCTCTGGAAACGTGTATTCATACATCTCAGCCAGCGTCTAATCGTTGTTTCTGTTGAGCCTCATAAGTATTCTCACCAACTCGTAATACTTCTGAGAGAAGCTCCACAGTTGTGTCAATTTACCGTCAAAACATAATGGTTTTGCACTTTTCCCTGCTAGAGATTACAAAGCGGGTCTAGGTAGGGTTGGCCAGGATGAGGACCTGCTTGTTCCCGCTGATCTCTTTGAGCCAAGATCTAAAATGCCAAACTAGCACCTGGGTATACAAGGTCCCCATCGGGTCAGATGGGAGTCCGGGCTCTTGGAGCATCTGTGCACATAGGCACCCACAGGCACATTGGCGTATATATGTAATCAAGTCCTACCATGTAAGGCCAGATAATAGCGAATGCAGAATTTTTTTTTTTAATGTGGCGCAAAACATATGTGGCAGATGAGACACTTTTACTACCTAAGAACAGGCAAATATTTCCAACCAAAAATGGGGGATAAAAATACCCCAACAAAAAACAGGTACAAGCAGAGCAGCTTTAGAGGTAGGCACTCTAGTATTGCTACTGCCTGATCTGAAGATTATTTTGCAGGCAAGATGGCACCTTTTTATCTGTTTGGATACATCACCTACAATTAACCCCACTGGGAACGGGACCAGCTTTTGCAAAATAGATTTTTCCGCCCAATTTAAAAAAAAAAAAAAAGTATAGCATCCCAACTTCAAAATCTTAGCTGTAGGCCTGAATGCAGGGCTATGCTTTTATATCACTTGTGCGGGACACATGGTAAAATGCCATTATTGTGCTGCAGGTCATCTGACGATGCCCTGGCTGGGGCACAATACGCCACCTTTTTGTAAAAAGGCAAAGGGCCGTGCGACCACTATGGTGATGCGCACAGTATAAACATTGATTAGCATAAAATAACATTACAGGCCATGTTGGGGATGGTGACAGTTTATTGGAGTAGTAAACTGAAAAGTAATTGATATGCATAGAAACAGACTTTTTTTGTTCTATATTTATTTATTCACATTTGTTGAGCGCACAGCAGACCGAAGGCATCGTGGCGCTTGTTAGTGTCGCTTATACTTAGTTACATACAGTTCATGTCCGTCGGTGTTACATAGGACGATATTCTTATTTAGTTACATACCTGCATTGAGCAGTAGGAGAACCGAGTGAACAATGTTAGTTGAAGAGGGCGATTTTGAGTTTTTTGCGGAAGGAGAAGAGTGATGTTTCAGCTCTGAGGTCAGTGGGCAGGGAGTTCCAAAGCTTAGGTGCGAGGAAGGGAAAGCTTATACCTTCTGCTTTAGATCTGTTGATGCATGGTATAGTTAGTTGATTAGTCTATTGTGCTCTGATCGGTCTAGTGGATTGAGTTCTACATACTGTGTCAGATAGGTAAGAGGGTGCTGCTAGGTTGATGCATTTATGCGTGGTAGTGAGAATTTTGAAGGAGATACGGTCCTTGACTGGGAGCCAGTGAGCTGCCTTCCTGGCTTATGTGATCTCTTTTCTATATGCTGAGGGCTGCTCTAAGAGCGTTGTTTTGAGTTGTTTGGAGCCTAGATTTTTTGGAGGTGCTGGCTATGAGCGCATTACAGTAATCGTAATCTAATTTGGCCCCTATGGTTGCTCTGGCGATGGAGAGACGGTTATCCTTAGTTAGGAATGGTTTTATTGCATTGATGTGTTTAGTACTCAGTGCAGAGGCCGAGACTATGGCGCTGACTTGTTTGTCCATGGATAAGGTAGCGTCTATGTGAACCCCCCCCCCCCCCCCCGTGTTTTTACTGAAGGTAAAACTTGGATGATAGTTACCTATGTTGAAGTTAAGGTACAGCGGGTTGAGGTTGGAGAGTGTGGATTTCTTGCCTAGAATGAGTATTTCAGTCTTGTCCCTATTCAAGCAGAGGCCGTTAGTGGCCATCCATGCTTGTATGGTGGAGTAAATTTGCTGTAAGGTAGTGGCGTCTTGATGATGATTCCCCGTCAGGGGAAGGAGAACCTGCGTGTCGTCAGCGTAATTTGTGTAAGTGATCCCTAGTGCGTCTAGTTTATCAAAGAGAGGTTCGGTAAAAAGATTATAGAGCGGGGGGCAGTACAAGAGCCTTGGACACCACAGTGGATGATGGAGGGTGCTGCATGAGCTGTGTTAGAGAATACTTTCATAGCTCTGCCCTCAAGGAATGAGGTTATCCAGGACGCTGCGTCCTTAGAGAAGTGTGCCGCCTGTGTCAGGTGACTGGTAAGTGTGGTGTGATCTACCAGATCAAACGCAGCTGAAAAGTCAAGGAGAAGGAGAAGGAGGAGAGCAGGCTTGCCTTTGTCCAGGATGTTGGTGATTTCGTTTTTTAGGTCTAGAAGAGCAGTTTCAGTTCCGTGCGGAACCCAGATTGTCTTTTTCCTAGGATCGCGTTCGATTCAAGGTAAAATTGAATCGGTTTGTGGGCGGCCTTGTCAAATATTTTAAAGAGGAAAGGAACTGTAGTTATAGGTCGGTAGTTGTTAGGGTTAGCAAGGTCTAGCGTTGTTTTTTTTTAGAGGTTGCACCCAGGCCTCTTTAAGGCTGTCTGGGACTATGCCCGTTTTGAAAGACGCATTGATGAATGCCGTGAGAAGAGGGGCGAGTGGTTCTGTGCAGTCGTTTTGGGGGGGCATGCATCACCCTTACATTGTGAGGGTTTGAGGTGTCTTGGGATGTCAATGACCTCGGCTTCAGAGATTTCGACGAAAGCTAATTTGGGCGTGTTGCTTGTTTTTACACTTTGTTTTGTCTGCGCTTGTGTGCTTTGCTTAGGTAAAGTATTGAAGTGTTGGGATATCTTGTTCTGGAGGAGGTTTTTTTTTGTAAGTATAGCTGATTGTATGCCTGTGCACCATGCTTCGTCTTTGACGATCTCATCAGGGCAAGTGGGTTGTACGGTTAATTCTTTAAAGATGCTTAAGAGTTCTTTAGAGTGGGAGTTGGCAGCGGAGATACAGTGGTTGTAGGCTTTAGATTTGGCAATGAAGTTGGCGTCTTTGTATTTTTTGGCTATGGATTTGAAGTTATCTTTTGTGGCGTCACAGGGGTTACACTGCCAGTTTTTGAGGGCCTGGCGTTTGTCTTTGCGCAGATTCTGGAGTTCCTCTGTGAACCAGGAATTGGAGTGGAATGATTTTTTCTCTTTTTTTTTGTTTTCCAATGGGGCAACAGTGTTGACAGCCATTGTGATGGTGTCTTTGAATATTTCTGCGCGGATGTTGGGATCTGTGGAGAATGGGGGTGCTAGACATGGCAGATTAAGGAGTGCACGGACTTTGTCTGCGTAGAGTTTTTTTGGCCCTTCTGGCTAGGGTCGCCGGTGCTGCGATAGGCACTTTAGTGCTTAATGATACGGGGATGTTGAATAGGAGAAGGTTGTGGTCTGTCCATGGGAGTCTAATATTAGAGGTGATGGCTGTGTTACAATTATGGTCTATAATCCAGTCTAGGATGCGTCATTTTGCGTGAGTAGGCGATATGATCTTTTGAGAGAAGCCTAGGTCGTGGAGGTCTTTGGCTAGAGAGATAGCAGTTTTGTCCTTAGGGTCGTTGAATCCTAAGTTAAGGTCTCCTATAAGTAGTGATTTAGTGGATTTTTTAATATTGTTACCTAAAAGGTGATTGACTTCACCTATGAAATTGGTAGTGGGGCCAGGTGGATGGTATATGGTGTGAATATTTATTGTGCTATTTGGTGAGAGTGCTAGTTTGACTGATAGGATGTCAACATTACATTCCTCTTGGTGAGGTAAGGATCTGATGGAAAGAGTTTCTTTGTGAATAAGGGCTACCTCCCCTCCTGGTTTGGCAATCCTATTTTGTCTAAGGATGGCATACCCTTGTGGTAGGGCTAGTGTGATGGCTGGGCCGGAAGCTTCGTTAAGCCAGGTCTCTGTGATAGCGCGAATCTCTAATGTCTATATTGTAGCTCTGGTGTGAACTAGTGGTGATTCTGTGCTGATTAGCCTGAAAGTATAGCCGATTAGTTCCTGAAATGCCAGAAAGGTGGCAGCTACGGTGCACTATAGGCTAGTTTTTCGTTGTCTGACAAGAAATCGCACACTCAAGGTCTCCCAAGGAGGAAAGACTAGCTATATTTTATTGTGATATTGGGGTTTGTATTTGAAGTACACATTTTTGTATTCATTTACAAGTACAACAGATTTTATTTGTGGGAATGCGCAACCGTCACACACTGAGATTATGAACATATGCCTTCTCTTGAATACCAAATGTGGAATTGTGCAGCCATTGGACGCTGCAGATGTTTCGAATGTGACGCTGCATGGGAATGTTTTTGTGCTTCACCAAGGGTACATGGAACGGTTACCCCAATGTTTTATCAGAATGGTTTATTTGCTTTTGCCAAGGAGGTTAGCTTAGTCTTGGGGCCTAAGTCGGAGCAGAATGGGCTTGTTGCTTCAGCAATGAGTCTCGGAACAGGACCTCAACTACCAACAAGTCATGGGTATGTTTGATCAATGGGTCCTGATGCCTGCCAAAGTGCAAGGTAGGGGTGGGCACGACTGTTCTCTACAAGTCATTTCAAATCTGTAAGTACCAACAAAGATTAAATGTTTATCCTTTTGGTTGCTTTAGCCTGGAGCTGCCAGAAAGAAATGGTCATGACACAGGGACCACAAAAACGTAATAGCATAAAACAAGGTGAATCCACTTTATTAGAACTGGTGCTCTCAGTTGGCCCCTTCTGAGGCTGAAATAAGTATTTGGCGTTTGTTGTTTTCAAATTTCTATAAGTTCATTTCGAGCGGATTGGGTCCTCCGACGTATTCCTCCGACGTCTGCGTCCTTCGTCAATGATGTCGATACGCCGCCCTCGAGGACCTCCTCCAGTGACGTCGGCCGTCGGATGTTATAAGTAGGACGCACGACGCCGTAGCCTCAGTTCGGTTTTTTCCGCAAAAGTATTCGCTTCGGAGATCGTGGCGCGCCTCGACTCTTTGGAGTTTCTGTTCTTTCTCAGTTCTTTCTCAGTTCTTCGAATGTGTTCGTTTGTGAAGTTATCCTCCGTGATGTCTACCTAGTCTTCCACCCCGCATCCGGGCTTTAAGAAGTGCGGGGACTATGGGTCCAAGATGTCGGTGACGGACTCGCACGATGCCTGCCTCTGGTGCCTCGGGGAGGCCCATGACACGGATGATTGTGTTGACTGCCAGTCGCTTGCGTCCAAAGCCTTGCGCAAGCGCAAGAAGAAACTGTCGGTAGGTAAGGTGTCCAAGCCACGGAAGTCGAGGTCTGCGTGGCTTTCGACAGACGATTCGAGGGGCGACTCTCTGCATCGTCGTTAGAAGTCCAGTGGGTCTCGGTCCCGGAGTAGGTCCTGCCACTCCTCTGACTCTTCGAGGCACTCCCGGAAGCGCAGTCATCGGTCTTTCCCCGTCCTCATCCGAGGACTCCGCCCGTCGGCAGGTCGCTTATCCCACCAAGCATGCGACGCCGGAGGAATGGGCTTCCTTCGGTAAGAAAATGCTAGCGATTCTCGAATCGCAGGGCACTGGTCCGTCCGGGCCTCCGAGTGGTGTCGGTCGTGATCGGTCGAGAGACACCGCTCGCACGCCTTCGGGCTCGGGTGGTCGGCACGAATCACGGGAAAGGTCTGGCTCGGGCAAGGGGAATCGTTCTCGTCATGCCCGTTCCAGGTCCCGGTCCTCGACGCGCTCGAGACTGTGTGCACCTGTGGTGTCTTCGAGGAAGACGTCGACGCCTGTGGCGCCAAGGTCGTCGACGGTCTCTTTCGAGGCTCCGCTGCCAAAGTCATCGTCGGCGCACAGGCTGTCGGGACACGCTCGGGGCTCCGCCCTCGAGGCCTGTGTCGACTCTGTCGGCGCTGCGTTCGGCGTCGACGCCAATTCACTCGACGCCCTCGAAGCCTTTCGAGACTGTTTAGACGCGGGTACCCCGGGGCATGGTGGAGCCCCCTAGAAAGGCTCTGGCCAAGGTCAAGCATGGCTTTGTTCCCCATTCTGTGCCATCTTACTGCCATCTTGAGTTCATTTCAGAGGTGGATGAGGGCTCTGAGGATGGCATGGTTCCTGACACGGTGCCAGATGAGATTCTCTCGGGCCATAGCCAAATTGAGGACCTGCGTCAGTCCCTGCACTACGCCAGTGTTCTGGACACACCTGCGGAGGTGGAGTTTTGTAGGCCTGAGCCTGGCACTCATGCCGACGCCTCATACCGGTGCCTTATGTCTAGGGTCACCGAGTACTTGGGGTGGTCTGCTCCCCCCCAGGGGATTTTCTTCAGGATGACCTTACGGATATCCTCGACCAAGGTCCACCAACTGACCCAGTACTGCCGTTCCATATGGCTCTACAGAGGAGGGTGGCGGTGGCTTGGACTGCTCCGGAGAGTCTCGCGGCAGTGGGCAAGTCTTTGCCGCGAAAATACTGCCCAGCCAGTAGCGACCCCTGCTACTTGACCAAGCACCCCACTCCGGAGAGTTTGGTGGTGCAGGCGTCTACGGCCCCAGCAAAGCAGGCGTCGTATCCTACCATCCCTCCTGATGGGGACGATAAGCGTTTTGATGGTTGGGCGAAGAAAGTGTTTTCTTCAGGGGGTATGGCGCTTCAGGCAGCCAACTCTGTATGTGCCTTGTCACATTTCACGCACACTCTGTGGAACTGTTTCCTTAGCGGCTAAACATATTCCCGAAGGGCACGAATGGGATGGTTTCCTTGCCATGGTTCAGGATGGCAAGGATGCCATGTGTGAGGCCGTTCAGTCGGGTTTGGACATGGCAGATTGTGTCAGCCGGTCCATGACGGCGAGCACCGTAATACGCAGGTTTGCTGATGTGCTGCAACGGCTTCTCAACATACCCTTTGACGGTGAACATCTTTTTGGCAGCAAGGCTGACGAGTGCCTTGAGAGGTTTCAGACCTCAAAAGCTGCAGCGAAGTCGTTGGGCGCTGCAGTTCGACAACCTCCGTCTTTTCGTCCTAGGGGACAGCAATGGAGGGGAGGTTCCTTTCGTTATTACTCATCCTTTGGTAAAGCGAGAGGAGCTGCCAGTCAAAGGGGCCACCGTAGGAGTGCCAGAGGTGGAAAACAAGGTACTCGAGGTGCCAAGGCCGCTCGGGCAGTTGCCTCTTTGCCCTCAGGCAACGCCGCAGCCACTTCAGCTCAGTCATGAGGCCATGTCCCATGGTTCGCCGGTTGGGGGAAGGCTGTTGCAGCATCTTGTAGAGTGGCGGGCCATTACTTCAGATGTGTGGGTTCTGGAGATCATAGCCCACGGCTACTGTCTTCCTTTTCGGCAGAGGCCTCACGACAATCCACCGGGGAATCTCTCTTTGAAGAGTCTGGATCCGCACCTTGTGCAGGAAATTCAATCCCTGCTGGAGAAAGGTGCCATAGAACTGGTGCCTGTAGCGGAGAGGAACAAGGGATGGTATGCCCCTTATTTTTTGATTTCCAAGAAAGACGGGGGATTGAGACCCATCATGGACTTGCACGGTTTGAACAAACTCCTCAGGAAGGACAAGTTCAAGATGGTCACTCTCTCTCAAGTCCTTCAGGCCTTTCAACTTCAGGACTGGTTGGTGTCTCTCGACCTCAAGGACGCTTATTTTCATGTGCCGATCCATCCAAAGCACAAGAAGTACCTGAGGTTTGCATGTTGGCGACTCGCACTTTCAGTTTCGGGTCCTGCCGTTCGGATTGACCTCGGCCCCGAGGGTCTTCACCAAGCTCATGGTAGTGGTGGCAGCGCATCTCAGGAAAGGGGGATTCACGTCTACCCCTACCTGGACGATTGGTGGATCAGGGCACGCTCTCCCGAGCAAGTCCTGGTTCATCTCTCGTCACCTGCCACTCACTTCAAAGGCTGGGCTTCTCCCTCAAAGAAATCCCACTTGACGCCAACTCAGCGGCTCCAGTACATCGGAGCAGTGCTCGGCACGTACCTGGGGCAGTGTTTTCCTCCCCAGGTGACCACATTCAGCAGATGCTGCACAAGTTTCAACATGCCCAGAGTCTCCCAGCGTTCGAGTTCTTGAGGTTGCTCGGCCTCATGGCATCCTGCATTCTTCTGCTGCCAGAGGCCAGGTTGCGGATGAGATCTCTGCAATGGGCTCTCAAGCTCCCGTGGTCTGTCCTCCGGCAGGATGTCGGACCCCGTTCAGGTGCCGCCCTCGGTCGCCCAGGACCTTCTGTGGTGGGCCGACGATGGCAATCTGATGAGGGGGGGGGCTCCATTTAGGCTACCCTGGCCAGAGGTGAAGATCGTGACGGATTCATCCCTCACGGGATGGGGAGCTCATGCCAACGAGCTGACCGTCAGCGGTCGTTGGTCTGTCGGAGTCCAGACTCCATATCAATCTGTTGGAGCTGAGGCCGTCAAGCTTGCCCTGAAGGCTTTTTTGCCGACTGCGCGAGGACAGAATATCCTGATCCCGACTGACAACACTGTGGCCATGCACTACTTCAACAAAAAGGGGGGAGGAGGGCAGGGTCACTTCCTCTGTGCAGGGAGGCAATGCAGCTCTGGTTCTGGGCCATCCAGCAAGAAATTTTGATCTCGGCAGTTCATCTGGCCCGAGACGAAAATGAGACGGCGGACGCTCTGAGCAGGCAGAGCGCGATCTCTCACGAGTGGGAGTTGGCTCAGGAGATTCTCCTGGCGATCTTCGCCCTTAGGGGAACCCCTCAAGTGGATCTCTTCGCCTCCAGTGTCAACCGGAAGTGTGAAAGGTTCTGCTTGCGGGAATTTCCTCCAAGAGGAGCATTGGGGGACGCGTTCTTGGTGGAGTGGTACTTCCCACTGCTGTACGCGTTTCCTCCAGTAATGTGCTGCGGAGGTTACGAAGGGTCGGTTCCCGGATGATCCTCATTGCTCCGGCATGGGCCCGGAGGACGTGGTACCCGGACCTTCTAGACTTGTCCATCTGCCCTCCACGTCGTCTTCCCTACCGAGACGATCTGCTCTCATGGGAGGGGGGGGCAGGTTCTCTACCCAGAGGTCAGATCCCTCAACCTTCACGCTTGGCTTCTGAAAGGTTGAGGTATAAGGATTGAGACCTCCCTGAAGACGTGATGGAGGTGTTGCTTTCGGCCAGACGGCCGGCAACAAAGTCCCTGTACCGTTGCTGTTAGAGAAAGTTCTGCGACTGGTGCAGGGTTCAGAATGTGGATCCTTTTTCATGTGACATTCCTGTCGTTCTGTCTTTTTTGCTTTCTTTGGCCCACAAGGGCCTGCAAGTGGGTACCATTAAAGGTTACCTGGCGGCGCTGTCTATATTTAAGCGCTCGTCTGAGGAGTGTTCTTATTTTAGAATGTCTTTAATTTCTCAGTTTCTGAAAGGGTTCACTAATGTGTTCCCTCCGTCACCTTTCTAGGTGCCCGGTTGGGATCTGAACCTTGTTCTCAAGTTTCTAATGGGTGCTTCCTTTGAGCCTTTGCATTCTTGTCCTTTGAGACTGTTAACCCTTAAAACTGTATTTTTAGTTGCGGCCACTTCCGCTCGCAGAGTGAGTGAGTTGCAGGCACTTTCAGTTAAGCCACCCTTCACTGTGTTTCAGAAGGACAGGGTTGTCCTTAGAGTTCGTCCTTCCTTTCTTCCGAAGGTGGTGTGGGAATTTCATTTAAGCCAGAAGGTTATTCTTCCGGCATTTTATCCTCCGCCACATCCTGGGAAGGAAGAGGAGAGGCTCCATAGGCTGGATCCTATGAGAGCTTTAAGCTTCTACATTTCACACATGTCCCGGGTCAGAGTGGACGATCAACTCTTTATTGGTTATGCTGGAAGGCGTTTGGGACAAGCTGTTACTAAGCAGACTTTGTCTTGATGGATTATCTTGTCAATTTCTGAATGTTACTGCTTGGCGGGTAAGGACCCTCCAGTAGGCTTACGGGACCATTCTACAAGGGGTATGGCTGCCTCTACTGCCCTGCAGAGGGGTGTTCCTATTCCTAACATCTGTGATGCAGCCACCTGGGCTTCGGTCCATACTTTTGTACGTCACTACTCCCTCGATTCTATCCGTGGGCAGGATCTGGACTTTGGCAAAACGGTCCTTTACTCTGCAATTTGATTGGGCATTCTAAATTTGTATATTCTAAACTCTCTTCCCACCTCCTTAAGTTAGTACTGCTTTGGGGTTCTGTCATAGATATGGAATACGTCGGAGGACCCAATCCTCTCGAAGAACAAGTTACTCCCTTACCTGGTAACGTTCTTTCGATGGGATGGTCCGACGATTTATTCCATATCGCTCCCTCCCTGCCTTCCCCGCTACAGAATTTCCTATGCGACTGCAGCTTATGTTTCCGCAAGGCTTTCTGTGGTCAGACTGGCAGAAGATTGGTGCCACACTTTCTGGGAAAAAACTACAACTGAGGCTACAGGCGTTGTGCGTCCTACTAATAACATCCGGTGCCGTCGGAGGAGGTCCTTGAGGACGGCGCATCAACGTCATCGACGCAGGATGCAGACGCCGAAAGATTTTCCGAAGCAGCACAGCTGTGGTGATAACTGTCATAGATATGGAATAAGTCGTCGGACCATCCCATCGAAAGAACGTTACCAGGTAAGAGTAACTTGTTGTTTGGTGTGATTTCCTGGGGGGGGGGGGCATCCTTCTGTGGAGAAACCTGATATTCCAGTTTGGTAGCTTTTAGCCAGGCTTGATTTAATTGTTAATTCTGTTGCATTTTCCCTTAGCTTAAAACAAACGCGGGATTTCAAAATAGCAGCTAGAATACTTATTCAAGATTTTAAACCATGGGATCAAAAAAAATAAAAGTAACAGGCCCCTTAGATAAACATTTGATTTCACTTTATATACATGTTTAAAGTTTAAACAGGCAAGCACCTGACAGCTGTTATTCAGGTGGCCCAGCGTACTGCATCCAGATTTTTGACGGATCCACATACAGGCCACTTTTGCTGTGGAATTTTCTTTATGCTCTCAGCTTTTCAGGACCTTGCCAGTTATATGATATGGCATTTGTTAACGCGCCTATACACAAGTGTTTCAAGTGTTTCAAGGCGCGACAGTTCACCATGATTTCTTAGACTAAGTGAATTGTAGCACCCAGCAAGAATTTCTGATGTTTGAGGATGTTTTGTACTAGCATTCTGCGGTTTCAGCAACAAAGAAAAAGGATTTAAAGCAAGATTGTGGGTTTCATTTAGCAAAACGCTGCTTTTTCCTTCTGTGCTCCGTTTCCCCTTGTTGTGGAACCCAGTGACATATTTCAAAAGTGAGATCTCTGTTCCACCACTGGCAACATGCGTGGTAGATTGGGCAACCATCTTTTTATGTGTTGCAAAGCGCGATTATCAGAGGTTTTGGCGCGCACAAGGGTTTTGCGGCCATTTTGAGGTTCTTGGCACCATCATAATACACTGCTGTAGCATAGCAAAGCAGAAGTGGGTTAAAACATCCCACAGTATTCTGTTTCACAGGTCCTTATTAGTTTAGTATTGCTTGATTGTGCTTTGCGTCTTGTTTTATGCCCTCTTTTATTTGGGAAATCATACATGTGGTAAAGAACCATTTAAGCCTAATTATCTCAGTACTTCAATGCATAACACCCTATGTGTTGCCAACAGCTTCCCACAATCCTCTGCTGACCACTGGGCCTTCATTTGTCCAGCTGCACGTGGACCCAACAGAGCATTTGCCAGTGGCATTTCTGAAAGACTGTATGTGTTGAGAAGGTCTTGCTGAATGTATTGAGATGATCAGCGCCTAGATGCCCATGGAATATGTGCACTTCTATAAATAAAATGTATTGTTGTGGTGGTCAGGAAAGGTCCCCATGATTACAAGGGGTTTATGTTGCGTGCACTGTATGACTAACTGGGGGTGGCAGCGAGCGTGGCACCATGTTGCAATTTCATAGGTCTCAAAGAACAATTAGTTATTGCTGGGATATGTTACTTTAGTGTTCCTGTTGGTCTAGAAATTGATACTTATTAGCTTGAATGCGTGCAGAAAGGTAAAATGGTAAACCCATAACATGTAAACCTTCATATACAAATACTTCGGGACTTCATGAATCTCACAAATTAAAATCAGGAACGCGTTAGTTCATGCAAGCCATGTGCAAATCAAGAGTTGGGGTTTAAACAGCTTAGGCCAGTTATTGCTAGTAATGAATTATGTCTCACTACCAATGTTTAACCATTTGTTGATGTCATGACCTACTTTGGACGAATCATAAGAAGTGTGTTATGAAAATGATTTGTAAGATAAAACTAGCCAAGGAAAAACTAGGAATTGGCAACAGGTGAGATTTCTTTGTAGAGGGTTTTGTCCAATCATGTTTGTGGGGGTGGATTGCAATGAAGTATTTGGGAGTATTTTAACTATTACGAGAAAGTTGTGAGAAGATGTGAACTGATGTTGGTCTGTTTAGTTTAGTCCTGCAACACCATCTAAATGCTCCCTGGAGAATTGCTTTATGTACAACTGTGTACTCACTTAAGTGGTGGGCCTATTTGGGTTAAGGTGATTAAAGGCCTATCGGCACAAGATCTTGCTGATTTGACCATTCCTTTTGGCCTCAACCTGTTTTTCCGGTGCTCGCGCTAACGTCATAAGGACTGTCACTTTTATTGAATCATTTCATTTGTTCTAACCATACCATTGCTTCCAACAGTTGTCTTGACTGTTGCCCCCAAACTTTCAAGCTTTTTTTCATACAGCTTTTGAAATGTACATTATTATTCAATTTCATTATCCCGTTCTTTCAGTCACTGAAGCACATCCTTGGAATTTTCAACAGACTACCCTGGGAAGACAACTTTTCAATTGTGGATATAGGTAGAAACCCAGGTACACCTCTATAAGCCAACGCTATTGCATGGGAGTAAAGATAAGGGGCAGATGGGATCTGAGGAGGGACACAGTTTGTGGCCGTTTGGTTATTTAAACACCCATTGACTGCCTATGGGCACGCTATGCTGTAACCATCCCCACCCCCACAATCCTTTGCCCCTCCCTCTGCCCAAATCGCATCTTTCTGTGATGTGTTTGAGTTAGCTCTGTCAAGCAGTAACACACCTTGATGAATACAGCCTGCCCATGTTACTTCTTAGAAGCCTTCTGACAGGTAAGGACCTAATTGCAGCTGTAATTATACTATGGGTATAATCGGTGCAGGGTTTGAAATTGAGATTTGATAAGCAGGAGCTAAAACCAACCCCTGGTGTCATACATCACCCTTTAGGCAGGAGCTACCAGAGAGTAACAAGGACCTAAAAGAGATGCTACTTTAACATTTTGTGCGTTTTGTTTGAACCATTGTGTTTAAATGTGTTATAATTCTTCTTTATTAACATCTGAAATACTCGAAGTGAATGTCACATTTACATGTTTGGAAGGCACCAGTTGGCCCTAGAAGCCAAATGTAGCGTCTGGTAGCAGTTGGATTTAAGCCAACCAGGCTCAACTATGCTAGAAGCCGCAGCTAAATGGTTCCTAGCGCCCCTCAGTTTCGAACCCTGCAGTGTCTTAACTAAGTGTACCTTGAGCCACTTGATTAAGGTGTGTCCTTGCAGCTTGCACTGAAATCCTGTTAAAAACCAGCATTGCAAAGCCAGTAATTATGGCATGTGTGTAGATATGAATAGGCATTTGCTAGGCACTGCTTCTGCTTGTCGAGGTAATCCCACCATGTTCCAGCTGTTGCCATCAAAGGGCCATTTAGTACAATAATGCCAGTGCCTAGCAAATGCCTAAACCATGCCTACACAAGTATTGGGTTGGCCAATGCTTAATTCAAATATGTCCCAGTTAATGTCTGGGCCCCAGAGAAACAATCTTCCTGAACTAAAGACTTCCGAGTTCCAGAGCAAACTATGGATCACGTTGTTCAATGAACTCCTACGTATAGATGATCAGGGTATAATAAATATATTTACCCTACTCATGCATCCAGTTCATTAAGTAAGGCATTAAGAATGTTTGCCAACTGAACTTTGTTGAAGATCAAGCAATCTATCATGATGGTGCCCTTGTGTGTGTGTGTAATATTGGGAGTCTCCAGTTAATTATGAAAGGATGGATTTATTGTGTACGACCGTACAAATGTACTTTTCTAGAATATATGGTAGGTGTATAGCTATGAAACGTTTAATAGAAAGTAAAAAATTGAAGGCAGCATTTGGAAATGCAGACACATAGATGGGACATGTGGGAATCTCCCCAGCACGTGCCATTTTTTTCCTTTGCCTTACACCCAGTACAGGTGTCCCTTCCTAGCAACTAAAAACTAGATTTTAAAAAACAAAACTATTCTCTACTAGTGTTGGACCCATTTAAAAAAAAATCAATATTTAAAAAAACTTGTGCTCTACTTAATTGAGTTCTATATATTGTTGTACTATATTGGTTTGCGATTGTGTATTCTAGGTTTTCCATTAAACATTTCAGCAAACGGCTGTATGAAGAAGCAGATCGCATGTGGTCCTATGAAAATTAATTCTTCCCCTTGTAAGTGGGCCACTTTGTCGAACCGGCTCTCGTGAAGCAGGCCTACCGTCTTTCTAATTGGAAAGTAAAGCAACCCCA
Organism: Ambystoma mexicanum; assembly: GCF_040938575.1. Taxonomy (NCBI): domain Eukaryota; kingdom Metazoa; phylum Chordata; class Amphibia; order Caudata; family Ambystomatidae; genus Ambystoma; species Ambystoma mexicanum. The sequence continues at coordinate 155,160,054 of NC_090941.1, read as the reverse complement.
TATTGTAGCAATGACAAGCCCACATAGATTATTTAAATGTATTGTGTGTGTAATGACCTCATTCGCCTGTGTGCTGTTGAGTAACTGGATGCGGCACATTGATTTCCTTTCATTAAGGTCATGCACAGAAATAGCTGTTCTCTTCGTGCCGAGGAAGCTGTTTATTCAGTTCACGTGAAACATGTTTGTGGCCCGCCTCCTAGCTGATTCGACCAAAATGCTTTTTGCTTTAAAACCCACTCCTATGTATGAATGAACGTATTAAAATGTGATTTGCGAAAACTGCATTAGTTTCTTCTTCTCAAAACTTTAAGAGTTTGAAAGGAAACCATTAAGTAAAGATGGAACTCTACAGGCTTTTGAAGCATTTCCAGGCTGGTTGGCTCAATTGCCTACAGTTCCAGACTATTTGGAGGCTTGTTGATAGCAATCAATAAGGATCCACCTTCATCGAATGGCCAGGAAAACATAAATGGATGGAAATGTGCCATTCCAGAGGTACATATTGGGTGATCTGAAGGATAGAATGATGGTGTTAATGTAGCCAAGTCACGCAAGGCTTTGTATCTGCTGGAAGCCGCCACAATAATGAAAACATGAAATTTTCTTGGATCTGTTGCCAAATGCATCACATCAGATTGGTGGCCAGACAGTCCACATTCTGCATTACGAGCTCAAAGGATTCTGTCTTAATGGTAAGATGATCGTGGAGAAATAACATTTTACCAGGAACATTGATTACAAGCCCCTGGAGGTACAAAAAGGTTTCTTTCTAATTAATACTTTTCTCCCATACAATCTTCCAATTTTGAAATGGCTCCAGCCAGAGTCTGGATCATGAAACTTTCCATCACCACAAGAGAGCCTACTTAGGACTTAATGACTGGCTCTTTCGCACAGCCTCATAGATGCCACTGGCTCCAAAAGTGATGTAACTGATGGATAATTATAATACAGAGCTGCATGTGCTGTGAGGTTCCAGTGGTAAGGCTCGGACACATGGATGGTATGTTTTTGGGTATAGTCTTTTATTGAAAGTAAAAGGGTGAGGGTTTGGGAAACTTCTACCTAAAGCAAAGGGAGGTTTCCCTGGCTCAAAGGAACTAATGGTAACAGTCGGGATGTCCAAAGTCACGTCCCCAAAACCATCTCTGGCCCTCACCTTATAAACTGTGCACAGGGTGATTTTTCTCTGAATAAAATATTGTTAATCAAAGCAACATAAATGTTCTCAGCCGGTTTGGGTTTCAGAAGGATTCAAGAAATGTATTGTTCCAATACTAGTGTGCTGCTCCTTTCCCCTAGACTTCAAAAGGACAAGTGTCTTTCCAGTTTCTTCTTCTAAAAAAGAAAGGATTCTCCAAAAGTACAACACGTTCCTTAGTTCCAAAGTTCTAAACCCTTTTGGTTCCAATTTTATTTGGGTGTGAATCCAAGACTTGCAATACTTGAGTGGTCTTGGTATACTCTCCTGCCAAGACCCAGCTATCTTATATATGGTCTTTGTTTCAGGTATAAGCCTAAAGCTTTGGCTGTTTGACTAGAATCCCAGACCCTTTTATCCTCGCCCTCTCCTTTGGGTGCAGGTCCCAGACTCGCAATGGAACCTTTGGTTAATTTGGTTCACTTTTCTGCCAAACATAGTGTTCCTTGAATCCTTTATTCTTTCTGCTTCATATGGGTGCGGATCCCAGGCGCGCAATCGTTGTTTGTAATAGCCTGGTTCACTCTTCTTCCAAGCTTTCTGCTTTCCTTTGTCTCCGATGTCTGACCTCGGCTACCCCCAGCGGGTTACTGATTCTACGCATCTGCTGGGCAACACTCTTGATTTCATTTTTGCATCTGAGGGTTCTGTCTATCTCCCCTTCTTTCCCTATTATGTGGTCTGATCATTCTGCTGTACCATTTTCGATTCCTCGCTCTGCCCCTACTCAAGTTTTGAGGCAGGATTGCTGGAAGCGTAGCTGGCACTGTGTTTCACAGCCTGATCTTGTGGCTCGCATTGCTGCTCAGTGTGCGTCTGCTGACCTCTGTTCCTTGGCGACCCCGTTTTCAGCTTTTAGTAGTGTCCGATTCTATTGCCTCTCTAAAACTTTGTAAAAGGAAAACCCATCCTTCGGAACCTTGGTTCCCCAATGATTTAAAATGCGGCAGATTAGTGTGCAGACAGGCTGAAAGGAAGTGGAGAGCCTGCTACTGTGCTGCAGACAAGATTCATTTCCACAAAGTCACTGCTGCTTACTGGAAGGCTATTCTTCTTGCCAAACTTTATTTTTAGCGCCAAGATCGAGGGTGCCATTAACCAGCCCAAGGCACTATTTAACTTGGTACATTCCTGGTCTTCCCCAACTAAGGCCACCACCGGGCTTATACCCTCTCGGGGGTTTTGAGTTTTTCCGGTTTCTTTATTGACAGAATTGTCACTATTTGTCATAAGTGTGACTGCTTGTTTGCGCCCTGTATTACCTACCCACACTCCTTTCCATTTTACGTCAAATGCACTGTGGTCTACCCAGCCCTCCTGATAAGGTGCATATGATGCCTATTTACGCACAGAAATCTTGTCAATATGGCCCTTTTAATTCTTCCTTGAGTACCACTTACACAGGCTATTTATGGCAGCACCCCCCTAAATCATGGCACTCACTGGTGACAACCTAGCTAGCAGCAGCTTGCAAATCCACCCTTTACTTTAGTAATCGACACAGTTCCTTGAAAGAAGCAACTGGGATGAGTCCTGGTCTGTTTAATTTGTTTAACACTTTACTCTGTTAATGATTCTATCAAGATAATACTTTCTGAGTAATGTAAAATGGAATTTGAGTTTCAACTTTTTTTTAACTGCCTGCATTTTGTAGGTTACATTATTAAAGCATCTTGAATCATGAACATGCTTTTCACTTTGTTTTAGGACACGGGGAGTATTGTATAAAATGAAAGTTGTCTTAAACAAGGGCTGCATTCCTGCTTAATTGCCTTTAATAGAGGCAGCGCAGTTGTAGCAGCATGGGCATTTCATACTTGCTTTTCTTTTCATCACAGAAGTACACCAATTGCATAGCTAGGCATGTGGTCTGAACGTTAACTCCCTTTCTGACCACCCACCGCAAGCAGGTATAATGGATACAGGTAGAAGCAGTGCTGTATATATTTTCAGCGGCAGACTGTACCTGTATCTCTCCAGGACTGCTATATATTCTGGCAAAGTAGCCTAATTTGTCAAAGCTGCTATACTGTACGCATGTCATCGCACAATGCCATATATTCACGACAGGGCTGATGGTAGTCCTGCTAAGAAATGTGGGCATGATGCAATGTTTTGCGACAGTACCTGAATTTCTTAACAGAGCTGCTGTTAAAGCACAAACATGTGTTGATATTTTCTGCAGCAAGCTAAAGTACAGAGCAAGAACAGTGTCTAAGCTTTTCCCACCAACCTCAGACAGTGTGAGAAGATGGCCTTGCTGTCATATACTTCAATCCCTTCTACTCTGTCTTGCGCTTTTCAAAACATTTGCTTCTCCCATGTGCGATTACTGGGTCCCACTGCCAAAAATCTAGCACATTTCAAAGCCTCATTATGAATCTCCTGACTAATGTAGGATAGTCCAAACGGGCTTTGAGCTTTTGGCAAGCCATTTATGTTGGGCAAGCCTCACATGGAACTGGCAGTTCCCTAATCCTACATGCCTTTCAATGTCAACAGCCTGTTGGGAAAGGCAGCTTGGTGGGTCAATAACCATGCTGCAGAGATTATTGTGGAACCTGTTAGTTCAAATACTGTTAATAGGTGAGTTAATGAGTCTGCATCAGAGATGTGCGTTTAAGATGCAGGTAACATTCAATTGTAACACAGCTGACTCAACTTTCCACTTATGAAAAGTACTACTAAATGTTCAGTGATTCAGAACAAGCACAATTCAATCCAGATGCTGTACTTGTAATGTCTCATAACACACAAATCAGGTCTGCTATATCTGTGATTGCTCATAACACGCAACTCTTCAGGGCTGCTATAATTGCAATGTCTCAGAATACACACCTCATCAAGGCTACTATACCCATAACTGCCCAGAACACACATCTCGTATGGGCTCTCGTACATTTAATGGCACACAATGTTGGTAAAGCATCTACATTCAAACAAGTGCTGTGGCTGGTCAGACAAACCTCTAACACTCTATAATTCCCAGCCTAATGGCCAAAAGAAGGTTTGCACGCATCTAAATATAAGCACCCACTGATATAGCTGCACTACATTTTTAAATAGAAAAGGCATTTTTAGCTTTTTGGATATTTATTGGAGCTATGTTAGACAAACAGGAGAGGAAGAGGACCCCTGAACCTAAGCAATGCAGAAGAACAATAGCACAATAGGAGTTAGGTTTACATACACCCTGTGGGACTGTATGACATCAGCGGCTGAACACATCCCGGAGGGTGAGGAACGGGATGGTTTCCTGGCGATAGTGAAAGATGGGAAAGAGGCTATGGAGGAATGCCTCCAGTCAGGACTGGACACTGCTGATGGTGTAAGCAGGTCCATGGCATCTAGCACAGTCCTACGCAGTCCTACACGGTCCTACGTAGTTTTGCATGGCTGAGAAAATCTGGCTTTGCACCTGATGTGCCGTCCAGATTACTCATTATGTCCTTTGACGGCTTGAGGTTGTTCGGCAGCAAGGCGGATGAGAGTTTGGAGACACTGCAGACCTCGAAAGCTGCAGCGAAATCACTCTGCGCCGCTATAAGACAGCCTCAACAACACTCCTACGCAGGGTCATCTTCCTGGAGGAGTCGTCCCTTTCGTTTCTACTCCTGTTTTGGAAGAGGGAGGGGGCAGGCTAGTCGGAGGCCAACAGATAAAACCCCTTTGTGGTGGAAAGGGTAAAGGTGCTAGATCAGCCCCAAGCAGCGGCTACTACCCACTCTGCCACTGCTGCAAAGCCACTTTGAGGTCTTCACCCACAAGACCCCGGAATCACTCGGTATCTGAACGAATGGCGGGGCATTACGTGAGATGCCTGGGCGCTAGTGATAGTAACCCATGGTTACTGCATTCCTTTTCATCAAAGACCTCAAGATCATTCACCGGGACCCAACTCTGTAAAAGTTCCAGACCCGCTCCTTGTGCAGGAGATTTCAGCCCTGCTAGAAAACGGTGCAATAGAACATGTACTCGTAGCGGAAAGGAACAAGGGTTGGTACTCCCCTTATTTTCTCATCCCCAAAAAGGACACTGGATTTAAGAAATTTGAACATATTCCTCAGGAAGGACAAGTTCAAGATGGTGACCCTTTCTCAGATCCTTCAGGCTCTTCAGCTTCAGGACTGACTGGTTTCATTGGACCTTCAGGATGCTTACTTTATGTGCCAATCCATCTCAAGCACAGAAAGTACCTGAGGTTCGCGGTTGACGGTTCTCACTATCGGTTTCGGGTTCTGCCTTTTGGGCTGACTGCCGCCCGAGTATTTTCACCTAGCTGATGGCGGTAGTGGTAGCGAGTCTCAGTATAGGGGGGAATTCACGTCTACCCTTACCTAGACGATTGGCTAATTAGGGCAAGTTCACCCGGACGAGCCCAGGAACATCTGGCCATGACCTGCCACTTCTTGCACAGACTGGGCTTCTACCTCCATTACAAGAAGTCACAAATGATTCCAAGTCAAAGACTCCAATTCATCAGAGCAGTCCTGGATACTTCCTCAGGGAAAGCCTCGCCTCTCGAGGAGAGAGCTCGCCACATTCTGCAGATGGTAACAAAGTTTCAAAATGCCCAACATCTGCCGGCATTCGATTTTGTAAGTTTGCTAGGCCTCATGGCATCCTGCATTTTTCTGGTGCCAGAGGCCAGATTGAGGATGAGATCCCTTCAATGGGCCCTCAGGACTCAATGGTCCCCAATTTTCGGGGGAGATGTCAGATCTTATGCGAGTCCTGGCCAAAGTGGCTCAATATCTTCTATGGTGGCCCTGCAAGGAAAATATCCTCAAGGGAGACCTTTTTGGCAACCGTGGCCAGAGATAACAGTAGTGACGGACGCCTCACTCACTGGGTGGGGAGCCCACAACAACGATCTGACAATCGGCAGCCGTTGGTCTCCATCAGAGTCCAAACTACACATCAACCTTTTAGAGCTAGGGCAATCAAACTAGCGCTAAAGGCCATTCTGCCCTTTGTACAGGGAAAGAATGTCCTGATAATGACGGACTAAACAGTGGCCATGTACTACCTCAACAAGAGAGGAGGCGTAGGATCACTACCACTGTGCAGAGAGGCAATGCAGCTCTGGTTCTGGGCAATGCAAGAAGGAATCTCTATTGGCAGTTCACCTAGCCGGAGAGCAGAACACGGCGGCGGATGCTGTGAGCAGGCAGAGCAGTCGCTCGCAAGGGGAATTAGCTCAGGAAGTCCTTCAAGAGATCACCCTTTGGGGGACCCCTCAAGTGTATCTGTTCGCGACCAGTGTCAACAGGAAATGCAAACTGTAATGCTCAAGGGAATTCCCCCCCAAGAGGAGCTCTAGGGGACGCATTCGTGGTGTACTGGTATTTCTGCTACTATACGCGTTTCCTCCAGTCCCCGTGATTCCTCATGTAATCAGGAGGTTGAGAAAGTTCAGGAAAACCATGATCCTAATTGCCCTGGATTGGGCCAGGAGGGCGTGGTACATGGACCTTCTGGACATGTCCATCTGCCCTCCAATAAGTCTTCCACAAAGAGAGGATCTTCTCTTGCAAGAGGAAGGTTGGGTTCTCCATCCAGAGGTCATGACACTCGGCCCTCACGCTGAGATATAAGGATTGGGACCTCCTGGATGACGTAATGGAGAACTTGCTTTCGGCCAGGCGGCCAGCTACAAAATCCTTGTATCGGTGGTGTTGGAACAAGTTCAGTAACTGCAGGGATAAGAATGTGGATCCATATTTATGTAATACTCCTACAGTGCTTTCTTTCTTCTTACACTTGGCCAATTTGGGGCTCCTAGTTGATACTATAAAAGGATATTTGGCAGCGTTCTCTATCTTTAAGCGCTCCTTGGAGAGGTGTCCTATTTTGAAATGCCCTTGTTCATTCAATTCTTGAAAGGGCTGACAAATGTGTACCCTCCTATACCTTTTCAGGTGCCCATCTGGGATTAGAATTTAGTCTTAAAATGTCTTGTGTGTCCCTTTCGAACCTTTACATTCTTGCCTGTTAAGACTTCTCACTCTAAAAACAATTTTGTTAGTGGCTATAAAGTCAGCCCGCAGGGTGAATGAGTTGCAGGCGCTCTCTTGTAAGCCTCCCCTCACCATTTTCCATAGGGACAAAGTTATTCTATGAGTCCGACCTTCCTTCTTGCCGAAGATAGTCTCTGATTTTCCATCTGTCACAGAAAATCACCTTCCCTTCTTTTTACCCTCATCCACAAGCTAGTAAGGAATCGGTAAGATTGCACAGACTGGACCCAAAAAAGGGCTCGGTTTCTATATTTCTAGACTGGCAAATTTCCGTCCATGTGACCAACTATTTGTTGAGTATACTGGACACAAATTGGGCTTTGGAGTGTCTAAGCAAACTCTATCCAGGTGGATAATTCTAGCAATCTCGGATTGCTATAAATTGGCTGGGAACTCGCCTCCAGATGGGTTAAGGGCTCATTCAGGGGCATGACAACTTCCACGGCTCTTCAGAGGGGTGTCCTGTTGCATGATATTTGTGCTGCAGCCACCTGGTCGTCAATGCACACTTTTGTGAAGCATTACTGCTTGGACTGTACATCATATCAAGGAGGACTCTTTGCAAAAGCTGTCCTTCATTCAGTCCATGATTGAAATTTCTGGTACTCCCTCCTCCAAATTCTTACTGCTTTGGGAGCCTATCGAAGATGAGGAATACGTGGGAGGACACAATCCATTCGAAGAACAAGTTACTTACCAACTGTAATGTTCTTTCGACTGGATGTTCCTCCCGTGTATTCCTCATCGACCCTCCTGACCTACCCTTCCGTACAGGTTACGCCAGTTGCACTCTAACTTCCTTAAGAGCCTGAGGACTTTAAAGCCTGATCAACTGATGCGACCGTGAATACCATTAAAACAGAACTGAGTTAACGGGCACGGCTCGAGCCCTTCATACAGCGGATGGCGTTGAAGCTCGACGGTGGCCCTCAAGGGACTACGACTCTGCGGTCTCGAACACAGCACCCTCTGGTGATAAAAAAAAATCCAAAGCAGCAGAGCTGCGAGACAAGATATCTAAGATGATGAATACGTAGGAGGAACATCCAGTTGAAAGAATGTAACAGTTGGTAATTAACTTGTTCGTCTGCTGCAGGAAGATTCACGAGATGTGCTTCCTGCGACCGCTCGTTCCGAGCCTCTGACCCTCATGGACTCTGTCTTAAGTGACTGGGGCCTGTAAGGAACTCATGGTGGCAACAGTAAAGACAGATAAAAGTGATGACAGTTCAAGGGTGTTAAGTGTATAACAGTTGAGAAACGCCTAATCTAAAACAAATCGAAGATGGGAGCAAGATACGGCCATCAGAAAATAGGGCAGTCCTAGTGGCGTCTTGTCAAATAAAAGAGCCTATACTACAAAACCTATTGCCAATCCTTACAACGAAGTTACAAAATAATGTGGGACAATGTTCTCAAGATAAGAAAGAAGTGTTCGCCAAATGAAGTCTGGAGGGTATGGCTGGATCGCCATCCCCCATGTTTTTAGCATGGGACTAGCCAGCACCTTTGAGCACAGCACACTCCTGGAACTTGCCAGCACAAGGTTACAGTTCCTTTCAATGATGCCAGAACCTTCCGGGGCCAAGTTTCTTTTCCTGCAAAAGTCTCTTGCCTTAGAAGGCCGGCTGTACCAAATAATAAAGTTCCTTTGTCAATCTTTCACCTTGGGCGACTGCTCCTCGCCCCTTGGATTCCCTGCAGCCAGGCTCTGATCCTTCCTGCAACATTGGCCTCCCTCAATCGGTTTCACTATAGCCTTTCATTCCAAAACGTATCACTTAACAGTTCACAATTCTCATTTTGCAGGCATCCCTCTGTCCGGTTCACATTTGCCAGTTTCACAGTTCAATCGGTTTTCTCACTTTCGGGTGTACAAGGGGTTTAGCTCGACCCTCGTAGGACCACTTTGACACTTCCATTAAGCCTCTCGTAAGGCCTCTTGGTGTTCGTAGTTTCACCAAAACTAAACCCCAAAAAGGCTTCAGTCAGTCATTCAAATGAGCACCTCCGCGACGCCGGACGACTCTGCTTCTGAACCTTTTACTAGGGTTTCTTTAAAGTTCAACAACACAAGTTATTTGTCCAACAAGGTTGGCGCCTGCAACCTTGGGCCCAGCTTAATTTGGTTTCACTATCTGTCTCCTCCGACTCACTGGCTGTGCTGAACTGCTAGTCTCTTGTCCCGGGAGTCGATGACGGCACCACAGCGACAAGCGCTTCTCCCTGCTTTGACTATCAGTGTGGTAGGGCCCGGTGTGCCATTGACACCTGTTGCACCACATGCCAGCCAGACTTCTCGGTCTTATGATTTCCCTTTCGGTGGCTTTGCGGGTCTGAGGTTAAAAGGCCAAGGGCAATTTCCTCCTCGTCGTCCCTCCAGCTCTCTCCGCCTTTGTCCACTGTTTGAACTGCCGGTCCGGAATAGCTGCTTTCGTGCATTCAGCCTTGCTCGACGTGTACTTTTGTGCTCTGCGTTTTATCTTTGTAGGGAAGGGAAATGGCTGTCAGGTGTGCATAGTTTTTGTCAATTGCCTGACTCTGGTGTTGGGATGTCATGTAAACTGCTCGGGTTTTAGTCTGTTGTCTGTCACAGTGTATGAAAGTGTTTGTATTGCAAAAAGGGGGCGGGGGTGGAACTTCTGAATATCCTATCGGGTAAGATGGGAGGGGAAAGGTGTTGTAGGGAAGGGGTACCGCGTCTCACCAGTTTGTCCCACTTTCACTCCCTCAGGAAGCCACATCAGGTGATCCTCCCACACTGGTCCACCCCCAGGAACTGGATCCATTAGTGATGGCCGTGACCTGCCCACCTGGATGACAGATCCCAGGGGACTAGCGGGTGAGACACCTTCAGGTTTCTCACAGGCCCGACCATCGCTGGGAGGGGTGCATGGCTTGCAGCGCTCTCGGTCACAGGGTATTGAAGAATAGTTGGTTGCGTTGGAGGGAGATATTCTATACTTCGCCTCCAGCGCACCTTAAGGACTTTGTCTCTAGGACCTCTCGTCAAGACAAGGTAGGCCCTCAGTTCAGCAAGGCTCCCCAGCATGGCAACTCCTTCTCAGGAGTTCCCACAGGCAAGGGTTACTCTGATTCAGGTTCTGGCGAGCCTGAGGCCTCTAAGGCTACCATCTCCCAAGCTGAGGGACCCAGGGGCTCTTTCAGGGCAGACCTTAGGCCGTCAAGACTAACTGTTCCCAAGCCGAGGGGCTCCGGGGACCTACCGGGTTGTCCTCTGAGGGATGATGAAGTTCATCCTCTTTTCCGACTCCAAGGGGAAAAGGGATCATCTGGTTCCACCTCCAAGAGTCTGTGCTCTGCATGATTCAGCATGACTACCGGCACAGGTGCTGAGGGCGCCCAGCCTACCGGTGCTCGCTCCGAGGTGTCGGGGCATTAAGACAGCCGGCCGAGGGCCCAGCACCTATCAGAGTGATCTGAGGTTGACGCTTCTGTATCCTCCCATGTCTGAGCCCTGGCGTGGCTTGGGGCCTTGGCACCTGCCTGCCCATGGCGTGGCGCAAGGTTCCTAAATGGCGGATAGGCAGGTGGCAGAGCCTGCTAGGCCGGTGGCCGTTTTGGATTCGACTCCGGGTCGGGCCGTGCTCTCGCCTAGTGAACGAGCCTTGCAAGAAGGGTCCAGTCCCCTTCCCTCTGGAAGTGGCAGAGCACTGTATGGTACATATATCTGGTCTCCTTGGGGGTAAATCTACCCATCACAGCTTAACGACTACATGCCTCATGCGCCTCAACGCTTTGACCAGCGGATCCGGCGAGTAGCGAGGACTGCTTCTATGAGCGCTTCCTCCTCATGCGTTCCCCTGGGATGGGGGGGGCGCTCCTGAAGGATATAGTGAAGGTCATCCCGGAGGTGGGGTCTACCTAGCCTCCTCCTCTGGGCCCTCCACTGGTTCCTCCAGCTCTCCCAGTGCTGGTCCCTCACCTGGTCCAAGCCCTACAGGTTGTTCAGACCCCTTTGCCACCTCCTGTACCACCAGCGCTCTGGTACAGTGGGCCTAGGGGTGGGGGGCGACCCCACCGGCATCTGTTGTGTCCCAGAGCCCAGACTCCCCTCCGCCTGTAAAAAGGGGGTGGGGGGGCGATTACCAAGATGACGCCCAGGACTATGAACCCTTGGCATCCATTAAGGCCTTTCATGACCGCCTTCAGTGCCTGGTGAAATTCTTGGTGGGTTTCTGAAGAAGCCCCCAGGAGGAGAGAGTGCGAACAGAGGTTTTGGGCAAGCGCACCACGATCTGGTCCGGCATCCCACTCCAGAAGGATGTCCTGCAAATGGTGAGAAAGTTCTGGGAGAAGTCCAGGGCCATCACCCAGATGAAGAGTTTGACCTCATGTTCAGGCTGACGGACGGGCAGCCAATGCTCCTGGCCTTACAGCCACATTCTTCAGTGGTGGCCTCACTATATTCTAAATTATAGTCTTGTTCGTCTTCCTCCACGAGAGCCACCTCCAGTTGTCTTTCCGAGGAGGACCAGGTCCTTAAGTCTTTGGGCAAACGCTGTTATGCCATTTCAGGACTGCATCTGCGGCAAGCCAACGCAGACGCCCTTTTAGCTGCAGCTAACCAGAAGTTGTAGCAGGAGCTTGGGGTTTCTGCCTGACCTCCCTTTGGAGAGACAAGCCTCATTGAAGTCCGGTCTGGTGGTTGCCTGGGCTGTTGCACAGGACCTCATGGAGTCTACGGTCTCTCATATTGACACAGCCAGGCGAGGGCTGTGCCCGACTGTCAAAGATGAGAAGCACGGCATGAATGCTCGCCACAAAGTTCATCTGACGTGCAGGAGTTGATCCTGGATCTGCCCTTAAAGGGCGTGGACCTTTTTCATTCATCAATCCATGACAAGTTGACAAACCTCCAAGTCCTTGGCCATCCTGCAAGGCATAAATTAGTTTCAAAAATTGATTAGCCGAGTTTCCTTATTATAGTGAAACAAACCCATTTGTTTAGCAATGGTATACTAATATTTTTTATGTCACCAGAAGTTGTTTGTACCCAAGGCATAAAACAACCAACAATACAGCATTTTTGTGTAATGCTGAAGTAAGCTATTCGTGAAAGAGTCGAGCCTTGCAAATTCTTTAAAATTCTGCTAGACCTGCTGGTCTATTAAGTTAATTTACCTACTCGGCCTAAGAGAAATGAACTAGACACTTGGCAACGGATGACAAAAAATGTAAATGCACATTCTTTAAAATGGTGGTAGTTACCAAAACCACACTTTGTTTGGCACACTGCTGCTGCTACCCAGAGGCAAGCCATGCACAGTGAAACTTATTTGACATTTACTGCAAAGTAAATATTAAATTAAAAGTTTCAAAGTCCCCTGCAAATGGTACTCGCCCTTCATAAAATATACTTGACTATGCGAGTGGATGAGTAGATTTTGCGTGCCCTGGATGAGTGTCCGTGAAAGGTTAGCTCCATGAATGGACACAAATAGATGCGATAAAAAGGCTCTGTAAATAGTTTGGCCAGCCCTTATGTTTGTGCTGTTATACAAGGCAATCATCCTAGAGCAAAGTGAGCTCTCCCTCTACCATCCTCTCTTCCTCTTCGTCAGATCGGGTCCTTATGAGGGAGGTCCTTTCGCTCTTGGAGATGCAGGTGGTGGAACCTGTTCCTCGGTCAAACAGGGGCTCCGGTTTCTGCTCCAGGATATTTGCGTTACCCAAGAACTACCAGGCTGGCCTGAGGTTGGTGCTGGACCTGCCATTTCTCAATCTGTCTTTACCGTTCGAACGTTTCGAGATAAATCCTGCACACGAAGCAGTCTCTCTGTGTGCAGGGGACTGAATGTGTTCTCCTAGAACTCAAGGATGCGTACCTGCATGCCCCCATCTACCTGCTGCATCGGAGGTTTATGCGGTATGTCGTACCACTTCCAGTACAAGGTGCTGCCTTTCAGCCTGAACTCTGCCCCTCACAAAGTTGATGAACGCAGTGGTGGGTCTCCTCTGCTTGGAGGACCATCACCTATACCCTTATCTGGGTGAATGGCTGGTGAGGGCGGATTCACCCGAGGGTGTGGTACACTGCTGTCAGAGATGGGTGCATATCCTTGCTCTGGTTAGGGGAGAACCCCAGTTGGTAAGTCAGTTGTGTTCCCCCCCCCCCCACCCCCAGGATCTGGTCTTCCTGGGGGTGTATTTGAACACAGCCGTTCAGTGGGTGTTCCCCACGCACGAGAGGCTCCCCTCCCTTCGCAAAGCAATAGGGCACTTTCTGTGGCTTATGGACATCTGCATGCTCAATGTGCAGCACGCCCACCTCAAGATTGGGTGCCTCCAGCTCCACCTGGCGGCCAATTGGGATCAGGATACGGGGGTCTCAGTTGGACAGAGTTCCAATAACACCACTCCTCCGGCCTGATCTTTGCTGGTGGTTGGACTGCAATGTTTCCGTGGGGGTCCCCTTTACCCGACCGAAGCCCACCCAGGTGGTGATGACGGACTCCTTCCTTTCAGCTGGGGGGCTACTCTGGAGGACTATGCGATTCATGACGCATGGTCCAGGGCGGAAGCCCTCCTACATATCAATCTGCTCAAGCTCAGGACAGTGGGTCTGGCCCTCAAGTCTTTGCTGTCCCTCATAAGGGAAAAGTCGGTTCTGGTCAGGACGGACAATTCTACAATGCTTTACCCAAACAAGCTGGGTGCCTCCCCCTCCCTCCCGAATGGAGGCTGTAGCGATCTGGTAATGGGCCTTGACAGAGGGACTTGGATTTCTGCAGTCCATTCTCCCTGGAGACAGCAATGCAGAAGCAGACCAGCTGAGCTGGTTGAGGTTCAACACCTACGAGTGAGAGTTGCACACTGACTTTGTTCCCCATGTTTCATCGTTTGGGGACTGGGGTGTTCACGGACCTGGACTTGTTCGCTTCTCCTCAGAATTCAAAGTGCGCCCAGCTTGCTTCATGGGCAGGCTGGGGGTGTCTGGTAGTCTTCCAGATCTGTTGGTGCTGGTGTTATGCATTGCCACCCACCCTCCCCCCTTTTGCAAGTACCGTGCTTCGGTGGGCTGCAGCCTCATCCTGATTGCCCTCCACTGGCATTCGAGAGCCTGCTTTTCAGATCTGCTGCAGTTGTGCTCCCAGGGTCACATCCACCTTCCGATCCCAAACGGGGGCTTCCTGGCGCAGCAGGGTGGGGCAGTGGAACATCCGGACTCGGCCAGGCTGGTGCTGGCAGCCTGGTTCCTGACCAGCTAAGGCTTCAGCATGCTCAATTTTCAGATGACAACTGGGACATCGTTCAACAGGCCAGAAGGCCCTCTACTATGGCCTAGTACAAGAGTAAATGGACTACGTTCTGCAACTTGGCTTGTGACATGGGTCTGATCCTGTCCTCTGGATGATGTACTGGCTATTTCAGCACACCAGGCTCTTTCGGGAATTCAGGTGGATACTTGCCGCACTTATTTGGCGCCCATCAGAGTTTACAAGAATTCCCCATAGCAGGGGTTTTTGGTGGCCTACCCAGTGGTTAAGGCCCACCTCAAGGGGGTTGTCTAGGCTTTTTCCTCCGGTGCATAGGCTGCATCCAGTCTGGGACCTCAGTGTGATTCTGGCGGCTTTGCAGCGCAAACCCTTCAAGCTGATGGGCTCCGGACATCTGGCTGGTAACGCTAAAGACTGTTATACTGGTAGCTCGCAACTCTGCATGCAGGGTGAGTGAGCTGCAGGCATTGTATTCCTGCAAGCCCTTCACCGCGTTTCACAACAAAGTCATCTTGTGCACTTACTCAAACTTCTTGCCCAAGGTGGTCTCTCCATTTCATCTGAATCAAGAGATCTGCCTGCCTGTGTTCTACCCGAAACCGCAGTCCGAGGCAGAGAGGGCCCTATATTCCTTGGACCTCAAGAGGGTCCTCACGTTTTACCTCTTGGACAAAATCCTTCAGGAAGTCAGAGGCATTGTTTCTCTTTTGGGGGCTCCTACCACAGCTGTCGGGTTGCTAAGGCTTTCATCACCTGTTGGATGGTTCAAGCCATTTCGGCGGCGTACAAGGCCATGGGCAAACCAGTTCCTGAGGGTATTCGTGCCCATGCGGTCAGAGCGAAGGCCATGGCCGTCGCCTTTCAGAGACATGCTTCTTGGACATTTGGACGCCGCCTATACACGTTTCCAGGCGCGGGGGGGAGAACATGGGGAAAAACAAAGTAGAAAAAAATCGTTATATTGACCTTGTGACCATCCTAGCATGCAAATGCATGAACAAGGAGGTGATGTAAGTGCAGGGGGGGACTGGGTAGAGGGAGAGGTGCAGGAGTGGGGTGCAAGTGCTGGGTGGGCCAAGGTGGTAAGTGCACAAGGGAAGGAGGGGGCACGATTGGTGCATTGGACAGGTAGGACCAGATTGGACTAGTTGGAAAAAGGTGCCTGAGGGCAAGTGCTGGCCTGGAATGCTGAGAGGACTGGTAGGGGGTGGTCTGGTCTCTGTATGACTCTGAAGGGCAGAGTTATGATTATGATTCATCGTTATCTTTTCTATTCTTCTATTCTAATTCTATTCCATTATTAGAATTAGAACATCCCTTCACTGGAATATTCAATTCACTCAGTTTAATTAATTAGAATGACAAAAAAATTCTCAACATGTTTCAGTCCTCTATGTGGGTCTTGGGACTTTCTTCAGGAGTGGTCAATGTGAGGGGTTACAAGTGGGCTTTGGCCAAGTTAGGAATCCTCTGGCCTTCTCTTAGAGATGATAGTAACTGTTGATAAAGAAACGATAAAAAAGAATCAATTTATGTTTCTTCCGACATCTTTAAAAGTGTCAAAGAAGACTACAGAGTGCTATTGGTTACCTGGTCTTCTTAGTGTGCAGGGTTTCTTGATTAGCAGGCGAAAATTTGTCCACATAGGTTGGGCGTTATTTTCTTACGAGGAAGGATCTTCCTACAGAATCTGCAAACAAATAAATGTTTTATTTGCAAGAAAGTTTCTTACAGCCTTCAGGTTAAAAAACGCAATGCATTCTGGTGGTCGTAGTTCCTTTGAGGGCTCATTTAGTTAAGAGGTGTGGTATCCTTTCAGTAGTGATAGGTACTCGTTTATATAGATTTCTAAACGTTGTGGCGAAACCTTAGTGGCATTTCCATTGTGCATAAACTCTTAGAAAAGGTCGCGTGTTGCCCGCTTACCATTAGGTTTAGTCCAAAAAGCTCTCTTCGTGGTTTTCCTTGCCGCTGGGTTTTGCGGATGTGCTAATAGTTTTCTAGCTTCTGTCTTGCGGCTTCTACAGGTGGTTTCTGAAAACAAACCACAGGGAGTATGTCCATTAGTTATAAAGGGATTCCTGTTTTCCGTTACTGCAAACAGATCGAAAAAGGCTGCAGTTCAACCCTTCTACAGCTGTTCTCAAGCTAAAATTTAGCAAATCAAATGCTGTTATATCTTACTTCTATTTAGCTCAGTATTCGGAGCGGGTTACTGCGTGTGTAGTGATTTACCTCTTACTTGATCTCTTGATATACCCAATGGTGCCGCTGAGGGGTGAAATGGTATCCCTGTGAGCTGGTGTATTGTAGGAGCTGCAATTGGCTCCTTCTGCACGATCCTACTTCATAGGAGCTCGCACTTGTTGTGGTTCGTGGCTACGTTTCGGCCGCCATTTTAGGAGCTCTAAATATAGCTCTCTAGTTGTCCTTTTTTAATGTTGTTATAATTAAAGGACCTCTAGTCTTTTTAATCCTCTAACTCTGCCACTGACAGACGAAAAATGATTATAAATTGAGACGGTCAGATTTTTAACCAATCTATAGACTCATTGAGTCCTATTTCATCACTTTTTGTTCTAAAAATGAGTGTTCTTTTTCAAGCAGAATTCTGCTTTTTGTATTATGATCTCTCCCTTGTACCATTAATAAAACGGTCCAGCTGAAATTTTCATAACCGTGTTGTGCTTCTCCAAAATGTTTTACTAGAGGAGCATTGATGACTTTATTTTTCAAACAACTTTTATGTTCCAGCATCCTGGTTTTAACCTTCCGGTTTGTTTTCCCTATGTAGTGTTTATTACACGGACATGTAATCATGTATACTACATATTCAGAGTTGCAGTTAGTCATTAGCTTTTGTTTCCAAGGGGTGGGTAGCCCTATGTCTATTTCTTTGGTTTTGTCGGTTAATTTACACATTGCACAATTAGTGCATGGGTAATGTCCACTTATAGGTTTTAGTCCCCAGGTTTCAGTAAGGCTCAAGGTTTTGATTGGTTTTTCTTTAAGTTTGTTGCTGCTCACTCTCTTCCCAATTGTCTTAGATTTTTTGTATGCAAAAAGAGGAGCTGGAATCCCTTCGAGAAAGTATTGACACATACTAGCATGTCTTGTTGAGGTTGTTTAATTTTTACTTCTAGGAGGGCTTCCCTGTTGTTGTTCGCCGCTCTTTTGGCTGACTTTTTAATCAGTGTTTTAGGGTATCCTCTCTGTTTTAATTTGGCCGTTAGATTTTTTGCTTCTGTTTCAAAGTCTGCATTTTGGCTACTATTGAGTCTTAAAAATTGGCCATATGGAAGGTTATCTCAAGTGTTTTACGTGATGGCTGGAGTAGTGTAATAGAGAATTTTTTTCTGTCTTTTTATGGTAGGGTTTGACCAATAGGCGCCCATTCTCATGGAAAATAGTGAGGTCTAGGCAGTCGATAGAAGTTTTTTGAATGTTCATGGTGAATTGTAGATGTGGATTACAATTGTTTAACCAGATTAAGAATTCCTCTGCTTTTTCTACTGTTCCCACCCAAATTAACAGGACATCATCAATATATCTCGCCCATGAATGAATATGCGCTTCAAAAGGATTTGTTGTGTACAGGTGTTTTTTCTTGAAGAATTCTACAAAAAGGTTGGCTAGGCTCGGGGCCATCGTAGCCCCCATTGCTGTCCCTTCTATTTGTTGGAAGTAGGAGCCTTGAAACTCGAAATAATTTCGTGTAAAGGCTATTTCTATACACCACATAATGAACGAGCTGGGTACTGGGTCGTTGTCAGGTCTATTGAGTAGAATTTCGCTGATCGTTTCAAGTGTAGCTTGTTGGGGAATGTTAGTATATATGGATACAATATCTAGACCTATAAGGAGTGTTTTAGCGGGATCATACGGTAGGTTTTCATATTTGTTGATCACATCTTTGGTGTCTTGAGAAGTTTCTGGAACTAAGATCCAGCTCAAGTATGCTGGGAGGAGGGAGGCTGTTCCAGAGGGAGGAGCCAGCTGAGGAGAGGGGTCTACCGCCCACTCTCTGCTTGGAGAAACGTTTGACCTGCAGAGAGTTGGAGCCAAAGGAATGGAGGACTCTGGCTGGGAGGTATTTAGGGAGGGAAAGGTGGATGTAGTGAAGTCCCAGCTAAGGGTTGGCTTCATTAATTCAAAGGACACACTGCGTGGTGATAATCAAATTCTGCAATATTCCTCATACTCAAACAAAAAGGAAAAACAAAGTCGCTTTAATCATTCCTTGTTACTTTGAACGCATCCTACCAGCCAAAGATGGCCTCATCCTGAATAGATGGAACGTTTTGTGTTTATTACATCCCGTCCCAAATCTAAGGACAATAGTATTGGATGACATTAAAACTGTGGCATTTTTGGAAGAAGCAATGTATGATCCTGCGATTTTTCACATCCAGTCCACAATGATTTGTGACATGTTGAGTGCAATCCACTCCGATATTAGGAAATTAGAGTAGATGGTGGAGACGAGGAAAATCGTCATAACCCAATGTCATAACTCAATGTCCAGTGAGGAACGTGCTCAACATGAAAAATCTAAGGCGACGAGCGCACATGTATAGATCAGCCAAAGTGGACACATTGAATAATGCGGATTCTCACAATCCCAGAACTGAGGCTTCCATGGGATGCACGCCCTTAGGTGATCGAAGGATAACCACTGCATGTAATAACACTGCATGTACTAACAAAGCAAGTGAAGCAAAAAATAAGAACATTGAACCATGGTCTGCAGATGGAAAACCCGATAATTGGAGTTGGATTGCCAGTGCTCTGGGTGGATGCAATTACAGCTAACGTCAAACCGCTTCCAAAGAATCTGCATAGCATATCGGTACATGGAACACAAGGGGGTATGCACATCTGCTTAACAAAAATTATCTTGAACTGAAGTCGATGGACATTCTGTGCCTGCAAGAAACCTGGCTTGCAGAGGCACCAATTGTGGAAGGTTATGAGATTACTATAAATCCCAAAATAAAAAGAATAAAAGGCCGGCCGAGTACTGGCTTGTTGACGCTGGTAAAGAAGAGTGGATGCCGAGTTCTCATTACAAATAACTTCTCTCCCTTTATACAACTGTCTATGATTAAATTACCGGCTCAACTGGAAAGTATTGCGAATAAAATACACATTTTAAACGTGTACTGAAGCATCTAGCTGTCAGAACTTTCCTGTTCATTGACCAAATGTCTGAGATCATTGAAAATATCAAATCTATGGATCCATGTTCAAACATATTGTGTGGTGATCTAAACATTGATTGTGCATTAATCAGCACACCTGAAAAGCCCAAAACAGGAGGAGCTAAAAGTAGCAACAACATGGCTGGAAGAAATGGAGGCAAGGGACTTACTATTGCTAAATGGAAACCTAATCGACGACATTCCTCAACGAGCCACTTGGAAAAGGAATCAACAGGAATCCATTCTTTACTTTTTTGTGTCAGGCCGAATTGCCTAGAGAATTGCTACATTGTATGTCATTCACATGAACCAGAGTGATCACAATCTTGTAGAAATAACTCTCCAGGGAAAATCAAACTGCAGCACAAACAATTGGTCTCGTGCAATAACTATAGAGCCCGGCAGAAATGGCATGCGGATAGACGCAAAAAAAGTGGATCACATCCCAATATCTTTGCAAAACGTCACAAACAAGAATAACCGAGATACAATAGAGCATTGTACCTTGTTAGATCAATATAGAGAGAGCACTATAGGCCTGCGCAAAACGATGTTTGAAAAAACGACATGCTTATGACGTTTAGGTTCTAACAAAGAAAAGAGAAATCCAAAAAATACTATCTATGATGAAGATCGGCGCAGAGCATAGACAAACAGTCAAAAAAGGTCAAACAAAGGTACAAAAATGCGTTCATCTCACACAGAGACAGCGCAACGCAGAGACCATGATGAGTCCTGTGTCCCATTAAAAACTCTTTTGGAAACTCCTAAATGACACCTCTGTGCCCCAGCATGCTATTGTGAGCAACATGGTCTCAGAGTCCCAGTGGGTACATCACTATAACGTGCTTTTTGCGAAGCATGGCGGGATAGAAGATCCAGAACTTCCGGTCCTGATGCAATGTAAGATCCAAATCGAGAGAGAAGACATCTTGAAGATCAGCCAAATAAGCTCCTTTTGAGCCCCAGGCCCTGATGGCCTCTCAAATCACATGCTTAAAGAAAACCCTGAGAAGTGGGCCAACTTTTGTAGCTTACTGTTTAGCTTAATCTGGAACAATCGTACTATTCCAGAGTCCTGGAGGGGTGCAATGGTGGTGCCCATATTTAAAAAAAAGTCCTAAGATCAGAGCCAAAGAACTATCGCCCGATTGCACTTCTCAACGTCATCAGCAAAATCTTTCGTACACCACTTCAACATCATCTGAGAGCATGCATGAAAACCTTGCGCACATATGATCCAAGGCAAACTGGGTTTGTTAAAGGCGTGGGCTGTGGGTTGAATTTGCTTATAATCAACTTGCTGAAGATCGAGGCAATTTGACAAGGAACAAAAATATAGCTAGCGTTTATTGACCTGGCTCACGTCTTTGACAGTGTGAATAGGGTACTTTTGTGGCCAAAATTGATAAAATTGAACAGCAAGTTTGATTAGAGAACTTAAAGAGCTGCCTTCAGGAACCGAAATAAAAATTTGGCTCGATTGTGCGGGAACCCTGTCTGCCGATTGTGCGGGAACCCTGTCTGCCCCTATGAAGACCTATAGAGGTGTCAAACAGGGATGCCTGTTGGCTTCCATATTGTTCAACCTGTTCATATCAGCTGTCAGTAGAACCCTGGGTGAAGTTGTGTTCCCACCTAAAATCAACGGGAACCATCTTGACTGGATGTTATACGCTGTCGATCTGGTTCTTTTAGATGCTACCCCTATTTGCCTTCAACAAAAACTGTCAGCGTTGGAAAAGTATGTTGATGATGAAAATGAGTTTAAGATAAACCCTGCAAAATCTGGAATTTTAGTCCTCCAAAATCTAGGAGGTCAAAAGAACATCTAAAAAGAAGCCTCAGTGGACTTGGGGTATAAGAACCACTAAAATGCGTGAACCCAAATGCAGTATCTTGGTATGTGGATCAACAGTAGTTTCAATGATGCTCCCTGGGTGGAAAAGGTGAAAGCAAAACAGCCCAAGGCCTGGTAATAAACAAAAAATACGGCAAATTCTCACTAAAGCCAGTAGTCTACTTTTACAAGCAAAAAGTTGTGCCAGCCTTGATCCATGGAGCCGAATGTGTACTGGGCAGCTAGCACGCACTGTGGGCACTGTTCAAAAATACATTCTGGAGAAGTGTTGTGGCTTCCAAGGGGATTACCAACTGCGTGATTCCGATATGAGCTGGGGCTCACATCTCTAAATGCGAGGGTGGCATGGAACATGTTTTCGCTGTACAGAAAAATGACTGCTGAAGATCGGCCACCACAATTCGACATACTTCATAACCCAAGAGGCATATTGAATGAAACGTCTATGGCAATGGGCTGATCGGTGTGAAAACTTCCTTGTGGAGCTTAATACTGATATCACACTGCAAGCAAACCCAAACTCAGTAAAAAAAATAAAACTGACTACAAGACTGGGTACATACTGTAGATCAGAGATCACGCCACAGATTGATGCCAAATGTTGCGCTGGAGACAAAGGCACTGAACAAGCTACCAAGCTATTTCGAGAAGTTCCCAAGTCGAAATCAAATGGACACATTTATGAAATTCCAGCTTAACCTATTTGAAACCAAAGAAACGCAATGCTTGAGAAAAAATAAACTTACCAGCAGACCTGAAGTGTAGATTATGCAATAGCGCAGATGAAATTCTGAAGCAGTTAAACTTGTACTGCTCAGCCCAGGCATTTGGGAGCCCATATACAAGAAAGATCCTCCATGTGTGGTGAAGATTGGTGGATGGTGCGCTCAGATGGAACAAACAAAAAATTGACCTATGCACTGATTTTCTACTTGGAGCAAGTGAATGACCTGTTGACAAAAGATGCCATGGAGATGAAAACGAAGTCATGTTTAGGAAACATCAAAAAGCTCCCAGCTGTTACTTTACTAATTTGTAAAGCTTAACACTTGAGGATGATTTGTAAATACCAATTGCTAAGTGATATCTAATGAAATGACGTAATGAGAAATGTGAAGTTTGTAGTGTATTTTAAATGTTTGTAATAAACTAAATAAAAGTCGTCCCAGGCCCCAGACAGCCTTGTGGATGATGCAAGGGATCTTGAATTTGATGCTTGCCGACACCAGGAACTAGTGGAGAGACCTTAGGGAAGGAGAGCTACGGTCCTTGGGCTTGAGGCCAAAGATAAGTCTTGCAGTCCTATTTTGGATTAGTTTAAGCAGGCTCAGAGAGTTAAAGGGGTAGATTGTGGAAGAGTTGTTGCAGTAGTCCAGTCTAGAGAGAACCAGGGCTCTGGAGATGTTGAGCTTCCTTCCTTCCTCCTTTCTCACTCACTCTTACCTCTCACTGCCTCCCTCTGATCTGGTCAACCCTCGTACCTTCAGCGTTGCAGGGTCTCCTCCAGTGAGGATATCAGCTCTTCAACGCGACTCCGTCCCTCACTGACATACTCGTGTCAGATGTTTGCCTCTGCGTATGTTTTCTCCTTCTCCACTTAAGGGTCGTTGGTCCTCTATTCTTGCTCCTGTAACGAGAGCAGGCATATTGTTCACTCACCAAAGGTTGTCAAACAGTTGTAAAGTTAAGCATTACCTTGAGCCGAACACGTAGAGGTATTGTCAGTATTACTTACTCCCATGTAGACCGATAATGTCTTCTGTATGTGGAGTTCCCTGTGGGAGTCATTGTCCCCTTGAGGGGAGTCAAGAACAGTGAGGTCCTGCTTTTCCCAAACCCCTAGGGATGCTTTTGCTTAGAGTTCACCTCCGTAGCCTCAATGGGGAGGTTCCTGCTTGGGGGGGGGGGGAGGGTGGTGGGGAAGGGATGAATACCCTGCATTCTTCACAGTTGACACGTTTGCCACAGAATAGCTGTTTGTTTTGCTTTGAGGATCAAAATCTAAGTCTGTGTTACATAAAATCTGACTTTGTCAATTCTAAGGGTGTCCCAGATGGACACCTTCAGACTAGTAGAGTCTGAGTACTCTTGGCGAAGGTGCAAAAGCCTGTCAGAGAGGTTGTTGGAAACCCTCCAAAATAGTCTTGGTCGAAAGTCACTCCAGCAACACTGAAAGCAAATGGAACCTTTCTTTGTAGAATCATGTACCAGAAATTCGGCAAGGTATGTGTACAATGTTGAAACATAAGGAACAAAACAGTTTGCAGAAGTCTTCACATTTCCTGTACATTATTGATTTTGAACAGACATGAGCACGGGGGAGATAGAAAACTGCTGGTGCTTCAAAGAATCTATGCAGTTTTTCCACTGCACTTGACCGTAAATTGCACCAAACCAATACTTTTAGGGTGGTTGACGTATGCCTTGTTTACCCAGCTTTATGCAAGGGAGCCCCTCCACCCCCTCACATAATATGAAATGGGCCCTTCATCCTACTCAGTTTCCCGGAGTTTAATGTTACAGAATGCCTTAAAGGATAGTTCCGGGACTTTTTTTTTATTGTCCCTACGGTTCGGCCATGTGTTTTTAAGCATAACTCGGTAGATCGTAGAAAACTTTCCTATGGACCTTACCCGACTTTTCGTCCATTAACGCACTCGAAATCAGCCGCCATTTTCTGATAATCCTATCATTTCCCCCCATCGACCTGGCTCACCTGCTTTTGCGGCACTAAATCAAATCCCCCGCCCCTGAAACAGACTTTATCAAAACATTCATATTCCCCGCCTCTATCCGTGACGTGACTGTGCTGCGTAGGCAAACGCGCCCAGGCGTCTTCTACGCGACTCCACACAGAACCCGGAAATCAACACAGATCAGCTCACAACACAGCGCGCCACAATTGGGAATATGAAACTGTACTTTTAAATCAAACCGCAAGATTGTAAATTTGGTAAAGTACATTTATTTGACATCAAATGTTTAGAGAATATTCAGCGATTTTCATTTTTATTTGCTCACGTTCCAAAAAGTTAGTTTTGAGGCACGCGATGTTCCTTTGCTGTACACAGGGTCTTAGATCATCTCACAATACAGCGCCACAATTCGGAATATGAAACTGTGGTTTAAAAGCAAACAGCAAGATTGTACATTTGGCAAAGTACATTTATTGGACATCAAATGTTTAGAGAATATTCAGCGATTTGCATTTTTCTTTGCTCTCGATCCAAAATAGTTCATCTTGAGGCAAGCGATGTTCGTGTGCAGTACACAGGGTGTTGGTTTACGATAAAATAAGCTCTTCGGTCGCACTGATAATCGCATGGCTGTTCCAACAACGAGGCACTAGGCCACCACAACGGTCTGTATGTTGCATCTAGCCGTTAGTACCGCGTAAGGGCATACTTGTACTTGGCGATCGTCCCATAAAATGGTCAGGGTGGTAACGTTGTTCACGCGGAGAAGCAACTGGCGGTTGAAAAACCCATCCGCCGGTGTCTGGTACTCGTGACACATACAATAATGAAGGATGTACCTGTTTTGAAAACATAAAAAATGAAATTAGTCTCACCATCAGCTCTTTATTAAAATTATTCATTTTATATATTAGGTCTGGAAATTATTTCATAGCTAGGACAGTGCAACTGGGTATTATACGTCATTTCCAGTAACCCACCCCTCTCCGCCTTTTTCAGAGCCGCCTGAGCGTCAGTGGACCACTTCGTCACTGATATGATATAATATGGCATTTGCAACGCGCCTATACACAAGTGTTTCAAGGCGTGGCGAGGCAGGGGGGGGGGGGAACAAGGAGAAGACAGACAACGATCCTACAAGGCCAGGTGTCATTCAGATCGCGCAAGTGCAGGGGTAGGGGGAAGGTAAAAGGGGAAGGGGAGGGGGGAAGTGGAGTACAAGGTAAGTAGCATAAAATAATAAATACATAGGGCCAGCTGGTGGCGAGTGCAAGGTAAGTGCAGAACAAGTGCTGGGAAGGGGGGGCTGTAGGATACTGAGACAGTCCCCCAGTGCAGGGGTTGACAGGGAGGCAGTGCAGGTGGAGAGTGGAAGGGCCCAGGACTGAGGTCGCAGACAGTGGACCAGTTGTAGCAGGGGAGAGGGAGAGAGAAAGCAGAAGCAAAGAGTAAGGTTTTGAGGTGCTTCTGTAAAAGGAGATTGTTCTCCTCAAGATAGTGCGCGGTACAAAACAATATGCCACATTGAACGAACAAGTACAACTTAACCCGTCTTTAAAGCTACTGTATAGTAATTAAATTGCGGTATAAACTCATCTAAAGAGTTACTTACATTATATTTGCATTTTCCATTGTGTCTGTGCGTAGGGCAGCCCCGAAATACCACTCCTTCTATGCCGACGTTATTTCTTCTAATGAACGAACATTAAATGGCTTTCGTTTCTGAAATTATATTCATTATCGTTTCTTACGTTATTGCCCCACACCCCCAAAAAGAAGTCTTTCGGGATGGTCCCGGCCTGTCAAGGTCAAATAACAATAGAACCTTATACTGAGTCGTGGGCCATTCCGGCACCCGAGCAAAAAATCAAAGCAGCTGACCTTCACTTTGAACGAGCACACATTCCTAGTTAGCTACATTCAGTGTAAGGCCATCTCGCAGGACTTGAAATTTACACTCCATCTTTGCATTTTGTCTGCGTGCATTTGCAGCCCCAGCGAACCATAAATACGGAGACATTCTATATTTTTTGAAAAATGATTTATATTACTGTTTGGTTTAATTTAATGCGCAAATGAACAAGGTTGGATAGACACATTGCATGTACACTGAGCAATCACTTTTATTTACACCATACATAGCTACACATATTCAATGGGCCTGCGACATGAGGAGACTCGAGAGCAAAGTCACAGGTGACACCCGGGTGGTTTGCACTACTGCACGGTGAAGGGAGGGGCAAGGGTGGAGAGACACATTGCATGTACACTGAGCAATCACTTTGATTTACACAATACATAGCTACACATATTCAATGGGCCTGCGACATGAGGAGACTCGAGAGAACAGACAATCAAATTACAATCATTTAAACCGTGATGTGTATTTCTCAATGAGCTCTGCTTTAGGTGGACATGGAACAGAGGCAATGTTGGGTGGCAATGCAGTTGTCCCCTGCACAGGTTCGTTCACAACTCCATGTATGTGCTTATCTAGGACATCAACAGTAAGTCTCTCAATAAACTCATATTGCATATCCTCAAACACTGGTTTGATCACCCATTGTTTACTTCTTTTAGTGAAGGCCTTATTGTAGCGAAGCGTCCCTAAAGTTCCGGTCGTCCTACTTTGTTGACGGCCAACATTATGGTTGTGTGCCAAGACCGCTAGAAGAGTCCGATTTATCATGCCCTCCATGCCAAAATGCAATCGTTTTGGCCTGTACTTTAGGCACATATTGTGGAACACCTCCAAATCTCGTGTGTGGCAGAATTCCGTGAGTCCCCTCAAATCTCTTGTTATAGTTTTATCAAATACAATCTTTTCAATGGCTTTGTGAGTGGGTGATGAAGGAATCAACCACTTCTTCTTCCGTGCCTCCTCTGTGGACAAATGGCCATGTTCACAATTGTGGAAATGTTGGTTTGTGTTCCAGCGGTGAACGTTGCTACAGTGTAGCATTACTGACCGCCATTTTTCCAGTAGAATTTCCAACGACCCACCACATGTTTTTGAGCTCCACCAAAGATGATTGCTGATTGACTTGGACCACTGTGTAATACCTTGCATATCTTTTTTTTTTACCTGCAGCCGACATTTTATTGATTGTTTTTGCAAGATGCCAAACGTCAAATTGGTGATTTATATTTTTGTACTCTTCTCTCATTGTCTTGGAAATGGAAACGTGTCTGTCCGTGGCTATCAGGTCGATCACCATTCCCCGCGATTGTAGTTCTTGCAATGATGCTACAAAGCCAACTTTCTCCATGGCCACTGAGGATGTACTTTGTGACACCTGCACGACCACCGAACTCACAATTTTCTTACTTTCCATGTCCTGAAAGTGGTAGGTGCAGTACTTGGCTGAAAATCCTGGGCTGTCGCACAGTCCATCACCGGCTAGCCTGAACCGTTTGCCCGCGAATGTACTATCAATAGACATTTTTTCCATTCTCCAAGCTTCGCTAATGGCTGGAAATAGATAATCGGTTTGGTATTTGTAGAACTGAGTTTTCGCAATGAAATGGATTCCCACAAACTGAAAGAAAGACTCTAATTTTTTAAAACTTGAACCACTAAAAAGTGCAGCCGCTGCACAAAGTAGATTGCCTGCTGGCAGTTGCCCCAGCATGGGTTGTGCAGACCATGAGAAAGGATGATATTTTGTACAGGTGGCATGTATTTTAAGGTTAGTGCCTCGAATTGCACGAGTCACATTAATCAATGGCTCCCCACATACTTCCCCACCAACCGAATGCCCACATTTCATCCGAATAATAATATCAATCAAACAACTATCGAATACAATGAATTTGGCCTCTTTCCTTATACTGTCACTCTGCATCCCAGCTGGTTCGGCCTGTAACGTTGAGGACATGTCACTCACATGAAAGGTAGAATCTCTGATATCGTCTTCCGCTATGTTCGGTGATATTGATGGTGTTTCATTGTCGTCCACTTCATTCTCTTCCATTGCATCATCTGTTCCTTCTCCGGCGATGGGTGAATAAACAATTTCTTCAACTTTCTCGCGGTCTTAGTTTTTGCGGGTGTGGATTCTGTGAATTGATCTCCGACTGCATCCGAACTACCAGGAGGACATTCACTATCAATGGCTTGTCGTGGTATAGCTCCGTTGTCAATCACTTCATATTCTTCCCATTGGCACGATGCATCTCCAGTCTCAAGTCCCTGCCAAAAGGTTTGACAAGCAACATCTCTCGTTCGCTTCACTGTCTGTGTAGATCTAGTTCGTACACCCACTCGCAACTAGAGGACAGATTTGAAAAGGGATGTTCAGTTTAAACACAACTTACAGTATAGAACTATTAACAGTGAAAAACAACATAATATAGTGACCAGGACACTAACCTTCTTTTGCTTTCTTTTCTTTGAAACTTTCTTGCCTCGAACTTCAACATCCGGACGCTGTTGCTCCGACTCGTGTGTGCATGTCTCCACTTCCTCTTGCGCTGCAACGACTATATTTTCATAAGCACATCCATCACGCACTGACGCTCCATCGACTCCCTGAAACATAGAACTTTCATTAGTATGTATAATAATATTGAAAACACAAAAATGTACTTGGGGACCAATACCCACGTACATCTCAATAGCAAAACACGAATGAACGCTTTGTGTAGAACATTCAAACGACAATTATTCACGCATTGTTGATCTAGTTAGATGGAACTGTCAAGATCCATACCTCGGGCTCCTGATAGACTTCCATTGATGATATTATTGAAGATGATGCTTCAGTAACTCCCTGAAATACAGTAATTGCATTAGTATGGTTTTCTATTTTGTTAAAAAGAACATAAACTTTGTGCAGGCGTCAACGGCTCATCTAAATAGACCTGCACAAACGATCAGTTGTCTAAAATAAATAATGGATATGTAAATATGATTCGATTTGCTCGATCGTTGGAAGTGTCACCACCCAGAGATCTGCATCAACTACTAGGGGTGATGTTCTTGTAGAAGAAGCTCCGTCATCTCCTTGAAACATAGTACTTGCGTTAATAAAGAAGGAAGTATAGCGGATGTAATCACGTCCTATGATTTCGCTTGATCGAACTGTCAGTATCCATACCTCGAAATGCATAAGAACATCAAGGGACAATGTAACTGCGGTGCACACTTCTGCAAGCTGTTGCGCCGACCCGTAACTGCTTGCTCCCCCTTCTTCTTGGACTAATGCTCCATCGACTCCCTGAAACATAGGACTTTCATTAGTAATGAACACAATATTGAAAAAAGAAGACACATAGGAGGGCGACGACAGAAGGACATATCAATGGCTAAAAACGAAAGAAACATTGTGTGTAACAATCACGCTACAAGAATGCAAGATCTGATGATCTCCATCGATGGAACTGTCCGGAAACGTACCTCGAGCATCTGAGTGACATCAACGGTTGTCGTCAATACGTTGGACTCCTCAGCATCTCCCTGAAAGACAGTACTTGCATTATTTTGGATAACAATAATTATAACTGAAAACAAGGACTAGAGGACGAGTACAAGGGTGTACCATTAGGTAAAATAATTACACGATAAATTAAAACTATTGATTTACATGCCTAAAACAAGTCAGTGGCAGAATAGCCAAGTAAGATTACCCGATAGGCGCTTGAAGTGGCTGATGACTGCAATAACGACACGGATAGAGAATCTTCCGCCTTCATATTGAGTGGATACATAAATGGGGAAATTATTGTTAGCTAATGCTACACACTACCGCAAGGCCGAGAGATAAATACATAAACTTGACTCACCAGTGGAGGGATGTGGACGAATAGAGTGGGAATAGCGGTTGAGAGCAATTTTCGCCTCGCTCGCGGTGTGTTCTTCTTTATTAGCAATGATGTGGAGTACATGTCTGAGCTAAAGTGCCTTGCTCAGATGCGGTATCGATTACCCCTCTTGTCCGCAAAGACTTCTAGGACTCTACTTTCAAGCTCAGACGGTGGATATCCGCAATATCGGACCCATTCTCTTATCTGATCTATTGTCTTAGGGAAAACATGCATTATAATACCTTCAGATTTATTATGGGTCTTCGAAGGGCAACCGCCAATGGAACAGGCAGGCATTGTGGAAAGTTCTGAAAAGTAAAGATCAACAATTCTCTATGAATACCAATGTGTTAAAAAATGAAATGACACATAAAAGGTTCAATGCAAGGTTCTTTTTGGTTCTTGGAACTAAAATAATTTCACTAAACTCAGAACATGTGACTAGTTTCTTGCATGTACTGTCTTGAACGAAAAGAAATTGGACGCAAAATGATTATGGTACATGGCCTTACCTTGACGAACAGTTAGATGCAGGGATCAGAGTAGTTTCTTGTCGTAGAACAGGGAGCAGTTCACAGGTTGCAAACTGACGAGTTTCCTCGAAGTGGTCACAGAAGTTCACAGAGACGAAGAGCAGATAACCAGCACCTTCACGGGTTGACTAGCAAAGCGCAAAGAAGTTCTCATTAGAAATATGAAGTGGGTTATAAAGAATTCAAAACAGGGGTGTGTTTGTGAATGAATGACGTGTATATGTCGTGGCATTATGCGGTTTGCAGGGGGTCGTCCATCGTGAGGGGGGATGCTTGGCAGGAGACACGGGGTCTGGAGGTAGACATGGGAACAACAACCCATGCTCTATAGACCACTTTGAAGTGTACATGGTCTTTGGCACCTCTTGGCCTTTATCGCTCCCTGACAGCTCCACTTGCCAGCGCAAGTACCCCGGTGCGAACTGCCTTTGATAGGGCGGGGGGTGGATTGGGGCGGTGGTCGTGCAGACAAGACACAGGAAGACTCGTGAATGGAGACACACTTATGTGGATTGCAGGGGGCCGTCCATCGTAAGGGCGGATGCTTGGCAGGAGACACGGGGTCTGGAGGTAGACATGGGAACAACAACCCATGCTCTATAGACCACTTTGAAGTGTACATGGTCTTTGGCACCTCTTGGCCTTTATCGCTCCCTGACAGCTCCACTTGCCAGCGCAAGTACCCCGGTGCGAACTGCCTTTGATAGGGCGGGGGGGGTGGATTGGGGCGGTGGTCGTGCAGACAAGACTCGTTTGCCGCAGGGCCTCACCAAGGAGAGGCCATCTAACTGCTTGTAAGAGGCAGGCTGCAGGATCTAGTACATGGAAAGCAGGGGGGTGAGTTTATAAATACCTCACCCTCCCAGGAGAATATATGGGTGCAGTTCACCCTGGAGACCCTGGATGCCTAGGCAGTTAGTCAGCAGCAGGCTGGCCTGTGGTGGCAAGGCGGCACGGGCCAGAGGGGGTCATCTCTGTACCCGGTGCCCAAAAGGATGATTTATTATGATCAACCATATTGATTATTTACCTATAACCATGTTTTGTATCAATAAATCCAACGGCCTTTTATTGCCAACGATTGAACAAAGTGGTGTGGTAAGTATTTTTGGAGGAGGAGGCAAGGCCGGGAGGCTTGATGCCAACCCGCAAAATAACATATGTATGTCTGCTGCATATGGGTTCAACGGTTATGTGTATTGAAGGTGGGCGGCCAGCGTGAGGGAGGATGCTGGCCGGAGACATGTGGTGTGACAAGACAAGGCACAGGAAGACTATTCAATGGAGACACACTAGATTCATTTAAAAAATCAAAACAACCATTGTTAAAATATATGTTGGGTTTTATTTTAGATCTTAATTTCAATTGAACATAAATAATAAACATTACACATTGTAAAGTTCCGGTTGTAGCACATCTAGGGAAAATCCGCTGTATTGTCCACTGTCGCTGGGGAAATGTTGTCTAATGGCAAGTACCGCACAGGCAGGTATTACTCTCCGAACGCGGTGTCCGAGCCTCCCGTGAAGCCACCAAGTGAAGCAACGATAGGCCACCAGCCTGTACCACCTGTGAAAAAGAAAGATGCAAACTGTATTAAAATGACAAAACTTTCTTATCACTGTCGATTCAGGTCAAAAAATGTCATTCTGCTTTGAAAAAAATTCTATCTAGAAAATGCACAATATGGAACCAATTTACATGCATTCGAATGATATGTAATTTTATATGTGGGAGACGACCATGAAATAGTAGTGGCATCACTGACATCACAACCAGAGTATACTTACTCGTTACTCGGATTACGCGGACGAACAGTGCTGCGAAGTTCGTGCATAAGCACCATCATCATCCTCAACACGGTCCGTGAGAGGCAGGCTTCCCTGAACTCTGGCAGCTCGGTGATGCATTGCGGACTTGGCTCGCCTTCCGAAATGTAGGCCAAGCACCCGGAATTTTCACGGCAGCAGCAGTTCTCCTCCTCAGTTGGCATTAGCTCGCACCGATTGCACGTGCACCAGGTGGAGACGCCGTCCATGCGACATGGTCCAGGCTCTTCATCCGTTGACTGGTCCTCCCAACTGCCGTCCGAATCCCCATCGTTTTCGCATGCTTGCCTTTCCAGTAGTTCTTCCTCGGTGTACTCGGGCTCGTACATATACAGCATTATTGTAGCCATTGTGTGGTAAAGAAAGTAAAATAATTTACAGAGATGGTACAGGTGTTCACAAGGCCTAGAAGCGGCGAATGTAGCTGACCAGAGCACAGAAACGAGTCACAGAATACTCAAAGTAACACAGAGAGAGGAATGGAATAGAAAATCTGCTGCTGTGTGTTGTGAAACGGTGTGTTTATACTTATTGAGGAAAGAGGCGTCCTGCCATTTCCATGGTGACACTTCATTAGCTGAGGCGCAGCGATTGTTGACACGAAACGTGCTTTGGCGTTGGGAAATGGGCGGTACGCGTCTGCTGATGTCAGGCGCAGGGGCGGGGGATTTGATTTAGTGCCGCAAAAGCAGGTGGGCCAGGTCGATGGGGGGAAATGATAGGATTATCAGAAAATGGCGGCTGATTTCGAGTGCGTTAATGGACGAAAAGTCGGGTAAGGTCCATAGTAAAGTTTTCTACGATCTACCGAGTTATGCTTAAAAACACATGGCCGAACCGTAGGGACAATCAAAAAAAAGTCCCGGAACTATCCTTTAATGTTAGCCCTGTAGTTTGACTTGAAGGGGCTGCAGATACGTTGGTTTCCCCACATTAGGCAAGTGACTATTACCACTGCGCCCCGGCATGCTGACAGCACCAGCTCAAGGTACGTTCCGATAGTGCGGCCGCACAAGGGCGCCCCCAGTGCTCAGCAAAGAAAGGGTGCATTGTCTCCAGCTCAGTGTCATTTAAATAGCACCTTTAAATGACACTGAGCTGGAGGCAAGGCGCCCATAAACACTCAACAAAAGCAGCATGGGGCTCAGTTCTGCTTAACAGAACAGAGCCCTCGCACAGGGCTGGCAGACCTGGGGCCGGCACTGCATGCTGATTAGGCAACCTTTTTATTTCTGTGGAGCAATTTCGCTCCCCTCGCTGGCACGTGGTGGCCCAGTGTAGCTGACTGGCATTGCCTTTCCCTAGAAGCGGCGCTGCCCGCAACAGACGGATACTGTTCAGCCAATGTATAGGATTGTGCACGGTTTTTGAACGCGCCTTTCCATCGGAAAACCGTCCTGCGTGCGACGGTAGCGTGCTTCTCCAGCACTGTAGCGCCTTGGAAGTGTGAGCTTTCATTTTAAAGTTGCATTCCTATGTGCTTCTGGAAACTGATGGAATGAGTAATGCGTTTTGTAATGCAAAACTCCGACTACAAAAGCCGTACGCTGTGTGTCTCGGTTGCATTCTGTTGTAAGTGTGCCTTGCGTGCCAGCCTGGATATCTTTCACTGCGGCGGCTGCACAGCATGAATGCTGGCACCGAAAGTGCAGCGTTGCTGACAGCGGATGCGTTGATAAAGCCTCTCAGAGCCGCTGTGTCGCATGACCCGTGTCCCCGGGGGAGGAGCGCGTGCTGGCTTTTGAAT
The DNA here is from genome assembly GCF_040938575.1 of Ambystoma mexicanum. Lineage (NCBI taxonomy): Eukaryota > Metazoa > Chordata > Amphibia > Caudata > Ambystomatidae > Ambystoma > Ambystoma mexicanum. Next base: position 155,125,916 of record NC_090941.1, on the reverse strand, counting down.
GGGATTGTTCGGTGCTTGACTGAGGCACACAGCCGACGTTAACCTGTCCATGCCGCGAATGATAAACCTTCGCTAGGGTGACCAGCTTTAAAAAGTAAAACACGACGCGGTTGGAGGAGAAGGGGGTGCAAGTGCCACTGATGGTATAAATGCATATTACAATTAATTTATCAAAAACTACCACTATCTTAATTCGTACAACGCAGCATTTCTTCTGTGGGATTGTGCATTCCTGCCTGCCAGCTATGAAGACCTACCAAAAAGCGGGACCACTGCATTTTCCAATGGAAAAATGATCTTGAGGAAGGGGTCAGAGAACCCAATTTTAGTCCCTGCTTCCATGCAGTGGCGTCTCCGGGAAACACATTTAGAGGGTTCACTTAGGTGGCCATAGACAAAAGCATGGGGGCTGCCTATAAAAGGGCAATGTTGTATGCTTTTCCCAAAGTGTGACGCAGGCAAAGTAGTCCAAAGTGCCCCGGGGAGATACCAAATTGTGCATTTATACAGCCAGCAATTCGGTTGCATGTATCTTTTATGTTAACGATATTGTCTCATCCTAGACCGCTATTGAAAATATTTATCAGTATATCTCAAACTCGATATATCGCCCAGCACACACACAGCACCAGTTTCACTCTTGGTTTCAGACATTCATGGGCATTTTGTTCAGATGTTGCCTGTGGTAATTGGCTGGTAATGGACACCTGCCATTTTAAGCACTTTGAAATGATAGTGTCCATATTGTGTCCCGATCGCATCTGCTGTAGGGGGTCTTCCACAAGTGTGCCATTAATACCCACGGTTCGCAAAGCCTTTTTTTGTGCATCTCGTATTTGGCTGCGGGTGCTTTTCTGGAAGGTAGGTGCAGATCGCAATTGGGGCTGTGGATTCGTTTCTCAGCAGTGCCTTTGGACATTTTTGTAGTGCAAATGTAGCAAGAGCCCTGAGAATATCCAGACGTGCATGTGAACTGTAGGAGCACAGTGTGTGTCAGTGTGTGCGCTTTAACAATGGTCAACCAGCGACAAGATCTCTTTTAAAGCAGTGCTTTCTGCAGAGATGGAGCCGCTTTGATGTCTTGAGGGCAGTGTCCCTTTCAGACCAGAAGAAGGAAAACGGGCTGAGCAAAAGGCCTGCAAATGTGCAAGTGACGGCTGGGGAAAGGAGGACAGCAGATTAGATCACCAAGCCCCCTGCTTCCGTTATCGAAGCTGGGGGCTTGGGCGGGAAACCCTTGCCTGGGCCAGGCTACCTGCCAAGAGCCCAGTTTGAATTTCAACAATCAGCGGTCAGGCCGGGTCTGCCCGAAATTTGTCTTTTTTTCACTGTCCTCACTCCCTCAGGCAGGGCTTGTCTTTTCACCTAGCTGCGCATGCGTGTGCACGCAGTAGGAATAGCAAGCCCTGGACCCAGACTGCTGACCATCACTGCTGAGCCGCTGTTCTGTGTGCACCTTTATGGTGCATTCTTCACTGCATTTGCCATGCCCGTAGTCTGCCCCAGTGGCAGAATTGTGTCCGTGTGTGTGCTGTGTAGATGGACCAAAGGCAACACTACAGAGAGTAGCCCAGGTAGGGGTGCAGGAACTAAAGTTTGTTCATTAGGAGCCCATCACAAGAGGAAACAAGAATTCTCAATCTACAAGGAGATGGGGAAATTGCAGTAGAATGAAAGGTTTCACGGCTAAAACTGACCCCAGTTGCATTACAAATTGTGTCTTCAAAAGCAACATTTTAAGTATTCAAATGTATAGCCAAAGACTTTAAACATATTATGTTACCCTTCGGTAATCACTGCAGGAAAGTACTGTTGCAAGGGTTACATGTTTAGATTGTGTGCATTTGCTAAGGTTGGTTAAAAGTAAAATGCTAGTCAGCAGAGAGGCCTCAAACTCTTTTCTAGTTTAAATTCCTTGCCGTGAATCCCACAAGAGTGAAACTAGATTGCAAAGCTCTGTTGCCAGGGGGATGAGTTGAGGAATTCCCCTGCCTATCAAGTTTTATGGCTAAAACCACTTAGGCTGTCATAAACCTGGTCATTAGTCTTTCAAGCTATGGGCTACTCTAAACAAAGGCCTCCCTCTTGACATCGTAGCCCAAAGGGTTAGAATAATGAGGGGTTTTGCTACCATTGCACAGAGATATGCTATTTATCCAATAACTTGGGATGTATTAATTAAACACTATTCATGTTCGGATGTAACACTCACCTTGTATCCACAGGGATGCCACCCGACCTGGCGGATAGCTTCCGACTTGGATTCGTCTTCCTCGGGTGCCCGTTCTGCCAGGGTCTATTCTGAAAGACAGGAGTTCAGTTTCAGCCTACAATCCCCTTTTCTCGGGGCCCACCTCCAGATGTCCCCAGCGACCCCTCAGTCTTCCTCACTTTGTGCTTAGGTAAGATGTGCTCTCCCTCCTGCTGTTCTGTGCAGGGGTGGTTTGTGGTTGGGCACCTGGATGCCTAGTTGCTTCACTGTCGCGGGCCATGGAGTCCAGACCTGCTGCGACTCCTCTCTTGAAGTAAGTCTATAGTTCGAGGGGATTGGGTCCTCCGACGTATTCCATATCTATGACAGTAATAACCACAGCTGTGCTGCTTCGGAAAATCTTTCTGCGTCAATGACGTCGATACGCTGTCCTCGCGGGCCTCCGTCGAGCCGACGTCACCGGATGTTATAAGAAGGACTCACGATGCCCGTAGCCTCAGTTCCGTTTTTTCCGCGAACGTGTTCGCTTCGGAGATCTCGGCGCGCCTCGGTTCTACTGAATCCTTTTCTTTCGATTCTTCGAACCTGTTCGTTTGTGTATTGAAATGATGTCTTCTTCTTCCACCCCGCGGTCGGGTTTTAAGAAGTGTCGGGTGTGCGGGTCCAAGATGTCGTTGACGGACACACACGGCGCTTGCCTCTGGTGCCTCGGGGAGGACCACGATACGGATGACTGCCAGTGGCTTACATCGAAGGCCTTGCGGGAGCGTAAGACGAAGCTGTCGGTGGTAAGGTGGCCAAGCCCCGGAAGTCGTGATCCACTGGACTTTCGACGGACGATTCGAGGGGCGACTCTCTGCATCGTCGTCGTGAGTCCAGGGGGTCTCGGTCCAGGAGTCGGTCTCACCATTCCTCTGCCTCTTCAAGGCGCTCACGGAAGTGCTGTCACAGGCCGCCTGCCCCGTCCTCATCCGAGGACTCTGCCTGTCAGTGGGTTGCTTGTCCCAACAAGCATTCCACTCCTGAGGAATGGGATTCCTTCCGAAAGGAGATAATGGCGATTTTTCAATCGCAGGGCTCCGGTCCGTCCGCGCCGTCGAAGGACTCTGGCCGTGACTGTGCTAGAGACACCCCTCGTACGCTTTCGGGCTCGAGCTGTTGTCGTGACCACCGGGCGCCTTAGAGGTCCTGGTCAGACAAGGACGGGCGCTCTAGACATGCCCGTTCCAGGTCCCGGTCCTCGATGCCCTTGAGACCGCGTCAACCTGTGAAGTCTTCGAGGAAGAAATTGATATCTGCGGCGCCCAGGGTCAAGGGACTCTCGAGGCTCCGCCTCCGAGGAAATTGTCGATGCCATCGGCACCCAGGTTGTTGAAGGACACACTCGGGGCTCTGCCCTCGAGGCCTGTGTCGTTGACGTTGTCGGCACCTCGCTTGACGCCTTTCGAGGCTGCTTTGTCAGAGGTACCCCGTGGCACGGTGGAACCCCCCCCAGAAAGGCTCTGGCCAAGGCTAAGAATGTCTTTGTCCCTTTTTCTGTGCCCCCTTTCTGACCTCTGGATTTTATTTCTGAGGGGGATGAGGGATCTGAGGACAGTTTGGTGCCTGAGGAGGTGCCTCGTACCGGCACCTTATGTCGAGGGTCACGGAATACTTGGGGGGGGGGGGGGGGGGGGGGGGGTCTGCGCCACCTGTGGATTTTCTGCAGGATGACCTGATGGACATCCTCGACCAAGGTCCTCCAACTGACCCGGTACTGCCATTCCATATGGCTTTGCAAAGAAGGGTGGCTGCAGCTTGGACTGCTCCGGAGAGTCTCCCGGCAGTGAGCAAGTATTTGCCGTGAAAATACCGTCCAGCCAGTAGTGACCCCTGCTACTTGACCACGCACCCCACTCCGGAGAGTTTGGTGGTGCAGGCGGCCACAGCCCCAGCAAAGCAGGCGTCGTACCTTACCCTCTCTCCTGATAGGGACGACAAGCATTTTGATGGCTGGGCGAAGAAAGCGTTTTCTTCAGGGGGTATGGCTTTACAGGCAGCCAACTCAGTGTGTGCCTTGTCACTTTTCACGTACTCTGTGGAACTGTATTTCCTTGGCAGCTGAACATATTCCCGAAGGGGAGGAACGGGATGTTTTTCTTGCTATTGTACAGGATGGCAAGGATGCCATGTGTGGGGCCGTTCCGTCGGCTTTGGACATGGCAGATTGTGTCAGCCGGTCCATGGCGGCGAGCACTGTAATACCCAGGTTTGCGTGGTTGCGGAAGTCGGGGTTTGCTCCTGATGTGCAGGCCCAGCTCCTCAACATGCCCTTTGATGGTAAACATCTTTTTGGCAGCAAGGCTTACGAGAGCCTTGAGACGTTGCAGACCTCCAAAGCTGCAGCGAAGTCGTTGAGCGCTGCAGTTCGCAAACCTCTGCCTTTTCGTCGTAGCGGACAGCAATGGAGGGGAGGTTCCTTTCGATATTACTCATCCTTTAGTAAATCGAGAGGAACTGCAAGTCAAAGGGGCCACCGTAGGAGTGGCAGAGGTGGAAAACCGGGTACTCAAGGTGCCAAGGCCGCTCGGGCAGTTGCCTCTTTTCCCTCGGGCACTGCCGCAGCCGCTTCAGCTCAGTCATGAGGCCATGTCCCATGGTTCGACGGTTGGGGGAAGGCTGGCGCAGCATCTTGTAGAGTGGCGTGCCATTACTTCAGATATGTGGGTTCTGGAGATCATAGCCCATGGCTACTGTCTTCCTTTCCGGCAGAGGCCTCACGAAAATCCACCAGGGAATCTCTCTTTGAAGAGTACGGATCCGCTCCTTGCGCAGGAAACTCAATCCCCGCTGGAGAAAGGTGCCATAGAACAGGTGCCTGTAGCGGAGAGGAACAAGGGATGGAATTCCCCTTGATTTCAAAGAAAGACTGGGGATTGAGACCCATCATGGACTTGCGCGGTTTGAACAAGCTCTTCAGGAAGCACAAGTTCAAGATGGTTACTCTTTCTCAAGTCCTCCAGGCCCTTCAACTTCAGGACTGGTTGGTGTCTCTCGACCTCAAGGACGCTTAATTTCATGTGCCGATCCATCCAAAGCACAAGAAGTACATGAGGTTCGCGGTTGGCGACTCGCACTTTCAGTTTTGGGTCCTGCCATTCGGATTGACCTCCGCCCCAAGGGTACTCGCCAAGCTCATGGTGGTGTTGGCAGCGTATCTCAGGAAAGGGGGGATTCATGTCTACCCCTACCTGGACGATTGGTTGATCAGGGCGCGCTCTCGTGAGCAAGTCCTGGATAATCTGTCCGTCACCTGCCACACGCTTCACAGGCTGGGCTTCTCCCTCAACTTAAAGAAGTCCCATTTGACGCCGACCCAATGGCTCCAGTACATCGGAGCAGTGCTCGACACTTCCCTGGGGCAGTGTTTTTCTCCCCGGGTGAGGGCTCATCACATTCAGCAGATGGTGCACAAGTTTCAACACGCCCAGAGTCTCCTGGCATTCGGGTTCTTGAGGTTGCTCGGCCTCATGGCATCCTGCATCCTTCTGGTGCCGGATGCCAGGTTGCGGATGAGATCTCTGCAGTGGGCCCTCAAGATGCTGTGGTCGCAGTCCTCTGGCAGGATGTCGGACCCCGTTCGGGTGCTGCCCTCGGTCGCCCAGGACCTTCTGTGGTGGGCCGTCGAAGGCAATCTGATGAAGGGGGCTCTGTTTTGGCTACCCAGGCCGGAGGTGACGATCGTGACGGACGCATCCCTCACAGGATGGGGAGCTCATGCCAACGAGTTGACAGTCAGCAGTCGTTGGTCTCCAGACTCCATATCAATCTGTTGGAGCTGCGGGCCGTCAGGCTTGCCCTGAAGGCTTTTCTGCCAACTGTGCGAGGAAGGAATGCCCTGATTCTGATGGACCACACAGTGGCCATGCACTACCTCAACAAAAAGGGGGGGGCAGGGTCACTTCCTCTGTGCAGGGAGGCGATTAAGCTCTGGTTCTGGGCCATCCAGCAGGAAGTTTCGATCTCGGCAGTTCATCTGGTCGGAGACGAAAACGAGATGGCGGACGCTCTGAGCAGGCAGAGCGTGATCTCTCACGAGTGGGAGCTGGCTCCGGAGATTCTCCTGGAGATCTTCGCCCTTTGGGGGACCCCTCAGGTGGATCTCTTCGCCTCCAGTGTCAACCGGAAGTGCGAAAGGTTCTGCTCGCAGGAATTTCCTCCAAAAGGAGCCTTAGGAGACGCGTTCGTGGTGGAGTGGTCCTTCCCACTGCTGTACGTGTTTTCTCCAGTCTGTGTCATCCCACAAGTGCTGCGGAGGTTACGGAGGTTTGGTTCCCGGATGATCCTCATTGCTCCGGCTTGGGATCGGAGGACGTGGTACCCGGACCTTCTCGACTTGTCCATCTGCCCTCCACATCGTCTTCCCTACCGAGACGACTTGCTCTCACGAGAGGGGGAGTCAGGTTCTCCATCCAGAGGTCAGATCCCTCAACCTTCACGCTTGGCTTCTGAAAGGTTGGGCTATAAGGATTGGGACCTCCCTGAAGACGTGAGGGAGGTGTTGCTTTCGGCCAGACGGCCGGCAACAAAGTCCCTGTACCGTTGCCGTTGGAGAAAGTTCAGCGACTGGTGCAGGGTTAAGAATGTGGATCCTTTTTCATGTGACATTCCTGTACTTCTGTCTTTTTTGCTTTCGTTGGCCCACTCGGGCTTGCAAGTGGGTACTGTTAAAGGTTACCTGGCAGCGCTGTCTATATTTAAGTGCTTGTCTGAGGAGTGTTCTTATTTTAAAATTCCTTTAATTTCTCTGTTTCTGAAAGGTTTCACTAATGTTTCCGCCGGCCCCTTTCCAGGTGCCTGGTTGGGATTTGAACCTGGTCTGAAATTCCTTATGGGTGCTCCGTTTGAGCCTTTACATTCTTGTCCTTTGAGGCTGTTAACCCGTAAAACTATATTTTTAGTTGCGATCACTTCTGCCCGCAGAGTGAGTGAGTTGCAGGCACTTTCAGTTAAGCCACCCTTCACTGTGTTTTATAAGGACAGGGTTGTCCTTAGAGTTCGTCCTTCCTTTCTTCCGAAGGTGGTGTCGGAATTTCATTTCAGCCCGAAGGTTATTCTTCCAGCATTTTATCCTCCTCCACATCCTGGTAAGGAAGAGGAGAGGCTCCATAGGTTGGATCCTAGGAGAGGTTTAAGTTTCTATATTTCTCACATTTCCCGTGTCAGAGTGGACAATCGGCTCTTTATTGGTTACGCTGGAAGGCGTTTGGGACAAGCTGTGACTAAGCACACTTTGTCTAGATGGATTATCTTGGCAATTTCTGAATGTTACCGCTTGGCGGGTAAGGACCCTCCGGTGGGCTTACGGGCCCATTCTACTAGGGTTATGGCTGCCTCTACTGCCCTGCAGAGGGGTGTTCCTATTCGTAACATCTGTGATGCAGCCACTTTGGCTTCGGTCCATACTTTTGTACGTCACTTCTCCCTCGATTCTAACCATGGGCAGGATCTGGCCTTTGGCAAGGCGGTCCTTTACTCTAAAATTTGATTGGGCATTCTAAATTTCTATATTCTATATTCTTTTCCCTCCTCCATACGTTGGTACTGCTTCGGGAGTCTGTCATAGATATGGAATAAGTCGGACGTCCCAATCCCCTCGAAGAACAAGTTACTCTTACCTGGTAATGTTCTTTCGATGGGGTGGTCTGACGACGTATTCCATATCGCTCCGTCCCTGCCTGCCTACAGAATTTCTTATGCGATTGCAGCTTACGTTTCCGCAAGGCTTTCTGTGGTCATACTGGCAGTGGTTTGGTGCCACGCGTTCTGGGGAAAAAACTACAACTGAGGCTATGGGCATTGTCCGTCCTACTTATAACATCCAGTGACGTCGGCTCGACAGAGGCCCTTGAGGACAGCGTATCGATGTCATCGACACAGGACGCAGAAAGATTTTCCGACGCAGCAAAGCTTTGGTAATTACTGTCCTAGATATGGAATACGTCGTCGGACCATCCCACCGAAAGAACGTTACCAGGTAAGAGAGTAACTTGTTCTTAAGTATTGTGTGTCCGTATTAGTGATTGCCCTGTTTAACCTTCTCTTTCTCTCGTAGATCAGAGAGGATGGTGATGATGTTGAGCTGATGGAGAGGGCAGTGCTCGAGCTGTTAAGTGGAGGCGCAAAGCGCGGCGCTATGTGTGTGTTTTGTAATTAGGCTAACCTGTATTGTTCTTTTCTTGCAGGTCGCCGCGATGTCCTGGATGAAGTGCAGTCGGAAGAACGTGGAACGCAGAGTGGAAGGCGTCCGGACCGCCGCCGAGTACCAACAGCGCTTCGCAAGATAAGCACGATTCCGCAAGATGCTGGAAAATGAAGCAAACTCTTGCTAATGTTGTCTTCCCAGGACATTGCTTTCGGGCGAGGACGGACTCCAGAGAAGACTGGAACACTCGAGGAACTGGATTGCTGAACAGGTAAGGATGAATGATGGAGTTATTCTTCTTTGCAGGTGCAGGCCTGGAATGCTGCAGACAGGTCACGGTGAACATCACGCTGCGTGTTCAGAGCAACGCGAAGCGCGTGCTGCAGTTCGGGCGTGGCTTAAATAGCCTATAGGTATCCCAGGTGCCTTCAGGGCGGACCACGCCCAAGATGCTAGACCGCAATGGGGGCAGCCATGTTGATCCATTCCCCAATGGGAGCTCCATCTGCTATATGAGCCTGGTGCCAAAGACGCCAGGATTGACTCCAGGAGGGCCGAGAGGGGCATAATTGGGCCTTTGGAGCCCTGTAGAGACATTCTGGTGAGGCCCAGAGATTCCAGAGTCCCAAGGCCCAGGGTCATGGTTATGACATCGGATTCATGAAAAGCTGTTAGTGAGCTGCTTCTGGCCAGACCCAAAACGATTTTTGTGACACCTACACCACCCAAGTTATTTTGGAAAATAATGTGGGGCATTCCTGGTGTGACTTACAAATATAAAAAATTGAGGAAACGTGAAAAAGGTGATCAATATTCTGGCCACCGAGTGCCAGATTTTTCATGAATATAGTTGGTGAGTAAATGAGGAAAACCCGTAACTATGCCATAGAATAACCTACAAACCTCTAGGTAGGTTCATTTGAGTCCCAAAAAAAAGTGTCTAAAATGCGGTCATGTGTGTCCAAATATGATGAAAGGGCATTTGTCATGCAGTGGGATTTCCATGTGCAAAATCCAGACCCAACCCACTGTCTCAGTCATATGATGGATGAGGGATTCTCCCCTGGCATCTCTAAACACTCCCCCATTATCTGGACCAATCAGCCGGCGGATGAGAGGGACCCTCTGAAAATTCTCCAATCCATTCTGCGAGAAAGACACATCTGTGATGTAATTTGGCTTATAAATGGGTCCCTCCGCCTCAAATGAAGACTCTTCTTCCAAATCTTCAGATGTAAAGCTGCCACAAATTGGAACCATCCTTGCAGAGTGAGAACCAGATTTGGCAGTAAAACTAGGAGCTGGAGTAAGCTGACTTGGGACCCTTGGGTGGCCAGAGAGAATCCTTGACTGATCCCTGGCTCTTCCAGCAGTGATGCCCTTATGCTTCCTGGTTCCCCATGCAGCCCTCTCTTCTAAGTATAGGCATCCCCAGCAATAGATTAAACCAGACCCATCTCCTTTAGCTCTACCATAGTGATTCCCCATGAAAATAAAATCCCCTATCTTATTTGTTTATGAAATTCAGTCATTTTACTATTGAAAAGTAATTTACTTGTCTGTGCATTGTGGCAACTTTCCCATTGACAAATCCTTTGTTCACCCATGCATTTAAGTCATTTTTTCCAATTGAACAAAATCCTCTCATTTGCCTGTTGATTGTAGTCCTTTTCCACTTGAAAAGTCCTTTGTTTGCCTGCGTATTTAAGTAATTTTCCCGTGGAATAATCTGTTGTATGTCGTGCATTTCAGTTCATTCCCATGTAAGAATCTCCAGTGTATGTGTAGATCCCTAGTATATTTTGCTCATTAAATCAATTCCCACATTACTTCATGGGATAGCGCAAGTTAGAATTCAAACCAAACTCTCCCTTCCCTTTGTCTTGTGAGTCATTAGAAGTAGAAATTATTCCCCAAGAAGTACTTTCATTAAGAGCTGAAAAAACAATTCTTCCATGTGTTTTGCATCCGTCATATTAAACCCAAACCATTGTTCCTATTGTGAGTAATCTTTTTGCCCAAAGCCTACCTGTTGGTTGCCTCTGTCATTTTTACTGAAAACCGATCTTACTATGTGAATTCCTCATTGCCTAAAGCATGTCTGTCCTTTCCAGGCTTGGCAAAACAAGTCTTTTACATTTTCATTTCTCTAAATGTCGCTTCATCTTTTTAATTTTTTTTTTTAAGTTTTCATTTTTGTTCAGAGAGAGTTACATCAAGACTAAACTGGCCGGCAGTCGGCGTAACACATCAAAGTAAAACATTAGTGGACACTCACATTATAGTTTATACATTTTCATATTGTTTGAAAGTACTTAGGAGGGTGATGACATATTGTCGTCTTCATCGGGTATCATATTACATAAATATAGTCTGAACAGTGCCCATATGTCCTTGGGGCGGCATCTCGGTGGCAATGTTATAGTAAATTATTCCTCAAACTCATTGACCATTGATAGGTCTTTCAGAAAGTCCAGTCGCCTGGGAGGTTCTACGGATTTCCAGTATTTTAGTATATTTAGTTTTGCAACCACACATGCCACATTGAACAATCGTCTGGTGGTTGCTGCAACCTTATCGATGTCCCCAAATAGGTATTTCCGTGGGGAAGGTGTAGCAGGTATTGCCGTAATGACTTCTAGAATCTCCGCCACTTCCCCCCAGAATTTAGTTACGGGCGGGCAAGCCCAATGCATATGGTAAGAGTCTGCATTTGCGACCTCACATTTGAGGCATTTTCCCATGTGGTTTTGTACAAACTTAGCTAGCTTGGCAGGAGTATAGTGTAGTTGGTTTCAAACTTTAAACTGGATGAGACGCAGCCCTGAGTTCATGGAAATGTGTTTGGTCAATTGGCAGTACCTCAAACATGTGGCCTCGCATAACTCTGTTCACAAGTCCCGTTCCCAGGTTTCTTTAATGTTATTGCATGGCTTGGAGTGTGTTTGAACAAGGTCATAAGGTGAACAGACTTTTCCTGTGTCCTCCTGGTTCTGTCATGGCTGCAATACATTCATGTGTGGGCGGTTCTGCTGGGAATGAGGGCCATTTAGCGGCAAAGCGGTTTTCATCCTGTGAAATTGGAAACGTTTGAGGTAGTCTCCACCCACCGCCCTAATAAAATCGTCCAGTTCACAGAACTTCGCTTCCGGGAACATGTCCCACATTCTAAATTGTTTCTGTGGATCCCACGTCCCCTGGAGTAATTTATCGAATGTGGGAGTTATACCCGGGAAGTTCCACAATGGTCTCTCTGGATCATATGGGGTTGTGAGGGCGATTCTTATATATCATAAACCATGCTCGTGTGGTGGTGCTCACGGGGTCATAGTCGCATGTGTCTTTCCGACTGGGGTCGAACATTACCGCTTGTAGGTCTGAGGGGGACGCCGCATATCTTTCCAAGGGGATATGTGCTGCTGTGTCTTCGGGGTCGAACCAGTGTCTCGCAAAGTGTGCCTGCGATGCTAGGTAATAGAGTTCAAAGTCTGGTGCCGTGATCCCACCCTTTTCAAAAGGTTCCGTCATTTTGGACCTTTTCAACCTGGCCATCTTCCCTCCCCATACAAATGTAGTGGTCAACGTGTTGAGTTTGGTACAGAATGTTCTGCCTGGCCAAATCGGTATTTTGCAAAAGAGGTATAAGAGCTTGGGTAGCACAACTATCTCAAGCAGCAATATTTGCCCATAGAGGGATAGGGGGAGTTTGTTCCAGAGTTGTAATTTGACTGTGAGGGATTGTAATAATTTGACATGGTTTTCTGTGTACAGTGTGCTCTTGTCTCTCAATATCATAATCCCCAAATAACGGATATGTGTAGGGGACCATTTGAATCCATGTGTGTCTGACATGTCTCTAGTATTAGGAGTGAGCGGGAACAGCCCCGACTTAGATATGTTCCTGTACCCTGAGTATTCTGAGAACTTCTCGATCTCTGCCATGATCGGTGCTAAGTTTTCCTCAGGATTCCTGATATATAGTAGGGTATCGTCTGCATATAGGGAGATCATTTGTGGCTTTCCGGTCATACAAAGACCTCTGTGTGCATGGTTTTGTCGGACGTATTCGGCCATGGGCTCTATTGTGAGTGCCTAGGTGAAATAATGATGACCTAGTTGGATTAGATGGAATTTTTGCTCCCGGACATGTGTATAGTAACCGGACACAATTCACAAAGTATCGACCTAACCCAAATCTTTCAAGGACCAGGAATAGATAGGGAGTCAAAAGCCTTCTCGGCATCTAGGGATGCCACCACTGCGTCTGCCGCTGGGTTTATTTGTGCCATCACTCCAAAGAGTCTGCGCAGGTTAAGGGCAGTTGACCTTGTCGGTATGAAGCCAGCCTGGTCGTGGTGTACCAGTATAGGCATGTAGGGCAGTAGCCTGGTCGACAGGATTTTTGCGAAAATCTTCGCGTCCGTGTTGATGAGTGAGAGGGGCCTATATGAACCCATGTTTTGAGGGGGTCGCCAGGGTTTAAGAAGGACCGCTATTACTGACTCTCGCATAGTGTCTGGCATTACACCCCGTTCCATTGCCTCTTCACAAACTTTCAGCAAGGCAGGGGCTAGTATGTCACGAAATTCTTTATATATTTCGGCACCCAGACCGTCAGACCCGGGTGCTCTACCTGAGGTTAATGCTTTAATTGCCTCTGTAACTTCCTCAAGTGATATGGGGGTATCTAACAGCATTCGTGTTTCTGGGGTCAGAGTTGGGAGATCGAGTTCTTGCAGATACTCCGTTATTTCTTCCTTGCTTTTGGTGTCCTGATTGGAATACAGTGACTTGTAAAACGTGGCAAACATGTAATTTATTTCTTGTTCGCCATTTACTATGTTGCCATCAGGTGTCTGGATGGCCGCAATGCGGTGGGGTGGCCGTTCTCGGCCTTCAGCATCTGGGCTAGGAACTTCCCCGCTTTATTGCTTTCCCAGTATCTACGAGCTCGGCCTGGGGCGGCCATGTACTGGACCTCCCTCTCAACGAGTTTATTAGATTCTGCCAGTGTTATGTGGATGTCTGAAAGGGCCTCTTTGCTATGAGTGGTGGTGTATTCAAACTCGAGTCGCTCTAGTTTGGCTTCCGTGGTGTCCAGTTCCTGTCCAACAGCTTTCAGTAATCCAGTAGTCTTGGCCATGATTGCTCCTCGCACCCATACTTAAAATGTTTCCCATACTTTAGCACATCGGTCCACCAAACCCCTGTTTAATTGAAAAAATTCCTCTATTTCCATGTGTAGTGATTCGCAGACGTGTGGGTCTCTGAGTAGGGCAGGGGGCATTCTCCAGCGTCTGGCCCGCGGGGTAGCATCGCTGATACCTAGAGTGATTGATATTGGAGTGATCCGAGAGGGTACGGGGGTACGTTTTGCAGTGCAGGACCATGTTTGTAACTGTTGAGCTAATAACCCAGTAATCAATTCGGGATTCGCAGTCATGCACTGATGAATCGAATGTGAAACTCTTTTCTTGGGGATGTAATTCTCGCCAGATGTTAACCATGGTCATTTGTTGCATTATCTGTCGTATAGCTAGTGCGGTTTTAGTTGGGGTTCTATGTGAGGTTGTGGACCTATCAAGGGCTGTGTGGAGTATCGTATTAAAATCTCGCCCCCCAAATCACTGCCGTACCGTCTACTTCGGTTAACATGTTATGTATAGTGTTGTAGAATTCGGGGTCTTCTATGTTGGGGCCATATGTATTAACTATAACCATCCTCTGTCCCGCCAACTCTCCCCAGACCAAAACAGATCTCCCTTGCATGTCAATTTTGGCATCGTGGAGACGAAAGCCCAATTTCGGATGTATTAGAGTAAGAACCCCCCTGGATTGTGAGGAGTATTCAGTGTAGTATCGTAGTGTGCCGCATCTTGGAAGAAAATTGCTACCAACCTGTCCCAGTGCATGTGTCTCTTGCAGTAGTATGATCTGGGGATTATGTCTGGTGATGTATGCTGCAGTTTGTCTTGCCTTAATCGGGTTATTTAGGCCCCGAATGTTCCATGAAATGAGTTTGACGGTTATGCCCTTGTCAGCCTGTGCCATAGTCGTCTTTTAGTACCAATATGTGTGTTGATTCGTGAGTGCCGCTGGCCTTAACAACTGTGCTTGATGCAACCTGTCTCTCCGTTTTTGAAATGTTGACATTTGTGGCAAAACTTTGTGCCCTCCCACACCATCAACCCCAACCCGATGATGTAACCCTTCCCCCCCATAACCTGTGGAACTTTCCTGAGGGTCGCTAGTTGCAGTCGCATGGCCTCCATCAGTAGAGGCTCCTGATCCCAGCTGTTTCAATAGTTATCAATTGGAGCCGTTGGTCTCGAATGGATGGGCTTCGCGGCCCGAGTAAGGCTATCACTGTTAATCCATTTCAGTCAGCTGGGCCTGGGTCATTAATGCCCAGTCGCGGTGGCCTGTTCTGGTCTCGTGCATGATCTTTGGGAGGGATGGGGGATGGACGCCTCTATATACGATATGGCTTCCGCAGGGTTCTCAAAGAAATGCGACCTGCCTCCATGTTGGATTCATAGCTTCGCTGGGAAGATGAGGGCATATGGGATATGGCGCAGTCTTAGTAGCCTTTTGGCCTGTTCATAGGATCTGCGTTGAATTTGGACGTTGGTCGAGAAGTCCGGATATATGTGGACTCTGTTTTCCTCATATTTTAGGGTGCCTTTTTCTCTGGAGAGCCTTGGGATCATGTCTCTGTCCCTTTAGTTAAGGAAGCGAACAATGATCGTGTGCGGTGGTGCCAGGATGCGGTGCGCCCTTTCAACAAGGAAGTGGTCAGAGAGGGATTCTGTGCCTAGAAGGGTTTTCAGCAGGTCCTCTACCTGTCGCTCCATCAGGCCCTTGCAAAAGTATTCAGGAATGCCGACAATACGGATATTGTGCCTTCTAGATATCGATTCAAGGTCTTCGCATTTCACTTGAGTCTTGCACAGTTCTCCTTTCAATTGCGCTATGTCCCGGCTATGTTGTGTAATTGCATCTTCGTTTGTGTTGATCTTATTCTCGGCGTCTGTAATGCGAGAGCTTTCCTTGTCTACTCTAGCCTTAAGGGAGCTAATTGTTGCAACAATATCATCCAACTTGACATTAACTGCTAGGAAGCCATTCTGAACCATAGTCATTAAGCGATCTTCTCTGGAGCCGGGTGGTGTCCCGGTAGGATTGTCGTTTCAGATGGATGTGGTGGCAGGCGTCCCTTGGGGTTGGGAGCTAGCAAAGGAGTCCATTCGGCCAGTTTTCTTTCCACCTGTGTTTTTCTTCCCATGGTGACCCATGAGTCGCCGGCGCAGATCAAGGGTAGATGACATGGATTGGGACGGTCGCTTATATTGGTATAATATAGTCCATATAGACTTGTTTACCTGTCTGTATGTTTCGACCCGTTGGGTACCAGTGTGTCAAATCTTTTGGTCGATCAACGTCATTGCTGCCAAGATCCTTGGATATTCCGTAGTTAGGCCGTGTCCCCCAGGGTTCCCCCTGGTGGTGTATATCGGGTCCTTGTCTGGGGTTCAAGAGGATGGTGTTTTTCTTTTGGGGAACAGGGCTTTGCTTGGTGGTGGTCTATATAGTAGCGTAGTTCGGTTTGTGTCTCTTTAGGCTGCTATAGCTGACAGTGTACGCATAGGGACTTTGAATGCCTCATCCGCTGGGGAGTCCTCCAATGTTTGAACTGTCCCGTAGTGAGCGCAGGCCCAACCCTTGTTACTGAGCTAACAGCCGACGTGCGGATCTTGATGGTCAAGGCAATTTATATTAGGCTCAGTGCCTTGGATATGCGGCAGTTTGCGGTGCTGCAGACCAGGGTTGTTCCTGCTGTAGGTGTGGTCCACCTAAATATTAAATTGGAGTAGGGCTAAATGCGGGCCACTGCGTATGAGGGTTTAGTTCCTGCGCAGTGGTTGGTGTTGGCGTGCCTGCACCTCCGGTCTCATGCATCCCACATATGGATCCCCACAGATACCACTGCTTGGTGGCCCCCACGCAGGTAACCCGTGGCCTCCCACGTGTTGTAGCGCATGGTCACCGGTCCCTGCTTATAGTGAGTTACCCCTCGTGGTGTTGGGTGCGCAGCTCTTTGATGCAAGCGGGCCGTGCCCTGCCCCGCAGTTCAGCCCATCCCGCCTACCTTCTCTTGGGCGGCGGAGGTTCGCTGCGACACTCTCCTGTGAGCACAATCAAGGTTCAGCCAGAATCCGCAGGAGCCCCACAGGGCAATACCTGCCTATCTCAGGCCGAAGGTGTTGGAGGTAACTTGCTGGTGTTTTTGGAGACGGATTGCGCTCGTTTTCTGCGCAATCCACCTGTCCGCCGGGATGCAAGGATAGGCAAATTCGTATATGGGGCCCTCGCAGAGGCAGATGTTATTGGGGCAGCACCATCAATTGTTCACATCCGAGGATTCCGGGTTGAATATGGTTAACGGGCCGCTTCACGGGTGGATTGTTTCCTACCACGTTCTGTAGAGTATCTGGGTGCTGGCTGGTATATATAGAGTATTTTCCCTTTTCCCTATTTTGTGCCTTTTGAGCCTCCCTGTGGTGTTGGGCACGTACTTCCTCAGCCAAGCGTTTGTATTCCCTCCGGTCCGCCCGAGGGGCCGTGCACCTTTCACTTTCCCCACCCGCCTCCGCAGCGCCGACCAGCGGGCCCGTCCGGCGACGGATCCTCAGCCGGAGCCAGCTGGGACACTGCGTGGGAGACGGTGCGTCCCCTCAGCAGCTGGTCGGGGGGTGGGTAGGTGTTGTGGCTGATCTTCCACTCGGCCTGGGGTTTCTGTGCCAGCTCACACGGTCTGCCTCCAAGTCTGCGCCACGGAGCCGCCACGCAGGAATCAGTGCTCCTCCCCAACACTGCCTTGTTTGTTCAGCCGCGGTCTGGCGCGAGATTCTTTCAGATCTCTTTAGCGGATCGCCATCTGCAGGGCAGCTTGTCAGTTTTGGAGGAGCTGCGAACTTCAGTGCGTCCGCGTTTCCGGGCCAAATTTGCACAGAATGTGCTGTGTGTATTGAGGCACCAGCTGGATAAGGTGTTTCTTCTTGTCACAGCTCCGAAAAGGATTAATATAAGTTTAGGATGTTCGTGGGATCGGAGCACTCCGATCAGGCGGCCATCTTAGTTGCACGCAACAGCGCCCCCCTAATGTTGCTTCATCTTTTAAAAGTAGTTTTTCCAAATCTATCCCTCTTACCCTACCATCTTTTGATCGCGGATTTCAAATTGCATTCCCTTTTCATTTTTCTGCCATTCACAGCCTTAGAAAAAGGAGTGATTTCCATTTTCGCTTCTCTAAAAATTTCACTTAACCTTTTTAAAACAGTTTCTTCCTGGTCTATCCCTCTTCCCCTACTGTCTTCTGAGAACGGATTTACAATTGCATTCCTTTTTACTTTTCACATGTTGTATGTATAAAAATTTATTTTCCTATTGTGTGCCAGCTAGTCCGTTTTGAAGCCCTATTTGTTTCCTCAAAGCAAGCAGCACAAAGTGCCCTTGTATGCTTTCCCATAGCAGTGTTCCCAATAAAGTAAAAACTAATTTACCTGGTATAGAAAACGAATTAGCCCATTCATTGCTTTTCCCATATTGTGTATGGAAACCCAATTTAAAATCTGCTTTTAATCTGGTGAAATCATCGAGAATCTTTTGTGTGCGCATGCATTTTCTTGTGGGTTGCATTCATTTCATGTTTTGAATTGTTGATTGTAGTGGTGAAATCATTAAAGTACATCCTTGTGCCATACATGTTTGAGTTGTCTTAGTGTGCCCTTTGACTAAGAATAATCTGAGGTTTGTGTTGCTGCCCCCTGGTTACCATTGAACCTGAATTAAATCTTCCATTAAAATCATAAATAAATAAAATATTCATTGACAACGCACCGGCCTGGTTCCTGGTCTATTGTGACAAGGGGTGCTGGTGGAGGTTGGCTGTTAGATGGGGTTGGAGGCATCCTTAAAAAGAATCTTAGTTGTCATAATAAAAAGCATTATATTGTGCGCCACGGTCATGGTAGGGGAAAGAGATCCCTGACTTGCTTGTGCTGTATAATATATTATGACAAATGTACTTTTTTAGTAACATTAGTGGCAGATGGCATTTTAACACAACAAAACAAATGCAACTCTAGAATCATTCCAGATGCAGGAAACTCCTCTATTAGAGCTGTGTCCAGGCGCTCTAGGGCAAAATACATGCACTAATTTGCATATGGATTGCACCAACAGAAATGAATTCACAGAACTGGAAATCGCAAGGCGCAGTCTTTGATACTTGGAGGCAACATTGAAGTGACTTTAGAATAAGTTGCCATAAGTAAGCCAAGTATCAAATAATTTTATTGTGTAAAATGGCTAAATTGCACTATTTTATATATGGAGCAACTCTACAGTCATTAGGCATTTTTTAAATAACAGCATGGTATATTAACATAACCTACGAAGTCAATCACTTACAGAGCTTCATACAAGACAGTGTGATAAAATATTTGCCCAGGATCACACACTTTGGTTAAATGCTGAAACCGGGATGTGGACAATTTAGGCAACTGAGAACATCTCAGGTTTAGTTGATAGAGATGAAGTTTTTCTTTGCACTTGATGTGCTTAAATAATACTTTATGTATAGCAATACGTTGGAAGCAAACCACATTACATAATAAACTACCCTTTCATAGTAAATTAACCATACACTATATACATTGTCATAGAGAGATGTTGAGCAATGAGAGTATGGCTTTAGTTTTATTCTCCCAAAGTCACAATAGCATCATGCAGATTAATGTGAGCCTAACAAATCCCCCTCGAGTTTTAAAATCCTAGTAATTTCATAACGAATGCAACATTATGCACCCTTCCCACTTCTGATCACTCCCTCCCATTTCCAAAGGGGCAAAAGTCCCTGTTAATAGTCCGTGCCCCTCTTCTGCCCCCTCCCATCCGTGCCTAATGGCTCACAGAGCAACGCTCTCCGTTATAAGAAGGTGCCAGTTTTTCATATGGCGCGTTAGTCATGAATACGTGCATACATTAAAGTAGTGTTTTGGTGGTGGCAGGGTCTGACTGGATCAAATTATCCTGTCACCCAAAAAATGTGATTTACATTTCACTAATATACAAATCATGATTTTCGCAACAAATTTAGTAGCCGGGTGCATGTTTGGGGAAAATATATATGGGGGAAATTACATTGAAGGACATTGGACCAGTAACGTTGGTTTAAATTACCAGCTACAGAGTGCTCGAAGGCATTAGAAGCCCACATTTGGCCATAAAACTCTTCCACACTGGTCTGTTCGGCCAGTCCTTCTACAGATTAGTCAGAGCCTAGATAACCATAGCAGGAGATCCATCTTGTATACTTCTCTCCAGCGCATAGCGCATTTCTTCCTAGATAGATTGCAATGGGATATCTGTTGTGGTGCCACTGCAGTGGGACATGTAGAACTCGCCAGCAGGCCTCTTATAAAGCCTTTTGAAGAGACTACATCAGATCATTCCTTCTAAATAGGTTTTGACTTTCAAGCACCAATAAACCAGTCACTGGGGTTCAAATTTCCAAGCCGTGCTGTCTCAATCTGAACCTATTTTGGCGTGTTGCAGTGAACACATGTGAACGTAAGGAGGCAAAAAAGGCAGATTTACTTTGTTTTAGAAATTCAACGCCATCAACACTAAACAGAAGTTGTAGTTTTGGGAGTGAGCAGTGGTTTCATGTTGGGTAAAGTACAACTTGATTTAAATATCTCTAAAGTGAAGGATTTAACAGCGCTCTTCGTTTCAAATGATGACCCCGCTCCACCGCCTGAGAAGGATGTGGACAAATGAAGAACATAGGAAGACGGGCCTTAGAGAGGGGGAACACAGAGACCGTTCTCAGAACAATCCGGCTTTCATTCTTCAGATCACCTTCTCCATTAAAAAAGAAATGTGAGAATGAGGCTCCGCACAGAGTGCCTAAAGTTCACACTTACGACGAGGCATGTCTTAAATCCTCATCCTAATCTAAAACCACCAGGGACCTGCGTACATATGCTCGTCATGATTGTTAAATGGGGTCTCTGGAACACAGGCTGCAAAGTTGCCACATGTTTGTTATTGACTTGGATAATAATAAAGGTGCCGTCAAATCTTGCTTTTTATCTGCTTGGGTGGCATTGATTGCCCAAACCACACACTTTATTCCCCTAGACAGCATACCCAGGGCTGCTGTCTCACTAACCTTGGCTGAAACTGCTCATAATCTGGATTCAATTGGGGCTTAAATGTATTGTTAAGCGCAGTTTTAGCTGCCTCATCCTCTCGGCCTCGGTTGGGTAGGGCATTAAACAGCCATAGGGTGATGGGGCCAGGGTTCCTAAGTGTAGCACGAGGAAGGCATGCTTCTCTTCTGCTACTGCAATCTTCTTGGACTTAATGTGTAACTCGAAACTAACGGCTGCAGCCACCGCTACCATCTGAGGGCGGCACCTTCTGCTTAGGGATTGAAAGGCTTCATGGACGAGTCCTATGACGAGTCCTGCCACATAGTGGCTCTTGCGCAAGGCCCTTCTGCTCCTGCTGCAGGCCTGTGGGCGTCTTCGAGGGCTGGTGATGTTTGTTGGTCATCCGACATACTGCCTGATGAGGTGGCGAAGTCCACGAGTCTCATCCTTTCACACCACTTAAAAGTGGGATGGTGGGACTCCAGTATGCGCCCTTGTTGTGTCGCTGGGGTTTTATTTTACTTGCTGTCTGCGGCTCTCCTTGTGAGCTATGCCTACGCTGCTGATGGGGCCACCCTCCACTACCTTGGTGTGTGGGCTAGATTCAGGGTTTTGGCAGTGAAGGGGGGCCACACCCACCTTGATATGATATGGCATTTATAACGCGCCTATACACAAGTGTTTCAAGGTTGTCCCGAGATCCCTGTGTTGGTTGTATTGTTCTGTTATCCCATCTTGTTGTGAAGATGCCTTCCACAGGCCTTTCTGCTGTCCTGGATGCTGATGGTTAACTGTTACTGGCACGCACGTGCCCTAATTGTCAGGCTGTGCTTTCCTTTCTGCTTTCTTTGGTGTCCGCTTTCACACTTCTAACAGCAGGGTGGGTTGGCAGCCACCGTGATCGCCTGATCACTGGTGCGATCGTTGCCATGTATTACTGGACTGATTTTATATTTCGGTTATTTCTCAGCCGCCGGTTGCTTTGCCGCCCCGGATTCTGTATTGGGGGGGAGGGGGGGGTCTCTCTGGGTGGTGCAGGCCGGGTCAGTTATGGCGTGCTGCACCATGAAAAGGGGACACGCACACACCGTTATGTTCTGGAACTTGCACTGCTCCCATTTGGCGGGCCCGTGCGTGCTTTTATTAACTTGTCCAAGTCATGACCCTGCAATGTTCTTCCCTACGCCATAATTTGAATGGTCCTCATGTCTCTGTGTGGGCTTTGCAGGATGAGGGAAATAGGCAGGCATATGCCTATCATTTTACACCCCAGTTCTGGTTTCCTGTTTCTGCATGGGCCCATGGATTAGGAGTTGAGCTAAGTACATGGCGTAGGACGGGCTTCAACAAAAGTGTTAAAAAAAATAAAATGCGAGTGCATTTGTTCCATCTAAAAAGTTGTAGCCCCTATTTGTTTAGCAAAACGTTATGCGTATACTAAATGCTCGTGCATACTGCCAGCCTTACGTTTGGTTGAACAAAGAAACACCAGCATGCCTGTTCTAAATATACCCTACTGATCTCGGCAACCTCGGTCCCCTGGCACTTAAGCGGCACGTGATCTGCTGTCAGAGAAACGGGGCAGAGTGGGAGAAGCCGGTTGCCTGGTTTCCTGCAACCCCACAGGAAGTGTCTGGTTCCGGGAATGCTTTGATTTAAAAAAAAAAAAAATAAATAAAATAAAGAAATGGAATAGATGAATACAGTACAAAAAGTAAAATTATATGCTTAATGGCCTGAAATATGCACGTGCAAGCTGGCTCATTCAGTGCCATCCTTCATTCATTATCGTCCACCCACTTTTTAAAAATGTTTCTAGTCAGATTTTTTTTTTCTTACTATATGTAGTGAGGCCCAAAGAACTGTTTTTGATAGAAAATGTACACAACTTGAGTAGTGAAAAAGGATGCGAGAACCTTCCGCGATGCGAGAACGTTCTGCCTTCGCGGAGTAAGAGCACGCCGTTCATTTAATATATAATAATTCTGTTTCCGCCAGCATCAACGTTCAATGGGCTGAGTCCAGTAACTCAGCAAAACCGTGCTATATTGTGATTAAGAGAATTTATGTTTAAGAGGTAGGTTGGAGGACAGTTGGTGGCCTGTGAAATGTTTGCTCCTGATTGATGCGATGGCCTAGCCCCAGCAAGGGTTCCATGTAATAATGTCGCCACAAAAATCTTGCCATGCAAAAATATCGCTGAAAAATGGCAGTTTTTTGTGGCGACATTATTGCATGGAACATGCGGGAGGCAGCCCCCAAACGTATTTTTATTTTTTTTGCCCCTGTCCCCATATATATGATCACCCATATAATGTCGCTGCGACCTTTTCCCGGCGATATTATTTACGGCGACCATATATATGGGGATAATATTACCTGATACCACGGCAAGGCCGGCACCAGAGGTTCCTGTGGCTTACATTCTCAACTCGTTAAGAGCTGGAAAATCGAGATCATGGCTGAATTTCAATGAGGTGAGTGCCAGAACAATTCAGATGGGGGAGATCCTGCCCTGTACCCTACTCACTATGTGGGCTTAACCCTTGCTCTCAGGTTCTGTTAGGCATTCATGCCTACCATTCATACATAATCATTCTTCAAGCATACATGCCATAATAGTGCGAATACAGTTTTGTCAGCATTGTGAAGTGTGCAGCACAGAAAACTCTCTCAAGCCTAGAGATGCGGCCTGTTGCGTAAGTGTATATTGTGTCACCAAGTGGTCTTCTATCTAATTCTAGCTTGACCACGTTGTGGGATTCTGGACAAATTACAGTCATTATGTTTCCATTTGAAAACCACTGGCAGACACTGACTGAGACCAGAACTCGGCCTTGCCTCCAAACAAATGGGGCCACAGCCACGAATACTCCATTTGATTCTCTTGACCATGAGTAGTCCTGGTGTACACGTTTTGCAAAATGACTGGAAAATGGTGCACTTGGTAGGTCATTGGGCCGGTCACATTAGTGGGAAGTACCAGAAGCACATTATATTAATGTCACTATAGACCACATTGGGCCACGAAACCAGTAGGCCAGCCCGCCTCTAATCCGGTATTGTGTATGCCATGTGCAAGTTATAACACTCATGGGATCGCTTCCCCCTCAGCGCAATGAGCACAAGTTATGCAAGCGGTGGGAAAGCAACATGCTTTGGGGGGCAGGGGAGAGTCATTTATTTATTCCACAACAGAATACTCTTCGAGTTGATGACCGAGAGGAGGTGCTCTTCTGAGAGATCAGAGGACGCCCTTGAAGGTCCCTGGGATTCCTTCCAAATAGGCGTTTGTGTAAAAAAAAAAAAAAAAACAATGGCAACTTGTTTAACTTATTGGATGTAGGGGAACCGAGTTCTAAGTGAGGCATGCCAACTTGAACATATGTGATCCTGCGTAAATACACATGAATATGTTAGTACCCCTGTTCCTGGTATGTCAAAACGTGGTGAGATAACTAAAAACCCAGTAATGAGCGTGATATGAAAAATTCATTTACATTTGCGGCACTGGTTTACAACCGGCCCAGTGGACACAAATAAAGCATCATACGCCCCACTCTAAAATAACACGCTAAAGTTAAAAGTTTACAACCCTACAACTTCTTCGTGGCATCTTAAAGAGAACACGACCTGTGCCTTCAGCCCGAGCCTTGTGAGCATGTTATTCTTTCTGCTTAATGCCTCTCTGGTACCCTTCACAGATGAGTGGCCGCTGACCAGCTTGTTTCCTCTTTTTTTTTTTTTTATTTATTTTTTTTTTTTAAATCGGGCACCAAGTGGCAAACTTGCATTTTAAATGTTACACATTTGGGAAATGGCTATATCTCACTAGAAATTAGATTGGGTTCGAAGGTAAAATACTTTTTCAGAAGTAGGCGCTTTCTCAAGGCAGTATAAAATGTTTCTGAATGGAGTTCCGTTGCTCAGAATTAAGTTGGGGTCCAATCCAGTGCGCTGGTGAAATGTATTACTGCATTCAGAAAGCTGGTATTTACTTCAGTCTGCTCAGTAGCAAATTCACTTAATTCCGAAACCTTTCATTACCCAGAGAAAGGACGTGTGGTGTGAAACAGGTGAGGTATTGTTTTTGAGGCTTCTTTTTCTCCTTTCACGTGATAGTCATTAAACACGGGCTATTGGACGAGAACAAGTTATGTAAGCGGTACGAAAGCAACATGCTTTGCGGGGGTGGAGAGGGGAGGGGAGAGTCATTTATTCCCCAACAAAATACTCTTCTAGTTGGTGACCGAGAGGAGGTGCTCTTCTGAGAGATCAGACGACTTCCTTAAAGGTCAGACTTGGGTGTGTTTTCTCCTGTTCTAAAATTGCATAGTGAAAGTAGTGCCGTTCTGTAGCTTTGCCTCCTTGCGAAAGCACTCATCTAGCGAACCTTTCTACCACTAATTGCCAGTCATTTTTGTCCAATTGTCTACTTGTCTCATCTATTTCATCTGCTTGCACCCTGCCCTGCGTCCTTCCCCATTATTCTCAACCTGCCCCTTGCCACTCCCTTCCTCCTCTCCCCTTTCCCTACTTACTTATGGCGCTCTGTTTCTCCTATCTTTTCTAACTGCTTCTCTATCGACTATCCTGGTCTCCTCACTAAATCTGGTAGGAAGAAGTTTAAAAAGGACATCCTGGTCTACAACCCGGGCCTCCCTATCACCAACACCTATACCAGTACCTCCTCCAGGCAAACCTTCACCGACATCCTCTGTCGTTCCCTCGCCAGACCTATGGACTCTACGTATGGTCTTTGTGCTCTCTCCCTTGTCTTCCTCTCCCATTAATGGTGGCACCCAGTGGGAGGCCCTCCTGGCCTCCTTCCACTCCTTTAAGTTCATCATTAATGTTTACTTGAACTGTACCTTCTTGGTCCAAGGCCCTCAAGCCAACATTCTCCTCTTTGATAGATGTTTCCCGCGCTTCATCAATTTCCTTTCTTCTCCTGCTGTCCCCTCCACGGCTTCCTCGCCTCCCCCTGCTGCCTCCTTGGCTACCTTGCCATCTCTTCCTAACTCTTCTGCCCCCGTCGGGCCGCTTCTACACCTCCGCAGGGCATACCTCTAATTTGAACCCCTCCCCGGAAGGCTTTCAAGGACAGCAACCTTCTCCATATTGCCACTCCAAACTCTCACTCTGCTGTCAAACACTCCTCTGACATCTGCCGCCTCCTGGAGGAGCTTGACCTCAATGTCCTCGGTCTCACCTAGACATGGTTCACGGCCAGCTCTGTCACAAGCTTTGACACACTCCTCACTAATGGCTACAAGATCCTCTCCGTTCCCAGGTCTAACTGTTCTGGAGGGGGTGTAGCCCTGATCTTCCCAGAGTGGATTCCTTCCTCTGTCATTCCTACGCAGGCCTATTCCTCTTTTGAATGCCTCCTGCGCAGGCTCTCTCTCCTGGCCATTCCCTTACTGTGGCTACCATCTATCGGCCACCTGGTCAAGCCCCCCCCCCGCCCCCCCTTCCTCTGAGTGGCCGGACCTCTTCCCTCCTGGTCTGAATCACTCAACTTCTCTTTCCTTGAGACTGTCCCTCCACTGGACTCTTTTTTGTGATCCCTGCAACTCTTTCACTCTATTCTCCCCTCTGGCCCGACTCACTATGCAGGGAACGCTCTGGACGTTCTGATCTCTTCAGACCTTCCCCTTTCGTCCCCTCTGACCACTCCTCTCTCCTGGAGTGACCACTTTCTCCTTTCCTCTCCATCTCACTCTCTCTACCCATCAGACCAAGCCAACCCCAGCACTGTCACCTACCTTCTCAGTTATCCGTCCCATGAAGCGTGTGTCAGTTGAGGCTTTTACCACCGCTTTCTCTGTCACTATCCCCCCTTAGTTGACTCACACCCTGACACAGCCCTTTCCATGCTCCACTCTGGTATATCTGACACATTCTTGCCCCTGTCATGAGGATCCACTTGAAGCCCAAAGCCAAGTGCAACTATTGGTACAACTCTGACCTCGTCACCCGTAAAATGCAAGTGCAGGGCGGCTGAGAGGAAATGGAGTGCTTGCTGTACATCCAACTGGACTGCCACCTGCTCCAAAGGCAATACTGTCTCTGTCCGCACCAAGAAGAGAGCCCACATCCAAGCCTGTGTCTCCGTGGCATCTAAAAACTCGGTCGAACTCTTCAAATCTGCAAGGAGCAGGCCAATCCTGCTGCAGTCTCTACCTCTCCTGTCTCCTCCCAGGCCCTCTGCATGGCCCTGGCTTCTCACTTCATCTCTAAAACTCAGGACATCCTGTCCTCTCTCTCTTCCTCCTCCTCCTCTCTACTCCCTACTCTTCCTCTGGCCCCTCTTTGGCCACCTCTCCTCCCTGCTTCTCTGCCTTTCCCCTGTTCTTTTCAGACGAGGTTTCCAGACAAGTCCGATGTATGAAAGTCTCGTCAAAACAGGTTAACTCCTGTTCCTCCAAAACCATCAAGGATCACATTGACACCCTGGCTCCTGCTCTGGCTGATTTCTGCAACCATTCCTTCGCCACTGGAGTCTTCCCCTCCCCCTGAAGCACTCCCTTGTGCACCCTCTTTTTAAGAAACCCTCTACCGATCCTTCCTGCATGGCTAACTATTGTCCAATCTCCATCACTCTTTTCCTGGGCAAACTCCTGAAAAAGCAGGCCATCTCCTAGCTTAATCTACACTCTGAATCTGTTGGCTGTCTCCATGACCATCAATCTGGCTTCAGAGCTGCCAGAAGCACGGCAACTGCTCTCCTGAACATCCGTGAAGACCTGCTCTCCAACCTCGACTCCAACGCCCGCTTTGTCCTCATCTTACTTGATCGCTCTTCTGCCTTTGACACTGTCAACCATGCCATCCTGCTCAACCGTCTCCGTTATAACCTGGGTATCACCGATCAGGCCCTGGCTTGGCTGACCTCCTTCCTCTTCGATCGAGCCACCGAGGTCCAACTTGGGTCCTTCCTCGCCACTCTCTCTCTCTCTCTACCTGTAGTGTTCCCCAGGGGTCTAATCTCTCTCCCTGGCTGTTTAACCAATGCTTTGCACTTCATCATTTTACTTTACTATCGTGAATGTGGTGCAACATTTTAAGGAATATGACCAGAGTAAAAAAAGAGAGAAAGGAGAAAAAAGACAATGATGAAAAAAGTCAAAAATGAAAAAACATCACTAATATAGTTTGGGTTAAAAACATTTTGTTTTCAGACACTTGTCAAAAACTGACCTGATACAATCAGCGTAATTCACTGTGAAAGGAGGAAAAAAAATATATATTTGTAAAACAAAAACAAATACGTGTGCGCATCTACAAGAAATACTATGGTCTCAGAGGCTTATCTAAACTGTACCCGGATAAAGCCTCCGCGTGTAGATAATAGCGTTCGAAAGTGTAGACCTCTACAAAAACAAACCATGCATAAGAGGTCCTTGTATGTGTATTGTAATTCACGTAAATTTGCTGTGCCTACCATTAATACGGCTATGTCCAGGGTGGCATTGCTTCCAAAGCCCCCGTCAGCCCTGAGTTGATCACAAGGTAGGGCTCTACCTGCTCCAGGTGCACCTGTGAAAGCCACTTGCCCGAAAGGCCACAGGATGGACAAGGAGTTGCCACCAGCACTCTTTTCTACCAAAGCCCACCAAAACTCCTCTACTGAAGACCACATCACCTGTCGGACTTCTGTGATGAATCCTGCAGAGTCCTCACAGAATCCCAGCATAAAGTGTTCTTCCATGCGGCCAGGGAAAGGCAGCCGCTAACTGATCCTAACTGGTATTACGAGGGAGGATCACATGGGAAGAGAAGACTGTCAAAGGAATGTGGTTACTCCGTCAGGGATGACACAGTATTCCTCCTCTTCTGAGCATGAGGTTTCCTTAGTGCCTGAAGGTTGTCATAGTAGGGCTTCCCCTCTGAAACTTACCCAAGGTGTCACCCATGAGATCCCTTTTTCTAAATATGTAAATTATGTATATAAGGGTCATGGAGTTATACTACTACTTTTAGTGGTCACGATTCTATATTGTGTTTGTATTATAGACCTAAGAGAGAACCATTACTTCCTTTTAAAACCTTACCTTAAATATACAACCTATAAACAAAGTGGATTCAATAATGCAAAAACAGATGAGAACATTGTGGACGTCAAGTCCCATAATGCTCTTAGTACTGAGACGAGGAAGAGGGATCCAGAGTTGCTAAACTGTAGTGAGTGGTGTAGTTGTTGTACTGACCCGCACCTGAACTGGACATATAAACATTCAATGGCCTTTCAGGTGTGAGTCGGAGAGGAGCAGCAGGAGTTGGAGCTGCAGACAGCGGT
The DNA here is from genome assembly GCF_040938575.1 of Ambystoma mexicanum. NCBI lineage: Eukaryota > Metazoa > Chordata > Amphibia > Caudata > Ambystomatidae > Ambystoma > Ambystoma mexicanum. The sequence goes on along the minus strand of NC_090941.1, from coordinate 155,096,997 downwards.
ACCCCGTGCAGAGAATGACACAGATTGGGATTCCTAACATATGCAGGGAACATCTAGCGGGAAGCAGTATTGCAGCCAGCTAAACCATAGGAGAGAGACCCTCTCCACGTCCTGTAATACGCTCTATTGTGAGGTCTTCACCGGTGAGCGTTTGTGTCCGTGGAAGCTCCAGTGGCTCCCTATCAGTGCTGATGGGAGCTGTCAAACACTGTCGGAGTCCTGACGAGTGAAGAATCAGAACCGGCGAATCGGAAGTACAGACCAGTGACTTGGTCTGCTGCAGGTACCCTCGGGGCGCTCCAAAGGACACCACCATGTGAGAACTACTATTTTGTATACCGAACATTTGAAATTAAGCAAACTGGGTGCAACTCTCCTATTAAGAAATGTTGAATAGGGGAAAATTGTAACCTGAATTGCCAAAGCCAAAAGGGGCAATATTAAAGGTATTCCTTTAGAATGTTATTTGAATAACCGTCAAATTTGAAAACCAAACTTAACAAAGTTGAGACTTGGTGGTGCTTAGCAGTACCTTTTTTACCTCTCTGGCTCCTTTCATTACACCAACTGAACCCTCTTTACTGGTTAGGTGCAACTCTAACAAAGAATTCGACTAACAAAACACGTTCTCATTTTTTTAATGTTCATGCCCTGTGGAATAGTTTTACCCATGCCGATGCACCCCACTGCGCCCCTTTACCAATGGGGAAATAGCCAAAAATGGATGCTCTAACTCCTGTGCGTGCAAAAATCTGCAAAACGGCACGTGGGTCACAATCACAAAAGGCTGCACACCCCTGCCACACAGTCAAAGTGGGGGTAACAACAGAATTCTCACTGCAGGAGAATGCCAGTGGGTGGTGTTACACTTAACATGAAGCAAGGCTACAGAATTGGGCTAAAAACCAAAAAATGCCTTTTTAAAATGCAGCTTTGCAACCTTCGAAGTGCTGTTTTGGCGCTAGATCCATTCATTTTCCAGTGAACCATTGAAATTAAAAGGGTACAGATCATCCAGTGTGGCCAGAGAAGCCGGGCCTCATTGACTGACTGCAGCTAAGAAATGTACTTCATGTAAAAGGCAGCCCAGCAACATTGTTTTCAGTTCCACTGGAAAAATGTGGCTAAAAATGGCAAAACATGTAACAATTTCAGCTGTGCAGAGAAAATTCAAGCAAAGGCTGGATACTTACTTCCAGACTGCAGACAAATCCCAGCGTGTAAATGAAGAACTGGTGACGAATAAAATGTTGCTGCAGAGGAAACTATGTAAAGGATTCAGTTTAAATGTGCTTTTTCCATGAAGACGTGCAAAGATCGCCTGTTTAAAAACATGTTTTTGTGAAAGGGCTAATTCTTTAAATGTCAAAATCCCCTATAAACTGTGTTCATTTTTTTTTTTAAATAAAAGGGTTAGGTGAATCTTAAAGTCAAAACCCAGTCTGGAGTTAATTAAATAATTTAATTCTGACTTGACCATGCCCAGCCTGGGAAAGATGACACTTCATGTTGACACTCCACTGCTAGCAGGAAGGCTTAATTGCTGCGGGAGGTTCTCACATATTGACAACAATGAACTGATTAGACATTTGTCTGGGGCCCAGCCAAGGACGATGACTGGCTGAACACTGATCCCTTCAGGGGAGGGGCAGGGAACTTCCCTCTGGACCCCCACCCTGATCAAAAGAATTTGACAGCTGTTACCAGTTGAAAGAAGAAAAAAACTGCTAAAAGATATTTGTGGTTTAAAATGCCTATTTGTGATTAAGCTTTGAAAACCTTTAACTTTGCCTGATGAAGGACAAATCTAAAAATTGGTAGTTGTAGATCTAATTTTATGCTCTTTCTGTGAAGACGCGAGTGAACCCTGTACTACATAAGAAACCAAAGTTACACAAAAAGAATAATTGTGGCAAAACTATTGATGCTGCAAATATATTGTATACCCGTGTTCTAGGGGCAGTTGTCCAGATATGTAATGAATTCGGAATTGTTAGACCAAACCGTTATGATTGAAATTGACAACATTTCACAGAACGACAAAGACCGCTATCACTGAGATGGGAGTTGGATGCCAGGATAACTCACAAAATATGTAATATGTGTCTGATTTTATTATAGGGCATAATTATAGAAATGTGCATTGGTGGGAAAGTTAAATTGTGGTTCAAATCAATGTGGGAATTCCCAAATCGCATCATAAAATATGATGGCTCTTTCTGACTTCCAACCAGAAGAAGGCACGTGCCTTTGACCACTCACAGCCGTGGGGGGTATGGTTTGAAATTCTGCCCCTACCATAAACTGAGTGATGTCACTTAGCATAATAAATATAGAAACTTCACCACACACAGACACACACTGATTTCTGACTACCTCCTGATTTCCGCGCACCGTTTCGTTCCTGACTTCTTCATCCTGTTCCAGAACTTTTCATCTTGTCCTGATTCCAGACCACTTTGCAAAACCCAGGCCTCAGCATTTGCTCTCTTTTCAGCTCGCCCCAAATCCTGAAACCATCCAAAGGAAATCATTCTGATTCAGTTTGGCTTGCTACTATCCAGGCTTGCCTGCTAAACTCGCCATCACGCTAATCTACAGTGTCCAGTGACCAGAAGGGCCAATCTAATCTGAGGTGCAGTCCAATTGACCAGAACTGCCCAGCTGATCCATGTAGATTGATCCGTGATGACCAGAACCTGATGGTCCAATCTGAAATTACAGTGGACTGTAAGTATCAATAGGAATCCTAGTGACCCATAGTAGATTTGCATTGTCCTATCCCATTCTCAACCTATCCCATCTTTAACTTAAGAACCTCTAATATTTTCAGATCCATTTTTGCAACCCTGTTAACAATCCCAAAGTAATTCCCATCAAGAAAACGTATCTGCCACGTGAAGTTACAAGCAGCCGTGTGTAACTGTGGAGATTCACGGGTGGCATTCTCTTTTTCTTGGTCATTAATATAGTTTAAATAAAACCAATCTGTCATTCTTAAAACCGAATTTCTGCTTTTCTCGGTTCTACGGTTCACATTAAAACTCTCATAACTTCTTCAATTCCATTGCTGGAGACTTTATTTCAACTCAATTAAACCTAAGACCTGACAGACAGGGGAGATGATGAGCAGTGGAAACAAGAGCATATTTCCGTAGATGAGCCTGGTAAAACCTGGAGATCCCAGGACTCGGTAACCATAGCGGCAGAAAATGAAGAGGATGCTATAGATGCCCTATGTGCTGAGATATCCTTGATGGAAAACTCTGAAATAAAAGCCCCCAATAAAAGAGTAGCTGAAGGATATAATGACATATTGGGAAGAATTATGGATCTTTATAAGCCAGTGATATCCTGCGACTACATAAATAGTGTACCATGCAGGGAGTTTGGAGAAGTAGCTGGCATTAGGTCAAAAATTAAAGTGGTCACTAATATGGGATTGGACGGGATAAAACAGACTGTGCTATTGCAGGGCCCTATGGATAGGTGGGCTCTTACTAAACCAAAAGTAGTATCCACTCCAGAGTAATAGGAAATTTGGGGAGAGTACAGGCTCCAAGCAGGAGGTAGATGGGGATACGGGGCACACTCAAAATTGCTGGTAAACTGGAAAAGGATGGGGTTAATGGGACTCGTATATTGCCCTCAGCTAAGCCAGACGGAAACAACGAGGGAAAGTGTGTGCACTTTGCAAACCCTATAAATGTTGTGACAAACGGACAAAAATGTGAATGGTACTGTAAACCGGGCCAAGAATGATTCTGTTAGATTTAGACCAGGTTGTATCGTGAAATTGGAGGAAAAATATCCTACGGATGGGAGTCCCTTTCTTAACAGAACTAATTTTTTGCGAATATGGGCCTCTGATACTTGGCTTTCTTCAATTCAATCTAAGCATATAGTAGAGCTATCTTTACCTAAATGGGATAGTGCTACTAATTGGGTCTTATTGAGGTTCAATAGTACAGCAGAGGTGGCACTTCTTTGTGCCCAGGTGGAGGCGTTGGACCACATGGGATTATGCCTACAGGTATGTGGGCAGAAATGCGAACCTGCGGGTGTTGCTAATATTGTTGGGATTAGAGGGGATGTGTCCTTGGCAAATAGAGGTACTAATAAGCCATGACAGGGGTCAAGCCGAATGAATGACGGAATATATTGGATAACTAATAGTGATAAGATAGACAACAGAAGTCACCTGATTGGTGGGGAATGAATTTTGAAGGTCTGCAGTTGGAATACTCGGGCCATGGACATTTGCTCAACCAGAAGGTCTCCTGGCAACAGCTGAAGGGGCATGATGTAGTAATGCTACAAGAGATTTGGCTTGATAGCCTGGTACACATGGAAGGGTTCCATCTGCATCAGATGCTGGCTAGTAAAGGCACCCGTGGGAGGCCGTTTGGGGGACTTATTATTGGTATTATCCAGCAAAATGCATCCCGTGAAAAATGGGCAACCACTGAGGGAGCTTACATACAGGCAGTGAAAGTTACTAAACCCAGTAGTGAAAGCGGCTTCTGTTTTACAGTAGTTAATGTATATCTGCAGCAGAGTGCAAAAACATTAACAGAATTTTCGGATAAGCTGGAGGAGCTGATGATGGGTATTATATCCCGATTTGGAGAAGAAGGTATGATTTTACTAGGAGGGGATGTCGGTGCCCTATGTAGTGACCGTACACAGAGTCCTGAATACGAAAATGTGGATTCTTTGTGTAATGAGTCATGGGTGCAGTGAAAGTGAGAGGTTGGTTGATTACTTGAAACATTGGGACCTTATAATGTTTAAGAGAACTCTGTGGGATGTACCAGGGCAATCTACATAGAGCGATCAAAATGTGAGGGCAACACTTGATTATATGTTTGGGAATTTTGCCCTCCTCAAGTCTACCCTAGAGCTCCATGTAATGCCATGTGAAGTTAGTGATCATGATCCTCTGGTTCTAACTATTGTGAAAATCGGGCTTAAGTGAGAAGAGGGTAACTCTAGGGCATGCTCTGGTTTATTATGCAACTTTGCTGGTAGTGTGATAAAATGGAGTAAGAGGATTCTTGATAAAATTGGGAAACTTGTAGATACTATGGAGATTGCTGAGATTGACTCATTGAGTATCCTGAAGGGGAATGAAATTGAAAGATGGATAAAAGACCTTGCTGCCAGGACTGGAGAATGCCAGGGTAGGATGGCTATACCCAGTACTAAAAACAGTAAGAATTATGATATGGTTGTTAGAAATGCCAAACGCTGTATGAGAAAGGAAATGTGCATGGCAAATGCCCTTCCCTATACCAAGGGAGAGCTAAATGCCAAGAGCAGGCATATTAAGAACTGTTATAGGGGATGGCAAAAGCGCTGGAAGCTCTCTATAAAAAAATACAGTGGCAGGATATGTTACAAGTATTGAGTAAAGGGAATACTAAGGAGGTCTGGACCCAACTAAATAAAGCCAAGGGTGAGATTGGAGAGAACTCTCAACCCTATACAAGAACATGTATGGCTTGAACATCTTAAAGGTGGATGGTTGGTTGACATGTGTAACATGCCCCTGAGATATGATTGATGGCTGGCATCTGGACGTGGGGATTGCTGAAATCGAGAATAGGATTGGTAAATTGAATGGATCTAGAGCCCCCGGTCCGAATGGACTGGCGAATGCCGTCCTTCAATTTAATCCGGGACGGTGGGCACATATATTGAAAATCTTATTTGATGAGGTGTGTAGAAGCCAGACCATACCATTATCTTTGCAACAGGCTGTCCTGGTTCCAGTTCACAAGAAATGAGATTGCAGTCTTGTGAATAATTACAGGCTATTGTCTATGCTGGATACTTCTGGAAAACTGTTTGCATCCTTTGTTCAGGATGCTTGTGATTTCAATCCAGCACACACCTAAGTCAATGCCTAGCATGTACTGCACAACTGAAATCCTTATTTATTTTTGTCTAAAAGTTATTTTATTCTGAACGATGTACCACTCATATCACACCCCTCTCCTGGAACCCCTTAACCTCCCCCCCTCCCCCCCCCCCGGTCACACTGAACCAGGAATCGGGGTGGTTTGCAAAGTTGTAAAATTTATTTATGTATTTACAATTTAATCACACTATGTTTTAATGGGTACGCAATCACCAATGGGGTGATGTAACACAGAATAATCTCTTTAATACACAAGGAGTGATAGTAAGCAAAACAATGCAGCACAGAAATAATACGTGTGTGTGTTTGTGTGTGTGTGTATATATCAGATTGCACTGTGGTTAGCGGTTCCCCCTGCACACCCCTCAACCCCTCAATAGGCATTGTAAAGAGATAGGAGGAGAGAGCAGGTATTCAGGAATGGCAGAATTCAAACAAAATGACAATCCCACTTTCCCCCAGCAAACAGAAGAGAAAACTGAATTGACTGTCAAGTTGTCTGAATGGCTTTTAAAGTTAACTTGAAAATGGATTGGGCAAAAACACCAATATGGTCAAAATTGCTATAAATTCTTATGAGAGTCGCTTTTAGATGGTTGCACACAAGCAATGATTCAACACCAAGAAACAATTTGAAATCCTAAAATTCAAGTCGGGAGCAATCAAAAGCTGTTTTACACGTGTCAGAATTTCCCAAAAACAAAATTTGTGGCAAACCTTTCACTGTGCAATAACGGGAAAACTGTTTGGATTTGGGATGCGGTTTCAAATGCGATTGAAAGCTGTGGATGTTCGCTACAAGCAGAAGATGGGATTTTGTTTCTAGCACAAAAACGGAGGAAGTTATGGACGTTTTAGTGGAGGTCGTTTTTCCGCGATAGGCGCAAGAATGGAGAACAGGAATGCACTTTTAAAATGACAAAAAGGATTTCCTAAACTAGAGGATAACTATGAAGACGACAAATACCACACAGCCACTTGATCAGGGCGACTGCCTGCAGTGGTCCTGCCTTCAGATGAGAAAAGATCAGCGTAGTGATAGTTTTAACAAAACTAGCACAGGAGGAACATAGGAGGGATTGGATAGAGAGTTCAGACAATTCAAAAATACTCCTAACAATATCGGGTTCTGAAGACAAGACAAGATAGGATGGGTTTAAGATGGGGATTAACTAAGCAAGGTACATAGGCTAGTGACACAGTTCTATCTATAGATACTCACTAGATATGTTTCAAATGGAACCGTCAGGGATTCTTGTCAGGACAGACTGCTGGGCACATCGGATTTGAGCAGTGTCAAGGCGCTCTGGGCACCGCACGACACAGGACTGGATTGGATCTGCCCTTTTTGGTTCTGATAATTATTTCAGCAGGCAAGCAGTACAGCGCAGCCTGGCTGTATTTTAGTTCCCCTTAGGTTTGTGGGGTTGGTTCTGGAAATTGAGGCGTAGCTGAAAGTGGTTCAGCTATGCAATGGGTTCTGCTTTGCCAAGTTTCTGGAACCTGGAGCAAGGAAGATGGAAAGTTCTGCAGCAGGGTGCTCTGCCAGCATTCAGATAGTGGGTCAATCTGTCTGTCTTTATCTGCCCTCTGCTGTCTCCATTTATGCCATGCTAAAGGGTATGTGTGTGCTGGTTTAGCCTAAGCCCGCTCCTTTGACAGGGATTGGTCAGAATCTCATCTCTGCCTTGATAGGAGGAGAAAAACGGGGCATCCCCTTTATGGTGTGGGTTTATGAGGCTTGGAGTCCACCCCTAGCCTCTTGAACACAAAATCTACTTTTGACACAATACATATTTACACATATGCAACCTCTATAACAACCACATATATAGATTATATATTTTGTACAGCAGCTACTCCTCCAAACCCTGTAGCTGTGGGATCTTGTGTCTGCCTTTCCTAGAATTTTGCCCTTTTCATCAGGGACACAATGCCCCATTCATCAGCAAATTTCTACAGGTGTGCGAGTATAACATGGGCATAAGTGTCTAAAGTTTCATACTTCTAGCCGAAATACGTTTGGTGTAAAATCACATTTTCTGTCATTTCCCTCCAAATTATGTCACACAATTTTGATGCCTCTTGAAATGTGCAGCCAAAAACTAGATTTATAATTCTGTTATTTTTGTGTTTTTGACAATTTGAAGTGCCAAGTTATAGATATTTAAACAAAGTGTTCTTTGTGAATGTTTAGCCACAGATGGTTATTTGTCTCCGCCTCTTTTTGTCTCCCTTCAGTTCAGGAGCAGGGGGCGCAAGACTTTACCAGTAATTCAAAAATCCTTCACACCATTGCCTGGAAATGATTTGTTTTTTTTAAATCACCCTCATCCTATGGGACTATGCATCCATGGTGGCTGAACATATTTCCGAAGGGGAAGAAGACAGTTTCTTGGCCATTGAAAAGATGGCAAAGAGGCAATGTGTGAGTCTCTATAGTTGGGTCTGGATTCTGCTGATGTATCAGCAGAGCCATGGCAGCAAGCACTGTGATATGCAGGTTGGCGTGGTTAAGGAAGTCTGGATTTGCACCGGACGTGCAGTCTAGACTCCTTAATATGGCTTTTGACAGGGCTCGTCTTTTTGGCAGCAAGGCTGACAAAAGCCTGGAAAAGCTGCAGACCTCGAAGGCAGCAACTAATTCTCTAGGTGCCGCTGTTAGGCAGCCTCAGCCTTTTCACCCCAGTGGACCTTTTTGGAGGGGTAGATACTTTGGCTATTATTCCTCAGTTTGAAGAGCGAGGGGAATGGCGGGTCAAATTGGCCAAAGAAGATTCCTTCGTGGTGGACGAGGGAGATATGCAAAGCCTGCTCAAGCAGCAGCATCTTTACCATCAGCCACTGCTTCAGCCGCCTCAAAATCTCTGAGGTCTTGACTGACACCCCAGTGGGAGGCAGACTGTCTTGGCATCTTAGAGCATGGTGGGTTATTACTTCAGATGCTTGGGCATTAGAAACCATAGCCCAAGGTTACTGCCTCTCCCTTATTCAGAGACCTCTGAATAATCCACTTGGAAGCCATTCTTTAATGGTTCCAGATCCATTCCTTTTGCAGGAAATGTTAAGCCTGCTAGAGAAAGGTGCTATAGAGCCAGTACCAGTAACAGAGAGGAACAAAGAATGGTATTCTCCATACTTCCTGATCACCAAGAAGGACGGAGGACTGACACCCATCTTGGACTTGAGATAAGTGAACACGTGCCTCAGGGACAAGTTCAAGATCGTCACACTTTCTCAGATCCTTCAGGCTCTCCAGCTCCAGGATTGTATGGTGTCATTGTAACTTCAGGATGCTTATTTTCATGGGCCAATCCATCTCAAGCACAGAAAGTACCTGAGGTTCGCCGTTGCGGGTTCTCGTTATCGGTTGAATTCTGCCGTTCGGACTGACCTCTGCCTTGAGGATTTTCACCAAACTGAGGGCGTGGTGGCAGCGAGTCTCAGGCAAGGGGATTCACGTCTACCCCTACCTAGACGATTGGCTGATCAGGGGGCGTTCTCCCGAACAAGTCCTGGATCATCTCGGCATGACCTGCTACTCTCTCCACAGAGTGGGCGTCTCCCTCAATTAGAGTCCCATATGATACCATCTCAAAAGCTCCAGTTCATCTGGTCTGTATTGGGTACGTCCTTGGGAAAGACATCGCCGCCCGAGGTCAGGGTTCAAGACATTCTGCAGATGGTCACCAAATTTCAGAGTGCCCATGTCTCCCGGACTGCGATTTCTTGCGATTTCTTGCGGTTGCTAGGCCTCATGGCATTCTGCATTTTCCTGGCGCCTGAGTGAGATCCCTTCAATGGGCTCTCAGGACACAATGGTCTCAATTCTCAGGAAACATGTCAGACCTACTTCAGGTTCCAAACGCGGTCGCACAGGATCTCCTGTGGTGAGACTGCGAGGACAACATCCTGAATGGAGAACCTTTTTGGCAATCCTGGCCGGAGATAATGGTACTGACGGACATCTCACTCACGGGGTGGGGAGCCTACGCCAACGATCTGACAATCGGCGGTCGTTTGTCTCAGTCTTTTGGAGCTGAGCGCAATCGGACTTGCGCTGAAGTCTTTACTGCCCTCTGTATGGGTAAATAATGTCCTGATAATGACGGACAACACAGCGGCCATATAGTACCTCAACAAAAGAGGTGGTGTAGAGTCACTACCATTGTGCAGAGGCAATGCAGCTCTGGTTCTGGGTGATGCAAGAAGAAATCTCTCTATCGGCAGTTCACCTAGACTGAGAGGAGAACATAGTGGTGGACACTCTGAGTAGGCGGAGCAGTCTCCCATGAATGGGAGCTAGCTTAGGAAGTCCTTCAAGAGGTCTTCACACTTTGGAGAACCCCTCTGTTTGCAACCAGTATCCACCGGAAGTGCGAACTCCAGGGAATTCCCCTAAGAGGAGCTTCCATGCCCATCTGCCCTCCAATACTTCTTCCCAAAGAGAGGACCTTCTCTCGCGGGAGGGTGGTCTGGTTCTCCAACCAGAGGTCAAGACGCTCTGCCTTCACGCATGCTTTCTGAGAGGCTGGGGTACAAGAATTTGGACCTGCTGAATGAGGTAATGGAGATTTTGCTTTCGGCCAGAAGGCCAGCAACAAAGTCTTTGTGCCGCTGCCATTGGAATAAATTCTACAGCTAGTGCAGGGATGAGAATGTGGATCCTTTTCTATGCAAAACGCGTTATATTTTCTGCTGCATTTGGCCTATCTGGGGTTCCAGGTTGGAACCGTTGAAGGTTATTTGCCTGCACTTTCCAGCTTCAAGCGCTTGTCTGAGGAAACGTCATATTTTAAAATTCCTTTGGTGATACAATTTCTAAAGGGACTCACTAGTGTGCTCCCTCCAACTCCTTTTCAGTTTCTGGTTTGGGACCTTAATCTTGTTTTAAGATTTCTCATGTGTGCACCATTTGATCCACTCCATTCATGTACTTTAAGACTACTAACATTCAAAACCATCTTGTTAGCGTTATCGGCCCGTAGGGTGAGTGAGTTGCAGGAACTATCTTCTAAACCCCCTTTTACGGCCTTTCATAAGGACAAGGTCGTTTAAGGTCACACCTTCATTCCTACCTAAGATTATATCATATTTTCATTTGGCCCAAAAGATAGTATACCTACTTTTTTTTATCCTCCACCTCATCCTGGCGAGTAAGAGAAGAGGCTACGCAGACTCGACTTACGAATGGCTCTGAGTTTCTACATTTCAAGGATGTCAGTTTTGTTTAGATCGACAACCGTTTATAGGATACACGGGTCATAGTCTGGGACAGGCTAGAACTAAACAAACCTTATCCGAGTGGATTATTTTAGCTATTACTGAATGCTATAGACTGGCTGGGAAAGATCCCCCAGAAGGCTTGAGAGCTCATTCCACTAGGGGCATGACACATTCTTCTGCTCTCCAAAGAGGTGTCCCAATAGAACATATTTGTGAGGCAGCCACTTGGTCTACCATCCACACTTTTACAAAGCATTACTGCCTTGATTCCACCTTAAATCAGGATGGAAGCTATGGGAAAGCAGTCCTTCATTCGGTTCACAGCAACCCTTGATGACCAAATTCGTACTCCCTCCGCCAAAACTTATACTGCTTTGGGAGTCTATTAAAGATGAGGAATATGTGGGAGTATATACTCCATTCAAAGAACAAGTTACTTACCCCTGTTAACTTTCTTTAGACTGGATGTTCCTCTCACATATTCCTCATCACCCCTACCATACTACCACGTAGTAGAATTTTCTATGTTATTGCAGTTTACGCTCCTTCAGAGTCTAGTATGTTCTAAACCACATTAATGCTGGTAGTTCTACGGTAGGAATGACACAAAAACAGAACTGAAGCCAACAGGCATTGCGGGTTCTATATACCTTCAAAGTAGTCATCCTCGAGACGGAGGCCCTGCGTGGACATAGTCGACTGCATCGACACACAGCGCCCTCTGCCGAAAATGCTTTCTGAAGCAGCTGAAGCTGGATATTGGAGTTATCAAAGATGAGCAATACGTGGGAGGAACATCCAGTCGAAAGAACGTTACTAGGGGTAAGTAACTTGTTCTTCTGTCACATAAGCTTCACAATGAACACACCCGAATGGGGCCTCCCTTGGCTCCAGAAGGGCTATCTTCTAGCCACAATCCACGTAGAGGTGTATTTTTCACATACCGTTTTTCCAACGTACTCGCCCTACCTAGAGTTTACAGAATGGGCCAAGCATTATCAGTTCTGGATGTTTTCTCCCATGGTCAGTCATGAGGCTCTTCAAAAAATGTCTCGCCCCAGTGGCAAGAGCTGGGGTACAAGTCTTTCCATTCCTTGGCAATTGGCTCCTCAAAGCAAACTTGAAGTGTTCCATGTCTTAAAATCGCAGCAAAATGATGTGGTTTGTGGCCACAATCGTGTAAAGGATGCGGGGGACACTCCTGCAGCCCCTGGACCCATTATACCATTTAAAGGAAGCAGGGGGTCATCCCCGCAACCCCCACGACCGTTAAATGATATAATGGGGTACACCTTTACCGGGTCAAAACACAGCATTTTTGCCGCACATTTAACATTTTTTTTTTTTTACCAGCGACATTTTGACGCAATTTTATTACCTGATACCACTTAAAGCTATGGACGAAACAAAGGAGACGATCACACATTTAGTTTTTCTTAATCAATAGTCAGTAGTTCTGGTGCCGTAGCAGGCCCTCTTCTTAAAGGCAGAACCAGATACCCACATTCTCCAGTTAGAAGGGAAAAACCGCTTTCCCAGCTGGTCAATGGGTTCTTAAAAACATGCACGAGCATGGTACATCACTACAAGCCCCTGCTGGGCAGGTTGTCCTGTATCCTGACTAACCGTTGCCAATATCTGTGTAATTTATAGTGAACTCTGTATTCTCTGTGTGCAAATATGATTGTAATTGTATCCGTGTATGCATTCTCCATGCGCAAATGTATTGATTGTAACTCTATCCATTTATGAAAAGATGTCTAACTACGCCGTGACACCCCAGGGTTTGGGCATATAACAAATGCAATAAATAAAATAAAATATTGCAGGTTGAGAATGGGACCAATCCAGAAAGAATTGAACCGACAAGGGAATTAAGCATCAGGCTCATGGGAAGATTTTGTGCACCAGTCAAATCCTTTCCACCAAGCTCTACCCTGGTAATGGGTGGACAAACAGCCTAGAGCAGTCATACCATTTTTCAGGCCCCCACTTCCACGCTTCTTCCCAAGGCAGATGCTTCCCTGCCAGGAGAAGGAGCTCATCTGGGACCCTTGCAGGCCAAGGGCGTATGGTCCAAGCAAGAGTCTGAATTGCACATCAATATCTTCGAACTGTGAACCATTCGTTGGGTGCTGAAACCCTTTCAACCAGTTCTGATACGGCAGGTGGTTACCGTACAAACGGACAACACAATCTCCATGCATGACACCAACAAACAAGAAGTAAACCTATCCACACTGTGGTCTGTAGAGACAGAGCAACATTCTGGCAGATTAAGACTTTCTCCACGTCCTAGAAATAGGAACACGTATGGGTCGCGGTCCAAAGAATTTTCAAAGCGAAGTCGCTCCCTCATTCACCTCTTTGCCACAACGCACAACAGTGAAGGCCTGCCTTTGGATCCAGGCCCGGAAGAGGACTCACTAAGGACTGCCTTCGCTCTAGCATGGATAGGCCAGTCCCCATACTCCTTCCTGATTATAACCTGCTTAGCCAGGGTACTGAGGTAAATAAGTAAACTCTGCAGGATGATTTTAATAACACTGTCATGGGCACGGTAAGTCTGGTATCCAATTCTCCTACACATGGAGAGCTCCACGCCCCTCCATATCAGAGCGCAGCAAACGCTACTATTGCAACAAAAAAAGCAAATCCTTCACCACACCCAGCATTGTTCTCTCTCTCTGGCTTTGGTTGTTGAACTACAAGGACACACCAACCTAATGTTGCCAGATGGATGTTATTCAAGCATCCAGGGCACCCCCATGTGGACCACATGCAAAGAAAGTGAAACAGTTTACAATCTGGGGTGGGACCCAACAGCTCAGCCCATGGTTGGCCATGGTAAGCAAATTGCTTCCCGACCTGATTTACTTTGCTACAGGGGTTCAGCCACAGGATGTCCAGGTTCACCTCTGACATCACGTCTTACTCTAGAGGTCCAGGAGCTACAACCTCTGCCTCCAACTCTGCATACTGCTTTGTCCCGTCCCCTTTCCTCCATAATTTTGGGACATTTTGTCCATTGGGACAGGACCGGTGCACTTTTGAAGCATCAAAATTAATTTGTTGGCCTTCTTTTATTTTTACGCGGGGCCACTGCATGTGACCGTAGCCCCGCCTTCCTGAGCGCTGTGCATCACCCTCCAGTCCTTTTCTCTGCACGGTCGGGGTCGGACGCACTTCCATCGTAGGGACATTTCTTTATTGTTCCCTTGTCCTCCTTCCTGCTCCGGTTCCATTGTCTTCCTTCCTCAGTCTATGCAGAGCGCCTAGGATTCGTGTCCTGTCGTGCGAACGTCATTTTGCAAGGGCGGATCCCCATTCTCTGTCTGGAGTGCTTGGGTCAGGAACATCGGTGGGACTCTTGCTTTTACTACAACTCCATCTGGGCACCTCAGCATGGGCTCGTCAGATAGGAGGAGGTGTTCAACTGCTGCCTCCTTCACATTTACAGCAGTTCATCGATGAAAAAAGGAAGCATCTGGTAAGTTCCTTGTTTTTTAAGGCACCCCGGCCAGGCGACACCTTCCCTGGGTCTTCTGGTTCCGGGGGGCTGGAGGGGGGCAGAAAAGTGGCTCTGGTACCAGGGTTCTACCGGAGGTGTCCTGAAAAGGATCTAACCTGGATTCCAGAGTTTGCTCCGGGCCCCCTGTCTAGAGACTATCAGAACCGGATATTCATCAGAGGTTCCCTATCTGGGGGATAAGGCTAAGCCCACCGCTTCTGGGGCTGTTTTTAACCGTGATTATTCCTGAGGTTTCCAAGTCTGGAACTAATTGTACCGAGCCTAGTCTCAAGGTTTCCTGTACAGTGTCTAAAGGTACTGGGGTTATACCAGAGGATCTACGCTTAGGGGCTATAATTAAAACCGGCAAAGTCCAGGTGCCTTCTCCCGGGGCTCTGGCTAGGTTGTGACCCTAGGCCTTCCCACAAACAATCTTGTGGTCGAACTGATCCTGCTGAGGGGGCAAAGGAGGAGGGCAAAGGCCCCAAGTCTTCAAATACCGGCCCTGCCAAGGTTCCCTCACTGAGGGCTAATTGTTCCGCAGAATCTAGGAGGGCTCAAAGGCACTCTAGGTCTGCTAGTACCGGCTCTGCCAAGGTTCACTATCGCAAGGCTAAAATGGATTAAAAAGTCCCTGAAAACCCTGTGGCGGCAATGGCCTCACTGAAACTTGTGACGTAGATCACCTCAGGCAGTGACAAAATGGCGGTTCAACCCACGCGGTCTGAGGTGGCCATTTTGAAGAGCTCTTTCACACCAACTTTCTCAAAGGCTGGTGCAGAGGGGCCTATTTTTGGGGCCCAGCAGCATTTTCCACATAATGTGCACAATAGGAATTCTTTCCACCCTCCAATGTATTGGTGTGCTGGTTTTCCGCTGCCAACGTCTCGCCATCCTCCTGCATCTGCTCCCTTAGTTTAAGTGGATCCAGTTGGTGGAGGGCCATCCTGACAACCAGCCTCTTTACAATCCTGGTGGTATGCTTCTCCAGTGTGGCCTCTACCCACTCCTCTGCCTAGACCTTCCTCTGAGGATGCGTACTTTGGAAAATTCCAAGCCCTTATGCACTTTGACCCAATGAAGGCATACTTTAAGGATTTATTCAGAGAAATGTATCCTGAACTGCAGTCTGCTCCTACTACCCCTCAGCAGGTTTCGGTAGTACTGCCCCCTCCTTTTCCAGTGGGGCTCCCTCCTCCACTGCCACCGCTTTAACCAGCGCTTAAGACACCAGCTGCGCATACAAGCACGCCCACAGTGTCTGAGGTACCAAGTGCTTTGGATCAGTTCTCTGTTCCGTCCACAACTGACTAGAACCAAGTGGACCAGGATAGCAAAGACCAGCCCCGCTCTGTCGGAGCCTTTCATGACCGGGTCATGGATATGATGGCGTTGCTGGATATTCCAATATCTGAGCCTCCGGCTCCACAAGAAGGTGCGCTTTCAGGAGCCTTAACACTTACAACACAGGAGCACAAAGGCCTTTTCCTTCAAAAGGATGTGCTTGCTGAAACCTGCAAGGGCTTGGAAAAACCTCACTCCGGGCAGCACGTAAATAGAAAAATTGACGCTCGCTACAAGATACTAGTCAGAAGACATACCCTTGACTGCATGTCCACTCCCCTCAATGGTGGGGCAGCAGCTACGCTCCAGTCTAAGCCGTCCTCAACATCCTCTACAGCTGCCTCTCGGGTCCTGTCCACAGAGGACAAACTTCTTGATGCCTTTGGGGAAAAAAGTATTTTCCAATTCCGGTCTTCAGGTGCGCCAGGCGAATACCGAAGTCATCCTTGCTATGGCAAATCTCAAGCTGTGGCAGCAGCTTTCCAAATTTCAGGATGGTATCCCTCAGGACAGGCTGGAATATTTTAAATAGGGCCTTTCCGATGCCAGAGTTCTGGCTCGGCACCTGCTGGAGGCAGCAGCCCATCATGTAGACACTTCTGCTCTGGGCCTTATGGTGGGAGTAGACCTCTCCCGGCAAGCGTGGTTGCATGCTGCAAAGTTCTCGAAGGAAGTTTAGGACAAAGTACTTGATCTTCCCTTCAAAGGTAAAGAGCTGTTACACTCCTCCACGATAAGGAGCTCAAAACAAAGACAAGCATGCGAACGGCTAAATCTTTGTCGGTCCTTGCCAAACCCCCAGCTAAAGCGGCCTATACGAAGAGGTCAGGGACCCACACAAGGTCCTTCTCATATTTCAGAAGGTTCCAGCAGCGCCGAGCATGCTGGGCAGAAAGTTCCTCTAGTGCACCTTGTCGCAAGTAGCAAAGGCAAAGTGCCCGGTTTTTCTCTCGAACATCAGCCTCCTCTTCGGCAACCGGTGGTCTTGCTGCTGACAAACCATCCAAATTGTTTTCCATCAGTCACATTAGACTCCGGTGGGAGGATCCTATATAGTTTTGTCTGGAGGTATGGCAGACCATCACAGACGACCAATAGGTTTTTTCCATTGCCCAGGCTGGCTTCCGCTTGCCACTCCCTTATACCCCACCCTCTCACCCTTCTTTTCAGCAGAGTGAGTCTCCCTCTTTCAGAGCCGAGGTCCAGAAACTTCTGGACCTCAGACCGGTGGAACCTGTTCTTTTGTGGGAGCAAGGGGAGGGCTATTATGCCCATCTGTTTAGTGCCCAAACGCAACCAGGCTGGCTTGCGCACTATATTCGACCTCTCCAACTTCAATCTTTTCCTACCCCAAGAGAAATTCAAGGTAACACCCAACCAGACAAGGTCCTCTCTCCGGAAGGGCGTTTGGCTCAGTGTGGTAGATCTTCAGGATGCTTACATGCACATCTTGATCTGGCACCCACATCGGAAATACCTTCGATTTTTCCATGGGAATGGGACACTTCCAGTATCAAGTGCTTCTGTTTTGGTCTCAGCTTGTCAAAGATGATGGCAGTGATCACAGCATTCTTAATACTGCAGGGAGTTCATGTCTATCCATATTTGGACTTTTGGCTTCTGCAGAGTCCTTGTCCACAGCTGCAACAGCCAATCTTCAGTCACTCCTCCAGCTCCTGATCCAAATGGGACTGTCGGTGAACTGGCCGAAATAGTCTATGAACGTTGCTCAAGACCTGATTTTTCTGCGTTTGTTTAGATACTGTCAGTGCCAGAATGTTCCTGACGGAGGAGAGTTGCGGATTTATCGGCCATGTGCCATTTATCTTTCCTGAATTCCTCCCACATGTTGGCCTGGTGGTTCCAGAGACTCCTGGGCCTGATGGCTTCTTGCTTGTTAGCCCTACCTCTTGTGAGACTTAAAATGAGGCATACACAGCTAGTGCTTTGGGGCTGCTGGTCCCAAGCTGTGGACCCGGACTCCAAAATGATTCCGATGGCATCCTCCATGATGGCGTTTCTTCAATGGTGACAAACCGACAGCACATTTTCTGTGGGAACCTCCTCCCAGAAGCACAGCCCACAGATTAATTACAAGACTCCCCCCCCCCCCCCCCCCCCTCTAGAATGGGGAGCGACGCAGGGGAACCTCAAGGTGTATGATCTGTGGACGCCCTTGGACAGAATGTCCCATATCCACTACCTAGAAATCCTGGCCATCTTTCTGGCATTGAAAGCTTTCCAGCCTTTGATCATAGACCAAGTGGTGTGAATTTGAAAAGCCAATTCTGTAGCGATGTTCTGTATGAACAAGCAAGGCGGCACTAGGGCTCCTCCCCTGGTGGATCTACCTATCCAGATTTGGAATTGGGAAGTCCAACACAATATCTGGCTACAGGTCGTGCACATTCTGGGTCAGATCATTGTTGCCTCAGATTCCCTGAGTCGCCAGTCTGCATTGAATTACGAATGGTAAATGAACAGCCATGTTCTGCCCAAACCTTTCCAGCAGTGGGGCTCTCCAAAAGTGGACCTCTTTGTGACTGCAACAAACAGGAAACCTACCACTCTATGCTTCCAGGGACGGTCTCAGAGCATCTTCCCTGGGGGATGCCCTTGAGATTCCTTGGGACAACATCAAGGCTTATGCCTTCCTGCCTTTGCCATTGATACATCGGTTGCTCTGGAAACTCAGGAGTGCCTCCAACTGCATTCTCGGCTTCATATCTCCTTGGTTGCCAGCCAGGTTCTGGTTTTCGGAGCTGCAGCACCTATCCATATGCGACCAGATCAGGTTGCCACAGATTCCTGATCACCTTCACCAGAGCAATCACCAGGTGTGGCACCCCTCCCCACAATCCTTCAGCTTGGTGGCCTGGTACCGGAGGTCAGGTCCTTAGCGCAGTTCAATCTTTCAGAGGATAATATGCGCATAATTCAGGCGGCACGTAAGCCTTCTACGAGGGCTCGGTACAAAAGTAAATGGCTTTGTTTTTGTCATTGGTGTCTAGCTAAACAGCTTTATCCTCGACAGGCTTCTATTGACTGTGTCTTGTCTTTTATTTCAGACCTTGCAGTCTCTCGCATTCACGTCTTATTGTGCAGCACATATCATATCTATCAGCCATTGCAGCTTATCTGTCTACAGACAGTTGCTCTTTTTCACTGCCAAAACCTGCAATCAAGAGGCACTTTGCAGGTCTTCTTCGCCTCTTTCAGCCGGTTAGGCCTCCTGACACGAAATGGGATCTGAACGTGGTCCTCACCGCTTTGTGTCACAAGCCATTTGAACCTATGGCCACTATCGAGCTCAAGTTCCTTTCTTGGAAAGTGGCCTTCTTGATTGTGGTAATCTCCGCGAGAAGAGTAAGTGAGCTTCAAGCTCCCTGTCCAACATCCGTTACTAACTTTCCACAAGGATAAGGTGTGCTTCGCACTCATCCTTCTTCCTTCCAAAAATGTTTTGGAGTTCAACATAAATCCATATCCTTACCGGTTTTCTTTTCGAATCAGGTCTCTGATGCAGAGAGGGTTCTACATAACCTAGACATCAGACGAGCTGCTAAGTACACTTGTTCTGTCGAGGTAGAACATCAAAGTTCTTCACAACTCTTACCTTTTGGTGACCCAAAAGGAAAACCTGCTTCGAAAGTGTCAATCTCGCGCTGGATTGCTTCATGCCTCTCAGAGGCTTACACAATTCAAGGCCTTCAGCCCCCAAAGGGTGTTCATGCACATTTGGTCCATAGCAAAGCGGCCGCTGTTGCCTTCCAGAAATGTTCCCTTGGGAGTTCATAGCTAAGGCTGCTACGCGGGCTTCTGCTTCGGCTTTTTGCAAACACTATTGTCTTGACCTGAGCTCCCGGGCTGCCATAACTCAATCCAAGCCAGAAACACTAATGTGTCGACGGTGGAAATTTGTTACTACAAATTGATCTACCTTTTTGATTCAGCGTCTGACACGACATATGAATATCTGTCTCCATGGTCACCAATAGTGAATTGTTGTCCTTTTGTGTTTTTAAATTTTTTGCATTAAACTTTGTTTTATCTGTATGACCACAAGTGTGATCCTCAATAGCTGGCACTAATTATATCTAGCTTCAAATAGGTTTTTTCCCCCTTGTGCGTCTAAGGGGGGGTGGGGCAGTCTGGTTTCTACTTTTTCCAAAAGTATGGAGGAAAGGGGACTATGGACTAGGAGTAAGGTAGTCACTACGGTGAGTAACTTTATTTGAAACCTCCGGAGGTGTTTGACGACAACCTTCCCACCAGTCCCAGCACTGAATCCAAGCTGGAGTCTCTACGCAGTTTTCACATCAGCGTTCCTTACGAGCCCATCCACAAATGCAATCCTTTTCCTCTCTAAGTTTGCTGCCTTAGTGAAGATCACATCAACAGATGTATCAGAGTACTACAAACTTTATCTACAGATCCTCAGTTTAGTCTTCTTAAAGGCCTAGGTCTGAACACATCGTTCTCCTAATGGCCTTTGGCTACAATACCTCCATTGCGGGATGGGCCTTGCACTCGCTAGGTGTATCGTGACTACTCCACTTCTACTTACAGCGCACTAGCGTCCTTACAGCATCTCCTAGATTGTTTCTTTCACTCATGGTGCTGTTAAGGGCCAGCGCACTTCCGAACCTGTCCGTACCAAATGGATGGTACATTTCATAACCCATTGTTCCAAGACAAAGGGCAACCCGCTTACCCATCCAGCTACTGCCCATTACCAGAGGGAGGGCATCTGCAGCAGCTCTCCAGGTGGATGTGTCCATGAAGGACATATGCAGGGCGGCTGCCAGGAGCACACTCAATAAATTCACCAAGTATGCTATATAGAAGAAAATGCTAAAAGGGCGCCATCTGTAGGACGAGCAGTCCTATGACCTCTGGTTGCGTGAGGTAGTAGCGGCCATTGTTCCCTCCTTCCCTCCTTCCGTTTCCCTTTCACGCTTGCATACCGGGTTCAAGGTATTCTCTGTGGGTACTATGTTTGACCTATGTGTGCTTCAGTGAAGTAGGTGGCATGCTTCCACTGCTTCGTCTTCTATTCAAGCATGTGGATCTATGAAAGAGATATTCACATGTGCCCACCCGCCGCCACCGTTGAGGCTGCTCCTTAGGCAGGCAGTCATTAAAGCAGTCACTATCGGGGCTCAAATTCTGAAGATGGCTGCCTGAAGTGGAACTTAAGCCTTGCTTCCTCATTGGTTGGGGTCAGGACTACTTGGGTGAGTGCCTGTACAGGCATAATGGGCAAACCGTATTGCTTTTTCCTAGGGGAAAATTACTGAGGATTGGCAGGGAATATTCAAGCATGTGAATCTATGAAAGATGGCAATGCTGGAGAAATATAGTTGCAGGTAAGTAACTAAGACTTCTTGTCAAACAGCGATGACGCCAACAACCAGACCTACACAGCCCAGGCTAATTGAAGGGCAGCAGATAACAAACTGGGAAGACTGGTTTCAAATTCGGAAATATTTCCATGTCTCTCCTGTTTCCCTGCGAACTCGCCAGCATAGGGAAATCTCACATTCCAGACCCACAGCAAGCACAGAGATAATCTAAGAATGCAAACAAAACTGTTCTTGAAAAGGGGCAGGGGCTTAGATTGGCTTTTAAAGCCTCTCGCCTGTATGAATCAGCTCCGGGGGAACAAACAGCTTTTGATTTGTCCCTAAAGTCAGGTGAACGATGCAACCAATGCAAGGCGGAGATAGAACCAGAAAGACGATAGTATAAGAGGCAGAGTGTGGGTTGCTGGGGTGAGATCCGTAGGATCTAGAGACCTGTTGGGGCAGATGGATGTAGGAGCTGAGCACTGATGGTTTGTTGGCTGAATCCACGTGAGAATTTGTGAGAGAGTACCACCAGTTGTATGTAGTAGAGTATGAGACGGGGTGGGGGTGAAAGGTGAGCAGGAGAAGTGTAGGGGGATTAGAGCATGAGATGGCATGTGTGGTAGGGTTGTCCATGATTAGACAATCAGAAATGGCAGAGGGAGAGAAACCAAAAGTCTTTTAAATGAAAATGACTGGATTTTTTCATACTTGCCTTACACCATCAAATTTTGCCGAGTACCGTAGACTCCTCTATTCCTCTGCAGCACCGGTTCCATTCACTTACGTGCATGGGAACCGGCGCTGCACGGTCCTTTTTTATTCAACACCCCTGCAACCCCTGCCCCCCTTGCTCACTATAAACGCACCGATTGGGATGTCTATAGGAAATGTTTGGCTGTTCATAATTTTCGTGCAGCTGAAATCCGAATAAATATCACATTTGTGTTTTTCGTTCATTCATACGGATTCCGTGTGGCAGGAGGGTGTGGATAGACTGCGCCCTCACAACTACTAGTGAAAGTAGTGGTGAGGGCGCAGTTAATCATGAGAAGTGTGAAGGTAGTTACAAGCGTTAGACAGAGATTGTGGTATGTGTAGGGCACAAAGGTTTATACCGGGGATCGTTGGTGGGAGAGAGGTGAGGAGAGGGGTGTGGGAAGCAGAGTAGTAAGAAGAGTAGAGATGGGACAGGGGGTGAGGAGAGTGGAGGAAAGAGGAAAAGGGTGAAGAGATGGGAAAGGAGAGTGAAGCGTATAGTGTTTGGACATTGGAGGTGCAGAAGAGAGACAGGCAGGATGGGAGAGAGCAGAATAGAGGGTAGTAGGATCAGGGTGAGGTGTTTATGTGGGTGAGACTGAACCAGGTCGTCTTATATTGGCACTTTTTTATCAAGGCATATTGTCAGCCCTGGGGAGTGTTAGGCTAGGGAATATTTGGAAATTCCCTGGAGGGCAGCAGATGGGTACGACTGTTGCCTTTAGGTCCTCACTAACAACTAGCACTAGATAGTTAACTTTCTCTATTTGCAAACCTGGGAAATGGGGAAGCCTGGGCCAGGAATGTGGGAAGCCCACAGGGAGGGCTAGAGAGGGATGAACAATAGTGTTATGTTATTTTATGTTGATTTATACCGCGCACCGCTACCACCCAAGGGCAGTCTCCAGGCGCTCATGTGGCTCAACAAGAAAGAGGACGGGGTTGGTTAGTGAGGGAAGAATGATAGGGATAGGTACAGTACCAGGAGAAACTGGCCTCTGTGTGTGTTGGCTTGTGGATGGTTGGTTGCATGCACTGGCTTATTGTATCTGTACGGGTATGGTCCAATGCCTTGTACCCATCCTCTCCCCAGCTCTGGTGCATATTGATGAAGAATCTGCTCACCTTATCAAACAATTTGTTTGTATTAACATTGAACATCTACGCACTTAATTTGTTTTTTTTAAAAAAAAAAATCCTTTGACAATTTAGGAGGACTCTGACTACAATGGGTCCATGATGGTGATTGGTTTCATCAAATAAAAGGAAAAATGCTGAACTGGCTCCATCTCTGAGGGAAGTTCCCTGCCTTCTAAATCAAAACTAAGGGAGCTTGTTATAGTCCAAAATAGTCCTTAGGAATTTGGCCTCGTCATTGACTGGCCCTACCACTTTGGGGAAAAAAGCAGGCTTGCACAACAGCCTCGGAATGGGTTTCTGCCTAGCCTCTTAGAGGGCTCATCAGTGTGAGTTTCTTTAGAATGTCTTTACACACAAAGCAGTCTTTGTAGATAGTTTGTCGGTTAAAATTGTAAATGTCTTCTAGATTATTTTTGCTTCTCCCCCGCCAATCCCCCCTTGTGGAAAAGATGTATTCTTCTCCCATATGTATTTTTCAGCTGTTTACCACTGGTTAAATCCCTCTCGGATCGTGTCATTTTTTTACCAGTAGTTAAAGCCCTCCAGGATCACTTTGCATTTGCTTTTCTGTATCCCATCTTTTTGGCACTGGGACTCGCCCAAAGTCCTGTGGCTCTTTGGTAGGGTTGTTGGTTCTTCGTCCAATTTGATTTTGTACATTTGTCAGCTTCCCGTGCCTTGATAGAAAACGCACTGTTCCTTTTCACTCCCTGGTTCAGAGGACCAGGACGTGTACTCATGTTTTTCTTAGATTCTTGTACTGTGAGCAGCTTCACCAGCCTTCATATACAGTGTATTTCTTTCGCTCTGTTTTACATGGGTCCTGTGCCCATTTCACTCTTGCAGACTATAAAGTTCTTGTTGGCTTCTCCAGCTGGGATATGCAGTCTTTGTGTCTCTATCACTCTGTTTCAGCTGGGTTTTGCATCCGTCCCGTGTTTCCCAGCTTCTTGTATCGTGAACGGCTTTGGCAGTTTTTCACCCCAGAGTCTATCGCCCTCTCTGGCGTCCTTGAGTTGTGGGGGTTTGCTCATATTGTTTGCAGTTGCTGTGTGGAGTTTGTAGACTGGCTACTTTCTCCTTCCTGCTCACGGTGTCGGTTGCTGGGTATCGGGTCCACCACTTGTCTCTAGTAGCCGTTCCGCCAGAGAAGACTGTTCGCTTCCCGTCTTGGTTTATTTTCTGACCAGAACCTCTTGGTCCGTCAGCGTACCCGCCTCATAGCCTCCAGCTAGCAGGTCTTGCTCCAGCTACACCACCGCAGGCTGTGGCTTCCCATAGCTCTGCCCCTCCAGGACATGTACATAGAGGCTCGCCTCTACGTATCGTGGTTTCTCCTCCCTTCGTAGGGGTCGCTCACAACATGGGTCTCTCTCCATTCCCAACTCTGATTGTGTTTTTTAAAAGTATTTTTAATTAGTTTTGCAAACGTTACAGAAGAAAACAAGATTAAGAAACCCCCCCCCTCCACCCTATACTCATCCCCTCCCCCCTGAGCAGTTGTGCCGTATGATGTTCGATGGGCTGTTAAGTTCTAGAGACTTTATCCCATAGTCGGGAGATCGCTGGTAATGGGCAAAATCCTAATCTTCTGTGGGCATAGTTGAATCCAGTAGTCATCTCTTAGATAATCCAGTAGGGCACCCCACTCTGTCCTGAATTTTTGATGGTCCCCTTGCAAACTATAGGCAGAACATTCCATAGGGAGAATATTCCAAGGTTTACTCACCCATTCATGTTGTGTAGGAGAGGTCTCCTTCTTCCACTTGCGAGTTAACTGGGCCGTCAATATTAAAATCATACATGCCTTAAAAGTGCCTTCTCTTGTGATGCCTTATCTTTTGTCCATAAGCCCAACATACATTCCACTTTTCCCAGAGGGGTGTCTTTCCCTACCACCACTTGCACTGTCGAACACGCGTGTTCCCAGAACAGTTTCTGAGCTGTACAGAACCACCATAATATGAAGCCAATCTCCTGTCCGTTTACATCCCCGCCAGCAGGTCGATGTGTCAGAGTACATAATTCTAAGCCTCTCTGGGGGTATAGTGCCTGAATAAGAATTCTATACCAGATCTCCCTTAAGTGGATGGATCAGATGAGTTTCGGTATATTGTCCCACACAGCTTCCCCTTCCTCCATCAATATTTGTCGGTTTAGAGTTTGTTCCCACTTGCCCATATATGACCATTTCTCTCTGGGACCCCCTTCAGATATTAATGTGTAGAAAACAGAGATGAGATGTGTATCCCCAGAGTTTGATGTAATATATTTTTCGAAAGCAGTAAGTTCTCTACCTGCCACGCAACTATTAGAGGGATAAACCACCCAGTGTCGAAGTTGATATGAAAATCTATCCCCTTACTTAAGGCCATAGAGTTGCTTGCATTGCTCAAATGTCTTAACTTTTTGGCCGTACATCAAATCTTTAAGCCTTAAGCATCCCGCCACCTTCAGTTTCCAAATGCACCTGCCTCCATCCCTGGCATAAATTGGGGGTTCCCATACAGAGGATTGATTAAATCTGCCGATGTTTGACCGCTTCATCCCATATCTCGCCTATTAGTGCAGTAATCTGTGATGCCTTCATTCTGAGAGGTCGGTCCTCCTTGGTGAGCCATAGAACTGCATCTAAAGGAACCCACATACCATTGCTTTATCCATAGAGATCCATAATTTGCTGTCGTCCCCTGACAACCATCATCAAAGCACCCTAAATTGGGCTGCCCAATAATAAAGCTGAAAGTCAGAAAAGGCCAGTCCTCCTCTTTCCTCAGGGCCGTTAAGGTTTCGGAGAGCCACCCGGGGTCTTTTATTGTGCCATATGAATATGGACAATGAGCGATTGAGTGACTTAAACTTCTTTGGTATAGAAATTGGCAAGTAATAAAGAAAACGTGGGAGGGTCACCATCTTTACAGAGGCCATTCGCCCTAACCACAAAACGTGTAGGGGATCCCAGCTACGTAAATCAACTTAAGTGTTTCAAGAAGCTGGGGGTAATTCGCCTCATACAGTGTTGTTAATGATTTTGTAATATAAACCCCTAAGTATTTGATCTTTCCTTCCGCCCACTGAAATTGAGTGCTTTTTCGTATATCCCCTTGACGGAGTAAGATTTAATATCTCTGATTTGAGTATTGATTTGTAAGCGAGACACTTCCCCAAACACTGCTAGCTCCTTGATAATTACCCTTGGTGACAATAGTGGGGTCTGTGAGCGCCAAAAACATATTGTTGCCAAATGCCATCGTTTTGTGTTCCCTTCCCCCAAAAATGAACACTTTTCACATCCGGGGCTACCCTTATGCACTGTAGAAGAGGTTCCAAGTAAATTGCATAAAGTAAAGGGGATCAAGGGGGCACCATTGTTTGGTTCCCCTCTAGTCGAATCAGATTTGATAATTGTCCATTCAATGACAGTCTCAGAGTTGCGGTTTGATAATTCGTCTGTATCCTACGAAGGTAACATTCCCCAAATCCCATTTTCGTCATTGTGCGAAAGAGCATTGACCACTAGACGCGGTCAAATGCCTTTTCGGCATCGAGAGCTAGGACCACCGCTGGAATACCCCATCTCCCCACCGTTTCTATGAGATGACAAACCCCTCTTGTGTTATCAAACGTTTGACGGTGCTTAATAAAGCCCGCCTCGTCGGGTCCTACCAAGATTTGAAGTCTGTCTTCTAAGCGAAAGGCGAGAAACTTAGTGTATATTTTAGCCTCAGTGTTAATCAATGCTATTGGCCAATATGACCCCCATTTTGTTGGATCTTTACCTTGCTTTGGAGATAGTTTAGCCTGGTCCATAGGAGTAATATGCTCAATTATTTCAAACAAATGATATAACAGTGTTAAGTGGGGGGCAAGACGTTTCTTATGCTGTGAACGTGTCATGCTGGGGGCCGTGTTCGGGGGAAGCTTTGCAATAGTAGCTACAACCTCCTCTGATATCCCTTTCAATGTATTCCATAGCTTTACTCGGCAGAGTGATATCCGCCAAATATGAAATCTACTGCTCCTATCTTTTTCTATCTGTGGTATATAATGTCCTGTACAAGCGCTAAAAACTATTTATAATTCCTTCTGCATCCACCCACTCCTCCCCTTGATCTCCACGTATTTTAAGAATCGTTTCGAGTATTGCCTTCTGCCTTAGTTTCCTTGCTAGTAACCTCCCCACTCTATTCCCTTCTATATAGTAGTACTGTTGGGATCTAAGCAGGGTCCTCTCAGCCTTTTTGGCCCTCAAAAGTTCCAGATGCCCGCAGATTGCTCTGTACACTTTTTGCATAGTACGTGGTGGATAGTTGCCCATTTTCAGCATCATTTCTTTGAGTTGGTCTTCCAAATCCTCTTCCAGTGGCCGATTTAACCTTTCCCTGAGTGCTTTGCATTCTACCAGTTCACCCCGCATTACTTCCTTAAAAGCATCCCACCATGTACCTGGTGATGTATCCGCAATCTCGTTCTCTCTAAAATAAGCTTGGATCTGGTCCTCTCTTTCTGTCAACAGAACAGAATCTTCCAGGATCCATGGTGATAACACCCATTGCCTTAGTCCCTGGTGTCGAAGTGTCAGACTTCCCCAATTTGTGCCGCCAACCGAGAGGAGGCCGAGATGTAATCAATTTGTGACTGAGTTTGTTGTATGTGGGAGTGGAATGTGAACCCTATTTCTTCTCCCCTGGATACACGCCATAAAACTACCAGCCCCAATTGTTCACTTTTATTTTTAAGTTGTTGAGATTGAGTTCCTCGAGAGATGCAGCCCTCCCGGCTTCTGTCCACGTCAAATCCCAAGTTATGTTTAGATCCCCTGTCAAAATAACGTACCCCACTGCTACTTGTTATAGTGTCGCTAGAGTAACCCTTAGAAAACTGTCTTGTCCTCGGTTGGGCGCATAAACCGTAGCTACGGTGAAAGTCTGTCTTAATGCACAGCTTGACAAATACGTATCGCCCTTGCTGATCACACATATTGCCTAAGATTACCATGTCGGGGGTTATTGCGGATCGCTATTAAGACCCCTGCTTTTTTCTCGTTCGCGTTGGCTTTGAAAATGAGGATATCCCCTTAGTCTCACACGTGCCTTATCTTTCCTACATATGTGGGTTTCCTGGAGCGTGAGAAAGTCCAGTTTCTCTCCCCCCAGAAAATGGTCCAGCTTGCAACGCTTCACTGGGAATTCAACCCTCTAATATGTGATCATTTTGACTCCCATGGGAAATCTCTAATCCCTCCCCCTGGGGAGCCTAATATTGAAACATAGCCCATGCTGCTACTATTACCATAATCTCCAGTTCGAATCTGTAGATTGTTTCCCATCTCATCCTTCATCATACCTACCCCCTTTTTCTTAGCGTCACCACACACCGCCGTCCCCGAAGCCAGCAGCCCAGGCCGGTTCATGGGTCCTAGTGACAAAACGGGGAAGATCCCGACCATTTGCCGTTAAACTACCTGGTTTCACCAGCTGCAGAGATAAACTAACCCTCTCCTTTTGATCCCAAGATAACCCCATTACCTCCCCACACCTGTTCACCGCCCATGTTATCTCCTTCTAGCACGCCCCCCTCACAAGTCAACCATCTCAGTAATTGCTAACCAGCATTATGTGCCCCCCATCCATCACCCCTCCGGGCACAGCGTGTCCGTAGGTTTCTTTCAGCATCACGGGGGCTCCTGGTTTTCGACTGCCTCTGTCCATCGTTGACCATCCCATTTGTCTTCACAACTTGGTTGATCGGCTACCTCCCTCTTGTGTGTCTTATGGTTCCAAAAACTCTGACACCACTGCCAAACCTTCTTTGCACGTAGTTACTATATATTTGTGGGCCCTTCCAGGAAAATAGAAGGCCAAAAGGAAAGGTCCACATGTAGCACACCCTTTCTTGCATAAGAATCTTAGTAAATGGTCCCATCAGCCTCCTTTTAAGTAACGTTGAGTATGCCAAGTCTTGAAAAAGTTGAACCTCTGAGCCATTAAGAGACTGGGGCGTGCCAGCCCCAGCCGCCCTCAGGATTCCTTCTTTCTGTGCATAGGATTTAAATGCTACCAACACATCCCTTGGTCTGGCCCTGGGCTCTTTTCTTACCGGACACACTCTATGAATCCTGGCCATAAGAATCTCGTCCGAAGTAATCTCTAGGAGTAGGTCAGCACAAAAGGTTTGTATCGATTGCTTGAGGTCTTTGTCTGCAACATCTACTGGGATATTCTGAAAGCAAATGTCCGAGCACCTTGATCTGTTCTCCAAAACTTTGCATTGAAGTTCTAAGTTATAGGTTGTCGTTGCTAAATGTTCCAGAGCCTCGTCGTTTTTATTGGTGTTCTTGCAAGGCTTGCTCATTTATGTCCACTTGTGCACCCAATTATTGCAATTTCTCCTTTTTATATCTTGCACAGCACTCTTAATATCGGTTTTTACTGAAGCAAATAGTTCCTGAATAGATTCCGTCATGGTTTCTTGAAGGCGCTGTTGGTGGTCTGCCAAGCATTGCATCAGCTCCTCCTTAGTAATCGCTATTGTATGTCTGTGCTCGGAGGGACTCTTTATTCTGTGGGTCTAAATATTGCGATTGGATATCACTGGAAGTTCCCTGCTCCTCAGTCTGCCAATGCTCGTTGTAGTGCCTTGCACCCCTAGAGCCTTGGAAGTGGAGCGTGCTGGGGTGCTTTTATTCTTCCCTTTACCTTTTAGTTTGCGGCATGTGCTTCCACTGAAGTTGTCAGCCAACAGGCTCCCTGGTGTCATGTAGCTGGCTGCAACCATTGCCAAAAGTTCACTCTCAAAGGGGGTCACCCTACACCCCATTGCCTATTACCTTATTACATGTCTTTATCCCCACGGGCTCTTCATTGTCGTCCAAGTGAAGTCTATGGATATAAGGTACTCAGTATGCTCACTGTTTGTATTAAGCTCATGGGCCTTTAGTTATCAGAGAGTCCATATCCCACGGGACTTCAGCTTTCAGTAGTGTGGGAAGCGCAATATAAAGAGGAAGTCTCCTTTTAACTGCCCCCCCTTGTATTTCCTCCAGTCTTGGTGCTAGTCACTTCCCCTGCCTATTATCACATTAGGCACAGGCCCCCACACATCCCTTCACCCGCAAAGTGTTCTTCAAAGCCCACTGTGGGGTTCTTCCCGTGGGTGAATGACGCCCTCCCTCCTCACCTGCGCTGCGCTCCTCTTGGGTGAATGAAGCTGCTTCAGTGGCGTGGGTCCCAGGAAAAATCCTGTTCCGTGCCTGTTTACGCCTATGGGAGAACCTGTTCTGAGTAAGTTTTAAAGGGAACAGACGGCACGCCTTATCGCTGTACTTCCAGAGGTCCAAAAAGTTATTTTGTGTTGCGCTGGGAGGATATTTAGTCCTCAATATATCCACTGCGAGGAGTGAGGGACTGTACTGACCCCCAAGTGTCGATCCGCCAGTGTCACTTATAGCTGCCCCCCCTCCCTGATCACGTGTCTCATTCAGAGGGGGAGGTGAAGGTGTCATCCCCCAGCTTTGCTCGTGCCTCGTTGCACGTGGCCTTTGCTGTCGGCTCCTTGGATCACACTATGCTGCATCGTCTCGCTTCTCTATTAAGATCTGCACCTCCCAGCTGCCATTTAACAGGGACACACCCTGTTCGATTGCTGCATCGCCTCCCCTGTAGTCTCCCTCTCCCACAGCAACTGGGTCCCAGGGGCTTCATCAATGCCCCAGCCTAGGTCTGGCATTCAGAGTTTATCGTCTCGCCAAGTAGGGGTGCAATCTCCGCATATAATTCACCTTTAGTCCTGGGGTGGCGGTGGAGAGACGAGTTGGGTTCAGCATGTCCTTCCCCTACAGGCGGCCATCTTGGAATCTTCTGTGTTTAATTATGTCCTCACAATTGAAAAAGGTGTGTCCTTCCTTGACAGCAGCGTTCAGATGTGAGCCTGCATTACCGGAAGCAAACCGGGTGGAAAGAGGAGGATCATTGGTATTTCTAGTTGAAATCTGAGGACAAATGGTTCTTTCAAGTCCCATGTAGGCAGACAATGTAGTCCATTCAGGGAGGTCCTCATCGGACTTTGAGTGCTTGCCCTGAGAGGGAAGTCCCTCCCAGTTAAGTCCCACTTGCCCAGACCCATAGGGAAGGTCTTGCAGAGCAAGCTCACCATCCTAGCTTCACGGGGTGGCTCCCCTCGGGGGAGAAGGGACAAATTGCTCAGATTCCAAGAGAGTTAAAGAGATTGTGAGGACAGTCTGTAAATTAAGGCCTTCTGTGACACAAATTACTTTCCGAAAAAGTTACCAAAATCACCAAACAAATCCAGCTGAAATTACCATTACCAGATGACACTTTGTCTAGATGATTATTCATACCCAAATAAACTAGGCTTTGTTCTGTCAACCACCTCAGTTTGATTCCCCTGCCAGTAAATCAAAATTATCGGCCTATATCAGAGACTGTTGTCCAGCTAAAATAGAAAAATTAGTATTAGCTCTGATAGATGACCAGTTCCTTTATGAAAAATAAGACTAAAACTGGGATGTGTAACCTCCTCCATGAAGTCATGCAATTGTGTGGCCACTTCTGATGAGGAAGTTGCAGACCTAATTGAGCCAGCTAATTATGGCCCAATATCCAGACCTAATTTGTTTTGCAAACTCGTTGAATCCGTTGCAGCATGCCAACTTTTAGAGCATGTAGAAGATTCAGGAATTCTAGGCAGGCAGGTTTATGCCCTGGACTCGGTAGTCTGTGATGATTTCATTGACTGACATCGGGAGGATGGTTGATGAAGGTAGTGTTGGAGTGCTAGTTCTTATCTCTCAGCAGCTTTCAACACTACCAACCACAACATCCTCCTTGGCCACTCTGACTAATTTAGCGATGTCATCACTGCTTCCCTGGAGGGAAGCTTCTCTCACGTGGTCGGGGAAAGGCAGAAGCTACCTAACTCTGACTCTGGGGATGGCTATCTGCGAGATGACCACGTGGGGGAGGACAAACTCAAGGGTGGCAGGGTAAAAAGGTAAAACCAGAATTACTCCACCTTGATGATAACTATTTGCCTTTTCCCCATTGATGTATGGTATATTGTAGTGTGGTTAAAGAAGCTCCACGGGTTACTGGTCACCAAACTTGTGTGACTTCCTCCCCCTTTATCAGAGATCTGACCCTCCTTGAAGTTTTGACTAAAAGGGAAGACCCCTTTCTAGAAAACAGAGAAAATATTGTGTGGCGCCTCAACAAATACCTAAGGTCCCAGAGGTTCAGGATGGTCATGTTGCAGCAAGTGCTCGGTCAACTGGAGGAAGGGCACTTCATGACAACTCTCGATCTGGAAGATGTCTACTTTCATGTCCCCCTTCATCCAAAACCTCTGCAATTCCTTCGCTTTGTAGTTCTGGGAAATCACTACCAGTTCAAGGTACTGCCCTTTGGACTGAAGTCAACACCAAGGGTGTTCACAAAGTATTTGGGCCCGGTGGCAGCCCATCTACGTCTCAAGGGCCTACATGTCTAACAGTACCAAGACGACTGGCTCATCCAGGCACATTCTCAGAGCTTGGCAGTGCAACACACGCAGGAGACCATACAACTGCTTACAGAGCTTGGATTCTCTATCAGTTATCTGAAATCCTGCATAACACCATTGGAGGACACTCTGTTTCTCGGGGCGCCTCTCCAGATAGTGGCATCTCTAGCGTTCCCCTCGGAAGAGCAGGTGTTGGCCATCCTGGGGAAGGTGCATCCTCTGTCCGCCGTCAAATCAATCAGCAACCATCCTAGAGATCAAGTTGTTGCTGGGCATGATGTCCTCCTGCATGCATCTGATGCCGCTCTACAGGCTGCAGATGAGACCACTCCAGGAGTTGAGTTTCTGGACTGTAGGTGGCACCAGGCCACGGGCAATTGGTCAGACAAGTTGAAGCTCAACCTGGATTTCAGGCAAGCCATCCAATGGTGGGGTGTTGCGTGCTCACCTTACGCAGGGTTCCCCATACTGAACCCCTCCTTTTCAGGAAACGGTCACCACGGGTGCCTCGCTGGACGGATGGAGGGCCCATAACTGGCAGTCTCACGCCAGAGGCCGTTGGCTGCCGGAGGAAAAGGATCTACACATCAATGTGTTGAAACTTTGTGCTGTGTTCTGGGTCCTCAAGTAGTTCTGGTCACTGCTGAAGGGATGAGTGGTGAGGATTTTCACAAACACCACCACAATGTTCTAAATCAGGAAGCGGGGCAGGACCCGAATCCCCCCCCCACCCTTCTGTCTTTGGAGGCGCAACCCCTATGGCACTGGGCGATCCTTCAGAACATGTTATTCGTACCCTTTCACCTAGCAGGTATAAAGAACATCCTAGCGGATGCCCTCAGCAGGGAGCTTTGGTCTAATACCGAGCGGGAGTTGCAGCAGGACCAAGTAACCCAAATGTTTTGCCAATGGGGATGTCCAGAGATTATTTGCTACGGCAGCAACCTCCAAATGCAAGCAGTTCGCCAGCAGGTTCCCTCAACTGTGGGCCTTGGGAGATGCCATCTCACTCAGATGGGAGGGTCAATTCTTGTACGCTTTTCCTCCGATCCCCATACTGCTATCGGTCATCAACACATTGAAGCAATGCCTCTGCAAGATGATACTCATCGCCCCAGCGTGGCCCCGACAGATATGGTACCCAGACCTGCTCCACTTATCAGCGACGCTGGCCATCAGGCTGCCACCTTTTCCCGACCTTTTCGCCAGAGAAAATGAAACCAACCTACATCACAATCCGGCATCAATGAACCTCTCAGCCTGGCTCCTGCAGCCTTAGAGTTTGGCCACTACCACCTTCTGGTGGAATATAAAGCTGGTCTTGCCAAGGACAGATCGCCCTCTACTCTATCGCTCCATCGTGCCACAGTCACAAATGGAAATGCTTCAGAGTGGTACAGGATGCAGGGCATCACACCGCTGGGTTTCTCTTCCCCTAAGCTCTTGCCTTACCTGCTCTCCCTGGCCAAGTCTGGTTTGACCCACGCCTCCAAGGTGCATCTGGTGGCCATTTCATGATACACCCGTTCACCTATAAGGTCATCGTTATGATCTCAGACTGGCCAAAGAATTCATGAAAGGTCTCTTTAGGTCTTTCCCGCCAGTGAAAGCTCTGGCCTGAGCGTGGGAGCTAAATGTCCTCGCAAAGCTCCTGGGAACTCCATTTGAGTCTTTACATCGTGCTCCTCTCAGGTTTTTCATGGAAGGCTGTGTTCCTTGTAGCGATCACTAATTCGGGCTCTTTCCTGCAAAGCCCCCTACTTATCGTTGCAACCTGCTAGGGTGGTGCTCCGCACTCACCCCTCCTTCATGGCAAAAGTCCCGCCCGAGTTCCACTTCAACGAACCTTTAGTACTCCAGTCTTCCTCCCGAATACTTTTTTTCGGCTGCTGAACAGTCAATGCATACGTTGGACGTTGCTTGTGCTTTGAAGTTCTAGGTGGCTCGCTCGACTTTTCCCAGGAGACTTCTCAGCTCTTTGAACTTTGGTCCTGTGAATCCAGGGAAGGCCCTGTCTAAGGCCTCCCTATCCAGATGGCTCTCTGGCTGCACCATGCACTCCTTGTCTGGCCAACAGACCCCTTCCAGGCCGGCCGCGAACCCATTCCACCAGAGCCATTGCTGCTACGACAGCGTTTCTCTCTAGGGTTCTCCTGCTGGACATTTGCAAGGCAGTATTCAAGCTTTTAAAGCAATACTGCTTTTTCCTTTCTTACCGAGGATTCCCGGCCTGGCAGGAAATATTCAT
Source organism: Ambystoma mexicanum (assembly GCF_040938575.1). Taxonomy (NCBI): domain Eukaryota; kingdom Metazoa; phylum Chordata; class Amphibia; order Caudata; family Ambystomatidae; genus Ambystoma; species Ambystoma mexicanum. The sequence goes on along the minus strand of NC_090941.1, from coordinate 155,061,979 downwards.
GAGCATGTGAACCCATGCCAGACCCATGCTGGAGAACAGTTCCAGTTTAGTAACGTGTTCCTTTCTTAACTTTAGAGCACCTTATGGGGAGGGGAGAGCCCTTCTCTAGTGTAACTTTATTTCATACACTTTAGAGAATTTGAGTGTCATAAGTTTCCCGGTGTGGGAAATATTCTGGTAAAAGTGGCAGTAATACCGCCACTTTTCCAACAAATGGAAACTCCAAGTTTGCCGGTGGGCATGACTGATTTAACTCCAGCAGAGCTAGAGGTAAATGGAGCAATGGAGGAGGGCGAGTGGCGGCAGGGAACTGGGGAAATTGGGGCAGTGGGCTGGAGAATGGAGGAGGGCGAGCGGCAGGGGACTGGGGAAAGGAAGTGGTGCGGCAGGTAGAGGTGCCAAAGGTGACTGAGCATGTGGTGTGACTAGTTCCAAGCAGATAAGGTTGGTGGCAAGGTGAACCAAGAAAGAGGTGGCGACAAAACGTGCACTTGTGGAGTCCACGTAAGGTTTATTTGAGAAGGGAGGTGGCACGAAGGAAGTGGTGAAGAGAAGAGCAGGGGAGAAGTGAGGGAACTGGTTCTATCTGATTTTGTGTAGATTTGGTTGCAGCCATATCAGTCGCTTTTTGTTTCTTCTTTGAACCATTTTTACCAAACATGTGGGGGGAGACCCCCTCCGCAGCCCTCCCTTGTCCGCCCACCTCATTACCCTTACCCACTCCCCACACATTTGCGACCAAATGCGGCTGAAGAAATTTGATGGAATTGGCTGCTACCAAATATAGACCAATGAAACCGCCCGTTACCTAGGGAACCACATACCCCAGGTTCGCAGGTTGTGTGAGTTAGATGGTTGGAGGAGCAAGCAATTTTGTGGAACTGCAAGGGGGTATGGCAGGGAGCAGAACAGCTTAAGAATGAAGGAGTCATATTAGGAAAGAGACCCCTAGGTATGAACTCGAGATGGTTAGGTGGCGAGGCTGCTTGTATGTCAGAGCCACAGAGCTAGAATCCTGAACAGGAGTCAGAGAGACATGGCAAAACCTCGACAGAAAACCTAGTGTGGCCTCTTGCTCCGTTGCGTCTTTGAACCATACAGAAGGCCAGCTCTAGCTTGACTCCCAATACAGAACAACCAACAACAGTGCTAGCTTTAGACCAGTAGGAGGGAGCCCTCCCCACAGCCCGCTTGCGGATTTGGTTTTCACCTGTAAGATGCTCTTAAATTAGAAGTTTAAAGACTGCGTGCATCTGCCCTGTTTTCGATCTCACCAACTTTGTGAGATTACCCATTTAGAAAATGCTATTTTTTTTGTCTAATTGGTCTTTTAAAATTAATTTTAAACATGAGTGCTGTCAAAATATTCAATCCCACTAGGAAGGGGGGGGTGGTTACCATCCTCTGAAATCGAAACCTGGCATCAATCCTGATTTAGCAAAGCCATGTTGCCGTCTGGTTGATGGTATTATTCTTGCGAGCCCACAGCTCCTGCAGCATAACGGTGGCAGGCCTTGGGATGGAGCTTGTGGAGCCTGATGATGGTTCAGAGGACTGGTGTGGAGAAAGGCCAATATTCTCAGTGTCTCTCGATAGAATACCAAGATCCCTTCTCTCATGAGTAACTCCTATTATTTTTCACTTCCATTCTTTGGTGACTGAAAATTAACTCTTGGCAAGCACTAGAGACCGAGCAAGAGTGCAACCCACTTTCATGCCCGACTAGTAGCATGGACCTTAACATGTTTTGCCACAGGAACGGTAGACAATCCAGCTGACGGAAGAGTGGGTGGCTTGAGTAGGAATTGGTTATAAAGACGCTGACCCCTTATTCTGGTTGGCACCAGAGTCCCCCTGTCATATTGTTGAGATTGTCAGCCTTTGAGCAGGTATTTTATGAATGCCTCAATGTCTTGAGTTCAGCTTTAGCTATTAGGAAACATGTATGATTTCTCAGAGGACTGAAAGGTCAAACTCCTAAATGAAATCCTGGTTGATTTGAATGGGGAGACATTTGGTGCTAGTATCTAGGTAAAATGCAGCAGTGGTGCTAAACTTGTCTGGTTGGAAGGGTCAGACAGTTGGCTAGCATACAGTAGCTGTCAGCAGCACACTCATACCGGGGCTACGGCAATGCTCCACTGTGCTGCTCCTGAAGGGCAAGTAAAGGCAGTAGACATAGTAAAGTGGGAGAATGACACGTGGGTAGATTGTCTTGGAGGAAGAAGTATGACCTGCCACACGAGCTAGCTGTGATGACGTAGGATACCCCATGGAGATGTCCTCCATTATTGTGCGATGTGTAGGAAGATGATAAAAGAAGCTTGCCTTGTTGGGCATGGCAGTTGCTGTTGACTAGCTATCAACTCGTTGCAGCAATTTCTGTGGCTACTCTGCACAACACATGCTAATAGACTTGTGGGGGCCCGCTTCACCACTCTGTATGCAATTCACCTGATGGTGACCGGCAGCCCTAGTGAGTGCGCAACTGCAGCTCGCCTGCCATTCTAAGGGTAAAACGGCCTCTCGAGTACTCTGATTACGGTGATGCAGTTGACCTGGTGCGAGTATCCTAGTATCGCTGTGAAAATGGATATAAAAGCCATCTCTCTGACGGAAGGCGGTGGTGTGGTATCTTTGGGCCCTGTCCACCATTGGTTCCTGTCGCACACTTTCCAGAGACACACGGTGATACCATTCATAGGGACGATATAGCTCACTTTGGACTACTGGAAGCGCATTCCTAGCATGCCTTTTAGTGTTCGGATCACCTAAGGGATAAGGATGTGAACATGAAGACGAGGAGGGGTGAGCTCCAGAAGTGCCAGTGCACCAACAAGCCAAGGCCCCAAGTTCAAGTTATGGACAAAGATTGGATATGTTTTCATGGCAGTGCTTGAAATTGTTGACACAGTGAAAAGCCATGCTGCTGTTCGTCACTGGGGGAGGGTGGGCGGCTGGGACAGTGCCAAAAATAATCAAAACCCTGCTCACTGGTTGCTTCTACTAAGCAAGAAAATAAACCCTCAATGATGAATGTTTCTTATAATGCTAAGCCAGTCAAGGTGCCCAAGAGTCGTCCAAAGCTTTCCACACATGCATGAGACAACTGCGCTGCACCCTACAAGGTGAATGACAAAATATGTTGCAGCCAATGCAGGATTGCTTTTTGACCCAAGGTGTTGAATACTGCGAGAACCCGACATCTCCCTGGCGCCTATACTCGAGCTGGGTTGGTCCAGTGAGCTGGCTGCCGCCTGAGTCACCCAAATGGAGGAAGCAATAGTCACTGCGTGTAGAGGAGTTGGCAGCTCTGGGACTCTCCCAACTCGGAGGGCTGCCTGCATGCGTGGATGAATCCAGTCACGTAATTTAGGATCAAGCACGCCACTTGGAGCGCAATGTGATTTCTGTGGTGGCTCTCTACCACATGCACAGAGCTGCTCGGACAGGCACAACACATACCCCTTGGTGCTACTTTCCCGATGGGTGTCGAATGATGGGTACATGAACAAGGTACTGTGGAGTGAAAAACGATGATCAGGGCAACGATTGACCCGATCCCCAAAATACAGCATATGGTTCATTGGGCCTTCCCCAATTACCCCAAGGAATTGACTACTGTCTTTTCACTGCCACGAATTCACCAAGCTGCTAGGTAGGGGTAGCAGAAGAGACGACATGCGCTCTCTAAACCAACCCCTTCTCCCACCCCTAATGACTTAGGAAGATACAACACACAACCGTCCAGAATAAACATTGTGACACATTGTGAACATGCAATTCGTAGGTAAACACTTGAAGCCATAAAGGGATTACACTCGGGCCCCTAAATGATTCACCTATACTCTGCCACAAAGCATCTGTACATTAGCTTCCTTGCCCGTCCTGCTGTGTTGGGTTGTGTGCGCGAGGCGGCTCCTCCCAAAGCTGCGGGACCCACCATCGCCCCCACGCCCCTCCATTGACATCTGTGTCACACTGGCTTTTGTTCTGTTTCCCCCAGAACATCTAAACAGAAAAATGTACCCTTGCTAATAATTATTTTCATATTATTTCTTTTTTTCTTTTTGTTTCAAATAATGAATTAATATCTCTGAGAGGTTTCCAAATTGTGGAAATCCTAAAGTATGAATCTACCGCTGTTCTTATATAACCACCCAAATAATAAAGTAGCTGTGTGTTTCAAAGGACAAACATTACGGTGGTGCTTCCAGTGTTTGAGAAATAAAATAAAAGGTAACTCATATAATTAAAGAAAAAGTGCAAGACATTCACTTTCTACCTCCGAGGACATCAAAAACATATATTTAAAGAAAACCAGAACACATAATCGGAAGTCAACAAAGTTATAATCTCAACCAAAAAATAGAACAAAATACAAATACATCCACATAATACATTTAGGAAGCAACGTTTTTTTGTAGAAAGAGATTACAATGTGCATAAGTGTTTTGACACAATAAAAAACAAACAAAAAACACAAAAAACATTGGATTAATATTCATTTCTTTACATTATAATGATTAAATCATAAAGAAGAGTGCAAATAGGACATACATGTGATATTGGTTCAGTAAATAAACGAGTATCATGGCCCAATTTCTAGGTATTGTTCAATGATAGTCCCTTTTTGCAATTGTTAGTTTCAAGCAATTAATGCTGCAGGGTCTTTGATACAAGATATCTTTTTTATCCTTGCCAACGTGAGATTTGATGGTTGGAACCGGAATGTAGGCTCCAAACGATCAGGGATATGTATGTATGGTTTGAATCTCTGTCTTCGTCACGTTTCGGCGGTTATTCTATTACGATAGGTCCGCCTTCATCAGGGCTCCTAGTTGGGGACCCTGCCGGTGTTTGAGATCCCAGAGGTTCGGGTGTGGGCCACACAGGGAGGGAAATCAGGCGACAGGACCAGGCGTCTATGTGAAGAGTGAGAACTCTCAGGTAAAGTCACAGTCTCGTCTTGGTGATATCCTGGATTAATTTGCCGAGTAGTAGAGAGGTTGCGCCGTATGGGTAAATTTTCTCCTCTGTCACCGTTATTGTGGAATGTGGTTGTTCACTTTGGGCTGGTGGCTGTTGCCCGCTGCAATGCTTTTTTCAGCTGCTGTAAGTCTTAGCAGGCATCCGCTGGGAAGGGGAGAGGCTGGAGGCTTGTCTCAGCCGTCTCATCTGTTTCCCCCAGAAGCCTGGAGTGTAACTGGAAACATGCATTTCCTTATCGGTGCGGCAGGATGCAGCTACACAGTGCCGATTATGTCACTCGCCAGCGGAAGGCAGGCTCCAGTGTTTGTGTACAGATCTCGGCTGGGGAGTTTTATGCGACCCACGACGCTGCAGCTTTTGGGCAAAGTGGCTGCAACCATGCTGTTCTGCAAAAGGCCCTCCCTTCTAGTGGCACCAAGGCAGAAAAGATGCAGGTAGCCAGATTGTGTGTATTCATGCTTCCAGAGAAGATTTTGAAGTGGGAGCATTTTACGCCCTTCTACGAAGTTGCTGTGAAACAGTAATTCCCATTTTTTTTAAGTAAGTGATATATAATTGAACTCTAAAGCGGCTATTTTTCAGCCTATCTTAATCTGTATGAATGAATAGGTGCAAACGTAGGAAGTGCACTGTTTTACCTTCACTCTGCAGATTAGGCAGTTGTAATTGGGGGGCTTCTTTCTGTGGCTCTGCGCAGGTGGTACCGCTGATCCAAACCTATCACAAGAGCTCTGTGGATGGAAGAGGGGGGGTGCTCTATTTATTCTTATTTGGAAGCTGCTGCCTTTTTTAGGCGGTATATGTGGCTGGTAAGTAAGGCCTGGACTCAGCTTCATAGTCCAAGTATGTGCAACGCGTGTTGAATGCACTCTGTTGTGCAAAGCATCAACATGTCGAGTCCATGAATGACACTTGTAAACTCCAAACCGGGAACTTCACGTTGAAGCCGAGCTATATAACCGTTACAGGATACAGGCCCTGCTTGTTGTCCCCTGTAGCAGAGACCGTGCATCAGAAACTCAATGAAAGCACTTTTAATAGTGTGACATTTTAAATATGACCATCTCACTGTCACTCCCAAATGGGAATCCACACCCCCTCGCTAACCACGGTTGGCACGGGTCCCTGATTTGTAGGTAACGGGTCACCACGAGTCAGTCCATGGGGGAAGAGGGTTAGGAAGTGGTTGTGGATAAGAAAGGGTAATTGGGGAAAACAGGGTCGCGGGTTAGAGATATCGAATTGGATGGTTGCAGGGACATTTTGACCCTATGCACTTTACGGATGTGAATTCATTCACACTTTAATCTCTTGTGCCTTGATACTGTGCACCTAACTCCACATTCTGATTACATGCGCCTAGATACTGGGCGTCTAGATCTAGTTTCCTTCTAGTCTTATCGCCCAACATGCTCAAGCGTGAGACCCATAGCGCATATTTCGTCAGGACATGAATGAGCGAACACATTGATGGAAGCACTCATTGATGAATGAGCACATGAATGAATACATATGCCCACTATAACACATAGCTTAGCGAGTCACGCATGGAAGCAACACATGAAAGCAACCTACAATGATGCTGGATTGAGCTCCCCGATGTTTCATCACATCTTACAAGGTTGTGAAATTCTGTCTTTCGATAGCTGCTCTGAATGTCTGTTGGCAATAGATCATAAACTCTGTTGCTTCACAGAGCCATACTTGACATGGTTCCACAATACTGAACTAAACTGAATTCCTGAGCGAGATTTATCTTCAGCCCGAGGAAACCTCACAAGGCTTCCCCAGGCATGTTGCAAGCCAAGGAGACACTCGCATGTCAACCAAGGATGGCATGCTAATAAGCCTCGGAGTCTCGCATGCTGGTCAGCAGTAGAATTCCTGGTGTGCCGCCGAGCCCCAGAGAAAAACGTTCGGGCTAGCAGGATACAGCCCATACGCCTTCCACTGCTTTGTGGAGGACTCCAGTTCCTACCTGTGCTACAAAAAGGACACATTTATCAGCACGCAAGCACGGGTAGGCAGTGCTTTTCAAGCGCCAGCGACCTGCCGATGAACAGCGCGTGAAGCACGCCGCTCCAGAAGGATCATGGGACTTGTCCTATAGTGGTTGGCGGCCCCTGCGAGCCGCACCTCCAGGCATTATTAGTCCTTCTTTGATGACTCCTGCCACAGAGACCTCCAGCCACTCCACAAATACTAACACCCGTCAACACCACAGCCATCACCTCTACTTAAGGCCATTTTCAGAAAACACACTGTTGCATCTCCTCCTAAGAGGACTGCAGTCAGCCCCCCCTCTCTCTCTCTACTTCTGAACCACTATGCCCAGGTCTCCTTTCCTGCAGTCAGAGAGGCCGCATCAGCAAGAAGCACACTTGGACACAACCCAATCGGGATGTTCTTGTACATAGTATTTAAGTAGGTTTGGTTCTTCATGTTGTAGTATTTTACTAGTAGAAGTAGGCAGATGAACCATGTGCTGTTTAAGCAGTTTTATTCTGTGGAAAGCCGTGGAAGGCAAACCAGGGTGTGCCGTAATTAAAGCAAGTCACTATGCTGTGGCTTGAGTGTTCTGTGCATTGCCGCCATTTTTTTGCCTCCAAATCTCCGTAGCATCCTCTTGAGCACGCTTTGAACGGTCAGACATTGCCATGGCTGCAGGTCTGGATCATTATGGCATCTAGCCTCTGGTGCTACTGGATCTGTTGGGGGCATCATGGTTGTGTGCAACGCTGGTACCACAGTCAGTGCTGGGCATCAGGCCTTGGTTTATGCACCCGGGCAGCATGACCAGCATCAGTGTGGCTTTATACTATGTCCCTTTGGTTATGGTGGTGGGGGTGGCATTTGTCACCTCGTATGTTTGCATGTACGATTGTGTATTGTAGCCATATTAAAAAAGACTCCCACTTGCTCCCTTTTTGCCATTCATCTTTGGCTTCTTGGTACGATTGTGATTTGGAAAATGTGGACATTCTTGCTGATCTTACCCTGTTCTTTGGTTGGATAGGTTGTGTGCGCCCTCTTCCTGTCCACTGCAGAGTAAATCAGCAGGAGGTTAGGGTTATGCTGTATTGCAGCAGTTCTGCTTTCTAAACTGAAACTGCACTGGTTACCTGGCCACCCTCTGGTCTCGGGCCCAGGTCCCTCCCCCCGCCAGTCACACACCTGCACTGCCTTCCTGGCAACCCCCGCACTTGGGGACTGTTTCTGTATCCCTACAGTCCCACTACCAGCACTTGACACCTGTTGTCTGCACTTAGCCTTGCACTTGCCACCTGCTGGCCGTACTTTTATTATTTATTCTATTATCCCATGTACTGCACTGTCCCCACCACCCCTCCGCACTTTCCCCCTTCCCGTGCACTTGCGCGATCTGAATCACACCTGGCCTAGCAGGATTGTTGTCGTCTCCCCCTTGCCCCCCCCCCCTCCTTGCCTCGTCGCGCCTTGAAACACTTGTGTATAGGTGTGTTATAAATGCCATATCCTATTGTTGCGGCCGGTCGCATTACCGGTTTCCTCCTGGCTTCTTAGTGCTTCAAAAATATTATAACCTAATTTAATGAAGCTGAATATATCGACCTCTGAAGAATGAAGGGTTAAGCTGGCCCGCCCTGGATTTGAACTCCTGACTGATGTGTGGGTTTGTCCAATGGGACTTGTTGTTTTTTAAAGATTGGTTAGTCTTTGCACCTTCACGTGGACCGATTTGGTCAGATGCTCCCAAACACCATGTCGGCTGGCAAGACACCCAAATGGCACAATGCACCCATGTGCTAAAAATCCATGGGGTCGTTCCCTGACTTTAATGCAAAACCAGTGCAATTGAGTTGTTGAGCACCCGGAGACAATTGGGTTTATGGTGCACCCAATGTAAGTGGTCAATAGTTTTGTTCCTACAAATGTTCAACTAGCAGCCGTTTCACAAATTTGAAGCTTCTACACCGTGTGCAAGTTCTGCTCACTGTCCCCTTTGATTTTCAAGCATTTTAGAAGAGACCATGTTGTGTGTGGCGTCCAGGCCCACAACGTTTATGTTGCTGTGCTGCGAGCCTCAGTCTTGCTTTGTTAAATGGCAACCACGAGGCTCTCTGGATTTGGCTTTGCACCTAATCTCCATTGCGACTTGAAGGAAACGATTTTTTTTTCCCCCAGGTATTGAATTCTTCAGGAATTAGTTGCATGCATCCACAGTCGACAAAGGCCTCCTCTAAAAACAGAGTGCAAGCAGTTATTTCGTTGTTTCTGACACAGATTATTGATCCCGTCAATTTTAGTCTCTCCTTTTGAAAAATTGATCCAGGGAGCTTCTGATATTAGTGCTTCAAAGAAATGGATTGGATATGTGGTCTAATCACCGAGCGGGTTAGTTTTTCTTCAGGTCCTCATTGTTGAATAATCTACTTTTAAAAGAAATCTACTACTCCCTGGTAACTTTTGCTTTCTGGCTGCAGCTCATGCGCAATGAATCGGTTGCTCTGTTAGAGGCGTAGAGGGCCTGTAGCTTTTGCTCCTATATGAACCTTTCCTGGCCACTGCTAATTGTTACTTCTATTCCTTGTATTTGCAGGACATTGAATAGTTCAAAGGCTCAGTCACCAGCTATTGTGGCATGCAGCCAGCCCAGTATTGAGTCTGCTCTTGCAGTGTCAAAGGATGGGGCGAGATGTGCAAGGATATGATGGGTTATTTATAACACGCTTAATACCCCAAGGTATCTAAGCACGGACCCAGGAATCGAACCTGTGTTGCTCCATGTTCTCCAGCATGGGGTCTGGCATGGATTCACATGCTCATGAATATTCCCCGTCGTCAGGCTGGGAATCCTCGGTAAAGAAAAAACCAGTATCAGTTTCGTTTCTGATCTGTCTTTCGTAGTAACAACCAATCACTGGTCTCTGCGTCATACTGACCACAGCCAATGACTGCCCTCTACCTAAGCACCGCCTCTGGCAGCCATCTTCAGATTTTTACCGCACGTTCATGTGTTGGGATCCTCGTGCTATTGCTCTCGAGCGTTAGTGCTATTTTTTCACGTTTTTTCTCAAAAACTTCGTTTTTTCGGTCAAAAGAGCCTCAAGCTCCACCGACTCACTATCCGATCAACGGGGACCCGTGTCGGATTCGTCTGCGCCCCTCAAGGGTGAAGATTCGTCGAGCTACGCTTTTGGAGGACTCCAGAAGTTTCTCAGGCCCGGTCATGGCCCAGGAGAAGGGAAGCTCGACGCCCGGAAAGCTGTTCAGGGTCTGCCCTGGATGGCAGCTGCAGAACGTCTTCAAGGAGGACGAACACTCCTTTTCTCTACTGCCTACATGAGGACAAGACGCACGTGGAGAAGGACTGTGCGTTTTGCGGCAACATGTCGGAGCGGACCATGAAGGACCGCCATCAACGTCTCGCCAACTGGCTAGAAGGGAAGAGCCCGTCCGGCGAGAAGAAGAAGAAGAAATCTGAGCGGTCTTCTAAGCCCTTTGAGGACGCCCCGGCGACGGGGGTCCAACATAAGGCCAAGCACCGCGAGTCCGCTGGCACCGGGAGCGCCGAACGGTCGGGCTCTACGGTCGCCAGGCAGGGCGCACCCTCCCCGGCACCATCAACCACGAGCCAACGCTCTGGGTCGGGTAAGAGGAAGGCCGAGCACCCGGCGAAGCTCCTGGAGAGGCCCCGGTCGAGCTCGAAGGCCCCATCGGAGGGGGAGCGAGGCGGTGTCTTCCCCCCCCCCTTCAAGGATAAGGCGGTGAGCGCACCTAAGGTGGTGAAGGCCTTAATCCATCCGGCCAAGCCCTCTATCGAAACTGTCGCGGCGGCCCTGGCTCAGCCTGTGCAGGCTACACCAGTGGTGGCGACCTCGGGGCTCAGAGTCTCCCTGCCACCTCGGAGGGAGTCATCTTTTGTGCCCATCGATAGGACCCCCGTGAAATCCCCCGTGGGGAAGAAAAAGGGGGGGCAGGGCGTCGTCGTAGATTCGGCCTCATCCTCGGAGGAGGAGTTGGTCAAAGTCTTAAGCCACGGCCTCGGCGTGGAAGAAGACCGACCCGTCGGGATGGATCCCGACGCAGGTGACGACGACATCGTCGAGGGCACCGACGGGGTCCCTGATCGCCCGTCGGATTCCCCTCTGCCAGCGCCGCGAGACAACTCGGCGGCCATTTTGTTGGCTATACAGTCCTTATGCTCAGAGATGAGGACGAGACTACCGTTGCCGACGGAACCTCTCCCGTCGGGGGACCCAGAACCGGGACCTTCTGGTGTTCCCCCTACCAAGAAAAGAAGGATCCACCCTCCGCCTCCTTTTCAGCCGTCGCGCCCCTTCCAGCCCTCCTCCCCGTCCACCCGAGGGGATGATACGGGGACTGACACGGCAGCGACGGGTACGGATGATGAGGTATACGACGAGGATGTACCGTCGTCGCCTCTCCCACCAGGGCTTCTCCGCCCGACGAGATTGGATCGTTCCACTCCATGATCTCCAGGGCATCCGAGCTTTTTCAACTCTGTCCTGAGGAGGAGAAGAAGATAGGTTTCCTTTATCAGCAGCGCGAGGCCAAGAGGAAGACGGTCCTCTCAGTGCCTCTATTGGACGACATTTGGGATGAGGGCCTCACCCTCCTCAAGAACCCTTCCACGACGCCAGCTAGAAGAGACCGGTACGAGAAGAAGTACCGGGTCCCGGTACTCCCGGTACTCCGTCGTCTCCGCGGCGGCCAGAAAGCGGGGGGGGGGTGCGGCCTCCACATCGACTTCCCCACCGGACGGTGAGGGAAAGAAATTGGACGCTATGGGACGCAGAGTCATCTCGTCGGCAGCGACGCCGATTAAAGCGGCCAACGCCTTGGCTATCGTGGCCCGCTACGACAGGGAGCTCTGGTACAAACTGGTACAAACTGGCTCCCCTGCTGGACTTCCTGCCGGACGACAAGAGGACAGAGGCCCTGGAGATCCTGCAGGAAGGTGAGGTGGCGTCGGACCACGCCATTACCGTTGCGACGGACATCGCCGACACTGGGTTCCGCCAGTTGGGCAACGGCGTTTGCCTTAGGCGGCGTGGATGGCTCAAGGCTACGGACTTCCGTCAAGACGTTCAGACCAGAGTCCTGGACATGCCCTTCGATGGGAACAACCTGTTTGGCAAAACAGTGGACGATTCCCTACAGGCCATTAAAGCGGACACTGAGACGGCCCGGGCCCTGGGAGTTCTGCAGCAACGACGGACGCCCTTTCGGAGCAGCGGAGGCAAGGGCGCCTCCAAAGGTTCCGGCGGCGGTTTCTCCTCCTACCGTCAAGCGGCCCGCTCGTCGTCTCAGGAGGCCTACAGAGGACGAGGCAAGTCTGGCGGACTCCGCCGTCGTCGCCAAGGAGGTCAAGGCGGCAAAGCCTCGTCCAAGCAGGATTGAACCGACCGTGGGGTCGGGCCCCCACCGAAGCACCCCGGTGGGAGGCCGGCTGGCGAGCTTCGTCAGCGTGTGGGAGTCCATCTCCACCGACCGTTGGGTGCTGGACGCCTTGGCCCGGGGCCACGCGCTCGAGTTTCAAAGAAGGTGTCCACGCGTCCCCCCCCGTGGCCAGGAAAGAACTTCACGTCCCTCAACTTCTCCTGGAGGTAAAGGCGATGCTCAGGAAGGGCGCCATCGAACTCGTCCCAAAGAGGCTTCGGGGCTCCGGAGTGTACTCGAGATACTTCCTCGTGAAGAAGAAGACGGGGGGATGGCGCCCCATCCTGGACCTGCGACGTCTGAACAAGTTCATCAAGGCGCAAAAGTTCCGGATGGTCACCCTCCAGCACGTCCTGGGTCAGCTGGAGGAAGGAGACTTCCTGTCGTCGTTGGATTTGGAGGATGCCTACTTCCATATTCCCATCCTAAAGGGGCACCGAAAATTCCTCAGGTTTGTGGTCCAAGGGCGTCATTACCAGTTCAAAGCCCTCCCCTTCGGTCTACGGTCGGCACCCAGGGTGTTCACCAAGTGCCTCGCACCGGTGGCGGCGCAGCTGCGCCACGAGGGGATCCACGTCTACCCCTACCTGGACGACTGGCTCATCCGAGCCAAGACGAGGGAGCTCGCCGTGGTTCACACGGCAAGGACCGTCCAACTTCTCACGGACCTGGGATTCTCTGTGAACTGCGCCAAATCCCACCTGGTACCCGCGCAAGACGCTCTGTTTCTGGGAGCGAGGCTCAACACAGTGTCCCTTCTGGCCTCCCCTTCGGAGGAGAGGACCAGGACCATCCTGGGCAAGGTGCAACGGATGTTGGTGGCCGACGCGGCCAAGGTGAGGTCCATCAAGTCCCTCCTCGGAATGATGTCTTCCTGCATCTACCTCATTCCCATGTGCAGGCTCCGGATGCGCCCGTTGCAGGAGTTCCTGGACGCGCGCTGGATCCAAACGACGGGCAGCTTCGAGGAAAGGATCACTCTCGACGAGAGTTTCCGACGAGCGATCCGGTGGTGGGACACCCGCGCCCATCTGACGGCGGGCATGGACTTCCAGACCCCAGCCCACCAGGAGACAGTGACCACGGATGCCTCCCTGGAAGGGTGGGGAGCGCACACCGAAAATCTACACGCAAGGGGCCTTTGGCTCCCGTCGGAGAAATCCTTACATATCAACGTCCTGGAGCTCCGTGCAGTGTTTTGGGCCCTCAGGTCCTTCCTTCCGTCCCTCAAGGGCAAGGTGGTGAGGATCTTCACCGACAACACCACCACCATGTTTTACATCAGAAAACAGTGCGGAACCAGGTCCCCAGCACTGTCCAAGGAGGCGCAGGACCTGTGGCATTGGGCAGTTGCCCAAGGGATGTTTTTGGTGCCGTTTCATCTGGCAGGGATAAAAAACACCATCGCCGACTCACTCAGCAGGGAGCTGCGCTTGTGCCACGAGTGGGAACTACGGCAGGATCTAGTGGATCGCCTCTTCCGACGGTGGGGCACACCCCAGATCGACCTGTTCGCGACGGCGACGAACTCCAAGTGCCGGAGGTTCGCCAGCAGGTTTCCCCAGGCGAGGAGCATGGGCGATGCTTTCTCGTTCCCCTGGGAGGGCCTGTTCCTCTACGCGTTCCCTCCTTTGCCACTGCTAATCCGGCTCGTCAACCAGCTCAAGAGGTCACGGTGCAGGATGATCCTCGTCGCACCTGCGTGGCCGAGGCAGATATGGTTCCCGGACCTTCTGGACTTGTCAGCGTCCCCGCCAATCAAGCTGCCGGTGGACGTGGATCTGCTCTCCAGGGAAGGAGGCGCCATCCTCCACCACGACCCGAAATCGCTGAACTTGCAGGCCTGGCTCCTGCAGCGCTAGAGTTTGGAGGATACGACATACCGGCCGACTGCAGAGAGGTTCTTGCAAAGGCCAGGGCGTCCTCGACTCTTAAATGCTACGGACACAAATGGAAGAGGTTCTCTGTCTGGTGCCACACACAGAAGATTAACCCTCTACGGATTACGGCTCCCCAAGTTCTGCCGTACCTGCTGACGCTGGCCAAAGCTGGACTGGCACACGCGTCCATCAAGATTCATCTGGCTGTGATCTCCCGATACACCAGGACCACGGGACGGACGTCCTTGTGGTCTCATCGTCTGGTGAAAGAGTTCATGAAGGGACTGTTCAGATCGTTCCCGCCGGTGAAGGCTCCGGCCCCGGCGTGGGAGCTCAACGTGGTGCTGACCAAGCTCATGGGACCTCCGTTCGAGCCTCTGCACTCGGCCCCGTTGAAGTTTCTGTCGTGGAAGACAGCGTTTCTTGTGGCCATCACCTCCGCACGACGGGTGGGAGAGATCCAGGCCCTTTCCTGCAAGGCCCAGTACTTGACTTTTCACGACACGAGGGTGGTGCTCAGGACGCACCCCTCCTTCATGCCCAAGGTACCGTCGGACTTCCATCTCAACGAACCCTTGGTGTTGCCTGTATTCTTCCTGTCGCCTTCGTCGCCGGCTGAGAGGACTTTGCACTCGCTGGATGTGGCTAGAGCGCTGAAGTTCTACGTGGACCGCACGAAGTGTTTTCGGAAGACGTCACAACTCTTTGTGAACTTTGGACCTGTCAATCAGGGGAAGGCTCTCTCGAAGGCTTCCATTTCCAGATGGCTCTCCGGCTGTATCATGTACTGTCATCGGTTGGCAAACCGACCGCTGCCCGGCCGTCCGAGAGCCCATTCCACCAGAGCGATCGCAGCTACCACGGCGTTCCTTTCTGGTGTGCCCCTGCTGGACATATGCAGGGCTGCTACGTGGAGGTCGACGCACACCTTCACGAAGTTCTACTGCGTCGATCGGGATTCCAGGGAGGAGTCCAGGGTCGGCCAAGCAGTGCTGCGCAACCTGTTCGCCTGAGGTGAGCCTGGTGAGGAGGTAAGAGGCTTAATGTTGAGTTTGATGCAATGCTTAATGTTGAGCCTTTGCCACCTCCCGTGGTTGTGCATGTGTGTACTGCTATGTATTCTTTATTCATGAGCATGTGAATCCATGCCAGACCCCATGCTGGAGAAGGAACAAGTTACTTACCTGTAACTGTTGTTCTCCAGCATGGGTCTGGCATGGATTCACATGCGAACCCTCCCGCCTACCCCTCTGCGGCTCTTCACTTGGTCATACTGCCACTTCACGTGCTTCCAAATCTGAAGATGGCTGCCAGAGGCGGTGCTTAGGTAGAGGGCAGTCATTGGCTGTGGTCAGTATGACGCAGAGACCAGTGATTGGTTGTTACTACGAAAGACAGATCAGAAACGAAACTGATACTGGTTTTTTCTTTACCGAGGATTCCCAGCCTGACGACGGGGAATATTCATGAGCATGTGAATCCATGCCAGACCCATGCTGGAGAACAACAGTTACAGGTAAGTAACTTGTTCCTTGTCTTGCTTCCAAGGTGAGCATGTTACCCCCGAGCTATCCTCCCGGATGTGTGAAACCTCATTTTCTTGTTTCACTGACCTTTGGGCAAGCACTCGATCATCATTTACCATGCAATTTCACTGCCGAAGCTGGACCTCGCCACCAGGGCATTAGCCATCAAACGCCCCCACGTCAGATCTACGAGTGCTAGTCCTACTTTAAACACATTTTGCAAGCACACGAAATTCCAACTCGCGCCACCATACACACATGCGCACACACACATCCCCACATCTAGGAAAATTGTCTGGGAACTACACATACTCCAACCTGCCAACATAATCCAACACCAAACTCGCTGCACAAGGTGCACAAACCCCACTCACATTGCACAAGCCAGCACACAAAAAACATTACCACTTAGCTTGTTCGCCTGTACTGGACTATGCTAAAGCCTCCCTTTGCAGACAGCTACAACAAACCCTTCTCAAAGCATAGATTCAGCCATTGTTTACAAAACCACCATCAAGCACAAGGCAAGCATAGCACCACAGCCACTGAAAAACAGCCATCATACCCTTTCACCTTATCTCCATCCTACCCACATAAACACAAGAGGGGGTGTGGCTCATATGCTGCACTCCCATCCCATACAGCCTGCACTAGGAGCACAAAACGCATAAAACCCCTCAAAACACAGCTGACTGTCCATACTCCAATCTTCACACCCACAAACTACTTTATTGACGCCACACACTTTACAGCATCTTAATGCACTGCTTCCACTCAAACACTTCTTGACTCGCACATAAGACTGTACATTCTTAAATTCTGCATATTTATTGCATTCACATACATCCCTTATTCATCTAGCCTTCATGACCCCACACACACACCCTACCTACGGATGACCTTGCTGGCTGGGTGAACACAGGACTGAGGAGCAAACTGTTTTGCTAATTAATGATTTATTCCCTCAATTGATAAGTGGCAGTATGTATTCTTTATGAAGAAGTGTGTGTCCACTTCTCAGGTACTACTTTGTATATCCGCATAGCACATTGTTTTTTAACATACAGTAAACAGTGCTTACTTTCTTTTCATTTGACAACATACCGTGGGGAACAGCAAATAGGCTTTTTTGTAATTAATGGCATGCCCTCTGATCACTTTTCAGAGATGAATTGTAGTTGTTTTCTTGTACCTTTTCTGGTAAATCCTACATACTTTGCCACACGTTATTCTATACAAGTCTCTTCTATACTGCCAGGTTGGTTTATCTTGTAATTTTGTGTTGTGCATGGCCTCTTGTACAAAATACTAGTTAACGATTTAAAGACATAGAAGAAAGTGAAGTATGTATGGGGTGGGGGACGTGGTCTGCTGCATACATTATAAGTTATGAATCCGGTCTCCAAACCCAGCTCTCTCCTTTTGATTGCAATATACGATTCTGGTCAAATAGTTTTGCCGGAGTGTGCTTCATATTTGTTAACTGACAACATTGTGATCACCAAGCATGTTTAAAGTGAAATGCAAAACCCGATTAAAATAAGTCCAGATTTATATTCACAGGGGAAAACCAATTTCAAGTTAAAACCAAACATCAAGCGACATTTTAAATTCATAAAAGGACTGACATGAGGGGTGGGGAAGATAAGTTAATAAGCTGAAGCCCACCATTGAGGGAACTGCACTCTTCGCATCTCATTCCCAAGCTGTGCCCTTCATCCACTTCCTTTTGAAGTCAGGCCATCTAAGATGACAAAGGCTTGCTGAAGACATCTGGATAAGCTTTAAAACAGGAAGAATGTCCGAACTTTCATGATGAAGCTTATCTCGGAACAACTAGGTTGGGATTCTTCACGCTGATGGATGAGAAAGCAGTATAAAGATTGCATAGCATGTACTAGGCCAGCAAAACAGAACAATGAATTGTAAATGGGGAAACAAAAAAACAGCAGCTGGATAACATTTGCTTCCATGCCTTTAATTAAATGGGGATTGTGGTTGTGCCATCACTTCTGGCGAAGATGTAACCAGAGGTTTCTTCAAAGAAATATGGATCTATAGAAACAAAAATCTTCTTGAGGTGCTGGTGCTCTTTCATATTCTTTCAAACATTTCACTAAAAATGCTTTTCATTGTCAGAACATTGGGATGAAAGAGTACAGCTTCTGGTGCGGTAAGTACCTGTAAAACGGAAAGCTCTGACATCCAATTCGAGGGGATTGGGTCCTCCGACGTATTCCATATCTATGACAGGTAATGTCCACAGCTGTGCTGCTTCGGAAAATCGTCTGTGTCTGCGTCCTGCGTCGATGACGTTGATGCGCCATCCCCGAGGACCTCCTCCGACGGCCGACGTCACCCGATGTGATAAGTAGGACGCACGACGCCCATAGCCTCAGTACCGTTTTTTCCGCGAACGTGTTCGCTTCGTGCATCTCGGTACGCCTCGCCTCTTTGGAGTTTGCTGTATTCTTCTTGGTTCGTTGAACCTGTTCGGTTTTTGTGAAGACCTGTTCGTGACGATGTCTACTTCGTCTTCAACCCCACGTCCGGGCTTCAAGAAATGCGGGGACTGTGGATCCAAGATGTCGGTCACGGACTTGCACGACACCTGCCTCTGGTGCCTCGGGGAGGCCCACGATACGGACGACTGTCGACTGCCAGTCGCTCACAGCCAAGGCCTTGCGGGAGCGCAAGAAGAATCTGTCGGTAGGTCAGGTATCTAAGCCTGGAAGTCGAGGTCTACGGGGCTTTCGACAGATGACGCGAGAGGCAACTCTCCACGTCATCGTCGGAAGTCCAGTGGGTCTCCTTCCAGGAGTCGATCTCGCCACTCCTCTGCCTCTCTGAGGCATTCCGGGAAGCGCCGGCATCGGTCGACTTCCCCGTCCTCTTCCGAGGACCCCGCCCGTCGGTGGGTCGCTTAGCCCACCATGCAAGCGACACCGGAGGAATGGGCTTCCTTTTGGAAGCATATCTTAGCGATTCTTGAATCGCAGGGCACTGGTCCGTCCGCGCCTCCGAGTGGGGTTGGTCGGCACCGGTCGAGAGACGCCGCTCGTACGCCTTCGGGCTCGGGTGGTCGGCACGGCTCGCGGGAGAGGTCCCGGTCGGACAAGTCTAGCCGTTCTCGCCATGCCCGTTCCAGGTCCCGGTCCTCGATGCGCTCGAGACCGCGTGATCCTGTGTCGTCTTCAAGGAAGACGTCGACGCCTGTGGCGCCGAGGTCATCGATTTCTCTCGAGGCTCTGCCTCCGAGGGGGTTGTCGACGCTGTCGGTGCCTAGGTCGTTGAGACATGCTCGGAGCTCCGGCTTCGAGGCCTGTGTCGACGCCGTCGATGCTGGCGGCGCTGCAGCTGATGTCGACGCCGATTCGCTCAGCGCCCTCAATGCCTTTCGAGGCGGTGGTGTCGGAGGGGCCCCGTGGCACGGAGTACATTTCAGAGGGTGATGAAGGCTCTGATGAAGGCTTGGTCTGGTTACGGTACCAGATGAGCTTATCTCGGGCCATAGCCAGTTTGATGACCTGAGGCAGTCACTGCATGATGCCAGTGGACTGGACACCTCTCCGGAGGTGGAGTTTTGTAGGCCGGAGCCTGGCACTCATGCCGATTCTTCATACCGGCGCCTTATGTCTCGGGTCACCAACTACTTGGGTTGGTCGGCTCCCCCAGGGGAGTTCGTTCAGGATGATCTCACAGACATCCTTGATCTTGGTCCCCCCTCTGACCCGGTATTGCCGTTACATATGGCTCTGCAGAGAAGGGTGGCGGCGGCTTGGACTGCTCCGGAGAGTCTCCCGGCAGTGGGCAAGTCTTTGTCGCGTAAATAGCATCCAGCCAGTAGCGACCCCTGCTACTTGTCCAGGCACCCCACTCCGGAGAGTTTGGTGGTGCAAGCGGCTACGGCCCCAGCAAAGCAGGCGTTGTATCCTATCATCCCTCCGGATAGGGACGACAAACGTTTTGACGGCTGGGCGAAGAAAGTGTTTTCTTCAGGGGGTATGGCGCTTCAGGCGGCCAACTCCATATGTGCCTTGTCTCGTTTCTCACACACTCTGTGGAACTGTGTTGCATTAGCGGCTGAACATATTCCAGAAGGGGACGAACGGGATGGTTTCCTTGCTATGGTTCAGGATGGCAGGGATGCCATGTTTTGAGGCCGTTCAGTCGGGTTTGGACATGGCAGATTGTGTCAGCTGGTCCATGGCGGCGAGCACCGTAATACGCAGGTTTGAGTGGTTGCGGAAGTCGGGGTTCGCTCCTGATGTTCAGTCCCGGCTCCTCAACATGCCCTTTGACGGTCAACATCTTTTTGGCAGCAATGCCGACGAGAGCCTTGAGAGGTTGCAGACCTCCCAAAGCTGCAGTGAAGTCATTGGGTTTTGCAGTTCGACAACCTCCGCCTTTTCATCCTAGGGGACAACAATGGAGGGGAGGGTCCTTTCGCTATTACTCATCCTTCAGGAAAGCGAGAGGAGCTGTCAAAGAGGCCACAGTAAGAGTGCCAGAGGTGGAAAACAAGGTACTTGAGGTGCCAAGGCCGCTCGGGCAGTTGCCTCGTTGCCCTCAGGCAACGCCGCAGCTGCTACCACTCAGTCATGAGGCCAGGTCCCATGGTTCGCCGGTTGGGGGAAGGCTGGCGCAGCATCTTGTAGAGTGGCGAGCCAATACTTCAAATGTGTGGCTTCTGGAGATCATAACCAACGGCTACTGTCTTCCTTTTCGGCCGAGGCCTCACGACAATCCACCTGGGAACCTCTCTTTGAAGAGTCCGGATCCGCTCCTTGCGCAGGAAATTCAAGCCCTGCTGGAGAAAGGCACCATAGAACTGGTGCCTGTAGCGGAGAGGAACAAGGGATGGTATTCCTCTTATTTTTTGATTTAGAAGAAAGACGGGGGATTGAGACTCGTCATGGACTTACGCGATTTGAACAAACTCTTCGAAGGACAAGTTCAAGATGTTTACGCTCTCTCAAGTCCTCCAGGCCCTTCAACTTCAGGACTGGTTGGTGTCTCTCGACCTCAAGGACGCTTACTGCCATGTGCCGATCCATCCCAAGCACAAGAAGTACCTGAGGTTCGTGGTTGGCGACTCGCACTTTCAGTTTCGGGTCCTGCCGTTCGGATTGACCACCGCCCCAAGGGTTTCAAAGAAGTCCCATTTGACGCCAACAGAGCGGCTCCAGTACATCGGAGCAGTGCTCGACACATCCGTGGCGCAGTGGGTTCCTCCCCAGTTGAGGGCTCTTCACATTCAGCAGATGGTGCACAAGTTTCAACTTGCACAGAATCACCCAGCGTCCGAGTTCTTGAGACTGCTCGGCCTCATGGCATCCTGCATTCTTCTGGTGCCAGAGGCTCGTCTGCGGATGAGATCTTTGCAGTGGGCACTCAAGCTCCAGTGGTCTCAGTCCTCCGGCAGGCTGTCGGACCCTGTTCAGGTGCCGCCCTCAGTCGCCCAGGATCTTCTGTGGTGGGCCGTCGAAGGCAATCTGATGGAGGCCCCATTTTGGCTACCCTGGCCGGCGGTGATGATCATGACGGACGCATCCCTCACGGGATGGGGAGCTCATGCCAACGAGTTGACAGTCACCGGTCGGTCTCCAGACTCCATATCAATCTGTTGGAGCTGAGGGCCGTCAGGCTTGCCCTGAAGGCTTTTCTGCTGACTGTGCGAGGAAAGAGTGTCCTGATTGTAACGGACAACATGGTGGCCATGCACTACCTCAACAAAAAGGGGGGGGGGCAGGGTCACTTTCTCTGTGCAGGGAGTCGATGCAGCTCGAGTTCTGGGCCATCCAGCAGGAAGTTTCGATCTCGGCTGTTCATCTGGCCAGAGACGACAACGAGACGGCGGATGCTCTGAGCAGGCAGAGCACAATCTCTCACGAGTGGGAGCTGGCTCAGGAGATTCTCCTGGAGATCTTCGCCCTTTGGGGGAACCCCTCAAGTGAATCCCTTCGCCTCCAGTGTCAACCGGAAGTGCGAAAAGTTCTGCTCGCGGGAATTTCCTCAAAGGATCCTTAGGATGACGCGTTCGTGGTGGAGTGGTCATTCCCACTGCTGTACGCGTTTCCTCCAGTCCCCGTCATCCCGCAAGTACTGCAGAGGTTACGGAGGTTCGGTTCCCGGATGATCCTCATTGCTCCGGCGTGGGCCCGGAGGACGTGGTACCCAGACCTTCTCGACTTGTCCATCTGCCCTCCACGTCGTCTTCCCTACCTAGACGATCTGCTCTCACGGAAGGGGGGGGTCAGGTTCTCCCTCCAGAGATCAGATCCCTCAACCTTCACGCTTGGCTTCTGAAAGGTTGAGGTATAAGGATTGGGACCTCCCTGAAGACGTGATGGAGCTGTTGCTCTCGGCCAGGTGGCCGGCAACAAAGTCTCTGTACCGTTGGAGAAAGTTCTGCGACTGGTGCAGAGTTAAGAATGTGGATCCTTTTGAGTGTGACATTCCCATGGTTCTGTCTTTCCACCCTTCGCTGTGTTTCATAAGGACAGGGTTGTCCTTAGATTTCGTCCTTCCTTTCTTCCGAAGGTGGTTTCGGAATTTCATTTGAGCCAAAAGGTTGTTCTTACGGCGTTCTATCCTCCTCCACATCCTGGTAAGGAAGAGGAGAGGCTCCATAGGCTTGATCCTAGGAGAGCGTTGAGCTTTTATATTTCGCGCATGTCCCGGGTCAGAATGGACGATCAACTTTTCATTGGTTACGCTGGAAAGCATTTGGGACAAACTGTGACGAAACAGACTCTCGTTGGATTATTTTAGCTATCTCCGAGTATTACCGCTTGGCGGGTAAGGACCCTCCGGGTGGCTTGCGGGCCCATTCTACCAGGGGAGTGGCTGCGTCTACTGCCCTGCAGAGGGGTGTTCTTATTCGTCACATCTGTGATGCAGCCACCTGGGCTTCAGTACATACTTTTGTACGTCATCCGTGGGCAGGATCTGGCCTTTGGCAAGGCAGTCCTTTATTCTGCAATTGGATTGGGCATGCTAAATTTGTGTTCTAAATTCTTTTCCCACCTCTCCTTGCTTGGTACTGCTTTGGGAGTCTGTCATAGATATGGAATACGTCGGAGGACCCAATCCCCTCGAAGAACAAGTTACTTTCTTACCTGGTAACATTCTTTTGATGGATGGTCCGACGACGTATTCCATATCGCTCCCTCCCTACCTTCCCCGCTGCTGAATTTCTTTTGCGATTGCAGCTTGCTTTCCGCAAGGCCTTGTGTGTCTGACTGGCAGACAACTGGTGGCACACGTTCTGGGGGAAAAAACTACAACTGAGGCTACGGGCGTCATGCGTCCTACTTATCACATCGGGTGACGTCGGCCGTCGGAGGAGGTCCTCGGGGACGGCGCATTGACGTAATCGACGCAGGACGCAGACGCCGAAGATTTTCCGAAGCAGCACAGCTGTGGACATTACCTGTCATAGATATGGAATACGTCGTGGGACCATCCCATCGAAAGAACGTTACCAGGTAAGAAAGTAACTTGTTTGTCTCTTGAGAAAGCTATAAAGTACTGGATAGAGGCCAGTTTGCCAGATAAATCTTTAAAGGGAGTGTACAGTTGTCAGACCATTTGAATAGTCATGCACCACATCCAGGTCCCCCAAACAGGAGGTTTTAGGCAGAGGAGGGCACAGAAATTGGACTCCCTTTGTGAAATGACACTGTAAAGGATGCTTGCCCGCTGAAGCAACATCAATAAAAGAATGACCAGCAGAATGTGCAGGTCTTGTTACTTCTATCCTGCATAGTATTTTTGTTTTTATAAAAGAGAAGGAAGAAAATGTATTATTTGGACAATATGAGAAGAACTAGGATTGATGTCCTGTTAAAAACATTGCCTATATCCACCGGCTCCAGGTTGTTCTACAAGTATTTCATTTTCACATTGCCCAGGAATTCTGGATGAGGTCGACAACCTCTGGTGCAATTGCTGGAAGACTGCATTTTCGCCTCATGCTGTAGAGATTGACAAACTGATCTAGAAGTAGTAACGGAAAAGTGGAAGTTGGACTGGAAAATCTGTAAAATTTGCTGGTGGGGAGCCAGAAACCAAACATTGGTCAGGAACAAGGGAGTTAATGGAATGAATGTGAACATGCCTGCTCTTTGTGAATAGGGGCAAACATAATTCTGGAGGAAAGTGGTTGCCCCAAAGGCTTGGAAGTCTAGTCACCAGCAGAAGAAACTTGGATTCTGCGTGTACAGCTGGTAGCAGAGGTGGTCTAATGAAAATGGGATGCGAGACCGGCATGGTATCGAGAGACTTCATTAAAATCTCAGGATGGGGTGAGGCCTAACTTGTCCTATAAGTAAGGTACGGTTTTCTACTGCCTAAAGAAAACTAAGGGAAGTCTGTATCTAAGTCCAAATCAAGTCTGACTCTGTCAAAACCTATGTTTGCCCTCACATCTAGAAATAACTATGGTTTGTGGTTTCTTCTTAACCAAAATAGTGTTCAAAAGTAAATCATCTGCTGCTCCCAGTTCAAGTCCTTCTTGGGCTTTTTTATTTCAGGCTCAATACATTTCCAATAGCTGTTTGTCTCACCAATGTTCAACCAGGCCTTGCGGTTCCCTTCCACAAGTTCAATATGGTACAGTTCACATTAAAGAAGATCTTGAGACTCCCTTTCATCAAGACAACACTTCTCAGTTCCGTTCGATTCTCGGGGTTCCCTTTCCCAAGATTTCAATATAGTACATATTCTAATGTCACTTGCTCAGTGTTCAATATAAGAAAACAGGTTCACTTAATGCGCCTTCTGGCTTGCTTTACCAATTAGTTCACAGTTCTCAGTGGCTCACACACAATGCCCTTTGCTTGTCATAATTTAGGACTCCCTGGTCTAGTTGCAGTTATCAGACCACATGGTCCACCCATCACAGGTCACACAACCAGGAACCCTATGCTGCTGCTTGGCTTGATTCAGGATGTCTGTAATATTCACAATAGAGAGCTCTTTGGTCTAGGCGCAGTAGTCGGACTGCACGGTCAACCCATTACAGGTCACGCAACCATAAGTCTCCCGCTTAGATATGTTTGGCCCATCACAGGCTCTTCTGCTTTGGGCTTCAGGGTTTTCCACACTTGGCTTTCTTTTTGGCTAGTGTGACCCTTTTCTGCATCAGTCTTTGATTTGCCACAAGTTTATAAATCTTCTTCACATTTGTAGTTCGAATACTTAAAGATTTGTTCAGTTTGCCACATGCTTTAGTTCTGTTAACAATGCTGCTGATTTACAATTTGACATTTGCTATGTCTGTTTAATTTACAAACATTTGTTTGGTATTCAATATAACATGCTTTTAGTGAAATAGAAGTGTCCACTCTGTTCCATATTCAATGTGTTTTTACTCAAATAGCAATTTCCTTTCAGTTAGCTATTCAATATAGCTCGCATTCACTTATGCTTATGGACCGTTACTTGCCTGTGGTCCCATGGTAGCGGTCCGGTCTTCCTGTGTACTCTTATATGCACCAGCTCTTTGTGTCCCCCCCAGGGGCGGTTCCTGCTTCTCCCGCTCACCACCTCTGTATTTGGTAAGCAGAACTCATATGCTATGCTCACTCGCCGGGCACGTCCTCTCAAATGCCGGCTTCACAGTTCCTCTCAAAGAACGCGGACAGCGTTCTCTCTGCTTTCAGCTCCTTTCTGCAGCTCAGCTCTTTGGCAGCGCCATCTGCCCACCTTCCACTTTGAAGGCTCCCAGTCCTGCGAACACCACATGACCCATTCTCTCCGGGTCCTGCAGGCCCTCCAGGATAGTTGCTGTTCTTCAGGCTTTCTAGTCTTGCTCTAGGGTGTTCTCTTCCCCCCAACTTGTTTGCCTTTCCTCCCTTTATACACCTGCGCCCTATTAAGGGGCCCTCTGGTGTGAGTCATTGATTTGACTTGCCTGGCTATAAAGAACCCAATTATTAGGACATGCCTGACCTTCAGCACTGCATGCTTTTATACCTCTTCTTCGTCTCAGTACTAGTATGGTGTTTGTAATCGGAAGTGTGCATTGCTCCTAGTTGATTCTTCCTCTTATTACTTGGTTGGCATTTACAGTAAAAGATGGGGCATGAGTGGATGTAGGAAGTGAGGGGATACCATGTCTCGCCATCCAGCACTCTCTCCCCAGTCCCAAAGAACCCTTCACCCAGGTAATACGCTCTCCCTTGTACACCCCCAGGGTCGGGATCCAACAGCGATGGCTTTTCCCTGGCCATCTGGGCAAAGGTTTCAAGGGGAGCAAATGCAGGGCCCGCTCAATATTTGCGGTTCAGTGGTCAGCGCTAAAAAATGATTTAGGCTCTGAGCTCTGTGAGCCTTTTGTGACGCAGACCATGTTTAAAATCAAATATTAACCAAATTTTAAAGTTAACATGCATTGTTCATCGGGTGAAAAATCTTCAAGTTGGAACAGAATTAAATTTTTTTTAACAAAAGGGACAAACTTGCACCTTGAATTAATATTAGGTGTGGTAAGACTACTGTGATACACGGGGAAAGTGCCTCTCGGGTTGTATATCCCCCTCACCCCTTGGATCACCGAAAAAATTGCAGACAGCGGACACAAGACCTAGAAGTTCTTGATGAGGCACAGATCTTCAAGGTTCAAACTCCTATTTTTCAGGAAATGTTATGGCTGCTGCATGGTTTTCTAAATGACCTTATCTTTGCACGTATGCATCTCATTGCTCTAGGCCACTATTTGTACTTTTTTCCCCACCCACATTCTTTCTTTGTGGGTTTAGCCATCACAGCCTTTTTAGCCAACTCATCCAATGCCTTATGTTCTTTCGGTGCACCATTCTGTCACACCCAATTGCGTTGCTTCTGTGTATTATCCCTTTCCAAATCACATTTACAAATGTTGGCATCTCTGGACTCTTCCTCCTGTTTGATGGTGTGAACTGAGAGGCAGGACATAAACCACTATCATCAGTGCTAATGTCATATGGATATTTTTGAAGTAGCGTTTGTCTTACTTTTTTCCTAAAATGTGCCTTTTGGTCCAGCTAAGTTAACAAAAGTGTATGATTTAACGGCTAAACAGTAAGTCTTTGCCCAATGCATCCAACCTAGCCTCATCTAAGGATGCTTATGTCCGTTTAATTTCTGGGACCTACTTTACTGGTGAACTTCTTCCTGATTGTATCCTCCCCATCTGAGCTGAATTTGTGATTGGGGCAGAGAGTGAATTTATCTTTTTCTTTCACCCCCTCACGGGGCTCGAAGGGGGTGTTGGAAGACTTTGTGGGGTTGATGTCCATTCAGTTCGGACTGACATTTTGGCATATGATGTTGCCCAATATTGATGGGACATTCAGGGACCTCTGAGGGTTTGTAGCGCTATATAAGTGCCAAATAATAATAATAATTATTATTATTATTAAATTATTATTGTGCGTGCCTGGCAATTATTTGTTGCCATTGTTACTGAAGAAAGTCCTACTTGACGCATTATCTTTATTTTTTCAGAGTCCACTCTTTGTGGGCGACTACATACTCCTGGGGACAGCAGTCTGACGTGACTTGCCTTTCCCTTCCATTCTGTTCTGAATGTATGTTAGGTCATGGATGTTTGGATCCAGAATGTTGAGTGTATGTTCTCTGCAGCGTATTCTGTGAATGACAGTTGATGTGAGGCTGGCCGAGGGAGAGGGTGGCGGGTGTATGTGTCCCAATGTACCAGTCTTTTAACCTGTAACCTGCACACAAGTAAACATTTGCTTTTCTACCTGAGGCTACTGTGTCATCTACACAAAGTCCACGCAGTCCCATGCATTCTGGTGAACTATGTAATTGGGGTGCAACATAGATTCCTGTAAACGATCAAGATGGTACATCTTTCCCAACTGGAGACAATGAGCCGCTCAACGTTTAAATGTTTCTATACATAGACTGCCATCAGGATCAAGTATGGCTAATTCGTATTCTGAAAGTTTTCCCACAATGTCTCACTGTCAATCGGGAGCAATAACATTTTCTTTCAATTTCCTTTTAACCCACCTTTGATACAGAGGTTTTGAAAGAGCAATGTAACTTTGCTCTCCAGTGTCTGGGGAATTTTTCTGAACCTGGAATGTAGGCATGTAGGTCCTGTGCCCAGGTTCATTCAAGTGCTTAGCTTAATTTCCTTCAAAGCATTGCTGTGAACTGGTCCTGTGTCTGAAAAAGGCGAGTTGCGATTGCTTACCTTACTCGAGCCATTGAGAGGATTCTAGGAAACTCATGCTCCCTCTGAAGGAGTCATCTCCTTGTTAGTTTTGAGTATAACTACAGATGGAATCGCTCGTTTTTATTACTTGGAATATTTAGTAGACTTTGAGGATAATTGGACACCTAGCAGTGCCAGTGGTAGACTTAATCAAATTTATCATTGACCATTTTAGATTTGCAGAAATTCTCTTCAGAGTGCCTAATGGATAGACCCATTCCAAGAAGTATCCATAACTAGCAATAGATTTTTCTCTGGTGACGGAGAAGGCTTCACTTCAACCTACAGAGTGGCCTTGGGTGTTGGGGCCTGCCCCCGGGTCACAGGAGCAGGCCACACAGCGGTCAGGATCACCCGACACTACCATTGGGGGCTGCGATCACGCGGCCCATAAATCCCAGGGACCACCCTGGGAGCTCCAGATCACCTGAGCACCACATGGGGGCTGGGGGCACCCAGCTCACCGCCGCCCCCCAGCTCTGGGGGCACCCAGGCCCGGGTGGCCTCTTCAGCCATGATCACATGGCCATTACAATCACAGGGGACGGTGTTTCTCAGCAGGGGCGCCGTCTTCTTTCAGGGCCCGTCCTTGGACCTCCTACACATGGTGTGGCACCAGCATGGTCCCTGAAAGAACGAGGCGACACCGGAGTCAGCCGAGGATCGACTGACTAGCCAGAAACAGCTAATCCTTTTTATTCACTTGGTCACGTGACAATGCCACAGATCCTGGGAGCTACCATGCTCTCCAGGAGAGGTGACCTACAACATTGGGTGTAGAATTTCCCCGCTCCATAGAGCTAACTAAGAAGAATGGGAGAGAAATAAAACAGAACCAAGTAACGGAAAAGCGTAATTCTGTTACAAGGTAGCAGCAGAGAGCATAAGAGCTGAATGGTAAAGTTCTGGTTGCCCTCAGATTGAGAAAAAGCTGTGAGCGATGGGTCTTTTCACTCAAGCCAGACCCAGCTCTGAAGCCAGATTCTGAAGCACGTGCACATTAAGAAAAGTGTTGTTCTGTGGCGGAACGATACTTCTTTTATTTGCACAACCTTCTTTGCACAACCTGTAACTGCACCTTAACTCTTTTCAGCCTGGGCTTCCATGTCCAAACCGAATCCATGGGGTCGGGACCCTGCCCCAGCTCACTTTACTACCTGCCGCTTGTTGAAAAATCCAGCCGTCGGTTAGCCCATGTCAAGTAGTCGTTTGATTGGGAAATCGCTTGTGCCACGGCTTATTCCTCCCCCCTCCTGTCGTTTAACCTGCCCTCTGTGACCCAGTAGTGATACTGCACATTATTGCCGAATAACGAAGAATCTTTTAGATGCACAATCTGCCTCCTCCTAGTGTCAAACAACTCCCCTTTCGTTGTTATTCTACCCGGAGAAACGAATAGCCATTTGCCACCGTGGGCTCCTTTCCAATGGCGCCGGCGGCTTGAGTGTTAACAGGTCTGGAAAAAGACCCCGGGCTATGCTACTGTCAGGACTGTCGGGACTGGGGGAGTCTTTTGGTCGTAGCTCCTGAGATTCTATCCGGGGTTACAACCAAAAGACCAGGGGCTTTAGCCCCCCCCAGCACGCCTCTGCGGCGGCACCTCTATGCCCCCGTCCGTCCCCCTTCCAGACCTGTGAAACCCTGTATCTGACAGAAGCGCCCTCAGCGCAACTTATGAGAACGCGACAGGACCTATTCAGGCAACTGCCTCGTGGACGAGGTGGGTGCTTGGGTTCTGCCACTTTTTAGCATTTCCCCAATTAAGGTGCTTGGTCCACCCAGCGGTGAGAACCTCGGCTGCCATCCTTGTGAACCATGCACTAATTACAACATGCCAAACAGGGGCCCCGTTCCTACCCTAGCTCAACAAGCGCTCATTGATGCAATATCCGTTTAACCGCTCCCCCCCCCCCAAGCTGGCATCACCTTTAAAAATACCCATCTCACTCCCACTTCCCTCCATAACTGCGTGAGAGTATCCTTTCCCAATCCCGGCCGCACCCTTGCTCGGGCCGGACACCCGCGTGCCTTCGCAGACCCAGCCCCGCAACAAAAAGGTGCTATATGAAAATTATCTTCCCAAAAGCAGCATGCCCCGCAAGTTCAATCGCAGATCTTAACATTGTCTGACATCAACCGCATTTCTGTCAATTATTTCATAACAGCATGTTCCTCGAGCAATCACTAAATGTTAACCAAATGCACTACAACAAAAGGGGCACTATATGAAATATCTTCCAAAACCAGCGTGCCCCGCAAATTCTGCTGCAGCCCTTAATATTGTATCACATCTGACCACATTTCTGGCAATTATTTCTTATAAGCATGTTCCTCAACAATTGCTAACTGTTACCAAAATGCAGCTCGAGCTGGACGCACACGTGCCTTCGCAGACCCAGCCCCGCAAAACATGGCGCCATGTAAAATTTGTACTCACAAAACTCAGCATGCCCTGCATGCTCTGCCACCCCATATTATTGTATGTCCTCAGACCCCATTTCTGGCGATGACCTCTTAATAAGCATGATCCCCAAAGAATCGTCATATGTTACTGAAATGCAGCTTGCGCTGGGCACCTGCCCAGTGCCCACCCTCGCAGATCTAGTCCGACAACCAAAGACGCCATTTGCTAATTCCATCCTACCTCCAGCATGCCAGACATAACCCGACCACCAAAGGCATAATTTGCGCAGTACCCTTTAACAACCAGAATGCAACGCAAGCTCTGTTGTAGCTCGTATCCTTGGATACAATCCAACCGCCTTCCGCCAATTAGCTTAATCTTACCTTGTGCAGGCACCTGCACATACATTGCCGATAATCTAGCATTATATAGCGCTACGAACCCTCAGGCACCAGGGGCCTAACAGTGGCTATCTTTCCCTGGTGCCCTGCCGCATCCAACAGTCCTGCCCCCCCCATTCCGCCCGCAAGCAGCTACAGCCGTGGGATACCCACTTCATTAACCCATTGACCTGGCCGCCCCGCGGCCTGGTACGAGCGGATCCCACTCCCCGCCCGGTTATTTGTGCAACAACGAGGGGAGGGGAACTTCAAGAGCCCACATTACCGGAAACCTGGCCACGTGGGGTGAAATGGGGGGGGGGGGTGGGAGTCCCAGACCTAATGAAACTGGGCTAGCAAGACTGCAGCAGGAGTCTCCACTGTTGGCCTACCTGATTTTGGGGGGGGTAATTTGACCCCCAGGCCTGCTGGCTTTCAACCTGCTTGGATAAAAAGCAGTTCCCCGCATCGCTGTATCCCCTGCCTGGCGACTGAGAATTGGAACTGCGAATACCATAATTTGTTATTATTTTTTTTATTTGAAACTTCAGCCTGATAGTCAATGTAAACATTGAGACCTCATGCTTTTGTTACAAGGTGGTGGTCATCAATATTCACAAAAATCCATATTCCTAAAAAAGTAATTATATATATATATATCGCTAGACAATCAGTTTGTCAAGCCATAGTGAATCTAAAAAGTCAACTACAGCACAACTCAATTTTATGCCATGACCGGCACTGCCGTAAGTCCACCAATCTCGATTTCCTTCTGTTGCAGGCATTAATTCACTTAGATGCTGTGTCCATTGTGCTACAAGCCGCTCGCACTTTGTTAACAGATGTTCGGTTGTTTCTGTATCGCTAATACGAAAGCGACACATTATCTTTTCCTTCATTAATGTGTCGTCGCCACAGCATCTCTTTTTGTTTTGAGCGCGTTTAAGCGGAGTCTCAAAAATTGGGCCCTGTGATGACGAGAGGGGCAGTTTGTCAAATACGTGCTTGGCACATTTAATTTATGGGCGCCAGGTCCGGAGTCTAGAGTAGTCGCCATTTGGTGACGACGGTCGGTGTTGTGAATCCAGCACCAGAGTTCGAACTTCTTTTTTGTTGCTTGGGGGCGCATGATAAGGTCATTCAGATTTAGATCGGCAGCAGTTAGAGTTGAGATCATCATCATCTCCTTCCACTCTTCTAGTAACTTCGATGAACTCTGGCCCGGTTGTGTGCAAAAGATTTGAAAAGCTGTTGTCACTGGAGTCACACATTTTGCGCAAAGCCATTAGTGATTTCCACAGAACACAGGTATGGAGCGAGTTCAAGGACAGTTCGTATCTTATTTGGACCACCGTAATGTATGAAGGTAGCCTCAGAACTCGCCGCCAAAAGAGCCCTTCCATCTTCTGCCAAAATAAGATGTCAATATTCCATGCGGCTTCTGATCCGAAGGTGATTGCTGGAACAACCTTTAAGGCGTGGAAGGTTAGAACTGGAAGGGTGAATTTGCAGTAATTTCTATTCAGCAGCCTCGCTTGGATGGTAAATTGTGCCCTTCTGTTTTCTATGTCGAGTTTCCAGTGGTGTTCATGTAGGGACTTGTTAAAGGTGATTCCCAGGTAGCGAATAGAGTTGACGATCCCAAGAGGTTTCCCATCGACTCTCCATGAGAAAGCTTTCTGTTTTTTGGACTCCCGTTTGCCAATTATGACAACCTTTGTCTTGTCGATGTTCAATGTCAGGTCATTGATGCTTAAGTATTCTTGTAAATTCGCTAACTGCCGCTGGAGACCAATTTGGGTACGGTCCAGGAGCACCATGTCGTCGGTATAGATTATACAGCCGATTTCAATCTGGTTTACTTTGGGAGGAAGGCTTCTTACATTTTTTCTGAAATCTGGTAGATCACAAATGAACATTTTAAACAGGTCGGCTGCCAACGGACACCCTTGTTTTACTCCTTTGGTGGTGGGTATTTGGTTTGATAAAGCGCCATGATCGTTCAGCCTGATGCGGATGGCAGTTTGAGAATGAAGAGCTTTTATAGGGTCGATTAAATTGCGGGGACATTTCCAGTTATTCAATTTTTGCCACAATTTGTCTCGATTAATGCTGTCAAAGGCACCCTTCAGGTCGATGAAGGCCAAATAGAGATGGGTCTTGGACTTGAGAGTTTCCAGCTTTAGTATATTTAATAGTAGGAGATTTACTTCCACGCCCACACCTTTGGTGAAGCCAGTTTGTCTGATGTCAAAGATATGGTTAGACACAGACCATGTTGCTAGTTTTTGGCACAGAAATGAGGCGAAGATTTTTCCTATTGTGTCCAACAGGGCAATCAGGCGATAGTTGGCTCGTATTGCTAACTCAATGTCCTCTTTGTTAATGCTTAGATCCCATGAAGTCAGACCAGGGTCAGACTGTTGATGTTTCCAGGGATAGATCACTGAAGATGTCTGAGAAGTGTTGTTCCCATTTTCCGGCATCAATTACGTTTGACATCATGGAAGAATGCCGGACATTACCCGTGTTCAGGATTGCCCAGATTTCACAGGAACTAGATTTTTTTTATCGCGCGAATATCACGTCTCATGGCCTTTTTTTCTTGCGACAGTGTTGCAGAGGATATGTGTTTGTACTTAACACCCAGTTTTGAAAAATGGGATTTAGGGGTGACCAAGTCATGTAATAAAGGAGCGTAGTTCACGGACAACGCTATGTCATGGAGGAATTTTTGTCCTATTTTCTCGATCTTTGGACCGTCAATCCGCAGGCGGTTTCCTCCCGCGTTGACAGATTGAGGGTTTAAATTGGTTACAATCTGTTTGCCATTCGACGATACAAGATAGATGCAGAAGATTATGATTGCTGGATGGCATCTCAATTACTGCCAAAGTTGTCTCCTCCTCTAGTAAGTTACATGAGACCCAGAAATAGTCAATTATTGAATGTGCCTTTTGATTTGACCAGGTTGGTCGCGGCGGTTGATCTCCTGGGACATTTCCATTTGCCATCATGCAATTACGATTTTCAAGAGAGACTCCAATGATAGCTCCTTGTAGATAGATCGTCAACTGGCAATAGTTTGTAATTTCCAGCACTGGAATCATACGTGAACCAGGAGCAATTCAAATCACCGGCACATATTATTGTATGATTTTTGTGAATCAAAAGTGCCTTGTCGATAATTGCTGTGACCGTTTCTATGAAGGTCTTTGTGCTTATTTTGCTTGGATTCCAGTATCCATTCAGGACTAACAAATGTTTTCTCACAGAAGTTCTTGTTTCGGCAGTTTTTAGTAAGGCTCCTTGTACAAATGGATTCGGGTTGAATTAATCCACAAGACTCCACCAAGGATTGATTTTAATCGGCATCAGAAGCCCGGACGATGGACGCCCCATCGGGCTTTTGATAGCCGGATTTAATAAGGAGACAAAGCCGGCTCTAATTGGTGGATCGGTTAGCCATGTCTCTTGGAGACAGATAACGAATACTTTGTCCAGTTAAAAATCACACGAGTTGAATAGATGGGTGAATCCACGGGTATTCCAGGATTAGAATTCCCGTTTGCATTCAGCAGGGATAATTGATGGCTAACGCTGAAATGCAGCAGCGTGTCGATTGACACTTTTTTGCGCCTCGGTGGAAAGAGGCCTTAAGTTGTTTGGAATTGACAATTCTTGACGAAGATCCGCACGTCGTTGTTTGTTGCTTCCTTGGAGACTACTTCTTGGGCTTGATGGTGGCGAGTTAGGCCTGAGGCGTAACGGTTTGATTGAGATATCGGACCCAAAGACGAGCAGGTCTTCTGCGGCGTCCAGAAGGGTGTTTCTGACTGAAGCTGAGGTTATGTGTAAAAGAAATTGGTCACAACATTTCTCCATGGCATATTCCACGATTCGAATGTCTTCGGATCGAATGGTGCAGAGTGATGGAATACAGGTAAAAAGTTTCATCACGTTGTGGCGATTTAAATTAAGTTTGTAGGCTTCATGGTGAACATTTTGTAAATGGAGTTTGCAATTTGTGTTTCCGGGTCCAGATTTCACAGCAGCATGGACTCGTGAAATAAACCGAGGTTGTTTTTGTGACTGGAGTCTCGGTTGCTTGGGGTTCAAGAACCCAGATGTTTGCTGTCCTCGTTCAGGAACTTTCGTTCTGTGGTCCAAGTTCTTATTCCGCCAGGGCTCTGGTTTAGAACTAGACAAGGGTGCCGCACCAGCAACTTTAGGGATTGTGCGGAATTGACCAGTTTGCTGTTCGGTAAGGGAACCATCTGAATATGTTGAGAGATCACAAAGATCGATCTCAGATCCTGATGGGTTGCTCACAAGACTTTCATGGTCTGATTCCAAACGTTTGTCTTTTTTTTGCAGGCGCCACGGAATTTGAGTGTTTGGGTACCGAGGGTTCTTCTAACGAAATACCATTTTGGGGGGAAGAGGATGGCAATTCA
Source organism: Ambystoma mexicanum (assembly GCF_040938575.1). NCBI lineage: Eukaryota > Metazoa > Chordata > Amphibia > Caudata > Ambystomatidae > Ambystoma > Ambystoma mexicanum. Next base: position 155,026,665 of record NC_090941.1, on the reverse strand, counting down.
GACCGAGAGATTAAACCTGGTTTAATTGGAGGTATGACATTTCTGATATATTTTCTTTGCTTCGTTTTCTGTTGACGATTTTTTGGTTCTTTCGTGCCTGCCGGGGTGCTGTCGTTTAACTTTTTTTGCTGGAAATTTTTGAACCGGCTTAGAGGTGAACACTATTGATTTGGCAGGACCACCAAAGATGCCAAAGGAAACCGTTGGATTCAATGGAATGGCAAGTGGAGGTGGGCATTTTAATTCTTCCTTTGATGTGATGTTTGGAATAACATCTTGAGGTTCTGTGTCCAAATTAATTATTCCGACTTTGTCGATTGGACCACCAGTGCCTTTTTCGGTATACTTGCTCTCAGGAGAAATAACAGGTAAGTGTGGATTATTTGCGCAATCAAGGGAGGGCATAGAGTCATGGACAAGGACTGATGGTTTTAATGGAGGCATTATGTTGGCATCGACGGCTGGCCTTGGGGGATCCTTGACTGGCGCCAAATTTGAATTCATCATGTGTATTGAATGGCGGATCCACTTTACAGCTTCAAGAAGGCCATCTGATAGGGTATCGTTTTGGCAATGGTGCCGTGCGGCAAGATCTTATTCTTGCCATCGCATAGTCTGTTCAACCTCCCGAGACAACTGAGATTGTAAAAAATTGGTCACAGCATCAAATTTGTCCATCTTTTCTTTTAGGGTAATAATTACAGAGGTCTGGTCTTTGAAGGCTTCATGAAGTGATTCATACATTTTTAGGAAAGTTAACGATGCAGTGGAAGAGGCAACCAAGACGTTGTTTTAAATCTGCATCGCTGCAGCGGACGAGAGACTTGGTTTAGATTTAGCGCCGGATTTTTCGGCAGTGCTTGACTGCAAGTTTTTTACAGAATCAGAGTGAACATCGCTGAGACCAGAGGTGTTGACAGCTGGCAGGACTAGACTGTCACGCAGTGGCTGTGCAACTTTGGTGCGTGAACTCGCACTCCTAGGTGTGCTGAGAATGTCTTTGTGGATTGTATGCACGCGTGATTTCGGTGGAGTTTCTTTCACGCTAAGACCTGCCAGACCTCTGGGATTTTCACCGTCGACTGAATTCGCACTAGGGCGAAGAAGGGTCAGTTTTGAATTTCGTAAATTACGTAGATTGTCACTTGCGAAGAAAGGCAGGTTGTCCAAACCAGCATCATGTTGGAAAATATTTTGAGTATTCATAACAGAGTTAGTCGGAAGACATAACTGAGGAAGCTTTGACATGCACAGCCGATCTTGAGGCTCTGTGCAGGGGGACTTGGGTAAAGTGATAACATTTTGATGTTTCTTTGGTGGCTTTTCAGTTGCCTCACCTTCCAGGGATCGAGAGATATTCATTTCATGCCCACTACAGCTGACATTATGAGAATTCATGGTGTCAGTTTCAGTGTCACAGCCAATTACAACTTTATTATTTGGGCACTGGGTTTCTTTCACGTGTGTTTTGATCAGAGGTGTACAAACACTTGTTGGTACTTTTTCGTCATCATCTTGAGAGGCTTCCATTAACTCTGCGTCGGTGCAGTCAAAGGGAGAGAAAAATTCATCAGCTGTTGCCGAAATTGGCAAGTTAAGATCAGTTCGTTTACAGTTGGCTGATAGAGACAAACCTGATGGGCTTGCAGGTACACAAGGTAAATCAGTCAACGTTAGTAAGTGACATGGGGTTAGGGTTTTGAAATGCATCGAATCGTTGGCAGGCGCGATAATTGGTTCACACTCGGTGGGGACTTCGGCGGAAACTGCAGCCTCTGCACGGGCGGGTGTATTCAGCTCACCGGCTCCCGCGAGCTGACAAATGATTACTTCTGGAAGCGATAGGGCCTGATCAGGAGCGATGTCACTGCTACCAGGTAGAATGGTTGAATGGGCGGTAGTGCAGAAACTGATGATAGATCAGACGAAGAGTCAGTAGGAAAAGCTAGTTCGATAGGATGTCGAACACGTTTAGCAGCGCCTACCTTTACAATTTCAGGAAGTGAGTTGGCTTTTAAGGCAGTACTGGGGTTTTGCATCCGACGTTGTTGGATAGTTTTCCTACGTGTATGCGGCCCCCCATTTTCTGTTTGTGCAGTCATTGTGGGCAGGTGGCTGCCAGTCGCGGACTGACGCAGACTGACACTGCGCACCACTCCGCCCGGCTCACAGCACACAGCCACAGGCCACAGTCTTTAACTCCCGCCCTTTACTGATGCGGGCTTCACGTTTTGTCGTGTGCCCTACAAGAGGACGTGTCCAACTTCAGCACCGGCTTTCAGCAGGCGAGGCGAGTGTTCAGCTGAGATCAGCTGTCGCAGTGGCGGCAAGTGATTTCTTCTGCCTTGCAACTCGTATCCTTCAGGTGCGTGGATTCCTTTACGCTCCTCCCAGCTCCTAACAGTCTCCAAAAAGTAAATCACGTTGCCCTTGTCTCCATGCCGGGCTTCTCGCCACAAGGGTGAAGTGCAGTTGTTTTTCCATGTGCTTCCTCCACACGTGATTAATCACGTGACACAACTTCGGCACGAAGCCTCAGGGGAGGAGGAAGTCAATTAAAGGGTGTCAGCCCTTTTTTCAGGATTCACTTCACTTCGTTTTTTTAAATCACCAAAAATGCAATTAAATGCAATGCGCGATGGAGCGGCAAACAGCAGTCACTCTGGGTTCTCTCCCGTGGGAAGGGGGGGGGGCGAAGTGTCAGTACCAGCCAATCTGCTCCAGCTCCGACAGTCTCCAAACAGTAAATCACGTCGCCCTTGTCTCCACACCGGGCTTCACCATAATGCCCTTGGGCAAACAGCCCGACAACCACGTGAAATTCTAAAACAACGCAGCCCGGAGCCCGCCTACAATTCAGTGTGTGCCCATTCATAAAATAATGGAAGCTAAAAAAAGTACTCTCTCCACTCTATGCTCCGTAAACCGGTGCACTACCATTATCCACAACCCCTTCTAACAAATGTCCTTTCAGCTCTCTCCGTACCTTCTCTCCCTCTTCACGCTCGACGCAACCGCTCCCTACACGACTGCCCCTGAAAGCCTCCTTAGTTGGAATCTGGTTCTCCCTTCGCCTTGAACGCTGTAAACTCCTTCAGCTGGAACGACCGCAACACAGCCGGCATAGGGGCTGGAACCAAAGAAAATCCATCTTGTCTTTGGCGCTCAAAACAAAATCCTTCTTCACGGTACGGCGTGTCTGCAGGAGCTGGATGTCTCTGCTGTAGGACCCTGCTGGTTATAAAGGGGCTCACCCCGCCCCTTTCCTTTTGTTTCGCCCTTCGCGGCCTTCAGGGTGTTTTGGCGCTGTTCCGCCCCCATACCCTCCCCTTTCCAGGGGGAGGGGGAACAAGTTGTGAGAGGACCCTGCAGCGGTTACCATGCTGCCTCCTCCATTTTCTTTGTGCCTTTCACGTCGACAGCGGCACACTAGAAGGCCTGGTCCGCGCCTTTTTGATTCGGGCTTGGAATTTGGCCAGAGGCATTTCGGAGTTTCAGAAAAGTGGGAGGTAATTAGCAGGGTTTTGAGCAGGGTTATTTCTCTGGAGATGTGTATAGGGTTAGGCGAGGTGAGGGGTGCTTTCAGGAAATGTAGTGCCACAGCCGTAACTTGTTGATATTGGGATAAAGTAACCAATCCGTGTAAAAGAACAGACAAATGCCATTCTGGTACCAAAATAGCACAACCGAAGCTACATAAATCCACGACCCAGCAATCATTAACAAAACAATTAAACAATGAGTGTGTACATAAGCACACGCCGCACCAGCAGCAAGGTAAGCGGATTAATCAAGGACAACGCTGGGGATATTATTGCGACATTAGACGCTTCTAATCCCACAGCGGTATCCCCTCCGAGGTGAATGACGGGTCTTTTTTCATTGGTTGTATCCTAATCGTTTGTTTTTAATATATGATGCTGCCTGTAGTAAAGTTGAGAGAATAAGCTTAATACACCTCCACGGATCTTTAAATAAAAGCCTTTCTCTCTGAAAGGTCACCTTCGCAGCATGAATATCGAAACATGATTACCTTAAAAATAATTGAAGCAACCAGTCTTTCCTGTCCTGCCTCAGAAAATACGAAAATCCGTCTTGGTGCAGAAACGGGGCCTTGTCACCTGGTTCGTGCTACATTATTGGGCAGTGTGAGGGCACTGCTGCGGAGCACTGGAATATCCCCGTGCACTTCTCTCCAAAGCCACAGCACTGCATTTGTAACCCAAGTAGACCGCGTTCCCTCTGTAAATAACTGGCTCCGGAGCTTGTCTGTAATCACTTATGCAAGGCGCGCGCAACCTTATGTTGCGACTGCACAACTGTGCGAGCGAGGTTTGGCATGTGCATGGGTTTGCCGTTTTTTCGCCGACATTTTGAAGGTGGACTGTTTAGTCATGCCATTTTCATTACCACAACCAAAGAGCTGTATATGTAAGGGGGTTGTGGTATCTGGGTTGCCCGGCAACACGATTTTTTACTCGAGGGGCTCAACAACAATATTTGTACTCAAGGGGGGGGGCTTGCATAACATTTTTAAATAACACTGGGGTAAGGGGAGAGAAGGGAAGAGGGGTTCGCAGGGCCGGTTAAAGGAGGGAATGAGGAGGTGCCCACTAAAAGAAGGGGGGGATGACGTTTGAATTGTCGGTATCAAACGGTCCACCTTCAAAATGTTGTAAGTGAAGCCACATGGAAGTTTATTTTGATTAACTGAATGGGATTTTTCTTTGCATATTGAAGGTATAAAACACTAGCTTGAGCCATTGCCCACTGAACTTGGCGCTTGACTCGTTTTAGACCGTGTTTGAGCGAGTTTGTGCAAAAGGGCCGAGACTGAGGCAAAATGGCGGGTGGTGAATGGAAATGGAGGGTCGCAATTTACATCCGTTTCGCATCTATTCTTACTACTTGTATACTTCTCTTGTCTTATGCTGATTCCATACATGTGAGGTGCAGCGCGCGCAAACACAACAAACCTCAAATAGCTTATCCAGGTTGTTGCCAATACATTCACTAGTATGGCTAACCTTGATCTAATATTGCATGGTTGACTGCAATGCTTTGGTAACTGCAGTGCAGGGCCTTAAGTGGACTAGGGCCAAGGCACAGCAGTCTCCAAAAAAATGTCCATTGTCACTCCAGCAGGACCACCTCCGCCTCATTCCCAAAGGCAAGGAGGTTCAAAAGAAGTATATTTGATGGGTAAACTGCAGGCATTTTGCTATTGGGGTTGTATTCAAACCTGCAGGCCTTCTGAGCACATCATTCACACTGGTAATGCTGCGCATTTCGTTTGTAATAGCTGCGCCAGATGTAGTCGTGAAATCCTACATGTCTGTCCCCCTTCCCCTTTTCCCAAAATGGTGTTTGATTTTATGCAGAACAGCCACATGACTAAGTTAGTGCTATGTGGCCTGCTCTGCTTTTTCAAATGTGAAGGTGGGTGGGGTGAGGGGCTTTTCAAGTTATTGTTTGGGCTTCTCTGTCAGCCAATGCGCACCCCTCTGACTGTCTGAGGTAGCGGCGTGGCGCATAGATTGTGATGGAGAGGTTTGCTTAAGCGACCTCCAATGGCTGATTTGCGCCACCTTCAACTTCGTTATTCCCCTGGCATATTCCTACGCCCAAGAGCTGAAAGCAGGGTGCAGCAGCATGTCGGGCATCAGTTTAAAGAGGCCTGTTTTTGGCAGCCAAATGCACATATAAAGTGGCATAGACTAAGTTTGGGAAGACTGGTGCCTCCCTAGGGGGATATGTGCAAACCATCCGGTCCATCTTGTAGCTTCATACTGTGGAGAAGCCCTAGATGTTGGAATGCAGCGTCGGAGTTAATAGCTGCAGGTTATCAAGCAACCATTGTATTGGCCCCCAGCGGAAGCCCTAAATGGCTACTTAATAAAGCACTTAAGCACACTGGGCCCACACTGTTTACTTGAAGAATGAGGGTCCTTTACTAACTGGCCGAATTGCTTATATACTGAGTGAAAACGCAATGTTTTTACAAATGGCAATTTGTCTAAAAACTGGACCCGGGACATGGCTATTTAACAGTATGTGGACAAGACCAATTGCTGCAGTGCTGGGACCCAAAAATACATGCTTCATGATATATTTGGGGCAGGCACTCCTGCCTAAGCCACCTGCCACGCACTCCTTTAGGCACACTTTACCCCTGCCCCTCTTTCCAGAAGAGTGGGGGGAGCAAAGGGGTTCGATTTGGAATCCCGCTTAACACCCTGCTCTACATGGGTGTTAATTGTGAAGGGGATACAAAATAAGGCATTACGAACTAAAATGTAACCTTTCCAGAGAAATGTGCTTAATTAAATGTTTACTATTCCGATTTGAAGGTTGCCTTTTTACATGCTAGCGTCATGTAGTCTGTCTGCCCGAAAACATAATTTCCTTCTGCTGTTCTTGTAGTGTTCCTGTCCGAGCATCAAGCCAACTCACTCCTAAAACGACATCCTAGAGCCAACAGTTTTCTGGAGGAGCTGAAGCAAGGGAACATCGAGCGTGAATGCAGGGAAGAAATCTGCACCAAGGAGGAAGCGAGAGAGGCTTTCGAAAATGACGAAAAGACGGTACGTTTTGACTCGCGTTTCATGTCTCGATCATCGAAAGGCAACAGTGCCTTTGTAGGCAGGCAGCAGGGTTTTTGCTGGAATAAACATAGGTGTGTAGTAAATAAATATGGTCCTATTTTTTCCTTATGTTTGATTACTCGGTTTCATAAATAATGTCACTCACTATTGCAATCAGGGCATTAAGTGTGCTGGGGGCTCTCATTGTGCAGCTGTTAACATCTTTTTTGGCAGCTCGTACATCATTTTGATTGAGAGCAGTACTCTAGATAAAATTTTGAGGTGGGAGTATTTTACTCCCATATTTTTAAACTTTGAGAGTAAAGGTGATTTCAAGAGTAAAAATGTGTTTTCTCCTTTGCAAGAGTAAAAAGTGTGCGACACCCAGCCGACCTGTGCAAATAGTTAAAACTGTATGCAAATCAATAGCGTGCGGCAGCTTTCTGCATTGTGACAGAAAAGCAGGTTTCTCGCTCTGTGGCGCAAACACCCTCTCACAAACGGAACAGGTGAGTACGAACAGTCTGAGTTTCTCTTTCATATAAAGATAGGGTACAACAGCAGTATAAGCTTTTTAACTTGGCTCTTGCAGCAGGTCAGCCTGAGAAGAAACTGTGCAGGCTATCCCCAACCAAACAGAAAAAGCAAAGGGCAACTCCCAAGGCACGTTTTACTCACGTAGAACAGTTGGAGATCAGTGCAAGGTGTAAAGCAAGGGTAGAAGATTCCCACACAGAATTGATCAGGAATGTGTCTCTGCAGAAGAAGCTCCTCTCATACAAAAAGGTGTAACATAGCCTAATCTAGAAAAGGTACACCATGGAGCACAGTTGATCATGCTTTTTTTTCACACAGAACAGGAACGTTGTCAGTCTCAACAATACAAGATTACCACACTTGGAAAAGGTAAATTGTTGGTTACAACAGTGTAAGTTTCACTTGCATAGAGAAAGAACTGCATGGTATGGAACAGTGCAAGCACCCCGACATTGAAGAGGCAAATGAAGGGCCTCTCGCATAACTGGAACATCATAGAACTCGGCAGGCCATATTACTGTCACAAAGAAACATGCCCAGCATGTGCACCACCAATAGAGCAGTGGTAGAACCACCCACATAGAACAGGAACAGCCAATTGCCTCAGTAGTGCAAGATCCTCAAAGATGGAACTAATTTAACATTGATGGCGACTAGTCAAAATGCACATGATAACTCTAATTAGAAAAGCTTTTAAGTAGCCATAGGAATTCATTAACCCATAATTGGAATGAATTCAGACTTAGAAAACCAAATAATTTTTATACCAATTTCATCCCAATTCCCAGCGACTCTAGAGCTGTTTCATGTCCTAAAATATTTTACAGAAGGGGATGTTCATATAATATAGAGCGATAAAACTCTCAATTATTTCTCGGTCTGGCCATTTGATCTCATCAGTATATATTTTATTTTTAAGGACGGAAAACCTAGTCAATTACATATTAAAGCAAACATGAACTGTGTTGTGTTTTGAGGTTTGACACCATAATTCTTTTGTTGTTTAATAAAAGTCCTCATTTCTAGTACTACCTAATGGTATGCCAATAGTATGATAAAATAGTGCAGAGGAGTAAGGAGTCAATGCTACATTCTATATCTAAGCCCATGGTCACTTTTTCGCTGGACAGATTTCCCGATTAGTTATTTACATAGCACTTTTGCTGAAACGCTGGACATGGTAAATACTTCCATACAATTATTACCCAACCAACGTTTGTAATCATTTATCGACCTCTGAAGGATGAAAGGCTGAGTTGGCCTTTCTGGGATTTGAATGTGACCTGCATATCGCACACAGATTGCAGCATGGAGTGCTCAACCAACTGAGCTATCTTACGGGCTAACATTCTATAGAGGTCGGTACACTGACTATCGACTGAAGTGTAATAATCACTTTGCCTAGAAGTTGGACATGCAAAACAAAAGATGGGTAAACCTCTACTTCGCTGACAAAGAGGAAATAACAAATGTAGTGAACAGAGTGTGTGTCAGCGGAAACAAAATTCAAGTTAACGTGGTGACCGGCAATGGGTTGGGGAGAGAGGGGGCCCCCGAAATTCGGAATCACAGATCAGGCCATATAAACCAAACAATATTTGAAAAACATGAATATTTTCTTTAAATTTCATTTGTTTAAAACATACATATTAAATTTTAAATTTTGTTACGAGCTCATCTCTAAATAGCAGCATATTGTTGTAGAATAAAGTGCATAGTGAAACAAAGTGCCAATATAAAACCAGACTGAAAATTCAGTCAGTATGAACTTCATGTTGCCAAGCTGTCTGAACCTCAAATCGGCTGAAGAGGGTCACCCGGCTGGTGGTCAGAGGCTATGGCCACATTTAACAATGTAGAGAAAACCACAAAAATATATGGACAAGGCAATAGTTCCGAATTAGAAAAAGGGGTGCCATACGTCGACTACTGTACTGTCATGACCTACTATATACACTAGGTCTGACATATACACAGGAAGTAGTTTCGATGGTGCGAAGCACCTAAGCTGTTTCACGGTTGATGCCCATCTTCTTCAGGATGGCGCACTCCCGTTGGAATATTTGCCACTTGAAGGTTTTAATGTAGCAATAAGGCAATAATACATACATTGCCGGTCACCACTTTAACTTGAATTTTGTTTCCGCTGACACACCCTCTGTTCACTAGAAGTTGGACATACCATGCGTGAAACACTACATAAAGAATTTAAATGCCTACCTGTATTATCACTACAGATTTTGCTGAGTTTATATTTCAATAAAGAGTGCCTCTGCAAGAGTGTAAAAAGTATGCAAAAGGCAAAAAAAAATGACAAAACTTGAAAATGAATGGGACCCAGCAAAGATTTCTGTTTTTAAACTATTTTATTACATTTGTGGAAAACCTTCTCCTACACAATGTGTATGAACACACCATATAGATGCATCTTGATGATAAATGAACACAGCACAGGAACAAAAATCGTGTGAGCAATACTGGTCTGCTTTCAATGAAAAAAAAGCATCATTTGTTACAAAAGATAATTCTTCGTCGTAACTCAGTTTTCAATCTTACTAATTCTATGATCCTAGGAAAATATGCACAATGCTTTTGTTTGCTCCATGAGCATCTAGACACAACACAGCAGAAGCTGAACAAAAATAAACCATTCGAGGGGATTGGGTCCTCCGACGATTTCCATATCTATGACATGTAATCACCACAGCTGTGCTGCTTTGGAAAACCTTTCTGCGTCCTGCGTCGATGACGTCGATACGCCGACCTCCTCTGACGTCACTGGATGTTAGAAGTAGGACGCACGAGGCGCGTAGCCTCAGTTCCTTTTTTTCCGCGAACGTGTTCGCTTCGGAGATCTCGGCGCCTCGACTCTTTGGAGTTTCTGTTCTTTCTCGGTTCTTCGAACCTGTTTGAATTGTGTAGTATATTCTTCGTGAAAATGTCTACTTCGTCTTCCACCCCGCGTCCGGGCTTTAAGAAGTGCGGGGACTGTGGGTCCAAGATGTCGGTGACGGACTCGCATGACGCCTGCCTCTGGTGCCTCGGGGAGGCCCATGACGCGGATGACTGTGTCGACTGCCAGTCACTAACGTCCAAAGCCTTGCGGGAGCGCAAGAAGTAGTTGTCGGTAGGTAAGGTGTCCAAGCCACGGAAGTCGAGGTCTGCGGGGCTTTCGACGTATGATTCGAGGGGCGACTCTCCGCATCGTCGTCGGAAGTCCAGTGGGTCTCGGTCCCGCCACTCCTCTGCTTCTACGAGGCACTCCCGGCAGCGCCGTCATCGGTCGCCTTCCCAGTCCTCATCCGAGGACTCCGCCCTTCGGCGGGTCGCTTATCCCACCAAGCATGCGACGCCGGAGGAATGGGCTTCCTTCGGGAAAAAAATGCTAGCGATTCTCGAATCGCAGGGCACTAGTCCATCCGCGCCTCTGAGTGGGCTCGGTCGTGATCGGTCGAGAGACACCGCTCGCACGCCTTCGGACAAGGGGAATCGTTCTCGTCATGCCCGTACCAGGACACGGTCCTCGATGCGTTCGAGAGCTTGTGCCCCTGTGGTGTCTTCGAGGAAGACGTTGGCGGCGCTGAGATCGTCGACGGACTCTTTCGAGGCCCCGCCTCCAAAGAAGTCATCGGCGCCGAGGCTGTTGAGGGACACGCTCGGGGCTCCGGCCTCGAGGCCTGTGTCGACGCCGTCGATCCTGTCGGCGCCGCGTTGAGCGTCCACGCCGATTCACTCAACGCCTTTTGAGGCTGTTTTGACGGGGGTAGCCCAGGGCTCGATGGAACCCCCTAGAAAGGCTCTGGCCAACGTCAAGCATGGCTTTGTTCCACATTCTCTGCCTTCTTACCACCATCTTGAGTTTATTTCAGAGGTGGATGAGGGCTCTGATGATGGCATGGTTCCTGATACAGTGCCAGACGAGATTCTCTCAGGCCATAGCCAAATTGAGGACCTGAGGCAGTCCCTGCATGATGCCAGTGGGCTGGACACCTCTCCGGAGGTGGAGTTTTGTAGGCCTGAGCCTGGCACTCATGCCGACTCCTCCTACCGGCGCCTTATGTCTAGGGTCACCGAGTACTTGGGATGGTCTGCTCCCCCAGGGGATTTTCTTCAGGATGACCTTACGGATATCCTCAACCAAGGTGCACCAACTGACCCGGTACTGCTGTTCCATATGGCTCTACAAAGGAGGGTGGCGGCGGCTTGGACTGCTCTGGAGAGTCTCCTGGCAGTGGGCAAGTCTTTGCCCCGAAAATACCGCCCAGCCAGTAGCGACCCCTGCTACTTGACCAAGCACCCCACTCCGGAGAGTTTGGTGGTGCAGGCAGCTACGGCCCCGGCAAAGCAGGCGTCGTATCCTACCATCCCTCCTGATAGGGATGACAAGCGTTTTGATGGTTGGGCGAAGAAAGTGTTTTCTTCAGGGGGTATGGCGCTTCAGGCGGCCAACTCCGTATGTGCCTTGTCGCGTTTCACACACACTCTGTGGAACTGTTTCCTTCGCGGCTGACCAGGATGGCAAGGATGCCATGTGTGAGGCTGTTCAGTTGGGTTTGGACATGGCAGATTGTGTCAGCCGGTCCATGGCAGCGAGCACCGTAATACGCAGGTTTGCGTGGTTGCGGAAGTCAGGGTTTGCTCCTGATGTGCAGGCCCGGCTCCTCAACATGCCCTTTGACGGGGAACATCTTTTTGGCAGCAAGGCTGACGAGAGCTTTGAGAGGTTGCAGACCTCAAAAGCTGCAGTGAAGTCGTTGGGAGCTGCAGATCGCCAACCTCTGCCTTTTCGTCCTAGGAGACAGCTATGGCCGGGAGGTTCCTTTCGTTATTACTCATCCTTTGGTAAAGCGAGAGGAGCTGCCAGTCAAAGGGGCCACCATAGGAGTGTCAGAGATGGAAAACAAGGTACTCGAGGTGCCAAGGCCGCTCGGGCTGTTGCCTCTTTGCCCTCAGGCAACGCCGCAGCCGCTTCAGCTCAGTCATGAAGCGATGTCCCATGGTTCGCCGGTTAGGGGAAGGCTGGCGCTGCATCTTGTAGAGTGGCGCGCCATTACTTCAGATGTGTGGTTTCTGGAGATCATAACCCACGGCTACTGTCTTCCTTTCCGGCAGAGGCCTCAAGACAATCCACCGGGAATTCTCTTTGAAGAGTCTGGAACCGCTCCTTGCGCAGGGAATTCAATCCCTGCTGGAGAAAGGCGCCATAGAACTGGTGCCTGTAGCGGAGAGGAACAAGGGATGGTATTCCCCTTATTTTTTGATTTCCAAGAAGGATGGGGGGGGTTGAGACCCATCATGGACTTGCGCGGTTTGAACAAACTCCTCAGGAAGGACAAGTTCAAGATGGTTACTCTCAAGTCCTCCAGGCCCTTCAACTTCAGGACTGGTCGGTGTCTCTCGACCTCAAGGACGCTTATTTTCATGTGCTGATACATCAAAGCACAAGAAGTACCTGAGGTTCGCGGTTGGCGACTCGCACTTTCAGTTTCGGGTCTTGCCGTTCGGATTGACCTCCGCGAGAGGGTCTTCACCAAGCTCATGGTAGTGGTGGCAGTGCACCTCAGGAAAGGGGGGGGGGGATTCACGTCTACCCCAACCTGGACGATTGGTTGATCAGGGCACGCTCTCCCGAGCAAGTCCTGGATCATCTGTCCGTCAACTGCCACTCCCTCCACAAGCTGGGCTTCTCCCTCAACTTAGTCGTCCCATTTGACACCAACTCAGAGGCTCCAGTACATCGGAGCAGTGCTTGACACGTCCCTGGGGCAGTGTTTTTCCTCCCCAGGTGAAGGCTCATCACATTCAGCTGATGGTGCACAAGTTTCAGATTGCCCAGAGTCTCCCAGCGTTCGAGTTCTTGAGATTGCTCGGCCTCATGGCATCCTGCATTCTTCTGGTGCCAGAGGCCAGGTTGCGGATGAGATCTTTGCAATGGGCACTCAAGCGCCAGTGGTCTCAGTCCTCCGGCAGGTTGTCTGACCCTGTTCAGGTGCCGTCCTCGGTCGCCCAGGACCTTCTGTGGTTGGCCGTCGAAGACAATCTGATGAAGGGGGCTCCATTTTGGCTTCCCTGGCTGGAGTTGACCAGCGTGACGGACGCATCGCTCACGGGATGGGGAGCTCATGCCAACGAGTTGACAGTCAGTGGTCGTTGGTCTCCGTCGGAGTCCAGACTCCATATCAATCTGTTGGAGCTGAGGGCTGTCAGGCTAGCCCTGAAGGCTTTTCTGCCAACTGTGCGAGGGAGGAATGTCCTGATCCTGATGGACAACACGGTGGCCATGCACTACCTGAACAAAAAGGGGGGGGGCAGGGTCACTTCCTCTGTGCAGGGAGGCGATGCAGCTCTGGTTCTGGGCAATCCAGCAGGAAGTTTTGATCTCGGCAGTTCATCTGGCCGGAGATGAAAACGAGACTGCAGACGTTCTGAGCAGGCAGAGTGCGATCTCTCACTAGTGGGAGTTGGCTCAGGAGATTCTCCTGGAGATCTTTGCCCTTTGGGGGACCCCTCAAGTGGATCTCTTCGCCTTCAATGTCAACCGGAAGTGCGAGAGATTCTGCTCGCAGGCATTTCCTCCAAAAGGAGCCTTAGGAGACGCGTTCGTGGTGGAGTGGTCATTCCCACTGCTGTATGCGTTTCCTCCAGTCCCCGTCATCCCGCAAGTGCTGCAGAGGTTACCAAGTATTGGTTCCCGGATGATCCTCATTGCTCTGGCGTGGGCCCGGAGGACGTGGTACCCAGACCTTCTCGACTTGTCCATCTGCCCTCCACGTCGTCTTCCCTACCGAGACGATCTGCTCTCACGGGAGGGAGGTCAGGTTCTCCATCCAGAGGTCCAATCCCTCAACCTTCACGCTTGGTTTCGGAAAGGTTGAGGTATAAGGATTGGGACCTCCCTGAAGATGTGATGGAGGTGTTGCCCTCAGCCAGACGGCCAGCAACAAAGTCCCTGTACCGTTGCCGTAAGTTCTGCGACTGGTGCAGGATTAAGAATGTGGATCCTTTTGCATGTGAATTTCCCATGGTTCTGTCTTTTGTGCTTCCCTTTGGCCCACAGGGGCTTGCAAGTGGGTACCGTTAAAGGTTAGCTGGCGGCGTTGTCCTTATTTAAGCGCTCGTCTGAAGAGTGTTCTTATTTTAAAATTCCTTTAATTTCTCAGTTTCTGAAAGGGGCTCACTAATGTGTTCCTTCCGTCACCTTTCCAGGTGCCCGATTGGGATTTGAACCTTGTCCTCAAGTTTCTGATGGGTGCTCCGTTTGAGCCTTTGCATTCATGCCCTTTGAGACTGTTAACTCTTAAAACTGTATTTTTGGTTGCGGTCACTTCCGCTCGCAGAGTGAGTTACAGGCACTTTCAGTTAAGCCACCCTTCACTGTATTTCATAAGGACAGGGTTGTCCTTAGAGTTGGTCCTTCCTTTCTTCCGAAGGTGGTGTCGGAATTTCATATAGGCCAGAAGGTTGTTCTTCCGGTATTTCATCCTCCTCCACATCCTGGTAAGGAAAGGGAGAGGCTCCATAGGCTCCATCCTAGGAGAGCTTTAAGCTTTTATATTTCACGCATGTCCCGGGTCAGAGTGGACGATCAACTCTTCATTGGTTACGCTGGTAAGTGTTTGGGACAAGCTGTGACTAAGCAGACTGTCTCGCTGGATTATTCTGGCTATTTCTGAGTGTCCTGCTTGGTGGGTAAGGACTCACTGGTCGGCTTGCGGGCCCATTCTACCAGGGGTATGGCTACCTCTACTGCCCTACAGAGGGGTGTTCCTATTCGTAACATCTGTGACGCAGCCACCTGGGCTTCGGTCATCCGAAGCCCAGGTGGCTTTTGTACGTCACTACTCTCTCGATTCCATCCGCGGGCAGGATCTGGCCTTTGGCAAGGCGGTCCTTTGCTCTGCAATTTGATTGGGCATTCTAAATTTCCTTGCTAAATTCTTTTCCCACCTCCTTACGTTGCTACTACTTTGGGAGTCTGTCATAGATATGGAATACGTCGGAGGACCCAATCTCCTCGAAGAACAAATTACTCTCTTACCTGGTAACATTCTTTCGATGGGATGGTCTGACGACGTATTCCATATCGCTCCCTCCCTGCCTTCCCTGCTACAGAATTTCTCATGCGATTGCAGCTTACCTTTCCGCAGGGCTTTCTGTGGTCATACTGGCAGACGATTGGTGCCACACGTTCTGGGAAAAAACTACAACTGAGGCTACGGGCGTCGTGCATCCTAATTGTAACATCTGGTGACGTCGGCTGTCGGAGGAGGTCCTCGAGGACGGCGTATCGACGCAGACGCCGAAAGATTTTCCGAAGCAGCACAGCTGTGGTGATTACATGTCATAGATATGGAATACTTCGTCGGACCATCCCATCGAAAGAACGTTACCAGGTAAGAGAGTAACTTGTTCTTCTTTATATCACTGTTGCGGTTTCTTTCTGAAAGACTATAGAGAATATCTGGACGGTTTCAGTGGTTTTTCTCCATGGCCTGCAATTAAATTCATATAGATAAAAATCAAAAGAAGCGTTCTGGTTTCTGTCAAGTAATCGAACATATTGCACCCCACCTTGACCACCTTCACCAAGTCCTTTGGGTTTGACATCGACAGACACCTCTCGTTTGAACGGCACATAACAAGCAAGATGCTAATGGCTTGGTACAAACTTTCTCTCCTGCGGAAAAAAGGCCTTCATCCCTGAAAACAACTTAAGATCTGCTGTCCAAGCCTTAGTCCTCTCCCACCTGGTTTGTGGCAAAGCCCTTTTGGAAGGCGTTTGGGCGACTACCACGACACCCTCGAGATATCCTGCATGCTGCAGCAAGGCTTATCAAAGAACTCTACAAATTCGTCCACATCACTCCAACTGCAAAGGCTACCACTGCAAGTGCATATCTTGAAATCCTGCTGCGTCATCTACAAGAATGTCACCCTGATGTCCTCAAGCTAACTCGCTGAGAAACTCATCATCCCCAGAGGCCCACGATCCACCAGAAGTAAGGACATGTGCAGCCAGTGCAGGAAGGGAAAACCCAGAAGACCGTGCCCTTCACGGACTAGGCCCCAAGACTATGGAACCTTCTCCCAGTTAACCTCAGAGTATCCCCTTTGCTGCTACAGTTCTGGAAGGAGCTCTAGACCCACCTCCTCAAGGAATGGCTCCTCCCCAACACATAGGTCCATACACCCACCACTTACCACCCTACCAGACACTGGGTGATCTGCTCTGCATTACTTCCTCACATGGTTGCATGTGGACCCATCACTGCCAAATTGCCTGCCCTCTCCCCCCACTGTTAGCTCCCCATTCCTTTGCTTCTCTGCTTCCCTCACACAGTTCTTCCCTGATTGTAAAGCACTCTGTTGTTTCCCAAAGCTAGGTTGGCGCTCATAAAATACCCTAATAATATCACCAATCATGTAGGCATGTGTTTTATAGGTGTCCAGCCCAGCTGGTACTTGGACAGGTTGGCTACAGACATAACATCCCTCAAAGTTATAAGTACATCACAACTCTAGGTCACCAGCAATCTCTTACCATAATATTGCAGCAGGGTCTTCACTTGCCGAGGATAAAGTCCTTGAGTCTGCCAGGTAGGCATTTTTCTCAACAGAAAGTCAGCCGGGTTGCTAGCACTGGAGCGGTACTCAAATTTGAAGTTAGTTTTGTAGTTGCAAATGCCAGTTCTGTATGCTGGAGGGGGTCTTGAGATGACCAGGGGCAAGTGCTGGATGCCCCAGAGCACCATGATTGCCTTCTGCTTGATTAGCAAGTATTTCTGTTCGGTTTTAGTGAGGGCAAGACTCGTGAACGTCACTTTCTGTCGTTGTCGTCCTATCCCCGTTTGGTTCAGCACAGCACCAGTACCACAAGGACTGGTGTCTGCCAGTCATTCTGATTTTTTTTGTCAATTTGCCATTGTGGTCTCACTGGACAAGGCCTCGTTAGTGCCTTGAAAATCCCTCTGGTGTTTCTGTGTCTATTTCTAGGGTGAGTGGCCCCTGCTGAGATGATAAAGTGGCTCTCTCATAGTTACTAGTCCTGGGATGATCATTTCACAGTAATTGGCCAGCCCAAGAAACTTTGTAGTTTGGTTACCGATTGTGGGTAGACGTTGTCCCTTACCTTCATGCCTGGTCCGTCGATGATGTGCCTGAAGAATGTGAGTGGCGATTTGAAGCATTTGCATTTTTCTTGTAGTCAGTTGCTGGAAGTGTTCTTCCGAGTTGGAGTACACTAGAATGCCGTCACTGTTGCTTGAGTCTGGCTTTCTTGCTTCTCATCGCATTTTGAAAAACATTGGCTGCTCCGACTCTGATGCTAACCCTCTTGTATTGGTGAAGCAGCTCATGGGTTGTGAATGTGGTAATGACTCGGTTGCTTTAATTTGAGCTGGTTATATCCAGGTTTGGGGATCGAGTTTGCAGAATATTTTTGCTTCTCTGAGGTAGGCAATTACATAATTGGCATGATGTTTTTCTCTTTAGCTGGCTCGGTTTGGCAGGCACATGTCCACACATTGAACCTTGATCTGTCCTTTTGGCTTTTTTTTGTTGCAGTTGTGATTTGGGACATCCAAGGTATAGAACCAGTCAACGCCTCGATTTTGCCAGCTTTCTCCAACGTGTCAAGCTCCAATTTCACTTTTTCTGAGGTGGCAAGGAATGCATCATTGCTGTAGACATTTGATCATGCAATTAACTTCTAGATTAGCTTGAAGGACTTCAAACATAAATTATATCAATTGAAGTGGTTTGGCTCAAAAGGAGGTATTTTCACACTTCTTCGATGAAGACTTTCTTGTATGCAGTTGCTTCCATACCTTGAGTGTAGGGAGACCGTTTTGTGGAACTAGGAGTATTTCCACATGCGAAAATGCATACCTTTTGGTGTTTGGAGGCATGGTCGAGCATGGAACAAATTAAATTTGGAGTCTGGCAGCAGAGTAATGGAGGCACCAGTGTCATTGACAGTGTATATGGATGAGCTCTCAATAGCGCTGCAGTTTAGATTTGCTGAAGCATGTTTCTCGGTGTATTGCATGTGCAAAGATTAAATAATCGTCAAATTACAGCATTTCTAGAGTCGTATCTTCATCACAGAACGGCTCTACTTTTACTGTGCCCTTATTTGCCGTTCTTGTCATGTTTGGACGCAATCTCTAGTCATTGGAGAAGTGATTTAGCTGGTAACGTCTTCGGCACACATATCCGTTGGCAGGGTCTTCTTGGAGGTCATGAGGTGGACTGTCACAATATGAGCACATGCATTGAGTGTTGATGCTTCAGTGTGTCTTCCGGGACATTGGCCCTGTGCGCCCATGTGACGTATGGTGCTCCATGATGAGGGCAGTGTTCAACTGCATGTTCTTGGTCAGGCGTGTTGGACTCAACTGATTTGGATATGGCTGAGGCACACGAGTCGGCCAGTTCATGATTTCGTGACATTTGTAGGATTTTCTGTACTGAAATGCAGGGGGTTTCTCAAGATATTGCTTCAGAGTTTGACCAGTGCACAGCCTTGTATCTATTGTGTCCTTGCTTCATTATTACCATTTGCCAGTTTGCAGGACTTTGCAAGGTGTTTGAATGGAATGCGTCAGGCAAGTTGCCTGAATTGTAGGTCGCCTGGTGGAGATTGAAGATTTGTCTGGGTTTAATTGGGGTTTAAAATGTGCTGACAAAGCTTCAGTGGCAGCATTGTAAGGCTCTCATTTGTGGAGAGAATGGAACAGATCCTGCACCTCATTGACTACCAAATGTAGAGTCGATCTCTTGACCTCGTTATCAGTCCCTCTCAATGCGCAAAAGTAATGGGAGCAACCCTGTCGTGTCCATCTTGAGCCTAGGGACGATGGGCCTTGTCACATGTCATACTGTGGCATGAACATTAGCTGTGTGCCGGTGGTGTGGCTGGCTTTGCTCCTGGCTTACCTGGAGCAGACCGGTCTGTGAGTTGCTGCTAGATCGGGCCTTTCTTGCCGCATGTACTGTCATGTGGGCTGGTCTTGTAGACATGAGGACCTGCTGCTTACAAATACGGTAAGCCAGTCATGATATTTTCATCTGAAAAGACCCTGCTGAGACTCAGCCTTTAGCTACATGACATAACATTGGCACTCATCATTTTACTCGGTTTATAATTCAATGTACATCTGACTCAATTTTTATGATTTATATTGTCTTGTAGAGGTTCAGATAATAAATGGATTTATGCTTGAGTTATAGTTGCACACCATTTCTTTGGACCCTGAAAGTAATAATTCTGACCTATATGGTGCATTAAATGATTGTAGGCCAAGTGTCCTACTGTATCTTTGGATATACAGCTAACAGCACCGGGTGAAGTGATGTGTGCAAAAGCTGATAAATGGTGTCCTGGGAATAGTACTCGGTCAATCTGGGTACATTTATGGTGGTGGAAGTGTTTTTGAGTGAGAGCACCATTTTTCAGTCGCAGTATCCAGCAAGCCGCCGAGGATGTCAAAGCCTTTAAGGTGACCTGCAGATATGGAGCTCCCTCATCTTTAGGGCTGTCTAGGGGTTTGACTGTGCTGGCCCCAGACTTGCTGGAAATTATTCTGTGACACTGAAGAAGAACCATTTCAGTCATACCAGGGGTGGGGTCAAGGTGCTTTCTTTTCTCCATGCTCCTACCGAGAGTCTCTACAGAGCTACAGTATGAATAAACATTTACATTGGTACAATAATATGGTCATTTTGGTTTGTTCCTCGCCCGTCTGCTGTATCACAATGAACATACCTATGCACTGTTCTTTGCACTGAAATTCCCTGAACGATCCATAAAGTCCCACCCCTTCTCTCTGAGCCTCTTAGGGTATCCCATGAGTTTGTGTAGATCATGCAGCCCACAGAAGGTTTACATCGCTGCACAAATGGAATTGAAGTCAATTGGTTGTGCAACATGTATTTTGTTCTTCTGTGAATGGCAACACTTCAGTGTGTGTGTATACTGTTTATCTGCATATTAAGTGACTTTGGAAAATACAGAACACTGTTTTGAGGTCCACCATGATTTGTGTACATACTGTCTTACAGATATACTGCATCTGCTCTGTATGTGAGCGGAAAAAGAGGAGTGGTTTCACGAGTTCATTCGACTGACCCTCCGTTTAGTGATCTTAGAGGCTGTCCTGTCTTTAACTGCATTTGTTTAGAGTCAACAATAGATTAATAGCACGTCACTGAATAGGGCAACAAATCTGTTGGTGGTTATTGGGGGGGCGTGGTTGTTGAGTAGGAGAGTGCATTCAAACTCACTTTAGTGATGATTGAACTTCTGTGATCATGTAAACTAGCCTGGACTTCAGAATTACCGTAATGTAGTTTGGGAACAGTGTGTCATGCTGCTGGATAATAAGTCGGGCTTGATGGACTTTCTGGATGATGGGTGGGAAATGTTAGAACAGTTGTGGTGGATTAAATTGGCGGCGCAGTCAACACTATTGGTGTGATCGGCTAACCTATTGTAAAGATATCACAAAGGCAGAGTATCACAATGGTTAAAACGACAGTATTTGTAGGATATTTGATTAGGTGGATTAGTCAAAACTATTGGTGTGGTAAGATCAGACTTCCAGATAAGAGTTTGAGGTGGGGGTATTTTACTCCCTATTTTTAAACCTTGTGAGAGAAATAACATTTCAAGGGAGTAAAAACGAGTGTTGTCCCCCAAAAAAGAGTTGAAAGTATGTGAAAATCCTATGAATGCATCCAAAAAGTTAAAACTGTATGAAAATCATTGTGCATCAGCGGTCCACACCATGACAGAATAGTAGGTTTTGCTCAAATTAACAGATACATCAGTGTGCAGTAGAACAAAACTACTCTCACAAATGGAGCAAATGAACACTCCCTATGACGTCCTCTGTATGCAAAGAATGGGTACAACTGCAGCATAAACATTTTAAGGCTTCGCTCACACAGAACGGGTCATCTAGAGAAAATGTGAATCAAGGCAACAGCAAATAAAGCTGTCCACATGTGGAACAGTTGGAGTCGATCTGTGCAAGTTAAGCACAAGGTTAGAAGATACCCACACAGAGAACAGATGGGGAATGGGTCTATAGAACAGGTGCAACATAGGCTCCAGGAGTACACGCTCCCCTCCTAACATAGATAGAAAAGGTATGCCACGGACCTCGGTAGATCTTTTTTTCTTCGCATGTAACAGAAACATCATGGATTCTCAACAGTACAAGATTACAACATTCAAGTCCGTCACAGCAGTAGAGGTTCCGCTCACACAGAGGAGAAACTGCGTGCGATTCAGCAGTGCAAGCACACTCAAACTGAACAGGCTAATGAAGGTCCTTCGGAAATGCAAGCTATACTCGCATAGAATGGGAACAGCATACACTTAAAAATGAGCCAAGCGCTCGTCACATAGAATAAGAATTGAATTGAAATGTATTTATACCGCACTCCACTGACCTTAAGGCTTAAGGGCACTGACATACAAACGGACGCAAAACAATAAATGGCTGAGAAACTGAGCACACAAAAAATAATGCATAACATTGAAACTAAAAAGGAAGGAATACATGTAAGATAAAATACATTATACAGGCAACTTCCGGGGAGATTCACAAATCAGTTCAGGACGATTCTAAGCTTAGTGGCAGAAACATTTACATGCAGGTTTGAGATTCTGTTCAGAAACACAGGTAGGCTGCTTAGACCGCAAGCAACAATGATAGTCAGAATTTTCAGAAGAGCACCACTTATTGAGTTGTATTCTGCAAAGGACTTTCAGGTCTTGAGTTCTGACCCGATTGGGTCCCACCTTTTGATTGAACCACAACAAGCTTTTATTCTTCAGTGCCTCCCTGGAGTCTAATTCCCTGGGTTTGTCCACATTTGTGATAATGTTTCTTGGATCCAAAACAATGCTCCTTAGATTAGGGTCGACAATTGTAACCATTGCTGACTTTTTTTGGTGAATATCCTCAGTTATTTTGCACCCTAAAGATGAAGATAAGATGATTTGACTAAATTCAGGGTATTCACCACCGGGACTATATCCCCTAAATCAGGACCAGGATAGAATGCCTTCACCTGCAATAGCGAATCTTTAAAGGAGGCTTCTTTGCAGACCGTTTGACAGCCATGATAAAGCCCGCTCTGAAGGGGGGGGGGGGAGTTTGGGAAGATTTTTCAGCATTTTTAAATTCCACTTGGCTGTTTTTCCGTACATTTAGTGGCTCTGAAATAAGCTGTGTGGGGCCGATAGATCCTACCCAGGCCTGAAAATCTGCCATATTAGTACAGGCGGCTAGGTCCTGCTGCAAAGACTCTTTACAAAGCAGCAAGTTTATTGATGTCATGCCCCCCCTCCCCCCAGCCCCCTCCTCACTAACCTCACTTTAAAGGGCCACTTCACCTGACCTGTCCACTGAGTTTTTGTCCGGGCTGATATAACCTGGGTGCCAGGAGGCAGGTTGTCCTGTTAATTTCGCAGGCTCCTTATCCTCTACTGGTGTCCAAGTTACAGCCCGCGGTACTTCATGGGGATCCAACACCTTTATCGGTGAGAGCTTTTAGTTGGCTTTATTACTGCTCACGAAATTGGTAAACAGCAGCCTCTCTTCATGGAGTTTTTTGCCTCCTTTTAGCACTAAGTGCTAAAACCTCTGAGAGGCAGCTTCCCCTTCTATGGGGGGGTCAAAGGTGGAGAGTGATGAAAGAGTTCCATTTTATCAGGGGCATTAGACTGATTGATTGGGGGGGGAGCAGGGATAGCGCTAGAAGTGCTTTCAGTTGCAGATTCTTTAGGCAGAGCTGTGCCCCGATCCACTCTGTCCATGGTGAATAGCCTTGCACACGGAGTGAAACAATATTCTGGCCTCGTCAAAAGGAAACACGCCCAGAGTGTAGATGAGCAGCCCAAAGCTAGCAGGAGCTTACCGGCAGATGCAGCATGTGCGTTGCGAGTCTCACCCAGACTCTAGGCGCAGGCACCAGAGCGAGCACAGCCTCGGGTCTCCGCATCCAGGGCTACCCCAGCAATAGCTGTAGCATAACATAACAGCAGTGGGAGCACCACCCACATACAACAGGTACAGTTCATTGCCTCTGCAGTGCAAACTCTTCATAGAGTAAACGAATATTTGATGGCGACATAAGCTAACTCAGCTTCTGGAATCAGAAAAACTCCACATAGTAGAAATTTAGTAAATTGTAATTAGAAGGAATTCAACCCTGCAACAACCAATGATTGGTGTACCATAAATCACTTAATATGACTTTCATTTTTCCTCTACATAGGTCAGCACATTTGATATCTTCTGTTTATAATTAATGTTTAAAACACAAAGACCTGGCCGCTTACACCGTAAAGCAAATGTAACTTGTATTATGTGTTTTGAGATTTGATTGCAGAATTATCTATTGCTGATTAACAAAAGCCTTCATTTACTGAACTATTAATGGGTATGCCATTGTTGTGATACGATAGCGCAGAGCCAAGTGCTCAATGCTAAAATCTACATCCAATCTCATAGTGATGTGTTGGTTGTCCCGAGTTAGCCTGACACCCTTCAGAAGTCCGTAAACTGATGATCAACTCAACTAATAATCATCACAGTGCTGCAAAGTTGTAGGACTCCTGCATGAAGCGCTACATAAGAAAAAAAATACCTATCTGGATTAGCACTACAGGAACATGTTTGGCTAAATTTCAAATGCAACCATTTCATTGTTTTGTAGCAGCGCTTACACTGGCCAGAGAGCCTGATTTTGAATGTTTTAAGTGTAGTCTTGAAAATTTGAAAGAGGCTGTGGCCCTTGTTAATTGGTGTAATGACAATCACTCTCCCTTGAGCAAGGGCCCTACTGCCACTGACAATGTATGGTACCATTTACCACATTTACTCCAAGTTGAGGTTTAATGGACGTTTATGGTAGACATTGAATACTAATCCATGCCCCAGTTAAGGTGTTGGGGTGGGGGGGAGGGAGTATTTTAACACTGTTTTAACAAAATGAAATGGCATGAGTAAAAATGATTTCCCTCAGTAAGGTTGTAAGTACTATGCAACAAGCAACCAGAACAGTACACCACATAACCAAAACAGTTGTGTAGCAAAGATGTCTGGCTTCAACCTAATTATTATATGTTCTCCTAATCATTAATGTGTAGAACACACCACATAGATGCAACTTTCTGATAAATGCACACTACACAGGAACCCCGAAAAACAAGTTTGCAAACATTTTCTGAAAAAGTAACACTTGGTTGTTAAAACGATACTTTCCTATCGTAACTATGTTGTCCATTTTAGTGCTGCAACAAACCTACAGTGCTAGGAAAATAAATATGCATGCAAAATGCCCCCTCCTCCAGACACAAAACGCAGCATCAGTGTAAAAGAAATAAACAATTTCTCATCTCACTGTATGCTCAGACAAGCTCCAAAGGAGTGCTTGCCTTTTATCGGGAGTAAAAGTTCGCCATGAGTTCTGTTAAGTTCTTTAATCTTGTTTTTCTAGCCTATTGGCTTCCAGGAAACGTTAAATGCAGTTGAGTACTGGGTGGGTAGGTATTGTGAGCTGTATAAAATGGGCCTCACAGCACTTGAGTTGTGGAGAGGGAGTCCTGCATGGGCGTTTTTGTGGATGACTGCACGGGCACCACTGGTTTTGTGTCTTTGACTCATGTGTTATGGTGTATCCTTCAGGCATATGTTTCTCGAATATAGAAGAGCAGGCAGGGATAAACATGATTGCTGTAATGGTTAGGGCCTCTAGCTTCCCGTCAGTATCAGCAATACCATATGTGTCACAGGGTAGAGCAATCCTTGATGAACATTAGATTATGAGCAGTAGGTGTTGTGTGGGTGTCCACTGGATGGTGATGAAGGTTGCTCAGTTGTACAGTATTTGGCATACATGTTTGGGTTTGATTTGATGCAGGACACAGTTGGGATAGGTGGAGATTCACACTTTTCACTTTTATAATGGGTTGTGGAGCAGGGGCTCTAGAGTTTGGTCTGTTCCAGGCCCTAGGTAGACCACAAAAGTAACACCTGTTTTCTCCATCCTTGATGGAAATCTGGGCAAGCGGTATTGTTAAGAGGGAATGTTCGAAATCAAATGACCAGAGTGTGGTAGGCCTAGTTGGAAAATGGTGGCTGATTTGTTGACTGCGCTTTGGACTTCTCACAGGAAGTGGTGCTTATATCCGGGAACATTAATGTTTCAGCCTTCTGGGCAAGCAGCAGACTGTCTGACTTCAGGAACAGAGAGGGTGGTCCTTTGCAAATAAGAATGAAGTCACTGTCTTTAACCTGTGCCTCTCTATTTGCATATTCTGTGTAGGAGCAAGGTTAATTGGCTATTGTAACCTGATGCACTCGTCCAGGATGTACTCTAATCCTCCATATATACAGTCTACTTTCCATCCCATACTGCTCTTCTCCCCTGAATTCAACAGTTGATCAAATCAAGATTAGCGCTTCTGTGGCACTCCTCCACTCAATGGTTGGAAAGTATTGTAAGGGTGTGGAAGGAGACTGACACGCAGGTGGCATGATTGTTGGCACATCATTTTATTTTGTTACTAATGAAGAAACCTATCCCTCCCTAACTATAGGAGGGGTTTCCCTGTCTCCACTGAAGAACTAAGGAACTGTCACTGTGCAAGTGAATGAGTCCAGCACCCTGTGCCAAAATGCATGTCCATCATCCATTACACTAACAACTAAATTAAAGAGATTCTGGATCATCTTGGTCCAGAAGAATGACTTGCTTCTTCTGGACACTGGATTATAGTTCCAAATGGCAGGTGGGACTTGTCCCTGAGAGAATGACTCGCTACTCCAGGTCCCACTTCATTTCCAGGATATACCGCAAAGTTCCAGCTTGATGTGATGTAAACGTCACTGTTCAAACTAAAAGTTCCAACTCAAACATCATACCTGATCGCCCATAGTTTTCCTCACTTTTGGGTTCCTGTAGAATACCTCCCTTCTCCAGGTATCTTTTTCTCAATAATTCTGCTGTGCTGGGGGAATGACTCCCTTCCCTGGGCTCTCTTCTATTTGGTTTCATGGAACACAACACAAGAGGGTATGGCTTTCTTTCCCTCCCTGATCTCTTGCTTTCACTGTAGTATGGGGAATTAATCTCTCCCCCGGACCCTTCCCAGACATTTGTCACACTTCAGGCATTTGAGGAATGACTCCCTGCCACAGGCTCTTTTTCACAGTTCACGAAGGCTGGGGGAATGACTCCCTTCCCCGGGCCCTTCTTAGGCTCTTTATCACAGTTCACGTAGGCTGGGGGAATGAATCCGTTCCCAGGCCCTTCTGAGGCATGATCACACAGTTCATAGTTCCAGTCCCCTGGCCTGGACCTGCTTGGTTCACTAACCTAACCAGTAGGGTTCTGTTATGAAGTATTCTATGTATTCTTGTTTGTGTGGGTCTCTGCCCCTTCTTTGTTGCCCTCCCTCCTTAATCTACAGTTTCATTTTGGGGTCCCCCTGCTGTCCACTTTTCAAGAATTCCCTTCTCAGGGTTACCCCCACTGGCCTTGCAGTCCCGTGGGTTCTCTTGCTGGCCGCTGCATGGAGACTTCCACTCATCGTCCTAATCTTGTGCTGGCCACAGACCTCTGGGGTTCTTAATGCCTTCCCAGTTACCCACATAACTTTCTTTCTGGTCCACAAAGGTTCTGCTCACACTCGGCATCTCTTTTCTGCTGCAGGCTTCGTGGGGCTTCAGTGGATCTCTAGGACACTGATGTTTCTGTGGTCTCTGGTCCCTTGCTTTCACCGGGTCTCTCCAAGGCCAGGCGGTATGCCTGCTTTGTGTACTCAGACTTCTACTTTGCCAGCCTTTAGTTAGGTCTTCAGATTTCCTGTGCGGGACACCATGTCAACTTCTCGTGCATCCCGGTCTGCAGCATTTCCACCTCTTTGCTGCTCTGCTCCCCTGCCGGTGGATCCTTGAGGGCTGACTTGACAATATGGGTAGTCCATCTTCGCTTTTATCGACCGGTTGTTTCGAACCTCCCCTGATAAAGCTGGATTGCTCACGTCTGTTCTACTGGGCCATCTGCCCTGCGCCTCTTCTTCGTCTCAGTATTTAAGGGATGCTCTTCCAGTGTGGCGCCTACACTCTTCATCGTCTCAGTACTTCCTATATGGCTAGCTCTACAAAGACATATAGGAACATTAGGAATAATGTTGGTGTGATGGGCATAGGAAGGTGTCAGGGTAAGGTGGGTTATGGGATACATAACATGTTCTCCCCAGCTCGTCACTAGTCCATAGGGCTTTTTCCTCCCCATGAGATCTAGCTGCCGAGTACCACCCCCAGGGGGACGATCAGGTAATGGCCTCACCTCCCTGGCCTCATGAGAAAGGGCTCTCCCTAGGGGAGAAGTGACGACATATGGGGATTCATACGAGTATTTTGAAAAATCTGTACCCACAAAAGATTTTTATTCAAATAAATAAAATAACCTGTCTCTTCCTATTCCTAGAAGGGATTTCCCTGCCTCAGCACAGAATAACTCTGGTGCTTGTCAGGATGCAAGTCTAAAGAAACCAATATACAGTCCTCTGTCCAAACCAACTACTCTATCCCACCACTAATAAAACTCGAAGAAAAGGGTTCAATTTACTTCTGATCCAAGCCACCACGAGAATGGCTGCCGTCTCTTGGTGAAACAAACCAGTATTGGGTTGACTTAACAGTCTGTTCTAGTAGCTCTATCTGGAAGTGCTCTGGAGACTGTTCCTGGATAGTCGCTTGGACAGATCTTTAAAAGTCCCTCTACTCCTCCCAACAGATTGTGAACAACAGAGTTAAGACTTTATCAACTATTCTTCCTATTGCTGTAGCTTTTTCAGGACTTTTTATATTTGGGGGAAATGACTCCCCGACAGTTCTTGGTCATTTTGGCATCTTTCACATCTGTTGGCTTTCCCACTGTGACGAGGGAGTTCACTCCTGAGGCACTCTTGATGTATGGTTTGGTATGCAGTGATGTTATCGAATAGAAAACAAAGAATGAATGATAAAACGAGCCCAAAACATTGGAAAAAAATGTGGTGGGAATGTGAGTAGTAGTGTTAGGGTACGGGGGCAAAGTATATATTTTTTAAAATAACTTTTTTTTAGATGTTCTTTATTTGTTCAAAATGAATCCTTTGTTTTATCATTCGATTAAAATCCCATGTAGCCGTATGGTTTCTCGTGTCACAACTGACAAGGGAGATTACTCCTGAGGAATACTTGACTCTTTGGGCTCCCTGGACCTCACATGGCTTTCCCGCAACTCCTGTTGCCTGTATTCACTGGGGAGTGCTACTGGTTCTTCCCAGGGTCTCGGGTCACTTTTTGTTCTGCACGCACTCAGCGTGTCTTCCTGCTTTCCTCCGCTCTGCTCCGTGCGGCTTTGTGAAGCTGTTGCTGCGGCAGTCTCTGCGTGTTTTATGGAGCAGACGGACCACCTCAGAGAGGTCACGCTGGATTCTTCCTGCTTCTACAGCGAGTCTGGTTCCTTCTGGCTTGCGTAATTCCTTTTGGCCTCTTCTTCAGAGACCAACCTGTCTCGCGATGTTTCTGGCAGCACAGGTTTTAATTTCCCGGGCTCTGCAGGATGGAGGTCGGCTTACTTTGCTGTTTTCTGCTCCGGAACACCCTTAGTCCTTCCTCAGTCTTAACTTTATACTGTGTTTGATGTCAATGCCTCTGAAGTGATTTTCATGCCTCCTAGCGGCCACCACGTCACAGTTGTTTGGTAATCGTTTCTACTGTTGTTCTGTAGGTTTCTTTAGTTCTTCCTTGTCTGTTCTGTCTGGTCGTACAGATGAGATAGTTGAGACTTCACAGTAACACACAGTAGTAGTTTCAGGTTGGGATGGAGAAGGAGCTATTTGGGCCGTGGCTTCTGGGACCAAGAATTTAGGGAGGTCTTTCACGAGGCAGGAGTCATCCCCATGATGGGAGTATTTTCCCATGCTAGCGGGACTATTGAGTAGCAGCCTCACCCCCTTAGCCTCACAGGGAAGCGCTCCCCTCTGGGGTGACGTCACGAGATCTTGGGGGATACAATCTTAAAAAATGATGCCATAATCTAATCTTAAAACACCAATCATAATCCCCTGAGTGCCCTGTTGTAAAATGATGATCAAAGTACATGTGTGTGTTTGAGGTTTCATTCTGATGCTCCGTGGGAAAGGGACGAGGATTTGGTACCCATTTTACGGGGATGCAGGGGATTCTAACTTCCCCACTTCAACTATAGTGGGACTGCAAAACCCCCCCTCCAAAAACTCCAACTTTAGCATTATTCTGATTTCTCTTCTCCTTGGCCCAAGTCGGTCCCCAGGTGGCAGAGTACCATTGCCTCTTCTGGAAACTGAGCAGTTCATACCTGAAAGAAAAGCAGCGTTTCCTTATTCTGGGTGAGCTTTTGTACTGCACCTGTTTTCAGTTAACAGTAACCGTGAATACAAAGGTCAAATAGGGGACCTTTCCATCTCTTATGACTGCCAGGCGATCCATTAATGGCTTCTACTGATAATCCTCTTTTGCTCTTTGATAAGCAATGCAGAAAATAGGTTTCCTTAAATATTTTCAAGAAAATAGTTTGTGGCAAGTCGTGGCATTTTACTTTAATAAGCCCCAGACGGTGCAGACCCGCAGCAGTCATTGTGGCAATGATGTAAGAGTTGCAGCGATGCTAAGGGGTGGGGGAGGTGGTGGTGCAGACTCAACACTGATGGGTTGCCTAATGCATGGGTGCCTTTAAGGCTGTGTGGGGAAGAAGTAAGCCACTGTCCAATTACCAGGAATGCCTGCACGCACTGCATTAAATCTCTAAGGTGGGTCAAGCTGCTTGGGAGCTTGAATAGTCACTAAGTGACTGCTTAGGCTGCAGTCATAGTACCATTAGTTGTGTTCCTAGAGGGGACGTGGTCTGCGTCTCGTGGGTCGGCTGAGAAGCATTACATAAAATTCGGATGGTACTGTAAAGCTATGCCACCGGGGATGTGTGCTTAGGAGGTCCATTGTTAATGGAACATACTAAATGTATCATGTTCTTTTCTTTGAGGTTCATTGTTTAAAAATGCATAGAAATGCTGAGTTGTCTGTGTTCAGGTGCCACAGTTCTAGGACACGGATGCTACGCCGGTTCCCTGGCCCATATTTGCACAGCTGTGTGAAAATAAACCTGGCTCTGCTGTTGCAAACCGTTTTCCTGGTGGATAATTGGTGATCAGCTGCATGTTTCTGTAACTACAAGCCTATTGTAACTTATTTCTGAAAACCGCACTTTAAAAGTACCAAATATGCTTTCTTCCCACTTGTTTAATAATTCATAATGTGGAGTCCTTCTCAACCTCCTTGTTTTGCAAATGGGTTCTTCATCAGTTTTTGTTGCCAAATGTTATTTTGGCAGTTCTTTGGGCCACTTTAAGTGCTCAGTTGGACCCCAGGGAATATTGGCATTGATTTCCAAATTTTGTGGCAAGAGATTCAGACACGGTTTGTGTAAATACTAAAAGTACAAAATCTGATTACTGACGCCCTCAATCAAAATTAGTCCATACCGAGGGAACTACTTGTGAAAAGGAGCGACTTCTTTTAATGGTGCGCGTTTTGTCCCCAGTTGGAGACCACAAAACACAGATGCGAGTAAACCGGTAATACATTCGTTTTTATTTAAGCAGGATAAAAGAGGGGAAGAGGTTGGGTCTGTGTTGGCAAAGTTAATGGTAGCCAGACTTTGCTTCAGGAATTCTCCCTTCTACTTTCTAGGTTAGGAGTCTGTAACCTGTGGCTCTTGAGATGTTTTGAACTGACTCCCATGGTCCAGCACCATTAACTATGCTGTGCTTTTGGGAGATGATTTCTGAAACCTTTGGAGAGCCAAAGGCTGCTGATCCTCGTGGTTCTTAAGGATGCAGTTCCTCCTACGAGCTTGTCCTCACTATCCGAGTGATCTCGATATACTGTGACCCCCGACCCCTCATGAGGTTGGGAGCAGACAACCACATATAGGATAAACCTAAACTACAAAAGGATATTCTCTGGGAACTGTCAGAGGGGCAGATATGTAGAACGCGATGCAAGATATATTTAAGGGCATGACTCCCTAAATCACTCCCCAGGTAACACAAGGTTCTCTGGGGCTTCCTCTCCATGAAAATGGGGTCTCAAACTCACCTTTACTAAAGGTTTAAGTGGTTCAATTTACCTCATTGTCAAGTGAGTGCAGACTTGGCTGACTCTGTTTTGTGGTCGTAGTCTGCTTATGCTGTTGCCCTCCTTTACATTGCATTTGACCAACTCCCGTCGCCTCCAGGGGAAGCACTTATGATGGCTAAAAGATGTCTAAAACTGTAGTGGTAGGAATCTTCCATCTCCCCCGCTCTTGCCCCACTCCACCAACTCAACTAGGATTAGTTGGATTTGATCTGCCTCCTCGCCCCAACCTGGCACTCTGCAAGTATTCTTTAGTTGGGCTGGTGGGCTTTCTTGTGCCACCCGAGTCTGGTCTGTGGCTTCCATCTAGCCTGACCCTTTGCTTGTCTGCCTCTGTGACCTGGCTAACATCTAGGGCGTGCCTCACTGGCCCACCTTTCACCTCCAGAATCTCCCGGTCCCACGCAGGCGACTTTGCCTCAGCATCTTGGTGGCACTGGGACTACCGGTGTCCGATATCTGAAATTGGAATGGAAGTGTCTTCCTGCTAATTGAAATGAGTCGTTGATTAGAAGAATAGTAAATTGTGCACTTTGTCAGCAACTTCTTTTGAAATGTTGCATGTATGCCCGATTCATTTCTATAATATCATAAACCTTATAAACCCTACACTTGTTTCCTTGTTGCACCTCCTTGAATGTTTCACATTAATTGCCCTTGTATGTTGCTCTTGAAATTGACAGGGTGAGTTTCAGATAAAAAGGCTAAGATTAGAATGCACACCTGAAAGCATCTTTGTATTATTTGTTCTTGTACTGCACGGCAATGCCCTTACTGAAAATAAGCTTGTTGCTTCTGCACCCTGATACCCTCGGGTCTGGCGCGCATTACAAATGAATAAACAAACTTCACTCAGAATAACACTGCTTTTAGGGGGCTAGTCCAGTGATGTGCTAACTACTCGATATCATGCTACAGACCAAACAAAAGCAAATGAATGCTTAAAACGATTCCTTCATTTGAGAGTGACGCACACGTTCAGATTCAGCCCTCTCTGTATTTGCCTGCATCCCACGTGTGGTCTTTTTACCATGTCAGGAGACCTGGGCGTTAGTCCTGCCTGCAATATGGAACATTCTCTGCTGAGAAAAAACAAAAGCCAAATAGTGTGTTAAATGGGATGGGAACCCACTCGTGAGTGACTCAATAATGCTTGAGCTCTTTGCCATGCTAGAATATCCATGTGTAGATCGGTGTAGCCCCAACAATGGGATCACTCAAATGCAAAGCAAATGTTCTCTTAGCAAGTGGGCCACCTCTTCTCGAGGTATCTACTTCTGCCTCGTTGGGCATCGTCGCTGAGGTGCCACTGCACCTCTAGCACGAGGCATCCACATCTGTAGTCCCCAAATTACTGAGTGTAAAATGTGATTGAGGTCCACCTGTGTGAGCGCGCCATAGCATAGAACAAGCTATTTCATATTTAATTGGCACTAAGGATATCGTTTGAGGCACTGAACCTACTTTGAGTACAACAAAAACCTACCTTTAGAGGGCTAACAAAATAGGTTTTGGAAACTGAGCTGAAAAACAGCTGTGCTCTCCTTGATATATGATAGGTTATTCATAACACGCTTAATACGCAGAGCTTTCCAAGCACGGACCCGGGGATCGACCCTGTGTTGCTTCGGTTGTCTTGCTTCCAAGACGATCACGTTGCCCCCGAGTTATCCTCCCGAAACTAGAGGAACATGTGCTTCTCCAGCATTGGATCTTTAATAGATTCACATGCTGTGACTATTCCCCGTTGTGTGGCCTCGAAGTGTTTCTGATTGTTGTGTTAGTGCATGGCTGATTGACCATGCAATTTCAGTAGACAGTTTTCTAGGTGCAGGACTACCAGTGTGTAGGAATTTGAAGTGTTCTAAAAGGGCTATTGGGCTGTTGTGCATGATGGTTAGATGCAGTGTGGACACTTTGGCTTGTGCAGGCATATGTAGTGGAGCTGAATGTTACTTGTGACAGTAGGGTTCATGCAAGAAAGACGGACAAGTTTTGTTAAGGGCAGTGTTTGATTATTTGAGAGATGTGCAATACCAAGTGACAGCCACTGGTGTGAGTATTAAAATCCTGTCCCTCTTGTCTTAAGGTGTAGGTGCGGTGAGTGGGAAGGCCAGCTGCTATGGAGCTTAAACGTTATCCTTATTTGAGCTCCCTAGTAGGCAAACACACTTGACACCCTACCCCCATGACAGCCTACTACCAAGATGGTGGGAACCGACACCATTTCAGGGGTTTCCAGAAGGCTAGTTGTATCTCAATGCTGCCGGTTTGTTTTAGCGTTGTATTCCAAAGATGTGTGGCCTCCACTGAGCGAGATTGCCCCGGATGTACCATCCTGAAGATTGTTACTGTAGAGACAGACGTGTAAGTCATTGGTAGAACCCGCGCCCTCACCTCCGACATACTAGATGAAGGACAAGACATTATGCATGACACCAGGTATCATTCCATTACCGCATCAAGTGTATGAGAGACGTTCTGCACTCATACAGCCATACCGAATGTACCCATGAACTGGAGTGGTGGTAGATTTGTAGACACCACTGAACATCGAAGAGCTGTAAAGGGAATCTGACAAGAGCAAAGTGATGTTTCAAGGAGAAGACACAATGACTCTCAAACGATATACAAATCGCTAACGAATGAAGATATAATTGAAGAAACAATGTAAATATTTCTGAGGCTTGTGGAATCTGCTTAGATCACATGCTGTGCATAGGCCGACATCTAGTGGAAGCTGCGGAGTATTAGTTTGTTTTTCGAAACTCGAAAATGGGCATCAACACAGGGCGTGCCAGTAATGCTATCCCTAGTGTGACGTCCACTGTACCCATGATCCCTCACACGTCTAGGACCTTCAGATTGTTTTATTTCCGCCATACTGGTCGGAAGAATCCCGCGGAGTTCCCTGGCCTTAGCCATAATTTTGCAAAATATCTTAATATTTCCCCATTTTTCTCCACCCCAACGTAGAGTCACCGAACTTCGACACTCGACGCCGCTCCGGAGAAGAAAACAACCGTTGGCTGCATGACGGACTTGGGCCTCGGAAGGCCTCTGCCCTGCAAGTAGGGAGAGTGGGGGGTGGTACATACTCTACACTCTTATTAGGTACATTTTCTCATATATTCCTACACACACTAGCCCGCTGCCACAGGGTGCGTATGGAGGGTACCCCTTTCCAATTTTGCCCCAAGTGCAACTGCAAGTACCCTTGGGTTAACAGACACGCCACGTGTAACCTCTGCTTGCCGAGGGACCCCCCCAGGGCGAATTGCAGAGCGTGTAGTCGGTTTAAACCGAAGACCCTAAAGGGCTGTTCGGTCAAACGTTGGGCCCACCACGCCAGGCGACAAGAGGCCATGGCAGCGGAGGGCGCCTTCAGTGATGGCAGCGATGCCGTGCTTTCGGACGGCGAGGGCAACGTGGCCTCCAGAGACAGCCAAGCGCAAGTGCCCGACCTCGGAAGGTTGTCCGGCAGGGCAGCTATGGGGAAAACCCCC
This sequence comes from Ambystoma mexicanum, assembly GCF_040938575.1. Classification (NCBI taxonomy): domain Eukaryota; kingdom Metazoa; phylum Chordata; class Amphibia; order Caudata; family Ambystomatidae; genus Ambystoma; species Ambystoma mexicanum. The sequence goes on along the minus strand of NC_090941.1, from coordinate 154,991,793 downwards.
GGCGACACGAGCGCTACCCACAGCACTTCCACTAAACACGCGAAGTCCAACCGACACTCGACGCTCATGTCGGAAAGAGGCACACAGAGAACGGACCACCGAATCGGTGTCCCCTGGGTGTTCTCGCTCAAGATCGCCGCATGACACCAGGCAACCATCCACTGTTGCCAAAAGTGCCTCGCTCCCTAAGGTAACGGAGGTTCGATCGTCGGAAGACGAAGCCGACGTCTATCCCCAGGCCGCACTCCAGGAGTCGGCGTCAGCAGACCGGGTGACGGCTGCTCCCGAGTCCTGACCTCTACATTCTAGAGATAGGGACACTTCCCCCGAATCTCGACGCCAGACGTCGAAAAGCTCAGATGAAGTGAAAACTCTGGGGAAACACTCTTCCATCCACGGCGGGGGGGGGGGGACAGCAGAAGCAGCACTCTAAACCTTCTTCTACACCACAGAAACACAGACAAGTCACAGTCTTCTGGTAAATTACCCAAGACCCCTGCACAAGGCCATAGGTCCAGTCAGGATAGAACAGGGAAACTCTCCCAGGAAAAGGTAATCCCCAGCTCTAAGGAATGGTCTAGTGAGTATATAGACAGTGATCTCTAGGATGTCATCCCTGGCAGACTTCTATGCCAAGAATCCTGAGCACTCCTATACCCCTGACGGGGCTACACCCTCAGGGTCTAGGACCCGGAACCCCTAAGTAAGAAATCCCTGGTTGAAGCACCAACACAGTCGGTCTTCGGACCCCTTCTGTATACAGCCTTACTCTCAATATAATGAGGATACACTTTTGATTGAGGATCCAGATTTGGGAGACCAAACTGGGATGGACTACTTTGGGGATGACGAGGTCCAAGAGGAGGACGAGGATGACCCAGAAACCTAGAGGGTAGACTCCCCAGTAGACCAAGAACCTCCAGTTACCGACTCCCCAGTCGACAACCAACCTCTCCTTAATGAGGTGTTGTCCAGAGCGGCAGAACACTTCCACATAGATACCCAGGGAGCACAGGAAGAGAGGGATTTTGCAGAGGAGCTAGTGGGAGAAAGGAGACCTGTTGCCCAGGCCATCCCTATTCCCAAATCTATACAGAGGCGAATAGACCCTTCCCTTCTAAATCCCAACCTCACCAGGGCAGTAAACCCCAGGATCGAAAAAACTATTCATGGCAGCTCTGTCAGACTCGCTGTACATAAGGGGGCAACTGAAACCGGACTCCCTGGTAGTGACAAATACCCGAAAGAGGGCGGGAACGCCCCTATCCTCGTCTGAAGCTCCACCCGACAAGGAGAGCAAAAAGATCTATGGTTTGGGTAGAAAGGTAGCCTCCACTTCCGCCTACCAGGCAAGGATTGCAAACTCCACCACCCTACTGGCGAGTTAAAACTGCCACCAGTGGGAACAGGTCGTGGCACTCATCGACTCCGCCCCGGAACCTTTAAAAAGCCAGTTGGCACAGGTTGCGTCGGAGGGAAGAGCCGCATCCCGTTGCATCCTTAAAGCAACCTTAAAGCAACCTTTGATGCAGCGGATAGCGCCGGCAGACTGTCGGCAGAGAGCACTGTTATCAAAAGACATGCTTGGTTAAGACAGTCTGGGTTCAAACCCGAGACACAAGCATCTTTAATAGACAAACCGGTGGAGCCTGATCTACTGTTTGGCAAGGCGGTAGAGGACGCGCTAAAAAATGCCAAGGATGAGTACGAGACTCTCAAATCCCTGGGCCAGTTAACCATCAAACACCCGAATCAAAGAGGGACCTGGCCAAAATTCCCAAAGAGGCTCCAACTATTCCCAGGGGCAGGGTACACCATGGAACAACAACCAGCAGTCTACCCAGGGTCATGGCAGGGGTAACAAAAGAGGACATGGTAAGCGTAGAGGCAGCTCCAATAGAGGTGGCGGCACACCTCCCCCAAAACAGTGACGTTCTGTTCAGGGTCCCTTCTCGCGCATCCCCAGTAGGGGGACGCATTTCCAACTTCACCCAAGCTTGGGAAGGGATCACATCAGACAGATGGGTGCTGTCCACAGTGTCCGCAAGATACTGCATAGAACTGTTAGAGCATCCCCGAAACCACCCTCCACGACAAAGAGTACATTCATTAGACCACCAGAAGATCCTCCATGAAGAGATCGCCAATCTTCTAGCAAAGGACGCGATAGAACTCGTCCCGGGACACCAGGTAAACAAGGGTATTTATTCAACTTACTTCCTTGTGCCCAAAAAAATTTGACAATGCGCCCAGTATTGGACTTACGGCCTGCAAACAAGTATGTGAAGCCCCAAAAATTTTGCATGACTACTCTCCAAGAGGTAACCCCCCCCCTCCTAAAAAAGGGGGATTACATGGCAACATTGGACATGAAAGATGCCTATTTTCATATTTCCATATTCCCAGCGCACAGAAGATACTTGCGCTTCAAGATGGACAGTCAGCACTACCAGTTCAAGGTACTGCCCTTCCGGATAGCCTCGGCTCCAAGGGTATTCACCAAGGTACTGGCGGTGGCAGCGGCACACCTATGCAGGGAGGCAATCCCTGTGTATCGTTACCTGGACGACTGGCTCATCACGGGGGAGACCCCAGTAATTTGTAGAACAAACATTCAAAGAACGATCGACCTCCTCTTTGAATTAGGTTTCTCCATAAATGAGAAAAAGTCAAGTCTGGTGCCAAGCACCTCAAAACAGTTCCTAGGAGCTGTCCTAAACGCACAAGAGGGGTTGGCCTTTCTATCAGAGGAAAGAATTCGGAATATACTGCTGCAATTTCCGCAATATCAGGCTGGTCGCCAGATAACGGTACGCAAAGCTATGCGTTTGCTGGGCATGAAGGCGTCATGTATTTACCTGGTCACCCACGCGCACCTGCTCATGCGTCCCATGCAAGAATGGTTGGCGAAATAGTGGTCTCAGACAAGTGGTCAGTGGGACGATCTAGTGGTCATTTCGCCACCACTTGTACAAAGCCTTCACTGGTGGACAAGAGAAAATCTGTCCAAGGGGAAACCCTTTTACGATCCCGAGATACAGGCGGTAGTCACAACGGACGCATGCCTGACAGCGTGAGGAGCTCACCTTCTCCACCACACAGCTCAGGGTCTCTAGTCTCGCTCAGTGGCCAAGAATCATATCAATCTGCTAGAGCTTCTGGCAGTATTCGGAGCGCTTTAGACGTTCGAGCCCTACCTGTTGAATCTGTCAGTGCAGATCCTGATAGACAGCACTACAGCCATGTTTTACCTGAACAAGCAAGGAGGTACTCATTCGCCAAATCTGTCCAAGCTTGCCCAGGAAATGTGGATATGGGCACTCAGACGGAACATCTTCCTGTCATCTCAACATGTTCCAGGGGATCTCAATTCTCTGGCGGACGCTTTAAGCAGAGATCCCCTCACAGAGGAAGACAAATAGTGTCTACACAGAGAAATCGTAGAAGATCTGTTCTCTCAGCGGGTTTCCCCACTATAGACCTATTCGCCACAAGCAAAAACACAGTGCCCAGGATTCGCATCCAGGTTCCCCCAACCAGACTCCCAGGGGAATGCCCTGTGGATGAACTGGTCAGGGATGTTTGCGTACGCTTTTCCACCAACACCTCATCAGGAAGGTGGTCAACAAGATGAACAGAGAATCGATGACGCTCGTCCTAGTTGCTCCCATGTGGGCAAGACAACCGTGGTTCCCACACTTACGCACACTAGCGGTGTGCGAACCCATCAAACTCCCGTGCTGGTACAACCTACTGTCCCAGCACCAAGGTCAGAAAGTGCATCCTCAACCCAACTCAATGAACCTGGCAGCATGGCTCCTGAGGTCATAGTTTGGACCTCTCAAATTACCGCAGAGATGTATGGACATCCTAAGAGAATCTAGGAAGCCAAACACAAGGCATTGCTACTTTGACAAATGGAAAAGATTTGTTATCTGATACAAGAAAAAGCAAATCAACCCAGTTGATTGCACTCCTTCCACAATTGTCACATTCATGCTCCACCTGCTGGTCTCAGGGTTGGTTTTTAACTCACTAAAGGTACACCTGGCAGCGCTGTCAGCATACACCACCTCCCATAACAAGGTGTTTTGGTGGAAGGTACCAGTGGTTAAAGCCTTCGTGGAAGGAGTAAAAAGACTTCATCCTCCAATTTCAAACCCTCCACCAGGATGGGACCTTAACGTGGTGCTATCTAAACTCATGGGCCGCCCATTCGAGCCCATGCATAAAAGCAGTCTCAAACACCTGATTTATAAAACGGCCTTCTTAGTAGCTATTACTTCTATAAGAAGGGTCAGTGAAAATCAAGCTCTCAGTGCAGGATCCTTTCTTTACGGTTCATAAAGATAAACTGGTTTTTACGTACACACCCTAGGTTCTCACCTAAGTTTATTTCTAAATTCCACGTGAACCAGTCCATCGAGTTTCCGGCTTTCTTCCAAGACCCACAAAGCTCGGCTGAGGTGAAACTACACACCCTAGATGTGCATAGGGCGGTCCTATACTATGTAAACCACACCAGACTGCTAAGGAAAACAGACCAACTGTTTGTCTCCGTAGCTACAGGCAAAGAGGGAGATCGCTTCTCTAAAGGTGCCATCTCTAAGTGGATTGTTAACTGTATCCAGCTGTGTTACTCCCTTTCTGAAAAAAACTTTGCCTTTCACGCCAAGAGCCCACTCTACAAGAGGCATTGGGGCCACTCTGGCTTTCATTGCTAATGTACCATTTGCAAAGCAGCTACTTGGAGCTCTATTCACACTTTTACTCAGCACTACTGCATTGACACCCATTCCAAGACACATACGCAAGTGGAACAAGCAGTTCTAAAACATTTATTTGCTCATGACCCTTCTCACATCCCACCTCCTCCTTCTAACACTGCTTGCTAATCTATACACAGCATGTGATCTAAGCAGATTCCACATACCTCAAAAGGGATACATTACTCACTGTAATTGTATTTCTGATGCTTGTATCTGCTTAGATTCACATGCAACCCGCCCTTCCTCCCCTCTGAGAGAAGGCGCATGGATGCTTGTAGTCTTATCTATCTGCTTGGATTATCTGTACTCACGCTACTCCTCATGTCAGAAAAAATACAATCTGAGGGTCCTAGACGCGTGAGGGATCATGGGTACAGTGGACGTCACACTAGGGATAGTATTACTGGCACGCCCTGTGTCAACGCCCATTTTTGAGTTGCGAAAAACAAACTGTAATACTCAGCAACTTCCACTAGATGTCGGCATATGCACAGCATGTGAATCTAAGCAGATACAAGCATCAGAAATACGATTACGGTGAGTAATGTTTCCCATATATATGGGTGAGAAGAAACCGTGTATATATAAAGATAAGTAACCAGACGAATAGTAAATGTACATACGCAGAAACGCAAGGTAGACAAGACATCACAAAGCTTGCTGCACTAGAAACTAGAAGGGGAGTAACGCGGCCCTGATGGAAAGATGGACGTTGGTGGCGTGTTAAATTGATCAAACTACCTCAGACAGACCAGGACTGCAGAGCTAAAAACAGTTGGAAAACGGCTTTGTGCGAGGAACAAAGAATATCTGTTTGGCTGAGACTAAGTATGTGCTTCGCAATTATTCCTTGCGTATCAAAGGGAGTTAACAAGGATAAGCCCTGAACAAAGGGAATATTTCTATTAGATTAAGCAGAGGCGAAAACATCTGCAAGTGCCAAGTACTGAACAATTAAGGATGTAAAAAGCATATTCGAGATGGAGCAACCAAGTCTCCAGAGGCCGAAGCGGCTAATAACACCCGACATAATTGAATCAAATGGCACTAAATAGGCAAAATTGACAAAATCATGGTCTCTTTACACGTGGTGCAAAGCCAGGAAGCCAGGCCTATTCATGAGCTCCAGACAAAGATAACGAGGAACCTTAGCTCATCTTAAAGTTCCAGGGAAGAGAACACTCAACAAGGTAAAGTACAAAGGAGAAGCCTTGGCTGAAGAGTGATGGTAGAATTAATTGGGCAAGTGGGCAGTGGTTTGATTTTGTTTCCTGCGACTCGGTTTTGTTGTACTTGCGTGCTGCTATCTAGCCGAATGGCCACGGTTGGGAGAGAATTCCAACCAATCATGAGGGCCCATGCAATGGTGAGCATACCTTGTTGCAGGGGCCAATCTGCTGTTATTATTTTGCTATAATCTGTAGTATTTACGTATTTTGAGGCACTTCAAGGTATACCTCCCAGATGAGGAGCAGCCAACCATGTTACCCTATATAATGTATAAGTAGACCTGTTCCCCTAACCAATCCCTGCGTCCGATGGGTTTTATTTGCCACGTAGGATGTCATAGCTGACGTACATCGAGGTATAAAACCTTTGTGTAATCAAGCTGTCATCCCTGTCCCCTCAGTAAAAACGCTTGGTGTCTATCTTGATGCTAATCTCTCCATATCTCACCAAATAAGTGCCATCTCTTCGGCAGCTGCCTACTCAACAAAACTTCTTAATGCCGCCATGCCCTTTCTCTCTAGGGACAACTGCATCACGATTGCCCGGGCAGTGGTGGGCACCAGGCTCGACTAATGTAATGTCCTATTCACTGGCACATCAACCCAGAATATAAAAAAACTCCAGATGTTCCAGAATAACGCTATACGCGAAAATCTTTTCCATCAATGTTTCTTCTCTTTTACAAACGTTACACACAGGGCTTCTATAAATGCACATACACATTTCTTAACTTTCATGAAACTGATCCTAAAAAAAAATTTTTTTGAACATCCAGCAATTTCAATAATTATCTTTCCACGCAACTCCTTCTACATTCACAAATTAAAACCTTGCTTACTAAAAGTACTTCACCATTACCACATAGGTCCATTAACTTTCTTTTACAATTACAGGAAAGAAGCGCATTGCCGAAGACAAGAACCGAAAAAAGAATATCCTTCGCATCCTACAAAGTACATTCATGTACCATGTGTATGTATGTAATTACAACAGCACAGTTCCACGATATAGTACCCCAGACAACGCTTTTTGAACCAACACCATTTTCACTCTAACTCATTATATTGCACCATTCACACGCTTCCTAGTCCATCTAAACACCATTGCAACACCCACTGTTTTCCTGAAAACTGCACAAATGTCCCTACTGATTCAATCACACCACCACTCCTTTACTCGCTAACTCGACGCCATCACACCCCTACAGACATTCTTACAACCTTCCCAATCGCACGATATGCCACCTCACAATCAAACAGCACCGTATTAAGCTCCCCAATGACACCCACACACCCATTGAGAATACATGTATATGCATCGCACAACTTTCAAACCCAAGCTTTATCTTTTCCCAACAGACACAACAAAATGCCTACTAAAAAGCAACTCTGTAGGAAAAAAAGGAAAAATAGAGCAGATAAGAATAAAACCAAACCACATAGGCATCCACCTCTAAAACAATGTATAGAAAACATTCAAACAAAAGAGCAAGTAACCTCACTCAAGAAAACCAAACCACCAATGACTTAAAAAGGTAAAGGGCTCTCTTGCAAAAATAAAGTGTACAAATATGTACAAAGCAAAGCAGACCTACTAACAAAACCCTACAATTGCATCTACCATAGACCTTTTCAAACTTCTGTGACGGTGAATGGATTTACACAACAGCACAGAACCATATTTCAATGAAGAAGCTTATAAACAAGAAGAACAAAAAACAATAGCCATAGACAATAATGGTCGAGAGTATGAAATGGTAGAAGACACCATTATGGCAAAAGAAAACCTTATAGAAAAAATGTCCACAACAAACTTTCAACCAAATGTTCCTTTCACCCAGCCAAACCGTCCAGTGTATAAATGGACATGCAGCTCAATGTATAACATACGCCAACAGTCTTTCAGATCTTTACAACAATTCCTCAATCACTATGTAAAACTAACAGACAAAAGAAAAATGAAAACTTTACAAACCATGGACTCTTGTCCAGTGCGCAGCCACACTGGACTTCGAGGACATTCATCAGCCTGTATTTTAGGGACTGCTTGCAAAAGCACCTTCCACTACATCAAAATGTTAGCAACACACCATTCTACTATACAGAATCTTGTGCATAGATTATACTATGCAAAAAGTCCTGCTCTAGAACTGCAAAATGTAAACAACATTCTCATTGACTTAGAAAATTCTGTACCTTCAGAAAACATTGCTGAAAACCTCCATAAACACCAACACCCTAACAAAGACATACAAAATAGAAAAAGCTAAGTTTCAAAACACATCTGCTGAAATACCAGACAAAGTATGTCTGTTGCAGAACTTTTAATAAAAAGAGCACACACATAGTAGATGAAGCTTACACATTAGGATAATGAGGAATCCCCATGGTTCCAATTAGCTTTATATCTAACAGCAGGAACTAAATGGAAAATAACTGACCCCTAAATAGTTTGCACATACTGCAACACAAAGCTTGACAATAACCAAATGCTATCACTAATAACTTAGAAATATCCCCACTTCCAAAAGCTTTCCAACAACTTAACTTGTATGAGAGCATTATAATCCAAACAGTACAACAATGTCAAGCTATAATATTCCTTCAACCGAAATCAGCTAAATTACCTCCATCCGGGTTACTAAAGGGCATCCGTGGCAAAGTAGTATATTTGCCATTAGATCTCAAAGAAAATGAAGACACTCTAGGAGCAAAGCGCCCAATAGATCAATCTTTTATTGTACTAGTTAAAAAAGACAAAATCATTTGGCAACAACTAGTCGACTTAAACAAAGTTAGACAAGCCCCACAATATCTAAACGAAAACAATTAATACTACAAAGATGTAAGCATAGAGGAAAACTAAAGAGAAACTACCCAAATGATTCAAGACTCACCAGCAACTGGCCAATTTGAACGTGTAGATCCTGTTACTGTAGCCAACATTTTAAACCAGTATACAATTCACCAACAACACTCCAAAGGCAGATAAAAAATGCAAAAGCATCCAAAAAGATCCAGGACAAAGCGCCTTGTAAGAGTTAGAAAAAGTATTTATTGAATTAATTAGTTATTTATCCTTATTTACTTCTAGTCATCACATTGTGATCATCAATTAGCCCTTACGATAACACGTGTTTCGGCCCTCACTGGCCTTTTTCAAATCAGGGCTGGTGTAATCATACTGATTATGAAAAACATGGAACATAAATGGGGTGCAAAGAAACATCAAATATTTCAAATATCCAATTCAACAAGGTAATTTAAATGAAGTCATGTATTGCATCATACATTTAAGAAGAAAACGACCCCAATCCCCATTGTAAAAATAAATCAAAAACATCATCATATACCCGATTTAGAACATAATAAATGACCATAAACATTGTTTTGGTTTCAATCAAAAATATAATGAAATCATTGTTTGGTGAAACAAGGTAACTCCAAGCCTTACCTTTTGTCTTACACTCCAAAGACACCATTGACGATGCATTAGAAACATATCCAATGCATCAAGAAAGGATCACCATTGAGCATATGGGAAAAGTGTAGAAGCACGTTCTTTTCCTCTAGTCTTTCCTACATGAAAAGGAGGAAGATGTGATGAAAGGTCCACACATTAGTGCATCAGAATATCACTCTTTAAGAATGTATTCTGAAGACGCCAGATTACAAAATGATTCTGAGATGATGATGGGAAAAATGGAAGGGCGCAACTCAGCAGAATTCTGGAGCATAATAAACAACAGTGCATCCTCACAATATGCCTTAGAGGCTAATGCTGTTAGTGAACAAGCCTGGGTTGCATTCTACTCTACTTTATTCACCAAAGACGATCTAGTAAGAGCTAATATATTCCTGCCTGAATCTAAATGGGATTTGCAATTTGAAAGAGATGAAATTCTCTTAATTATTAAGGGATTGAGTGAATCCAGAGCGCCGGGTCCAGATGGACTAACTAATTACACGCTCAAACGCAATCCAGAACTATGGGCAGATTTCTGTGCCACTCTGTTCAACCGCGTTGCTAAAAATGGATCCACTCCCAATTCATGGAAAAGTGCTATCGTGGTTCCCATCTTTAAAAAAGGAGATCGAACCAACCCTAAAAACTATCGTCCGATAGCATTACTTGATGTTGTAGGGAAGATCTATGCAACCTTGCTTCAACGCAAATTGGTGAAGTGGGCAGAAGAATCTAAGCACATTGATACGAGACAAGCGGGCTTTGTAAGAGGAGTAGGTTGTGGCCTCAATCTATTACTACTAAACCTCTTAAAAATGGAAGCTCTCAGAACCAAAACAAAAATCTATTTGGCTCTGATCGACCTCTCGCAGGCATTTGATAGTATCAATAGAGAGAGGATGTGGGATAAACTGAGCAAATGGGGCTGCCCACCTAGCTTACTGAGTGCAATTCAGGAACTACACTCTGAGACGTCTATCAGAGTTCGGTTGGACCTGAAAGGCACCTTGTCTGCAAAAATCAAAACATGTAGGGGAGTGAAGCAGGGCTGCCCTTTGGCAGCAACAATATTCAATTTGTTTATATCAGACATGACTGAGATTTTTTGTGGCAACAACATGTTCCCCCCCCAAAAATTCAGGGAGTACCTATCAACTACCTGTTATACGCTGATGACCTGGTCCTAATAGATCAGACGCCTATAGGTCTTCAGCGAAAAATGAACCTGATAAATACCTACATAACATCAAACGGCTTGCAAATTAATAGACTAAAAACCGAAAACCTGATATTGGGAAACCTGCAAGGAACCCTTGGCAAGGGGTTGAAAGAGCATTGGTACATTGCCGACGAACGTATCAAAATTGTAAAATCCGTGAAATATCTGGGGATGACTATCAGTGCGAGCAGAAATGACGCTCATTGGACGGATGTGGCAAAAAGCAAATGTCGGCAATTAGCAAATCAAGCATGCTTAATTAACAACAAATACGGCAAATTTTCATTGAAGCCGACTATCCTATTTTTTCAACAGAAAGTGGTCCCGAGCCTGATCTACGGAGGAGAAAATGCCTTCGGTTGCTGTAATGATTTATGGAACTCTTTAGAAAACATCTTTTGGTCTCGTGTACTACACCTACCGAGGGGAATAGCAACTGTTTGTATACGGTACGAGCTTGGCTTAATTTCAATACATGCCAGAGTAATGTGGAATCTGCTAAGCCTATACCGTAAAACGATGCTAAAGACTCCGACACCCCAATTCCAAATCATGCATAGACCAGACAGTGCGAAAGAGTATACAATACTCGCAAAGTGGAATCAGCTTTGTCAAGACCTGCTAGGCGAGTACGATATTACCTCTGCCTTGCTAGTGGAAAACCCAGATGCAGCAAAGATGAAGATTTGGCGGTTAGATTGGATCAAGACCTGTGAGCAAAGATCAAAATGTAAGCTAATGCAGGAAGTCCCAGGTGAAGCGAAAGCCTTCAATCAACGCCACTCTTATCTAACCCATCTGCCAAATCAGCATGCCAGAGCCTTGTACATGAGATTCAGATTAAACGCTCTAAATACAAGAGAGCGATTAGGCTCCTGGCCCAAGTATGCAAATATTGATAGAAGGTGTCGTTTCTGTAATTTTGATATGGAATCTCTAAAGCACTTGATCATGTCATGCCCGAGCCTTGGGAAAGAACGAGGACGGCTTTTTTCACCGATTATTCACAACAGTAGTTCAAGGAATCTGGAAAACTGGTGGGAATTGTTCTTTGAAGCCTCCAACCGGACTGTAATGTTCAATTTGATAACCTTCCTCCAGGTCATAAAAACAAGATTGGATTTGAAGGAATCAATTGAAGTGCCTGGAGTCGAATGAACCCTTGTAGTCAAAACGTCAAGACTCAGGCCACTTGTTTTATTGTATATAGAACGGCGGTGTGAGAAATGGAGTTTAAAAGGATATGTGGTTGATTGGACGTGAATTGTCTGTCAAAAACATTTTTTTTTTTTTAAAGGTTGAATAAACCGTATAAAAATAAAAAAATAAAAAAAAAAAAAATGAATACATTTTCCACCTCCCCTTTTAAAGTGAACTAGCAACTGTGTTATGGAGTTGCGCACACACATTAAAAACAGGTTCTAACTTTTAACTTGTCTGCTACCGAACTGCTTCAAAAGATAAGACAAAGATGAACTTTTGCAGTAAAGTATCACAAATCTCTTGGCACACATGCGTGGTACAAAAGAATACTGGTTCCGACGTCACAGCTGATGTACGTTGTATGCTAAGGAACCTAGTGTATAGACTGGAGGGGGGTGTCTGTACGCCTGCTCTCTATATGGCAGGGGAGAGGCACAGAGGACCCCAGCCAAGATTCTCTATTATTGGTAACGTAGTCAAGCAATCAAGGCTTAGCTCTCAGGAGGTGATGCAAGCTGGTTCTTAAGTACAGTGTAGTCTCCAAGCACCCCCAAAGGAATGTCCACACACTGTATTAGTGAAAACAGTCTTTATATAATAAAGGTTCAAGGTTATATACACATTCACAATAACTTGTGTTGTGCTCAGTTAATCTACAATGGCAAATAGATGCACAGTTCTACGTGGTACCACAATTACTATCAGATTTAATTTATGTGCATCAACTGTACTTAGTTTAAATGTCACACAAATCGAGTAATAAAGAGAACCAACAATAGACATAGGAGGAAAAGCAGTTGGTTAGAACAATTGGCAGAATACTGAGCCCCTACCACGAGGAACAGTTCTGTATGAGGATCCCCCCACATGGGCAACCTTTAAAAGATATATTGCACATGCCCAGTCCATATATTGTTCAATATGAGTCTTATTTCCTTCTAAATAGTTGTACATCGCCAATGTTCCTGGAATAGCAGAGTTGGACATCGGGTCGTCGACGGATCCTTCTTGAGTGGCTCCCTTTAAGGTAGGAGCCACGGATCGTCGAGATCCCACGAGGAAAAAGGGTGACTACTGTTGTTGCGGCCACAGCTTTGGTTCTTGCGGTGCTCATTGATGATCGGTCGAAAACGTCCTGCAAACAGAGGCGTGCGGTGCACCTCGATGACGAGTGTTCGTTGCTGCAAAGAGTCACTGAAGAACTTTGGTCCATCAAGGGCGTCTAGTCTGGCGTCGGTGAACGGGACGGGACCACGGCTAGCTTCACTAACTTCGGCGTCTGAGGTCTTCGGGTGGCGGCACACCCACAGTGGATTCTCCTCGGTCGTTGGCGTCCTTGACTTTCTCCAGCAGGACGAAAGCGGTCGACGAGGATGAGCAAGGGAGTCCTTGGATCAAATGTCTTTGGCAAAGGGAGCACTGCGGCACCGGTCGGCGATGGCGGACGGCTGTTGGTGCTTCTCCGTTTTCCTCGGTGGTCCCCTTCTCCGGTCGGCAGCCTTTCATAGGTCTGTCTACCAGGAAGCTTTGGGAAAGATCAGCTGGTGCACGATGGTCCCTCGTAGCTCGGGAAGAGGTCTCCTAGCCAGGTGCTTCTTTTTGTGCTTAAAATGCTCTTTTTTGTAGGCCATTTCCATTTCATGTTGTTAATGCCTTTCTTGTATTTTACGTGTGACTTCCCATTCTGGCATATGTCACTTTTATGTTTTACTTTATTTGTTTTATATGCACCCTTACGCCTCCGGGTTTATTGGTGTGCTTTAGCAGTGAAATAAAGTAAAAGTAAAGGTCCTCTCTAGGATCAGTTCCTTGAAGGCACAGCAGCTTTCAGATTAGCGAAGGACAACAGCAGCAGTTTTTTCTTCTTCCAGTGGGCTTCAAAGTTAAGCATCAGTTTCAACTTCAGCTTCTGAATGATTTCTAGCAGTGCGAGGCCCCCAGATATACTGTTGCTCTCCCATTCACTCTTCTAGGTCACACTCGGTCAACCAATCACTCAGAAGGCATTTCAGGCAGTCAATCTGCTCACAGTGCATTCAGGCCATTCTTCTCCATCCAGACATTCACAACACAGACTGTGAATTTGAACAAGCACTCTGCCATTCAGCAGTACACACTGCATTAATGCCAGTTTTGGGCAGGGCTGTCTCAGTCATTGTGTCAACCACCAGATACTAAACGCCCATAACGCGGAATGCGTATTCGTCAAACCGCTCCATTCCCACAGGTCCCCCCCCACGGGCGTACCCACAACATACTCATTGGGAAGGCTCCAGCCAGTCTGGCCTGGACTTCCCCACAACACCATATATTCAACTTCCACCCAAAAGCCAGTCAGAGGGAAGAGACAGAGTCTTGGCTTCCCGGGATGTGGGGAAAAGTAAGGTAACAGGTGAAAGGGGCCATCTTGTTTCCTATCAGGAATCCACTGATTCCAATGACAGGGCCTGGGCATCACAAAATGGAGTATGTACAGGGCACCAGTCAATTCAGCTCAGAGCTGCCACCAGCCCGTAGCCTGCTCTGTGGGCCACACACAGATGCTCAAAAACATGCACTAGGAGTACAGGGTCCTACTCCCACCCATGGGTGCCATTAGGGTATCTCAAGGGTCTCTTCACCAAACCAAAAAAACATTAACTCCTGCGTGGAAAACAAGTCGGAACATACATTATAAGGCAATAAAGGACAAGGATACGGAGGCTCTGTCCATCCAATGCATTTCCAGCATCACACCTAGGCCCACCCACATGGTTTAAGTTGTGCAGAGTACGCATGGGATGACTTGTATGATTTCTTACGCACAGCAAACCAAACAAAGACGGAATAGATATAAAAACACCAGAAGAACTCTGTTCTCTTGACCATCTCAATGTATTAAGGTACTTTCACCATCGCTTCATTGCCATGCTGCACTTTATCTGCAATAAAACTATACCTCCGCTCTGAAAAATGCAACACTTCTTTTGGAGAAAAGATTATATCAATTCAGAGGAGCACCACATATCAACATGCTTTTGTTGATAAAAGATGCTCCTAGATATGGCCATGATAGTGACACCACTGGTTTACAGTTCATTGAAAAATACATTACCTGTGACATCTCTTCAGAAACCACAGATGGTGACCTACATGCACAAAGATTATGTTTCTAAAAACAGAAGTGTGGCAAATACTGCTGACGTAAATATAAAAACAAAGGCAAATGCTATACCAAATGTTGCTTTGGCTTCCCTAGACCAGTTTGCACAGAAGGATAAGTAAATAGCTTGATGTCTTCTGTTAGACACAGCATAAAAGGCAAATCCCCTAAAAACACATACTACATTAAAAGGGACGAAGCATCGAATTACATCAATGATTACAATGCAATCATTGCCCTCTTGTGGAATGCAAACCTAGACATACAATATATTACAGACAATTCCACTGCAGTCGCAAGATATGTCACTGCCTATCTCACCAAAGCTGAGAAAGCGACACTAAAAGACTTCTGGGATGACATATCTGACAAAACACTATCACAATAATGGTACCCCCACCCTTCCCAGCCCCTCTTTCCACCACCAAATAACCCCAAATGTGTTTTCCAGACTTTTTCCCCACTGTGACTGTCCGCGGATACAACATTGCAGGCGTTTCAGAATATGACACACCTCCAGGCTTTTTGGCATGCAATCAGCGGGCGTGTCCAATGTCCACGGACATCACTCCGCTCTCTGGACCATTTGGAGATCCGTCCAAGGACCGAACAGGGAAATGAGTCTGTGGACCGAACCCAGACATCACACGTTTTGTTTTACCTACTTTTTGACAGTTTTAAAAATAAACTCTCCGTGGCTCGCAGCTGCTGTATGACGCAGACCCTTTCATTCACAAAGGTAAGAATTACACTGCCCCCGCCGATGCATTATCTACCGCCCATCCTCATTGGTTCCTGGCGGTAAGGCTATCTGATGGGCGCGCCCGCACAGCATCCCCGCCCACCCCCATCGCAGTACTGGAGGAACGAGCGCCCTATGCTCAAGGCTTGTCCCCGCCTGAAGTGTACACCACGTACCAGTCTCTACCATACGTATGGCAGCCTCACACCCGCCCAGCCACCACCGCGCCCGCTCCCACATGTGGAAGGCACCGAATTCCTGCAATCCGACCCCTCAGAGGAGGCACCTCTGCGTGCAGGCCCCCGGCCGCCTAATGTTCCTGTCATGATGCCTACCCCATGGGACCCAGACCACGTCCAGCAACCCCAGAAGCAGGCATCAAGTTATCCCAAGCAAGCCCAACAACCCCTGCTAGGGGCTATTTGGGTGCAGTCCTGGCGTCTATGGCGCCAGGCTCATGTGGAGGCGCCAGGTTCATAGATTAAAACTTACCTGATGCAGACCATGCTGCAAGAGCTCAAAGCCAAAAGAGGCTTGGAAGGGACTACTTTACCTAGGGACTATTTTTTTACTCGGGTGGGGCTGGGGAGGAATACTTACCTGGGACTACTTTGAGGCTATTTAAACCACGCCCGAAGAGCAGCACACGCTTCGCGTTATTCTGCATCCAGCAGCGTAACGCTCCCCGTGCCTGCAAGACTGCATCCAGTCTTCTGCCACGCCCGCCTCGATTCTGGAGCTCCTAGAAAAAGGAGAAAGAAGGAGAAAAGGTTAGAACAAGAGCAATACCTTTTGATCCTTACCTGAATTCCCAATCCATCGCGCCTTCGAGCTGGAAGAAAGAAGTTTTTTTATGCGCGTCGCCTCGCCTGCTGCAGCGCTGGGCTGAACTCACCGTCCTTCGCAGCATCTTCACATTCCACCGCATCCTCCTGCATGTTCCCACCGCACTCTGGCACCTAAGGGGAAGACGAGAACCGTAAGGTGAGCCAAGGAAATACACAGAGGTAATATTAGTTACCCCCCATAGACTTGCCTGATTTTACTACCGGGGGTACTATTCCTCTTCACGGGTCGGCGCAGCTTCCACTGCATCTTCTCCGAACCCCGGCCCCTAAGGGGAAACAAAAGGACAGCAAGGTGAAACAAAGGGACAAATAAGGGGAAACCTCCTCACCACAATAGACTTACCTGATTTTACCGCCGGAGGCATTATTCCCAGAGACTTCATACTTTCTCTCCGCGCCTGAATAAGGGAGAAAGCAACATGTTACATATTGACATTATTTTATTGAACTGTGTTGGGTAATACAAATCCTTACCTGAATATTACCGGTTGCCACAAGTAACTCTTCGCTAGGGTCAAGCTGCAACCTGCAAGGAATCGGACAAGAGTGAAAGTCAGACATTTGAACTCTTACGAACTACATACTTACGGCGTCTTGCCGGGAATCTGAGTCAATATTGTTCTGGAACTCACCAATTCCTTTGAGCCAGTGAAGCAACTGGTTATCTACGCGCCCCTGTGCTCTATGCAGGATGGAGAGCTTATCGTTCCAAACCATCAGGTGAGACTATGAGGGGACATCGAACGTGATCAGTGGGGAGAACTGCGGGAGTGTGGGGGGGGGTTAACGCTCAACTCCATGGGTGGTTAATTCCCTTTCTCCATTTGCAGAAGAATATTCCTACGGGCCAAGCAAACAAAGCTAGGTGGGCCAGTCCAGTCCGTCATCTCGGCACTACGCGTCACATTGGTGGAGACCGCAGCTGTCCAGTTCAGATCGACGCCCCTGTGGGAGCTAGGTGAGTGTAACCGTTCCCTAATGCCTTGGCAGGCACACCCACCTACAATCCAAGACGTCCCCCACGAATCCCACAACACCTTAACCCCAATGCATGAGCCACCAAGCAGACATTCTGGTGGGCACAAAATGACATACGTGCATCACAGCATGCATGCTCCACTACCACAATGTCTACCAAATGTACTTCATCTGTTGCCACCATGATTAATGTTACTGCTACCACTGCTCATATGGCTGCTGCCACTGATGTTGCTATGGCTGCACACCTATGATGAGTGAAGGGCACTTTGTTGCCCCCATGATTGATGCTCCTACCATGGGTGCACCTAAGATAGATGGCGCCAACCGTGCCAATACTACAGTTCCCACATCCAATACTGTCAACCCAAGCACTACATCCATGCTGAAGTGTGCTCTCATCAATGCGCGATCACTCCAGCCCACGTTCTTGATATCCATGACCTTCTCTGTAACTCCAACCTTGACCTACTATTCATCAGCGAGACATGGCTTCACAAAGCCTGTGGCCCAGCCCTCGCCCTACCTGATGGATATACCATTTTTAGACAAGACAGAGGAGCTCAGAAAGGAGGAGGGGTTGCATTGATCGCCAAGCAGTCCATTTACATCAGAAAAATCCAAGGAGACCTACCCCACAACTGTGACTACATGCTCATCAAAATCAACCCCTCACCCAACTGCACTATCACAGCCCACATGACTTACCATCCACTCACAGAATTCAAAGAACTCCTCCACGCCTTTGGGTACAACCTCAAGAAATCTACCATGTCCATCCCCCTGGGAGACTTGAATCTTGGCCTCAACAACCCTGCAGACGTAAATGCGGCATCCCTCGACAATGCCCTCTCCATACTGGGCTTTAAACGAGCAGTGTCAGAACCTACCTATAACAAAGGTCGCACACTAGAGTGGATCTCCCATCACAACTGTGATCTCTCCATCTCCGCCATCACCCCTATTCCATGGTCAGACCATGCAGCCATCCACTTTGACCTCAACTATGCCAGAACATCATCCACCACCTCTACCACACTACTGCCCACCCTCACCAGAATCGCCAAGCAACTCAAAGGAAAGACTACTACCACACCTCCAGGTTCCTGAACTCGTGCATCCATTCACAGACAACCCGGACATCCTCGCCACTACCTACAACTCCATCTCTCAAGACTCTAAGAAAAGCGAAAACCTTAAAACAAACCAACTCTTGGTTCACCCCGGAACTCCTACAGCTACGCACAAAAGTTCATCAGCCCTCTCAGCCTGGCAAAGCAATCCAAGCGACATCACCAAACTGACTTTGAAAAATACAGCTAAACAATACAAAAGCGCCATCATCTCAGCCAAAGCCAACTCCTTCAACTCCAGGATAGCCAACGCCAAATCTGGCTCCAGGGAAATCTTTGCCAACTTCAGAGAATTGGAAACGCCCAACACAACACCCTTACCAAAGACAAAGATTGGTGCAATAAAATCCAAGATGCCATGCTCAACAAACTGAACACCTTACAAGAAAAAAATCATTAGCCACCAAAAAGCACTAAAACAACAACTATCGTACTTATAACAAAAAGCACAAGCGGAAATTCCATCTTTCTCATTCCAGAAAATGAAAAAACAGGACGTCCTAGCTATGCTTAATTCGATCAAGCCATCCAACTGTAAAGGTGACTCATGTCCTGTCCAGCTCATTAAAGACAGCGCTCCCGCACTAGCACCCTTCTTCACCGCCTTCATCATTGCTTCCTTCAAATCCAACCAAGTGCCCTCCTGCCTCCAAAAAAGCCTGGGTGCATCGGCTGCTGAAGAAACTCACACTGGATCCAAAAACACCAGGGAACTACGTGCCCATCACTACGGCACCCTTCCAACTGAATCTTGGATAAAGCAGCGTACCTTCAAGTCCAGAAATACCTGGAAACGTATCACCTACTAGTTCTCCGACAGTCAGGCTTTCACCCTAACCATGAAACAGACTGCTCTTTTGGACCTCAAGAACCAAATAGATGAACTCAGGGACGCAGGCAAACCTACCCTCTTACTACTTCTTGACCTATCTGCGACCTTCGACCTGGTCGACCACGACCCCCTTTGCCACCATCTCTCAACTGCTGGCAACTTCTCACCCAATGCTACGGCATGGATCTACTCCTTCCTCACTGGTAGAGCGATGAAGGTCTTCTCAGACCAAGCCTGCGCCCAACCCCACCTAATCAAATGTGGAGTTCCTCAAGGGTCTTGCATTTCTCCCACCTTGTACAGCCTCTTCACAGGGTCACTAACTACCTAGATTCCATGGGCATCACATACACCAATTATGCTGATGACACGCAGGTCCTCATTCCTCTCACAGGAGATTACGAGGCAGACCAGACAACCCTCAACGCCATCTACGCCACCATCCAGTCTTGGATGGCTGAAAACTGGCTCTGTCTGAACAATGAAAAGACCGAACTCCTACTCATTGGCTCTCCGGACACAATCCGAAAGATGGGTTCACAATATAACTTCTTTCTCATCAACAACACTCGCATCCCTATATCTATCAGTCAAAACACTGGGAGTATATCTGGATTCGAATCTCACCATGACTGGACAGTTGAACGCAATATCCTCAGCAGCTGCCTACCACTCAAAACTTATCACAGCCGCCAGACCATTCCTAACACAACAAAACTCCCTCTCCATCGCCAGAGCAATCCTTGGATCTCGCCTTGACTACTGCAAAGCTCTCCTACTAGGCACGTAAGTAAAGAACATCAGGAAACTCCAAACAGTGCAAAACAATGCCCCCAGAGTAGCCGCAGGCATCTCCAGGAGAGATTATATTTCAGCCACGAGGAAATCTGTCCATTGGGTTCCCGTTAAGGAACGTATCCTCTTTAAGTCTCTGGTCCTTAACAATAAAGGTCTCCATGATACTGCACCCTGGTACCTCTCTGATTCTCAGTGCCCCCTCGAACAGACTCACTAGATCCAGCTACACCAACTGTCTTGCCATCCCCAAAAGCCTCAAAGCCCGGGCAGGCGGCTCAAGCTTCCCGGTGATAGCAGCTACCAACTGGAACCTGCTCCCTCCCACAATCGGAAGCATTGAATCCCACGCTGCCTTCAGAAAAGCAATCAAAACAAGACTGTATAACTCCTAGTCAGGATTTCATTGTTAGGCACTTGCTACCTGTAACCCATGCATTGCCATGTACATTTTGTAACTAAGACACTTTCTTGAAACAGTGCCTCGATGCCTCCGGGCTGCTGGGCGCTTTACAAATACAAAAATAAAGAAACTAAAACTACTGGGTGGATTTACACCAAATTTATAAAAGCATACTTTCGGACGAAGCCGCCGCTCCTGGCGCAAATTTGGTGAACATCCATCGAGTGGTTTGGGCTGTAGGCGTGACCAAATTTATTTGCGTTTATGGGAAAACCACACATTTTGGACCCCACTCCGCCCCCCCAGCATGAAACCTCACCTAACTTCGCAGAATAAATCTGACTGGCCATATGTTTTTTGCAAAGTTTCGTGAGGATTCATCCTGGGGATGGGTGAAGTTATAAGCCGCCCAAAAGGTGCTCCAAACTGCAGAACGGAGTATTATTTGTAGAACACTCCAAAATAAATAAGTAAAATAGAGATGCGATACGTCCTATCAGGAAAATAGGACAAGACGATCGCAGAAATTGTGCACACGTGTTTGGGAGTTTGAAGAAATATCAGTGAAATATATATTGACGTGTTTTTATTAGTGGTGCTAAAATAGGTTGTAAGCGGGGGCGTGGCTCTGTGCTGCCGCGATCGGCATGACTTCCTAGGAGCGCCTGCTTGGCCCATTGCGCCGCACTCAACATCGCCGCTTCCAAGCCCCGTTAAGAGCTGCAATTGGAGCATATTGTGCATGAAACCTTGCATCAGCGTTCGCTCGACTAGGTCCTTGCTCCGATGCTGATTTGCCATGATTCGGCGCACTTTCCCATTTGGGACCCACTAGACACCAAGATGGCGGCCGCCATCTCATCCAGCAAAGAACCATGGTGAGGGGGAGGAGCAGGCGAGCTAAAGCAGCCGAAGCTGCCAAATTGTTCTCAGCTCACCTACCCACACTGTTGTAGCCCATCCAGCACCTTCATCCAGAAGCCCGATGTCGGTGACCCTCCACCCGGCATCTGTCACCAACCCGGAGGCACCCCGGCGCTGAAGTAAGGAACCGCCACGTATAGTGCCAGCTTAGATCCGCAGCCCCGGTGCCCCTCACACATACTTACCTCCATGTGCCCCGCGATCCTTCTCTCTTCCGATCTGGACGAGGACTCGACAGCCTGCTGCATCTGCGGTCCCGGCTGTGTGTGATCTGGTCTCGGCTCCTGGGCTGCACCGTGTGAGGACGAGGGAGCGGTCCGCGGGTACCTGCCTGGAGCCTCCCGGCCCCTTCCCGACAGCTACTACTCCTGCTACAGTGACCTGCCTGGTGGCCCGGAAGGCAGGCCCTGCATGCAAGCGGCACCTTGCGGTGTTCCCGAGTGGCCCGGCCGCACAAGTTTCTCCGAGTACCATCCCCGGACGGGGCGCCCGGCCAAATAGGCCCATGGCCTACCTACACTGGGCAGTCAAACCTGAAACTATTCAGCCAGCCGATGCAGCAAGCCCCCATCTGGCTACCCGCACGCAATGCTTTTTACGGCCCTTCCAGCTTGCAGCTCATCTGAATTGCACGACTGTGGCCCTCCGGTACATCCCGGGGGCCCAAGACTCACTGGAAAGGGCTACAGCAAAATCTACACAAGGTGAGGAGCAGGAGGGAATAGAGGTCACCGCTTGAGCCCACAAAGCCACCAAACCTTATATCAACCTGGACCCCAGACTGTACCACCGTCAGGCACCACTAAAACTACTCGTACTCGTCCGCATCCCCAAACCTCTCCCCTCCTGCAACTCATTTCCTCACCTCTTACCAGGGCCCACTAAATAATACACTGAACTCCATCTCGGTCAGCAATAGGCAGGATATATATATTCTCATTCCTCATCCCTCGCCTGAGAAACCACAACGGACCCTGGTGGAGTGGGAAATAAGAGCCGGCTCCCGAGGTCTTCTTATGTGAAACGAAATCGGAAGCTCCCCGCAGTGAGAGAGCTGGCACCCAACAGAGGCAACATTTCAAAAAGCGGGAAGGCATCCAAACAAACGGACATCGCCGCCTTAATGTCTAACTCATCTGCCGAAAGATCCAAAAAGGGGGACCCGCCAGAGGACTCTAGCAACATCATCACACTCACTGCACCTGCTAGCAGCCCATAATGGTCACTAAAGCCGATCTTCAAGACCTACTATTGGCACTGACCAAATAAATCCAAAAAAGCACGGAAGAAGTCACAAAGAAAATCTACTCTCTGGACAAGAGGGTAGGGGAGGTAGACTGCCGAACTGGAATCCGAGGTCTGTGACCAAAGATTTGAAAATGAGCAGGATAGGAACAGAATTGAAGCCTTAGAAGCGAGATGCAACCTCCTAGAAGCAATACAGCAGGATGCAGAGAATCGATCCCGAAGAAACAAAATCCGCCTACGAGGGATCCCATCCTCCATCCCAGATGCAGAGCTAATAAGTTATGTCTCGGATCTACTGAGGTTCATAATCACCCTCCCGGATAACTCGCCCCTGGAACTGGATTGGGTGCATACAACAGCCCGAGAAGGAAATCCACCTTTCCCCCGGATGTCCTAGTTAGGGTCCACTTTTTCCAACTTAAAGAGGATACCATGCGCGAGGCGAGGCAAATACGCCAAATCACCTTCCAGGGGTCCACAATTTGCTCTATCAAGACTTGGCGAGCTCCACACTTCAGAAACGAAAACCCATACGGTCATTAAGAGTGGTTGCGCGAAAGAAAGATCCCATACCACTGGGGGTTCACGACCTCGGTCAAATTCATGTGGGAAGGGGCTCAGAAACAAATCCAGTCCCTAAAAGAGGCGGACAAACTCATGGGCCTCAGGAGAAGAGATGGGGAATCGGAAGCCAAAGAACCAAACCAACTCCCTCCAAGAAAGCCCCCAACAGGAGAATGGTCAAAAGCTAGCAGACGACGCAGACTCCGGGGGCCCCCCCAAGAAAGACTCCAACCCGGGATGATTAAGCATTACAGACTCTCGAGCCCTGGGCAACAACCCTCTTCATGACAATAAACGAAAGGTAGGAATTACACAATCGGTAATGAGACAAAAGACTTACAACAATGAAACCCTCAGCGAAAAATGCACATAACTACACTAACAGTGCGGGAGCAACGTTCAAGCTCCAACATAGTTCATTTAGGCGGCCCAGTTGGCCAACGTTCAGCGCAATGGTGCCACCAGTTTCCCAGTGGCAGTAGGATGACAGTTCTCCTACAAGTTCAATTTGGGGATGGGAGGGGCGGTGGAATGAGTTACCAAAGGATAAATCCAAAGCTGGGAGCACCAGCTCGCCCAAGGACCGGACTCCCATTCACTATCGCAACATATCGCAACAGCAGCAATGCATAGAGAACACCAACGTAGCAAGTTCACTTATCTATCAAACACACAGCTCTCGGCGGGGGACATACCTAAAGCAGAAATAAGAGGATGGCTGACGCAAGCGAGGTAGTAATCCTCACATGGAACGTCCAAGGCCTGAATTCACCAAGAAAGCCCAAATCAGTGGAACATAGACTGGGGAAACATCGTACTCCTCCAAGAAACTCACTTGCTGCAAGAATATGAACACCGGGTGAGATTCAACAGGTATAAAAAGGCTTATTTCACCTTGTCTGGAACGAAGAAAAGAGGAGTGGCAATTCTACTGAGTGACAGTTCCGATATCAAAAATCACAATAAGAGGAGACCCGGAAGGACGCTTCCTCCTACTCAAGGGCCTCTTCGAAGAACTCACCATCACCATTGTTAAAATCTACGTCCCTAACACGTCCCGAGCCAGCTTCATCTCAAACCTAATCCCGACCATCCTGGCTTTTCGCGAAGGACACCTGTTGATGGGCGGGGATTTCAACTGCATGCCAAACCCACAACTGGACAAAACTTTGCCCCCCACAAATACAGACTTTGCGCAAGCACTAGCAGTAGGTAAACTGCTCAGAGAAACAATCTGTCGATGTCTGGAGGTTATTCAATGGAACCTCAAGAGACTATACTCACTACTCCTGTGTACAAAAAGGTTTCTCAAGATTAGACTTAATTCTACTCTCTGTAGCACTATTCCCATGTCTAAACAAGGCAGAAATTCACACCTGCATGATGTCTGACCACGCCCCAGTATCCGCAACACTAGCTATATCGGGGCAAAAACATCCTATTCAGAGACGCTGGAAACTGAACGACTCCCTACTACTAGATGAGTGTATCAGAATGGAAGTAGAGGAAACAATCTCCAATTATTTCAAAGAAAACACAACAGAGTACTCACCCATCAACATCATTTGGGACGCTATGAAAGCGGTCGTCAGAGGGTCACTAATCGGCGCAGGGGCGGAACAGAGAAGAATCTCGAACATCGCCTCAGCCAAGTTGGAGAAGGTAGGAGCCAAGCTGAAATCCCGCAACTCCAGAAAAACAGAAAGAGCCCTGAGGAAAGCCAAAACAGCACTAGAAATGCACTGCGCTGACCGAACGGCCAAATCCCTAGCCTTCACGAGGCAGTTTTATTACAGTAAAGGAAATAAGGCAAACAAAGTTCTAGTGCAAAAGCTGAAAAAGATTTGCAGCCAAAACAACATCCTCAAACTATTGGGAGCAGATGGAAAATTGCATTACTACGAGACTAAGATCAACGAACTAACGAAATACCATAAATCCATAATGTCCGGAAATCCCACAATACTAGTCAGCCTGCCAGAAAATCTGCGCACCATACCCTCCCAACATCCATCCCAGCTGGAATCCCTAGAATCACCCATCACCACCGAAGAAATCACCAAAGCCATTAAAACTCCCAAACCCACTGCCCCAGGCCCAGATGGACTATCTGCAAACTTGTACAAGAAATACGCCAGGATTTTAGCACCCCAGGTGGAAGCCCTATTTAACTCCTTCCTGTCCTCAAAAACGGTCACTGGGTCAATGGCGGAATCGCTCCCAGTTCTGCTACACAAACCCGGGAAAGACCCTGAACAAGCTACCTCTTACCGCCCGATTACACTTTTGAACAATGATGGCAAGATTTTCGCCAAAGTGCTGGCTGGAAGGCTAGGACCGATTCTGCCAATCCTAATTGACCGTGATCAAACAGGATTCATCCCCGGGAGAGGGACCCACGACAACATCAGGAGAACGATAAACATCATTGAAAGCGCCCACAAACTGAAGGTAGGAATGGCCGTTTTATCCTAGGCTCACACAAAGCCTTCAATTTGGTGGATTGGGGATATATCTGGCCTATCCTCGGGCATTTCGGCTTGGGTCCAAATTTTACCACTTGGGTAATGGCTAATTATCAAACTCCCACCACACAACTGCAGGTTAATGGCACCAGGTCCGGAGCAATACACATATCCAGGGGCACTAGACGGACAGGGATGCCCACTCTCTCCCCTAATTTTCACCCTATCCATGGAGCCTTTCACAGAAAAAATCGGGCAAAACATCAGAATAAGAGGGTTAACTGTGGGAGGTGAAGAATACAAAATCGCACTGTATGTGGACGACGTATTAATAACAGCGTCAAACCTGGCACCATCCCTGGGCGCCCTATGGGAAGAGATCAAAGAATTTCGGGGCTTTATCAGGGTTCAGTGTAAACCTGGACAAATCCTCAGCCTTAGCAATTAACCTCTCCAAGCAAGAAAGAGACGCCCTCAGCCCCCTAATGCCGATCCCATGGGTGATGGGAGCAATCGAATAACTCGGGGTACATATCCCTAAAGACCCATCACGTTTGTACTCAAGCAATGTCCCATAATTGATCAAAGAACTCCAAAACGACCTCAAAAGGTGGAAGCCCCAGGAGATCTCCTGGTTTGGGCAGATTACCACCATAAAGATTAACCTAATCCCTAGGTGGCTTTACTACTGCACAGCATTGCCAATCCATATACCGGGCCCCTGCCCTGACAGCCCTGCAAAAGAAAATTCAGGAATTTGTATTTGGGGGGGGGGGGACCTTGCATAGGCAAACTTATAATGAGAAGGGGGAAAGCACAGGGAGGGTTTGGAGTACCCGATTTGGCCAGATGTACCTCAGCAGCGCAATTATCACACGCATTTTCCTGGGTACAAGAAGCTGATACCCCGAAATGGACACAACTCGAAGAGGCCTGGTGTCCGGTCACGCCTTCAGATCTCCCACACCTACCAAACATAAAACCACAAGCAAACAGCGGCCCCCTCTCGGCAACAATCACAGTGGTCCGCTGTTGGAAAGCAGCAGCCCAGAAATGGGGCATCCGAGAAGCTCTGGATTTGAAACAATCCCGACTTCACACGAGGCATGTCTCCGCTCAGCTTCCAGCCCTGGAGGGAAGGCGGCCTGCAAAAATATGAGCGATGCAAATCAAAATTTGGAGTCGATGAGCGGGAAAGATTCCGTTATGCCCAAATGCGGCACTGGCTGTCCCATAGGGGGATCCAGGAAAAATGCTCCAGAGAACTAACGGCGCTGGAATTATCCTTAACGCCAACCAAAAGAGGTAGAACATCGTCCCTTTACCGACTCTTAGACAGGGGGCAGATCCCTCCAAAAAAGTAAGATACATGCTTGAATGGGAAAAGGACCTGGGGCGAGAAATAGAAGTTGAAGAATGGGAGAAAATATGGGCTAGACTGCACAAAAGCTCACATTGCATCACAAACACTCTGCTACAGATATGTCACCCTGGCTCAAATCAACAGGGCCAATTCGAACATTCCCGGAAAATGCTGGCACGTTTGCCCTAGCCCAGGCTCATTATTCCACATGGTTTGGACTTGTCCGAAGGCGGAGGCATACTGGAATGAGGTAATAAAACACATCAAGGAAATCTCCGGTCTCTCCATCTCCTGGTATCCGGGAATCATCCTTCTGGGCGAAAGAGGAGGAGGGGCACTCCCAATCTCAGGACAAATTCCCTGCCTATGCATGCACCTACTCCTAGCTGCAAAAATTGCAATGGCCCGATTGTGGAAAAATGAAGGAGGACCCTCTGTGGCACTTT
The DNA here is from genome assembly GCF_040938575.1 of Ambystoma mexicanum. Taxonomy (NCBI): domain Eukaryota; kingdom Metazoa; phylum Chordata; class Amphibia; order Caudata; family Ambystomatidae; genus Ambystoma; species Ambystoma mexicanum. The sequence continues at coordinate 154,964,024 of NC_090941.1, read as the reverse complement.
GGTGGTCCGAATCTTGGGACATAGCTGTAGCCGAAAAGATTACTGCAATTAGATCAGGCTCGCCGAACAGAGCCTTAAACATATGGGACCCATTTATGGACTACGCCGCTAAATTTCCAGCTCTCACCAGAAGGCCTCCATTAACTAGATGGCTCCAAAGTAGCCTGCTTTACTAAACTATAGACTCAAACAAGACCAACCCAGAATACGGGTTCCTGCCTCATCACCGCGAACAGAGAGGGTCATGGACGAAAACTATCAGGTCACCAACATTCCCCTCCCCCGCCAGATATCATGAGAAACATTATCTTAACATGTCCATTGATCACTGAATTGTAGTTGATGTTGTGCTCATATGTAAAACCCAATAAAATGTTATGAAAAGAAAATAGGTTGTAAGCTTAAAAGCGCTAAGAGATATAGTGATACAATTTGACAAAATTATTAGACCCTAGAAAAGCAAGCGATTTGTTCCAATCAAACCTAGGAGTGTAATATTTGAGGAAAATAAAATATTATTTTTAAACTATCAAAAATAGTAACAGGATAGTACAAATTGATAGAAAACATAAATGAAGAGATAAAATGGGTATTGATGTATAGGCTTGGAAATTTTTTGAAGAAATTGTTTTTGGGAAATAGGCAGCGATTGATGGTGCTGGCCCGAACTGGTTGTTGTAGTGTGATTAAATAATAAACGGAAAAAACCCAGTAAGTATTGACTGTTAATAATGACTTGTCATCATGGGGGACACTTCTTTTACATCTATGCAGGACATTACCAAGATACACAAGTACCACGCTGAGTGGGTAAAAGACACTACTAATAAAACTTTTGCCATGGCCTCAAGAAGGCTCATTATCAAAAACAGTACTGCAACACAACATATTTGAATGCTACATATGCGGGGAAGCAGCTACAGAAAAGGTTAGCTCTTTTAGAACTATGGAAGGTGTATCGGAGTAAGAGAAAATACCTGCCTGAGAAGGAGTGGATGCTCAATCAGCATAAAGTGTACATACCACACTCTGCTCCTCCTTTCTCCTCCTAAAAATAATAGTACAGCAGAAGACAAACAGGGAATCTATCATCTAAAGGAATTAAATGCAGCGGCAGGATATGGTAATCCGAAATATGCACCTCCCACTTATAATAGTGAAGACAGCATGGAAGAAAGTAAGAATAAAGAACGTAAATATATGGCCACATGCGCTGAACATAAAGAGCATGATAAGAAAAGGGACAGGCAGGTAGAAATAGAGGAATTCAGGAGACCAGAAAGAAAGACAAAGCAAGTGGAATGATAATGGTACAATACGAATGGATGGGAGGACAGATACTACTTAAATTAGACGGAAAGGGCATTGACGATGTTAAAGAGAAGAAAGCGAGGAAAGAGAAAAGAATGAAGAGGAACAAGAGAGGGCCTACAAGAAAGAGAAAGAAAGATGGGGAAACGAAAGGAAGGACAGAGAAGGTGCATGAAGAACCGAAAAAAGAGAATAGAAGAAAAGAAAGGTGAAGAAATAGAAGCCCAAAGATTGAAAGCACGTAGGTTGCAAAAAGGCGAGAGGAAGAAGAGAAAAGAGATGAGAAAGAAGGAATGAGACAAAAAATGATGAAATAGATCAGATTGTTAATAGAAGTAGCGAGAGTGATGGAAGGGAGCGTGAACAGCGCTGCAGGGGATGCCGAGAATACATACATGGGTCGATCAGCATGAGGGAGAAGGCATAGGGAAAAGGATTGGGGCTTTATATAGACAATTGAGCGAAAAGGGTGGTTATAAGGCTATGGGGAACGTCGCAGGATCTCCACCGAAGGAAATGGGAGGTAGAGCAGTTAATACATTGATGGACTAACATAGACCGCTGTCCAATAGTAGACTAGAGCTTGATGAGGAAAGGGATAATAGTCCTACTAGTTGGGGTATAATGATGTCAGACGAAAAGAGGGTGTAGAATAAGGAAGTGCAGAGAGAAGGCTAATGCAGTTTTTTTCTCAATAGATCCAGACATGGAAAGGGGTAAAATGGTCGGATTTGGAGGACCCAAAAGAAAAAAACACCATAATCTATCCCATATTCTGAACAACCGCCAGCACGTTCGTGTGGTGCAGGAGATATGTCCCCACCTTATGTAAGCAGGGTAAGGTCACTGTCATCGAGAAGACGATATAGCAAACTAGCCCCACATGGAAGACACGAAGTGCAGGGGGACATGATTTTGGACCAGGATTTACACTATTCCCGTTATTAGAGAAAGGGAGAGGATGACCACAATATATTCCGTGGCCACAAATGGAGAAAGAAAATGTGAAATTTAAATTACCTAGTTTACTGTGGGATTTTGGGGAAATGGATTTGTGTTTGAAAGAGTGACAGCGGGAATGACAGTAGCAGTGGGTGTTGTAAAAAGCCTACTGAGCTATTCTAGGAGGGTGAGCAGATGACATTTGGAGACCAGCAGGATATGCGAGTGTAACAGCACAGAAAACGACACATGGCAGAGCGCCATTTAATAATTGCAGAGCAGAGATATGGAAGGCGCTTAGAGTACAATAGCCTGACACGTCGGACATAGGTGCGATTATGACAAGGCAAATGAGCGAGGATGAAGATCCTGTTCCTTTCATTCAAGAGATTCAAGAACGTTGGTGGCTAGAGACGAGAGAACCGTGGGATAAAACAGTGACATTATTTTATTATCTATTTACGTCAAAGACTGCCCAAGCCAGTGCAATGGCAGATGAAGAAACAGGTAGGGATGGAAGCGAAACCATGACCAGAAATACAGTTGACTATTGTACATCATTGTCAGTTGTTGCAAGAGGAAAATAAGAAAGCTGAGAATAGAAAGCAAGAGGAAGCAGCTTTGGTCCAGAAGAAATTGTCGAAGTTTGCTATAGAATGTGCAGTATTGACTAGTAGTGAAGGCCTGGCCACACACAAATTACAGTCGGCAGGGCAAAGCAATGTAGTGCACCCTATGGATCTGAGTGTGTACAACTTTTGGCTGCGAGGTAGAGGGAATGGACATAGAGGACGAAGCGGATTTCTTAAGGAGAGGAGGATTTAATGGGGGACAACCACAGCAATGTTGGAATTGTGGGAGAATAGGACATATAGTCTGAACATGTAGAAGAAGAGGAGGAGGCATGCAACAAAACTGGCAAGCTCCAAGAGGAGGGATGGGCTATTCTCCGTAGTACAATACAGAACCGGCATATTATGCCCAAGATCACATACAATATCAGAAGATCACATACAATATCAGACAGTACGCCACAAATACAGTAAACGCAACAGATTTCACAGCAAACAGTCGCCACAAGGGCAACTACAGCAAGCACCCATGGAGGCAACAGACACAGAGACTACAGTATGCACCATTGCAATAAGCAACAGTGCCACAATGGAAGGCAAATGCCCCACGAGCATCCACACCTAGGAAAAGGGAGTGTGACCGTGGTAGTAGGAAATCCGATCATGGGTACTGAGATGAATTTATATCCACATTAGGACAGTCCACAGAGCGACCTGATTTGTTCAGTACTATCAGTGACCGCGGACCCCCAAGTGGAACCAAGGGTCAGGGTAACGATGGTAGGTTTCTTGAAGACACTGAAGCGACTCATTTATGTGTTGGAGAGGGAAAATACCCAATGTCTGGCATTGTCATGATTGCGCAGGGATTCTATGGGGCTACAATTTTTGTTCCTTTTACTGATGAGTTGCCGCTTTCTATAGGTGAACATGACCTATCAATACCACTATTGTACTCTTGGCAAAGACCTGTTAACCTATTAGGACTTCGCTTGATGACAAAACTTAACATGATGGTATCTTTTACTGACAAAGGGGTAGTGTGTTCCACTCCAGGGATACATTACATGAATGTAAGAGTTTGCCATAAACATGATTAGTTGTATTTTTGCATTTCGGCTACACGTTTCCAAGTAGCTGTTGTACATATGGCAATACTGCAGGTGGAAGAGGTATTGCACAAGCAGGGCGCCACCTTTACACAATTACGTCTTTTATATCGCTGAGGGCAAGCCAGTAGCTGAAGGGCAAAGCGTAGTTGCATAAGTGGGAGGAATGGTGTCAGTGAGACATGCACAAAATATGGTGTACACGGCACCAAGGTATGAATTCGCTATTCATAAATGTGGCCATTTCTTGTCAGGGTTGGTACGGTAAAATGTAAGCACCCGTAGGTGGTCAAGGGAGTCCAGTTAGTGCTACTACCCCCATGCCAGCTTTAGTATCCTACCAACAGTCAGCCAGACATGCTTTCAACTCAGCCTAAAATTGGTTTATTAAAATTGTTGGTTGGTAAAATTAAAAAAGTATTAGGAGATAATTTGCAAGGGGGCCCTGAATTTTTGACTGTCTAGGGCCCCCACAGGGTTTAATCCATCCTTTCTTATATGGAGAGAGGAGGCATAGGGTTTAGTACTTTGGGACTCTCTGGCGCTTTAATGGGCAGGCATCCTCTCGAGCGACGAGACAATGCAGTTGGTTGGGGCAGGTCAATGGCATGTGGGCCAACTTTTTAGCTATGAAGGCAGAGCCAAACTTCGATTTCACTATGGGGATAGACTTTCTCATAATGAATAAAGCAAGAAAGCTGTACTGAAACCCCAAGGCGAAGCAAGACATTTAGATGCATATTTAGCAGCAGAAATTGGAAACAAAGACATAAGATTGCAGGCAGGCCTAAACATAGAACATCTCAGCAACAGTCACCTTACCTGCTGAGCTTTCTTGGCTGCATTTGCCTTTGATTCTCTACTTCTCCTGCATCTGCAAAACCTGCATCTTTGGTCTGTCGCCAGTGATCCCCCAATGAAGGCTTAGGTGCAGTGGAGTAACTTTGCTGAAAATGTTGGGGGAGCGGGTGTGGGGTTGGCCATGACATATAAAGGAACGGGGCCCTGCCAAATGGGGGGGGGGGCAAAATGGTGTGCCACGAAAGTTGGGGGCTGAAGGGGGGGGGGCAAACATCCTTGCCCCTGCCTAAAATGACACCCATGCTGAGGTGATGCGGCGGCCTTTCCAGTTTGAAGTGAGCAGCACTTGCTAATTTTGCAAGATGCGTGCTAAAACGTAAGCAAGCCTGAGCCCAGCGCGAGAGAGCCACACGCCCTGCTGCGCCCAGCAATGAGGGAAAGTGTGGCTTGAGGAATCTCCAGGAGGCAAAATGACACTCCTACCCACCTTGTTCAAGTGGAACTCGAGGGGGTTTCCTTTTTTGAGTTCACATTTACTAAGGGAATACATGTTATTCATAGTCTTTTGGTTTGTTTCCACGGATTTGACATTGTACAAGTAGAAAACCTTCTCTCCAACCCCCTGCCCCACACCCAAGATTCCGTAGAAAGTTATGGATTCTGTTGATAGTTGTGGGCTGTCTTCGATTGCCACCTGGTGGCCAATCATAGGCGTGCAGGCGAAGTAGCGAAATAAACGGCTGGTGCAATCCGGTTATTAGCAGTAATGCTGTAGCATTTATTAACACGTTCCCGCTAGGATGTTGCGGCAATCGAATGTTTCAAAATAAGTTATTCCGCTTTGGGAAAGGCTTTTATTCTTAAGATTCCCCTTAAATGCCATGACTATGCTTTCATCAGTGTTTACAGATGCATGTTGTGGAATTTATATAGAAAAATACAGGTGTAACCGTGAACCAATTTATCGTCTTTTGTATTTTACTGTTTCCATTATCTTCCTGAAGCATTTATTATCAAAGATGTTTATATATCTATAGCACTTCCTACAATAAAGTGCATTAATGCATTCACATGAGCTTGTATTGACCTAAAAAAAACCACCGCAATGTAAACACACAATGTATTAATCCATGTAGAAAATCAATAGCTCGATAATAAACACCAAAGTCCTAATTATTTCACTATACAAACATAGCAAAACGGACAACACATTTTAGCAAACACACTTAAAAAATGCATCCGTAAAACAACAGGATATGTCTGTCAACTCGGAAAGGGCACCAGGAATTGCCCCTCATTCACCAGAAAATACAGTTTCACATTCTAATCCACACATTAAGAGTAACATATATTTTCAGATTACAAAAACAAACGTGAACGAACTGAGTCATTAAAACAATTAAAAATGCGTAAGACAATCGGCGAAAGATGCCTACTTCAAACCTTTGGGGATTTATATAGTGCATCCTTCACTGGGAAGCAGAAGAGCACAGTGCAACAACCAGCTGCAATGACATGGAGCAGTTGGAAGTCTAGCCATTTCAGAGGCTAGACTAGACGCAAGGGTGCACAACTTGTTTCGCATTCCCGTAAAGGCCGAACTCTCCATGGAAATGAGCGGGTAGTAGGGGCATCGGTGCACGAATTGGAGTAACAAAACTGAGTTGTAATGTTTACTTTTCTAATGTAACAGATGATAAATTCCCTTTAAATTCCATTTGCAGTTTGATTTATTTGTATTATCAGACTGCATTCATGTGTTTAACTAGAAGTAAAACTGCACAGATCACGATGCAAAGAGCATTTACTGGAATCCCGTACAAACCAATCTGCGAAGTGTTCAGGATTTCCTTTCTGACTGGCATGAACAAGGTTATGCGCCTGCAATAGTTATCGGAGGTGAGTTTATTCAACCTGCCCTGAACTGAATGGTAAGTGAAGAGAAACATTTAAGGTTCACAATCCTGCTTATTAGGTTATGGTGTCACAACTTGGAGGATCCAGTTGGGTTTACTTTTTGGATAAGTGGCGCCTAATTAACTAATGGTTATATAAAGGGTGATAATCTTCCTGCCCCGACTTGGCACTGTAACCAACAGGTATCGTTTATCGATTTGTATATGGTCTACTCCTATACTATTCGATAGATGTAAGCCCTTTTGTATGGAAGCTTCATCTCAGAAAGATCCTAACTGGTTGAGAGCAACTTTAGACATGGGCATAGCTGAAATGGACCATTCAGGTGACACTGGTAAATGCCCCATCTCTGGTCAATGAGATCATATACGTTGGCATGAAAGGATGGCTAATCAAAATTTGAAGGTCTATGACGGTTTTTTCAAACTACAACTAGAGGTTTTCCCCAGACACAAGTATTCATATAGACCAATGCCTAAAATGAATAATTATCATGCTCACTGTTACGATGGGAAAGCTCTCATTAAAGAAAAAAGAATTGCGCTCTCAATCGAGAAACCATAAAATGCCCATTCTGATCCTACCGTCTAAGCATCTAAAGCAAACACAAAAAAGTGCTTGAAAGATGTTTTATTCTACACAATGAAAGCCAGAAAATGCTAAAAATCCTACTAAATAAAATAGTGTGGAATTTTGTTATTTTATGAATATGGTGGGAATTTTTCAACCCTAATGCTTAAATCCTATTTCAGGGGATGCTTGGACACTGCATTATTTTACAGTATATGGGCATCCTAAGGTTGAGTACAAATTTAACATTTCTTGTGTAATTTCTAGGCGTTATTTGTCCTTTGACCTTGTAACTGTTCTTAAACTGATGAAAGATGGTTTTATTTTACCAAATGTTACATTTGACCGAATTTGGCCAGTAACATTCCATCAAATTAAACCGAACAATTAGGCTAATCCATAACGAACATGTGGAGCAGCGGTTGCGGGGGTATCCCCTGCTCCCTAAGTTGGGCACATATTAGCCTTGAGGGGGCCGGGGAGGGGGTTGGAGAGGTGTCCCCCGCTTCCTCAATATTGGAGGCTTGGGACCGAAAAAAAAAAGAAAGGACCCTGCTGCTTCAGATCCGACCCGTGTTGGAGGGACGGATCTGACGCTGCAGAGCTGAAGTGGACCAGGCGCGAGATAACACGTAAGTGGGGGGTAGAGAACGAAACATAAATATATATATATATTTTTTTAAACCTTCAAAGCTGTGCCGCATGCAACATCATACAATATGATGTTGCATGTGGTCAGCTTTTGTTCGATCTATTTTTTTAGACTGATTTTAATTATTTTTTTTCGGTCAAACATACCCAAACCAGCAATTCACGTGCACCACATCCAGATCCAATTTGTGTTAAGGGGTTTCTCCAGCATTGGATCTTTCATGGATTCACATGCTTAGAATATTCCCCGTCGTCCGGCTGGGAACCCTCGGTACATTTATAAAGGCGTTTCCCATAGGAAAAATTTCGACACTTCTGTGTCCTATCTACGTCGTTTTGGGCCGCTTACACATGACCCAATAGGACGTAGCGGTATAAATGCCCCGCCCCCTCGGCTCCCTTCAGATTTCAACCGTCTTCCAAAGTAGTGGGATAACATTCCACGAGGGAATCTTCGTTGAAAATGAAAACTTCGTCTTCCTCCTCGTCGAAGGAGAGAAAGGACCTGTCAAGACCCTCAGGTTATCATCCTAGATCATCCTCAAGTCGAGATTCTTCAAGACACAAATCAAGTTCAAAAAAGGCGGTAACGCCTCAAGGCTCTGTGCATCCGCCGGTGTCGTTGACGGAAGTTCGATCGACCTCGCTACCATTGACGCAGATCGTCTCTCCAGGGGTTCCGGCGACGACGACGATCGAGAAATTAGCCTCGTCGACAGGCTCCACAGGAAGGCTGGCGACCGGAGGTGTATGACCTGGTTATACCAGAAACCTTGTTGCAGCAGGAGGTCTTGTCCATTTCATCCGTGTATGACGAACGCGAACATGTGGCTGGGCCTGACTCTTTTGAGCGGGGCGAATACCCCAGTTACAACTCTTTTACTCAACCCTCAGGCTGTTTTATCCCTGGAAGTTTTGTCTACATTACAAGTCTTGTTGAAGAAATTGGATGAAAAGTTACCTCGGGCTGCTGCTCCAGCAAGACCAGTCGACGACGAGCCGGGCCCTTCCCATCGGCCGACTCCTATGGTGTCGACAGCAGCGCCGGCCTGTGAAGACCTTCCATGTCCGCGCCCAGAAGAACTGCCGGAATCCGAGTCAGAGTCCATATCGGATGTATCGTTGTCCCCCTCTAGGGACCCGACCTAGGAGTCGGAGGCGGAGATGGAAGCTCCAAGAAGCCCAGCCCAACCGTCACCTCTGGATGACATTGGTTCTTTCCACACGATGATGGGTAAAGCTTGTACGGAATTTGGGCTGGGCCAGGAGGAGGAGAAGAAAGACTGTTTTTTGTTCGATCATATGGGAAAGAGGAGAAAATATGTGTTTTCGGTCCCCATTTTAGATCATGTATGGCAAGAGGGGCTACGAACAATGCGTAATCCGTTCTCGGAGCCGGCGATTAAAGGTAGACTGGAAAAGAAATTTAAGGCTCCTGAGTCTACTCCGAAATGTTTGTCCTCTCAACCTTCTCCAGAGTCGGTGGTATCGGCAGCTGCTGTAAGAAAGGCAAGGACTCAACATAAATGCACAACTCCTCCGGAGAACGAAGCCAGGAGACACGATGCCTTTGGCAAGAAGGTATTGTTTGTGGGGGCAACGACGGTGAAGGCGGCCAATTCTCTAGCTATTATGGCGAGATATGACGGAGAGACGTGGCATCGTTTAGCAAGCATACTAGAACATCTGCCGGACGAACATAGAAAAGCTGCAATGTTACTTGCTCGAGAGGGGGAAGAAGCCTCTAATCACTCAATAAATATTGCTGTAGATCTAGAAGAGCCAGGCTTTAAGCAGGTTAACAGAGTGGTTCTGAGGAGATAGGCCTGGCTAAAATGCACCAATTTTCGACCTGAAGTGCAATATAAAGTGTTGGATATGCCTTTTGAAGGGGGCCTCCTTTTTTGGGAGAAGGTGGACGAGGCCTTGAAAGCCATGTAAGAAGACTGACACTGCACGTTCTCTTGGGGTCCTCCAGAGTGGCAGAGGTTTTCGTTTGTTTTGCCCCTTTATAGGAGCGTCAGGAAATTCCCGGTTCTCGTCACCCAGGGAACCGTACTTTCACTAGACCGTCGTACTCCTCTCAAGGCTACAGGAGGGCTTCTCAAACCGCGAGAAGACGTCGAGACAATCAAACCTCAAGAAAAAGGGGAGGTTACTCATCGTCGTCGAAGGACAAACAATCAAAATACCAGCAATGACGAGTTTCAGAACGTCCTGGGAGGCAAGGTATCTCACTGTGTCGATGAGTGGGGAAAGATCACCTCAGACCGGTGGGTATTGGACACTGTGAAGTTCGGTCATCCCTTACAATTCAAAAGCAAGCAGTCGCACATTCCACCAGTGTTTTCGGCTCAACCCCACCTGAACATTTTAAAACAGGAAGTAGTACTTCTCCAGCATGGGGTCTGGCATGGATTCACATGCTCATGAATATTCCTTGTCAGGCTCGGAATCCACGGTAAAGAAAAAATCGGTATCAGTTTCGTTTCTGATCTGTCTTTCTTAGTAGTAACCAATCGCTGGTCTCTGGGTCATACTGCCCCCAGCCAATGACTGCCCTCTCCCCAAGCCCTGCCTCTGGCAGCCATCCTCAGATTTTTACTGCACGCTCAAGTGTTGGGAGTCCTCGTGTTTAGCTCTCGAGCTTTTGCTGCGTTTTCGCGCTTTTTTCAAAGAGAATTTCTCATTTTTCGGTCAAATAGAGCCTCAAGCACCACTGTCTCTACATCTGATTAACAGGGATCCGTGTCGGATTTTTCTACGCCCCTCAAGGGTGAAGATTTCATTGAGTTACGCTTCTTGGAGGAGTCCAGGAGTTTCTGCGGCCTACCCAAACATGGCCTAGGAGAAAGGAAGCTCGACGCCCGGAAAGCTGTTCAGGGTTTGCCCTGGATGCCATCTGCAGAATGTGTTCAAGGAGGACGAGCACTCGAAATGTCTCTACTGCCTTCATGAGGACAAAACGCACATGGAGAAGGACTGTGCGTTTTGCAGGAACATGTCGGAACGGACCATCAGGGACCGACACCTTCGTCTCTCCAACTAGCTGGAAGGAAAGAGCCCGTCAGTTGAGAAGAAGAAGAAGTCCGAGCGATCTTCTAAGTCCTGTGAGGGCGCCCTGGCGACAGTGGCCCAACAGAAGGCAAAGCACTGTGAGTCCGCGGGCACCGGGAGCGCCGAACGGTCAGGCTCCTCGGCTGCCAGGCAGGGAGCATCCTCTCCAGCGTCCTCAACCACGAGCCAATGCTCTGGCCCAGGGAAGAGGAAGGCTGAGAACCCGGCGAAGCTTCTGGAGAGACCCAGTCGAGCTCAAAGGATCCGGCCGAGGGGGAGCGAGGTGGTGACCCTCCCCCCAAGGAGAAGGCCACAGGCCCGCATAAGGTGGCAAAGGCCTTGATTCACCCGGCCAAGGCCTCTATCGAGGAAGTCGCGGCGGCTCTGGCGCAGCCTGTGGAGGCTACACCAGTGGAGGCGACCTCGGGGCCCAGAGTCTCCCTGCCTCTGCGGAGGGAAGCCTCTTTCAGACCCATCGAAAAGACCCCGGTGGAAAAAGAGGGGGGGTGGTGGCCATTGTGGACACGGACACAGCGTCCGAGGAGGAGCTGGTAGAAGTCTTAGAGGGCCTCGACGAGGCCCGTTCCCACGGGAGGGATCCCGACGAAGGGGACGACTAGAGAGATGGCGGCACCGGCGAGGGTCCTAGTCACCCGTCGCTTCCGGAGCCGCAGGACAACTCGGTGGCCATTTTGTTGGCAATACGATCATTATGTTCGGTGTTCTGAGATGAGGACGAGATTGCCCTTACCACCGACAGAGGAACTGGAACCAGGCTCGATGGAGGAGCCAGAGCCAGGCCCGGCGGGAAGCCCCCCGAACAAGAGAAGACGGATCCATCCAGCCCTGCCTTGTCAGCCCTCGCGGCCTACTCAACCTTTGCCCACGCCCCCTGTCCCTGGGGATGACACGGCCACGACGGGACGGAGCTCCCATCGCCCCCAGCCCGGGCCTCCCTGCCCGACGAGATCGGATCTTTCCATGCAATGATCACAAGGGCATCTGAGCTTTTTCAGCTCTGCCCCGAAGAGAAGAAGAAAGGTTTCCTTTACCAACGGCGCGAGGCCAAGAGGAAAACAGTCATCGCCGTGCCTCTGCTGGATGACATCTGGGACGAGGGCCTCACCCTTCTCAAGAATCCGTCTACGATGCCTGCCAAGAGGGATCAGTACGAGAAGAAGTACCGGGTCCCCGCCGCAGCCCCTTTGTGCCTTAGGGCACAACCAACCCTTGACTCGGTCGTCTCAGCGGCGGCCAAGAAGAAAGCGGGGGGGGGGCGGGATGCATCAGCCTCAACGTCAACTTCCCCGCCGGACGGAGAAGGAAAGAAGCTGGACGCAATGGGACGACGAGTTAGATCGGCGGCAACAACGATTAAGGCAGCCAGCTACGACAGGGAGTTGTGGTACAAGAGCGCCCCCCTGTTGCACTTCCTACCGGACGACAAGAGGGCCGAGGCCCTGGAGATCTTGCAAGAAGGCGAAGTGGTATCGGACCACGCAATTATGGTAGCAACGGACATTGCCAACACTGGTTTCCGCCAGATACGCAACAGCGTTTGCCTTAGACGACGAGGATGGCTCAAGGCGACGGATTTCCGGCAGGACGTACAAGCCAAGGTTTTGGACATGCCGTTCGACGGGAACAATCTGTTTGGGAAAACAGTGGATGAGTCCCTCCAAGCCATCAAGGCGGACACAGACAGCTAAGGCCCTAGGCGTTCTCCCGCAACGAAGGCCGTACTTTCGCAGCACCGGAGGCAATCAGGGTGCCTCCAAGGGATTCAGCGGTGGCTCCTCTACGTACCGCCAAGCGGCCCGCTCCTTGTCGCAGGAAGCCTATAGAGGACGAGGCAAGTCGGGTGGACCCAGCCGTCATCGCCAGGGAGGGCAAGGCGTCCTCCAAGCAAGATTGAACCGACCGTGGTGTCGTGCCCCCACTGAAGCAACCCGGTGGGAGGCCGGCGAAGTTCGTCAGCGTGTGGGAGTCCATCTCCACCGACCGTTGGGTGCTGGACGCCCTGGCCCAGGGGCACACCCTTGAATTTCTAAAAAGGTGCCCCCGCATTCCACCCATGGCCAGGAAGGAAAATCACATCCCTCAACTGCTATTGGAGCTAAGGGCGATGCTAAAAAAAGGTGCCATCCAGCTCGTCCCGAAGAGGCTCCGGGGCTCCAGGGCTCAGGAGTATACTCGAGGTACTTCCTCGTGAAAAAGAAGACAGGAGGATGGCGCCCCACCCTGGACCTGCAACGACTGAACAAGTACATCAAGGCACAGAAGTTCCGGATGGTCACCCTCCAGCACGTGCTGGGACAGCTGGAGGAGGGCGATTTCCTGTCATCGTTGGATTTGGAGGATGCGTACTTCCACATTCCCATTTTAAAAGGACACCGAAGGTTCCTCAGGTTCGTGGTCCAAGGATGGCACTACCAGTTCAAGGCCCTCCCGTTTGCATTGAAGTCGGCACCCAGGGTGTTCAAGTGCCTCGCACCGGTGGCGGCGCGGCTGCGCCTGCAGGGGATCCACGTCTACCCCTACCGTGACGACTGGCTCATCCGAGCAAGGACAAGGGAGCTCGCTGTAGAACACACAGCGAAGACCGTCCAGCTGCTCACGGACCTGGGATTCTCCATCTTTCCCAAATGCCACCTGGTCCTGTCGCAAGTCGCACTGTTTCTGGGAGCCAAGCTCGACACAGTGGCGTGTCTGGCCTCGCTGTTGGAGGAAAGGTCGAAGGCCATCCTGGGCAAGGTGTAGTGTTTGCTGGCCACAGAGGTGGCCAGGGTGAGGTCCATCAAGTCCCTCCTCGGGATGATGTCCTCCTGCATATATCTCGTGCGCCTGTGCAGGCTTCGGATGCGCCCTTTGCAAGAGTTCCTCGACGCCCGCTGGATCCAAGCGACGGGCAGCTTTGAGGACAGGATCCCGCTCAACGAGACCTTCCGACGAGCGATCCGGTGGTGGGGCACCCACGCTCATCTGACGGCGGGCACAGACTTTCAGACCCCATCTCAGCAGATAACGGTGATGACGGGCGCCTCCTTGGAAGGGTGGGGAGCGCACACCGGAGAACTTCACGCAAGAGGCCTTTGGCTCCCAGAGGAGAAGCGCTCCACATCAACATCCTGGAGCTCCGTGCAGTGTTCTGGGCCCTTGGGTCCTTTCTCCCGTCCCTCAAGGGCAAGGTGGTAAGAATCTTCATCGACAACACCACCACGATGTTCTACATCCGGAAGCAGGGAGGAACCAGATCCCCAGCCCTCTCCAAGGAAGCCCAGGATCTGTGGCATTGGGCCGTCGGCCAAGGGATGTTTCTGGTGCCCTTTCATCTGGCAGGGATAAACACCATCACCGACTGACTCAGCAGGGAGCTGTGCTCGTTCCACGAGTGGAAACTACGTCGGGATCAAGTGGATAGACTCTTCCGACGATGGGGAAAACCGCAGATCGACCTGTTCGCAACAGTGACGAACTCCAAGTGCCAGAGGTTCGCCAGCAGGTTTTCCCAGCCAAGGAGCATGGGCGATGCTTTCCCGTTCCCCTGGGATGGCCTGTTCCTATATGCGTTCCCTCCGTTGCCGTTGCTGCTCCGACTCGTCAACCAGCTCAAGAGGTCCCGGTGCAGGATGATCCTCGTTGCACCGGCGTGGCCGAGGCAGATCTGGTTCCCGGACCTTCTGGACTGGTCAGCATCCCCACCAGTCAAGCTGCCGACGGACGCGGATCTTCTCTCCAGAGAAGGAGGCGCCATACTTCATCACGACCCGGAGTCGCTGAACTTGCAGGCCTGGCTGCTGCAGCACTAGCGTTTGGAGGGTACGATATCCCGGCTGACTGCAGAGAGGTTCTTGCAAAGGCCAGGGCGTCCTCAACTCAAGTGCTACGGACATAAGTGGAAGAGGTTCTCTGTCTGGTGCCGTGCACAGAAGATTAACCCTCTACGGATTACGGCCCCTCAAGTGCTGCCGTACCTACACTGGCTCACGCCTCCATCAAGATACATCTGGCTGCGATCTCCCGATACACCAGAACCACAGGACGGGCGTCCTTGTGGTCCCATCGCCTGGTGAAGGAATTTATGAAGGGACTGTTCCGATCGTTCCCGTCGGTGAAGGCCCCTGCTCCGGTGTGGGAGCTCAATGTGGTGCTGACCAGGCTCATGGGGGCGCCATTCGAGCCCCTGCATTCGGCACCGTTGAAGTTCCTGTCGTGGAAGACTGTGTTTCTTGTGGCCATCACCTCCACACGACGAGTGGGAGAGATCCAGGCCCTATCCTGCAAGCCTCCATACTTGACTTTTCACAAAACGAGGGTGGTGCTGAGGACGCACCCCTCCTTTATGCCCAAGGTGCCGTCCGTTGGACTTCTACCTCAACGAGCCCTTGGTGTTACCTGTTTTCTTTCCATCGCCTTCGTCGCCGGCCGAGAGGACTTTGCACTCGCTGGATGTGGCTAGAGCGCTGAAGTTCTACGTGGGCCGCACAAAGAGTTTTTGGAAGACATCACGGCTATTTGTGAACTTTGGACCTGTGAACCGAGGGAAGGCTCTCTCGAAGGCTTCCATTTCCAGATGGCTCACCGGCTGCATCATGCACTGTCATCGGTTGGCAAACTGACCGTTGCCCGGCCGTCCGAGTGCCCATTCGACCAGAGCGATCGCTGCTACTACGGTGTTCCTGTCTGGTGTGCCCCTGCTGGACATCTGCAGGGCTGCTACGTGGAGGTCAACTCACACCTTCACGAGATTCTACTGCGTCGATCGGGACTCCAGGGAGGAGTCCAGAGTCGGCCAAGCAGTGCTGCGCAACCTGTTCGCCTGAAGGTGGGCCTGGTGAGGAGGTAAGAGTTGCTTTGTTGAGTTTATGTAATGCTTAATGTTGAGCCTTTTGCCACCTCCCGTGGTTGTGCATGTGTGTACTGCTATGTATTCTTGTATTCATGAGCATGTGAATCCATGCCAGACCCATGCTGGAGAACAACAGTTACAGGTAAGCAACTTGTTCCTTATGCTACAAAAAGGGGCTATAGAATTGGTACATGTGTCTCAGAGAGGTCAAGGAGTGTACTCCCGATACTTTGTCATGAAAAAGCCCAACGGAAAGTGGCGTCCCATTCTCGACCTTCGAGACCTCAAC
The DNA here is from genome assembly GCF_040938575.1 of Ambystoma mexicanum. Taxonomy (NCBI): domain Eukaryota; kingdom Metazoa; phylum Chordata; class Amphibia; order Caudata; family Ambystomatidae; genus Ambystoma; species Ambystoma mexicanum. Next base: position 154,947,956 of record NC_090941.1, on the reverse strand, counting down.
AAAACATTAAAAAATCTGAAATTCAAAATGCTCACACTTCAGGAAGTGTTCCGGTCGATTCAACAGGGGGATTTTCTGGCGTTGTTGGATCTCCAGGATGGGTATTTTCACATACCAATGCGTCAACGACACAGAAAATTCCTAAGGTTTGTAGTCGGGCGGACCCACTACCAGTTCACAGTGCTCCCATTCGGATTAAAATATCTCCCAGGACGTTCACAAAGTGCCTAGTCCCAGTAGCAGCATGGTTAAGAAAACAGGGTCACCATGTTTACCCTTATCTGGAGACGATTGGTTAGTGAGGGGGTCGTCCCCTATGAAAACGCAAGCAAGTCTAGAGGCCACCATGCAACTTCTGCGACGACTAGGATTTGCGGTCAACTTCGAAAAGTCCTCATTGACTCCTTCAAGGAGCTTGGTGTTTTTGGGTGCACAGTTCGAAACTCAATCAGGATTGGTGAAACCATCTTTGGAGAGGATTCACAGGCTCAATCGGCTGGCAAAACAGTGGGGAGTCAACACCAGAGTGTCGGTAAGGAGATATATGTCGATATTGGGAGCCATGGCTTTGTGTATCCCCTTGGTGAACAACTGTCATCTCTTCATGAGGCCAATTCAAGAATTCCTGGCAGACCGATGGGCCCAGAGCCAAGGTCTTTAGTCGGACAAACTGACCGTCAACAATGAGCTCCTACGAGCACTTCGATGGTGGCAAGTCTTCGAAAACCTATCCAGAGGAGTGCCCCGGCAGGAACCGGAGTTTCACATCACGATAGGGGAGCGCTTCTGGGCTCTCTTCAAACACAAGGCCGGTGGTCGTCGGAGGAGTCAGCCCTTCACATCAACTTGCTAGAGTTGAGGGCAGTACGTTGGGCTTTGAAAGCTTTTCTGCCACACATAAAAGGATCAGTGGTGAGAATACTGACAGACAACACAACAACGATGTTTTACTTGAGAAAACAAGGAGGTACTCGCTCCAGGACTCTTTCCACCGTAGTTCAGGAAGTATGGCAGTGGGGGCTACAACAAAATATAACCATAGTAGCTCACCATCTTCCAGGAGTAAAAAACGTACAAGCGGACTCTCAGCAGAGAAATGGATCAGATACACGAATGGGAATTGAACGAGCATCAGTTGTCGGAGATTTTCAAAAAGTGGGGACAGCCCTCTCTGGATCTCTTTGCGACAAGAGAGAACAAGAAGTGCGAACAGTACGCCAGCAGATGGCCGCAGCCCGATTTGCTGGGGGAAGCGTTCTCCTTCCCGTGGATGGACCAGTTTCTATACGCCTTTCCACCATTTCCACTCATACGACGGACCCTGCAATGGATTCACAGGCACCGATGTGATCTTAGTGGCTCTTTATTGGCCGAGGCAGGCGTGGTTCTCCGACCTTCTACAGCTATCAATAGCATGGCCAGTCAGGTTTCAGAAGGTTCCGAACCTCCTGACCCGGGACAAGTGAACAGTGTGTCATCACGATCCGGACAGTCTCAATCTGACAGCATGGCTCCTGACTTCTCGGAGTTTGGTACCCTAGCTATTTCATCGGATTGCTGTCGAATTTTACAAGCTGCGCGGGCTCCGTCCATGAACACTTCGTATGCATGCAAGTGGAGGAGATTCTGCATGTGGTGTAGAGATCAACCAGAGTTAGAGCCCCTGAATATAACTCTAGAACAGCTTCTTCCATATTTTCTGCATTTAGCAGAGAGTGGGTTATCTTTTTCATCGATAAAGATTCACCTGGCAGCCATTTCAAGATTCACACGAAGAAGGCACTCGTCACCATGGTTTAGTGATGGGCTGATAAAGCACTTCATGAAAGGCTTATTTCGCACATTTCCACCAATTAAAACGTTTCCTCCGAACTGGAGTCTTAACCTAGTGTTGACGGAATTAATGAAAACTCCCTTTGAACCTATGGCTTCCTCATCTATGAAATTCTTATAGTGGAAGTTGGCTTTTTTGGTGGCTATCACTTCAGCACAACGACTCTCGGAGTTAAAAGCACTAGTCATTGATCCTCCATACTTGAGATTTTTTAAAGACAAGGTGGTGCTGGCGACCAACCCTCATTTCATACCGAAAATTCCTACCGTCTTCCATAAACATTCGTCGATTGTACTACCTACATTCTTCACGACTCCATCGGTCGCAGAAAAAGCTCTCCATACATTGTATGTGAAAAGAGCTCTAAAGTTTTACCTTCATCGTACTCAGCAATTTAGAAATACGAGACCGCTGTTTCTGGCTTATGGACCATCGGCAAAAGGAAAGGCGATCTCAAAACTAGGACTGGCTCGATGGGTCTCGTCGACGATTGCCTTTTGTCACTCGAAGATGAGGAAGCCGCTGGAAAGGTGTCCGAGAGCCCATTCCACGAGATCAACTGCGTCTTCGGCGGCGTTGTGGGCCGGGATCCTGCTAGGAGATATGTCAGGCGGCATCCTGGTCGGTACCACATGCATTTACTATAATATATATGTGTATGTGTGTATATATATTTTGTTAAAGGGACGTTATGGTTAAGTTGCGCTACTAAAAACATATGAAATTCAGTGAAAAAAACTTTGTTAAAGGGATGTTATGGTTCAAAGTAAAACTGAAAAACCCCTGAAATTCGGCAGTTATGGTAAGATAAGCAACCATAACTTGCACCACCGTGTACTGCTAACACTAAAACCCAGGACATCAAAGATGACATCACAAATGTCATTATGACATCACTGATGACCTCACATGGCTGGCTCTCCTTTTTCCTTTACTGACATATCTAAGCCACTTTGTTTTCTTCAGTAACAGTCAGGATGTAAAAATTGAAAAGGTACTATATTTGTAGACTTAGGGTCAAATCATATGAAACATATACATAGCGGAAGACACAGGCTTGACAGAGAGCAATCCTTTCTGTGCATGAAGAAAATCATTAGGGTTATCAGCACTTTCTCATAGTTTTATTTTTATTACTCTACCTTCCCTGTATATGCTCATATTTGTATACATTATACTCACTCTCCTTTCCTTTGGGTGTAGTCGCATCATGTGACGCACATAAATATGGTAAATAGCAGCTTTGAAACAGAGCAATAGTGCATAAAGACAATCAGTTAGGTTATGAACTTTCTGCTACTACTTCTGCTTTTTTGTTTACTTCACTGTCCCTGTATATACTCATATTTGTATGTGTTGTCTCTTTGTGGTTTGTCTGTAATAATTATGTATTAAGTGGGTTTTATTATCTACTTATTACATGTTTCACAGTACGCAAAACTCTAATAAGAAAGCAGTTATTTCACTATTCAACATGGCAATATTATGAATATGGCACCTTCATGTATGCTGCACACACTGCCTATGTTTCTGCATGAGTAGCTTAGTATACTGGATAGAACTTCAGAATAGAATGCTATTTATATCAATGCATTGCTTAATGCACTAATTAGCTCATGATATTTATCCCAATGATCCTTGACAGTTTTTGGTCAGCATTATAAGAATCCCTTGTACAAAGTTTTTATGAAAAATAAATGCACATGTGATGTCATCAATGACATTTGTGATGTCCTCTTTGATGTCCTGGGTGTTAGTGTTAGCAGTGCACGGTGGCGTGAGTTATGGTTGCTTATCTTACCATAACTGACGAATTTCAGGGGTTTTTCGGTTTTACTTTGAACCAGAACGTCCCTTTAACAAAGTTTTTTCACTGAATTTCATAGGTTTTTCGTAGCACAACAACCATAATATCCCCGACTTCATATACATGTAACATAGAACATACTGAACCCCCACGTAGTGATTTTGATGTCCGCGGACTACCGCCATGTCCGCGGACATATCGAGAATCTGAGCGTGGTGAATGTAAATTTAAATAGTGTGCCCCATTTCCCCTTTGAAGTTGGCTCTGAAAAGAGCCATTTTTTTTTTTTTACAGATGCTTGACAGACACCTGTTTTTGTATTTTTTTTCTTGTTTTTTTCTTACTTTACTCCTAAAATCTTCACATAACCTTCTCCAAAGCAACCCTTACATTCCAAAATAGAAGGGCATTTACCGTAAAAGATAAAGAGATGCCATCATCTTTAAAATTACCAGTATTACTGGCATCAATATTCTCATTATTACAGAAGAACATACCAGCTCTAAGCATGAAGGCACATATGCCTCGGTTGATGACACACCTAGCAATGTTTTGCTGAGGACAAAAAACTGAACTATTGTCCCAAATGCCCTAGGTAGTAATCCAGAAAAAATTACTTTCGCATTTGGAAGGATCTTCATTACGGCTTGAACCAAGCGTTCCAAATCAGCCAACAAAGTAGGGGCACTGACGTTGCCCAAATGGAAAGCACCATAGTGCAAAACTACCACATGCGGATTGTCCGTCATGGCCATATCCTCACAAACTTGTACAATTCCCTGTACAATGCAATCAGGCACAGTGCTCCACACCACCTCCACTCCTTTCACATCAAAGTTCTTTTCAACATGCCTGCATCGAGCGTACCGTTGTAAACCATGCACAAACATATCTCCAAGCACCAACACCCTGACTTTCTCTACTTCTGCCATCTTCACCACACAGTCTCTTTCAACACAAATCCACAACCTCGACATCTGATTGGCTAATCCGTACAGTCTTCTTTCCATGTTGGATTTGCTGGAAAACCCCGGATGTAGCATGCCCTATCCACGGACAGCCGCGGTGTCCGCGGACAGCGTAACTCTTCGACACCCCTTCTACCATTTCCACTTTACTCTCTGTGCCATTCCCTCATTGCATACAGCTAAGCCGTCACACAATACGAAGAACGTCCTCAGAACACCCCCATTTTGTTTATTTTCGAAGATTTCAGGACAATTATCATTTCATTATTCAACATATTAACATTACAAATATTATACTTTCATCTTGTACGCTGCACACAATGCTATGTTTCTCCATTAGTAGCTCAGTATACTAGATAATATACCCATAATACAATGGTATTTATATCAATGCATCGTTCAAAGCACTAATTACGGTATGATATTTATTGCAATGATCATTGACACTTTTTTCGCAACATTATAATAAAAATCCCTAGTACACAAATTTCATGAAAAGTAAATGCACATGTGATGTCATCAGTGATGTCATCAATGACATTTGCGATGTCATCTTTGATGTCCTGGGTGTTAGTCTTAGCAGTGCATGGTGGTGGCGCGAGTTATGGTTGCTTAGCTTACCATAACTGGCGAATTTCAGTGGTTTTTCAGCTTTACTTGGAACCATAACGTCCCTTAACCTTTTTTTATTAGCACGCAAACAATATACAAATATGTAGTGTAAACAGCAAGTTCTCACAGATGGCTTTACACAGAATGTTGCAAAGTAAGCATTTATGCTCGTTCACAGTGAAGGTCAGCTGCTTCCATTTTTTTCTCGCGGCCCGGAGAGGCCCACGACTCTCAGTATAAGGTTCTATTTTTTTTTTACCTTGACAGAGAGATTGTGCTGAAAAACTTCATTTGAAGAAGTGTAGCAAAAACGCAAGACACGATAAAGATGACATTTCTGAAACGAAACCACTTTTGTATATTATATCACTTTGAGAAAGATCGTTGGCACTCGCGGAGTCCTATTTTGGGACTGCACTACACTTGGACAATGGAAAATGCAATTATAACGTAAGTAACCCTTTAGATTATTTTATACCAGAATATAATAACAATAGCGTGGCATTGAAGCCCAGTCAATTTGTACTTGTTCGTTCAATGTGACATATTGTTTTCTACCGCGCACTATCACCGCTGAATTTGTATTTGTATTTTATTTATTTATAAAGCGCAAAGAACCAGGCCAATGGGCAACCGGGCGCATACTCTTGAAGACATGTTACAGCAAGTAATTACATGAAGTACATTAATTACAGAATTAATTACAAAGAAATTACACACAATATACAGTAATATACCGAGATGTACAGAAAGAGTGCCATAGCAGATTGTATTGTAAGTACAGTGAGGTGTATAAGCATGGCCTAAAACACACGAGTACTAGATAGAGTCAGGGTCTCATAAATCATGGGAGAACAGCCAAGCTTTGGCGTTGTTCTTGAAGGCTTGGAACAATGGTTCAGTTCTGATAGGAGTGGGAAGCTTGTTCCAAGGTTTGGAGGCTAGAACAGGGAAGCTCACCCCACCCACTTTTTGGAGTTTAAATCTAGGCAACGTGAGGCTGTGAGTTTGGGCTGCTCTAATTGGACGTGATGATGTGTGTAGTGTGAGGCAGACAGGTAAGGTGGGGCTAGCGTTTTCACGGCAATTCTTTGTTTTACCGGGAGCCAACGTAGGTCCGATCTGACAGAGGAGATATGGGAACGTCTCGGGATGTTTAAGGCTGCCCTTAAGGCATTGTTTTGTACAGTTTGCAGTTTGAGGTTAGGCTGGCTAGTCCCTAAGTAAAGGGCACTGCAGTAGTCAATTTTGGCCATGACGAGAGTTCTGGCGAGGGTGATGCAATTGGTCGAGTTAAGGGTCTACAAGCGGTGATAAGTTTGCAAGTATAGGCAGATGCTGACCTAACTGCATTTGTCTGTTCAAGGAAAGCGTGGAGTCAAGATAGACGCCTAGGGCCTTGGTGTCTTTGGAGACCTTAATGTCGTTGCCGTCGATGGTGAATGAATTGTAGGTCTGATCTAGTTTGTTAAGCCGATGGTTGGAACCTAGAAGTAGGAGCTCGGTTTTGTCATCGTTAAGGCAGAGTTCATGATGTGCCATCCAAGCCTTAATGACCGAGTAGACATCGTTGAGGGCTTTGGTGTCAGCTGTGTAGTCTCCCGTGATGGGAATGAGTATCTGGGTGTGGTCCGCGTAGTTGGTGTAGGCGACACCCAGATAGTCGAGCACGTCGAAGAGGGGCTTAGTGAATATGTTATACAACGTAGGGGATACACATGATCCTTGAGGAACGCCACAGTGAATGGGGGAGGGGTCAGCTGAAGCCATAGGAGAGAAGACTCTCATAGATCTATTGCTCAGGAATGAGTGGATCCAAGCATTGGCAGAGTCAGAGAAATGGGCTGCGGATTTAAGATGTTGGCATAGTATTTGGTGGTTGACCAAATCAAAAGCCGCAGAAAGATCGAGGAGGAGGAGAAGGGCTAACTTCCCATTGTCCTTTAGTGTATCCATCTGCGTTTTTAAATCAATCAAAGCTGATTCTGTGCCATGTTTAGGGCGGAATCCTGATTGTCTCAAGCCTAGAAGATTGTTTAGTTCGAGGTAATCCTGAATCTGCAGGTAAGCTGCACGGTCCAAGATCTTAAGCAAGAATGGGACTGTTGTGATTGGTCTGAAGTTAGTAGGGATGTTAGGGTCAAGGGTGGGTTTTTTGAGGAGTGGGATAACCCAGGCATCCTTTAGGTTATCCGGGACAATACCTGTCTTGAAAGAAGCATTTATGAAGGCTGTAATGAAAGGGGCTAATTCATGAGATGCTTCCTTGATAATGGGTGCTGGGCAAGGGTCACCTTGGCAATTGGATGGTTTGAGGTTGTTTGATTCCCTCTACTTCAACGATGGTGAGAGGGGAGAAAGGTTTATGAGAAAGATTAACTAGGTGAGTACTGAGTGCGGGTGTGGTCAATGGTTGGTCAGACTGTAGGGCATTCTGTTTATCTCTAATTTTAGATTGGAGGGTGGCAATTTTGCCCAGGAGTGCTGACTGAATATTTGAGCACCAAGAGCTATCTTTAGTACAGGAGTCGGGGGGGGGGGGGGGGGGGGAGGGGGTGGCTGCAGGTGTCAAGTTCCTTGAGAATATTAAAGAGTTCCTTGGTGTTAGACTGGGCAGACATAATGCGGTTGTTGTAGGAATCTTTTTTTGCCTGAAGTAGGGCTGCACATGAGTTGAGGAGTGAACCATGAATTGAGGCGAGCTCGTTGTTTGGGTTTCCTCAGCTTCAGTGGGGCAATAGAGTTGATGGCTGCAAGCACTGACTGGTTGTACATGTCGGCTAAGATGGTAGGGTCTGTACAAGTGTCATGTGCATTGTTTAGGGTCGGAAGGATGAGGGGGAGTAGTTTTTCCACAGTAATGTTCTTTTTATTTCTAGTGAGGGTGGCTGGGGCGATCGGAGGCGTAGGTAGTAAGGCTGCTTCAATACTGAAGGTGATGACGTGGTGGTCAGACCAGATGCAAGGGGCGTTGGACAGTACGCTAATATTGCAATTGGTGTCACTGAGCCAGTCAAGGGACCGCCCTTTAATGTGGGTAGGTTCTTGTATGTGGTGTGAGAATCCTAAATCTGATAAGGTATGAGCAAGGTCGAGGGCCACAGTATCATTAGGGTCTTGGTGTCCTAGGTTGAGGTCGCCAAGAATGATGGTTTTCGAGTTAGATTTTGCATTGTCGAGTGCTAAAGCAGCAATGTCATCCACAAAGGATGTGGGTGGACCAGGGGGTCTGTATATGAGGTGGATGGTAACCGTTTGGTTGGCTGACAGTCAGAGTTTGACAGAGTACCTCTGCGGATTCCACCTTGGTGCTTGGGATGGTTCTGAGTCCTGATGAGTTTCTAGATCCCCTGTCGTTTAGAGGTCTCTGAAAAAGGCAGACAACACAGGGTGAGTTAATAGAAATAATTTAACCAGTCTGTAGCCGGTCAAGCGCTCTACTCGCTGTGCCACTTCACTGTAGCCGGTCAAGTGGCACAGCGAGAAGAGCGCTCGCTTTGACATTGATGCACAGCTTGCTAACGCAGGTTCGAATCCCGGCACGGCCAAACTCAGCCTTTCATCCTTCCGTGGTCGATAAATGAGCACCACACACCGTGGGTAATAATAAGCAGCGCTGAGATACCTGACGGTTCTTAGCGCTATATAAATGCGAAAATATTATTTTATTATTAACATACTCCATTGCACTATCTTCGCTAGCAAATAGTTTCACGCCCTAATAAATAAAATGAATATTTTTAATAAAGATCGGCTGGTGAGACTAATTTGTTTTTTAAAACAGGTATGTTGCCCCATTTTGCCAATGTCACGATTTTCAGACTCCAGCGGATGGATTTTTCAACTGCCAGGTGCAGCTCCATGTAAGCAACTTCATGACCCTCCCATTTTATGGGACAATCGCCAAGGACCAATATGCCCTTACGCAGTACTAGCGGCTAGAAGCAACATACCAACCATTATGGTGGTCTAATGCCTCGTTGTTGGACCAACCTTCCGATTATCAGTGCGACCATTTACTGCTTTTATCATAAACCAACAGCCTATTTACCGCAAAGGAACAGCGCGTGGCTCAACATGAACTTTTGCGGATCGACTACAAAGACAAATCGCTGAATTTTCTCTAAACATTTGATGTCAAATTAATGTACTTTACAAAATTTACAATCTTGCTGTTTGCTTTTAAATCAGTTTCATATTCCGAATTGTGGCGTGCTGTGTTGTGACATAATGTGTGTTGTCTTCTGGGTTCTGTGTAAAGTCGCGTAGGACTGGAGACGACTGGGCGCGTTTCATGACGCACCCTGTGATGTCACGGAGAGAGGCGGGGAATATGAATGCTTTCATAATGTCAGGCTTAGGGGCGGGAGATATGATTTAGTGTCACAAAAGCAAGTCAGCCAGGTCAATAGTGCCAGTCATAGGATTATCCCATAATGTCGGCGCACACCAGCCTGATTTATCGTTTCTTTAGTGGACAAAAATTCGGGTGAGGCCCATAGGAAATTGTACTATCAGCGGACAAAAGGAGGGTTCGTAGAACACTTTCAACCTGACAACGAACAATACAAACAATGTTCTCAGAACACCCCCATTTTGTGTAATTGCAACCATTTCGGGACACCGCGAGTGTTCTTAGAACACATTAAACTTGATAGATTACAATACAGACAGCATCCTCAGGACACCCCCAGTTTGTGTATTTACAAACATTTAAATACACCGCGAGTGTTTTTAGCTCAATTTTACCTTCCTTGCGAACAAAACTGACACATACTCCGTCCTCTGAACACCCCACCATTTAGTTTATTTACAAAATGTCAGAACAGCCGTGTTCTCCGCGGACAAATCGAACACAACAAAAGCGTATAGCACATAAAAAAAAACATTGAACCTATCTCATACTCCCCCACCCTCCCCAAACACTCTTACACACCAACACACTCCACTAAATACAATTTTTAATCCAAGTTTCACCGCGCTGTACGCGGTCGACGGCGGATACAAGATGGCGGGCGCCACAGAAAATCTGACACGCTCCATGCCCCACACCGTCCAATCAGCGAACACGTCGCATGTCCGCGGACGTGACGCAAGCCCATGGGCCAATCGGGGTGCTGTCCGCGGAGCGAACAGGGAAGTCCGTCCGCGAAGCGAACACAGATATCACTAATTCTTTTTGCCTTACATTTTGGTCATTTTAAAAAAAACTACTGGACGGATTTACACCAAATTTGCAAAAACACGCTTTCGGGACCAAGCCGCCGCTCCTGCCGCAAATTTGGTGTAAATCCATCCAGCGGTTCGGGCTGTAGCCATGCGCAAAGTTTTTTCCCATTATGTCCATAGGAAAAAACAAAGGTTTTGGGACCCCCCCCTATAACTTTGCCCCCCCCGGACCAAACCTCTCCAAACTTTGCAATTCAGACTGGGCCATATACTTTTTTTGCAAAGTTTGGTGAGGATTCGTCCAGAGGGAGCGAAGTTATAAGCCACCCAAAAAGTGCTCTTCCTATGGTAACACCAACTTAACCATAACTACATGGACGCTAATATATATATATATATATATATATATATATATATATATATATATAGTTGTTTTTTGAACCAACGTGTAAGCCGCTGAATTAAAAAAAAAATATATATATATATGATATGATTCTGGTTTGCATTCACACCACCAAATCGAGAGTACTGCTATGCAATCTATTCTAAGCATATGAATCCATGAAAGATCCAATGCTGGAGAAGGAAATAGTTTCTTACCTATAACTCCATTTCTCCAGCATTAGTCTCTTTCATGGATTCACATGCACCCGCCTGCCTCCCCTGCACGCAAACAATATATACCCCATTCTACTTTCTACTTTGGGGGGGGGGTTAAAATCTGAAGGGAGCCGCGGGGGCAGGGCATTTATACCGCTACGTCCTATTGGGGCATGCGTAAGTGGCCCAAAACAACGTAGATAGGACACAGAAGTGTCGACATTTTTCTTATGGGAAACGTCTTTATAAATGTACTGAGGGTTCTCAGCCTGACGACGGGGAATATTCTAAGTATGTGAATCCATGAAAGATACCAATGCTGGAGAAATGGAGTTACAGGTAAGAAACTATTCCCATCCTATTTTGTGGGCCGAAATCTTAACTTTGTTTAACAAGATCATTATGACCCAATCTGTGCCGAATACCTGGCTAGAAGCCCATGTTGTGCCTTTTTATAAAAAGGCAATAGATTTTCACCTTGTAACTATCTACCTATAGCTCCCCAAGGCTCCTGTAGTAAGATTTTCAACACACTGGTCTTAAAAGAATTAGAACATTGGATTGATGAGACAGGGAGACTTGCTAAGTTCCCAACTGAATTTCGAAAAGGTGGGGGTACTTAACGGTTCTTGCTTACAATTAGCGCAGGCTAAGGAGACCCCAGAAATAAATCTTGCCAGTGTAGACCTAAAAGCAGCAATTGGATCTTGTGAATGGATCCCGTCTCTGGCTCAAGCTGGCTACATGGGGTAGCCCTAGAGGTCTCCTGGACATAATCCTTTATCTCCACACTAATACCTCAATAAAGATATGACATAACCATTTAGGAGCCCTAACTAATCACATGTCAATGTTCCGAGGACTAAGGCAGGGTTGCATTTGTGCTCCCTGCCTTTATGTCTGATCTGAACATAGCATTTTTAAGGCGGCTTCCTTTCCTCCCAAATTGGGTAATCTCAGAGTGCAATGGATGGCTTAAGCTGACAACTTACTTATATATGATTATACCCTGATAGAGCTGTAGAGGTCCCTAATTTCTGTAAGTACATATTTAGATTATTGTGGCTGGCACACGCTGACCATTTTTGTTTTAGACAAGAGACCTATTTGGTTGCAGCGGTTGATCACAAATTGTGCACTTTACATGTGAACAAACAAGTTAAAAAGTAACCCCACGAAAACAAAGGTGATCACATTTTTTTTAAAGAAGAGGTGCACATTACCCTGTGGTTTATGAATAATGTAAGATTGGAAACTACTGATAACCCTATGTATCTGGGTTTTTCAATCTTGGCTCACCGACAATTGTATGTATCGTGACCTGCTTAAAAGGAAAGCCATTTTTGTTAGCTGAACTGATGGTGAAGATTAATAATACATTTGGGAAATTCTCCATGGCACCAGTATTGAAATACACACAAACCTTGGGGAGACTTGAAGGAATATTTAACTAAACCACCTTAAAACAACCCTCTTTGAGTCAAGACTAAAACCATAACAATGATGTTTTAAAGGGTCCCTTGCTTCTCCAGAACCTTTTTGTTCTGGCTCAATCACATATGTTGTTTATTCATTAAATTCCAACACTCATTCAAATGCTATAGCAAAAATATCATTTATTTTAAAAAAAGCAATATTTCAATAAAAATACTTATCATTTCTAGGATCAATTTGTAAGCTCTTTACTAGTAGTTTAGACCATGCTGGCCCAATAATTACATACACAACACTCTGTTGTCTAGTACATTGATTCTCTATTTTTCAATTCATCAACGAGACAAGTTTTTCGATAAGTCTATTGTAAAAGATTGTCTATCTACACAAGGGAATCCATTATTCCCAAGGCTTTGTTCTGTCACTCATGCATACAGTCATTCAGCAGTCAACACTACCCAACATGTTTGTTTCCTTTTGTTATTTGTCATAAATTAAGGAAATTCTTCAGGGGTTTTATTTGTGCCATCACAATTTATGTATTAGCCATTATGGTCTTCTTGCACATTATGGATTTCTTGATGGGTACTCTTACGCTCTACTCCCATCCATCCTGTGTCTGGTCCAGAATTCCAAGGGGGTATCTGTGATCTGCGAGAAACAAGTGTACAGAGACTGGTTTTATTATTCAACCAATTTCACATGTAGGTCAATTACTACATCAAGGGTATATGGGTTACCAGGGAAGAGAGTTTATTATACATTCTTCTTCCTTTACATTGACATGCATTACTTAAGAGGAAACTAGTGTCCACACTGACACTATTCACATAGGGGTATCTTATTTTCTTGACTATCTTCTCCATTACCACTCCACATTATTACCCTTGTTGTTCAAGAGGGATCAAATATACGGTTTGTTTGTCATAATGCAGTATCCATAGAAAAACACGATTTACCTCCTAGTTCTGGTTTCCCAATCTATGATCTGTGCTCTTCATCATAGATATGTGGAGCTAATTGTAATGATCCATCACACCTTTGCGTTTTTCTGTTTTATTCTGCGTGTTTCAAACGCATAGTAAAGACAAGAAAGATTATCCATTAACCCCATCTCCTAATAATCCTCTTTTTTTTTAAATTATTTAATCTGGCCAAAGCATCCAATGTCGCCATAAACTTAGGTGTAATACCTTTGTTATGTGGTTTTAGTCACACCGAACCTCCCGGTCTCATTTCTTCTCCGGGTTTAGGATTATCAGCCAACCCTGCTTTCAATGTAGTCACATGGGTTCCTTTTCTTAACCAAGTTTCCGGTTTTACTCTGCAATAACAGAAAAAGACACAAGTGCACATGTCTTTCTTGTTCTTAACTATAGCTTCTAGGGTTAGGCAGTTCCCGCTCTCCAGACTTTACTTACTTTAGGGCTAAGAGCTGAGGATCCGGTTCACAATCTTCCTCACTGTCGCAAATGGCCTCTCTGTGTTTCTAAGTTCGCTCTGTCACACACCTAATTGGGCCGAGGGAAGGAGAAAAAAGAAGAATTCACCTTTTTTATCGGAATAAAACATGCTATTCCTCCTAACCCTCTCAGATGTCTTCCTTATGGGACTCGCGAAGTTTCCTTACCTTAGAACAGCTGTGGAATTGGCGCCACCTCGACTCACGAGTAATCTCCTGCGTTGTCTTGCTTCTAAACGCATTTGTTTTCTTGCGCTCTTACCGGAAGTCTGGATCCACCTGTGGAGTCGGGTCGGCTTCAGGCTCTTTGCTGTCGATTGGTCCATTATAAGCGTTTGCCGTGTCGCTTACATCAGCATCATTCCATATACGTCATCACGTTACCCGGCCGTGCATTTCAGGTAGGTACTTCTAATCTATTCGGCAATCCGCGTTATTCTTGCCCATTCCACTCGCAAAACCTAAGGTAATGGAAAGTTCCTAAGTAGTACTATGGATTGGTCTGCACTATTGTATTGATCATTGATTCACATGATGACAGAATCTTTTACTACCTTTTACATTACCAGTTTCCACAGTCAGTGGATGTCATTAGGTATCTTTATTCCACTCTCTCGTTAAGGCCTGAGGCCAAGCATTTAGTTATAAATATCAGTTTTTTCTTTTTGTAGGAGTTTCTTCCTTCTATGTTGATATTGTTACTCGTTTTCACCTGGTATACCACAGACCGCTTGAGTTCATCTGCCTTATGTATCATCTCGATAAAATGTCCCACCATAGGTGCCGAGTGAATTCTGTTTTTTATGCAGCTCTTATGTTCCGTTATCCGGGTTTTTATTTTTCTTTCAATCTTCCCGATATAGATTTTTCAACAGGGGCACCATACCACATAGACTACGAATTTTGAATTACAATTGGTTAATGTCATTTGTCTACATTCGCTTCTTAACCCTAAGTCTATTTCTGTTGATTTCTTTGTTTGTGAGCAGCAAGAACACCTGCCACACGTGAAATGTCCCTCCGGCGCTCGCATTCCCCAAGTCTCTGTCAGAGTAGGTTTGATTTTAAGCTGTTTTGTAATGTCGTTGCGCATGATTTGATCCTTCACCGTCTTACTACTTCGGAAGGCAAATAGTAGTTTTTCCATAGGGCACTTGCCTTTTTCCATGATCCAATTTTGTGGTATAATTCTTTTGATCCGGTTTGACAAGTTACTATATGTGTTTGCAAAGACCAGTTTTTCATTCTTTTTCTCTTTTGGTACCAATTGTTCCAATATCGCTTCTCGATGGTTATTTACTGCTCTCTTCATTGCCCGCTTTGTTAGAATTGTCGGATAGCCCCTTTTATGCAAGTTCGTTCTCAATTTCTTGGCTTCTTCCCTGAAATCATCTTTATTGGTACTGTTCTTTTTGAACCGCAGGAACTGGCCAAATGGCAAGTTATCGCGTGTATGACTCGGGTGGAAACTAGTATAATGCAATAAGGCATTGCGATCTGTTGGTTTTTTGAAAGGTTTTACATACAGTACTCCTTTATTGGTATCCACTTTGATTGTTATGTCCAGGTAGTTCACTTCTTCTCTGCTGTAGTTTTCAGTGAATTTTAGATGTTGGTTTTGTCTATTTAGCCACTCAAAAACAGGATTACTTCGTTTTCTTCCCCTTTTCAAATGAGAAGAATACTTCATTGAAAAAGTGGTCCCTAAATTACTTTATGGGCTAGAGGTACTCCCAATTCGGTTAATGGAGGAGCTGGACTATTAGGAAACCCTATTATGCATAAGGGTACTTTATTTTATCCCTATGTGTATCCCTCTAGTGGCTATATGCCATGTGCACTGGGCCTTCAGTCTCTTCAGAGCAGGGTCCTATGGAAACAGTTGCCTCTTATCCAAAATTTCTTGTGTTTCCCCCATCAACTTCTTTATATGCTCATCTGGGTAGAGTTCTTATCGGGTTGTGCTGGTGTTCCAATTCTAGATTACATGGAATATTGCTCAGACCAGCTCGTGGGCCTGGACTTCACCAGGGAGACTTTGGTTTCAAACCCCTCAAAAGTTCAGCTGGCTGTTTTATTAAGGGATTGGATAAATGCTGGTGAAGCCTTTTAGTAGGTTAACACTGTATGCACATTTGAGGCTCATCCGAAAGGGGGCGGGTGTTGCAGAACCCTATGTGATGACATTTCTGGATACTCTATAAAAATGATTTTATGTGGTTCCGTTTTGATGTGCTTTTTACAAATGTGCATTCACATTGGTATCCCAAAGGATTTAGGTTATTGTAGATTCTGTAAGAACCTGCATGAAAAGGAGAATTTGTAACATTTACTCTTACTTTGTCCTTCCCCAATGACTTGGTATATTCTAAATTTTGGAAAATGTGTATACAATTTAGCACATGTGTATACAGAGAATTTGTGGTTGACTATGTTGGGGGGGCATATCAGTTGCTTTATCACTTGCAATTGTGAGACTTTTAAAGGTGTGTGAGCTTTGTCCATAAGGATGTTTGTTCTAGATTCGCATGCATTTTTATCTGATCTATTTTATTTGAGTTGGATGTGATTTTACTGATGCGTTTTGTAGTTTTTGTATGAAGACACTGATGAGTAATTGTTTTTCTTTGAAAGATTGTAAAGTTTTGTTTTAAACCATAAACAACAAAGAGATACAAAATACATATTTACTTGAAAATGAATTACAATTGAAATCCAATAAAACTAAAATGTGTTTCACAAGATCAAGTTCACAAATCCTTTAACCGTCAAATCTCTGGCAATTAAAGTAGGCATGGTTTCAGAAGGCACACAGACACAAATGAACAGTTTCAAAAACCTTTATTGAACTTTACAGGGGTAGGAGACTTCCTATCTGTCTCCATAATGGGAGTAGTCTCGACCATTAAATTAAACTAAAGGATGTCAGTCAGTCTGTTAAAATAAGTGTATGTGTTAAACCTAATCTTGCCCTTACTTAATACTACAATGATACTGTGTACGGAGATAGGTCAAAACAAAAGTGAGTCAAATGCTACCAGGATGGTAATGGAGTTAAATAACACTCCCTTCCACAAGCTTTTGTAATAAAAGGTCATTAGGAGCTTGGGTGGCTAGTTCACACAGTTCAATGAGGCACAGTCCTTCCAGGCTTCCCTTGCTTGGCTCAGAATTCACACAGTTAATTAGCATACAGTTTGCTCAAGCTTCCCTTGCCAGTTCAATACCAGTGCCACACTGGGTTCTGTTAAATGCCCAGGATCGGCAAAAAGAGAAACCAGACACCGGGATGATAGTTGCAGGTGTTTGTTAAATACCAGTTCCCACTCCAGGTGGATAAATTGTAGGCCAGTCATGAAGGAGGGTGGGAGGTTATGGCACAATGACCCACCCAATTCAGTAATCTTAGTCCCCAAACAAAGAGGAAAAAAAAACCCAAGAAGAATCTGACTTCTCTTACGGTTGCTCCCGCGTTGGCGGCATTCAGCAGTATGCTGAATCGGTCTGTGCAAACATGCCTGTATCATTCTCTAGACCTGCAGGCCAGTAATGCTGTTCTGGACCTCCGTGCCCTTCCCTCGGCGGCCATGTTCTGCAAAGTGCTCCTGTTCCGTGACAATCCCTTGGTGGAAAAAGAAGGGAGCTTTCATACAACAGTTGTCCCTCGGTGGTGGCGTTCCGCAAAGGCTGCTCTCTCGAGAAAATCCCTTGGTGAGAAAGGAGGGGAGTTTCCCCTCCCCTTCCCCACAACAGTTGTCCCTTGGTGGCGGCATTCCGCGTGATTCAGCCTCCCGGTACCCAGCCGTCGAGTGCTGGCTTTGGCTGCAGGCTACCTTCCTCACTTTGCCAACTTTCTATTGGGCTACTGTGACTCCCTCTCCGCTCCTCCCTAGTATGCCCAGACAAAAGCTTCTTGACCAGAGTTTGCCTCATACTCTCCGTCGTGTTTATTTTCAGCCTCCTACCCCAACGTGAGATGTCTCCTGCAGGCCCCCATCCCACGCCAGAGGAAGAGAAAAAAAGCCACTGCTTTTATTAGGGCTGATCCCTCACACCTGTTTCCCCTCTCATCACTACCCCGGCCGCGGGACTGCACCTTCTCCACAACACACACCTGCTGCCTATTTACCCCTGTGCTCCCCGATGCCCCTGTTAGTTTCCTGCTAGTGCTAGAACCCATTTCCTCACAGGTTCCCTTCCCCAACAGTTCAACAATCCTTCATTGGTTTACGTGACAGAGACTTTGGCAAACACACAGAATTCACTAGCCCTGTGCAGGACCACTCTGCCAGTGAGGCTTTCACACAATTGTGCCCTTGGCATCTCTTTACTTTATAGTACAGCAACAGACTTTCTCAAATACACAGTATCTTGCTCAGCCCTGTACGGGATCGCTATGTTACTAAGGCCCTCTATACAGTTTGTGCTCCTGTTTATATTTTCACTTTGTCATGCACTCAGCACCGTCATTCACTTTGTGGGTCCCAGACCCTCTTCTTAATTCTCATTACCGGTCCCAGGTGCTCTTCTTAATTCTCATTACGGGTTCCAGACCCTCTTCTTAATTCCACAAATAAGTTATTTCACTTTCATGCACGCTTCGAGCCCTCTGTAATTCACAATCTCCAAACATATCTCTTTACTCGTTTAAACGTACACGCGGTCTCACCGTCACTTTGTTTATCATCACACTCTTTCAACAATGGACAATTGAAGCTCTCATCTTCATTGTGTCTCTCGCCATATGCTTGTCCTCGCTTTGCAACATTGTATTTAATTCGCTCCTCTGCCTTTCACAAACCGGCTCCTGCTTGGAACGCACTGGCTGTGTTTCTCTTTATCGCTTGACGCGTGTCGAGGTCAGTGTCTTATCTGCTGCCCCTCCACCACTCCCGGGCCTTCTCGCACACCTCAGGGGACAAGCACCTGTACCAGGCTTTCTTTTTGGAGTTTGTTTCCTCGAGCGCCCCCCTTCTGGCTCCTTGGCGATATGGCTCCCTCGCCACGCTTTCTGCAGGCTTTTCACCTCTCGGGCCCTCAGTGTCTTATCGCTTTGTTCTCCGCTGACAGATTTTGGGGTACCTAGGCGACCGAGTTCTCCTGCCTGTTCGACCTCCAACTTGTGTGCCTTCTAGGGCTCCAACTCGCTCACTGTGACTCTATGCTCCACCTCTTATACTCTGTCAATGTGTTTCAGGTGGGTGTGATTATGACTGAGTGCCTGACTCTGCCTGACCTCATTTTCTGGACAGGACCATTGCATATTACTAGGGATAATCTTCCTAATCTGTCTTCCTCCTCCTCGTGTCAGTAGTTGGGTTGACAGAGAAAGGAGGGGAATTATGGGAGTTGTAGTATCCCATAAAGGCAGAGTGAATATGGGTTAAACAATTGTCGGGAAATGGTGGATACCATGTCTCACCTTCCAGTGTTTCTTCCCCACTCCCCAAGGACGCCCTACCCAGTTGATCCTCCCTTGCTTGTCCACCCCCAGGGTCGGGATCCAATAGCGATGGCTCTTCCCTTGCCACCTGATTAAGGGATCCTCCAGGGCTTGAGTAGTGAAACACCCTCAGGTTTTTCACA
This sequence comes from Ambystoma mexicanum, assembly GCF_040938575.1. NCBI lineage: Eukaryota > Metazoa > Chordata > Amphibia > Caudata > Ambystomatidae > Ambystoma > Ambystoma mexicanum. The sequence continues at coordinate 154,928,484 of NC_090941.1, read as the reverse complement.
CAATACATTGGAGCTTGTTAAACATGTCTCTTATTTGGGACTTCAAATATATTGTAGAAGAAATATGAGGAAATTGATTCTTCAATTTGTGGCCCAGATGAGGCGCATCAAACAGATACTTTCCCTTATTGCCTCTGATTAGTTTTATTCAGGGAAAGAAATGGCAAGTTTGATGTATCGAACTTATATCATCCGCGATTGGATTGGAAGGTCTACTGTGGAAATAAAACTTTGCGTTTGCCAAACTTTGTTCCCAACTCACTAATTCGATATGAACTCCACAGATAGCTGCACCACCATTGCGCGAGCCCTCATTCTCTCCAAATTAGATGACTGCAATGTACTGTACCTAGGCACCAGTAAACATAACACTAACAAACTCCAAACCCTGCAGAACAATGCTCTCAGAACAGCCCTAGGCATACCCAAAGGACAACACATTTCTACCCATAGAAGAGCCGTCAACTGGCTGGCCATCAATGACCGTATCAAACTCAAAACCCTGAACATTACACAACTGTCTGAACAACAAAGCTCCTGCATACCTATCAGAAAAATTCACAAACCATACTTCTGAACGTCCCATCAGAAAAGCCCTCTCAAATAGCATCAAAGTCCCTAACTTTAAACTGAAAAGAACTGGTGGGTCTAGCTTCCCGGTTCAACCAGCGCAGCTCTGGAACTCCATCCCAGATGCACTTAGAGCCATCCCCTCCTTCCATGTGTTCAAAGCCAACGCTAAACTCTGGCTTAAAAATAACGACCGCTAAATGTCCCAACTATACCAAATACTATGTATATTCATTGCAAACATCTTACTTATCTATACCGTAAGTCATCCGACAGTGCTACATAAAAGATTCTGATAAAATGTAACATATCTCTCTTGTAAGTAAAAATGCCTTGTAAGTAATGCTCGACATATGAGCCTGTAATATGATACTGTAACCTAAGAAATGTAATGCAACTGTAATATATGATCCTGTAACCTAAGAATTGTAACATATTCATGTACCTGTAACCCAAGATCTATTTCACTGCAAGCGCCCAGTTGCTTAACGGCCAGGCGCGCTCTATAAATAAATAAACAATACAATACTAAACTCTATGAAAGCCTGTGTACAATGCAATGCACTGTCCCATTACTTTAAGAATTTTAACATCTAACAAGTGCTGTTTTTCTCTGAACAGTTGTCTCCTCTATGGCTCTAGTGAATGGCTAAATGTCTTATCTTCCAATTGCAATCTACTTTTACTGGATCTTAACACTAGTGTGTCAGTTTATGGGTAATTCTAATTCGGTCAAGCGCAAAATATGGAAAAAGGATTAGATCAATACCATAGACTGGACAGCAAAGTATGTATTTTAATCTTATTTGTGCATAGAATCTAAGAAATGTGCCTATCTGTTTTAAAAAAAATCCTAGTGCCTATACAAGAGATATAGTTGTAAGATTCAGGTTAAATATTCTTCCAGTTGTCTAACATTGAGGAACTTTTTTGAGATATCATAGGCCTGTACCTTCGCAACCAAATCAGGGTTATTTGGTGATTATTAGCCTTTTTAGGGTTTTTGTCTTTTGTGGTTGGTTCTTTGTCGCATGAGTGTAGGTCACTACATGGCTTGTAGCGCGAGCATCAGCATTTTTAGGTGGGATTGAGCCAAAAGTGCTTCATTTACAACAAGAACATTATTTTTTGTATGAACTGTAATGACACATTAAAGGCCCGGATTTGAAAAAGGCGCAGGTTGTACGCCGACAACACGTATCATCCAAGAGGGGCTGAAAATTAAAAATAAAAAACTTTATCAAATACAACGGAACTTTTGGATTTGTCATTCACAGCAAAAGTAAATACACCACTAATTTATCTTGGCACAAATAAGTGCAGGCACAGTTGTAACTATTCTTCTAGTTGGTTAGATATGTATGATCCAAAGTAGGTGGTTCTCCTCCACCTTGTACATTTTGCAATGCATTTGGATCAATTGAGAATTGGAGACATTTGATGGGAGTTTGCCAAGGAACATTCCAATTTCAGCGACTCCATTTAAGTGAATTGGTACATTCGAGGACATTCTTATGCCTAGATACGTTTTGGTATAGAATTTTGGCAGGTATCTTAACCCCTTAGACCATTGCATCGGTAAAAGTAGTTCATGTGATTTTAACCAAAACAGAAAAGTTATTTAGTGCATAACGTGAATATTTAGATGGATTGTATGAATGTTTGAGATGTTTGATTTTGTTATCTTTGTGCGTACTAATCATTTTGAATGTTATTTGTAAAAAGGTTTGTAATACACCATAACACAAAGAAAAAAATGGTACCTTTACAAAATAAATTTCCACTGAATAACTGAGATTGACTGCCAAAATCAAAGTGAGAAAACGAGGTAGTCCACAATAGCAAATTGAAAAGATGTTGGAACCAACCCCATTTTTCTTTTTCTGCTTCAATTTTTGCTATTCATTTCTCCCCTCCACCCCCCTTTTTTTTGTTTTTTTTTTTTTGGTGCTGATCGCCAACTGGGGTCATGAGTATGGTAACGTGATAAAGAGATCGAGTAGTCCAAGTACAGCAATTAATGCGTTGCAACAGGCTTTGCATGTCACGTGAAATATAGAGGGCATACCTCTCCAAGGCAGGGGCAGAACATAACGGGCATTGGTGCTCTTAAACTGCAATTATGTTTTTCACTGTCCTCCCCAGCTACAAAATACTTAGCTAGTGTGTGTGTGTATCCATGTTCGAAATATCTGGCAATTGCAAATGCCTATACAATGCATTTACAAAAACGATTGGCTTTGTTAATCAACTTTTGTACGCCTGGCTAAAGTCAAACAGATTTATTGCATTAGGAAAAAAAATATAGAAAGAAAATGTCTCTGTACAAAAAGCAGTCGCATGATGCCATCAGAAATTCCACCAATTATCTTTGGTGGTTCAGTTTGTCTCCTCCCATTAGAGTTTGTGTGAGCAGGCAGACAGGGAGATCGAATCGAGGCATTTCCCAGTGACTGGGCACCTTCTCCTGCCTTCTCTAAATCGTAGGCTATTTGGCAGCTATCCTATCCATCCCCTAAACCCAAACTATAGTCCTTTGTTGTTGAAAGTCTGCATGGGTATGCAATTCGGTAGGACAGTGAGGGCTGTAGAAGTTCACCATCATCCCCTTTGAGTGAGGTGCATTATTGAACATCCAATCCTGGGATTTCGTCTGTGAGCAGTTAATTCTAGGATAAATGGGCATCTTGGTTAGGATTTGTCTCTGGCCAGTGGAGGGTGCAATAGTTTGGCAGTACAGGAATGTAAAGTGAAGGTAATGTTTCTCAAAGTCTTCATCAGTAATATGTGGTACTTGGTATGTTCAAGATAGAAGCTATGTCTCCAACACTGCACAGTATTGGTCTCATTCAAGACCTGGAACCATAATATGCACTTGTCATCACTACTACACATGCACTTTGATTGGCTTAATGGAAGATTGATGAGAGGAATGGCACCTTTAGCACACATTTGCTTCAGTTCAGTGCTGCTCTATTCAAAGTCTACTAAAAGGAATGAGCACCTTTGAACCCTTATGAGCCAATGAAACTCACTGGCAAAAAATGACATCTCCCACAATGCAAAAATGTAAAGCTATGCTACTTAACTGGAATGCTGGAACCTGAATCTGATCTTTTTATAGGGAGACATGTGACCTATAATGTTGTGTACAGTCTTCTTGTAGACCTTTTTATGGTAGCATACTAAATACTTAGTTCACCTCCCTTACTTCACCTTTCGTCTACCCGTACTATTTTCCATTTACCTCCATTCAGCCTTGCCACAGCTGCCCCAATTTACCATCCGGCACCAGCAATCATTGTAAAGGAAGCCCAATCCCTCTGCTCACACATCTTCCCTTTAGCACTCCAGTAAGTGTTCACTCCAGACTCTGGCACGCTATAGTAAGGACTATGGGTAGATGCATAAACCCAGAATAACAATCGGCGGATGTTGACATGTGAAGGAGCATGGGTACTGTACATGTAACAGTAAGGTTAGTATTACAGGTACGTTCTTGTCAAAGCCCTTTTCGACTTATAATAAATATAATGTAATACTTTACACCAACTGCTAGAAGTCGGCCTCTGTAAAGCATGTGAATCTAAGGTGATACAAGCAATTGAAAGAAGATTACTGATAGGTAATGAATGTTGTGGGTGTGTGTGGGCATGTATATGTATGTATGTATATATGTTTCTGAGGCTTGTGGAATCTGCTTGGATCACATGCTATGCATAGGCCGACATCTAGTGGAAGCTGCAGCGTATTAGTTGTTGTTTTCGAAACTCGAAAAGGGACTTCGGCAGGGTGTGCCAGTAATACTATCCCTAGTGTGACGTCCACTGTACCCATGGTCCTTCATGCATCGAGGTCCCTCAGATTGTTTTTTTCTGCCATCGTGAGCGGACGCTTCTTGCGGAGTTAAATTTCAGCTGACTTCATTTGCTTATGATAAGTTTAAATATAGTTACTCTTTCTGTCCTTTTCCTTCCGACATTGACAAATTCGACGCAGTGGAAAAAAGACAGTGCCGTCGGATGAAGTAAAGATTCAATGGACCCTTTCGGCCTTGGAAGGCCCACTGGGCCTAAGCCCTTACAGTAGGGAGAGTGTGGGCGGTCATTGTACAATGCATTTTCCCTCCCTTTCCCTTTTATCGCTTGGCTGCCTTTCCGAGACATGGATAAAACACGGTTTAAATTGTGCCCCACATGTAATAAATAATTTCTGTGGATCGACAAACAGAGCGTGAAACCTGTGTCTGAACCGCGACCACAACTAAAGGCACTGTCAAGCTTGCAAGCTCTTTAAACCTAAGACCCATAAAGATCGCAGAACCAAGCACTGGGCCCATCACGCCATGCAGGTCGAGGCCGCCATGGACATGGAGGGAGCTTCCAGTGACGGCAGCGTTGCCGTCTTTTCGGACGGCGAGGGTGACGGGGAACAGCCAAGTTCCCAAGTGCAAGCCCCCGACCCTAGTAGACAGGCCGGCGGCTCTGTTACAGGGACGACACCCGACGGCAAGAGCACTTCCACGCCACTAAGCACACACCCTGCTGCGATGTGTCAGCGGTGCCGACCAAACGCCCAGATACGGCGTCTAGGGGGGAGAACTGTAGATTCCCTGTCCTCTGGGCACTCGAGGTCCCGATCGCCCCAGGACCTGCCCCATAAACCCAAAGACGCCACCCATAAAACTACATTGACCGAACGTCGGCAGATGAGGCGGAGGTCCTTTCCATTGCCAAAGGTCGACACATTTCGTCGAAATCTGCTGTAAAGCCTGAAAACACTGGGCTGTCGCTCCCAGAAGGCCTGTTAAAGGCTACTCATTCCAATAGTTCTAGTCACAAGGACAGGTCTCATAAGGACAAAGACAAGTCTCATAGGGACAAGTCTACCCCTTCTAATGAAACTTTACATGTAACAAAAGAAGAGGGTTCTTTGGCTGAGGCCTTACAGAATAAGGGCCTTCCCACACCTACACCTTCAGTACAAATCTCTGCCATATCTTCCCCTGGGGTCATCCCCAGTTCAGCCCTATGGACGGCAGAGGACATAGTGTCATGGCCACAGGCCCCAGAACACAAAAACCACACCATGTAGTGATTGGGGCAATTTGTCACTCGACTCACTTATGTCCCTTTGGGACCCATAAACACAGGTACCCATAAACACAGGGGCACTGGCTGGACTCAGTCCTGGTGCCTTTGTCGCCAGGCTCATATAGAGACGTGAGCAGGAACACTTTATTTCAGTGCAGGAGTGCTTTTATTTTACAATAACTTTCCAGGAGCTAAAAGCCTTTATTCCAGAGAACATCCTCATGTGCTGACTCATCGGGTGTGGCTCCCTAGGCCTGGTCTTCATGTGCTGACTCATCGGGTGTGGCAGGGTGTGGCAGGCAGGCTGAACCTGGTGGGCGTGGCTTCAGAAGCTCAGCTATATAAGCTGCTCCATCCTTGAGGCTGGTGCTTCGCGTTACTGTGCACTCGTGTGCAACATGATGCTCACCGCCGCTTGGACCAGTTTACTTACCTTTGAAACCAGGCGTTCTCCTGCATACTCACCTCCAGGAAACCAGTGCTTCATCTGCAGACTCATCTCCTGACATCCAGTGATCTTGATCCCGACACCGCACTCTGTATCCACGAACTCGGACCCTGTGAAGAAGAAAGACAAGGCTAGAACATCCGCCCTAGGGCTGCGCAGTATTTGAACCCCACGTGCCCCCTAGTTAACAATTTACCAGCTACTGTACCGCTGCAGCTTCGTTCCTCATTCCCTCCGGCTGCCGCTTCGAGCTCTGCAGCTTCTGCCGCGCCGGCAACATCACCTGCAAGGGAAGAAGGCAAAAGAGCAAACATCAAAAGTGGAACGGACAGCAATACAAGACAAAAACCTTTACAATACAACAAAAACAGATGAGGAAAGACGAAGGCAAACAGGAACACTTACCTGATGTATAGGGGCTTAGTCGCAGCAGGACTGGACTACCACGTGCAAGGGACCAGTGAAGGAACTCAGTCCAGATCATACAAGCGCCCCTGCCAAAAGCAGCAGGACAGAGTGCTCGCCAAATCTAATCGACAGGAGCAGTCCCGAGCAGCGTCACCTATTAACACTAGTCACCACATAAGCGTAGAGGGCGAAGTTGTACCCGAGCGACCTCACCCCCGGGAGGGCTGCAACCGTGCCCCAACGCCTCCACAGAGACCAGGTGAGCGCAACACATAGATAAGGTGATGTCGAGAGCATTTCTTGCAAATGTTTTCGAGGAAAAACCCTCAGGCTGTCGAACATTTTCAGATTACACCTCCTACTGCTCAGGCTTCCAGCTCTCAGCCCCTGTGTTCCACTTCTTAGCCACTGTCTTCAACCCAGCCACCAGCAAAAAGGTCCCTCACTACGGCTGACCTTTATAACATTCATACAGACACTGAAGGGGATAATGGGGACTACCAACACTGATCAATACTATGATGATGATGAAGAGGTGTACACTGTCTTCACCAATTCAACAGGATTCCCCAGTGCCTGATTCTCCGCTAGATAATCAGCCCTTTTAAACGACCTATTAATCAAAGCAGCTGAACACTTCAGTATTCAAACACAGGAGACTCAGCAAGACAAAGATTTTGTCGAAGATATCCTGGGAGACAAAAAAGCTGCCACCCAGTTCATCCCCATCTTAAAGTCTGTCCAGAGAAGAATCCAACCTTCACTGGAAACACCCAATCAAACAGCCAATAAACCCGCGGGTAGAAAAACCTTTCTGCCCAGCGCCATCTGACCCTTTATAGATCAGGAGACAACTCAAGCCGGATTCGCTCGCAACTACCCGAAAGAGGGCAGGTACACCACTAGCCTCTTCACAGGCTCCCCCAGATAAGGAGAGCAAGAAGCTCTACACCATGGGAAGGAAAGTTGCGACTTCGGCAGCGTTTCAAACTAGGATTGCCAACAATTCCACACTTTTGGCACGCTATGATTGCTTTAAATGGGGATGAGATTACTGCCATCATGGACTCTGCTCCCGAGCCTTTAAAGTCTAGACTTTCCCTAGTCGCAGCAGAAGGCAAAGCCAATGTCAGCTGCATTCTCAAGAACCTCGACGCTGCAGATAATGCAGGCCGTATTATTGCAGAAGGAACCATTATCAAGTGCCATGCTTGGCTACGGCATTCTGGCTTTAAGGGTAATCACCAAGGTACTGGCAGTGGTGGGGGCGCACATGCGCAGAGAAGCAATCCCAGTGTACCCCTACCTGGACGACTGGCTGATCACAGGAGAAATACCCTATCTTTGCAAACAAAACACACAAAGAACTATAAACCTTCTCTTCCAATTGGGCTTTTCAATAAACACGAAAAAGTCCAGGCTTGTACCAAACACAACATAACAGTTCCTAGGTGCTCTATTAGATACAAGAACAGGCTTAGCCTTTTCATCCATGGAAAGAGTGCAGAGCATGCTTCAGCAAATACCCCAGTATCAAGCCGGTCTCCAGATAAACGTACGCAAAGCAATGAGTTTGCTAGACATGATGGCATTGTGCATATATCTAGTCCCACATGCACGTCTGCGACCGGTGCAGGAGTGGTTGGCGAAACAGTGGTCTCAGGCAAGCGGTCAGTGGGACGATCTAGTGGTCGTTTTGCCATCACTAGTTCAGACCCTACGCTGGTGGTCAAGAGAAAACCTGTTAAAGGGAAAACCCTTCCATGATCCGAAAGCGCAAGCGATAGTTAAAACAGACGCATCACTCTCCGGGTGGGGGGGCTCATTACCTTTACCACACAGCACATGGACTGTGGACTGACATCACGGCACAGAACTATATCCACCTGCTGGAACTACTAGCACTGTTCAAGGCACTTAAAGCAATCGACGTGCAACTGATGAACCAGTCTGTTCAAATTCTAACAGACGGCACCACTGCAGTGTTCTATGTCAACAAACAGGGGGGCACACACTCCCCACGTCTGTCCAAGTTGGTGCAGAAAATATGGAAATGGGAACTCGGACGGGGGATATCCCTATCCTCTCAACACGTTCAAGGGGTACTCAACACTCTAGCAGATTCTCTGAACAGAGATCTCCTACCAGAGGAACACGAGTGGCAAATAGACCCAAGTGCCGTAGACCACATCCTCTCTCAGTGGGGTTACCCCACACTAGACTTGTTTGCTACAGGAGAAAACAAGCAATGCCCAGACTTTGGGTCCAGGTTCCCCCAGCCAGACTCCAGGGGGAACACCTTATGGATGAACTGGTCAGGGAAATTTGCTTACACTTTTCCCCTGACTCCATTTAATAAGCACAACAGTGAACAAGATGCACAGAGACCAGATGATGCTCATCCTAGTTGCTCTCTTGTGGGTGAGACAGCTGTGGTATCTGCATAAGCTGGTGATGTGCGATCCCATCAAACTCTCGTGTCAAACCAACCTGTTAACCCAACACGGGGGGGACAACAGTTCACCCTCAACCACACTCTAACTTGGCAGCATGACTCCTGAAGTCATAGAGTTCGGACACCTTAATCTACCACAGCGGTGTATGGACATCCTCAAGGAGGCACAAAAACCAAACACTAGACACTGTTATTTTGACAAGTGGAGGAGATTTGTAATTTGGTGCTAGTCTAAACAAATAAGCCCCATAGAATCTACTCCTTCACACATTCTAAATGATATGCTCCACTTGTTTGATTCAGGGTTAGTATTCAACTCCATAAAGGACCACCTGGCGGCTTTATCAGCAAATACCACCTCGCCAAAGTAAGGTATTGTGGTGGAAAATTCCAGTCATTAAGGCATTCATGGAGGGAGTAAAAAGACTCCACATTCCAATTTCGAACCCACCGCCAGGATGGGATCTCAATGTAGTACTTGCAAAGCTCATGGGGGGCCCCCATTCGAGCCTATGCATAAGTCAAGTCTTAAACACCTGATATACAAGACTGGCTTCTTAGTGGCTATTACTTCCATAAGAAGAGTTGGTGAATTGCAAACCTTGTCAGTGCAGAACCCTTTCGAAGGGATTGTGTCCTCCGACGTATTCCTTATCTTAGATAGAAATCCTTCAGCTTTGCTGGCCTCGGAAAATTTTTTCGCCAGAGGGCGCTGCGCGTCGATGATCGCCGAGTCGATGACCCTCGACGGCCTCCGTGCCGACGTCGACGTCATCCTGCCTATAAAGGCCGCGCGCAGCGTCCGTTGCTCAGTTCCGTTTTTCCGCGCTTCGTTGTGCCTCGGAACACCGTTGCTCAGTTCTCGTCAAGATAACGTATATAATAACTACTATTTACCTCGATATCGATGGCATCCTCCTCCGACCCGACGACCCCTCGGTCCGGTTTCAAAAAGTGCCGAGACTGCGGGAAGAAAATGTCGTTGACGGACCCTCACAGGGTCTGTTTGTGGTGTCTGGGAATCACGCACCAGAGTTCGGAGTGTGAGGAATGCCTTTCCATGACGGCGAAAGCCTTGAAGGAGCGTAGGGGGAAGCTCGAGAGAGGTAGGTCAACTTTAACTTCCTCGAAAGCTTCTTCGGTAGAGTCGAGACGTTCGTCTCCTCACCATAAAAAACACTCTCGATCTAGATCACGAAGTGGCTCCCACCACTCGTCGACATCGAGACACTCGAAGAAGAGACGTAGGAGATCCCCTTCGTCATCTTCGTCGAGTTCTCCTGAGAGAGTTCATTGCCCCACAAAACGCAGCTCGCAAGCTGAGTGGGAGGAATTCAGGAAAAAGATGCTAAGCGTCTTCGAGAAAGCGGCCTCGTCCCCCTCGAAGACAGCTGAGGGTGATACCCCGGGTAAAAAACCCAAAAAATCTAAACGCCGCGAGTCGCAGTACCCGGCGGAAAAGTCAACCCGAAAGCGCCTCGAGCCATCGGGAGATAAAGCATCATCGACGCCATCGTCGAAAACTCCTTCGAAACAGAGGTCGGCGCCATCGACGCCGTTGTCGAAGGATTCATCGGCGCATCAGTCGATCGAGTCGACGCCGACGTCGACGCCGATATCGACGCCGGTGAAGGAAAGAACCACGGCTACTCCACAGCCAACGGTTAGACAAAAGACCTCCGACTCGACGCCGAGAACGTCGACGTCGTTCTCGAGCAAGACTCCGATCCTTTCGAGTTCTTCGAGGCCTAGTACACATTTCTCGACGCTTTTCACGGCGCCTTCGAGTACTTTCACGTCGGTGTCGACGACATCGACGTTTTCAAGGCCTGTGATGATGGCTCCTTCTGCATTGGAAATGGGGTTTATACCATTCCAAAAACCAATGTATCCCCCTTTAACCTCGATTTTTGAGGAAAGGGAGGATTCAGACCAAGATATTGATTTACAGAGGACCACATCACCAGAGCCAGAGACTTTCGCCTCTGAGGAAGGAAGATTAAAAAATCTTCAGGATGCACTTCAGGAAGCTAGTGGCTTGGACACTTCTCCTGAAGCAGAATTTATCAAACCAGACCCAGGAGAACATGCGGAGACTCCATATAGAGCTCTGATGTCTAGAATCATAGAATTTATGGGTTGGTCTGCACCTTCTCCTGCCTTTCAGCAGGATGACCTCACTGACATACTGGACAAGGGCCCACAGGAGGATCCTGTGGTTCCATTTCACTCTGCTCTACAGAGAAGGATTTTGACAAACTGGGAAACGCCAGAAATTATCCCGGCAGTAAATAAAAAACTGTCAACAAAATACAGGGTGGCTAGTTCTGACCCTGAATATTTGTCAAAACACCCTACTCCTGAGAGCTTGGTTGTACAGGCTGCAACCTCATCAGGCAGCACATCTGCATACCCCACTGCTCCGCAGGATAGGGATGACAAAAAGTATGATGCCATGGCTAAGAAGGTTTTTTCTGCCTGTAGCATGGCGTTAAAGTCTATTAACGCGACCTGTACGCTCGCTAGGTTCAGCCACACCCTTTGGGAGTGCGCTTCATCAGCGGCTGACTGCCTCCAAGAAGGAGAGGAAAGGGACGCATTTTTAAACATCATCAGGGATGGTAAAGATGCGATGTGCGAGACCCTACAAACTGGCCTAGATTCTGCTGACAGTATCAGCAGGGCCATGGCGGCAAGTACCACAATCCGCAGGCATGCGTGGTTGAGGAAGTCTGGTTTTGCCTCTGACGTGCAGACCAGGCTTTTGAATATGCCCTTTGACGGTTCTACCCTCTTTGGAAAGAAGGCGGATGACAGTTTGGAGAAACTGCAAACGTCCAAGGCAGCAGCCAAGTCATTGGGAGCTGCTATCCGTCAGAATACCTTTCGTCCTTCGGGATCATCGTGGAGAGGACGGTCCTTTCGTTACTATTCCTCATATGGAAGGGGCAGGGGACGACCGGCTCAAAGAGGCCAAGGAAGATTTACCCGTGGTGGACGGGGTAGGGGAAAGAAAGCCGCACCCGCAGGAGCAGGAGCCACTTTACCTTCGGCAACTGCATCAGCCGCTTCAAAACCACTCTGAGGTCTCCCCTCACAGAACACCAGTAGGGGGCAGGTTAACTCACCATCTGACGGAATGGCAGGCTATTACGTCAGATGCTTGGGTTCTGGAGACAGTGGCCCAAGGTTACTGCCTGCCCTTCCTACATATCCCTCAGAGTCATCCACCGGGGAACAACCCTTTGAAGCTTCCAGATCCGCTCCTCTTGCAGGAGGTTTTAGACCTGCTAGAGAAAGGTGCCATAGAACTGGTACCTGTAGCGGAAAGGAACAAGGGTTGGTACTCCCCCTACTTCATAATACCGAAGAAGGACGGAGGACTGAGACCCATCTTAGACTTACGGGAATTGAACAAATTCCTCCGAAAGGACAAGTTCAAGATGGTGACTCTCTCTCAGATCCTTCAGGCCCTCCAGCTTCAGGACTGGTTGGTATCTCTAGACCTCCAGGACGCTTATTTCCATGTGCCGATCCATCCCAGGCACAGGAGATACCTGAGGTTCGCAATTGGCAGCTCTCATTATCAATTTCGAGTTCTGCCATTTGGGCTAACCTCCGCCCCGAGGGTCTTTACCAAGCTAATGTCGGTTGTGGCTGCAAGTCTAAGGAGGGAAGGGATTCATGTCTACCCTTACCTAGACGATTGGTTGATCAGAGCTGTATCTTCGGAACAGGCTCAGAGACAACTAGATTATGTTTGCCACTTCCTTCACAAGCTGGGCTTCTCCCTCAATTTAAAGAAGTCACAGATGATACCATCACAGAGACTCCAATTCATTGGAGCAGTCCTGGACACTTCCCTGGGAAAAGCCTTGCCACCAGAGGTGAGGGCTCGAGATATTCTGCAGATGGTCATCAGATTTCAGAATGCCCAATATCTCCCAGCCTACGACTTTCTGAGGTTGCTAGGCCTCATGGCATCCTGCATATTCCTCGTGCCGGAGGCTCGCCTGAGAATGAGATCCCTCCAGTGGGCACTGAGAACTCAGTGGTCACAGTTCTCAGGAAGGATGACAGATCTCCTTCGGATCCCGGTCAAAGTAGCCCGAGACCTTCAGTGGTGGGCCTGTCGGGAGAACATCCTGAAAGGAGAAATGTTTTGGCAACCATGGCCGGAGATAACAGTAGTCACGGATGCCTCACTCACGGGGTGGGGAGCTCACGCCAACGACTTGACCATCAGCGGTCGTTGGTCTCCATCGGAGTCCAGACTACATATCAACCTGTTGGAGCTGAGAGCCATCAGACTAGCGCTGAAGGCTTTTCTGCCGTCTGTACGGGGAAGAAACGTCCTAATAATGACGGACAATACAGTGGCCATGCACTACCTCAACAAAAGAGGAGGCGTAGGCTCACTACCACTGTGCAGAGAGGCGATGCAGCTCTGGTTTTGGGCAATTCAGGAAGGAATCTCTCTATCGGCAATTCACCTAGCCGGAGAGAAGAACTTGACAGCGGACGCTCTGAGCAGGCAGAGCACAGTCTCTCACGAGTGGGAGATAGCTCAGGAAGTCCTTCAAGAGATCTTCGCCCTTTGGGGAACCCCTCAAGTGGATCTGTTCGCCACCAGTATCAACAGGAAGTGCGACAGATTTTGCTCAAGGGAATTTCCCCCGAGAGGAGCTCTAGGAGATGCGTTCGTAGTGGACTGGGAGTTCCCACTTCTGTACGCGTTCCCTCCGGTCCCTGTCATTCCTCAAATGATCAGGAGGTTGAGAAGGTTTCGGAAGACCATGATCCTAATTGCCCCGGATTGGGCCAGGAGAACGTGGTACCCGGACCTTCTAGACATGTCCATCTGCCCTCCAATTCGACTGCCATACAGAGAGGATCTTCTCTCGCAGAAGGAAGGTCAGGTTCTCCATCCAGCCATCAAGACCCTCAACCTTCACGCTTGGTGTCTGAAAGGTTGAGGTACAAGGATTGGGACCTTCCGGATGATGTTATGGAGGTGTTGCTTTCGGCCAGAAGGCCGGCAACTAAAACTCTATACCGCTGCCGTTGGAACAAATTTTGCAGCTGGTGCAGAGAAAAGAATATTGAACCCTTTTCTTGTGGTACACCTATGGTGTTGTCATTCTTACTTTACCTGGCTAATTCAGGCCTACAGGTTGGCACAATTAAGGGCTATCTCGCAGCGCTATCAATCTTTAAGCGCACTGCAGAGGAGCCTTCATACTTCAAAATTCCATTGGTAATACAATACCTAAAAGGATTAACTAATGTTTATCCCCCGAAACCTTTTCAAGTTCCCTTATGGGATTTAAACCTAATTTTAAACTTCCTAAAGGGTGCCCCTTTTGAACCACTACACTCTTGTTCATTGAAGCTTCTCACCCTCAAAACTGTTTTGCTAATAGCATTGACATCTGCTAGAAGGGTTAGCGAGTTGCAAGCCTTATCGTGTAAACCTCCACATACAATCTTTTACAAGGACAAAGTTGTTCTTCAGGTGAAGCCTAACTTCCTCCCGAAGGTAGTCTCGGAGTTTCACATCACTCAGAAGATTATATTACCTTCTTTCTACCCTCCTCCTCATCCGGGGAAGGAGGAAGAGAGACTGCACAGGCTGGACCCTAAGCGAGCCTTGAGCTTCTATATCAGCAGATTGGCTAAGATCAGACAAGCAGACCAACTCTTTGTAGGTTATGCAGGACATAAGTTGGGCCTTCCAATAACAAAACAAACCATCTCCAGATGGATTATTTTAGCCATTCTGGAGTGCTACAAATTGGCAGGAAAGGAGCCTCCTCAAAATCTAAGGGCTCATTCTACCAGGGGTATCGCAACATCCTCAGCCCTTCAAAGAGGGGTGCCAATTCGAGATATATGTGCGGCTGCCACATGGTCGTCCGCACATACATTTACCAAATTCTATAGCCTGGATTCCTCCTCTAGTCAAGAAACTAGATTCGGCAAGGCTGTGTTACACTCTGTCCATTCTGGAAGGGTAACATAACTTTTATTACTCCCGCCTCCAGTCACAATACCACTGCTATGGGAGTCTATCTAAGATAAGGAATACGTCGGAGGACACAATCCCTTCGAAGAACTAGTTACTCTTACCTTGTAACGTTCTTTCGATGGGATGTTCCTCCGACGTATTCCTTATCGACCCTCCCATCCATCCCCGCAGTATGACTTCCTGTGGGTTTGCAGCCTATGCTCCTTCAAGGTGATTAGTCTAATCCAAAAACATTACTGGGGACTACAAAACGGAACTGAGCAACGGACGCTGCGCGCGGCCTTTATAGGCAGGATGACGTCGACGTCGGCACGGAGGCCGTCGAGGGTCATCGACTCGGCGATCATCGACGCGCAGCGCCCTCTGGCGAAAAAATTTTCCGAGGCCAGCAAAGCTGAAGGATTTCTATCTAAGATAAGGAATACGTCGGAGGAACATCCCATCGAAAGAACGTTACAAGGTAAGAGTAACTAGTTCTTCTTTGTCATCCATAAAGATAAATTGGTTTTACGTACTCATCCTAGGTTCTCCCCTAAATTCATTTCCAAATTCCACGTGAACCAATCCATTGAGCTTTCGGCTTTCTTTTCAGAATACAACTAGCTCAGCTGAGGTAAAACTCCACACACTGGATGTGAGGAGGGCGGTCCTTAACTTTGTAAACAAGACCAGGCCGCTTAGGAAAACAGACCAACTGTTTGTCTCCGTAGCATCAGGCAGAGAATGCGAACGCATTTCCAAGAATGCCATCTCCAGATGGATAATCGGATGTATACAATTATGCTATTCATTATCGAACAAGACACTGCCTTTTACACCAAGAGCTCACTCCACACTGAGCACAGGAACTACTCTGGCTGTTATCGCAAATGTCCCCTTAGACAGCATTTGCAAAGCAGCTACATGGAGCTCAGTACACACTTTCACTCTGCACTACTGCATTGACACCCATTCCAAAGCAGATACATAGGTGGGACAAGCGGATCTAAAACATCTATTTGCCGCTGCTACTTCTCACGACCCACCACCTTCTCCTAACACTGCTCGCTAATCTATGTATAGCATGTGATCTAAGCAGATTCCACAAGCCTCAGAAGGGATACATTACTCACTGTAATCGTATTTCTGATGCTTGTATCTGATTAGATTCACATGCATCCACCCTTCCTCCCCTGAGAAGGTGCATAGATGTTATGAGCTTTTCTGTTATCTATCTGCTTGGATACACCTGTACTCACGCTACACTTCATGCAACCTCATGTCAGAACAAAACTATCTGAGGGACCTTGACACGTGAAGGACCATGGGTACAGTGGATGTCACACTAGGGATAGAATCCATCCCTTTTCGAGTTTTGAAAAGAACTGCAATACTCTGCAGCTTCCACTAGATGTCGGCCTATGCATAGCATGTGAATATAAGCAGATACAAGCATCAGAAATACGATCACAATGAGTAATGTATCATATATATTTCTGATCACATGCTATGTAGAGGCCGACATCTAGTGGTAGCCGCGGAGTATTACATTTTTTGTTTTCGAAACTCAAAAAGGGACGTTGACAGGGCGTGCCAGTAATGTTATCCCTAGTGTGACGTCCACTGTACCCATGGTCCTTCATGCATTGAGGTCCCTCAGATTGTTTTTTGTCGCCATCATAGTCGGGCGCATATCGCAGAGTTACTTCTTCTGGCTGACGCCATTACTTATAAAAAGTTTAAAGTTAGACTTTCTGTCCTTTTTGCGACCACCATACACCCTAAGATCTACAACAGCTTTCGAGGACATGACCATTTGTCGACAATGCGACTCCCGCCTCAACAAACTGTGTCTGTGGCCTACCTAGGCCCCAAGGGACCTCGGCCCGGCACAGTAGGGGAGAGTGGGGGAGGTCATAATCCATCTCACATAGATAATGCATATTCCCCCTTACTTCCTTTTATTCTGCCAGGCTGCCGTTCTTCCATACTATGGAAAATGCACCTTTTTATTCTCTCCATCCTGTAACAGGAAGTTTCCCTAGGAGGATTCACACTAAGTGTATAACCTTTGCCTCCCTAGGGACCACAACGAAAAACAGTGCAAGCCCTGCAAACTGTTTAGGCAAAAAACTTTAAAGGACCTGAAAACGAAACACCGGGCCCACCACGCAATACAGGCCGAGGCTGCCATGGACATCGAGGGAGCCTCCAGCGATGGCAGCATCTTAAGTGACACCAAAGGCGACCGTGACCCAATGGATTGCTGCGTGCGATTTCCCCCGACCCCAACAGGCAGGCCGTCGTCTCTGCTACAGAGACGACACCCAGCGGCTCAAGCACTTCAACTGCACGCCACACTAAACACACCCAACATGGCCGACAGTCGACCACGTTGTCAACCGTTAAGTCACACGCGGTGTCTAAGGGAAGGTCTGAAAAATCCCTCTCCTCTGGGCCATCGCAATTGCGATCACCACATGACAGGCCCCCAAAACAGACGCCAAGGTCGGTTTCCGACACCGTGAGCAAATTGGGAAAGTCCTCGGGTTCCGGCGAACATGCGTCGAAAGACACGTTGACGGCTCCTGCTAAAAATGCAAAAATGAGTGAACTTATTAAACACGTCTTTGACAGCCTCCTCAAGGCAAAGACATTGAAAAACTCTAAATCCTCGACGCCTCTACCCTCAAAATCACAAGGTTCAAAGGATAGGGAATACTCTGCCCCTAAGGACACCCTTTCAGGGGCAATGCACCACGAACAGCACCCTGCTCCAGAGCCTTTGCCTGCATCTGCTTCCACTCTCCCAATGGACCCCGGAGCAGTTTGATAGGGTTATGAAAAGAATGTCTAGTTTTGTTGACTTTCTAGATCAACACCCAGAACTTCTTAACAACCTCCAGGGGCCGCCTAAAGGCAGAGCAACTAACAAGCAACCTGACACCAAAAAAGCCCACCTAGATCGAACACAACCTAGTACATTTACTTATCAAACAGTGTCTGATGACCTATGGCATTACGACACTCAAGGTTCCCAAGACCATGGCTCATTAGCAGGACAAGGGTACATGGAGGATACAGATCAATACTATGACGACGATGCATACATCATCCAATTCCCCAGACCATACTGACCAACCAGTGGCTAATTCCCTGCTGAATAATCAGCTGCAGTATAATGATCTTCATTTAGTGGCTGCAGAACACTTTAAATTCGAAACCCAGGAAGCTCAAGTCGATAAACACTTCGTAGAGGACATCCTTGGGGATAAGGGATCTGCAGTAAAATTCATCCCGCTGCTCCAATCTGTCCAAAGACGCATTCCGCCTTCTCTACCTAACCCCAATCTGACAAGGGCAGTCGACACACGCATTGAGAAAATGTTTAGGCCACTCCCATCTGACACATTGTACATTAGGGGACAGCTAAACCCCGACTCTATTGAAGTGACCACCACAAGGAAGAGAGCAGTGTAAGGAAATCATGGTGGCAACAGTAAAGACAGACACAAGTGATCACAGTTCAAGGGTGATTATTAAACTGAATATGCAGGTTGGAACAACGCCTAATCTAAACCTAAGGCTAAGATGGAAGCAAGCTACAACAATCAAATGAAAAATACGGCAGTCCTAGTGGCGTCTTTTCAAATAAAAAGACCTTTACTAAGAAAAACCTATTGCCAATCCTTACAACTAAATACCAAAAGAGTGTGGGTTAAGGTTCACAAGAAAGAAAGAAGTGTTCACAAATGATAAGTCAGGATGTGTAGCCGGGGGTCTCCCTTGCCCACGTTTTGAGCACAGGACAAGGTTGGACTCCTAAGCACTGTACTCTCTCGAGCTTTATCAGCACAAGACAACCATTCCATTCTCAGCTATCTGGGCCGTCGATGGTCCAGTCTCTTTTCTCCTAAAAGTCTATTGCTTTCGAGGACCAGATATAAACAAACAAAAAAGGTTCTCTTGGCTGCATTCACGTTTCATTGTGGTGATGACATTTCACCCCGGGATCCCCCTCTTCCGGGTCTCAGATCCTAAACAAGTTCTTAGCTATATCATGGCCTTCAGTAGTTAGATCTCCTGCATCCGATAACCTGATATGTTCAGCATAACCGGATAAAAGTTCCTTCCTTATGGCACTTAGCATGAGGGTTCTTCATCCCTCGGTTCCCCTCTTCCGGGTGCAGACCCCTCTCGAATCTCAGCCTCCCTCTGTCTGGTTCACTAGGACACTGACGTTTCACAGAACACTTTCACTTGTTGCATTCACAAGCCTTAATGTCTTTTTAAACAGTTCACTATGGACTTCCCTCTACTGGGTTCACTCGTGTCAACACAATATTCATCAGGACTTTAGAGTTTGCCCCTTTCTATTGGGATCCCTCCGTCGGGTTTACACTTGCCAATTGCACACAATTTCTTCTACTTTCTTATGAGTCGGGATTCACTTCCCTTAGTTTTTCAACTTCTGCCGATCAAAGACTTTCAACTGTACAGAGGATTTTACTAGACCCTGTATGCCCACTTTGACCCCTTTCTTGTCCCGTTCCCAAGGCCTTCTG
Organism: Ambystoma mexicanum; assembly: GCF_040938575.1. Lineage (NCBI taxonomy): Eukaryota > Metazoa > Chordata > Amphibia > Caudata > Ambystomatidae > Ambystoma > Ambystoma mexicanum. The sequence continues at coordinate 154,908,938 of NC_090941.1, read as the reverse complement.
GTAACAGTAGTTTCAACAAAAGGGTAATCAGCCAGAGTTTCTCGAGTGAGCAACCACGTGGTGCCGGACTCCTGTACAGCTGGTTTTCCCCTCTCGTATTAAGTTTTGTACTTTTCTTCAATTAGCCGTTGCTACTTTTGTTCAACACAGTTTGGTTTCTTATCAACTCTCCCTTCGACTCACCGGCTGTGATGAACTGCTTGGCTTTTCTTGTCTCTGGTCTCAAGGCCGGTAGCACAGTGGCAAGCGTCTCTCCCTGGCTTAGTTATCAGCGGAGGAGGGCCCCATGTGCCGTTGACATCTGCTGCAACACACACTAGCTATTGTTCACGGTCTTACGATTCCTTCCACTGAGGCTTCGCGGACTTGGGTCAGAAAGGGCAAGGTCGCTTCTCTCCTAGTCACCCTTTCGGTTCTCGACGCCTTTCTCCTCCTCCTTGAACTGCCATACTTGGATAGCGTAGTCGTCATGCGGTCTGCCCTTTTCGTACTGTGCTCTCATGCTCGACCTATTTATACCTGTGGGGATGGGAAAGGGCAGTCAGATTTGTGATTGTCTGGTCAGTTGCCTGACTTTGCCTGACCCTTGTATTGGGACACGTCTGGGATACGGCTCTGGTGTTAGTCTGTTTTCTTTCGTGGTGTTCTTGTGAAGAAGGGAGGGTGCAGTGTTTCGGAATATCCTATGTGGTAGGATGGGGAAAAGGTTTTGGAAGAAGGGGGATACTGCGTCTCACTTGTCGGTATCCCACTTCCACATCCCGAGGACCCCCAGCCAGGTGATCCTCCCATTACGCCCAGTCTCCACAATCCATGGGGCATGGGCTTTGGCCATGTTGCATGCCCCAATAAGTAAATCACAGTATGCATTTGTCCTTGCCGAGGGCCTGGCCCACTGTCCAGGCACCAAAGTTATATCACAATTTCTTTGTACTTCCATTTTGACACTTTGGAAAAAAGAAAACACTGCACACATTTGCAAAATTATGCTTTCAGGTCCTTGCTGATGCTCCTTGCACAAGTTTGCTGCAATCCCGTCCAGCACTTCGGGCTAGAGCCACAAGCAGAATTACTTTTCCCATTCAAACGTACCCCAATTTCGAAAACTGTTACCACATAGCCGGTCCCTCATGGTCATGGCCAGTAGCCAGATTGTCTGTGTCATGGCCATGACACGGACAATCTGGCCATGGCCAAGGCTATACCTCAGTCGCCAACGGTATATCACTATTTTTTTATACCTACATTATGACACTTTTCAAAAAATAAAACTGACACATTTGCAAAACCATGCTTTCAGGTCCTTGCCAATGATCCTTGAGTGAGTTTGCTGCAAATCCACCCATATTGTATTTTTTGAAAAAAGTGTCAAACTGTATGTTAAAAGAATAGCCATATAACCCAGACCCCACTTGACAAAATCCATTCAGATATTGCACACGCACGTAAGGTTGGGTCTATAATAGATCTGCATACCTCTGTGCATATTCGTCAAACGGCAACAAAGTTATAAGCCATCTAAAATTGTTGCGACCCCCCCCTCCCTCTAATTTTGCCCCTTCTTGACAAAATTCCACCAAACTTTCCACAAACATTAAAATTCGGGTCTAAAATCGTTTTGCAAACTGATGTGCAGATTCTTCAAACGGCAACACATTTATAAACATTTAAATTATTTTGGAAACCCCCTCGCATCTCTTATTTTGCCCCCTCTTGGGGAAACCGTACCAAACTTTGCGAAACCGTTCAGGATCGGTGAAATTGCAAAATTTTGTGCAGTTTCGTTGAGTGGTGCCATTCTAAGCCATCTAAAAACTGCTTTTCACCGACCATATAATGCAGAAATATGCATCGATGTTCCCAACCATCTGAGATGTTAGCGAACATCACAGGACTGTTCCCGAACATCTGAGATGAAAAAACACCAGATTTTTGCCTTTTTATGGCCATATCCCATTCTCCTCACCCCTCGCCTCCCCAGACATCTTTTAGTTTGACAAGTGTAATGTTGTGTTTTTTAATCTTTTTACTGCAATGTTTGCGGACTACAGGCGCTGCTCTTTGATTGGTCCAGAGGTGTGTGCGGACTCCGAATCAGGAAGAATCTGCAGACTGGACCCAGATATCACTAATACATTTCGAGCTACATTTTAGCCATTTTTGAAAAAAAATACTGAATGGATTTACCCCAAATTTGCAAAAGCACGCTTACGGGACCAAGCCGCCGCTCCTCATGCAAGTTTGGTGCAAATCCATCCAGCTGTTTGGGCTGTAGGCGTGAGCAATACATTTTTTCCATTATGTCTGCGGATTTCAATAGTTTTGGGACTCCTCCATAACTTAGCCCCCCCCTTGACAAAACTGCACCAATCTTTGCATAATCATTCATAGGTGGCCATATACTACTTTGCAAAGTTTGGTGAGTATCGTCAAACAGAGCCAAAGTTATAAGTTGCCCCAAAAAGTGCTCTTCCTATTAGGTGAGCATATTAACCAGAACCACAGGCCCGGTAATATATAACGTAAGGTGCAGTTATGTTGCACAGATTTTATGTAAATCGGCGGACTTGAGAAGTCATGACTCTGCATGCTCCCGTTGATGTCCCCCATAATGCCTTTTGTATGTCATTGTGAATCCCTTCCCTTAAAATATGAATGTGTTCATGGGCTTTGGCCGTGCCCACTGTATATTTTAAAACCATACCGTTCGTTCTTCTTCACTAGCCCGTGACCACTGGACCCGGTCTTCTGCCGTGGCCCCTTTACATTTGACTCCAATAGCTTTCTTCCTCTCCCACTAGCCTTGGCTTTGGCCATGCCCACTGCTTTCAGCCATGGTCGTGCTACATAGCGCTCAAATAGGTTTCCTAAACTGGCATTCATCCGTGGCCACACCACTAGGTTTATTTTGGGCACACTAGCCATGGTCTGTGGCCACTTTCCATATTGCACCTCTTGACATGTTGCCCGAATAGGTTTTGTTAGAGCCCACTAGCCATAGCCACTTTATATTTGGTTCCGTAAAGTAACCCAGTACCCATATCCTTCGGCCACACCCATTACCCCACCTCATTGTAGCTGAAACATTCCTCTTTTTTGTGTTAATCTCATTTGTGTTAAAATCTTTTTTCCCATAACCACAGTTGCGTTTGCAATCTACTACAAATAACCCAGTAATCCGTAAAAAGCCCACAAATAACTGCAGTTATTTTTGTGACGTACTTTAATACTTGATCCCACTTTCTACTATAACCATGTTTATACCCAGTATAACCCTGGTTATGCAAACATTTCTGAGCTTTGAACTTGGTCCCCAGCTCGCCAATTTCTTACTCTCCTCTTTCCCCTTCCCCACCTCTAGGCTGATGCCAAAATATCCTTTTTCCTCCTCCATATGGCATTATTTCCACACAATTTTCGGCTAACCCCGGTTATACCCGTTATAACCTCGGTTTTCTCACATATCGAAAATAAAAAGGCGGCTTTTTCATTTCTGAAAAGCCTTAATGATGCATTGCAGGATACATATATAGCTATAATTTTGGTAGAAGGGGCGCCCCCTTCTCCGTCAAGTATTTTAACACCTGGCCAGAATAACCCCAGACCACTCATGGAAATAGTCAGTTTGCACCCAAGTTGTTTTGTACTTGGTCCAATTCTGGCCACTGGTTTTTGCTGTGCGCTGCTCTGAAATGTGGACGTTTTTCTCAGCGGGGCAATGAATGGGAGTAGGCTGAAAATGGCAGTTCTTTTGCTTTCTTAAAAATCATTTCATTTTTGAACGAAACTTTCCCAAAATGTCTAGTCTGGGGGGCCTGTGGCAAACTTTTTGTTTGCCAAATATTGTCTAAATCCGTATGCAGGTCAAATGTTGTTAGCGATTACATTTTCGGTTGTCCAGTGGAACTTGATACTCCACTATAGGGAGGCGACTGCCGATATATATCCTACCTCCCACACCCCTATAGACAGATAGAACATAAGGGAACATAAATGCCATTTGGAGGTTATTTTATGGAGATCCGGGAAACTTGACGGCAAAATGTCACGTTTAAAAATGATGCCTTTCAAAGCCAAAAAACGGTGTCACTTTCTGTAGGACCGGCCGGAGGATGCTTTTTGTTTAAGCCTAGCATTTTCATCTCAACTGTGCGAAGAGTCCGCCAAATGAGATTGTGGGGGCTCAAGAGTACGATTCTTTAACCATTGTTTTTATTTGAGCAGATTTTGGTGTCCCCTCTAACTCTGCTTTGTGAGCCAGACCATACAGACGAAAGTAGCAAAATATCTAAAATGCAGGATAACAATCAGAATAGCGTAATGCAGCTTTAATTTATAAAATCGATAGAGACGAGTTTGTGGCCATGCGGGCAGAGATTCTTAATTGTGTATAAAATCAAATATACAATGAAAGGTTGAATTCATACATTTAATAACGACATGGTACCGTGAACCTGACGTAATTTGTGATGGCCACAAGATGGCAGCATTTAACATGAAATGTGAGTTTTACTCGCGATATCCTGTCGGTATTAAAGAAAAAGCAAAAACAAAGGATTTGCAGAGAGGAAGGCCTAGTCTTTTAAAACGTTTGGCGGATTAGTGTGAAACAATCTCAGTGTAAATTGTCAATTAGGAAGACGAAACGAGGAAAAATGGCTTGGGTTAATGAAAGGGCAGTAGTGATATGGGATAGATCATGGAAACGTGAAGCGGTAGGGCGCAGGTTCACCATGACCTAATATAAGAGTGCCCCCTATATGTTTCCAGATGTATCAAAGTAAGAAGAAGTGAAGCAAGTTCATGCCATTAATGGTCTAGCCTGTCTAGACAGACTTGGTGCGACTAGAGAGTTATCCAGATAGAAGGATGACAACTGTGAAGATGGGCTGGAAATGGTATCTACATATATATTTCTGAAAGTGTTTGTATGTTCGGGGTTGGCTCCAGGCCCATGACAGCTGGTGGGCTGAAATTTTTGCCCATGGTCGACATACCAGTCTGGGGTGTACTGTCGATGGTGAAATCTGAACAACCCCACACATTCACCCTGCACAGGGCATGGTCTGGTGCTGTGCACTCAGTATATTGCCAATTTTGCGCTTTTTCAATAATGGGAAGTTATGACACAATAAAACATACACAAGGCTCTAGCAGAACCCCACATGCATACCCGGCCAACGCCGGTTGGTACTGGTAGTATGACATATAGGCAAGCAAATCTAATTGTTTTTAATGATTTGTATTTAATATCCAGAACGCCTGACTGAACTGGGCATCCAATCTTGAGCCAACCTCTACAATGGCAGAAGGCGTTTGGAGTGATTTAAAGAAGTCTTTCTGGTGATATGAAGTGATAACTGATTATGCTGAAAGGCTATCGAAGTTGCCATTGCCCTTGCAACAGCGGCACGCATGCCCACTGGGGGCATAATTAATGTAAACCTGTAACACACCAGTATGCCCGAGACAGCCGAGCAAGCAATTGATTCTATAGAGACCTGCCTACCAGGGCAAACCTTGTGCTGCTCTTCCAAATCAACAGAAAACCTGACTAGCAGAAGGCATGGGCTGCTTTTGCGGCAGCACAGGACCTCGGAGCTCCCGCCTTGAACCTGTACGCTGCTGTTATCCGTCATAGCAAGACTGAGTCCTTGCTCCCCAGTACCTATTGAGTTTACAGGTCACTGGCAATGGACACCCCAGGGATCCGTTTCAGAGGTGTTGACTATTTACCAAGGCCGCTCAAAGCTTTTCCTGCAGGCCTGCTAAATGCTTTTGTAATTGATAATAGAATATCCGGATCGGTGTGATTCGCACTAACTAAGAAGCAGCAATCCTGTGTAAAGTTATGTACTATTGCAGGGTTAATTAAACCACTCAAAAATCCAATATATTGACTTATTAAATGGGAACTACTCTCAACATGCTAAGCAACTGTAGCCCATTATAAAATGTAGGGTCACTGAATTATAAAAGCATTCTACAAAATATGTATGCGAGGATTTATTTATGTAGTAATTTGAATAATGACATTTAAGTTTGTAAATTCCTTTATTGTATTTGGAATATGTTGTGTTATTTTGCATTTGTATAGTGCCTTTTACCATTGTTATGATGCTAAAGCGCTGTGGGTTGAACACCCTCGGGGACCCCAGTCCAGGTGAGGGGATAGTGTAGTAGAAGCTGCTTGGGTACACTCAGTATGCGTGCAGCAGAGTGCAAAAGGTTGTGTGCGGTTGCATACTAGAGCTAGGTGTGCTTCAGTGGTTGTGTAAGATCAGTAGCATGTGTGCAGCAACACCAATGGACTATGGTATCTGCTTTCTGGAGGTGCTGATTGCTTGAACAACTTTGTGTGCAGCTATGCTACATTTCGAGGGGGTTGGCTGCGTTCTAAAGACTGTTGAGGTGAACATGGAGGTGTGTAAGTATGTGTGCAGCTAAACCGGCTTAATCGAGGGGTGTAGCTGCGTTATATTTGTTGGTGCAGAGGCAAGAGCTGGCATAGTGGATTGTTTGAGTGTGTTTTTCCCAGGGGAGGTTCTCAGCCAAATCATTAGGGGACCTAACTCACCCAACAAGAGAAAGAAGGTGGGTTTTATGTTGGCAACCACAAAACCTGAGTTGGTTGCCTTTCAAGAGACCCATTTACCTTTTGAAGGACTTGAGCAGTGTGTGGTTTCGCTCTTATACCCATATCTGCAATGCAACAGCGCTGACTAATACTGTGGGGGTTTTGCTGGGGATAAGGGATAGAAATGCAAAGGGGATGACGGATAAGGAGGGATGTTTTATTGCATTAAAGGGGACCAGGGGTGGGAACCCGATTACTACTGCTACAATATACGCTCAGAACACTGGTCAGTATGGATTTGTGCGCAAGCGTTTAACTTGCTTGTGGGGGAGGTGTGGCTGGATGTGTGCAGCCGCCACTAGTGCATTGAAGGTGGCAATGGAACTGATGACGCTCAGGGACGCTTTGAGGGAAACACGTGGGCAGGAACGACATACGTTCTATTCCAACGTCCATGGGACGAAGTTCAAGGATATATTGTGTCTAGATTTGTGTTCAATTATTGGAGAGGATGCGGAAAACGGAGATGGGTATAATTTCACTCTGAGATCATGTCACGGTTAGGTGGAAAAATCTATTTACAGAGGAAACCAGTATGGAATTGAAGCTTCCCCAATTGAAACTGCGGATGGTAGACGGTTCAATTTTCAGAGGAGAACAGCTTCTCTGCCTCACTGGTCATCCTGTACCGGGCCGTTCACAACGGGCTCAGAAGAGTCTGTGGGAGGACATACGACTTTAGGCATATTGGCCAAATCACCAATTCACTATTCGTAGTAGCCTTGCCGACCAAAGTAGGCGGCGGAAGGGGAGAGACAGCTCTCAACCCAACATGGGCTTTACATCCCCAGACACCACTTTCCTCAGACCAGACAGACTGACTAGATGAGGTGATATAAAGGGCTTCCTCATTCAAAAAGCGCGATACTCTCAGCTCGTTTTTGAGCATAAGTCGGTGCTTTTGTTTTAGCCATGGTGATTGCATCAAGCGGGTGCATAGTACAAAAGAGCACACCTAAATCTTACCAGTTGATAAAAGAATGAACTCCAGCAGTTCCAAACGCGGCGCAGAATGGGCTTGAAGCCACGCACCGCTTGGCAATTAAGGAGCTGCTCAGCAGAACTAAAATACTAATGGGTATTGTAGTCCGATCATGACGCAGAGTCTGTCGTTAGATGCACACAACTACATTAATGCACACAGAGCGACCATAAGAATTTAAAGCTAAAGCGAAGCACTCGCAATATTTTAATTCTAGACAGCAATTGTTTTTTAAGTTAAAGTAATATAAAAATGGCAAGTCCTTTTCTAAAAAAAAAAAAAGCAGGCAATACACACTCAAATAGTACTTAAAAGCAATATAAAACTCAAGAACATAATCCGAAGCACACTCGCAAAAGTATTGCTTTGGAAAATGCCTTCCTTATAAACCGGCACAGACCGGGATTGATGACATTCGGTCTACTCTACAATCTCTAGTCACTGAATTGCAACAGCGCCTGCCTCCTCCAGTCCCTCAAGGTGGCCCAAGTAGGCCAAGTGGAAGCCCTCCTCCCGGGCCTTCATATGAAGAAGTGGTTCCACCACCACATCCTCCAAGACCAACTCCTCAGTTGTTTACTGCCCATGCAGCTGCACTCAGACAGATACTGCCCGGATACAGACGCCTCTCTGGACACGCATACTACTACTGACTAGGTACAGGCTGATTGGGAGCTGACATACATGCCTTCCAGAGATTCACTTCCGGACGAAATTGTCCTTTTCATGCCCTGCATGCACGAGCTGTGTAGCTTTTTGACCTTGTTTCAGAGAAACCACTTTCCTTTTTCAGAGGCGGGATACCTCCAGAAAATCTGTAGTTGCCATCCCAATCCTTGATGACATTTGGGGGGGATGGGCTGCTGATTATGAAGAACTCTTCCTCACTACCCCCAAAGAAAGACTGTCTGGAGAAGAAATATAAGGTAACTCATTCTGCTCCAAAATATCTTTGCACTTAGCCAGGCCCCGACTCTGTGGTATCCGCTGCCGCAAGAAAGCGGTCAGCCACCCAGTGTTCCCCTTGCATGGTGCCCCCAGACAAGGAAAGCAAGCAACTAGGCTCTTTTGGAAAATGGGTAATTACCACGGCTGCAACCATCATTAATGCAGCCAATTCCTTGGCAATTCTCTCCAGGTATGACCGGGAGTTATGGTACAAGATGGGTCCCATCTTTGCCTGATATCAAATGGAATGAGATTCTTGCTTTGCTGCACGAGGGGGACGCAGCTTCAGATCATACCATCACCGTGACTATGGACATTGCTGACACAGGCTTTCTCCAGATGGGCAACGGAGAAGTCCTAAGGTGCTTGGGTTGGTTAAAAGCCACAAACTTTCAGAAAGGGGGTTATGGGTGCACACCTCTTCCTCCGTACAGAAAATAATGTTTTGAGAAGGATATTCAAGATCCAGCACTGCTGGTTTAAGGTATTTAAGTTGCAGGGGAGGAAATGAAGCTCTGGCACAAGGCCTCCACTATACACAAGAGAAGAAAAGAGGATCCAAGATTGGAATCCTGTCTCCTGCACACTATATGCTACCGCCTATAAGGCGGTTAGTAATTCCATATGGACTTAAGTCCTTTAATCATTAGTAATATGCGGTTCCAGTAACCAAGTTCACGAAAAGATCGTTGAGCCAAATCTTGTGCAGCAAAAAAGACAATTTTAATTGTGAGGAATATGCAAGCAAGATGTGTTCAATAGTCCAGTATGTTCAGCTGACACATTTTGAGGAAATTCCTCTTCTTCACAAAGCCTAATTGGACTCTTGAAAATACACGAAGAAAAGACAGTGTGTGTTGTAACTCATGTCTATACAGTCAAATTATTCTATATACAACAAAAATATCAAAGATGCGAGAATCAAACCAATAGTTTTCATGTAGTACCAGTGTCATCAATAATTGGGAACTTAATTCCGTACCAGGGAACAACGACACAGTCCAAATGAGTGAATTGCAGGTCACTAATGGCTAAAACTATTACTGGCCACTTATGGCTTGACTGTATTCAGACAGAGTATAGGTACTACTAAATAGACACCAGTACCATTGATTGATGGGGGACATCATTTCATGTGGATGATCAAATCTACAGGTGGTATGAGAGTATAGCTAGGTATATGGAATGCATTGCACTGGAAGTCCAATTGAGTTCAAAACTGCAGGTAGGTATAACCGGAGAAGCCTAGTTGTCACTTAAATATTAGAAAGGAGAGAGACAAGGGTAAGTTAAACAACATTTAGGAGCGATTTCATCAACATAGCAAAATTCTACCTTCTGCAGTCATACTCTACGAGGGAATGAGGACTCATAGTGCACGAGGCAGTGTGTTTAATGACAAAATCCTCAAGATATGTGAAAGATGCTTTCCCCATAGGTGCCCAGGTAGTTAAAATTAAGAGAGGTCCTTGGCAGATCTGATTTCAACTCACCGCTGGGTAGATCGTCTGTATATATCTGCATCAATCGGGTATTCCCTTAACTGAGAGGGTAAAAACGCTCCATATTTGTGCCCATGTAGCGGGTCTGGAACCCTGCTGAAAACGTATATAAATGTGGTTAGCCTATATTAGGTCTGATCCTGCTGTCATTATTAAAACAAATTCAGAAATGGGTATTGGAAGTTTGGCTCGCTCTTAATGTTCACTACGTTAGACAGTAATGTTCCACTCGGTTAGATGTGGGCTATCCGGCGGTTCAATTCGGTGTCAGGAAATATGATCCTAGACAGGGCCGTATCTTCTAGGTTAGAAGTGTGGATGTTGGGATTAGGTGGATATGGCTACTATATAATATTATAATGTTGGATTGCTACGTATCAGCAGAAGGTAAAGAATTTACCTGGCCATACGGGGGACGTGCTCTTTCCTGTGGTAATGCAGTACGCGTGGCGTTGTTAACCAGTGGAACAAGGATGTGTGCCGATCGCCATCTTGTGCAAGTCCTGAAGACTTCAGTGATTGTAGATAGGAAAAAAGGACTACTACATCCTGTATGAAGTGTGGTGTCCATCTTGGAGTGGACTCAGACGTTTAGAGACATAAAATACTATAGTGTTTATAATCTCCTAACTCAATTGGAGAAAAAGGAACAAAATGACGGCAATGTAGTGACAGGCTTATATATGGCACAGTGCTGGGGTTAGGGTCGAGAATGAAGGAGTGGCGCTCGGCGTATGTGTCGTTCAATACCCAGAAAATGGGAGAGGTGAAAAAATGTAGTGTTTCAAAGTGGTCAGAATGTGATCATGATAACATATCTATAATCTATATTTATCTATCCTCTGAATACTTCTCACGTTCTTGCTGTGCTTCCACATCAGTTGGCATTATAGTACACTCCAGCAAATGGTGATATACATAGAGACATGCATAACCTTGGCATATGTTGTCTTGGTGAGCCTTAAGTAGTCATCTCTGTAATAAACTCAGGTTATGGGGCTATTTTCAAAGACATGCATAACATTGTCTTATACCATCTAGGAGAGTCTAAAGCGGTCATATCTGCAAATTCATATGTTGATAGTGAACTTGTATGGCAGGTTTAACTAGACAGAAGGAACAAAACTCTGTCAGCCTATGGTGCTCTGTGGTGCAGGGGAAGCATTATCAGTTTAAGGCCCTGCCGTTCGGACTAAAGTAGGCACCAATGGTATTCACCAAGTGCCTAGCACCAGTGGCTGCCTATCTGTCACACAGGTGTGTAAGTTTACCCTTACCTGGACAACTGGCTAATCCGTGCAGTCTATGCATGCAACACACACTGAGCAAACCATTCATGTCTTCGCTGGCATTCTAATGGATTGTGTCCTCCAACGTATTCCACATCTTTGACGTGTAATGTCCACAGCTGTGCTACTTCAGAAATTTTTCGGCAGAGGGCGTTCTGCGTCGATTGTGTTGGGTCGATGTCCCTCGAAGGCCTCTGTTGTCACCGGATGTTATAAATAGGACGCACGGTGCCCGTAGCCGCAGTTCCGTTTTTTCCACAAACGTATTTGCTTCGAGAATTCAGCGCGCCTCGTGAATGTCTTCTTCTTCGACCCCTCCGACACCGCGGTCAGGCTTTAAGAATTGCCGGGACTGTAAGTCTAAGATGTCCATTACGGACCCTCATTTGTTTGTGCTGTCTGGGCGAGAGTTATGACACCGACAACTGTTTGAAATGCCAATCGCTGACTGGTAAGGCATTGCGGAAGCGTAAGGGGAAGTTCTCTAGCATGGGGTCTGGCATGGATTCACATGCTCATGAATATTCCCCATCGTCGTGCTGGGATTCCGGTAAAGAAAAAATTCAGTTTCTATTTAGTTTCTGAACTGTCTTTCTACTAATAACCAATCACTGGTCTCTGGGTCATACTGCCCCCAGCTAATGGCTGCCAGAGGAGGGGCTTAGGTAGAGGGCAGTCATCTTCAGATTTTTACCGCACGTTCAATTGTTGGGAATCCTCGTGCTTTAGCTCTCGAGTTTTTACTGTGTTTTTTTTTTTTTTCCCAAATAGTTTACTCTTATTTTCGGTCAATCGAGCCTCAAGCTCCACCGATTCTACAGGGACCCGTTTCGGAATTTCCTACGCCCCAAGGGCATTTTTTCATAGAGTTTTCAACTTCTCGGAGGATTCCAGAAGCTCTTGGAGGCCTACCCCGCGTCGACATGGCCCAGGACAAAGGAAGCATGACGCCTGTTGGATCCAAGCTGTTCAGGGGCTGCCCTGGATGCGGACTACAGAACGTCTTTAAGGAGGATGAGCACTCTTGGTGCCTTTACTGCCTTCACAACGACAAATTGCACGTGGAGAAGGATTGTGCGTTTTTGTAAGAGCATGTCCGAACGGACAATGAAGGACCGCCGTACTCGACTCACCAACTGGCTGGAAGGAAAGAGCCCAGCAGCGGGTGAGAAGAAGAAATCCGAGCGGTCTTCTAAGACCTTTGAGGGCGCTCTGGCGACGGGGGCCCAACAAAAGGCAAAGCTACGCGGGCACCGGGAGCGCCGATTGGTCAGGCTCCTCGGCTGCCAGGTAGGGCACATTATCTCCGACGCAATCAACCACGAGCCAACGCTCTGGCTCGGTGAAGAGGAAGTCGGAGAACCCGGGTAAGCTTGATTGAAGGAGTCGTGGCGGCCCTGGCGAAACCTACGGAGGCTTCCCCAGTGGAGACTGCTCCAGGGGCTAGAGTTTCCTTGCCACCCTGGAGGGAATCTTCTTTTCTGCCTATCGAGAAGACCCCCATGAGTTGGCCACCATCCAAAGAATCCTAGACAAGAGGTCAGAGGAATCCAGGGCCCACGGGAAGGATCCCGACGAGGCCGACAAAGAATGATGGGGGAGCCGACGAGGAAGATAGGACTGTGGAGGGCCCCACACCCCATCCGTTGGTCCCGTTGCAGCCGGTGCCCATACCAGGTGATCATTCAGGAGCAATCCTGATGGCCATACAGGCCCTGTGTATGGAGATAAGGACAAGGATACCCTTACCCCCCCCCCCCCCAGAGCCTGGACCATCAGGAGTCCGCCTAACAAACGGAGGCGAGTTCCTCCTCCACCCCCCCCCACCCCCGCCATCCTCTCCGAGGGATGAGACAGGAACGGAGAAGGCGGAGACAGGGACGAACGATGGCGGTGGTGACGACAGAATGGACCTCCCGTCACCTCCCCCTCTGGTCCCCCCCCTCCCCCCGACGAAATTGGCTCCTTCCACACCATGATCGTCAGGGCATCTGAGCTCTTCCAGCTCTGCCCCGAAGAACAGAAGAAGGAAGGTTTCCTCTACCAACGACGGGACGCCAAGAGAAAAAGACTGTCCTCTCAGTCCTATTACTGGACGACATCTGAGACTAGGGGCTGGCGCTCCTGAAGAAGCTATCCATGGCTCCTGCCAAGAGAGACCGGGTCCCGGACTCCGCCTCTATGTGCCTCAGAGCACAACCGTCCCCGGATTCAGTGGTCTCCACGGCGGCCAAGAAGAGGGCGCCGGGAGCGATGGCCTCAACATCCACTCCCCTCCCCTCCCTCCCCCCCCAGACGGCGAGGGAAACGAGCGGCGACGACTATTAAAGCGGGCAACGCCCTCGCGATCGTGGCACGCTAGACAAGACAAGAGGGCTGAGGCCCTGAAAATCCAACAGGAAGGCGAGGTAGGCCACGGACATCGCCAACACAGGTTTTTGCCAGATGGGCAACAACGTTTGCCTTCGCTGATGCGGTTGGCTCAGGGCCACCGATTTCCGCCAGGACGTGCAGACCAGGGTTCTGGACATGCCCTTCGACGGGAATAACCTGTTCGGCAAGACTGTGGAGGAGTCACTGCAGGCCATCAAGGCGGACACCGAGACGGCTCAGGCCTTGGGTGTTGAACAACGACAACCGTCCTTTCGGAGCTCCAGAGGGAAGCAAGGTGCCTCCAAAGGATTTGGCGGCGGTTCCTTGTTGTACCGCCAAGCGGCTCGCTCCTCGTCACAGGAAGCCTACAGAGGATGCGGCAAGACCGGAGGATCCTGTCGTCGCCAAGGAGGCAAGGCCGCAACGAAACAGGACTGAATCGGCCATGGCATCGGGCTCCCACCTGAGCACCCCGGTGGGAGGCCGGCTGGCGAATTTCATCGGCGACTGGGAATCCATCTCCACTGACCGTTGGGTGCTGGATGCCCGGGCACACCCTGGAGTTTCATAAAAGGTGTCCCCGTATTCCACCCGTGGCCAGGAAGGAAAACCACGTCCCTCAGCTGCTTCTGAAGGTACGATTAATGCTAAGAAAGGGAGCCAAAGAACCCGTCCCAAAGAGGCTCTGAGGCTCCGGAGTGTACTCGCAGTACTTCCTCGTCCGGAAGACCACCGGCGGTTGGCGACCCATCTTGGACCTTCGTCAGCTAAACAAATACATCAGGTCCCTGAAATTCTGGATGGTCACCCTCCAGCACGTACTAGGACAGCTAGAGGAAGGCGACTTCCTAACGTCGCTGGACTTGGAGGATGCCTACTTCCACGTCCCCGTTCTAAAAGGAAATCGGAAATTTCTACGATTTATGGTCCAAGGGCGACACGATCAGTTCAGGGCCCTTCCCTTCGGATTGAAGTCGGCACCCAGGGTGTTCACCAAGTGCCAGTGGCGGCGCGGCTGCGCCTGCATGGGATCCACGTCTACCCCTACCTGGACGATTGGCTCATCCGAGTAAAATCAAGGGAACTCGCTGACGACCACACAGCGAAGACCGTCCCACTGCTCACGGATCTGGGATTCTCGATTAACTTCGTGAAATCCCACTTGATATTGTCGCAAGACGCCCTGTTCTTGGGTGCCAGACTCGACACAGTGGTGCGATTGGTTCAGCCATCAGAGGAAAGGGGGAAGGCCATCCTGGGCAAGGTATAACTGCTGTTGACCATGGACGTGGCCAGGGTGAGATCCATCAAGTTCCTCCTTGGCATGATGTCCTCGTGCGCCTATGCAGGCTGCCGATGCGGCTGCTGCAGGAGTTCCTCAAAGCCCGTTGGATGCAAGCGGCGGGCAGCTTTGAAGACAGACAGGATCTCACTCAACGAGACCTTCCGCCAAGCAATCCGGTGGTGGGGTACACGTGCGCATCTGGCGGCGGGCATGGACTTCCACACCCTGGCGTATCGGGAAACGGTGATGACGGACTCCTCCCTGGATGGATGGATGGATGGATGGATGGATGGATGGATGGATGGATGGATGGATGGATGGATGGATGGATGGGGAGCACACACCAGAGATCTCCACTCAAGAGGCCTCTGGCTCCCGGAGGAGAGGTCACTACAGATCAATGTCCTGGACCTCTGAGCCGTGTTCTGGGCCCTCGGGTCGTTCCTTCCGTCCCTCAAGGGCAAAGTGGTACGGATCTTCACCGACAACACCACCACGATGTTCTACATCTGGAAACAGGGGGGGGCACCAGGTACCTGGCCCTATCCAAGGAAGCGCAGGATCTATGGCACTGGGCCATCGCCCAGGAGATGTTCCTGGTACCCCTACATCTGGCAGGAATAAAGAACACCATCGTGACTCACTCAGCAGGGAGCTGCGCTCGTGCCACGAGTGGGAACTGCGGCAGGATCAAGTGGATCTCCTATTCCGACGATGGTGCAATCCCCAGTTCCACCTATTTGCGACGGCGACGAACTCCAAGTGCCGGAGGTTCTCCAGCAGGTTTCCCCAGCCGGGTAGCATGGCCGATGCTTTCTCGTTCCCCTGGGACGGCCTCTTCCTGTATGCGTTCCCGCCGTTGCTGCTGCGACTCATCAGTCAACTCAGACTGTCCCGGTGCAGGATGATCCTCTTCGCACCAGTGTGGCCGAGGCTGATTTGGTTCCCGGACCTTCTGGACATGTCGGCGTCCCCTGCGGTCAAGCTACCCACGGAGGCGGATCTTCTCGCCAGGGAAGGAGGCGCCATCCTCCATTAGGACCCAGGATCGCTGAACCTGCAGGTCTGGCTCCTGCAGCACTAGAGTTTGGAGGGTACGATATCATCCCGGCGGACTGCAAGGAGGTGCTTGCAAAGGCCAGGGCGTCCTCGACTCTCGTGCTATGGACACAAATGGAAGAGGTTCTCTGTCTGGTGCCGTGCACAGATTATTAACCCTCTGCTGATTACAGCCCCTCAGGTGCTGCTGTCGCTGGCCAAGGCGGGACTGGCACATGCATCTATCGAGATCCATCTGGCGGCTATCTCCCGCTACACCAGAACTCCGAGCGGTCATCTCTATGGTCTCATCGCCTGGTGAAGGAGTTCATGAAAGGATTGTTCAGATCGTTCCTGCCGGTGAAGGCTCCGGCCCCGGCCCCGGCGTGGGAGCTCAACATGGTGCTGACTAGGCTCATGGGGCCGCCATTAGAGCCTCTGCATTCGACACTTTTGAAGTTCCTGTCGTGGAAGATAGCATTTCTTGTGGCCATCACCTCCGCACGACGAGTGGGAGAGATCCAGGCCCTCTCCTGTAAACCTCCATACCTGACATTCCACGAGACTAGGGTAGTGCTGAGGACGCACCCCTCCTTCATGCTCAAGGTGCCATCGGACTTCCATCTCAACAAGCCCTTGATGTTACCTGTTTTCTTCCCGTCGTCAGCTGAGAGGACTTTGCACTCGCTGGATGTGGCTAGAGCGCTGAAGTTCTACGTGGACCGCATGAAGAGTTTTCGGAAGACATCACAGCTGTTTGTGAACTTTGGACCTGTGAACCAAGGGAAGGCCCCTTCGAAGGCTTTCATTTCCAGATGACTCTCCGGCTGCATCATGCACTGTCACCGGTTGGCAAACCGACCGTTGCCTGGCTATCCGAGAGCCCATTCAGCCAGAGCGATCGCTGCTACCACGGAGTTCCTGTCTGGTGTGCCCCTGCTAGACATCTACAGGGCTGCTACATGGAGGTCGAGGCACACCTTCACAAGATTTTACTGCGTCGTCCGGGATTCCAGGGAGATGTCCAGAGTCGGCCAGGCAGTGCTGCGCAACCTGTTCGCTTGAAGGTGAGCCTGGTGAGGAGGTAAGAGATGCTTAATGTTGAGTTTGTTGAAATGCTTAATGTTGAGCCTTGCCACCTC
This sequence comes from Ambystoma mexicanum, assembly GCF_040938575.1. Classification (NCBI taxonomy): domain Eukaryota; kingdom Metazoa; phylum Chordata; class Amphibia; order Caudata; family Ambystomatidae; genus Ambystoma; species Ambystoma mexicanum. The sequence continues at coordinate 154,891,742 of NC_090941.1, read as the reverse complement.
CCGTGGTTGTGCATGTGTGTACTGCTATGTATTCTTGTATTCATGAGCATGTGAATCCATGCCAGACCCCATGCTGGAGAAGGAACAAGTTACTTACCTGTAACTATTCTCCAGCATAGGTCTGGAATGGATTCACATGCGAACCCTCCCTCCAACCCCTCTGCGGCTCTTCTCTTGGTCCTACTGCCACTTTGCGTGCTACCAAATCTGAAGATGGCTGCCGGAGGAGGTGCTTAGCTAGAGTGCAGTCATTGGCTAGGGGCAGTATGACTCAGAGACCAGTGATTGGTTATTAGTAGAAAGACAGTTCAGAAACGAAACTGAACAACAGTTACAGGTAAGTAACTTGTTACCTACTTGTAGGTAGGGGTTCTAAACCCAGTAAGTCCTGTAAATCTGCAAAGGGGATGTCCACTGATTCGAGGGGTGACTCTCCTCGTCAGGAGTCCCGGTGATCTCTGTCCCGGAGTGGGTACCTTCATTTGTCCTTGTTGTCTCAGCATTCCCGGAAGCGCCGTCACCAGTCGCTTTCCCTGTCCTCGGAGGATGGTGCTGCGAGGAAACTGACTTGTCCCACAAAGTCCTCGACCCTGGAGGAATGGGCAGCCTTCAGGGAGCGGATGCTGGCGAATCCCAGGGCACAGTTCCGTCAGCGCCTTCGGAGGACGACGGCAGGGAATGGTCTCGGTCTGAGGCTCGTGCGCCTTCGGGCCCGGGTCCTCGGCACGATACTCATCGGGAACCATTCAGGTTGATCGCAAGAGACATGCTGCATCCAGGTCTCGGTCTTCGTCCCCGGCGAAACCGCAGAAATCTGTTAAGGGCTCGAGGTCGGCGCCGACTCAGTCTGCACCGTGTCAGTCAGATACGAATGTCGAGGCTTTGCCTTCACACTAGCCCTTGGCGCTGTTGTCAACATCAAAGCCGTTGGCGCCTTCGGGGCCTTTAGCCCGGAATTTGCCGATGGAGGTCCCCGATATTGTGGATCCTCCAAGGAAGGCTACATCCAAGTCTGTGAGGACTGTTAAGGATTCCAGACCCACTTCTGTCCCTAGGCAAATGTTCTTCCATACTCTGGATAATATCTGAGGATGTGGAGAGGTCTGATTTGGAATTTCACCCTGTTTAGCCTGATGTGGCTCCTGTCTTTTCCGGGGACAGGCAGTTGGAAGAGTTATGTCAATCACTCTATGATGCCAGTGGCTTGGACACTTCTGAGGTGGAGTTTGACCGGCCTGTGCCTGGGGCTCATGCAGAGTCCTCTTATAGGAGACTGATGGCTAGGGTTACTGAGTATCTTGGTTGGTCTAGTCCTCCGGAGGCATTTGTTCAGGGTGACTTAACTGATATTTTGGACCAAGGTCCGTTCTCTGACCCATGTTACCTTTTCATTTGACTTTGCAGAAAAGGGTGGCGGCTGCTTGGCAGACCCCGGAATCTCTTCCAGCGGTTAAAGTCAGTAAATAAAAAATACCACCCTTCCAGTAGCGACCCCAGCTACTTTTCCTCTCAACCCACTCCTGAGAGTTTGGTGGTTCAGGTGGCTACAGCCACCTTGAGGCAGGCGACGTACCCTACCATCCCACCTGATAGGGACGACAAAGAATTCGATGGTTGGGCACGCAAGGTGTATTCTGCGGGGAGTATGGCGCTGAAGTCTGCCAACTCCACTTGTGCCTTAGCAAGATTTTCACACACTCTGTGGAATTGTTTCTCTAGCGGCTGAGCATATTCCCGAGGGGGAAGAAAGGGATGGGTTCCTTGCTCTCGTGCAAGATGGCAAGGATGCCATATGTGAATCCCTTCAGTCGGGATTGGACAAGGCCAACCGTGTTAGCCGGTCCATAGCTGCGAGCACCGTTATACGCAGATTTGCGTGGTTGCGCAAGTCTGATTCTGCTCTGGATGTACAAGTCTGTCTTCTGAACATGCCCTTTGATGGCTTCCATTTGTTTGGCAGCAAGGCTGACGAGAGCCTTGAGAGGTTGCAGACCTCAAAAGCTGCTGCTAAATCTTTGAGCGCAGCTGTGTGTCAACATCTGCCTTTTTGTTCTAGGGGACTGCAGTGGAGGGGAGGTTATTTTTGTTACTACTCCTCTTTTGGTAGGACGCGAGGAGCCGCCAGTCAAAGGGGTTAACGTAAAAGTACCCGAGGTGGTGGCCGCAGCCGCTCCAAAGCAACTATGAGGCCATGTTCCATTGTCTGCCGGTTGGGGGCAGACTGTCTCAGCATCTCGAAGAATGGTGAGCTATTACTTCGGATGCGTGGGTTCTGGATACAATAGCCCACGGCTACTGCCTTCCCTTCCTAAAGCGGCCTCGCGACAATCCACCGGGGACTGTCTCTTTGAAGCTTCCGGATCCGCTCCTTGTGCAGGAAATCTTGACCCTGCTGGAGAAAGGCGCTATAGAACTGGTGCCTGTAGCGGAGAGGAACAAGGGATGATATTCCCCATATTTTTTGATTCCAAAGAAAGACTGGGGATTGAGACCCATCTTAGACTTGCGTTGGTTGAACAAACTCCTCAGGAAGGACAAGTTCAAGATGGTCACTCTTTCTCAGGTCCTCCAGGCCCTTCGACTTCAGGATTGGTTGGTGTCCCTGGACCTACAGGATCCTTACTTTCATGTGCCGCTTCATCCAAAGCACAGAAAGTACCTGAGGTTTGCGGCTGGCAGCTCGCACTTTCAGTTTCGGGTCTTGCCATTCAGATTGACCTCCGCCTGAGGGTCTTCACCAAGCTAATGCTTGTAGTGTATCTCAGGCGAGGGGTGTGCGCGGGGGAGAGTCACATCTACCCCTACCTGGACGACTGGCTGATCCGTGCACGTTCTCCCGAGCAAGCGATGGATCATCTCGGTCTCACCTGCCGCTACATCCACAAGCTGGGCTTCTCCCTGAATTTCAAGAAGTCACATCTGACACCTTCCCAACAGCTCCAGTACATTGGGGCTGTCTTGGACACGTGTCCTTGGGGAAGTTCTCGCCTCCCAAGGTGAGGGCTCATCACATTGTGCAGATGGTGGACAAATTTCAACATGCCCAGCGTCTTCCGGCTTTCCAATTCTTAAGGTTGCTCGGCCTCATGGCATCCTACATTTTTCTGGTGCCAGAGGCCAGGCTGAGGATGAGATCCCTGCAATGGGTCCTCAAGATGCAGTGGTCGCAATTCTCTGGCAAGATGTCAGATCCCATTCAGATTCCATTCTTGGTCTCGCAGGATCTTCTGTGGTGGGTCAACGATGGAAATCTGATGAAGGGGGAGCTGTTTTGGCAACCGTGGCTGGAGGTGACAGTATTCACAGACACTTCCCTCACAGGATGGGGAGCTCATGCTGACGATCTGACCCCAGCGGTCGTTGGTCTCCGTCGGAGTCCAAACTCCACATCAACCTGTTGGAGCTGAGGGCCATCAGACTGGCCCTGAAGGCTTTTCTGCCGTCTGTGCGGGGGGAAGAGTGTCCTGATCATGACTGACACATAGTGGCCATGCATTACCTCAACAAAAAAAGGGGGGGGGGGTAGGGAAGGGTCACTCAAGTTGTGCAGAGGCGATGCAGCTCTGGTTCTGGACAATCCGGCAAGGAATATCACTCTCGGCAGTACATCTGGTCGGAGAGGAGAATGCGGTGGCGGATGCTCTGAACAGGCAGAGCACGGTCTCTCACGAGTGGGAGTTGGCTCAGGAAGTCCTTCTGGAGATCTTCGCCCTTTGGAGAACCCCACAAGGGGATCTCTTCGCTACCAGTGCCAACCGGAAGTGCGAGAGATTCTGCACAAGGGAATTTCCTCAGAGGAGCCTTAGGAGATGCATTTGTCGTGGATTGGTCATTCCGACTTCTGTACGTGTTTCCTCCGGTCCCCGTCATTCCTGAAGTGTTAAGGAGGTTGCAGAGGTTCGGATCCCACATCATCCTCATTGCTCTGGATTGGACCAGGAGAGCGTGGTTCCCTCCCTCCCTCCCTCCCTCTCTCTCGCTCTCTCTCCTGAAAGATTAAGATAAAAGGATTGGGACAGCCAAGATGACATGATGGAGGTGTTGTTTTCGGCCAGGCGGCCGGCAACTAAATCCCTGTACCATTGAGGTAAATTTTGCGACTGGTGCAGAGGACACAATGTAGATCCTTTTCAGTGTTCCATTCCCATGGTTCTGTCTTTCTTGCTTTCTTTGGCCCAGAGGGGCCTTCAAGTCGGTACCATTAAAGGTTACCTGGCAGTGCTTGTCTGAAGAATGTTCTTATTTTAAGATTCCTTTGATTTCCCAATTTCTAAAAGGGCTCACCAATACCCGCTGTCCCCATTTCAGGTAACTGTATGGGATCTGAATTTGGTCTTGAAATTCCTGATAGGGGCTCAATTTGTACCTTTGCACTCTTGTCCTTTGATACTGTTGTCTTTTAAGACGGTTTTCTTGGTTGCGGTTACATCTGATCGCAGAGTGAGTGAATTGCAGGCACTTTCATCGAAGCCACCCTTTACTGTGTTCCACAAGGATATGGTTGTACTGAGGGTACGTCCTTCCTTTCTGCCAAAGGTATTGTCTGCGTTTCATTTCAGCCAGCAAGTGGTACTTCCTGCTTTCTATCATGCTCCTCATCCTGGTGAGGAAGAGGAGCGGCTCCATAGGTTGGACCCTAAGAGAGCTCTGAGCTTTTATATTTCTAGGATGTCCAGGGTCAGAGTGGACGATCACCTCTTTGTGAGGTATGATGGACACTGTTTGGGCCAGGCTGTTACCAAACAGACCTTGTCCAGGTGGATTATCCTCACCATTACTGAATGTTACAGATTGGATGGCAAGGACCCTCCTGGAGGGTTGCGAGCTCACGCCATGGGGGCGTGGCTACTTCCACAGCCCTGCAACGGAGAGTTCCTATTAGGAATATTTGTGACACAGCGACATGGGCTTCTTCTATCCACACCTTTGTCAAACATTACTTCCTGGATACGCTCCATGGTCATGATATGGCATCTGGTAAATCGGTTCTGTATTCTGCCATCTGATTGGGTATTCTAAATTCTTCTCCCTCCTCCCTTTTCTCGTACTGCGTTGGGAGTCTGTCAAAGATGTGGAATACGTTGGAGGACACAATCCATTCGAAGAACAAGTTACTTACCAACTGGTAACGTTCTTTCGACTGGATGTTCCTCCAAAGACTTACCAATCTTACTATTGGAGCTCTCTGTCTATTCACTACATCTTTTGTCTTCGAAATCTCCTATAAAAGCCTATTTGCCGATAGTAGGCTTTCCATGACTCACTTCACACTAACTTCCACCTGATAAGTGTTTGATACCCAAGGAATTACCATCCTCCCAACCAATGGCAAAACCGGTGCCTTTTCTCACACTGCAAAAACAAAAGATTAGCCCTGGTGAATTAGCATCTAGAAATGCATGACTCTAGGATAGGAGCTAATTATCTCCAGGACTTGGGTGTTGCAGAAACTGCCAATTATAGAAGAATTGATTTTAAACCGATTTGATGTTTTTCAGTTACTTAAGGGCTTGCCAACCTTGGACTCAATTACCTCTCACAACATAGATCAGGTGGAATTTTATGATATGATAGGTTATTTATAACATGCTTAATACCCAGAGGTTTTTAAGCGCTGACCCTGTATTGCTCCATGTCGTCTTGCTTCCAGGGTGAGCACATTGCCCCCCTGAGCTATCCTCCCAAGACTCATTTTGGAGTGACTATTGCTTGGATCGGGTGATCTCTCATCAACTATAGATGAGTTGCTAATTGCCTCTTGCCAGTGGCAGAGCACTCTATGGATATGATCTGTCAGAGTTTGACAAAAAAGGCTCTCTGTTTCATGAGTCAACACATGATTGGCCAAACGGATAGTCTTATTGCAAGACTATGCCGATGATGCAGTTGACGTGTTTGAGGAAAATGTATATATGGAGGCAAATTCAAATGTCAATAGACAATGCTGAAGATTATTATAAGGCACAAAACTGGGACTGGTGAACTCCTGCACTCCACGTGCAACCTACTGCTACATCTTAACAATCCATCTCGGAGCACAAAAAGAGAGATCTGCATTTACGTCCGTCAACTAAAGGAGATTCTCACATTTATTTCATACTAGCTTTAACTTAGAAAGCTCTGAATTGTTTTTATTACTAGAAACATGGCTATGGAATGAGCCTGTTCTTGATGGCTTTCTGTTTTTAAATCCAGCCTTACGGGATTAAAAAGGCTGTCCCTCTGCAAGTTTAATAACTGGTATCCGCAATGGTTTGGGGGTCTAGCGTTTTGGGTTATCCAAATGGCTTTAATACAGGGCATTGACCTAACGTGGGAACACAATGTGATATCCCCATATGTAGTTCTCCGTACTGATTAGAATATATTGGAATCCTGCTGATATTTCTCAAAATGATCTATTTGACTCTCCAGATGAAATTATGCTTTACTGGCAGAATGCCATAGGTTTAAATAACATTGTGACATGTGGAGATCTCAATTCCGTTTGTGAAGTCCAGCAGCTGTCCAACCCCCCCCCCCCCCCTCTGGCCTCTGCATCGATTCAAGAGGGCCCCAATGCAGAGAGGCAGTGCTTGGCTTGCTCTTATGGAGATTTGGGGTTTGTCTTAATTGAATGGCATATTAACAAACACAGCTACGATCCACTAGTCCATGCACATAAACGAGATCTACATACCAAACTTCTTCTACTACCTTTGGGGAATCGGGCAACACGTAAATCCCTTAAATGCCAATATAAAAATTGGATAAGGCCAGATAGGAGAACGCTAGTAAAAAAAGATGCACAACATATGTTGGAGCTAATATTTAGTAAGGACTCCAAAGAGTTTTGCAATCTGATCAACTCTAAGGATAGCCAACAAGTGGCTCCACAGCTTGAACCTTATATCTGAAGATTGCTGAATGAAACATTGTAAGTCTATCTATACCGCTGGTGTCCTGTATGAAGTGTCATTTAAAGTCCCTAATGTAACATGGGATCTAGCTTTTGATAGGGAGGATATAGAGCTTTGAATTTTCTGTAGCAAATCCTCTCGAGCGCCAGGGCCTGACGCTCTCCAATTTAACTCTAAAGGAGAATTTGCCATTCTAGGCTAATTTTCTGTTTTTAACAAAGTATTTTTTAACAAGTGGATGCCAAAATTATGACGCGTCTCTATAGTTGTGCCTATCTTTAAAAGGGCGGTAGACAGACCCGGCTAAGGACAGTCCTATTGCGCTTTTAGATGTCCCCCAGAAAATGGTTTGCATCTATTCTAGAAAGATTTGCCATTATGGGCCTGCTCCTCAAATAGGCCAGATAAATACAATCCGGATTTGTTAGGGGTATAGGCACTTCCTTAAATGGGTTTGTGCTGAATCTGCTAAAAGGGGAGGCACTTCTCAATGATAAACCCATCTATGTTGCATTCATCGACTATACAGTGATGTTCAAGAGCATTAATAGGGATCTCCTGTGGAATAAACCTGCTGGATGGGGTGCCTGCTGAATCTATTGAACAGGATTATGGTGCTATATTCTGACATGGCTGCGTTTTGGCCCCCCTCCTGTTTAACGGTTTCAGCTCGGACATTGGTGAAAGTTTAGTCAACAAGCGCACATTTCCCCTTCGACTGGCCTTGTCTGAGGTAAGCTGGCTATTATGCACAGATGACTTAGCCCTGCTAGATTTTAGCCCTATAGGCCTCCAGCATCAACTAACTACTTTAGGCAAGTACGCAAAAATGAAAGAATTCCTTTAAAATATTTAGAGAACAAAAATGTTCATTTTAAAATCAGCCAGAAAAAGGAAGCATTTACATTTCAAATGGTATTGTAATGCCACAGAAATAGAAAGGGTTCCTTCTTTTAGTTACCTTGGCATTTATCCATTTACTGGTATAAACAAAAAATATCTTTTCAGTGTAATGAAAAGTAAAACCATTTCTTTAGCCTCCAAGGCTTCAATCATTAATTGGAAATGTGGTCAGTTCTCCCTGTAGCCAGTTAGTTTAACAACAGTTACTCCAACTTTAACCTACGGAGCAGAGGTCACGGTATTAGTGAATGAATTTAGAGCGTGGAAGGCTAGAGGGAGTCTCTTGGAAACTTGCCTTCAAGCTCCCCCAGGTGTACCTAATTGTGTCATTCGTTATGAGCTGGGCCTTCTTCCCCTAGGGGCTATGGTAAATTGGAAAAGATTATCCCTACTGACTAAAATAGTAAAGGCCCAAGAAAGCTTTCTCTTGTGGCATTTTAAGCTACTTTTAGAACAGAAATAAACATACTTTTAATAACTTACTTTTAATAACTGGTTTTTACACCGTGAGGTTCTATTGGAACATTTGAGAGTTCATGAGGAATTGACGTTTTTAAATTGTCATTCTGAAGAGAAAACTATGGGAGTTTGACTGGTTAAAAACAATGGAAGAGGTGAAAAAGTAGTTTCTCAAATCCTTTATCATGTTGAACCTCTAAACATAGTTCTAGTTTATCTATTAAAATTCCCTGGTGCTTGCAATTTTTAAGACTGCATTTTAATCTTTTTCCAACCAATGAGATTTTAGGGGCAAGGAAGAAAATAGTGCGGAGCTGGGAATATGTTGCTACTGTTCTGATTCAAGTAAAATTGAAACCCTGCCCCATTTAATTTTGGAATGTAATGCCTTTTGTATCCTGCGTCACCCTTTTTTGATGACCTGGTTAAGGACTACAAATACTTATCAGTTGATGAGGCGTGGTGCAAAATACTGACACACTTCTAATTTGTGGAGATTTGCACCCTTGCGCTTTTTTAAAGATATTGTTTCCTGTGCTATTTGTAAAATATGTAGGTTGTCTTCTTTTAATTATCCTTTTGTGAGATTGTATTGTTTTTACTACTATATGTGGAAATATTTCCTTGTATTGTTTGCTTTTGTGAGAAGTTCACATGTTGAACTATAACACAATTAAAAAAAAATAAACACCAAAAAAAGTTGAAAAGATTGAAGCTACAGGATCGGGAAATGGGAGAAATGTGACAAGGTAAGGGAAGAAACAATGAGGACACTGAGGTCATGGGCAGACAGAGATGGAAAGAGAAGCAGATGGAAAAGGAATGAGAGGCAAGAGGGATTGTAGCTAGAAAGAAAAGAACCTCAGTCTTCATTCTTGGAAGGATTGAGTTGGAGAAAATGATCTGACATCCAAGACTGAGTGGATAAAAGACAGGAAGTGAGAGTGGTGTGAATAGATGCAGACGAAACCTGTATTAAAAGCTGTGAGTCATCAGCATAGAAGTGATGATATGGACCCAAAGAAGTGAGACTAGAAGGGAGTAGAATTGTGTAGAGAGCTAGAAGAGGACCCAAAATCAGAGTCTTTTAGGACCATGCATTTGACTGTTTTAATCATTTGCTCTTTAGCTTTACTGTGTACAGACTGATGCCTCAGGGAATGCCACACCGTAAGTGCTTCTGTTTTAATAAAATGATCACCTGCAATACGTAGCCTGAAAGAGCTTTGCAGCACAAACAAAATCTGCTCAAACCCTTGTCAAATACCTGCGTCACTTCCTTCCCTCCCTGTTTTTATTTGTTGATGGCATTGGCCTGATTTTAGGTCATGAAATGGGCAGATACTCAGCATTTTTTAAAGCCCTGCTTGCATACACATACAAGGGTTCATGTCATCAAGGAGTAGTAGGATGTATGCACCTTTGTTATGCATTCTTTCAGGACCTGCAGGAGGAAAACGTTTGCACCGTTACAAAACCTGAAAGGGCAGTGCAATCCGCAGAAGACTTGGGAGAGATAAAGAACCTTGAAGGGGGGGGGGGGTAAGAACGTGTGTGAATTTAAAGAGGTTAAACCAGTGTAAAATACAGTGTAAACTACTGAAAAATCTTTCTTCTGGGTAGGTTTGGTGGCTCTAATGAAGCATTAAGTGAAAAGGGGCATCAAAAACAATCTTTTTTGCAGCTGCACGTATTTTTAAGGGTTGTATTTAATTGTGGCTTTTTTTGGACCAGGGTCTTCTGTCTGACTGATTTAATTTCTTTCCATTTCAGAACGAGTTCTGGAAAGAGTACACCAGTGGACTACAAGGAAACACCAGCTCTGGCAATAATTGGTATCCATTTTACCTGGCCTTTCCACTTATTATAGGCCTGTTTGTGGTTCTGGTCATCATACTAATAATTTGGAAATGCATGTTTCGCAAGAAAGCTCGACGACAGACGTCCTACGTGCACAGAGGCACCCTGGACTTAGTTGGTGAGGATGGCACTGGGCCTGATGGCAGAGGGCGTCATCCCCATCAGTCAAGCGTCGTCCTTTGCCCTCTGGAAGAAATCTATTCCAGCGGTGGAGTTCATGATGTTTATCCCAGTTTTGCGGAAATGCGTTCGGATTCAGTGACCACTCGGCTGTCCAATTGTGAACCTCCGCCTTCATACGAGGAAGCCACCGGTGAGAGCGGCGTGAGGAGGAGCGAAGTAACGCAACACCACATCGATCCTCCTCCTCAGTATGAGGAAATTGTGAGTTCGACCTCAGGCAGAGCAGTCGGTATAGCACCTCTTGCCACCAATGTGAAGTAAACCGACCAATAAGTGCCTTTGAAACAGGATCATTTATTTTTTAAATTGCTACTAAAGGGATTTCTTAGCACTTTCTTTGCTTCGAACTGACTCTGTGCTCTTTAATATGTGTACATCAAGAGGTTCTTGTTGCTTGTCGCCAGATGAACGGGTCTTAAAAATGGCGAGAGATCTTCTGGAAACTTGCATAATGCCTTTATTGATTTTACTTTGTTTGCGTTGTCATTGGAAAGAAAATGCTGTGCGATTCTGCACTTGCGGTGATTATGACATGCATCGGGTGAGTTTGGGACTACGAAGTCAGGCCTCCACTGCCGCATTGTTCATCAGAAGCAGCCATGTGCGATTACCTTTTTTTTTCTTCCTGAATTCCAATTTAGTTGACTACTTTTGTCTAATTGTTCAAATTTGCCTACAAGCTGCATCACAGTTATCTTCTATGTGGACTCTGTATATAAGCTGCATCTCCCTTGTTCTTATAGAGACACTTGATACTGCACTGAAGAAGCTGTACAGTTAGAGGTCCGTGTGGAACCCAACCATTTGGTTTCGACAGCAGCACATCTACTCTTTGGCATTTCACATGGAAGTTGTGTGCTACTCTGCCACTCTCGGCTGCTCCACAGACATGGTTTCTGGTGAACAGATGGATCGGGTCTATACAGGGAAGAGTACTGTCTGCAATGATTGTGGTAAACGCAAGACCTGCTCCACTTTCAACCTTTTGGGACTAATGCATATAGTGATCTAACAATGAGACGGTTTAAAAATACCACTACGCCCGTGTTATAAGCCTTCAGAAAGCTTCCTCTGGCAAGACTACGGAGGAAACGCGTTAAAGAGCATGATGAAACATGTATGGCAAATGTCACACCATGTTTGGCTTTGCCAATGTATTGCCACTACTCACCAGGGAATGGCCGCCCTGCAGGGCTCTTCTGATCATTGTATTGCACCATTGATGAATGTGGTTTTAAGTTTTCTTGTAGAAAAATACTTGAAAAGGGCATAGCAAAAGAACAATGTTGTGTAGAGGGCAACATTGGCATTCAGCAGTCACGCAATCAAAATTCCGATTTAGTTTGTTTTGGTAAATAATTAAGGTTTTCTGATCTAGCGCACAACCAGTAACCTCTATGGTCTCATTTATTTGTGTTTTTGTAGGCTTATTCTGCTCATCCTTCATGGCGTGTGTCTGTTGCTCTCCGGATAGCTATACTAACGTTTTTATTGTGTTTAAAATATTGTAATATAGCATTAAGGCAACACTTATTTAAACTTCCTCGCCTTTCCACAATTCATTCACCCATTCTCCCCATCATTAGCTAAAGTGAAACGTTTCATCTTTCCCACCAGTACCTGAAAGTGTAGAGTTCGATGTCACACCACTAGCCAACTTATCTTTTCTTAACGGTTGCAAGGCTGATTGTGCTTCCATAGTCCTTATGCAACTTACTGTACATAGGAATCCTTAAAAGGCAGTTCATACATAAGCTCTTTTCTGAAGCCCTTTATCGTCGTAATACAGTGTCTTGTGTTGCTTTTAAGTTGTTAGTGAAGGCAAAGTACATCAAGGCGGGGCATGTGAATTGTATTAAGACTGCATTATAGCTCACTTTTAGACTTTAGTGGTCTGATTATAGACTTGGCAGGCACTCATTCTTACTTTGGATGCTGCTTGTCAATCCACTAAGTAGATGGGGGCCTTAAGAGTTCTTTTATTTTTGAATCGTCTGTTTTTGCTGTGATGGCGAACTAGCATCATGAGTTTACACCTAGCCATACTGTGAAGGACAATAAGGTAGTGGGCAGAGATAGGTTTGTTTACTCGTGGAACATGCCATTGCTGCATGATTAGCTCACTTTGTATTGCTTGAGATCTTAAGGATGCCAAGGATTTACCATAACGCTCCCCCCCTGGAAGCAACACATACGTGTGCGCACACTCGCATACTTCGTTTTCTTCTGCGGCTTAACTTTTCCATAGCAATCCAAAATGAATCCCATTGACTTTGGCACAGGAAGCTGGGAGAATGTCTGAGCATCCGGCATGCACATTTTCCACAGTTCATGATTTACTCTTGCCGGGGATGTCTGTAATACTGGCTAGATGTGTTGAAGATCTGCAGATCCCTTGGTGGCATCCAACCAGGTATCGCTCACAAAGTCAAATTGAAGCATGCATGGGATTCTGTAAGGCTTGCAGCTGGTGGGGTTTCCGATGCAGGCCTAGCCTCAAGTTCCTGAAGCATCTTGTTCGCTTGGTTATTGGTGCTTGCCGCTATCCTTGGAGGGTTGCAACACTGCCACTTCATTAATTTGATAATGAGGGGGCTGGAGATTGGACACTTCTCACCTGTTGGGTGTGGTGATCTTCCAAGGAGAGTGGAGTAAAGTTCACAAGAGAATGAAATCTGGGGAGTTTAGCAGAAAGTAAAATACTGTGTAAAACCGAGTTGTTGACGCACTACCACATCACCATCCAGTCCTTTAACATGAAGTAATCCATGATTCGGTTTGGCAAAGTCTGTCTTTCAGTTAAAGGCCATTCTATTCAGTCTTATTGTTCGTGCAGTCAGGATGCACAAACCTTTGGCTGGCAATTACAGTATGTCTTTGGCTGGGTACCAGATACACTCCTGATGTTCGATTTTATAAGACATTAAGTACATTTTTATAAGGTAAAAATACATATTTACATTTTCCAAATGAAGTGGGGGGGGGGGGGGTTTAATTCACACTTTGCATGGCCAGTGATGGAGTCTTTTTTTTTTTTTCCTTTTTTTTATGTGTAATAAGTTTTGATGACCCTACCTCCCTGTTGTACTTTGCCCCCCACCTTTTACTGCTTCCACTGTTAATTTGAAACCCTTCTGTACTTTTTTTACTCCTACGTCCCGTCCCCTTTCCTCCATACTGTATGATCGCCCCTCGCTAGGGACGGGAGACGGAACCTTTTACACCAGAAAAAAAATCTTCTTCCCATTTAAATTTAGAGGCGTGCGTGGCCCTGTTAGCATGCACTCCCCTGACTCTGTTTACTGGCGTCACTCCCCATTCCTCTTTTCTATATCGATGGGAGTGGACTGCTTTCACCAGCGCTCCTGCGTTTAGCTTCGGACTTGTAATTCCATATGCTCTTCCCTTGATAATACTGCCTTTTGTCAGGTACTCGGTCCTCTGGCGCCACATTCCTCCCCGGGGCATGTCGACGTCTTTGGGCTTCAGCAGGTATCCAGCCTGCGAAGGGCTCTTTCCTACGTCTGACCCTCACACTCTTTGCCTCCACTGCCTTGGCCCTGATCACGGCTGGGAAGGTTGTTCCGTGTGTGAAGCGCTTACACTGCTCGCTGCCAAGAACAGGTTAGCTCAGTAGAGAGAGCTCTTCCAATGATTGCCTCCAGAGGACTTGAAGGACTTCGTCAAGCGTAAGGCAAGGCCCAAGGTAGGGCTGCTTTTTTCATCTGCACCCCGCAAGGGCGACTCCCAAGGAAACACCCGAGCGGGAGGGACAGGTCTGGTTCTGCCACCAGTACGGGTACCGAGGCTGCTTCAGCTACCGGCCTCTATGCTGAGGGGTCTCTAGATCCTATTGGGGATGTTGCTGAGGGACTGCAAGGTTCTTTTACTGGGTATCCAACTGAGGGGCTACATCCTACTACCTGACAAATGTCTGAGGGGGTGCCTGTAAACAGCACTACCGGCAGCACAGCCAAGGGTACAACGCCTACCAGGCCTTGTCCTGAGGTGCAGGGTAAGCCTCAAGCTCCACTGCCAAGAGTCCTGACCTGGAGGAGGCCGGGCCCAGCGCAGCAAGCGCTACGGCGCAGGCACGTGGCATGCAGCCTGACGAGATGGCCACAGCGCCAGACAAAATAGCTGCTCGTCCGATACCGCCCCATGGCGCAGAACATGTGGGAGAATGAGTTTTAAGGTGGGACTCGTCTTCACCAGATACATGGTCTACTGCATATCCTTCAACATCGCAGGGCAGATACACCCCGCAGGCAACAAGGCAGAGTACGCCCAGACCTCAGCAGTCTCAGGGCCCCACTCCTACGCCACCTAGCGCCCCCACTGGCCTGTGAGGACAGATTCTTCAAGAAGTTAATCACGCTCATGAGATCCCCTTAGATAGGCACCATCCTTTGGGATGTGATCAGGGACAAGCTGCCTCCTGTCCCGCCACTTGCGCCCATAGTCTTTCCTCCTATGGCTCCAGCTCCTCAGGCCTCTGCTGCCCGCGCCAGCCCTCGTGGTTCCGGCTCCTCTGCCTCCTGCACCCCAAGCTGTTCCTTACCAGCCTCCTCAGCAGCCTATGGCCCCCCGGTCACCACACCTCAACCTGCGGCGCCCAGTACTCCTCCACCTGTCCCTGACCAATTGGACACCCTCGTGGACACCGACAACGAGGGGGACCCTGACATGCTGTCTTCAGCCCAGCCAAGGCTTTCCATGATCTGGCCGAATACTTGGGTCTTCCACAACCTGAGGTTGAACAACCAGAGGCGTAAGTCCTCCCTCTGTGCCCTGCGGCTAGAACAGGGATTCTGATGCAGAAGGACGTTGTCTCCTTAGCCAAGAAAGGATGATTTATCCCCATTCGGTGCAGCCCACCAATCGGTTCCTCAACACCAAGTACAGGCAATTGGAGGGGGATACACTCTTGCTGTCGACACACCCTCAACTGCACTCTTTGGTCATTGCCGCAGCCTCCCTCTACTCTAAGCCTCAGTCTTCCTCTGAAACCTCGTCTTCGGCCCTACTAGGCAAGGAGAAGTAGATCTTGGATGCGTATGGGAAGGTGGTCTACTCCAACGCCTCTCTGCACCTTTGTCCGTCTAATGCGGACGTCATGCTCGCAGCTGTTAACCAGAGGCTTTGGCGGGAAATGGCCAACTTCCTGCTGGAACTTCTGGTACACAGTCAGGCACACTTCAAGGCGGGGGTGGGAGAAGCAAAGCTGGTGGCCCAAGACTACATGGAGTCCACAGTGGCGCATATAAGACACCTCAGGCTGTGCCATCTGCATCGTCACGGACATGAGAAGGACAGCCTGGCTGCAGGCTACCAAATTCAACCCGGATGTCCAGGAGCACATATTAGACCTTCCATCGAGGGTAGCGACCTCTTTCACTCCACCACCGATGTGGAGCTAGATGAGAACAGTTCCCATAATGAGAAATCCTTATCCATCCTCATGAAGTCTACGCCCAAGACGTGCAGACCCCTGGATCCTGTCAGTAGTGTCCACGGGCTTCTCTCTCTCTCTCTCTCTCTCTCCCTCTCTCTCCCTCACTCTCCCTCTCTCTCTCTCCCTCTCTCTCCGTCTCTCTCCCTCTCTCTCTCTCCCTCTCCCTCTCTCTCTCCCTCTCTCTCTCCCTCTCTCTCTCCCTCTCTCTCTCTCTCTCTCTCTCTCCCTCTCTCTCTCTCTCTCTCTCTCTCTCCCCCCCTCTCCCCCTCTCCCCCTCTCTCCTCCCCCTCACACACACACACACAGATTGGGACCACAGAAATATGATCACTCATAGAGAGCCAGGCAGTGCATTTCAGTTTTTTTCTTCCCATACAGTCGGTCGTCTGCCATTGCCAGACAGAAGTGCATTCTTTTGCATGCATAAGAAGAAGTAAAATTGCAGACAGCAGTTTAGTGTAGAAGAGGCGTAGCATGCCTTTCCGAATTCTTTATTTTTTATAAAGTGTGATATATTTACCAAGCACACATTTGTTGAAAGGTTTGCCGGGAAGTAGTTTCATATGTGGTTAAAGTTATATGAATCGGCACTGATTGCAAATTTTGATTAGGCTCATCTCTGGTGCCTATTTTCTGACTGATTGGAAAAACCATGAGACAACTTAGTCTCCAGATCTGTTTTTGTGCTGAATCTAGAATTGCTCTGCCTGTCGTTAAGAAGCCTTTGCTTATTAGAACTAGAAAATGTTTCATGAGCAAGTGTGTGTTACTGATTGCTTTTGCATAATATCCACTACCCTTTTTAATGTAAATAGTGATTTGAAAATGCATTTATTTCTCACTCGAGGGAGATGGCATGCGTTTGCACCTTCAACTTTTGGAATGGCGGTCTTCCCTCATGACTGAATTCTTTTAAAATACCTGGACTTTTTAGGCTGCTGAAAATGCAGGAGAAAATATTACAACAAACGGCAATAATCCGAAAATGGGGTTTGGCAGATGAAATGAATTGGCAAAGGCCAAGGTTTCCTGCATGTGTGCCCTAATTTCAGGGCGTCCATACTTTGCTGCAGTCATGTTCTGCTTTTACACAGCGTTGGTTTTCTAGAAAGAGCCATTCACTATCCCCATGTTGGGGCTGGTTCAACGTGTGCCCTGTTCTCTATTCCAGCCCACGCATCACGGCAGGTCACGTTTTTGTTGGATCGTTGCTAGGACAGATTATACTAGATCATCCTTGATCACTCCACAAATATAAAACCTGTGTTTTACTGAACCGGTTCCAGTCCTGAGATTTGCTTTTGCAAGTCATTACAATCAATTGCTTAAATCCTGTGTAATCAATTGAAATGTACAACCCTCAGAATGCGTTGCTTTGTCAAAAAAAAATCATTTCAATAGTAGTATCCCAGTGACATGGAGGCCTTGCTCACCTGATATAGAGTTAATGCAAGGCGATGTTAATCATAGCATAAGACGTGCTCGTGTTTTGACTTGTCTAGCCTCTCATTTGATTACACGTGTGACTGGCGCGAGGTAAGTTTATGAGCTAATACGGTTTTCAATTTATGTGTACTTTTAATCTTTTCTGCTTTGATCCTACAGAACCGAGGAGCCCACTGTGCATGGTATTTGGGACAAAGGAACTTGCAAATGCATTTGCAGAAATGTTTAGCTGTGTGGGGCTGTATTCCTGATGACGATAAAGCAAGCCTGCAAATGATATTTTAATTTGACAATGCGTCCCTCATACTTAGCACGTGGCACACATGGCAGTAGCAACCCCCTTTTACCACGGAGGGAACCACACAAAGATTTGGAGATCAACTCTCTACTTTTGAATTTGGCGGCGGCAGAGAAAATCAGCACTAAACAAGTTTGCATGGATTGACTCAACATTAGCCTATGCCTGTTCCAGTGGCACAGTTTGTTGCGTCAGCCTGTAATTCCCATGGGGAATCGTTATGCCGTCAGGAATCTGCATTCATATTCTTATAGAACATGCTTATTTGCTTGAATTCTGCCTAGCTGTCTTAATTGAGCGTGCTTAAACCATGCGCAGTCAGTAAATATCCATTGATTCATGCCAGCTGCCATTTTTGCTGTGGTGACCATCATTGCTGACCTCCACCACTGGGCAGGCTGATGTCACAATGGAATGGCCTCGTGTTTGGGGTAAAGGATGCAAATCGCTACGGTCTTTTTTGGTTTCTGTAGCGCTTAAAGCATGCATGCAGTGTTTTCCTAATCAGTCTCCTCTGGGCTAGAAAACAGTTTTGAATCGCAGGAACTACACCGACTTGGCAAATGCGCACTTGGTCGGGCTCTTTCCTGTGTTTTTTCTTTTCGTCGAACAGGTTGCAGGATGAAGCACAGGCACACTGACCGGATTGGAGAACATAGCAAATCTAGATGGATGGTGGTTTAGAAGTGATCTGTGCAGATGTGTTGCTCCAGAAGTCTGCAGATCAATTACCATTAACTGCTGACATCATTTGTATGTATCATGTTCTAATAATGCCTGTTATGGGTGTTTGAATGAATTCTGAGACAATTCTCTTTGTTACTGAGGGGGCACAGGGAGCTAAATCTCATTTAACATTTAACAGAAATATGAATGTTAAATCAGTATAGCTACAGGTTTTCTATACAGGAAAGAACACTTTGCTGGCTTGCATGCCCCTTATAAGTCTTGTCTGCATATTTGTTGTGAGCCTCCTATTAATTGCACTGACGCATCAGAGCAGTATATATTTTTGAAATTTAAATGCTTCACATGTTGGATTAATAAAAATCTGCCATTTGCGGAATTAACCATTGAGGGACTGTGCAAAGCAGTAACTCGATGGCACTTGGACTGCGATCATGTTGCTGCCAGTTTCGAACATCTTAACTCCACTGCATGGAAAAGACATGTATTTGATTACAGTATGGATACTGGGAACATGTTATAGTTTACAGTAAATTCGCTTTTTTTTAGCTTTTAAGTGTACAGGTGATTTTACCTATTTTTTTGGTATGTTAAATTAAACTATTTTTAAATTAAGTTTCTGTGAATGCCTCAAACTTAAAATGCAATTTTGTCACACATGCGAGTGGGTGCGCATTGCAATCTCTGAACCCCCGGACTCTGTACCCAAACCTCTCCATGCTATTCCAGGTGAACATTCCTTTAGCAAACCATTATAAATGTGCCTCTGGCATACTTGTCTGCATGATTGGCACGGCTTGCCTGACCAAGCCACATCATGGAGCTGGAAAGTGTAGAACTTGGGTAGCACCCTACAGGCAGGTGTACAATATCCAATTGACAATTGACTTAACACAACGTACAGCTGTGGTACTGTGCTACAGAGCACACAACAAATGGAGAGGGAGATCCATCAGCAGCCTGGTGTATAGCATGCATGCTGGCGATGTTGAGAAATTCACTTGGCTTTTGAGCAAGACTCAAAAGTGTGTGTAATTGAAAGTCTGTTGTAGAGAAAACGGTTGGCAGCCATTTCACCAATCTGCTTATTTATTTCTGTTCCTTCATCAACATTTATGATCACCAGAGAGGAAAATAGAAATCCTGGTAGCCATTTAGGGTCTTGGACTGCTGCACAATTATTGCTGGGATGTCTAGTGATCGTGATTGCTCTTAGGATTTCTGTGTTCCTGAGGCTCTTTGGCACATCAGGTACCCAAGACTTTTCAGTCTAAAGTATCTTCCAGCAACAGGTAGGTATGCAACCCCAAATGGAATGGCCTCCTATCTGGAACAAAGGATGCTTGGTTCAATATCACTTTCCCACCTCAGGCATGTTGTAGGCCATCTGGGAGGGATGAGTGCCCTTTTTCAGGCGGTTTGATATATGTAATTCTCAGGTTTGATGTTGGGTAAACCTCTCTTCTGGACCTTCTGCATTTGATGTACCTGGACATCATGTTTTTCTAGATGCACTCAAGATGTGCTCCTTACATAGGCTTAGACTATCATTAATCGTTCCTGCCGAGCTACTAGTTGTCTCTCTTTGTCGGGCACTACATCTAGAGTCTTGTACATGAAGCCACCCCCACTTGACCTTTTGGTCATCCAAAAGATTATTTTTAAATATTCTTCTGATGACATCCAGACTTGCCTCTGTTCTTACTGATATCCAGTAGGAAGGCCTACAACCAGTAGTTAAACCTTTATCAAAACATCCCAATTGGCAATAGCCAGATTCTACTACAATGTTCTGTGAAATCCTTAGGGTTTCTTTTTGGTTTGTCACTTAATATCATGTCCCAAGCTAAAGCAATTGCTTCTTCAGTAAGCTGTCATCTGATGCTGCTCGGACATATTAGGCCCCTATAATCTGAGTGATTGTGGAACTATAGATAGAGCCGTTACTGGATGTAAATTTGATTATTGTGCTGCCCTATTTCTTGGGGCACCTACATTCTCAATCATCTTAGTAACAACACTTGCTGCAGCATTCAAAATTACTCTAATACTTTTAGTCATGCTCACGTTAGCCCAGTTTTGAGAACATTGCATTGGTTCTAGACAGGCAAAGGTCAAGTTTAAAGTACTGAGTCAGGGTTTTAAGGTGCTACATGGCATGCCACCTCTACTATAAATTTCAAGTGCTATTGTTCTTTTTTTCTTAACATTTTATTGATTTTACAAAATGTTATATTGCATACAACAAAGCAGTGCATATCAGCATCAACAACAAATAGTGTCTTTATAGGCTTTTGTGGGTTGAGGGCAAGAGAGATGGTGGATTGATTCCTGGTGTTAGGCAGAAACCTGTGCAGTTCCCTCTGGGACCACTGCAAAAGATTTAAGTCTACAGGTGTTGGCAGTAAACCCACTTGGTAGCAGTCTGTACCACACAGATTCACTGTGGTAGCTGTGGCTGAGCAGTCAGACTTCCCTCAAGAAGAGTTAGGCAGTATACAGAGGATACATAATGGGTACAGAGGCACAGTAGCACAAGCAAACACTGACCAGAGCTAGGTGTAAAAGTATAAACTTATTTATTAAAGGCACACTCATAAATTACACTAGTACAATAGAAAAGATAAAAAAGTCAAACACAGTTACTATTACTCATATGTACATCCCTAATCATTTGTTGGACAATTCTAAGTTAACACCACTTATTTCCAACCAGAGGTGAGCGCTTAACGTTAGATGGTACTCCAGCAAGTTATTAGAAAAAGGGAGGGAAAAGGCAGAAATAAAGAGAGCAGTAAGGTAAACACTTTTCTCATAAGGTTAGCAAAGGCAGTCAATTGTGGAACAAGGAGAATTAGTTTGGGGCCCGCTTTAGAGAGAGCCAGGCGAAAATGCGCCCAAGATCACACAGTGTCACAAGTCTTTGCAGGTGAGTAGAAAAGGTTTTACTACGTTTCCGAAAAGTTTAGTTAGGGTGTCCCAGGCCTACCCAGGTTCGAGAGCCGAGGGCTAAATCTACCCCGTACAATCGGTGGCAAGGGAGGCCGGGCGGAACACAGTACCTTCAAAAGTGGAAAGGATCCTCCAGCGGTGGTAGTCGTTCCTGGTAGTGGGTGCAAGTCGCGGCGTCGTCCAGAGGAAGAGGTGATCTCGACGTGGAGGAAAGCTGAAGGTCGTCGCACTACCCGGGATGAGGCCAGCCGTGGAGTTTTCCGCACACAAAGGATTTTACCCCTCTTTTGCGGTTGAGGTAAAAAGTGGTATCCCGGTTGCCAGGGTGCTTGGCACAGGCAAGGCGGCCACGAGATGCTTCGGGACGGCGAAAAGAAGGCAGCAACTGGTTGTCCCCACCAGTTAAGGGAAGAAGACTCTCTGGTAGGAGATCTCCTCTGTCGTCGGGAAAAGTGGTGAGATGGTTCTGCAGGGCTTCACCGGTGGTGTCGTCTCGGCAGGTCGGCTCGGCTTCTCCCTCTTCGGCTTCTTAGGTCCTGTGGCGACTTCTGAAGTTCCAGTCCCCAAAGCCGTGCTTTTATGCAGCAAACCCCCATTCACGCCTAGCTGTCACTCAAACATGCTAAGTGGTGAGCCGGCCGGCTCACCACTTGGGCCAATCAGGACGGAGTGCGACTTGAGTTACCAAGGTAACTCAGTCCAGGGTGCCTAAATCCCCCTCCACCCCTCCTAAGTACCCCAGACAGAGTGGCACCACTTTGGAGGGCTTCTGTGGAGAAGCCCGCCAAAAGTGGAACAAAGGGCTCCACTTTGGGTCAGAGTTACGGAGGTGAACACCAACGCCATTTTAGAATCAAGTTTTGGCAAAAAGTACCAACCGGAGTTATAATAATAAAGAAATAACCCGGCGGTATGTTCAAGGCTACCGTAAATAAATAAAGGTATTAGCCTAAAACAATGGGAAATCCCATAGGAAAATATTCGCGGTTGAATATAAAAAGTAGTTTCCACTGCCACCAGCCAAAACTCGATGAGGGGGGACGGAGACGTGCCCCCTCGACTAACAGACCCCGGGGCAATGGAATTGCCCCAGCCAGTATGTCCACAATATGATGGTTTGTACTGGTTCTGTTCAGGATTTGAGACTAGTAAAGTCAATGGTGACTTTACAGACCCTTGGAGACAGTAGTCAGTCCCGGGTATGGAGTCTATTTTGGGGGGGTCCCTAGGACACCCCTGGGTTACGGCACTGAGGGTGCTGTGTAACCCATCTCACAAAAACACATGAGGCCCTATGGAGTAAAAGACCCCATAGCCCATTCAATACAAGGCAAACCAAAGAAACACACTCCAAACATGTCCAAGAGTGAGGGTAAAAGAGTCTCACTCTTGGCAGGAGAAAAAAATAAACCCCAAAAAATCCAGCAAAGCTGCTGGGGGGCTCCCTAGGTTAGGAAATTCAGCCTAAACAGAGAATTCTCCCTAACACCTGGCTATCCTGATATTGGGAAAATCTTCCTCTGGACCAGCCCTTGAGAGTAAAAATTACCCAATTCAGCCCAAAATACAGGATCGATTGTGCCGAGCAGTGAATTCATGCTAGTGACAAATGACACCTTCAAAAAGTTTTAGCATTTATTCTAAACAGTGAATTTCAGCAACATCTTGGGATTCAAGTTAGAGAAGATTACAAAACACAAAACTTGGAGAAATACAAAATATAGAGAAACATAGAACTCAGAGAAACATAGAGAAACACAGTCTTACGCCCCTTCAATCAGCACTGGGAGACCCTGGCCCTCATGAGCTAGCTGTTGCAAGCCCCGCTCAGAGGACAGCGCTGCAGGGTGCTGACAGAGCAGCAGGTTCCGGACACTCGATTTTGCTCGAACCAAGTCCACAGATCGATCTCCCACCTGAGTCATGTGGGCATGCATTTTATAATCTCCTGCTGTCAGTCCATGACGCACAGTTCCAGAACTTTCCCTGTGCAAAATATAGGCTTGCTCATGGAAAAACCCAACTCTGTGAATTTCCACTGTGCTCCTTTTCTGTGCCCCTCCCTGCTTGGAGCCCATCTGCGCGAAAGCTCAGGAATGTCTTATCAGTGTCTTCCCAGAGAAAGAAGATTAGTTTATGAAACCATGCAGGGCTACAGTTAGGCAGAATATTCTAAGAGAAGTCAAGATAAATTAATCCTATGTGAGCAAGCTCTAAAAGGCATGCACTCATAGCTTAGTGTTCATAGCGCTTAAGATTGGCTATCTAAGCGCTATATAGGTGCCATAATGTTCCAAACACTCCAATAATGTCTATTAGCTACAGAGCTGGGGCCTTCGCCCTGCCTGTCTATCTACAATGCATAATGTGACCTACCACTCCTACTAGGCCTGCATATTCCTTGTAGCTCACTACTGCGTAACGGAAGTGCTACAACAGACTACTGTCAGCATTTTTGGCACACACTTTGAATTAACTATTGGCTTTCAGCAGCTAATGCTGTCATCTAAAGCCCTGATTGGCATATTTGCAATTTTGTGTATCACTACACTGGCTGCGGCAGTTGAGTGGCTTGATCTCGGGTGCTTGTCCGATTAAACTCCGAAATGATTGGGGGCCGATCAGGGGTCAGTAGAGGGGGCTGCATTGGAGCCACCTTGTGAGTGGGGGCCTCCTGGTGAGAGTTGGATATTTGGCCGCATAGTCTAAGAATGGGTCCCATATATTCAGAGTTCTATTTAGGGAGTCTGAGCGTATTGCTGTGATTTTTTTCTGATACTGCTATCGCCCAGCATTTGGCCCACCATAGGGCGATCGAGGGGCCGTTTTTGTCTTTCCATAGGCGGGCCAGTGCAATTTTCGCAGCTAGTAGTAGGTGGTTGCATAGGCGAGAGATGTGGCCTGAAATCGGGAATGCTCTGTCGCCGGTTTCGCCCAGCAGGACAACACCTGGGTCCCAAGGGATTGAGAGGCCGGAGATTTCTTTGATGTGTTTCAGCACTTCCTTCCAGTATATCTGTGCCTTTGGGCAGGCCACACTAAGTGAAAAAGAGATCCGGGGGCTTGGCAGCCACGCCAGCAAGTGTTGGGAATGTCTGGGTTGGCTTTATGGATTTGGGTGGGGGTGATGTAGTATCTATAACGCAGTTTATAGCCTCCTTCCTTATTCGTGACGCATTGAGAGCTTTTGTGTAGTCTGGTCCAGATTTTCTCCATCTTCTACTGCTATTTCCCGGCCAATGTCCTTTTCTCATTCTGTTTTATATCTTTCTTTCTTTGCCGGGTCAGATCTGTCTAGGAGCCAATATATAGTGGATATTCTGCCTTTGCTGGTTGGAGATGTCAAAGTGAGTTCTAGTGCTGTTGGTTCTCAAGCATTTGTCCCGAGTGCCCCTGTGTGAAATCCAGTGCCTAATTTGAGAGTAACGGAATCTTTCCCGTTCCCCCACTCCGAATTTTATTTTGCACCTCTCGAAGGTGATGGGAGAGCCTTCTTCCAGAAAATCGCTAGTTTTTGCTAGGCCTCCTGCTAACCAAGCATGGAAGTCCCGTGGTGGGTTTCCTGGTGTGAATTCTGGGTTGTTCCAGATGGGGGACATGGGACCCAGGGTGCCTCGGATTCCCCATTTCCGCGCTGCGGTTTTCCAACATTGGGTCGTGACCGTCGTGGCATATAAGGGCCCAGTGTTGGCTTGTGGTTTTAGTAATGGCAGGTGTGGTAGATCGTGTAGTGGGACCGGACACCAGGCCTCTTCGATTTGTCGCAATTTCGGGGAGGTCTACTTCCTCCACCCAGGCGAATGCGTGAGATAGCTGAGCCGCAAGTGAGTATCCGGCTAGGTCGAGGACGCCGAGGCCCCCTTGTGATTTTCCTTTTAGCATGATTCGTTTGTTGATCCAGGGCCTGCCCCCCTGACGAATTCCATTATTTTCTTCTGTAGAGCCCGTATGGCAGGGGATGGGGATCTGTAGTGGTAGAGCTGCACATTGATATAGCCATCTGGGTATCAGATTCATTTTAACGGCGGAGATTCGGCCGAACCAAGAGATTTCTTGTTGCTTCCATCTTTTGAGGACATTCTGCAGAGCTCTAAGTAATTGTGGGATGTTATTTGAGTATAGACGCATTGGGTTTTTGGTGATCTGGACTCCGAGATATTCTATGGCCTCCTTCGCCCAGGGAATTGGTGAAAGTGGTTTGAGCGTGGCCTCGTCCTGGTGGGAGAGGTTGATGGGTAATGCTGACGATTTGGATAGGTTAACCTTGAATCCCGATAAGGCGCCAAACGCCGCAATCTCCGTCCACAGGGCCCCCAGGGAAGTTGAAAGGTTTGTTGCAGTTAAGAGCACATCATCGGCATAAAGTGCAATTTTATACTCCTGTTCCCCCACCTGAATTCCTTGTATGCCCTTGTTTTGGCTGATTCTGGCAGCGAAGGTTTCCATGGACAAAGCGAAGACCAGGGGAGATAGTGGGGCAGCCCTGTCAGGTGCCTATTGTGATGTGAATGTAGTCGGACCTGGTGCCATTAATTCGGAGTTGCGTTGTGGGGATTTGGCAGTTGGCCATGACCCATGACGTGAAGTTAGGACCGAAGCCGAATCGTTGAAGGACTGCACGGATATATCCCCAATTCACCTGGTCAAAGGCTTTGTGGGCATCTAGTGAGATTACTGCCATCTTTGTTTTTGATTTGGGGGCGCACTCAATTAGATTTATTGCTCGTCGGATGTTGTCATGGGTCCCTCTACCAGCGATAAATCCAGTCTGGTCTCGGTCAACTAATCCTGGAAGGGTCAGTCCCAGTCTTCTGGCCAGCACTTTGGCGAAAATCTTCCCGTCGTTCAAAAGCGATATGTGTTGATGGGAGTCTGGCAGTTCGGGGTCTTTCCTGGGCTTGTGTAGCAGGATCGTGATTGATTCGGCCATGGAGTTTGTGACAGATCCCGTGGATGGGAAGGAATTGAATAAGGCGGATAATTGAGGGGCCAGCACCCTGGCGAATCTTTTGTAGAAGTTTGCGGTCAGGCCATCTGGGCCTGGGGTGGAGGATCTGAGGGCTTTGATGGATTCGATGACTTCTTCATCTCCTATGGGAGCCTCCAGATGTTCTAGCAAAGAGGGGTTGCGGGGCGGTAGCGCCCTCATGTATTCTGGTAGGTCTTCTAGATTCAGTGGTTCGCTGGACATTATGGATGTATGGTATCTTAACAAATCATTTATTTTATCCATCTCGGAGAAGAGCAGTTTTCCATTTTCCCCTCGTAGTTTGAGTATGTTGTTCCGACTGCGGATCGCCTTTAGTTTTTGAACTAATATCCTGTTTGCTTTGTTCCCTTTAGCGTAGTAGAACTGTTTGTATACGCTAGGGATTTGGCTGTTCGATCGGCGCAGTGCATTTCCAGGGCGGTCTTTGCTTTTCTCAAGGCCCGTTCGTTTTTTTCTTGAGTATTGAACTTTTAGCTGTGATTCGTGGTGGGATACTTCTTTTTCAAGCTTGGCCGCAGCTATGTTTGAGATCCTTCGTTGTTCTGCCCCGGCCCCTATCAGTACGCCTCTGACCACCGCCTTCATTGCGTCCTAGATTATGTTGATGGGGGATGTTTGTGTGGAGTTTTCTTTAACGTAGTTAGTTAATGCGTCCTCCACTTCGGCTCTTATACTGATGTCTAGTAAGAGTGAATCATTTAGCTTCCAGTACCTCTCGGGGGGAGATTGCTGGCCTGAAATGGATATGTTCACGGAGACTGGAGAATGGTCGGAGATCATGCATGTGTGAATTTCTGTGTTAATGGCACATGGATAAAGGGTGCCCGAAATTAAAATCAAGGCGATTCTTGAGTATCCCTTGTGGATGTTGGAGAAGTGTGTGTAGTCTCTTAAGGCGTCATTTTGTATTCTCCATACGTCCACGGTCTCCGTTTCCTTGAATAGGTTGAGTAAGGCCAGGGCCTGCGTGTAGTCTGTATTCGTGGGGGGAAGGGTTTTATCTAGCGACGGGTTCGGCATGGCATTAAAATCTCCGCCTATGAATAGGTGGCCTTCCCGGAAGGCTAAGATGGTTGGGAGGATTTCTCTGAGGAACCTGCTTTGGGAAGTATTGGGGCTGTAAATTGATACCAACGTGATAGGAAGTTCTTCAAAGAGGCCTTTGATTAGAAGGTACCGGCCCTGTGGGTCTCTCCTTATTGTGATGTTAAGTAGTGGAATTTTGTCGCTGAGTAGAATTGCAACGCCCCTTTTCTTTGAGCCCGAAGTGGGGAAGAAGGTCTGTTTATATCTCTTGAATTTTATGCGATGTTCATCCTCTGCAAGTAGGTGTGTTTCTTGCAGTAGGATAATGTCTCCGGATAGTTGACCAAGGCAGTGTTCCACCGATCTGCGTTTTCTTGGCGAGTTCATCCCCTGGATATTCCAGGATACGATTCTTAATTCATTTGTATAAGCCATCTCTTGCGCTGTGGTGTTGAGTGTCTCATATGAGGATTACTCCGGGCCTATCTTGTGGTTTTTGAATCAGATGTAGATGATGTTTTGAGTTGTGGGTCTGTTTTCGGTTGTTGTTGCCTGTTGTTTTAAAGAGTCCTTGGGTGACTCTAGGGACGATTAGTGTCCGTGTTGGTGAAGGTATTCTCGTAAGATTCATTCTTCTCACTTTTTCCCTCCTCCTTTCCCGGCGTTGAACTGGTAGAAGGAACGTCTACCTACTGCCACTGGGGAACTCGTGGCACCAATGCGCTCAGTGTGGCCACTGGGCCGCCGAGAAGAACCGTGTGGGCGCCCGCCATAGGTCGCGCCTCTGTACAGGTGCATATGAATTGCTTACGATAGTTCCAGAGGGGCTTCAATTGGTCTTGGGTGGACTCTGCGTATGGGGTCCGCAGGCTCCTGGACCAGGGAGCTTCAGCTGTGCGCTCAACCCCTGTTGCCATCTTTTTTCGGAGGGCCCCTCAGTCTGCGCCGTCTACTGGGTTTGGACCATATCCCACCTGGGGAGTCGTCCCGGTGAGGGTGAACTGATTCTTCCGGTTCGGCGCTGGGGTCAGTATTGTTTATGCCCATGAGTTTCTCCGCCTCTTTCAGCGATTGTATTTGTCTCTGTGAACCGTCCCATCTGAATTTCACGGAAGTGGGAAATCCCCAGTGATATGGAATTTTCTTATCTTGTAGTCAGGTTGTCAAGGGCCGCATTGCCTTCCGCTTCTGAAGTGTTGCGTTCGCTAGGTCTTGGGAAAGTGAGATTGTGGAACCTCGAAAGGTGATCTGCCGCATTTGCCTTGCTTCTCGCATAATGTCCTCTTTTATCTGAAAGAAGTGTATCCTGGCCAATACATCTGGGGGGGGCGTGGAAGTTTTCCTTGGAGTAGTTCTGTGCACCCAATCCAATTCTAGGGGGGGGGGGGGGGGGAGTGTCTGGGAGGGTGATGATGAATCGGAAGAGATCCGATATGTAAGCCTTCAGGTCTGATTCTGGGATAGTGGTTGGGATGCCTCGGACTCTGATGTTGTTCCTCCTTGAACGGTTTTCCAAATCCTCTTGTTTTGCCTCAAGGTTGTTGCATCTTGATTCAAGGGCGGCTATCCTGTCCTTGTCCTGTTCAATTTCGAATCGCTGGTCACAGGCTTCCGATTCTATTTCGGTGGTTCGATGCTCCACTTCCCCCATTCTTTTGTCCAGGGAGTTTATTTTCTTAGTAATTTCCTCAGAACATTTCTGAATTTCTCTAGTTAGGGCCACTAGTGGGTCCTGCAGGTCGGCTTTGGTTGCAGCTTGTGGCGGCGAGGAATCTGCTCCTGCAGTTGTTAGAATGCTATTCTTGTTGGAATCCTCCGGTGGGTCGGCTTTCTTGGCCCTTTCGGCAGCTGAGGTGGTCATGAGGGCGACAATGTCGGCTTGTTTAGGTGCCTTCCCGCTTTTGGACATTGTCGTGGGTGCACGGATGTGTGTGACAGCACCTCGGTGTGGGCGGGACGCAGGAAGTTCTGTGGTGCTGGAGAGGCTCTGAGGTTGGGACTCTGGGTCCAGTGATGAGTCGCCTCCGTTAAAGGATATAGGTCTGAGGCTTGTGGAAGTTCTGGAGGTGTGGGGAGACACCAGTCGGGGTAGGGGCTATGTTGGCGCCCAAGGTAGATTCGGTGGGGTCTGATGATACGGGTACAAGAGGACGGGCCAATGAGACTGTGGGGCCTCCCTCAGCCGAGCACCCGGAGTCAGTAGGATACCCCCCTTCCCCCCCGGACTCCTCACCGCCCAACGCCGGTGCTGGCGTGTTGCTGAGCCATTGATGAGATTCCGGGGTCCTCCTGCGACCTGAGGGCAACCTGGGTAGGTGGTGGGGGTAGCAGCCCCTGAGGGCCTGTGAAGCAATGAATGGTCCAGAGGGAGGGCCAGTGATTCTGCAAGGCAGGTTGTGGCAGGTGTAGAGATGGGAGATCCAGGCTCCGGTGGTGGTCCGCAAGATGGCTGCCTGGCCTGAGGCGCTGTAGGTGCAGGGACTATAGCGGGCTTCCTAGGGCTTTGGGGCGCTGAGACTGCCCGGGCGGGCTGAGGCTAGATGTGCAGGATGCCCCACTGTTTGATTAGTGCCCCAAACACAGGGAAAGGGGCTCCTGGGCTGGTGCCTCTGTGTACCCTGTGCGGGCACTGTGCGATGGCTAGGAGAACGTGCTGCTGGTGGAACTGACAGCTGGCTGCTGTTGGAGCCCCCGCACACAGGCAGCTTTGGGTAGCGGCAGACAGGCCCCTGTGGTGGGCTGAGTGCAGGTAGACTGACTAGGGGTGCGGGAAGCTGCGTTGAGGAGATAGTACAGCGGCTGCGTCCCAATGGGAAGGAAAAAGGCGGAGAGCCGTTGGATCCACAGCCCAGGGCGTCGCACTCCTATGAATATGGAGAGCGCGAGCTCCCAGCGGGTTCGGGAGCTGCCGGCCGCCGCTGGATCACCCGAGCCCGGGTTGCACCGGAGGACTCCAGATGGTATTGCTTCGGGCTGTGCTGGCGAAGGAAGCTGGGCGCTGGGTCCGGAGGCAGAAGGGCACATCAGCGAGCGGCGAGCAGGTACACAGCGGCTCAACTCAAGCGGCGGCAGGTCGGCAGGGCTTCTGAATCTGTTCCGCCCCCTCCTGGGTGGCCTCTGGGTTTCGGAGTTGCAGCGGCCATTTCTCCGCCGAGTGGGCCCTTGGGCAGTTGTGGCGTCGCATCCGGCAGTCCCGAGAAGAAACCGGGACCCACTCGGTCAGAGGGTGCAGGGGGGGGGTTCCCCCACCGGTGGACGAAATCCCGGGCTTAAACGGAGGCAGAAACAGATTTTATATAAAAAAAAGCGCATTGGGCCAAGCGGGAGCTCTCAGGAAAGCATTCCAGTCGAGTCGGCTCCAGGCCACGCCCCCCAAGTGCTATTATTCTAAACAGTCCCTCCTTTCAGCCAATACATTCTGGATTCTTCCCTCTGGCTAAGTGAGCCAGAGCTATGAGCAGATCCTTTCGGCTTCTATCTTCTAAGCTTTGGAATGAACATCCTGAGGAAATTCAAGCCATTCATAACCGGTTTAATTTCTGCAGAAGAACAAAAACCCTACTCTTCTAAAATCCTGCCTTGGTCTTTGTTGATTAGCATTTAGATGCAGTTGTGCAGAAGCGCTTTACTAGTCCCCTCATATCAAACCAAGATGGTGGTCCTGATGTGAGGATCCTGGGCCGTTTGATTTTTCTCTTCCTTTTAAGCAGACCTATTTTTGTGCCAAATGAACTGCCACTACACCATTCACTATGGTGCCATGTGAAGTCAACAATGGGCAAGCCCTCTCGCCCCTCCTGGTCAGTCCGTCACTCATGTGTAACACTTTGCATCATGCCGTCGACTGCTAGGCAAATGATACAAATCTCACTTTTCAGGGTTCCGCGTGAATGTATCGACACAGCGAGGTGTGTTTCCATCGGTGTCTTCCTATCGCTACATTTGCATCTTTGGGCCTGTTAATCCACAAAGACCCTCAGACAAGGAGTGTAGGGGCATCCTGTTAAAATCTTGACTTCCCCCTTCCCACTCACCTGGGTTCCTGCACCCATCATGCTTTTGTGTTTCCTATGTCCACGACAGGGTGGCACACTGATGTGGCATTTAGTTTCTGCTGCTCCTCGACGAAAGCACACTCATTCTAATGGCAAAGATTGAGTCAGGTTAGCAACAATGGAAGATTTGAAACATGTGAAGCATACTTTCTGCCAAGTGTTGGAAGTGTTAACAATATGAATGTGTTCTTCCAATCTGCTTCAACCCTCCATGTAAGAATATCTATAGAATTTGAAATAATTTTGTAAACGCTGGCTGTTTTTTCATCCATATGTAAAGTAGATGATTTAAGAAGTTTGTATGGGCTTTAATGATGATTTGAGCCTTTTGGTTATAGAATAGATTGCAGCAATTCAACATACAGATGCAAGTCTGACTCAAGACACATGCGCTAAAGAAATATTGGAATAACAGTGTGTTATAAATATGATTTACTTGATTAATGCATTTTTTTCAAACCAAGAGCAGAAAACCATAGAATGATTAGTAATACATAGCTACATAAACCAGATCTATCAATCCTCAGGAGTCCCAATTCAAAAACACAACCAATTAGGTTGTCCCATGCCAGGCCTAGCAAAATGTACTAGTCCTCTAGCATTGGCTATTATTTTCAAGTTTTGTCGAGTGCCATTCTTCTGGTACTCTATCTTGCTGGCGAGCAAACCTAGGATGTTTGTTTTTAGTCAACGTATTACTTTTAGTGCATTTGATGTCATGAGGGCTGTCCATTTGGTGCCAGCAGTCCATACAGCATTCCAAAGCTCTGTTTTGTTAATGCAGAAATAACTGTTTTCAAAACTTGCAATTAGGGCAGATATCATAACCATTAATTATTTCCAGTAATTCTTTTTAATGGCAACCGAGTTGGAAGCCTACAAATAAATCATTTTCTTTTTTTTTATACTATGGAATTGAAAATGTAGATAGCCCGGTGCTCCAGATAAGATTTTTAGCCAGAGATATTTTAACCGGTACACAGCATACAACCCATGGGCCATGTGCGACTCACCATATCGCATTTTGCGGCCTGTGCTAGGGTGAGGACTTTCCTAATGAAATGTAGCTCTCTTGAAGTACTTGGACAGCTGCAGAAACTAAGGGGACTGAACTTCATTACAAAAGTTGTCAGTCTGTTTGTTTGAAAATATATATATATATATATATATTTTTTTTTTTTACCTTAGGCACATTACAAAAACAATAAATCCCAAGATACATATATTTTACATTCATCTTACACATATTAAAAAGGAATACATAAATAAGTACGTTAAGTACAAAATCTAAAACAAAGATTACATCAATTAACATCTATACATTTAAAAAAAAAATTCCAAATATGAAAAAGCTGATGTTAAAACCACCAAGCAGTCCTCCGGAAAATGGGCAACTCCAAAATTGATCAGTTACCACACTTGAAACATCATGTACCAGGGACTCATAGTACCTCACATAGGCACGGGTAAGCTTACTACAGCTAGTTAAAATATGGTGACTAGACTCCATTTGTAAACCACATAGTCTACATATTTTGTCCTTATGTGGGAGACCACTCAAAGCGCCAGTCACTTGCAAGATAGGAAGTGGTTCAGTCGCAGCCTAAGCATAAAATCCCAAACATCTTTTCTTTTTGGAAACACCAACTATTTGTTTTAAGTAGTAAAGTTAAAACCTTGCTTAACATATTCTTTAAATTTTATTTTAGAGGCAAGATAGTCAATGGATATACATTTGTCCCATTCAAATGCCTTGCAGCCAAGCTCTTTGATTGTAACACTTGCTATAATCGGGAGATGTATCTTAAAATCAGTCGCTTTAAATAATTCTAACACTTCATCCTCAAATTCAATGAATATTGTGTATTTTGTACCTTCTTTTTTGTTTGCCATAAGAGAAAAACAAGTTAATATCATTATATTGTTATTTGACATATTCAGCAGTTTTAAATAAAAGTTACCTTTATTAATTTTCCATCTTGTGAGCAGGAAAAGCAATCCCAATTCACTTCTTATGGCTTCTATCGGAACACATTGAGGTAGTCGCAACAAAAACGCCAGATTTTACCCTCTAGTTTGGATAGCCATTTTACCTCTTTTTCTAAATAAGGTTCCAGACTATGCAGGATTCTAGGTACCATTCTTGCTTTGTAAAGCTTCACCATAGCAGGAATGGCGAACCTACCTTTATAGGCTACAAAGAATCTTATCATACACACCTTTTGTAAAGCTTTTAGAAACTACATGATCACGCAGTATATCCACTTGCAGTTTAGCAAGAATCGGGACTCCTAGATATAAATATTTCTAATTTCTCTACCACTTCAATAGCATCCCCTTCCATTCGCCATACAAACATCTTGGTACCCCTCCCACCCCCCATTTGAGCCCACCGTAATGATCTTTGACTTTGCAACATTAGTTATCAGGCCATTAGTCTTAGAATATACAGCAAGTGCATCGAGGCTCCTCTGCATTCACACCGCTGTAGTATCAAAGATGACTCATCTGCATAGGCTAGCCAGCCCAATGGACTGTTATTAATATTTGGGGAACATTTCTGCAGTTCGCAAAGCATTGGGGCATATCTGGCGCAAATAAATTGTATAAGAAGGGGGCTACCACGCACCCCTGTTTTAGTCCACAATTTGTCATTATGTCCCGAGTAACCAAACCTTTATCATCTAATTGTATACGTACATTTGTGTCACAGTAAAATTGCCTGACCAGAAGTAAGATAGATCTATTACATCCGGCTTTCAAACATTTTTCCCCACAACAATTTCCTGGATACCGTGTCGAATGCCTTTGTGTGGTCAATAAAGCATATATACAACTTACTTCCATTTTTCCTATGACAATTTCTTATCCTATATAGTAGTACAAATATATTAAATACTGTACCCATGCCACTTCTAAATCCCGTTTGTTGGGGGGGGGACAATATTGTGGATTCTTTTACCCAGGCATTCAATTTAAGTAGACAAGTGGCAAACATTTTGCCAATGTTATCTGATAGTTCCAGCATCTGATAATTATTTGGATCAACACGAGTTCCTTTTTTTGAAAATGGGGACCAGGATATCCTTTTTCCAAGAGTCTGGGAAAATTCCAAATTTAGCAACATATTTAAACAGACAAAACAATATTGGGGCCCAAAGTTCCTCTTGTTTTTTAATCATCATATTTGGTATTCCATCGTGCCCAGGGGCTCTGGACATTTTAAGGTTTTTTATGATATATATTATGTCCTCCACATCGAACGTGAACCAACTGCCTTTATAATCCAGATACAAGGATTTATTTGGCATTCCACACTTTTGCATTTCATTGCACTCCAAAACATTTTTAAGATATAAGCCTTCCACTGCAGCAAAACATTCTTTCTCTGTAATTGAGCTAATTTCACCAGTTTGCCAGATACCAATATTTCTTACTAACATTGGCTAATAATGCCTCCGATATTACAATATTGAATTTGGATAATTTATAGGATCGAATCCAATTTGTATATCTTGTGGTCACTTTGGCAATCAATCCCTTGCCCATCAACAGGCTATCAACGTTTTCTTTAGCTTCCTAATTTCAGCCCGGTATAACTTTCTCTATTCAGCAATATCGACATCAAAATTTTGCTTAAATACTTTAGTGACCGGATTACACCTGACCCCCATCACTACTTGTACAGGGATTTGCCTTCTCTAAGCAGTCAGCAGTAGCTCTGATACCCTCCTCTGGATTAAAATGACAGGCTTCAAAATTCAGGCACGTTTTCTCCCAATATATATATATATATATATATATATATATATACACATACACATATACACACACACACACACACACACACACACACACACACCCACCCACCCTCTCTCCCTCTCTCTCCCCCTCTCTCTCTCTCCCCCTCCCTCGTAACCTGTTACCCTGTACATCGGTTGAAAAATTACCAGGTCCAGAGTTAAAACTAACACGCTGATATATCCTTAGGTTTAACTTCAGCAATGTATGGTCTCTAGCATTAGTGAAAACTGTTGTATAAACTTCCATTGACTCTAACAAGGGTTGAGAAACAAATAAATAGTCAATTCTAATTTTAGACTTGTGATGCTGGAAATGCATTTTTATATAGCGCCTTAATCCAAATCGTGTGTTGTGTGTTTTCTGCACAGGAGCCCAGTTGGGACTCCTGGCAGTGCAGGTCTTCTTCGTTTTGGTCATGGTGAACGGAGACCCTTGGGATACCCTTATGGCACCCATGGGTGGGGGTACAACCCTGTATGCCTAGTGTATGTTTTTGGATGCATGTGTGTGGCGCACATAGCAGGGTATGGGCTGGTGGCAGCTCCATGCTGAATTTGACAGGTGCCCCGAGTATCCTCTATTTTGGGATACCTAGGCCCTGCCATAGGAATCGGTGGATTCCTGAGAGGAGACAAGGTGGCCTCTTGGTTTCTATTACATGTTGCCTTGTTTTCCCAAAGTCCTGGGAAGCCCTGACTCTGCCCCTTCCCCTGACTGGCTGTTGGGTGGAAGAACCATATATGGTATTGTGGGTAAGTCCAGGCCAGACTGGCTGGAGCCTTCCCAGTGACTGTATGTTGGAGGTACACCCTTGGGGTGGGACCTGGGTGAATGGAGTGTGTGACCAATATGCATTCCATGTTATGGGTGTCTGGTTTCTGTTTGTGTGACACAAAGAATGAGACTACCCTGCTTGAAACTGACATGAATGCCATGTGGTGTGCTGGAAGGTTGGGTGCTTGCCCCTATCTGCATTCCTTGTTGTGGGTGTCTGGGTGCAAGTGAATGGTCTGAATGCACTGTGAGCCTGATTGGCTGGCTGCCTGCCTGCCTGCATGAATGCCCTTCTGTCTGATTGGCTGACTGAGCTTGGCTCAGCAGTGTGAATGAGGGACAGATGTGTATATCTGGGGACCTCTCACTTATCAAATTGTTCAGAAAGTTGAAGCTGCTTTTCCTTGAAGCCCGGCTGGAAGGTGGTTTGTTGCTGCTCACCGTAGAAGAAATCCAAAGGCTGTCGAGGACTGATCCAAGAGAGGACCTGTTTAGAAGACGTCCCGGAGCTATGAGGGAGCATTGTGCAGAAGCTGCTCTTCATCAAGGCACCCTGGAAGTATGTCCCAAAAGGCTGTCGACCGGAGACGGGGTCCGCCAAGAAACATTGAACTAAAGCACCAGGACGTCGGGGCTGTCAACTTACATCACCATTAACTGGGTTTGGAGGATCTCCATAACTGTTGGAAGCCCGTTGAGTCGTGTTGCCCAGAAGCGGTGATTGCTTGACGCTGTACCGCTCGACGACCGGTGTCGCAACCCTCCACCATTGCCTAAGAACATTTAAACCAAGGGCTCCCTTGCCATCACCGTCGACCGCTTTGTCCCGCCGGAGAAAGTCGAGGTTGCCGACGACTGAGGAGAATCCGCCGGTGGGTTTTCTACCACCTGAAGTCCACAAAGACGCCGAAGAGTGAAGATCCAGGCGTGGTTGAGTCCCGATCGTTGAATCCAACACGACGCATGCTGCCGGGACGACACTAGTCGGAGTCCTCTTTACGGCACCAAACTCTGTCATGGAGGCGCACCACACACCTCGTCTACACAGGATGTCCACGATCGATCATCGAGGAGCACTGCAAAATCCAAAGCTGCTGTCTCGACGACGGTGTTCACATTTTCTTCACGGAATCTTGACAATGGTGGCTCCTGCTTTAAAGGGAGTCTTCTCACGAGGAATCCATTGATGAGCAGTTGAAGAAACTCTAATTCGGGCACATTTGGATAGTGGAAAATTTCGACTAGAAACAAGACTATTTAAACATGCATGGACTGGGCTTGTCAATACACTTTGTTACAGGATGCCCAGGTAGAGGGAACCTCACTCAGAACTGCCTCTAGGTAGAACAGGGAGAGGGGGGTCAGCATTCAGCCATTGTTTAACCCAACTTGTCTTCCTTCCTTTGTCCTATGCTGATGCACATTACGGTTTGATTTGTATGCCATTAGAAACTGTCAGCAGTTGGTGCATTTTAAAGGAGTCAATTGTTAAGAGTGGTACCACATAGACATTTTATATATTTGCCATAGTAGAATTGCTAAAGTACAAAGTGTGTTATTAATTGATGTATATATCTTGAACCTTATTTATATTTTAAAAAACTGCACATAGCATAGTGTGTGGACATTCCTTTGTGGGGGTGGTGGGGCTTGGGAACTACACTGTACTTAAGAACCAGCCTGCATCACCTCCTGAGAGCTTAAGCCTTGGTTGCTCATCCATTGCTACCACATAGAGAAACTTTTTTTGGGTGCTCTGTGCTCCTACTCTGCCATGTAAAGGGCAGGAGTAGAGATAACCCCCTCCAGTCTTTGCACTAGTGGCAGCGGTGGAATGCTAATGGTTTTAGGAATCAGTGTGTAACCTTGCCACCTACAAAATAATCATACTTTGTTGATTTGAGGTTTTAGTTATGTGCTAGGAGAACGACATTACAAGCAATGGAATCTATTGCAAATGGTAAATTGAGTAGGGTGAGCTTGGAGGCTCTCCAGTGTGTGTGTGAAGCCAGAGAGTTAGCCTTTGAAGATAAGTCTAGGGCCGAGCTGATAGCTGCCCTGGTGGACTGCAAGACTGATTGTGATGTTCTTGAAGAAGGGGGGGTGAAACCACTGAGGAACCAGCCCATGGGGTTATTATTGAATCTGTTTCTAGGACTGTCACCTCTCCTGCGGCCTCTATTCCGAAACGCAGCATATTTCTACAGGTAGTGCCTTGGAACTTGAATTGACCTTTGAATATAAAAAGTTGGAAACGGAAGCTGAACTAAAGGAGGAGTTGGCACAGCAAGTGATACTCGAGGATAGGGATCTTGAACTT
The DNA here is from genome assembly GCF_040938575.1 of Ambystoma mexicanum. Lineage (NCBI taxonomy): Eukaryota > Metazoa > Chordata > Amphibia > Caudata > Ambystomatidae > Ambystoma > Ambystoma mexicanum. Next base: position 154,853,631 of record NC_090941.1, on the reverse strand, counting down.
AAAACCAGGGACAGTGCATGTCAGAGAATCCAGCTACAGAAAGCTAGAGTGGAGACTTCAGCCAAACCAGTTGAGTGTCAGGTCCCCAGCCACCAAGTTTATGAAAGATTTGGTTGGTGTGTATTTGAATTTGAATCATTTCTTACGCGCACCAGGCAGATAACTGCATTCGGGCGCAGATGTTAACTAAAGGATTGAACATATCACTGTGGAAAAGTCTGAAGTAGCTACAGCCCTGAGGGAATAGGATCATTTAAATAGGAAGGTTTCCAGTTCCTTTCTAAAGCTTGCCAGAGTGGTGCATGAGCGGCTGCTAAAGGACAGCTGGTTTCAAAGCTTAGGCCCAAATACCGAGAACCTTCTGTCACCTTTTGAGGTGCGTTTTGTCCTCAGAACACTTACCAGAAGTTTATCTTCTGAGCGGAGGGCTCCGGCTGGGTAATAGTGTTGAATTCTGATGTTCAAATATCAGGGTGCGAGTTTGTGATAGCACTTGTACACCAGGCATGCCACCCAAATTTGATACGATCTTCCACCATCAGCCAGTGCAACGTTTTCCTGGCTGTGGACACATGATCTCATTTGGCCAGGTGGGCTGTTAGCCTAACGGCCGCATTCTGGGCGCTCTGCAGTCTTAGCATTTGTTTCCTCGGGATCCCTGTCAGAAGACTATTACAGTAGTCAAGATGGGAGTTAACCAGAGCTCCCACCACTACTGGAAGGTCTTGAGATGTTAAAAAAGGGAGCACATTTCGGAGCAACTGCAAAGAGTAATATACTGCTTTTACTTTTGCCCCTACCTGGGCTTCACTGGCCAGATTTTCTTGCCAGGTGCACCCAAGATGTTTCACTTTACTTGAGAATGGAATGCTCACTCCGAAGATTTGTGGGGTACAGTTTGTGTCTTCCTCTCTATTTTTTTTCTCTGATCTAAATAGAATTATTTCTGTTTTGCCAGCATTAAGTTGTAGTTGGTTGCAGGCCATCCATTTTTTTTATATCTTGCATACAACGGTCTATCATCTCAAATGCCTCTGACAGATTGTCTGTCTCCACATAAATCTGTGTATCGTCTGCATATGAGTGAAATCGTAGGCCGTGTCTCCTCAAGATGTCAAATAGTGGTCGAATATATAAATTAAAGATCAGAGGAGAGAGTGCTGACCCCTGTGGGACTCCGCACCTCAGTTGTATTAATTCTGAGAGAAATGCTCCCAGAGTTACCCGCTGTGTTCTGTCCTGTAAAAAAGAGTTGAACCAGTCTACCACCACTTTGTCTGCTCTCCCGATGTTTCTAATCCGTTGAAGGACAGTCTTGTGGTTGATTGTATCAAATGCTGCAGATAGGTCGAGCATCAACAATATTGAGTTGCTTCCCCTATCTGCAGCTTCCAATAGGTCATCCTTGACTGCTAACAAAGCCGACTGTCCCACGGTTAGGGCGAAATCCTGATTGATGTTTGTCCAATATGTCTTTACTGTCAACAAACTGTTGAAATTGATTACAAACTATTTTCTCCAGGATTTTAGTGGGCCAACATAAGTTGGCTACCGGAGGATAGTTTTTAAGTACCATGGGATGTTGAGGGTTCCGATATCCGCTAACTGATTGAAGTGTTTGACTATAAACCCATTGATACCACAAGCAATTTCAGAGTCGAATACAAAAGGATCGAATGCAATACTTTCGAACCAAAGGGATCTAAAAAAAAAAAACAAATATTCGAATGCATGTATATTTTTTTTTTTTTTTTTTTTTTTTTGGGGGGTGGGGCGGTTGCCCCCACCCCCAAACCACAGTTTTTTGGGGAAATGCCACCATTTTTTTCTATATGAAAAAATAATACATTTAAAAAAGGGCATTCAAACTTTTTTTTTCTCGATCCTTTTGTTTTGAAAATATTGCATTTCGAAACTATTTATTCGTTACTTTGACTGGACACTGTATCAATGATGTTGACAAAAGAGATTTGGCAAAGTGTTTAGGTAGTGTACCTCAGACTGGGTATGACTGTATCCGGAAATGGAGTGTGGATGAAAGGGGTCACTAGGAGTGCATGAAATATGCTTTGATTGCCAAGTTTGGCAAGACACCGACCCAATACCTTAAAGGTTCAGGAAATATAAAAAGAGACAATGTGTCTTGGGTTGACTGGGTGAGTGCTGTGCATATGAATATGATGGGGTGGATTGATGGATACAAGATGAAAATATTTGAATTGGCCCACCTTTTGTTTTTTGAGCATTTTTCTGAAGCCTGTTCACCAGAGCTGCGTCAGTATGTTGCCGACCAGAACCTTTTGGATCCCTTTAAGCTGTCTAGTCTGGCTGACAAGTGGTTCTCCCACTGGGTGTCCCCTAAGGACCCCAGTGGGAAGGACAAAGAGAAAGGGACCTCTCAGAAGCCTGATGAGTCCCAGAAACATTCACAGTCGAGTAAACCTAAACCTCCCTCTCCTAAGAACCAAAGATCTAGTGGGGATAAGTCTTATGAGAGCATGAGTAGCAGTTCTCCTGCTGCAAAGCAGGCTCCCAGTGGATCAGTACTGTACCTTGCATTCCTGGCACTAGTTGGGACTGTGGGTCTCTGGACCACAAGAAGGGTGACTCCAAGTGTAAAGGGAAGACACTTGGAGTCCAGACTGTCAGCCTGACCTACCCTTGCTCCATGCCAAAGTGGAGGCCACTGTCCTCCCCTCCTTTACAGGAATCACATTTTGTGCTCCTGCAGAGATTTCCCTAGTGTCCCTTTGGGCCTGGGACCAGTACACAGAAGTACTGCCTACTACCCCACAAAACACCTGCAGATTTTTGAGAAATGTCCTGAATGGCCAGCCTTCTGCTGGCTTGAGAGATACTGGAGCAAGTATGGCAGTGGTGGGCAGGACCCTACTCGTGCCAAAGAACTATGTAGGTGCTGCTCTAAGAACTACCAGGGTAGCTGGTGGGCCTCCCAAATTATCTCCTGTTGCCCTAGTCACCATCCCGATTGTGGATAAGACATTAAAGCTTCCCATCGAGGTGCAGGATAATGTACCTGCCAACATATTTTTGGGGAATGATCTAGTGGAGTTGGGGTTGATCTTGGATGGACAAGCTCTGACTGCTGCTGCAGGCACTAGATCACAGGTCACACAGGGTCTGACTGATAGTCAGGTACCCAAGCCAAAGAAAGGGGAGACCCAAGGCAAGACGGAAGAGCAAGAAGGCCACCTCTGCAAAGGGGGGCTCCTTCTCTTCCTGCTGTTTCAGTAGCACCCACTGGGATTCATGCTGTAGACGGACTGGGTTCAGTGGTAACCTGAGACAACTCCTGAGGGAGAAGAGCCAGAAGACCCTCCTGCGGGAGAGCTGCTGAACCCACCCTGACCTTCAGTGTCCGCTGGCTGAAGGGGGCCCTCTAGGGGAGACTTCTGTAAGGGTCAGAGAGAGTGACACTCTCTGGGGTTTAAGAAAACAAACCCAGGCACAATGTGAAGACATAAATTTAAAGACTAGCTTCTTACACAAATTGAATGTTAATTTGACCTGTTATTACTTTAACCAGCCCAGTTTTGAAAAAGGCTTTGGCAAGCCGAAGCGCATGTCGAACCAAGATGGGCGCAATAATTTGACTATGATTTAAACCAACATAACACAAAATAAAAAACGTATATCTAATTGGCATTATTGATATACCAGCTTGGTGCACCCATTGAATACACTACATTTACAATTCCAAAGTGTCCTTCAGGTAAATCAACAAAAAAATATAATAGGGTGGACCAGTAGATGGAGGATGACGGGATTCTCCAATTCAATTTATTTTTAAAATATAGTTTTATTTAATCATTACAAAATTATATGTATATCATTACAAATCTCCAATACATACAAATGCTACAAAATCAATATCTACATCAAACCAGTACAAATTTCAGCTCACACTAGAATTGTCTCCACCATTCATTCACAAGCATACTCTCATTTCACCAGCAGTTCTCCACTTTTTTCTGTGTAACCAAAACTTTGTTACAAAATATTTCAGACAAGTGCTTTTACAATATATTTAGACCCTATTTTTAGTACAGGTGTCACTCTCAGTTCGTTACAATTACAAACAGTTTTCTTGGTCTACATGTGTTTCGGTCTTGGAAACGGGCACTACCACTCTTGCCCTCCTGTTTTTCAGACCTTCATCAGGGCGTGAAGCAAGGATCTTGTTAAATCTTGCCTTCAAGGACTGGAGTGAGCCACATCATCTATACAAAGACCTATAATAAAATCTATAAAACCTGTCATGGTACTTTGTCATCCTCCTTTCATTTATAAACCCTTTAATTGTGTCAAAAGCAACTCTCAAAATAGTCGCATGCACCTTACTCTGTATATAAACTTCGGAGATGTAGAAGGTGCAATGGAATCAATCCCTCGATGGTACCCAGATATAACGTCATCAAACTGGTCCTGCGAGACACAAAAAAACAGGAGTAACCCGTTTTATACACTAATCAACTTCAGCCCAGATCACCTAAAAAGTTCTGTATCCATCATAAGGAAGTTACCTAGTCACATAATTTATATACACAATTGGTAGGAAATTACTTAATTCAGTGGAGCTTTGTCACCAGAGTAGTTAGTTTATTCTGGTGATGATTACACCACCATTGCTAGCTTGTTCTACTCTATCCACTAAATATCAAATGACTATGCAAGAGCTATGCATTTGATCAAATGCTAACTTAATATGGCAAACTGAGCTGTAATAACTCCTACTACTGTAATTGCAACAGACTTTTATGCCATCTAATATTCTGTATGACTTGTACTATGCCCAATTCAACTGTTCATCAAACTATTAAACATATCCTAACTATGACACTAGCTCTGTACTAAGACCCTATCATTGCTCATTCATTGTATTCCATACGATTTTCAAAGTTGCTCAAATGATAGTTGAGCTTAGAAAGGTTTTAGATCTCTGTCCCTCATCACTCCTATTGCAGTTGCTTTTAATAGCTGTATTTACATAATACATTTGCCTGTTTGCCAATTGCTCAATCATAACCCTTACTAAAAAGTGATTTTTCATAACAATTTCTTTGAATACCAGTTTTGCTCACACCTTTACGATATGCTACTGAAGATGTCTTTAAAACCTACCCTGGATGTCATCAACTGCTTCCGAATTAATTATTCCCTTTCCATCTCCTCCAACATTGCACTAAAAAATTGCAAGATAAACATTCTGGAATCTCACCATAACAGGCATTTACAAAAGCCTCAGGAATGCGTTCTCTACTATGGAAATCATTTTCTAATTGTGAGATGTGCCTTATGGCATAGCCTCCCCCCTGCTTATGTTTTCAGACACTTCTGTTATTTAGGCAGGCTTGATGATTTCCATCTAATCCCATACTGCCCAGTCCCTTAAGTATACAAAGGAATGTCATTTAATATTCTGCAACATCAAATTCCCTGCACTGCTCGATACTAAAAAGAGATCAAGCAAATGTAAACAATTGAGTGTCATCAATCCTTCTGCTCAGATAGAAAACAAACTAATCCCCAGCGAATACCAATATAATGATCCCTTGCCCTCCATAGGTCATGACCACTGCTACCAGCCACACAGGTGTACTAATTTCTAACTAATACTGCCACTATTGAGAAAACTCTATTATATAGATGACCTTGTTGTGGTTTGGCATTGATATTTACACTGGCAAAGACCTGTTCTCCAGCGAGCCCAACTGCGCCCCAACCTGACCAAAGCTAAACTTGCATCATATCCACTCACAAACAACCTGAAAGTGATATATCCTGTCTTTGGCAACAACCCATCAGTCAGGCCAATACAAACTGTGCATATTACATTCATCATTGCCACACCGGCAAATATAAATGCTAAGAATATCTTTAACATAATACACTAAAAAATAACTTTATTGCCATTACAGAAACATGGTTCACAGAGATTTGCACTGCCATAGTGGACCTTCTTATACTTCAGAAGGCAAGATCTCAACAGAACACAAATCTGGTGGTGGACTAGTCTTCATCTTCCCGGACAACAGTAAATGTAAGATCACACCTACTGCACCTACAAGAATGGGTCAACCTAGATAACACCCCTCAAATTAACTCACAATGTATTCATCTCTGCTGCCTTAACCCATGGCTAGGTTGCCAGGCTACATGAATTCTGAACAGCTTGGACAGCCTTCTTTCATTTCTCTATTGGTACCACTCATAAGAGACTGGCCTACTCTTTTTATTCTCCTCACCTGGAACATGTAATTGCCTAGGCTTTTCTTCATCCCACAGTTTTGACTGGACCACTTCCTAATGGCAGGCTCATTTCCCATACTGAGTCCTGAGAATAATTATAAAAGAATGCAATCCCTGAGGGCACCATTGACTCCATTAAAACAATTATAAATAAGATCTGAAAAATTCTTTAGGACACCTTAGCCTTAACTAATGAACGATCCAACTATGGCACGCCATTCACTAAACCCCAAACAACCAATGTTCTCTCCCTGGGCAAAGGAAACCCAAGACATTTGAAAAAAAGGAGTGATAGGTGGTTCAATAAAGACCTAGCACAAAGGAAAGAAGAAAACTGGAGCATATATTTGAGTGTGATCATGTATATAACGTGCACTGAATGTGTAGGAAATCATACCCTTTCGCTGAGGTCCTTGCCTGCAAAATAAACGCAGGAGCCTGCGGATGAGCCACTGAATGAGAAAGGTGTTCTGTGCAAATTGTTTCTCCATGGAATCCAATAAAACCAAAGAGCGTTTCATAATCCAACCCTAGCCAAAGTACATAGGCAGTTGTCCCTCTTAAAGAGCTGGCAGATAAACGGAGCAGTCTCCCCACCAAGATTAAACATACATTAGTCAATGTGGCTGGGTACAGTCAGACCCTCATTTCACCATGGATGATGATTCACCAAAATAAAGGTTTATGTTCAGACCAGCTTCTGCAGAATGTGACTAGGGGAATGCAAAGAAATTGAGGCCTGCTCACCCAAAAGCCATCTAGGTCCAACCTCCTTCATAAAGGAATGCTTGACAATACTTCTGTCTTTAATAATGCGGATCGCTTATGTGTCCCTCGCCAAAGTCATTGTCCCAGAAAACCTAAAGATCGCTACTGTAATACCTTAGTTGCAGAAATTAAATCCTGATCAATCTTAGTTTTCATATTATGGACCCATCACTAGTCTCTTTAAGTACATGATGAAAAATGTGCCACTTTTCAGCTCGAGTCGGTGTGGAATCTGCTGAAGTGTTCCATAAACAATCCGGTTTCCATCCTAACAGAAGTACCAAAATCGCATGAATGTTCATCAGACTGTGCTGAGGGAGGGTATCTCGGGCAGACCATTATCCAATGTGTTCTTGGGGATGCTATTTGATACCTGTGTGGATAGCTGCAGATCTAGAGATTTTTTTTTTCTTGTGCAATTTTGGTTAAAATAAACCTTTATTATTACATTTCAGGAACATTTAAGAAAACACATGATTGCACTCATAAGACGGTAAGGTAAAAATATCAATCTACAATACATAAAAGAATCAGTTAAAAGATTATAAAATCACTTAGTGGATAATTGTACCTAATAAAGATCACATCTGACCATGATAAAACATATTTGTATTCAAACATAGGCACCACATCCTCCTCATCACGATACAGCCATTAAATTGAAGTTAGTAATGATTAATGCTTCTTGTTCTTTTATGCAGGTATTGACAATTTTCCATATGTTGTACACCTCAGCCATAATTATCACTAAATCTGTGCCAGTGATGGCATTCCAAAATGCATCTCCCTCCCTCTGGGCGGGGTTTGAGATAAACTGCTGGTAACGCTTGTGATAGCACTTGGTCATTTTTGGGCACTGTGTCAACACATGGTGTAAGGAAGGCATGGTATCAAGAATAGACAGATACCAGATTCAAATCTTTGATGAATGAGGGCGGACTAGCGAGCAGGGTGTACAGGCAGATTCTACTCGAATATAAAGGCAATGATTCGCTAAGAATTGAATGGGGTCGGAGAATTGGTATGGACATTGCTGTGGAAAGTTGGACAAAGATGTGTGAGAATGTCAAACTGTGTTGCTTGGGTTTGACTGAACGGACAAGACAAATTGAGATCCTGAATAGGGTCTATTGGAGCCCGGAAAAATTATGGAGGAGAGGTTTAAAGGATGGTCCGGAATGTTGGGCATGTGTTCAGGATAATGGTACGATGGAACTTATGCTGTGGGATTGTGTGAAGGTTCGTGGGTTTTGGAGTGATGTCTGTGAAATTTGTGTAGAAATCCTGGAAGTGACCATTGATTTTAATTTCGAGACGTTAATTCTGGGAATTACTCCAACGACCTCTCGCAATGCCAAAAAAATGGTTATTTAGAGGGGCTGCAGTGGGTAAGAAAAATATCCTTAGGAATTGGAAATCTGTTGCTACATTAGAAAAAGAAATGTGGCTAAGTGAAATGCGAGATTTGGCAGCTATGGAGGAACATTTATATAGGAAACAAGGCAAAAATGGTTTGTTTGCAAATATATGGGGGAGATTTTTGGAACTGTATTGAATTAGATGGTGTAGGCAATGAGATGTGAACTGCGGGTTAGGGTGGGTTTCGTTTCTATAGATACTATTGTTTTTGATGTTTCTGTGAATTTGTATATCATTTTGTAAATATGTTATTGCTTTTTAAAATTGATGTCTTCTTTTTCTACATTGAAAATAAAGTTCCAAAAAAAAAGAAATAAGAATAGACAGACACAAGTGATCACATTTCTAGGGTGTTTATTAAACTGTATAGTTAGGGTGGAAAAATACCTAATCTTAACTTAAATCGAAGATGGGAGCAAGCTATGACCATCAAATAATAATAAGGCAGTCCTAGTGCTGTCGGGTCAAATAAAAGTGCCTATATTAAGAAAAACCTATTGCCAATCCTTACTCTAAATACAAAGAGTGTGGGATAGGGTTTTACAAGAAAGAAAGAAGTGTTCACAAATGATAAGACAGGATGTGTTAGCGTCTCCCTTCCCCCCACTTTAAGCATGGGACAGGGCGGGAGTCCTGAGCACAGCACACTCTCCAGCTCAAGACAACAGTTTCGCTTTGCATATCAGGACCTTCAGTGGTTGAGTCTCTTTTCTAGATCAAAGTCTCTTGCCCCAAGGACCTGATGGGTTTCGAAATGAACAAAATGAGTTCTGTCCCAAATGTATGTTGGGTGATGGCTTCACCCCTGGGTCCCCCTCTCCAATATCAGCCTCCCTCCTGTCGGGTTCACTCTGGCTTATATTCCAAATGATTTCTTGGTTGCATTCACAAATCTTAACATCTTCTTTAAACAGTTCTCCGTGGACATCCCTCTGCCATGTTCATGTTTGTCAACACACTGTTTCTTGGAACTTTTGACTTTGCCCCTCTTTACTGGTGTCCCTCCATCAGGTTCACTCTTGCCATTTCACAATTCCTTTTACTTCTGATGCAGGATTCACTTCCCTTGTGTTTTCAATGGTTTGTCGGTCAGACCTTCGACTGTATGGGGATTTTGCTAGACCCCTGTTCGACCACTTTGACCTTTCTTGGCGGCTTTCCTACAGCCTTCTGGTATCAGTAGTTTCAATTAATACAGGAACAACCAGATTCTCGCGAGTCAGCACCCACGTGGTGCTGATCTCCTCTGCAGCTGGTATCCCCTTAATAATTTACAGTTCTTGGAACTTTCCTCAGTGTGCCACTTTGCGACTTTCATGAAAACAGTTAGGTTTCTTATCGGTTCTCTCCTCGACTCACCAGCTGTGATGAACCGCTTGGCTTTTCAGTATTTCTGAAGTCAAGGAAGGTACCACGGTAGCGAGTATTTCCCCTCTTTCCTGCTTATCCATGTAGGCACGCTCAGTGTACCGTTGACATCTGCTGCAACACACTTGGGCTATTCATGGTCTTACGATTCTTTCCACACAGGGGTCACAGGTCTGGGTTGGAAAGGGCAAGGTTGCTTCTTTCCTTGTCAGCCTCTCTCCTCTTGCTGCCTTTCTCCTCCTCTTAAACTGCCGTGCCTGGATAGCTCTTTGGTGTGCGGTCTGCCTTGCTCGCACTATGCTCTCATGCTCTACCTTTTATCCCTGTGGAAAAGGAAAAGGGCCGTCAGGTGTGTGTGATTCTGGTCTATTGCCTGACCCTTGTATTTGGACATGTCAGGTAAACGGCTCTGGTGTTAGTCCATTGTCTTTCGTGATGTGCAAAAGTGTGTGTGTGTGGAAAAAAGGAGGGGGGGCAGTGTTTCTGAATGTCCTATGTGGTAGCATAGGGAAAAGGTGTTGGAAGAAGGGGGATACCGCGTCTCACCCGTCGCTGTCCCACTTCCATTCCCAGAGGACCCGCCAATCCAGATGATCGTCCCTCACTGGCCCACCCGCAGGAACTGGATCCAGTAGTGATGGTTGTGTCCTGGCCACCTGGGTGACAGATCCCCAGGGACTAGCTAGGGAGACACCTTGAGGTTTCTCACAATGGCGAGCAGTCTAAATTTTCAGACCGCAAAGTCTGCATAATCACTTATCATGTGGTATATTTTGTTACCTCCCTTTGTGCTCTAAAGTGGGTAATATGCTCAACTGCAGATAAATTATGAATTTGCAGATAGGTCTTGGACAATGTTTGACCAGATAATTACCCCTAAAGACCTGCTTGCAATATTCTGCATACATGGGTTTATCTTCTAATAGGTCTAAATTATTACACTGCGCTCAACGTTTCGTTCTCTTTTTCAGTATTTGGAAGCCTAAATAGGTGTAGTTATCTGCTACTTCCAATGGGCTATCATTCAAATACCATTTGAAGTTGTTTTGTTTATACCTGTATCCTAGGATTATTATTTTCGTTTTTCCAATATTCAGCTTGAGGTTGTTTGCCTGTGCGAGGATTGAGCGTTCAACACCAATTGCAGTTCTATCTAAAAGAATGGTATTGTCCACGTAGCTGAGCCATGACACTTTAGTAGTGCTCAGCTTAGGCGGAACATCTCTAACAGCTGCTATGTCATCCCCCATGTCACTCACATAGAGGTTATACAATAAGGGTGCCAATGGGCATCCTTGTCTGACACCAACGTTGGAGGGGATAGCCGTAGTCACAATCCCCTCATGACTGAATCAAATGGCAACACTATTTTCAGAGTATAGTAGTGATGAAATATAATTACATAGTTATCCATGCCCCAATCCTGGAGCTTCCCCCAACGTTCTGGTCGAGATACCATATTGAATGCTCTACTATAATCAATTAAACACATATATAATTTGTCATATGTGTTCTTTTACACTCATAAATCAAATATTGCACCACTCTGATGTTATGTGGGGTGTTAAAGCCTTTTCTAAATCCTGATTGAAAAGGAGATGTACGACCTGCTTCAATTGACCATGTTGTCGCTTTCTTCAGTAAAATGTTTGCGAAAATCTTCTGACTTGCATCCAGCATAGCCAGAGGACAGTAGTTGTAAGGGTCTGTTCTATCACCCTTTTTAAATACCGGGATCAGAATCCCCCTCCTCCAAGAACATAGGATATTGCCTTCATGCCATGCAAGATTTTCAAAAAAAGCTGTTCCAAAGTATGTGTCCAAAAAGGTGGGTCAGATTTAAACACCACGTTAGCAAGTGATAGATGTTCCATAAAACGTTTTCCTAATGGCTAGGTGTCACGAGGACACATAACTATTAATGAAGACTTATTAAGAAATCTACAGACCATGCCCCAAAATCTTTTGTCCTCATTTTTTCTCATCCTTTTTTCTAATATGTGTGTACAAGGCAAGCCAATTAGCCGATTTGAGTGAAGCCTTGTGATTCCTCACCCAGTTTTTGTACCTGGTAGACTCGGAGCTATTTGGCAGCGTTTTCCCCAGTGCAGAGTAGGCAGGGTTATTTTCAATAGCTCTATGGCACGTCCATAGGGTGTTTTTGCTACTTTTTATCTGTGGATTGAAGACATTTTTATGATACTGCATAATTTGGAAGAATTAGGAAATATCTGGGCTCTTGTGCTTCACCAGCGCATAAAAAGCAACAAATCCCACTTATCCCCCCCAAGCCAATGTACCACAGATGAGGTACTGTTATTTATATACTTGCTAATTGTTTCAATACTCTTATTATTCCATATGATATGGTTCCCTTTTGGATTTACTCGAACCTCGCAATTGAATTGTTTATACTTATGTGCCTTTGACAAGGTATAAGTCCATGTCATTGCGTGATCACTCAGGAAGGTAGGACTAATCCTAAACTTAGTGCATTCATCTTTAGTTTTCCTATCTCAAGACATAACTTACTGGTTCCATTACTCCATGTTTGCAGTACTATGCCATATCCCTGAGCTATCCTGTTGAGGCAACACAGGTCATTAACATAAAACATCTTAGCCCGTGAGCCCTCCCTACCTGACCAATAGGTGGGTGGGGGGGTTGCTCGCTGCTTCCTCATTAATAAACTTGCATTCATCTATTAAATGCTGGGAATTTAGATCACCAGCTGCTATTACCCTGCCAGATGGGTATTTCTCATACCAGGTATTTAATAAACATTGCAGTATGTCATCTTTGTAACCCTCTGTCCCAGAGGGTGAGTAAATATTAACAATGACTATCAGTAGGTTGGAAGAACTTAGACCCACCGTTGCGGCCGCCACTGAATGGGATATAATTTCGGGCATGAAGGGAACCAAGTTCATGTAGGTCTGTGCGTCAATGCACACCCCACCAGAAGGACGCCCTTGCTTCCCTTCTACTTGGGGCTTTTAACATGGAGTTATTTTCTATGACGTCTGCCACTTTGTAAACAAAATCTGTTATGGTGACTGGTCCTGTGATATTTTAGAGCACAATAAGAGTATCCACTCTAATTATCAGAGAGGCCAGAAGAGATATGCCACACCTACTCATTAACGGAGCCTGCAATGCATAGCTTTGATCCTCTGCCACCCCCTTCTCTGGCACTGTCGTGTTCTCCGAGCTGAATACCAATGCCTCCAAATTGGGCGTAGCCGAAAGATTTTGACCCTTTTCTGTGTCGGATGAAGTAAATAAGGGGCCAATCGAGTTCCTTTTTAGCTGATGGTAAAGTTTCAACAGCGATCCATTATTGGCCAATGCTCCAAGTTGTTAAAGTTAGAAATATCAAAGTAGGACACTTGATCGACCTCTGCACAAGCGGACAGTGGTAAGTCTGACATTTAATGCCATAGCTACTTCTACCGCAAGTGTTCGGGATGCCAAAGGGCTGTTTACGAAGCAAGAGATTTTAGGTTGAGTCGGACCGTTCACAAGGACACAATTGCCTCTAGCGCCCTTTTACGGCTGTGTACCTTTCCTCCCTGCTGAGCTACGCGTCCTTTTTCCAGCCACCACACCTATACTATGGGACCATTTACCCTGGGCCCTGGTCTTCATGATCACCATGGAACACAGCAGCGAAGGAGGATATGTTAACTTCACTAGATCAGGGCTTTAGGTTTAATGATCAAGCACCAGGTCCTCTCCATCAGCGTTTTTTTTTCTGGTCGTAATTAGGAGTACTTTTCCATCTGCTCCCCTGCACTGGCTTACTCCCAATTAGTAGTAGCAGGGGTTCAGGGGGGTCAGATAGGTTGTGTGAGGTTGAAAAGTGCCTTTCCACTGTAACAAGGCCGAGGAAGGCGATAGGCAACGTCAGGTAAGGTACCGTAAGGCCCCTCAGGACTTCTAATAGTTAAAATGAAACAGTAATCTTTTCCGAAAAGGGAAAATTAAGACACAATGTGAGTGCAATCTCTAATACACTTGCACTGATCTTTCTCGTCAATGGTGTGGTAAGGATAAGATTATAAAACAGCAGAGAACTAAAGTGCCGCCAGGAAGTGGGAAGAGGAGGGCTTCCCAGGCTCTTCCGAGCTATGCAGGAGCGGGTGACGGTCAGAGACCCACGTCCGGGTACTTCACCTAAGCACTGATTAAGAAATCGCCGCACAAGAGCGGCCCGCCAGTCATGGAGCTTGATGCAAGACTTAGGATGTGTGCCACCCCTGCGATACCGTCAGGGGAGGAGAGTTGCAGTCCCCACCAGCACACTCCTGCCCTCAGCCAGGCCCGTTCCTTGGCACGGGCGAAGCGGGCGACTGCCTGGGGGGGGGGGACTCGAATTGCCCTGTGGGTGCGTTCACCTTGGGGCAAGCACCATAACCTGGGCATTTGTCCATTAGCTATGCCATATGCATCACCCATTACTCATTCTTGCCAGCCCCTTTCCTTTCCCCTCCAGTAAGGTGCTGAATGAGACATTTTCCTTTGGTTTGGCATAACAAGGCCGCAGATTTATTTTCACACATATATATATAACCACAGCAAACAGATATTGAAAATAGTTCCAAAGATGCGGCGACTGCTCCTCGTCCTGCTTCCCCCTTTTTGTCCATGTCCATTGCAGGCCCAACTCCCCCAAGACCTTCGAGTCTGAGAACCGCCTGCCCCTGCAGGTATTTGCGGACTGGGGGAGCGCCGTTAGTTGGGGGGAAGCTGAGCCCCAATTGCTACCGCCAGACACCCCCGCCGTTTAGGCTCCCAGGAGGCGCTGAGCCCCTTCCGGTTTAGCAATGGCTCATTCAGAGTCTTTCTGTTCTCATTGGTCGCCACAACACCGCCACGCCAAAGGTGGGTTACCGCCCACCGTGGCTCCCCCTTTTCCTAGATTGTAGCTCTAGAAGTTCTGTGTACACCTTGCTGCCCGGTGGCAGTCCTTCTATCCTTCTTTGACCAGGGATGTCACCTTTGCCAGTTGTGCCTGATCCTGGGGTACCTCAGTCCCCCCTTGACCTGCTCTCGTACCACCGGCTCCTGGTTCTACTACTGCTTTGAAGCCAACTGCTTCCTTCTCTTCAACCATCTCCTTACTAGGCAGAACACTCCCAACACTCCGTGCCTGGTAACACCCTGCCCCTGCAGGTGTTTTAGGGGTGAGAGCGCCCTTTGTTCGAGGAGGCTGAGCCCTCGTTGCCAACACCAGACGCCCCTGCCGTTTTCAGGCTCCCAAGAGGCGCTGGTCCGATTCCGTTCCTTGCATTATCCAACCATCTCTTTCGTGGACACAACTCTCTCAACCCTACGTGCCTGATACCTCCCTGTCCTTACAGGTGTTTTCGGGCTGAGAGAACGCCATTTGTTCGAGGAAGCGGAGCCCTCGTTGCCACCACCAGACGCCCCTGCCGTTTTTAGGCTCCCAAGAGGCGCTGGTCCGATTCCGTTCCTTGCATTATCCAACCATCTCCTTCGTGGACACAACTCTCTCAACCCTTCGTGCCTGATACCTCCCTGTCCTTACAGGTGTTTTCGGGCTGAGAGAACGCCATTTGTTCGAGGAGGCTGAGCCCTCGCTGCCAACCCCAGACGCCCCTGCCGTTTTTAAGGCTCCCAAGAGGCGCTGGTCCGATTCCGTTCCTTGCTTTATCCAACCATCTCTTTCGTGGACACAACTCTCTCAACCCTCCGTGCCTGATACCTCCCTGTCCTTACAGGTGTTTTCGGGCTGAGAGAACGCCATTTGTTCGAGGAAGCGGAGCCCTCGTTGCCACCACCAGACGCCCCTGCCGTGTTAGGCTCCCAAGAGGCGCTGGTCCGACTCCTGAGTAGTGGAGTCTATACCCGAAGCTACTGTACATACTGACTTGTCTTTTGGCTCAAAACTTATCCCACCTTTTGCCACATACTACTGGTGTTATATTGCTTCCACCGAACTGACCCATGTGCGCCAGCCCAATAAATTGCGTTGTGTATTAGTAACTTTCATGGCCACTTTCTGCAGCCCTATGGATAGCCTGGGCCCTCTCCCCCGCATCAATGCCCTTGCAACTACCAGTCCCTGCAGTGATAGGGTACCCCACCATAACCCTACCTGGACAACCTGTTTTGTAGGGTATGCCCTCCTGTGCATTGACCTCGGTGGATCAGCCACTGACCTGAGTGCCCCAGCAACCTTCACCCCCCGGCCAATTCAGATATGTCCCATCCCATGCCCACTAGCATCTGCCCAGATATGGTTGCCTACAAGGGTATCCATCTACATCCGTGCCCTTATTGCCTCCCCGGCCTATTCTCCCATCCTCTCCTAACCTGCTTCCTATCATTTGGAACGTTGGTAAGAGGATAGGTTTTTTCTAATGCACTTAATACCCCGAGGTTTCCAAGAGCTAGCATGGGCTCAAACTTTTGTTGCTCTGTGTCCTCTTGCTTCCAAGTCCAGCCTGCTCCCCCTGAGGTATCCTCACTTCTACGCTTTGTACCTCCCCTGATTAGCCCTGTTCACTTAGGTACCTTCACTCTTATGTCTTCCAAATTTGCAATGCCTTGCCACTCCTGTCAAATCGTGTGACCCTGTGTGATCCCGACCAACCACCTTTGCGTGGTGGAAATTCCCTTAACAGCCTGCTGCACTGAAAAGTTGTCTATCGCAACGTCTCTTCACGGGCCACCAAGTGAGTTCCGTAATAGAGTCCCTCACTGCAAACCCCTACCAGTTACTTGCGAACTCAGCTGACCCATTTGAACACCTGTAGCCCCTGTGTCATCTCTGTGGCTGCTACCACGAAACACAAACAAATGCCGTCAACCCACGTGGCTGCTAACTAATCCACTGTTGCTGTGCCATACCTACAATTAGCTAAACTACTCCTAATGTTTTTCACCTCCAGCCCCCCGAGCAGCAACTGCGGTACCACATAACAGCGTGACGTGATATCATGTACCCCCCAAGGACTTAAACCATGTTCGTCCCCTTTGCCTACATCGTGTGTCCGAGCGTTTTTACACCCGCCATAATTCCAGATACTTTTGCTAACTTTACATTGACCGTCATTGGGGCGTCTTGTCCTTCCAACTGCCCCATACCCGTACCACTAGCTGCTTTACTGGGGCTCTACTGGTGCCTAGTCCTATCTTTCCCAAGAGTACAGCTCTCACCTACAATGAAAGCCTTAGA
Organism: Ambystoma mexicanum; assembly: GCF_040938575.1. Classification (NCBI taxonomy): domain Eukaryota; kingdom Metazoa; phylum Chordata; class Amphibia; order Caudata; family Ambystomatidae; genus Ambystoma; species Ambystoma mexicanum. Next base: position 154,836,602 of record NC_090941.1, on the reverse strand, counting down.
CCCCACTCCTGTACAGAACAGCAGGTGTACCACCAACCCCTGTATCATGTGGCAGTTGCGATAGCACCACACAAGAGATATGATCCTTCCAGCATGCTCCGCCTAGGTAAACTGTGGCCCAATCGAAAGCTTTAACCCTCCCATGTGCCGTTGCACGGGAAGTGGTGCGGTTTAAAAACAATCACTATCTAGTGGTTTTGCCGCTGCCGAAATTACACATGTCAATCCCCCAGCTGTAGCCTTCCCTACTTTCCCTGGCCGCACACCATCACCTCGCTGCTAGTGGGTCGCTCAGCCTGGCCAAAATAAAAACGACACCTAAGACAAGTTGAAACCTGGCTGTAAACATGGAATATTCCCTTGATGACCCATGCAAGCCCACTGCACTGCTCACCCATCCCAACTGATGGTAGTTCGCCCTCATTTCCGATGTTCATGGGCGCCAATGCCCTGCCTAAGCCCCACGAGGAGACACTCAATGTCACCCACACTGAACACGCGGGCGCCTCGCAACCTCCCCTGCAATGAGCAACATAACGCATGTGTGGCGCCTGGTCCTAGTAAACACCTCCCCACCTCTGACGGTGTTACCCAGTCATCAACAGGGACCTCCACTACTATAAGTCCCAGACTGCCAAAAGAAAACCGGGCCTTGACCGGTTTCCCCCCAAAATGCAATGGGTAACGAACGCGATATCTCCCGCTTGTCGCCTTGTCTCTGACTTGCTACCATGCCCTCAGCCGCTCTCGTGCACAACGTAATGCACTTTCCCCGCCCCACGGTAATTCCCCTAATGCTGGAGGACATATTGGCCGGAAAATCGCGCACCACCTGTACGTTCAGCTCGTCGCATCTAGGAAATATAAAGAGTTGCTTTTAAAACACCATCCCCTACATAGACCACTTTACAAAACAAGGCGCTCCCCACCTCAATAGTGATTCGATTCGTTTTCGATTCGTTTTATTTAGAGTGCTAAAGGAAAGTGCACATCATCAATATGCATTTCGCATAACTGAGATGGACACTAAACCAACAGCTTCACAACTGGACTCAAAAGCCACGTTGCTTTTAAAAGTTACACTTAAACCCCAGACACGATTTAATGGTATCTGTGTGCTTTAGGTGGTTAGAACACCCTTTCTAGTTGGCACCATGTTTTAAGGGGCAAACCTCTCACTTCCGAAGATATTACGCACAATGGCGAGGAGGATGCGGTCACGGTTTATGACAACACTCATGGACTATGGATGCCGCATTCCACTGGCGTGACCTCACAGCAAGTGAATATGCTATTGTCTCTGAGTTCCGGATCTCCTGCGGTGTAATAGGGGGACAAAGAGCTTGGTAAGAGTGACGGTAATATTTTGGCCCAGGTTGTCAGTGGTCCCCAATGGCTCTCTATTCTGTTCGTGCATTGAGACGAAAGCGGAGCGCCTTGAAACACTTGTGTATAGGCGCGTTATACATGACATTTCATATATCAAATGGGTCGCTAATAGGCAGGTAACCGGATTCATTACACCTCACGCGTTCTCCGTTAGTGGTGAACCATTTACAATATTATACACTGTGCGGTACACCATGGTTATACTTTGAATTAAATCTCCTAGCGCAAGGGGACATGTCGCGTTCAAAGGGCCTACAAAAACATAGGCAGTGAAGGCGCTGTATAAAGCCACACCACAGAGCTCTTACGCAGATGGCTTCATTTGAGTAGCACGCTTTACATCAGAGTTGGTTCTAGCAACACCACGGGCGCATTTGTGATGCAGGGATGGTCCTCTCAAAAGTCAATGGACTGGCTCGAATAATCCCAAAGTCCTTGGGACAGAGTGGCCGCCGCCTCACATTTTTTCACCCGAAGCGGCCCTTGTTGTAAACGGTGGGCACTATTCTACCTGCTCTCGGCGCTGATAGCCCATGATCACACCATAACTTTGCCAAGCGACGCTTTCCCCTTAACTCCTCCTTTCTCCCTCCTTAAGGCGAACCCCTTCTATGCCTAAGCGCCCCTTTCGTTACTCGGTCGCCGGTACGTCCACTTGCCCGGTGTTGCAAAGGGGGAGTGGTCGGTTTGGCCCAATCTTAGCTGCTTTGGCCGCCTTCCGCCCGACTAGCATTATCGTCTGCAATTCTAAGATGATGGGAAAACAATTCGAATTTATATAGCGCTAGGAACCGTCGGGCATCTAAGCACTGCTTACTATTACCCACGGTGTGTGGTGCTCATTTATTGTTTGGCGCTGGCGGCATTGGAACCTGCGTTTCCGTTCTCCACTCAAAGTTAAATCATGCCGCGAACGGCCGCCAAATAATTGATCCTGTGTGAGGTTGTCTGCACCGCAGCAGCCACTAAGGGACCGGTCTATCCCTCATCTGGACTGCCCCAATGCCATCCCCTTCGGGGCCCGCATAGCGTGCTATATTTGTAAATCTAGACGGCCCCTCGCGCACCCCCGGCACAGAATATAAACAATTTGGCACTACCGCAAGCCATGTTAACTAAACAAGGCACCCCCTTGCCTGAAATATTCACCACATTCCTTCCTTCTACCGACGCTCCTTCATCCGCAAACGCCTGTAGACCGGAACCTTCCCTGCACTGGAACTCGTCTAGGTCCCGAACCGATAACACCAGCTCGAACCCCCTTCCGAACGAAAAACCTCTCCTGCTTGGCGGGCACCCGGCTGCTGGAAGAGCTGCAAGTGCTGCTGTTCCGGGTGCCCGCCGCTTATGCATCCCAAGCTCCTCCCCTTTCTTTTGTTGCCCTTCGCGGGCTTTTGCAGCGCTTGGCGCTCTTTTTCTGTCTCTTGCCGCCCTCTCCCCTGCCCCCGCGGGGGGGGGGGGATGAGAGAGCGGAAGGAGGAAGGCCCCTGCCCCAGTTATCGGGGTGCCTCCTCCATTTCCCTTCGGGTCTCCGTTCGTCACCTTCATTTCCTTGGGCTGTGCGCGATTGCTCGAGTAGAGGCAGCAGGTGCTGGCGCTGCCTCTGATGTGCTTATGTTAGGTGCCTGCCCCGGCACCCAGCGTGAGCACATCGGAGGTAGCGCCAGCATGTGCTGCCTCTACTCGAGCAATCGCGCAAAAACGACCTCCAATCAACTTTCCCGGCCCGTCAGCCTTCTTCCTTTCAATCCCTGCTGCGGCGCCAGGACCCCTGCTGCTAAGTTTAATTAGCAGCAGGGGTCACTATCAGACTCAGTGCCACGGCGGGTGAAGAAACAATACGCCACGGGAAGTTTACTCTTTTTTCAATCGTGTTAGGAGTTAGCTTCCCCGTGGCTTATCAGCAGCGCAGAGCACTGCTGCAAAGTTTCATGGGCTCGGCGCCGCAGAATGTCCCTAGACTGCTTCCTTTTGCACATGCTTCAGCTGATACCACAGCAGACACTACTACTCCAATTGCTACTGACGGTACTGTCTAGGATGATAACGCATATATTCCATGCTTGTCTTAAATTACTATCCATGTGTCTGGTCTTTAGATTTATTATGCTTTGCTAACGAAACTGGCACTACAGTGTCCACTCCCACTTATATGAACCTTCTGGTATATCATGTAAAGGTAACGTGTACATGTTTTTATATACAAATGCATGCATATTCACGGTGTGCAAGTTCAGGTCATTTCGTTTGTGGTTTTATGGGGGCAACACTTTCATAACAAGTGTGTGCAAATAAACAATGCCATACAAATAACAGGAAATGCTGTTTCGAAGAAATTAAATACTGAACGTGTAAATTAGAAATTTCTATACAATAAAGTAGCAGGAATAAAGATTATACTTTGTGTGTCTTGCACAAAAGTACTGTTCAACGGTGGAATGATTATGGCATAATCACTAGGCGGGACAGTCTTGCTTTAAAGCAGTGGTCTTCAAACATTTTTGGCCAGGCCCCCCCTGAGAAAAGTTTGGGCAGGTCGGGACCCCCCAGAAATGCCAAATGGACAGTATGTATTGTGCACCGTCACCTGCTCCCATCACAGTCACTTGGCTCCCTCATCCCACTCCTGCCCACTCGCTGTTCTCTCCCCACCCCATCACACCCTGGGCTCTCCCCACTCTGCTTCCACCACTATCCCATGGTTCCCGCCCATTGTGCTCCCACCATAGTCCCTGGGTTCCCCCCATCCCGTTCGCAACACAGTCTGAGGGCCAGTGGCGGCTGGTGATTTTTTTTATGTGGAGGGGCATAACTATTTCCCCCAAAAATGCCATAGCGACCGAGCATAGTGAGGGAGCCCGAACCAAAAAGGGGGGTTCAGGGGGGTTTCCCCCTGTGATTTCTTTTAAAATAATGGGTTCAAATATTGCATTGTAGAGCATACTTTTAACAAAAAAATGGGTAAATAGCCAAAACAGTTTGCAATTGGTGCTGGGGGGCCCAGGTGGCAGGCATGACATTTTTAAACTGGACATCTATGATAGATGTCCAGTAAAAAGATACTATCCCTGTCCCCTAGGCCCCACTGGGCCTAACACAATCAACATGATTATGTGTGTATGCAAGGCACTGCACATTCATACAGCAATCACTCTATCATTCACACGAGCATCCATCACCATACAATCACTCATAACATAAGCATACACGCATCCATACACATGTTTAAATAAAAACAATGAACATAAACATACCTTCTGCATTGGCCTGCGTGTGGGTGCTGAAACGCCCTGCTCCAGGCTGCTCTGTCCGTATGTGCGAGTAGGCGCAGGAGCTCCCCCTCGGACATACAGACATGCAGTGCCCCAGCCAGCATTTCCAATGAGCTATGCAATGCTGGCGAATCAAAACGCTGCAGCACTTGCATGGCTCAGTGAGCATGTGCGGCTGTGGAACTAAACTGAACTGTCAAAGGGAAACAGTGTTTCCCTTTGACAGTTCAGCCAGCCCAGGAGCACTCCATCAGCTGGAAAAAGCAGCTGAGGGAGTGCTCACGGTTTCACTGGGCTGGCTCCTTAGTTCCTCCATAATGGGTGAGGGGCCACTGGGTGGGCTGTCCCTCGCCATTATGGATGAGCCGCCAGGCTCGGACTGGCCTATAGGGCAATGCCTGTACCAAAAACGTAAAATGCTGATGTGGGCCAGTCAAAATGGGCCAGCATTTTGGCCAATGTGGACCAGTTTGATGAGTTACTTAACTATGCAGTTAGTAATTTTGACCATTGTTGCTGAATATATCACTATTTACTTACATTTTAACACAAAGCACCCCCTTGGGTACTATTGAAACAGTGGGCCTCATTACAACCCTGGCGGTAGCTGTGCCGGTAAAACTGGCACGGCTGCCGCCGGAGTTGCATACAGATCCAGCATCCGCAAATGGGCAATTACCGTGTCATGCCGAGTTAGGCGGACCTGATAATTGCCCTTTCGCGGGTGCCGGTACCGGTAGATCCCCATTCCCATTTGAGCCCCATAGGGCTCAATGGGAATGGGGAGCTCGGATGCACTGGCACTGTTAATGATGGTGCCGGTGCATCCAACGAGCTGTGCTTGTGGGTGCCACACGGCCTGCCAGGTCAGACCTGGCGGGCTGTCAGGCACCTGCAAGCACAACTCGTACTATGACGGTACGGTAGCAATGGTGCCGGTAGCTTACCGTCACCGTTATTACCGTACCGCCATAGTTGTAATGAGGCCCACTCTGTGACTAAAGGAATGAATATCCATTTACAACTGCGGGCCACCTTTTCATTGTTGCCTGAAACAGTTTCATGCTCCAGCCTGACCACGCGAGCCACCTCTGCCCATTTCTTCCAATCTAAAAAAATAAAAATAAAAAAAAAGATTTGTTTTTTATTTTTTATATTTCATGTTGAGCTCTCAGGGCCCCCCAGGGATGCACCCGCGGACCCCTGGGGGGTCGCGACCCACAGTTTGAATACCGCTGCTTTAAAGGAAGAAAAGGAAAAGGAACTGAGGAAATTGCAGAAAAGCATGTCCATTAGTACTTTTTATGACCTCTGCATCTATTAGCAGTACCTGGCAAATGCCTAAAATGTATACGCAAGCCAAAAACTGTTGGCTTTGCCAATGTTTTTTTTTAATAGGATTTCACTGATGGGCACGCACAGTGCTTATAGATCACTTGGCTGAAGACATTTACTAAACCAGTAGTGGTGACAGCTCAAGTTAAGTAATTGGGCCTCATTATAAGTTTGCCGGTCGGGAAACAATAGTACCGGTAAGCTTGCCGGTACTGTTGTTTCCGGACCGGCAAACTACAAGTTCTGCGAGCAGTTCCTTTCAGCCCGCCAGGTCTGACCTAGCGGGCGGAAGGGCACCCGTGCGCAGTCCTCGACGGATGCACTGGCACCATTCATGAATCGTGCCATTGCATTCGGCCTCCCCATTCCCATTTGAGTCCAATAGGAGTCCAATAGGACTCAAATGGGAATGGGGACTAATATTTTCCGGCGCCCGGAAATGGGCAATTACCAGGTCCGCCAGGGCTGTAATGCCCCGGTAATTGCCCATTACCGGGTGCCGGAATTCATGTATTTACCGGCACGGGTACCGCCAGAGTCATAATGAGGCCCATTAACTCTCAGAAGACTGCTTTGAAAAAACACTGGCATGCACTTCAAATGCAAAGTTTGATGTTAAGGCTTGTTTAAAGAGAGCTGAAAGACTTTTCGTCTTGAACAGTACATTGACAGGCCAACTCTAGCGTGAACCAGACGACTGAGTACTTTCGCCAGTACTGCCATAGCACCTGGCACGTTCATTTGGGGGAGTACAAGTGGACGCTTTGTAAACACTCTATTGTTCCCTTATTTCGCCAAAAATTATCCTCAGTAACCACCCATGTATTTTATGATTACATCAAAATGTGAGGAGTGATTAACTAGAGGAGTAACTCATGAGGGAGCCAATGACCAGAGGGGTGATGGGCCATATGAACCAAGGACCAGAGGAGAGCGATCAACCAGGTTCCCCAAAACCAGAAGGTCAACTGAGCAGAGCAGAGTGACTCACAAAGGAGTCAAGGATCAAAGGGGTGACAGAAAAGTAGAGCAACTCACAAGGGACTTGCTGCCACGTGGGAGGCCCATGCCATGCGTGACGCCACAAGCCAGTCCTGGATTTTCAATTTGCATGGTGGTCCTTCTAGGCCCATACTTATAATTGGAAGAACACAAATACCAGTCCTCGCATTTAACAGGAAATGCCTGGGTTGGCTCAGTGTCACAAACGACATGGAAATACCTGGCAGGTATGCAAGGGAGCCAAGGACCGGAGGAGAGCGACGAATCAAGGAGCAGTTGGACAATGGACCAGAGAAGCCAGGGATCCAAATAGCCAATGATGTGCTTTTATAAGTCACACATACAAGAAATTAAAATAGACACTAATTGTTAGAAAAATGAAAAGCAATTTTAATTAAAAAAAAAACAGTGATTAATTGACGTTGAGTAAGAGTTAATTAACTGCAAGTTATAGTTTGGGAGTGGCACACATGCCGAGCGTGCGCGGGGGCGCAATTTAGTGTTTTGCCCTGGCCACCGAATGGACTAGAAACTCCCCTGCTCTCAGCGATGCGCGATTCTTCAATCACCCTCCTCTAACCTCAGTCCTCCTTTGCTAGAGGAACGAACCTAGGACAACGGCATATACAACGTCAAGCTACACTGCACCAGAAGTTTTGTACGCCGCCGCTTCCAACATGAGTTGCTTTTGCATTGACTGGGCAAAGGCAAGAGTGTTTCAAAATGTCGGTGCTGTTCAGCGGGATAATGATTGGCACTCCAACCTTAATGAAGCTAACGTTTCTGAATAAGCTGCTGGTTCCACAATTTTAAATGAGTTGTGTCCCTGTGCCGTATTCGATTGCTAGGTAGGCCTTGTCAAAAGTGGTCTATAGATTGTGTTGCTGCTGTACGGATTAACTTTAGTTTCCAAAACTCCATTACACACAGCGCGACCAGATTGCATTATGCCCAGATAACAAAGCAGTGTCAAATTCCATTATCTTCAGCTAGCACAGCATAGCTGGTTTTCGTTCTGCCCTCTTAGCACAGGATGACATATTGCATTATACCAAGTGAACACTGCACAGTCAATCTCTGTTACACCCAGTTAGCAAAGAATGACAGATGCCATTATGGCCATATAGCAGATTTTTAGCGATTTTTTTTTTCCATCAACCCCAGTTAACACAGCATGGTCAGATTACATTATGCCAAGCTACTACATGGCCAGATGACTCCACGTTCATTTAGCACAGAAGTGTCTTAGCAGGCACGCCCTCCACAGCATTCTGTGCCCTGTGTATCATTTTGCAATACAATGCTTTCAATCCAGAAGGAAACCTACTGCATGGCATGTTTGCAATACAGACTTTAGCCCAGCCAATCACACCAGCCCTCTATCTTGTACATGACAACAGTTGTCAATTGGTGACTGAACCACCAATGGGGATTTTCTGCAACACCTTGTGGTTTTTTTATTTTATTTGTGCTGGCGTTGATACAGAAGTGAATCATCCACATGCAAATTGATTTTTGCAGTGTGTAATGCCTGCGGCTTACAATAACAAAATCGGCATCTTTAATTTCTTACACATATGAAAAAATAAATGGCGTTATGGGCAAAAATAAATACAATTTCAATTGTTGGAGTTATGCTAACAGGATTTTTACGCTTCAATAGGATTTAATGCTTCATATTCTAAGTGTATTGGCGAAAAGGTTATTATGAAATCTTCTATTCAAAGTGTGCAGTAATTGTTCTTGATGGAAAAGGAGATTTCATTGCCATAGTAACCTGACGAGAGGCCGTTTACTGCATGACAGGGAGGCATTGTAAGTGTGAGGTTTCTGCAGAATGTTAAAATGTGTTCTGAACAATTACACCAAACAATCAGATACATGTTTGTAAAATCGCTTACATATATTTTAGATCACGCATCTCTATTTGTACACGTTTTCAGAAAAAGGTTATCATTTATACTGAAAATAGTGAACGAAAAAAGTCAAATTTCTGCATAGGTTTTTAAAGCAGCTCAACAATGTATTTCAAAATATAAATGCAAAAATTATGAAATTAAACAAACATTTCTGATTTTGCCACTTCGAGTAAGTAATAAAGGTATCTGACATTGAATATTTTGATGGATGCAATATAATCTTCACGACTTGCATGTCCCCTAGCCAGGAAGGGGGATCCCCTTTGACCATAGCTCCTTGCCCCATTGCTTGCCTGTTGCGCCCTGTTACATCCTGCCTGCCGTACTTTTAGCTCTGCTCTCCGACTGTGCTCTGCATGCCCTGACCATCAGGGTGGATTGATCCAATGAACCACGAATCACTCCAATACACTTGCCTGACACCAACCGAAACACCCTGCAAACTTCCAGACAGCCTTTTGAACCCCCCCCACCCTGCAAACTGCAGCTCCCACCTTAGCTTACCACCCCCTGCTCTCTCATCACCATGCCACCTGCCTGTTCGCAAAGAGCAAGGCCTCCTTTGCGTTTTATAAAATGGCAGATCAGTCCTCTAAGAACAGATAAGACATCTTTGAGATTATTGTAGATGAAAACCCTACCTTCTCCTTCATAACAATACTATTCCTTTAAGAAATAAGACATCTTTGAGATTATTGTAGATGAAAACCCTACCTTCTCCTTCATAACAATACTATTCCTTTAAGAAAAGTTATAAAATCACTCTAGTGAACAGCACTCAGAAGGCAACTGGTATCGCTTTTGCCGGCCGGGAATATCGTCATCCCAAACCTTTCTTCCTAGCACTCGACGACGAAGTGCTGCTCCTTAAAAACCAACCCAATCCTACGCCTTACTCCTCCTCCACAGACTGTTGGGCCACCACCCCTCTGTGAAAGACTGACTGTGCAATGTCATTATGGTAATTTCCCTCACCCACCTCCACCTAATTAGATTGGGTAACTTTAGCATTTGGTAGGACTACCCCTCCAAACCTGTGTCCTAAACTTTCCTTCACAATCTAGAAGCCCTCCACCTGTGGAAATTGATCTGAGGGCAACCCCCCAGAAGTGGATACATTCTAAATGGCATCTTTGACTCCCTGCATGGCCTACATGTACTACTGACTCACCTCCTTGCACCTGGTCTGGCAATTCCCATCTTACCATTGCATGTCTGGGCCACACCACTCTCCTCCAACCCCTCTCATGTTGGCCTGCAAATGGGGTGACATTAATGTACTCTCAGACTCAGGGAGTGGCCTGCAGACTCAGCTGCCACCTCATCAAACTTAACTGTAGGCCATGCCTTCAACCCCGCCCCCCCAGGGCATAGCTTGAAGAAGAACCATGCCTCTCTTCGTCTTTACAGCAGTCATGCACTCCATCGTAAAACAAAGACTATCAGTACAAACCCTACCTCTGACATCAAAAAACATAAATCAACTAGCTGGGGTACCCAAGATTGCCTGTGTCCTTATCGAGTGATGTCTCGTATGCCCTGGCATCTCATTTCCCCTGGAGAAAATTGCTCTTGTCCTCTGGTCGGCAAGTCGTGCTGCTGTTTGTTGTGTTTCAGAAGCTCTTGAGATTGATTTTTACTTTGCATCAGATGGAGCTTTTCCAAGTGAGGTTTGTTTTTTGTGCACCATGTTCGTCAGTCAACGGATTCAGCACATTTGAGAAAATGTCCAAGAAAGATTGATTGTGCTCTCATGAATGAATTTAAGTAAACTGTAACCTTGCCATTTCCCATATTTGGAGTGGTGTGATAAAAAAATAAAGAAATATATATATTTTTTAAATTCCCTTTAAAAATGCTTTAATAAACACATTAGAACGGTATACAGTAGTAATACATTTCAAAGGAATAACCAACAAATTGAACATTTTGCTTCAGACACTTTTCCAAATGTTGCCTCCTTCTAGCGCCTACTGAAGTGAATCGGGGTGAGCATCAGTATATGAGGGTGTCTACGGAGTGAATTTTATGCATCCACAAAGACTACAATCTTGCCCCCTTGCTCACTGCCTTAGAGGATCGGCTTCACTTCTCTGAGGAGGCCCAATAAGGCTGAGGCACGTGTCTGGGGTTGCTTATGGTACCCTTGTTCAGATTGATATTTTATTTCTATCGCGCTCGTACACAAGTGTTTCAGAGCGCGACAAGGCAAGGGAGGGGAACAGGGGAGAACAAAACAGTGATCTTACTAGGTCCAGTGACATTGAGAATGCACAGGTGCATGGGAGAGGGGGAGGCGGAGGGGGGGAAGTGGAAAGTGCAAAGCAGAGGAAAAACAGATAAATAATACATTAATAAATAATAAAGGCAACAAACAGTGGTAGTGCAGCCAGCAATTTGCAAGTGCTAGGTTAAAGGCAGCAGACAGCGTAGATCTCATAAGTGCAGGAAAAAAAGGGGGGGCTGTATGGGTACAGATACAGACCCCAGTGCAAGGGGTGGCCCGGAGGCAGTGCGGGAGGGTGGCAGGGTGAGCAGGTACCTGGGCCCGGAGGACAGAGGGTGGCAAGGTGCATGGTGCCAAGAGAGAACAGATCTGCAGGGGAGAGGGGTAGTGAAGGCAGAAGAAAAGAGGAAGGTCTTGAGGTGCTTCCCGAACCGGAGATGGTTCTCCTCAAGTTTTAGAGTGGCAGGGTGGTTGTTCCAGAGGGAGGCCCCAGCTGAAGGCAGAGATCTACCCCCAGCTGGTTTCTTTGAAAAACGACTTACCCTGAGGGAGTTAGAGGTAGATGAGCGAAGAGCTCGAGAGGGGAGGTATTTGCGGAGGGATAGCTGAAGGTATTTTAGACCCAGGCCCCAGAAAGCCTTGTGGACAATACAGAGGGTTTTGAATTTAATCCTTGCATCCACCGGGAGACAATGGAGAGATTTCAGAGCTGGAGAGAGGCCAAGGACAAGTCTCGCAGTCCTGTTCTGGATTAGTTGCAGAGGGCGGAGAGTAGAGGAAAGTAGATTTAGAAAGAGGCTGTTACAATAGTCCAACCTAGAGAGAACCAGAGCTTGGGCTAGCATGAGCTTCTGGGGGAAGGAAAGGAAAGGCAGAGTTCCTCTGAGGAGGTGCAGTAGGAAGTTTGACTTTTTAGAGACCTCAGAGATGTGGGCGGAGAAGGAAAGGTGGAGTCAAAGATGGGGGTAGGAGGAGGGCCAAGGGAAGCCGGCCAGAGAGTGAGGGGAAAGGATGGCGAAGGTGTGCCAATGAGGAGGATCTCAGTCATGCTGGCTGCTGGCATTCAGACAAAGATCATTGGCAGCACATCAATCTTGAATGGCAGTTAGGCAATCAGAGATGGGAGAGGAGGTGGCCGAGGGCAGCCTGAAAATGAGTTGTGTCGTCAGCGTTGCACTGGAAATGTGAGCAGAAAATGTCAATGCAGTGGGTGAGAGTTGCCAGGTATTGGTTGAAAAGCCAGGGCAAGAGGTTAGAGCCCTGGGGAACACCACAGGTAGAGAGGAAGATAGATGATGGGAAGGACCCAACTTGGACCTGGGAGGGTCGATCAGAGAGGAAAGAGGTCAGCCAGGCAATTGGCTAGCATTTCGATATTGGACTGCCTTTGTGGGTGGGACCAGACTGATATGCAGGTGGATATTTCTCCTCTGTGAAGGGTGCAGTGACCTAAAACGTGGATGTAGGCCCTCATGAGTGCAAGGAATTCCAGAGAACAGGGTATTTGACCCATGTGCGCTCCAAAACTACTTTGTACTCTCCATATTTCTTTCTCTTTTCTTATAGCGTATTAAAATTAGGAAAACTATTTGGCTAGAGCCAAATAGACAGCAATTATTCAGCCAGAGTCGATTAGCTATTTTTCAGTCTGAATTCAGCTGAATAGTTACTGAGAGCCAAAGGTCGGTACACCCCTAAATTATTGTCTTCAACCTTCCTCTCTTCACCAATATCCTTCTTCTTACACTCTTCACCAACCTGCTCCTTACTTTCACAAACCCTCTCTTTAACCATCTCCTCCTTGCTATCAGCAGTATCTCTTTATTCTCTTCAACAACTTCTCCCCTTTCTCCTACAACCATCGTCTGTGCACTCTGTGCTCACCAATCTGCTCGAAGGGCCTCTTTTTCAGCTTTTTAAGCAGCGTGTTGGCTTTCATAGCCTTTTACTCATTCCCCGTGGGCTGATTTTATTGAGGGTCTGCACCTGTGTCCTGGAATTGATGAGGAGCTGGCATTGGCTACCCCTATTAGGCTAACATGAGCCTGCTCTAGCGGTTAGAGACCAGATCAAGCCTTTATTTAGCCCGCCCATTATCATAGAATTCCCTGCTCCCTTCCTTCTGCTGCTGACCACACACTGAGAACTGTACAGCTTCCCTGACTGCTTATAGTTTGCTAACCTTGTAAAAGTGTGGCTGCACTTTTAAACCTCAGCCTTTTCACTCACGGGTAGAAACTCTGCTGGTAGACCATGAAGTGGCAGTCCTAGCGTTAAACAATGCATTTGCAGCAATGTGCCACTGACTAGAGCGAAAGTCTCATGGGAAACTTCTCTCTGCTTTTAAGTGGGATGTTCTCTGCTACAGTGCTCTCAATAACAGTAACAGTTTTTGTTTGAGGAGTTTCTTTGTTGTGAAGCAGAAGGTTCGACTATGTAAATGTGTTTTCTCTCTGGGGCTTTGGTTCTGCATAGTGGGCCCTTCAGGATAATTGTTAATATGGGTAAGGAGTGTCTGTATATAATGTATTAATAGAATGAAGTTCCTGCTTGTCCATGAAGGGACAGGAATGGTGGTTCTGAGTCAGTGGATGTTCTAGGGGTGCCCTGGCTATCGGAACATTTTCTCTTAAATAGCCAGTGTCAACCCTCTACCTTGTTATGGGACTAAGAGTGTGATCGGGTCCTTCTGGGTCACCACATAGCACTCTCCGAAACCAGCAAGGAGACTTTGTCTTCCAGTTCCTCTCCTATTCAAACCTTTTCACTACATTCTTCTCCCAACGCTCCTTTCACTACCACACATTCTCTGCCTGTTCCTCACCCTGCCCCTCCCACTCTCACCCACCTTCTCCTATCTTACTCTCCAAAAAACCCTTTCTCCAACAAGTCTGCTTTCCACCCAAACTCCCACAGACACTAAGCCACTTTTATCCCTTACCAATCTTTTTGCAGCCTTCAACCACCCTCTTTGGGCTGCTATCTGCCCACATACCAACCCTCAAGGTCTCTTCCGTCCTCTTCCTTGCCAAGCTGGTAAATTAGCTCAACGGGTTGAGTGCTCATTGCTGCGATCTGTGTTTGATCTGCAGGTTCTGCAGGTTTGAATCCCAGAAAATCAGACTCAGCCTTTCATCCTTCCGACTTTGGATGGGTGATCATTTTATGTAAATGTTCTCTGTTAAGTGCTTTGACAAAAAAGCTATATAAATAAATCGTTATCATTACCAAACCATACCTGTGGAGGCAACTGTGGACCAAACAAAACGAGGAAGAGAACATGGAGGGAAGGAGGAGAAGAAACATCTTGGGGATGTGAAATATATAAGAAGGAGAGAAGGGGGGCAGAGGATATAGAGAGGGGAGAGAAAGGAGGGGTCGGGACAGTCAGAGGCAGAAAGGAGGAGCAGAATAAATTGATGGGAGTAAGAGCAGAAGAACCGAAAAGTGAGAGAAGTGGAGCAAGTACTAGGACAAGGGAAAGAAACTAGATTTCTTCAGGATCTACTGCCAGAGATTCACTACTAAAGTGGTGAAGCAGGGCCAAAACAAGAAGCATGAGAACCAAGTCTAGCCCATAGTTGAGGGGGCGTAATCCGAGGATCACACAGGAGGGGAAAACAGGATGTCCCCTGCGGTCCGAAGGTTCATATTGCGTCTGAGGCCTGGATCCTGTCATGTGTTGTTAGGGAGAATTTTCCTATCTGTGCAAAATCCCTCCCACTGTAGCGACCTCCAGCTCTTTTGCTGGACTTGGGACTTCTTAATTTTAACCCTGAAGTGAGTGAGACCTTTTTCTCACTCTCTCATGCGTTTTTACCTGATTTGGATTTTGTGTTTTCACTGTTTTTGAAGTCTGACAAACTCCATAGGCATCTGCTTTTTGTATGGCGACACACAGAACCTTTAGTGCAGTGTCACTGTGAAATCCTTTAGATTTCCCTTAGGGTTAAAATACCCTTTGCTGGGTGAACTACAGTTCCTAAGAAGAGTAAAGTGAAAGTGACTTTACTTACCTTTTCTCTTTGTAGGTCCAGCAAACGCTGGGGGGGTTACTTAGTAGCCCCTTATCCTACGTTCTCATGTAACATTTTTTGTTTTTTGTTACCCTCACTACTTTAAATGGCTGGTGACAGTGGTTTACTTTTCCTACCATTGTGCTTTTCTACCGCAGGCTGAACCCTCAGCTGCAGTACAGCACCCATGGGTGACCAGTTTGTCAAAATGGCCTCGGTCTTCTTTTTTCGCCATTTTCTGTTTGTTAGTTCTTTCTTGAGTTTTACTCTGTGCGTTGAGACAGGTTTGAACCCTTTGTTTGTCTTGCCTTTGACGGGCTTCAGCCCTGAAGCTCGCCCATTGCTCCGGTGTGTCTGGAAGGACAGGATGTGAGGAGGGTCCCGAAACTCCCCTGTCCTTTGTCTCTAGGAATGACGGAATGCAACTAGTCCTGATTGGCTGGCTGGCGTTTTGGGACTGCAGGCAGAGTCGACCACTGGGAGAAACACCCAACGGAGAAACCGTGAACGAAGCTTGCTGCAAGCTCCTGGACCTTTAAATTCCCCGGTGAAGCCCTGCTGCTGTGCTGGCCTCCTTTTTCACCTCAAAAGAGAGCTCCGGATGGAACGACTTCTCCCCTTGGGTTAGTGGGACCAACTAACCCTGAGACTAACTCCACTGGACCACCATCCCCGACTTGCTGTGCCTCTGTTGCTGCAGGAGCCCAATGCCAGCGGTCAAGTGTCCGTAGTGCAACGTTTGCCGTGGAATGAATCCAGCTAGAAGCTCCAGGAGCCTCCTAAGGACCCTCCAGAAGCAAGACCTTCAGATCCAGAGTACCCTCACCAGAGTGCAGGACCGAGGGAGAGATGTCCAAGTGCTGAAACCGCAAAGTGCCGCTGAACCGAAAAGAGCCTGTAGCTGCCGATGACCTCCCGAGTACTGCAGCAGGAACCCTCCAGACATCCTCCCTCTTGTCCCCACGACTGAGCCTCAGGAACCAGTGTCTGCACCGCCGTAGCTAGACGGAATCCAGCTTGACCACTCTTCTTCTTACCAGAGGTACTGTTTAGGCTTGGGGTACTTACCGTATTGCCTTTAGCCATGCTTTTCTCACTGGGGAATTGCATTGGCTGCCTTTTTCGAGTTGATTTCAACTCCCTTCTCACAAGTCTAACAACTTGTGACCCTACAAGTGATTTTTCGGAGCTCTCTAACATTGTACAAGACTTTTGTCCAAGAAGTGCATCAGATCTGTAGAGTGTGTCCAAATGACTTTGGCTGTCCTGGCTCCCTAAAGGCACACTTCTAAATCCATTGATTTTGATAATGTTTGCCCCTCATACGTGGTAGCTTGTTGTATACTGGTACTGCTGGGAAAGGCTTATCTAGACTTAATTTGAGGATTCAGCTGTCCTCACAATTGCTGAGACATTGTGCTAACCTTTTTACTTCCCTTTCTGCCACCTAGAATCTACAAATGTATATTAGTGTGATAAAAAAAGGATAGTATTTGCCTTTATATAAGTCCCCTCATGGTGTGGGAGTAGTGTATGAAGCATAGCCAAAGACTATCCACAGGCTTTATTTGACTCTGAAAAGTAATTTTAAAGTGCATTTGAATTGTTAAAATGAATTGCCTTTTTAAAGAATGCTTAGACAAATAAATGAAACCTTGAGTGTAAGTGTTACTGGGCTACTTGTATTTCAATTGTACAGCTCTACAGCTCACATTTACACCTCTTGAGATAGGCCTGCATGCTCAGCCAAACTATCAACTTGTGTAGTACAAACCTATACCAAAAGGTGGATTACCTAATACTAAGCAAATAAGTGTTGTGTAGTCTCACACAGTGTGACTGCACTAATTCTTACCCAACACTGGTGGCAGGTGGTGGGATTGGCATAGAGTGGTTACATTGAATATTTGTGGCTAAACCAGCCACAAGGCTAAGCTCCACCAAAACGTTAAGCAATTTTGTAACATGCCTAATATGGATAACGTCAATGAATCAGCCCTCACTAGCCTGACTGTAGAGCAACTAAAAGATGTGTAAAGCTAGGTGTCTGAATCTGAAAGGAAAACAATTTGAAATAATTTCAAGGTTGTTAAATCACCAAAGCATGGGTAGTAGGCCTGTAACACCTACTAACCAAGCAGATAAGTGTTGTGCAGTCGTACACAGGGTGACTGCACCAATTCTTATCTAACATGTGACCTACGGTAATAGGGTGGTGTTACCTTTTAGCAGAGTCCAGTAGAACCAACACAAGGCCTTGCCTAACGCTGCACCTGCCAAAAAAGAGACCGAGTCATGAAAGAAATGCTCAGGAAACTGTAAAATCCCATGGATTGTGAGTGATTATTTGATTTGTCCTGGGAGGTAACTTTGAGGTAATGGAGGGAGGAGCTCAGGATCACAGTGCAAAAACAAAAGTATTGGCTCCGGTAGGTTACCAACCTGATAGTTGTACAATTTCTGACCCCATCACTATAGGTCCAGTTAACTCTCACCCGTTTGGTAACAAGAAAAAAAGTGACTGAAAATGTTTAGAATGGTTTGAAGTCTTTCAATCCGTGGGCATTCGCACTTGGCATTAGAAGTGGAATCAATGGCACCCAAGGGCCCGCCTCTAACATGTCCACCACTATCCCATCTTACAGTGGCTTGACCAGCAAAAGATGCTCTTTCTATTTTCTCTGAGCCCACCTGAGAACCATAGCATCCCAAACTACTTGTGTGATGGTCTCTGTGACTGGAACGGGTGAGTGGAAAAGGGTCTGTCTAAGGAGATGGTGTCTCATAAACTGAAGCCTTAGGGCAAGCTAGAGTGGATCCTGAGGGAAGCAGATATGATCTAAAGATGGTAGTAGTGTTCAGCACAGCTTAGCTGGCCAATCCTAGAGCCATGGGCAATGAGATTAGAGTCTACTCGTTAAGGAACTTCGGCAGCCAGTGGGCGAGCTTGTTTGGGATTGGCTTTCCAACTGCAGCTGGATGTGGTAAAGCTTGTGGCAGTACGGCTATAATTTAACTTTTATAAAAGGGATGGAAGACTGCACTCGCCAAGTTTACAGAAGACCTGCGAAAAGTATCAGTACTTGCACTAAAGGAACTCGCAGACACAGGTCACAATAAAATCAAATTAAACTAAAGTCCTGCAGAAATCTATGTACAAACAGTTTAATTTGAAATTTCAAAGAAGTGTAAATTCAAGTAGATGAAGTGTACAGCAGTTCTTAATTAATTAAATCACAACAGATAATACATAAAGAAATTGTTGATAACACAATTAAATTGCAGTTGGTCATAGTGCATAGAAAATGTGGCATTGTGATCTCCACTCACCTTTGTTTTAACATAAATTATGTAATTCATTCACATAGTTTCTTAGAGTGTTATATAATGAATTTGATAGCAAAATAAATAACGTGAAAGATTAAAGGTCAAATTCATCATTGGTATAAAATGAAAATCATCCATGTTTTGTGTCCTGCAATATTTCACAACGCATTTGTGGGAAAAACCCTTCAATGCTAGAATAGCCCCCTCCCTTCTTGAGTCTATCCTAGAACCCCATCGCCTGGTTTCCCACTGACTGTGGAGGGGGTAGTGATCCCATAATTTGTGAGCGCCCTGGTGGATGACAAGATCAGTGATCAGGGCTCAGCAGTGGTGTGGACCCCAGACACTGTCAAGGCAGACAGGAGAGGCAACCGGAGCAAGGAGAAATATTTCACCCCAATGCCCCTCCTCAGACCTCAATCATGCACATTACAGTGGAGCCATTGTCATGATGACTTGTTCATGTAAAGGATAATCATCTATCCTTTGCTGATCTATTATGCACTTTAGCATCCAATTTGATATTAACGCCAGTATAATTATGGCAAATGTTTGCTTTCTGCAATGTTTAACTTAATAACATTTCTTATGCAATATCACAATAAGGTCCTCCAAAATCCAGAATCATGGAAGCTGGTACGCAGACTGCCGGACCACAATATGAATGGCAGATGATCACCCTATAAACATGTAACATAAATTACATGTCTAAGCTGGATGGAAAGAAAGACTTGTTAATGCAATGTCATGAGTAGTATACAATGATACCTTTCCTCATCAAACAAGCCTTGACAGCTTTCCACGCCCCTTTAGGGCGGGATATCTGGTCCCTATGACGTCATATCCTGGGCGTGGCCCCCTGGGGCTTCCCCCTGAAGTTCTGTCTGGGCAAAATCCTGTCCCGGAATTGATGTAGATGTGTTTAACAGGCCCTGGGTCCTTAGCGGGGGTGTCCCACCGGATGTGACATCATGGGGGCTATCGGGAAGGTCCCCCCAAGGGTTGGGGCCCCAAGGAGACTTCCTCCGGATGCCCCCCAAAGACCTGGAAGTGTAGAGCGGGGTTTGGAAGGGTGGGGCGTGGCGTGCAGGGTGTATATATACAGATACGTATTGGGGGATGTACAAGCCATTCCTGAAGCATTGGAAAAAAGAAAATAAATCGAAAACTCTAAAGACCTCAATACAAGGAATTATGAAGCGCTACAGCTACTACTCTAAGGACAATACAGCTGTTGAGGATTTGAAAACCCTTCAAAAATATTACAGCCCTGAAAGTCCGCCGGCACCGGCGCTATCCGTCGATGTGGGTCCTGATGACGCAGCGGCTATGGGTACATTATGTGAGCATTTTGATATGTTGAATCTTGGGAGTGGGAAACAGCCGGGTGTCATCGACTCCGGTGTGGATGACGCCTACACCGATGCAGACTATGTGGATATGGATGAGGCTGTTAAGGCTCTGGAGGAGACCCCGTACGAAGATCTGAATGTTTTAGAGCAACTGTTTCCAGAGGCCGCAATAACCTCGACGGTAGACACAGCATCTGATGAAGACAAGCTGTTTATGGACGTTACTAGCTCCTCTATGCTGGAAGATGTTGGTTCTGAAACATTGGCTATGGTAAGTAATGAAGTATGACGATAAGGGTGTTTGTGTGTGAAAAAAACCTGTGAAAACACATGCTCAAGAGCTAAACTTCTTTCTTTTTTGAATTGCAGAAAACGCCAGATAACCATAACGGAACTGTGGGCCTGAACAACTCGTTTAACGCCGTCAATTATTATTGCGTGTGCTGTTCAAAAAGGATCGAAAGTTCAGCATTCCCAGTCGGTGATAAGTGTAAGAAATGCGATACTTTGAAACGTTTTGAAAGTTCTGATGAGGAAGAAGATGATAATAAAACCCTTTTGGAGACTGTAACGGCTCAAGCGTTTGCGGCGGGTGTTGTGAAAACGTGTTTGAAGCGGGACTATTACCGATGGTGTGAAGGGCATAAATACGGATACCCGCAACAGGATGCTCATGATTGTTTACTCCCGAATTATCAATCTGTAGCAATACGGGCGATATGTCAGATGTTGAAGTCATATAACGTTTATCAGATGCTTAAAAGGGTTTATAAAACCATGGGTATGCGTGTATATGCGAGTGTGGGAGGCCTGCTAACAAAAACAATCTTGGAAATTCAAACGTGTCGCAAGCCTGAGAAAAAAATGAAATCTTTACGCCTGGCAGGCCCCGAGATTTTTAAAAACCATATAACCCGTTTAATACAGAGAGACTTTTCTAACCTGTACAGGCTGAGGAGTAACCCGCAGGGGTGTCCGGTTCCGCAAAAGCTTGTTTTTTAAAAAGATGAAAACACAATAATACTGCTCCTTATATGTGTACCGTTGTTTCTAGGGTAACGTTTCTGGAGGAAAAACTGGACGTGTGGAGAGCTATCTGATGCCTGTACGGCTGTGTGGGGAAAAACGTTTATACGCTATGCGGAAGGCAAGAATAGCGGTAAACACCCCACCCCGGCTGTGGCGTTTTGATGTACCGAGATTTCAAGATGCACGGATGTGTCAAAGTGTAATTTGTATCACCATCAAGATGTCGGCGTGTGATGAATACGGTTCTGTATTCCGATACAACTGGGGTTCTTTATACATGGGCCCTAGAACCGTTTTGAGGCACCACGTGGCTGAAATGTATGCAAGATTCCTACGCCTTAAAGGTCTTGTTTTACAGGCCTCTGAACTATCTGAACTATTAAATGCTACAAGTGTCTGGTGTCTACAGAGTTACAGGCGGGGTAACCACGTTGATTTGTATAGCCTGTTATATGATGCGACCAATAAAATATCAGGGGTGGTAACTGTTCGACACCCCGTACATGTATACCAAACATTATAAAGAAAACTTAAATAAAACGCCATACACCAACCCTGCGTCTGCTTATTTTTTTGTAGTGCATCAATGGCTAACAACACACGTTCAAGATTGCATGAATGCTATTATGATAAATCTGGTGTTGGGAGTTATGGGGGTGTTGATGCACTTTATCGAAAATTACAGCGTGATAAACACCCCATCACGCGTGGAGCTATTAAGACATGGCTATCCGGCCAGGAGACGTATACCCTTCATGAAAATGCTAGAAAACGTTTTAAAAGAAGAATGACCATTGTCGCGTCGGCAGGTATGCAGTGGCAGGCAGACCTGGTGGATGTTTCTAACCTTGAAAAGCAGAACGATGGTGCGCGGTACATTCTGACGGTGATAGATGTTTTATCAAAATATGCATTTGCAGAGGCCTTGCGGGATAAGACTGGTTCAAGAGTGGCGGCGGCCTTCAAACATATCTTCAGCAAGGGTCGCGTACCTGTAAAATTACAAACTGAAGCAGGTAAGGAATTTCTGAATAGGCCCCTGCAAAACCTTCTAAAGCACCACGGCGTGCATCATTTTATAACCCACACGGAAGTTAAAGCGGCGGTTGTTGAACGTTTTAATAGAACCCTAAAATCTAAACTATGGAGATATTTCACAGCTACCACCGGTCTACTAAAATGCCTCCCCGGGCTGTAACCTCTGAAAACTCATTATCAGCGTGGCGAAACCTGTATGCTGGACGGCTATCGGAGAAGATCAAGAAAGCATCCTTTCGCGTAGGGGACCACGTCCGAGTATCCAAGTTAAAAGGTGTCTTTACAAAAGGCTACCAACAGTCCTTTACTGACGAAATTTTCATAGTGGCAAAAGCATCTGTGAAAGAGGGGGTATACATATATCAGCTGAATGATTATGCTGGTGAAGTTGTAAGCGGTAATTTCTACACAGAGGAGTTACAAAAGGTGATCGACGATCCCCAGCGTCTTTATAGGGTTGAGAAAATTATTCAGAGTAAAGGTAAGGGGTCTAAGAAACAGCACCTGGTAAAATGGCACGGATGGCCTGAGAAATTCAACAGTTGGGTCAACGCGGCCTCTCTAGAGGATCTAAAAAGCAGAGACGATCCCTGAGAAGAAGAAGATGGAAAACACCGGCTTTTATATCACCTTGCCCAGTAACGCCTCTTTAGATATATTCCCCAAAAATGATATATCGGATTATTCTGTTAAACTGGGTAAACCCGTTAATTTACAAGGTCCGTGGGAAGCGAGGTTGATGGAGATTCAGTACCCCCATACCTGGGACACCCTGGACAAAAGAGATTCCTGGTATACCATCAGATGTGGAGAACCTGCTGAATTGATAAATGTGGGTTTTCCTCACGGCTTCTACCCCACAATACAGGCGCTGCTAGATACTATCAACAAATCAATTGCAAGTCTCGAGCGCTATGCAGATATAAACCTGTTTCTAAATAACTCACGCCGTAAAGTATTTGTAAGATCACCCAATCTTACCGTGGAGTTTATATGTAGCGGGAAACTCTCGATGGTGTTGGGGAACGTTCAGCATATAAAAAATAATACTAAAAATACGGACAAAACACATGCAGATATTGATGGTGGATTTTACAGCCTCATGATCTACAGCGATATAGTAGAATACCAAAGGGTTGGTGACTCATACGCCCCCCTGATGCGGACCGCACAAGTCAAGGGCGAAAATAACGGCATTGTTAATATACAATACATGAAGCCTGATTATATTCCTGTTTCAAAGTGTCATTTTGATACCATCAACATCCAGATAAGGAACGATCAGGGAGATCTGGTCTCATTTAAATACGGGAAGGTCCTGGTGAAACTACACCTGCGCCCTAGACGCGAGAGAGACAATTAGAACATGGTAATCATGAAGAATTACGGGGAGCCGCACGCTTATAGGGATTATTACCGCAGACAGGCCGGTTATGGAAATCAGCCCTACTTCCAAGGTGCGCCTGTGATGTATGGTGAGGGGCTAGGAAGTATTTTTAGAAGTCTTTTTCGGAGAGCCATGCCCTTCCTGCGCAAAGGGTTTGAATTAGCCAAGCCGCATATGAAAACAGCTGCTACAAATATTGCTAAGGATGTGGTGTCTACTGCAACAACCTCCATCGCAAATCGTTTCAACCAACCAGCACAAGAGGGCTCTGGTCTGGTTTACGTGGGTAAAAGCCCTGCAAAAAGAAAAAGGCGAGCTTCGCGCCGGCGGGGGCCTCCGAAGCCGCATAAAAAACGAAGAACAACCACAACGCCGCTCAGAAGAGAAAGCGCACGTCAAAGAACAGACGGGTCAAGCGAAATAAAAACAGACCCGGCATCAATATTTTCTAAAAGATGGCCTTTATCCACTGTGCCTCGGGAGAATGTGTGAAATCGGAACTAGATCTGTTTGTAGTGCCCCCGACACAGACAAGCATCGAAAACAGTTTTTTCATGGAAGTTGCGCCCCTAGCGGCACTATTACCATTAGCCCCCATCGAGTTTTACATATCGGGCTCAACAGAGACGTACCTGGATTTGAATGACACCTTGCTCTACCTAACCTGCAGAATAACAAAAGAGGATGGGACGGCTATCGGTGCAGCAGCGAAGGTGGCCACGATTGCCTATCCGGTGGCCACCCTTTTCAACCAGGTGGACATCACTCTAGGTGATCGCATGATTACACAGAGCGACAATATGTATGCCTATAGAGCGTATATTGAAAGCATTTTGAACTACAGCAATGACACTTTGGACACCCAGCTGACTGCAGGGCTTTTTTATAAGGACATGGCGGGGCATATGGAGGTTTATGCTCTAAATGGAAACAACAAGGGCTTTATAAAGAGATCAGCGTATGCGACAGGTAGCAGAAACTTTGATTTACTAGGGCGTCTACACTCGGATCTGTTTTTCCAGGAGAAGCTGATGGTGAATGGTGTTGATCTGAAAATTAAACTCTTGCGAAATAAAGATGCTTTCTGTTTGAACAGTGATGATGCCGAAGCCTACAAACTGGTAATAGTATCAGCGAGTTTATTCATTAAAAGGGTCAACGTGTCACCGACGGTCAGACTCGCGCATGCTGATGCTCTACAAGTATCTAACTTGAAATACCCTGTGGAGAAGACCTCCTTGAAAATCTTCAGTGTACCAGCGGGCAGCCGTGTCGCCAGTCAAGATAACTTATTCTTGGGACAGCTACCTAAAATAATCGTTATTGGCTTTGTGGATAACACCGCTTTTTCAGGGGATTACGCAAACAATCCTTTTAATTTTAAACATTACAACATTAACTACGCCGCCCTTTTTAAGGATGGGGTCGTCATCCCCGCCAAAGCCTACAGCCCTAGTTTTCAACAGAAAAATACAATTAGGGAGTATCTGGGACTAGTCTCCATCAGCGGCAAGCACATGCGCGATAAAGGATTTGTGATACCACGTGACGACTATGATGGTGGCTACACCTTGCTGGCTTTTGATTTGAGACCCGATAATGCATCATCAGGACATTATAATCTGATTAGGAATGGTAATTTACGACTTGAAGTCCGGTTTGCTGCAAATTTACCAAGTCCTGTGAATCTCATTATTATGGCCCTATTTGACTCTGTCATAGAACTCAACAACCAGCGACAGGTGCTGTACGATATGTAATGGATACCTACCAGATCATGCGTTTCCTGCGAAAAGACAAACATGCTGTGAAAACATTTCGAGGCGTGTATTCGTGTGATAACATTCCACAGGGTATACCGGGGGAGCTACCCATCAGCTTTGTTGTGAATACCGACCCCCAGCATCAAGAAGGAACACATTGGATAGCTATGTTTATAGACACTTTTGCAATAACTGTTTTTGATAGTCTGGGGTGTTTCCCAAGCCACCCTATATATGACGGCAATCTACTGGACTATGTTAAACATATTACACCCATAGTACATTATAATAGAGCACAGGTGCAGCATTCTGAAGCCGTGACATGTGGGCAGCATGCTTGCTACTTTGTATCTAAAATGTCTGAGAAACAGGCACTGCGGGCTGTTATGCAAACCTACTCTCTTGATCTCAGGCAGAATGATCGGATGGTGACGGCTTTTGTGAACAAACGTATATATCGCCGGCCACCTGTAAATGTATATAGTTTTTGCCAGAAATGTAAGTGTGTTAATAATCAGTAGATATGTGTACAGGGCTAAATAAAAACATCTTGTACTTTTAAACAACCGTCTCCTTCTTACTTGTGTCATGTTTAATATATATATATTTTTTTAAACAAAATGTTGTACTAGCCATGCTTGAAATAATTAGACGCAAAACGTATGGTTGGTATAAATAATAATGTTCTTTTATTACAAACAGAACCTTTGTTTATACAGGCTGTAGTGGGTATAGATATAAAGACATTTACATAAACACGTATTTTATTACAAACAGCGCATTTGTTTAATCAACAGGTGTGCGTATACTTATAAAAAACAGATACATAAACCATATACATATACATATGACAAAGGTTAAAAACTGTTCTTAAAATTAAGAGAAAACACAGTTACACACTAAACCAGGCCTCGCGTTTGGGTTTATTTTTCTTTCTTCTTCTCTTTACGGAAATATCTAGGGACTCAACATCCTCGGACGTGGTTTTAACACCAGTGTCTGTCAATGTCTCAAGCACCTCGCGATGCCCCATGTTTCCCACTAAAGTGGCAGGAATGTTTAAGTCCGCAGCAGATTGCATGAACAGATCCCAGCCTCTAGGCTTTTTGTGTCTTCCAAAGGCCTGTGGGTTGGTAATGCTGCGAACTAAATCATGGACATTTGAACCTTTGACAGGCATACCTTTATATACAAACTCCCCCTTTGCGTTCCAGGGTACCAGCCCCTGCTCACCGGTCATCTTGTTCAACAATAATTCTGCATTCTTACGATAACGGGGGTTAATGGTATTCAGGATTTCAGAGACCAGGGGATCAGAAACGGGGTGTCCGGGATTTGTGTTGCCGAGACTCGTAGGCTCTTCAGGGGGCATGTACAATGTTAGTTTGTTCTTCTCATTGGTGGCTTGTCTAAAATGTGTTAAGTATTTCTGGAGAATCGCGGAATAGAGGGTAACCTTGTCGTAGTCTAATAAATCATGCCGACGTAGGACATCTTGCATTTCAGAATCGATCCGGAGGGTTGCTGATTTTCGAATATCAGGCTCTTCCCTGTTATGGGTGCTCAGACCATCCAGCTGACGCTTGTCAACCAGATACATCTTCTGACTGTGCTCGATTAACCGCCCCCTAGAAGCCTGGTGATCAGAGGCAATGCAAGGCCTCGGAGTGCTCCTATGAAACCTCCGGATTGTTTTAAAAGCTTTCTTTTAACTTTTATGGAGGCCCGCTTGTTACCCAGCTTCTTGAGGATTAGCTTCTTCTTTTTTAAGACACCTAGTTGACGGCCGGATAGCGGTACGTTCCCCCTGACGGTATTGAAGGCAATCTCGGCTATAGCCGATACTAGATCATCAGAAGCCGAGCACAGAATGGCCCTGCGTTGCTGGGGCGGTGCCGTTACTAGCATTTTAAGGAGAGCGTAGTTCCGGCGTATACGCGCCGTCATGATGGTCGGTCGCTGGTACTAATGAGGTCTGTTTTGCACCTCACCGGGTTTTTCTAGAGGGCTTCTGTATGTAGACGACCAGTAAATCCGGATGGAAAATACCCGTGCGCAGTCGGTAGTCCTCTAAGGTGTTTGTCTTTAAATCCACCAATAAGTAGCCATAAGGTTTACAGGTAGCGTCTTCAAAGGCCTCCATTAAAAATCGGCTGTTACCCGGATACATGTGGCGTGCTAGAACCGAGAGTTGTTGTTTATCTCTGGGGTTCTTAAACAGAATGATAGAACTGGCGTTTAGAGTTATCGAGCGGTTGCCCTTGCCCTTGTAGAATAAATTCTGTACAATGTAGCAGATACTAAGGCTCCTATGATGTGAGTATTGAGTAAAAGCCTTTTCCAATTCGGGGCTCTGACCGCCCTCCATCATGAGATCATCTACGATAATCATGTTAATAAGGTTTGGTGGTAGCAACCGATCATCATTCAGAGTCTCTGGTAACCCCTCCACAAACTTCAGATGTGGTATTTTAGAGGCCAGTTCGTTATACAAGTTCTGCCAGCACGAATAAAACCAGATGACATTATCAGGTGGGGCCGACATGGTGGTGCGGGCATTTTCTAGGAGCTGTTTGATAAAATAACTTTTACCGCAGCTGGAAGGACCCGCTAGCACACATGAAAAAGGGTGTTGAAGGCGCGTGTCCATCATACACAATGCTTCCTTTTCAGTAACCGTAGGGTAATGTTTTGTAGTCGTTTGTGAGCACCCTTTTATCAAACACCACCCTCAAAGTCTTCTGCAGTGTCTGGGTGCTGATCTCCCAGCGTTTTTTCTCCCGCACTATGGATGGCTGCTGCACCACAATAGATTTGATGGTGTTTTCTAAAGTGTACTCACGCACCAGCTCTTTCAAACTGTCAAAATTGATCTTCAAGCTGTTGCTGACGTTCAAAGTGATGCCTTTTACTTTCATACAGACCGCCCCTGAGGATGTGCGATAGGAATATGTTTTGGGACCTGCAGAAACAAATTCTATAATGTGCTCACCAGGAGCTAATTCACTTGTTATATTACCCAGATAATCACCCAGTGGGGGATTCTCCTGGCCGGGGGGCGCTAACAAAAATAACCAAATCGGTGTCGTGGTACAGACACCTCTCCTGGAGAGCATCCATGACTGTATAAAGTTCCAGACGGGCATGAGCGATTGTGAAACAGGCGAGGAATATGTTTATATTGTTGGAACACGTAGGGTACTCCTCAGCGTATTTCCAACAGAGGCATGCCGTTTCCTCATCTATAAACTGCAGGCTTGAAATGTCATAACCTGCGTCAAAAAGATAGGCTGTCAACTTATCAGGGTCGGTTATAATAGATGTGTTTGGTAAATTTGTTCTCTGAGCAAATTTCCCCCATAAGGAATTTAAGCACAGCTTGGCTAGCTGCCGTCTGGAAGGGTTATTCTCGATGAATTCTGGTCTTAAACGGATACCCTGATGTGTGTAATAGTCATCTATGTACTTCTGGCGGGCTGCGGGGTCATCGCAGCCCTCGGGGTATCCTGAAGCTTCTTGATTGCTCCGCAGGAACATACGAATGTACTCGCAAAAGAGTTCTACCGTAATGTTCTCAAAGTGCCATATTTCATGAATCTTCCCCAGACGGTACCCTTTCTGCAAGGCTACTTCTAACTCGACGGTACACCAGGTACCCGTGATCGAGCGTTCCTCATCGCTATGTGTGCATTTTTCAGTCTGTTTTGACTCTGCACAAGCCATGCACAATGGGAACATGAGCTTACCAGAAATCCTCTGAGGGAGGACCGGAAAATAAAGCTTCTTAGGGGGGTACACCTGGCATTTGATCAGTCCAAAATACTGCTTAATATCCCCAAAATTTTCATAGATGATCCGTGGGTGTCCTAAAGGATAGGGTTTTGAATGATTGATAAAGGGGTAGAGGCTGGTGAAGTCTAAGTAGTGTATCTTCTCACCAGGGGCTGTTTCGTGGTAGAGCTTGATGGCATTAGTCCTACCTCCAAAAAGAGCGTCACGCGGTTCTAGGGGTTCTGGTAAATTCTTATGCTTGAGAAAAATCTTTAAATCAGAATCTTTTTTCAACATTTCGGTCCACTCATGCTCCCAAAGCGTAATAACGCGCAGACCTCTGGTCTCAAGAAAATTCTTTTTTAAAAGAGTTCTCCTGTAAAGATGATCATACGTACACGCCGTCAGGGTGTTATAGTCATCTTTCTTATAACATTGTGGACACCCGTTATAAAAACACCCATTAAACTCATAGGCCATCTGCACACCGTTTAAAGACGCATAGCCGTCTAGAAAATAGGGTCCGATCATTTTCTCTGCTCCGCGCAGGGCATGTTGTATAGGTGTCTTGATCTGTTCAGACATATACATTAGCCACTGGATGGAGGGTGTGGAAAATCGTTTCTGGCATCCATGATACATGTCTGGGGGTATGAGGGCTATTGTTTCAGACTTTAGAAACAGTTGCTTGTCTATATGCATACACATGCTAGCCAGGGTGATGAATGTAAAGGGATCTACATATGTAACAAAATGTATCTTCATCTCGGGGTTTTCAGGATCATCCATAGTGTGGACCTGTCGGGTCATGTCTATGATGCCGTCTCGAAAACTGTTGCAGGCTGTTCTCAAAATATTGACGTCTTCACGACAACAGGTGTTTAGTTCTCTCTTAAAATCAAAAACCTGTGTTCGGGCCTCCGTATACCATTTAAGAAACGCCTCCTTGTCATCAGGCATCATGTATTCCGACCCATAACACTCCATAGGGGGGATGGCTCCCACATAGCTCTCATTCTGTACCGTATTAAAGAAATGGGGGAAATACCCTTTGGACCCAGGGAAGCCAAAAGCCTTAGGCAGTTTGCTTAATTTCATGGGTAGAAAATTCAAACTGTTGATAAAGCGGATTTTAAGGTCTGGCACAGCGAGGAGTTTCAACTTTGCACCCCGAGTTATCAGCTTGACGTCGACTCTCTCTTTAATCAGTTGTTGTATTATGAAGAAGCCATTGTAGCCCTGACTGTTGTGTGCTGTAAGGATATTTGGCGTGTTACAGCACAGAGTACAGCACTACTGCACAGGTAGCAATTATTTTTTGATGCAGCACCACCACATGGGTGTGGTGCATTGCTATATGTGTTGCCAGATTAACATGGACATATAAGTAAAGACAGGCTATTCAGTCAAAAACGATTTTAACATATAAGATGCAAATCTATTTTTACAGTTAAAAGCACACGTGCACATTCAAAAATGCACACTAATTTCACCTGAAATGCCTATGGTGCAAGAGACACATTTGAAAATTAATAACTAACCTTATTAATAACTAACCTGACTAATAAAACTGCATTTAACATAACCCACTAATAAAAATGTGTCTCCACTGCAGAATTAGGCCTACTCTGAAAGTGAACTTTTAAACGCACATTCATTTTTTTCTTTTTCTCTGCTGCTCTGTCCACATAACTACAGGAAGCAAAGGGCTCGAAGGAACAGGAAATCAGTTGGTTACAAATGGTTACTGTAGAAATGAGCCATTGTGTAGTGAGGGAGGAGATGGCATGATTGATTTTGATTGGAGCAGCGTCATAGCAAGTATCATGCTAGAGGCAGTGATTAGAGTTTTGCTGGGGGAGCTTGAGGAGAGGGGGAGAACAGTCGAGATTTGGCAGAGCTGGGAGAAGGACCTGTTTCCTGGCTGAAGCATTCCTGCTGCAAAAGCTGAGAATTCCAGGCAATAACCCCGGTTTGAGAACGAAAGACGCTTGTTTTCACTGGGGTTAATCTTCAAGGGAGCCAAATTCAGAAAGAGAACAGCTGAAGAAAACTCATGCTGAACAGATAAGGTAATTACAGAAGTGTGGGGGCTGAGTGTGTCCGAGAATATTCAGTCAGTGTAGGAAAGAAGATTCCTGTGCTTTACTCACATGTTTAATGTTGCAAATTGAGGGTATCCAGTCATTATGTCGAATGCAATAATTTCGAAAGACAAAATGTCGAAAATATTTAGTCGAAAACAAAAATGTCGAAAAACAAAAATGTCGACTTTTTTTCGACTTTTTTCGATTTTATATGTTAATAATAAATATTTTATTAAACTTTTTTTTAAAAAATAATTAAAGGTATTTCCGTGGGGGGTGGGGGTGATGGGGAGGATGGGGGGGGTTGGGGATAGGGGTTTGGGATGGTTTTTTTAATAATTAATTAATTATTTAATATTATATTAAAGATGTTTTTAAAATAATTAAAGGTATATCTATGGGGGGTGGGGGGGATGGGCAGGAGGGGGGGGGTTGGGGTAGGGGTTTGGGATGGGGGGGTTGGGGGGGGACCCCCCCCATAATAAATGTTACTATCTGGGTAAAAAAAAAAAAAAGTGTTTTGGGTTTTCGATTTTTTTTTCGACATTTTTTTTTCAAAATTATGACTTTTCCTATTATATGTATGTATTTTCGACTTTTTTACATTCGACATTTTTTTTCGACATTTTTGTATTTCGATATTATTTTTTCGACATTATGACTATGAACCCAAATTGAGTTCTTGTCTCCGCCACTCTCTTTTCAGTGTATCACAGACAATGCTATTTTATTTATTTCTGTAAAGAGTGAGATCGTGTTTAAATGCAACTTTTATAATACACAAAAATATTTGAAAGCAGACGGGTGGTGTGTTTTATATTTACCAATACAGTGCTGATGATGTGGGGAGATGTTTAGACAGTGCAATTGTCACTTTCAAGGTAGCTAAACATCAAATTTGGCTGCAGCCGTGTGCACAATGTAATTCAGTATGAGCAATTATAACTAACTGTGTGTGTTGTAGTTTGTCGGAGGTCTATGAGTTGGCAAAAAGGGAGGCCCGGGACATAGTTCACTACCGTATATAAGATAGTGAAAATACCACATGATAGCTTGCTGCCGTAGATAAGACAGAGAGAAATTGCCCATGGTGGCACACTAAAAATGAAAATGTGGTGTTCCTGAAATGCAAGCCTGCGGTCTCTCTAGTGATTACACGAAAAATCTAAACAAAAATAAGGGGTTCTGGATATTGGGGCCACAAATAAAACAAGGGAATTATGCTCACCAAAATACCACCAACCACGCATGTCTGTGTGCTGAAATAATGCATGTCCACTGTATTATTGTTGTACATGGCCCAATCTGAATACAAGGAGTGATTGTTGCTAAGTTATTTTTTCTGCGGTAAGAAAATACCATCAGGCCCCAAATCTCCACAAAATACCCTACATATTTATGGTGCGTTGCAGGCCGGGAAAGTGATCATAGAGTACCTACTGGGCGTGGCAAGCGTGTCTCACACTATTTGCACATTAAAGGGAACCCATTTTATAATAGCAGTGTGCCACTAAAAACGAATTTCAGAATGTCACAAAGGGAAACCACATTCTCAGACCTAGTGCAATATTTAGAGGCAAAGTTGTTTGCACATGGGACTTGGCCGTCGAATAGCACGTTAGAATGGCGTGAACGCATTCAGGGTGAGGTGCAGAAAGAAAAACTAGACAATATTTTTGCAGAAGGCAGCATAATTCAGGTCTGCCTTACAAGATTATTGAATGCAGCCGATAAAAGTGCAGAGAAAGACTGTTTAATACGGCTATGCGGCAAAATATGGTTTGTTTTGAATAAGTCCCTGCGAATGCAGGAGAATGATACTCAGCTAATTAACAGGTTAAAGACTGAATTAGATGGGGCAAGTAAAAATCAGGAAATGTTAAGAGCAGAATTGGATGTATGCCAAAAAGACATGCAATTAAAATGCAGAGACTTTGATGCTCAGTTATCCAAAAGCAAGAAACAATTTGAGGATAGTGAGCAAGAATTGGTACAATTAAAAGCCTTAGTGGACCACATTAGACAAGATAAAGATGAGGTTGTTTCAGAAATGCAGATTTTACAAAAAGAACATTGTGAAAAAGAATGTGATCTCCAGAGTGCAGAACAAGAAATGATTAAAATGATTCAAGAAAGAGACAAGAGAAATAAAGAGCTCAATGAATGCCAAATGCAAATGTGCGACATGCAGGAGGTGATTAATAAGATGAGTGATGAAAACAACTATTTGCAAAATGAAGCAAACAGACTCCTTAAAAAGTGTAAGGACTTAGAACAGCAAATGTGCATTCCCAGGTCCCAGGAGAGGCGGCAGGGTACCACATTCAATGGAGTGGAGGTGAATTCTAGCTCTGCCCAAAGAGCTAGTGCTCCAGTGACTGGGCCGGTGACTGAACTTGGTTGCAGCGCCCTTGGGGGATTTGATACTCCCATTGGGGGCAGCCACCAATCTCATACACCTGAAAACAGGATTGAATCACAAAATAGTGCAATTCCATGCATTGCAACAAGTAGCCCCATAAAAATAATGAAATTCATTAAAGCCCTGATCAAACCATTTAAAAAGGGAGGTGAATGCTGCATTGAGGATCACTTAGAAGCGGTGCATGACATTTTTAAAGCACTCCAGATACCTAAGGAACAGTACAGACAATATTTTCATTTAACTTTAGATGCCCCGACGGCCAGCATCATAAGGGGATTAAATGAACAGCAGAATATGACCTGGTTGGAGTTTGAAAAAGAAA
Organism: Ambystoma mexicanum; assembly: GCF_040938575.1. NCBI lineage: Eukaryota > Metazoa > Chordata > Amphibia > Caudata > Ambystomatidae > Ambystoma > Ambystoma mexicanum. The sequence continues at coordinate 154,802,941 of NC_090941.1, read as the reverse complement.
TTAGGCGTCATTTTTCTCCTTTTCAGTCATTGCAGGAGGCAAAGAAAGTCGCTTACACAATTACTGCTGGACCTAATACATCCCCTCCCCAATTTTTACAAGACTAAAAAAGAGCATTTTCTCGCTTTGATGTATCTTTTGACTCAAATTCCAATGAGTTTAAAACTGCATACTTCTATAGGCTACAGAAAGACATCATATCCCAATTGGTCCGTGAATTTGACCGTGACAAGTCCCTTGAATGGATTGTACATCAAAGCACAAAACTATATGAGGTACTCTATTGTCAGGGTAGAGAAAGTGATAAAATGAAAGATACTAGACCTAAATCTAAAGAACCCTCAGCCACAGTAATGGAAATCAGGTCAGCCAAAATGTCCCTTGAGTCTGCTCAAAGCCAAGGTAAAAATAATGTGACACCTGAACAAAGGGGTAATCAACAAAGATCGCCATTTCCTGTACCAATGTTCCAATCACATGATCCTAGTAATAGAGAGAGCTACATCAGCCCTAGGTATTTAGGGGACAGACCCCGGGTAGGATATCGGCCTGATATGGCAGGTATGAACAATAACCAGAGACAAAATCAAGATCAAAGAAATGATGGTCCCTACCAGTCATTGGGGATACAGAGCAGATTTGATCCCAACACCATGATATATGGTAATCAGGATAGGCCCCGATATGTGGATCGATTTACTGATAATGGAAATCAACCCAGGGGCCAGTACCCACAATCTGAGCGACAGGACATGAGGCAAAACGTGAACTACAATCCACGCCAATACAATGATTCCCCACCAGGGGACTATAATCAAAGGATGGGTGCAACCCGCTCCCCTCCACAAATGAATCAAGAGTTCAGAAACCATCCCAACCGACATCAATCACCTGAGAGGTATCAGAATAGATCCCATCAGGGGGAAAACAACCAATATCGACCTAGGCCACAGAAAGAGGATCCTAGAGAGATGGAAAGGTTCCAGTGCCTTGAGGCCCAAGTGAAAATGTTAGCTGAGCAAATAGGAAAGCTCTGTACAGCGCAAAAACAACCTTCTAAACAGGGGGCTGATGGCCATAGCAATGACCGGGGGGCTTCCGAAAAGTGACTAAGTACTCATGATAACTGCAGTGCCAAAATGACAGATTGCTCTGATATAATTTTGCATAACGACTCTGAGATGCCTAATGGATTAAATGTGAAAGTGCCAGTAAATGAACTTGTGACAGAAAGTGCAAATACTTCTAAAAAAGAGGTACGGTTTAACCTAGCGCTAAATAAAACAGTAAAGATTTGTACAAATGAAAAAGAAACATTAGGAATTCCAAAAGAACAAAGGGACAGATTTAAGAAAAATGACTCATGCATGATGAATACCAGTGGACAGGGAGTAAGTGGGGATGCTATAGCTCCTTCCCTGGGCACGCAAAACAATGACCAAACACAGACAGAAAAAGGAAATACTCTCAAGGAGGGTACAAGTCAATCACCTGAAGAATTCTTTGAGCCACATATTTTTGAAGAGGCTGAAAGGGCTGGTATCACACTAAATGATCACAAATGCACAGAATTAAAAAATGACAAATTGCTGAATGATGTTGTTACACATGTTCAGTTGGAAGGTTGTAATGTGGTCTCTGATGTTACCCAGATGGATGGGCGAACAGTGGCCACACTCCAAAAAACCTCTGATTATGGAGAAATGAATAAAGTCTCTCGCGCAGAAATGGGTAAAAAGGAGGGAAAAATGTCTTTCCATTTACCAATGTGTTTAGCCAAAAGTGAAAAAGACCTGAGAAAGGTGAGCCCTGAAATCAGTAAGAATTCACATTTCTTATGTGTATTAGAGGAAGTTGAGGACAGATATTATGCACCCATCACTGTAGAAGAAAAATGCCACACCTTTGCTATGATTGACACTGGCGCACAGACCACAATTATGTCCAAGGAGCTGGTAAAGAGTATCAATGAAGGGAGACCCCCACAGAGTCAGATCACAGTGAAGGAAAATCAAGGCCCAGTGCATAACTTTAATGGGGAGGAGGTGCCCATCAAAGGTGTAACTGAAGTTGACATAAAAATAGGAAAGCACAGAATGAAACAAGAGGTATTGATCACATCTATTTGTGAAATTCCATTTCTGATGGGGACAGATTGCCTGAAAAGATTGTCTCCTCTCATAGATGGGGTGAATGGAGTGCTGTGGTCCTTAACCAAAAAACCATTGAAGCCTAAGAAACTAAAATCACAAAACAGCAATATAAATGAATGTCACACCGTTGCCAAAACAAATGATGCTGTGGAGGTATATCTCCAGAATAGCTGCATACCTAGTGTCACTGTTATATTAATGTGTCAAGACAAAATGCAGAGCGACAATGAAAAACTACCTGTACAAATATACTTGGACCCAAGGAAAAATTGGCAGACTGCCATAGATGAGCACACAATACGTTTTTATTTAAAAGAGAAAACATGCAAACAGAATATTGCTCCTAAAACAGATTCAGAAAAACACATTACCACTCTGGCAGAAATACACATGGAAGATGAGCAACCATGGGTTCATGTTGGTATAAATGACTATTTTAAAACAATAAAAGCCACTTTAGCGCTTGGACATGAAAGGAGTTTCATTAATGAGAAATTGTTGCAAAAAATAATGGAGAGGGAAGAAATCCCGAGATTTAGGATTAAAAACCAATATGTTTCTGGGTTGGACAGTCCAGACTTTGAAAACCGAATTGCAGGCAGATGCATGCTTAAAATTAGCATTGGGCAGAAAACAATTTACCATAATGTATGGATAGTGAGTGGAGCACAAAATGAATTTTACATGGGCAATGACATCATGCACAGAATGTGTATGGTGTTAGATTTCCTTAATCAAAAAATATGGTCACGCCTAGGTGGTCCGGCACCTGAATTTGAAGACAAAAGAAGGGTTTATCATTGTGCACAACTGGTTCCTTATGCAATCGAATTACAAATGAGGAAAGATACTATTATTCCTGCATTTACAAAACAGTTTGCAATAACACTGAAATGCAAAAATGGACAGCAGATGAAAGGCTCTGATGCATTTGTATGCCTGAATGAATCCATAAAACAGCAAGGCCTGGATTATGAATACATTCCATTGGTAGATATTGGTGAAGGATCTGCAAAAATTATGGTAAATAATAAAGTTTGTCAGGATATTCATTTAGAGGAAAACTCCCCATTGGGAATGGCCATACAAAAATCACATTATATGGCAGATTTAAATAACATGGTGATTGGAAATGTTCCTGAAAAGTATGTAGATGCCAAGGGTGAGTTGCCAGAACACCTGGACTCTCAGCCCAAAGGAATATTTAAAATTCATTCTGTGTATCCTTATGATTCAAATGAGACAGTGTGCTGCCATCAAGAGGATTGCATAATATTTAATTTAAATGAAAATGAAACAGAAAATCAGTCAATTGAAGTGGAAGCTGATATGCCAAAATATTTAAAAGTGGCAGCTTTACAAAAAGACACAGCCACACAGTTAGAGGAAAGCGCCGAGATTCCCTTACCAGAAGATTTTCCAGAATTTTCCAAAATGGTAGAAGAGCAGATCTCATTAGCGGATGCGTGTGAAAGCAATGAGGATAGGGACAATCTGAGAGAGATATTTATGGAGTTTAAGGATGTATTTGCAAAAGATGCTTATGATTGTGGTTTAACTGATTTACATGTGGCCACACTACCAGAAGGGTGTAGCAGAAATCCAGTGTTTGTACGCCAGTATAGACTACCGCTGGCATGTTTAGAATCATTGGCAGAGATTATTAAAAATTTGGAATCGCGGGGAATCATCAGGCCCATTCATAGCACATCCAATACACCTATTTTAGGTATGTTAAAGCCAAATGGTCAATGGCGGCTATGTGCAGGCTTGAGAGAGTTAAATAAAAGAGTACCAGTATCTAGATGGCCACTGCCATTCATTGATCAGGGCCTAGCTCAGGTACATGGTTCAAATGTATTTACCACATTAGATCTCACCTCTGGATATTGGTGCGTGCCATTGGCAGAGGAGATACAACATCTATTTTCCTTTACATTTGACAGGACTCAATATGCCTGGCTTAGAGCTCCGTTCGGGTACATCAATAGTGGGAGTGAATTTGGCATATTTTTGAGAAAGGCCATGCCGGATGCAGCGGAAAGAGGAACAATAGTTTATGTGGACGATGTCCTGATAAAAAATGAAAGCCTGAAAAGCCATTTTGATGAAATAAGACATGTACTTGGCCAATTGCAGAAAGCAGGCGCCAAAGTATCTTTGCAAAAAGCACAATGGTGCAAGAAAAAAGTGAACTTTCTAGGGCATGAAGTGACTGAACATGGGCTAAATCCACAAAAGAAGAAAATAGAGGCCATACAAAGATTAAAAGATCCTAAAAATGTGAAAGGAGTAAAAAGTTTATTAGGGATGACAGGCTATAACAGAAAGTTCATTGAAAATTATGCAGAAATCACTCAACCATTGACTAAACTGCTTAAACTGAATACTCCCTGGAAATGGGAAAAAGAGCAGTCTGATGCAGTGGCTAAATTAAAGGAATGTCTTGTAAAGGCACCATGTTTAGCATACCCCATAAAGGACAGGGATTTCTTTATAGAAATAGGTTTTTCTGAACATTGTATGTCAGCAGTGTTATCACAAAAACACAATTTGAATCACAAAACCATTGCATATGCAAGTAAGGCATTTTCCAAGTTGAAATGAAATTTAATGAATGTGAAAAGGCCCTATTAACCACTGCGTGGGCGCTACAACATTTCCGCCCCATTGTTCAGGGAGAAAAGGTGATTATTGAAACAAATCATCAACCTTTGCAATTTTTAGAGAGTAAAAGAATTAGATCAGGTAATCTAGCGCAATCCAGAATCACTTCATGGACGCTGGCATTACAAGGTTTTCCCGTAGAAGTGAGATATGGACAAAATAAAAAGAACCCAATTGCTCAAGGGTTAGCTGACTTACATGACTGTGCAGCTGAACAAATACCAAATGAAATGGAAGTGGAAACTAGTTTGCAGGAATTTGAACAATCACCACACAAAGCTTTTGATGAAAAAACATGCAAGGATTTGCCAACTGTATATGTGGATGGTTGTGCTTTTCACATTGAAAATGACAGTAATAAACAATTAGTGGCAGGAATAGGAAATGTCTGGTTGAAATGTGAAGGCGTCCCCAGTATAGGGATGAGGATTGGAGATAGGAGCAGTCAGGTGGCGGAATTGGCAGCCATTTATAAAGCAATTGCTACTGCAGTTGATAAAAAGTTCAGTGAAATTGTCCTGGTGACTGATTCTGACTATGCACGGAATAGCTTTGTGTAGTATTTGCCTGGTTGGAAAGCAAGAGGCATGGTTACATACAACAAAAAGCCACTTAAACATGGAAAAATGATACAAGCCATAGACAAATTGGTGTCAGAGAATAATTTAACAATATACTGGAGAAAAATTTGTGGGCATTTAAAAACACCAGGAGAGGATAAGGAGGGAAATGATAAGGCAGACCACCTGGCTAAGATTGGGGCTGTGATGGGAGAATTGCTACCTATTGATTATTTAATGGGTGAAATACAAATTGATGCAGTGACACGTTCTAAAGCACCAAAGGAGGTAGATCAACCGGTGGTGCAGTGCAGTCATGACACGCCAGACCAAGATTTGATTGAGGCACAAAAGAATGATCGAATTTTGGGAATCTATTATAATCATTTGATAGATCCTGAACAAAATTCTTTAACAGAAAATGATTGTATGGGAAAAGAAGAGTTGAGGGTGCTATTAAAGAACAAAACACAAATTAAATTACAGGATGGAGTCATGATTAGAGAGTCCATAACAGGACAAATACAGTGGGTAGTACCCCTTTCATTCAGAGGAATAATGCTACACCATGCACATGATGCCATAACTGCAGGCCATAGCACAAAAAACATTAGAAATATTAAAAGATTATGCTTACTGGCCACATATGTCCCAAGATGTGGAATTATATACTAGAGGATGTCTAGTATGCGCCCAATTTAAACCTGCTTCAGCAATGCATAGAGCACCATTGATGAAAAGAGGCCTAACTCTCCCATGGTCAGATTTGCAAATAGACTATGTAGGTCCTTTAAAAAGGTCGAGCAGAGGAAACCGTTATATTTTGAGTGTGGTATGTTTGATGTCGAAGTGGATTGAATGCATTCCTGCACCAGATTGTAGTGTGCAAACAGCAGCCACATTGCTGGTGAACCATGTGTTCTCAAGGTTTGGGTTGACACAAAGAATTGAGTCAGACAGAGGAAGTCATTTCACAAGTACTCTAATGAGTAAGGTATGGCAAATACTAGGTGTGAAAAGGAAACTACATATCGCATATCGGGCAGCGTCTTAAGGTACAGTTGAAAGAAGCAATAGGTCTGTTGTGGATATTTTAAAGAAATGTGTGGCAGAAGCAGGTTCCAGCTGGGATTTACGTTTACCGTTGGTTTTGATGGCAATCAGATCAACTCCTGCCAAAGCAACAAGTGTTAGCCCCCATGAGGTCTTGACAGGTAGGAAAATGGTGTTACCACAACACCTGCTATACAGAACACATGAGCAGACACTTGTGAGTGCATCCACAGTTCATGAATATATTGATGAACTGAGGAGGCATTTGCAACATGCATTTGCTTTTGTGCAGAGAAATCTGGAAAGAGCTGCTGACAGTGCAAAGTCTTATTATGTCAAAAAGACATCAGTAAAGGAATACAGTGTAGGGGATCAGGTGTACAAGTTTCATTTTGGAAAAAGTAAACAGAAAAATTCTAAATTTCTAGCAGCCTGGCAGGGGCCATTTCGAATTATAGATAAAGTCTCTCCTGTAGTTTATAAAATTTAGAAAAATGAAGGTGAAACGGCAATAGAGCAGTTTGTCCATGTAAATCAAATCAAACCATGCCATCCCAGACATGAGATCAGGCAGCTTGAGCATGTAGAAACAGATAAAGTCCCTTGAACACAAAAAGAGAAAATAAATGGGTACAATCAGGAGGCAGTGACAAAGAAGTTAAAAAGTTGATTGTTATAATGGCACATAAACACTGTAATATATGTAAAAATATATAATAAATAAATATATATAATGGAAGCTCATGGTTGGTGTGCAGAGAGAAAATGTATTAAATATTGAATGCTGTTTTATATCTGCTTGTTTTCTTTTTAACTTGTGTTTAATTTCAGGAAAAAAAAAAAAAACACGAAATATTTTTACCAAGCATGTTTTATTTTTGGCAAAAGGGTGAAGTTAGTATTGTGCTATGTACTTAATTTGTTTATTTTCTATTTGATTTAGAAAATTAACATTATTTGGTCGGAGGTTCCGGGATCAAAGCCCACGGGAGACGATGGAGTCCTGGAGCCCACGTGGACATATTCCGGGAAAGCCCCAAAGAGGGGTGAAGACCAAGGCTGCAAAGCGATCAGCATTGAAGATGATACCGATGATATGGTTAATGATGATGATATTTGGAGGGATCTTCAAGAATTCAGAAGCACAGGTTGTCATTGAACCTGGACCAGCATCTGGTATCGCGGTGGAAGAGGCACCAGGATTCATCATGAGTGATAGAAGGATGATTTTCCAAAATATATACATACCATTGAATCCTGAGATTTTGATTGAAAAACACTTGAACAATACCGGAATTAAGATTGAACAGACTAAAGAGTGGCTGAAAATAAGAAAAGAGGACACTAAGCAGTCAATGAGAGATATATTAATGCAATTGGAAAAAACTTTCGTGAATTCAGCAGACATTAAGAAGAAGAGAGGAAAGAGAGGTGCGGTGATGCTCGCGATATCATTGGTAATGTCTATAGTTGGAGCCATAATAGGTACCACAATATCAACAGCCAATTCTATTTCGGTAGGAACACTGAGTACTAAAGCGCAACAACTGAGTATTGACCTAGAAATAATACAAAAAACATTAGATGGAATTAGAGGGGGACTGGATGAACAAGTAAGATTCATAAATGAAACTGCAATCATTCTAAATGAACAAGCGGATGTAATGCAACGGGCGACTAAAATAATACTTAAGCATGACAGAACTTTAAATGAAATATTGAACATAATGAGTCCTGTTGATAGACTATTAACGAATTATATGAAAGAAGTTCAAACTGCAGTTTCACAATTGATTCAAGGACATATCCCCTTGTATTTTGTTTCGCAGGATATTATTCGTCAAATGATAGAAAGATTGACCAGGAGGGAAATTGATATAATACAGGTAAAAATTGCATTCGAAATGGGTAATGCAATGCCGTTATATGTGGACTTGGAAAGACTAGAGATCGGATTTTTGCTATGCATCCCATATGTAGCCCCTGAACTTATTTATCAAACGAAGTGGGAAAACAACGTGGGATTTTGGCAAGAGGACAAATATATTAAGATTAAGACTCCAGAAGTGGTGGCATTTCAGTCATGGGAGCCTGAAGTTTATTTAATACCAAACCTGGAAACATGTGTAAAATTTAAAGAACAAAATTATATGTGTCCAGGTAAACCGTTTGTTCCTGATGCCACAGATGCTATTTGTGGTTTGAAATCTGACCCAAGTATATCAGAAGGATGTGAAGTGATTATTAGCAATATGGGGAGTGAAGAAATGGCACAGGCTAAAATGGTCAGAGGTAAATGGTTGGTCAGCACCTGTTTAAAGAACATGACGGTAGTACATTTAAACCATGGAACATACGTGGTTAAACAGGTGAAATATAATGTTTTTTATTTACAGGTTCCAAAGGATACAATTGTGTCAATTGGGGGGTTAACATTGTTTCATGTAACAAATGATGTTTGGGAAAGCCAAGTGGAAAATATCGATTTTTTTCAAAGGGATACTTTTCCAATAGATCCGGATGTGGAATATTTATTGAATCACAAAGAAAGACATGTTATAAAAATGAATTTGAGAAAAAACAATATTACAATTAGTAATCTGGGGATAATAGAAGTGGAAAGATTTAATTGGGGAACCTGGGGGGAACGCTCAATAGTGGGTTTGGCTGTCCTGGTGCTAATCATGGGTGGATGGTTGATTGTGCTATCAGTAAAAATGAAAATGTTACTGATTTTACTAGCTACGTCAGGAAGAGAAAGATATCCCAATACACATGCATTTTAAAAGAAAAAAAATAACAAGTTGTTTTTAGGAATTGGCTTGGATCGTAGCCAAGTTCTAAAAACAAAAGGAGGGTATATGTAAGGATATTTGGCGTGTTACAGCACAGAGTACAGCACTACTGCACAGGTAGCAATTTTTTTTTTGATGCAGCACCACCACACGGGTGTGGTGCATTGCTATATGTGTTGTCAGATTAACATGGACATATAAGTAAAGACAGGCTATTCAGTCAAAAACGATTTTAACATATAAGATGCAAATCTATTTTTACAGTTAAAAGCACACGTGCACATTCAAAAATGCACACTAATTTCACCTGAAATGCCTATGGTGCAAGAGACACATTTGAAAATTAATAACTAACCTTATTAATAACTAACCTGACTAATAAAACTGCATTTAACATAACCCACTTATAAAAATGTGTCTCCACTGCAGAATTAGGCCTACTCTGAAAGTGAACTTTTAAACGCACCTTCATTTTTTTCTTTTTCTCTGCTGCTCTGTCCACATAACTACAGGAAGCAAAGGGCTCGAAGGAACAGGAAATCAGTTGGTTACAAATGGTTACTGTAGAAATGAGCCATTGTGTAGTGAGGGAGGAGATGGCATGATTGATTTTGATTGGAGCAGCGTCATAGCAAGTATCATGCTAGAGGCAGTGATTAGAGTTTTGCTGGGGGAGCTTGAGGAGAGGGGGAGAACAGTCGAGATTTGGCAGAGCTGGGAGAAGGACCTGTTTCCTGGCTGAAGCATTCCTGCTGCAAAAGCTGAGAATTCCAGGCAATAACCCCGGTTTGAGAACGAAAGACACTTGTTTTCACTGGGGTTAATTTTCAAGGGAGCCAAATTCAGTAAGAGAACAGCTGAAGAAAACTCATGCTGAACAGGTAAGGTAATTACAGAAGTGTGGGGGCTGAGTGTGTACGAGAATATTCAGTCAGTGTAGGAAAGGAGATTCCTGTGCTTTACTCACATGTTTAATGTTGCAAATTGAGTTCTTGTCTCCGCCACTCTCTTTTCAGTGTATCACAGACAATGCTGTAACTGTGCTATTTTATTTATTTCTGTAAAGAGTGAGATCGTGTTTAAATGCAACTTTTATAATACACAAAAATATTTGAAAGCAGACGGGTGGTGTGTTTTATATTTACCAATACAGTGCTGATGATGTGGGGAGATGTTTAGACAGTGCAATTGTCACTTTCAAGGTAGCTAAACATCAAATTTGGCTGCAGCCGTGTGCACAATGTAATTCAGTATGAGCAATTATAACTAACTGTGTGTGTTGTAGTTTGTCGGAGGTCTATGAGTCGGCAAAAAGGGAGGCCCGGGACATAGTTCACTACCGTATATAAGATAGTGAAAATACCACATGATAGCTCGCTGCCGTAGATAAGACAGAGAGAAATTGCCCATGGTGGCACACTAAAAATGAAAATGTGGTGTTCCTGAAATGCAAGCCTGGGGTCTCTCTAGTGATTACACGAAAAATCTAAACAAAAATAAGGGGTTCTGGATATTGGGGCCACAAATAAAACAAGGGAATTATGCTCACCAAAATACCACCAACCACGCACAACAACCACGCATACCAACCACGCATACCAAATACGCATGTCTGTGTGCTGAAATAATGCATGTCCACTGTATTATTGTTGTACATGGCCCAATCTGAATACAAGGAGTGATTGTTGCTAAGTTATTTTTTCTGCGGTAAGAAAATACCGTCAGGCCCCAAATCTCCACAAAATACCCTACAGTGCCAAAAAGCTATACCCGTGGAATTTTTTTGTCAGAAATGTTGTAATGAAGCGGCTGACGCAGTCAATTCCAGCGAATGACCAACTGTCGTCATGAGTCAGATGCCTAGCATAGATATAGTTGGGTATGTGTATGCCGGTCTCCTGCATGCACTCCATATCAAAGATTATGTAATTCTCTGTTTTGGCTATTTCTTTTGGGTGTGTCTTATAACACTGGTGTTCATCCACGGAGACCACTTCTACATCACAGCGGGGACATATCCGACCCTTACATTCATGATTGGCCTTTATAAAACAGCCACAGGAACTGCAGTCTGTTTTAAGATGACATACGACTGTACCTTGAGCCGCCTTTTCAACGTGTTGTTGAAGACAGTCTTTGGATCGGGCAAATGTTTTACACCGGGGACATTTAAAGCCTGATTCACTGGTCACCACGCAACCGTCTCTCTGACACATGTTACAGTGTAAGTGGCACCTGTGAGCGGTTTTATTGCTGTATATGTGACAACAATGCGGGCATAAATTGCGAGCCCATAGGAAACTCTGAAGGTTTAAGATTCCATAATAGTGCTGCTCGTGGTGTAAAATATATATAGTGTTCTTATTCACATTGTCACCTGCCGGGAAGTATTTCCAAACCCTGTCCTCATTATACAGGATTTTGATAGGCACACCAAAGTGATCCTCAAATAAACACAGATCATTAAAACCAACCATAACATCAGGCGGTATACCCAATACGCTGTGAACCTCCATAGCTCTTGCCTGAATGTATCCATCCGTAACGGTTCTAGGCTCTAGCAGGCCTATAATGCTTGCAGCCATACATATGTTCAGGTCCCCGTAATTAAAATCCAAGAGTCAGCGTTTCTTCTTGGAAACCACCATACTGTAAAGGGTTTTCTTCAGGGGTCTGTACACACCACCCTCTGTAGCCCTGACAACCACCGACACGAGTCTCAAGGGCTCGGTTACGACCAGTTCCGCCTTACTTTGTAGCAGTTTTCCAATGTTTTCTAGAAACTGCAAAACATCAAAGGTCTGCCGAAACGATTGCCTGGTGAAAAGAGGCCTGTTTAAAACAGTGCTGTCTAGGCGTATCTGGACAAAATCGTTAGGCCCAACCGTTTCAAGAATCTGAGAGATGAGCCTTTCAGTAGTTTCTGTGATCACTAAGAGACCTTGACCGGTTGATCTTAACCTATCCAGATTTATAAAGCTGACACCTCATAGTGTTCAATGCTTCGAAACTTTGGTAGATCTCGCTGGTATGTGCCCATACTCTGCAAGAAAACCGTGTCAGTTTCATCCGGAAGAGGGTGTGTTTTGGGGTTGAGCCTCTAAATCTTTAAGGGCTCGCTGCATGATTATCATTTTAGCTTTTCTCAGGCGTTTGAGAAACATTTTCTGCTGCCTGAGGGTTTGAAGCCATTTTAAACGGCGTGCCGGTAAATCTTTTAAAGAGATACCTGGTTTTTTAACAAGGTTTGAGGGGGTGTTTGTGTTTTCCAACACTGGCCGCAGTGTTTCGCGTGCAGCATTTAAGCAGGACTCGGATGTACCCATCCCAGGGTCCACCCCTGTGCTTAAAGGCTCTGGGGGTTCTGCAAAACCAGGCCGGGGCGGTATATGCTTTTGTAGCGCCCATTTCTTTTCAAGTTTGTTTTTAAGAGTTGGTGGTGTGTTCTTTTTCATCCTTTTTTTAGCTATGGTGTTCACCCTGTTTTTAGAATCCCTAGCGAAAAGGGCTTGTTTGGCCTTAGACACGCGCTTACGCATGTCTACTAGATGTTTTTTACCAAACAGATGTCTCAAGCGCCAGGCCTGGCGTCATAATCTAGAGCTGTTATGCGGGCCTGATAAGTGTTTTTCCTTTCGCAGTTTTTTTAAACCGGGGACCCGAAATAACTCTTTTACAACGTGTCCCTTTTTAGAAGCACGTATATTTACAAAACTGTTGGCTGTGTTGAGATTCACAGGCGCTGGGTTATTTAAGGGTTGTATATTCGAATCTGTACAATAAATGACGGGTATGCGTCTTTGTTGGTTTATACCGTTGGGCCCCCTGTAGGACAGATCAAGGGGTTTCGGGGAATATCCTGTTTCACGGATGACAGATGCATATCTGCAGTTTTGAGACCCTATTTTTATGGGGGAATCTGAAATTATTATAATAGGCGTCGCCTCTAGGACGACCCTGGTGTTAGGTTGAACACCCCCACCTTTTAGAGCTTCAGAAGTCCTAATAGATCTCTCGGTGTTAGGGACCGTAGGTGTGTATGCCTGGGGTGGTGTTATATCTCTACAGCCCGGGGGCCACAAGAGCTGATGACCAGAGCCTATGCGGATGGGGATTGCTGGAGAGTACACAGGCGGCGGGGTGATCTCACCCCAAGCCGGAGACCCCTGTGGCGGACTATCATAGACTATGCGGTTGGGGATCGTTGGGGAGTACAAATGAGGGGGTGGGCTCTCACCACAGCTGGGGGTCCACGGACGTGGGCTAACCGTCCGTCTGTCTAAAAGGTTTTCGGAGCCCACTACCGGTAGCCCCGGGCCCGGTATAAGCGCACCCCCTGTCTGTGTCTCCTGGGGAGATACAGCATTCACATGTGCTACAGGTATGAGTGATTCAATAGGCAGTGGTATATGATTGTTGGGAACAATAATACATTGGGGGTTAATGGGTACTACAACGTTTGCAACCCCTTGAGACACCCGCCCCTTTTAAGCGATAAGCCCCTATTTTTATTTAAAATGAACTTGTTTGCAGACCCTTGAGACACCCGCCCCCTTTTAAGCGCTAAGCCCTGCTTTTCATTTAAAAGGAGCTTTACTGCCCCATCTAACACATCATTACAAACAGCGGCTTTATACAACAGCGGTGTAGGCGGCTGACCTGCGACTGGAGGGGTTCGAGCTGTCGGGGTCACAGTGGACGGCTGCGCTATAACTTCTTTCTCAACAGCAGCAGCACACGCCCCTAAAATAAAAGAAAAAAAACAGTTTTAGTTTTATATTAAAAACCAAGTAATACATTACGGCACATTGTTCAGGTAAAACTCAAGGTATACGAACCCCTTTAAAATATTAAAAGAAACTGGTTGATAAAAATTAGGCCTGTGCAGCACTCTGTAAAACCCCATAACGGACCGATCATGTTCTTCTAAAGACACGCTGAAATATTAACGACACCTGCTATGGAAAAAAAAAGAGTAGCTCTCAGTGATCCCTTAAGCATACTTACATTCTGTACCCCAGCCAGGGTGCTTCCTTTTTAATGACGGGTTCACCGCAGGTGTTGGGTATCTGGCATGGGTCCTGGGGGTGGCATCAGATGTTGATGGTCCAGCGGTCTGGGGATCTGAGGAGGGTCGTGATGCCGTTGGTCCTACAATGGGTGTATCTGAAATAAAAACCAAAGAAAACAGTTACCACCAGGTTCTACATCAAATCGTCACATGGCAGACCTATGCTTCAAATACATAATCATGTTTTACACTTAAGACTCAATTTGTGGAAAGCATCAGGACTCCTATAAAAAAAAAAGCATACATGCTTTACAGGGTTCACCTATAATAATTACCTGCTACAGGAGCCGATGCCTCTCGCACATCTGCAGAAGCGGCACCCGCATGGATCACTGCTAGAAAATAAGGAAACAACATATGTTATTGTAAATACCCATTATTAAATAACTATAATCATCTTATGCTCGTGCCATAAAACTACATTATGTATATTAATAACAGTTACTAATAACATCTGTATTAAAAGTACTTTCGGGCGGTATCGATACTAGGAATTCCATATTCTGCCAAGAGGTCGATAAGTGCTTCGGAATTTATACATGCGTCTTCCAAGGAGGCATCCCATGCAGCATAGCCATCTGCTGGAAGCAATAAATAAAATAAATAGATAAATAAATAAGCCTCGGGTCTCCCATACTGCAAATGCCCAAACCTTGGGGGTAACAGACACCCGCACGCACAAGAAGCACAACACCCCCTGCTTGGGGCCCTTATTAACTGTGGACCCTTGGGGATCAACTCGATGGGGACCTGGACGGGGAGGCTAATAGTTCTGCCCATCCTTGATGCATAACATTCTTTAAAATGTACAATATGCCACACATTTTATCAAAACAAAACCTTATCCCTAGTGTGCGGGTCAAACCGTGTAACAAAAGAAATGAATGGCCATTTTGCAAATGTGGAATACTTTTTTTTTCGTTGGTGCCTGAGACACTCTTATGGCCCAGGCATACCCCAGCCAACCCATGGTTCTGGGTTGGGGCTAGTCGCTTTGACCGGGGTTGAAGAATAAATATTATTTAAAAACCCAAAGTGCCCCATTGTGGTGTTTCCTTGTGCTAGCTT
Source organism: Ambystoma mexicanum (assembly GCF_040938575.1). NCBI lineage: Eukaryota > Metazoa > Chordata > Amphibia > Caudata > Ambystomatidae > Ambystoma > Ambystoma mexicanum. Next base: position 154,787,574 of record NC_090941.1, on the reverse strand, counting down.
TATCAAACAATAACATCAAACATAGTGCAAATGCCTTCCAGAGTTATTTCAAAACAGCTTTCTGAAAGTTAATGGCTTAATTGGAGCAGTAAATATGCTCCTGTTGTAAAATAAAATGCCTAAACCAGGTGTGCCATCATCCCTTTGATTTATAAAGAACAGGAAGTATAATTCGATGAATGCCTGCAACCCGCGGGTCCTTTAAAGTTTCTGTAAACCTTTATTTATTTATTTATTTTTGTCTTAAAAGAACATGCATGTCTTTTTTAAAATGAATGCGGTATTCCTCACGTGTGTTTTATAGATACTTTAAACCAGGGCTCAAGTCAGGGTAGATGAGAAACATTGACTGGCCACTTTGAATTTATGAGTTAAAGTCGACCTCGTGTATCAAACATCAGACGGCTTGCCTCCAGACACATCACCAGTGCACTATAGAGCATGATGAAAAATAAACAACTAAAAGTTAAATGTCCCATTTTGGTACTGCAATATCCAGGGAAAACATTTGTATTCGGCCTTGGATTTTAAAGCATGCCCACTTTTTAACCTTTTCAGAAACACGATCAGAAGAAAATATCCTTGCTTGGTTTTGTGAGTGTGTTGATTTTATGGAAGGCAAATGCCATTCAGCCTGTGCAATTTGGGTGGTTATGCAAAGCCAATTTAATAAAATGTGCATAATTCACATAAATTGCACAGGACGAATGGCCTTTTGTTTTTGAGCCCCCCACTTTAGATTGTATTTATTTTTTAGCTGTAAAGTTGGGGCTCTGCAGCTGCTGTTTGCGGCTGCAGAGCCCCTTATTTGCGGGATGGGTTTTTTTTTTTTTTTTTAAATGGTCGTGTAGCTGCGAATTTTCGCAGCTCCCCGGCCTCTGGAACACGTGTGGCACACATGCCCCCACCCCCTACCCATGGATCAGGGAGGGGGCCCATTTTTAAATGAGTCCTGGAGGGGTGAACAGGAATGGCTAGGCCCTGTTCACCCCTCCAGGACGAGCACAGTGAACAGCCTCAGCACTGCCTGATGCCAGAGTCCCAGGCAAGCGTGTTTCAATAGATAAGGATTATCTTATCTATTGAAAAGCGCTTGCCTGGGGCTCTGGCATCGAGTGCGGTGTCTTTGTTCACCAGCCCCCAGCTGCACAACATCAGAGGCACAATGTGCGCCTCTTGCTAAAGATACACGTTTTTCTTTTTAAAAAGAAATACAGACTTGTATTTGCATTAAGATAACAGCGGTTTGCAGCTGTCATCTTAATGCGGATACAAGTCTGTATTTCTTTACAAAAGAAAGACGTGTATCAGCATTGAGATGTTTGCGGTTTGCAGAGGTCATCCACCCCATGTAGATGCTAATGCAGCTACAATGGGCGGATGATGGCTGCAAACCGCAAACATCTTAATGTAAATAGCCTGCGATGGTGCGGGCTGCATTAGGGGCGCCTGGTCCATAGAGCTTTAGAGGAGCTGGGCCCCCAGGACCTCATAAGGAGGCCTGGCTCATGAAAGGGGGCTGTCAAGGGGCTACACTTAAGGCACGTTTGGAGGGGAATGATGGTTTGAGCAGTAATACTTAAACCCCGTCGCCTCCAAATGCTACTTGTGTATGTGTAGCGCCTAGACAACCCCCTTTCAAGGGCTAGGACTGCTTTTCATAAATGCAGCCCTATCTCATAAAAGAGGGATGCCAAGGCGCTACATTTAAGGTGCATTTGGTGTAGCGCCTAGACACCCGCGTTCATGAGATAGGGCTGCATTTATGAAAAGCAGTCCTAGCTCTTGAAAGGGGGTTGTCTAAGCGCTACACACACACAAGTAGCGTCTGGAGAGACTGGGGGTTTAAATGTTACTGCTCAAAGAAGCACATATTATAATTCATTCATCACTGCCTAAAATGCGCTTAAATTGTAAAAAATAAAAAACATTCCAGATGTGTGCTTTTGTGCTTGCCTGGCAATGCCCCCCCTACTACAACAACAAGATAAAACAGGGAACACTGCAGTTTCCAATGGGCGCATAATCTTGACAAGGGGACCAGAGCCCCAAAGACAGACAAAGACACCCGCAAAACCGGGACATCTCAGCACACCCCGCCACGGGGTCCCATGGCTATGCATGCACAATACAAAGGGCCACATTATTATTATCATTATTATTTTTTCAAAAGACAGGCCAGACTGGCAATTGTTTTTTAAAAAGGTAATACGGTGCAACTACACATATGTCTTTAAAGCACCACACGCTGACCATTGTTTTAAACATAGCGGCCCCCAGCATTTACCCCAGAGTCTAACAAACAAACATATTTTGTACCTATGCACATGTATATATTTTTAAACACAGTGGCATGTCAATAATTGAATATAAAAGATAGTACCTGGGGCAGGACTAAAATCTAGCACAGCCCCTAGTGAAAGGTCTGGGAAGAGGTCCTGTAGATAAATTAGGAAAAGTTAGCATTTTACATAAAACTAATGGAGGCTGCAGCATGTCAGAGTTTATAGACCCCTTACCTAATAGTTTGTCTGATCCTGCTCCTGCATGGTAGCTGTAATGAGCACGATGACTTCACACACACACACACTGGGTCTGCAGCTGGTTAATTCTTAACAGGCGTCGCACAAGGGCTGACAACAGTTAACCCACCCCTCTTTATAATGGTATCTCAAAAAGTGGCGGGCTTTGCAGATATCTGTGAAATTAACTCCAGATGGTCACCAGCTTCTGCCACTCAAGATAAGGCCCTAGGACTTTGAGACCGGATCTAAGGGTGTTGGGGGAAGGGGAGGGCTGGGGGATGCATGGTCAGCCGGATACCATCCTCCCGGAAATTTCAAGGGCTCCTCCACCGCCTGGGGCTGCATGGATGTGGCAACATCCCCCAGAAATTCAAAGTGATCCATCAGAGCTGCCCCTCGGGGCTCAGACCACAGCACTTCCACCCCACCCATCCTGCTGAGGGCTGCAAGAACAGACCATGCAGACACCGAGGCCCTTTCCGACCTCCCCTGGAATTTCAGAGATCAACAGCATGTCCGCTGGGCCTGTTCCTGTTGAATTACAGCTGTAACACCACGGGGCTGGGCCCAACATCTTCTTTTGAGCTCTCTCTATATATATATATATAGACGGCTGGCAGGGGTGTGGGGTGAACATGGCTTGCGCAGACCCTTGTGCATGTCATTTTGCAGCCTGAGTGCCTTGAAAAGGACAGAGACCTCCACCGATGGCCCAGTATTCACAAATGGACCCTTGCAGAACCATAGGGTCTTGCTTCACAAGCCTGTTGGACTCAGACCCATTACCCCAACATTTACTATGAATATTATTCATAAATTATTATTATTATTATTATTTTTTTAATGTTTTCTCCCCAGCATAACCGGCTGGCAAATTATGAAATATTAATTTTTATAATCATAAAAAAAAATTAATATTCAATAATTTCCCATTTTTTATATAATTACAAATGTATTTTCGATTTTTTTAAAAACTTTTTTCTTTTTTCTTTTTCTAATTCTTACCTGTCTTATTATAAGTGTAGACACCCTGCCACCCTATACTCAAGACCCTCTTTAACACAGCCACCCCTGGTCAACGCCCAAAGCTTCAATCTTATGTATACCTTACCGCACCTGCCCGGTCGCGCTGATGCTGTTTAATCAGAATTTCAACCCGGTCCTCAGGATTGGCTTGGGCCTACAGCCAAAACACTGCTATATATATATACACCCTGCACGCCACTCCCCACCCTTCAAAACCCCGCTCCACACTTCCGGTTCTTTGGGGGGCATCCGGTGGAAGTCCCCTTGGGGCCCCAACCCTTGGGGGGACCTTCCCGATAGCCCCCATGATGTCACATCCGGTGGGACACCCCCGCTAAGGACCTGGGGCCTGTTAAACACATCTACATCACTTCCGGGACAGGATTTTGCCCAGGCAGAACTTCCGGGGGAAGCCCCAGGTGGCCACGCCCAGGATATGACGTCATAGGGACCGGATATCCCGCCCTAAAGGGGCGTGGAAAGCTGTCAAGGCTTGTTTGATGAGGAAAGGTATCATTGTATACTACTATCATGATATTGATATATGGATAGCTCAGGGGCAACATGCTCGCCTTGGAAGCAAGACGACACTGCGCACCACAGGTTCGATTGCCCAGGTCCGCGCTTAGAAACCTCTGGGTATTAAGCCTGTTATAAATAACCTATCATATCATATCATGAAGTGTACTTTGGAACAAAGTCTGCCCAGCAATGTCTCCTGCAATTGGAGAGGTGTGGCAGCCAGTAGGGCACAGTGTTACTGAATCCTCCTCCTACCGTACCCCCTCCTGTTCAATTTTCTACCCAAGGAGTCAGCACTATTCTTTATCAATCCCTGTTCAGTGTCCTCCCCAGGTTTCCTCGTCACACCTTGATCGTCTCACCTATCAGCCCACTCTACATGCCTCCACTAGGGCTGGCACTACCTTAAGGCAAAACGAGCTGTTGCGTATGCCTCCACCAGCAGCAGGGCACATGGAGGTGCAATCTTGGCCCCAGAAAGCTTTCATCTGACCACATTGGAAGGGAGGGTGGTGACAAATGGCAGTTTGCTTTGAGACACATTCATCCCTACACCTGCCCCATTGCTCCCTTTCAGTTTCCACTCCCCGTCATCTCAGCCTTGACTAGATCACTTTAAGCATGCCAATTTCTGCCCCATATCCCAGAAATGTACTGCACCCATCAATTCATCCACAGTCCCCCTCTGGTGACTTGTCTTATCCACCCTTCAGCACTGTGTCACCGTTGTCCTCGCCACCCTTTTCACCAATGAGGAAACAGAGCAGATAATGAAGGTTACTAATTCCACCAGTGGTTTGTGCCTTGCGATTTGTTGAGGTACTGCAGCAAATGGAGCCGAGTGGCTACCTGCTCTAGAGTCACTTCTTATTTATAGCCCTAGGGATGCAGGCAGTGGGGGACATGCTTAAGGAGTGTCTGACATCTTCTTTAACCAAAGTGAAAGGTAAGCACAGGGCATTCCAGAACTGGGAGTCCCCTTTGCATACAACTAAGGATCTTGAGTCCTTCTAAGCTCGTCCCAACTTGAGCATTTCCAGCAATCTCAAACTTCACCGTTAACACCCATTGAGATTATCAAATGCCCCTGAGGGGGCTTTGTATGACACTGTCTGCAACCATTTCTGCAAATGTTGCACCAGGAGACTAAAATGGCCGAACCAATTAGAGGAACCTGTTCTATTGATCCAACAACGTTGAAGCCTGCTTTGACCTCCGCAGTACTTGACCAATGTGGGTGCATTATTTACACTATTCTGTGCAAGCCAGTCCAAATATGTCGTAACCAGCTGATCTGCAACTAGCTCCTGCTTAGGTCAACTGAGTTCCAGAATAGTTTTAGTACTAAGAAAACTTTTTTTCCAATGTGCTCTGCATTTACCATTCCCTTCTGATCATTGTTCAGTTCCTGAAAGTGGTGCTGTTAAAATTACTTTTTCCTGAGCATTTAAAAAAATAATCTTTTTAGCCACATTTTGCAAAAGGCAAACAAGATAATTACAGAGGTTTTTTTTTTTTCTTCAAACGCTCACTTATCCCCACTCAATTCCTTATGAAACTGTTGAATGCACATTGATTCAGTTGTCTAGTTTTCTGCACCAACTGAGGGCGAAATGCACGTTACATGACAGGGATCTAATTGAGGGTTGCCCTGCAGTGCAGTGGCGGAGGCAGCTTTTGGTGCCAGTGTGCGGATAGCTCCTGAAGGGGAACCAAGCTTTCTAAACGATTTATGGGTAAGCAAGCCCTCGTGGGTTGGTGAATGTTTTCAGTAGAGGCTTCTAAATTATTCCTCAAATTAGAGCTATAGACCGAGCATAGCGAGGGAACCCCCACAAATTAAGTTTGGTTCGGGGGAATTCTACCCCTGAGAATTACTTTTAAAACAAATGTTTAGCACACTTTTTTTTGTTGCAAAGAATGAGTTAAAAAGCAATACAATTTACAGTTGGTTCTCTAGAGTAACACACGAAAAAAATCAAGTAAGTGCCGAGTCACCACGCGTACACTACATAGCAGCACTTTATACTATTTTCAAAAGGCTGCAGCCGCAATGTATCTATGCCAGTAATGGCCAGTGACAATCACATGCATGAGTCTGCTGCCACAATCTACGTGTGCCAGTAACAGCCCATTTCATGCAAGAAGCGCTTCAGCTATGATTCGAAGTGACCATTACTGGCATAGATAGGTTGTGGCAGTAGCGTCATGCATGTGATTTAAAGTGACAATTGCTGGCATTGATAGAACGACAGATCTATGCCAGCAATTGTCACTTTAAATCCAGCAGCATCTGGTGAATTTTTTACTTGTAGTGGTATAAATATGTCCACCAAATATGCCAGATCGACAGAGCATAGAGAGGGAGCCCAAACCAACCTAGGGCGTTGGGGGTGTTTTCTCCCTCGGAGATTGTCTTTCAAATATTGGGTTAAAATGATGCATTATACAGCACAATGCATTTCCATAATGATTTCGCCCACAAAATATGCCAGTAAAAAACATTTTCCACATTTTCACACGGACTGTGTCTGTTAAGATGGATTACTAAACCCTGACATGGTGGGCAGAAGTTTAGGAGGCCACTCTTGGTTTAGTGAAAGAGGGGAACCTTCTGGACAAGCCAGACCAATCTAGGCAGCTTGGCAGGTGGTCAAGACAAAGTCTCAGGAAGGGTGAGAGTGATCAAAAGTTTACAATGAGCACACACAGTAACGAGCCACAATTTACTCTTAGACAAGTGTATATGAAAAATATCTAAGCATGTATTTTATGACAAGACCGGAGGCGAGCATTATGCTTTTACTTCTTCTCAACAGCAATTCAAAACTTTACTCTTTAAACTGCTTTTTTTTTAATGAAAGTATGCCCAACTGGCTTAAAAAATGAAAACAAACAAAACATTGTACATCTGAACTGCATCACCCAAGAGTCTTAGAGGCTCTGTGGTCCCTAGCCTCAGTTCAGTCCTCCAATGAGAGCCCTTTCGTAAGTATAAATCTCTGTGTCATTAGGTACTTTCCTCTTCTTTTTTCGCTGGCTCGACAGCTAAGTACCCTTTCTGTATTTGCAACATTTAAGTGTTATCACGTGTGCAAGGTTTCATATCTATGCGCGCGAGTAGGAAAGGTAGATTATACTTCGCGCAGCATTATAGTGTATGCGCATAGATTTATTAATTGAGCGCAAGCGATTTCCTTTGCGGGATCGTGGTAAGGAGCGAATAGTGTTTACCAGCTCCTTCAGAGCGTGTTGTGAGGGAATGGGAATCCTGCGAGTGACTTCGCTCGCTTCAGGGGGCCCATTCCCTCTCAGGAAAGTGGCACGCATTACAGCGTTACTCTCATTCACGGCAGTCACAATGACAGCTCAGTAGGAGCGTTCTGCGCATGCGCGAGTGGCTTCTCTCCTCCGAGAACGTTCCTTACTCTAAAGTAACGGCTCGCATACAGCTCCAGAGTGTGAAGGGACCCGTTCCCAGTGAAAGCACAATCACGCGTGATTAAGAGGCTTATAAAAAAAATATATACACTTCATTTTAGCACTCTGCCAATTGACATCCAGGCAGTCAGGTCAGTTGCAGGACCTACAGAGCGCCAGAACCCGTTCCTCACTGTCAGGCAGAGATGTCCTGTGATGGGGGAGATATGTACTGGGAGGAGTACAGCGATCAGGAACAGGAGCTGCAAGAGGAGGAAATAGACCTCTCTCAAAGCTTTAAGAAGGTTTTGGGAGATTCCCTAGTTAGAGCAGTTGCTCAAGGAGTCCAGCCTATACAGGACAGGCTTCAGGTCCTGGAAAGCATGTTGGGCACTAAAGCTGGCAGAGAGGAAGATCCAGGAGAGGGGACCTCCACTATCAAGCCTCTACAAGATCATCAAAGGGGGTGTAAAGCAGCCCAGAAGAGGAAGCACTCTTCTACCCCCCGGGCTTAGATATGGGGAAGAGAGAGAAGCCCCAGGAGGCAGCTGACTCCTTTAACAGGCGTTCCATGCTAGATCAGCAGTGCCCTGCCTTGTACCCCCTACCCCAGGGGTGACAAACATAGGTGACGCGCCTTCCTCCTCAGACGAATACGACCCAGATGAGCAAGAGGAGTAGGAGAGAAGTTTGTCAGGAGGTAGTACGGGGAAGGAGGAGAGTGAGACTGACGGAGAAAAAAGCCAGCTTGGTGGAGAGTACCCCGAGGAGGACATGTCAGATATGTTTGAGCCAGAGGCCATTAGGCACTCTAGATCCACGGACTGGATCCCATCCCCCAAAGTAGCGCTATACATGTCCCAGAAAATAAGGAAACTGCTGGAGAAGAAAACTAGGATTAGACTAAGGTCAGAGTGTCCCAGACCAGAGCTCTTGGGGAAAGTGGCGGAGACCCCGGAGCTCGACCCCAAAATGTTGACTTTCGTCACCAAGGCTGGGAAGGATGCTAGAAGAGGGATGGACCGTGCATGGCGATACTGCCAAGATAAAATATTGGACCTAACAGGCCCCATAGCTAAAATTATGGACCTCGCTGAGAGGGCAAAGGACACCGGAGTGCCGGTGGACCTGTACATTCTGGCAGGGTGGGCTCATGTGTCTCCTAGGTAATGCGAATACCGCCATCTCGGCCGAGAGACGTAGGTCCATGCTTTTAAAGATAGACAACAAGCTAGGGGACCTAGCCTCGTATGAGGCAGGAGAGGGAGCACAAGGCCTACTCTTCAGCGACATATTCGTCAAAGAGATGAATAAGTTTGTAGGGACATATACGGCGCTAGAGAAGGTGCAGGCATCAATTAGGAAAGTGCTCCCAACTCGAGTTTTTGCAGGGACCGGCCGTTACAGGGGCCGCTTGGCCAGCCGCCTTAATTCCAGCAGTAGACCCCAAGGGCCTAGGGCCCAATACTGGGAGTCGCGCCAGCAAGACGCGTTCTTCCCGAGCAGAGGCAGAGGTTTCAGAGGGCGCCCTGGAAGAGGATACTTCAGGCAGCAGAATAATTCTACAGGTGACAAAGAGCGCAGCGAGTTATCCCCTGGTGGGAGGGAGGACATTGCTTTTCATAGACGACTGGCGCAAATTATCAGCAGACGTTTGGGTGCTTCAAACGGCTCAGGGATTTCACCTGGATTTCATAGAGGGGCCAATTCAGTCTCAACCCCCTCAGCGCATGTGTTCCTCAGAGGAAGAGTTAGCACTTTTAGATGCAGTTAGGAGCGCTGGCGCGAAAACAGGTGATAGACAGTGCCCAGCCCCACTCAGGTTTCTTGAGCAACATGTTTTTGGTCCATCGCAAAGGAAAGGTGAGACCAGTCATCAACTTAAAGGAACTGAACAGTTGGCTAGTTTACAGACATTTCAAGATGGAGGGAATACACTTATTAGCGGACCTCCTGCGGAAGAACGATTGGCTAGCGCGGCTAGACTTGAAGGATGCATACCTCACGATACCCATAGCTCCTTTATACCGTCGTTTCCTCCGATTCGAATGGAAAAAGGAAATATGGCAGTTCAAGACGCTGCCCTTCGGGTTAGCGTCGGCACCTTGGGCCTTCACAAAACTGAAGACCCCTAGCCTCCGCAATGAGAGAACAGGGAATAAGGATGATCATATATCTGGACGACATCCTTCTCATGGCGGAGGACAGGGAGAGACTTCAGAGGCAAGTTCAGTGGGCGACTGCCTTCATCTCGAGTCTAGGCTTCTTGATCAGCGAAGAAAAGTCGGAGCTGGTTTCATGCAAGAAACTGGAATTTCTAGGTTTCACCATAGAAACGAAGCAGGCCACTCTAGCCCTCCCGCCCTCCAAAATAAGATCCATCAAGAAGGACCTGAAGACAGCCCTAGGGAAACAGTTTATTTCACTTCGGAATCTAGCCAGGATAGTGGGGCTTCTTGCGGCCTCGATTCAGGGTATTTTCCCAGGCCTTTGCACTATCGAGCCCTTCAGAGGCTCAAGATCAGGTACCTTCAGAAAGGATGGAGATACCATCATCTGGTCCTGTTAGACGAGGACAGCAAAACAGAGCTCCGATGGGGACTGCACAATATGGAAGCATGGAACAGCACAGTCATCTTCGGAGATCTGCCAGAGCTCATAGTAGAGTCAGACGCCAGCAAGTCAGACTGGGGACCCAAGTCCGGACACACAGAGACAGGAGGGAAGTGGTCCCTAAAAGAGCTAGATCTGCACATCAACTGTTTGGAGTTGCTAGCGGGATTGTTTGCAGTAAAAGCCTTCTCCAAGGACAAGGCGCAGTGCTGCATTCTGTTACGCATGGACAATATATCCGCAGTGAGATATATCAACAAGCTGGGAGGAACAAAGTCCAAAATGTTAGCGGAGATTGCCAAAGATTTCTGGCACTTCTGTCTGAACAGGAGCATATCGGTCAAAGCAGAATATCTTCCGGGAGCGAAGAATACTGTGGCCGACTGGAATTCCCACTACCTCATAGATTCAAGCGACTGGAGACTACACGAATCAGTCTTCAACAGACTACAGCACAAATGGGGTCAGTTTCATACAGATCTGTTTGCCTCCAGGCCAAATACACACCTGCCAAACTACTGCAGTTGGAGGTTAGATCTGGAAGCACGGGGGATGGACGCGTTCCTACAAATTTGGGGTCCCCACGTCCATTATGCCTTTTCCCCCTTTGCGATGATAGCCAGAGCGCTAGCGAAAGTGCGCAGGGACAAGGCCAAGTTAGTTATAGTAACTCCGGAGTGGAGATCTCAAGCTTGGTTCCCGATTCTGATGAAACTTTCCACGGATTTCCCTCAGAGGATCTCATACTGAGAGGATCTCCTCTTAGACCCAGCAGGAGCTCCCCACCCTCTGATTCTTAATCAGAACCCAACTCTTCTGGCCTGCAGAATTTCAGGCGAAGATGGTGCTTGCCGGGCAGAAGAAGCTACGGAGCTCATCAAAGTATCATGGGCTCCCTCGACAATCAGGAGCTATAATTCTGCTTGGCAAGCCTGGGAATTATGGTGCAGGGAAAGGAGTTTTCCTCCCATTTCAGCCCCTATAACTCAAGTCATAAACTTCCTAGCGTCTCTTAGTGCAGAAGGGAAAGCATTCAGAACAATAGGGGTGTATAGGTCGGCCATTTCGGCGGGCCACGAGTTGGTGGACGGAGCACCAGCGGGAGAGAACCCAGCGGTGGTAAGACTTCTCAAAGGTATTAAAGTGAGCAAGCCGATGTTACCTAGGTACTCAGTCCTGTGGGACGTTACGAAAGTGATACACCTGTTTGAGCAATGGCCAAAGAACGATTTCTTGTCAGAAAAACAACTGCCTGGGAAGTTAGCTACTTTACTATGCCTAGTCTCGTGGAGACGGATTTCAGATGTAAAAGCCCTCGAGATAGAACGAAAGAGAGGGGGTGGCATTCAACATAGCGCAGCGTACTAAGACCAACTCCAGAATAATGACTTACCCTATTTTCCAGATAACAGCAACCTCTGTATGGTGCAATGCCACATTATTATTATCATTATTATTATTATTATTTTTTCAAAAGACAGGCCACACTGGCAATTGTTTTTTAAAAAGGTAATACGGTGCAACTACACATATGTCTTTAAAGCACCACACGCTGACCATTGTTTTAAACATAGCGGCCCCCAGCATTTACCCCAGAGTCTAACAAACAAACATATTTTGTACCTATGCACATGTATATATTTTTTTAACACAGTGGCATGTCAATAATTGAATATAAAAGATAGTACCTGGGGCAGGACTAAAATCTAGCACAGCCCCTAGTGAAAGGTCTGGGAAGAGGTCCTGTAGATAAATTAGGAAAAGTTAGCATTTTACATAAAACTAATGGAGGCTGCAGCATGTCAGAGTTTATAGACCCCTTACCTAATAGTTTGTCTGATCCTGCTCCTGCATGGTAGCTGTAATGAGCACGATGACTTCACACACACACACACTGGGTCTGCAGCTGGTTAATTCTTAACAGGCGTCGCACAAGGGCTGACAACAGTTAACCCACCCCTCTTTATAATGGTATCTCAAAAGTGGCGGGCTTTGCAGATATCTGTGAAATTAACTCCAGATGGTCACCAGCTTCTGCCACTCAAGATAAGGCCCTAGGACTTTGAGACCGGATCTAAGGGTGTTGGGGGAAGGGGAGGGCTGGGGGATGCATGGTCAGCCGGATACCATCCTCCCGGAAATTTCAAGGGCTCCTCCACCGCCTGGGGCTGCATGGATGTGGCAACATCCCCCAGAAATTCAAAGTGATCCATCAGAGCTGCCCCTCGGGGCTCAGACCACAGCACTTCCACCCCACCCATCCTGCTGAGGGCTGCAAGAACAGACCATGCAGACACCGAGGCCCTTTCCGACCTCCCCTGGAATTTCAGAGATCAACAGCATGTCCGCTGGGCCTGTTCCTGTTGAATTACAGCTGTAACACCACGGGGCTGGGCCCAACATCTTCTTTTGAGCTCTCTCTATATATATATATATAGACGGCTGGCAGGGGTGTGGGGTGAACATGGCTTGCGCAGACCCTTGTGCATGTCATTTTGCAGCCTGAGTGCCTTGAAAAGGACAGAGACCTCCACCGATGGCCCAGTATTCACAAATGGACCCTTGCAGAACCATAGGGTCTTGCTTCACAAGCCTGTTGGACTCAGACCCATTACCCCAACATTTACTATGAATATTATTCATAAATTATTATTATTATTATTATTTTTTTAATGTTTTCTCCCCAGCATAACCGGCTGGCAAATTATGAAATATTAATTTTTATAATCATAAAAAAAAATTAATATTCAATAATTTCCCATTTTTTATATAATTACAAATGTATTTTCGATTTTTTTAAAAACTTTTTTCTTTTTTCTTTTTCTAATTCTTACCTGTCTTATTATAAGTGTAGACACCCTGCCACCCTATACTCAAGACCCTCTTTAACACAGCCACCCCTGGTCAACGCCCAAAGCTTCAATCTTATGTATACCTTACCGCACCTGCCCGGTCGCGCTGATGCTGTTTAATCAGAATTTCAACCCGGTCCTCAGGATTGGCTTGGGCCTACAGCCAAAACACTGCTATATATATATATACACCCTGCACGCCACTCCCCACCCTTCAAAACCCCGCTCCACACTTCCGGTTCTTTGGGGGGCATCCGGTGGAAGTCCCCTTGGGGCCCCAACCCTTGGGGGGACCTTCCCGATAGCCCCCATGATGTCACATCCGGTGGGACACCCCCGCTAAGGACCTGGGGCCTGTTAAACACATCTACATCACTTCCGGGACAGGATTTTGCCCAGGCAGAACTTCCGGGGGAAGCCCCAGGTGGCCACGCCCAGGATATGACGTCATAGGGACCGGATATCCCGCCCTAAAGGGGCGTGGAAAGCTGTCAAGGCTTGTTTGATGAGGAAAGGTATCATTGTATACTACTATCATGATATTGATATATGGATAGCTCAGGGGCAACATGCTCGCCTTGGAAGCAAGACGACACTGCGCACCACAGGTTCGATTGCCCAGGTCCGCGCTTAGAAACCTCTGGGTATTAAGCCTGTTATAAATAACCTATCATATCATATCATGAAGTGTACTTTGGAACAAAGTCTGCCCAGCAATGTCTCCTGCAATTGGAGAGGTGTGGCAGCCAGTAGGGCACAGTGTTACTGAATCCTCCTCCTACCGTACCCCCTCCTGTTCAATTTTCTACCCAAGGAGTCAGCACTATTCTTTATCAATCCCTGTTCAGTGTCCTCCCCAGGTTTCCTCGTCACACCTTGATCGTCTCACCTATCAGCCCACTCTACATGCCTCCACTAGGGCTGGCACTACCTTAAGGCAAAACGAGCTGTTGCGTATGCCTCCACCAGCAGCAGGGCACATGGAGGTGCAATCTTGGCCCCAGAAAGCTTTCATCTGACCACATTGGAAGGGAGGGTGGTGACAAATGGCAGTTTGCTTTGAGACACATTCATCCCTACACCTGCCCCATTGCTCCCTTTCAGTTTCCACTCCCCGTCATCTCAGCCTTGACTAGATCACTTTAAGCATGCCAATTTCTGCCCCATATCCCAGAAATGTACTGCACCCATCAATTCATCCACAGTCCCCCTCTGGTGACTTGTCTTATCCACCCTTCAGCACTGTGTCACCGTTGTCCTCGCCACCCTTTTCACCAATGAGGAAACAGAGCAGATAATGAAGGTTACTAATTCCACCAGTGGTTTGTGCCTTGCGATTTGTTGAGGTACTGCAGCAAATGGAGCCGAGTGGCTACCTGCTCTAGAGTCACTTCTTATTTATAGCCCTAGGGATGCAGGCAGTGGGGGACATGCTTAAGGAGTGTCTGACATCTTCTTTAACCAAAGTGAAAGGTAAGCACAGGGCATTCCAGAACTGGGAGTCCCCTTTGCATACAACTAAGGATCTTGAGTCCTTCTAAGCTCGTCCCAACTTGAGCATTTCCAGCAATCTCAAACTTCACCGTTAACACCCATTGAGATTATCAAATGCCCCTGAGGGGGCTTTGTATGACACTGTCTGCAACCATTTCTGCAAATGTTGCACCAGGAGACTAAAATGGCCGAACCAATTAGAGGAACCTGTTCTATTGATCCAACAACGTTGAAGCCTGCTTTGACCTCCGCAGTACTTGACCAATGTGGGTGCATTATTTACACTATTCTGTGCAAGCCAGTCCAAATATGTCGTAACCAGCTGATCTGCAACTAGCTCCTGCTTAGGTCAACTGAGTTCCAGAATAGTTTTAGTACTAAGAAAACTTTTTTCCAATGTGCTCTGCATTTACCATTCCCTTCTGATCATTGTTCAGTTCCTGAAAGTGGTGCTGTTAAAATTACTTTTTCCTGAGCATTTAAAAAAATAATCTTTTTAGCCACATTTTGCAAAAGGCAAACAAGATAATTACAGAGGTTTTTTTTTTTTCTTCAAACGCTCACTTATCCCCACTCAATTCCTTATGAAACTGTTGAATGCACATTGATTCAGTTGTCTAGTTTTCTGCACCAACTGAGGGCGAAATGCACGTTACATGACAGGGATCTAATTGAGGGTTGCCCTGCAGTGCAGTGGCGGAGGCAGCTTTTGGTGCCAGTGTGCGGATAGCTCCTGAAGGGGAACCAAGCTTTCTAAACGATTTATGGGTAAGCAAGCCCTCGTGGGTTGGTGAATGTTTTCAGTAGAGGCTTCTAAATTATTCCTCAAATTAGAGCTATAGACCGAGCATAGCGAGGGAACCCCCACAAATTAAGTTTGGTTCGGGGGAATTCTACCCCTGAGAATTACTTTTAAAACAAATGTTTAGCACACTTTTTTTTGTTGCAAAGAATGAGTTAAAAAGCAATACAATTTACAGTTGGTTCTCTAGAGTAACACAAGAAAAAAATCAAGTAAGTGCCGAGTCACCACGCGTACACTACATAGCAGCACTTTATACTATTTTCAAAAGGCTGCAGCCGCAATGTATCTATGCCAGTAATGGCCAGTGACAATCACATGCATGAGTCTGCTGCCACAATCTACGTGTGCCAGTAACAGCCCATTTCATGCAAGAAGCGCTTCAGCTATGATTCGAAGTGACCATTACTGGCATAGATAGGTTGTGGCAGTAGCGTCATGCATGTGATTTAAAGTGACAATTGCTGGCATTGATAGAACGACAGATCTATGCCAGCAATTGTCACTTTAAATCCAGCAGCAGCTGGTGAATTTTTTACTTGTAGTGGTATAAATATGTCCACCAAATATGCCAGATCGACAGAGCATAGAGAGGGAGCCCAAACCAACCTAGGGCGTTGGGGGTGTTTTCTCCCTCGGAGATTGTCTTTCAAATATTGGGTTAAAATGGTGCATTATACAGCACAACGCATTTCCATAATGATTTCGCCCACAAAATATGCCAGTAAAAAACATTTTCCACATTTTCACACGGACTGTGTCTGTTAAGATGGATTACTAAACCCTGACATGGTGGGCAGAAGTTTAGGAGGCCACTCTTGGTTTAGTGAAAGAGGGGAACCTTCTGGACAAGCCAGACCAATCTAGGCAGCTTGGCAGGTGGTCAAGACAAAGTCTCAGGAAGGGTGAGAGTGATCAAAAGTTTACAATGAGCACACACAGTAACGAGCCACAATTTACTCTTAGACAAGTGTATATGAAAAATATCTAAGCATGTATTTTATGACAAGACCGGAGGCGAGCATTATGCTTTTACTTCTTCTCAACAGCAATTCAAAACTTTACTCTTTAAACTGCTTTTTTTTTAATGAAAGTATGCCCAACTGGCTTAAAAAATGAAAACAAACAAAACATTGTACATCTGAACTGCATCACCCAAGAGTCTTAGAGGCTCTGTGGTCCCTAGCCTCAGTTCAGTCCTCCAATGAGAGCCCTTTCGTAAGTATAAATCTCTGTGTCATTAGGTACTTTCCTCTTCTTTTTTCGCTGGCTCGACAGCTAAGTACCCTTTCTGTATTTGCAACATTTAAGTGTTATCACGTGTGCAAGGTTTCATATCTATGCGCGCGAGTAGGAAAGGTAGATTATACTTCGCGCAGCATTATAGTGTATGCGCATAGATTTATTAATTGAGCGCAAGCGATTTCCTTTGCGGGATCGTGGTAAGGAGCGAATAGTGTTTACCAGCTCCTTCAGAGCGTGTTGTGAGGGAATGGGAATCCTGCGAGTGACTTCGCTCGCTTCAGGGGGCCCATTCCCTCTCAGGAAAGTGGCACGCATTACAGCGTTACTCTCATTCACGGCAGTCACAATGACAGCTCAGTAGGAGCGTTCTGCGCATGCGCGAGTGGCTTCTCTCCTCCGAGAACGTTCCTTACTCTAAAGTAACGGCTCGCATACAGCTCCAGAGTGTGAAGGGACCCGTTCCCAGTGAAAGCACAATCACGCGTGATTAAGAGGCTTATAAAAAAAATATATACACTTCATTTTAGCACTCTGCCAATTGACATCCAGGCAGTCAGGTCAGTTGCAGGACCTACAGAGCGCCAGAACCCGTTCCTCACTGTCAGGCAGAGATGTCCTGTGATGGGGGAGATATGTACTGGGAGGAGTACAGCGATCAGGAACAGGAGCTGCAAGAGGAGGAAATAGACCTCTCTCAAAGCTTTAAGAAGGTTTTGGGAGATTCCCTAGTTAGAGCAGTTGCTCAAGGAGTCCAGCCTATACAGGACAGGCTTCAGGTCCTGGAAAGCATGTTGGGCACTAAAGGTGGCAGAGAGGAAGATCCAGGAGAGGGGACCTCCACTATCAAGCCTCTACAAGATCATCAAAGGGGGTGTAAAGCAGCCCAGAGGAGGAAGCACTCTTCTACCCCCCGGGCTTAGATATGGGGAAGAGAGAGAAGCCCCAGGAGGCAGCTGACTCCTTTAACAGGCGTTCCATGCTAGATCAGCAGTGCCCTGCCTTGTACCCCCTACCCTAGGGGTGACAAACATAGGTGACGCGCCTTCCTCCTCAGACGAATACGACCCAGATGAGCAAGAGGAGTAGGAGAGAAGTTTGTCAGGAGGTAGTACGGGGAAGGAGGAGAGTGAGACTGACGGAGAAAAAAGCCAGCTTGGTGGAGAGTACCCCGAGGAGGACATGTCAGATATGTTTGAGCCAGAGGCCATTAGGCACTCTAGATCCACGGACTGGATCCCATCCCCCAAAGTAGCGCTATACATGTCCCAGAAAATAAGGAAACTGCTGGAGAAGAAAACTAGGATTAGACTAAGGTCAGAGTGTCCCAGACCAGAGCTCTTGGGGAAAGTGGCGGAGACCCCGGAGCTCGACCCCAAAATGTTGACTTTCGTCACCAAGGCTGGGAAGGATGCTAGAAGAGGGATGGACCGTGCATGGCGATACTGCCAAGATAAAATATTGGACCTAACAGGCCCCATAGCTAAAATTATGGACCTCGCTGAGAGGGCAAAGGACACCGGAGTGCCGGTGGACCTGTACATTCTGGCAGGGTGGGCTCATGTGTCTCCTAGGTAATGCGAATACCGCCATCTCGGCCGAGAGACGTAGGTCCATGCTTTTAAAGATAGACAACAAGCTAGGGGACCTAGCCTCGTATGAGGCAGGAGAGGGAGCACAAGGCCTACTCTTCAGCGACATATTCGTCAAAGAGATGAATAAGTTTGTAGGGACATATACGGCGCTAGAGAAGGTGCAGGCATCAATTAGGAAAGTGCTCCCAACTCGAGTTTTTGCAGGGACCGGCCGTTACAGGGGCCGCTTGGCCAGCCGCCTTAATTCCAGCAGTAGACCCCAAGGGCCTAGGGCCCAATACTGGGAGTCGCGCCAGCAAGACGCGTTCTTCCCGAGCAGAGGCAGAGGTTTCAGAGGGCGCCCTGGAAGAGGATACTTCAGGCAGCAGAATAATTCTACAGGTGACAAAGAGCGCAGCGAGTTATCCCCTGGTGGGAGGGAGGACATTGCTTTTCATAGACGACTGGCGCAAATTATCAGCAGACGTTTGGGTGCTTCAAACGGCTCAGGGATTTCACCTGGATTTCATAGAGGGGCCAATTCAGTCTCAACCCCCTCAGCGCATGTGTTCCTCAGAGGAAGAGTTAGCACTTTTAGATGCAGTTAGGAGCGCTGGCGCGAAAACAGGTGATAGAAAGTGCCCAGCCCCACTCAGGTTTCTTGAGCAACATGTTTTTGGTCCATCGCAAAGGAAAGGTGAGACCAGTCATCAACTTAAAGGAACTGAACAGTTGGCTAGTTTACAGACATTTCAAGATGGAGGGAATACACTTATTAGCGGACCTCCTGCGGAAGAACGATTGGCTAGCGCGGCTAGACTTGAAGGATGCATACCTCACGATACCCATAGCTCCTTTATACCGTCGTTTCCTCCGATTCGAATGGAAAAAGGAAATATGGCAGTTCAAGACGCTGCCCTTCGGGTTAGCGTCGGCACCTTGGGCCTTCACAAAACTGAAGACCCCTAGCCTCCGCAATGAGAGAACAGGGAATAAGGATGATCATATATCTGGACGACATCCTTCTCATGGCGGAGGACAGGGAGAGACTTCAGAGGCAAGTTCAGTGGGCGACTGCCTTCATCTCGAGTCTAGGCTTCTTGATCAGCGAAGAAAAGTCGGAGCTGGTTTCATGCAAGAAACTGGAATTTCTAGGTTTCACCATAGAAACGAAGCAGGCCACTCTAGCCCTCCCGCCCTCCAAAATAAGATCCATCAAGAAGGACCTGAAGACAGCCCTAGGGAAACAGTTTATTTCACTTCGGAATCTAGCCAGGATAGTGGGGCTTCTTGCGGCCTCGATTCAGGGTATTTTCCCAGGCCTTTGCACTATCGAGCCCTTCAGAGGCTCAAGATCAGGTACCTTCAGAAAGGATGGAGATACCATCATCTGGTCCTGTTAGACGAGGACAGCAAAACAGAGCTCCGATGGGGACTGCACAATATGGAAGCATGGAACAGCACAGTCATCTTCGGAGATCTGCCAGAGCTCATAGTAGAGTCAGACGCCAGCAAGTCAGACTGGGGACCCAAGTCCGGACACACAGAGACAGGAGGGAAGTGGTCCCTAAAAGAGCTAGATCTGCACATCAACTGTTTGGAGTTGCTAGCGGGATTGTTTGCAGTAAAAGCCTTCTCCAAGGACAAGGCGCAGTGCTGCATTCTGTTACGCATGGACAATATATCCGCAGTGAGATATATCAACAAGCTGGGAGGAACAAAGTCCAAAATGTTAGCGGAGATTGCCAAAGATTTCTGGCACTTCTGTCTGAACAGGAGCATATCGGTCAAAGCAGAATATCTTCCGGGAGCGAAGAATACTGTGGCCGACTGGAATTCCCACTACCTCATAGATTCAAGCGACTGGAGACTACACGAATCAGTCTTCAACAGACTACAGCACAAATGGGGTCAGTTTCATACAGATCTGTTTGCCTCCAGGCCAAATACACACCTGCCAAACTACTGCAGTTGGAGGTTAGATCTGGAAGCACGGGGGATGGACGCGTTCCTACAAATTTGGGGTCCCCACGTCCATTATGCCTTTTCCCCCTTTGCGATGATAGCCAGAGCGCTAGCGAAAGTGCGCAGGGACAAGGCCAAGTTAGTTATAGTAACTCCGGAGTGGAGATCTCAAGCTTGGTTCCCGATTCTGATGAAACTTTCCACGGATTTCCCTCAGAGGATCTCATACTGAGAGGATCTCCTCTTAGACCCAGCAGGAGCTCCCCACCCTCTGATTCTTAATCAGAACCCAACTCTTCTGGCCTGCAGAATTTCAGGCGAAGATGGTGCTTGCCGGGCAGAAGAAGCTACGGAGCTCATCAAAGTATCATGGGCTCCCTCGACAATCAGGAGCTATAATTCTGCTTGGCAAGCCTGGGAATTATGGTGCAGGGAAAGGAGTTTTCCTCCCATTTCAGCCCCTATAACTCAAGTCATAAACTTCCTAGCGTCTCTTAGTGCAGAAGGGAAAGCATTCAGAACAATAGGGGTGTATAGGTCGGCCATTTCGGCGGGCCACGAGTTGGTGGACGGAGCACCAGCGGGAGAGAACCCAGCGGTGGTAAGACTTCTCAAAGGTATTAAAGTGAGCAAGCCGATGTTACCTAGGTACTCAGTCCTGTGGGACGTTACGAAAGTGATACACCTGTTTGAGCAATGGCCAAAGAACGATTTCTTGTCAGAAAAACAACTGCCTGGGAAGTTAGCTACTTTACTATGCCTAGTCTCGTGGAGACGGATTTCAGATGTAAAAGCCCTCGAGATAGACCGAAAGAGAGGGGGTGGCATTCAACATAGCGCAGCGTACTAAGACCAACTCCAGAATGATGACTTACCCTATTTTCCAGATAACAGCAACCTCTGTATGGTGCAATGCATAAAGCGATATGAGGCAGTTACAGCTGCGATAAGACCTGCAGTAGTGACTCAACTGCTTATTGCGCGTAGAACACCTTACAAGGCGGTAGCTCCAGCTACTATAGCGAGATGGGTGAAAGAAATTATGGAATTAGCAGGAATAGACATATCTGTTTTTGGAGCTCATTCAGCCAGAGGGGCCATGGCTTCCGGAGCTTTTGCAGTGGGAGTTCCGCTGCAGGAGATCATGAAAGCTGCAGATTGGTCCAGTGACTCAGTGTTCAGGATGTTCTATTTTAAGCCGTTCACGAATATCACAGCAGCATTGATGCAAAGCTTTGAACAAGCATATTGCTCGCCTCCGGTCTTGTCATAGAATAAAGATTGCCCATGCGCCAAGCGCAGGAAGTCTTGATTCTATTAAAGACACAGAGGCGAGCATTATCCCTCCCTAGAGAATTCAAGATTGTAAATAATGTTGTACTGCATTATTATGATTGAGATCTTGAGAAGAATTCCCAACCCTAACGATTCTGATTTTCTCTTTGACCATAGGAGAAGAGCAGAAGAGTAATTGGGAATGATAGAAAGTCAAGAGGGCTAGACCTTGCAGAGTAGCAGAGAAAAGACAAGTGTTTTAAAGCTGGATTTGTTAGTCAATTTCAGAAAGTTAAGCAGCGAGAGAAGAAAAAAGAAGAGGAAAGTACCTAAGGACACCAAGACTTATACTTACCAAAGGGCTCTCATTGAAGGACTGAACTGAGGCTAGGGACTACAGAGCCTCGAAGACTCTTGGATGATGCCGTTCAGATGTACCATGTTTTGTTTGTTTTCATTTTTTAAGCCAGTTGGGCATACTTTCATTTAAAAAAAAAAACACAGTTTAAAGAGTAAAGTTTTGAATTGCTGTTGAGCAGTGATTAAAGAAGTAAAAGCATAATGCTCGCCTCGTGTCTTTAATAGAATCAAGACTTCCTGCGCTTGGCACATGGGCAATATTTATTGTTGGCCGGACCAATAGACACAAGTAAACTTTAGTTATATCAAAACAGTTATCACACAAAATCCTTATACTAAACATATATACATTACGTTTCCTAATGCGACACAGCAGTAAAACACATCCACAACCTGCAAAGAGAGGTTTGAGTTAACACACTAGGAGCATTAGACAATTCTTCAGAGTCATTCCCTAACTTTCGAGTCCAGTCCTAAGAAGAGGGGAGTCTTGTGCTCAACACTACAGTTGTGCATACAAATGCTTGATCGCGCCGGCAGAACAAAAAGCAGGTCTTCTTGGGAGGGCTGTAGCAAGTCGGGAAGGGGCTTGAGGCAATGAAGAATTAGTTCCCACTATTCGAGTAGGATCTGTACTTGGCGGCAGAGCAGTTTCAAAAGGTGGGAATAGCTACAGAGCACAGACTAACCCAGCCAAGATCTAATACCGTTTTAAGGCATATCTGGCGTAAGAGTAATTGGTTGTGCCAGGGGGGTCACAGTAAGTGATGCAAGTACTCACCGACCTTCGGCACAGTCCGGACCATACTTTGCCGGTTCAGTCGAGGTCACTAGTAGGTTAGAGTCCTGCAGTTTCCCAGCTCTCAGCAGCTGCGGGATAGAACGATCGTCTGTGATGGAACAGTTGCCTTTTCTCAGCTTCCGAAGGAGGTATGAAGAAAATTCCGGTGCAGCAGGCTTCAGGGCACAGGAGAGCAGGACAGCAAGGCACCTACAGTGATTGTCATCAACAGGTAGTGACGCACTCTCCTAATTCGGGACCTAGAGGAGCTCGGCCTTTCAAATTTGGCAGGAGAGGGCACAGGACCACAAGCAAGCAATGTCCCAGGTCTCAGGCTTCCACTCAAGACAGAGGCGACTCTGTGGGATACCCTGAGGTGGAGCTGGACAGTCCACTGGATGGCTCATGAACACTTCAGAAGGGGCTTGTTCGGTGGGTAAGCAGGGGGCGCCGAGAGTAGTTGTTCCCACTACTCCAAAGGGGCGAAGCACCTCAGCAGGCCTTCTTGATCGATGAAGGAAACAGGGGATCTGACGGGACAGTAGAGTGTGAAGGGTGCCAAAACCTTCCACAGCATCTCCGATGTTTCACAAGTCTGTTTCTTTGTGCAGGATACTTGGCTCCTTCTGTAGTTCAGGGAGAACTAAGGTGATCGACCTGCAGTAGATGCAGAACCCCTTCTCTTATCCAAGATTAGCTTTGTGCTAAATCGAGGACTTCCAATCGAAGATATGCTCTCATGAAGGCATCCCTGTCGTGGACCAATCATGGTCCATGGTGGTCATTCAGACGTCCTGACACCAGTAGGGTGGATTGGGACCAGACAGTCCCAACCTGCTTCCTGGGCACACACAGGTGAAAAGAGATCGGTTTTCACGTAAGGCTGCTTGCTCAAATAAGGGAAACCCGGCTTACTCGACCTGGGTGAAGGCAAGGCACAAAATAGCCATGGGACAGCATGAAAGACTTTGTGGCTCAGCCATTTTCGGACCTGGCCACAGTCTTGAACCAAATGTGTTAAATGCAATATGATTCCGTAAAAAGAAGTAAAACACTTCTAAAAAGTTGTAATTTCACCAACAAAAACAAACAAAAAAATCCTTTGAGGGTGTATAGGGCCATAAAACAAAAAGGACCCCAGCGCACGGTACTGCAAGGTACATTGTGCACTGTTAAAAAGTTGCCAAGAAATGGCAACATAGTGAAAGACTAAGGGAAACATAGTTTCTCAGTACTGACAGTCTGAAGGATGTGTCAGTTTCCCCATAACAAGTGAGCAAATGCCCAGGGAAGCGCAGCTGAAGTCTGTGCTCTACCGGCAAAAGTCAGGATAGGATAGCCAAACAAAAGCAAAAGGTTTGGGGGTGCACAAATGGGGGGAAGATTACACACTGATGAAATCCTGCCTAACACTTGCCCCTCCTAGACCAAGGACAGGGGGAACTAATCTTCCCCTGGATGGGCCTCATGTTCAGGTCGGTTAAACATTCTGGACAACCCATCAGCATTGTTATGTTGGACTCCTGGCCTTTGGTCAATGGTGAAGTCAAACCCTTGTAGGGTTATGGACCACCTGAGCAACTTTGTATTCTCTTCCTTCATGTTCGTTAGCCACTTTAAGGACTTATGGTCAGTTTGCACAGTGAAGTGTGTCCCATAGAGGTAGGGATTCAGCTTCATTAGTGCCCACACAACAGAGAAACATTATTTCTCCAGTGGACCTCCTGAGCGCTCCGTCCTTAAACTGGCAACTAATGAATCCAGTCAGGTGTTCCTTGCCTTTCTCATCCATCTGTGATAGTATAGCACCTATCCCATTGTCAGAGGCATCTGTCTGCACAATAAAAGCATGTTTGTAGCCAGGGGCCCTGAATACAGGGGCCTGGCACAGGGAGTCTTTTAAGCCATTGACGACCTTCTCACACTCCTCAGATCAAGAGACCTTCTTCGGCTTCTTTGGAGTAGTGAGCAGTCAGTGGGGCAGCCATGGTGACATAAAATGGCGATAGCACCCAGAGAGACATTACAAGGCTCTTACTTTGGTTTGAGTAGTGGGGGTAGGGTAGTCTTGTACTGCTTGCACAATTCTTGGTAGAGTCTGAATACTCCCTCCACAATACTTCATGCCCAAGGTAGACCACAGATCCTTGACCAATCTGGCACTTGCTGTCCTTTATGGTTAAGTGTGTCGTCTGAAAAGCCTGTAACATAATTCTAAGGTGTTCCTCATGTTCCTCCGAGCTGGCACTGAAGTTTGCTATATCATCTAGATAGGCTAAGCAGAATTCATCCATCCCATTTAGAACATGGTTTACAAGCCTCTGAAAAGTGGCAGGTGCATTTTTCAACCCAAAGGGCATTACCCTCAACTGTTAAAGGCCTTCTGGAGTTGAAGATACTGTCTTCTCCTTGGCATGCTCTGCTACGGCTATTTGCCAATACCCTGCAGTGAGGCCAAAGGTGCTGAGGTACTTGGAGGCATCCAAGGTATCCACCAGCTCATC
Organism: Ambystoma mexicanum; assembly: GCF_040938575.1. NCBI lineage: Eukaryota > Metazoa > Chordata > Amphibia > Caudata > Ambystomatidae > Ambystoma > Ambystoma mexicanum. Next base: position 154,762,619 of record NC_090941.1, on the reverse strand, counting down.
AGTTCTAGGTAGGGGGTGAGCATCTGTCCTGGTGACAGCATTCAGAGCCCTGTAATCCACATACAACCTGAGTTCAGAAGTACCAGCTTTTGGTGCTAGAATCACAGGCCTGGACCATGGACTACTGGAAGGCTCAATCACTCCCAGATCCAACATCTTATTGACCTCAGCCTTGATGTAGGATCTCACCTTATCTGACATTCATTAACCCCTACTTTTGGTAGGTACACTATCTCCAGTGTGCCAAACCTGGTGTCAGCAAGAACAAGGAGAACTGCCTCAGCAAAGTTATTACTTACCCTTGTTGGTCAGAAGTCAGGTGATGGTCCACTTGGACAACCTCAATGGAGCCATCTGAAGGACCATTCTGGAATAAGTCAGGGATAGGTTCTGATTCCTCCTTTTCTATATCTGATGCCAGCAGCAATGCAGATATTTCAACCCTAGGGATAAAAGCCTTCAGTCTATTTATGGGAAATGCTTTTGGGGCCTGTCTAGGCCTTATAAGGTCCACCGAATAGTTAACCTTATTCAGCTGCTCCACAACTGTGTAAGGGCCTGACCATTTATCCTGTAGGGCTCAAGGCCTTATTGGGTTCATGATCAGTACTTCTTGGCTGGGGTAAAGTGCACAAGTGAAGCTTTCTGGTCATACCAATGTTTGACCAAAGCTTGACCAGTCTTCAACTTGTCACTGGCCTGAACCATCAGGAGGACCATTCTGTTCCTTAGCCCCAGCACATAGTCTACTAGATTGGTAGTTACAGGAGGAGTGGGGAGCTCCCACCCTTCCTTGTCTATGACCAGTGGTCCCCTTAAAGGGTAACCAAAAAGAAGCTCAAAAGGGCTGAAGGCAACCCCCTCTTGAGGTACCTCTCTGTAAGCAAAGTGTAAGCGTGGTAACAGGAGATCCCATTTTCTCCTTTGGGGTTCTTCCAGAGCCCAAATCATGCCATTAAACCTCTCAACTAAGCCATTTGTTTGTATATGATAAGCAGATGAAAACGTATAAGTGACTCCACACTCCTCCCACATGACGTGCATACACTTGGACATAAAGTTGCTGCCTCTGTCAGAAACAACTTCTTTAGGGAAGCCAACCATAGTAAATATGCCAAGTAAAGCTTTAGCAACTGACTTGGCAGTCATTGGGCCTCATTACAAGTATGCCGATCCGGAAATCGCATTGCCGGTATATCTGTACCGGCACCTTTTTCTGAACCAGTGTAGTCCGAGTGCGATGCCAGTAACACAAGCAACCCACTGCATCCGGCAACACCATTGCCGGTATCTGTGGAGGAGCCGTACCTGAGATACCTGCATGGCGTAAGTAAGTGCACATTCTGAGGTGCACAGACACGCAATCATGGCATGTACACAGGTGGACCCAATGGGCTGTGGCACAGCACAGAAGGACCGCTACCACACCCCACACCCCTTCCAACACCACAATGCTAGCAGTAGCTGTAACAGTACTGGAGCTGGAGGCCATGCCTGCAGAGCTATTAATTGAAGAGGTAATGAGGCGAAGGATGCAGTAGAGGCGCTTGAGGAGAAGGAGGGCTATTGTGGCTCAGCAAAATCACAATGTCCAGCAGGTTGCAGGCAGCCACCCATCCCTCCCTCGCATAAAGGCCACACCATTCAACCTCACCCCCGCTCAGATCCATACCCTGTACCGGCTAGACAGGGACACCATCACCACAATAGCGGACCTGATACATGATGACCTGGTGAGCTTCATTAATATCCGCACAGCCACCCCCCCTTGCTGAAAGTAGTGTCTGTGCTACACTTTATTGCCACAGGCACATACCAGCACACAGTTGGGCAGGTGGATGGGATCTCGCAACCCTGTTTCTCCCATGTGCTCTTCCAGGTGCTTGATGCACTCCTCTGCCACGTACGAGACCACATCAGCTTACCCCGCACTGCTGACAAGGTGAATGGGACAAAAATAGCCTTTCAAGCCCTTGCAGGCATGCCCAATGTCATTGGTGCCGAGGACCGCACACCTGTGGAGCTGGTGGCCAGGCATGCTGTGGAGGTAGTGTACCGCAACAGGAAGCTGTTCCATACACTGAACATACAGATGGTGTGTGATTCCCTCCACCTCATCGCCCATTGCTGTGCAAGATTTCCTGGGTCAACACGTGACTCCATGGTGCTGCGGAACTCCACGCTGCCTCAGTACATGGCACAACACGCTAGACATCATACATGGCTGCTCGATGAGTCTAACTACAAGGCTATGTGCAGTGTTGAATTGGGGGGGGGAGCAGTAACCAGCATGCTGCTGGGTGAGTTCAACTATAAGGCCATGTGCAGTATTGAATTGGGGTTGGGGCAGTAACCAGCATTGCATACCTGGCTGCTGGGTGAGTCCAGCTACAAGGCCATGTGCAGTGGTGACTTATGGCCCAGTATGACTCCCATGACCAGTGGATGTGCACACTGCATGCATTAATCCATCATTACTACTACTTCATCCTTCTGAATCAATTACCAAACCTCTGTGAAAGTGCACAGAGGCTGCATAGGGCGTTAAGTCGAAGGTAAATGAAGAATAGCAAGGTACATTCTTACCCACAATTGTCAAACCAGTAAACTGCAAACATTGATGGGGACATGACCCTACACAGCGTTGTGAGTGCATGAAATGTGCAAGTGTGTAGGTGTAACTCAAGGTGCAACACAGTAGTAGCATTCCAGAGTGCAAGGCTTTGACAGCTGTCTCTCCATGCATGAAAAATATACATAACTACATCTATTTCATACAGCGACAACGTAAAAACTACATGTACCAGAATGCACCACACCATAGTGACAACAACAAGCAAAAACAGAGTCAAGCAAACTCATGATGCACAGCCACAGAATGCAGAGGCTACCACCCGCAAACAAATGTAGGTTGTAAAAAAAAATTGGAAAGGTACAGTTTGCCTGTGAGTACCGGTTACATGTCTTCATAACAGATTCTTTTAAATTCAATGCTTTTAGACCAAAACTTGCAAAATGAAAAAACACTGAACGATTTTTCCTCTCTGATATATGATTTTTAGAGGGGTTCCTCCCCCAACCACCGTTTCCTACCCGTCAATACCCTCCCCCACCCTTTTCGAAATATTTAATCCTTTACCACACACACACACTTATTATCAATATGTGTTTTTGTCATATGAGTTATGACATAAAAGCATGTCTATATAAAGGTTTCGTAATGAAGACTGCATACTGTTAGTACCACAAAATTACACTTCAATATCATTTAAATGCTAAGAGTACCGTGGTACATGGACATATAGTTGAATTTCATTTGTAAAACATTACTGACATTTACATTAATTTCACGTGTGTCAGTTGTACGAAAAGTGTTAGAGGTCATGTTGTCTGTGAATGGTCCATGTGAATGCAACTGCACAAGACACATCCCACATGCATTCTGACAAAGTGCCCTTCTGGCACACGAAAATGAATAAATGCTAGCTAAACTCAATTTTACTTGTGCATGTTTGAACACTATACAGCCTGTGTCAACATATGACCAGGAAATTGACATGTACACTTTCTGTTGCTCCCATGCAGGTGTTGCTGGGTATCCCCTGATGCCATGGTTAATGACTCCCGTCAGGCAACCCCACAACATCCACGAGCAGGCATACAACCGTGCCCATGTACGTACTCGCTGCACCACTGAGCAGAATTTTGGCCTGTTGAAGGCCAGGTTCTGCTGCCTCAGCAGATCGGGGGAGCGCTGATGTACAGCCCTGAAAAGGTTGGGAAAACTGTGCTTGCATGTGCCATGTTGTACAACATGTGCATCGGACGCAACGTCCCCCTACCCCCAACATGGACATGCTGCCACCAGAGGCTGAGGACGACACTGATGATGAGGAGGCTATTGAACAGCGCCGTGATGGCAGGTATGGACGTGTCACATGTGGGGACCTTATCGACCACTACCTTTGAGCACCTGTTACATACACAGCACAGGACATTGAGCACACTGGGCACTGTACATGAACAAATGCACTCACACTGAAAGATCAATGTCCAGTCATGATTTCTTTTTCAACACCAAATATATTGTGACAAAAGCAATTATTTACATTAGTGAAAAGCCTTAACTCCCTCTACTATCCCACCCAACTATCCTTCCCCACAGCCCCTCCCCAACTATTCCCACACCCCCTCCCCAACTATACCCAAACCCCCTCCCCAACTATCTGTCAAGACCTGAGCTCCACCAAGTTAGTTATACCTCTGTTCCCAAGCACCAGTCAGAGAGATAATAATAACTCGCTGACCGATTATTGAGACCACAGGTGGTAGGGACAGGAACACCGGATCCCGGGTGGCTGCAAGAGAAGGATAGGGTTAGTCAAGAAAATGCAACAAGTACAAATGTTGTAGCACTAGAAAGGCTGAGGAGACCTACCTGTGGGAAGACCAATGTTAGCTTTCCACCTAGATGTCGCTCCCTGGGAATGGAAGAGGTGGAATAACTCTACCAGGGCCACCTATGGGTTCTTTTCTTGGTTTGCAAGACTTGAGTACGAGGTAGATTCAGAACAGGTAATAGAGGGGTCCTGTGGGTCATAAGAGTCCAGAAAAGTTCCTAGTTCAGCAAACTCCAAAGGGGCAAACAAAGCAGTCCAAATTCCAAGTCCAGAGTTCAAAGCCGTATAGAAAAACAAGCCAAGTTTTCCAAATCCAAAAGGGTAATCCAAAGCAGTCCAAGATCCAAAAAACAGATTCCAAAGTTCTAAAATACCAGAAAGCAGTTCAGCAGCAGTAAATGGCAACGCGCCGCAAAAACAGCTGAGAAGCGTTTGACTAAGTGTGGGTATTATTTGTATGGTGTATTTCGTGGTCATATGGTCTGCCTAGACTTGCCCCTGGCTCGCATCACGTGACCCGCGCATAAGCCTAGTTTGTAAATACTACACGCATGGTCAAGTGATCGGCCGGGATGCAGGGAGGTCCAACGGGACCATAAGCGCTATGGTTGCCCCCATCCGTGTCGGCGCCATGGACGCTGTGATGCTGGAGCCGCTGGAGCCACCGTACGGCGCCGAGCCGTTGCAGGCAACAGTGGACCATGGGCACCATGGCCCGGCGATCCCCGAAGGCAGGTGGCACTCCTGCCGACGTTGGGCCGGGCCACCCGTGCCCCGCCGCTGCAAGGTAGGTGTGGGCGGGATCGGGACAGACTGCTGCATGACACTATCCCTCCCCACACCCCGTCCCCAACTATTCCCACACCCCCTCCCCAACTATCCCTCTCACAGCCCCTCCCCAACTATTCCTCCCCACAATCACCCAATCAGCATCCTATGTCTGTCCTCTTTTAGGATCAGGGGTGCGCCCTGCTGCTGGGTGAGTCAGCCGCTCTGATCGACGCCTTGGGCTGCTTGGAAGGGGACTTCCTGTAGCCGAACTTGTGGAGGGAGCCAGTGGCATGGAAATGTGCCTTTGGTACATGAAGGCCTGCACCAACACGGATATGGTCTCAACCAGGGAGGACATGACACTGTTCCCCTCCCTCACACGCTGTCCCAAATGCAGAATGGCACATGTGGCTCTGTCCTGTGACCGTGCTGACCTCCTGGTGCTGGCCTGAAGTCCCTCCCACATGAGCAGGGCCTCATGCAGGTGTTGTTGGGCCATTGACGCCAGGGATTCCTGCCGTGCCTCCATTCTGGACAGGCACCCCTCAATATCCCTGACCTTGCATGGGGGTTGGTGGCTCATTAGGCCCACGGGATTGAAGCCCTCATCCTCCTCATAGCTGTGGTCACTTTCAACACTTCTGACTCCACCGTCATCCCCAATGTCAGCTGGACCCCCTTCCGGAAGATGTGCAGGTGCCAATTGGTCGGGTGGTGGCTGGGGAGCAGGTGCAGTTGTGTCCTGGGTGGACGTGGTGGTGGTCCAGCGGCCGCGGCGTGGCCTGGTGGTCCTGGATGCGCTAGGCTGTCCATTCTCATTGGTAGATGATGTTCCTGTGGGGGTCAGAAATGCAGGGCATCAGTGATGGGTGGGAATTCATCAGACAGACATAAGTGCTAGTACTTTCCAATGGAAGTGCTGTGTCATGACATGGCGGTGGACATGGCCATGGCATGGTCCACACAATGTGTGGGTGCATGTGTGGTGTGCAAAAATGGTGTGTGCAGTGGCTGTTGCGTGGGGTACTGGTGTTTCCTGGTGTGGGTGTTATGGGTGTTCCACACAAGCTGTATGACATGGTATTGTGGCTGGTGATGATTTAGCATGATGGGCCCTGGTGGATGGGACGAGTGGGCCACGTGTATCATTGATGTGTGCATCTGGTCATTTTGTGGTGGAGCTACACGACACTGATGTGACTTTGGCTATGTGCTAGCACGGCTTTGACAACAGAGGTTGTGCTGTGTCAGTGGGATGTGTGTCGAATGCCTGCAGGTGCATCTTGTAAGGGCGATACAGGGGGCCTGTGTAAGTGTAAGTGGTGTATGTATGTGGTTTGCAAGCAATTTCTATGTGGATGTGTGCAACCAGGTTGAAAGGGGGTGGGCCACCAGCAGGGCTGTACTGGCGTTGGGTACAACATACTTGACATGTTTGCCTACTCAATTGTATACATGGTACAAGGTGTGTGATCTGACATTGGGTTTATGGGTACTCACCGGCCTCATCAGATGTTACACCTCCAGCCTCCGCTGCTCCTACTCCCTCAGTGGCCTTGAGTTGCAGGACGCTGCTGCATGTTTACTCCCATGGCTGCAGGTGGATGGGAGATGCAGGTCCGCCTCCTGGGGCCGTGCCCTGGGTGCGCTGTGCTGACAGGAGGCTCTGCACCCTGAGACATAGATCATCCCACCTTTAGTGGCAGTCTCAGACTGTTCTGAGGTTGTCCCGACCGCTGTGACCTTCCGGCCACCTCCTGCTAGGTGGCCTTTTTGCGCATTTGTGCTTGGCTCCGTAGGTCACTGCTGAACACTTCATCAGCATTTTTCACTAGCTTGTCCACCAGCATGTTTGGTCCAGCCTTGCTGAACCGTGGCTTGCGCCTCCGTGCTGCTGGTAGCCTTGACGACATGTCTCTTGTTGGTTATCAGTGCTTGGGATGTGGCTGTGATTCCTGTGTACTTAGGATTGCAATGGATTGTGTTTTGTTAATGGCCGCCAGTCTATGTCCTGTTCCGGCAATCACATTTCCGGTCACGGTAATACCGGCACTGGTTACAATGTGCCGGTAAATCCGGGTGCGCCGAGCCGGATTCGAAGTCAGCAGTACCGAGGGTGCCAGTGTGGGGTTTATTGAAGTGTGGTGGTATTACCGGCATGCCGGTGCAACCATTTCCGGCATGCCCGAATGCGCGTGCACGCTGACACGGAATCAACCGTAGATTCCAGCAGCAGTGCTACATAGAAACGGTAGCACCGGCATTCCGGTAATTAAGATTTATTTGCGGCATACTTGTAATGAGGCCCACTGTCTTTAATGGGATGGCTCCAGGATATATGGTGGCATGGTCGACCAGCACCATAATAAACCTATTGCCAGAGGATGTCTGAGGGTCAAGGGGACCAACAGTTCTGATCCCTACCCTTTCAAAAGGCACTCCAACTAGGTGAGGTTTCCCGCAGAGTTGGTTACCTCTCTTAATGCTTCCATTCTGTCCGATCTAAGACACTATGTTCATCATTCCCAAGTTGGCGAAGTTTATCTAGCATCGTTAGATATGACAAGTGCTTTTGATGGAGTGATATGATCTAGGCTCTGGCATGAAATGCTTTCTTTGGGTATTCCTTGCAAGTTGGTTCAGCTGATTGCTCTTTTGCACACTAAAACCTTGATTTGTGTTTGCCTGTCTGAGGATGGTGTTCTCTCTTCAGAGATACTTACATTTGCAGGTGTGAAACAGGGTTGTACCCTGGCACCTACGCTCTTTAACCTCTATATGTGCGATGCTGAGGGACTGTGGCAGGGTCCCTCCGTTGCACCAGCAAGGTTGGGGCGTGTTAGGTTGGAGTGGATGGCCTATGCGGACGATTCCATATTATTGGACACAACTCAGCGCGTTTTTAGAGCCAAGATGCAGCTTTTCATAGACTATGCCCAGGAAAACAATCTGTCACCTAATGCATCAAAGTCTAGGGTCCTTGTTTTTTCTCGTAAAACAAAGGACATATAATATGCTTGGACTATGGGACCTGACAGTATGCAGCAGGTCAAGACAGTAATCTATCTGGGATATCATTTGGCTAACAGGGTCAGTATTGAATACTGGAAATCCATCTTGAATGATAAAGCTAGGAAACTTATTGCTCAAATGAAGTTTTTAAAGTAGAGAGTGTGTACGTTTTCCATGCTTCACCTGAGGCGTTTCTTTTTAGCTAAATTTGAAGGAATCATCCTGTATGGTCTTGACCTCTCCCATAATATGGGGGACTTTTTAAATATTATTCAGGGAAGACTTTGGAAGGACGTTCTTAGCATTTCTATGACTATTCCAAATGTCATTATTAGACACGAGCTGTGTCTTGTCATTAAAGGCAAGGTACGTTTGGAGACAGCTCTCCTTTTTTAGAAGAATAATTGCTCCTCCTAATAATTCCCTCTATTGCACTACAACTGAAACACTGGACCTTTTCCTATCTCTCGTATCATCAATCCAGTGGCCATGGAATTGAAGTTACCTGCATGTTATCGGATACATCCTGTTTTTCATGTCTCCCTTTGAAAACCTACTTCCTTGTTTCAGGTGTACCCCTGGACATTGTCCCTAGCCCATCCGGCTGTGGGTTCTCAGAATGAGTATGAAATTCAGGACATTGTGGACTCCTGTTTTTGGGGTCATTCTTTGCAATATCTGATCCATTGGAAAGGCTATGGTGTGGCGGAGAGATCGTGGGTGCCTGTTCGACACGCCATGGCTCCCTGACTTATAAACGGTTTCATGTTCCAGTTCCCTTGGATACCTGGCTCTGTTATTGTCCCAACTCCTTGGGGGTTGGTTTTCGGGGGGCATGATGCTAGGAACGTAAGGGGGTCAGCGGGTCCCATAATTCAGCGCCAAGGAAACACCCTTGCAGCAAGCATTTCCTGGATATTATAGCAATGCGTACCGTGCTCCATGGCGCTTGGGTCCCTGACACGCTTTCCAAGTTCCTTGTTGTATTTCGGTCAGAGACTGATACGCTCTGACATCGTACATGACTACATACCCAGGTCCTTGTTTCTAATTAGGCTCGTACATGGCACAGGTTTTCCTATAGTTTAAAATAACGGAGAACGCTTTGTGTCAACGTTCTCGCAATGGTTGTTAAACATTGCTTCGGACCCGTGCATACAGTTTCTTGATGTTTTTCCTTGTTTAAAGTAGGTATTTAGTTAGCATAGGGTTGGCTCATTCACTGGAGTCCCCATAGCATCAGGAGTACCACAACATTGGGTAAGAAGGACTATTCACTTATTTTTGTATATTGTATTGTAAGAGTGGGGAGATTTAATTGGCTATTCTGTCATCTAATACATATCCTGTTTTCTACTCTACATTGTTCCTGAGGGGGTGTGACCAGTAGCACTCTTTTCCTAGGGGAATCTGTCACGCAGGCTGTATGACATAAGCCTGTGGGGCCTATTTTTTGTGGAAGGTGAAGCACAATGTCCAGAGTTTTTGAGAGAGCGCCAAGATCTTCAAGCTGTGATTGACAGGCAGGAACACGGGACTCCTCAAATGACCCGGTACCATTGCACTCTGTGGGAAATTCAGTCACTCGCTGGCATTGTGGGACTTCATCTGCTAAGATGCCCTCACTGACTATGGCTTACTCCTCCCTGAGACCAACAGTCACAATGGACATTTGGATCTCCCTCTCTATGTGCCAAATCTGCACAAAAAAACAACTCCTGGTTGCTATGGATGCGGGCCCTCTGTGTTACAAGTGCCCCCACTCGGCGGCTTTCCTGTGGGAGTTGACATACCATGGGACTGGAAAATCCCTTTGATTGTTGGGGGCCTTTCTTGGAAATCACATACCTACCTGCAGCCCTCGAAAGCTCCACAGACTTTGCTTCACTCATGCCACCTAAATGCTGGTTTAATTCCATCTCTCAATTTTCATGGTTATTCTCACATGCAATCGATTTGAAGATGCCCTGAGTTGTGTCAACTTTGTTACCTTTGGTTCAAACACAAAGACACTTCAAGAGCTGATGCGTAAACACCTCACAAGTTGATTCCCCAACTCAAATGGTTGGACTAGGTCCTCGGGGATTTGGCACCTAGGCTGTCCTTTGGTGCCACCACCTGAGATACTGCCCTTCCCAGTGGACGTTTTGCAGGTTTCCACCTCAAACTCGAGCCCCTCAACTCCAAATAAAGCCTGTTTTTCTTAGCAGTCCAATCCTATTAAACTTACTGCAAGTCCCAACTCTCTGCATAGCAAGCACAGAGACTGTTCCCAGGGACTGCACTATGCTCATGGTGAGCCACGTTATAGCAATTAAAAAATGTCTGGTACTCAATTTAATGTTAACTGTACACTTATTTATTTTATATGACTAAGCTGTAGGCACAGTCTGTATCAAATCCCACCCATTGCCCACCGGTATGATGAGATGAGCAGTGGCTAAACCGCCTACTAAGCCCTCACACTTCTACGAAATAAAAGTGATCCCAATCATAATGGTGAAACATGCACAAGTATGAGATAGACCAAACCCATCTCTGTTTAAAGAACACAGAATATGCAAATGATATAAAGATGCAGTACTCTGGGTAATGAAATAGGGGCAAAAGGCAATCAAATACCACAATGTTCATAAAAAATATACTTTCTTGTGTAAAAAAGGGAATAATGGCATCAGTCTCTAGAACCCAAAAATTGACCAGGCGGCACTTAGCAGTAAATAATACGTTTCAGTTGTTCTTGCTGGTATAACAGCATTAAACCAGGCTTCCTAGTACTGTGTGAGCAGTTTCAACCAGGCTTGAATGCAGTGGTTGCTTTAATCCAGATGGGGATCAAGTGTTGATTCAGAGTTGGGGTTGAGCTAAAGTTAGCTGCGGTTCGAAGCAGAGATCAAAGACTTGTGGATTGTGAGGGCCACCAGGATCGGTTTGACGACAAAGATACTTGTGATTGGATATGCAATTTGAGTCGGCCGTGCGATGCAGTGTTCGACGGTCTCAGTTGGAGAAGGTCACCAGGGTCGGTTCGACCGTCAATGTGGATCGCCGACGAATATGCGAGTGGTTCAGAAAGCGATTTGAACTTGGCTGTTGCAACGATGAGCTTCTAGTTCGAACCTGGGCAACAACATGCTCGGCTGACTGGTTCAAATGTGTGGCACAACGGTTCGAAGATCAAGCAAGTGCCAACGGCAGCAGCTGAGGGTCCTGTTGGTCAGAATGTGTTGAACGGTTTAAAGCGCATCTTGAAGTAGTTCAATGGCCAAACACAGGGATCCTGGATGATCTGGCTCTCAGGTTGCTATGAGTCCCAAAACAGCAGGTCGGGGACAAGATAAATTCCCCAAACACAGGAAGGCTGTAAAATACCTACAGGAGTCCTTCACCAACAGCGAAGTCCAAGGTACCCGTTTAGCTGGTATAGAGGCAGGTTTTTCTCCAGCAACAGGTCACCCCCAATGTTCCCTGGGTATGGTTAGGGAGCAGAGCTTGCATACGCCTTTACAAAACCTGCATTCACCTCACAACTCAAGGACTTTGGAATAGGCTGCTCTCACAGCAGGGCCCAACTAAATGTTCTTGAAGTTTTGAGATGATTCAGAGATGATTCAAAGAAATTGTGGCAAACACCCTCTTTTATAGGCAAAAGTTCATAGGTGATTAGACAAAAGCAAGCTTGCTATAAGGGGTCCAAACCCTGTGCTTCAAACAAATGGTCTTTGCCTTTCTTCATCAGACCCAAAGTGCTCTGTGCTAACGGAAGTGAAGGAGACAGGAAGAAAGGAGAGGTACAGAGAAAAACAGGATGGTGGAACACTTCCCCCTTGTGCTGAGTGCTCCTTGACTGCACTAACTCGGCCCCCAACCCAGACCAGTAGCATCAAAAGGTATGCAACACTCTTGTGAGCGACTAGTATTTTTGTGCAGGGTGTGCCCTTTGATTTCTGTTTCCTAGGACAGCTCTTGCTGGGAGGCTGTCCTGCTGGAGAGAGGTGTTACCTGACCCCACAAGGATTGAAGGAGAGGTGCAGTCTTCCAATTTCTTGATCAGAATACAAACAATCCTTCCACAGCTGACCTGGGCTCACAGTGTGGACACATGTATGATATGAATCAGAGTGACAAATGTTAAACTGCCATAAAAAGTTACCCGCCACCTCAATTCTGCACATACACACGGCATACCATTTCTTACTCGCCCAGAGTCAGTTATCACTAACCAATTTTGAGCCCTGTAAATCAAATGCAGCTTCTTATAGTTATGTTATTTACTATCAACCATACCCTAAACTCAGGTATGGCTTTGTGTTTAAAGATTAAACTGCCCCCAGAATTGTAATTACTCATGACTATGTGGTTTTGGAATAGATGTCCAGCGTCTGTGCTGAGGTGACTTGGCTGTGACAGCAGCTGTCAAAAGAGCACCTCTGACTGGAAAGCAGGTGCTGCAGATTAAGAAGAGGGATGCAGCAGGGCAGATGTGTCACAGTGCTTTTAGCATGGAGCTTCTTAAAGGGGAATCTGATTAGCAGATCACCCTTTCTGAGATGGAATTACCTGCATTGTTTTATCAATAAAAATAAAAAAAAACAGGTCTTCTACATCTTTGCCAAATGGCAATACCTCACAGCTCCTCGAATATTAGTGAGATAAAGGATATTAAATTGTTAGGTGTTTGAGGTGGGGCAGAGAGATAGCCACTTAGGATTCTTGGGATAAGGCATGAAAGGATGCGATTGTTACTGAGATACGTACTGCAAACATTGGGCATTACAAAGAAAGATAGGAAGGCCCAGTAATCCTAGTTTGTTTCCTATATATATATATATATATACATATATATATATATTGGAAAAACCAGAGGAGAAGGGACGGACCGCACTCTCCGTGGATCCAAGAAGGTCCTACAATCCCAAATGGGAAGCAAGCCCAAGAAAAAATGTAATGCCCACACTGCAAGAGTAGGAAGTATTTTAATAATAAAAAAAATCTGCACAATAGTACAGAACAAAAAGGCTGGGGAAACAGCAAGACAGACAGAGGCAGGACGCCTGGTACACAGCCCACCTACATATATAACTATATATATTTAAAAAATGTGTTAAAGGGACGTTCTGGTTAAGTTGTGCTACTAAAAACCTATGAAATTCAGTGAAAAAAAACTTTGTTAAAGGGACGTTATGGTTCCAAGTAAAACCAAAAAACACCTGAATGTCCTGGGTGTTCGTCTTAGCAGTGCACAGTGGTGGCACGACTTATGGTTGCTTAGCTTACCATAACTGGCGAATTTCAGGGGTTTTTCGGTTTTACTTGGAACCATAACGTCCCTTTATCAAAGTTTTTTCAGTGAATTTCATAGGTTTTTAGTAGCGCAATTTAACCATAACGTTCCTGTAACAAAGTTTTTTCACTGAATCTAGATATATAGATAATGTAAATTTGATAAATGTTGAGTATGATGCCCTTAGTTTATATACATATAACATAGAACATAGAACATACAGAACCCCCTACCTGCGCTAGTGGGTCTGATATCCGCGAACCATCCGTCTGTTCGCGGACGGATTCGGACAACATCAACCCTATCCAAAAACTCAGGGGGTATTTTACATTGTTATATCATCAAAAAAAACACTAAACATGTTCAAAAGCAGCACATAAATAAATTACATTCAATAATAAATAAGAAGTGAAACGGTGTGTGTATGTCTCAGGAGGATAGCTCAGCAGCAACATGCTCGCCTTGGAAGCAAGACGACATGGAGCACCACAGGTTCAATCCCCGGGTCAGACGCTTAGAAACCTCTGGGTATTAAGTGCGTTAAAAATAACCTATCATATCATATCATAGTACTAACAGTCCAATTACATAGCATATGCAACATAGTGGAATATACCAGAACACAATAAATAAGCTTCTAACAGAATTACCTTTTTTTTAACTTATGTTTATTGGCAGGAGGTTAAGACAAGTGCAGTACAGTGTAATCAGAGACAATCAACATCATAATAAAGTACAAAGGTATTACTACATATCTATATCAGATATCACCTGGTAAGGGGGATTGCGAGCATAGAAAGGCATACATGACACTTTACTCATGAGGAGTTGATGGGGGGTGGAGCTCCATTCAACCTCGTCCCTGTTGTTCAAGTAGCTACTGAATTCTGTCCACACATTTTTGGGGCGCGAAGTTAAGGGCAGGGATCCGATATAGTCTTCTTCATACCCTTGTACCCAGGTAAGTGCCTTCAACCACATTTGTGGGGTGGGGGGATAGCGACGCTTCCAGCACTGCAGTATACATTTTTTAGCAACTATAGTGCTCACATTTAAAAATTTCGACATCTTCCGTTCATTTTCCCCAACCCAAATTCCAAACAGTAAGGCTAATGGGTCCAGGTCTACTGGGGACCCAATTATTTCAGAGAGCGCTTTCGTCACTTCCACCCAAAACGATTTAATCACAGCGCAGGACCAGAACATGTGTACATGATCTGCCTCATCTGATCTGCACTTCGGGCATGTGTGAGTCGGGATGTGTGTGAATTTCGCCACTCTATATGGTGTGTAATAGAGCCCGTTGAGGAGTTTGTATTGTATGCAGCAGAATCTGGCACTGAGGGAAACTTTGTGTGTATGTGTGCACATTTTGCTCCACAGCTCCTCTGTAATTTCCATTTCCAGCTCCCTGGCCCATGCTTCCCGTGGTTTGGAGGATGTGTTTACCTCTTTCGCCAGCTGCATTTTGTACAGGGAGGATATTATGCCCCTGCTGCCTGCGGAGTTTGCAATGTATTGTAGTTCAGGTGAGTCTGGGGGTTCATCTGGGTATGAAGGCCACATTGCCCGTACCGCTGTTTTGAGCCTGTAATATTGTAGCATCTCGAGCGCGGAATTAGAGTGATCAGGCCGCCATGATTAAGTGGTGATAAATGTACCATCACGGAATAGATCAGTTAGGGCCCGATAGCCCAGATTTTCCCAGTGCCGCAAAAGTTGTTGGTCGTGTGTGGGGGAGAGGCCAGCAAATTGCCATATGAGAAGCCACTTATAATATGGGCATTGCTCTTGTGTAGGATGCAGAATATACTTCCATGCCTTGATCGTGCTGGCCACTGGGTCTGCTGGAGCATCTGTTCGGTGGGAACGGTGCGGTACTAAGGTCATGATGTTGGTCCCATCCCCTGCAAGTTTCTCTAGTTTTACATGCGGGGGCGGGTTTAGATGCGTGTATCAGTGGGAGGCATGCTGAGCCTGCGCTGCGTTCCAGTACAATGATAGATCCGGGGCCGTGAAACCCCCTTTTTCATAGGGTAAGGTCATCTGTTGCCACTTCTTGCACACCGCCCCGGAGTGCCAAAGGAATTGCGTGCTCTCTGAATGGAGCCGCTTGAAGAATTGCTTCGCGGGCCAAACAGGTACGTTCACGAAGATAAGAAGATGTATAGGAGCTTGGGGACCAACACCATTTTTATTAGGGAGAGCCTGCCCGCAAGGGAGAGTGTGCCATTTGAGCATCTTGGATTCAACGAGCTGTCTCATAGTTGTCCGCCAGTAAGGAAGCTCTGGTCAGTGACACCTGCACCCCGAGGTACCTGATGCCACCCGGGGACCAACGTAGGGGGTATTCGCATGTCGGTTGTTGAGTTGCTGTAGTGAGAGGGAACATTTCTGATTTAGAATAGTTGATGGTGAAACCGGAGTATGTGCCTATTTTGGTTATGTCACGGATGATCGGGTCTAGGAATGTGGATGGGTTTCTGACATACAGGACTACATCATCCGCGTACAGCGAGATGATTTCCGGCGCGTCCTGTAACTGAATACCCTTGCCGGAATGTTGTTCCCTTACATGATCCGCCATAGGTTCAATAGCAAGCGCGAAAAGTATGGGGGAGAATGGATAACCCTGATGAGTACCACTATGTAGCGCGAAGGGGGAAGAGGGAATTCGAGTTGACCAGCACCCTGGCCGATGGTCCTATGTATAGTAGTTTTATATAGGAAATCATGTTTGGTCCCACACCCATTTTCCCCAGCACAGCCCATAAGTATTGCCAAGAGACCATATCAAATGCCTTTTGGGCGTCTAGAGTTACTGCAACTGCATCCGCGTTCGGATCAATTCTGGACAGTACATTAAACAGGCGACGGATGTGCCGTAGATCGACCGGGGAAAAATCCACTTTGATCAGCGTGGACCAAATGGGGCATAAATGGAAGGAACCTGTTGGCAATTACCTTTTCGTGTCCGTGTTGATGAGGGACAGGGGCCTATAGGACCCGCACTCGTCTGGGGGTTTTCCCGGTTTGGCGAGGACTGTTATTACAGCCTCCCTCAAGGAGGGGGTAAGAGTGTTCAAGCGGAGTGATTCAGTCCAGACCCCGTGCAGTACAGGTGCTAATATTGCAACATGTTCCTGATAGAACTCAGATGTGAACCCGTCAGGGCCCGGAGCTTTGTTCTTGGGGAGGTCAGAAATAAGATAAGGGTCATAGGAATGTTCTCCAGCAAGTCATCCAGGTCTTGGGTGGCGTGTTCGGGCTGGGGACCATATAGGTTGGTGTAAAAACTGGCGAAGGTGTCAAGGATGACCTGGTCCGACCAACGTTTTACGGCCTTTTCATCAATTATGCTGTCAATTCGGGTCCTGCCGCCCTCTACACGCACCAGCCTGGCCAGGGTTCTACCCGGTCTGTCACCCTCCCCATATCTGCGGGCAGCTACAGAGCGAGCAAAATATCGCACCTCACTTAAGGCGTGCAACTCAAATTGTTCCAGTTCTATTCTAATCTCTGCTAGGATTGCTGCAGTCGGTTTGGAAACATACTCTTGTTCTAGGGTTTTGAGGTTGGCTTCAGAATTGTTTAGGGACTGCCTTATGGATTTGAGGACCCCAGCTTCCCTGGAGATACACATCCCCCTGATGTACACTTTAAATGCCTCCCGGCGGACCCCTTCAGGTGTATCGGATGTGTTGTTAGTATCGAAAAACGTGCTGACATCCGCAAGGATCTCAGCCTTAAAGACGATATCAGATAGGGCTTCCGACTTGAAGCGCCAGGCGGGTCGGGTCAACAGTGTACTACCCAGTTGGATCTGCATCAGTATGGGAGAGTGATCAGAGAGCGTGCGTGCGAGGATCTTAACCTCCAAGACCCTGCTCACGTGGTCCCCAGACAGGAGGAACAAATCTATTCTTGAAGAGCTGTCATGGACAGTTGAATAGAATGCATAGTCTCTTTCATGGGGATGGAGTGTCTCCATACGTCGTGAAAATGCATGGAGGTCATGTGTATATGAAGTCGTTTGGCAGCTCTAGTTGTGGCCCTACGAGTAGTGGTTGTTCTATCTAAAACAGTATCAAGTATAAGATTCATGTCCCCTCCCCATATAATGGGTATCCCCAAGTATCTCGTAAGGATGGCAGTCACCGTGTCTATGAATTCAGGGGAATCGGTGTTAGGCGCGTATGAGTTTGCAAGCAAGCATTCTTCGTTGGCTAGGGTGCAATGTAGGATCACATATCTACCTTCTGCGTCAATGTGGGATGCGTGGAGTGTAAAGTTTACCAATTTGTGGATGAGAGTAAGGACCCCCCTGGCTTGAGTGGAGTACTGGGTATAGTACCTATTGGGGCCCCAGGTTTGTACGAGATTAGAGGACAAGAGTTTCAGAGCATGTGTCTCCTGCAATAGAAGCACCTTGACCCCATGTCTTTGCGCATATGCCGTGATCTTGCGGGACTTCGTAAAGTTCGTCAGTCCCCGTATATTCCATGTCATTATTTTAATAGCCATGCATGTACCTTATGGAACATCCCTAGAGTAGAGTATGTCTCTTATTGCCCCAATATGCACTGCAGCGGCGTAAGAACGCCTCTTTGTAAAACCAGTCGCAACAAGCCTGCCATTTTGTGTATAACCCTCCCAAACTCACCCACCCCCCACCCTCACCGCCCTGCAAAACCTAGCAGTGTAAAGGTACCCACTCGTAAAGTAATCAGCTGTGTGCCAACCCCAACTCGGCAACGCCTGAGAAAACGCCCAACAGGGGCTTGAACACAAACCTTTCGCCCTAGGGGACATTGCAGTTGCAATCGGGGCTGCCGTTGCCATCCGGCCCACATAAGTAAATGCATTCTTTGAATGATACATCATTAATTTTGTGGAACGGCTGAGAAAACTTAGGTTACAAAGCAAGGACACACATGTTCCAGAATAATAAGATCATGGCTTGAACTACCTTAGCCAGAAAACAATAGTGACACTTAGCTCTGCAAAGTTAGGGCCCAGTGAATGGTGTTATAGTTAAGTGAACTCAGGTTGCTTCCCCTTCAAGGATTCTTGTGCTTGCTATGGTGATGTTAGGCCAAGATAGGCCGCTGCAGGACCACAAGGGGAAGTTCTGAGCCCAGAGAGGAAGCCAAAAGTCAGTTTACCATATCTTCTGGGGCCCACCGAGGGAGCCCGAGAGTCCTGAGATCAGTCGTCATCTATCCGTTCCTCAGGGGGAGCCACCAGTGGGATCTGCGCCTCGGTGAACTTGACAGCCTCGTCCAGGACTGTGAAAAAGTAGAGTTTGTTGTGATGGGTGAATTTCAAGCGAGCAGGGAAAAGCATTGCGTACTCGATGTTCCTTTCTCTTAACATTTTCTTCACTCCCCCAAATTGTCTCCTCTCCGCCTGGACACCGACTGAGAAATCCGGGAATATCCTGATGATTTGTGAATCCAGCCTCAATTCCGCCTTCTCCCTGGCCAATCGGAGGATATGGTCTCTGTCTTTGTAACTCAGTAGTTTTGTAATTATTGACCTGGGGAAGTCTCCCAGTTTAGGCCAGGGTGCCAGGGAGCGGTGCACCTGTCAAGACTTGATGGTCGTGTAGCCGATGAAACCTCCGTCCCCAAGCACCACTCTAGCAAACAAGAAATTACTGCCCGAGCGGTCCTTGAGGCCACAGGGGGTGAATTTTCGTCAGCCGGAACCAGGAATGCCGGAAGATGCCCCCTATGACCACTGACTTGTATATGAATATGTAATAAGTCTACAATAGGGCTTACCCTTAGGAGTTGGTCGGGACCCAATATTGGTGTAAGGATGTTTATCGGAGGCAGCCGGCAAGGGTGACGACCAGATGACAGTTTGGTAATGCACTTAGTAGGATGAAATCACCACCTGACGTAGAAGCCAGAAGCTGTAAATCAAACAGTTGAAAAGTGCGTAATCCAAGAACAAAGTTCATAACAAAAGGGCAATCCAATAGCAGTCCGGGGACGGAAATGTGGTTGAGTCCAGGAGAGAACAGTTCCAGCAGTAAAGCAAAGGAGTAAGTTCCAGGCAAAGGTACCGTGAAGGAAGAAGCCAAATCAGAGTCCAAGATCAATCCGAGGTCAGTGGTAGTAGTCTGTAATCCGTAATCCGTAATGCGCCCAACAGGATCAGCTGTGAAGCGCTGGAGGGCAGTGAGCGAGTCGCTTTTGAACGCTGACTAATGATCACGTGACTCTCATCATCCATCACGTGATCGAACGTGCTGAAGGAGGAGCTCCCAGGTGCCGGCAACGGAGACGTTGTAGAATGCCCGTGGCGCGTCTCCATGGCAACTGCCAACGCCGGAATGGAAACCAACGCCGGGATGGCAAAAACTGGCGTTACTGACCTTGTCCCATTCCTTGCAGGCAGGCCTGCAGGGGAGAGTATGTCCTGGCATGTATTTTGGTGGTGATAGTGGGGGCTGGATTAAGGGATGTGTCCACGAAACGCGTGGATGAAGATGGGGGCGTGACAGCACCCTCTCCACTGTGAAGAAGGGGGAGAGCTCTGGGTTACCAAGGAGGTCTTTGATGAGTTGTTCAACTGCCAGTTCCATGTGACCCTTCAATGCAGATTCAGGAACCCCCACTATGCCAATATTATTTCTTCGGGACCTCGATTCGAGGTCATCGCACTTAGCTTTGACCTGTTTCATGTCACAGACAAGATCTGCGACTGTGTTTTGTAGGGTGTGAACGTTGTCCTCATTAGTTCCTATTCTTTTCTCCGCCTCGGTGATCCTGGCCCCATGTTGGTCGATTTTCGCTTTCAGGGAGGCTACATTTGCGTTAATATCGTCCAGCTTTTCATGAAAAGCAGTGAAGTTTTTTGCCATGGATTCCATCATCGGGGATAGGTCTGGTTGTGGGGGGACTGGCAGGTCCTCGTCCCTCTCCTGCGTCGCAGATGACGACGCCTGGTTCACTCTAGGTGCCATCTTGGCGAACTTGTCCATGGCGCCTACTTTGCCGTTAGCCCGGGCCTTGCCGGGCATCGCCGGAGTGGGGGATAGTGCTTGATCAGCTAGGGTCGATGGTGGCCCCGGGATGTCCCCCAGAAGAGAGGATGGCAGTAGGACGGTGGTTGCGGTGTGTGAGGAGGTCAAGAGTGGATGGCTTACTATTATCAAGCCAGGCTGGAGGAGGCCCGTTAATAGCGAGGCAATGATGGCGGGCCGGTTGCAGCCGAGATGAGCCGGGGAGGATTAGTCGGGGAGGGCCGACAAGCCGTGTATGGTAAGCGTCCCCTTGAAGTGTGCCCGGGTGTACAGGGCGCTGAGCCGTTGGTGAGACAACGGGGTTCCCTACAGGCTAGGGAGGTATCGCTGCATGCAGCTGTGTACGTTGTTGGGTGGGGGGCTCAGCTTTCAACTGCACTCTCCGGGGGCAGCAACAGTGCCGCATACAGGCTCCAGCTCGTGAGTATGTGAAGCCCCATGGGGCGACAGTCACGTGGAATAATACCACTCCAAGGGGGTGATGGGAAACCTTGTTCCTGGGAAGGGGACCACAGGTGGTTGAGGCACCGGGGTTAGCGAGAGCTGGAGAAGGGCAGGGCAAGCTCTCATGGAAACACATTGAATGAGATGTACATGGATGGGTGAGCAAGGGCTTGAGGAGGCTGGAGGAGAGAATTGCAGTTCAGCCCTAGCCACCCACTTCACAGCCTCCAGGGCAGCCGGACCTGTGTGCTCCAACGTAGGATCAACTCCCCAGGGGGCCGTACCACACTCCACAGGCCAGGCCCAAATCTGGGGCTGGTGCGACGATGGGGAAGCAGCTGGCCTGTAGTCAGCGTCGTGTTCAGAGAATTCAGCCGCAGACCCGCGGTCCAGTGCTTCCCGAGCCAGGCGTGTGCGTAGGGCTGCGCCGGCAGGCCCCCGATGGAGTCCGCAGCTGAGGAGGGCCGTTGGGTGGCAGCGCCCGCCCCACGCGACTAGTGTGCACAAGGCCGCTGCTGCCTATGGGGCGACCCCACCAACTCCGCACCCCAGGGGCACGGCGCAGTTCAGGTGGCCCCCACCTGTCTCAGGACAGGGGAGCCGCGGTTATTTGTGGGCGCGGGGGGACTCCAGCCCAACCCGCAGGAACAAACGCCGATTGGGCCGCCACACGCTCAGGGCAGCCACCGGACTGGCAGCCAAGCGCATCAGCTCCCGGCCGCAGGCGGGCGATGATGGTATCCAAGCCCGGTCCTCAGGGCACCAGCAGGGGATCGGGCAGCTGCCCCCCCCGTGATGGAGTAGCGCAGGGGGCCCGCGGGCGGTGGCACACCAGGGGCAGGCAGGGGAGCGCCCCCCGGCAGAGGGGCGTTTCCAGGGCCGCGGGCAGCCACAATCAAGGTCAGCGAGGAGGGCGCACAGCGCCGCGATGTCCATTGTGCCAGCCCCAGGCACCAGTTTCGGCCACTTAACCAGGAGGGGGTAGTAAGCAGGAACGTGGCAGCATCTCTAGGCAAAAGTGCGGATTGGCGCCAATATCCAACAGATTCTAGTGGAAAGAGACAGAGCTCGCCAGCTAAGCAGCCATTTTCCTCAGCTGCTCAACAGCGCCCCTAAAACTAATATTTTTTAATTTTTTTTACACAGAAATGTCTAGTACTTTGGAATGGCTGGAAGAAAATTTTCCTTGGGATGAAATGAGTGATACTAATGGTAGACACTACACTTCTCAATATAAGTCAATTAATAACCATTACTTTATTTGTACTTCATTTTTTTAACAGACCATACAGACAGTAAACATAATATACCAAGAGAGACGTTAGAAAATACGCTGCAGCGAATGGAGCTAAAAATTGATCTGTTAATGAAAAATGTAATTCTTTTAAAAAACTTTGTGGAGGACCATATATTTAATTTTTTCTTTTATCACTGTCCCACATGTACCTGTACCCCCTCTCCATGTCCCAGCCAACTATCCCCAAAAACTCCCCAGCAAGAAAAACGTTATGAGACTTCAATCCCTTCCTCCCCTACCATCCATCATGTCCAAACCCCTAATTCCCCTGTTTTTGTATCAGTTTCTGCTTCCCCCTCTCTTTCATAATTTTTATACTTTTATACAATAATAAAATATTAAGTGTGTTGTTAGTATATTCCTCTGTGTCTTATTTTTTTTTTTAAAAGGCAGTTAGGGTGTCTGCAGACAGCGCGGCTGTCCGGGATGTCCTCAATTAACCAAAATGGGGGTGTCCTAAGGACACTATACCTGTTCATATTGTTGGCAATCAAAATGGAGGTGTCCTTAGGACACACAAGATGTCCACCTGTCTGCAATTAACCAAAATGGGGGTATCTTAAGGACACTATAACTGTTCGAATTGGCCGTTGTCAAAATGGGGGTGTCCGCAGAACACTAAAGACGTCTGCATGTTCGTAGCTATGCAGAATAAAGTGCCCTAAGATCATTTCCCCTGTTCGCATTGTCTGTAACCAGAATGAATATGTCAGTCATGAATATGTCATAGCCCGTCCGCCAAGTTGTGATGCACATTTATTTTGTTCGGGGACCTGAACACTCTCCGTACAACACCCGTGCGCATGCGTAGCACACCCTCTCCCCTACGAACATCGTGCCTGTCTGCAACTGTCCCCTGCACGTGTGTCGCACTTTTAATTAGTTCAGAGACTGAAACACTGTCCGTAGAACAGCTGCACGCATGCGTAGACCCGATCCCACGCCTTTGGTGTCCTACGGACAGCCGTCCCATTCGCCAAAGTGTCCTCGATGTCATCATGTGACCGCACACGCGCTAAGCGTAACGAACACTGTCTGGGCCCCCTGACACCTAAAAAGTGTTTTTTAAGCAATCCAAGGTATTATCCTGGGAACATTCACCCTTGCACATGTCCCACACTATGTCCCTGGTGATCTGCAAATTTTTGGAATATTTTAAGCCCTTTCTTGATGTTCGAAGTGTTCGGGGACAGCGCGAATGTTCGAAGCACACCCCAGCACCCCCATAAAAGTCCACACTCCAGAACTGCTCCTTATTCTGCTTTTGGGCTTACAGGACAGAGACTGCTCTTTGTTCGATTGGATTGCTCTTGATCTTTGAAATAGCTGTCCTGAAGGCATCCATGGCTGCTGCTGGTGCTACTGCTGTCTCAGCAGCACCCCCTCAACCACCAACACCTCCCCAAGGACCTGCAGAGGGGAACAGGCGTGAGGATACAGAGGAGAGTGATGAAGAGAATGAAGAGGATGAAGTAGTGGAAGTCCCTACTACTAGTTCCCACTGTGCATCTTTATGGAGGTTATTTACCACTCTTGATGGAGTACCAAAAGCATTTGCACACAAGGTGACCTGCAATCAGTGCAAGATGGTGCTGAGTTGTGGGAAACCGGGTTTGTACAGCTATGGTACTACCTCAAGGAAGCAACACCTAAAATCGTTCCAGGGTGGGGCTATTCGTAAGGTTGTACCTTGCGATAAACATAGTAGGTTGAGTTCCCCTGCAGCATCCTCCGTTTCCGCTCCTGCCATGACAAGAGACACTCCTGTGGGGCAGTGCATCCCTACAGCTGCCTCGCAGGCCATACTTGATGCTGTTGATCCTTACCTTATGAGGGTCACAGTATTGTGCATGTACTGCGACGCAGTACTCTGCAGAGGGTAGAACCTTCGAAGTGCTTTCGAGACTGTGGTCAAGGAGCATGAGAAGAACTGCTACCTACCTGAATAAGGCCCACCCTACATCTCCTTCTCCACCTGCCCTTTCTTATCCCTGTGGTTGGTGTCCCTTCCTTACCCTCCTTTCCCTTCCTTTTCGTGTGTGTCGTTTTAAAAAAATACAAATAAATATAAAACAAAAATCAACCAAAAAAAAGGCTCTTTTCAGAGCCACCTTTTACAATTCAAAAATAGAAGTGTCAATGAAATACTGCAGGGCCTTGTGCATTTTTAGAAGTCCGCGGATATCTAACATTTTTGCAGTGCTGCCCTGTCAGAACCATTGCACTTTTCTCTGGGCGGAAGTGATGGCTCTGAAACGAGCCTTTTTGTGGTATTTTCTGTGTTTCAAAAACTTCAAATGGTCAACACCTACTGCAAAATGGATTGCTCTAATTCCAAAAAAAGGTTGCAATGCATTTTGTATGGATTGCTCTAATTCCAAAAAAAGGTTGCAATGCATTTTGTATATTTTGCAGAAAAATATGATTGCCGGCATAAGTAAGATGTACTCCATCTCTGCGAAAAATGTGTGTACTACGAAACATAATGTTTTCATTGTGAAAAGAGGACATACCAACATCTCTCAAAAAGGCACAGACAGCCTTGTTAACATTGCGCTTTGCTTTCTCCATTTGTGGACCAAATCAAGAAGCACGCAGCCACATTTGTCTCTGCGCAATACGGGAAAAAATTACTCTGGATTTTGGATACATGTCCATGACTTTACCAAGTCCTTCTTTCATTGCAAATTGCAAAGAGATTCCAGACATTCCCTCCACAATGAATAATAATAATGTCTGGGTGACACTGTCACCAAAGTAGCACAAAGAGGTACCAAATCCAGCCACTTCATTCCACGCACTCCACGCCAGTGCACTTCCACATGAGGGAATCCAAGATGTACAGCCACTCCGCAGCTATCTGCATGCACCTCCAACCAAATAGCCATAGCCATCACCTCTCAACCTCAAAAATCCCGTATGTAATACACGCTGTCCATGGACAACTGCAAAAATTCTGAGCGTGGGGAATTAAAATTAAAATAGTGTTCCCCATTTTCCCTTAGAGGTTGGCTCTGAAAATAGTATTTTTTTGTTTTTTTGCAGATGCTTCAGAAACACCTTTTATTTTGTATTTTTAGTTTTTTTCTTCTTATTTTCCTTAAAAAATCTTCACATTAGCTTCTCCAAAGCAACCCTTATGTTCAAAAACAGCATGGCATTTCCCATAAAAGATAAAGACATGCCATCTTCTTTAAAGTAATCAACATTACCAGAGTCAATGGGCCTCATTACGACCCTGGCGGAAATCGTGGCGCCAAATGCACCATGGAGCACGGCGGAAAGCTGCCGATAGCGCCATGGGGGTTGGCGGATTTACCGCCCCATTCCGACCTTGGCGGGGCGGTAAATCCCCATTCCCCATTTTACCCTTCCCCATTCCCATTTTTGCCCCATAGGGTATAATGGGAGTGGGGAAGGCGTTAATTGCGCCACCGTAAAATACGGTGGCGTAATTAACAACAAGGTCCCGTAGCGCCATGGATTTCTCCGCCCGGAAAAACCAGGCGGAAAACGCTCCATGGCGCTACGGGAACTCGTAGTGGGGCGGACGGGTCCGCCGCGAATAACGCTGGCGTAAACCCACTCCGCCAGGGTCGTAATGAGGCCCAATGTTCTCATTGTTGCAAAAGAACATGCCAGCTCTAGTCATAAAAGCAAACATGCCTCGGTTGATTAAGCAGCTAGCAACATTTTGCTAAGGACAAAAAACAGAACTATTGTCCCATATTGCCTTAGGTATCAAACCAGAAAAAATGATCTTGGCATTTGTAAGTAGTTTCATTACTGCCTGAACCAAGTTTTGCAGATCTTCCAACAAAGTAGGGGCACTGACATAACCCAAATGCAAAGCACCACAGTGCAGGACAACCACATGTTGACTGTTAACCCTAGCCATATTGTGGCAAACTTCTACCATTGCCTGCAAATTGAAACCAGGCACAGTGCTCCACACCACCTCCACTCGTTTTACATCAAAATTGTTTCCCACATTCCTACATTTTGCATACTGCTCCAAACCATTCACAAAAAGATTTTGAAGCACCACCACCCTGACTTTCTCCACCTCCGCTATCTTCACTACACACAGCCTCTCTCAATACTAAGCAGAACCTCACCACCCGATTGGCTAATACCCAAAATATACTCCCATGTGGCATGTCGTGTATGTGAACAGCCGCGCTGTCCGCGGAGCGCATAAGTAACACTGGGGCAGCCCTTCTACCCTTTCCACTTCACTCTCTGCACCATTCCCTCATTGGCTACTGTTAAGCAGTCACACAGCCATCCAACCAATCACATATCACAATTCAGCACTTTAGATGTACTGTTGATCACTCGGAGTACAATTGCGCTGTGACTGCAAAGCACCTACAGCAACTACTAGTAAACTATCAACATTTCTACCTGCAGATTCATGCACATCCACATGAATGAACACAAAGTACAGGTATGAATATTTTTTGCACAGTACATCATGCATGCCAACATTCGGACCCACCTGGGAGGGACATTTCCTCCCAAAAATCGGGAGGCAACATTTGTGTCATAAGAATGCATTGGGCAAAGATGTATTTTCGGCGTAAAATCGTGAGGATTGGCATGTATGTTACATGTAGATCTCTTGTATAAATGCATATAAACAGAGTAACTGCCACTTATCCTATGTAACCTGTAAAACAAGCTTACTGTCATTTCTCCCATCTGCTATGATCAAGTGTCACTTGCAAAGTTGTCTGCTCTCCAAATTTTTATTTACCCATATTATTAATCGCAATGTGCAAACTGTTATTTTTGTCATTCATTCTATAATTTCTGTAACCACTGCCACGTATTTAACCACATTTCAACCATGATAGCATGTAATGCATTATAGTGCATAAGATGTACATATAATTTCTTTTCGAAACATTCTGCATATTTCACACACATTCTATCATTTCAACTTCCTTTACAAATGACTATATTAGCAATCAGACACAACACACACAGCTATCTAACGAAGTGTCATTTCATGTTACAAGATGGGAGAAATAACAGTATAATTATGGAAAAAGGCTTTCTAGTGTGTTATAAAATGAAACGCAGCCAGGATGAGTACATGTATGTTTATTTATGCACACAGATAGCCAATATCATTTGAAAGGCTCCCAGCTGAAACAACACCACTGCCTCTAAAACTGTTCTTCCAATCTAGACAGCTTTCTCATTCCAGCTGGTTGCCCAATCCGTTCTAGATTTCACAACAGCATTAAACTATGCACAGGTGCAGTCATATCTATCACATCATCTACAACTATGTACAGTGTTGTAAAGCAAGACATACAACATCTCCCCCCTTCCCTTCAGCCTGCAACACAAGCACCAGGTCCTCCCTTGTAACCCATACTGTATTTCAGACTCTCCCATCTCCAAGCACCACAGAATCACCCAGTACTTTAGTAATCAGCTATTGAGTAATAAGCTGCTGACCCCATCAAATTCTTCTGATTTATTTTCCACACCTTCACAAATTCATACATTGCATACTTTTCTATACAGTTCCTGCCATTTACCCTGTAAAAATAGCAAATAAAGCATACGATTATTTCTTCTATCTCCTAACATCCAATAACACCACCTTACGAAGCCAAGTGTGCTCTGTGTGCTTACTATTGTACTCATTTCTAAAGCACATTCAACTAACAGATTCTAAATAAAATATACAGAATGCACGTAGGCAAAGAGAAGTGCATGTACATGCTATGCACAGTTATCAGAAAGCACTACTACTGCAAAAACAAAGAAATCCATGGCTACATTAACAACAGTGCTTTTAACCTCATTAGTGCCAAGGACGAGATAGCTTGTCCTTGGGATTACCTCCCTGTTGCCAAGGACGAGATACCTCATCCTTTTCGGCACAAAACTGTAATCCAACCCACAGTCTATGAGTTGGGGAGGTCCCCCTTCACGGCCCGGGGGTTGGATTACCTTCAATTTCACATGGGCGTGCGTGACGCACGCCGACATGAAATTAAAAGTAAATTCACAGCGGCATCCATTTTTGGCTGCCGCGGTGAAAAGAGAAGGTAAGCTCCCTTCTCCCTCTGCCTCGATCTCTGGCTGTATTTCAAGCCGGAATTCGAGGCAGGTATGGTTGGAAAGGGGAGATTCTCCCCTTTCCAACGATACCTTGTGTGACAGCATTGCTGGTCACGTATCGGGCGCAGAGCGCTCGATCCATGGCCAGCAATGCCACTGGACCACCAGGGATTTGTTTTGGGAAAGGGGGAGAGGGCTGCTTACTAGGTAAGCGGCCCCCTCTCCACCAAGCCCCCAAAGCATGGCGCCACAGCTCTGGAGACCCCTGGGGGCAGTGAACTTCTGACCCCAGGGGTGGGGATGAAAAAAGAAAAAAAAAGAGAAAATATTTTCGAAGGAAGGGGAAGTGGGAGGGGGTTTGGGGCACTGGGGCCCACTAGCCACCAGGGATTGTTCAAAAAGTGGTGTCGTTGGAAAGGGGAGATTCTCCCCTTTCCAACGACACCATTTATGACGGCATTGCTGGTCACGGATCGGGCGCAGAGCGGTCGATTTGTGACTAACAATCCCACTAGACCACCAGGGAGATGTTAGCAATGCAGGGGAGGGGGGGCTGCTTACCAGGTAAGCGGCCCCCTCCCCCCTCCGAGGCACCAAAGCATGGAGGCACATACATAGAGACCCCTGGGGGCAGATGGGTGATCATCTGCCCTCAGGGGTGGGGATATTTTCAAGCAACAAAAAAAAGTATATTTGAAAATGAAAGGGGGAGGGGGGAAGGGGTTTGGGGCCCACTAGCCACCAGGGATTTTTTGTAGGGCATGAAAGGGTGGTGGCCCTCTCCCTCCCACCCTAAGTGGAAGGAGGGGCACCCATTGTAGCCCTCCCTGGGGGCAGATTTCTGCCCCCAGGGAGTAGTACATCAGGTGGCCCCCCATCCAATTGGCGGGGACCAGGAAAGTGTGGACAGGCCCCCCAAGGATGGGGCCTGCAGTTTAGGCCCCCCCTGGGGCAGATGGTTGCCCATCTGCCCCCATGGAATGGGTGCAAAAAAAGAAAAAATATCTTGGTTGGTTTTGGGGGAGTGACCCCCCACTAGACCACCAGGGATTTTTTTTTGGGGACTTGGGGTCATGTCATGCCTCCCTCCCTGGGGGCAGTTATCTGCTCGCAGGAAGGGGCATCTAACCCCAGGAATGGCTGCATGAGATCCCCCCTCCTTTCCGCCCCCAGGGAGGTCTGAATGAGATGCCCCCCTTGCATTTGGTGTGGGGGGAGAGGGCCCCCCCTGTACATTACAAAATTCCCTGCCGATTTAGGGTGCCCCTCAGCCCCCCCCCCCCCCAAAGTGCAGGCTGCCATTTTCTATTTTTTTTTGTTTACTAAACTTGCCTTGGCGCAGATGGGCAGATTGGTGTGCCAATCTGCTCACAGGGTGCCCAAACCTTACTGACCCACCCACTGGGGGGCCTGTCGCACAATTTTTGGTTGCCCTCTCCCCCCCACCCCAAATGGAGAGGGGGTGTATCTCCCGCAGCCGTACGTAGGAGGCCTAGGGAGGCCTGCGTGATGTGCCCCCACCATTTGGGGTGGGGGGGAAGAGGGCCACCACAAAATGTCGGTGGGGCAGTAGGTTTTGGGCACCCTGGGGGCAGAATGGTGCACTATTGTGCCCATCTGCACCAGGGGGAGTTGGGTAAATAAAGGAAAAAAGTGAAAATAGTAGACAGCATTTTAGGGGGGCTGTGGGGCACCCCAGACTGCCGGGGAATTTTGTAATGGAAGGGGTGGTGTCCCTTCGCCGCACCCACAATGGAGTGGGGGCCATGTCATGAAGCCCTCCCTGGGGGCAGATATCTGCTCCTAGGAAGGGACGCCTGAGCCCAGGGAGGAGTGCAGGACAGCCCCCCACCCTTATCTGCCCCTACGGAGGGTTACATGAGATGCGCCGCCCCTCCAATAGGGGTGGTGGTGGAGATGTGCACCCCCCTTCACATTAGAAAATTTCCCAGTGGTGGAGGGTTCCCCTCAGCCCCCGCTAAAGGGCAGCCTGCCATTTTGAATTATTTTCTTTGTTTACTAGACTTGCCTTGGCGCAGAGGGGCACATTGGTGTGCCAGTCTGGCCCTGGGGTGCCTAAACCTTACTGCCCTTGCCCCTGGCCCTCACTGGCAAGTCAGCCTTCCAGTTAGGGCCAGGTCAAAGGCCTTAAAACCTCATCCAAGACTCTCTTGCGGATTCCCACGGGTTTCCTCTTTTCATAAATGCGTGGGCATTTATTAGAATGGGACTATTTACTTGGAACTATTTCACTTGGGGGGGGCGGGGTTCAGCCAACATGGCGGCACACACATAGCTCAGTTACAAGGAACTGAGCTATGCGGTCTAGTCTTTTGGGTGTGGCAGGCCTGGGACTACTTTACCTGGACTACCTTGGGTGTGGCAGGCCTGGGACTATTTTACCTGGACTACTTTACCTGAGACTATTTAAACCGCACCCAAAAAGCAGAAGATGCTTTGCGGTATTCTGCTGTGGGCAGCGTAACTCTCACTGTGTCCAGTTCTTTGATGCCAGCTTACCTGAAACCAAGGACCTGCAGAGAGAGAAAGAACACTACGAAACTTACCTGGAACAGTATCCTGTCTTCAATCCATCACCGACTTCAGTTCCACTCACCTGAAGGTACGAACCCCATCATCCGGCACCGCATGCATCCTGGAATACCATAACCTGGAAAGAGGAAAAAGAAAGACAGCATTAGTAAGCGTTTCCTCACGTTTCCTCCCTAATGAAGAAAGACACACAATTCTTACCTGGGTAGTCATCTCCTGGTCAGTATCATTGCTGGAACATTACGGCGCTCGGCGATGAACATTGCAACCTGCAAGGAGAGAAAAGACACAGGTTAGCAATATAAAAGGCGAAACAGCGCCGCGCATCGCGCATTACTCACCGGACAGCATTGCGCACACCGCGCTTTCACCTACAGGCCCATGCGCATTTTCAAACTTCATGACAACATCAAAATACCTTTCCATACCTAAAATGAAAGAAGCAAGACATAATTATTCGAACTAAGAGGAACATAAGAACTACCTATAAAGATTGTAAAGCAGCAAAGCTACGGAGTCGCAGCAGGCCTTGATTCATACAGGGGGGCTTGCACCAGTGAAGTAACTTAGTCGCTGCTCGCCCCCACATCTACGCGCCCCAGCCACGAGGATCAGGACAGAGAAGCCACCTTTTACAATATTAATGTGAGAAGAGGGCCCAAGGGGGAGGAAGGAGTTGAGGCCAAGGGAGGTGGGAAAACAAAGACAATCTGGTAATGAATCCAGCTCTCCTATATTGCAGACCCATCTTTAACCAGAGGCCTTACGAAGGGACCGGGAGAGGGTTTGAGAGTGCAAATCATCCAACCAGGGCTGGGTGGCGTCCCCGTGGTTACCAGGTGAGCATAACAGGTACCTCATGCAGGCCTGCCTGGAGGCAGATATCTGCCCGTGGGAAGGGGAAAATGGGGTTTAACAGGGGGCTGCGGGGGTGAGGTTCAGTAGACCACCAGGGATGGCTTGCAACGGGGGGGGGCATGTTTGAAATTGATTTGTTTTTGCTGGTGTGACCGTAGGTAACACATGTTTTTTGTTTTGTTTACAGCTTTTTCTATGCGAGCAGCTGCAACGTTATGCGAGTACTGTTTTTTATTATTCTATGGTTAGGGCCCACTGTCAGTGGGGTGGGTAAGACTGGGGCTGGATTGTTGGTGGTGTGGGTAGGAATGGGCCGTCTGGGCAGGTATGTTGGTGGGCTGGAACACAATTGCAGGGGCAGGCCACAATTTGCCCCCATGCCAGCAGAACATTGGTGTTTCCCTGGGAGCGGATCCCTCCCATGTGGGTTATCCGTCTGCAAGCCCAGGCTCAACCTCTGGCTGTGCTATGTTACAGATGTCACCTCCGGGCAGGAATGGGGATCCTGCCGGGGCTCCCTGGAGCTGCTGCTGTTCTTAGGGGATGGTACACCCACATGGTACATGGATGTCCAAGGCCAGGGACATCACCTCCAACCGTCCTGGAGTTGCGGCTGTGCTGCATTACAGCTTTTCCCTTCGGGGAGGTACTGGCACACTGCTGGGACTCCCTGGTGGGGTGAAGCTGTAACGCTTGGCAGCCAGAACTCCAGCAAAGTCGGCGGTAATATCCCTGGCCTTGGGCACCCTTCTCCCATGTGGGTCTTTGCCGTGGGGTTCTGGGTAATAATTTCTGGGCCGATTTGCGTAAGTTAGAATTCTGTGGATTCCCACGGGTGTCTTTTTTTCAGAAATGCATGGAGTTGCCTGTTTTCCTTGAAGGCTTTGACACCCTAGGCCCAAATCTGTAAGTTGCCGACATGAACAAAATGTGGTGTCCCGAAAGGCTTGGGGTTACCTGTTGGTTACCCTTTTCCTTTTGCGCCCCCGTTAGGTGCACCCACACATGTGAGGTACTGTTTTCATCGGGACACGTGTGGGGACGAGGGAAGGTAGGCCATGTGTTGTTGGCTGTGTGTTTCGGTGGGTGGCCAGAGGGAAATGTCTGAGAATCGTCTTTATTTCCAGCCAATTTCAGAGACATTTCCCTGTGTCCTCACCAAAACACGTCGCCAACAACAGATGTCATACCTTCTCGCGTTCCCACAGGTGTCCCAACGAACACGGTACCTCACATGTGTGGGTGCACCTACTGGGGCGCAAAAGGAAAAGGGTAACCCACTGGTAACTCCAAGCCTTTCGGCACAGCATTTTGTTCATGGGGGCACCCTACAGATTTGGGCCTAGGGTGTCGAAGCCAGCAAGGAAATCCGGAACCCCATGCTGCGAAGCGGGACAGAATTTACTACCCAGAAACCCTGGCAATATCCAAAATGTGGTGAGGAAAACAAACGCATTTTTCGTACATTTCACTCGGCTCACCCACCAAAACACGCCGCCAACAACACATGGCCTACCGTCCCGCGTTCCCACAGGTGTCCCGATGAAAACAGTACCTCACATGTGTGGGTGCACCTACCTGGGCGCCAAGGGCAAAGCATAAAAGACCCCTACCCCCAAGTCTGTTCTGACAGCTGAATTTCACACTTTTTCCAGACGGGCACACCATACAGATATGGGCCTCGGGTGTCCAAGCCACCAAGGAAAACAGGGATGCCCAAGCACTTATGAAAAGAGGAAACCCGTGGGAATCCGCAGAGGTCTGATTTGGGCAAGTCAGACCTCTGTGGATTCCCACAGGTGTCCTCTTTTCGGAAATGCATGGGGTTCCCTGTTTTCCTTGGTGGCTTGGACACCCGAGGCCCATATGTGTTTGGTGTGCCCGTCTGGAGAAAGTGTGAAAATCAGCTGTCAGAACAGATTTGGGGGTAGGGGTCTTTTGGGCGTTCCCCTTGACGCCCAGGTAGGTGCACCCACACATGTGAGGTACCGTTTTCATCGGGACACCTGTGGGAACGCGGGACGGTAGGCCATGTGTTGGTGGCGGCGTGTTTCGGTGGGTGAGCCGAGTGAAATGTGCGGAAAATGCATTTTTTTGGCCACATTTCGGACTTTGCCAGTGTTTCTGTGTAATAAATTCTGGGCCGATTTGTGCAAGTCAGACCTCTGCGGATTCCCATGGGTGTCCTCCTTACGGAAATGCATGGGGTTCCCTGTTTTCCTTAGTGGCTTGGACACCCGAGGCCCATATCTTTATGGTGTGCCCGTCTGGAAAAATCATGAAATTGAGATGTTGGAAAAGACTTGGGGTTAGGGGTGTGTTCGGCTTTCCCGTTGGCGCCCAGGTAGGTGCACCCACACATGTGAGGTGCCGTTTTAATCGGAACGTGTGGGAACGCGGGAAGGTATGATATTTGTTGCCTTTGTGTGGTTTTCATGACGTTTTGACCCATTTGCTGGTGCACTTTGTCACACAACCCTTTCATTTCCCAAATGTGCCCTACATTTAGTCGCTGCTTTAGGCACCATACACTTTTGTAACTTGCTCAAGTCACCTACCTTTGAAAAGGTCTGCCTGTGCTCTTTCAAAAAATGTATGCTTGCCGTTCCTCACCACATTGGTTTTCCTGATTTACACATGCTAAGTATGTTTGTTCAGGCCGTAAGCATAAAACTCCTGTGTACCATGGCTCAGTGTTTGGCTTGTGGTATTGCTTGCTTTGTGAAACACTACAAAAAATGTGTGCTTTCCTAACTGCAAGAGTTGGGGCAATGTAGCGAAGCATTGTTTTTCTCAAAGTACATAGAACCCATTGCCATACCAAGCCAACCATGTCCCCCACATACCTTTTTTTGGTCATTTTCCAGCTTTCCCCCCATTCTATGGCATTTTCGCCTACCTAGTTGTTGCCTGACCTATCCAAATCACCCCTTCCTAAACATGGAATTTTGTCTACTTTTCAGAAATGTATGCCTTACTGTCCTCCAATTCGGCTCTCCTACCCATTTCTTCCATTCCGTCCATGCATGTCCAATTGGCAAAAATGGCCAAAATCGCCTACCTCTCACAAAACGGTTGATAACCACATCAAAATCATTTTTTTCATTTTCACTCAACCTGTTCTTGAAAGCCAGGAAATTGGGGAATTCAGCACAGCAAACCATTTGTTCCTAGCTCTTACAAGGAAAAAACCACAGGCTTCTTTGTACATAGTTTAATTGGTGTTTTTTGAACTATTTGCCCTTTTTGCTTATTTTCTCTCACCCCCCATACAGCAACCTAGGATTCCTGGGTGGCGTTATGACCGCCTACATGTGGGGAGGGGCGGGTGAAGTCTTTCACCGGTCACCTGAATTGTGACCCACACAAATAACAGCATCAGAATACCGCTCTTTACAAATGTATTCTGAAGACCCCAGATTCCGACAAAACGTGGAATACATATTCCACCTTCTCTTTGAAAGTGAACTAGCAACTCTATTATACGGAGTTCCACACACTTTGAAATCCGTTACCCATTTTCAAAATGTCAGCTACAGAATTACTACAAAAAGTGCAAGAAAAAGATGAGGTTTTACAGTCAAGCATTACAAATCTTTTAGCAAACATGCGTGGTACAAAAGAATACTGGTTCCGACGTCACTGAGATGTACGCTACGTATGATAAGAAACCTTGGCCACCCACTTGGTTTGTGACATTAAGTTGTGCAGAATATGCCTGGGAAGATTTACATGATTTCCTACGCATACCAAACAAAAACAAAAACAGATATAAAAACACCAGGAGAACTCTGCTCTGTGAATTTATCAATATATTTCCATCATCGCTTCATTGCTATGCTACACTTAATTTGTAATAAAACTGTTCTTCCCCTCGGAGAAGTGCAACACTTCTTTTGGAGAAAAGAATACCAAGCCAGAGAAGCACCACACATCCACATGCTTTTGTGGATTAAAGATGCTCCTAAATTTGGTCAGGATAGTGATGCCACTGTTTTGCAGTTCATCCAAAAATATGTCACTTGTGAAATCCCTTCACAAAGGACACATAGTGACCTTCATGGACAAATTGTACAATTTCAAAGACACAAATGTGGGAAATATTGTTGTTGCAAATATAAAAACAAAGGGAAATACTACACCAAATGCCACTATGGTTTCCCTAGACCAATTTCAACAACAGGTCAAGTAAACAACTTCATGTCTTCTGTTAGACATAGTGTCAAAGGTAAATCACCTAAGAACACATATGACATAAAAAGAACAGAAGAATCCAAATACATCAATGATTACAATGCAATCATTGCCCTCCTATAGAATGCAAACATAGATGTGCAGTGCATTGCAGACAATTCCACTGCAGTTGCACGATATGTCACAGCCTACTGTAACGCTCACCTGGTATCCACGGGGACGCCACTCAGCCTGCTTGGACCTCCTACGACCTCGACCCTTCCCTGGAATCTGTTTGACTGGAGACTGGGCCTGAAACACAGGATTCCAGAATTTAACACTATTGCCTATGGTTGCTTGACACCCTCTTCCCTTGGGGACCAACCCATCCCCGATGTCCTCGTCTCAAATTGTTTTTTTGTGTGGAGTGCTCTCCGTCCTTCCCTTCGGTGCAGGGGTGCGTCGATTGATGTGGGCTCTGTGCAGCCTAGTTGCTTCACTGGCGCGGCCCCAACGTACTAGATTTGTTGTACCCTCAGGCCGACCGGTAGGTTGGATGATTCTTAATGGACTGTTCCTTTCTTGTCTATTGTCCCCTTTATAACTCGTCTCTTCTCCCCTAAGTGTTGAAGGGGTCGGAGATGGCATCTGCTGCTTATGGAAGCCGAGCACTAAGCGGTGAGTGAAAGCGCTGTGTGCGGCGCTGTGCACTCTTTCTTGAATTGACCAATGTGTCTCTCTGTATCCCTTACAGGAGCTGCAATGTCCCAGCGTAGCTGCCGGCTGAGAGAATAAGGTGCGGTGAGTAAGTGCGATGTACAGCACCTTCTTATGCTTTCTGTGCTAACCGGTACTGTCTTTTCCCTTTGCAGGTCAAAGGGATGCTCCAGAGCGGAAGTTGCCCTGAGCGGTTCGAGTTCAGGTAAGCGTTTGACTATCCTTGCAGTTTTTGGGTAAGCTGGGATATGAAGAATGCTTACTAATGTCTTTCCTTTTGTTCGTTATCTTTTCCCAGGATGCGGCGTGTCGAGATGGAGGCGACACCACCGTAAAGCTGCCCCCTGGACTGGAGGAGGGAAGGATGGAAGCCAGAATACTCTTGAAGGTAAGTAAGAATATTGATGCTGTTCTTGTTCTTGCAGGTGCGCGGGATGCGGAGGAAATGCGAAGGCCTTCAGGAGACCGATCCGAACACAGTGAGTGTCACGCTGCAGGTGCAGAAAAACGCAAAGCGCGTTTCTCTGCCCGGGTGTGGTTTAAATAGCTTCCATGTATCCCTGGGTCGAACCACACCCAAAAGGCTAGACCGCATACTCAGTATGGAACTGGGTTATGTGGGGGGCATCCATCTTGCCCACAATGCATTACAAGTCCAATGCCAAGTGATAACGTATGCCAGGGCGCTGGTGGAATATCCAATGGTTGTAAGAGTCCAGCTGGTTTCTGCTTGGATGATTTGTTTTGTGCACACACTTCACAGGATAGGATGAACTGGATAATGTCTTTACGCCACGTGGGCCACCAGTAAATCCGTTTTACCGTGGCTAGGGTTTTTGCAATTCCAGGATGGCCCTCGATTAAAGAATCGTGATAACCGGACATGACTTGTTCTTGTAGTTCTTTGTTTGGCAAAAATAACCGGTTCCTGAAATTGGGCAACTGGTCCTTTATCGTGTGATGTTCCCCTTGCATGCTCCACTCTTGTAATTGCTCGGGACTCATTAAGCTTTGGATTTTTTCATGTAACTCATTCTGAGTCATGGTTGCTGTGATTCCAAGGAGTTTGTCACCTGGAATGATGGTTATTGGGTCCGGGGTCTTGTATCCTTGTTCATCAACACCCACACGGGAAAGAGCATTGGCTTTTCCGTTTTTAAATCCTGGTTGAAATGTGATCACATAATCATATTCAGCGAAGAAAAGGGCCCAGCGTAGTTGTTGTGAAGATTGAGCTTTTGCTGTTTTTAGGTATTGGAGATTTCGATGGTCAGTTATTATGGTGATTGTGTGTCTGCCACCTAGGAGATAATGCCGCCAGGCCTTAAAGACTGACTTGATGGCTAGAAGTTCTTTGTCCGTGATAGCGTAATTGAGCTTGGGTGGTGTGAATGTACGCGACCAGAAGGAAACAGGATGTAATTGACCGGTTTCTGGGTCCTTTTGTGAGAGGACGGCTCCCATAGCCATACTTGAGGCATGCGTCTCTACCACGTACGGGAGGTTTGGGGGAGAATGACGTAGAATCGGGGCAGAAGTGAAACTCACCTTGAGTTCCCGGAAGGCTTTTTCTGCTTCTTCTGTCCAGTGAAACTTTTTATTGCATTTTCTTAGCAATGATGTGATGCGATGCACTATTTTGTGAGAACCCTGGGATGAATCGGCGGCAGAGGTTTGCGAAACCCAACATGCTCTGGACTCCCTTGAATGAATTTGGCGATGGCCAGTTTAGGATAGCATCTACTTTGTGTACATCAATTCGAATTCCATTTGGGGTGAGAATAAAGCCAAGGAATTCCACCTCGAAGACATGAAATGAGCACTTTTCAAGTTTGACATAGAGCTGGTGTTGGCGGAGTTTTGCCAGTACAGATCGAACATGCTTGACGTGGTCCTGCTTTGATGCGGAATATACCAGGATATCGTCAATATATACTAGGGCACAGACATCAATCAATTCCCTTAAGACATCATTCATGAAGTATTGAAATGCAGCGAGACATTGCAAAGGCCAAAGGGCATTACTTGATATTCGTATAGGCCAAACTTGGTACAAAAGGCGGTTTTCCATTCGTCACCCTTTTTTCACTCGAATGAGGTGATACGCTCCTCTAAGATCTAACTTTGTGTAGATTTGGGTGTCTTTCGATCAAGCTGTTCTGGAATGAGTGGCAGAGGGTAATGATTTTTTACGGTGATCTGGTTCAGTGCGCGATAGTCAATGCACGTTCTCAAGTCCCCTTCCTTCTTCGGCACGAAGAATAGGGGAGAGGCTGCTGGTGACTTTGAGGGACGGATGAATCTGTTTGTCAGGTATTGGTCTAAGTAGGACTTCAGGTGCTGGTTTTCTGGTTCAGTGAGTGCATAGATTCGCCCACAAGGGATCTGTGCGCCGGGTATCAGGTCGATCTGACAATCGTATGGTCTGTACGGCGGTAGGGTATTGGCTTGTTCTTTCTGAAATACATCTTGAAAATCCTGGTATTCACTTGGTAAGGTACTGGTTGCCACGGTTCCAGGTGCAGAGGTTCTGGTATCATTTGGCAGCTTCCCTTGGCGATAAGTGTGAGCACAGCTTTCGGGAAAAGGCCAACTCACTTTGTTTGCCAATCTATTAGAGGATTGTGAGCTACCAACCACGGCATCCCTAAAATCAACCGGAACTGAGACACCTTGATGAGGTCGAATGTGATAGATTCCTGGTGTCCATCCTGGCATAGAAGGGTTAAGGCTGCAGTGCATTGGGATACTGGACCAGAAGCTATTTCCGTGCCATCAACAGTGGTGACCGTGTCTGTGGTTGACTTAGGGCATAAAGGAAGACCCATCTTCACTGCGAGATCTTGGTCCATATAGTTCCCAGTGGCTCCACTGTCTATGTACGCTCTTGCTGCGTGCATCCAAGATGGTTGTTGGTGATTGATCAAGATCACAGACAATGAAAAATGGGAGGTCTGTAGTTCACTTTCTTTGCTCGACAAGTGGACCCCTACACTTGGCAGGCTTGGTAGTTTTCCAATTCCTTGTTAGTATCTTCCTTGTCCGATGCCCCTACTATTCTCTTTGGTGGTTTCACTGGACACTCTTTCAGGAAATGGCCTGACTTTCCACAGTACAAACATAACTGCTGCTGTCTCCTTTTATCCCTTTCAGCCTTAGTCAAGGGAGACCTGACCCCTCTGATCTGCATTGGGTCCCCTGAGCTCTCTGTTGTTCGAGAAACATTGTCCTTTGAACACACATACATAGGGCGAGGATCCGGTCTGGTTTGATCTGCTCTTCGGTTTTGCAACCTTTGATCTAATTGGACAACAAGGTTAATACATTCTGCACAGTCTTTCGGGGAGTCCACCACTTGTGCGAGAACATCTTTTAGCTCTCCCCGCAGACCCTGATAAAATAACGTAGTTCTCTTCTCCTCCGGCCATTCTGCTTCAACCCCGAGTCTATTGAAGGTGGCTATGTATGTTAATAGGTCTTGGTTCCCTTGACGAAGGGACAAAAGTTAATTGTCTAAAGCCTGTCCATGAGTACAACGGGGAAATAGTTTCTCCATCTCCTGGTGGAAACTCCTGAAGTCATGTAGCAAAGGATCATCTTGACTGACAAAGGGTACAGACCAGTCTGCAGCACTGGCGCTCAGATAGGATGGCACAAAGGCGACCCACGATTTGTAATTTGGAAAGGCCCCTGGCCTACAAAGGAAATGCAGACAGCATTGGTTCATAAATGTTGCATAATTCTTGGGATCCCCCGTGAATCGCTCGGGCGGGGCCAAGGGAACTGCCCCAGGAAGGGTGATCTGAACAGGGTTGGCTGATGGTACTGGCATTGAAGACACGTTACCCGGTAACAGTGCATGTCCAGCCTGTGACTGGAGGAGTTGCCGGCTTAAGTCATCAGTGCATTCTTCAGCGACTATCAACTCTCTCCTCAGGGTGTTGATCTCCTGCCTGGCTGCACGTAGATGCCCCAATATTTGGACAAACTGGTCAGTTTCTGATGTTTCCATGAAGTCAAGGTGGATTATGGTGTGAGGCTTTGCGTTCTGTAACGCTCACCTGGTATCCACGGGGATGCCACTCAGCCTGCTTGTACTTCATATGACCTCAAACCCTTCCCTGGAATCTGTTCGACTGGAGAGCAGGCCTGAAACACAGGATTCCGGAGTTTAACTCTATTGCCTATGGTTGCTTGACCCCCTCTTCCCTTGGGGACCAACCCTTCCCCGATGTCCTCTCCTCACCTTGTTTTCTTGTTTGGCTTGCTCTCCGTCCTGCCCTTCGTTGCAGGGGCACGTCGATGATGTGGGCTCTGTGCAGCCTAGTTGCTTCATTGGCGCAGGACCAACGGACTGGATTTGTTGAAACTCCAGCCCGACAGGTAGGTTGGATGATTCTTAATGAACTGTTCCTTTCTTGTCTATTGTCCCCTTTATAACTTTTCTCTTCTCCCTTAGGTGTTGAAGGGGTCGGAGATGGCTTTGTGCTGCTTATGGAAGCCGAGCACTAAGCGGGGAGTGAAAGCGCTATGCACAGCGCTGTTCACTCCTTCTTGTATTGACCAATGTCTCTCTCTGTGTCCTTTACAGGCGCTGCAATGACCCCGCGTGGCTGCCGGCTGAGAGAATAAGGCGTGGTGAGTAAGCGCGATGTTCGGCGCCTTGTTATGCTTTCCGTGCTAACCTGTACTGTTTTCCCTTTGCAGGTTGACGGGATCCGCCAGAGCTGAAGTTGCCCTGAGCGGTTCGAGTTCAGGTAAGCGTTTGTCTCTTCTTGCAGTTTTCGGGTAAACTGGGATATGAAGAATGCTTACTAATGTCTGTCCTTTTGTTCGTTATCTTTTCCCAGGATGCGGCATGCCGAGATGGAGGTGACACCGCCGTAAAGCTGCCCACTGGACTGGAGGAGCAAAGGATGGAAGCCAGGATACTCTTCAAGGTAAGTAAGAATATTAATGCTGTTCTGGTTCTTGCAGGTGCGCGGGATGCGGAGGAAAGGCGAAGGCCTTCAGGAGACCGATCCAAACACGGTGAATGTCACGCTGCGGGTGAAGAAAAATGCAAAGCGTGTTTCTCTGCCCGGGCATGGTTTAAATAGCTTCCAGGTATCCCAGGTATCCCTGGGTTGAACCACACCCACAAGGCTAGACCACGTACTCAGCATATGGAACTGGGTTATGTGGGGGCATCCATCCTGCCCACAATGCATTACAAGTCCAATGCCAAGTTGTCCGCAAAGTTATGTGTGAGCTTGGCGCCATAGGCGCCAGGTCTAACTCCAAGTGGGTCTCTGGTAAGATGGAGAGGCCCTTAAGATCCATGTGGGGGATCGTGGCCTAGCTCCAGCATGGTGTCCCAGAGGACTAGGGGCAGGGATCATGACACCTTCTTGAGAAAAGGAGCTTCAGGACCACTGGGATGACATATCTGACAAAACACTATCACAGAAATTGTACAGCTTAGGCACATAAATGCTCTCTCATAGAAAATGTGGCTGCTGTGAAGCTGCAGACCGTTTAACCGGTACTGCCTTGTATGGAAAATCAGACAATATACTATGGCTAAGTCTTGGTCCTTCTAAATCTAGAAAAAGAGTTCTCAAATCATATGAGGACATGGGATCATTTTTGGCTATTGTTTCTAACAGGCAAGACATTTTGAAAAACAATTTACTAGAAACATACTACCCAAACAGGAGTACCACTTTGGAAACCATGTGTCTCTACCACGTAGCCCAAAACTTCACATACAAAAATAATATTAAACCAGATGAAAAGAAAGGTAGATACAGAGTAGCAAATTGTGAAGGCAGCTTAGTGAAACTTACCAAACGCAGCTTAATTAAATCATATCAAATTGTCATTAAAACCTCCTCAACATAAAGAACTATATTACATGTCCCTGCTACAACTTTTTAAACCATGGAGAAAAGAAGAAGAGTTACTGGATACATATGACTCCTATGAAGACGCTTTCAAAGCAAATTAAAGCCCAATAACAGACATAAACTCTATACAGTACCAAACAATGTTGCACAATGAACAGCAACACGAAGAAAAACTCCAGGCCCAACTAGATGTGGACACTCCTAACAGTAGTCAACCTTCTGTAACAGGAAGCCAAAAACCACTTGGACAGCCACTAATAGCAAATGAGGCAGAATTAGCCATGACAGAAGTAGAAAAAACCGTGTGTCAGTATGAGCAATCTACAGATGACTTTGCTGTATTGAAATCACAACTAAACACTGAGCAGCATAGCATTTTGCAAGAAGTAACAAAACAAATTGAACATGGTGTGCAACATGAAAATAAAAACTGTACCTGCCAAGATTACAAACCTATACTGCTATACGTGAGTGGTCAAGCTGGTTCAGGCAAAACATTCTTAATCAAAATCATCAGCAAGTTCCTCCAACAATTGACCAACAACAAACTGTCAGCTGTTGTAACTGCCCCCACAGGTTTAGCTTCCTACAACATAGGCGGTGTTACTTTACACTGATTACTACTCCTTCCAGTAGAACACCAAAACAAATTAGACTATTACAAACTTTCTACAGAAGCTGCAATGGAACTATGCAGAGTTTTCAAACAAATGAAAATGCTGCTAATAGATGAGGTGAGCATGGTCTCCAACCTAATGTTGGCTTTAATTCACCTCAGACTACAAGAGGTCTTCAAAACAGACTACGAAGAGCATAAACTATTTTAAAAACCAAACACATCCATGCACTCTATGGCCATAACTCATGTGCTACTGATGTCACGGAACAATTAGCACACAAAAATGTCAATTGTATGTCCTTGATGCCAACTCTTGCAAGCTTTTCAAAATGTAATGAAACAACGTTAAAAAAAAGAAATGCAACCCATAGTTCAAATTGCCTCCCCAGACAAACTGGACGTACATGGTATGACATTACCCATGTGTCAACAAGCCACAACAAGGCTAAACGCCTTGGAAAATTCTAGCTCTAACAAAGCTGGTTTGGAGAAAATATTAAAATGATCTTTAAACTGTAGAGTAATGCTCAAAAGTAACCTTGACGTGGACCAAGAACTAGATAATGGAGCACTTGATACAGTTGTTGGCTTTCAAACATACCCACGTGACAACAACATCCAATTTGTCAATATTCTCTTTGACAAACGATCCGAAGTTAAAAGGATAGGACGCTCAACTGCCCGCTTCCTTCTTTTCAAAGACATGTATGTACGCAGAGAACAATTTTCTCTGCTCTAGCATACGCAGTCACCATTCACAAATCACAAGGTCTTACCCTAGATAAAGCATTGATAGATATTGGTAGCACAGTCGTTAAAGAAGGCATGAGCTATGTAGCACTATCACGCTTACGTGCACTTGACAGACTATTTCTAATGAACTTTGATGCAAGTAAAGTAAATGCTGATGTTTCTTACATTCTAGAATACAATAGACTGCATTCACTCTACACCCCCCCCCATCTAAAAACCTATCCTGTTCCGCAAAAAGCAAAACGTAAAAGAAAACTACTTCAGACTCAATCTATGCAGGATCTCACAGCAATTCCTCCAAAGAAAGTAAAAGAAGGTAATACTTCAACGGACCACAACCAAAGAAGAATCTACTGCTGAAAGTAACTCAACTTCCTCTTCAAAGAAGCAATGCACACTCCCAACAAATCATTTGGGCACAGAACTGTCAGGTCCATTCGAATCTTCAAGTACAACTGGTGTAAATTGCTATGCAAATGTAGCAATAAATATTCTATTCCAATTGCCACCAATTATTGACAACATTTACTTACATGGTACAGACCAATTGTGTTTGCAAATGTTAGTCCTTC
Organism: Ambystoma mexicanum; assembly: GCF_040938575.1. Classification (NCBI taxonomy): domain Eukaryota; kingdom Metazoa; phylum Chordata; class Amphibia; order Caudata; family Ambystomatidae; genus Ambystoma; species Ambystoma mexicanum. The sequence continues at coordinate 154,718,158 of NC_090941.1, read as the reverse complement.
ACAGAAATGCAACCAACAATCCCGACAACACTTACAGTGTTTCTGGAATAAGGTGGGAATTGGACTACTGTGCTGGAATGGTCAAATTCACTATAAACTCGCAAGAAGATCCACAAGAATTTCTAATGTACTTGCTACAAGTACTAGAAAACAAAAACATACCTATAAATGAAATCTTCAATATTTCATACATGTGGAAACATACATACACTCTTTGCAGGCATGTAGTACAACAAGAAGTTCCTAATGAACGCTCCGTGTATGTATCCATACCTAACTGTAAATCCATTCCATTTCAGCAACTTGTACAAAATGCAAACCATGGCAGATGATGTACGACCTGCAATTCCGATAATTGTTCCACCTTACAAATGCAGACACATAATAAATACGTAATACGCTTTTACGTTACAATGCAGATGGTACCAAAAACAACTGCAAGCTGACTGGATTCACACATGGTCAAGTATCACTTGGTAAGAAAACCTTCACAACAATAGGTATAACCTACCAAGCAGGAGCCACAAGCAATGAAGGTCACTACACTGCATATATAAAAAAGAATTGTGGATGGTTCGAATGTAATGATACTACCATTACTCTAAAGCAGAGAGTAGCAGCAAATCTTGTAAACGCTTACTTGATATATTCTTAAAACCAAAATTTAATAACTAAACTGTGTATGAACATAATCAAAACTTGAACTTCAAAACTATGACCAGTTAGAATATGCCAACAGGTATCTAAGTGCCCCAAGAATCTGCAACAAAGAAACAGATAAATGAATACCACTAAAATTAAACAAGAAATAAACAGTTACAATACACCAACAGGTATCTAACTGTCCCAAAAATCTGCAACAAGCCAACAGATAGATGAATACCACTAAAATGGAAAAAGAAATAGACAAATAGAATACACCAACTGCTATCTAATTGCAACAATACTACCACCACTTCCAAATGAAAAAAACATATACCTATTCAATTCTTCCTATTGAAATCAATGAAAGAAATATATTGTACCACAACGTATAATTTTTTTTTAATCCAGCATGGATTTTTTTCCCACAGACCTAATGATTTAATCAACAAACACAGGAACTGAGCAAATTGCACAGTACACTGGTTTGAACTATAGTACTTCTAAAGTACTAACTATGAGGGTCAACAAAATACAGAAATGTCTACTATGCAATGCAATACTGATTATAAACTACCTACACTAACATGTGATTTTTTCTTTTATCACAGTGATTGAAAAAAAATGTGTGCTCCAACTACCCATGTCATGAAGAAACTGCAAACAACCACAAAAAGTCAAACAGTAAGTATATAATGATTGGAATCACACACACCACAGCATAACACACCCATTCAAGCAAACACCTGACCATAAACCACAATCCAAAATGTTTGCTTCCATGGGTATCTTATGCTGCAGCGCTTGTTGCAAAACACTACAATCTTGACTGCATGGCCTGGCCAAAACACTTCATACAGCCTCAACAAAGGAAACAGTAAGTATATAATAATTAAACTCACAAACACTGCAACATAACACATCCATGCAAACAAACACCTCACCAATAAATACAACCCAAAATGCCTAGAGTCTTCAAGACCAACAATCTGAACACAAACAAATAAACATACATCATCTCACCATCCTATAAACACTGTTACACTACTACCAATCAGTTCTCACATTTTTGAAAACATATCCCCTAAACAGCCCACATACCACAATCAAAATGTTTGGTAGCATTGGAGAGTTATACTGTGGAGGTTGTGGCCAGGGCCTAGAGTCTTGGGTGGATGGCCTACGCCCTACAGCCTTCGACCATGCACTCAAGACTCTGGGCCCTGGCCACAACCACCACAGCATAACACACCCATAGAAACAAACACCTACAAAACGACCACAACCCAAAAGCATAATACATCCACCTAAAAACTATGCACTTCAATTAACATTCTAAAAAATAATTACAACCAACGTACAAACCCTTCAATACATACCCTCTTTACCCAATGCTCTTCTAACAAACCAAAACCAACATCATACTAAACTAAAATAGCCAGTAGTGCGCCCAGTGTTCAGGATGTCCGCAGACAACTGCGGTGACCGCGGATGCCGCAAACACATCACAGCCTTCTCCCACCTAAACAAATACAGCATTTGACCCATCTCTTACTCGCCCAACCTCTCCAAGCACGCATACACACCAACACTCCCCAAAATTGCATTTATGCTCACTTTCAGAGCATGTCCGCACATCCAATATGTCGTGCGCATCTAAACAATTTAACCCACCTCACACCTCATCCCAGCCAGTCAGAGAACACGTCTCGTGTCCTCAGACATGATGCAAGCCGATTATCCAATTGGTGTCCTGTCCGCGGAGTGAACAGGGAAGTGTGTCCGCGAGCGGACATAGATATCACTAATATTTTTAGACCTACTTTTTGGTTGTTTTAAAAAAAACTACTGGATGGATTTTCACCAAATTTACAAAAGCAAGCTTTTGGGACCAAGCTGCCGCTCCTGCCGCAAATTCGGTGAAAATCCGTCCAGCGGTTTGGGCTGTAGGCGCGACAGAAATGTGTTCTCCATTCAGTCTATGGGAAAAAAATACATTTTGGGTCCCCCTTTATAACTTTGCTCTCCCCTGGACCAAACCTCACCAAACTTTCAGAGTGGGCCATATACTTCTTTTGCAAAGTTTGGTGAGGATTTGTCCACGGGGGAGCCAAATTATAAGCTGCCCAAAAAGTGCACTTCCTATGATTTTAGCCATAATTGCATGGCCATACCGCAGGCCATGTAATATATATATATGGGATACATTACTCACCGTAATCGTATTTCTGATGCTTGTATCTGCTTAGATTCACATGCTGTGCATAGGCCGACATCTAGTGAAAGCTGCGGAGTATTGCAGTTTGTTTTTTGAAACTTGAAAAAGGGCGTCGACACAGGGCGTGCCATTAATACTATCCCTAGTGTGACGTCCACTGTACCCATGATCCCTCACGCGTCTCGAACCCTCAGATTGTATTTTTTCTGACATGAGGTAGCATGAGGAGTAGCGCGAGTACAGATAATCCAAGCAGATAGAAAGGTAAGACTACAAGGATCCATGCGCCTTCTCTCAGAGGGGAGGAAGGGTGGGTCGCAAGTGAATCTAAGCAGATACAAGCATCAGAAATACGATTATGGTGAGTAATGTATCCCTTCTGAGGCTTGTGGAATCTGCTTAGATAGCATGCTGTGCATAGATTAGCGAGCAGTACCTGAAGAAGGAGGTGGGATGTGAGAAGGGTCATGAGCAAATAAATGTCTTAGAACCGCTTGTCCCACTTGTGTATCTGTCTTGGAATGAGTGTCAATGCAGTAGTGCTGAGTAAAAGTGTGAATAGAGCTCCAAGTAGCTGCTTTGCAAATGGTGTCAAGGGGTACATTTGCAATGAAAGCCAGAGTGGCCCCAATGCCTCTTGTAGAGTTGGCCCTAGGCGTGTAAGGCAGAGTTTTTTCATAAAGTGAGTAACACAGCTGGATACAGTTAATAATCCAATTAGAGATGGCACCTTTAGGGACGACATCCCCCTCTCTGCCTGTAGCTACGGAGACAAACAGCTGATCTGTTTTCTTTAGCGGTCTGGTCTTGTTTACATAGTAGAGGACCGCCCTACGCACATCTAGTGTGTGTAGTTTCACCTCAGCCGAGCTTTGCGGGTCTTGGAAGAAAGCCGGAAGCTCGATGGACTGGTTCACGTGGAATTTTGAAATAAACTTAGGTGAGAACCTAGGGTGTGTGCGTAAAACCAGTTTATCTTTATGGACAGTAAAGAAGGGATCTTGCACTGACAGAGCCTGAATTTCACGGACTCTTCTTATAGATGTAATTGCTACTAAGTAGGCCGTTTTGTAAGTCAGGTGTTTGAGACTGCTTTTGTGCATGGGCTCGAATGGGGGGCCAATGAGCTTAGATAGCACCACGTTAAGGTCCCATCCTGGTGGTGGGTTAGAAATAGGAGGGTGAAGTCTCTTTACTCCTTCCATGAAGGCTTTAACTATTGGTACTTTCCACCACGACACCTTGTTATGGGAAGTGGTGTATGCTGACAGGGCTGCCAGGTGTACCTTCAGTGAGTTAAAAACCAGTCCTGCATCCAGCAGGTGGAGCATGTATGTAACAATAGTGGAAGGAGTGCAATCAACTGGGTTGATTTGTTTATTCTGGCACCAGATAACAAATCTCTTCCATTTGTCAAAGTAGCAGTGCCTCGTGTTAGGTTTCCTAGATTCCTTTAGGATGTCCATACACCTCTGGTAAATTGAGATGTCCGAACTCTATGACCTCAGGGGCCATGCTGCCAGGTTCATTGAGTTGGGTTGAGGATGCACTGTTTGACCTTGGTGCTGGGACAGTAGGTTGTACCAGCCCGGAAGTTTGATGGGTTTGCACACCGCCAATCTGCGTAAGTGTGGGAACCACGGTTGTCTTGCCCACATGGGAGCAACTAGGACGAGTGTCATTGATTCTCTGTTCATCTTGTTGACCACCTTCCTGATTAGAGGAGTTGGTGGAAAAGCGTACGCAAACATCCCTGACCAGTTCATCCACAGGGCGTTCCCCTGGGAGTCTGGTTGGGGGAACCTGGATGAAAATCCTGGGCATTGTCTGTTTTCGCTTGTGGCGAATAGGTCTATAGTGGGGAAACCCCACTGAGAGAAGATATCTTCTACGACTTCTCTGTGTAGACACCATTCGTGTTCCTCTGGGAGGGGGTCTCTGCTCAGAGCATCCGCTAGGGAATTGAGATCCCCTGGAACATGTTGCGATGACAGGAAGATGTTCCGTCTGAGTGCCCATATCCAGATTTTCTGGGCTAGCTTGGACAGATTTGGCGACCGAGTCCCTCCTTGCTTGTTCAGGAGAACATGGCTGTAGTGCTGTCCGTCCAGATTTGCACTGACAGATTTAACAGGTAGGGCTCGAACGCTTGAAGTGCTCTGAATACTGCCAGAAGCTCTAACAGGTTGATGTGATTCCTGGCCACTGAGTGCGACCAGAGACCCTGAGCTGTGTGGTGGAGATGGTGAGCTCCCCACCCCGTCAGGCATGCATCGGTTGTGACTACCGCCTGTATCTCAGGATCGTAAAAGGGTTTCCCCTTGGACAGATTCTCTCTTGTCCACCAGTGAAGGCTTTGTACAAGTGTTGGCGAAACGACCACTAGATCGTCCCACTGACCACTTGTCTGAGACTTCTGTTTCGCCAACTATTCCTGCATGGGACGCATGCGCAGGCGCGCATGGGGGACCAGGTAAATACATGACGCCATCATGCCCAGCAAACGCATTGCTTTGCGTACCGTTATCTGGCGACCGGACTGATATTGCGGAATTTGCAGCAGTATATTCCGAATTCTTTCCTCGGAAGGAAAGGTTAACCCCTCTTGAGTGTCTAGGATAGCTCCTAGGAACTGTTTGGATGTGCTTGGCACCAGACTTGACTTATTCTCGTTTATTGAGAAGCCCAATTCGAAGAGGAGGTCGATAGTCCTTTGAATGTTTGCTCTGCAAATTACTGGGGTCTCCCCCGTGATGAGCCAGTCGTCCAGGTAAGGCTACACCGGGATTGCCTCCCTGCGTAGGTGTGCTGCTGCCACCGCCAGTACCTTGGTGAATACCCTTGGAGCCGAAGCTATCCCGAAGGGCAGTACCTTGAACTGGTAGTGCCGACTGTCCACCTTGAAGCGCAAGTACTTTCTGTGCGCTGGGAACATGGAAATATGAAAATAGGCATATTTCATGTCCAATGTTGCCATGTAATCCCCCTTTTTTAGGAGGGGGATTACCTCCTGGAGAGTAGTCATGCGAAACTTTTGGGGCTTGACATACTTGTTTGCAGGCCGTAAATCCAATACTGGGCGCATTGTCAAATCTTTTTTTGGCACAAGGAAGTAAGTTGAATAAATACCCTTGTTTACCTGGTGTCCCGGGACGAGTTCTATCGCATCCTTTGCTAGCAGATTGAAGATCTCCTCGAGGAGGATCATCTGGTGGTCCAAGAAATGTATTTATTGTCGTGGAGGATGGTTTCTGGGACGCTCTAACAGTTCTATGCAGTACCCTGCGGATACTGTGGACAGCACCCATCTGTCTGATTTATTTATTTATATATTTATAACACGCCGGAGCTCGCGAGCATCAGGGCGCGACAAGTACACGAGAGGACAAGATCACAGGACAACATAGAAAGAAGAGAAAAGAAGTGACAGGGGACTCAAGGGAGTCTATGCTGAATATATAACAATTACCGAAAAAGTAATGTTTTCAGCTGCTTCCTAAATGGCAGGTACCTACTTTCACATCTAAGATTATCCGGCAGCTTGTTCCAGAGTGCTACAGCTTTGGTGGGGAAGGCTCTCCCGAGTCCATTAGCTTTGACTTTGGTGTGGCTGGCTTTGAGTAGCCCTTTTTTAGCAGATCTTAGACAGCGGCTTGGTTCGTACCAGCGAAATTCCTTCTCTAGGTATGTGGGGGCCGTGCCATAAAGACAGCGATGGACCAGTGTCAAGGATTTGAATTTAATGCGCTCCTCAATGGCGAGCCAGTGAAGGCCTATGCGTTCATGGGTAATATGCTCACGCTTGGACTTCCCGGTGATGGTTCTAAGAGCATTGTTTTGGATTATTTGGCATTGTTTAATGCAAGAGTTACTTGAACCGAGCATTAGCGCATTCCCATAATCCAGTCGGGATAAAATCGTGGCTCTAGCAATCGTGGCGCAATTTGTGGCATTAAGATACGGCCTAATGCGGTGTAGGAGTCTCTGATAGTATTGACAGTTTTTTTTGAGAAAAGTAACCTGGGCATCTGCACCTAGTGAGGATTGCAGGTATATGCCAAGTGTTTTCACCTTACTAGAAACCGGGATATTGGAGTCCTTGATAGTAAATGATGAGTAGGCTGAGCCTAAATTGGAAAGGGCTTTTGGAGATCCGAATGTCATAAGTTCAGTTTTTGAGCTATTCAGACACATCCAGTGGGCTTTCATCCAACTTTCTATAGTATTATAGATTGCTGAGAGTCTGTTGTTGTCTCTGGAGTGGTCACCGCTGAATTCTATAATCAGTTGGGTGTCATCTGCGAAGTTGGTAAAGTAAATACCCAGCTGTGAGAGGAGGGCGCAAAGGCAGCGGATATAAAGATTGAATAAGAGAGGGGAGAAACTTGCACCTTGTGGGACACCACAATCCACTGGGTTCGTGCCAGAGGAATGTCCACCCCATGTGATTTTAGATTTTCTGTCCTTCAGAAAAGAGGATATCCAATTGATAGCTTCCTCAGCACAGTTACCACAGTAACGCTCACCTGGTATCCACGGGGATGCCACTCAGCCTGCTTGTACTTCATATGACCTCAAACCCTTCCCTGGAATCTGTTCGACTGGAGAGCAGGCCTGAAACACAGGATTCCGGAGTTTAACTCTATTGCCTATGGTTGCTTGACCCCCTCTTCCCTTGGGGACCAACCCTTCCCCGATGTCCTCTCCTCACCTTGTTTTCTTGTTTGGCTTGCTCTCCGTCCTGCCCTTCGTTGCAGGGGCACGTCGATGATGTGGGCTCTGTGCAGCCTAGTTGCTTCATTGGCGCAGGACCAACGGACTGGATTTGTTGAAACTCCAGCCCGACAGGTAGGTTGGATGATTCTTAATGAACTGTTCCTTTCTTGTCTATTGTCCCCTTTATAACTTTTCTCTTCTCCCTTAGGTGTTGAAGGGGTCGGAGATGGCTTTGTGCTGCTTATGGAAGCCGAGCACTAAGCGGGGAGTGAAAGCGCTATGCACAGCGCTGTTCACTCCTTCTTGTATTGACCAATGTCTCTCTCTGTGTCCTTTACAGGCGCTGCAATGACCCCGCGTGGCTGCCGGCTGAGAGAATAAGGCGTGGTGAGTAAGCGCGATGTTCGGCGCCTTGTTATGCTTTCCGTGCTAACCTGTACTGTTTTCCCTTTGCAGGTTGACGGGATCCGCCAGAGCTGAAGTTGCCCTGAGCGGTTCGAGTTCAGGTAAGCGTTTGTCTCTTCTTGCAGTTTTCGGGTAAACTGGGATATGAAGAATGCTTACTAATGTCTGTCCTTTTGTTCGTTATCTTTTCCCAGGATGCGGCATGCCGAGATGGAGGTGACACCGCCGTAAAGCTGCCCACTGGACTGGAGGAGCAAAGGATGGAAGCCAGGATACTCTTCAAGGTAAGTAAGAATATTAATGCTGTTCTGGTTCTTGCAGGTGCGCGGGATGCGGAGGAAAGGCGAAGGCCTTCAGGAGACCGATCCAAACACGGTGAATGTCACGCTGCGGGTGAAGAAAAATGCAAAGCGTGTTTCTCTGCCCGGGCATGGTTTAAATAGCTTCCAGGTATCCCAGGTATCCCTGGGTTGAACCACACCCACAAGGCTAGACCACGTACTCGGCATATGGAACTGGGTTATGTGGGGGCATCCATCCTGCCCACAATGCATTACAAGTCCAATGCCAAGTTGTCCGCAAAGTTATGTGTGAGCTTGGCGCCATAGGCGCCAGGTCTAACTCCAAGTGGGTCTCTGGTAAGATGGAGAGGCCCTTAAGATCCATGTGGGGGATCGTGGCCTAGCTCCAGCATGGTGTCCCAGAGGACTAGGGGCAGGGATCATGACACCTTCTTGAGAAAAGGAGCTTCAGGACCACTGGGATGACATATCTGACAAAACACTATCACAGAAATTGTACAGCTTAGGCACATAAATGCTCTCTCATAGAAAATGTGGCTGCTGTGAAGCTGCAGACCGTTTAACCGGTACTGCCTTGTATGGAAAATCAGACAATATACTATGGCTAAGTCTTGGTCCTTCTAAATCTAGAAAAAGAGTTCTCAAATCATATGAGGACATGGGATCATTTTTGGGTATTGTTTCTAACAGGCAAGACATTTTGAAAAACAATTTACTAGAAACATGCTACCCAAACAGGAGTACCACTTTGGAAACCATGTGTCTCTACCACGCAGCCCAAAACTTCACATACAAAAATAATATTAAACCAGATGAAAAGAAAGGTAGATACAGAGTAGCAAATTGTGAAGGCAGCTTAGTGAAACTTACCAAACGCAGCTTAATTAAATCATATCAAATTGTCATTAAAACCTCCACAACATAAAGAACTATATTACATGTCCCTGCTACAACTTTTTAAACCATGGAGAAAAGAAGAAGAGTTACTGGATACATATGACTCCTATGAAGACGCTTTCAAAGCAAATTAAAGCCCAATAACAGACATAAACTCTATACAGTACCAAACAATGTTGCACAATGAACAGCAACACGAAGAAAAACTCCAGGCCCAACTAGATGTGGACACTCCTAACAGTAGTCAACCTTCTGTAACAGGAAGCCAAAAACCACTTGGACAGCCACTAATAGCAAATGAGGCAGAATTAGCCATGACAGAAGTAGAAAAAACCGTGTGTCAGTATGAGCAATCTACAGATGACTTTGCTGTATTGAAATCACAACTAAACACTGAGCAGCATAGCATTTTGCAAGAAGTAACAAAACAAATTGAACATGGTGTGCAACATGAAAATAAAAACTGTACCTGCCAAGATTACAAACCTATACTGCTATACGTGAGTGGTCAAGCTGGTTCAGGCAAAACATTCTTAATCAAAATCATCAGCAAGTTCCTCCAACAATTGACCAACAACAAACTGTCAGCTGTTGTAACTGCCCCCACAGGTTTAGCTTCCTACAACATAGGCGGTGTTACTTTACACTGATTACTACTCCTTCCAGTAGAACACCAAAACAAATTAGACTATTACAAACTTTCTACAGAAGCTGCAATGGAACTATGCAGAGTTTTCAAACAAATGAAAATGCTGCTAATAGATGAGGTGAGCATGGTCTCCAACCTAATGTTGGCTTTAATTCACCTCAGACTACAAGAGGTCTTCAAAACAGACTACGAAGAGCATAAACTATTTTAAAAACCAAACACATCCATGCACTCTATGGCCATAACTCATGTGCTACTGATGTCACGGAACAATTAGCACACAAAAATGTCAATTGTATGTCCTTGATGCCAACTCTTGCAAGCTTTTCAAAATGTAATGAAACAACGTTAAAAAAAAGAAATGCAACCCATAGTTCAAATTGCCTCCCCAGACAAACTGGACGTACATGGTATGACATTACCCATGTGTCAACAAGCCACAACAAGGCTAAACGCCTTGGAAAATTCTAGCTCTAACAAAGCTGGTTTGGAGAAAATATTAAAATGATCTTTAAACTGTAGAGTAATGCTCAAAAGTAACCTTGACGTGGACCAAGAACTAGATAATGGAGCACTTGATACAGTTGTTGGCTTTCAAACATACCCACGTGACAACAACATCCAATTTGTCAATATTCTCTTTGACAAACGATCCGAAGTTAAAAGGATAGGACGCTCAACTGCCCGCTTCCTTCTTTTCAAAGACATGTATGTACGCAGAGAACAATTTTCTCTGCTCTAGCATACGCAGTCACCATTCACAAATCACAAGGTCTTACCCTAGATAAAGCATTGATAGATATTGGTAGCACAGTCGTTAAAGAAGGCATGAGCTATGTAGCACTATCACGCTTACGTGCACTTGACAGACTATTTCTAATGAACTTTGATGCAAGTAAAGTAAATGCTGATGTTTCTTACATTCTAGAATACAATAGACTGCATTCACTCTACACCCCCCCCCCCATCTAAAAACCTATCCTGTTCCGCAAAAAGCAAAACGTAAAAGAAAACTACTTCAGACTCAATCTATGCAGGATCTCACAGCAATTCCTCCAAAGAAAGTAAAAGAAGGTAATACTTCAAAGGACCACAACCAAAGAAGAATCTACTGCTGAAAGTAACTCAACTTCCTCTTCAAAGAAGCAATGCACACTCCCAACAAATCATTTGGGCACAGAACTGTCAGGTCCATTCGAATCTTCAAGTACAACTGGTGTAAATTGCTATGCAAATGTAGCAATAAATATTCTATTCCAATTGCCACCAATTATTGACAACATTTACTTACATGGTACAGACCAATTGTGTTTGCAAATGTTAGTCCTTCACAGAAATGCAACCAACAATCCCGACAACACTTACAGTGTTTCTGGAATAAGGTGGGAATTGGACTACTGTGCTGGAATGGTCAAATTCACTATAAACTCGCAAGAAGATCCACAAGAATTTCTAATGTACTTGCTACAAGTACTAGAAAACAAAAACATACCTATAAATGAAATCTTCAATATTTCATACATGTGGAAACATACATACACTCTTTGCAGGCATGTAGTACAACAAGAAGTTCCTAATGAACGCTCCGTGTATGTATCCATACCTAACTGTAAATCCATTCCATTTCAGCAACTTGTACAAAATGCAAACCATGGCAGATGATGTACGACCTGCAATTCCGATAATTGTTCCACCTTACAAATGCAGACACATAATAAATACGTAATACGCTTTTACGTTACAATGCAGATGGTACCAAAAACAACTGCAAGCTGACTGGATTCACACATGGTCAAGTATCACTTGGTAAGAAAACCTTCACAACAATAGGTATAACCTACCAAGCAGGAGCCACAAGCAATGAAGGTCACTACACTGCATATATAAAAAAGAATTGTGGATGGTTCGAATGTAATGATACTACCATTACTCTAAAGCAGAGAGTAGCAGCAAATCTTGTAAACGCTTACTTAATATATTCTTAAAACCAAAATTTAATAACTAAACTGTGTATGAACATAATCAAAACTTGAACTTCAAAACTATGACCAGTTAGAATATGCCAACAGGTATCTAAGTGCCCCAAGAATCTGCAACAAAGAAACAGATAAATGAATACCACTAAAATTAAACAAGAAATAAACAGTTACAATACACCAACAGGTATCTAACTGTCCCAAAAATCTGCAACAAGCCAACAGATAGATGAATACCACTAAAATGGAAAAAGAAATAGACAAATAGAATACACCAACTGCTATCTAATTGCAACAATACTACCACCACTTCCAAATGAAAAAAACATATACCTATTCAATTCTTCCTATTGAAATCAATGAAAGAAATATATTGTACCACAACGTATAATTTTTTTTTTAATCCAGCATGGATTTTTTTCCCACAGACCTAATGATTTAATCAACAAACACAGGAACTGAGCAAATTGCACAGTACACTGGTTTGAACTATAGTACTTCTAAAGTACTAACTATGAGGGTCAACAAAATACAGAAATGTCTACTATGCAATGCAATACTGATTATAAACTACCTACACTAACATGTGATTTTTTCTTTTATCACAGTGATTGAAAAAAAATGTGTGCTCCAACTACCCATGTCATGAAGAAACTGCAAACAACCACAAAAAGTCAAACAGTAAGTATATAATGATTGGAATCACACACACCACAGCATAACACACCCATTCAAGCAAACACCTGACCATAAACCACAATCCAAAATGTTTGCTTCCATGGGTATCTTATGCTGCAGCGCTTGTTGCCAAACACTACAATCTTGACTGCATGGCCTGGCCAAAACACTTCATACAGCCTCAACAAAGGAAACAGTAAGTATATAATAATTAAACTCACAAACACTGCAACATAACACATCCATGCAAACAAACACCTCACCAATAAATACAACCCAAAATGCCTAGAGTCTTCAAGACCAACAATCTGAACACAAACAAATAAACATACATCATCTCACCATCCTATAAACACTGTTACACTACTACCAATCAGTTCTCACATTTTTGAAAACATATCCCCTAAACAGCCCACATACCACAATCAAAATGTTTGGTAGCATTGGAGAGTTATACTGTGGAGGTTGTGGCCAGGGCCTAGAGTCTTGGGTGGAAGGGCCTACGCCCTACAGCCTTCGACCATGCACTCAAGACTCTGGGCCCTGGCCACAACCACCACAGCATAACACACCCATAGAAACAAACACCTACAAAACGACCACAACCCAAAAGCATAATACATCCACCTAAAAACTATGCACTTCAATTAACATTCTAAAAAATAATTACAACCAACGTACAAACCCTTCAATACATACCCTCTTTACCCAATGCTCTTCTAACAAACCAAAACCAACATCATACTAAACTAAAATAGCCAGTAGTGCGCCCAGTGTTCAGGATGTCCGCAGACAACTGCGGTGACCGCGGACGCCGCAAACACATCACAGCCTTCTCCCACCTAAACAAATACAGCATTTGACCCATCTCTTACTCGCCCAACCTCTCCAAGCACGCATACACACCAACACTCCCCAAAATTGCATTTATGCTCACTTCCAGAGCATGTCCGCACATCCAATATGTCGTGCGCATCTAAACAATTTAACCCACCTCACACCTCATCCCAGCCAGTCAGAGAACACGTCTCGTGTCCTCAGACATGATGCAAGCCGATTATCCAATTGGTGTCCTGTCCGCGGAGTGAACAGGGAAGTGTGTCCGCGAGCGGACATAGATATCACTAATATTTTTAGACCTACTTTTTGGTTGTTTTAAAAAAAACTACTGGATGGATTTTCACCAAATTTACAAAAGCAAGCTTTTGGGACCAAGCTGCCGCTCCTGCCGCAAATTCGGTGAAAATCCGTCCAGCGGTTTGGGCTGTAGGCGCGACAGAAATGTGTTCTCCATTCAGTCTATGGGAAAAAAATACATTTTGGGTCCCCCTTTATAACTTTGCTCTCCCCTGGACCAAACCTCACCAAACTTTCAGAGTGGGCCATATACTTCTTTTGCAAAGTTTGGTGAGGATTTGTCCACGGGGGAGCCAAATTATAAGCTGCCCAAAAAGTGCACTTCCTATGATTTTAGCCATAATTGCATGGCCATACCGCAGGCCATGTAATATATATATATGGGATACATTACTCACCGTAATCGTATTTCTGATGCTTGTATCTGCTTAGATTCACATGCTGTGCATAGGCCGACATCTAGTGAAAGCTGCGGAGTATTGCAGTTTGTTTTTTGAAACTTGAAAAAGGGCGTCGACACAGGGCGTGCCAGTAATACTATCCCTAGTGTGACGTCCACTGTACCCATGATCCCTCACGCGTCTCGAACCCTCAGATTGTATTTTTTCTGACATGAGGTAGCATGAGGAGTAGCGCGAGTACAGATAATCCAAGCAGATAGAAAGGTAAGACTACAAGGATCCATGCGCCTTCTCTCAGAGGGGAGGAAGGGTGGGTCGCAAGTGAATCTAAGCAGATACAAGCATCAGAAATACGATTATGGTGAGTAATGTATCCCTTCTGAGGCTTGTGGAATCTGCTTAGATAGCATGCTGTGCATAGATTAGCGAGCAGTACCTGAAGAAGGAGGTGGGATGTGAGAAGGGTCATGAGCAAATAAATGTCTTAGAACCGCTTGTCCCACTTGTGTATCTGTCTTGGAATGAGTGTCAATGCAGTAGTGCTGAGTAAAAGTGTGAATAGAGCTCCAAGTAGCTGCTTTGCAAATGGTGTCAAGGGGTACATTTGCAATGAAAGCCAGAGTGGCCCCAATGCCTCTTGTAGAGTTGGCCCTAGGCGTGTAAGGCAGAGTTTTTTCATAAAGTGAGTAACACAGCTGGATACAGTTAATAATCCAATTAGAGATGGCACCTTTAGGGACGACATCCCCCTCTCTGCCTGTAGCTACGGAGACAAACAGCTGATCTGTTTTCTTTAGCGGTCTGGTCTTGTTTACATAGTAGAGGACCGCCCTACGCACATCTAGTGTGTGTAGTTTCACCTCAGCCGAGCTTTGCGGGTCTTGGAAGAAAGCCGGAAGCTCGATGGACTGGTTCACGTGGAATTTTGAAATAAACTTAGGTGAGAACCTAGGGTGTGTGTGTAAAACCAGTTTATCTTTATGGACAGTAAAGAAGGGATCTTGCACTGACAGAGCCTGAATTTCACGGACTCTTCTTATAGATGTAATTGCTACTAAGTAGGCCGTTTTGTAAGTCAGGTGTTTGAGACTGCTTTTGTGCATGGGCTCGAATGGGGGGCCAATGAGCTTAGATAGCACCACGTTAAGGTCCCATCCTGGTGGTGGGTTAGAAATAGGAGGGTGAAGTCTCTTTACTCCTTCCATGAAGGCTTTAACTATTGGTACTTTCCACCACGACACCTTGTTATGGGAAGTGGTGTATGCTGACAGGGCTGCCAGGTGTACCTTCAGTGAGTTAAAAACCAGTCCTGCATCCAGCAGGTGGAGCATGTATGTAACAATAGTGGAAGGAGTGCAATCAACTGGGTTGATTTGTTTATTCTGGCACCAGATAACGAATCTCTTCCATTTGTCAAAGTAGCAGTGCCTCGTGTTAGGTTTCCTAGATTCCTTTAGGATGTCCATACACCTCTGGTAAATTGAGATGTCCGAACTCTATGACCTCAGGGGCCATGCTGCCAGGTTCATTGAGTTGGGTTGAGGATGCACTGTTTGACCTTGGTGCTGGGACAGTAGGTTGTACCAGCCCGGAAGTTTGATGGGTTTGCACACCGCCAATCTGCGTAAGTGTGGGAACCACGGTTGTCTTGCCCACATGGGAGCAACTAGGACGAGTGTCATTGATTCTCTGTTCATCTTGTTGACCACCTTCCTGATTAGAGGAGTTGGTGGAAAAGCGTACGCAAACATCCCTGACCAGTTCATCCACAGGGCGTTCCCCTGGGAGTCTGGTTGGGGGAACCTGGATGAAAATCCTGGGCATTGTCTGTTTTCGCTTGTGGCGAATAGGTCTATAGTGGGGAAACCCCACTGAGAGAAGATATCTTCTACGACTTCTCTGTGTAGACACCATTCGTGTTCCTCTGGGAGGGGGTCTCTGCTCAGAGCATCCGCTAGGGAATTGAGATCCCCTGGAACATGTTGCGATGACAGGAAGATGTTCCGTCTGAGTGCCCATATCCAGATTTTCTGGGCTAGCTTGGACAGATTTGGCGACCGAGTCCCTCCTTGCTTGTTCAGGAGAACATGGCTGTAGTGCTGTCCGTCCAGATTTGCACTGACAGATTTAACAGGTAGGGCTCGAACGCTTGAAGTGCTCTGAATACTGCCAGAAGCTCTAACAGGTTGATGTGATTCCTGGCCACTGAGTGCGACCAGAGACCCTGAGCTGTGTGGTGGAGATGGTGAGCTCCCCACCCCGTCAGGCATGCATCGGTTGTGACTACCGCCTGTATCTCAGGATCGTAAAAGGGTTTCCCCTTGGACAGATTCTCTCTTGTCCACCAGTGAAGGCTTTGTACAAGTGTTGGCGAAACGACCACTAGATCGTCCCACTGACCACTTGTCTGAGACTTCTGTTTCGCCAACTATTCCTGCATGGGACGCATGCGCAGGCGCGCATGGGGGACCAGGTAAATACATGACGCCATCATGCCCAGCAAACGCATTGCTTTGCGTACCGTTATCTGGCGACCGGACTGATATTGCGGAATTTGCAGCAGTATATTCCGAATTCTTTCCTCGGAAGGAAAGGTTAACCCCTCTTGAGTGTCTAGGATAGCTCCTAGGAACTGTTTGGATGTGCTTGGCACCAGACTTGACTTATTCTCGTTTATTGAGAAGCCCAATTCGAAGAGGAGGTCGATAGTCCTTTGAATGTTTGCTCTGCAAATTACTGGGGTCTCCCCCGTGATGAGCCAGTCGTCCAGGTAAGGCTACACCGGGATTGCCTCCCTGCGTAGGTGTGCTGCTGCCACCGCCAGTACCTTGGTGAATACCCTTGGAGCCGAAGCTATCCCGAAGGGCAGTACCTTGAACTGGTAGTGCCGACTGTCCACCTTGAAGCGCAAGTACTTTCTGTGCGCTGGGAACATGGAAATATGAAAATAGGCATATTTCATGTCCAATGTTGCCATGTAATCCCCCTTTTTTAGGAGGGGGATTACCTCCTGGAGAGTAGTCATGCGAAACTTTTGGGGCTTGACATACTTGTTTGCAGGCCGTAAATCCAATACTGGGCGCATTGTCAAATCTTTTTTTGGCACAAGGAAGTAAGTTGAATAAATACCCTTGTTTACCTGGTGTCCCGGGACGAGTTCTATCGCATCCTTTGCTAGCAGATTGAAGATCTCCTCGAGGAGGATCATCTGGCGGTCCAAGAAATGTATTTATTGTCGTGGAGGATGGTTTCTGGGACGCTCTAACAGTTCTATGCAGTACCCTGCGGATACTGTGGACAGCACCCATCTGTCTGATTTATTTATTTATATATTTATAACGCGCCGGAGCTCGCGAGCATCAGGGCGCGACAAGTACACGAGAGGACAAGATCACAGGACAACATAGAAAGAAGAGAAAAGAAGTGACAGGGGACTCAAGGGAGTCTATGCTGAATATATAACAATTACCGAAAGAGTAATGTTTTCAGCTGCTTCCTAAATGGCAGGTACCTACTTTCACATCTAAGATTATCCGGCAGCTTGTTCCAGAGTGCTACAGCTTTGGTGGGGAAGGCTCTCCCGAGTCCATTAGCTTTGACTTTGGTGTGGCTGGCTTTGAGTAGCCCTTTTTTAGCAGATCTTAGACAGCGGCTTGGTTCGTACCAGCGAAATTCCTTCTCTAGGTATGTGGGGGCCGTGCCATAAAGACAGCGATGGACCAGTGTCAAGGATTTGAATTTAATGCGCTCCTCAATGGCGAGCCAGTGAAGGCCTATGCGTTCATGGGTAATATGCTCACGCTTGGACTTCCCGGTGATGGTTCTAAGAGCATTGTTTTGGATTATTTGGCATTGTTTAATGCAAGAGTTACTTGAACCGAGCATTAGCGCATTCCCATAATCCAGTCGGGATAAAATCGTGGCTCTAGCAATCCTGGCGCAATTTGTGGCATTAAGATACGGCCTAATGCGGTGTAGGAGTCTCTGATAGTATTGACAGTTTTTTTTGAGAAAAGTAACCTGGGCATCTGCACCTAGTGAGGATTGCAGGTATATGCCAAGTGTTTTCACCTTACTAGAAACCGGGATATTGGAGTCCTTGATAGTAAATGATGAGTAGGCTGAGCCTAAATTGGAAAGGGCTTTTGGAGATCCGAATGTCATAAGTTCAGTTTTTGAGCTATTCAGACACATCCAGTGGGCTTTCATCCAACTTTCTATAGTATTATAGATTGCTGAGAGTCTGTTGTTGTCTCTGGAGTGGTCACCGCTGAATTCTATAATCAGTTGGGTGTCATCTGCGAAGTTGGTAAAGTAAATACCCAGCTGTGAGAGGAGGGCGCAAAGGCAGCGGATATAAAGATTGAATAAGAGAGGGGAGAAACTTGCACCTTGTGGGACACCACAATCCACTGGGTTCGTGCCAGAGGAATGTCCACCCCATGTGATTTTAGATTTTCTGTCCTTCAGAAAAGAGGATATCCAATTGATAGCTTCCTCAGCACAGTTACCACAGTAACGCTCACCTGGTATCCACGGGGATGCCACTCAGCCTGCTTGTACTTCATATGACCTCAAACCCTTCCCTGGAATCTGTTCGACTGGAGAGCAGGCCTGAAACACAGGATTCCGGAGTTTAACTCTATTGCCTATGGTTGCTTGACCCCCTCTTCCCTTGGGGACCAACCCTTCCCCGATGTCCTCTCCTCACCTTGTTTTCTTGTTTGGCTTGCTCTCCGTCCTGCCCTTCGTTGCAGGGGCACGTCGATGATGTGGGCTCTGTGCAGCCTAGTTGCTTCATTGGCGCAGGACCAATGGACTGGATTTGTTGAAACTCCAGCCCGACAGGTAGGTTGGATGATTCTTAATGAACTGTTCCTTTCTTGTCTATTGTCCCCTTTATAACTTTTCTCTTCTCCCTTAGGTGTTGAAGGGGTCGGAGATGGCTTTGTGCTGCTTATGGAAGCCGAGCACTAAGCGGGGAGTGAAAGCGCTATGCACAGCGCTGTTCACTCCTTCTTGTATTGACCAATGTCTCTCTCTGTGTCCTTTACAGGCGCTGCAATGACCCCGCGTGGCTACCGGCTGAGAGAATAAGGCGTGGTGAGTAAGCGCGATGTTCGGCGCCTTGTTATGCTTTCCGTGCTAACCTGTACTGTTTTCCCTTTGCAGGTTGACGGGATCCGCCAGAGCTGAAGTTGCCCTGAGCGGTTCGAGTTCAGGTAAGCGTTTGTCTCTTCTTGCAGTTTTCGGGTAAACTGGGATATGAAGAATGCTTACTAATGTCTGTCCTTTTGTTCGTTATCTTTTCCCAGGATGTGGCATGCCGAGATGGAGGTGACACCGCCGTAAAGCTGCCCACTGGACTGGAGGAGCAAAGGATGGAAGCCAGGATACTCTTCAAGGTAAGTAAGAATATTAATGCTGTTCTGGTTCTTGCAGGTGCGCAGGATGCGGAGGAAAGGCGAAGGCCTTCAGGAGACCGATCCAAACACGGTGAATGTCACGCTGCGGGTGAAGAAAAATGCAAAGCGGGTTTCTCTGCCCGGGCATGGTTTAAATAGCTTCCAGGTATCCCAGGTATCCCTGGGTTGAACCACACCCACAAGGCTAGACCACGTACTCAGCATATGGAACTGGGTTATGTGGGGGCATCCATCCTGCCCACAATGCATTACAAGTCCAATGCCAAGTTGTCCGCAAAGTTATGTGTGAGCTTGGCGCCATAGGCGCCAGGTCTAACTCCAAGTGGGTCTCTGGTAAGATGGAGAGGCCCTTAAGATCCATGTGGGGGATCGTGGCCTAGCTCCAGCATGGTGTCCCAGAGGACTAGGGGCAGGGATCATGACACCTTCTTGAGAAAAGGAGCTTCAGGACCACTGGGATGACATATCTGACAAAACACTATCACAGAAATTGTACAGCTTAGGCACATAAATGCTCTCTCATAGAAAATGTGGCTGCTGTGAAGCTGCAGACCGTTTAACCGGTACTGCCTTGTATGGAAAATCAGACAATATACTATGGCTAAGTCTTGGTCCTTCTAAATCTAGAAAAACAGTTCTCAAATCATATGAGGACATGGGATCATTTTTGGCTATTGTTTCTAACAGGCAAGACATTTTGAAAAACAATTTACTAGAAACATACTACCCAAACAGGAGTACCACTTTGGAAACCATGTGTCTCTACCACGTAGCCCAAAACTTCACATACAAAAATAATATTAAACCAGATGAAAAGAAAGGTAGATACAGAGTAGCAAATTGTGAAGGCAGCTTAGTGAAACTTACCAAACGCAGCTTAATTAAATCATATCAAATTGTCATTAAAACCTCCACAACATAAAGAACTATATTACATGTCCCTGCTACAACTTTTTAAACCATGGAGAAAAGAAGAAGAGTTACTGGATACATATGACTCCTATGAAGACGCTTTCAAAGCAAATTAAAGCCCAATAACAGACATAAACTCTATACAGTACCAAACAATGTTGCACAATGAACAGCAACACGAAGAAAAACTCCAGGCCCAACTAGATGTGGACACTCCTAACAGTAGTCAACCTTCTGTAACAGGAAGCCAAAAACCACTTGGACAGCCACTAATAGCAAATGAGGCAGAATTAGCCATGACAGAAGTAGAAAAAACCGTGTGTCAGTATGAGCAATCTACAGATGACTTTGCTGTATTGAAATCACAACTAAACACTGAGCAGCATAGCATTTTGCAAGAAGTAACAAAACAAATTGAACATGGTGTGCAACATGAAAATAAAAACTGTACCTGCCAAGATTACAAACCTATACTGCTATACGTGAGTGGTCAAGCTGGTTCAGGCAAAACATTCTTAATCAAAATCATCAGCAAGTTCCTCCAACAATTGACCAACAACAAACTGTCAGCTGTTGTAACTGCCCCCACAGGTTTAGCTTCCTACAACATAGGCGGTGTTACTTTACACTGATTACTACTCCTTCCAGTAGAACACCAAAACAAATTAGACTATTACAAACTTTCTACAGAAGCTGCAATGGAACTATGCAGAGTTTTCAAACAAATGAAAATGCTGCTAATAGATGAGGTGAGCATGGTCTCCAACCTAATGTTGGCTTTAATTCACCTCAGACTACAAGAGGTCTTCAAAACAGACTACGAAGAGCATAAACTATTTTAAAAACCCAACACATCCATGCACTCTATGGCCATAACTCATGTGCTACTGATGTCACGGAACAATTAGCACACAAAAATGTCAATTGTATGTCCTTGATACCAACTCTTGCAAGCTTTTCAAAATGTAATGAAACAACGTTAAAAAAAAGAAATGCAACCCATAGTTCAAATTGCCTCCCCAGACAAACTGGACGTACATGGTATGACATTACCCATGTGTCAACAAGCCACAACAAGGCTAAACGCCTTGGAAAATTCTAGCTGTAACAAAGCTGGTTTGGAGAAAATATTAAAATGATCTTTAAACTGTAGAGTAATGCTCAAAAGTAACCTTGACGTGGACCAAGAACTAGATAATGGAGCACTTGATACAGTTGTTGGCTTTCAAACATACCCACGTGACAACAACATCCAATTTGTCAATATTCTCTTTGACAAACGATCCGAAGTTAAAAGGATAGGACGCTCAACTGCCCGCTTCCTTCTTTTCAAAGACATGTATGTACGCAGAGAACAATTTTCTCTGCTCTAGCATACGCAGTCACCATTCACAAATCACAAGGTCTTACCCTAGATAAAGCATTGATAGATATTGGTAGCACAGTCGTTAAAGAAGGCATGAGCTATGTAGCACTATCACGCTTACGTGCACTTGACAGACTATTTCTAATGAACTTTGATGCAAGTACATTCTTACATTCTAGAATACAATAGACTGCATTCACTCTACACCCCCCCATCTAAAAACCTATCCTGTTCCGCAAAAAGCAAAACGTAAAAGAAAACTACTTCAGACTCAATCTATGCAGGATCTCACAGCAATTCCTCCAAAGAAAGTAAAAGAAGGTAATACTTCAAAGGACCACAACCAAAGAAGAATCTACTGCTGAAAGTAACTCAACTTCCTCTTCAAAGAAGCAATGCACACTCCCAACAAATCATTTGGGCACAGAACTGTCAGGTCCATTCGAATCTTCAAGTACAACTGGTGTAAATTGCTATGCAAATGTAGCAATAAATATTCTATTCCAATTGCCACCAATTATTGACAACATTTACTTACATGGTACAGACCAATTGTGTTTGCAAATGTTAGTCCTTCACAGAAATGCAACCAACAATCCCGACAACACTTACAGTGTTTCTGGAATAAGGTGGGAATTGGACTACTGTGCTGGAATGGTCAAATTCACTATAAACTCACAAGAAGATCCACAAGAATTTCTAATGTACTTGCTACAAGTACTAGAAAACAAAAACATACCTATAAATGAAATCTTCAATATTTCATACATGTGGAAACATACATACACTCTTTGCAGGCATGTAGTACAACAAGAAGTTCCTAATGAACGCTCCGTGTATGTATCCATACCTAACTGTAAATCCATTCCATTTTAGCAACTTGTACAAAATGCAAACCATGGCAGATGATGTACGACCTGCAATTCCGATAATTGTTCCACCTTACAAATGCAGACACATAATAAATACGTAATACGCTTTTACGTTACAATGCAGATGGTACCAAAAACAACTGCAAGCTGACTGGATTCACACATGGTCAAGTATCACTTGGTAAGAAAACCTTTACAACAATAGGTATAATCTACCAAGCAGGAGCCACAAGCAATGAAGGTCACTACACTGCATATATAAAAAAGAATTGTGGATGGTTCGAATGTAATGATACTACCATTACTCTAAAGCAGAGAGCAGCAGCAAATCTTGTAAACGCTTACTTGATATATTCTTAAAACCAAAATTTAATAACTAAACTGTGTATGAACATAATCAAAACTTGAACTTCAAAACTATGACCAGTTAGAATATGCCAACAGGTATCTAAGTGCCCCAAGAATCTTCAACAAAGAAACAGATAAATGAATACCACTAAAATTAAACAAGAAATAAACAGTTACAATACACCAACAGGTATCTAACTGTCCCAAAAATCTGCAACAAGCCAACAGATAGATGAATACCACTAAAATGGAAAAAGAAATAGACAAATAGAATACACCAACTGCTATCTAATTGCAACAATACTACCACCACTTCCAAATGAAAAAAACATATACCTATTCAATTCTTCTTATTGAAATCAATGAAAGAAATATATTGTACCACAACGTATAATTTTTTTTTTAATCCAGCATGGATTTTTTTCCCACAGACCTAATGATTTAATCAACAAACACAGGAACTGAGCAAATTGCACAGTACACTGGTTTGAACTATAGTACTTCTAAAGTACTAACTATGAGGGTCAACAAAATACAGAAATGTCTACTATGCAATGCAATACTGATTATAAACTACCTACACTAACATGTGATTTTTTCTTTTATCACAGTGATTGAAAAAAAATGTGTGCTCCAACTACCCATGTCATGAAGAAACTGCAAACAACCACAAAAAGTCAAACAGTAAGTATATAATGATTGGAATCACACACACCACAGCATAACACACCCATTCAAGCAAACACCTGACCATAAACCACAATCCAAAATGTTTGCTTCCATGGGTATCTTATGCTGCAGCGCTTGTTGCCAAACACTACAATCTTGACTGCATGGCCTGGCCAAAACTCTTCATACAGCCTCAACAAAGGAAACAGTAAGTATATAATAATTAAACTCACAAACACTGCAACATAACACATCCATGCAAACAAACACCTCACCAATAAATACAACCCAAAATGCCTAGAGTCTTCAAGACCAACAATCTGAACACAAACAAATAAACATACATCATCTCACCATCCTATAAACACTGTTACACTACTACCAATCAGTTCTCACATTTTTGAAAACATATCCCCTAAACAGCCCACATACCACAATCAAAATGTTTGGTAGCATTGGAGAGTTATACTGTGGAGGTTGTGGCCAGGGCCTAGAGTCTTGGGTGGATGGCCTACGCCCTACAGCCTTCGACCATGCACTCAAGACTCTGGGCCCTGGCCACAACCACCACAGCATAACACACCCATAGAAACAAACACCTACAAAACGACCACAACCCAAAAGCATAATACATCCACCTAAAAACTATGCACTTCAATTAACATTCTAAAAAATAATTACAACCAACGTACAAACCCTTCAATACATACCCTCTTTACCCAATGCTCTTCTAACAAACCAAAACCAACATCATACTAAACTAAAATAGCCAGTAGTGCGCCCAGTGTTCAGGATGTCCGCAGACAACTGCGGTGACCGCGGACGCCGCAAACACATCACAGCCTTCTCCCACCTAAACAAATACAGCATTTGACCCATCTCTTACTCGCCCAACCTCTCCAAGCACGCATACACACCAACACTCCCCAAAATTGCATTTATGCTCACTTCCAGAGCATGTCCGCACATCCAATATGTCGTGCGCATCTAAACAATTTAACCCACCTCACACCTCATCCCAGCCAGTCAGAGAACACGTCTCGTGTCCTCAGACATGATGCAAGCCGATTATCCAATTGGTGTCCTGTCCGCGGAGTGAACAGGGAAGTGTGTCCGCGAGCGGACATAGATATCACTAATATTTTTAGACCTACTTTTTGGTTGTTTTAAAAAAAACTACTGGATGGATTTTCACCAAATTTACAAAAGCAAGCTTTTGGGACCAAGCTGCCGCTCCTGCCGCAAATTCGGTGAAAATCCGTCCAGCGGTTTGGGCTGTAGGCGCGACAGAAATGTGTTCTCCATTCAGTCTATGGGAAAAAAATACATTTTGGGTCCCCCTTTATAACTTTGCTCTCCCCTGGACCAAACCTCACCAAACTTTCAGAGTGGGCCATATACTTCTTTTGCAAAGTTTGGTGAGGATTTGTCCACGGGGGAGCCAAATTATAAGCTGCCCAAAAAGTGCACTTCCTATGATTTTAGCCATAATTGCATGGCCATACCGCAGGCCATGTAATATATATATATGGGATACATTACTCACCGTAATCGTATTTCTGATGCTTGTATCTGCTTAGATTCACATGCTGTGCATAGGCCGACATCTAGTGAAAGCTGCGGAGTATTGCAGTTTGTTTTTTGAAACTTGAAAAAGGGCGTCGACACAGGGCGTGCCAGTAATACTATCCCTAGTGTGACGTCCACTGTACCCATGATCCCTCACGCGTCTCGAACCCTCAGATTGTATTTTTTCTGACATGAGGTAGCATGAGGAGTAGCGCGAGTACAGATAATCCAAGCAGATAGAAAGGTAAGACTACAAGGATCCAGGCGCCTTCTCTCAGAGGGGAGGAAGGGTGGGTCGCAAGTGAATCTAAGCAGATACAAGCATCAGAAATACGATTATGGTGAGTAATGTATCCCTTCTGAGGCTTGTGGAATCTGCTTAGATAGCATGCTGTGCATAGATTAGCGAGCAGTACCTGAAGAAGGAGGTGGGATGTGAGAAGGGTCATGAGCAAATAAATGTCTTAGAACCGCTTGTCCCACTTGTGTATCTGTCTTGGAATGAGTGTCAATGCAGTAGTGCTGAGTAAAAGTGTGAATAGAGCTCCAAGTAGCTGCTTTGCAAATGGTGTCAAGGGGTACATTTGCAATGAAAGCCAGAGTGGCCCCAATGCCTCTTGTAGAGTTGGCCCTAGGCGTGTAAGGCAGAGTTTTTTCATAAAGTGAGTAACACAGCTGGATACAGTTAATAATCCAATTAGAGATGGCACCTTTAGAGACGACATCCCCCTCTCTGCCTGTAGCTACGGAGACAAACAGCTGATCTGTTTTCTTTAGCGGTCTGGTCTTGTTTACATAGTAGAGGACCGCCCTACGCACATCTAGTGTGTGTAGTTTCACCTCAGCCGAGCTTTGCGGGTCTTGGAAGAAAGCCGGAAGCTCGATGGACTGGTTCACGTGGAATTTTGAAATAAACTTAGGTGAGAACCTAGGGTGTGTGCGTAAAACCAGTTTATCTTTATGGACAGTAAAGAAGGGATCTTGCACTGACAGAGCCTGAATTTCACGGACTCTTCTTATAGATGTAATTGCTACTAAGTAGGCCGTTTTGTAAGTCAGGTGTTTGAGACTGCTTTTGTGCATGGGCTCGAATGGGGGGCCAATGAGCTTAGATAGCACCACGTTAAGGTCCCATCCTGGTGGTGGGTTAGAAATAGGAGGGTGAAGTCTCTTTACTCCTTCCATGAAGGCTTTAACTATTGGTACTTTCCACCACGACACCTTGTTATGGGAAGTGGTGTATGCTGACAGGGCTGCCAGGTGTACCTTCAGTGAGTTAAAAACCAGTCCTGCATCCAGCAGGTGGAGCATGTATGTAACAATAGTGGAAGGAGTGCAATCAACTGGGTTGATTTGTTTATTCTGGCACCAGATAACGAATCTCTTCCATTTGTCAAAGTAGCAGTGCCTCGTGTTAGGTTTCCTAGATTCCTTTAGGATGTCCATACACCTCTGGTAAATTGAGATGTCCGAACTCTATGACCTCAGGGGCCATGCTGCCAGGTTCATTGAGTTGGGTTGAGGATGCACTGTTTGACCTTGGTGCTGGGACAGTAGGTTGTACCAGCCCGGAAGTTTGATGGGTTTGCACACCGCCAATCTGCGTAAGTGTGGGAACCACGGTTGTCTTGCCCACATGGGAGCAACTAGGACGAGTGTCATTGATTCTCTGTTCATCTTGTTGACCACCTTCCTGATTAGAGGAGTTGGTGGAAAAGCGTACGCAAACATCCCTGACCAGTTCATCCACAGGGCGTTCCCCTGGGAGTCTGGTTGGGGGAACCTGGATGAAAATCCTGGGCATTGTCTGTTTTCGCTTGTGGCGAATAGGTCTATAGTGGGGAAACCCCACTGAGAGAAGATATCTTCTACGACTTCTCTGTGTAGACACCATTCGTGTTCCTCTGGGAGGGGGTCTCTGCTCAGAGCATCCGCTAGGGAATTGAGATCCCCTGGAACATGTTGCGATGACAGGAAGATGTTCCGTCTGAGTGCCCATATCCAGATTTTCTGGGCTAGCTTGGACAGATTTGGCGACCGAGTCCCTCCTTGCTTGTTCAGGAGAACATGGCTGTAGTGCTGTCCGTCCAGATTTGCACTGACAGATTTAACAGGTAGGGCTCGAACGCTTGAAGTGCTCTGAATACTGCCAGAAGCTCTAACAGGTTGATGTGATTCCTGGCCACTGAGTGCGACCAGAGACCCTGAGCTGTGTGGTGGAGATGGTGAGCTCCCCACCCCGTCAGGCATGCATCGGTTGTGACTACCGCCTGTATCTCAGGATCGTAAAAGGGTTTCCCCTTGGACAGATTCTCTCTTGTCCACCAGTGAAGGCTTTGTACAAGTGTTGGCGAAACGACCACTAGATCGTCCCACTGACCACTTGTCTGAGACTTCTGTTTCGCCAACTATTCCTGCATGGGACGCATGCGCAGGCGCGCATGGGGGACCAGGTAAATACATGACGCCATCATGCCCAGCAAACGCATTGCTTTGCGTACCGTTATCTGGCGACCGGACTGATATTGCGGAATTTGCAGCAGTATATTCCGAATTCTTTCCTCGGAAGGAAAGGTTAACCCCTCTTGAGTGTCTAGGATAGCTCCTAGGAACTGTTTGGATGTGCTTGGCACCAGACTTGACTTATTCTCGTTTATTGAGAAGCCCAATTCGAAGAGGAGGTCGATAGTCCTTTGAATGTTTGCTCTGCAAATTACTGGGGTCTCCCCCGTGATGAGCCAGTCGTCCAGGTAAGGCTACACCGGGATTGCCTCCCTGCGTAGGTGTGCTGCTGCCACCGCCAGTACCTTGGTGAATACCCTTGGAGCCGAAGCTATCCCGAAGGGCAGTACCTTGAACTGGTAGTGCCGACTGTCCACCTTGAAGCGCAAGTACTTTCTGTGCGCTGGGAACATGGAAATATGAAAATAGGCACATTTCATGTCCAATGTTGCCATGTAATCCCCCTTTTTTAGGAGGGGGATTACCTCCTGGAGAGTAGTCATGCGAAACTTTTGGGGCTTGACATACTTGTTTGCAGGCCGTAAATCCAATACTGGGCGCATTGTCAAATCTTTTTTTGGCACAAGGAAGTAAGTTGAATAAATACCCTTGTTTACCTGGTGTCCCGGGACGAGTTCTATCGCATCCTTTGCTAGCAGATTGAAGATCTCCTCGAGGAGGATCATCTGGTGGTCCAAGAAATGTATTTATTGTCGTGGAGGATGGTTTCTGGGACGCTCTAACAGTTCTATGCAGTACCCTGCGGATACTGTGGACAGCACCCATCTGTCTGATTTATTTATTTATATATTTATAACGCGCCGGAGCTCGCGAGCATCAGGGCGCGACAAGTACACGAGAGGACAAGATCACAGGACAACATAGAAAGAAGAGAAAAGAAGTGACAGGGGACTCAAGGGAGTCTATGCTGAATATATAACAATTACCGAAAGAGTAATGTTTTCAGCTGCTTCCTAAAAGGCAGGTACCTACTTTCACATCTAAGATTATCCGGCAGCTTGTTCCAGAGTGCTACAGCTTTGGTGGGGAAGGCTCTCCCGAGTCCATTAGCTTTGACTTTGGTGTGGCTGGCTTTGAGTAGCCCTTTTTTAGCAGATCTTAGACAGCGGCTTGGTTCGTACCAGCGAAATTCCTTCTCTAGGTATGTGGGGGCCGTGCCATAAAGACAGCGATGGACCAGTGTCAAGGATTTGAATTTAATGCGCTCCTCAATGGCGAGCCAGTGAAGGCCTATGCGTTCATGGGTAATATGCTCACGCTTGGACTTCCCGGTGATGGTTCTAAGAGCATTGTTTTGGATTATTTGGCATTGTTTAATGCAAGAGTTACTTGAACCGAGCATTAGCGCATTCCCATAATCCAGTCGGGATAAAATCGTGGCTCTAGCAATCGTGGCGCAATTTGTGGCATTAAGATACGGCCTAATGCGGTGTAGGAGTCTCTGATAGTATTGACAGTTTTTTTTGAGAAAAGTAACCTGGGCATCTGCACCTAGTGAGGATTGCAGGTATATGCCAAGTGTTTTCACCTTACTAGAAACCGGGATATTGGAGTCCTTGATAGTAAATGATGAGTAGGCTGAGCCTAAATTGGAAAGGGCTTTTGGAGATCCGAATGTCATAAGTTCAGTTTTTGAGCCATTCAGACACATCCAGTGGGCTTTCATCCAACTTTCTATAGTATTATAGATTGCTGAGAGTCTGTTGTTGTCTCTGGAGTGGTCACCGCTGAATTCTATAATCAGTTGGGTGTCATCTGCGAAGTTGGTAAAGTAAATACCCAGCTGTGAGAGGAGGGCGCAAAGGCAGCGGATATAAAGATTGAATAAGAGAGGGGAGAAACTTGCACCTTGTGGGACACCACAATCCACTGGGTTCGTGCCAGAGGAATGTCCACCCCATGTGATTTTAGATTTTCTGTCCTTCAGAAAAGAGGATATCCAATTGATAGCTTCCTCAGCACAGTTACCACAGTAACGCTCACCTGGTATCCACGGGGATGCCACTCAGCCTGCTTGTACTTCATATGACCTCAAACCCTTCCCTGGAATCTGTTCGACTGGAGAGCAGGCCTGAAACACAGGATTCCGGAGTTTAACTCTATTGCCTATGGTTGCTTGACCCCCTCTTCCCTTGGGGACCAACCCTTCCCCGATGTCCTCTCCTCACCTTGTTTTCTTGTTTGGCTTGCTCTCCGTCCTGCCCTTCGTTGCAGGGGCACGTCGATGATGTGGGCTCTGTGCAGCCTAGTTGCTTCATTGGCGCAGGACCAACGGACTGGATTTGTTGAAACTCCAGCCCGACAGGTAGGTTGGATGATTCTTAATGAACTGTTCCTTTCTTGTCTATTGTCCCCTTTATAACTTTTCTCTTCTCCCTTAGGTGTTGAAGGGGTCGGAGATGGCTTTGTGCTGCTTATGGAAGCCGAGCACTAAGCGGGGAGTGAAAGCGCTATGCACAGCGCTGTTCACTCCTTCTTGTATTGACCAATGTCTCTCTCTGTGTCCTTTACAGGCGCTGCAATGACCCCGCGTGGATGCCGGCTGAGAGAATAAGGCGTGGTGAGTAAGCGCGATGTTCGGCGCCTTGTTATGCTTTCCGTGCTAACCTGTACTGTTTTCCCTTTGCAGGTTGACGGGATCCGCCAGAGCTGAAGTTGCCCTGAGCGGTTCGAGTTCAGGTAAGCGTTTGTCTCTTCTTGCAGTTTTCGGGTAAACTGGGATATGAAGAATGCTTACTAATGTCTGTCCTTTTGTTCGTTATCTTTTCCCAGGATGCGGCATGCCGAGATGGAGGTGACACCGCCGTAAAGCTGCCCACTGGACTGGAGGAGCAAAGGATGGAAGCCAGGATACTCTTCAAGGTAAGTAAGAATATTAATGCTGTTCTGGTTCTTGCAGGTGCGCGGGATGCGGAGGAAAGGCGAAGGCCTTCAGGAGACCGATCCAAACACGGTGAATGTCACGCTGCGGGTGAAGAAAAATGCAAAGCGTGTTTCTCTGCCCGGGCATGGTTTAAATAGCTTCCAGGTATCCCAGGTATCCCTGGGTTGAACCACACCCACAAGGCTAGACCACGTACTCAGCATATGGAACTGGGTTATGTGGGGGCATCCATCCTGCCCGCAATGCATTACAAGTCCAATGCCAAGTTGTCCGCAAAGTTATGTGTGAGCTTGGCGCCATAGGCGCCAGGTCTAACTCCAAGTGGGTCTCTGGTAAGATGGAGAGGCCCTTAAGATCCATGTGGGGGATCGTGGCCTAGCTCCAGCATGGTGTCCCAGAGGACTAGGGGCAGGGATCATGACACCTTCTTGAGAAAAGGAGCTTCAGGACCACTGGGATGACATATCTGACAAAACACTATCACAGAAATTGTACAGCTTAGGCACATAAATGCTCTCTCATAGAAAATGTGGCTGCTGTGAAGCTGCAGACCGTTTAACCGGTACTGCCTTGTATGGAAAATCAGACAATATACTATGGCTAAGTCTTGGTCCTTCTAAATCTAGAAAAAGAGTTCTCAAATCATATGAGGACATGGGATCATTTTTGGCTATTGTTTCTAACAGGCAAGACATTTTGAAAAACAATTTACTAGAAACATACTACCCAAACAGGAGTACCACTTTGGAAACCATGTGTCTCTACCACGTAGCCCAAAACTTCACATACAAAAATAATATTAAACCAGATGAAAAGAAAGGTAGATACAGAGTAGCAAATTGTGAAGGCAGCTTAGTGAAACTTACCAAACGCAGCTTAATTAAATCATATCAAATTGTCATTAAAACCTCCACAACATAAAGAACTATATTACATGTCCCTGCTACAACTTTTTAAACCATGGAGAAAAGAAGAAGAGTTACTGGATACATATGACTCCTATGAAGACGCTTTCAAAGCAAATTAAAGCCCAATAACAGACATAAACTCTATACAGTACCAAACAATGTTGCACAATGAACAGCAACACGAAGAAAAACTCCAGGCCCAACTAGATGTGGACACTCCTAACAGTAGTCAACCTTCTGTAACAGGAAGCCAAAAACCACTTGGACAGCCACTAATAGCAAATGAGGCAGAATTAGTCATGACAGAAGTAGAAAAAACCGTGTGTCAGTATGAGCAATCTACAGATGACTTTGCTGTATTGAAATCACAACTAAACACTGAGCAGCATAGCATTTTGCAAGAAGTAACAAAACAAATTGAACATGGTGTGCAACATGAAAATAAAAACTGTACCTGCCAAGATTACAAACCTATACTGCTATACGTGAGTGGTCAAGCTGGTTCAGGCAAAACATTCTTAATCAAAATCATCAGCAAGTTCCTCCAACAATTGACCAACAACAAACTGTCAGCTGTTGTAACTGCCCCCACAGGTTTAGCTTCCTACAACATAGGCGGTGTTACTTTACACTGATTACTACTCCTTCCAGTAGAACACCAAAACAAATTAGACTATTACAAACTTTCTACAGAAGCTGCAATGGAACTATGCAGAGTTTTCAAACAAATGAAAATGCTGCTAATAGATGAGGTGAGCATGGTCTCCAACCTAATGTTGGCTTTAATTCACCTCAGACTACAAGAGGTCTTCAAAACAGACTACGAAGAGCATAAACTATTTTAAAAACCAAACACATCCATGCACTCTATGGCCATAACTCATGTGCTACTGATGTCACGGAACAATTAGCACACAAAAATGTCAATTGTATGTCCTTGATGCCAACTCTTGCAAGCTTTTCAAAATGTAATGAAACAACGTTAAAAAAAAGAAATGCAACCCATAGTTCAAATTGCCTCCCCAGACAAACTGGACGTACATGGTATGACATTACCCATGTGTCAACAAGCCACAACAAGGCTAAACGCCTTGGAAAATTCTAGCTCTAACAAAGCTGGTTTGGAGAAAATATTAAAATGATCTTTAAACTGTAGAGTAATGCTCAAAAGTAACCTTGACGTGGACCAAGAACTAGATAATGGAGCACTTGATACAGTTGTTGGCTTTCAAACATACCCACGTGACAACAACATCCAATTTGTCAATATTCTCTTTGACAAACGATCCGAAGTTAAAAGGATAGGACGCTCAACTGCCCGCTTCCTTCTTTTCAAAGACATGTTTGTACGCAGAGAACAATTTTCTCTGCTCTAGCATACGCAGTCACCATTCACAAATCACAAGGTCTTACCCTAGATAAAGCATTGATAGATATTGGTAGCACAGTCGTTAAAGAAGGCATGAGCTATGTAGCACTATCACGCTTACGTGCACTTGACAGACTATTTCTAATGAACTTTGATGCAAGTAAAGTAA
This sequence comes from Ambystoma mexicanum, assembly GCF_040938575.1. Lineage (NCBI taxonomy): Eukaryota > Metazoa > Chordata > Amphibia > Caudata > Ambystomatidae > Ambystoma > Ambystoma mexicanum. Next base: position 154,685,122 of record NC_090941.1, on the reverse strand, counting down.
ATGCTGATGTTTCTTACATTCTAGAATACAATAGACTGCATTCACTCTACACCCCCCCCCCCATCTAAAAACCTATCCTGTTCCGCAAAAAGCAAAACGTAAAAGAAAACTACTTCAGACTCAATCTATGCAGGATCTCACAGCAATTCCTCCAAAGAAAGTAAAAGAAGGTAATACTTCAAAGGACCACAACCAAAGAAGAATCTACTGCTGAAAGTAACTCAACTTCCTCTTCAAAGAAGCAATGCACACTCCCAACAAATCATTTGGGCACAGAACTGTCAGGTCCATTCGAATCTTCAAGTACAACTGGTGTAAATTGCTATGCAAATGTAGCAATAAATATTCTATTCCAATTGCCACCAATTATTGACAACATTTACTTACATGGTACAGACCAATTGTGTTTGCAAATGTTAGTCCTTCACAGAAATGCAACCAACAATCCCGACAACACTTACAGTGTTTCTGGAATAAGGTGGGAATTGGACTACTGTGCTGGAATGGTCAAATTCACTATAAACTCGCAAGAAGATCCACAAGAATTTCTAATGTACTTGCTACAAGTACTAGAAAACAAAAACATACCTATAAATGAAATCTTCAATATTTCATACATGTGGAAACATACATACACTCTTTGCAGGCATGTAGTACAACAAGAAGTTCCTAATGAACGCTCCGTGTATGTATCCATACCTAACTGTAAATCCATTCCATTTCAGCAACTTGTACAAAATGCAAACCATGGCAGATGATGTACGACCTGCAATTCCGATAATTGTTCCACCTTACAAATGCAGACACATAATAAATACGTAATACGCTTTTACGTTACAATGCAGATGGTACCAAAAACAACTGCAAGCTGACTGGATTCACACATGGTCAAGTATCACTTGGTAAGAAAACCTTCACAACAATAGGTATAACCTACCAAGCAGGAGCCACAAGCAATGAAGGTCACTACACTGCATATATAAAAAAGAATTGTGGATGGTTCGAATGTAATGATACTACCATTACTCTAAAGCAGAGAGTAGCAGCAAATCTTGTAAACGCTTACTTAATATATTCTTAAAACCAAAATTTAATAACTAAACTGTGTATGAACATAATCAAAACTTGAACTTCAAAACTATGACCAGTTAGAATATGCCAACAGGTATCTAAGTGCCCCAAGAATCTGCAACAAAGAAACAGATAAATGAATACCACTAAAATTAAACAAGAAATAAACAGTTACAATACACCAACAGGTATCTAACTGTCCCAAAAATCTGCAACAAGCCAACAGATAGATGAATACCACTAAAATGGAAAAAGAAATAGACAAATAGAATACACCAACTGCTATCTAATTGCAACAATACTACCACCACTTCCAAATGAAAAAAACATATACCTATTCAATTCTTCCTATTGAAATCAATGAAAGAAATATATTGTACCACAACGTATAATTTTTTTTTTAATCCAGCATGGATTTTTTTCCCACAGACCTAATGATTTAATCAACAAACACAGGAACTGAGCAAATTGCACAGTACACTGGTTTGAACTATAGTACTTCTAAAGTACTAACTATGAGGGTCAACAAAATACAGAAATGTCTACTATGCAATGCAATACTGATTATAAACTACCTACACTAACATGTGATTTTTTCTTTTATCACAGTGATTGAAAAAAAATGTGTGCTCCAACTACCCATGTCATGAAGAAACTGCAAACAACCACAAAAAGTCAAACAGTAAGTATATAATGATTGGAATCACACACACCACAGCATAACACACCCATTCAAGCAAACACCTGACCATAAACCACAATCCAAAATGTTTGCTTCCATGGGTATCTTATGCTGCAGCGCTTGTTGCCAAACACTACAATCTTGACTGCATGGCCTGGCCAAAACACTTCATACAGCCTCAACAAAGGAAACAGTAAGTATATAATAATTAAACTCACAAACACTGCAACATAACACATCCATGCAAACAAACACCTCACCAATAAATACAACCCAAAATGCCTAGAGTCTTCAAGACCAACAATCTGAACACAAACAAATAAACATACATCATCTCACCATCCTATAAACACTGTTACACTACTACCAATCAGTTCTCACATTTTTGAAAACATATCCCCTAAACAGCCCACATACCACAATCAAAATGTTTGGTAGCATTGGAGAGTTATACTGTGGAGGTTGTGGCCAGGGCCTAGAGTCTTGGGTGGATGGCCTACGCCCTACAGCCTTCGACCATGCACTCAAGACTCTGGGCCCTGGCCACAACCACCACAGCATAACACACCCATAGAAACAAACACCTACAAAACGACCACAACCCAAAAGCATAATACATCCACCTAAAAACTATGCACTTCAATTAACATTCTAAAAAATAATTACAACCAACGTACAAACCCTTCAATACATACCCTCTTTACCCAATGCTCTTCTAACAAACCAAAACCAACATCATACTAAACTAAAATAGCCAGTAGTGCGCTCAGTGTTCAGGATGTCCGCAGACAACTGCGGTGACCGCGGACGCCGCAAACACATCACAGCCTTCTCCCACCTAAACAAATACAGCATTTGACCCATCTCTTACTCGCCCAACCTCTCCAAGCACGCATACACACCAACACTCCCCAAAATTGCATTTATGCTCACTTCCAGAGCATGTCCGCACATCCAATATGTCGTGCGCATCTAAACAATTTAACCCACCTCACACCTCATCCCAGCCAGTCAGAGAACACGTCTCGTGTCCTCAGACATGATGCAAGCCGATTATCCAATTGGTGTCCTGTCCGCGGAGTGAACAGGGAAGTGTGTCCGCGAGCGGACATAGATATCACTAATATTTTTAGACCTACTTTTTGGTTGTTTTAAAAAAAACTACTGGATGGATTTTCACCAAATTTACAAAAGCAAGCTTTTGGGACCAAGCTGCCGCTCCTGCCGCAAATTCGGTGAAAATCCGTCCAGCGGTTTGGGCTGTAGGCGCGACAGAAATGTGTTCTCCATTCAGTCTATGGGAAAAAAATACATTTTGGGTCCCCCTTTATAACTTTGCTCTCCCCTGGACCAAACCTCACCAAACTTTCAGAGTGGGCCATATACTTCTTTTGCAAAGTTTGGTGAGGATTTGTCCACGGGGGAGCCAAATTATAAGCTGCCCAAAAAGTGCACTTCCTATGATTTTAGCCATAATTGCATGGCCATACCGCAGGCCATGTAATATATATATATGGGATACATTACTCACCGTAATCGTATTTCTGATGCTTGTATCTGCTTAGATTCACATGCTGTGCATAGGCCGACATCTAGTGAAAGCTGCGGAGTATTGCAGTTTGTTTTTTGAAACTTGAAAAAGGGCGTCGACACAGGGCGTGCCAGTAATACTATCCCTAGTGTGACGTCCACTGTACCCATGATCCCTCACGCGTCTCGAACCCTCAGATTGTATTTTTTCTGACATGAGGTAGCATGAGGAGTAGCGCGAGTACAGATAATCCAAGCAGATAGAAAGGTAAGACTACAAGGATCCATGCGCCTTCTCTCAGAGGGGAGGAAGGGTGGGTCGCAAGTGAATCTAAGCAGATACAAGCATCAGAAATACGATTATGGTGAGTAATGTATCCCTTCTGAGGCTTGTGGAATCTGCTTAGATAGCATGCTGTGCATAGATTAGCGAGCAGTACCTGAAGAAGGAGGTGGGATGTGAGAAGGGTCATGAGCAAATAAATGTCTTAGAACCGCTTGTCCCACTTGTGTATCTGTCTTGGAATGAGTGTCAATGCAGTAGTGCTGAGTAAAAGTGTGAATAGAGCTCCAAGTAGCTGCTTTGCAAATGGTGTCAAGGGGTACATTTGCAATGAAAGCCAGAGTGGCCCCAATGCCTCTTGTAGAGTTGGCCCTAGGCGTGTAAGGCAGAGTTTTTTCATAAAGTGAGTAACACAGCTGGATACAGTTAATAATCCAATTAGAGATGGCACCTTTAGGGACGACATCCCCCTCTCTGCCTGTAGCTACGGAGACAAACAGCTGATCTGTTTTCTTTAGCGGTCTGGTCTTGTTTACATAGTAGAGGACCGCCCTACGCACATCTAGTGTGTGTAGTTTCACCTCAGCCGAGCTTTGCGGGTCTTGGAAGAAAGCCGGAAGCTCGATGGACTGGTTCACGTGGAATTTTGAAATAAACTTAGGTGAGAACCTAGGGTGTGTGCGTAAAACCAGTTTATCTTTATGGACAGTAAAGAAGGGATCTTGCACTGACAGAGCCTGAATTTCACGGACTCTTCTTATAGATGTAATTGCTACTAAGTAGGCCGTTTTGTAAGTCAGGTGTTTGAGACTGCTTTTGTGCATGGGCTCGAATGGGGGGCCAATGAGCTTAGATAGCACCACGTTAAGGTCCCATCCTGGTGGTGGGTTAGAAATAGGAGGGTGAAGTCTCTTTACTCCTTCCATGAAGGCTTTAACTATTGGTACTTTCCACCACGACACCTTGTTATGGGAAGTGGTGTATGCTGACAGGGCTGCCAGGTGTACCTTCAGTGAGTTAAAAACCAGTCCTGCATCCAGCAGGTGGAGCATGTATGTAACAATAGTGGAAGGAGTGCAATCAACTGGGTTGATTTGTTTATTCTGGCACCAGATAACGAATCTCTTCCATTTGTCAAAGTAGCAGTGCCTCGTGTTAGGTTTCCTAGATTCCTTTAGGATGTCCATACACCTCTGGTAAATTGAGATGTCCGAACTCTATGACCTCAGGGGCCATGCTGCCAGGTTCATTGAGTTGGGTTGAGGATGCACTGTTTGACCTTGGTGCTGGGACAGTAGGTTGTACCAGCCCGGAAGTTTGATGGGTTTGCACACCGCCAATCTGCGTAAGTGTGGGAACCACGGTTGTCTTGCCCACATGGGAGCAACTAGGACGAGTGTCATTGATTCTCTGTTCATCTTGTTGACCACCTTCCTGATTAGAGGAGTTGGTGGAAAAGCGTACGCAAACATCCCTGACCAGTTCATCCACAGGGCGTTCCCCTGGGAGTCTGGTTGGGGGAACCTGGATGAAAATCCTGGGCATTGTCTGTTTTCGCTTGTGGCGAATAGGTCTATAGTGGGGAAACCCCACTGAGAGAAGATATCTTCTACGACTTCTCTGTGTAGACACCATTCGTGTTCCTCTGGGAGGGGGTCTCTGCTCAGAGCATCCGCTAGGGAATTGAGATCCCCTGGAACATGTTGCGATGACAGGAAGATGTTCCGTCTGAGTGCCCATATCCAGATTTTCTGGGCTAGCTTGGACAGATTTGGCGACCGAGTCCCTCCTTGCTTGTTCAGGAGAACATGGCTGTAGTGCTGTCCGTCCAGATTTGCACTGACAGATTTAACAGGTAGGGCTCGAACGCTTGAAGTGCTCTGAATACTGCCAGAAGCTCTAACAGGTTGATGTGATTCCTGGCCACTGAGTGCGACCAGAGACCCTGAGCTGTGTGGTGGAGATGGTGAGCTCCCCACCCCGTCAGGCATGCATCGGTTGTGACTACCGCCTGTATCTCAGGATCGTAAAAGGGTTTCCCCTTGGACAGATTCTCTCTTGTCCACCAGTGAAGGCTTTGTACAAGTGTTGGCGAAACGACCACTAGATCGTCCCACTGACCACTTGTCTGAGACTTCTGTTTCGCCAACTATTCCTGCATGGGACGCATGCGCAGGCGCGCATGGGGGACCAGGTAAATACATGACGCCATCATGCCCAGCAAACGCATTGCTTTGCGTACCGTTATCTGGCGACCGGACTGATATTGCGGAATTTGCAGCAGTATATTCCGAATTCTTTCCTCGGAAGGAAAGGTTAACCCCTCTTGAGTGTCTAGGATAGCTCCTAGGAACTGTTTGGATGTGCTTGGCACCAGACTTGACTTATTCTCGTTTATTGAGAAGCCCAATTCGAAGAGGAGGTCGATAGTCCTTTGAATGTTTGCTCTGCAAATTACTGGGGTCTCCCCCGTGATGAGCCAGTCGTCCAGGTAAGGCTACACCGGGATTGCCTCCCTGCGTAGGTGTGCTGCTGCCACCGCCAGTACCTTGGTGAATACCCTTGGAGCCGAAGCTATCCCGAAGGGCAGTACCTTGAACTGGTAGTGCCGACTGTCCACCTTGAAGCGCAAGTACTTTCTGTGCGCTGGGAACATGGAAATATGAAAATAGGCATATTTCATGTCCAATGTTGCCATGTAATCCCCCTTTTTTAGGAGGGGGATTACCTCCTGGAGAGTAGTCATGCGAAACTTTTGGGGCTTGACATACTTGTTTGCAGGCCGTAAATCCAATACTGGGCGCATTGTCAAATCTTTTTTTGGCACAAGGAAGTAAGTTGAATAAATACCCTTGTTTACCTGGTGTCCCGGGACGAGTTCTATCGCATCCTTTGCTAGCAGATTGAAGATCTCCTCGAGGAGGATCATCTGGTGGTCCAAGAAATGTATTTATTGTCGTGGAGGATGGTTTCTGGGACGCTCTAACAGTTCTATGCAGTACCCTGCGGATACTGTGGACAGCACCCATCTGTCTGATTTATTTATTTATATATTTATAACGCGCCGGAGCTCGCGAGCATCAGGGCGCGACAAGTACACGAGAGGACAAGATCACAGGACAACATAGAAAGAAGAGAAAAGAAGTGACAGGGGACTCAAGGGAGTCTATGCTGAATATATAACAATTACCGAAAGAGTAATTTTTTCAGCTGCTTCCTAAATGGCAGGTACCTACTTTCACATCTAAGATTATCCGGCAGCTTGTTCCAGAGTGCTACAGCTTTGGTGGGGAAGGCTCTCCCGAGTCCATTAGCTTTGACTTTGGTGTGGCTGGCTTTGAGTAGCCCTTTTTTAGCAGATCTTAGACAGCGGCTTGGTTCGTACCAGCGAAATTCCTTCTCTAGGTATGTGGGGGCCGTGCCATAAAGACAGCGATGGACCAGTGTCAAGGATTTGAATTTAATGCGCTCCTCAATGGCGAGCCAGTGAAGGCCTATGCGTTCATGGGTAATATGCTCACGCTTGGACTTCCCGGTGATGGTTCTAAGAGCATTGTTTTGGATTATTTGGCATTGTTTAATGCAAGAGTTACTTGAACCGAGCATTAGCGCATTCCCATAATCCAGTCGGGATAAAATCGTGGCTCTAGCAATCGTGGCGCAATTTGTGGCATTAAGATACGGCCTAATGCGGTGTAGGAGTCTCTGATAGTATTGACAGTTTTTTTTGAGAAAAGTAACCTGGGCATCTGCACCTAGTGAGGATTGCAGGTATATGCCAAGTGTTTTCACCTTACTAGAAACCGGGATATTGGAGTCCTTGATAGTAAATGATGAGTAGGCTGAGCCTAAATTGGAAAGGGCTTTTGGAGATCCGAATGTCATAAGTTCAGTTTTTGAGCTATTCAGACACATCCAGTGGGCTTTCATCCAACTTTCTATAGTATTATAGATTGCTGAGAGTCTGTTGTTGTCTCTGGAGTGGTCACCGCTGAATTCTATAATCAGTTGGGTGTCATCTGCGAAGTTGGTAAAGTAAATACCCAGCTGTGAGAGGAGGGCGCAAAGGCAGCGGATATAAAGATTGAATAAGAGAGGGGAGAAACTTGCACCTTGTGGGACACCACAATCCACTGGGTTCGTGCCAGAGGAATGTCCACCCCATGTGATTTTAGATTTTCTGTCCTTCAGAAAAGAGGATATCCAATTGATAGCTTCCTCAGCACAGTTACCACAGTAACGCTCACCTGGTATCCACGGGGATGCCACTCAGCCTGCTTGTACTTCATATGACCTCAAACCCTTCCCTGGAATCTGTTCGACTGGAGAGCAGGCCTGAAACACAGGATTCCGGAGTTTAACTCTATTGCCTATGGTTGTTTGACCCCCTCCTCCCTTGGGGACCAACCCTTCCCCGATGTCCTCTCCTCACCTTGTTTTCTTGTTTGGCTTGCTCTCCGTCCTGCCCTTCGTTGCAGGGGCACGTCGATGATGTGGGCTCTGTGCAGCCTAGTTGCTTCATTGGCGCAGGACCAACGGACTGGATTTGTTGAAACTCAGGTAGGTTGGATGATTCTTAATGAACTGTTCCTTTCTTGTCTATTGTCCCCTTTATAACTTTTCTCTTCTCCCTTAGGTGTTGAAGGGGTCGGAGATGGCTTTGTGCTGCTTATGGAAGCCGAGCACTAAGCGGGGAGTGAAAGCGCTATGCACAGCGCTGTTCACTCCTTCTTGTATTGACCAATGTCTCTCTCTGTGTCCTTTACAGGCGCTGCAATGACCCCGCGTGGCTGCCGGCTGAGAGAATAAGGCGTGGTGAGTAAGCGCGATGTTCGGCGCCTTGTTATGCTTTCCGTGCTAACCTGTACTGTTTTCCCTTTGCAGGTTGACGGGATCCGCCAGAGCTGAAGTTGCCCTGAGCGGTTCGAGTTCAGGTAAGCGTTTGTCTCTTCTTGCAGTTTTCGGGTAAACTGGGATATGAAGAATGCTTACTAATGTCTGTCCTTTTGTTCGTTATCTTTTCCCAGGATGCGGCATGCCGAGATGGAGGTGACACCGCCGTAAAGCTGCCCACTGGACTGGAGGAGCAAAGGATGGAAGCCAGGATACTCTTCAAGGTAAGTAAGAATATTAATGCTGTTCTGGTTCTTGCAGGTGCGCGGGATGCGGAGGAAAGGCGAAGGCCTTCAGGAGACCGATCCAAACACGGTGAATGTCACGCTGCGGGTGAAGAAAAATGCAAAGCGTGTTTCTCTGCCCGGGCATGGTTTAAATAGCTTCCAGGTATCCCAGGTATCCCTGGGTTGAACCACACCCACAAGGCTAGACCACGTACTCAGCATATGGAACTGGGTTATGTGGGGGCATCCATCCTGCCCACAATGCATTACAAGTCCAATGCCAAGTTGTCCGCAAAGTTATGTGTGAGCTTGGCGCCATAGGCGCCAGGTCTAACTCCAAGTGGGTCTCTGGTAAGATGGAGAGGCCCTTAAGATCCATGTGGGGGATCGTGGCCTAGCTCCAGCATGGTGTCCCAGAGGACTAGGGGCAGGGATAATGACACCTTTTTGAGAAAAGGAGCTTCAGGACCACTCGGATGACATATCTGACAAAACACTATCACAGAAATTGTACAGCTTAGGCACATAAATGCTCTCTCATAGAAAATGTGGCTGCTGTGAAGCTGCAGACCGTTTAACCGGTACTGCCTTGTATGGAAAATCAGACAATATACTATGGCTAAGTCTTGGTCCTTCTAAATCTAGAAAAAGAGTTCTCAAATCATATGAGGACATGGGATCATTTTTGGCTATTGTTTCTAACAGGCAAGACATTTTGAAAAACAATTTACTAGAAACATGCTACCCAAACAGGAGTACCACTTTGGAAACCATGTGTCTCTACCACGTAGCCCAAAACTTCACATACAAAAATAATATTAAACCAGATGAAAAGAAAGGTAGATACAGAGTAGCAAATTGTGAAGGCAGCTTAGTGAAACTTACCAAACGCAGCTTAATTAAATCATATCAAATTGTCATTAAAACCTCCACAACATAAAGAACTATATTACATGTCCCTGCTACAACTTTTTAAACCATGGAGAAAAGAAGAAGAGTTACTGGATACATATGACTCCTATGAAGACGCTTTCAAAGCAAATTAAAGCCCAATAACAGACATAAACTCTATACAGTACCAAACAATGTTGCACAATGAACAGCAACACGAAGAAAAACTCCAGGCCCAACTAGATGTGGACACTCCTAACAGTAGTCAACCTTCTGTAACAGGAAGCCAAAAACCACTTGGACAGCCACTAATAGCAAATGAGGCAGAATTAGCCATGACAGAAGTAGAAAAAACCGTGTGTCAGTATGAGCAATCTACAGATGACTTTGCTGTATTGAAATCACAACTAAACACTGAGCAGCATAGCATTTTGCAAGAAGTAACAAAACAAATTGAACATGGTGTGCAACATGAAAATAAAAACTGTACCTGCCAAGATTACAAACCTATACTGCTATACGTGAGTGGTCAAGCTGGTTCAGGCAAAACATTCTTAATCAAAATCATCAGCAAGTTCCTCCAACAATTGACCAACAACAAACTGTCAGCTGTTGTAACTGCCCCCACAGGTTTAGCTTCCTACAACATAGGCGGTGTTACTTTACACTGATTACTACTCCTTCCAGTAGAACACCAAAACAAATTAGACTATTACAAACTTTCTACAGAAGCTGCAATGGAACTATGCAGAGTTTTCAAACAAATGAAAATGCTGCTAATAGATGAGGTGAGCATGGTCTCCAACCTAATGTTGGCTTTAATTCACCTCAGACTACAGGAGGTCTTCAAAACAGACTACGAAGAGCATAAACTATTTTAAAAACCAAACACATCCATGCACTCTATGGCCATAACTCATGTGCTACTGATGTCACGGAACAATTAGCACACAAAAATGTCAATTGTATGTCCTTGATGCCAACTCTTGCAAGCTTTTCAAAATGTAATGAAACAACGTTAAAAAAAAGAAATGCAACCCATAGTTCAAATTGCCTCCCCAGACAAACTGGACGTACATGGTATGACATTACCCATGTGTCAACAAGCCACAACAAGGCTAAACGCCTTGGAAAATTCTAGCTCTAACAAAGCTGGTTTGGAGAAAATATTAAAATGATCTTTAAACTGTAGAGTAATGCTCAAAAGTAACCTTGACGTGGACCAAGAACTAGATAATGGAGCACTTGATACAGTTGTTGGCTTTCAAACATACCCACGTGACAACAACATCCAATTTGTCAATATTCTCTTTGACAAACGATCCGAAGTTAAAAGGATAGGACGCTCAACTGCCCGCTTCCTTCTTTTCAAAGACATGTATGTACGCAGAGAACAATTTTCTCTGCTCTAGCATACGCAGTCACCATTCACAAATCACAAGGTCTTACCCTAGATAAAGCATTGATAGATATTGGTAGCACAGTCGTTAAAGAAGGCATGAGCTATGTAGCACTATCACGCTTACGTGCACTTGACAGACTATTTCTAATGAACTTTGATGCAAGTAAAGTAAATGCTGATGTTTCTTACATTCTAGAATACAATAGACTGCATTCACTCTACACCCCCCCCCCATCTAAAAACCTATCCTGTTCCGCAAAAAGCAAAACGTAAAAGAAAACTACTTCAGACTCAATCTATGCAGGATCTCACAGCAATTCCTCCAAAGAAAGTAAAAGAAGGTAATACTTCAAAGGACCACAACCAAAGAAGAATCTACTGCTGAAAGTAACTCAACTTCCTCTTCAAAGAAGCAATGCACACTCCCAACAAATCATTTGGGCACAGAACTGTCAGGTCCATTCGAATCTTCAAGTACAACTGGTGTAAATTGCTATGCAAATGTAGCAATAAATATTCTATTCCAATTGCCACCAATTATTGACAACATTTACTTACATGGTACAGACCAATTGTGTTTGCAAATGTTAGTCCTTCACAGAAATGCAACCAACAATCCCGACAACACTTACAGTGTTTCTGGAATAAGGTGGGAATTGGACTACTGTGCTGGAATGGTCAAATTCACTATAAACTCGCAAGAAGATCCACAAGAATTTCTAATGTACTTGCTACAAGTACTAGAAAACAAAAACATACCTATAAATGAAATCTTCAATATTTCATACATGTGGAAACATACATACACTCTTTGCAGGCATGTAGTACAACAAGAAGTTCCTAATGAACGCTCCGTGTATGTATCCATACCTAACTGTAAATCCATTCCATTTCAGCAACTTGTACAAAATGCAAACCATGGCAGATGATGTACGACCTGCAATTCCGATAATTGTTCCACCTTACAAATGCAGACACATAATAAATACGTAATACGCTTTTACGTTACAATGCAGATGGTACCAAAAACAACTGCAAGCTGACTGGATTCACACATGGTCAAGTATCACTTGGTAAGAAAACCTTCACAACAATAGGTATAACCTACCAAGCAGGAGCCACAAGCAATGAAGGTCACTACACTGCATATATAAAAAAGAATTGTGGATGGTTCGAATGTAATGATACTACCATTACTCTAAAGCAGAGAGTAGCAGCAAATCTTGTAAACGCTTACTTAATATATTCTTAAAACCAAAATTTAATAACTAAACTGTGTATGAACATAATCAAAACTTGAACTTCAAAACTATGACCAGTTAGAATATGCCAACAGGTATCTAAGTGCCCCAAGAATCTGCAACAAAGAAACAGATAAATGAATACCACTAAAATTAAACAAGAAATAAACAGTTACAATACACCAACAGGTATCTAACTGTCCCAAAAATCTGCAACAAGCCAACAGATAGATGAATACCACTAAAATGGAAAAAGAAATAGACAAATAGAATACACCAACTGCTATCTAATTGCAACAATACTACCACCACTTCCAAATGAAAAAAACATATACCTATTCAATTCTTCCTATTGAAATCAATGAAAGAAATATATTGTACCACAACGTATAATTTTTTTTTTAATCCAGCATGGATTTTTTTCCCACAGACCTAATGATTTAATCAACAAACACAGGAACTGAGCAAATTGCACAGTACACTGGTTTGAACTATAGTACTTCTAAAGTACTAACTATGAGGGTCAACAAAATACAGAAATGTCTACTATGCAATGCAATACTGATTATAAACTACCTACACTAACATGTGATTTTTTCTTTTATCACAGTGATTGAAAAAAAATGTGTGCTCCAACTACCCATGTCATGAAGAAACTGCAAACAACCACAAAAAGTCAAACAGTAAGTATATAATGATTGGAATCACACACACCACAGCATAACACACCCATTCAAGCAAACACCTGACCATAAACCACAATCCAAAATGTTTGCTTCCATGGGTATCTTATGCTGCAGCGCTTGTTGCCAAACACTACAATCTTGACTGCATGGCCTGGCCAAAACACTTCATACAGCCTCAACAAAGGAAACAGTAAGTATATAATAATTAAACTCACAAACACTGCAACATAACACATCCATGCAAACAAACACCTCACCAATAAATACAACCCAAAATGCCTAGAGTCTTCAAGACCAACAATCTGAACACAAACAAATAAACATACATCATCTCACCATCCTATAAACACTGTTACACTACTACCAATCAGTTCTCACATTTTTGAAAACATATCCCCTAAACAGCCCACATACCACAATCAAAATGTTTGGTAGCATTGGAGAGTTATACTGTGGAGGTTGTGGCCAGGGCCTAGAGTCTTGGGTGGATGGCCTACGCCCTACAGCCTTCGACCATGCACTCAAGACTCTGGGCCCTGGCCACAACCACCACAGCATAACACACCCATAGAAACAAACACCTACAAAACGACCACAACCCAAAAGCATAATACATCCACCTAAAAACTATGCACTTCAATTAACATTCTAAAAAATAATTACAACCAACGTACAAACCCTTCAATACATACCCTCTTTACCCAATGCTCTTCTAACAAACCAAAACCAACATCATACTAAACTAAAATAGCCAGTAGTGCGCTCAGTGTTCAGGATGTCCGCAGACAACTGCGGTGACCGCGGACGCCGCAAACACATCACAGCCTTCTCCCACCTAAACAAATACAGCATTTGACCCATCTCTTACTCGCCCAACCTCTCCAAGCACGCATACACACCAACACTCCCCAAAATTGCATTTATGCTCACTTCCAGAGCATGTCCGCACATCCAATATGTCGTGCGCATCTAAACAATTTAACCCACCTCACACCTCATCCCAGCCAGTCAGAGAACACGTCTCGTGTCCTCAGACATGATGCAAGCCGATTATCCAATTGGTGTCCTGTCCGCGGAGTGAACAGGGAAGTGTGTCCGCGAGCGGACATAGATATCACTAATATTTTTAGACCTACTTTTTGGTTGTTTTAAAAAAAACTACTGGATGGATTTTCACCAAATTTACAAAAGCAAGCTTTTGGGACCAAGCTGCCGCTCCTGCCGCAAATTCGGTGAAAATCCGTCCAGCGGTTTGGGCTGTAGGCGCGACAGAAATGTGTTCTCCATTCAGTCTATGGGAAAAAAATACATTTTGGGTCCCCCTTTATAACTTTGCTCTCCCCTGGACCAAACCTCACCAAACTTTCAGAGTGGGCCATATACTTCTTTTGCAAAGTTTGGTGAGGATTTGTCCACGGGGGAGCCAAATTATAAGCTGCCCAAAAAGTGCACTTCCTATGATTTTAGCCATAATTGCATGGCCATACCGCAGGCCATGTAATATATATATATGGGATACATTACTCACCGTAATCGTATTTCTGATGCTTGTATCTGCTTAGATTCACATGCTGTGCATAGGCCGACATCTAGTGAAAGCTGCGGAGTATTGCAGTTTGTTTTTTGAAACTTGAAAAAGGGCGTCGACACAGGGCGTGCCAGTAATACTATCCCTAGTGTGACGTCCACTGTACCCATGATCCCTCACGCGTCTCGAACCCTCAGATTGTATTTTTTCTGACATGAGGTAGCATGAGGAGTAGCGCGAGTACAGATAATCCAAGCAGATAGAAAGGTAAGACTACAAGGATCCATGCGCCTTCTCTCAGAGGGGAGGAAGGGTGGGTCGCAAGTGAATCTAAGCAGATACAAGCATCAGAAATACGATTATGGTGAGTAATGTATCCCTTCTGAGGCTTGTGGAATCTGCTTAGATAGCATGCTGTGCATAGATTAGCGAGCAGTACCTGAAGAAGGAGGTGGGATGTGAGAAGGGTCATGAGCAAATAAATGTCTTAGAACCGCTTGTCCCACTTGTGTATCTGTCTTGGAATGAGTGTCAATGCAGTAGTGCTGAGTAAAAGTGTGAATAGAGCTCCAAGTAGCTGCTTTGCAAATGGTGTCAAGGGGTACATTTGCAATGAAAGCCAGAGTGGCCCCAATGCCTCTTGTAGAGTTGGCCCTAGGCGTGTAAGGCAGAGTTTTTTCATAAAGTGAGTAACACAGCTGGATACAGTTAATAATCCAATTAGAGATGGCACCTTTAGGGACGACATCCCCCTCTCTTCCTGTAGCTACGGAGACAAACAGCTGATCTGTTTTCTTTAGCGGTCTGGTCTTGTTTACATAGTAGAGGACCGCCCTACGCACATCTAGTGTGTGTAGTTTCACCTCAGCCGAGCTTTGCGGGTCTTGGAAGAAAGCCGGAAGCTCGATGGACTGGTTCACGTGGAATTTTGAAATAAACTTAGGTGAGAACCTAGGGTGTGTGCGTAAAACCAGTTTATCTTTATGGACAGTAAAGAAGGGATCTTGCACTGACAGAGCCTGAATTTCACGGACTCTTCTTATAGATGTAATTGCTACTAAGTAGGCCGTTTTGTAAGTCAGGTGTTTGAGACTGCTTTTGTGCATGGGCTCGAATGGGGGGCCAATGAGCTTAGATAGCACCACGTTAAGGTCCCATCCTGGTGGTGGGTTAGAAATAGGAGGGTGAAGTCTCTTTACTCCTTCCATGAAGGCTTTAACTATTGGTACTTTCCACCACGACACCTTGTTATGGGAAGTGGTGTATGCTGACAGGGCTGCCAGGTGTACCTTCAGTGAGTTAAAAACCAGTCCTGCATCCAGCAGGTGGAGCATGTATGTAACAATAGTGGAAGGAGTGCAATCAACTGGGTTGATTTGTTTATTCTGGCACCAGATAACGAATCTCTTCCATTTGTCAAAGTAGCAGTGCCTCGTGTTAGGTTTCCTAGATTCCTTTAGGATGTCCATACACCTCTGGTAAATTGAGATGTCCGAACTCTATGACCTCAGGGGCCATGCTGCCAGGTTCATTGAGTTGGGTTGAGGATGCACTGTTTGACCTTGGTGCTGGGACAGTAGGTTGTACCAGCCCGGAAGTTTGATGGGTTTGCACACCGCCAATCTGCGTAAGTGTGGGAACCACGGTTGTCTTGCCCACATGGGAGCAACTAGGACGAGTGTCATTGATTCTCTGTTCATCTTGTTGACCACCTTCCTGATTAGAGGAGTTGGTGGAAAAGCGTACGCAAACATCCCTGACCAGTTCATCCACAGGGCGTTCCCCTGGGAGTCTGGTTGGGGGAACCTGGATGAAAATCCTGGGCATTGTCTGTTTTCGCTTGTGGCGAATAGGTCTATAGTGGGGAAACCCCACTGAGAGAAGATATCTTCTACGACTTCTCTGTGTAGACACCATTCGTGTTCCTCTGGGAGGGGGTCTCTGCTCAGAGCATCCGCTAGGGAATTGAGATCCCCTGGAACATGTTGCGATGACAGGAAGATGTTCCGTCTGAGTGCCCATATCCAGATTTTCTGGGCTAGCTTGGACAGATTTGGCGACCGAGTCCCTCCTTGCTTGTTCAGGAGAACATGGCTGTAGTGCTGTCCGTCCAGATTTGCACTGACAGATTTAACAGGTAGGGCTCGAACGCTTGAAGTGCTCTGAATACTGCCAGAAGCTCTAACAGGTTGATGTGATTCCTGGCCACTGAGTGCGACCAGAGACCCTGAGCTGTGTGGTGGAGATGGTGAGCTCCCCACCCCGTCAGGCATGCATCGGTTGTGACTACCGCCTGTATCTCAGGATCGTAAAAGGGTTTCCCCTTGGACAGATTCTCTCTTGTCCACCAGTGAAGGCTTTGTACAAGTGTTGGCGAAACGACCACTAGATCGTCCCACTGACCACTTGTCTGAGACTTCTGTTTCGCCAACTATTCCTGCATGGGACGCATGCGCAGGCGCGCATGGGGGACCAGGTAAATACATGACGCCATCATGCCCAGCAAACGCATTGCTTTGCGTACCGTTATCTGGCGACCGGACTGATATTGCGGAATTTGCAGCAGTATATTCCGAATTCTTTCCTCGGAAGGAAAGGTTAACCCCTCTTGAGTGTCTAGGATAGCTCCTAGGAACTGTTTGGATGTGCTTGGCACCAGACTTGACTTATTCTCGTTTATTGAGAAGCCCAATTCGAAGAGGAGGTCGATAGTCCTTTGAATGTTTGCTCTGCAAATTACTGGGGTCTCCCCCGTGATGAGCCAGTCGTCCAGGTAAGGCTACACCGGGATTGCCTCCCTGCGTAGGTGTGCTGCTGCCACCGCCAGTACCTTGGTGAATACCCTTGGAGCCGAAGCTATCCCGAAGGGCAGTACCTTGAACTGGTAGTGCCGACTGTCCACCTTGAAGCGCAAGTACTTTCTGTGCGCTGGGAACATGGAAATATGAAAATAGGCATATTTCATGTCCAATGTTGCCATGTAATCCCCCTTTTTTAGGAGGGGGATTACCTCCTGGAGAGTAGTCATGCAAAACTTTTGGGGCTTGACATACTTGTTTGCAGGCCGTAAATCCAATACTGGGCGCATTGTCAAATCTTTTTTTGGCACAAGGAAGTAAGTTGAATAAATACCCTTGTTTACCTGGTGTCCCGGGACGAGTTCTATCGCATCCTTTGCTAGCAGATTGAAGATCTCCTCGAGGAGGATCATCTGGTGGTCCAAGAAATGTATTTATTGTCGTGGAGGATGGTTTCTGGGACGCTCTAACAGTTCTATGCAGTACCCTGCGGATACTGTGGACAGCACCCATCTGTCTGATTTATTTATTTATATATTTATAACGCGCCGGAGCTCGCGAGCATCAGGGCGCGACAAGTACACGAGAGGACAAGATCACAGGACAACATAGAAAGAAGAGAAAAGAAGTGACAGGGGACTCAAGGGAGTCTATGCTGAATATATAACAATTACCGAAAGAGTAATGTTTTCAGCTGCTTCCTAAATGGCAGGTACCTACTTTCACATCTAAGATTATCCGGCAGCTTGTTCCAGAGTGCTACAGCTTTGGTGGGGAAGGCTCTCCCGAGTCCATTAGCTTTGACTTTGGTGTGGCTGGCTTTGAGTAGCCCTTTTTTAGCAGATCTTAGACAGCGGCTTGGTTCGTACCAGCGAAATTCCTTCTCTAGGTATGTGGGGGCCGTGCCATAAAGACAGCGATGGACCAGTGTCAAGGATTTGAATTTAATGCGCTCCTCAATGGCGAGCCAGTGAAGGCCTATGCGTTCATGGGTAATATGCTCACGCTTGGACTTCCCGGTGATGGTTCTAAGAGCATTGTTTTGGATTATTTGGCATTGTTTAATGCAAGAGTTACTTGAACCGAGCATTAGCGCATTCCCATAATCCAGTCGGGATAAAATCGTGGCTCTAGCAATCGTGGCGCAATTTGTGGCATTAAGATACGGCCTAATGCGGTGTAGGAGTCTCTGATAGTATTGACAGTTTTTTTTGAGAAAAGTAACCTGGGCATCTGCACCTAGTGAGGATTGCAGGTATATGCCAAGTGTTTTCACCTTACTAGAAACCGGGATATTGGAGTCCTTGATAGTAAATGATGGGTAGGCTGAGCCTAAATTGGAAAGGGCTTTTGGAGATCCGAATGTCATAAGTTCAGTTTTTGAGCTATTCAGACACATCCAGTGGGCTTTCATCCAACTTTCTATAGTATTATAGATTGCTGAGAGTCTGTTGTTGTCTCTGGAGTGGTCACCGCTGAATTCTATAATCAGTTGGGTGTCATCTGCGAAGTTGGTAAAGTAAATACCCAGCTGTGAGAGGAGGGCGCAAAGGCAGCGGATATAAAGATTGAATAAGAGAGGGGAGAAACTTGCACCTTGTGGGACACCACAATCCACTGGGTTCGTGCCAGAGGAATGTCCACCCCATGTGATTTTAGATTTTCTGTCCTTCAGAAAAGAGGATATCCAATTGATAGCTTCCTCAGCACAGTTACCACAGTAACGCTCACCTGGTATCCACGGGGATGCCACTCAGCCTGCTTGTACTTCATATGACCTCAAACCCTTCCCTGGAATCTGTTCGACTGGAGAGCAGGCCTGAAACACAGGATTCCGGAGTTTAACTCTATTGCCTATGGTTGCTCGACCCCCTCTTCCCTTGGGGACCAACCCTTCCCCGATGTCCTCTCCTCACCTTGTTTTCTTGTTTGGCTTGCTCTCCGTCCTGCCCTTCGTTGCAGGGGCACGTCGATGATGTGGGCTCTGTGCAGCCTAGTTGCTTCATTGGCGCAGGACCAACGGACTGGATTTGTTGAAACTCCAGCCCGACAGGTAGGTTGGATGATTCTTAATGAACTGTTCCTTTCTTGTCTATTGTCCCCTTTATAACTTTTCTCTTCTCCCTTAGGTGTTGAAGGGGTCGGAGATGGCTTTGTGCTGCTTATGGAAGCCGAGCACTAAGCGGGGAGTGAAAGCGCTATGCACAGCGCTGTTCACTCCTTCTTGTATTGACCAATGTCTCTCTCTGTGTCCTTTACAGGCGCTGCAATGACCCCGCGTGGCTGCCGGCTGAGAGAATAAGGCGTGGTGAGTAAGCGCGATGTTCGGCGCCTTGTTATGCTTTCCGTGCTAACCTGTACTGTTTTCCCTTTGCAGGTTGACGGGATCCGCCAGAGCTGAAGTTGCCCTGAGCAGTTCGAGTTCAGGTAAGCGTTTGTCTCTTCTTGCAGTTTTCGGGTAAACTGGGATATGAAGAATGCTTACTAATGTCTGTCCTTTTGTTCGTTATCTTTTCCCAGGATGCGGCATGCCGAGATGGAGGTGACACCGCCGTAAAGCTGCCCACTGGACTGGAAGAGCAAAGGATGGAAGCCAGGATACTCTTCAAGGTAAGTAAGAATATTAATGCTGTTCTGGTTCTTGCAGGTGCGCGGGATGCGGAGGAAAGGCGAAGGCCTTCAGGAGACCGATCCAAACACGGTGAATGTCACGCTGCGGGTGAAGAAAAATGCAAAGTGTGTTTCTCTGCCCGGGCATGGTTTAAATAGCTTCCAGGTATCCCAGGTATCCCTGGGTTGAACCACACCCACAAGGCTAGACCACGTACTCAGCATATGGAACTGGGTTATGTGGGGGCATCCATCCTGCCCACAATGCATTACAAGTCCAATGCCAAGTTGTCCGCAAAGTTATGTGTGAGCTTGGCGCCATAGGCGCCAGGTCTAACTCCAAGTGGGTCTCTGGTAAGATGGAGAGGCCCTTAAGATCCATGTGGGGGATCGTGGCCTAGCTCCAGCATGGTGTCCCAGAGGACTAGGGGCAGGGATCATGACACCTTCTTGAGAAAAGGAGCTTCAGGACCACTGGGATGACATATCTGACAAAACACTATCACAGAAATTGTACAGCTTAGGCACATAAATGCTCTCTCATAGAAAATGTGGCTGCTGTGAAGCTGCAGACCGTTTAACCGGTACTGCCTTGTATGGAAAATCAGACAATATACTATGGCTAAGTCTTGGTCCTTCTAAATCTAGAAAAAGAGTTCTCAAATCATATGAGGACATGGGATCATTTTTGGCTATTGTTTCTAACAGGCAAGACATTTTGAAAAACAATTTACTAGAAACATACTACCCAAACAGGAGTACCACTTTGGAAACCATGTGTCTCTACCACGTAGCCCAAAACTTCACATACAAAAATAATATTAAACCAGATGAAAAGTAAGGTAGATACAGAGTAGCAAATTGTGAAGGCAGCTTAGTGAAACTTACCAAACTCAGCTTAATTAAATCATATCAAATTGTCATTAAAACCTCCACAACATAAAGAACTATATTACATGTCCCTGCTACAACTTTTTAAACCATGGAGAAAAGAAGAAGAGTTACTGGATACATATGACTCCTATGAAGACGCTTTCAAAGCAAATTAAAGCCCAATAACAGACATAAACTCTATACAGTACCAAACAATGTTGCACAATGAACAGCAACACGAAGAAAAACTCCAGGCCCAACTAGATGTGGACACTCCTAACAGTAGTCAACCTTCTGTAACAGGAAGCCAAAAACCACTTGGACAGCCACTAATAGCAAATGAGGCAGAATTAGCCATGACAGAAGTAGAAAAAACCGTGTGTCAGTATGAGCAATCTACAGATGACTTTGCTGTATTGAAATCACAACTAAACACTGAGCAGCATAGCATTTTGCAAGAAGTAACAAAACAAATTGAACATGGTGTGCAACATGAAAATAAAAACTGTACCTGCCAAGATTACAAACCTATACTGCTATACGTGAGTGGTCAAGCTGGTTCAGGCAAAACATTCTTAATCAAAATCATCAGCAAGTTCCTCCAACAATTGACCAACAACAAACTGTCAGCTGTTGTAACTGCCCCCACAGGTTTAGCTTCCTACAACATAGGCGGTGTTACTTTACACTGATTACTACTCCTTCCAGTAGAACACCAAAACAAATTAGACTATTACAAACTTTCTACAGAAGCTGCAATGGAACTATGCAGAGTTTTCAAACAAATGAAAATGCTGCTAATAGATGAGGTGAGCATGGTCTCCAACCTAATGTTGGCTTTAATTCACCTCAGACTACAAGAGGTCTTCAAAACAGACTACGAAGAGCATAAACTATTTTAAAAACCAAACACATCCATGCACTCTATGGCCATAACTCATGTGCTACTGATGTCACGGAACAATTAGCACACAAAAATGTCAATTGTATGTCCTTGATGCCAACTCTTGCAAGCTTTTCAAAATGTAATGAAACAACGTTAAAAAAAAGAAATGCAACCCATAGTTCAAATTGCCTCCCCAGACAAACTGGACGTACATGGTATGACATTACCCATGTGTCAACAAGCCACAACAAGGCTAAACGCCTTGGAAAATTCTAGCTCTAACAAAGCTGGTTTGGAGAAAATATTAAAATGATCTTTAAACTGTAGAGTAATGCTCAAAAGTAACCTTGACGTGGACCAAGAACTAGATAATGGAGCACTTGATACAGTTGTTGGCTTTCAAACATACCCACGTGACAACAACATCCAATTTGTCAATATTCTCTTTGACAAACGATCCGAAGTTAAAAGGATAGGACGCTCAACTGCCCGCTTCCTTCTTTTCAAAGACATGTATGTACGCAGAGAACAATTTTCTCTGCTCTAGCATACGCAGTCACCATTCACAAATCACAAGGTCTTACCCTAGATAAAGCATTGATAGATATTGGTAGCACAGTCGTTAAAGAAGGCATGAGCTATGTAGCACTATCACGCTTACGTGCACTTGACAGACTATTTCTAATGAACTTTGATGCAAGTAAAGTAAATGCTGATGTTTCTTACATTCTAGAATACAATAGACTGCATTCACTCTACACCCCCCCCCATCTAAAAACCTATCCTGTTCCGCAAAAAGCAAAACGTAAAAGAAAACTACTTCAGACTCAATCTATGCAGGATCTCACAGCAATTCCTCCAAAGAAAGTAAAAGAAGGTAATACTTCAAAGGACCACAACCAAAGAAGAATCTACTGCTGAAAGTAACTCAACTTCCTCTTCAAAGAAGCAATGCACACTCCCAACAAATCATTTGGGCACAGAACTGTCAGGTCCATTCGAATCTTCAAGTACAACTGGTGTAAATTGCTTTGCAAATGTAGCAATAAATATTCTATTCCAATTGCCACCAATTATTGACAACATTTACTTACATGGTGCAGACCAATTGTGTTTGCAAATGTTAGTCCTTCACAGAAATGCAACCAACAATCCCGACAACACTTACAGTGTTTCTGGAATAAGGTGGGAATTGGACTACTGTGCTGGAATGGTCAAATTCACTATAAACTCACAAGAAGATCCACAAGAATTTCTAATGTACTTGCTACAAGTACTAGAAAACAAAAACATACCTATAAATGAAATCTTCAATATTTCATACATGTGGAAACATACATACACTCTTTGCAGGCATGTAGTACAACAAGAAGTTCCTAATGAACGCTCCGTGTATGTATCCATACCTAACTGTAAATCCATTCCATTTCAGCAACTTGTACAAAATGCAAACCATGGCAGATGATGTACGACCTGCAATTCCGATAATTGTTCCACCTTACAAATGCAGACACATAATAAATACGTAATACGCTTTTACGTTACAATGCAGATGGTACCAAAAACAACTGCAAGCTGACTGGATTCACACATGGTCAAGTATCACTTGGTAAGAAAACCTTCACAACAATAGGTATAATCTACCAAGCAGGAGCCACAAGCAATGAAGGTCACTACACTGCATATATAAAAAAGAATTGTGGATGGTTCGAATGTAATGATACTACCATTACTCTAAAGCAGAGAGTAGCAGCAAATCTTGTAAACGCTTACTTAATATATTCTTAAAACCAAAATTTAATAACTAAACTGTGTATGAACATAATCAAAACTTGAACTTCAAAACTATGACCAGTTAGAATATGCCAACAGGTATCTAAGTGCCCCAAGAATCTGCAACAAAGAAACAGATAAATGAATACCACTAAAATTAAACAAGAAATAAACAGTTACAATACACCAACAGGTATCTAACTGTCCCAAAAATCTGCAACAAGCCAACAGATAGATGAATACCACTAAAATGGAAAAAGAAATAGACAAATAGAATACACCAACTGCTATCTAATTGCAACAATACTACCACCACTTCCAAATGAAAAAAACATATACCTATTCAATTCTTCCTATTGAAATCAATGAAAGAAATATATTGTACCACAACGTATAATTTTTTTTTTAATCCAGCATGGATTTTTTTCCCACAGACCTAATGATTTAATCAACAAACACAGGAACTGAGCAAATTGCACAGTACACTGGTTTGAACTATAGTACTTCTAAAGTACTAACTATGAGGGTCAACAAAATACAGAAATGTCTACTATGCAATGCAATACTGATTATAAACTACCTACACTAACATGTGATTTTTTCTTTTATCACAGTGATTGAAAAAAAATGTGTGCTCCAACTACCCATGTCATGAAGAAACTGCAAACAACCACAAAAAGTCAAACAGTAAGTATATAATGATTGGAATCACACACACCACAGCATTACACACCCATTCAAGCAAACACCTGACCATAAACCACAATCCAAAATGTTTGCTTCCATGGGTATCTTATGCTGCAGCGCTTGTTGCCAAACACTACAATCTTGACTGCATGGCCTGGCCAAAACTCTTCATACAGCCTCAACAAAGGAAACAGTAAGTATATAATAATTAAACTCACAAACACTGCAACATAACACATCCATGCAAACAAACACCTCACCAATAAATACAACCCAAAATGCCTAGAGTCTTCAAGACCAACAATCTGAACACAAACAAATAAACATACATCATCTCACCATCCTATAAACACTGTTACACTACTACCAATCAGTTCTCACATTTTTGAAAACATATCCCCTAAACAGCCCACATACCACAATCAAAATGTTTGGTAGCATTGGAGAGTTATACTGTGGAGGTTGTGGCCAGGGCCTAGAGTCTTGGGTGGATGGCCTACGCCCTACAGCCTTCGACCATGCACTCAAGACTCTGGGCCCTGGCCACAACCACCACAGCATAACACACCCATAGAAACAAACACCTACAAAACGACCACAACCCAAAAGCATAATACATCCACCTAAAAACTATGCACTTCAATTAACATTCTAAAAAATAATTACAACCAACGTACAAACCCTTCAATACATACCCTCTTTACCCAATGCTCTTCTAACAAACCAAAACCAACATCATACTAAACTAAAATAGCCAGTAGTGCGCCCAGTGTTCAGGATGTCCGCAGACAACTGCGGTGACCGCGGACGCCGCAAACACATCACAGCCTTCTCCCACCTAAACAAATACAGCATTTGACCCATCTCTTACTCGCCCAACCTCTCCAAGCACGCATACACACCAGCACTCCCCAAAATTGCATTTATGCTCACTTCCAGAGCATGTCCGCACATCCAATATGTCGTGCGCATCTAAACAATTTAACCCACCTCACACCTCATCCCAGCCAGTCAGAGAACACGTCTCGTGTCCTCAGACATGATGCAAGCCGATTATCCAATTGGTGTCCTGTCCGCGGAGTGAACAGGGAAGTGTGTCCGCGAGCGGACATAGATATCACTAATATTTTTAGACCTACTTTTTGGTTGTTTTAAAAAAAACTACTGGATGGATTTTCACCAAATTTACAAAAGCAAGCTTTTGGGACCAAGCTGCCGCTCCTGCCGCAAATTCGGTGAAAATCCGTCCAGCGGTTTGGGCTGTAGGCGCGACAGAAATGTGTTCTCCATTCAGTCTATGGGAAAAAAATACATTTTGGGTCCCCCTTTATAACTTTGCTCTCCCCTGGACCAAACCTCACCAAACTTTCAGAGTGGGCCATATACTTCTTTTGCAAAGTTTGGTGAGGATTTGTCCACGGGGGAGCCAAATTATAAGCTGCCCAAAAAGTGCACTTCCTATGATTTTAGCCATAATTGCATGGCCATACCGCAGGCCATGTAATATATATATATGGGATACATTACTCACCGTAATCGTATTTCTGATGCTTGTATCTGCTTAGATTCACATGCTGTGCATAGGCCGACATCTAGTGAAAGCTGCGGAGTATTGCAGTTTGTTTTTTGAAACTTGAAAAAGGGCGTCGACACAGGGCGTGCCAGTAATACTATCCCTAGTGTGACGTCCACTGTACCCATGATCCCTCACGCGTCTCGAACCCTCAGATTGTATTTTTTCTGACATGAGGTAGCATGAGGAGTAGCGCGAGTACAGATAATCCAAGCAGATAGAAAGGTAAGACTACAAGGATCCATGCGCCTTCTCTCAGAGGGGAGGAAGGGTGGGTCGCAAGTGAATCTAAGCAGATACAAGCATCAGAAATACGATTATGGTGAGTAATGTATCCCTTCTGAGGCTTGTGGAATCTGCTTAGATAGCATGCTGTGCATAGATTAGCGAGCAGTACCTGAAGAAGGAGGTGGGATGTGAGAAGGGTCATGAGCAAATAAATGTCTTAGAACCGCTTGTCCCACTTGTGTATCTGTCTTGGAATGAGTGTCAATGCAGTTGTGCTGAGTAAAAGTGTGAATAGAGCTCCAAGTAGCTGCTTTGCAAATGGTGTCAAGGGGTACATTTGCAATGAAAGCCAGAGTGGCCCCAATGCCTCTTGTAGAGTTGGCCCTAGGCGTGTAAGGCAGAGTTTTTTCATAAAGTGAGTAACACAGCTGGATACAGTTAATAATCCAATTAGAGATGGCACCTTTAGAGACGACATCCCCCTCTCTGCCTGTAGCTACGGAGACAAACAGCTGATCTGTTTTCTTTAGCGGTCTGGTCTTGTTTACATAGTAGAGGACCGCCCTACGCACATCTAGTGTGTGTAGTTTCACCTCAGCCGAGCTTTGCGGGTCTTGGAAGAAAGCCGGAAGCTCGATGGACTGGTTCACGTGGAATTTTGAAATAAACTTAGGTGAGAACCTAGGGTGTGTGCGTAAAACCAGTTTATCTTTATGGACAGTAAAGAAGGGATCTTGCACTGACAGAGCCTGAATTTCACGGACTCTTCTTATAGATGTAATTGCTACTAAGTAGGCTGTTTTGTAAGTCAGGTGTTTGAGACTGCTTTTGTGCATGGGCTCGAATGGGGGGCCAATGAGCTTAGATAGCACCACGTTAAGGTCCCATCCTGGTGGTGGGTTAGAAATAGGAGGGTGAAGTCTCTTTACTCCTTCCATGAAGGCTTTAACTATTGGTACTTTCCACCACGACACCTTGTTATGGGAAGTGGTGTATGCTGACAGGGCTGCCAGGTGTACCTTCAGTGAGTTAAAAACCAGTCCTGCATCCAGCAGGTGGAGCATGTATGTAACAATAGTGGAAGGAGTGCAATCAACTGGGTTGATTTGTTTATTCTGGCACCAGATAACGAATCTCTTCCATTTGTCAAAGTAGCAGTGCCTCGTGTTAGGTTTCCTAGATTCCTTTAGGATGTCCATACACCTCTGGTAAATTGAGATGTCCGAACTCTATGACCTCAGGGGCCATGCTGCCAGGTTCATTGAGTTGGGTTGAGGATGCACTGTTTGACCTTGGTGCTGGGACAGTAGGTTGTACCAGCCCGGAAGTTTGATGGGTTTGCACACCGCCAATCTGCGTAAGTGTGGGAACCACGGTTGTCTTGCCCACATGGGAGCAACTAGGACGAGTGTCATTGATTCTCTGTTCATCTTGTTGACCACCTTCCTGATTAGAGGAGTTGGTGGAAAAGCGTACGCAAACATCCCTGACCAGTTCATCCACAGGGCGTTCCCCTGGGAGTCTGGTTGGGGGAACCTGGATGAAAATCCTGGGCATTGTCTGTTTTCGCTTGTGGCGAATAGGTCTATAGTGGGGAAACCCCACTGAGAGAAGATATCTTCTACGACTTCTCTGTGTAGACACCATTCGTGTTCCTCTGGGAGGGGGTCTCTGCTCAGAGCATCCGCTAGGGAATTGAGATCCCCTGGAACATGTTGCGATGACAGGAAGATGTTCCGTCTGAGTGCCCATATCCAGATTTTCTGGGCTAGCTTGGACAGATTTGGCGACCGAGTCCCTCCTTGCTTGTTCAGGAGAACATGGCTGTAGTGCTGTCCGTCCAGATTTGCACTGACAGATTTAACAGGTAGGGCTCGAACGCTTGAAGTGCTCTGAATACTGCCAGAAGCTCTAACAGGTTGATGTGATTCCTGGCCACTGAGTGCGACCAGAGACCCTGAGCTGTGTGGTGGAGATGGTGAGCTCCCCACCCCGTCAGGCATGCATCGGTTGTGACTACCGCCTGTATCTCAGGATCGTAAAAGGGTTTCCCCTTGGACAGATTCTCTCTTGTCCACCAGTGAAGGCTTTGTACAAGTGTTGGCGAAACGACCACTAGATCGTCCCACTGACCACTTGTCTGAGACTTCTGTTTCGCCAACTATTCCTGCATGGGACGCATGCGCAGGCGCGCATGGGGGACCAGGTAAATACATGACGCCATCATGCCCAGCAAACGCATTGCTTTGCGTACCGTTATCTGGCGACCGGACTGATATTGCGGAATTTGCAGCAGTATATTCCGAATTCTTTCCTCGGAAGGAAAGGTTAACCCCTCTTGAGTGTCTAGGATAGCTCCTAGGAACTGTTTGGATGTGCTTGGCACCAGACTTGACTTATTCTCGTTTATTGAGAAGCCCAATTCGAAGAGGAGGTCGATAGTCCTTTGAATGTTTGCTCTGCAAATTACTGGGGTCTCCCCCGTGATGAGCCAGTCGTCCAGGTAAGGCTACACCGGGATTGCCTCCCTGCGTAGGTGTGCTGCTGCCACCGCCAGTACCTTGGTGAATACCCTTGGAGCCGAAGCTATCCCGAAGGGCAGTACCTTGAACTGGTAGTGCCGACTGTCCACCTTGAAGCGCAAGTACTTTCTGTGCGCTGGGAACATGGAAATATGAAAATAGGCATATTTCATGTCCAATGTTGCCATGTAATCCCCCTTTTTTAGGAGGGGGATTACCTCCTGGAGAGTAGTCATGCGAAACTTTTGGGGCTTGACATACTTGTTTGCAGGCCGTAAATCCAATACTGGGCGCATTGTCAAATCTTTTTTTGGCACAAGGAAGTAAGTTGAATAAATACCCTTGTTTACCTGGTGTCCCGGGACGAGTTCTATCGCATCCTTTGCTAGCAGATTGAAGATCTCCTCGAGGAGGATCATCTGGTGGTCCAAGAAATGTATTTATTGTCGTGGAGGATGGTTTCTGGGACGCTCTAACAGTTCTATGCAGTACCCTGCGGATACTGTGGACAGCACCCATCTGTCTGATTTATTTATTTATATATTTATAACGCGCCGGAGCTCGCGAGCATCAGGGCGCGACAAGTACACGAGAGGACAAGATCACAGGACAACATAGAAAGAAGAGAAAAGAAGTGACAGGGGACTCAAGGGAGTCTATGCTGAATATATAACAATTACCGAAAGAGTAATGTTTTCAGCTGCTTCCTAAATGGCAGGTACCTACTTTCACATCTAAGATTATCCGGCAGCTTGTTCCAGAGTGCTACAGCTTTGGTGGGGAAGGCTCTCCCGAGTCCATTAGCTTTGACTTTGGTGTGGCTGGCTTTGAGTAGCCCTTTTTTAGCAGATCTTAGACAGCGGCTTGGTTCGTACCAGCGAAATTCCTTCTCTAGGTATGTGGGGGCCGTGCCATAAAGACAGCGATGGACCAGTGTCAAGGATTTGAATTTAATGCGCTCCTCAATGGCGAGCCAGTGAAGGCCTATGCGTTCATGGGTAATATGCTCACGCTTGGACTTCCCGGTGATGGTTCTAAGAGCATTGTTTTGGATTATTTGGCATTGTTTAATGCAAGAGTTACTTGAACCGAGCATTAGCGCATTCCCATAATCCAGTCGGGATAAAATCGTGGCTCTAGCAATCGTGGCGCAATTTGTGGCATTAAGATACGGCCTAATGCGGTGTAGGAGTCTCTGATAGTATTGACAGTTTTTTTTGAGAAAAGTAACCTGGGCATCTGCACCTAGTGAGGATTGCAGGTATATGCCAAGTGTTTTCACCTTACTAGAAACCGGGATATTGGAGTCCTTGATAGTAAATGATGAGTAGGCTGAGCCTAAATTGGAAAGGGCTTTTGGAGATCCGAATGTCATAAGTTCAGTTTTTGAGCTATTCAGACACATCCAGTGGGCTTTCATCCAACTTTCTATAGTATTATAGATTGCTGAGAGTCTGTTGTTGTCTCTGGAGTGGTCACCGCTGAATTCTATAATCAGTTGGGTGTCATCTGCGAAGTTGGTAAAGTAAATACCCAGCTGTGAGAGGAGGGCGCAAAGGCAGCGGATATAAAGATTGAATAAGAGAGGGGAGAAACTTGCACCTTGTGGGACACCACAATCCACTGGGTTCGTGCCAGAGGAATGTCCACCCCATGTGATTTTAGATTTTCTGTCCTTCAGAAAAGAGGATATCCAATTGATAGCTTCCTCAGCACAGTTACCTGCTTTTCCCAGGGCCTCACGGAGCTTCCCATGATCTAGTAGGTCGAAAGCTGCCGAAAGGTCCAATAGAACAAGCAGGCCGGCCTTGCCTCCATCCAGAATTTCTAGCATCTTGGATT
The DNA here is from genome assembly GCF_040938575.1 of Ambystoma mexicanum. Lineage (NCBI taxonomy): Eukaryota > Metazoa > Chordata > Amphibia > Caudata > Ambystomatidae > Ambystoma > Ambystoma mexicanum. The sequence goes on along the minus strand of NC_090941.1, from coordinate 154,654,896 downwards.
GAAGGTCAAGTAATGCTGATTCCGTACTATGTGCACTTCTGAATCCTGATTGCTGGGGATGTAACAGATCGTGCTTGTCCACATACTCTTGTAGTTGGTGGGTGGCCACTTTATCGAGAACTTTCAACAAAAAGTTGCAGCTCGTGATAGGGCGGAGATTGGCAGGATTTTGCTGGTCAAGGCCGGGTTTTTTAACCAATGGTGTGACTGTGACTGTTTTGAGACTAATGGGGACGGTCTGGTCTCTAAAAGACGAGTTTGTCATACGGCAAAGAAAGGGTGAAAAAACGTCTATATTATCTAGAATGAACTTGGGGGGCAGTATGTTTTCGGGGCATGATGTGATCCCTTCCCAAGCTTGGGTGAAGTTGGAAATGCGTCCCCCTACTGGGGTTGCGTGAGAAGGGACCCTGAACGGAGCGTCACTGTTTTGGTGGAGGCGTGCCGCCTCCTCTACTGGGGCTGCCTCTACCTTTTTCATGTCCTCTTTTATTACCCCTGCCGTAACTCTGGGTAGACTGTTGGTTATTATTGCTCCACGGTGTACCCTGCCCCTGGGAATAGTTAGATCCTCTCTGGGAGTTTTGGCCGCGTGGTCGACGAAAATTGCCAGTCCCTCTCTGATTAGGGGGTTAGTTGGCCTAGGGATTTGAGTGTTTCATACTCGTCAGTGGCATTTTTCAGCGCGTCCTCGACCGCCTTACCAAACAACAGATCCGGCTCCACCGGTTTATCTAACAATGATGCTTGGGTTTCAGCTTTGAATCCAGACTGCCGTAAACAAGCGTGTCTCTTGATAACAGTTCCTTCTGCTATCAATCTGCCGGCGTTATCCGCGGCATCAAAGGTTACTTTTAAAATGCAACCGGACACGGCTCTTCCCTCTGCCGAAACTCGCGCCAAGTGGCTCTTTAAGGGTTCTGGGGCGAAGTCTATGAGTGCCGCGACTTCTTCCCACTGATGGCAGTTGTAGCTGGCCAACAGGGTGGTGGAGTTGGCAATCCTTGCCTGGTAGGCGGAAGTGGAGGCTACTTTCCTGCCCAAACCATACAGTTTCTTGCTCTCCTTGTCGGGAGGAGCTTCGGACGATGACAAGGCTGTTCCAGCCCTCTTACGGGTGTTTGTAACAACCAGGCAGTCCAGCTTCAGATGCCCCCTTATATACAGTTGGTCTGATTGGGCTGCCCTGAAAAGTTTCTCAATCCTGGGGTTCACTGCTCTGGTGAGGTTAGGATTTACGAGTGAAGGGTCTATTCTCCTCTGAATAGACTTCAGGATAGGGATGGCCTGAGCAACAGGCCTCCTTTCTCCCACTAACTCCTCGGCGAAGTCCCTCTCCTCTTGAGCACCCTGGGTGTCAATGTGGAAATGTTCAGCTGCTCGAGACAGAACTTCATTCAGGAGAGGTTGGTTGTCGACAGGGGAGTCGGTAACCGGGGGTTCCTTCTCTACCGGGGAATCTACTCTGTAGGTTTCCGGGTCGTCCTCATCCTCTTCTTGGTCCTCATCATCCCCATAGTAGCCCGTACCAGTTTGTTCTTCCAACATGCCCAAATCTGGATCCTCACAAAAGGATGACTCTCCTTGATACTGAGAGTACGGCTGTACATAGAAGGGGTCTGAAGACCGTGTTGGTGTTTCAAACCTGGACTTTTTACTTGGAGGTATAGGATCCTTAGAGCCTGAGAGTGCTGACCCGTCATCACTAGACCATTTTCTAGAACTGGGGATGACTCTTTCTGGAAGTTTCTCTGACTTATCCTGACTAGACATGGTGGTCGGAGCAGGGGTCTTTGTGATAGCAGAAGACTTGGACTTGTCTGTCTGTTTCTCCAGCATGGGGTCTGGCATGGATTCACATGCTCATGAATATTCCCCGTCGTCAGGCTGGGAATCCTCGGTAAAGAAAAAATCAGTATCAGTTTTGTTTCTGATCTGTCTTTCGTAGTAGTAGCCAATCACGGATCTCTTCGTCATGCTGACCACAGCCAATGACTGCCCTCTACCTAAGCCCCGCCTCTGGCAGCCATCTTCAGATTTTTACCGCACGTTCAAGTGTTGGGATCCTCGTGCTATTGCTCTCGAGCGTTAGTGCTATTTTTTCACGTTTGTTCTCAAAAAACTTCTATTTTTCGGTCAAAAGAGCCTCAAGCTCCACCGTTTCTTCATCCGATCAACGGGGACCCATGTCGGATACGTCTACGCCCCTCAAGGGTGAAGATTTCGTCGAGCCACGCTTTTGGAGGACTCCAGAAGTTTCTCAGGCCCATCTCGGACATGGCCCATGAGAAGGGAAGCTCGACGCCCGGAAAGCTGTTCAGGGTCTGCCCTGGATGCCAGCTTCAGAATGTCTTTAAGGAGGACGAACACTCCCTTTGTCTTTACTGCCTATATGAGGACAAGACGCACGTGGAGAAGGACTGTGCGTTTTGCTGCAATATGTCGGAGTGGACCATGAAGGACCGCCATCAATGTCTCGCCAACTGGCTGGAAGGGAAGAGCCCGTCAGGCGAGAAGAAGAAGTCCGAGCGGTCTTCTAAGACCTTTGAGGACGCCCCGGCGACGGGGGTCCAACACAAGGCCAAGCACCGCGAGTCCGCTGGCACCGGGAGCGCCAAACGGTCGGGCTCTACGGGCGCCAGGCAGGGCGCATCCTCCCCGGCGCCATCAACCACGAGCCAACGCTCTGGTTCGGGTAAGAGGAAGGCCGAGCACCCGGCGAAGCTCCTGGAGAGACCCCGGTCGAGCTCGAAGGCCCCATCGGAGGGGGAGCGAGGCAGTGACCCTCCCTCCAAGGAGAAGGCGGTGAACGCACCTAAGGTGGTGAAAGCCTTAATCCATCCGGCCAAGGCCTCTATCGAGACAGTCGCGGCGGCCCTGGCTCAGCCTGTGGAGGCTACACCAGTGGTGGCAACCTCGGGGCTCAGAGTCTCCCTGCCACCGCAGAGGGAGTCCTCTTTTATGCCCATCGACAGGACCCCCGTGAAACCTCCGACGGAGAAGAAAAAGGGGGGGCAGGAGGTCGTCGTGGATTCGGCCTCAACCTCTGAGGAAGAGCTGAGCGAAGTCTTAAGCCACGGCGTTGGCGTGGAAGAAGACCAGCCCGTCGGGAGGAACCCCGACGTAGGAGACGACAATAACATTGAGGGTGCCGACGGGGCCCCTGACCGCCCGTCGGACTCCCCTCAACCAGTGCCGCAAGACAACTCAGCGGCCATTTTGTTGGCTATACAGTCCTTATGCTCGGAGATAAGGACGAGACTGCCGTTACCACCACCAGCGGAGGAACCGCGCCCGACGGGGGACCCGGAGCCAGGCCCTTCTGGGAGCCCTCCCCCTAAGAGAAGAAGGATTCATCCTCCACCTCCTTTTCAGCCATCGCGCCCTGTTCAGCCCTCCTCCTCGTCCACGACTCGTGGGGATGATACGGGGACTGACACAGCCGCGACGGGTACGGACGAAGAGGTTTACGACGAGGATCTGCCGTCGTCACCTCCCACCCGGGCTTCCCCGCCCGACGAGATTGGATCGTTTCACTCCATGATCGCCAGGGCATCCGAGCTTTTCCAGCTCTGCCCGGAAGAGAAGAAGAAGGAAGGTTTCCATTATCAACGGCGCGAGGCCAAGAGGAAGACGGTCCTCTCTGTACCTCTACTGGACGATATTTGGGATGAGGGCCTCGCCCTCCTCAAGAATCCATCCACGACGCCGGCTAGAAGGGATCGGTACGAGAAGAAGTACCGGGTCCTGGACGCGGCCCCCTTGTGCCTTTGGGCACAGCCGACCCCGGAAGAAAGCGGGGGGGGCGCGGCCTCTACGTCGACCTCCCTGCCGGACGGCGAGGGAAAGAAATTAGATACGATGGGACGCAGAGTCATCTCGTCTGCAGCGACGACAATTAAGGCGGCCAACGCCTTGGCTATCGTAGCCCGCTACGACAGGGAGTTGTGGTACAAACTGGCCCCCCGCTCGACTTCCTACCGGACGACAAGAGGGCGGAAGCCCTAGAGATCTTGCAGGAAGGAGAGGTGGCATCGGAGCACGCCATTACGATTGCGACGGACATCGCTGACACTGGATTTCGCCAGTTGGGCAACGGCATGTGCCTTAGGCGGCCTGGATGGCTCAAGGCTACTGACTTCCGTCAGGACGTGCAGACCAGAGTCTTGGACATGCCGTTCGACGGAAACAACCTGTTTAGGAAAACAGTGGACGATTCCCTTCAACCCATCAAGGCAGACACGGAGACAGCCCGGGCTCTTGGGGTTCTCCAGCAACGGCGGCCGCCCTTTCGGAGCGGCGGAGGCAAACAGGGTGCCTCCAAAGGTTCTGGCGGCGGATTTTCCACCTATCGTCAAGCGGCCCGTTCGTCGTCGCAGGAAGCTTACAGGGGACGAGGCAAGTCAGGCGGACCCCGCCGTCGTCGCCAAGGAGGACAAGGCGGCAAAGCCTCGTCGAAGCAGGACTGAACCGGCCGTGGGGTCGGGCCCCCACCGAAGCACCCCGGTGGGAGGCCGGCTGGCGAGCTTCGTCAGCGTGTGGGAGTCCATCTCCACTGACGGTTGGGTGCTGGACGCCCTAGCTCAGGGTCACGCGCTCGAGTTTCTAAAGAGGTGCCCGCTCGTCCCCCCTGTGGCCAGGAAAGAACATCACGTCCCTCAACTTCTCTTGGAGGTAAAGGCGATGCTCAAGAAGGGCGCCATCGAGCTCGTCCCAAGAGGCTTTGGGGCTCCGGAGTTTACTCAAGATACTTCCTCGTGAAGAAGAAGACGGGAGGATGGCGTCCCATCCTGGACCTACGACGACTGAACAAATTCATCAAGGCACAGAAGTTCCGGATGGTCACCCTCCAACACGTTCTGGGTCAGCTGGAGGAGGGCGATTTCCTGTTTTCGTTGGATTTGGAGGATGCCTACTTCCATATTCCCATCCTAAAGGGACACCGAAAGTTTCTCAGGTTCGTGGTCCAAGGGCGTCACTACCAGTTCAGAGCCCTTCCCTTCGGACTGAGGTCGGCACCCAGGGTGTTCACCACATGCCTCGCACCAGTGGCGGCGCAGCTGCGCCGAGAGGGGATCCACGTCTACTCCTACCTGGACGACTGGCTCATCCGAGCGAAGACGAAGGAGCTCGCCGTGGAGCACACGGCAAGGACCGTCCAACTTCTCACGGACCTTGGATTCTCCATAAACTACGCCAAGTCCCACCTGGTGCCCGCGCAAGACGCACTGTTTCTGGGAGCGAAGCTCGACACAGTGTCGCTTCTGGCCTCTCCGTCGGAGGAAAGGACGAGGGCCATCTTGGGCAAGGTGCCGAGTCCCTCCTCGGAATGATGTCTTCTTGCATTTACCTCATCCCCCTGTACAGGCTCCGGATGCGCCCGTTGCAGGAGTTCCTGGACGCGCGCTGGATCCAGACGATGGGCAGCTTCGAGGAGAGGATCACACTCGACAAGAGTTTCCGATGAGCGATCCGGTGGTGGGGCACCCATGTGCATCTAACGGCGGGCATGGACTTCCAGACCCCCGGCCACCAGGAGACAGTGACCACGGATCCCTCCCTGGAAGGGTGGGGAGCGCACACCGAAAATCTGCACGCGAGAGGCCTTTGGCTCCCGACGGAGAAGTCCCTCCATATCAACGTCCTGGAGCTCCGTGCAGTGTTTTGGGCCCTCAGGTCCTTTCTTCCGTCCCTCAAGGGCAAGGTGGTGAGGATCTTCACCGACAACACCACCACCATGTTCTACATCAGGAAACAGGGCGGAACCAGGACCCCAGCCCGGTCCATGGAGGCGCAGGATCTGTGGCATTGGGCCGTCGCCCAAGGGATGTTTCTAGTGCCGTTTCATCTGGCAGGGATAAAAAACACCGTCGCCGACTCACTCAGCAGGGAGCTGCGCTCGTGCCACAAGTGGGAACTGCGACAGGATCTAGTGGACCGCCTCTTCCGACGGTGGGTCACACCCCAGATCGATCTGTTCGCGACGGCGACGAACTCCAAGTGCCGGAGGTTCGCCAGTAGGTTTCCCCAGCCGAGGAGCATGGGCGATGCTTTCTCGTTCCCCTGGGAGGGCCTGTTTCTATACGCGTTCCCTCCATTGCCATTGCTGATCCAGCTCATCAACCAGCTCAAGAGGTCACGGTGCAGGATGATCCTCGTCGCACCTGCCTGGCTGAGGCAGATATGGTTCCCGGACCTTCTGGACTTGTCAGCGTCCCCGTCAATCAAGCTGCCAGTGGACGCGGATCTTCTCTCCAGGGAAGGAGGCGCCATCCTCCATCACGACCCGAAGTCGCTGAACTTGCAGGCCTGGCTCCTGCAGCGTTAGAGTTTGGAGGATACGACATACCGGCCGACTGTAGAGAGGTTCTTGCAAAGGCCAGGGCGTCCTCAACTCTTAAATGCTACGGACACAAATGGAAGAGGTTCTCTGTCTGATGCCACGCACAGAAGATTAACCCTCTACGGATTACGGCTCCCCAAGTACTGCCGTACCTACTGACGCTGGCCAAAGCTGGACTGGCGCACGCGTCCATCAAGATTCATCTTGCTGCGATCTCCCGATACACCAGAACCACGGGGCGGACGTCTTTGTGGTCTCATCGTCTGGTGAAAGAGTTCATGAAGGGACTGTTCAGATCGTTCCCGCCGGTGAACGCTCCGGCCCCGGCGTGGGAGCTCAACGTGGTGCTGACCAAGCTCATGGCACCTCCGTTCGAGCCTCTGCACTCGGCTCCGTTGAAGTTCTTGTCGTGGAAAACAGCGTTTCGTTTGGCCATCACCTCCGCACAATGGGTGGGAGAGATCCAGGCCCATTCCTGCAAGGCCCCGTACTTGACTTTTCACGACACGAGGGTAGTGCTCAGGACGCACCCCTCCTTCATGCCCAAGGTGCCGTCGGACTTCCACCTCAACGAACCCTTGGTGTTGCCTGTTTTCTTCCCGTCGCCTTCGTCGCCGGCTGAAAGGACTTTGCACTCGCTGGATGTGGCTAGAGCGCTGAAGTTCTACGTGGACCGCACGAAGTGTTTTCGGAAGACGTCACAACTCTTTGTGAACTTTGGACCTGTCAATCAGGGAAAGGCTCTCTCGAAGGCTTCCATTTCCAGATGGCTCTCCGGCTGTATCATGTACTGTCATCGGTTGGCAAACCGACCGCTGCCTGGCTGTCCGAGAGCCCATTCCACCAGAGCGATCGCAGCTACCACGGCGTTCCTATCTGGTGTGCCCTTGCTGGACATCTGCAGGGCTGCTACGTGGAGGTCGACGCACACCTTCACGAAATTCTACTGCGTCGATCGGGATTCCAGGGAGGAGTCCAGGGTCGGCCAAGCAGTGCTGCGCAACCTGTTCGCCTAAGGTGAGCCTGGTGAGGAGGTAAGAATTGCTTAATGTTGAGTTTGATGTATTGCTTAATGTTGAGCCTTTGCCACCTCCCGTGGTTGTGCATGTGTGTATTGCTATGTATTCTTTATTCATGAGCATGGGAATCCATGCCAGACCCCATGCTGGAGAAGGAACACGTTACTTACCTGTAACTGTTGTTCTCCAGCATGGGTCTGGCATGGATTCACATGCGAACCCTCCCGCCTACCCCTCTGCGGCTCTTCACTTGGTCATGCTGCCACTTCACGTGCTACCAAATCTGAAGATGGCTGCCAGAGGCGGGGCTTAGGTAGAGGGCAGACATTGGCAGTGGTCAGTATGACGCAGAGATCAGTGATTGGTTACTACTACGAAAGACAGATCAGAAACGAAACTGATACTGATTTTTTCTTTACCGAGGATTCACAGCCTGACGATGGGGAATATTCATGAGCATGTGAATCCATGCCAGACCCATGCTGGAGAACAACAGTTACAGGTAAGTAACTTGTTCCTTATGAGGAGTGGAGTGTTTTAAAAGTGTGGAAGTAGGCAGAGGCTGCTTCCTTTGTTGTTTTTCCCCCCTCCCCGTGAGTGGAAGAGTGTTTTCCCTGTTTTTTCACCCCTTCGGAGCCTTTCGACGCCTGGCGTCGAGGTTCAGGGGTAGTGTCCCTATCCTTCGAGTGTAGGGGCTCGGGAGCCGCCGTAACGTAGTCTGCGGGCGCCGACTCCTGGAGTGCGGTCTGGGGATGGAAGTCGGCTTCGTCCTCCGACGATCGAACTTCCGTTACCTTGGGGAGCGCGGCACTCTTGGCAACAGTGGATGATTGCCTGGAGTCATGCGGCGATCTTGATCGAGAATGCCCAGAGGATGCCGACTCGGACCGTTCTCTATGTGCCTCTTTCCGAGAACTCGACGTGCGCGTCGAGTCCCGGTTGGACTTTATGTGTTTTGTGGAAGTGCTGTGGGAAGCACTTGTGTCGCCGGGGGTCTTCCCCATAGCCGCCCTGCCGGACGATCTTCCGAGGTCGGGGACTTGCGCTCAGCTGTCTTTCGATGCCATAATGCCCTCGCCGTCCGAAAGCACGGCGTTGCTGCCATCGCTGAAGGCGCCCTACGCTGCCATGGCCTCTTGACGCCTGGCGTGGTGGGCCCAAAGCTTGATCGAACTGTCCTTAAGTGTTTTGGGTTTAAACCTACTACACGCTCTGCAGTTCGCTTCGGGGTGGTCCCTCGGCAAGCAGAGATTGCACGTGGCGTGCCTGTCGACCCAAGGGTACTTGCGGTTGCACTTGGGGCAGAATTGGAAAGGGGTACCCTCCATACGCACCTTGTGGCAGCGGGCTTGTAAGTGTAGGAATATATAAGAATGTACCTATATACCAAAAGAGTGTAGAGTATGTGCACCCCCCACTCTCCCTACTTGCAGGGCCAAGGCCAGCGGCCTTCCAAGGCCTGGGCCGAGGCCAGAGGCCTTCCGAGGCCCAAATCTGTCATGCAGCTGTCGACGGTCGAATTCTTCTCCGGGCCGGCGTCGAGTGTGGAAGTTCGGTGACTCGACGTTGGGGTGCAGAAATCGGTAAATTTAACAATATTTAGCAAAAGTATGGCTAAGGCCAGGGAACTCCGCGAAATGCTTCCGACCAGTATGGCGGAAATAAACTATCTGAGGGTCCTAGACGCGTGAGGGATCATGGGTACAGTGGAGGTCACACTAGGGATAGTATTACTGGCACGCCCTGTGTTGACGCCCTTTTTCGAGTTTCGAAAAACAAACTGTAATACTCCGCAGCTTCCACTAGATGTCGCCTATGCACAGCATGTGATCTAAGCAGATTCCACAAGCCTCAGAAATATATATATATATATATTCACTGAGTGACGTTATGGTTAAGTCGCACTAATAAAAACCTATGAAATTCAATGATAAAACATTGTTAAAGGGACGTTATGGTTACAAGTAAAACCTCAGAAATTTGCCAGTTATGGTAAGCTAAGCAATCATAACTCGCGCCACCACCGTTCACTGCTAAAACCAACACCCAGGACATCAAAGATGACATCCCAAATGTCATTGAGGACATCACTGATGATATCACATATCTGGACCGCTTGGTTTTGTTCACTGACATATCTAGACCTGGAGGTTTTGTTCACTGACAGCCAGAATATTAAAATTAAAAAAGGTGCTATATATCTAGACGTTAACCTTGTCATATTTTCGTAAAAGTACTTTCCTTAGGGTTTGGTCTCAGCTCATGGTGCATATAGATGGGGCCATAAGCAGGCCTCAAACACACAATTCATTTGTATACATGAAGATAAACTTTAATGTTATTAAAATGTTCTGATGATGCGGTTTATTCCTTACTTTACATTTATGTGCCTCTGATTTGTATGCACTGTGGGTCTTCATATGTATTGTTTGTACTAGAACAAGTGTGTAGTATGTCTTGAATTGTTAGCTAGTTATTACATGTTTAACATTACTCAAACCTCCGATAAAGTAGCATTCATTATTTTACTATCCAAAATTACAAGATTATAAATATTGTACTTCTATGGTGCATGCTGCAGCCATTGCCAATGTCTATGTATGATTAGGTTCCTGTATTAACAACACTCCAATACAATGTTGTTTAGATGAGCACATTCTTTAATAGATTAAGTACTTCGTGATAGGTATTCCGATCACCCCTGACATCTTGTTACCAACATTATAACACAACCCCTTTTAAGGACTTTTAATCAAAATTTATTTCACATGTGATGTCATCAGTGATGTCATCAATGACATATGTGATGTCATCTTTGATGTCCTGGGTGTTAGTCTTAGCAGTGCACGGTGGTGGTGCGAGTTATGGTTGCTTAGCTTACCATAACTGGTAAATTTCTGAAGTTTTCCGGTTTTAACAATAACGTCCCTGTAACAATGTTTTTTCATTGAATTTCATGGGTTTCTATTAGTGCAACTTAACCAAAACGTCCCTTTAACCAAGTTTTTCAGTGAATTTCATGGGTTTTTACTAGTACATGCTATTTTCCTACAATTTACTAATATCATACTTACTCCAATATAGCAAAATGTTTGTACAATTTACAAAGTTGCACCTTAAAACTGACCTTTCCCCCTTTCTAGCATCATTTTTAACACATCTATATACTTTTTGCAGCTTTTTCCACCGTTTTAGCGTCCGTCGATGTCCGCGAACGTCTGACGTCATTGCAGACCTTCAGGACAGTGCCACATGACCATGCATTCACGCGTGGCATGATGACGTGTCAGCTAATGCGTCGTGCTTCGAGGACACTTCGGAACTGCATTTTCTACTGATGTAGGAACTTTCAAGCTAAAAATGTACCCTTGCACAACTCCTACAGCTAAGCCTACTCATTATCCATAAACAATCTAGTAAAAAGCACATACTTGAAAGAATATCAGCGAAACTGCTATTTATTTTAAAAATGGCATCAGCTATTTCCATCCCTCCTCCCCAAGAGCCACCACTACCACCAGCTGGAGGACCTACACAACAAAAAAAGGTGCAGTACTTCCAAAGACAGTGAAGACAACCAACTACATGAGGTAGACGAAATGCCTACCTCTCGCACCCAGAGAGAATCATGGGTGTGGCAGTTCTTTACCACTGTAGGGAATGTACCAAAGGCTAAAGCTAGCAATGTGAAATGCACTGAGTGCAATTCATTCATGGACTACCTGGTCAGTACTCCTATGGGACCACCTCCATGCACTGCCACACCAAATCCAACCACTGCAATGCTCTCAGAAAGGTTGTTCCTTTCTCAGCAAGGAGTAGGCTGTCTTCCTCTACCTCATCTTCCTCAACCAATACTGTAACCACACAGTCTACTTCTGTGGGACACAAAATCCCACTAGCTACCTTGCAAGCATTAAAAGAGGCCTTTGATCCATATCTTTCACAGACAACAGTCCTCTATATATACTGCAACACACCACTCTGCGAGGGGAAGCAATTTCGAAGTGCTTTGAAAGCTGTAATTGAGGAGCATGAGAAACACTGCCCCCTACCATAGAAGTAACACACGCGCGACATCTTCTATTGTCGACCGGCCTCTCCAAATTAGTGCTTGGTGCCTCTTCCCTCATTTCCCTCCCCACCTTACGTTCTAACTTCTCCTGCAACACAAAAAAAGACATCAAACAACAACAAAAGGAAGGCTCCTTTAGGAACCACCTTTCACAGTTAAAAAATAGAACTAAGAAAAAAAATCTTATAGGCTCCATCTACTTTACATTTCTCAGTAAAGTACATAGACTCAATAAGATTTTCCAACATTTCCATTATCATTTTGTGTTATGGTAATGTGAATAATGTGGCGTTCATCTGCCGTTCCAGGGACTGGAATAGGGGATAACGGCCCGGCAGCCCGAGTTATCGGTCCAAGTGAAGTGAGGGCTGATAATGAGGGCTCCGGACCGTTATCCCCTGCATCGTCCCACTGTAGGAAGGAAAATCCTTTTCCAAGATGGCCACCATGGAAAGGGAAGGCGGGACTCCGTACAGAGCCCCTATTTCCTTTCCATGTCAGCCAGTAGAAGGCGAAGAGAAAACTCTATGACCATATTAGCACAAGCACACTTTTTTTTTCCCTTTCACACCTATACCACTTTCTAATAACTTTACCACATACCCGGTCCCAGGTGGACATGGCCACTTTCACCCCATTTGTCGTACCTCGTGGTCATGGCCAGTAGCCAGATTGTCCAGGTCATTACCTTATGCCATGACCCAGACAATCTGGTCACTCCACATGGCCACAGGCTATACCTCAGTCACCAAAGGTATATCACTATTTTTTGTACCTACATTATGACACTTGGCACATTTGCAAAACCATGCTTTAAGGTCCTTGCCAATGCTCCTTAAATGAGTTTGCTGGAAATCTGCCCATGTTTTATTTTTTCAAAAGTGTCAAAATGTATCCACATGCAATAGTTATATCACTTAGCCCCCACTTGACAAAATCCATTCAGACTTTACACAAACATTCAAGGTTGGGTCTATAATCTTTCTGGAAACTTTTGTCCACATTTGTCAAACGGCAACAAAAGTTATAAACCATTTAAAAATGTTGATACCCCCTCTAATTTAGCCCCCTCTTGACAAAATCCCGCTAAACTTTACGAAAACATTTATATCTAGATCTAAAATGTTTTTGCAAACTTTTGTGTAGATTCGTCAAATAGCACCACATTTATAACCCTTTACAATATTTCAGGACCCCCCTCTAATTTTGCCCCCTCATGACAGAATCCAAAAACCATTCAGAATCAGGCCTGGAATAAGATTCCAAATTTCATGCAGTTTCATTGAGTGGCGCCAAAGTTATAAGCCATCCAAAACCTGCTTTTCACCAACCCTGTAATGCAGAAATAGGCATAGATGTCCCTGAACATCTGAAGTGTCCGCGAACATCACAGGACTGTCCCAAAAATCTGGACTGTTCGCAGACTTCAGGGATGGAAAACACCTGTTTTTTGGCTTCTTAAGGCCATATTCCATCCCATCCTCATCAGCCCTCACTGCCCCAGAGGTTGTTTGATAAGTTTGACAAGTGCAATGTTGTGTTTTTTAAATGTTTTTACTGTGATGCCCGCGGACGAATCCAACATGGCGGGCATTTCCAAAAATCTGACGCACTTCACGCTTTTCAACATCCAATCAGAGGGCACGTCTGATGTCCGCGGACATCACGTCACACTCTAGGCCAATCGGATGTCCTTCCGTGGACCTAACTGGGAAGGGAGTCTGCTGACCAAACCCAGATATCACTATTTTTTTTTACCTGCTTTTAGCCCGTTTTAAAGAAAACTACTGGACGGATTTACACCAAATTTACAAAAGCATGTCTTCGGGACCAAGCCGGCGTCCTGCCGCAAATTTGGTGCAAATCCGTCCAGCGGTTTGGGCTGTAGGCATGAGCAAAAAAAAGATTTGGGACCCCACTATAACCTTGCCCCCCCCTTGATGGAACCTCACCAAACATTTGAATTCAAATGGGGCAATATACTTTTTCTGCAAAATTTGTAAGGATTCGTCCAGGGGGAGAAAAGTTATAACCCACCCAAAAAGTGCTCTTCCTATGAGTTGAGCAACTTAACCATAACTACAGGGCTGCTACCCACTACCGCAGGCCCAGTAAAATATATATATATATATTTGAAAAAAGGGGAAAAACAGCCAGGCTTCCAGCACCCCAAAAGGATTTGCACTCCAGTCGATCTGCACAGTCCTCTGTGCTGGCCAAATCCCAAAAACCAGCCTAACTCAGTCGAATCCTCACAATGGGCAATTTTATTTAATTATTTAACCATTTAAAAAAAATATAAGAGAGAAGAACGCTTGTACGACGCGTTTCGCAGCGTACTCGCTGCTTGTTCACATACAGATAATCAGCACACCAATGGTGATACATATATTTACACATACCCTGCGTCTCTATGGTTTCGGCTCTATAGTTGTCCCTTTTCTCTTTCCTCTTTTGTCCACATTCAATGCATTGTGTAAGGTGTTTAGCAGAGACACTGTGGCGGCCGTTTTGGAATAGTTTGCTTACTTCTGATGGCATGCTTATAGGGCCTTTATGTGGGCTTCATTATAGTATATTTTCTAATTAGTAAAAGGAGTTTACCATTTTAAACTATACAATGCATGAAAGCTATTCTTTTTAAGAGAAAATTCAATTTAAAAATGCTAAATGTGTAAGAAACATAGCAGCTACAGTCACTATTCAACAGTGCTCAGTGACTGAAAGTGCTTAATAGCTGCCAATGTTATCATTCTGCTCATAAAGTGCTTAGTGCATTCCTGCAAAATGTGCATCTTAAAGTGCATCATGCATCCATTATAGCATCCATAGCGATTGTTTCCAAATTAAAATGCTAAATATCAATCCTGTAGTACAATCCAGGCAGGGAAGAGAGGCAATGATTTCTAGATCAAACTTCATAGTGAACATATAACAACTTCATCAATACCTCTCTGCACTGTATATTGTGTGCCCCCTATTTGAGGCAAGCTGAGAATGACTAGACATGCATATGATGAAGTGCATGATACTTACTCCATTCTAGTAATATGCTTAGGATTCTAGGTTTAACCAGTATTAGACACTTCAATCACATAGATATATGATTCTAATGGGACACCTGTAGACAAATCATCCATAAAACTAACACAAGACTGTGCACCCTGTCTAGTTACCAATTAAAAAAGAAGATAGCATTCAGTCATCTCTTCAAATGCTACAGTGAAAACACAATATTTATGAGGAAAATTCTAATAGCTTCATTAACTACAATTCTCTATTTTTTGTGATAGGACACACTTTCTTCCTTGTTCCTTGAACATACAATTTATAGTCAAAAGGAAACCTGTTTGAGGGAAGATGTCAACAATAATCACACACGCTTCAGGCTTATATATACATTCAAGTTCCTAGGAACGTGTACAATTCTTCGTCCATATTATGACCCCTTGGCTTTTTAGTTTCAAAGTCTAGGATAAATCTTGTTTCCATTTGTCAGAGTTCTAATTCTCGGTTACCCCCTCTAGGGTTTTCCTTCACATGATGTACACAACAATATCTAAACTTTCGATTTTCCCTCCATGGACTTCGTTAAAGTGTACAGCCATTGGATATGAAACATCAAAATTCTTAATTGCTCTCGTGTGCTGTAGGACTCAATTTCAACTTCCCAATAGTACTTCCAATGTACCATAAATTACAAGAGCACGTGAGGGCATATACTACAAATTCTGTGTTGCATGTGATTCTCGTTTTTAGTTCTACCGTGTGGCCCAGAACCGGGTGTGTATAAGTGGTGCTATTAATGGAGTGATGGCATGCCTTACACTTCAAGCACATAAAGAATCCATTTACATTTCCGGTTAACCACATACCGGAGGTTAATGTTTTGGTCACAGGGGGCATGCAACTACTGACAAGTAGATCTTTGATGGAGCAAGACTTTCTGTAGGTAATATTAACCCTTTCTTCTAGGTGTGATGACAAGGCTTCATCTGAGCGTAACACATTCCAATGCGCCTTGAGTATCTTTCGTATGGCACTAGAGTGTGTGCCATATGTTAGGATGAATCGAACAGCATTTTCTTTGTTTAATCTAAAGTTAGATTAGTTAGAAGTAGCTCTCTTCGATTCAAATTCCGAGCTTTAAGATACGCTCTTTCCAATATGGCTTTTGGATATCTTTGTTTTTTGAAGTTCATTGCATTATATCTGAATTCTTTATCGAAACATTCTAGGTTTGAACAATTCCGTTGAATTCTTACGAACTCGCCATATGGGATACTCCATTTCAGAGCAGTAGGGTGATTACTGCTTGCGAGTAATGGCATGTTGGAACTAGTCGGTTTCCGATGGAGTTAAGCAATGATTTCATTTTTGTCCGATTTTACTACAACATCAAGAAAAATGATTGACTACCGACTTTGTGTTTCTGTGAAATTTAATTTCAGATCATTGATATTAATTATTTTCACAAAATCGAGCCAGTCTTTGTCATCTCCATTCCATAGAATAAAAAGATCATCAATGAATCTGAGCCAAAGGACCGCCTGATCGGTGTATTTACTGTTAGTTTCAATCCATACTATTGTTTTTTCCCCACCAGCCCATTGTTAAGTTGGCACAGGACGGGGCGAAGCTAGTCCCCATGGCCGTGCCTCTCAGCTGTTTGTAGAATTTGTTGTTGAATAAAAAGACATTGTTGGTTAAACATAATCATGTCCATGATCATTTGGCCATGTGAGAGATAGTTGAGTGATCTGCTGTCTAAGTAGTGTTTGCACGCTTTTTTCCATCACAATGCTCAATCGAATTGTACAACGACACTACATCTAATGTGGCAAAACATATAGTCCTTCTCCCATGTGATTCTGTTGATTTTGCTCAGAAAATCCTTTGTGTCACGTAAATACGATGGTAAAGTAAACACCAAGTGTAGGAGAGTCTGATCAATGTACTTAGACATATTTTCTAACGCTGCTCCATTTAATGTTACAATAGGCCTGCCTGTGGGATGGGAAAGATTTTTGTGCACCTTTGGCAGTAAATAGATGGTGAGTATTGTAGGGTATTTATTGAATAAGAAATTGCAGTCATCTTCACTGAGAATATCTTGGTCCAGCCATTTATCAAGTAGACCCTTTACTTTAGTTGTGATTTGCTCTGTTGGATTAATGGCCAATTCTTCATAACAGCTAGTGTCTTTCAATTGTCTATAAGCTTCCTTAATATAGTCATCCTTAATTTGGATTACTATATTTGTCCGCATGTCTGAGGCTTTGATCACAATATCCTTTACATTTTGTAATTCTTGCAGGGTTTGTTTTTCTTGAAATGATAAATTGGATTTCACTTGTTTCTTTGACCTGACTTTGAGGTCATAGATTACCAGATCCTGAAATGCCTCTAGATGCCCCCACCCCCCCCCGGCTGAAACATAGGGTTAAACTTTTATTTGGATTTCAGATTGCTTTTAAAGGACCAGTCTGTATCGATGTTAAGCATTTCCAATGTTACTTCGGTCTCATTTCCATTGGCTTGTGCCATTAATTCTAGTTGCACCAAATCTAGTAACCCTTCCAGCTCCTCAATGGGTACTGCTGTTTTTCCTTGCAGTTGCTTTCTAAGTTTTTCCTATGGAGAATTCATGACAAAATATTTCTTTAGTCTTATCTTCCGCATGTATTTGTAGAAATCCACTCTTGTTTCAGCATAATCATAGCTTGCTGTGGTCCAAAAATTGAATCCATGTTGAAGCACTTTGATTTGCTCCTCAGACAATTGATGTTTAGACAAATTGATAATGCTGTTGTCTGTATTCCTGTGGCTCATTCCCTGTTCTTCTGTCCAGAGCGAGTTCTTGTGTTCCCATCCGACTCTGAGCTACTTATTCCTTTGCCCCCTCATTTTCTTTTTCTTCCACGTTCCTGTGGTCTTCCTCTGCCTCTTCCTGAAGTCTTTTTGGTGTTGTTGTGTCCATCTAGTCCCAACATTCTCATTTCATCTAATAAATTTGTTTGTTTAGGCTGGTTGTCACTCTCACTAGCAGTGGAGTCTACATCTGAGCTGGAGGCTAATTCGCTTGTAGTTCCAGATTTCTTCTGTGTGTTTTGGCTTAATATGTTCTTTCTTAGATGGTCGAAACGGCGGGCGAATGTGTAAACTCACCCCTTTTCGTAGTCTTCTTTATAACGAAGGAATTTCCTTTGCTTCTGCAATTTTAGATCTTCTTCATATATTTTGAGACTCTTCGATACTAGCTCTGATTTTATTTCCTTCTTCAGTTGGTGTTATTTGGGAAAGTAATCCACTTATTTCTTCCATATTTGCCATTATTTTCTGCCTATCGATCTGTGCATATTTAATTAGGATGTTAAGAAATTGACCTGAACACAAATTCGTTGAGTCCCCCCATTCCTTGAGCATCTCTGGGTCCTGTTCCTCAAATGAAGGCGAAATTAATATTCATAAACCCCGTGGAACTCTTCCGACGTCTACATAGTTCTGCAGTGAGCGTTCCTCCCAACACTTACTGATTTCTTGTTCTGATTTTTTTCTAGTTCTTTCAGCAAGTTTATTTAATTTTTCTCTTTTTGCACAAAGTCCGGTTGTGTGGCGTTCCTATCAGCTGCATTCCCATGTTGTGTTTCACTGAACAGGGATTGTCTCGTTCACGTCGAGCGCTCTCCCTATATATATGTGTGTTTGGTAAATTTGGGAACTGGTTTGATAATTTGAAAAATGTAACTTGGATTTAATTGTCAGAAATTGCGGAACTTAAGTTAGCCTTGAAGAAGCTCATGGGGGGGGGGCACATGGATTGATGCAATACAATAGCGAAACTCGTGCTGGCAGAGACTTAGGCAATAATATGTAAAGGCGAAAAACAAACTGTATTGTATATAAATGTCTTGACTATGTATATTGAAAAGGCTCCCACCAATCCCCTCACGCCCCTGGCCTAGAGGATCGCGGCCCAGACACCCGCCACAAGAGGAGTTTGCCTATCTACCAGACGACCAAATACCCTGATAGAGGAACATATTGATGTGCCCACCAGCCTGCCCTGCCCATGCCGACACCTGCGGCATGGATGAACTCGACTGAACCATTCAACAGTAAATAAACACATTGTTAGAGATGCCATGACGACCTAGCCAACGGTCAGCACACCCGTGCAAACATGCACACTGGTCACTCCCACACCAATCCACACGAAGAACATATTCAGTGCTATGACATAGGTGACGGACACGCCCACTGACGCGCATCGTTATTATTTTTCACATAGGTTTTCAAAATGCAGAAACGCAAGACGCACAACGAACTCATCTAAAATGCTTGCTGACGCTTCTCCTAACCCATACATTGCAATGAGAAATATAACGAAGACATGATACTGGGGATAAAGCAATATGATATCATAACCTAAAGCGCCGTGCATCAAACATTCCCACCTATGCACCAGGCCCAAGTAGGCCGCAAGCAAGAGCCTCCATTAACATTGAACGAGCAAGAGTACAATTGCCGACCCTGCAGAGTGAGCCCGGCGAGAACAGACAGTCAAGGGCACAATGTTGCAAACTCGCATGCCACAAGCCGAAGCCAAGGTCACACCTGCAAACGAAGCCAGACACACAGTGGAAAATGCAATTTTAAATGTGCAGAATTCTGCCTCAACCACGGTCTCTCCTCACGTGACCAAGCCGAACCTGACAGGGTGCCAGACCCAGGAGGAAGGAGGCGCCTGGATCCCACGTTTTGAGACACAGGCAGCAACAATGAAGCGACTCAATGGACATCTGCGGCGGTGGGAGTAGTCTGCCCTCCAGCATATGAACAAATCCTCGCATTGTCTGCACATACCCATAGTTATACATTGTTGCAAATGACAGGTGCACCGCGAGCTGGGAACAGCGATGGTCCCAGACTGGGGGGCTCGCGAGTGGACCAATCAGAACATGGGGCACTTATCACTGACGCCATTAACATTAGCCAATCCTCAGGGGTCTTCATGTAACAATTTTCATGTATCTAATTGAAGGGACAACCCAAGTATACCTTGCTAACTTTCCCAGGTGACGTGAGTAGCGCGTCATACTGAGGTAAAAAGGGCCTATGAGCCCCACGAAGAGACAGAGTGTCAGGACGGACGCGTACGATCCTTGACCCATCCCTGCCATTTTGTTTAATAAACAGCAGAATCACCTTGCTTCTTGCGTGTGCCTCATACTCATTTTTGGGATACGCGGGAGGAGTTGGGGCCTCCCTGCCCGGAGGTCCGCGGACGGCCCAGCCGACCCCGGGAGAATTTCCCCCCGACAAGTTGGAGGCACTGCTGAGATCTGTTTAAGATCTGCTTTTATTTTATTTTTCCGAGTGCTCCCGTTGCGAGGAGGCCCGGTGGCGCGGCCCGCTCTGCCGCTGCCCCCTTTTGAGGACTACAGGACCATCGCGGAACTGCAAGAAGACCGGACAGCGCAATCCGGATATTGGCCTTCGGGAGCCAGTTGAGAAGTATCCCGCCCGCGGTTGGGGAGTGTCCAGACGTGGTCCAGATGAAGGGAGGTGGCGAGCCGCTTGGAGCGGTGCACGCAGTCGAGCGGCCCCGCATCAAGAGTACTTGGTGAGTATGCCACGCCCAACAAGCAATGTGAAATTGTGAGGGAGGGGGGAGGAATAGAATACGGGAGGCGGGAGGTATTACACAGGTGCGCGACGAAGGTTTGATAAATCAGTATTGACGGTGAAGTGAATGGTAGCTGGACAAGTGCGAGAGCAGTCTGCTACGTTATGGAAGAGGAGGGGGCGGAGCACGAAAACATCATGTGCGGCCGCTCGTAGAAACTGATTGGCCTAGGTCGCGACCACGTGTAGGGGTGTGTGTGTGTGCGGTTTCCTACGATTTGGTGATTATTGATCAATGAGTAGATGAGGATCCCTATTGATCGAGCAGGAAACTCGATAGATAGATGACGTTTCCCTGTAGGCGGTAGCTAGCTGGTTGCCTAATACGGAAGATAATTGGCTGGTTAAGCCCTCCTGTCGAGGGGCGTATCACACGCGAGGCGACGCAGCGTGCGCAGTCCGATTATATTGTTGATTACCTTGTTCCAGGCGTGACAAGAGGACAGCTGTGGGGTTAACGGGGGTGGATTGCAAGCATATTTTGGCCTTTTAAAAAACATGAAAAGAACTTACCAATAGTTTTGGAAGAGATAGGTGACGTCACCAGTAGGGCTTTCATAGGATATCTCGAACGCGAGGCATTTTTCGGAGAGTGGTGGGGAAGAGAATAATGGTAAGGGAACGGAGACGGAGATAAACGGTAACGAGTAGATAGGGGCAAGGTGAAAAGGGGGACGTGGCCGCGCACGGAGAACGCCGGCCACGACAAGTGAAGAAAGAGGAGGAGGGGTAAAAGAAAGTGGGACGGCTGTACAAGAACGTCACACGGGGCACGCAGCCGCAGGGGGCTACGTGCGCCTCGGCCGCAGGGGGCCGTAAAGGTGTTCGGTAAAGGAAGAAAAGAAAGAAAAGAATATAGAAATGCAAATGCTATATTTTACTATTTTGTTTTAGCGGACAATCGCAAATTACGGGGCCAGGTAAAGATCTGAAATTGTATAGCGTACACTATTAGTAAGATAACCACTACTATATAGAGGGAGAATAACAATTGAAGTGCTACTATGTCACACGGGACAGGATCGGGAGGGTGGGGAAACACCCTCACTACCCCGCTTCAGCATATATGTAAAACACTGTCACCCCATAGGGAGAAACTGATCAAATACAGCATAGAATGGACACAGGGGACGGACAACAAAATGACGACACCATGGCCGCCTAATGGCAGTTTCGATCCATATACCCAACATTCACTATTAACCCATCTGCAAAACACATACAAGGGGAAGAAGTTGACACACCACGTGGAGGTGTTTAACTTATGGAGGATATTCCAAGGGTCCCGACCAGGACCAAACGGAATGTTCACTATGGGGGAAACAATGGAAGCGAAGATTAAGGAGGAAGGAGAGAATGGGGAAAAAGAGAGTGAAGGCACACAGAACACGGGGAACGGACAAGAGAGCGGAGAAAAGAGTAACAACTCAAACGAAAATGAAATAAAAAAGGAACAGAGCGACGATATACCCCTAGCGAAGGTAGTGAAAACGGAGGGAGGGGGGTTGTATCCTTTAAGAGAACTAGGAGAAATAGCAAGAGAACAATTAAGGGCGGCTGATGGGTACTGGAACCCGGCATACAGCCCGCCACCATATACAGCTACAGGTGGCCACACGGGAGGGGAGCGGACTAGTACAACGGGGTCAGCTCATAGGAAGATGCCCGCAGGGGAGGGGAGGACTGGCAAAGAGCAGATCGCGGAAATAGGACATGATGAGTGGGTAGCTGCGCAGGTACTATTAAAATTACGAGGTTCATTAACACGAGAAGAGTAGGAGGTAGTAAGGAAAATGGACAAGGATAATACCAGGAAGAGTGAAATGAAAGGGGAAGAGGGGAAAAGAAAGGAGGAAGAGCTGTTACGACAAAGGGAAGAGATTTTGGAGGAACGATTAGCAGAATTAAGGGATGAGCAGAATACACTGATCAAGCAGCTCGAGAGAGAGCATGGGAGAGGAAAGAAAGTAAGAATGAGTTGGACAAAATGAGGGAACGAACTGAGGAGCAAAAGAGAGAAGCCGAAAGGGTAAAGGCAGTAGCAGAAAGGGTATCCAGAGCAGCACTGCGTGACAGGAAAAGAGAGGAAGAAGAGAAAGAAAAAGAAATGGCAATATGGAAGAGGAGATTACTATCAGAATCGACAAGGAAATACGAAGAAGGGAGGATGATAGAGAGTATATTAGAACGGGAAAGAGCGAGATGGGAACGGAAGAAAGAAGATGAAAGGATATTGGAAAAGATGAGTAGTGAAGTAATGGAAGAATTGAAAAAGAAAAGAGAGGAAATTGGTAGAGAAATAGCGGAGAAAATGAAGGGGAAAAGAGAAGATAGGAGAGGGGAGAGTGAAGTAAAGAGGTATGTACACAGAGACACAGAAGTAGCAACAACATCAGCACAAAGGGGAGCAATTGGTAAAAAAGAAACGGGAGGAACGGATCTAATAGACTTAAAAACAGTAACGATTAGGGGGAAAAAAGACAGATTGGGGGTTGCCATTCCTGAATGACTTTTGTAGTGAGGAAGAAGAAGGAATAGAGAAGGAAGGAAGAAATAGTGAAAGGGAAAGCCTAGATAAATTATACATCACCCGGACAAATAGAGACTCACCATGGGCCTGTAGGAGAAAGGAAGAACTGGAGGGAAGTGAGGGGGAAGAGCAAGGAATGGCGGGAAGGCAGACACGTGCAGATACACCCTCATCATCCCGTCCAACATGCTCCACCACCCCACACTCATTACGTGCAACATGCCCACCTAAACTCGCACCCTTCCCCCACGAACTGACACCCTATGCAAGAAGGCTTAGAGACCTCCCTGGACGCAGGCAGGGAGAACGAATACACACGCCCACATTAAATAAAGGAAATGATGAAAGAAGGGGAAGAGATGGAGGAGAAACAGTTACGAGCAGAAGAAATATGGACGCAATTGACGATGTAGAAGACACGGAAGAAGAGGAGGGGTGCGCGGACTCGATTTTGTGGAACCCAGGGCGTCAAACAGGACACAACTTAATGCCACTTCTGGAGAGGGCAGGGGTTAGACCACAATACGTCCCTTGGAAGCATGCAGACAAGGAAAATATAAAGTGCAGGCTCCCATCATTAAGTGGAGGTGCGGGAAAATGGATATATGAAATGGAAAAACACACTGCAGGACAGAAACTGGCAGTGGGGGATGTGAAGGGCCTTCTAATATCAATATTGGGGGATGCAGCAGATGACATCTGGAAGAGAGCAGGCTTCCCCGGGGTCACAATAACAAACACATCACACGATAGGGCACCATTCGCAAACTGTAGACATGCATTATGGCAAGCGCTGAGGGTACAGTACCCAGACACATCAGACATAGGAGCAATTACCTCACGCAAGATGCGTGAGAATGAAGATCTTGTTGATTATATCCAGGAAATTCAAGAGAAGTGGCGTATGGAAACTAGAGAACAATGGGACAAAACACCAGCAATATTCTATCATATACTAACACAAGGGCTCCCAGAAGCAGTTCAGAAACAACTGAAGAAGGTAGTGGGGATGGAAGCAAAAGCATGGCCAGAAATACAACTGACGATAGTACATCATTGTAGGACATGGCAAGAAAAAATGAAACAAAAGGAAGAGGATAGAAAAGCGGAAGAGGCTAAATTGGTACAGAAAAAACGTACTAAATACACGATGGAAGGTGCACTAATAACTACACCTGCAACAATGACTAAAAACCCCACACAAGTAGTGGCTGCACAAGATCCCTCCCAAATACAACCATCACAGATTGTAGCACAACAGCTGCCACCGCCCCAACCATACACGACTAACATGGGAGGAGGATACTCAACGCCAGGAGCTGGATATTATAATTACAACAGGGGAAGGGGAGGAATGATGAGGGGGAGGGGATACGGATATAACACACAACAGCAAGGGGGAGGATTCAGAAATTTCTACCCCTCCGGGCAACCAGTATACCAGGACAATTCAGGGAGCTTTCCATGGCAGAACAGGGAACCGCCGGTATGTTGGATTTGTGGATTACTAGGGCACATGTCACACACATGTAGAATGAGACCAGGCACACCATCATGGGGAGAACAAGGGACAACGAGGGCCTACAAGAGAACAGCAGGACACCCAACAACAGCAGGCACTGCAACCGGGAAATGTGCAGCAACAACTAGTAACACAACAACAGCCACAGACATATTCACTACCACAACAACAGGTAGCGATAACACAACAACATCAAGTGCAGCAAGTACAGCAACCTGCCCAAATTCAAGACCATAAAATAACCTCTACCAATACACAACTACAGCAAACACAACTGGGAAGGGTGACGGTCCTGGGACACAACTCTTACACAGGAAGTGGTCAATCATTATACCCACAATAGGACAGCCCACAGACGGCCTTGGTTTGTCCCATCTTGTCGGTAACACCTAATAGTGCGGAGGAACCACGCATAGAGGTAACGATAGGTGACAAAAAATTGTCATTCCTTGTTGACACCGGGGCGACCCGGTCTTGCATAAGGGAAGGTAAATTTAAGATGTCAGGTGAAGCCATGAACACCCAAGGATTCTCTGGGGCTAGGGGATTGGTTCCCTTTACTGATAACATTCCCTTATCAATAGGGGATTATGACATGTCCGTCCCGCTTTTATATTCTAGGGCCTCACCAGTAAACATACTGGGGAGAGACATAATGAGCAGGTTGAATATGACAATCTCCTTTACGGAGGACGGCATAATTTGCTCCACTCCAGGAATAAACATGCTCACTGCACGACAAATTATGCAAGCCTATTGTGGACAGACAGTGATTAGGGCTGAGCCAGAAGATGGCGAACTATTTCAGTACGGAACAGACATGGCATTTGCATGGATGCCAGGAATAGAAGGAAAGACCTGGAGGAGGCCAACAGCCTATTTGTTTAGACCAGAAACACCAGCCAATGAACCAGAAGGAAAGGTGATTTCAGTGAGCATGGAGAGCATTATAGCAACTGCTGATTATATCGCAGTACATGCCCAAGACAGAGAAGGAAGAGCATGGAGGGCAGTGATAGCCCTAGCAGAGGGATGCAGGCTCACCCAGGTGTCAGACGAGGAGCTCTTTTCAGAAGAAAAGGAAGAAGGTGAAATGGTATTTATGATGAGTGTAGACATATGGCTAAGAGTAACATACAAACAAGTGGCACAGAAAATTGCAATGGCACTTGAAGCACCCACATCCACCCCAGTTCCCTTCTTTGAGGAGGATATGGCAAATGTTCCAACATCATTATGGACTACTAGTCCCTATGACGTGGGGTGCATAAAGAGTATAGGGGGAGTAAGAATAAAATTGAAAAAGGTGCAATACTCCCTAGACTGAAGCAATACCCACTATCAAAGGAGGCAGATGAGGGCATATATGAAACAATAACGGCCCTTATAAATAATGGCATATTGGTACCATCAGAATCACCATGTAACACAGCTGTATATCCAGTGCGCAAAGCTAAAGGAGGGTCTTGGCGTTTCATCCAGGACCTCAGGCCCTTGAACAACATAGTGGAAGCAGAATACCCCATAGCAGCAAACCCGGCCACAATATTGTGTGGCATTCCAGCAGAGGCATCACGATTTACAGTGATTGACCTCAAAAATGCCTTTTTCTCAATACCCCTACATCCAGACTCACAAGATCTAACAAGCTTCACGTACAGAAACACAAAATGGAAACACACCAGATTGCCACAAGGGTACTGCGAGTCACCCTCAATTTTCAACAGAGTAATACAGATGGACTTGGGAAACATTGAAGTGGAAAGCACAGTGTTGCAGTATGTTGACGATATAATAGTTTGCAGCACAAGCGAAAAACAATGCAGAGAGGACTCATTGAAGATGTTGACAATATTGGCTGAAAAGGGTTACAAGGTAGACAAAGAGAAGTTACAGTACTGTCAGGAACAGGTACTATACATTGGCCAGCTCATATCCCAATACAGAAGAAAGATTGCACCACAAAGAGCACAGGCCATATCAAAAACGCCGTTGCCACAAACAGTGAGGAAACTGCAGCAGTTCCTGGGACTGTGCAACTACTGTAGAGCATGGGTATTTGATTACAGCTCATACATAGGACCCCTACTTGAGGCATTAAGAGAAGTTAACAAAGGGGAGAAAAAATTGGGGTGGACAGTGGAAATGAAAGAGGCCTTTGATGAACTGAAAGATGCAATATCAACTGCTCCGGTACTGGCCACCCCAGATTATGAACGACAATTCTTTATATTTTCACATTGCGACTCAGCAGTAATGAAAGCAGTGTTGGCTCAAAAAACAAGCATGGGTTACAAACCAGTAGCATTTTACAGTGGTCACTTGGATCCTGTAATGTTAGGACATTTCCCTTGCGAACAAGGTCTCGCCGCAGCTGCCTTCGCGGTAGAGAAAGCATCATCAATTACAATGGGATGCCCAACCACACCATTTGTGGAACATGCACTATTTGCAATATTAAACAAGCCTAAGTCCACACTAACCACACAGAGGGCGTCAGGTTATGAGATCATCTTGTCTAGACCAGAATTATCAATTGTTAGATGCAGCACAGTTAATCCTGCAAGGTTTATAGTGGAAGTGATTGAGGAAGGCGACTATGCACATGATTGTACGCAGACTACCGAAATGTACTCATGTACTAGAAAAGTTGAAGAGGACGCGCTAAATGGAGGAGAGCTCTTGTTCATTGATGGGTCATCAACAATAGGCCAAAGTGATGGGATAAGGAGAACTGGGGCAGCAGTGGTAAAAATGACAGAGGAATTGGTGTATGTGGCGGTGAAATGCGTACAATTACCACAACATTACTCTGCTCAAACAGCAGAATTGGTTGCACTGATCTTGGCGTTGAAGGAGAGCTTTGACAAAAGAGTAACTATATATTTGTCTACTGTCCACTCAGGATTGTCCAAATGGAGGAGAAGAGGGTTTAGAAGAGCTGACGGCACCCCAGTGAAACATGCTCTCTTATTAGCTGAATTAATTGAAGTAATAAATGACCCCCAAGAATTAGCTTTGGTCAAATGTACTGCACACACTAATGGAGAAGATCATATCTCACAAGGAAATGCAGACGCACATGCGAAGTATGCCGCATATTTTGGTGAGATATGGAACCCCCCAGAGTCAGAGAGAGGGAGAGGGAGGGGGATAGCTAAAGAGATGTTGATAAGAGAAGGGTACACCCATCTCCCAGCCACACAGATAATGGAGTTACAAGCGGCTGCACCAATGGCAGAAAAAGAAATATGGGTAAAAAGAGGATGTACAATGTCACCAACTGACGTACTATGGCGCCAGGGTAACACTGGGAAGATGGTAATGCCATTGGCACTATTGAACACCGCCCTGAGCCAACTCCACCACCCAGCCCACACAGGCAAGGAAGTTATTGCAGCACGAATTAGGGAAGATTGGTTCTGTCCCGAGTTAAATTCCCATGTGATAAATTTTATCAGCAATTGTCTCACATGTCAACAGTTTACGGCCGGCCACACGCTGAAAGTGATAAAAGGCACTATACCCCGGCCAGAGGGACCCTTCCTGCACATCCCTATTGACTATGTTGATATGATCAACGTATGTCAAGGAAATAGGTATTTGATTGTAGTAGTATGCCCATTCTCCAGGTGGATTGAGGCAGGACCCTGCTCACATCCAGACGCATTTAGAGCAGCTTAATTTCTAGTGAGGGAGGTTTTCCCCAGGAGGGGAGTGTGCGAGGTACTGCGGTCGGATAACGGCCCGCATTTCGCTAATGAAATGTTCCAGCACATCACATCCTTACTGAACATCAAGCATAAATTTGCATGTGCATATCACCCGCAGGCCAACGGTGTATGCGAACGCCTGAATGGCCTACTGAAGGAGGCAATTGCAAAGATACAGCAAACAACAAAGAAGAGTTGGTTGTATTGCCTTCCGCTAGCTCTATTTGAGCTGAGGAATAGACCAGGCTCCGACCACCACCTCACTCCTCATGAGGTGGTGACCGGACGACAAATGCGCCTTCCTCTAACGCCAACATCAAGGGCATTCACAGACTATGAAAACACTGCAACTGTTCTTGGTGATGAAATGTACCAATATGTGTCTTCTTTGGTTACTAGTGTAGTGTTTGTGTCTCAACAGCTCGAGCGCACGCGGGGCGGGTCTAAGAGTTACCAGCAAGAAGACGAGGACCAAGGACCGGAAAAGGAAAAACTGTGCAAAATTGCTAAAGGTGACCACGTGCTACTCCGCAATTTCAATAGACAGTGGAACAGTCCACGCTTCACTGGTCCCCAGCTTGTAGAGGAGGTATCTACGAGAGCAGTAAAGTTGCAGGATAAGCGTGCTTGGAATCACCTACACGACGTAAAGATCTGCAAACTCCCGACCCGCCCTAGCGTCACCGACAGGGCCATTGGCAGAACAGCGACAGCGTCACCCACGGAGGAAGATACTTCTACCACAGCTGACGACCTTAGTGTCCCCATACCCTGCCACCCCCCAGATTCTCCAGAGACAACTACTGAAACTGGTAATTCCTATACCGCCCACCCCATGGTCACACGATCAAAGAGTAAAGAGACTTCCGCCAGTTGAGCCCAAACCCTCTGCCCATCGATCCCCTACCCACTACAGTAACCACCCAATTGAAGGACATTGTCTTGCACATATACACATGTAAACACTTGAATGTTCTCTTCTTTCTTTCTCGCACATGCAGGTACCGCGTATTATTGTATTGCTAAGAAAACAGATAACTAACAAAGTTCATTGCCCAGGAGTAGATGCTACCCTCAGACGATAACTACCCTGAAGCCCTATCACACCAATTTGTCTATCACATAAAAAGGCCAAAGTACCTAAAAAGAAGGAGGGCACGTGTCTACTACACAGCATTTATCTTGGCCATAGAACAATCAATGCCCCATCTTCACCAACACTTGCCTGCCCTAAGAGACAGATTGCTTAGATTGGCGTGGGAACAGCTCTTTGCCTGGGCACTGAACGACTACTTGATAGTGAGAGCTTGAAAACAACAACTAACACTAATAACAAGCATATTGAGAATTTTCAGGCGCAAGAATAAGCTGCCGGACTGCAGCAAGGTAAGAGCAAAATGCCAGTGAGACTAGCCTCTGTAATAAAGATGACAGGGATTTTGATGATCACCGGGTTTTTGGCTGCCTCTGTATGGCAGAAAAGTTATGCTATCAATATTTTGGCTGTACCCAAACCTAATATACCCCCACCCACGGCTGCAACAGGTGTTACGTCAGGTGGTACTAGCAAGATTCCACATAAGGGAAATAGAGTTAAACGCAGCACATACTCAGATAATAAAGGTATTGATAACTACATAACAGATTCAGCACACGTCTCGAACAACATGTGGTACCAACACATGACCCAAATAGGTAAGCAGACAACAGAAGAGAGCTGCTACGTCTGCTCATTGATCCCATACGCCATGAGCGCTTCCCGAACATTTGTTGCCACGGAAATAGATGAAAAGACAGCACGATGTATAATATACTTGCCACTGTTCCAAACGAAAGGGAGATTTCAAGGGACGGTGGTGCACCTGGTGTGGAAAACGCGAGACACATATCCATACGAAAACAACTTCCTCAAGACTTATTTGAGTTACCACAAGAGCAGTTTGCATGCTGAAGCATTCAGATACATGACAAGTGGTCCTGAAAAGGGAGAAACAAAGAAAGTAACACTACAATACCTACCATGTGACTGGTACGCCACTGAAGTTCCTGGTAAACAAGGGTGTTGGGAAAGACCACTAGTAACAATAACAGGGAAGGTGTACATGGACAACAAATGGGACATAGGAGTGATTGGCAGCAACATGGTAACAAGAGAAAATATTACAACTATTGATTAACACAATCACAGATGTTGGACGATTTGGGGCAAGTACGTACCCATGCTGACATGGATGGAGAAGGATGAAGACCTAATAAGCATACTGCCGCTGTCTGCACCTAAGGTATGCTACCAACATAGAGGAGAAGTGGACGTGGGATACAACACCAACTGTGCAAGCGTGACAGAGTTACCTGAGGGGGGAGCAGGAACAGCAGTATTAATGGACCATTACTGGGTCTGCGGAAACAAGGCATACCACACACTGCCCCCTCTGTGGAATGGTATATGCACAATGGTACACGTTAATGTACCATCACTAGTGGTGCCCCAGAAACATGTGAACGTGGCGAACTTCCCTAAAATGGATGAAGGAAACAAGAGGAAGAAGAGATCTGTAAAACCTCAGAAGGGGTCAGAGAAGGAAAACAACAACAACAACGATGTCCTGAGTAGAAAGAAGAGACAAGGAGAACCTCTGACAGGAAACTACCTATGGGGAAGGTCGGAAACAGCACTCACTTCAATCCCACCAGAACACAGACTATTCAGCAGAGCAGCAATGTTCTTCTCGTCAATAATACATCCGGGACTACAAGCTTACGCAAACGCAAAATGGCTCCAGATAACTCGATGGGAGCTAATGATGACAATTAATTCTACAGTAAATGGATTCAACGCAATAAAAGAGGAGCTGCGAGCAGTGAGGATGGTAGCACTATAGAACAGATATGTATTAGATCTCCTTACAGCAATGGAAGGAGGAGTTTGCGCAGAGATAGGACAATCATGCTGCACATTCATTCCTGCTAACGATGCTGACAATGGTACACTGACATAAGCAGTATCACAACTGGCCCAGATGCACTCCAAAATTATGGAAGAAAGTAAAGGAGTGAAGAAGGATGACAGCTGGTTTTCAATGTTATGGTCATGGATGCCATCTTGGCTGTCGGACGGACTGAAGATTATAGTTGGATGCATAATACTGGCTGGAGCTGCACTGATCATACTAAGATTTTGGAAGGCCCGGAAGGCATGCACTACAGACGAAATGATCGAAATGGTTGGTATGCACCCCTTAATGCCGGCAGATGATGGCCAGCACACGGACACAATAATAAAAGAAAGAGAAAAACTGCGCAAACAGATCATCACCAACCACCTGGACCCACCATCTGTGAAGCTCGAAAACCCAAGAAACCCAAGGAGCTACATAGGGAAGTGGGTATACTGCACACCTGGAGGAACCTGTGTATATATGTATTGGTCATTTGAAGACCATGTCAACTACTATGGACACTTGGGAGGAGTAACTAAAATATGGAGAGTGAGAGGAGATAAGGAAAAAGATATGTTTGTGGTTGACAAGTCGACCAGAGGGGGGACTGAAGTGGGAGAATGGAACAAAAGGCTCCCACCAATCCCCTCACGCCCCTGGCCTAGAGGATCGCGGCCCAGACACCCGCCACGAGAGGAGTTTGCCTATCTACCAGACGACCAAATACCCTGGTACAGGAACATACGGATGTGCCCACCAGCCTGCCCTGCCCATGCCGACACCTGCGGCATGGATGAACTCGACTGAACCATTCAACAGTAAATAAACACATTGTTAGAGATGCCATGACGACCTAGCCAACGGTCAGCACACCCGTGCAAACATGCACACTGGTCACTCCCACACCAATCCACACGAAGAACATATTCAGTGCTATGACATAGATGACGGACACGCCCACTGACGCGCATCGTTATTATTTTTCACATAGGTTTTCAAAATGCAGAAACGCAAGACGCACAACGAACTCATCTAAAATGCTTGCTGACGCTTCTCCTAACCCATACATTGCAATGAGAAATATAACGAAGACATGATACTGGGGATAAAGCAATATGATATCATAACCTAAAGCGCCGTGCATCAAACATCCCCACCTATGCACCAGGCCCAAGTAGGCCGCAAGCAAGAGCCTCCATGAACATTGAACGAGCAAGAGTACAATTGCCGACCCTGCAGAGTGAGCCCGGCGAGAACAGACAGTCAAGGGCACAATGTTGCAAACTCGCATGCCACAAGCCAAAGCCACACCTGCAAACTAAGCCAGACACACAGTGGAAAATGCAATATTAAATGTGCAGAATTCTGCCTCAACCA
Source organism: Ambystoma mexicanum (assembly GCF_040938575.1). Classification (NCBI taxonomy): domain Eukaryota; kingdom Metazoa; phylum Chordata; class Amphibia; order Caudata; family Ambystomatidae; genus Ambystoma; species Ambystoma mexicanum. Next base: position 154,622,690 of record NC_090941.1, on the reverse strand, counting down.
CCGTCTCTCCTCACGTGACCAAGCCGAACCTGACAGGGTGCCAGACCCAGGAGGAAGGAGGCGCCTGGATCCCACGTTTTGAGACACAGGCAGCAACAATGAAGCGACTCAATGGACATCTGCGGCGGTGGGAGTAGTCTGCCCTCCAGCATATGAACAAATCCTCGCATTGTCTACACATACCCATAGTTATACATTGTTGCAAATGGCAGGTGCACCGCGAGCTGGGAACAGCGATGGTCCCAGACTGGGGGGCTCGCGAGTGGACCAATCAGAACATGGGGCACTTATCACTGACGCCATTAACATTAGCCAATCCTCTGGGGTCTTCATGTAACAATTTTCATGTATCTAATTGAAGGGACAACCCAAGTATACCACCTGACTGACCCTCAACCACTAACAGCGTTCTCTATATGTATGCTATACTAACCCTACCACTCGAGGAACCAATCCAGAGTGGCGATAGGTTTTTTGCTAACTTTCCCAGGTGACGCGAGTAGGGCGTCATACTGAGGTAAAAAGGGCCTGCGAGCCCCACGAAGAGATAGAGAGTGTCAGGACGGACGCGTACGATCCTTGACCCATCCCTGCCGTTTTGTTTAATAAACAGCAGAATCACCTTGCTTCTTGCGTGTGCCTCATACTCATTTTTGGGATACGCGGGAGGAGTTGGGGCCTCCCTGCCCGGAGGTCCGCGGACGGCCCAGCCGCCCCCGGGAGAATTTCCCCCCGACAATATATTGAAAAGAATGAACTAAGACAATGAAACATATTTAGACATATGTAATGGAATAATTTCAGATGTTTAAGGAGTTATTTAAAAACATTTTGCTTTAAATTCTAATGAAATTCGATGTACTGGAAAAATATTTGCGCATTGGGTTGGGGAGATATTGTGAAGTAGTTTGAAAATATAGCTACTATATCATTTAAATGTACACAAAAGAGTGTAATTTCCCGACTCGCTCTCCAATTCAGTTGAGTACATTCATCCATCTTGTAGGGAAAATCTCAAAGGCCACCTCCTTGCCACGTTACTGACTAAGCTATGCCCCTATTAACAGAGTTCCACTTATGGGGCTTTTCTGCAGTTACAAAACAATACACATCAGCTTTGGTGCTGAATCACACTCATGTAGACTCTTGCCCATGAGAATTATATCCGAGACTACCCTGCACCCTGGGACAATTTGAATTTTAAGCACCCTGAGATTTTTTTGTTTGAATGCTCCACTACAGAAAAAAGTGAATAAACAGCAATGGCATATGCCAATTTGCACCAATAAAAATGTTAACCAGACCTCAAAACATGCAGTTTCTTTGAACATAACTGAATGTGTCCTTCCTCTGTATAATACATTCACTCACATAATACCTCAAATAAAACACATTTTAACTGGTGTAAAAAGCAGCCAAGAAACAATAATTAATAATAATTTGAAGGGTGCTGGCTGCCCTTTACATAAAGACTATCGACCTTGGGACACTGGGATTGTATAAACATTTGAAATTAAGGGCCTTGATAGATTCTATGCATACCTTTTGTGGCTGAGAACGGATGCATTCCTGGAGGTGATAAGAGAATAATTTCATGAAATGGTGAACCCATTGAAGTTTATGGGAATCATTTGGCTTATTTGGAAGGTGAAATTGAGTGCGGTGGGGCATCCTCTAAATGAGAGTACGCTGAGAGATATGCTCATACACAGCGGTACACTGATCAGTGGGGCGGGGGCCCGCTTGCTGCCCTAAAGGACTTTATAGTGTCGAAAACCAGAACATTTCAGAGAGATCCAGGACTTTTCCCCAGCTGCTCCCTTCTCGGGAGGGCCATGTGCTGCTCTTTAGTTAGGCATGCTGTACGGCAAAGATTTCACACTTGTCTTTGTTTCTTGCATTGCCCTGCTAACGGGCAGCAGTTTAATGTAATTGCTGCAGCCACTCCCATCCAATTTTGGGCTGTTGTTGAAGGGAACTGCTCACCTTCACAGCTGCAATGAACAGGCACAAAATACAGTTGATAAAAGGCACCTTAATAAAGACCTCTCAATTACTATTGAAAAACATTTCATTCGTTAGCAGTGTCTTTCTTAGGAACGAGTGTTTAATCAATTGGGACAATGATAGGACGTTCACAAATGAAAGATCCCCCCACAACTTTCCAGTTACCTACCAAATCTGTGTTTCAGACCAAGACAATTAAAGTGAGTAACATAAAAAAAAACATCTTTTAAAGATTAATTATATCCATGAGATCTGCTAGCATGACATTGTGAATGTCAAAAAAGAGTGGCCTTAATGTTATGGTTATAATTAGGCAAAAGGTTTTAACCACACTTGATTGCAAGACAAACGGACAGCATCCTAGCATTAACCTATGTGACGATTCACAGGATCTCGTCAATTTGCCCCAGAGAGGACCACTTCCCTGTGAGGCTAGGGAGGTGAGCCTGCTACGCAACTATCCCCATGGGTGGCGGAAATCGGAACCTCAAAGGGAGAGACTCCGCTCATGGAGATAAGGACTCCTGATCCGTGATGGAACTCCCTAAACCCCTTACCTTTGAGAACACGCCATCCTCAAGGTTTTCCAAGAACCAACCTGAGAAGACTGCCATATGTTATTATAAGACTCCCTCCTTCCTTATAAAAAAAACAGTACCAACACAAGGAGGAAAACACATGGTGATCCTGAGTCATCTTTCAAAAGTACTGAGATGAGGAAGATTGATGGAGTGATGCAAACTACTCCTTTTCTTTTTTCCAAGTATAAACAGTACTGAGAAGAGGTGGCCCTAGGAAGCATGAAGAAGGTCTCATCGACACAAAAGAGAGACTGGCACTCCGCTGGTGAGGACCCAGCTAGACACCATAAAAAGCAAACAGGGAGTTACTGAAATGAGCACCTGGCATGAAGCCTGTCAACCCCGGGAAGTTCAAACCTGGGAATGAGGAAGCAAGCTGAATAAGTGGAACCTCGGCTGCGATGACATTGTGGAAGGCTTGGAAGAACTCACCATCTTGGAGCGGAGAACCGACCTAGGCAGAAGCTAGAACCAGGCTAACGGTGGTGTGACCTCAGGGAGGTGGACCGTGCAGGCCTACAGCTACACTGACACCGAAATGCCTAGTAAGCCGCAGAGCCAATGCGGTACAGCAGAGAATGGAGAGAGAGAGAGACGCTAGAGCCCTCAACAAGAAGACGCAAGACCAACACCCCAGAAAGTGTCTGTGACATGGGCCTAAGAGAAAGAAGTTATCGAGAGTCACAGGAGACCCAGTAGGGGTTTGGCCAATACTGAAGGGTACCTCAGGAGTAATCTCCCTCATCACAGTAATTACCAAGAAGGTATTAAGATTGGAGAACATCTCAAGAGTAATCTCCCTAGTCACAGTAACAGTGATAAAGATATGACATGGGAAGATGCATCGGGAGTGATCTCCCTCCTCACAGTACCAGTGCCAAAATGACCAAGAGTGGGAAGGGCATCAAAAGAAAGCTTCCATAGCAGAATAATCGAAAGGAAAATTGCAAAAGCGAAGAGTGCCTCAGGAGAAATCTCTCTCGTCACAATAATCATACGAGAGACATTGAGAGACATAGGAAGTTACAACAGGGGTCTCTTTAACAATAGTGCTGTTAAGGATAGTGGAAGAAGCCAAGGATACTTCTGATTAATCTCCCTTGTTTCTTTGCTCAAGGAGAAGACCAGGGAAGCCTGAGACTGTACATTGTATTAAAAAGGAAGAACTGTTGGACATTTGGTCAAGACATGAAAAGTCGCTGGGAGGAACTACAAGAACGTTTGAAGGCTGTCACCAGAGACTATCCAAAAACAGTAATTAAGATTGATGCAGTTTGACCAGGAGACGGCAGTCATTTCCTGGTCTCACCTTTTGTTGAATCAGAAGCCATTTCAAAATATTGTCAGAAAACAGCCCTAAAGCGGAATCAGCTGAACCAGGAGAAGGAAGTTGTTTTCCTGATGATCTGTTGTTTAGAGCATCTTTTGTTAGTGCTATGGTTAGAGTAGGAGATTTTTGGACAGAGGACGGACACTTTAGTTGACAACCACCCTGATGACGTGCGCCCAAGTTAGAATTCAGTTATGTAGGTAAAACCCTTTATCAAAACCAAAAACAGTGAGCAAGGTCAGGAGAATCTACTTGCTGACCAACGACCAATACAATCTTGGCTGAATCACCCCATTAGTGGGTGGACACATAATTATCACAAAATCTGTATTCTGCAGCTAGAATTTTATTTTGAGTGCAGTTAGTGTATAAATACCCTGCAAATTTTCAACAAAACTGCAACTTTTTAAAAAAAACATAGGACATTCGACATTTAAGACGGACAGAGTGTAATACCTGAGTACTAACAATCAAATGGTGAGTATTTGAGCAACCAAGTTCTTATGTTTGTACATTCTCTACAGCTTCCATGGGAAGGAAGCTAGAGAATTTAGTGGAGTCATAATCAGGTAGATTGCCCTTCAAGTGTGGGCACAATCAAGAGTTGAACAACGACAGATCTCACATGTCAACACAACAGTGTTTTGGCCATTTTGTGGGGAGCTGTATGAGCTCTAGTGGTGTAGGCCTTAATCAGGACGAGAGTTTCAGGGGGTGGAGTATCCTATGTCGTCTGTTGGATAGAAACAGACAGAAAGTGTGTCAAGATAATGTTGGTCGGGAGAAACTAGCAGTAGATATGTAAATGAATACTAAACAAAATGGATGCCGGTGCTTACCGGGTCCGAAGAGCACAGTGGCTCAAAATCTGGAAGTGTCCAAATCAACTTCAGTAAGACAGAATAGTCATCTTGCAGGACGCGCGGTAATTCCTGTTGGGGCTGAGGTAAAGTTCAGTGACTAGTTCAGGCGCATCCTCAAAGCCTGTAGTGCGTCATCGGCTAGAAGAGGGTGAGGGTCATCATAGTGGTGTTATCAATGACCTCGTCTATGGACCCACTGTGAGGTTCTGCAGTGGTGCCGTGTCTAAAAAAGGGAGCAGAGCTTCGTGCGGTCTACAAATGACCAGAGAGGTATTACCCAGGTGGATGTGCCTCCCAAGTGCGATTAAGGCGGCCTGGGTCAAAGTGTTAGTACATGTTGAAACCGCCTCGTGAACCTGGTGATGGTATGTGGAGCGTATTGCTCGGCGATACTGCTCAGTGAGAATGCCCCTTCCGAGTGAAAAACATGCAGTCATGAAAAGCATGCAAGCGTATACCATGCTGCGTAGTGTGGGTTATCACTAATGATAGTACATGCAGTGCTGGTGGGGTAAGGGATATAGTTGACCCCGTGTACTAGTGGGGGAGAAAGAAGCAAGGATGCCAGGGTGTCTAATGAGAATGTGTAGAGTGTCAATCTATGCTTTATAACCCGCTAAATGCAATCTGCGTGACGAGGCTTACCTAGAGCATGCGTGACGTGCTGCCGAACGATGCCGGCGGTGCAGTGTCCTCTGGATGGAACTGCTTCGAGTGCGTGCAAGCAACTGCGTCAGTTATGTTCAGGGTGGCGGCCATGATGGGAGGTGCCTACACCAGTGCCTGTGTCAAGCATGGGCAGGGTATCCACAATGAGGACAATGTCACAATAAATGTAGAAAGGCACGGATATTGTGTCATAGAGTCAGGTAATTCCGTCAGCTGAGTAAAATGGCAAAAAATGGCAATACATGCCTGATGCCGGTTACGTGCAGGCAATCAGCGCGGGCACTGTGTAGTTGTTCAAGGGTGTTGCATGTCAACACGTCATATACATATACACCCTGGCACAACTACACAGTGCCCGCGCTGATTGCCTGCACGTAACCGGCATCAGGCATGTATTGCCATTTTCTCCAGCATGGGGTCTGGCATGGATTCACATGCTCATGAATATTCCCCGTCGTCAGGCTGGGAATCCTCGGTAAAGAAAAAATAAGTATCAGTTTTGTTTCTGATCTGTCTTTCTTAGTAGTAACCAATCACTGGTCTCTGGGTCATACTGCCCCCAGCCAATGACTGCCCTCTCCCTAAGCCCCTCCCCTGGCAGCCATCCTCAGATTTTTACGGCACGTTCAAGTGTTGGGAGTCCTCGTGCTATAGCTCTCGAGCTTTTACTGCGTTTTCTCGCTTTTTTCAAAGAGATTTTCTCATTTTTCGGTTAAATCGAGCCTCAAGCTCCACCGTTCTACTTCCGATCAACGGGGACCCGTTTCGTAATTTTCTTTTCTACGCCCCTCAAGGGTGAAGTTTTCGTCGAGTTACGCTTCTTGGAGGATTCCAGAAGATCTGAGGCTTACCATGGACATAGCCCAGGACAAGGGAAGCTCGACGCCCGGATCCAAGCTGTTCAGGAACTGCCCTGGATGCGGGTTACAGAATGTTTTCAAGGAGGACGAGCATTCGAGATGTCTCTACTGCCTTCATGAGGACAAGACGCATGTGGAGAAGGACTGTGTGTTCTGCTAGAACCTTTCGGAACGGACCATGAGGGATCGTCGTTCCCGCCTCGCCAGCTGGCTGGAGAAGGGCCCAGCAGGTGAGAAGAAGAAAAGGTCTGAGCAGTCTTCTAAGTCCTGTGAGGGCGCCCCAGCGACGGGGGCCCAACAGAAGGCTAAGCATCGCGATTCCGCGGGCACTGGGAGCGCCGAACGGTCGGGCTCTTCGGCTGCAAGGCAGGGCGCACCTTCCCCGGCACCATCAACCACGAGCCAACGCTCTGGTTCGGGGAAGAGGAAATCCTAGCACCCGGGTAAGCTTCTGGAGAGGCCCCAGTCGATCTCGAAGGATTCGGCCGAGGGGGAGCGAGGCGGTGACCCTCCCCCCAAGGTGAAGGCCTCAAGCGCGCCCAAGGTGGCGAAGGCCTTCATTCACCCGGCAAAGGCCTCTATCGAGGGAGTCGCGGCGGCCCTGGCGAAGCCTGGGGAGGCTGCACCAGTGGAGGTGACCTCGGGGCCCAGAGTTTCCCTGCCACCGCGGAGGGAATCCTCTTTGCAGCCCATCGACAAGACCCCCGTGAAGACCCCGGTGGAAAAAGAGGGGGGGTGGTGGCCATTACGGACACGGATTCAGCCTCTGAGGAGGAGCTGGTGGAAACCGTGAAGAACCTCAACGAGAGGTGGTCGAAGAAAGCGACGGTGGCACCGACAAGGCCCCAGTGGAGGAGCAGCCATCCCTCCCGTCGCAGCCATTGGCCGAGCCTCAGGAAATCTCGGTGGCCATTTTGATGGCAATCCAAACCTTATGCACGGAGATAAGGACGAGATTACCACGAACCACGGCGGACGATCCTGAACCGGGCCTGTCGGGAAGCCCTCTGAACAAGCGGAGGAGAGTTCACCCCGCCCGCCCTTCCTGCCCTCACGACCCGTGGAGCCCTCATCCCCCTCACCGGACTCCAGGGATGACACGGCGATGGGGACAGATGACGGTGGTGACGATGGGACGGACCTTCCATCACCACTCCCTCGGGCCTCCCCGCCCGACGAAATTGGCTCCTTTCACGCCATGATCGCCAGGGCGTCCGAGCTCTTCCAGCTCTGCCCCAAGGAACAGAAGAAGGAGGGTTTCCTCTATCAACGGCGAGAGGCCAAGAGAAAGACGGTCCTCGCAGTACCGTTACTTGACGATATCTGGGACGAGGGACTTGCGATCCTGAAGAACTCGTCCACGACGCCTGCCAAGAGAGACAGGTACGAGAAGAAGTACCAGGTCCCGACGTCGCCCCCTTGTGCCTCAGGGCTCAACCTACGCCAGATTCGGTCGTCTCAGCGGCGGCCAAGAAGAAGGCGGCGGGGCGACAGCCTCAACCTCTACTTCCCCACCTGACAGCGAGGGTAAGAAATTGGACGCCATGGGGCGACGGGTCATCTCCTCGGCGGCAACGACAATTAAGGCGGGCAACAATTTAGCGATTGTGGCCCGTTACGACAGGGTGCTATGGTACAAGATAGCTCCCCTACTGGACTTCCTACCAGACGACAAGTGGGAGGAGGCCCTGGAGATTCTGCAGGAAGGTGAGGTGGCGTCGGACCACGCCATAACGATGGCAACGGACATTGCCGTCACCAGGTTTCGCCAGTTAGGCAACAGTGTTTGCCTTCGATGACGTGGCTGGCTCAAGGCGACAGACTTCCGTCAGGACGTGCAGACCAGGGTTTTGGACATGCCGTTCGACGGCAAAAGCCTGTTTCGGAAAACAGTGGATGAGTCACTGCAGGCCATCAAGGCCGACACTGAGACGGCCCGAGCCCTGGGAGTGCTTCAGCAATGACGGCCCTTTCAGAGCGCCGGAGGCAGACAGGGGGCCTCCAAGGGATCAGGCGTTGGCTCCTCTACGTACCGCCAGGCAGCCCGCTCCTCGTCCCAGGAGGCTTACAGAGGTTGCGGCAAGCAAGGAGGATCTTGGCGTCGTCGCCAAGGAGGCCAACGCGGCAAGGCCGCCTCCAAGCAAGATTGAACCGGCCGTAGCGTCAGGCCCCGACCGAAGCACCCCGGTGGGAGGTCGGCTGGCGAAGTTCGTCAGCGTGTGGGAGTCCATCTCCACCGACCGTTGGGTGCTGGATGCCTTAGCCCACGGGCACACTCTCGAATTCCTAAAGAAGTGTCCCTGCATTCCTCCCATGGCCAGGAAGGAAAATCACGTCCCTAAACTGCTGTTGGAGGTAAAGGCGATGCTCAAGAAAGGGGCCATCGAGCTCGTCCCCAAGAGGCTCTGGGGCTCCGGAGTATACTCAAGATACTTCCTCGTCGGAAAGAAGACAGGCGGTTGGCGCCCCATCCTGGACCTACGTCGGTTGAACAAATACGTCAAGGCACAGAAGTTCAGGATGGTCACTCTCCAGCACGTGCTGGGACAGCTGGAGGAGGGCGACTTCCTATCGTCGTTGGACTTGGAGGATGCTTACTTCCACATCCCCATCCTAAAAGGACACTGAAAGTTCCTCTGATTCGTAGTCCAAAGACGCCATTACCAATTCAGAGCTCTGCCATTCGGATTGAAGTCGGCACCCAGGGTGTTCACCAAGTGCCTAGCACCAGTGGCGGCGCGGCTGCGCCTGCAGGGGATCAACATCTACCCCTACCTGGATGACTGGCTCATCCATGCAAGGACAAGAGAACTCGCCATTGAGCACACGGCGAAGACCGTCCGCTTACTCACGGAGCTGGGTTTCTCCATCAACTACCTGAAATCCCATTTGGTTCCGTCGCAGGTGGCACTGTTTCTGGGAGCGAAGCTCGATACAGTGGAACGATTGGCGGCTCCGTCGGAGGAAAGGACGGAGGCCATCTTAGGCAAGGTGCAGCACCTGCTAGCCACGGACGTGGCCAGGGTGAGATCCATCAAGTCCCTCCTCGGAATGATGTCCTCATGCATCTATCTAGTACGCCTGTGCAGGCTACGAATGCGTCCTCTACAGGAGTTCCTCGGCGCCCGCTGGATGCAAGCGGCGGGCAGCTTCGAAGACAAGATCCCACTCAATGAGGTTTTCCGTCAGGCGATTCAGTGGTCGGACATCCGTGCACACCTCACGGCGGGCACGGACTTCCAGACCCCGGCACATCAGGAGACGGTGATGACGGACGCCTCCCTGGAGGGATGGGGAGCGCACACCGGAGATCTCCACGCAAGAGGCCTTTGGCTCCCGGAGGAGAGGTCTCTCCACATCAACATCTTGGAGCTCTGCGCCGTGTTCTGGGCGCTCAAGTCGTTCCTCCCGTCTCTCAAGGGCAAGATCATGAGGATCTTCACCGACAACACCACCACGATGTTCTACATCCGGAAGCAGGGAGGCACCAGATCCCCAGCTCTATCCAAGGAGGCCCAGAATCTGTGGCACTGGGTCGTCACCCATGGGATGTTTCTGGTTCCCTTCCATCTGAGAGGAATAAAAAACACCATTGCCAACTCACTCAGCAGGGAACTACGTCAGGATCAAGTGGATCGGCTCTTCCAACGATGGGGCAAACCCCAGATTGACCTGTTCGCGACGGTGACGAACTCCAAGTGCCAGAGGTTCGCCAGTAGGTTTCCCCAGCCGAGGAGCATGGGCGATGCTTTCTCATTCCTGTGTGCGTTCCTCCGTTGCCACTGCTGCTTCAACTCATCAGCCAGCTCAAGAGGTCCCAGTGCAGGATGATCCTCGTCGCACCGGCCTGGCCGAGACAGATCTGGTTCCCGGACCTTCTGGACCTCTCAGCGTCCCCACCAGTCAAGCTGTCGACGGACGCAGATCTTCTCTCCAGAGAGGGAGGCGCCATTCTTCATCACGGCCCAGAGTCGCTGAACTTGCAGGCCTGGCTCCTGCAGCACTAGAGTTTGGAGGGTACGATATCCCGGATGACTGCAGAGAGGTTCTTGCAAAGGCCAGGGCGTCCTCAACTCTCAAGTGCTACGGACATAAGTGGAAGAGGTTCTCTGTCTGGTGGCGTGCACAGAAGATCAACCCTCTACGGATTACCGCACCTCAAGTGCTACCATACCTACTGTCGCTGGCCAAAGCTGGACTAGCTCACGCTTCCATCAAGATACATCTGGCAGCGATCTCCCGATACACCAGAACTGCAGGACGGCCGTCCTTGTGGTCTCATCGACTGGTGAAGGAATTTATGAAGGGACTGTCCGATCGTTCCCGCTGGTGAAGGCTCCAGGGACGGCATGGGAGCTCAACGTGGTGCTGACCAGGCTCATGGGGGCCGCCTTTCAAGCCTTTGCATTCGGCTCCATTGAAGTTCCTGTCATGGAAGACAGTGTTCCTTGTGGCCATCACCTCCGCACGATGCGTGAGAGAGATTCAGGCCCTATCCAGCAAGGCTCCATACTTGACTTTTCGCAATACGAGGGTGGTGCTGAGGACGCACCCCTCTTTCATGCCGAAGGTGCCGTCGGACTTCCATCTTAACGAGCCCTTGGTGTTGCCAGTTTTCTTTCCGTCACCTCTGTCGACGGCCAAGAGGACTTTGCACTCGCTGGATGTAGCTAGAGTGCTTAAGTTCTACGTGGACCGAACGAAGAGTTTTCGGAAGACATCACAGCTGTTTGTGAACTTTGGACCTGTGAACCAAGGGAAGGCTCTCTCGAAGGCTTCCATTTCCAGATGGCTGTCCGGCTGCATCATGCACTGTGATCGGTTGGCCAACCGACCATTGCCCGGCCGTCCGAGAGCCCATTCGACCAGAGCGATCGCTGCTAATAAGGCGTTCGTGTCTGGTGTGCCCCTGCTGGACATCTGCAGGGCTGCTACGTTGAGGTCGACGCACACCTTCACGAGATTCTACTGTGTCGACCGGGATTCCAGGGAGGAGTCCAAAGTCGGCCAAGCAGTGCTGCGCAACCTGTTTGCCTGAATGTGGGCCTGGTGAGGAGGTAAGAGTTGCTTAATGTTGAGTTTATGTAATGCTTAATGTTGAGCCTTTTGCCACCTCCCATTAGTTGTGCATGTGTGTACTGCTATGTATTCTTATATTCATGAGCATGTGAATCCATGCCAGACCCCATGCAGGAGAAGGAACAAGTTACTTACCCTGTAACTTGTTCTCCAGCATGGGGTCTGGCATGGATTCACATGCGAACCCTCCCTCCTTCCCCTCTGCGGCTCTTCACATGGTCATACTGCCACTTTACGTGCTACCGAATCTGAGGATGGCTGCCAGGGGAGGGGCTTAGGGAGAGGGCAGTCATTGGCTGGGCGCAGTATGACCCAGCGACCAGTGATTGGTTACTGCTAAGAAAGATAGATCAGAAACGAAACTGATACTGATTTTTTCTTTACCGAGGATTCCCAGCCTGACGACGGGGAATATTCATGAGCTTGTGAATCCATGCCAGACCCATGCTGGAGAACAACAGTTACAGGTAAGTAACTTGTTTCTTTTGCCATTTTACTCAACTGACGGACTGACGGAATTACCCGACTCATGACACAATATCCATGCCTTTCTACATTTATTATCCCCATTGTAGATACCCTGCCCATGCTTGACACATGCACTGGTGTAGGCACCTCCCATTATGGCCGCCGCCCTGAACATAACCGACACATTTGCCTGCACGCAATCGCAGCAGTTCCATCCAGAGGACACCGCACCGCTGGCATCAAATCGTTCGGCAGCATGTCGCGCATGCTCTAGGTAAGCCTTGTCGCGCACATTGCATTTAGCGGGTTACACAGAATGGATTGACACTCTACACATTCTCATTAGACACCGTGGCATCCTTGCTTCTCTCTCACCCATTAGTACACAGGATCAACTATATCCCTTACCGCACCAGCACTGCATGTACTATCATTAGTGATAACCCACACTACGCAGCATGGTATACGCTTGCATGCTTTTCATGACTGCATGTTTTTCACTCTGAATGTTTTTCACTCGGAAGGGCCATTCTCAACGAGCATTATCGCCGAGCAATACGCTCCACATACCATCACCAGGTTCATGAGGCGGTTTCAACATGTACTAACACATTGACCCAGGCCGCCTTAATTGCACCTGGGAGGCACATCCACCTGGGTAATACCTCTCTGGTCATTTGTAGACCGCACAGAGCCCTGCTCCCTTTGTTAAACACACCACCACTGTAGAACCTCACAGTGGGTCTATACACGAGGTCAATTGATAACCCCACTATGATGACCCTCACCCTCTTCTAGCCATTGATGCACTACAGGCTTTGAGGATGCGCCTGAACTAGTCACTGAACTTTACCTCATCCCCAACAGGAATGACCGCGCGTCCTGGAAGATGACTATTCCGTCTTACTGAAGTTGATTTGGACACTTCCACATTTTGAGCCACTGGGCTCTTCGGACCCAGTACGCACTGGCATCCATTTTGTTTAGTATTCATTTACATATCTACTGCTAGTTTCTCTCGACCAACATTATCTTGACACACTTTCTGTCTGTTTCTATGCAACAGACGACATAGGATACTCCACCCCCTGAAACTCTTGTCCTGATGAAGGCCTACACTACTAGAGCTCATCCAGCTTCCCACAAAATGGCCGAAACACTGTTGTGTTGACATGTGATATATGTTGTTGTTCAACTATTGGTTGTGCCCACACTTGAAGGGCAATTTACCTGATTATGACTCCACTAAATTCTCTAGCTTCCTTCCCAGGGAAGCTTTAGAGAATGTACAAACATAAGAACTTGGTTGCTCAAATACTCCCCCATTTGATTGTTAGAACTCAGGTACTACACTCTGTACGTCTTAAATGTCGAATGTCCTATGTTATTTTGAAAAATTGCAGTTTTGTTGAAAAATGTCAGTGTATTTATACACTAACTGCACTAAAATAAAATTCTAGCTGCAGTTTACTGGTTTTGTGATAATTCTGTGTCCACCCACTAATGGGGTGATTCAGCCAGGATTTAATGGTCATAGGTCAGCAGGTAGATTCTCCTGACCTTGCTCAGTGTTTTTGGTTTTGATATTACTGTACCCACCTGGGCAGACCAAGGCAGTAACCAGGCACCCTTAAATATATTAGGTAAAACCCTTTAGCTGTAGGGAGAGAAAGTTCCTTTTTCCTTTTTGTTAAATAAAACTCTTATTTGAAATGCCACCTATTTGTCCGACTCCTCCTGACTTACCACACCTACTCCCAACTAACTAACCCGCCCTACCATCCAGACCTGCTCCTTTTATCGTTTGCCAAATGCTCAGCACCATATTTTTCAGAACCCTAAGTGGGCCTTCCAGCATGCTATTCCCACCTCCCGCACAAAGTACTCTTTTGTCCTGAGGGACTAGTCTGCCTTCATTGTTCAAGTCCACTAGATATCACGTGATGGTGCTCTTCTGGGTACAAATGGTGGCGCACGTGTACTTCCGGTCACATCCTCCTCAGATGAGGGGAATGGGGCCTACACCCCCTGACGTTATTCCGGTGCTGATGTGAAATCCATTGTTGGAGCTGGTCTAGACCAGCCTGATCCACTGGCTCAAGCGCGGCAAACTTGCCCCAGTCACCCGATTCAGGCCGAAAGTCTATGCTCAGTACTTTTGGGACTGCACATGTGACCCCACTGTAGTATTCAGCAATGCCTGGTGGCAATAGGGACAGAGGGGTGCCCTAACAAAAGTCTGCATGGATTTAAAAACGAAATAATAAACACTAGGTACATCGGTGACACCATGATGAGAGCGAAAAAAACAAATTCTTCTAATTTTCCTTCTTTCTAAGATCCCCTGATCCCACTCCCTTTCATAATCTTCCCTATCCCCACAATTGATATATATATATTCTCATGCCTGTCCTTGACTGGGGGCTACGCACATCTACTACATGCAAAAAAAGGTTTGCTTTTATGTGTCTAGTCAAATGTTCATAACATCATGCAGAACGGCAAGATGGAAGTTTGCGACAAACACGCTTTATACCCAGGTGACCACACTACGCAGTTTATTGTAGGGGGTGTCTTAATCAAATCCCTAAGGTCTAGCGATTTGTCATGACTAAATAACCTGCAAAATATGCCGTTTTTTTTAAAGCGCAATAACTGTAATTTTAACAAAAGCACCTGCAAAAACTGTCGTTTGAAAAAAAACATAAAATCTGCAGTTTAAAAATAAATCATGCTACTATGAGAAAAAAAGAGAGAGAGAGCGGTGGGCCAGTGAGGGACTAGCGGACCAGAGTCCAGATAGGCAACGTTGGGCCAGAGTCCAGAGAGGCAGCATTGAGCCAGAGAGGGAGTGGTGCGCATTGAGCCAGAGGCCGGAGAGGGAGTGGTGGACCAGAGACAGAGCAATGGGCTTGAGACAGAGCAATGGGCCTGGGGGGGGGGGGTGATTGGGGGAAAGAAGCAGTAAGCAGAAGATTGGACGAGAAGATGGGTGGGAGAGCACAAAAGACTGCGAGAAAGAACGTGAGATGCAGAAGGAACAAGAGATTGGGGGAGCAAGGTGGAAGACTACGACAACAAGATATAGAGAAAGAAAGAAGGACTTCAGAGTGCAAGAGGAGCTGGAGGGTGTGAAGTGTTGGGAGCCCAGTTGGGAGTGTGAAAGAACTTGGGAGTTTGTGTTGAGACTTGCCAGTGCTAATGAGTATGCCCATGACTGGCAGAGTGAGATGTTGGGAATGTAAATTGGCAATTAGTGATTGTGAGGGATGTTGCTAAGTGTGAAGGGCGTGGGTGACTGGAGGATTGGAGGTCAGGGAGGATAGCTCAGGGGCAACGTGCTCGCCTTGGAAGCAAGACGACGCAAAGCAACACAGGTCCAATCCCCGGGGCCGCGCTTAGAATCCTCTGGGTTTTAAGCATGTTATAAATAACCAATTATAATTATATAGAAGGGGAATATTTGCATCAATATATGTAACATTGATTAATAAAGTTAATAATTTAAAATAAACATGGACGTCAAACAAAGAAGGTAGGGAAGAACAAACACTGTTCTTTCAAGCCAGGCACATCTGGGACTCTTTCTATTAAATTGCTCGCAGAGACAACATACAACTGGTGCAAATAATGACAACCTAGCTCTCTTGCACCCTTGTGCACTATCCATTGCTTTCCCGACAGGCTATGCTATACCTAGAGAAGACAGGATAGGCAGCAAAGGAGGCTGGGTAGCTTTCATTTACAAGGATTATATTCCACTTTGTCAGACCACCATTGCTCCTATCCCCAATTGTGAAACCCTAGCCACTAAGCTCAGCTGCTCACCCAACTGCTCTATTTTGCTCTACCTACTGTACTGAGCGCCTGACCCACCCATCATCTTCGAAGATGATCTTTTCCAAATCAGGAGGTGCCAACCTGAAGCCCAACACCCAGTTTATAGTCCTGGGAGACCTCAATCTTGGCTTCAATGACCCCCTGGATATATACGCCTCAGCTGCTTTCAACAAATCTTAAACCACACACATTCCCAAGGCCACGCACTAGACTGGTTACTCGACCACAACTGCAACACATCAATAATCTCCAATGCTGCACACCCTTGGACAGACCACCACTGTGTATCTTTTTCCTTACCTGTGCCACAGAAACAAAGCACCCTGATCTCCCACCTAGCTCCCACTCTAGGGCGCAGTATCCAGAACCTCATGAGTGATCGGCTACTATCACTGCTCACCACCAAACCACCATTGCACCACAATGTCATCAGCCTAGTGGAACAGTACAACTCACTTTTATCCAATGCAGTGGAGTCCATAGCTCTCCTAAAAGCCATGTAAAGAAAAGGATACCAACCACAAAAATACATCGTTTACCATACAACTCCCCTTCCTACTAGCCGAAAAGCAAGTTGCCGAAGCGGCTTGGCAGAAGTCTTTGAATGCATAAAATAATGCTCTATTTGCAGAACAATCTAGAAAATATAAACAAACCATCCTCACTACCAAGGCAGCCTCCTACAACAGTAGAATATCAGAAGCAGCCTCAAGCTTGGGCAAACTGTATATCATTCTCCATGAACCCGAAACCTCTACCACACCCCCACTGACTATCACCAAAATCCTACCTGGTGCAGCAGCATTCAAGATGCCCTTATTGGTAAAATCGCACTATTACGAACCAAAATGAAAGCCAAATCACACAACATGACCTCCAGCCCACCGCAGATCCTTCATAATGTACCTCCTGCCCACACACAGTTCGTCCAGTTCACGCCCATCCCTGAACATGACTTGGACAACCTGATGAAGGGCCTCAAGCCCTCACGTGCAAAGGTGACACCTGCCCTGCCACCATGTAAACAATGCCTGGAACCGCTCACCCCCCTTTATCACCACCATCATACATGCATCCTTCGCCTCAGATACCTTCCCGTCCCGCCTTAAAGAACCCTGGATCACCCCTTTATTAAAAAAGAATTAACTTAACCCTACCATACACACCAACTACTGTCCCATCACCACCATCCCATTCCTATTGAAAATCCTAGCTAGAATTGCCTACATCCAAATTCAGGCATTTTTGGAAGAACATTGCATCCTCAGTCCCCGCCAATCCGGCTTTTGCCAAGGTCATGGAACAGAAACTGCCCTCCTTGACCTAAAGAATCAACTGGACAGTGCCAATGACACCGGAAATCTCTCCCTCCTGATATTACTTGATCTCTCCACCACGTTCGATCTGGTGGACCACCAAACCCTATGCCACCACCTGACATCAATAGTATACTTCTCACCGAATGCAACTAGCTGGGTTGCCTCCTTCTTTGAAAATAGAACTTCACATGTCTTTGCTGGCGAAGCCGCAGGCCCACCTACCCCAATGTCCTCTGGTGTTGTGGGATGTCTTAACCCACTTATGCTCTGCCCTGCGGCATCATTGTGTCCTAGTGGTGCCAGAAATATCAAAATGGCCACAAAATCCTTGTGCACACCAAAACCTATGAAAATGGCGCTCTACAAAGCACAAACAGATGGCTGACAAATCTACAATGCTTGTTGTCAGCGGTGGAACGGAGTTCTCACTCCTGAAACCTATCATTGGGCTTCACAACAAGTAAAAATGGAGCACAGAGGGAACAGCAGTGCTTGCTGAAACAAATCCAAAATCTCGCCTTTAAATCCCTTTTCTTGGTTACTGAAACTGCAGAATGCTGGTACAAAACACCCACAAACATCCAATATTCTTGCTGGGTGTCACAATTAACTGAATTCAAGAAATCATTGTGAAATTGCAATATCCTCAAAAGCTGAATTTGTCATAAAAACATCCACAGCGCCTTCCTGTGGGATCTGTCAAAATCTGGGCGCACGCAGTACTCTCAGCCGCCTGAATGACTATTTTCAAAAGCCTGCATTAACACTGTAAACTTATACAACTGAAATCTAATGTCTGAAATTTAAGTGACTTGTTATTGAGAGTAACCTAGGTTGTAACTATTTAAATCCCATGGTTTACAATCTGAAATAAGGGTTATAGCTGCTTGTTTGGAAATTACAAGTTCATTTTAAAGCAAGAAACATTTGCAACAAAATGACATTTGAATTTAAGACTGACTCCAAGCCAAACCATTATAACAACTCCCTCCACAAAGGCCAGGCCTATCTCTCCACCAGGAACTCACACCCATGTGATGATTAAGGGGTGGGAGGAGAATTTGGGCTGCTGTGGGACGGGGACAATGGACTTCCTCCAGCTCAAGGAGATGCTAATTAGGAAGGATCGTTAATGGCCTCTGCCTGAAGGAACTGGGAGGAGATTGCTCCTGAGCTGCAAGAAGAGGAAGGAGGCGGGGACAGACAACCATTTGTTGATTCACACGGACAAAAAGCACATTTTTAAAAAGAGTGATAATGTACTGTGTAAAATTGTGAAAAATATGTAAACCCCAGACTTATGAATCTAATTTGTGGCTGCACATTTTAAGAGGCGCCAGAACTCTGTGCTATGTTCTGGGAAGTAACAGTGGAAATTATGGTTTTATACCAAATGTATTTATGTCAAAAGCATGAAACTTCACACGTGTATGCCCATATACAATGCGCACATTTGTGGATATTTTCTCCGAAATTGGACCATGTGTTCAGGACAAAAAGGCTGAAATTCGGTCAAAAGCAGACCCAAGATCCTCCAGCGACGGGGCTTGGAAGAGTATCTGCTCCACAAAATATGTAATCTATATATTTTATTGTTACAGAGGTTGCACATTTGTAAATATGTATTGTACTAAAAGTAGATTTTATTCTCAAAAGGCAAGGGGAGGATTCTCTGACTCATAAACCCACATCATCATGGTGACATCCTGTTTTCTCCTCCAATCAAGGGAGAGAGGAGGCTCTAGCCAATAGCCGGCCTAGGGAGCACGCTTAGGATAATCCAGCATACACACCCTCTTATCATAAGCATAAATAGAGACAGCTGAGGACTTAGAAAGACACACAGATTCACCCACCATCCTGATCCTGGCGGAGAACCCTGCGAGAAAACCATCCATCTTCCTTGCTCCAGACTCCAGAAACTTGGCAAGCAGAAAGGCCCATTCCTTTAGATAAACCATTTTCAACTAGGCCTTGAATTTCCAGAACCAGAAAGAATCCCACAAAACTAAAAGGGGAACAAAAAAACAGCCGGACTGTGCTGTAACTGCTTGCCTGCTAAATAATTATCTTCAGAACCAAGAAGGGCAGATTAAACCTGTGCCGATCCTGTCCAGTCCTGTCGTGCGGTGACCAGAGTGCCTTGCTGATTGCAGACCCAGTCCAGTCCGGTGTGCCCAGCAGTCCGTACCAGAACCAGAATCCCTGACCAGAATCACTGACGGTTCCATTTGAAACATATATAGTGAGTATCCATAGAATAGGACTGTGTCACTAGCATATTTACCATCCATAGTCTATCCCTATCTAAATCCATCCTATCTTGTTTTTAGAACCTGATATTGTTAGGAGTACTGTTGAATTGTCAGAACTTTCTTGCGTTAAGTCTCTCATTTGTATTTAAATTCATAAATCATTAGGGTTGTGAATAAATAATTTGAATCCCAGAAAGAAATTGATTATCCACTACATGAAGGGTCCCTGGCCAGGACTGATGGAGATTCATGTGTGGAATTTTCTTTTTCTATAGTCATAATCTAGTGTAAAGAAATTCCATTTGTCTTTTTAAAGCACCTACCTATTTTCCCATTTTTGCGCCTATTTGAAAAAAACGACCTCCACTAAAACGTCCATAACTTCTTCAATTTTTATGCTAGAAACAAAACGTTTGCTTGTAGCTAACATTCTCAGCTTTCCATAGAACCCAAAACCACATTCCAAATCCATATAGTTTTCCTGCAATCGCGATTACCGCGCATGGAAAAGTTTGCAGTGAATTTTGTTTTAGGTAAAATTCTGTCACATGTAAAAACAGCTTTCAATTGCACCCGACCTCAGTTTTAAGTTTTCACATTGCTTCTTACTATCAAATCATAGCTAGTGGTTGTTTGCAACCATATAAAGCTGCTCCCATTAGAATTTAAACAATTTTAGCAATTTAAACCATAGTTAGCATTTTACCCAATCCATTTTCCAGATAACTTTAAAACCATTTCGACAGTTTCCAATCAATTCTGTTTCTCTCTTGTGTTGCTGGGGGGGAATTGGGATTGACATTTTGTTTGAAGTCTGCAATCCTGAATACCTGCTGTCTCTCCTCCTATCTCTTTACATTGCTTGTTTGAGGGTTGAGGGGTGTGCAGGGGGAAATAGTAACCACATTTCCATTTGATTGAACACACACAAAAGTATTATTGCTGTGCTGAATTGTTTTTGCTCATTATTACTCCTTGTGATTAAAGAGATTGCTTAGTGTGATATCACCCCATTGGTGATTAGTGTATGTCCATCAAACAAAGTGTGATACTATTGTGAATACATAAATAAATATTTTAACTTTGCAAACCTGCCTGATTCCTGGGTCAGTGTGACCAGGAGGGCGCGGGGGGTTCCAAGAGAGGGGCGTGATATAAGTGGTACATCGTTCAGAATAAAAGAACTTTTAGACACAAAAATATAAATAAGGATTTCAGTTGTGCATTACACTCTAGGCGTTGACTTAGGTGAAGTGCCAGATTGAAATCACTTACACTGTCCCATAGGGATCCTGTGTCGCCCCAACCCTGTACAACATTTACACAAAACCTTTCTTTGACCACCTTGATTCCATGGGTATCTGCTTCACCAACTATGCAGATGATGCACAATTACTAATCCCCCCAACAGGATCCTATGATCAGGACTGCACGACGGTAAACGCCATCTACGAGACAATCCAAACCTGAATGGCCTAATGCAACCCTTGCCTCAACGACGAGAAGACGGAGCTCCTTCTAGTCGGACCCTCCAACCCGTCTCACGAACCTCAACCCTGCATACATCTCTTCACCATAGATGGTCACAAGATTCCCATCTACACCTCAGTCAAAACATTGGGCATTTACCTGGACGCCTTGCTGAACATGATCCGCCAAATCAACATCACCTCTGCAACAGCATAAACTACAAAATTCATACGAGCAAGCAGACCTTTTTTATCCAACACCAACCGGCTCACGGTTGCCCGTGCGCTCGTGCTGTCCAAATTGGATTATTGTAATGCCCTACTGTGTGGGACCTCAGACAAGAAGCTGAATAGACTTCAAGGTCATTCAAAACAATGCTCTCTGAGCAGCCCTGGATCTGAACAAAACTGGCCACATTTCGGAGGTAAGGCGGTCGGTCCACTGGCTCCCCATATGGAAAAGAATTACATTTAAAATCCCCTCCATTGCACACCGCTGTTTGGATAATAAAGCTCCCTCTTACCTCGTCCAGAGGATCAGAAGATATTTATCAGCCAGATCACTCAGATCTTCCAACAGTCAACGACTCCTCACCATTAGATTCAGACGGAAACAAGCAGGTGGTTGTAGCTTCACAGTTGTTGTGGCCAACCTCTGGAACAGCCTGCCATTACACCTGTGATCTGAGATGTCATACCAGCTATTTAGAAAAAAACTAAAGACTCACTTGTTCATCAAACTCAAGCCTTGTGCCACCTGCCTGGACTCTCCATTCTGTACCTACCAAGGTAACTAGCACCCAGATGCCTGAGGGCTTGGCGTGCTGTTATATATACAAAAATTAATAAACTGCATCTTTCTTGCACCCTGATTCTTACACCCTGGTTTTGACACACACTCCAGTCAATAAAAAATACAACAACAAATATATCGTGCTGCAAAATGTGCTTTTCTATGCCAAAACAATGTTCATTTTATGCAGTGTTATCCTGGAGGGTCTGCTTAAAGTGCTAAAGGTAGGGTGGTGTAAAACAGGACATTTTTAAAGTTGCATTATTTTGCATTCTGGTACTGTATCTTTTCATTCAGGATACAATAATCTTTTGGCTTAATATGTTTCTAAAAGGATTAACATACTGCCAGGTTGCTTTAATATGTGATTTGTGTAGTTTGCAAGTAATTACTATTAAAGCAATATTATTGTAGTCACTGAAAACAAAACTTAAATATACGTACCATGTAAAATGTGAAAAGTATGTGGTCAAGTGCCCAAAGTGCAGAGTGGGATAAAATCCTGAATTCTCTGCTTAACGAAGTGTGACCTCGGGCAAAATAGGTAACATCAATGTGACTCAACTGCAAGCATTGGAGTCCTTAAAAGTGATTAAGTTCACACTACTCTGAAAAAAACTCCCTTTCTATGGCGCAGGTGAGCAAATGATTTGGGTGTGATTGACCGCATTTTTTTTATCCCAGCAAACTGACTGCAGTTGATCTGCTTGGGCCCAATTTAAACACACTTTTTTTTTGGTCCCCTGCCTCCAATTTTAAGGCAACGGGCGACACCCCTGCACCCACAAAATTGCAAAATATCAAACATGGGGAGCGGGGACACCCCCGCAAACCTTGCTCTCCAGGGTTGGTATTTTGCAATATATGCAACCAAATTGCCCCGAAGGCCAAAACACCCATGCAAAATTCGATCAAATTGGTCATTAGGTCAATTGTTTTAGGTCAAAAAGGCTAATACCGGGCAAATTGCTCATGACCCTCTGTTAGTTGCCTTTGAAACCGTCACCTAGAATTGTGTTATTGTTACACTGGCTTGCGCTCCATCCCTTTACACTTACTGCAGGACCAACAGCAAAATTCGATCAAATTGGTCATTAGGTCAATTGTTTTAGGTCAAAAAGGCTAATACCGGGCAAATTGCTCATGACCCTCTGTTAGTTGCCTTTGAAACCGTCACCTAGAATTGTGTTATTGTTACACTGGCTTGCGCTCCATCCCTTTACACTTACTGCAGTACCAACAGCAAAATTCAATCAAATTGGTCATTAGGTCAATTGTTTTAGGTCAAAAAGGCTAATACCAGGCAAATTGCTCATGACCCTCTGTTAGTTGCCTTTGAAACCGTCACCTAGAATTGTGTTATTGTTACACTGGCTTGCACTCCATCCCTTTACACTTACTGCAGGACTAACATTAATTTCCTCCCATGTTGCTGCCAATCATTGAAATTGATTGGCCCGTCGAGAATACTGTCTCACAGGCAAATTAGTGAATCTCTTTGATATGCCTTGTTATGTTATATTTAGTCTTGCATCACAAACCTTCTGCTGTTTTCACAGGTTCTTAGAGCTTCATAGGGGCGTTGCTAGGTCTGGAAAAGATCAGGGGCTAAGCTAATGTCGGGACTATCTATAGCTTTTTGGTTGTAGCCCCTAAGCTTCTATCCTGGGCTACAACCAAAAGACATGGGGCTATAGCCCCTCAGCAACCCACTAGCAACGCCTCTGGAGCTTCATGATCACCACAAAATAGAGGCTTTCATGGAAGCTGGGCAAGTTTCCTTTGTTGCAATGTTGATATGTGCAAACCTGAAAAGCTGGGGCTTTCTGTGGTGTGCAAGTTGTACATATTTTGTGAGATGCCTGGAGCGGTAGTTAATGTCTTCTCTAGGTTTGCTAATGTAAATTGTTACTGTGGTTTCTGTGGTGTCTGTCAGAGTCACTTTTAAGGAGCGTGGAGATTTTTGTTAGTCTATTTAGGGTGAGTTAATGTGATGCGTGGGGAAATTTAGTGTAGACATGTGCCTTTAAATGGTTTATGTTCCGTTGTGTAACGTGTTGCTTCAGGGCAAGAGTTGTGTGACAAGATGTGCTGTTCGCATGGATTAACATAGAATGATGTTGAGGTAGTTATTGTTACCATGTCTTGCCCAGCAAAAAAAAACAATAAACGGGGAAAGGCTTTTTCCCTTTGTTATCAAAGTTGGTCACATTTATTTATGATATACATGAAATAAAGTTCTCTAGCTGATATACCTTATTTTAGGATGTTCAGCTAATTGATACTGTCAGGCGAGACTATGCCATGGCACATATTCAGGGCCCACAGTTTCTATTTAGTTGCCCAGGACCTCCCTTCTGAATGTCCACTGACACCTCAAAGCAACTCCAACTTTGTTACATGGGATTATGGGAAAATACAGATGGACATGAACTAGCAATTGCCAAAGCCACCATTTGAAGCATGTATCTACCACAGTTTTGGAGTAGTTGCGCCCCGGGCAGAAGATATGGCAAACAAAGCAGGGGTAGCCGTTCCTTTAAAAAAATCTCAGCTCTCGTTAAGTGTTACAGACAATTGCTTGATGTGAAAATGTGGGGCACATGATGCATACCTTCGTAAAACGATTTTAAGCAGCTGGGTTTATCACAAAGGCTCTTCTGGGGGTGAACAATTCTTGAACTTATTAAGACGTATTCGACAGTTTATGGAGATCTCCGTTTTTCCAAAGTCAGGTGTGAAATAATGAACCATTCCTGCTTTTTAAGCAGGTGAAAAAGAAAAAGGCACATTTAAAAAATGTTTGTGTGATTGTGTGTATGTGCACATAGGTGTATGCACATGTGCGTTTGCGTGTCTGGGGCAAAGGTGCAGTTTATGGGCACCGAGAGTGACATGACGCAGAACCGGACTCCGCGTTTGCATGCATTGAGGTTGTCGACATGATTTGATTTGCACTCTAGCAGTTTGAAAGGAGGGCGGGATGGACATATATTTTGGAGACAGGTCTTTTATTGACACTAGCAGCATGAACCTGTGTTTAACAGAGGCAATGCTGTCATATATTGTTGAGAAAGGCCTCCTGTTTTTTTCTTTGGGAACAGGCAACATCAATACCTGTTACAAAATGTTCCTTTGTACTGTTGGTGATCTGGTATCTTTTGAAGTGTTTCATTGGGTGCCCTCGGAGTGGAGCGTAAATTCTACATTGTTACTCGATTTTTCGGAAATGATTGCTCTGAAATTGTGGTATCCTCCTTCCTTCCCTGGTGTTCATGTTGGCGTCAGTGTCTGGGCTGTTACTGTGTGTGATGTCATCGGGAGAAGGTTCCAGAAATGTCAGTTGGAGCTGGCTACCTGGGGTGGTGGAAGCTGTGGGTCTCTATGACTTTATTTACTAAAAGATCTACATGTAACAGTAATACGCATATAGGAATTTACCAATAAAACTTGCCTGAAGACTACAGTGTGATCTGTGCAACAAGGACATAACAGAAATGCATGATTGCAACCCATTTTTCTTTAAATGGGTAAAGTACAGGACACATCCTTACTGCATTAGCTCAGGTGCACTTGCTTGTATCAATTAATGTACATCCCTACATTTTACAAATTCACCTGCTGCAACTGCGCTAGACAGTAATGATATTGTTGGAGTGGACATGGACACCCATAAAGATGCCTAGGTAGGCCTAGCTACCTTATTTTACCATGCATTGGGAGAACCCAATTGCCCCCATAAAAAAACAGGACTTTTTCTATAATTCGCCATCCCTTCTTCCCCCTTGTTGGGGGCTGTCCCGGTCCACCGGGCAGCCCCACACTCGGGTCGGGTAGCACCCGACACCACACGCTGCAGTGCGGCGATCACGCCGCGTGATGAAGGGTGGGGGTTCATCCCACCCGCTCCGGGACACCGGAGCTCCCCACATGGCCGGTTGGCAACCGGCTCACCGCGGCCCCGGCTCTGGGGGCACCCAGGCCGGGGTCGCCCCAACCCGCCTCACATGGCTGGGGGATCCACAGGGACGGCGTTGCCCGGCAGGGGCACCGTCCGGACGGCGTTGCCCGGCAGGGGCACCGTCCTCAAGCTGGGCCCCGACCTTGGGCCCAGCACACGTGGCGAGGCACCCCCCCGGCACCAACACAACACACACACGCGGAGTCAGGTTCACTCGTGACTGCCGAGCCGGAAGCGGCTCGGACCTTTTATTAGGTTGGTCACATGGATAACCATGTGACCACACAACTCCATGGAATGTACCATGGCCCCTCACAGGGGTGCCATGCAACACTCCTCCTTTTTCATAACAAAATGCAAAACTCCAAAATCCAACCATAACTACCACTACTACTACTGGAGCCACTCTACTACTTTACACACCCTTTATTAACCTGGGTGAGTGGCTCTCATGTCCCTGAACGGCACCAGTGAGGGCTACTGGCACCACATAAAGCACTCGGAGCCTACAGGTGCGCATCACACAACATTGCCCACTAACTGGACCATTTTAAGCAAGTCCATGTCTGCCGGCTCACAGTCTTCCGGGGAACGTCACTCATGATGTCCATCTTCCTTATGGAGTCGCCGGAAACCAGCTCGCACCCTCACCAGAGTTCATTTAGGACAGTTACACCACGATCACACAAAACACCGGCAAAGCCGCACCTGGGGAGGCCCAGGGGCCACATCGGCTATGTCCACTTGTATGGGGGCAAACCTCATGGCCGGATGGCAGAACCCGCTTCCTTCGCGTTGTTGCATCCGCAGCCGCCACCACCCCTCTTGAGAGAGAGGCAACCCACTTGGTGGGCGGTACCCGCCCCTCTCCTGGACCGGGGCCACCTCAGCTGTGCGGTGGCCCCCCACACCTCTTTTCCTTGCTCCTCGGAGCGGGCACACCCACCCTCGCGGGCCGTCCCCCTTCAGATGGGAGTGGGGACAGCAGAGGGGCAGCTGACTTCCCCACGGCGGCGGATGCCGCTCTATTGCCTGTAGGGGCAAGGCAGGCAGCTCTTCTGCCCGCTCCTCAGAGCAAGCACTTCCCTGTCCTTGCGAGCCCAGCTGGTGCTGGGCCCGCCTCCTTTGTTTCCTTTGCAGGCCCGTTCGATTCGGGCCTGCACCATCCCTTTTTTTTCCATTTTTTTTTTTCCTTTTTTTTTTTTTTCGGGCCCAGCTGATGATGGGCCCGCCTTCCGTTGGGGGCCGCGTCAGCTGTTGGGCGGCCCTACCCCAACTCCGTGCCACGGCCGATGCCGCTCCTCTGTCGGGGCCGCCTCAGCAGTTCCGCGGCCCCTCGTTTCCCTCCTCCCTGATGCCGGGGAGAGGTCCACGATGGGGGAGGGGCGCAGCCACCCACGCGGCCGATGCCGCGGGCTTCTTCCGTCTCCCTCGGGGGACGGGCGGGCCGCTCGCCCACCATGTTTTCCTTGCGGGCCCAGCTGATGTTGGGCCCGCCTCCTTCTCTTTTCCCGCGGCGATGTCAGCCGCACCAGCGCTCCTTGCTGCGGCCGACGCCGGGGCACCCTCCCTCCCGACGGGGGAAAGAGGCAGCCCCCGCGTTCTTCACTGCGGCGCGGGCCGCACACTTCTCCCCCCTCTCGCGGCCGACGCCGCAGAAACTTCTCTCCCCCACGGGGATAGGGGGGAGAGTCGTCTCCGCTCCTCCACATCGCGGCCGACGCCGCATCACACGCAGGGCTCCAGCCCTCGTCGCCATTGTTGGGGGCTGTCCCGGTCCACCGGGCAGCCCCACACTCGGGTCGGGTAGCACCCGACACCACACGCTGCAGTGCGGCGATCACGCCGCGTGATGAAGGGTGGGGGTTCATCCCACCCGCTCCGGGACACCGGAGCTCCCCACATGGCCGGCTGGCAACCGGCTCACCGCGGCCCCGGCTCTGGGGGCACCCAGGCCGGGGTCGCCCGAACCCGCCGCACATGGCTGGGGGATCCACAGGGACGGCGTTGCCCGGCAGGGGCACCGTCCGGACGGCGTTGCCCGGCAGGGGCACCGTCCTCAAGCTGGGCCCCGACCTTGGGCCCAGCACACGTGGCGAGGCACCCCCCCGGCACCAACACAACACACACACGCGGAGTCAGGTTCACTCGTGACTGCCGAGCCGGAAGCGGCTCGGACCTTTTATTAGGTTGGTCACATGGATAACCATGTGACCACACAACTCCATGGAATGTACCATGGCCCCTCACAGGGGTGCCATGCAACACCCCTGGTTACTCCGCTGCCCATGCATAGTCTACCACCCAGTCACATATATTGTTGAGCACAATGGCAGACATTTCGGGAAGTCGGTCCTCACTTTCCCTCCGGTTTGCGGAGGGGGTGGTATAGCCATGAATTTCAACGGGAGTTACAGAATCAACCGCAGGAAGGAGAATCGCCAATTACCGGGAGCCAACGTGCAGCAAGCTGCAGCCTGCTGCAGGTCGTGGCTGTCGTCCACTAAGCCCGTGCACAACCACCTGGGGCACCAGAAATGGGCCAGCCTGGGCCCCTAGCTTCTATTTCGTTCCCAGATTGACGTTTCATGAAAGACACGTGTTTTTTTTTTTTTATTGTTCTTTGTTGCTCTCCGCAGTGCCTGGCGTCATGGAGCCGACATTAAGTACAGAGAGCAAGCGCTGCTTCCAGAACCGCTTCGGTGACTACCAGGATGGCAGCGCGCTAGGCGGCGGGCAGGGCGAGGCGGGGGTCCCGCTAGTCACTGCCACCATAGAGGGCATCCTGCGGCAGGTGCCGGTCAATGACGGCGAGGGCGGGCTGTACAGCGGCCCGGCCGGGGTGGCCTACATGCTCTACCACGTCTCCGAGTGCCCGCTCTTCTCCTCCAGGCGGGAGGGCTACCTCCGCCGCGCCCGCAGCCTGCTGGAGCCCTGCCTGCGGCAAGCCGACGCCGAGCCCGACAGGCACACGCGGGCCGCCTTCCTGCTGGGCGGTGCCGGGGTCTACGCGGTGGCCGCCCTAGTGTACGGGGCACTGGCACTACCAGACTCGGCAGAGGCGCTCAACAAGTTCCGTCAGCTGTGGCGAGTGTGCGCCCAGCTCACCTTCCTGGACTGCGGCTCCGACGAGCTCTTCGCGGGCCGCAGCGGGTACCTGTGCGCGGCCATGATGCTGAGGCAAAAGCTGGGCGTGGAGGTAGGATGCCGCGGTGGCAACCACCGCCTCTATGTTACCCGTTACTAGTGTCACTGTGTGCGTCTTCTATCGAAGGCAAAGTTACTTCATAGTCCAAAACGTAGCCTGTCGTTGTTTTCTTTCATTATTAGCTTTTCATTTCTCCTTTTTCTTTCATATGCTCCCTTCCGCTCGTTTATTGGGAAAAGGAACTACTGGTATTCTGACTGCATCCAAACACGCGGGGAGTGGGACGGCGGGACAGTTTGGCGCAGGGGGCAAAGGGTGGAGTTGGGGGCTCAGGACAGGGCAGGTCAGTCTTGACCTTTTTGGTTTCCAATGTTAAGTGGCTGCATTTTTTTGTAGTGTCCACTGGCCAGAGTAGACATTGACTGGAATAATACCCTAACATGGTGCTAGGTTTGTCCTGGACAGAATATCAAAACAATATATTCATAAATAAAAAAATGTGATACAGCTGTGCATGCAAATTAAACAAGATACTATTTGACAGCCATCTCTTAAGAACATGTGTATTAGTGTTAGCACTTACACGAAAACACACAATTACAATTAGTTCAAACATATTTTGATTGGCACTATAATTTGAACTGTGTAGGGCTCTACACATTGTCAGTAGGCTAAAATGTAATTTTCCTACATGAATAGTACAGGAAGTTAATCCATCTATGACAGGTGACAGTTTATTGTTCATAAATTACTGTATCTTTTCTCTTAATGAATACTTTTGCTTTTTACGGTAAATGAGCCCAACAGATATTCAGTACTTTAAGCAAGCTCTTACCTGTACCTTAAACTCAATACACGTGGCAGTTGGCAGTAGTCATCTGGCTGCATACACTTCTATTGTATCCAAATATTGGCAAAGACAACGGTGGCTTTTGTGTAGGCATGGGGTAGGCATTTGCCATGCACTGTCAAAATGGTAGTACCTGACGATAAAATACAACAGCTAGAACATGGTGTGATTATATAGTCATATGAGTGTCTTGCATATGCCTTTCTAATACCTAAACACAAGTCAATCTGTTGACTTTGTCGATGTTTGTTTAGAAAGGACATTGGTGCAAGGAACATATATAAATGAAGTGCCTGAAGACACGATTTCTAAAGATTTTTTTAATTATACCTGAATCACTTTTGCAGATGCAATTAAGCCATAACTCTGAATTCTTAGCAGACGACTTAGAAATAACACTGGCATGCCAAAGTCTGACGTTACTGCTTGATAGAGCTAGTTTGAATTTTGTAATTTTCTTAAATTATTTGGTTAAAACAATAACCTTTAACAATTTTCTTAGCGCTAGCTCACTGATATCGTTGGAGGATGTGTTTTGGAAAGGTAGTGAGGAGCCAGTAGTCCGTGGGAATGACCATACAGATCAAAATGGCCACAGACAGTCGATGGGTTGGTAAATAAACCATATCCTCAAATTGTGTGTCCCTCCTCACATATCCTCTTCTTCCTAGCTTTACTCCAGCGCAATACTTTTGCCTGATAGCCAAAACTAAAAATGGACTTAAGTAAAACCACGGTACAAGTAAAGCTCTGTGGTTTGGTGTCCCTCTGGTTGCCACCCCCCTGCTCATTGGCTGTTCTGGTGAGTCACTCTGCTACTCTGGTCCACCTGTTGTCTGGTTTTTGACTCCCTGGTGAGTCGCTGTCAAAAACAAATTGAAACAAAAGGCTTCAATGTTCTGATATATGATTTATTTGTATTGCGCTCATACACATTTGTTTCAAAGTGGGACGAGGCAAGGGAGGGGCACAAGGGAGGACAAAACAGCGAACTTACTAGGCCCATTGACATTGAGAACGTGCAAGTGGAGGGGAGGGGGCATGAGGAAAGTGCAAGGGAGAGGGGAAGAGGTGGAACGTGCTGAACAAGGGATAAAAACAACAACTGGTAGTGCAACCAGCAAGGTGGCAAGTGCAAGGATTAAGGCGCAGACAAGGGGTGTCTGATAAGTGCAGGTAAGGGGACTGTAGGGTTACAGATATAGACCCAAGTTGAATGTATATAGACCCAAGTTGAAGGATTGCCAGGAGGCAGTGCGGGTGTGTGTCTTGGCGGGCAGGGACCTGGGCCTGAAATGAGGGTAGCCAGGTGCACAGAGCCAAAGCAGACAATTCAGCAGGGTAGAGGAAGAGCGAAGGCAGAAGCAAAGAGGAAGGTCTTGAGTGTGCTGTTGCTGTTTGAAGTACACCTTGAAAGCCTCAACTTCCCACTCTTGCATGTTGTGTCAATGCAATACAGTTCACCATTGATTTGAGAAAAATATGGTAACAATAGCCACTTAAAAATCACTGTACCTCCCATCCTAATTGAAAAAAGATTGTGGCACATAGCCTGTGCACCGAAAAAATACAGGTTACAAAATGGAACATGCACCATCTGAACGCATACATTTGCACAACATTTTTCCTAAACACCAAACGTACCCACCACAGATACACCAACACAACTCCCCACATTTCTTAAGCACTACTCTGATAGACCCACAGACAACCACACAAACAAGTACTTTAGCAACCTGTAGTACACATTAACTACTGCTCCAGACAGCTCACAAAATATCCAAAATATACACTGCTTAGAGCCACATCTTCAGATCAACACAGATCGGCAACAATCTTGCCCTGGTCCCCCGCTTCTGGATTAGTTTCTTACGCGACTACTTGCAGACCCTGAGGCTCCTAGAAAGTGACAACATTTTAGCATTTGTGCTACACAAGATGCAACAAAATAGCATAACGGACAGAGCAAAACGTTTCACGCTTTCTGCTGTGGAGTAGTACTCTGCATGGCCCAAGCAATTTCTGTGACTAGCAGCAACACGGGAGAAAATTAATGTTGGCTCTGCCACAGTTAGCGTACCAAAGAGTGTAGTAGATTGACTGGCTGCTGAGACTATATATGTGCCTGTCAGCTCAAGTGCTATATGACTGAGGGAGGGCCAGTACACCAATAATGAAATTCTAGGTGACAGCTTTGAGGTCCACTAGCAGAGGAGCAGAACTGTACACTATTTTCTTCCTACTCATTAAATCTGTCCCATTGCAAGGGTGTCTTTTGTTCAAATAGTATGATTGAGTTTACACTATTTGCAGTTATGTCAGAGTGTGATTGAATAACGGACCAGGATCACACTAGCTAAACAGTCAATCAGGGACTTTAACCCACTCTGCAAATTTGGCCACATATCTTCCAAGGTTTACATGGTACAAATATTTAAGTTTTGGATTTTAAGACCTACAATAATGCACGGCATAAATTAGTTTTCAAAAATTGATTAGCATAGTTTGTGAATTAATGTTCTTGATCAGCAAACCAATCAATTTCATTAGCAATGCTGTACTAACATTTGTAATGTCAACAGACATTATTTGTACACAAAACATAAAATGAGCATCAATATAGCATTTTTCGTCTACTGCTGAAGTAAGCCATTAGTGAGATGAGTAAGGCCTGGTAAATTCTTCTGCAAAACCTGCAGGTCTCATAACTTAGTTTATCTGCTCTACCTTAGAGAAATGCACCCGGCCCATGGCAATGGATGACAAAAAATGAAAATCAGCATTCTGAAAATGATACATGTCACCACAAGCCCACTATGTTTGGCACACTGCTGCCACCTAGCGGCCAACCATTCACAGTGAAAAATGTATTTGACATTTATTGCAAACCAAGTAAATGTTAAATAAATGATTCAAACATCCCCAGCAAATGGTACTCGCCTTCATAAAATCTACTTTGCAAGCCCTGAATGAGTGACTGTAAAATGTAAAAGGCCAGCTGCATGAATGGACACAAACAAATAGATATGATAAAAATGTTCTGAAAACAGTTTGGCCAGCACTCGAACGCAGGTGCGAATATATAATGCAATCAATCATAGAGCAAAGCGAGCTCTGGAGGCTCACTACAGTGTATGGTATTGCAGCAGATCTATAGATGTACAGAGTGGATGGAGCTATTGATAACTACTTTGCATAAACATCTAGTTAGCTTTGGCTAGTCATTATGCAATAGAAAAGAAAGTAAGAGACTAATCCAAGTGGATCACGTAACAGACAAAGAACATGGAAAATTAGGTGGTTACAGTTTTCAGCCATCTCACTTTCAGGAATGCTGGTATCAAGCAACAGGGTGATAAGTTAGAATTTCAACTAGTATTGGATCAGCTCATGGGTTGAGTACCAGTTGCACAGATGCATGCAACGAACATGACACCAGGGGCGTTGCTAGGGAGGTGCTGAGGGGGCTATAGCCCCGGATCTTTTGGTTGTAGCCCCGGATCGAAGCTCAGGATCTACAACCACAAAGCTAGCTAGCCCTGAGTCCCGACAGCTTGGACAATAGCGTAGCCCCTATCTTTTCCAGAGCTACCAACACCCCTGCATGACACAGACATAGGTTTTCCACCAAAGCATTTGGTTGTGTGATCATGTACATTTTTAAAATGATTCACTTGTCGATGTGATGCAACTTCCCAATTAAATGAAATATAGTTGAAACTATGAAATTTAGATGCACTAACCCACATTTTGCTGTAAAGCTTGGAGACAAGAGTTTTACAGATGCAATACTGTAATGATGAAACAACTTACATTTTTAGGAATGAAATTACTTGACTGTCCTTCAATACTGTTTTTTTCCATAGAGGATATGGTTAGCTTAATAAAAGTATCATCCCAGTTAAGTCTAGTTAACAATTATTTGAAAAAGAAAAAACATATCTGACCTTGCACTCCCACACAGGAATTTGGCATTTAAGATTGGAGGAGAGGGTTACTGCTGCACCCTCTCTCCATTACCCCTTTGGAATTTGCAGTGAACAGAAATAAGAGGGTGGAGAGAGACCGGGGCAAGAGGAATGTAGGGCGAGCTGTGCTTTCATTGAACAGGGTAATTTAAATAGCTAGTTTTGCTACACACGTGCCAATTTAATTAGCAAACCTGCATATTTGCATACCAAATTGCTATGCAACACTACTTATGTTATGCCTTGTAATGCCGTATTATAGAGTGCACTTACCAAATATGCAAATTGCATAGTAAAGCCACGTGAAAACATGTAAACACTTATAGCAACAACTCAAGATAATGCAAAACTGAAAAAACTATTTAACCTCACTGTACTATCGGTGATTTAAGACACAATAAAAGAAGCTGTCTAATAAAGTTAGATAGCGAAGGAGAGGCTTTATCACAAACTTCCAGCTCGTTGTTCTGCCTGATGTTGAAGGCATTTTTTATTTATTATTTTTATTTTAGTGTGTTTAGTTTATTACAAACTTTTCACTATTTTATTCCAAATCTGTGGTGATAAAAACAATTTTCCATTCCCTTCTTTACGATCACCAATGCCACTTCCCATGTTGCTATACAGAAGTATGGAATTTAATCTAGCCTATTGCATCCCTCTCCCTCAATTTTTTTAAAGGCAGCCTCCAAGAATTTTACAGTCGCTAAATTAATTCTCTTGTTTTGACACCGTATATGAGTACTCACGATTTCTCTGCGTCAATTCCTCCTGGACCATATTGGGCCATGTAGAGGAATCATCCTTAGATCTTTCAATTTCGAGCAGAATAATGTCAAATGTCTCAATGATTCACTTTTCAGTGTACAAAGGCGACAGCTGATAGAACCCTGGTGACTACCGTACATTTGGAGAATAGTTTCATTGTGGAGCACGTTAAGTCTGAATCTTAACAGTAGATCACATTGCTTGCAATGTGGACATTTTTCCAGTTATTGTGGGGCTATATTAATTTCTCTGCAATTTTTCCCTGACAGAGTGTGCGTTGATGATTTTGATCGCACTTCTTCTGTTTTTCGTCAATCATCCCCCAAAGAATCTTCTTTATGAGCAATCAATTGTTAGCTAGGTTATTGACAGAAGATCCAAGGCTTTTCAAGATTCTGGTCACAGTCTGATTTCCATTCATTCAAGACCCAATCTTGTTTCCTGGTTTGTGCATTCCAAGTACTTCAAATTGGGGAGGGCAATCACCGAGGGTTGCCTTTCTGAATAACATCAACTTGTTCCATGTTACTTTGGCACTTAATTATAGCAACCCTAGTTCGTGCCGAATCACGGCTATGGGTGTTGCCATTGGTAGTCGTAAGATGCGTTTCCAAAAGGAACACTCGAGAAGGTCCCATGTCTCTTGCCGAAACCCCAGACACGTCTCTCCGCCAAAAGTGAGTTCCAGGGATACCTTTTGTATGTGAAAAGTTGTTATAGGTTGCAGGGAGAATTTCCCAAATCTTCTATCCACCACCTTTCCTTGTGCAGTAAGTCGTTTTACTTTAAACTTCAGATCATATATACAGGCTTTCTCTCCTTGCGACAAGCTTAACAAGGCACCCAAATATTTCATGTCCTTTGCTGGTTCCTATCGTTTTCCGTCCAATAGCTAGCTTTGTTTATGTTTCTTCCTTCCTCTTGCGTCGCCCAATATCATTATTTCTGAATTTGTGGCATTTATTTTCAGGTCCTTGTTGGTCACCTAACTCACTAGCTGGTTTAGAGACCTTTGGTGGCCAACCTTAGTCTGGTCCAAGAGAATCAGGTCATCGACATATAAAAGTCTATCCACCTCTGTACCATTTAGTTTCGGAGGGAATGAGTGTTTGTTATTCGGTATCTTTTTCATATCTTCTATGAAGAAACTAAATAGGGTGGCCACCAACGGGCATCCTTGTTTTAACCCCTTGGTAGTTTTGATTTTCTTTGACAGGTTACCACTCTGGTCCAGTTTGACTTGCATATACGTCTCGGAGTAGAGCTCTTCTATGGCCTTTAATAGGACACTTGTGCAACTTCTGGATTCACATTTTTTCCATAACGCTCTTCGATCTATACTATCAAAGGCTTGCTGGAGATCAATGCTGGCCATGTAGATTTTTTGTTTGTTATGGAGAACTCTTTTCTTTAGTAGGATAAGTAGGAATAGATTAAGACTGCACCCCACCTCTTTTTACGAATCCAGTCTTTCGGTTATCAAAGGAATTGGTTTCCTTAATCCAGTCTTTCAAATGTTCGAGAAGTAGCATGACAAACATTTTCCCAGCACAATCGAGCAGCGCAATGGGGTGATAGTTTGTTGGTCGCATCCGGTCTACTTTTTTAAAACTAGGGACCACAATCGCTGCTTTCCATGATGCCGGCACTTTGCCCATTTCCACTATTCTTTTGAATAGAATCTCACAGAATATAGACCAGTGTTCTGGATTTGCTTTTAACACTGTGTTCAAGATTCCACCAGGCTCCGGCACTCATGATCGACTTGCTTTTATAATAAGCAACTCAAGGTCTTATCGTTTATACTCCAAATTCCAGGCCTGTGACACTTTATCTCTTTCTTCATTTCCATTTTGACTATTATTTTTGTCTTCAAATAGCGTTTTAAAGTGTTCTATCCGGGCTCTCTCCGCAATTGGGTTTGAAAGACATGGGTCCTTGGAGTCCTTTCTTTCATTTAACAGTTGCCATAGGTTCCTACTATTTGAGTTACCCAAGGCTTTTAACATAGATTCTGCATCTTTTTTGAAGGGGTATTGCTCTGTGGGACTTAGGCCAGTACTTGTATTGTTGTCTTCTTTTCCCATCAGCTCCTTCTTATTGGGCTTGTTTGATGTTTTCAGAAACAAAAGATATTTTCTCAGCAAATGTCTTTGTTTGGCCACTTTAGTGTCGTATGTGTGAATGACTTTAAATCTGGGCTTTAGATGCTGCTCTTTACTTTCTTTGAACGCCATTAACATCTGGTCATACTCCACTGATTGTGGTTCCCGGTGTTGCCACTTACAAATCTTTCATTAACACCCAGATATCCTTTGGTTTAATCTGCAGTCGATTGCGACCTCCCTCTAATTCCACCCAGCTGGTCTTG
Organism: Ambystoma mexicanum; assembly: GCF_040938575.1. Taxonomy (NCBI): domain Eukaryota; kingdom Metazoa; phylum Chordata; class Amphibia; order Caudata; family Ambystomatidae; genus Ambystoma; species Ambystoma mexicanum. The sequence continues at coordinate 154,586,091 of NC_090941.1, read as the reverse complement.
GGCTCTTTTTTTCCTTTCCGAGATATTAACAATGATGGGGTCATGATCGGTCTGAGGAACAGCTTGTACCTCTAGCGACAAAATGCTTGGCAGCAAGTTTCCTGAGACGGAAAAATAATACAACATGGCTTCTCTAGTACCGTTGGACCAAGTAGGAGCGGCAAACATATCACCTTCAATGTTACCATTAAGTCAATGTATGCCTCTCAGCTCCATCTCTTTCATCCAGGCTTTTCCCCGACAACTTTTTCCTTGTCCTTGTCACAGGTTTTAATCTCGGGGTCCTTTTGCTCTTCTTCCAGACAGTTGTCAGTGAGGACCCCACAAATCACTATTTGGATGTTTTGATGATTCTCTACCATTTGATCAATACAGTTGGTTACCAGATCTAGGAATTACTCTCCCTCCACATTCCCCGGGTTCCAATAGACATTTAATAAGAGGAGGGCATTGTGTCTCGGAATCCTTCTTGCCAGTTTTATTAACGAGATCTGGATATAGGGATTCGGGTTTATGACTTCAATGACTATTATGTCTGCCCCATTTTTTATCATAGTCAGCAGGCCGGACGAGGGTCTTCACGAGGCCCCCTCTTTCCTGGGTTGAGCAAGACTATGTATCTATCCTTCCAAAAGAGGAGTTTATTTAAGCCAGGATTCCTGGATACATATTATTCCCAAATTTGACATCGGTTGTCGAGTCTCATTAAAAACGTGCCTGAAACCCCTAGTGTTCCAGCTCCCTATTTTCAAACTTGTGCAGGTGTTTTGCCTCGGATCCTAGTCCCGGGCTTTCGTGGCTAGCACACTGGCAACCCAGCTCCAAGATGCGAATTTTCTGAGGAGGGTCGATTTGCTCCTGTATGGGGTGCCTCAATAGTATTTGAGTCGAATGTGCTCTCCCCTTGATAGTAATCCGAATCTTGTTTAGGCGTTCCATATCTTTGTTTGATGTTTGAGGATGTTTATTATCATAGTTTCAAATTTGGCTTTAGAGCCAAATGTTTAGTTGAGTCCCGATCCAACCATGGCGATCTCTTAAAAGTGGCAGGCATCGGCGGCGAATCAAGAGTGTGGGTACTTTTTGGGGGCAGCCTGTTTATTCCACCCTCTTTGCTGTCGATTTTGAGGGGCATCACTCCTCTTGATGTCAAATCCCAATGCTCAGAAGTCATCACTTGTGTCAAGCATTAAGGTGGTCAGGGCAGCAGTGTTTAATATCGATACCACTGAGTCATCTATTTTCTCATCCGGGAAACTCACAATCTTTATATTTTCGGACCGGATCACTCTCAGCCGCGGGATATATTGCAGCAGCTTCATTATGATTGACATATTCAATATTAGGCCATCCTCTGATCTCAGAATTATTTCCAATGTTATTGTGACATTCGGGTCCTTACTTACTATTTTATTATCAATTGCCTGGTTATTTGATTTCCCTCGTGAGAATAGATCGGAAGCAAACATTGCATGATCCAAGACGTTTGTGTCCTTATATAAGGAATCCTGTTTTGGTTTTATGAGCAGGGACTTCATTATTGATTCCTGTGAGGAGGCATTAGCAAACAATTTTGTTGAAGGCCTACATTTTTCCTTCTTTTCGCTCAAGGTCATACAATGCGAGGCATCGTCTTGCCTCAGGCACACCTCTCTCTCTTCATCCTTGGTAAAACCATAGATCTTCCTCACAGGGTCTGTGGCTTCCAAGTGTTCATACTCTTCATAAACTGATAAATCGCATAGTTCCAAAATGCTTTCTACAATCTCGCTATCCCAATACATTAGGACTCCTGGGACGGCTTTGTTCCTGCAATGATTTAGATTGATTCTTATTCCCAGCTAACCCTTTCAGTTGTTCTTTGCTGATTTCCTTGGGGGCTGGGGGGACAGACACTTTTCTAAAGAAGCTTCTGGAGCCACAATTCTTCCTTATATTTGATTTCATCATATTTGTTGACTTGCAGACCTGTTTGCCCATATAGATTTTCTTTCTTGGCTCCTCTGTTTCTTTGTTCAAAAATAGAGAACGGATTGTTCTGACCTTTGGGCTTCTGAGTTGCCGGTTTCAGCTGGATTTGATGACAGTCGGTTGAAGAGACTACAATGTCTGTTTCCTCATGGTTCCTTGGACCACTGATAAATTTGCTTCTGTGGGAAATTTGATGTGCTAGAATAGCTGGTTGACTGGAAGTTTCCTGAATCATTGCTCGTCTGCATCATATTTCTGCAGCTTTTTGTGGAGGAATCCACGCCCAGTTGTGACGGTAGGGGAGCCAATGTACGGGTGATGTCAGTTCCCGCCGCATTTTCAGACAGATTTAGTTGTGTGGTGGGGCCCCTATTTTGCTGGTTAGAGATATTAGACCATGAAGCAATTTCTCAGACTCCCTCTAAAAATATATGCTTGTCGGACTTGGCGTCCTCCAAGTGATCTATCAGGGATTTAAGGATAACTTGTTCCATTTCCTTTTCTCTCCCTTTCTTCTCTCGGAGCACTTCCATAACAGATTCTACATATATTAATTTGGAATTCATCAGGGCTATTAGGGTAGTCTGATCTTTGTAGTTTTCACTCAAGTTCTCATATAATTTGAGAAAGGGAGCTAAAGTTATTAGAACTGCTGAAGTGATAGCCACCTGCATCTCTACCGCCCAGGGCATTTTAATGGGGTCTTTTTCAGAGTTGAAAGCTCCAGTTTTGTGTCTGTAAATGGATGAGTGCTTGGGATTTTGGCTCTTTTCTTGATTCCATCCATAAATTGCACGGTCGTCCGAATCATACGAATCCTCGAGGTTCATGGACGTCCTTGGATCCTTCGAGGAAGCCCTGCCATCTCCTTTTCTGGATCTGTCCACTTTTTTCCTGTGTAATGCTGCTTGGGTCGAGGAGACGGCTAGTTCACCTCCTGGTTGATCCTTGTTGTGCAGCCTCTGTTTTTTGGTTGGTATGACATTTGAATCTTCCATAGCCACCTCCTCTGAGTCCATCAAGGAGGCCCGTTGTAGAGAACAGAGATTATGGCCCCTCTCCTGACTGTTGTTAGGTCCATCCCTGGCTCTTCTTGCCAGGTGGTTAGGGGCTTCGAGATAACAAAGGCCCCAGAAGGGTTTTAAACATGGATCCTAGTATTTTGGCCTCTTTAAGGCCTGTCCCCTGGCTTCCATCAAGGTAACCCCTGCACGTGGGGGGGGGGGGTGGGAGACTTTTCTGCATTATCCAGATCGACTCTAGAGGCCCTATCCGGATTCTTTGTTCCGTAGGCTGACGAGGGAACAAAACGAATGGGTGCCGCCATTCCTGAAATGGCTTTATTAGTTGAGTTTGTCACTTCATTTACTTTTTTTACTTCCAAGAGAGGGATTTGTTCTGATTTTACACACTCTGGACCTGCCTCCTTTGCGTCCTGATATGGCAGTAACCCTTCTTCTGGTTCCAGCGTCATCTCCAACATTTTTAGAAGTAATCCTAATGAACTCTGTGATGCTCCGCGTCCGGAGTAGAGTTTTTAATGATGTTATCAACTGTCACTTAAGACAGACTCAGCAAGCGCAGGGAGGCACAGCATGCCTCAGGAACAGCAGACTCCAGCTCCGTCACACCAGCAGGTAGAAATCTCCGCAAACACCTAACTGTACTATCAGTGATTTAAGACACAGAATAAAAGAAGTTGTGTAATAAACTTAGATATGTAAGCAGAGGCTTTATCACAAACTTCCAGCTCATTGCTACGCCTGATGTTGAGAACATTTGGCTAGTGACAAAAGTGCAGCGTTATATTTTTTCATGTCAAGCTAGTAGAGCCTTGATAAAAACAAATCGTTAAAAGGGTGCTTTGTGCTGCTCAGTTGAACTATCATAGATTTGCCAGGCAATTGGTGTTTTGCAAGGTCTTTCAGTTGAACATGTGCCATCATGCATATGAAAGACTCTGCTGTTGATAAAATAAATGTGTCTAGAGTTCGTTATGGTGCACAGGCTGCAAAGCCACGGATGCTGTCTGTGTGTCTATGGCTAGCCGTAACTTGGGAAATTGGCACAGCTTGAATGTCCAGGCTGTGGTGGTTCTATACTTGGCTCGGGAGAAAAGAAACACGTGCAGGAGGCTTTTCTTGAGCCTTTGAACGAAAGGTACGCTCTGTAAAATGCAAACAAACTAGTGGTACATCTTACCAATGATGTATATTACGCTTCCATCTCTGAGTATTGTGAGGAGCCAGGAATGGGATCAGACACAGGCGGTTCATGCTTATGGTCAAATACTTTTATTAAAACAAAAGGGGGTTGGGAAATGCCTTTCTGTCCCTACTTTGAGGTGTTTCTCTGCCTAAACCAGAACTAAGGGTCTGTCCAATGTCAAGATGTCCAAAGCAAACTGTCCTGTGTCCAAAGTACTTTTCCGGCCCTCACATCTAGGAAAACAAACTCTAAGGTGAAAAGGGAAAATTTCTTTGGCCTTTAGTAGTGCACAAATGTTCAAAAAGGAAATGCGTAACTTCAACACAAAAATGTCCTGTCGGACAGATTTCCTTGTTCCAGAGTGTGGTTCCCTGCCCCTGGATTTCTCTTCCTCAAGTTTCTTTTGATCAACCATATAAAGCAACTTGTCCGTTCGTCTGTATCTTACTAGGATACCTGGTGTACTCTCCTGCCAGGGTTTCATTTCTCTTTAAGGTGTTTTCACAGCCATCTTCCTATGTCCGGATATATTCTGATCAGGATTTCCTCAGGTACTGTATACTGCACACTGTTCAACTTGACCATGCCTGGTATGTTTTTCCTACCTGGGCTTTTTCACATAAAGATACTTGCAACTTGTATCTGCTTGATATACTCTCCTGCCAGGGCTTCTCTTATCTGTATATATTCTTATGACTTGAGTTTGCCTGGTATACTCTGCCGCCAGGGATTTCTCACATGTGTATATGCTTGTACCTTCAATGGGCCTGATATACTCTCCAACAGGGCTTTTCCCATGTGTATACCCTTGTAACTTTAATTTGGCGGGTATACTCTCCTGCCAGGGCTTTTTTCATGTGAGCATTGTACACAGTTGCAGACTTCATAGTATTTGTAAGGCGCTCATACATCAAGAAACTGTGTTTCAAAGTGCCCAAAGGGCAACAAGGAGGGAACATTATAATAATAATAATGAAGAGGAAGAAAGAGGCGGTCCTACTAGGCCTTGTGATTATTCAGAACATGCAACTGCAAAGAGAGAGTGTCATGATGCCTACCCTCGGGGACCCAGACCAAGTCCAGCGATCCCGGAGCAGGCATCAAGTTTTCCCAAGCAAGCCCAACAACCCCTGCTAGGGACTATTTGGGTGCAGTCCTGGCGTCTATGGCGCCAGGCTCATATGGAGAGGCAGTCATGGCGCCATAGGCGCCAGGCTCATAGATTAAAACCTACCTGATGCAGACCATGCTGCAAACTTACCTGACGCAGACCATACTGCAAGAGCTCCAAGCCCAAAGAGGCTTGGAAGGGACTACTTTACCTTGGGACTATTTTTTACTCGGGTGGGGCTGGGGAGGAATACTTACCTGGGACTACTTTGGAGGCTATTTAAACCACGCCCGAAGAGCAGCACATGCTTTGCGTTATTCTGCATCCAGCAGCGTAACGCTCACCGTGCCTGCAAGTCTGCATCCAGTCTTTTGCCACGCCCGCCTCGAGTTTGGAGCTCCTAGAAAAAGGGAGAAAGAAGGAGAAAAGGTTAGAACAAGAGCAATACCTTGATCCTTACCTGAATTCGCGATCCATCGTGCCTTCGAGCTGGAAGAAAGAAGTTATTTTATGCACGGCGCCTCGCCTGCTGCAGCGCCGCGCTGAACTCACCAGCCTTCGCAGCATCTTTACATTCAACCGCATCCTCCTGCATGTTCCCGCCGCACTCCGGCACCTAAGGAGAAGACAAGAACAGCAAGGTGAGCCAAGGGAATACACAGAGGAATATTAGATACCCCCTCATAGACTTACCTGATTTTACCACCGGGGATACTATTCCTCTTCACGGGTCGGCGCAGCTTCCACTGCTTCTTCGCCGAACCCCGGCCCTTAAGGGGAAACAAAAGGACAGCAAGGTGAAACAAGGGGACAAACGAGGGGAACCCTCCTCACCACAATAGACTTACCTGATTTTACCGCCGGAGGCATTATTCCCGAGACTTCATACTTTCTCTCAGCGCCTGAATCAGGGAGAAAGCAACAGGTGACATATTGACATTTTATCGAACTGTTGGATAATACCAGTCCTCACCAGAATATTACCGGTTGCCACGAGGAACTCTTCTCTTGGGTCAAGCTGCAACCTGCAAGGAATCGGACAAGAGTGAAAGTCAGGCATTTGAACTCTTACGAACTACATACTTACGGCGTCTTTCTGGGAATCTCGGAGTCAATATTGTTCTGGAACTCACCAATTCCTTCGAGCCAGTGAAGCAACTGGTTATCTATGCGCCCCTGCGCTCAATGCAGGATGGAGAGCTCATCTTTCCAAATCATCAGGTGAGACTATAAGAGGGGACATCAAAGGTGATCAGTGGGGAGAACAGCGGGGTTGGGGGTATTTACGCTCAACTCCACGGGTGGTTAATTCCCTTTCTCCATTTGCAGAAGAATATTCCTACGGGCCAAACAAACAAAGCTAAGTGGGCCAGTCCAGTCCGTCATCTCAGCCCTCCACGTCACCTTGGTGGAGACTGCACCTGTCCAGTTCAGATCGACGCCTCTGTGGGAGCCAGGTGAGCGTAACAAAACGCGAAGCCTACCTACAAATTCCTACCCGGGCGTTATGGATACCTCAGAAACTGACCAATTGGCCCAATTATTAGGGGAACTGAGGGCTGCAGTGCATTCTGCCCGTCAAGAAACCAATGCTCTTAGGAGAGAACTGATTTTGTCAAAGGAGCGAACTGTGACCTTGCTAGGCAACTATTGCAAAGTCAGGCAGGGCAAGAACCCCTACCTGGTTCCGGGGAAATCCAGTTCCTGTGTTATCAAGTAACCCTGTGCAAATAAACCTACCAGGAAATATTCCATTAGCTCCACCTGAACGCTTTGCCGGAGATCCCAAAAGGTTCGCCGTGTTTATGAACCAATGCTGCTTGCACTTTTTATGCAGACCTGGAGCCTTCCCAGACGATCAAGCCAAGGTAGCCTTTGTATTGTCATATCTCAGCGGCAGTGCAGCTTATTGGTCAATTCCACTAGTTACTCAGGATGACCCAATTCTTCGAGATTTTCAGGGCTTTCAAACGAGCATGGAAAGACTATTTGCCCGGCACTCCCAAGGACAGGCCCTGGATAACGAACTTTTGTCCCTACGACAGGGTAACCAGGACCTTCTATCCTACATCGCGACCTTTAATAGATTGATAGTGGAAACTGGGTGGCCTGAGCTAAAAACGAATCACGTTATTTCATCGAGGGCTTCGAGGAGAACTCAAGGATGTCTTGGCTCAAGTCGTGATCCCACCTCAAGACTGCGCTGACTATATAGACATAGTGGTCCAGTTAGATCACAGACTTCAGAACAGAAAGGCTGATCGAGCCAAGTTTGAGAATCGGGTGTTGGTTAAAACCCACGCTAACCCCAAAGGAGTAGATGCTTCAGAACCCTTGCAAATCGGAGGGGTTAAAGGACCCTTAACCCAGAAGGAAAGAGAAAGGAGACGGCAAATGCAATTGGGTCTATATTGTGAAACTCCTGGGCATTTTCTACGGGATTTCCCTGTGAAACCACCTAAGAAGGTGGTAGGAGCTGCTGATAAAAGCCATATGGAGTCAGACTCGGGGAAATGACCACGCCCGACAAGCGTAGAGGTCCGCTTGCCGAGCTTGAAGAAGGATACTCAGACCTCGCATTTCATCATACCAATGGTCTTCGTAGATCCAGGGTAGCCATCGCGTATGCACGCAGTAAGGGCCTACATTGATAGCGGGGCCATAGGAAACTATGTGGACTACGAATTGGCTTCCAGGGTGAATCTACCTCTCTGCCGAAAAACCACCTCAGATGTCATCACCACAGTCGATGGAACTGAAATCGCCTCTGGGCCTGTAACTCATTCCACCGCAGAGATGACACTATTGGGTCAGGATGGGCATCGGGAGACTATTGTGTTTGATCTAATCAAAGCTCCACAGTTCCAAATAATACTGGGGATACCTTGGTTGGAAACACATAATCCTTGTATTGATTGGCGAGAGAAGAGGATAACCTTCCCGGATTGTGCACAAACCTGTTACCCAAAGAAAAATCTGAACGCAGGCCTGGCCACAGTAACCACAGCAGTCATGCAACTACCTCCAGAATACCAAGAATTCCAGGATGTCTTCCAAAAAGATCAGTCAAACACCTTACCTCCTCACAGATCGTATGATTGTCAAATCGATCTCATACCCGGTGCACAACCCCCTTGTAGCAGGATCTATGCCCTTACGGAACCTGAGAACCTTCACCTACGACAATACCTAGACCAGTACCTTGCCAATGGCTTTATTCTCCCATCCAAATCCCCTGCATCTTCAGCTTTGTTCTTCGTGCCAAAAAAGGAAGGTGACCTCAGAACGTGCATAGACTATCGTGCATTGAACCAGATAACTGTTAAGAACCGATACCCATTGCCTCTGATCTCTGAACTACTAGACCAGATGAAGAACGCCTGCATATACACTAAATTAGATCTCCGGGGGGTATATCATCTGGTACGTGTAAAAGAGGGCGATGAATGGAAGACTGCTTTCCGCACTAAGTATGGGTTATTCGAATACCAGGTGATGCCTTTCGGGTTGTGCAATGCACCAGCAGCCTTCCAATACTTCATGAACGATGTCCTTCGTGAGCTCATTGACGTTTGTGTTGTCGTATATATCGATGATATTCTAGTATACTCCTCTTCAGAATCTGACCATGTGAAGCACGTCCGAGCAGTCCTTGAGAAATTGCGCCAGCACAAACTATATGCAAAACTGGAAAAATGCGTTTTTCATGCCACAGAAGTTAAATTCCTTGGGTTTTTCCTGACCCCAAAGGGTGTCCGAATGGACTCACGAAAGGTGGACGCAATCCTTAAGTGGCCATCACCAAATTCAGTTAAAGGAGTACAAAGCATGCTCGGCTTTGCCAATTTCTACCGCAGATTCATCCCAGATTTTTCACATGTCGTACATCCCATCACAGCACTCTTGCGAAAAAATAAACGCTTTATGTGGATTGAAGAGGCTGAAAATGCCTCTTCAATCCACGCGAAATTCACGTCTGCACCTGTATTAAAGCACCCGCGCCCTGAACTTCCATACATAGTGGAAACTGATGCATCCAGTCTAGCCATGGGAGCTGTCCTGTCTCAAAAGGACCCTGAAACTGGTCAGCTTCACCCAGTAGCATTTTGGTCCAGAAAGTTCTCGGCAGCCGAGTTAAACTATGCGGTTACCGACAAGGAGTTATTAGCCATTAAATCCGCCTTCAAGGCTTGGCAGCACTATCTTCTCGGTGCCAGGCATACCATTACTGTGATCACCGATCACCGGAACTTACAGTATTTGAAGACAGCCAAGGCCCAATCGTCACGTCAACTCCGATGGGCATTGTTCTTTGGCGACTTCAATTTCGTGTTTTGTTTATTTTCAAATTTCTTTATTGGCATTTATAATGAGTACAACAGCAGTGTAGCAATGGTTGCTGACTGCGACTTGAAATACAAATGCTTGTATCAGTCAATCATTGAATGAACATATTCAACTTATAACATTTAACAGTAACAAGGGAAGTCTCCTCATGATGGGTGTATAGTTTGTGTGAAGGGTCAGTTTAGGGGGGAGAAGGAAGGAATACAGGAAGGAGGGAAAGAGGATCGGGTCTGTCCAAGCAGTAGTTTATTCGGGTAAAGTTTGATGGACAAACCGGCATGGGGGCAATTTGTTCAAGGGGGTTTGTCATCATTGGAGGGATGGAACAGAGCCCATGTAAGGGCCTTCCAGGCATCTAATGTCTGGCTTGCGTCATCAGGGGAGCTGGCCATGCCGTCCTCCCAAGCTGAAGTCTCTGCCTCAACCCAGCGTAATAGTTCACTGTGCCATACCTGAAACCGTGGGCCACCCGGTCGTTTCCATGCCATGGCTATAGTCCGTTTCGCCAGAATACATGACAGATCCATGAGCTTCACTGTGTGCTTGATCTTGGCCAGTTTAGGGTAAGTCCCCAGAAGACACTCTTTGGGGGTCCATTCGTACCGAATCATACCGGCACTCCTGCAAGTTCGTTCCACTTCAGCCCAGAGCTTTTGAGCCTTGGTGCATTCCCAAAACATGTACATTAGGTCCGCTTCGTCTCTGTTGCACCATGGGCAGTTATGTTGGGGCTGCTCATAAATCTTCGCTATTCTAAGTGGCATTAGGTATGAGCGATATACGTTAAGTTGGATCAACCTGAATCTGGAGTTCCTGGAAACCTCCTTGGGGAACACTAGCGCTCTCTCCCATTCTCCATCAGTTATTTCATGCCCCAGGTCTTTTTCCCATTTAAGCTTCAGAGCGGGGCTGCGGGGATTGGGCCTGTCTATCAGGTGGCTATATATCTGTGACACTGGTCTCCCACCATCTCCCAAACTGTACAGGAGTGTTGCAAAGGGACTGGGCTCGGGTTCTTCGGGCCAAGTATCCCAGTTGGTTCGCGCCAGCTTCCGGATCTTCAGGTACCAGAGAAATTGGCCGGCAGGTATGCCTTCTTCGGATTGTAGTGAGGAGAAGTCTCGGAAGGAGCCCTCGTTGTATAGGTCCCCCCAGGTGTACACTCCCAGTCGTTCCCAGTATCTGATGGTTGCTAGATCGACACTGCTCTGGCACAGGTCAGTGAGGAGCGGAAGATCTGGAGAGTATGCATGATTCAGATGGAGTAGTGATTTAGTTCTATGCCAGATCCGTTTGCCTAGGGTGAGCAAAGAGGGGGCTTGTCCCATGAGATGTTGGGCGACCCAAATGAGTTCGTTCAGCCGAATTGGGGCAACCGGATGTTGCAGGAGTGCCGTCTCAGAAGTGACGTTGTCAGCTAGCCACTTGGTTATGAAGCTGAGCTGGGCTGCCAAATAATATTTCTCCAGATCTGGGAGTTGGATGCTGCCCTGGCTATATGGAAGGGTTAATGTAGATAGTGGCAGTTTGTGTCGGCCTTTCCCCCACAAGAAATCCTTAAGTATCGTCTCTAGTAGCCGGAAGAAGGGAGCTTTGATGTAGTGGAATACATTTTGGAATCCGTAGAGAAACCTTGGGAGGACAATCATCTTAACGATGGATGCTCTTCTCATCATGGACAGGGGAGCCGGGACCAGAACCCTATTGACTTGCGCAGAGGGGGTAGCGCCGCCGCCGTGTTATTCTCGTGCATGAGTTCAGATGTGTGATATACGTTGACTCCTAGGTAGCGGAAAGTAGTGAGGTGCCAGCTCACCCCTAGTAGAGTCAGATCGTCCATGTGTTTGTCTTTCAGGTGACCCAGCGGGAAGAGACTGGATTTATTTCTGCTGAAGTGTATGCCGGATACTTTGGCGAAGTTACCAAGGACCTCCAGTATGGTTGGAACATTCAAATGTGGATCCCTTATATAGAGGAGGACGTCGTCCGCATACAGGGATATTATATGGTCAGTCCTGCCCAGCCGTATGCCGGCATCGAAAAATTGTTTCCGGAAGTAGATAGCAATGGGTTCGAGCCCGAGGATGTAGAGCATGGGGGAAAGTGGGCAGCCCTGTCTCGTGCCCCTTTGTATGTCCCACGCAGCAGAAATGAATCGTCCAGACTTCACCCGTGCTCTCGGTTTGGTATAAAGGACTTCACCCCATCTAATGAATTTCTCTCCGAAGCCGAACTCCCGGAGCACTGTCAGCAGCCACTCCCAAAAGATGGAATCAAACGCCTTTATGGCGTCCAGGGAGAGCAGGGCATAGGATCCTTCCTCTAAGCTGGGATGAGATAAGATGTGCTGGAGCCTGCGTAGGTTGGCCGTGGTGTTACGGTTTGGCACAAAACCATTTTGGTCAGGGGGCACCATGCTTCCTATTACCCTGGAGAGCCGCTTGGCCAAGATCGTGGTAAGGACCTTGACGTCATAGTTAAGCATTGCGAGTGGGCGATAGGAGTCGCAGTCTTCCGGAGGTTTGTTAGGTTTAAGCATTGGTATCACCAGCGTCTCCCGCATACTCTCAGGTAGAATCCCCAGCTCATAAGCCTCTAGAAAAACCTCGTGCAGCAGTGGGGTTAACTCAGGTTCGTAAGTCTTATAGAACTCGGCAGGCAGCCCGTCGCTGCCGGGGGTCTTGCATGTGGCCAGGGAATTAATTGCTTCAGTTACATCTTCCTTAGTGATATCTGCATCAACTGCTTCTTTATGTGCATGCAATAGTTTAGGTAGCCCTATCTCATCCAGGGTATCCAGAATCTCGCTCGGGGGCACCTAAGTGTCAGAGTAGAGCTGAGCATAAAATTGCTTAAAAGTGTCATTGATGCCCTGTTGGGTCTGATGAAGCGTGCCCTCTACATCTTTTAAAGCAATAATTGGGTGCCTGGGGTGTTCCTTCTTACATAACCAGGCCAACAGCCTGCCGGGTTTATCCACCTGGGTGTGGGCCCTGTTGGTCTTAGCGGTATAATCAAACTTAGCTAGTCTGTCCCATGCCTTCCCACATTTAGTTCTAATTTTCTTGAGCTTGTCATCTGCTCGCTGAGGGTCACAGGTATCAGACTCTAGGTGTGTTATTTCAGCTTCCCATCACTCAAGATCAGTTCTTAGGTGCCTCCTGATGCCCCCTGCTTTCGCTATGATTTCTCCGCGCGTGACCACTTTCAGGGCGTCCCAAAATGTGCTCAAATGGTCAACGCTATTTGTGTTTTCGTTTATATAGTTCTCCAGGGATTCCCTGAGATCGTCTCTGAACGCCGGGTCTTTTAGTGCATCAGTGGGCATCCTCCAAGTGGGTATCGGGGATCTAGGCCCTGTGGTGTTCCACTCAATTGTAAGGGGAGAGTGATCGGAGATAGTCCGGCCTAGGTATTGCGACGATTCGATCTGGGGGAGGCTTTCTCGGCCAGTGAAGATGTAATCAATCCTGGTATGGAGGTTATGAGGAGACGAGTAGAAGGAACAGCCCCTATCACTTGGGTGTTGTTCTCGCGAGATGTCCACTAGTTCAAGGCGGTTCAGCATGACATTCAACGCCGTAGTTGATGCTGACGGGCCCCCGGGGGGCGGGCCGGACCTGTCAAGTTCTGGGTTACTGACACAGTTAAAGTCTCCCCCCCCCAGACAAAGAGACCGTTCCTGTAATGTGTGACCTTGGCATACATCCGATCTAGGTGCTCTGGTATGTTGTTGTTGGGGAGGTGTGAGTTAACGATACATATTTCGGTCTGTTCAATGTGGCCCCATAATATCACATACCTTCCTTCCGGGTCTGATTCAACCTTGTTGGGTTGAAAGGGGATCTGGGGACTAATCCATGTAAATACCCCTCTGGTGTATTTGGAGTATGTGGCCCCAAACCCCTGTCCTCCCCAATGCGTCAGGAGCGTCGCAATGGAATCATTTGTGAGGTGGGTTTCTTGTAGGGGGGCCAATCCTATCTTCTTCCTATGGAGGTATGATTTAATCCTATTGCGACGAAGATAGGTACCTAGGCCTCTCACGTTCCAGGTTGCGATCTTGATGCGTGTAGCCATAGCAGTGTGGGGTTAAGTCCGAGTGCCCGTATCCCATTGGCCCAACCTGTTCTTCTGCTGTTTGTGCCCTTTGGGCGTTTCTCCTCATGGGTGATTATTGTTATTGTGCATTCCATTCTCCCCCGTGACCTCAATAGCTGAGTTACTGTAAAAACTGGAGACTTGTCAACGGCTTCAACTTCCACTCGAAAAGGTGGGGTAACAACATATGGTAACTGTAAACTGCCCCCAGCAGCTGTTTCAAGAAGGAAACGCTCGGGGGCTTCCGCCACTCGTTGGCCTATCCAGGTCGTGAGGTGCGGATATGGTGCTAGCAACGTGCCGGCGCCGGTTGCAATGGGGCGGGTCGTGGCGGTGCTTGTGTGTGACTGGCCCAGCTCCCGCTTTAGGGAACACATATTGCCTCCTGCCATGGAGTGTCACCATTGAGATCGGTGTTCTGGTACCATACCTGGGTGCGGTTTTATTCGCGTGGTACGTGGTTTCTGTTCAGTCCTTCCGCCGCTGTGTTGCGCTCGTCACCTTCTGCTAAGTTATTGTGCTCCAGCCACATGTTAGCTGCGGCTGGAGTTTCCATGAAAACTGTTTGTCCTTTATAGAGTATCTTGAGGCGTGAGGGATACAGGAGCATATATTTGAGATCGAGCTTGCGCAATCTCGCTTTAATTGGTATGTATGAGTTCCTAGCTCGCTGCACATTAGGGGTGTAATCGGGATATATGACAATCTTGGAATTGTTTCGCTTAATTTCGCCTCCCTCTCTCGAGAATTTGAGTATCGTTTCTCTGTCCCGGAAATTTAGGATCTTAGCGATCATTGGGTGCGGGTGTGATCCCGGTGGGGGTCTTTTTTGCAGAGAGCGGTGAGCTCTTTCTACTGAGAATCCCTGCGTGAGGTTGCCAGGCCCAACCTCTTGAAGTAGCATAGATTCTACGTATTCTGTTGGGTCGGGTCCCTCCACTCCTTCCGGGATTCCGAGAATGCATATATTGTTGCGGCGAGCTCTCCCCTCCGCCTCCTCAGATCTTGACTCCAGTTGGGCAACTTGCCGTTCAAGCGCACTCACCTTGGTTTTCAATTCTGTGGTGATAGCTGTGGTGTCTTGCAGGCTCCCTTCCATTTCGCCAACCCTATCTGTTAGGTTGCGGGCATCCTGACGTATTAGCTGCATGTCAGCTCTAAATTCATCAATCTTGGTTTCCATAAATGTTTGAAGTGCCGCAATAGTTTGTAGCACCTGAGTGTTTTTAGGGTCATCTTCGGGTGAGGATGGGTCTGTCTGCGTAGTAATTTCGTGCCGAGATTGCAGCTTGGGTCTCGCTCCTGAGAAGTTGTTGCTTTATTCTTGTGTCGTGATGTTGACATTCTGTTCACTATTGCGTGGATCGTTGCAGTGGTTTCTGACCCAGGTCAGCGTGGTGCGAGGTGGCCTTTTGTGATGCACGGTGAGTCGTACCTTGTGTTCCGGTGTTGGTTCACCGTTCTGGCGATGGGCTGCGTGTTGCCTGGGAGCCGACGGTGCTAGTGCCCAATGCTGCTAGGCAGTCCTCGGGGGAGCGCTCTGCTATGGGGCTCGTGCAAACCCGCTGTGTTGTAGAGCACAGAGATGTTCCTCGCTGCTGCCTGGGAAGTGAGGCCCCCCAGGAGGGGAGCTGTCCATTCAAGCAAGAGTCGCACAATGGGCAATATGTTATCAGTGCCCAGGCAGATGTGTCCTCGGGCTGTCTTGGGCGCAATTCAAAAGTGCCTCTGGGCTCCGGTGCCTGTGCGGCTGAGTGCGCGGCCAGGCAGGGAACTCCTCTGCTGCGTACACTCCGTCGCGGTCCCGGAGGCCTATCCGCAGTCCCAATCTTCGCCAGCACAGGGAACGTGCGGATGTAATGAGGTGTGCCTCTGGGCTCCGGCGCCTGTGTGGCTGGGTGCGCGCCCAGGCGGGGAACTCCGCTGCCACGTGTGCTCTGTCGGGGTCTTGGAGGCCTCTCGGCAGCCCCGGTCTCAGTCAGCAGAAGGAGCGTGCGGATGTGATGAGGGGGGGATGTGGGTCCTTGCCCCGTGTGCGCCAGCGCATCGGTGGCCCCGCTCCCGGTGTCCAGGGAAGCGTCCCTGTGTCTCCTTAGTACGTTGGTACCGCTTTGTATATACCAGGTATGCGGTCCGTCAGATCTTGCCATGGTGCGCCCAGTGCGATCTGTTGCGCTCCTCCCAGCAACTCGGCGCCGATGATCCAGAAAGTTGGGCCGCAACAGTGGCCACGAGCGCCTGTTTACCAGTTCGTTTCAGGCCTTCGGCATGGTACAGGCCCTTCCCCCCCGCCAGAGGCTGCGGCTCTGATCAGGCCGCCATTGCAGTGGGACCCCCGGGGCCGATCCGGAGTGCTGTTCCAAGGTATGCGGGCTCCAATTTTTGTCGGAACTCAGTGCGGGAGCTCGGCTCTGCTGCTGGCTCACTCCGTGAGCTCCGGCCACCACTGTACAATCTGGCTATGGTAAGCAGTTCCCGCCGCAGCCACCCGGCTTCTGTGGTTACCGGTGCTGCAGCGTAGAGCACGGGTGTATGCTCACCAGCGCAGCTCAGGCGGCCGACGTGCAGGCAGGCTCCTCGTCTCCAGGGGCTATGGCCCCGCTCAGGCAGACGGCGGAACGGGCACCCGGGCCTGTTCGGCACCGCTGTGTGCAGAATCTCGCCTTCCGTTCTGCGCCGGTGTGAGGCCCCCGCTCCCTATGTTGCATCGGGGGGGGGGAACCGCAGCGAGCCCAGCGCGGTGCAAGTCCTCGGCACTTCAGTTACAGGTGTCCCAAGTGCTTTCTGTGGTCGCGTAGCTTTGGTGGTCTATAGGACCGGGCCGTGGGGTGGGCGCCGGGCCTCCGCTCTCTGGTGCGCCACAGGTCTTTCAATGCGCGAGCAGGCTCCTCCCCCACCAGCAGCTCCCGCTCGGATCAGGCCGCCATCGCCGTAGGTCCCCGGGGACCCTTTAGATATCTCGTTCGGGGCAATGCAGGCTCCGATTTTCGTCGGATTTTCGCTGAGAGGTAGCAGAAATGCTTCTTCTGACTAGGGCTATGATTATTGAAAAGAGTTTTAGTCCATGGCAGGTATAGCAGGATCATTGAAAAGTATCAGGGCGGGAGCTCAGCTTCGCCGCTGCTTCACTCCATGAGCTCCGGCCACGCCCCTCCCTTCGATTTCGTGATAACCTATTGACCTGGTTGTAAGAATGGTAAAGCAGACGCCTTATCTCGAATAGGGATGGGAGAGGCAGAGGTGAACACAGAACCAGTATCTATAATTTCCGAACAAAGGACTCTTGGCATGACTACTCTACAGACAATAGAGGTCATTCAGGTAAAGATCCAGCAACTCTTTGATCCTACATTCCTGCAGGACTGGGTAAAGAAAGGCCCGGACTACTCTGTCACCAATGATCTGCCTTATTACCAAGGGCAGCTATTTCTGCCACACAAGGAACTACAAGAGCTAGTCATTTCCCGTTATGATACCCTAATGGAAGGGCACCCAGGTATTGCAAAAACTGAAGGTAAAATTAAAAGACAATTCTAGTGGCCTACCTGGCGAAAGGATATTAAATCATTTGTGATGTCTTGTTGCATTTGTGCCCAAAACAAAAGTCAAAAGAAAAAATCAGCTGGTCTCTTACAACCTTTAGACATTCCCCCTACACCATGGCACACCTTATCATTAGATTTTATTACTGATCTACCCCATGCAACGGATTTAACACCATTCTAGTTATTGTGGATCTTTTTTCCAAGATGACCCACTTTATTCCTTTAAAGGGGTTACCTTCAGCTTCAATCCTGGCCAAGGAGTTCCTCGAAAACATTGTTCGCATACACGGATTTCCGTCCATATTGGTCTCTGACCGGGGCAGTCAATTCATTTCACATTTTTGGAAAAAATGCTATCAATTGGCTCAAATTGATGTGAGGTTATCGACCAGACCGATGGTCAATGGAGAGGACCAACCAGACTATCGAACAATACCTGCGTTGTATGCTACATCAGACAGAGTAATTGGAAAGACATTCTTTGGATCGCCGAATGTGCGTACAATAATTCAGTACACTCTGGAACTGGACAAAGCCCCTTTTATACCTTTATATTTGCACCACCCTCGAACCTCAGACCTTGACTCTCCCCAACACTTGGAAATGCCCGCAGTGGACCATCTGCACGCTACGATTACACAAGCCTTTAAGGAAGCAACTACACATTTAAAACCGGCGAAAGAAAAATACAAGAAAGATGCTGATCGGCATAGAAGTGATACTCCAAAATACCAGATAGGGGACCAAGTATGGTTAGCCACAAAACATATACCTCTAAAGGGAACACGGATCTTTAACCCCAGATATTTGGGACCTTACTCTATTAAGGCCATTATCATCCCGGTGGCTGTCAAGTTGGACTTACCTGCTAATATGCAAATTCACCCCGTCTTTCATGTGTCACTTTTGAAGCCAGTGCAACCAGGGACAAGATTAACCAAGCCACCAGACCCCATCCTTGTAGACGGAGAACCCAAATTTGAAGTTAAGAACATCCTGGACTCCAAGCTGATAAAGTCAAAACTTTTTTATTTAATCGACTGGAAAGGTTACGGACCACAGGAAAGGTCATGGGAACCTAGCGACCATGTTCATGCACCTCAATTGGTGAAAAAATTCCACCGAAATTTCCCAGACAAACCGAAACCACAGGGAAGAACGACTTTAGGAGGGGCCTTGGGGGGGAGGGGCTATTTGGGTGCAGTCCTGGCGTCTATGGCGCCAGGCTCATATGGAGAGCCAGTCCTGGCGCCATAGGCGCCAGGCTCATAGATTAAAACATACCTGATTCAGACCATGCTGCAAACTTACCTGACGCAGACCATGCTGCAAGAGCTCCAAGCCCAAAGATGCTTGGAAGGGACTACTTTACCTTGGGACTATTTTTTTTACTCGGTTGGGGCTGGGGAGGAATACTTACCTGGGACTACTTTGGAGGCTATTTAAACCACGCCCGAAGAGCAGCACACGCTTCGCGTTATTCTGCATCCAGCAGCGTAACGCTCACCGTGCCTGCAAGTCTGCATCCAGTCTTCTGCCACGCCCGCCTTGAGTTTGGAGCTCCTAGAAAAAGGGAGAAAGAAGGAGAAAAGGTTAGAACAAGAGCAATACCTTGATCCTTACTTGAATTCCCGATCCACCGCGCCTTTGAGCTGGAAGAAAGAAGTTATTTTATGCACGGCGCCTCGCCTGCTGCAGCGCCGCGCTGAACTCACCGGCCTTCGCAGCATCTTCACATCCTACGCATCCTCCTGCATGTTCCTGCCGCACTCCGGCACCTAAGGAGAAGACAAGAACAGCAAGGTGAGTCAAGGGAATACATAGAGGAATATTAGATACCCCCTCATAGACTTACCTGATTTTACCACCGGGGGCACTATTCCTCTTCACGGGTCGGCGCAGCTTCCACTGCATCTTCGCCGAACCCCGGCCCCTAAGGGGAAACAAAAGGACAGCAAGGTGAAACAAGGGGACAAACAAGGGGAACCCTCCTCACCACAATAGACTTACCTGATTTTACCGCTGGAGGCATTATTACTGAGACTTCATACTTTCTCTCAGCGCCTGAATCAGGGAGAAAGCAACAGGTGACATATTGACATTATTTTATCGAACTGTTGGATAATACAAGTCCTTACCAGAATATTACCGGTTGCCACGAGGAACTCTTCTCTAGGGTCAAGCTGCAACCTGCAAGGAATCGTACAAGAGTGAAAGTCAGGCATTTGAACTCTTACGAACTACATACTTACGGCGTCTTGCTGGGAATCTCAGAGTCAATATTGTTCTGGAACTCACCAATTCCTTCGAGCCAGTGAAGCAACTGGTTATCTACGCGCCCCTGCGCTCAATGCAGGATGGAGAGCTCATCTTTCCAAATCATCAGGTGAGACTATAAGAGGGGACATCAAAGGTGATCAGTGGGGAGAACAGCGGGGGTGGGGGTATTTACGCTCAACTCCACGGGTGGTTAATTCCCTTTCTCCATTTGCAGAAGAATATTCCTACGGGCCAAACAAACGAAGCTAAGTGGGCCAGTCCAGTCCGTCATCTCGGCCCTCCACGTCACCTTGGTGGAGACTGCAGCTGTCCAGTTCAGATCGACCTCTCTGTGGGAGCCAGGTGAGCGTAACCGAGAGAAGGGACGAGGGAGGGGGTTAGTGCTAGGAGTTCCACGGAGGAAAGTGCTAGGGAGTAAGTTGCAAGCAACTGTTAAGTGCCTGGCAGAGATCACTTGGTAAGAGTGGCCCACTGCCAAAAGTGCAGGCCTGTGAGACAGCACAGGCCAGTGTTCACCCAAAGGCAAGTGCTGGGAGTGGGCGGAGGCTGAATATGATTGGGGAAAAGACCAGGACCCAGAAGGACACATAAGTGCCCTGGTCACGAATCTCAGCGACTGTGGGGTTTAGCAAGAGGGGGGGGGAGTCAGAGTCTGAAGTGGGAGGAGAAGGGGGATGCAAGCGGATGCAAAAGCAGCAGCTGACACTCATTTCATCAGGCAGATGTCCATGACCGAGGTTGGCAGAGCTGGGGGAGGGGCGGTCAGAGGGCAGATAGGACCCAAGTGAGAGGAGAGGAGTGAGTGGTCTGACCAGGAGAGTGAGGTGGTGAGTGGGATGAGAGCAAAACACCTGTGTGGATCAAGGCATTAAGAGTGTGTCCAGCCGAGTGGGTAGGACTAGAGGGGAGAAAGGAGAGGGAGAGGGAGAGCGAGGTGCAGAGGTCATGGAAGGAAGTGGACACTGTGATTGACAAGTCAAGGTGGATGTTGAAGTCATCTAGGAGAAGGAGTTTAGAGGTAGATGCGAGGAGTGAGGAGGAGAAATCGGCCCATTCTGAGATGAACAGGGTGATAGAGCCAGGTGGCCTGTAGATGCTGGCAATGGTCAGGGAGGGAGGGGGGAGAAATGACCAGCTTGCAGACCAGGCTCTCGAAAGAGGAATATGGCTGGGTGGGTATGAGGGAAAAAGGTACCCACATAGGAAAGATCAGTGCAACTCCACTGCCTGCACAGTGAGGGAGAGGCTTGGAGATGATCTTGTAACCATCAGGGAGAAGGGAGTCAAAAGCAGTGACTGAGCTGACATTGAACCACATCTCGGTAAGAGCAAGGATATCGAGGTCAAGGTCTTCAAGGAGGACGCAGATGTCAGCAAAATGTTTGATAGCAGAGCAATCATTAAGCGTGGCTAAATGCAGCAGGTCACTGCCTTTGAAGGTTTTCCGAAGAAGGGTACAGGGGCATGTACACCAGTTGGAGTAGGGGGGACAGAAGGAGAGGAAGAAGGTGTAGCAAGGAAGTTGATGAGGGACGGCAAGTGCCGGTCGAAGAGGAGAAGGTTGGGTTGAGGACCCTGAGCCACGATAGTGCCATTGCGATAGACCTTAATGATACACCTGGATGATGAGAAGCCTGCTAAGAGTACTTCCCATCTAGTGCCACCATTAATGGGTGAAGATGTGAGAGGAGAGAGAGTAGAGATAAGATGAGTCCAAGGATCTGGAGAGAGGACAGAAAAGAGGATATCAGTGACAATCTGTCTGGAAGTTGTGTTGACGTAGGTGTCTGCAATGGGTAGACTGGGGTTAGTGGTTACGATATCTTTTTTTTCTAAACTTTTTCCTTCCAGACTTCATGAGAGAAGAAGGATAGATGATAGTATATCAGTCAGAATAGATAGGGGAGATGGTGAGTGCCATAGGGGTGGCGGAGAGATAAGGATGGAAGATGGAAGGAGAGACTGCACAGCACGAACACAAACTCAGCAGGCGGCCTAGTAGCCGAAAAGTGAGAAAAACAGATCCAATAGAAACACTTGAGTACCAAAAATGGGGATGTAGAGTTGTTAAAACACACCAGGATTCGAATTTACCAGAAAGCACAGAAATGCAATGCAAAATGGGGGTGACAAGTTGTTAAAAATACACCAGGATTCAAATTTACCAAAAAGAACAGACACGTACTAAAGAGAAGGGATATAGTAAGGCATAGAAAGGCAGAATGCCATAGGCACACATAGACCCTCGTTACGATACTGGCACTAAACCATGGTGCTATTAGCACCATGGTTGGTGCCAGTATCGTAACGAGTCCGCCAATGTTCAATGGGGAATTACCACCCCATTCCAAGGTCGGCGGGGCGGTAATTCCCCATTGAACATTGGCCCTTCCCCATTCCGATTTTTGCCCCATAGGGCTCAATGGGACTGGGGAAGGCAGTAAGTACGGCACCGCAAATTGCGATACCGTACTTACCTCGAGAGTCCCTTTGCGGGTCCCTACTTTAACAGCTCGTCTAGACCAGCCGTTCAGGTCGGGTCCCGCAAAGGGATCTCGTAGTAAGGCGCTAAGGGTTTAACGGCGCCGCAGCCTTTTACGGTGCTGTTAAACACTTACCGCCAGGGTCCTAATGAGGGCCATAGATTCAACAGTTTTGTGAGTTAGTGAAAATGCATAACAATGTCCAGGACATGACTCGCATGCATTCTTATTGGGAGTACATTCTGGCCAGCAGTCGTGGGGACCCCCTACCACGCCATCATCTCTGTTCAATCCACCCAGATTGGCTGTGTCGTATTCCCACCAGTGTTTTCAAGTGGAAAAATGCCAACTTCTATGTGCCTGGATGCTGTTTCTCACATGCAGGCCTCTCCAAGCGCCTGCACGCAAGTGCCAGCCTAGGACAACAAGGATCTACCCATCTTCTGTCTGCGCAATTCAATGGGCCTACTCTCAGTGAATCTGGGCTTTAGCATGCGCTCCGTGCTATGGGTTCCGCCATACTGCGGTACACATCAGGGCTCTGTGAGGTTTCCCTACTGCGGATCACACTGGACGCCACTTCCATACCGGCTTACCGCTTCTCCGCTCCATGACATGCGGCTTACAACCCGCTGTCTCGCTGGGTTCACCACTGCATCTTTGGTACAGAAAACGCCAACTCTCTGATGCCGCACACCCTCATCTGGAGCCCACGATCGCGCTCCCCTTTCTTCGCTTGCCCGCGAACCTCAGGCATTGCACCGGTGATGATTCTTTCGGATCCTTTGCAGCAATCTGCTCCACCGCCAAAAAGCAGACCGCTGCAGCTCACGCTCATGACTTCCGATCTGCCCCCACTCACATTAAAGGAAGAACATTAGATTGGATCCTCTCGCTCAATACTACTATTAGCATTGACTCAATCTCACCTTTAGACTGGGCGGACCACCACAATATCAAGTTCACCCTCATCTCCAATGAACCTCCTCCTATCAAATCTAAAGTAACTGACACCTACGAAACTAAAAATCTTCGCAAGCTTACACCTGAGAATCTTATCCCCATGCTTAGTAAAGCCTTAGATTCCAGGTCGATTTCCAGTGACAACCCCTGCTATCTAGAAGACACTTACCATAACTGTCTCACCTCTCCAGTCAATGCCGTAGCCCCTCTAACTACAAAAACAATACGCATTGACAAACGCTTGTGCTTTTGGTTCAATGATGACCTAGTTATACTCAGGATAACTAAACGTACCACTGAACATGGCCACAAAAAACACCCCACCACAGACTCTGGAGAAGCCTTCCTGGCGGCGAATAAAATCTATAAAACAGCTATCATCACTCACAAAGCTAATGCCTATAATGCTCCGATCAGTAACGTTGCATCTGATTCTAAAGAGTTGTTTTCGATCCTGTGAGAACTGGAAAAATCCCTCCCCGGCTACCAATACTACTATTTCTAGCAAAGAGTGGTGCACCACTATTCAAGATGCCTTAGCCGCTAAGATTGATCTTCTACAAAACAAAATTACAACTAAAAGGCAACTACTAGCCGACAAATCCTCCACTGATAACCACATCTGGAATTCTAATGTGAACACCAACCCCCTTTTCTTCTTCACCCCTGTCTCCCAAGAAGTAGTGCTTGACACTATATCCAAACTCAAAGCCTCAAATTGCAAAGGAGACTCCGTCCCAGCGCAAGTAGTCAAATCATGCGCCCATACCCTCACACCTATCATAACCAATTTTCTTAATACTTCTTTTAATGCCAAACTGGTCCCAGCCAGCATTAAAGAAGCCTGCGTTACACCCTACTAAAAAAACCTACTCTAGATCCTACTGTGCCCACTAATTACCGGCCAATAACGACAGTCCCGTTTTTGCTTAAAATCCTCGACAAAATTGCATACAATCATGTCCAAGCTCATCTGGAACATAACCAGCTCCTTGGCACTAGACAATCCGACTTCAGGCCCAATCACAGCACGGAAACGGCTCTTCTTACCTGAAAATCCAGATGGATACCATCAGGGACACAGGAAAACTCTGCATTCTACTCTTATTGGACCGATCCGCAGCATTCAACCTTGTGGATCACAATAAACTGTGCTCCACGGTAGCCAAAAATTTCAACTTCTCTACTGATGCCACCATGTGGATTAAATCTTTCCTAGCTGAACGAACCTCCAGAGTTTCCATAGGCAAAGACGCTGCAGACCCCATCCCAGTCCCCACTGGAGTACCCCAAGGCTTGTGCCTCTCACCCACCCTCTATAACACAAACACAAAATCCTCTTCTGAGCTCTAGACGACATGGGTGTCATCTATACGAACTTTGCAGATGACGCCCAGATCCTTATTCCACTCTTAGGGAACTACACCCAAGATACTCTGACTATTAACAAAATCTATGCCATAATTCAAAACTGGATGGCACTTAATAGTCTCTGCCTCAACGATGAGCAGGGCTGTCAGAAGATGTGGTGATGCCCGGGGCAAAACATTTGGTGAGGCCCCCTTACAATTTTTTGCACTCGGCCAGCGGCGGCACATCCACAAACAGAAGACTCGAGAAATCTACCCTTGAGTTTGTGTGCAGGATCCCAAATATGGTGTATTAATACAACTCCAAATCAACTACAGCAAAGTTAGATTTCTCTACTGAAGAAAGGTTCATGCCAGACTAACTTTTTTATCATATGAATAAATATATGTAAGATGGCATGAGCTCTCCACTGCGCCACCTCCAATTCTCTGAGGGTCAGTCACTTTTCCAAGCAAAGAGTTGAGGGCAGATCTTTCTTCGGCTGGGGCCTCCCTCTGGAAACAGCCTCCCTGCCTCGCTGAAACTTGAGGAGAACCATCTTCGGTTCCGGAAGCACCTCAAGACCTGTCTCTTTGCTTCTGCCTTCTCTCTTCCTCTCCCTTGCTGATCACCTGCCTGATCCATGCACTGGTCACCTGGTCAAGCTCTGAATTTGGGCCCAGGTCCCTGCCTGTCCTGTTGCAATCCTGCACTGCCTCTTGGCTCCCCTGCACTTGTGGTCTGTATCTGTAACCCTACAGTCCCCGCTCTTGCTCTTATTCTCCATCCGTTGGCTGCACTTATGAGTACCCACACTTGCCACCTGTTGGCTGCACTCTTGTTTCTCCTTTGTTACTGCACTTCTGCATCCTACACCACCCTCGGCACTTCTCCCCTCCCCCTTCCCTGCTCTTACGCGATCTGAATGACACAAGGCCTAGTAACATCTGTGTTTTGACCTACTCTTTTCTTTCTCCCTCCTTGCCTTGTCGCGCCTAGAAACACTTGTGTACAGGCACGTTATAAATGCCATATCATATTATTAAGGAGCACCCTGCCCCCGTGTGCGCATTAAAACACACATCATACACAGTGACAAATGATGTACAGTGGAGGCAGGCACATTTCTGAACTTAAGAGGCTTAAATGTGTGTGCCAATTAGGCAGGATCAACAGAGCACAGTGAGGGAGCCCAAACCAAACAAGGGTTGCTTGAGGGGGGTTCTCACTCCCAAGAAAATGTTTGAAACATTGGGTTAAAAGTATGCATTTTACAGCACTTTCTTTGCAAAATTGGGTAGAAATCCATACAGTTTGCAATTGGTTTTGTATGGAAGCACATGGAAATTCCCAATAGTTGCAAATCACAAATTGTGCATAGGAACATTTTCCAATACATTTCATGCCACCGTTCCATGCGAGATATGCTAGTATAAAAATATATTCATGTTGGTTGTTCTAATTATGTTGATGCAGGCTGCATCAATATATGCCATTATTACCATGCACGGACTCCCAGCCAGTAAAAATGCCATGCCACAGAAAGTATATCCAGGCTGATTGTGTACCATAAGTGTTATTACTGGTTAGATTGGCCTACTTTCAATGTGGGCCAATTTAGCCAAGTAGTATGTTTGCTTTAACCTTCATGCATAGTCCTGTCCATCAAGGGTCAAGCAAAAAGAGCACTGGCAATGCTAACAGTATAGGCATTTGTGTAGGCATGGGAAAGGCACTTCTGTATTGGTATTAGCTGGCCATTGATAGTGCCAGTGCAAAATGGTTTGAGTACCTGAGCAGCTGATAGCAGTGCCTGGTAAATGCCTAATACTTATACACAAGCCAAAACTGTTGTCTTTGCCAATGCGTATTTTTAAAATAACTTCAGTGAAAGACACGCAGGGTGTTTTTAAATTGAGTGGCCAAAGGCAGACCTGATTAAGACATTTTTATTACACCAGTTACGTCTTTACAACTCCAATGAAGTCATGAATTCTCAGAAGACTCCTTTGAGGAAACACTTGCAGGCACATCGAGGGGAACGTTTGATTGCAAGGCATGTTTAAAGCTAGCTCAAAGAGTTCCAGTGAGGAGGTGTTTTGGGTGGTGAAGGCACCTGCATTCATATCCATACATTTTTAGGTAATTGAAATCGTGATGTGGGGTTAGCACTTGCAGGCTAGGGGAGTGATTAGAAGGGAAGTGGTGACATGAGATATCTCATTCTCAAGCAGTCCTTAAGTGTGACGTTTCAGAAATGAAGGCAAGAGGTAGCTGCTTGTAACATTGAAGCTTCACCAGAATAGTCTCATTCGAAATGTGGGAAGATGTTAGGTGCCCCCACACAAGGAATTTTGCCCCTTCCTCACAGCCTCTGATGTTAGCGCGTCTCCCAACATTTGAAGTGTTAGTCCCCTTTCCCCCTGACATTTTAGCCTAGGTGCACCTCTGATGCCATGAACCCACCCCTTAATGAAGTGGCCCCCAGGGCGGTTACATTTAGGGGTGGTGCTGAACACACACTCACAAAAAACACTTTCACCCATGCATTCATCCACCAGTTACACAACTCCATACATGCATGTATACATAAAACCAAACGCAGCATTGACACAAAGACCAACATGCACACATGCATTCATAAATACACATATACATACTAATTTAATTTAAATACACATATACACTTTTAATTTAAAATATAAAACACTT
Source organism: Ambystoma mexicanum (assembly GCF_040938575.1). Lineage (NCBI taxonomy): Eukaryota > Metazoa > Chordata > Amphibia > Caudata > Ambystomatidae > Ambystoma > Ambystoma mexicanum. Next base: position 154,559,020 of record NC_090941.1, on the reverse strand, counting down.
ACCTTACCTCTTTGCACCCTTAAAAAGCATCCACACAGCCGACACGTAGACATGCTGCCTGACAAGAGAGAACTCCTCTCCCATCAGTCAGCATGAGCATGCTGACAACATGAACACACCGGCTGACAGGAGAGGAGTCCTCTCCTATCAGTCAGCGTGGTAATGCTGAGCAACGTGAACACACTGACTGACAAGAGAGAACTCCTCTGCCATCAGTCAGCATATTCACGCTGACAACATGAACACACTGACTGACAGGAGAGGAGCCCTCTCCTGTCAGTCAGCGTGGTCATGCTGAGCAACGTGAACACACTGACTGACAAGAGAGAACTCCTCTCCCATCAGTCAGCGTGGTCACGCTGAGCAACGTGAACACACAGACAAGAGAGAACTCCTCTCCCATCAGTCAGCGTGATCACGCTGACAACATGAACACACTGATTGACAAGAGAGAACTCCTCTCCTCTCAGTCAGCGTGGTCATGCTGAGCAACGTGATCACACTGATTGACAAGAGAGAACTCCTCTCCCATCAGTCAGTGTGGTCACGCTGAGCAACATGAACACATTGACTGACAGGAGAGGAGTCCTCTCTTGTCATTCAGCATGTCCACGTTGTCAGCTGAATGACGGGAGGCAGCAGAGCCCACTTCTGAGCCCTGCTGTCTCCCATTATTTTGCTGTTTGTTGCGGAGCCAAACGGCTTCACAAGAAACAGAAAAATCGTTGCAGGGGCAGCACAGTCCCCCGTGTGAATAAAGGACACGGGAGACTGTGCTGCCTTCCACTTAGGAGAGGGGACTGCGAGGCCCCCAGCAAGCGCGAGGTCCGTGGCAGTTTGCTCCCACCTGCCCCCCACTCGTGACGGCCCTGATGATGAGAAGGCAGAGATTCTCATTGTGGGCTCCCAGTCTAAAATATGTGGTCTCCACCCAGACTACTCTTCCATTAACATTGACGGCACAATGATACCAGTACTGAAGCAAGTAAAAACCTTAGGAGTCTAATTCTATGCGAACCTTACAATGACTAAACACATTAGCAATCTCTCATCATCCACCTCTTACACTGCCAAACTAATTGCCCTAAGCTGCCAGTTCTTGACCCCCACAAATTGCATCACACTGGCCAGGGCTTTGATCCTCTCAAGACTTGACTATTGCAGTGTGTTGCTACACGTTACACCTATTGCCAATCTAAAATAAAACTACAACTAATTCAAAATAAGGCCTTAGGGCTGCCTTAGGAATAAGAAAATCTGATCATATATCCAAAACCAGAAGAGATGCTCACTGGCTTCCTATCGAAGTGAGAGTCCTCTTCAAAACTCTATGCATCAACTTCAAGTGCCACCATAAAAAAGCCCCTATCTACTTGAATAATGTTATAACCAGAAAAGAATCCACAAGAACCCTAAGATGTAATAACAACCTACTCTTAGCAACGCCTCGCTTTAGAGACACTAGAGCAGGGGCTAGTAGCTTCCAATACCTAGCCCCTAAACACTGGAACTCCTTTCCATTCAGCATCAAAAAAGAGGATTCCTTCACAAGCTTTAAAAAACGGTTAAAGAACTTGGTTATTTAACCAATACTAAGAAAGCCACTACCTTGAATTTGTAAATAATCACTGCATCTGTGTTGTACTAGTGTCTTGTTGTAAATACTTTGTATGCTTGTAACCACGCTGTAATTGTCTTTCAACTAATGTTTTTAACAAGCTGTCTGTAACCTTGCCGTGATACCCAAGGGTCTGGGTGTGTAATAAATGTAATAAATAAATATAACCATTATATTGGTGCCAGATCAACGACCCAGTTTTCTTCTGGTGTTCCAACACCAATCCAAGCATCAGCCCCACCTACGTTGCACACAGACTGCCCGCCAAGGTCAGCCAGGAATGTAGCCAAGACACTGGTTGCTTCCCCTCTCACTGCGACCACCAGCCAGGGCTCCCCGATGTTTTCCCAAAGTGGCTCGCTGCTTATATCTGCATTGTCCTGTCTTGAATCCCCATGGTATGCTATCCTGTCAGGGTTTCTCTTATAGTTGTGCTGCATACGCTCACAAACCTGATAATCTATTATATTTCAGCATATCTGCATCTAAAGTGTATGGGTCTTCCCTTATGCTTTGTCACAATGTTCATCATGGGACTACCAAGGGGTCTATTGCTTTCCCCCAGTCCTTTTTAAACTTTCAGGTGCTTTTCTCTGTGTTTCATCCCTTTCACACTGGGCTTACCAATGCTAGGAGCTGCCCCTGGTTCTCCGTCGCTTCTTCCAGCATACCAACCCTTCTACAATGGGCTCATAGGCTGTGCGACTTCCTTCTGGCTCTCTGGCTTCCTTAATCTTTGAGTGCGGGACCCCAACTCGCTTGTTGCCTGGTAAACCTTTAGTCTCTTAATGTTCACAAGGCTTTTCGACCACTCTTGTGGCCTCTCTAGGCTTCTCCTCTGGTAAGCCTGGCGTTAGCATTAAGCAGCCCAGTGTCCCAATGTTTGTCCCTTGTGCTCGCCGTTATTTGGTAATTGCTTCGGTGTCCCTCATGCTGCCGGTTGTTGCGATTGTTGTTAGGCAGCTCCCCAGGAGAGCGTCTTGCTTCTGCTTCCTCTCAACTTCGGTCTTCAGCGTCCCCTGCCAGCCGCACGCTGCTGCTGATGCTTCCTCTGCAGACCTCTGCCTTTCCGGCACTCGGGGATCAACGTTTCCCTGAGCCGTCCCAACTTGCGTGATCATGCACCTTTCCTTCACCGCTCGTCGGTCTCTTCCGCAGTTCAGCTTTCTGTGGGAAGCCAACAGGTGCTGACTGCTTGCCTCACATACATTCCTGCAGTCAGGTACTCCATGCTCTCCAGCACCACCTGTTGCAAAATGAAACATCCCAGCAATATGTGTCGTCTTCAAACAACTAGAGCTCTGCGTGGAACTCTGCGCTCTGTAATTCCTCATACCTCTATTCTTCTTCCTTGTCTCAGTGCTTTCAGAGGATTTATATGAATGGAGTGAATAGTTAGCTCTTGTCATTTTATTCTTAATGTATTGTGCGATATTATCAGTAAGATTTGTATGTTTTGGAGGGGGTTTACCACAAACGCCATCAGGGCATGTGGTATGGAGGGAATATTGGAGGTGGAGTTGGCAAATGGTTGAGGGAGAGTATTACAAAAGACCATCAGGGCCTGGGGAGGAGAAGGAACATCCCTAAAAGGAAAGAGGTGGGTGTGTCTTATTCCAATGATGCTGTGTCCTCTCCCCTAGTATCACCACCCTCCATGTGTTTCTCCCTTAGATAACCGCCTTCAAGGTTTGTATAAGAAAGCCTCTGCCCTACCCTGGCCACATAAGGGACGGTTGCCTCAGGAAAAGGAGTGATGACATTGTTGGATTCGTCACAGTATGCAGTGGCGGGTTAGAAGAACATGGACTCTTAGATGATGTGATGCACAGTATTTTCCCTATCACTTTGGGTGTTCCCTGCCTATATTACTAACTAAGGTGCTAGTTCGTTAGTTGTGAATATCAAAATCAACGAGTCCTCTGTACAAACCTATCCTATCTGGCCCTACCACTAAGAAAATATACTTAAATCAGGAGAACTGCTCCCTTCTCCTGAGGGTATTCCTAGTACCAATATGTGTGTTGTTTATTAGTATTTTATTCGCAAATAGTCACTTCTGACTTCATGGATCAGTCTCTTTAGTTCATCAACTGCATTGTTAAATCTTTCTTTCTTCTTAGGAATCCCTTTCGGGACTTTCTTATAGGATTTGTATCTCTCGCCGTGGCTGTTTGTGCATCTTGTGAAAGTGTCATTGTTCTGGTGGGTCTTCCCTCCTGGCCAATTGTATATTCCTTTCATTTGGGCTATTTTTCTTGATAAATAGTCCTATTGCCTAGTTCTCTGAAACTCAGGTTCAAATTTTGTTCTCTCTCTCAAATTGCTTTATCTTATATAAGGTATTTGGTTACTTTCCCCTTTACCCAGGGTATTTCCTCCCACTGTTTTTCTCTAACATCAATAGGATTTACATTCATTTGTTTCCATTTGAACTCTGTTTCATATTCTGCACTGAGACAAGTTATTTGTGCAGTATAGTGATCCCCTCAGTGCCTCCGGTCCTTCCCGTTATCTTTGTTTGTGACGGGGGACGTCATCAGGAGCTTTCTCAGTGTGGCATCACAGACCGCTGTTTGTTTCATTTAGCTGCCATCTCTCTCTCCACCTTCACTTGGTTCTCTGTAGTGTCTCGGTATTTCACTTTGTGACTAGACACCTAGTGGCTTGCTTCTTGCGGTGGTATCATCGATAGTTTATGGATAGACTATACACCACGACTTTGCATTTGTGGTCTCGCCTGCTCTTGCATTGCTGGTTTCTCTCTGTTCGTGTTTGCAGTATCACAGGCATCCCGCAGTGCATTCTCAGGCGAGTTCAAAACTTGCAGGCATCAGGGTTTCCGTCTTCCCCAGGTATGATGAAGCATGGGGTATCCCCAAACCTATGTATATCCTCATCTCTCTCTTCTTGTTGCCTTTTCACAGAGGACTCATTAATCACCCAACTCATCCCAGTAAATTGGCCATTTTTATTTAAAGGGATATGCTCGTTTTCCATAAGATAATGGCACCAGTGTTGTGTTTCTTCTTCCCAATTTTAATTTTTTGTATCTTCTGGTCCTTTTTGAGCATCCCATATAAGCTGCAATGTTTCCAGCTTTAGGGAGTTTCTCATGGGAATGGGAGTCCTTGTCCCCTATCTCCCTTTCTGGTCAGGTTAAACTTGCCTCTACCCAAAGGGTGGGTATTGTGCTGTGGGCTCACCTCCCTAGCCTCACACGGGGGGGGTTTCCCTTTGGGAAGAAGGGACGAATTCCCTCAACTCGTCACATACCTTTCCCCTTATCTCTGTTGCTTCCACTTTTGGATTCATTGGAATGTGGCTTAAGAAATCGACCTTCCCTTGTTCTTGTCCTTTCCGAAGTTCAACTGAAACACAAATGGGTTGCAAGTCCAGGAACCATCGCATTACTCTAGCATCAGTATCTTTTCGCAGACTCATCCAGGTCAGGGGAGAGTGGTCCGTGGTTAACGTGAATTTTACGCCAGTTAGATTATATCGTAAGTGGGTGACAGCCCATTTTATGGGTAAGGCTTCCAATTCCACAAGTTTGTACCCTGGGGAACAGTTATTGAATTGTGTACAATATGGGTTCTTCAATCTCATCATATTCCTGGGAGAGAACAGCGCCACGCCAAACCTTGGAGGCTTCAGTTTGTAACAAGAATTCTTTGTTAAAGTCTGACATCTAAAGGATGGGATTGCTGCAAATGATATTTTTAAGCCCCATGAAACTCTCTTCATATTCCTTACTCCAGAGTAGCCTATGTGGTTGGGCATTTTTCAATGTAATAGTTTGAGATAAATCACCTGTAGTAACCCGTCAACCCCAAGTAGGCACAAAGTTCTCTTTTCGGTCTTGCGAGTAGGTGTTTTTAAATACACCTTAACTTTTTTCAATTTGGAGTTGAATTAGGCCGTTTCCTACAACAAAACCAAAATATTTTACTGCTGACTGGCCCAGATAAAATTTTCTTGGGTTGGGTCTGAGGCCTGCTTGTCTAAGGGCTCGGATGATCGCATATAGCGGGTGAAAATGTTCTGGCCATACATGACCGTGGACCGTAATGTCATCTATGTAAGCTGCACAGAATATGGTTTCAGTAGTCTGTGCATTAACCGCTGAAATGAGGCTGGGGCCCTATGAAGGCCGAAGGCCAAGACCTTGAAATGAAATAGGTCCTGGGATGTCAAAAAGGAATTTATTTTCTCCATTAGCCGGATCCAAATGTACTTGCCAATATACTTTTGTTACAGCCAACATGGATATATATTTAGCTGTGCCCAATTTTTCTATGAATTAATCAATCTCGATCCTCGGCATCTGATTATTATTGCATAATGAGATTTAATTACATTTCCTGAAGTCAATGCAAAAATACCAGAACTGATCAGGTTTTGCTACTAGAACTATAGTGGCTCTCCAGGGACTTTCTGATGGTTCAATTATATTTGCCCCAAGCATGCCCTCTATTGTTCAAACACCTTTTTCAGGCTTCAGGAATTCTGTAAGGCCTAAGATTTATGGTTTTCCCCACAGGTGTCCTAATAAAATGACAGAAGTTGGTAACTCTCCCGGTTGCTCAGAGAATACATCAGGAAACTGGTCTAACTAATCTTTGATATCGGACTGCTGTGATTTTGATAACTCTGGGAAACTCGAGGTGTTTCCCTCATCTGCATTATTAAGGAGAGCCGCCATGGTGACAGTGATGTTCTCACTATTATCTACCTTCCTCTTCTTAAGCAGGTTTACTTGATAGACTAGCGTCTTCTGACATATGTCTGGTTGGGAGATGAGGTAGTTTAATGTACCCTTCGGTTCCAGAACTATATAGGGATCATACCATGGTGAGACCGTTTTATTTTCTGATTTGGATGGAAGAACTAATATAGACTGTCTAACTGAAAAAGTATGGGTGACTGCACGTCTATTATTGACAGTCTGTTGTTGGTCTTGGGCATGTCCCAGATGTTTCTTTACAATCTCCCGTTACTTCTTTCATATGTGACTTCAATTTTTGGGTAGTATGGGGAATTGTCAATATGTATTCTTCTTTCTCTCGCCCCAGGTCTCCTTGAGCATGTCCAAGATCTCAGGGTTCCCTTCCAGAGAAAGGCTCAAATGGAGAATACCCCAGAGAAGCTTGTGGAGTTTTCCTGACTGCAAAAAGGGCCCAGGATCTCATCAGATCCTAATTCTTTTCGTCACCAGCTTTCTTAGTATTTGTTTAAAGTCTAGGTGAAACATTCTATGAGACCGTCTGTTTGGGGATGATAGACAGAAGTCCTTAGTGTTTTGATATTTAGGATCTCTTTTACCTCTTGCATCAGATGGAACATAAAGGTTGTACCCTGATCTGTAAGGATTTATTTTGGGGAATTCTACCCTGGAGAGGAAAGGCAACAGGTGTTTTAAAAATGTGTTGTGTAGTATCATTATGTAGGGGAAAGGCTTCTGGATAGCGAGTGGCATAGCCAAGGATTGCAAGGATGAAATGATTGCCTACTTATGAGGATTCTAGCAGTCCCACAATATCCATAGCAATCCTAGAAACTGGAACCACAATTATTGGCAAAGGCTGTAATGGGGTGGGTGGTACGGAAGTGTTGACCATCTTCTGACATATTTCAAAAGTGGATAGAAAATCCTTAACGTCGGCAAAGACACACGGCCAAAAGAACCTAGGTATTATGTGGTTCTGGGTTTTCTCTATAACCTGGTGAAATGCGGTCAAATGGGAGTGTGCCAATGCCATAAAATACAGACCTTTGTCATTGCGGTATTCATGGAGAATGTAGCTGCGAGTAACGGGTGCAATTTCCTCTCCCAATATAGTGCTCTTCAGTTTCATACAGAAGCAGAACATCTGCTCTAGTGATTCTAGGAAGTACAGCATGCAGGCTGCAGCCTGCGGTTCACGTTTACTAAAGCAAAAGGCAGACACGCAGAAACTGTGTCTCAGCATGCTGTCATGTTATGTTTTTGTCCCTGTCCTCCCCTTCTCTTGGCCTGCTCCGTGCCTTCTTCCTCCTGGACTTTCTACTTGGGTTGCCTCTCTTCCTTGTGTTGGTTCCTACTTCCTTGGTCTTATTGTCTCTTACCATCTGCTTCCTTGGGCTTTTCATCGTTCTCCATCGGGCATCAGTTTGCACATTGTCTGAAAGGTGCTTTTCCTGGAAGTTAACCGCAGTCTCCTTGAGTCTGCTCTTCACTATAGCACACATGTTTTTTACTTTCTTCGGGAAGGTTTGATTTCTCCTGTGTTTTTTCTGGCAATCTCCAGAGGGTTACCTGGCCTGGGTAGTACCTTTCAGGCAGGGTGGTGTCTGGAGAGTCTTGCACTTACCTTAATGATACTCAGTACAAACAAAAGTCTCGTCAAGGAAAGGCCCTTCATAAGCCATCTCTAAACAAATCACAGGTGAGCCAATCGGTCGATCTTGAGAATGCTCTGAAAATTTGAGACGCCAGTTGACCATTGAACCTCTGACAATGGACCCATTGCATGATTGTTACGTGGGATGCAGGAGTTCAGCACAGAAATGCAAACGCCTAATGCCGCCAATGCAGCTCTGCGTCCATTGGTCATGCATAGAGATGTACTCGCCCAGGAAACCCCCTCTTTAGGAACAGTTATGGAGCAATATAATGGTTCCCCAAGGGAATTACGTTCGTTCTTGAATTCTTGTTTGGTTCACTTTACCCTCAAACCTCATTTCTATGCCTCCAATAGAGCAAAAGTGGGCTTTATCATCTCTCATTTAACTGGCAAAGCACTTACCTGGGCAACGCCTTTAGTCTCTGCTGGGGATCCACAATTCGATAACTATGCTGTTTTCCTAGCCACGTTTAAAGCAACGTTTGACCGCCCAGACATTGTTTATACTGCTCAAGAAAAACTGCTGGACTTTCAGCAAGGATATCAGGACAAGCTAACATATGCCACACAATTCAAGCAGTTGGCTAAGGAAGCAGATTGGTCTCCCCACACCTGTTTCACTCTCATTAGACGAGGGTTGAACAAAGACAAAAAATAAGTATTAGCCAGGGTGGCTAGACCTGATAGTTTTCAAGCTCTCCTCGATTTGTCCATGCAGAATGACTTTTGTCCAGATGCGTTGCTAGGGGGGGCTAATGGTGCTATAGCACCAGGTCTTTTGGTTGTAGACCCGGATAGAAGCTCAGGTACTACAGCCAAAATGCTAGCTAGCCCTGAGTCCCGCCAGTCCCGACATTAGCTTAGCCCCTGATCTTTTCGAGACCTAGCAACACCCCTGCTTTTGTCTACATGAAAGGAAAGCAGAAAAAAGAGGTCCTTGCATAGCTGCACTAGATCATCACCAGTGTTTCCCATACCTCTATGGTCTACCTCCACTTCTTCCATCGAACCAGAACCCTGGCAAGTGGGTTCTGTGCGTGGTCCTTTAACTAGTGAGGAAAGAAACTGTAGAATTGAACAGGGCCTCTATTTATATTGTGCCTCACCTAAACACATGGTACGGAATGGTCCAATAGTTCCCCCTCGGCAGGAATGGAGCTAAGAAACAGGAGGATGATAACGGCTTTTTTTTTTTCTTTGACCCTTGATTCACCTATACATACCTCTCTAGTAGTACTTGGAGTTACATTTCACTCAGACGACAAAGAAACCTTTGTGGTCGAAGCCTTAGTGGACTGCAGTGCTATGGGTCTGTTCTTAGATGATGAATGGACAGGACGTTACCACATTCCTCACGAGGAGAAAGACCAAGTTCAGACCATGGAAGGAATTGACAGAAGAATACTCTCCTCTGGCCCCATAACACAAAGATCAAAACCAGCAAGGTTTGTGTTCATCAACAACTGTGAAGTCCTGTGATTTGATCTTAGGAATGGCCTGGTTACAGAGGTATAATCCTTACATTAACTGGGCTGTTTCTGGGATCAGAATGCTGTCTCAACCATTGTCTACTAGAGAAAATCGAATTGACTATGGATACCACCGTGGACTTGAGTAATAAACAGGCAGTATCTCTCTCTAAAATCAGTCATGTACCTAATCTATACCAAGAGTTTGCTGACGTCTTCTCTGAATCCCTAGAAAGGACTTCCCCCCTCATCGCCCAGAGGATTGTACTATTGACACTCAACCGAATGCCATAATTCCCTTCGGGAGAATGTCCATACGCTCTTCACCAGAAAAGGCAGCTTTAAAGGAGTATCTGGATTTCAATTTAAGACACAGCCTGATCCGACCCACCAAATCCCCGGAAGGGGTATCCCTCTTTTTTGTACTGAAAAAGGAAACTACTGAGCTACGCTCCTCTCTTGATTACTGTGGTCTCAGGTTACTCAAAAAAGATAAATATCCATTGCCTTTAATAGCAATATACTTGAAGCATTGCAAGGGGCTGTTCTGTTTTCCAAATTGGATCTACAAGGAGCGTACCACCTCATCTGGATAAAATCAGGGGATGAGTTTAAAACAGCTTTCCGGACGCACTTCGGGCATTATGAATATCTCGTTATGCCCTTTGGATTATTGAACGCCCCAGCTATCTTTCAGCGGTTCATGGACCGGGTTGTTTCTGACATGTTCTTCCATTATATTATTGTCTACCTCAATGACATACTTATATACTCCCGTAAGACAGAAGAACATCAAGATCATGTTACTAAAGTCTTAACCTGTTTTCGAGAAAACCATCTACCTGCTAAACCAGAAAAGTTTCAGTTCCATACCCCCTCCATTCAATAGCTTGGATTCGTCATCCGTCAATCAGGCATTTCCATGGACCCTTGCAAGGTTTCAGCGATTACATGCTGGCCACAACTGGTTTCTGTGAAACAAATACAATTGTTTTTTGGACTGGGAAACTTCTATAGGAAGTTTATTCCTAATATCTCTACCATTGTACAACCTATACAGCTTCTAAAGAAAAACACACCATATGTTTCGTCAAATGAGCAGGAGAATGCCTTTGTCCTATTGAAGAAAATGTTCACGAAGCTCCAGTTCTTTGCCAACCTGATATCTCTAATCCTTTCTTAGTGGAAACGGATGCTTGTGAAGCAGCTACAGGGGCCGTTCTGAAACAAATCCAAGATGATGAGGAGGAACATCCAGTTGCATAGCTATCTAGAACACTTATGGACAGTGAGAGACACTATTTAGTTCTAGAAAAGGAGTTGTTGGCCATCAGACAAGCTTTTCTTGAATGGCAACATCTTTTGTTGGGAGCCTTTCACCCTGTACAGATTAGAACCGACCATCGTAACCTCCAATTGGTTCAGTCTTTAGAATGCCGGACCAGCAGACAATCCAGATGGGCCTATTCTGGGGATTCCTATGGAGTCTGTCGGCTTTTTGTACCATCAAAAAGCAGGCAGACGTCATTGGAATCCATTGCCTATATGGCAGGTGGTGTTTAGTATTTTGCATGGTGGAGTGCAACAGGGTGGTTTACAAGCGTGTACGTGCCTTTTTGCCCTGCCCTTTTGCACTCCACCATGCAAATGAGGGATATTTGGTAGCAGTGCTTCATCTATACTGAGGTGTAAACATAACTGGTCCCTGTCGTCAAATAACAGGGAAATCGAAAATTAGCCCCATTGTGTGTTTTCTCCCTTTAGTGATCTGGGAATTTGTTTTGTCTGAGGTGGTAAAAAGGCACAGGCACCACCCAGATTTTGGTGCCTTTAACCTTCCCAAAAAAAGTGCAAAATCTAACAAAGTTCACCATGGAGGTAAACAAGGTTGTGTAGGCACTTCACTCTGTCAGATTTACAGGCTTGTTCAGAATGAGACTTTAAGTGGGTTCCATTATCAATAGAATACCTGCTTTTCAAGACTGCTTTTGGAGCGTTCTCAGCTTTAAAAGAAAAGAGGAGGCCCTTCCCTGAGGTTAACCTGTACACTCCAGATGGCATTCAAATAAGGGCAGGTGTTACATGAGAAACTTTCCAAAGTGGGAAACAAGACCTTCCACAGACAAAAACACTTTAAATGTCTGTGGTTCAACTTGAGTTTCAGATGACTTGATCAGGAGTCCTGTGCCAAAAAGACCCCTTAAGACTAAGGAACAGAAGAATTTTCACTGGCTGTTAATCTTGCAAGTGCTGCCCAAAAATGGCAGCAAAGTGGCACAGTATCTCAGATACACTGTAACAAGTAATGCAAGCAATAGCTGGGCGGTTCAGCTGTCATACAATGCAAGCAATGTACCTCAGACATCTTTAAGCATGCAACTCGTTAATGAAACTTAGGTGGAAGAGGTGTGACCCGGTGTGAGGTTTGGGTTAGAACTACCACGCAGAACTAACTCCAAAATATCCGGACCAGGCCCCCATGTCACCATACTGTTCTCGATGTCCCCAGGACGATTTCTCCCAACCCGGGTGCTATAATGACGGCCATGTCCAGGAAAGCAATACCCTGAAATGTCATACTTGCATACCACTGACCACTAACCACATACCACTAATATGTTTCCATTGTGCTTCCTTTCTTCCCGGCTGGGCCCGATGGGACACTATGATGCTGCATTGATAATGAATCTTCATGCCATAACACTAACAAAATCGTTCAAAGTAGTTGATATCGGATGTCAACATTTTATGAAATCATGTAAGCTGATTAAGAGTCTCTGACATTAATGTTTAGTTCCTTAATAGAGGATTACCATTTCCCAGCAGCACACATTAATGCCTAGGTTTCTTTCTTATCAGAAGTTGAAAATGCTGTTTTTTAAAGTTTCTTTTACTTTCAATGATTAATAAATATACCTTCTGCATCGCCATATACCAAATGCATACAATAAAATTATATTCATTAAAATATAAAAACAACAGAGTCAAGCATATCTTCATATATAATGCATAGTCACATAGTAGAAGAAATACATCTCTTCAAATTCTTATAGTACCTGTCAACCGGCAGTAATATTACTCCTTTATGTTTCTTACTTAAATGGGCAATTTGGTGGGCGACCCATGCCTCGGGACGACTCCTAGGATAAGGTTATCTGCAGATACGCCTGACAATGCACACAGGGTCACTCATGCTTTGCTCAGCTTTTTCAGCTGATGATTCTTAGGTGAGAACTAATTGGGCCAGATTTGGATTGGTTCAGTTCTTTTACTGGGTGATTATTTTTGTACTATACATACCACAAATGTAACATATTTTTATTGAGTTTCTTTTCATCTTGTGGAGTATTATAATGTTGTTAAAGACATTAATTCAAAGTCGTTAAACACAAGACTGAAAAGTAAACCAGGTTATTCACTGTTGTTCTGCCTCAGCTATTACTATCCAAAATGATTATCCACTGCTATCATGTCACAACAGTCGATAATCGTTTTGCTCTGATAGTGATGCCTGGATCTCGAAGACCCAAGAGAAGCTGTAAAAGGATAGGTCATGAAGCACTTGTCACCAACCATTTTGCTCTTTTTGATTGTCTCTTGATAGAGCTGAAGGATACAAAGGAAGTCCGCATTGCCTGCTGCCTGTTGCAGCGGCAGTCCTCTATCTGCTGCTGATCCGTGCAGATCCTGGGAAACAGGATATACCATCTGTGCTCAGCTACGGGTCTATCACTGCGACAGTAGTGCTTTCTGGCTCATCCCGGAAGTGCAGCACCAGAAATAGAAAAGGTTTTATCACTGAAAGTCTACCAAGTGCAGCACTCCTCAAGCTCTATCAACAGGAGCAACTTATGCTTGAGGTCAGGGAAATAGTGGGACTAGGATTGATTGTGTATGATGTGTCAGGTAAATAATGCTCCGGAGGGAATTTTGGGAGGGGCGTATAGGCATGTTTTCATTGTGCATTTGGGAAATTGGCACAGGTTTTTGCTAATTTGTGAACATTTGAGTGTGGCGGGAGACCCTATAGTGATGGGTGCAGATGCCCAAATATTTTCTCTATTTTATGATAGGGTGAGACCCCAGAGAAGGTGGATTGGGCAACAGGATATCTATTATTCTTCTTTCACCTCCTGCATAGCTGGTCCATAACTTTGTAGCTATGTATATATCAACAATGGATGTTTTCCACCAAGATGTTCTTTGCGACCCCATGTAGTCAATGCAAGTTTTGCATACATTATGTATAATTTCACACTGAATGCTTTTCTGGAAAACATCCCTGTTGTTGACATGTAACGAAGTACAATTCTATATGCATCCCTTGGATGAGGTACGAGGGTACATACAAGAGAGATGTTCTACTCAAAATATGTCCTAATGAAGCTATTGCTGATTTATTTTATTCATTTATAAAGTGCGCTTCAGCCCTTGGGCATCGTGGTGCCGTTGCAGAAATCTTATACATAAGTTGCAAGTGGAAGTCCAGACAGTACATACAGTTTTAGATGACAATCCAATTGAAAATGAGTGCTCACCAGAAGCAGACTTCGTGTGTGATTGTTTCGCTTTAATGTGAGTGAGTCATTTACTTTGACTGATATGCAACTTCTGCGTTATAAGTGATGCTAATTGTGAAAGTGGAGATCACACCAAGGCCCCTTTTAGCAATGCTTATTATGTGCACTGTAAGAATGAAGTAGGCTCTTTTTCTCTGCTATAGGTGACCTTCGTCTGATATTGCATTTGTAACTCAATATCTGCCTACATTAGCTTCTCAGCGACTCTGCCCATGTAACTTACTGAGACTTTTTGTTCTGACCAGCCACCTTATTTCACTGAGTGTTCTTAATTTAACATGGGTCATTACATTCTTTTTAAGGTTGGGTGATCTGGCCCAAAAATGATTTACGATGACAGACTGTCATCCAGGTCATTCGGGTGAAAACAAATGAAAGGTTTAGCAACAGCTGTATCACCATTAACATTATGGTATAACCTCTGTAGTCACATTGATCTTGTATGGCTTCCCTTGGAACACTTTAGTCAAATTTTGGGACATTTATTTCAGGTGGTGAAGAATAGGTCAGGGTGTCTTGGCGCTGTCCTGAAGGAGCAGCAAGCTGATACCTCGATAACGGCAATATTTAGTAAAAGAAGTATCTGGAAAGGATGACCGGAGCTCCTCCATGAAGGAGATCCTAGACAAAAAGACAGTGAGTGGCGTAGGAAGAGGTGGGAGATCATGCCATGTTCATCTTTTGGGGCAGTCTGCATTATTGAATGCTTGAATTCTCTTTTTAGTGACAGAGGAGTAGAAACTGCTGGAGCTATCACTTAGATCTGGCCCTGTGGAGGTAGATCAGCTGGAGACCCTGCAAGGAGGATGAACATTAACTGGGGGAATGCCCTCTCTGGCATGTTTGAATGAGGGGGTTGCTCCTCAGCGACAAGCTGCTACTTCTTGGGCTCTTTATAACACATAAAGAACATGTAATACTTTATTTTACGCATGGGTGAGTGCTGCAGTAAGTCACCCCATTTCAGTACCTTTATGTTGCTTTCCTGGAGACTGGATGTGGGGTCTGCCCCCTGATGAAATTTGGGGCCTTGTCTCCACAGTTTATTCTTCTGGGTGGACCAGTCCACCACGTGGGGCCACCTGAATTCACCATTCATGACCCGCACTCTGTCTGTCCATAGGTGGTCCCAATGCCCGGGTGGAAGCACGCCATGATCAATTCCGAAACACCCTGCACAATCTGTGCTTTTCAGCAGCCCCCTTGCCATAGGGGGTCTGGCCGACGTCACCGCCGGGTCCACAGCTTTATTATGTTCTGGGTGATTGCCCATGAACACAGCCATGCCCTGTTGCCATCTTTTCCTTCAGGCGGTGTCCCTGTTTCCCTGTGCACATTTCAGCACCCACAGCTGTGCCTCCAGATTTGCGGCCGCTCCCTCTGTAATTGCGACGAAGTGTAGGAGGTGAGCGGCCCATGGAGATTTGAGGAGTCCCGGACGGCATGCTGAAGCTCCCTGTTTCACTCAGACTGCTCTGATACAGCAGCCCAGGACTTCTCTTCACCCGGGCTGGCCGGTGGAGCAGCCTGGGTCTTACCCACCTCTCTCCTCTCTTCAACCAGGCTACCCACAGGTTAGGAGGACTTTTCTTTTTTTTGATAAAACATGTTATTGTTTTTTAAACAAAACAAATACAAACACACAACAAATGGAAGGTCGTTATTTGGTTACCTTCGAAATCATACAATTAGTTGCAAACTGGGTCCACATTATACAGAAAACTATACCCCCTTCCCCTGGTATGAGAGTAAAAGGTTACCGAAACGGATCCCAGCAAATTAACTTGATCAATCGTTGAAAACCGTGTTTTAGTGGACTTCTTCCCATCTTTGCCATATTTTCTGTGCCTTCGCCGGGCATCCTCTAGCTGTATACACCCTACGCTCAATTGCAACACAAATGTCTATGTCTGTCACCCATTTGTCATAGCTTGGCGTCACCTCAGATCCCCATAGTTGCGCAATGTTCCTCTTGATCAGCACTGTGGAGGTAAACAGAAACAGTTTTTCATATCTCGACAGCACATTCTCATCCTCTTCACCCAACAATAGCAATTTTGGGTCTCTAGGGACCGTTTTGCCCATGACCCTCGATAGTTTGTTGCAACAAGTCTCCCAGAATTGTTGGATGAGGGTGCATTCCCACAGGATATGGAAGAAGGTGCCCCCCTTGGTTTTACAACGCAGACAGGCTGGATCGCTTATCTTTCCCCATTTATGGAGCGCTACTCTGGGGTAGTATATCCTATGTAATATATTTAGTTGGATCAACCTGAGTCTGGTCGATATAGCCACTTCCCTGGGAAACATCAGTGCGGAGACCCATTCCTCTGGTAGTATAGCACCCAGATCCGTTTCCCACTTGGCCTGTATTCCTGACAGCTCTACTGTGGCAAAAGAGGTTATGGCACTGTACAGGACCGATGTTATTTTGTGTTTGATTTGTTCTGGGAATAGGTTTCGTTCTATTGGGGTGTATTCTGGCAACGTGTTTATTTCAGGGAGGTGGGCTTGTAGTGCATGGCACAGCTGGGTGTAGTGGTATCGTTCCGTTTGCGAGGGACTGAAGTGGAGAGCCAGTTCTGTAAATGGAATTATGTTGCCTTCTTTCACAACATCTCCTATTTTAAGTATCCCTTGGTGTGACCAGTACGGCCATTTCGGGAGCATGTACAATTCCGGGAGGTTCTTATTGTGCCATAGTGGCTGTGCCTGGGACAGTTTGTTTTCCCATTCCACGTATTTGTGTATGTCTGCCCAGATTCGTGTTGTGTGTGATTGCATGGTTGCGGTGGCCATCCGGGTTTTCCCTTTGTAGAGATATTTCATGATGGGTTTTTCCAGGGTGTGTGTTCCTGGTGGTCTATTATGTGGCAATGAGGTATCTCCATGCAGTTTATCATTCACGACTGCCATCGGGCTGGCCCAGTAGTACGTCTGCAGTTGGGGAAGCCTGATTCCACCCTCCCATATGGACCCCTGGAGGGTAGCAAGTGCTATGTGTGGATGTCACCGCCCCATAAAAGCTTCCGGAGTGTTTGGTCTATTTTGCGAAATTCATTTTGTGGGATATGCAGTGGAGCATTCTGTAATATGTTTATGAAATGGGGCAGGGCCATCATTTTAAAGGGTGCCGCTCTACCTAGCAGTGTTAATGGAAGGGTTGACCAGTGTCGGACGTCTTCCGCAAATTTCGTCATCACCAGGTATAAGATCTTGGGTATGTAATCATTGAGATTATTTGTGATTTGTATACTGAGGTATCTAAATTGTTCCCTTTCCACTTGGTAGGGGCAATAGTTGGTACTGCGTCCTCTCCCTGTCCTATTGGAAATAGAGTGGACTTCAGGAGGACTTTTCAACTGGGCCTGCCTCGCCAGCCACGAGATGGGGCATCAAGTGACATGGCCAGGTTGCACAGTTTGGGCTGCCCCCACATGCTGCCTGGCCTGGGCGACTCGTAATTGTTCACACCAGTCAGCACCGCACATGCTGCCTGGCCTGGGCGACTCGTAATTGTTCACACCAGGCAGCACCGCACATGCAGCCTTGGCCCACAGTAGGTATGGCGGGTCGCTCTACCCACACAACGGGGCTCTGGATTTTCTTCAGGTGCTGCAGGGCTACTTGAGGACACCAATGCCTCCCTGGGAACTCTCTCCTTTCTCCTTCCATCTCTTCTCCTCCAACCATTTTCTTCTAACGGTTTTTCTTTTTTTGATTTAAATCTTTTTATTGATTACAAAATATAAACACAAACAGTGGAACCGTACACCACAGAAGAGTAATCAACGCATAGGTCAAAAGGCTCTTTGTCAGTACAATAATTTTGCCACTGACAACTGTACGGCTAATAATGTGACATCCTATCAAAAAGTGTATCTTGGGCTCTGGCTCCCCCCCACCCCCCCAACCCAACAAACTCTGATTCTCCCCCACGCCCAAAACCAACCCCACCAACATATTACCAAACTAAACAAACCCACACATTGCTCTTTGGGAGAGGAAAAAGGAAACGGCAATACCAAGTAATATTCAGTGGTACAAAACTGGGCATCTCATTCAAATAATGCTCCCACACCCGCCAAAAGCATGACCACTTGATCATAGGTAGGCCAGACATAAGATTATCATATCCAACATTCTGCGTCCCCTTCAATTGTATTGTTCGTATAGCTCCCGTAGCCTCTCCATCCTGTCCATTCCCTGCCGATGTACCAATGCCTGTCTCTCAAACCCACAAAGACTAGACACCAAACCTTCCCACAAACCTACACTAGGTCCTTCACAGGCTTTCCACTTAACAAGGAGGGCCTTTCACACGGCAAACAACATTATATGCAATAGTCTAATAAAGCAGTTGTCGTCATGCCAGTCATCCACATCTTTTCCAAAGAACATGACCTCAGGGCCCAACACCAGGCACACCCCTGGAATCCCACTCAGTTTCTCACTGATCAATTTCCAGAACCTTCGTGCCACCAGACAAGGCCATAACATGTGCCCCAGTTTTCCCCACTCCCCAAACCCCCACCAACACAATGGGGACGTAGATAGTTCCATTGCTGCCATCTTAACCGGGGTGTAATAGTATCATTGAACAACTTTATATTGTATTTCTCTGTTACCAATGTTAAACAACACCTCATTAATCATTAGGAAATATGTGTAGATGTCTGTACTGTCTATAGGGATATCTGCCGCCCATTGTTCCGCCAGAATCGAATTCCACCCCAAGTTGGTCGGGATGATAAGCAGATAATGCGATTTCAATTTACGGAAATCCGATATATTTATTTCCAATTCGAGCTTGTAGTCTACTGGGTTTCAAGAGAAAGTTACTTCCGTTATTTGGTCCCGAATCTGTGATATAACCACCCAGCGCTCTAGCCAGTCTGTCCATTGCAGACCCAATACTGCTCTAGCCTCTGAAAGGGGTAACAGAATATCATGCTTGAAGAGCTCCATAATGTGCACTTGATGCCAGGCCTTTGAATCGACCCACCATTCTCTCTTCTTCGTGCATCTATAAAACAACACGCAGAGACTAAGGCATGGTGGCAGAACATTAGTGTCCACCCCAGCCATTTCAACAATTTCAACCAATGCCGCAGTGTAACATCAACATTGGGGTGTCTCTTTATACAGCGCAGGAGGCTGGTCCACAGAATCGAAACGGCCTCCTGAGGTGTGAGTGGTTGGAGATTCACCAATTTCAGCCCGGTGCCAGTATGCTTCCTCATCTGGATTGAACCACTGCTTGATCCAACACGCCTGTGCTGTCAGAAAGTAGGCCTGCCATGAGGGAAGAGTGAGACCCCCCTTCTGGTTTGGCTGTGTATAGCCACTGTACTTTTAACCTTGCCCTCTTATGCTTCCAGATGAATTTCTCCTATTGTCCGTCCAGATCCTGTCTCATATGTATCGGGGTCAGAATCATCTGAGCCAGGTAGACCAATTTAGGGAGAGTGTTAATTTGTACTGCATTTATTCTTCCTGACAAGCAGAGAGGGAGGACATTCCCCCTAATCAAGTCCACCTGAATTTTAGATAGCAGCAGAGAGTAATGAATGCGATCTAGCTCATCTACTCAAGCACTAACATGAATCCCCAAATATTTAATTGCATGCTTCTGCAGCCTGAATGGGGCTACCCCCCACTACCCCAGGGTCCCAAGGGATGTCAATACATAGTGGTAGAATCTCAGACTTGTCATAATTGACCCTATATCCAGCCAACAGGCTAAATACCTGCAAAATTGACTGGATCTTTGGCAAACTATCCCACCATTCCACCAGGTACAAAAGGACGTTGTCTGTATATAACGATATGCAATGCTCTATCCTGACCCTAGTTATGCCTTCAAAGCCGCATCCAGTCTAACTCTGGCCGAAAGCGGCACGATAGTCAATGCATATAAAAGTGGCGACAGCAGGCAGCCTTGATGTGTGCTTGAGTGTAAGGTGAATGGAGCTGAAGTAAACCCATAAGTGACCACTGACACCCTAGGATTGTGATAAAGAAGCCTTACCAGATCTAAAAAGTATCCCTCGAGGCCGAAAGAGCACATCATTACAAACACATAGTCCCACTCAAATGTATCTAACGCCTTCCCGGCATCGAGGGATAACACGACTTGCCCCGGGTCAGCCCCTCCAACTATCATGTTCAATAATCATCTCATGTTTTCACACAAGTGTGTATTACGGATGAAACATGTCTGATCTGCATGGGCCAGTTTAGGGAGAAAACGCTTGGCAATATCAGTTAACCAGAGGGGTCTCCCAAAAACTCAGAGCGTCCTGCCGAGTCCATCACTATGGAGCCTGTGCTTCTCATTGCTAGCCAATCGTGGCCGGACCCTGGGTTGCTTACCCTTTCTTTGCCAACGAGCTTGCGAGTCTGATGGGTCATGCTCATGTTTTCCCTCAGTGGGGGTGGAGCTCAGTGGTTCCAGGTCACAGATAGCCTCAGGACTTAAAATATCATGACAGGCCAAGAAGTGCCATGCTTCAATGGGGGTGTCAAACATGTGCCATTTCTACTCCAGTTAAAAACACCATATCGCCGGGAACTTCAAATAATATCAATGCATGGATCCCTTCAGAGCATCAAATAATTGATTGAATTCCCTTCTACGTTTCGCTACTTCTGCCGAGAAGTCATTGAAAATGCGCACTTGCATGCCATCAAGCAGGATGGTATTGTGTTGCCTATGGGCCTTCAACAGCCGTAGCTTCTGTTGAAAGTTCAGGAAATGCACCCTGATGATCTAGGGGTCTCGTCCTTAGCTGGTTCCGGGATGGGTGCTCTGTGGGTGCACTCAACGATAAGCTCCCTAGGATTCTTGAAGCGAAGTGCAGATCCCCAGATCACTTCCTTCTGCTTCCTCGGGCACTCCAACCACCTGTACATTGTTGTGGCGAGAGTGATTTTCTTGGTCATCCAATTTTGCTCCCAGGCTCTGAATTTACTTAATCGCTGCGTCAAGCTCCATCGCCATTTCATGGTGATCGTCCTCCACCTCACGGATGTGCTGTTCATTGCCTGTGGTTCTTTTGGCTTGAACATTAAGGCGGATATTTATTTCTTTCAGCTCCTTTGCCACATCCGGGACTGTCAGATTGGTCTCCTGAGTGCACTGGTTTAAAGTCCTCATTTCTGTCATAATCACCTGAAATTGCACAGCAGTATCCATTTCGCTATGAATAACGGCGAGGGTTGCTACACTGTGTGAGCGAGTCCGATGCCTTTCTGATGTGACACGACCCAGCAATGGTGTGGACATATCCTGCCTCCACCAAGAGGGACCATTCGCTGACCCTATGCAACTAGCTGTCTAAGGAACTCAGTTGTTGAAAAAAATATTGAGCCATCGTGGCAGTCATTTAGGGGTACATATACAAAGGTTTAATAGTCTCCACAATACAAAGCAGGCAATTAGGTGCCTAACCCACAGTGCACCATCTGACAGCACCATGTGCAGATACATGTATTTTCACCATCCAGCCCTGCAGTAAAGTGGTTTGGTGTCCATCAATCCCATAGGGGCCTCTTCTGATGCCTTGACATATAATTGGTACTTGCCCCCAGGGTACCCCGCGTTTATTGTTATTTTTTTTAAATGTATTGTTCATTTGTAATGCGCCTATATACAAGTGTTTCGAGGCGCAGCAAGACAGGAGGAAGAGTGGGGAAACGGAAAGAGGAAAGTAGCGATCTTAGCAGGCCTTTGCGACATTCAGATCTTGCAAGTGCGGTAGTGAGAAGTGCAGGGGGTAAGGGAGATGGGGTAGTGCAGGAAAGGGATGGAAGGGCCTATGAGAAGGAGTGTGCCAGGGAGGACAGGTGGACATGGCCAGGGAGAAGAAGAGAATGAAGGGGTCCACAATTTAAGTGCAAGTTAAGGGACTGGAAGGGTACAAGAGTACACGCCAACCAGCTAAGTGTAGGCAGGAGGGGGGCGTGAGGGTAAGTGCAGGGTAAGTGCAGGGTATGGGTTAGAAGGAGCGGGGATGGTAGAATAAGTGCAGAGGTAGAGTGGGCAGGAAAGGGCCTGGCATCATGTAAGACTCTGAAGGAACCAGGCCACCAGTCTCAGGAGGAGGAGGAATTAGCAGGGGAGGAGGAGGGGGAAGGAAGGTTTTGAAGAGCTTCTGTAACTTAAGGAGATCAGGATCAAGTGTGAGAGGGGCTGGGAGGCCATTCCAGAGGGAGGCACCTGCGGAAGAGAAAGATCTACCCCCCACTCTCTGCTTGGAAAAACATCTGATTAGCAGGGAGTTGGAGCTAGATGAGCAAAGGGCTCTAGTGTGGAGATATTTAGGGAGAGAGAGTTGGATATAGTGTGGTCCTAGGCCCCAGAAAGCCTTGTGTACTGTTTGTTTTGTTAATTGTATGCTCTGAGGTCCTTGGGCAATTTAGCACATTATAAAAATGTAACTAAACTAAACTAAACTTGTCTAGAAACCTTGTCGGGTATTATGGGAGGAAAAGACGGAAATACAAGTGGAGTTAAGAGGGGGGCCAAGGGAGGCCTGGAGGAAGAAGAGGTAGAGGGATGTGGAGTAGGGGTGAGTGAGGAGAGGATGTCCTGAGTTTTGGAGATTAAGTGAGAGGCATTAGAAGTGCAGAGTGCCAGGGAGGGCAGAGGAGAAGTGGAGACTGCAGTAGGGTTGTCGAGTTCCTTGCAGATTTTGAAAAGTTCAGCCATGTTGTTAGAGGCCGCGGAGATGCAGAGCCGCAGCCTTAGATATTGGCCCTCTTCTTAGAGCAGATGGCAAGTCTGTATTACCTTTGGAGCAGGCAGTAGGCCAGTTCGTCAAAGGATGTGCTCGAAACATACCACTTCCAGTAGGAGGTGGAGTGAAGGAAGCAGCAAAAGCGGCACTCGCTTCATCGGTCGAATGAAGGAGAAGAAGCCTGTAAGTGCGGGCGAAGGCTTAGCCGGGGGACCAAGGAGGTCGAGGTGAGCGGAAAGGAGGGCATGATCAGACCAGGAGAGAGGAGTAATAAAGGCTTGGAGAGGTATGAGGAGAGGAGAGCATCCAAGGTGTATCAGACAGAATGAGTTGGATCAGAGGGAAGAATGGAGAGGAAACGAGTCACAGAGGTTGCGGATAGTCCCAGATGCTGCATCATGGGAGTCGAGGTGAATATTGAAGTCTCTAAGGAAGAGAAGCTTGGAAGATAAGGTCACAAGAGAAGAGGAGATGTCATCCCATTCAGAGAGGATGCGGGGGGCCTGTAGATGGAGGCCAGAGTCAGAGAGAGGCCAGGGGAGACAGCAAGCCTGCAGACAAGGGATTTAAAGAGGAGTAGGACTGAGTGGGTATGATAGTAGCAGGGACCCACTCGGGGACAATTAGGGCCACTCTGCCCCCAGGTCGGTTAAACCTTAGCTTTGAGAGGATCTTGTAGCCCTCAGGTGAGTGTCAAAACTCGTGTCAGAGCTGTCCGTAAACCATGTCTCAGTGAGAGCAAGGACATCTAGGTTGTGGTCCTCAGGGAGGTGGCAGATGTCAGAGGAGTGTTTGACGGTAGTGCGAGAGTTGAGGGTAGCTAAGTGGAGCAGATTACCACTTTTGAAAGTCTTCTGAGGATGGGTACAGGGGTGTGGTACACCTGTCAGAGATGGCAGAGGAGCCAGAGGGATGACAGACGGAGGAGTGGCAGGAGAGGGGGTAAGGCGGTGGGTTTGAGACGGGAGATGCCTATCAAGAAGGAGGACATTGGCTGAGAGCCCTGGGCCATGACAGTGCCATTCTGATAGACATTAGTGAGAACCCTAGAGGAGAGGACGGATACCAAGAGTACCTCCCAGCGGGTGCCACCATTAATGGGAGAGGATGAGAAAGGGGAGAGTACCGAGACCATGAGGGGAAACCAATGGGATGGAGAGGGAATGAAAAAGAGGATATCAGTGAGGGTCTGCCTGGACAAAGCATTGACATAGGTGTCAACAATAGGCAGGCCAGGGTTGTAGACCGGGATATCTTTCTTGAACATTTTCATTCCAGTCTTAGACAGAGGGGTAAGATAGGTGGTAGAGAAGCAGTTATAGAAAATGTGAGAGATTGAGATAACCATAGTGTAGACTGGGGAATGGAAGGAGAGACTGAGTGTCATTGCCCGAGTCCTCGCCAAATGCCACCACTTGGCCATGCGGCTGTGAACCCCCCGGTTACTGGAGCTCTCGTCTCCCGTCACTGTGCTCTATGCGAAAACGGGCACCCCTGGACCACTCACTTGAATGGGTGCACACCCCGAGCAGACAGCTCATAAAGTCACCATGTGAGGCTGGTGGCAGATGCACAGATAGAGCTCCTTTTTCACTGAACTTCACATTGAAGCGGCCATCATGCTCGGGATCTTGAGCACCCCTCACGGTTTTTCTTTTTTGAATGTCTTCTCCACAGCACAGTCAATTCTTGGCCAGGAAGTTCTGTCTTTTTGTCCCCTTTTTCACATTCCATCCAGCCTGATGTTGGTGTGGAGGTGGGACTGGAGACCATGTAAGACCAGGCGCCCCTGTCTCCTGTTTCTGGTGTGAGCATTAAATCAATCCAGGAATGCAGCCACCATTACACATGGCGGGCGAGGAAGAGTGAAATAGGGAAGGATGCTTTCTGCAAAACATCAGTAAGGTCCACATCATGGGGAAGTGGAAAGAGAAAATGCTAGGCCACACGGTTAAAATGGGGAAAGTGAGATTAGGCTGTAAGGAAAAGAGGAGAAGAGGGCTGAACATTGAGCGGGGAAACAGACACATACCTTTCTGTGTAAGTATAGAAGGAATGATAAGGTGGATAGTACAAAACACTCACTACTATGTGTGGCCTGTGGGGAGGGTTGGATAAAAACATGAGAGAAAACAAGAAAAATATGAAACAGAATAAAATATGGAGGAAAAAGGATGAAAGGTGTGGGCTAGGTAATAGATTGGATGGAACAATGAATCTGTAAAAAAATCAAAAGGTGTTATCTAACGAGGAGGCTGGATGTGCTACTCACTCCGCATCTTTCATCCTTTTGCAGACACATTATATCCTTCACTTTTTTCAGTTTTAGTTCTATTTAGTTTGCTAAGGTGCAGAACCACCTATTTACAGTATGGTGACATGCAAGATAATGCACATTTGTAAATATTCTCAACCAACAGTATCCCCAAACAACTGGAGGGCATAGAGGCAAGGGGTAGGGCACTGTAGGGTGTAGGGGGAGGCGGAAGGTTGGAAGACATTACAGGGAAACACAGATATGGTAGTGGGGCCACATTTTACATTTTGTTTTAAAGGAGCATTGGTAATCTGGTAATCTGCACAACAGTATTGTACAGGTTGATGAACCTGCACGCATTCATTGCTAATTTTTTCATTGTCTGCTTTTTGCACTGGCACGCACACAGGTAATAATGTTGAATTATCCATCTGCTGCCTAGTCATATTTGTTATGTTAGTCCACTTAATTGGTAGTAACAGAAATGCAACTGGGAGGCATTATTAACAGGCCCATCCCAGTAATGCCCACAACTGCAGCAAACCAAAACTCAATAATTTACACCACCATATTATGAGGCATTATTTGAAGAGAGCACAATGGAGTACAGCTTTACTAAAACTGACTTGGAGCTATTAAAGTGACCCTAGCCTTAAAACTGAGGAAGATTGTCAAACAGCACACGCAAAGTGTGGTTTGGAGACTTGTCAGTTGCCTTGTCGTAACAATGGGCAATATATCTGCTCCCTTGAACGATAAGACATAAAATATTTTTAATTCGATGCATTTAAATCACACTCTATATTTGATCTTCTTTGAGATTTGGCAGATACATTCTTTGGGAACTGTTCACGCATGATTAAGTGATCTTTGGTTGAAGAACAGCACTGCAAACTATAATTTTTTGTTCTTTTGCTGTTTGTTGTAGGTGCTGACTCCTGCACAGATCAAAGCAATCTGCCAGACTATCATTGAATCTGGGAAACAATATTCAAAGAAGAAAAGGAAGCCATTCCCTCTCATGTACTCCTACTATGGAACTGAATATTTGGGTGAGCGCAGCATGATTGGTTCTGTCTTCCTTATAGTCCCCTTGTCATACTTCATAGTCATGCAAAAGACTCAATTCTAAGATTCATAACAACATAACAGAGCAACATGTCATTGGTAAACATCTAGGATCAGATCGCTTGATTAAGAGTCAGCATTAATGAGTATTTTGCATATAGTCGACCTGGCACTTCTGCGCGCACTCGATCTGGCCTGGGCCCTGTTCTTATGACTTCCTGTGACTCAATTTACCCAGCTGTATTAGGGAATCCATTGTTTATGCGTCTCATAAAAGTGACCATGCTACATATTTTTTTTTGTTGCAGTGCCTAGTGTAGTGCATATCTGTGGCTTAACCTAAATGCTAAGAAGTATTATAAATGCATGTAATAAAATGTAAGAGTGTCATGTCACTAATTATGCTCTTACTGTACTTCCTGGCTTTGATTTCCACATTGTGAGCTATTGCTTGTATTTTCATTGAATGGAGATCCTTGATCCTGTCACTTATTTATTGTGAGACACCTAAAGGTGTCTCACCTGCTAGCCCCTGGGGATCTGTCATCCAGGTGGCCAGGACACAGCCTATTGGATCCGGTTCCTGGGGGTGGAACAGTGCGGGAGGATCACCTGGATAGGAGGGTCTTTGGGGAGTGGAAGTGGGACACTGAAGGGTGAGACGCGGTATCCCCTTCCTTATGACACCTTTAACCGATCCTACCAGGTAGGATATCTAGAAACTCAACCCCCTCTCCCCTTTTCCGACACAAGCACTTTCTCACGGGCACTTCACCGTGAGCGACAACGGACTAACACCAGAGCCGTATACTTGACATGTCCCAACAGAAGGGTCAGGCAGAGTCAGGCAATTACTGATAACTACACACACCTAACTTCCATCACATTTCCCCACACAGATAAAAGGAGGAACACAAAAGCACACTCTGAACAAGGCAAACGCATGAGGAAGCAGCTATTCCAGGATGTCAGTTTAGGAGGGAGATACCCTTGGCCTTTTCCGGACAAGTTGGTTGTAGGTATATGTTTGGGATGTCCAAAGTTGGGGGAGAGGTTTTTATTTTAGCACTGTGTCCGTGTGGCTGGTTTGCGTTTGTGTGTGGTTAGTAAAGGGAAGAGAAATTGAGAGTTAGTCAAATAGTAGGGAGTGTTCTTGGGGGTTTCAAATGATTGGTCTTGCCATTGATTGCGTTATAGTGAGAGGTGTTTGGCTTCAGTGTGTTGATATGTGAAGATGACCTGTGTTGAGGTTTAGATATTCTGGGAGACAGGGCAGGCATTCTCTTATGATTTTCGCCATGCCTCGGTGTGATGTCTTCTAGCCATTATAGGTTCCTGAGTGTTGTATGTTGTGTTCTAGGTGGACGGCCAGGAGATAGTATGGCGTTCCCTTAGGCTGTGTCTGTGCATGAAAGTTGAACTATTGAGGAGTGTCCTTTCCGCTGCTTGATGGGTGTAGGTTGTACTTTCTGCCTGTAAAGCATTGAGGAGTCAGGTTGTTGAATGTTCCTGAATCTCAAGGTGCCCCGTAAGGTGCGGATTTCCCTTGCCTATGGCGTCCCAGTGTTTGGCCACCAGTGTGGAAAAGGTGGAAGCTTCTTGTTGTTCGCTGCATAATCTTCTGGTTTCTAATAGGCTCTTGTTTCTTGATATTGGGTCACTTGTTCGTTGGTAGGGTGAGATTTGAGGAATTCTGCTCCTGACCTTCAAGTGCTCATGGGCAATGTAGAGGGCCTTAAACTGGATCCTTTTTTGGAATAATAGTTAGTGGAGTGTTCTGAAAGCTGTTGATATAGACCCTTCTGTTGAGTCCGAGTTGTACTCTAACTGCTGTGTTTTGGAGCAGATGAAATGATTTTGTGAGGTAGTCCGGCTAGGTAAATGCTGTTTGCGTAGTCGGTTCTTAAAAGAATCAGGGAGATGACGGCCAGCGCTCTGTGGGCAAATGAGAGGTAGGGCCTAATGCGTCATATAATGGGCAGATGGTTGAAGCATTTTTTTTTACTGGTTTGTTGACTTGGGGTTCCAGCGTGTGTTTGTTGTCCATTAATATGCCTATATTCTTGATTAATTTGAATGGTTTAGGGCAGTTACCCATTTCCAAATACCTCGGTAGCAGTGTTTCAGGTGTGGCGTCGGCTGAGAGTATTATTTTTTCCATTTTGTCTGGGTTTATCTGGCCATCATCTACTTGCTTATTCGGGTAAGGCAATTGCTGAGGGTGATGTTGGAGTTTCCTGGTGAATTTTTACTGCAGAATTCTGCGTAAGCATTCAAAGTGGTTTATATTAATTCAAACTTGTTCTGCATTGAGCATGCAGTACAAATCTTTTGCATGCATTGGGATTGTAGCCAATAAATCATTGGATTCAAGCAATAAATGCATGTCTTTGGAGTCTGAACTGGTTGATGATGTTACTTGTAAGAGGACCAACACTGCTTCACTGTTTTCCTTGGGTATCCAAGAACACTACATTCGGGGTACAATGATTGGTATAATTTATTTTGCATAGAAGGTCCCTCCCTAGTAGGCTACGAGGAGGTGATTGAATCAATACAAATATGCAATTGTCAGTAATGGTTCCTAGGATAAAAGAGAATGGTTCAATGACTAAGTGTGACACTGATGTATCGGATATGCCTTCTGCATTGGCAGCCATTGATGATAAATGGATGTCAGGGAAACATTCGGAATGGATCGCTTACCTACTTCACCCATATCTACTAAACATAAAATGGTTTGTTCTCCCACCCAGACAGCACATACAGGCCATCTTGACCTACTGGAACCAGGGGGATCATGATGAGATTATCGCTCAGGCTGTCTCAGTATTGATTTTTATCTGCAGCACTTGGTTCTGGCTTGTTTGACTTGAATATAGGGGTTCTCAGATTTAGAAACAAGTGTGAAGGTGGTACATTCTGCTTGGGTCGATTTGGGCATTTGTTCATCCCGTGGCGCTACTGCTTGCTAGAATTACAGGCTGTAGAGCTAGGGAGCCCCCTGCTGGTAATACTTCAGAGCACTTTTGTCTCTTTCCCGACCCTTCACTTTATTTTACTCTTGGAAATGCCCTCTTCTCCTTTGGGAATTTGACCTTGAATATTTTACAGTTGTAAAGCCATACACTTATTCTCAATATTTTCATTTTCCTGTTCCTGACAAGCGACACAATGATTTGCCACCATCACTAGCTCAGAGAGGTGTTTGGTCTGGCATACAACACAGATCATTTTGAGCTGCTGCCAGAGTTTAGGTTGAAATTGTGTAAGAAAGGCGTGAGCTACTGCCCCCTCTTCAATGTTTGCTGGTTTGAGGATACCTGAATATTGCATTTTGTAGTCTGTCTAAATAGTCCGCTAGTGATTCCCCAGTTGTGGTTCTGCTTACAGTTGTGAACAATCTGTCTTCCCTTTTGCGTACCTCATAAATAGCCTTTTGCTGGCTTGTTCCAGTTCCATATCTATTCATGGGTCTTCATTTGGCCCAATCCTTGTTGGATAGGTCTGTCTGATCTCCCTGGCATAATGACCCTCATGAGCTGGTTCATATCAGCCCAAGTGCGGTTATGGCATTAGATGATGGTGTTTTCAGCAAAATGTTGAGATTCCTCTCTAATATTTGGAAATTCTTTGAGATTCCGAAGATCTCCAAGGGATCATGGCACATGTATGGTAGCCAAGTTCTCAACTCCGTCAATTGTAGGCCACATCAGTTATCTTAGTGTGTCTTGAAAGATGGGTCTCTCCTGCCATTGGTGCCTACCGAAATGAGCGAAGCTGAAAACGGGGATGAGACTTGGATGTGTGAGAACCTGATAGCAGCCATCTGCCCATACAAGTGTGTCAGAGAATGTGCAGGTGGTACTTCAATGGGTCACAACGTCTGCTAGTTGGGAACACCTGGGGGGAAAACTGAGGAGCAGTTGGTCGGTGAGGTAAAATAGGCTGTTCAATAACCAGCTTTTGGGGGCCCCTGAGGCTCAGAAGTCTGGGCTGGCCTAGTCATTGTAATAGCAGCCGTTGGTTGGGCACTGTTACCCCACTGCCTGCTCGCTCTGCCGAAGAGCAATCCACGTACTAGTAAAGAATTCTAGTTTCCTCTACCATTTCCTCATCCTGATTATTTTAGTATGAAGTTACAGCAGGGTGGGTGCTGACCCTGTTTCTTTCCCTGGTTGTTCCTTATTTCTTAGATTTTTTATCTGAGTTTTTAACTTCTCGTCTACAGCATTTAATCCCCTAATTTGAGAAACATTTTGTCTCTCTGAGTCCGCTTTTTACTGATCAGAATATACCCCTCATTGCTTTGGACAGACTATTCTTCTTTTAGATTCTATCTCGCGCTTCAAGTGGCTAGCCTGTCAATATGAAAGATACCTTCTACTGGGAAGTGGTTATGCCTGTATTTACTGTGTTAAAATCACGTTGTTATTGTAAATATTTGCATGTTTGACTGTTCTACCTCAGATACATAAAATGTGAAGGTGTACCTTTAGGTGGCATCAGCACTTCTTTGGACTGTTATGTACCCATGATTTATTTTTATCCTTTTTAAAAAAAACTAGATGCCCACAATGTTAAAGTCACTCATCATCATTCATCCCATATATAAGGAAAACTCCACTTTTCTGCTGCCCATTGGAGGACAAAAAGAGTAT
Source organism: Ambystoma mexicanum (assembly GCF_040938575.1). Taxonomy (NCBI): domain Eukaryota; kingdom Metazoa; phylum Chordata; class Amphibia; order Caudata; family Ambystomatidae; genus Ambystoma; species Ambystoma mexicanum. The sequence continues at coordinate 154,528,240 of NC_090941.1, read as the reverse complement.
GGGATCGGAAAACTCTGGTAAGTGTCCCTGAGAATTAAAAACTCACACTCACCCCACCAAACATATCAAACATACTATTCCGATTTTGCCCACTGAGCATTAAACCTGACATTGCATTTTACAATCAGAAAATTATGTTTCTATATCACGACCACTTCCGATACAACAATTTCTTATTGATTTTCTTATATCTTATAAGATCTTACATAAATCCTACTTCAAGCTTGCACAATTCTTTAAGAATTGAATAAGTACTTCAGTGTCATATAAGTTCTTAGAAAGTTATTATTGTTACAAAAAACCCACTGGTTTGGCGGTCAGAAAGCCGGCTAGTTTATCTTGTGGTACGACAAGTCTAAGTCGTGGCACCAAATTCTAGGAGAAAATGGAACCACACAAATCAATTTAGGGTAATAGCAAAACACACCGTTTTATTATTTTGTAAGATATTCAACAGACCAATATGCTTACGCTATCAGACCAATTCTGCAATAACCTGACCCACCCATAAGACCTCAATCTTTAAAGGGTATGACCTCCATGACCAAATTGAAACTTAGAAGAAGATCCTTTGAACAATAGTCCATTATGCAGTGTCTGAGCAGTGGCCTGGCTCCTCCGACCCACAGTTTCCAGAATGTTCTGATAGTCTGTTGTCAATGCAGACAGCTCTATCACACTGATCATCCACCATCCCCATCCAAAGGGCAATAAGAATCACTATTTTCCATAGTCCACTTTTCAGAAATTCTTTCACTAATACCCGCTTAAACGCTCAGCTCGCATGTTCATCCAAAGAGATACATCTGGTGCCTCACACAAAAATGCTTCATCAGCTGCTTCTATATTTCACACATTATATTATATTGCGTGCATCCGAAGTGCATTGGAAGTGTGGCTGTTGGGCTGGAACGTCTGTTGGTTTCCCGTCTGCAGAGTCCCGTCGGCAAGAGGAAGGCAAACTGCTACTGTAACGCGCCGGATTCGGATTGATGTGTGGGATTTACCCACTGGACTTTGGACTTGCTCCTCCTTTTGACCCGCCCTCCTGCCCCCCTCCAGTCACAGCCACTTCTTAAGCACTGGTGCACACGCATCTCGCGCACGCATCCGAAGTGCATTGGAAGGGTGACTGTTGGGCTGGAATGTCTGTTGGTTTCCCGTCTGCATAGTCCCTTCGGCAAGAGGAAGGCAATCTGCTGCTGTAACGCGCCGGATTCGAATTGACGTGTGGGATTTACCCACTGGACTTTGGACTTGGTACTTTTGCTGTTTTTCTCCCTTTTTTTTTCTTGTTTTGCTTTTTCTATCTTTAACCAAGACCGCGGGGTTACCGCGGGTCTTGCTGCTGTCTTGTGAGAGAAAGCAACAACACTAAAACTCGCTTTCTACTCTGTTGCAGCTACTCCTTTTCACCAGCCCTCCTGCCCCCCCTCCAGTCACAGCCACTTCCTCTTAAGCACTGGTGCACGCGCATCCGAAGTGCATTGGAATTGTGGCTGTTGGGCTGTTAGGCTGGGAGGTGTGGGAGTTTGAAACCCTTCACATTTAGTGTTGCTACTGCAAGTTGAAAGGTAAAAAAAAGTACTTTGGATTTACATGCCAGTAATTGAAATTTGAAAATTATATTAATCAGATTGTTGGAATGTGTTATTTTGTTTTATGAGTTGTGCTGTGACAGCCTTTCATGATGGGTAAAACCTCCAAAGCCATTAATATTATGAAGGACCCGCGTGCCGATTTTTTTCTCGGCGGTTACTACTCGTAGAGCAAGTCTGGCACCAGCGGCTGCATTACCTCTCCCACCTCAATGTATTGAGGAGGAAGAACTACTACAATGCGCACAAATATGCTCTAACCAGTTGAGATTAAATAAGTGTTCTGAATCTAATGAATGTTTGCAATCACTTTATGCTGAAGACTTGGTAATTCAGTCAGAGAAAGAGATATTAAAACGTCAATGGAGAGAGATGATCAATACTCACATTGATTTAAACATTGATAATCATTCGTTTGATGACACTCCTAGTGTTTTCCAAACGGTTGATATGGAGTTCCTTCACTTAGATAATAACCCTGACAATCAAGAAAAGGTGATTGGTGATATGCTGAAGGATACTGTAGTTGACACCAAGTAATAGAGACATATGTACTTTGATGAGGATCTTTAATAGACTGATCCTTAGTGAACTAAGACGACAAACGGAGATCTTAACACAAATTAACATGTCCGTGCAACAGGTACCATTGAAAGTGAATGATATGTTACTAAATCCGCTTGCCATGTTGTTAACATTAGCTAAAGGTGCTGCTACTGTAGTGAATCGTAAAGACTCCTTTATTACAACGGAACTCCAACTCTCTAAGGAGATAATCATGATTGATGACTCCCAAAGTCATATGAAATCGACTGAACTGAGGAGCGACGCTATAGAGGCTTCTGTTGAGTTTATAGAGCAACAGCAGCCTCCAGTTGTCAAGGGTGTCTCTACTACTGCACCTAAAAACATCACTAACGCGAATAACAAAAAAGATAAAAAGAAAAAAGGGCAACAGATTTCTGGGAATCAAAACAAAAATCTGAATAAATCATCTCGAAAGTATTTAAGAGATGTTGCATTTAAAAATACTATTGAAGAGGCCAGAGATGAGATTGTTGGAACCATTAATATACCAAAACCAACGATAACCTTAAATGCAAGGGCAAATAAAGAAAGTAATGAAGGGATTAGACCCGCTATGCAACTGATGCAGGATGGCTATTGTGAAGCGGAAAATTCTATCTCTGAGGAGATGAAAAAGAAAAATGAATCGATGGATATTGCTTCACAGCTGTCATCTCTGAAGTCTGGCTTGGTGGATATTTTTAGATCTTTAAAGCAAATTTGTTTGCAACTCTAAATTCGACTACTTCAAAAACAAATGCTGATATAGTTGCTAAAGAACCTGCAACCATTGAAGGAATAATAGGCAACGATTCTAAGCACAAGACACACAGAGAAACTGAAGCAAATAAAAATACTCTGTGTCAAGAACCAAAGTGTAAGCCAACTACGGTGAATACTGGGTTAGGTGACAAGCAATGGCTCAAGGACGATGACATAGCCAATAAATCTTATGCTGGTTGCTTTACTACAGTTCCTCATGTGGATGATTTTCCAACTCTGGGTAATGTTGATATGCCTGTGTCGGAAACTGGTAAACTACATGAGGGAGATCTTTTAAGTGATGCTAAAATATGGTACATCATACGCACAGGGGTGATATGGTTAATGATGTGACCAATAGAACCAGAAAAGATGACGTAATACTATTGTGAAAATATTTTTGGAAGATAATCTTCTTAGTAAGGAGAACAATAGGCAAATGACTGCTAATAACCAGGCCCCGTCTCGAGATTTTGATATGAACTACCAAGATGCCTATGAACGCCCTGATCTGGTAAATGATATGCAAGATCTGAGAAAACCGGCCTTAAATGATATACCTAGTCTGATACTGACAAGTTTGTTCGGAGAAGGGAAACACATATCCCTGAACCGCCCATATATTCTTTCGTTATTTGCAGCCATTCCTGCACTGTCATTGATATCATCTGCTGACATTGCTCTTGTTGATTTTATACACAAACAAAGATTAGAAGCACAAAAGCAGAGTGCCAGTCCTGTTGGAACTAGAACCCTTTTGAAAATAACTGCATGTAGATTCTTAGTTGGATTAGGTCAGATATTTTTAATTAAGTTTTAATTAGGAGTTGTTTTAAGATTTTACCAGTTAGTGCCGTAATTTGCGTTTTGTAAATCATTGAAATCTTTGTACTAATCATTTTGCTGTGCTTACCTTGTTTTGATTATGAAGACAGCCGCTTGTTTTCACTGCAAGCAAAGCGAGTAGTTTTCCTTGCAACGCTGCCCTCGGCACACGTTTTCAGATGGTAGGAACTACAATGCCCAGCAGGATTGTAGTCCTCCAATCAAATTTCTCCTCAAACTCTCACGGGCAGGCACAGTCTGCTTCAGTGTGTGCAAGGAGGTGCCAGGTGGTTGCTCCCTGAGTGGTTCCTTGAGGTAAGAGAGGTAGTCTCAGGAAAACCAGTCATACATTAGTTGTGTTGTGTTAAATCTGTATCACCCAGTAACTTGTTTACCTGGTTGCCTACAGAGCACTCTCAGGTACCCAGTGGGCAGGCTATAGGAAGAGATGTGGGGGAAACTCCCTTAATGCGGAAAATCAAGCTGGAAAGTGCTGTTCTGCTGCAACTCCCCCATACACCATCTCAACAACATAGTCTAGGGAGTACAGAGCTCGCCACTAAACAGCCACATGTCATGGCAAAGCAGAGTAAAGATCACACATTTGACCCCACAAGCTTGAAAATAGGTCTCCTTAATACACACTCATTAAGTAAACACGCCCTCAGCGTCCACGACCTCATAAAAGAGAGGGATTTGGACTTACTCTGCCTAACAGAAACCTGGCTGAAGGAGCCTATTGGCCCAGTAGTTTCAACTGCCGTCCCAGAGGGATACATTATGTACAACAAAAACGGAGACAAGGGACAGGGCGGTGGAGTGGCAGTTATAGCAAAAGAAGCTTTACAGCTTTTTAAAGCTAGCTTTGAATGCACAGGCTGTGAGGCTATCCAGCTAAAACTGACCTACACACCCAACAACTGTCTACATATCATTGTGGTTTACAGAACCCCTGCATTAACCTCTGACTTTGTAAATGAGATTTCCAGCCAAATTAGTAAGCTAACCTCAGCAAACTCCTCTACTATTCTTGTAGGTGATATGAACAAGTGGAGGGGGGATCCGGTGGACAAAGAAGCATTGGCACTAGAAAAGTCCTTGAATAATACGGGTTTCCATGTAATTAATAATAACCCTACAAAACCCCAAGGAAACCAGTTAGACTGGATTTGCACTAACAGCATACAATCAGAGCACGTTGCCACTGAGCCGTGTATCTGGTCTGATCACAGTCAGGTTTCTTTCGAAATAATACTAGAACCGCCTCCTAAAAGACAGGAAAACCCACATATAGTAATTCGGAGCAGGAATTTCAAGAATTTAGGACCAGAACTACTTAAACCCTGCTTACAGCAAGTCAAAGAATCATTTACTGAAAATGACAGCTGTGAGATTATGCTAGCAAAATACTCTACAAGTCTGCAAACATTAGTTGACAAGTATGCCCCATTGAAAAACAAGTCAGTTAGAAAAAATAATAACCAATGCAAATGGTATAATGATGAAATTAATACATTGAAACAAGCGAAGCGTGCCAAAGAAAGAGTATGGCTACCGAACCAATTGCAAGAGAATAGAAATGACTGGAAATGTAAGGACATGGAGTATAGAAAGGCAGTCAAAGAAGCCAAATTAAACTATTACAATAGAGAAATAGTCAGCTGCTAATTCCACAAGCAAACTCTTTGATATTCTCAAGTCAATTGACAAACCCAAGGCACTCTCACCCATCCAAAGAAGACTGCGAGAGAGTACAAGAAGCCTTTGCTGCAAACATTTTAAAAGCTAGAACCAACATAATACAGGCAAGGGAGTCCACCAGCCCAATAACAGGCACTACTGAAGAGCCCAGAATAGGAAATAGAGAAAGCTTTCTGTTTGAAGCCATAACTGAGGAGGATTTTTGTCAGGTGCTGTCCAAAATGAAGCCTACATCCTGTGCGGAGAACATCCTGCCCACAAAGATCATTTTGGATAATAAAGAGCCTTTTGCACCCACCCTCACCAAAATAATAAATGCCTCGTTTTCTGAAGGGAAAATACCAAACATCATTAAAGAAGTAACGATAACTCCTCTGGTCAAAAAGGCGGGTCTGGATCCGAAAGATCCTTGCAACTTACGCCCGATAACAAACTCCAATTTTGTACTAAAGATTCTGGACAAAATCGCCACGAATCAGTTACAAAAACATGTAGAAACTCTGGAGATGTTACACACCCAGCAATCGGGTTTTAGGACAGCCCATGGTACGGAGTCAGCCATGCTGGACTTACAATCCCACATGCTAGAGCTGATCGACCAGGGCAAAGCTGAGATGCTCATGCTGCTGGACCTCAGCGCAGCTTTCGATCTAGTGGATCACCAACTACTACAAGCTGCACTAGATAAAATTGTAGGCTGCTCCCCATCAGCACTGGCTTGGATAGCGTCCTTTCTAAGTGATAGGAAGGCACGTATCCACTGGGGAGATAAATTCTCTGAAGCAGCTCTTATTTTATTTGGAGTACCGCAGGGAGCCAGTCTGTCTCCTCTGCTTTTTAACCTTTACATGCGTAGCCTCTGTGACCTATTGCAAAGCATTGGTGTGTTCTTTACAAACTATGCCGATGACACACAGCTGGTTTTCGAATTAACAGGAGATTACACGAGAGACAGCGCTAAAATAGAGGAGGTTTATAAGATCATTGACATCTGGATGCAGAGGAACTGGATGTGTCTAAATAATAGCAAGACAGAGCTCATGATCTTTGGATCCCAGCAAGTTAGATCCAAGTTAGGAGTCCCATACAGGGAATTCATTATAAAAGAAGCCAAAATTCCAGTGCTATCTCGTTAAAACATTAGGGATGATGGTAGAAGCATCAGTGGGGGCTGAAGCGCAGGTAAATTATCTATCCAAAAATAATGCATACTACTTGCGCCTGCTGAGAGCCATCAGACCATATATTAGCGAAGCAAACGCGGCAAACATCGCAAGAGCGATCATTCTGTCCAGGCTAGACTATGGCAATGCGTTACTAGTGGGTGCCAACAAGAGGGACCTGCAACGATGCCAGGTCATGCAAAATTATGCCGTTCGTATTGTCAAGAAAGCCAAATACGGAGAACACATATCGGCTGCAAGGACAGATCTCCACTGGCTCAGAATTGAAGAGAGAGTCAATTTTAAGGCCATGACGATTGTTCATAGATGCCTATATGGCAAGGCGCCAAGGTACTTCAAAGAGAAATTCTCACTCTACACACCAGGGAGAAATCTTAGGTCAGCCAATATAGGCCTCCTGGCCACCCCAAGGGCCAAACAAGCAGCAGGTGGAGGTAGATCTTTCCCGATCAGAGCAGTCAATTTCTGGAATAGTCTCCCATGGAAACTAAGACGGGAAGAAAATGTCAGTAATTTCAGGAAATCACTGAAAACCCACCTATTTCAATAGCTCCCAGACAATCCAGGGCGTCTTCTTCCTGGGCATTTCACAATAGACCTGATATGCCTGGTATTTTAAAGGTCTTCTCACTCCCCATGCTTTCTCCTTTGTCATCAGGATGTTCACTGCGCCCTGATGCCTGCGGGCTGTCGGCGCGTTATAAACACACAGAAATAGAAAAAATAGACTACGTACGTTTGGTAATCCCCTCGCCTCTGGTAAGAAATCTGTTGATGAAAGAAGCTGAATCACTACAGTGGAGAGGCTTCGATATTTATCAATACATTCCGACTGAGCAAAAGATTAATGGGGACTACGCAGCAAGTAAGGTGGCTGATAAAAGAGCAATAGATCCAAACAAAAATAATGGGAACAATGTGGTTGATAATTGCAGTAACAAACAGGAATGGAGAGGGTTGACCCTTGCTCTTAGGGAAGCTATTAACTCATTGAAAGATTTGGCGAAACCCCTCTAGCAATGCTGGGAAATCTACCCTAGCAAGCTGGAACTCGAGAGGGCATGTTCATTTGCTTAAGAACACTGAAGTTACAGATAACTTGCAATCTTATGATTTGGTGCTATTGCAAGAAACATGGGCTACTATGCCTCTGGTATGGGAAGGTTTCGATATTTGGCAACTACCCGCCATTAAAGGGCCCAAAGGTAGACCAATTGGAGGTTTGCTAATTACATGTAAACAGACACTGGAAGTTGATAAAACAAGTGAATGGTGAAGCTTGAACTCCTTTCTATCTGTGACATGTAAGATGAAGATTGGATAATATCATGGATATATATTATTAATGAATATTGGAATCCTCTCAAATATATACCGAAACACCGTTGATTAAAGAGCTAAATAATGTAACTATGAAAATTGATGCCTGGCGTGGAGCTTGTGTGAATGGGCTGGTAATTATAACCGTAGACCTAAATGTGGACTGTGACATTGATACCATAAGATTGATGCGCTAATGTGTGATATTGGATCTGCTAGTAACAAATAGACCTGTTAATGGTAGTGCGAAATTAATAGGAGCCATATGGTTGAACTTTCTTGAAATAATGGGCCTAGTCAAAATAACAAATACTACACACACATGGAATGCCAGAGGCTGCACCTCGATTTTAGACTATATTTTCGTGACGAATGGTTTCGATAAATACATTCCCAATCTCATTGTAGAGAAAATGCCTACTAGTGACCATAATCTTCTGTCGATTGAGATTATACATACGAATACAGTAGGACGAACTGAAACCTACAATGAAGGTCTAATTGTGAATGTCAAAGGCAATCGAATACGGTGGTTTTATGCTAAAACAAAAACATGTACATCTGTTTTATTAAAAGACTTTGATGCTATGACTAATGAGGAATGTTTATCTAATTTATCTGCAACTATTTTTACCAGCTATGTCAATGATATCACACTGAAGACATGCATGAATAAGAATATTATGAAACACAGTTCCAAACACGTGCATGATTTTGATATAGAGACCCTAAAACTGAAAAAAACAGTTGAGACGAGAAATTCGAGCTGCATTGAATTCTGTATATACTAAAGGTGAAGCAAGTAAGAAGATAAAAATGATCAAACAACCGTATTTAAACTGGCAAATTAGCAGCAGATCGAGAGAAAATGCTTTCTAAAATTAAAGGAAAAGATATCTCCAATTTCTGGTTAATGATTAATGACATACAGCTAACACAAAAAGACATGTTGTTCATGCAAATTAGTGAAAGAACATGGAAAGACCATTTTATTAATATGTGTGTTAGCAGAAATGATGATGACATGGTCCAACATATAAAAGATCAAGCATGGACTCTAGATATTTCAGTTAACAAAATTGCTAGTCTAATTAGAAAATCGGAAAAGTCAGCTGCCCCGGGACCTAACAACTTATCCAACCAAATTTTAAAAATTGATATATTATTGTGGGAAAATATCCTAAACATATTATTTAAAGATATACTACTAACCAAATCGATACCTGTGTCATGGAGAGTAGCGCTTGTGATTCCTATATATAAGAAAGGCTCAAGAATCTCACCAGAAAGTTATAGACCTATTGCTATTTCAGATCCAGATTCTAAGATATTTGCATCTTGTCAACTCCAGACCTCCCACGCTCTCCCAATTTCCACTCATCCTCACCTGACTCTTCAGATGATGACTTCCTCTTTTGTTCCTTCTTCTTTCGTGGTTTTTTACGTGAGTAGAGGCAAGGCTGTCCCCAGATGGAAGCCACCCTGGCACCCTAACTGGACAGGGATACAGGGGACTCCTCCTCCCCCCCCCCCCCGGAGGGTCCAATGAGAGGAAAAAAGCAAATGCTAAAAGAAAACTCTTGTAGGTGGTGCAGGCAGGGTGCAGATAAGTTCCAGTATCGGAGACCATGGAGGAAGGTAGCAAGAAGAGTCTCGAAGGAACGGAGAGTCAGGGATAATTTCTTTAGCTGTTCTTCTTAGCAGGTAACTTGAACGGAAGAAGGAGACTTCCGTGATTGAAGAACGTGGATGGCGGTACTTTGACGCAGGGTAAAGAGCACACACCAGAACGAAGGTACAGGAAGGGAACAGGACGAAGAGGGAAGGGAGAGGGCAGGTAAGAAGGAGTGAGAAGGTAGCGGAAGCAGAAAGACCGAAAAGGAAGCACCGGGGAAGTAAGGAGAGAGGTGGGAGAAAAACACTGGCCCGGCTAGTAATACCGGAGTCCGGACCGAGGAAAAACAAAGGCGAAAGTAAGGTAGAAGAACTGACACCCGTCTAGAGGAAGACAGTGACAGTGACGGTGAGCAGGAAGCAGAAGGTAGCAAGGGAGGAAGGGAAAGCAATCGGGACGAGACCCGAAAAAAGGCAGGCCGCCGAGGCGAAATCCAAAAAGGAAAAGCGTAGGTACCGGGAGCAAGAAGCGAAGGGTTGCAACGTTCCGAACTGAAAAAAGGGCAGGGCTTAAGAACGGAAACAAAACAACCAGAGGAAAACAACTAGACCGGTAAACAAGGAAGTGAAAGGAGGAAAGTGGAACAAGCTAATGACGGAAAAGCCGCCATCTACTCCACAAGCGCCATGATGAAGGTCGCACAAAGCGCATGACAGTATGCCCCCTCCCAAGGGGAAAACCCCCAGGCTTGCCAGGATGGACGCAATGGAATCTCTGCACTAGCCTAGGGGCATGGATATGTGAAACAGGTTCCCAGGAATCCTCTGCGTGTAGGTAGCCTTTCCAATGCACCAGGTATTCCAATCAGCGCTTTCTATATCTTGAGTCCCTGATAGTAGCCACCTCAAACTCTTCAGGAGCATCATCTCGTACTGTAGGTGATCTTGGTAGCTTACGTTGATAGGGATCTTCCTGGTACACCTTTAATTGGGATGATTGAAAACTGGATGAATATGTTTCATATGCTTGGGTAGCTGGAGGCGATAGGAAACTGGGTTTAGACGGTCCAGGATGGCAAAGGGACCAAGATACCTCAGGGTCAATTTTGAGGGGGTGCAACCAGCGAGGTAAATATCTAGTAGACAACGATACTTTCGTTCCTGTGTCCCATACAGGGGAAGGAAGTCGGTGAGGATTCTTCTGCTGACTATATCGTAACTGACTTGTCTGTAGGCTGTCAGAGGCGACCTTATGTGCTGCAGCTATATTGGATAAGATGGCGTCAACTGATGGCATGGCTGAGGAGGGAAGATTCAAGTCCGGGATGAAGCTGGGATGAAAACCATACGAGCAATAGAACGGACTAAGACTACTGGCGCTGTGTCTAGAGTTGTTATAAGCAAATTCCACAGTGGGCAATAATGAAACCCAGTTGTTCTGTTGGGTGTTCACAAAACATCATAAATATTGTTCTGAAGAAGCGTTGGTCTGTGGGTGAAACCCCGAAGACATAGCCCTCTCAATACCCAACGTATCACAAAGTGTCTTCCAGAAACGGGAAGAGTACTGCGATCTTCGATCTGATATGATCTTCTTAGGTAACCCATGTAGACGAAAGATGTCCTTGGTGAAAACAGATGCCATCTCTGCAGCTGACGGAAGACCCGATAGGGGGGAAACATGAGCCATGTTAGTGAAGCAGTCTACGGTAACCATAATGCAAGAGCATGCTTCCGAGGGAGATAAGTCAACAATGAAGTCCGTGGAAATAATGCTCCAGGGTCTGTCAGGTGGGGGTTCCTGCCGAAAGAAGCCCACTGGCTTTTGTGTACTATATTTAGCGCTGCAACAAACTGGACAGGATGAGACATAGTTTGCAGCTTCTTGTACCATACCAGGCCACCAAAATTGCCTTTTAAAAAGATTGGATTTTTTAGAAATTCCCCTATGTCCTGCCACTGGGTTATCATGGCACCATCGTAAGGCTCTCAGGCGGGTCTTCTGATCAGGTAAATATAAGCGATGGTTGACGAAATAGAGTCCGTTGCTCTTCTGTAAGGTATTTCCATAGCCAAGATATTCCAAGGATGATCGGAAAGTGGGCAGCTCTTATTAGGTCAAATTGAATAGTCTCGGTGTGCTGTAAAATCTTCATTTCCTTCAGTGGAGAGGTGTGTGATGAGACCTGAACTGAGGGGTTTGCCATCCACACCCTCCACTTTCTGATCCACCTCCTTCTCTCGTCGCTTGATTCCTGACTTGTTGGCCCATACTGTGTCCATGAAACAACCAGAGGTCCCACAGTCTATAAGGGCTAGTAGATCAAAGTGTTCTTTACGGAAGGCTAATTGTACAGCTACCACCATCAAGCGATTGTCTTCTGATGGAGTTGTTGAACTTATGGACATTGATACATAGGGACCCGGTGACCCTCCTCGGTAACTTGTCCCTAATAGTTCAGAGGACGAGCGTTTCCCGGCCGTCGTGCGAGTACTTCGGGACAATCACTTAAAAGGTGCTGTTCCGACTGAGAATACATGCACAGGTTATTGTCTCTTCTCCTCTTTCTCCTATGTGTTTATCCTAACCTCCCAGTCCTGCCTCTGCGGAAAGCTACCATTCCACCAAGTACTCTTCATGGCTCTGCACCTCTTCTTCGTCTGAGTTGGAGTCGCATAGGTTTTACTTGGGTCATCTGCTCTATGCACATACATAGGATAGTTGGGTAACATGGACGTGGGGTGTAAGGGATATGTGGATGTATGCGAGGTGGGTATAGGGTTGGAATACCACATTTACCCTGAAATCCTCCTGCTGAGAACCACCCCCAGGGGGAGTTTCGAGTAGCGGCCTCACCTCCCTGGCCTCATGGGAAGGGGCTCTTTTGTAAGGAGGAGGACAAACTATTCCATTTTTCGAGGGCTAAGGCCTCCATAACCTCAGGTAAGGTCTTTTCCCCCAACCACTGAGTCAGCGTGTTTTGATTTTGTGCCCCTAATTCTAAGGGTGTTTCATTATGGTTCAGCTTTACCTCTCGGAACTTATGCTAGTAAAAACATTCTGTCTGTCCTATTCGATGTTACAAACCTTGCTTAATTTCGTTAAAGAAAGTGGTTCCATGAGGGTTTAGGGTTTGAAATGAGGCTTAATCTTCCCCTCGCAACTACTCCTGGAATCTAGTGTCTGTTTGTATTTGGTGAGCAGACAGGCATTCTAATAGGGTCTCTATTGGGTTCATTTTGACAGAAGTAAGGGGGGAAAAGAGGACCTCAAGAACTTTTTTCTCTAATGTTGTTAATAATGGGCAAGAGGGGTTCTGGTTTTTCTATCAAGAAGATCTCCTCCTAGGACTCATTCAGGGAAATTATTTCTTCCTGTGATATCTCAGACTGTTCTGAGCTATCTTCCTTGGAGGTTACTGAAGTCTCAAGAAGAGAGTAGATCCCACAGAGGGTAATTTCAGGCTAGGTTTTATACCTAAAGAGCCTATTGGTGGTAATTCCCTGCTGGGTTTCACTTCCAACTTTAACCTTGAGTTTGGGCTGATGGACTAAGCATAGAGTCGTAATTCATTTACTAAGGCTCTGCCCTTATAGAGGAGTCATTGCTGATTAATGGGTGTAACGCTCACCTGATTCTCGCAGAGGCGCCGGTCTTGACTGGGCGACTACCGTATCTTCGAAGGTGATGTGTAGCACCCGGTTGGCTCTTTGGGCTGGACCTCTGTGCACTGTATGCCTGACGTGTAGAGTAAGATGTCTGCAGATAGAAAATATGGGGTTAATGAACTGGGGTTATTGGGGTGTCCCTATCTCTTTCCTCTTCTCCTCTCCTGTAGACCCCCAAAGGTTAACGCTCTCACCTTAGGTAAGTGAATGCCGAGCTCTCCATCTGCCTCGGGGCAGGGTGCTGTAACCAGTTTCTTCACTGGATAGGTAGCGCAGGCCTCTTGACTTCAGAGGACTGCTGTCCGTCGTTTACTGCACGAACGGTAAGTTTCGAGTCATTCAAATGTCTTTAAAGTCTTTAGTAATGATGTCTCTTGTTTTGCAGGGTTCCGGCGATGGCGGATGACAGGCTGAAGTGAGTTGAAGATGGAGCCCGTGTGATGAATAGAAGCGCCTGGAAGCACGTAAGTAAGCGCTTGTTGCCTGCTTCACTATGCGCTCTAATTGTCTTTTATTTAAGCAGGTACGAGTTCGGAGCGGCTGCAGGGTGCCGGAATACCCACTGGATTAGATGTGGAAAGGAGTAATGGCACGTGAGTATTAAAGTTCCCCAATGTCTTTAAACGCACCTTGTTTTGTCTTTCAGATGCGGGATGCAGCGCCGAAGGCCTCCGGAGCGTGCGAAGAGTTGGTAAACTTTTGTCTTTCAGATGCCGGAATGCAGTGTGAAGACCTCCAGAGCGCACGAAGAGTAGTTAAGCCTTTGCCTTTCAGATGCCGGAATGCTAACCTGTTCTTTCTTGTCTTTATAGGTGTTGCTGAAGACTGGATTCAGGATGGTAAGCCTTTTTCCTTAGGCCCAGGACCGGATGCAGAAGACGCGATGAGCGTTCTGCTGCAGAGGTTGCAGAATAATGCAAAGCAAGATTCATCCACCGGGTGTGGTTTAAATAGCCTCCTGTAGTGCTTAGGTGTCTCCTTCCACAGCCACGCCTAAGTAAGAAAAGAGTTCCTGGTAAGAAAAGAGTTCCTGCCTTCCAGAAGAGTTCCAGTGTTCTGAATCTAGGGAGTGGCTCCAGCCCCACCCAACAGGAAAAGTAGTTCCAAACAGAAGAGGATCAGAGGCTCAACTGGCAGGCAAGTAAGCAGCATGGTCTGCTGAAGGTAAGTCCACCCAAGCATTATGAGCCCGGCGCTTCCAGCGCTGGGACTGGGCACATTTATGAGCCTGGTGCCACTGGCGCCAGGACTGGGTCCAAAAGGTCCCAATTGGGACTGGTTGGCACTCGGGACCTGGGTTATGGATCTGCTTCCAAGGGAGTTGGGAAAACCCTGACCTTTTGGAAGCAGAGATCATGACAGTACCCCCCCTCAAGGCCCCTCCCAAACCGGGCTTCTCCGGGGGTTTTGGCTTGTCAGGAAATGTTCGGTGAAATCTTTTGATTAGGCGAGGAGCGTGGACATATTCAGCAGGTTACCAGGATCTCTCTTGGGGGCCGTAGCCTTTCCAGTCAATTAGGTAGAATAGTTTAGATTTGGAGATCTTGGAGTCCAGAATGCTTTTGACTTCAAACTCGAGTTCTCCATCCACTAGGATAGGTTTTGGAGATTTGGTTAGTCGGGTTTGAGGTTGCACGGGTTTTAATAGAGAGACGTGGAAGACCGGATGTATCTTCATGTGCGGGGGCAAGTCCAACTTGACCGCTACTGGGTTTACTATGGTAGTGATGGAATAGGGACCAAGGTATCTTGGGTTGAATGTGCGTGGCCCTTTTAGAGATAGATATTTGGTGGATAACCAGACTTGATCCCCCACTTGATAGTGAGGGGCTTCCTTCCGATGTTGATCTGCTCCTTTCTTGTATTGTTCTTTAGCCCTTTGAAGGTGAGAAACAGCTTCCTTAAAGGCTTGGGTGATTGTAGAATGCAGGTAGTCTACTGCTGGTGTTTCAAGATCTTGGAGGGGATCCAACTCCGAGGTTCGAGGGTGACTGCCGTACAAAAGAAAAAACGGGGTTTTCCCAGTTCCCGAATGGACAGAGTTATTGTAGGCATACTCGGCTATCCAAAGGATATCTTTCCAAGTTTTTTCAGTTTGTTGCAGCATGCAGCGTAAATACTGTTCCAGAGTTTGATTGGTCCTCTCGGTTTGTCCGTCGGTCTGAGGGTGGTGACTGGTCGATAGTCTCACATCAATATGAGCCGACCGACAGCAACTTCGCCAAAAATGAGAAATAAATTGACTACCTCGATCCGAAATTAGAACCGAAGGAAAACCGTGCAGTCGGACGATGTTTTCGAGAAATTCTCGGGCCAGAGTTGCTGCTGTTGGCAAGCCTTTGAGCGGAATGAAATGCGCCATCTTGGAGAATAAGTCCACGATTACTAGAATCGTATTGTATCCGGAGCATGGAGGTAGATCGGTGATGAAGTCCATAGAAAGCGTATGCCAAGGGCGAGGTGGGATGTCAATAGGGCGTAAGAGGCCTGCTGGTCTTTCCTTTTGACTCTTGTTTTGGGCGCATACTCCACAGGACATTATAAAGTCTCTGATATCTTTTTTCCAAGACGGCCACCAGAAGTAGCGCTTGATCTTTTCTGAGGTCTTGGCTATACCGGGATGACCTTCCATGAAAGAGTAGTGATAACAAGAGATTACTTTTTTCTGTAAATCTGTGCTGGGTAGGTATAATCGTTCTTGGAAATACAATAAGTTGTCCTT
The DNA here is from genome assembly GCF_040938575.1 of Ambystoma mexicanum. NCBI lineage: Eukaryota > Metazoa > Chordata > Amphibia > Caudata > Ambystomatidae > Ambystoma > Ambystoma mexicanum. Next base: position 154,512,278 of record NC_090941.1, on the reverse strand, counting down.
TACTGCAAAGTCCTTTCCCTGCAGATGCCAATTCTGTATGTCTGCTGGAGTTACAAGTTGCCTGGCTTTATCCTTAATTTCCTCTATGGATTCTGTGGCGATTACACCCAGAATTCTTTGTTCGGGAATGATTGGTACAGGTTTAGGGTTGACCAAGTGTTCTTCCACTCCCATCCGAGAAAGGGCATCGGCTTTATCGTTCTTTGTACCAGGTCGAGGGGTAATTATGAAGTCAAACTCGGCAAAGAATAATGCCCAACGGAGTTGTCTAGAGGATTGGGCTTTTGCGGTCTTCAAATATTGCAGGTTTCGGTGATCCGTAATCACAGTAACGGTGTGTCGGGCCCCCAGCAGATAATGCCGCCAAGCCTTAAAGGCAGACTTGATAGCCAGAAGTTCCTTGTCAGTAATCGTGTAATTGATTTCAGGAGGCGAGAATTTGCGGGACCAAAATGCCACGGGATGCAACTGATTGGTTACCGGGTCCTTTTGTGATAGAACTGCCCCCATGGCAAGGCTTGAAGCATCAGTTTCCACGATGTAGGGGAGTTCGGGGCGAGGGTGTTTTAAGATTGGTGCAGAGATAAATTTAGTCTTCAAATCCTGGAAAGCTTGTTCCGCCTCGGTAGACCATTCAAAACGTTTGTTTTTCTTTAACAAGGCAGTGATGGGCTGGACTATTCGAGAGAATTCGGGGATAAACCTGCGGTAAAAGTTAGCGAAGCCTAACATGCTTTGCACACCTTTTACGGAGGATGGTGATGGCCATTTGAGAACTGCATCGACCTTCTTTGAATCCATACGCACTCCGCCAGGTGATAATATGAATCCCAAGAATTCAACTTCAGTCACGTTGAAAACACATTTTTCCAACTTAGCGAAAAGTTTGTGTTGACGCAATCTTTCGAGGACCATTTTCACGTGTTTCCGATGTTCAGATTCCGATGAAGAATAAACGAGGATGTCGTCAATGTAAACAACAACACATACATCTATGAGCTCTCTGAGGACATCGTTCATAAAATATTGAAAGGCGGCCGGGGCATTGCAAAGTCCGAAGGGCATGACCTGATATTCAAATAGCCCATACTTGGTGCGGAAGGCCGTCTTCCATTCATCGCCCTCTTTTACTCGTACCAAGTGGTAAGCTCCTCTAAGATCCAGCTTTGTATATATGCATGCTTTTCTGACTTGGTCCAGGAGTTCAGGGATCAAAGGTAACGGATATCTATTCTTAACGGTGATCTGGTTCAGGGAGCGATAATCGATACAAGTTCTAAGGTCTCCTTCCTTTTTTGGAACGAAGAACAAAGCTGAAGAAGCAGGGGACTTGGAAGGACGAATAAACCCATTTGCCAGGTATTGATCCAGGTATTGTCGAAGGTGAAGGTTCTCAGGCTCGGTGAGGGCATACATTCTACTACAAGGAGGAGTAGATCCAGGTATCAGGTCTATCTGGCAGTCATAAGACCTATGAGGAGGTAGAGAGTTAGCCTGATCCTTCCGGAAAACATCTTGGTATTCTAGGTATTCGGGAGGTAACTGGGGAGTCTCTGAAGAAATTGCGGCCAGTGCAACACCAGGTGGAGGGTGACAAGTAGAGACACATTCTGGAAACTGGACCGTTCTTGCTCGCCAATCGATCAGAGGATTGTGTTTCTCTAACCAAGGTATTCCTAGAATAATCTGAAACTGAGGGGCCTTGATCACATCGAACATGATCTTCTCATGGTGTCCATCTTGACTTACTAGCGTCACCTCTTGAGTGGTATGCGTTACTGGCCCGGAGGCTATCTCCGTACCATCCACCGTAGTAATGACGTCCTTTACAGCCTTGGGACAAAGAGTTAGATTCATCCTCAAAACCATTTCATGATCCACATAATTGCCGATGGCACCGCTGTCGACGTAAGCTTCAATTGCATGTAATCGATCCGGATTATCAGGGCTAATGAGGACCATAGGTATCACGAAATGCGAGGTCACGGAACTGGTTTTCACGCTCGGCAAGAGGACCTCTATTCTTGTCGGGCGAGGTCGTTTCCCTGCTCAGAGTTTGTAACTTTGATAACTGCAGCTCCTACTGCCTTCTTGGCAGGTTTCACCGGACAGTCTCGAAGAAAGTGCCCTGAGTTTCCACAATATAGGCATAATTGCAACTGTTTCCTCCTTTCCCGCTCCCTTTGTGTTAGAGGACCTTTCAGACCCCCTATTTGCATGGGTTCCCCGGAGTCTACTCCTTTGGAAGGAGTTGGCGGTTTGGAAAATACTCGAGCATCAAACTTGGAACGATCGGCCTTCCTGTTCTGCAGCCTGTGATCTATTTGAACGACCAAGTCTATATAATCCGAACAGTCTTGTGGGGGATTCACTACTTGGGCTAAAACGTCTTTGAGCTCTCCACGTAGAACTCTATAAAACAGCGTAATCCGTTTGTCCTCAGGCCATTGAGTTTCCACTATTAGTCTATTGAAAGATGCAATATAAGCCAAAAGGTCTTGATTACCCTGTCGCAACGAAAGAAGCTCATTGTCCAAGGCCTGCCCCTGTGAATGTCTTGCGAACAGTTTTTCCATACTAAGCTGAAAGGCTTGAAAATCATGGAGAACCGGATCATCTTGATTAACTAGAGGGATCGACCAGTCTGCCGCATTGCCACTAAGGTACGAAAGTACAAAAGCTACTTTTGCTTGATCAGTTGGAAAGGCTGCTGGCCGGCATAAGAAGTGCAACCGGCACTGATTGATAAATACTGCAAACCTCTTTGGGTCACCAGAAAATCGTTCGGGCGGAGCCAGAGGTACATTCCCAGGTAGGTTGATCTGCACTGGATTCATAGAGGATGTTGAAGGAAGATTTGCCCCTGATGCGGGTAACGCGGTCTGTCCGGCTTGTGACTGTAGCACTTGTCTAGCAAGATTGTCTGTTCTCTCCTTGGAAATAATTAGCTCCCTTCTTAGAGCATTCGTTTCCTGACGAGCTGCATGCACTTCTGCCCTTAGTTCCCCAAGTAACCGGGCTAGGGGGTCAGTATCCGAGGTTTCCATAGCGCCTGGGCGAGAGTTTTGCGGTAGGCTTTGCGTTCTGTAACGCTCACCTGATTCTCGCAGAGGCGCCGGTCTTGACTGGGCGACTACCGTATCTTCGAAGGTGATGTGTAGCACCCGGTTGGCTCTTTGGGCTGGACCTCTGTGCACTGTATGCCTGACGTGTAGAGTAAGATGTCTGCAGATAGAAAATATGGGGTTAATGAACTGGGGTTATTGGGGTGTCCCTATCTCTTTCCTCTTCTCCTCTCCTGTAGACCCCCAAAGGTTAACGCTCTCACCTTAGGTAAGTGAATGCCGAGCTCTCCATCTGCCTCGGGGCAGGGTGCTGTAACCAGTTTCTTCACTGGATAGGTAGCACAGGCCTCTTGACTTCAGAGGACTGCTGTCCGTCGTTTACTGCACGAACGGTAAGTTTCGAGTCATTCAAATGTCTTTAAAGTCTTTAGTAATGATGTCTCTTGTTTTGCAGGGTTCCGGCGATGGCGGATGACAGGCTGAAGTGAGTTGAAGATGGAGCCCGTGTGATGAATAGAAGCGCCTGGAAGCACCTAAGTAAGCGCTTGTTGCCTGCTTCACTATGCGCTCTAATTGTCTTTTATTTTAGCAGGTACGAGTTCGGAGCGGCTGCAGGGTGCCGGAATACCCACTGGATTAGATGTGGAAAGGAGTAATGGCACGTGAGTATTAAAGTTCCCCAATGTCTTTAAACGCACCTTGTTTTGTCTTTCAGATGCGGGATGCAGCGCCGAAGGCCTCCGGAGCGTGCGAAGAGTTGGTAAACTTTTGTCTTTCAGATGCCGGAATGCGGTGTGAAGACCTCCAGAGCGCACGAAGAGTAGGTAAGCCTTTGCCTTTCAGATGCCGGAATGCTAACCTGTTCTTTCTTGTCTTTATAGGTGTTGCTGAAGACTGGATTCAGGATGGTAAGCCTTTGCCTTTCAGATGCCGGAATGCTAACCTGTTCTTTCTTGTCTTTATAGGTGTTGCTGAAGACTGGATTCAGGATGGTAAGCCTTTTTCCTTAGGCCCAGGACCGGATGCAGAAGACACGATGAGCGTTCTGCTGCAGAGGTTGCAGAATAACGCAAAGCAAGATTCATCCACCGGGTGTGGTTTAAATAGCCTCCTGTAGTGCTTGGGTGTCTCCTTCCACAGCCACGCCTAAGTAAGAAAAGAGTTCCTGGTAAGAAAAGAGTTCCTGCCTTCCAGAAGAGTTCCAGTGTTCTGAATCTAGGGAGTGGCTCCAGCCCCACCCAACAGGAAAAGTAGTTCCAAACAGAAGAGGATCAGAGGCTCAACTGGCAGGCAAGTAAGCAGCATGGTCTGCTGAAGGTAAGTCCACCCAAGCATAATGAGCCCGGCGCTTCCAGCGCTGGGACTGGGCACATTTATGAGCCTGGTGCCACTGGCGCCAGGACTGGGTCAAAAAGGTCCCAATTGGGACTGGTTGGCACTCGGGACCTGGGTTATGGATCTGCTTCCAAGGGAGTTGGGAAAACCCTGACCTTTTGGAAGCAGAGATCATGACAATGGGGATCTTTAATCTTTCTAATATTAATGTCTTTATTGTAGAGATTTGGTCATCTGGGGGAACTTGCAAACTGATTTCCTTACCTTGTAATTCTTTAACTGTCGAGATAATAGATTTTTCACATGGGATGCAAAGGATGGTTGTAGGTGTCTTGACCATGGGTATCTTCCACTATTTATCAGGTGGATCCGCATCCCACTACTGACACCATATGTAAGGGCGCAGAAGGAGGAGTCTGACACACAGGCGGCATGGGGCATCTTTGTTGGCATAAACTTTTATTATACCAGAAAATAAAGAGAAAATCTGCTGTCACACTCACCTGGGTCACTGCGGGAGCGAAGAAGTCTTCTGGACCTTTTCCCCGGAGTAGTGGGTGGTACTACTGGTATCTGTGGAGAGAGAAGTCGCTGCTTAGTTTGCCTGGATATGGCCCAAATCCCCCTTTCCCTCCTCCCGTGTGTGTACTGTGATAGAGGTGTAGGGGTATCTGGCTCACCTTTAGGATAGATTGGGCGAGCTCTCCATCCTGAACTAGGCAGGGGCGCTGTATCTCTGAGACCCTTGAAACTTAGTTAGGTTTGGGGTACTTGCTGGTGTTCTAGTTCCAGATTGCAGGTAAGTTCTAGTTGCAATTGCTTCACTGGTTCGGGTTCTATTTGCAGGTAAGTTCTAGTTCCAGAGGGCAGGTAAGTTCTAGTTCCAGTTGCGTCACTGGCTCAGGTTATATTTGCAGGTAAGTTCTAGTTCCAGAGTGCATGTAAGTTCTAGTTCTAGTTGCGTCACTGGCTCGGGTTATATTTGCAGACAAGCTCCTATTTTAGTTGCGTCACTGGTTCGGGTATTCAGCGTGTCTCTGAGAGACCTTACTATGCGGCGAGTTCTGTGCGCGGTTGGCAAGATGATTACTACTTCTGATCCTGTTCTTTCTTTATTCACAGGTGATTCGCTGTGGTTCTCGGAGGGATCCGACAAAGGAGGCGCGTTTAAGAAGTGTGAACGCTACCTTAAGGTTTTCCAAGTTTCGGGTAAGTGTTCCTGCTGACTGCTCGCAAGCTCGCTCAAGAAGGTGGATTGCAGCGAAGGCACTGACAGGTACTGCTTTTCTTATGCTGTCTTTCTGGGATCCAGGACGTGCGCGCGGATGAAGCCGAGGAAGGAACAAGTCGAGGATCGCGGTAAGCGTGTTGCTCGAAGCCACAGTTGCTAAACGAAGCACGGGTCTGCCTTTGGGCGTGGTTTATATAGCCAACCACGGCCAGAGGCTGGATCATGCCCTGGTATTCACAGGACTCACAGGAAGTCTCCTTGGGGCCATCTTGAGTGTACTGGAAGTGTTCCTGGGCCAATCAGAGTCCCTAAAGAGGGCCGGGGCTAACTGTGCAATGCACCTCAGTGCAAGAGTGTGGCAAATGGATCTCGGATGCCTGCAAGGCGTGTTTAGTCTGCCAGGCCCTAACCCATCTAGCTCCTGCCTGTTCCCCAGCATTATGACAGTCGTCCCCCTCAAAGCCCCTGATAACGGTGTACCTCCCCCCGGGGTTGGTGGGATTGTCCCTGTGGAATTTACGGAGTAAACGAGCGGCATGAATGTTCTCCCTGGGTTCCCATGACCTATCCTGGGGTCCGTACCCTTTCCAATCTATTTAATAGTATAGTGTCTTCTTGACGATCTTAGAGTCCAGGATACGTCTTACCTTGTATTCGGGTTATTCTCCTTCTACCACCATTGGTGTCTGGGGAACTTGCATTTGAGTGCCAGGATGTACAGGTTTTAATAGTGAGACGTGAAATACTGGGTGTATTCACATATTAGATGTCAGGGTTAGTTTCATGGTTCCGGGATTGATTACTTTTGCAATGGTCAATGGGCCGATGTATTTTGGCTGAAATTTTCTGGGCTCTTTCAAGGCCATATGTTTAGCTGCCAACCACACAGAATCCCCTGCTTGGTAATCTGGAGCTTTCCTCCGATGTTAGTCTGCATATCTCTTCTGGGTAGCCTTGGCTGCCAGTCAATGTCTGGTTGCCTCTTGTGCTGCTTGTGTTATTCGCTCATGTAGACTTTTTACCACTGTTAGACTGGAAACAACCCTATAGTATGTATAGTATGTATATTATGTTGGCCAGAAACCAATTGCATCATGTGACAGACATCACAATCGCAGAATTGTCAATGTAACCAGAGGGCGTCCATTTTGTGAAATGTCCGCCATTTGCTTTTTTTCTTTTTGTCAAAACGCTTTGCAAAATGTATTCTATGCTTCGAACTCACACACGGTGCAAGGCCATGGCCTGAATGCTGAAAGACTTTGGGCCTCATTACACAGTATGCGGTAAACAATGGCGATATTAGCGCCATGGTTCATGCCGGTAATTTACCAGTACCGCCTTGGAGGAAAGGGGAATTACTGCCCTATTCCAAGGTTGGGAAGGCAGTAATTCCTCCTTCCTCCATTGCGCTTCCCCATTCCCATTTTTGCCCCATAGGGCATAATGGGAATGGGGAAGGTGCTAATTACGGTACCGCAAATTGCGGTACCGTAATTAGCACCCCGGTCCCTTTGCGGGTTCGTTTTTTAACGCGTGCTAAAAGCAGGCGTTAATGTACCAACCCGCAAAGGGACCTCGTAGTAAGGCGGTAAGGGATTACCGTTACTGGTAAAATACTGGTACCGGTAAACCCTTACCGCCTACCGTGTAATGAGGCCCTAAAACAGATAGGAATGCCAAACGATACAGAAATACATTGTTTTCCACCCTCATGAAGTCCTTGGAGGCAGCAAAAGCCGCATCTAATCAGCAGACCAGGTGCCGGCTTGTCTTGCAAATGCTATAGTAAAAGGCAGTTAAAGCATGAATTATATTCTTTTAGTGGTACTCCTTCGTGGAGACTGGTATTTTCTTCCTCAGAACTGTCTGACCCTTGGTTCATGAATAGAAACACATAGATAATGTGCTAAGGAATGTTTCTCTCCTACAAACATGATATACTTGCTGAACTAAGAGCTTTATGATGTCCATAACAAAAAGCTGTCTCTGCTACTGTTGCTAGAATAACTATATTTAGAGTGAATAGAGGCTTGTCATAATGTGTCATAATTGTCAATCACCGAACCCTAGCCTCAACGATACATTTATGGGCGGTTTGAATTGCCTTCAAAGATTGCATGTTATGTATATATATTGTTGCTTGAGTGTTGTTCGCTCTCTTGCGTCTCACGGGATCTGGGTACACACGTTGCAAGACGTTTAGACCCCAGTCGGCCGACTGAGAATACTTTGAAATAAAGCAGACTTGTTTGGAAATGGAACCTCGTGCCTGTTGTATCACTAGAGTATATGGTTATTGTGCCTTAGTTTCCATATGCAGTCTTTATGGCCTCGCAAATATGGCGCCCAAATAGGGACCCTCCCCCTTTTGCTCCATCGTATACATTGAGTTTGAAGAAGGCAAAACGAGTTGAGGACGAAGCCGTCGAGCCGGGATCAAAAGGTGTTCGGGGCACCCCTGTAGACGTGATGAGACTCCTTTGCAGATCTGTACATAGCCGATCCCTGATCGACAAGCAACGGCCAGAGAGCATCGAGGCAAGAGTCCTGAAACGAGGCAGATTGAGCCAGACACGCAGTCACAACAATTTTTGGTTGCGTCTGTATACGGACGAATTGCGTCCTGAGTGACAAATTGATTGATCAGGTGAGTCGTGCCCCGATTCTTAAACGTCCTGATATTGATTGAGGGTTGCTTTTGCAAGATCAAACGCCAGGGTAAGAAAAGTGTAAGGATTAATTATGCCTGGGAAATTGTCTTCCCTCCTAGTGGGATTTTTCCACTGCGGTAGACAATCTTTGGAAACTGACCAGGTCGCACCACCCTCAGGGTCACCAGCATTTGAAATGTACGTAAAATACTGTATAGGGGCAATAGTGTTTAATGCGATTTGGCATAGGCAGACCAGGCATGTATCAGACTTACAGTGGCCTAATGATGGGAGCTTTGAATTAGCATGTATAGAACACCTAGAATCAGTATTGCTATGTAAGAGGCCAGACCAGCAGCGTTCGACGTTGTGAGAGACTGGAGGAAGGAAGCTAATCTCTGTTTGAGAAGTAGAGAGAAACACGCGCGCAGACATAAAACGAACGCAGAGGAAGCGCTAGAGCTTGATCAGCATCAACAGACAGAGGACCTTAGGAAAATGGACAGGGCTTTCCAATTAGGTGTACAGAAAATATATCCGCAGCAAGATTTGCATACATCAGATTAGCGAAGAAGTGAACATCAAGGTACTGACCCAGTTGCACCTCCTCCTTATGTACCTCCCATTCCCGTTATTCCATCTGCACCAGTAGCAAGTTCCTCTCCCCCTGTGCTTGTGACATAATTTCCTCCACCGCCGTCAGAGCATGAGTTAGCTGCTTTGGTAGGCAATTCTACAGAGATGGGGCCTGCGCAAGGAAGCAGTAGAGGGACTCGTACGGTTAGCAAAGACTGGAAAGAGGAGCTGAGAACTTGGTCAGCAACATATGTTGAAGGGTGGCGATGAAGCAGCTGTGCAAAGTTCCATATCTGATCATAGAGGCCATGGTGAACAGCAGGTATTGTTAGAATGCATGGGGAATTAACTTGTGAACATATGGAGTGATTTGACTGACACAGTGGCACCACAAGAGTTGCGTGATTTGGTTGTTCTTTCTCATTTACGGGATAATGCGACAAAAGTACGAGAACATGTAGGCCGAATATTTGTGTTCAAGCACGAGCTTGATCACTTGCATAGAGAAAGATAAACCGCATGTGTCATATGTCCAGCAACGTTTTTTTCCGCCGTTCAAACCTGTTGGTGAAGAGATGAGAATTTGTACGTGAGATGTGCTTAGATGGATTTTGGATGCTGCCATTTCTCCGATGGAAGTGCAAGATACGTTTGGTAAGTATACACCAAAAATGCAGAGAAAGGTATTACTGGCCATGGTAGAGTATTTGCAAGATGAATGTATGAAGAATAAGACATGTTGTCCTGCTGATTTAATGACGATTTATAAAAGAGCATTTTTGTTTGAAATCGGAATGACTGCTTTTTCTCTTGATTTAGCTTAATTGCTCAGTAAACAAACAAATGTAGAAACACCTAGTTTGCAATTACCCACGAGGGAAGTGCCTTCCACGTTTGTCCCGAAAGTAGAAGTTGCTGTCACTGCAACGACTGTAGCGCACACGATAGAAGCCCTTTATACTGCGCAGTTTGTGCATGTCCCTTTTTCTAGACAATAAGTAAATAATATCAGGCAGATGATTCCTGATATTAGGAAAAACCCATCACAATTCTATAAAGAAATTGAATCTGTTTTGAATTCATCTGTTTTTACATTGAGTGACATTGATTTATTGTTTCCCGTGATTCTTCCTGTAGACATATGGAAACAGGTTAGAAATATAAATGACGCGGCAATATTAGGTGATGCATGGGAGAATTTGATTAGAATTGATGGTGAGAGAAAGGCTGGAGAAAAACCGCCGGAAGTCATGTTGGCTTTGCCATCGCGAATAGTAGAGAAATTGAAAACGTTGGTACCCAAGAAGAGAATAGTTCGGGATAAATTGACTGTTTGTTTACAGGGCAAAGAAGAAGGAGCAACTGATTATTTGAATCGATTTGAAGAAGCGTTTGCAGACTTTAGTGGTCAAGACTTGAGTACTGAACTCGGAAAGAGATTGATTGTTGATAAGTTTGTGCGAGGGTTGTTACCAAAAATTCAAAATGTAATAATGACATCTGAAAGTACATGGCAAGCGAAAACACAAAGTGAAGTATTACACATGGCCCAGTATTATGAAAATAAAGTAAATGCAGAGAAAGACAAAGAAATAAAGGACCAGGGGAATTTGAAAACGAGAGTATTGATGCAGCAAGTAGCAAACAATAATAGAGGTGGCGGGAACGCACAATCCAGAGTACAATTTTCCAACCTTCAAGGTGGTCCAATAGGGATTAATCAATGTGCTTATTGTAGACAAGAAGGCCATTGGCGAGCACAGTGCCCACAGATCCAGAATAAAAATGAGACTTTCCCGAGAAGACAGAATAGAGATCGCCCGGGAACACAAGGACAGAATAGGAATCAAAGAGCGCCACAATGTCAGAATAACCAGGGGAATCAGAATTAGAATCAGAACCAGAACCAACAGCGAAACAGCACAAGTGATGGAAATGTTTTTGACAATCAGTCCAATGCATATTACACTGGCGACTTTACATCTGACGATGTATTGTTTTACTAGGACAGCCCGAGACAGGGGTTGGAACCAGTATCTATTCTCGTAGACCAGAAAGGGCCCTACGTAGAAATGAAGGTTGGGAATAGGGAACACATTTTTCTAGTGGACACAGGTGCACAAAAATGTTCGATTAACCAACAGCAGGTTCCAGATATACCACTGTCCGGGCATAACAATGTCTCAGTAGGGTTCTCAGGTACACCAGTAATTAGTCCATTGTCACAATCAGTACCTATAACTCTAGGTCCATTCACTGAGTCTTGCCATTTCTTTTGACGAAAAATTGCAGTGAAAATTTGTTGGGATTAAATTTGTTGAAGAAATTGAATGCCGTTATTTATTGTTCTCCTGATGGTGTGCATTTGACGATATTGCCACAAAAGACCCCTGTATCGCAATTTTTATCTAAGCCATTACCGACTGAATTGAGTAAAGTACCAGCTTGTATATGGGCAGTGAACGACAATGATGTTGGTTGTTTAAAAGTAGAACCAGTGAAAATTGTTTTGAAAGAAGGAATTACATTGCCGCGTATTCCGCAATATAAAACTTCGGCCAAAGGAGAGAAAGCATTGAAATGCATTGTGTCAGATTTGATTAAAAGAAACGTAATTGAAGAAATTTCTGGTAGCACTTGCAATAGTCTGATTCTTCCGGTTTACAAGAAACGAGGTAATGACATACCATACCGTTTCATAATTGATTTGCGCGGAGTAAATAAAGTTGTTGATTCACAATTTCCATTAGTCCCGGATGTGACTACAATTTTGACTATGATTCCAGCATCTGCATCGTACTTTAGTGTTGTAGATTTGAAGAATGTATTTTCCAGCATTCCAGTACATCCAGATAGCAGATATTTTTTTGCTTTTACTCTCAGAGGACGTTCATTTACATTCACACAAATTCCACAGGGCTACACTGAGAGTCTGAGTATTTATAGTAGAACATTAAAGGAACAACTAGCTATGTTGGAACTACCAACAGGTTGTGTTTTGTTACAATATATATACATTTTATTGATTGCAGCAGACACAGAAGACATTTGTAAAGAAAGCACAGTTGCACTATTGATACATTTAGCAGCACATGGAAACAAAGCTTTGCTAAAGAAATTCTAGTATTGTCGAAAGGAAGTAACCTACTTGGGCTGCCTCCTTTTGAAGGAGGGAAGAAGATTGATACCAGAAAGAATAGAAAGCATCTCTGATATGCCTATTCCAAAGACGCAGAAAGAAGTCAGGGCTTTAATTGGCATGGCATCATATTGTAGGCAGTGGATTGCGAACTTCTCTGATTGTGAAACCAATAGTGGCATTGACAAGGAAAGATGTTACCTTACCTTTGCCATGGAACATGGAATGTCAAGAAGCTTTGACCTTCTCAAAGCTGCATTATATTCAGCTCCAGTTTTGGGCACACCAAATTATGACAAGAGTTTTAAGTTATTTGTGCATGACAACAATGGTTGTGCTTTGGCTGTTTTGACTCAGGAACAAGGATGGAGAAATAGACCATGCGGCTAATTCTCTTCCACGTTGGATCCTGTTGCATGCGCATTGCCGCGTTGCTTGCGAGATGTTGCTGCAGCCGCTGCGTCAGTAAAACAAACTGAGGGTATGGTTTTAGGTCACGCTTTAACCGTCATGGTGCCCCATGCAGTGGACGTTCTTTTAAATAGAACGCAGATGCAACACCTTACATCAGCGAGATTAACAAGGTAACAAGATTAGCAAGGTACGAAATTGTCCTGTTTGCACCGCATATCCAAATTACAAAGTGCTGCGCTTTAAATCCGGCCGAGTTAATGCCCACTCACAATGAAAAAGGAGGTGAAAAAGAATTCCCCCATGATTGTTCAATGGTTACTGAACAAGAGACAAAAGGAAGGACTGATCTAACTGTTACCCCACGGAGAGAGCCAGATGGAGAGCTGTTCTTGTTTTAATTTACCAGATGGCACATCAACTGCTGCATATGCCATCCCTACACTGAAAAGTATTGTAGAGAGCAAAAGAATCCCATACAACTCAGCACAAGCCGCAGAGATAATATCGTTAACCAGAGCAAGTGAAATTTCTGCAAACCTTAATGTAAACATATATACGGACAGTCAGTATGAATTTGCAGTGGAACACAATTTTGGTCGACTATGGGCTTTCCTGACATCACACAGAACTAAAATCCAACATGGCACTTTGATAGTGAGACTGTTGTCTGCACTGGCGCTTCCCAAACGATTAGCAATAATGAAATGTGAAGCACATAAAAAAGTAACATGTAATGTTGGAAAGGGAAACGCATTTGTAGACAGAATTGCAAAACAAACTGCCACTGATTTACACACAAAAATGTACGTCGAAAAAATGAAAGAAGTACCATGCATGATAGAAATGGGATTTCCACAGTTAAGGAAATACAAGCAGAAGCTACTGCAGATTAAATAAAAAACATGGTCTGAGGGTCCAGCAGAATTAGACTCTGAAGGTTGTTGGGCGGCCAAAGAGAACAAAAGATGCATGTTGCCAAATGCCTATGTGAGGGCAATGGTCACTATGGCCCACAGTCCAACGCACATATGTGCTAGAAAAATGATTCAACATCTAGATACGGTATGGCAGAATCCACATATTAGAAGAACTGCTGACAGATTGGTTCAAAATTGCATGACTTGTCTACAACATAACATTGGAAAAGGAACAGCGACGCCAGTAGGAAGTTTTGCCCCCCCCCCCTATATGCCATTTGAAGTAATCCATTTTAATTTCATAGAAATGGAAAGGTGCCAAAAGTATAAGTATGTCCTCGTGGTGGTCTGCGCATTTAGCAAATGGGTAGAGGCCTATCCCTTGAAAGATTGTACAGCTATGTCCACAGCTAAAGTTATGCTAAAAGAGTACTTTTCCCCTTTTTGCCTACCCTGTGTCATATGGTTAGACTGGACTCTCCCCCTATGAAGTAGTTATGGGGAGACCAGCAAATGTTTGGAATGCTCCACAGCCAAAACGGCTAAGTGACATAGAATACCCGTTGCTTATTAACTACTGTAAACAGTTAACTCAAAACCTACGTTTAATTCATCAGCAGGTGCAGGAGACTCTTCCTGTCAGATATACCGGCCCAGGACATTGTCTGCAGCCTGGGGACTGGATACTGATTAAAGATTTTGAGAGAAAATCTTCACTCGCACCGCGATGGAAGGGCCACTACCAGGTACTCCTGGCTACACAGACTGCAGTCCGAGTGGATGGTCACAAGTCCTAGATCCACGCAACACACAAAAAGAATTCCGTTTCCTTTGAAAGAGCTGCCTGATCCTGACGCCGAATGAAATACAGCTGCACTTGATCACAAAGATACCATTGCCAGTTCTCTGCCAGAAGTGCTTCCTAAGCCCGAGGAAGGGCCTGGGGAGATTACAACAAAGATCGAATGGCCAAAAGTGCCTCAACCTTGTCTGACTACTGCCACATCATCACTCATTGCATCGCAAGCTGGCACTGATTCTGCATCTGGATATGAGAGTGCATTGTTCATCGATCATACTGTACCTGGAGCCATAAGGTACAATCTGTGTTCACAAAATCGGAAGTGATCTGATTTGTCTTGCCTCTACTCCCAACATGGATGAAGTCGGAACGGAGGCCTAGGGAAAAGGAGCGGATGAGCTGTATCAAGCTGCATCAAATTGAAAGCTCTGAAACGTGGTTTCTCGGTGCTACCATTGAAAAGTGAAGGACCAGTGCGACCCCGTGGGGACAAGCGGGGGCAAATGGTACCGACACAATTGATGCTTGCTCCTGCCTTTTTGGAGCTCTGTGCGAAATCACATCAGCTTGCTGTCATTTATTTAGTAGGCTAGCCTGAACGGACCTGAACGCTTTGCTGCTACTTGAATGCTTTGCTGTTAACATGTATTGCTGTGGAGAACTTTTCTGCGACGAACATTGAAAACTGTTCCTGAGATAAACATTACAGACAATGCATACACTCACTCCTGCTCCCTTCTGCACCAATGCTGTTGATATTGTAGAAATAGAGACTAAGCCTGTTCCTAGAAAAACTTGGTTCGGAAAAAAAATGTGCTAATGATTATGATACCGCTTTGCATTTTGATTACGCTGATCCCAATATTCTGGTATCTGGAAACTGTGCATCCTTTGAACTTTCTTTTGTCTGCTACCAATGCTCCTACTAAGAGCAGCCCCGTGCATGTGCTCTCTTACACTCTCCCCTCACCAGAAGTGAAACATAGAAAAGGTTATGACAATAATACATTGATAGTGATTATGAATATGACATATGCTATCTTGAATAGATCCAACTGTTAGGTCTGCTCCCATTTACCCCAGCATGGTGGAAAAGAAATGGGTTGGTATGTACATCTTCTTCCACATAATACTGCATGTTATGCTTCATTGAGAGCGTTATTTTATGGGAAATGGAATGACAGTGCTACTGGCCAGTTTGATGGAACAAACGTCGATGAATTTGAAAGAGTGGTATTGGAACCAGTGGGCTGTTCCATATTTGCAAGTGCAAGCAAAATAAACACGGTAACAACAAATCCAGTAGATAGGCTCTCTAGGCCTTACAAATCCCTAATTACTTTTAACATGGCTCCAGTAGGAAACAAAGATGCTGTGCCTCCCTCCTATACTGTTAATCACAGTCCGCTTTCTGTCCCGTTTTGCTTATGGAAAAAGGGTTCCTATCCAATGGGAACATTTACTAGATGCATGAATACTGCCGTACTTGGGCAAGAGGAGAAACCATTATATATAGGAGGTTCTGTTTATTTTGTATGCAGAGATCAGGCCTATCCATGGTTACCTAGAACTTGGGAAGGGACCTGTTATTTAGGTATACTTTTTCCTGGTGTATTTCTTTCCAAAACTTCTGAAATATCAAAACTATCCAGATCTAGGCCACAACGAGATGATACCGCAGGACAGATTGCAGGGGATATAATGAAGTCATTCATACCATTTTCGGGACAAGCAATAAATTCATGGAATATAAGGAAACTGTCCAGGGTGTTAGAAAAGACGATAAATGGAACTACAGATATACTCTATAATATGACACTAGAACAGAAAGCAGTTAGATTACTGGCATTTCAGAATAGAATGGTCCTTGATATCATTTTGGCTGATCGTGGTGGGGGTGGCCAAATTATTGGGTCAGCGTGCTGTGTATTCGTAAGTGACTCCTCCCCCACGATATTTGAAGCAATCAAGAAATTGCAGGTACTGAGCTCTGATATTCGTGTCCCCACTGGTGGTTGGAATCTGAGTATAAGTTCATGGTTTTGGGAACTGCTGTGATCATGCGTATGGAAACTAATTGCAATTTTGGTCACGATATTTGGAATCCTCATTTTCTGCTGTTGTTGCATACAATGCCTCCCAAGCCTCTGCTCCCAAATTACAAATGAATGTGTACACGCAATCAAAACGAAACCTCCTCGCGTATTAAATGAATTGTCTTGGGAGGATAACTCAGCGGCAGCGTGCTCACCTTGGAAGCAAGACGACACCGAGCAACACAGGTTCGATCCCCGGGTCCATGCTTAGAAACCTCTGGGTATTAAGCGCGTTATAAATAACATATATCATATCAAACAATCAAAGAATTTATGGCAATTAATGTCTCTGATGACGATTATAATAGTATGCATAGTTCAGAATTAGATACGTGGTCAGATGAAGATGCGATGTATGGATGATGCTCTTGTCTTACGGCCAAAAAGAGGGTTTGTTAGACCAGAAACAACCCTATAGTATGTATAGTAGGTATATTATGTTGACCAGAAACCAATCGCATCATGTTACAGACATTGCAATCGCAGAATACTCAATGTAACCAGAGGACGTCCATTTTGTGAAATGTCTGCCATTTGTTTTTTTCCTTTCTGTCAAAACGCTTTGCAAAATGTTTTCTATGCTTCAAACTCACACACGGTGCAAGGCCACGGCCTGAATGCTGAAAGACTAACACAGACAGGAATGCCAAACGATACTGAAATACATTGGGGGTCATTACGACCCGGGCGCAAAGGGATACCGGGCACCAGTAATCCCTTTGCGCCCTATTTCGAGTTCCCTTTGCGGGTCCTTCCCTTAACGCCTGGTTTTAGCTGGCGTTAAGGACGGGACCCGCAAAGGGAAAACAGGGTCAATAATGGTACCGCAATTTGCAGTACCGTTATTGCCGCCTTCCCCCTTCCCATTGAGCCCTGTGGGGGCTCAAATGGGAATGGGAATGGCATTTCAAATGGGGATTTACCGGTCCCGCAAAGGGCAGAATGGACCGGTAAGTCCCCATACCGCCAGGTCGGTGGGTACCGGTATTGGTGCTAGTCATGCCGCTATTAGCGCCATGACTAGCACCGACCTCGGAATGAGGGCCATTGTTTTCCTCCCTCATGAAGTCCTTGGAGGCGAGCAGAAGCCGCATCTAATCGGCAGACCAGGTGCCGGCCTGCCTTGCAAACGCTATAGTAAAAGGCAGTTAAAGCATGAATTATATTCTTTTAGCGGTACTCCTTCACGGAGACTGGTATTTTCTTCCTCAGAACTGTCTGACCCTTGGTTCATGAGTAGAAACACATAGATAACATGCTAAGGAATGTTTCACTACTACGAACATGATATCCTTGCTGAACTAAGAGTTTTATGTTCTCCATAACAAGAAGCTGTCTCTGCTACTGTTGCTAGAATAACTATATTTAGACTGAATAGAGGCTTGTCATAACGTGTCATAATTGTCATGATTGTCAATCACCGAACCCTAGCCAGAACGATAAATTTATGGGCGGTTTGAATTGCCTTCAAAGATTGTATGTTATGTATATATATTGTTGCTTAAGCGTTGCTCGTTCTCTTGCGTCTCACGAGGTCTGGGTACACACGTTGCGAGATGTTTAGACCCAATTCGGCCGACTGAGAATCCTTTGAAATAAAGCAGACTTGTTTGGAAATCGAACCTCGTGTCTGTCGTGTCACTAGAGTATATGGTAATTGTGCCTTAGTTTCCATAAGCAGTCTTTATGCCCTAGCGGGTCTTCTCCTTCTACCACCATTGGTGTCTGGGGAACTTACATTTGAGTGCCAGGATGTACAGGTTTTAATAGTGAGATGTGAAATACTGGGTGTATTCGCAGATTAGATGCCAGGGTTAGTTTCATGGCTCCGGGATTGATTACTTTTGCAATGGTAAATGGGCCGATGTATTTTGGCTGAAATTTTCTGGGCCCTTTCAAGGCCATATATTTAGTTGCCAACCACACAGAATCCCCTGCTTAGTAATCTGGAGCTTTCCTCCGATGTTGGTCTGCATATCTCTTCTGGGTAGCCTTGGCTGCCAGTAGATGTCTGGTTGCTTCTTGTGCTGCTTGTGTTATTCGCTCATGTAGCCTTTTTACCGCGGGCATATCAATCGTTTCTGGTGGGTCGTACACTGAGGTTCGTGGGTTTCTGCCATACAAAGTATAAAAGGGAGTCTGCTGTGTTGAAGCATGGATTGAGTTGTTACAAGCGTATTCAGCTATCCATAGGAGTTCCGTCCAAGCTTGATCGGTCTGATGTAAGAGGCAGCGAAGGTACTGTTCAAGGGTCTGGTTATTGCGTTCAGTCTGCCCATCGGTTTGGGGATGCTGACTGGTTGACAATCGGATTTCGGTCCCTGCCAGAGCTCAGCATTTTTTCCAGAAGGAAGACACAAATTGACTGTCCAAAATAATCACCGAAGAAAATCCATGTGCTCTTACGATGTGCTCAAGGAAAATCTGTACTAGGGTTGATCCTGAAGGGATTCCTTTTAACGCTAGGAAATGGGCCATCTTGGAGAAAAGATTGACGACTACTAGTATGGTGGTATATCCAGAGCTCGAAGGTAGATCCGTAATGAAGTCCATTGAGATGGTATGCCAAGGTGTCAGTGGTATTGCCATGAGTTGTAACAGACCAGCTGGTTTCTGTCTGGAGGTTTTGTATTGTGTGCAAACCTAAATTAAAGAAAATCCCACAAATCAACTTCCTTCCCTTACCACTCAGAGTGAGCCGACCTAGATGTATGTATACTTAATTCTTTGCATTCTATAACCCAAACAAAGGGCACTTCACCATGTGGTTATCGAAAAAATACATATTTTAATATTTATCACAACATGTTATCAATTCAAATATACAATGTTAAAACTACACATCAATTTGTTCCAAACACATACTCAACCACATATCTTTGTGTGTACATATTTCTTCATTTCTACTGAAAGCATAGAAATATATGCTTAGAAAACCTTTTCTATGCCTTTCTATGGTGTATTCTCCTCTTAGAACCACCACTCTTATTTATGCCCTTCCCAATTTCTCCGGGCAAAAAGGACGGTGCCAACACTTTCATAAGAATGTGTTTCTAGAACCAACATAGAATTGTATCTTTAAGAATAGGCGAGTCAAATAATCCCTATTGCGTATCCTGTTGGTACTGTCTTCAGGGCACTCGGGCTTAATTCATGTTCTGGTTTTCACACACTTAATAGTATGCCATAATTTGCAATCTTTCTCTCACTGGGTCTTCAATCTTTTTGCCCCGATCGAGCTGACTCGCATTTACACCGTTCGGGCAGTGTTGCTTCCCGGTTGTGTTCTCTATATCACGGGTAAAGGCAAGAGCAGTCTCCCTACTAGTTTACAGCCTTAATCAATGAGGTCATCTCTACTGCCTTGGAGTTTCCTTTATTTATATAGGGGGAAACTTCATCTTTCATCACCGTTCGTCTAACCGCTGCCGAGTAGCAGTTGTTCATCGCGAGCAGGAAGACCAGTTGCAGATACATCGCGAGCGGTAGGACAGGTTACAGACATATCTATGAGACCACGCCTTGAGCGGTCTCAAGAGAACACAACCGGGAAGCAACACTGCCCGAACGGTGTAAATGCGAGTCAGCTCGATCGGGGCAAAAAGATTGAAAACCCAGTGAGAGAAAGATTGCAAATTGTGGCATACTATTAAGTGTGTGAAAACCAGAACATGAATTAAGCCCGAGTGCCCTGGAGACAGTACCAACAGGATACGCAATAGGGATTATTTGACTCGCCTATTCTTAAAGATACAATTCTATGTTGGTTCTAGAAACACATTCTTGTGAAAGTGTTGGCACAGTCCTTTTTTTTTTGCCCGGAGAAATTGGGAAGGGCATAAATAAGAGTGGTGGTTCTAAGTGGAGAATACACCATAGAAAGGCATAGAAAAGGTTTTCTAAGCATATATTTCTATGCTTTCAGTAGAAATGAAGAAATATGAACACACAAAGATATGTAGTTGAGTATGTGTTTGGAACAAATTGATGTGTAGTTTTAACATTGTATATTTGAATTAATAACATGTTGTGATAAATATTAAAATATGTATTTTTTCGATAACCACATGGTGAAGTGCCCTTTGTTTGGGTTATAGAATGCAAAGAATTAAGTATACATACATCTAGGTCGGCTCACTCTGAGCGGTAAGGGAAGGAAGCTGATTTGTGCAATTTTCTTTAATTTGTGTATCATTATCCTCACCCACTCAGCCCTGAAAAAGAGGATTATTGTAGCTCACGTAAAACTTGATGAGATTGTGTGCAAACCTCACAAGAGTTTGCAAACTTAGTCACGTTTTCCCTCCATGTCGGCCACCAGTAATGTTTCCTGGCCTTCTGGAGGATCTTGGAAATCCCTGGATGGGCTTCCAGAGGCGAGTTATGGTAGTTGGTTATAATTTCCTCTTGAAGAGTACAAGTGGGGAGGAAAAGATGACCTTGGTAGTAAGGTAGACCATTGCATAGTGAACTGTTCTCCTCTTTTGTCACAGGGCTTCTTTTCGTCTTCAGGGAAGGTATCTCTAACAGTTTGTTGCAAGAGTTCTAGCGACATGGGAGATCCCCCACAAAGCCCCAGGATGTTATGACCGGGAATGATATCCACCGGATCGGGGGTGATGTAGGCAGTCTTCGCCCTTGCCTATGCGAGAGAGGGCATCAGCCTTGCCGTTCTTAACTCCGGGTCGATATGTAATCACAAAGTCATACTCCGACCGGAACAGGGCCCATCAGAGCTGTCGGGATGACTGTGCTTTTGCACAGGGTAAATACTGTAGGTTTTGATGATCCATTATGATGGTGATGGTGTTCTTGGCCCCAGTTAAGTAGTGTCTCCATTCTGACAGGGCGTCTTTAATGGCCGGTAGTTCTTTGTAACTGCGTAAATCTGCTGGAGTAAACTTCCTGGACCAGAAAGCTACGGGGTGTAAGCCCCCCGTTTTCGGATTTTGTTGGGATAGGACAGCCCCCATAGCAACACTGGAGGCATCTGTTTCCACGATAAATGGGAGGTCTGGTTGTGGGTGTTGAAGCACCGCTGCCGAGATAAACTTGCCCTTCAAGGCTCGGAAGGCTTCTTCTGCTTCTTGTGTCCATTCAAATTTTGTTTTTTTGTGTAGAAGGGAGGTGATTGGATGAACCAGATGTGAATATTCAGGTATAAATCGTCGGTAAAAATTTGAGAAGCAGAGGAAGCTTTGCACTCCCTTTACTGATGTCGGTGATGGCCATGTGACAATTGCCTCCACCTTGCGGTTGTCCATTTTAATTCCGCCTGGTGATAATACAAAACCTAAGAACTCTACTTCAGTGATATGAAACGAGCATTTCTCGAGTTTGGTGTATAGATGGTTTTCCCTTAACTCTTAAAGCACAGCTCTTACGTGCATCACATGTTCTTGCACATCAGTCGAATATATAAGGATGTCGTCGATATATATACAACTGCGCAAACGTCCAGCAGCTCTCTGAGAACATCGTTCATGAAGTGTCGGAACGCTGCTGGAGCGTTGCAAAGCCCAAAGGGCATCACTTGGTATTCAAATAGACCGTATCTGGTCCGGAAGGCGGTTTTCCATTCATCGCCCTCTTTGACGTGTACTAAATGGTAGGCGCAGTGAAGATCTAATTTCGTGAAAATCTTGGCTCGTCACACCTGGTCGAGTATTACTGGGATCAATGGTAATGGGTACCTGTTCTTTATCGTTACCTGGTTCAAGGCCCTATAGTCGATGCACGTGCGTAGGCTGCCCTCTTTCTTGGGAACAAAGAAAAGCGTTGAGGCTGCGGGGAACTTAGAGAGCCTGATGAAACTGTTTGCCAGATATTGGTCCAAATAGGTCTTTAGGTGAGCATTTTCCTTTTCGGTCAAGGTGTAAATCCGGCTACAGGGTATCTGTGCCCCAGGTATCAGATCAATTTGGCAGTCATAAACCCTGTGTTGGCTTGCTCCTTGGTGGCAAAAACGTCTTGGAATTCTTGATACTCCGTAGATAAGGTTCCTAAGCCTGATATTTCCTTAAAGGATGCTGGTAGTGGGCGCCTCCCTTCCCGATCCTGGTGATAACAGTGGTTACATTCCCTGGAGAAGGTTAAGGTTCTGGCGCGCCAATCTATAAGCGGATTGTGCAGTTCCAACCATGGTATGCCGAGTATCAACTGGAACTGGGGGCCCGCGATAATATCAAATGAGATGCTTTCCCTATTGCCGCCTTGGCAAATTAACGTTATTGGCGGTGCATTGAGTTGCTGGGCCAGAAAGCAATTGGGTTCCGTCCACTGCTGTCACATTCTCAGCATTCCTCTTCGTGCAAAGGGGCAACCCTATCCTGCCTGCAGTCTCTAGGTCCATGTAATTCCTGATAGCCCCACTGTCTATAAACACTTTTAGTGCGTGCATCTTGTTTGGGTGTTGCTGGGATGCCAGGACCACTGGAATTGCAAAATGAGAGGTCAGATGAATCTTTCTTGTGCTCGACAAACCGACCTCTAAGTCTGCCGGGCATCGGCGTTTCCCGCCTCATCTTTCCCTTTGACACTGTCCATAGCTCCTACTGTCTTTCGTGGAGGCTTTGCGGGACAGTTTCGAATAAGAAAGTGACCTGATTGGCCACAATACAAACATAGTTGTTCCTGGCGTCTTCGTTCTTGTTCAGCCTTACTAAGAGGTCTGCGAAGAACCTCCAGTTGCATGGGTTCGGTATGTGATTCCGTGTGTCACTGGGTCGTGTTTTCCTTAGGTCGTACGTATATTGTCCGACCTTCCGTATGGGCTCGATCTGCCTTACGGTTCTGTAGGCGGTGATCTCGTTGCATAGCCAAATCTATATAATCTGCAAAGTTATCTGGAGGATTCACTACTTGGGCTAGGACGTCTTTGATCTCTCCTCGTAAACCCCAGTAAAATAACGTGATGCGCTTTTCATCAGGCCAGGTCGATTCAGCAATCAGGCGATTGAAAGTGGCAACATAAGCGATAAGTTCCTGGCTACCCTGCCGGATGGACAATAATTCCTCATCAAGTTCTTGACGCTGTGTGCGGCGGGCAAAGAGTTTCTCCAACTCTCATTGGAAACCTGCGTAGTTCTGTAGTAGAGGGTCATCTCTATTGACCAACGGAACCAACGAATCCGCTGCATGACCCCCCTAAGTACGAGAGCACAAAGGCTACCTTTGACTGATGCGTAGGAAAAAGTCCGGGCTTGCACAAAAAGTGAAGACGACACTAAGCTCCAAACCGTCCGGGATCCCCTGTGAACCTCTCTGGGTGGGCCAAGGGTACATTCCCCAGGATGACTACTTATATAGGTGTTACTGATAATGCTGTTGGATTCAGCCCTTGAGGAACCCCCCCGGAAGAGGGGACAACCCTGCCTGAGTCTGCAATAGCTGCCTAGCCAAATCCTCAGTCTTATCTGTGTTTACCACCAACTCTCGTCACAATGAGTTGGTCCGAACGAGCCGCATGCACTTCGGCCTGCAATTTCCCTAACAATTGCCCCAACTGGTCAACCTCAGAAGTCTCCAACGCTCAGGCAGAGTGTTTTAAAACGGCTTTGTGTTCTGTCACACTCACTTGGGTCTCTGTGGGAGCGATCAAGTCTTCTGGACATTTCCCCCGGAGTAGTGGGTGATACTTCTGGTATCTGTTGAGAGAGAAGTGAGCTGCTTAGTTTGCCTAGAAATGGCCCAAATCCCCCTTTCCCTCCTCCCGTGTGTGTACTGTGATAGAGGTGTAGGAGTATGGCTCACCTTTAGGATAGATTGGGTGAGATCTCCATCCTGAACTAGGCAGGGGCGCTGTATCTCTGAGACCCTTGGAACTTAGTTAGGTTCGGGGTACTTGCTGGTGTTCTAGTTTCAGATTGCAGGCAAATTCTAGTTCCAGTTGCGTCACTGGCTCAGGTTATATTTGCAGGTAAGTTCTAGTTCCAGAGTGCAGGTAAGTTCTAGTTCCAGTTTCGTCACTGGCTCTGGTTATATTTGCAGGTAAGCTCTGATTCTAGTTGCTTCACTGTTTCAGGTATTCAGCGCGTCTGAGAGACCTTGCTATGCGGCGAGTTCTACGCGCGGTAGGCAAGATGATTACTAGTTCTAATCCTGTTCTTACTTTCTTCACAGGTGATTCGCAGTGGTTCTCAGAAGGATCCGACAAAGGAGGCGCGCGTAAGAAGTCTGAACGCTACCTTAAGGTTTTCCAAGATTCGGGTAAGTGATGCTGCTGACTGCACGCACACTCGCTCAAGAAGGTGGATTGCAGCGAAGGCGCTGACATTTACTGCTTTTCTTATGCTGTCTTTCTCTTCCAGATGCTGAGATCCAGGACGTGCATGTGGACGAAGCCGAGGAAGGAACAAGCTGAGGATCGCGGTAAGCGTGTTGCCCGACGCCACAGTTGCAACACGAAGCACGGGTTGCCTTTGGGCATGGCTTGTATATCCAACCACGCCCAGAGGCTGGAACGTGCCCTGGTATTCACAGGCTTCACAGGAAGTCTCCTTGGGGCCATCTTGAGTGTACTGGAAGTGTGCCTGGGCCAATCAGAGTCCCTAAAGGGGGCCGGGGTTAACTGTGCAATGCACCTCAGTGCAAGAGTGTGGCAAATGGATGTTGGATGCCTGCAAGGCGTGTTTAGTCTGCCAGGCTCTAACCCACCTTGCTCCAGCCTATTCCCCAGCATATGACACCTACCTCTCACTAACTGTAAGGGGGGATTCCCTGCCTCAACTAAAATACTAAGGATTCGGTCAGGATGTCAGCATAAATCAAAAAGTCTACATCATGTTTCCAAAAGCCTACTTCTGTCCCTTAAACTTATAACTAACTGAACTGAAAAGGTAGTGAATCTTCTTGGTCCAGAAGAATGGCTCCCTTCTTCTTGAAAGCAGATCACAGTTCCAGTTGTTAGGCGAGATCTTTATGTGAGGGAATTACTCCCTTCCCCAGGTCTCAAACCATCTCCAAGGCACAACACAATATCCCACATTGTAAAGAAGTAAAGTTCTCAGTTCAAACTGAAGAGGTAAAGTTCCAATTCAAACATCAACATTCCTTATTGCCCATAGTTATTTCTTCACTATTGGGTTCCCAGAGAATGCCTCCCTTTTCCAGGTATCTTGCTCCCAGTGTTTTCATAATGCCAGGGGAATGACTCCCTTCCCCTGACCTTCTTCAAACTTACTTCGCAGTTCCCAACACCAGGGGGAATGTCTCCCTTCCCCTGGCCTTTTATCATGCTTGCTTTTCAATTCACAAAACCAGGGGGAATGTCTCCCTTCCTCTGGCCTTTTCTCAGGCTTACTTTACACAGTTCACAACTGCTAAAGGGATCTCAGATCCTCATCTCCCTCTCTTTGGTTTGGCTCACTTAGTGCACCCTCCTGACAGGAGGAAGACACCTTTGTTTTGCATTTGACTCACAGACCCTGCTTTCTCTTCCATTTAGTTCTGACCAACTTGGCTCCATCTCTCACCAAGTACTGTCATGAGCAAGAGACCTTGTTTTTGTATGTGGGTCTAAGACCCTGCTTTCTAAGCCTCCACCGGCACCAGTGTCTCTCACTTTACCTTTGCAGGCCTCTGGATACTCTGCCGATCCTCCTTGGGTGCCTGCGGTCGTTTGCCGAGCTGCATGGGTGTTTCTCTGCCTGCCAGCTCTGGTTCCCTGCTTCTCATACCCGGTACCAGTCTCCCGCTCCTGTGACTGCTCTAGGTTTGCTTCATGTTACTGGGTTCCTTGTTCCTCCAAGACCAGTGGGATTTCTTCTTCTCTGCATCTTGTTCGTATATTCCGGGCTGGGCGTTACTTCTTCAGCTGCTGTAGCAGCTGTGGCTTTTCCCAATGCAGTTCCTCTGGCTTCTCAGACAATTCTGTCAGTTTATATCCTAACCTCTCAGTCCTGCCCCTGTGGAAATCTAGAATGGTGATTACCATTCCACCAGGTATTCTTCATGGCTCAACGCCTCTTCTTCTCTGTTGGAGTCGCATAGTTTTTACTTGGGTCATCTGTCCTCTCCCTTGTCTCAATAGGGGTCAGCCCTATAGACACACATGGGATAGTTAGGTAACATGGAGGTGGGGTGTAAGGGATATGTGGATGTATGGAAATTGGGTATAGGGTTGGAATACCACATTTTCCTTAGATGATTATCCTGGTCCCTAGGGGGAGTCTATCCCCATGAGATTCTCCTGCTGAGTACCACCCCCAGGGGTACTATCAGGTAATGGCCTCACCTCCCTGGTCTCATGAGAAAGGGCAACCCCGGGTAGAAGTGACGACACCTAAGGGTTTGTCACACAACATTGTTTCCAGGCATTGTTGCTATGATCCCTAACATTTGGCTTTGATTGGGTATTGTATTGGTTCCAGTGTCAGCATCACAGGTCATCCTGAAGGCTGTGTTGGCCATTTTATGGGAGACAGAGCTTTTCCCTTCTGACTAACACTCGGCACACTCAGCACATACTGCCAATTCTAAATCGCCTCTGACGCCCCTCAATCTTACTTAAATACATGCTTTCACAAAAGAGTGATGGCAAATGGGTGGCTTACTCTTGCACACTTGTAAACTTACTATGGTGCTCTTGTGCATGCCTTGTATCCTTCATAGTCTCAAGGACTCCTGCTTTCATGATAGGTTTGCTGCACTACCCCCTCAGTCTGCTCCACCATGAATCATCATCATCATCATCATCGCTGACCCCATCATCAGACTCTTGTGACAAAGTGCAGTGTTTGAGGCTAGAGCATGGGACTTTGCTGACCCGGGTGGCCACCACCCACTTCATTATATAGTCCCCATAGGAGGTATATAGTGGATCCCCTGGACTTGATAGTCAATCCCTAAGCTCCTATTTTTCCAAAACATAACACCAACTACTCCTGGCATTGTGAAGATAGGCTACAATAACAGCAAAATAGTGGAATGGCAGGAAAGGGTCCTGCTTTTCAGAGACCCACCAGCCTGGGCGTTTGCCTGTTTTCTAAAAGTGAATCCTGGTTTGTTAAAAGGTAGCAGCTCGGAGGGTGTGGCCCGCAGCCGGACGATGAGGACGTGAGTTTTACTGCTCCCGTGCCACCGGCCTCATCCTGTACTGATCCTGCCGTGATATGTGTCTGTGGGAGGCTACAAAACGTCTCATTGGTGCATGAAATCCTACTGCACCGAATTTCTCTGAAACTGCAAAATGGAGCGAAAATCGGACCTCCGGGCGTGTGGAAAACACAGGATCCAGAACGAACACTGCTGCCAAGATGGCCGCCGCGAGCGTATACTAGTCGGAAAGTGCGGCAGAAGAGAGCGAGTACCAGAAGTGGATGGAAACAGTAATTGCTGCTGGTGAGCGTGAGGCGGCGAATTCACGCCCATCGAATTGATCTGCCCGGGAATCCTGTGCAGCAGCCGAGGGCGAGCTCTGCCCGATTCCCCGCCGTGTACCGGTACTGCTAACCGGCGCCGGATGGGCGCACCCGCCTCGTGGGTAATACCCAGTGTGCAAGCCTGGTGATGAATCGCTGGACGGCAGCCAGGGAAACTGTCTTGAGACTTAGGGGAAGCGTCGGAAACTTCCCTTTGCAGCGATAGGAGGAGACAGGGCCTCGGTGGCTTCTGCGATGCTGCAACACCGCGCACTATGGGCCATCAATTGAGAGGACCGACAGTGGGAAAGCGGGCACTCCGCATTGGTAGAGCGCCTGCACTGAATCCCCCTCACTGAGAACAACTCCATTCTGAGATACAAGACGCAGCGGTAAGGAGAGGGGGGTGATGGGATAAGGGGAACCGGCCCTGAGAAAATGAGACATCGTCTGCCACCCCACCCCCTGCTGCTGTTAGATGTTCAACTAGAGCCCGGGATCTCATCAGTGCTCGCCCGTCCCTGGGGAATATTCCAGCACCACCGTCCAAGTGGCTGAAGCAAATACCACAACACCAGAGGCAAGCAGCACACTGGCATCAACAGAAGGTAACCCATAAGGCCACGTCACATCACTGCTACCGGACACGTACGCTGCGCTCTCCTCCGGCTCCACCAACCCTCATAAGCAAAATGTGGAAGGATAAGCCCAGGAAAACCTCTACACAAAGTAGGATTGAACAATATGCATCCACACCAATATCTCGCTCACCAGAGGTGCTGCCTTCGGCTGAACTAGACTGTACGAAAGAAAATATAGCCCTCAGAGATATGAGCGCCATTGCCAGCTCCAGGACCTCAATGGAGAAAAAGATGGACGGTATCGGCGCGGACGTGTCCCTATTACGACATGACCTGCAAAAGCTGACCTTCCACACAGGAGAAGCGGAGGCACGGATCTCGGAAACCGAAGGTGGCTTGCGAGGAGTAAATCGGCAAGTGTCGGGCATGCTGGCATGCATCAAAATGTTCTGTTCCTGGAAGAATGGCTGGTGAACACCTATGACGCAGAGTCCTTCTCCAAGTTCTTCTCGATTGAGCGAGCCCACCGCATTCCAACCGGCAAGGTCACACCAGGGGCTCAACCGCGCACAGTCATCGCTAGATTCCTGAACTACAGGGACAGAGACACAGTACTCCAACTGGCGAGATCGAAAGGGACAGTCACGTTTAACGGATCAAGGATTGCCTTCTTCCCTGACTTTACCAGAGAGGTACAGAAAGCGCGGCAGTCTTTCGACCCGCTCAAGAAACGTCTGCAATCGATGGGAGTCAAATATGGGCTAATCTTCCCCGCCCAGCTCAAGATATTTCACAAGGACACAACTGTGCACTTCACAGACCCTAAGGAAGCATGGAGTTGGGCTGAGAGACATATAGAGGGTGATTGGAGCACGGAGGGGAGAAGAAGAGGAGAACGCGACAGCCCACGCCCGGAGCGGCCACCGGAACAGGGACCGCAGCAACAACCACGACCGGACAACCCGTAGCAGGGAAATGTATAAACTAAGCGCAGTTTTGCGCATAATGCTAAAACCACCGGGAAGTGAAATGCAACAGAGCTCTTGCTCCCCATAGCAAGTTAACCACAGAGCACATCTAGGCCGGTGGCCAACCAAACACCCGCCCCCGGACCAAGACTCAATCTCCAGCACCACGCAGCGGTGCTGTAAAGTTTGACTGTTCACGAGTTCATGTTGGGTCGACAGATGCTTCAGTTGGGGGTGGAGTATAGGGAAGGGGGAGTTGGAGACAATGTTTGTTTACAATGTTTAGCATACAAAGGTATTAAGAGCACAATGAGCATGGCCTATGCTGTAATCTTGCTGCAAACGCACCCTAGGAAACACACCCGTGAGCCTACAGTCAACACACACAATGGCACCTGAAGCAGCTCCAAACACAAGGCGCCTAACGCTCATGACGTGGAATGTCAATGGGCTAGGTTCCAGTATCAAAAGGATGCTGGTACTACAAAACCTAAACCGTCACTCCCTGGACATGGCTCTCCTGACTGAAACCCTTCTGTCGGGAACCTCATACAAGTTCTTCTAAAGGTGCAATTACTGCATAGCAGTACATGCAGGTTTCTCAATGGGTGTGAGAGGGGTGCTAACATTGATTCATAAAAGGCTTCCGCTGGAGATCGCGCACATCACACAAGATAAAGGTGGTCGCTATGTACACATTCAGGTAACACTCTGGAATCAAACCCTGGCGTTTATGGCAATATACTCAACCCCCCCCCCCCCCATCCCTACTCAGTGCTCTCTTAGCAGACATTACTCCGATCCTGGCAGAAAATGCTGCAGACACGTGGGTGATGGGAGGGGACTTCAACAAAGTCATGGATAATGTCTCAGACCGCTGACACCTGAGAGCCAGGAATCCTGTCGCCACCACCAAACTGGCAGCCTTTGCGTCCGCAATGGGGCTACGAGATGCATGGCGAGACATACACAAGGAGGAGCGGGAATACTCCTTCCACTCCGGAGTGCACGCCTCAATGTCCAGATTAGACTATTTCTTCCTTCCGAATCAGAATGTGCACAAAATATGCAGCGCTTCCTTCCTCCCACGAGGTATCTCGGATCACTCCCCGCTGATACTTGAATTAGAAACGGTGAGACCGTGTCCCCCGCCTACATGGAAGTTGAACTCCTATTACCTAGGGTTCCCAGAGCTACAGGAGAAGTTAGAGGCATCCACTTCTGACTACTTCGAGCTAAATTCAGACTCGGTCAATGACCCCAGCATACTGTGGGAGGCCTACAAGTCAGTCCTAAGAGGCGAAATCATTTTGTGGACGTCCGCAAACAAAAAAGCACAATGTGAACTGATCAAAACGGCCGAAAAAGAAGTGAGCAAAGAAGCAGAGCACATTGCCAATGATACCCCTCAGTCCAACCGAGCCCTAACGCTGGTGCATAAGAAACTGCACAATCTATCGCTGGACTGCTCCAGAAAAGCACACCATGCCATGAAGGCACGCCTTTATGAAACGGGAGAAAAAGCGGGGAAGATGCTTGCATGGCTGGAGAGACGAGAAGAGGGCAAAGGAAGGTGAGGTGTATTAAGACAACACATGCAGAACTAACCTTCACCGATGTGGAAATTGCAGAACGATTTGCGGATTTCTACGAAGATCTCTACAAACCCCCAACAACCACACCAACCTCCGCCATGATTGACAGCACTGATCTCCCAACACTCACCACGGAACAGCTCACTATGCTTGCTAGATAGCAAAATAAAGTGGACGAAATATCAGCGGCCATCTCCCAACTTCAAACAGGCAAAACTCCAGGACCCAACGGGTTCCCAATCGACATCTGGAAAAAACTGAACCACCTAGACATATCCACCCAGCTTCTCAACATGTTCGAACACTCCCTAACAAAGGGTAGGCTCCCTCCAGACCTCCGTAAGGCCACCATAATAGTGATCCCCAAAGAAGGCAAACCCTCAGATGAGTGCAGCTCGTATAGGCTCATATCCCTAATTAACAGTGAAACCAAAATACTTGCTAAAGTACTAGCCAATAGGCTCCAAACGGTCATTACAACACTGATACATCCAGACCAATGCGGCTTCATGCCCCAAAGGTCAACAAGAATGAATATTCGTAGGCTTCATCTGACACTAGAGAGAGCACCTGTATTACAACAATCACTAGCACTACTGGCCATAGATTTCGTGAAGGCCTTCGATTCAGTTTACTGGGAGGCCCTATGGGCAATCATGAGGAAGATGCAATTTGGTGAGTCCTTTATAAAATGGGTCCAGCTCCTCTATAACTGCCCAACTGCAGAGGTGAGGGTGAACGGTTGGCCTTCGAGCGAATTCCAACTGGCAAAGGGAACCAGGCAAGGCTGCCCACTTTCGGCTATGCTGTTTGCATTAATAATAGAACCACTAGCAGTCATCCTGCGGGGCTCGACCACATGGAGTGGTTTCCGGTGGAACTCAGACTGGGAAGACAGGGTATCCTTGTATGCCAACGACCTCCTAGTGTATCTGGGGGATACGGCGGTCTCCTGCCCTATAGTAACTCAAATACTGAAAGACTACGGAGTCTTTAGCGGACTAAGGGTGAACTGGTTGAAGTCAGTGCTCTTCCCGGTGAAAGGGGTAGACTGCATCCCACCACTCGGCTCCCCATATCTTATAGAATCCACACAATTCTGATATCTCGGCATCCTGATTGAGGATAAATTAGATAGCTATGTAACCCAAAACCTGCAACCACTGATCAAAAGGTATGCCCAAGACGTGGCACACTGGACATCTCTGCCGCTAACACTGTTGGGCAGAGCAGCATTCTTCAAGATGCTGGCCCTGCCCTGATTCCTCTATGTCCTCTAGAACGCCCCTCTCCATATTCCCTCGGCAGAGTTCCGCTTAATAGATAGAACAATACGTAATCTCCTATGGGGAGGGAAACATCCGAGGATAGCGCTCCAAACCCTCCAATGCAGTCTGGGAGGGGGGGATAGGGCTCCCGAACATTCGGGTCTATTACTGGGTGACCCAGATGGCGACGATTAATGACATCCTGCATGGGGACGCAACACTTCCCCATATACAGGCTGAAATTGCTGCCCGACATGATATGACCCCGATTGAAAGCCTATACAACAGAGTGAACCGCCACCCCGGTGGCACGATTAAATCACATACGGCCTAATATGGAAAGAAGCTCATAAGCACATAGGTTGGGACAACACACTCACCCCAGTCCAGCCTATGTGGAATAACGCCCATCTTGAGGGTCTCGGCACTCTCCCTAAATGGCCAACTTGGGCAGCAGCTGGTATTCATATCATCCAGCAAATATATGCAAATAACCAAATTACCCCATTTGCAGAGCTCTCGACTACATGCAGCCTCCCTGGCGCTGAAAGTTACCACTATAACCAACTACATCATACACTCACGGAACAGAGACCCCTCCTGCTGGAAACGCCGGAGTGCACGCCCATAGAAAGAAATGTAGTCATTGACAGTGTGAAGAGCAAGATCATATCCACCATGTATAATGCTATCTCCTCGTTTGCCACCAAAGAACTGACGAGCCTGAAATTGAAATGGGAAGGGGATGTGGGCCCGATTCTACCTGAAGACTGGATTTGAGACCCTGATGTATCCCAAGGATACGGCAATCCCAAGGATACGGCAATCTCGGCGAGAATCGGGCTCATTCATATGAACATACTTCACAGAATTTACTACCCTCGAGTGGCACTATACAACTGGGGCAAAACATCTGAACCAAAATGCTTACGTTGCAACCGGGAGGAAGGGACATTCTATCACATCCTATGGCGATGCACACGTATACAACACTTCTGGCGAAGATGTTGCGAAAGACTCTCCAAGGTCTTAAGCCGCCCTATCCAACTGACCCCAAACTCCTTCTCCTGGGTATCAATGCGGAACAGGACCTATCACGCTTTGAAAAGCTGTTACTCTCGATGTCCACAGGAATAGCTAAAAGAAACATTGCGCAGCCATGTTTGAGCCATGGGGCTCAGAAGTCACTCCACAATATGATCAATGGATATCGGACATTGATGCATTTATCCTAATGGAACGTCGTGTGTACCAAGCAAGAGGTTGCCCGAGCAAAGCAGACAAAATCTGGAGGAAATGGGAACTAACGTTGTGAAACGCATTCACACTGAACTAATGCAGCCCGATGAACAGCACTATCGCTGCCCCGGGGCTTTACAATTATGTCAATAATACCTCTCTTCACCCTAAAGAACCAAATGGGAAAGTGTCAATTGACATTTGATGTGTTTAATGTTTCCTGCACTTCTACCCTCACTGGTGCTCCGAGATGGGTGCACATATATGCAGCAATACCTCAAACAGCTCTACCACATGTATGCAAAGTTATATGTTTGTGAGTTAAATGTCATTGTATTGTAAGACGAAAATACAATAAAATATGTTATCAAAAAAAAAAAGGTAGCAGCTCATGAGAGCACTCTTGTTCACACAGATCACGCTCCATTGGAGTCAGGATGGTGCAGAGCATTAGGCTGCAAGCCTTAGACACATTATGGTCAGTTTCTGTGTAGAAAGTGTAATGAAGATGATGGCTGTATGTTTTGATAGATCATCTCACAGAGCTGCATAGTGGGCTTATTGCTGAGTTGTCTCAGGTGCTGATCCTGTAGTCCAAACAAGAAATGGAAAATCCCCCTCCCCCCGAATCACCACCGCAGCTGAGATACTTTTCCACTTGACAAACATAGACCCATGCTGTTGCAGGTATTGAAGGGATTAAATGGGTCCAAGCTTGATAAGGGTACGAGTGTTGTGATCCAGTGAGGTTGAAAGAAATGTGAGAGAAAGAGAAGTGGATGAGGGTGAAAGAGGAACTGGGGTGGGAGAAAGAGGTGCAGAGTTGTTGAGAAGAGTGGAGCTGGCCAGTAGAGCAGATGAGGGAGAAAGAAGAGTGGAGGAGGTAAAAATAGGAGAAGAGGTGGGAGAAAGAGGAGTGAAGTTAAGGTGATAACCAGAGGGAAAGGAAATGGAGAGCAGTGGGAGAAGGAGGGTACCTTTCCCGCAGGTAGCCTCTCCCCATGTGGCTAAGTGACGGCAGCCACTACCTAATCCTGATCCTAGGGGTGGCTATGCGAAAGAGGATCACATGCTTGGAGGTGAATCTGGGAGGAGCAGGGGGTTATGGTGGAGTGAGGGAGTGAGACATTGTCAGATGAGACATGGTATTAACCTTTCACTTTTAGGGATATCCCCTCCATTCCTCATGCCTTGATGGCAAATTGCAATCCCCTTCCTTTAACAACCCACAAGGCCTGCTGACAATATCCTTTGATATTCTGTAACCAACCAAATGACAAAAACTAACATGAGGAAGAGAAGAACCAGAATGAAGATTGCTCGACTGAAGCAAAACGAGCAGTCTAGCAGTTGGAGAAATCTGATTGGCTCTGAACAACTCCCTTCCTTGGTGCGGGAGTTCAAAGCTGGAACAGCTGAGCAACACAGGGAGATCTGACCGGCTAGCCATTGCCTGGGAAACCAAGCTGTCAGTTGGACAGGTGAACACAGAGACACGAGAGAACCGTGGAGAATTCTTCCCAGCTTGGCTGCGAATCCAGGAGGAAGCAAGCGAAGCTGAAGAGGGGACAGACAGCCGGATAGGCGGCGTCTGTGTTGGCAACGCACTCCCACAGGCATCGTAGAAGCAGATGAGGAACGCGAAGCAGAGAGGAAGCTTTGTGCCAGCAAGAGAAGCTGGGGCGACACGCAGACCACCATCCGCTGCAGATCTGAGCAGTCTGAACTGAAGAGAGAGAGCATGCGCGAAGCAGGACCGGAATGGGGGACGGAGAAGCTATGGAAGCTATTCAAGGAGCGATGAGCCTGCAGTGGAAGATTGGGGCACTGGGTGGGAATGGGAGAAAGCACACCCAAGCACAAGTGGAAGGTGAATACCTACAGCTTGCAACGTGGCTAATCTTCATAGTCCCAGTACTTGTGGAAGAAGGAAAATACATGCACCCAAATGAAAAGGGGAATTTGGGGAAGCTAAAAAATAAACCCTTGATTCCAAAGCTGCTGACTGTTGTGTTTAAAGTCCTGGCAGGAGAGTCCACCAGGCAAGCGGTGAGTCTGGGGCTCTCACCCAAAAAGTTGAATTGATTTTCTTGGCAGGAGAGTATACCAGGCAAGCTGCAGAATTAAGGCAAGACGAAAGGAAGAGCAATACCCCTTCTTGAGAAGAACGGTCCAAAAATCTAGCAGGGGAGTACACAAGGTGTTTTGTCAGCCTAGGACCCACACCCATGTTGTGGGACTTCAAAAAGGGAATGCAAAGGAGGATTCATGCCCTTAGGATTTTGAACTGCATTGCATGAGAAGAAGACCTGAGGAAGGGAGTCATTTCCATGGGAGTGAATTGCAACACCAAGAGGGTTATCCTCTTGGGCTACAGGAACTTGGTTATTCTTTTTTGAACTTTTGCTTTGGTGGAGAGAAACCTGTGGAAGGGAGTCATTCCATGGAACTGTGACCACTATCCATTGGAGATTTCGGTTGGATTTATACCTTTTTGTTGAACTTGAACATTTGTGCACTTTTCAAGCCAAAGACATTACCCATAGCACCTTATGATTACTTTTAGAATGAGAGGGCTAGGGTAGGATTTCGGACACAGGATGTTTTGTTTTCTTTGGATATCCTGAGACAGGACAGACCCTTAGTTTTTGGTTGAGGTAGGGACATACCTCCTAGAGTAGGGACAGTGAGGCCTTTCCCAACCCCCTTTTATTATAATAAATGTTTATAGCCACAAGTGTGAGTTCTCTGTGTCCGCGTCTCATTTCTGGTTCTTCATAAGGGGCAGAGTTGGAGAGAACAGTGCAACAGGGTGAGAAAATACAGAAGAGCAGGAGGAAGTAGAGAGAATGAAAGTCGCAAATAATGGAAAAGTATTAAGGGGGGAGGTTGGAGATGACAGAAAATAAGGAGGGGTAGAGAGGTGAGGTGAAGAAACAATCTGTGTGGCAGAAGGGCGTGGAAGCCAGCAAATGGGAGGAAGGGATTAAACAGAGAACGCAGGTGACAGCAGAAAAATAGACAGAAAGGAATGAGGAGGAGGAGAAAGGGAGAGTCGAAAGACAAAAGGGACAGTCCCAATAGTGTCAATCCATAACCTGAGCACCCAGTAGTGGGGATTGATATGGTGTCATTGGAAGGCCTGGAAGAGAAACCAGTTGCGCCAAGCCAGCACCACTGATAGGAGAAGATAATCCCATGAATCCTAGGGTCTAATACCAGCACAAGAGTCTTCATGGCCTCATCAAGATAGTCCAAGGCACCAGGGGTGGTGGTGTCAGGTATTCCAGGATTCCAGTTGGATCGATGTGACAACTTGACAAGACCAGCCCAAAACAAGATTGATTCCTCCAGCTCTCAAGAAGGAATTGTAGGGGCTTAAAGACCCAGAGAGGTGAATGGCTGCTTTTCCACCAGGAAGTGGATTAGTTCAGGGGCTAGTAGAACTGACTGAGGGCAAGGACTCTAAAGAAAAGCTTCTCCATTTGTATATGCTCCCTAACCCCATCCCTTGGGGTTAGTCACATGGATCCAGTTAGGAAACTGAACTGAAACCTTGAATTTGAGTTGTCTAGTGAGCCCTAGCTATGACACCTTCCAAAAACCCCAGCAGCGGGCTCTTTTCGCCACGAGGACTCTTGTTTTCCTCATCACATTTACAAACCGTGCATCCCCTTCCAAGATTCCTCTTCTGAAGAGAGTAGGTAAATGCCAACATCAAGATCACTGTACTCACCGGGACTGTATACTGAGTCAACCCCTGATCTGGCCACTCCTTTCAACAAAATAAAACCAACAACATAATAATCAACTTGTGCAAAGGAAAGAGGAAAAGCCTATGCTTGAAATGTGGCTTAAAATAAATTAAAGACAAATAAAAACACTGAAATGCTTCTAAACACACACTAATTAAGCTTTCCCCAGCATCAAAAGGGACACAAAAACATGTTTTCACTAGCAAAAAACAACCCACAACTAAGTATGGTTCTTCCCACTAAAAAGGGAAGTTTTCCCTAACTAAAATAAACCATGCCATGCATGAAGATCAGTTGAATCTTCCTCATAAAAGAACCATTACCTACCTTAAGTGTCTACCAGCCATCCCCCAGACTTTGGTAGCCAAACAAACCCCACAAAGGCAGAAGGAAATCTCTGGGCTATGTCTGGACACACAAACTGGCTATCATATACTGTAGAAGCATCAAGCAAGCATACAACTTTTTTAGATTTACCTCCATTTGTATTGGTTCTTAAAACAGTAGCAACAGTATAAAAGGCATTCATCCAATAAGCACATAAATGTGCTTCTCAGTGAGAATAACCATGGTCACAAATTCCAGTGTCTTCAAACATGTGCAAGCTTCATAAACTTGTTTAAAATCACACAAGGATTTTGAATGGCCTTATTTGCCTGAGCCCAAATCTACAAGAAGGAAAAGAGTTTGTATTTCCCTTTTTTAGAAAAATCATTGCCGCTGGTATATCATAAAAGAAATGCATATTGATATCAATGGGAAGTTAAAAATCACTGAAAGACATCGGAGAGATATTCAGACCACATGAAAAATGGTGGACAATATGTTTGAAGCACTAGATGTTCACACCAAGTTATTGGAATGTCAAGTCGCACAGCGGTGTAAGAGAAATCGGAAAGTAATTCAGATATGATCAGATGAAGAATAAAGCATTCCAATCAAAATGGAGGAAAGGCTGGAAGCCATGGAAAACTGTATGCAGTCAGGAACCGCTGGTATTTTGAGATCCAAGAAGAAGCCAAGTAATCAACATTAGGCATGGACGAGTTCATGGTAAAGATATTGAAGGACACTGCTGAAAGATGAAAAAGCTTTAGGTTAGCATAAATTGATTATGATCCATTTGGGCTATCACAAAAGAGAAATGAACCAAGGAAAACTCTTGTTTCTTTCATGTCTAGTTCTTTTGATGAAGACAGTTAACAACTCAAGCACATCCCAGGAAATGCTTCACTTTTTATGCAATATCTAATGTGTCTTGCGGTACGGATGAGAAACATTGGTGGTTTGGGCTGATCACTAGGATGGTGCATTTCTTTTGAAAAAAATGTTTCTTCCCGGCCTGGATAAAGGTGATAAATAATGGTACATTGCATTTCTTTAAATTTCTTTTATCTGCAAAAAATGCTTAGAACATTTGTGGCCTGTTTTGCTGAGGAAATATGGCAAATCCCTCCCCTTGTCTCCAATATCGAACAAGGAAGCTCTGAGAAAGTTATTGGAGAACAAAACATTATAATAGGGTTGTTCTTTAGTAGGGATGGGCTAGTCTCAAATTAGCAGTATCATAATCATTGCACAACCAGGAGGAGCTGGGAGGAAGAGGCGTGAGAAACCATAGTAGTGACACATTGGGTGTGAGTGTGGTAGTGAGCTTTCATCCACGTGAGGGTATGTTGAAAATAAAAAATCAAACAGGTAAGTGAAGTTACTTATAGCGACAGACAAACCAATATGAATTATTTTGGGATGTTGAAGATGTAGGCTTCAGTATT
This sequence comes from Ambystoma mexicanum, assembly GCF_040938575.1. Classification (NCBI taxonomy): domain Eukaryota; kingdom Metazoa; phylum Chordata; class Amphibia; order Caudata; family Ambystomatidae; genus Ambystoma; species Ambystoma mexicanum. The sequence continues at coordinate 154,473,508 of NC_090941.1, read as the reverse complement.
ATATTCTCTCAGCACTGCTTTGTGGATGCCATTTTGCTACCCCTTCACTTTCTGCTTTCTCTGCCCACCTCTCCTCGGCCTCCCTCTTCAATCCATGCTTTCTCATTCCGCGGTGGCTCTGCCTTTTCTCCTCCTTTCACTTTGCCCCTGAAGTCATGGGTCTGGCAAGAAATATGATATAATGTGGTGCCATGGAATCGACCTCATAAGAGGCATCTCAGGACACCTTCAAATGCACGTGTTTTGTTTAAAAGAAATGGCAGTTGTTTTATATACTATGTTTTACAATTACCACAATATTAATAATGTTGCTATTACTGTAAATGCACCAAGGATGTAAGAATGCACTTTGTAGATTTGGGGCTGTGAAAATCTGGATTATTGCAGGAGGTCTTTTATTCACTTGTCCTGGCCTTGGGGATCCTGCTGTATAGTTAGACCAAACCTCCTCTTGTAATTTATTTCATTTTCTCTTTGTTTATTCTAGATGGCGATTTCAGAGTTATTTATTAAAAGAAAGAATGGAAAACTAAGCAAAAAGATGACAAACTTACAGAACCTACAGTGCCAAATAAGTCTCTTGAGATCTAAACTCACCCATTTGTTGGTTAGTTTGATCATTCCTTTGAGTGTCTGATCTAAGATCATTGAATAATGTTCAGTTATCCAATCACAGTAAGATGTTTGGTGTTTTAATGTATTTTCAAAACCGCTCCAATAAAACCATGTGCCATGAGGAACAAAACATACATCAAGAAAATGACACAGCAACAATTGTAGTGACTGTAATGTCACCGTAAGACCCCCAGAATATCCCCTTCATATCATAGTATCCCAAAGAAGATAAAGGTTAAGCAGCTATAAAAAAAAAGTTGCACTCAATGTCTGTCAATATAGTTCATGCAGGGACCAGGATAATATGATCCCCCAAATGTTACTAAATTGCAAAAATCCACTCTTCATGAAATTCCCACAGAATTCAGACAAAGAATCCCCAGTAGAAATCATAATTAATAGTAACACCTCTTCCGCCACCCCGGGTCCTAACAGATATTCCCTATCCTTCCGTCCATTTCTTGTGGAGATTATCTGGTCGCAGGAGAGTCCCTCAAGCCTGTTGGCACAAACCAGAGCCCTTATCTGATTCTGCTATTCAGTATTGTCTAGTTGTTCAGTTCTGAAAAGCAAAGGCTTGTCTTCCATTTATGTCCAGATCCCATTTCTTGTCTTAGAAGTTTTCACTGTGGCTTGCATATGAAGATTTCCCCAATGAACCACTTTGACCCAAAGAGAGCCGGTTCTCATTTCAAATGGATTTAACCGTTCATTGGGCTTATCAAGCTTGTCTTCAAGCTGTAATATACTTCTGTATCGTGTTTAAGGCAGCCATCACCAGGTCTCGGGCAGAAGCAATGTCCCATGCTTATGTGTTCCATGAGTGCTGCATGTGGCAAAAAAGACTGTGGGCCTCAATACGAGGAGGGTGGTAAGGGGTTAACAGCGCCGGTAAAGTGCCGGAGCCGTTAACCCCTTACCGCCCCATTACGAGGGGCCTCATTACGACCCAGGCGCTCCCGTAATGAAGGGTGCCGGTATGGGACCGGCACCGTTCATTACGGGATGCCCTATTACGAGGTTCCCTTGCGGGACCCACTCAGACCGTCTGGTAAAACCAGACGTCCTTAGCGGGTCCCGCAAGGGGACCAGGGGGCTAATAACTGGCCCGTTATTAACAGGCCTGTTATTAGCTCCCTCCCCATTCCCATTGAGCCCTATGGAGGCTCAAATGGGAATGGGGATGGGTTTTTTCAATGAGGAATTACCGGATCCTCCAAGGTTGGAATGACCCGGTAATTCCTCATTGAAGGAACCCGGTACTGGAATCCGGTATGGAGGCAGCCATGCTCTTGTTAAGGACATGGCTGCCTCCATACTCATAATGAGGCCCGAGGTCTGCTTGCGGGAACCCGCTAAGGATGCCTAGCATCCTTAGCGGGTCCCACGAGCAGACCAGGATGCTAACAACGGGCCTGTTAATAACGGGCCCGTTGTTAGCATCCTCCCCATTCTCATTGAGCTCTATGGGGGCTCGAATGGGAATGGGGATGTACCGGGTCTGGTTTCCTTGAATGAGGAATTACCAGGCACTCCAAGGTCGGAATGGCCCAGTAATTCCTCATTCAAGGAGCCCGGACCCGGTACCCGGTAAGGGGGTAGCCATGCCGCTAAAAGCGGCATGGTTACCCCCTTTCTTGTAATGAGGCCCTGTGTCATTAAATGACCACTTTCCTGTAGGAGTACAAAAATGAGTAGGGGCTAAACCGCTAATACAAACCCAACAGTAATCCCAATCATAAAGGCGAAACCGGTGCAGTCCAGTGATGTACCGCCTTTGCTTTTTGTTTTAATGTGGGCCAAGTGCACACTATACTCTTACAAGGCGTTTGAATGTGAGGACAGCAGCCACCCAACCAGCAATAGTACAACAGTCCAAAATAAAGGAATCTCCATTCATGGTTCTATATATATATATATATATATATATATATATATATATACTTTAATTAAACACACCACATGCAACACATGTACTATCAAAACATTAATAAAAATCCACATCTGTGGCAAGAACACAGAATTTGCAGAATGTAAATGATGCAAGCCCGCTGGGTAATGCTGCAGAGGTGAACTGCCATAGATCACAACAATGTTACCAAAAGGAAATGTCTTTGTTAAAATAAATTAGAATGGATGGCTTAGCAGTCTCTAGGGTCCCAAACATGGTCCAAGGAAGCTGGGCCCTTGCAATGGCACCTTTCTCAGTTCTTGGCAGTTCAATGGCATCGAACCAAGCTTTTAGGTCAAACTGGATTCGGATGAGGCGAACCGTGCTGTCAAAGCAACGAGCTGGTGTCTAGTTGGTTCAAAGAGATTGCTCGCTGTGGGTTGAACGTGGCATTCACCAGAGTCAATTCAAAGGTCGAGTCACTGCGAACTGTTGGTAACTGCTGGTTAGGCGCAACTAGTGACGTGATGCTTCCTGTGGTTCGAGTCGCGGTTTGGCAGTTTGAAGCAGTGATCTTGATGATCCAACGCAATGGTCAAAGAGGTGGTGGTCTGCCGCGGAAAGCTTGTGTTTGAGCTTGACAGGAGACATGCTCTGCTTGGTATGATGCAGCAGCGAGGCGGGTTGATGGATGCAACAACAGCGGTTTGGGTTTGAAGAAGGTTCGGAGAACTGCCAAAAACAGTGCTGTGGTTCCTTGTGGTTCAAAGATGTTTGAATGCTGTTGAATCACACTTCAATGACTTTTCAAAGCTGTAAAATGCAGGAAACAATCTGCTCTGCATCTTCTGCTATTGTTAGTCCAAAGCCAGGGGCTCAGGGACAAGATAGGTCCCCTTTCTCTTCACTCTGACCCAAGAGCTAGCAACCACCTACAGGAGTCCTTCACCTCCAGTGAGGGGCCTGCTTACCAGTGCAGCTGGCAGAGAGGCAGGTCTTGCTCCAAGACCAGTTCACCTCCAATGTGCCTTGGATGTCTAGGGAGTAGAACTTGCCTTTGCCTTGGAGCAGCTGTCTTCATCTCCGGCAGAGGGCTTTGGAGAAGACTGCTCTCCCAAGAGGGTCCAGAGGAATTCTTCCTGTTGTCCTCGAAGGTTCAAAAATGAACCAAAGAAGGAGTGGGAGACCACTCCCTTATAAAGCCAACAAAGCACAGGGAAATTGATAAAAGCAACCCTGCTTTAAGGCATCCAATCCCTGTTATTGTATTGTATTATATTTGTCATTTAGATAGCGCCATTTCCCCATTTGTAGGGCCTGAATACGCTTTGTGGTTGGAACGCCCTCGAGGACCGAAGTCCATGTATGGGAGATTCTAAGAGTTAACTGTAAGATGCGTGTGTGCATTCTGCCAGGTTAGGGCTTAGGACAACTGGCTAGGCTCCAGTAAGAAGCCTGGAGCTCAGGCACGTGGGCGTGTGGTTTAGTGGTTTAGTGGTTTAGGATAGAGTGCTAGTGCAGGAGACTATGTGTGTCTAGCCAGACCGAACATTTTTGTAGGTTGTCGCTGTATACTAATGACGGAGGTGTTGCAGCACGTCAGGGGTTTCAGTGTGAATGGCTATGCGCGCTGCTAGACCAGATTTGCAAAGCCATAGCTGCATTCTATAGTGCATTGATGGGTGGCTGTGCCTGCGGCATGTGTCCACAGATGTAGTGCAAGTTATACGCACCTTAAACTCGGATGGAGTTCATCTTCGATTTTGCTTTCCTAGGTCCAATGCAATGATTGGTCTATGTCCCTAGACCTAGCGCCTGAGCATTAGGAGGGGCCCGGAGGGACGGGGGGTGCAAGTTTATCACAGTGTGCCACTGCGAATGCTGCTGCCATCCGTGGTGGATAGGGAGGATAGGTGTGTTGTCAGGTTTGGGCCAGTGCTTCTGTGCGGGATCAATCACAGTACAGGGCACAAGAAAATGTCAAGATGAGGAAGGGAAGAGTCAGGTTTTGAGCTCCTTTCTGAATGCCAGGTGATTGTTAATGTTGCAGTTGTGGAGGGGCATAAAGTTCCAGATGATTGGAGCTTGGACGGAGACAGAGGAGGTGCCCAGTCTGGTGCAGTTGTAATGGGGGACAACTAGGAGGGGATGCTGTGCTGGATCTGAGGGTCCTGGAGAGGTGGTGGCGAGTGAGTTTGTCTTGGAGGAATTCCGGTTCTGTGTTGTGGATGGCAAGTTTAGTGATGAACATGGCTTTAAAAGTAGTTCATCGATCAATAGGGAGCCAGTAGCATACTCTTAGTGTAGGGCTGATATGTTCTCAGGGATGGAGGCCAATTTAAGCAAGTTGTTTTTGGATCAATTATTAGTTGTTTTGGGTATCAGATCTTTACTCCACCAGAAACCCTCAGAGAATATTCTAGTGCATCACTGGTCATTAGGTGACAATGCTGATGTAAATTTAATCGATGGGGAGTGTGGTGGGGATCCCCAACAATCAGCATGGGCTGACCAACTTGCTGGTGAAAGATGTCCTCATTGACAAATTCTGCTTCATCAACTTCATCCTCTTCTCCATTCTCACTGGCGTTCGATACACATCTTACTGCAACTTCCTCCACAGTCTGCCCAGCCTTAAGGGTATATTTGGGAGTAAATTTGTAAGCAGCCTCTTCACCATCTCCAATCTGTCGCTTTAATCTCCAGTTACCCAGAGATTGATCCATGTCAGAGTAAGGTAACAAGTGACTCTTTCATCATACACAAAGTGGGTATCTGGTTATTCCATTTAATGCCATTCCATCAAGTTTTTTCCATCTAAATAATTTACATCAAATGCATGTTTTTGGGGGATAAAGGGTTAATTTTTGTTCAGGAGGATTTTAAAAGGTAAAAAAACAGGGGTTTGGAGGGGTAAAAATGCATTTGATGCACATTTTTTAGATGGAAAAAGTTTGATGCAAATGCATTTAGATGCAAGGAATTTGATGCAATAACCATAATCCCACAACGTGTTTTGCTGTAAAGAAAGTGAGTGAGACAGGAAGGAAAAAGGGCTCTTTGGTATGCAACACCATGGCATGAGGCTGACCCTTTTGTTTAAGGTGTGCATTCCCCTGTGGGCATTTCCTGGGCTGGAGAGAAGTGCTACTCAACCTCACAAAGTATCAAAGAGAGGCACACTCTTCCTGCATAGTGTTCAGCTGCCTGAGGAGAGGCGGCTGTCTGACTAAAATACATTGAACCCTTTCATGGCTGGCCTGGGCTCACAATGTTGACAATTGTATGATTCAGATCTGGTTTGGCTTCAACATTTAGGTGAACTATCAGCCACCATACCAAAACTCTGTTATGGCTTATATTTCCAGATTACCCTGCCACCAGGTTATAGTTTATCATAGTTATTATGGTTTAGGTTTAGAGGAGCATAATTAAATGCAACCTCTGCACTGCACTGAGTTTTCTGTCACAGCAGCTGCCAAACAGGCCTCTTGTGACTTCTGAACCTGTTCAGTTGCACTGGAGAGCGTGGACTGCAGATCAGGAAACTTATGCAACAGGGCACAGGTGTTCAGTATGCCTTTTTCATAAAGTTTACTGAAAGGGCGGTCTGTTCTGTAGACCACTGTTTTTTCATATGGATTACCTGCATAATTGTATTATTTATAAAAATCACAAAGCCAGGCCTTCTTCACAGTCTGTCATAATCTGTGCTGGGGCCTGATTATGGGCTATGTGTTGTCATGAGGGTAGTGATGTCACTGATAGAGAATGTGGAGTGTTGGTGGATGTTTGTAGTGCTGGGTTTCACGGGAGTCAGTTGGACCTGCTGGGCTGGGTGGATGTCCCAGTATTTTCTCTACTGCACAACTACAGAGAATAAACTTACATGTAAACTTACCTTCTGGTTCCTGGCTCTGTGTAGAAGGTGGCTTTGTTTACATCACAGTCCTTCACAGTCATTGTCCAGCCCTTTACCTTTTTCCTGCCCTTTGAATAACTTGTTTTCTCCTCCATACTTGCTATGCATCATGTGTGGGATGTCACACCAGAGTGTCGCTGAACTATAACCTTAAAAATGTCAGTGTAGTCATTACCTCTTACATTGTTGGTAGTAATGGCCTCTTGGGGCCATCCCTCCTGCAATGTTCCGCGGAGATCGCTCTAAACACTGCCCTGCTCACTTGTGTGGGGTTTAAAGCATGAACGAGATTCTGAGGCCCTCTGACATGCAGACCACACCGCCCAAATGCGTTCTGGGAGTCCATTGGCTGGACCCAAGGCCAAGAGCTATTGTTCCCCTGGGGTTCGACTTCTGGAGTGAAACCCATTATTCCGTTGTGCAGTGTTGAACTGCACTGCTGTTACAGCTACTCAAGACAGGGAATGTGGCCACCACAGCCCACCCCGCCACTATCTAATGAGCATGTCCATCAAAGCAGCCTCAATCCAACATGGGTGCCCGGACCCACGAGTGGCACAAAGCCAGATGGCATTAACCTTACACCTTATCCAACTGGCCAGAGGGTAACTTCAGAGCCAATGGCTGAGTGCTGCTATGAATCACTCGGTTAGTCCAGGTGCAGTATTAACTGGCTCTGGACCAAAGCCAGGTTAAAGAAAGCCTCCAGTGCAGGTTCTATGGGGTTTAACTCCCAGCTCTTATTTCCTTTGCTGTGGGGATCGGAATAAAGTGGACATCTTGATGGACAGGTAGCAATGCCCCATTTTTAATATGTTTTGATTGTTTTCATACATACTCATGCTCAAATCTCGAATGGACCAGACTCTTTAAATCGGAGATCACAGAAATAATTTCATATCAAAATAAGCCCGCCATTATTAAACTGTATAATGAACCAAGACGGCTCCTGGTGAAATTAAGCGTATGATTCTTATTTTTAGGTGCAGCTCATGGCCTTTCCTCCATCCTACAGATGCTGCTTTCACACCAGGAGCACCTGCAGCCTGCAGATCGAGAGCTTGTTTGGCAGAGTGTGGATTTCTTGATTAACCAGGAGCAGAACTGCAATTGGCCGCCAGAACTTGGCGAGATGATTGAGAGAGAGAACGAGCTTGTACACTGGTGTCATGGTGCTCCAGGTAAGATCCTCTTTTGTTTTCTCTCGGGAAAGATCCAATGGACTGGCTTTGTGTTAAAGGGCTGGCTTGCAAATGCACGCTGCAAAATTTGACCTCTAATAGACAAATAGTGATAAGAAGTGAGTGATTAGAGAATAGATGGTGAGTGAAGGGGGACTGAAACATGAATGGAGCATTTAAGGAAAGAAAACAAAATAAGAATGTGCAATTGAGAGGGTAAGAGAGGGTGGTAAGGAGATTAGAGATTTACTGAGAAAGAGTGAGAACGATCAGAGAGCAGCAGTCAGTGTACCTATATGACCAATCTGCAAGCAGAAAGTGGTTTAGAAGTGGTCACAACTTGGAGAAAACAAAACCCTGGTGAGAATCTCTGGGCTGTTTCAACAGGGCACATTGCATCTGTGTGTGTTTTGAATGCCTACACCTTCAACCTCCTAGTTCAAAATGTGCAATTCTTTAGCCCAATGTCTTTCTTCTATATTGGCTCAGAGCAATATTCAAAACTTCCTACCATTAGCCTGACATTTCAGTTCCTATCATTGGTACATAGTGAACTTGCAGTACCAATGGCATGCATACGCTTAACCAAGCAGGTGATTTAATACATGTGACATTACCCTGTCAATAGAATAGACCTTTCAGGCTAAGATTGTTTTGGACTTTTTTAAAGTATTTGGTATCGAGCTGACCTAGCTCTAAGGAGTAGCAGATCACTGTATTCATTGTAGCAGAATCATCTTGAAGTTGAGGAGCTGTATGTAGAGTAGTATTATGGGTGGTGTCTGGTTGAGACTCTATAGTAGAGCTGTATTGGGAAGGGTGGTCAAAGAAACCACATTAGATGGCAAACTGTACAATTGGTTTCCATAGTTACATCATATTACTCAGGTATTTACAGTTTTGAGGGTAGATAAAGTGAACAGTCAAGAATCACTGAAACAGAGATTAGAAGTGTGGTCTCCAGGTGCCAAGATGAGCAACTTGGCCATATGACTGCTAACTCTCTTATGCTATAAACTGGACATCTGACTATCTGCTCTCAGAGAAATCTTGTATTTTCTTTGTGGGAAAAATTGAAGGAACATGGGTTAAAATCTGTTGTCGTAGTGATTACAAGCACACAAGCTTGTGCCCCCCGTTAACCCCTTCTGTGTTGCAGCCGAGAGCCACACACAGGATATCTCCGAAGCTGCCTTACTCTAGCCTGTAGGAATCAAAACAGTTACGAGAGGGAGGCAAAGAGATTGTATTGAAGAACAGCCATTTGATCTTGGGCATACACTAAACTTGCTGAGATCTTATTTATTTATTTTATTTATTGTTCGCTTGTTAGGCGCTTATACAGGAAGTAAATACTGTTTCAAAGCACCCACAGGGTTACAGGGAGGGGACAAGGGGATGAGAAACAATTAAAATACCTAAGAAAAAAAATATTAAATACAGTTGGCGGGGGGAGAACCTATTGTGCCTTGTGAGTATTCAGAACGTGTAAGTGCAGAAGGGAGGGGGAATGGGATAGGTGATGGGGTGCACATGGCAGGGCAACAGGTGAAGTGCATTGTAAGGTAAGTGCAAGCTAATTGTGCCGGGATACTACCCAACATAATTAGCGTTACCGCAACTTGGTCCGGCGCAATTTGCGCCGGGTCCCGAGTTGCGATAGGGCGATAAATTCCCATTCCCAATGGGTCAGATCTAGTGTGGGTTTCTCTGCGCTTTTCACACTGGTGCAATTAGCGCTGCACTGATGGCACAGAGAATGGGCAGAAAGTGGTGATTTTACCTCCAGCAAAAAGCTGGAGGTGAAACTCCCATTTTCCACTCAACTCGAGATTGGGCGGAGTGGAAAATGCGGCAGTAATAGCGTTACCACTGCATTTTACTGCTCCGCCCAACTCGTGCTGACCCCAAATCTCCCACCATCTGCCCAACTCGAGATTGGGCAGAGCAGTCAATGCGTCGGTTATAGCGTTACCGCCGCATTTTAGCGCTCTACCCAACTCATGATGAGGCCTGTGTGTTTCCAGAGAGCTTTCATCCCGTTTCTTCCAAAAAAGTATTAATGACCTGCTGCTGCTCAGCATTTGCATTTCTTCAACTGATGCACCATGAGGGCTGCATCAGCAGCTCAAGATTTTGCAGAGCAGAGAAATGAAGATGAGATTTGGCTAGGGGATGGGGAATGGGCAAGGCCAGCTATATTATTTTGGTTCAGGACTGTAGGTCCAATGTTTGTTAAAGTGTTGGGTCATCGTCTCCGTTAGTGAGGGTTCATGTTGTTCCAGTTTGATTTATAGGGCAATGAAACCATAATTCTATAGTTCTTGGTTGCCACTTTGGCCCAATTTATGGAATTTATTGTGCGGTAAATAGGGGCTTTGCATGCCAAACCGAGTGCCAAATCCTGTTTGTCGATTCATAGAATCGACTGCGTGGTACTTTTTCATACTTTGCAGGGACTTTGTGCAGGCTCAGCACGTCTCTGTGAGCGGCCGAGTGCCTTGCGCAAGACAACACACAGAGTCTGGGCATGGCCTACACAGAGGGCAGAGTAAGGAGTGGAACTCCGAAAATGAGGAAAAACAAGGGAAAATGTGGGAATTACTAGGGACGGTCCGCAGGTAGTCCATTGCACACCCACAAATGCGTGGAACAAGACATATTCATGGATCCATCGCTCAACCTCTCGTTGGGGAAATGGCCACGCAAGGCACTCATTCTATCCACCAACTGAAGACAGGCGTACACACACTTGCGCATAGGATTCACTGCACGGAGGTAAGATCGCATGTTGGATTTAGGGATGCTTGCGCGCAGTCTGGGTTCCGATCAGACTGAGGGGTGCACGTAAGCAGTGTAGCAGGGTGAAGGCACAGTTTACAGGGGTATGCACGCATATTTACCGGGAAATTACAACTTTTACGATGCATTTTACGCATGTTGTCGGGGTGCTGTGAGCAGTTACCTGGAAACCTATGCAGTGTTGCAGGGGTGTTGGCTTGGTTGCGGGAGACCCCACGCGGGGTTACTGAGATGTATGAGTTTGTGCCAGACGACTGCGCATAGGTAAGTATTAGTGGCTACATTTGTTTTGCGGGGGGTGTGTCGGGAGCGTTCCGGTTGCGACTTGCGCATAGGGTTGCTTTGGGGGGCAGATTCCATGAATACGCAGATCACGCACAGGTGCCTCATGCGACAGTGGGAACATGAAGTGCCTTCCGCTGCGTGAACTTTGCCGGGTCTATGCACACTTTTCCATGAAATGAATCAGGCCCTTTGTGTTCTGTCCCATTGCATGTTTGCAAGAGGGTCTGTTTGAGTCTCTTTGGAAGTAATGAAGAGACTGACTTGATAGTGCCTGAACTCCCATAGTTCTTGTCGGATGAGTTGTGTGTGGCTACATGAAATATTTGTGTAATTTTGTAAAGAAGAGGTTCTGTCTGGTCGATGCTACAGAGAGGGTGCGTTGGATGAGAATTTTTTGCTGTCTACCTGCTGGTTTTAATTGATTAGCCAGGGATTTTCTGAAGGCAAGGTGATTTTCCACTGTGTCCAAATGTTTGGGTATCGAATTCCAAAGTTTGATTAATTGGAAAGAGAAGGAAGACACTTTTCTCACATGGGGCAAACATATATGAAGTTTGGCTAGTTTGAATGCACACAGTGCATTGCTGTTCGATCAGAAAAGGAGGTGTACTTCCAAGAATGGCTACTGGGTCGCTCTGTGGCATGTGTGCTTGTTGGCTGAAATCTCATATTCTACTCTCACATTTCAGATAGGGGAGTTTTTCCATATATTATTTAAACCAATCATAACCTTGATCACGTTTGGTAAATGCGCCCCAATGCTCCAATCACAAGGATGCCAGACTACATCACATTGGTGATCTCCAATGTGGGTTGGAAACGTGATTGTCTGCATCCATCAGAGCTGTCTTTCTGTCTGTCTTGCATGAATACAATACCATTGCCCATTGACCTGCAAGATGAGCACATTTTAGTCGCATGGATGCTTTTGTATTCTTTTTGGCAAATGTGCATACCCAAAATGCATTTGTCAATGGTTCCAAGGAGGGGGTAGCGCAGTAGCGTGTGCGCTTTTTAGCTAAAATTGCCTATTCTCTAACATTTCAGATAGAAGGGGTTCACCATCCATTTTTAAAAGTCACGTAACTTTGATGGTCTTTAGTTGAATCAATTGAGGCCTGGGGAACCAATAAGTTCCAGGAGCCTGGTAATGAAGGTGTTAAAAAGGAGAGACAGTAGTCTAGGGCCTAGGGGTACTCTGCATATGCGTTATGGGGAGGGGACATGACCTGAAGGGGCCATGTGTGCTATTTTGACAGTAAGCAATGAAGTGATCAATTATAAAGCAGGTTGTTTAAATCTGCCGTCCAGAAATCTTTTCAGCAGTATCTTTTGGCTGATAGTGTTGAAAGCAGTGCAGATGGCATGAAGGATTAGTAAACTGAAAAAGATGGCTTCCCTGATTGTTTGGCTGTCTCAGATAAAGCATGTGTGCATTCTGTTCCTCTTGTTGGTCTGAATCTGTGTTGTGATTCGTGGAAGAGGTTTTTGTTTTCGTTGTGCTCTGATAACTGTTGGTAAATAAACATCTCAAGAATTTTTTTTGCAGTGAATAGTGTATTGGAAAACAGACTGTTGGGTCGTTGGGAACCACTTTGGGGTCCCTGAAGAGAGTTTTGATGTAGTCTGTTTTGAAAGTGCGAGAGATGATTCATTGTTTAATGGAAGTGATGAGGAGGGATATGAAGGAGGGCGCTAGATTGGGTTCTTTTGTAAGTGTAGAGGGGCACAGGTCTTTTGGCCGGCTGGCTGGATTGCTAGGACTGAATGGGGATAGGAGGTCCTGAATTGAGAAGGAATTATGTGCTCTCAACGCTAGAGTAGGTGGCCTTCTTGGTTCTGTTTCCATTTCTGGGATTGGAGGTGTTGGTCATTTAAAATCTACGTGATTCTAGATGTTTCGAAATGTTGTTGCCGAAGTGCGCTGCAATAGAGTCCCAGAGATCTTAATATGTTGTTGGTCCGGTGGTATAGGCTGCAGTGTTTTTGAAGTTGTGGATCATTTTTAAAAAAACTTTTTCTGACTTCATTGTGCTACTACTATTGTGTGTGTACTGAAACCTGTTAACTTTGCTTGTTTCCACAGTGTGTATATTTCTATCTGTTGGTGGTAAACCATTTTGTTTGTTGGTATGTTATTTTTTCTACAGATTATCTAAAGCCTCTAGTTTTCTTGTTTGAGCGGATTAAATTTGGTGGCGATCCATTTAGCAACTTGTTGGACTTGATTTAATTTGTTTATTTTCAACACGCAAATCCTTGAGAGGAACCAAACGGAAAACTCCATCTAGGCGCAGATGTTAATAACAAATCAAAAGTCAGGAAAAGTGAACCACAATATACAACAAGAAATACTGGAAAAGTTGAGTTTTCAGCTTCTTCCTGAACAAGGAGAGTCTCCGAAGGTCAAAGGGCAATGAGTTCCAGGCTCGGGGGCTGAAGACAGAGAAACACCTATACCCAAGATGCAGAGAGTGGGAAGAAGGGATTGCCAAAAGATTTTGACCACCTTAGCGAAGAGATCGATTTGGATGGTAGGGGGAGATCTTGGAGACAAGATAGATAGGAGCCAACCCATGAAGGCACTTTTAAATACAAGACAGAGAATCTTAAAAAGGATCCTCTGTTGTACGAGTAACCAGTAAAGGGTTCTACGAAAAGGTGATACCAAGCATTTCTAGGTAAGTTAAAAATAATGATGACAGCTAATTTTATGAATATTTGAAAGGCTTGTTTGGGGCTATAGTGCTGAGCGTGTCTGATATTCAGTTATGAACGGATGAAATTGCAACCATAAAATTATGCATTCCAGACACTGTAAGGGGTTACAAATTCCTGTCACACCACAGTCGCAAGCCCCGTCGCCGTTCAAAGCTCCATAACATAAGCATCTGGTAGAAGATACTGTAGTTCTGCTAAGGGCAAGGCAATATGTTCCTCCTACATGACGTTGTTCCAGGGATGCCGTGTTTTAGTGTGAGGAGGAGTAGGCAGAATTGACAGCTATTGAGGCTGCAGACAGATATGTTTGCAAGAAGGTTGTAGAATAGGTCTTAGCCCATTTATGTTTGAACTTGTGTTTCATAACACCATCTGAAGCTTCCATATCAGAGGGCAGGTTTTGCCAGTATTGTAGATGACTACTGACATTTCTCTGAAAAAGGTATTCAGGACTGAAACCCATCTAATGTAAAGTTTGCCTCTTCTAGGTTTCTCCAGGTGAGCGACAACATCCTTTGAAAATGCTGCACCTTCTGATAACCAGCAAGAGAGTGGGAGCTTTACTGAATTGTTCCCATGCACCACCTTAGTGCTCCCACCGGACTAGGATTTTTGTTGCATAAAGGGCCCAGACCTTATTTCTTGATTTGCAGTGTTTGCTGCCAGTAGTGGAAACAGGAGCTGATTGTTCATTGTTAGCCGACATCATGGAGAAACAACTCTGTTATGGCTGACCGGGGATTTGGTGGACTAAGAGCTTTTTAGATGGACTCTCTAACTAGTTTGTCACAGTAAGTTGAGAACTTTGGCTGCACATGTTGAACCAAAACTCACTCAGAAGGTAGCTGTGGTGCATCAACCTTTAATGAGGCAGATGTTATGTGGGCAGCAATTGGAAGAGAGGGCAGTGAAGGCAGCAGAAGACCAGGATCTGGGTATTTTGGCTCCTTCAAGGTCTTCGTCATCTTCATTTTCACAGAGGGCTCCTGCTTTAAGATATTCTCTTTGTACTGCTGGCCTGAAAATGTCCACATCTTCTGTGAAGGAGGGGCGTTCAGGACATGACACTTCTTGATTATCATTTAATCAGCCACTGACTTTGCAGTGGCTCTCACTACACTGATCTTAGAGTAGAAAGTTGAGATGACTTCATACAATTATTTGACAGCTTGGCAGTATCTCTTGCAGATAAAATGTTGGTAGACATTTTGAGCAATTTTTTTCTGATAAGATTCAGTCACTCTGCAGTTCTTGGAATTCCCCATTGAAATGCGAGCTCTGCATCAGAGTATCAAACATTTCTTGGAGAAGGTAGAAAGCATGCATGCGTTCAATAAAGAGTTACGCTTGGGCTTTACCTCCTCCTGCTGTTTGTGTTGAAAGTGACTAGGGTCTTCTGTCCTGATCTAGAACTAGACCTGGAGAAGGATTACTACCAAATCCTTCTCACAGGTTTCACCACGTTTCTGGTCCCTGTGTGGGGCTTTTTCACAGAAGAGGCATTCTTGGCCATCCTTACCTAGTCGTCAGTAATTCATGGATAGATATGGTGGCAGATTACGATCCCCTAGAGACCTTAGAATAAATCATCAACTAGATTAAATATTATCTTCTATGCTGCTAGAGAGTAGAATTTATCAGGGCTACATTTGGTTCCATAGCTGGCAAAATCTACCCTCCTCCCTTCAGCCTCCCTGTATTTCAAACCTTCTGGGTCATCTGAAGCTTTTGCTATCCAACTCTTTGACAGTTCATCTATGGCTACAAACTCAGAGAGGCACTGCCCTTTCCATTGAATGGTTCCATGGACCCCTCTCCATGTCAGGTTGATGGCATATCATATCCTGTGACATTGCCCTCTGTGTTTATTTTGATCCATCACAGCTTCCGTACTTACCATAAATGCGATCAGCAAAGGCCTGGGAGTAGTTTTGTCGATGGACTCCACCTAATATGGTTGGTCTTTAGTAGAGGCATGCTGGTAGTCAAGCTGAAGTATCTTTTCTGCAAAGGAAACAATACAATAGATGCCAAGTCACGAACAGTGAATGTCAATATTTAGTAGCATCAGGAGGAGAATAGCAGAATTCTGAGAGCCTTTTCACTGGCCAGGTGCTGATAACCACATTACCCTCAGTCGTAAGCATTCTAGTAGTTATGTGCCTTGAGCCCTTCTTATGCTCCCTCGCTTTGCTGAGGCACATACGTTGAGCTTCTGAGCACTTAAATCATAACTGCCCTTAATGCCCTCAGCCATGGACAAAATGCTTCATGAAGCCGCACTGTACCCAATTAATCCGTAAGTGAGGCCTACTTCAAATTAGTATAAAGTACACTGTGAACTGAATCTCTTCTGTGGTAAGGAACAGTGCAATGAAATGATTTGACCACGATTAGACACGTTGGTTAGGTGGCGATGCCGGGAAACTCAGACCGGAATTTAGATAATTGATCACTTCTCTTTCTAGCACAAGCAGTACAACCAAGTACACCTATTTGTGAATGGTTAGATTCCAAGGCCTACAATTATTGTTTTAAAGAGTTCACTTTCATAATTAAAAAACATTTCAGAGTATACTGTAATCCTATTGTCCCCATCATAAATTGAAGACTTAAGTACCAGACTGCATTATGATGTTAGCCTACAAAACCGCTCATATCACCTGCTTACAGTAATCTTACACTTTGGTTTGGGATCCACTCATGAGTAAAACATATTTGATTTACAAGAGGAAAACGAATTGCAAATTATCCTACTTTCCCAGAACCTGGGAATCTGCCTCATATGTGTCAGAGTAGTTTGCACTTCTGTTTATTTTCAGATTTAGGGGTTGCTTATTGGTTTATAAAATTGCTATACAAAGGGGATGTAATTCGTACTTCATTATCCTTTTTAAGAATTGGTCCAAGAATGTTTTATTTCTTAAATGGTTTTACTCATATAGATAAATGCAAAGTGCTACAACATATTCTTTTGGATTTTCAAAGTGTTTTCATACTTCCTTAATGAAACACGCTTGTCCTGTTGTTTATCAAAGTTTCAGGAACCTTTTATTCGAGGGTACTTCAAGGACATTCACCTGGTATCTGGAATCGGGTAGGCTAGTGCGTTTGTCTGCATTCTCAATAATCAATCCGAAGAACCACCTGTTCAACATTGCAAAAGTGACAGTACCCAGAGTGAGCTGCGGGTAATTGGTAACCATATCCATGTCTGGCATGTCAATCCAAGCCAGTGGAAGCTGGTAAATGGTTTCACTGGAGGAGTGTAAATATTACCCGCAAATGAGCGTGAGCAACCTGGAGGGATCCCCGACCAAACCAAGGGGATTTGGGCTCAATCCTCATCTGAATTTCTGTCAAATAAAGGGTTATAATGATATGATCTGATATGGCACAGCACTTGTAACGCACCTATACACAAGAGTTTCGAGGCGAGACGAGGCAAGGAAGGGGGAACAGAGTGAAGACAGAGACAACGATCTTACTAGGCCAAGTGACACCGAGATCGCGCAAGTGCAAGGGAGGGGAAATGTCAACACACTTAGGGGTGTCCCCCGGATGAACCATTCAAAAGCAAATACAAATTTAGTGGCCCAGTCTTAACTCATACTGGGTCCCACTCTGTAGGTTATTCACATCACCACACAGAATGTAATACACAGTGCACTAGAGTTTTCATTTAATATAAAAAAGTTTTTTAAATTTTATTGCATAGGCATGAGTCCTACGTTTCACAGAGTAAAACAAACCACATACAAACATATATTAATGTGGAGAGTGTAAATATGCATCTAATAACATTATTATGATTAATTCATAAAAGTTCAAGGTGACACAGCCACAATTCTCTAAGATGGAGGAGACCGGGCACACATGCTGTCTTCCTGGCCCTATCTGGCTAACAAGTCACAGAAATACTCCATAAAGCAGTGTCACCTTATGCAAATTCTAAAATTACTTCAACATGGCGAAGTGAATTGCACCTGACCAAAAAACACACATCCCAGGTCACATGGCGAAGTGAATTGCACCTGACCAAAAACACACACATCCCAGGTCAAGGGAGGGGAAATGTGCCAGGGTAAAGGGCGGGGGCAGTGCTGTACATGGGATCAAAACAATAACAAGAAGTGCGCCCAGCATGTGGCAGGTGCAAGGGTAAGTGCAGACAGCAGGTGACCAAAAGTGCAGGAAGGGGGACTGTAGGGTTACAGATACAGACCCACGTGCAAGGGTTGCCGTGAGACAGTGCCTGTGTGCAACTGGACAGGCAGGGACCTGGGCCCGAAATCATAGGGTAGCCAGCTGACCAGAGCAGTATCAGACAGGAAATCAGCAGGGGAGAGGAAGAGAGAAGGCAGAAGCAAAGAGGAAGGTCTTGAGGTGCTTCCGGAACCGGAGATGGTTCTCCTCAAGTTTCAAAGAGGCAGCAAGGCTGTTCCAGAGGGAGGCCCCAGTCAAAAAAGGAGATCTACCACCAACTTGTTGGTTGGTGAAGCGACTGACCTGAGGGAGTTGGAGGGGGAGGAGCAAAGAGTTCGAGTAGGAAGCTATTTACGAAGAGAGAGTTGGAGGTATTGAGGACCCAGGCCCCAAAGGCCTTGTGGACAATGCAGAGGGTTTTGAACTTAATACTTGCAGCCACTGGGAGCCAATGCAGGCATTTCAGTGCTGGAAAGATACGATCCCTGGGCTTGAGGCCAAGGACAAGTCTCGCAGTCTTGTTCTGGATGAGTTGCAGAGGGCAGAGAGTAGAAGCAGGCAGATTTAGAAAGAGGCTGTTGCAGGAGTCAAGCCTAGAGAGAACCAGAGCTCCAGAGACTGTGAGCTTCTGGGGGAAGGAGAGGAAAGGAAGAATACCTCTGAGGAGGTGCAGTTGGTAGACATCAGAGATTTCAGGAGATAAGGAGAGTGTGGAGTCGAAGATGACCACGAGGTTCTTAGCCTCACAGGTGGGAGCAGGAAGAGGGAAAAGGGAGGCCAGCCAGAGAGTGACAGGAAAGGAAAGTGCAGGTGTGCTGATGAGGAGAATCTCTGTCTTACTGGCATTAAGGCAGAGATTGTTGGTGGCACAGCATTCCTGGATAGCAGACAGAGAGTTAGAGATGAGAGAAGGAGAAGAGGTGGCAGAGGGGAGCCGGAAAGCGAGCTGAGTGTCATCCGCATAGCACTGAAAATTGGAGCAGGGAGCGGCAATGTGGTGGGCAAGAGGTGCCAGGTATTGGTTGAACAGCCAGGGAGAGAGGTTAGACCCCCTGCGGAACACCACAGGTAGAGAGTGAAATAGAGGAAAGGAAGGACTCAAGTTGGACCTGGGAGGGTCGATCAGAGAAGAACGAGGTCAGCCAGGCAGGGCCTGATTGGTGATGGCCATGTTATCACAGAAATGTTTGAGCAGGATGGCATGTTTTTTTTTTAAATGGTTTTTATTATTTTTTTTAAAACAAACAATACAAACCAAAATGGCAGCGCTTTTTGCAACAAACACACCTCCCCCCTCAAGAGCTTGTTTGTCCTTCTCATTCCGTATCTGCTGCGTGTGGCAGGGTATCACCTCCTTCTGAGACTGCAGAATCCGTTATTGTTCCAAACAGTCCTGCTATTAATACTCTCCATGCCAGCAGGGTACCCACTTCTGCTTCCCCACACTTGCTACATGCCTCCTGCCATACCACCGTTTCAGCCTCCGCCCATTTCTGCAAATCCCGCCACCATACCTCCATCCGTGGCTTATGGTGCTGCTTCCATCCCATGGCAATCATTCGTTTTGCGAGCACATATGCCAAGTCCTTCAATTTCCCAACATGTTTAAGTTTCCGTGGTCTGGGAAACCCTCCCAACAGGCAGGCCCAGGCCGTATCTATGAGCGTGACCCCTTTGTCCGCTAGTGTTTGCGCCACTTCTCCCCAGAAACTCTCAATCACTGGGCAAGACCAAAACATGTGTGTCATATCAGCATCTTCCTTGTCGCATTTTGGGCACGCTTGTCGTCCCGCATTTACAAACTTCGATATTCTCATCGGGGTCATGTAAGCTCTGTGCGTTATATACAACTTTATTTGTTGTAATCTGGCATTTCTTGACACCTTCTTGTGGTATCCCATAGCACGCTCCCACATCCCATCTTCCATCTGTGCTCCCACCTCTGTTTCCCAGTCCAACCTCAAATGCGTCAATTCCTTCCCAACCCGGGTCATCACCATCTCATACAATCTAGAGATCCCATGCCCCCCTTCTGATATGTCATATATTGTCCCCATAGTGGCGTCTGGTTCCTCCGCCAATACAGTCTCTGGCCAGATTTTACGAATATTCTGCACCAGCCTTAGATACGTGACATACTGGCCTCTATGCAAGCCCGCCTCCTCCCCTAGTCCTTCAAAATCCCTAATGGCCCCTTCTTGCCAGACATCCCCCAATGTAACCAGCCCGACCGACTCCCAGTAGGTCCTGCTTATCATCATTAGTTTGTCTTCCCCTGCCAAAGCAACCAACGGCACCTGCGGGGAACACGGGTACGGGTCAGCAGGATGGCATGGTTGACTGTGTCAAAGGCAGAAGAGATATAGACTGAGATGAGGACACAGGGGAGATTAGAATCAACGTTAGAGAGCAGGCCTTCACAGATGATCAGAAGAGCAGTTTCCGTGCTTCTGGCTTCTCTGAAGGTCATGGAGACAACCAACAGATTCAGTGTGAAGATTAAGCTGGCAGGTGGCCAGCTTTCCCAGGAGTTTTCCCAGGAAAGGAGTGATGGAAATCGGGCAACAGTTAAACCTGTTTTGACAAGACTTTGATAGATCTTAATTGTCTAGAAACCTTGTTGGGGGAGAACAGCGGAAAGGAAGAGGGAGGAGAGGTGGCCACAGGGGGCCGGAGGTAGAGGAGAGAGTAGAGGGAGGAGAAAGAGAGGACACGAGGGTGGACAGGATGTCCTGGGTTTTAGAGATGAAATGAGAGGCCAGGGCCACGCATAGGGCCTGGGAGGGGACAGGGGAGGTAGAGACTGCAGCAGTATTGTCCAGCTCCTTGCAGATTTTAAAGAGTTCGGCCAAGTTGTTAGATGCCGCAGAGATGCTGGCTTGGATGTGGTCTCTCTTCTTAGTGCGGGCAGAGAGCCAGTATTGCCTTTGGAGCAGGCGGCAGGCCAGTTTGTCAGAGGATGTGCAAGAAGCTAGCCATTTCCTCTCAGCCACCCTGCACTTGCGTTTAAGGGTGACGAGGTCAGAGTTATACCAGGAGTTGCACTTGGTTTTGGGCTTCAAGCAGATCCTCATGACAGGGGCACAAACTTCAAGAGTATCAGAGATAGAAGAGTGGAGCATGGAAAGGGCTGTGTCAGGATGTGAGTCAGGCATAGGAGGAGGAGGAGAAGCAGGGGGAGAGAAAATGGCGGCGAAAGCCTCAACTGACACACGCTTCATGGGTCGGATGACAGAGAAGGTAGGTGGCAGTGCTGGAGTTGGCTTGGCCTGAAGGGTAGAGAGGGAGAGATTGGAGGAAAGGAGAAAGTGATCACTCCAAGAGAGAGGAGTGATATGGGGGATAGAGAGTTAAGAGTGGCAATATGGAGAAGGTTGTCAACCTTGAAAGACTTCCGGGGAAGGGGTATAAATCAGAGGTACGCCCTGCGGAATAGTAGAAGGAACCCAAGGGGGGGCAGAAGAGGAAGGAGGAGAGGGCAAGGTAGCCAAGGAGGCGGCAGAGGGGGGAGCCAAGGAAGCTGAAGAAGGGAGAGAAGGGACAGCAGGAGAAGAAAGGAAATTGATAAGGTGTGGGGAGCATCTATCAAAGAGGAGAAGGTTGGCCTGAGGACCTTGGACCAAGAAGGTGCCGTTCAGGTAAACATTAAGGATGACCTTAGAGGACTGGAAGGGGTCAGGAGGGCCTCCCACCGGGTGCCACTATTAATGGGAGAAGAAGAGAAGGGAGAGAGCACAGAGACCATATGTAGAGTCCATAGGTCTGGCGAGGGAACGACAAAGAGGATGTTGGTGAGGGTTTGTTTGGAGGAAGCACTGATATAGGTGTCAGCGATAGGAAGGCCTGGGTTGGAGACCAGGATATCCTTTTTGAACTTCTTCCTACCAGACTTAGTGAGGAGAGCAGGATAGTCGATAGAGAAGCAGTTTGAAAAGATAGGAGAAACAGAGGGCACCATAGAGTAAGTGGGAAAGAGGAGAGGGGAAGAGGGGCGGAGGGGAAAGGTGTGGAGGAGACACTAGGGGACGACACAAGGAGGGGTGCAAGCAGATGAGACAAGACAATAGTGGACGATTGACTAAGTAGACAAGAGCTCAGATAGAAGAGCAGGCAGAAAACGAGGCAGTCCGTTAAGCAAATGGTGTCTTGTACAGCAACATTTTCTAAATAAAATGCACAAAATTCCATACTAGGTAACAGATGAAAGAGTATGATAGATGCCAGGACACCAACAATAAAACAGGAGCATTTCTGCGTGATAACATTACTCACAAAATAGGCTAGCATTGTCACTATAAAACACTTCATGATGCCGGTTTTCACAATATATGTCAAAATGTTGCCAGTGTAAGAATATGTCATGATGTCTGACCCAACATATGGCAGTATTGCCATTGTAAGAAAACACTCATGTTGATGCACCCAATAATGTCAATATGACACCTGCAAGATGACATGATCATGGTGGCCGTGCCAATATATGCCAGTATTGCCACTGTAATGACACATTCATTTTGCCGGTGCCTGATAATGCCAGTATTGTCAATGTTGTTATTTATATATTACAATAATATGTATTTTATTATAATAATGCAAAGTGGACAACGCATAATTGCACATACTATTTTTTCATTTCCATCATCTTTATTTGCTCATGTTAAACCTATTGACTCTCATGCTTACCATTGTTCTTTGTTGAACATTCTCGTCAGCCCCTTACCCACAGTTTCTTTTGCCTGTATATATTTTCCTCTCACCTTGCCTTCAAACATGCTCAAGCATGTGCTGCTATATTGTATGAGATCGCTCAAAATTCTGCTAGACGGGTAAATGAGTGAATATTATAATTGCTCTATAAATCAACTTTACAGAACCATCCTTCTAGAATAAACATGCCGACCAACACACTGCATCACACAGGTAGCTGATGCTTTTTATTTCCAGAATGATTCTTGAAATGGCAGGTCAGACATTTAACTAACTGTTATGAGGTTGGCTCTGTAACATGAGGCACTGTCTTTACCTTTGAATGCCTAGATTACTTGTGGTTACTGGGCATGTGATAACAAAGCAAATGTCAGATCAAGATGAGATATTTTGTAGCATGGTAATGGCAGTAGAGCTTTACAAATATACCCATTTCAAGAGTGACTTACTATGGTGCACTAGTGAATAACATGAATATTTGTTTTCTTCCATTTTTTTTATAATTTGATTTTTTCATAAACTGCTAAATGAAATGAATATTGTTTTTTTTGTTTGTTTTTTAGGACTAGTAATACCTTTCAACTGGATGCACATTAGCAATCTGTAACAGAGCCTATTAATAATGTGTAGATAGGTTGTATGATTTGGACCTCAGTACAGAGTTACGCAAGCTGAATTTTTCTTTATTGTAACTCACTTTTACTAACATCACAAATTGTATGTCCCGAGGGAGAGTCAAGTGCTTGAAACATGTGTAGGCCCAAGAGATGGAGCCTCATTACGAGGTTGCCGACAACCTTGTATTACCGTTTCTGCCACCTGACATCTCGGTGTTACCGGGATATCACAAGCTGCGGCGGTACAGTAAATTCCCATTTCCATGGAGTCCAATACGACTAACGGTGCTGGTGCTTCAGTGAGAACCTGCCGGCAGGGGCCTAAACTACCAGCAGGTCAGACTTGCTGGTTGTTCAGTGCCTCTACCAGTAGACTCGAAGTGACCCAGTCTGGGAATAAAGCTGCTGGTGTTGTTACTGGCACCTTTATTTCTGGACCCGGTCACTCGTAATGAGGCAGAGTGGTATCTGCATAAGAGGTACAGTGGTATCATTAACATTAGAGTTACTACATATGAGTGTACTCATTTGTGGGCTCATTCAGTGCATCCAGTTGACAGGCATTATAAGATTACATTGTTCATGCAACGAGGCACTAATTAGGCGACATATTCAGGAGACAGCAATAATATTTACAGAATTACCGCATGTGGCATCATTTGTTTCACATGATCCCAGCCCTACAGATAAGGGGTGTATTGACCACGTTGACTCCCTAAAAATAGCCAAATACTCCCAAAAAATGAAAATGGGGAGTCAAAATACTCCCCAAATAAAATAGGAAAAAGACATGTAGAATCCTGTGCCCCCTGGTTTCACCCTCACTCCTCCATGGATATGTTTACTCCAGCAGTGCACGTAGTACCACAGACAGAAACTACTATTTTAACTGCCTGATTGTAAGAAGTAAATATGTGTCTTTTAATGTGCATGAATAACTAGGTTCAAAGAAATAAAAATGACAAAAATATTTCAGTTTCAATTAAAATACTCCCATTGGGAATTGGAATTACATTTTGACTCCATATAAAATCTCCAAACTTTAAAAACGTCCTTCGACAGTTAGGCAGAGGCAGTTTGTGATACAGGAACCCCACGTTGCTTTACATTTTTCAATCATTTTCAGGGCTACTCTTGCCAACACCTCTAAAGGCACTGGATTCTCCAAAAACCTTTTGAGCATTACTCAAGTCTGCCCTTTCTGAGCTGAAGCTGAAGGCCATTAGGGAGTGTGTGTGAAGATGTAAGGACTTTGATGAAGAAAAGTAGGACTATGAGAAATTGGGATCACTGGTAAATCCTCCAGGCATTACTCCCAAGTCCATTTTCTGTGTCACAGTCCTTACAAAGTGACATATACTAAAGCAGAAGGACCGGCTGCAACCAACCAATCAAACAGAAGTCAAGATACAGGGCCACAGTGCTTCAATAACTGTGAGCTTATTACTCAATACTCAGATCTCATTAGCAGTCGCCGATAGACTATGATAGACTATGATCTCATATACTGCAGTCCCAGAAACCCTGATGTGCAGACGTCCACAGGACCTGAAAGAACATGGGGGGACAAAGGTATCTGCTCAACAAATGTAAATACTTGGCTCATACAGAGCTACAGCTTAAGAAACTGCACTTTAATTTGGCTACCATGCAGAAGGAAGATCATGTGCTCATGAACATGCATGAGTTAGGGTTGTATGATTAGCTATGAAGAATCATCAGCCAGGGTCCATGGCAGCGACCAGCCAAATGCAACTCTCTTAATTGCCAAGGGGTCATTTCAGATAGAACAGAGTAGGTATTCATGTATTAAACATTTAAACAGAAGTCTGAAAAGCCATCCCAGAGACCACAAAAAGCATCCTATAAATTAAAAAAGGAATTTCTCTAAAAACTCAGACGTAGACTGCAAGGAACAGAATACCCAAGACCTGCTTCAAGGTGAATGAGAGACCTAGTAGACCAAGTAAACTGAAAAATAGGAAACTCAAAAGGCACTTGGCAGCTAAATATTCTTTGGCTGCCAAACCACACCAATATATCCAAAATTCTCTAATAGGGGTCCCTAAAAAGTGGGGATGGGGATTGTAGTCCAAATCATAACTGGCCTGAAAGCTGTGAAGAATGTGATAAATGAATGAAAGAGTTGGCATCCCCACAAAGCATGATCCAACATAAGCAGCTACCCCAGTGCCTCACATAGGGAGACAGGGTAGATTGTGGAATATAATGATCAATCTCAAGGCAAACCCTAACATTAAAGTCCCATCGGACCCACTTCCCAACAATGATGTCAAACTCTATGAGCCATGAAATTGGTGTAAGGGTAGGGGAAGATTCAATGGCAGAGCCCGCTCCAGAGGTACTGGAATCTGTTGCTAGAAGGCTAACATTTAGGACGAGAAAGCACTTACTCAGAAGACAAACAACCCTAACCAGCATTATCCAGACTACTGACAAAAGTCTGTCAACCTCTCTGAAAGAAGACAAAACACCCAGAATGAAGGTCTTGCAGACATATATGCCATGACTTCCGAAGACAGTAAAGATGTAGCTTGGCTCATTGCTTTACAGAGATCCAGAAGGCTCAGCAATCTTAAGCATGCAGCCTTTGTTAACACTGCTACTCTCATGGCTTAGGCAGAGGCTCTATGAGATACATTAGCCTGGATGCCCACTCTTCAAATGCTTGGACCACGTAGCATCATGTCTGAATGAGAAGTTTGTCTTTGAGAGGACGTCTGGAGTTGCAGGGATTACGGGTGGGTCAGCTGCATTGGAAACAGAGGGTAGGGGCGTGGAAACGGAAAGATGATTCCCTGCAGTGCCGAAACCTGGTGTAATCTGAACCTGAGTTATTTTGATGTAACTTGACCATTTGGGGCAGTGCAACCCTATATAGTTTTGATGTGCTTCTTGCAAAACAAGCACGCGCCTAGGGCCAGCCTTTGGGGTCGCCCTCACTTTTAAAGCATACTATTCTTGTGAAATAAATGTGAAGAAAGAGGACACCTGTCAGCATTCACCCCTTCCTGTCTCCCAGCACGACTTCTCGTATAACATAACGTCATGCCTCAAAATGTGCACTCTCCACTAGCCATTGGCTAGTGATCATTGATTCTTGCTGAGTAAGAAATTGAGTGCTGTGTGTGTGGTGAACTGAGAGGGTGAGTGACTTTTTATGCTCGGCTAGTGGCTGACAACTTGAACTATTTACCCCTGATCAAGTAATGGCTTCAACAGGGAAGTCGTCTGATCCTGGTTACTGTGCTAATTCACCTTCCTACTTTCCCCTCACATGCTGGAGATCTAGGAAGGGCATCAGCACCTGGAGACCATCAGAGGTAAACTGTGCTTCATAAATATCTTTATTCATTCATTAGTAGGCACTACCTCCTTGCCTTTATGATTGTGCCAGTAAGAGCCATCTTATTTGCTATATATCAAAGATGGGTGATTTTTCCAGATACATACAGCTCTGTTCTCTGTACTGGTGTCTTGACTCTCTTTATTAGCCCTTGCTGATTGATACCAATGGCAACCCCAACCTTCACCACAGATCTCTAGACATAATGGCGATACAGAGTGTGGTCCTAAGTGAAAAAATAGTTTTAGTAAAACCGAACCAAAAAAAGGTCGATTTAGAAAGACTGAATAAAATCGATAATTCGGTCTTTCTTAATACTAAGTGCTTCTACCGGGAGCACTTATGCACTCCTTACATAGTGCTGTTTCTCAATATGTTCAGCCCCCCCCTGCAGCCTGATGGTGTCTTGCCGCACTTAGAGAGGGAGGCAAGACAACTCCACGCTACTATGACGGTGCATCCATGCTTCCTCTTTCAACACATAATATTACAATAAAGTGCATTATCACAAGTGAAGCAAAGCAAAACAGCATCTCTCCCAAAATGCACTAGAATGGAAAATGGGAATGTGCTAGTCACTTCTGTCATCAGGTTCTGCAAGACCTTGCTTGCTCGCTCTGTAGGTAAGCGTTGGTTTTGGTTTCACTGCATCTTGTGAACACTGTGGGTTTGTGAACTCCTTGCCCCTGTTGATAGCATGTCTACGGCTCCTGTCCTGAGCTAACTGTTACCTTTGGCTAGGTGTTCTGGTCTGGATATTGTAGTACAGCGGATTTGACTCCGGAATGAGACACCCAGTGGGCCAGTAACATGTCTCGAGGGGAGCAAGCTTGCTGAATCCCTCCTCAAGCACCCTCTGGGAGGCACATTGGTTAGCAGCTGGACCAGCCAAGTTCTTGGCCGCTCACTCCCCCCTCACACAAGGATGGGCAGTTCAGACAACTCAACACAGACTGTAAAGTCATACAGGGTCTAGATGAAAAGAAAGTAATAGTCCAAATGCCAACATTGAGGCAACTTGCCTAATGATAGTATCCACCCACTAATCATTTACAGAAGCCTGATTCTTTTTGATGCAATTAGATTACGGCTGACTTTATCTTTGGGGCAAAAATCTGATTGATGTTCGGAAAGAACCTAGCATTGATATGCCATTTTGAAACCATTAACCATGTAGCGGTTATTACTCTTTTATATTTTGTTTGAAAATAACTTGCCATTTTGATGGAGTTCTTTTAGTCAACTTATATTAGGAGGTTGAGCTTTGTGTGTTTGCTTTCTTCACATTTTGCTGCTCGCGAACATCTAGGTCCAAGTGAGTAGAGCATTTGTACCTAATCACTGTAAATTAGCATGAGATCCTTAAAATTCACTACTACCAAAACCTTGTTCTGCATGTCGTAAGTTGGCCAGTAGGATGCTGTAAACACTGCAGCACGTGAGAATACTGTGTGATGCCTTTGCATGCACCCGGGCTGCCTTGACAATAGCACACACTTTTACACCTTGGACTGCCTCTGCTAGCATGCCTCGCTTGTACAGACTTGTCCAGTGTCCTTGGAAAAGACAGACTGGAGAAGGTAAGCATATGTGTGTACTTTTCTGTTGCATTTGTATAGCTTTGTAAGACTGTGCTGTGATTTTGCAGTCCTTCCATCCATGCTTTTGTACTGTTCCTAGCCATTGTATGTTCCAGCAATGCATAGTCATACCATTAGTTATTTTGTGGTACTATATATACTATACATTCTATGTTCATTCCATTTAATGATAGGTATTATTCTATCTGTAAGCTTTGCATTGTTTAGGTTGCTTGTCACTACATATGAACTTTTCATATTCTTCTACTGTTGCAGATAAAACTGGTGTGTTGGTGTTTGGGTTCAGGTAGATGAGGGAATGCTCAAGCAAGTGGCACCTGACCAGATGAAGGTGATCGCGTTCCCCATGTGTGGCACACATCTGGATGGAGTGTTCCAGATATGACTGGAGCTAGACTACCATGGTGTGTGTTCGGTCAGCCATGGGTTGTCAGCAACATCACAAAGGTACTGTAATTCATCGCATTCTTTGTGAAGATTCGTTTTTGAAGACGAGTCAGTAAAATATAAGCAACATTACCATTTTTGTTTCTCAATATTTATAGAAACCATATGTAGAATGTTTGCTTTGCAGATGTGAAACTGGTGCTTTGCTTGGGAATTGTGGCTGCATGGTATATTTTAGATAGCATGCTCTATGCTAAATCCCCTTCTTGATTTAACAATCCAACCATCATCATTTGTGTGTGTGTGCGTCTATGTGTGTATTTGATATACATATAAATAATATATACTATGGATGTCTGTGACAGACGTTTGCAAGCAAACACTTTCACCACTGGAAGGCAGCTTCATTCTACTCATTGCAGAGCGATTCTCTAAATGGCACTCCGGTTGAAAGTAGAAACAGTCATAGTGAGGAATCTGCTGGTTTGGCATATGTACACTGTAGACAGCTAGTAACATTTGATATTCTTAACAACACAGAGTACATGGGCATGCCAAATCTGGTCATGGCTAACGTTGATGGGGAAGCTAAGAGGTGACAGTGTGACATAACGCCAATGTGATTTTAAGGTTAATTCATAGTCTTTGCTCTTAAAACCCTTAAAAAAATGTGACGTTAGTGTTCATCAAATTTGGTAGGGCTTCAGAGAACACTGTGGCAGCGTGATAGGTTCAACCATATAACTATTCCCCATTAAAAATAGATTTATTTCAAAGGTCCCTTTTCTTCATTTGCCCTTAACATTGATTTAGTTGTGAGTGTGAAATGTAGTTAGTGCACTCTATTTGTGTATTGGTGCCACCTGTACATGACCTTTACAGGTATTAAATTTCTGAGATTTGTACACTTCCTGAGCTACTAAAGGTCCGCAATCACCAGTCTGGCGTCAGAGCTGCCAGAGGGACGGAAACTGCATTCCTGAAGACTTGCTCTCAAATCTCGATTCCAACACTCCTTCCGTTCTCATCCTTCTTGAACTTTCCTCTGCCTTTGGTCAATCATGCCACCCTTATAAATCAGCTCCATGATATCCTTGGCAACACAGACCTGGCTCTGAACTGGTTGACCTCCTCCTTCTTCTCTGACCGACCTTCCCAGGTTCAACTAGGCCATTTTCTCTCCTCCATCTTACTCTACACCTGTAATGTGCCCTCCTGGTTCTATCCTCTCGCCTTGGCTTTTCAACATCTACTTTGCCGCTGTAGCCCATTTGATCTCTGCCTTCTTTCCTAACTTCCAGTGTTATGCGGATGACACGCAGCTCTCCTTCAAGCTTCCCTCCTCTGCCTCCTCTTCTCCCTCTCTCCTTCCTGACTGTTTGTCTGCTATCCAGGCATGGTGCACTGCTTACGATCTCTGCCTTAATGGCAGTAAGACTGAGATCCTTCTCATTGTGACCCCAGCTCCCTCCTTCCCTCCTACACTCTGGCAGCCCTCCATGGGCCCCTTCGCCTCACCCTCCTATGAGGCAGAAAACATTGGTGCCATCTTTGATTCCTCTGTCTCCTTCTCTCCTCATATCACAGACCCTGCCATGAAAGCCCACTTTCAGCTTCACCTCCTCAGAGGCAGTCTCCATTTCCTTACCTTCCCAAGAAACTCAATGTCTCCAGAGCTCTGGTCCTCTGCAGGCTGGACTACTGCAACAGCCTCTTCCTCAATCTGCCCAACTCCTCCCTTCACCCCTTTCAACCAATCCAGAATAGGACTGCAAGACTTATCCTTGGCCTCAAGCCTAGGGACTGCATCTCTTCAGCCCTAAAAGCTCTCCTCTTGCTCCCGGTCACTACGAGGATCGAGTTAAAGACCCTCTGCATCATCCACAAGGCTTTCTGGGGCCTGGGACGCCACTACATCCAACTCCCTCTCCCTAAATACCTCCCTTTTAGAACCCTTCGGTCTTCTAGCTCCAACTCTCTGCACATCAGACGCTTTTCCAAGCAGAGAGTGGCAGTAGATCTCTCCATTATGCAGGTGCCTCCCTCGAAATGGCCTCCCTGCCCCTCTCAGACTTGAACTGGATCGCATTAAGTTCTGGAAGCTTCTCATGACCCTCATTTTCTCTTCCTCCCTCCCTCATCCCCTCCCCTGCTAATGTCCTGCCCCTTGACTGGCTGCCTGGTTCCTCGAGGCTCTTACAGGGCACTAGGCCCCCATCGACCAGTGTACCCCTGCACTTGGTCTCCTCTGACCCCCACACCCCTCAACCTGCACTTGCCCTTCCAGATTCCCTCCCTCTGCACTTGCCTGGTTAGGCCTACACATCTTGAGCCCTTGCAGTCCTGTTCCTCGCACGTAGCACGTGTACCTTCCTCCCTTGCACTCTCTGCATTTCTCCGGCTCTGTTCACCTGGCCTCCCCTGGCCTTCTCTGAACTCACTGGCCCATCTGCCCTGACCGGCAATTGCCCCCTCCCCGCTACCCACACTTCTTGTTACTGCACTTGCACGATCTGAATGTCACAAGGACTAGTAGGATTGTTTGTTTGGTCACCCATGTTCCCCCACCCTCTTGTCTTGTTGCGCTTTGAAAATGTTTGTGTATAGATGCATTATAAATAACCAATAAAATAAATAAATAAAAATCACATTCAGTTCCATCCTATGTCTTGTAAAGAGAACATTACCCCAAAACCCATGTGGTAAAAATAATTCAAGAGACCAAATGATCACTGCACCATTTTGCAAAGGAAAGCAAGGTTTATTACATGCAAAAGATCTCAGACGGTCCGGGAGAATGGAACGGACACGGAGCTCGTTACCCCCCAAGGGGTTACAGGTTATATAGCAGAAAACCGCAAATCAGCATACATAGGTTACAATGCCATCCCGCCACCCTCGTTGGCTACCACCTCTAGAACATGCTAATACCCCCTTATATTCCCTGGACTGATTGGCCACACCTTATCTAAACCCATTGCCCTATTCATGTGGCCCACTACATCGCCACTATTGAATCAAGGTACAGGATTGGCTCATGAGTATTTTGATGCACTAATAAATCGTGACCATCACGTGATGTGCACCCCTCCGATCCAGATATGTTCAAAGTAAACGGGCGAGGCCAACTCTGCTTTGATAAGACAATGGGCACCCTCATTATACCAGACGTCGCGGCACACACATGCTGCACCCCTGACCTTATATTAAATGTACTGGCACCACAGCTGCTCCTCCTATCCCAAATCATGGCACGTTCCAGACATGGCTCCCCCTTATCTCCTTTAAAAACCAGGTGCCCAGTAATGACATGAACAGAGCACCACTGTTGAGTCTGAATTTCAGGGATGTATTTGCTTTTGGTTCTTGCGTCTACTTGTAATTCAAATGGGATGACCGCTCCTTGGGTGGGAGCAGTAGTGGTCTGAATCTTTTCCTGACCTTTTGGCGTCACAGAACCTCATATCCTATTCTCATGAATGTATCCTTCAAAGCGTGCATCCCTGCCTGCCCTCCATACAACTAACATTCTGTTCCCATCACGTTCAGGCCCTGCAGCTGGATACAATTAGCGTTAATCTGCGCACTGTCAGTGCCTCTCACCTCAACTTCTCTCCTGGGGGACAAATAAGGGATTTGTCTTAGGGCTGA
This sequence comes from Ambystoma mexicanum, assembly GCF_040938575.1. Lineage (NCBI taxonomy): Eukaryota > Metazoa > Chordata > Amphibia > Caudata > Ambystomatidae > Ambystoma > Ambystoma mexicanum. The sequence goes on along the minus strand of NC_090941.1, from coordinate 154,441,555 downwards.
ACTAAATGGAGCTGCCGCTCCACATCAAGGCCTGTGTTTCTATACTGCTCATCCAAAATGTGGCACTCCTGCCATTTTAACATGCTGGCCTTGCACTTGCCAAAGTACCTTCCTGACTCCATCTTCACCCTCCTTCAGCTCTTTCCTCGCACCTTACTGAAAAACATAACTTCATATACAACTCCTAAACACAGGGCCTATAACACTGCCCTATCTATAACCTCTGCATCCACAACATTAATATATTTCTTGCTCCTTCTGTGTTGCTTTATATGGGTATCTAATATTTGTCAAAACTAACTACAAGTGTTAGGGTGCCTTTTGCAGCACAAAACTCACCCTGCTCAGAATGTGATGCGTGAAAGTAGATTTTTCTTAGCCCAGACCGATTTACCTGGCTGTGAAGCTTTACATGCATCCCAACAGTCTGTTGCTGATGGTCACTGTTGGTCACTGGGAAAAGAGGGGGGTGAGGGGGCACTACTGAGTAAATGTTGAAATGTAATACTAGATAGTGTTTTTGACTATATATTAAGATTAGTGCAAGATATTTCAGGTGCAAATGGGTTATACAGTCTCAAGGCCACCCAAGACTGTGGAGAGAAAAAAAGGGCAAACTGAACCTGTTAGACACTAACAGGTGGACCAATGATGCACTCTTGTGGGGATAGTATCCCTATGAAATTTTGCAGTAAATGTTAAGCATAAATTCATGAAATTCTTGATACAAAATGACATAAGTATACAAAAGGTAAATGTAACTGAGTGAGCCCAACGTGGCTCTTCCAATGCATTAGTGTACTTCACATTCATGAAACAAATATAGTTGTATTATCAAAATGGAATATTCAATTTAATCAACAAAAAGACGACCGGTACATGTTTACACATATGTATATGGTTTTTCACAGATGTATTTGTAAACACAGATGTAGCAAAATATATCTGAAATCATAATAAGGACAATATCCATTGTTGTGTTAACATTTCACACTTCCAAGTCCTTTTTAAATCCAAAACAAGATTTGTTACAACATTCACAAACTTGTTGTGTCAGAAACATAAACATCTAATAGGCTCCTTGGATAAAGAGCTGTATATTGCCGACGCGTTTCAGTTTCATAGGGATCCGTCTTCAGGGCTGGGGTGCTTATTATTTCAAAGAAGTAAAAGTGTCCATGCAGCGGTCCGTGGTGAGGACCTGTAAATAATAATATGTAGGGCTCAATGTCAAGGTATACGTATTTAATTTTCAGAAAAACAATCTGGATAGGTCTTTAAATTATAACTACTTAAATCGCTCCAGTAGGGGTAATTGCGCTTCACAGAGTCCAGTAGTCGTCAGACCACATAGAGTCAAGGGCCGGGAGTAGCCGGTTCAGTGTTGTTTTCCGAATCCAACAAGAAGGATACCAGAATATCTGGGGAAAAATAAAACACTATAGGGGCACTGTTGAGCAGCCAAGCAAGATGGCCGCTTAGCTTTGGAGCTCCGTCGAGACCCACCTAAATCCTTGCCACATCAGCGCTAATCCTATCTGCCTACTGCAGCCACGGCAACGATTTTTCTAACGGCGTCGTCCTCTACACCCTCCTGCAATTTTGGGCCGAATTGGTGCACTTCTGACACCCGAGGCCTCCCGGAATCATTTGAGGCCGCTGGCCCCACCGCCGCCGCCGGGAGGTGCTGCGGTTCCGAGGGCCTCCCGCGCTGCTGCCGGCGGCCGCCCGCGGTTCCTCCTTGCGCTGCTACCCGTGGAGTCTGCACCCCGGGACTTCCTGACACCAGCATCTCCATTGTCGGGAGGAGCTGTGGCTCCCGCTCCTCCCGCGCTGCTGCCTGCGACCGACGGCGGCGCTTCCGCACTGCTGCACCTGTCCTCCTTGTTGCGGCCCTGCGGGTTGCCCAGCTGCTGCGGGCTTGCGATGCCTGGTGAGCCACGTACGCTGGGGCTGGGCGGTGACCCGCTACCTCCGCGAGAGGACTTCTCGCCCGCTCCTGAGCTGAGGGGGCCCTGCTGGCCGTGGAGCCGTCTGCTGAGCGGGCGGCTGCGCCCCTGTGGAAGCCACACAACACATCCTGCGGGCGCCGCCGCTGGGACCCCCACCACTCACCTTCTCCAATCTGCTACGGGGATCACCCCGACGAACTGCTGCCGCTGTGGGCCTGTACCCATCATCCTTCAGACGACGAGCGGGCCTAGCCTCCCAGAGGCCGCAAGGTGGGTGCTGGGGGCTATGCCTCATTCTCCCTGCTGCCTGCCTGGGTGGGCCCCTGATTCCTCCGGCCACCTCTACCCCTGCCTGGGTGTCTTCCTCGCTCGCTGCTGGGCTGCCGTCATAGGGGCTTGGCCCCCACCTGCCTTTTCTACTCTGTGAAGTGGGGCTCTGCATCCTGCCTCACCTCCGGCGCTACGGCCCACCTAGGGGGGGTGTTCGCACGCCCATTCCCTTGCATCTTGCCGCATCTCGCTCTGGATCTCTTGGGCCTGGGCCCGCTACGGAGGGCCGACACGCCGCAGGGTGCCATTGCAGGCGGAGTTGCCCCCGCTCACTCTACTGTCCGGCAGCTGGTGGTGTCACTCCCTGGGCGGTGTGGGGTCTCCTCTCCAACTGTTTGTCGCCTGGTTGCCGCCCGGGCGCTCTGGGCCCAGCCCGGCATGGGTGATCCTACGCCCGCACAAGATATGCAGGGCCCCTAAGCTCCCTTGACTGGCGAGGCCTCCGCCTCCCACGAGACCCGCACTGCCCTGGACCACGCATACCCCCTGCTGGCCTACATCATCTCTGCAGCCACGCTGTGATCCGCCTTCCCCACCCTGCTGGCGTACTATCAGCACCCCTGAGCCTACAATACTAGGGATTGGCGGCTACAGCCCTGTCTCCGTCTCCTCCGGCGACTCCTCAGCCATTGCCCATCTCTGACTCTGCCAGATTTGCTGGAGACCCCCCACCACTATAATGTCCAACAGAGCGCGGGGGGCTAACAAAGTGGGCGCCATGGACAAATTTGCCAAGGCGGCCCCTCTGGCGGATCCTGCATCCTCCTCTGTGACACAAGAAGACGGCGAGACATTGCCGGACTCCCCGCAACCAGACCTCACCACCATGATGGAGTCCATGGCCAAAAACTTTGCATCCTTTCATGAAAAGCTGGACGACATCAATGCCAATGTCGCCTCCCTACCGCTCAAATCGACCAGCACGAGTCCATGCTCACGGAGATGGAGCAACTGATAGGGACCAACGAAGATCACATTCATACCCTCCAGACCACAGTTACGGAGCTCGTCTGCGACATGAAACAGGTCAAGGCCAAGAACGATGACCTCGAATCGAGGTCACGACGGAATAATATTCGAATAGTGGGGGTTCCCGAATCAGCACTCAAGGGCCGAATGGAGCCTGCTGTTGAGCAGCTCATCAAAGATCTCCTGGGCAACCCTGAGCTCTCACCATTCTTCACGGTTGAAAGAGCGCACCGCTCCCTGGCGCCCCGCCCTAAACCTGGAGACTTCCCCAGGCCAATCATCGCAAAATTACTCAGCTACAAAGATAGGGATCACATTCTCCGTTTGGCCAGAGAGAGAGGGGAACTGAGGCTTGAGTCCCAAATCATCAGAATTTTCCCTGACTTTTCGGTGGGGGTCCAGATGGAGCAACGCCGATTTAGCGGGGTTAAGAAGATGCTGAGAGATAGGAAAATTGAGTACTCTATGCTTTTCCCTGCTCGCCTGAAATGTATTCATCGCAACAAAAGCTATTTCTTTACGGTCCCGGATGAGGCCGTCAAGTTCATTGAAGCACAGGTCCCCCTGTTGAATCCACCAGAGGAACAAATGGACGACGATTGACCTCGCACTCTCTAGGTTCCTCCGCTGACCTCGGGCGGATGATGAGGCCGTCACACTGTTCACCTGGCGCAAGGCGCCCCCCCCCCTGTCATCCCACTTGCTGGCCGGCCAATGGCCCCTGGCACCTTAGCTACTATTTCTCATCCTGTGGGTGCCGCCTCTCTATGTTTCACGATTCTATTGCCAAAACCCAGGCCACTACTCCAGAAACCGGGCCGCACCGTTGTCCACGGACCTGCGGTAGACCCAATTTCGTCCTTGCTATTCTGAAAACCATGGTTATCCTTTATTCGTAACCTCTACTCTAGTAGTCGAACAATGCTGGAAAATATGTATGTTGATATTCATCCAAAATTTTAATATTGGTGGGATAGACGGCAGCAGCAGCCCCCACTGCAGCTGCAATGCCGTTTATGGCGGTAAGTTTGTGTTCGAGCCCCTTTTGGGCTACTTGTCAGGCGTTGCCGAGTTGGGGATGGCACGCAGTTTCGCTTCAGGGTGGTTGCTTATACACTGCTAGGTATTACTGGGCGGTGAGGGTGGGGGGTGGGACAGTTGGGGTTTGTTTTTCGCAAAAAGGCGGGTTGGTCTTGACCGGCGCGGCAGGGTGGCAGGCCTGCCTCATCACAGCGCTCCAATGAAAGTTCAAAGTGAGAATACACATCTGGGATGTCCCTTAACTCTTTAATATGGCTATTAGGATATTGACGTGGAATGTACGGGGGCTGACCAATTTCACCAAATCTCGTAGAATTACTGCGTATGCACAGAGGCATGGGGTCAAGATTCTCCTGTTGCAGGAGACACACGCTAAGAAACTCTTGGCTTCAAACCTCGCACAGTCCTGGGGCCCCAACAGGTACTATACTCAGTACTCCACTCAGTCCAGGGGAGTCCTCACTCTCATCCACAAATCAATCAGATTCACACTTCATACATCCCACATTGATCCTGAGGGCAGATTTGTGATCCTACACTGCACCTTAGCCGGCGAAGAATGCCTGCTTGTGAACTCGTATGCTCCCGATATTGATTCTCCCGACTTCATGGATACGGTGTCTTCCATTCTCATGAAATATGTTGATGTCCCCATTGTATGGGGCGGCGACATGAATCTCATTCTTGATATAGCCCTAGACAGGACAACTACGGCCCGGAGGCTTGTAACCCGAGCGGCCAAGCGGCTGCTAATCCACATGAGCTGCTTGAATCTACATGATGCTTGGAGAACACTCCACCCCCAGGAGAGGGACTACACCTTTTACTCCACGGTACACGACAGTTCCTTGAGAATAGATCTATTCCTCCTGTCAGGTAGCCGGATGGGCAGGGTGTCCGATGTTAAGATTCTGGCGCGCACACTCTCCGACCACTCCCCCGTGCTACTTCAGATCCAGCTGGGTTTCGTCTCGGGGGCTCGCCCCGCCTGGAATTTCAAATCCGACGCCCTATCAGATATCGTTTTTAGGGCAGAGATACTGGCTGACATAAACCTGTTCTACGAAAACAACAAGGTCTCTGACACGTCCGAGGGGACTCGTTGGGAGGCATTCAAAGTTTACATTAGAGGAATGTGCATCGCTAGAGAAGCAGGGGTCCTCAAATCCATAAAACCGGCCTTAAACCTCTCCGGATCCAAACTTAAAACTTTAGAACAAGAGTATACCTCCAAGCCAGCACCTGCCACCCTAGCAAAAATTAGGACGGAACTGGAACTCTTTGAAGCACATGCCCTTAGCGAAGTGAGATACTATACCCGCCCTGTGGCCGCCCGAAGATATGGTGAGGGGGACAGGCCGGGTAGAACCCTAGCCAGGCTGGTCCGGTCTGAGGGAGGTGGGACTCGTATAGATAGCATTATCGATGATAATGGGTCGAGACACTGGTCAGACCATGCTATCCTTGACACTTTTGCCAAATTTTATGACACCGTGTACGGCCCCCAACCAGAGCACATGTCCCGTGACCTTGACAACCTGCTAGAGTCCATCCCTATGACCTTGATCTCTCAAGGCACCAGGGAACTTCTCGATGCCCCGTTTTCATTAGACGAGATAGTCCGGGTGATCTCGGATCTCCCTAAGGGCAAAGCCCGGGACCCAACGGACTCACATCTGAGTTTTATCAAGAGCATGTTGCCATACTAGCGCCGATACTGCATGGGGTCTGGACCGAATCACTCCGTTCACACACCCTCCCCCCCTCTTTAAGAGAAGCATTAATCACAGTCCTCCCCAAACCAGGGAAACCTCCAGACGAATGTGGTTCCTACAGGCCCCTGTCCCTCATCAATTCTGATATGAAGATCTTTGCTAAAGTAATTGCCAATAGATTCCTCCCACTCATGCCTCACTTAGTCCATGCTGCCCAGAGCGGATTTGTCCCTGGCCGCTCTACGGCACTTAACGTCCGCCGCCTATTCAACGTACTGTCTAGAATCGACCCACACGCGGACGCAGTGGCAGTCACACTAGACGCCAAAAGGCGTTCGACATGGTCTTGTGGCAATACTTGTGGGCTGTCTTGGAGAAAATGGGAATTGGGCCAAACATGATCGCCTACATAAAACTGTTGTACACGAGACCGTCGGCAAGGGTGCTAGTTAACTCCGTCCCCTCTTCCCCCTTCGAGTTACACAGGGATACCCGACAAGGCTGCCCATTCTCCGCCATCCTCTTTGTGCTTGCCATCGAACCCATGGCCGATCATGTCAGAAATCGTCATACTCATAAGGGCGTCCGGTTGCAGGGCACACCGGAAATCATCTCGCTGTACGCGGATGATGTACTCCTCTACGTCAGACAACCCTCCATATACTTGGACCCTATCATTCGAGATATAACAAAAATAGACACCTATTACGGCTTCACCATAAACTACTCAAAATCCGAAATCTTCCCCCTCACTAAAACAACGCAGCAACCGTCCTGCGAGTTCCCCCTACGCTGGTCCCCGGCTGGGATCAAGTATCTCGGGGTTCAGGTGTCACGGGCTAAAGTCTCCCTGCTGACAGAAAATTATGAAGCAACGGCGCAGCTCATCGAATCCAAGATGCTTAGGTGGCGCAATCTCCCTCTATCCCTCGCTGGTAGACTCTCCCTAATAAAAATGATTGCGGTACCTAAGCTACTCTATATATTTGTAAATGTGCCAATGTGGCCAGGCAAGCAGTATTTCAAGAGGCTCCACGCGTCGTTTGCTCAATTCCTCTGGCACTCGGGGGTGGTCCGTAAGAAGTGGCAACATATGACCCTGCCCTATGAGAAGGGGGGCTTTACTGCCCCCGATTTAACTCTCTACTGGAACGCTGCACAGGCCCAACATGCTACCCATTGGTGCACACACCCCAACCCGCCCCCACATGTTAAATTGGAAAAAATGGCGGGTGACGGTACCCACATCATGACCCTCCTATTACACAATGGCTTCCACGCGGATGCCCCATGGGACCCGGTAGCTTCCACGATTAGGGCATGGAACAATATCCTTTCCCCCAGTCCAGTACAGTGCCCATACTATAAGTGGCTCCCCTTATTGCAATTTCCCGGCCTCACCCCCACATATGACCAACACCTCTCTCAACGCTGGGAGAGCCTGGGATATCGTGCCCTGACTGACCTGTACCCTGATGGCTCATTCATTACCCCCCGAACATTGCGCCCCGGGCACTCCAGCTCTGCGCTCGACTTGTTGCAGTACTACAGATTGAGAGCAGCGGTAAGGACAATGTGGCCCTCCTTCCCAGAGGAGCCTCCTGACTCACCTGAACTCCTGTACATAGCGAATTCCACAGGCTGTAGGGGCATAATATCATCCCTGTACAAAATGCAGATGGGCAAAATAGAGAATACCTCCCCGGCACCACGGGAGGCATGGGCCAGTGAACTCGGAACAGAGATCACTGACGAAATGTGGGGCAAAATGTGTGCACACACGCGCAAAGTATCACTCAGTGCCAGGTTCCGCTGCATCCAATACAAATTACTCAACAGGCTCTACTACACGCCGTACAGAGTGGCAAAATTCACGCTTACTTCGACACATAAATGCCCGAAATGCGAATCAAATGATGCAGATCATGCTCATATGTTTTGGTCCTGTGCTGCGCTGCGCAGGTTTTGGGGGGAGGTGACAGAGGCGCTCTCTGAGATAATTGACGTCCCGGTAGAGATGGACCCATTGGCCTTGCTATTTGGCATTTGGTCGGGAGAAAATGTGAGGAAACTGTCAAAATTCTTGAATGTTAGTGCTATTGTTGCCAAAAGATGCATATTACAATGCTGGAAGCGCCACACTCCCCCCACCCTCAACATGTGGTTGAAGGCCCTCACATGGGTACAAACATGCGAGGAGGAGTACAACGGCACCTTGCCCGCTCCATCCCGCCCTGCAAATGTTTGGACTGAGTTCTGTAGTTACCTAAACAGCAAGGATGGGGCCGAATGGACCTCCGCCCCTTCCCCGGCACCACCGGACTCATCTTGACACTCGCCGCATGAGTACTATTCTGCTGTTCCACCATGTTCTCCCCTCTAAAATGTGAAGTTGACATTATTTGTGAGGCAATGTATATTGATACTGCAATGCTGTTTTTTTTCTTGCTTACATGCTAACTGTGCTGTACCTGTCTTAACCACCTGCCAATAAACAGAAGTTTAAAATAAATAAATAAATAAATAAAACGCTGTATGAATGTCAGGTCTGGCGTGGATGATAAATGCAAAGTTGCAGTGCATCCATAATCACTCGGGAGTGACATCAATATTGTGTAGCTCAGCCTAAAAAAATATGTGAAACGAAGGTTCACTCATGCCATGATGTGCTGAGCCGAGTGGCTGACACCTTAATAGTCACTAGTCGGTAGAATGGTTAAAAACTGAAAGTTAAACCTGCAAAACGATAGCTAATGCGTTCAAATCGTTATAAACAATTACAGCAGTGAACCGGTGAAGGCTCTGCTTTTTTTAAAAATGGAAGTACGGCATAACATCAGGTACCTATGCTAGTCAGGTGAGCGGGCTCCATACTGGATGGAGAGACCCATCTTACCTAATCGAAGTGCGGCTGACTCTTGGTCACTGTCCAGTGCCTCGATTTAGGGGCAGGCAACTCAGAATTGTCGTTTAAAAGACTACATTTGTTCGAAGTCAACTTTGTGCATCCTGTCAAGTCAATCAGAAGTTCAAAGGTAGTCAGACGTCCCATAAATTATTTCTGTTACACTTGTCCCTTGCCCATTGCCTCACTTGCATATAGAGTAAATTGCCAATTCTGTGATGACTAAACTTCACTTTGTACTGGTCAACTGGTTTAATCACCCCTTTTTCAAACAGCTATACAATTAGAATCATGCATGGAGAAAAATCACAGGTGACCAAGGGAAAGGAATCAGTTTAATGGGCTTGTGACAGAAGACAGAAGAAAGGGAGCAGTTTAAAAGAAGCACACAATGTAACACTAAACAAGTATTGGCAAAACCAGTAAATTCCCCCCTAATAATAATCCAGACAAGTGATGCATACATGTATCCGACAGGTCACACCCAAAAAGTGTTGTTATCGAGGGGTCTGTGATATAAAAGGGTAAGCATAATGTTATATATAGGAACCACAGACTACCCCATTCTCCTGTGTTTCTCCTTACCCTCTCCGCCATACGCGCTGCAGGAGCAGCTGCCTTCCCCTGATTCCTGGACCACTGCAGGAGCAGCTAGGATCCATCGTGAGGTGAGCAGCATAGCACTCACCACCACGAGGCACAGCAACAGAAGCTAGTGCATAGCCACTGCCCTCAACAAGAACCCTGCAAGCACCTTCGGCGACTTTGCCCTTCCGCCATTACACACGCAGAAACAATGTTCTGTGTCTCTACATCTCCCCGCAAAATGGTCGATTCCCACTTTTGCTAAATTTGTTTATTTTGGTTGCTAGGCAACCGACACGGACCTGCCTATAGGCCACAACAGGAAGGCGTGAGCCGGGACCCCTAAGAGGAAGGCCCAGGAGAAAAAGGCCCTATCTGTCTGGACCTGTCCGGACCGCAACGGCCCTGGCCCTACTAACATTAATTCAATCACCCGAGCTGCCCGAGCCATCTCCCAATACATAAGCAAACGGGAGATTACTGTCACCTGGATCTACATGAGCTGAGATCAGCCCTGCCCCCACGCTGACCTTTAAAAGCATCGAGAGAAATTTCTCGCCATCCAGATTATGCCGCTTGATGCCTTTCCAACAGCGTTCCATTGCCCATACTCCCTAAGGCCTTACATCAGCAGCACATCCTTCGGTGCATTTGAGCACATACCAGGCTGCAGCTCGAATCTTCAACAAAGATGGTGGCTTTACCATCCGGCACCTGAGTGCCCGCCTGACTTCCTTGTTTGGATCAGACTGCTGTCTCCATAGGTCCACCACCTGTTGAAAAGGCCAATAGGCAGCCGGCAGGCGAATGCCGGCCCCCCACCAAAGACCCTCACTCAAGACCCCTGCTAGTGCCATTGTGCAGCATGAGGCACAGTTCTCTGGCCCCACTACCCCAGAGATAAGCCCTCACTTTGCCTCTCCCACCTACAGTGTATGGCACCACGCTGGACACAACAGGAACTCTCCTCCTCCATACAACAACGCTGGATATCTTCACAGCGGCGATCAGCTAACGGGAACACTGAACAACCTTTATATCTGTACCCTGACTGTGCCGACCATGCCACGCTCATCCATCATAGTCCACTATGACATCCCAACACATGCAAATGTAAGTTACTGCAGCTAGCTTTACCACTGAGACCTATGCATCTAGCCTGCACTGATTTTTTAATACATTTTTTATTTGCATTTATGACCAAACATACAATGTTAATTTAGCAAATTGTAGTAATCATTTTGTAGCATAATGTCTGTAATTCTGGTAGCTAACAATAGTTAAACATTAAACAACAACAAACAGTGTCTGTCCTCATTGCTGTGTTAGGATCGTAGCAGTTCTTTTGTGTATGGTGGTGTGGTTCAGGGGTTAGAGTACTTTTCGTGGGGGTGCCCATTCAGAGAGGCCTTTCAGGGCCCGCCTTATATTAAGTCGCCCATGTGCAGTCTTTTCTGTACAGGTTTCAGGGGGGCTTATCGTCTGCTTGGAGGAGCATGTCTCTTATTAGGGCTTTCCATGCCTCAAATTTGACCCTTTTGTCTCCAGACCTAGTGATTCCCTCATTCCAAGCAGTAGTCTCCGCTGCGGCCCATCTCTCCAGTTCTTTACTCCATTTCTCATATGTGGACCTCCTGGTGATTTCTATGCCATTGCAATTGCCCTTTTTGCTAGTATGCACACCATGTCCATTAATTTCACAACGTGTTTGTTTGCTCAGTCTAGGGTATGTGCCCAATAGGCACTCCTTTGCGGACCAATCGTATATATGCTCACTCCTGCTTTCCAGCAGGTTCGCTCAATTTTAGCCCAGAAACCCTGTACTTTACGGCATCTCCAGAACTGGTACATCAGGCCAGCCTCTTCGTTACTGCAAAAGGGGCATGTTGGTCGGATTTGCTTGTTGAAGCTGGCTACTCTGAGAGGGGTCATGTAGGTCCTGTATAGGACATTCAGCTGGATTACCCTAAATCTGGCGTTCCTAGACACTTCTTTTGGAAATATCAGTACCCACGTCCATTCTTTCTCAGTGATAGTGGCTTCTAGGTCTTTCTCCCATTTTTCTTTTAGCGTGGCGCTGCGGGGGTTGGGCCTGCCTGTTAGTTGGCCATATAATCTAGACACAGGTCTCCAGCCATCGCTCAAGCCATACATCTCTTTCAGTAAAGGGTTCAGTGTTGGCTCTTCTGGCCATTTATCCCATTCCCTTTGGCAGTGTGTTTAATCCGCTGATACCAATGGAAATTGTCCCTTTGCCTGCCCCTCTTGTGCATGCAATGAATCAAAGTCTCTAAAGGCTCCTTCGTCAAACATATCTCCCCAGGTGTACAGTCCCACCCTTTCCCAGCTTCTTATTGTGGGTAGATCGGCAAGCACCTTGCACACGTCCACCAACATCGGGATGTCAGGTGAATAGGGATGTTGCAGGCGAATCACCGATCTGGCCCTATTCCACACTTGTGTACCCAGGGTTACAATCATGGGAGTGTTCGCTAATTCGATTGGCGGCTTCCAGAGTATTTCTTTGAGGTGTGCCTGAGCGACCAGTCGCTGTGTTCGCTAATTCGATTGGCGGCTTCCACAGTATTTCTTTGAGGTGTGCCGGAGCGACCAGTCGCTGCAGGAGACCAGTCTCATCTGTGGTCTCATCTGACAGCCATCTAGTTACATGACTGAGTGAAGCTGTATCCCCCCTTCCTTATGTGGCCGTGTCAGTATGTCTAGGCACAATTTATGGTGAGTATATTATATTATATCTTCCTCCCACCTTTATCCCTGCATCAAAGAGCTGCTTCCTAAAATATATAGCTATCGGTTCAAGCCCCAGGATGTATAACATGGGGGATAACGGGTAGCCATGTCTGGTACCCCTCTGTATTGCCCAAGCCTTCTACACCATTCTCCCAGTCTTCACTCTGGCCATTGGAGCATTCTATAGCACTTTAACTCATCTCACAAAACCCTCTCCAAACCCAAATTCCCTCAGGACTTCGACTAACCATTCCCAATATATAGAGTCAAACGCCTTAATGGTATCCAGTGATAATATCGCCATGTGTTCCTCGCTCTCTAGGGTTTATGCCATGACATGTTGGAGTCGGCGTAAGTTAGCCGTTGTATTGCGGCCCTATAACAAATCCATTTTGATCCTCATGTATTAGGCATCCCACCACTCTTGCCAATCGCTTGGCCAGTATGATGGTCAGTATTTTACTGTCGTAATTTAACATCGCCAGTGGGCGGTACGAGTCACAGTCTTCTGCGGGTCTGTTTGGCTTGAGTATCAGAACTATCAGTGTTTCTCTCATACTTTCCGGCAGAGTCCCCGTCTCATACTCTTCCATAAATACTTAATGTAGCAATGGGGTTAGGGTTGGCTCGTAGGCCTTATAGAACTCCGGTGAGAGACCATTGCTTCCCAGGGTCTTACAAGTGGCTAGGGATCTGATGGCCTGTCACATCTTCAGTGGTGATTGCCTCGTCTAGTGCTTCTTTTTGTGCTTTCCTTAGTTTGGGAAGTCCTATCTCCTCGAGTGTATCCCTTATATCCTCTCTCAGCACCGGGGTGTCGTGGGTGTATAGTTTAGAATAGAATGCAGCAAAAGTGTCATTGATCGATAGTTGTGTCTTGTATACCACCCCTCCTTCGTCTTTGAGCCCAGTTGGTAGGTGGCTCGGGTGCTCTCGTTTGCACAGCCATGCTAATAGCCTGCCTGGTTTGTCTGCCTCTTTGTTTGCCCTGGTGGTGCGTGTTGTGTAATCAAACTTGGATAGCCTTCCCCATGCCTCTTAGCAGCTGTTTCTGATCTCAATCCATTTTGCCTCGTCTACTCTGGTGCTCTGGGTGTTAGTTTCCAGCTGCTTTATTTCCTCTTCTTGGCTCTCCAATTCTTTTTTTTTAGTCATTTGCAGATACCACCTGTTCCCGCTATTATTTCCACCCGTATTACCACCTTCATTGTTTCCCATAGTGCGCTCCATCGGTCCATGCTGCCTCTATTAATTCGTACAAATTCCTCAAGTTTGTCCCCAAGTCTTTCTCTAAACATTTGATCCGTAAGGGCTTCAGTGGGCATACGCCACATCGGGATACGGGGTCTGGGGCCTTTTAATATTCCAGTGCATAAGTAAGGGTGAGTGGTCCAATATCGATCTGCCTAGATACTGTGCAGATTCTACTTGTGTTAGTTGGTCTCTATCAATAAAAAGGTAATCTATCCTAGTGTACAGGCCGTGGGGGGGGGGGGTGAGTAATATGAGTAGCATCTGTCCATGGGGTGTAACTCCCGCCAGACGTCGACCAGATCTAAGTGGTCTACCATTGCATTTAGCATCTGGGGAGTTGTGTTCGTTCAGTGTTGTGGTGGATCAGATCTATGAAAGGCCACATCTTTCACATAATTGAAATCTCCCCCCCATATGAAAATAAAGTCTCTGTGGTGCGTTATGTTTGCGCATATTTATTTGAGATGCGCAGGTATGCCATGGTTGGGGAAGTAGGAGTTCACTATGCAAACCTTGATTTGTTCAATGACTCCCTACATTATCAAGTATCTGCCCTCTTTGTCAGCCTCTGTCCCCAGTAGTTGGAATGGCACCTCTGGGTTCACCCACGTGAACACACCTCTTGCCCCTGTCCACCCCACCCCGCATTCTTTCAGTTTGGACGTGGCTTCTGTCGTGAGATGCGTTTCCTGGAGTCGGGATATCAATACTTTCTTCCTTTGTAAAAAAGATGTGATCTGATTTCTTCGCAAATATGAGCCCATCCACCTCACATTCCATGTCAGTACTCTAAGTTGTGTCGACGTGGCAGTACCTGAGCATCCCACTAGTCTGCCTCCAATTTCCTCCCCCATATGTCTGGCATTCCCAGTTTGGAGCCCCTCCTTCCGGGCTGCTCCCCTTCTTGTCCTCATTGTCGCTGAGGTTTGTACTGCCTACCCCACCATATGTTTGTAGCATGAAGACAATACAACAAGTGTAACAAAGAACATAAACCAAACCGTTACGCCCAGCAGCTGAATTTCTCTCTCAGCGCTCAGGCGCCCTCGCGCTGTATGGTCCCATCTTGGGTTTCAAGCGCGAGTATCCTTGTGCTGGCAATAGGCCGCACTGATCGATCCGTGGGTTAGGACTATGCGCTCAGTTGGGAAGGCCGAGCAAGTCTTAAAGCCGTTTTTTATTGTATCATGTTGTTCCAGTGGTCCTGTCGCATACATAAACTATTCCATCCTTAGTGGCAAAAAAATAATTACAAAAAATAAGAAGTAGTTGTATATTCCCATGTCCGCTTCATTTTTGGTACCAAAGTCCTTCAAGTGGCCACTTCCGACCCATCCGCTAGGTTGTTGTGCTCCATCCACATGGTGGCTGCAGCCGGTGTTTCCAGGAATACTGCTCGCCCCTTATATATCACCTTCAGTATAGACGGGTACAGTAACATGTATTTCAGATTCAGCTTCCTGAGCCTGGCCTTGATCAGAACAAAGGAGTTTCTCGCCTTTTGTACTGCTGGTCTATAGTCAGGGTAGATGGTTATTTTGGAGTTGTCGCGATCTATCACTCCACCCTCTCTAGAGTGTTTGAGGATGATCTCCCTATCCTGGAAGTTAAGTATCTTTGCGATCATCGGGCGGGGGTATGAGCCCGCTGGTGGTCTCTTTTGGAGTGATCGATGAGCCCTTTCCACAGCGAAGCCCTGTGTCAGTCGGCTCGCTCCAATTTCTTGTTGTAGCAGTGTTTTGACATATCCAGTTGGGTTTGGTCCCTCTGTTCCTTCGTGTATTCCCAGTATCTTGATATTGCTGCGTCTAGCACGCCCATCTGCATCCTCAGATCTCGCTTCCAGCGTAGCCACTCTTTTATAGCTCAGCCACTCTACTTTTCAGGTCCGCTGTGCTCTCTGTTGTTTCTTGAAGTACTGTTTCAGTATTAGTGACCCTCTCCGCTAGGTGTCCTGGCGCATCAGTTGCATTGCAGATTTTACCTCGTCAATTTTGGTTTCAGTGAATGCTCTCAATGCAGCTATGGCTTCGAGCACTTGTCTATCTTTGTTGTCTCCCTCTGTTGTTTCCTGGGTTTCAGTTCAAGGTATCTCGGTTTGCAGTGGGGTGTGGGATTTAGTTGCTCCAAATGAGTCCATTATTGTTGTCTTCCCTTTGTTTCTGGATGTCGACATGTTTGCTTTGAGAGTTATTCGTAGCGTAGCCTTGTTGGTTAGGGTACTCGTGGGTCACCCCTCGTAGTTTACTCTCAGCTTGGTAGGTATTTGAGTTGTGCTCTAGCTGTGTTTCTTTCAATGCTCCAGTCGTTCATGGCGGGCCCAATCTGGTTTAGGGCCACTTAAGCTGCCCTATCAGTGGTTATCGTGTGGTAGGGTCTTGTGTGTAGAGTGGGGTTGCTAGATTGTGCCGCCGCTTGGCGTCCGGCTCCTCTCGACCTATGTCAGCAGGTTACACCAATTCTACCTTTGCTTCTCGAGTCTGTGTTATGGTTTGTTGCGCCTATGGAGCTCTTGTGGTTTATATCACTTAGCTTGCCACTTGCAATGATCCCAATGGCGCATTACACTGGTGGTCTTTTCGGGTGATTTATTATTGTGTCAGCACACCTTCACACTTTTCTGTCCTTTAGGGTTCATGGTCTCGCCCTTGCAGGAACTGTTCGATCCCACCACAGTCTTGCTCTAAATCCTGAGTTCACCCTGGGCCTGTCCGCTTGTCTCCCCGATTTGCCTGGCGCCTCGTTCAGGGGCTGCAGCGTTGCTCTCCTCAGTGTCCCAGCTTTTGCATGAGCTCACTATTTCAATAGTAATAGGCTCACCAGCCTTGTGGAGCACCTGAGGATCAAGCGGGGTGCAATGCTGTTGGGTTTGCTTATTTGTATTGTCCTGTACCCAAGGCCCGCGATAGCTGCGCTTTCTTGCCGGTCTTATTAGTGAGGTGTACCCCGTCCCCCGCCGCGGTTGAGTTAACGCCTGGATTGCGCTTCTGGCGTCGGCTAATATTTAGGCCTGGTCTCACTGCTTAACCTTTAATAGCTCCCCATGGGCTGGTGGCTCACCTCAGTTCTGGTGGTGTTGCTGGTCTGTGCATCTCATTCCGCGTTGTAGCTCCCCGTTGATCGATCCTCGTTATGGCTTCTCCCATTGCAGGTGGGTTATCGGGTCCTGGATCTCCTGTTTCACCCTGTCCCTCTCTTTGGTCCACTGTCCTGTTGCTGGAGGGGGCCCCCCACCGTCTCCGCTTGGAGCACGGGATACCGCATTTTACTCCATATTCAGGAAAGACCGCACCTCTCAGAGAGGTGGTGGCGTGGCCCTCATCGCTAGGGAAACCTTTGCCATCAGAGAAGTGGCAGGGCAACTTGACCACAATAGTGACTACCTCCCAAATATTAATGTTTCCCCTAATTGCACCATAACCGTGCACATTGTCTACAGACCTCCGGGTCCCTGCACTGACTTCCATGACACCCTCATCTTCGCGCTATCCAATAACATCAAAAAGACTTCCCAGGTCATACTCCTGGGCGACCTCAACCTAGGGCTCAACGACCCTAAGGACTCCCATGCCAAAACCCTCAAGAATACCCTATCCACCTTGGGCTTCGCGCAATCCATTTCTGACTCCAAACACATCAAAGGGCGCACCCTCGACTGGATCAGTCACCATAACTGCTCCTTACTTGTCACTGACAACACTCCAATCCCATGGTCTGACCACCATTACATCCAATTCAAACTTCGCACCAAAAAAGAGACCATCTCACCTCCCGCCCGTGCCCAGCTACTTTCGCAAGGAGCTCCCGCCAGCTCACAGTTGAGAATTTAGCACCCTACCTCCGCAACCCGGCTTTGCAGGCCTCATTCTCCAACAACCCAGAAACGCTAGCCAACACATTCAAAGGAGTCATCACCCAAGCAGTTGACGCCGTTGCGCCACTGACCCTAAAAAAAGCAAAGAAACCAAACACGCTAATTCATGGTTTTCCAAAGAACTCCTTGAACAACGCGCGTAGAAGAGGACTGCCCTCTCCACGTGGAAAGCCAACCCATCTGAAACCACCAAAAATGCATTCAAAGCCATTTCAAAATCCTACAAAACCAACATCACCCTAGCCAAAGCTGCCTCCTTCAACGCCAGGATTTATGACGCCAAATCGGGGTCAAAGGAAATCTTCACCATATTTAGGGAATTGGAAAAACCATCCTCTCCTCCTCCCTTTCTCATCAAAGATGATAACTGGTGCAATAGTATTCAATCCGCAATGCTAGACAAGCTTAACACTCTTCAAACTAAAATTTGTGGCCATCAAAAAGCCCTCTCCCGCCTCATAGCTAACCTGCATAGCCAAACTACCACACCCTCCATCACCAATCCCTCTCCACCATTTGACTTCAAAGATATCACTGAGCACGAGGTTATCGCCCTCCTCAAGTCCATCAAACCCTCCAACTGTAAGGGAGATGCCTGTCCAGCTAGTCTCATTAAAGACTCAGCACAGATCCTAGCACCATTCCTTACAGCATTCATTAATTCATCCTTCCAGTCTGGCCATGTTCCAACTGGATTTAAGGAGGCCTGGGTATGCCCAATCCTCAAAAAACCCTCGCTGGACCCAACGATCCCGGGGAACTATAGACCCATCACCACTGTACCCTTCCTGCTGAAAATTTTGGACAAAGCAGCTCACCTGCAAGTCCAAAAGTTCTGTGAAGAAAACCGTCTCCTCGGCCTGCGACAATCTGGCTTCCGCCCACGACACAGTACCGAAACGGCTCTCCTGGACTTAAAGAACCAAATGGACGATCTAAGAGACGCAGGGAAACCTGCTCTCCTTCGCCTGGATCTATCCGCCGCCTTTGAGTTGGTGGACCACAACACCCTGTGCCACCATCTAGCGACCCAAGCTAACTTCTCCCCCAAAGCCTGTGAATGGATTACCTCTTTCCTCCAAGAAAGGGCCATGAAAGTCTTCTCTGACTCAGCTTGTGCCACCCCTAGCCACATCACTTGCGGTGTGCCTCAGGGCTCGTGTATCGCGCCCACGCTATACAACCTCTTCACAAGGCCCCTTTTCAGCATCCTTGATTCCCTGGGCATCTCATATACGAACTATGCGGATGACACACAGGTTCTCATCCCACTCACGAGCGACTACCTGGCGGATACAAAAACACTAACCACCATCTACTCCACTATCCAGTCATGGATGGCAGATAACTGGCTATGCCTCAATAGTGAAAAAACTGAACTCCTCCTCATAGGGGCACCCTCCATCCTGGGGAACCTCGGTGAACAGTACGCTTCCTTCACGATTGACAACATTCCCATCAAGGTCTCCAATCACGTGAAAACACTCGGAGTCTACCTAGACTCCGACCTGTCAATGGATAGACAGGTCAATGCCATCGCCTCCTCCTCAGCCTACTACTCTAAAGTCCTCAACGCTGCCAGACCTTTCCTGTCACGCCAGAATTGCCTCACCATTGCCAGGGCAATTATTGGATCCAGGCTAGACTACTGTAATGCCCTGCTCGTTGGGACCTGCAATAAAAACATGGACAAACTTCAGCTAGTTCAAAATAATGCACTCAGGGCGGCCACAGGTACCGCGAGAAAAGACCACATCTCCGAAGTCAGAAGACAGGCACACTGGCTCCCGGTGAAAGAGAGGATTGTTTTCAAAACACTCGCCCTCACTCACAAATGCCTCCATGAACTTGCTCCACCCTACTTGACCCAAAGAATCACCAAGCATTCTGCCACCAGACCATTAAGAATGTGCTACTCCAACACGATTGTCACGCCCAAAACACGCAAGGTGCGCGCTGGTGGCGCCAGCTTTCCCACACGGGCCGCCACCCACTGGAACGCACTGCCACCGCACATAAGAATGATTGAATCCCACCAAGCCTTCCGCAAAGCTATTAAAACCAAGCTCTTTGTATGAAACGTACCTGACTGCATTCTGTAACTGTACTATGAATATCATGCTTCACCTGTAACTATGCCTGTATTTGTGTATCCATAAGACCTCTGGTCACCTGCATAACCGCTGAATTAAGAATCCAACATTTACTTCTAACAGCGCCTCGATGTCCATAGGCTGCAAGTGCGCTATACAAATGCGAATAAATAAATAAATAAATTATGTCCAGATCACCCAGTGGCTCGCCGAAGCTTAGTCCTCGCTTCGGCGTTGTAGCTCCAGTCTCGTTGCAGCTACCTTTGCCTCCTGCACCACTGCATGTTTCATCTCCTTCCGGTTCCAGGAGCCCAGAGCGGACCGTATCCTCTCTTGGCGCGGTAGCGCTACGCAAGGTCCTCTGTGTCCTCTATCCGGCGCTGTGTGTTTCGCTGACGAAGCTGGTTGTTTCGGGTCTCTCTCGGGCGGCTTCCCACTCAATAGGACCGCGGCAGCGCTCCGCCCTTCCCCCCATATCTCCGAAGGCTCCTGATCACGTCCGCCATTTTGTGCAGCCCAGGAGATCTTGCTCGTCTTCTCCAGGTTCGATTTTGATCAGATTTGTTGCAGCAGCACGGGGAAACGCTTTATCTTTCTTTACGTGCCGTTCTTTTAGCTTATAGTGCCTATTGGCCACCGTCACAGGATCATATTCTAGGATCTTGGCTGGAGCTCAGCACATCTGCCTCCTCACACCATGTGCACCAGGCCACGCCCCATGCATCTAGCCTGCACTGATATTGTGATCTGTGCACCTAGCCTGCCCTGATATTGTGATCTATGCACCCAGCCTGCCCTGATACTGTGATTCGCACCTAGCCTGCCCTGATACTGTGATTTGCACCTAGCCTGTCCGGATATTGTGATCTATGCACCTAGCCTGCCCTGATATTGTGATCTATGCACCTAGCCTGCCCTGATACTGTGATTTGCACCTAGCATGTCCTGATATTGTGATCTATGCACCTAGCCTGACTTGATACTGTGATTTGCACCTAGCCTGTCCTGATATTGTGATATTGTGATTTGCACCTAGCCTACCCAGATATTGTGAATTATACACCTAGCCTGCCCTGATATTGTGATCTGCACCTAGCCTGCCCTGATACTGTGATCTGCACCTAACCCGCCCTGATATTGTGATTTGCATCTATCCTGCCTGAGACTGGGCATCACTGTACGCACCCACGGTGCCCACCTGATACTCACTTAAACTGCCTGAAACTGCCCATCTCACTTAACCTGCCTGACACTGCCCATCAGACAGCTCACGCACCTCCACCCAGCCATGCATATCAAACATCAATCCACCATCTGTCAAGCCAGAAAACACCATAACACAACCATCTCAACCGCCAATACCTCCTCCACACCTTCCAACCTTCAGAGAAATGAAAGACTCCGGAACAAGACTACAACCTCTCAACACTCTAGGAATACCCATCAATCCAAGGCAAGCAACCTCACCACACCCATAACAAATAGGACCCACAACAAGAACAAAGAAAACAACTAGCCATCTGTCATCAAAGGAGGCCTCATAAACGCCAGATCTCTCCTGGCGCATGCCCTAGATATCTCTGACCTCATCACTGTCAATGACCTAGATTTCATCTCCATAACAGAAACATGACTACACCCAGCAGCCGGCCCATCCCTTGCGCTCGCCCTACCAGAGAGCTATTCCATTATCAGAAAGGACAGAACCACCTCCAAGGGAGGCGGAGTCGCCTTCATTTCCAAAAACAACCTAATCATAAGGGAACTACCCAACCCAGCTCTCCCATCAGGGGAATCGCTGTCGGCAAAAATAACACTCTGCCACTGCCTCCATCCTCCTCCACTTGATCTACAGACCACCAGGCCCTACCACTTCATTCGAAGAGCATATAGCCACACTACTGACATCTGACCTCAAGCCCACATCCAAGGTCATCATGTTTGGAAACTTCAACCTGGGCCTCAACAGTAACAATGACAATCAAGCTTCTGCTCTAGCCAACACTATATTGAAGCTCTAGGCTTCTCCATTTGCTCTACCGGCCCCCCACACACCAAAGGCTGCACCCTATATTGGCTAGCTGATCACAAATGCACCATCAACATATCTAACAATGACGCCTGCCCTTGGTCAGACCACAACACAATACTGTTTACCATCAACACACCTTCACGTTCTAGCAGACCCACCTTTATTGGACCTGCAACCCAAGTTTGTAACCATCGCAACATCACACCAGCCAGCATGCTCCCACTACTCTCCACAATCATAGACCACAAGGACACGATTGCCAACCCCACAGCACTAGTAGATACCTACCATCAGACTATGGAGACAGCCATTAATAAAATAGCCCCCCTTGGCACCTGCAAAGCCAAACCTCAAGCCCACATCAACCACTGGTTTACGCCAGAGCTTAAGAACCTGCGCAAAAACAAAAGAATTGCAGAATCTAAATGGAAATCAAACCCCACCCATGATAACAAGACCCAATTAGCCTCCTTAGCCTCAGAATATAAAGAAGCCACCCTTCAAGCTAAGAGCAGTGCGTACAACACACGCATAGATAATGCCAGGTCCAGCTCCAAAGAGCTTTTCTCCGTGTTGCGAGAACTAGAATCACCGTCCCAGGCCCCGGACACGGCCACCAGAGATCAGGCTTAGTGCGAAAGCATACAAAGAGCACACCTAGACAAAATCACCTCCTTACAACAGAAGATCAATCTGAAAAAAATGAAACGTGCCCCCCCGTCCCAACCATCTACCGCAGAACACAACCCCACAAAATCCCTTCCTAAGTTTGAATTCTCACCTATTACGGTAGAAGAGACCATAACAACCATAAAAGGCCTTGAACCCTCAAAATGTCAGGGAGACATTTTCCCGGCTACTCTAGTTAAAGACTGCGCCGATAACATTACCCTGTTCATCACATCCTTAATTAACAACTCCTTTACTTCCAACAAAGTACCAAAAAACCTGAAGAAAGGATGGGTACTTCCACTATTGAAGAAACTCACCATGGACCCTAATGTTCCAATAAACTACAGGCCCATCACTATAGTTCCCTTTTTACAAAAAATCTTAGATAGAGTAGCCTATGTACACATTCACAACTACCTCGAAAAGCACAACCTACTTGGCCTTCGCCAATCAAGTTTTAGACCTGGCCACAGCACGGAAACAGCCCTGGTTGATCTCAAAACCCAAACGGATCAATTTAGAGACAGATGTGACCTGGCCATTCTCCTGCTACTGGACCTCTCTGCAGGTTTCGACTTGGTGAACCATAATGTTAGGACAATTTCCCGGGGGGCCGGCAGGGCTGTCCGTGGACCTCCGGGGTTGGGGAGGCCCCAACTCCTCCCACGTCCCAATGAGCATGAGGCACACACAAGAGCAATGAGTTACTGCTGTTTATTACATAGAACAGACAGGGACAAGCTCTCATGTCACGGGCATCCGGGAGAACTCTTAATCTAGGTGGGCTCGCAGGCCCTTTTTCTAGCTGTATGACGCGGCTACATGCGTCACCTGGGAGAACTAGCCCCAAACCTAACGCCACCTCGGGTTGGCTCCCCAAGTGGTGGGGTCAGTATAGATACATATAGGAAAGATTGTTAGTGGTGGAGGAAGGGTCGGGTGGTACGCTTGGTCCATCCCTAATAATTGCTACAAGAGAATTGTTACAAGGGGACAATTAGTGATTGGCTAAACTATAATGGCGTCAGTGGTGGGCCCCTCGTATTCTGATTGGTTCACCTGCGAGCCCTCAATCCTGGGACCATCGTTGTTCCCAGCTCGCGGTGTACCTGGTGCTGGCAACAAAGAATGACTATGTATCTGTGGTAGACAATGGACAGGTCTGACTTTTAGCTGGTGTGCGTGCCTTTCCCATCGCAGTCGGTGTCCAATTTGTCACTTCATTGTTGCAGTCTGTGTCCCAGACGTGAGACCCCAGCTCTTCTCTGGTGCATGGGGCTTGGCATCGTATCGGGTCAGCCTGGTCACGTGTTGTGAGACCGCGGCTGGAGCATAATTATGAGCATTTGATTTGTATTTCGGTTCTGGGAGCGTTTAGCAGTGGCAGGTGTAGCCTTGACGCGGGGAGCGCGGCATGTAGGTTGCAACATTGAGACCTTGGCTGTGGGCTCTTTCTGTGTGATCAGCAACTTGCAGCTTTGTCTGAGCTGTGCCGGCCTGGGGACTCTGGCTTTGCGGCCTACCTTGGCCTGGTTTATGGGTGGCGGTACATAGTCCACGTTATGGGGGTCACGAGGAGCGACAGAGACTTATATGCATTAGTCCATATACAAGGTTACATCTTCATGGTTTTAGTGGCGAGGAGGCGTCTGCAAGCATGTACACAAGCTCTTCTGGCGTCTTGCGTTTCTGTGGTGCTGTAGTTGGCCTATGTGAAAAAGCAACGATGCATGTGTGAGTGGTCCTCTACGTCCTAGCACTGAGTATGTTCTTCGTGTAGATTGGTGTGTGTGTGACCAATGTGCTTGGTGGCACGTGTGTTCGTGTCCGCTGGCTATGTTGTTGTGGCATCTCTAACGGTGGCGGTATTTTGCGGTTGCTGTCTAGTCAAGTTGATCCATACGGTCAGTATCAGCTTCACCTGAGGCTCCGGCACGTGGTTTGATTGACAGGCAGCTTCCCTGGCTGTGTGGGGTGTGGCCACAGCGGATTTTGACATCTGGAGCGGCCGTGAGCGGGTCGAATTCCTCTCGCAGGAGGTGCTTGGGTCGTGACGTCTTAGGCTATGGTCTGGATGAGAATCGGGGGAAGGGATCGTCCCATTTTCCCTCTTCAGTCCCCCCTCTGGCCGACTTGTCGACTACAAAATTATCCACTCTTGTCTCCTTGTACTTGCCATACCTTCGTTATTCCGGCCAAGTGCCCGTACCGGTCCACATGATCTTCAAATGACCAGTACATATAAACACATCCACCACAGGTTTGCAATAAACCCATTTCCCAACGTAGATTTTCGGGTTCCTTGGGTTCTCAACCTTTATTGATGGTGGGTACAAGTCTGCTTCTACTATCTGCTGGCGCAGTCGTTCACGTGCCTTAATAATTACGTCTGTGTGTTGGTCATCTTCAGCTGGCATTAGGACATGCATACCAATCATTTCTTCAACAGTACGTTTGGACCTTCCTTCCATACCTTTATCCCATCACAAAAGCCATTCCTAAAATTATGCATCCTGCCATAACCTTAAGACCATCTGAGAGCCAAGATGGCATCAAGGACCAGATGTAAGAGAACCAGCTACCGTCTTTCTTCACTCCCTTTGCTTCTTCTTCCATCTTGGCCAGCTGTGATACTGCCTCAGATAGTATGCCGCTGTCGTCGTCGTTGGCAGGAATAAACGTGCAACACGAGCTTCCAATATTTGCGCAAACACCTCCTTCCATTGCTGTCAGGAGGTCTAGCACATATCTGTTCTGTAGGGCCACCATCCTGATCGCCCTTAGCTCTTCCTTTATCGCGTTGAATCTGTTAACTGTGGAATTTATTGTCATCATTAGCTCCCATCTTGTTATCTGTAGCCATTTCGCATTTGCATATGCCGGTACCCCTGGATGTATGATGGAGGAAAAGAACATAGCCGCTCTGCTAAATGGTCTGTGTGCTGGTGGAATGTCGCTCAGGGCAGTTTCTGACTTTACCCACAGGTAGTTCCCTGTCAGTGGTTCTCCTTGTCTTTTTACTCTGGATAGGTGGTAGTGTTGTTCCGTTTCTTTCCTCCTCCCATCTTCAGTGACCTTTTCTTCCTTTTATTTCCTCCGTCCATCTTAGGGAAGTTCTCCATGTTAACGTGTTTTTGCGGTAATACCAGTGATGGTACGTTGATGTGTACCATGGTGCACACTCCATTCCACAACGGCGGCAAGCTGTTGTATGCCTTCGATCTGCAGGCCCAATAGTGGTCCATCAGAACTGCTGTTCCTGCACCCCCCCTCAGAAATCTTTATTGTTCTCTTGCAACCTTAATTTGCTCCAACGTCAACTTCTCCATCATGCTGGTAACATAGTGTTTGTGCTGTGAGTGGAAGTATTGTTATGGGTTCTTCCTCTTTATCTAACCATGTCACCAGTGCTGCACTCTGTCTATTCCTTATAGCATTTGTCGTTTGCTTCTTGCAATGTCATCACCGGTGACTTTGCCAAGGTCAAGATTTTGCTTCCCACAACTGCGTACACCCATCCACCTTTAGTGTACACCTTGCCATATGTTAATATCAGTAGGAAAAGTTGCAACTGTGCCTGCACTTTATTTGCGCCAAGATAAATTACTGGTGTATTTCCTTTTGCTATGAATGACAAATCCAAAAGTTCTGTTGTATTTGATAACGTTTTTTATTTTGAATTTTAAGCCCCTCTTGGGTGACACGTGTTTCAGTGTACAACCTGCGCCTTTTTCAAATCCGGGCCTTTAATGTGTCATTACGATTCACACAAAGAATAATGTTCTTGTTGTAAATGTAGCACTTTTAGTCTTGGGCTCAATCCCACCTCAAAATTCTGATGCTCGCGCTTCAAGCGTCGGGTTTCCTCGGGAGAGAGGAAACCCGACGCTTGTAGCGCAAGCATCAGAATTTTCAGGTGGGATTGAGCCTCAGAATTTTCAGGTGGGAGAGATTCAAAAGACAAAAAGCAGGCGGCTCTAACTTCCCGGTTATTGTTGCCAACTACTGGAATGCCATGCCCCCAGAGCTCAGGACTGACACCTCACTTTGGTCGTGCCAAAAAAAGCTCAAAACCTGGCTCTTCAAACAAGACCTCAAAAATAACCACTAAACCCATTATCTTCAGCACCCAGCCCCACCAGATGGTAACCAAATCTTTTAACTCAAAGTGTAACGATAGCTTGAATGTATCAGGATGCAACCTAATTCCTATGTACCAGATTAAAACAAAGTGGAAAGTATGTACTAGATTATGACTAAGGTGAAAGTAACTGGATGTAACCAACTCCTTAAGCACACAAATAAACTGTAAATATGTACAAGAATATGACTAAGTTGAACGTAACTGGATTTAACTTAGCCACTAAGCATATACATATAAGTAAGCCTACAAGTAACTGGATGTAACCAAATTCATGATGCCTGCTTGTAACCATATTCTTAAGCACATGCGCCCAGATGCCCCAGGGTTAGGTGCGCTATGTAAATGTAATAAATAAATAAAAATAAATTTGTTAGACCCAAAACAGCTACAACATGTTAACACAAATATCAACTGGCATGGACCAGACTCAAAACCTCATGTTTTCAAAAGGAAACCATCATTTTATTAATTTCTCAAAAAAGTTTCCTTTGTTCAGAGCGCCATTGTAAGTGCGGCAATCTTCAGTGTGTGCCCTCCCAACCAATATGAAGACTTTTGATCTCAAAAACATCAAGTGGGATCTTGAAGAATTCACCAACTGCAAGACGACATGGGCGGTGTACGGAATAAGATGCCCCTACAATCTTTTATATATAGGGAAGACAAAAAGAGCAGTGCGTCAACGCATCTGCGAACATAGATCTTGTCTGAAAACAAAGTGGCAGATAAGCCACTGGTTGACCATTAACTGGATAAAAAAACACACATACACAGACATAAAATGGTTCGTAATGCAGACTGTGAAAGCCCAAACAAGAGCGGCGACAGAGATCTGGCCTTGACAAGGGTTGAGCAGAAATGGATCCAAAAACTAGACAGTGTGCGTAAGGGATTGAACACTTGTATAGAAAGGAGCCTGGTCTTTTGAAGATCAGATCGCAGTAATCGTCTACCATGGAGACACCAACATAGATCACTATATGGTAGATTAAATAGTGTAGTGTCTGGATAGTGTAGTGAAGAGATGAGCTCTTTTCCCAATAGATGTCCATTAACAGTCCACCTCCACGTGATCAGGCTAGAGTTTCCACCTTAAAAGCAAGTGAGATGCCCGTGACAGGACCACATAATGGGAAACCATGCTTACAAAAAAGAGACATTGTCCTCCGTATCCAATATCCGAACGTAGTGGTAATGATGAGTTAAAACATGTCTGAGAAAATGGTGATATGATTATCTGTACATCCATGGAGATAATTGTTTAATTGTGATTGAGAAAGAAATGTAATTCATCTGGCATCAACATCTATAAAATGTGCAGAGGCAAATAATTCTTCCAAGGTAAGAACCCGGGAGAAAGTGGTTTTTGGATATCAGTAATCCCTGCATGTACCCAGGACTCACCTGCATACACGTGTACGTAAAGCACAAAACAAACACAATGGGCCTCATTACGACCCAGGCGCTAAATTGG
The DNA here is from genome assembly GCF_040938575.1 of Ambystoma mexicanum. Taxonomy (NCBI): domain Eukaryota; kingdom Metazoa; phylum Chordata; class Amphibia; order Caudata; family Ambystomatidae; genus Ambystoma; species Ambystoma mexicanum. The sequence goes on along the minus strand of NC_090941.1, from coordinate 154,413,764 downwards.
GTCGTACGTTTACACCATGGTGGTTGGCGGATTTACCGCCCCATTCCAAGGTGAGTGGGGCGGTAAATCCCCATTTCCCATTTACCCTTCCCCATTCCCATTTTTGCCCCATAGGGCATAATGGGAGTGGGGAAGGAGATAATTACACCACCATAAATTACGGTGCCGTAATTATCTCCAAGGTCCCTTAGCGCCATGGATTTTAACGCCTGCAAAAAGCAGGCGTTAAACTCGCCATGGCGCTAAGGGACCTTGTAATCAGGCGTTAAGGATCAGCGCCGTTTACGGCGCCATAAACCCCTTAATGCCTGGGTTGGAATGAGGCCCAATGTGAAGATCGTGCCATTAAATATGTCATCATTTATGGCCCTTTCGACCATAGAATAATATTCACGCAAGATTGCTATACGATAACATTGAGACGTGTTTACATTAGCAACTATGCTGGACAGCATAGAGGACTATAATGAAGAAAGAAATGGAATTCATCTGGCATCAACATCTATAAAGAGTTCCTAGGAACTAATCCAGGCAAGGGTGCTTTTGGATATAACAAACACAGTGTAAAGATAGTGCCATTAAATATGTTAAACATACATGCGTGATTGCAACATGATAACATCGAGATGCGTTTACTTTAGCAACCATGCCAGACATTATAGAGGACTATGACACTTTGATGTTTTTAAATCATTATCATGGTAAGATACAAGGTTTCATTTTAATTATAGACACTTAAGGGTGTGTGAAGTGTAATTAGCCCAGACAACCAATAAGGAAATAAGAAACATGCTCTTTGCTCTCACAAGCAGTTGCCATGCCTCCGACCTGAGGCCTCAGAAACGAAAGACGAAGTCCGCTTTCTAGTTTCATAGTTGCCGGTCAGCTGACAGCACCCGGTAGCTTTAAATATAGATAGACAACAGAGAGGCGAGGGAACATAACTCACCGTCTAGCATTAGAATTGGAGGATTTTCAACCAGCTGTCAAATAAGGTAATAGAACTCACTCAGGCACTGCAATTATTTGTGCAGTAGTAGACACGCTCGACCACCTTTGGCGAGTCAGAGTGCTAGTAACATACAAACTAAGACGTGTGTCCGGCTTGTTACCACATTCTAAAATATGCAGTATATTCTTTTGAAGTAGAGCACAGCGAAAGAAAGGGTGCGACTAGCATCCTTGGAATATATAATAAATATATATAGAATTGACTTAACATATGAAACATTATGTAGTCATAATATGTAAATCTACGCAGGGCCACCAAAATTGAGATCCTTTCTGTGACCTTTCACGTGGAGCATGCAAATTAGGTGTTCTTCACTTTAGGACACTCTAATCACTAAGAGATAATAATATGCTAACTCTGAGAGTGCATTAGTTTCAAATTGAGATCTCATTTTATGCTCAAATTTGTTATATGGGAGACTATATAATATGCTAACTCTGAGAGTGGATGAGCTTCAAATGGAGTTCTCATTTTATGCTCTAATTTGTTATCTGGCAGACTAAGCAGCTCTCTTTCCCTGCAGGACTACACTGTGCAAGAGGATATTTGGCCGCCTAAATTCTTACGCAATACCATGCCAACAGCAAATGTGTAAAGATAAATGATCAGATAATGGAGGCATTAACCAGGCTTCTATCTATACTTCTAAATGCATTTTTGCAATGTGATTTTATTCCACAGAAAGAAATACTGCCCCGAATAAGCAGCTTTTCAACAAGAAGTCTGTCCCTGTTTTGTCTACTGAATAAGGTCAGTAGTCTTAGAACTATCAGCCACAAGTGGCTCTAAAAAGAAGAAAGAGAATGACATACTCTTATACCTATTGTTTTAATTTTTGTAGATTGTCCTAATAATGTGGGGTTAAATGATTAAGTATCAGTGAAGTATTAACCACCCTTTGTCCTGACGAAGGCCTTATGAAATCACAGGGGAAATCTGCTAGGATGTGTTTTACCTTGTGTAGGATATTTTGACCCACTCAGCTATGCTTCACTACATAATTTTGCTGCATTGGGGCAAGAAGCAGCATCAAATGGCCATGCTGACTCAGGTGCACGCCAAAATCTTGAAACTGCATTTTGTAATAACCAGAAAATGGCTGCACTGCCCTACCAACCCCATTTCAGGTGGGGTAAAACAGAGTACTCACTGCAGGAATGTGCCATTGTGTTCTGTAACATTTTACATGGAGCAAAGGAAAGAAGCAACATTACCTTGCTGTATACCCAAAATGCCTCTTTAAAATATCATCTTTTCAACCTTCAAAGTGCTGTTTGGCACTAAATTCAACAATTCCTCCTGAACCACTATGATAAAAAAAGGCCCTGCAGTGCCCATGATCATTCTTGAGTCTCAGAGGAACCGGGCCTCATTTGAATGACAGCCCCTATCAAAGGTATATGCAGCTATTTCTTTGCAACAAGTATCATGAATCAGCTGTCCAGAGAAAGACTCTAAACAGATGCATGATACATGTATCCATGCTGCAAACAACTCCAGCACTCGAGGAAAGAAATAGAGCTGCCCAAAGTGTGTATTTGCTGCAAATGAAAACCGAATTTAAAGAAATAATTTAAATGTGTTTTTTCCTGAATGAAGAGCAAAATCGCCTATTTAAAGTACATTGTTGTGTAAAGGCATGCTCATTTAGAAATGTAAACATATTTATTGCTGGTAAAAGTACTACTATAAACTGTTTTGATTCCTAGGTTTCAGTCAAGATTTAAAATGAGAAAATAAAAGCTAAACCCAGGATAAGTTGGTAAGCTATATATAAGAAAAAAACCTGCTCTACCAGTGCTAGCCCTGAGAAAGGGTGATGCCTCATAAACTGCTGGCACAGGAAAGGCTAATTGCTAGCTTGGAGGCTTTGAATACCCAGGACAATGGAGCTTTCCAAGTTACATTAGACATTCGTCTTTTCCCCAGGTTGAGACAATATCAGGCTTAGGCTCTCATCTTTCAAGAGGGAGGGTCAGGAAACTTCAGTCAAGGGAGAGGCCCCTCATTCTGCTTCAAAAGAATTAACATTTGCTGGCAGTTGGAAGAAAAAAAACTGATCAAGTGACATTTGGTGTTTAAAAAGCCTATTTGTAACTGAACTTTAAAGACATTTAACTTTGCCACAACAATGAGGAAAAATATGAAAAATTGTAGTTTTAAATCTAATTATATGCTATTCATTTGAACACTTGGTAGGACTCAGCACTACATAAGGAACGAAGTTATAAAGAATGACCGATTGCGCGGAACGTATTAATGTTGCAAACATAGCATTTTGTACACACATCCCTGGGGTAATTGCACATCGATGTACAAAATTGGGAAATTTTAGGTCAAATCTTTCATGGTTAAAATTGTCAAAATGTATCAAAGTCAAAACCAGGTCCCACAGACTCGGGTTTGGATTGAAATGTGACCCACAAAATATGTAACCTGGATGTCTGATTTTCTCAGAGGTGATAACTGTATAAATATGTATTTGTGGGAAAATTAGATTTTGGTCCCAGTAGCTAGGGGAGGTTTCTAGACATTGTAAAAGTAACATCATAAACATGACATCCTTTTCTGGGATCCAATCAGCGAAAAGCAAGGCAGAAACTGTGCTCTTGCCCAATCCTAGCATTAGGGGTGTGGACAGTCAGCCTGCCCCTGCCATATACTTTAGTGATGTCATTTGACATGATAAATAAGGGAACCTGACACACACAAAGAACTGATTCCTGACTTCTTCCTGATTTCCTGTGTGGCGTCTTGTTCCTGATTTCTTCATCTTTGATCATGATTCCTGATTTTCATTGCAAAATCAAGGCCTATGCATTGCTCAACTCCTTTTTCAGCTAGGCCTCAAATTCTAAACAAATCCCAAAAACCCAAGGGAAGCATTCTGATCCAGTCTGGCTTGCTACTAAATGCATGCCTGCTGCAAACTCGCCATCCCACTGATCTCCATCCTCCAGTAACCAGAAGAGCCAATCCAATCCAGTCCAGTCCAGTGCCGTCCAGGTGACCAGAACCACCCAGCTGACCCTATCCCACCAGATGTGCCCTGCTGTCCTTGGTTAGACCCGATCCGTGTGATGACAAGAACCCTTGACCGTCCAAAATCCTAAATTAAAGTGGACTGTAAGTATTAATAGGAAGCATAGAAAATCATAGCATATCCTTACCTTAAGAACTTGTAATATTGTCACAACCATTCTTGAAACCTTGCCTTTGATTCTTTGCGCTAGTGCTAACTTCTTTAAATAATTGTGTCTTGTGAAATCCTAAACCCTCAATCCTCCTTCAGGTAATCGGATTGGGTCCGCCAGGGCGGGCGCGGAGGTGCTGGGGTTGGTTCCGAGAATCAACTCTAGAGATTACTGTGTTTCAATCTTGTAACCTATCCTGAATGCCCTAGTGTAGAGCATAACTATCCGTGTAAAAATGGATTTCTGTTTTCTTTTTTGCACCTTTATTTTTCAAAAACTCCTCTCATTCAACATTGCATAACTCACTCAATTTAATAGCTAGAGACTTAATTTCAACTCTGGATTATACCTAAGACCCATAGCTACCTCCCAACCTCCAAATCAGTATATTTCACCCGTTTTTCTGAAAATCCGTTTGGTTAATTTTAGGCGCGAATCCGCATTTCTGCAGTTTTACACGTGTGATTTTCATTCTAAATTATTTTCAACCTTCCATTAAGATTCAAAGTGTTTACTTTTGCTCAAACTATAGCTCATAATTGTTAGCATCTTTCCACTGTTGCTCCCATAGAAATTTGTATTATTTAAGAACTTTTGCACACATTCATTGTTTTACACAGTCATTTTCGAATGTCATTTTAAAAAATGTAATATTTCAAACCCGTTTTTCTCTCTTGCTTGGGGAGGGAAGGTTGTATTCAAATTCTGTTTGCTGTTCTTTATTCCTGAATACCTGCTGCTTCCTTATATCTAACTAGACTTGCTTATTTGCGGGTTGAGGCATATTGCAGGGGGAAATCCTAACTTAAGTGCTATTCTTCCAAACAAGCCAAAAGTGTTCTTTTCTCTGTGTTTTATATTTGTGTTGCTAAATAGTGAATTTAACTGCCTTACATTCCTTCTTATCTGTTATTGTCACCACATTGGTGATTGCTGCTCCCTATTAAAAAGTATTAGTTTGATTTGAATTTTAAATAAATAAATAAATATTACCTTTACCAACCAGCCTGATTCCTGGTCCATTGTGACCTGGGGTATTTTGAGAAGGGGTGTGATATGAGTGGTATATCACTCAGAATATTGAACCTATAGACACAATAAAATAATAATTTCAGTTGTGCGCTGCATACTAGGCAGAGACCGGGGTATCTCGCCTGACTGAAACACTTGGAACAATAGGCCGAAAACGCAGTACGTCGACACAACACTTCCAAAACATCCATCCATAATTACAATATGTGGGGGTAACGGACATTCAGTATCCTTCAGAGACAAGAAAAGGCAGTGGAAAGACAGGGCCACAGGATACAATAAGGGATAGGTCCACTTGTAAATGTGTATGAACATGAACAAATGTGATGGTATTAGAATATGTCATTAATGTGGATGATAATTTAGTAAGATATCATTTTGTGAATGTGCCCCTCTCTCCGAGCCTTTTTTGTTTGCTCTGTTTAAGATGTTCAATAACCAAGTGAACCTCTAGAATTGGTGCTTGTTGGAGAATCATTGACTCTGTGGCATTACAGAGATGCCTTTGTATACTAACTCAGAGACAATGAGAGTAATTGTGATATGTGAATTTGTATATCATATTGTGTTATATGTTTTTTTAAATGGAACGCTCTGAACAAAATAAACTTTTGCGAAATGAATAAAATTATGGTTTCCCTTTGAAATCATAGGTTTTGAATCTGGTCCTTGATCAGTTGATATTCGTGTCAACATTTTGTAGCTGGTTTGGCTCTAACAAATTTGTTTTGAAACACATGAGATAATCCGCATACAGTAAGATATACCCAACATGTTCAGCTGCTTCCATCCAATTCCATGCATTGCCACACACACCCCAACAATATGCTATATAAAACTTTCAAATGATAAAAGAACACATGTAATCAAGCATGAAACCTCTGAGTGTAAGTTATGATTGTTTGGAAGTGCTTTTGTTTGGAAGTCTGGTGTTGCATTCTTGCATGACAACATTTTGACTGCAACCTATAAGAGCACTCACTTTTTGAACTTGCTTTAAAATATTTGTTTCATTAGCCAACATAGTTTCTCCCCCTTAGCAAGAGGAAGGAAAGCATCTCCTCAACATCCACTGACCAGCCAAGTTAACATGCGCCTATATGCTTCGCAATCTCACTTTTCTAGTTTGAAATGTCAGTATATTGAGTGTACTTTATAGCAGCCTCAAAGCAGCTGCAGGTCCTCACTATATAAAATGAGAATGGAGTTTCACTTTGGGGCAATGCAAATCCAGCGGGTCTGCAGACTCAGGAAAATACATTCTTAAAATGATTACTGGGACTTCCTGGTCAGCCCCTAATTCTGCTGCCCGCGCTGAATTGGGAGTGGGTTTCCTAGAGGATGACTGGATTCTCGACCTGATCTTCATTGATTGCATTTATGGTCAAAAGCGGGTTTAACCCATTTTATTATTAAGGCTTTATTGGCCAGGGAATACTGGCATACGATTCCCTGGCTTTCTTTCAGAAGCAAATATTTGTTACAGCTGAAGGCACTTGCACTTTTTTCACCATTTATGTTACTGCCTTCTGCACAAAAACGTTTTTTAAGCGTTTGTTTCGGCAGATAGAGAGGCATGAGTGCAAAGAACCGCGTGTCAATGCTAATAGTGTCACGACTCGCTCCCTTCACTCCCGCCACTTGGGGGCATATTTTGGGGTTTATTCCCTACTGGACATTTCCTCCGAACCTAATGCTACAGTGCTGTGATGAATTGGGAGCGCTAAAACCTTATTTTCCAAGTTACTTCCCTTCCGGATCCATTCCAGGTTTTTGGCAGCCAGCATGCTTCTTTAATCTAATGACTATGCTTCCCAGAATGCCTGGCTCACTGCTTCATCTCCTACCTTGCAGGAAAAGGTTGGGTGGAGGATAGGCAACACCTGTGGCTGTAGGTGCAGCAAGCGGCACACCTGAGGGGTGTGCTCGTTAAGCAGCTTTAAAAGCCTCAGTTTGCTTCAGTCCAGCGCTGGTCATTGTTGCAGTGTTCCTGTTGTGACTGGTCCCTTGTTCCTGGTTCTTAGCTTTGCGCCTAGTTCCTAGTTTCTGTTTCTTGTTCCGCTACCCTGGATTTCTAATTTATGTGCTTAATTGATTTCTGCTTTCTAGATTTCCCTTTCTGTCTTCCTTTGTCTGCAGGCAGCCTTTCTCAGTGCTTTCCCCTTTGATGCAGCCCAATTTGCCTGTGTTCTCTTTTTCTTTGATGTTGTCCTTTGCTACTGAAAAGGTTGATGCTTTAGTCTTTCCCTTTATAGATTTAGCTTCCTGCCTTTATTCCCTGGAGGGGTGGGAGAAGTTTGCCTTTTGTAATATTGTTTTCCCTGCTCCTGCTCCTGCTCCTTACTTTCTATTGGAATCCATTCCATGTTTTCCCTTGCACTTCTGCATTTATTTCCATTGATTATTAGGTGTGGTGTGCTGTTGTAGCTAGCTCCTGTGTGAATGCCTTTGTTTTCCTCACTATTCTATAATCACAATTCTTACTTGCCCCTTGTCTTGAGTCTTATGTATTTAGTTATCCTCCACCCATTTCTGTTATAGCCTTCTGGGTCCCTGTTTGATCAACAGGGTTCATGGGCTTACTGACATTCTAGTGGTATTTCCAGTCCTCGTGAGCACTGTTTTTAAGTTCTTTATTTCAATATCATCAAGAGTGTCAGCTCACAGATCCTGTCATTGCTTGCCCTCTATGTGGGTTTAGCGCTGTCAGTATCTGTAATAGCACAGTGGGTAAGGAGTTTGCTGACTTTCCTTTCAGTCATAAGGAGGTTCTAAGTGCTTACCCCACATCCCTTTTCATATATTTGTATTATTCTTTCACTCTATCTGCACTCCTGGGTTTTAGTATACATGAGTCTTGGTTCTTGTGTGCACGTTGTTTGATTCAAGGTTATTCACTGTGCGATTTTGTGCACATTTCCCTTGCCATATTCGCTGCCTTTGTACTCACCTGATTAATCCTGACAAATAGACCGCACACAGGAATCGGTCGGGTAGATTCTTTGCAGCTTTATCTTACATTCAGCCACAAAAAAGCTGATCTTTGGCTGATCACTGGAGCCCGATTCTACTGTTAAGGAATGACACTGTTAACTGGAAGAGTTTACCTGACACTTCGAGGTGTCGAATGTGTTATGACGCTGTAGAAGACCTTTTGCATCTGGGTGATGTTTTTTCCAGCTTACAAGCATATTAGAAATGTAGCTATTCTACCTGTGCTCAGGCATTTTAGACGATGTCATCCTGCCTTATTCTTTCTTCTTTCAGCCGATTCTGTTTATGTGGCCTGGGCTTTGTTGATCTTTTTTTAAAAAATCATGTATTTGAGAAAAGGTGTGATCAAAAATGTGTCTCGACAGTTCTAGAACTGTCAGCTCCAGGAATGGCAGCTTGAAGACTGTGATCCTGTGCCTAGATTGAATCCTTATTCCTACAATGGCTGAGTCAAATACAACTGAATCAATTCAACCACCAAAAAGTCAAAAAGGGGGAGAGGATACCCCTGAGGGAAGAGAAGGCAAGCTACTGGAACATTTAACTAAAGTAACCTTGGACATAGCTGAGATCAAGGAAAAAGTATTCAAGGCTAAGGAGACATATGTAGAGCTGACATTAAACATGGACAGAGTTGAGATGCATCTAACTGAAGTGGATGAGAAGGTTTTGAGGATGGCGGATCAGATAAGAGACTTACAATCTAACAATGACAAGTTATCCTTAAAGATCTCTGAACAAGAACATTTTTCAAGAAGAAACAATGTCAGAATTGCTGCTTTTCTGAAACATAATGAGAAGGGCACACCTATGGATTTCTTGGAAAAAAACGTTGATTACTTTACTCAAGCTGGATCAAAAAATAAAAATGGAGCTGGAGAGAACACACAGGAGTTTGGGACAGAATCCTGCGCTTGGTCAGAGGCCTAGACAATTTGTGCTGAAATTCTTGAGATTTCCTCTTAAGGAGATGATTTTGAAGAAAGCGTGTGAGCTTGGTGATCTCTCATGGGGGGGTCACAGAGTCATGATATTTGGAGACTTGAGCCGAGATGTGTTGGAAAGAAGGAAAGAATTTAACATACGAAAAGAGAAAGCAAGAAACAAAAATCTCAAGTAGTAGATGGTGGATCCAGCTATATTTCGTGTTGTCATGGATGGTCAGTTACATTCTTTCACTGACTGTAAGAGTGCTGTAGCTTTCCTAACTGACTTGGAAAGCGGACAGGAGCCCATGGAAGCAGCTGGGACCTCACAAAGGATTTTTCCAGTAACGAAGAAAAGATAGTATGGTGTCTTAAGAGGCAACAGTTATTGGTTTTATTAGATTCACCATAGGAGATGTAACTTTGAATATTAACTTTTTATTTCCACAATTGTAAAATATTCAGTATGGTAACGTATGCTGTTTCTTTTTACCGTTGGAACTGTTCCCAGTTGTTTTCTTTTGCTCCGTGAGTTCGGAGATATTTGATGGAAGGACCTCACTACGACGTCAGGTCATCATGCGGGCACGTTTCAGGAAGTTGCTTCCTGCTTGAAGTTCGGAGATGAATTTCACAGAGCGGAGTATCTTTATTCAGCAAATGAGAGAGGAAGTGTGTGGCTTATATTGTTTTTGTCGGCCAAATTGTGATTCACACTACTCCTGCTTGTGCCTTTACTCGAGGGTTTCGCCTGTGCATCGCGGAGCACTGGGGCAGGCTGGAAGGCACTTATGGACTGAGGCGGCTGTAAGGTAATGCGCGAAGGACAACAAATGGCTGAACTTGGATGCAACGCTAAAGGTATTGAAACTGAAGGCTGGGGATAGTTTGGAGAATGGGGGATCACTGTTATGTCAAGGCAAGATGATGGGAGGCCTTGATATTGCCAGCGCTCTGCAGCGTGTGCCTGTTAACATTTGGGCGTTTTACACTCTAAGAACTACTATTCCCAGGCTTGCTCACTGGCCTTGCCTGCATATTTTAATAAAAATAAAAAAGGTGAAAAAAAGAGGGAGAAAGAAAAACGCAGCAACCAATAAACCAAGGAAGTGCTAGGAAGCAAGACAGCCCTCCCCTGAACTAACGGCTTCAATAGAAATAGGAAAACCTGGCAAATATGCTAGGTTTTGTCTTCTCCTTGCCGGACACCACAATAAATTTCATCTCTTTAAACAGGGACTCCATTTATGTGCATAATGCTTTATGCGCAATAATCTGCATTAATCCATGTTATATTAATTCAATGGCTTGGCAACAAAACCACTGGATTTTCAGGCACAGTCACGTGACATTCAGCGCAAAATACCATGAGCCAAATTGCAGAAGTGTTTATTTATATATAGTGTTTGAACCCAGGTAGGAATTGCTTAATGTGGGAATGTTTATGGCTCTAGGTGGTGCTGCTTGAAAACACATATACTAAGTGATCAACGTGATCAAGACATGTTGACATTTTTAAAATAATTTATCAAAACCTTCTTTGAAATTAATGAAGGTACAGCTGATGAGTTAATGGTTTGGGATAGTTTCAAGGCTTCTGTTTGTGAGGAATTGATGAACATTACATCTCGTACAAGGAAATCCAGGATGGCAGAATTGAAACATTTGGTGAATAAGCTAGGCAAGTTACAAAAGAAATATCAATTGTCAAGAAGTAGCGAAGATAAGGTAAGGATGGATAGAGCACCAGAATCCCTGAGAAGTGAAATGGATCTACAAAGTGAGAAATTTCTGTTTTATATGAAACTGAAATATTGGGAGGAAGGTGACAAGGGTGGTAGGCTACTAGCTAACAAATTGAAAGGTATGGTGGATAGGTCATATGTCCAGAAAATAGTGAATGTGCATGGCATGTCAATGGTGAAGAGGGAAGATATATGTGAATGATTTAGGAACTTGTATACATCTTGATATGCTGAAGTCCAATTTCCATCACTGGACAATTTAGAGGATTTTTTCAGAAAAATCGATTTGCCAAAATTGACTGTGAAGCAGGAAATGGCCATTGAGCAGCCAATTAGGGAAGTGGAGCTAATGAATGCAATTGACCAGCTTAATACAGGTAAATCACCAGGCCTGGATGGGCTGTCAGTTGAATTTTATAGAGCCTTTGGGCCTGAACTGGCTCCATTTCTATGTGGCCTATATAATTATTTCCTGATAGAGGGTGTCTTATGCCCAACAATTTGGGAGGCATGTATTACAGTAATTCCTAAACCAGGCAGGGATCAAACTAAGTGTAGTAATTACAGGACAATATCATTGCTAAATGTGGACGCTAAAATATTTACCAGGATACTGACCAATCGGTTGGACAAGTACATTGTTCTGAGGTTGAGTTCATGCAGGGGAGACATGGTTATGATTATATTAGAACTATTATAGATTTATTGGGGCTTCCTAAGGATGAGGTGGCCAATATTTTATTAATCTTTATGGATGCAGAGAAAGCATTTGATCGCGTGAATTGGAGATTCTTAGATTATACGCTAAACAAAATGGGGTTTGGAAATACATTTTTGAGAGCTATTAAAGCCTTGCATCCTCAATCAGTGCCAGAGTTTGGGTAAAAGGGGAACTTTAAGCTTCTTTTCCTTGTCTAGGGGTACTAGGCAGGGTTGTCCACTATCCCCTTTTCTCTTTAACTTGGCATTAGAACCCCATATAGCTTATATCAGGCAGGAACATGGTTTGTGGCGGCTTAGAGTGGGGGAAGGTGTTATTCTATGCAGATGATATGACGATAATTCTGGCTAACGCAAAAGAGGGTGGAGGAAGACTTAAGAGTATGTTTGAGGAAGTGGGTCTATTGTCAGGCAACAAAATCAATTGGGAGAAGACAGTGGTTTTTCCATTGGGTGTTGCACACCCGAGCAGCGACTTGAGTGTTTGGAATCGTCAGTGGGCTACCATGAGTGTCAAGTACTTGGGAGTCCATTTTGTCCAAGATCTGAAGAGGACAGTAGAGTTTAATGTAGTCAAGTCACTAGAGATACTTCAGAGAGATGTACTAAAAATGTACAAAAATGGACTCTTAATATTTGGGCCAATGTTAATGCAATCAAGATGGTGAATTTACCCAAAGTTCTTTACATCATTCAGTCTCTTCGACTTAAGTTTACAAAGAAGGTCCTCAGACGCATTGACAAGGTTTTTCAGAGAAGGCAAGAGTCCTGGGATTCTACAATATGTTTTAATGTGTGCAGTGCGAGAAGGGGGGTTTGGATACCCCAATCTGGAGTATAACTACAGGGGGGTTTTATTGAAGAAATCAGCATTTTACTTCAATGGGAGAGATAATTGTTTGTCATTATGGATGATTATAGAAAAAGCTACATTTTCACCATATTCCTTGCAAGATGTATATACTATGGGGAAAATGCCTAAATTGGCTGCTAAATGAACTACTATACAGGCCACTAGAGATGCACTACTGATATTGGTGATCAGTGGTGGAGAAAATGTATGGATTTATTATGAAGCATCCTTGTGGTATAAATCAGGACTACAAATTAGGAATAGACCTTGTGCTGGCAGAGTTGGATAACGAAAGGAATTCTAAGGGTGCGCGATGTATGGAAGGATGAGCAAATGATTTCTTTTGAATCACTCAGAAGAAATTTTGGTTTAGGGAAAAGGGAGCAAAGGCATTATACAGAGTTAGAATCTCTTCTCAAGCAGAGGCATGGGATGTTAAATAGCCCAATGAAAGATAGCTGTTGGTCTGCAATGTATTTAATTCCTCGCCACGTATCGTTTCGACCTTTCTGAAATTGATGCCCATGGAGAGCTCATGTGCTGCCTTGTGGGAAAAATTACGGCAAGCATGGGTGAAAGAGCTGTGCAATGACATAACCATCAAAGATTGGGATAAGAGTAGGTACGAATTCGAAAATGGATCTGAATCTGCGATTTGTTTGTCAGAGGATTTTGTGTCACCTGTATTGGACCCCAGTACGGATGGTTGATTTGGGTGTGACGAATGAGGACTCTTGCTGGGGTTGTGGCCAGACGTGGGAGGTACCTTATTGCATATGTTGTGGGAATGTACAAGAGTGGTGGGTTTTTGGGTGGAAGTTTTAGACAGGATGGACATAATTCTGGGAGTAGAATTTCCAAGATCATCATATTCAGTAATTCTGCTCTCAAATGCTGGGAGGTGTATGAGAGCTCGAGAAGATGGTAGCTGGATTAGTAGACTATTGATGGTGAATCTTGAGGGTCTGGAAATCAAGGAAAAAGCTAAAAGTTGAGGGATGGTTCTCTGATTTACAAGTCTTGTCCAGTTATGAGAAACCCATAAAAACTAGAAAAATAGAAACAAGAGGGCGAACATTCAGAGATATGGAGGCCATTCAATTAACTGTATAATTGAGGCTACACTATTACCAAGCGATGTACAGAAGGATGAGGAGAAACAGAGTGGAACTTGCAAATCAATGTCTTCACATGTTTGGACAAGGAGAGGCAGGGACAAAAATCGCCACTGAATACTTCTTCAAAGCGGTTCAAGAGAAGAAAAACCCATATGAAAAACCAGCATGTCAGCAAGTAGAGCCAGTAGAAACTATTTAAAAATGTGCTTTTTTTATAAGAGAATGTGCCTGACACATATTTAACAATGCATACCAAGACCACACTTTTTACACTACGTTTTACACTACGTTTGGATTGCGTTTGGATGGCTTCAGGTCACTTTGGCCTCTGTGTCATTACTTCAGATTGACTTCAATTGACTTAACCATCTTGGCTTCAACCATAAATTATGGGATAACCTGGCTGTACTGTGGTGATGCCAATGTTTACTTTCTAAAATATATATATATATATTTTTTTGAATATTATTATTATATTTTCAAAAGCAAACGAGACACATATTACAGCTGTTTCAATACGCAAAAAACATCATTAGACCATCACATTTCCATTAGAACTCCCCAACTCCCCCCTCCCCTAAACTAGAGCCAATTCGCACATGTCTTCTACTGGAGCATTATCAGGTGGCACAATACTTAAGCGGTCATCACCGAGTCCTCTGTTCCGTTGTTGCCCTGGTAAGGATTTGCCATAGAGGCCACCAATTGCCGCCAGGCCAGCAGGGGCCCTACTTCCTCCTCGCCCCCTCTGGTGACCGCTTCAAACCAGACAACAGATTCAGCTTCTGCCCATTTCAAGAGGTCCGCCCACCATCGCTCCACCTTAGGTCTATGGGTCACCTTCCAGCCCATTGCAATCCTGCGCTTGGCCAAAACATAAGCCAAGTCCTTCATCTTGCTCATGTGTTTTGAATGCCGGGGTCTAGGAAAAAGCCCAAGCATGCATGACCAGGCCGATTCCACATCCAACACCACTCCCCCACCAGCCAGTTTCGTTCTAACCTAATCCCAGAACCTGAGCATTTCCGGGCAAGCCCAAAACATGTGTAGCAGCCCCGCATCCGCCTCCCCACACCTGGGGCATTGCTGCGTAGCTGGTCCCCCAAACTTTGCAATCTTCCCGGGCGTCAGGTAAGCCCTATGAGTAACATACAGTTGAAGTTGTTGGAATCTCGCATTCCGGGACACCTTTTTATGGTACCTCTGAGCCCACACCCAATGCCCGTCTGTCATGGGTCCTCCCACCTCCTCTTCCCAATCCTATCTTATTTGGAGCAACTCCTTCCCCGCCCTTACTCGCAGGAGCTCATATATCCTCGATATCTCGTGCCCGCCCTCTGATACATCATACATGGTTTCCAGGAAGGCATCAGGATCCTCCGCTAGCACTGTCTCGGGCCATCTTTCTCTGGTCTTTTGCACAAGCCTAGCCTAAGTTGTATATTGGCCACCATGCACCCCCGTCTCTTCCTGCAACCTCTGGAAGTCCAATGCCTCCCCCTCCTGCCATATGTCTCCGAGGGTGGCCAGGCCTACCTGTTCCCAGTATCTCCGTACCGATTTGAGTAGTTGAGAGTCGCTCCCGCACAGTGCCACCAGTGGGGCCTGCTGGGAGTACGGCTCCAAATCCCCATCATTCTCCAAGTCCTTTGCCATATCTCCCAGCCCAGCCTCAGCAGGCGCTCCCCTCTACGCAACCACACCACTTCCTTCAAAAAGTATGGGGCTGAATCCCCACGCAGAAGCCTAGCCTCTGCCGAGTCTTCCGCCGAAAGCCACCTGGCTACATACAGCAGCTGCCCTGCCAGGTAATAGAGTTCAAAATTTGGCAGGCCTATACCGCCCTTGTCATACGGGTTCTGGAGCTTCCACAGGGCCCCCCTGTTCCTGGAGTTACCCCATACAAAACCCCTGCACACGCTGTGAAGTTTGACGAATAGGCTTCTGAATATCAAATACGGGACATTCACAAAAAAGTGCAAGAGTCTAGGCAATACCACCATCTTGAGCAAGGCCGCTCTCCCCATCATAGTCAGGGGCAATCTAGCGTAAAACACCATGCTATTCTTGATCCTCTCTATTGCTCTTTCCGTGTTATGTTTGTGTTCCGCCTCGATCTTGTGGTAAATATTTACTCCCAAATACCTAAATGTCTCTGTCTGCCATGGTATTGGTAGGATAGGCAACCTCTGCGACGGGACATTCCTATATCTGCCCAAAGGAAACAGACTAGACTTTCTGGGGTTCACCGATATGCCCGAAAGGGTGGCGTACCGTTCCATTACCTCCAAAACATACTGCATATTTTCTTCCGGATAACACAAGTAAAGAAGCATGTCATCCGCATATAGTGATGGTGCCTACCACTGACAGTGCTTATGCCCACCTCCCCATATTGTTGTCGCAGGCATATCGCCAACGGCTCTAATGCCAGTATGTATAGCATGGGTGACCAGGGGCATCCCTGTCTGGTCCCCCTACTACGTTGCCAGGTGTCTGAGACCGTGGACCCCGTTTTGACTCTCGCCATCGGGGCGCTGTAAAGCAACTGGACCCACCTGAGGTATCCAGGTCTCATTCCGTATCCCCTCAGGACCGCTTTCAACCAGGGCCATTTTCTCGAATCGAAGGCTTTGACCGCGTCTAACGACACTATTGCCAGCTCGCCCGTATCCTCCTCAGTTTGGTCAATGATATGGTGTAGCCTCCTATGGTTATCGGTGATGTTCCTGCCTGGAACATATCCCGTCTGATCTGGGTGGATCAGCTTCCCAATAACCTTCTTCAACCTATTAGCCAGCACTGCAGTAAGTATTTTGCCGTCCTGGTTGAGCATGGACAACGGTCTGTAAGACCCGCACTCCACGGCCGGCTTACCTGGTTTCAAGAGTGGGATGATCACAGCCTCGCGGAGGGACAGTGGGAGTTCCCCCTGCTCATAGGCCTCGTTGAAAGTGGCAAGCATTGGCTGGAGCAGCTCCTGCTTATATGTTTTGTAAAACTCAATAGGCAACCCATCTGAACCAGGTGCCTTGCATGTGGGCAGATTCTGAATCACCACCTCCAGCTCATCTGAGGTGACAGGTGCGTCTAATTCTGCGCGTTCTAGGTCGTCCAGGGTGGGCAACTCTATGTCCTCCAATGTGTCCAGTATGTCTCAGCACATATCCTCCCCCATGTCCACGTACAAGTGTCTGTAAAACTTAAGGAACTCCTTGTTTACCCCATCTTGGGTGTTGCAAATGCAACCTCCCTCATCCCTAACCTCACTGATCACCGAGAGGGGGGTCTCACTCTTACACAGCCAGGCCAGCAATCTGCCTGGCTTGTCGCCCCCCGCATGTATCCTCTCCGTGTATTTCCTGTAATTGAGTCTGCACAGCCTATCCCAGAGTGCACTACAGGACACCCGTAGCTCTTTTATCTTGGTTCTGTTATTATGGGCGGTGTTTTCACAACGCATGAGATCCTCCAGCTCCCTTTCCGCTTCTTGGAGTTCCCTTTCTATACCCCCCTGGAGCCCTTTAACCTTGGTGATGGCTACCCCACGCACCACCACTTTGACCCCTTCCCACAGAGTGCCCACTGAACGTACGCTTCCCGTGTTTATATCAAAATATTCTTTGATGGCATCCCGCAGAACCTCCCGGAACCCCTCGTCCTGCAGCGCCGCGGTCCTGAGCCACCATGTTGGGATCCGCGGTCTTGGGGGCTGGTGTCTCCACTCTACCACCAGGGGCGAGTGGTCAGATAATACTCGGGCCTTATATTCCGCTCCCACTATCTCGGCCGTTACAAATATATAATCTAACCTTGTGTGCAAATCATGTGGCGCTGCGTAGTGTGAATATTGCCTATCCACAGGGTGCAACTTCCTCCACACATCCTCTAGGCTTAGGTCTTCCAGTAATGTTCCCAGCACTTTAGCCGCCGGCGCCGTTTTTCCTTCCCTGTCCATTGACCTATCCATCCTGGGATTCAGGGTACAATTAAAGTCCCCCCCCCACACCACCGTACCCCCTGCCAGGGGCCCATGTTTACTGTAAAGGGTCCTAAAATAAGCCGCTGTGTCATTATTGGGGGCGTACAAGTTTATGATGTGCACTTCCCTGTTTTCCAGGAGGCCCGTTCCCACCACCATCCTACCCTCCGGGTCTACCGTGGAGCCAAGCACCCGAAACGGCACATGCAGCGCCATCCAGGTGGTGACCCCTCTAGCATACGCCGAGTACGCAGCACCTACAACATTGCCCTTCCATTTCCTCGTGACCACCTCCAACTTCTCCCTAGTAAGGTGGGTCTCCTGCAGCAGGGCTTTGTCTATGCGCATTCTCTTTAAGTACAGCATCACTTTATTCCGTTTCAGGTAGCTGTTGAGGCCCCGTACATTCCAGGTCACAACTTTGAGATTACCCGACGCCATCTATTCGGACTATCCCCATCCTAACCCTTCCTTTAATGCTCCCATTGCTAGTTCATTTTCCGGCTCTCTCCCTACTATTTACAAACAAAACCCCCCTTCCCAATCCCCCAAATCTACACCACAGCACACAACTCCCCCCTCCCTACCAACCCCCAACAATTGCCCAGCTCCATCCCTGGATCTCAGGCCTACCCACGTCTGGACCTGCCTCGTATTCGAGAACAATAACCCCGCAGGGCGTCACCAATCTAACGATTGGGTTCAGAGGGCACTTCCAGGAGCTCCCAGTCATTTATTTTAGGAGAGGTGCGTCCAACGGGACCCGCCGGCAGATACCATGACTTCCTCCCCACAAGCACAATACCATTCTATATTCCAGTCCCAGTGTCATGACTATGGCACCACGGGTGCCCTCGCAACATGCTACTTATCTCCAGCCGCTTCCGTCTGGACATCAGGTTCCTGAGGTCGACCCTGCATATCCAGCCAATCCATCGCTTCAGTCGGCGTCTCAAAGAAAAGGGATCTGTTCTTGTAAAACACTGTTAGCCTGGCGGGATAGAGCAACGTGTAGCGATGGCCTGCTTCTCTGAGCCTCCTTTTCACCGATCCGAAGTTCATTCGACTACGCTGCACAAGAAGCGTGTAGTCCGGGTACGCCATTATTTTCGCTGACCCCCTTTCTATCGTTCCTCCTTTCCGGAAAAATTCGAGAATCTTCTCGCGGTCACGATAATTCAAGATCTTCGCGATCAGCGGCCGCGGGGGGATCCTGGGGCCGGTCTCCTGGTCAAGGCCCTATGCGCCCTTTCAACCGCGAACCCCTGGGTCAACTCCCCGCCTGTAATCTCCTGCAAGAGCATGGTTTCGACGTATTCTGTGGGGTTCGATCCTTTCATCCCTTCCAGTACACCCACTATGCGAATGTTATTGCGTCTGGCGCGCCCTTCTGCTTGCTCTGCTCTGTCCTCCAGGTTGCCTACTCGTTGCACGAGGGCATGAAGCTCCTTAGCATGTGCAGCGCATGCCTCCGTGTTCGGGGCCAACTCCTTCTCCAGTGCCCCAGTGCGCTCCGCAATGTCAATGTCTCAGCAGGTTCATCTCTTCCTGGCCCGCTCCGATCTTCCGGTCTAGGCCCTCCTGCAGCTCTTTCATGGCTAGGCCCAACTTCGTTTCCCAGGCCACCTTCAAGTCAGCAATTGCTCCCAGCACCTCCTGGATAGTGCCCGGTGGGTCCGCCGCCGCTGCAGGGGTCTCTTTACTTTTGCCCCCCTCCGCGCCCGGGGGCGACTTGGCGTAGGCCTCCATCGTGGGCTGCTTGATCCGGGGTCTCACCACTTTGGAGGACATCCTGCCGCGTCAGTTGAACCCGATCCCACCGTGCTTCTCCTCACACCACTGTTCGCGTGGTCACAGACCACCCACTGCTGTCCAAACCTACGCTTGTCCGCCGCACACGCCCCGAGTGGGCTGTGTCCTTCCACGTACTCGCGCACCCCTGGCATTATGTTACCGGGCTCTGCCGTGTATGATCCCTGAACAGCGCTCCCCAGTCCCTTGGTGCCTCCTCTTTACAATCACAAAGTCATCCGTCGTGTGGGGTGGTCTAAACGATGGTGCTCCCGCTCCCATATTCCGAAGGGCCCCCGTGAGCGCCAAAAAGGGGGGCCCCAGTAGGCAGCAATGGGCCCACAAAGGTCCAGATCAGCCCATTCAGGAAGCCCGTGTCGATGCTCCAATATGCGGGCACAGCACCAGCAATCCAGTGCACACTTATCTGGTGTGCCGTGTCTATGTTGGGCCCTTCCGTAGCACGGCCTCCACTGCCCCCAGTGTCTTCAAGGGGGGGCCCAGGGGCACCCCCCGGTGCACACAAGTGCCCTCCTATCAGGCGATCCAGCTCAAGGGCCTGCAGGGCACACAGAAGATCTGCCACTGTCCGTCGGCAGTTCCGACGGGGTTTTTTCTTTCCACACCCCCGAGCAAAAACACAGTGCCTGGGGGCCCGCAGCAACAGCCGCTCCCGTGAGTTCGCCACTTGCAGGATCGCGGCGACTTTGTTGCCAGTAAGGATCACGCTGGCCTTCCCCCCTGCGCAGCAACAATGCATCTTCCTGGGTGCCGGTGGTATTCAAGCAATTCCGCCACGGGCCCAGTCACTGCAGGCAGGTCGTCCAGCAGGATCTCGGCTGCATTGCAGCCCATGGGTCAATCCTGTCGTGGATGCCTGCAGCCTCCGACGTGCGCTCTCCCATCGCTCCTGCTCCGCTTCTCAGTCTGCCTTCGGGCGACGAACGGAAAGTTCGCCGCGGGGGCCCTGCAGGTCCTAAGCACGCGACTGCAGCGGCGCCCCCGTGACTCCTGCCGCCTTCTTTGTTCTGGCCGCCATTTTGTCTGTGTCCCCAATCCGGGACCCGCGGCAACACAGTGGGAATAAGTCGGGATCCGAGCGTTCCCCACCCACCAAACCTTCAGCGAGTGGCACCACAATGTTCATACACTTGTGTGTAATTTTTCAGCGCCGGCTGGTCGCCGCACGTGCTTCATTTCCACAGGATCAGTTCAGGATCTACAGAGCTCCACGAAAGCACAGCCTCCTACATGGCCGTCCAAGCCACGCCTCTAAAATATTGCTGTAAAAACAGCCATGAGAACAAAACAATCCCTAAAGTTGAAACATGCAAACAACTTGTGAGATTTATGCACCCCAATGAGGCTAAACTAAGTGCTTTAATGCAGGCCTGTGTGCTGAGATACTCTATTGCTTAGAAATCAAGTGAATGAAAGGGGCACACTAGGTAAAGGCGTTTCTTAGTTTAACTATCTGTAAATAACCAATTTTCTTTCAGAGAGTCTGTCTTGTTCTAAGTTAGATGTGCAAGAAATTAGTTAGGCAGAGGCTAAATTATCACAGTTAACCCATTCCCTTTTCTGACAGCCGATTTATCAGGCCGAAATGATTATTAAGAAACACATGGTTGAAACAAACAAGGAATTAAAACATCATCTGATACTGCTAATTTTAACGGAGTAGATGCATTTTCCCCTCTTCTTATAGTACACTTTAGCAACATAGCTGTTGCTGAAGTGACACTATGGCCCAAACCTTAAAATGTGAGAAAACAGCAGTGGGCATGAACAGTTGTTAATGTTGAAATAAAGGGATACTTGTTTTTGAGGTGAAATGGTTACCCATGTTTTCTAAGTAAAACTCTATTATTTGGTCTTGAGTTAGGCACAGCTTTAGTTTGCTGGTGACTGAGCAGTGTTTCCCTGTTTTAACATGTCTGCATTGAATAGATAGTTCACCTTTTAAGAACACTTTGCAATGCTTTGCACATAAATGCCTTGTTAGTATTAAAAACTAAAGACTAATTTCAGGTTTTCACTTTCAACATTTTCTCTTCATTAGTACTACTCACATTACTTGCGGTGTCCAAATCTGGTATTTTTACCTCTTCAGTTTTACATTTAGTTATTTTCCCAAGATTGTGTCAGCATAGGGTCTGCCTCCTTGCAAACATTTGCTTCCCACTTTGTAAATGTTTTCTTCTGATAAGCCCAAACACAAATGTGATTATAAAGACTACGGCTATCAAGGCCTGGGAACATGGTCTGCTTCATTCTTGCTGCTACCCAATCCCAAATACTAATAGTTAAATATGTCATCAGTTTGCGATGTTGTGATGGAGGCGTACCCATCCTCTGTTAGCACAGTATGTGATGTTGGAGAGTCCCTGCAGCAGAAGATCACATATGCTGCCACCAACCGTATCACTGCCATTCTAAAGCTACTGTCAATTGGGCTGCTATAAAAGTCTCTTAAGTAAGGGCACTGCTGATCATTTTGGGGTTCAAACAGGAGTGTTCTTGGTGCACTCGATTTCAAATTACCCCCTGCAAATACTTTATCTTTTTGTGTGGCAACAAGAAAAGTGAGTGTGAAGAAAATGCAGTCTGGGGAGAACATTCATTTTTACTGATGTGAATCATCTCATCTACAAAAATGCTAAACCCCTCCAGTAGTTAGGATCATTAATGTTTGCAATTCGCTAAGGGTAATGAGCGTTGTACAAAGCTTTGTTGTTAATGTTACCCAATTATCTTCCAGAATATTGTTCTTGGTATGTTTTTGCCTGACAGCTTCTCTTCTTCTTTCACCATTGTAAAATGTAATATATTTTAAAAAATTCCTTCAGGGCCTCTCCTTCAGACCCCCCTTTACATAAGGGGCTACGCAAAGCCAGACTTCCTGGTGGTGACCTCTACATGATAGAGAGCTGGTGTCCCACTCTCAACCTCCGAACAACCTACCAAAAAGGAGTGCAAACGATTGTACACGCTGGGAAAACGTATCACGACCTCTGCTGCATACATTACCAGGATAGCAAACAATACTACCTTGCTTGCCATCTACAGCAGCACCCAATGGGATGAGGTCTCACAACATCTGGACTCAGTACCAGAACTAACATGATCTCCTCTCCTTAAGATTGCCTCTGAGGGAAAGCAAGTCTCCCGAAACATCCTGAAGAGTGTACTGGACTCTGCAGACACCTCAGAAAGAGTAATTGCAGAGGGTTCCCTTCTTCAGACATTCCTAGTTCAGAGACTCAGGATTTAAGACACAGGCAACCCTGATTAATATGCCCATCGAGGAAGGTCTCCTCTTCGGCAAAGCTGTCAAAGACCAGCTGGAAACGGCCATGAGACCATTAAGACTCTTGATCAAATTTCCAAGAAGCCCTTCATCCCCAGGGGAACGTTTAACAGATGCCATAACGTTCGGGTGCAAAGCACGGGAAAACAAGGCCAGGCCCGAGCAAGCACATCTGGTCCCTCTTCCTATAGCCCACACACTGTCGTCCTACCAATACCAGCAGCAGGGGTTTCACCATGGAAAAGGACAAGTCAGGGCTGCAGCCTCTTGAGGCGCAGCAGCCCCTGCCTCCAAATGATTTGCTGATGCCCATTGCCTCCCATGCTTCCCCTGTCGGGGGTCGCATTACACTCTTTGCCCAGGAATGGGAGGGAATAACGTCAGACCGCTGGGTTTTGGATACAGTGGCCAAGGGATACTCTGCAGAGTTCCTCGAAACACCTTGCCACCATTCACCGTGCGTAGGAGGCATGTTCTCCGCTCACCTTGATATACTCAAGGAGGAAATCCAAATTCTGTTACAAAAAGGAGCCATCAAGCTTGTGCGCCTCATGCAGCAAAATCAAGGTATTTATGCAATGTACTTCCTTGTTCCAAAGAAAGATCTGACAATGCAGCCAGTGCTGCACCTGAGCCCCGCAAACATGTATCTCAAGCCACAAAAACTCAGGATGACAACGTTGCAGGAAGTAATTCCATTATTAAAAAAAGGGAATTACATGGTGACATTGGACATGAAAGATGCATACTTTCATATTTCAAAGTTGCCGGCACACAAAAAATACCTCAGATTCAAATTGGGAGACAAGCACTATCAATTCAAAGTGCTAGCATTCGGCATAGAATCAGCTCCCAGGGTATTCACAAAGGTCCTAGCAGTGGTGCCCACACACTTGCAAAGACAGTCCATTCTAGTCTACCCTTAGTAGACGACTTGCTAATTACCTGAGATTCTCCCCAGAGGTGCCTTCAAAACATGCAGCAAACAATTAATCTGCTGTTCAAATTGGGCTTCTTCATAAACGAAAAGAAGTCAAGCCTAGTACCCAGCCAAGTAAAGCAATTTCTTGTGTTCTTCTTTGTCCCAGTTTCTGTATTTGACTCACAGGGGTAATCCCTGCTCTTCCTTGCCCCAGTACACTCAGGGGAGGGGGTTCACGTTATCCGCTTTACAAACCTGTATGGAAGTGTATGGAATTGTGTGACTGTGTGGGGTAGGAGGGTGAGGAAGATGGGGATATGTCTTGGGCAGACCACGTTCTTCCTGAACAGTCACCCATAGTCCCATATGGGGGATGCCTTCCCATGACATCCACCCACTGAGTACCACCCCCCCGGGGGACTATCGGATAGCAGCCTCACCTCCCTGGTCTCGTGGGAAGGGGCTTCATCTCCAGTAGGGGAGAAGGGACAACATCTAAGTATTCATCACAATACATAGCAACAAATCCTTTGAAATTCAGTGAAAAAAGATTGGTTAAGAGAGAGTTAAGGTGATCAGATTTAACGCAGCAAAAACCCTGAAATTCAGTAATCGCATTTCGAGCAAGTCCTCCTTAACTATGTGCCCCCTGTTGTGCAGTGTATGACCACAATGATGTCATCACAGATGAGATTGCTAATTATATCATACATGACATCACTGATGAAGTCACTAATTACAACATGCATGTCATCACTGATGTCACTGGTTTGATTAATTACATATTGAAATATGACAACTTTTTAACATAACATATGTGTACATACAAGTCGGAGAAGGCTGATTGTATGCCAAATACGGCTTGGGTAAGACCCTTGAATTGTGATACGTGGATTCAAACAGTTGAATTCTCTTGTTAGGATTTCTTTTAGTTTTCTGGAAGCCTCTTTTCTAAAAACGATTATCTTGCAATATTTTTCTTCTGATGTACATTGAACGTGGACACAATTGTATGCTAACGCAGCACGATTATTGCAGGTTTGTGTCTGTTACATATCAAATGTTCTAACACGTATTTGCCTTGAAAAAGACCCAGGCGGGTCGAAACACGTGTTGGCTGACCTTTTGAACTATGCATACACAATTATTTACATTAATTTGCTTGTTGTGCTTTAATCATATTCATATGGATGTTTGACCGTGGCGCTTTAGGGGCGTAAGCTATTTTGTTGTGTGTGCAATGTATTCTGCCCTTGAATCTTTAAATTTAACGTGCAGTATACAATTACGTAGCATAAGTAACTGATTTTTGTTCGTATCCACCAAACTTCGAATTCTTAGATCATATATTATCACAATGCACATAGGCACATACTTTCTTTGGTATGTGATTATCTTTTTTGTAAAACTTGTCATCTAGAAAATGTGTTCATGTAATGTTATTATAGTAAGGAGAATTGTAAATTTAAATGTGAGCATTGACTATTTTTATAACACTATCAAATATGTTTCTACTTCTATCTATTACTACTACATATACTTATTCTATTATTTCTGAAATACCTGAAATAGATTGACCAGAATCGGGTACTTTCTCTGCAATTAAGTATTGTAATTGTTTACTAATACATGAAATTCAAACTATTTGTTTAACGTTACAAATGAATGTGCCACACATAATCATATCATATCTCGACTCTGCAGCATTTTGCTGCGAATGTACCTTAACCTGTACCTGGATGTGACCTGTAAGCTACCGATTTCGACTATGCAGCATTTTGCTGCTAATGTCCCTTAACCTGTACCTGGATGTGACCTGTAACTTACCGATTTCGACTCTGCAAAACCCTGCTGAAATAACATTTTACTTACCTGCACTGCACTTACTGTAACTAGCGCCTAGATGCCAGAGGGCTTTGTACGCTGCTATAAATGCAAAAATATATAAATAAAATAAATGTTGTTATTATTAAGTGTAAGAAAATGTATCAAAAGAGGTCAACAAAAATATTCTAATTTATTTAATCAGTAATGTCACATTTGATGTAATTAATGATTTTATCGCTGATGTCATGTATGATGTCACAAGTGATGTCATCAGTGATGCCACCTATGATGTCATCATTGCGGTCATACGCTGTGCAACTTGGGTGCATAGCTAAGGTAGACATGCTTGTTTATTCTCTCTTGTCACTCCGTCAATATCACCTGACACTTCTTCAGCCTCCGAAGACAGGTTCTTCGAAAGGTTCCTATCACTGATGAGAACCCCTCAAATGGGGGCCATCCTCTGGGATGCTATCAGGGCATGCTCCCTCTGGTCACTCCACCGCCGCCCATAGTCATTCTTCCTATGGCTCCAACGCCTCAGGCCCCAGTGCAGCCCCTGCTGCCCGTGCCGGCTCCTCCGACTCCGGCTCCAGTTCAGGCGGTCCCGCATCAGCCTCAACTGCAGCCACCGGCCCCAGTCTCCACACCGCAGCCCACGGCGCCCAGTACTCGACCCCCCCCCCCGCACTGGACCCTCCAGACACTCGAGTGGACACAGATGAGGAGGAGGACACACTGTCCTCCGCCATGGTCTTCCACGAACGCCTTGCAGGTTTGGCAGAATATTTGGGCCTTTCTCAGCCTGAGGTCAAACAGCCCGAGGAGGGGGTCTTGGCAGTAGTCCTCACCCTAAGACCCCCTACCAGAACGGGGATCCCGGTGCAGAAAGAAGTTGTTGCCCTAGCCAAGAAGAGGTGGCTCAAGCCACACTCAGCCCTAACTGTCAATCGGCGCCTCAACGCCAACTATAGGCAGATGGAGGGCATGGCCATCTGTCATTCTGGAAGTCCCCCTTTTTCTTTCCAGCAAACTACTAAAGGATGCTGTTCTCTGCTGATGTGAAGTCCCTCTTACCCACTTGACTATAATCATCCTCCATCAGGTTATCCCGCTGTTGTAGCATTAGGTCTGAGGTGTTATGCTTTTCATGTTCTTTGCCGACCCCATTATCTTTCTCACATGGTCACAGCATTTCCATTTATCATATTCAATACCCTTGTCAAGTAGGATCTGGTCGCTTGTTCGGCTGCTGATAGTTTGGTAGGTGTGCACCAGTTCCAGACATACGCTCCAGCCCCCACTGGTCGTCCCACCAGCAATAACTGTTTCAACCTCTTCCCGTTCACCCGCAGGGCCCAGCGCCGGCTGCAGGTGGCGGTTATGGCATAGTTGTCAGACTGCATGGTCCACCCATTACAGGTCACGCCACCACCAGGCCGGTTCCACTCTTTCAATGCACCGTACCTCGATTGATAGGTTGAGCGGGCTTCTGGCATCCATTGTCGGTTCTCATTCTTCCTTTCGGACTGCTTCACAGTAGATTCATGCTGTCTGTCTTGCACGGTAGCTTCACGCTGTTCATCTTGAACTCCTAGGGTGGCTTTGCTGTTCGACCGAGTGAGCCTTCTCTCAGCCTTTCTGCTGCCCTTTGTTCTCTGCTCATCGTTTCCCCTCTCGTGCTTTCTCTCTATAATCTCTCCACCTCGCTGTGTCGACGTCCTGTCGACCGTCAAGACTTTCTCTTCTATTCTTGTTTGATAGCTCTTCTTTCTTCTTTTGATACCGAGCTCGAGACCCTTCTCTCTTCTCCGGATATCGCTCACCTTTTTCTACTTTGCTGTTTGATATAAATAGTGGCGGCTGCTCTGGGGTTACATTAGTCTTATTGACCACAGCTGGTCGAACACGCTTCATGCCTGACGGCATTCTTAAGTTCTTCTTTGTTCCGGTGTTTATCGTATGAAGACTATCTGAAACTTTACACACTTTACAGCACACTTAATGATATGTAAAGGAGGTTTGGGATTGGGAGTAGCCATTACTCTATGGGTTTGGAATTTAAAGGGATCGTTTCCCAGACCTACGTCCGTATCCCCAGGAGGGGAGTTCCTCCCCATGAGGTACTCCTGCATGTTACCTCCCATGGGGGACTATAGGTTAGCGGCTGCACCTTCCTAGCCTCATGGAAAGGGTCTCCCCTCTGGGGAGAAGTGACGCCATCTGAAGGATCGTCAAATCCTCTTTCCCTTAACGTTTTGGCTTCCCCATCTGGATTGGAGTTTGTAGTTATATCTCCAACTCCTGTCAGGGAGATCTGTTCATTCGCCAGCTCTTCCTTCTTCTTTCAATACCAAGCTCAAAACCCTTCTTTTCTCTCTGAATATAGCTCACCTTGACCTTCTTTGCTGTTTGCTATAAATAGTGAGGCTGCCCTGGCGTAACGTCATTCCAATTGACCACAGCTTGTCGAACACTCTTCATGCTTGACCATAGCATTCTTACGTTCTTCTTCATCCCTGTATTCATTGTATCAAGACTACCTGACACTTTACCATAGCACTTGGTTTTGAAGTTTATGACACGTAAAGGAGGTTTGGGAGTTGTCATTAATTTATGGGTTTGGGATTTAAAGGGACCATTTCTCAGATCTACGTCCTTATCCTCAGTAGGGAAGTTCCTCCCCATGAAGTACTCTCGCATGTTACCTTTCTTAGGGGGACTATTGGTTAGCGGCTTCACCACCCTAGCGTCAAGGAAAGGGGCTCCCCTCTGGGGAGAAGTGATGTCATCTGAAGGATCATCACAGATTCCTGTTGGATTAATTGAAATTCCTGGAACAAAAGCATGGTCTGGGATTGTTTTTTCTCTCAGAACAATGGACCCTTGTGCTCTTTCAGGACATGCAGGGCTTATTTCCTCTGTCTTCCCCTTTCTCTCTTCATTCATATGCCATCTCCTTTCACTCCTCTCCAAAAATGCTAGGAGCTACTCTCCCTTTTCACTGCACAAACATTTCTGGGAAGATCTCTGTGGGATTCCGGGTGTTTGGGAGCTTTGAGAGCTATCCTAGCCCTTTCAAATAGATCAGTAATCTTTTTCTGAGAAGTTAATTTTACGATCGGTGTGCTGTTAAGCAAATCACATCATATAGGTTGTATGGACCATAATGGCCACTATTGGTATTACAGCTGGAACAAATAAGCAGAATGTGTCTGTTTTGTTTAATACAATCTTATTATTGGCATTCTTGTAATAAGAACGTGTAGCAACAGGTAATGTTCGTAGCAACTGTGACAAATACAATTGAAACAGCAGGTCTATAAACTAACTGTACATAAGGCAAGATGACTGGTAAGCTAAGTTGATGTATTTTCAACACTACTCAAGAGTAAGTCGTGCAGCATACATCCTTCTGGCAGTGTTTAGCTTTAAGGGCCTTACTGGGACAAAATGTGTGCCACTTAGAATGCAACTAGCGATGGAAAAAAAATGAATAGCTGTCATTTTCATTCACTAGCTCCTATTCTTATAATTAGCATGCCCAATTCAATTGCCCGTGAACACTTCAGCCCCTTCCTGCCTTACATCTAACGGTCCAACCTTATGTCTCGTACTGTATACGTATTTTAGCATAGAAAAGGCATGCCCTGAGCAGCATACCACCTGTCCGAGTTTGCCGATACTTCAATGGGGTCTGCCAGTGACCTTTACAGCCTCTGCACCAGATCGGCATCGCCCTGGAAAACCTGAGCATCACAGCAAGAGGGCGGCTATTGGGGAAACACGAAATAACAGTATGACAGAATGGCAACAGACAGCAAGCCACACACTACCTACTGTGATATACCTGTGCAGCAAAAACAGGATGAGCCAAGGAATAAAAACGGGGAAGGAAAGACCAGGAATAATCACTATATTGCCAGCCTACACATGTCGCTACTTGCGCGCCTCCACGGTTGTCTCAGCCAGTAATGCCTGCTCAGTTAACATGAAAGATTCTGCTACGTCAAATTGAAAGAATAACTTAAACTCTCACTTCTTTGATATCATCCCTAAACACCACCCTTTTCAATTTCTATTTTTGTCTCCCCCCATGATTAGAGGCATTCAAACCTAGGATATTCCTTGATCTTCTCCCTTTTTCAGACCTTTATTACAAGATTTGTAAGCAGAGATGTACCATTCTATGAGATGGCTGATTCTTTGGGAACAGGCACAGCAAAGTTGACCAGACTGTGGTCCAAGATAGGCATGGAATCTGTTTCTGTTTTCTAGATAATAGAATCCCAGGAGGTACTCACCAACCAATAGTCTGCACAGGACACCTTGTGGGCTATAAAAGTAAAACTTGATCCACAACGTGATAAATTGAAGGTTTGAAAGGATCACAACCACTGGAATTACTATGGACAACCTTGCATACCATTGATTATTAGCCTGTCTGCATCATTACTAAAGGTTACCAGTCATATGCATATCATTCTTGTTTCTATTACAAATGAGAGCAGTCCACTCCAAACTCCTAGACAGCGCATGTTCTGCATGTGACGCAAGCAACCACCATATGTGTTTCTGCCTTGAAAAACCTAATCAGTGTTCAGATCACTTTTCTATGTTATGTTATGTGATTGGGGTGTGTACCACTTGGCACTTTCAATTTCATGGTCACCAGGTGCTCTTGTGCATCTGACAGAGAAAAAAGGTGCAAGGAGGTGGTTAGGGAATTAGGGGGAAGAGAGAATGATGTGTGCTCAACTGTTGGTGCGGTTAGAGCCAGGGATAACTGGCATATGTGAGTTCACCAGGTGATTTTTGTAGTCTTTCCACTGAGTCTATGTTTGCAGATTGTATTTATGTTATTGTTTGCTTGTTAGGTGCTTATTCAATAAGAAAGTATTGTTTCAAAGCGCCCACATGACAGGGAAGGAGCAGCAGTGGGAAAAACATTAAAAAAAACTATATTTAAGAGCAGAGAGTAGAAAAAAGGTAGAAGGGACAAACCTACTATGCATAAAGGGGGTAAGTGCTGGGGAGTCCGAGCTCATGGGTGAGCCACAGATTGAGTGCTACATGGACTGGGGCTGCGGGAGGTGTAAGTGCGAACCTCCAGGGCAGAGGGTGTGCAGATGCAAATGCTGTGGATAGAGAGGAGCTGGGTAGAATTGGTGTGGGAGGTCAGGGCCCGAGGATGCATAAAGGCCCAGGACACCAATCGCAGCAACAGTGGGATTAGCAGAGGAGAAAAGAAGGAAAGGAGGAGAAAGAGGAAAGTCTTAAGGAGCTTCCGGAATTTGAGAAGATCCTGCTCAAGGCACAGAGCGAGGGGGGGCTATTCCATAGGAGGGAGCCTTCTGAGGAAAGTGAACGACCACCTAATCTCTGTTTAGCAAAATGCTTTACACACAGAGAGTTGGTGCCAGTGGAACGTAGTGGTCTAGAGGGAAAGTATTTGGTGTGATAAAGTTGAAGATAGTGTGGTCCCCGGGTCCAGACAGCCTTGTTGATGATGCAGAGGGATTTTATTTTAATCCGTGCAGCAACCGGGAGCCAGTGAGACTTTTTAGTGCATGAGGGTGACCTGAGAGGGCAGGTTGTTCTGTGCATTGTGTGTGGGTTTTAATGTTTTTTGTTTGGAGAGGTGTAGAGTTTTGACTAAGTTTCGATTGTCTGAGGTATTTGTTTTAGCCATAGCTTGTGTTTGTGAGCTTGTGTTCAATGAGGTGTTTGAGAAGTGAGGTTGTCAGTCAGTCAGTTGGTTTCTTTGGACAGATCTGCTAGACTACAGTTTTGTTGGCTTGTTTTACTTTTTCTTGTATATGTGTTTCTGGTCGTATTTTTGCTCCGTTTCTTAATCCTGCCATCTCTGTGGTGGCTATGGTGGCTCGGGAGGAAGACAAAAATGTGCTAGCCTTGGGAAACTACTGCTGTTTGGTGATGGTCCTGTATTTCCGAAGGTTCATTTTGTTGTTCCTTGGTCCTTGTGTCCATTTTGATGTGTCATTTGTTGAAAAGGTGTCAGGTCGTGCAATGGTGACAGCATTATAGCTGTCTATTATAGTCTGTTTACTGTTTTAGGGTTTTGCATACGTCTCTGTTCTGGTGTTGAACAGCCAGGATTTTTCCAAAATGCCAGATGTTTTTCTGTTGTCTGGATTTCTTTTGGGATTGAGCTCGACAATTTTGCAATGAGGATAGAGGGGGCAGTACCTCCATACTTCTTTTTCTGATAGTGCCTTGATTCTGTATATATGTCACTGCTTGATCTTAATGTCCTTGGTAGGTGGTAGGGGGCAATTCTTGATTAGAGGAATTCAGCTGCCTGCCAATGCAGTACTCTGTGAATGATGCAGAGCGCTCTGATGTGGATTCTTTTGTTCGTTGGTATCCAGTGTAGGCTTCTCATGGCCAGTGGGATGTGTTCCCTCCTGTTCATTCTTAGTAGAAGTCTTGCTGCCGTGTTTTGGGTGTGCATTAGATGCACATTCCTAGGTATTGGATGTTTGCATAGTCTTTTCCTGACAATCTCAGTGAGATTATGGTGAGGTTCTGTGTGGGAAGTTTAGGCATGGAAAGATGCATTTGACTGAGTGTAGGTGGTAGAATTATTTTCATAGTATTGCATTGACCTGTGGTTCTAGTGTAAGTCCTCTGTCCATGAGAATACCCAGATGTATTTTTTTGTTAAATAAGTTTTATTAGATATTTGTATGGTACAATGACAAAGTGTTACAGTCAACAGTTGAAAAGATGTTAGAATATATCATAACAAATAATACTGGATAAATACTTAAAGTGTAAACAGCTCAAAAAGAGTCAAAGTAGCATATCAAATTTACAGCAAGCATAATACATTAAATTGATACTGTCATGTTCAGTATAGAAATATTCAGCTGATAAATAGGTTAACATGGATTATATAAACATGAAGTCAAACAAAGGGAAACAAAAGATACATTAGATAGAATCCAGTGAAGGGGCATTAAGGTATTCAATGTGAGGATTCCATTTTTGATTATAATTGCGAACATACATAAGTACCCCAGGCAGCATAAGATAAATGCTTCAGACATTTCCAACTGGAAGATATAAGATAAAAGCGAATAGTAACAAATAAATTAAATAAATTAGAAGAAAGAGTAGCCAAATCAGGATTACCATATGAGCCAATAAATAAGTTATCACGATTGAGCTGAGCAGTATAATGAAACATTGTTTGCAATGTTACCCATATCCTCTCCCAAAAAGTGAATGCAAATTCACACTGAAAAATGCAGTGCTTAACATCAGTATTAGATTCTTTACATGACCAACAAGAATTTAGCAAATAAGGACCCAATCTTGCAAAACATTTCGGGATGAGATACACTTTATTCAAAAGAAAAAAAGTCAGTTTGGGTGAGATTAGAATTTTTAAAAATGTGTAGTACAACATTTTCCCAAATATCAGAAGTGTATCGACAAGCAAGATCATTGAACCACCCATTGGTATCAGAGTACTCAGTCTGAGAAGAGTTAATATTGGAAATCAAGAGTTTATAAAAACAAAGCAGATTTCGTGGAAACTCTCTCCAGTTGTTTCTTTACATGGGGTTAATTGTGAAAGATTCGGCAAGTAGAAATTCATAATTTTAGCAGTATCATTATACAAGGCAAAGTCCGAATGATCAAGTTTAAAGATATACGCTAATATATGAAAGGAAATTAAACTATTGTAGTGCAGTGCATGATAAATACATGAAATCCCCTTTTTTTACTATCTGTGAATGAGTTAAATGTCCACTTTAAATGGCAAATTCTTAATAGACCATAAGTGTCATGAGTAGATCTTGGGTTGCCTCCATTTTGTCTTCCAAGATGGAGGATAGAAGTACTTTTGACAGCCTAGTTGTGCTGACTCCAGTAGAAACTGAAGCTCCACCCCCGTTGCCAGGAAAGTATTATCAGTCGGCAAGGACAATACACGAGTGCGCTGCTACTCTTACCTTTCAAAGCTCTGGAAATCTTTTCATGACACACTCCGATCCCTGGATCTTTGCTAGCGTTCTGGGTACTTCCAGCAAAGACACGTACACGGCTTTACCTGCTCCGAGGGTTCCTCCTGGTCACAACCGCATTCGTTTATCACTCCTAAACAGAGGTCTCTGCAACATTGTATTTCACATGGCTCCAGCGACCTTTTCTGCCGAATGTACACCGTGATATTCTGCATTTTAGGGCAGCCCCCGAAATCAATCTCTAAGAGCCCTGGGAGGATTACCTGATTTCTTGGAAGAGAAGCGCCTCGATCTTTGATAACTTCTTAATGAAAAGTATAAAGAGAAAGACCGGCAAGCAGCCTTGATGACTCCAGACAAGACCAACCCCAGCCTGTAGAACTGTGTGGGAACCAAATCACAGACCCAGCGCTTACCAGACAGCCAAAGACAAGCGACTCTCAACATCCACAGGATTTCCTTCCCCAAGGGGTTTCCCTGCTGTTCTCTTTTCCATCTAGCCTTTGAATCTGACAGAGGGAAAAGAGAGCACTACATGAACTTATCATTATCTTCTTACTACCTTCTCACCGGATCAGGTTAGTGGAAAATGTCTTTGTGGTGTGGAATTATGGCTTAATGAAAAAGGATTGAGAAAGTTTATTACAGATAGCAACACACGTTGATTGACCTAGTTCACCCTAAGACATAGCCCAACAATGGATCCAGCTCAGCAGCAACAACTATTTGCTGCAGTTCAGTCTTTGAAAGCTGAACTCCAAACCTTTAAACGGGAGAATGCTTTATTAAGGCAACACATGGTTAGATCCCCCAGTTGTTCTGAATTTCTACCTGGTACTTTACCAGGAGGAAGGTATGATGGAAAACCACATAAATTAAAAGAATTCCTGGAGGCATGCACAGTGCAGTTTGCATTTAAGGAAGCTTTCTTTCATAGTGATAGAGGTAAGGTTGGGCACATGATAGCTCATCTTACCGGTCCAGCATTGGCATGTGCGACACCTTTAGTCACCACCAACAACCCTATTCTAGATTCTTAGCAACACTTTGTGAATAGCCTGAAGACTGTTTGGCAAGAAATCAGTCTCAGCACAGGAACAATTACTTGATTTCAGGCAGGGTCCTCAAGAATTGTCAATTTACATCATAAGGTTTAAACAACTGGCTGCAGGCACTGCCTGGGCAGATGATGCCCTAGTAACTTTATTCCGGCAAGGTCTAAATGACAAACTTAAGGACGAGATTTCTCGAATTCCACGTCCTGCTAATTTAGCTGAAATGATCACTATGGTCATGCAAATGGATTACAGACTTCAAGAAAGACATCAGGATAAACACAAACATTGTGAATTTTGTATTCCCTTTGACTCTACCCGTTACTGCTCCTAAATCTCTTTCAACCGAAGAACCCATGCAAGTCGGATCTGCCCGAGGTCCGTTGTCCCTTGAAGAACGCAATCGGCGCTGCAACCTATGTCTGTGCATGTATTGCGACTCAAAAGATCAATTGGTGCAGAATTGTCCAATTATACCCCAAGAAGACAGGGAAACGCTCAAACCCGACCATCCGAGGAACCACGGTTAGGGAATCGGTGAGTGGTTCCTCAAACACTTTTTCTTCATCACTGGTCACTGAGGAATCTGAATTTCCAATGGTGGTAGAGATGGTAACGTTTACATGGAATTCTGTCAAGTCTATTCAAGTTACTGCCTTGATAGATAGTGGTGCAGCAGGACATTTCATAGATGAACTCTGGGCAGCAAATCATGGAGTACCACGTTCTTCCAAAACTGTTGCCATTCCGGTGGAATCCATTAACGGAAGTCCATTAATCTCTGGGCCAATTCGAGAACAGACAGCACCTCTTCAGATGAATATCATATCCCATGAGGAGACACTTATACTGGATATTATCCATACCGCTCATTACCCGGTTATTCTCAGGTTACCATGGCTACGGGTCCACAATCCCTTTTAGAAACTGGTCTGTGGGTACTTTTTTCTTAGGATCCGATTATTGTTTAGAACACTGTCTCTCTAGTGGGGCTATGAGGTTCCACTCTACATCCATGCTTGCCGGACATGAACCAAAGGCCACCGTTCTGAATCAAATACAAGAAATCACAGACTCTTATCAAGGGTTTCAAGGAGTCTTTTCTAACACAGAATATGCAGACCTTCCTCCACACAGGGGCGATTGTGCTCTTAATTGGTACCTGATCAACCCATACCATTTGGCGTATGTGTGTCCTGTCAGCACGAGAGAAGGAAGTCCTGAAAGAATATCTTCAAAGGAATCCACATAATGGTCTGATTACAGAATCCACTTCTCCCGCAGGAGCATCCTTATTTTTTATTCCAAAAAAAGGTACCACTGAACTCAGACCATGTATAGACTTTCGAGGATTAAACAAGATTACTATCCCAGACAGGTACCCCATGCCATTAATCCCCGGCATCTTGGAAGCAGTCAAAGGAGCAAAGATCTTTACGAAGCTAGACTTACGAGGGGCTTATAATCTCATTCGAATTAAATCAGGCGATGAATGGAAGACAGCATTTCGCACTCTTATTTTTATTTATTTTTTACATTTGTATAGCGCACTGCAGCCCAAAGGCATTGAGGCGCTTGTTACAAGAAGGTGTACGTAAACAAGATTGCATAGGAGGCAGTGGTTACCTAGTTACAGCATATTGGCAGGTTACAGACAAGTAGCAGTTTAGACAAATAGCGTTGTTTTGATGGCTTTGTGGAATAAGTGGGAGTCAATTCCAGTGGGTAGCTGCAATAGTGGGGAAGCTGGAGCCGCCTGCGCATACTCTGCGTGTTATGGGTTTGGTGATCATGTTGGTATAGGCAAGTCTGGATGGCCTTGCGGAGGTGGGCATGGTAACCTGCTGAGCCAAGTATGGGGGGGCCAGATCATGGAGGCATTTGTGTGTGAGGGAAAGGATTTTGAATATGATTCTTTGCTTTACGGGAAGCCAGTGGACTTGTCTCCTCAGGTCTGAAATGTGGTCCCTTCTGGGGAATCCTGTAGCGGCCCTAAGGGCATTGTTCTGGACAAGTTGTAGTTTAGCAATGTTTTTACCTGAAGTCCCTCCAAGGAGAGCATTACAGTAGTCAATCCTCGAGCCGATAATAGCCCTGGCAATGGTGAGGCAGTTCTGTGTAGTTAAGTACGGTCTTCCTGCATCAAGCAGTTAAGCGTAATAGGTGGATGATGAAGCAATGGCGTTGACCTGTCTGTTCATGTTGAGATTAGAGTCTAAGTAGACTCCCAGGGTTTTAACTGTGTGGGACACTGCTATGGGTATATTGTCGATGATGAATGAGCAGTATTTATTGTCAAGGTTACCCAGGATGGCGGGTGAGCCGATCAGCAGAAGCTCTGTTTTATCGCTGTTGAGACAGAGCCAGTTTTCTGCCATCCAAGCTTGGATGGTGCTATAGATGGAATTAAGTGTGGCCTTGTCTGCTTCGTAGTCGCCCGTGAGTGGAATGAGCAACTGGGCATCATCAGCATAATTGGTGTATGAGATGCTCAGTGAGTCAAGAAGGTTGAAGAGTGGTCTTGTGAAGAGGTTATAGAGTGTGGGCGCGATGCAGGATCCCTGCGGCAGTTCGCAAGTGATGTGACTTGGTGAGGAACAAGCGGAGTCAGAGAATATTTTCATGGCTCTTTCCTGCAGAAAGGAGGTAATCCATTCACAGGCTTTGGGAGAGAAATTGGCTGCAATGGAAAGGTGGTTGCATAGGGTATTATGGTCCACAAGGTCAAAGGCGGCCGATAAATCTAGGAGCTGCAGGAGCGCTGGTTTGCCGGCGTCTCTAATGTCATCCATCTGATTTTTTAGGTCGAGAAGGGTAGTTTTGGTCCCGTGTCGTGGTCTGAAGCCAGACTGCTGAAGGCCAAGAAGGTGGTGGTCCTCTATGAATTTTTGGACCTGCAGGTAAGCTGCTTTGTCCAGAATTTTAAGCAAGAAGGGGACGGTAGTGATGGGTCTGTAGATCCCTGGTGCCGATGGGTTAAGAGAAGGTTTTTTGAGGAGTGGTCGGGATCAGGCCAGACTGGAAAGAGGCATTTATGAAAGCTGTCAAAAATGGGGCGAGAGTTGAGCCACAGTCTTTGATGAGCTGAGCAGGGCATATGTCGCCCTTGCAGTTGGAGGGTTTGATGGTTTTAGAAGAGAGATGACTTCAGACTCGGTCATGTCCTTAAAGTTGAATAAAGGGGCGGTGTTGGCTTTAAGGTGCCTCTCCTGGTTGTCGTTCTGTGAAGCAATAAGGTGAGAAAGAGCCTTTTGGTGGGCCAGGATTTTAGTTTGCAGGGTATTAAGTTTGTTGAGCATGGCTGATTGGATCTTATTACACCAGTTTTCATCCTTCAGAATGGTTGGTGGGGGGGTGGACGGGTATTCTAGCTCCCTGAAGATGGCGCAAATTTCCTTT
Organism: Ambystoma mexicanum; assembly: GCF_040938575.1. NCBI lineage: Eukaryota > Metazoa > Chordata > Amphibia > Caudata > Ambystomatidae > Ambystoma > Ambystoma mexicanum. Next base: position 154,375,887 of record NC_090941.1, on the reverse strand, counting down.
TGTATCTGATTTCGCATTGGCTACCCTAGTGTTGAAGGAATTGGCCTTGGCGGTGATTATTCCTGATTTGTACTCTTTAGAGATAGCTTTGAAGCGTAGTTTGGTTGAGTTATTGGGTTTTGCTTTCCAGGCTGCGAGGGCGGTTTGTTTTTTTGCGCGCAGCTGCAGGAGTTCCTGTGAGAACCAGGCATTAGTGTGCTTGTTTTTTTTAGCTTTCCTGAGGGTGAGGGGGGCGATAGTCTCACTTGCTTTGGTGATCGTGGACTTAAATGCTTCAGCTAGAATTTCAGGGTTGGTTGAGAAAGGGGCCTGAAGGGCGGGAACTTTGAGGAGGGGAGTGATCCTTTCCACAATGAGTTGGCCTGAACTTCTGGTGAAACCTTGGGGGAGGGGGATGGAGGGGTTAGGGGGTTCTTCCGAGATGTCAAAGTCAAATTGGATGTAATGGTGGTCAGACCATGGGATGGGAGAGTTTTCAGTAATAGTTACTGGGCAATTGAGGTGTGTGACCCAATCCAGTGATCGTCCTTTGAGATGAGTGGGATTGGAGATGGCCTGGGTGAATCCTAGGGTAGATAGCGCTTTGTCCAGGGTAGCTGCATGGGTGTCAGCGAAATCATGGAGGCCTAGGTTAAGGTCTCCTGTGAGTAAGACTTTGGACGTGTTTTTAAGGTTGTCTGATAGTGAGTGGAGGAGGGCATCATGGAAATCCGAAACTGGGCCCGGTGGTTGGTAGACAATGTGGAGGGCCAGAGTTACGTTAGGTGAGAGGTTGATTTTGAGTGAGAGGAGGTCGCAGCTGTTACCAAGGTTACCTTCCACTCCTCACGCATAGGCATTCTTTGGCAATAAGCGCTACTCCACCACCCCTAGTGAGGGGTCGGTCTTGCCTGTAGATGGTGCAACCGTCAGGGATGTCAAGGGTGAGGGCTGGGCCTGAAGTTTCGTTCAGCCAGGTTTTGGTGATCATGAGGAGATCTAGTTTATTCTGTAGAATGAGGTCATGGATGTCTGGTGCCTGTGCTAGGACAGAGCGTGCATTGACCAGACCACATTTGAGCAAGGTGGTCATTGGGGGTGTGTGATGTGCTTTGCAGGCAGAGTTGGGTCTTTGGGATGGTTGTGGGGTGACATGGGCGGTGTGGGCCGCAGGGCTGGTAGCAAGGAGTGTAGTAGTGGCAATGGGTGCATCAGGCACCAGTTTACATGCAGGCATAGAATTGGCAATGGGTGCATCAGGCACCAGTTTACAAGCAGGCATAGAATTGGCAATGGGTGCATCAGGCACCAGTTTACATGCAGGCATAGAATTGGCAATGGGTGCATGGGACATGAGCTTTGTGGGGTGTGCAGGAGTATCTGGCATTTGCGTAATACCAATGCTGGTGTGAGGATCAGCGAGGGTAGCAACTTTTGGCAGTGACAGTATACCAACAGTTATAGGCAGCAAAAGTGTAGGGTTCTTTTCTGGAAGTCCAGTGGATGATGTTGATTGTACCTGCCCAGGGTAGCATCTGAGAACTGTGTCCTGTGTTGATCTTTGTGCGCGGGACATCATCGCGGTTGTAGGGTAGGGTTTGTCTCGGAGTGTCACGGTTGGATTGTTAGGGGGACCTCGAGAGGGGCCAGGACATGCTGGAGGCGCGGCATGCAGTGCGCCGAGGTAGGCAAAGGGGTGGTGCATGGTGTAGACCTTCATGCGGCTAATGGGGCAACGGGCGGTACTGGAGGTTTTTGCGCCCACCCTTGCGTTACGTACGTGAGTGGAGGGCGCATGTGTGAGGGGGGGTGGTGGAGCGGTGCGCGATCGCAGCCGCAAGTTCCTGAGGAATGTTGGGGGTGGGAGTATGCGGCGCGTGGCACAAATGGGTACATTAAGGCTCCTGAGTGCAGCCTTACCTGTAGTGGGATTGCTTGCGGCATCGACCAGCGTCGGAGAGCAGCAGAGCAGCTGAGAGTGGAGAAGGCCTTTTCCTCCGGCCTTCTCCGCACGGTTTCGCCTGGCGGTGCACTCCCTCTCCCTTTAAGGCAGGAGGGGAGGCGCTGGCATGGCGGATGGGCCAATCCTGGCCTGTTGGGTGAAATGCAGGGCTTCCTGCTCCAGCAGTAGCATTGCTGGTGTCCATGGCGACCGGAGCGGCCATTTTGTTGCATGCTTGGTCCTCGAGGAGCAGGGAGGGCTGGTATGCTCAATTGGAGCTCAAAGAGCCTTTGACCCTCTTAAAACAAGATTTACCACGGGTCCAATACTCCTGTCACCAGATCAGAGCAAGAAGTTTATCGTGGAATCAGATGCTTCCCACCATGCTTTAGGAGCTGTTCTTCTCCAAGAAAATGAACAAGGGGTGGAATGTCCGGTGGCATATCTGTCCAAGACTTTCTCACCTTCAGAACTAAATTATACCGTCCTGGAAAAGGAATTATTTGCTATTAAGCGACCCTTTGAAGAATGGAGACATCTGCTCTTGGGGGCCTTCCATGCCGTGGAGGTTCGCACAAACCATCATAATCTCCGGGCCTTACAATATGAACAAACCAGAAATAGTAGGCAAGTTTGGTGAGCTCATTTCTTTTCCCCTATAAAATGATCTTTACATTCATCCCAGGAAGGGTGAATCTCAAAGCTGATGCTTTATCAAGAAAGGATTCAGTTTTACTCACCACAACATAAAACGTTTGGGGCGTTGGTAAGACTACCTCGATGAAAGGAGTGGTATACAGAGTGGATTAGGATTCAGCCTCCAGGACTCCAGTTCCCCTGAATTCTAAGATTCATGCTTCCTCCAATTGAGGGACTCTTAACTCTGTTGTTTATAAGTAAAACAAGCAGAGGTGTCTATTGTACAAAAGAGCGGGGAAAATACGCACCGCAAAAACCAACGCTGTAAAGGAATCACAGAAATGATTAAAATTGGTACAATAGAGAAGGATGACAAAACAGACAACAAAAGATTAGGAATACCTAGGGCAAGGTTTGTTCAATGCTGAATATGGTATAGATTCTAAACCTACAAAGAAATAAACACCAAAGCCATGAGCCAGCTGCCCAACCCAAATAAGACCCTACTATTTTCAATAAGCAACTAGACTGACCTGGGTAAGGGTTCTGAGCTCCTAACGTGTAATAGTTGAAAGGAAATGACAACGGAAGGAGAAAATAATAAACAGCGTAGTTAGTACGGGATGAGTATACCCAGGCGGCACGAGGGACGCAATAGGTAGACTGGAGAGCATTCAAAGAATTCACTTAGGAGGATCTCTCAGCAGGTCCAAAGAGTACCAAAATAGTAATGACCCAAAAATCCCAGTTCAAGTACGAAATGGCATTTGTTGTAGGTCGGATATATGAAGGCAGTGCAGGATTATCCACAGAGATGTAAACGTTGCAACAAAGACACAACACCCGCAATGAACAGTACTCACTTTCCAGGTGGGAATAAGTCTTCTGTTCTGTCATATGCGTGATGTTCACATAACACACGGCACTCTGGAAGGCAGGGAGGCACCAGCGCGTGTAAACAATCCAAAAAGCGTTCTGAGCCGGGCACCAGGAGATCCTTAACAGCAGACAAGGGAAGTGGCAACAGCAGTCCAAGAGTTCCGGGTTCGGCAACGGAGTAACAATCAAAACCAAATGGAGAAACACAGAGGCAATCCAAATAGACGTAAGCAGGGTTCAGGAGCCAGGAAATCAATAGAACTTTCGGAGAGTAATCCGAACAGTAGGAGGTATTCAAAACAGGAACAGTGGGAGTAACGCCACGATTAGCAGCAACAGGCACCCGGGAGAAGCCTGGTTTAAACTGCAGGTGGGCGGGGCTTCTTTGCACGTATTCAACACGCGGAACACATCAGATGACACGACCGTTGCTGCCGAACAAGCAATCTCCATGGCAACCTGTAACTATGCCAGAGGGAAGCCCAGGAAAGCTTCTTTCCATGCAAATCTGATGTAAAATATATAGGAACGGGAGGAGACCGCTGCCGACATGTAACATTCAGTCAGACAGTCACAGTTTAGAACGCAACCCATCTTTCCTAAAGCCCGATTTGTTCATGAGGTATCCAGTTTTCTACAATCGGTGTCTAAAGCTACATTGAAACTATGAAAAGATGATGCTCAAGGCTTTCAGGCTCTGGGTCTGACCCTCATCGAAGGTTGTGGATATTTGAGACGCAAGTTATTCATTCCTACCCCAGAACTTCAAAAGATGTTTATGTTACTGTGTCATGATTCCAAAATGGCAAGTCATCAGGGAATTTCAAATACAATTGAATTAGTCCAAAGACATTTCTGGTGGCTGAGGCTTTCAACAGATGTGCAGGAATATGTATCTGCCAGTGACATCTGTTTACAGACAAAAACTCCACGTCATGCCCCATTGGGACTACTTTAAAAAAATGCCGGTCCCGGATCACCCATGGTAAATGATAGCTATGCATTTTATCGTAGATCTGCCGATCTCGGAAGCTAGTAACTCCAGCCAGTTTGGCAATGCAAAGCGTGCAGCTGCAGTTCCCATCTGTGCCAACAGGCACTGTGCCACTGCCCTTAAAACACAGACAAAAAGAGGTAAGTGTCTGTATTTTAACAGGCTTTTCTGGCTCCTAGAGCCATTTCAGATGTTGTAGATAGTTCTGCCACACATTTCCACATTCTTGGTTTACCCGTGCCACCCCTTCTTCTGAGAATTCCTCATTCCTTCAGCTCTGTAACTCTTCACCCATTGCTCCCATCACTTATTGGTAATAACAGTCCCTTTTAATCTCAATTGGACTCTTTGCGTACACCGAACATTCTTCTGCACTTAACAATCTGTAGCTGAAATTTTCGTCAACAGGTAAAATTAATGCTATGACTAAAAAGCCCTCAAACCCTGCACAAAGTTAGAAGCACTAGATACAGTGAGCCTCATTACAACTGAGGCGGAACGGGTTAACGGGCTCCGCTAAAGGAGGTGGACCCGTTAAACCCGTTCCACCTCATTACAAGCTCCCCTCGCGGGACCCGGTAAGGAACGCCTGGTCAAACCAGGCGTCCTTACCGGGTCCTGCAAGGGGAAGAGGAGCAAACAACGGGCCGCTCGTAATCGGCCCGTTGTTTATCCCTCTCCCATTCCCATTGAGCCCTGTGGGGGCTCAAATGGGAATGGGGAAGGTCCGGGCCCGGGTTCCTGGAGGGAGGAATTACCGGGCCCTCCGAACTCGGAATGGCCCAGTAATGCCCCATTCAGGGAACCGGGACCCGATTTTGGCAGCAGCCATGCTGCCAATAGCAGCATGGCTGTTGCCAAAGTTCTAATGAGGCCCAGTGTCTGCCAACTCTATTTAATTCAGGATAAACCGCCTCAGGACACCAGAAGCATGGGGAATGGGAGAGCAGGAAGTAGCAAAGTACTACAGATCTTTCTCTCCCATCCCTGCTCATGTGTCTGTACCATACATTATCTGCTGCAAAACCATGTGCATCTACTATTGGGTCCACATTTTCATTACCCTCATTATTCAGGAAATCAACATCAATATTAATTTTTGGCTTAATAATATATCCTCAAATTTATGAGACTGGATACATTTAAACCATTCCACATTGTTTGCCATTTCTTAACATGATGACAAAAGAAACACAAAACACATATACACAATTGTTATGATATACATTATAAATTCAAAGTTTTCTTCTTCTTCCTCTTAAAACAAAGAGATTCAGTTCCTGGATTTTTATCCACACCCTCCTTTTCCACTGGAGTTAACTATAAATCCCTAGGGCATATTTGACTTTGAGCCGGCTCCTGTGCCAGTGGAGGGGTTCTGTTATCCCTTCATTTGTTGCTGGTGTAAATCCAGCTCTCGTTGTCCTCCACCTTCACAGCAGTTAGAGTCGCAAAAATCACACGGTGCGGAACATGGAAACGCCACTCATTCCAGCGACGTACAAAGGTCTGGACATAAATCTAGTCCCCGGGGAGCAAGATGGCTGGTGCACATCGTCAGATTCTTTTTTCTTCGTCCTGTAGACTGTTGATGAGAAGACAAAACCTGTGAAGCTATAATTCTGACATTTTTGGTTAAAGCCCTACGTTACTCCCGAAACTCCTCACCCAGGATGTCTGCAGTTTTATGTGCATTTGATGCTGTGCGTTCAGGTGAGAGAAATGTGTGTAATCTACGCTCCATCATGATCTCATGAGGACTGAGGTGGTGGTCTTTCCCTGGCTGATTTCTCAAATGTAACAACACCAAAGGCAGGCAGTGCAACTATTGTTTTCTTAAATCATTGCACATCTTGTCCAGACGGACCTTAAGGACCCAGTTTAACCTTTCCACGATCCTGTTGGCCTGCGTGTGGTACACTGAACATAACCTGTGCCTGATTCCCAAGAGCGAAGTATTTTCGAAGAACACGGCATTAAAAAAGTGGGTTCCATTGTCAGACTTCAAAACCTCACAAATTCCCCACTAGGGAAATACCTCCCTCAGCAGATTTTCTTGCTGCAGACTTAGCAGCAGGGTGTATGCAGGGACCAACCTCAAGCCACTGGACAAACTATCACTATTTATTTTATACATTTGTTTTATTAATTTTACAATGTTGTTACATTAGCAATTCATAATCTTCCAACAGGTACAATATCACAGCTTCTTCTCAGATGAATATATGACAGTAACAAAATCCCATTTAGAATATCTGTGTACTTGCCAAAAACTCAAACATAAAAAACACAATAAACCAAAATAGTTAACAAAGAGCTCAACTGGACTTTTCTACCAGCAGATCACTGAACTAGGATAAGGGTTCATGGAATAAGTATTCATGGGGCTGTCCCCTCAAGCACCCTGTTGCTGGGCCATCTCAAAGCCACTGTGGGCCTGTCTTTTCCATACTGCAACCCATAACATGTTATACTTCACGCTCAAGGTGGTTTGTCATCTGAGGGTGGGAACATTAGTACATTCAGGCTTTTCCACGCATCAAACGCGTCTGATTGTTCACCTTCTCCACCCTGTGTAGCCCCAGCCCACGCCTTTGTCTCTGCAAGATACCAGCGCTCAAATTCTCTATACCACTGGTTGTATTGGGGGCCCTGTTTACTTTTCTATGACATTGCAAGTCGCCTCTTTGCTAAGACTCACGCCAGATCCATGAACTTAATTACATGCCTATATTTGTTGGGTCTAGGATACATTCCCAAAAGACACTCCATTAAGTTCCATTCAAACATAGTAATGCCAATTCTCCTACATGCCTGCTCTATGCAAAGCCAAAATATCTGCACCTGAGTGCATTTCCAAAGCATATGTATCAGGTTTGCCATATCAGCATTACACCAGGGACAGTCAGAGACCACTTCTTTGTTAAATTTGGCCACTCTACTTGAAGCCATAAATGTCTGCTGCAATATATTGAGTTGGACCAGGCGAACCGAGCGTTTCTTAATTCTTAATAATCAAAATCAAAGCCTGCTCCCATTGAGTTTCTGTAAACTGTGTCCCCACATCAGTTTCCAATTTACCTTTCAGCCTCTCATGTGTTTTATCTGCCCTTCCCAGGAGACATTCATAAATGTGTGTTGTCGGCTGCAGCCATCTTCTAGATCATATAACAGAGATAAAAGCACTTCCTCTACATGTTCAGTAGGCCATCCCTCCCACTTTTGCTTGGCCACCTTCCGTATTTTTATGTATTGTAGGAATTGTCCCCCCGGTAGTCCATCATGATGCATCAAATAATCCAGCTCTCTGAATTCCCTGTTCCCAAACATATCTCCCCAGGTGTATATGCCATACATTTCCCAAATTCTGGCTGCCCCTAGTTCTGCCAGACTTCTGCAGGTATCTGCTATTATACGGACATTTCGTGAATAAGGGTGTTCCTAATGAACTATCTTCAGTGCCCTGGCCCAGATCTGTCTGCCTAATCCCACTATCAAGCATTTGGAGCCCATGCAAGAGCAAGGGACCCATAACATTTCCCTAAGCCTAGCAGGTTTCACTATGTCTGCAGGAGACCACTTTCAGCAGTTACCCTATCCCCTATTCACATAGTCACATACCATAATTGTGCTGCCAGATAATACAGTTCCATGTTTTGGGAGCTGCCCCTTAGTATGGTAAATATAGCATCTTAAGTGCAATACTGCTGAGGGTTCCTCCCCATAGAAACCCCCTAATCATAGCTTTGAGATCTCTGAAGAACCGTGGCTGTACGTAGTAGTGCACATTCACAAATGCGTACAACAGCCTCGGCAGAATAATCATTTTGGTAATGGAGAGCCTACCCATAAGTGAGAGTGGCAAACGGGACCAAAATCTCATGGACCTTTTAATCCCATCTGTTATCCTGACAGTGTTATATCTGTGTGTCTTGTGCCTTATGTGCAATTTGGACCCCTAAAAATGTAAACGTTGTTGTTTCCCACTTCAGCCCAAGGTCTGGTAAATCCGCCATAGCTTCCCACCTGAGTCCCGCCAGAGGGAATAGGCACACCTTCTACCTACTAAATGTGATCCCGGACAGCTTTGCAAACTCTTCCAGAACATCTAACATAATGGGAAGATTGTGAGTCGGTTAACATAGGTATAATAAAGCATCATCCGCATATAGCAATACAAGATGTCTTGTGCCTCCCACGTCTACTCCAGCTTCCAAGTACTCTTATCTCAGGTACACCGCCAGGGGTTCCAATGCCAGTATATATAGCATCAGTAATAGCGGGCACCGCTGGTGAGTTCCCCTCTGGATGTTCCATACCTCTGATACACTTCCCAGATTTTGGTGGTTTGGTGTACAGTATTTTAACCCAGCAAATGACTGCCCCTCAAATCCGAAACCCCTAAGCGCCACATACATCCACTCACAGAACACCAAATGAAGAGCCTTGATGGCATCGAGTGACTCAACCCCCAAGTGTTCATGCCGTCTATTGGTGTGGTCTATAACATGCTGTAACTGACGGAAATTGAAAACAGTGGTACGGCCAGTCAGAAACCCTGTTTGGTCATTGTGTACTATATTGGATATGGCTCTGCGCAAGCGACCCGCCAGTATAGTAGTGAGTATTTTGGCATCATAATTCAGCATGGCCAGCGTGCGATAGGTGCCACAGCTCTCCATGGGCTTCCCAGGTTTAGGAATCGGTATCACCAGCATCTCCCTCATACCTGGCAGGAGAATGCCTTTCTTGTATGCTTCTTCAATCACCCGCAGGAGTGGCTCTGCTAGCAATGAGCTATATGTTTTATAGAATTCTGACAGTAACTCGTCACTCCCCGGGGCCTTTCCTTCGGCGAGTGCCACTATGGCCTCCCTCACCTCTTCCAAATAGATAGGTTGATCTAGGGCTTCTGCCTGACTCTCTTCTAGTTGCAGAAGTCGGATCTGGCCAAAAACTGCCTCAATCTCCCCCTGTGGTCCTGCGTGTCGTGTCTGTACAGCTGAGTGTAAAAGTCTTTGAAGACCTCATTTATGGTCATCTGAGACCTCCACTTAGCACCGCATCCATCCAACAACATTGTAGTCAGTAACCTAGGCTGCTCCTGCTTACATAACCATGCCAGAATCCTACCAGATGTATCCCCCTCGGTGTGAGTCTGTGCCACCCATGCCCCATAGTCAAACTTGGAGAGCCTGCACAAGCATGTGCGCACTGCATTCGTAATTTTGTAAGTTCCTTTTCCAACTGCCCTGTCTTGGGCCATTGGGCCTCTGTCTTAGTGATCACATTCTCCAGTGCCTCCAAATCTGCCATCAGCTACCTGCGAATGCCACCAGCCATCGCTATAATATCTCCCCCAACTACTACATTCATTACCTCCCAGATAGTGCCCCAGCTGCCCACACTACCAATGTTGGTCTCCAAATATTGTTCTATTGTGCTATTTAGCGCATTTTTAAAGAAGCCATCTTGTAGGGCATCCGTGGGCATACGCCATGTCAGAATAGGGGTCGTGGTTCCATCTCCCATATAACCATCACTGGGGAGTGAGCTCAGGTCATGCCCTCCAACAAACTATCACTATAAGGTGCTGGTAGTTATTCAATTCCATAAGCATATCAACAAAATCTCCTGAAATGGCCTAGGTAAAACTCCCCTAGCTGACCTCATGGGGGTTCCAGGATGTAATTCCTTATAAACTACGCAGTTTTATACAAATCTAGTTACCTGTTCCTGGAGGTTCAGTATAAACCATTTTTCCTAGAGCTCTGCTGCAATTTGCTGTAGAGACGTGTGCAATGGGAAATGTGGTTGCTCTAAGCAGCTCCACATGCATTACTACCTTCCCCATCAGCTCCTGTTCCTCTTTAGGTGGTTTTCCTTTCATTTCTAGGATTTGAAGCAACATGACTGCAGTATATGGAGCTTGCAACTGTACCTGCTGGGACATGGTTTCCATTTTCTGGTAATCTGTAAATGGCAAATGTGCGGCTTCTTTCATCGCGTTGTCTGCAGCATCATTTCCAAGTGCTATTAAGTTAGTACAATTAGTGTGCGCAGCACATTGTACAATTCATACCTCTGTCTATGGGTTAACGCTTCAATTAATCTGGATAGCAGTGCAGCATGCTGCACAGGGGTCCTGTCAGATCTCCTAAACCCTCTTCTCTGCCACCTTTATAACCCTGAATGCACAGTGGAGGTTACATACGCAGAGTCAGAATAAATAGTGACTGCCTTCCCCTTACTCATTTCTAGCACCTCTATAAGTGCCAATAGATCCACCGCTTGCACAGAGTAATGCGAAGGCAACTGTTTCTTCAGGCTGACCTGGTATTGCCTATCCACAAGGACCACAACGGCTGCACCCGTATGCCTCTCACCAGTGTCCTGATTGATTGTTGAGGACCCATCAACAAAGAGTACCTCACCCCACTCCAAAGCATCCTCCTTAACACGCGTCCTCTCTTCCTCTTCTCCCTCATAGGTTGCACAATCATGGACAATGTCATCAGGTTTCACTGGCTCAGCGAAAAATGTCACAGGTTTGTCTAGGTAAAAAGTACGGGATGTATAGATGCATTTGATAAAATAACCTAATACCTGAGAATCTTTCTGTCGTCAAAGTTGACTTGAACTTTCCAAGATCGTAAAGACTGCATACTCCACGTACAATGTCACTGGGCAAACCATGGTAATAGTTGAAGACTTATGAATCGCAAAAGCTGCTGCCACTAAAGCTTGCTCACAAGGGAACTGCCCCTGTATTACTGGTCTAGGAGTCTGCTATAGTATGCTAGAGGTTTATGGCCTAACAATGTTTTCTGGGTCAGGAACACTGTCATTACCTGCCTGTTTGAGTGAGAAAACAAATAAAATAATTTCAAATGGGTTGTGTCCTCTGACGTATTCCACATCTATGCCAGTGGAGTCCCATAGCTGTGCACTTCGGAAACTTTTCAGCAGAGGGCGTCCTGCGTCGATGGCATCGATCCCATGTCCCTCAAGGGCCTCCGTTGAGGGTCGACATCACCGGATGTTATATATAGGACGCATGGCGCCCGTTGCCTCAGTTCCGTTTTTTTCCGACAGCGAACGTGTTAGCTTTGTGAAACTCGGCGAGCCTCGTGGATTCTTGGAATCTCTTATGATGTCTATTTCTTCAACCCCTCCGACTCCAAGGTCCGGGTTTAAGACTTGCCGGGACTACAAGTCCCAGATGTTGTTGACTGACCCGCACCGTATTTGCTTATGGTGCCTGGGTGAGTTGCACGACACGGACGACAGCTCCAAATGCCAGTCTCTTACAGCCAAGGCCTTGCGTGAAAGGAAGGGGAAGCTCTGTGCAGGTAAGCCATCGAAAAAGTCCCGTAAAACCGGATCGAAGTCTAGGGTTTCCACCGACGACTCAAGGGGCGACTCTCTGCGTCGGGAGGAAGCTTGAGGTTCTCGGTCCCGGAGTGGTTCCCGCCATTCCTCATCTTCGCTGCACTCTCGGAAGCTCTGCCACCAGTTTCCTTCCCCGTCCTCTTCAGAGGATGGTGCCGTGCGTACGGTCACCTGTCCCATGAAGTCCTCGACACTGGAGGAGTGTGCAGCGTTTAAAGAACAAATGATGGCGGTTTTTCAGTTGCAATGCATGGTTCCTGTCGTGCCTTCTCACGAAGCCGGCAGAGAACGCTCTTGATCTGCGGCTCGCACGCCTTCGGGCTCGGGCTCGCGTCGCGACTCACACCGGGAGCTGTGGCTGGGTTTTCCGAGCCTTTGCCTGACATTTTTGAAGAGGAGGAAAGATCAGACATTGAAGATCCTGTTGCTCAGGATGATGCTCTGGGATTGTTGGGTGACAGTCCATTGGAGGAGTTGCGGCAGTCCCTAAATGACGCCAGTGGCCTGGATACTTCTCCAGAAGTTAAGTTTGAAAGGCCTGAGCCGGGGGCTCCTGCAGACTCTTCCTATAGGCGGCTAATGTCTAGGGTTTGCGAATACCTGGGGTGGTCCAGTCCTCCTGAGGATTTTGTTCAGGATGATCTTACTGATATCTTGGACCAAGGTCCCCCCCCTCTGACCGGGTATTGCCTTTCCGTATTGCAAAAAAGGGTGTCCTCGGCTTGGCAGGACCCGTAATTGCTTCCGGCGCTCAATAAGAATTTGGCGAAAAAGTACCGACCATCTGTTAGCGACCCCAGCTATTTGTCTACTCACCCCACTCCAGAGAGTTTGGTAGTTCAGGCGGCTATGGCCACCTTGAGGCAGCAGGCGTACCCTACCATCCCTCCGGATAGGGACGACAAGCGCTTCGACGGATGGGCTCGGAAGGTCTTTTCGTCGGGGAGCATGGCACTGAAAGTTGTCAACTCCACATGTGCCCTGGCAAGATTTACACACACTCTCTGGACCTGTGTTTCCTATGCGGCTGAGCATTTTCCCGAGGGGTAGGAAAGGGATGGCTTCCTAGCCATCGTGCGTGACGGCAAGGATACTATGTGTGAATCCCTTCAGTCGGGGTTGGACACCGCAGACTGTGTCAGCCAGTTCATGGCTATGAGCAGCGTACTACGCAGGTTTGCGTGGTTGCGGAAGTCGGGGTTTGCTCCTGATGTGCAATCCCGTCTTTTGAACATGCCCTTTGATGGCGTTCATTTATTTGGCAGCAAGGCTGATGAGAGCCTTGAGAGGTTGCAGACCTCCAAAGCTGCAGCAAAGTCTTTGAGCGCTGCAGTACGTCAGCCTACGCCTTTTTGTCCTAGGGAACAGCAATGGAGGGGAGGTTTCTTTCATTTGTACTCATCCTTTGGTAGATTGAGGGGAGCTGCCAGTCAAAGGGGCTACCGTAAGAGTACCTGTAGTGGAAAACAGGGTGCCAAAGCCGCTCGTGCAGTTGCCTCTTTGCCATCAGGCACTGCCGCAGCCGTGACAGCTCAGTCATGAGGCCATGTCCCATGGTTCGCCGATTGGGGGCAGACTTGCGCAGCATCTTGGAGAATGGCGTGCCATTACTTTGGATGTGTGGGTTCTGGATATCATAGCCCACGGCTATTGCCTTCCCTTCCTGCAGCAGCCTCACAACAATCCATCGTGGAAGCTCTCTTTGACGCATCCAGATACGCTCCTTGCGCAGGAAATACTATCCCTGCTGGAGAAAGGCGCCATATAACTGGTGCCTGTCACAGAGAGGAACAAGGGATGGTATTCCCCTTATTTTCTGATCCCAAAGAAAGACAGGGGATTGATACACATTATGGACTTGCGTTGGTTGAACAAGCTTCTCAGGAAGGACAAGTTCAGGATGGTCACTCTTTCTCAAGTCCTCCAGGCCCTTCAACTTCAGGATTAGTTGGTGTTTCTGGACCTCAAGGATGCTTACTTTCATGTGACGATTCATCCTAAGCACAGGAAGTACCTGAGGTGTCTGGCGACTCGCACTTTCAGTTTCAGGTCCTGCCATTCGGATTGACCTCCACCCTGAGGGTCTTCACCAAGCTGATGGTGGTGGTGGCAGTGTAGGGGGGATTGACGTCTACCCCTACCTGGACGATTGGTTGATCAGGGCGCGTGCTCCCGAGCAAGCCCTGGATCAACTGTCCATCACCTGCCATTCCCTTCACAAGCTGGGCTTCTCCCTGAATTTAAAGAAGTCGCATTTGACACCTTCCCAGTGGCTCCAATACATTGGAGCAGTGCTCGACACTTCCCTGGGGCAGTGTTTGCCTCCCCAGGTGAAGGCTTGTCACATTCTGCAGATGGTGGACAAGTTTCAATGTGCCCAGTGTCTCCCGGCATTCGAATACTTAAGGTTGCTCGACCTCATGGCATTCTGCATTTTTCTGGTGCCAGACTGCGGATGAGATCCCTGCAGTGGGCTCTCAAGATGCAGTGGTCGCAGTTCTGCGGCAAGATTTCGGATCCCGTTCAGATTCCGATCTCAGTTGCACAGGGTCTTCTATGGTGGGCCGACGAGGGGAGTCTGATGAAGGGGGCACCGTTTTGGCAACCATGGCCAGAGGTGACAATCGGGATTGATGCCTGCCTCACGGGATGGGGTGCTCCTGCCAACTAGTTGACAGCCAGCGGCCGTTGGTCTCCATCGGAGTCCAGACTCCACATCAATCTGTTAGAGCTGAGAGCCATCAGGCTGGCCCTGAAGGCTTTTCTGGTGGCTGTTCGGGGGAAGACTGTCCTGATTAGGACGGACAACACAGTGGCCATCTATTACCTCAACAAAAAAGGGGGGGGCAGGGTCACTCCTGTTGTGCAGGGAGGCAATGCAGCTCTGGTTCTGGGACATCCAACAGAAAATCTCGATCTCAGCAGTTCATCTGGCCGGAGATGAAAAAGGCGGCGGCGGACGCTCTGAGCAGGCAGAGCACAGTCTCTCGCGAGTGGGAGTCGGCTCAGGAAGTCCTTTTGGAGATCTTCGCCCCTTTGTGGAACCCCACAAGTGGAACTCTTTGCCACCAGTGTCAACTGGAAGTGCCAGAGATTCTGCTTGCGGAAATTTCCACCAAGAGGAGCCTTAGGGGACGCGTTTGTAGTGGAGTGGTCCTTCCCACTGCGGTATGCGTTTCCTCCAGTCCCCGTCATATTTCAGGTGTTGCGGAGGTTGCAGAGGTTTGGTTCCTGAATGATCCTCATTGCTCTGGATTTCTGGATTGGTTCAGGAGCGCGTGGTACCCGGACCTTCTCGACATGTCCATCTGCCCACCACGTCGTCTTCCCTTTGGAGACGATCTGCTCTCACGGGAGGGGGGTCAGGTTCTCCATCCAAAGGTCAGGTCGCTCAACCATCACGCTTGGTATCTGAAAGGTTGAGATACAAGGATTGGGACCGCCCGGATGACGTGATGGAGGTGTTGGTTTCGGCCAGGCGGCCTGCAACAAAATCCCTGTACCGTTGCCCTTGGCAGAAGTTCTGCGACTGGTGCATGGGTCAGAATGTGGATCCTTTCCAATGTTCCATTCCTATAGTGTTGTCTTTTTTGCTTTCGTTAGCCCACAAGGGCCTTCAAGTGGGTACCATTACGGGCTACCTGGCGGCGTGGCTATATTTAAGCACTTGTCCGAAGAGTGTTCTTACTTTAAGATTCCTTTGATTTTACAGTTTATGAAAGGTCTGTCTAATGTGTTTCCACCGTCACCTATCCAGGTGCCGGGTTGGGATTTAAATTTGGTTTTAAAGTTACTGATGGGAGCTCCGTTTGAGCCCTTACACTCTTGTCTGCTGAGACTGTTGTCTTTTAAAACTGTGTTATTAGTTGCGGTTACGTCTGCACGCAGAATGAGTGAATTGCAGGCACTTTCTGCCAAGCCACCTTTTACTGTTTTCCATAAGGACAGGGTTGTCCTGCGGGTGCAACCTTCTTTTCTTCCGAAGGTTGTGTCTGAATTTCATTTGAGCCAGAAGGTGCTTCTTCCGGCTTTTTATCCTCCTCCGTATCCTGGTAAGGAACAGGAGAGGCTCCATCGGTTGGATCCTAGGAGAGCTTTGAGCTTTTATCTTTCACGGATGTCTCGGGTCAGAGTGGACGATCAGCTCTTCGTAGGTTATGCTGGACCCCGCTTGGGTCAGGCTGTTTCCAAACCGACCTTGTCCAGATGGATTGTTTTGACTATCTCTGAATGCTACCGTTTGGCACGGAAGGACCCTCCGGTAGGCTTACGGGCTGACTCTACTAGGGGTGTGGCTGCCTCCACTGCTCTACAAAGGGGTGTTCCTATTCGCAATACTTTTGTTAAACACTATTCCCTGGACTCCATCCATGGGCATGATTTGGCCTTTGGTAAGGCAGTCCTCTATTCAGCTATTTTAATTGGGCACTCTAAATTTCACATTCTAAATTCTTTCCCTCCTCCATAAGTATGGTACTGCTTTGGGAGTCTGTCATAGATGTGGAATACGTCGTATTCCACATCACCCTCCCAGCCTGCCCCTCTGGAGAATTTCCTCTGTGATTGCAGCTTCCATTCCGCAAGGCTGTAGGCTGTTATACTGGCAGAAGACTGGTGTCAAACGTTCTGACGGAAAAAACTAAACCGGGGCAATGGACGCTGTGTGTCCTATATATAACATCCGGTGACGTCAACCCTCTGCTGAAAAGTTTCCAAAGTGCACAGCTGTGGGACACAACTGTCATAGATGTGGAATACGTCGGAGGAACATCCCATCGAAAGAATGTTACCAGTTTGGTAAGTAACTTGTTCTTCTTGTAATTCAGGGTCGCCAGGACCGGAGCATTGCTGATCACCACCTTAAGTTACCTGAAGCAAGTCACCATTTCTTCAGACCATTCTATCGGTCCCTTTATCTTCTGCGCTTCCTTAAGTCCCTGCAGTAAGGGCCTTGCCTAACTAGAGCAGTCAAAGATATAGTTACAGAGTGCCAAAAACTGCTGTGTTTGTTTCACTGTGACTGGCTGAGGCATATTCTGAACTACAGTGGCTATCTCTGCCATTACCTTTCTTCCTGCAGGCGATATCACTTGCCCCAAATATACTTCATCTGTCTGGCAGTACTGCGCTTTTTATTGTCCACTTTGTAGCCCTTCGCTGCGAGCAGGGTGAGGAGTGTTATTGAATCTCCTTGACACTGCTCTTCTGAAGTGCTACAGACTAGGAAATCATCCATGTACTGAATTACTGTACTGGACACATGTAAATTCCCCAAATCCATTTAAACCACCCTGTTAAAAACACTCTGAGATTCACAGTACCCCTGGAGCAACCTTGTGTGCTCGAATCTCTGACCACAATACATAAATGCTGTAAGGTACTGAGAATCGGGTTTTAAGGGGACCGAGAACATTTTATTTTTTAAATCAGTCACTGTGGGTCGGTCCAGTAGGGATATTACAGAGAATGGTGACAGGATTTGGTACCACCGAAAATTCCACCTCAACGCTATTATTGAGGGGGCCAAATCCTGGGCCATCCTACAACTGGACCCCTTCGCCTTCTTCACAGGGTAGATGGCCGTGTTACATGGGACTGCAGAAGGTTGTAATATGCCTTGCTTCAACAACACCATAATGGTCTTATAAATTCCTCTGTCCACCTCTCTAAACATGGGGTACTGCTTAACCTGTGGTAATATCGCCCCAGGTTTCAATTTTATTGGCACTGCCCCAACACTCTTTAGCAGCCCCATATCATGAGGATTGCTGGTCCATAAATGGCCTGGCACTTTCTCCAAATCCTCCTTTCAATGTTGAAATTTATTTCTAACAATGAGCATGGTGTGTAGTACTTCCCTCTGCTCTATCGCTATCTGGCAAGGCTCCCCAATCTCAAAAACCATCTCTCCTGAGTCTTCAGTGTCTTCGAACAGTTGCTTGTCGGACACGTCCCTTAGCGATAAGGTTGAATCGATGCACAGACCTTTGCACCACTCTCCGCCTTCCTCATCACTGTCTGAGAGAACCACCATGTTTTTCTTGATCACTACTGCCTCTAGGAGAATCATAACAATGCTGCCTGGTGTAACCACCTGCGGCACAAAAGGCTGATAAAAAAACTCAATTGGTACCCGCCATGTCAGATCTCTAATTCAAGGGACCCAACTCAACAAAAACCCTTACCCCATAAATTAACAAAGTTGAATGCACAGACACCTCCTTATCACTCTGTCACTACAGTATGCATGCATACGCAGTGCTTCTCTTACAGGATACAAACCTGGAGTAGAGCATACTATACCTTCCTCCGTGAAAGCAATCAACATACAGAGCTTGCTCAAGAGATCTCTTCCCAAGAGATTTGCCGGGGTATCTGGACAATATAACAAAGGAGCAGATACATTTTGTGTACCTACCTTGATACGTAGATCTTCAGTATAAGGAACCGACAGGATAGTCGCACAGAATCCCTGCCTGTCCATTGTTTTGCCCGACAAGGGGAACTCACCTTCCTTGATGCAAGATTGTGTAGCTCCTGTATCGACTATGAATCAAAGCGTTTGGTCACCTACCTGCACACCTATCTGGCATTCCTCTTCCAGATCGGTGGCAACAGACAGGACTGGACCCATGAGGGATCCTGGTACATATTAGCACCGTGGAGCAAAAAAGGAATCCCACCAAAAACACTTGTCCAGTGTAATGAGTGACCGTTCCTTGAGGTAAAAGCTTTTTCCCCCCATGTCTGTACAGTTGCCTAGGCTGGCATGGTTGGTTGAATCACATAGGTGTGTGCAGCCCCAGTCGCTGGGTTCTGTTAAACTTGTGCCTGCTGTGATTGCACAGAGCCTGGAGCAAATGGCATGGTTGGGGATTGCATTTGCTGGGCTCCTATATCAAAATACTGTGGTCTACTCTGGCAATCTCGTGACACATGTCCCAGCCTTCCGCACACCAACACTGAATCCCATACAACCCTCCAAAGTTATGTCTCATTGGCCTGTTAAACCAGGGCCCCATTCATCTGAACCTGCCAAATTACCCACTTCCTTGTGAAAATCCTCCCTTTCACCTCAGAAACCTTCTCATTTGCTTTGGACTGGGGCATACCCGTCCATCCAACCCTGTGTCATACCCGATTCACCATGTCCCTGTTGTCCAAATTGTCCCTGATGTCCCTCCATGCTGGTAATCACTGCAAACAGATTTTCACTCACTTTTTCTGAACAAGCCTGGCCTTTGCTTTTTTTTGCCTGCTCTATACTTTCATGTTCCTTCTCTTAGCTTCTTTTACAAAAATGCATAATGCTTGCCTGAATTTCCAGCCAACTCTTGGGCTCCATCCCTACTACTTTATCTAAATAAAGCTGGACTTCCTTGGGAAGTCCCTTCTTAAGCATGTGGTAAAAAATTGCAAAATTCTTATCCCACACTTCTCCCAACTCTGCACTCCACGTCTCCTGAATTAACTAGATGTGTGTGCGGCAGGATCATCATCCAACTCCATCATTTAGCTAGAATTGAATTTATATCTGGTGTATTGGGATACATATTTTGCAGGGCCCCCCAGACCTGTGCCCTGGAATTATTAAATGCTGCTCCATCGTGGGCATTTGTATTCAACTGAACTCCCTTATACCCTGCTCTCCTCCAAAGCTCATCTCACTGTTCCCCCATTAGAGTTGCAAATAAGCTTTTCATGCCCACTATGGCCAACATGACACTGAAGTGTGTTTCTCTAATGCATAAATCCACTTCCCGACCCCTGCAGTGAGTGAAGGGAGCATCTTCATCAAATTATTCCGGTTCGTGTGTGACCACGGGACGTAATATGTCTTTCCCAGACCCTTCTGGCGCAACGGAAACTGAGTTGCACCCGCTTTTACTTGGGCTTATGCCATCTCTCCCCTGCTACTTACTATGGCAATGCGAATACCACAGCGCGTCCTCAGACCCCATGGTGTACTCTCTGTTGCTGCTACTGGAGCAGGAGGAAGGGCTTCTACGCCCTGCTCAACATCCGGTTCCCATTCCCCTTCATCACTTCCCTGACACTTCTACAGGCCCAGAAGCATACTCAGCACTACCATAGGGTGCTGGTTCCGATCCTCCCTGCTCGAACCCTGCACCCATAGCAATGCTTCTGTACTCCAGGTACACATTCACCTCTTTGATAATTGATTTATCCAACCTAACAAGAACTTGTGCATGCCTCCACCTTCCTTCCTCTACGTTCTTTGCCTGTCTATTCACCTCTTCCTGCTCTTTACTTCTCTGCCACTGTACCAGCACTACCTGTTCCTCCACTAGCCTCATTGCTTCTTCCAATTTTTCTATTCCTGTGACTCGACTGTCATTCGCAGCCTATCCTCATCCTATCAGAAAAAGGTATAGTCTCCCCTTTCCTCCTCATTCTCAACCCTTGATCTACTCTTCTAACTGCCTGCCTAAGCTCTCTCTCGCTCCTCCACCCTTACTCTCTCTGCTAACCTAGCAGTCGGGGGAGTTGTTCCCTTTCCGCTCTCCATTCTCAAACTTTCTTCAGCCCTAACCATTGAAGGAGTTACCCTTCCACTTTCCTCACTATCCCACTTTCTAGGCATAGCTGATGGAGGCATTACCTGCGTCCAACTCGCAACAAATAGAGTGGCCGGTGTAGAAAATGGAGGTTAGAACTTAGGGTATGTATACCCCCCTACAGGCGATACAGGTTAGCATCCAGATGGGGGTGGTGCGGAAGGAATTCCTGCACCCTCCTTTTTCGGCCCTTCCTCTGAGACTTTAACATTATGGGCCTTCCTGCCCTTTTCATATAACTGAAAAAGTCGAAAACAAACTAACAGGGTCAACATGCCCCATTCACAAAACCCAAGAAGTTGTACTCTCTAGTACAAAAGACACATCGCTGAATTGGTGGATTTCTTTTTATAAAGAGAAGACAAGACCTAATGGTCTGATTGCATACAGTACAAAGAACATTACAATGAACAACAAACATGCAGTAAATGCTAGATGTTGAAGTACATGGAATATCGAGCTACATGGGACTCGAGCAGAAATACAGACATTCTAATGACTGCAAGGCCTACTGCTCTGTAATGAAAAAACAGAGGTTACAATCAAACAATGTGAATACACAACATAACGTTGAAAAATGAAGATAGTGATGTGAAAAGCACTGAGGTTGGAAAAGGTCTACACAAGAGTGTTTCGGTCCCAGTGGGTTGCAGTTTTAAGCCTTTCTTGAGCGGGCCTTCATCAGGACGGATAAACGTTCAACGGTAGAATGTTCTATGCGTGTGTTGCCTACAAGACAAAATAATGCGGCAGTGTCAGCGCTTGGGTCAAGTAAAATGGGTCAGAGGAAAATAAAACTAATTATTTAATTAAATCCAAATGAATGTATGAATAACTTACTGTGTCAGTGTAACAATGCTGCACGTTTTTTTGAAATAGGGTGGCACCTGTGGCAAATTAGGTGATCTCTGGTGAAACTCCAAGATTTCATATTGAGTGGTTCAATCTACAAATAAGTTGCTGAAGATCTTACACTGTGACTGCGCCACACACATTTAGAAATAATGAGAATTTTGAACCACTAAAATAATTTTTCAAAAGCCAATTGCATGTCACATGTCTCCCGTAGGGGGCCCTTTTTATTCACACGTGTTTCGGCTCATAATGAGCCTTTCTCAAAACAGGGCATGTATTTTGCTCATTCTATCACTGTTTTTACCACAATGTAATTTCAATACATAGTTTTTACAGAGATTGGGAAGAGGTAAAAGGTGGGATTAGTAGGAAAAGAGAAAAAAGAGAAAAAACTAAGAAAAATCCAAAACCTCAGGTTAGTTGCATGTTCAATCTCACATGCTAATATTGTTGGTGACATTGCAAGTACATACATTAATGTTCTGTTTGGTGTACTATGCAGTATTCAATTGCACAAACACATGAGTAACTTCTTTTACCAAATATAATTCACTGTAGCTAACATCGAGTAAAAGCAGTTCTTGCCATCACTGTACTGTTACAAGTGTGTTCAAATTTGCAAAAAGCATAAGTGACTTATTTTGTTCAGTACATTTCACATTTAGATATTATTGTGAGAATGTTCTTACCATCACTGTAATTATTCAAGTGTAGAGCGAAAATGATAATCTTGTATTCTAGTCCCTGGGTTCGAACCCTACCTGAAAATTGTGTTAAAGAGTTCATTTCATACCGTGATTCCTAATATATTGCCTCACTATTTCTCCCAGTTTGAGTTAGACAACATTGTCATGCACTAGTTACAAGTGACCATGTGTGCTAATGTCCCATCTAATTTGTCTTTTGTGCTCACTGATACTGCATATGTTGTTCTCGTGCATTGGCTACGTGCATATTGATGTTGGGTATCTGTGCTGATGGTATCAGCCATGCGTGCAACCAGAGGATGCGTTTTGAACATGTACTTGGATTTCTGTTAGAGCTCCATGATACAGGATTGTAATGAATAACGCTCACTATAGCGTGCGAAAAATCTCAGCGCGCTTTATAAAATTAATTGCGATCTATCTGTGTGTGCTTGGGGTACATTCTAAACATTTTCATTCAGAGGTCTATGCTCTCCCGTGACAAGGACTACTGATAGTCAAGCACTACTTTAGTCAGACAGGTATACTGCCTTCCTATACATTAATGTAATGCATGATACCATCTCACACCTCTAACATAACAAACAAGGTAAAAATATATACAGAGGTCTTACAACACAAAACATTTCACTCACTCCTTCAAAGCATTCACCCCTTCAATTCCTGTAACCTCAACTAACTCCACGCACACACTCTGATTCTACCCTTACCAAACCCCTTAATTTATAGAAACAACCCTCTTTTTCGCCTATTTTCCCCTCTTTGTTTATCTCCCAAAAGTGCACTCACATGAACCTGAAGCACTCCGAAGTGGTGCTCTGTCAGTTCGTCATGCACAGCTAAACCATGGTACCACTACTCTGGGGAACAGACAGGCCTTTACCCAATATGGCATCCGTAAACCTTTCTTTCTCACTGTGCACAGAAGTCTTGTCCCCGCAGAGAGGTGCTGCAGCCGAGTTGTGTGGACAGGAGACCCTCAACTTCTCGAAAAGCTTGGGGTCCCTTCATGGTCACCAAATGTACAGATGGGCCCCTAATCACCATAACTCAAAGCACGCCCACCACATAAGGAATGAATGCCCATTTGTATGTAAATCAAGTTTATTGTACAATCGTCCGGGGAGGGGCTAGATGGCACTGTAGGGTCAAACTAACCCAAGTGTCCTCGAACCACATAATTTGACACATTATATAAATTTTGCAACAGTAAAACACTCCAATATATTTTACTACAATACACACATAATTGGTCAAAACCTATACAAATAAATTCTATCTTTCTCCAATTCCTCCATTCCCATTGGTCCCTGTTATCCTAACTACCATCTTTAGATCATATTCATAGCACACCCCTTTTTAGGATTTGTCCGTGGCAGTTCATGACATCATCACACAGTTAAACATTCCCATACAAGCATAATTCACTGTAAGTCCCAGCTGGTCTGAGACCTCTTTACCCTAAATGTAATTGCACATGGTTTGCACAAATACTTAAAACAACATGAAGAAGACCAGAATAAAAAGGTTCCCTTTGAAGTGTCGATAACCATCTCACCCACCCCGGCTTACTGGTGTCATTGGAAAATTCTAATTTATATGATTACCAATTCAACACTCAAGTCCTCTGGCCACATCCTGAGAAAACAATTGAAACACAGGAAGTATCGATCACTCTGGCCTCAAGTGTCACCTCACCTCATGTTTAATGTTGGTCAAAAGCAAATGGCCGGACCCCTCTGCAAGCTCCCATTCACTTAAACGAGATTACATCTGCTCTCTGTCAAATTACCATGCCATAAACATAGGCCAGTTTGCTAGCTGCACATACGCTCGGTTAATAATTACTCCTTCAGCCTCCAACCCTGCAGAACTAAATTTTCCCAGTCACTTAAAATTCACCTTGCGAACTCCTGACTGCAGAGTTTAATAGATTTATGAAAGCCCACTACATATAGATTCATACATGCCGTGTATATGTATCTTAGTGTGCATGCATGTTTAATAAATATTGTCTCTTCTTTACAGTGGATCCTCCGTGACCAGTCCCTTTCCTCACATACGCATTATGAAAACTCCTTGTCGCCCAGCTTCTAGGCACTTTTTCGCATACCATATCTGGATCGTGTTTTATATTTCATTTGGCGGTTTTGGCATTTATCTTTCTACGTGCGAGCAAATCTAATATGTCTGAATCTTGAACACAAAGTAACACTTGAAGTAACACATCCCTTTCACATTAAATTGGGAGTTTTTATAAGCAAGTGACCCTATACTTCAATAAGATGTTCTCATTTGATTGTTTGTTGCCTCTTTTTATGTTTCAAAATATGACCTTTTGCAACTAAATGCACTTAACATATATCTTCTAAATTGATACCTGTCACCTTTTGGATATTTATAATGACATTTTGCAACCTTGTTTTCGCTTCTCGTTTTGTTACGTTATGCAGTTTTGTAGTATTGTTGTGTCGGCATTAAGCCATATTTGTGTTCTCAATGTATTTGAACGCAACTTTGTAAAAGAATGCACTCCAAATTAAATACCTGATACTGATCTTCAGTAAAAAGTACTTGATATTATCTTCAGTTTAGCATTAGATGACTACTGGTTGCCTCGAGTAACACATTTCTGTGAACTTTTGATTGTTATTACATTATTGTGTAAACCGTTCCCAATGGGAACAACTCTTTGTAAAGATAATTGCTCTAAACAGCCCAAGTCTTGGAGGCTTTGAGTTGAGGTGAGAGGTGGCCATTCCAAGAGAGTGAGCAAACAACTGCATTTATTTTGCTGGGGTTGTTAGGCTCCTAATAAATAAGCATATAAAGTGATCAAGGAATGTCATGACAATTGCTACAGCCTGTGAACACTGACTATTTCCTTCAAGCTGTTCACATGCATCAACCTTCTTGGCAGACTTTTGTTTGTAAAAAAAAAGAAACCGCTTTCAGTGCAATTGCCATGTCTCCAGGCTGCATAACTGCCTCATACACACTGCAGGCCTTGAATTCAACACAGGACTGAGGCACTTGTTACTGAGCACGCTGTAGAACGTTGTTGCATGTTGTAGGAGGGCATGTGAAATGAAAAGAACCAGGCCTCAACAAGCTCCACCCATCTGATTGAGAGAGGGGTCTATGCGGATGAGCCTCTGATTAGCTTAACCCAAAGCAGGCCCACCACTTAAACAAGTGCACGTTTGTACATAAAGCAAGTTTATTGTACAAGCGACTGTAAGGGGCTAGATGATTCTATAGAGCAGTGGTGGACAACATGCAGCCCTTTGGGACAACATTTATGGCCCTCCAAGTCACATGAGTTTAATGATGAATTGTTGTCTGGCCTGAAGTCAGTCTCTAAGTCTGTCATGTCTTAAGCCTCTGTGGTCCAGTTTTTGTCTTCGCATGATACGTGCAGTATTACTTCTATTTAAAAACATGATTTCAGTCGCATAATACATATAAATCAAAGTGGTAATGTCATTAAAATGCTGTGTATGACGTGTTACACAAGCAATTTTTTAAAAATCACGTTCACGCACTGAAGCACCTTCCACTCGCTCATTCCCATGGATACTTCGGCCCACTGTATGTTACTTGTGTGGTATATACGGCCCTCCAGCAAAACAAGTTGTGCACTGGTGCTATAGAGTCAGACTAACCCGAGCCTCCCTGAACCACACAAGCACATTATATACATTTTGCAACTGTTAAAACACTCCCATATATTTTATTACAAGTCATCAACCCCCCCACACATGATTGGTCAAACCTATACAAAGGAAATCCAATCTTCTCTTAAATCCCACATTCTCATTGGTCACATTCATTATCTACCATCATCAGCTGATATTTGTAGCGCATCCCTTTTCTGGAGTCTTCCGTTGTAGGTCATGTCATCATCTCCTAGTTACATATCTAAACATAAACATAATTTGTTACAAGTTCCAGCTGGCCTGGGACCTTCTAACCCCAGACATAACTGCACATGGTTTGCAAAGACACCAAAACAATATGGGGAGGGGGAAGGTAAATAGGTTTCCTTTGAACTGGTGATAACTATCTCACCCACCCAGACTTGATAGCGTCTGTTTCATTTATAATTTAAATGACTACCAATTCAACACGCATGACCTCCGGACACAACCTGAGAGAACAATCGAAACACATGAAGTATCGGTTACCCTGCCCTTAGGTGTCTCTTCACCCTAGGTTTATTGCTCAGCCATGAACAGATGGCTTGACCTATCTGATCAATGAATAACAGACTCTCATGTACTTCAAAGGATTGTATCTCCTTTCCGTGATACTGCCAATTCATTAAAACCCAACCTGGTTGTAAATACTACAGTTACTCATTGCCTTTCCTTTGGCTTCCAAACCCTGCAAAACCAGTTTTCCAATCGCACAGAGTTCACTTTGCAGAGCCCTGGCTGCAGGTTCTGGCCAAACTATGAAAAACACACAGCATACAGATTTGCACGTTCCCCATGTACCCCAAACTGCCCTCCGCATATATCCCTTGAGAGCCATGTATGTATTTCGGAGCATGCATGTTTTAAAACTACTGTATCCTCTTCACCGTGGTTTGCTCATGCCAAATCTCCTTTCTCGCATGCGCATTATGAAGCTCCTCGTTGCCCAACTTCTAGGCGCTTCATGGCACACCATACCCAGAATGTATTTATTTTTCAGTGGTGAATTTGACATTCATTTTCCTGCACATGTGCAAATCTTAAATGTATCAACTTAAACACAAAGTAACACATATCCCATTCTCATTAAATAAGCTGGATACATGTAAAATTGCAACACCACCCCAACTTCGCCGCTCCCCCAGTCACCAATATGGCGCAGGCAACATGAGCCCCTCTTTATCATTGGGACCTTTCCTGACCACCCCAGCAAGTCTAAACACCAATCCTGGAAAGGCTGGGGAGAATACGGTAGCAGTAGACTTTCTTCTTTTTAACTGAAGGTTGCACATACAGCAGCCGAGGATTCTACTAGACACATTCACCTTGGGGATCAAATAATTCTTGCAAAGGCCAGTGAACCCAATGCTGCATTGTTAGACCCCGAATGCAGCAAGTGAAAAGTGCTGGTGCTCCACCGTGCCTATAAAAAAGGTTCCTGGGCTGAACACCTGAAAACACCTGCACAAACTAAGCACTGGTTGAGAGGAGGTAAGTAGATTATTTAAGTTCGAACTGTGAGGAAGGATGTTGACCATTGCAGGGTGGAGTTTTGAATGTCCAATTCTTGTAGTCTCGTGATTAGAGTTGTGTGGCTGATGGGGTTGAAAGCTGCTGATATGTCCAGTAGAATAAGGGCTGATGGTATGTTGTTGTCAGGGATGCGCCAAATAAGGATTAGCACAACAACTTAACTGGTTAGCATAGTTTCATTTTTATTTTATTTTAAGGTGCCCTTAAACTGACACATGTTTCCGCTGGTTGCAGTCTTTTTCAAAACTGGGCATAGTCTATAGTTTTTCAGTTTTTGCAATTCAGTTCATTTGATGTACATGAACACATTTTAAGCATCCAGTCGGCTGTGAGAGATACAGCGAGTTGCAGTAGTCGAGCATGCTTAAAATGAGAGACGCTACCACTGGAGAACATAGGACGGGCAGTAGAAACAGAAGTACTCTGCGCAAGGTTTTGAGCTTAAAATGTCCTTGTTGGCAAACTGAGCTTACTTGGGCTTCCCTGGAAATTGAGGCAGTAATTTTGATGCCCAGATTCTTAGCCA
Organism: Ambystoma mexicanum; assembly: GCF_040938575.1. Classification (NCBI taxonomy): domain Eukaryota; kingdom Metazoa; phylum Chordata; class Amphibia; order Caudata; family Ambystomatidae; genus Ambystoma; species Ambystoma mexicanum. Next base: position 154,348,164 of record NC_090941.1, on the reverse strand, counting down.
CAGATACTGGCTGTTGAAAGGTGCCTAGGGATGGGGGCCAAAGGTTAGGGGTCTAGCGGGACACGACGGATGGCGAACCGATGATCAGAACTTCTCTTTTGTCACCATTAAGTTTCAACCGATTTTGGCCCATCCAATCCCCAACCGCCTTCAGGCAGTTGTTAAGATTGGAAGCTCCAGCAGGGTTGTCAAGAGTAGAGGGACAATGATTTGCGTGTCATCAGCGTACATGTAGCAGTGCAAACCAAAGGATTGAATTAAATGGGCAAGTGGTTGGACATCGACATTGAAAAGAACCAGTGAAAGGGCGGAACCCTGGGGCACCCCGCACGTGACAGACTGGTGGGCTGAAGCGAAAGTACGGAGAGGGAGAGTTTGAGATTGCTCACTAAGAAAGGAGCCGAAACATTCCAGGACTGATCCGGCAATGCCGGCCTTGGACAGTCTGCGAAGCAGAATGGCATCATCTATGGTGTAGAAGGCGGCTGATGGATCTAGTAAAATCTGCACGCCTCCGCCACCCAGATCCGTTAGCCTCACCAGATCATCCATGACCGACACTAAAACTGACTCAGTTCCAAGCAAGAAAGCAAAAAGGGACTATGGTAGGTGAGCCGGGTATAAGACCTGGTAGTCCCAGCAGTGAGGCCAGGCACCCCCATCCACGAGTAGTGCGGCGAAGTTACAAGGAAAGTAAATAATAATGCGAACACAATGAACTAAACAAAATCTAACTAAAGTAAAGTGCACGGGTGTGCGCTTTGAAAAGTGAATGACAGACCTAGCTCGCCGTAGTTAAAAGAGCAACTGTTCTCGCCCAGATCCAAGTCTCCTTCCTTCTTGTAGAAATACTCCCTGCCTTCTGCTCGTCTCCTGCTCTTCCTCCTCACACTAACCTCTCCATCGTTCTCCTTCAAAATGGTATCCTTCTCCTTTGAGATCTCTGTCCATATCCACTCCACTCCTCCTACCCTCTCTCCCTTTCATGCTCTCTTTCCCTCTTAAAATCTCTCCCTGCTTCAATATCTCCTTCCTTCACAAGAATCCTCAGTTTCACTATTTCTCCCCTACTCCTGTCCCTCTATGTCACCCTAACCCGTTCTCCCTCCTTCACCGCAACAAATATTTCAACTTTCCTCTCCAATTGCTCCTGTTTTGTTTCAAGGTGATAGCTCCTTTGTCCGTTCAAGGCAACTATCTCCCTCCTTCTCCTCTGGGAACACACAGTTTTTCTCTGCCTTGCAAAAGTGTATTCCTTTTAACTCGCAGTATTATATCCCCCCAACCTCTTGATATTTTCCAACTCTATACTCCATTCTTCTTTTGCCTCTCTGTTCATTACCTTCTTCTAAATCTCCAACTTCAGCTGATCATACTCCAAATGTTCACAATGTGGGGCTTTCAGTGTCTGCTGTTCCTCTACTGCTATCTCTCCTGTGGACTGACCAATACTGGCTGGGATTTAAAGGGCGCTTGCTCCACCTCTTGGGTGGCTCAAGGTGTATAGGCTTCATATGCGCAATATAGGTTGACCCTGGCCTTTGATTGGATCATGTGCCTGTGGTCATGTGGGCTGCAGAGGTTGAGCCTGAGGCTATAATAAGGTTGGTGGCCATCTTGGGTTTTGAACTAGTTGTAGCCAAGGGTATAATCTCCTCTACCCCACTGAAGGTCGATTGGCATCGCCTGCTTTGAATTGTGACCTTCTCTTTTCTCAGTGTGCAAAGGAACAGTTTGGGAAACATTTGGTAGCCTGGGACCTTGGTTGTATTGAAAAAACCTTTTATCGCTGGGGAATTTCCACCTAGTAACCCCAGCTGCATTTGTATTAATGGGAAGGCATTGTCTGATTGTTTTGACCCTTCTGCAGTGAACATTCTTAAGATTCTTTCCCTTTGAAGTCTTCCAGTGCATCTTTGTAACTGAGGGAGTCCCGAAACACCCCTCTGGTTCAAGGGAGGTTTAATCTGATTGAAGTCCGTGGCAGCGTTGCCGAAGAATTCAAAGTACCTGCACACTCTCAATTGAATTCCAAAGCTTGTAGTTTGGGTCTCTTAAAGGGAAAGGCCTTAATTATGAACAGCAGGGTTTAGTATTGTGGGGATTATCAAACTATACCAACAGTGTTTCGTCCCGGCCATATTGTATGGCTTGGAGGCATTAGCGATACAAGATTTGAACAGGCTCAATATATTAGAGGGCCAGTACTGGCGTGCAGTATTGGGCATGGCCCCAGCTTGCTCTGTTCAATATCTAAGGCTGGAATTGGGTCTAACTTCACTTAAAGGCATGGCCTTGCGGGCACGAGGTGTGTTTTACCTGAAAGCTATTTCCACTTTTACATGTACACTATTGAGCTTGGCTGGCAAGAATTTTGATGACAAAGTCACCCCAAGGTAACAGTTACAAACAGTTAAATGAATCCCTTTTTGCTGACATAGATTGGCTTATGACAAGAAGAGAACAATGTAATTTATGCACTTAAAAAAATGATTTATACAAATAATGAACAGATGGGATTGGACTCAGAATTACACCCATTTGTCCACTTTGAAGGGGTATGAGGCCGTTACACATGTAATCCATAAATACAGAAAAACCCAACAATATTTGATATTATGCCCTGATCCGGAGGTACGTCAATTTATGCTAAAGCTACGGACGAATCCGCTCCAGGTATTGGCAGTTGTTGCACCACGGATGAGCATTCTACCAAAGGATAGGTGTGGTCACATCTGTGAAATGGGAGAACATCTAGAAACAACTAGGCACGTTCTAACCATTTGCCCCCTTTTGGGCCCTCTGTATATGTGCATGCTGGGAAAGTTGGTAAGTAACTATGATACCATCAAGGGAGAGTCTTTCTGGGACTACTGTTTGAACTCTGACTCTATTGGGACACAGTGGCATTATACAGGGTATGGGTTAGAGTTAAAAGTGTATTACCAAATCAGCCTGCTGTAGCTGAATTTAGAGTGGAATTGGAACAGGAGGCAATACCATCATTACCTGAAATTGACACTAATCTGAAGGATATAAGTGTAACCTAATCCAAGAGCTATTATCCTCTGAATGTTGTTGCGGCCACATTCCCCAGGTCCTAAATTATTGGGCCCCCCCAGGAAGCTGGCCCCTATGCTTGGCGCTTAGCGCTTAATGTTATGTGTACAGTAACACAAGTCATGTATCTGTATTTTGCATTTTGTATTTTGTGCCTTGGATTGTACATGATGTTTTGTATATTCTACTTATGTATTGTATAGAGATTCACATGATATGTATTTATTTAAGTGGAGATTGAATGTATTGGATATATTGGTATTTTGTATTGTTCGTATAAAGTTCAAATTCGAACTAAATCACAATAAATGTATTATTATTATAATGTTGGTGGTTTGTGTCTGGCTAGTGGTCAGGGGTTGACACACAAATGTTGTTAAGGGTGTCCTAAAGGTGGCCAGGGTTGTTTTCCTTTTTTCAGGGGGTTAGTGGACAAAGTGAGTAGTGTCAAATGTGGCAGATGGATCCAGCAGCAGGAGTGTGCCTATGTGCCCATTGTCTCAGGAAGTGAGAACCTCTTTTCTAATGCCCAGTAGGATTGTTTTAGTCGCAGACACTCAACAGAGGCTTGATTGATAACCCTTAAATAGAACGCTGGATTCCAAACTAATTAAGGGGGTATAATGAAGTGACTTCACGGTCATCATCACCTTCAAATGGACCTGGAGATACCATATCCTGGTCCCGAGACTAGTGGTATCCCCAACCCAAGTCACCCAGTCGACCCTGGAAAACTCAAAAATCTGAAAACCACAACTCCAAGAATCCACCTGTTGGTCAGGTGGAAACCTGAATCGGATCACTTGTGGATCCAGAAGAAAGATGCCTGTGGAAAATGTCCCACGAAGTACCTAGGGCCAAGAGTGACATTTGAGAACCCATCCCTAACCCAGGCTTCACAGACTTGTCAGCAAACCAGTAGGAGAAGGTCTACTGAAGAACCCACAACTAAGATTGCATTTGTTCTCTCAAACTGGAGATGTCTGAAGATCGTTGACAAAGGAGTGGGAATTTTCCCCACCGATAGTCCAAGAGGTTGGTACCCCACCTTTACTTCACCCAGAAAATGTCTTCTATACTTACTTCTTCTACTTTCACTTCTTCAGGCATGTACTGCCTCTTGCATTTACCTTTTATTGCTCTTACTTCCTCTTCATCATCACACCGTCAAAGTGGCAATTCATATGGTTAAGGTTAGCTTTGAGTCTGGTTAGGGTCAAGGGTGGGGTAAATTGAAAAATATGAGTTAGAAAAGAAGGAGGGTCCAAGGGATCTTCTCCTGTAATGACAAAGTGAATGTTAAAACAAGGGAAAGGCAGAAGAAGTAAAGTTAAGAAGAGGTGAGGGTGGCAAAAGGAATGCATGGCAAAGAGAATGTAGAAGAAGTCAAGGTATACATCCCAGGGGGTCATTTTTGTGTCTCAGTCACCAGAGAATGCTAATGTTCAGCTCCACAGTGACACCATCAGTGATCAACCATATTGTATGCAATCAGGTGATGAGGAAAGCACATGGGAACCCAAACCTGTAGAGGGTGTGTGGGACTGTTTGCTTGCAAACCTCCAGGCAAAGGCAAAACATCCAATGCCCACATGGATCTGACTTCAGTTGACATGGAAGTTATGCCACGGGTTTCGACTTAAACAGCCTTTGTAGAGACCCTGGGACTCAGAGACCTGATGCTACTGGAAAGGTGACCGACATCCTATGAGAGCCCTGTTCCTGTCGAGCTGGGAAGCATATGAATTGCAGCGTTGGATCAGAAGACAAGCTTTTCAACAGAGTGGGCTGCTGGGGATGCCGACCTTGTTATCACCAAGGTACAAGGGAGCCCTGCCTTCTGGGGAACTTATGAGATGTGAGTAGAAGAAGAGTCACTGAAAGATGAAGATTGTGCGGTGCCACTACCCCCGGAGGACCTACATGGTGAATAATGGCACAAGATACCATGAGAAAGATCTTCTGTATGGATGCTCATGGCCCCTTTCAACAGGGAGAACGCGTCTCCTTTCAGGCAAGAGACTGACATGACCTGTCGAAGGCGCAGTGAAAAATGTCCCCAAAGAAGGAGTCATGTCTCCTGTACCCAAATATCAAACTGTGTTTCAAATAGTCCTCTTTCCAAGCCCCTACTGAAGAGAGAGCCCCATTCTTTTACACTCACCGTCTTGGTGGTATTGAAGTGTCCACAGCATTTCTTTCTTGTCTTAGTTTCCTTCTTTGTCTGGGCCATGGTGTCTGTAGATCACAGAAAGGTCTCTCCTACAAGTCTCCAGGCCATAGCTTGATAGACTTGGGTGGTTGCAACTGTTGTGCAAATGAGGCACGTACCATTCCAAGATACGATGTCATGGTTTTGAAAGCCAGAGGCTCCCTATTGGTTAGAGAATGTCTTTCTCTCCACTTCCATATCCCTGCGACCTGTCTCTGGTCCCCCCTTCTCATCCACATCTAACTCCTTGATATATGGACTCGGCTTCCTTTCAGCTCCCCTCCTCCATCTGTTGCCTTTCTACCTTCTTGCCACCTTGCCACATCTGCCCTTCCAGTAAAAACCCTTAGATAGGGCATGTCACCACCTCTATCTCTTCCTCAAGCCCCTGTTCTCCTTTGTGCCCATGTTCTCCTTTGTCCTCCCTTTGTCTCTGTTTATTTCCCTCCTCATCCTTCCTCATAACTTTCTCCTTACCTCAAACTTGTTATTCTCCCCTTCCTCCTCCCACCCCTTCACTGTTATAAGCACTTCTTTCTCCTTTCTGCTTTCTTCTGCTGTTCTTCTTCTCCACTCTTCCTCACCCTTCTTCCGCCACACTGTAATCTACCTCTTCTTGACTTCCGTTGATGTTCCATTTTCCAAACGTATTCTTATCTTTCACCTTCTTCCCTCCTCCAGCATTCACCCCTGATCCTGCACTCTATTCTCACCTCTCTGCTCTGCTTGTTTTTAATCAAAGCCTTTCTTGACCTCAAGCTCAGAACCACTTCTCCCAAATGCTCTTTTTCCAAACTCCCACTCTATCCAGTTGGACCCTCCACTTTTTATAGTGTTGGTGGGTCGGTTATTGGTGTGCTAAAGGCTTTTCAGGTTTCACTTGCAGGAATACGGTCTGGGTCAGATGGATTGTCTGGTTGTAAAATGTACTACAAATTCCACATGTGTGGTAGATCTGCTGTGTCCTGTTGTTTCTAAGGGGAAACACAAGCCTTTGGGTAGCCAGTGGTGTAATCTACTGCAACTAGAAGGTATCTAGAGCAAACTCCATACCAAGGTGATGGGCTCCTAAGGACTCTGCTTCTAGACTAGGTGTGGGCAAAGGTGGGAGGAGACAAACCTTTGCGCTCTCTTTCCATTCTACTCAGGAATGTGACCATCTCTAATAGGGGGCTTAAAAGCTTGCAAACTACCTGTGCTATATTATCGCACTTTTGACCAAAAACCTTTCCCTCTCCAGATTAAAAAGCAACACTTTGACTACTCTCTTATAGTCCTCGTTTATTACACCAGCACCAGCAGTGATGCCATACTTGACCACAAGTCGTATTTAACTACTATAAGACCATTGGTACCATTTGGGAGCTGCATACTCAAATCAGTGGAAATCAGGCCATGTCTTCCTGGGGAAATGTACACATTGTCAACACTGTAGAGATCAAAGGTGAACACGCCTGGAGTGGCTTTAAAGGGGTGGTTGGCCCTTTTTGTGACCCTTACCAACTTTTATGGTGGGATTTGTGGAACCTTTTGGTAAGGTCCCATTGATCCCACATGTGACACCATATTTCATGAAGCTGAGTAGGATCAATGTGGGACAGACACAGAAGTACAGCTTAACGGATTTGTGTATTTGGACACAAACTTATTTTTCTCCTGAAACAAGATAGCTTCTCCCAAGCTCCAGCAACAAATTGGGTTTCAAACAGTCCTCCTTCTAGGCCCCTCGGTCCTTATAAATTCAGTTTTGATAATGTTTGGGTGTCCTCATCGCCTATTTCTATTCTTGGTTTCCTGGGTGATGTCATTTCTTTCTTCTCTGTAAGGCCTTAATGTCCAAAGGTCGCAATGAGTTCCCTCTCCCAATACTGGCCAATAGGCTTGGACAATGGTGCCATTGAGCTGATGAGGCCTATACTAGCCCTAAAGAATATGCCAAGGTCTAGGTAACCAGACAGGATATGCCCCACTTCTGTGCTCCAGGAACCTGTCTCTTTTTCCCCCTGGGTGTCCTGTCTCGGCCTTGCCTCCCTTCTTGAATTGGCAATGATCTCATTCTTATTGGGGACTCAAAATTCTCTCTGCTCCTCCACTTGTCTCCTTTCTACTCATCTTGCTATGTTTTTGTACCTCCTCCTTTTTGCTGTGTCCCACCTTTTTCTGTTTTTCTCTTTTGTTCGCCCCCTCTAACCACTCTTTCCCTTTCTCAGTCACACCATACCCGACCTACTTGCCTCCTTACTTTTCACTTCTTTCCCTTCTCCAGCACTCACTTCCTCCTCATCTCTCCTCTCCAACCTCTAGCCTCCTGATCCTCCATCGTCTTTCTTGACCTCCACCTTACCACCACCTCTCCCCCATCTCCAAAACTCCCACACTATCCAGTGCTAACCACCCCTTCTAAAGTTCTTGATGGTCAGTAGTTAGTGTGCTGAAAGCTTGATTGACTTTAGCTGTGGGAATACAGGACTGAGTTGTTGGGATTTGCTGGATTTAACATGTACTACACATGTGTTTAATTCTGCTCGGGTTTGGGTTGATTGAGGCGGTGGCCATCTTGGATCCCGACGTCTCCCTGCTTTTTCTCTTCAAGATACATATCTTTCTCTCCTTTTGGCACATGTGCCAGCCACAAATCCGCATGAGCAGAACATTGTTACTGCTCTCACTTTGCATCTATCTACTTCTTACCCCTCTTGTACATTTGGTTTATCTTGCTATATGTGTTCGTGGTCTTGGACGGTTCATCTCTTTGAGGCTATTTCTTTGGGATTCAAAGGGGTTTAAATGTATTTCTTTTAATGGAACATTGCACTCTGGTGACCTCATGTGGAAAGCCCCTGCCCATCCCCCTCCTCCCTTGCATTGTGGAGGTATCCAGGCAATGCTCCGAATGCAGCCCCTGCCCCCAATGGCTATCCCACCATCCACCTTTAGGGTTAGGCAGGGGACTTTGTCGCAGTACATCTAATTTGACTGAAGTAAAGGACCACAAAGCTCCCTGATAATGACCAATCTAGACAAATTGTTCCTATAATTGTTGCAATAATCATAAATAGCAGTGAAAGATTTTAAAGGTTACCCAAATTTAGATGTAATTTAAAAAAACGATGATGTCCTATTTCTATGTTTGTTATATTGACTTTGCAAAATTGTTTTAGATTTTGAATCACTAATTCTGGTCAATCTAACCATTTTTGTTTGTTTTCTTTAGCACCAATCCCTCTGCTATGCATAGCAGTGGTGGGAATGAGGTCTACAATTGTCATAGAGGAGGCATTGCAGAACAAGCAGCTGAAAACACTACTGAGTTGGAGATTGAGCAGGTGCTGAAACAACATACTGACAAACTTGAAGATGCAGCAGAGGTGCAGGACATACAGAAGGATTCGGGAGGCCATGGAAGAAGGTGTCCAGTGTCAGAAAAATAATTTGGGGGGACCCCAAATAAACCTGAGACCTAAAGAGCTGTCCCTGCACCGCATGCTCATGGTTGAAGCACATGTACAATGGACGTTGCAGACAGAATCGACATTTGTTCCTTCCCCGGAACACTGCATCTCTTAAAAGGCACTGTGGAAAAGGTGCATGGGGATCTTGCTGCACAGCTGAAACAACTTGCTGAAGCACAAAGACATTGGCATTATCGAGCACAAACCTATTCATGTATCCCAAGACAAAACCCTCAAAGAGTAGTTTCTCCACCACACTAAAAAATTATACCTAGAGTCCCAGCACACACCTCTCCTCAGCATCCTGCCCTTCTGCCATGATTGTTGCCTGAAATGTAGCCTTCAGAGACCAATGCAGCACCCCAGGGGACAGCATGCACTAGCCGCCACCCGTGTGCACCAGACATGGATATGCCAGGGTATGTATTGCACAGTCTTCCACACTCAGGGCCTGATTCATGGCAGTGTTTTATAATGGCGCAATCCCATAGGAAAACGTTCCTTGAATCAGGCCCACAGTCTCTTCTCCTGGTTTATGGCTTTGGTAGCACATGTCTCTCTCTCTCACCACCCATGGTTCCAAGGAGGAATCATAGAGGTGTCCCTTTTCCCTATTAAGCATTACTGTGGTGGGCAAACAGGTTGTTCACATTTAAATAAACTCTCTGGATAACATGATTTGCATTCTCTCCAAATCTTTGGTGATTTTTGAACTGTAAGAAAAATGAACTTTGATGTATTAGAAAACCTGGCATCTTGATTTGACCACATTTTTTTGTCTTTTTCCACTCTTTATTGGCTTCCAGAACCAGTAATGTAAGAACAAGAAAGATGAGGTATTGAGGATGGAAAGGCACAATCCACGGCTCCCATTGTGACGGCTCTCACTGCTAAGCCATTGTGGCAAAGCTCTGCTTCACCAACGTCCATCTAACACACACAACCGCAGCACTCCACAATCACCACACCAACTCCTTCAACATGACTGCCACAAAAGCACCCTCTGGCTGAAGAATCATCAGATAGTACTGCAGTACCAATGCCACATAAAGTATGTACATTATTAGACACACACTACAGTGGACCGGGTACTGCCATGAATGCTGGTAATATACTCCCTTCCTCAGCACAGCCCTACCTGTTCTCTCTGCTGCCCATTCAGATATGCACAGCTATGACAGTCTCCTTACAGTAGTGCACCCCAAAGACAGCCGTCCCTTTTGAGACTACACAGCAGCTTCAGAAATGTGAAAAAGGGGTGTGACACACCAACTATTCAAGCACTCACACAAAGCATGCAGTGCAAAAGGGGGTCGCTTAGCAATAACAAAATTGCTCATGAACACATGAGGGTTCATTCATGCAAAGAGACCAGGACTAAAGTGTTTCCTATTATCACTTGAACAAGTAACTTAGAGCGGTTGACACAATTGGCCAGCATCATAATGCTGCAGAAAGCAGCGTAGAGCTGTAACACAAATCAAATAGCTGCTCTGTACTGGTGGGTGAGTGAACATTAGAACTGGACACTACTTTAGGGTGGTGAAGATGTTAAATAAAGTAAGAATGTGTGAGATGTCTCCCACAGTATACGAAGGAAGGATCACTGGCCTTGGCATGATGCTTCAAACTCATACAGTATGAATGTGAAACTGGATAAGACAAGATGGTGGAGTTTAGTTTGCCAATGAATGTTACAGGGCATGGAGGGAAGAGAAGAGCATGAAGAGAGTGACCTTGAAATGGTGGAAAGTGCTGAGGACGGAAGTCACTTTGACAGGAATGTATAGTAGCTTGCACTCCTGATGAATATGTCAGGACGGATGAGACTTCATGTAAACCTGCATACATATTCTCCTGTACGCCTTTGAGCTGAATTAATCAGACTGTTTTATATTTATTTTACTAAAAGTGTTTGTCATCAAAGCATAGTTATTCCATGGGGCATATACTTTGGTGTATGCTGTAGGTTTCATGCAGTAGAACACTATGATTGGACTGTATCTCTGCTCAAGGCCACAGTGTACCATGGCACCAAGGACATTAGCTCTCCCTCTCCTGGGGCCACCTTGATGTGGTAGGAAGCTGTGGGACGGTATTCATAGCACTTTGTGGTTTAGAGTTTAATTGATTTATTGAGCAATATATTGCACATAACAATGATCAGAGCCACTTATTTTTTGTCTCCAAGTAGATAGGTATGGCCCACATAAAAGCTGCAAATACACATCTTGCAAAAGACTCTCTGGTGACAACCATCTGTAGGGGCACCTCAAACAAAGTATGTATCTTGTAGTGTTGAAAAATGCAAGAATTATTTTGTGGTCATTAACCTTTTTTTCAATGCCATACACATTACAACATATACTATTATGTAAAGGTTTTACAAATGCAGTGAGAGGTTTGGCTAGAAGATTAATAGTTAGCGTATGGTAGGCCAGTTTTTTTAAATTTTGTTTTTTAAACTTTTATTTATTGGCACAGAGGTCAAGACAGGCACATTTCAACTTACATAGTAATAAGATAACAACATAATCGTACAATCGGCACCACATCATGGTCAGGGTATACATCACAGGCTGATAATAACTGATATCGCGGGGAGGCGTTGAAAAGCAAGCGAAATAGCTAAAACCAATAGGAAAAGTTAGGTCATCTGTGGCATGTCGGGTTGTCCTGGCAGGGGAGATGAGGTCAGTTCCACTTCATCTCTGCCATTTAGATAGCTACAAAATTCTGACCAGACGTTTTTGGGTCGAGATGTCGGGGGTAGGGATCCAATGTATTCCTCCTCGCACATTTGTGTCCAGGTAAGGGCTTTCAGCCACTTCGTAAAAGTGGGAGGATTGCGGCGCTTCCAGTATTGCAATATACATTTTTTGGCCACCATAATACTTACATTTACAAATTTTGCCATTTTCCTTACATTCTCACCCTCCCAAGTACCAAATAGTATGGCAAGTGGGTCCATAGACACCGGAGACCCCACTATTTCAGAGAGTGCCTCTGTCACGGCCGTCCAGAACGTGTGTATATGGTCTGCCTCACAGGATTTACATTTGGGGCACACAGGGGTCTGGGTTCCTGTGAATGACGCCACTCTATGCGGTGTATAATAGAGCCTATGAAGGAGCTTAAATTGTATGCAGCGGAATCTGGCGCTTAGGGAGACCCTACGTGTGTGTGTACACATTATGCCCCAGAGATCGTCGGTGATTGCAACTCCTAGTTCCCTGGCCCAAGCCTCGCGTGGTTTAAGAGAGTTGTCCGCAGTGTTATTTAGTTGCATCTTATACAGATTAGAAATTATGCTTTTGGCACCTCCGGAGTTTGCTATATATTGTATTTCGGGAGAATCGGGGGGTTCAATAGGGCATGAGGGCCACATCGACCGCACTGCAGCTCTAAGCCTATAATACTGCAGCATTTCGAGTGGAGAATTGGAGTGGTCATGGCGCCATGTTTGGGGGGTAATGAAAACACCATCGGGGAAGAGATCCGCAAGGGCACGGTATCTCATGGTTTCCCAGTGGCGTATGAGGTTTAGGTCATGTGTGGGGGGGAGTCCGGGGAACTGCCACAGGGGAAGCCACTTGTAGTATGGGCGCTGTTCCTGGTCAGAGCCTAGGATGCTCCCCCAGGCTCTAATCGTAGCGGACACCGGGTCCGCATGAGCATCTGTTTGGAAAGCTCGGTTCAGTAACAGGGACATGATATTAGTTCCACCTCCCGCCAGTTTCTCAAGTTTTACGTGTATAGGCGGATTCTGGAGCGTGTACCAATGGGAGGCATGATGGGCCTGTGCAGCATTCCAGTATAGGCGAAGGTCTGGGGCCACGAAACCCCCTTTGTCGTAAGGCAGCGTCATGTGTTGCCACTTCTTGCGGACCGAGCCTGGATGCCAGAGAAATTGTGCGCACTCCGAGTGGAGCTTCTTAAAGTATTGGACCCCAGGCCAGATCGGCACGTTAGCAAAGACATACAGAAGTTTGGGGACCACTACCATCTTTATTAGAGAGAGTCTGCCCGCTAGGGATAGAGGTAGATTGCGCCATCTGGAGAACTTGGAGATGACCAGGTGGGCCACTGCCTTGTAGTTGTCCGTCAATAGAGAGGCCTTGGTTAATGATATTTGTACCCTGAGATACCTAACCCCACCCGGGGACCAGCGTAGAGGGTACTCACAAGACGGTCGTTGGGTTGCCACAGTAAGGGGAAAAATTTCGGACTTGGAGTAGTTGATTGTGAAACCTGAGAACGTACCTATCTTAGTGATATCACGGATGATCGGGTCCAAATGTGTGGAAGGATTTCTGACATACAAGAGCACGTCATCTGCATATAAAGAGATGATCTCTGGTGCATCTATTATTCGTATGCCTTTATTGACGTGTCGGCCCCTTATATGGTCCGCCATGGGTTCTATGGCGAGCGCAAAAAGGAGGGGCGAGAATGGGCATCCCTGACGAGTGCCCCTGTTTAGCGTAAAGGGAGAGGAGGGAACCGAGTTCACAAGAACTTTAGCTCGTGGGTCCGTGTATAACAGTTTTATGTAAGAGGTCATTTTGGGACCCACACCCATTTTTTCCAACACGGCCCACAGATATTGCCATGAGACCATATCAAAAGCCTTTTGGGCATCTAGTGTTACCGCCACTGCGTCCGCGCCTGGGTCAATTCTGGACATCACATTAAACAGGCGGCGGATGTTCAGAGCTGTGGATCGACCCGGGATGAAACCGCATTGGTCCTCGTGTATCATGTGGGACATGAATGGGAGAAACCTATTAGCAATTATCTTGGCGAAGATTTTCGTGTCGGTGTTAATAAGAGATAGGGGCCTGTAAGACCCACATTCGTCTGGGGGCTTTCCAGGTTTGGGGAGGACAGTTATTAAGGCTTCCCTAAGGGAGGGGGGGAGGCAGTTCAAACGAAGTGATTCGGCCCAGACCCCGTATAGCACAGGCGCTAGTATAGCCACATGCTCCTGGTAGAACTCGGAAGTGAGCCCATCCGGGCCAGGCGCCTTGTTTTTGGGGAGGCCCGATATCACCTGAACTATCTCCTCCAGGGTGAATGGGGCGTCTAATATTTCCCGGGTCTCTTGGGAGATAAGGGTCATAGGGATGCTCTCAAGGAGGTCGTCCAGGTCTTGGGCGGAGTGTTCTGGTTGGGGGCCATACAGCGTGGCGTAGAAGCTAGCGAAAGTGTCTAGAATGGATTGGTCTGACCAGTGCCTCACCCCACTACCATCTATGATATTGTCAATGCGGGTCCCCCCAGTCTCAGCACGCACTAGCCTGGCCAGGGTTCTACCCGGCCTGTCTCCTTCCCCATATCTGCGAGCCGCCACAGGGCGTGTAAAGTATTGCACCTCCCTCATAGCATGTGACTCAAATTTTTCCAGCTCTGATCTGATTGCAGCTAGGGTCACTTGGGACTGCGTGATCAGGTAGTCCTGTTCGAGTGCTTTGAGCATGGTCTCCGAGTTGGTTAAGGCCCGCCTTATAGTCTTCAGGACCCCAGCTTCTCTAGAGATACACATCCCCCTGATGTAGACCTTGAACGCCTCCCATCGAATTCCCAAGGGTGTATCAGTTGTATTGTTCTTTTCAAAGAATGTAGTTATATCGGATAGAATCTCGGCTTTAAAGACAATGTCTGATAGGGCGGTGGATTTGAAGCGCCAGTGGGGTCTCAGCGGCACTGCGTCACCGAGTTGAATCTGTAGGAGTACAGGGGAGTGATCGGATAGCGTACGGGCCAGTATCGTGACATCTGAGACCTTCCCTACCAGTCTGCCAGAGAGTAGAAATAGATCTATTCTCGAGGAACTGTCATGTACAGTGGAATAGAAAGTGTAGTCTCTGTCGTGGGGGTGGAGCGTTCTCCATATATCATGTAAATTGAGAGAATCCATATGTGAGAGGAGACGTTTGGTCGCTCGTGGTGTGGGTCTGCGACTGGACGTCGTCCTATCTAGTAAACTGTCCAGTGCTAGGTTCATGTCTCCTCCCCATATTATGGGGACGTCAATGTATCTCATGAGTATGGCCGTCACTCCGTCGAAGAACTCGGGGGAGTCAATGTTGGGCGCGTATACGTTGACCAGTAGGCATTGTTCGTGAGCCAAAGTGCAATGCAGGATCACATATCTGCCTTCTGCGTCAATGTGCGATGAGTGGAGGGTAAAATGGATAGACTTGTGGATGAGAGTCAGGACCCCTCTGGCTTGGGTGGAGTATTGGGTGAAGTATCTATTAAGACCCCACGTTTGTGCAATGTTCGATGATAGGTGTTTAAGGGCATGTGTCTCCTGCAGTAGGAGAACCTTGGCCCCGTGTCGTTGCGCGTAGGCCGCAATCCTGCGAGATTTTGTGAAATTTGTCAGGCCACGTACATTCCATGACATCATTTTAATCGCCATGTAGGCAGCCTACGGGACATCCCAAGTAAAGGTGCAGCCCTCGATAATCGCCATGAGTGCTGCCATGTCGCACCGTTGCCATCGTGTGTGACCCGCCCTAACCCCTGCGCCATTTTGAATGTAACCATCCCCAACTTTCCAACCCCCCACCCTCACCGCCCTGTCCCAACTAGCAGTGTGTAAGAACCCACCCTCGAAATGGACCACTGGATGCCAACCCCAACTTGGCAATGCATGAACTAAAGCCCAACAGGGGCGCAAACACAAACATTTCGATTCTACAGGAAATGCAGCTGCAGTGGGGGCTACCGCTGCCGTTCCGCCCACCAGTTTGGATACGAATCTCGAATAAACCATAAAATCACAGGTTCGGCTAACATACATAAGGTTACAGAGCTAGGATGCACGTATTAGCGGGTTTCAAGACTAGCTCGTAGAGAGAGGACAGCGGCCAGTTCTAGTTGTTGTCCATCGGGGCCTCAGGCGGCTCCGCCAGTAGAATCTGTGCCTCTATGAACTTAACGGCCTCGTCCGGGACCGTGAAGAAGTAGAGCTTGTTACGATGAGTGAATTTAAGGCGTGCGGGGAAAAGCATAGCATATTCAATCTTCCTATCGCGTAGCATTTTCTTCACCCCAATGAATCTGCGTCTCTCCGTTTGCACTCCTACTGAAAAGTCGGGGAAGATCCTAATTACTTGTGAATCCAACCTTAATTCCCCCTTCTCCCTGGCCAGGCGGAGTATATGATCCCTGTCCTTGTAGCTGAGCAGCTTTGCTATGATAGGTCTGGGGAAATCCCCTGGCCGTGGTCGAGGTGCCAAGGAGCGGTGAGCTCTTTCGATCGTGAAGAATGGCGAGAGATCAGGGTCATACAGGAGATCTCTGATGAGTTTTTCCACCGCTAGTTCCATTTGCCCTTTGAGTGCAGTTTCGGGGACCCCGATTATGCGAATGTTATTCCTCCGTGACCTCGATTCGAGGTCATCGCATTTAGATTTGACCTGTTTCATGTCTCGGACGAGCTCTGACACTGTGTTTTGCAGAACATGCACGTTGTCTTCAGTGGTGCCAGTCCTTTGCTCCACTTCGGTAATCCTAGCCCCGTGCTGGTCAAGCTTAGCCCTTAGTGACGCCACATTCGCGTTAATATCATCCAGTTTTTCATGGAATGCTGCAAAGTTTTTAGCCATGGATTCCATCATAGTGGCCAAGTCCGGTTGAGGGGGGTCCGGCAGGAGGTCGCCTTCCTCCTGGACTGCAGCGGGTGATGCCTGGTCACCCCTGGGTGTCGCCCTGGCGAACTTGTCCATAGCCCCGGCCTTGTTAGTGGCTCGCGATCTGTTAGACATTCTTCTGGGGGAGAGTCAGGGCTAGTACAGCGTTATAGGTGGTGGAGAAGGCCCGGATGGTACCGTACTGTGCCGGACCGCACTGAGGTCCCGTCGCGGCCACAGGCGATGCTGGCGGATTGTCACCACAGGGGCCGAACGGGCGAAATTGTTCAAAGCTACTTGCGTCTAGATAGTGGGATGATTTCCCCCTTCTGCAGCCTCCTGGAACCAGCCGTTCCGAGTGGGAGATTCCCAGCGCTTGCGCATGTGGAGTCCATTCAGCCAGGGCCCCTCCAGGTGGCCATAACAGCGAAAGGATAGCAATTCCCGGTGGGATGAGCGCGGAGGGCCCCAGGCACCATGGGACAGAGAGTTGGGGGAGCGTGGAGCAGGCTTGTGTTTAGGCAGTCCCCCCCGGGCTGTACCCCAGCACCGTGGGCACAACACTAGTAGCGGGGTGGATGGGGGACCCCCAGCGGTGCATATAACAGCCACAAACACCCACCTTATAGCCTGTAGGGTGGCTGGACCCGTATGTTCCTCGGCGCAGGATTGGGGCCAACAAGGTGCGGGAGCTGCGGCCAGCCAAGGGGCAGTGTCGGGATCTTCATGTAACAGGTGAGTGTCCCAAAGTCGGCACAGGTGCGCCACAGGGGGGGGAAGCGCCGGTTGCTCCTCAGTGGGTCGATGGGGCCAGTCCCGTTTCTTACTGCAGGCCGGAGACCACGCTGCGTGGGTGGTGGGCGAAGCAGGAACGCTCTCACGGTGTCTCCGTGTTGTCAGGCCTCCGAGCGTGTGTCCCGCCGCCTCTCCGCACAGTCCAGGCAGTCCGGGATCTCCCAGTCCGGGGGGGGCCGCACACGTGTGCCAGTGGGCGCCGGGGCTCCAGCCCAGCCCATGGCCGCAGGAACGGCCCGGCAGCCGATGGAGCCGCCGCGCCGAGCGGGCGAGCCTCACGCACACGACCGGGGCTGCGGGTGTCTCAGGCCCCGCCTCGCCTGGCACGCACGGGGAAGAGGATCCAGCCGATGCAAGGGGGCCGCAGTAACCAGCCGATGCAAGGGGGCCGCAGGCAATCAGCCGATGACAGTGCTCAGAGATGGAGCGCGGCAGCGTCCCGGCAGCCGACACTGCAGCGGGCAAGAGCGGCCACTCGAGGAGGCCGGATGCCGCCGCAGGCCCGGGCGCCCGATACTAAGGACGCCAGCTCCGATTCCACCCCAGATTTCAGGCACGAGGAGAGGAAAGTAGCAGCAGCAGGATCGTGGCCGTGGTGGTAGGGGATGATTAGGATTAGCGCCGATAAAAAGCAGATTCTGGTGGGCAGGAACGGAGCTCGCTGGCTAGGCAGCCATATTGCTTGGCTGCTCAACAGCGCCCCCTGGTAGGCCAGTTTTAAGGAACAAGTACGTACATTGGATCATTCGTTTAGACTTTCCTGTTATTACAAAAGTATGTTCCTATCCAAGGATATTGCCTCTATGTGCTCTTTATTGGCCATAAGGCCGTTTTGGCAGCATCCCAAGAAGTTAACTTCGAAAATGTCATCTATCTTATATTCTTCACTTACCTTTCCTTAGAGAGATCATTGATCGTGTCACAGATGGCACAGAAACACTCAGGCACTCAAGGGCAGTTCAAGGGGTTCCATTGTCAGATTTGTGGGGACTATGGCAGTCCCTCCCTTTCTTGTCTGATTCACCATCCTCCCTAGCCCAGCTGTCCTTATCCCTGGTTAGTGCTACCGATTGTCACACTATTAGTATGCTAAAAGCTAGAACTCAGCTGTATTGATGACGTAAAGGCCCATGACTTTATCTGCCTAAGGCTCCTGCAGGGACTTCCTAACTCCCTGCACTAGCCACTGGGGTAGTGTTTTAGTGGGGGTCAGGGAACTGCCTTGCACTTACTCTGTTGGATTCAGCTTAGTTCAGTCATGCCTGCTCACCACTTCTCTTCCACTCTTACTGCTACTCCCCTCCAACTTACTCCCCCAACTAATACTTCATCCCTCAGATGTTCCACTATTCTTACTGCTTGCATCCCCCCTTGATGTTTCCACTCTTCCCACTCCTCTTTACTACTCTCCGCTCCACCAATACTTTCCTCTGCCCACTAATACACTCTTCCTCCCACTGCTACACTCCTCCTCCTCCCCTTCTACTATTACTACTCCTTCTCCCACATTACTACTCGTCCACACTCCTTTCATCTTGCAGCAGTCTTCTCACACTCCCACCACCATTTCTAAATACTTGTCTCACACACATTCACACTTTTATTAAATGACCACTATCACTCCAAAGCCAGTGCCTCACCTCATGCTCTTCTCCACAAGCCACTTCTCCCTCCTTTCTCCTGCTGGTTTTTTGATCATTGTCCACCTCCAAGGATCTCACCCGACACACACACACATTTCCTGTTCCCTGGTTTTATATCCCTCCTTCTGCGACAATTGGCCAATCCTCCCTACCCAATCTGGCCTGTTCTTCCCCTCGTTGGGTGTGTATGTCCACGGGATGTCTTTAAAACAACGGCTTAGCCCCACCTACTTTTCCCACGCAGGCTTGCTGCTTGGTAGAATTGGCAGAATTGGAAACTCCTGGTTACAGTATGTGGGTTGGGCTCCCTTGCTGAGGACTTCCTTTCTAAGTTTAGGGAACTGTCCCCATTTTAGTCTGTAGTGGTCTAGCGGATTGTGATTCTCCATTTCGGGATTTTGCGTCGGGCATTGCCAGGCCTGCTTTGTGTGTTTCGATTCTGCAGCGGTCTGCAGCTAGCGTCGCTCTCTCTTTCGTCATGCTGTCGCTACAACCAGGACTCTGTGGCATTGGGGCTTCATTCGTGTAGGTTGCTTATCTTAGATTTACCAACGTCTCTCCTCTCTTCTTATTGCTGGCATTTTGTTGCAAGGAACAAAATCACTTGCAAATATCTGCAGTGAGAGATAAGGCTGGAGATAGAGTTCTGCAAAGAAGCATTCCAACGCAAGGGGGTGCAGGGGTTCAAGAATTGTGATTCTCTGCTGCCGCCGTCATGGATAGTACTGGCTGTGGGTGGCTCCATGGTAGGCCTCCCACCCTTGGCTGACAAGGGTTCCCATCCCCTCTTGACAAGGCCAAGTGCCTTGTCACAATCGGTACAGTGAATGTTATGCCTAGGTCTGTTGGGATGTGCACTTTGTCAAAAAGGATGCTTGGCAGGGATGCTTACTTTCACCCTCTGTTTTTGCATTTTTATGAAAGAGCTTTGTGACAAAATCCCCCACCTGACCTTGTGAACAGGGTGGTCTAAGGGGCCAGGGGGATGCCCTGAACTAGTGCATGCTAGACCAGAAGGAGGTATATGGGGATCCCTAGGTCACCCCCACTGGGACCATGCACTAAGGTCTGGGTCAGTTACATGTGCACTATTCCACCCACACCCTCAATGACCATTTGGGTGAGGGGGCAGGTACACACTCCTTGAGGAGCCATCTATTTATAATGATCTGGTTCCTGGTGAGTTGTTCCAGTCCCACAGCAGACCCAAACACCCAGCATAGAAATTCATATATTTTCCTCTAAGGACACAAAGTTGTAATGTTTTGAGTTCACTGGACATGAGGAATTTAACAGTTGCAATTCTAACACATGTAGACTTAGTTTGAAATACAAAATTCCATAGGCACTTGAGATAATTCTCAAATCTTTAAAATAAGGTTTCAAGTATTTAACTTGTTTTTGCACTAACATCGGACTTTCTGCCACTAAACGTTTTAATGTCTCACAATGGTCAGGGCTGCACCCGAATCTGCAGAAGTTGTTGGATTTGGGGATTTGCCCCCGAATATGGATTATTTCTTTAGTTTTCCATAGATTGAGCCAGAATCAATGCATTTCAATATGCAGGTGATGGAAGTCTGCTTAAGTATGATTCTGGTCCTCGTTTTGTAATGGCAAATGGGGTATTCTTGAATGACTTATAACTTAAACATGATTCATGTCTGTGTATCCAATCGTATTCCCAAAGGTTGTATTCTTTTTGTGCTTAGGCACATTTACAAATTCTTACAAATATTTTTTTACAAAGTAAGTAAAAAAAAAAAGTTTTTTACAAGACAATACATATTTTTACAACACAGCACTTATAATAACAGTCAAAAATAAATCCACTTTTCTAGAGAAGAGTATGAACATCCATTTCTACTTCACTGAAATATGAACGAAAAATAACTAGCAGAACAGAATCGATCACCATTAAGAATATAAAACAAGAGACATTCCTAGCATGGCATCTTGACTAAAAATCTTGTAACAACAAGATGGAGCCTTCCCAAGTTATACCTTCTTTAACTCAAAATATGATATGATTCTACTTCATTATAATTTGAAAGAAAGTCGAGCAATTATTAGTTTAGTGCAAGATTCCTGCCCTCAGCGCATCTAATTCTGCTTCAATATAACGTAAAAAGCACACAGTCGCTAGGATAATGGCATTGCTCCTACCCCACATGCATCCAATTCAGATGAAATTTCTGGCTAAAACAGTATTTGCATTCTTAAAATCTTTCAACATATACAGTCTGATTTGCTCAAAGTATCGACAGAAGAGAAAAAGATGTTTTGTGGTTTCATTGGCAACTGTACAAAATCGACATCTCGTATCGCTAATCAGCTTTTCGTTATTATTAAACCAATGCTTCGTCCGCATCTTTGTGTGCAATAAATCAAACCGGAATCGCATTTAAGTGTTGCAAGATTCATTACAAGGAAATAGTCAAATATGAAAGGGGAGGATTTTGAGCATGCCTGAATTTCGCATATTCCGAAAAAGAGGCATAGGACGAAATTAGATCAGAAGTAGCGGCCCAATCATTTGAAAAGTGTCTTTGTTTTGGCAAGACCCATCTGCCATCAGGCTGCATATTAATCTTTTCTAATAATTTAAGCATACATTGTTTAAATTGTGCACTAGACACAGGATGGTAATTAACAAGCATTGTAGAAAAATCCTCATAGAGGGAATTCAAAGTTTGTATTTGGCTCTTGTTGGATTTGTTGTCAACAATTCTACAGAAATATCAGCTGCAGCCATGATTCGAGATATTTGTTTTCTCTGTTCTATTATATGCTGATATTAAGAGAACTTTAGATAATTAAACAATATCTGCATGTCTAACCATACACACAGCTTGTGATTGAGGCAAGGACAGTACTCTCTTCCTAAACATCCCCTCATAAGGCAGCCAATAAGTCTCAGTTTAGATTTTTTTTGTTTCTGCAGCATATAAAACTACAGGCACTATTTTCTGATTGTAAAAAGTTAATAGAGGAGCACATGAGAATTTCCCATACTTAGCATGTATAATTCGTGCTTGTGATATCGCTGTTTGCATCTTTTGTTGGATTTCGACCAAGTATGGATGATCTGAGGCATGGTTGTTAATATTGAGTCCCAGACATTTATATTCATTGACTGTGCTTAGTCTGTTTTCATGCAGAATCCATGAGTATGAGCTCTGTCATTTTTGGTTCATCTAACCACACTTCATTATCTTTGCCTTTTCTTTGTTAATTACTAGCAAATTATCTGTTGCATAAGTGTTAACTGCAGTTAGAAGTTTTTGCAATCCCTTCAGGGTTTTTGACATAAAAACCAGGTCATCTGCGTATAGCACCCATGGTATCGGGTTAGCACCTATTTTCGGGGGATCTGATATTACTGAATTGAGAGTTTTGCTGATGTCTGATATAAAAAAGTTAAATAATGTGGATGCTAAAACACAGTCCTGTTTAAGGCCTCGGAAGGTAGATATTGGATTGGATAATTTCCCATCTAACGATAGTCGCACTTGAACTGAGGTGTGTGAGTGCAGTTAATTTATTAGGTTTTGAATAACAATCAGGCGTGCAGCCTTCATAAGTTTACCCACTAACATTTTATGCAAGACGGAGTCAAATGCATACTTAAAATCAATGAATGCCACATAAAAACACTGTTTCATTTTTAGCCCATATGAATGGATGACATTGACGACTGTTAGATTAATTGTTGTGCTTATGCCAGCTATAAACCCAGTTTGGTAAGGATCCCATAAATCATGAGAGGGAAGCCAATTGTTAAAATCTCTCAAAACTAACCGGGTAAATAATGTACCTGGTGCATCTAATAATGCTATTGGTCATTAGTTGCTAGTTGTTGTCGATTACCTTTTTTAAACATCAGCATGATGACTGATTTGCACCAAGATGGTGGGATGGTCTGAGACTGCATTGTCTGTTGAAATATCACAAAAACAATATTAGCCCACTATTCAGGATTAGATTTAGCAAAAACGAAGAGGTGATGGCTGGAAGGTTTAGAATGAATCTTAACCTCTGGCATTGCTCTGGGCAACCCTCCAGACCCTCGTTCTTCGCCTGCCAAGCCATTACAGAAGGGGAAAGACCATATGCAAATCAGGCTTGGCCACACCCCAAAAGGGGCAGTCCAGCCCGAACTGCTAGGTCACATCCCTTCTGCACGAGACCACAAGCATCCCCAAACATGTTTCAGCTTTGTTGGGCCTCATCAGTGAGGAGTAGATTATAGACCTTCCAGCCATCACCTCTTTGTTTTTGCTTTGTCACCCCAAGTGGGACGGGTATGCCCATACGTGGATCTCGTGCCTGCTGGGCCTAGAGACCCAAGCTACTCCTCACTGATGATGCCCAACAAGGCCGAAACATGTTTGGGTGACAAACAATGAATATTCAAATCTCCTGTTACGGTCATTGATGTTATAGATGAATATAAAGCAATTAGTTCTAATGCATTTTCCATGTCATTAAAAAATATACCAGGGTGAATTGCCAAAGGGTTCCAATAGCTGTTTATCAGCACTATTATTTTTGTGTTGGATTTTATTTCTATTTTAACCAGCTTTATATATTAATTGGGTTCAGCCCATCTTTCTAGTTGAAGCCCTGCAGCTATGTTTGTAGCAATTAAAAGGCCCGCCATTGGCCTGCCTTTGGGAAGAGATATGGCTGGTAGCAATAAAATATCATGCCCAGCCTAAATCGGAGTTTCACATAGCCAGGTCTCCTGCAGGGCAATATCAAATTCATTTAATCCACTTGCTTTGGTGTTTAAAAGATGCTTATATCCTCGGCCGTTCCAGCTGGTCAATTGATAATGCTGATAAACCTCTGACTTGAATTGTTAACAGGACTTGCCAATTCATGGTTTTATTTGAAAACCATCACTTTCACTTGAAACGATTAGTGATCACATCTGCGACAGATTCTGGGTACAACTGATTTGCATTGAAAAAATGCTAAGGGCACGTTGCTTGGTTGATTAAATTGCGTTTTAATATATGGTGATGAATCATGGGTTAAAATAAACCCCAGTTCAAACAGTGGGTATCGAGCCTGCCATATGGTGTTCATTACTATCCCAGATTGCAGCCATAGGTGAGCTATTGACAAATCATTATCCCTTATGAACTCTACTTTGTATACATCGGATGAAATCAAGTCCTCAAGACTGGGCACATCGCTGAAGATGTTAAGAATACAAGTCCTATTTAAATTGTAGATTGCGTGCGGGGAAGGTCTGCATTGTATTATTAAATGATGAAAGTATGCAGCACCATTGTCTTTTATTTGCTTAGAGAGAAGTGATGGGCCCTTTACATTTCCAAGGCCCTTGATGGTTGTAACATTTTTTATTTTATTCATTGGGTTATACTGGACTTTTTGTTGCTGAGGCAAGGTTTGCGCATTTCTCCTTGGTAAGAGAGTTTCTCAGTTTTTTATGTGTTATGCCACAGATTTAGCTTTTTCATTTCTTCTCTGTTCTAACGTTAGAAATAAAGGTTTAGATATGACAACAGAGGGCACCTCAATTCCCATTGGAAAATGTACAGATGCTACAGAGCCGTGAGGCAATTGATTATATTGGGAAGAGATTTATACTGACGAGGTCTGAGTGAGGGAGTTATCTGGAGAGGAGAACTGGAAGAGATGGGCAAAGGAGAGAGCAAGTGCTTTCTGGGGAGGGTGAGAGAGAAATGCTGCTGGGGTAGATAGAATTCCAGGACCTGAGGAGGAGGGAAGAAAGTATAATAGCCAGCGAGACAACGGAGGTTCTACCAGACCAGATCAATCCAGGAAAGACTTCACTGTTGGGAGGAGAGAAGAGATGGTGCAACCTCACTGAGGGACAGGGAAGCTACATCAGTGTTAGAAAAGAGGGAAGTGTCCCAGAGCACCAGGACCATACAGCAGGGAGTTGGTCAGGTGACAGCATGCCCGGCCAGCTCATCCTTAAACCCAGAGAGAAGGGACATATGCCGGTAAGGATCCTTCTCAGTATCAAACTTCCCAAAAACATTCAACCTGAAGACAAAGACCTGAGTTTTCCTTTGGACTCTGGAGTGGGGCCAGAAAAATCCCAAGCCTACAACTTTGTAAGAGATCCATTCTTTGCACATGATTCATTATTGACGAATCCATCTTCCATTTGTGTTGCATAAATAAACTTTACTTTCTTGGGAGATAAGCGTTGCGTCAGCCTCTTTGTCCTTCCTACACGTGGCTGCCCATGATGGCCTGCACTTTCAATCTCGACCCTAACCGCAGATGTAACCGATTTCAGTGGAGAAAGGGGTAGCATTTTGTTACATGCTGATGATGCCGTCCTTATTTAAAAAGAAGCCCGAGTGGTGAAAAGGGCGAGCTGTTGTCTGCTGTGCGGCTGCTACCCTTGCTCAAGACTTTATTTGCGCAAAGACTTGGAAGACCTGAAAATCATCCGCCTTGTGGACAGGAGGAAGATTGATTTCACAACGCCCCCTCCAAATCGCGTAAGACTCCCAGCTCAGCTGCGAGCAGTTTGAAGTGAGGGGCATCCCTCCTGCAACACGTGACCCGCGTCACGTGACTTTCGGAAGCCACACCCTCTGCTTCAGCCTCATAAGCAGAACAGCTCGACCCTTGCGGCGAGAAGCCCGAGTGGTGAAAAGGGCGAGCTGTTGTCTGCTGTTGTCTGCTGTTTGCGGCTGGTGGTGGCTAAGTAAGACACTGATCGCGCACACCATAGTTTCTCCCAGGGAGGAGCGACCATAACCCTTGCATTTACGTAAAGTGGCACGCGGAGTTGGCTTGCCAGAACCAAGAGTAATCTATAGCAGTACGTGACCGTTCCGGCTGATATGGCCTCCTCAGTCAACTTGAACTCACTTAATTCATCAATAACACCAACAACACCGTTAGGCCGCGTCCTACGCAGTCAATACACACGCCTGGAACGAATTGATCGACGCAACACAAAAGACAGAGAAAATCTACGATCCCATTGCAACGTAAGGAAGGCAAAGGGGGAGGTTAAATCCATCTCATCCTCCTCCTCTTCCTCCTCTTCTCCATCGTCTAGGCCAAGCTCGCTAGACACCCAGTTACTGCGTGAAGCAAGCTCTCAAGCCGACATAGAGGAAGAATCCGCCGTCCAAACTGAGTTACACCTACTGGGGGACGAAGTCTTCCATCAGCTCCCCGCCGTTACTGGACCCCCTTTGCAGTCAAATTCTGTTGTGACCTCGCCAGGAGGTTCCATAGACCAGTGCGAAACGACCACGACAAACCAGTCTGACCACACACCGCTCCTGACACCGCATAATCAGCTTGCAGTCTCAAGAGATCGATCTGCCTCCGTTGTGGCAAATGGGACCAGACCCGACAATGCTGAAGGACGCAGTCAAGTCGACCCCAGCGCTATGGTCTTACTGAGCCGACAAAAATCCCTGGACCTTCCAACTTCTGTTACAACGACCGGGATTGCACTGCTTCCCGCTCAAAGGTCGCGTTGATCTGACCCTCGCGCTTCGGTCCAAGAAGAAGCACAGACTTTCGAACCCCTAATTGACTTAACCCCACAACAAATCTACAAAAAGCGCAACATCCATCCGCACGCTTCACATGCTACAAACCTGGAAGAAACCTGGTGCCATGTGCTGACTCTGGAAGCACCACTCAAGTGGAATGGCATGCAAATTCTGGCCAGACGACCACATTAGACGAAGGAGACGACACCGAATCACCTCCCATTTCAACACCACACCCATCGCTAACTCCACCGATAATAGAGAAGTCGGTAGGTCCCTCGTCTCTCCCTTTAACGGTGGCTTCTTCCCCTCCAGTTGTGGAAGCGCACCCAAACTCAATCTTGGAGAATGAACCACCCATAGAGCGCTACGCTTTACAAAGACAAACTGCCATAGCTTTACTAAAACGAAAAGCACTTCGTCAGAAAAAACCCCATGAACCTGGGACTTCACAAAGTTCCAATTTCCATCAACTGAAGCAGCGCCAAACAGCAAAAAAAATCGAGATTGGAAAAACGTTACTTGCCAAACCCTTACCTTGTCATGCATTAAAAGACTTCTTCGCTAGACAGACTAAGAGAAAACTGGTGAGGGACATCGAGCTTTCAGACGCAGAACTATTGGACGCAATCACCGAAATTCCCCCGGCTCCTAAACAAAAGAAAACGGGGGGGGTAGATTCACAAAGCTTACCGTTAATTGACCTACGGCTCTCCCCGGTAAGAGCTTCAGCCTTGTCACATAATTCGGACCACTTACACCCAAGTCCACCCACTGGACCCATACAACCAGCTCTCAACCTGTCTGTTGAGTCATCCGAAGACCGAGTGCTAGGATCTTCTGTCCTGGCTCCAGATAAACATAATTTACCAACAAAAACTAAAAACGACACCCTGCCTCAAAGATCTACCATAAACCAACTCGCTCCACGTACACGCCCTTTAGATCACCAGAGAAACTCCTCCACTCCGGAAAAAGACAAATTCAGTGAGTCTTCGCCTCCAAAATTCCCCCCGTTTCCCCTCATACCGAAAACAATACAGTGGATACGCAGATACAATTGCCGGGTGATTCTAGTGACACCATACTGGCCGAGGCAACCGTGGTTCTCAGACCTCCTCCATCTGTCGCTGGAACATCCCATAGCGTTTCCGAAAGTCCCGTACCTTCTATCCTGGGACAGAGGCACGGTGTGGCATCACGACCCGGACAGTCCCAACCTTACGTCCTGGCTCCTGACTTCTCGGAGTTCGGCGCCTTAGACATTTCAGAGGAGTGCCAAAAAATTCTACAGGCGTCTAGAGCCCCTTCTACAAACAAATCCTACTCCTATAAGTGGTGGAGGTTCTGTGAATGGTGTAAGGGGCAACATGGCCTACAACCGTTGTCGGTGACGCCGGAACAAGTTCTACCTTACCTGCTCCTCTTAGCGGAGAGGGGATTATCCTTCACATCGATAAAGGTGCACCTGGCGGCCATCTCGAGGTTCACAAGGAAAAGGCAGTCGTCTCCTCTATTTAGCGACAGACTTGTAAAACACTTCATGAGGGGTTTATTTCGAGCTTTTCCCCGGGAAAAACGTTTCCCCCCGACTTGGAGTCTCAACACAGTGTTGGCAGGCTTAATGAAACCGCCTTTTGAGCCTATGGCCACGTCCAACATAAAATTCATTTCGTGGAAGTTGGCATTCTTGATTGCTATCACATCGGCTAGAAGAATCTCGGAACTGCAAGCGCTGGACGTAGACCCGCCATACCTAAGATTATTTAAGGACAAAGTAGTCCTGGCAACTAATCCTATGTTCGTCCCAAAAGTTCCGACAGTGTATCACAAACACTCGTCCATTGTTCTCCCTACTTTCTTCGCCACACCATCATCGGCAGCAGAAAAAGCTCTTCATACCCTGGACGTTAAGAGGGCTCTGAAATTTTACCTACATCGTACACAGGAATTCAGGTCTACTAGACAACTGTTCGTCGCGTATGGTCCGTCGACGAGAGGAAAAGCAATCTCTAAACAAGGATTGGCTCAATGGGTCTCATCGACGATTGCGTTTCGTCACTCTAAGGCCGGAAGGCCACTGCAAGGACATCCTAGAGCCCATTCTACAAGATCGATGTCCTCCTCAACAGCTTTGTGGGCAGGAATTCCGTTGACGGACATATGCCAAGCTGCAGCATGGTCAGTGCCCCACACGTTTACCCGCCACTACTGCCTTGCTAGGCAGCATGCGGACGAGGTGCAGATGGGAAGAGCTGTCCTGCGCCATCTGTTTCAGTAAGGTAATGAATATTCAAATCTCCTGTTACGGTCATTGATGTTATAGATGAATATAAAGCAATTAGTTCTAATGCATTTTCCATGTCATTAAAAAATATACCAGGGTGAATTGCCAAAGGGTTCCAATAGCTGTTTATCAGCTATTGGACTCTACTTTGTATACATCGGATGAAATCAAGTCCTCAAGACTGGGCACATCGCTGAAGATGTTAAGAATACAAGTCCTATTTAAATTGTAGATTGCGTGCGGGGAAGGTCTGCATTGTATTATTAAATGATGAAAGTATGCAGCACCATTGTCTTTTATTTGCTTAGAGAGAAGTGATGGGCCCTTTACATTTCCAAGGCCCTTGATGGTTGTAACATTTTTTATTTTATTCATTGGGTTATACTGGACTTTTTGTTGCTGAGGCAAGGTTTGCGCATTTCTCCTTGGTAAGAGAGTTTTTCAGTTTTTTATGTGTTATGCCACAGATTTAGCTTTTTCATTTCTTCTCTGTTCTAACGTTAGAAATAAAGGTTTAGATATGACAACAGAGGGCACCTCAATTCCCATTGGAAAATGTACAGATGCTACAGAGCCGTGAGGCAATTGATTATATTGGGAAGAGATTTATACTGACGAGGTCTGAGTGAGGGAGTTATCTGGAGAGGAGAACTGGAAGAGATGGGCAAAGGAGAGAGCAAGCGCTTTCTGGGGAGGGTGAGAGAGAAATGCTGCTGGGGTAGATAGAATTCCAGGACCTGAGGAGGAGGGAAGAAAGTATAATAGCCAGCGAGACAACGGAGGTTCTACCAGACCAGATCAATCCAGGAAAGACTTCACTGTTGGGAGGAGAGAAGAGATGGTGCAACCTCACTGAGGGACAGGGAAGCTACATCAGTGTTAGAAAAGAGGGAAGTGTCCCAGAGCACCAGGACCATACAGCAGGGAGTTGGTCAGGTGACAGCATGCCGGCCAGCTCATCCTTAAACCCAGAGAGAAGGGACATATGCCGGTAAGGATCCTTCTCAGTATCAAACTTCCCAAAAACATTCAACCTGAAGACAAAGACCTGAGTTTTCCTTTGGACTCTGGAGTGGGGCCAGAAAAATCCCAAGCCTACAACTTTGTA
Source organism: Ambystoma mexicanum (assembly GCF_040938575.1). Taxonomy (NCBI): domain Eukaryota; kingdom Metazoa; phylum Chordata; class Amphibia; order Caudata; family Ambystomatidae; genus Ambystoma; species Ambystoma mexicanum. The sequence continues at coordinate 154,318,435 of NC_090941.1, read as the reverse complement.
AGAGATCCATTCTTTGCACATGATTCATTATTGACGAATCCATCTTCCATTTGTGTTGCATAAATAAACTTTACTTTCTTGGGAGATAAGCGTTGCGTCAGCCTCTTTGTCCTTCCTACACGTGGCTGCCCATGATGGCCTGCACTTTCAATCTCGACCCTAACCGCAGATGTAACCGATTTCAGTGGAGAAAGGGGTAGCATTTTGTTACATGCTGATGATGCCGTCCTTATTTAAAAAGAAGCCCGAGTGGTGAAAAGGGCGAGCTGTTGTCTGCTGTGCGGCTGCTACCCTTGCTCAAGACTTTATTTGCGCAAAGACTTGGAAGACCTGAAAATCATCCGCCTTGTGGACAGGAGGAAGATTGATTTCACAACGCCCCCTCCAAATCGCGTAAGACTCCCAGCTCAGCTGCGAGCAGTTTGAAGTGAGGGGCATCCCTCCTGCAACACGTGACCCGCGTCACGTGACTTTCGGAAGCCACACCCTCTGCTTCAGCCTCATAAGCAGAACAGCTCGACCCTTGCGGCGAGAAGCCCGAGTGGTGAAAAGGGCGAGCTGTTGTCTGCTGTTGTCTGCTGTTTGCGGCTGGTGGTGGCTAAGTAAGACACTGATCGCGCACACCATAGTTTCTCCCAGGGAGGAGCGACCATAACCCTTGCATTTACGTAAAGTGGCACGCGGAGTTGGCTTGCCAGAACCAAGAGTAATCTATAGCAGTACGTGACCGTTCCGGCTGATATGGCCTCCTCAGTCAACTTGAACTCACTTAATTCATCAATAACACCAACAACACCGTTAGGCCGCGTCCTACGCAGTCAATACACACGCCTGGAACGAATTGATCGACGCAACACAAAAGACAGAGAAAATCTACGATCCCATTGCAACGTAAGGAAGGCAAAGGGGGAGGTTAAATCCATCTCATCCTCCTCCTCTTCCTCCTCTTCTCCATCGTCTAGGCCAAGCTCGCTAGACACCCAGTTACTGCGTGAAGCAAGCTCTCAAGCCGACATAGAGGAAGAATCCGCCGTCCAAACTGAGTTACACCTACTGGGGGACGAAGTCTTCCATCAGCTCCCCGCCGTTACTGGACCCCCTTTGCAGTCAAATTCTGTTGTGACCTCGCCAGGAGGTTCCATAGACCAGTGCGAAACGACCACGACAAACCAGTCTGACCACACACCGCTCCTGACACCGCATAATCAGCTTGCAGTCTCAAGAGATCGATCTGCCTCCGTTGTGGCAAATGGGACCAGACCCGACAATGCTGAAGGACGCAGTCAAGTCGACCCCAGCGCTATGGTCTTACTGAGCCGACAAAAATCCCTGGACCTTCCAACTTCTGTTACAACGACCGGGATTGCACTGCTTCCCGCTCAAAGGTCGCGTTGATCTGACCCTCGCGCTTCGGTCCAAGAAGAAGCACAGACTTTCGAACCCCTAATTGACTTAACCCCACAACAAATCTACAAAAAGCGCAACATCCATCCGCACGCTTCACATGCTACAAACCTGGAAGAAACCTGGTGCCATGTGCTGACTCTGGAAGCACCACTCAAGTGGAATGGCATGCAAATTCTGGCCAGACGACCACATTAGACGAAGGAGACGACACCGAATCACCTCCCATTTCAACACCACACCCATCGCTAACTCCACCGATAATAGAGAAGTCGGTAGGTCCCTCGTCTCTCCCTTTAACGGTGGCTTCTTCCCCTCCAGTTGTGGAAGCGCACCCAAACTCAATCTTGGAGAATGAACCACCCATAGAGCGCTACGCTTTACAAAGACAAACTGCCATAGCTTTACTAAAACGAAAAGCACTTCGTCAGAAAAAACCCCATGAACCTGGGACTTCACAAAGTTCCAATTTCCATCAACGGAAGCAGCGCCAAACAGCAAAAAAAATCGAGATTGGAAAAACGTTACTTGCCAAACCCTTACCTTGTCATGCATTAAAAGACTTCTTCGCTAGACAGACTAAGAGAAAACTGGTGAGGGACATCGAGCTTTCAGACGCAGAACTATTGGACGCAATCACCGAAATTCCCCCGGCTCCTAAACAAAAGAAAACGGGGGGGGTAGATTCACAAAGCTTACCGTTAATTGACCTACGGCTCTCCCCGGTAAGAGCTTCAGCCTTGTCACATAATTCGGACCACTTACACCCAAGTCCACCCACTGGACCCATACAACCAGCTCTCAACCTGTCTGTTGAGTCATCCGAAGACCGAGTGCTAGGATCTTCTGTCCTGGCTCCAGATAAACATAATTTACCAACAAAAACTAAAAACGACACCCTGCCTCAAAGATCTACCATAAACCAACTCGCTCCACGTACACGCCCTTTAGATCACCAGAGAAACTCCTCCACTCCGGAAAAAGACAAATTCAGTGAGTCTTCGCCTCCAAAATTGAACCACGAGTCGAAAAACCAGTCTCCAGACATGTTCGCCGTGATGTCAGCCATCACGGTGGCCTTGTCCCCGTTCGGAAAAATGTATGAATCGCTCAATGAATCAATGAAAGATCTGGTGACAATAGTAACCTCCACAAACTCAAAAACGATTTTCTTGGAAGGCTTCATCACGGCCCAAATCCAAAAAGCAACGGAGTTACAACTTCAGTGGGACCAAAGAATGTCACTCCTAGAAACCCAATCAAGATTAAAATCCCCACATACACTCTGTTCATCAACAAACAGACAGACATACAACTATTCAGGAAAAAACAATCGAAGCAAACAAGGTCCACCAAATTAGTGAAACCCAAATCACTCCTAAAATTGATTTATCCAAAGAAGACCATCATCAAATAGCCAATGCTTTGAAAAGAGCTGTGGACGAACATAGCAGAAAAACGACACCGCTCATCGTAAAAGCAAAAACCAATTCTAAAAAATTGGAACCCAAACCCGTACTAAGCCTTAACTGGAGTAAACAACGAGAGGAGCTACACCCCAGAAAAACGCTATTACAAACCACGATACAGACTTTATCAAAAGAAGCACCACCTCTGAATCATCAGCAGATAACAGAGGTGGACGATTTGCACTCATCGATCCTAGATTCCTCCTTGATGAACCTTACACAACATCTAGAACCAAAAGATCCATCAAATCTACATATCACTGTGCGAAAGCCTTTGTCATCAGAACCAACAAACGCTCCTATCGATCCATCTACACTGGGCTCCACAAAAGCGTCCTTGACCTCATCGAACTCAGCTGTTTCATTTGCAGTCAAAGCGGCAAAAGAACTACCGCCTGAGGTACAGTCAGCAAAAACACACACCTCATAGCCGCTGTCAAAACGACACCGCCGAAGAACTACTCTCAGGACAATAATAAAGAGTCCATTAACACACCAGTCCAGTCAAGGTTTGAATTAAACAAACCAAAAAAGACCTCCAAACATACATCCAAACCAAAAACCAAACCCGACTCTTTAAAATGGAGCAACTGACCCCAGGAAGAAATTCTCTTGTTCTGAACAGAAAAACAGTTCTAACAATCGTGGCTAAAGTGCCTAGTCTGACTCATCTGTCTACTACGAACTTCATTTTAATTGAACCATATCATAGGCAAAAAAAGGCCAAAGCATATCTACACGTAAAAACCATCCCTCAACATGAGCCAACTAAAGACACGCTTGACGCGCTGCTCCACCTAGGCTTCGGCCTGTCAGAAATACAACTACCTCAACCGACCTGCCAAGCTGGATCAACACATTACAAGACCAATTCTCAAACCACAAATTATAAAAAAAACGCGCAGGTAAAACAGAATACCGACCACCGAAGTCACCACACAGAAACACGAGAACACCAACGTGAAAGACCGAAATATACGCCACGGACCTGGACAAGTAGAGCTCACCTCCTTAGACAAGAAGGGGGTCAAAATTGGAAAAAAACTCGTCTCAGGTCAGACAGATCCCCAGTGAAAGTTTGGGGACCATCGGACCACAAAGAACCATTGAACCAATTGCAATCACGGACTCCATCGGGTCCCTGGTCTTGGCTGAGAAAAGTGCTAAAACCAAATTCCCAAAACTAGCAACTACCTTCTACAGAACGGCAAACCTCGGACAAACTTTTGAACTAAATCCCCGAATACCCTTCCCTGACCATCGCCATGTGTTCCTGGAATACAAGAGGTCACGACCATCTGCTAAACCCAGAAACACAAGACCTAGCAAAATTCGACATAATCTGCCTCCAAGAAACTTGGCTGAGGGAAAAACCAATTCTTGATGGATATGACACTGAAATATCACCAGCTACAAAAGGTATTTTTGGACGACCATCATCTGGCCTTCTGACCTCGATCAAAATCGGATCCGGAATCGACATCAAGGCAAAGATAGCAGAATCATATGGAATCCTTGCTCTTCAGACAGAATGGTCTCACCCGAACATAAACGTAAAGGGAAACCAGAAATCAAAACTGGCTATTATTAACACTTATTGGAACCCGCAAAGATACACAAACACGGAATTTTGCGACGAAATGACCACCCTGCTAGATAAGATCACTGCCGAACTTTGCATCGATTTCATCATAATTTGCGGTGACCTGAACGCAAACTGTGATCACTTTAGGAACGTAGCATTACCGACAGCCGCAAAAGCAAGAGGAGACCTGTGGCTAGAACTGATGGACGCAAGAAATTTCCACAACATGGCAATGGTAAGGGGCCAACTTCCCGCATTTCCAACATGGGAACGCGATTCGTCAACAGCCACACTTGACTACATCTTCACTTCACTCGCTCTATTACCCTACGTATCCACCTTTGAGATTTACAAAACGAAAGAAAGTGATCACAATCTCTTAACCACGACGCTGGAATCCAAAATCCCGGTGAAACCATTTTATACACCGAAACTGCAATTGGCAGCAAACCAAAAGCGGCTTCAGCTCACATCATCAAACATCAAAGATATAACGAAAAACTACAACGAAGCTCAACAAAATGCTACGGGTATTCTGGCTAGGCCAAATTACCTGCCCCTCCTTATACCCCACTTACAAAACCAAAAAACCAGCAAAGCCACAGTAACAACCGGCCATCACGAATACGACAAAGTTCTAGTGCAAAAACGAAGACAACTGAGAAAACTACAACGCGACTTCAAAAGAAATCCCAACGAAAAGGCTAAACAATCACTGGCCACGGCGACCAGATCTTACAGATCATGGATAAGACATCGGAGAGCGGAACTTTATCAAAAGGATGCAGAACAGATGTTAAAAACTTTAGCGTCAAAAAGTGTCGGAGATTTTTGGGCTTTAATAAAGAACAACGGCATCCGAACCGACGACAAACTCTTCAACTTGATACCGGAATCATCGTGGATAGCTTTTTACTCTGCCCAATTTGCTCCCACCTCCAGATCAGACACGGTGTTGAGAAACCAAAAAGAAGCCACATGGATAAATTTAGCAGTCCTAGACGAAATCAAGTTAGCAATCTCAAAGCTGAAAGCGTCCAGAGCACCCGGGCCAGACGGTCTGACCAACATAGACCTAAAGAAAAACCAAACGGAATGGTCCCTTTTGATAACAAAAATCTTTGATCATTGCAGATTATCCAGACAAGTCCCGAAAACATGGACAGAGACAATTATTGTACCCATTTTTAAAAAAGGAAGCAGAGATAATCCGGCGAATTACCGACCCATAGCCCTACTGGACATCATGGGCAAAATATTTGCAACTCTACTCCTATCAAAATTTCAAAATTGGGTAAGAACCTCTCCTTCAATCGATCATTTCCAAACGGGATTTCTCAAGACGGCCTCCACAAGCATAAACATCTTGATCTTGAACATCATCAAAGACAATGTAAAAAACAGAGCTCCAAAAGTCTTCCTCGCATTTATCGACTTATCTAAAGCATTTGATAATGTAAACCGTCAAAGACTATGGTCGAAATTATCCAACTGGAACTGTCCAAAGGAAATATTAGAACCAATAATCGCACTACACAAAGAGACAACTATGCGAGTTCGACTAAACCGACACGGCTTGCTATCAGAATCAGTAAAGGTCGAAAGAGGGGTCAAACAGGGGTGTCCCTTAGCCCCCGCTTTATTTATTACATTCTTAGGTGACTTTCAATATACGCAAACTTCATTGAGAGTATTTCCTCCGAAAGTTGGAAACAGCGCGGTGTCCAGGTTGCTCTACGCCGATGACCTGATTCTGATGGACCAAACTCAAGTCGGTCTGCAGCGCCAGTTGACAAATTTGGCCAAATTTGTCATCCAAAACGACTTAGAAATAAATATAGAGAAATCAAAAATCTTGACCTTGGGGAACAAGCGCTCAAAATCTAACTCAGGTGGTACCTGGTTTTTAGACATCGCAAAGATCGAGATAGTCACAAACATCAGATACCTGGGTGTCATGATTGATGAATCAAGAAACGAGAACTCATCCATCCTGGCTCTGTGGGCAAAAGTCAAAACACTTACCACGCAAATAAGACTGATTGACAACAAATATGGTAAATTTTCCTTAATACCAGCAATCCAGTTTTACAAACAAAAAGTGGTTCCTGCTTTGATCTACGGAATGGACGTAGCGCTCAACATGCATGACTCCATTTGGCCAAAACTAGAGGGATACCTCTGGAAAGCTGTCTTAGGACTGCCAAAATCGGCTTCTATTGCAGCCATACGACGAGAACTTGGCTTATTATCTTTGTCAGCATCTTTAGAACAAAGCCAAATGAGAGCACTAAGGAAAATCATTGACCCGGACTCGCTCCCAATTTACAAAATGATTCGAGAAGAACTTAAGACGGGGCGCTGTAAAGCATTGACCCTGTGGGAAAAGAAATTAACTTTAAAACTAAAAGCCCTTGCTTGCACCCACGAGGACTTAATCCAAAACCCAGAAAAAATTAAAAGAAAAGTAGCACATGAGGACTGGATCACCACATGTAATCTGGCAACGGCAAACAAATTGCTTTACCACCTTCCACCAACCACCAACAAACTAAACCTTCCGTTGAACTACTGCATCAAATTTCCAAACAAAAATCTCCGAAAAACGTTCATGCGAACAAGACTAAACCTAATACAAACACAAGAAATTCGAGCAATCCGTACCCAAGCAGCAAATAAAACCTGCAGATTATGTCAAAACCCAGACATCACAGAAACATCAAGACATCTGATCTTAAACTGTCCGAAAACCTCCCACCTCCGAACGACATTCCTGCTACCGCTACTTCAGGACTCTACTCTTAGAGAAGAACAGACTTGGTGGCCCAGACTGATCGCCGGGGAAAAAACAAAATGGGTTATAGTGGCAGTCAAGATTCTCGAAGCTGCTCTAAAACAAATCACAGAACTTTGATTCAAACAATGAACTTAGCTGAGATGAAAAACTGGCGAAATTGCTGATCTCTTTTTCTTCTTTTCTCTACACCTTGTAAAAACCATTTCTTTTTGGTTAAAATCAAGTAAATAAAAAAAAAAAACTCTTAAAGTACTTGAAAAACTACTTAATAATTTCCATGAGATCTGTGAAGAAAAGGGTCTAGCAAAGAATGAGAAGAAAACACAGTTAATGGTGTGTTTCCCAGTGGAAACAAATACAGAAATGTATACTTGTACTTATTCAAGATGCTGAAATTGAGGACGTGAGTTATTTTGATTAACTCTGTTTTGCAAGAATGGCAAATTGCGCCACCAATAAGTGAAAAACCATCTGTTATTGTCTCGCTGTAATGTGGCCACTCTGAGATTTGAATATTTAGCAAAGAATAGGGCTATACAACTCTCTCTAGATATGCATGAGGTGCAAGCTTTACCTACTGTATAACAGGAGTCTTACATTTTGGTGTTTTGTAAGTCCCCCAAATTAAGCAGTGCAGAAAATTAATTTTGAAAAGAGCTTTTAATACTTTCCAAAAGTGTGACAAATTCTTTCATTTATGTTGCGCTGTATCTAGTCAATTTGGTGTGCCAAATTCGTTCATTTATGTTGAGCTGTATCTAGTCAATTTAGGGTGCCAAATTCTTTCATTTATGTTGAGCTGAATCTAGTAAATTTAGAACACAAGATAAGTTTAAGGCCATTACAATTTTGGATCTGTCTATGGGTATCTCCTGTTTAAAACAAGTCAGGGATGAATGAATGGATGTTCTCAATTTACCAAGGCAATCAATTTACATTGGCCACTTATTTGAGAGATCTGGCCTGCCTCATTGGGTTGCCAGTCCTACGGTCCTATGCTCCATCAATTCTAAAGCTCAGAGTTTGATTAAATGTAGCGTTTTTGTAATAATGTAGGGGAAGGCCTTTTGGAGAATTATTTCAAAAGCTCTTTAGCACAGTAGTCTTCCCTTTCTAAATCGTGGTCCTGGTTTGAAACCTATCTTGATGTCATTTAACCAATATATAAGCACAGTTTATGTTTTAAACTTTGTTTGGGGGTATTACAATTGCCCACTGTAAAAAAAAGTGGCAACCATGGATCAGTGATAACTGTGTTTTTGTTGTTTGTTTGTCCATTTTACTCTTCGCAGTAGAAATTATTTGAAACCATGCCTACATGTTTTTGAAAGGAGTCTAAAATGGCATTCTGAATTGGTGGAATGAAGGTTCTTTTTGGTCTAATTTCAAGATATTCTGATTCAACTCTGTTGGGATTAGACCAGGTTTCCGAAACAAAGAACAATTTGAGTTTCATTTTAAGAGTTAATTTGAAGAAACTGATTTTTTCTTTGAGGAGAGAGCTGTTGTGGTGTGGTACGAAAGAGATGCCTTTCTGTAGAGCAGCTTGTTCAAATTTAGTGAGTGAGTGACTTGAAATATTGATGACTTGGTCTTCTTGGGAAGTAAATTCACTTTGCGAGCTGTATTTTTTCTTTTGGCCTCTTCGTGTCTGACGCATTCTAAAAAAGTGACCGGGCGGGAGTTGAATTCTTGGATGTAGTTGCGACCTGAGAGTCAGAGACAATGTTCGGTGTTTGATTTGAGATGGGTACTTCAGTTTCACCGCTAGATATATCCGAGGATGAGATTTCTGGATTAAGAATTATTTTGCTTTTAGGATGGGGACTCTTCCAGTTCTTGTTAGATCTTTTTGATGGTAATACTCTTTCCACGTGTATACTATATCCAATTTGTAATCCAAGGTATTGCGTCTGAACGTACAAATCTTTTTAAATTCGATTTCCTTCTAATATCCATCGAGTTTAGTGTTAATCTCTTCGAGTCATAAGCCTAGTTCTTCTTTGGAAGTTAAAGATGACAGTTGTGCCTTTGTGGATTCCAGTTCAATGTCTATACAATCAAGCGATTTTGAGAGTTCTTCAATTGTAAGAATGATCAAATGTAGGGAGCATTTGTTTAATACAAGTCTCGACCATTTTATGAACTCAGGGTTGTCTTTACAAAGAGTTGGTTCTGGATCATTTCTCAAACTCCTGGGAATGCACTGTGCTTTGTAGTATTTGGACAAAGTTGTTGCATGGAGTTTCTGGCAGATTTCTCTACAGATCAGTCAATCCAATTTGTTCACTAATTCCTCTGGTTTATTGGAGGAACACAATTCTTGGTCAGTGTCTTTAATTAAATTCATTTAATTTCTATTGGATGTAAGAGCTTCTATTTTTGAAAATGACATTACTACACAGAGTAATAGATAGGTGCAACCTCTAGGTGTGGAGTAACCTCGGCAAAAGAGAATCACAGAAGAAAAATGGTTGTGGAGGTGCACTCTGGAAGTATGTGTTGTTCAAGAAAACAATTTAGGGAACTTACTTCTAGTTTTAGGTGCTCCTGTGTATGTCTTGGTTACAAGACAGGTAATGACGTAAAGAACAAAAGGTCCACCCAGTGGGTGGGGGGACAACCACATGGCACACTATAGTCTCATGATGATCAGAAAAAATATTAAGATAAAAGATAATGGAGTACTGAAGTGCAATCAAAAAAACAATTTAATGCAGACAGTTAGCAATTTAGCACAATTATTAGTGACGGAATTCGTAAATCATGAATGTCAAAAACGTTCATATAGTGCTGACAAAGCAGTGTGGAAACTCATAATAAGAGATATCTGTTTCCAGGTTAGATAACAAAAATCGGCACAGTGAAGTTAACAATTTTTCCCAAAAAGTCAATATTTCAGAGATTGAAAATATATATAGTCTCATGTAAGGAACATAAACACTGTCACAGCACTGTAAGGTGCAGTGTTGCTCCTTATGCGTACAATGCGTTTCGGGCGTTGCCCTTCATGAGCGGCAGGGAAGGCCAGGTGGACGAAGAGAGGGAATGCAGAGAGTGCAGGGGTAAGAGGGGCCACGAGTTAAGTGCGAGGCACGGGGCTGGAAGGACTCGAGGGGTGCAGGCCCAGCCAGGCTAGTGCAGGGAGAGAGGGTCCAGAAGGGCAAGTGCAGGATGGGGGGGCAGGGGAAACCAAGTGCAGGGGGAGACGGGTCGAAAGGAGGGCCTGGTGCCCTGTAAGAATCTGAATGAACCAGGCAGTCAGTCAAGAGGCAGAAGGGGACATTAGCAGGGGAGGGGGAGGGGGAAGGAGAAAGAAAAAAGGAGGGTCTTGAGAAGCTTCTGGAACTTATGGAGATCTGGCTCAAGTCCGACAGAGGCAGAGAGGCTATTCCAGACGGAGGCACTGCGGAGGAGAGATATCTACACTCACTCTTTCTGCTTAGAGAAGTGTCTGATCTGCAGAGAGTTGGAACAAGAAGACCAAAGGGCTCTAGAAAGGCAGGTATTTTGGGAGAGATAGAGTTGGATGTAGCGGGGATCCAGGCCCCAGAAAGCTTGTGGATGATGCAGAGGGTCTTGAACTTGATCCTCGCAGAAACCGGGAGGCATTTTAGAGATATTAGGACTGGAGAGATGCGGTCCATGGGCTTGAGGCTAAGTCTTGCAGTCCTATTCTGGATTTGGGGCGAAGGGAGGAGTTAGGCAGGTTGAGGAAGAGGCTGTTTCAGTAGTCCAGCCTAGAGAGGACCAGACCTCTGGAGACTTTGGGTTTCTGGGGAAAGTGAGGAAAGAGAGAATGCCTCTGAGGAGGTGCAGCTGAAAGTGGGCCTTCTTGTCCTGTGGGAATTCTGGGCACATGCATGTCAGTTGCAATTTCATGTGTGATGTCATGGGCAGTGCATGGTGGTGATCAAGTAATTGCTACCTTAGGTACCATAACTGGAGATGTAATGGGATATTGTTTTACACTGAACCCGTAACATTCCTTTCCCAATGTTGTTTCACAGAATTTCAAAGGATTTTGTAAGATAAATTTAACCATAATGTCTCTTTAACCAAAGTTTGTTTACTGATTTGTTTTTTTATGAGACATGGTGTCATGCCTACTGTGGCCATTGGGCATGATCTGGGGCCAAGCCCATTGTGAACTTTGCCCACAGCATGAGATTTGGCTATGCCGCAGACACCACAAACCCAGTGGTTGCTTTCTTTGGGGTATGGCATCCTCCCATGCCATTCTCCCATGCCAAAGGAGGTTCTATATCTATTTGATGTCTGCCCAACGCCTCCATCTCCCATTGCCGTTGCTATTATACTGCTTAACCTTAGGCCATGCCCTCTCCTTTTTTCATGAAAAGCTGGTGGCTCTTTCTGCAGGGGTGTCCCCTGCACGTTCAATGTGATAATGTCCCTCAAAAAACGGCAAACTTTTGGCGACTTTTTTGCCAGGCGACATTTTTGCAGAGACATTATCACATGGAACAGAGTAGGGTCCATACACCTGTGTTTTCTAAAGCTCTTGCACTCCCATTTCACGGGAGCTTCCCACACTCCCTTTTGTGTTCTGCCCCGAAAGGATCCACTTTTTTGCAGTCAGGACTCTGCCCCACCAATTGCTATGCAATTCCTTCCCCTAGGTGGCCTTCTGCCTTTGCTGTCAGTCCAGTTCTACATGTGCCTGTGTCCTCCTGTCTGCATTTTTCATAACGGGTACTACTGCCGGCCTACCAACGTACAAGGGGTAGGCACCTCCTAGACACGTACCTTCTCACTCGGAATAGCCGGAAGCAATGTGCAAGGGACACTCTGCCTTGGGCTCATTTATGATATCAAATATATCCCCTCGGTTTGCCTTCAGTTATGCCCCAGGCACTCCCTAGATATCACTTGTGTAATTTCCTTGGGTAATGCTCAGGGGTCTCACCAAAGCCCCAATGTAGCCACTGGGTATAGCCTGTTTTGGTGGGCATGGAGTGGAATGTAAAGTAACTTGGTCTTGTAAAAGATTATATAGGCCCTCATTATGAGTTTGGCGGTCTGGAAATAAAGGTGCCGGTAGCAATGTGCCATCACCCTTTCTGGACCTTCAAACTATATGTATGCCAGTAGGGGCACCGGCATGCCTGACCTGGCGGGAGTTCAGGCCCCTACCGGCATGTTGTTTACTGAAGCACCGGCACCGTTAACAACGTTGCCAGTGCTTCAGGTTTCCCATTCCCATGGAGTCCTAATGGACTCCATGGGAATGGAAATAATTGTAGCACTACCGGCTGTAATATCCCGGTAGCACTGGGATGTCATGCAGTGGTAATGGTGTTACAGTGTTTTACCAGAAGCCTCGTAATGAGGGCCATGTCTGCCATACTGATGGTCTTTTGATGCTTGTTGCTGTAAGGAAGGGAAGGGGTAGAGTCATTTGGAACAGATGGAAATGCAGTACGCAAAACCTTAGGTGTTGATGTTTGTATATGGGATACACTTGCTGTGTGCTAGTGATATTCTAGTTAAATTGGCTTAGGGTAAATGTGGTCTGTGATGCAATAAGAGAACCACTGCTGTTGTGCTCAGTTCTGTACTAACAGGTTTTGCGATGTTAGCCTGGGTGAGTCTGGGGGTTGTGTAGCGGGGGAAAGGATGGCAAATTGAAGATTGATAGTGTTTTATGTGTAACTGTTCGAGCGGCCAAGCCTCTGATGTGCTTGTTTGCTGGTTGATGTATCTACTGTTAATTGCTTAGTTATTGGAATGGTTGGTTATTAACAGTGATGTCCATGGGTATTAATATTGAGTTAGGCAGTCCTATGGGCCTCCTTCTGCTTCTTTGTGGTTACCTGATTGCTTGTACTGACAAAGCATTTTCTTGCCTATGGGACTGCAGGGATAATGCTATCCGCCTTTCACAGGCAGCACCAGAAAGGTTTCCGAGATTATTTGTGATGGTGTGGGATCTCATCTAACCGCGCGAGTAGCCAATATCAACTAGATGTTTCTTGTTCTTGGTGATTTAAGCGGCCATTAAAGGTGTGTCCAGATGCAGTGTTGTTTCAGGTTTAGGGATGTTATCTGTGGTCTAAATGATGTGTGTTGTGGTTTATCTGGTTCAAAGGCAGCACCATAAGACGTTCCTGCTTATGTTTCTCAATGTATTAACAATTGAGAATTCTAATTCATTGGGATCCATTCAGAGCGCATGTGCTGTTGTTGGGCTGTCTGGGTAAGTGGATGTTATCCTAGGCACCTTCTGGTGTGCATTGTTGCTGGCCCAGTTGAATAAGCAGTACCATAAGACATTAATTCTCATTTGTCTATGTTTTGGTTATCTGAAGTTTCTGATTTCCTTGGAAATGGGTGTGACATCTGGTGCATCCTCTGAGCTGACTGGGTGTCACAAACTGGGGACCCTTCCCTTAAATCCACCTCACCTGAATCTTTGGATGAGCTGTCTGAAGACTCTGGGCCTCATTACAACCTTTGCGGAATGGGTTAACGGGTGGCGCTAATGGAGGCGGACCCGTTAAACCCATTCTGCAAGATTACGAGGGTCCTTACCGGGTCCCGCGAGGGGACCAGGGAGCTAACAACGGGCCGGTCATAATCGGCCCGTTGTTAGCTCCCTGCACCCATTCCCATTGAGCCCTATGGGGGCTCAAATGGGAATGGGGAAGGTCCGGGCCCGGGTTCCCTGTATGGGAAATTACTGGGCCCTCCAAACTCAGAATGGCCTGGTAATTCCCCATTCAGGGAACCCGGACCCAGTTTTGGTGGCAGCCATGTCCTTGTTAAGGGCATGGCTACCGCCAAAACCGTAATGAGGCCCCCTGTCTTCTTCGTACTTCTACTGATCGGGGGCCTTCAGTTCTTCTTTCCTTTCTTGTCGAAGAGATAAGGGTGGGCTTCCCCCGAGGCCACCTTGTCCAGGTGACAGACACCTTAGTCACAGGAGGACTCGGAGGAGCCGACCCCAAACAGGGAAAAAGCCTTATGGCTGAAAAAACCCTGAGGTATATCTCTGCAAATTCCTGAGATGGTTCATAACAGTAGACTGTAAATCCGCCTTCCAGGGACGATTCCGGCTCCAGAGTAAATGTATCCAGTCCAGAGTAGAAGGGAGGAGCAAGAGATGTTCCCTTCCAATACCCAGGGTGTGCGTGCAGTGATGAACAAGGATTCCCACAGCAGAACAATAATCTGCGCTTAGCGAGAGAAGCAGGTTACACAAGGTAAGTAAGGACAGGGGTGAGCACTTTTGATGAGAAGAAAGTAAGCTGAACAGACTCAGCCGTGAATGACAACAGAAGCACGGCCGGAACTTAGACAAGCAGGAGTCACAGCAGCCGGCTTTCAAAACAGCGAAGGAGCAAACGGATCACAAGCGGTCAGGAAGCCAAGTCGGAGTGGAAGAGAGAGACCAAGGCAAACAAGGAAAAGATCCACCTGGCAGGAGGATAAGGCAGAGGAGCGTAAATATAGGCATGCTTACTGACAGTCCGCCAGGGTGTTCTGCTTACCCGGAATGTAGGTTATTTTAAAGTCAAATTTAGTAAAGAAGTATGCCCAGTGGGCGTGCCGGGAATTCTTGCACTCCATTTGACTGAGAACCCGCAGGTTACAATGGTCTTTTCTCACCAAAAACGGGAAGGCAGCTCCTTGCAAGAGATGGCGCCATTCCTCGCAGGCTTGTTTGATGGCTAGTAGTTCCTTTTCTATTACTGCATAATTCTTCTCACTGGGTGTCGGGGTGCAAGAGTAGTATGCCACAGGATGTTCAAATCCGTCCACTCCCTTTTGAAGAAGAGCGGTTCTGATGGCGCCTTCTGATGCATCTTCTTCTACAATTAACGGGAGTGCTTGATTCGGCTGAACCAGAATGGGAGCTGATACAAACAGTTCGTTCAATTTCCAAAAGGCAGAGCTGGCTTCTGTGTCCCATTCGAATTTGGCTCCTTTCTTTAGGAGTGAAGTAATGGGAAGCACTATTTCCGAGAATCCAGAGATGAACATTCGGTAGAAGTTTGCTAGGCCTAAAAACTTCTGAATGTCCTAGGTTCTGGCCTTAGTCGTATGGCCTTGATCTTTCCTGGATCCATCTGTATTCCCTCCTTGTAGAGGATAAAATCCAAGTAGGTGATCGAGGTGGCCTCGAAGATGCACTTTACCGGTTTGGCGAGCAAGTGATGAGTCCGTAGACGTGACACACTTTGAGGACGTGCTGTCTGTGTTCTGTGATGTTGGCAGAGAAGACAAGAATATCATCCAAGTAGACCACGACTGTAGAAAAAAGGAGCTCTGCAAATATCTTATCCATAAAACGTTGGAAAACAGGGTGGGCGGTGACCAAGCCGAAGGGCATCACTTGATACTCGTAGTGGCCCAACGGGGCACGAAACGTGGTCTTCCATTCGTCTCCCGTTCGGATCCTTAGTAAGTGATACGCGCTGCTGAGGTCCAATTTAGTGAACATACTGGATCCCCGTACCGCTTCCAGTACTACTTTGATGAGAGGCATGGGATATCTGTTTGCGAATGGTTTGACAATTTAGGCTGCAATAGTCGTTGCAGGGCCTGAGTTCACTTGTCCCCTTCTTAGGGATGAAGAATAGATAAGCGCTCATGGGAGATCTGAACTCCCTTATCAGGCCGTCGGTAAGGTTGCTGTCCAGGTATTCCCTCAATGCCTGTCTTTCAGGTAGGGACAAAGTATACATTCTCCCAACGGGAATGGTGACTTCAGGCTGTTGTTCGATGGTACAATCTTCTTTTCTGTGTGGTATTAAAAAACGGGTGGTGACATCCTCAAAAATATCAGCATACTCTTGGTACTGTAGTGGGATGGTTTGTACCACTGTGGTGGTCATGGATACTCATACCCCAACCCGAGAGTCCTCCTGTGGTTGGGAAAGACAATGTTGATGGCAGTAATCGGACTGAAAGCAGATGGTGTTTAAGGACCAATCAATGTTTGGGTTGTGTTGTCTCAACCATGGCATACCTAAAATGATCGGGAAGTGGGCAGCACGAACCAAGTCGAAGCACATATGTTCCTGATAATGAAACATAGACACTGGGAGCGAGCAGGATTCCTGGATGATGGGGCCAGAGTTTAATGGAGATCCATCCACGCCTTCTACTGGAAAAGGGTCTGGCTTAGGCTGCAATGGTATACCCTTTTCCTTAGCCCAAGTAATGTCCATGAAATGTCCTGCCGCCCCGCAGTCCAGCATAGCTAGTGCCTCGATGGGAGAGGACGACTTAATGAGAATCGTGATACTGAACACAACAGACGGCCGTCTGGTGGCACTTCTTTCAACTGTGTCTGATCAAAGGGATTCATGTTCCTTCCCCCAACCTTATTCCTGTCTAGGGCCCGGGGTTGCTCGTTTCCAGTCCAGCGTGGAGGTACTTCCGGGCAGTTTCTCAACAAATGTCTTGAGGAGCCACAGTGCATACAGAGACCAAGTTCCTTGCGTCTCTTTCTTTCTTCTGCGGTCAGGGGTCCCCTGGTGGTGCCTATTTGTATGGGTTCTTCACCTGAGATCTTTTCCGGGGATACTGGTGAGTTAGTCACGGGAAGCTGAAACAGTCTGGTTCTGTGTCCCTCCTGTCTTTGTTCTGACATCCTGTATTCAATCTGAAGGGACTGGGTCACCAGTTCTTGGAACGTGGCTAGTCTTACTACTCTGGCGAGTTCAGCTTTTATGTCCTTGTGTAACCCTCTTCGGAACAAGGTCTGTTGGGCCGAATCCGGCCACCCTGCTTCAGTGGCGTGTTTAACAAATGCAGGTACATAGGATTACACGCTCTGTGATCCCTGTTTGAGATTCAGTAAAGCTTTGTAGGTGGACTATTGTGCTTCTGGTCGATCAAACCGAGCACTGAAGTGTTGTATGAATAATCCATAGTCGTTCATGGAGGGATCAGCCAGGATGATGAATGGAGTGGCCCAGGCTAACGCGTTCCAGACTAGATTGGAGATTAGAAAACCAACCTTAGCTCAGTCCCCTTCATAGGCTTTTGACCGAAAGGCGAAATATGAGACAGGTGTCGAGGGACTCTTTCAGCTGTCTAGGATTTCCATCATACTTCCCAAAAGGGAAGGTCAGTGGAGGAAGATCACCGCGTGATGCATCCTGAACAGAGAACTGCTCTCTCTAGAGTGTTGTTCTCATCTCTCAATGACTGGACTTCAGCTGTTAGTCCTTGTAGGGCCGCTACCAATTCCTGGTATTGTTCGAGGGAGGCCATTGAAGGTTCCGGGTGTTGCAATCTGTCACAAACTGGGGACCCGTCCCTCAAATCCATCTCACCCGAATCTTCTGATGAGCTGTCTGAAGAATCTGTTGTCTTCTTACTTCTACTGATCAGGGGCCTTCGGTTCGTCTTTCCTTTCTCGTCGAAGAGATCAGGGCGGGCTCCCCCGCAGGCCACCTTGTCCAGGTGGCAGATACCATAGGCACAGGAGAACTCTGAGGAGCTGACCCCAAACAGGGGAAAAGCCTTGCGGCTGAAAAAATCCCGAGGCGTATCTCTGCAGATTCCCAAGATGGTTGATAACAGTAGACTGTGTAAATCCGCCTTCCAGGGATGATTCCAGCTCCTGAGTAAATGTATCCAGTCCAGAGTAGAAGGGAGGAGCAAGAGATGTTCCCTTCCAATACCCAGGGGGTGCGTGCAGTGATGAACAAGGATTCCCACAGCAGAAAATAACCTGCGTTTAGCGAAAGAAGCAGGTTACCCAAGATAAGTAAGGACAGGGGCGATCACTTTTGATGAGAAGAAAGTACGCTGAACAGACTCGGCTGTGAATGACAACAGAAGCCCGGCCGGAGCCTAGTCATGCAGTGAGTCACAGCGGCAGGCTTCGAAAACAGCCAAGTCGGAAACAGAGCACAAGCGGTCGGGAAGCCAAATCGGAGCGGAAGAGAGAAACCAAGGCAAACAAGGAAAGAATCCACCTGGCAGGAGGATAAGGCAACGGAGCGAAACTACAGGCATGCTTACTGACAGTGGGAATGGTTGCGCCTTTCGAGTGACGCTCCGGAGGCATGTAAAAAATGGCGGCGGCCATCCTGAAGTAATCTAGACTGCTGCAGCATTACGGATGACCAACGTAATGGCACATCAATAGAGGTGCCAACGCTTCCAGATTCGTCACGGGCGGAACGTGACACTGGGCTGAAGCATACAATGAGGTGTACTCGGTTATGATTTTTGTAGCCAGATTGGTTGTCACAGAGTTAGGTTGTGTTCATTTAATGAGTCAGTAGTGGTGTCCTATGTGGGGCTGGTAAAGGCTTCATTATCTCCCTAAGGCATAGGAAAGACCCGACATTTCATGCATTTCTGAAAGCTCAGGTGGTCCTCCTGTATGTAAGAAAGCAAATCGTATGTGGCATTATGCAGTTCACGGTTTAAACCATCATTTAAATGGTCTAGTTTTTGGCTACTCCTTTCACGCTTCCTTAGGTATGTTTTCTCTTTTGTGGCCATTATAGTTTGGGTGTGTATTTATTTTACTTATTTATAGGGTATTTATAATGTGCCTATACACAGTGTGTTTCGAGACACAACAAGACAAGAGTGTGGGGGAACAGGGAGGACAAACAAAAACAATCCTTCTAGGCCTTGTGATATTCTGATCGTGCAAGTGCAGTAAAGAGAAGTGCAGCGGAGAGAGGGTTTAGGGGGAGTGCCGGTCAGGGAAGAGGGCCTGTGAGAAAAAAGCAAGTGACAGGGGAGGACAGGTGGACAGAGCCAGGGGAAAGCAGGGAATGTAGGGGAAGAAAGGTCTACAGCTAAGGGAGGGGTAAGGGACTGGAAGGGCTACAAGGGTGCAGGCCCAGCCAGGCTAGTGCGGGGGGAAGGGAGTCCGAGGGGAGCCCAGAAGGGCAAGTTCAGGTTGAGGGGTGTGGGGGGGGTCAGGGAAGACCAAGTGCAGGGGTAGACTGGATTAGGAAGGCCTGGTGTCCTGTAAGACTCTGAAGGAACCAGACAGCCAGTCAAGAGGCAGACGGGGACAATAGCAAGGGAGCGAAGAGGGAAGGAAGAAGAGAAAAGGAATGTCTTGAGAAGTTTGTGGAACTTAAGGAGATCTGGCTCAAGTCTGAGAGGGCAAGGGAGGCCATTCCACAGGAAGGCACCTGCGGAGGAGAGAAATCTACTCCCCATTCTCTGCTTGGAATAACATTCAGATCTGCAGAGAGTTAGAGCTCGACGACCGAAGGGCTCTAGCAGGGAGATATTTAGGGTGAGAGAGTTGGATGTAGAGCAGTCCCAGGCCCCCGAAAGCCTTGTGGATGATGCAGAGGGCCTCGAACTTGATCCTCGCAGCAACCAGGAGCCAGTGGAGAGATTTAAGGGCTGGAAAGATGCAGTCCTTGGGCTTCAGGCCAAGGATAAGTCTTGCAGTCCTGTTCTGGATTAGTTGAAGGGGGCGAAGGGAGGAATTAGGCAAAATGAGGAAGAGGCTTTTGCCTTGAGAAGACCAGAGCTCTGAAGACATTGGATTTCTGGGGGAAGGTGAGGAAAGGGAGAATGCCTCTGCGGAGGTCCAGTTGAAAGTGGCCTTCTGAGGAGGTGCAGCTGAAAGCATTACACATACACAACTGACTTCTATGTGTGTACGTGTACATTGTTCTTCTAATTACTCTTTTGAATCATGTAATGCATTAATGCATTGATGCATTGCAGTGTTTTCCAGGCGCTAGTCTTACTTTCACCCAGAAAAGTGTAATGAATATTCACTTATATTTTTTATCTGAGAGATACTTACACTGCAGTGTAAACACCTGTTATGGCGGGGACCAGTGTTGCTATACCATGTTAAAATGTTTTGTTGTAAAGAGCTAGTGCCTGTCCATACCGTACATAAAACCTATTTACCAAAGTGTTTTTTTTTATGTTTCAATAGGAATTGCATACCTTTTTGCCAAGGCATATCTGCTTTCCAAGAAGCCCTGTTACTTGGACACCTGTATACGCTGCGGTGAGCTGACCTGGCAGAAGGGGCTATTGAAGAAGGGACCTGGGATCTGTCATGGAGTGGCTGGCAGTGCCTATGTCTTTCTCTTGCTATACAGACTTACCGGTAACTCAAAATACATTTACAGAGCACAGAAGTAAGTTTCTTGGCATGTTGGTGCCTTTTCTTTGACCTCGTTGCATACAGTGTGCAGTTTCGTTCTGGACGATCCACGCTCAGACTCTGTGATGTCTAGATGCCTTAATTTGGTCAACTTTGCCATTGAACTATTTTAGTGCCCTTTAGAACCTACATATACATACAATATAAATGGTTCCATTTTGCTCTTAGGACATCAATATAATAGGGTGACAGCCATTTCCCTATAGTTAAGGCAAAACCTCAGCACTTTTTACAGCATTCTGTTTCTTAGCTCTTTTGAACCCTTTGACAATTCTGCATGAAATTTTACAGAAAAGGTTCACAAGCTTCTAGCAAATGTATGGAAATATTTGGTGCAAATCTATTCGACAGTTCAAAAGTTATGTAATGCTGAAAGACATTGTGTTTATTTGCCTTTTACAATGCTGTTCCCTTAGGGTGAAAAGCAAAACATTTTGCATGCACACAGCCTATACTACTGTATGATTTTCACCAGTTATTTAGTTGATGGAATGTGCAGGAATAGGTCTTTTCATTGTTTGGTGGCAGTATGGCATTTGCTATTTAAATATCTCCTCTGATGAAGTCCCCTGTCTGGTTCTGGGGATTTGACGTGTCGAGTACAAAGGCTGTGAGGCCGAGTTGGCGGTTCTCCTTGCGGTACCCGAAAAATTCATCTGGCACAGAGATATACCACAGTTGGATCAGTGTTTTAGGTTGATCCAAGTGGCAGTGTCAATTAGAATACCAAAAGACTTACTTGGTTGGTTGGGTGAACCGCCAAAGGTGATGGAGTGACCCCAGGATTTCTTCTTAGAGAAATAAAAGCCACCTTCACAGCCTGGCCTGTCCTAAAGCCCAGAAAGTGAGAAAGGGGGGGGGGCATGTGATGAAGACTGCTATTGATTGTGAACAACACCATCGTTGTGACTCAGGGGCCTGGGTTTACGTACAGTTACAGATTCACTCACTAAATCCGATGAGTAATTTCCTAGAGATTGTGGAACCCGCAATCAACACCACAAGTCAGCAGATCCTGTGTAGTCTGTGATTTGCCAAACACAGAGTGCTCATCGGGGGTATCAAAGTTACAGAAACATGTTGTTTATATTTCACTGCATACTCAATCTGAATATAGAATGGATATGCTCTGAAAGCGTATCCAACGTGTTTTCAACCTCTAATTCAAACACTATAAACACTGAAAACCTCGGCTCAGCATAAGCATCACTCGAGAGAATGAGGAAGGTTAACATGCAAGACGGTGAACTGGCCAGTCATAGACATGATCTAGCTCCTTGAGCCCAATGCAGCAGCATGTGCATTCAGGTACAAAGGCCAATTGTATGCCTCATCCAATTACATGCCACTGTGCGGACAATCAATGAAAGTCTCACCGAGAGGAAGGAGAGAACACAATATGAAAGCACCCATCCTACTTGCCCAGGGTGGGTTGCAGGAGCAGGAGTCTTGCGTTTGCAGAAGGCTGGAGAATGTAGAGCTGTAAAAGGAGAAGAGGCTGGAGGAACAGAAGAGTGGAAAGGTTACAGCACTGGAGAGCAGTAGAAGGATGAGAGAATTAAGAGGGTCACAGAGAGGGTAATAATATCAGAGGGTGAGAGTGGACAGAAGGCGTTGGTTAGAGTTAAGAAGGTGAAGATTGAGGAGGTAAAAACAGAGAGGTAGAGGACAGGATGAGGGTGTAAGAGTTAAGAGAGTGACAGAAGGTGGGAATGTCTGAAAGGGGATGGTTGCAGGAGGGGGTGATGGCATCAGGACACAGGAGTGGATGTCCATAGGAGGTGGTATGAATCAGGGTGACGGAAGAGGTGATAAAACCAAGGGAGAAAGAGGAGGTGATCAATTTAGAGGCTGACATTTACACAGAGGAGGTAATATCAGGGAAAGAGTCTGATGCAGATGAGGAGGAAAGAGAGGAAGGTGGCACTGTGAGAGAAAGGTGAAAGTGAAGGTGGTATGAAGAAGATTGGAAGGTTAAACACCAGGTTGAGCGAGGGATACTCCAGGGGAGGTAAAGCCCAGAGGAGGTAGGAGCTTAGAGATAACAACGGCAGGCAGAGAGACATGAGCAGACTAGGCTTTAACATTGTAGCAGCTGGAAGAAGAAAAAAGAACACCAGGAGGTGAAGGAAAGGTTCAGGTGAGGTGAGATAACCAGCTTCCAATAATCCAGAACAGGAAGGTTCTCGTGGACCCACTCGGCCCTCGGAAGGATCAGACAGTGGGAAGAGGAACGACACAAGGCAAGAAAACTACTATGTGATCATAGAGGTAAGGTGACAGGACCCAGGAGGAGGCCCAGCCAAATCTCTAGCTCCTTCTGCCAGCTCTGTCCATTGACTCCTCTGTTTTTGAGATTGTACTCCACAGTGCGTGGTGTGGCATGGGAGTCCAGAAAGCCTGCATCTATTTCAGATCAAGAAGAGTTTGGGTCACCCTGAAGACCACATTGCAAGGAAGGAGTGATGTGACCCCTTTTCAACTGTTTGAACTGGGACATTTGTTCAGAGGCTGGTAAGGCATAGGAACCTGCATCCCATGGAAGAGACATTGTACAACAGGAGGGTCTCTGAGGGGAATGGGACCCACTCTCACTTTGGCGAGAACCATCATAACTATTGTTTTGCTTGGGAATATCCCATTTTCCTTTGCGTTCCCCAGTCTTGTAACACTTGTAACAAATCCTCCAATAAAAGATAGTAAACTAAAACATATGGTCTGGGCATCCCTCTTGGTCCCAGGTGAAACCCGTGTCTGCTGGCATCAGTTGTGGGAATTTTTCATGCACTTTTTCTTCTCTAATTGATCCAAAAGTCAACTAATTCAATACCACACAGCCCCTAATCAGGGTTATTGACACACCCTAACAAAACCAGAAAAAAGTTCACAGCCCAAACCCAGGGAACTGTCACCCAGGCACTGAGTGCAGGAACATATTCCTCCACCCTGACAGGATTTTCTGGGGCTTCCTTTAGATTCGAGGCATCCCCATCCCAACTAGTCCACCATCGATGTGGACTCTGATGACCTCTGGGACCCCGAAGACCCTGGCAGTGTTTTGGAAGGGGAGCTGTTGGGTACCTGAACTCAGATTAAATCTAGAGGGCTCCAAGGAAGCAGGATCAGCAGCAACTGTGACATCCACTTATCTGGCCTGCTGTTCTGCAAAGCCCTGCCCACCCCGGTAGCGAGAGACAAGAAGGAACTAAGAGAGCTGATGTCTGTCCGGGTCTCAATACCTTTGGACAGTAGCCATCAGGCGCCACCAAGATGCAGACTGACAAAGGACTTTAAGCCCTAAGAGGAGCTGGTGCCAAAGGAGAAACTCAAAAATTGGTCCGCCTCCTTGACAAACTGGTGAAAGAGCAACTGACCACCTCTGCCATTTGCAGAGCAGAAACTGGCACAAGCTGAGTATCTTCTATAGGATTATGTAGAAGTGGTACCCCCAGGCGTTCTTGCTGAATTTTGAAAGGATAGCAGAAGCTGTACAGTGGGAGAAGACCAGTAGGCTCACTACACCTCTTAAAGAACTGCTCCAGGTAGCATAGAAAGTGTTCAATGCCAATGAGTGGGACCAATTTAAGCACTCTCCAGAATAGCATCCTGGAGAAACTGGGCAGGGACTCAAAATATCACCATCAACACCTTAGGGATTTCCATTCATAGACCCAAGAAAAGTCCCAGACATATGCCGTACCGGATAAGGTTTCTTATAGAGAAGTGGATGGGAAGGAAGCAGCTGAGTTTTTTAAAAAAAGGAAGAGCTTGTCTTGGAGCAGTTTGTGGCTCCCATGCCCATCCCCCTGCAAAGACCAGTGAGACAACTCAACTAAGCAGCACCCGAGCAGGCCATCCAAACAGCTACAGGGATCCACCAGGCACAGCAGTGGAAACTGTTGGGACAAGACCCATCACCCGAGTAACCAGGTCCAGTACCATCAAGAAGAGACCAAGGATTTGTAGAAGGACTGTGACCTCAGTTGGCTGTCAGTGTTACTCACCGAACGGGGAGTATGCTAAATCGGAGACCAGGACTGTACTGATCTGGGTAGTTGATTGACGAGCCCGGTTTGTAGCCTCCAACCGAGCCTCCTCTCAGTGAGGAAACAAGTTATTTTCAACAATATGATTCTTTGCTGGGTAGAACCAGACAAAGAGACGGATCGCTTAAAAGAGCGGGGAGAACGCACCGCCACAGAACCATCTGTAAGGGAAGAACAAGAGGTAAGTAACTGGGAGTAACAGGTATGCCCTTTATCCAAACACTCTTCCCTAGAAATACCTGAGCAAGGCCCTCCCCTTGTATTGAGGCAAAATGCTGGAATACCACCTATAAATGAAGGAAGGACTTTACCAGCTATTCTGACTATGGATGCCTAACAGAAAAGGGTTTACCGATGATCAAAAAAGGCTTGTTATGAAATAGCTGATAGTCATATCTTTGATATCCAAGAAGGAAACGGAAGTACAAAACAACAAACAGGTAAGTTAGTAAGGAAGCTAAACCCGGGCGGAACGAAAGGTGCACTAGTGCCGGGTGGTGCACTATCAGTGTCCTTGCGTCCATCATTAGCGTCCTTGCGTGCACTAAAGGTGAGGAAACAGAAGTCCAATCGGGATGGAATGGCCTAATGCAGCAGGTGTTATCAGCCAATGGGTGACTTGATAGCAGCAGTTTTCATGGATGCAGGTAGGTAATTTGTCTGGGAGTCTTAGCAACCAGCAACTGGGTAACGTGGCAAGAGATGGTGAAATTGGGCACAAGCAGAGTGCACTGAGCGTTATCAAGTCAGAGCAAGAAGTGACTTACCGGTGCAACAGTCGTCAACAGCGGGTGTTCTGTATGCCAACGTGCTGTGGGCAACCAGAAGGAGTTGGATGAACACCAAAAGGCACCGAAGGACCCGTGCAGCGTAAAACAGCAGTCAGCAGTCAGATGCTGTTTCCGATGCAGGCAGAATGAAAAGAACCAGGAAAACCAATCTGGGAAACGTATGCAGGGCCTGGTACACAAAACAGGCAGCAGAATACCGAATCAACAAGCAGAGCAGTCCGGGGACAAAGAGTGCTCGGAACACGAACAGAGACAAAGTCTTTCAGAGAGCAGGACAATCGGAATCCAATAGGGTAAGCAAGGTCTGATTCACAGAGAAAACAGGTCTGGAAGGCAGAAGACAGAACTTCAAACAACTGGCTGCAACTTCAATCAGGAGCAGTGTTCTGCCCCGTGCCAAGGTTTAAGTTGAGGAGGAGGCGGAATCAGACGAGAATGAGGCTCAGGTGTCATAGCCTCAGGAATCATGGCAATTGTGGTCCGTAATTGCCAATGGGCGTGCTGCAACAACTATTTTCCAAGGCAGCTGCCAGAGTTAGTAAAACAGGGCTGCACAACACCGTACACCCCTGTGGAGGGCAACAATCTTCCTATGAGCCCGACGATGCAAGCGCTGAGGTGTAACAGTCAGGCTCAGTAACATTCACCTCCCACAAAGTCCATCCAGTGACTGTGCCAGATCTTTACCAAAGACGTCCAGAAGAGGCAGAGATATCCGGAAAATAGCTCCAAAACCACTAGCGCCTCCCTCAGTCTGATTGTATGACTACAGTGAGCCTGTACATATAGCTTGTGTCTGTCCCACTCTGTCATCACCAAAACCAGTTGACATGATGAGCTTTTGTGTTTCATAGGACACAGATAACAACTGCTGGCTTGAACCAGAATATAAAACTCCAGAGACAGCCGAAGAGGTGGTCATCCTTTCCAGGGTTGTCCAGGCACACCTGCTATGACCACATCAGCCCCGATAGCCAACACATCCACACCATGTTGGATATGGAGAGCTGGCAGATGGCTGTCCAGTCAGATTTTGTAGTTGCAGAGCAAGTGAATCCACGTCCTTTGGTGCTGGTTACCTTTGTCCTATGTGAATTCAACGTGAAAACTTGCCATGGGAAAAGAACAGTGTAAGGCAGGGATGCTGGTTCTACCTGGATTACCCAAAGAAGTCCTGTTGGGCACAGACCTACCACAGTTCAATCTGTGGTGGCCGAAGTGGAAGAACCAGCTGGTCTAGAAAAAAATACTTAGTTGACTAGGTGTGTGCACTGCCTAAGGTGATGGAGTGGCCTAAGGGAATTATTTCTAGAGAAAGACAAAAAAAGGCCTGGCCCTATCTAAAAGTACAAACATAGAAGAGACAGTGGGAAGGTGGGAAGATATTTGATTAAGTCTCCTGCCTCTTCTGGGGACCACGATCTGATAGGATGATATCTGCTAGGGTGTAGAAGCCTATGCTTTTTTTTTAGTTTTTATAAGTAAAATCCTGCAGATTCTGCAATCTTTGAAAGCGGGCTCTGTTAATCAGGCTAACTTTCATATATGCTTCATGCCAAAAAGCATAATGTCATGTACCTGGCAGAGACTGTCTATTGACATACCCTAGCAGCTGGCTAGCAGGGCAGGTTCAAATGTCCCATGTATATTCCTGAATTCAGCAGTTGGAACACAATGTACCAACAGGCAGAGGCGGCTTATTAACTGCAACCAGCTTGGATTCAAAATGTAATCATTGTGTGCCCCTAGTCAACCTGGTGGAAGTGGCATAATAATTAAACATAATGAATGTCTAGACTAACATGATAGCTGCTGGAATTACAGAATCATAAATCCACGAGTATGTGGATGTCATACGAGTGTAAGCTTGGTGAGGTGACTCATTCATGTCAGGGTTGTGTGTGTATTATCAATCTGGCCTTGATGTTACCACAACCATGTGAGACCCTACTAAGGAAGCGTCTCTTTAATACCCCTGAGGCAAGTCAACACCTTTCTCAGAGGAACAGTAACACTCCCTTGGAAGGCCCCTGGGAAACAGTGCTTCAAGAGATTCCTCACATTGCATTGTCATTAGCCCAGAGCGGGGTTGCACTATTGCGGATTCGGCTAGGT
This sequence comes from Ambystoma mexicanum, assembly GCF_040938575.1. Taxonomy (NCBI): domain Eukaryota; kingdom Metazoa; phylum Chordata; class Amphibia; order Caudata; family Ambystomatidae; genus Ambystoma; species Ambystoma mexicanum. The sequence goes on along the minus strand of NC_090941.1, from coordinate 154,291,084 downwards.
TTTGCTAGCAGACACACAGGATAGGATATGGGTAGGACTGGGTAGGATATCAGAAGGCAAAGGACACTTGTTACAGAAGCCTGTATTTGATCCCTAACAGGTTTTCTTAAGACCAATCTGCTGTAGCATTTTGCCTTCATAAGGGGGGATTCCACCCCTTAGTTGATTAATCTTTGGACTTCAAGACAAGGATACACCTGGAACTCTTTTAGGGGATACAGTCGATTCCAAAGAGGCAGGCACTTGCCCCTAACCATCTCCAGGACCTATGTGTTATGCCCAGCTGGCTGGACAAGGCAAACTGCAACTGAGACACTGGTACCCAGGACCCTGCTCACTGGAAGTGACAGAACCATGCAAGTGCTTTCTAAAACCCTTCCTGGCTCGGAATGGAAGCAGAAAGGACTCACATTACCTCTGAGACGCAGTGCTGCGCCTCACAGCAACCACAGACACAAAACAATTGACCACTGGCTCTATCTGCATCTCTGAAATGCATTGAAGCTGGTTTGGGCCCCTTTGGTGCAGTCCAAGCTACTGCAAGTGACCACCAGAATCATCTTCAACCTCGACACTCGACTTGCTCCGCATCTCCAAGTCCCTCTCAATGCCAAAGCTCAGTCTTCCAGCATCCCCAACTCGACTTTCTGGTTACCAGCTTCTACGAGCTCCAAGGCGTTGCCTCTACAGTCCTGCGATGCTGAGCCAGCCGAGTGCCCTTACCGGCGAACACTCACCAGCGAAGACTAGACTTCTCCGTACCTAGGACCACAGAGTCTTCCAGCACTGCCTATGCGACATCACCTGGCCACTGGTCACCAACTCTACACCAGTCAGGTGCCGAAAGCTTTCACACTCCCTGGTTCACCTTAAAAGGGCCGTTACAACTGACAATACCCTACTCTCTACCTTTTAAAGACACCGTCAAGTACTTTTGACATTTCAAGATCAAATCAATTGCCTGCTCCCTTGTCTTCACCCAGACGGCCCCCTTTGTTCGTAAAGACTGCATTCTCTGTGTTTCATTTATAGGAGTGTGTCTTTAGTGTTTTTAATTAGTTGTGTGTATTATTCAAGTTCCTATTTTTATAGGACCGTGGTTGGACATTTGTTTATTTTAGTACCATCGTAGGATTGTTGTTTGGATTGCTTCTGTACCAACTCACACCCCTCCGGAAGGGAATAGCATGTCCTTGGCGCATGTTGCCAAAAGAGGCAGAGGATGTATACTTGTCGAGCTGTGCCTGTTTCCCCACCATAATTGGTATCACTGCTCCTTGATTAGTAGTGTGGGGCCGAGTTGGGATTTTAGACCCTACTCATCCCTTTATTGCTGTAAAGCAGTAGTCATTTCATCACACATACAGGTGGTGGTTCAGGGGGCAAGGTGCCGGCGGCAGTATGTGGCTGGTCCACTGGTCATCCAGTCTTAGTCGCTGTCACATGACCAGGAACAATTAAAAGCCATTGAAGCTGTTCCAGTTTAACACATAAAAAACCCTGAAGTTGGCAGTTGAGGTAGGCTAAGTCACTTTAACTCTGATCCCCCCGTGGTGCAGCTCATGAACACACTGATGGCATCAGAGAGGACGTCACGTATGCCACCACTGGGAACTGCGTGTACATGTAAACAGTTGTGGTGTATTTCAGTACAAATGCAAAACGTACTCTACCGCTGTAAATGCTAACAGAGTCCTCTCTCATGCCTTTGAAGTTGAATGCAGAAATGTAATCTTTAATCGTGAAAGAAGGAAGAAAACATGCTGTTGTAAAATCAGTATTTCTAGATAACCTTCAATTTCATGTATCCAACAAATACAACTTCAACTGTTAAAGGGCCTCCTCTTCCATTGCAATAATGTCCTTTTATAGCACAGGATACATAGCAAGGTGTCCACCCGATTGACCTTTGCAAGTCCTGGGTAAGCACTCCTTTTCGACAGGATTGGGGGCTACCTTCTTCTGGGTTGGGATTGGCAGTAAGCTTGATCTGATGAGAAATACAGAATGTAGTAGCATGCCGATGCCTTGAAATGTGTTCTCGCCATTAGTCAACTAACTCTTGGCACGTAGGAAATCGTATACTCTGTGCATGGGATGAATTGAGGGGTTGAGTGAATTCTTTGAGGCCTGGCTAGCAGCGAACAGCTTGACATTTCTAGCCCTGACAGACCTATCACCACTCACTTATGTTACTACTCATTCGTGTGTTGCAGCAGAGTCATACTAAAACTGTTGGACGCCACGAATTGCTTAATCATCATGCTTTGGAAGACAGCAGTATAAACCTTTCAACACAGGACTGCTTCCATAGCATTGGGTTTGGACATATGAGGAAGGCCGAAGTTACTGCTGAACACATGTTTCCACTTCCCAAATAGTAGATGGGATTTATAAGCTAAATGTACCAATTCAAGGACAGAGAGAAGAAGTCGTTTGCAAGAACTGGAAAATCGTTTGTTCCCTGTTACTTGCCCATAAAGAACTATCTGACAAAAGTAAACGATGACAAATCTATGTATATTGAAGTGTCTGCTGATAGGTGTGAAGTTAGGACAAGCAGTGCATATGCCGCTTTAAATAGCATTTTCAAAAACAAACCTCTCACTGTTAATTCATAAGTGATGTCATGTGTGATGGCTGCCATGTCATCAGTGTGCTCTTGAACTGCGCATCAGGGGGAATTGCAGTTAAGCTTTTAAAAGTTATATCCAACTTTACAGAAAAGGCAAAAATGTTTTCCTCTGCAACCAATCATGAAAGTACACCTAATTTGTCAGACAACTGATAGGGCCACATCTGAATACTCGCACCTCATGTGGCAAAGTTTCCTCAACCTTTTAATGTCTACAATATTTACTGAAAAAAACATGTTTTTTTGCAATGGGCTTCATGCAGGTGCTGAAATGTCATTAGATAACCCACAATATCCGATAATTGACGAGACATTTCTGTAGTCATGTCATGTGTAAACGTAACGAAAAGTATATACACTGAAAACTACAACATCCAAAACCCAACAAACGCACAGGCACATACCTTTATTCAGTCATGTGCAGTACGATTGAAGGGACATTATGAAATTTAAAAAAAAAAAGCAAAATGAAAAATATTCCACAAAACCCAGAAGATGACCAGCCACACCAGCCATTCCATATGGTCACTGTACAGTATGGTAAAGGGGTCAAAACGAAATTAAAAATATTCTGCAAAATGAAATATACTGCAGAAATGCACAAAATACCTGCATCCCAAAGCACACAATACCCCTATCATGGGGACTAAAGTCAAAGAGACTAAACAAAAAGAAAAATATTCCACAAAGTGAAAAATATTCCATAAAACACAAAAACATCTCCAGCCCCACACACACTATCCATTCATGCACACTAAGTTAGAAGGCCAAAATGAAATACAAAACATTCTGTAAAAAGGAAAATATTCAGCAAAACAGATGAAAACATCTGCAGCCCACAATACACACATGTCTCAAATTAGTTATGAATCGAATCATGGGATTTTAGGGACAAAACATTCATTCAGTTAAATTAATTTCTATAAAAAAAACACATAAATATGTAGCCACAAAAATATTCTTACTGTGGCAAGCATTTGTACTGAGCATAAATGGTAAATCAAACATAACTGTCTTTATGTAGCTACTTTGGTGCAGCCAGTCTAGCTTTGTTTTCTTCCTGTGGTATGGCATTTATTTTATCGAGCATCAATGTTAAAGTTAACATGATATGGGTTATTATGTGGCTAGATTGGCCCCAATTGGGGTATGCAGTATGGGTATGTTTTCTTACTGTAGCATGGAATTTCTACTGGGTATTAATGGTAAAGCAAACATTATAAGTGTTAGTATGTGGCTATACTGGACTACTTTGGTGCAGCAAGTCTGGCTGTTTTATTACTGTGGCGTAGTATTTTTACTGGGCATCAAGAGTAAAGCAAACATGATAAGCACTATTAGCTGGGCAGACTGGCCTCCTTTGGGGCATCCAGTCTTGACATGTTTTCTTACTATGGCATGGCATGTCATATTGTGGCATGAAGATGTTTGCTGACAAAGCCAACAGGAGTATGTTTTTACATGGGGATAGAGCCAGAATGGACATGTTTTCTTATAGTATCATTAATGGCATTTTGCACACATCAAAAGGGAGTATGTTTTTGTCTGGGAATACTGGCATATATGAGTGAAACAAGAATTGACATGTATGGGCAAAGCCAGGATGAAATTTTTGTTGTGGGAAAGGCAGCATGAAAATGCTCCTCTGCACTGCGGATGACTTGCCTCTATTGGATTTGTTCACAAGCTATTCTACAAACTGTGGTTTTCTACCCAATTTTACACAGAAAGTGTGATCTATAATGCACCACTTGAACCCATTATTTACAAAATGTTCTCATGGGGAGAACTCGCCTGTCCCCTCCGAACCATCCTGGCCTAGATCATGCTCCATCACTGTGCTCGGTAGCTTCTGCATATTTGTGGCAAACAGTTACCATTTACATCCCTCCTCCAATTAAAACATATCGCCAGCCGCTCTTGCTGGAACATGTTGTCTGTCCCCAGGCAGGGAAAGCAGCGGGAGCCACAGTGAAAAAAGAGTGTCCCTGAAATAAGTCACCAGCCCCATCCTCTGATCCCCTACACCCGGAAGGGAAGAGTAGATCATGAAAAGGAGGGGAGTGACAAAGAGTAGGCAGCAATCTGGGCTAATGTCAGCCTCGTTGTCCGTGAAGTTTAAAATGCACCGAACACATTATGGATTTCACTATGAGTGGCATTGATTTTAACATTTATGGATACACAACTGTTTACGTGGACCAGGCACACTATTTGTAAACCTTTGATCTGCATTTATAATTATTTCTGGAAAGTCACCATGTTCATATTCAGTGTGGCACGGATTCGTCATCTGGTTACCTTTACATTGGGAGTGATTGTGCGCTAAGTGATTCTCTTGGCAGGCCAGTGCTTCCAGAAAACAGCGGCCAATCTTAAATGGCAGCCTACCGCCGTCACACTAAATTTGCACTACATTTAGATCCAAATACATACTGTGGGGCCTCCCTTGTAGAGCGACTTCTCAAGCACAGTGATCACAAAGAAACATGTGCTGCACCTGCATTTAAAGCGGTGTGTAACCTGGTTTGAATCTGAAACGCTTGAAAACCCAGTAGAAGCTAGCGCTGCATTTTACAACTGACTGCAAATGGTAGTTCCATTATCGACCAAAGGAGGAAGAAGGAAAGAGCTAATGTGTGCAGAATAACCCAGCTGGGGCTATGCCAAGACACTCAACTCATCAATGCTGCACATATATTAACTGCCAACAATTCAAGACCCACATTATTTACAGCTTTTCAAAGCAACGATCTGCCAACCTGAACTGGATCCAATACCTCCCTATCAGAGCGCGCATAGCACGGAGAGCGTGCAAGAGCACATCAAGTGGCTTCAAAAAGCTACGGGATTACATTTCATTATAAATATGACCATCTCTCAACTCAAGGGAAATCTCTTCCCTGACTAGATTTGATTAATATGTTGACTGCAGACCCACTCCCGCTTTCACGGGCCCAGACTGCCACGGCCAACAATACCGAAGTATTAGGTACTTTCCATGGCGGGCACTCTTAGATGTTCTTACTCAGTCCCACAACCCAAACCACTGGATGGATTTTGAACATTTCCTTCAGGTGGAAGAAAGCACTGAAATATGTGCTTGTGTTGCTTTAGCAGAAATATGTCTAGATGTTTTTTTCAAATTAAGCATAGAGTAGGGTGGCCCCTGCCACCAAAATCTTGTATATATTTCCCGTGATGCTTTGCAAGAGCAGAAGCTTTGACATTCTGAAAATCTGACATTGGGCTTCACTATGTTTTTACAAAATACAGCAAAGTCCCTAAATTAAAACATGCCTTAAATGCTCCCCCAATCGGAAGAATGTGGGCAGGGTAAATGAGGAGGACCTGAAAAGCTTTGGGGTTCGTAAGTGGGTGAGAAATGTTTACAAGCATTTTCCCACTCTGTATGGTCGAATCACAAAGTTTGCCACACGGACGAAAGAAAATAGTAATTTTAGTTTTAATAAGCGCAATTTGATTACACAAAACAACATATACCTTATTTAATAGGCCATGATTTAAGTAACCTTAGACAAAATATTTGTCATGGATGACGCTGACAATTTTGTGTATGGATTGTGTCCTAAATTCGCTTAAGTGATTGGGTCAGGGATTATGGTATGGGGGTTCAGTGAAATGGAGGTAGGGTAATCGTTATTACATTTCAAGTATTTTGGTAATTACACTACTCCATGTGTATCTGTTCTACGCGCAACGCATGAGGTTGTGGAGTTGACGGGATCATGCAACTTCGCTAGGTGGGGTAATGAAACCACAAGGCGTTTTCAGGGTAAAGGAATTCTTGATGGGTTGGACAGACAGTAGGGTAGTTTCTAACCCCCTCGCATGGTAAAATCACATTACGGTGACGTTAGCATTTGGGATGGTTTGGTGTTTTTAGGTGGATGCGTGCCATGCACTTTTGGGAAATGTACAGACATTGCAGTGTTTTGTGACAGCAAAACAAAGTTAACAAACACATACGAGAAGGGGGTTTTAGAAACTTTCCCTTCTAGGTAAGTTAACGGCTGGTGGCAGAGGATGAGCTGTGAGTGGACAATGCCTTATGACAAATAGAATAAGTCGATTGGATGCGTTGCATGTACTTTTGGGAAATTGTTAGACAACGTGGCGTTTTAAGACACGAGTAATGGTAAACAAACTAAGTACAAGAAAGGAATTTATGGCAATTTGCACACCAGTGGGGATGTGGAATGATGGAAGTGGAGATTTTTCGGACCTTTGCATCTACATGTGTACCATTAAAAAAGTTGATTTGTCCATTTTTGAACAAGGTTGGCAAAGTTCTCCTGTTTGGGTTGTAGAAACCAGTGGCATAGCCATTGCAACGCTGATGAAGTGAGGCATATCATTTGGATGATTCCGTGATATTTACCAACTGCACATGTACATCGCAAAGTTTGAAGAGTCTGTTCCGAGTTTGCATTCGTTTCTGATCGTTTGAAAGCACTGAATTATGGGAAACTGCCAAATACTGCGAGGTTTGGTGTACTGTGCGCAGTTCACATGTATAGGTGATGCCTCTCTTTTAGTGGGGTTTCATGGAGAGCCAGTAGATAGACATGCATTCTGTTCTCTACCTAATTTTATATTATTGACGTTTTTTCCCCTATCCTTTCTATTCCTTCTGTCTATCCTCACCTTGTTACCGTTTGTCTTTGAGTAATTTGTCTAGTTGCATCATTTTTGTTTGGGGGTGGTTATTTTAAATGTTTTGTTTTTTTTTACTTCCTTTTCTTGACTATGGAAGGTGAGGACACGGAGAGCTCAAGGTGGCTGTGGTGCTGAAGATTGCTAATCTAGTTCCACTGGCAGTGAGCCTGTAAAGGTTAAACAGGTTAGCTCTGGTGAGAAGCAGGACCAGCGGATCAGCCTGTGGGTGGCCTGAGGCCACCCAGGCAGTACCAATCATCTTAGCTGGCACCATCCGGATGCTGGAGTTACTACCGCGCCTTGGAAGGACAACCAAGGGCCGAAGTAAAGCATGCCCAGTGCACCTTTTACCAACACTTGCTGAAACTTAGTTATACCTCCATCTATGCTCAGAGCTTTGGAACGTCTTCCTTAATTCAGCATTCAATCAGGTGCCACTAGGCATAGGTGGACTCCAGTTTGTGCCAAAGGTATGCTGCTAAATATCTTCAACTGACAGGGTTGTATGATTATCGAAGGACACCTGTTGCAGTAGCCACGCTGTCAACATCATCGGTGGCACCTCCTTCAGCACCTGTTCATGCAGCAGTACTGATTCCTCCATTTGCCTTTTCAGCTGTTGTCAAGCCTGGAACCTCCTCAGCAGCAGCATCAATGGTGATCCTAGTGCCATTCTGCCTAAATCCATAGGGGGCAATGATGATTGGATCTAGGTGATGACTGCGCAGCGTGAAATTCCGAATTCGAAAATGTCAAATTCGAAAATCACGCTGCACAGTGAACACATAGATCAATTTCTCCGGCATCCTGAATCCCCGCCCCGCTACTGTCCTCAATCCCTGTGACATCAGCTCCCTCCCACTAACGTGGGACAGAGCTGGCGTTGCTAGGTCCTTTCTTCTTCTTTTTTTCCTTCTTTTTTTTCAACTTTATTGTCCCCCACTTTCATTCTCATGGATGAGGGGGATACCACCAAAGCCCAGAGTGCAAATATTTTAGTTGTTGTTGTTTTTATTGGCGATGGGCCCTGCGTGTAAAGCGCAAGCCCAATCTCCCATAAAAAACAAGATGGCCAACGTCATGGGAAAAGGGAGCCATGGGGAGGCAACAGGAAGAGGCTTCATGTTGAGTCCCCACAACCAAGATGGCACCACCTGGTCAAGGCCCTCGGATGGCTGGAAAACAGAGTGTTTTCTGGTCCGCTTTTCCAGGCACCTGTTAAGCTGAGTGCCCTTCCCTGAGTGCGAATGATCCACCTTGACAGGGTCTGTTTGGTCACAGCCCTGCTAGCACGTGCACTAGCATAAGCAACTAAAAGCTAGTAATCTTTATTGACGTCCTCCTCCGAGAGCCATAGTAGCTGTGAGCTCACACCGGGTCCAGCCAATGGAAACGTTCCTCTGCCTTGGAAGCCTGCGACAAAGGAAAAACACAGGAAGATGGATTTTTTGAGAGATGAAAATCCGAGAACACTTTTGAAAGAAAAGAGGGTCTCACTCTCAACGGCACTTTCTCTTTGGAGAATAACAAATAGGAAAGTTTAACAGACAACGCCTGGAGATCACTCACCCATTTTGCGGAAGGGATGGCAGCCAGGAAAATCACTGTAAAAGTGAGCAACCTAAAAGAACAGGAATGGATGGGCTCAACCAGAGCTCTCATAAGGAATGCCAAAACCGAATTTAAATCCCCCACCAGAACCACAAACTGTCGGGGAGGAAACTTGTTACACAACCCCCACAAAAACTGCATAACAGTGGGGACTGGGAAGAACGAACCCTGTTCTGGGGACCTCTTAAAAAAGCAAAATAGCAGCGAGGCATCCCTTGACAGTGCTAATCTGTAGGCCTGACTCGGCCAAGGTGTAACAGCCCCCCGTCGCTTCTGCGAGGGGTCAGGGGTTTCATCCCCCTGCCTCCTACTTTCCATACAGTTGAGGTGAGGCAGCCCTTGGAAGACTGCAAGACAGGTGCTGCCTGAGGGTATGGGGAGAAACTGTGCCCCCAGCGGTCGCGTGGCTCCAGCCACCGTCCCCTCAGCACCACAAGGGGCAATAGCTCTGTGAGATCTTCTGCCATGAATCCGCTGTGGCCGGCAGGCTTTCCCTGTTCAGCTCGGAATGGTCCAGGACCACGTTCAATGCTTACAGGACACCTCACAGGACAGGGCTACTGCCTCTTTCATGCTGCATTCCACGGACCATGGCGCTCACAGCAACACCTTGCTCCCGGATCCCCTCCTTCTGGAGGAGATCCGTCGGCTTCTTTCAAAGAGCATGATAGCGCTGGTACTGCACTCTGAATGAGGCAAAGGGTGGTAGTCCTGAGGCCAGCCTTTGCATATCCTCACCTTCCTCACAGCACTCCTCTGGGAAGTTTTTCTCTTCCCCAGAGACCAAAGGTTCTAACCCAAAGGAGACCAGGTCTCTTTCTTTATCGTAGATGTCATACATCTTTGACATGAACTGTTTTAAAGGAAGAGGAGCATATTCCAGAGGGGCGGTGTCACAAGGTGCTGGGAGACTTCGTCCCTCTTTGGTGTATGGGAGTGAGCCCATAGGTGTGTGGGAGTGATCCCCAGTGGGTACCCTACCGGGCACAAATGAAGCAGTGGGTCTCCTCTGCGCCTTTGCCGACACCAAGGCTGAAGCCCTTGGCACCTTGCCGAAGATGTCAATCATCTTGAGGTGAACATTTCCCTATTCCTACAGGGTGGTGGATTGGGTCGGAAAAGGTACCTTAGCCGCCTTCTCCGGGCATTCCCTGGATTAGTGGCTCTTCTTTTTGGATGAAGAAGAATGCCAGTGCGCAGAGCAGCTCAGTGAGTGGCATCTCTTGCAGTGCTTCTTCTTTCTGCCTTTCTCCTTTTCCTTTTCATTGCACAGCAAAAATCTCCCATTGGATCGAAAAGGACTGCACGACTTCAACCTAAAAACCTGCTATGCAAGTACAGTTGGCCTACTGCATGTAGCCTGTGGCCACATAATGACATTTATCATGTTTGATTTACCATTGAATCTATAAAAAATAAATGCCATGCCACAGGAAGAAAACAAAGCTAGACTGGCTGCACCAAAGTAGCCACATAATGACAGTTATCATGTTTGATTTACCATTTATGCTCAGTACAAAATGCTTGCCACAATAATAATATTTTTCCAGACGGCTGCCAAATAAGTGCCCTTGATCACTCATTGCCACAATCCTCCAGCCACCAGCCTGGCACAAATGCAAGCAGACACACATTCACACAGTATTCAATCGCTCATTCACAAGCACAGCCATACAGTCACACCCATGCAGCCATGCTCTTACTCATTCATACACTAATTCACAGCGCGCCCATAAACCATATGCTCACACTCGTACACTTGCTCATTCATACACTTTATGATATGATATGATAGTTTATTTATATAGCGCCTATACACAATTTGTTTCAAAGCGCTTGACTCACACATGCACCCATATGCCATACACTAGCTCACTCAGGCATGCTTACACGCATCAATAAACACATACATCCATGTTTTAATTTGTTTATTTTCCTTCCCTGCAGCCCCGTCCAGACTCTTCCCAGCCTGACACCACTTGGCATGAAAGTCCTCTGGCGCCTGTGCACAACAAAACAGGCACCAGGAAGTAGGGAGAGCTTCCTTCTTCCTGCAAATGCGCGGAAAAGCCAGCCCGTTCCTACATTAACCCCCTGGGCACCCTGAATGTGTTCGGGGCACGGGCGCCGTGTTTGGCACTACTCAGGGCCCTGGAATCCACTGTGTGGTGCAGCTTAGCCGAGGCCACGCCCCCCCTGGACATATTGAGGCAGCTGTAGCACCCACGGCACGGCAAGTGCCTGGTGGTTGGCGCCACTCTGGGCCCTGGAATCCACTCTCTGGTGCTGCTTACCTGAGGCCCCCCCCCGACATATTAAGGCAGCTGTATCCCGCAGCAGTGAATCCAGCAGCGGGCAAGTGTGCAGTGTTTGGTACCTCTCTGGGCCGTGGAATCCACTCTTTGTTGCTGCTTACCTGAGGCCATGCCCCCGTGGCCATATTGAGGCAGCTGTAACCCCGCAGCGGTGAAGCCCGCGGCAGGGCAAGGGCACAGTGTTTGGCACTGCTCTGGGCCCTGGAATCCACTCTCTGGTGCTGCTTACCTGAGGCCACGCCCCCCTGGACATATTGAGGCAGCTGTAGCCACGCAGCAGTGAAGCCTGCGGCAGGGCAAGGGCACAGTGTTTGGCACTGATCTGGGCCCTGGAATCCGCTCTCTGGTGCTGCTTACCTGAGGCCATGCCCCCCTGGACATATTGAGGCAGCTGTAGCCACGCAGCAGTGAAGCCCGCATTGGGGCAAGGACGTGGTGTTTGGAGCTGTGGGGGTGTTCGGTGTAGTGGGGGTCCAAAATCAACCTGGGACGGACCTGAACGAAGACCAAAGTGAGGAGCGGGGAGAGATGAAGTCGATCGCGGAAGAGTGTGGTGGGCCACTGTTTGGAACATCAAGCCCTTGGGTCTCAGCTACAGAACATTCCCCTACTTCCCCCTTTACCGTGCTCCTTTTCTGCTCCCAAATTGCTGCCCAAGACCATCCAGTAGATAAATCACAAGGCAAAATATTGGTTGTGAGGAGGCAGCAGCAACAGGGGGGGATGTGCCTGGCTGCTGCTACTACTGACCTCGTTTTTGTGGGGGCAACTAGGGCACTCTTTAACAAGCCCATTGATCTTGTACGGTTGGGCACCCTACAAAAAGAAGAGGTCCATCATTCTCTGGGGGGGATGGGAGGGGATGGGGGGAGTCGAGACGCTCTGAGAGGGGCCTCAGTAGCGTCGGCTGATTGTAACCAGAGGCTAATGTATAGTAACTTGGAAGGTCTGTTTGACATGTACCCTGGAGTAGGAGGCAATGATAAGACCCAGGAAGACCCTACCACCATCGGATAAGTGTTTACCATCGAAGAGAATTCCATGTGTATGGACACTACCAATGACATTGTGAATGACGAGCCCAAGGGACCTGTGGGAATTAACGGCCTTTACACCTCGTACCTCTGTTGGCACCACCCTGTATTGTGACCCCCCCCTCCCCCAGACTTCACCCTGGTCCCTATTGTGTCTACCTGGCAATCGCAACCTGACCTAATGCCCTGAGGGGTAACAAAGATGTCACCACGGGCATGGGAAGCAGTCTCCTCAGCTATTGTTGCTGGCCATATTGTGTCCTCAAGCCCTGCTATGGCTTCCAGTTTGGTTCCTGATTTTGCATCCATTACTGGCTCTCTTACTGGCCTCATTCCCACCCCTGTTTCACCCTCCTTGGTATTGGGGCACACAGTGATCCATGATGCAACTAGCGATAAACCGCCCATTAGCTCTTATTGCAGCTCTTGGGGTGAGCACACGTCGTCTATGAGCTCTGGGGCTGGCACTTTTCTTCGTTTAACCCCCCTCTGGGCTTGTAAGCCCCCTAATCCCCTAAATCATGTAACCAACCATGGCACTGACGTGACCATCGACCCACTTATTGAGGATGCCTACCCAGCTAGGGGGTGTAGGTGTATGTCACGACCACAGCCCCTGGCCGGCACTACCCAACCAGATGGGCTGCATCTAGTACCCCCATCAAGGCCTCAGGGGCATTAACATTCTCTCCCAGACTCACTTGGAGTCAGTCTTGGTGCCTTTGGCACCAGGCTCATGTGATAAGGCAGTAATCTGGGCCCATAGGACATTGCGCAACAACATGGAAGCTCCCACATGGCTCAGTTCTTGAACTGAACCATGCAGTCTGGATTTTTGGGTGTGGCAGGCCCAGAGACACCTTGGATACCTGCAGGCTATATAAGCCACACCCAGACTCCAGCACACGCTTCGCGTTGCTCTGCCAGTGGCAGCGTGACGTTCACCGCGGTCAGCTAGCATCTTTATCCGCACGCCGGCCCGATCACCTGCAAGAACAAAAGGAGACATCATTAGAGTTCGCTCACCTCCTGGGAGCAGCCTCAGCATTCCGCTCCAGGATCCTGAACAGACAACATCTCTGCGTACTTCGTCCATCATCTTGAAAGGAATAGACAGAGAAAAGCAACTTAGTAAGCGTTTACTTGGACATTCAGAAAACATATCTTACCTTCATTGAGTAGAAGGCCCGGCCCGAATCCAGAGTACCAGCGAGCGGTCCACTCTTCTCTACTTACCGCTCTTCATCAGCTCGGCGCACGCATTCCGGACAGCTTGCTACCTGCAGAAAGACAAAAGTTTAGCACAAAGAAGCACATAGCGCTGCTAACTTACCATCTTGTGCACAAACCTGCGCGACATCATAAGAACAGCATCCACACCTACAAGGAAGAGAGAGAAGGGAACAATTACAAAACAAGAACAGCATTCACACCTACCATAAGGAAAGGAGAGAAGAGACAATTACAAGAACAAGAAAGCATTAAAAAAAAAACTTGCCTGAAGAAGCTGAGTTTTAGCTGGCCTGGACCCGTAATGTTGCCCCAGTGAAGTAACTAGGTGGCGACAACTAACCCAACACACCCCTGCTTGGAGAGGCAGGACGGAGAGAGCGCTCCAAATCAAGAAGCAAGGTGAGAGAAGCGCCAGGGGTTCTAGGGTCCAGAAGGGAGGCAGGTCCTGGGCCACCAGAGACAATTAAGCTGATATTACTCCTGTATTTCGGACCTGGTCATCAACCACACGAGGGGTCAAAGGGGAAAGGTTCAAGAGTGCAGCAGTCCAGACCGGGTGACGCCCCCGTGGATACCAGGTGAGCGTTACAGTGTAACCAAGGGCTTGTTGAGCTGGCGCTCATTCGAAAATTGCTTCTAGAAGTGATAGAGGCCCAGGCTCAGGGAAGGGGTAGAGAAGGACTACAGGGGGAGCCCCTCCCCACTCTAACTGTTTACAACGGTTTAAGAATCCACCCCCGGAATGCCCCCATTGAACAGCTTTCCTTATGCACAGTAATCGTTGGAGAGAACTTGGTTCGCCAAAATCTGGCTCCCGGGAGACAACACACCATCAATCCCTCTTGCAAATCTAATGTTGAAATCAGGGAGAATAATAGTTGCCCCAATATCAGGGCAATGACCTCCTTACTGGTGGATCAGGCACTAGGTACCATGGTCATAGAGGGATTCAGCAGGGAGGAGAATAGAGCTTATAGCCCACGTAGGAGAGGGAGTATGACCAAGCACCCTGTCCAAGGAGGGCATAGTTGGGCCATAGTACATCTTCATGGGGTACTCAAACTGGTAGCAAATAAGCTAGAGGAAAGGGATGCCCTCCTAAACAAGTGCTTGCACTGGTTGTGGACCGTCTGAGGTTTTGCCTTTGTTTCAAGGGAAACTATGGCAGAATGCAGCAGAATTCCATGTAAAGGCAAGATGCCCTATGATATCATCAAGTTTGCTTTTTGGGATCGTAGAGTGGCGAATGGAGTCTTGGGAAGTAGTGGGTGGGTTGGTCGGATGGCCAGGAGCAGGATTTCAATCAGCCTTCACCCATACCCAGTACCTGATGGCCCCCCTGGAATTCCAACATCCAATACCCCTCTAACTGGTGCAAACCTCATACCTTTGGGACAACTTCAACCAGGGTTTAATGTGGCGAGGACTATGGAGTTTTTGGTATTTTGAAGAGGGCTGCCTTTCTATACTGCTGTCCCTTCTTTTCTCCAATTGATGTGGTGTATTGTGGATCACTGTGATTATGTTTATTAAGCACCCTTTGTGATAGGATGTACTTTGATGGACCACGGGCGAATAAAGTTATGATGATAATGAATGTGTGAGGAGGGGGTGCATGAGGCCCCCCCTATACACATTTAGACCTGCAGTTTCCAGCCTGCATCCCCAATGAGCCATGGAAGGCTAGAGAACTAAACTGTCAAAGGGAAACCACGTTGCCATGTATAGTTCAAAGCCAGCCTAGTAGCACTCCCTCATTTGCTTACTTCAGCTGAACTCAGTATTTTCACTGGACTGGCTTGGCTCATCTACAAGAGTGAGGTGGCACCTCATTGCCCCTCCTAGACGAGCTGCTCATTTGTCCCAGACTTTCTGGGACACACGGAACCCACTGCTAATGCAGATGGCTGAACTCCAGGAATCGTATGCTTCTAACATTTCTTTAGGCTGTCTTCTAATTTTTGTTTTTTGCCCCCATTTGAGCTGCTTATTGTCCCTCAGCACAATAGAGATCATTCAGAGGCACTGTGTTGTCTGTTTCCTGCTTCTAACAATGCCTGAGTTTTTATATCCCAAACTTCCCAGGACACACAGAAACTACCACAATTCAGGGCAGCTGCACTCTTGGAAGCAGGTATGTACATTCTCGCCTCTTCATGAGTGTACTCGCTTGGGCTTGAAAACAAACAGTGGCAAGAAATGGGAATGTATGCAGGCCATGTGTCAGGGCTTTCAACTGTTCTTATTGAAATGGGTTTCCACACTCTGTGGTGAGGATGTGACTCTTGAGAAAGACATTTAAATAGCTTGTCTAAGTACTCATTTAGAGGTTCAGCTGACCCTGTTTGTTCTACTGTGCAGAGGCCAATAGCCCTGTCCTTGATCATCTGCATATATTCACTCCTTCCCTTGTGAGAAACCTGAAGGTGTCTCACCCGCTAGTCCCTAGGGATCTGTCATCCAGGTGGCCAAGACAAGGCCATCGCTATTGGAACCAGCTCCTGGGGGTGGACCAGTCGGGGAGGATCACCTGGATCGGGGGTCTTCGGGGAGTGGAGGTGGGACACCAAAGGGCGAGACGCGGTATGCGTATCCTTCTAACACCTTTTCGCAGGGGCGTGTCCTGGGCTCATGCAGTAAGGATGTGACTTGCAGAAGCTCCCATTCAGATCCTGGCATTTGATCCTATCTGTGGTGTTAAATGGTGAATTGAGCACTACTACTGCTCTCAACAAAAGGACTTGACTGAGAACGGCGTCTGTGTTTCTTTTTCCTGAAAGAAATTGGTGCTTGTAAGCCCTCTGGGTGAATATAGCAGGCTCTGTGATCCGTGCTCAAAATGGTGACCAGAACGCACTTTGGAGACTAAAGGGACTGCTGCCCCTGATGCCATCGTGGGGCGAGTGTTGGTGACAGGGTGCAGAGACCAAAGGGACCGCGGCACTGCCACAACTTGGATTTGCACCGGGTGCGACATTGAGGGAGACCTTGCTGGTTAAGGGTGCTGTGAGGGATGCTGCAGGAGGCTGGAGGTCAGAGAAGCGGATCATCCCCAGAGCTGTGTGAAATCTGAGATGGCTGGGTGCAGCGCTGCTGAAGGTATGGTGACTGCTACAATGCAGCGTGGGCGCGGTGGCAGATTCCATTGATCTTTGTTGGAGAGGAGGTGAGGGTGTGCCAGCAATTGTGAAACGGCAAGGGCTGGCAGCATTTGAGGGATTGTGCTGGACACTGAGCCTGTCATGCTGGTGCTGTGGGGATGATCTAGCACATTTGTCACGACATTGATCACAAGGAATATGATCACTATGGCTACAGTAGGGGCACCAGGATATCTCTGGGCCAAAATACGTTCTGAATAGTGGATAGGCTGCCTGTGGCTGCTCTATTTACAATTTGAAGCATAACATTGGGCGCTGCATGAAAGCAATGTCTACTTAATTATTAATCTGACATTAAAAGTGTGCTCGGGTATTGTATTGTGCTAGCCTCCGCGTGACTGTTGTGTGGTGGACTGACGTCTCGTGGGGACTCATGAAGTAGCTACACCTTTACTATGTGCTTTGGAGACTGGGCATATTTGCTGGGGTTCATAGGCAAGCAGAGTTAAGCTGTTGGACTCTTCTAATAGTGCTCTGGACATTGGGCAGTTTGGGGATAAACTGCCTACTGTGACTGTTGTCATAATATACCTTGCTATATACTGATATAGTATATTCTTTGAGGCACTGTGAGTCTCCACCACAATATACCTTCTGACATGTCTCCCAGTAAAAATAAACATAAAGGCACAATAATGGAATTCTTTGTCAGCAAGGGGAAACCTTGAAGTCTGGTTATTAACACAGAAGCTATGTAAGCTGTGGCGCAGTTGCCACAGACCCTAGAAAGACAAAGTGCTAGCAGCTATAGCTGCCCTGCGATCCTCGCTGGAAAATAAAAGAAGTAAAAGGTAGATGTAAGCTGCTCTGACAGGATGTGTGGTCGCTTGCGGAGAGGGTGAAAACAGAGTCACTGATGAAAGACACTGCTACTGCTACTGAGGACTTGGTGTCCTGTATGAAGACACTGGAATCGAGGAATGCTCTTCTGGAGCGGAGGGCTGAGAACTCCGAAGGACAGTCACGTCAGAATAATGTATGTATACTGGGTCTACCGGAGGGTATTGAAGGCCGAGACCCAACAACCTATATAGAGACTCTGTTGCTACAGGAAGTGGGCCCTGTGAAACTCTCTCATGGATTTGCTGTTGAGCAAGCACATGGATCTTTACAAAAAAAGGCCCCCACCTGGATCACACCCTCGACCCATCATAGCCAGAATTCTGAATTTCAGGGATCGGGAAGTAATACTTCAGTTCTCGCAGGAGGGTGGGCAGATACAGAGGGGCAGCTCTGAAATATCTAAATACCATGGAAACCCTAGGTACCATACGGCACGGGCCATATGAAATATTGGAACGAACAGGGACCTGTACTTATAACATATCCCAACCGGACAGGAAACAGACGGTCCATCTATGTCATGCAAATATTTTAAAAGAGAAGAGTGGAAGGAGAACCCGTCAGCCACCCATGCCACAATTCTATCCTGTTTGGTTCCAGAAGAAATAGACAACTTTGAATTAATTCCTCCAGAGCGGTCTATTCACCAACAAGATTATGTAAAAGATGTAGTCACATCATTTCCCGATGTATTCTCAGAAAAACCAAGAAGAAAAAAAAGGCACCTATCACTAGATTAGAACACCTAAGGGAAAAGTGGTTCATCTAAGACCATATAGACTCCCGGAAGTCCGTAATCAGATAGTGGTTGAGGAAGTGAATAAGATGTTAAGAGCAAATATTATTGAGCCTTCTTCAAGCCCATGGGCCTCCCCTATTGTATTGGTCACCAAAGTTGACCATTCCTGGAGGTTTTGCATAGATTTCCGTTAAGTTAATGCCATTTCTGACTTTGAGGCCTATCCCATGCCACACATCGATGACCTAATTGATAAACTCGGAAATGCCACTTTTCTATCGACACTAGACTTAACAAAAGGGTACTGGCAGGTCCCAGAGTATGGGCTTGATGAGGAAAAGACAGCTTTCTCGATGCCCCAAGGACTGTTCCAGTTCAAAGCCCTCCATTTTGGCTTACACGGGGCTCCACTTTCCAACGACTTATGGACAACATATTACAGCCCTACTCTGATTTCTGTGGAGCTCATATTGACAATATCGTTATTTATAGTAAAACTTGGGAAGACCACCTTTTCCATCTCTTTACTATTATGAGAGCCCTCAGAGAAGCTGGCCTAACTGCCAATCCATCCAAATGCAGACTGGCCCAATCAGCCATGAAATACCTCGGCTTCCGTGTAGGGAATGGTAGTATGCAACCCCAACGCGAGAAAGTGAAGGCTGTCCAAGATACACCTACACCTACACCTAAAAAAGATCTAGGGGCATTTCTATGGTTAATTGGTTATTACCGTAGATTTATCCCAAACTTTTCGGATAGGACAGCTAGGCTGACAGACAAACTAAAGAACGTTGAACCCCAGAAAATTCATTGGACTGAGGAGAATGATATATGTTACAACAACATAAAACAAAGCCTGTGCCAGAACCCGATCCTAAAGATAGTAGATCTCTCAAATAGGCCCCTCCCCTACAGGGTTAGGAGCAGTCTTATCACAAATTTGCGACGGATTGGAACATCGCATCCTGTTTATGAGTCGCAAACTTTTCCCACGTGAAATTACTCCCTGCTGGAATTTGAAGCCCTTGCCATCAAGTGGGCCATTATCCACCTTAGATATTACCTCCTAGGAAGACGGTTCACACTTGTCATGGACCATTCTCCATTAGTATGTATTGGCCAACAGAAAAACTCCAACCCTTGAGTCATGCAATGGTTCTTAGACCTACAACCCTACTGTTTCACTGTGGAGCACAGAAAGGGTAAAGACCAATGGAACGTGGATTTCCTCTCTCGGTTCCCCTGTGAAACAGATGTGGCTACATCGCATAGGGGAAGGGTATGTGAGAAACCTGAAGGTGTCTCCCCCGTTAGTCCCCGGGGATCTGTCATACAGGTGGCCAGGACATGGCCATCACTTTTGGATCCAGTTGGACCAGTGCGGGAGGATCACCTGGATGAGGGGTCTTCAGGAAGTGGAAGTGGGGCACCGGATGGTGAGATGTGGTATCCCCTTCCCTGTAACACCTTTTCCCCATCCTACCAGCTCAGATACCTAGGAACTCAACTCCCCCTTCCCCCTTTCCTGACACAAACACTTTCTCACGGACAGTTCACTGTGTGCGACAACGGACTAACACCGGAGCCGTATACCTGAGATGTCCCAAAACAATTGCCAGACAAGGTTAGGCAATCACTGATCATTACACACACTTGACTTCCATCACACTATCTGTAACGCTCACCTGATTCCCACGGAGGCGCAGGTCTGTCTTCGAGTGTTGATGCTTCTTCAATGGTGAAGCGCAGGACTCTGAAGATGGACAGGAAGGGCCCTCTGCTCTGGCTTCTCCGGCTCGCAGGAATATTCCCCTGTGCGTGAAAAGGGAGTATTACCCACTGACTGAGTTATGCTCAAGCCTCCCACTCTCTTCCAACCCTCCACGATTCCCCGTGAAGTCTCACCTTAGGGTTAGGAAGGATGAGCTCTCCATCCTGCTTCTGATGCAGGGGCGCGTTGAAACCCAGTTACTTCACTGGATTGAGGATTGTTGGGCGTTCAGGTAAGCTTGACTATTCAGGTAAGGCTCTGTAAAAGTTCTGTTGCAAGTTCAAAAGTCCAAGCTTAATAATAATGTTCATTGTCTTTTTGCAGCAAGCGCTAATGCTTATGTCTTTTTTCCCCTTAGGGGCCGGGGTTCGGAATGCCAGAGATATGGCGCCGACCCGAAGTGAAACGTGCAGTTCCAGTAAATGGCAGGTTAGTTCTGGATGAGCGCTCGGGAACTGTCTTTGCATACGCTCATTCAATGTCTTTGACTTTTTTCCCCATAGGGGCCGGGGTCCGGAAAATGCCTAGAAGCGGCAAGACCCGAAATGAAATGGGAATGACCCAACAGGTAAGTCTTATTCCCTTCCTTCTCTCACCTCTTATTCTTGTCTTTTTCTCTAGGCTCTGGGAAGTGGCTGTGTATCCGAATGATCGCTGGTGAAGATGGAGGAACCCAGGAAAGGTGAGTGGAATGCAGCGCTGCAGCGATCGTAACGAAATGCTTTTAAAAATTATGTCTTCCCTTTCAGGATCGTCGGTGATGTCTCAGTGGTGCAGATTAGCTGGTAGGTCTCTTGTCTCCCTTTGCAGGTGACCCAGGATGCTGACAGGCGTGGCTGAAGTCCAGATGCAGGAGCTGACACGGTGAGCGTCCATCTGCGAGGCGCAGAACAATGCGAAGCGTGAGTTGCTGATCGGGTGTGGTTTAAATAGCTTTGGAAGAAGTTCCAAGTGTGTATCCTTCCTCCGATCAGGTATGTATCCTTCCCCGACCACACCCGGGTGGAAAGTAGTCCCACAGGTAAAGTAGTTCCATTCAGGCCTCAAGAGGGCCTGGATGTGGCAGCATGGTCTGCATCAGGTAAGTGCACATTAAAACACTTGAACACATGTCTAGCTTTATGAGCCTGGCGCCTAAGGCGCCAGGACAGAGGTCCAACATGAGCCTGGCGCCTAAGGCGCCAGGACTGCGTCCAAAGGGCCCCAGCTTGGGCCCGCTGGCACTCCCCTGGGGGAAATGAGGCCTGCCTCTGGGGTTGCTGGGTCGGACCTGGCTCCTTGGAGGTAGGCATCATGACAGTACCCCCCCTCAAGGCCCCTCCCAAGGTTCTTCCCTCCGGGGGTTTGGCTTGTTCGGAAATCTCCGGTGAAACCTTTGTACTAATCGAGGAGCGTGGACATGGTTACTAGGCTCCCACGATCTCTCCTGAGGTCCATATCCCTTCCAGTCAACAAGATAGAAGAGTTTCGACTTTACCACCTTGGAGTCTAAAATGTCTTTAACTTCGAATTCTAATTCCCCTTCAATTTGAACTGGATCTGGAGGCTTGGACAATCGGGTTCCTGGTTGTACTGGCTTCAAAAGTGATGCATGAAAAACTGGATGAATTCGCATGTTGGACGGTAGATCCAGCTTAAAGGCCACTGGGTTGATTATAGCTTTGATGGGGTAAGGTCCTATGAATCTGGGATTGAAGGTTTGCGGGCCCTTGAGGGGTAAATGTTTAGTTGCTAGCCATACCTGGTCTCCTACTTGGTAAGGAGGAGTTTTACTTCGGTGCAAATCAGCGTTTTCTTTATACTTTTTCTTGGCTTGCTGTAAATGAGTTGCAGCTTCTTTGAAGGCTCGGGTTATTGTGGAATACAGATGATTTACTGCGGGCATTTCCAGGGTCAGAGGTGGATCTAGGTCAGAGGTCCGAGGATGGTGACCATACAAAGTATAAAAGGGGGTTTGTCCGGTTCCAGAATGCACTGAATTGTTGTATGCATATTCTGCGATCCAAAAGATGTCTTTCCAATTTAACTCGGATTGGTGTAACATGCACCGAAGATATTGCTCGAGAGTCTGATTGGTTCTCTCGGTTTGTCCGTCGGTCTGGGGGTGGTGGCTGGTGGATAACCGCACATCTATTTGTGCTAGTTGGCAACACTTCTTCCAAAAATGTGAGATAAATTGACTTCCACGATCCGAGACTAATATGGAAGGCAAACCATGTATGCGAACTATATTCTCCAGGAATTCCTTGCCCAAGGTGGAAGCTGAAGGAAAACCCTTTAAAGGGATAAAGTGGGCCATTTTGGAGAATAGGTCCACAATTACAAGGATTGTGTTGTAACCAGCACAAGGAGGCAGATCTGTTATAAAGTCCATTGACAGGGTGTGCCATGGTGCCGGTGGAATATCCAAGGGTTGAAGTAGGCCGGCTGGCCTTTTCTTTTGAGCCTTGTTTTGGGCGCAAATTCCACAAGACAGTACAAAAGACTTTGTCTTTTCTCCAAGAAGACCACCAGAAGTGGCGTTTGATTTTTTCCTCCGTTTTAGCGATCCCAGGGTGTCCTTCCATTAAAAATTCATGATGATGGGCAATAACAAGTTCTTGCAATTCTTTACTTGGCAGAAACAACCGCTCCTGGAAGTAGGGTAAGTCATCCTTAACGGTGTAATGAGGACCCTTTTGACTCCATTCCAGTAAGGTTGAAGAGTCTAGAAGTTGTTTTACTTGCGTTTGGATATCCTCAATAGTTTGCAATGAAGTTAAGCCCAAGATTCTTTGCTCAGGTATGATGGGCACAGGTTCTAAGCTCGAATTAGGTTCTTCCATGCCAATCCGGGATAAGGCGTCCGCTTTTCCATTCTTGCAGCCAGGGCGATATGTAATTACAAAATCAAATTCCACAAAGAATAGAGCCCATCGGAGTTGTCGTGAAGATTGAGCTTTGGCCGTCTTTAAATACTGTAAGTTTCTGTGGTCCGTAATTACGGTGATGGTGTGTCTTGCCCCGAGAAGGTAGTGACGCCAAGCCTTGAAAGCAGATTTGATGGCCAGTAAATCTTTATCGGTAATTGCGTAGTTGATTTCAGGAGGAGAACATTTTCTGGACCAAAAGGCCACTGGGTGTAGTTGGTTAGTTTTTGGGTCTCTTTGTGACAGTACAGCTCCCATGGCCGAACTGGATGCATCGGTTTCCACTATGTACGGGAGATCTGGGTGCGGGTGCTTCAAAACAGGTGCAGAGGTGAATTTGGTTTTCAGGTCCTGGAAGGCTTGTTCGGCCTCAAGAGTCCATTCGAAGCGTTTGTTTTTCTTTAGGAGAGCGGTGATGGGTTGGACTGTTCGGGAAAATTCCCGGATGAATCTTCGATAGAAATTGGCAAAGCCGAGCATGCTCTGAACTCCCTTCACCGAGCTTGGAGATGGCCATTTGAGGATGGCGTCCACCTTTCGCGAGTCCATTCGGACTCCTTGAGGTGTCAGGATGAATCCGAGAAACTCAACTTCTGTGGTATGAAAAACGCATTTTACGAGTTTTGCAAATAGTCTGTGCTGGCGCAGTTTCTCAAGAACTGCCCTAACATGTTTTCTGTGATCAGATTCTGAAGAAGAGTACACAGGGATGTCGTCAATGTAAACAATGACACAGACATCGATAAGTTCCCGAAGAACATCATTCATAAAGTACTGAAAGGCGGCAGGTGCATTGCACAAACCGAAGGGCATCACCTGATATTCGAAGAGCCCAAATTTGGTGCGGAATGCAGTCTTCCATTCGTCGCCTTCTTTTATGCGCACCAGGTGATAAGCTCCTTGGAGATCTAACTTGGTCGATAAGCTCAGGGATCAAGGGCAGAGGATAACGATTCTTAATCGTTATTTGATTTAGGGCGCGATAGTCTATACAGGTGCTAAGGTCACCTTCTTTTTTCGGCACGAAGAACAGAGCTGAAGAGACAGGAGACTTGGATGGGCGAATAAAACCATTGGCTAGGTACTGATCTAAATACTGACGCAAATGCAGGTTCTCAGGTTCCGTAAGAGCATAAATCCTACTACAAGGTATTTGAGCATTGGGTACCAGATCAATTTGGCAATCATAAGACCGATGGGGAGGTAACGTGTTAGCCTGTTCTTTCTGAAAAACGTCTTGGAATTCTTGGTATTCTGACGGTAGCTGTACAGGGGTGGAAGTTGCTGAGGCTAGACCCATAGCTGGATTTCTTGGATAACAAGTTGGTTCACAATCAGGAAAACTTATCTTCTTTGCTCGCCAGTCAATTCTGGGATTATGTGTTTCTAACCAAGGAATTCCAAGAATTACTTGAAATTGTGGGGCCTTGATCACATCAAACACAATTGCTTCCCGATGTCCATCCTGACCCACCAGTGTCACTTCAACAGTGGAATGCGTTACAGGCCCTGAGGCTATTTCGGTTCCATCTACTGTAGTAATGACATCTTGGGTTACTTTCGGGCGGAGAGGAAGCTTAATCCTGGAAGCTAATTCACGGTCTACGTAATTTCCAATAGCTCCACTGTCGATGTATGCTTTTATAGCATGCAACTGCTGAGGCTGTTTTGGGTCCACGAGCACCATTGGCATGACAAAATGCGAGGTCAAAGAGTTAGTTTTCAAGCTCGGCAAGCGGACCCCTACGCTTGCCGGGCTAGGTCGTTTCCCGAATCAGGTGTCACTAATTTGTTATCAGTAGCTCCAACCACCTTCTTAAGTGGTTTAACTGGACAATTTCAAAGAAAGTGACCGGAAGTCCCGCAATACAGACAAAGTTGCATTTGCCGCCTTCTCTCACGTTCTTTCTGCGTTAATGGTCCTTTAACACCACCGATTTGCATAGGTTCAGATACGTTGGTACTCTTGGAGTTAGCGTGGGTTTTGATCGGTGCTCGGTTTTCATACTTGAGCCGATCTGCTTTTCTATTTTGAAGTCTGTGATCAAGTTGAACCACCAAGTCAATGTAGTCTGCGCAGACCTGGGGTGGGTTTACTATCTGAGCTAGAACATCCTTAAGCTCTCCGCGCAGGCCTCGATGAAACAATGTGATCCTTTTGCTTTCTGGCCATCCAGTTTCCACAACCAGTCTGTTAAAGGTGGCTATGTAGGACAGAAGATCCTGATTACCTTGTCGTAAGGATAGCAGTTCGTTATCAAGGGCCTGTCCTTGAGAGTGTCGAGCGAACAATCTTTCCATGCTGGCCTGGAAGCCCTGAAAATTCTGGAGAATGGGATCATCCTGATTTACCAATGGAATAGACCAATCGGCAGCACTGCCACTGAGGTAAGATAGTATAAAGGCTACCTTGGTCTGGTCGTTAGGGAAGGCTCCGGGTCTGCATAGAAAGTGTAAACGACATTGGTTCATAAAGACGGCATATTTCTTGGGATCCCCCGCAAAACGTTCAGGCGGCGCCAAAGGCATGTGTCCAGGTAGATTAATTTGTACCGGGTTACTCAAACCCATTGATGTGGAAATGTCTCCGGAATTAGGTAAAGGAGTGTGCCCTGCCTGGGTCTGTAATAACCTTTTGGCTAGGTCATCTGTTCTTTCCTTGGATAAGATCAGTTCTCTTTTGAGAGCGTTAGTCTCCTGGCGGGCTGAGTTGCCCTCTGCCCGTAATTCCCCCAAAAGCTGGGCCAGCTGATCAGTCTCGGAAGTCTCCATAGCTCCCGGGTGGGAAATTGTGGGTAGGCTTCGCGTTCTGTAACGCTCACCTGATTCCCACGGAGGCGCAGGTCTGGCTTCGAGTGCTGATGCTTCTTCAATGGTGAAGCGCAGGACTCTGAAGATGGACAGGAAGGGCCCTCTACTCTGGCTTCTCCGGCTCGCAGGAATATTCCCCTGTGCGTGAAAAGGGAGTATTACCTACTGACTGAGTTATGCTCAAGCCTCCCACTCTCTTCCAACCCTCCACGATTCCCCGTGAAGTCTCACCTTAGGGTCAGGAAGGATGAGCTCTCCATCCTGCTTCTGATGCAGGGGCGTGTTGAAACCCAGTTACTTCACTGGATTGAGGATTGTTGGGAGTTCAGGTAAGCTTGACTATTTAGGTAAGGCTCTGTAAAAGTTCTGTTGCAAGTTCAAAAGTCCAAGCTTAATAATAATGTTCATTGTCTTTTTGCAGCAAGCGCTAATGCTTATGTCTTTTTTCACCTTAGGGGCCGGGGTTCGGAATGCCGGAGATATGGCGCCGACCCGAAGTGAAACGTGCAGTTCCAGTAAATGGCAGGTTAGTTCTGGATGAGCGCTCGGGAACTGTCTTTGCATACGCTCATTCAATGTCTGTCTTTTTTCCCCATAGGGGCCGGGGTCCGGAAAATGCCTGGAAGCGGCAAGACCCGAAATGAAATGGGAATGACCCAACAGGTAAGTCTTATTCCCTTCCTTCTCTCACCTCTTATTCTTGTCTTTTTCTCTAGGCTCTGGGAAGTGGCTGTGTATCCGGATGATCGCTGCTGAAGATGGAGGAACCCAGGAAAGGTGAGTGAAATGCAGCACTGCAGCGATCGTAACGAAATGCTTTTAAAAATGATGTCTTCCCTTTCAGGATCGTCGGTGATGTCTCCGTGGTGCAGATTAGCTGGTAGGTCTCTTGTCTCCCTTTGCAGGTGACCCAGGATGCTGACAGGCGTGGCTGAAGTCCAGATGCAGGAGCTGACACGGTGAGCGTCCAGCTGCGAGGAGCAGAACAACGCGAAGCGTGAGTTGCTGATCGGGTGTGGTTTAAATAGCTTTGGAAGAAGTTCCAAGTGTGTATCCTTCCTCCGATCAGGTATGTATCCTTCCCAGACCACACCCGGGTGGAAAGTAGTCCCACAGGTAAAGTAGTTCCATTCAGGCCTCAAGAGGGCCTGGATGTGGCAGCATGGTCTGCATCAGGTAAGTGCACGTTAAAACACTTGAACACATGTCTAGCTTTATGAGCCTGGCGCCTAAGGCGCCAGGACAGAGGTCCAACATGAGCCTGGCGCCTAAGGCGCCAGGATTGCGTCCAAAGGGCCCCAGCTTGGGCCCGCTGGCACTCCCCTGGGGGAAATGATGCCTGCCTCTGGGGTTGCTGGGTCGGACCTGGCTCCTTGGAGGTAGGCATCATGACACTATCACACACGGATAAAAGGCGGAGCACGAAAGCAGACTCTGAGCGTGGAAAAGCACACGAGGAAACTGCAGTTCCAAGATGCAGAGACCAGAGAGGGTTGCAAGGAGGGAAGCACCCTTGACCTTTAAAGACCATTACTTTCGCGAACCTTGGAGAGTAAGAAGCCCAAGACCGGGAACTAAAGCTGAACAAACCTACACTGTGCATTGAAGGTACCCGGGGCTCTCCCGCGTCGATAACTAAGGCGGGGAGGAACTGTCATGACCACTTCCAGAGTTTCTGGTTTAGATTTAGGAGTTCGAGCCAGGCAGGATTCTTTGTAAAGATATGTAGGCTCTAGATAGGTTTTAGCATTGCAAACCTGGCATTCTCACAGTCCACAGTATCAAGTTAACCATAGACTTCCATAGAAACTCAATAGTATCCCAATACCCCTAAAATGGCCGCCCTTTGGGTCACTGATAAGTCACAATAGAGAACCAAACTTTGGGCATTGATGGCTATATAAGCCCTGCCTCCACAGTAATGCGCTTTTTTCGCGTTGGGTCCGCTGACAGCGGTGTAACGCTACCGGCGCTCAGCTCACAGGACCTGCTGAATAAAAGAAAAGTAATGTTTATAATCTGAACTGCCCACAGAATATCTACAGACCACAGACTAGTATTACCTGACTAAAGTTTCCACAGCCCTCCAAGAGAAGATTTCTTCCATCGTCGTTCGCAGTTCAGTCAACAGCTTTCATTCGCAGCCGCAGCAACAGCCCAAGATTTTTCGACTTCCAAAGACCTGCAAGACAAAGGTACCATAGATAAATAATGAACATTACAGAATTAAAGGTGAAGGAAAATACCATACGCGTGAAGCTCCCATGAGTTTTTCTTCACATTCCAACACTGCGCTCCACAGAAGAAAGCTTTAGTTTCAAAACCAATTTACGCAGTGCAGCGCTCCTTTCCCTAATACGTGTGCATACTTAACACAATAGAAAAACCATATTAGGTTACCGAAGACACTCCGTGCCTTTTCACTATTGCAAGCGCGCCAACTTACCTCAAGAAAAGGTTTCATGTTTTTTTCCTCGATAACACTGAGTTCTTCAGTTAAAGTTTATTCTTCAGAGAACCTGCAAAAGGGAAAGAGAATTAGTAAAGTCAGCAAGAGAGATCTCTCCAACTTTAGCATTTTTCTTTCGCAGAGACTTCTGCCTTCCCCTTTTTCTGACTAGAGACTTATATCAAATATTATCACACTTACCTTCAGAGGGTTACCAGTTTTCAACACCATCATAATCTTCTGAACCTCAACATCTATGCGCCCCTCCGTGAATGCAGGACGGAGAGCTCCAAAACAACAAAACACAGATGAGGAGAGTGTGGGCCTTAGAAGTCAAAGGGGAGCTTTTTTCAGGGTGGAAGGCAGGGGAGAGCCCTAGTAGAATTTACCATTCATAGTAATTATAATTCCCTCTTTCTTGTTATCTCTCTTTTATGATAAGGGGAAAAAAAAACTTGATAACCAGTTTAGCAGATCAACAGTGCTTCTGGATAATTATGCTCCTGTGGAGACAAGGTAAGCGTTACAGGAACGATTGCCGCTGGGGTACTGTCCTTGGCTCCTACAACAAAGCAGTGCCATTAAAGACAGCACAACCAGTGAGTCAGAGAGACTGATACCAAACCAGCTTGTGTTTGAACCAAGGTTTCAAGTGGCAACATTGTATGAAGAAATCCAAAGAGGACAGTGTGTGAAACGCATATGATGAGCGATGCGAGTATAATTGGAAACCAAAGTAGTGAATGAACTTTGAAGAGGCCAAGCGAGATACCATATACAGAGTGGTCCAGCGCCACGTAGGTGCTCATTCGAAGGTCTCTGTCAGGTGTCCAACTGAATGGCGACTGTATTATAAAACAAATATTTGTATCAAAGTGGTCCTGCAATGAGTCAAGCTAAACCCTGTGCACATTTGAAAGTCTTCGATAAACCAAGGTGAACTACAACTGGCCCGAGCCTGGCTGAGGGCGACTAATTGGAAGAGGGGACAGATCTGAGCCCGGCTGAGGAGGATCCGGGTGAACTGTGAGTCACCCGAGAAAACTAATATTCTCTGAGCTTTGTTTGAAAAGTAGAATCTGAGCCCGGAAGAGGGAGATCCGCAGTAATGATTGTAAAATAACAGGGATCTGAGTTGAATACTTGTAAGAAGAACAGAACTATATATTGTATTTTTTGTACATCATGCCCTCTGAATCAAGAGACTTTGATGGGTAGAGACTTGGGCACAGAAGGGCCGGTTGCTGGAATTAGACATCCTTGTGCCGAAGAAGCCAGAGTGTGTGCTTTGCTCGAGTGAACCACGTTGCCCCGTCCTGAAAACGTGGGGAAGGGTGGCCGACCGCCCGAACATCTTGACATATCATTTTGTGAACACTTTCTTTTTCATGAAAATTACCCCACACTATTCGTAAATTATTAGTATAGGCCCTATTATTTTGACAAGACTCCACTAGAACTGCATTATTATTATTTGATGCTAGTTGCTTGCTCCCATCTGAAGATTTAGGTATAGATAGGCATTTATCACACCCTTGTGAAAGTTCAATATTCGCCCTTGAACTGTGGTCACTAGTGTATGTCTTACTTGATACCATGCCTTCTTTACGGTACCCACAAGTATTCTAGCAAACCTACTTCCATCATTTTCAGCATTTATAAAGGTTCTTTCTATCCTAGACCTATATCCTACTATATCTTAAAGACATGTAAAACGGTCGCCTTTTGGAATTCAATGTTGCACAATAGCAATCGTGAAGATCAATCAAGTTCAAAATAATCTTCTCTGTAACTATAGAAAAGACTATGTTTCTTTTCCTGCCTCAATGTGAGTTCCCGTGAAACTCAAGGAATATGTGACTGACTACTCAAACATCTTAATGGCTATAAATTCATAGATCAGATAGCTTTCCTCATGAGGATCCTTCCATAACTACAATAACCATCATAACTGGCTCCCATATTAAAAGTAAATATGACGTTTCCAACCAATTCTTCCCATATCTACTCTAAACATTTGTGCAAACATAACCCAAAAAGGTCATTGCTTGGAAGTCAAGTTGCAGTATACAACTGTAAGTCATTCAACTGGAGAATTGGTATTATACTTCCAATTGAGATAACTTTTCTCTATCATTCCCAATGTTGTGCTGCCAAAATGTCTATTCTCCCCTATGGAACCTTCTTTTTTTTTTAAACTTTTTTTTATTGAGGCAGCGGTTTCACATCAAGACAATTCACAGAAACAATGCAATGCAACATGAGCATATTTCCAGTATTGATATACATATGATAGTCAAGCATACATCACAGTTTAAGGCGATGGGGTGGGTGTTACATCTGTGTCAGGCATCAAGTCACATAGGTATAGGCGTAATAGCAACCATATATCTTTGGGGCGGCAGGGTGTCGGGACTGACAATACAAAGAGTTCCTCATCATCGTTTACCATGCATAAGTCTTTCAGGAAGTTGGTTCGGGTTGGTCCAGTGGCAGATTTCCAGCATTTAAGGATACATCGTTTGGCAATTATGCATGAGATATTAAATAATGTTCTTGTGGTTTCCTTCACTTTCCCAATGTCTATGGAACCTTCTTTGGTACAGGCTAATGCAGTCAATTCATTTTTCGAGAAAGAAATTCAGTAACATTTAGAATATGAACCTTCTCCTAATGAATCTTCCATGGCGACGGAACCGAGAAATGTTCCCTGAGGGTCGCCTTTTGTTTTTTCGTTAGTTTCAGAGGATGTGGTCTGTCGTTATTGGAGTGTTGCAAAATGGTTGGCTTCTGAGATCTCACCCTACAGGACTCAAATTATAAACAAATCTTTGTTACTTGCATCAGTACCATCAGAGCTGAAAAGTGCCATTGTTACGCCCCTACTAGAAAAATCAAATCTAGACCCTGAAAATGTGCAGAATTACCTTAGCCAGGCAAGATACTGGAAAAGGTTGTTCCATCCCAATTGCAGCAACATGTTGAGAGAGAATCTTTATAAGACCCCCTCCAATCCGTATTCGGGCCAAGGTTTGGCATGGAGGAGACCGTGTTAAAGGCGGTTTAGGATGATCTCCAGCTGGTGGCAGACCAAGGAGAATTAGCTTTATTGGTCATGTTGAGTCTCTCTGCAGCGTTTGATATGGTGGATCACTATTTCTTACTCAACCACCTCAAAGAGGTCGGAAATGTTTCCAAACAAGCCATTAAATGGTTTGATTTCTTTCTAACAGACCGGCAGCAAAAGGTCAGATTGGGAGGGTTCATTTCATACATTTCAGACCCCCTTCCTCAGAACTGCAGGGCCTCCCAGGTATCTTCATTGTCCCCTCTTGTTTTCAATTTATATATGCGCCCTTTGATGGGTATATTGAAGAGGCACAATGTCAACTTCCACACCTAAGCAGATGACACCCAGGTGTTCATCAAAATTGGTAATGTGGACTAGTGATTTTTGAAGGTCAAACAGTGTTTGGATGAAGTCAGTGGGTGGATGTCCTCCAACTGTTTTCAACTTAATTCTAGTAAAACTGAAGTAGCACTGTTTGGGCCCAAACATCTTCTTGCCCCTAAGAGGTGTCCTCATCCACTGTGTTTTCTGGGCCCAGAATTACTGTATGTCTCTAAAATAAAAGATCTAAGATGCATTTGGCAGGAAAATGTGTGTAGTGAAGTTCAGGTGAGTACCAAGGTAGAGTCAGTGTTCTATACTTTGCGTCTCCTGCGGCATGCTGTGCCGTTTGTTCTTGCAGAGGGCCACGCATTGGTGGTTGGAGTTCATTACTGCAATGGCCTTCTTGCAGGTATTCCATCTAAACAAGCCAACGTCTGCAAAGAGCGTAAAATGCTGCAGTGAGACTGATATTCGAAGTGGGGAATTCCTCTCCGATTTCAAGAATACAGCGATCTGTACACTGACTTACTGTAAAAGAAAGAATCGATTTTTAAGTCCTTTGTTTCATTTTAAATGTTTAAACAACTTGGATCCACCATACCAGTCAAATACAATCTGTAGCTATCATCCTCCTCGTTGGTTGCGGTCATGGGACAAATTATTGTTGGTTATTCCCCCTTACAACTGTGTTTTATGGGGTGACTGAAGATTTGGAGTCTATGGGCCCAAATTGTTGAACAGTCTTCCAATGGAGATTTGTGTCCTGAAATCCCTTTCTCAATTTCGTAAGGCCCCACAAATCTACTTGTTCAAGTGATTGATGGGCGGTAATTCCACTAGGGTTTGGCTCTCTGATTGTATTGATTGCCTCTAAGTATGACCCTCCGCCACCCCCCAATGCCTATTGATTTAGTGTTAGCAATCTGCATCTAGATATTATTTCATTTTGTTTAGTGCACTATACAAAGGTGTCAAATCAAATCATGTCTATTCTCATGGATAATGCAGGTAAATCAAGCAGTTTACAATAATCCAGCAAGTTTATTATCAAAACACATTTAGTCTTCACACATTTATTGAAATATAACAGTTTAAGTCCCAGTAATTGTTCATACCTCTGGGTTGCATAGCTGTCAGGAAGGGCCTAAAGGTAAACGCGTGCCCACTAAGCCAAAGGGAGAAAGACACACAAGAAGCTGGATTACAAGGAGTCCTGCAGACAAGAAAGGATAGGCAACAGAGGCTGTTAACAAAAAGGGGCAGGGAATACAATGAGAACAAACACGTTTGGTTCCGTCTTGGGGTGTATGCAGAATGGGGGAAGAGTGTCCCACGGAACCAGGGAAAATCCAGCCTTCTGAGCAGATTGCTATTACAGGGGCCCACTCTGAATGCTCATGGAAAGGAGCAACAGCAGTGGGTGTCTGTGTCTGGACCCTAAGGCACGAACAAGGTAACAGTACTAACAAGACTAAAGCCTGTACAGGTCCAGCAGGAACCGAACAATGACTGCTTCCTGAAACAGGAACCAGTACACTGTTAATGACACGAAGTACAACACTGAAATGCGACAAGGGAAGGGGCAGAGATTGCCTGCTGGAAATCCAGAAGCCAAACTCTGTACATAGGCATTAAATAAAGCACAAGTGAAGACAAGAACAGAAATATCCAGGGGAAATTAAGTCAAAGATAGCAAGGTTCAGGACAGAGAACCGGAAGAAAGGAAGGGCAGAAAACTAGTATCTAAATGCAGGGAACGACGACCGGAAACTGTACACAGGAATCAAGAACAGTAACTCAGGGCTGGAAAAACAAGAGTAAGCTAGCAGAGAGAAAACAAGGAAACAGTATTACTTAAGTGGATGAAAAAAGGGGAGGACTGAAGACTCAAGGAAGCTAAGGACAGGAATCATGGGCAGTGGGCACAGCACACGGCAAGGAACAAGATAATTGATGGTAGAAAGTAAAGTGGGTGTAGCCAGGGAGCAGAGGGCTTCAAACAAGGAAGAGAGCAAGGGGGCTGTAGCCAGGGAGCAGAGGGCTTCAAACAAGGAAGAGAGCAAGGGGGCTGTAGCCAGGGAACGGAGAGCTGCAAACAAGGAAGCAGGGCTGCAATATGGGAAGCACAGAGGTGCAGGCAAAAGGCAGGGAAGAGAAGGCTGAGAAGCAGGGCTGCAAGGCAGGAAGCACAGAGCTCTGGAACAAGAGCATGAACTGGAAACCACAGGACACAGCAAATTACCAAGGAACAAGGCAACAAAGGGCTAGTAGAAAGCTCAATGCAAGAGATATATGCTCCTGCAGGCAGCTGTTTAAATACTGACCTGCCCTGTGCTGAAGTAGGCTAATTAGCAGCACCTGGAGCAGCATACCTGAATGTAATTGGCCTCCTCCCTCTCTAGTCCTGGGAAAGCGAAAGCTGCACTGTTCTCCAAGGCTTCTGGGGATTGTAGTGCTTGAACTGCTGCATAGGAATAGCCAGGGAATGGGAACTGCCACAAGGTGCATTATGGGACATGTAGTTTGTAAAAGTAAATAAGAAAGTTCCAAAGCCTTGCAAACAGAAAGTAAAGACAATAAATGAATAGGTGTTGTCCAGGGAGTATTATGGAAACAAATGAGTCCCAAATAGTCCAAGATGGGTGCCAATTGGTGCGCCAGTGGCACATTCGTGACAATAGCTTACATTTTACGATCCAAAATACCTCCCTCTGTCAACAGCCTTGCAAGATTACCACTTCTCTGTTTTTTGATTACCTCAGAAATGACAAATGTAATCTGTGCCAATGTTTGTTTTATCTCAGCAAAATGCAATGCCACTGTCGAATGAGGGTTTTGAAGTCTGAAATTGGACTTATGTTCAGTCCACCTCAATTTGACTTTACAGGACGTAATCTCTACGTAATATCTGCCACGTGAACACTTTAATCCATGGATGACATCTGAGGTGTCACATGTTGCAAAATGTAGGGCTATCAATTTGCTCAAGTTGGGGTGTCCAAATGACGGACCTTTTCAAATGTTATTACAATGTCGACACCCTAAACATGGGTATGTTCCTTTGTTCCGTACATTCTCCTCCTGTGTCTTTGTTCCTTCAGCTGTCATTTCTTTTTTCTCAATGAAGAATGATTCCTGTAAGCATACAAAAAAGCATCACTGGTGGACCCACTCATCTATGGAAAGTACAAGCATAAATACAACACTCAACTGGTTGTATGCCGTCGTTACTACTACCAAATGTAATTCCTTACCTTATGACACAAAAATACATACTTCTTTAAAAGGCGACTGAGTCATGAAAGTTGTTATTAAATGATGATTTCTGCGCTAGCCTGCAAAACGCTCTGTTATCTGCAATATTTCTCTGGTGCTGAGAGAGCTGCGATGATGAAAGGGCTGGCCTATCCTGTTTGTGAAATTAAAGAAACCAAGCTAAAGCTACGTTTCACCCTGGTTTGTTAAGGAGATTTTAATTTTGTAGTGCACAGATTACATTTAGCTTTTCATAGCAATTGCAAGATCGATAGAAAATGGTTGGTCTGGGGGGCGCTGTTGCACACAGAAGAAATGGCTGCCTGATTCGAGAGCTGAAAAGTAGATTTGCTGATAGCCCAAATGCCCGTGCTCATGCGGTGGAAATCCTAATAAGCAGCAATCAAGTTTGCCAAAGTTGTGGCTGTTTAAACATCAGCCGACATACATGGCTGACGCGATCCGGCTGGGAGAACCATGAGGAACCACCCAAGAGCCGGGGACGCAGAGAGACGGAAGGCTGCGGATGGGAGGAGCCTGATCCTACGACTCGTGGCCAGAGTCCAGAATCCTACACATGCAGCTGGGACGCGGGTGCGGAGAAGGCGACTGAAGCAGAGGTGAGCCAGCAGACCTCCCGGTTGGGCCGGGGCTTGCGTCGTGCTCCCGCTGCTGGGGTACGGATACCGCCCTCTGATCCTCCTGAGCACCATATCGAGCCAGAACCAAACTACCACTGTAGAAGTACACACTAGTCCTTCTGAGACCGCGGAGCCTGAAATTGGGGAACGAGTAGACAGGCTGACGACAATAGTGCAAAATGGGTTCCTCGCAGTTAATGTTAAGCTGGATGATATAGTAGCCACTATTGGCTCCCTGCAGTCCAGAGTGGACAAAGAAAGTGCACGTGTCACGCAAACCGAAAACAGAATAAGCACCAATGAAGACACCATTGCACACCATGGTCACGACATCACCCAGCTTAAAGAGACTATGTCCAAACTACAGAATAAATGTGAGGACCTCGAATCGAGATCAAGGAGGAACAACATCCGAGCAGTGGGCATGTAGGAATCCTTTGGGAAAGGTCAAATGGAAAAGCAACTTGAAACATTACTCAAGTCCTTATTTGGGTCGGAATCATTCTCTGAACACTTCCTAGTCAAGAGAGCACATCGCACACTGGCGCCAATACCTATGCCGGGTGCACCGCCACGCACGATAATTGCCCGACTTCTTAATTACAGGGATAGAGACGCAATCCTGCGGATGGCGAGAGAGGTTGGAATGCTGCAATATGAAGAAAACCGGATACACATATACCCAGACTTTTCTGCCGGGGTTCAGGCGAGCAGAACATCCTATAAGCCAGTCAAAAAACTCCTGAAGGAACGCCAAATCTCTTTGCTTTGATGTTTCCGGCCAAGAAGAGAATTCAACATGCAGGAAGAACGCCCTTTTTTTAATCCCCGGCTGAAGCCATGACGTATATTGAAACCTCTATGCCCCTGCCTCCCAGAGGGGGCAGACCGGTACAGAATAACAGGCCTGACCGGCGTACTTAAGACAAGGAGGAATATATACAAGAGCTACCGTAGCCTTATGACTGCAGTTATGGTAAACTAGTTGCCAAAGGCGGTCCCACGAAACCCTGGTTAAGTGGAGTAGCGGAGCCGAAGTTGGCGGTCATGTGAAGCAACATGGCTAGCCCTGGAATATTCCACAAGTTCATGCGGGAACATCGTCAAGTTGGGGGTGATGATGATGAGGGTGGGTGGGAGGGACGAGGGTATGAGATTGTTTTTGTTCTGAAACAGACCTATTATGGTATAATTTGGAGGTTTGTGGCCACTGGAAGGCGTTATGTCCCAGTGGGAGGTTGACAGTGGTGAAATGTTTGTTGATTGTTAAATTTGTGGGTGCTCGGATGCTGGCGCTACCCATATTGCACGAGTGTCATAACCCTAAGAGACGAGACATCGGCAAAACACTTGTCTATAATGCACTGGTGACGGGTTGAGGATACGACTGCTGTCATGGAACATCCGGGGACTGAATAACCAGATAAAAGCTAAGAAAATTGGCTACCATATTGCCAGACATGGCCCCCAAATCTAATGTTACAAGAAACGCACACAGTGGGAACGAGCAATATGCACATACTGCCCAAATGGAGCAAATTAAGGTTCCATACTGAATACTCATCCCAGTCTAGAGAGGTTATCACCCTTATTTATCCAAGCATGGGATTCAAGCTGGAAGGCCAAAAGGTGGATCAGCTCGGTAGATATGTTATGGTATGGGGGGAGGTCGCAGGCCAGCAACTACTGCTGGTTAACACATACGGGCCTAATGTTGGTGACCCAGCCTGCAATCTGAATGTGTATCAGTTAATTACTTCAATCAATGTGTCCAATATAATTAGGGGGGGGACTTCAATGTGGCCCTGAATCCCCACACTTGATAGATCCATGACAACTATCAGGGCACCGAATAAAACAGTCCTGACCCTGGGTCACATTCTTCCGCAGCTGTCACTGGTGGATGCCTGGCGCGAAATACACCCTGGTAGTAGGAGATACACGTATTACTCTTCGGTTCACGACTCTGAGTATAGAATTGATTATTGGTTTGTTTCCTCTGCTGTAACTGCTGCACTGAAAATGTGTGAGATTTTGCCCCACACGCTATCCGATCATTCCCCAGTGTTGTTGGAAGTAGTGCTCTGAGATGCCCCCAGACCCGTAAGAAGGTGGAGGATGCCAAATGGAATGCTGAGTGACCCCTGGGTGGTGGAATCACTGCATGTCGAAATAGCAGAGTTTTTCACTAATAATGTGGGAACAGTTGGTAAGTACTCCACTGTGTGGGAATCCTTCAAGGTTTGGGTCAGGGGAGTCCTGATATCCAAGGGTGTGCGAGCTGAGGTAACCGAAATTGAAAGTAAATTAGATACATTGGAGGAAGCCTACACTCGTACACAAGACAAAGGAATACTGGCTGAAATACATACACACCTCCAGGAATTTGACAACTTGGCCACTAGAGTAATGTGTTATGTAGCAGTACCCATACGGGCACGTAGATACGGGGAGGGAAAAAGGTGGGTAAAACGCTGTCCAACCTGCTAAAACACGACAAACAACCGGATCAGATCACTAGCATACAAACAGCACAAGCGGAGGTACTCCTGAGGGAGGAGGGGATCAACGGGGAATTTATTAAATTCTATAAAGAACTATATGCAAACAAGGATACAAAATCGGACATTGAAATTAAGTCATACCTTGCGGCACTCTCCCTGCCAAAACTCCCAGATGAGGACCGGTTGGCAATGGACCATCCTGTAACTTCTGAGGAAATTACGGAGGCAATCAAAACACTCATCAGGCAAAGCACCGGGGCCGGACGGGATAGGCGCCGAATTCTATAAAGAGTTCCGCGAAGAGCTAGTGCCAATACTGATGCAGGTATGGGAAGAAGCCCTCGAGAGTAATATACTACCCCCAACAATGAGAGAGGCTTTGATAACCGTGCTCCCTAAGCCTCTGCGACCACCACAAGATGCGTCATCCTATAGACCCCTGTCACTTATAAATACTGACGCTAAAATATTTGCAAAAGTACTGGCCAACCGACTTCTGCCGCCAGTGCCTACCCTAGTCTATCCTGACCAGAACGGGTTTATCCCCATAAG
The DNA here is from genome assembly GCF_040938575.1 of Ambystoma mexicanum. NCBI lineage: Eukaryota > Metazoa > Chordata > Amphibia > Caudata > Ambystomatidae > Ambystoma > Ambystoma mexicanum. The sequence continues at coordinate 154,252,544 of NC_090941.1, read as the reverse complement.
GTCCACGGCCTTGAATCTTCGTAGACTTTTTGGTATAATGGCACAAATAGACCCGGAGAGACTATATCTCTCGACGCCGAAAAGGCCTTTGATTCGGTCTCATGGGTTTATCTCCTAGCTGTGCTGGAGGCGTTTGGGATAGCCCCCAATTTTATTAGATACGTGAGGCTGTTGTATACTGATCCCGGCGCTCGGGTACTAACTAATCGAGCCATCTCCGAATTGTTCCTACTGGGCAGGGGTACTAGGCATGAGTGTCCATTCTCGCCCATGCTATTTGCATTAACCATAGAGCCAATGGCTGCTGCAGTGAGACTAAGACATGCAGATAGGGGGATAAAGATGTAAGGCTCCACCCAACTAATCTCACTATATGCTGATGATACGCTATTATATGGCCATGAGCCCGAGAAGAACATTGCACCCATCATGGCAGAAATACAAAAGTTTGCTGCATACTCCGGGTACACTATAAAATGCCCAGACACGATAAGCGGACTCAAGTGGTCGGAACAGCATATCGGATACTTGGGGATCCTTGTTTCCAGGGATAGACTTACAATATACTCAGATAATCATGAAAGCGCGCTACAATCACTAAACACTAAGCTTCAGATGTGGGGGCGCCTCCCAATTTCGTTATATGGTAGGGTCGCAATTCTCAAAATGATAGTCTCACCCAAGTTACTATATTTTTTTGTGAACGTCCCCATATGGCCGGGAAGGACCTTCTTCGCCAGACTCCGATCTATGGTGGTAACATTCCTTTGGAACGGGAAAACAGTGAGGATATGGTGGGCAAAAAGGACTGAACCGTACTCCTCTGGTGGTATAGCTGCCCCTGACTTTGAGCTTTACTATTATGTTGCTCAAGCACAATTTGTGAAATATTGGTATAATGCTTCAAATGGACCACCCCATACATGGATAGAGGAATACACCACACACCCTACGAACATTCAATCTGTAATTTTTCATCCACGATACAAAGATACTTGCGAATATAACCCGGTAAGTTGCACAGTCAGGGCATGGGAGGCTATGTACAAGAGGCTGAGATTAGAAACACCCTAAAACCCAGAAACATCCCTATGGAATTTCCCGGGCATACCGCCATCGCATGATAGCAACTTACAAGAATTATGGGACCCAAATAGAGAGATGAAACTGGGAGACATGTTCATCAATGGGAAATTTGTAGCCCTGAGGGAATTGGTGAGGGCGCTGGGTGGAGGACCACTTAAGACACTGCAATATTACCGTATGAGATCTGCATTTCAAAAAATGGGGCCGCTCTTCCCGGACGCACCTCCCTCACATCCGTGTACACAGTTGGTTACGGCTAAGCAAGACCTGGGAATCTCTAAACTATATGTAGCGGTGCAGACCCATACCTCCACAGTAAACCAGGTCAAGGAAAAGTGGGAGGGAGATCTGCAGATGCCCATCGAGGAGAATGGGGCAGGTACTGCTTGCTCACAAAAAATGTGTCACTCAACGCTGGGTTACGTTTAATTCAATTTAAGATTTTAAACAGATTACACTACACACCGGTTAAAATAGCAACATTTACAGTAGTTAGCCCGGACGAATGCCCCAAATTCAGGGCGCCTCGGGCGGGATCCTTCCACATGTACTGGGGGTGCCGGGGTGCCCGGTGGTGGTGGGATTCTGAAATGCTGTGGCTGTGATGTTGGAAGAGATCACGCAGGTGCCCCCTGAACTAGCCCCTCAACAATACTTGTTTGGAGACATTGGCAAGTGCTCTGAGAAAATCAGCAGATTGTTCAACATCTCATGTGCAGTGGCCAAGAAATGCATCTTACAAACATGGAAAAGCGCCGGGCCACCAAGCATGAACCATTTTCTCTGCGAACACATGTTAATGAATCAGAAGAACAGTTTGTCCTGACCCAACCTGTGACAAGTAGGCCCAAGGACATTTGTCACATTTGTGTGACATGATTTCTGATGACGACGATTCTCTGTAATATCTAATGTATTAACAAACCATGTAATGTATTCTTGTACAATATGTGAGGTGCGATGTGGAATAGTGCTGTGTATCTTTTGTGACCACTAATAAAAAGAGTTTTAAAAAAAAAAAGTAAATGGTTGGTCTGTGTAGTGAATTGTGGCTGTTGGGTCATCAAATCGAATTTCCCTTTGATGTTGATGACGCACAACGTGTCAGGAACAAGTAATGAATATGGGATACCCTTGCTTCTGAGCAGCTATTTAGCTTCTTAAAATGTCTGCTAGGGAATCCTGTTGGAATGCCTCTGATAATTCCACCTTGTCCTGATATTTATAGGAAAGGTCCACTCACATGTTTAATTCAGTCAATCAGATTGAAATGTACATTGCACTGTATATCAATGTATTACACTTTTTTTCCACCGTGCTTAAGTGACATTTTGAAAGATGAATATGTGGGAACCACACCTGTTCCCATCCGCCATCTTGTGATAATATCATCTGCTCCATGATCAATTTAAGGTCAAGTGCTGTGGCAGCAATACATCATAGCATATGGCTCTGTAAGTGACATCAGCTGCTGCATCCGCTATGTAACCCCACTTGTCATGACATTGGTGCATGATGGAGCAAAATGTACTGCCTACGCATTTCTGAAATCACTTTTCTGTATGCAAACGCGGAAGACTTTTACTAATGCAACGCATACCCACATATATTTCGTTCCATTGCTTCGCACAAAAAACATTATTTCATTATTGTATTTGATGCAGAATTAATCAAAGGAGTCGAGGTGTTACTACATCTGTATGGTTTGTATTCACATTTAAATTGTGAAATAAATCGATGGGAGTCATTCAAACAATGTATTGTCATGAATATACAATAAACAGCACATCTCTGAACCAACCTTTCATTTTCGATTCAGAATCAGCACAGCTCCAAGAAAGTATGTGGAATTATATAGCACATTTTTCTTTTACGATAATTTACACCAAAAGCAATGCAGATTTTCCAGTTGTTATGCCAACACTCAATCCAAACCCCAATGTAGCAAATCTATTTCATTTTGACGTGCAGCTTTTAATAGAGGTACTTGGAATTCGCAATGCTCGATAGACCGACTGCCAAATCCAAATCTCTCAACCATTTTTGCCCCCAGGGCAGGTGAAGGGCTGGTCGTATAAAGCGCTTGTTGGGTGAGTGAACTAATTACATGGCGTGGAACACCCACCAAAACCATGTGAGTTGAGAGTCATGCCAAATCTTCTTAAGTTAGTCCTTGGATCGGCGCATTGATTTTGATTCCGGTGACAGAAAAAAGGAAGTCTGCCCTCTAACCTCCCATGTGATTGTCATGATCCAACCATTAGAGTGCCACATTGACATGTTGACTGTAAACTCCATCTGCTGGAATATAGGTTCCATGGCAAAGACAGGTTATGAAGATTTACCTTTTGGTTTATAAAGAAAACTTTAATATTCTGCCCTTATGAATACATGATACATCACTATCAGTTGTATATGTATACTAGTACATTTCTAAGCCCCTTTTATATTGTCTTATTTATATACCAAGTTGTAATTAATAACAAATGATGTATTTACAACACACTAGCTTGTTCCATGTTCATTGTATTCCGTCGTCTATCCTTGACTGAATGTGAAATTTCATTTTTTCTGTGTTCAGTATTTTCTATTCAAAACAAAGAACTCCTCGTTCTAAATAAATGCATCTTATCCAGCTACACATCCGTATATTTTAATGGTTGCGTCTTCTAGAGAACCCATTTGATGCAAGATGGCTTCTCTAGAAGACGCAGATATTTTTCTCCCAAGTTCACATTTTACAAGCAGCCATTCACAGGCAGTCGCTTGTATTGCTAATTTAGCCATGTAAATTAAAAATGCATAATATACTATGACTGTGATTTGAAGGGCCCACTGTGAGAAACCTGAGGGTATTCTCCCAAGTAGACCTCGGGAAACCCTTATTCAGGTGGCCATGGGAGGGCTGGCGGTCTCAGATCCGAACCCTGGATCGAGCGAGGATCACCTGGGTAAGGGAACCCAGGGTAATGCTCAGAGTTTTTCCGCAGGTGAGACGTGGTACTGTACCAGGGAAGATGGAGTGGAGGACGATATACCTGAGGCCTTTGTATGTAACAAATCGCCTAGGATCCCACACCTTGTTGCATTCAGAAACCATCTATCTCAGAACAGAATCCCTGCTTTCCTGTTCCCTATCCGAATACTCCCAATCATTCCTCCTCACGTCCCTCTGGTTATTCTGTCCCAAACACCCAGCGGCATTAACAACACACTACCATTCCCACAACCCCCCCCCCTGTTCAGAACACAATAAAAAATCTGGTCATTCTTGTTCATTTCACAACCCCCTAGTAAGAGAACTATAATCCTTTGTAACATCTTTTCTCCATTCTACCCCATAGGATACCCCAGAACTCTACCGCCCCTGTTTCCAACATGAACACTTCTTTACCTTGTAACAGACAACAGACGTGTAATAAAACTGTTTGCCTGACATGTCCCGACACAAGGGTCAGGCAAAGTCAGGTAGTTAACTTAAATCACACACACCTGATGTCTCTTCCTTTTCCCCACAGGGATAAAAGGTGGAGCAAGAGAGCACAGTACGAGCAAGGCAGGCCGCACGATGAGACAGCTACCCAGGCCTGGCAGTTCAAGAGTCGGAGAAAGGTGGTGAATATCGAGAGGCTGGCAAGGAGAGACACAACCTTGCCCTTTTCGATGCAGACCCGCAAAACCTCTGCAGAGGGAATCGTAAGACCGAGGACACTAGCCCAAGTGTCATGCAACAGATGTCAACGGTACACAGAGAGTGTCTATGCTGAGAAGCGGGAGCAAGGGAGGCTCCTGCTTCCGTGGTACCAGCGTTGACTCCAGTAACAAGGAAAGCCAAGCGGTTCATCACAGCCGGTGAGTCGAGACGAGAACCGATAAGAGCCGGGCTGCAGTGAATGAATGTTGCAAAGTGACAACTCAAACTAAGTTCAAAGAACTTTAAAAGTATTGAGGGGAGACCAGATGCAGAGGGAACCAGCATCACGTGGGTGCTAACTCGAGAGACTCTGGTCGATCCCCGTCTGAGTGAAAGTACAATTACCAGAATGCTATAGGAGAGCTGCCAAGATAGGTCAATGTGGTCATACAGAAGGTCAAGCAAAATCCCTGTACAGTCGAAAGCCTTTGACCTAAGAACTATAAAGAAGGCAAGGGGAGTGAATCCCGCAAATCGTTGAAAGCAAAGTGAGTGTGTAGTTGGCAAGAGTGAACCCAGAAGAGGGATGCTGACGTGAAAGGGGCAGGTCTAAAGTCCAGCTGAAACAGTGTGTTGACAAACATGAACCTGGCCGAGGGATGTCCACTGGAATTAGTAAATACATTAAGATTAGTGAATAAAGGATAAGCCATAGTGAACCCGGAGGAGGGTGGCTGAAAGTAAAGAGGGGTGAGCCATTATCACCCTGATCAAGTGAACCCAAGAAAGGGAGGTTCACAGTGAACTGTTGAAAAGACATTGGATGAAAACGATAGAGGAAGACTTTGTTGAAAGCCACAGTGAACCCGGTTAAGGGAAGCCAGCAGTCGATAGGGGTCCGAGCCCGAACGAGGGAGATCCAGGGGTGAAGCCATCACCCAAAGTCCATTAAGAAAAGGAACTATTATTGACATATTGAATACGATTTGTGAAGGGTCAGCACCTGGAAGAGGGGGACCCAGGGCTCAATCCACCACCTAAAGAAAACGTGAAAAGGAACTTTGTGTTTGTTTGTTAATTTTCGGATCCTCAAAGACAAGAGACTTTTTGTAGAAAAGAGACTTGGCCCTCGAGGCTCTGGCTAAACTGAAACCAGAACTGTCATCTTGTGCTGCGGAAAGTTCGAGAACTGTGCTGTGCTTCAAGATCCCACCTTACACTGTGCTCAAAACGTGGGGAAGGGAGACCCAAGCTACCGCATCCTGACATATTATTTGAGACCACTTCTTTCTTTCCCTGAAAACTATCCGCACCCTTTTTGTATTAGTTGTAAGGTTTGGCAATAGGTTTAGTATAGGCCCTTTTTATTTTGACACTACGCCACTGGGACTGCCTTATTTTTTATTTGATGGTTGACTCTTGCTCCCATCTTAGATTAAGGTTTAGATTAGGCATTTTTCCAAACGGCATACAGTTTATTAAACACACTTGAACTGTGATCACTTGTGTCTGTCTTCACTGTTGCCACCATGAGTTCCTTACACCACCTACTGCATAAATCTTAGTTCAAGATGAAAGCCATAACTTTATCATAGTTAGATAAGCATGAAAATATGTTACTTGTAACTAATATGATGTGGCATTTCATGTAGATTATTACACTCTAGGGTCCTAAAGTTGGATTATAAATAGAGCGCCAATATTTTATTTGAACGTTTTATTGTTTTTCATGATTCAGAGGTATTAGCAGGAACTTGCCCCAATGTTACCTGAAGAAGGAAGAGATGCAAGGCTCAAATTGAAGCATCGTGCTTTCCCATTGGAAGCGTTTGTTTCCCCCATTTCACTGCTTCAAGCCTGGAGATTGTTAGACCAGAATGAGTGGCATGTTAGTTAACAAGATCGCTTTGTTTTTACGCATTTTATATTCATGACCGAAACATGATGTCAAACAACACTTATATGAAACCATATATGTTATTTAGTATTTGTACTATAATGTAGATTTATTATGTCAGTTGCATTTTATTCCTATACCATTCCAATGTTTTATTTTCTATATGTCTCAGGAATGGCAGTGTAGTTCTTATAGTGGACATTGTTACAGTTTAAAACAAATGTCAAGGACCTCATCACTGTTTTATTTAAATCTGCTGGTTAGTTTAGCTACAATGGTGGACTGGGAAGCTATTTCCTGGAGCAATGTTCTTGGGAATAGAGTCTGTTTGTGGCTTCTAAGACTGTGGGCCTCATTACAAGTTGGACAGTATCCTGGCAATAAATCTGCCAGGGTACAGCCCAACGCAAATAGCGTTACCGCAACTTGATCCAGTGCTATAAGCGCTGGATCTCGAGTTCAGGCAAGGCTGTCACTCCCTATTTTATTAAGAGTCCATAGGACTTGATGGGGCAGTATTGGCACAATTACTGCGGCGCAAATTGCGCCGCGGTAATTGCACCACAAATGGGCGTAAATTGGGCAGATTAACCTAAAGCTGGGGGTAAATCTCAAACTTTCTGCCAAACACGGAATTGGGTAGAGCGGTAATGCAGCAGTAATAGCGTTACTGCCGCATTTTTACTGCTCCGCCCAACCCGTGATGCGGCACTGTGTGTTTCCATCACCAAGACACAAAGTGAAATCTCTCACAAACTCAAATTACATTTGTTAGAATACAGACTTGGTGATCCAGTCCTTTTTTCTTTTTTTGAAAGCCAACCTATGATGCAATTCGCCTTCAATACAAGCAGCTCTAGCATATTGCCTACCAACATCCTCATTATGAACAAGGACCGTGAGTTGTGTGCATGCCACCATAACACCTATACTGGAATTCAAACTTTTGGGCCTGTATTTTAGACACATGTTGTGGAAAACCTTCATATTCCGTTCATCAAAATTCTGTGAAGCGCTTCTTATCGCTGGTGAATACACTATTTGTACAAGCGCTGTATGAGGATGGTTCCCTGGCTCCAGCCACTTTTTCCTCTGCTCCCCTTCCTTGCTCAGACGCAGATGTGTGCACTCATGACAGTGTGTGTTTTCCCACAAGAATGTTTGTTTGCAGCAGGGTGATTTAGTGATTGCCACTTTTCCATCAATATGTCCACTGAACTTTGATGGCATCTAGAACTCAGCAGAGAGGATTACTTATAGACTGCAACCATTTCAGTATTTCTTCATAGCCCTTTGGGTCCCTGCAACATGGATTTTCTTGGCAACAGACTTTGACAATTGCCTTACATCAAATTGATGTCTACCTGTGGGAACCTCTCTCCCATTACTTTGGCCATGCCCACATATCTGACCGTGGCTATTACTTTGATTTGCAATACTCTGGATTGAAGAAGTTCACTGGCTTGCATAAAACCTTGCTTCTCCATGGCAACAGAGGGTGTGCATTCAGTCACCTGGACCACCGCAGAGCTTACTGTTTTTTAGTGTCCAAGTCCTGAAGGTGAAACGTGCTAAAAATCCAGGATTTCCACACTGCCCATCAACTGCGAGCCAAAGCCTTTTTTCAGCGAGTGCATTGCCTAGTGCTACCTGCTCATGATTACATGCATCCTGTAGTGCAGATAATAAGTGACTGTGCTGTGCTGGTATTTATAGTAAGAAGTTATTTAAAGGAACTCCAGTCCAACACATTGACAAAGCTTGAGATTTTTCTAAATGTGGAGCCACTATATAACAGTGCAAAAAACATTTTAAATTTCCTGATGAAACTTTGACAAGCAGTGGTTGAACGGACCACAAAAAGCTGCAGTGTTTGTCCTCACAGCATCCTTGAATATTCAGGTTTGTTCCAACTACTTGTCTTTTATGAAATGTATCAAAGGTTTTCCACAACTGTTGCCCCGTGTTGATGTGTTCAATTTCAGCATCTTAAAATGCCAAGAAGGCAGTAGTTAAATATAATAAATTTGGTTTCTCACAAAAGCCACTTCTTGGGCAATGGAGTGTCTGCAGCCTCAAAGGTGGTGGTTACTTACTCCACACATGACACGCTGTAGTCATGGCCTTGTCTTTTATTATCAATTAATTCTAGGGTTGCTTCTATGGTTGCTGTCTATGACTGGGTGGCTGTCATTTAATCGGTGAAAAAGGGAAAGCATCCTCAGAATACTGCACAAAGCCTTTTCATGGTGTTGATTGACTGTATCCACAAGAAATGCCATTGCCTCTTCTATAGATAGTGGCAGTTGGGCAGGACATGATGTGGAGTAGCAATGATCCTTCATTAATTCCCGTGGCTCTGCAGTGATGTTCAGCTCAAATTCCAGTCACTGAACATGGGCATCCATCATGACAACATTCAACCTACATTTTGAAATCTACAACAACAGTTCCTACCAAGTCAACCTCGTTTGACTTTCAGCATTCCTAAGTGATGGTGTAGGTTATTCCTTCCTGTTCATCTTATTCATAGGCCTCTATTCAGGTAGATACAAAACAAATGATAGGCTTGGTGTGTCAGTGCTACCTGTAGACGTCCAAAAGATAGCAATGCAATCTTTGCTTTCGGAAGACATATTGGAAGTCCTTGAACCAAAAAAACAGTGGATAACAGTTGTTTATTTTGGTGAATCCTATACACATGCCCTTGTTTTTTGATGCAATGGGAAACAGTAACTGATCCAGGCCCTGATTCTATGTCATGCCACAATATAGCACAGTGACAATAATGCAAAATAAGACACACAGAATACTTTGTCATTGTGCAGACACTAATACATTTCAAATTTCATTTGATGTGCAAGTTCCCATTTATTTTCACAAGCAACTGCAAGTTATCAATTGATACACATTTAAATTGATTTGAACATAATTTCTTAAAAAGAATAACAAATATAGGAAGCAAATCATAATGTCACACCTGTGTTCTGTGCGTGGGGTCATGTGGTCCGGAAGTAATACTCGCCAAGACTTTGTCAGCCTTCTGTGGAAGGAATCAACCTTCACTTTAAATACATGGAGAATAATGATACAAGAACAGGGCTTGACAGTATTCATAAACATTTACATACACACAACTATAACATCAAAGTCTATCCATGTATAAAAGGTCCACCAGAATAATAAAAATGCAATATACCAAGTGTAGCTGTTCTCCTTGTGTTTGGTCATATTGTTCATGCATTATAGTTGACTCCTTTCAAACAACAAAGATAAGACAAGTTAAAGAAATAATATTGATAAGGGTAATAGTCACGGCAATATGGATTTCAATAGAAATATAGAGGTAGCAGTTTCTTTCACATATGATATTGTTGAATTCAACAAGACTATAAACCCCCAGCCCCATGTATAATGCACAAAGCAAACACTAGCAAAATAGCTGTTCTCTTTGGGCGTAGTCGTTCGATCCTTAGGTAAGACTACCCATTACAGTATACTCTTTCAGTACAAGAAGTGAACAAAATAAAAATTAAAGTTGTGTCTAATGGCTTGATTCTGTGCATGCCAATAGAATTATGGATTGAAAACAGATGTAGCATACTGGCAGTTTTGATTATACCGCTCCATTTTTAAAACTTTCAAGATGAATGCAATAACAAATATATATCAAGTACCTGTTGTACTTCACCAGTGTTATCTGGTCCTGTCATAAATGTAAGCGCAATACTTTCCTCATGTGGGTCAAAAATATTAATATGGATGATCCTAATCAACATTTAAGTATTGAAAGGGCTTGTTTAAATGCAAAGTCAAGACAATCAAACATGCACATTGGTGAAATGCACTATGATACTGATAAACACTGAAATTAAAACCCACATAAAGAGAACTGCATACCTGCACACTGTGGGCCGTGCCCGATGAGACGGATAACAGAGCAGACATATGATGAAGACGGACAAGACTATATTACATATTGATTATAGGAGGAAACAAGATTGCCTAATAAATGTAAATCAGGCAGCACACTATCATGACTTACAACATCAATGACTGTTACTTGCTTTAATACAGAAATGAAACAATTTACAGTCATTGCAAAACATAGATCTAGATAGGTTTCTGAGACACATGAAAATGATATGACAACACATTTCTTTTTATGCAATATGAGGAATTAATTTGTAACTTTTTTTTTATAAGAATTCAATATTGGACAATGAAAAGGGATAGGCACTTTCAAAACTAACGTTGACACCAAAAACGAACAAATAATAATTGATGGCATTGTATCCCCCAATAATATTATCTTAAAGATACCTACAAAAGTCACAAAACAATGGAGGGTGTCATACCTTTGCATCTTGGGTAGTTTGCAATGAAGCTGTGAAAGATAAAGATGTCCCAGTTGGCCTGTGCATCATTGACGCTGTAAATGAACATATACAAATCTACATTTTTACTTAGACCTTATGTTTAGGTTGCAATATGTTCAATTGTGAGCACACAATAAGGAATGTGGTTTTGTTTAATGACAACACAGGTTTTCCAATCTATTAAAGATAAAAAACGGTGGGTGTCAATACACCAAGAACATTTCCTGGGCGTACATGAATACACAAATCAGATTAACAATGACTACAACAGAATGTAATAATATAATGAAACAGAATAGCTTCAAACATAGCATCGCACACAGAATAAAATTATTATTGAAAGAAGAATAGTATTAATCAATCAGCAACATACAGAATATTATAGAAATTAAAATCACTTTACGCTTAGAAGCATGGGGTTATATAGTGTACCATTTGCTTGTGGCAGACACTTTATAATTACATTTCATAGAGTCTTATGAAGATGTATACATTTGTGACAAAAATCATATCTGTGTGGTGTTGTAGGAATGCAATGAAATCCTCTGTTATGTTGAATTTGGTGATGGTGTGCAAATGATGTGAGGCGAAGTTTCTCCAGTGGTCAACAGGATGAATTACATGTTTTTTGGTGGGACGGTTCTATCTGCTGACACTGTGTCTGCAATTGCCATTTGGCCAATGATATATGAACCTTTGGTCCATTGACTTGTACATCGGCTGAGAAAGAAGTGTCTTTCTCATAATATTCAGGATGAGTGGCACACATTCCTGGTTAGATGTTTGCTAATGTGAGCCTACCCTTTGAATTTGATGCAGGTGTCAACATAATGTGCTGGGATAGGACTCTAGTGGGCATCAGGACCAGTGAAATATGTTTAATTGGTTGGACCGTCTTAAAAAAACTAGCTGTAGATACTGTGTCTACAGTGTCATGTGGCCCATCGTAAAATAAACCTTTATTCCACTGATTGTAAAAGGAGGACTTTCTCATATCCTTCAAGACCAGTGGTGCACATGCCTTGTCAGATGTTTGCTTACATAAGCCTATCCTTTGAATTTGGCAATGTGCCAAAATGATGTGAGGAGACATGTCTCCATTGGCCAGCAGGACCAATGTCATGTTTATTCAGGGAGACGTCTTCAAAGTAGTAGCTCTAGATACCTCGTCTGTGGTGGCCATTTGGCCAAGGGCATGTAAACCTTTATTCCAGTGACTTGTACATTGAATGTGAAAGGAGGGCCTTTCTCACAATCTCCAAACTCAGGGGTGCAAATGCCTCACCAGCCCAAAGCGAGCCTACCCTTTGAATTTGACAATGGTCTCAAAATGATGTTAGGAGAAAAGTCTCAAGTAGCTAGCTGGACCAATAACCAGGGGCGTTGCTAGGGGGGAGCTAAGGGGGCTATAGCCCCTGATCTTTTGGTTGTAGCCCCGGATAGAATCTCAGGAGCTACAGCCAAAATACCAGCTAGCCCCCAGTCCCAAAAGTTCCGACATCAGCTTAGCCCCAGGTCTTTTCCAGACCTAGCAACTCCCCTGCCAATAACATAAGTTTATTGGGTTTGACCGTCTTCAAAGTACTAGTTGTAGACACCATATCTGTGGTGGCCATCATGCCAATGGCACATACATCTCTATTTCTTTTTGCTGTAAATCGACTTTGAAAATATTCCCTTTTTCACTTCCTCCAAGACCAGTGGCACACCTGCCTCGTTAAACACTTAGAAATAAATTAGCACTTCATACAGTATAAAGAATTAGGTGGTCTGAAAAGGATGTCAAGCAAGCAAATGCCCATGGCGGACAGGCATGTTCACTTATGTTTGAAGCATTGTTAATTTAATGTGATTGTCTGCATGACATTTGATGCCACATAGCATTGTCAAATGTTTGGCTCCTCACTATGGATAAACATTAGATGAATTTGCAAAGCAAAAACACCAATGATAGAAGAAGCAAGGATACAGAGTACCTGTCCTGATCCACACAACAGGTTTCACATCACCATTTCCAACAGTCCTACAAAAAAACACCTCTTTCCTTTTTTCTAAAAGTCACGTGAAGCCAAACAATATATAGTGGAAGCAGGGATGCATACAGTATCACTTATATTACAATTAAAACATGACATCATGGCATTTATGTACATGCCCTACCTATAAAAAATCTTTGTGAAATGATTTCATATCTGTACATCAGCAACTTCTATTAACTTTTTCTGTGATGTGCTTTTGGTGCATTCAGCTATATATTTCTCATCTTGATCACTAATGGATATTTGGATTTCAGAATTTTTATATTGACAAGCATTAACGAACGTGTCCATGGTGGCCCCTTTTAGACAGATATATTTTACACTGAACAGTGTAAGTGACTGGGTTATGAAAACCTGTATTCATTTTTTCTGTCGTGAGAGACATACCCAGGGCACCTGAAAACAATAATTACAATATATTGGCATTAAAGAGAATTTCCTTTGTGAATGGAATAGAAGTAGTGCACCCTAGTCATATATTGACAAGTGTATGTTTGTCACATACTGTGACTTGACAAGTACCCTTGGCTGAGTTTCCCCTGTACCCACGTTCTCCTCACCTGAGCTTTCCGAGTCAATGGTTCTTTGCAGTCCTCGACGTGCCAGGTAGTCTCTCTCTCTTTTCTGATGCGTGGGCTTGTCACAGGGAGAAGCCACTGTGGCCGCTGGGTGAGAACAGCGGCACAGTGACCTCCTGAGGGGCATGGACTTGAGAAGCAGGCTCCCAGGAATCCTCCAATACCGGGTAGCCCTTCCATGACAGGAGGTATTCCAACCGGCCACGAAGAAATCTAGAATCGCGGATGGCAGAAACTTCGTATTCCTCCTGGTTGGCAGCAGTGACAGGAAGATTCCGTTGAGAGGCCGGCGATGTGGATCAGAGTAGTAGGGCTTAAGAAGAGAGGTGTGAAAGACAGGGTGTATGCGTCTGAGAGATGGAGAGAGTATTAGACGGTAGGCAACCGGATTGACCTTGGAGAGGATGGGGAAAGGTCCCAAGAACCGCGGAGACAGTTTAGAAGGTCTCGTCCAGCTGGGAAGGAATCTGGTAGACAACCACACCTTGTCCCCGGGTTTCCATGAAGGTGCTTCCCTGCGGTGTTTGTCAGCTTCAGTCTTATTCCGCTGTCTACAATCCTTCAAGCTTAGCAATGCACTGTCCCTGGCCTCCTTGACATTTCTTAGCACCTCTTCTACAGTCGGAGAGTTAGAGAACCTGGGCACCTCGGGCATTAGATAACGCGGGTGAACACCGTAGGTACAAAAAAAAGGGGATAGGCCTGTGGCAGTGTGCCTGGAGTTATTGTAGACGAATTCTGCAGTAGGGAGTAGAGAAACCCAATTATCTTGACGCTGGGATATAAAGCATCGCAAGTACTGCTCTAAGGTTGCGTTGAGTCGCTCCGTTTGGCCGTTCGTCTGTGGGTGAAACCCAGAGGAAAGGGCCCTTTCCACTCCCAAACGAGAACACAAAGTTGTCCAGAATTTGGAAATGTACTGGCTTCCTCGATCGGATATTATCTTGTCGGGGAGGCCATGAAGCTTGAAGATATCTCGGGCGAATGTCTCTGCCATCTTGGTGGCAGAGGGAAGTCCAGGAAGAGGAGAAAAATGGGCTAACTTGCTTAGAGAGTCCACCGTAACCATGATACATGTGCATGACTCAGACTCAGGAAGCTCCACTATGAAGTCCGTGGAGATGAGTCCCCATGGGCGAGTCGGTATCTCCACTTGGGTGAGAAGTCCTAGGGGCTTCCCCGAGGCATATTTGATTCTGGCACAAGTTGGGCAGGTCTTTACGTAGTTGAACACGTCTATCCTGATGTTGGGCCAAAGGAATGACCTCGAGATAAGTTCCATCGTACCATTTCCGCTTCTGTGACCGCCTAGACGAGAGTCGTGACACCATTTAAGGATCTTCCGGCGCAACGACCCTTCAGGGATATACCACCTCTTCTTGTAGAAGACCCAACCGTCCTTGATTTGGAAAGGGGAATCAGCTGAAAAAGAGATATGAGGAGCCTCTTGCGCAACAGCAGCCTTGACCTCCTGAAGAAAAGAACTCACCATGGCTAGGATCCGATTTCTGTGGAACATTGGCTCAGACTTGACAGCTACCGTTTCCAAGTGGGAATCCTTGCGAGACAAAGCGTCAGCCAGACGGTTGAAAGACCCAGGGATGTACGTGATCTGGAAGTCGTACTGCGAAAACAGGTAGGCCCATCTGGCTTGTCTGGAGTTTGAACATTCCATGTCCTGTAAAGCCTTTAGGTTCTTGTGATCAGTACAAATGAGGAACCGATGGCGGGCACCCATGAGAAGGTGCCTCCATTCCTCACAAGCCAGTTTCATTGCTAACAATTCTTTCTCCAGAACCGAGTAGTTGAGTTGGCTGGGAGAAAGAGTCTTGGAGAGATAGGCGACAGGATGCTCTACCTGGTTAAAGGACTGAAGCAACACTGCTCCGACAGCTATGGCAGAGGCGTCTGTCTCCAGAATAAATGGAAGAGTTTGGTTGGGATGCTGCAGAATCGGGGCAGAGCAGAAGAGGGTTTTTAGATAACAGAAACTCTTTTCCGCCTCAGTAGACCAGGAAAAAGGATAGGCCGTCTTCTTGAGTAGGCGGGTGATGGGGTATACCACCTCCGAAAAGTTAGGAATGAATCTCCTGTAGTAATTCGAAAGACCCAGGAACCTCTGGATCTCCCGGACGGAGGTCGGGGCTGGCCAGTCAAGAATAACGTGTACCTTGTCAGGATCCATGGCTATCCCTCCTTCTGATAGAACATATCCCAGATAATGTACCGATGGTACAGCGAATCTGCATTTCTCCTCTTTGACCAGTAGATTGTTCACCTTAAGACGCTCCAAAACTCGTCGTACTTGTGTGATGTGTTCTCTCATGTTAGGGGAAAAAACCAAGATATCATCTAAATAGATGATAACCGAGATAGAAAGCATGTCAGAGAACATCCGGTCCATAAACCTGTGAAACACTGCTGGGGCGTTCACCAAACCGAACGGCATAACCTTATACTCAAATAGGCCCAGGGGAGTACGAAAAGCGGTTTTCCATTCGTCACCCTTGGCAATCCGCAACAGATGGTATGCGTTGCGAAGATCCAGTTTGGTATATACTCGAGCACCTTGCACCGCCTCAATAATGTCCGTAATAAGGGGCATAGGATACCGGTCACGGACTGTCACTGTATTTAGGCCCCTGTAGTCAATGCAGGGTCTAAGATCGGTGGAATCTCTCTTTTTAATGAAAAACAAAGGGGCTCCTGCTGGAGACTTTGAAGGTTGAATGAGACCATTTTCCATGTTGGTATCCAAGTATCTCCGTAGGACTTGTCTCTCGGTTTGGGTGAGAGCGAACATCCGTCCAAACGGAACCAAGGCATTGGGCTCCAGATCGATAGTGCAGTCCTCTGGCCGATGGGGTGGAAGTCTGGCATGGAGGCACTCCTGAAATACCTCAGAGAAACCAGAGCAGAAATTGGGTAAAGCATGGATACCAACATGGTTGTTGGAAAACACCTTGACTGGCTGCAGATCAGCTCAACCTTCCAGTAAAAAACAGTTGGTTGCGCAATACGGGGAACTGAAACTTATTTGATTTTCGGTCCAGTTGATCAGAGGATTGTGTCGACGGAGCCAAGTAATGCCCAATATGATGGGGAAATGGGCGGCCCTGATAATATCAAAACTCAGGACTTCCTTATGTTGGTTAATCGTCAAGGAGAGATCTTCGGTGGTATGGGTGATGGGACCTGAGGACAAAGGTGAACCCTCCACACCTTCCACCTTCTGACCTTCTGCCCGGGGAATCCTACGGAGACCCACCTTGTCTGCCCACAGGGTGTCAACGAAGTTTCCTGCCGCGCCACAGTCTAATAGGGCCAGTGTCTCCACCTGATGTTTTCCGAGGTTGAGCTGTACTGGAATGACCATCAGCCTGGAGTCCTCCTTGGTTTCAGAAGAGGTCACTGACAGAGAGACATAGGGACGATGAAGATTGCTCAAAGCCCCTCGGTCGCTTGTCCCTACTGACGCCGAGGGTAGTCGTTTCCCGACCTCTTATTGGACAGCTCTGTACAGTCTCTGAGAAAATGTTGATCTGATCCGCAGTAGGGAAACACAGTCCTTTCTCTCTTCTGCGACGTCTTTCCGCTGCGGACAAGGGCGCCCTGGTGGCACCGATCTGCATGGGTTCTTCAGTAACGATGTTAGTAGAGCGACTAGGGAGAACGGGTACAGAGGGGTCTGTGATATGGCCAGGAATCCTTTGCTTCCGACGTTCAACTCTTCTCTCTTGAAGGCGATACTCTATATGAAGTGCAGCAGAAAGTAGATCTGAGAAAGTAGGGGAACGAGGAGATCTGGCCAGCTCGTCTTTCATTTCCTCCTTCAGCCCTCTTCTGAAAATGGCATACTGTGCTGTCTCGGGCCATCCTGCTCCGGCTGCTAATGTCTTGAAAGAGGAAATATATGATAAAACGTCAAGCGAGCCTTGCCGGACATCCAACAGATCTTCGCAGGCTGTGAAGGAGAGCTCTGGTCGTTCAAAGGCCTGTTTGAGAAGATTCTGAAATCCCGAATAGTCTTGCAAAATGGCGTTTCCACTAGTCACCAATGGGGTGGCCCAGGACAGAGCGTTTCCAGTCATGTTGGATATTAGGAAACCCACCCGGGCCTGATCCGTAGCAAAGGTACGAGGTCTGAATGTGAAATGTACCAGGCTTGCTTCAAGAAACTCCTTCACCTTCTTGGGGGAGCCATCAAACTTCCCAGAGGACAGCGCCATGGGTGGCAATTCCGAGGGAGTCGGTTCCCTAGCCGTAACCATTTGTTTAAGCAAAGCGTTTTCAGTCTTGACCCCTTGTAGTTCCTGGGACATAGCTTGAAAAGCCTTCCACAGCTCTTGGACCTGTTCCTCAGCTGACATCGTGATACTCTTTGGCGTTGCAATCTGTGACTTGACAAGTACCCTTGGCTGAGTTTCCCCTGTACCCACGTTCTCCTCACCTGAGCTTTCCGAGTCAATGGTTCTTTGCAGTCCTCGACGTGCCAGGTAGTCTCTCTCTCTTTTCTGATGCGTGGGCTTGTCACGGGGAGAAGCCACTGTGGCCGCTGGGTGAGAACAGCGGCACAGTGACCTCCTTTCCGGGACCAAGCCAGAAAATGCAGGGAAAAACCGGCAAAGGGGAAAAAACCCTGATAAGAGGTGCCAAGACTTGTCGGTGAAGGCCAGTTGTTCCCAGATGAAAAGAAGGAAGCGAAGGATCTCCAACAACTGACGGGGGCAATAAATGTCCAAGTCCAACAATAGCAGTAGGCCTGAAGCGCAGGCGGAGAAGGCAGCGGCTGAGGAGGCTGCAGTGGAGGTCGATAATGTTCCAGGAAAGCACTGCGGAGGAGCACGGAAGGAACCCTCACGCTGACTGGACCAAAAAGAGCAAGGTGAGGGAACAGGAGAAAAAGTGGGAGAGAGAGAGAGAGAGAGAGAGAGAGAAAAAAAAAAAAAAAAAAAAAAGCACAGCTAGTGCCGCCCAGGGACGGCGGCGAAGAAAAAAGGGAAACAAGTACGGTGTTCTGAAAAGCCGGAACCCCGGAGTAAAGTATCCAAGGGGAAAATCCCCTGAGAAATTCCAAAGCGAGGTGTAGAGGAAGAGCGAAGGACCCAGAGTCGAAAAGTAAACAACAGAGGAGGGTTGCAACGCAACGACCTGCCGGGAGGCGGGGATTTAAATGGTCCCGGCAGCGTCGCGTTCGGAGCTGCGGAGCGAAACACAGAAAAAGGACTAAAGTAATCCTCCTCTACGTTCTCTCAAACTCCAACGAGGAAGAAATCGCCAGTCGTGGTGATGACCGCGACTGCGAGTGACACATACTCTTAAAGGAGTTCTCATAACAAAATGTGAATAAATCAGTGGACCATAAGCAATAGGATCGCAAATAAGGTAGTTATGGTCATGCTTTGTAATTTGACATCTCCTTGTATACGGTGGCGTACTACTGAAAATATAATTATTGTATAACAGTGTACCAAGTAACACAATGGAGTTTATGTGAAATGTTGGGACCATAGTTAATTGAACACCAAATCATTAATCGCATCAAAGGAAAAAAAAGAAAGCAATTAACATAATAGATCATTTTTCAAAATTGTTCTTAAACATTTAGTGTGACCCAAAAATATAATTGATAAAAACACAGATAATTTTGGTTCAGTAAAAAACGTTTAAAATGTGTTTAAAATAAATGTTATCTCAAGCTTAATTTCCCTGTATTTCGACGAATCATCTGTAAATACCAGTCACGCTTGGAAACTCCTCCCTTATGGCTCATACAGGTATCACTATCACTCTATAGACTCTGACCCCCAGTCTTCCGTGAATCCACTATGCACAGGCTGTGTATGCCACAAGCCTGTACCATCTGTTGAAAAAACTGACATTTTTCTATTGACAGAAGAAAAATAAAAAGTACATTTTTGCTGCGTTTCTTTTAAAAATGTATGTCATGCTAGAACAGCACAACGTAAAATGTACTGAACCCCAGGAGTCGACAATTAATACATACAAATTAAGCAATCTAAAATTCAAATATGAAACCATATAAACATTAGGTGGAAAGTGTAAAAAGGAATATATTGGACAGAAAAGACATTTGTTGTTTTTTTTGGTTTGTGAACATAAATTTGGGTCATTTGTCTTGAAGAAAAAATAACACAAGAACAATGATTTGTTGACTGTAACGTAAAAATAAGAATGATTTGATACCAAAGAAATAAAAGACTTGAGATTGTTGGAAATCTGGATGGTACAGTAATTTCCAATTAATTTCAATTTGGTTAACTCGTAAAAAGGATCGACACAATTCTCATTACTAAGAATACATGAACGAATGGTGCCACGAAGATCATGTATATGGGCCGTCAGCATTCGAAGAACAGAACGTGTAGGTATGCTGGCCTGAAGTCAGTTTGCTGGTTCATGCATAGTGGTGAAGGCTCATCTTTTGATATGTAGACCATGCAGGTGGAGTGTTTGCGGCAATATGTATTTTCTTCTAAGCTGTGCCAACTACACCAATTGCAAATGTCTTCCACTCTACTCGGTTATGGACTGGGAGAATCTTTGTCCTCTGTATCAGCCTTTTCCCCCATTTCTTCCTGGCTCTGCTTTGACTGCATTCCTTTGTCTGTGAAGAAGAAAAAACAAAACTGTTGGGAAAGAAAGAAAATTGAGAATGACATTTAAAAACTACAATGTAATTCCCAATAAGGTCAAAAACATGCCGTTAAGGTAATCGAGAATCTTAATTTAGAAACGAACAGACAGGGTCAAAGTGATTTTAAAAAATCATTCAACAACAATGATATTATACCTTATCAATTAGCCCATGGTGCCAAAAAGACATCAGTAGAGACATTTTGGGATATATAGCTTATTTACAAGGTATAATGTATTAATTAGAAGCCCATGGAGGCGGGCATTTTGCAGTAGCAGAAACTCAAAATAAAACATAGTTGTTGCAATGTGGACAGATGGTGGTGTTAGCAGGAGTTTACCACAATTTACAATTCTTGTAGCTCAGAAATAAATACAACAAACACTGAGCGATGGACAACAATAATACTGGCATCAGAGAAAGGTTTTGTTGGTATTTATTGAACAGGGTGGTGTCTTGCGCATTTTCATGGCGACACATGAATGCATTATGTACTGTGATGAATCCAATGGAGTCATCACTAATCTCCTGGTGTTAACCTCCTCCCATGTGGCCAGGAGACGGCAGACACTACCTGACCATGTGGCGGCTATATGAGGGAGGATCTCATGGGAGCAGACAGCCTCCGGGGAGATGTCTGTCGTAAATCTCCCCCGTCTCACCTGGGATCGCTTCTTGCTCTGTTCCGCGGGAGGATTCCTCTTGTGGACGGATCGGGTCTTGTATAGACTCGCTCGAGATTCGTCCGGCTGCAGAGCGCGTTCAGAGTTCCGGAAAGACCGCTGTTCCAGGATGTCCAGGAAGGTAGGTAGCGGTCGCTAAGAATGGGGATTCCAGGAGTCGAAAAGAGGGAAAGGGAGAAGGAAGGAGGAAGGGAACTAGGATCTTGGATAGAAGATTCGCCAAACAGCACACACACGTCAAGTCTCTACCTAATGATAGCGTTGAGACGTGTGGGGCAGCGGGGGCGTGGCCAATTTATAGGACGTGCCGTGTGCGACGTGAAAGCTGGTGTGAGGCAAGTCGCTTGTTGCGGCCATGTTGGGAGTAACAAGGAATACAAGCCCCGGCGGGACAAGTTCTATGGTTCATGACAGCATGCCTCCTCCGAAGACCTGTTCCACCAGGTTTGCCCGGGTGTATGAGATGGAATCTTCTAAGTAGCCGAGGGGTATTTAAGTTAAAAACTGGTTCCCAGGTTCTCTCGCTAGGAGGGTATCCTTTCCATTCAACCAGGTATTGAAGTCGACCCCGTTTATACCTGCAATCGCATATTCGGGACACTTCATATTCTAGCTGATCAGTCACAACAACAGGACTGGGTCTGCAGGATTTTCGGGAGGATTGGAAGTAAGGTTTCAATAGGGAGGTGTGAAAGACTGGGTGTATTTTCTTCCAGGAATCGGGTAGCCTGAGTCAGAATGAGACAGGATTGATGATTTCCTTTATGGAAAATGGTCCATAGTACTGAGGAGCCAATTTTTTGGGCCGTAGATGTCGGGGTAATAGTTTCGAGACCAACAGAATAAGAGGGCGCTGGTCTTCTCTTGGAATCTGCATAGAGCTTAGTGCGTGTTTGGGCCCCTTTGAATTGTTCCTTGGCTTCCTTGTGAATGTTGATGAGAGTCTGTATCCAAGAGTCGAGAGTAGGTACTGGAGTGGGATGTGGAAGAACAGAAGGTAAAATGGACGGGTGAAAACCTTGACTGTAATAGAAAGGGCTGACCTTGAGTACTGAGTGGTCGGAATTGTTGTAGGCAAACTCGGCCATGGGTATGAGGAGAGACCAGTCATCCTGAACCTTGGTGGCAAAACATCGAAGATATTGCTCCAGAGTTTGATTTACACGTTCCGTGGCTCCGTTGGTTTGTGGGTGATAACCTGATGAGAGAGCGCATTGGATCCCTAGAATATGACAGAGATGTTTCCGGAATTGTGAGACATATTGAGGTCCTCGGTCCGATATTATCTTGGAAGGAAGTCCATGGAGACGGAAAATATGTTCCAGAGAGATTCCAGCAAGTTCTGATGAGGATGGTAATTTATACAAAGGTGTGAAATGAGCCATATGGGTGAACAAGTCTATGGTTACCATGATGGTTGTGTACCCTCGGGAAGGTGGAAACTCCGCAATGAAGTCTGTAGCAATAAACTCCCATGGTGGTGTTGGCAGCGATGTTTGCAGTAGAAGACCCGCCGGTCTCTTGTTATCATGTTTGTTTTGACTGCAGACAGTACAAGCCTTGACGTACTGTTGTATGTCAGTCTTCATTTGAGGCCACCAAAACTGTCTTTGTATAAAACGGAGGGTGTTAGTTATACCACGATGACCGGAGTGAGGGGTATCATGGCAAAGGGTTATCACCTTGTGTTGTAATTTCTGCGTAGGAATGACCAGGGCATTGTCCTTGAATAGATATTCTTCCTTGACTCTTCGATTCCATGGATTCTTCCTTGAAATTTCCTTCCAGAGGTCAGAGGACTGGGTTTGCGCTCGAATTTCTTCCAGGCGGTTGATTGCTTGAGCTACAAAGATAGTTTGGGGAAACATCTTAGGATAGGCCTTGTCCTCAGTGGCTGCGTAGTCTGGACGTCGAGATAAGGCATCAGCAATCATGTTTTGTGATCCGGGAACCTGAGTGATTTAGAACTGGTATTGGGCAAAGAAGTATGCCCAACAGGCCTGAAGACTGTTCCTGCACTCCAAAGACTGTAGGATTTGGAGATTCCGATGATCTGTGCGGACCTGGACTGGATATCTAGCACCCAGAAGTAGGTGTCGCCATTCAGTGAAGGCTTGGCGGATGGCCAAGAGTTCCATTTCCAGGACGGAATAGTGAGTCTCACTGGGGGACAGGGTTCGTGAAAGGTAAGCAATGGGGTGTTCCAATCCATCCTCAAGTTCCTGTTTCAAGACCGCCCCTATGGCGTAATTAGAGGCATCCGTTTCCACTAGAAATGGGCGATTGGTGTCGGGCTGGGTCAGGATGGGGGCTTGCGTGAACTCTGTCTTCAATCGTTGGAATGCTTTATCTTGCGATGTAGACCAGATAAAGGGGGTGTCCTTCTTCAATAGAGCTACGATCGGCTGAACAATCTCGGAAAAGGTAGAAATAAACTTCCGGTAGAAGTTGGCGAGCCCCAGGAAGGATTGCACCTGTTTCACAGAAGTGGGAGCGGGCCAAGCCAGTATGGCCTTTACCTTCGAAGGGTCCATGCCAATTCCTTCTGGGCTAAGGATGAATCCTAAGTAGTGAACAGAAGAAACGTGGAACAAGCATTTTTCAGGTTTGGCTAACAGTTTGTTTTCACAAAGTCGTTGTAGTACTGCCTTTACGTGTTCTTCATGTTTTAGAGGATCTTTGGAAAAAAATCAATATGTCATCCAGATAGACAATGACGAAGAGGAACAACATATCAGAGAACACCCTGTCCATAAAACGCAGAAATACTGCGGGAGCATTGGCTAGTCCAAAAGGCATGACTAGGTATTCAAAGTGACCAAAGGGTGTTCTAAAGGCTGTCTTCCATTCGTCCCCTTCCCGGATTCGAATTAAATGGTAGGCTCCCCGGAGATCCAGCTTTGTGAAAATTACGGCTCCTCTCACAGCTTCCAGGATATCCAAAATCAGGGGCAGTGGGTATCGATCTTTGAGGGTGCATTGGTTTAAGCCTCGATAGTCGAGACAAGGTCTGAGTTCCTTGGTGTCTTTCTTGCGAACAAAGAACAACAAAGCACCCGCTGGAGATTTCGAGGGTTTTATGGTGCCGTTTTCAAGATTGATGTCGAGGTATTGCCAAAGGGCCTTTTTCTCAGGTTCGGAAAGGATGAACATTCGGCCGAAGGGAATTACAGCTGAGGGATCTGTATCTATGGCACAGTCTTCAGGCCTGTGAGGGGGTGATGCTTGGACTATGGCGGTAGAAAATACATCAGTAAACTCCTGATAGGACACTGGAACTTGTATGATATTGGAAACCATGAGCAGTGTGTCTTGGTCTCTTGGAGGTTCTTTAGGAGTTACCGAGGAAAGGTCCAGGGAGAGACAGTGGGACATACAGAACTCTAAGCCCAGGAATAATGATCCTGCTGTCCAATTGATATACAGATTGTGCTTTTGTAACCAGGGCATACCCAAAACCATGGGGTATTGGGCTGACTTAATGATGTCGAATGTAATCCGCTCTTGATGATGATTTATGGAAAGTTGGATCTCTTTAGTCTGCAGGCTTATGGGTCCTGAAGAGAGGGGTCTTCCGTCAATTGCTTCCACCGGCTGCATGGTGTTTCGTGCCTCGTATGGAATATGATGACTAACAACCCAGTCTTGATCAATGAAAATTCCCATAGCTCCGCAGTCCACCAAGGCCAGAATGGGATAGGTCTTGTCTTTGGAGGGCGAGAGGAAGGCCTGTAGTATCACCAAACTATTTTGTCCAGGAGAGTTCAAGGATCGAATTGATGTGGATCAAACATCTCTCTCCCGACACCTCGCTCCATCTAGGATCGGGAGCTGGCGTTTCCCGAACGCTGTGGAGGGGCTAGGGGGCATTCTCTAACAAGATGTTTATCCGAGGCACAATACATGCACAGGCCTGTGTGGATCCTTCTCATCCTTTCTTGAGGGGAAATAGGCCCACGGAAGGCTCCGATTTGCATGGGTTCCGGATCTGTGTCAGGGGTTGGGTCAGAATCGGTTTTAACAGAGGTCTCAAGGGAATTCTTTTGAAAAGGTGTCTTGGTCTTTCTCCTTTCAGCCTTTCTTTCCTGGATTTGAAAGTCTATCTGCAGGGCTAGATCCATAAGATACAAACACCATCTAGAGACATGGAGCCAATTTAAAGACGCAATGACCAGGCTCCTAAATGCAAATTCGGGACAATCCTAACACCAAAGGTCAAACCACGTCACCCTGTTGCTCCCTCTTATATCATCCAAGTCAGCCAACACCTAAGTGCTTTTAACAAATAGGCACTCAGTCAAAATTAACATTTATAAATCACATTTTTTAATTTCATAAACATCACACAAATCAACTCAACTTTATAAAACATCATGAAGATATACTATACAAAAAAAGGTATGCACAACTGTCGAAGTAAGAGTAGCACCATGTAAATACAAGAAGTCCCGCCAGGAGAGTAAACCAGGCAATTACAATTGTGTGTGAATACAAGAAGCCCTAGCATTGATATTGATATTGATATTTTATTTCTAAGCCGCTCGTACACAAGTGTTTCAGAGCGCAACAAGGTAAGGGAGGGGGAACAGCGGAGAACAAAACAGCGATCTTACTAGGCCCAGTGACATTGAGAACGCTCAAGTGCATGGGATCGGGGAGGGGAAAAGTGCATGGAAGGGTGGAGAAGTGGAAAGTGTGGAGCAGATAAATAATAAATAAATAAATAAATAAATAACGCAACAAACGGTGGTAGTGCAGCCAGCAAATTGCAAGTGCTAGGTTTAAGGCAGCAGACAGGGTAGGTCTAATAAGTGTAGGAAGAAAAAGTGGGGGGCTGTATGGTACAGATACAGACCCCAGTGCAAGGGGTGGCCCGGAGACAGTGCAGGAGACTGGCAGGGTGAGCAGGTACTTGGGCCCGGAGGACAGAAGGTGGCCAAGTGCACGGTGCCAAGAGAGATCAGATCAGCAGGTGAGAGGGGGAGCGAAGGCAGAAGAAAAGAGGAAGGTCTTGAGGTGCTTCCGGAACTAGAGATGGTTCTCCTCAAATTTTAAAGTGGCAGGGAGGCTGTTCCAGAGGGAGGCCAAAGCTGAAGACAGAGATCTACGCCCAGCTCGTTTCTTTGAAAAATGACTGACCCTGAGGGAGTTAGAGGTAGAGGAGCAAAGAGCTCGAGAGGGGAGGTATTTGCAGAGGGATAGCTGAAGGTATTTTGGACCCAGGCCCCAGAAAGCCTTGTGAACAAAGCAGAGGGTTTTGAATTTAATCATTGCATCCACTGGGAGCCAATGGAGAGATTTCAGATCTGGAGAGATACGATCCCAGGGCTTGAAGCCAAGGACAAGTCTTGCAGTCCTGTTCTGGATTAGTTGCAGAGGGCGGAGAGTAGAGATAGGTAGATTTAGAAAGGGGCTGTTACAATAGTCCAACCTAGAGAGAACCAGAGCTTGGGATACCATGAGCTTCTGGGGGAAGGAGAGGAAAGGCAGAGTACCTCTGAGGAGGTGCAGTAGGAAGTTTGACTTTTTAGAGACCTCAGAGATAGCAGGAGAGTATACCATGCAATGATAAGTATGAATGCAAGCAGTCCTGGAAAGAGAGTATACCAGGAAAACACAAGTGAATGAGAAGTCCTGGCAGGGCAGTATACAAGGCTGTTGCAAGTCATAAGAAGAAATATGGAACTGTTTTTACAAGACAAAGGGAACTGTTTGAAAGAAGTGGTACTACAACGCTAAGCAGCTTTGTAAATAACAGCACTGTTGTAGAACAAGAAAGACACAAAGAACTTTTAGTCAAATAATCATTTGTTTTGAGGAGAATTCCAGTGGAAGGGTGCCATCCCCTGCAGCCAAGGCTTTTCACCCTTGAATAACCTTTGTGTTGGAGCTGTTTATTCTTCCTTTACAAACTCTGTTGCAATCACCTAAGGATAAAGACATTTCCCTTTCACCTTATAGTTTAGTTTATAGTGTGAGGGTCAGAATATAACTTTTGAGCACAATGACAGTTTTGATTTTGACATCCTGACACAGACCGATCCTTACTTTTTGGTTTAGGTAAGGAAATTCCTTTTAGAGCAGGGCTAATGAGGCCGATTCCCAACCCTTTTGTTTTCAATAAAAGCCTTTGCCAAAAACATGTCTAACTTGTGTTTGAGTTTCATTCCTGACCCTTCACAGTGCACACGACGTTTAGCTGCATTGTCCGCTAACATATCAACCTAGAGTGTCGTTTTGAGGCTGAGGCAGTTGCATGGGTCATGCTATGATTTATTACCACCACACCACTTGACCGTTCAGTGATCACTCAGTAGATTACGTTATTGGAAGATGGTGGATGGGAACATGTGCAGTTGGCAGATATTAATCTTTCAAAATGTAAGTTAAGCATTGTTGAAGAACTAATTTGGATAAATAAATATATGGTGTGATGTGTATTTCATTCCAACTGGCTGAAATAAACATGTAAGAGAACCTTTCCTTTAAGGGAACAAATTAAAAACATCACGGGCAAGGAACACTGGCTGTATTTGTGTAGGTGCCATGTGTTCGTGGTCTATTCATTTATCCTTAGGTGCGCATTTCCTTCAAATATTTCCACTGGCTTTGTTAATTAGGTTTGGGGAAGGCATAACCCCTTTCTATTAGGGGATGGTATCAATGTTATCAATGTAGGGCTAGTCTTATATGCAAATGGAATTGTTGCTTACTCCCATTATCCTTTAAATGGGACTGTCAAACATCTGGAATGCATAGAGCTGCCCAGGATATGTCTTAAATTCCGATCAACTAAAATTCAGACTCTGGTGATTATCATCCCTGAATATAACGCCAATGCAACTGAACAATTCTTTAATCTAGGAGATATACTGTGGAAGCAACTTGTTAAAACCAGAGAACTTCATTTTGAGACGTTTTAGTGAGTCAATGCCACATTTTGCTGATGGTCCTCTCCGCACATCCTCAAACTATGCAAGTAAAGTTGGCAAAGAAGCTAGTTCAACCAACATTTTTGAGTATATAGTCCAGGCCCATCTACCTATTCTTATTAGAAAATAGACAGCCTAAATAATGCGTTCTTATATAAACAATAAAGACATTTTCGAACCTTTAAGCACAAATGAAGGGAATCAACTAAGTTTTGGACTGTAAAATTAGGTGGCGCACACAAATCATCCTTGATCTCTTTTCAGCTGTTGAACTACCTCTATTTAAAAAGCTCTTTTTTACTATAATAGGGATACCAAATTCAAATATACTGTAACAAAGTTTGTTAAAAAGGTCAGGACTTGGTCTGAAATGTGATACTATGTTGCAGTCCTAACTCCACACTCTTTCATATTTATGGTATAATAAGGGGCTGGCAGGCCTCCTTTTAGATAGTACTGTTAAGAAACAGGATATTTTGGAGGGTGGTGGGTTTGACTTGTTTGAGCAACTTTAGTCACAAAATCATCGACATCTGACAACTTTTTTCATATTCTTCCAAGAAGATGACAAATAACAACATGGTAGAGTGGCAGTATTATTCCCCATTGCAGAGTACCAAAAGGCTCTGTTGGGGTATGGAAGGATTTACGCCAGTGATGATTACTCCATTTATTGGTGGTAATGTGGAGAAGAAACCTTGGGCCAATTGTAGAGGTTTTTCCTCCACATCACCTCCAAATGTAGAAATGTAGACTGTTGTGGGGCAGAAAACATGGCAGCAAATCTGCTACTGTCCTTTTTATGTCGCACCACCATACTTGGAATGAGGTCCTTTGTTTTTTTGCAAATCGTGGCTTATATTCCCTTGGAGAACATTCATATAATTTTTAAGAAAATGATGGTGGGAAGAGGGTAATTTCTACTTACTATATTTATTATAACCACTTAATTGGGCATAGGTACGACTCATCGTTAATCAAGTAGAGTACGTCCTTCTGATGAGGTTGATATGGTAGCTGTATAAATGAGTCGAAAGTTCTGTTCTATGGAAAAGATTACTACCAAATACAAGGCTACGTACATTGCATAAAAAGCACAACACCAGAGTTAGATTCATACAGGGTGTTTATTAGGTGGTATTATTTACACACTGGGACAATGAAAATGCCAAAGGTTTTATATATATTTGGGTTCTTATCAGGTCATTCAAATTTTCGGGACTCCCACATTTCTTTCTTGATCTTGTGCTTTACTAGCATCTTCATCTCTGTCTTGTTTTGGTAGTTGGACACTCCCCTCTGTCTCTGGTCCAGATTGGCAGGAAGCATTTGAGGTTTTCTAGATGTCACAACAGTGCCAAGGTCCCACAGGGGACCAGCGTCATAGCTAAACAGTGCTTGTTGATATCACTGAATAATTTTAAGTGTCTAATCTCCTCCCTATCTGAGGATGCTAACTCGATGGCCCACTAACCCACTCTGCTCCTTGACATCTTGCCATATGCTCGTACTTGAGCGAACCTTTTCTAGTGACACCGTTTTTACTATCCTGTTTCACCAGAATCTCTTTGCTGCTCCGCCATGTGCTTGTTCCTCCACTCTTCCCATGCTTGCACTTCACAAACTAATGGTTTGTCCTGCCAACCTGTATCAACTTAAAATTCTCAGGGCATGTCACTCTTTCTCCCTCAACCTCCATTTAAAGCCTCTCCTCTCCTCCTTCCTGAATATCACCTCCAGCTACTTATCTCTGCTCTTCCTCTTTCTTCCAAAAATCTTCAACTCCACCACTCCTCTTCCCCCCTCCTCTTTGCTTTTGATGCTCCATCTCATACTTGCCACTCGTCAGTCCTTCCTCTCCCTCACAAACATTTGTCCTCTCCACCTCTACACTAACCCTCCTCCTCTCTTCTAGGTCTTACCCGCTGCCCTCTCTCACTGTCTATCCTCTCCTCCAGCCATCTCCAAATGTGCTTCTTCTCAAAAAATCCATTAATTTCTGAAATCCCTCCTTAATTAGGGCCTGAACCCCACCTACCAGGACCACTCCAGTCTAATGGGACCAGGGTATTTATTATTGTGTTCTCTGAAACATGATTGATTGGCTTGGTCAAGCGGTCCACCTCACACCATGGGTGGTGACACCTCAGACCCTTGGCCACCCTAATCATACCCAGGAAAGGGGCATCATTATATATTAGTTCTGCCACATCACGGGTGTTATTTGTGCGGGGAGAGTGCTGCAGTTCTAATCCATATATTCTTTCAGTGTCTAGAATTGGGCTGATTCTAAATGCACATTATTGGTCCAACAATACAGATAAAGCCATCTGACTGTAGTGGTCTACTTGATAATAAAGCAAGTCATAAATATCCTTCATATTTTTGAGATTTTATTCCAGCAATCTGAAAAAATCATCAGAAACCCTAATTGTATAAAACTGTATCTAAACTCTAGCTTGTCCTGTTAAGCAAAACAGAACATTGAAACTTTTTTCCTAACAAAAATTCACATAAACCAACCTAGGAATGGCAGCATATCCCACCAACACATAGACAATGACACAGAAAAAGAAGAAATTGCCAATTGTTTAGTAATATCTCATTTCATCTTAAAAAATGAATCATATCAATTTCTTCCAAAAGACCTAAAACCCCAACAAGTTTTGATTATAAAAATGAGACGGCCCATCACAGGCAAGATGTTAAGTTGAATTGACAGAATGTAGGAAAGAAAGAAAAAAATGAAAAATCCCATAATTGTGTCCAGCGACCTAATTTTCCCAAAGCACTTCCAGAATGAGGTGCATATGTATTCTGGGGTAATTGAACCAGCCATTCCTAGGCACATCCATCCTGTCCTAGTCCCCTCTCTGTATTGTGGACATGCCAGTCAGAGCATGAGCAAAATATTCGCTATTCTCTAAATGCAACCTCCTGGTGTGGGATGATATACTCCGCCCGAAACCCACTATCACCCAATTTTCAGCAGCTGGAGTTGGAGAATCTTTATAAATTGGTGGCAATACATCTCTGGATATAGATATGTGTATGATAAAAGAGCAAAGGAGAGTTTCCCGCAAATGTATCCATTTGACATAAACATACAACTCAATCAAACTGACTGAAAGCCCATCCCATATATAGGATTAATAAAACAGAACATCCAAATAAAACAGCTCATAGCTACCCCATTTATTCACTTATTTGTATGTCCCCTTGTAAGTTAATTAATTTATCAATATTGCTCATGTGGTTGTTTCTAGAGAGATGTTGCTCAAGATGGGGGCTTCGTTCCATGGTTCGAATACTGAGGGTTGTTACTGAAGCCATAAATGCTATTTTCTTTACTTCCCCTGTGAGCAATTCCTCACTGTACCATCTGGGTTTGAGCTTACAACCAAGTTGGCTTGGCCACGATTCTGAAGGGTGGCTTCCTCTGTCAGAGATGAACATCTCATCGATGGGCCTGACCCTCTTGCTGAGGGGGCTGGTGAACCTGGTGAGGATTTTGACTCTGAAAACAGGAAGTATCTGGCGTGGCATGGCCTTAGTTGCTTGATGTCATTGGAGGAGCTGTGGACCTGCCTCTCCACCCAGGCTCTTTGGCGCTTGACTTCCTGGGAGACCGATATGCCTCTGCACTGCACCGAGTGGCATTTCATGTGAGGATCGGGGACACTGGTGAGGGAGCATTGCAATTGAGCCAGGCGCTGGGGGTCTGGCTTTCACTTCTGGAGGGACTGCAGCCCTGGGGGTCGCAATTAGAATTGTCTTCCACTTTACATGCATGCCATAAACAAATATCATGCCACTGAGGTCTTAGTCTTAGATTTGTATTGCACTATTAAAACTGCAGCTTAGTGGTTGGAGTATAAGACTGTAAAATGCATGTCTAAGACTGGGTATTTTTCCTGGCTGTAACAGCTTCTTCTTGCACTAATAGTGATGTCAGGGTCATTTGTGTGGTCTAAGCTTTTCTTTCTAATATAGGTGTGACCCACCTTAAACTTGATTCTACCTTTTTTCGTCTGTACCATATCACAAACGCCATACCTATTCCTCATCCTCTTTCTTCAACGTACACATCTTTCATGTGCATTTAACTTTACTCCCTCTTTATCCTCTCCTCTGCTGCCCAATAAGGGATAGAGGAGTTGTTGGCTGCCTTTGAAAGGGTTATGCTCCCAGTGTAGCATTTCCTTGTGGTTTTTACCTGTCTTACCGGAAAACCCTCCCTTTCATATTCTCTGTGATTTCTACCCTGCAGTAGTTTTTTTTTAATCAAGGAGTGTTTTATTACCTTGCCTTGTCTTTATTAGGCCAACCATCTATGCGTCTCTGCCCGGTCCTATGTTGGGCCATACATTCTCATGAAGGTGACGTGCCTCTTTGTATGCCATGTTCCGTATCCTCTTGCCTAATGTAGTGTTGCTCCCACTGAGACCTGCCATGTTATTGAACTGGTTTCCCAAGCAGCTCTCTTAAATCTTGCAATTGTGCTACTGCAAAGATCTTTGTTTTCTACAAAGACGGCAGAGAGAATGTGTTTGAATTTCGGCAAGGTTACCTAATTGGCAGGCGCCTCTCTCACGCAAACTAATATTTTTCAAAGTGCACATTCATGTCCAACCTTTTTTAAAAAAATGTTGTTTCTTGGCTGTTCAGGGATAAGTATATGCTGATACTTTTTAAAAGAACAATTTAAATAGAAATAGGTGTACTAAAAGCCTTCCTGACAAAAAGGGTGCATGTTTGATCAATCATTAATGTCAGCACCTTAACTGGGTGGCTAGAAAGGATCTATGATTAAGACAGGTTTGTTTTTGAACATTCTGGTTCTTTCTTAATAGCATTTTTGTGTACCTGAATGGAGGTTTCCCAGTAACTTATCTTTTTATGTATTACTGCATCACCACATTGATAATATTGCACCATGTCCACACCCCTGCCTTCTTCAAGTGTGGTGCTAACCAGCTCCAGCTTTTAGCCTTGCACCCAGGCTTTTAGTGTCCACTTACATTATGCAAGCATCAAAATGTGTGTATTCTACAACAATTTCACATGTGTAGATTGACTTCATCTTCACAATGGTGTTATTACATTACAGTATTCAGTGCTTTGGATTTTTCAGCTGGGGTCTTTTTTGAGTGAAAGTGGATCCTTTTAAACCTGAGATGTCTGTGTGCTTATGAGAACACCATTAGCCCCATATTGTCCTTCTGATCCCATTTCTGCTGCATTATGCTTACTGTTGTGTGGCCAGGAGAATGCATATACTTTTGTGATCACCAGGAAAATGTTGAACAGTAGATAATGAATGACAATTAATTGCGGCATAATCATTGTAACACATTTTGTTTTTCTTTTCATAGGTTTGCCGAGTTTGTGTTTTCAGAAGAATTCAAGGCTGGCTCTTGCAAACTAGAAACCATGTACAGTCTTTATGAAGGCCTGTCAGGAACAGTCTGTTTTCTGGTCGACTTGCTGCAGCCCGATCGGGCAGAGTTTCCTCTTTTCAGCGTCTTCATCTAGCTAACGCTGACCCTGCTCCTGGAAAGGGTCCCAAAGTGATTATACAAGTGCTTTCACCAGTTGGAGGCAAGGGGAAGAAGCTTGCAAGATATTTCCAGCATGGACTAGATTTTGAAATCGTTGTGTATTGTCAGATCAACGATACCACAACTTGCTGTGAATTTTCTAAAGGGAATAAGTGTCAAGGCAACACTACTAATCCTTTCAAGGATCCCTAGACAAAAAACAAGTGGCTACAATGTAATGCTCTTAACTGTAGTTATAGCCCTAATACTATATATCAGACAATCCACTTTGGTAAACCTCATAAAGACAAAGCGCTGAAACACCAACCCCTTTTTGATGTATCCTATTATTCTTTCCACGTAGTATATATTATTTTTGTGTTTCTTTTTTTCCAGGTTGTATAAAGTTCGAAACCTCTATGTGTCATGCTGTGAATGCCCTGGTTTAGCTGCTTATTTTTTAGTTTGAAGAATAGGGAATGCCATTTCCCAAAGTCACCATACTGCCTCTGAATCTTACACAAAGGCTAGGCTCCACTGCCAAGGATGACCCATCAAACAGTGACACTGAAGGGTTTTAAGGCACTGCCAATCTTCTTATCGGCCGCATGTATAAGTACCAGGCAGTCAGGAAGAAGGGGTGCACACTAGTCAGTCCTGGTGAAGCAGGAAGGATGCCACACGATTCACCACTGTGCCCCTAATAGAACTAGAGGGCTCTGTTCTTTCCAGATGTCTGGATGCCATCAGAATCATGTCTTCTTCCTACGGTCCAACAGGCCCTAGCATCACGCCTATCCACAAACTCCATCTACATCTATCCCCAATGCTTCAACGCAGCAATGCCGCACTGCCATGCTCAGCCCAGAAGGAACTCACTTGCCAAAGGTCCACACTGATCCTGAGGCCCAGGCACACAGATGAACACACCCATGGCCTCAATGTTCCATACAGTTCTATAACTCCATAGGCTGCATGCTGATGGTGACTTTCAGGATCAGGGAACTCTCAATAAAAGTGGTCCCTGATCATTTAGTAAAAATAGCAAATCAACTGTGAGCAATGAACAAAAAAAAGAAAGCACCAAGACTGATAAGTAACTGAAAAGCATGAGCTTCATCAATTGCAGACAAATCCAATTCCTCATGGCCAGCAATCAGATTCCACAGAAGAGGGAAAAGATCACGCTTAAAAGGGTCAAGATCTGCCCATTTTATAGATCCACAAGGGACGCTGGATGATAGATGGAGTTAATAGGAAATTAAAGTTATTCAATGACTGGTTTAACAGGATGCAATACAACAAAGAACCAATTCGACCATTGAGTGATCTTTACTGGTGAAAGGTGAGCAGGAAGAATTTGTGAGGACAAAACAACCGTCACTCAGATAATATATATGTGAAGGATTTCTAAACCTATCAATATTCTCTGTTAAGGAGTTTAGTTACATGTAAATTCTCAGCCAGCAAAGTAAGAGTCATTTTCAATTCTTACACAAAGGAATCAGAAGCAGGTAGCTTCTGTTGCATGTTATCCTTTTTAGATTAGTCAGCATAGAGTGCCCCAAATTGTTTTTATATATTGTTTGAGGATAATAACGATTGGAGAGGGGCAATTCTGCACCCACACCTCTATAAACTGATTTCCTAATCCTTGATTTGCATTGGATTCCTTTCCCCAAAAATGTATTGTACTTGAAATACCATGAGCGTGGAGCACCAGAACCAGAAACAAATCTCCAAGACATTTATTTCTTCAAAGAAGTAAAATGTGACATTTTCGTAAAAATATCTGATTATTACAGAACATCCTTGTAGGTCAATCCTTCCACAATAAAATCTACAAGGATTGTATTGCTCATTTGTGCTGCTACCTCTATAGTTACTAACAATACATGTGTTGATGTGAAGATGCACGCTGTGCATAAATAGGAGAACAGGTCACATATATGCAAACACCACAAACCGAGTTAGTCGCCAAAAGTGATCTCAAACCAGCTCTAAAGTACACATAACACCCAAGTGCCCTCACAGGAGCAGCGGCATGGCAAAAGCTCAAGACTTGGACTGGCCACTCAAAATCATTTACAAGCAAGTCTTACCCAAGAAAAGTGGTTGAAGTGTTACAAAAAGAAGTAGTGGAACTATATTCCCTACTGGCCTGAACCCCCCCTCCCGCCCAGAAACCCCATTGCCACGCCGCATCCCACGCGCAAATCAAATCCCCCCAAACAAGCATACCTGCTGTTTAAGGGAATGTTCAGTGCAGTCCACTGAATTTTAAGTTTCAACTTCCTCCTACACTTTTATTTTAAAAACAAAACCTTCCTGTAACTGTTTCTTTTTCAAATAAAAGTATAGGAACAGTAAAACCTAAACAAAAAGTAGAGGAGCACGCTCCCAACCACTCCCGCCCACTTCGACCACTGCCCAAGAATCGCAATCCGTCCTTTACAGTTAATTGAGCAGTGGTGAGCACATATTATAATGCAAAACTGTGGTTCATAGTGATAACATCAAAAACAAAAAAGTTGAAAGTCATAATTTCGAGAGAAAAAAAGTCGAAAAATAAAAAGTCGAATTTCTTTTTTAACACGTTTTTTATTCGAAATGGGGGGTTCCCCCAACCCCCCCTTTTTTTTTTGTTTTTACCTTTTTTTTATATACTAGAGCCAAAAAATGAACATAAAAAATAAAAAAAATCAACTTTTTATTTTTTGACGTTCTGTTTTCGACATTATTGTCTTTCGACATTTTGTTTTCGATATTTTGACTGACCACCCAAAACTGTGTAGTCTTACCTCAAAGTCTCCTTTGCCTTAGAACAAATAGTGTGTGTGTGTGCCAACTCAGTAACCTGTTCTGGTGGTAGTATTGTCAGAGCTGGAAAAGCTTCACAGATACATTCTGAGTACTGACTAGATAAATCATATGCCTTAACATTATTGGTACTCAAGATTATAAACTATAATAAAATCATACCAAGCAAGGAAACATACCCAGCGAGCTTGACGGCCACACGTCACTGCATGTTTACATTCCTATCATTGTTCAAATATGAAAAGGAGAAAGTGCTCCCAACAACAGATGTTTCCAATGTGAACAAGCCACTTTCATCATCAATAACCGGACTGTGTATAAATGAATAGCTTTAACACAACATGTGAGTATGTGGGACAAATGCAAATTAGGCTATTCTGCCTGATAATCATTCGCCATGTGTAATGAAACAGTGTCAGCTGCCCTGTAAGAGCATTAGACGAAGTAATAAAAGGTCTCATACTCATACTCTGTCAGTGTGTTGGAAGTGGCTGAATGAGACATGCTGTTTTGCTTCTTGCATGTCCTTCTCTGGATTCAGTGCGACTTGACTAGCTGGGTGTGCTAGGTTCTTTCCTCTAGTAGGAAACAGAGGCAGTGGAAGAATGAAACTCAAACATCGCTCCTGAGAAGTCTATTGAAGGCGAGGAGCGGATCACCAAGTGAGCCGCAGTTTGCTGCTGCACCATCTGCCTTTTTTCTTCTCCTTGCTCCGGGCTGCAATTACGTGTAGGAGACAACCTTGGCATAGGTGGCATTTGGGCTTGATACTTAGGCTTGGCTGAGCCGGGCGTGTTGGTTGCCTGGCAGGGCTGTTTCCTTCCTCATCTCCCTCCCCCCTTTCCCTTCCTTAAGAGGTTCCCTGTCGCCCCTTCTAGACGGCGTTGCAGCCCTTTTGATGCCCAGTCTTTTGGATTAAAGTAAGCCGGTTTTATTAACTTCCTTCAGGAGTGTGTGCTGGAATGTGGTAACCTACCGGAGCCATAGCCAGCCACAGCCCGATTTGTATCTCTTTCTTTCTTTTTGTGTTTCGTTTTGTTACTGCAACCGTACCTCATTGGTTATATTTGGAGATAATATAACTCGAGTTATTTGGCGACTCAAGTGTGATTGCAGTCTACAGCAGTCCACTGCAGGACAGAAGTGGACGGAAGCCTTTATTAAGGTAAAGCCATCTACAGCGCGCACATATTATGTAATCGCGTGCTAACATACCATCTAGCTCCACTGTGAACCTTGGGGAAAATTGATTCGGTGCTCTTGCAGTAACACACAGTGGCCTCTCAACAGCCAAATTAGAGCCGCATTGAAGAAGCAATAACTTTTGTTGAAGCAAGACGAGAGAGTGCTGGTCAGATTGAGGCTCTAGGACAGTGTAATTTTGTCCATTCAGAGAGGTGGGCTTCTCCAGTATGGGGTCTGGCATGGATTCACATGCTCATGAATATTCCCTGTCGTCAGGCTAGGAATCCTCGGTAACAGAAAAAAGAGTTTCCGTTAATTTTCTAAATTGTCTTTCTCCTATAAACCAATCACTGAGCTCTGGCTCATACTGCCCCCAGCTAATGAATGCCATCTACCTAAGCCCCTCCTCTGGCAGCCATCTTCAGATTTTTACTGCACGCTCAAGTGTTGGGAGTTCTCGTGTTTCGCTCTTTGAGCTTTTTTCTGCATTTTTCGCGTTTTGATAGTTAAACTCTATTTTTTGGTCAATCGAGCATGTGTGCTCCATCGATTATCCACCCGCAAGGTCTGTTTTCGTCGCGTGTTCTTGGAGGCTTCCAGAAAATTCTTCAGGCCTACATGCATGGATCATGTTGGACGAGAAGGACAGCGCTTCCCTCTTGAAGCTTTGCTCCGACTGCAGTTTGCGTAATGTGTACATGGACGAAAAGCATTGCCAGTGCCTCTATGCACCAGACGCATAAGGAGGAAGATTGTGTGATTTGCCATGACTTCAAGAAGCGCACGATGAAGGATCGACACCTTTGCACCGGGTGGTGCCCACGGGCATGCTTCTCCCGGATCCGGCAAACCTGAGCAGACTTCTAAGTCCTTTGAGGGCGGCCTACCCATGCGGGCCCAACACAAGTCCAAGCACGGCAAGTCTGCTTCCGTCGGGGGCCGCCACTGCCGCGGGTCCCGCAACAGTCAGGGTGCGATTGGCATCCCCATTTGCATCGATCTCCAGTCATTTCTGGCTCTTCGTCCAAGAGGAAGTCAGCTACCCTGGCGAAGCTGAGAGAGAATCTGAAGAAGGCCAAGCAGGAGAAAACCAAGCAGGGTGTGGTGTCCGACCCACCCGCGAAGGAGAAGGCCAAGGTGGACAAGGGATCCGACAGGGCCCTGAAGGAGGAGGCCAAGCAGGACGAGGTGTTCTACACGGCCATGAAGGAGAAGGCCAAGCCAGATAAGGAATCCGACCTTCTCGTGACAGCCCTGGTGTACCGGGCAAAATCGCCGTCCTCCATCGAGCTGGTGGTGGCGTCACTCACTAAGGCCGTAGGGGCAGATCCGGTCCAGGGTACCCCGATGACGGCCAGGGTGGCCCTATCTCCCAGGAGGGAGGTTTCGAGCAAGCCAGTTGAGAAGACCCCAGAGAAGAGGATACCGAACCTTAGCCCGAGACCGACCCCTCAGGACCCGAAGAAAGGGGGGAGCCTCCAGGGAATGGACATTTTTTCGGCTGAGGGGAATGTTGGGGAGTCACCCCATGGTAGGGGTGATGACAACGACGGGGCTACCATCCATGGAGGCAATTAAGAGGAAGGGCCCCAAGACGACGAGGGCCCTGGACCTAGCACTCCTACACCCCAGATACCATCGAGGGATCTTTCGCTGGACATCCTTTTGACCCTCCACACGCTGGTGTCGGAGATACAGAGTAGAATGCCGACCACCCCTCCGCCCGCTCCACACGCAGTGCCAGTGCCGGCCACCCCGTTCACACCAGGGGAACTGCCGGTCAAGAAGAGGAGGAGGCACCCTACGCTTCATTGCCACCCATCACCCCCCTCTAGCCTGAGGGAGACGGAGTCGGACAAGGCAACAACGGGCAACAATGACAACGGCGGGAAGGAGGACCTCCCATCACCTTCTCCCAGAGCCTCTCCACCGGATGAAGTAGGATCTTTCCATGCGATGATCGCCCGAGCGTCAGAGCTTTTCCAGCTCACGCCGGAGGAAAAGAAGATGGAAGGCTTCTTGTATCAGCGCCGGGAGGTGAAGAGGAAGACCATCCTCTCGGTCCCACTCCTGGATGATTTTTGGGATGAAGGGCTGGCTCTGTGGAAGAACCCTGCGACAGCGCTAGCGAAGGCAGACCGGCTAAAGAAAAAGTACAGGGTACCAGACTCTGCACCCAAGTGTTTGCGATCTCAACGGTCGCCGGACTCGGCGGCCGCCAGGAAGAAATCGTCAAGCTCTGCGTCGTCGTCTTCTTCCACCCCTCCGGACAACGAGGAGAAGACATTGGATTCTTTGGGTAGAAAGGTTATCTACTCAGCGGCAACGACGGTCAAGGCTGCCAGCGTCCTCGCGATCGTGGCCAGATATGACCGGGAGCTGTGGTTGAAGTTGCCTCCACTGCTGGACTTCTTCCCCGACAACAAGCGGGCAGAGGCTTTGGAGATCCTTCAAGAAGGTGAGATGGCATCAGACTACGCCATCATGTACAACATTAGGGTAACCACTTAATCAAAAAAGAGACCAAATGGTCGGTAGCTCATTAGTTCCTTATTAATAAAGGATACTACTCTACAAGTCATCTATCTTTTGAGTGTGCTCCTAACCCCATTTATGCTACCTTGGGGAGGATAGGTATCCGAAATATCGGAATACCATTTATATTGTAACTCAATCACAATATACTTCATTGCCCAACATATTTCGTTCAAAACCATTCAGTTTGACAAAGTGTTAAAGAACTTCATCAGGGGGACCATCTGTGCCCTTAAACAATATCTCTTTGCATGAGGTAGATCCAATCTTAAAAGAACTTTTAGCTGTGCACCACTAACTCTGTGCCACACAATTCATGACCTGGGGAAACAAAAAGAGGGAAGATAACAAGGAACAACAGTCAGTATCAACAAATTCACTGTCATTCTTCCTAGCCAGTACCTACGTTTACTATAACTAGGGCTTACCGTATCATTCTTTGCTATAATTAGTTCAACAACGGTTTCTGCAGGGGAGTATCCAAACAAATATGTCTGACCGCTCAAATCCTGAAAAACACGAGAGATGCCAAACGACTCAAAATGGTGTGTAACATCACATCTGGACAATATACCAAACGCTTTCAATTTTTGACAGTATAACATATACTGCTAATGAAGAAGATCTAATTACATTCAGTTCTCGTCCTCTCATCCTATCTCTCCTTTCACATAGGTCATCTTAAGATAATTCCATCTGATTAGGTTACTATCAAACTAGACGCCATTATGTTCAGTCTGGTCATTCACAAGGTTCACCACAAAGGTGCAATCAATACCTGTTCATAGGAGGTCCCATTCTTCTTAACGTAGAAATTACGGCAACCACGATCCCAATTTCTACGCTGTTATCTACTTATGGAGTGGTTCTCTGTACACATTACGGCGTAAAACAGTCAGCCGCTCCGAATTCTATATTTTAAGGGGCCCTGTGTAACAGAAAAACACCCGTCATATATCAGGTTTCACATATCACTGTGTCTACAGTTTTCCGCATAGTCACTGACTACACACCGCATACGGAATGGCACAGCACAATGGACTCACCCCTCCTGTGGCTAGTGCTTGATCTCTCCGTCTCACATTCCTCACTCGGTGCGACGTCGCTCTATAACTGATTGGTATCTGAGCGTTCTTTATGTATGTACGTTTGTGTCACATGACCAATCTAATGTCACATGAGCTTGTCACGTGATTCTATTCAACCTAACGTGCTGCGTATCACAAGTCCAATGGTAACAGCAAAGAATGTCCTTAGACGACACGTGACTGCATCCAATCTCACGTTTCTTTGTGTCTCAAGTTTCACGTGAAAACAAATCATGTCCTCACGTGACGCGAACTCCGTACGTTTCACTGTCTGCAGCAATCAAAGTAACACAACGGCAAAACAACCTTGCTCCACATCTGTAAGTACTAGTCCCCCACAATAGTGTCGGTCTTAATTATGCTGGTAACCTCACTCTTCTAGCGGCGGCACTCCACCGTGACTACAACTAATGTGTATATCTTTGATGACACTAAACGACCATCCTCGTTAATTCTCAATGCGACCTCCTATGTATAAGAACCTATGGGACAACCAAAATCAATGTCTCCAATTAAATTCTTCATTAAGTCCTATGACTGTTGACCTAGTTAGAAAAATCAACCACTGTTCTTTGTACTGCAGTTTTCTGAGGTCCGCATCAGCATTACTGGTTCTGTCCAATCGCCACAAGATAGTCCATTTCAATTGATTTGCATCATGGTGCATTACCAAAAAATGACTCACCACCGGAGCCTGCACATTCTGGTTGCAAATGCAACTCCTGTGTTCCCCTATACGTATGGTTACTTTGCGCTCAGTCATTCCAATATAAATTTTATGGCAAGAACACCACACTGCATATACTACATGTGATGAATTGCAATTTGTGAGACTAGTTTGTTGCCACAACTTTGTAAGTCCCAAGTCAACCTCTCTTGTTCTACTGGTGTATTTACAATTAACACACTTCCCGCAAGGTACGTGCCCTATTGCTGAGGGTAAGCCCCACGCTTTTGTGATGCTGATCTGTTCTTTTCATTTTTAAAGCAATATCATTTTTAGTCAATAGTTCTTTCAAATTAGATGCTCTTTTATAGGCACACATTGGACTGTCTAACGGGCTCTCACCTCCTGCCAAAACGTGCCAGATCCATAAGAGCCTAGAAGGAACTAGGACGAGCCACCCGGCTAATTCATCCTTAATGTCCTCGTTTAGACCCCTGCGAAATAGAGTGAAACTTGCTTCAGAGGACCAATCCGCTTCCTTGACCAGTTGTTTGAATCTAGTAACGTACGTTAGCATATCCTGGGTACCCTGTCGGAAATCAAGTAAGCGTTCTTGAGCACTAAAAACCTGTTCTGGGCGGTCGAACATAGTCTTGAGTGCCTGAATGAATCCTTCATAATCATCCAGGAGGGCATCCCCTGAGTTGACTAAGGGCGTAGCCCAGGTTAACGCGTTCCCTGTGAGGTGCAAGATAATGAAGCCCACCTTCGCCCTAGAAGTTGAAAAATAATAGGGCTTAAAGGTAAAATGCACCAAGCAGGAATCCAGGAATCCACGTAAGGATTTTGCCGATCCATCATATTTGTCCACCACTCCACCAAGTAACACACTGTCCTTGTTAGCGGGGTTGCGAGACAAAACTAGCTGCTTTAGCGCAGCATTCTCAGCCTTTAAGTTCTGTACTTCAGTTGTAAGCTCTTGCATGCCACGCATAAGGTCCTGGACTGCTTTCTCCATAGCTGTATCTGTGTCGGTCGTTTGGCGTCTCAAACTGTCGTAAATCTCCCCCGTCTCACCTGGGATCGCTTTTTGCTCTGTTCCGCGGGAGGATTCCTCTTGTGGGCGGATCGGGTCTTGTATAGACTCGCTCGAGATTCGTCCGGCTGCAGAGCGCGTTCAGAGTTCCGGGAAGGTCGCTGTTCCAGGATGTCCAGGAAAGTAGGTAGCGGTCGCTAAGAATGGGGATTCCAGGAGTCGAAAAGAGGGAAAGGGACAAGGAAGGAGGAAGGGAACCAGGATCTTGGATAGAAGATTCGCCGAACAGCACACACACGTTAAGTCACTACCTAATGATAGCGTTGAGACGCGCTGGGCCGCGGGGGCGTGGCCAATTTATAGGACGTGCCGTGTGTGACGTGAAAGCTGGTGTGAGGCAAGTCGCTTGTTGCGTCCATGTTGGGAGTAACAAGGAATACAAGCGACGGCGCGATAAGGACCAGGAGGTCCAGAAGGGACAAGTTCTATGGTTCATGACAATGTCATGGGTTCATTGGATGAGACATGGTATCCCCCATTTGCCGTGAAGATGACCCCTTTATATCCAATACGCTCATGGCCTATTGCCATACATCTTCAACCTCGGTTAGGGAAACTAGATAAAACCATTCGTAAAACTCTGTAGATCAAACTTCCATCCCTGGTCTACAATGTGGAAAATCCAAGACCACCTTTTCCAGTTCTAATTATTCACTATATAAAACTGATCTATCATTTAGAACTGTGGAAAGTGATTTTCCAAGTAATCTATATCACCGACAACAATGGACTCCTTTTCCCACAATCACCCAAATACTGGGATGAGGAGGATGGAAAGAACAATGAGAACGAAAGGAGCCACAAGCTCAATGAGCGTTCTAGTTGTTTTCAAAGTGCACCTGTATTCAGGAGATTTAACGATGGGAGGCCAAGTCATAGAGGCTTATGCTGTTTGGAAGAAGATGTCTCATTCACCTGCGAGGCTTGTGAAGCTTGGAAGCCCGAACCGGTGTGGTGGATCCTAGCGGATCACCTGAAGGGGAGAAGAGAAATTCTGCGTGGACAGGTCATGCTGCATACACGCCAGGAAAAACAAAGAGATGATGGCTGGAAGGTTTAGACTGAATCTTAACCACTGGCATTGCTCGGGGCAACCCTCCAGACCATCGTTCTTCGCCTGCCAAGCCATTACAGAAGGGGAAAGACCATATGCAAA
Source organism: Ambystoma mexicanum (assembly GCF_040938575.1). Lineage (NCBI taxonomy): Eukaryota > Metazoa > Chordata > Amphibia > Caudata > Ambystomatidae > Ambystoma > Ambystoma mexicanum. The sequence goes on along the minus strand of NC_090941.1, from coordinate 154,208,571 downwards.
TCAGGCTTGGCCCCACCCCAAAAGGGGAAGTCCAGCCCGAACTGCTAGGTCACATCCCTTCTGCACGAGACCACAAGCATCCCCAAACATGTTTCACCCTTGTTGGGGCTCATCAGTGAGGAGTAGCTTGGGTCATACACGCCAGGAGCCAGTGAAAACTCCTGGGTGTGCAGCAACCACAGAAAGCAGCGTTTTGCCTACCGGGACCTGGATCAAGACAGACATGCTGAGGCAAGGTTGTGGGAGATGCCAGAGTGAAGTGAGAGCAGTCCATAGAAGAAAGCAGGCAGTACACATTTGCTGCTTGAGCGCGAATGGGCCAGGAATGCCAACAAGAGCTGGTGAGTCAACCCAAACACAATGGGGACCCCGAGGCGTTTTGGTGACTGTGCCAAATACGAACTATAAAAGTGACAAAAGGAGAGAAAGTAAAGAAACCGAATGAGAAACAAGAAAGTATATTGTGAATAATTGCCCTAACAAGATATGATTGTATGAAATACAAATATGTGTGGGATCCAAATTGAATGATGTATCAAGAAGATATACTATACAAAAAAAGGTCTGCACAACTGTCGAAGTAAGAGTAGCACCATGTAAATACAAGAAGTCCCGCCAGGAGAGTAAACCAGGCAATTACAATTGTGTGTGAATACAAGAAGCCCTAGCATTGATATTGATATTGATATTTTATTTCTAAGCCACTCATACACAAGTGTTTCAGAGCGCAACAAGGTAAGGGAGGGGAACAGCGGAGAACAAAAACAGCGATCTTACTAGGCCCAGTGACATTGAGAACGCTCAAGTGCATGGGATCGGGGAGGGGAAAAGTGCATGGAAGGGTGGAGAAGTGGAAAGTGTGAAGCAGATAAATAATAAATAAATAAATAAATAAATAAGGCAACAAACGGTGGTAGTGCAGCCAGCAATTTGCAAGTGCTAGGTTTAAGGCAGCAGACAGGGTAGGTCTAATAAGTGTAGGAAGAAAAAGTGGGGGGCTGTATGGTACAGATACAGACCCCAGTGCAAGGGGTGGCCCGGAGGCAGTGCGGGAGACAGGCAGGGTGAGCAGGTACTTGGGCCCGGAGGACAGAAGGTGGCCAAGTGCACGGTGCCAAGAGAGATCAGATCAGCAGGGGAGAGGGGGAGCGAAGGCAGAAGAAAAGAGGAAGGGCTTGAGGTGCTTCCGGAACTAGAGATGGTTTTCCTCAAATTTTAAAGTGGCCGGGAGGCTGTTTCAGAGGGAGGCCAAAGCTGAAGACAGCGATCTACGCCCAGCTCGTTTCTTTGAAAAACGACTGACCCTGAGGGAGTTAGAGGTAGAGGAGCAAAGAGCTCGAGAGGGGAGGTATTTGCGGAGGGATAGCTGAAGGTATTTTGGACCCAGGCCCCAGAAAGCCTTGTGAACAAAGCAGAGGGTTTTGAATTTAATCATTGCATCCACTGGGAGCCAATGGAGAGATTTCAGATCTGGAGAGATACGATCCCAGGGCTTGAAGCCAAGGACAAGTCTTGCAGTCCTGTTCTGGATTAGTTGCAGAGGGCGGAGAGTAGAGATAGGTAGATTTAGAAAGAGGCTGTTACAATAGTCCAACCTAGAGAGAACCAGAGCTTGGGATACCATGAGCTTCTGGGGGAAGGGGAGGAAAGGCAGAGTACCTCTGAGGAGGTGCAGTAGGAAGTTTGACTTTTTAGAGACCTCAGAGATAGCAGGAGAGTATACCATGCAATGATAAGTATGAATGCAAGCAGTCCTGGCAAGAAAGTATACCAGGCAAACACAAGTGAATGAGAAGTCCTGGCAGGGCAGTATACAAGGCTGTTGCAAGTCATAAGAAGAAATATAGAACTGTGTTTACAAGACAAAGGGAACTGTTTGAAAGAAGTGGTACTACAACGCTAAGCAGCTTTGTAAATAACAGTACTGTTGTAGAACAAGAAAGACACAAAGAACTTTTAGTCAAAGAATCATTTGTTTTGAGGAGAATTCCAGTGGAAGGGTGCCATCCCCTGCAGCCAAGGCTTTTCACCCTTGAATAACCTTTGTGTTGGAGCTGTTTATTCTTCCTTTACAAACTCTGTTGCAATCACCTAAGGATAAAGACATTTCCCTTTCACCTTATAGTTTAGTTTATAGTGTGAGGGTCAGAATATAACTTTTGAGCACAAGGACAGTTTTGATTTTGACATCCTGACACAGACCGATCCTTACTTTTTGGTTTAGGTAAGGAAATTCCTTTTAGAGCAGGGCTAATGAGGCCATTTCCCAACCCTTTTGTTTTCAATAAAAGCCTTTGCCAAAAACATGTCTAACTTGTGTTTGAGTTTCATTCCTGACCCTTCACAGTGCACAGGACGTTTAGCTGCATTGTCCGCTAACATATCAACCTAGAGTGTTGTTTTGAGGCTGAGGCAGTTGCATGGGTCATGCTATGATTTATTACCACCACACCACTTGACCGTTCAGTGATCACTCAGTAGATTACGTTATTGGAAGATGGTGGATGGGAACATGTGCAGTTGGCAGATATTAATCTTTCAAAATGTAAGTTAAGCATTGTTGAAGAACTAATTTGGATAAATAAATATATGGTGCGATGTGTATTTCATTCCAACTGGCTGAAATAAACATGTAAGAGAACCTTTCCTTTAAGGGAACAAATTAAAAACATCACTGGCAAGGAACACTGGCTGTATTTGTGTAGGTGCCATGTGTTCGTGGTCTAATCATTTATCCTTAGGTGCGCATTTCCTTCAAATATTTCCACTGGCTTTGTTAATTAGGTTTGGGGAAGGCATAACCCCTTTCTATTAGGGGATGGTATCAATGTTATCAATGTAGGGCTAGTCTTATATGCAAATGGAATTGTTGCTTACTCCCATTATCCTTTAAATGGGACTGTCAAACATCTGGAATGCATAGAGCTGCCCAGGATATGTCTTAAATTCCGATCAACTAAAATTCAGACCCTGGTGATTATCATCCCTGAATATAACGCCAATGCAACTGAACAATTCTTTAATCTAGGAGATATACTGTGGAAGCAACTTGTTAAAACCACAGAACTTCATTTTGAGACGTTTTAGTGAGTCAATGCCACATTTTGCTGATGGTCCTCTCCGCACATCCTCAAACTATGCAAGTAAAGTTGGCAAAGAAGCTAGTTCAACCAACATTTTTGAGTATATAGTCCAGGCCCATCTACCTATTCTTATTAGAAAATAGACAGCCTAAATAATGCGTTCTTATATAAACAATAAAGACATTTTCGAAGCTTTAAGCACAAATGAAGGGAATCAAGTAAGTTTTGGACTGTAAAATTAGGTGGCGCAAACAAATCATCCTTGATCTCTTTTCAGCTGTTGAACTACCTCTATTTACAAAGCTCTTTTTTTACTATAATAGGGATACCAAATTCAAATATACTGTAACAAAGTTTGTTAAAAAGGTCAGGACTTGGTCTGAAATGTGATACTATGTTGCAGTCCTAACTCCACACTCTTTCATATTTATGGTATAATAAGGGGCTGGCAGGCCTCCTTTTAGATAGTACTGTTAAGAAACAGGATATTTTGGAGGGTGGTGGGTTTGACTTGTTTGAGCAACTTTAGTCACAAAATCATCGACATCTGACAACTTTTTTCATATTCTTCCAAGAACATGACTTTGGGCCTCATTGTAAGTATGCCAGTATTTCTGCCAAATAACAACATGGTAGAGTGGCAGTATTATTCCCCATTGCGGAGTACCAAAAGGCTCTGTTGGGGTATGGAAGGATTTACGCCAGTGATGATTACTCCATTTATTGGTGGTACTGTGGAGAAGAAACCTTGGGCCAATTGTAGGGGATTTTCCTCCACATCACCTCCAAATGTAGAAATGTAGACTGTTGTGGGGCAGAAAACATGGCAGCAAATCTGCTACTGTCCTTTTTATGTCGCACCACCATACTTGGAATGAGGTCCTTTGTTTTTTTTGCAAATCGTGGCTTATATTCCCTTGGAGAACATTCATATAATTTTTAAGAAAATGATGGTGGGAAGAGGGTAATTTCTACTTACTATATTTATTATAACCACTTGATTGGGCATAGGTACGAATCATCGTTAATCAAGTAGAGTACATCCTTCTGATGAGGTTGATATGGTAGCTGTATAAATGAGTCGAAAGTTCTGTTCTATGGAAAAGATTACTACCAAATACAAGGCTAAGTACATTGCATAAAAAGCACAACACCAGAGTTAGATTCATACAGGGTGTTTATTAGGTGGTATTATTTACACACTGGGACAATGAAAATGCCAAAGGTTTTATATATATTTGGGTTCTTATCAGGTCATTCACATTTTCGGGACTCCCACATTTCTTTCTTGATCTTGTGCTTTACTAGCATCTTCATCTCTGTCTTGTTTTGGTAGTTGGACACTCCCCTCTGTCTCTGGTCCAGATTGGCAGGAAGCATTTGAGGTTTTCTAGATGTCACAACAGTGCCAAGGTCCCACAGGGGAACAGCGTCATAGCTAAACAGTGCTTGTTGATATCACTGAATAATTTTAAGTGTCTAATCTCCTCCCTATCTGAGGATGCTAACTCAATGGCCCACTAACCCACTCTGCTCCTTGACATCTTGCCATATGCTCGTACTTGAGTGAACCTTTTCTAGTGACACTGTTTTTACTATCCTGTTTCACCAGAATCTCTTTGCTGCTCCGCCATGTGCTTGTTCCTCCACTCTTCCCATGCTTGCACTTCACAAACTAATGGTTTGTCCTGCCAACCTGTATCAACTTAAAATTCTCAGGGCATGTCACTCTTTCTCCCTCAACCTCCATTTAAAGCCTCTCCTCTCCTCCTTCCTGAATATCACCTCCAGCTACTTATCTCTGCTCTTCCTCTTTCTTCCAAAAATCTTCAACTCCACCACTCCTCTTCCCCCCTCCTCTTTGCTTTTGATGCTCCATCTCATACTTTCCACTCGTCAGTCCTTCCTCTCCCTCACAAACATTTGTCCTCTCCACCTCTACACTAACCCTCCTCCTCTCTTCTAGGTCTTACCCGCTGCCCTCTCTCACTGTCTATTCTCTCCTCCAGCCATCTCCAAATGTGCTTCTTCTCAAAAAATCCATTAAGTTCTGAAATCCCTCCTTAATTAGGGCCTGAACCCCACCTACCAGGACCACTCCAGTCTAATGGGACCAGGGTATTTATTATTGTGTTCTCTGAAACATGATTGATTGGCTTGGTCAAGCGGTCCACCTCACACCATGGGTGGTGACACCTCAGACCCTTGGCCACCCTAATCATACCCAGGAAAGGGGCATCATTATATATTAGTTCTGCCACATCACGGGTGTTATTTGTGCGGGGAGAGAGCTGCAGTTCTAATCCATATATTCTTTCAGTGTCTAGAATTGGGCTGATTCTAAATGCACATTATTGGTCCAACAATACAGATAAAGCCATCTGACTGTAGTGGTCTACTCGATAATAAAGCAAGTCATAAATATCCTTCATATTTTTGAGATTTTATTCCAGCAATCTGAAAAAATCATCAGAAACCCTAAGTGTATAAAACTGTATCTAAACTCTAGCTTGTCCTGTTAAGCAAAACAGAACATTGAAACTTTTTTCCTAACAAAAATTCACATAAACCAACCTAGGAATGGCAGCATATCCCACCAACACATAGACAATGACACAGAAAAAGAAGAAATTGCCAATTGTTTAGTAATATCTCATTTAATCTTAAAAAAATGAATCATATCAATTTCTTCCAAAAGACCTAAAACCCCAACAAGTTTTGATTATAAAAATGAGACGGCCCATCACAGGCAAGATGTTAAGTTGAATTGACAGAATGTAGGAAAGAAAGAAAAAAATGAAAAATCCCATAATTGTGTCCAGCGACCTAATTTTCCCAAAGCACTTCCAGAATGAGGTGCATATGTATTCTGGGGTAATTGAACCAGCCATTCCTAGGCACATCCATCCTGTCCTAGTCCCCTCTCTGTATTGTGGACATGCCAGTCAGAGCATGAGCAAAATATTCGCTATTCTCTAAATGCAACCTCCTGGTGTGGGATGATATACTCCGCCCGAAACCCACTATCACCCAATTTTCAGCAGCTGGAGTTGGAGAATCTTTATAAATTGGTGGCAATACATCTCTGGATATAGATATGTGTATGATAAAAGAGCAAAGGAGAGTTTCCCGCAAATGTATCCATTTGACATAAACATACAACTCAATCAAACTGACTGAAAGCCCATCCCATATATAGGATTAATAAAACAGAACATCCAAATAAAACAGCTCCTAGCTACCCCATGTATTCACTTATTTGTATGTCCCCTTGTAAGTTAATTAATTTATCAATATTGCTCATGTGGTTGTTTCTAGAGAGATGTTGCTCAAGATGGGGGCTTCGTTCCATGGTTCGAATACTGAGGGTTGTTACTGAAGCCATAAATGCTATTTTCTTTACTTCCCCTGTGAGCAATTCCTCACTGTACCATCTGGGTTTGAGCTTACAACCAAGTTGGCTTGGCCACGATTCTGAAGGGTGGCTTCCTCTGTCAGAGATGAACATCTCATTGATGGGCCTGACCCTCTTGCTGAGGGGGCTGGTGAACCTGGTGAGGATTTTGACTCTGAAAACAGGAAGTATCTGGCGTGGCATGGCCTTAGTTGCTTGATGTCATTGGAGGAGCTGTGGACCTGCCTCTCCACCCAGGCTCTTTGGCGCTTGACTTCCTGGGAGACCGATATGCCTCTGCACTGCACCGAGTGGCATTTCATGTGAGGATCGGGGACACTTGGGAGGGAGCATTGCAATTGAGCCAGGCGCTGGGGGTCTGGCTTTCACTTCTGGAGGGACTGCAGCCCTGGGGGTCGCAATTAGAATTGTCTTCCACTTTACATGCATGCCATAAACAAATATCATGCCACTGAGGTCTTAGTCTTAGGTTTGTATTGCACTATTAAAACTGCAGCTTAGTGGTTGGAGTATAAGACTGTAAAATGCATGTCTAAGACTGGGTATTTTTCCTGGATGTAACAGCTTCTTCTTGCACTAATAGTGATGTCAGGGTCATTAGTGTGGTCTAAGCTTTTCTTTCTAATGTAGGTGTGACCCACCTTAAACTTGATTCTACCTTTTTTCGTCTGTACCATATCACAAACTCCATACCTATGCCTCATCCTCTTTCTTCAATGTACACATCTTTCATGTGCATTTAACTTTAGTACCTCTTTATCCTCTCCTCTGCTGCCCAATAAGGGATAGAGGAGTTGTTGGCTGCCTTTGAAAGGGTTATGCTCCCAGTGTAGCATTTCCTTGTGGTTTTTACCTGTCTTACCGGAAAACCCTCCCTTTCATATTCTCTGTGATTTCTACCCTGCAGTAGTTTTTTTATCAAGGAGTGTTTTATTACCTTGCCTTGTCTTTATTAGGCCAACCATCTATGCGTCTCTGCCCGGTCCTATGTTGGGCCATACATTCTCATGAAGGTGACGTGCCTCTTTGTATGCCATGTTCCGTATCCTCTTGCCTCATGTAGTGTTGCTCCCACTGAGACCTGCCATGTTATTGAACTGGTTTCCCAAGCAGCTCTCTTAAATCTTGCAATTGTGCTGCTGCAAAGATCTTTGTTTTCTACAAAGACGGCAGAGAGAATGTGTTTGAATTTCGGCAAGGTTACCTAATTGGCAGGCGCCTCTCTCACGCAAACTAATTTTTTTCAGAGTGCACATTCATGTCCAACCTTTTTTTAAAAAATGTTGTTTTTTGGCTGTTCAGGGATAAGTATATGCTGATACTTTTTAAAAGAACAAATTAAATAGAAATAGGCGTACAAAAAGCCTTCCTGACAAAAAGGGTGCATGTTTGATCAATCATTAATGTCAGCACCTTAAATGGGTGGCTAGAAAGGATCTATGATTAAGACAGGTTTGTTTTTGAACATTCTGGTTCTTTCTTAATAGCATTTTTGTGTACCTGAATGGAGGTTTCCCAGTAACTTATATTTTTATGTATTACTGCATCACCACATTGATAATATTGCACCATGTCCACACCCTTGCCTTCTTCAAGTGTGGTGCTAACCAGCTCCAGCTTTTAGCCTTGCACCCAGGCTTTTAGTGTCCACTTACATTACGCAAGCATCGAAATGTGTGTATTCTACAACAATTTCACATGTGTAGATTGACTTCATCTTCACAATGGTGTTATTACATTACAGTATTCAGTGCTTTGGATTTTTCAGCTGGGGTCTTTTTAGAATGAAAGTGGATCCTTTTAAACCTGAGATGTCTGTGTGCTTATGAGAACACCATTAGACCCATATTCTCCTTCTGATCCCATTTCTGCTGCATTATGCTTACTGTTGTGTGGCCAGGAGAATGCATATACTTTTGTGATCACCAGGAAAATGTTGAACAGTAGATAATGAATGACAATTAATTGGGGCATAATCATTGTAACACATTTTGTTTTTCTTTTCATAGGTTTGCCGAGTTTGTGTTTTCAGAAGAATTCAAGGCTGGCTCTTGCAAACTAGAAACCGTGTACAGTCTTTATGAAGGCCTGTCAGGAACAGTCTGTTTTCTGGTCGACTTACTGCAACCCGATCGGGCAGAGTTTCCTCTTTTCAGCGTCTTCATCTAGCTAACGCTGACCCTGCTCCTGGAAAGGGTCCCAAAGTGATTATACAAGTGCTTTCACCAGTTAGAGGCAAGGGGAAGAAGCTTGCAAGATATTTCCAGCATGGACTAGATTTTGAAATCGTTGTGTATTGTCAGATCAACGATACCACAACTTGCTGTGAATTCTCTAAAGGGAATAAGTGTCAAGGCAACACTACTAATCCTTTCAAGGATCTCTAGACAAAGAACACGTGGCTACAATGTAATGCTCTTAACTGTAGTTATAGTCCTAATACTATATATCAGACAATCCACTTTGGTAAACCTCATAAAGACAAAGCGCTGAAACACTAACCCCTTTTTGATGTATCCTATTATTCTTTCCACGTAGTATATATTATTTTTGTGTTTCTTTTTTTCCAGGTTGTATAAAGTTGGAAAACTCTGTGTCATGCTGTGAATGCCCTGGTTTAGCTGCGTATTTTTTAGTTTGAAGAATAGGGACTGCCATTTCCCAAAGTCACCATACTGCCTTTGAATCTTACACAAAGGATAGGCTCCACTGCCAAGGATGACCCATCAAACAGTGACACTGAAGGGTTTTAAGGCACTGCCAATCTTCTTATCGGCCGCATGTATAAGTACCAGGCAGTCAGGGAAGAAGGGGTGCACACTAGTCAGTCCTGGTGAAGCAGGAAGGATGCCAAACGATTCACCACTGTGCCCCTAATAGAACTAGAGGGCTCTGTTCTTTCCAGATGTCTGGATGCCATCAGAATCATGTCTTCTTCCTACAGTCCAACATGCCCTAGCATCACGCCTATCCACAAACTCCATCTACATCTATCCCCAATGCTTCAACGCAGCAATGCCGCACTGCCATGCTCAGCCCAGAAGGAACTCACTTGCCAAAGGGCCACACTGATCCTGAGGCCCAGGCACACAGATGAACACACCCATGGCCTCAATGTTCCATACAGTTCTATAACTCTATAGGCTGCATGCTGATGGTGACTTTCAGGATCAGGGAACTCTCAATAAAAGTGGTCTCTGAACAAAAAAAAAGAAAGCACCAAGACTGATAAGTAACTGAAAAGCATGAGCTTCATCAATTGCAGACAAATCCAATTCCTCATGGACAGCAATCAGATTCCACAGAAGAGGGAAAAGATCACGCTTAAAAGGGTCAAGATCTGCCCATTTTATAGATCCACAAGGGACGCTGGATGATAGATGGAGTTAATAGGAAATTAAAGTTATTCAATGACTGGTTTAACAGGATGCAATACAACAAAGAACCAATTCGACCATTGAGTGATCTTTACTGGTGAAAGGTGAGCAGGAAGAATTTGTGAGGACAAAACAACCGTCACTCAGATAATATATATGTGAAGGATTTCTAAACCTATCAATATTCTCTGTTAAGAAGTTTAGTTGCATGTAAATTCTCAGCCAGCAAAGTAAGAGTCATTTTCAATTCTTACACAAAGGAATCAGAAGCAGGTAGCTTCTGTTGCATGTTATCCTTTTTAGATTAGTCAGCATAGAGTGCCCCAAATTGTTTTTATATATTGTTTGAGGATAATAACAATTGGAGAGGGACAACTCTGCACCCACACCTCTATAAACTGATTTCCTAATCCTTGAATTGCATTGGATTCCTTTCCCAAAAAATGTATTGTACTTGAAATACCATGAGCGTGGAGCACCAGAACCAGAAACAAATCTCCAAGACATTTATTTCTTCAAAGAAGTAAAATGTGACATTTTCGTAAAAATATCTGATTATTACAGAACATCCTTGTAGGTAAATCCTTCCACAATAAAATCTACAATGATTGTATTGCTCATTTGTGCTGCTACCTCTATAGTTACTAACAATACATGTGTTGATGTGAAGATGCACGCTGTGCATAAATAGGAGAACAGGTCACATATATGCAAACACCACAAACCGAGTTAGTCGCCAAAAGTGATCTCAAACCAGCTCTAAAGTACACATAACACCCAAGTGCCCTCACAGGAGCAGCGGCATGGCAAAAGCTCAAGACTTGGACTGGCCACTCAAAATCATTTACAAGCAAGTCTTACCCAAGAAAAGTGGTTGAAGTGTTACAAAAAGAAGTAGTGGAACTATATTCCCTACTGGCCTGAACCCCCCCTCCCGCCCAAAAACCCCATTGCCACGCCCCATCCCACGCGCAAATCAAATCCCCCCCAAACAAGCATACCTGCTGTTTAAGGGAATGTTCAGTGCAGTCCACTGAATTTTAAGTTTCAACTTCCTCCTAAACTTTTATTTTAAAAACAAAACCTTCCTGTAACTGTTTCTTTTTCAAATAAAAGTATAGGAACAGTAAAACCTAAACAAAAAGTAGAGGAGCACGCTCCCAACCACTTCGACCACTGCCCAAGAATCGCAATCCGTCCTTTACAGTTAATTGAGCAGTGGTGAGCACATATTATAATGCAAAACTGTGGTTCATAGTGATAACATCGAAAACATAAAAGTTCGAAAGTCATAATTTCAAGAGAAAAAAAGTCGAAAAATAAAAAGTCGAATTTCTTTTTTAACACGTTTTTTATTCGAAATGGGGGGTTCCCCCCAAACCCCCCCTTTTTTTTGTTTTTACCTTTTTTTTTATATACTAGAGCCAAAAAATGAACATAAATAAAAAATAGAAAAAATCAACTTTTTATTTTTTGACGTTTTGTTTTCGACATTATTGTCTTTCGACATTTTGTTTTCGATATTTTGACTGACCACCCAAAACTGTGTAGTCTTACCTCAAAGTCTCCTTTGCCTTAGAACAAATAGTGTGTGTGTGCCAAATCAGTAACCTGTTCTGGTGGTAGTATTGTCAGAGCTGGAAAAGCTTCACAGATACATTCTGAGTACTGACTAGATAAATCATATGCCTTAACATTATTGGTACTCAAGATTATAAACTATAATAAAATCATACCAAGCAAGGAAACATACCCAGCGAGCTTGACGACCACACGTCACTGCATGTTTGCATTCCTACCATTGTTCAAATATGAAAAGGAGAAAGTGCTCCCAACAACAGATGTTTCCAATGTGAACAAGCCACTTTCATCATCAATAACTGCACTGTGTATAAACAAATAGCTTTAACACAACATGTGAGTATGTGGGACAAATGCAAATTAGGCTATTCTGCCTGATAATCATTCGCAATGTGTAATGAAACAGTGTCAGCTGCCCTGTAAGAGCATTAGACGAAGTAATAAAAGGTCTCATACTCATACTCTGTCAGTGTGTTGGAAGTGACTGAATGAGACATGCTGTTTTGCTTCTTGCATGTCCTTCTCTGGATTCAGTGCGACTTGACTAGCTGGGTGTGCTAGGTTCTTTCCTCTAGTAGGAAACAGAGGCAGTGGAAGAATGAAACTCAAACATCGCTCCTGAGAAGTCTATTGAAGGCGAGGAGCGGATCACCAAGTGAGCCGCAGTTTGCTGCTGCACCATCTGGCTTTTTTCTTCTCCTTGCTCCGGGCTGCAATTACGTGTAGGAGACAACCTTGGCATAGGTGGCATTTGGGCTTGATACTTAGGCTTGGCTGAGCCGGGCGTGTTGGTTGCCTGGCAGGGCTGTTTCCTTCCTCATCTCCCTCCCCCCTTTCCCTTCCTTAAGAGGTTCCCTGTCGCCCCTTCTAAACGGCGTTGCAGCCCTTTTGATGCCCAGTCTTTTGGATTAAAGTAAGCCGGGTTTATTAACTTCCTTCAGGAGTGTGTGCTGGAATGTGGTAACCTACCGGAGCCATAGCCAGCCACAGCCCGATTTGTATCTCTTTCTTTCTTTTTGTGTTTCGTTTTGTTACTGCAACCGTACCTCATTGGTTATATTTGGAGATAATATAACTCAAGTTATTTGGCGACTCAAGTGTGATTGCAGTCTACAGCAGTCCACTGCAGGACAGAAGTGGACGGAAGCCTTTATTAAGGTAAAGCCATCTACAGGGCGCACATATTATGTAATCGCGTGCTAACATACCATCTAGCTCCGCTGTGAACCTTCGGGAAAATTGATTCGGTGCTCTTGCAGTAACACACAGTGGCCTCTCAACAGCCAAATTAGAGCCACATTGAAGAAGCAATGACTTTTGTTGAAGCAAGATGAGAGAGTGCTGGTCAGATTGAGGCTCTAGGACAGTGTAATTTTGTCCATTCAGAGAGGTCAGCTTCTCCAGTATTGTTCTGACTTGAGTGTCGTGTAGACCGATGAGATCTCCGTCCCCAAGTGACGCACAGGGGAACAAATAGAAACCCGCTGTGCGACCCTTGAGGCCACAGGTGAGAGATGTCTTCCCAGATCCACGGAGCCTCTGGAACACCGATGCTGCTGTCAAGAAGGAATGAGGTTAAGCACCAGGCAATCACAATACAGGCAGGTAAACAAAAGAATCTAAAGTGTCTTACCTATCTGGTGTAAGGGAGACCCAGGTAACCTAGTAGGGAGGTTCGAGGCTCAAAAAGATACAGCGGTCCCTGGAGTGGTAGAACCGCAGGTAAGCGTGGATATGGGTAGGCCACCTGTAAGATAGGGCTTGACTTGGGCGTAGAAGTACAGCAAGATACTCAGGGATGATCCAAAGACAAGTCGATGTGCAGTCCAAAAATCCGGCAACAGGTAAACAGTTCCAAGCAAAGGTACAAAGGGGTGTCCAAGAGAGTCCAAGATAGAGTTCCGTGGTCGAGGTAGCAAGGAGCAAGTAGTAACGCCAAACAGGGTCCGAAGCCAGCTGAGAAGCAATGATCGTCCTGCCTCTCAGTTCTTTATACTGTGTGTCCCTGGGTCATGTGACGTCTCTGGGCCATGTGACGTCCACCAAGATCACGTGAGGAACGCCACACTGTATCACGTGACCGACGTGATGACGTAACGCCGCCCCTTCGGCGATATATCCTCCAAGGCAGTTGCCAATGCAGGAAAGGTTGTAATCGAGCCCGTACACCAAAGAAGGTACGGTGTTTTCGGTTCTGTGGGTTCACCGAATCCCTTGAGCCTCGAAGCTGGGGTGGAGATGTTGGGGGAATGTGAGCAGTGTTCTGATGTGGGGAGGCCTGATGTGCTGAGGATCGCCTAACATAGCCCCTCCCCAACGGCCCACGACCCCGTGGGCAGGATGGATGGTCTAAATGGAAACGGGCTACCAAGCGAGGGGCGTTCAGGTCAGAGGCGGAAACCCATGAACGTTCCTCCGGGCCGTAACCCTTCCAATCCACCAGATACTGGATCCTACCCCTAAACCATCTGGAGCCCAAAATGGCCGACACCTCGAAAACATCAGGAGAGGTCAAGGACACCGGCGCAACAGGGGTACGAAGACGGACAGAGTCGGGACAAGGTTTGAGGAGGGAGACATGAAACACAGGATGGATGCGCCAAGAGCTGGGAAGCACTAGACGGAAAGCCACCGGATTCACAACCTTTGATATCACATAAGGACCGACAAAGCGAGGTAGTAACTTCCGACAACCCACTAGGCGAAGATGACGTGAAGACAACCAGACCCTGGAACCCACCACCAGAGGGGGAGCAGCCCGACGTTTGCCATCCACACGGGCCTTCATAGCAGCCTTTGCTTCAGTGAGATGAACCACTGTACTAGCGTGTAAGGCAGAAAGATCCCTAAGACATGTCGTGGCCGCAGGGTTCGCAGAACCAGAAGCATCAGGGACCGGCAAGACTTTGGGATGTTGGCCATAGAGGGCGTAAAAAGGAGAATAACCAGTGGCTGAATGAGCCGCATTATTATATGCGAACTCCGTAAGCCGTAAAGCGGCCAACCAAGAGGTCTGATGTTGCAATATAAGGCAACGAAGGTATTGTTCCATAGATTGATTCGTCCTTTCGGTCTGTCCATCGGTCTCAGGATGATAGGCCGAAGAATACCTGGTATCAATGCCCAATAGCTTCGTCATATCTCCAAAACCGAGAGGTGAACTGTGACCCTCAATCAGATATAATGACCGAAGGAAGGCCGAATAGCATGAATACATGTTCAAAAAACAATTCCGCTAATACAGGAGCCGAAGGGATACCTTTGCAAGGAACAAAACGGGCCATTTTAGTGAACGTGTCCACCACCACCCAGATGGAGTCAAAGCCCTTCGACTTGGGGAGATCAGTAACGAAATCCATCGGTAACGTATGCCAGGGCCTGGGAGGTACCGGAAGCGGAAGCAACAACCCAATCGGTCGACCTCTTTGATGTTTAGCCTGAGCACATACTGCGCATGATCTAACATAACATTCTACATCGCGCTTCATAGAAGGCCACCAACACCAACGCTTGAGAAGATCTAAAGTGCGCTCTTGTCCGGGGTGAGCGTTAAAGGGGGCGTCATGAGACCACTCAAGGGCCAGATTACGTGTGTCAGGTGTGGGAAGGAACAGGCGTTCATGTACGAACGGTAATCCATCAGAATACACTGGGTCCCATTCTCGCAACTGGTCAGAATGATTGCTAGTCCAGGATCGAACCGAGTCTATCAGTGACAATGAGGGAGTACAGAGACAAATCACATGACTCTTTCCGAGAACAGTGTCGGGGAATGTAGGCAATTGGACCCCCCCCGGGGAACGTGACAAGGCATCCGCCTTCCCATGTGCCGTTCCAGGACGGTGCATAATACGGAAGTCAAAAGAGGAAAAGAAAAGATGCCATCGAACCTGTCTGCTATTAATGCATTTCAGAGAGGCCAAATCCTGTAGATTCCGATGATCGGAGTATACTGTGATGGGATGTTTAGCCCCCAGAAGATGATGACGCCAAACACGGAAAGCGTCCATGACAGCCAAGAGTTCTTTCTCCGTAACGGTATAATGAGACTCAGTACTGGAAAACTTACGGGAGTGGTATGCCACTGGATGTAATTTGCCTGTATTAGGACATGTTTGTGACAGTACCGCCCCGAGGGCAAAGGAAGAGGCATCTGCCTCGACTATGAACGGAAGATCAGGATTGGGATTTTGGAGTACCGGTGTGGTAGTAAAGGCGGTTTTCAAAGTCTCAAAAGCCTCCTGCTGTTCTCTCTGCCACTGATATGGTACCCGAGGACTAGTCAGGGCCGTGAGTGGGGCTACAATCGTAGAAAAGGAAGAAATGAAACGCCTATAAAAGTTGGCGAATCCTAAAAAGGCCTGCAAGGACTTGAGTGTTTGAGGTACTGGCCAATCTAAGACTGCTTTGACCTTAGACTCGTTCATGGATAACGCCCCAGGGGTGATGTGGAAACCCAAAAACTCAACAGAGGTCTTATGGAACTGACATTTCTCAGGTTTGGCAAATAAGGAATGTTTTCTTAAACGGGTTAATACTTCTCGGACGTGTTTTACATGGTCATCAAGATCACGAGAGAAGATCAGGATGTCGTCCAAATACACAACCATGTACACATCCAGAATATCCCTAAAAATGTCATTCATGAATCGTTGGAACGTGGCCGGGGCGTTACATAAGCCAAAGGGCATGACAAGATATTCGTACAAGCCGTAACGAGTACAGAAAGCAGTTTTCCACTCGTCTCCCTCGCGAACGCGTACTAAATTGTATGCGCCGCGTAGATCAAGTTTGGTAAAAATGGAAGCATGTGTTAAATGATCTAAGAGTGGTGTAATTAACGGGATGGGATATCTATCCTTCTTGGTGATCGCGTTAAGACGCCGATAATCCACACAAGGACGTAAATCCCCCTCCTTCTTGGGTACAAAGAAGATAGGACTTGCCGCTGGTGAAGTGGAGGGGCGGATGTGTCCTAAACGCAGGGCGTTCTGTACATATTCTTTTAACACCAGTTCCTCCGAAGGAGACAAAGAGTAGATCCTGCCCGAAGGAACAGTGGAATCATGAAGCAATTCGATTGGGCAGTCATAAGTTCTATGTGGAGGAAGTACCTCAGACGAGCCTCGATCGAAAACTGATTCGAAAGCCCGATATTCTGGCGGAATCCCAGACATCAACCCCCCAACAGTATGGGACTGTATGACTTCTGGATCGTCAACGGTCAGTGTGAGTTGTGCTAAGGCTCCCAAGACCCGAGAGGGTGTGTCAGGGGCTTGATGGACCGGGAGACAATAATTCTGACAAATATCGGACTCAAAGAGTACAGTGCCTGCTTGCCAATTGATCAGTGGATTATGTTCACGTAACCAGGGAATCCCTAGTATGATACCGAATTGAGGTGCGGTGATCAAATCAAAACTTAAGGTTTCTGTGTGTATGTCTTGTATGTTCAACAAGAGGGGTGCAGTTTGATGTCTAACAGGACCAGAAACCAATGCGGAGCCGTCTACGGCTTGGACATGTTCCGGTCGTGTTTTTACCACTAAGGGTAGATTGAGGGAATGGGCCAAATCAATATCTATGTAATTACCAGTGGCACCGGAATCAATAATGATATTGACTGCATGAAGAAGGCCAGTAGAGGGACATAGAGTAGCCTTTACGGAGATGGGTTGAACACGAGCAAAGGCAAGAGGGGTACCCGGAGAAGATGATGGGACACTCGACCTGTTCTCCGGTTCTAAGGTCGAGCCATCCGAAAAACCTGACTCTTCTTGGGACGTCGAGGACACTCTTTCACGAAATGTCCAGTGGTGCCACAATAAAAGCATGCGTTATCTACCCTTCTACGTTCCCTCTCAGATGTTGTAATAGGACCGCGTAACCCTCCCACTTGCATAGGTTCTTCAGTACTGGAAGCGGGAGTACTAACAAGAGTAGGAGAGGAAGAGGCCCCCAATTCAGCTCTACGCTGCGATCGTCGTGCATCTACCTGCAGGACGAGATCAACCAATTTCTGATACTGAGTAGGCATAGAAGGGATCACTGCTAAAGCGTCTTTCATGGTGTTACTCAACCCCCTATAAAAGACCACCGCCCGCTTGTTTTCTGGCCATGATGTTTCCGCAACTAGCTGATTGAACCGGGTGATGTAATCTATCAGAGTCCTTTTGCCCTGAGTCAATTCCAACAACTCCAAATCCCTAGACTGTGCCTTGTGTCGGGTATCGAATACTCGGGACATTTCTAGGACCAACAAATCAAAGTCATAAAGAACTGGGCTATTGTTCTCTAACAGGGGATTAGCCCAAGCGGCAGCTGTTCCAGCTAAATGGGAAAGGGCGAAGGCGGCCTTAGCAGTGGACGTGGGAAAAGCCAAAGGCCTGCATAAGAAATGTAACTTGCACTGGTTAACAAAGGTTCTGAATTTCTTGGGATCGCCTTGGTAGCGTTCAGGAGCAGCCAGGGGGGAAGGAGTTGGGAGGATTATTGGAGTCGGGACTGTAGAAGTAGCCAAGGGAGGGGGTGTAGTGGAGGAGCTGCCATCTCCAAACTCAGGGTCTGCAGGAAGGGAATGCTGAACGCTCTGTATGGTATCCAACCTTTGATGGATCACTGTGTTCGCGGCGGCCATATCTGCCCTTAATATTGTAATTGCCTGAACTAAAGCAGTTATGGGTTCGTCCGTGGATCCCTGCATCGTCTAACACGACTATACGGCTTCTCAGTCTGTTCTGACTTGAGTGTCGTGTAGACCGATGAGACCTCCGTCCCCAAGTGACGCACAGGGGAACAAATAGAAACCCGCTGTGCGACCCTTGAGGCCACAGGTGAGAGATGTCTTCCCAGATCCACGGAGCCTCTGGAACACCGATGCTGCTGTCAAGAAGGAATGAGGTTAAGCACCAGGCAATCACAATACAGGCAGGTAAACAAAAGAATCTAAAGTGTCTTACCTATCTGGTGTAAGGGAGACCCAGGTAACCTAGTAGGGAGGTTCGAGGCTCAAAAAGATACAGCGGTCCCTGGAGTGGTAGAACCGCAGGTAAGCGTGGATATGGGTAGGCCACCTGTAAGATAGGGCTTGACTTGGGCGTAGAAGTACAGCAAGATACTCAGGGATGATCCAAAGACAAGTCGATGTGCAGTCCAAAAATCCGGCAACAGGTAAACAGTTCCAAGCAAAGGTACAAAGGGGTGTCCAAGAGAGTCCAAGATAGAGTTCCGTGGTCGAGGTAGCAAGGAGCAAGTAGTAACGCCAAACAGGGTCCGAAGCCAGCTGAGAAGCAATGATCGTCCTGCCTCTCAGTTCTTTATACTGTGTGTCCCTGGGTCATGTGACGTCTCTGGGCCATGTGACGTCCACCAAGATCACGTGAGGAACGCCACACTATATCACGTGACCGACGTGATGACGTAACGCCGCCCCTTCGGCGATATATCCTCCAAGGCAGTTGCCAATGCAGGAAAGGTTGGAATCGAGCCCGTACACCAAAGAAGGTACAGTGTTTTCGGTTCTGTGGGTTCACCGAATCCCTTGAGCCTCGAAGCTGGGGTGGAGATGTTGGGGGAATGTGAGCAGTGTTCTGATGTGGGGAGGCCTGATGTGCTGAGGATCGCCTAACAAGTATGGGGTCTGGCATGGATTCACATGCTCATGAATATTCCCTGTCGTCAGGCTAGGAATCCTCGGTAACAGAAAAAAGAGTTTCCGTTAAGTTTCTAAACTGTCTTTCTCCTATAAACCAATCACTGAGCTCTGGCTCATACTGCCCCCAGCTAATGAATGCCATCTACCTAAGACCCTCCTCTGGCCGCCATCTTCAGATTTTTACTGCACGCTCAAGTGTTGGGAGTTCTCGTGTTTCGCTCTTTGAGCTTTTTTCTGCATTTTTATGTGGGTGAGATCCAGGCCCTGTCCTGTAAGCCACCGTACTTGACTTTCCACGAGTCAAGGGTGGTTCTGCAGACGCACCCCTCCTTCATGCCCAAGGTGCTGTCAGACTTTCATCTTAACAAGCCCTTGGTGTTACCTGTGTTTTTTCCGATGCCTTTGTCGCCGGCTGAAAGGACTTTGCACTCGTTGGAAGTGGCTAAAGCGCTGACGTTTTATGTGGCCCGCACAAAGAGTTTCCTGAAAATCTCTCAACTTTTTGTGAACTTTGGTCCTGTGAACCATGGGAAGACCCTGTCCAAGGCATCCATTTCCAGGTGGCTCACCTGCTGTATCACTCACTGTCACCAGTTGGCAAACAGACCGCTGCCTGGCCGTCTGAGAGCCCATGCTGCCAGAGCGATCACTGCTAATACAGCGTTCCTGGCCGGTGTGCCCCTGCTGGACATTTGCAGGGCCGCTACGTGCAGGTTGATGCACACCTTCACGAAATTCTACTGCATTGACAGAGATTCCAGGGAATGTTCACTTGAAGGTGAGCCTGGTGAGGAGTTAAGAGATTGCTTCTGTTGAGCCTTGCCACCTCCTGTGGTTGTGCATGTGTGTACTGCTAAGTATTCTTTATTAATGAGCATGTGAACCCATACCAGACTACATGCTGGAGAAGGAACAAGTTACTTTCCTGTAACTGTTGTTCTCCAGCGTGGGTCTGGCATGGATTCACATACAAACCCTCCCGCCTGCCCCTCTGCGGTGTTGCCGGTCACCAATGGGTTAACTTGCTTAGCCCCCGCCGTTGGAGAGGCAGAGTTTATAATGAGGAGTTGGGGAACGAAGGGAGTTCTGGGTAAGGCGCGAGAAGCGCCAGTTACTGTGTGTGAAAGTGAAATAAAGACGTGCTCAGAAATCCCTCCGTGTGCGCGTCCTCCTTTCCTTTTCAGGCAATACTGGCAACGAAGGCTGTCCGTGCGCACAACGGAGTCCTCCTTTGGCAATCCGCCATATCCTCTCTCGGATGTCCGCCAAGTCTCCTCCTACTCCTCCTCCTCCAGTACGAGTAACGGCAATCCACCGTGTGCACGTGGGCGTTTGCTTACACGCCAAACTCCTCTCCTCCTCCGTCGTCCGGCCTGGGGCGGCGTGCCAGACGGCCGCGCGAGCACTGGGAAGAGCGCATTCGGTCAGGCAGTCCGCCAGGTCCGCTCCAGCGACGCCTGCCGGTGATCCCATCCACGCCCTCCTTGTCACCTCCAGCCCTCTTTTCTCCAAGGGCCCATCATGGACATGAGGGTAGCAAACACCGCCATTCAACGGGAGAGGCATCCGGGCCTGTGCATTGAGGACATGATTGTGCAACTAAACAATGCCCGGATGTTCTCCAAGCTCGACCTAATGCAAGGCTACCACCAGCTGGAGCTGCATCCTGACTCCAGGCCCATCACAACGTTCACGACGCACGACAGCCTCTTCAGATACCGGAGACTGAATTTTGGCATCTCGTCCGCCGCAGAGATTTTCCAGAAAGCCATACGCCAGGTCATCAGGCCCATAAGAGGCACGCTGAACTACAGCAACGACATCCTCGTTTTTGGGTCTTCAAAGGAGTCCCACGACAAGGCACTACACGCCACTTGTGCAGCGCTCCAGGAGGTGGGCCTCACACTCAACATCACCAAATGCCGATTCAGCAAGACAAAACTAAAATTCTTTGGACACATCTTCTCCAGTGAAGGGATGATGCCGGATCCCGACAAGGTCGACACAATCACCAACCTCGGCGAACCACAGCAGGTTGCGGATGTTCGCTCCTTCCTCGGCATGGCGGGATACTGTGCGAGGTACATACCCCATTACGCCGCTCTCACTGACCCGTTGAGGAAGCTACTGCAAAAGGACTCAACCTTTGAGTGGACCCCCGCATGCTGCCAGGCTTTCACCAGCATCAAACACGCCCTAACAGAAGCCCACCGCCTTGCCTACTTCAATCCCTCATGGCACACAGAAGTGGTGGTTGACGCGAGCCCAGTTGGCCTTGGCGCCATTTTAGCCCAAACCAGCGGCGAAGACATCAACCCCAGACACGTGGGCATTGTCAACCCCAGAACTGGCCTATTCCCAGGCGGAGAAGGAGAGTTTGGCAGCGGTCTGGGCATGTGAGCATTTTCACAACTTCCTCATTGGGAAACGGTTCACGTTGATCACTGACCACCAGGCTTTGTTGTCGTTGTTCGGGAACCCGCACACCAAGATGCCCCCGAGAATTGAGCGGTGGGGCATCCATCTACAGGAATACGACTATGACATTATACATCGTCCCGGGGGTGACCTCAACCCCGCTGACTATCTGTCGCGGCATCCAGTCGGATCTCCATTGACCCGGAAAGGCGATGCCGCCTATGTGCAGTACGTAGCATCCAACTCGCTATCTCCAGTCCTATCCCTTGAGATGGTCACCACCGCATCAGCTGCTGACCCTACGACAGCCCTCGCTATCAACCTCACGTTGACCAACAAGTGGAAAGACCATCACAGAGCAATGCTGGCACACCCGGGAGCGAGCAGGCAGGAGATCGAGAGACTGGGTAGGGTGCACAAGGAACTGGTTGTCAAAGACAACAACATTCTGCTCAGAGGGTGCAGGATTGTCATCCCTGCCACACTAAGGAGCGAGGTTGTCTGCACGGCCCATGAGGGACACAGAGGGGCCGAAAACACCAAAAAACAGCTGAGGTGCCACGTCTGGTTCCCTTTCTTAGAAGTAGCAGTAGAGGAATGGTTGAAGAACTGCCATGCCTGCCAGTCCTAAGCCCCGGCTGAAAACCCACCACCACTAGAGCACACGCAGATACCCGATCGCCCGTGGGAGCCAGTAGCCATGGACTATTATGGGCCCACGGAAGCGGGTGACTATCTCCTGCTGCTAATAGACGAACATTCCAGATTCCCGATAGTCAAACTGGTTACCACCACAGCGTTTCTCCAAGTAGCAGCGGCACTGGAGGAAGTATTCAGCGAGTGGGGAATCCCCAAACCAGTCAAGTCTGACAATGGACCACCGTTCTGTGGCCACGACTTCGGGGCACTGGCGAAGCATCTGGGCTTCACACACATGAAGATAACCCCCTGCCACCCGCAAGCGAACGGAATGGCGGAATGCTTCATGGCGTCAATTAAAAAGACGATGCAGAGGGCCAGAGTCGAAGCAGTCAATCACCACCAGGCACTGTGTCGACTCCTACGAGACTATAGAAACACACCCCATGAAGCCACGAACAAGACACCTGGCGAGCTAATGCTCCGCTACGAAGTGCGAACCCGCATACCACGCAACCCGTCAAGCGATGAACCGCCGGACATGGACATACTCCAAAGGGATGCAGAAGCCAAAGACAGAGCAAGACAAGACACCGACACTAGCCGCCACGCAGTGACAAAAGATTTCCACATAGGAGATGAAGTTCTCGTCCAACAGCCAACGCCCAGAAAGACAGATCCGCGGTTTGCCCCAAGTCCCAAGAAGGTAACCGCAGTGAAAGGTACAATGGTTACAGCCGAAGATCAAAACAGAGCTGTCACCAGGAACTGACATCAATTAAGGCACTATGTCAGACGAGAGGGAATGGAGCTACCTCAGAGACCGTGTTCCCCAGATCCGCGGGAGCCGTGAGACGACCTGTGGACCCCTCCGGTAGGAGATCCTGGAGGGACAAGCCATGAAGCAGGATCTCAGGGAACGTCAGGGCCAGTTGCCCAAGACGAGAGACCACGGCGAACCATCAAGAGACCTATGAGGCTTATTGAAGAATGTTAAGTTTATGTTTGGACGTATTGTTCGGGGGTGGTGTTGCCGGTCACCAATGGGTTAACTTGTTTAGCCCCCACCTTTGAAGAGGCGGAGTTTATAATGAGGAGTTGGGGAATGAAGGGAGTTCTGGGTAAGGCGCGAGAAGCGCCAGTTACTGTTTGTGAAAGTGAAATAAAGACGTGTTCAGAAATCCCTCCGTGTGCACGTCCTCCTTTCAGGCCTTGTAAGAGGCAACATGCGGCTCTTCTCTTGGTCCTACTACCACTTTATGTGCTACCAAATCTGAAGATGGCTGCCAGAGGAGGGGCTTAGGTAGAAGGCAGTTATTGGCTGAGGGCAGTATGAACCAGAGCTCAGTGATTGGTTTATAGGAGAAAGACAGTTTAGAAACAAAGCTGAAACTGTTTTTTCTGTTACAGAGGATTCCCAGTCTGATGACGGGGAATATTCATAAGTATGTGAATCCATGGGCGTGGCTTGGCAGCCATACGAGAGTGAGCGAGTCACCGAGAGCTCCCGGGTGATCCGCTACACGATCCTTATAAACAGCTGAAAAACGGCAGGAGACCCTGAACAAATCGAAGGGACGGCACACGGACGGTCCAGGGCACGCACGAGCGAAAGCCCGAACAAAATCGGAGGTCGGAAAGACCAGAAACGAGGCGAGACGGAGGCGCAGGGCCACCACACAAAATGGCAGCTGCGGCCCACTGAGGATCCGCCTGCGCTCCGAAGGGCAGAGGAAGCTGAGTACTCAGACGGCTGGGCACAGGGGCGCGAACGGCTGCCCACCTGATACCCACACACCACCCGCGGAAGATCGAGAGAGGCGCCAAGCCCGACCGCCCTCCCTAACAGGGACGTGGAACGAGGCACAAACCGCCACGCAGCGTGAACACAGGCGGAGGGGGAGCAGGCAACCGAGGATAGTGGCAGAGGAGAGCGGAGTGCCGAGACACAGGAAAAAGACAGCGCCTGTGGCCCGGGGCACCGATAGGGCCCCCCAGCACACAGAAGGCCTACCTGAGCGTGCCCACGCAGTGGCAGCCCGGAGGGGGGGGACCCTGGCCCTGTTCCGGCCCTTGACGGCAGAGGGCAAGAGGGCCGCAGCGGCGCAGCAGGCAGCAGCAACCAGCGGAGACGCAACCGCAGCCCCCGGTAAGGACGAGACAGCGGAGGCAGGAGATCGCAACGCCCCTGGCAAGGCTGCAGCTGGACAGAGCGGCCACAAAGACACTTTAGCTGCTGTGCGCCGGGCCCAGGGAGGTGCTGGAGAGCGGCAGGGCCGACGAAGGTCTGGGGACGACAGGGCCACGTTTGGGAAGGGAGAACACTGACTACAAAGTGGAGGCCGCCCAAGGGCACACCGCCCACATCCAAGCACAGACTCACGAGGCCACAAACATCAGCATGCCTGACAAACAGGAAGGCAGCAGAGGGAGGCAAACAAGCATGGAGACATTTGCCCGCAAGAGCGAAGACTCACAACCTGGGACGGCGGCGGCGGCAGACACAGCCACATCATACGCTATGCAAGGGGAGCTCAAACAAGTGGAGGGCAGTATCCTAGAGGCCATAGAGGGGCTAAATGTCTCAATAGAGGGCAAGCTGGATGCATTGATCGTGGACATGGGACTCCTCAGGCAGTACATGAGGAACCTAGCAGAGAGAGTGACAACAGTGGTACAACAGGTGCAGAGCAATACAGCAAACATGACCACCTCTCAGTCACAAATGTCGGATGCACTGGAACAGATTAAAACACTAGAACGCAGGGCCGAAGATGTGGAAGGCCGAGCCAGGCGCAATAATGTGCGCATCATAGGGCTGCTGGAGAGGGCGGAAGGTAGAGATCCCACAGATTACATAGAGAACTTACTGCTCCAGGAAGTAGGTGCAGGGACCCTGTCCCACGGCTTTGTGGTGGAAAGGGCGCAATGAGCACTAACCACGAAACCCCGCCCGGGTGCGCCACCGAGACCCATGATCGCGAAGATCTTGAACTTTAAAGACAGGGAGAAAATCCTGACATTCTCGAGGGAAGGCGGGGGGAGATAACACGCAACGGAGCCAGGATAACCATCTACCGTGACTATACGGCACTTGTGCAAAGACAGCGAGCCCAGTTCTGGCCGACCAAAGAGCGCCTTCGGGCAGCGGGGGTGAAATTCATGTTACTTTACCCGTCCAAGCTCAAAATCCTGCACAACGGGAGGACACAGATCTTTGAGACCACGGCAGACACCGAGGAGTGGATGGACCAGCAGGGGATCCCACAACTAAGAGAGGGGGTCGAGAGGAACCGTGAGGCACCCCGGCGAGGCAGGGAATGAGGGTGCAGACAAAACACTGAGGACACAATGCCGAATTGAGATACAGCAAGACAATTAGCATAAGGAGAACCGAAAGCATAAACTAGTGGATCAACCCGGGAGCTCGAGGCCTCCGGCACTGGACCGCCAAGACCCACAGAGGGGACCCCAAGTAGCGACAAGTTAGCAGTGTCAGTTTTAAGGCACTACGCCACGAGGAGTGCGCCCGTGGATTGAGGGCGGCACCTGGAATGCGGCGGGGCCCGAGCAGGGGGAGCGTCGGTTTATAGTAGTTGTAGTAGTGTGGTTAAGTTTGTTAAGAGAAGGCACGAGAGGAGGCAAACATAATGAACGAGGAGGTCACGGACACGGCAAAGACAACGCAAGGGCGCAAGTGAGGCTGCACTCAAACGCGGGAACTCGGCGCGGAACACCAAAGAGCGGAGGTGGAGAGAAACGGACACTGGTGGCAGGGCGGTCCGCCAGGAAGCGGAAGTAAAGAGGGAAGGCGGACCCGCAAGCTACCAGGGGAATAACTGGGAGAAGATGATTGACGGACCTCCCAGGCCAGCATGCAAGAAAGGGAAAACTAAACAGGCTGATGGGAACGAGTGGGCCCTAGGAAACTGTAAGACACAGGATCCGAGATGAACTAAAAGTGGTGACTTGGAACATCATGGGGCTAAACGCCTACGTGAAGAGACTGAGGGTCTACGCATGGCTAAACAAAGCGAAAGTCCACATCGCAATGCTGCAGGAAACCCACCTGACGGCGGAAAAACAAGCCAAGATGGCCAACAAATGGGGCGGCCAGACATACATCTCCACATACTCTAACTATGCGACAGGGGTAACGACCTGGATTGCCCCGGGCATCCCTTTCCAACTCATCAAGCAGGAGAGAAATGCCGAAGGCAGGGTCCTCATCGTACACGGAATGCTGGAGAACCGGGAAGTGTGTCTGGTGAACACCTACGCCCCAAACCACGATGCAACAGATTTCTTTAAACCACTCACACCCCGGCTGGCCCCGTACAGGAACGCTACGACCATCTGGGCTGGAGATCTGAATTGCACATTGGATCCAAGGCTGGACCGGTCGGACGACAAACACAAAAGGGCCGCACCACCAGCGCGGGTGTTGCAGAAGACACTGGACCAGCTCGAGCTAGAGGACGTCTGGAGGAAGGTATATGGGGGTGAAAGGGGATACACGCACTATAGCGCCCCACACGGGACATTTACCCGCATTGACTATTTATTCATGGGCAAAGAGACACTAGGCGAATTCACTGGGGCACACATTCATGCACGAACCCTATCTGATCACGCCCCACTGGAAGCAACATGGGCACATACATACAGGAAAGCCCCCATACCCACATGGAGACTTAGGGCGGAAGCACTTCTAGAGGGGGATTTCCAAGACCATATCCAAACTTCAATAGACGACTACTTCGAGCACAACATGGGTAGTGTAGACAGTACGGGAACGATATGGGAGGCCTTTAAGGTGGTGATCAGGGGGGAGGCAATTGGGAAAACGGGAGGCCTTAGGAGAGAAACCCTGGCTGAACTGGATGAGATAGAAGGGAAGATAGAGAGGTCGGAAGCACAGGCAGGGCGAGAGGGGGGGAAACGGGCGACCTCACCACTCTGAGACAACAGTGTATGGCGGCCTGGGAGAGATTAGGGCTGTTAGACTATGGGAAGTACATACAAAGGCTGCACGCAGAAGGGGATAAACCTAGTAGACTTCTCGCCTGGCTGACCAAACAGGAGACCAAGCGAGAACCGATAAACGCAATTCGAAACAATCAGGGGGCGATTGAAAGGTCCCAGGAGGGTATAAATACGTTGTTCTCTCAATTCTATGTGAAACTATATACCAGAGTACAGGAAGCAGAAGAGGGAGACCTTGAAGATGCATTTGCAGAAATCAAACTCCCACGACTGTCAGAAGAGCAGGCCCAGATGTTGGACGCCCCCTTACTGTGGAGGAACTGACGGAGGTTATTTCCCAGTTACCGACAGGGAAGTCCCCGGGGCCCGACAGGTTACCTGGGGAATTCTATAAAAGATACAAAGATAGCTTGGCTCCGAGATTGCTAGAGACACTCGAGGAGGCGTACGAGTGCGGACGACTCCCGAGCAGTATGTCAGAATCTGTAATAGTCCCGATACTTAAAGCAGGGAAGCTGCCCTTTGAGTGTGGGTCCTACAGGCCAATTTCTCTGATGAATCAGCATTCCAAGATACTGACAGCGGCATTGGCCAACCGGCGAAAAAGGGTGATACCCACACTGGTACACACAGACCAGACGGGGTATGTACCAGAACGAAACACCACATGGAATCCCCAGAGACTCCATCACGTCATTGACAGGACGAACCAAGAGGAGGGAGAATACACAGTGGCGTCATTAGATGCAATTAAAGCGTTCGATTCAGTGAATTGGGACTGGCTACTGGGGGCGCTTGCCCACTTCGGGATAGGCGGGAGGTCCCTACATTGGATAAAGCTGCTGTACAACGACCCGAGGGCCAGAGTTAAGACGGGTAGGCATGTCTCAGGGGAGTGGAGCATAGGCCGAGGTATGAAACAGGGGTGCCCGCTGTCCCCGATGCTATATATATATATAAGGGCGGAGTACGGAGACACCGGCAAGTGATAGATGGGGAAACACACCAGATTTCAATATATGCAGATGACATGCTGCTTTATGTTCAGGACCCACGAACCCACTTACCAGACCTACTGGAGGCACTGTGAGCGTTTGGCAGGTTATTGGGAATCACCATCAACAAGGGAAAGTCCTCACTGTTCCCCCTGTTGCGCCTGAGGGCGACGACATCAGACCAGCTGCCACATCTGGGCCTGACATGGACCCCAATCACCTTCAGATATCTGGGGGTGGACATATATCACGACACCGCGGAAACACACATGGCCAACACGCAGGCAGCCCTGGACAAAATAGAGAACGCCATGCAGTTCTGGAAAACACTACCGGTGCGGATGGTAGGCTGGGCGGCCCTAATGAAGATGATAGTTTTACCCCGACTCCTATATTATTTCACCAATATCCCTTATAACATCCCCAGATCCTTTTTCAGACGATTACACTCCATGACAAGGACCTTTCTATGGGGAGGAGGGAGGAACAGGGTAGCACTGAGCACATTACAAAGGGGCTACGAATGGGGAGGGATCAAGCTCCTGGAGTTTGAGCGTTACTGCTTGGCCGCACAACTTCAATTCCTGGTCCGATGGCTGGGGGAAGACCCCTCCATTGTTTCGACCATCGCTCCAGCTATACTATTTGAAAGAACTAAAGTGGATAAATGAGACCCAAGCAAAAACCCTTCCCAGTATAGTCCAACTAGGTCGAGCACTATGGAAAAGAGCATGGAAAGCGCAGAACATAAGAGACCCCTGTTCAAGGCACATCCCCCTGGCGGGAATGGTAGATACCCGTATAGCAAGCATGGCAACGTTCAGAGCACAGTGGGAAGACAAAGGAGTGGCCCAAGTAGGTGACCTGTGGCAAGAAGGACATTGGGTAGACTTTCAGACCCTGGCGGAGGAGCAGGACATACACAGTGGCCAATTCATACTGTATAATAGCATGGTCCAAGGAATAAGAAAGAGGTGGGAGCCCCTGCCGGAAGAGGAAGACATGGATGGGCCTCTGGACGCCTGGTACGATGTATCGGAGGGGGGACACACTGTGGCCATACTTTACAAACAATTACTGGGCACCATCAATTCTAGGACACTGAACAGCCGGACAAAATGGGAGGAGGAACTTCAGCGACCCCTCAGGGACGAAGAATGGAACAGAGCCCTTCAATATGCAAAGAAAGTTTCCAGAAATGCAAGGTTCTGACAGCTGCAGTTCTACATAGTGCACAGGGCATATTTAACTCCTAAAAGTATGTCAAACATGGGGGGACAGTCAAATACGGAGTTGCCCACGCTGCCAGGAAGAACAGGCAGATATGGTGCACATGTTTTGGACATGCCCGGGTGTGACAGCCTTCTGGAATACAATTCAGGAAAGAGCGTTGAAGGCAGGAATCCGTATGCGAGCTTGGTCGCAGGCGTCCTATATACTGGGCCTGTTCCCGAGGGGCGACAAGCAGAGGATCCATATAGCTAAGATGATAGACCTGATGACAATACTGGCGAAACGCTGCATTGCAATGGCATGGAAAGCAAGCGCAGGACCATCGATAGAAGGCTGGTGGGCGGACCTACAAAAATGGGCAATAGCAGAAACTACCTTCTGGACCAGAACCTTGCAGAGGGGAGAAGAGAACAGTGGGGCCAGAATACTAGCGTGGAATACCTTGGTACAAGACTTATTTGGGAGCGACGAGGAAAACAGCACAACTGATTCGAGTGAGCCGGGAGGAGAGGAGACTTGACCTGCCCGCACCTGTGCGCAGCATGCAGACAGGAACGGGGACAACACGACGGAGGAGGAGGGAGCCTAGCCGTGACCTGAGCAGATAACGTACATTATGAACTTAAACCCAAAAGTGCCAGAGCAAATGTTGAGAGTTGTTGTTTATTTGTTTTGTGTTTGTTTGTTGTTAAATGAAAATAAAGAAAATTGTTTTAAAAAAAATAAAAAATAAAAAATAAAAAAGTATGTGAATACATGCCAGACCCATACTGGAGAACAACAGTTAGAGGTAAGTAACTTGTTCCTTATCCTATTGGATCTTTAACTTGCAAAACTGTCAGCCTGTTTTGTACAGTTGGTTTTCCTTACTTTTGGGATGCCTGCTGCAAGTATTATATGCACAATCGTGGGAATCAAAGTGCAGGTGTTAAGGCCGACTATTGGTTGGCGAGCCGAGTTACAGTACGGTTACTGATAATTGTTATCTTGCACCATGCCTTGAAAAACTCAACGCAAAGCAACAAAGAATTTAGGAAATAACAAACCATACGTAAACGCACAGGGCAATAAAAGAGCTGGTGACCCCATTCCGCGTCAACCGAATGACTCTCTCCTACAAAATGGGCCTGTGGTGTCCACAGTTCTCGAGGCCAGATGTGGACATTTTACTACTTATTTTAAAGTGAACAACCAGGAGAGTAAGTCCAACAATCCCTTTGAACATGAGTCGAGGGAGATGAAGAAATCAACCGATGCCTCATGTGTTTTACCGCTTGTAAGTGATCTCAATTTTACTCGAGAGGACCTTGATAATGTAGATAATAATTCTTTGCTTGAATTATGTTATTCCATGTGTCAGGTCAACTCGTGTGTTGCACCAGATAAACAAGAAGCTAGTACTAAACATCTAACTGATACTAGCACACAGACTGGTCAAAACACACAACTATTGACCCCAGACTGTCAACAACCCCAATGATGTTTATGTACAATTGCACTGACCACGAGACTCTAATCCATGCTTTGTCTGAAACCCAATGCCAATGATTCCAATATACAGCCTATTGTTAAATCATTATCATGGAGTGATCAAATAAGTGATGACCCAGCATGGGGGGTTCTTAACTTTGCTGTAAAAATATTATTGAAGTTATGTGGCCATATTTATGAATACATATAGAAACACAGTTTACTTTTTGACCAACTATTACCTAATAATCTTCAAGCACAATATAGTGAAAATGACAATGCAAAAAATGTAAATGCTTGTGACTTAGTAAACCACTCACTAGATAATGTTAGTGTTTTTTAAACAAGTTTTTTTTAATTTTATAACTCCATAACATACAGACTTAATAAACATCATCCGATGATGCATCACATTATTCGTCTGTTCAACATTCCCAACTCCCCCGATCCCTCAGCCTATTCCACCTCTTATATCCTCCTGTGATCCGTGTTAATCTGCGTGGACTCCTCACCGAGATCTCATTCCGCTATTTGTGATGGTGCATGTAATTGTGTCTGTGTGTCCTCCTGTGCTGGGGCCGCCAGTTACTGTATCATATGTTTCCAGGCCATCAGATTTATGTTTTGTTCCTCTGGCCTTTTTGGGATGCCTCTGCCACACAGCCGTCTCTGCCAGAGCCCATTTCTGGAGGTCTCTTAAGCATGCGTTTATCGCTGGGCCTTTACGTGCCTTCCACCCTATTGCGATCCTCTGTTTCGCTAGAATGTACCCAAAATCTCTCAATTTGCTAACTTGTCTTGTCTGCTTAGGTCTTGGAAAAATGCCTTGTAGGCACGCCATGGGGGTGCCCAAATCTGCCGATAGGACAATCTTGGTTAATGTCTGGGATACTTCTTCCCAAAATAAGCGTATTTCAGCACAGGCACAAAACATATGTATCAGGTCTGCGTTGACCAGGCCACATTTCTGGCAAGTTTGTATTGTCGCTATGCCTAGATAATGTTAGGAGGTAGTTGACTCACCTCTTAGCTACCCTACCCATAAACAAAGGCGTAAAAGTAATAAATTAAAGAAAAAATTGGACACATATACTAAGAAGAATATTGAAGCAGACATGATAGATGCTGGCCCAAATGAACACATGAACTCAACAATTGAGACGGTGATATCACAGAGCCAATTGACTAAAAAAGCTATAAAAAGAACAACAAGGAGGAAAAAGCTGCGACATCAAGGTGCCGGAATGCTCACAATTTGGCTCTTATGAGAAAATGGGACTAATGATTCGATATTGAATGCAAACAAGATACAAGCTGAGGTAGTAATTGTGAACACAGTGAACACAACCTCTTCTGGTCTTCCGCCACAGACCGAGACCCGTACCCTAGAGAGGGCAGGCCCTGTTTCTAGTCAAAGTTCTAGACAGCCAGTAGCCAATAGACAATGTGAACCTGTGATTACTCTAGATTCGCAAATCTTAACTATTAAATATAAAGACTATTCTGGAACTAGGAACATATTAATAAGCCTAATCTGTTTGCCATTTTTGCAAAAATACCTTGTCTAAGAATTTTGAACTCTAGCGATTTTGATTTTATAGCGCCGGAGCGAGGGGGAGCTGGTGGAATGGCAAGTGTACATTGTGTATCACCCAAAACTGCTGCCCTGATTAGAAACCAGGTTGATTCATTGGAAGTTTTAGGTTTTGAGTTGGACAAACCTTGTGTATTTCCTGCTATCACAGCTTGTTGTGACCACAGTAGCAAAGATAGGTCAATACACCCATTGGCTAATAAGAATAGCACTTAGCCAAATGAGGAATATAATGATAGAAGGGGATGGCTAAGGTTAAGGAAAATGATACCTGGGATTGACCAACCACAGAAGTGATATATTGACATTGCTTGTTGGAATACTCGTGGCCATTCCTACTTTTTTACATAAAACTCATTCCTTTGATGTGTTAGATAAAGTAGTGATATTTTTGCTACAGGAAGCATGGATGATTAATCAGCTGATATTTGATGGCTTTGTTATACACAAGTGGTAGCGAAAAAAGGTAGCAAGGGTCATCCTTTCGGTGGCCTGAAGATTGGAGTAAAGCAAGAAATCTACTCAGTGAAAATTGAACATTCTGGTGTTAAGGATTATGTTCTGGCTATTGAAGTGATGCTGAATGATGGGATTAAAAACCAACGAATGCTCATCAATGTTTATGACGCCCCAGGTAGTGAAATGATTGATAATATTCTTGAATCTATTGATTCAATCACACTTCTTGGCAGGAAGATGTGGTCTCTGAGCTGATTGCTGGGTGGTGATGCTTAAATTTACATACTGTGGATGAGATTGAGACATGGTTATCCAGGTTAAAATGCAAAAATAAAAAATAAAAGTTTAGTGCTGCCGATAAAAAAGAATGCTTGATCATTTAATATTGAAATTCAAAGGGAAAAGCAAAAATTGCATGTATGTATTCGCCATCTGAAAAAGGAAGTTAGGCCAAGCTTCAAACAAAATGCCAAAATTTGCACATTAAAAAATAAATACAGAAATTGGTTAAAATTAAGAAAAAAGTTAAATATTATGACAAATTGGCAAAAATGATAACCTTGAATAAAAAGGATACCAAAAATGGTATGACAAATTTTAAACAGGAAAAGTCATTCTGCTCGGAGCTTAATTGTTAACCCAATTGCTGAGACGTCTGGCTATCATTTATTGAACAAAAAATGAAGAAAGTTGACAACACAGAAGCCCCCTTTTTTAAAAACATATAAAGTGGCAAATGACGTTCGAAATTGGGGATATGATAGCCCACATAACCAAACAGAATAATTCATGAGCTCCATGGCCGAATGGACTTTCTTCAGCAGCCATAAAGGGAAATTGGGAAATATGGGTTATAGTCTTATGTGACCTTTTTGAAAAAATATGTAGGCACAGGTGTATCCCCGGGTCATGGACCAAAGCTATATATATATTCCTGTGTACAAAAGTGGTGATCGGTTATTACCTGAGAATTACCGACTGCTATCTCTCCTTGACACCACAGGAAAGATTTTGGCAGGATTTGTACTAACACATCTACAAGCTTGGGTAACTGACCAAAATATTTTGCATCCACTTCAGACGGGTTTCCATAAGGGATCTAGCACTATACATAATGTGCGCCTGTTAGATGCAGTTGTGGCTAAAGCAAGAACAAAAAGGCAACCAATCAGTGTACATAACTTTTATCGATTTTGTGCAGCTTTTGACCAGGTTAAACACAGTTTGTTATGGAGACAACTTCGGTCTTAGGCTGCCCCAAATGGCTCCTTCAAATAATTGTGGCCCTGCATACTGGAACTACAGCCCAGATACGACCGAGTCACAGTGGGCTCTTATATGGGAATATCCTCATTGATAGAGGTGTCAAACAGGGATGCATGCTTGGCTGTTATTTAACATCCACATAGCTGACCTCCCTTTGAGAATGATGACATGCGCCAATGTCCCCCAAAAATTGGCAATTGCATCATTTCAGGTATGTGGACGGGTGTTATGTGACCAGATATTTATGGGGATGAAAGCCATGCTGTCTGAGCTTGTAAATTATGCTGAGGAAAATGGGCTCATGATTAACCTTAAGAAAACGAAAACTATGCCAGTCAGTGCTTGTCATGTTAAAAAGCAGTCCCTGATTACTGCACTGGGACATGTAGAATATACCCAGCAGTACAAGTATCTGGGAGAAGAGATTTTGGTGTCTAGTGGCTATCAGGAGCTGATTAGTATAGAGACACAAAAAGCGAAACTCATCTTCCTAATGGTGCAAAGGTTTGTTTACCTACATGCAGGTTTTTGGTTAGGGGGTATTCTCAACCTATATAAACAATGGTTTTGTCCAGTAGTCCTATTCGATTTGGAGGCCTTAGAGTTGCATGATTTGGATTGGCTAAAGGTACTTAAGGGGTATTTTTGGCGATTTGTGCTGCGCTTGCCACCATCAACATCTATTGAATATATTTGCCTAGAATTAGGTCTACTATCGCTGCGTACAATGGCGATAAAACGAAGAGGGGAGCTATTTTTGAAAACTAAAACATCTCCCATATGCTCCCTTTTGAGAAAGTTAGGAGCAAACTATTGTTTAATACATGGAACTAGAAAAGA
Organism: Ambystoma mexicanum; assembly: GCF_040938575.1. Taxonomy (NCBI): domain Eukaryota; kingdom Metazoa; phylum Chordata; class Amphibia; order Caudata; family Ambystomatidae; genus Ambystoma; species Ambystoma mexicanum. Next base: position 154,173,561 of record NC_090941.1, on the reverse strand, counting down.
TTGTGGCTTCTTTAGATTGGTAAAGAAGCTGTTTCATAACCTTGTTTGGGTCCCTAATTTCCAGCGGTGCTCCAATTTTAAAACGTTAAAAGACGCGTTTTCACAGCAGATGAGCAAGTAGGATTGGGTCTCAAACTACGAGCATTTATGCGGAAGTTGAAGAATTACAGTCAAGCCGTTCTTGTAAGTCATAACTATATGAAGCCCCATCGTTATCTTTTCCGATGCCCAGACCCTGAGGTACGTCGATTCAGATTTTTATTGCGCACAAATCAACTCCCGGTGAGAATGATCCGGGATGGTCAATGGAGAATTCAAAGAGACTGTATATATTGTAGAATCTGTAAGATACTGGTGTGGATGGAAACAGCCAGACACGTGTTAACCGAATGTGCTAAAATGGGCCACATATACATGATCGTCCTGGGTAATTTTACGCATGACTACAACTCTAAAAAAACAGTAGCGTTTTGGACATACTGTTTGAATGCGGAATGTGAAGAGATTCATATTGCCATATATAAAGTCTGGTGTATAGTAGAGAGTCAACTGAGCGAAACTCATTGAAGGTCCTTTTGACCATGCGGGTACGACACAGTTTTCAGGTAGCAAAAGGAAGTGTTCTATTTTTAAACCTGTTATGTTTTTATGAGGTTAGACAGCTTTTAAATATTAAGCAAGGAATAATTGAACTGAAATCGAACCAGTGATGTTAGTTTTATAAATATGCACCTGTACATCAATTGTCACGTGGCGTTTTTGAGATCTTAATAGTTTAGCATGACATTTTAATAACACTGTATTTTTGTATGTGTTTTAGGATTGTATTGTGATGATTATATGTTGATTGCTTGATTGAATGAACAGTTTTTTTCATGAAAGTGTGAATTTATTGTTTTGTAAAAGTTATATTGAACTAAATACAAATAAATGATGATAATAATAAAAGGTCACTGGGTATTTGTATAGGCCTTTGTAAGCGCAAGTGCCTGGAAGTCTTCTTCAGCTTGTTCAACCTAGTTAAGCCACTGAGCTAGGTTTTCTTTCTTCAAAAGACAAGTCATCTCAGAAGCTTATTGTGAGTAGTTCAGAATAGAAACTCTATAAAGATTTGGGAGCCAAACCAACACCTAGGGGCTCATTACAAATGTGCCAGTCTGGTAATAAAGAGCTGGTATCACAATATTCCGGCACTATTAACGGGCCGGTGTATCCAGACACATTTAGCCGGAAAAACCTGCACCAGTAACACTGTACACTGTACACCGGTAACACAGGCAATGGAAGCAGCAGCCACTTCCCTGGCACCTGCCTGTAACACCGGCAATATGGAAACACAGGCACATTACGAGCATGAACTTGCCGGCAATACAGGCAGAAAAATGCCTGTACTACTGGCAAATCCACCACAACACTTCTGCACTGCGGAACAGCTGGTAAATGGGCCCATGTGGGGGAAATAGGTCCGCAGGTGCACCCAATCCACCCATGTGCACCCAATACACACAGGAACAGTGCTAAAGAGCCACTCGCATCCCAAGAACACTCCCAAACACACACATGCTGCCACTCATTGTCGTAGCTATGGACATGGAGGCGCTGCACGCTGGAGTACAGCTGATTGAGCTGAGCTGCATCAGTGGCTACAGGAGGACAGGGAACGGAGGAGGCGGAGGAACTTGATGATGATGCCTGGGATGCAAGTGGTGAGGCAGAGACGTGCTGTGGTTCACCGCACAAAGGCTACACCTTGGGCCCTGACAAATGGCCACCTTGTACGCCTAAACAGGGAGACAATACGTAAACTCGTTAACCTTATCCAGGATGACATTGGGAGCAGGATTAGCATCAGGACAGCCATATCACTGCTGTTGCAGCTGGTGTCTGTCCTGCACTTCCTCGCCACATGCACGTTCCAGTACTCTGTGAGCCAGCTGCATGGCTTATCGCAGCCTGTATTCTCCAAAGTGCTGGTGCAGTTACCGGTGGCCCTCCTGCGCCGTGTGGGCCAGCACATCGCCCTCCCAACAACCCAGGCACAGGTAAATGTTACCAAAGCATGCTTCCATGCAATTATAGGCATGTGCAATTTGTTGGCATCATTGGACTGCACACATGTAGAGCTGGTGCCCCCCCCCACGCCTCACAGGAGGTGAGGAGTTGTACAGGAACCCAGCAGCAGTACTGTTCACTCAATTTCCAGGTGCCTGTGATGCCAACTTGACCATCATGCACTGCTGTGCCTGCTTCCCAGGATCCTCCCACGACTCCCTGGTCTAGTGTAACAGCACTCTACGGCATGCATGGCGAGTTACGGAGGGCAAAGGAGCTGGGTGTTGGGTGAGTACATGTACAACTACCCACATATTGCTGCATGGGTCACAGGCTAAGGCACTTGGTGATGGCATACATGCATGTCCAACAATAACCCTGCATATTCAGGACCAACTAGCGCATGCCCAGTTGACTTCCCACAACTAACCGCAGTATCACAAGACTGGAGTAGTATCATTAAATTACCAATTCATTCCTACCCATAAGGACATAAACATGCAATGCACTACGGGTACCAGAATGTAACACTGGCACTCCACTGAATCAAGTGTACCAGTACACTGTCCCACCTAGGCCCATGAAACACATGTCCTGAAGAGACATGGTGCATGCATGCACACACTGACTGCATAGAATCCGCAGTCACAAGCAACACCACTGTCATGCACCATCACTCACACATGTCAATGTCATTGTCAATGGGAACATCAGTGGTTCTCATATAGCGCACTGTTTCCACTTGGCGTAGATTCTTGGCACTCAGGTAGTTTATGCAATGTGAGCAGGTTGGGGGTTAAAAGTCAGTGGGATTGGAAGGCAGAGAGCCATGATGTCCATGCTGTGCCATTGCCAGCTTCAGTGTGGCCAAACCAGTAATTGGTTTCCCGGCCCTTCTGTGTTTGCGAGCTGTCTCGTGGCGTTGAAGCATGTCAAATAATGTTAAGTCCACTTTGTGGGTGCTATGACGTGTGTGCAGTTACTGGTGTGGTACGGGCATGGCGATGTCCACACCAGACTATGAGTATACATATGCAGACTGGTGAGTCCTCACTAGGGCCAGTCAGTGACAAGTCATGTACTACCCCCAGCAATCCCTCCCGGGGAGTAGAACAAAGCACAGAATGGATGCCACACAGAGGCTGTTCCAGGGTGAAGCAGGCTGCATGAGGCACGGCCATACCACAGTTCCAAATGCATGATTTGACAACAGACGGGCTAAGTGAAAGACACTGTCCTGCTACATGTATGACATGGCTCACCTTGTGTTCTCCCCCCTTGCAGGCGATTCTGTATATCCACTGCTTCTCTGGCTGATGACCCCTCTGAGAGATCCCCAGACCCAAGAGGAGATGGCCTACAATCGTGCACATGTGCGAACCAGGACAACCATTGAGCAGACCTTTGGGCTATTGAAGGCACGTTTCCGATGCGGTCTGGGGGTGCACTCATGTATAGGATAGAGAAGATGGGGCAGACAGTCTTGGCCTGTGCATTGTTGCATAATATCTGCATCAGATGCAACATACCTCTGCCCCTAGATCTGGATATGCAACTGCCAGAAGGTGAAGATGATGGTGGCGAGGCAGCACCAGCCAGGCACAGGCATGTGCACATAGATGCCAGGGATGGGCGTATTGCCCGTCAAGAACTCATTAACAACTTCTTCTGACTCCCCCTCCACAATGCACTAACCATGCCCCTTAATGCATCTGGTGCACACACTCAATAAATTCTGACACATGAATAAGGATTGCCCACTCATTGTTGCAAGTGTTAAACAGGATCTATTGATACAAATGTACTACTAACATCCTGTGCCCCCCGCTCCACACACAACCCCCTTCCCACCCACCCCTCCCAAAACCCCCTCCCCCTCCACACACACCACCTACCCCTCCTCACACACACCCAAAAACAAAGTCATGTCTGCAGGGCACCAGTGTTATTTACTGTGCTGCTTGGTGTCACGGCCCTTGGCATGGGCAGGTGAGCCCATAAACCGCTGGGAGCTACGCCTTGGCCTGCCCTGGTGAGAGCTTGCCTGGGTGGTTGCACTGGATGGGAAGTCAGATCCCTGGGCACCCATGCGATTCAGGGTGGCCTGCAGGGTGTTTGTTAGGGACTCTGCAAGTGCAGACACCCCCTTGTTGCCTTTCCGGACCCTCTGTGCCAGTACCACAAGGGCAGAGATGGTGCAGCCCAGGGCACATGCACACTGCTGGCTGCTGGCCTGCAGGCACTCCTGTATCAGTCGGGATTATGCAAGTTGCTCCTGGACCATGTCCGCCATCTCGGTGTGCCTCACCTCCATCCCACAAATGCAGCCATCCATTTTGCTTATGTTGGGTATAGCTGGTGGAGGGGCTGTGCAAGTTTGAGGGGGTGAAGGTAGGCCTGTGGTAAGGGGTGTGATCCTGTGAGTCAATCTGTGAAATTGCCTTCATCCACCGCCTCATCATCATCGGAGGAGGTGCCGGGATAGGCAGGTGCCTGGTGTGGAATAGGCACGTAGATTGGTCATGTTGGCTGGGTTGCAGGCTGTGGTGGTGCAGCTGGCTGTGTGGCTGGGGCAGCAGGCTGTGGTGGTGCAGCTGGCGTTGGCAAGGATGTGGTTGGGGGTGGTGGTGCAGCTGTCCTGTGTGAGCTTGCTCGGGCTGTGGACGGTCCAGCACTGTCGCTGTCAGAGGATGTACCTGTTAGGGTTAATGAGCATGCAGTTAGTCTCCTGTGTCACATCAAGGGACTTGCATTACACAGGTACAACACTGTGTGTGCCCTGGCCTAGACATGATGTCTGGTAGTCAGACTTGCTCTTCTGGGTGCAATGCTATGTGTGTGGTGAGAGTACACATTGGTTGTTGTCCTGTCACAGGGGCTTCTAGTTGTGTGTAGATTGTGGATGTGCCCATTGTCATGTTCTCCCTTTGCGCACATGGCCAGTTCTCATGTGCCCATGTGTGTGTCAATGCATTTTGTGTGCAATGCTTGTGCATGGTGAACGTGACCCCTGCCGTGTGTGTGTGATTGTGCCATTTTGCTGTGGTCTTCGAGTGTTGTACCCATTTACTTGGACATGTCTCCATAATGTGGTAGGTGAATTTCCAAATCTGTATCATGATTGGCATTTAATTGTGGCTTGTTGCATTCGCCACCGTCTCCTTGGGTCACCGCTCTGGCCTCTGCAGACCCTACTCTCGCAATCTCCTCCATATGCATGACCGAGCTGCAGGTCTCTTCCCACAGCATGTGTTTGAGGGGTGAGTCCGTCCCACCTCCAGTGGCCAGGGATTGCCTCTGACGTGCTGCCAAGATGTTTCGGACACGTGGGCACAGATCATCCCACCTCTTGTGGCAGTTTCTGGGTGTGCGGGGTACCAGACCCACTGCTTGACCTTCTGGGCAACCTCCTCCCATATGGCTGTCTTGCGCCTCTGGCTTGTTCACCTGTTATCACTCCCAAACATGGCATCAGCTTTGGCCACTATGTTGTCTGTCACCGCTGTTCATTCTGGCTCGGTAAATCAAGGCTTGCGTTGCTGGACCTCTGGCAGGTGTGACTTGGAGCTTCCTGACATGTTGCTGGTATTTGCGCGAGTGGATGGCAACAAGAAGTGCTGATTTAAATGGATTGAGCTTTTCAAAATGGCCACCGGTAAACTTCCAGTGCTCTGTTTACGGTATCGGTTGCAATGATGCTGATGTTTCTGTCAGGAGTCATGCCAGAAAAGCTGTTACTGTCATATTTGGCCACGAAAACACTGTTGTTTTTATGTTTTGACAGTGATTCCGTCATGCCAATCGTAACGTTTCCGGCTACGGGGGAGGCGCACGCCAACGGAGTTGGAATTGGCCAGTGATTCTACCTTTCTGGGTGCCGGAAACAGTCGGCATGACAGAATCACCAGCTTCATTCCGGCAGACTCTTAACAAACACTGGAAATGATCCATCCATTGCTGCCATCACCTCTGTTAGACCCATTGACAGACTCACAAAAGAAAGTAGCACCCACATTCAAACCCCTTCAACCTACACAAGTGTTCAATTGTAATATATTTTTAGACAATAGATATAAAGCCTCATTACAATTTTGCCGGTATTTTGGTGGTAAATCTGCTGAAATACTGCCAAATGGAATTACCATTACCATCACTTTCGAATTACCGCTGGATTACACGTGGTGGAATGGTGGTGTTAGTCACCATATATGGGGTCCATAGGACCACATGGGGATTTTGGCAAAATTACCCCCAGCTATAATTCCGCCATCAGTAATTCCACCAAATTTGCCGATTTGGCACAGTAAGGCAGTGGAATTGCTGCCAACATATTTCTGGCGGGTTCTGGTCTGCCTCACCACCAAAGTTGTAGTACGGCGTTGTGGTAATTCAGCGGTTACCAATGCATTATTGCCTTTTTTTCCTGCACCAACATATTTGTAATGAAGCTAATAGTCTTGCCTTAGCTAGCAACTTAGAAGGAAACACAAGTCATACATTCTTCTGCAAATATTCTCTCAACATGTCTTTCTCTTTCTTAGACAAGTTGCACTTTCCTCCACTCATAATTACAGGACATAGCTCAATATCTTTTGCACAATTATACTTCCAAGTTGAAGGCAAAGCAAGATACGACAGGCTTCTGAAGCACATTCAAATTCTGGGATTGCGCTATTAAGGCATTAGTCATTACCAAATGTCCCAAAAAAAGCTTAACCCAGTAACCTTATGCTTTTCTATCTCTTTGGTTTGATGGTGATCCTCTGTCACACACCTTAATTGATCCATAATTACTGAGTGGTCTTGTGAAAATAAGCAGTATGCTTTTGCAACTGCAGAAACACAAACATCAAAGGAGAGGTGGGTGAAACTACAAAAAGCTCCTATTACCAAGCTAAACCTCTTTGTTTGAGTATCCATAGTTTGGGAGGCCAAAATTGCTTTAACTGCAACATTACATAACAGGTGTAACAGGTTCATCCCCAGAGGGGTCACATGGCGCTATTGACAGATAACAGATGTTTATTGTTATCCAAATGAATGGTGCACATTTTATCGACCTCGGAAGGGTGAAGGGCTGAGTGGACATCGTGAGGAATTCGACCATCTGCACGGTGGGTGTGCACTGGCCTGAGCTTTTCTGAATTTTTTAAATGAAATTGAATGATGATAGATCAACCTCTGGAAAATGTGTGGGGCTAATTCGTAGACCTGTTCCTATGCTCATCGCATGATATATACGCATAGACATGTGCACTCTGGGTGGATTCCAGCCTACAGGCGCAGTCCCCCTGTCATAGTTAGTTGGGATATGACAGGAGGAGTACACAATGCATCTCCAGGAGGGGGGAGCACCAAACCTTCCCCCTGTAATGGCCAGCTTGATTAACTAACAAAGGCTCCATGGATCCACCCGATCCTTTTGTTGGGCCCTGCAGCTACTGGCAGCAATTTGCATACCATTCATAAGGTAATTCAAACAGGCCCACATGGGGCTTGGCTACAGAGGCCAACAAAGGACAAAGGAAACCCGAATAACCTTTCATATGCTCTGTGTCAAACTGAAGCACCCTCCCTCGGAGTATCAATTGACAGTGATCTGTCATGTCTGGGACTGCATGTTTACAGTAGTGGGACCCCATTCATAAGGTACGAGAATGTGGTTTGCAGCAGCCAGGGAGCTTGGTCTCGCTGCAGCTTCAAGGGAGACCTGCCACTTTAATCAGGAACCACAGAGTGCCCCATTAACCATCAAGATCCTTTGTTCCACAACAGGCAAGAAGATGTTCTCAACCCTTTACCTTTTCTGTTGCAAAGGACTCTGGTGCGTACAGATCTCCAGAAGCGTCCCTAGCAATTAAGATGGGCTTGAGAACTAACTGCACCCTCCCATGAAATATACTCAGAAGATAGGCCCGCGTCTCTAGGGTTATCTGCGTCGCAGAGACCTCCTGCTCCAGCTCCATGATCTCCTCCCAATACTTCTCTCATTTTTGAGTGGGGGGGTGACCAGATGCGCATATACAAGCAGTCTCCTCGGCAAACCAGTAGCAGCATAATCCTGACCCCACTTTTGAAAAATGTTTGGTCGTGTCCTGGGTGCGGTACAGACTGGACAAGATTTTGAAGCCTTGCTCTGTATAATAGGAGCTCTTAGACCTTTTCCTTGTTCTCTGCCATATGTCCTCCAATGTCTTACCAGAGAGGTCTTTCCCAGAACTGCATGCCAAGCTTCTATGTATTGTGGGGTGGGTTGTCGGTTACTATTGTTAGGTTCTTTAAGACAAAGCCCTTTCATGTAGGGGAGATAACATATCTTTCGAATGCAGTAAGCAGGTAACTAGCAGCCTCCTTAGTTGGCCTAAAAAGGGGCCCAATGCCTCAATTGATAACTTCTGATCTATTCATTTTCGGTGATCCCAAATGTTTCCTTGCACGCTTCAAAGGATCTGATGTTTATCCTTTGGCACCAATGCGAATGGAATTGACATCCTCCCTCTCCTCATGCTTTGAATTCCATTGAACCATTCGCCAGAGAGAAATAAGGGTTAAAGTGTATGGTTTTAAGTGGGCCTGGGAATAATGTTAATGTTAAAGGATATTTGTACCGCGTACTATAACCACTAGAGTGGTCCCCTGGCGCTCTGGAGGATCTGAAAAGGAAAAGGGGATGGGGAGTGAAGTTAGTGGGAATGAGCGGGATAAGTGCAAGAGAGCAGTGATGTGCTGTTGGCAGCTTCAATTCGGTTTACACCGTTTGCTGAGCTTGGGGTTGCTTTACCAGTCGATAGCCAGCATGTGCTGTTGTGTGAAGCAATGTGTGGTTTGTTTTGTTGTTGAGGTGTAGTGAAGTCGTGCGGTTTGTTGTGCTTTAGGGTTGTGGTTGTGTTTGTTTAGAGTTTGAGGGGTGTTTGCAGAGGGGTGAGATTGTTAGTGCATTGGTTATTGGTCTCGCTATCAAAAGGTGGTGTGCTAAATGTCCATATTCTTTCTAGGTGTGGCTCGTGAATATCTCTGCATTTCTATCTACATCCCGCACTGGCTAATGTTCACAATCTTGTCTACGCATGCATATATTCACTATTATATCCAGATGTGGCACTGAGGTACCTTAAAAAATCTTTCTGGATGTGAATCAAGCTAGCATTCTCAATTCTAACTAAGTGGCATTGATAATATTCCCGGTGCAGTCTAGATGTGGCAAAGGTTAATATTCGCTATTCTATCTAGATGTGGCACTGGCCGACTTTCATAATCCTGTCTAGATGTGACGCATGTATATGTTCACAATTCTATCTGAGCGTGGCACTTACTAACATTCACAATTACATCTAAGTGTGGCACTTGCTAACCTTCACAATCCTATCTAGATGTGACGCATGCTAATGTTCATAATTCTAACTAAAAATGGTACTTGCTATCATTCACAATTCTGTCTGGGTCTGGGGCAGGCTAATGTTCACGATTCTATCCAAATGCGGTACTTCATATCATTTTGCAATTCTGTCTGGTTCAGGCGCAGGCCAACGTTCACAATTCTATCTAAATGTGGCACCTGCCAAACATTCACAATTCTATCCAAGCATGGCACTTGCTAATGATCATGGCATGGGTAGGTTGTTGGATAGTGTTGGGCATGTATGATCATTTCTGTACTCATGGGGTTGTTGTTTGTGTTCTGTTCCACCTAGCGTCGTCTCTCTTGTTGTTATAAGAGTTTCCCTTAGTCCGTTCTGAGTGTTGTCTGTGCCATCATATATTCTGTCAATCTGTTCTTTGTGTTTCCTGTTTGATTGTTTAGTTGTTTGAATTTGGTTCCAAGATGTTGAAGAGCCAGGTTTTTAGGAGTTTTCTAAATTTTAGGTGGTCTTTGATGTTTCTTATTTCTTTCGGGATGTTGTTCCAGGTTTTTGCAGCCAGGTGCGAGAAAGAGGAGCCCCCTAGTTTTTTCTTGACAAATGGTTTTGGTTCCAGGCGGATTTCATTGCTTGATCTGTGAAGTCTCGTTGGCTTGTAGATTGTTATTTTCTTTTGTAGGAATTCAGCTCCCTGTCCACTGATTTCCCTGTGTGTTATGCACATTGTTTTGAACGTGATACAATGTTTGATTGGGAGTCACTGTAGTATTTTTAGCACTGGAGTGATCTGGTCTCTTCTGGATAGTTTGAGGAGGAGTCTGGCTGCTGCATTTTGGATGCGTTGCAGTTTCTTCAGGAGGTATTCTGGCAACCCCGAGGTAGAGGCTGTTTGCGTAGTCGATTCTTGACATGATGAGGCCTACGATTGTCAAGTGTTTTGTGGGTGAAGGAGAGGAAAGGTAGGATTCTTGTTGTGTGAAGGAGGAAGAACCATTTCTTAATTATTGCATTTACTTGTGGTTCTAAGGTTAGGGAGTTGTCTCAGATTTTTTACTACCTTAGATGGTGTCGGCGCGGTTCCCATTTCTGTCGGCCAGGGAATGTAGGTCTTGTTCTCTTGGTTTTTGGATATAATCATGATTTATGACTTTCCTGGGTTGATTTTCAAGTTGGTGGCGTTCATCCAGTCAAATACTTCTTTTAGACATTCTATTAGGGTTGAGTGATCGGCTTGAGTATCTTCGATTTTGTAGATGATTTGAGGGTTGTCTGCTTAGTTGTAGAATGTAATTTTGTATTTTTTGAAGATCCTGATTACTGGAGTCTGGTAGATGTTGAAATATAGTGGTGATAGTGAGGATCCTTGTGTTACTCCACAGTCGTTAACTCGTGAAGTAGATTTGAAGGGTTTTATCCATACGGTTTCTGTTCTGTCTGCTAGGAATGATTTAGGCCATAATAGTGCCATGTCCGTTATACCTATATCTTCCAATCTTTTGGTTAGGGTGTCATGGCTTACTGTGTCGAAGGCTGCGGAGATGTCGAGCAATATCAGAGCTGAGGTTGTGTTGGGGTACGCGATTGTTTTTAGGTCGTCCCAGATGGATAGTAGTGTCGATTCTGTTCCTCCTGCGGGTCTGAAGCCGACTTGTGCTTGTCTAGCAGGTGGTGTTTTTCTACATGTTCCTGGGTTAATTTGTATACGTAAGTTTCCAGGAGTTTTGCTGTGTAGGGAATGTTTGAAATCGGTCTGTAGTTGGAGAGGTCTTCCACGTCGCCACTTGTGTTTTTTAAAAGCATCTTAATATATGCTGATTTGAAGGATCGTGGTACAGTTCCTGTTGTGAGTGACAGATTTAAGAGGATTCTGTAGTATTCTGATGGCATTCCTTGTGTGAGGATTGATTTGTAGATGTCACGGGGGCAAGGATCCATGGGTGATCCCGCTTTCTTGCTGTGTTTTACTAGCTTGACGAATGCCTCTGCTGATATTTCAGAGAAGTTTTGGAGTTTGTGCTGTGGCTCCTCGTCAGGTCCGGTTAGTTGAGTGTTAGGGTTGGTTGGTCTGTTTTGTAAGATTTGTTGAATGTCGTTGATTTTGTTCTTGAAATGGTCTGCCAAGTTGTTGCATAGTTTCTCTGAGGGGGTTAGAGTGCTGTCGCAACCAGGTGGGTTTCTCATTTCTTTTGTGATGTTGAACATTTCTTTTTGTGTGTTGGTGGCATTGGTGATTCTGTCATCATAATGCCTTCCCTTAGCCTTTTGAATTTCCTTCTTGTATGATCGGATTTGTTTCTGGAGCTGGGTTTCATTATCTTGGTTGTATTCCTTACTACATTCCAATTCCAGCTTCTTGTTTTTTTCATGGTGCTCAGTAGTGGGGTGAACCATTTTCCCATTGCTCTTTTTCTTGAGGGGGTAAATGGTTTTTCTGGGGTGATGTTTTCGATTGTATCAGCAATCCATTTGTCGAGTGGCTCCACTTTCTCGTCTAGGTCACCTTCTACAGTTCTGCAGCTGAAGGTTTGGTCATCTCCAGTTGTTCCATTCGGTTTCTTGCTTTGATGGTGTTCCAGTTTCTTTTTGTGGTGGTTGTGAGCTTGAGGGGCTGGATGCTGACTTGAGTTGATAGTGTAATACTATCCTTAGTGTAAAGTTAACTGTACACATGGTGCTTCACGTGTTGAGGTCCCTGAGATAGTTGTGTTCCGCCATCGTGGGCAGACGCTGAAAGCACAGTTTATTCTGGCTATTGCCATTTTATTAATAAGCTAGTTCTCCAGCATGGCTTCTGGCATGGATTCACATGCTCATGAACACTCCCTGTCGTCAGGCTGGGAATCCTCGGCAAAGAAACAAAAATCAGTTTCAGTTTCACCCCTGAACTGTCCCTCTCCTAACAACCAATTAGTGAGCCCTGGGTCACACTGCCCCCAGCCAATGACTGCCCACCCCCCAAGCCTCTCCTCTGGCAGCCATCCTCAGATTTTTACAGCATGTTCAAGGGTTCGGGAGTCCTTGTGTTTAGCTCTCGAACTTTACTGTATTTTTACGCTTTTTGGAAGAGTATTACTCTATTTTTCGGTCAATCAGGCCTTGTGCTCCATCGATCAACTTTCCAATTAACGGGGACCCATTTTTCAGATTCTTCAACGCCCCTCAAGGGCGGATTTAGTTGAGTTTCTTCGTGAAGGCTTCCAGAATATTCTCAGGCCTACGCCCCCTGGACTATGCCGGAGGAAAAGGATTCAGCTCCCCTGTTCAGGATTTTCTCCAGCTGGGGCTTGCGGAATGTCTTTTTGGATGGCAAGGTCAAATTCAATGTATTTGTAATCCCATCCCAAGTCTTGGCACATGTCCTTATGGTGGAGAGGTTGTACATTGTTTTCGGTCTATGCTTATTTATTTATTTTTGCATTTATATAGCGCTATCAACCCTCAGACATCTGAGCGCTGCTTATTTCCCACTGGGTGTGGTGCTCATTTATCGACCTCAGAAGGATGAAAGGCTGAGTTTGGCCCTGCCGAGATTCAAACATGCGTTGGCAGGCTCTGCAAGGATGTCAAAGTGAGCGCTCTACTCACTGTGCTATCTGACCGGCATATGATTAGCTAGTCATGCCATGTAGAGCAGAGGTTTCCTCGTTATGATGGCCTCTTCTATATCCTTCCAGGTTTGTCGATGACATGGGATTATTCCTCTCATGCAAAGCCTGCAGCAGGGAAGCCTGATAGTCCTGCAATATATTCAGAAATGCAAGCCCCCAACATCCTCCCTTTGTCCTAGGCCTCCAGAGACTCTCACTAGGAACTGTACAACAAGCCCTTGCACCAAAAAGCTAGTAAGATATGATAGGTTATTTATAACGCACTTAATACCCAGCGATTTTTAAGCGCGGACCTGGGGATCAAACCTGTGATGCTCCTTGTTGTCTTGCTTCCAAGGCGAGCATGTTGCCCCTTAGCTATCCTCCCAAGACTAGTACATTTCATTGACATATTGCCTTTATCTCTGCTGTACAACACATGTATCTATTGTGCTTCATATCCCTTTCCGCACCAGCTTCTTGTCCTTTGCCGACGGCTTCTCTTTACTAGAGTCGGTACTCCGCCTGCCCTCTCCAGCTGGACCGTACACATATATATTTTTGTGTAGTTTTTTCATTATCACAGCCATAGCATGACAGACATGCAGGACGCCTGGGTGGCAGCCCGGCTACTTCAAGCTAAGGATTTATTCTCTGAACAGCAGGAACCTGCAGCCTTACTGCCCACAAGTGGGGCTAATAAAAAGGCCAATATTAACAATAGCAGGGAAGTGACTTTATTGAGGGAATTTGAGAAGCTTCGAAGAAGGGAAATATCCAAGAGGTGGGAGGAGCATTCCCTTCAAAAGTATTTGGATATTGGCAGAATACCACGTGGTCTACGCATTATGACCACTCCGTCTTTCGAGGACCAAGATCCACTGATGCTTCAGCAATGGGGTGAAGCGAGTAAGGACTGTTCTGCCAAATTTTTGAACATTTTGGTAAAATATGCCAAACTGGACCGTGAACAAGCACTTAAAGACTTGGGTAAAACGGAGTCTGAACTTACCAAAGTTCCTATAACAGAGGAAGGCAAACAATTACGTGCCAAAATCGATGAAGTGTTAATTGTTTATGAAGATGACATTAAACAACGAAAACATAGAAAATTCCTCAGAGATAAAACAGACTATGAGATGGGTCGTGTTTTTACCTTTGCTAAACGTTTTGATTCCCTCCGTAAAACTAATGGCATACAACCAGCATCCACTAGGCCTGCAGATCCAGTTGCTGTTACATCAGAGTCTGACATTTCTGCATCTGAGACTGACAAGCCTATACCTAAAATGAATTTTTTAGAGGAAATGTGACTGCTGTGCCAGGATGGGAAAAATCAGAAAAGGGGCAGGGGTCGCGGCAAACCAAGAGGAAGAGGACAGAAAACAAGGGCAGGAAAGCCATCCGCCGAGGCCGACGTGGGAACCGGTTTAAACGGGCAGCAACAGGGCAGGTCAACGCACTCTGGGGCCAAAAATCAATAATGGACAATATGCAGAGTTGTCAGATCATCAACCTTTCGTCCCATGTCCTTACCAAACCTCAGACCTCGCTTTTGTCTTTAGGTCTTAATTTCTGTCCCACCGTGAATTATGACTATGTACAAGCACGCATCGATTTTGACAAATTTCTGCGCAAAATCAAGCCTTCAGAAATTCTTTGCCAATACTGATATTATTGCCAAGCATTCAACACCACGGACTGGAGGCACTGATCTTCTTATTTCAGATATTCCATCACTCATGGATCTAGCATGCCTTGATGATGACAAATTTGATTCTACTAATGTTGATTTTTTGGACTTTGATATCAATCCCAATTGGGATATACGCACCAAGCTTAAAAATAAATCAAGATTCAACCCACAATTCCCAGTAGGGGGTTGTGTCGAGGCATTCCATGACCTCTGTGTAAATGATTTGAGAAGACTCCGCCAAAAAACAAGCACTACCAAGCAGAACCTTACCATGGCCCAGCGCATGGCCATTGGTGAACTCCAGCAGTTGTCTAATATTGTCATTAAACCGGCAGATAAGGGTTCTAATATTGTCATTCAGGACCGTACAAAATATGTCACTGAGGCAAATCGACAATTACATGACCGTCTGTGCTACACTAAGTGTAGCAAAAGGACCCCTTTGAAGAAATAAGGACAGATCTAATTACTCTATGTACCAAGTGGGCAAGTGAAGGCTTATTGGAGGATGATCTGATTAAATTCCTCACTCGGGCATGCTATACTATACCCACGATTTACTTTCTCCCTAAAACACATAAATGCCTTACTCATCCCCCAGGCAGGCCTATTGTTACTCTGTGTGGTTCACTTTTGGAACATCTGGCCCAATTTATCGACAAAACACTTCTTCCATTCGTATCAGTGTTACCATCCTACCTGAGGGATACTAAGGACTTTCTACAACATGTAACAAACACACCTTGGGAGGAAGGTCTGCTTTTGGCTACATTGGATGTAGTTTCTTTATACACGTCTATCAGTCACACGGTAGGGATTAATGCATGCAAATATTATTTGGACACTCGCTCCCTTAATTATTTTGGGCACAGCTCTATGATTTTGGATATGCTTTTGTTCTGCCTGCATAATAACATTTTTCTGTTTGAGGGTTCCTTTTTTCGACAAGTGAGGGGGACTGCTATGGGCAGCACCTTTGCACCATCGTATGCTAATCTCACGATGGGGTGGTGGGAGGCTACTTTTTTGTCAGACTTATTGCTATCTTCTTTTCCAACACAAATTGTTTCTTGGTGGCGGTATATTGATGATGTTTTTATTATTTGGAAAGGTTTGGAAAGTGATTGGTTGTTGTTTGTTAAAAGCATCAACAGTAATCAGGCCAATCTTGCCTTTACAGAATGTCATAGTCGGTCTGAGATTGTGTATCTTGATGTCATTGTAATGATGGATAACTCAGGTCTTCACACGGCGCTTCATAAGAAACCGACTAACACTGGCCTACCCCTTCATGCCAACAGCTGTCACCCGGTATCATGCAAAAAGTCCATTCCATACGGTGAATTTATTCGATATCGACGTAATTGCTCAAACATTGCCAGTTTTGATCATCACTGTGCATTGACAGCTAGGGATTTCCTGAAACAAGGGAACGATAGGAGAACTATTGAAATGGCCTATCTCCGAGCACGTGGCATGTCCAGAGACAGACTGCTCTATGATATTAACTCTAAAGATATTGCCAAAGATGACCCCAGATTCATCATCTCATTTGACACTGCTTCCAACAACATACGTAAAATCATTGAAAAACACTGGAGTGTCCTCACCTTAGACAATGATTTGAGGCCTATTCTGGCCAAACACCCGACGTTGACATACAAACGTGTACCGTCCCTTAGAGATAAACTTGTGTCCAGTTTTCTACTTCCTGCTGGCAAGAATCAGTCCTCTACCACTTGGCTTCCAGTTTCTCCATTGGGGTTCACCAAATGTATGAAGTGCAAAGCATGTGCCCATGCCACAGCACAGAAGCATTTGTTCATCCAGTCACGAAAACTCAGCAAAAGATCAAATTTGCTATTAATTGTGACACAACATTTGTCGTGTATGTGCTTTCATGCCCTTGCTCGAGATGGTATGTCGGAAGTACAACATGTAAACTGAAGCTTAGAATCTTGCAACATCTGAGAGCTATTAAGAACTCTGACCCGGCGTACCCAATGGCCAAGCATTTTAAGTCTGCACATGACAATAATTTGAAAATGTTAACTTTTTTTGCAGTGGCACATGTACCTCCACATCCTAGGGGAGGTGACCGTGTGTTAAAATTGAGACAGCTTGAAACCAGATTTATCCTGGATTTCGATACAAAGCATCCCAGAGGACATAATGTTGATGAGGAGATGTACACTTTCTTGGGCACTTGACATTCTGATTTTTGATTTTCGTTTACTTGATTATGTGCTCTTCATACATTCATGTGATTTTCCTCTTGCCACCTTGGTCCTGATTTCCCTTCTCCATGGTTTTCTGTTCCTTCATTTGTATGTTCACTTTGGACTTTGTTCTTGTGTTTTTGATGGGGGGTTCTTCCCAGTCTGGACTGATTAGCCTATATATATTTTTTATCCCTTTCCTTAACTTTATTTAATTTATGATTTAGCTGTCTCTTTTTGCATATTTGGGGAGCGGTACACATCATGTTATGTTTTCCTCACTTTGAGGCTCATATGCAGTTTTCCTTGTATCTGTGATTCTTGCTCATGCTTGCACACCGGTTTCGCCAGCCTTTTTTCGCAGTCTATTTACGTGGGGTCATTTGGGGCCTTTCATTTGAAAATTACATCTTGTCCTTGGACATTTTTCTTAATGGTATTGGACCATTGAACATGTTAGCTTGCTGCTTTCACACTTGCACTTTAGTACAGCCTCATTAGTTTGAGGCTGGATAGACACACTGCTGTTTGACTGCTTTCCATGCACTTTAGCTGGGTAACTCCTCTGCACTTGCACTTTTGGACATGTAGAGTTTTATTGGCCGTTTTTATTGACCACCCCGGCTGAAACTCTGGCTGGCTTCTCTGTGTTGCATGAATGGGAATAGTTCAACTGAGGATTAATAAGATGAGGTTTTATTATTATCTCTGCGGTTTCAATATCTATATTGTGGCTCAGATCTTATCAATTATATGTTTGGATGGTTTTAACTTTGAATAATTGTGATTCTTACACCATTGAATCATTAATATGGGGGAGTGGGTTGTTTGATATGTATGTATATTGTTATGGATGCAAATTTTGCTAATTATGTGATCATTTTTGTTTGATTCATCAATTATATATACTTATTTGTTTTGTATTTGATTTAACATATCTACTGACCATCTTTGCATTGAACAGCTCTTCTCCTTCTGTCCTGTTAGGGGCGTGTTTTAGTGCTTTTATTCATCTGCACTATATCTTTCCATATATTCTACTCCTTTCTATAATGGCTGCCTTCTTTTCCTCCTATATCCTTTACCTTGCAATGTCACAGACATAGTTGTAGGACTGCTTTTCCATTGTTTATATGTACCGGTTAATCCCTTCTCCCCTTACGTGATCAAGCGCTGAGTTAGCGCGAAACGCGTTGATTTGCAGGCTGGCTTACCATGGCGTCCTGCTTTTGTCTGTCTACCTGTTGCTGTGTATGTGTTGTCAATTATTTTGTACAATGCAATTTTTATCTTTTATAAAAAAAACATTAAAGACATCTGTTTTCCAGGCAGTGTCTTTGTAAGTTTTGTCCGGTATTTTGGAGTGCGTTTTTAACGCCTGGCCCGCGGTAGTGCGGTTCACCTTTTCCTCTCGCCTTTTGATATATATATATATATATATGTATATATATATATATATATATATATACATATATATATATTCAGTAAAAAAACTTTGTTAAAGGGACGTTGTGGTTCCAGGTAAAACCGAAAAACCACTGAAATTCGCCAGTTATGGTAAGCTAAGCAACCATAACTCGCACCACCACCGTGCACTGCTAAGACTAACACCCACGACATCAAAGATGACACCACAAATGTCATTGATGACATCACCGATGACATCACATGTGCATTTACTTTTCATGAAATGTCTGTACAAGGGATTTTTATTATAATGTTGAGAAAAAAGTGTCAAGGATCATTGGAATAAATATCATGAGCTAATTAGTGCATTAAGCAATGCATTGATATAAATAGCATTCTATTATGAAGTTCTATCCAGTATACTAAGCTACTCACGCAGAAACATAGACATTGTGTGCAGCATACATGATGAAGATACAATATTCATAATGTTGATATGTTGAATAACGAAATGATAACTGCTTTCTTATTAGAGTTTCATAGTTTTTTAATAGCACAACTTAACCATAATATCCCTGACTTTATATACATGTAACATGGAACATACTGAACCCCAGCTAGTGATTTTGATGTCCGCGGACTGTGCGAATGTCCGCGGACGGACGCGGACAACAGCAATACTACCCAAAAACTCAGGGGGTATTTTAAATTGTTATATCATGCCATATGAACACTTCATAAATTCAAAAACCAGCACACAAACACATTATATGTACTAATAAATAAGAAGTGGAACCTATATATCTAACACATCAACCGTTCATTTAAATACAATATGTTATAAAATGGAATATACCAAAAGAAAAAAAATAGCCTTCTAACATGATTACTTCACAGAAACTCCACAACTAAGAGCAACAGCAGATGTACAGACCAGTAAGAACACACCTTACCAGAAGCTAGTGAGTGTACTTCATTTTTCTCATATATTTCTAAAATGCCCGCATTAGATACAAAAAAAGTGATATAATTTTTTTTCTCACAGAAATGTCTAGTACTCTGGAGTGGCTAGAGGAGCATTTCCCTCGTGAGGAAATGTCTGAAGATAGTGAACCTAATGGTAGACACTTTTCTGTATAAACCAATTAATAAATATTATTTTATATATATTTAACATATACATTTTTTTTTGTACAGACCATACAAACATTGAAATTAGTAAACAAAAATAATTATTAGATAAAACTCTCCAGCACATGGAAGAAAAAATGGACATACTCATGGAAAATTTCAACAATTTAAAAAACTTTGTGGAGGATCACTTGAAAGAAAAAACTGGATACCATTGTCCCACATGTACCTGCCCCCCTCGCCATATCCCACTCAATTATCCCCAAATCCTCTCCATGAACAAAAAAGTTTTGGTGAAACTTCCATCCCTTCTTCACCTCATATGAATCCTCTTGAAACCCCCAATTCTCCTGTTTTTGTTTCAGTTTCTGCCTCACCTTCTCTGTCATAAATTTAACATCAATTATTATATTATATTGTGTCCTAATTCATTTCTTGTCTTTTTTTAAAAAGCAGTTCAGGTGTCCGCGGACAGCGCAAGTGTCCGGAATGTCCGTAAAGAAACAAAAATGGGGGCGTCCTAAGGACACTATATCTGTCCGTTCTGTTCGCATGCAAGTTGAAACTTTTGTAAGAACACACCTGGTGTTCGGGATGTCCGCAATCAAACTACCACATGCAGTGTCCTGAAATGTTCGTAAATAAACAAAATGGGGGTATCCTGAGGACGCTAGACCTGTCCGTATTGTTCGCAGGCGAGTTGAAACTGTTCTAAGAACACAGGCAGTATCCTGAAATGTTCATAAATAAACAAAATGGCGGTGTCCTGAGGACGCTATACCAGTCCGTATTGTTTGGAGGCAAGCTGAAACTGTCCTAAGAACACACACGGTGTCCTGAAATATTCGTAAATAAACAAAGTGGGGGTGTCCTGATGACGCTATACCTGTCCGTATTGTTCGCAGGCGAGTTGAAACTGTTCTAGAAACACACGCAGTGTCCTGAAATGTTCGTAAATAACCGAAATGTGTGTGTCCTGAAGATGCTATGCCTGTCCGTATTGTTTGGAGGCAAACTGAAACTGTCCTAAGAACACACGCTGTGTCCTGAAATGTTCGTAAATAAACAAAATGGGGGTGTCCTGAGGACGCTAGACCTGTTTGTGCTGTTCGTAAGCAGGTTCAAACTGTTCTAAGAACACATCAAGTGTCCTGGGATGTTCGCAAATAAACAAAATGGGTGTGTCCTGAGTATTCTATGCCTGTCTGTATTGTTCGCAAGCGAGTTGAAACTGTTCTAAGAACAAACGCCTGTTCGTAACTGTTCGTTTCGCTTGTGACACACTTTTAATTAGTTTCAGGACCCGAACAGTATTCGTAGAACACCAACGCGCATGCGCAAAACAGTTTCAGTGCATTTGATGTCCTGCGGACACCCGCTCCCTTCGCGGGCATGTTCGCGAAGTTATCATATGACCGCACCCACGCTGAGCGTGTGTTCTGACTGCGGACACTGTTCATGTCCCCGAACAATTTAAAACTACCTTTTCAAGTAAGCCACAATATTTTTCAATAATAAATCACCATAGCACAAGTCCCAGACAGTAATCCTGATTTTCTACATACTTTTTGGGACTTTTTGAACCTTCTTTTGGTGTTCGATCTGTCCGCGTACAGCGTGTGTGTCCGTGAACCGCACACAAGCACCCCTATAAAAGGCCACACCCTAGAGCTCATTCTCATTGTGTTTCCGGCTATCTTCCAGAACACAGTGCATTTTGCTGCCAACTTTCCAGATTTTCATCTGAAACCTGATGGCATCCATGGCTGCAGTTCTGCCACCTGGTGCTACATCTGCCTCAGCACCACCCCCACCCCCTCCACCACCACCACCACCCCAAGGGCCTGAAGAGACGAACAGAAGGGAGGATGCAGAGGAGGATGAAGAGGATGACGAGAATGAGTTAGTGGAAGTCCTTACTACCAGCACTCGGCGTGAGTCTTGGGTGTGGCGGTTATTTACCGTTCGTGGTAATGTACCTAAGGCGCGTGTGAACCAAGTCACCGGCAACAAATGCAAAATGGTACTCAGTCGCGGGAGGCTTGGTTCATACAGCTTTGGGACAATTACTAGGAAGCGACACGTAAGGTCACTCCACACTGGGGCCATTCGCAAGGTTGTACCTTGCGAGGAGTGTAGTAGGTTGACTTCCTCTACTACATCCTCTGTTTCCGATCCTGTCACCACAAGGCACACTCCTGTGGGACAGCGTATTCCTCAAGCTGCCTCACAGGCCATACGCAATGCTGATGACCCTTACCTTTCGAAGGTCACAGTTGTGTGTATGTACTGCGACGCAGTACTCTGCAGGGGCGAGAGACTTCGAAGTGCTTTTGAGACTCTGGTCTCAGAGCACGAGAAGATCAGCTCAGTACCCAAGTAAGACCCACTCTACATCTTCCTCTCTCTACCCGCCCTTCTTATCCCCGTGGTTGGTGTCCCCCACTTACCCTCCTTTTCCCTCCTCTCCTAATGTGTCATGTATAAAAAAATAAAAAATATATAAAACAACAAAAATCAAAACAAAAAAAGGCTCTTTTCAGAGACGCCTTTCACAGTTTAAAAATAGAAGTGAAAATAAATGAAGCAGGGCCTTGTGTATTTTTTAGAAGTCCGCGGCCAGTCCGCGAATATCTAAAATTTTGGGGTGCTGCCTTATCATAACCATTGCAGTTTTGTCTGGGAGCAAGTGGTGTTTGTTTGTGTTTGAAAAATTTGAAATGCTCAACACCTACTACATAATGGATGCTGTAATTCCAAAAAAGGTTGCAATGCATTTTGTACATTTCTCAGAAAAATCTGATTGCCAGCATAAGTAAGATGGACTCCATCTCTGCGAAAAATGTATGTGCTACGAAACATAATATTTTCATTGTGAAAAGAGGACATGCCAAAATTTCTTAGAAAGGCACAAACAGCCTTATTGACATTGTGCCTTGCTTTCTCCATTTTATGGACCAAATGAAGAAGAATGAAGCCAAATTTGTCTCTGCGCAATCCTTGAAAGAATTACTTGAGAATTTGGAAACATGTCCATGACCTTCCCAAGTCCTTCTTTCATTGCAAATTGCAAAGAAATTCCAGACACATGTCCTAAACTGTTCCTTCCACAATGAATTACAATTATGTCTGGGTGTTGCTCTGTCTCCAAAGTAGCACAGAGAGGTAGCAAGTCCAACAACTTCATTCCACGTACTCCATGCCAGTGCACTTCCACATGTGGGAATTCAAGTTCTACACCTACTCCACAGGTTTCTGCATGCACCTTCAACCAATGTATCCACGAGTCTCCCAAAATCCAAACAATCTGTTTTCTGAAACACACAGCCAAAGCTATCTGTTCTTCTCTCAGCAAAAATAGTATCTGAGAAACTCTCTCCTGGCACAACACACCCACTAAACTTTACTGACCAATCCCTTGCTCTGCTCATTCTCATTTGCATGCCTCCCCACCCCAAAATGCCCAGATGTAACACGCGATGTCCGTGGACTACCGCCATGTCCGCGGACATATCGTAACATGGACAGTCCGTCTACCATTGCCATTTCACTTTCTGTGCCATTCCCTCATTGGATATAGCTAAGCAATCACACGACCATCCACCAATCACATCCAAGACCTCTACATCTAACTGCATCATCATAGATCAGCACTTCAAATGTACTGTTAATCTCTCTGAGTACAAGTATCATATCATTGGAAAACACCTTCTACAAGAAAGACTGTACAAGTCTCCAAGATTTCTACTTGCAGCTGCATGCATATCCATATTCATGAACACAAACTACAGGTATACATATTTTCTGTATAGTACATGTACAATTCTTATAGATTCATATAAACAAATTAACTGACTTTTAGCTTGTATAACCTATAAAATGAACTTACTGACATTTTTCCCATCTCCTATAATCAACTGTCACTTCCAACCTTATCTGCTATTTAGTTTCTTTTTACACACACATTCGCAAAGCATGTTGAACTAACATATTTAAAGTACAATATAAAGAGTTGACATACTCAAACAAAATTGCATGCACACACTATGTTCAAATATCAAATAACAATACTTGTACAAAAACATGAAAATCAATCTCTAAATTAAAATCAGTGCTATATACAAACAAAATTACTAATTTGTTTCCTTTACAATTGCAGTGAAGACCACTCTCCTGAAAAGAATCAGCCGAATTTGAAGTACAAAGAACTAAGAAGAAGAAACCTGCTCATTCCAGAAAAAAACTAAGTTAAATACAACCATAATATTTGTACTATTACTCAAACACACTGTAAGGTTAATTCATGCTATTTCTGCGCCTAAAAATAGAGATTGTGCACTATTCTGGCCACAAATCCCCATATCTTAAACAGAGATTTACAGGCAGTATGGTGCACAAATTCCCATTTTTCGGCGCACAAATGACCTAACTCAGCCCCTAGAATTTTGATATTATAGAACAAACAAATGTTTAATTGTATTCCATTAGATTTACTATTTGTACTTCTCCACACCACTAGCTTACATTCTACTGTCATCTGAACCCCAGTTTAGTAGCACATAAATTCAAGAATACCCATCCCAACTAGTTGTAGTTGCCAAATGCACAATCACACACCATCACATACATCTTTATCATCATACTCAGACACTCATGCACACAGCACACATACATTGCAGAACACCCCAACCCATACCTTCTTTATTTTTTTCAACAGACCCTAAAGAATGCCTACCAAAAATCAAGTCCGTAGAAAGCAACGCAGAAGTAGAGCAAATGAAAATAGAAGTGTCCAAAATAAGCATCCATCTGTAGCAGAATTTGTAAAAAAAAGTTAAAACAAAACAGCTAATACAGTCATTTAGCAAAACAAAACAAGCTTCAAGTACAGAAACTTTGCCTCCTCTATCAAAATGTAAAATGAAACAAAAAACAATTAACAAAAATTCAGCTACCACTACTGATAAAACAGCTCCTATAAATCTTGATATAGTGCCAAGTAAGCATACCAAAAAAAACATTTTAGCAAAAATGTTCTGTCACAGAGTCCTTCAAAATCTTATAAAAACAGGAGAGAAATCAGGCACAACCCTTAAAACCTATCGTAGAAAATTAATCTTAGAAGCTTTGATAGACACTGCAATCCTTCTCAAAAGAAAGTTATTTATTTTAGTGTTAAACTAAATGAAACCACTAACAAAACTAATGACTAAATTACAAAAAAGACTTCTCAATAAACGGAATGTCAACAGAAATAACTTCTTAAATATCTGTGGAGGTGAGTGGAGTCACACTACAAGCACAGAACCATATTTTAATGAAGAAGCATACAAACAAAAGCAAACAAATACAATTGCCATACATAGCAGTGGACAAGGTTATGAAAAAGTTAATAATACCATAATGAAACAAGAAATACTGCTTACAAAAATATCCCCAGAAAACTTAGAATTACCTCTCCATTCAACTGAATCAGAACGTCTAGTATACAAATGGGCATGCACGTCAATATGTAACATTCCCAAAAAATCGTTCAAGTCTTTACGCCAATTCCTCAATTAATATGTGAAAGGCAAAGACAAAATCAAAATTAAACTACTGCAAAATATGGATACCTGTCCAGTGCGCAAGTACACAGGACTACAAGGACATTCATTGGCCTGCATTTCAGGACCTACTTGCAAAACCACCTTCCATTATATCAAAATGATATCAACACATCATTCAACTATAAGAAATCTAGTCTATAAACTGTACTATGCTAAAAGTCCTGCTTTAGCACTAGCCAATTGAAATAACATTCTTCTACATGGTACAGCAAAAGACCTACTTGAAGAAATCGACTATATCCAGAAAAAATATTTTGGAAGTGAAAGCCACTTACAGAATGAAATAGCTTTAAAAGAAATTAGCAACAATTCTATGCATGGCAACCTTCTACTACACACATACAAAAAAGAAATACTGACATCTAAAAGTACATCTGCTGAAGTACCAAACCATGTGTGTGTATGTTGCCGCAGAACTTAAAAGTAACACAAACAGTAGACCTAACATACAAAATAGAAGACAATGAAGATTCTAAATGGTTTGAATTAGCTCTTTACCTTATAGCAGAAAACAAATATGAAATAACTGCCCCTTAATACTTTGCAGTTACTGCACTACAAAACTTGACAACAACCAAACTCATTCACGTGCTATCACAAATAATTTGGAATTATTTCCACTACCAAAACCCCTACAACAACTCAATTTATATGAGAGCATCATAATTCAAACAGGGCACCCCTTTCAAGCAATAATACACCTTTAACCAAAAACAGCAAAATTACCTCCCTCTGAATTAGTGAAAGGTATTGTGGAAAAGTAGTGTATTTACCATTAGATCTAAAACAAAATGTGCGTACTCTGGGAGTGCAACGTCCAATGGAGCAATCTTTAATTATATTAGTAAATGGTGTACCTACAAAAGACAAAACAATTTGGCAACAACTGGTAGATTTACATAAAGTTAGACAAGCCTTGCAATATCTAAAACAGAATAATGAATACTACAAAGAAATTAATATTGAAGAAAACTTGAAGGAAACCACTGAAATAATTCAAGAGTCACCAGAAGCTGGTCAATTTGAGCTTCTAGATCCTGCTACAGTATCCGATACTTTAGACCATTATACAATTCATCCATTGCACTCTAATGACACTGTAGAAGATGCACTAGAAACGTACCAAATGCGACAAACAAAAGGATCACCAATCAGCATATGGGAAAAAAGTATAGAAGCATGTGCTTTTCCTCTACGCTTTCCTCCTGGCAAAGGAGGAAGATACGATGATAGACCTTTTCAAATAACAGCATCAGAATACCCTTCGTTACGGATGTATTCTGAAGATCCCCGATTTAGACAAAATGTGGAATACATATTCCACCTACTCTTTGAAAGTGAACTAGCAACTTTATTTTACGGAGTTGCACACACATTAAAATCAGGATCCCACTTTCAAAATATGTCAGCTACACAATTATTACAAAAAGTGCAACAGAAAGATGAGGTTTTACAATCAAGTATTAAAATCTATTAGCAAACATGCATGGTACTAAAGAGTACTGGTTTCAACGTCATGGAGATGTACGTTGTATGATAAGAAACCTTGGCCCACCCACTTGGTTTGTTACATTAAGTTGTGCAGAATATGCATGGGAAGGTTACATGATTTCCTACGCATATCAAACAAAAACAAAACAAACATAGACATACTAACACCTGGAGAACTTTGTTCTCTAGATCCTGTTAATGTTTCAAGATATTTTCACCATCGCTTCATTGCTATGCTACACTTTATTTGTAATAAAACTGTTCCTCCCCTCGGAGAAGTGCAACACTTCTTTTGGAGAAAAAAATACCAAGCCAGAGGAGCACCACATATCCACATGCTTTTATGGATTAAAGATGCTCCTAAATTTGGTCAAGACAATGACGCCACTGTGTTACAGTTTATTGAAAAATATGTCACTTGTGAAATTCCATCAGAAGCAACAAATAGTGATCTTCATGCACAAATTTTACAATTTCAAAGACACAAATGTGTCAAATATTGTCGTCGCAAATACAAAAACAAAGGGAAATACTTCACCAAATGCCGCTTTGGTTTCCCTAGACCGGTTACAAAAACAGGTCAAGTAAAGAACTTCATGTCTTCAATTAGACATAGTGTTAAAGGTAAATCACCTAAAAATACATATTACATAAAAAGAACAGAAGAAGAAAAATATATCAATAATTACAATGCAATCATTGCCCACTTATGGAATGCAAACATAGATGTGCAGTACATTGCAGACAATTCCACTGCAGTTGCACGATATGTTACAGCATACTTAACCAAAGCAGAAAAATCAGAGCTCCAAGACCTCTGGAATGGCCTGTCATCAGACAAAACCCTTTCTCAGAAATTATACAGTTTGGGCATAAAAATGCTCTCCCATAGAGAATGTGGCTCCTATGAAGCAGCAGATCCTGTAACTGGTACTGCTTTGTATGGAAAATCTGAAAATATAGTATGGCTAAGTCTTGGTCCTGCTAAATCTAGAAAAAGAGTTCTAAAATCATACAACGATATGGAAACAATAGCCAAACATGATCCCAACAGCCAAGACATTTTAAAAAACAATTTACTGGACACATACTACCCAAACAGAAGTACCACTTTGGAAACCATGAGTCTATATCACATAGCCCAAAACTTCACATACAAAAATAATACAAAACCCGATGAAAAAAAAGGTAAATACAGAGTGTCAAATTGTGAAGGCAGCTTAGTAAAACTCACCAAACCAAATTTAAGTAATCATATCAAATTGTCATTAAAGACTCCTCAACATAAAGAACTAAATTTCATGTCCCTGCAATAACTCATTAAACCATGGAGAAAAGAAGAAGAAATACTAGATAACTATGACTCCTATGAAGACGCTTTCAAAGCAAATGAAAGCACTATAACTGATGTAAACTTTACACAGTACAAAACAATGTTGCACAATGAACAGCAACACGAAGAAGAACTCCAGGCCCAACTAGATAAGGACACTCCGGACAGTGGTCAACCTTCTGTAACAGGAAGCCAAGAACCACTGGGAGAGCCACTAATAACAAATGAGGCAGAATTAGCTATGATGGAAGTAGAAAACACCATGTGTCACTATGAAGATAAAGAAGACTTAACTATACTACAATCAAAACTAAACAATGAGCAACGTAGCATTTTTCAAGAAGTAACAAAAGAAATTGCACATGGTGTACAACATGAAAACAAAGAATGCCCCTGCCAAAATTACAAACCTATACTACTGTACGTCAATGGTGAAGCTGGTTCTGGCAAAACATTCTAAATCAAAATCATCAGTAAATTCCTTCAACAATTGACAAACAACAAACTGTCAGCTGTTTTCACTGCCCCCACAGGTTTAGCTGCCTACAAGATAGGCGGTGTCACTTTACACCGATTACTACTCCTGCCAGTAGAATACCAAAATAAATTAGACTATTACAAACTTTCTACAGAAGCTGCAATGGAACTACACAGAGTATTAAAACAAATGAAAATGCTACTAATAGATGAAGTGAGCATAGTCTCCAAACTAATGTTGGCTTTGATTCACCTCAGATTACAAGAAGTACTCAAAACAAACTACGGAGAGCTCTTTGGAGGAAAACACATTATTGTTTTTGGAGATCTTCTTCAATTGACACCAGTGAAAGGTGAGACTATTTTTAAAACCTTAGGACACAAACTCTGCCGTAAAACTGTTGGCAGCATTGGAAATGTCAACCTTTGGCAACATTTCCAATACAGAGAATTAACAGAAAACATGCGGCAATCTGCAGATCTCACTTATGCCAACATCTTAAAAAGTATTAGAGTTGGTATATTATCTCAAGAAGCACAAGCAATATTAAAAACACGGCACATTCATGCCCTTTATGGCGATAATGCATGTGCTACGGATGTTATGGAACAATTAGCCCACAAAAATGTCAATTGTATGGCCTTAATGTCAACTCTTGCAAGCTGTTTCAAATTCAATGAAACAATGTTAAAAAAGAAATGCAACCAATAATTGAAATTAGCGCCACAGACAAACTAGACATCCATGGTATGACACTACCCATGTGTGAACAAGCCACAACGAGACTAAATAGTTTAGAAAATTCAATCTCCAACACAGCTGGATTGGAAAAAATATTAAAAGTATCCTTAAATTGCAGAGTAATGCTTAAAAGTAACCTTGACGTGGATCAAGGACTAGTTACTGGAGCATTGGGTACAGTTGTTGGCTTTCAAACATACCCACGTGACAACAACATTCAGTTTGTCAATATTCTCTTTTACAAACTTTAAGAAGTGAAAAGGATAGGACGCTCAACAGCTCGATTCTTTCTCTTCAAAGACATGTATGTACGCAGAGAACAATTTTCTCTAACGCTTGCATACGCAGTCACCATTCATAAATCACAAGGTCTTACCCTAGACAAAGCATTGATAGACATTGGTAACACAGTCTTTAAAGAAGGCATGAGCTACGTAGCACTATCATGGCTATGTACACTTGACAAGCTATTTGTAATCAACTTTGAAGCAAGTAAAGTAGACGCTGATATTCCTTGCATTTTAGAATACAATAGACTTCATTCACTATACACCCCATCTAAAAATATATCCTGTTCCACAAAAAGTCAAATGTTCTCAAAGAAAACTAAATCAAACAGAAATGCAACAGGATGTAACTGCAAATACTCCAAAGAGAATAAAAAAATGAATACTTCATCAAGTACCACAAACAAAAAAGAAACTATTAGGGAAAATAAACCAGGTACTTCTTCAAAAAAGGAAGACAAACTCACAAAAAAGCACTCAGATACACAACTACCTGTTCCATTTAAACTTTCAAATGTAATTGGTGTAAATTGCTACGCAAATGTAGCAATTAATATTCTATTTCAATGACCACCAATTGTTGACAACATTTACTTACACAGTACAGACCAATTGTGTTTGCAAATGTTAGTACTTCATAGAAATGCAACAAACAATCCTGACAACACGTATAGTGTTTATGGAATAAGACAACAATTGGACTACTGTGCTGGAATGGTGAAATTCACTATAAACTCACAGGAAGATCCACAAGAATTTCTAATGCACTTACTAGAAGTACTGGAAAACAAAAACATACCTATAAATTAAATCTTCCAGATTTCATACATGTGGAAACATACATGCACTCTATGCCACAATGTGACACAAGAACAAATCCCCAATGAGCGCTTTGTGTATGTATCAATAACTAATTGTGAATCCGTTCCATTTCAACAAGTTGTACAAAATGCAAACCATGGTACATTATGTACTACCTGCAATTCGGATAATCGCTCCACCTTACTAATACAAACACATAGTAAATACGTAATACTAATGCTTCTACGTTACAATGCAGATGGTACCAAAAACAACTGCAAGCTGACTGGATTCACACATGGTCAAGTGCCACTTGGTAAGAAAACCTTCAGAACAATAGGTATAATCTACCACACAGGAGCCACAGCAGAGATTACCTGCAAATCTTACAAACGCTTATTTAATCTTCTTAAAACCAAAATGTATTAACTAAACTGTAATTAAACATTAACTAAACTTCTATTAAAAAACTATAAACTGTTACAATATTCCAACAGCTATATAACTGCCCCAAGATTCTACAACAACTAAACAGATAAATGAATACTACTAAATTATATAAAAAAATAGATAGTTGGAATACGCCAACTGGTATCTAACTGCCCCAAGATTTTCAATAACCAAACAGATAAATCAATACCACTACATTATAACAAAAAATAGACAGTTAGAATACGCCAACTGGTATCTAACTGTCCCAATATTTTACAATATCCAAACAGATAAATTAATACCACTTCATTATAACAAAAAATACACAGTTACAATATGTCAACAGGTATCTAACAGCTCCAAAAATCTGCAACAAGCCAATATATAGAGCATTAGCCAGAAACAACAAGTGAACACTGAAAACAAAGAAACAGGCTGTAGCATAGCAAAAAAAGTTTTTTTTAATACAACATGGATTTTCTTTTCTCCCACAGACCCAATGATTTTAGCAACAAACACAGAAACTGAGCAAATTGCACAGTACACTGGTTTGTAATCTATTAAATATGAGGGTAAAAAAAGAAAATGTTGATTATTCAATGTTATAAGTCGTTACAAAATACCAATACTAACATGATCTTTTCTTTTATCACAGAAATGAACAAGAAATACATGTACTCCAGTTACTAAACCAAACAGTAAGTATATTATAATAAGTACAACCATCGCAGCAAATCACACCCATAGTGACTTATAACTTCAGTGCTTATAAATTTGGTCTTGTCCATGAACCCAAGACTATAGGCCCTGCCCACAACCACCACAGCATATCACACCCATAGTGGCTTATAACTTAATTGCTTATAAATTTGTTCTTGGATCCCAAAGTTATAAGCCACTATGGGTGTGATATGCTGCAGTGGTTTTGGCCAGGGCATAGAGTCTTGGGTGCATGGCCATATGGCCATATTCCTAAGACTCTATGCCCTGACCACAACCACCGCAGCATATCACACCCATAGAGTCAAACATTTTAACTATGCCATATGGGCACTTTTAATGTCTGCGGACATGATGAGTGTTCTTAGAACAGTTTGAACTTGCCTACGAACAGTACGGACAGGCATAGCGTCCTCAGGACACCCCCATTTTGTTTATTTACGAGCATCCCAGGACACATGATGTGTTCTTAGAACACTTTCAACTTGCCAGCGAACAATACGGACGGCATCCTCAGGACACCCCCATTTCGTACATTTACGAACATTTCAGTACACTGCATGTGTTCTTAGAACAGTTTCAACTTGCCTGCGAACAAAACGGATAGGCATACCGTCCTCAGGACACACCCATTTCGTTTATCTTTGAACATTTCAGGACACCGCATGTGTTCTTAGAACAGTTTCAGCTTGCTTGCGAACAATTCCGACAGGGCTAGTGTCATTGGAACACTCCCATTTTGTTTATTTACGAACATCCCAGGACACTTGATGTGTTCTTAGAACAATTTCAACTTGCCTACGAACAGTACGTACAGGTATAGCGTACTCAGGGCACCCCCATTCTGTTTATTGACGAACATTCCAGGACAGATTATGTGTTATTAGAACAATTTCAACTTGCCAGCGAACAATACGTACAGCGTCCTCAGGACACACCCATTTCGTTTATTTACAAACATTTCAGGACACTGCGAGTGTTCTTAGAACAGTTTCAGCTTGCTTGCGAACAATACGGACAGATGTAGCGTCCTCAGAACACCCCCATTTTGTTTATTTACAAACATTCCAGGACACTTCATGTGTTCTTAGAACAATTTCAACTTGCTTGCGAACGGTACGGACAGGCATACCGTCTTCAAGACACCCCCATTTTGTTTATTGACGAACATCCACCGTCCTCAGGACACACCTATTTTGTTTATTGACGAACATCCCAGGACAAATGATGTGTTCTTAGAAGAGTTTCAACTTGCCTGCGAACAAAACGGACAGGCATACCGTCCTCAGGACACACCCATTTCGTTTATTTTTTAACATTTCAGGACACTGCGTGTGTTCTTAGAACAGTTTAAACTTGCCTACGAACCATACGTACAGGCGTAGTGTCCTCAGAACACCCCCATTTTGTTTTATTAGAACATTTCAGGACATCCGTGTTGTCCGCGGACAAAGCGAACATAACAGGGGGGTCTACCACCTAAATAAATACAACATTTAACCCATCTCTTACTCCCCCACCCTCCCCAAACAGTCTTAGACACCAACACACTCTACTAAATAGTATCTTTCCACCAAGTTTCACCGCGCTGTCTGCGGACATCCGCAAATCCAAGATGGCGGGCGTTCCCGAAAATCTGACGCGCTTCACGCTTTTCACCGTCCAATCAGCGAACACGTTGCATGTCCGCGGACAAAGAACTTCATAATAGAATGCTATTTATATCAATGCATTGCTTAATGCACTAATTAGCTCATGATATTTATTCCAATGATCCTTGCCATTTTTTTCTCAACATTATAAAAAGAATCCCTTATACAGACATTTCATGAAAAGTAAATACATATGTGATGTCATCAGTGATGTCATCAATGACATTTGTGATGTCATCTTTGATGTCGTGGGTGTTAGTCTTAGCAGTGCACGGTGGTGGTGCGAGTTATGGTTGCTTAGCTTACCATAACTGGCGAATTTCAGCGGGTTTTCGTATTTACTTGGAACCATAACATCCCTTTAACAAAGTTTTTTCACTGAATTTCATAGGTTTTTAGTAGCGCAACTTAACCATAACGTCCCTTTAACAAAGTTTTTTTACTGAATTTCATAGGTTTTTAGTAGCGCAACTTAACAATAATAACTCTGACTTTATGTACAAGTAACATAGAACATACTGAACCCCCTCTACTGAATTTGATGTCCGTGAACTCTTTTAATGTCCGCGGACATTTGCGGACAACAGCACCACAACCCAAAAAGTCTGGGGGGTATGTTTAATTGTTATATCATAACATACGAACATTTTACAAATTCACAAACCAGCACACATACACATTATATGTAGTAATAAATAAGAATTGTAACCCATATATATAACACATTAACCATTCATTTAAATACAATATGTTCTAAAATGGAATATACCAAAAGAAGAAAGATAGTCTTCTAACATGATTACCTCACAGAAACTCCACAACTAAGAGCAACGGCAGATCTACAGACCAGTCAGAACACACCTTACCAGAAGCTAGTAAGTGTACTGCATTTTACTCATATATTTGTAAACTTTCTATATTAGATACAAAAAAAGTGATATTATGTTTTTTTCTCACAGAAATGTCTAGTACTCTGGAGTGGCTAGAGGAGCATTTCCCACATGAGGAAATGTCTGAAGATAGTGAACCTAATGGTAGACACTTTACTATATAAACCAATTAATAAATATTATTTTATATACATTTAACATATACATTTTTTTTGTACAGACCATACAAAAATGGAAAATACTAAAGAAAAAGCAGTATTGGATAAGACTCTTCAGCACATAGAAGAAAAAATGGACCTACTCATGGCAAATTTTAACAATTTAAAAAACTTTGTGGAGGATCACTTGAAACAGACAACTACATACCCTTGTCCCACATGTACCTGTCCCCCCTCACCATATCTCACTGAATTATCCCCAAATCCTCTCCATGAACCAGCACGTTTTGATGAGACTTCCATCCCTTCTTCACCTCATATAAATCCTATTGAAACCCCCAATTCTCCTGTTTTTTTTCAGTTTCTGCCTCATCTTCTCTGTCATAAATTTAACATCCATATAAAATAAAGTAAAATTATTACATTGTGTCCTAATTCATTTCTTGTCTTTTTTTAAAAAAGCAGTTCAGTTGTCCGCGGACAGCGCGGGTGTCCGGAATGTCCATAAAGAAACAAAAATGGGAGCATCCTAAGGATACTATATCTGTTCGTAATGTTTACATGCAAGTTGAAACTGTTCTAAGAACACACACGGTGTCCTGAAATGTTCATAAATAAACAAAATGGGGGTGTCCTGAGGACGCTATGCCTATCCATATTGTTCGCAGGCAAGTTGAAACTGTTCTAAGAACACAGGATGTGTCCTAAAATGTTTGTAAATAAACGAAATGGGGGTGTCCTGAGGACGCTATGCCTGTCCGTATTGTTCGCAGGCAAGTTGAAGCTGTTCTAAGAACACAGGCTGTGTCCTAAAATGTTCGTAAATAAACGAAATGGGGGTGTCCTGAGGACACTATACCTGTCCGTACTGTTCGTAGGCAGGTTGAAACTGTTCTAAGAACACATCAAGTGTCCTGGGATGTTCGTAAATAAACAAAACGGGGGTGTCCTGAGGACGCTATGCCTGTCCGTATTGTTTGCAGGCAAGTTGAAACTGTTCTAAGAACAAACGCCTGTTCGTAACTGTTCGTTTCACTTGTGATGCACTATTAATCACTTCAGGACCCAAACATTGTCCATAGAACACCAACGCGCATGCGCAAAAAAGTTTCAGTGCATTTGGTGTCCTGCTGACACCCGCTCCCTTCGCGGACATGTTCGCAAAGCTATCATGTGACCGCGCCCACGCTGAGCATGTGTTCTGATTGCGAACACTGTTCGTGTCCCGAACAATTTAAAACTACATTTTCAAGCAATCCACAATATGTTTCAATAAAAACTCACCACAGCACAAGCCCCATATAGTAATCATGAGTTTCTACATACTTTTTGAACCCTTTTTTGTGTTTGATCTGTCCGCGGACAGCACGCATGTCCGCGAACCACGCACAAGCACCCCTATAAAAGCCCACACCCTAGAGCTCATTCTCATTGTGTTTCTGGCTATCCTACAGAACACAGTGAATTTTGCTGCCAACTTTGCAGATTTTCATCTCGAACCTGATGGCATCCATGGCTCCACTACTGCCACATGGTGCTGCATCTGCCTCAGCACCACCCCCACCCTTCCACCACCACCACCTCCCCAAGGGCCTGAAGAGGGGAACAGGAGTGAGGATTCAGAGGAGGATGAAGAGGATGACGAGAATGAGGTAGTGGAAGTCCCTGCTACCAGCACTCGGTGTGAGTCTTGGGTGTGGCGGTTATTTACCATTCGTGGTAATGGTCTTAAGGCACGTACGAACCAAGTCACCTGCAACGAGTGCAAAATGGTACTCAGTCGCGGGAGGCCTGGTTCGTACAGCTTTGGGACAACTACCATGAAGCGACACCTAAGGTCATTCCACACTGGGGACATTCGCAAAGGTTGTACCTTGCGATGAGCGTAGTAGGTTGACTTCCTCTACTTCATCCTCCGTTTCCGATCCTGTCACCACAAGGAACACTCCTGTGGGACAGCGTATTCCACAAGCTGCCTCACAGGCCATACGCAATACTGTTGACCCTTACCTTTCAAGGGTCACAGTTGTGTGTATGTACTGCGACGCAGTACTGTGCAGGGGGGAGAGACTTCGTAGTGCTTTTGAGGCTCTCGTCTTAGAGCACGAGAAGATCTGCTCACTACCCAAGTAAAACCCACTCTACATCTTCCTCTCTCAACTCGCCCTTTCTTATCACTGTGGTTGGTGTCCCCCCTTACCCTCCTTTCCCCTCCTCTCCTAGAGTGTCGTGTATAAAAAAACAAAAAAAATATAAAACAACAAAAATATAAAAAAGGCTCTTTTCAGAGCCACCTTTCACAGTTAAAAAATAGAAGTGAAAATAAATGAAGCAGGGCCCTGTGTATTTTTTAGAAGCCCGCGGACAGTCCGCGAACATCTAAAATTTTGGAGTCCTGCCCTATCATAACCATTGCAGTTTTATCTGGGAGGAAGTGGTGGCTCTGAAAAGAGCCTTTTGGTGGTGTTTGTGTTTGAAAAATTTGAAATTCTCAACACCTACTACAAAATGGATGCTGTAATTCCAAAAAAAGTCACAGTGCATTTTGTACATTTCTCAGAAAAATCTGATTGCCAGCATAAGTAAGATGGACTCCATCTCTGCGAAAACTGTATGTACTACGAAACATAATATTTTCATTGTGAAAAGAGGACATGCCAAAATCTCTTAGAAAGGCACAAACAGCTTTATTGACATTGCGCCTTGCTTTCTCTATTTGTGGACCAAATGAAGAAGAATGAAGCCACATTTGTCTCTGCGCAATCCGTGAAAGAATTACTTGAGAATTTGGAAACATGTCCATGACCTTCCCAAGTCCTTCTTTCATTGCAAATTGCAAAGAAATTCCAGACACATGTCCTAAACTGTTCCCTCCACAATGAATTACAATTATGTCTGGATGTTGCTCTGTCTCCAAAGTAGCACAGAGCGGTAGCAAGTCCAACTACTTCATTCCACGTACTCCATGCCAGTGCACTTCCACATGTGGGATTCCAAGATCTACAGCTACTCCACAACTTTCTGCATGCACCTTTAACCAAGGTATCCACAAGTCTCCCAAAATTCAAACAATCTGTTTTCTGAAACACACAGCCATAGCTATCTGTTCT
This sequence comes from Ambystoma mexicanum, assembly GCF_040938575.1. Lineage (NCBI taxonomy): Eukaryota > Metazoa > Chordata > Amphibia > Caudata > Ambystomatidae > Ambystoma > Ambystoma mexicanum. The sequence goes on along the minus strand of NC_090941.1, from coordinate 154,136,409 downwards.
TCTCTCAGCAAAAAGAGTATCTGAGAAACTCTCTCCTGGCACAACACACCCACTAAACTTTCCTGACCAATCCCTTTCTCTGCTCATTCTCATTTGCATAGCTCCGCAACCCAAAATCCCTGGATGTAACACCCGATGTCCGCGGACTACCGCCATGTCCGCGGACATATCGTAACATGGACAGTCCTTCTACCATTTCCATTTCACTTTCTGTGCCATTCCCTCATTGGATAGAGCTAAGAAGTCACATGACCATCCACCAATCACATCTAAGACCTCTACATCTAACTGCATCATCATAGATCAGCACTTCAAATGTACTGTTAATCTCTCTGAGTACAAGTGTCATATCCTTGGAACTCACCTTCTACAAGAAATACTGTACAAGTCTCCAAGATTTCTACTTGCAGCTGCATGCATATCCATATGCATGAACACAAACTACAGGTATGCACATTTTCTGTATGGCACATGTACAATTCTTATAGATTAATATAAACAGATTAACTGACTTTTAGCTTGTATAATCTATAAAATGAATTTACTGTCATTTTTTCCATCTCCTAAAATCAACTGTCACTTCCAAACCTATCTGCTATTTAATTTCTTTTTACACACACATTTTCAAAGCATGCTGAACTAACATATTTAAAGTACAATATGAAGAGTTAACATACTCAAACAAAATTGCATGCACACAGTATGTTCAAATATCAAACAACAATACTTGTACAAAAACATAAAAGTTTATTAATTAATTAATTAATTTACTTATATTTATATAGCACGCAAGCAGCCCATGGCATTGAGGTGAAGTTACTTACAAGAGCTTAGTTACAGAAATAGTGGTATTCAGTGGTACATTATGAATTCCACAAGGCATAGAAATGATATTTTGGTTGGTACAGTTAGTCATTACAATACAGTTTTTGAGGAAGGCGCTGAAGGTCAATGTCAATTAAAAAAAATCAATGTCTAAATTAAAAACAGTGCTATATACAAACAAAATTATTAATTTGTTTCCTTTAGAAATGCAGTGAAGACCATTCTCCTGAAAGGAAGCAGCCGAATTTGAAGTACAAAGAACAACTAAGACGAAAACTGCTCATTTCAGAAAGAAAGTAAGTTGAATACCACCATATTATTTGTACTATTATTCAAACACACTGTCAGGTTAATTCATGCTATTTCTGTGCCTAAAAATAGAGATTGTGCACCATTATGTCTACAAATCCCCATTTCTTAAACAGAGATTTACAGGCAGAATGGCGCACAATTTCCTATTTTTCAACACACAAATGACCCAACTCAGCCCCTAGAATTTTGATATTATAGAACAAACAACTGTTTTAATTGTATACCATTAGATTTACTATGTGTACTTCTCCACACCACTAGCTTACTTTCTACTGTCATCTGAACCCCAGTTTAGTAGCACATGAATTCAAGAATACCCATCCCAACTAGCTGTAGTTGCCCAATGCACAATCACACACCATTACATACATCTTTATCATCTTACTCAGACACTCATGCACACAGCACACATACATTAAGAACACCCCAACCCATACCTTCTTTATTTTTTTCAACAGACCCTAAAGAATGCCTACCAAAAACCAAGTCCGTAGAAAGCAACAGAGAAGCAGAGCAAATGAAAATAGAAGTGTCCAAAAGAAGCATCCATCTCTAGCAGAATTTGTTAAAAAAATTTAAAACAAAACAGCTAATACAGTCATTTAGCAAAACAAAACAAGCTTCAAGTAAAGAAACTTTACATCCTCTATCAAAATGTAAACCGAATCACAAAACAATTAACAAAAAATCAACTACCACTACAGATAAAACTGCTCCTATAAATCTTGATATAGTGCAAAGTAAGCATACCAAAAAAAGTATCTTAGCAAAAATGTTCAGTCAAAGAGTCTTTCAAAATCTTTTAAAAACATTGAGAAATCTGGCTCAACTCTTAAAACCTATCGTAGGAAATGAATCTTAGAAGCGTTGATAAACAGTGTAATCCTTCTCAAAAGAAAGTTATTTATTTTAGTGTTAAACAAAATAAAACCACTAACAAAACTAATGACTAAATTACAAAAAAGACTTCTCAATAAACGAAATGTCAACAGAAATAACTTCTTAAGTATCTGTGGATGTGAGTGGAGTCACACTACGAGCACAGAACCATACTTTAATGAAGAAGCATACAAACAAAAGCAAACAAATACAATTGCTATACATAGCAGTGGACGAGGTTATGAAAAAGTTAATAATACCATAATGGAACAAGAAATACTGCTTACAAAAATATCCCCAGAAAACTTAGAATTACCTCTCCATTCAACTGAATCAGAACGTCTAGTATACAAATGGGCATGCACGTCAATATGTAACATTCCCAAAAAATCTTTCAAGTCTTTACGCCAATTCCTCAATTAATATGTGAAAGGCAAAGACAAAATCAAAATTAAACTACTGCAAAATATGGATACCTGTCCAGTGCACAAGCACACAGGACTACAAGGACATTCATTGGCCTGCATTTCAGGACCTATTTGCAAAATCACCTTCCATTATATCAAAATGATATCAACACATCATTCAACTATAAGAAATCTAGTCTATAAACTGTACTATGCTAAAAGTCCTGCTTTAACACTAGCCAATTTAAATAACATTCTTCTACATGGTACAGCAAAAGACCTACTTGAAGAAATCGACTATATCCAGAAAATATATTTTGGAAGTGAAAGCCACTTACAGAATGAAATAGCTTTTAAGCAAATTAGCAACAATTCTATGCATGACAACCTTCTACTACACACATACAAAAAAGAAATACTGAAATTTAAAAGTACATCTGCTGAAGTGTGTGTATGTTGCCATAGAACTTTTTATAAAAGTAACACAAAAACTGTAGACCTAACAAACAAAATAGAAGACAATGAAGATTCTAAATGGTTTGAATTAGCTCTCTACCTTATAGCAGAAAACAAATACGAAATAACTGACCCCTTAATACTTTGCAGTTACTGCACTACAAAACTTGACAACAACCAAACTCTTTCACGTGCTATCACAAATAATTTGGAATTATTTCCACTACCAAAACCCCTACAACAACTCAATTTATATGAGAGCATCATAATTCAAACAGTGCAACCCGTTCAGGCAATAATACGCCTTCAACCAAAAACAGCAAAATTACCTCCCTCTGAATTAGTGAAAGGTATTCAGGGAAAAGTAGTGTATTTACCATTAGATCTAAAAGAAAATGTGCACACTCTAGGAGTGCAACGTCCAATGGAGCAATCTTTAATTATCTTAGTAAATGGTGTACCTACAAAAGACAAAACAATTTGGCAACAAGTGGTAGATTTACATAAAGTTAGACAAGCCTTGCAATATCTAAAAGACAATAATGAATACTACAAAGAAATTAATATTGAAGAAAACTTGAAGGATACCACTGAAATAATTCAAGAGATACAAGAAGCTGGTCAATTTGAGCTCCTAGATCCTGCTACAATATCCAATACTTTAGACCATTATACAATTCACCCATTGCACTCTAATGACAATGTAGAAGATGCACTAGAAACGTACCAAATGCGTCAAACAAAAGGTTCACCAATCAGCATATGGGAAAAAAGTATAGAAGCACGTGCCTTTTCCTCTACTCTTTCCTACTGGCAAAGGAGGAAGGTACAATGATAGACCTATTCAAATAACAGCATCAGAATACCGCTCATTACGGATGTATTCTGAAGATCCCAGATTTAGACAAAATGTGGAATACATATTCCACCTACTCTTTGAAAGTGAACTAGCAACTTTATGTTACGGAGTTGCACACACATTAAAATCAGGATCCCACTTTCAAAATATGTCAGCTATACAATTATTACAAAAAGTGCAACAAAAAGATGATGTTTTAAAATCAAATATTACAAATCTATTAGCAAATATGCATGGTACTAAAGAGTACTGGTTTTGACGTCATGGAGATGTACGTTGTATGATAACAAACCTTTGCCCACCCACTTGGTTGGTTACATTACGTTGTGCAGAATATGCATGGGAAGATTTACATGATTTCCTGCGCATATCAAACAAAAACAAAACAAACATAGATATTTTAACACCTGGAGAACTTTGTTCTCTAGATCCTGTTAATGTTTCAAGATATTTTCACCATCACTTCATTGCTATGCTACACTTTATTTGTAATAAAACTACTCCTCCCCTCGGAGAAGTGCAACACTTCTTTTGGAGAAAAGAATACCAAGCCAGAGGAGCCCCACATATCCACATGCTATTATGGATTAAAGATGCTGCTAAATTCGGTCAAGACATTGATGCCACTGTTTTCCAGTTTATTGAAAAATATGTCACTTGTGAAATTCCATCAGAAGCAACAAATAGTGACCTTCATGCACAAATTTTACAATTTCAAAGACACAAATGTGGCAAATATTGTCATCGCAAATACAAAAACAAAGGGAAATACTACACCAAATGCCGCTTTGGTTTCCCTAGACCGGTTACAAAAACAGGTCAAGTGCACAACTTCATGTCTTCAGTTAGACATAGTGTTAAAGGTAAATCACCTAAAAATGCATATTACATAAAAAGAACAGAAGAAGAAAAATATATCAATGATTACAATGCAATCATTGCCCACTAATGGAACACAAACATAGATGTGCAGTACATTGCAGACAATTCCACTGCAGTTGCACAATATGTTACAGCATACTTAACAAAAGCAGAAAAAACATAGCTCCAAGACCTCTGGAATGACCTGTCATCAGACAAAAAACTGTCTCAGAAATTATACAGCTTGGGCATAAAAATGCTCTCCCATAGAGAATGTGGCTCCTATGAAGCAGCAGATCGTTTAACTGGTACTGCTTTGTATGGAAAATCTGAAAATGGAGTATGGCTAAGTCTGGTTCCTGCTAAATCTAGAAAAAGAGTTCTAAAATCATACGAAGATATAGAAACAATAGCCAAACATGATCCCAACAGCCAAGACATTTCAAAAAACTATTTACTGGACACATACTACCCAAACAGAAGTAACACTTTGGAAACCATGTGTCTAAACCCCATAGCCCAAAACTTCACATACAAAAATAATATAAAACCTGATGAAAAAAAAGGTAAATACAGAGTGACAAATTGTGAAGGCAGCTTAGTAAAATTCACCAAACGAAATTTAATTAATCATATCAAATTGTCATTAAAGACTCCTCAACATAAAGAACTATATTACATGTCCCTGCTACAACTCTTTAAACCATGGAGAAAAGAAGAAGAAATACTAGATAACTATGACTCATATGAAGACGCTTTCAAAGCAAATGAAAGCACTATAACTGATGTAAACTTTACACAGTACAAAACAATGTTGCACAATGAACAGCAACACGAAGAAGAACTCCAGGCCCAACTAGATAAGGACACTCCTGACAGTAGTCAACCTTCTGCAACAGGAAGCCAAGAACCACTGGGAGAGGCAGTAATAACAAACGAGGCAGAATGAGCTATGACAGAAGTAGAAAGCATCCTGTGTCAGTATGAAGATAAAGAAGACTTAACTATACTACAATCAAAACTAAACAATGAACAACGTAGCATTTTTCAATAAGTAACAAAAGAAATTGCACGTGGTGTACAAGATGAAAACAAAGAATGCACCTGCCAAAATTACAAACATATACTACTGTACGTCAGTGATGAAGCTGGTTGTGGCAAAACATTCTTAATCAAAATCATCAGTAAGTTCCTTCAACAATTGACAAACAACAAACTGTCAGCTGTTTTCACTGCCCCCACAGGTTTAGCTGCCTACAACATAGGCGGTGTCACTTTACACCGATTACTACTCCTGCCAGTAGAACACCAAAACAAATTAGACTATTACAAACTTTCTACAGAAGCTGCAATGGAACTACGCAGAGTATTAAAACAAATGAAAATGCTATTAATAGATGAAGTGAGCATGGTCTCCAACCTAATGTTGGCTTTGATTCACCTCAGACTACATGAAGTACTCAAAACAAACTACGAAGAGCTCTTTGCAGGAAAACACATTATTGTTTTCGGAGATCTTCTTCAATTGACACCAGTGAAAGGTGAGAGTATTTTTAAAACATTAGGACACAAGCTCTTCCGTAAAACTGTTGGCAGCATTGGAAATGTCAACCTTTGGCAACATTTCCAATACAGAGAATTAACACAAAATATGCAGCAATCTGCAGATCCCACTTATGCCAACATCTTAAAAAGTATTAGAGTTGGTATACTATCTCAAGAAGCACAAGCAATATTGAAAACCCTGCACATTCATGCACTTTATGACGATAATGTATGTGCTACAGATGTTATGGAACAATTAGCCCACAAGAATGACAATTGTATGGCCTTAATGCCAACTCTTGCAAGCTGTTTCAAATTCAATGAAACAATGTTATATAAAGAAATGCACCCAATAATGAAAATTAGCGCCACAGACCAACTAGACGTACATGGTATGACACAACCCATGTGTGAGCAAGCCACAACAAGACTAAATAGTTTAGAAAATTCAATCTCCAACACAGATGGGTTGGAAAAAATATTAAAATTATCCTTAAATTGCAGAGTAATGCTTAAACGTAACCTTGACGTGGACCAAGGACTAGTTAATGGAGCACTGGGTACAGTTGTTGGCTTTCAAACATACCCACGTGACAACAACATTCAGTTTGTCAATATTCTCTTTAACAAACTTTCAGAAGTAAAAAGGATAGGAACCTCAACAGCTCGATTCCTTCTCTTCAAAGACATGTATGTACGCAGAGAACAATTTTCTCTAACTCTTGCATATGCAGTCACCATTCATAAATCACAAGGTCTTACCCTAGACAAAGCATTAATAGACATTGGTAACACAGTCTTTAAAGAAGGCATGAGCTACGTAGCACTATCACGCTTACGTACACTTTTCTGTCTATTTCTAATCAACTTTGATCCAAGTAAAGTAAACGCTGATATTCCCTGCATTTTAGAATACAATAGACTTTGTTCACTATACACCCCCTTCTAAAAACATATCCTGTTCCACAAAAAGTAAAACGTTGTAAAAGAAAACTAAATCAAACAGAAATGCAACAGGATATCACTGCAAATCCTCCAAAGAGAGTAAAAGAAACTAATACTTCATCAAGTACCACAAGCAAAAAAGAACCAATTAGGGAAAGTAAACCAGGTACTTCGTCAAAGAAGGAAGACAAACTCAAAAAAAATCACTCAGATACAGAATTACCTGGTCCATTTAAACTCTCAAATATAATTGGTGTAAGTTGCTACGCAAATGTAGAAATGAATATTCTATTTCAATTACCACCAATTGTTGACAACATATACTTACACAGTACTGACCAATTGTGTTTGCAAATGTTAGTACTTCATAGAAATTCAACAAACAATCCTAATAACACTTATAGTGTTTATGGAATAAGACAACAATTGGACTACTGTGCTGGAATGGTGAAATTCACTATAAACTCACAGGAAGATCCACAATAATTTCTAATGTACTTACTGCAAGTACTGGAAAACAAAAACGTACCTATAAATGAAATCGTCCAGATTTCATACATGTGGAAACATACATGCACTCTCTGCAACAATGTGACACAAGAACAAATCCCCAATGAGCGCTTTGTGTATGTATCAATACCTAATTGTGAATCCGTTCCATTTCAGCAACTTGTACAAAATGCAAACCATGGTCGATTATGTACTATTATAACAAAAAATAGACAGTTAGACTACGCCAACTGGTATGTAACCGCCCCAAAATTTTACAATATCCAAACAGATAAATCAATACCACTTCATTGTAACAAAAAATAGACTGTTAGAATATGTCAACAGGTATCTAACTGCTCCAAAAATCTGCAACAAGCCAATATATAGAGCATTAGCCAGAAACAAGTGAACACTGAAAACAAACAAACAAATAGACTGTAGCATAACAAAAAAAGGTTTTTTTTTTAATCCAACATGGATTTCTTTTCTCCCACAGACCTAACGATTTTAGCAACAAACACAGAAACTGAGCAAATTGCACAGTACACTGGTTTGTTCTCTACTAAAAATGAGGGTAAAAAAAAAATGTTCATTATTCAAAGTTATAAGTCATTACAAAATACCAGTACTAACATGATCTTTTCTTTTATCACAGAAACACAATACATGTACTTCAGTTACTAAACCAACAGTAAGTATATTATAATAAGAACAACCATCGCAGCAAATCACACCCATAGTGACTTATAACTTCGGTGCTTATAAATTTGGTGTTGTCCATGCACCCAAGACTATAGGCCCTGCCCACAACCACAACAGCATATCACACCCATAGTGGCTTACAACTTTATTGCTTATAAATTTGTTCTTGGATCCCAAAGTTATAAGCCACTATGGGTGTAATATGCGGCGGTGGTTGTGGCCAGGGCATAGAGCCTTGGGTGCATGGCCATATGGCCATGTGGCCAGGGCATAGAGCCTTGGGAGCATGGCCATATGGCCATGCTCCCAAGGCTCTATGCCCTGGCCACAACCACCGCAGCATATCACACCCATAGAGTCAAACATTTTGACTATGCCATATGGGCACTTTTAATGTCCGCGGCCATGATGAGTGTTCTTAGAACACTTTTAACTTGCCAGCGAACAATACGGACAGCGTCCTCAGGACAGCCCCATTTCGTCCATTTACGAACATTTCAGGACACAGCAGGTCTTCTTAGAACAGTTTCAACTTGCCTGCAAACAAAACGGACAGGCATACCGTCCTCAGGACACCCCCATTTTTTTTTATTTACGAACATCCCAGGACACATCATGTGTTATTAGAACAATTTCAACTTGCCAGCGAACAATACGGACTGCGTCCTCAGGACACTCCCATTTTGTTTATTTACGAACATTTCAGGACACTGCGAGTGTTCTTAGAACAGTTTCAGCTTACTTGCGAACAGTACGAACATTCATACCGTCTTCAGGACACCCCCATTTTGTTTATTGACGAACATCCCAGGACACATGATGAATTCTTAGAACAGTTTCAACTTGCCTGCGAACGAAACGGACAGACATACCGTCCTCAGGACACCCCCATTTCGTCCATTTACGAACATTTCAGGACACCGCAGGTCTTCTTAGAACAGTTTCAACTTGCCTGCGAACAAAACGGACAGGCATACCGTCCTCAGGACACCCCCATTTTGTTTATTTACGAACATCCCAGGACATATCATGTGTTATTAGAAAAATTTCAACTTGCCAGCGAACAATATGGACAGCGTCCTCAGGACACTCACATTTTGTTTATTTACGAACATTTCAGAACACCGCAAGTGTTCTTAGAACAGTTTCAGCTTACTTGCGACCAGTACGAACAGTCATACCGTCCTCAGGACACCCCCATTTTGTTTATTGACGAACATCCACCATCCTTAGGACACCCCCATTTTGTTTATTGACGAACATCCCAGGACACATGATGAATTCTTAGAACAGTTTCAACTTGCCTGCGAACGAAATGGACAGACATACTGTCCTCAGGACACCCCCATTTCGTCCATTTACCAACATTTCAGGACACTGCAGGTCTTCTTAGAAGAGTTTCAAATTGCCTGCGAACAAAACGGCCAGGCATACCGTCCTCAGGACATCCCCATTTTGTTTATTTACGAACATCCCAGGACACATCATGTGTTATTAGAACAATTTCAACTTGTCAGCGAACAATACGGACAGCGTCCTCAGGCAACTCCCATTTCGTTTATTTACGAACATTTCAGGACACTGCGAGTGTTCTTAGGACAGTTTCAGCTTGCTTGCCAACAATACGGACAGATGTAGCGTCCTCAGAACACTCCCATTTTGTTTATTGACGAACATCCCAGGACACTTCATGTGTTCTTAGAACAGTTTCAACTTGCTTGCTTGCGACAGTCATATCGTCCTCAGGACACACCCATTTCGTTTATTTTCGAACATATCAGTACACTGCGTGTGTTCCTAGAACAGTTTCAACTTGCCTACGAACCATACATACGGACATAGTGTCCTCAGAACACCCCCATTTCATTTATTTAGAACATTTCAGGACATCCGTGTTGTCCGCGGACAAATCGAACACAACAAGGAGATCTACCACCTAAATAAATACAACATTTAACCCATCTCTTACTCCCCCACACTCCCCAAACAGTCTTACACACCAACACACTCTACTAAATAGCATTTCTCCACCAGGTTTCACTGCGATGTCCGCAGACGTCCGCAAATTCAAGATGTCGGGCTTTCCCGAAAATCTGACGTGCTTCACGCTCTTCGCCGTCCAATCAGCGAACACGTTGCATGTCCGTGGACATGACGCAAGCCGGTTGGCCGCGGACCAAACCTAGATATCACTAATTTTCTTTGACCTATTTTTTGCTCATTTTATAAAAAACTACTGGACGGATTTTCACCAAATTTGCAAAAGCACGCTTTCGGGACCAAGCCGCTGCTCCTGGTCCAAATTTGGTGAAAATCCATCCAGCGGTTTGGGCAAAGTTTTCTCCCCATTCAGTCTGTGGGAAAAAAAGAAGTTTTGGACCCCCCCTTATAACTTTGCCCCCCCTGGACCAAACCTCACCAAACTTTTCAGAAATATTCAGAGTGACCCATATACTTTTTTGCAAAGTCTAGTGAGGAAAGCGAAGTTATAAGCCACCCAAAAAGGGCTCTTCCTATGGAAACAGCAACTTAACCATAACTATATATATATAGTGAAAACCTCCCTGTTGAAACTTCCCCAGTTTGAATAAATCTCCTGCACTATGCAATAACAGTCACGCGACACAATCAAAAACTTTTTTTCTGCATGCATTAAGGGTCAAGAGAACTGCCGGTATTCGCTTCTTTCTGGCTATGTCTGTTAGGCTCATAACTTTTCCTATATTGGTATAGGCTTACCGGGTCCTCAAAAATCCTGATTGTACAACATCCACAGCATCCAGGAGAAATCTTGGATATGGGTTGTTTGACCGCAAAAAAAATGACCTACTGCTGAACTGACCTTTTTTTTTGGGGTCAAATGTTTTTTACCTATCACAGGGGGAGACCCCCTGCCACCCCCCATAATGTGGGGGGAGACACCCAACCACTGACTCCCCCTACCTTAACTTATTCCCTTACCCCACATCTATTTTCTTTATTAAAATGTACCAATTATGATACGATATAGCGCCTATACACAATGTGTTTCAAAGCGCTTCAAGGCAAGGGAGGTAACAAGGGAAAATACAATGACATTCTTGCGGCCATTAACAGTAAGGATGTAAAAGTAACTATCGTACTTGGCCTGAAGACATTTCAGAGAGTGCAAGAGCTAAGACATAGATAAGGAAGGGAGGGAGAGAGTGGCAAGGAAATGGAGACAGACAGGCGACTACCGTACTAGGCCTGACAACATTTCTGGTAGAACCGGAGAAAAAAAATGGTGAGGGAGAGGGGTGCAGAAAGGGAGGGGAATAATAAAACAAGTGACTATCGTACTAGGCCTGATGACATTTCAGATAGTGCTGCGTGGGGGGGACAAGCAGGAGGAGGGGGGAGGAGACAGACGAGGTTGCTATCATAATAGGTCCAGGGACAATTCGGATAGAGTAAGTGCACAGAAGAAAGTAAGGGGAGGAGGGGAGGAGATAGGGAAAGGGAGAGGAGGAGAGAACAGAGAGTAAGATGTCAAAAAGAGTGGAGAAGCAAGAGGGGAGAGGGAATACAATTGCAGAAGTCAGTAGTAACACATAATGTTGCAAGCCTGGATACAAGATGAAGATGGGAACAGCATGATTCAGGGCCACCATGAGAAAGGGTGACGCACCGTGAATCAATGAAGTCCATAAAAGTCATTAGCCACAAGACGTGATGGTGAAACCAGAATGTATCAGGACAGACTCCTGCAGAAGTAGGCTGGAGGAGGTGCAGGGGGAGCAGGGTAGAAGAATCAAGCAAAACATGCAACACCTTTGCGCGAGAAGGGGGGGCACAAGGGAACATCACGGGGAGACCAGAGGGGTGGGGATGGTCTTTGGGGACAGAGGGAGTAAACACATGTTGGTGCATGCTTACCTGCTGTCTGAGCAGAGGTTCGGGTCTTGGGTCCCCCTGGTCCAAACAGGAATTGCACTTTTCTTTGCCTGCCCTTCGCTTCCGACGCCCAGGCGAGCGATGCCCTTGATCTAAGAGTTAAGAGCAGGAAGGATCTAAGAGTTAAGAGCAGGAAGGAAGAGGCAGGGCTAAGAAGGTGGATGGTGCATAGGCCAGGTGACCTAGATCCACTTGCACCTGCTCCCCATCTGCAAAGGAAAAGCGGCTGGAGGGCTCCTTAAGTAGGGAAAAAGAGCAGTAACCTGGAAGGCGCCAGGTTGGCGGGGCTTGCTAAGTGGGGAAAAAGAGCAGCAACCTGGAAAGTACCAGGTTGGCGGGCCTTAGGATAGGTGACCTACATCCACTTGCACCTGCTCCCCATCTGCAAAGGAAAAGAGGCTGGAGGGCTCTTTAAGTAGGGAAAAAGAGCGGCAACCAGGAAGACGGCAGGTGGGCAGGGCTTGCTAAGTGAGGAAAAAGAGTGGCACCCTGGAAGGCAGCAGGTGTTCGGGGCTTGCTATGTGGGGAAAAAGAGCGCCAACCTGGAACGTGCCAGGTGGGCGGGGCTTAGGCCAGGTGACCTAGATCTACTTGCACCTGCTCTCCATCTGCAAAGGAAGAGGCTGGAGTGCTCCTTAAGTAGAGAAAAAGAGCGGCAACCAGGAAGGCTCCAGGTTGGCGGGGCTTGCTAAGTGGGTAAAAAGAGCAGCAACCTGGAAGGCACCAGGTGGGCAGGGCTTAGGCCAGGTGACCTAGATCCACTTGCACCTGCACCCCATCTGCAAAGGAAAAGAGGCTGGAGGGCTCCTTAAGTGGGTGGGGGGAAAGCAGCAACCAGGAAGGTACCAGTTGGGCGGGCTTGCTAATTGGGAAAAAAAGAGCAGCAACATGAAAGGTGCCAGGTGGGCGGGGCTTGCTAAGTGCGGAAAAAGAGCGACAACCTGGAAGGTGCCAGGTGAGTGGGGTTTAGGGCAGGTGACCTAGTTCCACTTGCACCTGCTCCCCATCTGCAAAGGAAAAGAAGCTGGAGGGCTCCTTAAGTATCAACTGTGCCTTCATTCAACAGTCCTGTCGCACCACCCATTTCTGCACACTCATAGCAAGTGGATATCTGCTTACATGGCAAGCTCCTCTACAGGCAATGTCTTTCACACCAACTTCATGTACTCGCATACAAACTGCCTACATTCAACAGTCCTGTTGCACCAGCCATATCTGCACACTCATAGCAAATGGACATCCGCTCACATGGCAGGCAATGTCTTTTAAACCAACTTCACGTACTCGCATTTTAACTGTGCCTGCACTCAACCGTCATGTTGCACCAATCATATCTGCAAACATACACATACTAAATACGCATCCACTAACATGCTAACGATGTCTGCATTGATGGAAAAGCGCATTCACAGCAATCTTATCTGCATGGACAGATCAGCTTTACCTCACTCACGCACCAATCACATCTCAGTAATTCTAAAACAAGACATTGCAGTCACGCAAAACAGGAATTTTATGGAAAAAAAGTACAAAAATAAACATGGCAGGGTGGTACGAGTTAGGCAAGACACTGCTGTCATAAACATGGTATCCAGTTCCCACTTTCCTTTCACTTAGCCAACATGGGGAGGGAGCGAAACTGGCTTTTCCGTATTTTGAAAGACACACCCTGAGGGAAGGGAGCTAGTATGGTATTCCTTTCGTGTCCAAGGCATGCCTAGAGTGGAGGGAGCTGGACTGAAGCTACTTTCTAAGGCATGCCTCAAGCGGAGGGAGCCAGAATGGAGTTCCCTTTCAAGGTACGCCTCGAGTCGAGGGAGCTGGACCAGCATTGCTTGCCAAGACACGCCTTGAGAGGAGGGAGCATGAATGGTGATCCCTTCTAAGGCACGCCTCAAGTGGAGGGAGCCGGAATACTGTCCCTTTCTAAGGTACGCCTCAAGTGGAGGAAGCCTGAATGGTGTTCCTGCCTTTTCCAAGAAACAAGTAAATTGGGTGTTGCATGAATTGAGAGTCTATGGGTCACTTTGTAGGAAAGATGGCCATTTCAGGAAATCACTCGATCTCCCAATATTTTTTCTTTGTATGATACAAATCAAAGCAAGGCTGTTGGCTTTGAAGGGCATTGGGGACAGTACACCCGAGTATTCCTCTTTCTTCCTTGTTTTGTACACACCTTGCATCTTCTGTATGGTTGTGTCTTCCTGGGTGTGGCAGACACATAATCAGCAAAGTGTCGTTCTTGCAATCTGGCTACATCCTCTACTTCTGCAAAGTTGAGAGTTGGTACATGCACAACAGTCAGCGAAGTTACAACTGCTTTTTCAAACTTCAAAAATGTCTGTTTTCCAGAGCAGCTACACGATATACAACATATGCATTGTATGTAGCTACATGCATAAGGTAAACTGCAAACTTCTTGTAACACTGCAAGTCTTACGTGCTACATGGTGTGGCTCAAGTAATTGGTCTGTTTTGTCTACTCCACCCATGTACCTGTTGTAATCCAAAATACACTTGGGTTTTAGCACTTGCTGAGCCTGCCCCTGCACAGTGACAAGGGAAATACTTTCATCATGAATAGTACTCAGCATCTGCACATCCCTTCTGTCGCACAATGTTACTGCCAACAGTTCACCATGCCATACATGCTCCCTTGTCCAGCTTCTTAGACACAAGTTGTCGGGGGAAGCCTTTGCGGTTTCTGCGGTTTGTACCGCATGCCAGTGTGCCAACATTGTACAATTCCGTGAACAGTGGTATTCCTGTGTAGAAATTGTCCACATACAATTGGTGACCCTTGTGGAACAATGATATGGCAAGATCCCACACAATTTTGTCACTGGTCCCTAAATGGGCTGGCCAGCCGGGGGGGTTTATGCTTGAGTCTTTTCCAATGTAGACTTTCATGTTGTAGGCATACCCAGTGGTACTTTCACACAACATATAAACCTTGATTCCATATCGTGCTCTCTTGCTTGGAATGTACTGCTTGAACAGTAGCTGGTTTTTGAACAATACCAAAGGTTCATTAATGGATATGTTCTGGCTAGGAGCAGACACCTCAGAAAATCACTGTATAAAGTGATTCAGTAATGGCTGAATTTCGAATAGCCTATCACAATTTGGGTCAGTTCTTGGCAATGCTGCAGAGTTGTCATTGAAATGCAGAATACGTTGCAGTGCTAAGAAGCGATATTTAGTCATTATTGGTGGAAAAAAAGGGCTTGCAAATACAGCTTCAGTAGTCCAGTACAGTGAGATAGACAGCTTCCCCACTAGGCCCATGAGCAGAGTGAGACCCCAAAATATTCTCATCTCAACGCTCGTAGTTGGAACCCAAATGTGTGCTCGAGAATGGGGTTTCAGATTGGCATCTCGTTCCCTCAAGAACTGTTCAGCATACAGGTGGTTTGCTCAACCATATCTGAAATTAACTCATCATCCACAAAGAGGTTGAAAAAGTCAATAGGCTCAAAATCATCTGTATTTTCTGTGCATCATGCTGGAGGCACCCAGTCAGACTCATGAGCCATGTGATAAACTGGTATATTCCTTGCATGTCCCCTCAACCTTGCAGGTGAACTTTGTGTGGGAAGTGACACACAAGGTGCATGTACCCCTCCATTCCCTTCCTCATCAGATGAGGAGGTTGAACTAGCCTCAACATAAAACTCACTTACCGAATCTACTTCATGCTTACCCTCAGAAGCAGATTCCGTTTCAGATTCTGCTTCTGTGCCTTGCTACGAGTCAGACTGCATCAGTAAGTTGATAGCCTCCTCACCTGTCATCTGACGTGGACCTACCAAACTTGACCAAAAGAACCAGTCAATTCGGAGTAGGTCAATTTAGCATTAGGTCAAATTGGGCAATACTGAAATCTTTCAAGCCTATTTGCCAATTTTTTAGCGTAAAGTTTCACATCTGTATTGATGACCGCTATAGTTCTATAGGAAGAGAACAGTGTAGCATCTCAGCTCAGTTTATGAATAACCATGGTCCTCTCTTCACCCGTTGAGCATGTAATCCTCCCTGTATCCCAAATATGAATGAAGTGGTCATGGAGGGGCCCAACCGTTGAGTAATAAATGACATCTACAAGAGACTTGTAATGTCATCTAAACCTGGCTCTTTGTTGTTCCTCAAAGACTGAACCACTACCAGGATTTCTTCCTTGGATATATTGCTAGTCAGCATTTCCGTTTGAGCTTCCGGTGGTGTGGGGAACAATCATCAGCTCAGGACCGAGTCATAACTTCTGCTCCAGGGTTCTCAGACATATAGAAGCTCTCACAATATCTGCAAAATGCATCCGATTTAGAGTAAATTGGTTACATTTTCTCATATTTAGTCTCCTCTCCTTGGTTCACTTTGATTTTTGCTTTCAATTTACATGCAAGCAATTTTCTAGCTTCAACACTCTATTTGAAAAAGTGCGGTTTAGATTTTAATATCGGGTATTCCGCTCTATTCCAAGACCTTATATGACCCAGATGACCTATATTTAGATTCCTACCTCCAAAGTTCATCATTCATGGTATTCAGTTTCAATGTACGGATCATATTGAGTCTGGACAACTTTTTCAATGAACAGGCAAATCATGGTCACCTTAAAGGCGCTCCATCCAGGCTGAAGAAATTGCAGACATTCCGTGCTATTTCTTCGGTGATGTCATGTTCCCTCAACACCCCAGGGTTCAACTTCCAACATCGTGGCCGCTTCTCCTGGGGTAACAGATCAAACAGTCCCATAAATGGGGAATTGTCTAAGAAGCCTATATCTCCAATGAGATCATGATTCTTGGAGGTCATTTGTAAACAAATATATAATCTCACCTTGAATATATTTGGTGTGAGTGGGAAAGGAAGGCTTACTCTTTAGTATCATGGTGGGCATGCCTCCATGTGTTGACCAACCCTGACACCTGCAACATGCTAATTGTTTTACCCTGCTTGGTTGAAGCCCCCATATGATCCCCTTGAGACATCCCAATTTGCATCTATTATGCTATTTAGTTGACCTGATAGAAAACAACCTTTAGCAAATGTCACAAGCTCCCTCAATTCTCACTTAGGAACTATTTCTGGCTACTGTTAGGGGTGTATATGAATGCCAAGTTGACAAGGATCGGGTTCTGCTCTCCTGCCACAAATATAAATCTCCCCTCTTTAGTTTTTTTACAAGCCTTACAAGAAAAGCTGATTGAGCAGCCAATTAGAATTCCCACCTCCCTCCATTTGTTTTTAGCTTTTTAGCTTGGAGCAGAGCCTATTGATATCCTTCTGAGTAAGGTGGGTCTCCTGGGGGAATACCAAATATGCTTGGGCATCTTTAAGCTTCTGGAGTAACTGTATTATTGTGTTAGGAGTGTTCAGACCCCATACATTATAAGTCATACTCCTGGATCTTGCCTGTTACATGTGCATCTGTGGACCCCCAACCCCTGCGATTGCTTCCCTAATTCTTGCCTTAACAAAAATGCTATTGTGCCATGGTCGGGTTGCTCCCTCCCAGTCCAGAAAATCCCCCTTAACCCTCAAAGCCAACAAATATAAACTCCATATAGGCTGGAGGACGTCTTTAGCAGTTGCACCACGCTGCCTGGAGTGTGCGCTGGTGGCTCCGCCTATTCTGTGCCTCGGGCACTTTTTCACTTCTACAAATTCCCATGGTGCAGCGCACTCGCGCGCGCACCGGGAAGCACAGTAAAGCGCTGTTTGCTGGCCAGTCAGGATTGTCTACACAGTGCCCGTAAAGTCTCCTACTGGATTCACGAAGTATCGGGCTGGAGGACGTCTTTAGCAGTTGCACCACGCTGCCTGGAGGTGATTGAGCGTGTGAAACATTCCTCTTGGTTTTCTTTTTTTTTTCTCTTTCTCCTGGACTATAAACGGACTTTGCCATATGGACTTGGCAGTACATTGTATTTACAATTTCTTTCTGTTTTTCTAGTGTGCGCTGGTGGCTCCGCCTATTCTGTGCCTCGGGCACTTTTTCACTTCTACAAATTCCCATGGTGCAGCGCACTCGCGCGCGCACCGGGAAGCACAGTAAAGCGCTGTTTGCTGTTCGCGGTTTGTGTTTTTTGTTTTGTTAAACGATTTTGTTTTAGTTTTCAAATTTATATCTTAGGTGGTGCCAGGCTTTTGAAGGTTTCCTAATGAGAGTGAATACTCTGTTGTGCAGGGGAAAGTTTCTACTAATATCTAGTCTTTATTAGACTGTGATAGAAGACATCTTTCTTCCAACAATAATAGCGATATGGGTAAATTTAAACTAAACGCTCTTCGCAAAGATCATAGAGCTGATTTCTTTAATGCCGTCAGCACTCGCAGGGCTAGTTTAGCCCGTGCGGCTGCCCTACCCCTACCTGCCCCTTGTGTAGATGAGGAAGAATTGCTACAATGTGCGCAAGATTGCTCAGCAGAAATCAGAAATAATGATGGAAATTTGGACCCTTCCCAACCAATGTTTGATCATGAGATAGAAGGGATATGTGGCGAATTACAGCGAGGGGCCGATATAACTGAAGAGACGCGTAGTAACACACTTAAAGAAAAAATCACTGATGGGATGGGCATTCTTGATCTAGACACTCCCGCCATCTTTATTTCGGATGTTAACTTGCCGGACCCCATATATGACATAAACTCTCGGGGTGTCAACGATTTTCCATATATGGAAGATACCATGACCATGTTGGGTATCTTTAATAGAGCCATTCTGGTGGAACTGAGGAAAAATAATGAATTGCTGACGACATTAGTATCAGCTTTTGACAAGATTCCAAAATCTATATCAGATGCCTTTACACCAATAGTGAAAAGTATAAAGGTATTACCTAAAGATTTATCTGATTTGTTAATGCCCCTATTAAAGGAGTCTATGACAAAGAGGGCAATCGAAAAGAAATGCTGGGGTAATGCGGAAGATAAAGAACAGATATCGAGCCCATCTGATTCCCCCGAATTGATGAAAAAAAAAATAATATCCATGAATACCGAGAGAGTCCCCACTTTTTCAGATATTGTGACAAAGAAGGCTGTAGCTATACCCAATAATGACCCAAAGATCATAATTATAGACCCAGAGACGGGCAATACGCTATCCAGGGCAGCTAAAAAACAAGCCAAAAAAAATAATAATAAATCAAAAAAGGCTGACCTCAAGAACAAATCCTCAAGGAAATACTTAAGAGATCTGGATATGAGGCATATGATTGATGAGGAGGTAGAAGATGCAACTGCCGATATGGCCTTACAAAAGGGTGACAGGCATACGATTATGTTGGAAACTGGGAGAACCTGCTTAGATCAGGCGACCCAGAGTGAGTATGAAGAAGGAATGGATGGCCTATATGAAGTGATGAAAAAGAAAAAACCAATGGATTTACTTGTGGAGAACAAGAGACTGGAAAATGGGCTAAGTGACATTTTTAAGATCTTTAAAGTATCATCTACCATTGAGGGTAAGGGTGTAACTATACGTGAGACGGATGAAATTAACAAGATCTTTGAAAATAACTCTGGTACTGATCAAATTAATAAAAACCAACTATCCAGTGACCATGGTGAGTTAACTAAGCCCAGAATAAGGCCAATTGTTCACTCGGTAAATACTGGTTTATATCATAAAGATACTCTGAAAGATAACACTTTGTCAATTAAAAGCAAAATGTTTGTTAATTCTGGTAACAAACTAGATGAAATATCCTCACCTCAATGTAATAAGGAAGGATTTCCCAATTCCAATCCATCCCCAACACAGATGCAGCTATATATGGAGGATATTCTCAGAAACATGCAGGATTTGATGAGTGAAAACAAAAGGTTAAAAGAAAAAAACAATGCTAATAATGTTATGAGTGATATCCCAAACACTGAAAGTGATGGACTGGTATCACAAACAGAAAAACCAACTAGGATTGTATCGGATAAATTTAAACCAAATGAAGCCTCGACTGACACAACGAAAGATCATAAGGCTAATGAACGAGATCTAATTGGTGAACTGCTAAAAAATATGCAGGATATTGTGGAAGATAATAAAAGGTTGCGGAATACATGTGAGAATAGAGAAAAGGTCTTGTCATATGAAGAGAGGAACGAACGTGAATATCGCTCTTATGTAAGAGGGGAAGATAAATGGTACAACGAAAAACCTCCTTATGATCAAAACCAGGTTCAAGAGTCTAGACCTTTGGCTTTTCCAACGCTGCCGGGACTGATTCTATGCTCATTGTTTAGAGATGAGAGAAATTTACCATTGAATAGATCAAATATTCTTTCATTATTTGCGGGGATACCGGAACTTAAACTTATCACTTCAGCAGATATTCATCTGGTTGATTTTATAGATAATGAAAGAATAGACTTTGTAAGGTTGGTAATTCCATCCCCTTTAGTTCGTTCAATGATTTTGAAGGAGGCAGAAGCACTGCAACGCATGGGGTTTGATCTTTTTCCCTTCAATGACTTATCAACCACTGAGCAAGCCCTGGATAGAGGAAGACCCTCAGTGCAAGAAGGTTTTGAACAGGTAAAATACCCCCCGAAACAAAGTAATGATGAAGTATTGGAAAAACAAGATTGGAGATGGCTGGCACTGTCATTGCGTGATGCAATCTCTAACTTAAAAGAATTGGTTAAACCCGCATAGCTAGCAAACACAATTTGAAGCTGCTTTGCTGGAATTCGCGAGGCAACTTCAATCTTTTCAATAATGAACAACTGATGAAAGAGTTACATGGTTTTGATTTCTTAATGTTACAGGAAACTTGGCTTACTTCGCGTGTAGGTTTGGTAGACTTTGTAGTGGACAACCTATGTGCCAAAAAGGGACCAAAAGGCAGACCAAAGGGTGGCATATTTACGGCATCCAAAGTTTCCTCTAGTATCTCGAAGATAAATTCTCAGAAACAAGGTCACTCGTTTCTCATTACGGAATATGTTGTTGGTGAGAAGTCGAACTGTTTCTCTTTACTGGTCATTAATGTATACTGGAATGCCAATGAATTAAGAGATCAACAGCTCAAAACTAATTTAATCGACCTAGGTACTATAATTGACCAGTGGACATTAATAAACCTTGACGGCCAGATTATTATAGCAGGTGACCTTAATGCCGATTGTAGCGTAGATAAACTGACAGGAGAACTTTTGTATCTCCAAATAGCATCTAGTTTGTTTGGCAATCAGAAACTTAGAGGCTTCCTATGGCTAAAATATACTGAAATGTGGGGATTAAAGCAGGTACCCAATGATCATTATACTTGGAATGCGAGAGGTTGTGTGTCCACGATTGATTATATTTTTTTGAGTGCCAAACTGAGTTATTCAATGTCTAAATTAGAAGTAAGAAATGTAGCGACGAGTGACCATTGTATGCTGATAGTGGACTTTGAATTTACAATTTATGAGAAAACTAAACGAAGCTACAATAAGGAACTATTGGTCAATACTGCCAACAATAGAATAAAATGGTCTTTTAACACTACCAACAAATTTATATAGATTATGGTTGCGGAATACGATAACACTAAGCTGGAACAACGTCTCCAAATGTTTTCTGTATCAGAATTTAATACTACTATTGGAACCAAAATTAAAAGTGTAATGAAGTATGATAAAAAAATTCAACCCATGCTCCATAGACACTCTATGGATATAGAGGTTTATGAAAGAAAAAGAGAGCTGAATAGGGAGATCCGTAGACTATGCAAATTGAGTAGAACTGATGCCAGTGCCTGGATTGATATTAAACGTCTGAAACAATCATATAAAAATTGGCTGATTAGCCATGAAGGTATCACTGCCCAACGCGATGGAGAAAGTATTTTGAATGCTATGAGGGGGGTGACATCCTCAAACTTTTGGCAATTAATGAACAATGTGGATTCATCTCAGGCGATGACAACGGTAAACCCAATTCCTGAAAGTACTTGGGCGGGTCATTTTGCAGAGCTATATAAATCCAATGAACAAAGTCAAGCATTTCTGAGATTGGGATCTTCTGAATGGTCTATGAGATGCGAGGTGGATATAATTAGGAGTCTTATAATGAAATCTAAAAACACGGGGGCCCCGGGCCTCAATAACTTAAGTAATAAGGTATTGAAATGTAACCCACTATTGTGGGCAAAAATATTATGTATTCTATTTAAGGATGTGTGTATGTCGAAAACTATCCCTCTTTCTTGGAGAGTCTCTGTGGTTATTCCGATATTTAAAAAAGGCTCAAGATTATTGCCCACCAACTATAGACCAATAGCGATTGCAGATTCGGACTCTAAAATATTTGCCTCTTTGGTTCTTATTGATATTCAGAGATGGATGGATCAGAACCATATCTTGAGTATGAATCAAATTGGCTTTAGAAAAAATTGTGGTACTGACTGTGGTGGATTGATTTTGAAATGTCTACAAAGTAAAACCTGGACTAAAGGAAAGGGCCAAACTTACGTTGCATCTATGGACCTTAGCCAGGCATTTGATCTTGTGGATAGACAAAGGCTATGGCACAAATTACAATCCTTAAAAATGCCGAATCATTTATTAGATATCGTTATTGAGTTGTATACGGACACAAGACTAGTGGTACGAATGAATGCTGGGGGAGATCTATCCACGGAGTTTGTAACCAATAACGGATTACGCCAAGGGTGCATGTTGGCACCGACAATCTTTAATCTGTATGTTAGTGGAGCCCAATCTGCTTTTGCAAATGGAGGTTTGATTTCGCCTAAATTGAATGGGAAGGAAATATCTTGGTTGGCTTATGCCGACGATTTCATTCTTATGGATAATACCAAGGTGGGTTTACAGCGACTGATTGTCATTTTTGAACAATTTATATGTAATTTGTTTTTGAAAATCAATCCTGATAAAACGACTATCATACGAATGGGACGAGTAAACAAGAAACAAGATTCTTACTCTTGGTTTTGCGAGGGTAAACGAATTAAGATACAGAAAGCATTTAAGTTTCTTGGATACTGTTTTACAGGCGTAGAATCAGTCAGTTTACTCAAAAATCAATTGAAGACTAAAGCAGAGGTGGCCCTAAGACAGATGAGAATGCTAGAAAGAAAATTTGGGGGGTTTTCTTTGAAACCGATGAGAGAGTTTTATTTAAGAAAGGTGGTCCCGCGGATCACTTATGGTTTGGAATTCTATCACGTAGGCATTGCAGACTTTTTGAAATCTCTGGAAAGTCTAATATGGAGGGGTCTATTATTCTTTCTGCCGAGCTGTATACCCTTTGAAGTGCTAAGGTATGAATTGGGTTTACAATCACTACATTCACTTGTTGTAACCAAAAGATGCATGTTATGGAGAAAATGTAGGTTATTAGGCCCCACAAACTATTATTTGGAAGCAGGCATTGACACTTCATGTCCTTTTATGCTTGACCTAAATAAATCCATTGAATCCACGATTGAGGACTGTGGTATAGCTAAATGCACGGTGATAAACAAACCTAACAAATGTAAAAGGATTTTAAAAGGGATGGATTGGTCTCTTACCAAATCAAAAGTATATGCTTCTAAATTGTACAATCAGGTGCACTCTTTTTGGAAACTTGATATGGTTATGGAAAATTATTTAAACAAATATCCATCTAGAAGGTATAGAAACTCTTTCATGCGATTTAGACTTAATGTTATGCACACTCGTAGTATATTAAACCTAAGGAATCCTTTGGAAGAAAAGAGATGGTGTCGCTTTTGTAACATTTCAGAAATGGAAGAGACTTTAGAACATATTTTGGTGAAATGTTCCTATTTGCGTAAACAAAGATCAGAGTATTTTATGGAGTTATTTGATAATGGTACTTGTAATGACCCGAAGTTTATATGGTACAGAATGAGAAATGGTTACTCATCGACTCTGATTATTCGATTAATTACGTTTTTAAAAACAGTATGTGATTTAAGTTAGAAATGTTTTTACCTTTTCTAAATGTGTATATGGTTCGGTTTCTGATGCTTTCATTATGATTTTGATTGTAAATTCTTAACAGTGTTTTGTTCTTTTTTTTCCTTCCTTTTTCATTGTAAAAAAAGTGTTATTTTGTAAGATTGACTTTGTAAAGGTTTGTTTAAACCAAGAACAAATAAACAAAAAAAAAAAAAAATATATAAACTCCATAATGCACATCAGGATCAGGAAATACGCCCTTAATCGGGTGTATATAGATCCCATTTTCAGGAGACATCCAAGGGTGTGTAAAAGATGAAAGCCACCCTTCCTCAGACTTACAGAAGGAGCAGAGAGAAGAAGATGGAAAGAGGGCCAGACATTCAGCCTGAACCCAGAACTGTGCCCTGCTGCCCTTGATATCCAACTTGGTGCCCACAATAAAGTTAACTCAAAATGCCCCTCCTCACTGCAGGTTTTTTTAATAGGATTATTGTAAAATTACACACAAGGCCTCTGTCTCCCTGACCAAAATAAGGGGTCAGAGCTAGTCGCTGCTCATTTCCTGACTTGCATGCCACAATTGCCCAAGCTCTTTAATTGGACATCATTTTGCACCCGGCCACAATGTTGAATGAGATAGGACCTTGTTACTGTGGTTTCCCTCAAGTTGAGGTGCTTTCAGTGGTTGCTGGTATTGTCTTCACCCACTCCCATTTTTTCCCCTCTTTGGTGTGTTGCTCTCCTTAATTTTCTTTCCTGGCTTGCACCTGTGTCCTTTTGTTGATCCACACCAATCAAAGATTCTGCTCCGTAGAAAGTGGAGCACCAAATTAACCAAATTAACGTGCCTTCCCAGTTAAAGATTAGCCCAGAGTGGAATTACCACAGTTTATATGATGTCCATCTGACAAAAATGTTCAGTTATGGGCCAGAACTCTTGTCTCCTTTATAGAGTGAGCATAGCATTTTCCTGGAAGACAAATACCATGTGTCCTAGATATGAGATAGGTTGTATGTCTCTGGATGCTCAAAGGAGCTGTTTGGTCCAATGTATTGTAGGAGTGGAATTTCATGAGTATTTTCCAGGGTGGAGCAGCTAGCCCCCTGCATGGTATTCCCACTCAAATGTATTCTGTCCAGCAGGTTCCATTCTACAGGTTCACTTGTCAACAGGAATCATTCCCTGGAACAGGAACATTCCCTTCTGCATCCCTTATGGTCTCTCTCTTTAATCCATCCAAAAAGAACAGGTGGTGTTCTTTCAAGCAGCTTTTCTCAGTTTCAGAATGTTCTTCTCTGTGCTCCAACTATATTTAAGATGTCCACAATTCCCACCTTATGTCATCATTATATCACACTATGTGGTTGGCCAAGTTCTTCCTTTGGCTTACCTCATAGTTAGACACTCCTATTGAATACACAGCACCGGACTACATTATAATTTCTGTACTTGTGGTGAGAAAATGTAGGGGCCTAAAGCCACTCCTAAAACTTTGGACAGCAAATTGGTTTTTCTTCCATAATTTATGGCAGCCAAATGCTAATGAAATAAAATGTAGTAATTATAAAAAATTATACACACTGTGAATTTGGTGTCAAAAGTGAGATGAGCATCTTAGCTTTTCCAGATGAGTATTAGAAACATATTCTAACCTGTTGCAGACTCCCAAATGTGGGAGCTCTTACTGTCTCCGAGTTGAAACCCACTGCAACCTGAAGTCAGAACACTATCCAGCTGAATCAAACAGCAATGATATCCAAACCACATAAAAGACTCACTGTTGTTCTACATATTTATACTGTAGGGTATTATTTAAGTTCACTATATGTCATAAGGTTTGTACAATAATCTGACAGTTGTTGGAGACACTGGCTGTCACTGCCTATAGCCCAGATCCTGGTGGTAGCCTTGAGTCCAGAGAGCTGGAAGGCGAGAGCTTGTGTGATCCTGTTGAAATTGGAGCCTGGCAGATGCTTGTGATCATGAGAACCTGAGGAAAGTCTGTAGCAGGTTGCAGCCCAAGTGGGCACCCATTGACTGAGGTGGGGTTGTCACAATTACTGCAGCCTGAAAAGTACCTATGTGGAGCCTATTCATCCAGATTCATTGTTCGTCAACAATGTCGATGTAGCACAAAATCATGTGTTGTCTTTCCGGGTTATCATGGCCGTCCAGGTGTACTTCTGGTCCTGTCCTCCTCAGAAGAGGGGCATAGGGTCTCCACCACCCTGGCGGCTTCCTATCCCGATGAATAGCTCATTGTGTTATCTGGCTTATGCCAGCCTGATACTGGAGGCCAGTTCCTTGTCCATAGATATATAGTCTAACCTTGAATATATCTGGTGTGAGTGGGAAAGGAATGTGTAGTCTTTCATATTCTGGTGGGCATGCCTCCATGTGTTAACCAACCTTAGTTCAATTGCCTTGTCCCAGTGCCCTTAAGAGACTGAAAGCTTGCAATCAGCAGTTTTGGCACACATTTGCAGTTGAGTTGATGATGAGCAAGGGTTGCCCAGTGCCAATAGGGAAGAATTGGCCTTTTGCCTAACCAAAGTCTGCTAGAAAGAAAGATAAATAATAAACACTAAGGGGTTCAGGAATACAGGATGATGTCACAGGGAACAAGAAGTGTATATAATTGTTTTCTGAAAAAGAAAAAAAACACTTTTCTTAACTCTTGCCCCAAGATATATTTATTTACTTTATTCAATAAAAGGGTTTAGGTCTGCGTTCGTCCACAGTACAAATATAAAGGAAGACAATGGGCCTCATTACGACCCAGGCGTTAAGGGTTAACGCCGTCGTTAACCCTTAACGCCTATTCTGATTTTAACGGCTGCTCTTAGCAGCCGTTAAAATCCATGGCGCTAACCTGCCATGATGCTAATTACGCCACCGTAATTTACGGTGGCGTAATTAGCGCCTTCCCCACTCCCATTATGCCCTATGGGGCAAAAATGGGAATGGGGAAGGGAAAATGGGAAATGGGGATTTACCGCCCCACTCACCTTGGAATGGGGCGGTAAATCCACCATCCACCATGGTGTACACGTAGTTTACACCATGGTGGTAAAGTTGGCTCAATTAGCGCCTGGGTCGTAATGACCCCCAATCTCACCTGGTCAATCATTATAATGCAAGTGTTCTTAGAACAGTTTTAGCTTACTTGCGACCAGTACGAACAGTCATACCGTCCTCAGGACACCCCCATTTTGTTTATTGACGAACATCCACCATCCTTAGGACACCCCCATTTTGTTTATTGACGAACATCCCAGGACACATGATGAATTCTTAGAACAGTTTCAACTTGCCTGCGAACGAAACGGACAGACATACTGTCCTCAGGACACCCCCATTTCGTCCATTTACCAACATTTCAGGACACCGCAGGTCTTCTTAGAAGAGTTTAAAATTGCCTGCGAACAAAACGGCCAGGCATACCGTCCTCAGGACATCCCCATTTTGTTTATTTACGAACATCCCAGGACACAGCATGTGTTATTAGAACAATTTCAACTTGTCAGCGAACAATACGGACAGCGTCCTCAGGCAACTCCCATTTCGTTTATTTACGAACATTTCAGGACACTGCGAGTGTTCTTAGGACAGTTTCAGCTTGCTTGCGAACAATACGGACAGATGTAGCGTCCTCAGAACACTCCCATTTTGTTTATTGACGAACATCCCAGGACACTTCATGTGTTCTTAGAACAGTTTCAACTTGCTTGCTTGCGACAGTCATACCGTCCTCAGGACACACCCATTTCGTTTATTTTCGAACATATCAGTACACTGCGTATGTTCCTAGAACAGTTTCAACTTGCCTACGAACCATACATACGGACATAGTGTCCTCAGAACACCCCCATTTCATTTATTTAGAACATTTCAGGACATCCGTGTTGTCCGCGGACAAATCGAACACAACAAGGAGATCTACCACCTAAATAAATACAACATTTAACCCATCTCTTACTCCCCCACACTCCCCAAACAGTCTTACACACCAACACACTCTACTAAATAGCATTTCTCCACCAGGTTTCACTGCGATGTCCGCAGACGTCCGCAAATTCAAGATGTCGGGCGTTCCCGAAAATCTGACGTGCTTCACGCTCTTCGCCGTCCAATCAGCGAACACGTTGCATGTCCGTGGACATGACGCAAGCCGGTTGGCTGCGGACCGAACCTAGATATCACTAATTTTCTTTGACCTATTTTTTGCTAATTTTATAAAAAACTACTGGACGGATTTTCACCAAATTTGCAAAAGCACGCTTTCGGGACCAAGCCGCTGCTCCTGGTCCAAATTTGGTGAAAATCCGTCCAGCGGTTTGGGCAAAGTTTTCTCCCCATTCAGTCTATGGGAAAAAAAGAAGTTTTGGGACCCCCCTTATAACTTTGCCCCCCGTGGACCAAACCTCACCAAACTTTGCAGAAATATTCAGAGTGAACCATATACTTTTTTTTGCAAAGTCTAGTGAGGAAAGCGAAGTTATAAGCCACCCAAAAAGGGCTCTTCCTATGGAAACAGCAACTTAACCATAACTATATATATATAGTGAAAACCTCCCTGTTGAAACTTCCCCAGTTTGAATAAATCTCCTGCACTATGCAATATCAGTCACGCGACACAATCAAAAACTTTTTTTCTGCATGCATTAAGGGTCAAGAGAACTGCCGGTATTCGCTTCTTTCTGGCTATGTCTGTTAGGCTCATAACTTTTCCTATATTGGTATAGGCTTACCGGGTCCTCAAAAATCCTGATTGCACAACATCCACAGCATCCAGGAGAAATCTTGGATATGGGTTGTTTGACCGCAAAAAAAATGACCTACTGCTGAACTGACCTTTTTTTTTGGGGTCAAATGTTTTTTACCTATTACAGGGGGAGACCCCCTGCCACCCCCCATAATGTGGGGGGAGACACCCAACCACTGACTCCCCCTACCTTAACTTATTCCCTTACCCCACATCTATTTTCTTTATTAAAATGTACCAATTATGATACGATATAGCGCCTATACACAATGTGTTTCAAAGCGTTTCAAGGAAAGGGAGGTAACAAGGGAAAATACAATGACATTCTTACAGGCCATTAACAGTAAGGATGTAAAAGTAACTATCGTACTTGGCCTGAAGACATTTCAGAGAGTGCAAGAGCTAAGACATAGATAAGGAAGGGAGGGAGAGAGTGGCAAGGAAATGGAGACAGACAGGCGACTACCGTACTAGGCCTGACAACATTTCTGGTAGAACCGGAGAAAAAAAATGGTGAGGGAGAGGGGTGCAGAAAGGGAGGGGAATAATAAAACAAGTGACTATCGTACTAGGCCTGATGACATTTCAGATAGTGCTGCGTGGGGGGGACAAGCAGGAGGAGGGGGGAGGAGACAGACGAGGTTGCTATCATAATAGGTCCAGGGACAATTCGGATACAGTAAGTGCACAGAAGAAAGTAAGGGGAGGAGGGGAGGAGATAGGGAAAGGGAGAGGAGGAGAGAACAGAGAGTAAGATGTCAAAAAGAGTGAGAAGCAAGAGGGGAGAGGGAATACAATTGCAGAAGTCAGTAGTAACACATAATGTTGCAAGCCTGGATACAAGATGAAGATGGGAACAGCAAGATTCAGGGCCACCATGAGAAAGTGTGACGCACCGTGAATCAATGAAGTCCATAAAAGTCATTAGCCACAAGACGTGATGGTGAAACCAGAATGTATCAGAACAGACTCCTGCAGAAGTAGGCTGGAGGGGGTGCAGGGGGAGCAGGGTAGAAGAATCAAGCAAAACAGGCAACACCTTTGCGTGAGAAGGGGGGGCACAAGGGAACATCACGGGGAGACCAGAGGGGTGGGGATGGTCTTTGGGGACAGAGGGAGTAAACACATGTTGGTGCATGCTTACCTGCTGTCTGAGCAGAGGTTCGGGTCTTGGTCCAAACAGGAACTGCACTTTTCTTTGCCTGCCCTTCCCTTCCGACGCCCAGGCGAGCGATGCCCTTGATCTAAGAGCAGGAAGGAAGAGGCAGGGCTACGAAGGTGGATGGTCATAGGCCAGGTGACCTAGATCCACTTGCACCTGCTCCCCATCTGCAAAGGAAAAGAGGCTGGAGGGCTCCTTAAGTAGGGAAAAAGAGCAGTAACCTGGAAGGCGCCAGGTTGGCGGGGCTTGCTAAGTGGGGAAAAAGAGCAGCAACCTGGAAAGCACCAGGTTGGCGGGCCTTAGGCTAGGTGACCTAGATCCACTTGCACCTGCTCCCCATCTGCAAAGGAAAAGAGGCTGGAGGGCTCTTTAAGTAGGGAAAAAGAGCGGCAACCAGGAAGACGGCAGGTGGGCAGGGCTTGCTAAGTGAGGAAAAAGAGTGGCACCCTGGAAGGCAGCAGGTGTTCGGGGCTTGCTATGTGGGGAAAAAGAGCGCCAACCTGGAACGTGCCAGGTGGGCGGGGCTTAGGCCAGGTGACCTAGATCTACTTGCACCTGCTCTCCATCTGCAAAGGAAGAGGCTGGAGTGCTCCTTAAGTAGAGAAAAAGAGCGGCAACCAGGAAGGCTCCAGGTTGGCGGGGCTTGCTAAGTGGGTAAAAAGAGCAGCAACCTGGAAGGCACCAGGTGGGCAGGGCTTAGGCCAGGTGACCTAGATCCACTTGCACCTGCACCCCATCTGCAAAGGAAAAGAGGCTGGAGGGCTCCTTAAGTGGGTGGGGGGAAAGCAGCAACCAGGAAGGTACCAGTTGGGCGGGCTTGCTAATTGGGAAAAAAAGAGCAGCAACATGGAAGGTGCCAGGTGGGCGGGGCTTGCTAAGTGCGGAAAAAGAGCGACAACCTGGAAGGTGCCAGGTGGGTGGGGTTTAGGCCAGGTGACCTAGTTCCACTTGCACCTGCTCCCCATCTGCAAAGGAAAAGAAGCAGGAGGGCTCCTTAAGTATCAACTGTGCCTTCATTCAACAGTCCTGTCGCACCACCCATTTCTGCACACTCATAGCAAGTGGATATCTGCTTACATGGCAAGCTCCTCTACAGGCGATGTCTTTCACACCAACTTCATGTACTCGCATACAAACTGCCTACATTCAACAGTCCAGTTGCACCAGCCATATCTGCACACTCATAGCAAATGGACATCCGCTCACATTGCAAACACGTCTCAAAGCGATATCTTTCACACCAACCTCATGTACTTGCATATCAACTGTGCCTGCATTCAACAGTCAAGTCACACCAACCGTATCTGCACACTCATAGCAAGTGGATACCCGCTCACATGGCAGGCAATGTCTTTTAAACCAATTTCATGTGCTCGCATTTTAACTGTGCCTGCACTCAACCGTCATGTTGCACCAATCACATCTGCAAACATACACATATTAAATACACATCCACTAACATGCTAACGATGTCTGCATTGATGGAAAAGCGCATTCACAGCAATCTTATCTGCATGGACAGATCAGCTCTACCTCACTCACACACCAATCACATCTCAGTAATTCTAAAACAAGACATTGCAGTCACGCAAAACAGGAATTTTACGGAAAAAGAAAAGTACAAAAATAAACATGGCAGGGTGGTACGAGTTAGGCAAGACACCGCTGTCATAAACATGGTATCCAGTTCCCACTTTCCTTTCACTTAGCCAACATGGGGTGGGAGCAAAACTGGCTTTTCCGTATTTTGAAAGACACACCCTGAGGGAAGGGAGCTGGTATGGTATTCCCTTCGTGTCCAAGGCATGCCTCGAGTGGAGGGAGCTGGACTGAAGCTACTTTCTAAGGCATGCCTCAAGCGGAGGGAGCCAGAATGGAGTTCCCTTCCAAGGTACGCCTCGAGTCGAGGGAGCTGGACCAGCATTGCTTGCCAAGACACGCCTTGAGAGGAGGGAGCATAAATGGCGATCCCTTCTAAGGCACGCCTCAAGTGGAGGGGGCCGAAATAGCGTCCCTCTCTAAGGTACGCCTCAAGTGGAGGAAGCCTGAATGGTGTTCCTGCCTTTTCCAAGAAACAAGTAAATTGGGTGTTGCATGAATTGAGAGTCTATGGGTCACTTTGTAGGAAAGATGGCCATTTCAGGAAATCACTCGATCTCCCAATATTTTTTCTTTGTATGATACAAAGCAAAGCAAGGCTGTTGGCTTTGAATGGCATTGGGGACAGTACACCCGAGTATTATGTTATGTTATGTGCCTGCTTATTACGCGCCGGTAGCCCGCAGGCATCAGGGCGCGGGAAACCAAGAAAATCTGAACACGAATCACCTCATTAAGACAGGCAGAAAACCTAGAGATCGAAACTCTAATGCTCATTGAAACAATGAGGTTTTTAGCGATTTCCTAAAGCTCTGGTAATTAGCTTCAAGCCGTAATGCCATCTGCAACTTGTTCCAGAGGTCTACTGCTTTCACCGGGAAAGATTTGCCTTGCCTAAGTGCGGACTTAGCCCCAGGTCTGTTCAGCGTGCCCCTGTCGGCTGGTCTTAGACATCTTCCAGGAGCATAGAAAGAGAAATGTTTTTTGAAATAGCTAGGGGCCTCTCCATATAGGCATCTGTGAATTATAGTCATGGCCTTGAACCTGACTCTCTCCTCCACTCTTAGCCAGTGTAGTGCTCTTCTCCCTGTTGACACATGTTCTCTATTATTTATGTTCTTGACTATGCGAACTGCGTCGTTTTGTATGACTTGGCACTTTTGAATTTCCCTTTTTGTGGCTCCTAGCAAGAGAGCGTTGCGATAGTCAAGTCGCGACAGGATGATGGCCCTAGCGATTGTCGCAGCATTGACTTCATTAATGAAGGGTCTTATTGCTCTCAGAAGTCGTAGATAGTAGGTGTTGTTTTTCTGCAGGTATCTTACCTGTAACTCTGCACCCACTGAGGCCTCTACCATCATCCCGAGAGTTTTAACATGCAGCGTCACCGGGATGTTAGCGTTCTTGATGGTAAAGGACTTATATGCATTCCCTAGTTTGCATCTGGCCTGTCGCGTGCCGAAAATCAGCAGCTCTGTTTTGGTATTATTTAAACACATCCAATGATGTTGCATCCAGTGGTCTATGATGTTATAAACCTCTGAGATTTTAGCACTATCAGTGGTGTAATCACCAGTGAGTTCAAAGATGAGCTGCGTATCATCAGCGTAATTTGTAAAGAAAACGCTGATGTGTTCCAGGAGTTCGCAGAGGCTTCTCAGATATAGATTAAACAAGAGAGGTGACAGGCTAGCTCCCTGCGGGACTCCGTAATGGATGGGAGCGGCCTTGGAGAAATTGTCACCCCAATGTATTCTAGCACTCCGATCTTTGAGAAAGGATGATAACCAAGCCAAAGCCTTAAGGGAACAACCTACAATGTTGGCCAGTGCCTCCTGAAGGAGCTGGTGATCCACCAAATCAAAGGCCGCGCTTAGATCGAGAAGCATGAGAATCCCTGTTTTGCCTTTATCTATCAGGCCCAACATATGCGACTGGAGGTCCAGCATAGCAGATTCAGTGCTATGGGAGGCCCTAAAACCTGATTGTTGATTGTGCAACAGCTTCAGGTCTTCCACATGTTTTTGCAGTTGGTTTGTGGCAACAAACCATTCCTCCTTCTTCCTTGTTTTGTACACACCTTGCATCTTCTGTATGGTTGTGTCTTCCTGGGTGTGGCAGGCACATAATCAGCAAAGTGTTGTTCTTGCAATCTGGCTACATCCTCTACTTCTGCAAAGTTGGGAGTTGGTACATGCACAACAGTCAGCGAAGTTACAACTGCTTTTTCAAACTTCAAAAATGTCTGTTTGTTTTCCAGAGCAGCTACACGATATACAACATACGCATTGTATGTAGCTACATGCATAAGGTAAACTGCAAACTTCTTGTAACACGTGCAAGTCCTACGTGCTACATGGTGTGACTCAAGTAATTGGTCTGTTTTGTCTACTCCACCCATGTACCTGTTGTAATCCAGAATACACTTGGGTTTTAGCACTTGCTGAGCCTGCCCCTGTACAGTGAGAAGGGAAGTACTTTCATCATGAATAGTACTCGGCATCTGCACATCCCATCTGTCGCAGAATGTTACTGCCAACAGTTCATCATGCCATGCATGCTCCCTTGTCCAGCTTCTTAGACACAAGTTGTCGGGGGAAGCCTTTTCGGTTACTGCATGCCCGTGTGCCAACATTGTACAATTCCGTGAACAGTGGTATTCCTGTGTAGAAATTGTCCACATACAATTGGTGACCCTTGTGGAACAATGATATGGCAAGATCCCACACAATTTTGTCACTGGTCCCTAAATGGGCTGGCCAGCCGGGGGGGTTTATGCTTGAGTCTTTTCCAATGTAGACTTTCATGTTGTAGGCATACCCAGTGGTACTTTCACACAACATATAAACCTTGATTCCATATCGTGCTCTCTTGCTTGGAATATACTGCTTGAACAGTAGCTGGTTTTTGAACAATACCAAAGGTTCATTAATGGATATGTTCTGGCTAGGAGCAGACACCTCCGAAAATCACTTTATAAAGTGATTCAGTAATGGCTGAATTTTGAATAACCTATCACAATTTGGGTCAGTTCTTGGCAATGCTGCAGAGTTGTCATTGAAATGCAGAATACGTTGCAGTGCTAAGAAGCGATATTTAGTCATTATTGGTAGAAAAAAAGGGCTTGCAAATACAGCTTCAGTAGTCCAGTACAGTGAGATAGACAGCTTCCCCACTAGGCCCATGAGCAGAGTGAGACCCCAAAATATTCTCATCTCAACACTCGTAGTTGGAACCCAAAGGTGTGCTCGAGAATGGGGTTTCAGATTGGCACCTCGTTCCCTCAAGAACTGTTCAATATACAGGTGGATTGCTCAACCATATCTGAAATTAACTCATCATCCACAAAAAGTTTGAAAAAGTCAATAGGCTCAAAACCATCTGTATTTTCTGTGCATCCTGATACTCCAGTGAAAGGTGGAACAACAGGCTGAGCCATTGCTGGAGGCACCCAGTCAGACTCATCAGCCATGTGATGAACTGGTATATTCCTTGCATGTCCCCTCAACCTTGCAGGTGAACTTTGTGTGGGAAGTGACACACAAGGTGCATGTACCCCTCCATTCCCTTCCTCATTAGATGAGGAGGTTGAACTAGCCTCAACAGAAAACTTACTTACCGAATCTACTTCATGCTCACCTTCAGAAGCAGATTCCGTTTCAGATTCTGCTTCTGTGCCTTGCTCCGAGTCAGACTGCATCAGTAAATTGATAACCTCCTCACCCGTCATCTGACGTGGACCTACCAAACTTGACCAAAAAAAACAGTCAATTCGGAGTAGGTCAATTTAGCATTAGGTCAAATTGGGCAATACCAAAATCTTTCAAGCCTATTTGCCAATTTTTTAGCGTAAAGTTTCACCTCTGTATTGATGAGCGCTATAGTTCTATAGGAAGAGAACAGTGTAGCATCTCAGCTCAGTTTATGAATAACCATGGTCCTCTCTTCACCCGTTGAGCATGTAATCCTCCCTGTATCCCAAATATGGATGAAGTGGTCCTGGAGGGGCCCAACTGTTGAGTAATAAATGACATCCACAAGAGACTTGTAATGTCATCTAAACCTGGCTCTTTGTTGTTCCTCAAAGACTGAACCGCTACCAGGATTTCTTCCTTGGATATATTGCTAGTCAGCATTTCCGTTTGAGCTTCCGGTGGTGTGGGGAACAATCATCAGCTCAGGACCGAGTCATAACTTCTGCTCCAGGGTTCTCAGACATATAGAAGCTCTCACAATATCTGCAAAATGCATCCGATTTAGAGTAAATTGGTTACATTTTCTCATATTTAGTCTCCTCTCCTTGGTTCACTTTGATTTTTGCTTTCAATTTACATGCAAGCAATTTTCTAGCTTCAACACTCTTATTTGAAAAAGTGCGGTTTAGATTTTAATATCGGGTATTCCGCTCTATTCCAAGACAAAGCCCTGAAGACCTTATATGACCCAGATGACCTATATTTAGATTCCTACCTCCAAAGTTCATCATTCATGGTATTCAGTTTCAATGTACGGATCATATTGAGTCTGGCCAACTTTTTCAATGAACAGACAAATCATGGTCACCTTAAAGGAGCCCCATTCAGGCTGAAGAAATTGCAGACATTCCGTGCTATTTCTTCGGTGATGTCATGTTCCCTCAACACCCCAGGGTTCAACTTCCAACATCGTGGCCGCTTCTCCTGGGGTCACAGATCAAACAGTCCCATAAATGGGGAATTGTGTAAGAAGCCTATATCTCCAATGAGATCATGATTCTTGGAGGTCATTTGTAAACAAATATATAATCTCACCTTGAATATATTTGGTGTGAGTGGGAAAGGAAGGTTTACTCTTTAGTATCATGGTGGGCATGCCTCCATGTGTTGACCAACCCTGACACCTGCAACATGCTAATTGTTTTACCCTGCTTGGTTGAAGCCCCCATATGATCCCCTTGAGACATCCCAATTTGCATCTATTATGCTATTTAGTTGACCTGATAGAAAACAACCTTTAGCAAATGTCACAAGCTCCTTCAATTCTCACATAGGAACTATTTCTGGCTACTGTTAGGGGTGTATATGAATGCCAAGTTGACAAGGATCTGGTTCTGCTCTCCTGCCACAAATATAAATCTCCCCTCTTTAGTTGTTTTACAAGCTTTACAAGAAAAGCTGATTGAGCAGCCAATTAGAATTCCCACCTCCCTCCATTTGTTTTTAGCTTTTTTAGCTTGGAGCAGAGCCTATTGATATCCTTCTGAGTAAGGTGGGTCTCCTGGAGGAATACCAAATATGCTTGGGCATCTTTAAGCTTCTGGAGTAACTGTATTATTGTGTTAGGAGTGTTGAGACCCCATACATTATAAGTCATACTCCTGAATCTTGCCTGTTACATGTGCATCTGTGGACCCCTGCGATTGCTTCCCTAATTCTTGCCTTAACAAAAATGCTATTGTGCCATGGTCGGGTGCACCCTCCCAGTCCAGATAATCCCCCTTAACCCTCAAAGCCAACAAAAATATAAACTCTATAATGCACATCAGGATCAGGAAATACGCCCTTAATCGGGTGTATATAGATCCCATTTTCAGAAGACATCCAAGGGTGTGTAAAAGATGAAAGCCACCCTTCCTCAGACTTACAGAAGGAGCAGAGAGAAGAAGATAGAAAGAGGGCCAGACATTCAGCCTGAACCCAGAACTGCGCCCTGCTGCCCTTGATATCCAACTTGGTGCCCACAATAAAGTTAACTCAAAATGCCCCTCCTCACTGCAGGTTTTTTTAATAGGATTATTGTAAGATTACACACAAGGCCTCTGTCTCCCTGACCAAAATAAGGGGTCAGAGCTAGTCGCTGCTCATTTCCTGACTTGCATGCCACAATTGCCCAAGCTCTTTAATTGGACATCATTTTGCTTCCGGCCACAATGTTGCATGAGATAGGACCTTGTTACTGTGGTTTCCCTCAAGTTGAGCTGCTTTCAGTGGTTGCTGGTATCGTCTTCACCCACTCCCATTTTTTCCCCTCTTTGGTGTGTTGCTCTCCTTAATTTTCTTTCCTGGCTTGCACCTGTGTCCTTTTGTCGATCCACACCAATCAAAGATTCTGCTCTGTAGAAAGTGGAGCACCAAATTAACGTGCCTTCCCAGTTAAAGAATAGCCCAGAGTGGAACTTCCACAGTTTATATGATGTCCATCTGACAGAAATGTTCAGTTATGGGCCAGAACTCTTGTCTCCTTTATAGAGTGAGCATAGCATTTTCCTGGAAGACAAATACCATGTGTCCTAGATATGAGATAGTTTGTATGTGTCTGGATGCTCAAAGGAGCTGTTTGGTCCAATGTATTGTAGGAGTGGAATTTCATGAGTATTTTCCAGGGTGGAGCACCTAGCCCCCTGCATGGTATCCCCACTCAAATGTATTCTGTCCAGCAGGTTCCATTCTACAGTTTCACTTGTCAACAGGAATCATTCCCTGGAACAGGAACATTCCCTTCTGCATCCCTTATGGTCTCTCTCTTTAATCCATCCAAAAAGAACAGGTGGTGTTCTTTCAAGCAGCTTTTCTCAGTTTCAGAATGTTCTTCTCTGTGCTCCAACTATATTTAAGATGTCCACAATTCCCACCTTATGTCATCATTATATCACACTATGTGGTTGGCCAAGTTCTTCCTTTGGCTTACCTCATAGTTAGACACTCCTATTGAATACACAGCACCTGACTACATTATAATTTCTGTACTTGTGATGAGAAAATGTAGGGGCCTAACACCACTCCTAAAATTTTGGACAGCAAATTGGTTTTTCTTCCATAATTTATGGCAGCCAAATGCTAATGAAATAAAATCAAGATTATTAGAATTTGTGGCTACAGACACACATGCGGATATGTGGCATGATTATTTGGCATATTGTTTTATATAGGTTTGATTTTTTTCTCATTTTTATTAATTATAAAAAATTATACACACTGTGAATTTGTTGTCAATACAGAGCTTTTCCAGATGAATATTAGAAACATATTCTAACCTGTTGCAGACTCCCAAATGTGGGAGCTCTAACTGTCTCCGAGTTGAAACCCACTGCAACCTGAAGTCAGCACACTATCTAGCTGAATCAAACAGCAATGATATCCAAACCACATAAAAGACTCACTGTTGTTCTATATATTTATACTGTAGGGTATTATTTAAGTTCACTATATGTCATAAGGTTTGATGGAGACATTGGCTGTCACTGCCTATAGCCCAGATCCTGGTGGTAGCCTTGAGTCCAGAGAGCTGGGAGACGAGAGATTGTATGTTCCTGCTGAAATTGGAGCCTGGCAGATGCTTGTGATCATGAGAACTAGAGGAAAGTCTGTAGCAGGTTGCAGCCCAAGTGGGCACCCATTGACTGAGGTGGGGTTGTCATAATTACTGCAGCCTGAAAAGTACCTAGTTGGAGCCTATTCATCCAGATTCATTGTTCGTCAACAATGTCGATGTAGCACAAAATCATGTGTTGTCTTTCCGGGTTATCATGGCCGTCCAGGTGTACTTCTGGTCCTGTCCTCCTCAGAAGAGGGTCTCCACCACCCTGGCGGCTTCCTATCCCGATGAATAGCTCATTGTGTTATATGGCTTATGCCAGCCTGATACTGGAGGCCAGTTCCTTGTCCATAGATATATAGTCTAAGCTTGAATATATCTGGTGTGAGTGGGAAAGGAATGTGTAGTCTTTCATATTCTGGTGGGCATGCTTCCATGTGTTAACCAACCTTAGTTCAATTGCCTTGTCCCAGTGCTCTTAAGAGACTGAAAGCTTGCAATCAGCAGTTTTGGCACACATTTGCAGTTGAGTTGATGATGAGGAAGGGTTGTCCAGTGCCAATAGGGAAGAATTGGCCTTTTGCCTAACCAATGTCTGCTAGAAAGAAAGATAAATAATAAACACTAAGGGGTTCAGGAATACAGGATGATGTCAAAGTGAACAAGATGTGTATATAATTGTTTTCTGAAAAAGAAAAAAAAACACTTTTCTTAACTCTTGCCCCAAGATATATTTATTTACTTTATTCAATAAAAGGGTTTAGGTCTGCGTTCGTCCACAGTACAAATATAAAGGAAGACAATCTCACCTGGTCAATCATTATAATGCAGAGCCTATGTCTCCCATGGATTCATTTAAGCAGTATAATAGGAACCAGAGATCTACTGTAATGAAGGCCGCAGAGAGGTCCAGTAGGAACAGTGGACAAGCCTGACTTTGGTCCCTTTTAACAAGCAGTACTTTCCTTATGTCTTCCATCAGGGTGGTTGCCATCCCCTTCTATGGGGGACGTCAGGTTCGTATGTCAGTTGGTCATTTTGTTCAGGATGGGCATCATTTATAGGGCTCTGATTGGGCATGGAATGCTTCTGTCGGGAGAAAAACAGAAATTAGAAACAGGATGTTGGTTTAACATTACTTAGATAGAAGCAATTCCGCTGGAAGCCATGTGTTTAATAAAGTTCATTTCAGCTGTTAAAAGAGCTCTGGAGAGGTTGTTATCCCTCTGGCAGAGAAGTTGTGATTTTAAATTTTGGAACCATGTGTTAAAACAACAGCCTACTTTCATACAGGATTTTTCTAACACAGCTTTACTTGAGTTATTGCGTAGCACCCCCATCTAGAAAAATGGTATTCAATGGTGTGACCATGTCACCTCTGGGAGCCCGAGGAGGGGAAATGGGAAAATCTGGTGGGCAAGGGAAGACACCTGCTAGGTGAAGCAACTCCTGCAGATGGTACATGAGGTATCCACAACAGCTTACCCAGTACTCCCTCGCCTGCTACACTGCAAACCAGGAATCACCCCATTTGTGTAATCCTCCCAGTACAGTCCACCGTGAGCAGTATTGCATTAGGCTTGGGCAAGAGATCCCCATAGTGAAACATCAGAAGAGGAGCCTTATCAGTTACCAGAAATCCCAAAATATTGGAATAAGGAAAATATTAGAAATGCTATTATGCATTTTGTAAGTTGGGCACTTTCTGTAACTGCTCTGTTCCTGGCTGGCCACGCCAAGGGCATGCAAGGCCCTTAGTGGAGAATGCACTCCCTGTTCCTCTTTGTTTTCCCCTTTAATCATTTGTTCCCCCATTTTCTCACTTTGAAAGGACAATGTTATAAGTTGTTATGCTATGAAAACACAAATAAAATATTTAAAAATCAAAAATCGCAAGACCCTGAGCCAATGGGGTAATGACCGAGTCAGAACACTTAAGGAGACAGTTA
The DNA here is from genome assembly GCF_040938575.1 of Ambystoma mexicanum. Taxonomy (NCBI): domain Eukaryota; kingdom Metazoa; phylum Chordata; class Amphibia; order Caudata; family Ambystomatidae; genus Ambystoma; species Ambystoma mexicanum. The sequence continues at coordinate 154,095,517 of NC_090941.1, read as the reverse complement.
TAGAGCAAGATCCACAGTATAAGAAGAGGCACAGAAAACCCATTATTGTGGGATTTAGGACAGTTCTCTAGAGAGTCAGAGTATTATAAGGGAGTAAGAGGAGAGAACAGAGGATGTCTAAATCAAATATCCCGACGCTTGAAAGAGATAAGGAGGGTGCAATAAGGAGCGAGCATAGCAAGGAGCATATTGGGATCTTTGAACCAGACGTGGGCAAGCACCAGAGAACACTGAGGAGGAGCAGAGACACTAGCCTTAGCCCAGATCCTGGTGGTAGCTTTGAGTCCACCGGAGCGGAGGGCATGAGAACATATGTGATGCTGCTGAGATTGCATCCTTGGTAATCCTGAGAACCTGAGGCGAGCCAGTAGCAGGTTGACGCCTATGTGGGCACCCACTGGCTGAGTGTGAGGGATGGGTCATAATTACTGCAGCCTGAAAAGTACCTAAGTGAAAAGAGAAAATCCTACCCAAGTGGTCCCCTATGCCAATAGTGGGAAATGGAATGGTCCTGCCATGGTAGGAATTAACAGAGTCCCCTAGGGCAAGGCGTGGGGGGGGGGCATCTTGCAGTCTGGCCCCTGTATGGTTGCATGCCTAAAGATTCCAGGAGGAAGGCTCATATACGGGACATTCCACCAAAGTCACAGCAAAGGTAAGAAGGGTGTTGGGGCACTTTAAAAACCTTGCGAGAGTGAGTATACAGAAAGCCCTTCAAATTGGTTTAATTGTCTCCTCCACTCCTCCACTCTGACGCTGTTACCTGAGTATCTTCCATTTTAGTTTTGGCTGAAAATTTGAAAATGCAAATGTCGAGAAGTATTTCTGTACATATAGGCTTTCAGATTAATGTAAGGATACATTGAAATGTGGTAATAATTTTTCCTTCCTGGCGTTCATACATCCAAGCTTCGTATATGCATCTTAGCTTGCAGTTCCGGGCACATATGGTGGTGATTAAGTACCACCTGATGGCCAAAACAATGCTACGAAGAAGACAGAGAAGAGAAAGGGTGTTGGCTGCATCATCAATTGTTATTTTTCATGTCATGCCCCTTGCCATTTTTTTCTTCTAGTCTTCCTGTTTCCACATGGTCCTTCTTCTTCTTCAGCACACATCAAAGTCCTGGTCCAGGGACTTCTCCTTCTTTTAATTCATGTCATGTCATGGTGCTTCTTCTTTGTTCCAGTTGTGCGTCCTAATGTTTTTCCTTCATCATAGTCATTGTGCTTCTCCTTTGTCACAGTCATAGTTCTTCTATTTCTTTTTAGTCCTTCATCATAATCTTTCTCCATCATAATCCTTTTCCTTCATCCTAGACTTCCTGTGTCACAGTTATTCTCCTATGTCATAGTACCACTCCTTTGTCACAGTCCTGCATCACAGTAATTCTCTTTCATCATAGTCCTACATCATAGTCATTCTACTTTGTCAGTCATTCTTCATCATTGTCCTCCTTAGTCAAAGGCCTTCTCCATCATGGTGCTTCATCATTGTCCTACTTCATCACAGTTATTCTCCTTCATCATAGTCCATCTTTCTCTTAGTCCTACTTCTTCACAGTCCTGCTTCATCACAGTCCTTCATATGATTAAAGTACAGTGAGATCAAACAAAGGCCAGAGTGTAACTGGGGTTTCCAAAGACTCTTTATTAAGAAATATACAAGGTAAAAGACAAATCAGTTACCATAGGTAAGGAATGTACACAGAAATAACACAATTGTGGCCAGGATGACTATTAAACAAGATGTGTTCAATTCCTGGGAGTAACTCAAATGTCAGTGTCTCCTATGAAGTTTCAAAGGGGGTTCAAAGCAAACGCTCTGTCAGTTCTGATTAAGCCCGGCCTCTGGTCCATCAGAGCGGCACAACACAAACAGGTGTGGGGATATGTGCAGGTTGGTTTAAGGTAAACAAGTAGTGCCAAGTAAAATGTCTCCAGTAATTCATATTGGGGCTTCCCAAGGTCCCTCATAGTTGGGTTCAACAAGTCTCTGAATCTAGAACTTGTAGATTTCTTTGTGATGTTTTTCAGCATTCGGGAATGGTGGGTAGGGTCCCCCTCTGGGTTCTCAAGATTGTAGTGAGCTTGATAGTTTTTCTGTTGTCAGCTGTGTTTTGGAGCTGACCCTACCATCCCTGAAGCCGTAGGAAGACAGGATGCAACATTAGGCTGACCGTGGGGTACCTTAGGGGAATTGTACAGCTTCCCTAGCTCAGATCTTGGATCCTTAGCTCTCTCCCTTCATTCCTTTTCTTCTTGCCATTCGGCTTCAAGGCTGTACTTAAGGATTGCTCTTCTTATCTGTTTGGGATGCACCAGCAGGTTCTTACAGAATACATTCTGTGGGTTTCAAAGGCAGCCCCAGGATCAAATGAACTTTCTCGAGCCATGTTAGGCTTAAGAGAGCAGAACTCTTTTTTGTAATATGCTGTTTTCTTGGATAAAACAGAGAGCCTGGGAAATGCGGCCTTCTGCAGATTGAAAACCAGGAACATGGAATAAGAGACTACACAGCAGAAGGGAATTCAAAGGCGCACTGGTGGCTGACAACCAGGAACATGAAATATGAGACTACACTGCAGAAGGTAATTCAAAGGCACACTGTTGGCTGACAAACAAAAGGCAGTATTTCACTTGCAACTACCAAATATCAGAATGCTGTTTTCAGAGCAAGAGAAATACAAACACAAAATGGGCCTTGCATCTGAGTGACTAGGCCAAAGGCCTGAAACTAGTTTTCGTCACATGTGACTGATGTCAAACGTCCAGTCTTGCTGACACAGATGGCAAAGAATAAAAGGTAACTTTGCAAAAACAGAAGCAGTTACCAAGGAAAGGTGTGCATTTGCAGCTTGCAACAATGAACACATGGAAAAATGAATCGCCATTGCCAGAGTCATGTGAATATATATTAGGATGTAAAGATGAACATTGAAGGCATGATGTGAGATATTAAAAGACCTCATGTGTAAAAGAAATTGTAACATTTAAAATCACCAGTTTCTATTCAGAAGAACCGGCTTCAGTTTCTGTTCAGAACACTCAACAGTGATCTTCCCCTATCTTCAATATATTTAAAACATCTTTCTGAAGCCACAGCAGTGACCATGAAGAAAAGTAAAGTGGGTTGGGCCTGCAACTCGGTAAATAAAGGAAGCCCTTAAAGGGAGGGCCTTTCTAACATACTTGTTTTTAAAACTCACATTAATGGTCCATCTCCCTGAGCAAATCACATTTGACAGACGCCACGAGGCGCTTCATGAATCAGGAGTGGAGTTGTCTTCCTCTGCACCAGAAGATAAGCATACCCAGGGTCCAGCCATCGACTTTGCAAGAATGTTAATGGATTTACACCAGGCCATAACCAACAAAGGAAGCAGGTGGCCAGATCACATGTTCAGTAGGAAGAAAATAAATGTAATGGGACATTGAAAGAACTATATATCACTATTTTGCCATAGGGTTATTTAGAGGATCATACTTTGTTCATCTTCTCAGGAATCATAAGGCACATCAAAATCATTCAAGTATCAATGTTGAGCTTATAGTGAGGTCCATATGTTGATTCAACTCTCATAACAACTGGACCTTGGGAACAGGAGTTACAACCTAAAATGTGTTTCTAGTTCCCCAGAAAATGTCATGAAGCAGAGATTTTGGGAGATAGTAGCTTAGTGAATTATATAATTGTGTGTACAATTTTGTGACACATACTTTTACCTTTTTTGTGTAATCCACAAAAATCCCTCATTCTAACCTGCCATCAATAAGTATTGTTAAGATGTATTTAGAAATTATAGAAAGGTGTCACGTTGTAGTTTTTAAAGGCATAACAAAAGTGGAAAAAATGCAATTTCCCAAGGGTATGAGTCCATAGGGATGATATCCATGAACTTGAGGAACCAATCATTGCAAGGGAAGGACAGCAGATGTCTAAGTCAGATGAACAGCCAATAAACTGGCACATTCTAATTTTATTAATATGGGGTGTGGTTTAGATGTTATAAGGTGTCGCACAATGGGAATCAGGGAGAGCTGTCTGATATCATCTGAGTTGGAACTGTTGACAAAATTGCTGTAGGAAACCATGGAGTTAAAATCTAGCCTGGATCTATGCAAGAAGAGGCACATAAAGGGATTAATGCTGGAGGCCAGTCTTGACTGAACTTGGAGGGGACTCTAACCAAGTCCTGATGTTTCCCCGGAGTTTCCAGAAGCCTAGAGGACTTTTCCCGTTGAGATGAAAGCCAGAGATATTTTATGTAAGTAAACGTGTCAAACCAAACCAAGTCTTGGTGGGATGTGTTTGATTTCATATCTTCCCATTATTGATTGGGTGGGCAGACTTAGTAGACCCTTAGTATTTTTACTATATACTAATTTAATTAACTCCCTTATAGCCAACTAACACAAGGTGATTTTGTAGAGGTTCGAAAGTAACATTGCTCCAGTGTGAATAGAAATATAGTCTGTTAAGTAATTGGGTACTGCTATTTCTCATGCCCAACACCAACATTCCCTAAAGGGAGGGGTGCATACAAAATGACATTTCCAACTGTTCACCATTCCTCAGACCCTGTATGAAAGCAGAGGGGTCTTGAATGTAAACTATAGATCTGGGTTTTGTGCTGGGGCAGAAAAGTGTCTTGCTAAAATAAAATAAAGTGAAGTCCTTGATTGAAAGGCACACTCTCTGCTGAGAGTGGGGCAGTGACTCCTGATAGAAAAGAGACATTCTGGTGAAGGAAGAAGGGTTGTATATATATATATATATATATGTATAAATGTTCTGTTTTTAAAGGTTTGTCGTGCTCCAACACTGTAAGTATTTCCAAGTGCTCAGGGAGATTAAAAATACAGAGCACTGCATGTGTGAAACTGCTTTTGCTAATAGGAAAGTATTGCATGTTATTTAAATGAAACTTCATGTAAAGTGTATTGTGAAGTGTATGATCCAGTCATGTTTCAAGGTGCTACATGTTATTAAACGTGAACCCCATGCAAAGTGTTTAACTGAACATGTTGTGGGGTTAAATATTCTGTGATCTGTGTTATCCTGAACCAACTAGTGATTTCAATTTTTGTAAAAAGAGAATTGGCAGGAACCAAAAGCGTTTGGGCCACAGGTTGAGGTGGCTTCATTTGTGATTTTGTACAAATATACATTTTTCTATTCTTTTATTCTTTCTATATGCCGGCCTGCTTCTTGGTTTACCTATTGCTAAAGAGTGAGGGATCTACGGGTTATATATGAAGCACAGACAGGGCTAGATTGAACTTACAAGGAAAATTGGTGTGGTGCTTTTGACTGGGGAGAGAAGGATTTCCCTGAATTGGTTTTTGCAGCATACATTTCCCCTAACAATTCCTTAATAGACGTTTGTCCTGGTTTTCCGGGGACTTTCATATGAACTGTATAAATTCAAGGTATGATATCAGAGAATTAAAAAAAATTCCAAAACAGCTATCAAGGTATCATCCCATAAGTGGCACTCTCTTATGCTCTTGGGGACGAGAAATGATTATCATCCACATCTTTACTTATTCGGTCAATGCTTACAAACCCTCTTCCCCACTCTTAATGGCAATTTTTTGATGGACCAGATTATCAATTCTGTTGCAATCTTTGTTTGCCTAGAACTCACACAATCCAATCAGAAATTTCAAGTTTTTTAAATTGAACCCATTTGCGTAGAATGTTGTAGTCATTCCCTGAAGTCACCTGCATTAATTACAGTGGATGGCAACAATGAGTTTGAAGTATGCTGTTTCCACCAGTCAGGAGTCTCTACCCTGGCCCCACTGCACACCCATGTGTACAGTCCAGGGGCAGTTCATTTAGTTTCAGGGACAATAAAGTCATTACTGTGCAATAACAGGGATAGAGAATGTGTCTTTCTCCTCAATTCTGACATGGGCCTTATTACAAGTTGGGCAGTGCGGGTTAAATGCAGCAGGATTACCATATACCACTGCATTACCACACTGCTCAGGTATGAACTGCAGGTAAATCTGCCAACTTTCTACCGATTTTCAGCAGAATACTGCTGCCATTGAGTCCTATGGACTCAAGAAAATGGGGATTTAAGCTGCCACCGCGATAACGCCAGACCAAGTGGCGGTAATAGTAATACAGTTTGGGGATATTATGGCAGATTTACCGCCTAGATACCACCAAGCTTGTAATGAGGCCCACTGCACGTAAAAGCTTTTCTCTCACTTAGCTTATAACTTATGCTTGCTTAGCCTGATTTGAATAGCCCCTAGAGGTTGTGCATGTAATTCTTTAGTGTTGAAAAGGAATGAGAATGTCATCAATACAAAAAATAAAGACAATCTGAAGGTAGTCTCGCAAAACCTGATGAACGTCTTTCATGTTAAGTATGTGAAGATCCATGGCCTTGGCATTCTCTATGGAATGCCAACGAAATTAATGTAGCACTAAAGAGATTAAATAGCAATTAAATAGATTTAATAGAGAAAAAAATAGCTTTGAAGTTAAGATCTGCTCTGTATATATATATATACATATATATATATATATCAATAGGTATAACAGGCAGCAGGTATCTGGTTAGATCCTAATATTGTTAAGGCCCAAACCTCATATGATCCGAATATAACAAACTAAACCATAAGTGTGCTGCCTATTATATCTACTGTTATAGAGCAGATGAGGGATCCCAAGAAATTCAGGGCCCAATCAGGGATTGGCATTTCCATGGTTTACGCTGTTCTCAGGCACAAAGAATAAAGATAAAGTAGAAGCTGATTATTGATGTACTCCAATATCAGTGAGGCGGGCGCTAGACATGTGTCCGTGCTAAATACTTAATTGTAAAACTTTATGACAGCTACTGTGGTTAACTCTGTCTTTACTATCTCCTCTTGTAGTTTTGAGAATAATTTCACCATCACTTTTAGATTTACAAGTGTTATGAATTGACTTCTGATCTGCAGGAATACAAGAATTCAGGGTGAATAAAGGCAAAAGTGTCCACTCAGCCCTCACACTTCTACAAACCAAGAGCCAACACAGTCATAAAGGTAAAACAAGCACAGTTAAGAGATATAATTCCTTCTCCTTTTGTGGTAACGTGCGCCGAGGGAAGGCTGTACTCTCATGAGGGGCGTGCATGTGGTTCAGTAGCAACCAAAACAGCAAAGTACAACAGTCCAAAATAAAGGAATGCCCAATAAAGGGTCTTTAAAAGAATATCTACTAGCTACAAAAAACACTACCCAAAACCCACGCCTGAGCGGAAAGTACACAGAATAAGCATGGATGGCAATTTATGCAGCACTGTAAGTAATGAATCGGGGGTTTGAGGCAAGTAATAACTCCAATATTCTTTAAGATGATATGGGCGTGGGTGCAAAAGGGATACAAATGAACCAACCAGTCTCTAGGGCCCAAGAATGGACCAAGGAGTCAGTTAGAAATCAAAAGTATATTTTTGTAGTTCTTGGCGATCTGGCAGAGCCTAATCATACTTCTTGGCACTCTGCAAAGCAATTCAAAGATGGGCAGAGTGCAAAAGGCAGCACCGTAGGGTCCTGGTTGTTCAAATGTGTTGAACAGCTCTTGAAACACAGCTCCAAGCACTTCAACAGTCGAAAACATGATGTGCCAGGCTATCTTGCCTCTCAGGGTGCTATGAGTTCCAATCAAGGGGCTCAGGGACAAGACGAGTGCTTTCTCATATTCCCAAACACATAGGAGGCTGGCACAAAAATGTGCAGGGGTCCTTCAACACATTGAGGCCCTGTTCACTGCTGTGCCTGGCAGAGAGGCAGGTCTTGTTCCAGCAGAAGGTTCACCCCTAATGGTTCATGGGGATGGTTAGAGGGCAGAGCTCGCCTCTGCCTCCGAGCACCTGCCTTCATCTCACAACTGGAGGACTCTGGAAAGGACTGCTCGCCCAGCAGGGTCCAAATTAAATCTTCTTCAAGGATTGGAGTCCAAACAATGATTTAAAGAGGTTGTGTCAGACCTCTTCTTTTAAAGGTAAAATCCCACAGGTGAGAAGACTAAAGCTAGCTTTCCTTAGTAGAAGAACCCCTGCTTTTGAATTGAATGGACTTTGCCCTTCTGACATCACACCCAAAGTGCTTTGCTCTTAGGAAGTGGAGGGGACAGTAAAGAGAGAGAATGGCAGAGAGAAACAAGACGGTGGAAATCTTCCTCCACTGTACAGAGATATCCTGCCTGCACTAACCCCACCCCCTTCCCTTCTTACTAGGATCAAAGGCCTTTAGAAATGCAGCCCGCTTGTGTGAGGCTACTCCATTTGAATTGGTGTGCTCTCATTATGCCTGGGCCAGGACAGCTGCCTGTTGTGCCTCCGTCTCTGGAGGAGGGTGTTTCCTTCCCTCACAAAGAGATCAAAGAAGAGGCATGTCCATTCAGGTTCCTATCCTGTCATTTGGCATGCTTAGCCTGTCTGGCCAGAATACACATCACCTTCCACAGCTGAGGTGGCTCACAGGAGCTGACACATGTGCGATATCAAATTAGTTGTAGCTGCAATGATTATAGGTAGTGCCATGAACCATGCTTTAACCTATGCATAGCTTATCTTTAGAGTTTACCTTGCCACCAGCATGGGCCACTTATAATCATCATAGTCTCCCATCCCATCTGCCCACCGACTCCCTCTTCTCCTTCTGCGACATCACTGAATCCGAAGTCCTCGATCTCCTTCAGCACCTTAGACCATCCATGTGCAAAGGGGACATTTGTCCAACCAGCATCATTAAGGAATGTGCTGACTCACTAACACCTCTCATAACGGCGTTCACTAATGCATCATTCGTAACAGGCACCGTTCCATCGAGCCTCAAAGAAGCTTGGGTGGGCCCACTACTAAAAAAAACGTCCCTTGATCCCACCTCTCACAATAACTACCACTGTCCTCTTTCTCCTTTAAATTCCTGGACAAAGCGGCCCACAATCAGATTCAACACTTCCTTGAATCCAACTCCATCCTAGGTAAAAGACAATCAGGATTCCACAAAGGTCACGGCACAGAAACTGCCCTTCTAGACCTTAAAAACCAAATTACAGAAATTATGGACAAAAGCAAGCCAGCTCTCCTTCTACTTTTGGATCTCTCGACCGCCTTTGATCTTGTTGATCACAAGATTCTCAGCTCACATCTCACTCATGCTGCACAATTCTCCAAAGAGGCTTCCGCATAGATCACATCCTTCCTAAAAGGAAGAGCCATGAAGGTCTTCTCAAACCAGGCCAATGCAGCCCCAACTACCATCCACTGAGGAGTCCCTCAGGGCTACTGCACAGCTCCCACTCTCTACAACCTGTTCACTAAGCTGCTCTTTGATAAACTGGACACCTTGGGCATAGCATACACTAATTATGCCAATGATACGCAGGTACTCCTGCCACTCTCGGGCATGTATGACCAAGAGACTGCTGCCCTTCGTCTGATATACTCCTTCATCCAAGCCTGGATGGCGGCAAACGAGCTATGCCTCAATGGAGACAAAAAAGAGATTATCCTTATCGGCACTAAAGAAACGTTATCCAAACTAGGTGAACAATACTCCATCGATGAGTCCATCATCCCTGTCTCCTTGTCAGTTAAAACACTAGGGGTCTACCTAGACGCCACTCTGTCGATGACGCGACAGGTTAGCACTATTGCCTCCTCAGTGGCCCTGTCAATTCTCCCCTCTATACCACCTTGTGGGTATGCTTCTAAGGGTCCGACCTCCCCAACCGTGGCACCACTCCCCTCACCTGTGGTTCCAGAATCCGTTTCTTCTATGCCTTGACGGTGAGCTCGGTAGTCCTTCTCCTTTTTATGTGCTGGTGACCTGACCCGGATAGAAGCCGTGGTGGATCCACTTTGAGACCACTCCACGAGCTCAGCCCGGGCCAGGCAATACAGGAGGAAAAAGACTTGAAGCAGAAAAAACCTCATGGGTAGTCTGGAAGTAGTTGGAGCCACGGGTCTGAATGAAACGGTGTCCTGAGCAGACCCAGCAGGTCCGCGGTGTACCAAAAAGAAGCTGGGGATAAGTATTAGGCAAATGGTCCCTAGAGGAGAGAACGGGAAAGCCGAACGGAAAAGAAGGTAACTTCAAGTAAGGAGGGAAAGAGTCAGTGCCGTGACACCGAGAAATGGAGGAAGCAAAGTAAGCGAGAAACAGCCAACGGAGGAGAGCCACAAGGAGAGAGAAAAAAAACAGGGAAGGAAAGAGAAGCCGGTAAGGCAGCGAGAGGGATAGGGCTTCAGTGCGAAGCAGAAGGGAAAACAGCGTATTGACCGCAAAGCAGAAAGTATAGCAAGACGGCTGCAACGCGCTGCCAGCGTGGAGAGAAGGAAGGAAGTACTCCCCGCTGACGGACAAAACAGGGAAGACTAGAGCGCTGCAGTGAGACGGAGGAAGGCGTGGTGGAACAATCAATGGCGGCTGAGCCGCACTCACGGCAACCACCGCCATCCAGCCCGAAATGTGACAGGCCCATACTACCAAGCTATTAAATGCAGTAAAACCATTCCTCTCCAAACAGAACTGCTTGTCAATAGCCAAAGCCACCATTGGGGCTAAACTTGATTATCGCAATGCCCTTTTTGTAGGCACCTCTGCGAAAAATCTAAAAAACCTCCAAGTCATACAAAATAACGCCATTAGAACAGCATTTAGCATCCCAAAAAGAGACCACATAGCCCAGGCCAGGCGAGCTGCTCACTTGTTCCCCATTAAGGATCGGATCACCTTCAAGACCCTCACTCTGACGCACAAGTGTTTAACCTTCACAGCCCCACCTTATCTCTCAGAAACTATCGTCAGAGATACCTCTTCACGTCCCAAAAGAACTTGCCACGCCAACCAACTTCACATCCCTCCCATCAAAAGGGCCAAAGCGGGTGGGATTGGGTTCCCTTACATTGCACCCAAACTCTGGAAGGCTCTTCCCAACACACTCAGAACTGAGACATCCCACCCTGTGTTCTGGTAAGTGTTAAAAACCACACTCTTCAACTAACACAGCTGGCCGCCTCCTCTCTTGCCCCCTGCCTCCCTCCATTACATTCCTTTACTTCTTGTGTAAATATGTATGTATAAATGTATTCTGTAACTAAGTATGTTGTCTTGTAACAGCGCCTCGATGCCTCAGGGCTGTTGCGCGCTTTATAAATTCTAATAAATAAAGAAATAGTTTTGGTAAGAGATGCATACCTTAAATACATCCTCTGCACTGCAGAGACTTGGCTCTCATTGCTGCAGTCAAATGGGCAAGTGTGACCTCGGTACCTGCTCTGTGCCGCTGGTAGAGTAGGTGCTGCAAATCACGATACTGATGTAGCAGAGCACAGATACACTCTATGCTTTTGGCATGGAGCTTATGAAAGGGGATGTCTGACATACTTGGTGTTGTGATGCCCATTTTTCCTTTGTGTGCCATCTCATTTGTGGTTTTGTCACCTCTCGTCAACCATTTTTCTTACACCCTGGCACTTTAATTGAACATCACCAATGGTTTTGTTTCGTTGCCAACCCCACCTTTGTTCAGCCACCCATTGGTTACGCAATATTTTACACCTTTCAATATTGGATCAGCTTTCCTCCATTTGTCTTCAGTGACACACATAACGGTGGCCCAACACATCTGTTCAAGCTCGTTTTCTTCTTCTAAATGCTCACTTTCATACCCCCCATTAGGAAAACGTGATCAGCACACGGCTATTACGTTCAGTTTGCCAGGAACATAGTGGACTTCCCGCGTATAATCTCGCAGAGATGTTACCCAACTCCTAATCCTGAATGAAAAGGTCCAGTACTTTTTCCATCCGCATTCCTTGTAACAGCTCGTGCTCTGACTTCACTTTAAACATATTACCCCATGTTTTGAAATGAGTTTTACGGTCTGAGTTGATGTGTTTTAAGGATTGGATGTTGAGGTTTGTCGGGTTGTTGGTGGCGCGTGTGGGTGTGTGAGTGTGTGTTTGGGGTACCGTTTTTTGGGGGGTTGCATACTTGATTTGCTTTGTTGATATTTTTGCTTTGGAGATATAAATGATTCACGCTTTATGGAATTGCCTGTTCTGTTTATGGAGAATGTTAAATAAACGTATCAAAAAATAGTTTAATCAAAAATATGACCCCATGTGATACAAACTTATTGTACACAATCCATCGATCGCTCCTTTACCTGTGATATCTGTTTTCTGCACCATTTAAAGCCCTGTATGCATATTCTATAATGTGTTCGTTCATGTCTTCAGCCAGGACAGCACTTAATCCCACAGTGGTGAATGCAGTACTGAGTAGGCACTCATTCCTTCTTGCATCCCCATATTGTAAGGTCATTGACTTGTACGTGTTCTTTCTTAAACTCATTCAGACCATAGAAAAGGTTTTGCTTTGTTAAATCATTTCTGTACTTCCCTTTCTTAGTGTGAGGCATAATGTAGAACACATTATGCTATCTTTTATCATGTTACGTAATGTTTTCTTCATGCGCCAGGATGCCATCTTGAAAGAACGTCACACCTTGCCATGGACCTGGTACAGCTCACAGTGAGGCAATCTCACTGTGGCCTTTTCCCTGCATTGTTTGCAGCATTTATGTGAGGAGGTGGTTGAAAGGGGGGGGGAGAAGCAATACCTCAACAACACCTGAGGCTTGTGTTTTTTTTCTTCATAGGTATGTGTGTACAGGCCAATATATATTGACGTATTTGGATGACAGGGTGTTTTCTTGGAGTATTCTGAATCTCCAAGGTGACAGGGTGTTTTCTTGGAGTATTCTGAATCTCCAAGGTGTAGAATGGCTGGCCAGTCAAGGCAAATTCAGGAATTAGCTGTATGGTTTAACATTGTACAGGAGAAACTCTCTAGAGACACACAATAAGGGAAGGTCCACACAATATATGTATACAAATATATTCTTTATATAAAAGTGTGAGTAAGAAGATAACTACAATTTTCAATAATATCTTTCAGAGACTGACCCAGCACGGTCACAGAAGCGTTCAAAAGCATTACAAAATCCAACAGGGTGCAATCATCTTTAGAACAAAATCTCCTCAATAGGGATTCTCAAAAATTGTCTTTTAAACAAAGCTGGGCTGTGATTGGCTGAGCAGGGTGTAGTGGTTTGGCAGTAAAACCCAAAGGCCCAATGTTGCGCCAATGACAAAGATCCTGCGTCTTCAGACATAACCCCTCATACCAAAGGAGTGGAGAGAGGACCTTAGTATAGGGGGAACTCAAAGATGAAGTCCAGTCATCGAAGATGCATCACAGCAGATTGGCGTCAGGTGTCGGCATTGTGATCAGCCACAGATCAATGCAGGAGATGTTAGGGTCTGCTCATGGCCCAAACAAGGGAGCAAAAGCCTCACATGAAGGTGGAGAACCCCATAAATATTCTCCTGAAGACATTGAAACAACATTGTTGAAGTGATTGCAGAGTTGGTGACCCCACCCATGATCATGACAGGTCACAGTACAGCTCAAATCCTGTAGGGCAACCCACTAGAGTACTGGTGCCAGGGACCTGCTTCATAAGTCCAAGAAAGTAAGTGTCCAGCTACAGCGATTGTCACGCTGGGCCACTGAACGAAAACAGTGCTCCTGCTTCTGGTACGGAACCCAGGTGCAATCATTGGGGCACAAACATCAAACAGACGGCAGGGAATTGCCCCGCATGATCAAGTAGTGTGAGCATTGATCATCGCCTCGACATTGCAAGGGTCCAAGAGATGCAACACCTGGGCTTCTTTCATAGTACCCAGGTGCCTCATCCTTCCTGGTGCTTCGGGATCAGGTCCCAGCCAATTACAAGATAAGGGTGCAGTGTTTCAGCATTTGTACTTAAACCAGTGGTTAGGGGTGACCCCAACCACCAATCAAACACCTGTGCATCATTCAAAACTTTGTTGTCCAACTGTTTGGTGCTGGCAACCACATTCAGCTTCCAGAGGCTCTTTTATCGGCAAACACTGGAATGTGGATGCCAGAGGTCTTCTAGACACCCCACCACAGGTACACGCAGGCCTCTTTTGATATCAGGCTGGAGCTCACATCATTAATGAATACACATGGTCACTGTGGTGTGTATACACACAAACACTGAGAAAAAAAGTCGAGTTTCCTTTACTGGATCTAAACAAGGAGATGTCATTTTAGGGTTCTACAAGGCGGCAAAAGGCTCTATTTGCAGTAAAATCGGAGGCCAATGAGCAGAATTTCTACAAAAAAAAAAAAATGAACAATTCACAAACTGAAAAGAACCTTCAGATCAAGCAACGCCATCTGCCTGGAACCAAAACCATACACAAGGAAAACATTTAGGGGATCCTCTTTCTCTCACCTGGCAGCAAAAACTTGGAACACTCCCCCAAAAGACATGCGAAATACAAAGGACCACCTAAAACTCAAGAAACTACTCAAAACCTGGCTCTTCACCACAGAACCAGACGGAACCAACTAAATAACATTTTGAAAATAACTTTACTTTTATTGCTTTATTTTGACAAAATACTCATAAAAGCAGTTCACAGAAAAGTTAAAAAACACATTAGTTACATTGTCACAATCGCTTAGCTCATAATGACTCCACTAAAATTACGCAATCAGGGATCTTCCCTGGATGTCCTCATGGGCCTTTGCCCCTGCTGCACTCTTGATTGCTTCCTTTGCAACCGGTGTGATGATTGAGGGATTTGACCAGTAATCCTCCAAACTCAGCAAACCCAGATATATCACCTGGGCAGCCCACTTTAAGGAGCTTCCCCCCTGCTGGGACAAAACATCTGTAACTGCCTCTTTGTAGTTACGAAGGTGAGGATTGGACCAGAGGCGAGCCCAGTAAAGGACCGGGCGTAACTTACAGATCATCTCAAACCCCTCCAATCCAGTTTCCAAAAGCACTGGGATGTTCGGGGCCGCAGTGGGCAATCCAAGGATATTCTTCAGAAATGTCTCAGCCACTGCAAGGGACTTGGCCTCCACGTGCCCCCAGAGTTGCGCCCCAAACAATGCTGCCTGGCGTGCTTGTGCTCTGTAGGCCTCCAGCGTGACCCTCCAAAGCCAAACCCCTTCGCTAGGCAAAGCCCAAGGGACAGGGACCATAGTTGGAGACGAAGGAGCATTAATCGCTAACTAGCACCGTACAGTACAGGGAGCGCATAGAATTCGTAGGGAGGGGACCACACCCTACGAGCACAGGGAGGTGATGCCAGGCAGAGCCATTTTACAACGAAAGAGCAACCCACAGCATTAACAATCTCGACCCTGGGTGGGGGAGACCCTCACCACTCTCCCACCAACAGATCACTAGACAGCCACAGAGATAGGCCTCTGCCTCGCACAGAAATGGGCAAATGATTCACACAGGAACGCTCCAGCAGACAGCAACACCAAAGACACTCAACACAGATTCCCGAAAGAACGAGGTAACCCGATGTGGGGGCCTGGAAAACATTAATACAAAGCATGTTAGCCCCGGGTGAGGGTGTGCCCAGCGGAGATGAATATAGTGAGACAAGGAACATCTAGTGAGACTGCACCCCCGGGCACTAGACAATTGGTTGTGCAGGTGAGGGCTGGAAATTAAAGAGCAGCTGAACTGAAAGGGTGGAGAGGAACAAGACCCTGAAGAACCACAATGCTCAACATCTTTGCACATAATAAATGCCCACAGAACTGTAATGATACAACTAAACCTGTCCTTGCAGTCTCACCTGTCCACTTGTCTGTTTGTTGTTGGTTAATATATAAATAAAAAATTAAAAACGATTTAACCCCACTAACCCATCTGCTAAAAATGCAATTCTCTGCACACACCTCTCAAACCCTAAACAAACATAACCACTCTCTCGCACTGCAAACCGCAAGCACTTTACTACACGGCAACAACAAAATAAACTGCACAAAAGCACATGGGAGACCACAGATCCGTAAACTGCACCCATGCTCAGTGAACGGTGCTAACCGAACGGAAGCTGCCAAGAACACATCACAAATCTCACTCCACCTTTATCCCGCTAAACCCTACCAACTGATCCTACCCTCGTAACTTTCAGATCCTCCAGAGCGCCAGGGGACCATTCCGGTGGTGATAGCGCACGCTATTCACCCAGGTATCACCCGTTCACCCATACAAACACATGCACCCGCTTATCCATCGATCATATGCGCCCACTCATCCATCATCTATTCATACAACCAAATTCACTTCTGCGTCCTTCACTCACTCATCCGTCCAGCCACTAATACCATATTCACCCATTTATCCTACCATGCAATCAGTCATTCACCTATCCAATCCAACTCACACACTTACTAAATAGTTTTTTTTAAAAAGCCACACCCAGTGGCTTTGCCAACACTTGTTTTGCGGGTTGCGCATCTTTCTGATGAATAAATAATGGTGTCTTTTTGCCCATCGGAAAACTGTGTGCACAGTACAAAATTACAGTGGATGTATTGTTCCCTGTACACGGTTACCATGGAGAACCTTGGAGTATTAGCTAATATTTTCTTAAAATGTGTGATGTAGCATGCCCCTAAAAAGACCCAAATTCTCCAAGCAGCCCTTGAGACTGCTTGGCTTGCTAACCTTCCTCACGTGCCTCCAGCAATATGGCGGTTGCAGTTTTACAAATGTTCCCGGGTTTTTGGTTCACAAGCCATCTCTTCAAATGCACCTGAGCATATGCAAACCTAAAAGGACGTTTTATACACCTGGAAATATGCTAGAATTGTAGAAAGTAATGGGGCTACTTTATAACACAGCCCCACTGTCCCCGTGTTCAGCACATCCGTAGAATGAAAGAATGGGTTGGCCCTCTTTTTTCGGAAGGGGTTTTCCCATAGTCTACAAGGCCTATAAGCAGGTTGTGTTTCGTCATTGAGCTATAGCGATATATATCCCCATGGCCCTCTCTCTTGCAATAGAGACAACTCTCATGGGTGAGTCTCGTCTAACAGTGCTGGAATGAACTACACGGATCTCTGGACATTTCCTGGTGGACCTCTGCTCCATGGGCGCCGGGTCAGACTGGGGCATAACATAGTCTCGGGTGCCAATGAAAAAGTTGCTCTCAGTTGCAAATTACAATTCATTCCTTTAGTGACAGACTTTTTGAATAGTACCCAGGTGGGGGAGAGGAGGATGATAAAATGTGATGCACATCGTGCATTTTAAAGAATATTTATTCAGCAACACTGGTAAAAACTACTAGTCGCATAGCGAGATAACTCATCAAACTGGCCCACATTGGCCAAAAAAGGGCCCTCTTTCACCCCAAAAAAACTGGCCCACACTAGCATTTTCGTTTTTGGGTCAGGCATTGCCCTGTTGGCCAGTCCGAGCTTGAATGGGCGTCTTGTGTGTGGGTACCCTTCCAGGCACACACACCCCCCTTCCTTCCATCCAGTGTTTAAAGTGGGCCGTGGCCTGCCGGGGCCGGGCCCCGGCAGTCTCCAAAAAGTGGGACTGAGCCGGGGCCCCCCATCCCACACAACATTGGTGGGATGCATTATCCCACCGTGGCCGGAGATGCGCCCGCCAGTTTAATTTCAGGCGAGCTGACAGAAGTGCCAGCCAGGCACAGCGTAGCTGAGGCTGGCTGGCACTTCTGTCAGTCACTGTAACTTCCCTGATGACCCCTCATCTGAGGGGTCATCAGGGAAGTTACAGTTCCTTTGTTTGCCCTCGCCAGGTCACTGACCCTCAGCGAGGAACCTGCGGGCTCCATGATCTAATATGCAGATTAGATCACGGAGCCCGCGGGTTCGCAGAGGGTGAAAGACGCCTCGGGCTCTGTGATCTATCTGCTCTGAGCAGAGATCACAGAGCCTGAGGCGTCTATATCCGTTGGCAAAGCTTTATAAAAGATGCCTTGAATTGTGCACGTTTCAAGCCATCTTTTATAAACGTAGAAATATTTCTATGTTTATAAAAGACCGCTTGAAACGTGCGCACAATTCAAGGCATCTTTTATAAAGCTTTGTCGATGCACAAAGCCACATCGGGTTTTGTCCGTCCTCAAAGCTTTATAAAAGATGCCTTGAATTGTTTACGCTTCAAGCCGTCTTTTATAAACATAGAAATATGTTATAAATGTCTATGCTTATAAAAGGTGGCTTGAAAAGTGCACAAACCATAGTAAGGTAAGCACACAAGTGTGCGTAAATTACTATGGTGTGTGCACTTTTCAAGCCACCTTTTTATAAACCTAGAAATACGTAACATTGGTATGTTTATAAGGCTTGAAAGGTACACAAACCATAGTAGTGCGCATACAAATATATAAATGCTCACATACATATATATATATTTGTTTGCGCACCTTAAAATGATTTGTGCATGTTTTAGGCCACGCCCACAATGGAAGCCACGCCCCCAGACGAGGGCCCCCCTCAATATCTTAACCCACTTAAAGCACTGCTTCCATCTCTCCTCACACCCCACACCCCTTTGAAGAATTTGATGTGAAGCCTTCAGTCTGTTATTCCTCACTCTAACAACTGTTGGAAGTCATGTTTCTGTTATGTTTAACCATATTTTAATTAGAACGAATATGCTTCTTTAAAATGCAATATGTGGAGCCAATTTTTCCAACTGTTCTTGTGGGATAACTCGGCCCCGCACAACAACCCCACCTGTCCATGCCCCCCCACACACATCCACCTTTCCACGAGGGAATGGACTTTCTGGCATGGAGTAATATATGGCCACTTTGAGAAAGATTTCGATGACCACGTTTGGTTCCCAGAAATAAAGTTGGTACCCTTTAGTGCGCTCCTTGGGAAGAATTACTCAATCCCTTGGTTATGTTAATTCCAATTTGTTTATTCAGTATAGGTTCTGGATACTCCATACACTTAAAGTTTCAATAAACAAACTTTGTCTCCCAATTGGTTCCCAGGCCACCCCCATCCACCCACTAAAAGAAAAGAGCCTGCTCCGTTTCCATGATTACCCTCAAATTCCCTCAGTATAAATGGGTCAACATCAGTTGACCGTCAATGTGTGCACTGCCAGGGCGCGGTCAAAACGCAGCAGCGTTGAATTAATGGGGGGATGTATGGCAAGCAGCCACTCTTCCACAGTGAGGAGAAAAAAGCCCCCCTTTTCAACACTAGAACTGCAGACGGCCCCCTATGGCGCCCACCCGTGTCCACCGATGCGGGGAGGGGGGCAAGAAGAGTTCCTTTAGTGCTGCGAGGGGCAGCGTCTGAAGTGCTGCCCGTGAGGTGCCGCACGGCAGAGGGCCCCCCGGCCGCCGCGAGCAATGGGCGGATCCGCTCCCAGGCTGCCTGCGGCTGGCAGATAGCGGCGTCCCCTGGCCCCGGTCCCCCCTGCCGCCGCCGCCGCCTCTGCGACACAGCCCCGCCGCCTCGACGACGACGAGACCATGAAATTCCCCTTCTCGGTGCTGCTGTCCGTCGGCCTCTTCGTGGCCGAGATGGTGTCGGCGCTGTACCTGAGCAGCACGTACCACTCGGAGGGGGACCGGGTGTGGCAGCTGCTCACGCTGGCCCTGGCGCTGCTGCCCTGCCTGCTGGTGCAGTTCAGCCTGGTCTTCATCCACCGGGACCTCAGCCGCGACCGGCCGCTGGTGCTCCTGCTGCACATGTTCCAGCTCGGACCCCTCGTCAGGTGAGCACCACCGCAGCATCCGGTGGGCAATGTGGTGAGGAGAAAGGGTGGTACAAATGGGGCAGCATCTAGGAAGATAACCTATTAGCAAACGGGTGCCTCTTTTTTGGAGGCTGGGGGGCTATTGTGTGTGTGCGTGTCTACTGTAATCCGCAAAACGTATTTTTTATTCTATTTGTCACTGCAAAAACCCCAGCAGCATCCAGTACATGTTTATGCATAATCCTCCCAGCCATTATACCACTAACAAAGGGAAAACAAACCTGCCCCTCCACCCCCTTTAATTACACGCCGGCGTCAGTCAGGCAGAGCCCAGCATCTTGGAAGAACGGCGGTGGCAGCAGCCGCGACCGGCCTCTGTGTACTCAGTGGGAAAGTGGGGGCGGGGAAAGGAGGCACCCCTTATTGGGGGAGGGGGCCGCAATCCACATCATGTCTTCCACGTGCACTTGCCGCTTCACGGCTTGTTTTTTTGATATTATTGCATTGGTCTTGGCTAAATGCGCAGGTGTACTGTGCGCGGGCAGGGCACCCATTCCTTATCTTGCCAAAATGCACCGTGTTCCCCCACGCCGGAGACCACCGGGCTTACGGCAGATGGCTGGAGAGCAGTATGTCAGGAACGGGATTGCCATTTTAGGAACCGTGCTGCCTGCACGGGGCTATTCGGGAGGTGGGGAAGGAGATGTACAGGAGCCCGGAGGCTAGGGCGCATAAAATAACCCCTGCAGCCGTCCATTTGCCTTTGCTCCCAAATATCTTTGCGCATGCACACAATGTTTTCACCCCCATGAATTGGCATGACACAAGATTTCAATTGGCAAAATTGGCCGCAGTTTTATTTCCATGACAACAGAAGTATTTGTACACAATAGTGACCTCATTCTGCGCGTGTGGCGTTTGCTTGCCGGATTTCCTTTGCTTCCCCCTATACTTGGTCTAGTAGGCCCCCAACTCCCCCGACCCATTGTACCTGTTCCTATCCTGCCCGTGCAGGGGTCCGTGGGTGGGGAGAGCGCCGTTTGTTTCCGGGGGGAAGCTGAGCCTTGTTTGTTCCTACCAGGCGCCCCCGCCGTTTAGGCCCAAGAGGCGCTGGTCCAGAAGAGCGAAGACCCATTCTGTTTCCTTCTGGCTCGTCCGGAGTCTATCATTTGTGCTTGGTTGCCCAAACACCGCCAACTTGTCATTTCTGACCTGAATGCCCTGCGACAGCACAACCCGGGTGTCCTCCTCCTTGTATTTCGCGGGTGGGTGGGTGGAAACGAAATTCCTTGTCCGGTGGCGGCGACCGGGTCCCAGTGCCGGAGCGAGATGCCTGGTCCCTGGTCCCGCCTGCTTATATCCAGCAAGCCCCGCCCCCTTCCCTTTGTTTATTTTTCGCGGGCTTCCCGGCCCATTCAGCTTTGGCGCCGTTTCGCCCCCTTTGTCCTTTCCCCTTCCGGGTGAGGGCCTCCGCTCCCGGCGACATGACCCCGCAGGGGTTACCCTGCTGCCTCCTCCATTTTGCGGACGTTTTCCGTCGTCAGCTCCATAACCCCTGCAGCCGTCCATTTGCCTTTGCTCCCAAATATCTTTGCGCATGCACACAATGTTTTCACCCCCATGAATTGGCATGACACAAGATTTCAATTGGCAAAATTGGCCGCAGTTTTATTTCCATGACAACAGAAGTATTTGTACACAATAGTGACCTCATTCTGCGCGTGTGGCGTTTGCTTGCCGGATTTCCTTTGCTTCCCCCTATACTTGGTCTAGTAGGCCCCCAACTCCCCCGACCCATTGTACCTGTTCCTATCCTGCCCGTGCAGGGGTCCGTGGGTGGGGAGAGCGCCGTTTGTTTCCGGGGGGAAGCTGAGCCTTGTTTGTTCCTACCAGGCGCCCCCGCCGTTTAGGCCCAAGAGGCGCTGGTCCAGAAGAGCGAAGACCCATTCTGTTTCCTTCTGGCTCGTCCGGAGTCTATCATTTGTGCTTGGTTGCCCAAACACCGCCACGCCAACCGGTGGGTTCTCGCCCTCCGTTGGCTCCCTTCTCCCTCATTCCTTCTCACAATTCCAGCAATTTGGTGCAAATGTTCCAGAAAAAGAGCTCCATTCCTTTAGGGGATAAGTGCACCCCATCGGCTAAGAAATACTCGGGAGTCTTCCCGTCAATCAGCCCATGCCTGATCTGATAGAAACCTCTGCCCTTGCAGAATTTGGCCATCGCCCCGTTCAGCTTCCTCCTTGATTTCTCTACTGCCGAATGGTCTGCTGCTCCCCTCCATTGCAACCGCGGAATCACCTCGGACCAGATGATCTCCGTCTCCCCCATCTGTGCTGATATTTCCTGTAAAGAGCTTGTGATGTCTCTCAGCAAGGGCCCCCTCCCCAAGCTGGTCAGGTCGTTCCCTCCCAAGTGTATTACCAACACGTCCGGCTTCCGCCGTTTGTTTAGCAGCGTATGCAATTGCCCTATCAGCTGGGCCCATTTCATCCCTGGCACCCCGTGCCATTCGATCTTGAATTCTCCTGCCGTCAAGATTTCCTGCTGCTGGTTCCAGCTTGCCTTTGCCCTTGAGATGAATGAGTGCCCCACCACCCATACTGTGCGTCGCTTCCTTTGGTGCACTGCTGGTAAATGACATGGAGGGAACGGCATGGTTATCTTTACACTTTTTCCGGCCTGACATAACGTTTATAACATCTTGACGACCATCTCCCCAATCTCTTAATCTCTTCGGCCCCTAGCCCCCCGACTGATGCTGAGGTGGCGGCCCCAATCCGAAAGGAATGTGTCCCAAACTGGCCCCCTGCCATACCCATTTTCTCCAGCCCAAGAGACATTACTTTTCTGAACTGAAATCGGCTCAGTGCGGACCCATCCCCGTGAGTGAGCCATGGCGCCTCAGCCCCTGATGGCCGTCTCTGTCGCATAAAGTTTGCCGCTGCCGCCACCGGGCAAACCCTGCTCGCTTGAATGGCCCGTACGGTCAGTGCCGTACCCTTTTCTTTCTGATCCGTCTTTGACCGCCTCACATAAATGACGACCTGCGCGCTCCCCACTTGGATGTCCCTGACGCGCAAGAACCCACTCCCTTTGCCGTTCTTGTTTTCCGGCACCAATTCGCTGATTCTGAGCGCCCCAAAAAATGCCACAGTAAAAGCCGCCGAGAAGAGCACACGCTCTGATTCATCCCGACATACTTCCCCCCAGGCATTTAATTAATCCGTGCAATTTCCCAATATCGATTGGCCGTCTCTCATCCGGTTTTGCTGTGCTTTGCCTCGCCCAGCCCTTCATGGCCAGCATGACATAATGCTCCTTAGTGGGGTCCTTCTCCCCGTGTACTTTTGCATGATGTGCAATGGCTGCTAGGTGATAGCTTACCCAAGCCCGAGTCTTCCCTGTCTTCCAGCACCAGCCTATGAATGCTCTCACCGGGTTCTCCACGGGGTCCCCCGCTAGTACCTCCTTTTGGAACTGTGCAAACCGAATCCAACAAGCCCTGTACCTCTTGGTTGTACCGGGTGCCAGGGCAGTTTCAACTAGTGCGGTCAGATCGCCCCAATCATCTCCCACCATTGTACCTTGAATGGGGTCATCTCCTCCCTTGCTTCGGGGCAGCTCTCCCGGAACCGGTCCCACTGTAAACGAGACAGAGAATCAGCGGCCGTGTTTTTTACCCCTGGAATGTGCCGTGCTCTAACCTCAATGTTTAACTCTAACAGACTCCTGGTGAGTTCTCTGAGGAGCCTCAGCACCCTCGGGTTACTGGACGATCCTGTGTTAATGATCTGTACCACAGCCAGGTTGTCCGACCATAGCGAGACCTTGGAATTCTGCAGCTGCCTGCCCCACAGCCTGAATGCAACCACTATGGGGAATAGCTCCAGAAGCGTGATATCTTTTGTGACCCCCTCCTTGTGCCATTCCTCTGGCCATGCCATGCCGCACCATCTGTCCCCCAGAATTGCCCCGAAACCCAGGGACCCGGATGCATCCGTGAACAGTTTGAGCCTCTGACTGCTTGCCCATTCCGCCCTCCAGATTGCCACCCCGCTGGACTCTGACAGGAAGCCATCCCACATCCCACATTCTGAGATCCTCTTTTACCTCTGCACCCAATCTGACGTGCTGCGCGGCATGTTGTAAACCCACCGTTTTTAGTTCTATACTTCTGGCAAATGCCCTCCCCGCTGGTATCACTCTGCCTGCAAAATTGAGGTTTCCTGCCAGCACTTGCAATTCCCTCAAGGTTGCTTTGTTTCTACCCATCAGCTCCCGAATCAAGCCCCTCAGTTTTTTAACCTTGTCCTGAGGGAGCCTACACTCCCCTTTAACTGAATCGATCTCGATCCCCAGAAATGTCAATGTCGTTGCCGGCCCCACGGTCTTTCCTGGTGCAAGGGGAACCCCTAGTCGTTCCATTTTATTTTGAAATATCTCCATCATGGATCTGCACTCATCCGTCCCCTCCCTCCCCACGAAGAGAAAATCATCCAAGTAGTGCAACATTCCCCATCTTTTTATCTCCTGCCGCACCGTAAACTCCAGAAAGGAGCTGAATGCCTCAAAATATGAGCAGGAGATGGCGCACCCCATGGGGAGGCATTTGTCATAGTAATACTTATCCCCCACCTTAAAACCCAGCAAGTGGTGACTATCCTCGTGGATCGGTAATAGCCGGAAGGCAGATTCTATGTCAGCTTTCCCCAGCAATGCCCCTTCCCCTGCCGCTTTTACCATTAGTATCGCATCCTCCAGGGAGGCGTACTGCACCCTGCACTGTTCCTCTGGGATGCCGCTGTTCACTGACTGGCCTTCGGGGAAGGATAGGTGGTGTATCAGGCGGAATTGACCCTCCCCCTTCTTCGGCACCAGTCCTAGTGGCGATACTACCAGATTGCTCATGGGGGGCCTAGAGAATGGGCCGGCCACTCTCCCCAGCCCCACCTCTTTGTTAACCTTCCTTTCCACCACCTCAGGATTCTCCAGAGCCGATCGTAAGTTGGCCGACTCCCTTCCCCCTTGAGAACCTGCCCCCGGGATCCTAAAGCCCCACCTGAACCCTTGCCATAGCAATTTTGCGTCGGCTTTGTTATGGTACTCATTTAGGAAGGGAGTCATGGCAAGAAGGCTAACTGGTGTGGGCAATGCCCTTTTAATCATACATTTGTCATTCATTGTTACCACAGCATTGCCTTGTTTTGTCGGCGCATCACTCAACATTCCCTTTATTCTTTTGTTTCCCTCCCTCCCCGGGTTTAGCCTCTCCCGGAGTGGCCCTGCGGGTGCCCGTACCACCGCCCCTCTGGTGCTTGTACCTGCACGTTTTCCCGTATGAGCAATACCCTTCTGCAAACCGCCAGCAGACTTCTGGCTCCCCCTGGTGGGCTGCTGCCCGGTACCCCCAGGAGGAGGGCCCGCGAAAGGACCCTCTGCCCCATTGAGGGAACCCGCCTCTGCCTCTCCCACCCCGAGACTTCTCTCCCGGTGACTCGTCCTGTGATTCCCTGCAGGGCACCACTTTGTCCATGTACCCCCCAACATCCATCTCGTCCCATGACATTGCTGGCCATATCTGCATTTTTAATCTAAAGCCCCGGTCATACTCCAGCCATCCCATCGCCTCCATACTTCTGATACAAATCATGCACATATTGCTCGTACGCTATCATCGCCAATGCATCCTGCGGGTACCTCTCCAACATTACTGACATATACATCCTATAAGCTTTTAGCCAGTTGTTAATGGAACGCTCCACCTTGGTGGCCTCCCTGTCCCTTTTCTCTTTTTCCTTTTCAGACAGTTCCTTCAATCCTCCCCCGGTGGGGACGATCCCCAACAAATCAAAGATGTCAATGAATTCCTTCCTCCACAACCTCTCCTTGATCCCCCATGGAATGTGCCACACCAGCGAATTCACCGTAGCCCGCATAGGTGCGAACCCTGGCATTGGCCTCCCATACTGGGTTGCCTGCCCCCACAGACCCCCGGTTTCACTGCTGCTCAGGCCTGCTGCTACGGGCTGCGCCGTGCTCAGCCCCCCTACCAAGACTGCACCAGGCCCTGCCTCCTTCTGCGTCCCCAGAGCCCCTGCCGGCGACCCAGAAGCCAACTGCTGGGCTCCTTCCCTGCTTACCGACGCCCCTAGCCCCTGGTTTGTCCATTCTTGACCCCACGGGAGCCCTGCCAACTGTGCTTGCTGCCCGCCTCCCAAAGGTGGGCCCACACTGGGCAGCCCGACAGATAAGAAACCCCCGGGCGGTATCCCCCTCTTCTGCGGCAATTGACTCATTCCACCCGCCTGTGCCCAGCCTTGCGAGCTACCGCTGCACCATGGCCCTCCCAGCCCTTGTGATGCCCCCAGATGCGTGGCTATACTTCCTTGAGACAGTCCCCCTACCACCATACCAGTACTGGGCACAACATTCGGCATTTGCCCCATTTTCCCCCATGCTTGCATGCATTCTAACACCATACCTTTCACTGCCTCCAGGGATGTTGCTCCTCCACCCGCGACATCCACCGTTCTGGTCGCAGGAGCGTCGGGTGGGCTCACTCGATTCCCTGGAGCCTCAGCAGGTGTAGGAGCCGTTAAGGCCGCATCCTCCTGCGCCCTCCCCTTCTGCCGTGGTCTCTTGGTGCTGCTGGCCTGCTCCTTGCTCGCTTTAGCCCTGGCCGTCATTGTCCTTTTCCTTTTGCTCCCCTGGGTCTCCTCTTCATCTTCTTCCTCCCCCAGGCTGTGGATCTCGGCCTCGATCGTTGTGGCCTCGCTGCCACTGTCCTGAAACATCAGGGGGGAGCTTTCCACCCCCTGGCTGCGCCCCTCCTGGCTAGGTTGGGCCACCATCCTGGACATCCAGTCCGGGCCATGGGTTGCTGCTGCTACCCTGGCCAATTCCATGAATGACGCCAGATCCATTTGTCGGCCTCGCAATGGGTCAACCGCCTGCCTCTTGCTTCTCCTGCTTCTCCTGGGCCGCTCGACGCTGTTGTCTGTATCCAGTGTAGCCGCTCCTCCCCTGCGGCTGCCTCCTTGCGGCCTGCCGAATGCTTCCGTCCTCTTGGAGGGAGGGCGTGGGCGTCTGCGTGCCCCTGTGCTGGCCCCTCCGCCCGGCACGTTTCTGTCCGTGAGGGTTGGGCGGGGGATTTGGGGGACCGTTGAATCCTCCAGCGGGCTCCCCCTCTACCTGCTCCCCCGACCGGGTTGCAGCCTCCGGCGGGCCGTGTGACCCGGCCGACTTTCTTTGTCCTCTGCCTCCGGCCGTCGCTAGGCGGGCTCCCCAGCAGCTCTGCTCCGCCTTCGACCCTCGATACCTGGTCCTGAGCTGGGCCCGCCTTCTCACGCCGCTGCTTCGGGTCAGCCGCGCTGCTCCTCCGTGTCCGCCGGCTGTCTCTCCCTGGCTGCGCGATCCCGCCTGCCGGCTCCTTGCGGTCGACCTCCCTCCGCGCTCCTGGCTCTGCTCGGCTCCTTCTGCTAGGCGGGCGATCCCGTCAGCAGTCCTCCGTCTCTTCTTCCAGCCGCGCCGCAACTCTCGATCAGCTGGGCCGCCCTTCCACGCCGGCCGGCTGTCCTCCCACGGCTGCACGATCCCGCCTGCTGCTTCCTCGTAGCGCTTTCCCCGACGCGCTTCCTGGCCCGGTCACTGGTCTTCCTTCCTTCTGCTGGGCAAACGAAATTCCTTGTCCGGTGGCGGCGACCGGGTCCCAGTGCCGGAGCGAGATGCCTGGTCCCTGGTCCCGCCTGCTTATATCCAGCAAGCCCCGCCCCCTTCCCTTTGTTTATTTTTCGCGGGCTTCCCGGCCCATTCAGCTTTGGCGCCGTTTCGCCCCCTTTGTCCTTTCCCCTTCCGGGTGAGGGCCTCCGCTCCCGGCGACATGACCCCGCAGGGGTTACCCTGCTGCCTCCTCCATTTTGCGGACGTTTTCCGTCGTCAGCTCCATGACAGGCGTCTTGTCGGTGTTGTCACTGGGAGCTCCTCTCCTCAGCCTGCAAGCGCCGCACGTGAGCCTGCAGGGGCCTCAATTCCCCATGACCACACCTGAGCAAAAATAAGACGCCGGTGGCTCGTCCTGTCCACGCTGCCGGGAAGGAGCGCAGCCGGCGGTTTGGCATGCGCAGCTTCTGCTAATCAGTTTATTCCGCGGTTGCTCTTTTTTCTGTCCGCCCAGAAGAGTGATGTCTGACCTATTTTTAAGTAGTAAACAGCCCTTCACATAGTTTTTTTTTAATTGACAGGTGCTTGCACCGCGTGGCGGTTCTTTCATTGAGTAAGGAATTTGGTTAGGCCGGGGTTTTATCGTGCATTTCTCGGAATAGCTAGGCAACTAATGACGATAGCATAAATATCCGCCCGTGTATCGGGTAAGTACCGTGTTATTACGTATTAGTGATTTACGTTGAAACTAGCAAAAGTGCATGTTCATTGAACAGGTTCTGTAGACAGACATGATAACACTCTCGTCAATTGTTGAAAATCACTGATCCTGTAGGTCACTGTTACGATTTGCTTATGCTTGATGTGCTGTGAACTCTGAAGTAAACTGCACTGAGAATGTGCATGTGTGGCTGACATACCCCGGAGAAAGATGTTGGGGGGAGGTGAAAGTTGGTGTGCTTCTGCATACTGGGACCTTCTGTGCTCTCTGCCCACCTGTCGCCTCACCCTGGTGTGGTGCAGTTCGTTGTGGTTCATTGCGGTGCAAATATCTTAGAAACCGTGCATCCTAGGACTTTGAAAGGTTTTTTCCCGTGTGTCGGGACTGGTCCTTCTACGACCACATTGATGAATCGGGATGAGCATCAGTAAATGAGGGTGTCTACGGAGTGAATTTTTTGCATCCAAGCATAGACTACGATTTTGCCCCAGACAAAAGAATCCATGCCACATTTGGTAGACATGGGTTCAACTGTGTGGCTTTGTATAGCCGGACAAACACACACATACATACATTCAGCTTTATCTATAAAGATAATTAATGTCTTCTGTTATGTTACAGTCACTCAAGCAAGGTGCATCCGAGTAGCACACGTTGCCTGTTGCACCTGTCACATACATCACCCCAGCGATAATAGACAGGGCGCTCTGATTGGTCAATTGCTGCTTCACCTCAGTTGGCGCACTTGCAGGAGTGACTAGTTTGTGCTAAAGTAGCTTTTTGGGTGACGCCTCAATGGGTTAATGTTGCTTCAGCGTTCTGATTGCAGAAGCCAAACCGAACTTACGGCAAGATGTGAAGAATCAGAGGACAACAGAGGGCAACACCATTGCTGATCGTTTTTTTAAAAATAATATTATGAGTTTGCTCCAACAGACTGGACCCAAAACAACCCGTACTGTAATAAAAGTCGAAGAGAGCCATCTATTGCAATTCAAACCAACGCTACTCGATTTTTCTCCATGTACTACACTCCTTCGGTAGACATGTGTGGAGTAGGCAGTGACTAAGTGGCTTTTTCTGTGACTGGTAGTGGATGTCCTGTCTATGCTAATGTTGTGATTCTACAGTGAGATTAGAAACCCATCCTACGCCACGTGGCAAGTACCACCCTCATTGGCATGCTAATCACCCGAAGAGGCTGTCTAGTTTGCAGGGATGTATCCAGCAGTGCACCCAATTCCATACGGTCTCATTTGCGCTCCCAAACCGCCTGCCCTGCCCAATCTACTTTTTTGGTAATATTAGTGGCAGGTGGCATTTTAACACAACAAAAAAAAGCCTGCAGAATCACTATAGATGCAGGAAACTCATCTATTAGAGCTCTGACCAGGCGCGCTGGGGCAAAATAATTGCAAACCTCCTATTTTGGATATGGATTGCCCAACATAAATTACTTCACATGGACATCGCAAGGAGCATTATCAGTCTTTGACACTTGGAGGCACCATAGAAGTGGCTTTAGAATACGTTACCACTTTGTGCTGCAAGACACCTAAATTGCACTATTTTTATATGTGAAGCAACTCCATAGTCAATAGACTTTTTTTTTTAAATAACAGCATGATATATTAACATAAGCTATGAAGTGAATCACGTATATAGCTGCAGATAAGACACAGTGTGATTAAATGATTTGCCCAGGATCACACACTGTGGTTAAACCGGGATGTGGACAATTTGAGCAACTGAGCACATCTTCCCAGGTTTAGTTGATATAGATATATATTATTTTTTTGCTTTGCATTTCATGTGGCTTAAATAGTTATTTATAGCAATGCTTTGGAAGCAAACCACATTACATAATAAACTATCTTTTCATAGTAAACTAACTATACACTATATACATTGTCATAGAAATATGTTGAGCAATAAGAGCATGGCTTTAGTTTTATTCTCCGCATCCTATATGCAAAGTCACAATAGCATAATTTTTTTTCAAAAAGGTAGCTGAAACACGTGTATGGGGTTGCTGTTGGTACTCTTGTTCAGAATCGAATTGGCATAGCATTTCGGTGCTGGACTGGCCATGTGGGCGGGACAAAGACTGATATGCAAATTAATATTTCCCATCTGTGAAAGGTACAGTGAGCAAAAAGCGATGGCTGCAAACTCTCAAAGTGGGAAATATCCACAGAACAGGTTATAATGCCATGTTCTTTCTGGAGAGGAGCGCCTGCTACCTTTTTGAAAATGTTTTGCAAGGAACTTGGGGTTGGTCACCCTGAGTTACCTGGGGGAACCCAGATGTGGACTCCTTGCTCACTGTGCTCAGAGAGGCACAGCTCCACCTCACTGTTGAGGCGCAACAAGGCTGAAACACGTGTATGGGGTTGCTGTTGGTACTCTTGTTCAGAAGGGAAT
The DNA here is from genome assembly GCF_040938575.1 of Ambystoma mexicanum. Taxonomy (NCBI): domain Eukaryota; kingdom Metazoa; phylum Chordata; class Amphibia; order Caudata; family Ambystomatidae; genus Ambystoma; species Ambystoma mexicanum. Next base: position 154,065,077 of record NC_090941.1, on the reverse strand, counting down.
TGCCATAGCATTTCGGTGCTGGACTGCCCATGTGGGCGGGACAAAGACTGATATGCAAATGGATATTTCCCATCTGTGAAAGGTACAGTGAGCAAAAAGCAGATGGCTGCAAACTCTCATAGTGGGAAAAAACACTGAACAGGTTATCATGCAGTGTTCTTTCTGGAGATGGGCGCCTGCTACCATTTATGAAAAATGTTTGCAAGGAACTTAGGGTTGGTCACCCTGAGTTACCTGGGGGAACCCAGATGTGGACTCCTTGTTCACTGTTATCAGAGAGGCACAGCTGCACCTCACTGATGAGGCCCAACAAGGCTGAAACACGTGTATGGGGTTGCTGTTGGTACTCTTGTTCAGAAGGGAATTGCCATAGCAAATAGCGCCATGACTACCACCAATCTCGGAATGAAGCCCATTGTCCTGGCAGCAGGACACCTCTCCTGTTGGGCACCCTCATTGAGGTGCAAAATGAGAGAGGTGTCCCACTGACAAATGTCCCGGTGAGGCACTCAAAAGAGCATCTGGGGGGAAGCTTGCCCCTGCTATCCCCACCCCCTCGCTCGGTATGACACTGCTAGTGTGGGAGGGGTGGCTTAGCGGCCCGCAGGCTGTTTGTTTAGTCAAGGCAATGACGTGGAGGGGTGGGAAAGCCCCCAATAGAACAGCAAGAGGTCTGGTTCAGAGGAAAAACCCATGCACAAATAAAATGGAAAAGTCCAGAACTGTAACAAAAACCAGTTTATTAAGAGATCTCACAAACAGGGACAGACACAGACATCTCAGGATTTCCGATGCTCTCTCAGCTCGTTGCAGGCTTGTCAACTGGTTAAGAAGGGTTCCAACGTTAGAAATGACAAATTATTCTATAAAAACACAAGGCAGGCTGGGGTTGGTTAGTGGGACAACCTACATATATCATCTTTATGGGGTTAGTGTTTTGATTGGTCATTCTTTATCTGATGGCTCCACCTGCCACCACCTCATAAAAGTTGCAACTAAAGGCATGTCAAATTATTGCATTATAACTGGTTGATGCAACAAAGTGTGAACTAGCACTGGAGGCAAGCAGGGATTAGTCAGTAAGGGTCTGCTCAGCCTTGATACTTTGGATAGTTACCAGCCCATGAGCAACAATTTGAGGTGATGAGGTGATGAGAAGAGCTGTCTGTCCCAATATGTTTACCATCTCCGATCCTCTAGGCCTTGACACAGGACATTTAGCTTTCAACCTAGTATTATTTTGTATCTTCTATCCTAAGATGGATGGGAACGTCGGTCTCTGCTGGCTCGAATTTACAGGCTTTGTCCTCCAGTCTCAGATGACGTGTGCAGAGACCACTGGCTTGATTTCCCTGCTCAATATTTATGAGGATTTTTAGCATTTATACCTTCGCTATCCTCTAGGGGCTTGTTCAGGCTACCTTTCAGTCACGTTTAGTCTGATGTAGTGTGTCTCTGTCCTTCCAGCAACATTTGTGTCTCTCTTCATCTCAGAAGACTGTTTCTTGTGTCTGCCTTTGTCTGCATCTGCGGGTGCTGATGTGAAACTCTCCCTGCCTTGATGGCCTTGGCTGAAATATGTATACCGGCTGCACGAACAGTCTGGTCTACAGTTTCCTGTTAAATCAGGAAGTCCGGCCTCTCCCTGTATCCTCAAGCCTTCTCGGTGCTTTCCATTCACTTCAGTGTTGCTGCATCTTCCATTTTGATTTCTATGGCTACTTATGTTAACTGTGTTCAGCATTGTGCAAACTTCATGTCTTATTCATGTGTGCCTTGCATTTCAGCACAGCAAAAGAGTAAATGTCCTTTATCTAAGTGGGTCAAAAGCATGTTCTCCGTGTCTAAGAGTAGTTTAACCTAGGAGTCTGCGTAGCTTCGTGCAGTAGTGCATGTGTTCTTCACGTCTAATGCATCTATACCTTGATCCTGGTTGTGACGTTATTGTCTCTCTGCATGGTAACAATCAGTCCAATTGCTCCAAGTTTATCTCCTCTACAACATCATCAGGGTAGGGTTTATATGGTTGTCTGAGTGAATCGCCTTTCATTTCTGTAACATCGAGATGAGGGCGAGACCGGAGCGACGAGGGCCACATTCATCTAATTCTCTTCAGCAATACTGCTCCTCCTTAGGGAAGTAAGGCGGCAGCAGATTGCTCTAAAACCTCCAAATGGAGCACCATTGCCAAAGGGAGGGTGCAGGGTAGCAAAACGTAGCTTCGCCTGTGTGATAAAGATCCTGACACCGTTCCGGTTTGCTTCGCTGGTCATCCACACCTCTACTACACCCATGCTGCATGTCAGATTACGTAAATATGTGAATCAATACAGTTTAAGAGTGGTGGTGGATGAGTGAACATATGCCTCAATTGTTCCATACGTGTAAGAGAGAGAAAAGCCCTGACTCTCAGAACGTTTTCCGATGGGGTTTTGCCATTATATAAAACTTCTGTGAATTAGGCCCAGGGGCCTTATGGCTGGCTGTTAGGACTGTTTTGGTGGTGTTTTACACATCAATCCATTGTAATAGAACACTGTACATACTGTTTAGTGGACTTGGTTTGCGCATGCTGTCCTTAACACACTCTAATAATTGATTAGGGATAGTGCTGGATCTGGCTCAGGAGATGTTTGATTTTTGTAAGTGGAGTGCCACGTACGGGAGCAAAGTTCAAACAACCACGAAGCTTGCCGTATCATTTTGTGGGTGAGTGGAAGATGCCTTGGTTACAACAATCTGCGGGTGTGGAGTGAGTGGTAGCAGAGCAATATATAGTGGTGAGGGGAAGAGGGTAAATCAGTCTTTGGGTGGTGAGTGAAGGTTGTTACAGCAGCGTTGGCTGGTAAGGAAATGCAGGTGCATTGTCATGAAAGGGAAGAGGGAGCAGACTTACGGGGTAATTCATAGAATTCATCGCACAAGTGGCGCACGCGGCTGGCGCACAGTGTGCGTGTGTGGCAGTCTGCGCCAGCCGCGTGCACCAATACCCATTTCGGCGCACAGCGTATTCATGGATTTTAACATCAGAGTGGCGCCGCGACCCTGCAGCAGCGCCAGTTACGCCCCCAACCCCGCCCTGTGCGCCATGAACAGCGCACAAATCCAGTACATGGCGCACAGGCCAGTGGACCAGCATACAGCCCCCCAACCATGAAAACGCGTGTAAAACTCCCCGCGCACCCCTCGGAATACACGTACCCCGCTGGCGCTAGGCCAATCGCGTGTAAAACTCCCCGTGCACCCCTCGGAATACACATACCCCGCTCGCGCTAGGCCAATCGCGTGTAAAACTCCCCGCGCACCCCTCGGAATACACATACCCCGCTCATTCGCGCGAAGTTTCACATGCGATAGGCCTTGGGCGAGCGCGGCACGTGTATTTCTGGCGGTCGCAGGGAGTTTCAAACGCGGTAGGCCCTGTCCGAGTGGGGTACGTGTATCACTGGGGTTTGCGGGAAGTTTCACATGCGATACGCCTTGGACAAGCGGGGCACGTGAATTTCTGGGGTTCGTGGGGAATTTCACACGCGGTAGGCCCTGTGCGAGCGGGGCACGTGTATTACTGGGGTTTGCAGGAAGTTTCACATGCGATAGGCCTTGGACAAGCGGGGCACGTGTATTTCTGGGGTTCGTGGGGAGTTTCACACGTGGTAGGCCCTGTGCGAGCGGGGCACGTGTATTTCTGGGGTTTGCGGGAAGTTTCACACACGATAGGCCTTGGGCGAGCGGGGTACTTGTATTTCTGGAGTGCCCAAACGAATTGGCAGTGTGTGTCCTCCCAGGTGTGCCCTCACACCCCTCCCCAGGGCCTGCAGGCAGACCACAACACAGGGAAACACACTGCACCCCTGGCCATGCCCCACAGGCAGCCCATCCACCCTAGCGAAGCTCCCCAGCCACCCCACATGTCACCACGCACAAGTGAGCATTGACTCATGTCCCCCCACCCACTGACCCACCCAGCAGTGAAGGGCACCTGCCAGCAGGCCCCCACTCATGTCCCCCCACCCACCCAGCAGTGAAGGGCACCTGCCAGCAGGCCCCCACTCATGTCCCCCCCACCCACCCACCCAGCAGTGAAGGGCACCTGCCAGCAGGCCCCCGCTCATGTCCTCCCAGAGGCCCACCCACACAGCAGTGAAGGGCACCTGCCACCAGGCCCCCACTCATGTCCCCCCACCCACTCACCCACCCAGCAGTGAAGGGCACCTGCCAGCAGGCCCCCACTCATGTCCCCCCAACACGTCAACATGACCCACAATCATGGCCCTCATGGTCACCCAAATCCCACCGCACGCCACCCCTGCCCAAATAACCAACCAAGCATAACATACACCCCACATTGAAATGGCCATTACATGAAAAAACCCAAATGGCATGTATGTACATCAACACATGTCCGTCACACACACACAATGGGTGCCAGTGAATGTGAAAACCCACATTGTGACATGCATGAAACCAATGAGAGAATAACACCTATTGGAAGTACGGGAAAAAATGTATTGAACAAAAAATGTGGTGAAACAAATTTAAACACCAAACAATGGACATAAGGAAAACAATGCAGAATGTCACATAATGATAAAAAAAGGAAATCAGAATCCAAAATATATGAAATTAAAAATGTCTCCAAAGTCTCCCTCCAACAAAGCAAATCCAAACAGAAATGAAAAAGTAAAATCCATTGCTCCATGGAAAAATCAAAAAAGAAAATGCCGACAAATCCACACTATTTACAAGGATGAAATCCTGGGTCCATGAGCCCAACTGTCCAAATGAAACCTACAAAAATACACTAACTAATGAAGAACTATATACAAAAATGTGGGGTATTGTTTAAGCGCCACAAAAAAAAATCAAAACAAAAATGAAACCTAACACTAACTAACTATTTACAATGGCAGCGGGCTAGTCCGACGGCTCACATTTTGATGTCCCGGGACAGGGCATCATCGAACTCCCCCTCAATGTCCTGGAGTCAGTCCTCTTCGGTAGCCCCGAGGGTTCGCAGGGATGATGACATGTTGACCTCCAACTCCCTGCGAATTGCCTCGAGGCACTCGGCCCGCCTAAGTGCCCTCCGCATGGAGTCCTCCGCCCTGACCATTGTGAGCCGTGCCTCTTCCGCCCGCTGCCACTCCGCATCTATAGCGTGGCCCAACCGCTGCCACACGGAAGACACTCGTAATCCTGAGTCCTCCTGCCCTCTGGCCGATGCCTGCCCCTCCGATGTTGAAGGCCCCGAGACATCATTGCTCCCACCATGTTGCTGCTGCTGCTGTTCCTGCGCCCTGGCTCTTGCTGCCTGCACGTCCTCCTCCGGTTGGGGTGCAGTTGTCGTGGTGGCCACCCCTGCTGGATGTCCGACTCCCGACTGTGGCAGGGATGTGTCCTCCACCAGCCTGTCCGCTGGGTCAGAGGCAGCTCCACAGGGTACCCAGGTGATACATGGGTGGGAAGATGGCATGGAGGACGACTGGCGCATAGGGGGTTCAGGTGAGGAGGGGGTTGCAAGAAGGTCCAGCACACAGAGGAATCCAGCACTGGTGACCCGTCCCAGTAGGACAACGCGGTCAAAGAGGCATCCGAGATTACGTGCAGTGTCTTCACGAAAACACGGCAGGTCACCTCGCATGCCCCGTTGACGCAATGCTATCCCAGCCAGGACAGGCTCAACCCGGTCCCGGATAGCCACGTCCGCAGGGAGAGGAAGGCCAGTTGTTGTGCGCTCATCCCCTCCCTGAAAACGGGTATGGACGTAGGCATCCCTGCTGGTGCCGGATGATGCAGTCACAGGATCAGGGACAGGATTACATACAGGCACCTCCGCGGCAGCCTGTGCTGCCTCCTGCCCCTGCACTGCACCACCAGCACCAGTGGAATCACCACCTCCAGACCCGTGTGTGTCCCTTCCACAGCCTCCTCCTCCACCAAACCCCCCACCAACCTGGATGACTCCATGCCATCTTCCTCCGTCGGACCCAGTGGGGTCTCAGCTGCCCCTTCTGCTGCCGAGGAGTCCATCTCCGACCTCTGTCTCTTGGACCTACACTCGGCAGCTGCGGCCTAGGATGCGGCACCAGACTCCTCACTCCCTGACGAGATGACAATCTGGGAGGGGAGCCGGGCCTTGCATCTCCGGCTGGTGGTGCGATCCCTGCTGCTTTGCTCCACAGCCCCCTCTCCACCCTCTTCATCAGTTGACGCTGCAGACAGGGAGAGATAGAACACAGGCACCTGGGCACTGTACAATGGACTGATACACACATGACTGTTGTACATGAGTGGCAGTGTCAAACTTCAGACATGGCATCACACTCCCTAACAGAAATGTCATTTCTACTCACACACATGAGCAATTCCACAGCAATATTGCACCAGGCAGCACCATCCATACACATACAACAGCATCAGCATCCGAAGGTGAGCCTAACATCACATGAAACACGGGGAGTGCACAACACATGCACACACACCAACACACTTACATGCATGTGTACATGTCCACCAACTGGCACAGTGATGAGATCGCCATCCATATCACATTTGGCATTCAGCCTTCTACATGTCAGTGCCACATGGATCCATGTTGCATCACAGTTGCACACTTGTCAAATACACACACATGCACACAGTGCAGATACATGCAGGAGGAACCACCACCCATGTGTGACACCACAACCATGCCAACGTACATACACAGTAATGCAAACTTGTGTGCTCCCATACCTGCATTTGGCCTGCATGCTTACTAACACATACACCATCCATGTGTCTCACACATAAGAGGACTCACATGTGTCAGCCTCACGCCCCTGTACATGCACATCCATACATGGCCCTACAAAAACACATGTGTAACCTGCACACTACTGGCACACCACAACACGCACAGCCTCCAATCAGTATGCATGTACACTTACCGCTCAACTCCAGACGGGTCTGCCTCTGAAGGACCTGGACGTGGAACGCTGGGTGTGTGCGTGCCAGGACCCTCATTTGGTGGTCTGACAGCTGGCTCCGGCACCCCTTGGCATCCGCTGCCTTCAAGAGGCACTGGGCCTTGTCGAGGGTCCTGGACCTGAAGTCCTCCCAGCTTTTCCGGACATGTTTGAAGTCGTGGACTGCCACCCCCTCCTCGTTGATGGCAGTCACAATGTCCATCCAGATCCTATCCCGTCCTTCATTGTCAGCACGCGAACTTCCAAAGAGGGCATCATACTGCCCCAGGACTTGCTCCACCAGGACACCAACTTCCCTGGCACTGAAGCTGGTGGCCCTCTGCCTCTCTGGCTGGGGGTTGCCAGTGGTGCCAGATGGTGTTGTGCCCGACATGGCAACCCCAGAGGCAGGTGTGGGTGGGCAACTGGGTCCTGGGGCTGGGCTGTGGAGCGATGGTATCCCAGTCGGCAGTCTTCGGTCCCAGCAGGGGTGGTCACAGCAACTGCACCCCTGGCTGACGTGCAGACAGCAAATAGCAGGGCACGTGGGCAGCAGGCAGGCAGGCAGCAGCAGATGGCAGGTGGGAGCGTGCTCGGGGCTTTTGGGGGCAGGAAAAGGGCCTTTTGGGCAGGAGCGTGGTCATCCGTGGGTTTTCGCATGGCCAGCTTGATATGGAGTGATTTGGCATGTGAAAAAATTGCACATCAGCGTGAAATCCGAGGAAAGGCCCTTAGCGCGTAAGCGCGTCAGTGATGTTATGGGCGCGGGCATTGCCCACAACACGTGTGCATCGTGAATCAGCACGTGAGAAAACTGCACGTCACCGTGCTAATGGAGGAAAGGGCCTTAGCGCGTAAGCGCGTAAGTGACGTTTCACGTGTGAGCTGGCTTAAAAGGTACGGGTATCACGCTATTTCCTTGTACGTGCTTTTTGTGGAGAGTGAGCGGGTGTATCTTGTACTGCTTGTCGGTTCACACACGATTACTTCACAACGTTTCCAGTTCATACTGCCTGTTTCCTCAGATTGCGTTCTTTTCTTCTTTTGGCGGGGGTGTTGCCTACGCGCGCACATGCGTCTTGTTCACGTTCTTTTTCAAGGCAGACGGTGATTCGCGCACGTATTTTCCAACTGTGGTTGCCCCCGTGTGTCACGTACCCCATCAGAGGTCATTGTAGGCTGCGTGTAACACGCGTACGCTTATTTATGTGTTTCTGGGTGCCACAGCGTAGTGCAGGTTTATTTTTCCACGCACGTGGTCTACCAGGGGTTGCGTGCACGTTTGCTTTTGTTTTTGGAGTGCCTGTGCATTGCGTGACCCGTCATCTTCCCCCAGGGGTCACATACAGCCTTACTAGGGTACGAATTCCATCTAGTACCCTACCCCTTTCACCCCAATTGCCCATGATAATTGTTTACTGCTACTCCCATACGCCCAACAACATCAGTGCCATGGTTGGGAGGCGACCAAGCAGTAAGGGAGGCAAAGGTGGCCGACCTCCAAAAGGTGGGCATGGTGGGCGCGGTAGGGGACGTGGTCAGGATTTGCAGGGTGCCCCTAGACCCCCGTGTGTGGAGGACCAATCAGGGACACCCATGCCCCCCCCCCTATGGTTGTGGGAAACGTAGCTGAGACCATCCCAGCTCAGCCCTGTTGGACCGGCCCATTTTGGCACCTGAACCGGCACAGGATGACTCCCAGGTTGACTTCCAGGTCAGCAAGTCTAAGCCACGTGTGGCGGGGAAGGTTGCTGTCACCAGGCCACGTGGATCTGGGGCAGCAATGTCATCTGCTGCCCCAAGTAGGCAGGGTGGGGAGGCTGCAGGGGCAGCTGCAGCTCTATCCACACCAGTTCTGAGTCTCCCAGCCGGGACAGTGTCGGTCCAGGTCCATCAAACCGACGTTAGCCCTGCCAACATCACCCTGCAGCCAACGCCTGCTCCAAGACCTATGGTCATTGTGCCTTCGCACACTTCTAGTACCCAGTCCACTTGCGCTTCTGCCCCTACTGACCAGAGCGGCGTAAGCCACTCAGGATCCGCACCACCTTCGGAAAAAGAAGAAGAAGGGTGCTCTGGCACTACAGGCTGAGACCCCAGACACGGCTACACACTCCGGCACGTCAAGGAAGCCTAGCTTTAATGACGCCGAACTTGATGCACTAGTGGCCTTGTGTCGGCACATAGCCGCGAAATGGTGGTGACTGCAGGGTGCAAGACCACACCCGGTCAACGTAGGACACACTGGCAGACCATTGCGGACATCATAAGTGCCCTTGGATTTGTGAGGCGCACAGCTGATGATTGCTACAAGTGGTGGAATGACCTGAAACGCAGAGCAAAGAACAACCTGGCCTCAAATCATGCCTATACTCTGGTGACTGGCAGTGAATCTCCACCAGAGGACAACCAACTCACTGAGCATGAGTCTGTTGCTGGAACCTTCATCACAGAGGAACAGATCCAAGGCGTGGGAGACCTACCAGATTACGACGCATTGTCCGGTGAGTGCCCATGCATGTGTGTGTAATCCATGTGTATGTTGCTTGGGTGACGGGTTCTGAATGAGTGCCAGGTGTAACGCTCACCTGATCCCCGCAGAGGCGCCGGTCTTGACTGGGTGAATGCCGTATCTTCAAAGGTGATGTGTAACACACGGTTGGCTCTTTGGGCTGGACCTCTGTGCACTGTATGTCTGACTTGAAGAGTAAGATGTCTTAGGTAAGTGAACGCCGAACTCTCCATCTGCCTCGGGGCAGGGTGCCGTAACCAGTTTCTTCACTGGATAAGGGTGCAGGCCTCTTGACCTCAGAGGACTGCTGTCCGTCGTTAACTGCACGAACGGTAAGTTCTGGGCACTTCAAATGTCTTAAAAGTCTTTTGTAATGATATCTCTTGTTTTGCAGGGTTCCGGCGATGGCGGATGGCGGGCTGATGAGAGTTGAGGATCGAACCCGCGTGAGGAATAGAAGAGCCTGGAAGCACGTAAGTAAGCGCTTGTAGCCTGCTTCACGATGCACACTAACTGTCCCTTTTATCTTGCAGGTACAAGTTCGGAGCTTTAGAGAAGCTGAAGGGTGCTGGAATACCCACTGGATTCGGCGTGGGAAGGAGTAATGGCACGTGAGTAATAAAGTTGCCCAATGTCTTTAAACGCACCTTCTTTTGTCTTTCAGATGCGGGATGCAGCGCCGAAGGCCTCCGGAGCGTGCGAAGAGTAGGTAAGCCTTTGTCTTTCAGATGCCGGAATGCAGCGCGAGGCGTTGGTGACAGCCGATGGACCAGGTAAGAGATGCGCTGCCACTGAAGACCGTAGTGCTAACCTGTTCTTTCTTTGTCTTTACAGGTGCTGCTGAAGACTGGATTCCAGGATGGTAAGCCTTTGTTCCCTTAGGCCCAGGATCAGAAGCAGAAGACACGATGAGCGTTCTGCTGCAGAGAATGCAGAATAACACAAAGCAAGATTCATCCATCGGGTGTGGTTTAAATAGCCTCCTATAGTGCTTAGGTGTCTCCTTCCACAGCCACGCCTAGGTAAGAAAAGAGTTCCTGCTTTCCAGAAGAGTTCCAGTGTTCTGAACCTAGGGAGTGGCTCCTGCCCCACCCAACAGGAAAAGTAGTTCCAAACAGAAAAGGATCAGGGGTTCAACTGGCAGGTAAGTAAGCAGCATGGTCTGCTGCAGGTAAGTCCACCCAAGCATTATGAGCCCGGCGCTTCCAGCGCTGGGACTGGGCATCTTTATGAGCCTGGTGCCACTGGCGCCAGGACAGGGTCCAAAAGGTCCCAATTGGGACTGGCTGGCACTCGGAACCGGGGTTATGGGTCTGCTTCCAAGGGAGTCGGGCAAGTCCTGATCTTTTGGAAGCAGAGATCATGACACCAGGTGAGGGTGTGTACTCCTGAGTGGTATGCGTCACCCATGTGCTTCCTCCAAAACATTAACCGGCCCTGGATTTGGGAATGACAGTATCCCTTCTGACCATAGTAGGCAATTAGCGCCACATTACTGCAGTTGCCCTTGAACTGTCATCTTGCAACAACATTGTTCTGAATTTCTCAGTGTTCATTCAGGCTAATTGTTTCAAATCTCCCATTTTTGCAAAGCATTTTTCAGCCCTAATGCCACATATATGACATGCTTATGTCATTGATTACACCCCACATTGGCCCACATTTGTTACCTTGTTATGTGAATGGTTACCATTCAGGCTGATTGAGTATTGGCCTGCTCACATTAATTTTTGGGGCCTGTTGGAATGTGGAACATGATAGTTGTTTCATGTCATGTTGAAGTGACCAACCATTGATGTGTAGATCTGCCTGCAATAACTGTATCATTGTACACTGGATGTGTTGCAGTGTGTGGCACATGCATATTTTGTCACACTATTTGGCATTTTTCATCTCATCATGTCCATCTCACATGGATGGGTGACAGTACTCATTCACTGACATATGGCTGTACTTGTCAAATGTACCATGGCTATGCTACATGCCATCTGTGTGCTGGCATATGTCATGTATGTGTATTGGACATGCCACTCACAGGCCAATGTGTGATGCCAGTGCTACCCAGCATGCAGCAAATGTGTTGCTTTTCCATCTTGGTGTCCCCAGTGTCTGCTTTTTGCCTCCCCTTCCAACTCATTGACAGTGCATGCATGCCAGGGTTATTGTTATGTGGGACATGTGTAAATCATGTACTGGATCTCTGGCTTGTCAGGCCTATGTGTGTGCTATGGTGCTCATGCCTGTTTCCATTTGTTGTCTTTCATGTTTTTGACGCGCTTGATGCTGTTGAGGTTGAGGAGATGGTGCAGACCCAGGAGGAATCTCAGCCACAACCGGGCACCAGTGGAGGACGTGGTGTGGTGGTGGGTGAAAACCCTTTCTTACTGCAGACCATACTGTCCAGGGGTGTCTCTGGGTGCACCTCCCCAGACCTCTATTCAGGTGCTGGCGCAGGTGAGTGTTTCTGGCAGGGATTCTGTTCTGTCCAACCCACCTGCACCAGGGGTAGAACCCTCTATGGGGATGTCAGTGTTGGTAGGTCCGCCTTTGGCGGTTACGGATGCAGGGTCACCCTCCACAACATCTGATCCTGTTCCTGGGCCAGCAGATCAGAGGGGGAATGCAGTCCTGCAGCCTCAGGCAGTGCCGGCACAGCAAGGTGCAGATCGCCTTGCCCCAAACAGGTGTGGTGCCCGCCGACGCGGTGGCCGTACGCCACCATTCAATACTGTATGGGAAAACTCCATTTACAGTATAGCAGCACAAAAGGGAGCATCGGTTGAAATGATGGCTCAGGCAATGGAGGGGGTGGCCACTTCCATTCTCCCCCCTGAAAGGCAGATGGAGCAACAACAGCAGGCAACAGACTCCATTTACCAATCACACAGGGAAGACATGTTGGCGTCCAACAGGGACCTACGGGCGGCACTGGAGACTCTGCGCGAAGCCATATCAATAGAGTCACAGGGCCACAGGGAAGCCCTGAGGGTAGAACTCCATAACCTCAGGGAGACTCTGGTTGAACTTGAGGCTTCCCGAAATTTTAGGGCAGAATAGCAGCTGGAGCAGCTCACACGTTCGCTCTCAGCTGAGCTGCAGGCTACCCATGAGGAGATCCGGGCATCACGCGAGGCCATGCGTGCAGAAATGCAGGCAACCAATGAGGTGCTGCATGGGGATCTCTGCACTATCATCCTCCAGAATCAGACCTTCCACACCTGCATGCTTGCTGCCATGTAGGACCATACCAGGGCTTTGCGTGGGCTGCCTCCCATAGCACCACCACCTCCTGATACAGCAGCAGAGGGTGATGAGAGCGACAGCAGTTCTCCCACAATGGCATAGCCGTGCAGGCCATGAGCCCATGGAGGTATTTTTTTTCCCAACATCCACGCAGGTGGGTGTTGGTGTGCACCCAGTCCTCGAACTTCCTGGGTGGCCTCCCCCACCCTTGGCCCCCACAATTTTTTTTTTATAGTGTGTTGCCTTGTGGGCATCCACTGTGTATTCCGGCTGGGCACATGCAGGCTTGTCCTGTGTTTGGATTAGATGCTTGGGTTCCTGACACACACACCCTTCCCGTTTCCATGGGCTTGCAAAGGGTGTGACCAAGTGACAGTGACTTACACAGTGACATTGGGCTCCCATGAGCTGTGTGGGCAGTCTGTAGTCAATACTGTGTGGACATCCCTAGTGGGTATTGTTGTTGTATTGAACACTGCATGGTGTATTGATATGTGCTTGTGCATCCATGTCTTCCTCCTTATACGCGGGTACCTTCTTCATGTCTTCACAAGGCCGTCTCCTTTGCAGATGCAGTTCATGTTGTATGCAGTACACTGACACATTTGCCTGACAGCAACACTCTGCAGTTGGAAGGGGTCAATGTGCTGGTTTATTCAGGTTGTAAGAATTGCACTACTTTGAGTTTGTACTGTCATATTTTGGCAATGTTTCATGCTGTGTTGCTGTATTGTGTTGCTGGTAAGTATTTGGTCATGTGTGCTGTTTGTTATTGATTACTGGGAGCATATTGTCTGTGGCCTGTTTCCATTTGGGACAGTGCACTTTGTGACACTTGTGTCAGATGTTGTGCATTCCTTTGTTTGCTTTCACATGACATGCCATGGTGTGTTGGGTGGCGGAGATGGGGAGGGGTTGGGTGACATGGCGCTATTTTCATGTTGTATTTTGCAAGGGGGTTGTTATTCATGCTACATAAATGTGTCTCTTTTTGTGACACAGCATTGGTTGTCTTTCGGTAGGTAGGGATGCACACAATGTGACACTTCCAGGTGACCAATCTCAGGCTGGTACGGTTGTGACAGTTGACTGTCCCTTATGTCATCATCATTGATTGTCAGCTGGTATGTGCCAGGGCTGTGTGCACTCCACAGGGGTGTGATTTTAGGTGAAGTAATTAGCCACTAGCTGCGTACGGGCTGCCTCACCACATGCCCTTTCCCCTCCCATGCGCAGCAGCCGTGCATGTGGTTGGGGATGTGGGGGCACCACCATGTCCACCGGCAGGCCCCGGCGTGTTGCAACATTGTGCAGGACACATGCTGCTACTACAATCCTGCACACTACTGGGGGAGCGTATAGCAGCTGCCCACTAGAGCATTCAAGGGAGCGAAAGCGTGACTTGAGCACTCCGAATGTGCGCTCCACTATGCCCCGGGTTGCAATATGGGCTGTGTTGTATCTTACCTCGGGTGGTGTGGTGGGGTTCCGAATTGGCGTCATCATGTGGGTGCTCAGAGGGTAGGCACTGTCCCCTGGGGAGGTGATGATGGGTATCATTAGTGGGATTGTGACATTACTCAGTATCTGGCATGCATGCATGTGCAGCGGCATTTATACTCACCAAGCAGCCATGTATCTCCATGCCGCCCAGCTTCCAGGTCCCGGTTTAGGGTTGATATTCTGTAAATGAAACTGTCATGGGTGGACCCTGGATAGTTGGCATACACTGAGGTGATGATTCCCTTGCCATCACATACTACCTGCACGTTGATGGAATGCTAGTGCTTGCGGTTTCTATAGATGTGCTCAGTTGTCCTGGGATGACGTAGAGCCACATGGGTGCAATCAAAGGCACCTAGCACTTTGGGGAAGTGTGCCACCCCGTAAAAATCCTGGACGGCAGCCTGCCTTTCTGCAGGTGTTCTGGGCAGGTATATGTGCCTGCGGACTGATGGGCATGCAGTCATGATGGCCAACACCTGGTGTAGGCAGCGTGACTGCGTGGCCTGTGACACCCCCCCCCCCACTATGGCACTTGTCTGCTGAAATGAACCAGTGGCCAAGAAGTGCAGTATATTGAGCACCTTTTCCAAGGGGCTCAGTGCTTGGGAGCACAGGGTGGGTGATGTGAGGTCATCCTCCCACTCACTCACCAGGTCGAGTATTATGTGAGGTGGAAACCTGTACCTCCCATACACCTGGTCATCAGGCATCCCAAAAAGGCTTGTCCTGGGTGTAAAAATTCTGGCCCTGACTATCCTCCTCCTCCTCCTGCGGTATCCCACGACCACTGCTGCGAGGAACGGTATATTCATCGTAGCGTCTGAGCTTGTTTGTTGTTTGCGTGCATTTTTATGCTGCGCGGGTCCGCGTACACCTGCTTCCTGCTGGTGTACGTGTTTCCGGATTAGCGCGTCTTTTTTGGCGCACGCGTTAGCCCTGTTCAATTACATGAATACGTGTTGTAGGCGCGTGTGTGGGCATTCCGCGCATTTGCCTTCTGTACTTCCCCCGTAACGCCCACATTTTCACTCGTTGTTCCCCATTCTGCATGTTAAGCCCCGTGTTCTGCCTACTTTTGTTGTGTGCGCCACGCTACGTGCGCTTTCGCTGTGCGAGTAGCGCACGCTGTTTGATGACGTGTGCGCCCGCGTGCGCCATGCAGGATTTTAGTGCACATCCATGGATATACACACGCACGGACTTCCATGAATCGATGTGCGCGGCTTTCGCTTCGATTTTCGCACTTGCACTGCGATTCGCACGCTTTCGCACGCTTGCGCAGAGATTTACGGCGCACATTAATTCCATGAATCGGCCTCCACTGGAGCTTTTGTGGAAGAGTGGGTGCTGTCATTTATGCAGAGGTGAGGGTGAACCAATGTGTATTGATATGATGTGACAAACGGTGTGTGCATAGATATGGGTGAGTATAATTGTGTGGGTAGGACAAGTAAATGTGACAGGTGTGGCTGTGACAGGAGTGGCGGGTGCTATAGTCTTAGAATGCGACAAGAATTAGCTTTTTCCTGATTATCGTAGCAGTGTGGGCTCAGAAGTATGACGTTGTGGCAGGAGTGTGGCAGGAGTGTGTGGCTATGACAGTCGTACAAGTTCAGCCAAATGCATGTGTGTGCACTGGTGGAAATGGGAAAACATTTAAAGGGGATCCCACAAGGGCAGCGTTTGGATGAGCGAGCTGAGCAGGTAGTTGAACTCCGCTCAAAGCAAATGCTCAAAATAATACTTTAAAAACTGTGCAATTTCTCTCATGCTTCTTCTTTTCAAGCTCGACACTGTACATCAATTCCACTTTAAATCACTTCCATGCCAGTGGTGCTCCATAAATACTGTTGGTAATGCAGTGATTGTTAGTACATTAAGGGATCCATAGACACGCTCTACAGTAAAAGGCTACTAGGGTAGCTCTGCAGGTTGAGAGACCGCTGCTGAGATGTTATACTTTGAAAACTGGTTGTTAAACGTATGGCCTTTTGCAATTCCTTATAAAAAAACAAGTGCTATCAAATGTGTTTGTCCGGGGCATGGATTGGGCTGGTCGCTTGCTTATATTCAGGGCAGTGGTAGGGGTTTGTTTGTTTGTTTATTTATTTGTTAAGCGCACCAGACACGTGAGTAAAAGGGTGCAGCAAAATGGAAATGCAAGACTTACATAGTTATGTATCCATATTTCTGCCCCTGTAGTGAAAATCAAAAGTTGGCACCCATGAACCCACAGTTTAATGTCCTAATAACTGGTTGCTGCTCCACAAAACATGCATTTGTGATTAAGCAGATTGACAAGCATATAACGTCTTTATAAATATAACCTGTGATAAAACTCAAGGGAAAGGGAACAACAATTGCAGGGTATTTGTGTGGTAGCTGGACAAACAAATCAACACATTTCAAAGAAAACTAGTGAATGCAAGTTTAAGCAGCATTTCCATTTAGTTTGGATTTTTTCTATGAAAGGGTAAGATGCACATTTGGAAAACAATAGTGTGGCTAGCATGTAGAAAGCCTGCTTTTAACAGTGACGGCCACCCTCCTAGTAATGGTCATGGCCCATTGATTCCCGTGTTGTCCCTTTCAGACCAGAAGAAAGAAACAGGTTAGGCAAATAGTAGCTGAAAACACGCGAATGAAGGCTGAACAGGATGAACGGAGAACAGGGCAGATTAGATCACGGAAGCTGGGGGCTCCGTAAAGCCTGGTCAGGACTGAGACAGGCCCATTGACCAGCAGTGTGTGTATGTGTGTGGTGTCGCAACACCAGTATGTGGGCGTGTCAGAAGTGGAGCCTATCTGTACATGCATGTTTCTGGACGCAATTTTTGACAGTGGCAAGAGTGGAGTTGCAACGTCATGTGCTTGCCCATAGAGTGAGCCATCAGGAAACCTTCGTGCCTTAGACGGACGCTGGAAGCTGGACCTGGCGTGAAGTTAATGGGGACATGGGTCAGTGGGTTTGCTGAAGGAAGTAACAGAGTAATTCCTCATGGCATATATTCCAATTTTCCAACAAACGTCAATCTTAATTTTCCACTTTATGTTGCGCATCCAGAGGCATTTCTTGAGGACCTCTCGGGCCCGCCCTTTGTTCCACTAAATCAATGTTCAACATTTATTTGCATCGCAAAATAGTTTCCTTAGGCTTAGGCCAGCACATGGATATGCTAAAATGGGTTATCTGGGGGTTAAAGCCCTATGGATAAAGGGTTTATTAACCCTTACTCCTTACTGATATCCTGTATGATCCTGTTAATTTAGTTACACCTGTCTCCAAAGACGCCTGTGCACCAAGTTACTAAGGCAGCATTTAAAAAGTATGTTTTGTTTTGCATGGAGCCTATTCCTAATAATACGTCAGAGTCATAGCTATGACCCACATTGATCTGAAAACACGTCTAAGAGAAGCGAGGCGTATGCCGTTTGTTCACCGGTGTGCTCCGCGCATCTGCTGTGTATGCTGCTGTTTGTCAGCATTGCAGCCATTAACTGGATGGCAACACGGATAGTGCTCACCGCATGGGCCCACTGCCATGGCAGAGTGTTGAGGTTATGACCTCTTAAATGGGCCTGCCAAGCCGCCAACTCATTTATAGAACCTCAAAATACATAAAGTATATTTGGTTTAGGGAATGGGCCAGCACATTGTTTGATTACTGCTGTGCATCCCTCTTAGCATTTACATATGGCCCAGCTGTAAGGGGCGTTCCAGCAGAAAGCTTCCTGCACTTGTGAAAAAAGTGTGATTTCCTACCGTAAACACGACTATTGACCTGTTACAATCATCAGTGTGGGCCAATAGCTCACAGGATGTGGGCCCCTCTGAGCAGGGCCACGCCTGTTCTTCACAAGTTCAAATTCCATCAGGGTTGACTCAGCCCTTTATCCTTCAGATGTTGATAAATTGCATAACATTGATATGGGTTATAATAAGAGCCAATATTGGAATGAAGTGCTATATCATACCATGACCAACACCCTGGCAGGGTCCCAATGCGCTAATAATCGGGTATTGTAAGACCACTACGGTGGCGACGGGCGCTGTACAAATAATTGATAACATAACAGTGCCTTCATTTCATGTCATTTTACCGTCTAGGTTTAGTTTGGTTCTAGATTCCCCTTGATGCCACATGGTCTCTAAGGATATCTTCAGGGCGTGGATGAAGCCAAGGAGAGTGTTGAGAGGCAGATCTGGGTTTTTCTTTAATGGACTGGTAGGAATTGTTGATTTTTCGGGGTGTTTGGGTCACATGAGCACGGCTTGGTAGTGTTGGAATCTTCTGGGAGGGGCAATTCCGGAGAATGGAGTCCTCGTTTGCCAACGGGTTGAATTTGTTCATGATGAGGCAGAGATCTAAGGTCTCCCTTAACAATGTTTAGGGCTGTTTTTGTGAGGGTTCTAAAGGTGTAGCAGCGAGCAGTGACCTGGGTATTTATTCCCTGCGGCCTTCCACTGGGGCAGGATACCCAGCGGATCAAAGTGTGCTTTCCCAGTGATCTGGAGAACCCCTTTTCTTCTTCACGTAGGTCTGTCTTGTCAGTAATGCCTACTGGGACATGGATCTGGAGTGCAAAATATGTGCTTGCCCAGTCAACAAAGGCGAGTTAATGACCTTTCCTGGCAAGCAACAGATTTTACACATCATTACATCATTAATAGCTATAGAAACTGCACCCAACACTCATTAAAAAGACTTCTATTCAATACTCTCTATGCCTTGTCTCAGTATCTCGCACCACTTTCCAGGGTCATTTATGATCAGGAAAGGAGGTCAAGCAACCATGAGATAAAACAGACACACATTCACACAATTACTAATTGTGGGATCAGAAGAGGTATTAGTTGGGCAGGACAATCAACTGCTGCCATGGCCGCTGACTATGAGGGGCCGTGGCTTTTCAGCCCCCACCGAGAAATCCAGAGAGGGCTGACTCCCCTCCAGTGATGGCAACCTAGGGACCATTGATTACAGGGGCTGAAGAGCTTCTTGTCACAAATACTTCTTAGGTGAGCTTTTTCGTTGTTTCGGTGGCCAATCAGCTGGGAGCAGACACGCAGTCATTAGCTGTGAGACAGATGGCCATCTATACGCCCATGTGACTCCCACTGGCTGTCACACAGTGTTCCCTTGAGCAAACGTATAAGGTAATCTCTAAAGGCCTTGTTTTTCCAGTTAAAACTTAATATCTCAACTGCTTTCAACAAATCGATGATTCTTAAGATGTCCTCACTTGAATTTGATGCCATTAAAGGGTTTTTTTGGGCAGTTATTTCCATGACAACCATGTGAATACTATTGATTTAAAGGGTGGCATGGAAAAATGTAGGGATTATTCTGGATAATATGCAGCATTTGGCACATTCACAGAATTGTGTATTTTCACACAGTGAAATGAAACTTTTCTTTTCAAGTCAGACATATTAGGTGGAGCAAACTCTCTGCCCTGATTTGATAATGTTAGATTTTAAAGGTATCTGTAGCATTCTTGCATTGCTGTATAGGCCTGTGTATAATGGGAATGTTCTCACAGTTCCAGTCAGTTGTAAGAAGCTGTGGACAAGGCCGGTGGGACATACAGTAGATCTGAACATTGCACTAATAAATGATCTTCACAGCCTACCTGTGTAAGAGATCATTTCAGTATCCTTTTTTGAAAACAAGATTACAGTGAAATTAAAACAGCATCAATTATTTATTCAGTGGGTCAGATATGTGCAGAAGCTAAATACAAACAATTAGATACGTTTGCCGGTATCCCGCCGGTAATTCCGGTAGGATACATCAGAACAGAACTACCATTATCAGCGCTTGATATGCCGGAATTACTGGCATATTACAGATGCCTGAAACGGTAGGTAAATCCCCATTCCTTGGAGGGTTTGCCAGTACTGTGCCAGTAATACTGGCTGTTTTTTGCCTGTGGGGTGTGTGATTTACCTCCAGCTCTTGGCTGGAGGTAAATTAGGCTACCCCACCGACAAACTTGTTCTCTGCCGGTCTGGAAACATGGCGGTAAACGGAATTACTGGCACGTTAATTCTGGACCGGCAGAGTTCTAGTGAGTCCTAAATGACAAAATAAAACATACCATAACATCCCCAAACACCACTTGGTGAAATTTACTGTATGTTTTTTTTTTGTGGGTATGCAAATTGTCTTCACATTATCCACATCAATAGAACACTGTGCTGTTTGAAATACTGAAGAAGAGCTGATGTTTTTTTTCCCCGCACATGCATGTTAAAGACATTGGGGGTCATTAGGAGGTTGCTGGTAACCCGCCGGTAGTATCAGTGGCTTACCAGCAACCTTGGCTTACCGTTTCTGAAGCCCAATTTCCCGGTATTACGGGGCTATTACGGGCAGCGGAGTAACAGTAAGTTCCCATTCCCATGGAGTCCCACAGGATTCCATCGGACGGGAACCACTGAAGCACTGGCACATTTGTTAACGGTGCTGGTGCTACAATGAATTATCTGCCGGCAGGGGCCCAAACTACTGGCAGGTCAGGTCTGCTGGTAGTTCACTGCCCCTACCGGCAGACTCAGAGTATGCCGGTCTGGAAACAGTGCACGTTGTTACTCTGACCTTTTTCCGGACCAGCATACTCCTAATGACCCCCATTGTAGGATGGTCCAGGCGAGGTGGTCTGCGATTCCTGGCTTTTAGGCTCTTATCGAATTGCATTCTGGTGCATCTAGTCCTGTGTTTTATACTGGTAGAATAAAACTATAAATACTGCACAAGAATAGAGAATGAGGTATGCTAAAAAGCACAGCTTTGCAAACATCCAACCAGTACCCAGGACAACTAAAGATGCAACACAAAAATGTGCAGTGTGAAGCGCATACATTTTCAAACTGTGCAACCAGAAAACCTGGGCAGACAGCTAAGCTTCCTCAGTTAGACCAATCTGTTTTATCCTGGGCGAATCACTTTACCTCAATGGTTCTTATTTTCTTTGGCTGCCAACATTGGAATCACCTTCAATGAATTTAGTGAAGTGGGACCTTCACACGAACAACACCTGCACATGGCTTATTAGAGTATGGTGTTTTCTCCAAGTATTATAATCATATTGTTTATCATGTAGGCAGTGCACATCATATGGCCCCTCGCCGTGACATTGCTCGCCGCACCATCACTTGTGATCCACGGTAATTAGGTACTACAGTATTTGGTTGACAAGGGGGCCTTTATCTTGTGCATTGACTTTGTAAGGAGTCTGACAGGCCAATTTAAAGTTAGCCCTCCCATCAGCCTATGGTCATTGGGTCTCCATCTGGTACACAGTTTTTAAGTGGGATGTTGGTGGAGAAGAAACATATTGTAGGCATGCAAGCTGCGTACCTAATGGCGAGGCTTGCTACCTTCCACACATTGCTTTATTTTTCTCCCCTCTCTCCCAACAGCCTGGGCATGCGGGTGCCACAGGCTGCTCCCGCTTTTGACTGCTGGGGGACCGGGGAATTCTCCCCTAGGGCTCAAGACCCATGCCAGACCGGTTTGTTGCGTGCCCGTTCCTTCCCAGACAGGAGGGCATGAACCAACTCAATGTTACTCAATGTATCAGCCTCAAAGCTATTATTTGCCTGTACATCGAGGATACAAACGTGTGACCCACAGCTTGCTCACCTGCAGCAGGCGCATCAACCATTGAGGTACCTTACAAATTACATTCAAAATATCTATTCTGTTGGTTTATCTTCTTGCAGATAGGTGAAAAATCAGGGTTGATATAGGAGGAATGGTATTCTGGAGAGGAAAGCAGAGTAAAATCAAAAGTAGTGTAATGTTGCTGGGTTTTGTATAGTGGAACCTCTTCTATGTGGAAGGTCTTTTCCACTACAAAAGGGAAGGGTAGATCACTTTGTTGTAAACCCGACCATTATCATTACTCTGAACAGCCACTGTGCCATCATTGTTTGGTATGCCTGTCCTATCACATAAGGGGGACCAGCTGTTTACAACCAGTCTGGTTCCTGCCACTAGTGTATGGTAAGGTTGCCAAGAACAATGCTAGTGGTTATAATTAATTTAAAACCTTCTATCAAGCACTTTTAAATTTTAATGCAAAGCAAATTGTCATTAAAAACAAAATCTAGTAAGTATGTCGCCAACAGACACACTCAAGTCACTTTCTCCGATATCACTTCCAATGACATCACCTGGGTCTAAGGTTGCACTCTAGGGGTCAGCTCCCCCACCCCCACTCGCCCAGTAAATCTAAAAGTTGTCTCCCCTGCTGTTTGCAATTTGGTTATTTTTAAGGCCAGGTAATGCGTTTTTATATGATTAAATGTTAATGAACGGTGTGTTCAAACATACAAGTCATGCTTTCATAAAGAATATACAAGTTCAACATGCTTAGTATATGCCTAAGATCACAAGGGTGCACTGTAGCGCAGTCCCCCGCCCTCCCTGAGGCTACAGAAGAAGCATTGTCTGGGTCTTTCTGTGCGTGGCTTTCAGCTGCAGCAAAGATATGCTGCGCAATAATAGTAACAGTAGATTTGGCCGTAGTAGATTTAATCGAGAGAGAATTGGTCGATTTCTTTGCCGCATTTTACCGCAAATGTATGTGGGGGGTATGTTAGGGGAATGATAAAGGTAGGGGGGATTTTGTGATTGGGCTGCAGGTAATCTCCCCCTGAATACATTTGCCGTAAAATGTCCAGTCACTGTTGCAACACACCAACACCCCGATTCATGGAATTTTTTGCACGGTTTAAAGCGACTTTGCACTGCTGAAAAGTGACTTTGCGCTGCCGACCGACACAAGTCCTGATCCATGGAACTGTGAAAAGTGTATTTTTGCAGTGCAAAGTCTGTGGAAAGTCATTTTGTACTGCAACAATGACTATGCACTGACTTTGCACTGCAAAAATACACTTTGCACAGTTCCATGAATCAGGGTTTGTGTCGGCAATGCAAAGTCACTTAGAACGTGCAAAAAATTCCATGAATCGGCTCATGATCTCTGCTCATTCCTTTGGCCCCACACATGAATTAACAAAGTTCTTAGTAAACAGACTGTCACCCGCCTCCCTTTATTGGAGAATGCGAAGAAATGCCCATTTTATTTCTATTTATTTTTTTTATTTATGGAGTACTTTACACCAAATGGTTACATTTCTGATCTTGAAAACTGAAGACCGAGTTTCTAATCCCAGCTTTAGCACCTTAACAAAAATAGTGTGGCTCTGGGCAGAACGCTATATCTGTGTCCCTTAAAATTGCAAATAAGTGTGACGTGATGTAAATATGTGAACCAACCGAACAGGTAATGCTGTTTCATCTTGCGCTTTGCACTTCATTCTGATTTCCATTATCTGGTCTCAACATCAATGTTGCCATCAATGGCAAAGGATGCGAAGGCTGGGTCCAAGTGTTTGAGTCGAAGCAGGGAGCCAACAACGAGTTCAGTTTTATCATCATTCAAGCAGAGATGGTGGTCAGCCGTCCAGGCTTGGATAATGCTGTAGACTTGGTTAATGTTGTCGGAATCCGTGGTGTAGTTACCCGTGCGTTTCAACAGGACTTGGGTGTCGTCAGCAGAGTTAGTGCAGGTAATTTCCAGGATGTCTAGGTGATCAAAAAGGGGTTTAGTGTACATATCGTAAAGTGTTGGCGACAGGCACGAGCCTTGGGGTACCCCATAGGAGACACAGATGGGGTCTGCTGCCCTGGAAGCCAGTAGAAGTGCGTTCACTGAGGAAAGAGTTGACCCAGCTGGCAGCTTCTCTGTAGAAGTTGAATTTCGAAGTAAGGTGTTGACAGAGGATATCGTGGTTCACCAAATCGAAGGCGGCAGAGAGGTCAAGTAGTAGAAGGATAGCGAGTTCACCGGCATCGCGTGTGCAGTCCAGTTGGATCTTAAGATCCAAAAGAGCGGCTTCAGTGCTATGCCTGGGTCTAAAGCCAGATTGGCATGTGCCTAGAAGGTTTTAAGCCTCCAGGTAGGTTTGGAGTTGGGTGTAAGTGGTACGATCAAGGATTATAAGGTTGAACGGTACTGTTTTGATGGGGCAGTAGTTGGTGGGAAGGGTGCAGTCTCAGGCTTCTTTGATAGCTTTTGGGAGCGAGCATGAGGTAGAGGAGGCATTCATGAATTTGGCAAAAATGGGTGCAAGGGGTTCAGCGCACATCTTGATGTGGGATCGGCAGAAATCTCCTTTACAGTTGGAGGGTTTAAGGCGCTGGATTGTGGTTAGGGCATCCGCAGCTGATGTGGAAGAAGTGGAAGGGGGGTGCGTGGTCATGGCTGGATTGCTTTGGTGGGGAGGAGGTGTGGCTTTGGCTGAGAGCATGGGTTTTTTGTGGATGGGTTTGTCTCTCAGTGTGAGTGTTTTGTTGCCAAGGGACGATTGGACGATTGTACACCAGGCTTTGCCTTTAGTGAAACTGTCGATAGGTGGTGCTGGGGATTCAAGCTCCTTGAATATTATGAAGAGTTCCCTCGTGTTGGAACTGGTCTCACTAATTCTGGTGTTATAGATGTCAGATTCAGTAGAGATGATAGTTGCTTTGTAAGTCTCAGCTGCAGAGAGAAAGGCCTCTTTTTGTGTTGAGGAGGGGTTCTTCCTCCAAAGGTGTTCCTGAGTCCATTTGTGTCTGCAGAGGGTGTGTAGTTCCTCTGTGAACCAGTTGTTTTTGATGGGCTTTTTCTGTATTGTGGTATTTAGTGGAACATGGAGGTTTAAGGTGTGTAAGAGCTTGGCGTTGTAAGCGATGAGGATGATTTCGGGGTCCTTGCTGTCTGGTAGAGCTGGCAACGCTGCTAGAGCGGCCCCAATGGTAGGTTCAAGCATCTCCATGGTGAGTTTGTGGGTGTGTGTTGATGTGAAGGGGAGGCGGTTGGTGACATTGTGAGCATTCATAGATTTCGGTATGAGAGTGAAGAGGGTAAGGGAGTGGTCATTGCATGGTAGGAGGTTGTAGAGGAGCAGTTGAATGCCTCTGCGGGAAGTCCCACCCCCCTACTTCAAGTATGTTGGGAGCCTGAGATCGTGCAATGCCTGCCACCAGCAGTTGTGACCATACCACAGAGAAAATGTGAAAAAAGATACTCTCTGAGAAAGCCCTGGTTCCCGAACAGATGATAATCTGAGGAAGGAACTCCCCCAAGGAATATGAAAAGGAGTGAAAGAGGAACGAGTGACGTCACAAGAGACGAGTGTGATGCACTAAGAAGACTGACTGAGGAGAATGCATGGACCCTATAGAAACCGATGACGAAGTTAAGAATCGAGTAAACTTTCATATGCGAAAAAAAGATTGCATGTGTGTGATGCACTACAGACAATGCAAGCCATTCAATGACTGTACAGACGCAGCAATGCAAGTAGACTAAGTAATCTTAGAAGCTGGCTGTGCAGATTGAATAGACTCCATGTGTTGTTTTAAGGTGTTGAAAAAAGTGGTGATTTACGCAAAGGTATACAGGTTGCTTTATAAGACTGGTAAGTATTGACAGTCAATTGAGACTTGTCATTATGGAAGACACTCCTCTCATGCACCTATGCAAGACACTGCCAAAGCACATGCCCAAGCTCAAACAGTATAGTACGGAATGGGTGAAAGGCATGGCAGATAAGATGTTCATGCCGTGGTCACAAAGTGGATCATTGTCAAAACCAGTATTGCAACACATGACCACATACTTGCACGCTGCATACACGGGGAAGAAATTGGAGAAAAGGTTTAGCTATTCTAGCTCTGGAAAATGTACCAGGAAGAGAGAGAGATGATCTGCCACCTGAGGAGTGGAATAACTAAATCCGGCCTACAAAAAGGCTTTACAAAGGGGAGACCGTGTTGGCTGTTTCACATCATAGCCAGCACAATCATAAAGGACAACAGAACACGTCTGACCTCTTCAACACTTTACTATTCACTGACTCGTTTTACACTTCTTCCTCTCTGAGGCTTCTCCTCTTCCCCCTGCCCGCTCAAGTCTTTAAGCCCCCTTTCCCAGAGAAAATGTGCCCATAAAATTTCAACTTGTCCTTGCTGATGTTGCATTTTTCATGGTTCAGGGTGAGCCCTGCTTCCTTCAGGATGGCGTACACTTCCATGAGTGCCTGGTCATGCTCCTCTTGAGTGGTGCCAGATACCAGAATGTCATCCAAGTAGTTGAAAGCTCGCTTGACTGGGATAAGTAGGTACCTAATGGTCTCCTGGAAGATCTCTAAGGCCGCTGAGATACCAAAATTCAACCACTTGTATCGAAAAAGGCCATTGTGTGTGGAAAATGTAATTATCCCTCTGGAGCCAGGGTGCAATTCCAGGTGGTACCCCTAGTTGTGGTCAAGCTTTGAAAATGTTGTCGCACAGTTCAGACTCACAATCATGCCCTCAATTTATGGTCCTTGGTGCCGTTCTCTTTCAATCGCAGTGTTTGCTACCCTCATGTTGACACAGAGTCAAAGTCGGTTTCCTTCCTTGGGCACCACGACTAGGGGTGAGATCCATGGCGTGGGTCCTGTTGCGCATTCTGTAATGTCATTGTTCAGCAGCTGTTTCAGTTCCCTGGACATGGCTTCCTGCAGGTGTAACCCGACCCATGATGGATGTTGTGTGACTGACTTGACTCGCTTGTCGATGTTAGGCGAATTACTGTGTCTCTCAGTTTTACCAACCGCTGGAAAAGCTCAGGGAATATTTCCTTGATCATCTCATTTTTGACCTGTTAGCGCTGTAGATGGCAGATGGCTTTGTTTTCGCTTTGGTCCCCACTGCACACCACTATATCTGTGTCCTGGAATTTAATGTCCATCAGGCCGAGCTCTTCCACTGTACGGTAGCTGAGCAGGCACTTATCCTGCAAGGGGCTCCTTAGTACGTGGATCATGGTGTCAATTTACTGAACGAGAATGCCTTCCTAACTTGCCTCAGCAATGGAATTGGGACACTGGCTCCCCATTGAAATATTCTTGCTTTTGACAGGGTCAACTCGTGAGGTGCTCCTGACAGGAATTCCTGCTCCCCCATAATATTGGCAGTGGCACCCGTGTCTATGAGAAATTGGTGGGTGACCGTCTCCATTGTCACAAGTATTTTGGGTGCCTCGCTGCAGTCCTGCTTCCCTTGTATGAGGTTGATGAACTCATCGGGAAATTCCGGGTCTACAGTTGGCGGATGGGTCATCTGGGTAGCCAGTCCAATCGGTTTAGTACTCAGCTTGTGACAGCTAGTCGTGTGCGGGTATGTCCCCGTAATCACTGCCTTGTTCCATTGTTCTCACCATCCTCCTCGGCTTTTGTGGGTAGAACTGTGGCTATCTCCACTGCCCCATCAGTGGGCCTGATCTGAAGGGTTGTCCCCAGTTGCTTGATGTTGCCTGGGCTTGGTGGACATTTTTTCCCTTCCTCACAGACAGCATGGTAGTTTCGTTCTCGTCCGCATCTTGTGCATCACTGGTTCATTGCCGGGCAGGTGCCTGCATGAGGGAAGATCTGGTTGCATAGATAGCACAGCTTCTGCTGGTGTGGTCCTGGTCTCATCTGCGGGTATCCTTCCCTCTGTGGTCCTCTCAAGGTGGCTTGGTGGTCTGGATTGGTCCTTCCTGTTTCCTTGGTGTTGGTTTTATTTTCAAATTTGTTTATTGGCATTTGTTATTTAGTACATTTACAGGACACTAGGCGTGTCCGCATTTCCAGGATAATGAGCATTTCGGAATAATACTTTAACCATTACATTTAAGATATTAACATTATAACATTCAACTATCTCCCAGTGTTTGCTGTTAAGGTGAAGTTGCTTGATGGAGGAGGGGGGGGATCCTGATGGTCTGGAGGGAGGGAAAAGGAGGGGCCCATGTCCGTGAAAGTCCCGTGGGGTGATAGCGTGGGGGCCACAGGTCTTGTCAATTCAGATCGTGGTTCTGTTTCAGTGGGTTCGTGCCAGTTCATGGGGGCTTATCATCAGAGGGGTAAAACAGGGAGTCTGTGAGTTCTTTCCAGGCCTCAAGGGTCATACTAGAGTCATCTGTGGATCTGGCCACACTGTCCTCCCAAGCCGTTGTTTCTGCTCGTACCCAGCGTTTCAGTTCAGAGTGCCAGCTTTTCTGTTGGGGCCCAGCCGTTTTCTTCCAAGACATTGCCATGGTCCTCTTTGCCATTATACACATAATGTCCATTAATCTGGTGAGGTGCTTGAGTTTGGCCGGTCTGGTGTATGTTCCGAGCAGGCACTCCTCCGGGGTCCATTTGTATCTAGTCACTCCCAGATTGTCGTTTGTCTGTTGTACGGCGGTCCACAGGGATTGTGTCCTAATGCACTTCCAGAATACGTGGATCAAGTCCGCATTGCTCTGTCCACACCATGTGCAGTTAGAGGGCAACGTATTCTTGATTTTCGCCAGCCTGGACGGAGTTAGATATGTTCGGTGTAGCAGGTTGAGTTGTATTTGTCTGAATCTGTGGTTCCTGGAGACAGACTTGGGG
This sequence comes from Ambystoma mexicanum, assembly GCF_040938575.1. NCBI lineage: Eukaryota > Metazoa > Chordata > Amphibia > Caudata > Ambystomatidae > Ambystoma > Ambystoma mexicanum. The sequence continues at coordinate 154,036,408 of NC_090941.1, read as the reverse complement.
AATGTCAAGGCCCTTTCCCATTCTCCATCTGACAGTTCCCGGCCCATGTCTGCTTCCCATTTGTCTCCCAAAGCGGGGCCCCGTGGGTTGGGGACGTCGCTCAGGTGGGCATATATCTGGGACACCGGCTTCCAGCCCTCGCCCAGAGCATAAAGTAGTGTGATCAGGGGGTTTGGCTCCGGTTCTTCCGGCCATGACGACCATTTGGTTTTCCTTGGTGTTGGTGATGTTCGCCACTGTTTCATCTCTCTCTGGTTTCTTCTTTGGCATCTCTATGGTGGATGCTTGGATCCCCACCCTCTCATGTACTACTGCCATCTCTATTACTTAGTTGATTGTCAGGGCTTTCTTTTGGAGCTGTTTTTACAGCACCAACGATGTGCAACCTTCAATGACCCGCAGCCAGATCGCCTCGTCATCTGAGACTGCTGAGAACTGGCAGTGTACTAACCTTTGGCAGAGACATGTGATGAACTCTTTCACCGTCTAGTGGGACGTTTGTTGGAACTGGTTAAATACATATCACTCGAAGTCCGTTTTACGCTGGATTACGAGTTTCTTGTTCAAAGCTGCTACTAGGTCATCGTAGGTGTTTCTCTCTCCAGCCGGGATTGTCTTGATGATGCCATTCACTTCCGTCCCTACCAGATTGATGAAGATGTCCTACAATACCAGCGACTTCGCCTCACCTGCCGCTGTGATGACTCAACAAAGTCTTCAACCCAGGAAGTCCACCCAGGACACCTGTCAGGCTGCAGCTGTAGGCTGAACAGGTTAGGCTTTCCCAGGAAAGCAATGCTGCCGGTGGATGGTTGTGCCCCGGGACCTCCCATGGAGATCAGTGTGCAGGGCTTCAGGTGTCGGCCCCCCTGTATGGAGTGTGGCTCTGCCGCTAAAAGCCGTCCTCGGTGCGCGCATGGCAATCAATGGAGTAGGTATGGCACTTTCTTTTGTATGCCTGCTTATTTTAGTGGTGTTGCTTCAGAGGTTTTTATTAAGTTTCCAATTTTTCTCTCTTTTTTTCTGTGTGTGTCCAGGTGGCCCTCTTGCTGGGTGGTTTGGGAAATTTGGGCAGGGCAGCAGTCAGAAAGACGTACGTGTAAGTGGGGACCATGTTTTCTCCTTGTGTGGGTGGGTGGGACCTCAGTGGGCCTCTCACCAACTTCTCTTGGGCTCTTGCGCGCTCCCTTCAGACTTCCTTTTCTTTCCCTCAATGCGGGTGGGTGTGGCCTAATCGGGCCACTCACCGGCCCTTCCTGGGTTTATCTACACTCCCTCCATCGGTGCAGTATGCGTGCGAGTCTTCCCGGACTGTGGGGTCCAGGACACAGCCACTGTGTGAGAATGGGAAAAGAAGCGTGGCTTACACGCCCTTATGAGCACTCCCCATAGCCTTTCCCTGTAACCCCTGGTGCCAGGTAAGTCTATTGGGTAAGGTAAGCAGCCAATCCTGGGAGGGGCGGGGTATATGGATAAGTCTGTTTGAATGGTTTAGTGTTGGTTAGTAGGGTGAGGACAGGAGAGGGTGAAGGAAGTGTCCGAGAGACCAGAGGAGGCGAGAGTGATCGGAGTGCGCAGGCTATTGTTAAGAGGGGGTCTGTGGAGTAACTAGTGTTAGTGGGGGTAAAGGATAATATTAGAAGCTGTAGTAGGTAGTAGAGGGTGATAGCAAGGGTTACATACAGAGTAGAAATAGTAGGAGACACAGAATAGTAAGAGCAGAAGTGAGGGGAAGAATAGGAGTAACTATCAGCGTAGCGTGAGACAGAAGTTAAAATGGAAGAATAGCGAAAGGTGAGAAGGTAAATTAGGAGTAAGGAAACAGGAAAATATAACAGTGGAGGTAGTAGGAGGTAGTGATAATAGTGACTGAAGGAGTTAAGTAGTAAGAGGAGACATAGGATTAAAGGGTGGAAGTGGAAAGGCGGAGTGAAAGATCAGAGGGACTTTTAGTTCAAGGGGAGGAGAACATCTTGGGACATAGTGCAGGGAAGTGTCAGGTGAGACCATACAAGCAGGACAAGCAGGTGGAACTGGGTGGAAGGAGGCACCATCCTATAACACCCCTAGAACACTAAGCAGGGCTAGGAGAGGGGGCGTTAGAAGACCCCTAGGGAACCAGGTAGCCAACACTTTAGGAAAGGCACACTTAGGGCATGGAGTCCTATGGGACTCCATGGGAACGGGAACTTATTGGCACTACGCCGCCCGTAATATCCCCATAATACCGGGATATTGAGCAGCATAGACAGTAAGGGCAGTTTGGCGGTATTACCGGCGGGATACCGACACACTCTTAATGAGGGCCTAAGTCTTAAAAGAACAAGAGACAGTAGGGCTCACCTAGCACTAGCTACTAACCTCTCGTTACGGAAGCCTGGGTTAGGGAGGTGGGGACGACGGAGAAGTTGAGAGAGAGACGACCCTAGTGCCGAATTCCCCAAGAACCGACATACTGATGTATCCCTTAAACCAACCACTCATACTTTTAAATAAACACCCCTGGAACTTCTTCCAGTCTCGAGCATGGTTATTTGCGACAGGCCACCCCGTCACAGTGTGTACACGTGTGTGTGTGTGTGTGTGTGTGTGTGTGTGTGTGTGTGTGTGTGTGTGTGTGTGTGTGTGTGTGTGTGTGTGTAAAGGCAGTAATTTATGCAAAGGGAAAAGGCAATACCCCAAGTTCGTTAGCTCATGGGTCTTGAGAAATAGTCTGCTTTGTGAATTTAAGTGACCTGTGCTTTTCTCTGATTCAGAAATATGAAAAAGCACTTCCACTGCACTTTTTTAGGATGCGTGATTCCTTGGTAATGGGGTCCAAATGATGTGAAACTTAACCACTTTTCCCAAAGATTACACAAAAAAGGAGGCAAAACTTCGAAGAGACCCTCATTTTAGCCTTGTCAAGTAATAACCAGTTTTAAAATATGGTCTTTCTGTGCAAGACCTTTAAATCAGAATTCATAGATGGTTCACCATTTCAATGTTAGAGGGCCCTCATTGTTGACGTTTGAGCATATGCCTTGAATTCGTCCTCAAAGCATTTAGTTTTTCCCCTCTTTGACCCTAATGCTTATCTTTCCAGTTGTCCCTCGCTTTACTCCAGTTCTTCTTCCCATTGCCTGGGGCTCCATTTTTAAAATTCTGCTTGGGCCTTCACCCCTGCAGCCCCATTTTCATGACTTTCATTTCTAAGAATGCCTTGTTCAAGGACAAGTAGGCCAAGTTACCGGAGGTGAGTAGAGGGTAGGTGGTAGAAAGTGTATCTTGGACTGGATTCCTTAAGAATTCAAAGCACAGACTGGCCCTGGGTTGATAGGCTGTGCACGCATGGCTGGAGTAGGATATAGAGAAGATTGATAGAGTAGTTGGAGCAAGGCAGAGCGATTGAGTCCAATAGTTTGGCCTTAACCACGCTAAAGCATGCAATGCATGCTCTAGCCACTCTTGTGAGTAGCTGTGCTGTAGAGAAGATTGAAAGGGCAGGCATCAGTGACATTTTTGCATGCTGAGTCACGGTGGAAATTAGGGGAGCCTATTCAGAAGATGAAGTCCTACTAACAGCAGATTATGTTCTATGATATTGCTATAGCTGAGAAGTAAAAGAGACTTGTTGAGCACGTTCAGGAGGGTGCATCTTAGGGGAAAAGTAGCAGGAAGCCATGGGCAAGGGGCTTGAAGGACACAGTTTTGTCTGTGGCGTGGCCCCCTTTTGGGATGGTTCTTTGTGTGCCATTGAATAGGACGAGGCCTGTGTGGACAAGCCGTGACCTGCTGGAGGGAGTGGATAGATACTGGGACCTGGGGCTAGGAAGCAGTGAAGGAGGGGCTTGTACTCACATTCTGAATATGTATAGTATCCTTCTGGTAGGATTTTGTTAGTCTTTGTGGGGTGCGTGGCTGCTCAGTTGTTGGCTACAGGAAGGTTAGATGGGAGTGGGCCCTGCAAGGCTGTGGTCCAAGTGACCACCTCCACCCTGTTTTTCCAGATGAAACGTTAATGTTATGTTATGTTATTTGCCATTTATATAGCACCTTATATATCATTGATATGACCTCAAAGCGCTGGTAGGTTGAACTCCCTCGGGTACCGCAGTTCAAGTCAGTAGAGAAAGAGAGTGTCGTATGGTGCGTGAGTGCACCGGATATGTGTGCAGCTGGTGTAGTTGTTAGATGATAGCTGCTTCTTAGCGATAGGTGTGCTGAGGAGATCGGTTGGATGTGTTCAGTCTGGTGGGTGGACACCCAGACTGGGTTCTGGCTGCGTTTGGCCTGAGGAATGCCTATGCTAGCTGGAATGTGCTTCTGCTAGCTGTGTTTTATTAGGGTGATGAGGTGTTTGTGGGGTCGTGCTTGTATGTGAACAACTAGGCCAAATAATCAGGGGTATAGCTGTGTTCTAGTTGAATGATGGTGTATAGAAGAGAGTGAGCGTAGTGGTGTGATATGGTGGTTATCAGTAAAAACCCCTGAGACCAGGCACGTGAGCAGGACGGTGGGGATATACATAGCGACATACATATGTAAAGCGACAGGATGGATATGGGATACAGGTATATATGGGGATACAGGTACATAGCATATATAGGGGATACAGCTATTTGGTAACATCATGGTGAACAGGTGTTGCCTCTATCCGTACCATCCATAACATCCGCACCATATGCACCATTCGTAGCATCTGTAACATCTGCAACATCTGTAACATCTGCATCATCTGTAACATCTGCACCATCCGTTACATCCGTACCATCTGTTGCATCTGCACCATCTGTCACATCCGCACCATCCACACCATCCGCACCATCCACACCATCCGCCACATCTGCAACATTCACAACATCCGCACCAGCCGCAACATCGTTCCATCCACTCTATCCGTTCCATCCACTCTATCCATCCGTTCTGTCCACTCTATCCATCCGTTCGGTCCACTCTTCCCGTTCCATCCACTCTAACCATTCCATCCACTCTAACCATTCCATCCGCTCTATCTGTTCCACCCACTCCATCCGTTCCATCCTCTCCATCCGTTCTGTCCACTCTATCCGTTCCGTCCACTCAATCCGTTCCATCTACTCTATCCGCACCATCCATTCCATCCGCTCCATCCGTTCCATCCATTCTATCCACTCCATCTGTTCCACCCACTTCTTGCATTCCACCCACTCCATCCGTTCCACCCACTCCACCTGTTCCAGCCACTCCATCCCTTCCACCTACTCATCTGCTTCATCCACTCTATGCATTCAATCATTTTCATCCGTTCTACCCATTCCATCAGTTTCACCTGCTCCATCCGTTCCACCTACTCCAACCATTTTGACGACTCCACCTACTCCTCTGCTCACTTATTCTTTGTAGTCTATACACTTTACTTAATTTATTGAACTCGTTCCAGTCATTCCACTCGTTTCATTTGGCCCAATCTATACACTATACATACAGTCCGATTCCGCCACCTCCTTCCACTCATCCGAATCAATCGACTCCACGCATTTTCATCTATTCAATCGGTTCACTCCAAATATTTCATACATATTTCATCCAGACCAACTTCGCTCAATACAACTCTAATTACTCTTCCATCTCTCCGCTCCACCAGCTGCGTGACTCAGTCCATTCCATCCCTCCATCTCATCCATCTGCTCTCTCCACTTCATCCTATCATGTCGGTAGGAGCAAAGGTTTTGTCCTATTAGTCTCAATGTATGATTTTTCATTGGGTTGCTGGGGAATTCAGATGTATCTTTAGGATGATCATTGGAATTATGGGAAGAGCCATGTTTTTAGTAATTTGCGGAATGACAAATAGTCTTTGGTGTGCCGGATGTGAGGTGGAAGCGAGTTCCACAGAGCGGGGGCCAAGGCTGAGAACGAGGATCCTCCGATCCTGACCGAGTTGGTGGTTGGGATCACCAGAAGGAGGGCGGAGCTTGATTTTAGGGTGCGGGATGGGAGGTAAGGTTTTAGTTTGTCTTGCAGGTATAGACGGCCGGTCTTGTGCACTGCTTGGTGAGTGATGCACAGGGTCTTGAAATTGTCCCTTCGCCAAACTGGGAACCAGTGAAGCATTCTGAGAGCTGGAGTGGTGTGGTCTCTTGGGCCCAGTGCTAGTAACAATTTGGCGGCAGAGTTTTGTGCTCTTTGTAATGTAAAAAGGTGGTATGCCTGGACCCCATGGTAAAGGGAGTTTGCATAGTCTAATCTTGACATTACTATAGACATAACAGCGGCAACTCTATTAGGAAATGAGAGGTAGGGAAAAATGCGTCTGAGAATTTTGAGATGGTAGTGACAGGACTTGGAGACGTTGTTGATTTGGCGAGAGAGTGACAGGTCAGAGTCCAGGGTGCATCCAAGGTTTTTTACTGTGGGAGAGGGGGTGGGTGGTTGGCCCATGAATGGGGGCCAGGGTGGGGGGCGGGGGAGAAGTTCAGTGTTCCCGCACACCATGATTTCGGTTTTAGTGGGGTTTAGGAGGAGGTGGTTTGTAGTCATCCAACGGTCGATGTCAAGGAGGCAAGCTGCAAGGTTGGGCTGGGAGTTGGGTTCTGGGTTGAGGAGTTTCAGGATGATTTGAGTATCATCAGCGTAGTTGTAGCACAGGATATTGTGCGGGCGGATTATACAAGTGAGGGCGGACCTATAGAGGTTGAATAGGAGAGCTGATAGGCATGCTCCTTGTGGTACACCAGTATTGACTGGGCGAACGGTCAAGGCAAAAGTGGAGAGGAGGGTTATTTGTTTCCTGTTTTTGATGAAGGAGATGATCCATTTGAGAGCAGTTCCACAGATTCCCAGGGAGTGGAGGCGGTCAAGTAGGATTGAGTGGTTGATTGTGTCGAACGCAGCAGAGGGGTCTAGAAAGGTTAGTGCAGTGCATCCTGCAGAGTTGGCAGTGATTTTAAGTTTGTCCCAGATTGAGGCCACAGTGGTTTTGGTTCCATGACATGGTCTGAAGCCCGATTGGGCGGGATCCAGGAGGTTGTTGGATTCAACTAAGATATTTAGTTGGGAGTAAGCTGTTCAATAGACGAGTTTTGCAAGGAATCTGGTGTTCGAGATGGGGCGGTAGATTTTGGGTTCGAGGGGGTCGAGGGATGTTTTTATTAGAAGAGGTTTGCATGTGCAATTTTGAAGGCGTCGGGAAAGATTCTAGAGCTGAGGGATTTGTTTAGGATGGTTCTTGCGTATTCTCCCGTGCAGGTGGATGAGAATATTTCTTTGAGGACTGAGGAGGGGCAGAGGTCGAGGGGGACCCACAGGGTTTCCGAGCAGAGAGCAGGTCTAGAAATTCGTCTCCAGAGATTGGATTAAAGGAATGGAAAAATGGGTGGAGTTGTTGCAGCGGCGAGAGGGGGTGTGTTTGGTAGGGTGGATAGATTTCGTGGCTGTGAGAGGAGGGCCTTTTTGTTGTTAAGAGTAGTCGTTCTGTCAAGAGCTGTGGAGTAGAAGTGGAGCGAGAGCGAGTCACAGAGTGATTGAGATGGGGTAGATTGGGCTGAGGTACCGGAAGTTTTGACGAACTCAGAGATGATTTTGTGGAGTTCCTTGCTGGGGTTTTCACAGGTAAGAATACGTTTGTTGCAGTGTTTTTTTTTTGTGGCTTCCCGGATTTGAGCTTTTTAATATTGATGGTGCTAGATTGGTTGTTTATTGTCCCCATTTGCATTCTAGGGATAAGTACCAAGGCGTGAGGAGGAGCGGCAAGAGGGGGTGAGCAGGATTAGTGAGTTATTGAGCCATGAGTAGAAACAGTCGATGGTTAAGGGTTCATCCCAGGGGATGGTTGTGGGTGGACTGTGAAGCAGTGCTTCAGCTAGGTCAGGGAGGACCTTTAGTTTCTTCCAGCATTTGTGGAGGAGGAGGGCGGCTGGTTTAGGGTTGGGCACGGGGGCAGGGGAGTGGATGGAGAAAGGGACAATAAAGTGGTCTGACCAGATGAGGAGTATGGGGGTGGCTAGATGTATCTGGTCGTGGGAGCTGAAAATGGCATCAAGGGAGTGTCCTTTAGAATGGGTCGGGCCGTTCATGTGAAGGGGGAGGTAAAGCGCATCAAGGCGGTTGACCAGTGAGTGGGTCATAGGGTTGATCGGAATGTCTAGCCAGATATTGAAATCTCCAAGAAGGGTTAGAGAGGGGTGGTTTACTTGTATGGTGGCTATGGAGTCACAGAGGTTGGTTGTGAAATGTCTGTCCTAGCAACGTCAGAGTGAGATTTTTACAAGCAGGGATTCACAGGAAGGAGTGTATGTCTGGGAGTCGATGAGTGAAACGGAAAAGTGAGATTTGAAAACGATTGCCACTCTGCCTCCTCTAGAGGGTCTGTTGACTGGGATGAGGGAGTATTGGGGGCGGGGGGGAGGCTTCATGAGCAAAAGGGGCGAATTCGTCAGAGAACCAGGTTTCTGTGATAAAGAATAGGTTGGGATTGTCAGAGGAGAGGAGGTCAAAGATGCTATGTCTGTTTTTGCTACAGAGCGGGCGTTAAAAGGGATGCATTTGACTTCGGACTGTGGGGTTATCCTGGAGGTTGTAACGGTGTGGGTGGGGGGCCTTGCGAGAGGTGGAGGGTGTGGGTCAGTGGTAGGAAGGGAAATGAGGGGGTACGGTGGCAGCGGGTTCTGATTGGTTGTGGACTGGTCAATGGACGGAGGGAAGAGTAGGCGGACGGAGGAGGGTGTGGGCGGGGGGGATGGAGTTGGGCGAGCGGGTGCAGGTGGGTAGTTGGTCAGATGGCGGGAAGGGATTAGGGGCTGGGAATTTGTATGTGAATCTCGTGAGGCTGGGAATGTCAGGTGTGCTGGGCGAAAAGTTGAGGGACAGGGGTTGGAAGCGGGGTGAGGGAAGGGGTGAGGTTGGCGAAGGTGGGGGGTGAGGGATTGTGGGATTGGGACGAGGAAGGAGGGGTGAGGAGTAAAGAGAAATAGAAGGGGACCAGGCTTGTTTTCTCTTTTTTAGGGTTGTCAGTGCAGTCGGTGTGTGAGAGAGGGTGGGGGGGGTCGGATGGTGATGGAGATGCGGCCACTGTTCTTGCCAGGGGGCGACGTGCAGTGTTCAGGGAAGGGAAGAGATACAGTGTGTGTGGGGTGTTATTGTGTGTCGACGGGAGGATAGTGTAGGGTATGGGGGTGGGGGAAGGTCTGCATTCAGTGACGGGGTGGGGGGTTGGGAAGTGGGGTTGGTATTTAGAGAGTCCCTCAAGCCATAGGAATAAACAGATTGTTGGCCTTCCCGAGCACATAATTACTGGGAGCATCTAAAATGCAACAACCAGTGTATTGCACTCTGCTCAAATTAACCCATTTAGTTTCAGGGTGCATGTCCATCACCAGTGCCTAATTTGTAAGACAATAAGTGCCAGGGCCCAAATAATTTCTAGCACATTTGTCACATTATGGGCAGACAGTTCCCCACCATTGCTGCCACCACCCACAGCGGCTCCCCACAGTGTCAACACATTTGGGGTTAAACTACAGCTCACACCTGCTCATTGGGGTTGATGGATGCGCTGGCTATTATCACTCCATAATCAATCTGAGTTTGAGACAGTAAGTGCCAGGGCTGAGCACTGTGAACACCCTCACAAAGTAAGCACTGCCCATCACTCTGGTAGGTGTTTTCCCCCTAATTTGCTACGATGTCATCCAAACACCTTTACCTCTTTCGCCTTGCAGCATACCAAGACGTATTATATTTTCAGCTCATTGAAAGCCATATATTGGTTGAACTCACACGTGGATATCTGCCCAACAGCCATGGATAATCATAGATGGGTGCAGTATGCACACTTGCTACTGTGATATTTGTGTCAGTAATTCAATGTAGCAGCATGACATGTTATAAAGCATAGGACCTTATACACAAATATTTGCATTGGAGCACATAGGAAGGTGCCCATGAGCACCTCAGAGCACCTCAGATTTGCACCTGCTATTCTATACCCGAATTCACAAAGCCTAAAACTGGAGCAAATCTGGATATCGCTTTGTAGCATCTTTGAAATGCCCATGTGCGAATGTGATGCGCAAAGCTTATCTCAAGGGGATCTCAGTGATACTCCAGCCCCTCCAGATTTGCTCCAGTTCCAGGCTTTGTGAATAGGGTATAAGGTAGAACTTGTAAATCAGAGTGGCTCAAGGGATACCCTCATTTGCTCAAGTGTCAGTCTTTGTGAATCAGGCTCATAGTTCGAATGGTGACAGGTTAGATTCTCAGGGTGATTTGGAAATTTAGCAAAACTATATATATATATATATATTTGCTGATGCCACAAACCACGGGGATCTCTCAGAGAGTGGCTCAGCTTCCTACTCATTGAGCCTCATTACAAGTTGGGCAGTGCGGGTAAAATGCAGCTGTATTACCGTACACTGAATGCATAAGCGCACCGCCCAACTATGACTTCGGCGGAAAGTTAGAGGATTCACCTATAAGCTGGGGAGCAAATTCATATGACCTGCTCAGAGATATCTGCGCACCCATAGAGCTTTGCAAACTCACTCTCATAATCTGGGGGATTGATACAGCAGCGATCCAACAGGCACAATGCAAGGGTAATGATGATATTTTAGCTCAAACTATATACTCGATATGGGTTTAGCTCAGAGCAAGGATCCTGCTGCTCTGTATACAATGTTTTGCCTGGTTTAAACAAACAGATTATCTCTTTGGGATAGGGAGGTTACATCATGGAAGAATTCATCGAATACAAATTCGATAAAATATTTTAATTGAATTTGGCTGAAAATATATGTGTGGGAGGGTAATCGTGATAATTAAGATAGGGGAAGTGGGGGAAGCTGCGGAGGGTCTCCCTCCACACATATTTTCATCCAAATTGAATAAAAGAAAAAACAATTAGACTAAATCATAGTCAACTAATTCTTTTAGATGTAACCACGTCGAACCTACTATCTGAATAAACCTCTGCGTTCCCTTTTTCCTGCTTCGTGCTGCTGAGAACTGTATAGTGTAGGCGTGTTTATTTCACTTGAGACTAGTTGCACCCTGGTGAGACCCAGGGTCCAATGCAAGAAGCCAAAAGGGGAAAGAAAAGCTTTATCTTCATATAGCTTCATATTTTATAAGATTGATCTGGTTGGTTGAATTGCTCTTAACCGCCTGCACCCGTTTTGTTTGCTCCAGGTGTGTGGAGGTCTTCTACATCTACTGTAAAGCCGGCCAGGTGGAGGAGCCTTATGTCAGCATCACTAAGAAGAAGCAACTGCCCAAAGATGGACTCTCACAGGAGGTGGAGAAGGAGGTGGGGCAGGCAGAAGGCAAGCTGTTCACTCACAGGTCTGCTTTCAGCAGGGCCTCTGTTATCCAGGCTTTCCTGGGCTCTGCGCCCCAGCTGACCCTACAGCTTTATGTGTGTGTGCTTCAACGGGACATTACCATCGCAAGAGGTTAGTAGGGTTAATCGTACCATAGCGCATGCCTACTTTGTGTTGTTCATCTCATCTCCCAAAATATTGCAACCCAGGCAGTATCAAGGGGTTGACACTTACCTACTAGGAAAATTCATATACGAACCAAACTGGCCACACTACACTAATTCCAGATTTCCATGATTTACAAGTAGCACTGGTAAGTATACCTTTGTGAAGATTAAATACAGTGATGTGAATGAGACAATAGGAAAATCTTCATAAATATTTTCAGAATCTTGGCATCATTTGTTATCTGATTGAAATATGGTCACAGTTCTTTTTTGTCTGTTTCTTTTTATTTCACTGACCAGTCTTTCCAAGAGAATGTGTACAATAACAAACACAGGCTAATCCTAAAATGTCACACATCCTCATTTCAGGAGCCAAGTTAATGTACCAATTACATCATACAGAGCTCACAGCACCATGAGACATCATTAATTATCAAGTCAGCAAAGGAGAGAAGCGATTAGCAGAGATAATGTAGATGAGTGGGTGTTATAAGGGAGAAGTGTGCATAGGCCAGAGAGAAGGAAGGGAGTAAGGAGACATGGAGCAGTAATGGGATAAAAGGGAACTGAAGAGTGGGTGTCGGAGCACCAGAGACAGCAGAAGAGAGGGGACAGCACAAGGGAGAACATGAAAATAAAAAAGAGGAGGAAAGAGTTAAGAAAAGGAGATTAGAGGATAAAGAAAGAGAAACAAGAAGTGAGGATGATATAAATTGACCATACAAATAAACAGAGTGATGAAGGGAGAACTCCTTAATTAATGAGGCAGTCTGACAAAGTGACTTCCAAGCACTGGGAGGTATTGGAAACAGCAGAGTAGAGAGATACATTTACAAGTAATGTAAATAAGCCTAGAGAAAATAAACAATAGAGGATAGGCCATAAGCTAAACTTCCTACTGAATTCCAAATCCATCATCGATCATTGGAGAGAACAAAGTTGTGGAGCAGATGAAGAAGAATAAATGAAGGAGGATTGAAAAGGGGAACAGGAAAGAGACAGGAAGGATTTGAGAATCGAGCATGAGAAGATAAGTGAAGGTCAAATAGGAGAAAAGGGCAGATAGAAGAAATGCTTACCGGTTGGGGGAATTCAAACCGGAGTAAAAAGGTAGCAAAAGGGGCAGTAGACAGGAAAGGTATGGAGGGGGAAAAGAGACAAGAGCAGTAGGACAGGAGGGCAACGAAGAAAAGAAATGAGAAGACACCAGACAATTAAATGGGACAGTTGAGAGAGGAGAAAGGGGGATTGGAGGAGCTTAATATCCACGAAGGTGAAAGAAAGCATTGCGCAAGGAAGAGTGCTCAATGGAAAGCCAGTAATGAGAGAGCCGTGTAGAGGGGTATAGAACATCACTATCTTGAATTCTCGAGTGATACATTTCATAGTGTTGGTGACACTAAATCAGATAGGTCATTACATTTCCCTAATTTGGTATCAGTTAGGAATCGATGCTAGGAAATGTATAGCTTCTAGCGATAAATATATAACTGTAATGTAAGTATACAAAGATATAGCAGCTTTATTTAAGTAAAGTTGTCAGTACACAGCTAAACCAAACAAAATGAACGCATATACAGTCATACCAACTAGGAACTACAGTTGGTGTCAACAACATTGGTAGATATTTTCAAAAAGCTCTCTTCCTGGATATATTATATCTCTCTTTTTTTGCCTGGAAAAAATGAGTGCTAAACAGCTCTGAAGCCAACAGACATGCCATAAACCACTTGGCAAGCAAGTGGCTCTTTTCCATTCGAATTTCTTCCAGTCTCTTCGGTTTCTTTGCCGCAGCCAGTATGCTACGGCGGCCATCTTTGCTGAAGGCGCGGAAACAAATGCACCTTTCTGCTGGTTATCGTGTTCTTCCACTTCTAAAAAAAATGCCCCTTATTGTTTAAACTGTCCAGAATATTACAGGTAACTTCCTTGTGGTCGAGGTGGCTGGGACGTTGGCTGGCCTTTGCCACAATGCCAGGTAGGGATAACGATATGCTAACCACCCTCCCAGACCAGCTACAAAGGTTATTTGTGGGTTGGGCAACCTGCAATTGAAAGCGTGTGTTGACAGGAGTTGGGCTACTCTCTGAATTGCCAATAGAGACTGCAAGTCTTAATAAACACATGACCGCTAGGTATCATTTTTCTCGAGGGGATTGATTCTATTTGAAACAATATGTTGAAGAAATATTGTGACATGCTTATTATGCATTTGCTCACGCTCAAATTACTCTCTGTACCTCTCTAGCCTGTGCAAACCTGCTCAGCCTATTTAACGTACTTTTAGGCCTTCACCACAACGCTCTTTGTGGTCGCCCCTCACATGTGAGCTAGGAGGTAGCCCGTAGGGACCCCATTCCTCAAGTCTGGCTTATGCCAAGCCCTTTCCCAAACCTAATTCTCACCATCGTGCAGCTCACATTCCTAAAGTGTGCCACAGAAGCCGCCAATACCTCATAGCTAACTCACAAAGGGCCCAACGTAACTCAAACATATAACAGAAGTGGCACTGTAAATAAAGGACAGAAGTTGTACTGCACAGAGGAACTGTATTTACACATAATGCTTGCAATCAATACTTGTTTCTTACTGTACTGGACAATGATAGCTATTGCCCTAGTCCTCCAAACTTGCTCTGCCGCCAGTGGCTGCCAGGGGCATGACGGTTCCCACCCCTCAATTAGCTGGGGCTCAATATGCTGCCTTTAGATTTTCCTCAGTGCACAGTCCTTTGAAAAACCACGCCCCTATGGCTGTAGGGACCACCTTTTAGTATGCAGGCTGTATAGTGCATGCTCCTTCAATTTCCTCTGTGGCGGTGCTCATTTATTTTTAGAGCCCTTGCTTTTAGTAACCGGCGCACGCGCTCACTACCGCTGCGCCTGAGCAGCTTTCAAGCAGCCAGACCCAACCAGCTCTGCCTCTGCAGCAGGCTGCAAATCTCTCTTAGGGGCAAGGACTGCTGAGTTAAGGCATAATTCCCACAGGGAGTGGCCCTGCTTCTTTGCTCCTCTTCACCATTGCTGGTTCAGTGAGGCTGTATTGTCCTCACACTGGTTCCCATGTGCACTGGCGTCTCACAGGCCGTGTCACTCCAGCTGCCCACCCAGGCATCTCCTCCTTGATCCATTGCAGCTCCTTCACCTAAGTCACACCGCTGCCTCAGCCCCGTGCTTGTAGGTCTCCTCAGCCCTACTGGCTCTGCCTGTTGGGTGGGATGATCTTGTCATCAGGTTGCTTCCATCTTTTTCCTGGGATGCACTGCTGATGCAGCACAGGACACACTCTTCTTCCTTCTACCGCCCGGCTGATGTGGCCCAGGTCATTGACTTCTCCCCAGCCCGCAAGGTCACAGTCTTAATCTTCGACCACACTCCTGACAAGGAACGGGTTACCATCTTCTCCCCATACTCCACCGCTGACTCTGCCCGGGGCTTTCACCCCACCAGGTTGTTCCAGGCATATGCATTCCATTTAACACCTCTGTCAAAGCCGCAGGCTGCGTGCAGCCCTCTGGCATGCTCCTCCAAACTCTCTCCTTTTTTCTTGGGCGACTGCACGAGGTCGAAGTCTTCCCACAGAGCTGCTGCTTCCTTACTAATTAATTCTTTTCCTTCAACCGTTTTCTTTCCTACATGTTACTTGTGGTTTCTTCCTTCAACAAGCCAAGGCTTCCTTGTCTAGCATCCTTTTACATCTTTTAGGGGGGTAGTGGGGTATGTGTGCGTGTGTGCGTGCGTGCGTGCGTTGCGTGTATGTGTGTGTGTGTGTCCCAATTTTTGATGCATAACCACTGTATGTTAAATGTTAAATGTTAAAGGTATTTGTACAGCGCACCGTCACCAACGGAATTGGTCCCCAGGCACTCAGGCGGATCTGTAAACGATAAAGGTGGGATGTGTTAGTAAGGTGAAGAAGGGAGTAGGATAGTGAGAGGAGTGGTGTTCTGTTGGCAGCTTCAACTCAGTATACACCGGGTGCTGAGCTTTGGTGTGGGTATCGGATCGGAGTCAGTCCGCGTGTGCTGTTGTTCCGGCTTATGTGTTGTTGCAGTGTTGTGAAGTGCGTGCGGCTTGTTGTGCGAGAGATGGTTGTGTGAGTTTTTTGAGTGAGATAAGTATGCAGAGTTTGAGCTTATATTGGTTAGTGGGTTACCTGACCTTTACCATGCTAACATTCGTAGTTCTGTCTGAGTGTGACACCTGTTGGTCATGTATGTTGAGCAGCACTCACGTAACGCATCCCAGGATAAACAGCCAAAAATCCGAAAAAGTTTAAAGGTATTTTAAACTTTATTGAAAAAATTAATGATTTCATTTAAAAAAATCATCCTCTCATTTAGGTGTGTGCCAGCAGATGCACGGCAGTTGACGCGTTTTGCCACGACCCCGTGGCTTCATCACAATGTCCACCCCCATGTGAATTGCGTATATGTAAACTAGTGAATTAGTGAAAAGTAAAAAAGGGTTTACACCTTAACAAAACATTTCAGCCATATTGGCTAGGGTTGCAAAGTGTAAAATAGAAGACAGAGGAGGTGCTTTGAGATCGTTAAGAAATGCCATACAAAATGCATCTATTTTTCACCAATGTTGGCAACGGAACTTGTCAGTATACATTATCAGTTTCCCAAATTTCAAATATATTTTCCCTCTTCAGGTATAGCTACTTGCCTGATTGGCAATACAGTACATGGCATATTGATAAACGATGCAAATTATTTGGCATTACTAAGATCCAATTTACATGAAAATCGAATTTGCAAACACATGAGAACGGATAAAATACATCTGAAATTAGGGTGAAAAGTTGCGCCTACGGATGTATCTGTCAATTTACACATTCTGCCGCGTGGTCTGGTTGCGTGTGCCCGTAAAACCAATAATGAATCAGATGTCAAGCCATTAAACATTACTGATGGATGTCATTATTACACATAATTCCATGCTCACTAGGAAATTGATTTTGAGATCGGCCTTTAAATAACATCTAGAAAGTGTCTAGGGCTGGATATTCAAAGTGACTAGTGCAACGTCCAGTTAAACGCCACAATGTAACAAGTAACAAATCAAACTCAATACAAAGCCTAATGCAGTGCATTGGTAAACAGTTTGCACCCAACATTGTCATGAAGTTCAATCTTGTATCTGTTGATTAAGTATCTAGTGCACTGCCTTACATGAAGCTGGTCTATGCAATAAGATACATGTCTATTAGTAAAACGTACCATTTGTAGAGAGTAACTTAGATCAGTTGTATAGTGAAGCTAGTGAAACAGCCTGTGAGATCTACTAATCCATTATATCTAGTAATTGACTATATATTAATTAATAACAAGACTGATATTAGCATCAACTGTCTGTTAGAGACTCTTATTTATTTAATTTTATTTATTTGTATTTGTAGAGCGCGCTACAGCCCAAAGGCATCGAGGCGCTTTTACATGAGGTTGTACGTAAGCTTGATTAAGGGTTACAATGAGAAGGTTTCTTAGTTACACACACATCTTAGGGACGGTTACCGGATGATACAAGAGTGGGAAGCAAGCTTCAAATTGGCATAAAAATACATTTTTGCATATAAGACAACTTGGGGCGATCCGTGCTCAATAGTGCTAACACCCGGCCACAAAACGGCAGGATGTGAGAAACGGAGCAGGTACAGAGTCATACAGTCAAACAATTAGCCTTGTTTTAATGGCTTTGCGGAAGGCCAGATGGGCGTCAATCATCCTGAGGTGCGTGGGCAGAGCATTCCAGTGTGAGGGGGCCATAGTGTGGCACTCTCCTGGTCTTGGGAGTGGAGATCACGTTGGTATAAGCCATTCTCGTGGGCCTGGAGGACGAGTGCTTCTCGATTCTTAGGGCCAGGTAAGGGGGTGCTAGATCATGGAGGCATTTATGTGTGAGGGAGAGAGTTTTGAAAACAATCCTCTCTTTGAAGGGAAGCCAGTGGACCTGCCTTCTTGCATCGAAAAATGTGGTCCTTCTTGGAAATCCCAGTAGTGGCCCTGAAGGCATTGTTTTGGACCAACTGGAGTTTGGCAATGTTTTTGCCGGAAGTCCCTACAAGGAGGGCATTTCAGTAGTCCAGTCTTGATCTGATTATTGTCCTAGCAATGGTAAAGCAGTTAGGTAGGGACAAGAAGGGTCTGGCTGTATTAAGTAATTTGGAGAAGTATTCGAGGAGGAGACAATTGCATTCACCTGTCTATTCATAGTCAAGTCAGAGTCAAGGTAGACGCCCGAAGTTTTGACTGTTTGGGACACTGCGATAGGTATTTTATCAATGGTAAAGGAGCTGTATTGATTATCCAGGTTACCCAGGGTGGTAGGTGATCCAATTAACAGAAGTTTGGTTTTCTCGCTGTTGAGGCATAACTAATTTTCTGCCATCCATGATTGGATCTTGGAATAGATGGAGTTGAGGGTGTTCCTGTTGGCCTCGTAATCACCCGAAAGGGGGATGAGCACCTGAGTGTCATCTGCATAGTTGGTGTGTGAGATGCCCAGAGCATTCAGAATGTTGAACAGGGGCCTCGTGAACTGGTTATAGAGGGTGGGTGCAATGCATGAGCACTGAGGGACTCCGCATTTGAGGTGACTTGGAGTGGCACATGCTGAGTTGGAGAAGACTTTCATGGCCCTTTCTTGCAGAAATTATGTGATATAAGCACATGCCTTAGGGGAGAAATTGGCCGCAGAGGAGAGATGGTGGCAGAGGGTGTTGTGGTCAACCAAGTCAAATGCAGCCGATAAATCAAGGACCAGAAGGAGCGCTGGTTTGCCTGCGTCTCTAAGGTCATCCATTTGATTTTTCAAGTCAAGGAGAGCTGTTTCGGTGCCATGTCGTGGACAGAAGCTGACTGCCGAAGGCCCAGAAGACAATTATCTTCAAGGTACTTTTTGAACTTGCAGGTAAGCTGCTTTGTTCAGAATTTTCAGTAAGAAAGGGACAGTGGTGATGGGCCTATAATTCCCTGGGACCGATGGGTCAAGGGAGGGTTTCTTAAGGAGCGGGCATACCCAGGCTTCCTTAAGGCCTGTTGGAACATGGCCAGATTGGAAGGATTCATTAATGAATGCTGTTAGAAAAGGGACAAGGGTAGGGCACAGTATTTGATAAGCTGAGCCGGACATACATCACCTTTGCAATTGGAAGGCTTGATGGATTTGAGGAGGGCAGTGACTTCAGTTTCACTCATTTCTTTAAAGTGGAAAGGAGTGGATGGATAAGTTTTAGTGGCCGTGGGTGGATTGCTATGCAGGTTAATTATTAGGTGGGTCAGTGCCTTTTGATGGGCTAGGATTTTAGTTTGCAGGGTGTTCAATTTGTCAAGCATGGCCAATTGAATGTTGTTACACCACATTTCATCCTTCAAAACGATGTGAGGTGGAATGGATGGCTTTTCCAGCTCTCTAAAAATGGTGAAGATTTCTTTCGTTCCTGATTTGGCGTTAGCTATCCTAGTATTAAAAGACGCAGCTTTAGCCTTAATGATCCCTGATTTATAATCTTTGGCTGAAAGCGCAAGCCTCTTCTTAGAGCGTAGTTCCAGCAGCTCCTGAGAGAACAAGGCATTAGAGTGCCTGGCTTTCTTCGCTTTCCTTAGGGTGAGAGGAGCGATGGTGTCTACAGCTTGGGTAATGGTGAGTTTAAATGCAGTAGCGAGGGTGTCAGGGTACTTAGGGAAAGGGGGCTGGAGGGTAGGGACTTGAAGGAAGGGCGTGATCTTTTCCATTGTAAGTTGACACGAACTTCTATTGAGTGCAGCGGGAAGTGGGATCACAGAGATAGGGGGCCCTTTAAGGGTGTTGATGTCAAATTGCATGTAGTGGTGGTCAGACCATTGGATAGGGGTATTACTGGTGATTTAAACAGAACAGTTGTGGTGGCTGACCCAATCCAAGCTACGACCTTTGAGGTGTGTCGGCTCCAAATTAATTAGAGTGAACCCTAGTGTGGATAGGGCTTTGTCCAGGGCAGTAGCCTGGGGGTCCTTAGGGTCATTGAGACCAAGATTTAGATCACCCAGGAGCAGAACTTTGGATGTTTTTTTCAGATTGTCTGAAAGAGAATGCATGAAGGTCTCATGGAATTCTGTGCTAGGTCGATAAACGATGTGGATGGCAATTGTGCAGTTGGGGGAGAGGTTAATTTTTAGTAGAAGGTAATCACAGTTTTAACCAAGCTCCCCTTCAATCTTCCTAATGGCGAAGGAATCTGCATCTAAGATTGACTTATTTTGTAAGTCATACTTCCAAAAGGATTGCACCTGTGGCTCTCAACCAATCCTAGTTTCCACAGCATTTGGTATATGACAGACTGAAAATTGGCTGTACAGGTGTGACCTATACCCCATCCTTGACTAATCCAGGTCAAGAAGGGTATACCCTATCCTTAACTAAACCAGGTCAGGGAGAGTATAGGAACAGAAGATAGACCAGTAATAAAAAACACAGAAGACATTTTTGTTACAAATGTAGAAACATAGTGCTCTAGGCTGAAATATATTAAACTACACATGATGTGTGGCATAATTCAAAAGTGTGGATACATGGAAAGAAATGAAGGTTAACAATTAAAAATGGAAACAGTGTGTTGTCAATGTTTGGGAAGAAGGTAGTTAGTTTTACATGTATAGGTCCTATCATTATACCTAAAGCAGGAAATCATCCTATTCACATGCCTTACATTTGATAGGTGTATGGATTTCAGACAGAGGATTAATTGTCTGTAGATGTTATGAGATAGAAGAAAGTGGTATTCCACTGCCAGGAAAGTGTACAATTCTTTTTCTAGATTGTGTCCAGTTGGACTTTTACACTCAAAATCTTTGATGAAATGAGTCTCTTCCTGTCGCAGTAGGTGTTCCTTATCTCCTCCTCCTGGTCCTGTGTCGATCTTGTATATCCAAAAGATAGTGAGTTCAGCTGGATTGGCTCATTGTAATTCAAAGAAATGTGTGATCATGGGATAAGCACCGTCATTGTTCTTAATCGCTCTCACATGTTGCAAGATGTAAATTTTCAATTTACATTTCGTGCTCCCCGCGTACCATTTTTTGCAAGGGCATAGAAGGACATAAACAACAAATTCAGATACACATGTAATATTCCGCTCGATGTTAATAAGGTGCCCCACTACTGGATAGTTATAGGGGTGGCAAATTAGGGCATATTTACAAATTTTACAGCAGGTGCACTTGAAGTAACCTTCTCCATCCATATTGCGCCAATGTATTCCTTTATTCGTATTCTCTAGTTTCATAAAGCTACTGAGCAAAGTGTCTTTCACAGACCTGCTTTTACAAAAGGTAATTTCTGCGTATTCTTTAAGTGTCCCACCAAGACCTTTGTCTGCTGTCAGTATTTTCCAATATTTTTTAAGAATATGCTGAATGAATTGCACATGAGTTCCAAATGTAAGGATTAGTTGTCTAACATCTTAATTGGTCTCCTTGGTGATGAACAAAACATGTCTATTCAATGATCGTGCTTTTTTATAGGCCCGTTCAATGATCTTCTTGGGATACTGTTGTTTTTGAAAACCCCATGCAGTGGTTTTACTAGCTGTATCGAAGTCTTTAATGTTGGTACAATTTCTTCGTTGTCTAATGAATTCTCCATATGGTATACTCCATATTGAGTTTTTGGGATGGCCGCTTGTAGCGTGGCGTGGGGCATTGGGGCCCATTGGTTTCCTATACAACCTACAGACGACCTGATGATCCACTATTTTTACTGTAACATCGAGGAACACAATAGAGTTGGAACTATGAGTTTCCATAAATTTGAGGTTACAGTAATTTCTGTTCAGTTTTTTCACAAACTCGACCCATTCTTTCTCACTTGCTTTCCAAATGATAAAAAAAGTAATCAATGTAACACAACCATAACACTATGTTCTCTGTATGAACCTAATTTTTGTCTGACCATACTTCAAATTTTTCCCAAAACCCCATAGTGAGGTTGGCATATGAAGTGGCAAATGTAGCGCCCATAGCTGTACCTTGAATTTGCCTGAAAAATGTGTTATTGAAAAGAAATGTGTTATTATTGAGACAAAGGTCCATCATGCCCAAAGTTACCTGAGCATGTTTCAAATAGTTAAATGAACTAGTTTTGAGAAAGAGTATGTACCCTTCAACTAGCCGCACCCTATTTGGGCCAGCGGTTACATCCTACTTGGTGACACATGAACTTTCAGATCATTTTTTGTTGTATTTTCTTAGTTTTGAAATACTGTTTGAAAACATTTCCTATTCAAACACAAAACTCACTTGATTCATCAGTGGAATCCCACCAGTAGCCCCAGAAATTGCTAACAAATTAGTTTTATTTTCCTTAATTATAGGGATGTAAACATTTCCCACACATATGGTAAAGTGACAGACTGTAGAGAAGGAGCATGAACCAACCAAAGTGGATTCAGGGGTGTTTATCCGCAGAGAAAAATGTTTTATGAAAGGGTTAAAATGGTGCATTATGCAGCACACTTTCTGCGAACAATTGGGTAAAAAAAACAGACCATTTGAAATTGGTTTTGTAGGGTAACTCCAAACCAAAAGTCCAATAGATAAAAGTCACCTACAGTGAACAGGAGCATTTCCTAACACATTTTCATTATGCCTTTGCCCACAATATATGCCAGTATAAAAACATGTTCATGCTGGCTTTGCCCATACATTTCCATTCTGGCTACTCCAATATATGCCACTGTTCCCATATAAGAACATACTTATGTGTCCTTTGCGCATAATGCAAGTAATGATACTAAAAGAAAACTTGTCCAGGCCGGCACTTCCCATATATGGCATTTTCCCCACCTAAGGATATAATCCTCCAGCTTTGCCATTAAAAACTCCACGCCACAATAAGGAAACATGCCCAAAATGGCTGCACAATGTAGGCCAGTCTAGACACTGAACACATAATAACACTTATCATGTTTGCTTTACCCTTAATGATGCTCAGTAAAATATACCAACAAAAATGGTGGGAACCTCAAACAACTGGCACATGGAGGTAAAGCAATTTTAATTATAAATTGAAGTAAAAAGTTCATTTTACACATCTTTAATTAATTCATTTTTATAAAAAAAACATCCTAAATCACAGACATTCATACATTCATTCAACTAATGCAACTATAAAAATAATGCATTTAGATTTTCTTAAAATTAACTTTTTACTTCAATTTATAATTAAAAGAAATTGATGATTTGATGTAATACATTTTGCCTTGTCCTTCAGTTGCTCTCTTAATTCTGGCACCACCACCTGTTTCATATGCTCAGTAAAATATGCCATGCCACAGTAAGAACAGGCTTCACTGGCTCCACCCAAACGCTAGTTTTGCCATGTAATAGCACATATCATGCATACTATATTATAGATGCCCCATAAAAAAAATGTCATGCCACAGTAAGAAATGCCAGTATAGCCATTTAATAACACATGCCATGCTTGCTTCATCATGGATATGTTAAAAATGACATTTTAGCACCTCCCATCGTCCACCATCCCGCCACCACCTGCCCTTTTTACCCCACTCAACCCCTCTCCCTTTCACCTCCCAACCCCACCTGACACAATCCTCTCCTCTGCCCAGCATTAAACACAAGCACATACACATTCACACAACATTCACTCGCTCGTTTACACACACAATTCACTGGCTCATTCACACATGTACCCATAAATCATACACCCACTCATTCACACACACACACACACACGCACGCACACACACACACACCCACACACACTCTTGCATGCATGCATGAATACATACAAACATACATCACAAACATGAAAAACACTTGCACGCATGCACATTTACAAAAAAAAAATTCTTATAGCATCTGTCGCTCCGAGGAACTCCTCTCCAAGCAAGCATCTGGCTCCCGCACTCCACACAGACAGGAAGCAGCGAGAGCTTCCTGTCATGCACAGAGGAACCAAAGAGAATCCATCTTGTGACAACCGAAACAGAGATAATAGTATTTATTTTTTTATTATTTCTGTTCCGGTTCACAAAGAAATGATTTCTTGCTAATGTCCAAAGGGGCCTGCCCTAGCACATGGTGCGACAGGGCCTCTCGCATTGTCAGGTCTGCGGGGGTCTACCCTACGCCAATGTAATGGAGAACCATATGGGTGCAATAGCAGCCAAGTTCCTTAACATGGATTCACTGGCCTCTTGCAAATGGGTCCCTTACTTAAATACAAACAGAAAAAGAGTGAACATATTTAATGTATCTAACCATAAAATGGGTTCAAACAAATATTGTTATAAAATGTTGCCCCACCGACACCAATACTCCAGGTGCACTAGAGAAAAAGCATAGAAATAATATATTTACACTGCTTCCATACAATTGAGGAAAACATAAATATATCAGTACAATGAAGAAGCAGAACATTTTGGGTCTAGCAAATTAAAAAGCAATGTACATTAAAATACAACCTTTGTAGAGAGAGACACAACAATACAATATTTACACTATCACAAGACAAATGGAATGCAACTATTTGAATTAGCATTACTAGATAGAAGGAAAATGAGTTCCTAATGAACAAAAATGTGTACAACAAAGAAAAGAGTTTGTTAGGAAACACTAAAATGTGATGAAATTAATTGACTGACTGATATTTCGAATCTTATAAAAATACAAACCAAGTTTGATTGTTCATTAAGCCTATTCTATAGAATGTATTTAATTTGTAGTGAAAAGCCGCCCTGGATTGCACACTTGAACAGAACACTGATCCTCCAAAAACTCAGAAGTAAAATGGAACTGACACAAAAGAAATTCAAAAACCGTCATCATAAATGCTTTAGAGGGGCTGGGGCAGATATGAAAGCATAAGGTGGCGGTGTGGCATCTGGAACAGATATCAATCCAGGAAACTGGTCCTTTCCTCTGGAGACGCAAATAAGCTTTTCAAGGAGAAGCTGGTCTTTGGATACATATACCATATTTCTTCCCCTCCACCCCCATAGACACCAGTAGCGGGGCACGGAGAGAATGAGCCACCATAGGGAGGACGGGGGTCAGGTGCTAAAAGCAGAAATAGTACAGACATGGACAGTCTTAGCAGGAGGGCGCCCATACTTTGGGGAAGGGGGAGGAAGGCCATTGCGACTAGGAAAGGGACTACGGGTGTCTGTGTGGTAATTTTATTTATTCAAGGATGGGATAGTGGGCATCTGGCCATGTACTTGGCTGGCAGCGGAACTGGACGTGAAAAGGCCCAGGGCAACTTCAAGAAGTGCTAGCGGGAAAGGAACACCTGGAGGTGAAAAGGGTATGGACAGCTAAGTGCAATGGAAGTGAACAGGGTTAAAGGCAACTGGGAGTTAATGTGATGAACAGGGTGGGAATACCTGGGGTAAACAGTTCCTGCCTTTCAGTTTTAGGGAAATCTTTGTAATTTACCTTTCAGTTTACTTTGGCAAAACAGGTGTTTTTGACTTGTGTGTAAATTGCACATCTAAAATAGGTGTACATGCTTTTCAGAGCAATAGTTCTATTGTGATGTAGCCTGGGATAGCATCATGGTTCAAGGCAACATCACAGCAGAGTTCAGGGCGGGTCAGGGTTCTGAAGTTGTCCGTTGGTGAGGGAGTCAATGGAGGATCATATGTGGATGCCAATAAAGATTCCTCAGGCCTCCCTACCACAAGTGCCTCTCCTTTACACTGGTGAGGAGGGTGGATATCTGACCAGCAGCCAATTCTATCCCGTGAGGAATGTTGTATGAAGTGAGTTTAGGAGGTGTAGACACTTTGTCCTCCATAGTGAGGTCAAGTGAGGGAACAGTCCAGTCCATCAAGGAAATTGGCAGAGAGAACAATGTCAATGGTTTTACATTTTCCACCCTAGGTGGCAGAGGCCATAAAGAATGGTGCAAGGTGGGAAGTCAGCGTATCCACATGCTGGTGGGCACCAGGTCCCCATAGAACAGTGGTCTTCAAACCTTTTATGCCAAGGCCCCCCTGAGCAAAAAAGAAATTGTCTGGGTCATCCCTGCCCCGACCTTTTGTGTTGGTGTTTTGTTTTTTATATAGATGGTTGCAGAATGCTTGGTGCCATAATATTGAAGGGATATTTTGTTGGGGAGACACTCCAATACAGTATGAAAATCACTTTGTATTTTGTATTTGTGTTGTATTTAGTTTTATATAGAGCTGTAAACCAAGGCGCTGAACATAGGACTAAAAACGGTACAAATAATAAATTAATGCTTAAAACAAAAAGTAGTACAACAGTTGCAAGAACCAAGAATCAGATAGCAGAAGATAGGATCTTAGAGCGACCCGAAAAGATGAATAAACAGAGATAGAACGAAGAAAAAGTGGGAGCAAGTTCCAATTTATAGGTGCTAAGAAAGAGAAAGAACAGAAACGAGATTGAGCACAAGGAGGACGTGGAACTATAAGAAGATAATGAGACGCTGAACGAAGTTAATGAGAAGGAAGATAAAAAGAAACAAGTGAAGAGTGATAGGGAGGGGCAAGACCATGAAGAGCTTTAAAAACTAGACATAAAAAGTTACATTTTAGACGGTGATGAAAAGAAAGCCATCCAAGTTTAGCAAGAGAAACCGAAGTAGAGTCACTTCCAATCCAAACAAGAAACCGTGCAAGTAAACACAAAATTCTCCAGTAGGGCTTTTATGTTCTCAAAATACAGACAATTTGATTTTACAGAGCAAGTACTAATGGGAAGGGTGGGCCTGTCTCTCTGCAGAAAGTGAGTCCATTTGTGACTTTATTTTTGAGACCACCACTCTGAGGTTGTCTTCCACTTCGAGCCTTGTGCAGTATTTAGTTTTTAGTACAGCCAATGCTGAAAACTCTATTTCACACAAGTAGGGAGACCCAAAGGGTAAGAGAGACTGTTTAGCAGACCTTTTCAATGTAAATCTCCAGGTTTACCTTCAGACAAATGTCACCCACTGCAATGTTCCTAAATTCAGATTGCAGGGTAGTGTGTCAGTCTGAAGCTAAATCAGCTCCTCCTTGTATCAACTGGAAGATGCACCACATCCTCTGCCAGAAAAGGATACATCACCCAGTTAGTAATGCCAGCATTTTCTTCAGGGCAGTATTTATCAAAGCTGGGCCTTAATGTTTTTAGGTGATTTATGATTGGTGCTATGACATTGTATTGTGTTGTATTTGTCATTTATATAGTGCCCTTTCCCCATTTGTATAGCCTCAATGCAACTCCCTCAGTGACCGCAGGCCATGTATAGGAGGTTCTAAGGGTTTAAATTAAATGTTTGTGTCATTTTTGCCATGTTAGGACTTAGGTGGGCTGGCTAGGCTCAAGAAAGCAGCCCGGTGGTCAGGCAGGTGGGTGCTGTTGGGGGTTTAGGATAGAGTGCTAGTGCTGAAGATTCAATGTGTTCCCAGCTAAACCAACATTTTATTGTTGGTTGGCTCTGTATATTAATGGCAGAAGTATTGAGGTAGGTCAGGGTTTCAGTGTGGATGGCTATGTGTGCTGCTAGACTGGAATCGCTTAGCCATAGCTGCATTCTAGGGTGCATGCATGGGTGGCCGTGCCTGTGGCCTGTGTCCCCATACCTAGTGTAATGTATACGTACCATAGGCTTGGATGGAGTTCCACTGCAGTGTTCTTTTTCTTGATCCAATACTGGTCTCGTTATTCGTGGTCTCCCTCGAATGAAAGTCTAAGCAGTGGGAGAGGCGCCCAGAGGGATGAGGGGTGAGGAGAGGATGGAAGTTTGTTATGGAGTGCCTCTGCGATCACTGCCGGAATCCGTGGGATATTGGTGGATAGGAGTGTTGTTGTGTTTGCCTCAGAGTTTCTGTGCACCTATTGAGCGTGTAGAGATGGGGAACGTTTCAAGAGGAGGGAGGGAAAAGCCAGGTTTTGAGGGCCTTTCTGAGTGCCAGATGATTGTCAATATTGCAAATGTGCAGGGGTAGGGAGTTCCAGATGATCAGTGCTTGGATGGAGAAAGAGGATCCACCCAGTGTGGAGGAGTTGTAGTGTGGGACCACTAGGAGAGATGCTGTGCGAGATCTGAGAATTCTTGAGGGGTGTTAGCGAGTGACTTTGTCTTGAAGGAATTCCGGCCGAGTGTTGTGGATGGTCCGATGGGTGATGCACATGGCTTTAAAGGTAGTGCGTCGACTAGTACGGAGCCAATGGAGGACTCTTAGTGTAGGGCTGATGTATTCTGGGGGAGGTAGGTTAATGAGAAGGCGGGCTGCAGCGTTTTGTATTATTTGCAGTTTCCTTAGCTGAAACGCTTGTGTGCCTAGGTAAAGGCAGTTTGCGTAGTCTAAGCGGGAGAGCATGATGGAGATGATGGTGAATACGGTGAGGATAGGTGAGGTAAGGGAAAATACACCTGAGGATGCGTAGGTGGAAGAAGCAGGTTCTGGAAATGGAGTTGATGTGTTGGGAGAGGGATAAATCTGTGCCCAGTGTGCATCCAAGGTTTTTCACTGACGTGGAGGCTGCCGGTGGGGGGGCCTCAGGATTGCGGCCAGGGAATAGGTTGGGGGAGGAGCGCTGGTTTCCCACAGTCTAGGATTTCAGTTTTCCCAGGATCGAGGATGAGGGGGTTGTTTGTCATCCAGTAGTCAATATCCGAGAGGCATGATGACAGATCTGGACGGTTGGGGCCTGTCGATTTGGACATTTTAAGGATGATCTGCATGTTGTCTGCGTAGTTGTAGCAGGTAAAATTGTGGGAGCAGATGAGTGCGGTCAGAGGATTTAGATGGATGTTGAAGTGTCGGGGAGATAGGCATTCCACTTGTGGGACATCTTTTGTTACTGGTTGTGATGTGCAGGTGAATGGGTGGAGGAGCGTGATTTGTGAATGATTACAGATGAAAGACGAGATCCAAGACAGGGCTGTGTCTTTGATTCTTAGTAAGTGCAGCCTTCTGCATCAGCTGTTCTTTTTAGGTCATCCGAGGTACACACTGTGAAGGATTCTGAAGCCAGATTGCACAGGGTCTGGGAGGTTGTTGGTTTCAGTGAAAAGGCCAAGCTGCTTGTACGCTGTGCAGTCTATGAGTTTGGCCATGAAGCAGGTGTTGGAGATAGGCCGGCAGTTCTGGGGAAGAAGTAGGTCGCGTGTAGGTTTTTTGAGGGTGGTTTGATGTAGGAGGTTTTTAGGGCTTCCGGGAAAGTTCCAAATGTTAGGGAGTTAGGGAGTAGTTGAGGATTGAGCATGCGATACTGCCTAAACAGGTTGAGGCTAGGAGGAGGGTGGGCGGGAAGGGGACCTCAGGGGAGCCTGATGGGTGGCTTTGTGCTAGGAGTGAGAGGAACTCCTGGTGTGTGATTGGAGGGAAAGAGGTGAAAGTTTCTATCAAAGGGGAATTTCAACGGCGGTTGGGTTGTGGGTGTGTAGTGGTGGGGGCATGTGTTCGAATGTAGAGAGGATGGCAGAGTGTCATTGTGGAAGTGTTCTGATAAGGTGTCGCATAGGAATTGGGAGATGGGTGGGCGGGGTATAGCAGGGCGGGGAGTTGAATTCGGAAATTATTCTATGCAGTTCCTTGCTCGGGTTCCAAGAGTTTAAGATTCTGTTCCTATAGAATGCTTTCTTGGTTTTTCTGATATCTAGTCTATATGCTCTGGTTAGTTTTGCTAGGGCGGATTTGTTCTGGGCCGTAGGGATGGTTCTCCAGGTCCGTTAGTGATTTAAGGTTGGTGGTGTACCACCTGGGTGTGGGTCCCAATCTCTAAGAGGGCTTTTTTGTTGGGGTGAGGGGTGTAAGGGTGTTCGAGAGCCAGAGGTCAAACAGTTTGATGAGCGGTGGTCCTTCTTGGAGGGATAATGTTGGGCGATAGGAGAGGAGGGAGTTGGCTAGATCTGGGGTGATAATGACTTTATTCCATTGTGGAATGAGAGGTGTGGGGTTGGTAGAGGTCAGGCGTGACCTTGGGTGCGAGCCACAGTGGACAGTGGTACAGAGAAGATTGCTGAGTGATCAGTCCATGATTGGGGGGGAGGGGTCATTGTGGATATGTTTGCAGTGTGAAGATTGCATCAAGGGTGTGAACCCCAGTGTGGCTGGGTGTGGAGATGCGTTGTGTCAGGTCGAATGCTTCAAGGTTGACTGTGAAAGATCAGGTCATGGGGCTTTAGGGTGAGTCAAACCAGAGGTTGAAATCTCCTAGGATGGTAAGTGTTGGATAGAGATTGAGGATGGTTGTCAGAGCATCGCAGAGCATGTCTGCGAAATTTTTGTTGCAGCCATGGGGTCTGTAGATAAGTAGGAAGTGTGCAAGGCGGAGGGTGAGAGCTGGAGTTTTACCAGAACTGATTCGTAGTCTGTGGTGTTGGTTGAGGTGTCATTATTAGTGGGAATTGGAGTTTGTGTAGTATTGCAAGTCCTCCACCCCTTCGCAATCTGTTCCGAACAATAAGGTTGTACCAGTGATGTTATTTGGGGGTCACCAGGTATCACTTCCTGTGATGTCATCGGAGGTCAAAAGTCCTGTAATGTCACTTCCACTACCCCTGGCATTTTTGTGAAATGACATCCCTTGGTTGTACCAGGGTGGGAAGGCCTCATGTGCAATGGGCTCGTAATGGTCAGGAAACCAGGTCTCTGTGATGAAAAGGACGTCTGAATTTCCCTCTGTGATGAGGTTAAATATGTGGATTTTGTTTTTGGTGACTGACCTGGCGTTGATGAGGGTGCAAGAGAGTTGGTGGGGTATGTTTGCAAGTGCTGGACGGGTCGGGTTGGGAATGGTAGGAGGAGCGGGAGTGGAGGAGGGGAGAGGAGGGGGGTTTCTGGGGGTGACTGGGAGTTGGGGGAGGGTGTGACCAGTAGGGTGCGTTAGGGAAAAGGGATTGGTCGGGGTAGGTAGGGGTCAAGGGGTGGGTGGTTGAGGGTGTGGGGAGTTGGACATGGGGGATGGGCGTAGAGGGAAAAGAGCTAGAGCCAGGTTGGGTGCCGGCAGGGATGTTTGGGCCCTATAGTGAAGTGGCAACGTTTGGGATCTGGGTTGGGATCTGGGTTGGAGAATAGGAGAAGCTAGGAGGGGCCTGGCGTGGTCTTGGTCTGAGCCTTTCCTAGACTTTCAGGTGGCCCATGGGGTGTGGGCGAGAGGGGGGGGGCGGCTGTGGAGGTTGGGGTTTTGGCCAGGGCTGCTCTGGCTGTGCTAAAAGAAGGGAAGTGTGAGTTGGGGGCAGGGTGCTTTGTT
The DNA here is from genome assembly GCF_040938575.1 of Ambystoma mexicanum. Classification (NCBI taxonomy): domain Eukaryota; kingdom Metazoa; phylum Chordata; class Amphibia; order Caudata; family Ambystomatidae; genus Ambystoma; species Ambystoma mexicanum. The sequence goes on along the minus strand of NC_090941.1, from coordinate 154,005,740 downwards.
GCTCGGGCATGGTGCGATCAGAGGGTGCAGGTGGGTAGTTAACGGGGGGTGAGGTGAGGTTACCTGGGTCGCTGGGCAGTCTGGAATATTCTGGGCGTTAATGTTTTCTGCTCCAGCTCTCCATTTAGCCGCTCTTGTTCGAGCAGAGCGAGATCTACTTGGAGGCTGTAACAGGTGGGAGGTGGAAGGCTGGGGATGATGGGCTGTGAGTCCGGGATGGTTGAGTTAGGGTGTGGTGAGTTTTATCATGCCTGCTGGCGTGCCAGCGTGCGGCTCTGATTTACCCAGTGTGTGGCATGGTGTCTAACCTGTGGGAAGGTTACATCAGATTATCTGGCTGAGTAGAGGGGGCATGTCCAGCTGGGCATGTCCAACTGGGGTACCACACTAAATGTGTACCTACCTGGCCTTGGGCAACTGGCCAGGGTATTGGGAGCGGGTTTTGGGGAACCTGGATAGGGGCCGAGAGAGAGGTTGCACTTAAAAGGGGGTACCCACAGTAGACAGTAAAACATAATAGCTCCTAGATTTCGGACACCTGGATAGAGGGAGAGATGCCTAAATGGGCATACAACAGTAGTCATTGAAAGCAATAGTGCCTAGTTTTGTGACACCTGTTAGATGCCTAAATGGGCATACAGCAGTGGTCCGTAAAAAGCAGTAACGCCTAGTTTTGGGACAGCTGGATAGGGAGGGATGCCTAACGGGGCGTACAATAGTAGAAAGTAAATGCACCTGGATAGCAGGACAAATGCTTAAATGGGGGTTGCGACAGTAGACATTAAAATTTAGTGAATGGGGATACAACAGTAGACAGTAAAATACAGAAGCACCTAGATTTGGGACACCTGGATAGAGGGAGAGAGCCCTAAATGGGCATGAAACAGTAGATAGTAGAATATAGTAGCGCCTTGTTTTAGAGAACCTGGATAGCACCTGAATTTGCCTCCAACCATAGACAGTAAAATGCGGTAGCACCTAAATGTTGGACACCTGGATAGTGGGAGAAATGCCTAACTGGGGTTGCAACAGTAGACCGTAAAAGGCAGTAGCGCCTAGATTTGCGAAACCTGGATAGCGCCTTCACCCGTAGACAGAAGTAGCACCTAGTTTTGGGACACCTGGATAGAGGGAGAGGGGCCTAAATGGGCATACAACACCAAGATGGGGGTATAGTAATGCAGGCAGTAGCTATAAGGTTTGGGATACAAGGGCAGAGGGTTAAATGCCTTTGCTGCGAGTTCAACAGTGGACAATTTGCCTAGATGAGAGATGTTGCTACCTGACCTAATCTGTCTGGATGTTGGACCTGGCTGGCTAACACAATCCATCTAGATGCTAGTTATGGCTGACTAACACAATCTATCTAGATGCGAGATATGGCTGACCAACACAATCTATCTAGATGCAAGATATGTTTCAGTGACGGTTGACCTAGGCGTTGGACATATGAATGTGCAGATGACTACAGGCTTTTAGATAATATAATGATAGGATGGGTCGGACAGTCTAGTGGGGAGCAGTAACTGCTGGTGCCTCTGTCCAGACCTCGCCTGCCTTGTCAGTCGCTGCTGGTTGACAGCTGCACGCACCACAGGCTAACACGGGCCAACACTCTCTGGAGCTGCTTCTTCTTCAGGAGCTTTCCTTTGCTTTGGGGTCCTTCACCGGAGGGGTTGCATGGACAGATAGGCTGCCCTACTGCGATGTATAATATGGGGCTATGGGCCCAATCAGGAGTCGGGGTGGCCTGGGAGATGGGCAGGAGAGAGGGACACCAGGAAGCAGGATGGGGGTCAGGGAGGGGGCTCAGAGGCCGCAATGCAGCCGAAAATGCACAAAACAAAATTAAATTCACATTTAAGATCTGCACAGGAGTGTGGCTCACCTACAAGCAGGAATCACCTTGCAGAGGGGATGCACGGCACAGTGGATGCACATGTGGTTCTAAGCAGATTCACAAGCATCAGAAATTAGTTTTTCATTGAGATTTGTAAATTTACATATATTTCAATTAAATAAGTCCATGGAAATGGTTGGATAATCCTTCCCGAACAACAATTATCTCTTGGATGAGGCTGACCTCATATCTTCCTTTTAATTCTGTGAGCTTTTCCTGCATGTGCGTGGACATGTCGCCTGGTGCGCTGCAGCATCATTTCCGCTCCAGAGACATGTAACTTGGGCTTCAGAGCTTTGACTCAAGCAAACCTGCGCAAGACGTGCTTCACATCCTTCAGTGACTCCTAATGCATGCAGCAAGATGTACTCTGTTTTGTCAATTGCTTCGGCAAGCAATGGGAACTGAATTGCTACCCCAGCTCCACTTGTTCTTTTCCACACGTCTTGCTTCCTCTTGAAGGCAAATACTTTTTTAGTCATTGTAAATGGTAAATGAATTGGCAGTGGTGTCTTGCAAAGACATATTGAGGGTATTTAGTTCATAGTACATATTACGAGTAGCACACGCTCCACACTGAATAATGCAGTGTGTCCATACAACATGTGGAGCTACTGCTAACACTTTGGCCTTCAACCCCGATCCATCTCCACACATTGAAGGCGCACAATCCATGTTGATTCCTATGGAGGCTTCCCATCTCGAACTGTGGCTGCTCATAAAATCATTAAAAATGTTAAACAGTTCTGATGCTGTTGCCCTGGTTTTAATGGGCTGAAAAAACAAAACATCCTCCAATATTGTTGTTGCCCCACAGTACCTTACATAGGGTATTAAATGAGCGTCTCTGGATACATCTGTTGCCTCATCCAACTGTAACGTAAAGAGACTGATTTACAGGTGTGTAATTAATTGTGTAGTGATAATTTCTGCCATCTCAGATGCATGGCGGCTGATGGTGGTGTCTGACAAAGGAATAATGTTTTGCTTGTCTGCTACACTTTCAGCGCCCATTCTCCTGCACATTTCCATGGCTGCTGGTAGAACGACTTTCTCAGCGTCGGTGAAAGGTTTTTTATTTTTGGCAGTAGGGTAGGCAACGTCATAAAATGCTTTCACTGCTTCCTCTCGAGATACATTCAACAGGTTTTTCATATCCCTGGGACCACCCACGCACCTCCTGAAGCCTTAACATAATTTCTGCAGTGAAGCCCCGGGCGAAGTTTGGACAAGTCCTACCTGTCTTCAGCTGTGAACCAGAGTGGTGCTGTCCCTGGTCTGCTTCATAATCTGGAGACCTGAGCATTTTAATCTGCTGTTGTGCTACTGCGCTGCAGATGTGTAGCCCTGCCTGTGCCTGGCCAGTGTCTTCTGATTTGCAAGGGGGTGCCTGCCTGGACTGGTGACTGTGGGTGCTGTGGGTCTGGATTGGTGCCTCATGGCACTGAATAGAGTTTCTGACCTGCCGCTCCCTGTTGGGAGTATCCCACTACCTCTCTCTCCACCCACAGTGCCTGCTCCAGATGCTGTGGTCCCAGTCCGTGACTGCTATCCCTGTGGTTTCCAGCTGTCGCTCATTAACCAAGAGATTGCCACGCCCTTGCGACCATCCACCCACCTTTGGAAGCCGTAAATTCACATCTAGGGCAAAGCCCTGGGCGAAGTGCAACCAAGTCCTAGCTGTCTTCAGCTGTTCCCGGCTGGTAGCAGCCCTTCTCATGATGTTGTTTCTCTCCACCCTTTCTTCTGTTCTCTACATCAGAGATTCCTATTACCAGTTCAAACTTTAGATAACGGTTTAGCCAAGCTTACAGTACCCTTGTATCCTACTCATTTTGTAGTCATGTTGTTATAGCCTTGCATAGGTGTTTACCTATTTCTCCTGTACTCTTCTGTACCATGATCATCATTATCATTCCTTTCTATGCATTGTTGTAAACAAAGCTGAAAGTATCCTTGTAACTTACCTTGCAAAGGGGCCCAGATACCCTCGGGTCAGGTGTGCCATACAAATAAATAAACAAACAATCTTTGGCGTATCAACATTCACCTCTCAGTTGTTTATTTCTATTTTCATCCTTTCTTCTTTCTTTTCATATGCCTCTTGCCACCCTTCTTCCCTCATTTGGCATAACCTTGCATCCTTCTTCTCTCCTCATAACTATGCTTATCTTATTTACCCTTCCTTTGTTGATCTGTCCCAGACTCTTAATGTTGCACTTTGGAATTCTCGTTCCCTCAATAAAAAGGCCCACTCTGTCCTGGACCTTTTTTCTCGACTCTGTTCTCACTTTCTCTGTCTTTCAGAAACATGGCTGTTCCCTTCCAACACAGCCATTCCTGCCGCACTTTTCCCTACCCAATCTTTTTTCACCCACATCCCCCACCTTTCTGGACATGGCAGTGGTGTTGGTATTCTTTCTTCTGTGGCCCCATTATTCAACTTCTCTTTCTACTAATTTCCCTTGATTCGTATCCTTTGAATATCATTATTCTTCCTTTTCTCGTCCGTCTCTACTTGCCTTTATTATCATTTATCACCCACAAGTCCTGCTTCCACATTCTCTTCCACCCATGCCACTCTACTGCTTCTTTATATTCTTAACTCCTACTCCCTTCTTCAAATCCTGTCGACACCTTCTCACATCTCAGGCTCCTCCCTCAACCTAATTGTCTATATTGTTCCAATCTCTGCGTCAGTTCCTGCTCTCTCCCTCTCTACTCTGACCACTTTATTCTTTCTTTCTCCTTTTCACTTCCTCCTCATCCAGCCCCCTAATTCCTCTTCTACCTTATTCCACTGAGATCTTTGATCCTTTAATCTCTCTTCCTTTTCCTCTGCTATTGCTTCTACTCTCCCTTCCGTTACAACTTTCACCTCCCTTTCCATTGACTCCTTGTACATTCTTCGTTCTAACTGCCGTACAGACTCCCTCAATTTCCTTTATCCTTCTGCTCCATTTTCTCCATCTCATCGACCTTCTCAGCCTTGGATGTCACTGACTCTGCGATCCACTCGCTGTTCTCTATGATGTGTTGAGTGGCACTGGTGCAAGTCCAGAACATTCACTGACCTCCATCTCTTGTCCACTCTTCACAACACTTACGACTCTTTGCTTCTTTCTGCTAAACAGCAACACTTCAACATTCTTTCGCCTCACTTACCTCTCATCCATGTTGTCTTTTCCAAAATCTGAACCGCATTCTCTCCCCTCCTCTTCCTGACCTTCTGCATCTTCCCTGAGTTCTGCATCTGATTTTGCTAGCTATTTAATAACTAAAATCTCTATTCTTGGCTCGTCTATTTCTACTACTTCTTCCTCCTCCCCTTCTTCTTTTAATCCTGCCACTTCTTCCCCCCATGTGTTGTCATCTCTTCATCCACTCACTGACTTGGATATCTCTTCAGCTCTTACCGAGCCTCACCCTACCTATTATCCTAGTGAGTCTCTTCCTTCTTTACTAATTCTGTCTACTCCACTCCACTCCTTTTCCCTATCTCACAGCCCTTTTTAACTCCTCTCTTCTTCTACTGTTCCCTCTTCTTTCACACTTGCCTCAATCCTCCCGATTCTGGAAAGAAACATGTTTGTTTCCTCTTCGTCCTCTAATTTTCATCCTATTTCTCTCCTTCATTTGCCTCCAGTCTTCTAGAACATATTGTTTATTTTTAGGTTTATTTTTTCATTAATTTCCACACTCTTCTACCTCCTTTCCAATCCGGCTTTAGGCCGTTTCACTCCACCAAAACAGCTCTTTGGCTGCCACTAATTCGCTAACTTTCCTCTCTTCTCCTCTTGGATTTGCCAGCTGCTTTCAACGCGGTAGACCACCCTATTTTTCTTTCACCTCTTGTTGAACTTGGCTTTCATGACTATGTCCTCAACTGGGTCCACTTTTTATCTCTCGGGTCACACCTTTTCAGTCTCCTAGCCCGGTCACTCCTCTCCGGCCATGCCCCTCTCTCACGGTGGCCCCCAAGGCTCTGTCCTTGACCATCTCCTCTTCTCTCTTTACTCCTCCCCTCTCGCTCCTATCATCTCTTCTTTTGGTTTCTCTTACCACCTTTATGCTACCGACTCACACATCTTCCTGTTCTTAACCTCTTTCTCTGATTCTATCCATTCTTCCTTGTCTGCTTGAATTCTTGATATCCAGACATGGATGTCTTCCCACTATTTGCACTGTAACCCCTCTGAAACAGATGTTCTCTTTGTTCCTGCCCTCACTATTCCCCCTCTACTCCCCTCTCCCTCGGTTTCCTTTTCCCCCTCCTCTCTTTCTATTTCCACTTCTGCTCATAATCTTGGCATCATTCTCAACTCCTCACTTTCCTTTTCCTCTCACATCTCTTCTATCTCCCGTTCCTGTCTCCCGTTCCTGTCTCTATCATCTGTTTAATATCTATACGGTCTGTAAGCTCCTGACCTTTTTTGCCTCTAAGCTCCTTATCCCATCGCTAGTGTTCTCTAGGCTATTATATTGCTCTTCTCTTCAGTCTTCCTTCATGTCACCTTGCTCCTCTTCACTCAGTTTACCATTTGTCTATTTGTGTCCTCTGTGTTCTCCCCGCTCAAGACTCTTATCACTTCTGCTTGGTATTCTTTACAATGGCTATCTTTCAAAGCTCGCCTTCTTTACAACTTCCTATGCATTTTATTAAATGCCTCCACGTTCTTGGCCCTCCCTATCTTTACTAGCTGATCTCCTATTCTACATCTCATTCACTTCAATCACAATCTCTTTTCCTCATAACTGTTCCCCATCCCACATGCGCCTCATCTCATTTGCGTTCCTTTATTTTACTGCTTGCACGCAAACACTACAACGCCCTCCCCCTTTCTTTAAGTTCTGTATCTTCCTTTCCCCACTTCAAAACCGTCTCAAAATCCATCTTCTTTGTAACTGGGCTATTGGTTTGATTGTTTGACATTGTTCCCCTCGTTATACCGTTTGCTGTTTATGTGAAGCCCTTAGGCATCAAGTGTCAGTCAAAGACAATGAGGCTCGGTTCACCTCAGAAGCCACACATTCCCTCCTTGAAAGAGCTGCTGTAACACATACTAGAATCGCTTTTTACGATCCTCACGCCATTAGCTTGGTGGAAAATGGCAATAACATGTTTGAGAATGGACTACCATTGGAGATGAGTGGGGGTCCGTCACAGAGAGAAATTTTAATGCACTTAATGTGGGCATTTTGTGCCATCTCTCACTTGGAGTGATATGTTGTGATGTGGCATGGATCTATGCCATGCTTCAGGCAACTTCACATTAGAGCTCGGGGCTAGGGATTGTTCTAAAGTTGGACGTTGGTGAGGCAGCCAATGAATTGGCTGGGAATGAATGGGATTCATATGTAGATGACACTAAAGATATCGTGGGCCTTCCTGCATCAAGTGTTTTTGCTTTGCAGGTTGTTTTTGTTAAAAAGGCTCTCACTGAAAACAAATACCCTGAATGATGTATTACTTAAAACAAACAAAACAAACATAAATGCACATTTTTTCTGCATACACTGACACACACACACACATTTACCCATTACTGATGTACAAACATACAACAATACATTGTAACTGAGCAGTATAACTATTTCAATGGATACATAATATGAATAGACCAACAACCAATACACATTCACTCTACACCTGCAAAATCTTAAGAACTAGCAGGTGGAGCCCGGCATCGCCCGTGTCCTGATCGAGTGGTGTCTCATGTGCACTGGAGGGTGTTGCTCTTGTCCTCTTGTCAGCAAGTCTTGATTCAGTTTGCAATGGTGTCTCATGTACCCTGGAGGATGTTGCTCTTGTCCTCCTGTCAGCAAGACTTGCTTCAGTTTGCTCTGGCATCTAATTTGCTCTGGAGAAAGTTGCACTTGTGCTCTGGTTGACAAGTCGTGCTGCTGTTTGTTGTGTTTCAGAAGCTCTTGATATTGATTTTCGGTTTGCATCAGATGGAGCTTTTCCAAGTGATGTTTGTTTTTTGTGCGGCATGTTTCAGTCACTTAATGGCTTCAGCACATTTGAGACAATGTCCCAAGAAAGATTGATTGTGCTCTCTTCTCATGAATGAACTTAAGTAAACTGTAACCTTGCCATTTTCCATGTTTGGAGTGGTGTGGTAAAAACAAAATCAATTCTTTTTTTTTTAATTCTCTTTAAAAATGCTTTAATAAACAGTTTTGAATGGTATACTGTATACAGTAGTAATACATTTGAAAGGACTAACAAGCATATCAAACATTTTGCTTCAGACACTTTTCCAAATTTTGCTTCCTTCTAGTTTGCTTCCTTCTAGTACCTGCTGTAGTGAATCGGGATGAGCATCAGTAAATGAGGGTGTCTACGGAGTACATTTTTTGTGCAACCAAACATAGACTACAATCTTGCCTCAGACAAATGAGGAATCCATTCAAAATCTGGTAGCAGTGGGTTCAACAGTGTGATTTTGTATAGCCGGGCAAACATTCACGCACAACATTTGTTTGCATATAAGATTTTTGCGTTCAAAGATAGACTGCAATCTTGCCCCACACAAAAGAGGAATCCATGCAAAATGTGCTAGATGTGGGTTCACCAGTGTGGATTTGTATAGCCGGACAAACATACAGACACACATACATACATTCAGCTTTAGATATAAAGATGCTAACATTCAATACATACACACTTGTACACTAATACACCTTCACCCACAAATATAAGGTAGCTAAAATTAAATTTCATGTGATGTAAACAGGTTTCTCTAACTACTTCTTGAATGAGAACATAAAAATGGAAGGTGGAATGAACTACATTTGCAAAGAAATAGCATTTAAAGCCCTTGGAATGTAAATTAATTATCCAAGAATTTCATATATAACTCACAAAAATCTACAAATTGGCTAAACTAAATATCACAAATATATATATGATCCCACGAACACACATAAACATGCATGACCATGCCAATTGAAAGTAACATTTCAGGTCTTAACTCATTTTAATATCCGAGAGGTATTTCGACTCCATTTCTGGTTGGTACTGTTAATGTTATCAAAGTACAAATAACAAAAGGTAAGACTATTTACATTTGGCAATTTAACATGTAATATTGTAACAAAAACACTTTAAAGTGTGGATACATAAAGCTGAGTGGGTTCTGCAAAGATCCAACACAACAAAGTGATCTGTAACATGCTTAATTTACAAGTAATTCCATCTATTCATCCTCTAACAGTCTCACTTTGACTTGGAGTTTGAACAATATGAGGCTTACGGGTTTCCTGTGCCCTGCTCCTATGGTTTTTATACGACTCACTGTCCTGGGCTTAAGACGTTTCTGCACACATCTTCTCTCAGTCACTCTGCTCTCCTCTCTTGCTGTTGGGCTTAAGGATTTCCCGGCCCCTCTCCTCTGTGATTATTTTCTCCTTCAGACCACACCAGTAGAGGTCATAGTGTTTCTATCAGAAGTTGCTGTACATAGTGAAATTGAAAGCATGGTTCAGATAGAACCATGGTGGCTCGCTTTCGTCCGATGTCACAGTCTAATTGAGTAAGTCCTCATTACCGCCCTCCCAAAGAGTCCCAACATCAACCTTCCTCAGCTCCTCTGCTTTGTTCTTCCTTCCACTGTGGGTCCAGCCACTTCAGATCATTGTCTTTGCTTTACCCCCTGTCCAGCTGCCATCCTTCTACCTTACTATGTTGTCTATCCTTTTGCTACTGCTGTTCTTTTTCAACCTCCTCCATGTTGTTCTCGAACGCCTCTTTCTGATGTTCACCATACTCCGTCTCTTCTCTTCTCTGGCTCTCTTCCTGTTGCTTGCCAACCACCTCCTGATGTTCACCCTCCTGCTACATATTTTCTCCTGACACTTCCTCCTGCTTTTCACCAACAACCTCTTTATGTTCACATACCTCCTCCTTATCTTCTCCATCCTCCTGTTCACCAACCTGCTCCAGATGTTCACCCACTTGCCCCATATATTTTCATGCCCAGTTCGCCTGTTCACTATCCTCCTATAGACCTTCGCTCACCACCTCATTTTCTCCAGCCACCTTCTTCTCTCTCTCGAGTCTGCGACCTCCTCTCCACACTCCTGTCACTACCTCATGCCAACTTACACCAACCGCCTGCCATGACCATCGACAAAACACCCCCACTGCCAGACTGAGAGTCCAGACTTATGTAGCCTGTAACCCCTCCCCTGGACTCTCTGTGAGTATCTGCACCTCTGATGTGAAATTGGTGACGGACTGGTATTGGTTCTGGGTAATGAATTCCTCTAGGCACCATAAGTGACTGGAAAGGTGGACCAAGTCTTTAAATGGCCGGTCTGCCATCTTTAATTTCATACAGGTCACTTTCAGAGTGTGCAACAAGCTACAGTAATGGAATTACCGCCACATTTTTCCTGCACCCCCAAACCTACAATGAGGCCCACTGTTATTTTACTTTAACAGACAGGTAAACATTTCTTCATAAATGTGAATAATAATATGATATAATATTTTGTTCATGCTGGATTCCTTCTGCTTATCATTTCTGTAAAATTAGGTGTTAATATGACTTGCTTTAACATTACTCAATTTATCAACCTGGGTTGAGTTGGCATTTCAGGCTTTTGCGCGTCGGACTAAAGGCTGCACACAGTAGACTGAGGCAGCTTGTAACCTCCCGAGCTATCTTTCCACATAAAATTCACTTTTGTAAGAGGAACATTTCAAACACCTTTAAAGTGATTTGTTAAAGCACCCACAGTTGCCCTGGCACAAACACATAGTAGAATTAATGAACATTGTGTCATTAAGGGATTAACAGAACACACAGTAGTCATCCGAATAGTTCAGCACCGTTAAATATACATAAAGGGTATGGTTAAGTGACCCCTTCAGCATCTAGGGGACCCGCATGTTCCCCCTACTTGCACCCTACTTCTGATTGTCTCATTCCCTAATTTAACAAGCAGTGTCTGGTAAATAGAGCCTAGTTCGCTTCTTGACTTCCACTTACAGTCATATAGGTATTGTTCCCAGCTCATTTCTTCATTTCACAGACTTTGAGGGGTAGTGCATAGTTCACTTCCTGGCTCCTAACTTCTAGAACATCTTCCCCCTTGCTTAAGGGTGCATGACAGGCTCAGATATTATTAGCTTCTATCCCTGGGCCACCCTTCTGGGGCACGTATACAGAAAGCACACTCTTACCAGCAAATATTTTCTCCCTGCTTACTTAAGATTGATGACACTCTCCTACCAGCAAGAATTATCCCCTGTTGCGTAAGGTTCTTAAACGTTTATGTTCTCTCACTCCAAGTACTTTCCTCAACCTTGCTTAGGGTTGATCACCTTCATATGTGTTCCTGTCAGCAACTACTTCTTACACCTCACATCGCGTCTTTGTTAGGCTGATTTTAACATCCCACCAGTCACAAGTCACCCTCCATGGGAATGATCTTCTCACTTCTTCTTTTAGAGTGACAGTCTCCTTCCTAGTCTTTGGGGGGAGGCCCACAACTGTTTTTTTGTATTTTCTCTCCTCCTGTAGGTCTTGTCTCCACCAGTGGCTGAGATATATCAGCCAGGAGAATCTAGCCGCTTTCTCTCCTCCTTCTCAGGTCCTTGCCTTGACCAGTGTTTACGATATAGCCCCTAGCAGGGTATTTGCACAATCTCCTTCTCTGGGACTGGCCTCGGCCAGTGTCTGAGATGAAACCGATAGAATGCTTTTGGCTAACGTACCATCTTCCCTGGTTCTGCTCTCTACCAGTGTCTCTGCTACGACCCTCAGCAGGATCTTAGCTTTCTCCCTTTCCTCTCTGTGTTTGATCACCACCAGTGCCAGAGATAGTCTTCAGCAGTCTATGAGCATCCTCTATCCTTGATTGTGGTGAATGCCAGGCTTTGGGTTAGACCCCTTAGCAAAGGTCTAGCTTTCTCCCTCAGAGCCCCGTCCTTGTTTTCCCCAGAATGGGGTTCTTCCTCAGACTCTCCTTCCCTGCTCCTTCTCCCTCGCGGGTACATGCCCAGCCTCTCTGTAGGACTCTGTGCCTTTTTATGTTATGTCACTGGGATGTACGTAGCATTGCATGATTAACTGATTATCCTAATTAACTAATCTGTGTCCTAAACGGTTGTTTGGTCTGGTCTCTGATTGGTTATCCCATGTTCTCCACCATGTTTCCCCATATGTTGCCATTCAAGTATTTGTCCCCGGTTCTGGTTTCCTATCCACTTTTGCCAGATTGCTAAATGAGCAATTTGTCAGTAGCCCCGGAAGGCTTAATAGTTGGCGCTGCTCTTTTGGAAGTCAGGAGGAAGTGGACTTGCCTGAATGGGGTTCTGCAACAGGAGCTAGAGGCCGTCCATAGTCTGCGGGTAAGACTTGGGAGGTTCTGGCACTATGGTGGTGACCTTTATCCGTACCAGGGAGAAAGTGGGAGCCCTCGTGCAATGCACGCTCCTTGTTGCATTTAAATTCAAGACAAATAGGGGTTCACTTTGGAGTCCAGAGTGTAAATGGAGGGGGTCAAAGACAGGAGTAACACCATTAAGCCTGTCTAAAATCCTCCATTCACGCCTTGGAGGATTTTCATTGTTTTCAAAGGCGGAGGGTGGGGCAGAATATGAGTTCTGTTTCCCCCCCTCCTGTTTGCCCCCGCCTTAAAAAACAAATTGGTTTTACACCTGTATGAGATATTCATGCTGGAGTAAAAGAAATGATTTCATACTGGAACTTTTTGTACCAGCAAAAAGCAGGCAGCTTCTATATGAAATCATTGAAAATGACACCAGGCGGTGTTAACTCTTTTACTATGCAAAAGACAAGTGTAAAGAGGGTGCCGATGTCTCTACACTTCTCATTTGTACTCTGCAGTGCAAATGATGAAAATTGGCAGGAGAAAACCTGTTTGAACTTAAGTGCAAACCTAAGCAATTTATGATTTAAGGAAAATGATTTGCATAAAAGCATTTGAGTATACATAAAAAAGGTACATTTCTGTGGTTGAGATGCTCCTGTTGCGGGAACATAATAAAACAAGCATTGGCAAAGCCAATAGTTTGGGCGTTTTTATGTGTTTATTGCATTTTACATTTGCGTGGAGGGAAGGAATGGGGAATGACAGCAGCGAAGAGAATAAATGACAGCTTCAGAAGGAACGAAGGGCATTGGAGAAATCAGAAATAAGTGGCAACACGAGGAGGAATGGAACAATCCAACAGATGAAAGGTAGGCCACAAACAGTACACAGGAGCATTGTACAATATTTGAAGAAAGTAGTGACAGCGCAAATGGGAGGAAGGAGTGACAGGGCAAAGTAGGGCACAGCAACAACACGAGGTGGGGCTGATCGACATCTCAAAGGTGAGAGGTGTGACAGCACTGGAGGGGGAAGGAGTGACAGTGCAAAGAGGGAAGGAGTGACAGCACAAAGGGGAGGAGCGGCAGTGCAAAGAGGAAGGAGCAACACCACAAGTGGGGAAGTCTGAGACTGCAAGTGGGAAGAGCGACAGTGCAAAGGGGAAGAGCAACAGCACGAGGGGGGGCACAGCACAAGGGGTAAAGGAGCAACACTGCAAGGGGGAAAGGAGTGACAGTGCAAGAGGGTCTGCTCAAGGGAGAGTAGAGAAAGCACAAAAGTGGGAGGCACAGCACAAGGGGGAGAGGGACAGCACACGTGGGTGAGGAGGGTGTAGCATGGTACATCTGCTGCTACACTGGTGTGGAATCTACAGGGATTCTAGAAGGAGAATGTGAAGGTGGAGAGGGGTCACTAAGAAGACGGTTGGAGAGACTGAAGCATCTCCCTTCAGAGACTCCTTTTACATCCCTTATTTATACATATTGATTATACCTTAACTTATTAATAAATCCCAAGTTATATATATATAATTCCTGTTTCATTATTAATGCTTCATGTGGCGACGAGAAAGTTGGAATGGCAGTCAGTGATCGGATTGGAGAAATCGAAAGTTTGCCGGTGAGCCTGCCGAGAACCCTGCTTTTGTGCATGACTTCTAGTGAAAAAGCGAGTTTATAGCGAGACGGAGCAATCGTTGTGTTTTTGTACGTGCTCGAGTAACAACTTACAGTGCCTGTTGTTATGCGTGTGAGCACCTCGAGCCGTGCTTTGAATGTACACACTGTCCCGAGCTGGTCGCGAGCTCGCTGTGTGTAGGAGAGCTGATCCATTCAAGGAAAGTACCCGCAACGCTGTGACGTGCGCAGCGTACGTGCGGCCATTTTGTGTAGGGTAGCCTTAACAATGGCCTCATAAGACTATTGCGGGTGCAGGGCCGCTGTATTTGGAAGGCATCAAAGTAATCTCCATTTAGGATACGGCGCATGTACTTATGATGGACTATTGTGGAGTGCAGCGGTGCGTGTGATCGCACGTGTGAATATATATATATAAAACAAATAAAAAGAAAGAAAAAGGAGGGAGTTGAATGAGCATCGAGTGATCTGCTCCTGCTCGTCTCAGTACTGGCATATATATTTATTTATTTAACATTTATAAAGTGCTCACACAGCCCGCAGGCATCGAGGCACTGTTTCAGGAATTGTTTGTTTTTCTTAGTTGCGTAATTGTGTTTTTTTTGTCTTAGTTACGTATTTATAACGCGCTTAAACACCCCGAGGTTTCTAAGCGCGGACCCGGGGATCGAACCTATTGTTGCTTCGTGTCGTCTTGCTTCCAAGACGCGCACGCTGCCGCTGAGCTATCCTCCCGGGACATATATATATATATATTAAAAAAAATAGGAAAACAAAGTTAAGTGAAGCAGATCATAAATGAGCAGTTATAGGATGATATTCCTAGAAGACGGAAGTGTATCGGCAACACATTGATTCACACAAGGAAGTGTTTGTGTTTTAGAAGAAAGAAACTTTCCATTGCTATACAAGTGTGCCTGCAGCAATCATAGACAACAGAGGAGCAGGTGACCTACCCATTGCCAGAAACATGACAATGCACACAGTTCCACCACCGGCCATGTTTTTACTCGAAGCTGGAGAACCAAACCTACCATGGAAAAGGTGGTTGAAGTCATTTGAGCATTATGCTTCAGTGGTTTGTGGAACAAATTACAGTGTGGAGAGAAAAAAGTCACTGTTACTTCACTTTTTGGGACCAGCAGGACAGGAAAAGTATGAGGACTTGCCAAATTTACCTGATGAAGGGGATATGAATGAATACGAAAAATGTGTTGCCAAATTGAATAAACACTATGAAAAGAAATTCAGTACAATCTTGGAAAGGTATACGTTTGGTAAGAGGTCACAAGAAGTGGAGAGAGCGTGGAACAATTTATAACTGTCCTGAGAAAGTTAGCAAAGAATTGCAAATTTGGGCCACAATTAGATGAAAGGCTCAGAGATCAATTCATGCTGGAGTGTAATACCACTAAAATTAGAGAGAGACTTTGGGCTGAAAACGATCCTGATTTGGATGTAGTACTGCGTATAGCCAAAGAGGTTGAACATATGGAGAATTGTGTCAAGATGAGTCAGAGAAGCAGAGGAAGGATTAGGACATGCTTTAGGTGCGACAGTCCCATGCACTGGGCTAAAAGTCCTGAGTGTCCAGCTATCCACATTATATGCAAAAACTGCAATGGAAGGGGCCATATGGCCAAATGTTGTAGGGTTGATAAAGGAAGCATGAATTGGATTGGCGGTCCAGAAGAATATGAAGAGGAAGAATGTGTCTTTGCGGTTAGCGATACTGCGAATGGCACGGAACTGGAGTGTCCCAAGACCATCATTATGATAAATGATGCTCCAGCAAGAATGATGACTGATTCAGGAGAGAAGTATACGTTGCTGCCCGAAAATATATGGAGAAGAATTGGTCCAAGATGGCTTAATGAATCAGACTTTAATCCAAGTGTTTATGGTGGCATGAAAATAGATATTATTGGATGGTTTGAGGCGAAATTAGTCTTCAAGGATAGAATTGCCAAAGGAAAAGTCTACGTATCAAGAAAAGGAACAATGCCTCTACTTAGCTGGACTCATCAGGCATGGCTCAAGGTCAGATTGGATGCCAGTGCTGAGGAGTCTATATATGTGATTGAATCCAAAGAGATGTCTACAGAGGCAGTGAAGGAGGTGTTTAAGGATGAAATAGGCTGTGCGAAAGGGGATTACGCACAGGATACAGCTCAGAGAAAATTGTAAACCGGTTCACAGAAGCTGAGAAATGTGCCCTTAGCCATGAGAGATGAGGTCAAAAGCGAATTGAAGAAACTGGAAGAGCAGGGCATAATTGAAAGGATTGATACTTCGGAATGGGTATCACCGTTGGTAGTGGTGAGGAAGAGCTCTGGAAAGGGGAGAGTGTGTATCGACCTCAGAGAACTGAACAAGTGCATCATCCCTGAGAGACATCCGCTTCCCAACATTCAAGAGTTGCTATCAACGATCAGCAAAAGTGTTTTTGACCCTAGACCATACTTCTGCATATCACCAAATTCGGCTGCACAAGGACACAAGGCATCTGACAGCGTTTATAACCCTGGAGGGTTTGTATCAATATAGGAGAATGCCATTTGGTCTTATATCAGCAGCTTCAGTGTTTCAGAAGGCCATGCATCACATTTTTGATGGTGATGAGGGCATTATTTTTTTTCAAGATGATATTCTTGTATTTGCTAAAGATCAAGCAGAGCATGATAGAATTCTGGATGGAGCATTGAGAAAATTGCATAAGATGGGCATGACATTGAGCAGAGAGAAGTCCAAGATTCATAGGAAGCAAATTGAATATCTAGGTCATGTTATATCAGAGCAAGGGATTATGCCCAAGCCGGACTTGATGTCTGCAATCAATAATATGGCTACACCTGGCAACAAAGAACAACTGAGGACATTTTTGGGGATGGCTGAGTATTATTCTAAATATGTTAGAAAGTTTGCTGATCACACAGCTGTATTGAGGGATCTCTCCAGGATGAATGTCAAATATGAATGGAATGAAGAGTGTGAGAAGGAATTCAATTACATAAAGAATGCCCTGACAACTGCGCCGGCACTGAATAGCTTTGTAAGAGGACAGCGTACGGTGATCACAACGGGTGCCAGTAATGTGGGCCTAGGTGCGGTGTTGGCGCAACTACATGATGGAGAGGAAAAGGTAATTCATGGCTGCTAAAGGGAGCAGAAAAGTCGTATGCAACAATCGAAAAGGAGGCCTTAGCCATTGTATGGGCAGTGAACAAATTCAGAAGTTTTGTCTGGGGGACACAATTTGAGATAAACACGGATCACAAACCACTTGTGGAACTATTCATGAACAAAGGACTGGACAAGGTGTCGGCAAGGATACGGAGATGGGTGCATAGGATGCAAGAGTTCAATGTAGTGGTTAAGTATATTCCAGGAGTAAGGAATTATGCTGCAGACTGTTTATCCAGGCTTACGAATGTTCAAGAGGAAAGTGGAAGAGAAACAACACGAAATGTTATGTATGTTGCAGGACACAGCTATTGCTAAGGAAGAATGGATGGAAGGCATGAATAAAGACGTAAAATGACAGTTTATGATGGAAAATATCAACAATAAACATGTTCCTGTCAATAAGATCAAGGAGGCAGATGTGCAAGGTTTATGGAGTGTCAGGGATGAGTTGAGTGTACAAGATGGATATTTACTTAGAGGAGACAGATTAATTCCACCTGAAGATGTCAGGAAGAACATAATTGATCTAGGACATGAAGGCCACCAAGGCATTTCCAAAACCAAGTCCAGGATAAGGAATACATACTGATGGCCGTGGTGTGATGCAGAAATCGAGAAGATCATAAGAAACTGTATCCTTTGTAATAAGTCTGATAAGAGTTGTGTGGGTAATGAGTATCCGATGGTTATGACTGATGTGCCGAGTAGACCATGGATGAAAGTAGGGATTGATATAATAGGTCCGATATGGAGTGAAGGAAGTCAAATGTTTTGTGTGGTAATGATTGATATTTTAACAAAGTGGGCAGAAGTGAAAATTATGTCGAATATCACAACTAAAAATATTATCAATTTCATGGAAGAGGTATGTGGTCGAGAAGGATATCCTGGAGTCATCCTATCAGATAATGGTCCCCAATTTGTCTCGAGAGAGATGGAAGATTACCTGAAAGAAAAATCGATCAAGCAAATGACTAGTGCAGTATATCACCCACAGACTAATGGTGTAGTAGAAAGATACAACAGGATTCTCAAAGAATCCATTAGATGGGCATGCGCCAATGGAATGAGTTGGAAAGAAGCAGTCAGGAATGTCATTATAGCACATAGGTTCACTCTGCACAGTTCTACAGGTATATCACCATTCGAAATTGAGCAGAGGTAGAAAAGCAACTACCAAATTATGTCCTGGATGGATGGGTGAAGTGATAAATATGGGAGTAGTAACCAGTAATGCTGTAGATATGATTAGACAGAGTCAAAGTAGGAATAAAGCACGGCATGACAGGAAAAGATTTAGGTGTAATGAGCCACTGGAAGTAGGTTGTTTTGTGAAGGTGAAGCTTCCGGAAGCTTTGAGAGTGAAAGGCATCAAGTGGTCTGATCCTATCCAAGTTATTGAAGTGTTTAAACATGCGGTAAGAACAAGTGATGGAAGAGTATGGAATAATGGTAGAATCATGCAAGTGAATAATAAAGCTAGTGGTGAGAGTATGGACAGAATTGATGTTGGTGAAAGTAGAGAGAACCAGAAAGTTGTTTCCTTACCAGTAAATTCCATATATGTACCAACTATGATGAAAACGTCGGGATCAAGGTTTGGGAGAAAGTATCAAAGACCGAAGTACTTAACAGACTATGGAGAGTAAAGACTTGTCTAGAAAGAAGAGGGATGTGTAGCATGGCACATCTGCTGCTACACTGGTGTGGAATCTACAGGGATTCTAGAAGGAGAATGTGAAGGTGGAGAGGGGTCACTAAGAAGACAGTTGGAGAGATTGAAGCATCTCCCTTCAGAGACTCCTTTTACATGCCTTATTTATACATATTGATTATACCTTAACTTATTAATAAATCCCAAGTTATATATATATATATAATTCCTGTTTCATTATTAATGCTTCAGAGGGAAAGTGTAGGGGGAGCAGGGGAAGCGTAAGGGGATAGAGCAATGGGGGAGAACGGCCAGCACAAGAGGGGGAGGATGGCCAGTGCAAGTGGGGGAGGAGGAACTGCACAAAGGTGAAGGAGGGACAGTGCAAGAGTGGGAAGCACGGTGAAAGGGGGAGAAAAACAGCCCACGTGGGTGAGGAGGGAAAGTGTAAGGGGAGGAGGGAAAGCACAAGGATGATAACACAAGGCGGGAGGCGGGCCAGTGCAAGTGGGTGAGGAGGGACAGTACAAGGGGGAGGAGTGACAGCACAAGGGAGAAGGAGCAACAGCATATGGGGCAGGTGCAACAGCACAAGGGGGAATTACAGTGCAAGGGGAGGAGGTGGGATAACGCAAGGGGGAGACAGCCCAATGGGGAGGAGTGACATTGGAAGGAGGAGGAGAGAAAGTGCAATGAAGAGGAGGGAAAGCACAAGGGGACAGCGCAAGGAGAGGAGGAGGAACAGCACAAGAGGGAGGGACAACACAAAGGAGAAGGAGGGAAAGCGCAATTGGGATGAAGGAAAGCACAAGGGATGAGATTTTCATGCTGGCATAAAACAATGATTTTCTATGGAAACTGCCTGCTTTTTGTGCAAGCACCCATGGCTCGTGATTGGCTACCCTTTCTTCCTGCTTGGGTCTAAGGTGAGTTGTGTGTCCCGGCCTCCATTTTGCCCAAAATTGGAAAAAAAACGTTTTTTCCAGGCCCCACAGGCCCACATCTCTTGTGCGTGCAAGCCTGCTTAACCCCGCCTCCCATCCCCGCTCACGGTCCGTGATTGGCTCTCCACCATGGTCATAACTGACCTCTCCAGGGCAGCCCTCTGCCCGTGCAGCCCCTGCGGCTAAGGGCCCAAGGCAAAGGGTGGCTCCTACAGAGGCAGCTCCAGAAAGTGTAAGCAGGTGTCCGCAGGGGAAGCCAATGAAGCCAGCAGTGAACAGACACCAACAAAACTGTAAGTGTGGCCTGGGTGGGGTATAGAGCAATTACTCTACTCCAGAAAGCCCCCGTCAATCTACCTTACCTTTCCAAAGCGTAGACTGCCATAGACTTACACCATGCATACTTAGAGAGATTTCTGACCAGCAGCCATAATCTATTCATGGCTCGACTGTAAATTTTGTCTTGCATTACATACTAACATACTTGCCAATGTTAACTAGTGTCACACCGAGAGAGAACAGTGAAGATTAGCCTGCCTCACATTTAGACATGTGTAACAATGTTAGCATGTGCCACACTTAGATGGAATTCTGAACTTTAGCCTGCATCGCATCTATCTAGAAATGTGATTGTTAGCATGCGCCACACTTAGATGGAATTCTGAACTTTTGCCTGCGTCGCATCTAGATAGAAATTTGAATGTTAGCATGCGCCACACTTAGATGGAATTCTGAACTTTAGCCATTTTGTCGCATCTAGATATAAATGTGAATGTTAGCATGTACCACACTTAGATGGAATTCTTAACTTTAGCCTGTGTCGCATCTAGATAGAAATGTGAATGTTAGCATGTGCCACACTTAGATGGAATTCTTAACTGTAGCCTGCGTCGCATCTAGATAGGATATTGAAGATTAGCAAGTACCACACTCAGACAGAATAGTGAATGATAGCAAGCATCACACCTAGACATAATTGCAAGGACAGAAATGCCAATTAACCAATCCACTAACAATTTCACCCCTCTGTATACACCTCTCAAACTCTAACCAAACACAACCACAATCCTAAAACACAACAATCTGCACAACCTTCACTACACTGCAACAACAAAACAAACCACACATAGACTTGCACAACAGCACATGATGACTACCGACTGTAAAACACCCCAAGCTCAGCCAACGATCCCACTGGGCTGAGGCTGCCAACAGCACATCAATGCTTTCCTGCACTTTTCCAGATTATTCCCACTAACACACCCCCCTCCTGTTCCCTTTTTCAGAGCCACAAGAGCGCCAGGGGACCACTTCGGTGGTGATAGGGCGCGATACAAATATCCTTTAACATTAACATGCCAACCACAAAGTCAGCTTTTTGGCACTCTCTTCTCTGTAGCAACGGTGTTGGGGTTATTTTGATGGCTGTTCCATCAAAATGCACCAAAACCAACCACAAGACATATTGCATCCATTAATAGTATACACCGTGTTTATGTGAATTTGTCGTTTATAGTTTGAAGGGCCCTTGCAGGAAATGGTACATTGGGCAAACAAGCAAAAAGAAATCAATGGCAGACATATTGAACACAAATCAAACACATATAATATGAATCCAAAATCGAGTGTTGCCAGACATTTCAAGGGGACTAATCATGCAGTGAGCCAAATGCGGTGTAAAATATTTGACTAAATAATCACACGTCCACAATAATGAGATTGAGAAATACGAACAGAAGAGACATTTTGGACGTATTTCTTTAGTACAAGGCACTTCTTTGGGTTTAATGAACACATATGCTGGAATAAATGCATACAATGAGAGACAGGTTTAGAATTTTCCTAGGTGAGAAAATCTAAATATTATTTGCCACGTGAGCACAGAGATCTTGCAAATGCATGCCATATTCACTTAAGGGCCATGTTACTTTTTATGAATTTCTTGGACAGATAATAGAACATAAATGTTGTCCCTCAAGTACGAGACAATCATTTGTGAATGGTTGTTACTTGGATTTTTCAATTGTTGAGAATCTACTATAAAGAGTAGAACCTTATTTCTTAGATCTCTAATCATAGAAATATATTTTGTACAATGGGTATTCCACCATGGTAAACTAGAATTTATGTTACACATATCAACGACAACACAGAATTTAAACAGATTATTATTATGCATGTTGCGATGTAGTCAGTCATTTATTATTTTTTGCACGCCAAGCAATAAACTTGATATGTCGGGTTTGGCACAGCTTAAGTCTGTGAATTATTAATTAGACATAATGTACACCAGCAGGCAAAACACCAAATAGATGAACCTTTCTCACTGCTGTTTTGTTAATTTCCACAGATACAGTAAAAATCTGGACATTTTCACAGAGCAGAGCCTCTAAAAATAAGGCCCACGGTAGGCAAGTCGTTATTATATTATATATATTTTATAGTGATGGATATCAAATAAGCAGTAGTTGAAGTAATATTGATCGGATTGTTCTGTGACACAGAGCATTTGATAAAGGGTTGTATCCTCCAAATAGGTCATGCATGTACATATACATGATTTGCTGAGTGGATTTTCGGGAAATAGTTCCCCATAATGGAGAATAATACAAACTGTGAATTCAAATCTTAAATTTGAAAGTCACAGCACGAGGAATAGTTTATTCCAAGCTATAGAGTGTGAGCATTGGGTTAAAAATAAAAATGCTAAAAAATAATATAGATACAGTAATATTAACATTTGAATTATGACCACTTTCATTTACATATTGCAATGATAAGGGTCAACAGACTCATAATGTATAACAGTCTTCATATGTTTCCATATAATCTAATCGAGTGGCTTTAAATAAACTCTGTGTTCTACTCTTATATTGCAGAGGATATAGCATTCATGTCCTGCCTACCACATACAATAATCTCATGTACAATTTAAATATTGGCAGCATCGGTTAAATATTCCTTGGCATTAACTTTCAATATTAATGTGAAAGTGTATTAGGAAACTAGTTTGTTCAAAACCAACTAAAGTTAATAACTAGTATCATATATCCTCACCTCTACGTGAGATTTTCAAACTCCTTATGGTGGACTGTATTCTTTTTCCATTCCTGCCAGAAAACACCAGTTTCTTGGGTTTTATCTGAAAGTGTAGTGATGTACATTGATCAACTCATATGAATCTATCATGTCTTGAATAATAAGTTTACAAAATCTACACTCACCTAATCTTTGTGAATGTGACAAGCTCCCCATTGTAGTATTGTCCCGTGACCATATCACTAAAGCTGTATGACCAGTCAATCTATGGATCAAAGAGTATAAACTCTATGCATGCCTGGCAGTCCATTGGTAGGCTCAAAGAGTCCATAAGTAAGTGAATGAATACCTAGGAATGAATCCTAACTTACCTATTTGAGGCAGTCCTGGTGTCCTTCATCTAGTTAAATTGTCAGCGGAGTTGAAACTGAATTCCAAAATGGCCGCTACTTAAAGTTTGCAAGGAAGCTAGTATGTGATGTCATCACGTATTAAGAGACAACTGTATTTGGGTAACCAGGTATCAGAGTGCTCAGACACGGAAACATTCTTACTAATAGTCCACAGTATAGAACAAGGACTGCTGCAATCCTATCAGATCATAGGTTACCCCTGACCTACATAAACAATGAGGCACAACAACTTTATGATCTGTGGGATACGCGCTGTCCTAGAGAGATCAATTGAAATAATTTTAGCCTTGCTAAACATCGAATATCACTTGATACTGTATCCCATTTCTGGTCATTTTAAGAACTGTTCATTAGTTCATTATCTACGGCCCATTCTGGGCAAAGCCCTTGAGAAAAAGAATGGTGTGAATACATGGTTTCAGGACCTGATAAATTAAATTGGGTGAAAAAGATTAACCATGGATCTAGAAGGTCAATACACCCTAATGAGAAGATATATTAAATCCATGTGAACCTATACCAGTAAACAAACACATTTGAATATTCAGAACAAATTTATCCAATTAACAGATCACTACATTTTTCATTTTTCTGGTGTAAAACCTCTTGCTACCGCACAATATGTCTATTTTCTTTTTTGAAAGTTGACTAAGAACACATGCAGATCATAAGTCATTCAATCAGGTATCTGTCTCGTCAGAGTGCACAGTCTAGTTCTTATCTTGGCAACCTATTTGTTTTATTATGAACTGCCTCTTAAGAGTGCACAAATGTCTAATCCTTTTCATTGATAGTACGAAAACATTTTTCTATCAAAGATCACTTGGTTATGTGTCTGTCTGAAAGTGCACAATCTAGTTATGTGTCAACCATTAGCTATTGATTGTCTGTTTATATATATAATACACATGTAGGTGGTCTGTCTGTCATAGAGTATCATAGGAATGGGCCTAGATAATATTCTTCATTCAACCCTAATGGGGTCATGGAGTCAAGACGGTGGATCCAGTAGAGTTCCTTTTGCGAAAGTCTTTTTGCCAAGTATCCTGCTCTCGGGAGGGGAGGTATCACTTCCAAGATGATGCATCTAAATTGTGCTGTAATAGGCTTGTTGTCTCTGAAGTGTCTGTAAACCTGGAGATTTCAGATTAGCAGTCCTGAAATTAGACACTATTGTCAGCCCATCGTTCCTTTGCCTTGCATGTAGTTTTCCCAACATAATATTTCCCACATGGACAACCAAGGGCATATATCACATTTTTGCTATCAGAGGTAACGTAATCCCTAAATTTGATATTCTTCCCCATGTGAGAATGTCTGATGTATTCCCCTTTTGTTATATTGGAACAGTGTTGGCAATTCAAGCATGGGAATGTCCCACATTTGGGTTTACCCAGTGTTTTCTGCATTGTTTTTTTTGGTCTCTCGGCTCTAATCAGTATATCTCTCAAATGATGGCCTCTTTTGTACACCATTGGGGGCTCTGGAAATAGTTGATTAAAATTATGGTAAAGTTTGGTATAGTACCAGATCTTGTTGATAATCTTCTTCACCTGATAACTCAGAGACGAAAATGTCAAAGTGTGTATGAGTCTTGTGTTCTCTTTTTTACCAATCCAAATGGCAAAAGTCGTCTATACATGCTTTCTTTCCAAAATATTATTTTCGAAGCCCAGGGTTAAATGTCCAGTACAAAAGTCCTTTCAAATTGGTACATGAAAATGTTTGCATTAGTCGGGGCTACCAAAGAGTCCATTGATGTTCCTGCTATTTGGAGGCAAAATTGCCCTTTGTATCTGAAATAATTGTTATAGAGAATCAAATTGATAAGCTCTATAGTCAAGATTTTGTGTATCCGTACTTCTTCATGTTCCAAAAGGAACCATTCCATAGCGTCGATACCTTCACTCTGTAGGATGGATGTATAGAGACTATCTACATCAAGTGAGAAAATAATTAAATCTGGTTCTGAGAGGTGTAATTCTCCAAGTAATTGCAAAAAATGACTTGTGTCTTTCAGGTAAGTGGAGGTGTTTTGTATCAAAGGCTGTAATGCCTTATCTAGGTATATTGCCAATGGATGGAATATCCTTTCTGTTCCAGCTACAATTGGTCGGAAACAAGTGTTGTTCAGATTCTTATGAATTTATGGTAAGGAATAAAATACCAGAGTAACTGGACATTTCTTGAGTCGGAACTCAGCTGTTTGTATGGTTATCCATTCCATGTCAAGTGCTTTATTTATTGTGTCAGTGATCAATTCCTTTACTGCTGTTAGAGGATCATTGTCTATGGTTAAGTGAGTTCGAGTTTCCAATAGTAGATCGAAACATATTTGATGGTAGAAAGCGGTATCTATCAGGACTAATGCTCCTCCTTTGTCCGCAGGTTTCGTCATTATGGATGTATCTTCTGGGAGTTCATGCAGCAGTCGTAACTGGTGTTTTCTGATGTTTCCCCTTTGTTGTTTATCATAGTTAGTTTTGCTAAGGCCAGAGACCTAGGTATATGGCCAGAGACTTCAAAGGCTCCTTTAGTGCTCCTAGTCAATATCTTGGTCTGGTTATAGACTTTTCAGTGCCAAGATGCCTTTATTAGCCAGTAGTTGCACTATACAAGTATCATTAGCATACCATGAATAATTAGGATTTAGGGCTGAACATGCACCTTTTTTTATGATCGGACCCTCCATTGAGTGTCTTCACATGCCTGCCTTTCCTGTATCGCCCAATGCAACTTACTAAATTATAACTCTGTTCAGGAACCCCTCACGTTTTTTCTTAAAGAAGTGTATGAGATAAGCACAGCAGTGTGAACAAAACACTGGGTTAGCTTGGCTGTAGTGAGGAGGGACATCGCCAGCCAGTGGACGAATTGCCTACCACGTCTGAAGTCAGTCTGGCTGTCGGTCATATCCAGGTATCAGGCTTTCAAACATGCAAACTATTGATTTAAAGTTGCATTCTTCACGATAGAGGTCCCATGATTGTCTCACTTTCCGATACAAGCCCATCTGTTCTTACAGTGTCATGTGACAGGAGATTTGCACATCGTATCTTCCGAATGATAAAAACTTTGGTTGTCCCATTGTTATCTTCCCCGTTACCACTGACCGTCCTTTGTAAACGTCCTTCTTGTTCCCTTATTTCCTCCCGTCTATCAGTGCTTCTGCATTCTCTTCAATTTTAGGACTCAACAACTTTAGTCTTGTGCCCTCAGTTTGCGCCTTCGGGCTGATTAAATGGGGTAATATTTAATGTTTCTTTTGTGTATGTTTGCATACCTCATTTATGAACAATTTCTGCTAGGGTTGTGCAAGGTCTATCGTGTCAATCAATTCCAGATGTTGACGCTGTGCCAGTGTTGTCGCGGATTGCATGGTGGTTATAGCTAAGGTGGAGTTATGGGGATGGTGATGTAGGTTGCATGTCTACACTTTCGGCTGGATGTTGATTGAGCAATAGGTGTGTGTGTTGATTCATGCACATGTGAGTGGATTGCTGATGCTATTATAGGGATCTATGTGATCCGACCACGGCTGATTTTGCCACGGCCAGAAAGTTCGCATGAGAAAGCTGCACCCACTCACACACACCCCACACCCATGACACACCCCCCACCCACATCCTCAACACACCCCCACCCACACCCCCAACATAAACAAACCCCACTTACCTTCTTCTTCACGCTGGGTCCCTGTGGCACCAGTTCCCTTTCACTTTTGTGATCGGGAACCGGCGCTGCAGGTTCCTTTTTCTTTTATTTATTTTTAGTTTTTTTACAGAAGGATGCAGGGAAACCCCTGCAGCCCCCGCTTTTTTTTCTTTTAACAGAAGGCTGCAGGGGTGTCACCTCTAAACCCCCCTCACCATACTATATAGTGAGCGGGGCGATGCGGGGGACACCCCTGTAGCCCCAGTTTCTTTTTTTTTTTACAATGCTACCACCAAAGGATTGAACTTTTTTAGATCATGCGAACCATTAGATTCGGTAAAAAAGTACGAACCCCTGTTATAGCAATAACACCCGATCCGGCAGGCCAGATCAGGTTTTAATGGTCCGGGGAACAAGGTATAGGCCCGAGCGCCGCTGTTAGCGCCTTGGAAACCAGGGGTGCTAACAGCAATGTATTTGGTTTGAATGAACGGGGCGGGGCGCCTTGCTGCATCCCATTAATTCAAACAAAATACTTATCCTAATATGGCCGCCGTGGAGGTGGAAGACACTGCTCCATGCGGAGCCCCTCTTCCATTTACATGGCGGCTGGTGGGCCAAGACAGAGGATGATGCGGTGGCAATTGCCAATGCCAAAACAATAAGGTAAGTGGGGCAAGAGGGCAGGGAAAAGAGGAATCAGTGACTGGAGGGGAGGGTCAGGGAAGATGGCAGGATGGGGAAGCAGCTGTCAGGCTGTGATCGTGGGATTCAGCCCACGATCCGAGCAACCTGATTGGTTGGCTTCCCCGCACCATAATAAGTAGCTAACGTGCATGGGTTTCACGTTTATGTTTAAAGAATCGGATATTGTCACTGTTTCACTTTCCTGTCCCTCATGTTTGTCTGTTATGATCACTGCATGTGCTCTGCATTTTTTTTGTCTTTTTCCTGGTCTTCAGCCAACGTACACGTTTTTAGTCTTTTTTTTGTACATTGCTGCCATATTTTTATTTTCTAATTATCAATTTGTTCTATTGCTTCCTGGTGTATGACGTTCATCAAGTCCATTCTTGTCTTCACATTTTGGTTGGTTGGTTGGTTCTGTAGGTGTTCATTTCCTAGACCGGATTTCAGCACAGTTACGGCTTGGGGATTATGTTTGCACTAATGGCCTAATTTTTTAATGGTGTCAGAGTTGTGTGTACGACCGACCAGACTCCAACTATTGCTTAATGAATTAGCCATGCAACTCACACCTGTGTTACCGCTGAATTTTGGGATCTGTGTTCATTACGGGCCTGATTCATTGAATTTTTCGCGCAGTGCAAAGTTACACTGCGCTAAAAGTTCCATGAATCAGGCCCTAAGCTACTATTCACTCATCAACTGCCTGAAGATGTTGGTGCGTTTTCAGGGGACTTGCGTTAGAATTTCATCAGTAGGTGTAGGATTCTGTCAATCAGTAGTGCTAAGGTATGGATGTGCAAGCAAAGCTGTGCATGCACAAAACTCTTATAATCGCTGCGAGTGTCATATGATGGGTGAGGCAGGAAGACCAGCGTAGGGCATTGCTCTCTTTTTTTCTGAATTACCATTTCACTGAATTACATTTTGCTGCATTTTTACCACTCTGGTTTACTGCCAAAAGATAGATGGTGGGCTTCGTTTAGGTATATAGAAATGGGCGTGGCCAGCAGGGTGCCAGGTGATTCCCTATGCTCTTTGCCATAAAAAATATTCCGAAACAGCACCAAAAAAATCTGCAAAAAGTATTTCGGGAAGAAAATTCGAACAAACCTCATAGATCCCAGAGTGGTACAGAGGGTCCTAGTGCACATCACTGCAGCCTTGGAAATCATACCTGCGGACCGTGTGCAGCTGAGAGCATGGAATCCCGGGGCCCCAAGGCAGCAAGAAACTGCAAGGCAACATATCAGAGTAGGTACTGAATATTTTGGTACAGCAGAGGGCAGCGGAGGACTGCCAACATTTGACCTTGGGGACAAGTTTACTTTTCTGGGCCATAGTGCAATGGACCAAAACAACTGTGCAGCGGCCCCACCTCCCAGAACAAGTAAACACAATGCCAACCTCTACCGCTCCCACACATTCTCAAGTATACACATTATTGACATAGCTTTCCTTTTATGCAACAAATCTTTCAGTTATGTTGGTGGTTTCTTAGAGACCTGGGCCTCTGCAAATTTTCCAACTTAATAAATATAGCAAAATTATTTCAACAGGAAATATAATCGGTGAAATGGCAAAGCTTGGATTTGAGCCCAGTTTTCATTGTGTTGCAGTTTGTAGTTCGACAGCAGGCTACATCTCCTCCTATCCCAACCCATCTTAAGTTGTAAAATAACATAAAGTGGTGGTGAAGCTAGAGAATTAATTGGTAGATCATAGCCATTGCTGAATCAGGGTGTCCGAGTTTGCTCTCAGAACGAACATGAGCTGGCATGGTACAGGACCCATTCCTGGCTTCCTGCGCCCCAGCCCATAATACAAAACCAAGACCTGTACACTGTATACCCCTACACCCCCAACAACATAAGACCCTCACTTCTCATCCTGCCCCCTCACAAGTATGCGTAACATACATTGTTAACATTATCTTTATTTATGGAGTCTACAGATAGCTAAGGAAAATAAGGCACAGTGATGAAAAGTGATTTGCTCAGGAT
Organism: Ambystoma mexicanum; assembly: GCF_040938575.1. NCBI lineage: Eukaryota > Metazoa > Chordata > Amphibia > Caudata > Ambystomatidae > Ambystoma > Ambystoma mexicanum. Next base: position 153,976,276 of record NC_090941.1, on the reverse strand, counting down.
CACATAATGTATGAAGTGTGGAAGGTGGGGATGTGAGTCCTGTCTTCCGGATTCCACACCTTCCAATTCAGAAAGTAGGGGAGACTTCATCTTCTCCTATTCCATCTTCAATATTAGAAACAAAGTACATGCTTTCTGTAATGTTGTTACTCAAGTACTAAACTAGTATACTGTTTAATTCATCTGGTTTTCAAAGCACCAATGTACATATTAATCATTTCTATTCTGAGGCAAATAGATCTGAGAATCACAAATACATCTGAGCAACAGAATAATATTGTAATTATAATGAAAAAATATATAATTATAATCTTAGTCTGTGCAAGTGTGTGTACTTTCACCAAACCAAGTCACGTGATGAAGCAACCTGAAAAAAGATATGAGAATTTGCAAATCAAACATCTGTTCCTAAAGCAAGTATGCATCACTTAGTCAGAAAAAAGTACCTCCTGACTTAGCATTCAAGATGCATGCCTCCATCTCATTTACCCTACTTTCCTTACCCATCATCCTCTTGTGTCTTTCCTTTGCACCATTCTCAATACACCCCTGTTTCGTACAATTAACTTTCAGACTTCCATTCCCCTTTTGCTCCATCCTTTAAGTATTAACTCAATCCCCTTGCCTCACCTTGCACACGTCTCCCTCCATTGCCAATATTGCTCATCACCAATTCCTTGCCATTCACAAACCTTGAATTGTGCAAAACACAAACCCATTCATTGCTCCTCACCACCTTCCATTGTCCTGGCTTACAGTCAGACAATAGATCACCTTGATTTGCCAATCAGGAAGGGGGGGGAAGAGGGGAGAAAAGAGAGAGAGAGAGAGAGAGAGAGAGAGAGAGAGAGAGAGAGAGAGAGAGAGAGAGAGAGAGAGAGAGAGAGATTCAATTTATGTTACGGGGTAATGTGTTTGAGTGTATTTGTGACAGTGTAAAGTATAGGTGGAAGAATGTGTCTGTGTTCATGTAACTTAGTCTCTATAGTCTAAGGTGTTGATTTAAATGTGTCTTTTGTTGGTCACATAATAGAAGAGTTTTTGGGACAAGACAATGGATTTAGGGGGTCAATCGGAGTTGGCTGGTAACAGTAAGATCATCAGTATTTGGCAAATACTGTTGATTTTACGGTCCACCCAATTCAGGGTTTGATCAACTACCATTGGTGGTATTCCATGGGAATTACGGCAGTGGTATTTTAGGTGGACATTATGTAGAGAATCCACCTATGAAGGTGGGGGCAAAAAATCCATACTGGTCCCAAAGGTTTTACATCTTTCTTTTTAATATACAGACAGAAGCATTGGTACTTCCTTCAATAGAGTTAAAACACGTTTTTACAAAGGGTCATGTTGAGGGGGTAAAAAGGTGGATATCTCCGATTGCCTCCTCTCACCACCATATTATATAATGCATAAAAGGGCATAATTGACCCTTTTGTGCATAAAGAAAATCAACAGTAGTGATATGAGCCACTACTGTACATAATCATTTTCTCCCTACACATTGATGCTAAAAATGGCTGTAAACATGTTTTTAAAAAACGTTTAGATTATTGCCATCGGTGGTGGGATTTCCGAAATAGCACTGGACGTATTCCAGAAATAGCACCTGTGCTGGTGGTAAACTTTGAAAAGGGAGGATTTTCAGAAATACCCCGGCGGAGCTGGTAACTTCATTCAGCTGTATTAAAACATCCACCCAACTCGGAATGACCCCCTTTTCTTGTTGTCTTCTACTAATTAGTACCTGAATATTGCATCTTTCTATGTGCGGTTTTCAACTGTGTCCAAAAGTGAGTACCACAAACAGGCCAACTGGCGTTTCTAAAATCACTATATATGTAACATCCATGGGGTACTGTTCAGGCTGCTATTACACTCTTTTGATATGAACACACTGGTGGCCAAGAAATTCACCAAAACATGGGGGAATTACTGGTACAGAATTCAACCGAGGGCAAACTCTAATAAGAGATGGACTGTTACTTAATTGGTAAGGACGGGCCGTGATAAGCTGCTGTGGAATGTAACAGACCAATGGTGTATGGGGAGCAGTGGTGCCAACATCAGCATCCACGTTTAGAGACTATGTTCTTTAAATGCATACATTGCCACTCGGTGGTATGATCATGCCCCTGCAGCCTGGACTCCTCGCCCTTGTCTCGGGAGGATAGCTCTGGGGCAATGTGCTCGCCTTGGAAGCAAGATGACACAAAGCAGCACAGGTTCAATCCCCAGGTCTGCGCTTATAAACCTCTGGTTATTAAGCACATTAAATATAACATATCATATCTCACTCACTCTGGAGGCCCATGGGTGGGGGACACCCAGGCACATCTACAACATTGCTGAGGTCAAGACGAATGCCTCGTCCCATTTACACAGAATCTGAGCAGGCTTTGCAGCACTCGGTTCCTTTGTGGCAGGCTCGATTGTGAAGGATTTGGGCGTTTTCAATTATTTCTTTTACATGTTGGGACTCTGGCCCATGGTGTAACAGCCCAGCCTCCCTGGTGGGAAGGGGGCAATTGCTCCTTTGCCCCCTTGCCAGTCCACCCCTGCCAGGGTGTCCGCCAGTCTGACACATTGTTTGGGGCCCGCAATAGCTATTTTGTAGTGGAAGTCTCCAAAAGTGATATGAACACCAGCCGGGTCAAATGACTAACGACCAGTGCCTTTTTATTGGCAGAAAGTGCAACCTAACGTAGGTGTGGAAAGGTGTCCGTGGCAAGGATCGGAAGGCAGTCTAAAAAAAAAAAGGAACCAACAACGCATGCCAACTACGGCTCTAACCAAGAATGCATCTTGTTTGAAATCTGTCTGCATAATGGTGGTACTCGAGGTCAGTGTGAGAAAAGACTACGCAGGAACTCACTACCCCCACTCAGACGTTTTCATACATCAAAATCGAAAGTCAATACTAACTACACCTTCACATTTGCGTATAACAGTCAATTAGCAACCCTGACACCATCAAAATCAGGTTCTAACCATGGAAGTGCCATTTTTGCTAGTTTGGGCTATTTGGTGGCCCAACCTACAAATCCGAAACTATTGCATTAAAGTAAAGCCAGGGAGAAATGGCATATGACGAGGGACACACAGCTTGTAGATGTTGTTTGGCTATTTATCCGCCATTAAGTGCTCATGGCCATGCTAATCACTATGGCATTCCCACCCTATTTCTGCCCCTACCCACTCAAAACACAACCCCGTGGGATCTCTTTGTTCTAGCTTTATCAAGCCTCATTATCAAACGTTGTGCTCAAAGTGCCTGTCAGCGGTTTTTCAAAGCAGTCTTCTGGACGAAGCGAAGGGCTTGGTGTGGGGAAGGAGAGGGGGGGAGCTAATGACTTAATTGGAGCTGTAAACGGTTAATGCAACTTGATTTATAAGCACTGGGCGTGCCCTTCACTGAAGTCCTGTTAAAATCAAACATTGGCAAAGCCAACAGTTTTGGCTTGTGTATAGTATTAGGTATTTGACAGGCACTGTTATTACATGCCCAGCCACGTGGCCCATTTTTAAGCTGCTGCTACCATTGATGGCCAGTTAATGCCACTACGGCAGTGTCTGGCAAATGCAATTCCCATGCTTTCACAAAACCCCAAACTGCTGGCATTGCCAATTCTTGTTGTCTGTTCGTTTGCTCAGTTGAAGTCATCAACTTTAAGTGGGAGTGGTTATGTTGATGATTCAGTGGCCGGAGGACGCAGAGTCAGTGGGTGTATGGCCCATTTGCTTTTCTCATTTCAGCAATCCATGATATTTATCCGAGTCCTTTTTCATTTTTTGCACTCTGAAACACCTTCACTGATTGAGCAGTCGCACATTTGGATGGCGATGCGTTTCCTCGCTCGAGCTCTTTGTTCTCACTTATGCACAATGCTAAAATCAGGTCAGAATAGGCTCGTTTTGTTCAAAACATATTTTGGGGCTGTGCTGTATAGCGCGAACATCTCGGGACTTTTAGGTTACATTTTGGAGGAGTGATAAAATATCAGAATCTTTGATAGTTCAACCAATATTTATTTTTTATATGTTTTACTTTGAGCCCATTCTTACTTTAAAAAAAAATGGGGGTTATATCACTGACAATTAGATCGTATCCGTCATAACGTGTACCGTAATCTAACAGGTGGCTTCTAAAATCAAAACAGAATACGAGTGTACGTGCTTTGGACAAGGCAAATTTGAAAGCGTTTCCTATTACCTAAAAGCAATATGAAGAGAAGAGGGCCATCTAGAGTCCAGTATAGCACATTTCTCAATCATATGATTTTTTTGGAGTATGCATTTAGCAATTGGCAGTGCACATTTCATTGCCTTTATGTATCTATTTGCCTCATGCACACCCATGTCTCTCTGAAATGCAAACACCTAATATCTAATCAGCTCATTCAAATGAAGATAACAGGCTTTCCGCATTTTCTTAATGTATCCGCCGATTGACCTGGGAGTGGATGTCGTCTGTTTTCACGCCCGATTCACCAGTTTCAGGAGAATGGAACGCATTGCAGTAAGAACGTCGTGTAGTCCATACTCTGTCTTCTCTTTTCTTGATGTTAGGAAAAGAGTAAGAAGAGGACCAAAAAAAACCTCCGTCATCATAAGACTGTGCTGACCTACACAGGTTTTTCTTCTGCGCATTTCTTAACAGGATGTGGTGAGCAGTGGGAGAAAGAAGAGCCTTTTAAACCAGATGTCTCACACACGAGGGAGACCAGGGGCTCAGTGCCTCATGCCGGTGCAGGTCACCTGGTCTGGCGGGCCTCACAGAAACAGTGCCTTCCGACTTGAGCAAAAGCAGGAAGCTGGGGAGGGAACAGGTGCTGCATGGAAGCCAGGGATGTGTCCTGGTATTATTCCACTGCTTCCCCAGCTGCACCACTCGCCTCCCGGCTTATTGTGTAGGAGAAGTTTAGAGGAGAAGTAAGGCATGGGGAAGTGAGCAGGGAAGTGGGGCACTAACTTGGGTAGTAGATATATCTTTGACAGTAGAGCGAATACCTGAGCAGTGCATGGTAATCTTTAACAAAGGGGTAGATTCAAGGGCAGGTAATGACGAACATTTACAAGAAGCCAAGTGCCTAGGCATGTTGTGACTATCCTTGGGAATGGGGCGAATGTCTGAGCAGTTGTCCTTCATGTCAACCCTTGACACTGGGGCATGTAGTGTGGCCCTAATGAACATTCTCCTTCAGGGAACCTGGGAATTTGTCATGGCAGAGAGCCAAAGGACAGGTTTCTGAGCATGACAAAGTTATCCTTGCCAATGAGGTATATATGTGGGCAGTAGAAGGCAGTCCATGGCAATGAAGCAGGTATGTGAGAGTTTCACGGTGAGCCTTGGCAATGGAGCTGGTAGCTAGGCAGTTGATGGCAAATCTAGGCGGCATAGCTGTGTAGCAGTTGGTAGCAAAGTATAGCAATGAGGTACGTTCTTGGGCATCTGGAGCCATCTTTGGCAATGGGGCTCGTTCCTGGATACTTGGGGCAAGTACCTGGGGATTACATAGCAACAGTTGGCAAGCAGGTATTTACCTGGGAAGTTGGACATCGGGCAAGTACCTTGAAGTCAATGACCTTCCTTGGCAATATGGAAAACACCCAGCTATTGATGACAGGGGTTGGCAATGGGGCAAGTGCCAATCTCGTGTCAATTCCTGGCTTTAGGTCAAGTTGTTGGGCAGCAGATGCAAATCCTGGGTTAGTTCCTGGGCATTTGATGGATATGCCGGTCAGTAAGGTAGTTACTGGACCAGTTGATCAGAATCATTGACAAGGAGGCAAGTTTCTGACCAGTGGATGGCAACTATTGGCAAGGAGCAGCACAATTAGTTAGGCAAGTGCGGCCCAGGGGAGTGCATGGACACTGCACGCTTCTTAGTGTCTGTCCTCTTTAAGGCCTCTTTGGCCATAGACCCGGGAAGTTGCCTGTGCTGGCAAAAGGGTTGGGTATCTAAAAGTGGTATATTTTGCCAATTCTTGTTAAGTATCTCGGATCGAGAGTCCTTGAATTCCCTGAAAACTATCTGTGCAAAGTATTTAAAAAGCCAAATGGACATTGTTAAGTTTAAAAAAAACAGAAGCAGTACATATATTGTTCTAGGGTGATATTGATGTTTACCAATTAAATGGCAAACACTTTAACTGAATTGCTTCATAAAGAGTTATTTCGTAGATGGACTCTGCTGTCAACTCGCCGTTCCATAATGCAGAAAGGGCCAACACCATTGCATCTTGTTGTGTCTTTATGCATACCCTTGTTCCCTATCCACCTCTGCACCCACTGCCCCATGGTACTTGTAGTCCTCTCCTCCCCAGACCCTAGTATTCCTCCACACCCTCCTACCCACCCCCCCTTGATACACCCCCTTTTTTGTCCCCTTCCTCCCACCTGAACTCCTCTGCCCTCCTAACCCCAGAATTGCACCGACCACTTCCACCGTGCTCACCACCCTCACTTCCCACCCCAAATGAACTCTCCTCCCCACCCCCATCATAAACTGGTCAGTCAGGCTAACATCATTAATCAGTTGGGAGTTAATCAGTAGACTCAATACCATTTCCCAGCTCTCCCCTGCAGCCTGTTCCAAACTGAGACCACTCTGCCATAAGCCATATCCACTGTACATCCCCACAACAAACCTTACTCAGTACTGACCATCTTCCACTACAAATCCAGCTTCCACAATGGCCATCCTTTCAAAATATTCCATACTACAGAACCTCAAGTCCAAAACCTTTATGCCAAGCCCCACTGATGACATTCCGTAACTTCCCACACTGCCATCATGGCTTCCCTGGAAACCGAGTGATTCAAATTGAGGTGATCCCGCAGCTCTGGAGAATGAGCAGTCACCGTGATAATGCAATATTTAAATTCACATTGAGGTCCCTCAATAGTCCTCACTTGCACAAGACATCCGATCATAAAGGCCAGGTTCAATGGCTTACATGTTGATGAATCCCAACCTCCTATGCTCAGACTACATCATCACCCAGGCTAACCAATCTTCCAAAAAGCTAGCCGTGACAGAGAATGGGAAAGCCAGACTCAACCAGCCAGACCGAACAACGCATCCCAACTCCTCAAACACTTAACTTGCAGGTGCTTCTTGACATCCTCGGATTTACCTTCCACCAAATTTATAGTGGCAGCTTATTTTAACTACTAGGAAGCCATTCTTAATGGTCCTGTGCCATAGTCATGGATATCTCCTTAATAAACACTTGATTAGCATCAGTGGGGTAACTTTGACATCGAGATGCAGGCCTTCCGGGCAATACATGCTGGAATGACCCTGCTTCCTGATGGCTGTCAGAGTGTCTCTGGGCACCACCTGCTCCCCCCGCTACCACAGAATACATTGCACTGAGAGTGTTCATCCCTTCCCTACCCCCACTGTCATACACAGGTCTTCCACACTGCCACTTGGCACTTTTTCTAGCATGGAACTAGGCAAAGGACTACCGCACAAGACCGCTGGATAGTTGTTGCTTGGTGACCATCTTTGGGTGGTCTTTTTTATTTTGACCACCACCCTTCCAATGTAGTTCTTGACCTGTTCCTGCTCCCTCCCAAATCTATGGTCAGCCTCACTGTCCCTCGATTGACTTCTACCATTGTCACTGGTGGGTTCCCAGTCCCCTCTGTTATGAATCTCTCCTCCCCATTCCAGCCAGTCCCAAAGATCTCTGTGTGAACTAAAGAAAAGAAGCTGAGTGTGAAGCAGAGTGTGGTTTGCTGTGGTGCTGTGAACTGCTTCTTGGGCCCTTGTCTTGCCTGCATTATTTTTTCTCTGGCCATTGACTTGGGTGGAGTCACTGGCCTTCGTCAATATAATCAAATCTTGGCATGGAGTGTGATGCAGAGTGTGGTCTGCTGTGGTGCTGTGAACTGCTTCTTGGACCTTTGTCTTGCCTGCAGTATTTTTCGTCTGGTCATTGACTCCGGGTGGAGTCACTGGCCTTCATCAATATAATCACATCTCTGCGTGGCGTGTGAAGCAGAGTGTGGTCTGCTGTGGTGCTGTGAACTGCTTCTTGGACCTTTGTCTTGCCTGCAGTATTTTTCGTCTGGCCATTGTACTCAGTTGGAGTCACTGGCCTTCATCAACATCTCCGGTGCGCAGCATGGAGTGTGAAGCAGAGTGTGGTCTGCTGTGGTCCACGGAAGACCTAGGGTCCAGTGGTCTCTATGCCTCTATTGTGGTGAAAGAAGAAAGAAAACACGACTGAGAGGAGTTTGTGGGAATTCTGAAGCAGTGAAGCACTGAGAATCATTGTATCGCATTGTACTCTGAAACACTGAAAATTGCTGCACCAACGGTGGGCGAACAGCGTGTTCGATTCGTCTCGTCTCGCTTCCATAGTCCTCATTGTTGTCATTACTCATCGGTCATCATCACTGGCAACAATGTATCCCAATATTTCGCGGTGGAAAGCTAAGGATTATGAACCAACAGCATTCTTTGAAAATCTGAAAATTGCTAATGACATAACACGTGCGCGATAATACGAAAAACCAAAGCGGTGTTAGAAAACCCCCATTGGAAATTATAAGGCAAAAATCTTTAATAAGGTAATCAGTCCGTAAAGAACAATATATATAATCTGAGAAGTGGGAGCCTTTGGGATGATATCACTGCGAAGACCCTGTGAAACCATCCCTACTGTGACAAGACCACACAGACCAAGAGGAATACGAACCCAGGACTACATACTCAACCCAAGTAGATGGAGTAATGAGGCTCAAGCCTCAGTATCCAAAAATCACTGCTGATGGATAAAAATCTATCAGCAAGAAGAAGAACAAGCGCCTTCGGGATGATGCCAGGGCCGTTGAAATGGAATACCTGGCCTGGTGAGAGGGAGAGGAGTGTGAAAATAAAGTTTTATACGCTGCAGATAATCAAGTGCAGGAAAGAAGAATTGAAGGGAATAAACGGCTAATTGTTGCCTCTAGCCCCTTACCAACTAAACACAAACCAAGACTTGCGTTTGATAATTGCCAGGAACACACACTGTCCACTACTTCAATGAAAAAAAAAATTACAGATTTCTTTTCAACTGGACCAAGTCCCAGTTTGAGGGATGAGGACAATTATGAACCAACTAATTCAGCCCATGGGATGAAGATGCATTTAAAAGGAGTTACAGATGAACAGGCTCCTCCAAATCATGATATTGTATTAAATAGCCCTGCTAACCGGCAAAATGATCAGCCCATGAGGGAGCTTCGCTTGAGAACAATCCTTCTAACATCAACGCAAATAGACTTGTAAGAATCTGTGGTTCAGCCGACTGATCTTAATTAAGTGAATGAGTCCAAAGAGCCTTATAATGGCTTCGAATTGACATTAAACCAATCATCAGAGCATTCAAAAGGTATAACTGAAACAACTCTTACTGCATTGAATTTTGTTTTAAACTCATTGGTGAATGTGTTCGAAGCATTGAAGCAGTTGGTTCATATTGCACTCTGGAATCCTCTTGGAACTTACAAAAGAGGTTGGATGTTGCGACTCATCACTCGTTGGCCTCAAATCTGTTATAAACACTGTAGTTACAGAGCATTTGGGCCACATAAAGGCACAATTAAGACAACATAAAACTGCTCTCTCTGACTTGCAGTGCGAGTCATTAACGGCAAATAAACACCTGGATAATATCGAGGGAAATCTGGCAACTCTGATAAAAGATCATTATGTGACTTAGAAATTGGTTGATGCGAGACTAGACGCACTGGAGGAAGAATTTGACAGAAACGTCTGCGATGACAGCCCCCTCTCACAATCCACTATGAATAAGCTTATACGACTAGGCCAGATAGCTTGTGATTTGGAAACGATGCTGGATAGTGGAGGAGGAAATATTATTACAAACCGCTGCCAAACGTTTGCCCAAATTGCCAGAAAAAAATAAAGGGAAAAAGAAGAAAAAAAAGTAAATGGAAGTAAACGAAAAGGGCACAAATGTCTATCTGCAATTAGAACCAAAAACAAAAAATCAAAAGATGCGCAAAGTGTAAAAAGGAACCAAGTTGAAATTTCTTCATGCATTAAATATGGCACAAATTGAGGGGAACAAAGAGTCTAGAAAGACAAAACTACATCGAAGGATGTGGAACAACAAACAGAATCACATTATTATATTTTTAAATGATACAGAACAGTCCAAGACAAGTAATATCTTACCAACGCAAGTTAAAAAGATATTACGGCATAACTTCGAGAAACACTACTGATGGAAACATAGATTGCCTGAAGATCTCTCAACAGCAGAGACAGAAGCCAGAATTGCAGACTTCGAATAGCTTAGAAAGGACAGTTGAGGGTAGAAGTAACCATGGTTTGAAATAGAATTATAGTCAACTGTTTGCTTTTCCAAGATTTTGATTAGAGCAACTTTTAAGTAGGGAAGGTGCACAAGGTTTTAAATAGAAGCTCCATACTGTGCATAGCAAAGGAAATTCCCATATTGTTTCTCTTCTCAACTTATGACGTAGATTCTATCCATTTCCCGCATGATGATTGTACAAATATTGTGGAAGTGGGTCTGAAATCACGCATGGGGGTAAATGCATTGCTGTCAGCAGAGGAAGAGTTCAGAAAATTTGAGTACCGGATAACCAATTATATCCTGGATAAAAAACAAGTGATTCACCCTGAAGAACTTAATAATGATAGGATCCCATGAGAAATATTGGAACCTCCTCGTGCTGCCGGAATTAAAAATCCAGTGATGATTAAAAAGGGGGAGACTGATGTGGTGCAGAACTGCTCTCTGCTTGATAGTAAGAGCAAAGTATGGTCTCTGTTACCCGATATACTAACTCAAGTTTTTCAGAAATTGGGTAAGACTAATGGAAAACTTTCAAAGATCTGAGAGTGGATCCGATTAGCTGGAATATGCTGGGTTTCAGAAGTTTTACAAATGAAGTCATCAGATACACAATTCTTTTTTGCATATGATCTAATACTACTTCAGGAAACCTGGTTGAATGTATTATTTTCCCATAGTGAAACAATTGGCAACTCACCACAATGGAAGCCGTCCTGTGGGAGGTTTAATAATAGCTACTTGTAACTCTGTTGTAATTAACCTAAAAAAAATTCCAACCAATTCCCAAGGAATCCTGGCAGTTAAAGTGAATTTTAAAATGGGCCTAGTAGTAAAAAGCATAATTATAGTGAATCTGTAACAGTGTATTGAGAAGCCAACCTCAACACAGGGATTTCCTTCCTTCCCCACTTAAGGTGTGATGCAACAAATTGTTTAACAGATTATTTTCTTTAGCCCTATCTCAGACACATGTCATACCCCTTGGATCGCTCCCACTGAGCTAACAATGAGCCAAGAACCAGGCCAAAGTATGAGAAATATATTGGTATTTATTTAAATAAAAGTAATAGAAACTAGCACGAAAATGTCAAACACCACTTTATCTGTGGCACAACACAATCAACTTCTCTCAGCATAAATAAATCACAAAAGTGCGTTGACAACAACACAATCACAATTCTTCACTTTAAGAAATAATTACACTGATCAATAATGAAAGCAATTATCATGTAGTGTTGTGCAATTTTGATTTTCCCGCGGGCTGAAAAGGTTAACAGTAGGATTTCAAGATTGGTACAAATACTTATGGCAATAATGATTTCAATCACACTTTTGGTTTAAAATAAACACAGGGTGACTTAGAGGTTTGTTTTTCAGACATCCCCCCTACTTTGGTCGGTGTTGGGGAAGTCAGACAGAAAAATTGGAATGATTTGGGAAATTTTGGATTTCAGACCCCCCCCTCGAGTGAAAGGCATGTGTTGGGGAAGCTGTACAAAAAGATTGGACTGATTTAAGAACAAAGACACCCCTTTTCCCTAAAGAAGTCGGGGTCAGCAGGACAAAAAGGATTACCCAATTAAATGATAGGCTATAGTTTTCAGCGCACACTGGGAAGTGAGCTTTGTTAATTTTGAATTTTAACAAAATTCACCCCGTAGTGTTTTGCCAAATGGGGAATTAATTAAATTAATATTTTTAGTTAAATAGGCTAAGGATCTACACAGTTCTGCCCCTCCCCCACCCACTATAAAGGGAAAGGATTAGAGGCAAGCAGACTCCCCACCTTTTAGTTTCCCAGGGCTCAGTTTTACCTATATAGAAAGCCTCTGTTTAAAGCCAGCTACATCTCAGGACACTATGGAAAGATAGGGCAGGGGTCTGGCCACTCCACTCTCAAAGATGGCCTCCCGCTCTTCAGAATAGGACCCAGTCAGCTTTGAGGCCTTCCTGGAAATAGGCAGCTCCACCCAGATGCACTCTCACCAATCTCCTCCTCTGGTGTTTCCTTACAGCTGTCAGATGGTAGTTTTCAGCAGCGCTCTCTGTCTCTCTCCGTCTCTCTGTCCCTGTGCGGGTCCCTCCTCTTAGTCCAAATAACAAGGGGGTCCTGGGAGTCTCTCTGCCCGACATTAGTCCTGGTTACGAGAGCCTTACCCAGAGTCTTTAGCTCACTATCTTTCACAGAGAAGAAATATCCAAAACATATCAGTCTTTGTCCTTCCCTGGGGCAGTCCAGAACCGAAATGCTAGGCAATTCTCCTCTGAGCAAAAGTACCAACAGCAACCCCAGACATGTGTTTCGCTCTGGTTGAACTTTATTAGTAGGGTGGAGCACCAATTTGACAATCTTGGGTAAGTACCCTGCAATAATTCCCACAGTTAGGATTGGACAGTTACCCTTCTCTCTCCTCCCAAACCCATCCTCCAAGCCAGGATTGGTTTAGGGGTGTGGAACAACATATGGCAATTCCCATTTGTAATCACCATTTGTTCTCCTTTTCAAATTTTTGGCAAAAAGCGAGTTATGTATCATAACTTCATAGTTTTACTAGCAACTGCCATAATATACATATTTTCTGATTCAGCTAATCATGGGGAATTATATGTAGCATGTAGCATGTCCATGGGGCACCTTTCTGCCGTTTCCATAAAAAGCATAACAGTTATGTATATGTAAATATGTAAGTTATTACCCATATCCCTAATTTTATTCTCCACCCGCTCAACAACTCTCACATTTGGAACACGTTCAGATCATCTAGAAACCTAGTTTAACTGGCTATTACAGTTCCCTGCAGGTGGAGGAATTTTATATCTCCAAAATCGCCTAGAAATTACCTACAAAATGATGCATACATGAAATCAATCAGCCTTATGGCTGCTAAGAAAAAATCCTAAATGATAATGGTCCTTTTAAATTAATTGTGAATCTTCATGTGGGAAAAATTGCCCTTCCCCTGCCTTCTGGCCATTTGTTTTCACTTTGTCAGCCTATACCAAGATTCTGTTTTTTAATCAGTCTCTTTGTTTTGGAAGCTTTCTCTTTGAAGTTGTTGCCCCCATTTTCACACATATTAGTCATGCTCCAGCAAAGGGGGACTTCTCCTGCAGTCAATGCCTTCAGAGCCTGCAGGTCTGGTGAACACTGAATTTAGACACCTTTAGCAGGACACTTTATTTCAGTTGGTAATTAGATGGGAGATATGACATCCAGACAGGCAGTGGGAGATTTCCTTGTGAAGTTTGCCCAGAGCTATCAAAAGGATTTGTCTATGGCTGACATTTTTCCATGAATACAAAGTGGCTTAACTGGAGTTTTGTATGTGAAACATAATATACATTGCTTTTTGTCAACCCGCACATCATGTCTTTTCTCTGACATTTTCTGTTAGCAGTAATATGTTTTCATATTTTTACTGCTTTTATTTGCACACACCCGTGCAAGCTGTTTTTTGTGTCATTGTTTAAAAATCCTATTTTCTATGTGAAAAGGGATGTTTGATTCCTCCTTCTTTTGTGAATTAAAATGCTGCTTTTCCTTTGGAGTTGACAGGTAGGCCCCTTTCCCGGTATCCAGTTAATATGTCGAAATTAAAATGTCGAATGACAAAAATGTCGAAAAAAAATACTGAAAAAAAAATCGAATTTATTATTTTTTTAAATTACATGTTTATTTTGGGTTTCGCGAGTAAAAAAAGGGTTTAATAAAAAAAGGGGGGTTTAGGAGGGAACCCCCCCATTTAAAAAAAAATAACAAAAAATAGACATTTTACTTTTTTTTCGGTATTATTTTTTCGACATTTTTGCATTCGAAATTATGAATTTTGAAATATTAACTATAAACCCCCTTTCCCACATGGTTCTTCAATTTTACTCGAAAAAAAACAAAGGCCAAGCCGTGTTTGTTTCAGTGTTTAAAATCCTGCTGTTCATGTGAAAGGGACTTCTGTTTGGGGCCTTTAAATGCACCCCACAAACCTCTAATACAACCCCACATTCTCTAATCTTGTAGTCTTTTTAGAGTGTTTGTCTGCATTATTATTGAATGTTACCTCACTGTACGGTCCAGAGGGACTAGTGATAGCAGATCATTTAAATTCATATTGCATACAACTTCACACTGAAGAAGGGAAAAACACTACAGCCTGCGTGAATGGTAAAACATTGTTGAATTTTTTAAAAAGATCGGGACCTGTACATTGTGAATGGCAGTGTTAAGGGGGATTTAGACCCTGCTGCAACTAAGGTCACGGAGTACAGCAACCATAACATACTTACAGCAGGACTTTCATTGTCGGTAATGAGTGTGGGGATCGGGCATTATGATGATTTAATGGTTAACCCTGATGGGAATAGAATTGCGAAATTCAAAAGTGGTGGTGCTAAGCTTAATGGAAACCTCATAAAACATTGGGGGCCTCATTACGACCCTGGCGGTAAGGGGTTTGCGCCAGCGTTAGCTGCGCCGACCCCTTACCGCCAATTACGAGGTCCCCTAGCGCCATGGTGCTTTTAACACCTGCTTTTAGCAGGTGTTAAAATCCATGGCGCTAAGGGACCATGGAGTTAATTACGCCACCGTAATTTACGGTGGCGTAATAAACGCCTTCCCCACTCCCATTATGCCCTATGGGGCAAAAATGGGAATGGGGAAGGGTAAATGGGGATTGGGGACTTACCGCCCCGCCAAGGTCGGAATGGGGCGGTAAGTCCGCCAACCACCATGGCGTAAACGTAGTTTACGCCATGGTGGTAAAGTCACGGCCCAGGCGGTAACTTACCGCCTGGGTCGTAATGAGGCCCTGGGTGTTCTATCTCAGGTGGAATTAGGCAGAGTATGGCATGCGTCAAACTTTATAGAGTTTCTATGGGGACAAGATCCCCCAGTGCATACTGGCTTTAAAGTGGGTACAAGACATAAGTATACCTTTGACCAAGAAACCTGGGAGTGTAAATGGGAACTAAGAAAGAACATTCGGGCCCTTCATTATAAATGTGACCTCAAGACAGAAAAAAAAATGATATAATGATTGTAAGAACTGGTCTAGATCTAATCAATATTTGTGTTCCCAAAGAGATGGAGAACTGATGTTGAGAACCTTCGTAAATAATGAACTCCCGAATCTTCTGGTCTCTTGTGAATCAAGAGCAGTGAAACCAATGCCAACTCAAAAGTAATACGGTAGCTGAGAGTGTTTGGAGAAACCATTTTTTGAATTTATATGACAAGACTTCTAGTGAAATCAAGGGGGGATATGACAATGTACTGTAGTTGTTACATTTAACAAGGGAGGACATAGTCTTACTGATAATAAAATACTCGTCCTTCAGAGAGGCTGGTCCCAATGGTCTAACCAACACCATTCTAAAATTTGATATTGCTAGCTGGTCTAGAATATCGTTGGCATTATTTAATAGTGCGATAAGTAATAGACAGTGCCCGCAATACTGGAAGACCGCTGTCATAATTCTGATCTATAAGAAGGGTGATCGGGCGGATCCTGTCAACTATGGCCTGATAGCCCTGCTAGACGCTGATAGCAAGGTTTTTGCGGGCACTGTTTTGAGAAATCTTGAATCATGGGCCAGTTCTAAAAGGTATTCTCCATAAACAGCAAATTGGCTTCAGAAAGGGCTTGTCAACTTCCCTAAACAGTTTAGTTTATTATTTGTATTGCGCTCCAGAACCGAGGGTATTCAGGCGCAAGGCATAAGGATATTCAAAGCTTGGTTACAACATGTAAAATACAATTATGTGCAAGTGCCGCTTGGTTACATGTTGGCAAAATGAAGTTACGATATATACAGGCGGGTACATTGATGGCATGCATAGTTTTACACAGTGGTTGGTGCATGCGGTGTAGAGAGAGGTGCCGCGCAAAGTCAGCAAGGTATATGCCTAGATGTCTGCAACTTTGAGCCAACTAGTGATGCTTTGACGGAACTTGTGATAGGATTGATTGATTCTTAGAGGGGAAGGTAGTGAGTTCCATAGGAGTGCTGCCTTGACCTGGAAGCTGCTGCCTCCTATTTTGACATGTTTGTATCTGGGGGAGGTAGTTGGTGTTGGCGAGTCTGGTGATTCTTGTGGTAGGCTTCAAAGTGAATCTGTCGGATAGGTAGCGGGGTGCTGCATTGTTCAAGCATTTGTGCGTGAGGGAGGCAGTTTTTAGTTTTATTTTGTCGTGAGTGGCGAGCAAGTTGTTGGCTCTTCTGGTGTTAGAGATAATTTCTCTCTTGGGGATTCCTAGGGCTGCTCTTAGCGCATTATTTTGTAGGAGTGGGATTTTTTTGATGGTTTGTTTATTGGCTCCTATGTATAGCGCGTTGCAGTAGTCCAGCCTGGATAAGATGAGGGCTCTGGCTAGGGTGATGCAACTGTCCTGAGACAGGAAGGCCTTGCCTGCTCTGATCAACTTGCATGTGTATGGTGT
Source organism: Ambystoma mexicanum (assembly GCF_040938575.1). Lineage (NCBI taxonomy): Eukaryota > Metazoa > Chordata > Amphibia > Caudata > Ambystomatidae > Ambystoma > Ambystoma mexicanum. The sequence goes on along the minus strand of NC_090941.1, from coordinate 153,959,486 downwards.
GGCCGAGGCCAAGGCATTGACCTGCTTGCTGAGGGAGAGAGTGGAGTCCAGATAGAAACCCAGTGTTTTGACGACCTTGGCGACAGTAATAATAATATTGTCTATGTTGAATGCTGAGTATTCGGGGCTGAGTTTTTTGAGGGTCGAGGGAGTGCCCAGGATGATGATCTCTGTTTTGTCATCATTCAGGCATAGACCGTGGGTGGCCATCCATGCCTGGATGATGAGATATATCCTGTTCACCAATGCCAAATCCTTGTCGTAATCACCGGTAAGCGGTAGGAGAATCTGAGTGTCATCTGCATAGTTAGTGTAGGTGACACCCAGAAGGTCCAGATTGTCGAACAGGGGCCTGGTAAAGATATTGTAGAGGGTGGGTGAGACGCAAGATCCCTGGGGCACTCCGCAAGTTATGGGGATGGGGTTGGCTGCTGCCATAGGAGAGAAGACTCTCATAGTCCTGTTGGTTAGGAATGATTGTATCCATGCAGTGGCTTCTTCGGAGAAATGAGCTGCTGAATCCAGATGGCTGCATAGGACCCTGTGGTCGACCAGGTCGAAGGCAGCTGATAAATCTAGGAGCAGAATGAGGGCTGATTTTCCTTCATCCCGGAGTTCATCTATCTGTGACTTGAGGTCTATGAGAGCTGTTTCTGTCCCATGTTGGGGCCGGAAGCCTGATTGCCTAGTTCCTAGTAGAGAGTTGGTTTCCAAGTATTTTTGTATCTGGGAGTATGCCATTTTATCTAGGATCTTTAGGAGAAACGGCACTGTAGTAATCGGGCGGTAATTAGTGGGTATTAGTGGGTCTAGGGACTGCTTTTTCAGTAGAGGAAGCACCCATGATTCTTTGAGGTTGGATGGGATGGTATTGGTGGAGAAGGATGAGTTAATAAGTTTTGTGATAAAGGGGGCCAGATCTCTGGCTGCATCCTTTAGAAGTTGAGCGGGGCATAGGTCTCCTTGACAGTTGGTGGGTTTGAGAGATAGTATGGTATTTTCTGTTTCTTTTATGGTGACTTTGGAAAACTTGAATCTGGGGTGATTGGTAGAGTTACTTAGTTGTTCTAGGTTGACGCTAATGGGTTTTTTGCCGGCGAGTGTGGCTTTTTTTTTGGCTATTTTTATTTGAAGGGTAGTGACTTATTATAAACATCATGTGTGGAAAGACTTTGTCCAAGGGTGGTCCTGTGCTCTATGGGCCCTGGGTAAATCTATCACAGGCCTTTGACACAATTAATAGAGAGCATTTATGGCTGAAATTAAAGCAATGGGGACTGCCCACAAGCCTCTTAGCAATAATACTCCAGGTTGCACTGAGAAGTACCAGCCAGATGGCAATTGCTATAGTCAAGTTTGGAATCGAACAAATCAACAGCAAGGACTGCAGTGTTAGAGGTGGATAAGAAAGGTTTAATTGCCTAATGAAGCATGCTGTATAGACACTAGAGGCCTTCAGCTGGCTGACATGTTTGTTCATATTGAGATTGGCATCTAGATATACACCAAGGGTCTTAACACAGGGACTGATCTGAATATTAACTCTGGCGATGTTAAAGGCAGAGTATCTAGGATCCAGTTTAGCAAGACATTGGGGAGTACCAACAAGCATAATCTCAGTTTTATTGCCACAGAAGTCAAGGGAGTTCCTAATCATCCAATCCTCAATGGCAGCATAAATAGAGGTCATTTTAATGAGATCCAACTCATAATTGCCAGTCAGTTTGACCTGAGTATCATCAGCTTAGTTGGTATATCTCACGGTGATGCTGTCAAGAAGGTCAAAAAAAGGTTGAATATATAAGTTAAAAGAGTGGGAGAAAGGCATGCTGCCTGCGGGACACCACATCTCTGCAATTCAATAGGAGATTTATAGCCCCCAGAAGCAACACAGGCCGATCTGGGAGCTAGAAATGAGGAGAGCCAACACACGGCATTATTGAAGCACTTTGTGATAGTTGCTAGTCTCTCCAGCAGTAGTAAGTGATCGACGAGGTCGAAGGTCGCAGAGAGATCTAGGAGCATCAAGAGCGCAGCCTATACTGAGTCAAAAATGTGACATAAATTGGCCTTTAAGTCAACCAAGACTGTCTTAGTGCCATGTAGAGCACGAAAACCGGACTGTAGTGAGTCCAGTGGATGGTTATTTTCAATGTGTTGCTGTAATTGAGGGTATTCCACTTTGTCCAACATTTCCAGCAGGAAGGTGACATTAGTAATGGCCCAATAATTATCCACAGAGGCAGGATCAAGAGTAACCTTTTTCAAGACAGGGGAGATACAAACATTTTTGAGAGAATCAGGAACAATGGAGTTAATGAAAGAAGACTTAACCAGTCTGGTAACAAGAGGGGCTAGGCAGCTGAAAACTTCCTTGATCTTTGCAGGGGGACAGATGTTGTCAGGGCAGGGGGGTGGCTTGAGGTGTTGAACAATATTGGACAGCTCAGCTTCTGATATCTCTTTAAAGCTGAAAGTAGGAATTGAGGTGTCCAATAAGCAAGGAGCATATACCTCATTAGTAAAAATGCTATGAGGGTTGGGATAGTTTGGCTTGTAATGAAGCAATTTTATTGTGACGAAGATGTAGTTTGGCATTAAAGCCCAATATAATGTCTATACACCACTGATAACTTTTAGTGATGGCAGAGTAGGAGTTGGTAAGTCTTTTAGAATGGCAAAAAGTTATTTTGGAGATGACTTGGCATTACTGATACGATCGCCATAGAAGTCATGTTTGGCAGCCAAGATGGCAATTTTATAGTCAGTGACCGCTTTGAGATATGGGGCACGATTGGCCTCAGTAGAGTTCTTCCGCCAAGCCTGCTCCTTTTTCCTTTTTTGTTTTCTTAGGCCAAGGATTTTATCACAGAACCATGATATGCCCAGCGTTTCAGTCTTGACAGTTTTAATAGAGGAGGGTGCAAAAGTATCAGTAACAGAAGAGACAATGGGGCTCATTAAGGGTCCGGCGGTAACCGTGCCAGTGCTACCGGCAGTCTGCTGCCAGACCCGTAAATATTTACCGGCTCCTGACTTCCCGGGTCCACCGGCAGATTACATCCCCGGCGGCCCGGAAAGTCAGGTGCCAGTAAAATGTAAGTCCCCAATCCCATAGAGTCCCATAGGACTCAATGGGAGAGGGGACACGGAAGCACAGGCACCATTGCTAACGCTGCCAGTGCTTCAGTGACTGGTCTGCCTAACGTGGCCACTGTAACAGGCAGGGTCAGACCTGTCGGGCATGGCGGCTCCGGCAGGCAGACCTGTGATATGCCGGTCCAGAAATAATGGCGCAGGTGCAGTAAGCATACCAGCACCCTTGTTTCTGGACCGGCAGGGTCATAATGAGGCCCAATATCTTTGTATTGATCTACTAAAGTAGTAGTACGGCATGAAGATAGCAAGTTTTCCAACATGAGTTGGGCAAGTTCACTGAAGGCAGTGAGGGTAATCTTGTGAATATTCCTGACAGTGTGTTCAACACAAGGGTTGGAGTTCAGCCTAGTGACCTTAGTCGGAAGGTCCAGTAGGAAGGAAACAAGGCAATGATCAGACCAAGGGCAAGTCATAACTTGCAGGTGGCTCAAGTATAGGCAATGGGACAATACCCAATCCAAGGTATGTCCATCTTTATGAGTGGGGATCTTTATTTTTTGGTGTAGGTCATAGGCCTTGAGGGAGAGCATTAGATTGGTAGCTTCAGAGTCCGGGGTGTTATATACCCAGTAATTAAAGTCACCAAGGATGACTACATAGGAGTAGTGTTTAATAAAGTCACCAAGAAGCATAAGAAGCTGTTCTTCAAACAGGGGCATATTTACAGGTGGACGATATATGGTAATAAGGCAAATGGTGGTGTTGGAATCAATAGCAATTTTGATAAAAGTATTGGCAATCATCAATAAAGGAGGCGTTACAAATTTGTGATGTCAGCAAGTCTCTAATAATAACTGCGGTGCCGCCACCCCGGCAGGATTGTCGATCAGTCCGGAAGATTTGATATCCATTAGGAAGGGCAGAGGCGTCAGCATGATTGGTTACATCATAGAGCCAGGTTTCGATGAGGCATACGATATCACATTTTTTAATGAGTAATAAATCAGAGATCTCCTCAGTGTGTTTCACTAGAGAACGAGTATTTAAGAGCCCCACTTTAAAGCGGAAAAAGCAAGAGGGTTCAGATCCGCACGATTAGTACAGTCGGAGTTAGGCGCGAAAACATGAGCAGATCTGGGAGAAGACATATGCTGCGAGGTCACAGAGTAAGCAAGATTAATATCAGCATAAAGTGTGATTAACAAGGTATGTGCTGGGATGGGTGTATTGCATGTTAGCTGGCTCCTACCTAGGAGTCTCTCATCCAAGCAGGACCAGCAGGAGCACGCATGGGAGCTGCAGGAACGGGAAACGGAAGTGGAAAGACGGAACAGCACGGACCAGCACAGACTGGCCTAACCCACACGCCAGCGCTCACTTGCCTGGTTGTAGGATTAGAGGAGCCACAAACTACAAGATCGATGGGATTTGTAGTTCTAGGCAACAACGATCAACATGACTTGTGTATGCAGAGCGAGATTTCTCAAGGGAACAAACTATACATACAATGGATAAAATGGGTAATTTATTTTTTTTTTTTTTTAAATCTAATTTAGCAGCAATCAATAATTAAGAGCGTGATGACAAAGGAACAGAGCTAGCAGTACAGGGAGAAGGACAGGCTTTAATACTGGCACAGACTGGCCTAACTCATGCGCCTAATTGCGGAATTAGAGGAGCGAGGAACTACAAAATTGATCGGATTTATAGTTCTAGGCAACAATGATCAACACGACTTGTATATGCAGACCGAGATTTCTCAAGGAACAAACTATACATACAAGGGATAAAATGAGAAAAGTCAAAATAATTGGTTAGGTTCTTCTATCATGGACTTGTCAATTTCTTCCATGATGCCTCTTATATACTTGTCGGTAGGGCACTTGTTTTCACGCCAGTATGTATTAATTAGGAGTATTTTAGGATTTGTACAAACAGGTTCAGCATATGATGCTCCAATACTTGTAGATCATTGTTTATTTTTACCATAGGTAGTAAACCAGCATACGGCCTCCCCTTTACGTCTTTCCTTGCTGGGTTTATATGAACATCGTAATCTTCACAAATCGGTTTCTCCCTTACCAATGTCTCTTGCAGGCAGATGATTTCATATTGCCCTAAGAAATGATCTTCCCCTGTTTATAAGTGCTTGAAGCCTCGGGTGTTCCACGAGGCAATTTGCACATTTTTTGCAAAGTCATCCTTTTCGATCTATTGTTTCTTCTTCATAGTTAAAATTTCGGCCATTCATGACCAGTCAACTTCATTTTGAAAGCTTTGCTGCGTGGCTCTTATTATCAATAGTAAAGCTGAGCTTTTTCCCTTCTGCCCTTCATGGTAGGACAGCTTTTGGAGGTTCCGGAGCTTTCGTCTGGGGCTTTGGTTTTTCCCCTTTGTTTTTCCCAGAAGTTCATGTCTTTTCTCCCTTTACATGTATTTTGTCGATTGCACCATGGAATTTATCCTTGCCAACCCTTTGCTTAATGTCCAGATTTCTACTGGGTTGATCTCTTTTAGATGGCTTTCATTGGCCACTATCCTTTACATGAGATGAGGTTTTTACGGGGTTCCTGTCATAGCCTGTAACTGCAGTCAATTTGTACCCCAGTAAGATGATTATAGCCTTCATCTCTAACAGCGAATCCATAATCAGTCCAGACCTTAAATGCAATATCACCAAGTCTAATCTCTTTTCATTGGCGAATTCCACAATTACGATATCGTCTGATGAAATAAAATGCAAAGCAGGAATCTGCCACAAGAGTGTCATGACCTTTTCACGATTGAGAAGCACCTTCTTTGAGTCCTTTGAGATTTTCTCTAGCATCACTGTACATTCATTCTTGTCACGTTTAGCCTCATCCAAACAAACCATTACTTTTCTTGGCAGGGTATGATCAGGCCAACCTAGCCTCTTTTGATCTTGCTTGGACTTCTTCTCTTTTGTATTCAATTTTGATCTTGTTTCTAACCCCTCTTCAACTTGCTTGGACTTCTTCTCATTTGTATTCAATTTTGATCTCAATGTGTTACCACATCCTTTCCTTTTTTCTTCTAATGTTCTAAAGTCCACGTTCTTTCTTCTATCCTCTTTACCAGAATGGCTTTCCTCTGTCTCCTTCAGGATCTTTTTCTCTTCGTTCTTAGGCCTCTTACTACTACAAGGCTCAGTGGGATCGCTGTTTACTTTCTCTGGCAGATCGCCTGCCTGATTATACATTTCCTGCCAGTCCGAGAGACTAAAACTCTCCCAAGCTTCTTCCTCATAATTTTTTTCCAAGACTTCAATGAGGTTGCTCAAGCATGACTCAAAGACAAGGAGTCATCCACTACTGAGCTGATATTCAACATGCAGAGAGCGTTGGGGGCAAACATCTTTTGTGGGTTTCTATCTAATACCAGTTCTCTTCTAGGCTTTTTTGCAATCTGTGGTTCATCCAGTCTTTGAGGTGTCCTTATATTCCTTAGGAAGGACCTAGATCCATTTTGCTTTCGATTTCTGTCTTGATTTTTAGGTTTTTGCCCTTCATAGATTCATCCTGGGCCAAGTGGTTTCCGTTAGGTTTCACAGCTGAATTAGATGCCAGAAAAATAAAAAAAACTTGATTTAGCTAGGTGTCTGGTGTTTTCTGTGGGTTTTCTGCAGTTTGAGCCTTGTCCTTTGACTTTCCTGCGCCTTCAGCCCCATCTTGCGTGTTGGCCTTGCTTTTTCGCAATTGAAGTGGGCCACCTGTTGATATACTTTTTTTCCTACTTTGATTATCAACCGCAAGGATGTCCTTATTTGCATGTATGCTGCTATCAACTGTTATTGGTTCCGCACTTTGATCTTTGATGGAGCGCTCTTTTTCGGATTTATAACGGCTCCTCATCCGCTTGCACTCTTCTATTACCGCCTCCATGAGAAGCAATTTATCATTAGACTCACGTCTACCAGGTCACTTAGGCGATTTTGCCACACGCACGTTTGCTCCGCTTCTTTATCTAATCTCCGTTCTTCTGTTTTCATGACGCAGACGAGATCACACAACTGCTCCTTGGATTTCAGGTTAACCATCAGTAACTTATGTAAAGACTCATTTATATTTTCATATAATTTCAGGAACGGGGGAACCAATAGTGTTAAGGCTGCCATGACTGTATTTTGGATGTGAGCTGAAACCTCCACCCTGTCCTTTCTCAGTATTTCCTCCATTTTCAATAGAGTGGTCTTTTCAGTCAGTGTTTCACTTAAGGGGCCAGCAGCTTGTTGTTCCACTAAGTTTGCACTTAATGCAGTATGACCACAGCTGAAATTGGCTTTAGCACCCCCTAGGTCCGGCACAAAGCTGTGATCCTTATCAAGGGCTGCAATTTTGTCCTTGATAAAGGATACACTTTGCAGTTTCTCTCAGACAATTCTGCGTGTAAGTTCCGAAATGTCTTTCATGAGTTTTTCTGCCAGCATTGAATTGCTTAGGTCTTTTTTGGTCGGCTCACACAACATGTCTGGGGGCATGATTACAGCTTTATTCGAGGGTTGATCGTTTTCCTCGATGACTCCCCTTCTGTCCACTCCCCCATCTTTCATATCACTACTTGCTACCGCTTCCCATCGGGTAAGGTCTTCATCCATTAGGCCTCCCCCATTAAGATTGTTAACTTTCACCTGCAACACCGACTCGTGGCCATGAGTGGGATTTCATCAAAAACGTCCCAGCCGTCTATGTCCTCCCAGGTTGAGGTCACATGGTTACTATGTAACTTCTTGTGATCATCATTAACCTGCTTAGCAGGAGTTGGAGTTTGATGCAGTTTTTCCTGTGCATTACATTGCTGTCGGTCTAATCCGCTCTTCCAAGACCATTCGGCAGCTTTATCTGCATTATTCTCTTTAGATGCCGCCCTCACAATAGACAGGTTTGGGGGCTGTGTCTCAGGAGCTACAGTACCACGCCCCTCTATTATATGCTTCTCAGTCGACAACAACGCTGCGTTTTCTAAGAACGAGGGGTAGGCGGAGGGGGAGGGGGACGCATCTGCACTACCCTCTCCTCTCTCCTCAGGTGCCATAGACCGAATCGCAGACTCTCAGGTGGAATCCTCCCGTGCCCGAGCGAAAAGGGGCCAGGAGGAGCTGCCCTTTCTGGGTCCCACTGCATCAGTCACCGCCACCACACCAGTTCAACTACTTTCAACTGTGCACCAGACTCCCATGCCGGTAAGTTTAAATGTGCCATTGAATCTAAATGAGATGCCCCAGATTCCGACGCCCATTGTGCATTCACTCCTGATGACGGGCTCGGGGAGAGGGGAGCTGTTGTTAAATTGATAACTCCTGACGGAGGAGTTTGCAAGTCCTCCACAACGAAATCTACCCCTACCTCATTGGCTTGGTTGTTACCGTCCTTCGGCGGATGAATCAGAAGACTCACGGTTGTAGGCATGGGAGCTCCTGCCCCTCCCGTCCCCACACCACTGGATACTGCTTACAATCTACCATTTTCAGTGGGAGGGTGAGACCAATATTTTACTTTGTTTTCTTTCTTTATCCAACCCTGTGTTCGTGTTTGGTGAGGTTTGGTCTGCAGCCACGCCCATTAGTTTGCGTGCACAATATGGAAGGCACAGTTGTTTTAGTGGCTTTCGCGGTATGTGATGGCTTTCTGGGTAGACTCCAAGCTTGCAGTAGGTAGCAGGCACCGACCTGCAGGCAGGCTTAAAGGGACAGCAACAGGCAGCACAATGTCCAGGTACCGGGTAACACCACTTGCCACCACTTTCGCGGTATGTGATGGCTTTATGGGTAGTCTCCCAGCTTGCAGCAGGTAGCAGGCACTGCCTCCAGGCAGGCTTAAAGGGATAGCAACAGGCAGCACAATGTCCAGGTACTGGGTAACACCACTTGCCACCACTTTCACAGCCGCTTCGCAGTATGTGATGGCTTTATGGGTAGTCTCCCAGCTTGCAGCAGGTAGCAGGCACCGCCTCCAGGCAGGCTTAAAGGGACAGCAACAGGCAGCACAATGTCCATGTACCGGGTAACACCACTTTCCGCTGCTTTCATGGTATGTGATGGCTTTATGGGTAGTCTTCCAGCTTGCAGCAGGTAGCAGGCACCACCTCCAGGCAGGCTTAAAGGGACATGAACAGGCAGCACAATATCCAGGTACCGGGTAACAGCACTTGCCACCACTTTCGTGTCCGCTTTCGCGGTATGTGATGGCTTTATGGGTAGTCTCCAAGCTTACAGCAGGTAGCAGGCACTGCCTCCAGGCCGGCTTAAAGGGACAGCAACAGGCAGCACAATGTCCAGGTACCGGGTAACACCACATGCCACCACATTCAATAATTAAGAACACGGTGACAAAGTAACAGAGCTAGCAGTACACGGAGAAGGACAGGCTTAAATACCGGCACAGACCGGCCTAAGACATGAGCTGGCACTCACACGCCTGGTTGCGGAATCAGAGGAGCAAGGAACTACAAAATTGATGGGATTTGTAGTGCTAGGCAACAACGATCAACACGACTTGTATATACAGAGCGAGATTACTCAAAGGAGCAAACTATACATACAATGGATAAAATGGGTAAAAGTCAAGAGGTAAAACTAATTAGTAAGAACTGATGATAAAAGAGGCAGAAATCAAAATCTAATTTAGCAACAATCAATAATTAATAACGTGGTGACAAATTAACAGAAAGGGGATCCTTCTAAGTTGTGTGGGGAAGACTTAACACAGAATTTAAAACATATTATTGAATGTCACTCAGTTCAGGTTCAGAGAGTTATGCACTTCAGGCGTTTTGTTGATAAAGAAGAGTAGCTAAACACTGAGGACTTCTGGGAGAGATTATCCTTGTGCCATGAAAACTTCCTTTCGGTTGGTGTTTTGAAAATGCTGAATGATTTAGGTTTTATTAATTTGTAAATTGTTTGAATTAAGAAAAGAAGTGCTATGTAAATGTTTAAAAATGTGTAGTGCGGATTGTCTGTCGGATTGATTTTTGTAAGTATTATTTGTTTTATTTGTTTTAGCTATGTGTTATGTTATATGTAAAAAGTCAAATTAATTTACTAAATCACAACTATACAATATTTTTTTGTTAGAAACAAGCTTCCATCTTGTAGTATTTTCAGCTTTGTTGGGAAGAGCAGCATGCGTTTTATATTTTGTCTCTATAATGATGTCTCTTAATTGAGACAAAGGACTGTCTATGTTTTTGGACCTCTGTTGTAGTCTGGATAGAGGTATACCTTGGAGCTGTCCATTATTAATGGTCCAGGTTGCCTGGCTTTCTGGAGAAGGGCAACAATGCCTCTAAAATTTAACTGTCTTGCCACTGTCACCATGTGAGGGAGGTCACCAGCCTGCAGGGGACTCGTAAGTACCTTGTGTGCTGTTAACACAGTAAAAAAGACATTTCAATTCCAGTGGATAAGCAAGCCATTTATCTTTACAAGAATAACGCCATGTACTCTCCTTCTACCCTTTCAGGCAGTCCAACCATGTCAATATTTTGTCAGGATAGGATCAGCTCCCCACATACTCTGCCCTATCCTCTAACCGCCTTGCCAGGGTATGAACTGCTTTCATCAATTTTTCCAGGGAGCTTATCGTGTCTTCCAATGTTGAAATTCAATCTTCTAATGCTGATGTTCGATCTGCAATCTTCCTCAGGACTGCACTGCACAGAGAGACGTTGGTCCCTACCTCTCCTATTTTTCCCTCTCTGGAAATGGACTCATGCTCTTGATCTCCCTCATCACTTTGGCCAGTGTCGATTCCTCAGCCAGATCCTTTTCCAGTACAAGCAAACCCATGTCTTTGAAGTGAGGGTTTTCCTCGGTCACCATTCGGGTCTTGGGTGACCTGTTTTGTTGTCCATCCTGTCCACTTGTGCATCTTTTTTACTTTTATTCCACGTCATGTCTCTGATCAGGGCTTTCTGTTCCCTCTCACAGGCTTGTTGTAGGAGGGAGCACTGATCATCCGCTCCTCTCAACCCGGGCCACCAGGCTGCTGAAGTTTTGCACTTCCTTCATTAGGAGCCTGATGTGATGCCCTCCCAGCTGGAGAGGGGGTGATGTTATTTGGTGGCTAAATGTATACACTTTGATTTCTGTGTTGTATTTCAGTTAGGATACCCCTCAAAATTCCTTTTAGATCACCTGCCTAGGTCAGTCTCAGGGGCATGGGATGGAAGAGAGCGAAGTGAGGAGATACACATATGTAGAGCAGACTGCATTTCTCTCCCCTTTAGAGCAGACTGCATTTCTCTCCCCACCACCCACCCATACCGCTCTCACTTGTTTATCACTGGGAATTGGTGCTGCAGCTCCCTCCACTTCTCGCGTGCAAGGTTCTATCCTGGAAGTCTGCCACCATCTGTCTTTGTCCGCTGACCGTCCCTGACTCACCTCCACCAACAGCCTTGGTGAGAGCTGCTGCTTGATCTGTTTCTTCCCCTTGAGTGGGCCGCCCAGGCCTTCATGCTTTCCCACGCCTTGTTAAGGAGCCCTAGTCATTTCAGCAGGCTCAGTCCCATGGTCACCTTCCATCTCACCAGCATCCTTCTCACCAGTGTGACCTCACTCCATCAGATCATGGGCACTCTCTGCTGCTTCCAGCGTGATCCCATGTCTACTGCCACCTAACTTCATTAATGTTCACACCAGGCAGCCATGAGGTCACCCTCCTCTGGTTCTTGTCTCCTTTCCTGGCCCCTTCTTCCAGGGTTTGTTCCCTGTCAACGGCGTAAGTTAAACCTGGCTAGGGCCTGAACCAACTTGTCTACTTCCTCACGGGACTTGCGCCAGATTAGGTGTAGGCTGCAGACATCTTGGGATGCTTGAACTGCCATTAGTCCGAGGCCGGTAGTGTCATGCTCACCTGATTCCCACGGAGGCGCAGGTCTGGCTTCGAGTGCTGATGCTTCTTCAATGGTGAAGCGCAGGACTCTGATGATGGACAGGAAGGGCCCCTCTACTCTGGCTTTTCTGGCTCGCAGGAATATTCCCCTGTGCGTGAAAAGGGAGTATTACCTACTGACGGAATAATGCTCAAGCCTCCCACTCCCTTCCAACCCTCCTCGATACCCTTCCACGATTCCCCGTGAACTCTCACCTTAGGGTCTGGAAGGATGAGTTCTCCATCCTGCTTCTGATGCAGGGGCGCGTTGAAACCCAGTTACTTCACTGGATTGAGGTTTGATGGGAGTTCAAAATAAGCTTGACTATTCAGGTGAGGCGCTGTAAGAGTTCTGTTGCAAGTTCAAAAGTTCAAGCTTAATAATAATGTTCATTGTCTTATTGCAGCAAGCGCTAATGCTTATGTCTTTTCCCCTTAGGGGCTGGGGTTCAGAATGCCGGAGATATGGCGCCGACCCGAAGTGTAAGTTCTGGATGAGCGTTCAGGTAATGTCTTTGCATTCGCTCATTCAATGTCTTTGACTTTTTTCCCAATTGGGGCCGGGGTCCGGAATGCCAGGAAGCGGCAGGACCCGAAATGAAATGGGAATGACCCAACAGGTAAGTCTTAGAAGGAAACTGAGCTTTTCCTATTTCCCTTCCTTCTCTCACCTTGTTTTCTTGTCTTTTCTCTCTAGGCTCTGGGAAGTGGGTGGGGATCCGGATGATCGCTGCTGAAGATGGAGGCGCCCAGGAAAGGTGACTGAAATGCAGCGCTGCAGCGATCGAAGCGAAATGCTTTTAAAATGATGTCTTCCCTTTCAGGATCGTCGGTGTGATGTCCCCGTGATGCAGCTTTAGCAGGTAAGGTCTTCTTTCTCTCCAATTCTCTCTTATCTCCCTTTGCAGGCAACCCAGGATGCTGACAGGCGTGGCTGAAGTCCAGATGCAGGAGCTGACACAGTGAGCGTCCAGCTGCGAGGAGCAGAACAACGCGAAGCGTGAGTTGCTGATCGGGCGTGGTTTAAATAGCTTTGGAAGAAGTTCCAGGCAATTTTACCTTCCACCGATCAGGTATGTATCCTTCCCCGACCACACCCAGGTGGAAAGTAGTCCCACAGGTAAAGTAGTTCCATTCAGGCCTCAAGAGGGCCTGGATGTAGCAGCATGGTTTGCATCAGGTAAGTGCACATTAAAACACTTGAACACATGTCTAGCTTTATGAGCCTGGCGCCTAAGGCGCCAGGACAGGGTTCCAACATGAGCCTGGCGCCTAAGGCGCCAGGACTGTGTCCAAAGGGCCCCAGCTTGGGCCCGCTGGCACTGTCATGATCTCTGCTTCCAAAAGATCAGGACTTGCCCGACTCCCTTGGAAGCAGACCCATAACCCCGGTTCCGAGTGCCAGCCAGTCCCAATTGGGACCTTTTGGACCCTATCCTGGCGCCAGTGGCACCAGGCTCATAAAGATGCCCAGTCCCAGCGCTGGAAGCGCTGGGCTCATAATGCTTGGGTGGACTTACCTGCAGCAGACCATGCTGCTTACTTACCTGCCAGTTGAACCCCTGATCCTCTTCTGTTTGGGATTACTTTTCCTGTTGGGTGGGGCAGGAGCCACTCCCTAGGTTCAGAATACTGGAACTCTTCTGGAAAGCAGGAACTCTTTTTTTACCTAGGCGTAGCTGTGGAAGGAGACAGCTAAGCACTACAGGAGGCTATTTAAACCACACCCGATGGATGAATCTTGCTTTGTGTTATTCTGCATTCTCTGCAGCAGAACGCTCATCGTGTCTTCTGCTTCTGATCCTGGGCCTAAGGGAACAAAGGCTTACCATCCTGGAATCCAGTCTTCAGCAGCACCTGTAAAGACAAAGAAAGAACAGGTTAGCACTACGGTCTTCAGTGGCAGCGAATCTCTTACCTGGTCCATCGGCTGTCACCAACGCCTCGCGCTGCATTCCGGCATCTGAAAGACAAAGGCTTACCTACTCTTCGCATGCTCTGGAGGTTTTCGCACTGCATTCCGGCATCTGAAAGACAAAAGCTTACGAGCTCTTCGCACGCTCCGGAGGCCTTCGGCGCTGCATCCCGCATCTGAAAGACAAAAGAAGGTGCGTTTAAAGACATTGGGCAACTTTATTACTCACGTGCCATTACTCCTTCCCACGCCGAATCCAGTGGGTATTCCAGCACCCTTCAGCTTCTCTAAAGCTCCGAACTTGTACCTGCAAGATAAAAGGGACAGTTAGTGCGCATCGTGAAGCAGGCTACAAGCGCTTACTTACGTGCTTCCAGGCGCTTCTATTCCTCACGCGGGTTCGATCCTCAACTCTCATCAGCCTGCCATCCGCCATCGCCGGAACCCTGCAAAACAAGAGATATCATTACAAAAGACTTTTAAGACATTTGAAGTGCCCAGAACTTACTGTTCGTGCAGTTAACGACGGACAGCAGTCCTCTGAGGTCAAGAGGCCTGCACCCTTATCCAGTGAAGAAACTGGTTACGGCACCCTGCCCCGAGGCAGATGGAGAGCTCGGCGTTCACTTACCTAAGGTGAGGGCGTTAACCTTTGGGGTTCTACAGGAGAAGAGAAAGGGAAGAGGAGAGAGGCACCCAATAACCCCAGTTCATTAATCCCATATTTTCTATCTGCAGACATCTTACTCTTCGAGTCAGACATACAGTGCACAGAGGTCCAGCCCAAAGAGCCAACCGTGTGTTACACATCACCTTTGAAGATACGGCATTCACCCAGTTAAGACCGGCGCCTCTGCGGGAATCAGGTGAGCGTTACAGGCACTTCCCTGGGGGGAATGATGCCTGCCTCTGGGGTTGCTGGGTCGGACCTGGCTCCTTGGAGATAGGCATCATGACAGAACCCCCCCTCAAGGCCCCTTCCAAGGTTGTTCCCTCCTGGGGTTTTGGCTTGTTCGGAAATCTCCGGTGGAACCTTTGTATTAATCGAGGTGCGTGAACATGGTTACTAGGCTCCCACGATCTCTCCTGAGGTCCATATCCCTTCCAGTCAACAAGATAGAAGAGTTTTGACTTTAACACCTTGGAGTCTAAAATGCCTTTAACTTTAAATTCTAATTCCCCTTCAATTTGAACTGGGTCTGGAGGCTTGGACAGTTGGGTCCCTGGTTGTACTGGCTTCAAAAGTGATGCATGAAAAACTGGATGAATACGCATGTTAGACGGTAAATCCAGTTTAAAGGCCACGGAATTGATTATAGCCTTGATGGGATAAGGTCCTATGAATCTGGGATTGAAGGTTCGCGGGCCCTTGAGGGGTAAATGTTTCGTTGCTAGCCATACCTGGTCTCCTACTTGGTAAGGAGAAGTTTTACTTCGGTGCAAATCAGCATTTTCTTTATACTTTTTCTTGGCTTGCTGTAAATGAGTTGCAGCTTCTTTGAAGGCTCGGGTTATTGTGTAATGCAGATGATTTACTGCGGGCATTTCCAGGGTCAGAGGTGGATCTAGGTCAGTGGTCCGAGGATGGTGACCATACAAAGTATAAAAAGGAGTTTGTCCGGTTCCAGAATGCACTGAATTGTTGTATGCATATTCTGCGATCCAAAGGATGTCTTTCCAATTTAACTCGGATTGGTGTAACATGCACCGAAGATATTGCTCGAGAGTCTGATTGGTTCTCGCGGTTTGTCCGTCGGTCTGGGGGTGGTGGCTGGTGGATAACCACACATCTATTTGTGCTAGTTGGCAACATTTCTTCCAAAAATGGGAGATAAATTGACTTCCACGATCCGAGACTAATATGGAAGGAAAACCATGTATGCAAACTATATTCTCCAGAAATTCCTTGGCCAAGGTGGAAGCTGAAGGCAAACCTTTTAAAGGGATAAAGTGGGCCATTTTGGAGAATAGATCCACAATTACAAGGATAGTGTTGTAACCAGCACAAGGAGGCAGGTCAGTTATAAAGTCCATTGACAAGGTGTGCCATGGTGCCGGTGGAATATCCAAGGGTTGAAGTAGGCCGGCTGGCCTTTTCTTTTGACCCTTGTCTTGGGCACAAATTCCGCAAGACAATACAAAAGACTTTATGTCTTTTCTCCAAGAAGGCCACCAGAAGTGGCGTTTGATTTTTTCCTCCGTTTTAGCGATACCAGGGTGTCCTTCCATTAATGATTCATGATGATGGGCAATAACAAGTTCTTGCAATTCTTTACTTGGCAGAAACAACCGCTCCTGGAAGTAGGGTAAATCATCCTTAACGGTGTAATGAGGACCCTTTTGACTCCATTCCAGTAAGGCTGAAGAGTCTAGAAGTTGTTTTACTTGCGTTTGGATGTCCTCAATAGTTTGCAATGAAGTTAGGTCTAAGATTCTTTGTTCAGGTATGATTGGCACAGGTTCTAAACTCGAATTGGGTTCTTCCATGCCAATCCGGGATAAGGCGTCCGCTTTACCATTCTTGCAGCCAGGGCGATAGGTAATTACGAAATCAAATTCCGCAAAGAATAGAGCCCATCGGAGTTGTCATGAAGATTGAGCTTTGGCCGTCTTTAAATATTGTAAATTCCTGTGGTCCGTAATCACGGTGATGGTGTGTCTTGCCCTGAGAAGGTAATGACGCCAAGCCTTGAAAGCAGATTTAATAGCCAGTAACTCCTTGTCGGTAATTGCATAGTTGATTTCAGGAGGAGAAAATTTCCTGGACCAAAAGGCCACAGGGTGTAGTTGGTTAGTTTCTGGGTCTCTTTGCGACAGGACAGCTCCCATGGCCGAACTGGATGCGTCGGTTTCCACAATGTAAGGGAGATCTGGGTGCGGGTGCTTCAATACAGGTGCAGAGGTGAATTTGGTTTTCAGGTCCTGAAAGGCTTGTTCGGCCTCAAGAGTCCATTCAAAGCGTTTGTTTTTCTTTAGGAGAGCTGTGATGGGTTGGACTGTTCGGGAAAATTCCGGAATGAATCTTCAATAGAAATTGGCGAAGCCGAGCATGCTCTGAACTCCCTTCACCGAGCTAGGAGATGGCCATTTGAGGATGGCGTCCACCTTTCACGAGTCCATTCGGACTCCTTGAGGCGTCAGGATGAATCCGAGAAACTCAACTTCTGTGGTATGAAAAATGCATTTTTCGAGCTTTGCAAATAGTCTGTGCTGGCGCAATTTCTCAAGAACTGCCCTAACATGTTTTCTGTGATCGGATTCTGAAGAAGAGTACACCAGGTTGTCGTCAATATAAACAATGACACAGACATCGATAAGTTCCCGAAGAACATCATTCATAAAGTACTGAAAGGCGGCAGGTGCATTGCACAAACCGAAGGGCATCACCTGATATTCGAAGAGCCCAAATTTGGTGCGGAATGCAGTCTTCCATTCGTCGCTTTCTTTTATACGCACCAGGTGATAAGCTCCTCGGATATCTAACTTGGTGTACACACAAGCGTCTTTCACCTGGTCGATAAGCTCAGGGATCAGGGGCAGAGGATAACGATTCTTAATCGTTATTTGATTTAGGGCGCGATAGTCTATACATGTTCTAAGGTCGCCCTCTTTTTTCGGCACGAAGAACAGAGATGAGGAGACAGGAGACTTGGACGGGCGAATAAAACCATTGGCTAGGTACTGATCTAAATACTGACGCAAATGCAGGTTCTCAGGTTCCGTAAGAGCATAAATCCTACTACAAGGTAGTTGAGCATTGGGTACCAGATCGATTTGGCAATCATAAGACCGATGGGGAGGTAACGTGTTAGCCTGTTCCTTCTGAAAAACGTCTTGGAATTCTTGGTATTCTGACGGTAGCTGTACAGGGGTGGAAGTTGCTGAGGCTAGACCCATAACTGGATTTCTTGGGTAACAAGTTGGTTCACAATCAGGAAAACTTATCTTCTTTGCTCGCCAGTCGATTCTGGGATTATGTGTTTCTAACCAAGGAATTCCAAGAATTACTTGAAATTGTGGGGCCTTGATCACATCAAACACGATTGCTTCCCGATGTTCATCCTGACCCACCAGTGTCATTTCAACAGTGGAATGCGTTAGAGGCCCTGAGGCTATTTCGGTTCCATCTACTGTAGTAATGACATCTTGGGTTACTTTCGGGCGGAGAGGGAGCTTAATCCTGGAAGCCAATTCACGGTCTATGTAGTTTCCAATAGCTCCACTGTCGATGTATGCTTTTACAGCATGCAACTGCTGAGGCTGTTTTGGGTCCACGAGCACCATTGGCATGACAAAATGCGAGGTCAAAGAGTTTGTTTTCAAGCTCGGCAAGCGGACCCCTACGTTTGTCGGGCTAGGTCGTTTCCCGAATCAGGTGTCAATAAATAGTTATCAGTGGCTCCAACCACCTTCTTAGGTGGTTTAACCGGACAATTTCGAAAAAAGTGACTGGAAGTCCTGCAATACAGACAAAGTTGCATTTGCCGCCTTCTCTCTCGTTCCTTCTGCGTTAATGGTCCTTTAACACCGCCGATTTGCATAGGTTCGGATACGTCGGTACTCTTGGAGTTAGCGTGGGTTTTGATCGGTACTCGGGTTTCGTACTTGAACCGATCTGCTTTTCTATTTTGAAGTCTGTGATCAAGTTGAACCACCAAGTCTATGTAGTCTGCGCAGACCTGGGGTGGATCTACTATCTGAGCTAGAACATCCTTAAGCTCTCCGCGCAGGCCTCGATGAAACAATGTGATCCTTTTGTTTTCTGGCCATTCAGTTTCCACAACCAGTCTATTAAAGGTGGCAACGTAGGACAGGAGATCCTGATTACCTTGTCGTAAGGATAGCAGTTCGTTATCAAGGGCCTGTCCTTGAGAGTGTCGAGCAAACAATCTTTCCATGCTGGCCTGGAAGCCCTGAAAATCCTGGAGAATGGGATCATCCTGGTTTACCAATGGAATAGACCAATCGGCAGCACTGCCAATGAGGTAAGATAGTATAAAGGCTACCTTGGTCTGGTCGTTAGGGAAGGCCCCGGGTCTGCATAGAAAGTGTAAACGACATTGGTTCATAAAGACGACATATTTCTTGGGATCCCCCACAAAACGTTCAGGCGGGGCCAAAGGCATGTGTCCAGGTAGATTGATTTGTACCGGGTTATTCAAACCCATTGATGTGGAAGTACCTCCGGAATTAGGTAAAGGAGTGTGCCCTGCCTGGGCCTGCAATAACCTTTTGGCCAGGTCATCAGTTCTTTCCTTGGATAGGATCAGTTCTCTTTTGAGAGCGTTGGTCTCCTGGCGGGCTGAGTGCACTTCTGCCCGTAATTCCCCCAAAAGCTGGGCCAGCTGATCTGTCTCGGAAGTCTCCATAGCGCCCGGGTGGGAAATTGTGGGTAGGCTTCGCGTTCTGTCACGCTCACCTGATTCCCACGGAGGCGCAGGTCTGGCTTCGAGTGCTGATGCTTCTTCAATGGTGAAGCGCAGGACTCTGATGATGGACAGGAAGGGCCCCTCTACTCTGGCTTTTCTGGCTCGCAGGAATATTCCCCTGTGCGTGAAAAGGGAGTATTACCTACTGACGGAATAATGCTCAAGCCTCCCACTCCCTTCCAACCCTCCTCGATACCCTTCCACGATTCCCCGTGAAGTCTCACCTTAGGGTCTGGAAGGATTAGTTCTCCATCCTGCTTCTGGTGCAGGGGCGCGTTGAAACCCAGTTACTTCACTGGATTGAGGTTTGATGGGAGTTCAAAATAAGCTTGACTATTCAGGTGAGGCGCTGTAAGAGTTCTGTTGCAAGTTCAAAAGTTCAAGCTTAATAATAATGTTCATTGTCTTATTGCAGCAAGCGCTAATGCTTATGTCTTTTCCCCTTAGGGGCCGGGGTTCGGAATGCCGGAGATATGGCGCCGACCCGAAGTGTAAGTTCTGGATGAGCGTTCAGGTAATGTCTTTGCATTCGCTCATTCAATGTCTTTGTCTTTTTTCCCCATTGGGGCCGGGGTCCGGAATGCCAGGAAGCGGCAGGACCCGAAATGAAATGGGAATGACCCAACAGGTAAGTCTTAGAAGGAAACTGAGCTTTTCCTATTTCCCTTCCTTCTCTCACCTTGTTTTCTTGTCTTTTCTCTCTAGGCTCTGGGAAGTGGGTGCGGATCCGGATGATCGCTGCTGAAGATGGAGGCGCCCAGGAAAGGTGAGTGAAATGCAGCGCTGCAGCGATCGAAGCGAAATGCTTTTAAAATGATGTCTTCCCTTTCAGGATCGCCGGTGTGATGTCCCCGTGATGCAGCTTTAGCAGGTAAGGTCTTCTTTCTCTCCAATTCTCTCTTATCTCCCTTTGCAGGCAACCGAGGATGCTGACAGGCGTGGCTGAAGTCCAGATGCAGGAGCTGACACGGTGAGCGTCCAGCTGCGAGGAGCAGAACAACGCGAAGCGTGAGTTGCTGATCGGGCTTGGTTTAAATAGCTTTGGAGAGAAGTTCCAGGCATGTATCCTTGCACCGATCAGGTATGTATCCTTCCCCGACCACACCCAGGAGGAAAGTAGTCCCACAGGTAAAGTAGTTCCATTCAGGCCTCAAGAGGGCCTGGATGTAGCAGCATGGTCTGCATCAGGTAAGTGCACATTAAAACACTTGAACACATGTCTAGCTTTATGAGCCTGGTGCCTAAAGCGCCAGGACAGGGGTCCAACATGAGCCTGGCGCCTAAGGCGCCAGGACTGTGTCCAAAGGGCCCCAGCTTGGGCCCGCTGGCACTTCCCTGGGGGGAATGATGCCTGCCTCTGGGGTTGCTGGGTCGGACTGGCTCCTTGGAGGTTGGCATCATGACAGGTAGTTGCGTTTGATAGTTTGGTGTTCCCTGTCCTTTTCCCAGGCCAGGTTTCTTTTTTTCAGTCAACAAACTTTTAACAGTCACCAGTGCACCCACAACAGCATGCTTTAGCTAATATAGTGAGATTTACGTATTGGAACAATAGAGTCAGTAGTGCAGTTCACAGAGATGTCTACAGCTCCAATGTGCCCTCGGCCACACCCATAAAGATGGCTTTGCAATCTTTTGGCAGTTCCCTGTGAGTAAAGGAACAATTAACGAGTACGGTCAAACTAGTCCGCAGGCTGTTTATGTCCATTTTTGGTGATAACTGGTCGAGGGCAGACTTGCAGCCAGGAGGCATTTATTTTGATAACTTCTAATCCAGTCTTCAGGGGCAATGAGATGGAATGATGTGAAGTAATGTAAGCAACTTCAATTCAACACTACAGCTAAGTCAATGCCTAGTCTGGGATGCTGATGGAAGCCCTTATTGATATATTTTTATGTCCAGTTGGTTTACTCTGGATGACAATCCTTATATAACACCCCTCTCTTAGAATCCCTCTGACCCCACTGAGCCAAGAAGTAGGTTTGTTTTGCAAATTAAAAGGTTTATTTGAAAATTAAACAATATATATCTATCACACTTTTATAGTAAATTAATATTTGATATCACACTTGAGAATATGATGTTGATCAACAGTGGATAATGTTATAGTGGTACACTCTTTTTAATGGCTTAGAAGTGATATAGAGAGGATAAAGTAGCTGAGAATGCTTTTATGGCTTCAAGGACAATGCAATGATGAATGAAAATGCAGTACAGAAAATAAACTTGATATGACTTCAACAAAAGACAATGTAATCACTTTTCTTTGACAATTCACCCCCCCCCCTTTATGCAAGGTAAAGAGATGGAAGGAAAGCACAAAGTTCTCAGGAATGCAATCAAATATTCCAAAATATTTCCCCTAGCAAGCCTAGAGGAAAACAGGTAGGCGTTTTAAACACAGGCAATATACTTTGATGTGGTATGCAAAGAAGTGAAAAATATGCTAAAATGATTTTAATTCCCTCTAGAGGTTCATGGTGGGTGACAGCTACTTTGTATTAGTTCAGGATCACTTTAGCAATGCTCTATGAATGATTGTCAGGTTGCAAATGAATTTCAGCAAAGGAAAGCAAGGACAAATCTTTTTACACGTGGCTGAAATTAAGCAAAATGTCAAATCGCAGCAATTGAGTCGCGTGCATCGAGCACAATTATGGAGGCACTATAAGTGGTAGCAGGTTCATTGGAAAGCTTAGAATCTTAGCTTTAAGATGACAGTTAAATCTCGCTCCTAGCACAAACGGTTCCGGAGATACGGCCGATTTAGTAATGGTAGTTTTTTGGATTTTAAATTTTAAAGCTCAGAATGACAGATGACAGTTTTCAGGTTTAAGGATGACAGAATGACATGATTCTAGGAGGCAGTTCTAATAGGCTAAAATAGTTTGGATTAGATTATTTTAAACTAAGAGATTGGTTTTGGCACAGTGCTAGCTGGGTACTCACACTAGATTTTGGACAGGAATGCGACTTCGTCATGGATCGGGTCAGGATTGGACTGCGGTTCCCTCGCCACGGACGGTCTCTGCCTGGTTCTGCTCACTGGATCTGGGTCAGCTCTGTTAGCGGCACTGCACAGCGATCTGGGCTGGATCTGGTCTCTCCGGATAATTCTACCTTCTGGGTCTCTGGTTCTGTCAGAAGTTCTTGGCAAAAATTCAAACAGCTCGCCCGGCTGTTGAATAGTTTGGTTGGTTTTGAGGCCTGCTTAAGAGAAATCAGCTTGTGGGTTAGGCCTTTGCTTTGAGTTCTGGAGTCAGAGTTCTAAATTCTGGTCTCTGTCTTGCTGGAGTCAGTCTAGGTCTCTGGAGTTCTGGATGTGAATTTGTCCGTCAGCGTGCTCTGCAGAAAATGGGAATTGAGTGTCTCTACCTGTCCCAGCAGTCTCTTTTTATGTGTTTAGAAAGTGGGTGGGTCGGCTAATTCTGTATGCCCAACCCTCTCAACTTATCATTGGGTTGTGTGTCATCTTTATGGCTTACAGAAAGACACTCTCCTTGTCAATGTTTACACAAATCTATTTCTGATCCAAATACATATTTCCCAGATACACAATGTGTTGAAATTGCATGTACATATTACAGATTCCTTATGGTCCATGCTTGTCCGACTCTGATCTTCCTGGGGGCTTGCATTAAAAAATGACAATTTAATTTAGTTTTTAATTGGTTTACCAATGTTAAATCTGTATCAAAAATGACACCAATGTACACCCTCCTTCTACACACATTCCAGTAATTTACTAGGTTTCTAGCATAAACCCGGTGTCTGTAATATCAATAAATAGCGGGGTTTCGCCTCAGAACATGGTACAAAGTTGAATCAAGTCTTGAATTGTGGGTACATTTCTTGGATTAAGGTTCTCCAAATTGCACATTTTTGTGAGCTTAATACAATATTTTAGAAGCATTTAACTTAAACATATATTTGCTGCAATAGGAATCCACACTCAAGTCTGGCCCACCCCTCGAAGCTGGGTGGGTCAGCTCACATGTCCCTGCTCCCAGGCAGAGCTCTGTTTACAGTCCACATCCAAAATTAACATACTCCATTCAAGGGAAAGAGTCTATTGTGTGGTGTCCGGCAGGCTGACGGGAAAACCCCTCCTTCCCAATCACCAGGGTCATGTGATATCCTGGGCTGTTGTGTGGGTCTCTGGGGTGAGAAGGTTTCCCAGCCTCTCGGCCTGTTAATTGAATCAGATTGTCTCTGGGAACAGCAGGTGGTTAAGAATTTTAATTAACCAACAGGCTTTGAAGTCCCAGTTAGGCTGGATCCTCTTGCACTCCTGAGATACAGTCCTACTGTCAGAGTTTAGACCTCTAGCGCCAGTTTGTGGACAAAGCTGGTACTGCACCCATTTTTGGGATCTGTCTTGAATTAATGCATTTCAATAGAGTGGTCTTTTGCTTGATAGTATAGGATCCTTGCTTAACATTGTTTTGATGGCATCCTTACAGTAGAGTGGTGATGTGGAACCCCCCACAAGAAGGTTGTATCTTTGGAGTGGTCTTGTGCCCATGATTTTAGCAACTTTTTGACATCAATAAAAACGGATTTTGAACAGAACCACCTTTCTTTGCACTGGTGGGTGGCAGATTAGGTGACCATTTTGGTGTGCACAAACTGCGCAGTTCTCCTGGATTCTGGCGTGAATGTGGGTGGCGACAGCTCATCCCCACATCTACCCAGTCTATTGATTCAGTTTGTTCTGGGATAGAATAATGGGCGGCGACAGCTCACCCCCACATCTACCCAGTCTATTGATTCAACATGGGTCAAAACCCTTGACAGTAACTGGCACATGTGGGAGACAGCAGTGGTGGCAGGTTGGCTCTAGCACGGGTACTGGTATTATTTGAGATTTCTTTGAGCTTGTTTTGGAAGATAAGTACTGGTTGTCAGCTTGCTTCTGGGAGGGGGTGGTGGTTAGTGGCTGTACCACATTCGACAGGGTGTCTGAGCTCTCAGAAGATTTTGACGACTTCATCAGATTTATTGCAGCCAATCCATCAAATTCTATGTCACATTATGGGGAGTTCCCGCACACAGTGCCTCAGTTATACCTTGACGATCAGTCCATTCCTGCAGAGACTTACAAAGCAGAAGTCGTAAGACAGGACCAGAAAGACACATCCACTCACAAGCCACAGACAATTCAGGATTAGGTTTTATACCATGCTTTGCTGACATTTGCATTGTCTATGTGATCACTAAAAGAGGCTATTTGGGTTTGGTTAGTAGGAAGAGAGCGGAAAATGTAAGATAGCTTTGCTGTTGTCTAGTGCATGCAGAACGGAAGAACCCAGGTTATGTGTATAGGTATGCTTCTAGGTGATTTGTGCCAAGGGGTACTACAAGTATCTGCATACTGAAGGGAGCCTTTTGTGCACATAGTCTCAACAAATGCACCTTAAACAATTTGAAGGGAGAGATGTAGAGCTGCAATGTTTGTAGAGTGCATAAAGGTGTTTTATTGTTGTGTGTGGGTGATTTAGTGGAAGTGCACATTAAAAGGTGAAAAAGCTGAATTGAAGCATTTTAGCTAGATCATACATCCCTTACCTACTTGTGGCACACATAATTACACTTCATTCGACATCAATCTGAGCTCACTGCACAGTAGCACTACAACATCAAACTTCTATACTGCTCATCAAGAAATCCCCACCAACACCCTTTGAAATGCTATCCAGACATGGATAATATACTTTATCAGGGCGACATCTCTCAGGGATTGAAGCCAACACGATTGGACATTTATTTATTTATCCGTTTGTAAAACCCCAAAGCCATCCGCATCAGGGCGCTACATAAACACACAAACAAAGCAGATTAAAGGGACATTATGAAGAACAATGCATTCTACCTGCTTTACTCAAAGAGGAGAGTTTTTAGCTGTCTCCTGAAAGTCAGAAGTCTTTCCTCTGAGTGCAAATCTAAAGGAAGGTCATTCCAGGCTTGAACCACCAGCACAGGAAATGATCTTCCATTTCCTCTCGTTCTTTTAACCCGAAGGATTTTAAGTCGTTGGACAGCACTGGATCACAAAGATATTTGTGGCTTATATTTAGACACTTTTTCTTTAAGATAACTTGGAGCGTCTCCAAAAACACATTTATGAGCCAAAGTAATCATCTTAAAGCGGATCCTCGCAGCCACTGGCAACCAATGGGGTTCTCTTTAGGGCATACTTATATGTTCTTTTGTAGATATCTTACACACGATCCTAACTGCATCATTTTGGACTTTTTGCCGTTTTCTTACACATTCCTTAATGGCGCCACCAAGCAAGGCCTTACAATAGTGCAATCTTGACATAATGATTGCTGGGACTAAAGTTTTGCAATTGTTCCTATTTACCAGAAGGCTGATCTGTCACAATACTTTTAAATGATATTGTGAGTTTTTCACCTTATCGTTTACATAGACCTCTGAACAACTTTGGCTGAGACCAAGATGTGACCGCCTTCTACCTTGGATCCCTTATATTCTAAGCCTAGTTTATCCCTCGCCTGTTTGGATCCATAAACCATCAGCTCTGTTTTTGAGCAGTTTGGACATTACCAGTTTTCAGTCATTCAATTCTTGATGCTGCTGTAAACACTGTTTATTTTTTCTGAATCCTGGTGGTAGTTTCCACTAAGTTCCATTGTTAACTGGATATCACCAGCATAATTTGTTAATTGCAGGCCCATTTGTTCCATTCGGACGCATAGGGCCTCATTATAATTGTGCAGGTCCAGTAACAACAGTGCCGGTAGCCTACCGGCACTGTTGTTACCGGACGAGCACAGTATGGGTTTGCCTGCCGGAGCTGCTGTAACCGACAAGGCAGACCGGGTCGGGCACAGCAGCCATGGTAAGCAAGCCGTAACGGAAGCACTGGCACCATTATTAACGGTGCCAGTGCTTCCATGTTCGCCATTGAGTCCTTTATGGGAATGGGGAATTACAATTTACCGGTGCCAGACATTCCGGAACGCCAGGGTTGTAATCCCCCGGTGTTACCGGCAAGCCAGACGCCGGTAATTCTTGCAAATCAGGCAACAATCCACCGTTCGCGCCGGCAGGGTTAGTGCCGGACTTGTACTGAGACCTATAGAGGTTTAATGTACACATTAAATAGCGCAGGAGACAAACAAGTGCCTTCTGGAACCCCATAGTGTATCTCTGATGAGTCGGAAAAGCATCCCCCCAGCAAATACTAGACTTTGTTACTTTAAAATGATTTAATCCATTCAATAGCATCCATGGAACAATTACCTGCATCAGCCAAGTTATGTAGCAGGCTTTTGTGATCCAACAAATCAAAGGCCGCTGATAAATCCAGTAAAATCAACAGTCCTGTTTTACTGTTCTCCCAGGTGCCCAGCATCTGGATTTGTAAGTTGTGGAGGGAATCGTACAAAAATGTCGACCTGGGTACTGCGACGGCCGAAAATGCTGACTTATTTTTCTTCTTTTTAACCCCTCCCTTACACCATATATATATGTGGGGGGATTAAGTGTATAATATTAATATGGGGGGCTGCGGGGGTCTGCCCCCGCATATATATGTGGTGTAAAGGGTTAAAAAAATAAACATCAGCATTTTCGGCTGTCGCAGTGATCACATAGATCCGTCGAGGAGGGCACTGTCAGTGCCAGGATTGCTGCGAAAGCCTGATTGCTTCATTTGCAAGGATTTAGTCAATTCAAAATGCTTTTGTAATTGAATGGCAGCTATTTCGGATTGGGGTTGGAAGCCTGTGACAGAAATGTTCGAAGGAGAAAAGACTGAAAGTTATTTTTCCTAAAACATTCAGTCTTTTCTCCTCTGAACATTGCACTCAAGGGATTCCAACCCCACCCACACCTCAACCCCCACCCCCTACTTACCTTGCGGCGGCACACTTCGCTGTGTGCCGCCGACTCACTGTGTCCCTGCAATGCCTGTTCCCTTTCACTTCCATGATCGGAACCGGCGCTGCAGGGTCCTTTCCTTTTTTTTGTTTTTATATTGGATCTTTCTGCAATTTCATCAACTATCTTAAGTTAAAAAAAAAGGCTATTTGTGAGAGGCCTTACGTTATATGCATCCTTAGGGTGCAGTCCTGTTTGTTTTATTAAGGGGGTCACTACTACTTCTTTAATTCCTACAGGGAAAGATTTGTGTAGGAATGAGGTATTCACAAATCTGCTAATGAAATGTGCAAAAAGTTTAGAATTCTCCAGAATGATTTTGATGGCATTATATCATATGGGCACGATGTTGGATGACATTCTTAAGTATTTTCTCAGTATCTACAAGTGAAATAGATTCAAACTAAAAAAACTCTTGATTGTTCCCCCTCTACTTATTTCTTCCAATGTCCTCTTTTTCCTTGGATTCCTCCGTAGTAAGACCTTGTCTGATTCTATCACGTGCAGAAGAAATTTTATCAGAGAAGGCCTGTTGCACTCTGATACAGTCATCATTGTCTGGCATACAGAGATACTCTAGAACACTGGGGTTTTCAGATTTCTTAAAAATGTCTGACATTGATGTAGTTCGAAAGGTTTGGTTCTTTGGAGTACACACAAGAAAGGCATAGACAGAAAGCCATACAACTTGAACCTTCTACCAGATAACTCACTAAACCGACCAGACCCTACATGTAACTGGCCTTGCTGATACCCAAAGCACCTGCATCCCTTAAAATGACCAAGCAAATTCACGTGAGATACTTACCGATGTCCCATACATAATATGCTTCACACACCCTACGGAGTTGGGAAAGATCTGAAGCCCTGACGCTCCTCAGGGGATGTTTGACAAGGGTAATCCAAACCCAGCAGATCATAGTCTCTCACATAGTCCAATTTTGTGCTTCTTGAACAGCTGACACAGTTAGCAAATCCAAGATGGCGCACACATCAGATGCTGCACTTTGCAACACCTGTAAAATTTGGCAACATATTGGTGTATCATTTCCAATTCTGGTCTTTCCTTTTATGAACTGTTGAATTCTGATCGGTTTAATGTAATGCTTTAATTGTGAGTCATGACTAATAATGCTAACGTAGTGCATTGCTTTGTTATAGCCTAGAACTGAGTCAAAGGCTTTTAATTAACACTGATAGGTGTGCTCTCCCTGCCTAACCTCACAACGGCATACGTCTTGAGAGCAAACCCCTGAGATGACAAGCAGATGATCAAACATGGTGTTGTTTGTATCTGCTTGTGAGTGATTAGCTAGGTTTGAAGATCAAGGAACACCTTATCTGCAAGACTGTCATTTAATATTATTCACTAGATTTGTTGCCATTCTTCATATCATAATCTACCTGAGGACTGTTGAAAGAATATACTGAGTGCAGCACAGTCCTCTTCGTGCTTTGTCACAGCCAACTACCGTCACTTTGTGAGTTTGAGACAAAAATGTGTACCAAACAATAGCTTCATACGAGAGATGTGGCATCCGCCATAAGGTAAGGGCAGAACATGGGCATTAACTGTATTCCTTGGTGCTGTGTCACGACAACTCTATATCGTTTAGTGAAAACTATTCATTCCTATTGCTGAGACACAGGCTGGGTCAATCTTCTCAGCTTTCAAGCCAGGAAAACTGAGTTGTAGTGCAGACATTCCCACCTGCTCAGATTGGTGGGCATTCGGCAATGCATTCTATGCTTCCATTACTTAGTTAGATCCCCTATTTGCCCAAAGCTGGGGGACCTAATACAAACAAAATAATTATTTGAAGCCATATAAACGACTGGATATTACATTTTTCACGTAGAGGTCCCCCACATGCCACACCCATGTTCATGCATTTTGTGGTTGTGTGTTGCATTTTACCACCATTGAGCTAATCCCTAACCATCATTTTACAAAGCATCCATGTTTCATATTGAAGTTAGTTGCATCAGCTTGGCCTTGAGAACTTGTCATGTTTAAGTACTTGTGACGGGGGAAACACAGCGTACACAGAAAGGGGTCTGCAACACATTCAGCATTCATGCACATTCACCATGTTTTTCTTCCCTTTCAGGTGTCTCCATGACCATCTCCCTGCTCTCGATCGTCTACGGCGCCCTACGCTGCAATATCCTTGCCATTAAGATCAAGTATGATGACTACGAGATCAGAGTGGCACCCATAGCCTACCTGTGCGTATTCCTCTGGAGGACACTAGAGATCGCTACCAGAGTCACCGTCTTGGTCCTCTTTAGCTCAGTCCTGAAAATCTGGATCCTACCGGTGGTGCTGGTGAATTTCGTCGTTTTCTTCTTCTACCCCTGGATCCTCTACTGGCAGAGCAAGTCTCCTTTCCCAGAGAACTTAGAAAAAGCCCTGACAAGGGTGGGCACCACAATTGTTCTGTGTCTCTTGACGTTCTTGTATGCGGGTATTAACATGTTCTGCTGGTCAGCTGTGCAGCTGAAGCTAAACGATCCGGACTTAATCAACAAATCCCAGAACTGGTACAGAATGGCGGTGTATTACATGCTGCGGTTCATCGAGAATGCCTTCCTGCTGCTCTTGTGGTACCTCTATAAAACCGATGTCTATACATACGTGTGCGCCCCTCTGCTTGTCCTCCAGCTGCTGATCGCCTACTGCTTTGCTGTTCTGTTCATGCTTGTGTTTTACCAGTTTTGCCACCCTTGCAAGAAGCTCTTTTCCTCTAGCATCTCGGAGGGCTTGCTGGCATGCTTCAAGTTCCTCTGCTTTGTGTGCAAGCCGATAAATTCTTCTGAGTCAGTAGAGAAAGTGGACTCAAAGTCCTTGGACGGTGACGACGGTAATGGGCCCACCAATAGCAAAGCCGAGTCGCAGAATGGAAATGCCCACCAAAGAGCAGCTTCCAATGCTTAAAGCAGAGAACTTGTTTGTTCTAGCATTGCAGATGGCAACATAGCCACAACGTATTAAAACACAGATTGTCTGTGTGTTCTGTCCTGCCAGGCACTTGCTGAGGTTTGGGCCGCAGCGCCTGCAAAGTGGATGCCCTTTTGCTTGACGCTGACATGGTGCCAAGGTTTCAAAGATGGATGCAGCCTACTCTTAGTCAAGGTGCTGGTACCTTATGTGTTTTGCATTTTTTGGGGAAGCGGTGCAATTTTCATACACATTTGTATTCTGGTTTGGCCTTTAAGCCTCACCGGCGCTCCAGTTCAACATTTGCTTCGTAATGCTAAGGGATGCTGAAAATGAATACAAAATTGCCTTTCCGATCAAATTGTAAAAAATCTGAATTAGACAGATTTTGAAGATCCTACTGTAGAGGGTGTGGGTGGTGCTTACAACGTGTGTATGTAATTCAAGACGGAAATATACCCTTCAGCACTTAAGAGGGGAAAACCAGATCAACTATCCTTTGTCTGGGGAAAACCAGATCAACTATCCTTGGTCTGTAAATATCGTTCAACCACAGCGCCCACAGGGCCAATAGTTACATGAAAATGTGCACCTAAAGTGTTTGTCAGAGAAATAAAGTAACAATGGTGAATAGCGTGGCCAAAACAAACATCTTGTTCAGTGCCGTGTTCTGTATACTGTCAGCACTCTGTAAAACAAAATAATTATGAATGTTACGTACATACGTGCATGTTGTAGCCAATCTATTTGCATCTGTTTGTTCAACTGGCACTGTATGGCTGAGCATGTCACAAGCTTGGTTGAGTGGTTTCCAGTTACGGTGAAACCTGGTCCATTCTGCCCTTCTTGTTTTTGAAGGATTTAGACTCTGCGGCAGTAGTGACAGCACGTAGTAGTATATTGGCAAAAAGTGGTGGAGAACTTTGGTTCCCACCTGCAGATTTTTTTTGTAATCATCTAGTGATGGATGATACGTTATAAAGTACAAAAGTCATTGAATTTGTCAAACTTACCCAACAACCTTTCCAAACATTGCTCCACAGAGGAAAACAAGAGCATAGCTTCCTGTCTGTAAATGTGGTGCTCACAAGAACCAATCCCACCTCATATAGCTTGCAAAACTCAAGCACCCACCAAGACTATTCCTCTCAGAGGACACCCCCCCCCAACCTGCCCATTCAAATGACTGGCAGAGGCGGCAAGTACCTCCTCAGACGGGAGCGTGTTCCACTGTGCAACGTTTTACACTCTGAATAAATCCCTGCTGATACCAGGATGGAACCTCACAACATCCAACTGTTAGAAGCGTGCTGTGGAGCAAAACACTTCCAGGCCTGTTGACACAAAAGTTGGCCTATGAGAGCATTTAAGAATTTTAGGAGACCAACCTTCTGAGCATAGCCATGTACTTGCATCATGCCGCCTTTTCAGTCCAGTGCCACCCATTGACTGGAGACACACTAGGAGCTCAGTTTGGACTTAGTTGTCCATTCAGCAAATGCTGTTGGACGATGGAGGTGGGGGGCTTTGAACTTTGGTTGTTAAAAGCGGATTGAATGCCCAAAACATCAGTCCAAAAATACTGAGCGAAAACAAAAAGCTTGCTGGTATCGTGCAGCAGAAAAATTACCTTCATAAATCCAAGTTCCAGGCAGATGTGTTTCCTCGAAATTGATGCACTATCTTTTGCACAAGCTGAAATGCATTCATGCACATTGTCAACTTTTGAAAATCAACTTTCCATTCATCAGTTGAACACAAGTTTCTCTGGTAAAAGCTGGGTAGTGAAATGGTGCGATTCAAATGGAAAGCTGATGCTGTGGTCCCAAAGTGCAGGGGTTGCTTTGTCAACTATGTGCAATTTAATCCCTTTTTATGTTTGCATTGCTCAAGGCAACCTAATCCAACCCCCCATGCAGGCATCATACCCTAAGGATCCTGTATTGTGTACTCATTGTGTCTTACAGGCACAACACTTAGATGTTTTATGGCAAAGGAATATGAATTTGTAAATCATTTTATTGACTGTATTTATTTCCTATTTATATTGTTCAATTGGCCTAAGTGCAATGACTTACATTTTGTGTAATCAGTGCCTCGATAAACAACGAATGGATTGAGTTGAGTCGCACAATTATTTGTTATATTGACAATGTTTGAAGGGAAAATGCTCCTGAATGAAGAATTGAATGCAGGCCTGTTCCAGAATGGGCGTACTATGGTATGTAATACAATCAGATAAGAAAGTGCAGATGTTCCTACAAATTGCTATGAATTGAGCAAATCTCTGGATGAGACAGGACCGAAACATTGGATGTGCTTTGGGCAGCTAAATCTAACTGCATATTACCAATAAAAGTAGGTTTTACAACTTTCTCATTTAACTGTGATGCAATCCACAACATTATCGCTGTCGATGTCTGAGTGCCTCTATATTTGTACACGTACCTCAGATACAGTTCTGTTGTCATTGGCAATTCATTTTCATGTATTGCTTGCTGTAAAGCGGAAAGGATTGGTGCTTGAGATCCACCAAGGCAAAACACTTCAGGTAAGTATTGTCTTGACACAGGACCCGATTCGGCGACACTTGGGGGTTATGTCGACACGTTTCTCCGCCAAAGTATGTGCCACCCATTCTAAGCTCAGTCAGATACTTGATGAGAAAATGATTGCTGTGCTTGAAACAAGTGGCCAAGGAGGTTGAGGCCAACAGAGTGGAGGTGGGCGCAGATACTGTACTCGACACACAGTAGCGATCTTGACGAAAGTGACACTGAGGAGAGATTTCTCAACCACTTAACAGTGCTGTACAGCAGACATTTTATGAAGCTATCCACAAAAGGGCAATATGCATTACTCATGAGGAAATGTCGTCTCTGGATGAGCAAGGACTGTGCAGAGTGGAGGATCCACAAGAGTGAGGGAACGGGTGAGACCGGCGTTCAGTATTCCAGAGGGGATTTCCAGTGCCACATGACAGATTTCCCTTTGACACGACAACTCCCACTTTTCTTTTGGAGAAATAGTGGCAAGGCCAAGTAAAATCTCCTTGCACTTCGCCTACTAGACATATGGCGGTCTCTAGGAGCATTGCCACACACAACCACTGGGCCCAAAAGTGGGAGAATTCTTCCAGAACTGCCACTTTCTTAAAAGTATATGAATGGAGCAAATAAGAAAAATGCCATTTCACCACAGTGGCACGGTTCTTATTTTACACAGAGCTCAAATTCGGGCCTGCAGCATTGCAATAAGTCAACACAGCTCAACAGCATTGGAGTCAGCCTCAACATTTTAGGGGGCTAGAGGACAGCTATACAAAGAGGGTCATGAGTGCAACCGTGAAGGATCACCCAATACCAAATGCTGCTCCAAGTGCCTGCATGCCCTCTATAAGTTGTGCCTTTTTGCTTTGTGAACTCTAGCCTTGATAACTCCAATACATAAGCTGTCCCTTTGCTCCCAAATGTCCGGAAGAATTGAAGCATAGAAGTCAGCTTTGATAGGCTTCTTGTGCTGGGAATCAAGCAAGCCATGTTGCAAGGTAAGGTGAGGGGACTTCAAGTCCTAGCATAGCAAGCCAAACTATTTCATTATTTTACCAATAACTGGGTGTGTTGCCTGCAGGTTAGACATAAATAGCCCACTGGGCTTATGCATCTAATGCAGCTGTCGACCCCTCCCTTCCCATGAGACCTGGAGTCTGGATATAGACTATGCCCATTAGATCCATCATTCAACCTAATTCAGAGGACATTTAGTGTCACAAAGAGATTGGTCATCATCAGGAGTGAGCCATCGCAAAGCGTCGTACAACAGTTAAGTGTTTGGTTTGTGTTGCGGACTGTAAGGGCAAGACTGCTCCTGTCCTCTTCCACTGTACGGTTATTGCTTCTGCCTGTTAAAATAATTGAAATAAAACTCTCACCTGTGAGAAACCTCCAAAATTGACTGTAGGGTGTTCCAATTCTTGGTGGCAATGACCAGGAAACTGGCCCTCCCAGATTTAATTCTGCTGAATCAAAGGGTTGGCGATTTGGTGAGAGTACTGGGAGCAGATGGGGCTGGAGGATTGTACTTTGGTGATTTTTTAAGAAAGATACCTCAGAGCTGTGTTGGAGAGGCCTTTGTGCATGATGGCTAGTGATTTAAAGATGATGTGCTCGCAGATTGGAAGCTAGTGGGCATTTCTTCTAGCATCTGGTATATGTTCACATGTTCACACTTTGGAATGTTGAGTGCCACCCTGAGAGCATTGTTTTGGATAACTTGTAGTTTGTTAATGTTGTGCAGGGACGTTCCTGCAAAAAATGCATTGCAATAGTTAATTTAGAGCAATGTGGGCTCTAGCGATGATGACACAGTTTTCCGTAGTTAAGAAGGGTCTGCTTGCATTAATGAGCTTGGAGGCGTGGGCTGCCAAGGAGGCGATCACATTCACCTACCTCAAATGGGACAGAGTGGCACGAAGGTAGATGTCCAGGGACTTGACGTTACTGGAGAACTTGATGGTGATGCCATCAATGGTGAAAGATTGGTATGAGTGATTCAGCTTACTTAGAGAAGTAGGGGAGCCCACCAGAAGAAATGTGGTCTTTTCATTGTTGAGGCATAGAAGGTGTGAAGCCATCCATGCCTGGATAGTGTGGTAGATTAAGTGCAAGTCAACAGTGTTAGTTGCATAGTTTCCTGTGAAAGAGGGAAGGATCTGTATGTCGTCCACATAGTTTGTGAAGGAGATTCTTTTGTCATCCAGCAGGTCAAATAGGGGTTTAGTGAATATGTTGTAGAGTGTGGGAGAGACACATGAGGCTTGTGGACTCCACAGGTAACGGGGGCTGGCGTGGCTGCTAGGTTAGCAGAGATCACTCTCATGGATCTCTCCAATAGGAAGGAGGAGATCCAGGCGATGGAACCTGGTGTAAAGTTGGCCGAGTATTGAATGTGTTCACACAGGATTTGGTGGTCGAGGCAGCCGACAAGTCTAACAGCAGCAGGGGGAGGGCTGAGTTACCAGCTTCTTTGATCTCGTCCACTTGGTTCTTAAGATCAAGCAAAGCAGATTTGGTACCAAAACCTGGGCGGAAACCAGATTGGTGCAGGCTCATTAAGATGTTGGATTCTAAGTATTGCTTTAGTGCTTGATGCGACAAGCTCACTTACTCTATATGCTCCAAAATATGTCATGGCAAATGCTGCTTTAAACAGTTGTATCTCGTAATTGTGCGAGCAAACGGTTTCCAGCAATTTTTGGAATGTCGCTATTTCCACAAATTTTAGAGGACACCTCTTGTCCTTGTGTGGGCCATCTAACCTTCTCCATCCTGTCAGTGCATATGTCATCAATGCGCTGTGGGTTGGATCCGATCCCCCTTGTATTTTTGCAAACTAGGCTACTGCTGCTAGGTGCCTCTTTGCCCATTTTCTTTTCATTTTCTCATTGTATGTCCATTCTAGAAAACTATTTACCTCTTTTGTTGTTATAAGCTCTGCATGTTACCTTTTTGTAATTTTCAGTACTGTTTATATACACTTGCTATATTGTTTCCTCTTGTTTGCTGCCAAAGCTTTCTTGGCGAGCCCTAATAATAACCCAGTAGCAGGGTCTGTGTAACCGCCAGGAGGCGTGCTCCTGTTCGCACCCGTTTCTGAGGTGCTTGTTTCTCTGCTGTTATCTCACCTTGGTCCCAGCAGTCTGGCATTGACGCAGGTGTTCTCTTCAAATCTCTGCTAGTATTTCCCAGCATTCTTTGAGTATTTCTGTCCTCCTGCAGTCTGCCTCTGGCCTCATTTCGCAAAATGTATCCCACTGAAAGCCAGGCAATGCATCTGCAATGTTATTATCCTTGCCGGCTATGTGTTTAGCTCTTTGCTCAATATTTTTGTTCAGAGTTATAATGGTCATGGCCCTCAGAATTCTTAGGACCGAATGGCATGTAGTTGATTTCCTGTTTATGATCCCTACTATGGCCATATTGTCTGACCATACAATTAGCTCTGTGTTTGCCAGCCGGTCTGCCCATACATGCAGTGCCAGCCAGATTGGTATGATTTCCAGCAATGTTATGTTCTTTGCCACTCCTTGTGCGTGCCATGCTTCTGACCATGGTCCTGCACACCATGCATTCTCTAGTATTGCTCCAAAGCCCTTGCATCCTGCCGCATCTGTAAAAAGTACCCTTTTCTTGCTGGTGTTCAATGGCGTGCGCCATATTATTTTTCCATTGAATTTAGTCAGAAACTCTTGCCATATTGATAAATCCTTCTTTACTTCCTCCCCTAACCTTGTGTGCATGTGGGGTTTTGCGCACCCTGTAGCCTCCGTTTCCAAACTCCTTGAAAAGACCTTCCCCCTGGGACTACTCTTGCAGCAAAATTGAGACTTCCTGCAAAGGATTGTATTTCTTCAACTGTCCCTTTGTTTTTCCCTTTAAGTGATATGATATTTTTGAGCAACTCATCCCTTTTACCTGCTCGAATCCTGCATTCCCCTGCGGCCGTATCTATTTCAATCCCAAGACAAATTATGTTTGTGGCAGGGTTGGAGGTTTTTTCTTTTGCTAGAGGCTTTCCCAGTGCTCTGCCATCTCTACCATTTTTTCTAGCGACTGCTCACATTCGTTAGTTCCTTGCTGTCCTATTAACAGGAAATCGTCCAGGTAATGTGCCACCTGAGCCCCTGGTTTTTCCTTCAGGAAGGCCCACTGAAACAAAGAACTGAATTGTTCGAATAGTGCGCATGATATTGCGTCACCCCATAGGTAGGCACGTATCTGTGAAGAATTTATTCTCAAATGTGAAGCCCAACCAGGGCTGCGACCTGGGATGGGCAGGTAGTAGTCTAAAAGCAGATTCTATATCTAGTTTAGCCATTAGTGTATTTTTGCCACAATTCTTAACTATACTGAGTGCCTCCTGGAAGTGTGTGTATGACACCACTGTTTCTGTGTACAGTATCCCCTCATTTACCGACTTGCCCCTTGTGTATGATAGGTGGTGTATTAATCTATACTGCTCAGCCTCTTTTTTGGGTACCAAACCCAGTGGTGTGCATGTGTACTCACTAAAACGCATTGTATCCCATGGCCCTCCAATTCTCCCTAGCTCTAATACTTTTTGTAGTTTCTTTTTTTACTAGTGTAGGGTTTTCTCTTGCTGTTTTTAAGTTTGCCGGTATCAATCTAGACGCCTAGCTTTTAAAGGGGAAAATACATCCTTCCATAAACCCTTTTTTTATTGACAGACTTATTTCCTTGTCTGGGTATGCTTCTAATAAGTTCATAAAATTCCTTATTTTAATGGGTATCTTACTTAGTGTAAAATTTTCTTCAGCTTTGGTAACCTTGACCCTTTCCCCTTGATATTCTAAATGTTTTTTTCGTGTTCCCACTGTTGTCCAGCAGATCTCATGGATCCTCTCTCTTTGTGGTCTTACTGGGCAGTCTAGTACATCCATTGCTGCTATGTTCACCCCCGCATTTGGTGCATGTATGTTTATATCTGTGCTTCTTCCGCCATGAGCAATACTCTTTTTCCAACTTGCAACATGTAATATTGGTTTTACTGGTGTTATGTGGCTTGTGCATGTTCTGGCTGTAGGTATTTGACCTAGCCACCCATGGCTGCTTCTTACGAAAGGGCTGCTCGCCCTTATTCTTGTGTTCTGGTTCCGTTCATTTCCCACTGCTATTCTGTGTTTTTTTGCCTGCGCTGTGTTCTTCTCTGCGCAGCATGGTGATTTAGTTTTTAAAACCTTGTGAATGTAGAGGCTTACCTGCACCTCATCCCACTCTATTTCTGGGTGTGTTGCCATGGTCTTCCTGGACTGATCATCGTAAGTGAGTCATGCCTCTCCCCCAACGGTTTCCCTTACCTGCCTGATTTTATCCATGTATGGGAACAGCGCCCTGCCTTCATTTGGGAATTTTTACAAAACTACTGTTGCCATGATGTTAAAAGCTTTTGGCCAGTTGTCAAAATGTTGCTCTGCCTGCGATCTTCTTTGGATCCCTGAATAGGTCATAGACTTTTTGTTCCGCTTCTAATAAAGAGAATATCTCTATGAATTCTTTCTTCTATATTTTCTCTTTTGCTACTTGGTCAATGTTCCATGTTAAGGATCTCTTGAATCGGTTCTGCATTTCTTTCTCTAGCTCCTTAATTATAGTCCGTATTAGTGCCTGTGTCATCCCAGTGCTCCCTTCCAGGATTGAGATCTTACCAGGGTCACTGTTTACATTGTTTGCTATTGTGCCTGCGTCCTCTGACGTGGGCATTGGTGCTATGACCCCATTTATGGGTGTAGCTTCTCTACTGTCTTGGGTGTCACTGTGAATCCCCACCCAAGCCCTTAAATACCCGTTTTCATTTGTCACATTTTGTTCATTTGCCCCTCTGTCCCGTACTCGTGCTCCCCCAATTCTGTCATCATTTTTTTTTCAAGTTAATCAAATTTAGCATTTACTATTCATTCTTGCTGTGCAATGTATTTGCTTGTAAACTTAGCCATCAATTCAGTCATACTTCTTTCTTTTTTACCAGTTTTTCCTTTCTTTTCCCTTCCGTTTCTGCTTCCTCTGCTGTGATTGTTTTTTCTTCTTCCTTGGCTTTCTTCTTTGGTGCCTCAATTTTGTCCAGCTCTACAATATCTTCCTCCTCATCTGTGTCATCTCCTAGCCTCTTGCGCACCCAGGCCTAGCCGTGTAACTTCTCTGCAGCTGCTGCCCATTCCGTTAATCTGTTGCCTCTTTTTTCTGTGCTGGACAGGCTTTTCTCTGCCATCTTTCCTTCCCCCACTTGCATCTTATTTGTGTGAGCCATGTAAATCACTGCTTATTTTGTAAAATTGTACCCCTTTCTTCAATAAATGCTTCTGGTCATTTTACTGTGTTTTTGTTTGTTTATTGTATCACTCTTCTGCAAGCTTTGTTCCAAAATTCATATTCTGTTTGCGCAATCATTTTCACCCATTGCGCTGGCCTAAGGTAAATATTGCCTTGGCCCCCCCGACTTGCATGTGCCTTGACGTTGCAGTGCGTACCGCTGTTTTCATTGTGGTGCACGTGTGCTTTTTCACCGGCTGCGGTGCAGCCTTAATACCTTTTTGCTCGCCTCTGAAGGTTTACCCTCAGCGCAGCCGAAAAGTCAGTAACATAGTTCCTGTGCTTGAAACGGACTAAAACCTTCATCCCGGGCGATAGAGACTCCACCCTGTTGTTGCTACGTGACCCTGTCCGGGCTCTCTCTTCCATCGTCTTTCTCCTGCTTCACGTGCCCTCTGTGCAGCCGGCTATGAGCTACGACTCCCGTCTCTTTTCTGTTTGCCGCCTTCCTGGAGGTCCTTCCTTTGCTGGCCGGGATCCGTACAACAGGTAAGTGTTCTGTCTCAACGATGACCGCCCCTCTTCTCCACTCGCACTTTGGGGTCTGGTCTCCTTTGTGTTCCCGGGCCCAGGCTCCCTCGAGCAAGGTGAAATGTTTTCTGCCCC
Source organism: Ambystoma mexicanum (assembly GCF_040938575.1). Lineage (NCBI taxonomy): Eukaryota > Metazoa > Chordata > Amphibia > Caudata > Ambystomatidae > Ambystoma > Ambystoma mexicanum. The sequence goes on along the minus strand of NC_090941.1, from coordinate 153,919,811 downwards.
TTCGAGTAGTAGGACAAAACCATTCGAGCAAAGTGAAATGCTTGATGCTTCCTCCATATTTAGCAAATTCCTTCGAGCAAAGTGAAATGCTTGTGAAGTAATTTGTAAAGTAATGCTCCTCCTCGAGTGAAGTGAAATTCTCGCTTATCAGAGCAGAACAATGCTCAAAAGTAATAAGTCTCCTGCGTACACTGGATGACTGTTGGTTCTCCGTTCAGAGTACCAAAGACAACTGGCTTCTTGCTCCCAGCTCTGTTCTTTTATTCCCCTTCCATAACCTGGGGTCTATGCATGTTTCCATGGGCTTCCTGCCCTTCTGGCCGGCTGACGCATACGGCCATTCACACGTTGGTGTGGCCTCCTTTTGCTTTTATTCCTACTCTTCCGGTCCTCGGGCTTGTCCCAGTCTCTGCCTAGACCCTGATATGTGGCAAGTGCCTAGTGTGATGCTTGGCGGGAGGAAAGGTGCCAAGCTGCCTTCCACCTTAGCTGCTTGACTGACTAAGGCAGCCAAGTTTGCTGGGTGAGTTACATTGCCCCGGCACCCCAGATTATTCTCCCGTGCCTTATTCCGTGGCACTGGCCAGAAACCCGGCGAGAGCAGCGACCCTGCATTGCAGGTGGACGCGCCTCCACGAGCAAAGAGCACTCACACCAGCTGGCATCCCGAAACAGGCATAGAAGCTGATGTCTCGAGGGCCTTCTTTAAAGTTTCTGCTCGCATGCCTCATCAGCTGTGTGCCGGTATCCGAAATGGCCGAGAAGCCTGAGGAACCATGATCGGCCAGAAGCCAGCAAAGTGGTTCAACGCTCTGCAGAATGCTGAGCAGGACGGCTCACCACCGGCACTGGTAGGGGAGACAATGCGCTACCAATGCAGAGCGTAGATACATTTGTGTGCCTCAGAAAACAGTTCACACTCAGCACAGCTCTGAGGAAGGATGCTTGTCACGCACAGTCGTGTCCCAATATAAGGGCAGTGAATTCCCCAGACAGTGCGCAACCGGTGCCAGATGCACCCGTTGGCCAAGGCTGCTACTGTGCTACATGCACAATGAAATTTCAGAGGAATATAACCCAAAGGAGAGGGTGGATAATATTACAGTGGAATAACCCCAAGGAGTGGGTGACAGTAGAACACTGAGGATGCCAGGAGAGCACTCCCTTGTCAAACAGCATAGAGAGAGAGGGAGGAGACCAGAAAACAGCATAAGATGCCAAAGAGAGCACACATAAGAAAACAAAAGCAAGTAAGGAACCAATGCCACAGAGACACCAAAGAGAGAGCAAATAAGGAAATCACAAGAAGCCAGAAACACAAGTAGGCAGTGGCAGGAATATACTCAGCAGAGCCTCAAAATGGTTTGGGTTGATTTGTTTGGTCAAAAACATTTCCTCCTAAGAGATGTCGTCTAATTTATTTTTTGTCATGTGCATTTTTCTGCATATCTATGCGTAGGTCGACCACCCCCACAGTTGCCCCCTTGAACCTCCTACCTTCATTATTCCCCTAAACCCACCCCCAGATATATATGCAGCAAAACAGGTTGCAAAAAATGCAACAAATTCTCCTGCAAGGAAATGTAATGCACAGTAATCTACCAACACCACGCAAAATAAGAACACTAGAGATGACAACCAACAGCAGACTAGCAAAAATCCCCAAATAACAAAGTATCTAAGAAGAAGACACACCTTTGAGAACACCCAGAAGAGAAAGGTACCAACGAGGGTCAAGCCCACATAACCAATCCCGTCACTGTGGTGGACGACACCCAAGGGCCTGAGCCTCAAACAGGCCAAGCAATGGCGATGCCTAACAAATCAGCCACAGGAGGGTTCCTGAGGAGACCTCAGCTATTTCCCTTATAGCCTCAGCAGATAGAGGTCCCAGATGGGAAGAATGGCTGGATGATTTTAATGACTTCATTAAAGCAGTAGGATATGGCGACTCACCTAACCTCATAGACGTTTTCACCAACCTCGTGGGAAAGGTGGTGAAAAGCATCCTTAAAATCATACTGCAACAAGACAAGGCCACTTATGCCATAACCAATGCATCCAAATGCCTCATGAAACCATTGACATGTTTATCATTCGGCTGCAGAAGAAAATCATGCATTGTGACTTTGTAAACCTTTCAGACTGGGAAGCCATAAGACTGAGAATCATAGAGGGATGTACCTCCGAAAACACTTGCTGAAAAAACCCATCACTCTATTAGAAATAATAGACTTAGCGTGCATTTATGAGAGAGTCGGCATCCATGCAGTCACGATAGAAAATCCCCCCAAAAAATCAGAAACTGTGGCAGCAATACAAGGGATACAAACACCACATGCTAGAGGTCAGAGTGGCCCGCGGAGACAGTCCTATGGAAACACTCATCCTCGAAACTAAGGGGAAAAGCCGTGCTACAGGTACAGATTGAACTTTCCTCACAGAGGACCATGTCCAGGAATAAGGCAAATATGCATGAAATGTGGAAAAGTAAACCACTTCCAGTCAAAGTGCAGAGAAAGACCACCGTTCTCACTGGAATTCAAACCCACCCCACCACAATCGGCTGAAGGACGCCAGGACTTCTATAGGGCAGCTAACTCCCAAAAACACCAAATGCAAAGTCTTCGAAGGCCACAGCGGAAAAACCTACCAGTCGTGCACCAACGGAAAATGATCTGGGCAATGGAGGACATGAGTCTGCAGACGCCGCAAGAATACTGAGATGGCATGGAATACTCCCAATTCTCAAGAGATGTATATGACTACCCGACAGACACATACGACTATCAGAACAACACATGAGTCACAATACCTCAGGGATGAATACAACAATCCGCCACATTAGCTTGAACAAGCTGACCCCACAAGGAAATACCATGGGCCCATGGACAGATAAAGCAAAGAGTACGTACGTCTCGTAAGTGTAAAGGCCGACGATTACACAGCGCCAAGAGTAACTTTGCAGATAGGGGGGTGAAATCACAGGTTTATCGTTGACAAAGGGCCCACAGTTGGTGTCATGAACACTGAAGACTATCAGCTAATAAAAGAGCACTACCCACTGACGCAGTCCAATTTCATGATATTCCAGTGGGGAGCCAGCCAGCCGCTATAACTCCACTGGGCAATTTACCTGCAATCTAAACCACAATAGTCTGATTGTTTCATCCACAATCCATGTCATTCAGAGCCAGACAGCAGGAAAGTGTCTGCTGAGCTACAGGACAGCACGTTCCCTTGCGCTCATTGACATCGAATACTACAAAAGGGAGATCAATCAAGGCCACCCTGCAAATCAAGGCTCCATCAGGACAATGGAAGTGGTACACCTGTCCATTCAACAGATCAAGGAAGGCTAAAAGATACTGTAGTCACCCTCCACATCAATCAATCCAGTACCGCAGCACAGAACTGCACCAAAATGTCGAACACTGCGACATTTCATTTACTGCGCCTTTGCACCATACTGAAATGCGGACCCCCACTAATTTGACTAAGGGGGAGCGGGAGTTGCTGCGGTGTCCCCCGCTTCCATTGGATGGTAGCAGGGGACAATAAAGAAGTGGAAAGAAAAATGAAAAAAGCACCCTGCTGTGCCAGTTCAGACCCATCTTAGTGGGAGAGAACTGATGCTACAGGGACAGAGGAGAGACGGCGGGACACCAAGAAGTGTGCCACCAAAAAGGTAAGTGGATGGGGCTGAGGCGGGTAGGGGGATGCAGGGTACAGTGATCTATGTGATCACTGCGCCGTGCCCGAGCATTATGTAAGTCGACATTATGGACGGCGCAGTGATCACATAGATCCCAGTAGCACCCACAGAGAGTGGGGTTTCATCTGGAAGCGCAAGTATCCAGGGAACTACAACTCCTGCTGGATGATGACATCATAGAAAGGGTAAGCAGACCAACACCCTCTGTTTCCCAACTGGTGGTAGTCCCCAAGGACAATGGGCGACTCATACTGTATGTGGACATACACATCCCAAATACTGCAATCCAGCGCGAGAGACACACTGGACCCAGCATGGAGGATATGATCATCAGGCTCAACGAGGCAGTCTGTTTCTTTAAAAAAAAAACGTTATTACAGATAACAGGTGAGTATACAATCAACATACACAGTATGATATTGGTCTATACCGAGTGGACGGGGATCCGCAAATGGTATAGTGAATACAGATAAACAAAATGGAGTGGCAGTTAAGGTAGACAAATTAAGCAGGCATCGAAGCTGGTAACGAGAGAGCATCAGGGACATCCTCTGCATCTGACGACAGTGAGGAGATGTAGGAGCAGAATGGGATCAAGACATTTCTAGGTCTCGACGTCAGTGGTTGCTGTTCCGCCCAGGTCTCCTCCATGTCTGAGGCCCAGGTGATGACCCGAAGCCACTGAGCGTGTGTGGGGGTCCCAGGGTGGAGCCAGAGCAACAGGATACAATGGACTGCTAGTAGCATACATAGATTAGCTAATTTCCTGGCGTCACGGCCAAGTCCGGGGAGGTCATGGAAGAGGCATACCACGGGGGATGGGGTGATAGTATAATCTAGGATTTCAGACGTCGTAGAGCATTGCTCCAGCCAGAAGTGGGAGAGACGTGGGCAGGACCATATCGTATGTATGTAGTTCGCATAATCTGACTTACATCTGGGACAGCTGGGAGATGATCCTTTGACATACGGTGCAGTCTGGCCGGGGTGTAGTGGAACATGTGAAGTACCTTAAGTTGAATCAACCTAAAGCGGGAGTTGAACGAGATATTGCGAATGCGAGCACACATGCGGTTCCAGTGCTGATCAGTAATTTCGATTTCTAGGTCCTCACCCCAGGAGCGTTTAAGTCTGTCAAAAGGGGGGGTGGCCTTGGATTGTTTCAGGGTATATAACCTGGAGACCCTCCCTTTGAAAGACATAGGGCCTCATTACGAGTTGGCCAGTAAAAATACCAAATTACCGGCATGCTGGTGCAACCGTGTCCGTGTTGTACTGCTGCCGGAATCAATGGTTGATTCCGAGTCAGCGGGCACGCGCATTCCGGCATGCCGGTAAGGACCCCCAAACCCCTGATAGTGGCATCATCCATGCCGCAGGCTCCGGCATCCTAGATGCCGTAAAGAACGGTAACGTTGATACCAACATCATAAATACCGGCACCGGAAGTGGCGGTATCGGAAGCAACATCATCGCGCCGGAACGGGAAATGCGCCAGTGACAACCACAGGCAGTGTGAAAGACTGCAGAAAATGGTGGGACGATCTGCGGCTGCATGTTCGAAACATCTTGTCAGCAAACCGCAGCCAGGCCCAGGCAACAGGTGGTGGAGCAACATCACCCATAAAGCTTGCACGGTGGGAGGAAACCTGCAGGTCTGTAATGGACATGAAGGCCATAGAGGGAGTCGGGAATTCAGAGATGGGAGTCCCGTCATCGGACAATGACGGTGAGTGACGGTTAGCGTAATACAAAAGTCACCACACACACCTAATACCCCAAGTATAATGTTGGAGTACAGTTGGCAAGTAGATGAGAGCAAATACATGACCCATCTCCTCCCACCTAAAGTCAGCCCTAACTCAAACCCTACATCTCAGCCACGAAAACACACTATAAACCCCACTGACACAAACCACATGAGTCCACAATTGCAAACACAAGCAACATATCCATGCACACACACCTATACATCACCGTCGAGATGCAGGCCTCACCACTGTGCCATCTCAATGCATCTCCACTGGCGATCGCACACTTGAGACTGGCGATCGCACACTTGAGACACTTTGATCAACCAAACAGCACATGGCACACAGCCCCTGAGGCATGGCTACACCACGCAAGCCACAGCACACCTGTAGGCCACCAAACAGACACCATGGACATCATGGCTGCACCAGAAGGATACCCAAACATTACAACCCCGCCCCAACTCCTGTAAGCACCATGGCCGCCCCTCCAATATGCACATGACTCAAAATGTACTAACATCGATGTATGTAGGATGTACGTTCACCCGGAATCAGACAGCGAGGAGGAGTGCCAGCAGGCCATGCAGGATATGGTCAGACAATAAATAGCAGAAGGGGAAGCCACACACAAGGACATGTAAGATAACACAAGGACAATAATCCGTGCCATCTACCGCGTGTCCCGGCTTGTGCGTGAGGGCATGGCCGCAATGACAGAGGCGGTCACCCTGTTGGTGGCCACCATGGCCCAACATCGTGCTGCATAGCCCAACCCACAACCCCCACCCCCTCGACCAGATCAACACCGGCGAGTTCCACTCAGATGAGCCCGGTACGCAGGTCAATGTGCAGTCTGCACCAGCCAGACCCAAAAGGGGGCGTCAGTAGCCTGACACAGTTGAACTCCAAATGGGTACAGGGGGTGGGGTGTGTGGGGATGTTGGGGGAGGGGTGCAGGGGTGTGTGGGGATGTTGGGGGAGGGAGGTGTGGGTGTGTGGGGATGTTGGGGGGATGGGGTGGCGTGGGTGTGTTGGGATGTTGGGGGGAGGCGGAAGAGGGTAGTTTGTTGCACATTGAGGGGTTCCTGTTCACTGTACAGTTATGAATCATTTAATACACCTGGTGCGCATAAGAAAAACACATGACTGGACATTGCTTTTTGAGTGTGTGTCAATTTATTTCTTAACAGCATCCAGTGCCCCCCATTCCAAGTGCCTTGTCTAACCCAGTCCTTCAAAAGTAAGTGCAATCAAAGTTTGGCGTACTACACGTCCTTCATTCACATTGTGCCGTGGTCGATATGCATCTTCTCCACCATCATCCTCCTCTTCTTCTGGTAGAATCTGGTCCGTGTCAGAGGGCAGGGGTATGTTGTGCCAGATGCACATGTTGTGCAGCATGGCACATGCCAACACTATCTTGCCCACCTTCTCAGGCCTGTATATGGTGCGTCACCCAACCTGCTGAGGCAGCGGAAACGGGCCTTCAACAGGCCAAAAGTCTGCTCAATCGTAACACGAGTGCATGCATGTGCACGGTTGTAGTCCTCTTTGTGCCTGTTGACTGGTAGCCTGATGGGGGTCAGGAGCCATGTCTTCAGGGGATACCCAGCATCACCTGCACAGGAGCAGGGAAAGTATATTTGTGAACATTGTTGTCATTCCGTCTGTGCAATGCCTGTACAGTGTTCATGGTCACATGCCACAGATTCATCATGACTGCACTTGACATTTCCTCATAGTGAGACCCAGGTAAGTGCACTTAGGGATGACCCATGCTTGGTGGGTATGTGTGCCATTCACGTCTAAGGAACCTTTCCATCAGGTGAGGCACTCACACAAATGAGTTGATAATGACCATCATCTTCGGACATCTGATGGGTGTGATGCATTTGAAATTTGTACTATACATGTGGAATGCATCATGACATGTTTGCCTGATGTGCCTCATGATACACCGTGATTTGCTCATCATGTTCACCGCTACTTGATGTCACCATGTACTTGTCCATCACTGCCTTCCCCCATATGACGAAGGGCCAATGGCAATGGTGGTATGGTCCGCCAGTGACAGCAAACATTTATGTGAGGGGGCTGGGTTTGTACTGGCATGATGGAGCAGAGGTGCTGTGGATGGGTCCTGCGCCACTCACTCATATGTTAGTGGTGGTAACTGATCAGTGATTACATACGTTTCCTTACTTGCACCATTGCATTTTTAAGTGTTCCTTAGAGATGCCTGGGCCGGTATACTGTTCTGCGGTGTACCTGTGTGGTGGGTGCAGTGACAGAGATTTCCATGTGTGGTAGTTGGATTTACCCCAGGCATGGCTGCATGTCCTGTGATGGACTTTGCTCGGCTCATGTATTCCAAGCATTGTGCCTGCATGGTGGAGCATCGTGGTACCCGTGGTTCATCATGTCCAATGTTGTGCAAGGTGCATGTGTTGGGGTGGGAGCAGTGTTTGTTGCTTGCATTTACGCACAGCTGTGTAGGCATGCCAAATCTGCATCCATTGGCTGTGTCGAACATTCTGTCGAGGTGATTGGGGTCACAGTTTTGCAACCCAGGGTGCTGTGTTCCCCCCGCACTCTCCCAGCAACACCCCTCATACCCCAGCCAGCAGACAGGTTGCCCATGCGTGTGTCCCCCCGGCAACACCCCTCACACCCCAGACAGCAGACAGGTTGCCTATGCTTGTGCCCCCCCCCCAGGCAACGCCCCTCATACCCCAGCCAGCAGACAGGTTGCCTATGCTTGTGGTCCCCCCATGCAACGCCCCTCAGGCCCCAGCCAGCAGACAGGTTCTCTATGCTTGTGGTCCCCCCCAGGCAATGCCCCTCATACCCAGGCCAGCAGACAGGTTGCCTAACCTTTGGCCCCCCACCCCAGGAAATGCCCTTCATACCCCAGCCAGCAGACAGGTTGCCTGTGCTTGTGGACCCCCCAGGCAACGCCCCTCATACCCCAGCCAGCAGACAGGTTGCCTATGCTTGTGGTCCCCCCCCGGCAACACCCCTCATACTCCAGCCAGCAAACAGGTTGCTTATGCTTGTGGACGCCCTCCCAGGCCACGCCCTCATACCCCAGCCAGCAGACAGGTTGCCTATGCTTGTGGTCCACCCCCAGGCAACGCCCCTCATATCCCAGCCAGCAGACATGTTGCATATGCTTGTGTTCCCCGCCAGGCAACGCCCCTCATACCCTAGCCAGCAGACATGTTGCATATGCTTGTGGTCCCCCCCAGGCAACGCCCCTCATACCCCAGCCAGCAGAAAGGTTGCCTATGCTTGTGGTCCACCCCCAGGCAACGGCTCTCATACCCCAGCCAGCAGACAGGTTGCCTATGCTTGTGGCCCCCCCTCCCCAGGCAACGCCCCTCCTACCCCAGCCAGCAGACAGCTTGCCTATGCTTGTGGTCCCCCCCAGGCAATGCCCCTCATACCCCAGTAAGCAGACAGGTTGCCTATGCTTGTGGTCCCCCCTCCCCAGGCAACGCCCCTCCTACCCCAGCCAGCAGACAGCTTCCCTATGCTTGTGGTCCCCCCCCAAGCAACGCCCCTCATTGCCCTGTTGTTGGACTTACCCATCAGCCAGGTACGTTGTGCAGCGCATCGTGCCATGTAGTGGGGAAGCGTGGAGTTGCGCAGCACCATGGCATCATGTGTGGATCCCGAGTCTCTTGCACAGCAATGCATGATTAATTGCCTTGCATCGCACACCATCTGGACATTCAGGGAATGGTAGAGCTTCCTGTTGTGGTACACTATCTCATCAGCATGCCGGACTACCAGCTCCACATGGGTGCAGTTGATGACACCAATTACGTTAGGCATGCCTGCCAGTGCATAAAATGCTATTTTGGTATCATTCACGCCCTCCACAGTCCCTGGTAAATATATGTGGTCCCTTCCATGTTTCAGGAGGGCATCTAGCACCTTTTTGTGTACACAGGAGAAACATGCTTGTGAGATGCCATGCAGCTGCCCCACAGTGTGCTGGTAGGTGCCTGTGGCAAGGAAGTGCAGCACAGAAACTACCTTCAGCAAAGGGGGGATGCCTGTCCGGATGTTGATGAGGCTTACCAGGTTGTCATGGATGAGGTCCACTATTGTGCTTATGGTGTCCCTGTCCAGGCAGTACAGGGTGTGGTTCTGTGCAGGGGTTAGGTCAAATGGACTGGCCCTCAGGCGAGGTATTGGTGGCTGCCTACGGGGTACAACTGCCTGTCCCGGTGGTATGTGCTGGCCCTGTCTCACCCTCCTTCTCCTCCTGCGCCTCCGCTGCATTCCCTGGTTCAATGCCTGCTGGAGTAGTAGCAGTGCAGGCATGTCCTCCAGCCCCAGTATTGCAACTGCTAATGGTAGCATTTTGTCTTTGGAAGGGATGCGGTGTGGGGTGTGCTCCTTTTGTGCTGTGCCAGACTCCATCTGTGCTGATTGTGTGCACCTGTGGCAGGTTTCAACACAGCAAATTGCAATTAACGGCTGGCCCATGATGCCGGTGTTAACGGCATCATGGTACCCATTCTTACCAACATCTCGATGCCGGTAAGTGCATGTCCGTGAACCTTGTAATGTGCACTTACTTACGGCATGCCGGTGTTACTGGCATGGCTGCCGCGTGCCCACGGCCATTCCGGGTAGGTGCTACCAGGTCACAACGGGTCCCTGCAGATGCCGGTAGCACCGGCATCATGGATTGGAATGCACAGGTCTGGTAAATGATGCCGTTATTCCCTTACCGGTATCGTTATTACTGGATCACCAACCTTGTAATGCGGCCCATAGTGTTCAGAATTTAAGAAAGTATAGGATCATCTGGGGGTATGGCGGGAAAATCCGGGTACCAGCTTTTAAGGGAGCGGCGGAGACCTGCATATTGAAGCCAGTGGGAGGGTGTCCTCTTCAAGGATACTGGTAAATCTGACCATTCGAGGAAGTTACCCTGATTGAAAACGTCTCGGGTAACCTCGAATCCTGTGTCGGCCCAGAGCCGTGTTGTGGCGGGGGTCACCTGGGAAGCCTCTAGGAGTAAGTTCCAAAGGGGAAGGTTACCATGAAAAGGATGCAGGACATTAGCCAGTTTCCACAGCTTAGTCAAAGCCAGTGTCGTGGAGCCTACGGGGTCGAGGGGTTCAAACTTAACACGTTGGGAGGGGAGAACTAAGGAGGGAATATCGTGACCCTCCACAGCTGGTTGCTCGAGTTTGGAATGTGGAGGAGAGTCAGTAGATACAAACCCGTACGAGGCGTAATGTGCCGGGGCGACTATCCAATACTTTTCAAAGTTAGGGGTGCCAAAGCCGCCCCCGGACATAGGGACACTCAGTGTGTCTTGTTTCAAGCTAACCGCTCCAGAATGCCACAAAAAGGAATTCGCAGTGCGGGTCAGTGATTGGAAGAATTCACGGCCAGGCCATAAAGGGATATTAAGGAATCTGTAGAGGAGTTAAGGAAGGACAATCATTTTAAGGATGCCAATCTTCCCTGCAAGGGAGATTGGTGTAATTTAGCCCAGCCTATGCATTTTCTGGCAAGGGTTGTCAGGTATTTCCCAAAGTTGGCTATGTATAGTTGGTTTGATTGACGAGCGCCCATCACTCCGAGATAGGTAATCTGGACTGTGCCCATGCAAAACGTAAGAGGTCGGGGGGTGGTGGCTTCGATTAGTGGAAACAGAAAAGATTTAGAGCAGTTGACCTTTAAAACAGAGGTCTCGCCGAAGTGGACAACATCATCGAAAATAGAGGCAAGATTTTCTGTTGGAGAGCGAATGAAGAGTAGAGCGTCATCAGCATATAGGGAGATGATCTCAGGGGAACCGTACAGTCTCAGACCTCTATGTGCATATATTTGACGCATCCTGTCAGCAAAGGGCTCGATGGCTATAGCAAAAATCAGGGGTGAAAAGGGGCAGTCCGGCCTCATGCCCCTGGCTGTTTGGAAAAGGGCTGAGCACCTGTCCTCGGTGCAGATTCTGGCCATGGGGAGAGAATAGAGGAGCTTGACCCAAGACTGAAAGCGGGGTCCAAAGTTGCTCTTCCCAAGGACTCGCCAGAGGTAGCTCCAGGAAACGGAGCTGAATGCTTTCTGCATATCTAGGGTGGCCACCACTGCCTGTGTGTTTGGATCAATCCGGGCGAGGGTATTAAATAGTCGACGCAGATTGAGGGAAGTGGAGCATCCGGGGATGAACCCCGACTGATCAGGATGTATAATATATGACATGTATGGGGCCAGTCTCAAGGCGAGTATTTTAGCATAGATCTTGACATCACAATTGATGAGGGATAGAGGACGTAGGAGCCACATTGGGTGGGGCGTTTGACAACTTTAAGTAGTACCGAAATTATGGCTTCAAGAAGGGCGGGAGGGAGGGAGAACACCCAACTCACACTCCTTCTCCCACAGAGTGAGTAGTTGGGAAACCAAGCAGGCTTTATAGTTTTTATAAAATTCAACCGAAAGGCCGTCGGTTCCCGGGGCCTTTCCAGAAGCCAGGGGATCTATGGCCCTGGACATTTCTGCAGGTGTAATGGGTTCGTCCAGAGAGTCCCTAGTCTCGGTAGAAAGTACAGAGAGTGGCAGGCTGTCCAAGTATGCCTCGACCTCAGTCTCAGAGACATTGTCAGCATTAGAGTAGAGAGATTCGTAGAATGACCGGAATTCAGTGTTGATATCCTGTGATGACAGGGCCATGGTACCATCGGCCCTCTCTATAGCCAGAATATGTGGTGAGCCGGACTCCTGGCGGAGTAGCCTAGCCAAAACACAGCCAGGGCATTCCCCGTGTCCGTACCTGCGGGCTAAGTGGGGATTGTCTAGGAACTTCCTCTCCCGTTTTGCTTAAGAGCAAAACATATCAAGTTCTGTGCCGATACGAGCAAGGGCATTGGGTAGCTGAGAAGAGATTCCCTCTCACAGATGTCCCTACGGCTCACTTTAAGAATCCCTGACTCTGTGGAAATCGCTATGCCCCTAATGTAGACTTTGAACAACTCCCAAATGGTAGCTTGCGTCCGGACTGAACCAGTGTTTAATGCAAAAAAGTCATCTATGGTGACCCAAGTTGTCTCAAAGGCAATATCTAACAAGAAATGAGGTTCCAGTCTCCATGAACGGCCTCCAATATTATCTATGCAACATCGAACGGAGATCGTTATCGCAGAGTGGTCAATCGCCATGTGTGTGATGTTTCTGATGAGTACATCCGACACTAGCCACATATCGATCTGCAAATGTGAATCATGTACAGAGGAAAAGAAGGAGTATGCACGGGAGTTCGGGTGGGTCAGTCTCCAAGCGTCCAACACCATTAACTGGGTCTGCACTTTAATGATACATTTCGCTGCTCTGGAGAGTTGACGGGGTCTGGAGCCCGATCTGTCGAGATCTACGTCCAGAATGGTGTTGAAGGCTCCACCCCAGAGGATGGGAATATGGGGGAAGCTGGAAAGTAGGGATGACAGATACGTGTAGAAATCGGGATCATCTGTGTTGGGGCCATATATGTTAAGTAGTACAAACTCTCTGTTCAGCAGGGTCCCAAACAACAGGACATAGCGACCTACGGGATCGACTTGTACCGCCTTATGCTGGATCTTGAGGCTCTTGTGTATCAGAATCATGACTCCATGGTTCTGAGTGGAGTAATCTGTGTAGTAACGTTGTGGGCCCTATGTTTTAGCAAACCTCTCGCATCTCTCAGCGCGAGCAAGGGTTTCCTGTAAAAAAAAAAGCAATTTAACTTTGTACCACTCAGCATACAACTGCAATTTACGCATTCTGGCGTAGTTACCCAGTCCCCTGACGTTCCAGCTCATGCAAACAAGGCAGTCTTCAGCCATTAAGTCCGATAGAGGGAATTAATGGGCCGAATAGTGAGTTTAAACCCGGAACACTGGATCCAGCTGCATGTGATTAGGGTCCTTTACCACATGTGTAAATCTAAGCATGTTTGGGTACTCCAACCTCCTGTCACACGTCAAGCAATTTTCAACATAACACCCCCGCTACCCTCCCTCACCCCCACCCCTCTCCCAATCAGACAGGTGAAACCCCAAATAACTTCTAGCAGAAGCAAGGACAGTGCAGCATCGCCTGGGGGGCTGTGCGCTAGCCAGGGGCAGTGATGCTTCCAAGATAGGGAGTTGACTAGGCATTACATGGTGCATAGTATAAAACAGTAGATAACAGGTAGAAGAGGAGCAGTCTTGTGAGACAGAGCTAGATATATTAGGCAAAATCGGAAAATGCAGCAGACCGTGGGGTCCATCCTAAACAAGATCTAGCACTGCACCAGGTGTCGTCACACAATCCTCAAGAATTAGACCGGAGTGGCCTCAGTATCCAGTACGAGCGAGGTCAACCCAGAAAGTGTTCGTCGATAAACTTGGAGGCCTCTACAGGGATGGTAAAGAAGACGACTTGATTCAAGTGTTTTGTCCTGAGCTTAGCAGGGTAAAGCATCGAGTATTTGACCCCCAAGTCTCGTAGCCTCCTCTTGGTGGCCAGGAACGTTTTACGCTCTTGTTGGACAGACACTGAAAAGTCAGGATATAGGTGGACTCTGGAGGATCTGAGGGTAAGTTCCCCTTTGGCTCTCGCTGCACGTAGAAGCTAGTTGTCATGATGCCTACCCCCGGAGCACCAGGCCAGGCCCAGCACCCCCGGGAGCAGGCCTCATGCCCCCGGGTAAAAGCCCAGCGGCCCCTTATAGGGGCTCTTTGGACTCTGTCCTGGCGCCTTTGGCGCCAGGCTCATGTTGGATATCAGTCCTGGCGCCATAGGTGCCAGGCTATAAAGGAAGGTGTTTTGTGCACTTACCTGATGCAGACCATGCTGCAAGATTCAGGCCTCCCTGATACCTGAAAGGGACTATTTTTTCATTGGGACTATTTTGCCACTCGGGCGTGGCCGGGGAAGGATAGTTACCTGGAACTACTTTGGGGGCTATTTAAGCCACGCACAGACAGTAGCTCACGCTTCGAGTTGTTCTGCATCCAAGCAGCTGAACGCTCACCGTGTCTGCTCCTGCATCGGGTCTCCAGCCACGCCCGCCTCGATCCTGGAAAACCTGTAAGGAAAGAAGAGAAGAGAAAGGTGAAAACCAATAATTTTATCAAACTTCTTACCTGCTGTCATGCCTGCGCCATGGGCGCATCCATTTGCGCTCAATATGGACTATTTGTTTATCATTTATTTACAACAGACTCTTGGATCAATCTATATTTACTTTGGGGACTTTATTTCCCATTTGCGAGACTTTGGTGCTTTATTATTTTTTCCAACAAACTACGCATACCACAATGCACTTGGCTATAAGCATCGATTCCTGGCTGTTCCTATTGGTCATCAAAGGAACTACACCCCCCAGAAGCCCTAGGGATTGGCTCTGCTATCACCAACTCAGGAACAGAGAGGGAGGTGGCCGATTGTCTGCAGGTGTGCTTAGCCAGGTGCAACCAATTAGCCTGCCTCTGTGCTGGGCTAGGCAGTATAAAAGGCTGCTGCCTGCAGTGGCTCAGCCTCTTGCATTGAGAGACCTTCCTCCACCTTTCGTGTCTTTCTACGGATCTTTGTATGCTGTTTACCATCACTCCTGCTTGGACCCTGCCTTGCAGCTTGCTACACCCTGCTGCCTACAGCCCTAGCCTTCTGGGCTCCCTGCCTCAGTCCAGCTCCTCTGGGCTTCCTGCCTTGCAGCCTGTTACTCTTCGCTGCCTACAGCCATAGCCTTCCAGGCTCTCTTCCTCACAGCCCTGCTCCTCCGGGCTCTCCACATTGCAGCCGATCACGCTCTGCTGCCTTCTAGCCTCTGCCCTTGCCCTGCTGGGCTCTCCACATTGCAGCCGATCACGCTCTGCTGCCTTCCAGCCTCCGCCCTTGCCCTGCCGGGCTCTCCACATTGCAGCCGATCACGCTCTGCTGCCTTCCAGCCTCCGCCCTTGCCCTGCCGGGCTCTCCACATTGCAGCCGATCACGCTCTGCTGCCTTCCAGCCTCCGCCCTTGCCCTACCGGGCTTTCTACATTGCAGCTGATCACGCTCTGCTGCCTTCCAGCCTCCGCCCTTGCCCTGCCGGGCTCTCCACATTGCAGCCGATCACGCTCTGCTGCCTTCCAGCCTCCGCCCTTGCCCTGCCGGGCTTTCTACATTGCAGCTGATCACGCTCTGCTGCCTTCCAGCCTCCGCCCTTGCCCTGCCGGGCTCTCCACATTGCAGCCGGTCACGCTCTGCTGCCTTCCAGCCTCCGCCCTTGCCCTACCAGGCTTTTCTACATTGCAGCTGATCACGCTCTGCTGCTTTCCAGTCTCAGCCCTTGTCCTCTGGGCTCCCTGCTCTACAGCCTGCCTCACTCCTGCTGCCTACAGCCCTTGTCCTCTGGGCATCCTACTTTGCAGCTGATCACGCTCCGCTGCTTACTACCTACCCTTTTCCGCTGGGTTCTCGGCCTAGCAGCCCTCTACAGTCCTCTGCAACCTTCTACTGTCAGCGGCCCTGCCCCTCAGGGCTCACTCCTTGCTGCCCGGTCCTTCTGGGTTCCTTGCCGTGCAGCCTGCTTTACTCTGCTGCCCTAAGCCCTTTCCCTCTGGGCTCTCTACCTTACAGCCCTGCTCCTGTGGGCTTGCTCATTGCTTTCCTGCTCCTCTGAGCTCTCAATCTTGTTCCTTACTGTCCTCTGCTATCCTATCCTGTTACACGACTTTCCCTTCATTTCCTTCTGCTAGTTTGCTATCAACCTCCTTTTCCTGGATTTGTCTGTAAGTATCTTCTCTTGTCCTGTTTTGTAGATCCTTTTGTACAGAGCTTGTCTGTTGGTTCCTATCAGTCAACCTCTGCCCCTTCCCTTGTCTCGTTTCTACATTACAGACACCCATAGCTGCTGTTCCAAGTCATGAGCAAACAGCGTGAGCCTCTGTTATAGCAAACTGTGCAGAAGGCTCGAGTATTTCCTAAGGTTCGTGGAATACTCTTTTCCTATATCTGCATACACCCCAAGAGGGAATTCATTCTGTACCTTTCCTTGCTACTCTTGCCTACTCTTCGTTCTCTTTCCTTTCAGCTGTGTGTGTGCTTCTCTGTCCCCTTTATTTAGGCACAACCACCCAAACCCTTTTTGGGTGTCCTGTGCCACTCTTAATAGAGTGCCATCCTTGACAGAATGCAAGAGCCAAAAATGTCTTGTTCCATAGGCCGGAAAGGCACACACAGACCAAAGATGCTTTCCTTTCGGGTTAAGAAACCTTTGCATAAACCTATGGTTTCCCTAAAGACAGCAAACAAGAACCTTAGTCTAAAGGACAGTCTCGCCTTAGTAAACAAAGATTTACAAGCACGGTACTATACTCACTGGCTAGCTGACCCTTCTTCCATGTACAATTATTATGACATTTGCGACTATGACCCGCAGTCCTTA
Organism: Ambystoma mexicanum; assembly: GCF_040938575.1. Classification (NCBI taxonomy): domain Eukaryota; kingdom Metazoa; phylum Chordata; class Amphibia; order Caudata; family Ambystomatidae; genus Ambystoma; species Ambystoma mexicanum. Next base: position 153,902,921 of record NC_090941.1, on the reverse strand, counting down.
TCTGTTGCAGAGCTACAGCAAGATAATGAATTCTTACAGATCTTGTTAAACCAAACAGTGAAAAACACTCCTGCGTCTTCTGACAAGCCTTCTAACACCGCAACAGCCAAGGATATAGCACTCATTGGGGGAGACTCTAAACCAGAATACTCTGTTGCCAGAGTGATATGCGCAAGATCAGCTTGGCAAGCTCCCCAGAATGCTGGAAACCCTTATTTGACAGGAAAAGGCAGTCATTATCCTGAGGTTTGTGCATCTGGTCCTGGGTACAAAAGACCTATACTAACCATCGGTTGTCTTAATGCTTCCACAGTATCTACTAACCACAATAACCATAAGGTCAGTCTTCCCATTGCTACAACCGAATTTTCTGCCACACCTGCTTCTGAAGCTTTAGATCAAACTAATGATACTTACCTGCTACACGAACAACTCCTACGCCTTAAAAGAAAGACCGAAGACCTCTATGATGACTTTGTTTATTTGCATTATAAGAATCTTATGAAGGGACACAAGTCGCCAGACCATCTGACACTATGTCCAACACCTGACATCTTATCTTTAGAGATCGACATGATAAGGCCTGGAATTGCCACGCAGAAAAGTATACAGACTTATACCAAGCTGATGGAAGACCTAAATATAGCATATGTATCCCTTCTAAAGACTGACACAGCTCTTTCACCTTCCAGCCACAGAAACTCAGGTTGTTGTACTGACAGAAAAGAATTAACTCCTCCGGTGGGTCAAATCACTCACACAGCCATTACACCACAAAACAAGGGTGGTCCTCTGATTGGAAATCCCTCTGAGTCAAAGGATGATTCCGCCCTCACCCTTGCCTATTGTCCAGTACTCACACTTACAACCTCTTCTGGAATGACAACGTCAGCTGAGGAGACTGGCGCAGTTCACACCAAGCATGCTGAGTTGGCAAGCGGGGCTTGCCAAAGTGTGGCTGTGCTATCAGACAACACTCCTGAGCAATCAACATCTCCAGTTTCTTCGATACCCCCTGAATCGCCAGTGGTTGTGGTACCAGATCTACCAGTGGTTGCAACACCTGAACTGTCTGTAGCTGCTACAGCACCTGTACTTCCAACTGCAATTCATGATCTTCCTGATGCTGTGGCTCCTAAACTCCCTGCCACATTTGAGTCTCCTGAAGTCCCTGCTGCAAATCTTGAGGTTGCTATAGCAACTGTGATTCCTGAAGCTACTGCTAATTCTGATGCTCCCGATGCCCAGATTTCTACTTCCTTTGCAGCTGTGCTAGCTGCAGCAGAATCCTCTGCTACACAACCTGATCCCGCAGCACCTTCTCTTCCTGATCCTACATCCACCATGCTAACTGTTGCAAAGTCAGCGAAGGGTTTCCCTGTTAAGACTACTGCTCCAGTTGTTCCTGCTGGTGTATCTATAGCACTAAGACTGCCAGACTCTACTCTACCAGTCTTAGGTGCGTTCCAGCCCGCTGGTTCTCTCATGGCACCCACACACCCAGTTGCTACAGCCTCGATACTCTCTACAGCCATTCAAGATCTCACTGCTGCTGTAACCTCTGAACTGTCTACTAATCATGGGGAAACCACCGCTGTGACTCCTGAACTCTCTGCGGCTAACCCTAACGTTGTCATGGCTGCTCCGGATGTCTTGGAAAACCTTCCTAAAGCTACCAACTCTGCTGTACCTATGTCTCCACCTTCCAGCATCATACTGTTGCCCGTCAAAGCAAAATCTATCATGGAGCCTGCAGCAGTTTTTCGCAGTTCCTCTCTTCATGCACACACAGTTGGGGTTTGTGTTCCAAAGACTTCGTCTTTTCTGATTTCTACATCTAAAGTTCAGAACATTTGTACTGTCTCCGTCATTCAAGACTCTCACCTTGCAACCTTAAACCGTTTCTGGTGCTTCATGATGTGCCTTTTTGGATTAAGACTCTTGTACGGTGTGACAGACCTTCTTGTAGGTCGGTCTTCAGGGAGCCCGGAGAGGGGCCTGGAGAGGGGCATACTGTCATGCCTGCACCATGGGCGCATCCATTTGCGCTCAATATGGACTATTTGTTTATCATTTATTTACAACAGACTCTTGGATCAATCTATATTTATTTTGGGGACTTTATTTCCCATTTGCGAGACTTTGGTGCTTTATTATTTTTTCCAACAAACTACGCATACCACAATGCACTTGGCTATAAGCATCGATTCCTGGCTGTTCCTATTGGTCATCAAAGGAACTACACCCCCCAGAAGCCCTAGGGATTGGCTCTGCTTCCACCAACTCAGGAACAGAGAGGGAGGTGGCCGATTGTCTGCAGGTGTGCTTAGCCAGGTGCAACCAATTAGCCTGCCTCTGTGCTGGGCTAGGCAGTATAAAAGGCTGCTGCCTGCAGTGGCTCAGCCTCTTGCATTGAGAGACCTTCCTCCACCTTTCGTGTCTTTCTACGGATCTTTGTATGCTGTTTACCATCACTCCTGCTTGGACCCTGCCTTGCAGCTTGCTACACCCTGCTGCCAACAGCCCTAGCCTTCTGGGCTCCCTGCCTCAGTCCAGCTCCTCTGGACTTCCTGCCTTGCAGCCTGTTACTCTTCGCTGCCTACAGCCATAGCCTTCCAGGCTCTCTTCCTCACAGCCCTGCTCCTCCGGGCTCTCCACATTGCAGCCGATCACGCTCTGCTGCCTTCTAGCCTCCGCCCTTGCTCTGTCAGGCTCTCCACATTGCAGCCGATCACGCTCTGCTGCCTTCCAGCCTCCGCCCTTGCCCTGCCGGGCTCTCCACATTGCAGCCGATCACGCTCTGCTGCCTTCCAGCCTCCGCCCTTGCCCTGCCGGGCTCTCCACATTGCAGCCGATCACGCTCTGCTGCCTTCCAGCCTCCGCCCTTGCCCTACCGGGCTTTCTACATTGCAGCTGATCATGCTCTGCTGCCTTCCAGCCTCCGCCCTTGCCCTGCCGGGCTCTCCACATTGCAGCCGATCACGCTCTGCTGCCTTCCAGCCTCCGCCCTTGCCCTACCGGGCTTTCTACATTGCAGCTGATCATGCTCTGCTGCCTTCCAGCCTCCGCCCTTGCCCTGCCGGGCTCTCCACATTGCAGCCGATCACGCTCTGCTGCCTTCCAGCCTCCGCCCTTGCCCTACCGGGCTTTTCTACATTGCAGCTGATCACTCTCTGCTGCTTTCCAGTCTCAGCCCTTGTCCTCTGGGCTCCCTGCTCTGCAGCCTGCCTCACTCCGGCTGCCTACAGCCCTTGTCCTCTGGGCTTCCTACTTTGCAGCTGATCACGCTCCGCTGCTTACTACCTACCTTTTTCCGCTGGGTTCTCGGCCTAGCAGCCCTCTACAGTCCTCTGCAACCTTCTACTGTCAGCGGCCCTGCCCCTCAGGGCTCACTCCTTGCTGCCTGGTCCTTCTGGGTTCCTTGCCGTGCAGCCTGCTTTACTCTGCTGCCCTAAGCCCTTTCCCTCTGGGCTCTCTACCTTACAGCCCTGCTCCTGTGGGCTTGCTCATTGCTTTCCTGCTCCTCTGAGCTCTCAACCTTGTTCCTTACTGTCCTCTGCTATCCTATCCTGTTACACGACTTTCCCTTCATTTCCTTCTGCTAGTTTGCTATCAACCTCCTTTTCCTGGATTTGTCTGTAAGTATCTTCTCTTGTCCTGTTTTGTAGACCCTTTTGTACAGAGCTTGTCTGTTGGTTCCCATCAGTCAACCTCTGCCCCTTCCCTTGTCTCGTTTCTACATTACAGACACCCATAGCTGCTGTTCCACGTCATGAGCAAACAGCGTGGGCCTCTGTTATAGCAAACTGTGCAGAAGGCTTGAGTGTTTCCTAAGGTTCGTGGAATACTCTTTTCCTATATCTGCATACACCCCAAGAGGGAATTCATTCTGTACCTTTCCTTGCTACTCCTGCCTACTCTTCGTTCTCTTTCCTTTCAGCTGTGTGTGTGCTTCTCTGTCCCCTTTATTTAGGCACAACCACCCAAACCCTTTTTGGGTGTCCTGTGCCACTCTTAATAGAGTGCCATCCTTGACACCTGCATCCGGAACCTTCACGCCAGCGTTCCTGAGAAAAGACTTTCATTTAAAAGCACTGCGTTGCTCGCTGCAGCGCTGCGCTTCACTCACCTGTCCTCGGGAGTTCTTCTGGCTCCACCCCGACTGTCTGCACCGGTCGCCACATCTCTGCGCCTAGGGGAGAGAAGAAGAGACAAAAGGTGAGCAGAAGGAACATATGAGGAAAGCCTAATTTTCCGCCATAACACTTACCGGTCTTCTGTAGGTGGATCATTCCTCATTTCGGGTCGGCGCCGCTACGTTGGCAGGTACCGCACCCCAGCCCCTATGGGGAAAGGACAAAAGACGTTACTGGAGGAATATAAAGACATTAAGAGGGATCGCCCCCATCGCTAACTCACCTGAGTTTACCATCGGCAAGTCAATCCCTCAACGCATCGCCTTCATTCTGCACCTGAAATAAAGGACAGATCACAGGTTAGGAAGGCAACAGAAAAGGAGGCTCAACACTTGAACTTTTGTAATCTTCATACTTACGGCATTCCGCTCGGAAAATTCAAGTGGATTTTGCCAGCGCCATTCTGAAAACCAGTGAAGTAACTGGACAAACACGCGCCCCTGCACCAGAAGCAGGATGGAGAGTTCATCCTTTCAAACCATAAGGTGAGCTTCAACCGGGGATTTCGGAGGAAGTTAGAGAAGAACGAAGGGGGGAAGAGGGGAGCAAGCACACTATTCTGCAGACTGTTAATCCCCTTTCTCATCTGCAGAAGGATATTCCTACGGGCCAGACAAGCAAGATTTAAGGGTCCTGTTCAGTCGGTGTTCCGAGTTCTGCGCATCACGCTCGAAAAGGCCACAGCAACCCAGACTAGACCAGCGCCTCCGTGAGAGTCAGGTGAGCGTTACAGAACGCGAAGCCCTCCTACAAATTCCCACCCAGGCGCTATGGAAACTTGTGAGACTGATCAGTTGGCCCAACTACTGGGGGAATTACGGGCCGAAGTACACGCCGCTCGTCAAGAGACTAATGCTCTCAGGAGGGAAGTGATTGTATCAAAGGAAAGAACTGATGACCTGGCTAGACAGTTTTTGCAAGGTCAAGCTGGACACACTCCCCTACCCGGTTCCTGGGAGAACCCCGCTCCTGTGGTTCCCAGTAACCCTGTGCAGATTAATCTACCTGGAAACATGCCGCTGGCCCCACCCGAACGCTTTGCTTGGGACCCCAAACGATTCGCCGTATTCATGAATCAGTGTCGTTTGCACTTCCTATGCAGACCTGGGGCCTTCCCTAATGACCAGACCAAGGTAGCCTTTGTATTGTCATATCTCAGCGGCTGTGCTGCCGATTGGTCAGTTCCACTGGTTACTCAAGATGACCCGATTCTCCGTGATTTTCAAGGATTTCAAGCAAGCATGGAAAGGTTATTTGCTCGACACTCTCAGGGGCAGGCTCTGGATGACGAACTCCTATCCCTGCGACAGGGCAATCAGGACCTCCTATCCTACATTGCAACCTTTAATAGACTAATTGTGGAAACTGGGTGGCCAGAGGATAAAAGAATCATGTTATTTTATCGAGGTCTACGCGGAGAACTTAAAGATGTCCTGGCCCAAGTTGTAAATCCGCCCCAAGAATGCACAGAATATATAGACTTAGTGCTCCAATTGGATCACAGACTTCAAAACAGAAAAGCAGATCGGTCCAAGTTTGAGACCCGGGTGTTGGTCAAGACCCACGCTAACCCCAAGGGTGCTGATGTCTCTGAGCCTATGCAAATCGGAGGGGTTAAAGGACCTTTAACTCAAAAAGAACGTGAAAGAAGACGGCAGATGCAATTATGTCTTTATTGTGGGTCCTCTGGACACTTTCTACGAGATTGCCCGGCAAAACCGCCCAAGAATGTGGTAGGAGCCGCTGATAAGAACCATGAAGACTCTGTTTCGGGAAACGACCACGCCCGACAAGCGTAGGGGTCCGCTTGCCGAGCTTGAAAACTAACTCTCAGACCTCGCATTTCATTGTGCCAATGGTCCTCATAGATCCGGAACAGCCTAAGCGGTTGCATGCAATGAGGCATACATCGATAGTGGGGCTATAGGAAATTATGTGGATCGTGAATTGGTCTCTAGGATTAACCTCCCTCTGCGTCCTAAAACCAGCAAAGAGGTCATCACCACAGTCGATGGAACCGAAATTGCCTGAGGACCGGTAACACATTCCACTGCTGAGGTGACACTTATAGGTCCGGACGGCCATCGGGAGGCAGTTGTGTTTGATGTAATCAAGGCTCCACAGTTTCAGGTTATTCTCGGAATCCCTTGGCTAGAGACACATAATCCTCGAATTGATTGGCGAGCGAAGAGAATAACCTTCCCGGATTGTGCACAAACCTGCTACCCAGAAAATCTGAAGATTAGTCTAGCGTCTGTAACCTCTGTCTCCATGCAACTACCTCTGGAATACCAAGACTTTCAGGACATCTTCCAAAAGGAACAGGCCAACACGTTACCTCCCCACAGATCGTACGATTGCCAAATCGATCTGGTGCCTGGTGCACTACCCCCTTGTAGCAGGATTTATGCCCTTACTGAACCTGAGAATCTGCATTTGAGACAATATTTAGATCAATACCTAGCCAATGGTTTCATTCGCCCGTCAAAGTCTCCGGCATCCTCGGCTTTGTTCTTCGTGCCCAAAAAAGAAAGCGACCTTAGAACTTGTATCGACTACCGCGCATTGAACCAGATAACTGTTAAAAACCGTTACCCTCTGCCTCTGATCCCTGAACTCCTTGACCAGGTGAAGGACGCTTGCGTATACACCAAGTTAGATCTCCGGGGGGCTTATCATCTGGTGCGAGTAAAAGAAGGCGTCGAATGGAAAACGGCCTTCCGTACAAAATACGGATTATTCGAATACCAGGTGATGCCTTTCGGGTTGTGCAACGCACCTGCTGCCTTCCAATTCTTCATGAACGATGTCCTTCGGGAACTCATCGATGTTTGTGTTGTCGTATATATTGATGACATTCTTGTGTACTCCTCTTCGGAATCTGATCACAGAAAGCATTTCAGGGCCATCCTTGAGAAATTGCGCCAGCACAAACTGTTTGCAAAGCTGGAAAACTGCGTTTTCCATACCACCGAGGTTGAGTTTCTTGGATTCATCCTGACACCTAAAGGGGTCCGAATGGACTCACGAAAAGTGGAAGCCATCCTCAAATGGCCATCACCTAGTTCGGTGAAAGGTGTCCAAAGCATGCTTGGTTTTGCCAATTTTTATCGCAGATTTATCCCGGAATTTTCACGTGTGGTACAACCCATCACTGCAATCTTGCGGAAAAATAAACGCTTCGAATGGACCGAGGAAGCCGAACAGGCCTTTCAGGAATTGAAAGCTAAATTCACGTCCGCACCTATTTTGAAGCACCCGCATCCCGATCTCCCATATATAGTCGAAACCGACACGTCCAGCTTAGCCATGGGAGCTGTCCTGTCTCAAAGAGACCCTGAAACCAACCAACTGCACCCCGTAGCATTTTGGTCCAGAAAGTTCTCGCCGCCTGAGGTAAATTATGCAATCACCGACAACGAATTATTAGCCATTAAGTTCGCCTTTAAGGCTTGGCGGCATTATCTTCTTGGCGCCAGGCATACCATCACCGTGATCACTGATCACCGAAACTTACAATATTTAAAAACTGCCAAGGCTCAATCGTCACGTCAGCTCCGATGGGCTTTGTTCTTTGCTGAGTTCGATTTTGTAATCACTTACCGCCCCGGCTGTAAGAATGGCAAAGCGGACGCGCTATCTCGAATAGGAATGGGAGAAATAGACACAAACTCAGAACCTGTGCCGATAATTCCCGAACAAAGAATTTCGGGGATAACCTCTTTACAAACCCTTGAAGACATTCAAGCACGGGTAAAACAACTCCTGGACTCTACAGCCTTGCAGGATTGGATCCCAAGGGGGTCTTACTTTTCAGTCAACGATGGCCTACCTTACTTCCAAGGACGCTTATTTCTGCCAGAAAAGGAATTGCAAGAAATGGTTATTTCCCGTCATCATGATACCCTGATGGAAGGACATCCTGGCATTGCCAAAACTGAGGAAAAAATTAAACGACAATTCTGGTGGCCTTCCTGGCGAAAGGATATTAAATCTTTTGTGATGTCCTGTGGAGTTTGCGCCCAAAACAAAGGCCAAAAGACAAAACCCGCCGACCTTCTTCAGCCTTTAGACATTCCACCAGCACCTTGGCACACCTTGTCACTAGATTTTATCACGGACTTGCCCCCTTGTAATGGATACAATACTATTCCGGTTGTGGTGGATTTATTTTCCAAGATGGCCCACTTTATTCCGTTGAAACGATTACCTTCAGCTTCTTTCCTAGCCAAGGAATTCCTCGAAAATATCATCCGTTTGCATGGATTCCCGTCCATACTAGTCTCCGACCGGGGAAGCCAGTTTATTTCTCATTTTTGGAGGAAGTGTTGTCAACTGGCACAAATCGACGTAAGACTCTCAACCAGCCACCACCCACAGACCGATGGTCAGACGGAGAGAACGAACCAGACCCTTGAACAATACCTACGATGTATGTTGCACCAATCGGAGGGTAATTGGAAGGATATTTTATGGGTGGCCGAATATGCATACAATAACTCGGTACACTCTGGAACTGGACAAAGCCACCCTCGTACTTCAGACCTGGACTCACCTCTGAGCCTTGAAATGCCCGCAGTGGACCATTTGCATTCCACGATAACTCAAGCCTTCAAGGATGCAACTGCACATTTGCAACAAGCGAAAGGGAAATACAAAAAGAATGCAGATCTGCATCGGAGTGAGGCGCCTCCATACCAAATAGGGGATCAAGTATGGTTGGCTACCAAACACTTATTGCTCAAGGGACCTCAAACTTTTAATCCAAGGTATTTAGGCCCTTACTCGATCAAAGCTATAATTAACCCAGTGGCAGTCAAGCTCGATCTACCAGCTAACATGCGGATTCACCCCGTTTTTCATGTGTCACTTTTGAAACCAGTGCAACCAGGAACCAGATTAATAAAGCCACCAGAACCAATCCAGATAGATGGGGAGCCTGAATTCGAGGTCAAGAACATTTTGGATTCTAAGATCTCAAAATCAAAACTTTTCTATCTAATTGATTGGAAAGGGTACGGGCATCAGGAAAGGTCTTGGGGACCCAGCGACCACGTACATGCACCTCGGCTGGTAAAAAGGTTCCATCGGAATTTCCCAAACAAACCGAAACCTCCAGAGGGAACAACCTTGGGAGGGGCCTTGGGGGGGGAGTGCTGTCATGATGCCTACCCCCGGAGCACCAGGCCAGGCCCAGCACCCCCGGGAGCAGGCATCATGCCCCCGGGTAAAAGCCCAGCGGCCCCTTATAGGGGCTCATGTTGGATATCAGTCCTGGCGCCATAGGCGCCAGGCTCATAAAGGAAGGTGTTTTGTGCACTTACCTGATGCAGACCATGCTGCAAGATTCAGGCCTCCCTGAGACCTGAAAGGGACTATTTTTTCATTGGGACTATTTTGCCACTCGGGCGTGGCCGGGGAAGGATACTTACCTGGAACTACTTTGGGGGCTATTTAAGCCACGCCCAGACAGTAGCTCACGCTTTGCGTTGTTCTGCATCCAAGCAGCTGAACGCTCACCGTGTCTGCTCCTGCATCGGGTCTCCAGCCACGCGCGCCTCGATCCTGGAAAACCTGTAAGGAAAGAAGAGAAAGGTGAAAACCAAGAATTTTATCAAACTTCTTACCTGCATCCGGAACCTTCACGCCAGCTTTCCTGAGAAAAGACTTTCATTTAAAAGCACCGCGTTGCTCGCTGCAGCGCCGCGCTTCACTCACCTGTCCTCGGGAGTTCTTCTGGCTCCACCCCGACTGTCTGCACCGGTCGCCACATCTCTGCGCCTAGGGGAGAGAAGAAGAGACAAAAGGTGAGCAGAAGGAACATATGAGGAAAGCCTAATTTTCCGCCATAACACTTACCGGTCTTCTGTAGGTGGATCATTCCTCATTTCGGGTCGGCGCCGCTACGTTGGCAGGTACCGCACCCCGGCCCCTATGGGGAAAGGACAAAAGACATTACTGGCGGAATATAAAGACATTAAGAGGGATCGCCCCCATCGCTAACTCACCTGAGTTTACCATCGGCAAGTCAATCCCTCAACGCATCGCCTTCATTCTGCACCTGAAATAAAGGACAGATCACAGGTTAGGAAGGCAACAGAAAAGGAGGCTCAACACTTGAACTTTTGTAATCTTCATACTTACGGCATTCCGCTTGGAAAATTCAAGTGGATTTTGCAAGCGCCATTCTGAAAACCAGTGAAGTAACTGGACAAACACGCGCCCCTGCACCAGAAGCAGGATGGAGAGTTCATCCTTTCAAACCATAAGGTGAGCTTCAACCGGGGATTTCGGAGGAAGTTAGAGAAGAACGAAGGGGGGAAGAGGGGAGCAAGCACACTATTCTGCAGACTGTTAATCCCCTTTCTCATCTGCAGAAGGATATTCCTACGGGCCAGACAAGCAAGATTTAAGGGTCCTGTTCAGTCGGTGTTCCGAGTTCTGCGCATCACGCACGAAGAGGCCACAGCAACCCAGACTAGACCAGCGCCTCCGTGGGAGTCAGGTGAGCGTTACACTAGTCTCTATCCCGGTAGTTCAAGACTCTTGCAATGATAGGGCATGGAGGTGCCCCCGGCCTTGGTTTTGGTGTCAGGGCGCGACGGGCTCTCTCAATTGCAAACTGTGGGGAGAGTTTCGGGAGGTCCAGCAGTGTGACCAGAGTGCGTTCGACATAGTCTTCCATGGGACGTCGATTTTGTCTTCAGGGACCACAATGATGCAAGGTTATTGCACCTGGAGCGTGATTCAAGGTCCTCATTCTTCTTGCTGATGTCCAGGACCTGTCTGGATAGGGCAGTCACCTCCGCCCGAAGGGCGACAATGTCATCTTCAGCCACCCCGACTCTTGTCTCCACCTCCACAACTCAGTTGCCAGTTTTTTCCATATGGGCCTTGATCGACAATATGGTCCCATTCATGTCATCTAGTTTGGAATGTAACACTGTGAATCCCTCGTGCATGTAATCCATCATCTTTTGAGATTCCGTGGATTTGGGGGATACAGAAGTGGCAGGCACCGGTTTGGGCGCGGATTCGCCCGGTTTCGGGGTCGCCTTTGTTAACATATTGATGGAGCTCTGTTTCCTGTTCGCCCCTTTAGTCATGGTCCCACTTACTCCCAAGGATGGTGAGCTGTGCAGCGCCCAGAGAGCGGCAACGGCCGATTCGGGCTGGTGGACCAGGCTGTAGCAGGTGGCAGTAAATCATAGAGTTATCTGGCACAGTCAGTAGGCAGGCAAGAGGTCTCAAGATGATATGTCCCGCAGGCTGGCTTCGAGTAGAGTGGTCTCAGCAGGGTTGCGGTCGGCTTGCTGCAACAGAGTAGGTTGGCCAGAGCCGGATCGTGGCACTGTTTGCACCGTCAAGGTCAGGTCCAGGACGGGCCCGGGTGTACTGTGGCCTCACCCGTACAACAGAGTGAATGAGACATTGAATGTAACCCATGTGGCCAGGGTGCTTGGGTGAAGTAGAATCAAATGTTCTCCTGTGCCCGGAGCCAGGAAACTCAGCTATCCCCGCACTGCCGCCCATGTCCGGCTTCAGGCACCATGCCCTAAAAGGATGGAGCTATCGGCAGGCCGTGTGGGCGAGTTGAGGCAGTCAGGGGGCCTCCAAGTCCCGTGGAGCAGGCTGTGGCAGGGCTGTGATCTCAACCGCTGCGGGGTTGAAAGGTCTCAATTTGGGGGTGCCGTAGCAGAAGGATCCTCTCACACTGGGTGCTATTAGGGACTCTCGGGCACCCAGGACGATAGGGGACAGCCCCCTCGCCAGTCACCAGCAGGAGCGCAGTGGAGGTGGAGTGCGGGTGGATCAACAACAGGAGGTGTGTGACCAGAAGGAGCGATCCCATCCCCCAGCGTATGGACTGTGCTCTCCCACGTACTGTAGGGTGAGGGCAACAATGACGGTGGACCAGGCTGTGCATGGTTTGATGATCGTGAGTAAGCTGGGGTCTTCGCAACCATTCAGGCCCCACAGCATGGGTGGGCAGCAGGCCCAGGGATGGGGCAGCAGCTGTGGACAGATGAACGGGCAGCACGTACCACCCCGGCAGCCGTAGTACGCAAGTACCCCTTGAAGTGGCAGATGAAGTATCTCGGGGACACGCCCTGCGGTACCACAGCAAGAACGTTTGGGGTGCTGGCCAGGAGACCAGCAATAGGGTGGGGGGTCACAAGTAGTTGTGCCTTCTAAAATCACTTTGGGATGCCGTTGCCAGTTTGAAGTTTAATGGGGCAATACAACTGATGCAATTTATGATGAAGGTAATCCGGCAATGTGTCCGAAACCAGGCACAGAATGCCGCCCCCGTGCCGCTTTAATGATAGTGTCACCGTCCGTGAGGCAGGCGGGCTGGTGTGCAACTATTCAGTTCTCTATGTCGCAGGTAGTAGGGGCCCGTACCTGGGATCCCAATGAGGGATAGACACGTCAGCTCCATTGCCGCCGGGCGGATGCGGCAGTCAGCAGGGCCCCCCATTTCCAGCCAGGGGGGAGGGCGTCCGAGCTCTGGAGATCCACCAGGGACCACAGTGTAGTGTCAGATCAGCAACGGCGATGTAAAATGCAGCGTCCGCGGGCGCCGGGAGGCCAATCTAGGGCAGCTGGTCGGGTGCGGGAGCACAGTGCAGGCAGTGTATGGAGAGTCGTGTCCCTATCGACTCCGTCGGAGTATACGTTGCGAGGGGTCAGGAGGGTCCGGGGGGCCAAGCCGCATCGGTGTGAGGGCTACCAAGTAAGCAGCGTAATTGTCTGCAGCGGTCCCCCCTCTCCCCGCTGGCCTGCGAGCCCGGCACCTGCGTGATCAGGGGTCCGACTCCTGCAGAGCCGGGGCTCGGGATGCCGCAACGAGGGCAGGTGGTGTATCTGGAAGCAAAGTGTATTCCGCAGCGGCAACCCCAGGGCTGCGATTTTCGGGCAGTGCCTTCAGTAGAGTTGTGGGCATTTGTCGCAAGAAGCACAAGCGCTAACGCGGGACCAGTTCAAGGAAATACACTCAAGGATCTTACCCAAGACGGAGCTCTCCACTCAGGCGGCCATTCTCTATTTGCGCAACCGCGCCCCCTCCAGGCAATCTGTTTCTTAACACTAGACTTAAACCAGGCCTACCACCAGCTTGTAATACATCCAGATTCTAGACCCATCACCACTTTCGCCACCAACGACGGCCTCTTCCAGTATAAGTGACTTTACTTCGGGATCTTGTCTGCCACCAAGAGCTTCCAAGAAACGATCAGGAGGCTCATATCCCCAGTAGCGTCCGCTCTCAACTATAGCGATGACATCCTTGTTTTTTGGATTTCTTAAGAGGGGCATGACAAAATGCTACTGGAAGTGCGTGAGATTTTCCAAACCCCACGCTCAACAGTCAAAAATGTGACATCAACAGGTCACGGCTTCGGTTCTTTGGGCACATCTTCTCCGGCCAAGGGATCACAGCAGAACCGGACATGATAAGTGCTATCATCAACCTAGCACCTCCTGGAAGTGTAACAGAACTCAGATAATTCCTTTGAATGGCGGGTATTGTGTGAGATATCTTCCACACTATGCTATCCTCACAGAACTCCTGAGGAAGCTACTAAAGAAAAACACACCGTTTCTGCGGGACACAGAATGCAAACAGGCTTTTCAAGGAGATCAAAGAAGAACTCACTGCCAGTCGCAAAACTAGCATATTTTAACCCTAACTGGCACACAGACGTGACAGTGGACACTAGCCCCATAGGTCTAGCGGCCATTCTAGCTCAGAGCGAGTCAGAAACCCATCCGAGAAAACGCATAGGGGCCTATGCCAGCAGAGCCCTCTCGCACACTGTGGCACTCTGTGGCAGCCTACTCACCGGCAGAGAAGGAGAGCCTGCAAGCCATGTGGGCCTGCAAGCCCTTTCACCATTTTGTGATAGGGTGCCCATTTATCCTGATTACGGACCACCAGGCCCTTGTGTCCCTATGTGGCAACCCGAAGACTCGGTTGCCACCACAGATTTAACATTGGGGGTTACAAGAATATGACTTCGGGATCATACATATGCCGGGAGGGGAACAAAACCCAGCAGACTACCCACCAAGACACCGAATGGCCCAGCAGAGCAAAATACTAGAGAATGAAGCCAGAATGTTACAAATGCCCCCTCCAACACTCACACAGGTGATGTTTGCCAGTAAAGCACAGGGGATCCAACCATCAGGGTTGTGGTACAGTACACCAACAAGAGCAAGTGGAGAAACTACAAGTGAGAACTGCAAACAATCAAGGGAGTAGACAAGAAAGAAATGAACAGGCTAGCCAAAGTACACCGAGAATTAGCAACAACGAATCACGGAATTCTTCTAAGTGGCAACAGGCTAGTGGTGCCAAGGACCATGAGGAAAGCGATAGTAAACCTGGCACATGAAAGGCACAGAGGAATTTCCAACACAAAATAAATACTACAAAACCAGGTGTGGTTCTGTGAGGAACTCATGGTGACAACAAGTAAGACAGACACAAGTGAACACAGTTCAAGGCTGTTTATTGAACAATTAAAGTTGGATACCGGTTGGAAAAACGCCTAATCTAAACCAAAATCTAAGATGGGAGCAAGCTTCGACCATCAAATGAAAAATAAGGCAGTCCTAGTGGTGTTGTGTCAAAATAAAGGCGGCCTATACTAAGAAACCTATTGCCAAACCTCACAACTTATACAAAAAGGGGTATGGGATAGTTCTAAAGAAACAAAAGAAGTGTTCTCAAATAATATGTCAGGATGCAGTAGTCTGGGTCTCCCTTCCCCAAGTTTTGGACATGGGGTAAGAGGGGAGCTTGGACCACAGTACGGCCTCGGGCATCTCCAGCACGAGACTTGGAGCGCAGTAAATCCTCGGGCCACTTCAGCACGAGACAACAGTTCTGCTGACAGTTCTCATGACAGTTGATGGCCAGGTCTTGTTTCCTTAGTAAGCATCTTGCCTTCGGGGCCTGATGTCTTCACAAAACAAAAAACAAAAGTTCCTTTAACAAATGAAAGGTAGTTTCCAAAGTTCAGATTGGGTGATCGTTTCACCCCGGGGTTCCCCCTTTGCTGGGCTGACCCTTCTCATATGGTATTTCACAATATATTCGTTATTTTCTTGAAGTTTCTATGATACCTTCACCACTGGATCTCCCTCTGCCGTGCTCAGACCTCTACCAACTGTCAGTACTCGAGTGATGGCTTCACCCCTGGATCTCCCCCCGCCGGGCTCTGACCCCTCTTAACTGCTACTACTTGGGTGATAGCTTCATCTCTGGCATCCTTCCATCAGGTTCGTCTCTGCCAACTTTACATTCGCTTGTATTTGGAGGATTCAATTCCCTCGCTTTCTCATATGGCAGGATTCACTACAGGATTAACTCCCCTTTCTTTCACTTAACAGATTGTAGATCAAAATCTTTCGATTGTACAGGGATTTTGCTTGACCGAACGTATGACCACTTTGACCTAACTTGGCGGCCTTCCTACTTCCTTCTGGTTATCTGTAGTTTCCTTCATATGGGGATATCGACCAGTCTCTCTTGAGTTTAGCCCCCACGTGGTGCCGGTCTCCCTCTTTAGCTGGTCTCCCCTTAACACTTTTTACCATTCTTTTAAAGTTCGTTGCACATGGTTCAAACTTGCCACTTCTGTGATTATTATTCAACACAGCCCTGTTCTTATCGGCTCTCCCCTCGACTCACCAGCTGTGATGAACTTCTCTGGAGTCAAGGCTGGTAACATGGGCGTGGGAGCTTACCTCGCTCTTGCTTATCGGCATAGGCTTGCCCCGTATACCATTGACCTCAGCTGCAGGACACCCGTGCTATTGTTTGCAATCTTAGGCTCTCTTCTACGAAGGTTCAGCAGGCCTGGAAGGAAAAGGGCAAGGTTACACCTCTCCTTGACACACTCTAGATTCCTGCTGCCTTTCTCCTTCTCTTGAACAGCTGCATGGTATCCATATTGTCGTGCTGTCTGCCGTACTCGCCTTGCTCATACTGCTATCTCTTGCTACACCTTTTATCCCTGTGGGGAAAGGGAGGGGCCGTCCGGTGTGAGTGATTATGATCAATTGCCTGACCCTTGTGTCAGGACATGTTAGGTGAACAATTCTAGTGTGTTGTCGCGAAAAAGTGTTTGTGTCAGAAAAAGAAGGTGCTATCATTTCCAGGTATCCTACAGGGTCGGAAGGGAAAGAAGTGTTACATGGAATAAAAACCCTTGTATTAGGGTTGGTGGGGTTCTCGGAAGGGTAGGTTACATTTGACTGGGAATGTGGAAAATGATAATCGGAAGAATGTGATCGTTGGGATTTGTGAGGCATATAGGAAAAAGTGAGATTGTGAAATTAATACAGGGGATTCTGGGACCAGTAGTGTTTTGTCTGGGTAAATTGATTGTTCAGAAAGAATAATCAGAAGGGTGTGGATATGAACGATTGAGGGTGGTCGGGTAGAAAACGGGAAAGCAGGGTTTATGGGAGATGTAGTTTTCCAACTTAATAGGGTTCGCACTCCTAGGTGATTTGCCAGATTGGCGGGGCGGGGGGAGAGAAGGGGTAGATAGATTCTGATATGGGAGATTTTATGGGAGAAAGGGGGCTCGATGTGGCACAGCCCACAAAGGTCTCAGGGATCTCTCCCTCCTCGTCTTCTTCCCCTGTAACATACCGCGTCTCACCTTGGTATTCGCCCTAGCATAACCCTGGGTTGCCCTACCCAGGTGATCCTTCCCCTTCCCCACAAGGCCATCCCAAGGAACTGGATCCAACAGTGATGGCTGTGTCCTGGCCACCTGAATAAGGGATTCCCGAGGTCCTACTGGGAAATTACCTTCAGGTTTCTCATAGATTCCCTTACATGAACACAGTGGTGAAAAAGGTGATAACACACTGTCAGACAGGTCAATTTGTGGCACGGTCAATATCCCCATGCCCACTCCAGATAACGCCCCTTCCCCAAGGACAGCCGCAGATGGTCGCACTGGACTTTTACGGAACCCTGGCAGAGGGTAGATATTTGCTAGTCGCCATAGATGAGTATTCACGATTTCCAATATTCAAACCAGTGCAATCGACAGCGTTTCACAGTGTCGTCGGAATACTGTACGAACTGTTCAGTGAATGAGGAATACCCAATGTCTGTGAAGACAGATAATGGCCGCCTTTCCAAGGACATGACTTTACCGGGCTAGAAGCCCATCTCAGGTTCCAACACCAAATGTGACCCCACTGTGGCCCCAAGCTAATGGGATGGTAGTACGGGTTATGTCGACCATCAAGAGAACACAATAGAAAGCAATCATCGACCAAGCGCCCCCACCGCAAGCTCTGTACAGAATGCAGAGGAGCTTCTGAAATACACCCACTGGGAGGACCTTGATGGTGATAATGATCCAATACAAAGCGAGAATGTGCCTGATCCACCTAGAGGACTACACTAGCGAACAAGAGGAGGAAATAAGAATAGCAGACAGTGGGTAAAAGATGAAGGCAAAACAATGGGTGAAATGCCGAAGAGGGGCAAAAGCGGTATAACTACCGGTAGGAAAAGTCATCTTGGTTCAACAACAGAGAAAGGTATGACTAGAAGTAAAGGGATCCATGGTCACGGCTAAAGGAGAAGGAAAAGAAATAACACACAATGGCCCTCACTATAACTCTGGCGGTAGCCGTGCCCTTATTAAGGGCACTGCTGCCGCCGGAGTTGTTTTTTTTCCGGCACCAGCGAATGGGCAATAAGCGGGTCATGCCGAGTTTGGCGCACCCAGTAATTGCCCATTCGCGGGTGCCGTTATGGCTGGCCTCCCGATCCTCATTCTGCCCCATAGGACAGAATGGGGGGTCGGGAGCATGGTTCCACCGGCACCGTTTATAACGGTGCTGGTACAATCATGAGTTCTGCTCGCGGGTGCCGGTATGCACGCCTGGTCAGACCAGGTGTTCAGTCCGGCACCCGCGAGCAGAACTCGTAGTGTGGTGGAGAAGTAACAACGGCGCCGGTAGCACTGGCCGCCCCATTGTTGCCTTTCCGCCACACTCATAATGAAGCCCAATGTGTCTTTCTTCCGAAAGCTCCACAAAATCAGGGTATATGTGTCTGGTTACTGTTTTCTTTTCTTATTTTGCCACCTGTTGGAGCAGGCCCTGTTAGACTACGTACAACTGGCCTGAGTTCAGGTACTGTGTGGCAGACCAGCCAAGTAATCACCTTGTCCCCTGTTCGGAGTCACTTGCTAGTCATATCTTATCCAGTTCATAATCTAAAAGGAGACACCATTGGTCCCGGAAGCGTTGCAGTAATCAAGGTTTTTTGAAGAAATATACCAAGGTCTAAATTTAGCATGCCGTGGGAGATATCTGCCTTTCTCTGCCCCTTCAAATCCTAATTGTATCAGACACCCGCTAGTTCACGGACCTTAATCATCTTGCCCCTAAATGGTTCCACTGAACTGTTTGTCTCCATTATTCTTCCCATGCCATGTGCATTGGCCCATGGGGTGTCTGACTTGTCAGTCTGCAATTGACAATGCAACAAACCATTTAACTTCAGAGTTAGGGTTTAAGGCAACCTTGTAACACCCAACTTTTCATTCAAAACTAGAAGTGGAGATTGGCAACCAATAGAAATGCACAGATGATGGGTGTGTCCATCCACCCCTTGCCAATCAGAGCCCAAAGTTGCTAGGCAGTGCAGCTCCAAAACCCTCCCGGCATCTAAATTCAGACACAAGGAAGAAGTATTTTTCCAGATCTCTATTTCACAACATGGTTCTATGGGAAGTGCGCCCTTGGCGCTGTAGTAGTATTACTGTATAGAAATGGGAGGGAGCGCAGAATCAGAAGGACCAGCGAAATGGCAGGTGCCCGTGATTTCCAGCCCGTAGCATAACCAACTCAGACTGGCATAGCCACCCACCTCCCGTTTCCTGGTGAATCTGTGCCCACAGCTGTAGCAGCTCTGCACTCGCAGGCAGGGAGCCAAGACATCCTCACAATCAAGAGTTGCGCATCAACGCTTTGTGCATGGGCCTGCTAGTGTTTAAGGACAGGGTCCACCTAATTGTTTCAGAGACAATATTATGGGTTCTGCCTGTAGTGCAGGAGATTCTAAACCAGTTTTTGAAAAGCAAGTGCTAAGAGCCACATCTAGAGTTTGGCAGGCACGATAAAAAAAATGTGGTATTTGAAAAGAACACGTTTTACTGCTCTGTCAAATTCAGTCTCAAAATGTAAACTTTCCAAAAACCCCTGATTTTGTGTGGAGGGCATTTCCTCCTAGCAAAAACCTGGCAACGTGTGGTGATATGGTACTACCCATTGAGTCCAGTGGGACTCAGGAATGGAGAATAACTGAATGGTCCGCATAGCTGTAAATGTAGTAACTGTATGCTTGTTTGCCAGTATTTCCAGAGGAATTCCACCAAACTCTATATGAGGCCCTTAGAGTGTAAAATAATCACAAGGATTCAGTGTTTTCATTTACCTATTGCAGTATGCAAGCACAAAGCGGAAATAAAATCTTCCCAGTTTACGGTCCCTGTAAAGAACGATCCAATGTTCTCTTGCATTGTTGTGATACTGGTTCTGCTGCACTTGTCTTTAAACAAGTCAAGTGCTTGAGACTCTTCAGCACTTTAGTGAGCCCTAAAAGTGTCCTGAACATCTAATGCCTTCTCTGCTAAAGTACAGAAAGGAAAGGACCATTGATAGCATGACAAAAACAGCACACAGAAGCAATGCCCTAGTAAATTATTTTGGTGGCAGCAACTGACACACATGTACTAATAACAAAATTTAGTTTGAATTGGACTGCAATTTTTGAAAGTGCCAAGTAGAAATCAAGACAGAAAACTGGAAAAAATGAATTTAAGGCTGCCAGCTTGTGAACTCCTTCTGGCTTGAAAAGGGTCTTCACCAAGTCATTGGGCCTCATTACGAGGTTGCCGGTCCTGTATCAACGGTACCAGTATGCTTGCCGGTACCATTGTTACCGGCCCGGCAAATGCCGAGTTGCGCTTGCGGGTGCCTTTCATTCCGCCAGGTCTGCCCTGGCGGAATGAAAAGCACCCGCAAGTACAGCAAGTCTGTAGCAACGTGGTGCTACAGGCATCGCAATTCCCATTGAGCCCTATGGGGCTGAAATGGGGATATACCAGCACCGGCATCTGCTAAAGGGCAATCACCGGGTCCGGTGGGGCCGGGATACACCGATATTTGCCCATTTGCGGTTGCCGGATTTTCATGCCGGTATGGAGGTAGCCTTGCCGGTAAAACCAGCAAGGCTACCTCCAACCTCGTAATAAGGCCCATTTTCTTTGCTGTTACTCAACACCAAGACTGTATGATTCTCTGAGCTTGCTAGTTGCCTTATTTCTTCATTTTGTTTCTTGTGCTAGGACTTCAAAAATATATATATTTTTAAAAAGGGTCTTCCGGTAGGGTCATAAAATTAGTCACTGACCTGCCGGAGATCCTCAAAACTGGTCAGAGGCCTTCATGGACGAACTAAACAGCATTAATATGAGTTATTTATGGACTACGGAAACTCTGAGTTATTGGATATTAAATGATTGATATTGGAATGAGGCTCTTTATTAATGGTCGGCTGCACCATGTTAAAGGACATGTCTCTTTAAGATATAGACTGGCCCACGTGACAGGAGCACGTGGGCCATGACATGGGAGGAAGGAGGTGGCAAGGGGAGTTAAAACAGTACGTTGCTGGAGTGTGAATAAAGAAGCCGCATCCGTTACCCCTTGGTGTGCGTCCTTCATTTCCTGGGCCCCAGGCCCGCAACAACTGGCGACAAGGCTGTTGCCCGTGTACCAAGGTCCTCCTCCTCCTGCAGCACGCGAGAGATCCCGCTGCGCTGTGCATCCATCATATCGGCCGCATCCTGGCCGCGTCCTCGGCTGTTCGTGTCCAACACCGGAAGTTAGAAAAAAAAAAACACAAACCCAATCCCGGGCCCTGCTTCCTCCCTCTCCGGCTGACGGTCCATGACCACTACGAACACAGACAGGACGGCACAATTTGAGGAGTGCGCCGTCCCATCATGGCGTGGCAATCCGCCAGCGGTTCCAGTGCCTGATTCAACACGGATAAGCAGGTGGGTGGCCCCTCCCCCACCGCTTCTGACGCAGTGCCACGACCGCTCCTTTACAAGCAGGCCAGCCCATCATCCTAGCAGGGCCAAGCCAGCCCTACCTCACAGGGCACCCAGAGTCAATCCCGCTGCTCTAGTTTCCTCGCCTGGGACCCAACCATACTGAGCAGGGCCACGCAAGCACCAGTACCCGCCAGGAACCACCAGAGGGCAAGTTGCCCACCAATAACATTACAAAAAGGCGCCGAGCACGTGGCATGTCTGAAATTACCTGCCTAGTGGCGCAGCCAGGCGTCACCACCCATCAGCATCCACAAGGGGTGGGTTCCCCACCATCACCTTTAAAGAAGCGCCGGGTGATCGACCACCAGTGGGCGCACGGATGGGTTTACTTTCCCTGTAGGCTCCGTGCAAGGGTCCCGAAAAGTGGAGTGAGCCCCCACCACGAGACCCCCCCCCAGCCGTAACTTCGACAGAAATTAGCGTCAGAAGTGTTCAGGACGCACTGGGAGAAACCCCGTATTGAAACAGAGCTTTTTTTATGGAGAAACCCCCCTCTGCATGACTTGGGCCCCAAAAAAAGGGCGCTAGAAGAACTTACTCAGGCTACAAAGGGCTGAGGGTTGGGCCCCTGTCTGCCAGGGCGTGTGCCCTCCTCAGCTCCCACGCAAACTCCGAGGCTTACTGGATCCAGGAACAGAACTCCAACATTCCGCCTGGAGTCGGCCGCGTGCATGAGGATTGCCTAAGGTGGTCGTACGCAGACCACAGATAGAGGTCTCTCTCCCAGGGGAACCCCCCTAGAGCCTTTCAATGTCCTACAATACAGAAAACTCCTCAATCAAATAAAATAGAAACAAGAAGAACCAAAGGGCATTCGATCACATGAAAGAGGCTGTTTGTTATCGGTGCTTTTAACAACATCTTGACTTCGCCACGTTTCACAACTGGAGGACAAAGCTCACATACACAAGCACATACTTCTCAATTGACCATTCCGGCGGGACAATCTTTCCACACATAGCTAAGATTCACATTCCTCATCGTTGAGGTCCCGCCGTCCATGGACCTTAAGGGCAAACTGGCAAAATATAAGTTCACACCAACCCACAGACCCCTGAAGTCACCCACTGAGTTTGAGATGTCGACTGCAGGGCCTGATGCTGCTGCAACCAAGGCGGATGTCGCTGACCTGCTCACAGAGAGGAGAAGCATGAGAGCAGATATAGGCAACAAAATTGACAAAATTACACAAAGAATGGACAAAATGGAGGACAGGCTGGAACAAGTCGAGCATAACCAAACCTCCCTGAACACGTTGGAGGCCCAAATGGACCACCGCATTGCAGAAATAGAACACAGGGAAGAGGAAATACGCCTAAAGGTTGATGATCTCGAAAATAGAGAACGCCGTAACAACATGTGTGTGTGTTCGGCGTTCCCAAAAAAGAAGGCGAACCCGACTCAGACCTAAAGCAAACCCTGCACACCATTTTGAAGCTCCTTTTTAAAGATGAATCAGTGGACGAACCCAAAATTGATCGCATCCACAGAGCTGGAGGCAGGCCAGGAGGCCCGAGATCGGTCTGAGCTCGGTTTCACAATTATGCGGACAGAGCCCGGATCTTAGAAAAGGCCAGACACGCTTCACAACTTTCACTGGACGATGCGAATATTTCACTCTATCAAGACTTATCATCACTCACGTTGGCAATGAGGAAGAAGTGCTCTCCAGTTACAAAGATGCTGAAGGACAAAGGTGTTAGATACCGGTGGGGCTATCCGTTCTCACTCACCTTTGATTGGGAAGGCTCGACAATGAAACTTGTTTCGGAAAAGGACATTGCAGACTGTATAGCTGACCTGTTGGGTCCCCAGGGGGAAGGATCCTCCCTTGGTGAGACAAGGAGAGAGGAGAGTGAATGGCGCACTAAGGGCCCGCAGCGCAGAAGGATTCAGGTATCCAGGAAATTCCGGAGGATGAACAATTCACAGGGTATGGAGCATTAACCTGGATTCCAGACTGTCACACCAGGCCGCACGAGGCAAAGGAGCGGTGGGATGAGTGGTACGGCTGAAGCTGAGTGCTCGGGCGCCGCCCAAGGGAGAGTGGACTGATTTGGGTGTGTCTGATGGGGGAACATATGCTCAGCACACGCCAACGATGTATTCGACCCCAAGGTCAGACTTCAGATCTAATTGTTTAATTTCTGTCGCACAAACAGTGAATTGAGGCCTGCATGTTTGGGGTGCCCATATAGAAATATGAGGTAATACAGACACTGGAACGATGCCTAAGAAGGGGGTCAGAATTCATACTTGTAAGTTGTTTTTGCTGGATTATGAGCACACGGTTGGGAGCTCACTGTTATATATGTTTACAGTAGGATAGGACCGCTTGTTTCGCGATTTCCATTGGTGGTCCGAGACCGACTGGGTGATGTTAACCTGGAAGGGACAGACGCCGAATGTAGGGGAGGAGAGGGGAGGGGAGGGAGGGGAGCGAGGGGAGGGTGGGGCGGGAGAAAGACATATAATGCATCAGAAGACAGACCTGCGGGGCGGAAGAATACAAAACGGGAACATGAAGGGACAGAACATGAACTGGACGGGTCAATCCTTGACCTCTTCAGGACTAATTGAGACCCAATTCAAAGAAGATGAACCACACACTGCACTATCAAACATGATGCGGACCATGAAGCAGACGACTTGGCCATTTACATACTCACATGAAATTCGAGAGGTCACCTATATTCTCTAACGACACATAACGCATATGCACACTTAATGTGAAGGGTTTGAACTCCCCCACAAAACGATCCATGGTGGCCAGAGAATTCAAGAGATTAAACATAGATATTCTATTTCTCCAAGAAACACGATACCAAAGGGGTGATGAGGAAGTGATCCCGTCTCACGAGGTAGGCTCTTCCTTCTCGAGCTCTAGTATCGTTAAAAAGGCGGGAGTGGGGATCCTAACCCGCAAAGGCCTCCGGATGACAACTCTTGAGACATGGTCAGACAAGGAAGGAAGGGCTCTCATAGTTGTGGGAAACATTTTAGGCACAATTGTCACCCTTGCCACACTTTATGCGCCTAACCAAGGGCAGAATAGGTTCCTCCACAAAATCACTGAGAAGGTTTTTATCATGGCTAAGGGACACATAGCTCTTGGTAGAGACTTTAATACGTGGATGGATAGTTCTGTGGATAGACAAACTGGAGCCGATGCACATGACCCACCCACCTCCCAAGATGAAGCTGAAATCAAACTAACCCTTGACCTATATGGCCTCACTGACAGTTGGCGCCATTTGCATCCAGCGGACAGAGGCTTCACTTTCCACTCCCTCCCCCACGACACGCTCACGCGTATTGATTACATCTTCCTCTCTGATGGCCTCCTGTGCATACTTTGCGCGGCGAATATACACCCCGCCCCATGGTCGGATCACGATATGGTTACGGTGGACATATGCTGGAACAACTTAGCCCCCCGGAACACTAAAAGGAGATGTAACGACTCTTTATGGGCTGACTCGGTTTTCAAAGAAACTCTTGAAACCGAGATCGAGCAATTCTTTGTTACCAATGACACAGGAGAGGTTGGGAAGACATCCGTATGGGAGGCAGCCAAGGCCACCTGGAGGGGAGTGCTCATTAGGGAAGGGGCACAAAAAAAGAGAACGCGCCCTGATAGAAAAGAATATTAGGGAGAAGCTCTCTACAGCCCAAAAACAGGCACAGTCCTCCCCATGTGAGAGACCCAAGTATATTGCCGAAGCCAGACGGCTCAGAGAGGAGCTGAAAATACTTATCGTGGGCAAAACAGCTCAAACCCTACAATACCTCAAACAAAAATATTATGAAAAGGGCGACAAAGCAGACGCCCTCCTTGCGGCTTGTCTCCGAGCACAGAAGGCAGAAAGATGGGTTGACCTCATCGAGAGGACAGATGGCACCCTCACAGATACGATAGTAACATCCCCTGATGGTATACAAGAAGCATTTGCCTTCTTTTATGAAGATTTATATACATGTGACCCCCCCCCTCTCTTAGGAAGTATTGACACATACCTTAAGGAGGTGCGGATCCCCACACTCACATCCATGGAGGCCGAATCCTTAGATACTCCAGTCACAGAAGAAGTTAAAGAAGCCATAAAACAGCTAAAGATGGGAAAGGCCCCGGGAGACGATGGTTTCATGCCTGGTTTTTATAAGACATTCTCCACATTCATCACCCCCTTCCTTGCATCCCTGTTCAACCACATCTTTGACACAGGCCAAGCCCCCCGTCCTTCTCTCAGGCCCTTCTCGCTGTCATTCCGAAGGAAGGTAGAGACCCCAAATACTGTAGCTCTTATCGCCCTATCTCTCTTCTTAACATTGATGCTAAAATATATGCCAGAGTCATTGCGGCCCGGCTTGAAATGCACTTACCACGTCTAATACACTCAGATCAAGTTGGCTTCATTATTGGGAGACAGGGCGCGGATACCATGAGGAAAACACTTCATTTAATCCATGAAACACAGGGAATGGGAGGGGATCCGTCCCTTCTGTCACTAGATGGCGAGAAGGCCTTCCATAGGGTGTCGTGGGACTTCCTAGAAAGGGTATGAGTTTGGAATGGGTTGGGGCCGAAGCTCCGCCGCGCCATTAAAGCACTGTACACTTCTCCCACAACATCAGTGACAGTGAACAGAGGCTATTCACAATGGTTTCCCTTGGAAAGAGGAACAAGGCAGGGCTGCCCACTGTCAGCAATATTATTTGTGCTGTCCCTTGAGCCGTTAGCGCAAAAATTAAGACAAGAGGGTAGAGTTAAGGGAATCACAGTGGGAGAACGTGAATATAAACTAGGCCTCTACGCTGACGATATCTTAATACACTTAACTGATCCCCTAAATTATGTCCCGGCTGCGATCAACAGAATTGAAGAATATGGCGAACTGGCCGGCCTGAGAATCAACACCGGGAAGTCTATCCTCCTCCCAATTGATAAAAGTAGAGATTTCGCAGCGGAACGCTTCGCTCCCCTAGGAGTAAAGGTCAGCCTCTCCACACTCCGATACCTAGGCATCAATGTTACTCGTGACCTGGAATCCCTATACGAAGCTAACTGCCCTCCATTATCACATGCCCTTCAAAAGGATATCCAAAGGTGGTCCAAGCTTACCATCTCTTGGATGGGCTGTTTAAATGCAATAAAAATGGTGATTCTCCCTAAAATACTCTACCTGTTCCAAATGCTTCCCATCAAAATGCCCCAAGAATATTTCACGGATACCAGAAAGTCTCTTTTAACCTTCCTGTGGCAAAGTCAAAAGCCTAGAGTCCACAGATCTTTTCTCCAGCTCCGAAAGGACAATGCAAGGGTAGGCCTCCCAGACAAAGAAACATATTATAGAGCAGCCCAACTGCGTGTCCTCGTTCCGCACGTCAGGCAGCAGTCAGAACCACAATGGCTAGCCCTGGACAACTAGCATCTCCGTCCTTTTATCTTGGGTGAATGGCTATGGGTTCCGGGGCCCCAACTACGTAATAGCGTCAAAACTCACCCCATTATTGGTACAATATGGGCAATATGGAAGCCAGGCAAGAAAATGGTGGGAGTATGACCTGGCCCTCTCCACTGGGACACCTTTGGTCACCAGGGATCCGAGATGCAATCCCGGACCCAGGGAGCTTTGAGACCTGGTATGATGCAGGATTAGAAAGGGCGGGTCAACTTTGGAGAAGTGGCACCTTTATCACTATTCAGGAGCTTCAGGAGGCACTCGGTATAGGCCTGCTTTCGGTCTTCTTATACCTGAGACTCAAAGGGGTGATGACAAGGGTGATATGGAAAGACCAGTTACAAAGGGACCTCACCCCGTTTGAAAGAATTCTTAACACATGCACGAGCTCTAGAGGTTTAATAAGTGCAATGTACTTGGCAATGATTGAGGTCGATATTACACCATCCCTCACACTCAAGGACAGATGGGACACGGATATGGGCAGACATATCTCACAAAAACTATGGCTACAAATATGTAGACGAACGGCGAAATCATCTATATCTTGCCAATACAAACTACACGCCGTCAAGTTGATGTATAGATGGCAGTATAACCCAATCCGGCTTGCCAAAATGTACCAAGGGGTAAGCCCATACTGCTGGAGGGGTTGCGGGAAACGGGCCGACTAATGGCATATGTGGTGGGGATGTGCAGTGGTCCAAGCCTACTGGTCAGAGGTTCTCAGTTGGATCAGGGAATTAGATGATGATGAAAGGGAGAAACAACCACTGTTGATCTGTTTGGCCTGGTTGAGACGGACGACACGACCATGAAGGCACCCAAAATGATACAAGGTCTATTGATGGCCGCAAGAGCCTGTCTCACCATAGTATGGAAGAGAGCCACGCTCCCTAGCAAAACTGAATGGCTGGGTGTTGCCCTGGACATATACAGAATGGACAGCCTGAATGCAGCCCTACATGGGGATCACACCACAGTTGAGAACGCATGGTCTGAATTTCGTGCTAAATATGTTACATGAAAAGAATGTGTGCAAAGCGTTACTACATTCAGAGACAATCTACTCAATGGTCGACGTTGTCTGCTACGCCAAATTCATAGGTTATATTGTGCTCGTGTGCCACATGTCATAGATATAAGAATGGTTCAGATGTAACTCTTGGTCTCTTCTAGCTCTCCAGACGGCACTATGTGAAAAGGGGGGAGGGGGCGGGGTGAAGGTAATTGGTTTTGATGATGCTAGTAGAAACTTATGTGATCTCCAAAGACTTTATATGCTTTACACACGATTGCTCTTTTTGTGAAAACTCATTTATCTGACTTGTTGGTGGAAAATGCCTGTAAATGATTGTCAAACCTCTACCTTTGCAAAACTAATAAAACTGAAATTAAAAAAAAAAAAAGAAGCGCCGGGCACGTGGCTCAGTTGACGTCTTCTATCCATTGACACACATACCGCTTGCCACCAGCAGCCAAGATGAGCTCGCACCCTGGCCAGGCTGTACAGCCCCAGGTGAACCAGGTCCTTCCCAAGAGGTCTACAGCCACTGCGTGGCGCATGCCACCCCCGTTCTCAATGACCCCACAGGGTGACAAGAGCCTGCAGTGGGTTGAATGGCTGGAGGACTTTAATAACTTAATTGCAGCAGCAGGTGAAGAAAACTCCCCGAAACTATGCAGCATGTTCCTCAACATCGCCGGCAATGAAGTCAAGAAAATAATTAAAACCATCCCAACGGCCGAGGACCCTGATTTTGCATCTCTACTCACAGCCCTCAATAAGAGACTTGTCATTGATCCCAATAGAGACTATGAAAGGTACATGTTCAATCAGTGTTCCCAGAGAATTGAAGAGACAGTAGACAAATTCATCACACGTCTGCGAATCAAAGGAACACACGGCCAGTTCCACGCCTTCTCCTTGGACGAAGCCATCCGCCTGCGGGTGATTGAAGGGTACGTATCACAGACACTCAAGAAACAACTGCTCAAGAAACCACTCACCATTGAAGAGGTCAGTGAAATGGCCAGGATCTTTGAAAGAGTTGACATACAAGCAACCAAGATGGCAGGCACAACCACGTCCAAGCAGGACAAAGGCGAGCTGATTGCGGCGATCCATCCAAGCAATGCAAGAGCAGGGGATAAGAGAACTGGAGGTGGATTTCTGATGACTGAGGATGCAGAGGAAGTGCTACCGGTACGGGAATGCATTTCCTCACTCAGGAACATGCCCCACACTCACCCAGAGGTGTGGGAACTGTGGCAGAGAGGGCTACTTCCAGTCGGTCTGCAGAGAGGGCAGACCCTTCCCCACACCGCGCATGCCTCCATCATCACAGTACAGGACGTACAACCGGACCCCACAGACCCAGACATTCCAGATGCATCCATACCAACAAGGGCCGAGACGGTATGTAAGGGTTGTGGAGGACCTCATTCCAGATGACGACGCCCAAGAACATGAGGCGGCTGACCAGATTCCACGCATCTGAGATGAGTATGATGGACCGCCGCCATCACGTCAAGGGTACTACATGATGGTACCTCCCGGACTGGAACACGAGAGTGATCAGTACACTCATGATGAATACGTAAATCTCAGATAGATGCCAAAGAAGCTCCCAGAATACCAGTGGAGATATGTGGCAGATAGTTTTGTTTTCTAGTTAACTCAGGAGCCACCATGAACATCATGGGTGAGAAGGAATTCCATCAGATCCCCCTACAAACCGAGATTGGCCCAGAGAACATACAAGATCTTCCAGTGGGGTGCCGATATCCCCCTACACTCCATGTATCCTTCAGATGCTGGCTCCAACACAGCGATCGAGCGACGATGACCACAATTCACGTGATCAGAAGCCAGACCAAAGGAAGGTGCCTTTTGAGCTATAGGACAGCGTCCTGTTTGGGCCTCATCGACATCCACGTCCAAGAGGGTGATCCCATTCGCTCAACGGTCCCCACAAATGAGGCGATAGACCAAGTCTGCAACATGTGGAATAGCCAGTCACCCAGGAATGCCATCACGAAAGACACCATTCTGAACGAGTTCCCACTCCTGTGCAAAGGACTAGGCAAGATGAAAGGTCCCCCTGTCAAACTGTACATAGACTTGTCTGTCCGGCCTGTCCCCCCCAACACCCGAAGAGAGTTGGGTTTCACCTGCAGGCAGCCATGTCGGGTGAGCTTAATCAACTCTTGGAAGATGGCATTATTGAACCGGCTACAGGTCCGACCCCATGGGTCTCTCCACTGGTGATCGTGCCTAAGGAAGGGGGGCGCCTGAGACACTGCATGGACATGAGGATGGCCAACACGCCATCCAGAGGGAGTGTCAACCCGGACCACGGATAGAGGACATGATTGTTCAACTCAACAAAGCTGTTCTTTTTTCCAAGTATCATCATATGGAGCTCCATCCTGAATTCCGGTGCATCACCACCTTTGCTACCCATGATGGCCTAATCCGCTACAAGCGCCTACATTTCGGCATCTCATCGGTGGCCGAGATCTTCCGTGAGGCCATCAGACAAGTCATCAGGCCGGTGAGGGAGGCGCTAAATTACAGCGACAACATACTTGTGTTTGGAAAGAGCCGTAAGGAGCATGACACTGCCCTACATGAAACCTTTGCCACTATCCAGGGAGCGGGGCTGATCCTCAATATCGACAAGTGCTGATTCAGCAAAACAAAACAGATTTTTTGGACATATTTTCTCCACCGAAGGCATGACACCCGACCCCGACAAGGTCTCCACTATATTTCACCTTCAAGAGCCAGGTCAGGCTGTGGATGACAGGTCATTTCTGGAGATGGCAGGGTATTGTGCCAGATACATCCCACACTATGCCACCATCACGGAGCCGCTAAGGCGGTTTCTACCAAAGGATGCTCCATTCATGTGGTCAACGGAGTGCCAAATGGCGTTTGACACGATCAAACAAGCTCTAGCTGAAGCCAGGAGGCTTGCCTATTTTGATCCGGACTGGCACACTGAAATCGTTGTGGATGCAAGTCCCGTGGGATTATGGGCTATATTAGCACAGACAAATGGGATAGACGCCCATCTGAGACACATTGTAGCCTATGCCAGCAGGGCGCTGCTCCTACCCGAGTCTGCCTACTCTCAGGCCGAGAAGGAAAGTCTGGCAGTCGTGTGGGCTTGCGAACACTTCCACAACTTTGTGATAGGGAAAAGATTCACCCTCATCACAGACCACCAGGCTTGGCTGTCTCTCTTTGGGAACCCCAGGACCAAGATGCCACCCAGGATTGAGCGATGGGGCATCAGGCTCCAGGAATATGACTTTGAGATCATCCATCGACCTGGGGGTGAGAACAACCTGGCTGACTATCTGTCGAGACACCCCACGGGCAAGCCCGTGCACAGACCCGGTGACACCGAATACATCAGCTATGTGACATCGAACGCACTTCTTCCGGTGATCTTGCTTGAAGCCGTCGCGTCTGCATCAGTGGCTGACCCATCCATGGCCCTGGCGTTTAGCCTCACAGAGAACAACAGATGGAAAGCTTACCACTGAGTGGTGCTGTCACACCCAAGGGTGTGCAGAGACGAATTGGAGAGACTAGCCAAAGTGCACGCTGAGTTGGAAGTAAAGGACAAAACAATCCTGAGAGGGTGCAGGCTTGTCATCCCAGTGGCCCTCTGGGCCGAAGACATCAAGACTGCCCATGAGGGCCATTGGGGTGTGGTCAATACAAAGAGACAGCTCAGGTGTCATGTGTGGTTCCCGTTCTTGGATGCCATGGTGGACCGGTGGGTGAGAAACTGCGTAGCGTGCCAATGCATGGCCAGAGCTGACGCTCCGATTCCACCCCAACCAACACAGATCCCAGAGCACCCCTGGGAGAAGGTTGCTGTGGACTTCTATGGCCCCTTCGAATCGGGAGAGTATCTATTACTCTTCATAGACGAACACTCGAGATTCCCAGTTGTATAGAAGTCAAAATTCACAGCGTTTGCTCAGGTGGCACCAATCTTCGATGAGGTCATAAGCGAGAGGGGAATTACGGACATTATCAAGTCGGACAATGGTCCACCATTCAGTGGACATGAGTTTGCAGCCTTTGCAAGACATGTGGGGTTTAACCACCAGAAAATAACACCCTTCTGGCTGCAAGCCAATGGGATGGCAGCGAGGTTCATGGCCTCGATCAAGAAAACCCTACAGATGGCCCACATTAAAGGAAATGACCTGCACCTGGCACTGTTGGCTGCTACGGGACTACCGCAACACGCCTCATGAAGCCACGAACAAGACCCCTGCGGAGTTGATGATGAGATACCGTGTTCGCACATGCATCGTAAGACATCCGGTGAGCCACCCGGAAGCGAATCAGGAAGCCATAGAGAGTCACAAAGCGGAAAGAAAAGGCTAAAGTGGAGACGGACAAGAGAAGAGGTGCCTGATCGAAAGAATTCTACGTAGGGAATGAAGTGCTAGTTCAGCAAGCCACCATCAGAAAGACAGACTCCCGGTTTGTGCCAAACCCCCTACAGGTCACCGCCATCAAAGGAACAATGGTGACAGCCGTGAACTCTGACAAAGAGATAACACGGAACAGTTTGTTGTTTAACACGTTGTTAAAGAAGAGGAAGAAAGACCGCAGCCTCCTGATCCAGACCAGAACCTCGCGAGCCGAGGGATGACATGTGGATTCCCCCTGGGTCCCTGTATCTACAAGTGGTCGAGACGGCTGTTGTCCCTGAGGCCAGTCCGCAGGTCGGTTTCAGCAGTCGTCCACAACGAACCATCAGGAAGCTGCAGCGCCTTGTTGAAGAATGCTGAGTGGAAGCAAGGACATTTGTCCGGGGGGAGGTGGGGGTGTTAAAGGGCATGTCTCTTTAAGACGGAGACTGGCCCATGTGAAAGGAGCATGTGGGCCATGACGTGGGAAGAGGGAGGTGGCAAGGTAAGTTAAAACAGTACGTTGCTGGAGTGTGAATTAAGAAGTCGCATCCGTTAACCTTGGTGTGCGTCCTTCATTTCCTCGGCCCCAGGCCCGTAACACACCAAAGGCAGCTCTTCTGTTGTATTAATTGGGTAATACATTTTTTTAAAATGGGTGGATTGCTTTGTCAATCCAATCTTGACTCAAACTAATATTTATGATAATGCTACAAAAAAGTATTTTCAATGAAACCCTAGGTAACGGGGCACGCAGTTCTCTCGAGTGCATGTCCCATGTTATTTCTCAGTTGAAATAGTGAGAAATAATGGGGACGATACTACTTGGCATGGAAATGAGTGATCGGCAGCGGACCTGTCGGTAAAACAAATGCAATGTATGTATTCTCTACCCTCAATTGGTGCTGCAAGGACAGTAGTTGTTACACGTAATGGTGCCAGATAAGTAACCTTGTTGGTAGCGATTGACTATTGAAGAAATACCCGTCTTCAAGTGTGTAGACTCAAACATATTTGTGTCAGCCAACAGCATATTGTTAAATACTGATTATCGGATACAGTCGGGCACTATGCAAAAAAAACAAATATATACCAAGAACCAGAAAAATATATATCCCAAGTTTCTAAAAGATTGCACACAAAAAAAGCTGGGTCGTCATAGCTCAGCATGGGACTTTGATCTATAATCTGAACGCTTTTTGCAGTGTATTGGGACAAATGATCAACATGGCACACGTATCGAGTAAGTGCAACACAGCAGAGACTTGAACAAATGAATGACAGCATATGAAACATTATGCTTTATGCTGTGATATAGCTGCTCTGTTGTGAAAGTAGCGGACATCTTTTTTCAGAAGGAATGCACACTAATTGTGAAAAACGTGCGGGATGTATTCCCTGGACTATGTGGTCCTAATGGTCACACAAACACAAATGGGTCATGCTAATTTTACCTTTCAGAGATCTTCTAGTCTTTATAATGTTGTGGGAGATCCTAGTAGTCCTTATGTACTGCAAACAGCTAAGAGTGCCATATCTGCAGTCAAAGGGGCACTTGCCCAGCTGCATCCTCAAAAGAGCTCTCTTTGGCACACTAGCATATCATGAACACGTCGATTAATTTCAGATCTCAGGGCCATCCTGCTTTTATGTGGCTTATACCTATGCCAGTAAAGTGTGGAGGTGATCCTGCTTTTATGTGGTTATACCTATGTCAGTAAAGTGTGGAGGTGAAGTTATAATTGAGGGAAATTTTAATAATGCTTTGGATACCTTGACAGATAAGACCTTGAACAAACACTTGTAGAGCCAGCCAAAGATACGCAGGGCCTAAAACCATGAATGGTTGATATTGCTTTCCTTGATATTTGATGGCAAAGGCAACCATGGGAAAATCAGAACATTTGTAATGCAGAAGTATCACCACTTTCTTAGGACTGACCATGAGCTAATGAAAAGAACACATAGAACATGGGGTTCTTCATGTATGTGACCATTCTGACATTTTTCTATGAGTTAGGATAAGGGAGGAAATCTAGGCGGGGGGCCTTCCCCTAGAAGAGTGACCACTTCAGACATTTATTTATTGCATTTATTTACAGCGCACATAGGTATCTACATAGGTATCTACGCACTAGTTTCCTTCTGTAAGGGTAGGTTATTTAGAACGTGTTTCTTTTTTTTTCTTTAAGTGCTTGTCTGGGATTCAAACCTGTGTTTGCTCAGCGTGGTTTTGCTTCCAAGACCCGTCCGTTGCCACAGAACTATCCTCCCATCAGCATTTACTGCATTCTGGTAAGTAATAAAACAAAATAAATTCAAGGAATTCTTTGACACCAATTATGTTACAACCAACATTGGATTGGTGTGGGATGCTTAGAAGGCATCTTTAATAACAGAGGCCTTACTGTATAGTTTATGGCCAAATAGAAAATGAAATGTAAAGTCAGACTTGGAGTTCTAGAGGCAGTGATAATTCTGGATTGGAACAGGCCAATGGAGCAGGTAAAATGATGGAGAAACTAATTCTAGATTTAAGGCCATCAGCAATCAATTGAATTAACATTGCACTGGGTATACAAAATAAAAGATAACTCATTTAGGGGAAAATAGCAGAACCATCCTATCTTGACAAATGGAGATGTATCAGATTTTCTTTTTTTAAACAGGGTCATCAAATTCAAATTTGAGGATATTGATATAATACAGAACTAAGATGCTATTTAGAGACTTTTTAAAATATATTTTCTTAATAAGGGGTTCAATTCTGAGAAACCTAATCCAGATGTCAGTAATACACAGGGATTTTTAGACTCATTAATCTTCCTAAACACTTGCAAAAGCAGGCTATGAACATTGCTTTGGTACAAAATCGTCGGAAATCACGTCAGCCGTGAGGAAGATTCCAGGCATGATGGTATTATTGGGAAAATATATTAAAGTCTCTGCCCTTCATTAGCTTCACATATGTTGAATATTTTCAATTCCATATTAAAGAACATAGAAGTTCCCCCCTCTTTGTCGGAGACCCTTGTCGCTGTAATATTGAAGGCAGATAAGGATCCAGCACTTTATCCATCTTCCCAACTGATTTCCCAGATAAATAGTAATTGCAAATTGTGTTCCAAAATGTTAGCTAGTTGTTAAACAGGTGTCTTTCATGAATTACGCAGTGCTTTAGCACGGAGGCACTTTTCCAAGCGGGTTTGCACCCCAAGCTTCAAATGAACCACCCTTCCATTTGAACATAACCCTGTCAAATATATAACATAGTGCAAAGCTCACCAGCATTTCAGTTTTGTTGCGATAGCACACCCGGACTAGCAGGGTTTCATCCGGAATATATTTAAACATACACATTCCACTCACAGTACTGGCAATGGATTCTGAAAGGGCCCTATCTAGGGTGTGCTGGAGAGATCTAAGGCCACCCTATAAAAAACAAGAATGAGTAAAAGGGTGGTGGGTGCACTGAAACCCACGTCATCAGTGCTTCCATTCTTCAACAGAATATCCTCAAAATTCTGAGTTTCAAAAGGCACACAGTAGGGGTTCTCATTGGCCCCTTTTCTTTTGGCATAGCTGCAGAGTCTTTAACTTAGAATACAAGAAGGGATAAACATATAGATAGATTCATATTTGGAAAATGACACCTTTAAGATAATGTTCTATGCTGTTTGCTGACATTCGGATTTACTCAACATGACAATTTAGTAGGCGTCTTACACCTTTTCCTCCAGGACTCAGAAGCTGGTGATATGGAAGAACTGTGTTGTACATCTGCATACGGAAAGTGATCAATCAGATATTTAGGGGTTAGAGTCACAGAAAAGTAGAGCCAGGCAAGTTTGTCTAACTTACTACGTTGGGAAAAGGCTCATGAACTGGAATAACCTACCTTTAACAATTATTTACTGGGTCAATTTAATTAAAAAGTACATCATGCATCAGTTAATTTTCCTTTTTGAGAACATGCCCTACATTATTCCACAATCATTCTTTGATAAACTGCAAAGCATAAACTCATCTGTAATTTTGGCCCAAAAATCATCTCTTATCAGCTGGAAAAATGTCACGCAAATGAAGGTAAAGCGGAATTGGCCCCAACTAATTTTAAGTTGTATTATTGAAGCACAATGCTGGAAAAAAATTCTAATTTTATAAATTGTAAAGAAGGAAACCCCCATCTTAGCCAGAATCCATAGGCCACACTAATTCCCTTTCCACTCAGTTTCTCTCAGTGATAAAATGTGCCATGCTGAAATAGTTTTGCAGATCCTGAATTAGGATATGGTCTTCCCTCCTTTTGCACTTTTTCACGGTTACCTGCTGCTGTGGGATTCTCCCTTTTAATGAAAAACTCGGGGATAGACTTTCATAAACACTGACAGAATATGAAATAAACGTTTTGGACAAGTTGTTAATAAATAATAAAATAACTCAGTTTCGGCTCTGACCCATCAATTAGGGTCCATTATCAACAAACCAGTTCGCCAAAGTGGGTCTATAAAGAACTGAACTCCATAGGAGGCATCAGGTGGCACTAAGGCACTAACCACCACCAGCCGCCCCCCCCCATCCATCCACACACTGAGTTATAGGTAATTTCTTTAGAATTTTAGTGTTGAGCGGTCTACCTTGCTATCTCTCACCAGTTTCCACTAATGGGTGCAAATGGTTGAATTGCAGATGAGTTGGGGGTCTTCATGTTATGAAGGGCTGATATAAACATGTGTCATTGCAGGTATACGGGGTGACTGGGGATGTTTTTTTTATATTATCAGCATTACATGGATGTGGGATATGGCGTATATTACTTCATACTGTGTATTATTAAGACTTGGATGGGATATTTTGGATGGTTGAATTGCATTGTTAGACTACTATTATGTTTGTGGCATTACATGTCGCTGGTATTGGGGTGAAGATGCTTGGTCGCGACACTTTGGCTTTACTAATACTGCTTTTAAATAGTATCGGGCTCCAGGTAGGGAAAAGGGAGTGTTACTCATGGTTGTCATACTGATTTGAAGTCCTCTATAGACTTTGGTAGGGTTGGAGTGGGGAAGATTATCGTTATTTGTTGTTACTGAAAAGGATTTGGGTGTGGGTTCTGGGGTAATTGCAGTGCAAGACTTTAGAATTTTTGTAAATAAGGGCACTCAATGTCACCTTACAATATTGCAAGGTGTGCTGTTAAGTGTAACATATGTTTGTTTATGGATTATGTGTACTTGTATTTGTTGTATGTTGTCCTGTGGCGTTTGCACAACTCAAACTATTTTCTCCGCCTTTCATCCTTTGAAATGGACATGTTCTGGAACAGTATGGATGGTTACTTGTTGAATAGCGACTGTCAATGGGTGATCTGAGGATATGCTCCTGGAATGTTAAAGGTCTAAAAATTCTTCTAAGGAAAAGGATGGAGGTGCTGAACAGGCTGAAGAGGGAGAAGATCGATATTGGCCTTATTCAGGAAACTCATTCGTTGGATGATTCAAAGCATCTACTTAAAAATAGATGGTATACTAAGACCGTTCTGAATTGCCATAGTGCCAAGTCGAGGGGGGTAGGTGTACTGCTACGCAAAGGTCTGCTGCTTCAGATAGAAAAGGTAGTGATGGATGAGGAGGGGAGGATACTTCTTATGAATATCAAATATGAAGAAAAACTAGTTACAATAGGTTCTATTTATGGACCGTGTACTAGTGGTAGCCCTTTCTTTGGGAAACTATCCTTACCATTGAGAGAGATGGATGGTGATTATATAATTTTAGGGGGTGACTTCGATTGTGTAATTGACGGGAAAATGGACCGTTCGGCACAATGTAGATATAACTGCTAAGAGCACGAGTAGGACCTTTAAACAGTTTATGGATAGCCTGGATTTGGTTGATGCTTGGAGGTTTGTTCATCCGAAGGAGATGGAATTCTCCTTTTACTCGCCAGTGCATGACTCCCACTCGAGGAGTGATTATTTTCTTATTTCTGATAGGTTGGCTGGCAAGGTACATGATGTGACTATTAAGGAAAGAAGTATTTCGGATCACTCTCTGATGACGATGCAGATGAATATGGGGCAGGATAGTTCGGGGTTTTCTAAGTGGTGCCTTAAAACCTATGTGTTACAAGAACAGGGGGTAGCTGACTCTGTGGAGGGATTCACAAAAAATTACCTGGAAATTAATGTTGGCTCAGCTTCTGATATTATGGTTTGGGAAAGCTATAAGACGGCTGTGCGGGGGGAACTGATGAATATTACATCCCGGGTCAGGAAAAAGAGTTTGGCTGAACTCCAGAAATTGGAAGGGGAGTTGGAGGAGGCTCAGATAAAATATGCAGTATCTAAGAGTAATGTAGATAGGATAGTGGTGGGAAGGCTCAAAGATCTACTCAAACAAAAAATGGATGTTCAATACGAAAAAGACATGTTCTTTATGAGGAAAAAGGTCTGGGAGCAAGGTGATAAAAATGGTAAACTACTAGCAAATAGATTGCGGGGCCTAATGGATAGTTCCTTTGTTCAAAGACTGGGGAATGACACTGGTGAACATATCTCTAAAAAGGGGGAAATATGCAAGGGTTTTAGGAAATTTTATAATACTTTATATTGAGCTGATCAATTCCCGAATTCAATTGATATGTACTCCTTTTATGTTAAGATTGTTATGCCAAATTTGACTTGAGGATCAATCTGTGATGGTGGATAGCCCTATTACAGAGGAGGAATTATTGATAGCAATTGGACAACTCAATAAGGGTAAATCACCGGGGCTAGACTGTCTCCCAGTGGAATTTTACCAGATGTTGAGTGGTGTGCAGTGCCGTTCCTGTGCACCCTGTATAATGGTTTTATGAGGAACAGGATCATTTGTCCCACAATGAGAGAAGCCTGTATTATAGTTCTTCCGAAA
Source organism: Ambystoma mexicanum (assembly GCF_040938575.1). NCBI lineage: Eukaryota > Metazoa > Chordata > Amphibia > Caudata > Ambystomatidae > Ambystoma > Ambystoma mexicanum. The sequence continues at coordinate 153,863,733 of NC_090941.1, read as the reverse complement.
CCGGGGAAAGATGGTAAGAAATGTGAGAATTACAGACCGGTTTCACTTCTGAATGTGGACCTCAACATTTTCACTAGAATATTGACTAATGGACTGGATGCTTGTATTGGTAAGCTGATTGCTAGTTCTGAAGTCGGATTTATGAGAGGTAGATATGGTTACGATCATATTAGGAAGTTGATTGACATTATGGGTCTACTGAAGGCGAAAACCTGGGATACCTTATTAGTTTTTATGGATGCGTAAAGGGCCTTTGACAGGGTCAACTGGTCTTTTCTTTATCACACTCTTAAGAGAATGGGATTTGGTGACACGTTCATAAAGACCATTAGAGCATTGAACTCCGATATTAGTGCGAAGGTATGGGTGAATGGTGTTCTGTCTTTCTCATTCTTGCTGCCCATTGTCTCCATACCCGTTTAATCTGGCATTGGAACCCCTCATTATATACCTGAAACAAGAACAGGGCCTTCATGGCCTTATAGTGAGGTGAAAGTTTTGTGTTACGCTGATGACATGACTATTATCTCGTCTAATCCGGCGGAGGGATGTGAGAAACTTAAACATATGTTTGAGGAGGTAGGTCAGTTGTCAGGCCACAAGATAAATTGGGGGAAAACAGTGGCCTTCCCTCTCGATGTTAGTATTCCACAAGATGTTTTGAGTTCTCGGAACTGTCACTGGGAAGTAGGGGAAATGAAGTATCTGGGTATTTACTTGGTCCGAGATTTGAAAAGAATGGCTGAATTCAATGTATTAAGAATATTGGAGGTAATTAAAAGGGACATATTAAAGTGGAGCCAGTTGAAGATGGGGGTATGGGCCAAGGTTAACGCCATAAAAATTGTACTTTTGCCAAAGATTCTCTACATCATACAGTCCATCCCTCTAAAATTCACAAAGAAATCATTTCTCCTGTTGACAAAGGCTTCCAAGAACTTTTTGGGGGGGAAGGTAATAGGCCAAAAGTTCCTAAATTTATTTTAACATGTCCTGTTTAGGATGGGGGATTTGGATACCTGAACTTGATGAATTATTGCACTGGCTTTGTCCTGAAGAAATCGATTTTTTACTTCTCTGATGTTATCGCATATGTTACCAATTGGCATATTATTGAGAGTGCCCAATTTTCACCTTACGCTCTTAGAGATATGTACTCTATGTCGAAGGTGCCAAATTCGGTAAAGAAGCTACCTACTATGTGCACTACTAGGGAGGCGTTACAGCGCTTTATAGAGAATGATGGGGAGAATATCTGGATGCATTATGATGCATCTTTGTGGCATAATGTAGGTTTGCAATTGGCGAATAGACCCTTATGCTGGAAGAGTTGGATTAGTAAAGGCATACTTAGAATTTGTGATGTGTGGCTAAACGATCACATGATCCCCTTTGACCAATTGAGAGTGTCTTTTTGGATTGGGGCTAGAGAAAGGGGACGTTATGATTCCTTGAAAGCCCTCTTGATTGAAAGGACAGGGATGTTGGACGGGGTCATGAAAGAGAGACCTTCAGTGTGTGAGATTCTTCGCTCTACCTCGTGTGCTGTTTCCACGCATATGACCTTGATACCAATGGAAAGGACGGATGTGGAGGCTTGGGATAAACTTCGCCAGGCATGGATGAATGATCTTGGTGCGGATATTCATATGAAGGAATGGGTCTATTTGCTTCATGTTGGGGTGCAAGCAAAGATGGATTTACATCTGCGATATATTAGGAAAAGGATCCTCTACAGATTATAGCGGACACCGTCCAAGGTGGCCAGATTGGGGCTTTCGGATACTGATTCTTGTTGGGGTTGTGGATTTGGCAGAGGTTCTCCAATGCATATGTTATGAATGTGCTCAAGAGTGTCTTATTTTTGGTCTGCTGTATTGGATAGATTAGACATCGTGGTGGTGGAGGAGAGACTTCCACGCACTTTCCATTCAACAATATTATTATCCAACAGGGGAAGAGGGAACAGGGCTAGGGATAGGGTGGATTGGATTAATAGAGTTTTGGTTTTAGTGACAAAGCAAATATTACGAGTTTGGAAGTCAAGAAAAAAAACAGATGTGGAGGAATGGCTATTGGATGTTCCGATCTTGTCGAACTATGAAAAAGTTATGTTATTTGGACAAGGAAGAGAGGGACATTACTCTCGGCTTTGTGGACCTTTTAATGATTTATACTGTTAAAAGTGCAGGGTCCGGAGTCTAGTTGCCTGTTCCTTTAGGTGGGGGGGTGTCCTTATGGTGGTACGGAGCTGTTAGTTGTGCGTTTTACTGTTGTTTTGTCTTGTTTGTTGTGTGTCATAGTTCTTTTATACAATTGTAAAATAGTACCTTGCATTGGTTATAAGTGTCTATATTTTTATGAATTTGATTAAAAGTTCTGTATTAATCCTAGTAATGTTATGAGTTTTACAATCTGGATATAATGTTATGATATGGAGATTGTTGTTCTGTTTTTGTTTGTTATTTAAATTATCAAATAAAATGATTTAAAAAAATAATAATAATAATAAAATGAAGAGACAAGTACCCCTACACAAAGAAATGTAACACAAAACAGATCTATTTTTAAAAATTACCACTGAAATCAATATTTGAGCGTGTGAAAGAATTGAATGTTTCAGCATCTTTCAGAGTTGAAGAAGGAAGTTATCTAGGATCAGAGGCCTCCAGTGCTTACAAGATCTTTATGGATAGGAGCCCCACACTGGAGAGATTAGCTAGACCGTTTTGAAGAGATTCGTTTTGGGAGAGAATTCCATCAATAGTATGGGCAGGATCTCTTAGGTGGATGTATACGTTTCTAATAGCGGCCATTTTAAAGGAGCATCATTTATATAAACCATTTAACCTCTACTTCACCCTGAAGGATGCAAGTACACTTTCAAATGACAAATGAACATGCCCACACTGTGATCCGAAAGACACTGATTGAACGCATGCTGCTGTCACACAAGTATTTGAAGACCGATCTACAGAAGGTAGCTGACACACCAACACTGATTCGCCTTAAATATTTTTAATTAAGTGCACTAATTAAAATTTTGTGATTTAATCCACACATGATCAGTGGATGACCAGTCACGGTTTCACCCTATCGTTCTGGCTAGATACTTTTTAAAATGAAATAATATTTTTTATTAACTGTTTATAGAGCACTTTCACCAAAGCACTGTAGAAAATAAAATCAGTGCCAAAAATAAATCAGTAAAAGTTAGGTAAACAATGTGAAAGAAGGCTTTGCTTTAGCTACAGACAACGCGTAGAAAGGGAAGTGGCAGATCTAGGAGGTAAGGATAAGTGGTTCCAGTGTTTGGGAGCTGGGGGAGAAAAAGAAAAAAAATCGACTGGGCACAGGAAAGTTTTGAGACAGCGAGAAGGAAACATGACTGAAAATGTAGAGAACGGGCGAGTCTGAAGAGAGAAATTAACGGAGAGGTAACAAGGAGGCAGGCCAAGAATGCACTTCAATTTTATTTTTATTTTTAAATTTGTTTATTGGCATTTATCGTTCCTACATTTGCATGACACAAATTATATGCACAACTGAAGGATGATAAGCGTTCCATCTTAAGACATTAACAAATTAACATTACAATTCAACTTTAACTGTCTCCAAGTACTCTTCTCGTTATATCCGATTAGACTGTCAGTTCAGGGGGGGGTTAGGCAGGCTGAGAGGAGGGGGGACTTGAGTCTGTAAGGACCCAGTGAAGCCGTGGGTAGTTGCTCTCAGGGTTCTGTGATTTTGGTCGTAAATCCGTTTTCCATAGGTTTGTTCCAGTTCATGGGGGTTTATCATCCGAGGGGTGATACAGAGATCCTGTAAGTTTTTTCCAAGCTGCGAGGGACATGCTCGAGGCGTCCGTGGATCCGGCAACACTGTCTTCACATTCCTTTGTCTCAGCTTGTACCCAGCGTTCCAATTCCCTGTGCCATGCTTTTGATTGAGGACCTGAGGGTTTTTTCCAGGACATTGCAATTGTCCTTTTTGCCAATATGCACATAATGTCCATTAATTTGACCCGGTGCTTAAGTTTGGTCGGTCTGGGGTACATTCCCAGAATGCATTCGTCTGGGGTCCATTTGCACCTAGTCAACCCTGCCTTTTCCACTGTCAGCTGTACGGTGGACCACAGGGACTGTGTTTTAGTGCACGACCAGAACATGTGAATCAAGTCCGCGTTGTTCGCTTCGCACCAGGTACAGTTAAAGTGTGGTGATTTATTGAATTTCGCCAGCCTAGATGGGGTTAAGTATGTTCGATGTAGCAGGTTCAATTGTATTTGTCGGAATCTATGGTTTCTGGAGACTGTTTTAGGATGCGTTAGAGCCCTTTCCCATTCTCCATCAGTTATTTCCCGGCCCATGTCTATTTCCCACCTTCTTTTTAGATCGGCACTTCGTGGTTTAGGGGTGTCGCTCAGGAGGCCGTAGATCTGGGACACTGGTTTCCATCCCTCTCCCAGACTATACAGTAGTGAGATCAGGGGGTTTGATTCTGGTTCCTCTGGCCATGTCGACCACTTGATTCGTGCAGTAGTTCGTATCCTTTGGTACCACAGGAACTGGCCCGTGTGGATTCCAGCTTCCTCCTGTAGCATTTCAAATTCCTTAAAAGTGCCATCAGCGTACAGATCTCCCCATGTATATATCCCTTTCTTTTCCCAGTGTCTGAGGTGTTGTAGATCCATGTCGGATCTGCATAGGTCCGAGATCATTGGTATGTCCGAGGAATACTGGTGCTTTACATGGGCGAGTGCCTCTGCCCTGTGCCATACTTTTCACCCTAGGGCAGCCAAAAAGGGGACGTTTCGCGTCAGGTGGCTGGGGGCCCAGATAAGTTCCCTCAAATGTATCGGGGAGACCAAGGGTTGTAGTAGGGGTGTCTCTGAAGTGGTGTCGTCTGCCAACCACTTAGTCACAAAACTGAGTTGTGCTGCCAAATAATATTTCTCAAAGTTTGGGAGTTGAATTCCTCCTTGGCTGTATGGTAGGACCAAGGTGGTAAGTGCTATCTTGCGTCTCCCTTTTCCCCATAGGAAGTCACAGAGTATTCCTTCTAGCAGGTGAAAAAAAGGAGCATTGATGTAGTAACATACATTTTGGAACCCGTACAGGAATCTGGGTAGAACAATCATTTTGATTATTGAGGCTCTGCCCATCATGGACAGGGGAAGTCTTGTCCAGAAATTCATGGATTTCCTTAAGACAGGGATTACCGCCTTCGTGTTGTGTTCGTGCATTAGTGCAGGGGTGTGCCTTATGTGTATTCCCAGATATTTAAACGAGGTGACCTACCACTGTATCCCCACTGAAGGGAGTTCTGCAACGCCCTTACCCACGAGGCCCGCCAGAGGGAAGAGGCAGGACTTCGCCCTGCTAAATTGTATGCCTGAGTCCTTATCTAAGACGTCTAGCATTGTGGGCACGTTATTGTATGGGTCCCTAACTGTGATAAGGAGACTTCAGGAGACAGGCGGATGCTGAAACAATATTTATTCTAATGGGTAAAGGGTCCTTAGCAAAACAAAGAATATAGTCTTCTGGTTTCCTTCACCAGTGTTTGGCCCTTCCAGAGTAGATTGAGGCAGTCCCCAACTTTGTCCTATCTCGTGGTGTCCGGATAGGCCCACCACTCCGGTCTTCGTTCCTCGTCCTCTTCTCTTTCCTGGAAAATGAGAGAACCTCGTCAGTTTCATTTGGCGCGCTTTTATAGTCTTCCCTAGTTTCAAGTCCCCAGCAATCGGCATCAGCGTTGTCTGGCTTACACCTTATTGGCTGCTGAGGGGTTGTCCCGCTTCCCTTAAAGGCTGCCGTGCTAGCGTGCACCATTTCCTGCTTCCGGAGTCCTGGAAAACGGAGGCGATCACGTGATCGTAACCGCGATTGCGTTGGGTATGGGCGGGCTCTGGGTGCCTTCCAGCTGCAACCCGCTCCGGGGCCGCCGTGGGACACGCCACACTGAAGGGCCCGTCGCACCCACCCCACGCCGCCATGGAGTGCCTGCGCCCTCGTCCCACCCCCTTCGGGGTCGGGCCTCCCGTCAGGTGAGTGCAGCTGTGATGCGCCGCGTTTCCGAGCAGCGGCTCGCGTTCCCTCGCTCTCGGCGCTTATGACAGCCGAGAGTGAAGGGGCCGACCTGCTGCCTCGGTTCTCAGGGCCCCCGATCACCGGTGCACCCAACAACCCCTGCTGCCGCCGAGGCGTATCCCCACACTGACATACAGTAGTACGTCATCTGCACAAAGTGAGACGATGTGGTCTACTCCTCCCAGACATATCCCAGTGTCGAAGAATTGTTTTCGTAAATAGATGGTAATAGGTTCCAGTCCCAGTACATAAAGCATTGGGGTTAGAGGGCATCCCTGCCTAGTGCCCCTACATATGTCCCAGGCCTCAGATATGTATTTTCCGGTCTTTACCCTAGCCCTGGGTTTAGTATAAAGTATCTTCACCCATCTAATGAACCCCGGGCCGAAGCCGAAACCCTCTAGAACCACCACCAGCCACTCCCAAAATATAGAATCAAACGCCTTAATGGCATCAAGGGACAGCAGCGCACATTCCTCCGTGCTAGCCTCAGTTTGGTTTATAACCTGTTGTAGCCTGTGTAAATTCATGGCCGTGTTTCGGCTTGGTATGAAGCCACACTGATCCATGTGCACAACCTCCCCTATGATTCTAGCCAACCTCTTTGCTAGTATCGTTGTCAATATTTTCACATCATAGTTGAGGATGGCTATCAGGCGGTAAGAGTCACATTTGTCGACGGGTTTGTTAGGCTTAATGATCGGGATCAGAAGGGTCTCCCTCATGCTGTCGGGCAACATTCCTCTTTCATACGCTTCTTGGAAAACCTCATGTAATAGGGGTGTTAGGGAGGTCTCGTAAGCTTTATAGAACTCAGTGGGCAGCCCATCGGTCCCAGGGGCCTTGCAGGTAGCCAGCGATTTAATAGCCTCAGTTATTTCATCAGCTGTTATATCTGCATCTAGGGCCTCAGTCTGCTCAGGGGTTAGTCTGGGGAGACCTACTTCCTCCAAGGTATCTGGGATTTGATGTCGGGGAACCTGGTCCTTGTGGGAGTATAGGTGCTCATAAAAGTGCTTGAAGGCGTCGTTTATGCCCTTTTGTGTTTGGAATGTATTGCCTTCCGCGTCCTGTATCATGGTGATTGTGTGTCTGGAGTGTTCTTTCTTACATAGCCAGGCCAACATTCTACTCGGCCTATCGGTTTCTGTGTGCGCTCTATTAGTCTTGGTAGTGTATTCCAAGCCGATGTGCATTTAACTCTAAGCGCTTTGAGGTTGTCCTCTCTTAGGCAAGTGTTCACCGGGATGGCCTCAAGTTGCGCAATCTCTTGTTCCCACTGGTTTAATTCGCCCCGCAGTTGTTTCCTAATGCCACCTGCTTTTGTTATGATTTCCCCTCTTACTACAACTTTTAGGGCATCCCACATCGTGCACAGGTGGTCGACACTTCCAGTATTTACCTCTATAAAGTTGTCTATGAAGTTGTGCAGCTCCTCCCGGAAGGCCAAGTCCCCCAAGGCGTCTGTCGGCATTCTCCACATAGGAATAGGGGGCCTAGGGCCAGCGTGGTTCCATTCTATCAGAAGTGGCGAGTGGTCTGAGATGGTTCTCGTTCACACAAAAAGAGTAGGCAACACACATCTGTGTTGTAGGCTATTAGCAGCCGAAAAAGACCCAAGAAAGGTCCAGGTGATAAAACCAAACCCAAGAATTACTGTGGTATGGACTCTAGTGTGTTGATGGAGTAGAGAACAAGGCTGTGACAGAAGACAGAAGGATAGGGCGAAACAGAGGTACTATCCTTGCCTACTGTGCACTCTCAACTAGGTTGCGGTGCTACAACGCCTGTCTAATAGTGACAGAATAAGAATGAAATTACCGACTTCTATGATGTGTAATACATTCATTCAGCCTTGTAAGTCCAATACCACTCCCCTACAGATTAGTTTAATTCGGAAGAGACTAAAAGTAAAGACAGAAGGGAAGCACACCAGGGAGAGAAAATGTCACGCCACGTTGGAAACCGGGGTCCGCCGCACCCGCTCTTCCCTTCGCCTCCTGGCGAGTCTACCCGCGCTTCTGCGCCTGGGGGCTCGCCAGAGGGAGAGCGTTGGGTGTCGGGGCCAGAGGGCTACGGCGCATGCGCGGAAGACCTCTGTCTCGGTTCCGCGCATGCGCCGTGGACTGGGCTCGAGCCCTAGGAAGGGCTTGCCTTCCAGGACTTGCTTTGGGTACGCCGGCGCCCGGAGGTGAAGCGGCTTGCGTTCCAAGCCTCACGGGCGCCGGCGACCCATAAAAGGAGCCGCAGATCGAGGCAAGCCGCGTCTCAACGCGGTTTGCTTCGTTCTGCGAGCTTTCCAACCTGGGCTGCCTGCCACTCACCTGAGCCAGCTCTGGGCTGCCTGCTACCTCCTGAATTCCTTCCTGGGCCTGCAGCATTTCTTACCTGGATTCCTCCCTGGGCCTGCAGCATATCTTACCCGAGTTCCTCCCTGGGTCTGCAGCATTTCTTACCTGAATTCCTCCCTGGGCCTGCAGCTTATCTTACCTGAGTTCCTCCCTGGGCCTGCAGCATTTCTTACTTGAATTCCTCCCTGGGCCTGCAGCATATCTTACCCGAGTTCCTCCCTGGGTCAGCAGCATTTCTTACCTGAATTCCTTCCTGGGCGTGCAGTATTCCTTACCTGAGTTCCTCCCTGGGCCTGCCAGCTTACCTTACCTGGGTTCTCCCTGGGCCTGACAGCATTCCTTACCGAGGTTCTCCCTGGGCCAGCCAGCTTACCTTACCTGGGTTCTCCCTGGGCCTGCCAGCTTACCCTACCTGGGTTTTCCCTTGGCCTGCCAGCATTCCTTACCGGGGTTCTCCCTGGGCTGCCAGCTTATCATACTTGGGGTCCCCTGCTCAGCCTTAGTTCCTTCCTTTCCTGTCCGGCCTTACCCTCTTCATCCGTTCCTGTGGACCAAGAATATATCTGCCACGCCGGAATCTTTGACCTCCGCTTCAGTTCACGTACTTTGGACTTTATTCCATCAGACTCCATCCTTGCCCGTGATCTGCAACAAGACCGTAGCCTCTCCTGCCTGTGCTTGCACAGTCCCTTCGTCACGTTAATCAGGAGAGTGCCTTCCGTGACATTGGGAATCGGCCCATCCTCCACCCAGTGCCAGTTTTTGGGTGGCGGAGAGGCTGGTCTCTCGTGCCACAAGCTCGTCTTTCGACTGGATACAGACTGGCGACCTCGGCAAGATCAAAGACCAAGAAACCAGGTACGCAGCCCTCTCGTGCTTCCCAACTTGACAGATTGAGACGCCTGCCTTCAGACATGGAGATGGAGGATTCGCAAGACCTGCGGAACGAGTTACAAGCACTCAGGGCTGAGATGGCCGCCATGCGTCAGGAGAATCAGACGTTACGTCAAATGATAACCCAAGGAGCAATGAGTACTTCACAGGCGGAGGGTTCTTTGGCTCATTCAACACCAATCAAGTTTGATGGAGACCCTAGACGGGTGGCGGAGTTTTGTAACCACTGCCGAATTCATTTTCGTTTCAGATCGACTCATTTCAACAATGATAAGGCCAAGATCGGGTACATCTTGGGGAACCTAACTGGGAATGCTTTAGCCTGGGTAACTCCTTTTGTGGTTTCAAACAGTCCTATTTTGAATGACTTTGCAGCCTTTGAACAGGCATTCCTGGAGGTGTTCCAAACGCCAAATCTGGCCTCTGCTGCACAGAATCAACTGATGGATTTCAAACAGGGAAGCGCCGTCATCATAACCTATATCAGCCGCTTCCGACTATTAGCAACCGATTCTCAGTGGCCTGAGATCACGCAGAAGACCCTGTTTCGTCGAGGCTTGAGAGAGGAGTACAAGGACGAGTTACTCCATATCCCTGAACCAGAGAGTCTCCAACATATGATTGATCAGGTGCTCCGCATTGACCAGAGGCTAGCCGAGCAGAAAGCAGAAAGACGCCGGCTCGAAAGAAACAATCCCAGAATGATCAGTTTACCCGCCGGATCGTTCGGTCCTACTGAATCCGGATCAGAGCCAATGCAGTTGGGAGCCATGAGAGGTCCATTGTCTGAGGAAGAAAAGAAACGGAGAAGAACATTACGCCTACGTCTTTATTGTGGAGCTGCCGGGCATTATCTGGGTACGTGTCCTTTACGGCCACAGAAGAAGAAGGCGGGAAACTAAAAGACCTGTCGTGTAATGGAAGGGCAGCGACAGGTCCTATTCCATCTTCAGACCTTTCCACATTTTGTTCTATACTTCTTCCCATGCAACCTGCGGTATTACAGACCTTGAAGATCCGAATCAAGTTGCCTGATAAGAATCTGGAAGTGTTTGGGCTGTTGGACTGCGGAGCTTCCGGTAATTACATTGACAAGGCTTTTGCTTCCAGTCACAAGATTCCGCTCTTGTCTAGACTCACCGCCCTACCAGTAGAGGTCATTGACGGGACTCCTTTGTCCTCCGGGCCCGTCCGACAGTTTACAGTGGGTCTAATCCTCCAGATTGCTGGTCATTCTGAGGAACTCGCCTTGGATGTTATCAAGTCTCCTACCTATAAGGTGGTCCTGGGGTTACCTTGGCTACAACACCATAACCCGGTTATAGATTGGAGAACACAGACCTTGACCTTTTCCTCCGCAGTTTGCGCCCAGAAATGCAAATTATCAGCTCCTACCCAGGTTTTCTCAACCGCTCTGGAAACATATGGCAGCGGGGTCCGTCTTTGTTCCACTTCTCTGATCCCACAGGAGTATGCAGACTTTGAACAGGTATTCTCTGAACCAGGCGACATACCTCTTCCGCCACATCGTTCATTCGACTGCTCCATCGAGTTGTTGCCGGACTGTGTCATTCCCCATGGGAAACTGTATGCTTTAACCCGGGACGAAAGACAAGTACTGCAGGATTACTTGTCAGATTGCTTGCAGAAAGGATACATCGTTCCGTCCAAGTCGCCCACAGGATTTCCCATGTTTTTTGTGAAGAAGAAGGAAGGCACCTTGAGACCCTGTGTGGATTACCGGCAACTAAATGACATAACTGCTAAGGACCGTTATCCATTACCAGTGATTCACAGTATCCTAGAAACTTTACACACAGCTCGGATCTTCACCAAACTGGACTTACGCGGGGCCTACCACTTGGTCCGCATTAAGAGTGGAGATGAATGGAAAACGGCTTTCAAGACACCTTTTGGGCATTATGAATATAGAGTTATGCCATTCGGTCTATGCAATGCCCCCGCTATCTTCCAACGGTTTATGGATAACATCTTTGGTGATCTAATTGGTTTGTCAGTCTGGGTGTATTTGGATGATATCCTGGTTTTTTCCAAATCCTTTGAAAAGCATGTGGAACACGTTCGGGAGGTCCTTCGCCGGTTGTCCTGTAATCATCTATTCGCAAAGGCGGAAAAATGCTGCTTTCATCAGCCTAGTATCGAGTTTTTAGGATTTGTGATTAACCAAGATGGGATAGAGATGGATCCTAAGAAGGTGCAAGCAATACAAGAGTGGAAACCACCCCACGACGTGAAATCTCTTCAACGCTTTCTGGGATTTGCCAATTTCTACAGGCACTTTATTCCACAGTTTTCTCAGATCTCAGCGCCCCTTACCAGGCTGACCAGTAGTAAAGTGGTTTTCAAGTGGGATTCCTCTGCTTCTCAGGCTTTTGACACCTTGAAGTCGGCTTTTATGGCAGCCCCGATTCTGGGCCATCCACAGGATGATCTACCCTACATTGTGGAGGCCGACGCTTCCAACTTCGCTGTCGGAGCTGTTCTCCTACAGAAAGATCCAGCGACGTCAGTAGAACATCCAGTAGCCTATTTCTCTCGCAAATTGAATCCCAGCGAGAGAAACTACGCGGTTATTGAAAAGGAACTGTTGGCTATTAAGACCGCTTTTGAGGAATGGAGACATCATCTACTCGGAGCTCGCTTTTCTGTGGAAGTTCGGACTGATCATCGCAATTTGCAGTACCTACGCTCCTTGCAATGTCGAACGCCTCGTCAAGCCAGGTGGGCCTTCTTTTTCTCTCCGTTTGTGTTTCATGTCACTTACGTTCCGGGAACCTCCAACCTGAAAGCAGATGCTCTCTCCCGATCCTTGGAGAAAGAGGTAGAGACGGCCTGTCCGAATCAGCCACTAATTTCCCCTCAGCATTTTTTACTGACTTTGTCACCTCACCTTGAGTCAATCGCTGACGCTACCCGGACGGATCCTGAAAGGTCGGCCCTTCTTAGACGTCGGTCCGTGTACAAACATGATGGGCTCTTGTTTTTCCAGAAACGGCTGTACATTCCTAAGGGAACAATCCGAGATAGCATATTGCATGGATTTCACGATTCACCTATCGGAGGTCATCGAGGAATGAGAGCTACACGAGAATTGATATCCCGACAGTTTTGGTGGCCTGGATGGGCTACCGAAGTTCAGAAGTACGTCGAAAGCTGTCCTGTTTGTGCCCAGTGCAAGATTCCAAGAAGACGGCCGTTGGGATTGCTGGTACCTACTGAAGCGGCACCCTACCCGTGGCATACCATCGCCACGGACTTCATTGTGGTTCTGCCCCCTTCCGAAGGATTTACCTGCATAATGGTTGTTGTGGATGGTTTCACCAAATTAGCTCATTTCATTCCATTTAACAAGATTCCTACGGCGACCCAAATGGCTTCAACGTTTCTGCATGACATCTATCGGTTACATGGCCTTCTGGAAAAGATCATTTCAGATCGCGGCTCCCAGTTCATCTCTTCTTTTTGGAGTAAGGTGTGTGGCCATCTAGGAATTCATAGAGCTCTAAGCTCTGGTTATCACCCACAGACTAATGGGCTCACCGAAAGGACCAATCAGACGTTGGAGGAGTACCTCCGCTGTTTTGCTAACGCTACTCAGTCCAATTGGAAGGCTGGGTTAGACCTTGCTGAGGTATCCTATAACAATACTGTTCATGCCTCCATTGGGGTTAGTCCGTTCTTCTGCTCAACTGGCCAACATCCCAAAGTGATGCCCTTCCATCCTGTACCCGCCAGTACTGTTCCATCCGCTGATGCCCTGGTCTCAAGCATCCAACAGCAACAGGAGTTGGCACGCAAGATCCTGAGAGAAACCAAGGATCGGATGAAGGCTCAGGCGGACAGGAAGAGGAGTGTGGAACCAGATTTTCAAGTCGGGGACAAGGTTTGGTTATCCTCTAGGAACCTGCCACTTCACAATTTGCCTGCCAAACTGGCTCCCCGTTATTTTGGCCCGTTCACTATTACCAAGCGGCTGTCCTCAGTAGCGTTCCGTCTCCAGTTGCCCCCCCTCTTGGCATGTACACCCAGTTTTCCATGTCTCCTTGTTGAAGCCTTATGTTGTCGATACTTACGGTCGCTCCTGCCCTCGCCCAACCTCAGTCATTGTGCACGGCGTCCCGGAATTTGAGGTTCAGGAGATCTGCGATGCTCGTTATCGCAGGGGGGTGCTCCACTATTTGGTGGATTGGAAAGGGTACCCAACTTGTGATCGTACTTGGGAACCACATCGGCATGTAGATGCTCCCCGCTTGGTGCGTGAGTTCTATAGGCAGTTTCCTTGGAAACCCGGGGCCCCAGGCCTTCCTGGGAGGGGGCATAGTGTCACGCCACGTTGGAGACCGGGGTCCGCCGTGCCCGCTCTTCCCTTCGCCTCCTGGCGAGTCTACCCGCGCTTCCACGCCTGGGGGCTCGCCAGAGGGAGAGCGTTGGGTGTCGGGGCCGGAGGGCTACGGCGCATGCGCGGAAGACCTCTGTCTCAATTCCGCGCATGCGCCGTGGACTGGGCTCGAGCCCTAGGAAGGGCTTGCCTTCCAGGACTCGCTTTGGGTACGCCGGCGCCCGGAGGTGAAGCGGCTTGCGTTCCAAGCCTCACGGGCGCCGGCGACCCATAAAAGGAGCCGCAGATCGAGGCAAGCCGCGTCTCAACGCGGTTTGCTTCGTTCTGCGAGCTTTCCAACCTGGGCTGCCTGCCACTCACCTGAGCCCGCTCTGGGCTGCCTGCTACCTCCTGAATTCCTTCCTGGGCCTGCAGCATTTCTTACCTGGATTCCTCCCTGGGCCTGCAGCATATCTTACCTGAGTTCCTCCCTGGGTCTGCAGCATTTCTTACCTGAATTCCTCCCTGGGCCTGCAGCTTATCTTACCCGAGTTCCTCCCTGGGCCTGCAGCATTTCTTACTTGAATTCCTCCCTGGGCCTGCAGCATATCTTACCCGAGTTCCTCCCTGGGTCAGCAGCATTTCTTACCTGAATTCCTTCCTGGGCATGCAGTATTCCTTACCTGAGTTCCTCCCTGGGCCTGCCAGCTTACCTTACCTGGGTTCTCCCTGGGCCTGCCAGCATTCCTTACCGAGGTTCTCCCTGGGCCAGCCAGCTTACCTTACCTGGGTTCTCCCTGGGCCTGCCAGCTTACCCTACCTGGGTTTTCCCTGGGCCTGCCAGCATTCCTTACCGGGGTTCTCCCTGGGCTGCCAGCTTATCATACTTGGGGTCCCCTGCTCAGCCTTGGTTCCTTCCTTTCCTGTCCGGCCTTACCCTGTTCATCCGTTCCTGTGGACCAAGAATATATCTGCCACGCCGGAATCTTTGACCTCCGCTTCAGTTCACGTACTTTGGACTTTATTCCATCGGACTCCATCCTTGCCCGTGATCTGCAACAAGACCGTAGCCTCTCCTGCCTGTGCTTGCACAGTCCCTTCGTCACGGTAATCAGGAGAGTGTCTTCCGTGACATTGGGAATTGGCCCATCCTCCACCCAGTGCCAGTTTTAGGGTGGTGGAGAGGCTGGTCTCTCGTGCCACAAGCTCGTCTTTCGACTGGATACAGACTGGCGACCTCGGCAAGATCAAAGACCAAGAAACCAGGTACGCAGCCCTCTCGTGCTTCCCAACTTGGCAGAAAAGAGGATACATTCTTCCTCTTTGGAAACTCGTTCTCCCCAGGTGTAGTGCCCCATCTATCTGTGACAGGTGTTCTTTGTTTGTGAAAATATAATCTAATCTCGTATGAATATCATGTGGGGAGGAGTAGTACGAGTATCCCCGGGTGTCGGGGTGGAGCTCTCTCCATGTGTCGGCAAGATCTAGCCTGTCCACTGATAGGGACAGGGCTACTGTTGCTGCTGAAGGACCTTTCGGGTGGGGCTGGGACCTATCAAGTTCCGGATCAAGTAATCAGTTGAAGTCCCCCCCCCCAGAAAAAGATGCCGTGCCTGTGTGGTACAATTTTGGCATACATAGAGCTCAGGTGTGACGGAATGTTAGTATTGGGAAGGTAGGAATTCACTATACATACCTCTTCTTGTTCTAATCGGCCCCACATTATCGCAAACCTGCCCTCAGGGTCTATCTCGGACTTAAGTAAATGGTATGGGAGCTGGGGGTGGATCCAGGTGTATACCCCTCTGGCATATTTAGAGTAAGTGGTTCCAATGCCTTGTCCTCCCCAGTGTTCACCTAATTTGGCCAGAGAGTCCGCCGTGCAGTGTGTCTCCTGTAACAGTGCTATCTGCACTCCCCTTCTGTGTAAGTAGGACTTGATTCTGTTCCGGCGCAGGTAGGTTCCCAAGCCCCTCACATTCCAAGTCATTATTTTTATTCTAGTTGCCATAGTAGATTAGTAGGATTTTCGCTGCTTCCGTCTGGCAACCAACAACCTCTTTCTCTCGCCCACCTCCTTTTGGCTTCCACCCCCCTTCACCCTCCTCCTCGTCCCCATCTGCTACACATGTTGGAGACTTATTAACTGGAGTAACTCCCATTATATTGAATGGGGAAAAAACAAACAAAACAACTCAAACTGTCCCTAGCAGCTGCTTTCAATTTGCAATGCTCAGGGTGTCCCGAGCTTTCCAGGCCACTCCTGGCCTTCCGGATCGGGTAGCGTGTAGATGAATTGCCTACACAGTTTCCAATGGCGTGGGTCGCTTTTCTTGCGCTCGTGTGATCCTCCGAGCTCTCGTCCGATCTGGCTTACATCACATTAGGATTCAATTGTAGTATAAATATCTGCTTTTCACATGGGGAGATCCCGTAATTCTTCTTGTCATGGCGGGTACGTGGTCAGCCCAATTCCGATTTCAGTGGGTCTTCCTTGTCATCGGCCAGGTTATTATGTTCAAGCCACAAGTTTGCTGCGGCTGGGGTCTCCAGAAATATTGCTCTTCCTTCATAGAGAATCTTGAGGCGTGACGGATAGAGCAACATGTATTTTAAGTTGAGTTTTCGTAACCGTGCTTTTATTGGGATGAAGGAGTTCCTTGCTCGTTGCACAGTAGGGGTATAGTCCGGGTACATCACTATTGTCGAGTCTTTTCGTCTGATCTCTCCACCTTCTCTAGAATATAGCAATATAGTTTCCCGGTCATGAAAATTTATAATTTTGGCTATAATTGGACGTGGGTGTGAGCCGGGCAGAGGGCGTTTCTGGAGAGATCTGTGGGCTCTTTCCACGGAGAACCCCTGGGAGAGATTTACTGGGCCTATTTCCTGTTGTAGCAATGTTTCGATAAATTCAGTTGTGTCTGGGCCTTCCATGTCCTCGGGAACCCCCAGTATACGAATGTTATTTCGGCGGGCTTGACCCTCGGCATCCCCAGAGCGCGCCTCCAGCCTTGCCACCTTTTGTTCCAGGTCCTGGACTTTCATCTTTAGCTCTTGGGTACTCTCCACATTGTCTTGCAGGGTAGTTTCTGCCGCTGTCACCCTTTCAGTGAGGTTGCGGGCGTCCTGACGCATGAGCTGTATGTCCGATTTCACTTCCTCTATCTTCGCTTCGACTGATGTGCGGAGGGCCACTATTGCTTGTAGGACTTGCATGTGCTTGAGATCTTCTTCTTGTTGGGGTGGCTCTTCTGAGGATTCCTGGTCTTGTTGTGATTGTCTTTGGGGTCTGACTGTCGTGAAGGAATCCATTGTGACCAATTTCGGCTTGCTTTTGAGGGGAGACATCACCTTCTTTGGGTCCCACAGTCTCCTGTGCCAGGTCTGGTACCGCAAGTTATGCAGGCCTCACCTGCGGCCCTTAGTTTGTGTTACAGGTCTTGTATCACCAAGTGAGTTCTCCTAGGCAGGATCCCCTATCAGACCGATGACCGGCAGCTCAGATTTAACGTTAACCTCTCAACCTTAGTTTCTGTGTCTTCAGGTTAGACAAATGGGGTGTAGCCCAGGCTGTTTCTCTGGTTAGTTCTGGATGGACCCTGCCTTCTGCGGTTCGCCGGCCACGAGAATCTTGTCCTATCATGGAATCCTGTTCCAGCAATGAATGTTCCTGGTGCCAACTATCTGGTAACGTTTGCTGTCCCTCTGCCCATGAGTGTGCCCTTATGCTGTTGACAACGTTCAGAGAAGGCGTTCACCTGTGAGTGTGTTTGGGCCTTGTAAATATGTCCAAGCGTTAGTGCTGGGCTTCAGGCGAATTAGCAGTCTCCAGCCGCTTTCGATTCAGGTACCCGGGGAGTCCCAGCTCATTCCGGAACCCTTCTGGCAGCTTTATTGGGGCGGTTTTAATTGCTTAACTGGTTCGCTCCCACTTCCTTAGGGGGCCGCACTGCTACGTGTGGGCCCTTTGTACCACTTGGGCTAACCAGTTGTCCGGGTCCTTAGACGGAGAGTGCCGGAGCGGTGAGTCCAGTCGACCCCCCCGTCTGTTGGTTGGTCATGCGGGGTGAGGTTCGCTGCACACCCGTGCCCTAACTAGGGATGATGCAGAGGGGGGGGTCCCCTGGGTCTTTTCCACCCCACTTACTATGTTGTATATGAGCCCACCGCCCCCGTAGCCTCCGCCTGGTCCGTCCTCGTGCAGGTAGTTGTAGTGCCGCGGGCGTGTGTCCTCATCCCTCGTTCCGCCCGCAGCGGTGGGTAGTTCTCCTGATGTTCTGCGATCATAGGTCAGCTCCTCCTCGCAGTGTCTCTAGCGCCGGTGCCGCAGGGCTCGGGCTTCGGTCCCCGCGGATCCACCACACATCCGTAGGAGCCGGGGTGAAGCCGAGGAACGAGCGGCCGTCCCGTCAGCCGCAGTGCGGGAGAGAGCCCTTTGTTGCCGTGCTCTGGAGGGTGACCTGGGTCCGCAGCAGCTTCGGCTTTATTCCTCAGCGGGCGCCGCCATCTTGTGGGTCCCAGGGGCTCAGCTTCAAGCTTTGCGTTACCAGCCTTCTTTGCTCCGGTTCGGCCCAGAAACAGGGTTGAGTGCTGGCAATCGGTTCCCCTTCAATATTATTCGATTATTTTGCTTTGCAGACCAATTTTAGCAATATTAGCGTATTTAACAAGGATCTCGGAACGGAGCTCTGTGGGAGCCTGTCCTTACAGCATGCGTGCTGGCCACGCCCCCCAAGAACGCACTTCAAAACAATGCATAGAAACAATGAAGACTCAAAAAAGATCCAGGAGAGAGTGGCAGGGACGTAATTTCACAACAATGCCATGGGAAGCGACTCTTGACCTCTGATGACATCACAGGAAGTGATGTCATTTGACCCAACCCCGAAATGACATCACGGAAAGCGATAGAACACAACCTTTCACCCCTTGACAAAACAGGAAGTGCCATCAAATAGCATTGTTTTAGACACAACATCCTGTCCCTTACATATAAATGTCAGACCCTGAGTGCTCCTCAATATCTTATCAAGAGGCTCTCACTTAAACAATCCAGCCGGGTGCTGCGCTCCACTGACAATCTTCATCTTCACCAACCCTGGTTTCGCCTAAAAAGAATTGGTGACACTAGCTTTGAATTCCTTGCTCCATGTGAATGGAATGCCCTGTCCCCTCTTATCAAATCATCTCAAACTTTGACAATGTTTAATAGAAGTATTAAAACTCTACTCTTTCATTCGTCTGATTAATTGATTCATTGCTCTCTTCCTGCACGGTTTTCTGATTCCCCTTGCTTCTTGTCTTCACTACTGTTCTGTGCATTGGGGTGCTCTGAGGCCTACGGGCATGCCGCGCCTTATTAAGAATTTAAATAAATACATTTTCCTAAGTACACTACTAAAAATATGGTTACAATATCACTATAATGTGATATACATTTCATACAAGAATGGTTCACCATATGTATAGTTAATATCAGTGTGTATAGGCCCATATTACCAAAATACTGTGAATGCAAGCAGACGCCCAAGGCCAAGTGGTTATGATGCGTTATTATAAAGCACTTACGCTTAAGTGCTTTATATAGAACAAATATACATACAGTATCACCCAACCTGTGTTGGTACTCATTTATCGACCTCAGAAGGGTGAAAGGCTGAGTTGAGGTGTTCAAGAACAGACTAAATCAGTGACTTACCCCCTGAAGTGTGCCTGAAATAAAGCTTTAATGAGTCTAGCAATTATTGTATACAAATCCAGAAAGACAAATTAGTTATAGATATTCTTTCTTATTTAGGGTCCCTGCTCAAAGTGTTAGACTTGTGCAACCACATTTTTTTTTTTTTTAAGAGCCCTGAACAAGAATGCCAGCCACTCCAGAAACAAAGAGCCACATGGTGCTGGCCACAGCCAGCCCAGGAGCTTATATTTTAAAAAAACGAGATTATTATTATTTTTTTTTAAAATAAATCTTTAAGGGGTAGCCAGGGAGACCACATGTTGTCAACCCCCAAATGACGTCCCTGGCAGGGAGACATTTATAGAGTCATGAGGAGCAGGACTAAAAAAAGACACGATTTGAGGAGTTGTAAACAGATATAGGAGTAACGGGTTCATAAGCTGGGAGGTAAGTAGTTGGGGAAGGAAAATGAGAGAAGAAATAAGAAATTGTTCTGTGTTAAATGAAAGGTTGAACAACAGATGCAATTATAGTACACTCTGAACACTTCACGCGATATCTGAGATTTGGCGGTGCGCTTGTGACCCAGATGGTATAAAAACACAAGTCTCCTCTGCAGCATATAGGGAGGGAAGAAAAAGGGGTTCCAAAACCATTTTCAAGAAGAAAAAGAAAGCCCTCCCTTCCACCTGCAAAGCAAACACGCTACCAAAAATAAGACGTTCCAGTCAGTAGTAATAACGAGGGGAAAAGAAAAAATGACCAACACATAGAATCTGAAAAGCTAGAAAAGCAAAAGCAGATCAGCAAAAATGGGGAAGCAACCGCTTCCCATTCCATGTCATAAACTCAAACCCTCTTTAGGGAAGAAACAGCATTTTTGTTAACAAAAGGGTGAGCAGGGAAATCATTCCCAGTGGAAACTGTAAAGGCAGCTGCAAGAGAACAACATAAGATGTACTCCTGCCTTAACCTCCCACAAAATACAGAGAGGGCAAAGAAGGGGGCTTCAAAGCACAAAGCTAGCAATTCAAACCACCAATGAAAGCCATAGGTGACAATCGACACACAGCCCCCACGCCAAAAGCAGGCTTCTTTAGGCTCAATTTCCAGCATTTTGCAAAGAACCACAACAAGAAATCACTTCAGGCAATCCTCTTTGAGTAGAATCTGAGGCTTGATGTCCCGCACAAAATTCTGTGGCAGTGGAAATTGCTGCATGGTGTAGTAAACTCTTGCTGCACTTCAAACGTGTACTCCTGCAGTTTTGCTGCAATGCGTGCCAATCTGGGTGTGGACACTTTAGTACCTCCCGGGCTGAGCATGTGGATGAGGGGATTGTGGTCTGTCACCAATTTGAATTTCGTGCCCCACACATATGTTCTAAAATGTTCTACCGCCCATGAACATGCCAACATTTCCTTTTCTATGGTAGAGTAGTTCTGTTCTGCCGAGAACAAGGCCTTCGAGGCAAAGGCTACCACATGCTCCGTGTCCCCCTTCTTCTGCGTAAGATCTGCTCCTAGTCCGTATGCACTGGCATCCGTGGTGATGACTGTATCCCACTCTGGGTTAAATGGCTGTAAACACGGCGCTTCCATGATGTGCCGTTTTATACTTTCAACCGCCTTCTTCTGGGGTTCTTGCCACAAGTATTCCGAACCTTTTTTGAGGAGGTCACGGAGTGGTGCTGAGGTTTCTGAGAACTTGGGGATAAATTTTGCGTATTACTCCGCCAGTCCAAGAAATGATCTTACTTCGTCTTTGCTGGTGGGTTCCGGTGCTTTTATGATTGCATGCATCAAATTTTGTTTGGGACTGATCCCTTTTTCTGAGATTTTGTACCCCAAGTATTCGACTTCTTTCGCTTTGAATACGCATTTTTCATGACGTAGCCTCACCCCTGCTTCTTGCAGCTTGATCAGGACAGTTCTCAATGTGGCATTGTGCGTTTGTTCATCCCCTGCGTACACAAGGATGTCGTCCTGGAAATACGCGACATTTTTGACCTTTCGTAGCAAGACATCCATCATGCGTTGAAAAGCTGATGCTGCCGACGATAAACCGAATGGCATCTTGGTGAACTGATAGGTGCCAAACGGTGTGATGAATGCTGTGAGGGGTTTCGACTCTTCATGCAATTGTATTTGGTGATATGCGTTTCTCATATCCAGTTTTGAGAACATTTTGGCTTCCTTCATCAACAGAATGAGTTCCTTTATGCTCGGTAGTGGGTAGTTGTCGGTGATGACCTCTAAGTTTAAACTGCGAAGGTCAATACACACCCTTAGCTCTTGTGAGTTCGGTTTCTTTATAAGCACGACTGGGCTCAGCCATTCTGACGCTTCAACTTCTTCAATGACACCCTCCGCTCTCATTTTGTCCAATTGATTCCTGAGAGTGTCTCTTGCGGTTGCTGGCACTGGCCTAACTCGATGTTTGACTGGGACGGCATTCTTCTTGAGCATTATTTTATGGACAAAGCCCTTGATGTGACCCGGCTCCTCCGAGAAAAGTTTTGGGTAGTCACTCTTGACAATGGGCCCATTCCTCGCGCAGACAGACAGTACCTGGTCTTCTGTGCTGGGGTCCAGTTTGATTTTTAGCTTGTCTTGGTCATCCCATCTCAGTACTGCTGGGCCTTTGTGGCTGAAATAAACTCTGGTGGTGGTTTCTCTTCCTTTAAACTCCACCTTCCCCTTGATATATCCCAGTAGTTCAACTGACGCCCCACCAAAAACTGTGGGTTTGTGTCGTGTGGTGAGAACTTGGACCTTTTCTTTTCCCACCATTTCCTTGTATGTCCATAGGGGTATTATGGTGAGGTCCGAACCAGAGTCCGCCATAACTCTTGTTTCTCGACCGTCAATTTTGATTGTGCAATGGGGCTTTTCTCTTCTTGCCCTTGTGCTGTTTACCATAATGACTGTGGGTCTCCCCTCATCTTCTGAGGACGATTCTCGCTCCCTGTTGTGATCCGTATTTACACTGGTAACTTTCTTGTTTCTCCACCGACACACCAACGAGAAATGGCCAATGCGTTTGCAGATGGAGCACTCTTTGTCTCTGGCTGGGCACTCCCTATCGAACGCCAGGTGTTTCGTACTGGTGCACCTGTGGCATTTCAGAGGTTCTTTCTTACCTCCTCTCCCCTCTCTCGTGTCTGGTGTCTGTCTTTCTTTCTTTGAGTGGAATGCGACTGCTTGGATTTCAGCAGAACTCTGGGTTCCCATGAGTTCTTTTCGTCTTCCCGCCGTTTCTTCGACCGCTCTGGCAATTTCGATCGCCTTCTCTAGTTGTAATTCTTTCTCCACAATGAATTTATCTTGTACTTTTCTGCTGTTGGTGTGGACTGTCAACATATCGCAGATGAGGCTCTCAGCATTGTTGCCGAAACTGCACAGCGCCGCCAGTTCCCGCAGCTTGGTGACGTAGTCATCGACTGGTTCAGATATTTCTTGTCTGCGGGTGTAAAAGCGTATTCTATGCAACACCGTGTTTTCTTTACTGGCAAATCTCTTCACTATTCTCCTAACTGCCTCCTTAAAGACGTCATCGTTGTCCCTTGCCACCGGGATCGGGGTGAGACTCTCAAACACCCTCTGCCCTTCCACTCCCAGGGCATTAAGTAACATAGCCCTACGCCGTGCCGCTGAAAATCCTGCCCCACCTAGCGCCTCTACATACGTCGTGAAAAGGTGTTGCCATTGCGGCCACGGGATGGCAGGTCTACCTGGAGTTTGCAGGAAGGGGGGTGGCGGCGTCGCTCCTTGCATGTTCCCATGTGGGTTGCAGTGGTGATCCTCGTCGCCAATTTATGTAGTAAACTCTTGCACAGATGACAGGAGGCGTGATTAATGGCTGGATGTCTTTTATTGTATAAGGGACATCTGCCGCGAACATGTAAGTAATAAAGAGCCAGGCGGCTAGGCAAACGTGCCTAATAACTGCTGCAGGGCTGTGGGACTGAAATGTCTCGTATTGTAAGCCCCCAGGCCACAATCTCGGAGGAGCCGGCAGGACGCGTCTTGCCGCGTCCTCTGCTGCTCCCGTAATGCGCGCGAAGCGCGTGGGGGCGGTCCTCGCTGCCGTGGCGAGATCTCGCGAGAGTTGGTAACTCTCGCGATATCTCTACACATGGCCAGTTGGAACTTTCCTCACCACCTTGCCAAATGCTCCCTACCATCCTAGTTTTAGCTAACATTTCTACTGTACGCCCTTTATTTTTACTGGTGGAGGCTGCAGCACCCCAAGTTCACTACTTCATTTGAGCTGAAAAGGGTATTCCCCATTCCCAGTTGCAAGCATTCTTGTGACTGTAACTTCAGCCACAATGTAAAAAACATCATCAGTACCTTGCAAATGTACATATCGAGCTTGTTAATAGTTGGGTACGCCTCACAGAAAGTAGAGCCAGACACTGCAAAATACCATCTGTGCACTTAGGTGCTGAGGACGTTCCTCCATCCTTGTAGGTGTCACCCAACATAGGGACGGTACCTTTGGCAGTGAAACATGGGCTACCCCTTTAATTTCCCAAGGCCCCACCACCTCACCTCAGTCCCCTTTTTACATATCGGACTCTTGAATACCTGGTTATACTCACCATTTTAGCCCCTAGCATACTAGCGGGGGAAGGTGGGTCGGACGTATGGAGGGAAGGGGACTAAGGACTAGGAGTACTCTAGTCACTACAGTGAGTAACTTTAATTACTCATGTCCTGTCCCCTTTCATCCATCCTCGTGGGGGATTCCACCAAACAATACAAATGGTGCAGCTGAGACAACCTGCCCTATGCTTAAGAAGAAGCAAAAGGTCCAGAGACACCTGACCAAACTCTGCATCCCACATGGAGCTAGTGTCCAGGGAATAGTGCATAAAGAACTCTGGCGGAGAGGCCTACATAGCTGCCTTGCTAATGACTTCCCAGGAAGCGTGTGTCTGAAAGGCGACCGCCGTAGCCTTGGCCCTGGACGTGTGGGCATGAATTCCAGTGGGAGTAGTCTTACCCATGGCCACGTAAGCATCCGAAATGGCCTGGACCATCCAACAAGCAATGGAGGCCTTTGAAGCTTGTGTGCCCTGAGCCAAGCCCCCAAAGGTGACAAATAATGCCTCCAATTTCCAAGAAGATCTTATCCGCGAGAGGTAGAACTTGAGGACCCTTCCCAAGCTCTTTCAGCGATGACTGTGGGTTTAGAAAGAACACTGGCAGGCAGATTTCCAGATTCAAGTGGAACGGAGAGACAACCTTGGCAAAGAAGTTTGGATGAGTGTGCAAGATGATCATGTCGTTGAGGAAGGTGGGGAAGGGCTTGCACGACGACAGTGCCTGCAGCTCACCAACACTGTGCGCAGAGGTGAGCGCCACCAACAGGAACGCCTTGTGTGTCACCAGTCTGATGTCCACCAACACCATCAGCTCAAATGATTTACACTGTAAGGCCGCAAGTACCACATTGAGATCTCAGACGGGGTGTAGCCTATGCACGCAGGAAACAGCATGGACAAGCCCTTGAGGTGGGCCCTAACCAACTGGTTGCCCGATGAGAAAATGGACTGCAGCAAGTTCTTGTAGACCCTGATGGCTGCCAAGTAGGTGCGACAGGTCTTGACCTGGGCGCCGGACCGAGCCAGGTGTGTGGAAAAAGACAGCATGTCATCCAGCGAGCAAGTGAGGGGGTACAGCCCCCTGTCACGAGCCCAGTGGCAGAACCTGGTCCACATACTATTGTACTGAGAGCATGTGGATGGCCTCCTGTATGATTTCCCAGTTGCTGTCTGAAACCTGGGAATGGTGAAGTCTCTGCTGATCAGGAGCCGGGTCGAGAGAGCCAGCCTGGGCAGGTCTGGGTTCTCCACCACCCGCCATGCTGCATAAGGAAGCCCCTGCTGGGGATCGGAAGATGGATAGGCCCCTTGAAACGTTACTGCTGCAGGTCCAAGAACCACGCCCTCAACAGCCAGTAGGGGGCAATCGCGATGAGGCTGCAGCTCACTGTTAAGACGGATTTCTGAACTCTGTCCTGGTGGCGCAGAAGTTCAGAAGGCCAACCTAATTACTTGGAACAGGGTAACCTCTGACAAGCCAGACCAATCAAGGTAGCGATCGCGGCGGTCAAGACTAGGTCTCAAGAGGGGTGAGGGTGACTGAAAGCCCGCAATGAGCACACAAAGCAAGGACACCTACAAATTACTCCAAACAGGTGTTATATTAAAAATATATACACATTTATTCCAAGGCCTTTAAAACAATGACCATAGCGAGAAATCACAATACAACTCTAGTAAACCAACACATACCATACCAATACAATATATACACAAATACAAACAAGTCTCAAGCGTTAGATGCACAAAATGTGTAGTCCACCTAAAAGGGAAGGAAAACAGGCAGTGCCAAATAATGCTTAGACCCAGTCCGCCTCCAGAGGCACCTAACTAAAAGGAAGTCCAAGCCCTACGAAGAGTGGAGCCTTGTGCTCAAAAGTACCTGCACACGCTGGTGCCAACGGGCAAAAGGGGAGTCTCTTCGAGGGAAATCAGGCAGTTCAGTTTAGTGCACAAATGAAGAAGAACAGTGTTCCGCAACTCAAGCGCAGCCTCCACTGTGGGCAGAAGCAGAGCACGAGTACGGAAGGCGTGCTGTTTTGACACAGCGGGGAAAAGCTATGGGCTCCTGCAGGAAGGCGACCAGTTCCTAGCTATGCTACTCACCGGTCCCCGATGTGGCCCAGACTTCTCCGCGTCAGTTTCAGTCGCTGGCAGGTTCAGGAGAGCAGGGGACGTCTCGTCGTCGTGTTGAGTCTGCAGCAGCAGGGTTGAGTAAAAGACGTCCCATACGAAGGAACCCGCACAGTTTGTTACCACAGCAGGGCAACGGAGCGGCCGTGTGTATCTGAGCCAAATGTACACTACTCACTTCAGACCTGGGAACGCCAAGTGTACGAATCGTGTGAGAGTGACAAGGACTCGAAATACTACACAACCTGGCGGCGGTTACAGAGCAAGACTCATGTGTAGGCTGGTCAGTCTGCTGGATGGCCCAGAGACGCTTCCGAAGGCTTACTAGCAGGAGATGGTGAAGATGCCGAGAATAGCTGTTCCCGCTATTCCAAGGGTCGAAGTACCAGTACAGGCCTTCTGGTTCGATCAAAGGTGAAAAGGGTTTCACAAGGCGACAGCAGTGCAGAGGAGCAGCGATTCCTCGGTCCAGCCTCTTGGTTGCAGGATACTTGGCTCCTGTATTCCTTCGTTCGTGAGAACTCAGGAGATCGACATGGTAGTGGTGTTTCCAGCCCCCTCTTATCCACGGTTCCCTTCGCGCCAAAACGGAGGGGACCCAATGGGAGATCCGCTCATCAACACTCACACCATACGTGGACCTATCACGGACCACGGTGGTCCCAGGCATTCACACCACCCTAGACTCTCTGGCACCCAAGATGTGTATTGGGACCAGACATCCCAGCCCACATCCTGGAGGCACACACCAGGCATGTAGAAGCCCGCGAAAGCATCCGTGTTTTGCGGGAAAGTACATGCCCAAATAAGGAAGGCCCCGGGTCGGCTCGACCTGGGGAAGGTGAAGGGAGCAAGACGGTCAGCGGCAGGACAAAGGAGCCTCGTGGTCTGGCCATTTTGGGAGCCAGGCCACCATTTTGGGTTAAGCGCGAGAAACGCGCTTAAAACGCCAAAAGGAGCTCAAAACACAAGAAACGATCGCTGCCACCATTCCCGTCCGTGAATCACTTGCACCGATCAGTTACAATCCTAAAAGAGTATCTAAGGCCTGTAGAAGGCTATAGACCCAAGAGAGCAGTAACTTAGCTTACAGTGCCCTCTTGTGTCATGTTGCACGAAAGCCGCAACATGATAAAAGAAACTACGGAAAACAGCGTTTCCCGGTACTGACTGTCTTAAGGGCATGTCAGTTTCCCCGTAAGAAAGGAGCGAAAGCCCAGAGGAGTGCGGCAGAAGGCTGCACTTCTCTGGCAAAGTCGAGAACAAGGTGAAAAACAATAGCAAAAAGTTTAGGGGTTGCCACATGGAAGGAAAATTACCTACAATTACGAAATCTTTCCTAACACTCACCGAGGCCCAAAATTTGAGGAAGGTCAGCTGGAGGAATGGAGTAGTAAATGCATAGCACCTGCGGCCATGCCAGCAGAGCTGGGACGCATCCCCCAGACATCCCTGACCCCCAACCCGCCGATGAGGTGAATAGGGGGCAGTTGGAATTCAGAGGAGATGCACAGAAGTCCAGATCCAGAAACCTCCATTTCTGGAAGAGGGGCCACAAACAGGTGATGAGTAACTCCCATTCATAAGTGTTGAAACCCCAAGCGGCTGAGCAAGTCTGCTTCTGCATTGTTGTCCCCGGGAGATGGACACCGCCTCCATGCATAGGAGGAGGGAGTGAGTCATGCCCTGCTTGTTCAAGTAGAACATAGTCATAGAATTGTCATTCCTGACCAGAACCGTCTTGACCCTGATGACTGGTAAGAAAGCCCTGAGCGTTAGGCCTACCACCATGAGTTCCAACAAATTGACATGCAAGAAGGCCTCTACCCTGGATCATGCGCCATGAATCGAATAGCCATCCAGGGTAGCCCCCCAGGCCATGAGGCAGGAGTCTGTCATCACAACCAGAGTAGGCACCAGCTGAGTAAAGGGGGCTCCCACTTCCACATTGCAGTCCAGAAGCCACCAGTGAAGATCCGAAAGGAGGGAAGGAGGAATAGGAAGCCTGTCCCATTGTGACTCTGTTTCCTGGTCCCAATTGGCCACCAGGTGGAGCTGGAGGCATCTAATCTTGAGGCGGGCGTGCCGCACTATGAGCATGCAGGACGCCATCAGGTCCAGAAGGTGCTGGAAACAACATGCTGAGGTGGTCGATTTGCCCAGAAAGTGCTGAATCGCCTTCCGAGGGGACTGGAGTCTTTCAATCTTTGGGAACACCCTCTGAACAACTTTGTCCCATCAAACTTCAAGGATCACCAGGTCCCAGGAAGGGGTCAACTGTGACTTCCGCTGGTTGAGGGAGAACCCCAGCTGGCGAACAACATCTGCTAACCGCTGGCAGGAGGGCACTGCACCCCCTGGCATGCTGGCCCTCCCCAAACAGTCATCCAGATAGGGTTATGGGTGGTGACCCTCCAAGTGAAGGAGGCCAGCCACTGTGTTCATGAGCTTTGTGAACACATGAGGGGCCGAATGGCAGCACCCTGTATTGGAAGAGGTGTGACAATAGTGAACCGCAGGACCCTCCGGTGCGGTTGGTAGATGGGGACATGTAGGTATGCAACTTTGAGGTCTAGGGAACACATCCAGTCCCCTGCACACAGAGACTCTGCTATGAGCACTGGGGTAACCATCTTAAAGCATTCTAGATGTAAAGACAGGCTGTGGAACGACAGGCCCAGGACTACCCTCAGGCCAACCAGGTTGTTCTTGGGTATTGCAAAAGTCCTGAAGTAGAACCCAGAGCCCCTGTCTGACTGAGGCACTGGCTCTGCTGCTTGCATGTCCAAAAAAAGAAGGATCTCCCCCAACAGCTCAAGCAACCTAATCTGCAGCAAAGGAGGAGGTGAAGAGGGTAGAGGAAAAGGAAGAGGAAGACTGAAGCCTGTGGAGACTATAGAAAGAATTGAAGGACCGCTGAAAGAACCCTTCCAGCTGTCCGCAAAGAGAGTCCACAGGACCCCCACAGGCGAGCTGTGTCCCCTAACCACAATGTCATTGCTTTTGGCGCCGGAGGCAGGAGCAGATGATGGGGAGTGAAAAAACCCTGCAAGGTCCTCTGCTGCTTCCTCCTGTGGTCGCTGGGGAACTGGTCTGGCTGCTGCACACTGTGGTCCCTCAATACCTTGAAGCCATTGAAGGAGTGAGGTTTAAACTTGGACCTGCCCTAGGTCTGAGGAAAGGACTTTTGCCCCGGCTTGTCAGGATGGCCAAGTACTTAGCAGTCTGCGTAGAGGTCTTTTTTGTTAGCTTGTCGTCAGTGGATGAGTGAAACAGATACGTTCCTTTGAATGGAAGGTCTAGAATTCTCTCCTGCACATCAGTGGAGAATTTTGTTGCGTACATCCATGCAGTCCACCTCATCTCGAATCCCAGGCAGAGACCTCTACTGGCCGTGTGGATGTGGAAGACAAAGGTCTCCATATGATACATTGCAAACGCATGGGCCTCCACCAGCCCTGCATCGAAGGAGACCTGGCTCTCCAGTGGAAGGTCTGGCAAGAACTCCCCAATCTCTCACCACAGCGTCTGGTTCAGAGTGGCTAGAAGGGCATTGGCGTTAGCCTGCCACAAGTGCAGCCCAGCGTTGAGGTAACATCTCCTGCCAAAAGACTTGAAGGCCTTGTCCTCCTAGGACAAACAGCTGGAGGCGGCAACAGTCACAGAAGACAAAGAGGAGGGCTTTGAATACAAAGATGCCACGACTGAAGTGTACGGTTGAGGGTGAGTTGCTAGGAGGACTGGTTCTCCATCCAATAACCAAAACCGGCTGTACATTTTTTTGTTTACTTGGGCATTGGCCAGAGGCTTCTCACAGACCTTCCTAGCCAAAGAAATGACAACCTTCTGGAGGGGATGCCCGAGTGGCCCTTGGTGCACAGGGCCAGAACCTCCACCAGTACCCCCTGGCTGGGGAGGGCTGCTCTGGATGGGGGACCCCCAAAAATTCAGAAAGCCGTTGAGACTGTCATGAAATGCTTTCACTGATGCAGAAGGCTCCTCATACTGCATGCCATTGTCACGCCCCCTTTTTTGCCAGACGGAGGGGAGTCCAGATCCTGCATGTGAGGATTTGGAGGGGTCCTCCCTGGTCCGCTTCCAAACAGGTCTGAACATTGACAGGCGACTGAGGAGGGGGTGTCATTGGTGGCACCATTGGCGCTGGAGATGGAAGACTCAGAGTAACCAACGGGACCTGGACCGGGGAGGGAACAGGCTGCGTACGGGAACCTCTGGATGGATTGCAGGAGTGCCCAGGGGAGGGGCGACTTGGTGGCATAACCTTCCGGACTACCTCCTTTATGCGGTCCTTAGGAGCCCCGACATCTGAGGGGAGCGCATGAGGCGGAGGTGGAAGCGATTAAAAAAGGGATCCTCACAGACCGCAGGGTCATGAGAGGATGCATGCTCCTCTGCCACACTAGGCCTTCTGTCTTGGTCGAAGCGCCAAGGAACCCGGCAGGGGTATCCAAATGGCTGGGAGGCATAGATGTACACCTGCGGGTACCACCCGCCTGGGACCTGGGGCCCGACCACACACCGAATGAAGAGGACTGAATCCACCTTGCACTAACAATTGGATGGCGATGGGCCCACCTGAGGTTTGGAATCAGAATCTAAGATGACCGCCTGACGTGCAGGCTCTGCCACGTGCTTGTCCACCATTTTGGGGTCTTGTGCCAGGTCCGACATAGTTACAGACTGTTTGTGCTCCGAACCAGAAGCAGCAGCGCTGACCTCAGAGATGACTCTAGTAAGTTCTTGGCCCTCGGCCAGTAGTTGGATTGTCCGACTGTGACACGACCTTGGAGATGGCTCTGGTTAGGCAATGAGCCCTCAGCTGGGGAGCTGGTAGTCTTACGGGACTGTGCCGCAGGCTGCCACCTGGAGCCAGAGCTTCAAGGCCCCTTGCACCCCGGTGCCGAAGAAGAGCTGGAGTGCCCCTCGGTGGACCACCCGAGAGAGCCTTTGGGTGCCTCGGCCTGGGAGCCGGAAGCCTTGGCAGCCTCGGGTTTGTCCATGGATCACCCGGAAGAGATCCTGGGCCCCTCTGTTTTCACAAATGGCCATTTGAACATCAGTTCTTTCCTCAACCATGATTTGTGCAATGACGGCTGCTTCTGCATCATCATAATCAGCTGAAACCATGGGGGCTTCGTTATTAGCAACGTTAATGGACATTAATCCTTTTATTTCTATGTCCTGCATTATGAGTGCATACGTGTACGAGCCAGATATGAGAATGGGCTTGCAACAAGACAGGAGGGATTGACATATTAATGGCAGGCAGTTAACACACAGACATATTCCTATTGCTACTCCAGCTATCACCAGCAGAACATACATAATCCTCCATCCCCAGGAGGTAAAGAAAGACCAGATCGAGCCTCCTATATCTAAAGTACCTGTTGGTTGATAGGCTTGGTCTGCTATGTTGTGCATGTTTTCAATTGCAAGATGCATGGTAGGAGATGTATCTGGTGTGTAAGAACAGCAACTTGACCCTATGACCTTGCAAACTCTTCCTTTCTCTGCCAGGATCACGTCAAGCACTACTCTATTCTGCAATGCCATCTTTCTTACCACCTGGAGTTAAGTAGATATGTTAGAGAGTGCTGCAGATGGTTCTTGTATTTGTATGGATGCTTGTAAGAGTCTATAGACATGTCTGATGTCCCTGGAGTTTGTAGCTGGACCATACCAGGGAACAAAAGATTTCTCAAGATCTTCTAGCACCTCCCAGGCAGTGTCCCCTTGATTAACCTGTCTTCTTTTTCTTTCTTTGCTGTTTTAATGTTTATCCTGCACAGCCGGGGATAACACGGCCAGGTGACATCTACCAGTCCATTTGGGTGGGAACCATGTGTATGCTTTTGTATCACATAAAAAAATACCCTTTTTCCTAGATATAGGGTTTTCTAAGTAATGGTAGGGTATGTGTAGGATATATCCCACAGAGTAGCTCTTACTTTCCTTTACCACACGTGGCTTCTGATCTTTGACATCGCTAAATATGCAAATACTTTGTTATCAGCAACCCTTCTTACGCGGAGGAATAGTGTATAATGGGGTGACTGTAATGCAATGCGATTCGTTTCTGTTGATGTTTGTAGGTAGGCCCATGAACGCCATTTATCCCAAATAAGTCCTGCAATGGTATTTTACTTGTCATGTATGCATCAGTGATACTTCAAGCGTCCTCCAGGTTTATCACTGGGCTGCATTTTAGGGATTTAAACAAATATTTATATAGATACTTGAAAAAGGGTTTTTGGGGATTGGCAGGCTTGTTCACCCCGAACACTTTCATTGTCTTGGTATTAGCAAATGGGTAACCTCTCCTGACAGCCGCAATATGTAGCCCATAGCATGTTGTTTGCAGAGGTAAGGGTATGAGTGGTAGTCCATCAGTGTATGATGGATAATTAAGACAAACATAAAAATTGCTTTTATTTACTATTTAGTCCGTATTGTGCAACAAGGTGACACATGTTCTCTTCCCTTAAATTCCTACAGTGATATTCTTGTACTGGAGTTAAGGTGGGTTTGGGAATACTTGCAGTGGTGGGGTTTGTTACCAAGGGTATTATACAATACTCTACTATAAGCCATGTAGAAGCAATAAGAATTACAATTGCTAATGCAGTTGTGTAAAAAAAAAATTTGACTTGTACCACATTTTACCCATCAATTTTTTAATATCTGTATAATTATCAGCCTTGTTCCTTTTTCGTAGAGCCATATATGGGCAGTGCAAGCTTATTTCTTGTATTTCAACAATGGCAGTTGGTGGGGTGTGCATGTATTTGTTTAGGAGTGTCTCTCTTGTATTCCACCACACCCCTACGTAGTCCATTTAAGGGTGGCGGTCTTGCCCGCCTAATGATCAGTTTCTTCTTTTTCCTGGTTCAGCACTGCTCCACAGTTCAGTAAGTCCAAATGTACGATTGAAATGTCCAATGTCAAAGTTCACAACGCACTCACTGTTTTTCTGGGTCTAAGGTTGTATCAGGAACTTGCGGCTACAGTTTTCTCATGACTGTTGCGCTGGGTGGCTGTGCATCAGGGTGTGGGCATTTGATATCACAAGAGCTGGGGATTGTTGGTGCCCACTTAACTGGACTTGCGTGGATCCCGTTTTTATGACCCGCACACTTCACCGCTGTGTGGGTCACGAGGAGCGCTTGGGCTGGGCCCTTCCATCTGGGCTTCAGGCTGGTCATTCTTTGGAAATCTTTGGTCAGGACCCAGTCTCCTGGTTGTATGCCATGTTTACGCCCCTCTAATGGCAGTGGCAACTTCTCTGTGGCCTGTTTATGGAGAATAGACAATGCTTTAGCGAGCTCTTCGCAATAGACAATGAGGGCAGGGTAAGGTACACCACTCAACTTCTTTGTACTTGAAATTCCCCACACATTCGCAGGTCTGCCCATCACAATTTCATATGGTGTCAACCCGCCCCCTAAGTGTGTGATTGTGTGCATAGAGAACAATGACAACAGAAAGCCATCGCACCAGCCGGCTGCTTGGGGGTGGTGCACTGCATGAAATCTTTGTCTTATCCCCAATGCTTTGCGGACCAGTTCCATTGTGATGTTAACAAATTAAACACCATGGTCACTCCAGATCGTATGAGGCAGTCCATATCTAGGAAAATAGTCCTTCACCAATGTCTTTGCCGTGCTAAGTGCTGTATTGTCCTTCAAGGGGTATCCCTCAACCCATTTGCTAAACATGCACACCACCACCAGGGCATATTTCTTATTCTGACAAGGGGGAAGTTCTATGAAGTGCATTTCAAGGGCTTCAAATGGGTACTCGGGTGGCCGGAAGTACCCACTGGTGCCGCTTTGCTTTTCCCAACGTTATATAGTGCACAAATCATACATGCTTTGGAGTGATCTAAAGTGGATTTTGTAATGTCATTGTTACTCCAGATAGAAGCTATTTCTTTAATCATACCATCCGATCCTACATGGGAGATACTGTGTGCTTGGGTCATCATCAATGGCAAATAAGCATTTGGTAATTTCAATAATCTATTTCCTTCCTGTGTTTTTACAACCTATAACCATCAATATTGTCTGCACATTCTTTCCATTGGTATAATTCATTTTCGGTAGCAGCAGACTATTTCTTTTATACATTGGAACAAATCATTTTGTTTGTTATCATTGCTCAGATTGCGTGAAACCAGCACTACATACATTAGTGATTGTAAAAATAGTGCTGCTATTTTGGCGGTTTCTCCGCAAATGTGATCCCCTTTCTGATATCATCAGTTATTTTTTTGTGGGCATTGCATTTTAATTTGGCCAATTGTTTTGGTAATACAAAGGCAGTTTGGTTATCAGAGGGCCATGCTGTATTTTAGCTCCATGGGATGTAATGAAACCTCTTTCTGCCCATAAGCGCCCAAAATTGTGTGCAACTCCAAATGCGTACTGGCTATCTGTATATATATTTACTCTTAGGTCTTTACTTAATTCACAAGCTCTGGTTAGTTCTTTGATTTCTGCAGCCCGAGTGGAATGCTGGGGTATTCTGCATGTTTCTACTACTTTTTTTAAAGTTATCGCATAAGCTGCAGTAGATGTACTGTCCGGAAGTCTAAAACAAGAACCATCAATGTACAAAATGCCATCCAGGTTTGACAATGGCGCATCAGGCAAGTCTATTCTGCCCTTGGCATCATTATCAGTAGTCAAAATGCAATCATGTACTTCTGTGTGTGGATCAAACATGACAGGCAACAATGTTGCTGAATTCAAGATATTACATCTTTTGATAGTCACATTTGGTGCTAGTAATATCAATTCACAGTTTGTTGGTCATGCAGTTGTAAGGTGCTGCGTTTTAGTTTTGTTCATAAGAATATCAAAAGCATGTGGCACTAATACAGTCACAGGACCAGGAATTATACTTTCTGCTTGTTTTCATGATATGGCAACTGTTGCAACACCTCTAAGGCAGTGCTCTTGCCACTGTATCCAATGTTGCAGAGAAGTAGGCTACCAGCCTATTCTCCCCCTTTGCGCTTGTGTTCGCACAGACAGAGCACAACTATTAGTTTCATACACAAACAACACACATGGTTTAGTGTAATTTGAAGTTCCTAAAGCAGGAAAGTTACACAATGTGTTTGAGAGAATCAAAGCTCTCTTGGTGAACATCAGTCCAGGGCAAAGGTACAGGAGTGGTGTTTAGTGTTAATTCAAGCTGAGGTTGAGCTAATAGTGAGAAGTTAGAGATTCAATGCCTGCAGAAAGAAGTAATTCCCAAAACATTTCCAACCTCTTTTTGCGTTTTAGGTGCAGGCATTCGCATAGCGGTCTTGAGGCGTCGCAATGCAATTTCCCCAACCCTTGGGATATGAGATGGCCCAAGTAGGTTACCTCCCTCTTACAAAACTGCAATTTGTGTTGTATTACCCTGTGACCTAGTGGGGCTAGTAAATTAAGCAGACGATTGTTGTTTTCAATACATTGCTCTTCGGCATCTGATGCTATGAGCAGGCCATCAACATACTGAAGAAGTATTGTGCCCTTGTCAGGGGAAAAGGCATCCACTTGAGTTTTAAGCGCTTGACTGTAAATGCTTGTGCTTTAAGTATATCTTTGGGGTGCTCTCTCTCGTAGGTATATGATCTTCCCTCGATGTTAAAGGCGAACAGGTACTGGCTGTCCTCATGGATAGGGATGCTGTAAAAAGCGTTCTTCAAGTCTATTATGGTGAAATAACTTGCACTTGGTGGAATCATTGTAAATAGGAACATCATGTCTGGAACCACGGGATACTGGAGTGTTACTATTTTATTAATCACTCTCAAATCAATGATTAGTCTCCACTGAGGAGTAGAACATGATTTACCATCCACCTTCTTTTGGACAGGGAGTGTGGGGCTATTGCATGAGCCCCCGATTATTTCTTTAAGCACCCCTTTTTGTAACAATTCATGAATCACTGGTCTAATGCCATCTATTCCCCCCATGTTAATTTATATTGGGGAACTCTGGGCAATATTGTGTTTGGTTTTACTTTTTTATTTGTATTGGTTGAACAGATATGCATCCAACATCGTTGGTTTCATTAGCCTATATACATGCATCTACAGTTGTTAGATCTGCTGGTACGCCCTGTGCTGGGTCAATGGCCACAAAACATTTAGAAAAAGCTGCAGTTTAAAAGTTAGATAGACCCCATCACGGGAGCAATAAGGGGCCCTGGTTAACAATGGACCTACCTTCTCCTGATGCGAGGTCCTGGTGACGACGTCCTTTAGATGACTGTGTGTTGAACAATAGAAGATCGGTGACCCAGAGAGCTGCAAGCCGTGCACGCGTACCAGCAATGGTTGGGCCCCAAACCCTCCAGGCACAGCGCATGTGGGTACGAGGCCAGGAACAACCGATCAAAGGATGCACATCTTGTAAAGCCTCCTGCAGCCGACATGCGCCGGGGAAGGCGAGGCACCAATGGGAGGAAGAAATTAGAGAAAAAATAACAGGGAGCATGCGGAATGCTAAAAATGTTACTGCACACAGCTGACAGGTCCTACACCGTCCATGCGGAAAAAGGGATTAAGGTGAGGTGCCAGAGGGTGGGGCCTTGGGGGCGTGCCGACGCCTGGCACTGCGTGCTATGCTAAATTTAAAGCAGTAGTTCATTTTTTGCAGCCAAAGGTTCTGGTACCGGTTCTGGTAAGACTGTGCCTCCCACCAAACCTGTTGCCAGGCTGACTGAATTCATATGATGGTTTAATAGAAGTGTTCCAAGACCTTAGCAGAAGGTGGCCGACCAACTAACACAAATCATCCTTTAAGACTTTGCAATAAGTCCAGCCAATTATAATTTTGGTGTCCAATCCAGATCAATTGATGACAAGTTAACCTATAATCGAATCCTTCTGGACAAATCCAAAGAACAGCAATTCAGATTGCCATTTAGATTTCAAAATTATGAAACCTTTTCATGAAATCTCGCATTAAAACAGACATATTTTAGAACAAAAACGACAAGTGTCGGATTTGGTATCTATTTTTGTAGTCCTATTTGGACGAGGCACCATACAAGAATATTATTTGATCATTTCATCCCTAAGGAATGCTGCATGTTATGTGGGTGGCCAGATCCCCCCTGAAGACCTTTTTGACAAAAAAACGTGTCAGATGGAGAATAATTTGGCTTCCGCAAGCTCAGGCTCCATGATTTGGAACACTGTTCTTGAAAGTTTATGGGATAATGGAAGAAGTGGAAGGGAAGGATATCAACAATAAACAAGAATGTATTGCATTGCAGCTGCAAACATCACTTATTTACTTTAAAATGTGGGCTTCAAATAAAAAGACTGCATAGAAGCCCCGTGTGACAGAATGCCGATTTCAAAGCATCCAGACCGATTTTACTTTGTTTTAGTAAGTTGTCAGCCAAAGATGTCTTTCGGAAAGCTTGTAGAGAAAGTTCACATGGGTCATTTTAATTTAGTCTCATCATGACCTACGTAAAGAGGCCTTTGAGTAACCAAAGCAACTTTGTTTTGATTTAGATACTTTGAGGAACCTGATGGAGTCCTCCTGACTTATTTTCCCCTTTTATCCCCTGCTCAGGTGGGCAGAGAAAGGCCATCGCTTTTGGATCTTGACCCTGGCGGTTGGTATATGAAGGATGATCACCTGGGGGGAGGGAACTTGGGGAGCGGGGAAGAGGACGTCCTTAGGTGAGACATGGTATCCCCCATTCCCTTTTCAAAATGAATGTTCTTTCCCAACAGCCTTGGTAGGTTACTGTCAGCCTTTCCCCCTTTCTTTCTTACAAAATGCCCCTCAGAAATAACATTTTTATACTGGGACGAGGAATGGGTAGGAAGGGGTCAAGTAGGAGGATACCTCCTCATTCGGGTGGGATAAACACATATTAGCCTACTCTTGTTAATACAAATCTCAGCCAAGTATCAACATGAAAAGGAGCCAACAGAGTTACCAACACTTCCTTTAATGTAAACCTTCCCAAACACCACTTTGTTACTGAGACGAGGACGAGGGCTTTGGAGGATTTAATTTGAAACATCCAGGCATGTCCAGCTAATAGGTTTGACAATGGTCAGGCAATTAAAGTCAATGATTCACACCTGCAATCATTTAACAAGTTCCAGGTGTATAAAAATGGTGACCTCCCAGCATTGAGAAAGAAACGTCCTGGAGAGAAGGAAGCAGCCTGGAGTATCAAAGCGGGCTGGAGAGGATCAGGCTTGAGTGACACCGTGCTGATCAGGAATGAGAGAGAGGCACCTGGGCCTAGGCTGGCTGGGAGAGGGTTTAGGATCCTGCTGTTCTCCCTGCCCGGTGCCCAAAGCAGAAGCTGTGGGGCACTGAAGCCTCCCGATCACCACAGGTCTCAGAGAGAGCGAGTGGTTCTCTCTGTAGCTGTGGTGGGGAAGAGCAGAGCTAAGCGCTGCAAGATTCCAGGACAGCAGGTGCTGCTTGCTATGGCTCCTGTGAATGGACGGCAGATCGAATAGAAGTCGGAAAGCTGAGCGGATAACCCCGAAGGAGCTGCCGTAAACCACTGGTGAGTGAAAAGAAGGGCACCCCAGGAACTTGAAACAAGAATGTATGAATTCAAAGCATCCTGAAAACAGCTATAAGTACTATGAAAGGCCAAAACAAGGGTCTTTGCATACCGAACAAGCTGCAAGCTATTACAAGTACTTTTGAAAGTGGAAACAAGTAATATTGAATACTGAATTGACTCAAAGACATTGTGAGCATATTTGAATACCGCACAGAACAAAAGCAAGTGATTAACACTTTTGAATGAATTGAAAGCAAGGTGGTGCTAATGGTAAACACCACGAAATGAGTTGTGTGAGCCACACGTGCTGGCAAAGCCAAAAGATTACCAAGGAGTATATGAAATTAGAAACTAAGTATTGACCAAAGATAAAGGAGCCCAAGGAACTACAGTTTAAGAAAACCTGTGTTGGCAAAAGCCAGAAGAGTACAGAAAGCATAACAAACTGCTTAGGGGTATCGGTTGCATTATCTGTAATGGGTGGACCGTGTGGTACGACAACGGTGGCTAGACTGAGTACCTCTTACTTGTAAAGAACCAAGGAAAATAAAATGGAAAGAAGCTTGTGTTTTGCAACAGTTGCTGAAGTGAGTTTGAAACGAAGAAACGGAGCAATCTATGTGAACTAGTGAAAAGCCTGGATGACAACCAAAGATTTGAACTGGTATTGTTTTTGAAAGCTAAAAGATTTGAACTGGTATTGATTTTTTGAAAGCTGGATGATTGAACTCTTGGAGAAGGGAACCCCGAAACTTTGTGAACTGTGTTGAACACTTGGGGAAGGGACCGCTGAGACTTTGCTAACTGTGTTGAACTCTTGTGAAAGGGAGGCTTGAGGCCCTTTGAACTGTTCTGAACTTGGGAAAGGGGAAGCAGAGTACAAGCCAAGAGCTGGAGGTAGCTTGGAACATTATTTTGAACACTATTAATTTTGCTGCCGACATCCCTACACATTGTATACAGTTAGTTGTGAGGTCCAGTATAGGTTTTGGAGGCAGGTAGACTTTTGATTTGAACATACTGACACAGACTGTCCTTAGTTTTCTTTAGGTAGGGAAATGCCACCTTATTATAGGACTAGTTAGGCCTTACTCCATTCTGGCATTTAAGTAAAATAAAACCTTTGATTAGAGATTTTTATATTTTGTCTGTCTTACTTCATGATGCCTTAACAATACATTCCAAAAGATAGGGTAAAAGTATTTTTTGAGGATCCTGCCAGACTCAACATACTTGTTATTGGGAAAATCTACTACATTAATAGAGTGGAGACTTTTGTTTAGAATTTTTACATTGGTTGGCCACTGGAAGCTAACGAACTTAGACAACCCCATTCAAGCAATTAATGTATATTTATTTTTCAGACAAAGTACTTTAGGATTGGTAAGACAAGGTGGAGGGGTAAGGGGTGTGGCGGTGCAGCACTTGCAATTTGAAAAAAAAGCCATGGAAAGGGAGGGGCAGAGAGAGAAGGGAGGAAGAGTCTGGTAGGCAGTGCGAGACTGTTGCTGGCAGCTTAGATGCAGTACTGCGCATCCCTGTAAGCACTATATGGCATGGCATGGCTTCTCATGTGGTTAGAGACAGCTTCCCTGGCCACATGAAGAACTCAGCGATTCGTCATCAACTCTAATAAGTGCAGCTGACCAGACGGACCCCTTGGTGTACTAATACTGTAATAGATCTTCATCATTCCCATGGGTGAAGTGCCAAGTAGATAGGCATTCATCATTTGAGTGGATGATAGTACGATGCCTGTTTCGGTTGATGATCCAACTATATTCAAGATACCAGAGTTACTGTGGAGGGTGTCTGACAGATTATCCTCTTTGGACACTGTGCACGCATTGCTCACAGCTCCTTCACCAATTGTCAGTGATGTTTTGACCGCTGATGCCATGACATGGGAGCTGACATGCCCAGTATTCTTGGCAAAATTCAGACTGGTTGTCGTGCTTCCTGCTGCATTTGTCATTCGATTGATTGTGCAAGCGCTGCATAAAATCGTCCTTGCACATTTGCAAAGTGTCTCCTCCATCTCATGCTGGCTGTAACTCACCCTCCCAGAGATATACAGATGAAAAGCAGCACTTTTACTGTGAAACATGGGTCCACAAAGGAAACCAACAGGTATTCAATGTTACTTTTAAAATCAACTGCCCAGGG
This sequence comes from Ambystoma mexicanum, assembly GCF_040938575.1. Classification (NCBI taxonomy): domain Eukaryota; kingdom Metazoa; phylum Chordata; class Amphibia; order Caudata; family Ambystomatidae; genus Ambystoma; species Ambystoma mexicanum. Next base: position 153,822,893 of record NC_090941.1, on the reverse strand, counting down.
ATCACCACACAAGGTTGGAAGTAGGTCCTTCACTAGCTATGCCACATCAGCATCGCCTGCCAAGGAACGGGTTTCACCATTTTGGTCAGGTTCAGCTCATGTACACCAGAGGGAGAACCTTACTCAAGGATGCATTGTGATGACTAATCCGCTTGGTGGTGTGATGAATCCGGTGGTATCATCACTCCTTTCCTGGCGGTGACCTCCTCCCATGTGGCCAGGGGACGGCAGCAGCTACCTGGGTGTGGCCCTGGGGGTGTTTATATGAGGGAGGATCACATGTGATGGGGGAACAGCATCCAACAGAGGATTGTGGTATCATCGGGTGAGACATGGTATCCCCTTTCCTTTCAGAAGATACACCTCCAATTCCCCATGACCTAATAGCCTTTTGTAATACCTTCCCTCTTCCACCCATGCAGAGTAGTAGACATCTTTTGTTACACTCCAAAGGCCAACTCTCAAAATCTAATCAGCCTTGTAAAATTATGGAAGACACTTTTCCCAATTACACATACTCTTCTTCCAAACCTAGTTTACCTTTAAAACCCATTGCAAACATTCATATAGTGTTTTTCAAGAAGGGACGACTATTCCCACAATCCCTACAACACTGGGACGACTACGAGGAGTGGAGCAATGCAGAGTACGGGAATCCAGGAGCACAGGCAGCACTCTAATGGCAGCGAGTGCACACCTGTGCCCGAGACATTTAAATCACTGAAGCAAGGAATGCAGGTAAGCTGCTGGCAGGAGCGAGTTGCTCCTCTGTGGGAAGGAACATCTGGAAGAAAATTGGTGGAGCCACCCAGCTTGGAAACCTGAAGGGAGAAGGCTGCTGCAAGCAGATGACACGTGGCGAGAATGCCAGAAGCCAGCGGAGGGCTCCTGGTCATTTGCCGGCATCAGAGAACAGCGATCTGCTCATCGGAATCCCATGAGGAGCGCAGCAGTAGCCTCAGGAAACAGGAAAACTGTGGATAAACAGTCACGAAGCAGAAAGCAGCAGGAGACCATCACTGTGTGACCGCAAAAGAAGCAAGAAATGCCATCAAGATCCAATAAATCCACAAAGAGATAGAGCGTATTGCGGCAACCCCAAACTCAGATAATTATACATAACGAAACCAAGAGAGAGAGAAAAGGAGCGGTTTGTGAAACCAGAGAGATCAAACTGAAAGAGCAGTTTTCTAAGAGAAGAGACTTTCAAGATTGTCAATGCATGTTGCAAGCACATAAGAGAGAGGTGGGAGAGTGAGCAGGAGCTCACATATGAAAAGCCCTGGCAAGAGGGAACATCAGGCAGCTATAAGTTTGCTCATTTGAGAAAAGCCCTGACAGGAGAGTATACCAGGTCATTGTAAACGTGCGAGTCCAGAAACCCTGGCAGGAGAGAATACCAGGCAGTTGCAAATGTGTAAAAGAAATCCTAGTAGGGAAACACACCAGGCAAGTTGGAAGTGAATTAGACAAGAACTAGCCAGCAGGCTTTGTTGGTTTAAGAGACTTGGGAACAAAAATCCTGGCAGGACAGTACACCAGGTATCCCAACCACACATAAAAAGAAAGAAAATCAGTTTGAAGATAACTTTTGTTGTTGACGAAGGGAACGTCTAGAACTGTTATTTGTAACCCAAGAAAGTGACAACGAATCGAGGGGAAGGGAAGAACCCTCTGGAGCAAGCATACCTATGCTTGATAGACTTCATTTTATGGGACTCATACATTTTTCCTTTCTTTTCAACATTTACAAAATACTAAAGGAAAAAGACATTATCCTTTTCACCTTAGAATTCATTTGTGGGAAGGTCAGAATAGTTCTTTGGACACAGGACTGTTCTGTGTTCGACATTCTGACAACCACAGATCCCTAGTTTTGAGTTTAGGTAGGGGAAACTCCACTAGTGCAAGGACAGTGAGGCCTTTCCCCAAACCCCTATATGTTCGAATAAAAGTAGGTAGCCAAAATCATGTCTAACTTGTGTCCGAGTATCATTCCTGACTCCTCAGAGTGGCCTCTTCGAAAGGTCACAGCATGGAGCAGACAATATATAGCATCTGCCATTGACCCCGTATTAAAAGTGTCCCATCTAGGCCTCTGCTGCAAGTTTCAGTAATCTGTGATGACATTGTACTGCTCCTGCAGTCTGTCTCACATGTGCACAGTGAAGTTCTAATGGGTGGCAACGTGTGGCACACCTGCAGTTGGTGCAGGCATTTTTGGCATGGTAAGCCTGGCAGAGAGAGAATGCAGAGCCATAATGACTATTTCTTTCACAGGCCCACAATTGCTGATAAATGGTTATAGGTCAAAGGTTTGAATCAAAAGGTTTGAAATACAATAGGTTCGAATCAAAAGGACTGAAAACAAAAGGTTCGAAAAAAATGTTTAAAAACATTTTTTGGGGGGGGATGTCCCCTCCAACCACTGTTTTTGTGGCAAAAACCACTTTTTTTTTACCTATACGGAACCCCAAAAAAATATAATTAAAAAAAAAGTCGAACCTTTTGTTTTCGATCCTATTGACTCTCACCTTTTGCATTCAAATCTTTTGTATTTGCACCTTTAACTGGACACCCTGGTAAATCATTTAGTGGTGATATGAATATACAGAGCAGAGGATGTGCATTGTCAAAGGGCAGGAAGGACAATCAATCCATTGTCTGCGGCAAGAAAGCCCAAATACAAATGAATGGGCCTTAGCCACTTTGTATCACCCTTCTCTGAGAAATCAACTCACCTATGGATTCTTCCCGGAAACCCTTGCATAGCACAGTGTTTCCTGGCACTGAATTTCATACACCTGTTGCCCCCTTGAATTACTCTGTGACCCCACTTGGCTGTTAGATCAATGGAAAGGCTACCTAGTAGGCTGTGATGGCCATGTAGTGAGTGATCAAATCACTGATCCACATGTCCATGGAAAGTGGAGCTTTTGTCCCAAGAACTGCTATAGTGCCCATCCTACTATAGCCGTATCCTTGTTGTACAACTCTGGAACCACTCTGAAAAAGAAAAACATTGTCCGGGAACTTCCCAGAGGCCATCAACTTTTCCTGTACAGTGCCAGAATCAGGGATTTACTACAAAACTTTAGGGCAAGAGTTCTACTGCCAGCATTATAGCAGGGCTAGTATCAAGCAGGTGCGGTCTGTTATGGGACTTGAGATATTTTTGGTCACACACAAACACTTCCATAAAACTGCCCTGAAGCAGTTGAGGATTACAGCTATGCGCTACCGGGCCACACGGGGTAGAGCGTGGCGTCCCATTCCTAAACACAGACATAGCTGCAGTATGCTCATGGGTAATTGCGAAGACTGTTGGAGGTAAGCTGCTGCTCTGGTGATATGAAGAGGGATACACCTTCGATTTACAGGTCTGTGCACAGCACCACATTACATGGAACTACATAGATGGGGTGTCAAAGTTGGCCCCGACTTCCCTCAGCACACTCTGCAAGTTGCCAGATTTGTTTGCTGGTAATTCTCGGTCAAGTACTGGCACATGTTTGATTTTAGTGATGTGCTAGCACAAAAGCTGGATTCAAGTTGACTTGATCATGCTAGCAGATGTGGTCTTGCTAGTGGTAGGTGTTCTGCATGATACATAAAGTGATTTGCTTTCTGATCTGCAACACGAAGGCTGTTTCCCAAAAGGATTGCACACAGGTGGGCGACTGTATACTAATACTACATGTTCTGCATCTGTGGAGTGATTCTCCTCTTCCTGCTCAGTATCACGGCTTTCCAGAAACAGTGTTCATTTCGATCTGGACCATCATCTATCTTATCACTGTCAGACCTACCAGTGGGTGGGGGCATAGTAGATGGAGACCTGGGATTTATAATCTTCTTGCCTACTGTTCAAGTACTTCCTCTGTTCTGCCTGAATTCTGTAGATATGATCTGCACACCTTCCCCCCATTTCCCAGAGAGAGAGGACGGACTTAAAGTGCAACCTTTTCTCTCAATCTCGTGACCTGTAACTGGGGGGTGTGGGATGCCAGTTGGATAATATTCAATGAGCCATGTTCAATTCTATCCTCCTCCTTCAAAGCACACAGCAAGGCCTACTACAGGAGCGCCAAGACCATGAGCAGCAAGTCTCATCCTGCGTAGCAGTTAATACTGGCACTATGTGGTGAAACGTCATTTCCCCGTTATGAAAAGCTCTTCATGTCCACGGCAATGATGACTATTGGTATGCTATGGGGGAGTGCTCAGGCACCCAGAATTGGTAAATGGTCGTCAGATATCGATGTTTGTATGCTTTTGGAAGAACAAATGTTTAACTCTCGGGGCTGCCCATAAAAATTCTGAAAAATATTGGACAAATGGAAGCAGGCGGGATAGATCTGTATAACTGCTTCTTATTACTTTTGAGTAGGTGAGGGAGCGACAGAGCGACTGTAGTTACTGCCATTTTGTTTTGTGCTCTACAACTTTGGTACAGGAGACTCTAATCTACAATTTTTCTGTCACGAAAATACCAATAAAATGTGTTTTTTTTTTTTTTTTAAAAGTCTTCTACTACCTCTAGCTCATTTGAATGCTACCATGTTGTTACTTGCCTCCCCGAATCTCTGCTGCATCCTCCCAGCAAAATCAGGCAAGCTGACTCTCCCCGGAAGCAGCTCCCACGCCTGTGTTCCCAAATGTCACATACCTCATCTGCGCCCTTCCAGGGATAGAAGAATGACTGGTGTTTCCCTGAGGCCCTCCCCACCCATCCACCCCATCCCCATGATTCTCTGCTGCTGAGTCCCAGCAAAATCAGCTATGCAGGACTCTTGCACAAGTTGCAGGACTCTTACACAAGTTTCTCTCAGGGACTCCCAGCTGCTCCTGCTCCCCTTCCCAGGTGCCACCAGATGGCGCATGTCTCATCCACTCACTTCAAGAGATGGACACTGACTGGTGTGTCACCTGTTTTTCTGAACCTCTGCTGCACCTTCCCAGCAAAACCAGGAAAGTGTGACTCTGCTGAAACATGACTGGTATACAAAATATCAGAAGTAAAACTGTAATCCAATGTCCACAGTAAACACAATAGGCTCACGTCTCCCAGATAAATAAATAAAAAGGTCCATCTGATGACTCAATATTTCTGTGCAAGCTCAAAATGGTTCTGATGACACACAATATTTGTGTGCAAGCTCAAAATGGCATTTGCTTGTAGCGTCCGAGAAGGCAGGAGATGGATATGTATTATTGTGAGAAATAAAATTTGCTAACAAACCTGTTGGCGGAATTGACACTTCTAAAAATTGAATGCACGTCGATGCACGCACCAACTGGCATTCATTTAAAGGCGTTGTTAGGGGAACTGTTAAGTAAGTGGTCATTATAAAATATTGCGGCGAACACGAGCACACACAATGACATTAACTTTAATCAAATTGGCTGAGATAGAACATGCCAGCTTTATTGGATCTAAGCAGTCTACAAAGCAGGTAGCTGGGGCACTGCCTGCTGTTCGGGCAGATCACAAAGTCAGCATTCAAAATGAAGATGCACACAATGTTCTTAAGAAATGTAAACTACACGCTGGGAGACAAGATGGCGGCACTATAGGCCTTACTCGGGTAAGGAGGAGCAAACGGACTCGAGTGAGCATGCTTTATCATTAACTCTGCAAACTAACAGATCATCCGGCCTCCATGCGAAAGTAGTCAGACTGCATGGTCCATCTCTATAGGATGCCTACAGAATCACTAATATTTATTCAAGATGTTCTGCCTTTGAAACAACTCTTTACAGAAATGGCAAAAGGGATTGGAAATAGCCGCCACCCCCAAAGATCTGCAACCAGTGGCTCACCAAATATTTTTTTGTCTATGGCTCCCATGAACCTTCCCCATTGACTATGCTGGCAGAGGATGATGGGAGTTGTAGTCCAAAACAACTGGAGAGGCAAAGGTTGAAGACTCCTGCACTGCCTGTCAGAAAAAAGACACAAACCATGTATTTCTGAATGAGAACGCTGCTGAACCAGATGGAGCTGCAAGTTCTTCAAAAAGTGGTTAGATTAAATGGCCACCGCGTTAGTATCACTAGTTGTTCACATTATGAAGACTGGCTCTTTCCCAGATTCTTGGAAGGACTGACACACTGCCACTTCACTTTTCCCACCCAAAGAAGAAAAAAAATGACTACTCAGTAGAGCCATTAGCCAGATAGCCTCACCTATCATATAATTTTAGTCTCGGGAGGATAGCTCAGCGGCAACGTGCTCGCCTTGGAAGCAGGACGACACGGAGCAACACAGGTTCGATCCCCGGGTCCACGCTTAGAAACCTCTGGTTATTAAGAGCATTATAAATAACCAATCATATCATACCTTGGCAGCATGGCTCTGTTATGATATGATGCAATGTGGCATTTATAACGTGCCTGTACACAAGTGTTTCTAGGTATGACAATACAAGGATGGGGAAACAAAGGGAGGACAAAATTAAGTTACTAGCCCTTGTGTCAGTCAGATCGCGTTGAGTGCTGGAAAGGGGAGAAGTGCCGGAGGGGAAGGGGGAAGTGCAGTTAACTTACAAGTACAGAGAGAACAGACTGTAGGGTTCCAGATACAGACCCTTAAGTGCTGGGGAGCCTGCAGGAGGTGCGACGACTGGACATGGAGGAGCCTGGGCCCGTGTTCACAGGGTGACCAGTGCGCAGAGCAGTCAGGTGCATCAGCAGAGAGAGGTAGGGAGGTTGTTCCAGAGGGAGATACAAACTGAGAAGATAGATAGATCTTCCCCCAACTCTCTGCTTGTAGAAGTGTCGGACCCTCAGAGAGTTGGAGGTGGATGATCGGAGGGCAGGAAGATGTTTTGGAAGAGAAAGGTGGAGATAGAGCGGTCCCAGGAAAGCCTTGTGGGTGATGCAGAGGGTCTTGAGGTTTATCCTTGCAGCCACAGGGAGCCAGTGAAGAGATGTCAGAGCTGGAGAGACACAATCCCCGGGCTTGTGGCCAAGGACAAGTCTTGCAGTCCTGTTCTGGATAAGTTGTAAAGGTCGATGAGTAGAGGCAGGAAGATTTAGAAAGAGGCTGTTGTAATAGTCCAGACTAGAGAGGACCAGGGCTCTGGGACAGTGAGCTTCTGGGGGGAAAGTGAGAAAAGGAAGAATACCTATGAGGAGGTGCAGATGATAGTTTGATTTCTAAGAGATGTGAAGAGAGAAGGAGAGGGTGGAGTCAAAGATGACACCAAGGTTCTTAGCCTTAGAGGAAAAGACAGGAAAAGGGCCCAGAGTGGTCATCCAGAGAGAGAGGAAAAGAGGGAGCGGGTGTCCCAATGCAGAGGATCTCAGTCTTACTGGCATAAGGCAGAGATCATTGGTGGCAAACCATTCCTGAATTGCGGCAAGACAGTCTGGTATGAGAGAAGAAGCAGAGGTGACTAAGGGGAGCCTGAAAGAGAGCTGAGTGTCATCCGCATAACATTGAAAATTGGAGTAGAAAGTAGTGATGTGGTGAGCAAGAGGTGCCAGGTAGTGGTTGAAGAGCCAGGCAGAGAGATTAGACCCATGAGGAACACCACAAGTAGAGAGAGAGATAGACAAGAGGAAACCCCCCAGTTGGACCTGAGAGGGGCGGTCAGTGAGAAAGGAGGTCAATCAGGCCAGGGGCTGATCAGTAATGCCAAGGTTGTAGGAGAGACGATTTAGCAGGATGGCATGGTTGACCATGTGAACAGCAGAGGATAGCTTGCAGAAAATGAGGACAGAAGAGAGATTAGAGTCAAGATTGGAGATAAAGTCTTCATGAAAGTTCAGGAGAGCAGTGAGAGGGCTAGAGAAGTGGAGGTCTGAGGAGATCAGAACATCCAGGGTTTGCCCTGCAGAGTGAGTCGGGCCAGATGTAAGAATAGAGAGAGAGAGAGAGAATCCAAGAGTTTGCGAAAGAGTCCTGTAAAAGGGCTGGTAGCATCCAGGTGGATGTTCAAGTCTCAGAGGAGGAGAAGTTGAGAGATAGAGGCCAGGAGCGAGGAGGAGAGGTCAGCCCACTCAGAGAGGAAGAGGGCGTCCTGGCCAGGCAGCCTGTAGATCGTGGCCACAGTGAGAGAGGTGCCAGGAGAGATAGAGAGCGTGCAGACCAGGCATTCAAAGGAGGAGTAGTGCTGCATTGAATGATAGAAGCAGGGATCCACTCAGGGAAAATCCAGGCTACACCCCCACCGGGACAGTTGGTTCTGGGTCTGGAGGGGATCTTGTAGCTGTCGGGAAGGGGAGTGTTGAAACTCGTGACAGAGCTGGCCGAGAACCTAGTCTCGATGAGACCGAGTACATCCAAATCAAGCTCTTCCAGGAGACAGCAGATGTCAGAGGAGTGTTTGACAGCTGAACGAGCATTGAGAGTAGCAATGTGGAGTAGGTTGTCACATTTGGAGGATTTCCAGGGAACGGTAAAGGGCAGAGGCACCCCATATGGAAGTGTTGCAGGTGCCCGAGGATGGGCAGAGGAGGAAGTAAGAGAAGTCAGGGTAGTCTGAGAGGGAGAAAAGAGTGACAGTGGGGTGGCAGAGGAAGGAGGCAACAGGGTGGCTAGAGAAGCAGCAGGGGGCGCCAAAGAGGTGGCAGAGGAAGGAGATGGCAGAGGAGCCAGAGAGGGGCAAGAAGGGATAGCAGGAGAGGAAAGGAACTTGCTAAGGTGCGGGAAGCTTCTATCAAAGAGGAGGAGATTGGCCTGAGGGCCCTGAACCAAGATGGTGCCATTTAAGTAGACATTAATGATGGTCTTAGAGTAGTGGAAGGGTGTCAGTAGGGTCTCCCACCGGGTGCCACCATTAAAGGGAGAGGAGGAAAAAGGAGAGAGAACAGAGACCATATGGGGGGTCCATAGGCTTAGAGAGGGAATGACAAAGAGTATGTTGGTAAGGTTCTGTCTGGAGGAAGCACTGGTATAGGTATCGTATCAGCGATAGGGAGGCCTGGGTTGGCAACCAGGATGTCCCTTTTGAGCTTCCTCCTGCAAGACCTAGGGAGAGGGATAGGATAGTCGATAGAAAAGCGGTTAGAAAAGATAGGTGAGACAGAGAGCACCAGGGTGGGTACATGAGGAAAGAAGGGGGTGCGGGGTAGGGAGAGGGGAGGAAAGAAGGTGGGTAAGGAGAGGGGAGCCCAGGCTTGGGAGGGGAGGTCGCACTGGGGAGGGCAGACAGGAGGGCGCCACGGGCGGGGGGATCAAAGGGGGGGCAACAAAGAATAATGGACCTACAAATCAGATGCAGTACAGAACCATCAGATCGAAAAGAGCACAACAGGGAACCTAGAATATGTAGATGTAGTACAGAACCAAGGCAAAGCACAAAGCACAACAGGGAACTTGCAAGTAAAGAAAGCAGATGCAATACAGGACCAAAAGCAAAACACAGAGGTCAGCAGGGAACCTAGAAGTGAAGAATGCAGGCAATTGCAATGTGACGCCACAAACCGGATAGCAACACAACATCAAGAACTGTAGAGAGCAAACACAAAGTCAATACAGTCAACAAGGCACAGAACACAACAAGAACCTAAAAGAAGAATGCAGGCAATGCAAAGTATTGCCAGAAAAACGGCGGAGCACGAGACTGTCAGAATAGTTCACAATAGATCAAAGAGGGAAGGGCTGAGATGCGAGAGGGAGCGCACATGGCTAAAGAAGCAAGGGAGCAAACATGGACCAGTTGTGGGCCAAGTTGTGGCTAAGTATTTGAGCACAGCACAATACAACACATCCAGATTCGACTTTCCTAGAAGGGGAAAAAGGCTAAATTCTGGTTGAAAGAACAACATAGCACATCAATAGCTTAGTTGCCTTTCTCCATATTGCGGAGGCCCGTGAACAGGCGATTTCCATTATATTTTTCTGTTTAGAGAAAGCATTTCATTGTGGTGCGTCGGGGGCTCTACCTGCCAAGTGTGGAATCAGGAGTAGATTGGTCTCTCGAATATAATCCCTATATGCCAGTCCCAAGGCCAAAATCTATATGAATGGAGGCTAATTCGAAACAATATCAATGCACAGCAGTACTAGCCAGGGCTGGCCTATTCCCCACCTCCCACCTATCGATATTTGCAATATTCATGGAACACCTGTCTTTACACATCATAGCCTGCACAGGACTAGCACCAGTATAAACTAAAGTAGAGGAAGAAAACCTGCTGTTCCAACAATAGCAATTGCGAATATCACATACTTTGCAAACACGTGTCTTAAATTCCAGACAGAAGCTAAGTCTAAATAAAACAAGGACTCCAAAAAGCACATGAAATACTGGTTTGGTGTCCACATTAAGCCATAAGTGTCAATTATTAAGGGATATTTCAATTCTCGCTAACAATCAAACCAAAGGTTGTAAGCAGAATTAAGAGAAACTGCTGAATAGAAAAATGGGGATCTTTCCCCCCAAAAAAAAAGAACATTTCCAGATTGTATTCAATGGCTGCTGTATAGTCATTAAAATAACTGTTCAGGGGGAGGGGGGCAAAGAGATGCTGAATTGGACAAACGCAGGATCTCTTTCACTCGGATCCAAACCCCCACAATATCCAATATATACCTAGTTGTGTGCTTCTGTGTTGAAAACTCAAGCATAGGTTTGAGAAGGATGGTGGGGAACGGCCTGTGGGCTGGAAAGGCTGATGGCCTTAGAAAAGCTGGCATTCCCTTAGCGTGCCAACACAGGAGACCTCAGCCAGAGTTCAACACGAAGTTCGTTCCACATTGGATCCTGTGAAAGTGGGGGGGTGAACACCCTGTCTGCACTATGGAGAAGCTGCTAACAGCCAGCAGAGCGTACGCATCTGCCCCCAGCAGAGGCACCACCAAGGGGTGCCCAATGGGGGACATGAACACCCTTATAAAAACACTGCCCCTCCACCCCTGCCTCTTAGAGTCAATGAATGCAACTTTGCCCGCACCAGGTCAGGCCAGGTCACCGCTATGACTGGGCCAGGCCACCCCTTTGAAAAATGTCTGGGAGTACCACTGGCCCCCAGTAGAGTTTGCCGTTGGGTTTCTTTGATGGCCACTGAAACCAGAGAAGGCATGCCAAAAAAAGGAGAGACAGAGATGGCCTGGTTCACTTTGTGGCCTGAGACCGCCTTCGACACAAAGCTAGATCAGAGTCTGAGCCCCACTTTCGAAACTTTGTGTAGGGCTTTTACTGAGGAACAGCAACACCGAGGTCTACCTTTCCTGAAGCCTCTTATGGTGAAATCCCTTACATATTATTTACCACACAAGCTTCATGGCCGGATACATACATCTAGAGTATGGACCCTACACTTTTTTGTTTACACACAGCCGATAAGGCTTTTACTCTTCAAGACTGTCCATTGCAGGAAACTGTCTAGGAAAAGGAAAACTTTACAAGTGACCAAAAAGGCCAAGAAAAATGCACAAAGGGTACAAAGTGGAGTATAAGCATAAGAGGGCTCCTTAGCACACGAGGTGCAGTAAAGAATCTGGAAATCGTTGCCCGAGGGAGGAACCGAAGCATACCCCCTTAATGGTCAAGCGGAACATGACCAAATAGAGTTGATAGGCTCTGTGTTGAAAGGTTATTTCTGTGTTTATATATATCTGTAGTATCCCATATGGAGTGCTATAGATCTACACGTTGGTATTGTCCCAGAATCGAAAGGATTGCCAATATAATTGTGGATAAGGTTGGGCACTAAACTTAATATATGTATATTTGTATGTATATGGTTATACATTACAACCTTAACACAACAAAACCATATATACATTGAATTACTTTATCATTTACACACATATACCACTTGTGCAGAAAACGTCAAAATCCCACATATTTACAATTAACACAATCAAGAAAAAATACGAGTTACATAAAGCATTCAAAAACAGTCTAAAATGAATTAAAAAAACAAACATATTACAGCTTATCATAACCCAATAACAGCCATCTCATACCATCCTTTCAAATTCCTTCTATGTAGGAAATGTCACAGAAGCTACAGTCTGAGGTGAACCAGAATACATTGGTGCCCAGAATTGACCATACACAATATTATCAATATTACACACATACTTGCAATAGCCTTTTAAATATTTATGTCTCACCTCAACACACTGAGTAACTTGGTGTTGCTTGGTCTGGCAAAGATCCGGGGCTACACTAATATCGGGACTGTTAGGACTCAGGGCTAGCTAGCCTTTTGGTTGTAACCCCTGAGATTCTATCTGGGGCTATAACCAAAAAACCCGGGGCTCTAGCCCCATCACCCCCCCCCCCTAGCCACGCCTCTAAGTGATGTGCGGTTTCAATTTCACCTCCACATTACCTGCAATGTCTAGGAGAATATTCTATATTAAACCATGCTCACAGGTTATCCATACATCTCAACGTGTTGCGCCAATGACACGTGATAAAATTCAGTAGTTGTCTATTATTCGTTTTTAAAATATATAAATATATAAAAAGAGATTAGGGAAATAAAATCTCTGATAAAAACACGATATTTCTTTTTGTCAGAAAGATTGTTTATTGGCATAGTTCTGCCCCATGCCTTGGCTTTATTTTTAAGCTCCCTTATTAGTAATCCATCATAAGTATATGCTGCAAATGTTTAACCTCAACTGGCAGTATTACCAACCAACCTCAGACAAGGCATGCCAGTGATGCTCCCAAAGTATGGGAGGTCCCTGATTCATGTTCCTCCTACAGCCCTATCCCACTCGTGAATGAGATGGGGTAAATGTGTAGGCGATTGACCTTGTGGACAGGGTCATTTCAGTGATAGTCTGCTTGACCCCCTCAGAATAGTACAGATGTATCCTGTGCACAACCATTAGAGTTTCTCTCTGCCAACCTTACAAAGCTATTTCCATGGCAAAGAGAATACCATGGTAGAACTGGCTGAGAGAAATATTCGAGTGCTACTGGCTTGTTTTTAAGTGCTCTAACCCATGGGTCCGGTTGTGTCCAAATTCAACGGTAAGAGAAAGAGCAAGCTTTCAGCAATTGCGGATGTTCCCAGGGGAACGAGGCAAGGGTAATCCCCACTCTCCTCTCTTGTTCACCCTGGTCATTAACTTTTCAGGGAGAAGATACAATGTGACTAAACATTGAAAGGATTTAAATGGACATGGAGAGGACTGAATATTTCGGCATGCAGACAGCCCCATGATTTTCTAGGGGAATTCAAGACGGCTAGGTTACAGAGCAATGGCTATTCGTAGTGACTATGAGCGTAAATGGCCTTAGAAACCATTTGTATTAAGAGCAACGTTGTGGCAAGACAATGCACATTAAATATTACAAAAGGCTCTTTCAGGTCTGGGCATACAGAATGTGCAGTACATAGATGAACTCTTATAACTCAACAAAGAAGCCATTTCATGAACTTCCTAGCTGACGTAAGATACTGGCTGACCCTTCCATTAACTGGTTTAGAACTTGTATTTGTATTGTCTTATTATTTGTTTTGCGCACCTAACTCTGAGGTAACTGGGCGCTGGACAACTTAAGAATGTTACAGGTATACATACATACATACATAGGAGATCAACAGGTGGGTCGACCAAGGTTACAGGTAGGTGTGGCAGTCAATAAATATAGATAAGAGCATAGATATCAATACGGCTATGAGACAAATACAGGTCAGCTAGTAGCAGCTGCAATAGTGGTGCAGACAGTGGATTCAGATGTTAGACTTATCAGTGAGCCAGCTCTTAACTCTGGTTCTGAAAGCACAGTTTGTATAGAACAACGACACAAATCCAACTGCTAAGGGGCACAAAGAACATAAAGGGACGAAATTAGGGAACAAACGACTGCAGATAGCAGTTAAAATAAAGCATTTTGAGGGCTTGCCTTAAAGCCAAATAATTAGAGTTGTTTTGAATACCTGCAGGGGGAGCATTTCAGAGCTTTGGGGTATGAAAATCAAATTTTCACCTCTGGCTTTGAAAATGCAGGGAGGTATAACAAGCAGACGCTAAATGGAAGAGTGGATGGATCTGGTTAGGTGGTAAAGTTTCAATTTTGCTCTTAAATAAGAGGGGGCTGAATGTGGCAAAGTGTGTTGTTGTGTGTTTCCGTGCAGCACAGGGAGTATCGGAGGCACTCAAGTGCCCAATAGCGGCGTCTTATCCACAGATAGCCGCTATCGACTTTAATTGATTACAAGGCATTCTGATCGACATAACATTTGTTACTTGTCAAACGACTGCGTGGACTACAGGCTCTTGGCAAACACTAAGTGCATGATAGCTCAGTAGTGCGCACACCAAATACAAAGATAAGGGCCAAGGGTATTTTACATCCTCACATTATCAAAAACGTCATTCAACGTAAACTTTGGACCCAATCATTTCGCATCTGGTGAAGATATTTTGGCCGTGATATTACAATCAGGTGGAAGTCCACGTGTTACAACTTAAAAAGTGGCAGTGCGATCTGGAGGGACGATCTCAAGGCACCAGAGCTGCACAATATGCCATGGGCCAAAGAACACAAATCTACCATGTCCTATTCTTCTGTTTTCCAATCACAGAATTATCCGTAATCAGATACTAACATCAAGCCCCTGTCCCGCATTAAATGGTATGAGTAATTCACTCAAGAAAAACTTCGACTACACCCTGTTCACATCCTCAATGAAGCAGATAATAGCAAAGTGGGTGATAAATAAAAGAGCGTTGAGTGACATCATTTTGTTCGACTGAGTATTGTTGGATCGAGTAAACTTGGAGACAGAATGTGTAGATGTGGAAATACTAGAGGGGCTCCAGTCCACATACAATGAAGAGGCTGTAATAAATGTTTCAAAAACCTTGGGCCCTAGATTTCTCAAAGAGGGATCCAAACGAAAAGGGCAAATGACCGTAAACCCACAGAGTCATCAAAGTGCCCCCTCCCTGAACAATGCAGCACCAGATTCCACCTTGTCTGCATTAAGTTTTGTTCTGAATTCGTTGGTCGGTGTTTTCGAATTACTAAAGACAGAGGTTCAGAACCATTCAGGTGCCATAAATGAATTAACTAAGGAGGTGAGGGCTTGGGAGTCATCAATGATACGTCTAAACGGTCTGATCAATTCCTCCATTGTAAAAGGTCTTGGTTTCTTAAAGGAGGAAAGTAGACATCAAACAACAACTGGGACTGAAATCAAATCATACTTAGCTACGCTACAACAGGATTTTCAATCAACGAAACAGGAAGTAAAAAAAGTTGGCGAGAGATTTAAATGAGATGAAATCACCGATTGTTGAAGAGTATTTTGAATTTGTTCCTCTTGATGACACTCCTCAGTCTACCCTTGAGCAATTTATACGGCTGGCATGGTTGAGAGATGTTGTACCGACTAAAACAAATTGAAAGTCTAATGAAATGAGTCCTACTGGTTTGGTACAAATAGAAGAAGAGGGTGCATCTACTCCTAATGAAATGGAAACACCTATCATCAGGTTTTCAAAGAATACTCCCATATCAAAGGATCTGAGTAAAAAAAACGATACACAAAAAAAAAAATAGAAACATGGAAAATTAAAAGAGGCTGAGAAAGAGAAATCTTCTAGTAAGGATATTCCGCAACCCCAGTTTCAGAAATCGAAGAACAAAAAACAAATAAAGTAAAGAAAGTCAGGAAAAATAAAATTCTTCAAGGCTCTGAACAACATAGCTAATAAGGACCTATCTGAGACATCAACTCACAACTCTTGCCAAGCCAATATGAATGAACAAATACAAGGAACGGATGAGGGTCCCAGTAAGTTGACATTCATTCCTCAAATAATTCAGCCTGGCCCAATAATTATCATGAATCGCAGGGTGCGCCCCTTTTGGGCTTCATGGTCCCTGTCACAATGGGCTTGTTCACATTAATACTTCCAATATGGCCGTCCAGCGTATTCCCTTCTCGCTCCATGTGCTGGACGTAGCCCTTCTCTATTTCTAGACCACGCCTTCCATGGCTCTGCGCGTCTCAATGCTATTGCGAAGTAGCGACCAGACGTGTGCTCCGTAGCTCGCGGTTCTTCTCCTTTTCCACTCCCGCTTTCCCTTCCTTGTCCTCCCCCTTCATCTACCTCCTGGATTCGAGTTCTAGCGAACTTGCATTGCCTCCTGGATTCCTGGGTTCGACCTCCTGGAAAACTGAACGCATTCTGGATTCGGCAGAGACACGGGCCGCCTTCTTCAAAACCCGCTCCATCCGTAAGAAGGCATCAACCAAGGACGCGAGTAAAGAACGGACTCAGGTGAGAAGGAGGGAACTCCTTGACAATAATACATAAAATCAGTGTAGGCTTACAGAGCATCTAAAAGCAATGGAAAAGCGTCCATTACGCCTAGCACCTATATTCCTGAAAGAGTCAGTCAAGTCGAGTCATCTGCAAAACTTGGCGAACAAAAGTAATGAGGTCCTTTCAGTTCGCAACATTGAATCTGGAACCTTTTCAAAAGATCAAAATAAAGGTGGCCTAGAAAATACTTTAGAAGAAGAACCCAAGTCTTTGGAGTCAACTTCTGGTTGAGAAGTGGATGAAAAGTTGACTACAGAGGATCAGTTTAATGAGAAGAAGGATCTCAGCCCGTTTGCAATACCATGAATATGGTTAAAAAGGATTGATCATATTAAAGGACAAGTGAGCCTGAATAGGGGAACTATCTTGGCCTTAACAAAGCAAATACCAGATATTTTTCTGTTATCCTCCCACGATATTGATCGTATTACTTTCTCATATGATCAAATTACACACATAGTCGAGGTGGTATGAAATCTCACTTGGGAGTAAGAGCTTTGTTGAATGCAGCAGATGATCTCATAAACCTAGGCCCAGAAGTATCTGCGGTAATGCCTTTGATAAATCATACCCAAAGGTTGGGTCAGTCATATACATCATTAAGGTCTGTAGGGTCTTCCCAGGGAAAAGAAATACAAAGGGGAGGAATGGGAGAAGATTCGGGCAAGGGGAGAAGGGAACAGGCGGCAGATAATAAAAACAGAATTTGGGCCCTATTGCCAGGAATTATTACAGAGGTTTTCCAAACATTGAGCACTGCTGAGGATTTACTTTAGCGGAGATTCCTTGAGAATTGTTAGTTGGAGTATGCGTGGCTCTCGTTCCTATAGGGAGGCCCGGATGAAGAATTACACCTTTAAAGGTGATATGTCAGCCTTCTACAAAAACATGGCTGACAGAATTGATGCAATTAAACGGTTTCATGTCAATAAGTCAACTGGCTACTAAATCGACTTTATGAAGGCCATCTAGGGGGGCTTGTGGTAACAATTCGTAATACTAGTATAACAACTATTGAGCAGTTGCCCTCAAAATGATCTAGGATTCCGTCCGTGCGGGTGGGCTTTCCCACCCATTTTCTTTGTAAGTCTCTCGTACTGATCAATTTATATTGGATCCCAGAGCATTCCAACTTGGTAACTTTTTTGGAGGACCGTCAGATTTGATGTCATTGGTGCGAACAAATTACCCAGAGGATAACATATTGTTAGCTGGTGACCTAAATGATGATTGCCTGAGGACGGGACCGGGAGAAGCCCACAGGGGCACATCAGTGAGGAATGGTCATATGTGGTCAAACTTCTTTGAGGGATGGAACCTCATTGTTGCAAATGGAGCGATAAGGGGGAACATTCCAGCGTCAAAAACCTGGGGAAGTGGGTCTCTGTCCTCGACTATAGATTACACAATGTCTGAATATCTATTCAGAAAATGTAGAGAGTTTAGAGTCGTGGACATGGGTACCAGTGATCACATTCCTCTGTCAACAGTTTTCGATTATCGGAAACCATGGTCTCAAACATGTGTTTACCGTATGCCACTTTCAGTAAATCAGGGCAGAAACCATGTAGTCAGTTTTAAGTTTAAAGGTGACAACGTAACCTCTAAATTGGAAGTGTTGACGGAAAGAATAAATGACCCGTCTTTAAAATTCTTGTCTAAACCAGGATCCTTTGTTGAGTTTCTATGGGAAACAGACACAGCCGTTAACAAACAAGGGTTTATCCAACCAAAACACCTCCATCGATAAGATCAGGCAACTGCCGATCATAAAAGAGCTCTGTGGAGAAATATTCGCAGGTTGCAAAGAGAAGGGCTCGCTCCGAAGGAACTCGTAAAAGAAATGAGATCTCTTCATAACAAACATCATAATTGGTCAAGGACTCAAAGATTCGAGAGAATGAATTTGGATGGTCTTAACATGCTAAAAGCTGTCACTAACCCCAACTTCCGTAATTTCTGGAGTCTAATAAATTCTCAGATAAATTCAATTCCAAATTTGCAATCAAATTGCATTAGCGCTTCGACAAGGACAAATTATTTTGCAGGGACCTTTGAGAACCTAAATACATGTAGTTGTGGAATAGATAGAAATACAAAGTGGGAGTTGGAGATAGAAGAAAAGGAACTAAAATAACTGATTTGCTCCTCTTCTAAATCGAAAGCAGAAGGGCCAAATGGCCTTACAAACAAAACCTTACGTTCCTCAATGACTCTATGGACCTCCATCGTGTCTCTCTTTAATAACATCATAAAAACTCGCAAATGTCCCACCTCTTCGAGCACAGCCATAATAATTCCTATCTTCAAGAAAATGGGACCGAGCAAACCCCTCCAATTATCATCCTATAGCACTAATGGATGTAGACAGCAACATTTTTTGCAAGATTAGTCCTGAAGGAACTCGAAAATTGGGCTGATCAATCAAATATAATATCAAAATTCCAAACAGGGTTACGCAAGGGTCTATCGACGTCACTGAATGGCATGGTTCTAAATATTTTTAACACAAAACAAAAAGCAGTGTTTGTACGGCGTGTTTGATACGATTAACAGTGGCAAATTATGGTGCAAATTAAGAGACTGGGGTATTCCACAGGGTCTGTTGGCAATTCTTATTCATCTGCATGATGCAACATCCTTACAAGTTAGATTAGATCTTGAGGGAAATTCATCTTCTTCGAAAATTCCAACAAATAAAGATTTAAGACAGGGGTGCATAGTAGTGCCCTGCCATCTAAACCTTTTCTTGACAGATCTCTAGAACAATTTGATTGCCCATTCATTAGTTGCTCCCGTAATTGGTAACCTGAAAATTACTGGCCTAGCTTATGCGGACGATGCAGTCCTGATAGACCGAACTCCAATAGACTTGCAACGGTTGATTACAGCGTTTGCAAACTATGCTAAGGAGAAGAATGTTATCAACCCTAGCAAAACCTCTGTTATGGCATATAAACAGGCAGTGAAGGAAGGATCTATCAATTTCAAGTTGAGGCTGGTTGATCAGAAATTGCCAGTCGTAAAAGAATTTAAATACCTGGGTTTTATGATCTGATACAATCCATCCATGCTAGCGTTAGAAGCACACCTTGGTGAAAAGGCAATACAATTGACTAGCCAAATGAAATAAAACCTATATACGTACTGCACATTTAGCCTTTTGCCTTTAATCAAATTTTGGTAGGGAAAGACAATTCCTGTGCTAATGTACGGTATTGAAACTATGGCCCTGAAGATTAACTGGACACGCATAGAGGGCGGCATGTGGAAACGAATTGGGCCTATAATCATTGCATTCTCATGCTGCATGGAAAAGTATCTCATTATTCAGATCGATCATGGCCCCGCAAAATAATTCTTTGTACGTCAATATAAATGGTCTTATGAGTAAAAACACCAGTGCATTTCTAAATGAATTGAGGCACAATGTTTTAGTACAGTTATCAAATTGTTTGTCTGAAAAGGACCTGGTTGCAAACCCATCTACAGAGGAATTTTGGAATTGCCTGTGGGAAGGGAAAGAGACATTCTTGACATTGGAAGTTAAATTAAATTGAACCACTCATAGCACCTTGAGGGTGTAATTGCGTTCCTTTTTCTCTTTCCTTTGACTATGGAAAAACAAGAATATGGAATTAGATTTTTTATTATTAATTTGGTAGAGAAATGTATTTTATGAGCTGTGTTAATTTTTCTCCTTTTTTATTTTATCAAGGTTTTGATAGGAAGAACTAATTTGGTCTTATGTTACCAATCTGGGCATGTGTTTTTTTTTCTTTTTTAGTTCTGTCATTTTATGTTCTGATCGCTTTGAAATTTTTAAGAATTGTGTATGAATGAATAACATTTTGTATTGTTCTTTTAAAGATGATGTTTTCTTTTTTCATTTTGTGAAAAGTCAAATACAGACTGATCCACAATAAAAAATAAAAATAAATAATAATTACAAAAAATAAGAGGGGGCCAGGCCATTAAGTTAAGGAAAAATATCTTAAATATAATTGGACTATGGACGGGCAGCCAGTGCCAAGACAGCAGACACATGGTTATGAAGTGTGTTTAAAAAAAGAAAATGTTACGGTGCACCACCACCTTTTCTTTTACACACTCTGGTTGTGCTGGGTTTGGTAGGCAGACAGTCCCAAGTATATAGAATTGATATAATTAGGTTTAGAGTTGATTACACTGCCTACTACAGAGGGGAGCAAGTCACTGGGGATAAACGGGAGGGTACCATGCAATTGTTGGCACTTGTAGAAAGATCTCTCAAGGACCATATTACTCTGGAATCCCAGGCAAAGTTGGACTAGTTAAATATTTATAGGTTCTTCTGCTCATCCGATGAGGGCAGAGCATGACAGAGGATGGTGCAGAAACTGGAGAGGAGGTGACGAGGCCAGATTTCGGAAGAGTGGGAAAGGGTCCCAGAAAATGTACTTCCATCTTAAAGAGATGCCATTAAAGAACACCTTCTCATCCACTTGCTGACAGTCAGGCCAAAGGGCAGAGAGGCAGAGTCCTCTTGGGGACCTTTGGTATATGCAGATGTGTCGATATGCCACCTTCAAATGAGTGATACTGAAAGTTAAAAGGGAAAAGGAGAATAAAAAGGGGTGAAGATGGACGTCAATAGACGAGGTACAGCATTGGCCCAATTGTATCTTTTGTTGGTGGTTGTGGAGGAAGGCTCCGAACATGCCAGATGAGTCTCCTGAAATCCAGACTTGGTGCCAAGATTAAGCAACATTAGGGTGTTGTCAACAGGTCCAACAGGGACCACTCAACCGCCTGGATCCAGCTTGTCATCCCAAACAGTGGCCAAGGCGGTTTCAGAGTCATGGCAAAGTAAAAGCTTGACTAAAAGACATTCAAGGAATAGGAGTAATCAAGGGAGGCTTGAATATGACTAACTACTTTTGCAAGAACTTTTCACATGCAAGTTCGGCTTGCGATAGGTCAAAAATTACTAAGAATGGGTTGAGTCAAGTTAGGGATTCTTTTTTTCTTTTAGGAAGGAGCAAGGGTGGCATTCTTCAGGGTCTCAGGAATTAAAAAGGATACTTTCACAAGGTCCTAACCCATGGCGACAGTGTAGTTGTATGTTCCTGAGCAGCAATAACAGGCATAGTGTAGATGTGGAGTCAAGTATCCCCACCAAAAGCTCCGCCCTCATGTTGCCTATATGTTGGGTGCCGGAAATTGAGACACGTGCAGTACCAGTGAGGATGCCTATACCGCAGAATATCCTGGAGACAAGGTATCCATTGAGAAAGCCCTATATGCATTCACAAAGAAGTAATGGCCTTTTGGACAAAGTCCCGGAAGAAGTGTGAAAATGAGTGAAAAAGAAGACTGGTGACGCCATGCAAAGTAGATCTGGTGCACCTAGAAAAGATGCACGAGGTAAAGGAACAGACTTTCTATAAGATCTGAAGAGGAGGTGTCGAAGATGAGCAACATTCTGGGCTTGAGATGAAGATGCTCATGCCACAGAAACGCTGAAGAAAATGAAAATCAGTTTACACTTGTACAGACGTAGTAACGCAGGTAGACAAAGTGATCTTAAGGCTTGTTATGTAGTGAATAGTTTGGGGTGATGCGCCAATGTGTATACATAGGAATGTACAGAACCTGGATATTCCACGATGCACTTTAGCAGGGCCTGAAACCCTGTGATTGGAAAGAGTTTTCAGTGTGGCGCAGTTGGAAAATTACTGATGGCGGAGGAGGAATTCAGAAAAGGCTTGGCTGGCCCAGCACCAAGAAGTCGAGGCCACTGTGAGCCTGGTTGTCCATCCAGTAGTAACATAAACGTGAGAAAGAAACAAACTTCTGTTTGAGGTGGAATGGAAAAACACTGAAGGCGTCAAAAGTTCATCCTTTAATAGTATTAAATGCAGCAAGAAGCTTGAAAAGACAGTCCCCAGTCACATGGTCAGATCAAAATAGACATTGGGTTGACCTACACCGAAACCAAGAAGGCACTCCCTTTTATTCTCAGGCACAGAGAGCCTCTGCAAGGCCAAGTTCAAAGCCTTAATTGACTGGAAGACTGCAAGAGTGATGATAGATTTTGGGCTAATTGGGAGGGGAGGCATGATCACGCCGACCCTCCCTGCACCTGGAGTGGTAGCATGCGTGCTCCTAGCGTGTGGATTATTCCAGAAGGGTACAAGGGTGCCAAACCAATGGTAGAGGGACATGTACCAAAGAGCCCTATATTTTGTGTAACCAATAAAGTGTTGATTATTAGTATGACACAGAAGATGACTTGCACTTGGGATGGGCTTAGTTGCCCACCTGACAGAGACACAATCACTTCCCCCGTCTATATGGAACGTAAACCTAGATGTTCCATGTAAACCTATCACATCCCCCAGTAGGTTTTTGTAGTTTTCCACGTAGTGTGATGTCACTGATGATGAGTTTTGAGTATAAGAGATGTGCTTTTATAATATGCACTGAGAGAAATCGAGCGAACGTCCAATGATGTCCATTGTAACTCCCCGTTTTAGATAATTGCAAATAAAACAGACTAAGTTTTGCCAGATTCCTGAGTCAGTTTGATTATTGATGTTTGATTAACTCTGCATCCCCATCTATCTCTAAGTATTGCTACCTCGTCTTAAAGGGCCCTAGGTCTATGGGTTCACGTGGTAGCAGAGAGATGATGGTTCAAGATCTTTCGACCCAGTAGGCTTTTAAGAATCTCGGAAATATCAGATGTCCTCTGCCATTTAGCCGGAGGACCGCAAGGCTTCCTGTCTGTGAATAGTGGCCAAAATCAAGATCTTGCAAGACAAACGAAGCAGGTGGGACGGTCCCTCCTTCACGGAAGCCCCTCTCGGTTTCTACAGGCAGCTGAGTGGACCGAAGGCTAAGGTGGCCGGTTGAGGAGGAGACGATCCTGAGGGTCAGGAGCTGAAAAATGAATGGTGAGTAGATTGAAAGAGGTGGCAAAAATGATTGTGTATTAAATGGGGAAAGTGATAATGGGGAGAAAGTAGCAGAGGATTGGTGGGTTATTTGAGTTAATGATGAAGAGTGTTGTGTAGAAGTATTTGGTTGTGGACAAGGAGCGATCCATAAGATAAACCCAGAATACTACGTCAAGGACATCTAGAAGGAGTGGTTTTAAAATCTGAACGTATATATAGGCTACAAACAAACAGATAAATCTGTTAAAGAAAACAATTCACACTCTGATCAGAGTCATTATTAGGGGCGAGAATAGCCACAAGGGGCGTTGGCGGAAATATATGATGGGGCCGGCCAGTCTGTCTGTCTGTCAGTATATTGTATGTGTTGTATGTGTTAAGGAAGTGATGAAATGTCAAAGAGCGACCATTAATAGATTATGGTAAAAGGCTGAGAGTAAATTATTTATGTATTTAGTTGTTAAAGGTATTGACTAAACAGGTAGACTGAAGAAAAGTGAGACAGAGGTTTGGAGCTGCAGCGATTGGTGCACACTCATATTGGATTATTTTTCTGAAAAGAATTTTCTTTGTAAAATAACAGTAAGTATTGACAGCCGAGTGTGACTAGTCATGATGGAAGATGTTACCTCGCTCATGCACCTGTGAAAACAGCTTTCAAAACATGCACCCAAGCTTAAGCAATACAATGCAGAATGGGTTAAGGGCACAGCAGATAAAATGTTCATGCCATGGCCACAAGGGGGATCGCTGTCAAAAGCAGTTTTATAACACATGACCACATAACTGCATGCAGCGTACACGGGCAAGAAGTAAGAAAAAAGGTTAGATAGCTTAGAGCTTTGGAAAAAGTACCAGGACGAAAGGGAAGACCCGCCTCCTGAAGACTGGATGCTTAACCACTGTAAAGAGGGGGGTATTGAGCGTTCTGCTCCACCTACCGCGCCTGAAGTAAATGGTGATAGCACAAAAGACGAAGGAGTGTATCCGTTAAGGGAGCTTAAAGCAGCGGCAGGATATAGTAATCCAACACATGAGCCGCCTACGTATAGTACTGAAGAAAGTCCAGAAAACACTGCAGAAAGGGATGTGATCTCTAAAGTCTTACGGGACAAAAAGAGAAGTGAACGACAATTATGACTCTAGATATAGAACGAGAAATAAAGAGATGGAAAGAAGAAAAGGATAAAACTGACAAGATAGCGCTCATACAGAACGAATGGGTGGATGGTCAGATATTGCTCAAACTTGATGGGAAAAGCATTGAGGAAGTACGGCAAGGGGCATATCAAGACGAGCAAGATAAAAAGGCAGGCAGAGCAATCGAAGAACAAGACAGGTTAGAAAAGAGAAGAAAAGAAGACGAAGAACAGAAATGAAGAGATAAAAGAATGCAAAGACGCAGAGATGACGAGGTGCATAGGGCAAATGAAAGAAGGGAAGCGAAAAGACAAGAGGAGGAAAGGGTTAGGGAGGAAGCGAAGAAACAAAGAATTTGATGAGGAAATGGAACAAAAGAGAAGGCAGAGGACACGCGACATTGATCGCATTGAAAGAGAGCTAATGAAACTAAATCCAGTAGTGGCATGGCAGGACAGAGGAGTTCCTCCCGTCACAAGAACCTATGCCAGGACCTTCTAGAGTAAATCTAGAAGAGAATTCTGAGATGAGAAATATTGGAGACAGAATCGAAAAAAACCTTATCAAGAGATGAGAGCAAAAGGAGAACTGAGAAATAAAGGGAAAGACGATCGATCGCAAAGTGTCCAATCGTGAGGCAAAGAGGGGGGCCTGTTCATCCTTGAGCATAGAGCCTTGTCTTTGGACAGGCTAACACTGAACAGAGACAAGAAGGAGGACAGTCATACGAGTTGGGGGCAAGATATGTCAGATGAAGCAAGGGAAACCTTCTCTGGGGAGGAGGTTGGTGTGTGTGTGGTCCTGAGGGGTGTTTTCAGATAGACAAGGAAGTGAGGTGGTCGGATCTGGACCTACCTAAAGAAAGGACGTCAGAGCCTATGGCGCTGGCAGAGCAACCTAAAAGGTGACCTCTTAGTGAGAGGGGAGACTCGCCACCCTATGTGAGCAGACTAAGGACATTACCGGGAAGACTGCGATCAGGAACCATTGTCCCTACTATGGATAGGCAGACAATGTAAGCCGATTGCGATTTTGGGATTTTACAGTTTTGCTTATTAGAAAAAGGAGGGGCCAGACCAAAGTATATCCCGTGGCCCCAGATAGATATGGATACCCTAAGGTGTAAGCTCCTGAGTCTGACTTTGGGCGCTGGAAAATGGATGTATGAATTAGAAAAAAATGATGGGAGGAAACACGTTAGCTATAGGGGACATTAAGGGTCTTCTAGCAGCTATCCTTGGGGAAAGGGCTGACGACATTTGGACGAGAGCAGGCTACGCAAGTGTCATAGCACAGAATACAGCGCATGACCGAGCACCGTTTAATAATTGTAGAGGGGCAGTCTGGAAAGCTCTTAGAGTACAGTATCTTGACACATCAGATATGGGCGCTATGATGGCACGTAAAATGCAGGAAGGGGAGGATCCGCTAGCTTACAGTCAGAATTTTCAAGAGCAGTGGTCTTTGGAAACTCGCGAGCCGTGATGAAAATCTATACCTGTATTCGATCATATACTATGTCAGGGGTTGCCAGACCAAGTGCAGAGACAGCTCAAGAAGCTGGTGGGTATGGAGGCAAAGCCATGGCCAGAAATACAGCTGACTATTGCGCACATTGCCAACTCAAGGAAGCTAAGTTAGTACAAAAAAAGCTTACGAAATATGCTATCGAAGGGGCGATGTTGACTAGTGGAGAAGGGCCAGGATCACAAAAGGCAGCAGGTTTCCCGCAGATGAATAACCAATGGCAGTCGGATAAAGGAGGGAACAGATTTACACCGAGAAAGAGGAGGCTTTCAGAATAATCAGGGAAATTATCAAAGTAACCAAGGTGGTTTTCAGAATATGCAGAATGACAATCAAGGCATGCAGGGAGGGCAGGGAGGACAAATTAGGAGATTTCCTCCTGTGTGTTGGACATGAGGAATGACGGGGCATATTGCGCGAGCATGTGGAAGCCAAGGGTATGTGAAAAATGGCCAATTCTCAAGAGAGGTGCGACAGCTTATCCGCCAGCATATAGCCCAAAAGTAGGGACAGGTTCGCTCCAAGATCAGACAGTGTATCAAACACAGGTACCGCAAACAAAGCAAGCTTTGCAACAACAGCGAGCGCCATTGAGTCCGACGCAAGGGCAGTCACAGCACCATCCATGCAAATACAGCAGAGCGCAAATACAGGACAATTACTGACTCTTAGAGTATGGGGTGTCACTGTCATGGGAGGGAATCCTTTCACAGGTACAGGAATAAGTATGTACCCACAATAGGACAGCTCACAGGGTGACTTGATGTGTTCAGTACTATCGGTGACGCCCAATCCTCAAGAGGAACCGAGGGTTTATGTTACCATAGAAGGCAAATCCTTTTCCTTTTTAGTAGACACAGGGGCAACTTGCTCATGTATACGAGAGGGAACATTTTCGTTATCTGGAAATGCCATGAATGCTCAGGGATTCTCTGGATCGACAAGTAGAGTTCCCTTTACTGAGAAATTGCCCATCTCTATAGGAGAGTGTGATATGTCTGTCCCATTGTTGTATTCAAGACAGACACCAGTTGATATACTGGGCAGAGATCTAATGATGAAGCTAAATATGACGATCTCCTTCACTGATGAATGTATAGTGTGTTCAATGCCAGAAATACATTATTTAAATGTGGGAAAATGTATCATGGCATTTACAGGACAAATAGCATTGCAAGGAGTACCAGTAGAAGCAGAGGTTTTTCACTATGTGGTACTCATTCTGTTAACATGTCTACCCGTATAGTGGGCAAGATTATGAGAATACCTGATGAATTTCTGTTCAGGCCACAGATACTCATGGACGAAGAGGGGGGAACAAGTTTTTCCCTTGGAATTACAGGTAGCCATAGTGCAAGAATTGGCCATACTTGAAGGTTCGGACAGAGGAAGGCCATGGAGAACATGATTGCTATTGGGGAAGGATGTAGATTGACTGACGTCACTGACAAGGATATGTTTAGAGAAGACCGGTCAGATGACGAATTAGTGTTCGAAATGACCATTACATATTGTATAAGGACAGAAAGACGGAGTTCCGCAGAAAATATGGATAGTGCGGCACAGCCCCGCATTTTGTGATGAAGATATGGAGAAAGTGCCAACTTCTTTATGGCCCATGAGGCCATATGACGTAGGCCTGTTAAAAGGGGTGGGGGAAGTTAAGATTAAGCTGAAACCAGGGGCAATATTACCTCGAGCAAGGCAGTATCCTATGTCTCTAAAGGGCAGATGAGGGGATTTTTAAGAGTATATCAGCCATGATGGATCAAGGCATTTTAGTGACATTAAAGTCACCATGCAATACTGCAGTGTACTGTTTCAAACATCAAAATAGGGGTTGTAGCGTTTAATTCAGGACATGAGGCAGATTAACCAGATTGTAGAGGCAGAATTTCCTCCAGTTCCTAATCCGGCGACAATCCTATGTAGTATACCTGTTGAGGCAGATATTTCACAGTGATTGACTTGAAAATGCGTTTTTCTCAATCCCATTGCATAAAGATTCCCAAGACCTTACGTCATTTACGTTCCGTCAGACTAAGCTGAAAAGTACACGGTTGCCCCAGGGGTACTGTGAGTCTCCATCGATTTTCAATAGGGTCCTGCAGATGGACCTAAGCAATATTGAATTGCTAAGTGTCGTGCTGCAATACGTAGATGATATTTTGGTATGTAGCACGTCAGAAGAAAAATGCAGACGTGACTTGATTCATCTAATGATTATTCTAGCAGAGAAAGGATATAAGGTGGACAAAGAGAAATTGCAGTATTGCCAAGAAGAGGTATTATACATAGGTCAGTTAATTTCACATGAAGGAAAGAAGGTTACGCCTGAAAGAGCCGAGTCAATTTTGAAAACATCAAAACCGCACAGGATAAAGCAAATACAACAGTTTTTAGGACTGTGTAATTATGTCAGAGCATGGGTATTTGATTATACTTCGTACACAAGGCCATTGTTGCTGGCCCTGAAAAAGGCACAGGTGAATCAGGAAAAGATTGAATGGACTGAGGAAATGGAGGAACGGTCTGATGAATTAAAAAAGGCAATTTGTACAGCGCCAGTTTTAGGGATTTCCAATTATTCGCGCATACAAATGGAACAGTCATGACAGCAGTGCTTACGCAGAGAACTACATTGGGGTATAAGCCTTTAGCATATTATAGTTGGATTTTGGACCCAGTAGTGAGGGGTCACTTCACCTGCGAACAATCGCTGGCAGCAGCCGTGTTCAATATTGAGAAGTCTGCAACTATAGTAATGGGATGTTCCATGACGTTATTCGTTGAGCATGCGTTTGCTGTTATAGAGAAACCCAAGGGTACACTGACGTCTCAAAGAGCTTCTTCTTATGAGATGGTTATATTGAATCCGGCGATTAAAATAGTTAGGTGTAAAATGGTGAACCCTGCCACGTTTGTAGCTGAACCACTGGCAGAGGATGAACAAGTGTATGATTGCTCAAATTATGAGGAATTCTATGACAAGATCCCGAGAGTGAAAGAAAATGCTCTAGCAACAGGGGAGATTCTCTTTATTGATGGTTCTTCGAAGAGTGATCAAACTGATGTAGAAAGGCATTCAGGTGCTGTAGTAAAGCACAGGGCTAATGGGGAATTTGAAGTAATGTCAAGTGCAAGACTACCATCTCACTTTTCAGCACAGGCTGTAGAATTAGTGTTGCTGGTTGTCACGCTTGAGAAACACGCAGACCAGGAAGTAACAGTGTACAGTGACTCCACCTACGTGATGTCAACTGTGCATGCAGGGTTAGCATGTTGGAAAAGGAGGGGCTACCTCCGAGCGGACGGCACTCCAGTGCACCACGCCGCATTATTGGACAGGCTTATTAAAGCACTACAACTCCCAGTCGCCATCGCAATAGCTAAGTGCACAGCGCACACTAAGAAAACAGACTTTATTTCTTGCGGAAACCAAGCCGCAGATGAAGAGACAAAAAAGGTTGCATATTCACCTGACATAATGAGTTTTTATACGCTTGATGTGAAAGAGAAAATGGTTGTGGTGATTATTGTGAATGAAAGCTTTAATCACTTATCGGAAACACAGCTAATGGAAGTTCAGGGTGAAGCCCCACAGGAAGAGAATAACCTGTTGACATATAGGGTTGCTCTCTATCCCCTTCTGAGGCACTGTGGTGACAGGTCAGCATTGGTAAACCGGTGATGCCTGTAGCCTTAATAAGGGTGGCGTTAGAGCAGCTACACTACCCTGCGCATGTCACTAGGGAAGAGCCTCGCAGCAACAATTGCAGAGGACTGGTTTGTGCCGAACCTGTTAGAACACGTTGCTTTTTATGTAGTAAATTGCATCATGTGTCAAAAGTTTACTGCTGGGCACACGCTGCGAACAGTTAGAGGAGTAATTACTCGACCAAATGGTCCTTTTCAGCATTTACATATTGATTATATTGATATGCTGCAGATCTGTCATGGATACAGATATATGATAGTGGTGGTGTGCCCCTTCTCCAGGTGGATCGAGACTGGCCCATGTACACATCCAGACTCCACTTGCGCTGCTAGGTTTTTAGTCCGAGAAGTATTCCCTAGATGGGGAGTATGTGAGGTGTTGAGATCAGATAATGGCCCCTATTTTGTGAATGAGGCATTTGAGCAAATCAGCTTATTGCTTGGTATAAAACACAAGTTTTCTTCTGCTTATCACTCACAAGCGAACAGGATATGCGAGAGGCTCAATAGTCTGCTCAAGGAGAGAATAGCTAAATTGAAACTGACCCTGAAGAAGGGGTGGCTGCATTGCCTACCCCTTGCATTATATGCATGGAGAAATCAGCCGGGCTCTCACCATCACCTCACACCCCAAGAACTAGTTACAGGGAGGCAAATGAGAATGCCTCTAACTCCTCCATCGTGGACTAGGAGTGATGTCCAGACAACTGCAGAATTGTTAGATGATGAGCTACGTGCATACTTAACATGTTTGACAGCTAGTATCTCTGTCATTTCAGATCAAGTCAAGCGGACAGGGTGTCTGTCTAAGAACCCAGATGAAGACCATACAGCAACCGGATGTAAAAAAAAATGATGTTTACCAAAGATATTTGCTGGAGATCAAGTGTTAATCAGAAACTTTACACAAAAGTGTCACAAGCCCAGATTTAGCAGCCCTTTTCGTGGTGGAGGACATCACTCTGTCAGCAGTCAAAGTCCTAAGAAGGTGAGGTTGGATACACCAAAGTGATGTGAAAGTCTACACTGGAGAGGCCGCAGCACCCCCAACCCATTCGGAAGCAAGCCAAGGAGAAGTTCAGCACATGCACACTCTATCGATGAGGTTGGAGAAGGACGCAGAGACTGTCCAGTAGACAGATACAAGTGTGCTTTTGGACTGTGGCTCCCCTGAGACACTCTTTGTAGCTGCTAAGCAAGGAGTAAAAAAGCTATTTTCCTTGAGCCACAGGAGCTTTGGTGACATTGGACTGTGCAGTGCGGAAGTAAACAAGTTCATCCCTACCTTGTTTGACGAGACACCAACACGGTTTTGTTCATGCGAGATCCTATAAACCGTTCAGCAATCAGCCAGTTACTTGAGGAAATCATAGAACAGATTTGTCAACTATCGGTGCATCTGACGAGTTTGCCTGAATAAAACGAGTGTTTCCTTCCTTAAAAGTAATTACAGGCAAACATGTGGTCCATAGAGCAAATTGCAGGTCCAGAGAGTGAGCACAGTCAACGAGTGGAGAGGCAGAGACGGTGGAGCCTCATGTACTGGCGCATAATATATGTCGGCTCTACATTTATCGTTGTTTTTCTGATTGTGCTAATCCAAACTGTGTATTTTATTGGTCCCAAGAAAGCAGTGGTCCCTTTAATCCTTCCTACTCCAGTTACCTTGGCAGAACTAGACGTTGAGACAGCCAAGGCCTTATGTGATTGTCCCTACTCCAGTAGTTTATGTGCAGGCACCTGATTCTGTGGTAATTATCCCTAGAAATCCTTATGCAGGAAGGACTCATATAGATATCCTTACTGTGCGCCAGATACAGAGTCTGAGAGAAAAACTAAGAAAGAGACCTAAGAGAAGTACAAGGGAGGATGATTATGAATTGAATGATTATTTGGACAGTAAAGCACATTTGGGGAATAACATGTGGTATCAGCACATGAAAGAGGTTGGAAAGAGTGTTTCTGAGGAGGATTGCTGTGTATGTGCACTCCTGCCTTATGCTATGAGAAAGTCTAAGAAATTCATAGCTATTGAAATAGATGTTCAAATGGCTCATTGCCTTACTCATCTTGCACTCTACCTTACAAAAGGTCAAGTCCAGGGCCGAGCAGCATCTTTGATATGGGTAACAGAATGGTCAGCACCAGGTGTAGATGATTGTGTGCAAGATATAAAAACAAGAGCGAGAGCACACACCAGAAATCATGTGATAAGATATGAACAGCCTGGCATGAAGGGAGAAGGAATTAAATGGAAACTAAACAGAAGGCTCAATTGTCAAAGAAAAACTGATGAAGCGGTTTGAAACTGCAAGTAAGGAGGCCAGATGCAGATCTGGGGAACAGTGCTTTCTCTAGATGGATGGGAAGAAGGTGTGGTCATACGCAAGGCACATGCAGTAAAGGCATTGCACAAAGCAGCTGTAGAAAATTTAGAACGATTGTGCAAACCTCTCTGGCCAAGGATTGCAAAACCTTTGACATGGGTCCATGACAAAGGAGGTCCATTGCAGATAGTGCCTTTGGCTAGTGCAGAACTATGCGTCAGAAACAATGGCACGAGAAATGTTGGAGTGAATCAGCAATCTTTGAAGTACCAGGAATGAAGGACGGGACAGCAGTGATAATGGATCACTATTGGGCCTGTGGATCCAGAGCTTACATGAAGCTTCCCAGAGATCGGGGAGGACTATGTTCTGTAGTGATTGTCCATGTTCCAGCATTGGTGATCCCGAAGAGTGAACTGAACATTGGCGAATTTCCAAAAGCAGATGCTCACCTGAGGAAGAAGAGATCTGCTGAGCTCCTGAATCGAATGAAGAGGGAGAACTATTTTTCAGCCAAGTCGATAGAATCTTTTGATGCCATTCCATATGAACACAGATTGTTCAGTCAGACTTCAGCAATATTCACGACAGTCTTCATGCCCAGGATCCAGGTGACGACAAATGCCAAATCGTTACAAATAACCAGAGGGGAGCTTCTGCAGACAATCAACATCACTATAAAGGGTTTCAATGCTATCAAGGAGGAGTTGAGAGCCATAAGACTGATGACTCTTCAGAACAGATATGTCCTGGAAATGATCACAGCTATGGATGGAGGTGTTTGTGCCAAACTCGGAGAATCATGTTGCACGTTCATATCTTCTCATGACGAGAATGGAGAATTGATGAGCATGAGAAATCAGCAGGATGCCTGTAGGGAGTCATAAAGATATGGGTCCCAAAGAAGCACTTCTTAAGATGAGGATGTCTTGATGTGAAGACTGATGAGAGAGTGGTCGATAAATCGCCCAGAGGGGGGAGTGTAGAGGTGGAGTCAAGTACCCCCACCAAAAGCTCTGCCCCCATGTTGCCTATATGTTGGGAGCCAGAAATTGAGACACGTGCAGTACTATTGAGGATGCCTATACCGCAGAAAATCCTGGAGACAAAGTATCCAGTGAGAAAGCCCTATATGCATTCACAAAGTAGTAATGACCTTTTGGACAAAGTCCCGGAAGAAGTGTGAAAATGAGTGAAAAAGAAGACTGGTGACATCATGCGAAGTAGAGCTGATGCATCTAGAAAAGATGCACGAGGTAAAGGAACAAACGTTCTATAAGATCTGAAGAGGAGGTGTTGAAGATGAGCAACGTTTTGGGCTTGAGATGAAGATGCGCATGTTACAGTTATGCTGAAGAAAATGCAAATCAGTTTACACTTGTACAGACACATTAACACAAGTAGACAAAGTGATCTTAAGGCTGGCTACCTAGGGAACAGTTTGCAGCGATGTGCCAATGTACAAACATAGGAATGTACAGAAGCTGAATATTCCACGATGCACTTTAGCAGGGCCTGAAACCCTGTGATTTGAATGAGTTTTCAGTGTGACGCAGTTGGATAATTACTGATGGCTGAGGAGAAATTCAAGAAAGGCTAGGCTGGCTCAGCACCAAGAAGTCGAGGTCACAGCGAGCCTGGTTGTCCATCCAGTATTAACATGAAAATGAGAAAGAAACAAACTTCTGTTTGAAGTGGAATGGAAAAACACTGAAGGCGTCAAAAGTTCATCATTTAATAGAATTAAATGCAGCAAGAAGCTTGAAAACACAGTCTCCAGTCACATGGTCAGATCAAAATAGACATTGGGTCGAGCTACACCGAAACCAAGAAGATACTCCTTTTTATTCTCAGGCACAGAGAGCCACTGCAAGGCCAAGTTTAAAGCCTTAATTGACTGGCAGATTTCAAGAGTGATGATAGATGCTGGCCTTATTGGGAGCAGAGGCATCATCACGCCGACCCTCCCTGAACCTGGAGTGGTAGCCTGCGTGCTGCTAGCTTGTGGAATATTCCAGAAGGGCACAAGGGTGCCAAACCAATGGTAGAGGTCCACGTACCAAAGAGCCCAATAGTTTGTGTAACCAATAAAGTGTCGAGTATTACTATGACACGGAAGATGACTTGCACTTGGGATGGGCTTAGTTGCCCACCTGACAGTAGAAACCCAACCACTTCCCCCATTAGGATGGAACGTATAACTAGATGTTCCCTGTAAACCTATCACATCCCTAAGTAGGTTTTTATAGTTTGCCACGTAGTGTGACGTCACTGATGATGAGTTTTGACTATAAGAGAGCCTTTTTTTTATAATATGCGCTTAGAGAAATTGAGCGAACGTCCGTTGATGTCCGTTGTAACACTCTGTTTTAGATAATTGTAAATAAAACCGACTAAGTTTTGCCAACTTCCTGAGTCAGTTTGATTATTGATGTTTGAGTGACTCTGCATCCCCATCTATCTCCAAGTACTGCTACCTCGTCTTAAAGGGCCCTACGTTTATGGGTTCAATAGCATCACCTGTGTTGCCCGTGAAAAACAGAGTAAGGCTAACGTTTCATCAATCGATTTAGTACTAAACGATATAAATTAATACAATATTGTCTGGCCCTGCAGTTAAAATATCTAGAGAGGAAACGAGAACTTGCACGCAGGCCAAGTCATCTTGAAGGACCTTGATTTTCTTTTAATGAGTAAATGTTGAAGGCCTCACATGGTATCTCCTTAAAACAGGACAGTTACAAAGTCCAGGATGCTTTGGAAAAGGACCTTACTCATGTTGATGACCATGTCAATCTTAGAATGAAAAAAAGGTATTTTTCGGCCTCAAATATTGCATTGAGGAAAGGTAGGTGGGCACGTTTGACAGAGGTTTTCACTATGTCAGCTTTTGATTTACTCCAGTTCCTTTTACAAATACCCACTGTGTTGTTTAAGGTTTAGCAGCCCAGGATTGAACAACAGTAGGGGTATTTCTATGATTTAACTGTTTAATTGAAGCCATCTTTTTTCCCCCCTTCCTCCAAAACCCACTGCAGTTTAACAAAGTACATCAGCACAAGAAGGTTATTATGGAGAATGTCACGATTATGTAATAGACACTTAAAATTAGCCAGTTTTCACAGTGTTATTTACCGGGAAAGTTTAGCTGAACATCATTTGGAATGGATGGAAAGGATGAGTGGATTGGAGTGGACTGAACAGACTAGAGTGGACAGAACGAGTGGAGTGGATGGAACGGGTGGAATGGTGGAACAAGTGGAGTGGTTGGAACGGGTGTAATTGATGAAACAGGGGAATGGATTAAACAAACGGAGTGGATGAATCGGATGGAGCGAATGGAGCGGATGGACCGGATGGAGTGGACGGAGTGGATGGAACGGATTGGAGTGTAAGGAACGGATTGAGTGGAAGGAAAGGGTGGAATGGATGGAACAAGTGGAGTGGTTGGAGTGGATGGAACGGATGGAGTGGACGGACTGGATGGCGTGGATGGAATGGATTAGAGTGGACAGAACGGATTGGAGTGGAGTGGAAAGAATGGATTAGAGTGGAGTAGATGGAACGGATGGAATGGTTAGAACAAGTGGAGTGGTTGGAATGGGTGGAATAGATGAAACAAAGGAATGGATGAAACAGACGGAGCGAAAAACAATTGATGGAGTGGATGAAATGGGCGGAGTGGATGAAACGGACGGAGTGGATGAAACGGACAGAGTGGATGAATCTGGTGGAGTGGATGAATCTGGTGGAGTGGATGAATCGGGTGGAGTGGATGAATCGGGTGGAGTGGATGAATCGGGTGGAGTGGATGAATCGGGTGGAGTGGATGAATCGGGTGGAGTGGATGAATCGGACGGACCGAATGGAACGGATTGGAGTGGATGGAACGGGTGGAATGGATGGAACAGGTGGAGTGGTTGGAACAGGTGGAATTGATGAAACGAACAGAGTGGATAAAACGGACAGTGTGGATAAAACGGACAGAGTGGACAAAACAGACAGAGGATGAATCGGATGGAGCAAATGAATCAGGTGGAGTGGATGGAACGGATGGAGTGGATGGAACGGATGAAGTGGACGGAACAGATTGGAGTGGAAGGAACGGATTGGTGTGGATGGAACGGTTGGAATGGATGGAACAAGTGGAGTGATTGGAACGGATGGAGTGGATGGAACGGATGGAGTGGACGGACCGGATGGAGTGGAGTGGACAGAACGGATTGGGGTGGACAGAACATATTGGAGTAGATGGAACGGATTGGAGTGGATGGAACGGATGGAATGCTTAGAACAAGGGGAGTGGTTGGAACGGGTGGAATAGATGAAACAAAGGAATGGATGAAACAGACGGAGTGGATAAAATGGATGGAGTGGATGATATGGATAGAGTCAATGGAATGGATGGAGTGGATGGACCGGATGGAGTGGAGTGGACAGAACGGATTGGGGAGGACAGAACATATTGGAGTGGATGGAACGGATTGGAGTGGATGGAACGAATGGAATGCTTAGAACAAGGGGAGTGGTTGGAACGGGTGGAATAGATGAAACAAAGGAATGGATGAAACAGACGGAGTGGATAAAATGGATGGAGTGGATGATATGGATAGAGTCAATGGAACGGATGGAGTGGATGGAACCGATGGAGTGGATGGAACGGAGGGAATGGATGAAACGAATGGAGCAGATGAAACAAATGGACTGGACGAAACGGATGGAGTGTGGACGAAACGGATAGAGTGTGGACGAAACGGATAGAGTGTGGACGAAACGGATAGAGTGTGGACGAAACGGATAGAGTGTGGACGAAACGGATAGAGTGTGGACGAAAAGGATGGAGTGTGGTCGGAGGCTGATGACTGGGAGGAGGACTGAAAGAGGCCTTGTACAAAGACTTCTGGTGTTTTCGCCTATGTTGGCTTGGGGACCTGTCCTGTTGCCTGGCCTGGCGGTCTTGGAAACCCCAGAAAGCTCCAAAGGACTGGCCTCTGTCTGAGCAAGAGTGGCCATGTGCAAAGGTTTTGGCTGCTGGTTTTGTGAGAATGGCCAGGGATTTGGCTGTCTGTGAACCGCTCTTCTCCTTATCTAGTTCCTCGTCCGTGGTGGAATGAAACAAGTCGCTGCCCTCGAAAGGCAGGTCTAGGATTCTGTCCTGAACGTCAGGGTTGAACGTGATAACCTTAAGCCAGGCCATCCTTCGCGTGTCTGTCACCACGCAGATTGCCCTGCTAGTGGTATCTAAGTGCACCACAGTGGCTTCCATGATGTCCTGTGCCACTAGCTTTGCTTTGGCAAGTACCGCCTTGAAGGAGGCTTGTTTGTCAGCTGCAATGTCTGGGAGGAAGTCAGCAATTTTCCTCCACAGCTGTTGATTAGCAGCCTCCAGAATGGCATCAGCGTTGGCCTGTCTGAGGTGGAGCCCTGCATTTGAGTACACCTTCTTCCCATAGGCCTTGAGCATCTTTTCTTCCATGCCCAGTAGTGCTGCAGTTGAGGTGCTCATCAAAGACGTCTGAAGCTTGGCACGAGTCACCACAATGACTGACGACAGTGGCTGGGGGTGAACTGACAAGAGCAGAGTGTCACCCTCCACCTGCCTCAATTTTGTATTTAGCTTTTTATTTACTGGCTGAGTGGAGTGGGGCTTGAGCCAACCCTTTTTAGCCAGAGCATCCACGTCCTTCTGCAACGGGATGCCAGATCTGGATTCCACCTTGATGGCGAGTACTTCCGCCAGTACCCCCGACTCCGGCAACACCTTCTGGGGCTGGGGGATCCCCAGTTACTCTGCTAAGTGGGCGACTATCATGAAATGCCCTCGCCAAAGAAGGCATGTCCTGTTCCCCCTCATCCGTGTCTTGCTGGTCACCTGCGCTAGAAGGGGCCACTGGGTCCATAGTCATTAGGTCTGCTGCTGGAGCTGGAACTGGAAGTGTAGGCGCTGTGGCCGTAGCCACAAGAGGCATGGGCGGTGAAGGTGTGGGCTCCCAGGCACCAGCAGAGGCGGCTGTATGGGCGGAAGCATGTCCTGAATTATGCTCTTAAAGGCATGGTCTAGTAAAAATGTTTATTGTCGCTACGAGTCGGCAATGTTTTTTTAAGCCTAAGTGGCTCGATTTTAGAAAACTTTCCTATGGACCTTACCCGAGTTTTCGTCCATTAAACGCATGCGAAAACAGGCACCAGGGAGCTGCCATTTTGTGATAATCCTATCATTTCCCCCATCGCCCTGGCTGACCTGCTTTTGCGGCACTAAATCATATCCCCCGCCCCTGAGCCTGTCATCAGCAGACTCGTACCGCCCATTTCCCAACGCCAAAGCACGTCTTGTGTCAACATTCGCTGCGCTTCAGCTAATGACGTGTCGGCATGGAAATGGCAGGACGCCTCTTTCCTCAATAAGTATAAACAGACCGTTTCACAACACACAGCAGCAGATTTTCAATTCCATTCCTCTCTCTGTGTTACTTAGAGTATTTTGTGACTCGTTTCTGTGCTCTGGTCAGCTACCTTCGCCGCTTGTAGCCCATGTGAACACCTGTACCATCTCGGTAAATTATTTTACTTTGTTTACCACGCAATGGCTACAATAATGCCCTACATGTACGAGCCCGAGTATACCGAGGAGGAACTACTGGAAAGGGAAGCACGCGAAAACGATGGGGATTCGGACGGCAGTTGGCAGGACGAATCAACAGATGAAGAGCCTGGGCCTAGTCGCATGGACGGCGTCTCCACCTGGTGCACATGCAATCAGTGCGAGCTAATGCCAACCGAGGAGGAGAACTGCTGCTGCCGAGAAAACTCGGGATGCCTGGCCTACATTTCGGAAGGCGAGCCACGACCGCAATGCATCACCGAGCTGCCAGACTTCAGGGCAGCCTGCCTCACACGGGCCGTGTTGAGAATAATTATGGTGCTTATGCACGAACTTCGCGGAAATGTTCGTCCTCGTAATCCGAGTAACAAGTAAGTATACTCTGCTTGTCATGCCACTCCTATTTCATGTTCTTCTACTATATCCAAAATTACATCTACATATCATTGTAACGCATGTAAGTCGTTCAATAGTGTGCATTGTCTAGATAGCATTTGTCTGTGCAGAATGCCATTAGTTACAAGAATTGTCATTGACAACAAACGTTTATTAAACTTATCTTGGTCATTTAAAAACAGTTTGTTTCATTCCTTTTCACAGGTGGTACAGGCTGGTGGCCTATCGTTCCTTTACATGGTGGCTCCACGGGAGGCTTGGACACCGCGTTCGAAGAGTGATACCCGCCTGTGCCGTTCGTGCCATTAGAGAAACCTTCCCAAGTGACAGCGGTCAGTACAGGGGATTTTCTCTCGCTGTGCTGCAACCTGCCTATGTAATCTTTAAAGTCTTGTATTTTTGTGTCATGAAAATAAGATACAAAATAAAACACCACATATATTTTAACAACGGTTGTTTCGATTTTTTAAATGAATCAAGTGTGTCTCCATTCAAGGATGGACGTCAGACATCTGTGCTCCGAATGGGTGAAGGTCTGGTCGCTGTGAAGCAGGGTGGTCACTATCTATCTAAGCTAACATAACATATTCTCGATAATGCATGCACTAAATAACACTTGTTCAAAGTCTTTCAGTAGGTTATGTCTCTATATAAGTCACACATATATCTATACTAACAATTACCATTGGATTATACAGGCCTTAGGGTCTTGACCACTATAATAGACCGGTTGAAGTGTGGGTCTGTGCTCACAAGAATCTCCGGTATGTGGCATTTGTTATTGATAAGCAACGATATACTATCAAAGGCGGTTCGCGCCAGTGGATGAGCGCTGGCATGGGGGGCTGTCAGGGGCGCGAAAGGCCAAGGTGCCAAACTGCATGTACACTTCAAAAGGTATCCCACGCCAAGGGGCCATCGGTCACATGGCCTCCTCAGACCCCGTGTCTCCAGCCAGGCCTCCCCTTGAAGCAGGCCGCCCCCCTGCAATCCACATAAGTGTGTCTCCATTTAGCAGTCTTCCTGTGCCTTATCTGCACGCCCCAGGCCCATCCATCCCACCCCCTCTATCAAAGGCAGTTCGCACCCGGGTATGCGTGATGTCCGGGGCGCGAAAGGCCAAGGTGCCAAACTGCATGTACACTTCAAAAGGTATCCCATGCCAAGGGGCCATTGCTCACATGGCCTCCTCAGACCCCGTGTCTCCAGCCAGGCCTCCCCTTGAAGCAGGCCGCCCCCCTGCAATCCACATAAGTGTGTCTCCATTCAGCAGTCTTCCTGTGCCTTATCTGCACGCCCCAGGCCCATCCATCCCACCCCCTCTATCAAAGGCGGTTCACACCCGGGGATGAGCGCTGGCATGGGGGGCTGTCACGGGCGCGAAAGGCCAAGGTGCCAAACTGCATGTACACTTCAAAAGGTATCCCATGCCAAGGGGCCATTGCTCACATGGCCTCCTCAGACCCCGTGTCTCCAGCCAGGCCTCCCCTTCAAGCAGGCCGCCCCCCTAAGACCACGACATACATACGTCATTCATTCACAAACACACCCCTGTTTCTAATACTTTATAAACAACTTGATATCTCATGAGAACATCTTTGTGCTTTGCAAGTCAACTCCTGAACGTGTTACCTGGCAACCACTGAGATCTACGCTAATCTGCTCGTCGTCGTGCTATCCGTGAACTTCTGTGACCGCTTAGAGCAAACCCATCAGTGTGCTACCTGTGGCCACCCACTTATTCTCCTGCAACATACTGCTCTGCTTGCTGAATCCAACTGTTTGTTGGTCAAGGTAAGGCCATGTATCCTAGTCATATTTCGCAGATTTTTAAATTTCTATCTATTTGCGAGTAGAGTACACAATAGTGCTATGTTCATTGGTCTCATTGCTATTGACTTGAGTTTCCATTGCTATGCTATCAATAGATCTATTTATTTTCATCTGTGTCTATTGTCATCGAATTGCATCCTTCGGGGGTCCAGTCTATAATGTAAGCATGTTTCCTGCTCGTGCAAGACATGACATCCAAGGGACGAGTCACATGTTCAGATTTTAGTCACATCATTTATACATTTCTGCAACTTATGCAAATACTAAGCCGCACATAATGAACTGGTATAGTTCCTGCGACCAAAACAAACCTTGCATTGATTATTGTATGATTCATTTACTTTTGTATCAAATCCTTATTCTTGAAGATTGTATAATAATGTCGATATTTACTTTTCAGATTTATCAACAATGCCTGCCTGTTCGATTAGCGGTTGCCCTTCGAAGACCCATGCGAAATCTGAAGGCACTACAATGCATGTATTCCCGAAAACTGTTGATCGAATAAGAGAATGGGTCAGACATTGCGGATATCCACTGGATGAGCTGGAAAGTAGAGCCCAACAAGTCTTACAGGACAAGAGGGGTGATCGATACCGCATCTGCAGCCGGCACTTTTCCTTGGACATGTACACAACATCTTGGGTAACAAAGAAGAATAAACGGCGAACGACACGGAAATTGCTCGAAAACGCTATTCCCACTCTATTCGTCCACATTCCGCCACCGGTGAGTCAAGTGTCCGGATTTAGCTTTAGGCCTTGTGGTAGTGTGTAGGTAGCCGAATGGATTAATTGATATTGTAGGTGTTCTATCCCTTATAATAATTACGATATTGATATGAGTGTATAGTTTTTTGAATAATGACATTTATCAATATATTCTTTTTCGATTTCATAACCCACAAACGCAATGTATATATATGGGAACAGGGAACTGTGCTGTATTGAGCATTTTTCAAGTATTCTGTCGCCTTACATGGATATTTTTAATATTGGCATTTCATTATCAATCATTAATTTACCTTTACAACTTCTTGACTATCCCTTGAATCTGAAGCAAGAACATTCTACATCCTTGACGTGGTCGCAGTTATCAACCACTTCTAGCGCGTATCAGGTCATCTTACTAGGCTAATCCGCTACAGACTTGTTTTATGCATGTCAAGTAATAGTTTTATTCTATTGTGTAATTATTTTACCGAATGTTTGGTTAGTGCTTTCCAATTGATATACACCTTAGTTATCGTCCACTGGTGTTTGTTTTCAGTTATAATTAGTGTTATCCATACTAATGCAAGTACTGTCTTTCAGGGAGATGCTTAAGCGTCCGCCACATCTACAACATTTCTAGATGTTCTTCACCAGCAGGAGGTATGGATACTGACAGCTCCATCGAGCGTCATCATCAGAGCTGGAATTCTTATTGTTTGATTGTTCTACACAATGTTTCATTCGTGGTTAGCCGTTGATATGTACCTGTGCTGTCGACCCCAGGTGTGTGTTATGTTTTCACTATTGTAATCCTCACTAATGCAAGTACTATATTTCAGGCAGTTGATGGAGCGTCAACCCCTGCACTTGATGCAGAGCCTGACATTCAAGTAATTCCAGGGGAAGTGGAAGCGGGACCATGCGTATACGAATCGGCGCAACAGCTTTCGGAAGTGCGCACTACATTTGCAACATCCATAGATATTCTTCAGCAGTACGAGGTATGGATACTGACAGCTCCATCATGCATGATCATATAACGTGATTCCATTTGCTATACTTTCTTCCCTATTAACGCAGGTGCTGTGTTTCAGGGAGACGACGAAGCTTCCACTACAATCACAACATCCAATTTAGATGATGCAGATGTAAATAAATCGGAGAAATAAGTCGATGAAATGTGATCATATTTAGATATTCCTTGATTCTTTTAGACAATGCATCATTTGTGGTTATCTCTTTATATGTACCTGTACGTTCGACCCCAAGTATGTGTTATGTTTCCAATATTGAAAACCATACTAATGCAAGTACTGTGTTTCAGGGAGACGACGGAGCTTCCATTACAATCACAACATCCCATTTAGATGATGCAGATGTAAAGGAATCAGAGAAATAAGTCGATGAAATCTGCATACTTAAATTTTCCTTGATTGTTTTAGA
The DNA here is from genome assembly GCF_040938575.1 of Ambystoma mexicanum. Lineage (NCBI taxonomy): Eukaryota > Metazoa > Chordata > Amphibia > Caudata > Ambystomatidae > Ambystoma > Ambystoma mexicanum. Next base: position 153,779,997 of record NC_090941.1, on the reverse strand, counting down.
CAATGCATCATTTGTGGTTATCTCTTTATATGTACCTGTGCCGTCGACCCCAAGTGTGTGTTATGTTTCCAATATTGAAAAGCATACTAATGCAAGTACTGTGTTTCAGGGAGATGCAGATGCCTCCTCTCCAATACAACCATTCATGGCAGTCCATGCAGAGCCAGAGGTATGGATACTGACAGCTCCATCGAAATAGATCATCACTGGTCGAATACTTGTCGTTTGATTGTTGCACACAATGTTTAAATCGTGTTTGGCTATTGAGATGTACCCGTGTGTTCGTCCTCACGTGTGTTTTATGCTAACAATATTTTGATACATAGTAATGAAAGTACTATGTTTCAGGGAGACGATGGAGCCTCATTCCGTGCTGTCTATGTGGATACAGAAAATATAGTCGTTGCAGCGCAAGAGGAAGGGAGGACATGCGGAAACGAATCGGAGCTACAGCGTGCAGATGTTGAAGGTCGAGTCAAAAAAGTTGCAAAGAAAAAAAAACAAAAAAAGGTTAGTTACAAACAGTTCATAACTTTAAAAAAATGTTTGTGCTGGGGACTATTTTATGTTTTTTTCCAGTCAATTGGACTACACTTTATCTTGTGTTTAAACTGAACATCCCTTTTCCAATCTCTCCTCCAGTTACCCGTGGGTGTCAGAACTATACATATACAGACAGTGAAGCGAATGAGAGATGTTGCTTGCCAGACCATGTACACTATGGAGGAACTATTAATTGAGGCGAGGCGTGTTCAGGCTCGAGATGCTCATGTCCAATGGCCAGAACATGAATTATCTGTGTTTGGAGACTACAGCAAAGTTGCATTGGACCATAGCTACAGTGCGACCGCACCACCACAAGAAGATGTTATTGAATGTATTGAAGATATGTCTGAAGTAGTCGCAGATCAATTCACACAATCTACACCCGACAAAAATTTGCCACCCAAAAACCTGTCGACATTGTTGTGTTCTCCCATCAATGTTGAAGTAATAGATGTCGAAATGACAGAGAATGAACCAGCCACAGCATCCATAGACGCATCAGAACTTGATATCAGCAATATTACTTTCCAATGTGTTGAAATCTCCACAAAGTCACAGGCCGAAACAACGTTGACGCAGGAAGACAGTCTAATGAAAGAGAGCAAATACATTGTATTCGACAGTTGTTTGATGGAAATTATAAGTATGCTGAAATGTGTGCATTCCATTAGAGGGAAAGTATGTGGGAAGCCATTGATTAATGTGACTCGTCAAATAAAAGGCAGTAACGTCAAAATAAATGCCGCCTGTAGGTTAAATCATAGGTTCTCATGGTCTGCACAACCGATGCTGGGGAAACGTCCAGCAGGCAATCTACTGTGTGCAGCTGCATCACTTTTTAGTGGCTCCAGTTTTAGAAAGTTAGAGGCTTTCTTTCAGTTTGTGAGACTCCATTTCATTTCTAAAGCGCTGTACTACATATACCAACGTGATTATCTGTTTCTGGCCATTAGTGATGCTTGGAAAATTGAACAATTGTCTCTAGCAAGTACATTCGAAGGCAAACGATTCAGGCTAGCCGGCTATGGAGAGTGCGACAGCCCTGGATTTTCTGCCAAGTACTGCACCTACCAGTTTCAGGACATGGATAGTAAGAAAATTGTGAGTTCGGTGGTCGTGCAGGTAACACAATGTACATCGTCAGTGGCCATGGGGGGATTTATAAAATCAGTGGAATATCTACAATCAAGGGGAATGCACATCGACCTCATAGCCACGGACAGACACGTTTCAATTGCCAAGACAATGAGAGAGCAGTTCCCACATATTAATCATCAATTTGACGTATGGCATCTTGCTAAATCAATCAGTAAGAAAATCTCGGCTGCAGGAAAAAAAAAGGTTTTGAAAGTATTTTGCAGTGGTCCCATTCGATCACCAACCATCTTTGGTGGAGCTCAAAAACCTGTGAAGGGTCAGTGGAAATACTACTTGAAAAATGGCGGTCACTGATGCACCACTGTACCAACGTTCACCGCTGGACAGCAAATCAACATTTCCACCAATGTGAACATGGCCCTTTGTCCCCAGAGGAGGCACGGAAGAAGAAGTGGTTGATTCCATCTTCACCGACACACAAAGCCATTGAGAAGATTGTTTTCGACAAAACTCTATCAAGAGATTTGAGAGGACTGACAGAATTCTGTCACACAGGAGATTTGGAGGTGTTCCACAATATGTGCCTAAAGTACAGGCCAAAGCGCTTGCATTTTAGCTTTCGGGGCATGAAACATCGCTCTCTACTAGCGGTCTTGGCCCATAACAGCAATGTCGGACGTGAACAATCTAGGACTAGGGGTAAAGTAAGGATGCCTCGCTACACTAAGGTGTTTTCAAAACGAAGTAAGCAATGGGTGATCAAACCAGTCTATGATGAAATGCAGTTCGACTTTGTGAAAGGCCTTATTGTTGCTGTGTTAGAGAAGCACAGATATGGAATTTTGGACGTTTCTGTGCAGAGCAGTGATCCATTGCCACCGAACATTGCGACTGTGCCATGCCCACCCGAAGCACAGCTGGTTGTGAAGTACAAATCCCGGTTTAAATCATTGCTATACGATTGTCTTTTTGTAAATAAATGTTATTGTACACTGAACCTGTAACCCTAACCCCTACCTTCACCATCATGGGTGGCGAATAAGCTGGGTGTCATCTTTGAATTCTCTATATTCACCTCATATATGTGTATGTATATATTTTTCTCATGTCTCGTCTCATGTAAATGCTGCGCACTGTTGCGCACTGTTAATGGAGGGGAGGCTTGCGTATTGCAAATAATAAAACAAACAAACAATAAATCTCACTTTTAACTCAACTCCTGTGGTACTTTATACTTTCCCTGACCTTCCGCCAAAAATTAAATGTCTCAATTTGGGCTGCAAAGCTCGCAGACAACGGGGACAAAATTGGGGCACTTAGAACGCGCCAAGCGGGCCGTGGCATTTGGGAGAGAAGCCAGTTCGCATTTGCACATTGAGGAGCACTACATAGAGGGATTCTAAACTTCAAGTTCTCACAGATGCCTATACTACGTGATGTTGCAAATAAAGAATGCGAAGGACAGCGGCTTTGATTTTCAGCTCGCGCCCAGATGAGGCCCACAAGTCGCACTGGAAGTATAAGGGTCTATTGTTTTTTGACCTTGAGACAGGGACCATGCCGAAAGGACTACATTTGAAGGGGGTGCGCAATAACGTAAGAGACGATAAGGCAGAAAATTCAGAAACTAGACAGAGTTTCATTTTAGTTCAGCATACGAAAAATCGTTGTCAAGAGCACGGTCCGTTTTACAGACTGCATTACGAAGAGACACAATGGAAATTTCAAATATAATGTAAGTAAATCTTTACACGCTTTTATACCGGAATGAAGATTTAATGAATGGATGCATGAATAAATGAATGAATGAAGAGCTAGGAAAAGTAAGGAAAACGTGTTCGTAGTGGGCACATAGGCATGCAGGTCCACTGGTCTCACCGATCTCGGTCCTTGGCCCAGCCACTTTTCCCTGCACTGCCTACCTGCACTACGGGACTGTCTCTGTATCCTTCAGCCCCTTCTCCCGGCATTTACCTTTAACTTGCCACCAGCTGGCCCTATTATTTAATTTGTATTCAACTAACCATGTACAGCACTTTTACCCCCTAATCCCCCCTTCCCCATGCGTGATCAGAAAGACACCTAGCCTAGAAGGATCGTTGTCTGTCTGCCCTTGTTCCCCACCTGCCTCGTCGCGCCTTGAAACACTTGAGTATAGGCGCGTTACAAATGCCATATCATATATCATATCATTCCTCACTTTTGTAGACTAACTGTCGTTTATCATTGTGTGTTGGCCTCGATTTATTTCGTTACTTTTCGCATTGATTTTAGAGCCGTACATACTCCATTGAACTATCCGTGCAAGCAAATAGTTTCTGATCGGCTGTAATAAATAAAATGAGTAATATTAATGAAGATCGGCTGGCGAGACTAATTATAATTTTTTTGTTTTCATAACAGGTATTTGCTCCCCTTCTGCTACTGCCATCGGTTTGAGACACCAGCAGATGGCTTTTACAGTAGACACCTGCAGCTTTGTGTGAACAACTGGAGCACACTGAATTTTATGGGACGATCGCCAATGGCCCACATGCCCTTACGCTGTACTAGTGGTTAGAAGCAACATATCAACCTTTACGATGGACTAGTTCCTAGTTGATGGAACAGCCTTGCGGTTCACCGTGCTTCCAAAGTGCTTCTTTTAACGAAAAGCAACACCCTGTGTACCATGGCGGATACAGATAAAAGAAAATAAATGGCTTTCGGAGTTCATATGGCAATTGCTGAATATTCTCTAAACATTTAATGTCAAATAAATGTACTTTACCAAATGTACCGTGTTGCTGTTTGATTTTAAAGTACAGTTTCATATTCCAAATTTTGGCGCGCTGTGTTGTGAGATGGTCTGTGTTGGATTCCGGTTTCTGTGTGGAGTCGCGTAGAAGACAACTGGGCGTGTTTGCCTACGCAGCACAGTAACGTCACGGAGAGAGGCGGGGAATATGAATGTTTGGATAATGTCAGGCTCAGGGGCGGGGGAATTGATTTAGTGCCGCAGAAGCAGGTCAGCCAGGGCGATGCAGCAAGTGATAGGATTATCACAAAATGGCGGCTCCCGGGTGCCTGTTTTTGCGTGCGTTTAATGGACGAAAACTCGGGTAAGGTCCATAGGAAAGTTTTCTAAAATCGAGCCACTTAGGCTTAAAAAAACATGGCCGACCCGTAGGGACAAACATTTGTACTAGACCATGCCTTTAAGAATGTTCCACATCTGCAGAGACCTCATGAGAGACAAACACCTGTCGGAGAAACGATTGTTGCAGGCAGGCTGGGAGCGGTCCTGCACCGTAGCTGGCTGGGGTGGCGTAAAGGCCTGTTTTCTGCGCCCACCTTGTGAGTACCTCCCCTCATTGTACCATGCTTGCCCTGTGAAGGTCGGGTATGAAGTGGTCCAAGTGAGCAATTGCAGGAACCCCAATCCACCATGTTTGCACCTATCGAGTTCACCCTGTTGGTGGGCTTTTGTCCTGGTCGAGATTGTTTCCTGCCTTTGGGGGTCTGGCTTGGCCGTCATCTTGTCCGTGCCCTTCGCACGTGGGTACCAATGGCTGACGCAGGCCTGGGCTTGGTCTGCATGCCTGAACGCATTGGCTCTGTCCCACCCTGCCCCAAGTGCTGTCTGCGCTGCATGTAGGCGTCCCCTCAGGCGTGTGCCCGGTGATGGAGCTGAGCCCCTCGGGATGTGTCCTGATACCTGAGCCAATAGGCTCCTTGGCAGCGGAACTGGTAGAGCCTTTAGACCCCTCGGCCATTAAGCCGGTAGCTCCAAGAGCATCAGTGTCCTTCCTGCCAGTGCAAGAGTCCGACTGACCCCTCCAGTCAATGGGCTTCCCTCAGAAAGTAGTCGCCCTTGCAGGGTGCTTTAGAGAAGCGTGCGCCTATCTTCTTGGTCTTCCTGTGTACATATTCCGTAATACTCTCAGGAAGAGTCCTGGAGAATAACTCTCTCCACCACACAAGCCGGTTTTTGAGGGACTGGGGCGGGAGAGCGCTGCTCCCATCCGTGGTCTTCCCCAAGGCACTGGCGGCAGAGCACATGCGGATCCGAGGTGGGAAAGGAACCGGTGCATGACGGGCACCTGCTGAAGCCACCCGCGGCCGCCATGCTAGGGCACCTCTGGATGGTGTGCCCAAAACCTGAATATAGAAAAAGAAATACATTGGGGAAAGCGCATGGAATTACGAGGCTTGAGTCCTCACCCAGGAGCGCTGGTGAAAGCGGTCTGCTCCCTTTGACGCGAAAAGAGGACTGGGGTGTGGCACCGGTGGGTGGGGTTAACGGAGCGCATGCTCCCAGGGCAGAGTCTCGCACGTATATACATTTAAAGGGAAAGTTGTTTTTCTAGTGAAAAACGTTCCATTCCCGTCCCTAGTGAGGGACGCCCATACAGGATGGGGCAAAGGGGACGGAACGTAGGAGTAAGGGAATAGTGTAGGTGCACCAGGAAACCTAGCATTGATCAATAAGGGGAAGATTCACATTCCTGGACATAATGGCCAGGCAATGGCCTTTGGTGTGCAAGGAAGAGGAGGTTTTAAGTGCTATGTAATGTGCAGTGATTAGGTCTAGGAAGTTGGAATATTTACTGTAGCCCTCGGGTTGCGGACAGGCTTACTTGGGGATTTCTATATCACCCCTTATGCTTCGAAATTGGGGCAATCTGGTTTTTAAAGAAGCCAACCAGAGATTTAAATTGCCACATATCATGGGTACGGGGTGAGCAAAAGAGACCCAACATAGGGAAATAGATTATTTGAGATCCGGGGGGTGTTGGAGTAGAATCGTAATAGATACTGTTGGTAACAGAGGTTACATAATATTTTATAGCACGCTTAATAGCAGAGACCAGTCTCAAAGCACAGGACTGGGATTTGAACCTGTGTTGCTCTGTGTTGTCATGCTTCCAGGACAAACCCATTGCCCCTGAACTATCCTCCTGGCCCACAACCAGGACATTGCGTTAGCCAAGAAGATTTGAGGAAAACAGATGGCAATTTTGGGATTTTTTAAAAGATTAACACCAGGACCCCTCTGTCCTTGTGCTCTCTTAGCCAGAGGAAACCCCATCTATTTGGCATGCAAGCTTACGGCAGATCTTCCATTACTAGTATCCATTTTAGCATCACATGATATGCATAATCTGCAATACAGTGGTTGGTTTGGCGTATCAGGACTTTTTTTCCAAACTTTGGCATACACAGGGGCGTTCCCGAAAAAAGTTTCCTTTTGCTATATGTGCATACGGCCTGCAATGCCCAATCTATTTAATGACATCCACAGATCATTTTTTGCCTCCTCCTACTAATATGAAATCTTGGAATATGAAGTATTGCTGCCTCTAACTAGGATAATAAATATTCTGTATTTTTATACTCTAATCTTGACTTCAACAGTATACTTTATATCATTAACTCTTCAGAGAAATGTAATCACTGTAAATCTCAAATACAATATATGATAATGTTCAAAAGGCAATTACATCTCTTTCCTGTACCCACCTCACCAGAAAGGTTTATTGCACACCGATAAAAATCTTATTATTGGGGAGTAACGTTCATCTTTTTTTAGCTTGTAAATCTGTTTTTGATTTACATTCTATGCAGATATTAGAAAGCAGTATTCCCTCTTGGTGGGGTGTATGGTAATTACATTAAATCATTTTCTCTGTGCTGCTTGTCCCATTTGCAAGACTGGATCTCGTCTTATCTATTAAGTAGAGGTTGGTGAAAGTGTACTGAAATCCATGTTGCACCACTGCATATGGAAAAGACAGGTGTATATTATCCAGAAAATAGTGTGTCGCTCCACTTTCCCCCATTGAATGGGTCTTTGACTTTAAGAATGGCTGTTTGTGGATTAGTGCACCACACTCTTGGGTATGCTGCCTCACCCATGTTGCAATCACAGCCTTGCTGATAGTCTATGCTCTGTGCACCATTTAAAACTTGCAAAGCAATGGTTTGTTTTTCTTAATAGGTTATGTTCTATCCATGTAGAACAGGGCTGTCCAGCATACACTTGACTGCTAAGCATACAGCATGTGGTGGCTCCTTTCTGCATTAGATTGGTATTCTCTGAAGAACACTGGCAGATCAATTGTCTGGTTGACATAAAATGTATACATTAATATAAATGAACCTAGGATGCGTTCTAAACACCACCTTGTTTTTGTGTATTGCAACAAAAGGTTCTTCCGTGATAGAGCGTGCATCTCACAGACTCCCTTTACTGGAAGTAACTAATCAAGAAAGCCACTTAAAGTGTTTTAGTGAACACTTGTGCATGGGTTGAAAAGGTGGCAACTGTAGCCTTTGTTGAACGATGTTAAAGGAATGGTTCGGTCAAAAAATGTTATTGTCCCGACGGGTCGGCCATGTGTTTTTAAGCCTAAGTCGCTCGATTTTAGAAAAATTTCCTATAGACCTTACCAGAGTTTTCGTCCATTAAACGCACACGAAAACAGGCATCAGGCAGCTGCCATTTTGTGATAATCCAATCACTTGCCCCATCGCCCTGGCTGACCTGCTTTTGCGGCACTAAATCATATCCCCCGCCCTGAGCCTGACATTATCAAAACATTCATATTCCCCGCCTCTCTCCGTGACGTTACTGTGCTGCGTAGGCAAACGCGCCAAGTCCTCTTCTACGCAACTTCACACAGAACCCGGAAACCAACACAGATCAACTCCCAACACAGTGCGCCACAATTCGGAATATGAAACTGTACTTTAAAATCAAACAGCAATACGGTACATTTGGTAAAGTACATTTATTTGACATTAAATGTTTAGAGAATATTCAGCAATTGGCATATTAAATCAGAATGGATTTTTTTTTCTTTTCTCTCGATCCGCACATCCGCTAAAGTTTATTGTGAGTCACGCGCTGTTCCGTTATGGTACACAGGGTGTTGGTTTTCGTTAAAAGAAGCACTTAGGACGCACGGTGAACCGCAAGGCTGTTCCATCAACTAGGCACTAGGCCACCGTAAAGGTTGATATGTTGCTTCTAGCCGCTAGTACTGCGTAAGGGCATATGGGCCCTTGGCGATCGTCCGATAAAATGGTCACTGTTGTGCAGTTGTTTACAAGAAGCTGCAGCTGGCGATTAAAATATCCATCGGCCGGGGTCTGGAATAGGTGGCCCTAGCAGTACGGTAGGATGTACCCGTTTAGGAAACATAAAAATTGAAATTAGTCTCACCAGCCGATCTTTATTACTATTATTCATTTTATTTATTACGGCCGAGCTGAAACTATTTGCTTGCAAGGATAGTGCAATGGAGTATGTTCGGCTCTAAAAGCAATGCGAATACTAACGAAATAAATCGAGGTAAACACATAATGTAATGATTTTTTAGCGTTGAACCACTGAGAAACGACTGTTTGTCTACATTCGTGTGGAATGGAGACATGCATGCCCATGTGCCAGTAGAAAGACGATCCCACAAACGTTTTACTTGCTATTCATTCATTCATTCATTCAGGTATAAAAGCGTCTAAAGAGTTACTTGCATTGTATTTGCCACTTCCATTGTGTCTCTGTGAAATGCAGTCCGTAAATCCCCCTGTGTTCGTGCCAACGATTGTTCATATACTGAACTAACATGAAACTCGGGTCTAGTTTCAGAATTTTCAGCCTTATCGTCTCTTAAGTTATTGCACCCCTCCTTCAAATGAAGTCCTTTCGGCATGGTCCCTGTCTCTCAAGGTCAAAAAACAATAGAACCTTATACTGCTAGTCCGAGTCGCGGGCCTCTTCAGCCCGCGACCAAAAAATCAAAGCCGCTGACCTTCACTCTGCATGAGCATACATTCTTACTTTGCAACATCCAGTGTAAAGCCATCTGTGAGAACTTGAATTTTCGACTCCATCTATGTACTAGGCCTCAATGTGCAAATGCGAACTGGCTTCTCACCCATCTGCAACGCCTTGTTTGGCACGTTCTAAGGCCCCCAATTTTGTCCTCGTTGTCCGCGAACTTTGCAGCCCTAGAGAACCATAACTATGGAGACTTTGGGCCTCTTTACGAGTCCGGCGGTAACCACGGAGGTAAAACCGCCTGGTTACCGCGGACTCGTATTACCATTCCGCCTCCGTGACTCCCGGAATTACCAGGGCATTACAGCCCCGGTGTCCCGGGAGTCACGGAGGCGGAATGGTGTAAATCCCCATTCCCATTGAGTCCCATAGGACCCAATGGGAATGGGGAAGTGGAAACACCGGCACCATCTCATGATGGTGCCGGTGTTTCCACGTCCGCCTGCAGGTGGGAGGTGTTTAACCCGCCAGGTCAGACCTGGCGGGAAGATCACCTCCCGCCTGCAGGACTCGGGATCGGGCGGTCCGGAATTAACAGTGCCTGCGGGTTTACCGCCACTGTTAATTCCGAACCGCCCGACCCATAATGAGGCCCATTGACTTTTTGGGGGAAGGTCAGGGAAAGTATAAAGTACCCGAGGAGTTGAGTTGAAAGTGGGATTTATTGTCTGTTTTATTATTTCCAATACGCAAGCCTCCCCTCGGTTAACAGTGCGCAGTATTTACATGAGATTGCGAAACTTAGTTACAGCAACAAAAATATATACATACACATATTCACAAGGTCAGCGATATGAGGTGAATAGAGAGAGAAGTCAAAGATGACACTCATGATGTTCGCCACGCAGGATGGTGAAGGGAGGGGTTAGGGTTCGCATACTTTGTATGCAAACTGTACACTAACATTATTTTCAAAAAGACAATCAGATTACAATCATTTAAACCAGGATTTGCTCTTCTCAACAAGCTCTGCTTTGGGCAGACATGGCACAGTGACAATGTTCGGTGGCAATGCATCAGTGCTGTGCACAGAAACGCTCAAAATTCCATATCAGTGCTTCTCTAGTACAGTAACAATAAGGCCTTTAACAAAGTCGAACTCCATTTCCTCATATACTGGTTTCACCACCCATTTCTTACTTATTTTTGCAAAGGCCGTAGTGTAGCGAGGCATCCCTACATTTCCTGTAGTCCTAGATTGTTCACGGCACACATTCTCGTTATGGGCCAAGACCGCTAGTAGAGTCCTATGTTTCATGCCCTGTATGGCGAAATGCAATCGCTTTGGCCTGTACTTTAGGCATATATTGTGGAACACCTGCAAACCTCCTGTGTGACAGAATTCTGTCAGTCCCCTCAAATCTCTTGATAGAGTTTTATCAACAACAATCTTCTCAATGGCTTTGTGTGTAGGTGAATATGGAATCAACCACTTCTTCCGTGCCTCCTCTGTGGACAAAGGGCTATGTTCACATTGGTGGAAATGTTGGTTTTCTGTCCAGCGGTAAACGTTGGTACAGTGGTGCATCAGTGACAGCCATTTTTCAAGTAGGATTTCCACTGACCCTTCACAAGTTTTGGAGCTCCACCAAAGATGGTTGCTGATAGACTGGGACCACTGTGAAATACTTTCCAAACCTTTTTTTTCCCCTGCAGCCGAGATTTTCTTATTGATTGATTTAGCAAGATGCCATACGTCAAATTGATGTTTAATATGTGGGAACTGCTCTCTCATTGTCTTGGCAATTGAAACGTGTCTGTCCGTGGCTATGAGGTCGATGTCCATTCCCCTCGATTGTAGATATTCCAATGATTTTATAAATCCTAGTTTCTCCATGGCCACTGAGGATGTACATTGGGACACCTGCACGACCACCGAACTCACAATTTTTTTGTTTGCTATCCATGTCCTGAAAGTGGTAGGTGCAGTGCTTGGCAGAAAATCCAGGGCTGTCGCACTGTCCATCGCCGGCTAGCCTGAATCGTTTGCCTTCCAATGTACTTGCTAGAGACAATTGTTCAATTTTCCAAGCATCACTAATGGCCGGAAATAGATAATCATGTTGGAATTTGTAGTACTGCGTTTTAGAAATGAAATGGAGTCCCACAAACTGAAAGAAAGACTCTAACTTTCTAAAACTGGACCCACTAAAAAGTGAGGCAGCTGCACACAGTAGATTGCCTGCTGGCAGTTTCCCCAGCATCGGTTGTGCAGACCATGAGAAGGTATGATTTAATCTAAAGGCGGCATGTATTTTGACATTACTGCCTTGTTTTTGACGAGTCACATGAACCAATGGCTTCCCACATACTTTCTCTCCAACTGAATGCCCACATTTCAGCATACTTATAATATCCATCAAACAACTGTTGAATACTATGCATTTGCCCTCTTTCATTAGACTGTCATCCGGCGTCAAAGTTGTTTCGGACTGTATCGTTGAGGACATATCACCACAATTGAAAGAAATATCGCTGATATCAAGTTCTGATGCGTCGGTGAATGCTGCTGCTGGTTCATTTTCTGTCATTTCAACATCTGTTACTTCAACATTGATGGGAGAACACAACAATGTCGACAGCTTTTTGGGTGGCAATTTTTTGGCGGGTGTAGATTGTGTGAATTGATCTGCGACTACTTCAGAGCTATCTTCAATACATTCAGTATCATCTTCTTGTGGTGGTGCGGTCGTACTGTAGCAATGGTGCAATAAAACTTTACTGGATTCTCCGGACACATTCATTTCATGTTCTGGCCATTGGACATAAGCATCTCAAGTCTCAACACGCTGCATCTGAATTAATAGTTCCTCCATAGTGTAAATGGTCTGGCAAGCAACATCTATCATTCGCTTCACTGTCTGTGTATGTATAGTTCGTACACCCACGGGTAACTAGAGGACAGATTGGGAAAGGGATGTTCAGTTTAAACACAAGATAAAGTATAGTACAATTGACAGGAAAAAAACATAATATAGCCCCCAGCACAAAACAATTTCTAAAATTATGAACTGTTTGTAACTAACCATATTTTTGTTTCTTTTCTTTGCAACTTTCTTGACTCGAACTTCAACATCTGCACGCTGTTGCTCCGATTCGTTTCTGCATGTCTTCCCTTCCTCTTGCGCGGCAACGACTATATTTTCTGTATCCGCATAGACAGCACGGAATGACGCTCCATCGACTCCCTGAAACATAGTACTTTCATTACTATGTATCACAATATTGAAAACATAAAACACACGTGTGGACGAACACACAGGTACATCTCAATAGCTAAACACGAATTAAACATTGTGTAGAACAATCAAACGACAAGTATTCGAGCTCGGATGATCTAGTTCGATGGAACTGTCAGTATCCATACCTCTGACTCCGCATGGACTGCCATGAATGATTGTATTGGAGAGGAGGCATCAGCAACTCCCTGAAACACAGTACGTGCGTTAGTATGGTTTTTCATATTGTAAACATAACACACACTTGGGGTCGACGGCACAGGTACATATAAAGAGATAATGTAACGCTCACCTGGCTCCCATGGAGGCGCTGGTCTGGTCTGGGTTGCTGTGGCCTCTTCAAGCGTGATGCGCAGAATTCGGACCACCAATTGAACAGGACCCCCAAATCTTGCTTGTCTGGCCCGTAGGAATATCCTTCTGCAGATGAGAAAGGGGATTAACTGTCTGCTGAATAGTGTGCTTGCTCCCCCCTTTTCCCCCTTCGTTCTTCTCTGACTTCCTCCAAAACCCCCGGTTTAAGCTCACCTTATGGTTTGGAAGGATGAACTCTCCATCCTGCTTCTGGTGCAGGGGCGTGCGTTCGTCCAGTTACTTCACTGGTTTTCAGAATGGTGCTGGCAAATCCACTTGACTTTTCTGAGCGGTACGCCGTAAGTATGAAGATGCAAAAGTTCAAGTGTGAGCCTCCTTTTATGTTGTTTTTCCCTAACCTGTGATCTGTCCTTTATTTCAGGTGCAGAACAAAGGCAATGCGTTGAGGGGTTAAATTGCCGGTGGTAAAATCAGGTGAGTTAGTGATGAGGGCGACCCCTCTAAATGTCTTTATAATTCCCCAGTAATGTCTTTTGTCCTTTCCCCATAGGGCCCGGGGAGCGGTACCTGCCAAAGATGCGACGCCGACCCGAGATGTGGAATGGTTCACCAAGAAAAGCCGGTAAGTAATATGGCTGAAAATTCGGCTTTCCTCTTGTGTTCCCTTGCTCACCTTTTGTCTCTTCTTCTCTCCCCTAGGTGCAGAGATGTGGCGACCGGTGCTGAGAGCCGCGATGGAGCCGGGCGGCGTCTCGGGAACAGGTGAGTGAAGCGCGGCGCTGCAGCGAGCAACGCAGTGCTTTTAAATGGAAGTCTTCCTTCAGGAATGCTGGCGTGAAGATTCCGGATGCAGGTAAGAAGGTTGAATAAGTTCTTGGTTTTCACCTTTCTCTTCTCTTCTTTCCTTACAGGTGTTCCAGGTTCGAGGCGGGCGTGGCTGGAGTCCAGGTGCAGGAGCAGACACGGTGAGCGTTCAGCTGCTGGGATGCAGAACAACGCGAAGCACGTGTGGCTGTCCGGGCGTGGCTTAAATAGCCTTGGAAGAAGTTCCAGGTGAGTATTCTTCCACAGCCCCACCCAAGTAACAAAATAGTTCCTTCAGAAAAATAGTCCCTCCTAAGCCTCATTTGGCTTGGTTCTTCATGCAGCATGGTCTGCATCAGGTGAGTGTGCAGCATGGTCTGCTTCAGGTAAGTGCACCAAACACTTCCCCTTATGAGCCTGGCGCCTATGGCGCCAGGACAGAGTCCAAAGAGCCCCTATAAAGGGCCGCTGGGCTTTTACCCGGGGGCGTGATGCCTGCTCCCGGGGGTGCTGGGCCTGGCCTGGTGCTCCGGGGGTAGGCATCATGACAGATAACCACAAATGATGCATTGTCTAAAAGAATCAATGGATATCTAAATATGAACCGATTTAATCGACTTATTTCTCCGATTTCTTTACATCTGCATCACCTACAAGGGATGTTGTGATTGTAGAGGAAGCTCTGTCATCTCCCTGAAACACAGTACTTGCGTTAATAGGGAAGAAAGTATAGCAAATGGAATCACGTTATATGATCACGCTCGATGGAGCTGTCAGTATCCATTCCTCGTGCTGCTGAAGAATATCTAGGGATGTTGTACATGTAGTGCGCACTTCCGAAAGCTGTTGCGCCGATTCGTATACGCAAGGTCCTGCTTCCACTTCCCCTGGAATTACTTGAACGTCAGGCTCCGCATCAAGTGCAGGGGTTGACGCTCCATCAACTGCCTGAAACATAGTACTTGCATTAGTAAGGATTACAATATTGAAAACATAACACACACTTGGGGTCGACCGCACAGGTACATATCAATGGCTAACCACGAATGAAACATTGTGTAGAACAATCAAACGACAAGTATTCCAGCTCTGATGATCTAATTCGATGGAGCCGTCAGTATCCATACCTCCTGCTGAAGAACATCTAGGGATGTTGTCAATGTGGTGGATGCTTCAGCGTCTCCCTGAAAGACAGTACTTGCTTTAGTATGGATAACACTAATTATAACTGAAAACAAACACCAGTGAACGATAACTAAGGTGTATATCAATTGGAAAGCTCTAACCAAACATTCAGTAAAATAATTACACGATACATAAAAACTATTACTTGACATGCATAAAACAAGTCTGTAGCGGAATAGCCAAGTAAGATTACCTGATACGCGCTAGAAGTAGTTGATAACTGCAAGCACGTCACGGATGTAGAATGTTCTTGCTTCAGATTCAAGGGATAGTCAAGCAGTTGTAAAGGTAAATTATTGTTTGATAATGAAATGCCAATATTTAAAATTGCCATGTAAGGAGACAGAATACTTGAGAGTAATGCTATTGAAAATGCGCAATATAGCACAGTTCCCTGTGCCCACATATAGATTTCGTTTGTGGGTTATGAAATCTAAAAAGAATATATTGATAAATGTCATTATTCAAAAAGCTATACACTCATATCAATGTCGAAAGTATTACAAGGGACACAACACCTAAAATATCAATGAATCCATTCGCCTACCTACACACTACCGCAAGGCCTAAAGCTAAATCCGGACACTTGACTCACCAGTGGCGGAATGTGGACGAATAGAGTGGGAATAGCGTTTGCGAGCAATTTTCGCGTTGTTCGCCGTTTATTCTTCTTTGTTACCCAAGATGTGGCGTACATGTTTGAGGAAAAGTGCCGGCTGCAGATGCGGTATCGATCACCCCTCTTGTCCTCTAAGACTTGTTGGACTCTACTTTCCAGCTCAACCAGTGGATATCCGCAATGTCTGACCCATTCTCTTATTCGATCAACAGTTTCCGGGAATACATGCATTGTAGTGCCTTCAGATTTAGCATGGGTCTTCGATGGGCAACCGCTAATCAAACAGGCAGGCATTGTTGAAAATTCTGAAAAGTAAAAATTGACATTATTGTACAATCTTGATGAATAAAAATGTGATACTAAAGTAAATGAACCATACAATGTTCAATGCAAAGTTTGTTTTGGTCGCCGGAACTATACCAGTTCATCATGTGCGGCTTAGTATTTGCATAAGTTGCAGAAATGTATAAATGATGTGACTAAACTCTGAACATGTGACTTGTCCCTTGGATGTTCTGTCTTGCACGAGAAGGAAACATGCTTACATTATAGACTGGACCCCTGGAGGATGCAATTCGATGACAATTTACACAGATGAAAATAAATAGATCTATTGATAGCATAACAATTGAAACTCAAGTCAATAGCAATGGGACCAATGAACATAGCACTATTGAGTACTCTACTCGCAAACAGATAGAAATTTAAAATCAACGAAATATGACTAGGATACATGGCCTTACCTTGACCAACAAACAGTTGGATTCAGCAAGCCGAGCAGTATGTTGCAGGAGAACAGATAGATGACCACAGGTAGCACACTGACGAGTTTGCTGGAAGCGGTCACAGAAGTCCACAGATAGCACAACGACGAGCAGATTAGCATAGATCTCAGTGGTTCTCAGGTAGCACGTTCAGGAGTTGACTTGCAAAGCGCAAAGATGTTCTCATGAGACATATCAAGTGGTTTATAAAGTATTAGAAACAGGGGTGTGTTTGTGAATGAATGACGTGTGTATGTCGTGGTATTATGTGGTTTGCAGGGGTGCGGCCTGCGTCAGGCTTGGCCTGCCTGGAGACACAGTGTCTGAGGAGGCCATGTGAGCGATGGCCCCTGGGCGTGGGATACCTTTTGAAGTGTACATGGTGTTTGGCACCTTGGCCGTTATCGCCCCTCACAGCACACCATGGCAGCGCTCATCCCCGGGTGCGAACTGCCTTTAAGGAGTGGGGGGTGGATGGATGGGCCTGTGGACGTGCAGACAAGGCACAGGAAGACTGCTGAATGGAGACACACTTATGTGGATTGCAGGGGGGCGGCCTGCGTTAGGCTTGGCCTGCCTGGAGACACGGGGTCTGAGGAGGCCATGTGAGCGATGGCCCCTGGGTGTGGGATACCTTTTGAAGTGTACATGGTGTTTGGCACCTTGGCCGTTATCGCCCCTGACAGCACACCATGGCAGCGCTCACCCCCGGGTGTGAACTGCCTTTGATGGGGGGGGGGTGGATGGATGGGCCGGTGGGCGTGCAGACAAGGCACAGGAAGACTGCT
Organism: Ambystoma mexicanum; assembly: GCF_040938575.1. Taxonomy (NCBI): domain Eukaryota; kingdom Metazoa; phylum Chordata; class Amphibia; order Caudata; family Ambystomatidae; genus Ambystoma; species Ambystoma mexicanum. The sequence continues at coordinate 153,762,814 of NC_090941.1, read as the reverse complement.
GAATGGAGACACACTTGATTCATTTAAAAAATCGAAACAACCGTTGTTAAAATATATGTGGTGTTTTATTTTGTATCTTATTTTGATGGCACAAAAATACAAGACTTTACAAATTGTACAGGTCAGGTTGCAGCACAGCTAGGGAAAATCCCCTGTACTGACCGCTGTCACTGGGGAAAGTTTGTCTTATGGCACGAACGGCACAGGCGGGTATTACTCTTCGTACGCGGTGCCCAAGCCTCCCGTGAAGCCACCATGTAAAGGAACGATAGGCCACCAGCCTGTACCACCTGTGAAAAAGAATGAAACAAACTGTTTTTAAATGACCGAGATAAGTTTAATAAACGTTTGTTGTCAATGACAATTCTTGTAACTAATGGCATTCTGCTTGGACAAATGCCATCTAGATACTGCACACTATTGAACGACTTTCATGCGTTACAATGATATGTAGATGTCATTTTGGATATAGGAGAAGACCATGAAATAGTTGTGGCATCACAAGCAGAGTATACTTACTCGTTACTCGGATTACGAGGATGAACAGTTGCGAAGTTCGTGCATAAGCACCATCATTATCCTCAACACGGACCGTGTGAGGCAGGCTGCACTGAAGTCTGGCAGCTCGGTGATGCATTGCGGCCGTGGATAGCCTTCCGAAATCTAGGCCACGCATCCCGAGTTTTCACAGCAGCAGCAGTTCTCGTCCTCGGTTGGCATTAGCTTGCACCGATTGCATGTGCACCAGGTGGAAACACCGTCCATGCGACTAGGTCCAGGGTCTTCATCCGTTGATTCGTCCTGCCAACTGCCATCCGAAGCCCCAATGTTTTCACAGGTTTCCCTTTCCAGTAGTTCCTCCTCGGTATACTCTGGTTCGTACATGTAGGGCATTATTGTAGCCATTGTGTGGTTAACAAACTAAAATAATTTATAGCGATGGTACAGGTGTTCACACGGGCTACAAGCAACGAAGGTAGCTGACCAGAGCACAGAAACGAGTCACAGAATACTCAAATAAATACAGTGTGAGGAATCGAAAATCTGCTGCTGTGTGTTGTGAAACGGTCTGTTTATACTTATTGAGGAAAGAGGCGTCCTTCCATTTCCATGGCGACACGTCATTAGCTGAAGCGCAGCGATTGTTGAAACGAGACGTGCTTTGGCGTTGTGAAATGGCCGGTACGCGTCTGCTGATGACAGGCTCAGAGGCGGGGGATATGATTTAATGCTGCAAAAGCAGGTCAGCCAGGGCGATGGGGAAAGTGATAGGATTATCACAAAATGGCAGCTCCCTGATGCCTGTTTTCGCGTGCGTTTAATGGACGAATACTCGGGTAAGGTCCATAGGAAATGTTTCTAAAATCGAGGATTTAGGCTTAAAAACACATGGCCGACCCGTCGGGACAATACCATTTTTTGACCGAACCATTCCTTTAAGCGCCCAACTTGGAGCAGGCTTACTTAGGGAGAACACGCTTAATTTTGATGTAATCACGTTACTCCCTCCATGAAGGCTTTAACAATGGGACATTCCACAATGTCCTCTTGAGGTTTGATTTAATCTATATTTTATAGTTTTTTTGTTTTTGTTTTAGTGAATTATATGCCCGTCCACTATCAAGTAGGTGAAATATATACGTGTCCATATTAGATTCTGTACACTGCATATGGCGAACCCTTTGACTTGTGCACCAACACATGTATGTCTTGCACTTATTTAAGTGGTAAAACCTTGTGTTAGGGTTAGGTTCTTGTTCTAATGTAGCCCTACACCTTTAAGGCAGTTTTAAATGTCTACATGTTATGACCCTCAGGGGACAAGCTGCTAAGTTTAGAGTGAACAAATTGAGATACAGGATCCTCTATTGTATGTCCTAATATGGATGGAGGCTCATTGGTTGTTTGACAGTCATCCATAGAATGTGTGGATAGCAGACTTGCCTGGTCCATGTTGGTGTGATTGGTGTCTCATGTGAATTGAATGCCATCTCTACAACCCTGTGCATCATTGTGTGGGCGGGAAAGTATATGCAAATATCCATGAACAAATGATTCACAGTGAATTTTACTGTGAGAGTCTGGGTGTGAAGACGTGACTTTTTTCATGGTCTTTTATGGGGATTACGGCTATGTTCTGCATTCCCTACTTGTCACATAGATCTTCAGTGTCCTGCGGTGTGGATCCCACTCAGGATCGTGTGGCATTTGTCTACTGAGCTTATCCACTTGACAATTCAGTACACTAGGAAGCTTTCGGTCACTAATGTGATGTCTCTCTTTATATGTTACTTCCAAAGCTATCAAGGATATATATATTTTTTTTAATGTGGCCCTTTCTGCTTGTTGATGTAAAAATGTATAGTTACTCACCGTAGTGACTAACCTACTCTTAGTCCATAATCCCCTTTCCTCCATACTGCATGGGCGTCCCTCACTAGGGACGGAAGACAACCTTTTTCACCAGAAAACCCCCCCCCCCTTTAAATTTAGAGGCGCGTGGGACACGGCTCTGGGAGCATGACGCTCCCCTGACTCCGTCCACCAGCACCATTCCTCAGTCCCCATTGACGCGTCGACAATATTAACATTGCCTAATGACTCCAGTATTAGAGGGGAGGATGATGGAAAGTATGGAGGAAAGTGGACTATGGACTAAGAGTATGTTAGTCACTACGGTGAGTAACTATTAATTATTCCTACGCCCGTCCCCTTTCTGCCATACTGCATGGTCGATTACAACTGAATGTAGCCCCAGGGTGGAGAGGAGACCCTCCTTAAGAAAATAGATTCCTTAGAACTGCCTGTCCGACAGCCATGTCTAACTTAGAGCTGGCATCCAAACAGTAATGCTTACAGAAAGCCAACGGTGTGGCCAGGTGGCTGCCCTGCTGATGACCTGCCACGGTAGCTGCTGTTGGAATGCAATGGCCGTAGCCTTGGCTCTGACAGTGTGGGCATGCATGTTGGCTGACAATGGCCTGTGCTGCTCCTCGTAGGCCTCCCTGATGGCGGAGGCGATCAGATGATCCCTGTGCCATAGAGGCCTTGGATGCTTGATACTCAGACCTTGACCGCCCGAAGGTAACAAACTGCGTCCGACATGCAGAAGCCCTTGGCCCTGTCCAGATAGCATCTCAGAGCACGTCTGACATCCGGACAGTGCAAGACCCTCTGAGCCTTGTCGTAGGGTCAGCAAACAACCTAGGTAAGACTATTTCCTCGTTTAAATGGAAAGCGGAGGGTACCTTAGGTAGGAACGCAGGGTGAGTCCGCAGGACCACTCTACCTCTATGAAAAGTGGTATAGGGTTCTGAGGACACCAGAGCCTGGATCTCGCTGGTTCTGCGAGCAGAACTGAGGCCCACTAATAAAGCTGTCCTAATGGTGACCAGCCTGATGTCCGCAGACCCCCTCAGCTCGACAGGCTTGAGCACCAAGGCGCCCAGCACTACATTGAGGTCCCACACCACACGGGTGTGGTTTCTTGACGGGCGGGCAGAGTCTGGAGAGGCATGCCAAATGTCTCCTGAATATTGGGTTGGAGGAGGAGAAGGTCTCCTCCCCAGAGTTTCTGCAGGCCCCTATGGCTGCCAAATAGGTGCAGCATGTGTCCGCCTGTGCGCCCAAGAGCGCAAGAACGCAGAGAAGGAGAGCACCTCATCCAGTGTGCATGTAAGGAGGTCGATCTCTTTAGAGGCCTCCCAAAGACTGAACCTAGTCCATTTACATTAGTACTGGCTCCTGGTAGCTTTGCTCCTGGCCCCCTGAATGAGCTCTAGATTAGCCTGCGAGAGGCTCAGGTGCTTCCACGCTGCGAGGGCTAACTTCTGTGGAGCGGGGTGGAGGACCCTGCACCCTTACTGCGGCAGAAAAGGTGCTGCCCCCTCGGAAGGTGAATGGGTGGTCTGTCCGTGAGGGTGAGGAGTTCGGAAAACCACGGCCTCACCAGCCACCATGGTGCAACCAGAATGACGCTGAGGTGACAAGATTCCTTTATCTGCAGATCTCCCAGCGGACCAAGGCTGTGGGAGATAAGGCATATGCTGTAAGCCGTCCTACAGTATCTGGAATGCGCCGCGCTGGGGCCCTGCCAGGATGCACACTGCCAGCACCTCCGGTTGCTGGAGATCTCCAGCAGTACGTGGTCGTTCAGTTGCTGCACATAATTGTCCGATACCAGTCTGCTGAGCCTGTCCGCCTCCAGGTTGGACTAGCCAGGGAAGTGGATGGCCGTAAGGTAGATATCGTTCTCCAAGGGAAAGACTCCCTCTGAGCTTGTGTCCCAGGTGAGGCCCCGGAGGACAGGTTTTGCGTAGGTTGCAGCTGAGACTTCCTGAGGTTGACCGTAAACCCCAGGTAGTGGAGTGTGTTCATATGTGAGGAGGAAGTGTGGTGTACCGCCTCCGGAGAGCTTGCCCTGATGAGCCAGTCGTCCAGGTACGGGTAGACATGGTGACCCTGGGCCCTGAGGAGGCAGGCCACTGCATTCAGGTGCCTGGTCAATAGGGCTGAGTGGAGGCCAAAGGGTAACACCCTGTATTGGAAATGGCAGACCATGATCCTGAAGCGCAGGATGGAGCAATGTGGTTGCCAAATTGGGACATGTAGATAAGCGTCCTTCAGATTCAGGGAGCACATCCTCTTGTCTAGTGACTCCGCAATGAGTGCTGGCGTAACCATCTTGAATTTTTGAAGAGGGAGGGAGAGGTTGAGGGTGGATAGGTCCAACACAACCCTCAGGCCAGCCTGGTTCTTCCCTTGTATGGAGGAAATCCTGGAATAGAAGCCCAATCCTCTTTGGGAGTCTGGGACTACTTCCACTGCCTGGCTCTCAACGAGCGACTGAATTTCCGCTAACAGATTTGCAGTCCCGATATGTGGGAATGGAGGGGAGGAGGGAGGAAAGGGAGGGAGCGGTAGGTGGTACCCCGAGGATACTACAGAGAGGATCCAGGGGCCCGAAAAGTTCTGGCACCAAATTTGGACCTGAAAGGCAAGCCTGCCCCCCACCGGAGACATGTGGACCCGAACTGATGCATCCCTCTTTCTTTCCCTCTGAAGCTGCTGCGGAGGAGGCGGGCTGGCAAAAGCACTTGCCCCCCCTTTTGTTGTTTGCGTTGGTGCTGACTCAGAGAGCGGTCAGGCTGGCTCGCCTTCCGTTCCTGGAAGTCCCGGAACCCGCCGAACACCCGCCCCTTGTAGGAGCGTTGATGCAACTGGGTGTGTGCCTTGGGCATGGCCTTCGGTAGGATAGGTAAAGACTTTTTAAATTGCAAGCTGTTCCTCAATTTATCTAATTCCTCATCGGTGATAGAGTGAAAGAGGTCACTACCTTCGAATGGAAGGTCCAATATGTGTTCCTGAACATCGGGGTTAAACTTAGTAGCCCGAAGTCAGGCAGTCCTTCTCATGTCGGTGGCGATGCATATGGCCTGGCCAGAGGTATCGATGTGGGCCACGGAGGACTCCATGATGTCCTGTGCAACCAGCTTGGCTTCTTTGAAGCGTGCTTGGCTATGCACCAGAAGTTCTGGAAGGAAGTCCGCTATTTTCCGCTAAAGGCTCTGGTTAACGGCTGCCAGCATGGCATCCACGTTGGATTGATGCAGGTGCAGCGAGGCGTTGGAGTGCAGCTTCTTCCCGTATGCCTCCAAGATCATCTTCTCCTTGCCTAGCAGCGCAGAGGACGACTGAGGCTTAGAGTAGAGTGACGCTGCAGCGATCACCGAAGAGTGCGGTTGAGGGTGCGCCAACAGCAAGAGTGGATCCCCCTCCATCTGTCTATCCCTGACGTCGTGGCGCCGATTGACAGGTTGGGCCGAGTGTGGCTTGAGCCACCCCATCTTAGCCAAGGCAACTACCTCTTTCTGAATTGGGATACCTGTTCTGTTAGAGGGTCCTAGGGTGAGGACTTCTGCCAAGATCCCCTCCTCAGGCTGCTCGCCCTCTGGTTGAGGAAGGCCCAAATATTCTTCCAAACCTGCAAGCCGTTCATGGAAGGCTTTTGCTGACGACGGCGTGTCAGGGTCCTCTTCCTTGTCTATGTCCCCAGAGTATCCGGTTGGTCCGGAGCGGGTGGAGGAATGCTGGGCGCCATGGGCTGCGGCGTGGAGACTGGAGACGTAGCCTGCTGCGAAGGCTGGTGTGGAACTGCCTGTACTCTGGGAGGCAGGGGAGCCAGGATCGAAGAGCCAGCAGGGGCTGCACTGGGGCCTGCGGCGCTGGAGACATAGGAGCTATGACTAGGGGCGCCGGTGGAGTGAACAGAGGGAGCAAGTCCCTGACTGCATCCCGAAGGAGGGCCCCCATCTGAGGGGTTTGCATCAGCGCCAGGAACCTTTCAAAGAACCAGTCTTGGGAGGCTGAAGAAGTGGAAGGTGATATTGACGGAGTGGCTGAAGGCTGCTGAGGCCGGAGTGCACTCCGTCTCGGTTGCAGGGGGAACCTGCCCTGCGATGCTGATGGATAGACTGTAGGCTACATACCTGGTTGACACCAGTGCCACCTTGAAACTCGTTCTCCCGCCTGCTCCATTCCTAGGAGAGGCATCGGACGCGTGGCCATATTGTCTGGCGCAGCGGCCATTTTGTTGAGCTGCGTGTCATGTTACGAAGCCGTGGTGCTCGACTCCCTGAGCCCGGTCTCCTCCAAGACTCCTGGGGGTGGAGCATGAGACCTACCTTGCACCTCAGGCTGGGGTCTGCAAGGTGTATTGCCCTCGGTAGTGTCACCGGTAGGCACCCCCTCGGACCTTAGTGCGGTACTAGGGCATTGCCCCTCGGGTGTACACCTGGTAAAAGAACTTTACGGTCCCTCAGCACTGTGTCCATAAGGATCCACTGACCTCTCGGCCGTGAGGCCGGTAGCTGGACTAGCCTCGGTACATGTGCTGGTGTGAGAACCAGAGATGTTCCTCCCGCTCAGGTGCTTCTTTGGGACAGAGTCACTCTTACAGGATGCAGGGGAAAACAGCGGCCCTCTGGATAAGCTGTCGGCCACATACCTGGTTGACTCCAATCCCACTTTGAAATTTGTTCTCCCTTCTGCCCCGTTCCTAGGAGTGGCATCGGACAAGCGGCCATGTTCTCTGGCCCGGTGGCCATTTCATCAAGCTGCGTGCCAAAGTCATGGTGCATGGCTCCCTGGGCCAGGCCTCCTCCAAGACTCTTGGTGGTGGAGCAAGGGGCCTACCCTGCACCTCAGGTCTAGGCCTGGAAGGCGTATTGCACTTGGCAGTGTCGCCGGTAGTGCTGCGTGCAGGCTCAAACATTGACCCGGTACTGGGGCGTAGCCCTACGGGTGTACACCCGGTAAACAAACCTTGCAGTCCCTCAACACTAATTCTGGAATGATCTGATGACAGGACTAGCCTTGGTGTGTGTGCTGGTACCAGAACCCGAGAGGTTCCTCCCGCTCTGGCGTTTCCTCGGGAAGGAGCCCTTACGGGGTGCGATGAAAAATAGTGGCCCTCCTTTGGGCCTCTCTCTGTCTGTTCTTCAAGTCCTCTGGAGGTGACCTTTCGAAGAGATCCCACCACCTAGCTAGTCTGTTCTTCGATGCAGGTGGAGTCAGTGCGTTGAACACGGTCAACCTTCCCAGCTGTGGTCGGGGCCAAGGCAGCGGAGGCAAAGAGCATGGGGGTCGATGCTGTACACCTGCTGAAGCACGCTGAAGTCGACATGCGCTGGGGAGGAGCGTGACGCCGGAGGACCAAGTACCTGAATGACATAGAAAAGACAAAGATAAAAGAAGAATCTGGGGAAGAGCACGTGGTATTACATGGCAGGGCCAAACCCAGGAGCGCTGGTGAAATCGGCCCATTCCCCTCGACGCAGAAAAGGGGACTGAGGAGTGGCGCCGGTGGGCGGAGTCAGGGGAGTGCATGCTCCCAGTGCCACGCCTCTAAATTTAAAGGGGAAGAAGGTTTTTTACTGGTGAAAAAGGTTCAGTCTCCCGTCCCTAACGATGGACGCCCATGCAGTATGGAGGAAAGGGGATGGGACATAAGAGTACATCACAGCTGTGATGCCTTTTTTCACTAGTATGAATTTCCCCTTGATCACTGTCAGGAATCTGAATTGCTAGTGCTATTTGTGGTGTGCTTCTCATCCCATCAGTGAGGTGCCTGGCTATCAACTGATTTGGAAGAGGGTCTACAAACAATCATCCTTTGAGTAGATTATGCCTGTCCCACCATTTGAGTGATTCTACAACTGTGTGATAACTACTAGATCCTCCCAGGCCCCCTCAACCTGGGACCATTGTGCACAGAGCTACCTACACCTGTATGGGCTTCATGCGTAGTTGTGCAAATGAATGTACAATAACATCATTCTCAACAGTTTCGTTAGTCCTTAATGCCAGACATTAACATCTGGAAAAGTGGAACTGATGAAAGTAAAGCCTGTATCCTTTCGCAGGAAGGAAAAACCAAAGCCAGTTGGAAATGTATCATTGCTGTCTGGAATTTCTTGGACTGTGTCAGTTTCAGGCTTGAATTCCCCAGTGAATGTGAAACACTGGTGGTGCAGCAACTACACCCTGGGGCTCATATCACTAAAGAATGTCTAGATAGAGCTATACATGTAATGCGTGTCTACATAAATGTGCAGCGGTGATGACGTTAATGTGAATGGTAATACGTTCAACTGGTAAAGACATGGACCCACCTTAAACCGGATATATTTGGTGCTTCATTGAAGTATAAAAGTATGCATCTTTCATCTCGATGGCGGTCATGTAATCTCCATGCGGTCACAATACAACGTCCTTTGAAGTATTGTCAGTCTGTACATATTGTGTTGAAGTGTCTCAGGTCTAAGATTGGTCTTAATGTCCGGTCTATATCTGAATCGTATATACTTTGAATAGATCAAGTACCTTAATTCCGTTTCTTACTTGGTAGTAGAGGTGTAGCGATCGTAGGCTTCATGTGAGTATTCGGTCAAATTCCAACGGACAAATGCTATTTGTCTGCCTGAACACTTTGTTATGTGGCTCCAACCAAACACTCTTCTCATTTAATGTCAATGCAACAGTTCACAGTCTCAGATTGCAGCGATTAGGGGATTTAAACAATGATTGACCCACAAATGCATTCACTTTAGTCTCATATTTAATGAAGAATGTTGTCAAGGAGGAGCAGTGAGGATGAAAGAGTTGAGCAAGGTTTTTCCAAAAGAAAAGGTTTATGGGGGAACTTGAAGTATTCACAGCATCTAGTTGGAGACCTGTAGTGCTTAGGTAAAGTAAGTTGTAGGTCAGGCGGCAGAGCAACATACTTCTGAGAAACGTCATGTTGGAAAATATCTCCAGTTCCACTGTGGGCCAGTTTTCATTAAGGGGGCTATTGAGTGACAGGTGACAGGTGCCAGGATTGTGACAGAGTCCCATATCTGAGTAGGTGATGGGACTGGGGTGACCTCGGGGCCAGGAGCTGCCACCCGTTATATGAAGTAGGCCCCAGAGAAGGTTTACAGATCATACCCGAAGCCCCCCAGTCCACGACCATCAGCATACAGTGCAGGACAGCTCCCAGGAACCTTAAAACCCTTGCCAATAAGGAATGACAGATTTAGGAAGAGGACAAAACAACCGAATGCGGTCAGGGTGCAAGGAAGAGGAAACCGCATGGCCAAGGACCATACGGTTGTCCCACCCAGGACCTTATACCAACACCATCCAGTACTCTTGTAGACGGGATGGAGCCAACCCTTTTGAACCATAGTGCAGGCCCCTATGACACTGTGCCCACTGGTAAGGAAGCACTGGGGGGACTTTGCTGCCATCATTCAGAAGTCATGTTTGAGAAAACGTGCTTTTTCCATTTGGAAAAAGAGACTGATCTATCAGAAGGGACGTATTGTTCCTATTAATGGAGACACATTTGGAAATCCATATAGAGGTGGTAATCAGGCACAGATATGTCTGTGGAGCTGCTACTGTTGGAAACAGAAACGCGAATACAAAGGTCTGGTCCTACAAAATGCACAGCTCCCCAACATTGTTTCACACACACCCTCACATATCTGCCCTGTTGGTATTTGCACGAGGGATAGGCACCTTCACAAGTCAGCTCAGCCAGGGTTTCTTGAGTCCTCAGTGAGTACAAGCAACCTTTGCAGACCAACCTTCTTAGCATTCACGAAGCTATGCATGAATAAAGAAGTTCCTCACTTACCATCCCCACCAATCAGCGGGAAGGAGAACTTGATGTCAGCAAGCAGAAACCACTTGAAATAAGTATGTCATGTAGAGCCTCACTCATGCCCATTTGCCAATTGGCAACAGGTGGACGGTCTGTGGTTTCAACCCCAGTAAGCCAATGAACTCACATACAAGCATTGCTCACTTGATAACCCTCAAACAATTAAGCACCTCGTTATGAAAGAGCACAGGATAAACAGTGGGATGTGGGATACATGACTCGGGAAAGTGAGGTGTGGTCAGAGTTGTTGAAGAAAGGTGCAGTGAGAGGGAAGTGAACGAGGTGGAGATGTGTATCAAGGAGGAAGGAAGAGTATCACATAGAAGAGCGTTCAGGAGAAGCTATAAGGAGAGAGGAATTGAAAAAGGAGGAAAAGACCAAAGACCGGGAGGTACAGAGAAGCTTTGAGGGGAGGAGGCGCTTCAAATTCAGCCACATGATTATTTCGCTAAAGACTAAATATGCTATTCGGTACACCCCTACTTGCCACCTCCTCTATGGCTCGGTTTTCCAATAATGCTTTTTTTTTTACTTCCGTTTATTCAACATTTTCTTTATGCACAAGAATCACATTGCAACTTTAATGGTTACATGAGTTGGACATGAGGAAAGTACAGTAAGGGGACAATCATGTATATCCAACCCATCGGTTCAACGTTTCTCCTAGCAATATCACACTTATTAGTACATTCCCCCTCCCTTCCGATGCTCCTACCCTTAAACCTTATTCACACCACCTCTAAAGTTCAAGGGGGTTTCAAGTCTGCCGAGGAGTACAATTCATTCAACAGTTGGCTCCAATCTGCTACCATCCCATCCTCCAATACCAGGTCTCTGGTCCGTTGTAAAATATCTAACTCTGCCATTCCCCATCTACGGGCATCTACCATCCATTGTATCAAGGATGGCCTTTGGGGTTTCTTCCATTCTATGCCTACCCTCCTTTTTGCTAGTATTAGCATGAATGGGCTAATTGCTTCCTCACTCTGTGGTGCTTCCCAACCGGTAACAGTCCCCACAAACACAATCAGGCTGTTGTCAAAACTGGAACCCAGCAGTCAGTTAATCTTTGATACTACTGCTTGCCAGTAACAAGCAATAACCCGGCATTCCCACATAATGTGTCAGATCCCCGTAGGCCCGGTCTCGCATCTCGGCCAGTCTCTGCTTAAGGTATTATTGATTGTATGTAATTTCACAAGGGTCACATACACCCTATGAAGGACATTAAACTGTAGAAGTTGAAATCTAGCATTTCTCTTCATAGGAGTATTCCTGGTCAGATACATTGCCACAATATTTTTGAACCTGAACAGGGATGCACGTCCATCAATCTCTGATGGACGCTGGCCTGCCAGCTCAATCATGCGGGGCCTAATTGAGTCCAGCTGCCTCATGGTTTCTGGTTCTTGTGAACCTGTGGACGTGAAGTTACAGTTCCTTGCGCATACAGGGTGGTAAGTTGGCTTGAGGCCCTTGGTACAGAGGGCCTCACACTGACCAGGGGTTGTCCTGCCACTCCCTAACTGTTCGGGATTCCTCAAGTCCTTATTTAACCCAGCACATTCTTTTTCTAACCTCTCAAATTTCTCTTTCTCAGCACCTATTTCATAGTATGCAAAGGCCTGAGGCTTGTGCTCTGCTATTAGGGCTTGACTGGCTTCTGTGACCTTCCCTTTTGCTACTACCTGGCTCTGGAGTCCCCTGTTCTCATCACAAAGGGCCTAATTTCCTTTCAGGGCTTCCTGTATTGTCTGGGAGTACTCAGACCAGACCATTTCTGTTGCAGAAGATACATCTCCCCACTCAGAGCATTTCTTCTCTATATTGTCTGCTCTAGATCATGTTCTATTTGCCTTATGTGCCCCATCAACTTTTCATTCCCTACTTTTAGGTTTTGTCTCTCTTGCATCTTCTCCTCTACCTGCCTTAACTCACTCTGTGTTTGATTTAAAAGTTCAGACTGATTTTGCACAGAGGTTATACTTTCTTGGTACCTTTCTTCCATGACTATGATGTGGAAGTACATGTACGCAGTGAGTTGGACCATTTTAATTTGTTCATCTTTATATGTTTTGCGTCATGTAGAACCCGATCAGTTGATGTAACAGGCCACTGTGCTGCCACAAATCCATACATAGAGGTCACCTTTTGCATCATACTAGATAGCAAGGCTTCCTGTTTTGTTCTGCCCATTCCCATCTAATGAATAATTTGGACTGAAGGTGCTGCCTAGCCATAATAATTTCCATGGTGCTCATTATGAAGTGTTTTACTGATGGTGGGTTATCTATGCAAGAACAAAATGTCTACCCTGCTCTTGCTTTGTTTATGGTTACTTTATTTTATTTTGATACACAGGCCCGATACCTAGGGTATACATTTTTAGATGGCACCTTTACAGTGTAACTGAGCTTTCTAGCCACTAAAAATGCCACTACTTTAAATGGGTTAGTCTGCTGTGTTGGACTGTCATGGATGAAAACTCTAACCTCAATCCCGGATGAGCCCCCACTTTGTCACGGCACACTCCAGCCAGGGACTCCTTCCCCGACAATTAATGTGGCGCACAATAAAGCGCTTTTTATTTTTAATAAACCACAGGTTCTTTTATTTGAGTAAGCCCCCAACCCGTCCTGCACCCAACCTTCACAAACACCCCGTGTCACAATGGACTAGGAACCAGGCCGGTGTGTATCAATAAGATATTTATAAATGTATTGATTTAATGAAAAAGGGAAAAATATTCTAAATACAACAGCCACTAATATGTGGCAACACTAAGGCAATGATTTCTTCAGAACAATTGGTTCAGATATCCTAGCACAATTACACAGGTATTTAATGGCAAAACAGTAAAAAGAGCGAAAAGGATGGGTATCCCCTACCCCGTGGACCAGGGGAACTATATAAAATGCAAAAACAGAACTGGAGGTCACACGGATAGATACAATTATTCAAAAAGATAATTGACTCAGGTGGGTGAAGGGGTGATAAGAGGCAAATGTCAGGTAAACAATCAAATTCACATATTTTATTGGTTATACAAAAATCACAATAGAGTAAAAGAATTAATCCACACAATAACATTTTTAAAATGTATATAAATGCATATATTTATCAAAAAAGTTCTAGAAAAGATCTAAAAAAAAACCTGCCTGATAGGGCACTGCTAAGTATAGTACATTTAGCCACGGTGTATCTAGAACAGTGGATAGAAGTCAGTGCAAAGGAATTATCAAAAAGTGCTAAGTGGCGTTAAATTCTTTTACTCTATTGTGATTTTTGTATAACCAATAAAATATGTGAATTTGATTGTTTACCTGACTGTGTCTCTCATCACCCTTTTACCCACCTGAGTCAATTATCTTTTTGAATAATTGTATCCATCCGTGTGACCGCGAGTTCTGTTTTTGTATTAAAAACAGTAAAAAGAAACAGTTTTCAATCCAGTGATAGCATCAAGGTTTAGCACCCCCTGCCCCCACCTGCAACACTCACCCCAAAACATCAGCTAACTTAATTCCTTTGAATGGAAGGCATTGGCAAGGACTAAGGATAGAGAGAGAAACATCGGATTTGAAATAAAACCCACCACCCCAAGATGGAAAGAAATTGAAACCCCGTTTTTGGAGAAAAACGGCAGAATCACAACTGCTAGGGGACAGAATAAAAGGAAATTCATGTAGCTACACTTGAGAAGATAGGGAAGCTTAGAGACTACTAATCAGTACACAGAACAACGTGGAAATGAGGTGAGGATATCGAATTTGGGCAAAAAGCGAATGCAAATGGAAAATTCAAATGGCAAATGGAAATTTGTTTTACACAGGATGTACAATGACCAGTAGGAAATCGGTTTTCAAAGACAAGGACAGTGGCGCATAACAGATAGGATTCTAGGCAAAAGGGATTGCTCTTAATGGGACTACGGTTTGGGGTTTTCAATAGGACCTATGCAACTTAAGATTTTGTGGGGTAATGCACAAACTACACGGGTAAATTCGGTTTCAGTCACACAGACTATTTCTGTTGAGGCTATAGTTTAAATGACTAGAATAATTAATAAAAACACTCAACAAGATTGTTAATTTTGAATGGCAACAATTTTGAACGTGAATTTCAATGGGGGAATTAATTGATTTACTTCAAAATAATGCTAAGTATTTACACAGAGAACTGAGAGATTTATCAAAGGAATACGCTAACATACACAGGTTAATACAGAGTCTACTATGGGAAGGTGAATGAATTATACTGGCAATTTGGGACTTTCAATGGCATTTCAATGGGATGCAATGTTACAAAAGGAGAGGGGTATGCAATTTAGGGCTGGGGTTATTTGCTACTTACAAAGTAAGCCTTAGTTTGGGATTCTGGACAGCCAGCTGGATAACAGGATGCTCAGGACGGCTAGGCAAGGGGTCTGGTCTCTGCACTCTTCAAGATGTTAAGGTTCATTTTTCACTCCGCCCTCTTTCTCCTGTATCCCTGGATTCTTGTGTGTCTGTCCCTCTATCTAGTACAGTCGCCCCGTATATAGCCCAAATGACATCATTCATTTTACAATCTAGGGTAAGTACTCTAGAATTACTCCTACCGTGGGATAGGACAGCCTACCATTCCTCTCTCCGCCCCCTGGCATCATTGGTTGAAGGGGAGGGAGCACCATCTGTCTGCTTGGCATTTATTACAGTTCTTTGTTTCTTAGGTTAACTTTTTAGCAAAACTGAGTTAAGTTTCCTATCTTCATATTTATACGAGCCACTGCCATAAGAAATGGATATGCTGTTTCGGTTAGTCCTAGGGAATTAGGTAAGCCGATCGCCAACTACGTGTGAGGTAGCATGGTGTCACGATGTCCGCTCCCGGGGAGCCGGCTCAGGCCCTGCGTCCCCGAAAGCGGACATCAAGTCCCCGGGGAAGGTCCCAGCAACCCCTTATAGGGGCCCTTTGGACAGCGTCCTGGCGCCTATGGCGCCAGGCTCATAGAAAACATCAGTCCTGGTGCCATAGGCGCCAGGCTCATTATGAAAGTGTTTGGGTGCACTTACCTGATGCAGACCATGCTGCAGAACCCCGGCCTCCTTGAGGCCTGAAAGGAACTACTTTACCTGTGGGACTCATTTACCACCTGGGCGTGGTTGGGGAAGGATACATACCTGATTGGAGGAAGGACACATTCTAGGAACTTCTTCCAAGGCTATTTAAACCACACCCGATCAGCCACACGTGCTTCGCGTTGTTCTGCATCTAGCAGTTGGACGCTCACAGTGTCTGCTCCTGCATCTTGACTTCTGCCACACCTGCCAGCATCCTGAATCCCCTGCAAAGGAAGGGAACAAGAGAACAGAAGAAGGAAAAGGCCTCACCTGCTAAATCTGCATCCCAGAGACATTTCGCCGACAATCCTGAAAAGGAAGACATTTCTTTTTAAAAGCACATCTCATCGATCGCTGCAGCGCCGCATTCTACTCACCTTTACAGGGCGCCTCCATGTTCAGCAGCGACCATCCGGATTCGCAGTCGCGCCCCCGCGCCTAGGGAGAAAAAGACAAGAACAAAGGTGAGAGAAAAAAGGGAAAAGGGAAGCTAAAACTCCATGTCAAGACTTACCTGTTGGGTCATTCCCTTTTCATTTCGGGTCCGCGCCGCATCCAGGCATTTTTGGACCCCGGCCCCTAAGGGGAAAAAGAAATCAGCGTTAATGAGTGAATGAAAAGACATTACCAAAACACTCATTAAAGACTTACCTGATTTCCACAAGGATTTCACCGCTCACCTCGGGTCGGTGCCTGTTCCCCGGCATTCCGTACCCCGGCCCCTATGGGGAAAAAGACACTAGCATTAGAACATTAATGCATGGACACAAGGGGAACCACTTATAGAAAAACTTACCTGGAAGCCAAGCAAGTTTGGTTCTCACCCATCCGAAAATCCAGTGACGTAACTGGATACCAATGCGCCCCTGCATCAGAAGCAGGATGGAGAGCTCGTCCTTCCAGACCCTAAGAAGGATACTTCTGCGAGTCAGACAAGCCAGATCTGGGGCCCGGTCCAGTCCGTCTTCCGAACCCTGCGCATCGCCTTAGATGAGGTCACAGCAGCGCGAACCAGGCCAGCGCCCCCGTGGGAGTCAGGTGAGCGTTACAGAACGCGAAGCCTTCCTACAAATTCCCACCCAGGCGCTATGGAAACTTCTGAGACTGATCAGTTGGCCCAATTACTGGGGGAATTACAGGCCGAAGTACATGCCGCTCGTCAAGAGACTAATGCCCTCAAGAGGGAATTAATAATATCAAAGGAAAGAACTGATGACCTGGCCAGACAGCTTTTGCAAGGTCAAGCTGGACAAACTCTTCTACCCTGTTCCGGAGGGAACCCCGCTCCTGTGGTTCCCAGTAACCCTGTGCAGATTAATCTACCTGGAAACATGCCACTGGCCCCACCTGAACGCTTTGCTGGGGACCCCAAACGATTCGCCGTATTCATGAATCAGTGTCGTTTGCACTTCCTATGCAGACCTGGGGCCTTCCCTAATGATCAGACTAAAGTAGCCTTTGTATTGTCATATCTCAGCGGCTGCGCTGCCGATTGGTCAGTTCCACTGGTTACTCAAGATGACCCGATTCTCATTGATTTTCAAGGATTTCAAGCAAGCATGGAAAGGTTATTTGCTCGACACTCTCAGGGGCAGGCTCTGGATGACGAACTTCTATCCCTGCGACAGGGCAATCAGGACCTCCTATCCTATATTGCAACCTTTAATAGACTAATTGTGGAAACGGGATGGCCAGAGGATAAAAGAGTCACGTTATTTTATCGAGGTCTACGCGGAGAACTTAAAGATGTCTTGGCCCAAGTTGTACATCCGCCCCAAGAATGCACAGAATATATAGACTTAGTGGTCCAATTGGATCACAGACTTCAAAACAGAAAAACAGATCGGACCCGGGTGTTGGTCAAGACCCACGCTAACCCCAAGGGAGTTGATGTCTCTGAGCCTATGCAAATTGGAGGGGTTAAAGAACCCTTAACTCAAAAGGAACGTGAAAGGAGGCGGCAGTTAAAATTATGTCTTTATTGTGGGAACTCTGGACACTTTCTACGGGATTGCCCGGCAAAACCGCCCCGAAAAGCGGTAGGAGCCGCTGATAAAAACCATGAAGACTCTGTTTCGGGAAACGACTCAGCCCGACAAGCGTAGGGGTCCGCTTGCCGAGCTTGAAAACTAACTCTCAGACCTCGCATTTCATTGTGCCAATGGTTCTCGTAGATCCAGAAAAGCCTAAGCGGTTGCATGCAATAAAGGCATACATCGATAGTGGGGCTATTGGAAACTATGTGGATCGTGAATTGGCCTCTAGGATTAACCTCCCTCTCCGTCCTAAAACCAGCAAAGATGTCATCACCACAGTCGATGGAACTGAAATTGCCTCTGGACCGGTAACACATTCCACTACTGGGGTGACTCTTATTGGTCCTGACGGCCATCGGGAGGCAGTTGTGTTTGATGTAATCAAGGCTCCACAGTTTCAGGTTATTCTTGGAATTCCTTGGTTAGAGACACATAATCCTCGAATTGATTGGCGAGCTAAGAGAATAACCTTCCCGGATTGTGCACAAACATGCTACCCAGAAAACCTGAAGATTAATCTAGCATCTGTAACCTCTGCCTCCATGCAATTACCTCCGGAATACCAGGACTTTCAGGACGTCTTCCAAAAGGACAGGCCAACACGTTACCTCCTCACCGATCGTCCGATTGCCAAATCGATCTGGTGCCCGGTGCACAACCGCCTTGTAGCAGGATTTATGCCCTTACCGAACCTGAGAACCTGCATTTGAGACAATATTTGGATCAATACCTCGCCAATGGTTTTATTCGCCCGTCAAAGTCCCCGGCATCCTCGGCTTTGTTCTTCGTGCCTAAAAGAGAAGGCGACCTTAGAACTTGTATCGATTACCGCGCATTGAACCAGATAACGGTTAAAAACCGTTATCCTCTGCCTCTGATTCCTGAACTCCTTGACCAGGTGAAGGACGCTTGCATATACACCAAGTTAGATCTCCGGGGGGCATATCATCTGGTGCGAGTAAAAGAAGGCGACGAATGGAAAACAGCCTTCCGTACAAAATATGGATTATTCGAATACCAGGTAATGCCTTTCGGGTTGTGCAATGCGCCTGCTGCCTTCCAATTCTTCATGAATGATGTCCTTCGGGAACTCATCGATGTTCGTGTTGTCGTCTATATCGATGACATTCTAGTGTACTCCTCTTCGGAATCTGATCACAGAAAACACATTAGGGCAGTTCTGGAAAAACTGCGCCAACACAAACTATTTGCTAAACTGGAGAAATGTGTTTTCCATTCCACAGAAGTTGAGTTTCTCGGTTTCATCCTGACACCCAAAGGAGTCCGAATGGACTCAAGAAAAGTGGATGCCATCCTCAAATGGCCGTCACCTAGCTCTGTAAAAGGGGTTCAAAGCATGCTCGGCTTTGCCAATTTCTATCGCAGGTTTATCCCGGAATTTTCACGCATAGTACAAACCATTACTGCACTCTTGAGGAAAAATAAACGTTTTGAATGGTCTGAAGAAGCCGAGCAGGCCTTCCAGGATTTAAAAGCTAAGTTTACCTCTGCACCTATATTGAAACACCCACGTCCAGATCTCCCGTATGTCGTCGAAACTGACGCATCCAGCCTAGCCATGGGAACAGTTCTGTCTCAAAGAGATCCTGAAACCAACCAACTGCATCCCGTAGCATTTTGGTCCAGAAAATTCTCGGCACCAGAGATTAATTACGCAATCACTGACAAAGAACTGTTAGCCATAAAGTCCGCTTTTAAAGCCTGGCGGCATTACCTGCTTGGCGCTCGACATACCATCACGGTGATCACTGATCACCGGAATTTACAGTATTTGAAAACCGCCAAGGCTCAGTCATCACGGCAGCTCCGATGGGCTTTGTTTTTCGCTGAATTTGATTTCGTGATTACCTATCGACCTGGCTGCAAGAACGGCAAAGCAGACGCCTTATCCCGAATTGGAATGGGAGAATCTGATACAAACTCAGAACCAGTACCGATAATTCCCGAACAGAGAATTCTAGGCATGACTTTGTTACAGACGCTTGAGTGAAACAACTCCTGGACCCTACAGTCCTACAGGATTGGATACAAAAGGGATCAGACTTTACCATACATAATGGTTTACCTTATTACCAAGGACGCTTATTCCTGCCGCACAAGGATTTACACGAACTAGTTATTTCAGGTTATCATGATACATTAATAGAGGGACACCCCGGTATTGCCAAGACAATGGAAAAGGTGAAACGACAATTCTGGTGGCCCTCTTGGCGAAAAGATGTTAAATCTTTTGTGATGTCCTGTGGTGTTTGCGCCCAAAATAAAGGTCAAAAGAAAAGACCAGCCGGTCTCCTTCAACCTCTAGACATTCCGCCAGCACCCTGGCACACCCTATCAATGGATTTTATTACGGAATTGCCTCCTTGTTCGGGATACAATACTATTCTGGTAATTGTGGATTTGTTTTCCAAAATGGCCCACTTCATTCCTTTGAAAGGTTTACCTTCAGCTTCTGTCCTAGCCAAAGAATTCCTCGAAAATATTGTTCGGCTACATGGATTCTCATCTATACTAATCTCTGACTGAGGAAGCCAATTCATTTCCCACTTCTGGCGCAAATGTTGTCAAATGGCACAAATCGACGTAAGATTATCGACCAGTCACCACCCTCAGACCGATGGTCAGACCGAGAGGACAAATCAGACCCTTGAGCAGTACTTACGGTGTATGTTACAGCAATCTGAAAGCAACTGGAAAGACATTCTTTGGATAGCCGAATACGCATATAATAATTCGGTACACTCTGGAACTGGACATAGTCCTTTTTATACCTTGTTTGGACATCACCCTCGAACCTCAAACCTCGACTCACCTCAGAACCTCGGAGTGCCTGCAGTAGAACATCTGCATTCTACCATTACCCGAGCCTTCAAAGAGGCAACCACGCATTTACAACAAGCCAAGAGAAAATACAAGGAGAATGCTGACCTACATCGGAGTGAAGCACCTCCGTATCAGATTGGGGATCAAGTGTGGTTAGCTACCAGACATTTACCGCTCAAAGGGCCTCGAACTTTTAACCCAAAATATCTGGGACCTTATTCTATTACGGCAATAATTAACCCAGTAGCGGTTAAACTTGATTTACCAGCTAATATGCAAATTCACCCTGTTTTTCATGTGTCACTTCTGAAACCAGTGGTCCCCGGAACCCGACTACTCAAACCTCCAGAACCTATTCAAATAGATGGGGAACCCGAATTCGAAGTGAAGAACATTTTAGATTAAAAAATGTTTAGGTCAAAGCTTTTCTACCTAATTGATTGGAAGGGGTACGGACCTCAGGAGAGGTCGTGGGAACCCAGTGACCATGTGCATGCACCTCGATTAGTATTCCACCGACTCTTCCCAAACAAACCAAAACCCCCGGAGGGAACAACCTTGGGAGGGGCCTTGGGGGGGGAGTGCTGTCACGATGCCTGCTCCCGGGGAGCCGGCTCAGGCCCTGCGTCCCCGAAAGCGGACATCAAGTCCCCGGGGAAGGTCCCAGCAACCCCTTATAGGGGCCCTTTGGACAGCGTCCTGGCGCGGCTCATAGAAAACGTCAGTCCTGGCGCCATAGGCGACAGGCTCATTATGAAAGTGTTTGGGTGCACTTACCTGATGCAGACCATGCTGCAGAACCCCGGCCTCCTTGAGGCCTGAAAGGAACTACTTTACCTGTGGGACTCATTTACCACCCGGGCGTGGTCGGGGAAGGATACATACCTGATTGGAGGAAGGACACATTCTAGGAACTTCTTCCAAGGCTATTTAAACCACACCCGATCAGCCACACGTGCTTCGCGTTGTTCTGCATCTAGCAGCTGGACGCTCACCGTGTCTGCTCCTGCATCTTGACTTCTGCCACACCTGCCAGCATCCTGAATCACCTGCAAAGGAAGGGAACAAGAGAACAGAAGAAGGAAAAGGCCTCACCTGCTAAATCTGCATCCCAGAGACATTTCGCCGACAATCCTGAAAAGGAAGACATTTCTTTTTAAAAGCACATTGCATCGATCGCTGCAGCGCCGCATTCTACTCACCTTTACAGGGCGCCTCCATGTTCAGCAGCGACCATCCGGATTCGCAGTCGCGCCCCCGCGCCTAGGGAGAAAAAGACAAGAACAAAGGTGAGAGAAAGAAGGGAAAAGGGAAGCTAAAACTCCATGTCAAGACTTACCTGTTGGGTCATTCCCTTTTCATTTCGGGTCCGCGCCGCATCCAGGCATTTTCGGACCCCGGCCCCTAAGGGGAAAAAGACAGCGTTAATGAGTGAATGAAAAGACATTACCAAAACACTCATTAAAGACTTACCTGATTTCCACAAGGATTTCACCGCTCACCTCGGGTCGGTGCCTGTTCCCCGGCATTCCGTACCCCGGCCCCTATGGGGAAAAAGACACTAGCATTAGAACATTAATGCATGGACACAAGGGGAACCACTTATAGAAAAACTTACCTGGAAGCCAAGCAAGTTTGGTTCTCACCCATCCGAAAATCCAGTGACGTAACTGGATACCAACGCGCCCCTGCATCAGAAGCAGGATGGAGAGCTCGTCCTTCCAGACCCTAAGAAGGATACTTCTGCGAGTCAGACAAGCCAGATCTGGGGCCCGGTCCAGTCCGTCTTCCGAACCCTGCGCATCGCCTTAGACGAGGTCACAGCAGCGCGAACCAGGCCAGCGCCCCCGTGGGAGTCAGGTGAGCGTTACACATGGCCCTTTGACACATTTTTGTCCTTTTCATAAAATATATAACAGTTATAACTCTGCAAATGAATAAGCATGTTCATAATCTCATTCTCCATCTTTCCACCAAATCTCATGCTTGTCACATTTTTAAATCAGCCAGAAACTAGTCTTTACTGGCCATTTCAGCCCAGAGTGTCCTAGGAACATGCACTTAGTCTCTAAACAACCGCCTGGAAATCACATGGACAAAAAGCAGAAAACGAAGTTACTTCTGTGCTGTGAAAAATGCCTCAAATAAATACTTTAATGTCAATTTGGAGGCTCTGTCACATATGGGAGGGTGGTGCTTCTTCCCCCACAGCCAAATGTCATCCCTAGGCTCAGCTTGCAACAAAATACTTTTATTACACCCTTTGAAGTTTGTCAGTTTGTCCTTGGTAGTGGGTGCAGAAGTAAATCACTTCTTGGTCAAGCTCTAGCCACACTTGCTTTCTTTGTCTTCCCTGCTAGTACTGCCTTCAAGTCTGACAGAGCCGGGAATTAGAACGCCCTCAGTCACATCACATGTCATTGTGGAATAGTTCACTTATAGGTGCGATTTCCAGTGGGAGGCAAAGCTTTCAATTGAGTTTTGTGCCGGAGCCCAAAAATTGTTTTTCTGGTATTCTGAGCCTCTTCCAAGGTGATTGAAGTCTTGTGGGGAAAACAATGTACATGGCATAATGTACATGGCTTTAGTCAACACCCCACCCACAAAATATTTCACTGATATTTTCTGTACGAGCAAAGCTATCCTTTCACAGTGGCTTTTACAAGTCATTTTTCTTTATTTTACACGTGTGCAAGCCTTTTTGCATCTAACGTTTGAAATGCGGTTCTGTAGGTCATGGGATTCTTTAATTTGCCCTTTTTTTGAGTGAGTTTGCATTTTCTGTTGGTCCCTTGACACGGAATAATAAGCAAAAGCCACCCATATTTTTTCATTTGCAGTGTTTTAGAGCACTGCTGTTCACATGAAAGGGAAAACAAAAGCCGTGTTGGGTTGCAATGTTGAAATGCTTGCTCCTCATGTGAATTAACAGTAATAAAAGGTTGTTTTGAATGTAGTGCATAACATTTTGGTATTCAGATTTAAGAAAAACAAACACTGGGCCATTTTCTAATGCAGGGCATAACTTCTTATTGTTCAGATAAAGGAAAGCAAACACAGATCATTTTGAATGCAGTGCATAAGTTCTTGTGATTCAGATGCAACACAAGCAAACGCAGAGCCGTTCTTGGTGAAATGTTCAAATGCTTGCCACACATGTGCCAGGGAAAGTAAAGCACAGCTGTTTTTCGTGGCAATGTTTAAATGCGGTTTTTAGGCAAAGCAGATTTCTGTTCAGGGCCTTAAATGCACCCCCACATTATGAGGGCTGCATATATTGAACAGGCCTTCAATTCCTGAGCGGGGTTCCCAAGCTTATTCGAAAACCACAATGTTATTCATCAACTTTACCACTGTGAGTGCTCCAAATACTTTAGGATGATAGCAGAAAAGATTTTACTTGGAGCTTCTGATAGAACTGGGTCCACGCATCTTCTGGAAATGAATTTAACTGAAAGTGCATGCGAGTCCCTGAGTCTCTATTAATACTCCAGAAGCTATGGGATTATTTTTTAATCACTATTGACAGCATTGATTCTCTGTATTCACAGCATTTACAGCCACCAGCGGTATCTATTCCCCTTCAACCAATTTGTATACCTCTGTTTTAAAGCATTTCATTGAAAAATAGCGTTCAAAGGCTTGCTTTTCACAAAGTACATGTACATTACATAACAGCTTACCTTTGACTGAATTGCTTCATCGAAAACATATTTACAAGAAGGAGTACTACTACTCCTTTCCAGATAAGGGCAACTTGCCAATGTTTGGGTAAGGTGAAAGAAAACATCTGAAAAACGAGATGGAGAAAGCAAGAGATGAGAATTGCCCTTACAAGGAATTATAAATCTTTTTTATTTTTTTTTATTTATTTGTTTTAGTTGTATTACAACTTTTCAAATTTCATTAACATATAAATAACTTTAATATACAAAACCCAATAATTGTCAATCTTACAAGGCTAAAAGATAACACATTCTTGCAATACCCGTTATCACATAATTAATAACAATTCATTTGTATACAACTATTATAAATATATAAAGAATTATAAATCAAAAGGAGTTTCGAATTAACTTACCCACTGTACTAGGTCTCCATATTAATAGATTCGTTGCATTATTTACAGTCACCAAGTGTGGAACCTCAGATCGCCACGAGAAAGATGCATTTCTCTTAAAAGCACACAGAAGGGCCAAATGATCACTTGCTTTTGTGGTGGCCTTCACTCTGAGCAGGATACAATGATTAAACAATGACTGTGGCATAAAAACAATCAATTGCAGGTGAAGAGTCTGCTCTGTAGCAAGCAGGCTGAAAGCTCCCTCAACATTTCTATTCAAGCTCATGAGTCCCCACATTGTCATTACATTCATCCAGACAGACCCCAAGAAAAAGATAAAATGTACACTCTGCAGGGCCACTCTTACTTCAAGAAAGAAATACAGTATTAATATCAATGCAAACAGAATTCAGATCACCAACCAACACATTGTCCACATTTTGAGTGTCATACTAATCGGATAAAACAGCTGTAAATTATCCACAATGTTCTCATTAACAATCCTAGAAAGACTCCAGTAGATGTTCACTATAAGCAAGTCTTCTAGCAGTGAAATTAACTGGGACAGATGACCGTTTTTGTTTTACCAGATGACGTGGACGATCATCAAGCCAACATTAACATTCAGCACCAATATCATTTTTGATAGCCGTTATAACACCATCATATGGACAGCATAGGATAGCTTTCTAGGCCAGTTGCAAAAACACATAGCCACCTAAAAAAGGCTTTTCCCGAAGCCAATCTTTCTGGAAAGTAAGAAGGTGGAAAAGCAAAATGAAAAGAGCCAGAACAATTTCTAAGTAGGTGACTATTGCCACAGGTATTCCAAGATAATATTTTAATCCCAGAGTCAATAAAGACTATGCTACTAAGACGCTCTCTTACATAATGGTGGCTGTAGGATAGATGGCAACCATGACCAATCCACCTTATCAGACTGTGCATGGAGTTATTTCTCAGCAAAGTGTACCATTCTTTTCGTTGGGGCCATTTTATAACACACTTCTAGTCTTAATTCTGATGATACCTCTGCCCTTCCGTATTTGTCCTTAACCATCAATGACTTACACTTGCTGGATTTTTCCAGCTGTTCACTAGAGTACGAAAACAAATCATACCTCTCAGCAACTAGCATTTCAAGCACTATTCTTGAAGAGACATGTATTGATAAAAATAAAAAAATCTTAAATCATTACGTTCAATAAAATCAATATCACTAGAGCCGATTGTCCTTAATCAAGGAATGTCAAAATAGTGAGAGAATGTTAGACCGATTTAGTATAATGGGCAAGCTGGATTGATTAATGAATGCCAAATCTAGACAACTAAATGACTGAGGGCAGTTTGAATGACAGCTATAGAGCTCGGGAGACTTGCAATTCACATCCTTTAAGTAAAACGATGGTGGTTGCACACCTACTTGTTCCTGGATGGCATGGTTTTGCACTGGATCAGGTGTCATCAACCGTATATTGTTGGTAGACATCAAATTATTCAACAGCACTTCATGCAACTCCAAGACATTGTCAAGATGTAGGGACAAGTTGCAGGTGTTGGTGTTAGCAGATTCTAATGATACAATACATTCATCGGGTTCTCGAAAAGAAAGCTAGTGCAGCGCCATTCTGGGCAGAAGTGTTTTTATCCTGCTTTATTTATCAACTACATTTGTGTCCTTTTATCTTTTCAGTGAAGTAATAGCAGCATTTGTAGACTCCTCTGTACATTCAGTTAAATCTTGACAAATTGATTTGCACGTATTCAGACAATGTAAACATTTTCTCAAGCTCCTGTTTTTTATTGAAACCACATTTTGGGGCTGGGCAGGTACAGGTCGATGACACTTTTTTTCCAAGTGTTCCAAAACCACCTCAATCTTGATTTCCAAGAAAGGAATCCGAAGCCTCAGGTGCTGTCCTAGAAATTGACAAAATATTAGCATAGCGATTATATGGCAAGTTGGCCTGGCTTAGCTTCCACATCCCAAAACATTCCTATATGGTAGTGCTTCTGATCATTTGTTAATGATCATTTGTCACATCTGTTTAGTAATTAACTTTAATTGTATGTGGAGGGGGCGGTTGCTAACTAGCCATGGACTAGGACGTGCTTTGTGCTGAGCTCCTGTTGATCTGATATTAATCAGCTGAATTACGCTTGAAAAATGATGCAAGTGCCTGGAAATTGAAGGGGCGAGCGTTGGAACATATGCACTGCAGGAATCCTGAAGAGTGAGTCATTCGTGCTTGTGGATTGAAGGGGGAGGGAAGGAATGGGTGGGGAGTTTGGTGTGTATATAGTTATAGGGGGTTTAAGTTTGAACATGAGCCTACATAGAAGAGCCGGATGGTTGAATCTGTATTGCGCGGGCGGGAGGGATAGGCTGGAGGTAAGGGAGAGGATTATTAACGAGCTATGGGCGATCTTAAAATGGTCACATGGAATGTCAGGGGACTTAACAGCTATTTGAAAAGGAATAAGGTCATGTTGTATCTGAGAAGGCAAAAGATAGATATTGCACTGCTGCAGGAGACGCATCTGACACGGGAAAAGATGGAGTTGGTTAGAAAGAAATGGAAAGGGGTTGTGGTGGGCTCGTCATACTCTGCTTATGCTAGAGGAGTACTTATCTGGGTGGCGCCGCACGTCCCGTTTCAACTATTACAGGAAGTGGTGGAGACGGATGGGAGGAGGGTCATATTGAGGGGGCTGGTGGAGAATAAGGAGATAAGCATTGTAAATGCATATGCCCCCAACCAAAACACGGCAGCATATTTCAGAACTCTGTGCACCAACCTTACTATGTGTGTGGGTAGTGCGGTGATCTGGGGCAGGGATTTTAACTGTGTAATGAACCCCAAGGTAGATAGATCAGATGGCAAGATTGATAGACCCACCCCAGCGGCTAAAGCATTACAGACACTGCTAGATGATTTTGGCTTGGCAGATGTGTGGAGAACAAAATACCCCCAAGAAAGGCAATATTCGCACTACTCTGCCCCGCAGCAGCTACATACAAGACTTGATTATGTCTTTGCCACGTCAGAGATTACTCCGATAGAATATAAGGCGAGTGTCCTCTCGGATCACTCTCCACTGGTTCTCGGGTGGCAATACTGCCCCCCGAGAGCACGGATTCCAATATGGTGCCTCCGAGCAGAGGCGCTCAAAGACCCAGTCTTTAGAGAAGATATAAAGGAAGAGATTACTAACTACTTCGAGGTGAATACTGGCAGCGTTGACTCGGCGGGTACATTGTGGAAAGCCTTTAAGGTAGTGATGCGGGGGGGTTGCCATAGCAAAATCAAAGGGCCTGCAGGGCGGGGTCCTGGCTGACCTACAAAGATCAGAAGAGGAAATAGAAAGAGCATTAAAAGGTGGAAGCGTAGACATGGAGCTGGCACTTAAGCTGCAGCAGAAATGCGCGGAACACTGGGAAAGGCTCTGCAACCTCAATTACAAAAAATATTTAGAGAGAAAGCATGCGGGAGGGGATAAAACAGGGAGGCTCTTAGCATGGCTATACAAGAGCGAAACTCCCAGACCCCCGATCAGAACGATAACGAGGGAAGATGGTGGGGTAGCGGACACCCAAGAAGGAGTCAACAAAGAGTTTCGCAGATTATTATAAGGTGCTATACGGGGATAAGGAGGGAGGCAGCCATGAGGAGATAACCGAAACACTAGAAGATATAGGACTGCCCAAGATAAGTGGGGAGGAAAGAGAGGAGCTTGATGCACCGATTACTCTGGAGGAGTTAGAAGAAGTGGTGAGGCAGTTGCCCATCAGTAAGACCCCAGGGCCGGATGGGTTCCCGAGTGAATTTTATAAACTATATAGAGAGGAAGTGCTCCCCCCAATGTTAGAAATGCTTAATGAAGCGTTTGAGGTGGGACGGTTGCCAGAGTCGCTCAGAGAGGCGATCATAATACCGCTTCCCAAACCTAACAAACTGGGCACAGCTGTGGCTCTTACAGACCTTTGTCGATGCTGAACCAAGACAGCAAGATATTGACGGCTGTCCTGGCAAATAGATTGCGAAGAGTAATTAGCAAATTAATACACCCAGACCAAACGGGCTATGTCCCGAATAGGAACATAACTCATAATCACAGGCGACTCCACCGGGTGGTCGAATGGGGTAGTAAGACTGAAGGCGAAATCGCGGTTACATGAAGATGCTATATAGTGAGCCTCTAGCCAGAGTTCGAACAGGATCAGTGATATCCGAGAGGTGGCAACTTAGTAGAGGCACCAGGCAGGGGTGCCCTTGGTCCCCGATGCTTTACATTCTAGCCCTGGAGCCCCTAGCAATATACCTCAGGAAACAATATGATATGATAGGTATTGATGTAGGGGGGGGGCGACACCTGATATCCTTATATGCGGATGATTTGTTACTATACTTGAAACACCGGGAAGAAAATCTCCAGTACATCCTGGAAGTGATGGAGAGGTATGCGGGGGCTGTCCGGGATAGCGGTGAATCCTCAAAAATCTAGCATTTTTCCGCTGGGCAGCTATAAGGGAACCCCTGTGAAAAGGTTACCGGTGTTACAAATACCATGGGTGGTTAGTTCTTTCCGATGCCTTGGGATAGACGTGTACCACACGGCAGAAGAGGAACATAGGCACAACACCGAGGTAGCCAGTTGGAAAATCGAGAAATGCATGCATTTCCCGGAGAAGTTGCCCCTAGCAATGATGGGACGAGGTGCAATGCTGAAGATGGTGGTCCTACCTGGGCTTCTACATTATTTTAGTAATATTCCACACATGATACCCAAGAAGTTTTTTGCTAAACTGAACAGTATGTGTAGGGACTTCCTGTAGTATGGTACCCGGAACAGAGTGGCGCTATGAAAGCTGCAGAACTTTTATGAAAAGGGGGGGATCAAATTGCCTAACTTTGAGGTTTATTATGTAGCGAGCCAGCTACAATATGTGGCCAAATGGCTCTCCGATGAAGCGACCCCTGAACTAAGGTTGTTTGGGCATGATTGTGCCCCGTTTTACTTAAGAGAAATGATCTGGCTGCCTGAGTCAGAAATGAAAGAGCGCCCTGGGATGATGATGCTTGGGTGGAAAATGTGGCGTCGAGCATGCTGGATGATGGAGGACCCATTCCCATGCTCCCCGCAGGTACCGCTGGTTGCATTGGCAGGGGGAGATAAGCAGCTGAGGGTGATTATCAGGACCTACTGGGAATCGGTGGGGTTGGCAACTTTAGGGGACATTTGGCAAGAGGGGACCATTAAAGATTACAAAGTGCTTGGGGAAGAAGTGGGATTGCATACGAGCCAGTATGTTATGTATCATAGAATGGTACAGAGAATTCGGAAAATGTGGCCTGAGACAGTATTGGTAGAGGAACCAGATGCTATCATGGGGACAATATATGACATATCGGAAGGGCGGCATGAGATTTCTAGACTGTATGAGATAGTGATGACTAAGGTCGGGAAGGAGCTGACACAATTGAGACTAGACTGGGAAGCGGAAGTAGGAGCTCCGATAGAGGATGGGATGTGGCAACGTGCCCTGGGATACCACAAGAAGGTGTCAAGAAATGTGAGACTAAAACAAATACAATTGTACATAATGCACAGAGCATACATGACTCCTCTGAGGATATCCAAGTTCGAAAATGCTGGGCGACAGGCATGTCTCAAATGCGACAAGGAAAACGCTGACATGACACACATGTTTTGGTCATGCCCAGTAACTGAGCGTTTCTGGGGTGAAGTGGCACAAAAACTAGCGGAAAAGGGGGTCACGATCATCATAAACACGGCTTGGGCCTGCTTGCTGGGAGGGTTCCCCAGATCACGAAAACTTAAACATGTTGGGAAACTAAAAGATTTGGCATATGTGCTTGCAAAACAAAGGATTGCCATGGGATGGAAGACGTGTCACAAGCCACGGGTGGAGGTGTGGTGGAGGGAGTTGCAGAAATGGGCGGAGGCTGAAACGATGGTATGGCAAGAGGCGAGCAACATAGGGGGGGTGGAGGAAGAAGCGGGTACCCTGATGGCATGGAAATTATTAATGGCAGAACTGTTTGGAGCAATACAAGATCCGACAGAATCTGCGGGAAGCGGGGACCCCGCCACGTGAAGCAGATACAGAATGCGAGGAACAAATGGGCACATAAAGGGGGGTGGGATGGGGGGAGCAGTGACCAAGATTAATTGGTGAATAATGGAACTGTTGTAAATTGCACTGCGTGTTTGGTTTGTATTGTTGTTTGGTTTAAATAAAATTAATAAAATCTTTTTAAAAAAAAAAACTTTAATTGTATGTGAAGCTAAAAAAAACTTCCAGGAAGCTAACTTTGGTATTTAAAGAATTTAAAATGGCACTCAAATCTGCCCTTATATTATCGTTGAGTCTTACTAATCAGTTGAAAACAAAATTCAAATTCAGCTCAAATAGAGAATTGGAACCTAAATTAGGAATATGTTGGGCTGTGTCCAAGAGAGGAGGAGATTAAAGTGGAGCTGAGGTAGGCTGGTGGGCCTCTTGTGAAATGCAATCCCGTGAAACCTTTTTCCAAGAATAACAAGAGGAAGTCCAGCTTAGAGTGCAAAGAAGCACATTTTTTCTCCATTCCTGCCTGTGCCGATTCTTCACAATTAGCACAAGAAGGAGCAGAGCCTCAACGACAAGAGGTGGGCAGTTGCTTGTTATATTCAAGAATGAGTGGTGAGCTAGGTGCAGGATAAACTACAATATTAGTCTGCAGGTCAAGATGATTATCAGAAGCAATTTCTTTCAGAGTTGCATGATCTGGGGTATTCAAATGGAAGAAGTCTGTTATACAAGACATTGCCGTCTTAGACCTATTGAATCAATTCAGGATTGGTGTGGATAGTGTGATGATCAAGCCCCAAATTGACCCATCGCCATCTCTCATCAGTCACGAAGCAGATATTGTGGCCAATACCAGAACCCAGGAAGACGTAGATTTAATATGCAGGTCGTACCATCCTCGTATTCGCCATCCAAAACCAAAGCATTAAAGGTAGGAG
Organism: Ambystoma mexicanum; assembly: GCF_040938575.1. Classification (NCBI taxonomy): domain Eukaryota; kingdom Metazoa; phylum Chordata; class Amphibia; order Caudata; family Ambystomatidae; genus Ambystoma; species Ambystoma mexicanum. Next base: position 153,731,524 of record NC_090941.1, on the reverse strand, counting down.
GACTAAAAAGAAAAGTAAAGCTTTGCTCACCAAATACGCTAATGACCCACCAGCTCCCAATAGACACCAACTGCACTTTACGGAATGCACAGGGTTTTGTAAGCACATTCTCTCGCAGCATAACTTCCAAATCTATGGCACCTTGGAGACCGCCACAAGCTGTTGCCAATTACACTTAATTTGTGCAAAACCTCTTAATTACACTTTGATTTGTTACGTTATTTGTTGACCCCTGAGCTGCAACACTGCTCTTGATGATTGTGTTATATGCCTAGTGACCTTCCAGTAGCATTTTTATGAATGGCTTCATTTTGTCCTGTTTGGGACGATCTTTCCAACCTATTAAAGTTGAAGCATTTACAACATATGTATGTTATAAGCAACAGTAGTTGCCATCTTTCAATTGTTGGCAGGAATGCACCAACTCTCCTTATCAGTAGGGACTTTCAAGGATGAGGCTTGTGTGCCACATAATCTTCTGGTTGTTGGGCAATCAGTCAATTTGCTTCTGGATGTCCTCTAAGGGAGGGCCCTGCCGTGTGGGCTTGTATTCTTTCTCTACCTGGAAATTAACATGCCCTGCTGCTGCCATTGTGCATCGGTTTCTTCTTCCTTAATTGGAATCAAATGCTAAACTGGTTTTAGTTTGCTCAACGTTTCTTCATCCCTTGAGTCTGAACAGGATGGAAAAGAAACCCCTCAGCCTATGCAGTCTCGTTCCAAGCCCTAGGCCTGATGACCACTGGCAACAGAAGTGGAGGAAAACCCAGCTGGATGGGGTTAAAGACCAACAAGACAAAATGTAGGCGTTGATCTAAAGGCGACAAATGCAGAGGGCTTAGCAGCACTGTTCAGCATGGAGGACAACAGTTCACCTCTCATACATTACTTTGACCTCGTCCCAGACAATCGATTTAAAGGTGGTACACCACTTTATTAGCAGAGAAGGAACAGAGATCATGCTCGAGCTGTTCTAAAGTAGGAACATTCCTGGTTTCAGGACAGTGAATTCCAGCCTGGCCTTCAGTTAAACTGTCACTTCAGATAGATCTAAAAATAAATGGAACAACCAGGTCCTTGGATGTTGGCAATCAAAGTCTTGGTTGTTCTCAGAATGAAAGGGTCTCTGGAAACGGCTGGACTATACCTGGCACGGCACCTGGGTGGAGTAGGGACCCCGTTTTCTATATGCATCAAAATCACTCATGACCTATACTTTTAGACTGCTTGTTAGGGGATGAAGAGTTATAGAGGGGGCTCAGATTCCGAGGCTCCCGCCACTGATGGATGGGTAATAGTCTTCAAGGCCTCTATCCCCAGGCAATCCTTGCTGGTGGGATTATGCTCTTCGCCCCTAAAAGAGATCCCATTATGCCCCTGGGATGTAGGTGAGGACTTCTGAGTGCCAAAGTGCCCCATTGGGCGCTGAGAGACAGCGGCATAGCCTCAGATTTCAATGTGGCTGCATATGTCAGGGCTGGTGAAGAATATGCAGCCCTGGGGGCTAAGGGAAGCCGCAACACCTCCCTGTATATGTTGGAGTACAGTGTGGAGGGGGATCAGTAGGCAATGACAATAGCAGTGACTCATTTTCTTGTAAATCCCTGGGATAGTCATCCATGTTGCTCTAAAGGTTCACCTTGCAGCACTTATTCGTTCTTTAGAAACGACCCCCCCCTCATACACAGAAGTTCTATCTGTGTTTTTTACTCCGGGTATCTTAAATGGAGCAGTGTAGGGAGCAGGGAAAGGTTTTGCCTTTGCTCCTTCCTTTTGCACAAGTGTATCTCAGAACAAACGAAACATCAAGAAAACTCTCTGTATCAGAGTGAAAGTGGCTTGTGGGGGAGGGGTCACATGTAATTCCTTCTCCGACCTTGTTCCCAGTGTGCACTGTATATCATTTCGCCTTTAGTTTGACCCGATTCTTTAGGCTATCAAGTAAATATGGTTGTGCATGCTATTTATGTTTTGCGCCCTGCATAACGCTCTTTCAGAGCCATGAGATTTTGAGTCACCCTTACTCTCTTTTCAGTGTGGATCCGTGTTTTCGGCCTCTACTGGGAGGTAAGCTCTTTGTCAGTAGGCTTCATGTTTTTTCAGCATCACTTCCATGGAGTCGATTTTAATGGTGTATTGCACTGCCCCGTTTTACCAGAGGTCTTTAATGCCAATGGGGGTCATTACGAGTTTGGAGGTAGCAATGGTGCAAATAGCACCATGGCTGCCTCCAAACCCGTGTCCGGGTTCGTGGTGTCGGAATGGGGACTTACCGGGACATTCCGACCTATGCGGACCCGGTAAATCCACATTTCGAAAACCATTCCCCATTCCCTTTCGAGCCCCCGTAGGGCTCAATGGGAATGGGGAAGGAGCTAATAACGGGCCCGAAAATAGCGGGCCAGTTATTAGCTCCATGGTCCCTTAACGGGTCCCGCTAAGGGCGGCTGGTAAAACCAGCCGGCCCTAGTGGGACCCACTAAGGGACCTCGGAATGCAGCAGTGGGGCGTTAGCGGCACCAGTAAGGATGCCGGTGCCATTTACCCCCTACCGCCGTACTCGGAATGACCCCCAATGTCTCTTTCGTTGACGTGGCGGTATGTTGGCCCATTTATGCCTTTGCATTTAATGAGTTTTCTCCAAATCTCTTTGAAGCCTTTGTGGAGCTGGCCTTCAACTTGATTGACCTTGGATTGGTCTTTACGCACCCATTGTGACTATGCAGTGGGTACCATGATATCCAGACCAAATCTGTCAAACTTATTTAGAGTCCACACTACAATTTACAAACAGAAACATACATCCTGTCTATCTGACCACATTAGGCTCCTAATCTGTGGGCTTCTTTCCCCCCAGTCTGAATACTAACACATGTATGAGCTCGGCTGGATGTTGTTTTTCTGCTTTTCTGTATATTATGTATGTGCAAAATATTATCTGCTTTGTAATATATATATATATATATATATATATATATGTTAATCATTTGAGAATGCACTGAACATTGTTATCCGTTTTTCTCTCTTTTTACATGCTTTAGCACTGATTGTTAAATATTTTCCTCTGAAATGTCATTTAAATGCATTGGATTAATAGTGGCTATTAATTTAACTGTACTGCAGTCTCACATTTGTAATGATTTTCACATGTGTGTTAGGTCTGTGCTATTCACTTAATTTGGCACTCCCTTGTTCATAGATTTGAACACTCAGGGCTGAGACTGGGTTCTTGTTGTGGCTGATTTAGTTACAGCCCCTCCTTTCTTTGAAAATGTACACACTGTAATTATCAGTGTGCCAACAGTGTACCTGGGAAGACCAGACCCCCCCCTGTTCTCTACTTCAACTTGATTGCAGCACTGTGGCAACTGTCCTATACCCAATTTCAGAGTCAACGCAGATTTGATCTTTCCGAGTCCGGTAATGAATCAGGTGTCATCTCGCCCTCCATCTGCATGGATTCAATGGCCTGAGTCGCATCAGCTTCCTTGACCACTCAATGTTTTTCTTCATGAGATTTCAACATCTTTGCCTTCAACCTTTTTACAGGCCATGCATGTACACTCCATAGTCTCCCATAAGACCATTCCAAACCCTGCGCTCACCGATTCACGTAAAGCAGGAGGCTACACTAAGACTAGATTTTGAAAAAGGTGACCAGACAAGACTAGAGATCCTAAATAAAAATAAAAAATTAACTACATTCTTATGTTTGACTGCCCTGGCCCCATCATCAAAAATAATCCTTTGGGATCACCACATTAACAACTTCGGATCCAATGTTGTTCTCCTCTGCTTTTCACATTCAACCAAGCTGATGCCACAAATGTACAATCTACAGAGGGCACCGACTAGGAGCAGCATTTGTGCTAGCATATACATGGGTACAACTATAGGAGAACGTGTCCAGATCTAGCATCCAACCATTTGTAATACGCCTGACAAATCACTAGATGACCTATCCATGTTCAGCTAAAACAAACTCAGATGCAAAATGGCAATCGACAGGCTCCTTTGGTTAGGACAATGAACTGCGAGTGGCACTAAACTCCTCATGTAGGTAATTGCAGGAAAGAGGTTTTGGTTTGCCAGAGGTCAGACTCTACTGGGCGTCACACTACGTGGTGACCAACGAGGGTATCCGTGAGAACTGCCCCAATTAACATATACCGATGTGGGCAGAGTGAATGGCACGATACAGCCGGACATTCTTCCCGCGTCAGACACCGATCAGCCCCCTCCGCCACCACAAAATGAGTTATCAGACTGCAGGAGTGGCAGTCATTGGATATCACAATGGGTGGCAGCATATTGGGGGATGCTGAAATGGGAGAGTGTAGAAAAGGGATAAAGGTGATGCCGTCAGTACGGAGTAACAGAACATGCAGACAAGCATGTAACGTGATCCTCAAAAAATGTATTCTGGAGTTTTAAATAGAAAGGACAAAACAAACATAAAATAAGGGCTTACTGTCCATCGTTTTACTTTTGTCCCCAGAGTTTACCCACATTAAATAAACTGTCTACACCAAGTGTTCTGCCAGACGAACAGCAGGTCAACGGTTCTCACAACTCAGGCTAGTTTGGGCCAAGTCTGAGGTATCATTTGGAGGATGGTATGTAGATGGGAAGGGAAATCACATGATGCAAATGTGAGCAGAAGCATGCAAGGAACATAGATTAACAGAGATTCTATAAAGGCGGTCCAATTTAAAAGGTCTGGAGGGCCATAGTTCAAGACCTCATCTATTTTGCAAAAATCCCCTAGCCATCTGATCTATAAAGCCCCTCTGGCATGTGACAGGGTCTGGTTGGAGGATGGCCCACAGGAAGGGTAGTCAACAGATAAGGAGATAGATTAAGGCAGATCAATGAGCATAGTGAGGATTAATCAAAGGTTACAATAGGGCACAGTTTAAAGGATCAAAGCACAATCTCTAGACTAGCTTGAAACAAATACGCCAAGGTGTCCACTGAACACAATATCAACAAGTCACTCCCGGTATTAGTATTTAAAAAGGCCGCAAAATACATCGTTTACAGAGATGATGTTCTCATTGTGAATGGGTCTTTTCTCATGGCTGTTTGTCTCGACCCTTTGCAAAGTCCTGGAATGACAGACAGGCTGCCTCAGAAAAGCCACCTATGGAGCCATGAGCAAACTCCTCCCCCGGCCGGCCCGCACGCCCTTGTATTGCCCTATGGGTTTCTTGCCAAGGCTGGCAGCTATCCTCCCCTTAACAGGGTTTACACATTAGTAAGCTGTATTGTGGCTGGTGGTTTTGCTGCACACCACATGGGCTGGCCTATAGCCCAGAGCTAGTGTTACTCTGCTCCCACCAGTCCCTTGGCCCAGGTCATCAGGCCTCTAGGCCTAGCCTGCCCTCCTCTCAAACAGACTTCATAGACTTTGGGTCCACTGGCTAAAGCAACGTCTTCTCACTCCATGTGCCTAATTTGCCTGGTTGACCTCCTTTGCTTGGCCTACTCAAGCACTGCACCCCTCCCTGCCTGGCTCTCCTATCTCATCACTCACTCTCAGAACACTGTGCTACAACTCATAAAATGCAGGAGCCTGGGTTTTACAAATCTGCTCTAGCCTAGATTGCCTACCGCCTGACGGCTGCTCCTTTAAAATGTCTTGGAACTTGCACACCTCTAACAGCAGCACTCTCCCATAAATTGTGTTCTAAGGGCGAGTGCGCAATATAAAAAATACATCGATAAGATCAGTCCGTGGACCTCTGCTTTTCACTCTCCTTGGCTTTGCCCTAGTTAGACGCATCTCATCCTTCAGCTTTCACTACCACTTTTTTTGCTGAGGACTCAGATATTTTTCTCCTTTTCCTCCTTCATCCCCACCATTTTTGGAACAGATTACCAGCTGTCTCACTAAAGGCCATTATTGGATGGCTCACCACTGCCTCACGCTGAACTCTTGGAAACCAGAAGTCCTCTTTCTAATAGCTTCCAATGCCATCCCTGCCCCTGTAACCTTCCTCCCACCTGACCACCTTGCTCCCTCAAACAAGGATAACAATCTTTCGGGCCTCTGATGGTGACCTCTGACTGTAACAATTCATCACTACCACCACCTCTGCTGCGCATATAAACTTGTCAAGGATTTGGAAAATATGTCAATTTCTTACCATGCTACAGAACCTCTAAATCTTGCCCCTCGTGCTCAGCAAGCTGCACTACTGCTCATGCCTACTCCTTGGCCTTCCTGTACTCATTAATCCTCCCTCTGGACACCAGTTTCTCCACCTTCACTCTCTTAAACCTACCCCGATTTTCCCCTCACTTCTACCTACCAACACACTGTGGATGACTACCTGTGGACAACTGCTCCCTTTTCCAAGTTGCTTCTCCTAGTCTACAGAGCTACCATTGATCTTGCTCTTCAGTACCTGGCTTTCTAGCTCTGTATACCCACCACTCTTCTCCTTCAGCACTCAACCTCAATGCCTCATGCCGACCTGTGCCTTCTCTCAATTCTGCTCCTTCTCCCCACTCCAAAAGTACCTACTGCCTATCACAATCAAAGCCAGCCGAATTGTGGAAGTCGTCAAAGCTCAGCTTACACCTTAGCTACTGTCCAGGGAAGAAGCACACCCACCCCATCTTACCTACATGACCCAGCCATTCCCTGCAGTGACGTGCAATAATGCATTTCTTTTATATTTCAACAGTACTCCCCTTCAGCATGCAGCACTCGGCCCTTCAGGGTAATTCTACCTTTGTAAGGCACCTTCTTTTTATTTTTGCCTTGGTCTTTATACCACTTGGTTTGCATCCTTAAACTGGCTCGCCACTTGCTTTCATCATTGTGCTATTGTATAGGTACGCATTCGGCAAGTGCTTTAGTCATCTGTAAGGAATAGGTTACTTACCTGTAAATCCTGCTCTCCAGCATTGGTATCTTTCGTAGAATCCCATGCTCTTTGAATATTCCACATCAACAGGTTGGGAATCCTCGCTAACATTAAAGCAGTTGTAGGTGCCTTTCCCCGGCTTACTACGTGTGAGAGAAAATAAAATAACCACCCCTGTCAGGGAAGGAGGCACTGAGACCCGGCTGCAAGAGTTCAAAGGATGGTTTATTTCTCCAGCTAGGAAATAACCCAAAAAAACCCTACCAACATTTACGTCATGCTCGTATATTTCTCCAGCATTGGATCTTTCATAGATTCAGATGCTTGAATATTCCCCGTCGTCAGACTGGGAATCCTCGGTGATAAATTAAATAATAATAATTTTTTTTTTTTATTAAATATATATACATACACTGCCACCTAGCAGTGCATGTACATAGCCCATTATAGCCTATGAGCCACTTCATTGTGTAGTCCCTCCACCTCACTTTGGTCCTTTATGGCCCCAGCCAATGAGGTGGCAGGGCTTAAGCTCCGCCCCCGGCAGCCATCTTCAGATTTTTCACCGCAGTCTATCAGACACAGGGAATCCTCAAGCTCTCTGAGCTTTTCCAAATTCTTTCTACATTTGTGTGGAATATATTTGTAAAATATATTCCATCTTGTTCCCCTTCCTAGGGGCTTTCTTTCCAATTAACCTTGGTGGCAAAACTTGTTGTTTTCCTCTCAAAACCGTCGACTGAACTTCTCTTCAGAAATGGAGGCATCTCAGGCTGTCAGGAAGCCTTCCCTGTTCAGGGACTGCACGAGGTGCAAGAAGAAATTGGTTTACTACAAGGACCCCCACGAGCATTGCATTTATTGTCTGTACCCACATGACATTAAAAAATGCGAGATTTGTAAAACTTTTTCCACCAAGACCCTTCATGACAGGCATAGAAGACTCCTTTCATACCTGGAATCCAGGGATCAATCTTCGGACGAAGAGTCTGTCAGAACAGCTCCTGTCCAATCCAGCACTCCATCTGAGAGGCAAACTTCAAAGAGAAGGGCCTCTTCAGTGGAAAGGAGTTCCTCTCCCAAATCCAAAAAGAGGAAGCTGGAATTGATACCCTTTCTGCCTCCAGTTGACCTTTCAAGCCAGAAAAAGTCAGCAAAATCTGCCTCCAGAGGTAAGGAGGAGTTTGCAAAAAACGCAGGGGGGCAGTCGTCGGCAGGTAAACCGCCCACGAATGAAGGGAAAGGTAAAGGCCATACCGTCGACGAAACCAGCATCGACGACGACGACGCTTAAGACATCGTCGACAGTTAGATCATCGTCATCGGACATGTCGACCACGAAGCAATCGTCGACGAGCAAGAAACACCACTCGTCCACGAAGCATTCATCCATGACGCAGTCGTCCACGGAGCACACTCCACATTCGTCAACGAAGCCCTCGTCGACGGGAAAATGTCAGTCGTCGACGACGAATCCCTCGTCGACTGGAAAATGTCAGTCGTCGACGACGAATCCCTCGTCGACTGGAAAATCTCAGTCGTCGACGAGAATAACTCCATCCATAACTCCTTCAGAGGCACTGCAAATTTCGGCAGTTACAGAGGAGTTACTGCCTCTTACTCTTGAAGCTCCTGTCATTACAAGCAATATCATTGAGAAGAATACTGTAACTGAACCTCTGGTGCAGCAATTTTCACCTTTGGGGCACATGGCAGAACTTCCGGATATAATTCTTCAGGAAGAATTCTCTGATGCTGAAGTGGTGGAAGAGTCTATCGGTCCCTTACCAAAACAATACAGCCCTCCTTGGCACCCGTCCACGGGAGAATCCGAATATCCTCATGACCCGGTGCTCATGTTATCCGTGCAGAGGATTGTAGAAGAATTTTACAAACGGCAAAGGGAGAAGCAAGTTCCGATTAATCCCATTCCTAGAGAGTCATCCCCGATTCCAGGCACATCGGGTTGCTCTCCTTACAGGAGTAGACCGCAAAAACGGATGAGATCCCCTGCTCGAAGACCGAGGAGCAGCACCCACAGTGCTTCACCTACAAGAGTCCCGTCACCACAGTCATCGCACAGACCGCGATCTCCGGACGTAGATCCCACCATGGTACCGTCCACCATCTCGGTATCAGACTGGCAGGAGGATCCTTTTGGTGAATTTTCGGAACCAGAAGAAGGAGAAATAACTCAGGAGCCAGACGCACACAGTGATTGGGATGACTACGTCGTCGAGAAGCCCAGGAGGAGAGACTCGCCGGGCAAGGCCTCACCACCGGATGATCTCGTTTCTTTCCACACCATAATAGGTAAAGCCGCAGAACTGTTTAAAATTCAGGTTTCTTCGGAGGAAAGGCAATCAGTGCTCTATGAGCACAGGGACAAACGAAGGAGGACAGTGACCACAATTCCCCTCCTCGATACCATCTGGGATTCCGGATCCAAGATCCTATCTACGCCCTTATCGACTCCGGCGTTGGTGTCCAGGCCAGAAAAGAAATATAAAGCTCCGGATTCGGCACCGCTTTGTTTAAGGGGTCATACGAAACCGGACTCAGTTATTACAGTGGCGGCCAGAAAGAAACTCGCCAACCCCTCCTCACCCTTGTCGGCACCACCGGATAAGGACGGACGCAAATTGGAAGCCATGGGCAGGAAAGTTTCATCTTCTGCATCACTTACAATCAGAGCGGGTAATGCACTGGCCATGACCGCACGATTCGATCGTGAGCTTTGGCTCCGCATGTCTAACTTGGCGAAACAATTACCACCGGAGCTCCAGGAGGAGGCAAAATCCATTATCGCGGATGGTGAAGCAACATCGGATCACATGATCGACGCGGCAGTTGATGTAGCCGAATCAGGCTTCAGGCAGATGGCGCACGGTACAGTGCTCAGAAGGCAGGCCTGGATGAAGGCTACTAACTTTAGACCTGAAGTTCAGGCGCAGATTCTGGACATGCCATTTGACCGTCAAGATCTTTTTGGGAAAAAGATAGACGACCATTTGAAAGCAATCAAGACAGACACTGACACAGCCAGAGCCATCAGTTCTTTAAAGGACAAAAGTAAGGACCATCGGTCTTTTCGTCCCTTTAGAGGTTCATCTTCCAAATTCAGGGGATACAGTCGTTCCTCCTCCTATGGTCAGAAAGCACAAGGCGGCACGTACCAAGGCAATAAATATCAGTCATCCAACAGATACGCCCATAGAGGCAGACGTGGCTCCGCCCAAGGAAAGTCGCAAGGCAAGCAGAACTGACGACCAATCTCCCCCCCCCTTCGCCACGCCCCGGTGGGGGGAAGGGTGAGCCAGTTTTTCCAGCGCTGGCGGTACATTACATCGGACAAATGGGTGTTACAGGTGATCCGAAAGGGTCACACCTTAGAATTTCTGGACCAACCTCCTTCCCTGCCTCCAACATCTCACAGAGTGCATATGCTAAAACAGGTCATGTCCGAAGTGCAAAAACTGCTCCAGAAGGCAGCAGTAGAACCAGTTCCTTATTCTCAGAGGGGAAAAGGTTTTTACTCCCGATTCTTCCTCGTCAGAAAGAAAAACGGTCAATGGAGACCCATCTTGGACCTGAGGGCGCTCAACAAGTTCATCAAGCGCATAACTTTCAAGATGGTGGCTCTACAAGGGGTGCTACCTTGGTTAAACAAGCACGACTTCTTGGCCACTTTAGACTTGGAGGATGCTTATTTCCACATCCCGATCCATCCAGCACACAGGCAGTTCCTCAGGTTCACAGTGGGAGGGCTCCACTTTCAGTTTCAAGTGATTCCGTTCGGCCTAAAATCGGCGCCAAGGGTTTTCACGAAATGCCTGGCACCGGTAGCGGCAAGTCTCAGGAGAGCAGGAACGGACGTTTTTCCATACCTGGACGATTGGCTGATAAAGGCAAGTTCAGCTGCAAAGGCTCGTTCGGCAGTGTCAAGGACGGTCAACCTCCTAAAAGAGTTAGGTTTCTCCATCAACCAGACGAAGTCCTGCCTCGTCCCCAGCAAGGTAGCTCTCTTCCTGGGAGCCGAGCTAGACTCCAGCATTCCCAGAGTGAGACCATCCACAGAGAGAATAGCAGCGATTCTACGCTTAACTTCGAACTTCCTACAGAAAGAGACAACATCTGTGCGCTCTTACAAATCCCTATTGGGCATGATGTCATCATGCATATTCCTCATACCGAACTGCAGGCTTCGCATGAGGCCGGTTCAGGAAGCTCTGGACCACCAATGGAAACAAGCTTTCGGATGCTGGGAAGACATCGTCCAGATTCCATCGACGTTGCACAAGGCCCTTCGATGGTGGAGCGCTCCGAGGAATCTTCTACAGGGAATGCCGTTTCAAGCACCGACATCGACCCTCCTGCTGCGGACGGACGCTTCCTTATCAGGCTGGGGCGCTCATCTTGCGGACCTCCAAACCAAGGGATCTTGGTCAGCACAAGAGTCCCAACTCCACATCAACGTGTTGGAGCTCAGGGCCGTAAGGTTGGCGCTGAAAGCCTTCCTACCGGTTATAGCTGGTCAAGTTCTTACAGTCCAGACAGACAACACGACCTCCATGCACTATACAAACAAGCAGGGAGGCACGAGGTCTCAGATTCTGTCGCAAGAAGCCCAACAGCTATGGGCATGGGCCTTGCGCTACGGGATACAGATCAGGGCAGAGCACCTTCCAGGAGTGGACAATGTCCTAGCGGACAGATTAAGCAGAGAATACACAGCGTCACACGAGTGGGAGCTGGACGAAAAAGAAACCCAACGGATCTTTGCCTTATGGGGCCATCCGCAGATCGACCTTTTCGCCACCAGGAACAACAGAAAATGCAAGACATTTGCGTCAAGATACCCCGAGCACCAATCGCTGGGAGACGCGTTCTCAGTGGATTGGTCGGGGAAGCTCCTCTACGCCTTCCCACCCATTCCCCTCATGTCGAGGGTACTTCGCAGGGTGAAAGAACAGGATTGTTCCTTGATTCTTATTGCACCCGATTGGGCACGGCAAGTCTGGTACCCGACGCTGAGACATCTATCCTGCAAAACCCCGATTCGTCTCAGATCACATCAATATCTACTGACACAACAGAACCGCAAGGTCCTCCACCACGACCCGAGGAGCCTGTCCCTCAAGGCATGGTTCCTGAGCAGCGTAAACTAATGCACCTAAAGTTACCATCAGAATGCTGGGATATCATCAGGGCCGCTAGAGCCCCGTCCACGCAACTCACCTACACCAGAAAATGGACCAGGTGTTCCAAATGGTGCGAGACCTCTGCGATCGATCCCCTCACGGCCTCGGTTGATCAAATTCTGCCTTACTTGTTGCACCTGGCTAAATCAGGGCTCTCACTGTCCTCTATCAAGGTCCATCTGTCAGCCATAGCGGCCTACACAGTAACCGCGGAGACGCAAGCCTTACTCTCCTTACCAGCGATCAAGATCTTCCTGAAAGGACTGATGCGTACTTATCCGCCTACACCTACACCAGTTCCGGGCTGGAGCCTCAACACCGTCTTAACGGCCCTCATGCAACCTCCCTTCGAGCCCATACATAGATGCGATATGAAATTCTTGTCCTGGAAGACATCCTTCCTGGTAGCCATCACATCGGCCAGAAGGATCAGTGAGTTGCAAGCTTTGTCTTCGGAACCTCCATTTACCTTGTTCCAGAAGGACCGCGTCATCTTAAGGCCTCACCCGAAATTCCTCCCCAAGGTACTTTCGGAGATGTCCTTCACTGAGCGCATTGTGTTACCAACCTTCTTCCAGAATCACGCTTCGGAAGCGGAAAGGACATTACACACTCTAGACGTTTCTAGGGTGTTGAAGTTTTACTTGCAAAGAACCAAGGAGTTCCGCTCCTCAAACCGGCTATTCATTTCCTTCTCTGGCCGTACCAAGGGCCAACATATATCCAAACAAAGTCTGGCACGCTGGGTATAGTCCTGCATCACCCACTGCCATCAGTTGAAAGGCGACCCTTTAACTAGACCGCCGTCTGCTCACTCCACCAGAGGAAGGGCGGCGTCAACAGCATTCCACGCAGGGGTGGCCTTGAAAGACATATGCAGAGCTGCCACGTGGAGCACTCTACATACTTTCGCGAAACACTACTGCCTGACTGAAGATACCAACAAAGAAACTGCAGTTGGACAGGCAGTGCTCCGCCATCTCTTTGTGTAAGGTAGGACCAGCCTCCTTTCCCACCTTTCCCGAAGTATGTAACCGTTGTGTTGCTGCATGGTAAAGGTTTGATCAGAAATATGTTTTTCTGTAATTATGCATATCTGTTTATTATGGTGGCATGTTTTAACTGCTTGGTATTCTATTCAAGCATCTGAATCTATGAAAGATCCAATGCTGGAGAGGTCTTAGTTACTTACCTGTAACTGTATTTCTCCAGCATTGGTATCTTTCATAGATTCACATGCGCCCGCCCGCCTCCCCTGAGAGGCTGCTCCTATGCTCGGCATCCATCATACTGTAATCTCTATGGTTCAAAATCTGAAGATGGCTGCCGGGGGCGGAGCTTAAGCCCTGCCACCTCATTGGCTGGGGCCATAAAGGACCAAAGTGAGGTGGAGGGACTACACAATGAAGTGGCTCATAGGCTATAATGGGCTATGTACATGCACTGCTAGGTGGCAGTGTATGTATATATATTTTATAAAAATAAAAAAAAAAATGTATTATTATTATTTAATTTATCACCGAGGATTCCCAGTCTGACGACGGGGAATATTCAAGCATGTGAATCTATGAAAGATACCAATGCTGGAGAAATACAGTTACAGGTAAGTAACTAAGACATATCAATTAAAGTAAATCTAACAAAAAGTGCTAAATGGACCCGATTGGCCAGGCAGTGTGGTGCTGTAGGTGTGGGTGGCATCTCTTCCTTCTGGTTGGCTGAGTGGCTGACGAGATGACGGACGTCAAATATCTTGTGCTCCACGCAGGTCAGGGTCCAGTCACTGTGGTCACTACCTAAGCTAATATGTTGCATTCGAAAAACACTAAATAACAAATTATCTAAAACATTTTATGCTACTTTTCATATTTCTACACAAGTTACACATAATAATTATTGTCAGTACAATTGGGTCATTCGTGGCTTTAATTAGAGGCCTTGCCCTTATTGTGCATGTAAAAAGAATGAAGCTGTGTTTCACATATCTCCTAAACTTCAAACCTATTAGTATGAGAAAAAAAATAACATATAGTGTAGTAAAATGCTTAAGGTTAGTAGTGGGTGTGTTGGGTGGGTTTCGCAGCACAGGCGAGGGTCTGGCACTTAAAAGAAATACCTTACAGGGAGCGCAGGGTCAAGATGGCAATAAATTGTTCTAGATGGGGGTGGGTGGCTTGCACGTTTATGGGGGCGAACGAGCAGAAAGTGCTTAGCTCATCCTGGTTCACATGCTGGTTCTCATGCTAGCAGTGATCTCAGAGGAAGAAAACTATCATATTGGTTGTTGCAACTTTCTCCGGCTTCTGCGTGAGAATGGGAGCGTAGAGCTTTCCTTCGCAGGGGGAGTGCAAGGGTGGGGGCCAGCCAGCTGCCTGTGCGCCTTGTGTGTGTGTCTCTGTCCTTGGCTGCTGCGGTGGAAGGGGAGCTGAGCATTGCTGTACTATCACAGTGAGGCCTGTTTACCCAAGATGGAGTCGAAAGGGGGCACAAAAAGATGGATGCCCCGTGTCCTGCTCAGTAGTCCCATCTATGTAGCAGTCAACCGTGGTTAACTTTACATAAGGGCAAGGGGCAATCCCACTACTGTAGGCACTTGGTCCAAGCCTCGCACTGAGGAGTGTATGGCGCGAGGGTGCCCTGGGGACCCCTCACTCCCATACATTCCCCCCTTTTGTTACATCTAAAGTAACGGACTACTTATCTCGTTCTTTTCGCTCTCCCTTCGGTAGCGGTCAGCTTCAGCCACAGCCTCATCCCAAGCGGGTGTACCCTTTATTGGCATCCATGCTTTGCACACACTTCTTAAGCTGTTACCTCTTCTTGCGTATTCTTCTGGTGTGACCATTAGGTATATCTCACCATCCCCATCTAAATCTATCCAAACCTCGTTATACCACAGCAAGTCCTTTGGTTCTTTAATGGTAGTGTGATGTAGATTATCGACCACGTCCCGTTGCTGCCTATAGATGGCAGTCATTCTATACGGCGGTGTGGTGTATTCTCCAGTTTGTACTTGGGCATCTATCATGGTAGCCACCGTTGTCTGTCGGCCCACTGTTACCATCATCATCGCTGAATTAGGCATATTATTTTCACAGCATCTTAGTCCCAGTTGGCACACACAGAATATTAGGAGAAGAAAGACAATAATGGGAATGAGTATCTTCGCTGCTATGTTCACCCATGATGGTATCCAGCTGAACAGATTGTCGAACCACGTGTTGTCTGCTCCACCTTCTGCTCTCATTCTTTCTCCTAAATTATGCACTGCTGTTATCATGTGTGACAGTGTCCCGTTATCAGCATCTGAAGTTGGTACGAACGTGCAACACACCCCCCCAATTTTTTCGCAAACACCGCTGTCCATCGCCGTGATAAGATCTAAGACATATCTGTTTTGCATCGTCATCAGGCCCAGTACACGGAGCTCTATTTTTATGATGTTGAATCCTTCTTCAGTGTCGTTAGCCAGCTGGATGAGCTCCCAGCGTGTTATCTGCAGCCATTTCGTGTTTGTCCTTGCTTGAACGCCTGGTGCTAGAAATGATGTAAAGAATGTCTCTGCAGATGAGAAAAGCTTGTACTGCTGTGGGATTTCAGCAAGGAGTTCTGACGATTTGGATGAAATATAATTGGATCTTTTGCTGCGTGACAACTTGGTTCTCAATGTTTCTTCTGACAATAGTTTGTATGCTGGGGGCTCCGTGATTGTCTCATCGGGCGCTGTCGATGGTTCAGCCGATTGCCCTGCTGCCGATATGTCAGCCGATTGGCCTGCTGTCGAACTGTCAGCCAAAGACCTTGATGTAAACTGAACCTTGCTCTCTGGTATCAACATTAGTGGCGGGTGAAGTGTGGCTAGGGCACAAGTGCCCCTCCAGAATGCTGAGAGATGCAAGTAAGCTCGTTTGCCACAGATCCAGTATTTGTCCATTAATTCAGCAGTGCCTTTTTTCATATCTGGTATTATTAAAGTCTTATTGCACTGCTGTGCAGTTCCCATATTCACCTTCCCTTCTCCATGGAAGCAAAGTTCGTGCGGTATTTCCCTTTGAATCTTTATGGGTCTCTCCAGGGGTGTGACCCATGTCAGTTTGGTGATATGCTGTGACCAGATGGGGATGCACGTTTCTTTTGCCCACTCGTATGTTTCGTCTGGCAGCCCTCTAAGCCCCTCAGCTTTGCATTTCATCGTTTCATCATGCCACTTGTCGTCTGCATACCTTGTGCCTTTTATGATGAAAAATGGCTCTTGGAGGCAGATTACTCCTTGTCGTCTGCTGGTGCATGTTTGTTTGTTTTCCAATTTTTCCATGGCGACTGTGTGTGCCTGAAATGTCTTTTTTATTCTACACAGCATCAGATGAATCAAACATTGGGCCTCAGACAAGGGTACTTTCTGTGGAACTAACATTTTTGGGGTTCCAGTTGCATGAGGAATAAGTGAGCACACGTAGCAACTTTCATTACTTGCTTGCTTTGCTGCGGCGTTCATATCTGAATACCATTTATTTGATTGGTCAGGGTGTCGGGGGTCCTCTATTTCATCTAACCCCAGATTGTGATAAATATATTTGTTTTTTCCCACCCCCCTTTATCTCCTCCTTCTTTTGTTTTTTAATTGGGTACCAACTTGTTGATATTGCAGCGGGAATATTCTGGACCATGCATCATCAATGTTGTTCATGGTGACGTGTGTATTCAGTAGTCGTTGCTGGTGCCGTGTGTGTGTGTGCATGCTTGTATTTCTGGAGTTAGTCAACCAATAGTAATCGTCATTTACATTCCAACCAAGCTCTAGTTCCTTGGCCATAGTATTACTCAACAATGGAATAGCAGTTTTGTTTACATGCAATTGTACATAGGGTGACGTTGTATTTATACTATTCGATTCAACGTTATAGGTGTCCTTCAAAATGGTTGTTACTCCAGTCCATATTAGTTTAGACCCTGGTTTTGTCATATTAGCCCCGCTCCCCCCTTTGTTCATTTCATTTGCCACAAATAAAACAACGTTATACCAAATAAACTAAAACATCATTATTGCAAATAGCATGGCAGCATATTTTATAATGCATTCTACATTGCTCAATCTACTGGCCCTAGTGGCATCCCTATTTCTATCTAACATTTCAGCCTGCTCAGCCGTTTCATCGCATTGGCTCATGTTGAACCTATGTGGGCGAGACAAATTCGTTAAGTCATCATGAAAAGAAACATATTTGCAATTGTTCATTCTTTTTCATCTTTTTGCTCAATTAGGCATTTAACAATTTCTTCCCATTTATCATAAAAACAATGAAGAAAAATGGAAAAAATAACACGATTCATATGAGATTTAAAAAGGAAAAGGAAAAAAGAGAGAGAAAGACAGAATATATATATATAAAAAAAATTTGCTTTTTCACTATTCTTTCCTGTCTTAGTTGCAGTTTTCGTCGTTTCAGACCGTGTTAGCGGTGCCATCCACACAGTCTGTTTCATTTTGGGGGAGTGCAACACCACACGCCCTTCTGACATCCGAGAGGTGCACCCAGTATTTCAGTCCCTTCACTTTAACTGCGGTTGGGGTGCTGTACACCACTGTGTATGGACCATGAAATCTTGGTGAATTCCACCTTCTTACAAAACTTCTAACATAGATGTGTTCCCCTGACATTAAATGCCCCTCCGGGCTGTCTGCTGCCGGCATGGAGGTGTCTGTTGCTACATCTTCAGTAAATGGCAGAGCAATTTGTTTTGCTATGCTGCGTACTGCGCACGTTAGCTGTGCTAGGTATTCCTTAAACTCTTCCCCCAGCACTGTGGCAGCCCGGTGTGCATCAGACGCCCTTCTAACAGGAGAGAGCGGCGTGTGCATTCTTCTCCCCGTCACGATTTAGTCCGGTGCTTAAATGGTGATCCTTGCATGGTTGATTTCTGAGTTGGAACAGTGCTAGGGGCAGACAATATACCCAATTCTTTTCAACGTTGTGCATAATTTCGATAAATTGTTTTTGAGCAGCCCGTTGATCCTTTCCACTACTCCATTGGCCATTGGATGATAAATCGAACATAGTTTATATTTCACCCCCAGAAGGGAGGTTACTTCTTTGAAGAGATCATTCACAAAGTGCGTGCCGTTGTCTGAACGGATCACGTCACATATTCCCCACCACGAGAATACTTCTCGCACAAGGAACTTGGCAGCACATTTTGCATCAGGATGGGGACAGGGGCCCGCTTCCACCCATTGCGAAAAAGGGCATACCACCACAATCAAGTATCTCGCTCCATTACATCTTTCTCCCATATCGGCGTAGTCGATATGTAGTTCTCTGAATGGACCTGCAGGGCGTGGCAAAGTGCCACACAGAGTTGGTAATGTCATTCCTGAATTGTAAGTTTGCCATGTAGTACATTCAATCACAAATTTAGACAAGTATTCGTGCAGATTGGGAACAAACCAATCCTCCTGAATGTCTGAGGCGATGTGTGCAACGTGAGCTGGGAAATGCAGTTGTTGGAACGCTACTTCTAATAATTCTACAGGCATCACTACCTTGCCTGTTTCATGTCTCCAAATGAGATCTGTGGCTGATTGTTTGCATCCTCGTTTGCCCCACAACTCCTGTTCTTCCGATGGGGCCCTTCTCTGGAGTTCTATCAATTGTGCTATGGGCGTGTTACTGTATGTTTCTGCTGGTGGTTCTGCTGTGGCTGTTTTTACAACGTACTCTGATGTTGGTGTCTTATTGAAGTACGAGGCTTCCTTCGCTGCTGTGTCGGCTGCCGCGTTCCCCAATGAGACAGCGTGTGTGTTATTGGTATGGGCTTTGCATTTAACCACTGCCTCTACCGATGGCTCTGCTAAAGCTTCTATTAGTTCATTTAACAATGTGGCATGTTGTACAGGGGACCCGTCTGCTCTTCTAAACCCTCTCCTTCGCCAGCGTGATAGCCCTGAGTGAACTGTGGTGGTGGCGTAAGCTGAGTCTGAATATATTGTTACGGCACAATCTTTGGCTGTGTGTAACGCGTTGATTAGTGCAGTCAGTTCAGCTGCTTGTGCAGAGTAATGTGAGGGGAGGCGCTTTTGAACAATCACTTCGTATGTGTCTTCTTCCATGCGCACTGCTGCCATTCCCACATGTTTCTCTCCTGTCTCTGAGTTTATGGATGCTGACCCGTCTATGAAATAGATTTCTCCTTCTGTAAGGGCATTTTCTCTTGCTTTGGCAATGTCATCGCCCTCTCCCTCATACGTGCTACAATCGTGTTCCTGTAAATCCTCAGTTGTGCATGGCTCTGCAATGAATGTGGCTGGGTTCACTGTCTTGCATCTGACCACATGTACATTTGGACTGGATATTATTTCATAAGCAGATGCTCTCTGTGTTGTGAGAGTAGATTTTGATCTTTCCAAGATAGCAAATAATGAGTGTTCCGCATATAGCGTCACTGAACATCCCATTACGATCGTGGCACTTTTCTCAATGGCGAAGGAAACTGCAGCGAGGGCCTGTTCGCAAGCGAAATGTCCCTGCATTACTGGGGCTAATATTCCACTGTAGTACACTAATGGTTTGTGGCCTAGCGATGTCTTTTGTGTCAATACTGCTGTCATCAATGTTCCATTGCTGTGTGAAAATAGGAAAAATTCCCTTTCATAATCTGGATTTGCAAGGACTGGGGCGTCTGCAATAAGGTCTTTTAATCGAGAGAATTGGGCAATTGTCTCAGGTGTCCATTTTATTGGGGCCCTGTTCTTCTGTGCTTCCTTCAGTGCTTGTAGCATTGGCCGTGTGTATGCTGCATAATCGAGGATCCATGCTCGGAAATAGTTACATATGCCAAGAAATTTCTGCATGTCCTTCACTGTTTTTGGTATGATAATGTGTCGAATGGCAGCAGCTCTGTCTGGTAGGATTCTTTTTCCATCTTTAGATATTTGCTGACTGAGATATACAACGTCTGCAAGGCAGTATTGTAACTTTCCTTTGTCCACCTTGTATCCCTTGGCAGCCAATACGTTAAGCAATGTTATCGAGTCTTCTCTACACTCTTCTTCTGTTTTGCTGCAGACGAGTAAATCATCTACGTACTGTATAATGGTGCTCCCTACATCTATGTTGCGGATGTCTTCTCGTAGTACTCTGTTAAAAATACTTGTGCTCTCGCAATACCCCTGTGGGAGTCTGCGGTGTTCATATCTGTCGTTTCCTAATGTAAAAGCTGTGAGGTACTGCGACTCTGGTGCAAGTGGCACAGAGAAAAAGGCATTTTTCAGATCAATGACAGTGAAGCAAGTTGCCTTTTTTGGTATACTGCACAATATTGATACCGGGTTAGGCACTAATGGGAACTCTTTTTGGATGACGTAATTGAGTGGGCGGAGGTCCTGGACCATTCTCCATGCCCCTCCTTTCGCTTTCTTAATTGGAAAAATCACTGTGTTGCATGGGGAAGTTGATGGCACTAAGATACCTTGGCTTAGGAGTGCATTCACTGTTTCTCTAATACCTTCCTCTGCTTCTTTGGATATTGGGTATCGTTTCACTCTGGGTGGGAGGGCACCTGGTTTCAGTTTTATCTTTATGGGAGTCACCTCATGCAACAATCCCACATCGTGTGGCCCTGTAATCCAAATTTCAGGTGCTACCCTGGCCATGTCTTCCTCAAATATTGTCAGTGGGGCCTTTATGTTAGCCATGAGTGGGTTGTGTATTTCTCTATATTGGATCATAATGTCACATGGTATGCTTATTTCCATTATTATTTCTGCATCCCCCTCGTAATCAGTAAACAATTCTTCATCAGTTAGATCTTTTAGCATTATGTTTGGCTCTATGCATAGCACACTTCTCCACTCGCGTCGCTGCGCGTCCAGGCCTATGACCACAATGCGTTTGTTGGAAACTTGAACTGCCTCAATGTCTATAGATATAATTGTGCCTGGCACTACATCTGTTGGTGTGATTGGGCGGAATATGAAGTCTGATGGTATTCTCCACTCTTTTTGTGTTATTTCAGGCACTACTCGGGCTAATACCTGTATTCCATAGATGAACATGTCCATGTCAATGGGGATCCCTCTTACTGCAACTTCCTTTGTAATCGTGCTTATTATCAGGAGTGCTCGTACGGGGCATACCCCTGGCGTCGAGCAGACTATCCCTCTTTCAGTAAAGGCTATGGTCATGTTTAACTTACTGAGCAAGTCTCGACCCAACAAATTGATTGGTGCGTCTTCGTAATATAATAAGCGTGCGCACACTGTTTTCCCCCCTACTGTTACATCAAGATCTTTTGAATAAGGAACTTTTAAAATAGCCCCAGAGAACTCCTGCGTCTCCAAATTTCTTCCCGAGAGCTGAACCCACCCTTCTGTTATGCTCACCTGGTGTCCACGGGGGCGTCGATCTGAACTGGGCTGTTGTTACCTCTTCCAGCGACACACGGGGCGCCGAAATGGACTGGACCGGACCACCCAGCTTAGCTTGTTTTGCCCATATGAATATTGTTCTGTAATGGAGAAAAGGCAATTAGCCACCTGCGGGGACTCGGCGCCACCCCACCCTCCCCCACTCCTGCGATCTCTTCCCACAAATTATTTCCAAACTCTTGCTATGTTCTCACCTGATAGTTTGGAAAGATGAGCTCTCCATCCTGCCTCGAGCGCAGGGGCGCGTAGATGACCAGTTACTTGACTGGTGTGGGATGTTGGAGAGTTGCAGAACGGTATTGACTCTGTAAGGAAATAGTTTGAAAAAGAGTTCAAAAACGTCTGGCCTTCACTGTGTCCAAATTCCCTAGGTTGCCTTAATAGTTCTTGAGAAGAGTTCCAAGTGGCAACCAGTAAGATGCAGGTAAGTGTTTATGGATTCTGTTCAGTTCGATAATGAGGATCTGGTCTAACCTGTGACCCTTTCCTTTTGCAGGCGCTGAATCGGTGGAGATTCCGGTGATTGAGGCCTCAGGCAGTAACCAGGTAAGTCTGTAGCGGAATTCGGTTTCCCCTACTTGCGCTTTTGTGTTGCTTTTGTTTCCCCTTTGGGGCCGGGGTACGGCGGAGAAGCTGTGGAGGCCGCGCCGACCCGAGATGAGGTAAGTACCCCCTGTGGTATCAGGTAAGTCCTGGGGATTGCCTTTATTGTCTGGGAATGCTCCCTTGCTCACCTTATTGTCTTTATTTCCACAGGTGCTGGAGAGCGGCCGCTGGATGCTGAAAAGCACAATGGAATGTGGAGAATTGCTTCAGGTGAGTTCCCGCGCGGCGCTGCAGGATGCGAAGCGGCGCGCGTCTGATGATTTCTTCCTTCTAGGTCAGAGCCAAGAAGATTCAGGATTCAGGTAAGGATTGCAGGTAAAAACTCCGGTTCTAACCTTCCCTCTGCTTTCTTTCAGGTTTTCAGGAGCTCCGGCATCCAGGCGGGCGTGGCTGAAGACTGGAAGCTGCTGCAGGCACGGTGAGCGTTACACTGCAGGTGCAGAATAACGCGAAACATGGGTTGCTGTCAGGGCGTGGTTTAAATAGCCTTAGAAGTAGTTCCAGGTAAGTATCCTTCCGTGGCCCCACCCGAGTAAAAAATAGTTCCTAGTGAAAAATAGTCCCTCCTAGGCCTCATTTGACTTCTGGTCACTGGCAGCATGGTCTGCCTCAGGTAAGTTAGCAGCATGGTCTGCTTCAGGTAAGTCCTTGCCCATGGCGCCAGGACTGATTCTGAACTTATGAGCCTGGCACCATAGGCGCCAGGACTGCACCCAAATAGCCCCTAATTGGGGTTCATGGGCTTGCATTAAATGGCATGATGCCTGCTTCCGGGGTAGCTGGGCCAAACCTGGTTTCCCAGGGGCAGGCATTGTGACACCTTCTGTGAGACATTATTTTTCTGCTCCAGAGTCTACCATAAAGATAAACTGCTTGTTTCCTATCTCTGCCGCCACTAGTGGTTCCTCATTTGCACTTTGTGTGGTGGATAGGACTGGACACGCAAGTGCTCCCTGTAGGCTGTCCTAGTCTTGGTATCTTTGCTGACCTGGCACTGAAAAGACGTTGTCACCTACGACCGTTACGCCACGAAATGGTGCAGGGCACCGTTTGCGGCAGCTGCAAAAGGGTTATTTATGTTCCCTACTGAGTTTTGTCTTGCCATGGGCTGTAGTGCGTTTTGCTGTTGTGGCTGCTGCTGCTGTTGTTGCTGTTGTGGGGCTGGCTGTCTTTGTTGCATTTGGGGGTCATAACAGTACTGATCTTGTCCCCCTCTCCCCATTGGAGCTCCACAAGGGCTACCTGGGTGTGGGCAGCCCCACCCCTATTCATTGTTCATGGGCTGCTGCTGTTGCTGCTGAAAATACCCTGATGGTCGCATTCTACAATCTCGTGAATAGTGTCCCCATCTTCCACAATTCCAACATGACCCCTGTTGTCCTCCTCTTGGTCCTTGCCCACCATACCCTCTGTTTCCCATTCCTCCATATCCTCCCCTCTGCCCACGGTACCCACCTCTTCCTTGGGCGGGCCTGTTCTGCCACTGTGATCCTTGACAGGGCTGTTCCTCTCCGTTCCACTGTCCTTGGTCCTCTCCAACCCACTGCGCTGCTATCCCAATGGGTCTTCCTCCCGCGTTTTCTTCTCCTTCGTTTCCTCTTTCTGCGGTTACGCTGGCAGTAAGGGCGGCAACCTTCACTAATTTCGTCTGCATTAATTTTGCTTTGTCGGCCAGCCTCTTTTGCGTGACCTCCTTTTCTTTCTCTTTGATCCTCCTCCAATGGTGTACAATTATGCTCTGAATTTCAGGCCACCCTTTGGCTTCGATCCCAGCTATTTTGTCCAAGGCCTTCTGCACCTCTTTTGGCAACCCCTTTTTAATGATAAGATAAAATAAAGCTGTTGATTGATTCCATGCCGTACCAGCTTCGCTTCTCCATAAGTCTTGCACTCGCAAAATGAATTGCGCAGGGTCCTCGTTCTCCTCCATCGTGCAGTGCATCACTGCATGTAAATCTGGAACGTCTGGAAATGCACGCCGCAATGCATCCCACACTTGTGCTCGAACATTATTGAATGGTGATCCATCGTGGCGATCACAGCTCATTGTTACTCCCGGGAACCCTGCCCTTTCCCAGATTGTGTCTGCTTGGTCCCCGATTGCTGATACTAATAAGCTTTTCACATCACCTATAGCTAACGGCACACTTGCCTTGTTCTTCTCAAATACATATATCCACTTACCTGCTCCTCCCGTCAGCGGGGGGAGGAGTTTTAACAGGTTGTTTTTCTCCATTTGGGCCCACGGAATATAATTTGACCTACCTGCTCCTTTATGTATTAGTGCCATTTGTAGTTTCTGTTTCTTTCCTGTTTTGCTCGTTCTCCCTTTTTTCGTTTTACTTACCAGTATGTTTCCTGTCCTCCCTGTTCGTTGTCTTAATCTACCTTGCCATAATGGTGGTGATAGTGTGTCTGGGTAACGGCAGTTTGGCAGTGGGGAACCTTCTGCGGCAGCTGCCTCTTCGTATTCATCTAAATCATCCCATACTTCTTCTATCTCTGACTCTAGCTCGTTATTATCCTCCCAGCTTTCCTTGGGTTCACTTCCTTGTCTTTCACCCTGATCTCCACTTTGTTGACTCTCCGGTGTGTTTGGACGTATAATTCTTACTGGCTTTTTATTCAATTGGAACAGGAACTGTCCTGACTGCCACTCTTGTTCTTGTCTTTGCTGTGATGACGTCCCTTGCGATGCTATAGATTGCCCTGATACCGAGGCTGCTGGGGTTGCATTGCTTACTGCCCCTATCGGGGGTGTGAGATCTGCCAGTGACAGCGGGGGTACCTCCCCTCCCCCTGGCAGCATTTGCCCTTTGTCACATTGAGCTCTTAACCGTGTTATTTCCATTTGTGCATGTGCTAGCCGGCGATTTAAATCGCCTGTTAAACGTGCTATGTTCACAGGAGGTGCACTCGTGGGGCCGTACAGGCCTCCTTTGTCATATGGCGGGGGTTCAGGGGCTGTTGCCCCGCACTGAGCAGTGGGGGTGGGTGGTATATACAGGGGCTCACTAAACCCTACTGCTGGCCTGGTCATTAAGGGATAGATTTTTGTTACTTCGTTCTCGGTTGTAGTTGTTGAGCACTCCCCTTTTGGTGTCCCGCTTACTTCTTCAGGTATTTCCTGCTTTTCTATCATTCGGCTTGTACCTACCTCTGCCATGGGGGTAACTTCCTCGAACATTCGCCATAAATCCAATACTTCTCTCCGGTTCTGTAACTGTTTCCCTTTGTATCGTGCTAGCAAATGTGTTGATACTAGGTCCAACACTCTTTTGTCGAATGATCCTCCTTCTCGCCAAATTGGTATAACCCCATCTCCTTTTATTTCAGTGATCCACTGATCGGGATACTTCTGTATCCTGTCGCTATATAGTGGAAGGTGCTGGCAAATATGTGCCAGTGGCGTTACTCCCCCCATGGCAATGCTTCTTTTCCTTTCTTGTTTGTTCTGGTACCCTTGAATCCCTTCCCACCTCTCACTTGATATGTCAGTTACAATATGTGAAAAATACGTTCTTTATCAAAGCTTGTAATTATGGTATGTCACATTGGCTGTTCTTTCTGAGAGGTGTTACCTGGTCACCTCTCAATTTATTTCTTTGCCTATTATTCATCAATCAAAAAGGTTATTTGTACTGAGATACTTTAGCGTGTTCAACAAGACATGTACACAAAGCAGACCGACAAACATAATCATGCAACATACACATGCACTGCCTGCGCGTGTTTGTTCTTTCCCTATACCCGTTACTGTCCCTGATTTTTCTTCCCTGTTCTACCTACTATTTCGCATTCGCTCCCCACCTCTTTACCTTTATTATGTCTCAAGATTTCTTACCTCCACGGAAAAAGAATATTCTAAAAACTACTCCGAGTCTACTCAATATACGAGACCCCTACTATTTTTCTCTTTATCTCTATTTTGCACTTGGTCGGGACAAATGCTATGCGGCGCCGCCTTCTACCCCGTACGGGCTAGGATACCACTTCACTTCTTCTCACTTCTTACAACACCTAATGGCCATATAAAGGATAGATCAGAAAAGCCTCACCATCACTCACACAGACCCTATTCTTAACTACCTTCCCTTTGTTTGCCAATTCCCTTCTTCCCGTATTTTCCCCTTCCCTTCCTTTGGGGTCTTTGCGACTGGGACTCCACGTGTTCAGTCAGGTACTCCGAGGGTCGCCGCTCACAGCCAGACCTCGCTCAGGTCCGTCCCCCAACCAAGCCGTGGCCTGCCTTGGCGAGCAGCCTTTTCGATCGGGTATTCGTCGCCGGGAACCCTTGACCCTTTCTTCTTGGTGTGCACAGTCTGGTCAACCGCGGAGGCGATGGTTTTGCTGGGGGCGCCCTGGATCTCGCTGCCGGGCGGTGCAGGCCTCGAGGCACCTCTCTCTAAATCACGACACGGGGTCACCAAAAATGTAGGTGCCTTTCCCCGGCTTACTACGTGTGAGAGAAAATAAAATAACCACCCCTGTCGGGGAAGGAGGCACTGAGACGCGGCTGCAAGAGTTCAAAGGATGGTTTATTTCTCCAGCTAGGAAATAACCCAAAAAACCCCTACCAACATTTACATCATGCTCGTATATATATCAATTAAAGTAACTCTAACAAAAAGTGCTAAATGGACCCGATTGGCCAGGCGGTGTGGTGCTGTAGGTGTGGGTGTCATCTCTTCCTTCTGGTTGGCTGAGTGGCTGACGAGATGACGGACGTCAAATATCTTGTGCTCCACGCAGGTCAGGGTCCGGTCACTGTGGTCACTACCTAAGCTAATATGTTGCATTCGAAAAACACTAAATAACAAATTATCTAAAACATTTTATGCTACTTTTCATATTTCTACACAAGTTACAAATAATTATTGTCAGTACAATTGGGTCACTCGTGGCTTTAATTAGAGGCTTGACCTTATTGTGCATGTAAAAAGAATCAAGCTGTGTTTCACATATCTCCTAAACTTCAAACCTATTAGTATGAGAAAAAAAATAACATATAGTGTAGTAAAATGCTTAAGGTTAGTAGTGGGTGTGTTAGGTGGGTTTCGCAGCACAGGCTGCACTTAAAAGAAATACCTTACAGGGAGCGCAGGGTCAATATGGCAATAAATTGTTCTAAATGGGGGTGGGTGGCTTGCACGTTTACTTTTGACAGGACACCCTACAGGGCACACAGGTCTTGGCTAAGACATCCCAGCAGACACTGGCTGGCAGAGGGACATAACCAAACTCTAGGTATGCGGGAGCCATGCTGTCAAGTTGAGGGAGGCTCGATCGTGGTGTAGGACAGACCCGCCGTCTTTGGCAAGAAGGTTGAAGAATGGAGGCAGCCTGATGGAAGAGGCTGCCGAGAGATTGAGGAGATGCAAGTAACAGATTTGCAGCAGCCAGGCTGGGGCCACCAGAATCGTCCTGCGCTGATGCTCTTTGAACACACTGAGCACTCGAGGTACAACAGGAATTTGAGGAAAGGCGCAGAGGAACATTCTTCACAAGGGCATGAGAACGCATCTCACAGACTCCCCATCTGAGGGAACCTGCTTGCAAAGGCTGTGCACTTCTTGTTCGCCATGGTTTCAAAGAGATCGACATCCAGAAACCTCCGCCTGGAGAAGATTCTGAGAACCTGGTCTTGCAGAAGTTCCCACTTGTGGCAGGATCGGAGTTCCCTGCTGAGGTAAACTGCCACTGTGTTGTGGATCCCCAGTAGGTGAAAGGGAATTGAAAAAAGTATGTGTTAGACCACAGCGCCTGGGCCTCCAATGACAATTTGCAGATATAAAACACGGTGGCTGTGTTGTCAGTGAAGACCCGAACCACCCCACACAGAGCAGTTGAGCCTGAAAGACTTCAAGGCCAAGAACACAGCCCACAGCTCCAGGACATGAATGTGAGGCTTCTTCTTTGTTGATGACCAGATGCCCCTAGCATGAAAATGACACGTTTGAGCTCCCCAGCCCTCCAGTGAGGCGTTTGTCGTGACAGTGATTTGATGGTCTGGAAGGCGAAAAAGCACTCCTTGAGTAACATGGAGACAAAGGCTCCACCAATGTAGAGCAGCACAGAAGAGATGCATCAAAAAGAATCTTGTCTTACCAAGATCCCGATATTTGTTGCCAACAGGCATCCAGAAATTCTTGGAGGGACCTCATCCAGAATGTGCAGAGTGGGATCAACTGGATGCACAAGGATATCCTGCCTAGCAGGGATTTCAGTGTGTGGACAGAAGCAACTGACTGCCATGACAACAGGAGGATTTTTCACTAGAATGGCCTTACACGGTCTTCGGACAGTGTGGCGACACAAAACATCGTGTTCAGACAAGACCCTAAGAACAGAGCGCTTTGAGACAGAGCCAAGCAAGACTTTGAATACTAATGTAAACGTTTTTTTTACCCATTTAGATCAAACACGATTATTCAAAAAAATATTAAAAGAACTAGAAGGTCCAGTCAATGGTATGTGTATTGTGCTATTTATTCGTAGTTTCCGACACGTGTTTTGACCAACTAGTCTTCATCAAGGCATTAATTCTGATGAACATAATTAGATACATATATTTTAAACCATGATTCAAAGAGCAATTATTTGTACTAATGCATACATGTAAAAGATTAAAAGATGGCATGATAACTGGTTACAAACATGTATTGTGGTACATTGATTTTCATATGTCAATATGCATCAAAAAAGAATAAAATCATAATAAATGATCAAAATTAGAACATAAGTAGAAGAAAAGAAAGCCAATTGATTAGTGTTATACTCAATAACGTATTGAAAACGTATTTTATCTGTGGTCATAAAAAGAGCTCACCATTATCCCGTCACTCAAAAGTTTCAATTATTGCTCTAATTTCACTGGCATGCTTGTGTCAGTTGTGTTCCAGTTTCATTGAGTTGTGCCCTGTGCAAACATCTAGATAGTAGAACGAATTAGATGATATCATAATACCTATATTAACATTATTTGTGCCAAAAGTGTATACCTGAATATAGAAAAATAGATGTTACCTAATATTCTTTCTATGTAGCTTTAATCTAAAAATGTTACCTGCTTATAGCAGCAGTATTGATCATCCGAATAAAAGTAAATCCTCAGTTGTTGAGGTTGTCCAATGAACTATGATCATTTTATATAAAATGTATATTTAAAAAAACAGTTAATCTAAGCTACAAAGAAACAGCATGCTAAATCATAATGTTGAGTAAATGTACACCAACAAGCAAATTAGGATATCTGAGGTTCTTGGAACGCCAACATTTCAAATTGGACATACAAGGAGAGTGCAAGCAGAAGCTCAGACGTGAAGAGCAAAATTGATCTGTGAATTCAATATCCAAAATGTACATAATACTGAACATGAACTAGGTCTTTCTGTAGGAAACTGGATTTGCAGCAGGTGATTTTAATATATGTGGGCTGATTTAATAGCGTTATTTTGTATACTTATGTGATACCAGCAGTTTCAGCACTTATTCATAGGAAAATCAATTTCAATCAATAGAATATAAAACATACTAAACAATATGACACAGTGTTTATATAGGTTTTCTGCTTTCTTCTAATTCTTACCATATAGAAGTTTGCACAGAACAGAATTCAAAGAAACTGGGAAAACTCTACTGAGAAGCATGGCAGTGAAATTAGACCAATAATTGAAACGTTTGAGCAATATGAGTTTTCAATGCTTTATTGGGTATAGCACTAATCAATTGACTTTTTTTGTCTTTTCTTCTAATGTTCTAATTTTATCATATATGATTTTATTCTTAAACAATATTTCGATGCATATTCACAAATGAAAATCAGTGTACTGCAATACATGTTTGTAAACCATTATCATGCCATGTTTTACATATATGGCCTTTCTACACATAATTGCTGTTTGAATCATGGTTTAAAATGTGCATCCATAATTAGGTTGATCAAAATGAATGCCTTGATGAAGACCAGTTGGTCAAAACATGTGTCGGAAACTATGATTAAATAGCACAATACACATACCATGGAACGGACCTCATAGATCTTTTAATCTTCTTTTGAATAATCATGTTTGATCTAAATATGTAATAATTGTGGGGCAATGGAACCAAACCTTTGGATTGGTTGTTACAGTTTGTGGTATTTGCAGTTTATCATTTTGAGTACTGTTGCTGCCTAAATCAATACAAATCTTTATATACGGTTGCCGGAGAATTTTTTAGAGAACTGCAGTTGTTGTACATTGCTAACAAGGCTTTGCATAGTGATGTCAAGCAAAGGATTGTTGCCGCTGTATGCTGAACTGCGAGTGGAAGCCACCCAGCTCTCACCAACCAATCGTCAAGGTAAGGAAAGACGTGAACACCTAAAGAATGGAGTTTAGCCACGACTGGCACAAGGCACTTGGTGAATGCACTTGGTGAACACCTTTGGTGCTGATTTTAGGATGAAGGGCAAAGCTTTGAACTGGAAGTGTTCTGCTACTGTGAATCGAAGGACATGCCTGTGTATCGCTGATAGATTGGGATATGAAAATGTGTCTCCTCCCGGTTGACTGAGGAGATTGTCTCCTTTCTGCAGCTGGCTCAAGATGTAATTGCAATTTATACAACGCACCATTTTCATTGTCTACAGGCACTCTGGCGGATCTCAGAAGGAAGAAGAGATCGGAGGGCATTAGTTAGTGGGATAAAGAGTAGAAAGCGCTAGAGAGCTTTGATGTGCGGTTAGCTTCAGTTCCGAAAAACCGGTCACGCTGGGCTGGGTTTGTTTTTAGTTGGTATGGGTTTGGTTGTGTTTGTTGTAGGAGTGTGTGTGGGATGATTTGTGTGCAATTGGTTACATTTTCTGAGGCATGTTGTGTTTAGATTAGGTTTGGCTGAGTATTTGCATTTTGATGTTTGAGAGTGAGTATCCAGGATATAAGAAGTGTTTTTAGAAGGGTTAGTTAGTGGTCTGTGCCTTTCTATGAGATTGCTATGCTGGTCTGGCAGGGTTCATATTATTCTATGGTGGTTTCTAGGTTTCGTTTGTTTGGGTTGTGTTGGCAGTTACCCTTCGACAGCGTTTCCCATTTAGCTCGGGAGTTAAAGGGTCATGTTTTTAGAAATTCTTTGAATTTTAGGTGGTCTTCTGCTATTCGCATTCCCTTCAGGAGAGAATTCCAAAGTTTTGCCGAAATGCAGGAGAACGCGGATCCACAAAATTTCTGCTTGGAGTACTGTTTTGGTTCAAGGCGATTGTCGTTGCTGGACCTTCGTTTTCGGTTTGGTATGTAGGTGGACATTTTTCCCTGTATGAACTCCGCTTCTTGGCTGTGAACCAATAACTCTGTGGGTTATGTAGAGTGTTTTGAAGATTATTTTTTTGACTGGTAGCCAGTTTAGGGTTCTCAGTGCTTGTGCAATGCGTTCTCTCTTAGTGAGTCTGAGGAGTAGTTGTGCTGCTGTCTTCTGTATTCATTGTAGCTTTTTGATAAGGTAGTCCGGTTTCCGAGATAGATGCTGTTGGCATAGTATATTCTTGACATGAGGGAGATGACCGCAAGTTTTCTATGTGAGAAGGTAGTATCCGCTTGATAGGTTGAAGAAGCACTTCTTTACTACTGCATTGACTTGCGGTTCGAGTGTCAATTCGTTGTCCATTAGCATCTCATGATTTTGAACAACTTAGGAAGGTTCTGGTCGATTTCGGTAGGGCATGGAATGTGCTGTTGGTTTCAAGGGTCATTGGGCATTATCATGATTTCTGTTTTGTCATCCAATGGTTTATTTCTGTGAAGCAGTTGATAAGGTTTGGGTCTTGTTCTCCACTAGTGTTGATTTTGTAAAAATTGTGCGTCATTTGCGTAGTTGTAGCAAGTGAGACCATGTCTTTTGATGAGAGGGGGCATGTAGATTTTAAAGAGCAGTGGCGAGCAATGAGCCTTGTGAAACTCTGCAGGTTGTTTTGTGAGATGCAGAATTAAAGGGGTTTAGTCACATTGTTTCTGCACTTTCTGCTAGGAAGGATTTTAACCATAGCAATGTTGTGTTGCCGATTGCTATTTCTTCAAGTCTTTTGATGAGTGTTTCGTGGTGGACTGTGTGGAAGGCTGCTGATCTAATAGTTTTAGTGCTGATGTGACATTGGAGTCTGTGTTGGTTTTTAGATCATCCCATATGTACAGTAATGTGGTTTCAGTTCCTCTCATCGGTCTGAAGCAGACTTGTGCCTGGTCTAGTATCCAATTGTTTTCTACATGTTGCAGGATTTGTTAGTAAACATAGCTTTCTAGGTGTTTTGCCAGGAACAGGTTGTTTGAAATCGGTCGGTAGTTGGTTAGGTCTTCCCTCTTTCCCAATGGGTCTTTGAGGAGTGCCTTGACCTATGTTGATTTGAAGACATGTGGCACATTTCCTGTTGCTAGTGAATGGTTGAAGAGGTTGTAGAAGTATTCTGCTGTTGTTTTTTGGGTGAGGGTAGTCTTGTATATATCTGGTGGGCAAGGATAGCAGGCAAGCCGTTACTGTTGCTTTTGCTCACTAGGCTGGTGAATCTTTCTTTTAAATTGGGGAGTAGTTTACTCTTGTAGTTGGTCCTGACATTGGCTGGTTAGGAGAGTTGTTGGTGTTTTTGGACATTATCTTAATAACTTGATGGATATTTGCGATTTTGTTTTTGACATGGTCTGCATGGTCATCCCATAGTTTGTGTGTGGGTGTGTTTCATGCGGCTGGGTTTCTTAGCTCTTTGAATATATTGAACATCTCTTTGTGGGTGTTGCATGCGTTTGTGATAAGTTTGTTGTAATATATATATTTTTTGCTTTTAATATTTTGGCTTTGTATAGCCGTATCCATCTTTGGTATGTGAGTTTTTTTCTGTTGATCGCAGATTTCCCTCCATTTGTGTTCTAGTTTCATGTTAGTGCTCTGAGGTGGGGTGTGTACCATCTGACCATGGTTTTCTTTAGTGAAGGGGTGAATGGTTTTCCCGTTGCAATATCAGTGTTTTTGTGATGCATTTTTGGATTTTCTCAGTTCTTTCTTTGATGTTGGATGAGCCAGAGACAGCGATTGATGGTTTTGTGGATTCCAATTGGATGTTTAGTTCTGCACTGTTTATGGATTTCTAGTTTCCTTTCTGAATTGGAGGAGTTTTGGGGAGGATAGATAGTATTTGCATTGGCGGGTGGACCCCAAAGGGTATTATGATGGGGTTGCATCAGGATGCAGTTGAAACCAGGTTTCTTTTGCAAAAGATTGCATCTAGGGTAGACCTGCTGAGTTTGTTGCTCCCTGGACCAATTGCTGGCTGATTGGTTAGTGTTTTAGGGGAGTTGATGTTTTCTTCTTCAAACCAGATGCTGAAATCTCCTAGTATGATCCGGTGGTCATATTTTATGGCGATGCTGGTGATGGTGTCCAAAAGGGTGTCCGTAAAAGTAGGGTTGTACGTCGGCGATCTGTAGAGGAGTAGGAATGACTGGTTTGTTTTGTGGTCTAAAGCGAAATACAGGAGTGATTCAGTTTGGGATGTGTTGTGGTGGTGCTGTTGCCATCTTTAGGTGATCTTTGTACGCTCTGTTGGCTTGCTTCAATTTAAAGTTGTTGGGTAGGGATTTGTGTGCAAATACCTTCATTACTTGAGTTAGCCAGGTTTCGGTGAGGAAAAGGTGGTCTGTTCTTCCATCACTTAAGAGTTTGTATATTTCTGTGATGTGTCTTGACAATGATGTAGTATTGACTAGGTTGTAGAGCATCTTTTGAGGGTGGCGTTGCTAAGTTGAGTGGATAGAGTAGTTTTTCCCTTTTAGGTTCTGCATTTGGTGTGTTGCTTCAGTTTCTACTTCGAGAGCTAGATAGTTGCATTTGGGGTAGATGTTTTCTTCAAGATCTTCTTCCCGCTTGTGTTGATTTCTTTTTGTCTGGCAAGTTTTTTGTGATAAACTGTGTTTATATCATTTCTTTCGGTTGTGCTTCTGGGGATTTTGAGTCTGTTGTGTTTCCAGTATTCTTCCTTATGCATTTAGGGTGTTTTTTGGAGATTGGTTGAGTGGGTGGGTTGTTAGTTGATAGGTAGCACGTTAAGTAGAGTGATTTTGGTCTTGTTCCAGCAAAGGGGCTCTCTTCCAGTGGGCAGTTAGGTGCGCTGTTTAGTAGTGTTGGTTTGCCCTCCATTGTGGTGGTTTCAGATGGTTGGTCTATTTCTGTTTGGTTGGTTCTATTTTTGGATCCTTCTTGTGCATCGGTCTTTCCTGGAATGATGCATTTTTGGGCTGTGGGCTCGTTGGTTAGAGGTTAGGTACCATGTTAGGTTGTGGGTCTGTTTTCCAGTGATGATGGTTGTTCAGGTCTTTTCCTGGTGGGTTGTCTAGTTGTCCACAGGGTTTCTTCTTTTTCTCCTTAATGTCTATTCAAACATTTTGTGGGTAGTGGCTACTTTCCCTTGGTCAATGTTCCTTGTTTGTTAATGTTTCACTGGCCACATTTGCTTGAGCTGTGTTTGCTATTCCAGCATAGAGCACGGGTGGGGGGGCATAGTGTGAAGGATATTACAAGGCAAACTATCCCAGGGGTACAACCTATCCCAGGGGTTAACTATTTTAGGGCAAACTATCCCAGGGACAAACTTGTCCCCTTATCCCAGGGGGTTGTTTCATTGGTGTGGTTTTCCTGTGACAGAGGCCGCGCAGTGTTAGCAGCTTGTGATGGCAAGGTCGCACAATGGCAGATTTTCCAAGTGGAAAGTCCTCACTAAGTTAGGGCCTCATAGGCATAACACCCTGTAACAATGGTGCCTTCGAGTGGCTTAATGCCACGTTAACTTCCTGATGTTTGGAACCCACTTTGTTAAGGCCGTGTGGTGGTTGTCCAAGTGGTGTGATGATTCACCTGTTCTTTTCACTTCTCCCCAAGGGGGATGGGGGGCTTTTTCCTTATGAGGCAAGGTTGGCAAGGCCACTGCAAAATACCACCTACGGGTGGTTATATGCAGGAGGACCTTATAAGGAGGGACTCCCATCTTGGGGATAGGGATGGACATTTGGGAAAACACCCCAACACCCGGTCACAAAATGCCTCACTCCACGCCACTTTATCTTTGTGGTCTCCTCTCCCATCAATTGGCAGCAATACCATCTTTTAATGGTAATGTAGCTAATGCCCAGTATTGGTAGTACTGGGACATAGAAGAGTGAGAGGAAACATGTGGAGCAACAACCTGCCAAAACACTTAAGTACGGGGACAAGGTGGCTATAACGAAACATGAAGATCATTCCAGTGATGGCATGGAAAAACTTGACAAACTTTTCATTCATGGACAGAGAGAACAGTCTGCTGCGAACCAGCGGTCCAGGATAACAATTGACAAAGGACTGCAAGCAGGATGAATCCAGTGTACAGTCTGGAGAAAGGGAGACCATGAAATCTCATCACAGAAGCCAGCAGCACGCAAGTCCTGCCCAGGAGATTCAAACTGAGAGGACCAGAGACACGGAGATGATGTGCCTCCAGGCAGAGTCTGCAAAGAATGAGACGCTGCTACAAAGTTCTGGGAGCCGACTCGATTGAAGGAAGAAGCAAGCGAGGTGGTTGAACAACCACAGAAAGGTGGGCCGTGAGGTCTGGAAACATTGCCGAGATGAACAGCTGGAGCTTGCCATGTAACCACAGAGGTGTTGAAAATCGCAGAGGAAGGAACCCACAACCCCAGGAAGAACCAGCGTCGGGTTCTAACAGAGAACAAGGTAACTGGAATGGCGGGAAGACCAGGAGGGGTCCGGCAAGCCAAACCAAGAAGCCAGAGTGCATCAGGAGTTATCTCCCTCGTCACGTAGTGACAACCCAAACCATACCATTGAGGTAGTGTGCATCAAGAGTTCTCCCTTGTCACAGAGGTCAGCCAAATACCACTGCCCAAGCAGAGTGTATCAGGCGTAATCTCCTTCGTTGCAGTGGTCTACCCAATACTGCTGCCCAAGTAGAATTGAACAGAAGCCATCTCCCTCATCAGAATGGTAAACGGAAGCCAAATAAGGCTCTGAGTTTTTCAACTTCCTGGAAGGAGTTAAAGAGACTTATCCACAGAGGTATGGCCAGGCCGCGGACCATCAAGACGGGTAACCTGTGAGCTCCAGAGGAAGCCGGATAAGAAGTGTTTTTGCCTTAAGCGACCACAGGCTGCATGGCAGAGGCTACTGCACCCGCAGATCTCACCACAAACTGTGGCGGCCGTGGTGAAAAGATCCTGGATACGAAGCCGCAACCTGGGGCAAAATAGCAGGCACGTCTCTGCAGAGCATTTGAGGCTGCACTCAAGTCCACACAGTGCCTCAGACTTACCCAGCAGAATGGCCATGAGCAGAAGAGTCTTGCTGGCAGGGTTGCTCTCCTTGAGACAGTGAGTAAGAAGTTAGTGGTGGTGAACGGTGACGCCCCTCGGTCACAGCTTTGTGGCAGATTATCGCACTCCCTGGTAGGGGGACATTGATTGCAATGGAGGTCGGGAGGGTTGATGAGCAGGCTCCTGTTGCGGGCAAAGCATGATGCCCCGGGTCCCCTGCGGGCCCAGCAGTGACATCAGAGATGTTGTCATGATGCCTACCCCCCGGGCATCCGGATCAAGTCCATCAGCCCCGGGAGCAGGCATCCAGATATTTACTAAAACACCAACAGCCCCGGCTGGGGGCTGTCTGGGTTCAGTCCTGGCGCCTTATGCGCCAGGCTCAGGATAGAAATCAGTCCTGGTGCCATAGGCGCCAGGCTCATAGTCTTTACTTACCTCATGCAGACCATGCTGCAAATGAATCCAAGCCAACGTGAGGCCTGGATGGGACTATTTTACTACAGGGACTATTTTTTACTCTGGTGTGGTTCTAGGGACTTCTTACCTGGAACTACTTTGGAGACTATTTAAACCACGCCCGAACAGCAGCACATGCTTTGCGTTATTCTGCATCCAGCAACGTAACGCTCACCGTGCCTGCAGTCAGCATCCAGTCTTCAGCCACGCCCGTCTCGAATCCAGAGCTCCTAGCAATAGAAGAAAGAAGGAAAGGTTAGAAAACAGATTTATTTCAATTCTTACCTGAATTCCAGATCCATCACGTCTTCGAACTAAGGACATTATTCTACACGCGTCGCATCGCCAGCTGCAGCGCTGCACCATACTCACGAGTCCTCACAGCATTTTTCGATCCGGCGCAGCCTCCATCACTTTCTCCGCCGAATTCCACCATTTAGGGGACAAACGAAACATAAGGTGAGCCGAAAAAGCCAACAAATACAACCTCTCCACCATAGACTTACCCGATTAACAACCGGAGGCATTATTCTGTAACAAACCGCAACTTCTACGCCGCACCTGTAAGGGGAGAGAAACCAGCAATTTAAACACACGCATCTTTTGCCTGACAGTGTTGGGCAATACAGACTCTTACCTGAACACCATCAGCTGCCACAAGATAATCTTCCCTTAGACCCAGCTGCAACACAAGAAAGGAATGTACAAGAGTGAACATCGGACATATTGAACTCTTTGAACTTTATACTTACGGGTTCTCGGCTGGAACCTCAGAGTCAATATTCATCCGGAACTCTTCCAACGCCTTTAAACCAGTGAAGTAACTGGTATCTACGCGCCCCTGCATTCCACGCAGGATGGAGAGCTCATCATTTACAAACATAAGGTGAGCTTATTGAAAGTGAATATCGGTGGTGATTAGTGGGGAGAACAGTGGGGTGCCATTACTAGAATCCATGGGTGGCTAAATCCCTTTCTCCACTTGCAGGAGAATACTCCTACGGGTCAAGCAGACGAGGTTAGGCGGTCCAGTCCAATCTGTCATCTCTGCACTACGCTTCACGTTGGAGGAGGTTGCAGCTGTCCGGGTCTGATCGATGCCTCTGTGGGAGCCTGGTGAGCGTAACAGATGTGCAAACTGCTCTCTCTAGGAGTGGAGCCTGAGACTGTTAAAACCCACACCCAGACTGATTAAAGTGAGCCACTTAGGCCCTCTGGAGATCGGGGCCTCAAGTGAAGGGAGCAACGTGGTTCAACACACCCTGGGCAGGAGACCATGGTGCCACTGGGGAGCCTGTAGAGTGACCCTATGCTCCAGCGCCACAGCAGCCACTGCACAACCACAGCAGTAGTCACAGCAGCCTGTCGAAAGACCCTAAGCTTCAGCGCCACAGCAGCACACACCTGGCTAGGGGGAAGAACCATCCTGCAATGTGACAAGCCAATTTGTGGTAACTGGTGGCCAACTGACACAAGCAGTTTCCCCGAGTGAATAGCTTTGGCACGTAGCACAAGCCAGTCAGCATGGGTGAAACAGGAGGGTTGGGCCAAGGGCAGTCTTCCCTGAAGAGGCACTTGCATCAGGGCTACTGCATCAGAACCATGGCAAATACCCCTTGTAAGCCTAAACAAGGGGACATTAAAGCAATGGTGCCCACACTGGATTCTAGAGAGAAACATTCGTTGGGAAAAGCAAAGAGGGGCTGGCCACGAAGTCTGACCTGCAACTCCTGCTCGAAGAGCTTAAACAGGAAATCCAGAATTCAGGGGACAGGCTCTCAAAGTCCATAGCAGACCTGGATGAGCATGTGTGCTCGGCAGAACAGAGGTTTGAAGACATGGAACCGGCACAATGTGAACAAGCACATGAGCAAATGGAGCTCCAGCAAGACCTCCCCATAGTTGAGGAGCAGGTGGAACAACTATAGCTCAGGTAGGAGGATATGGAGAACCGTTCACAGCACAACAATGTCCGGATCTGGGGCATACCCAGGCAGATGAAAGACCAGGACCTCAAGGACTATGTGAAAGCCCTCTTCAGTAAGCTTCTGGCCTTGGAAGAGACTGAAGAACTAACCCTGGACAGGACACACAGAGTTTACACTTCCATCCAGATTCTGAGGAATCTCCTCCCTGATGTACTGACCAGGGTCCATTGCTTCAAGCAGAAAGAACATATTCTGGCAGCGGCGAGGGCCCCTGTTGCCTTTTGCGGGGCAAACCACCAACTGTTCCAGGACATAGCCCTGGGGATCCTGGCCAGACAGAGAAAACTCAGCTCCCTCACAGCATGAATGTGGGAACAGGAGACATGCTACAAATGGGGATTCCCCCTTCAAGTTATTCTTTGAGCATCAAGGGCGGCGATACGAGATATGCACAGAAAAGGAGGTAGGAGTTCCTAGAGTTGGCAGAGGGTAAAAGAAGAGATCCCCGCACCCCAGGGGTCACTCTGCTGAGGGGCCAGATGGAGAAGAACAAGGCCATCCTAAAATTCCATGGAAAGGTCCTTGAGGCCTAAGAGTTCCCAGCACGTCTGTTCCCGAAAGACGACAGAGAAGGTGATAAGTGGGGTTGTGAGGGTGATTCTGATTGCGCCCTCGCCAGGTACTAATTGTATTTATTTTTTTTGTGTTTTTTTTTTTTTACCATTCTTGTATGAATTTGAGAATACAATACTCATCTACATTTAGTTAATTGTCATATGTAAACATTCATTATATACAACCTATGGTCAATATGATATAATCAAGATGAATACTCGTGACTTTTGTAAAACTTCAACTGAACTTGTTGTCAGCATATGGGGTGTGCAGGGGACGGGAGTGTCCACTAATTGAGAACAATTGATTATCTTGTGATCTTTTATCAAAGTAAAGCATGTAAGTTGTATTGAAATTTGGGTATCAAGAGGTAGGTGACCTTCAAGACAAATTTCTTAATTGCCTACAGGGGAAGTTTCATATACCATTAAACAACTTCTTTTAGCACTTGCAGGGACAGCATTAACGTTTGCAGGCAATATTTTAAGTATTTGACATATCCCGCAAATTCGACAAATGCGACGTTGAAGCAAACATCTAGCATATAGACAGTGAGGGGAAGGTGTTGAGATTAAACAGCTTGCCCCTGCAAAGAGCCAGACCGGGACGAGCAGGAGCATGGTGATCCTGCTCAGCACCCTCATTGTCCTGGCAGCAGGACACCTTGCAGAGGTGCCTCTCTACCAGGACAATGTTCCGAAATGACAGGTCAGTCCTGCGAACTGCAGACCCCTCAGTGGGATGGCAAAAGTGCCATTTTTGCTTCAAGCTGTCTATGAGAGGGTCTGCAGGACCAACCCTGTTGCTTCGGCCTTTCCAAGGCTCACACTTCAGTGTGAAAGCTCGAACGCCTGGCTGCATGATGGCTCACCCAGGCAACTGACATGTTGCTCTGTGTCAACTGAGAATTACAATGGGAGCCATTAAGCACTGATGGGAGGGAAAGGAAATGTGAATGGGGGTAATCAGAAGTGAGAAGGGTGCATAACGCTGCATGCTTTATGAAATAATTACTATGGCTTTAAAACCCAAAGGGGATTTGTTAGGCTCACATGATGCTATTGTGACTTGGCATGCAGGATGGGGAAATTAAAACTAAAGCCATACTCCTATTGCTCAACATATTTCTATGATGATGTATGTAGTGTCAAGTTAGTTTATTATGAAAGGCTAGTTCATTTTGTAATGTGGTTTGCATCCAAGTTATTGTTATAAGGTATTATTTAAGCACATAAAATGCAAAGCAAAACTAATAAATATCTATATCAACTAAACCAGGGAATATGTGCTCAGATGCTTAAAATTGTCCACCTCCCAGTTTCACCATTAAATCAACGTTTGTGATCCTGGGCAAGTCATTTAACCACACTAGCTCTTATCTGCAGCTCCGCAAGTGATTCACTTCATAGCTTATGTTGATATATCATGGTATTAAAAAAAAAAGCCTAAGGCCTATATAGATTCTCCATATAGAACAGTGTAATTTAGGTATTTTGCACCACAAAGTTATTTGTCACTTGGCTTACTTATGGCAACTTATTCTAAAGTCACTTCCATGGTGGCTCCAAGTATCAAACACTGCTGATGTCCTTTTCTGTGAGGTCACGTCTGTTGGTGCAATCCATATACAAATTAGGTTTGCATGTATGGTATGTGTTATTACTTGGATAGACTGGCATTTGGGGACAGCTTTTCTAGCCCTTTCTTTCTGACACATGCCTTTTTTTCTGGGCATCCACTCGGCCTGGCTGCTTATAGAACAGCGGTCTGGAGCATGACTCCAACAGCAGTGAGGCTGTATGCTCCTGCTCTGCAATATCCATGCACAAAGAGGGGGCATAGCAGTACAGGCCCAATAAGGGTCAGAACCAGATGCAGGGCAGGAATGTTTCAGAGAGAGGGTACAGAGTCAAGTCATCATATTGGGGACAGGAACGATTGTGCGTCAGTTTAGCATATTTATTTATTTCATTTGTTACACGCCCAAACCCAAAGGTATCGAGGCGTTGGTTACTTAGAAACTTCACTTATTACAGACATGGATAAGGTTACATACATATATTCGGTTGCAGTATGTTGAGAACAATGACGCAGTGGTTACAGCCTTAGTTGCATTTGTCAAAGAGCCAAGTTTTAAACAATGTGGTGCGATTGCTCATTTCTAATGTGTGGCGGTAAGGATTTCCAAAGTGTAGGCGCGGCTACTGGGAAGTTAGATCCTCCCGCTCTTTTGTTCAGGTGTAAGCTGGTACATGATCCAAGGGATCGGGTTGAAACCTTTTGGGTAATGCTGTTGTTCAAGTAGGAGGGGGCGTCATTAAAGATACATTTGTGTGCAGTAATCAGTCTTGAAGAGGATTCTCGCTTTAACAGGGAGCCAATGCACTTCTCTTCTAGTATGGAAGATGTGCTCATTCAGTTTTATTCCAAGGGCAGCACGTATGGCTTTGTTCTGGAGTAGTTGCAGTTTTGCAAAATTTGTTGTCGTGGTACCCATTAAATTAATAGTTACTCACCATAGTAACAAACGTACTCTTAGTCCATAGTCCCCTTACCTCCATACTGTATGGGCATCCCTTTTCACCAGAAAAATGTTCGTCCCCTTTAAATTTAGATGCGCGCGGGGGCGCGGCGCTGGGAGTCTGGGCTCGCCTGACTCTGCTCACCGGCACCACTCCTCAGTCCCCATTGACACGTCGACAATATTGCCCAATGACCCAGTATTATAAGGGGGGAGGAGGATGGTGGACATATGGAGGAAAGGGGACTATTGGCTAAGAGTACGTTAGTCAGTATGGTAACTATTGATTACTCTTATGTTCCATCTCCATTCCTCCATACCATAAGGGCGATTACAACTGAATGTAGCCCCAGGGTGGAGAGGAGACCCTCCTTAAGCAAACAGGTTTCTTAGAAATGATAAGTTACTTACCCTTTGACCAACGTACTATTAGTCCATAGTCCCCTTTCCTCCATACTGTATGGGGCGTCCCTTCCAAGGGACAGGAGACAGTACCTTTTTCACCAGAAAAAACCTTCTTCCCCTTTAACTTTAGAGGCGTGCAGGGGCGCAACCCAGGGAGCATGAGCTGCCCTGACTCCGCCCTCCGGCGCCACACCTCAGTCCCCATTGACACCTCGAAAATAATTATAACATTATCTAATGACACCAGTATTATTAGGGGGAGGTTGGTGGGATGTATGGTGGAAAAGGGACTATGGTGAGTAAGGAACAAGTTACTTACTTATAACTGTTGTTCTCCAGCATGGGTCTGGCATGGATTGACATGCTCATGAATATTCTCCGCCAGGCTGTGAACCCTCAGTAAAAGAAAAAATCAGTTTGTTTCTGAACTGTCTTTCTACGAATAACCAATCACTGGTCTCTGGGTCATACTGCCCCCAGCCAATGACTGCCCTCTACCTAAGCCCCTCCTCTGGCAGCAATCTTCAGATTTGGTAGCACGAAAAGTGGCAGTAGGAGCAAGAGAAGAGCCGCAGAGGGGTCGGGGGGGGAAGGGTTTGCATGTGAATTCATGCCAGACCCATGTTGGAGAACAACAGTTACAGGTAAG
Organism: Ambystoma mexicanum; assembly: GCF_040938575.1. NCBI lineage: Eukaryota > Metazoa > Chordata > Amphibia > Caudata > Ambystomatidae > Ambystoma > Ambystoma mexicanum. Next base: position 153,688,517 of record NC_090941.1, on the reverse strand, counting down.
TAACTTGTTCCTTCTCCAGCATGGGGTCTGGCATGGATTCACATGCTCATGAATACAAGAGAATATAGCAGTACACACATGCACAACCACAGGAGGTGGCAAGACTCAACATTAAGCATTTCAACAACTCAACACTAAGCATCTCTTACCTCCTCACCAGGCTCACCTTCAAGCGAACAGGTTGTGCAGAACTGCCTGGCCAACTCGGTACTCCTCCCTGGAATCCCGGTCGACGCAGTAGAATCTTGTTAAGGTGTGCATCGACCTCCACGTAGCAGCCCTGCAGAGGCACACCAGATAGGAACGCCGTAGTAGCAGTGATCGCGCTGGTTGAATGGGCTCTCGGACGGCCGGGCAACGGTCAGTTTGCCAACCGGTGACAGTGCATGATGCAGCCGGAGAGCCATCTGGAAATGGAAGCCTTGGAGAGGGCCTTGCCTTGGTTCACAGCGCCAAAGTTCACAAACAGCTCTGATGTCTTCCGAAAACTCTTTGTGCGGTCCACATAGAACTTCAGTGCTCTAGCTACATCCAGCGAGTGCAAAGTCCTTTCAGCTGGCGACAGGAAGAAAACAGGCAACACCAAAGGCTTGTTGAGATGGAAGTCCGACGGCACCTTGGGCATGAAGGAGGGGTGCGTCCTCAGCACTACCCTCGTCTCGTGGAATGTCAGGTATGGAGGTTAACAGGAGAGGGCCTAGATCTCTCCCACTCGTCGTGTGGAGATAATGGCCACACGAAACGCTGTCTTCCACAATAGGCACTTCAGCGGCGCTGAATGCAAAGGCTCGAATGGAGGGCCCATGAGCCTGGTCAGCACCACATTGAGCTCCCACGCCGGGGCCGGAGCCTTCACCGCCGGGAATGAGCGGAACAGTCCTTTCATGAACTCCTTCACCAGGCGGTGCGACCACAGCGACAACTGCCCCAGAGTTCTGGTGTAGCGGGAAATAGCCGGCAGATGAATTTTGATGGATGCATGTGCCAGCCCAGCCTTGGCCAGTAACAGCAAGTACGGCAGCACTTGAGGGGCCGTAATCCGTAGAGGGTTGATCTTCTGTGCACAGCACCAGACAGAGAACCTCTTCCATTTATGTTCATAGCACTTAAGAGTCGAGGAAGCCCTGGCCTTTGCAAGTACCTTCTTGCAGTCCGCCGGGATATTGTAGCCTCTGAACTCTAGTGCTGCAGGTGCCAGGCCTGTAGATTCAGCAACCTTGGGTCATGGCACAGGATCACACCTCCTTCCCTGGCAAGAAGATCTGCGTCCGTCAGAAGTTTGACTGGAGGGCACGCTGACATGTCCAGAAAGTCCAGGTACCATATCTGCCTTGGCAACGCCGGTGTGACAAGGATCATTCTGCATCGGGACCGTCTAAGTTCACTGATGAGTCACAGAAGCAACGGCGGGAAAGAAGAATGCATCGCCCATGCTCCCCGGCTGGGGAAACCTGCTGGCGAACCTCCGGCACTTGGTGTTCGTCGCTGTCGCAAACAGATCTATCTGGGGATTGCCCCATAGTCGGAATAGGCGCTCCACTTGATCCTGCCGGAGCTCCCACCCGTGGCACGAGCGCAGCTCCCTGCTGAGTGAGTCAGCAACAGTGTTCTTTACTCGTTCCTGGTACCCTACCACCAGGCAGATCTGTTGGGTGACGGCCTGGTGCCACATATTCTGCGCTTCCTTGGATAGAGCTGGGGATCTGGTGCCCCCCTGCTTCCGGATGTAGAACATCATGGTGGTGTTGTCGGTGAAGACCCGTACCACTTTGTCCTTGAGGGACGGGAGGAAGGACCGGAGGGCCCAGAACATGGCCCGGAGCTCCAGGACGATGTGTAGAGACCTTGCTTCCGGGAGCCAAAGGCCTCTTGCGTGGAGATCTCTGGTGTGCGTACCCCATCCCTCCAGGGAGGCGTCCGTCATCACCGTTTTCTGATGTGCTGGTGTCTGGAAGGTCAGGCCCACCGCGAGATGCATGCGGGTGCCCCACCACCGGGTCACCTGCCGGAAGGACTCGTTGAGGGAGATCTTGTCTTCGAACTTCCAGTCACTTGTATCCAATGGGCATCGAGGAACTCCTGCAGCGGTTGCATCCGCAACCTGCACAGTGGCACGAGGTAGATGCATGATGACGACATGCCGAGCAGGGATTTGATGGACCGCACCCTGGCAACCTTCGTGGCCAACAGCCGTTGTACCTTGCCCAGGATGGCCTTTATCCTCTCCTCTGACGGTGACACCAGCCGTGCCACTGTGTTGGGTCTGGCTGCTAGGAATAGGGCGTACTGCAATGGCACCCAGGAGGACTTCGCAAGGTTTATCGAGAACTCCAGTTCCGTGAGCAGGCGGACGGTCCTCGCTGTGTGGTCAACAGCGAGTTCTCTTGATTTCGCTCAGATGAGCCAATCGTCCAGGTAGGGGTTAGACGTGGATCCCCTGCAGGCGCAGCCGTGCTACCACCGGTGCCAGGCACTTGGTGAAGACCCTTGGCACGGACTTCAAACTGAAGGGCAGTGCCTTGAACTGATAGTGCAGCCCTTGGACCACGAAGCGCAGAAACCTTTCATGCCTACTTCCACATCCCCATACAGAAAGTATGGGGATGTGGAAGTAGGCATCCTCCAAGTCCAGCGACGACAGGAAGTCGCCTTCCTCCAGTTGTCCCAGCACGTGCTGGAGGGTGACCAACTGGAACTTCTGGGATTTAATGTATTTGTTGAGGCGGCGGAGGTCTAGAATGGGCCGCCAGCCGCCGGTCTTATTTCGGACAAGGAAGTACCACAAGTATACTCGGAGCCCCAGAGCCTCTTTGGGACGAGTTCTATCGTGCCCTTCTTTAGCATTGCTCGTAACTCCAGAAGCAGTTGTGGAATGTGGTTTTCCTTCCTGGCCACTGGTGGAAAATGGGGACACTTCTTTTGGAACTCCAGAGTGTGCCCCCGGGCCAAAGCATCCAGCACCCAACGGTTGGTGGAGATGGACTTCCACACACCAGCGAAGTTTGCCAGCCGGCCTCCCAACGCAGTGCTCGGGTGGGGGCCCGACATCACGGCCGGTTCAGTCTTGCTTCGCCGAGGCCTTGCCACCTTGGGCCCCTTGGTGACGACAACAGTGTCCACCGGCCTTGTTGCGGTCTCTGTAGGCTTCCTGCGATGAAGAGCGGGCTGCCTGGTGGTACGAAGAGGAGCTGCCACCAAATCCATTGGAGGCACCCTGAGACTTGCCTTCGGAGGTCCGAAAGGATGGCCATCGCTGATGGAGAGCCCAAGGCCTGGGCCGTCTCGGTGTCCGCCTTGATGGCCTGCAGCGACTCATCCACGGCCTTGCCGAACAGGTTGTTCCCGTCGAAGGGCATGTCTAGTACCCTGTTCTGCACGTCTTGATGGAAGTCGGTGGCCCTGAACCAACCACGCAGGTAAAGGCGTTGTCAGCGATGTCCGTGGTCCGATGCCACCTCACCTTCCTGCAGGATTTCCAGGGCTTCCGCCCTCTTGTCGTCTGGGAGGAAGTCCAGGAGGGGAGCGATTTTAAACCACAGCTCCCTGTCGTAGCCTTGATGGTCGTTGCTGCCGATGAGATGACCAGTTTTCCCATGGCGTCCAGCTTCGTCCCCTCGCCGTCCGGTGGAGAAGTGGAAGTTGATGCCGTCGCCCTTGCTGATTTCTTCTTTGCCGCCATGGAGACCACTGAGTCCATGCACGGCTATGCCCTGAGGCACATAGCCACAGAGTCTGGGACCCAGTACTACTTCTCACATCAGTCCCTCTTCGCAGGGGCCGTGGACGGGTTCTTCAGAAGGGACAGCCCTTCGTCCCAGATGTCGTCCAGTAAAGGGACTGAGAGCACCGTCTTCCTCTTGGCCTCCCGTCGTTGGTAGAGGAAACCCTCCTTCTGCTCTTCGGGGCATAGCTGTAAAAGCTCTGATGCCCTGGCGATCATCGCGTGAAAGGAGCCAATTTCATCGTGAGGGGAAGCCCGGGGAGGGGGTGATGCAGATCCATTCCATCGTCTCCCCCGTCGCCCGTCCCCGCTGTCTCCGTCTCATCCCTCAGTGGGGGGATGGAGATGGAGGTGAAGGATGGAAGGGTGGGGGAGGATGGACTCACCTGCGCTTGGGTGGAGGACTCCCCGACGGTCCAGGCACCGCTGGATCGTCCACCGGAGGCAAGGGTAGTCTCGTCCTTAGCTCGGTGGACAGGGTTTGCAGTGCATGCAAAATGTCATCTCGCCTTTCCGTCGGCGGTGGTATCGGTTGCGACGGGAGTGCCGGCAGTGATGTGGTGTCTGGTTCCTCGATCTGCCATTCTTCTTCAGCTCCACCGTCGCTCTCCATGTCCGCCTCGTCGGGATCCTTCCTGCAGGCCCTCTCTTCGAACCTCTTGTCCAGGGTTGCCTTGACGACAGACAGCTCGTCCTTGGAAGAGGTATCCGAGTCCGTTAGAGGGGGGCGAGGTAGCCCTTTCTCACCCCAGGTTTTCAGGGGTCTTTTCGATAGGCTGGAAAGACGATTCCCTACGGGACGTCAGGGAAACTCTAGGACTGGAAGTAGTCTCCACTGGGGTCGCCTCTGCAGGCTTCGCCAGGGCTGCCACGACTCCCTCAATCGAGGCCTTAGCTGGGCGAATCTGGGCCTTCACTCTGGGGGGAGGGTCACCGCCTCACTCCCACTTGGCTTTCTCTGTTGGGACCTACCGGGGCTTCTCCCGAAGCTTACCCGGGTTCTCAGACTTCCTTTTCACCGAGCTGGAGCGTTAGCTCGTGGTTGACTTCGTCGGTGACATTGCGCCCTGCATGGCAGCCGAGGAGCCCGAACCAACGGCGCTCCCGGTGCCCGCAGACTCACAGTGCTTTGCCTTTTGTTAGTCCCCTTTCGCCGGAGTGCTCGAAAGGTCTTAGAAGACCACTCGGATTTCTTCTTCTCACCTGCTGCTGGGCTCTTCGCCTCCAGCCAGTTAGTGAGTTGTGTACGACGGTCCTTCATGGTCCTGGTGGACATGTTCTTGCAGAATGCACAGTCTTCCTTCATGTGCGACTTGTCAGCGTGAAGGCAGTAGAGGCACAGGGAGTGCTCATCTTCCTTGAAGACGTTCTGTAGTCCACATCCTGGGCAGATCCTAAACCGCTTGGATACAACGGGCATCGAGACTCCTTGGTCTTGGGCCATCTCCCATGGGGTAGGCCTCAAAGATCTTCCCGAATCCTCCAAGAAGTTAAATTCGATGGAAAAAAATCACCCTTGAGGGGCGTAGAAATTTCCGAAACAGGTCCCTGTTAATCGGAAGATGCAATGGTGGAGCTTGAGGCTCGATTTGACCGAAAAATAAAGAGTAAACTCTTTGGAAAAAGGCAACACACAGTAAACGCTCGAGAGATAAAGCATGAGGACTCCCAACACTTGAACGTGCAGTAAAAATCTGAAGATGGCTGCCAGAGGAGGGGCTTAGGTAGAGGGCAGTCATTGGCTGGGGACAGTATGACCCAGAGACCTGTGATTGGTCTCTAGCAGAAAAACAGTTCAGAAACAAAACAAACAGATTTTTTCCTTTTACAGAGGATTCCCAGCCTGACGACAGGGAATATTCATGAGCATGTGAATCCATGCCAGACCCCATGCTGGAGAACTTATAATTACGCTTACATCCCATCCCCTTTCCTCCATACTGCATGGGCGATTACAACCGATTGTAGCCCCAGGGTGGAGAGGAGACCCTCCTTAAACAAATAGGTTCCTGAAAACTGCCTGTCCGAAAGCCGCATCAGATCTGGAGCCGTCATCCAAACAGTAATGCTTGCAGAAAGCTGAGGCAGAGGTCCAAGTGGACGCCCTGCTTATGACTTGCCAAGGGATGTGGCGCTGGAATGCAATGGCCGTTGCCTTGGCCTGGACTGCGTTGGCATGCATGTTGGCGGGGAGCGGCTTGTGCTCGCCCTCGTACGCTTCCTTGATGGCAGAGACCACCCAGTGGGATATGGAGGCCTTAGAGGCCGATAGCCTGGCCTCGAGCCTCCAAAAGTGATAAACGGAGCGTCCGACTTGCGGAAGCCCTTGGTCCTGTCCAAGTAGAATTTTGGGGCACACCCGACATCCAGGCAGTGCAGCACTCTCTGTGCTTCATCCTTGGGATCAGGAAAGAACGTAGGAAGGACTATTTCTTTGTTCAAGTGAAATGCAGATGGAACCCTGGGAAGAAATGCCGGGTGCATCTGCATGACTATCTTGTCCTTGTGAAAGGTGGTATATGGTTCAGAGGCGGCCAGCACCTGGATCTCGCTGACTCTGCGAGCCGAGGTAAGACCAACTAGTAAGGCTGTCTTGATGGTGACTGGCCTAATGTCCACGGACGCCATTGGCTCAAATGGTTTGTGCGCCAGGGCGCCCAGGACTATGTTAAGGTTTCACACAGGGTGCAGTCTCCCGACGGGCGGGTAGAGCCTAGCAAGACCAGGCAGATGTTTCTTGACTATAGTGTTGGAGGAGGAAAAGATGCCTTCCTCCGAATTCCTGTAAGCCCCAATGGCTGCAAGATATGTGCGGCAGGTGTCCACCTGGATGCCTGAATGAGCGAGGTGCTCCGAAAAGGAGGAGAGCACGTTGTCCAAACTGCAGGCAAAGGGGTCGATTCCCCTGGAGTCTGCCCAGTGGCAGAATCTGGTACATTTGCTTTTGTACTGGGCCCTAGTGGCCTTGCTTCCGGAGCCCTGAATGAACTCCAGATAGGTCTGTGATAGGCTAAGGTGTTGAAGCGTTACCTGCTCAGGTACAATGCTGTGAGGGCTAGTTTCCCTGGAGCAGGGTGGATGATTCTGCCCCCCTGCTGTGCCAGAAGATGTGCTGGGTCCGTCGGAAGGTGTATGGGGGGCACCTCCGAGCGGCTGAGTAGTTCCAAAAACCATGGCCTGGCCGGCCACCATGGAGCTATCAAAACGATGAGGAGCCAGTGAGACTCCTTGATCTTGGAAATTACCCTGTGATCAGGGGAGTAGGCGGAAAGGAGGCTTTCGTGCCGGTCCACTGGAGGTGAAATGCATCGCACAGAGAGCCGGGGCCCTGCCCCTGCCAGGATGCGAACTGGGGACACTTCTTGTTGTGCCAGGTGGCAAAGAGATCCACTTGCGGGTGACCACACTTGTTGAAGATCTCCTGAATAACCAGGTCGTTTAGCTTCCACTCGTAATTGTCCACTCCTAACCTGCTGAGCCTGTCCGCCTCCAGTTTGGATTCCCCCGGGAGGTGGACTGCCGAGAGGTAAATTTTGATTTCCAAGGCCCATTCCCATATGCTGATTACCAGTCTGCACAGAGGAGGGGATCTGGTGCCTCCCTGCTTGTTGATGTAGGACATGCTGGTCAAGTTGTCTGTCTGGATGAGGACAACCTTGCCCTTTAGAAGTGGTATGAATGCTCTGAGCGCTAGCCAGATGGCATTCAGCTCCAACCCATTGATGGGGTATTCCTGCTCCTGTTGAGGATCGTCCAGGGTGGCTCCCCAGCCCTTGAGCATGGAGTCTGTGGCGATGGTGGCCTGCAGAGAGGGCAGCCGAAAGGGAGGCCCCTCCGTAGGATGCAGTCCATGGACCACCAAGTTAGGTCCGGGTGGAGAAATGGAGGAACGTTGATCGTCGGATTGCGAGCCCCGCTTCAGATTCCCTGAGGCAGCAAAGTGCAGCTGAATCCTTCTAGTTCTTGGTCTCATGTGAGGCACGGCTAGCAGAACCGCCACTAGTAGACCCAGGAGATGTGGCTACCCCCATGCCGAGGTCACCTCTCTGCTGAGGACATGGGCTGTGGCCCTCTTGATGGCCAAGATCTTGTCTTCCGACAGGAAAAACCTCTCGGAGCACGTGTCCCAAATGAGTCCCAGGAATGTCAGCGTCTGCGTAGGGAGCAGCTGTGACTTCTTGAGGTTGAGCGAGAAGCCCATGTCATGCAGTGAGTTCATAAGGGCATGGGATGAGTGGTGAACCACTTCCGGAGATGTAGCCCTGATGAGCCAGTTGTTGAGGTATGGGTAGATATGGAGGCCCTGCACTCGGAGGAAGGCCGCTACAGTGTTCATGAGTCTGGTAAAGAACCTGGGGGCCGAGTTGAGGAAAAACAGAAGGACTTTGTATTGGAAATGGTAGCCTATGTTTCTGAACTGTAGGAAAGAACAATGGGGCTGCCAAATTGGGATGTGTAGGTACCCGTCCTTCGGGTCCAGGGAGCACATCTAGACTCCCTTGTCCAATGTCTCCGCTATAAAAGCTGGCGTAACCATCTTGATTTTTTGCAGGGGTAGGGAGAGGTTGAGGGTGGAAAGGTCCAGCACAACTCTCAGGCCCGCCTGGTTCATCTGAATGGCAAAAATCCCGGAGTAGAAGCCGGAGCCTTGCTGGGAGGCTGGAACTTCCTCCACTGCCTGGCTCTCTACGAGCGACCGGATCTCCGCCAAAAGAGTTGCTCTCCCAACCTGTGGGAGTGGAGGGGAGGAGGGAGGAGAGGCTGGAATAGGAACGTGGTACCCCGTGGATACTACAGAGGATCCAGGGGTCCGCGAAATTCTGGTGCCAGAATTGTGCATGGAGAGCAAGCCTGCCCCCCACCTGAGACACGTGGACCCGAAAGGGCGGGTCATGCCTTCTTTCCTGAGGCTGAGGAGGGGGACTGGAAAAAGCGCTTATTCCCCCCCCCCCATTTTTGTTGTTTGCGCCAGTTCTGAGATGGCAAGTGGTCCGGCTGCCTGGATCTGCGTTCCTGGAAGCCGCAGAACCCTCCGTATGTATGACCTTTCTCCGAGTGCTTCTGAGATTGGGTGTACGATTTGGGTGTGTCTTAGTAAGAATGGATAAAGACTTTGCCGTTTGTGAGCTGTTCTTCTTGTCCAGCTCTTCGTCCGTAGGAGTGGAAGAGGGCCCCCCCCTCGAATGGTAGATCTAGAATGCACTCCTGGACATCCGGGTTGAACTTCGTTGCCCGGAGCCAGGCTGTTCTCCTCATGTCCGGTGCAATGCAAATGGCAGAGCCTCAGGTATCGATATGTGTCACTGTGGATTCCATGAGGTCATGCGCCACGAGCTTCGCTTCTGCTAGCCCCACCTTAAAACGAGATTGGCATTGGGTGGGGAGTTCTGAGAGGAAGCCTGCAATTTCCTGCCATAACCATTTGTTGGCGGCTGCCAGCTTGGCATCTGCATTGGCCTGACGCAGGTGCAAGGCGGCGTTGGAGTAGATCTTCTTGCTGTACGCCTCCAAGATCTTCTCCTCCTTGCCTAGCAGCACTGCAGAGGAGGCGGCTGAGGCTTGGAGTATAGTGATGCTGCAGCGATCACCGAGGAGTGTGGCTGAGGATTGGTCGAGAGCAAGAGTGTATCCCCCTCCATCTGCCTGTACTTGGCGTCCAGGCGTCAGTTGACCGGCTGGACTGAGTGGGGCTTGAGCCCACCCTTCTTGGCCAGGGAGACTACATCAGTTTGCAGTGAAATCCCTGTGTTGACAAAGGGGCGTCTCGTGAGGACTTCAGCCAGAACCGCCCTCTGCCGGCTGTTCGACTTTGGGTTGGGGGAGGCCCTGGTATGGCAGCCATTTTGTCAAGCTGCCTGCCACGTGCCTGCAACGTGTTGCTCGGCCCGGTCCAAGGCGCTTGCGTGTGGATCACGAGGCCTGGCCTACCCTGCCCCTCGGACCTTGGCCCGGTAGGTGTGACACCATCGACCCGGGGATCAGTAGAGCTGCGTTTAGGCGCCCCCTCAGACATACTGCCGGTAACAGGGCGTGTCCCCTTGGACGTGTTGCCGGTAATGGGGCATATCCCCTCTCCAATTGTGCCGGTAACAGGGCGTAGCCCCTCGGGTGTAGATCCGGTACAAGAACCATCCGGTCCCTCGACACTGCGCCTGGGAGGATCCGAGGACCGCTCTAACCGAAGGCCGGTAGCTGTAGCAGACTTGGGGCACGATGGCCGGTCCCTCCCGCGTGGAAGAGTCCTTGGGAAGGAGTCTCCCTTGCGGGGTGCGCTAGAAAGTATTGGCCCTACCTTGGGTGTGGTTCGATGCTTCACAAAGTTCTTAAGATCCTCTGGAGGCGACCTCTGGAAGAGCTCACTCCACCTGGCTAGTTTGTTCTTGAGCGCCTTCGAGGACAGCGAGTCGCACGCCGAACATGATTGCCAACTGTGGTCTGAGCAAAGGCAACGTAGGCAGAGGGCATGGGGGTCTGAAGTTGGGAAGAGCCCGTTGCAGGATGGACACCTGCTGAACCCTGTGGAAGTCGACATGCGCCGGGGAGGAGCTTGACGCCTGAGGACAAAGTACCTTGATAGATAAGACAAAAAAAGACAGAAGTAGTATCCGCACGTGGAATTACATGGCCGAAGCCAAACCCAGGAGCAATGGTGAATTCGGCCTATTCCTGTCGATGCAGAAAAGGAGACTAGGGTGTGGCGCCAGAGGGTGGAGTCAGGGCAGCACATGCTCCCTGGGCCGCACCCCTGCGCGCTTCGAAATTTAAAGTGGAGAAAAAGGTTCCGTCTCCCGCCCCTTGGAAGGGATTCCCCAGACAGTATGGAGGAAAGGGGACAGGACGTAAAAGTACCACCTGCCCAAAAGCCACGTCTGATCTGGAGGCAGCATCCAAACAGTAGTGCAGAAAGCCAAAGGGGTGGCCCAGGTAGCCGTCCTGTTGATGACCTACCACGGCACATGCCGTTGAAACACAATGGGCGTGGCTTTGGCTCTGACCGCATGGGCATGCAAATTGGCCGGCACTGGTCTGCGCAGCCATCCACCTTCCTATGGAGGCCTGATAGCCGGGCCTTGAACCATCAAAAGTGATAAAGAGGGCATCGGACTTGCGGAAGTCCTTGGTCCTTTCTAGGTAGTATTTTAGTGCACATCTGACATCCAGATGGTGAAAGACCCTCTGAGGCTCATCCTTGGGGTCGGCGAAGAAGGTGGGTAAGACTATTTCCTCGTTCAGATGGAAGGAGGAGGTCACTTTGGGTAGGAACGCAGGGTGCGTCCGGAGGACCACCTTGTCCTTGTGAAAGGTACTGTAGGGCTCTGATGCCACGAGAGCCTGGATTTTCTGACTCTACAAGCAGAGGTGAGGCCAACGAGCAGCTCTGTCTTTAGGGTGACCAGCCTGATGTCCACGGACACCATTGGCTGAAGCGGTTTGTGTTCCAAGGCGCACAGGACTACATTGAGGTCCCACACAGGGTGTGGCTTCGTTATAGGCGGATATAGCCTGTGGAGGCCTGCCAGATGCTGTTTGACCACCGGGATAGCGGAGGAGAAAAGGCCCTCCTCTGAATTTCTGTAGGCTCTTATGGCTACCAGATAGATGCGTCATGTGTCCACCTGAACTCCGGAGTGTGCAAGGTGTGCCAAGAAGGAGAGTACATCGTCCAACGTGCACTTAAGGGGGGGGTTGATCTCCCTAGAGTCGGTCCAATGACAGAATCTGGACCATTTGCTCTTATATTAGCTCCTGGTAGCTTTGCTTCTGTCGCCCTGGATGATCTCCAGGTTAGCCTGAGATAGGCTCAAGTGTTTAAGTGTGACCTGCTCAGAAACCACGCTGAGAGGGCTAGCTTGTGAGGAACAGGGTGGAGTACCCTGCTCCCCTCTGGGTCAAGAGAGGAGATGGACCCAGCGGTAGGCGAATGGGGGGCCTGTCCGATAGACTGAGCAGCTCGGAAAACCAGTCTCGCTGGCCACCAGGGAGCTATAAGAAAGCTTATGTGACAAGATTCCTTTATCCTGCAGATCACCCTGTGTACCAGAGGTGTGGGAGGGAAGGCGTATGTAGTCATGTAGTTCCATTGTATCTGGAATGCATCGCCCAGGGAGCCTGAAGCTCTGTCCCTGCTAAGAGACAAACTGCTAGCCTTTCCTTTTGTCCCAGGAGGCAAACAGATACACTTGGGGTTGTCCCCACCTGAGTAAGGACTCCTTCAGGACCAGATTGTTCAATTGCCACTCGTTATTGTTTGCCTCAGTCTGCTGAGCCTGTCCACCTCCAGGTTGGACTATGGCAGGAGGTGGACAGCGGTGAGGTACATGTTCACCAGAGCCCATTCCCACATGCTGACAGCTAGGTTGCACAGCGGAGGGGATCTGTTACCCCCCCCCCTGCTTGTTGATCTAGTACATGCTGGTGGAGTTGTATATCTGGATAAGTACTACCTTGCCCCCTATCAGAGGGAGGAAGGCCTTGAGGGCCAGCCATATGGCCTTCAATTCTAGCCAGTTGATGTGGGACTCCTGTTCCTGCCGAGTCCAGACTCCATGGACACTGTTACTGTCAGGCGTGGCTCCCCAGTCTTCTAGGGAGGAGTCCTTAGTGATGGTGACCTGCGGGAGAGGCTGCCGGAAGGGCTTGCCCTACTGCAGGTTGCAATCTGCAGACCACCACATGAGGTCTGGGTGGAGAGCTTTAGGAATGTTGACAAGCTCTGCTTGGGAGCCCCTCTCCTGATTCCAAGAGGCTGCGAAGTGCAGCTGTAATCTCCTCATCTTGAGTCTTGTGTGGGGTACCGCCAATAAAAGAGCCGCCATAATATCCAGTAGGTGTTGGAACCACCACGCTGGGGGAGAGGAAGTGAGTAGTGGCTCTCCTGATAGCCGTGATCTTGTCCTCTGAGGGAAAGACTCTCTTGGAGCCGGTGTCCCAGATGAGGCCCAGGAAGGGCAGGCTCTGCGTGGGTTGCAGCCGAGACTTCTTGAGATTGATCGTAAACACCAGGTCATGCAGTGTGCTCATATTTGTGGAGGAGGTGTGGAGAACACCCTGAGTTGAAGCCCAGATGCGCCAGTCGTCCAGGTATGTGTACATGTGGTGGCCCCGAGGAGGGCTGCCACTGTATTCATTAAACTGGTAAATACCCTGGGGGCTGAGTTGAGGCCGAAGGGTGCACCTTGTATTGGAAATGGCAGCCCATGATCCTGAACTGTAGAAATGACCGATGTGGCGGCCAAATAGGGACATGTAGACACATACGCGCCCTTCAGATCCAGGAAGCACATTCAGTCTCCCCTGTTCAGTGTCCCCACAATGAGTGCTGGTGTGAGGGTGGGAAGGACCAACACAACTCGCAGGCCAGCCTGGTTCTTCTTCTGTATGGGGAAAATCCTGGAATAGAAGCCCAAACCTCGCTGGGAAGCTGGGACTTCCTCCACTGCCTGGCTCTCCACGAGCGAGCGGATATCCGCCAACAGAGTTGCTGTCTCAATCTGTGGGAGAGGAGGGGAAGAGGGAGGAGAGGAAGGGACCAGCGGTACCCTGTGGATACTACCGAGAGGATCCATAGGTCAGAAAAGTTTTGGTGCCAAAAATTGCACGTGGAAGGCAAGCCTGCCCCCCACTTGTTGTTTCCTCCGGTGCGGACTTGGGGAACGGTGAGGTTGTCTGGCTTCTTAAAAGCCCCGGAAACCCTACAGACATCTACCCCTTGTCGGAGTGTTGATGTTACCGGGTGTATGCCTTGGGCGTGGCCTTCGTAAGAATAAAGACTTTGTGGTTTGCGAGCTGTTCTTTTTATCCAATACTTCATCCGTGGTGGAGTGGAAGAGGTCACTACCCTCGAAAAGACGGTCCAATATGCATTCCTGGACATCAGGGTTAAACTTAGTAGCCCAGAGCTAGGCCGTCCTTCTCATGTCCATGGCAATGCAGATGGCCTGTCTAGAGTATCGATATGGGCCACCGTGGACTCCATGATCTCCTGCACCATCAGCCTGGCTTCTCCTAATCCTGCCTTGAAGCAAGCTTGGCTGTACTCAGCCCAGCCTGTCAAACGATGCCAATTACAGGCAGATACAGGCTTGGCTGTGCGCCGGAAGTTCAGTTTCTCGCCAGAGCCTTTGGTTAATGGCAGCCAGCATGGCATCAGATTTGGCTTGACGCAGGGGCAAGCAGGCGTTGGAGTACGCCTCCAAGATCTTCTCCTTGCCTAGCAGTGTTGAGGACGAGGACGACTGAGGCTTAGAGTAGAGTGACGCTGCAGCAATCACTGAAGAGTGCGGTTGAGGGTGCGCCGAAAGCAAGAGTGTATCACCCTCTATCTGCCTGTAATTGGCATTGTTCGACAGGCTGGGCTGAGAATGGCTTGAGACCCCCCTTTTTGGCCAGGGCAACAATGTCCTTCTGCATCGGGATAACCGTCTTGGTAAGGGGTTTTAGGGTGATGAATTCTGCCAAGACCCCCTCCTCGGGCTGTTCTACCTCGGGCTGAAGAAGGCCCAAATACTCTGCCAGTGCTGCCAGGCATTCGTGGAAGGCCGTGGCTGAAGATGGCGTGTTAGGGTCCTCCTCCTCGTCTGTGTCCATCTAGTGCTTGGAGGATCTGGATAAGGCACAGGGGTACTGGGCGCTGTGGGCTGCGGTGTGGAGACCAGAACCGGTGGCTGCTGCAGGGGCTGTTGTGGAACTGCATGCGTAGGAGCCGGCAGGGGCAGCGCAGAGCCTGAGGCACTGGAGACAATGTAGGAATGACCATGGGTGCCGGTGGGAGGGCCGGAGGGAGCATGTCCCCGATAGTATCCCGAAGGATGGCCCCCATCTGGGGAGTTTGCATCAGCGCTAGGAACTTTTCAAAGAACCCGTCTTCGGAGGCTGAAGAGGTGGCAGCCGATATTGACAGAGTGGCTGTGGGCTGCTGGGGCATGTTCTGTCTGTGGTGCAGGGGAAATCTGCCCTGCGCTGCTGATGGATAAACTGTAGGCCACGTACCTGGTTGACACCAGTCCCACCTTGTGACTCGTTCTTCCACCTGCTCCGCTAGAGGGGGTATCGGACGAGTGGCCGGCCATCTTGTCTGGCGCAGCAAGCATTTTGTCGAGCTGTGTGTCAAAGTCGGGGTGCCTGGGTCATTGGACCTGGCCCCGTCCAAGACACTGGGTGTGGCAACATAAGGCCTATCCCGCGCCACAGGCCTACCGGCAGAACTGCCGGTAGTGCTGCACGAAGGCGCACCCTCGAACATGATGACGGTAGTAGGGCATTGCCCCTCGGGAGTAACCCCGGTAAAAGAACCTTGCGGTCCCTCAGCACTGGTCCCAGAAGGATCCAAAAACCCCTCGGCCTAAGGCCGGTAGCTGGACTAGCCTTGGTACATGTGCTGATATGAGAACCCGAGAGGTTCCTCCCAACCAGGTGTTTCCTTGGAAAGGAGTCGCCCTTACGGGGTGCAATGGTAAAAAGAGGCCTTGCCTTTGGCCACGAGCAGTGTTTGACGAAGTCCTTTAGGTCATCCGGCAGTGACTTCTGGAAGAGCTCCTTCTACCTAGCTAGCCTGTTCTTCAGTGCACGTGGAGTCAGCGCATCGCACGCGAACAACCTTCCCAGCCGTGGACTGGGCAAAGGGCGTGGGGGTCTGACATGGGGAAGAGACCCTCCCAGGCTGGAGACCTGCAGAAGTCTACATGCGCCTGGGAGGAGCATGGCGTCGGAGGACCAAGTACCTATTGAAAAGAAAAAGACAAAAATAGAAGAATATCCGGGGACAAGCCTGTGGTATTACATGGCCGAAGCCAAACCCAGGAGCACTGATGAATTTGGCCACTTCCCGTCAACATGGAAAACAGGACTGAGGAGTGGCACCGGTGGGCGGAGTCAGATGAGCGCATGCTCCCAGGGCCATGCCCCAGCGCACCTCTAAAATTAAAGGGGAAGAAGATTTTTCTGGTAAACAAGGTTCTGTCTCCCATCCCTTACAAGGGACACCCATACAGTATGGAGGAAAGGGGACGTGACGTAAAAGTAAAGGATGTAGTTTTGAGAGGATGGGGGCTCCTGCTGGAGTAAGGCAATTCTGAGGTGTGAGGAATTGACGGCTGAGTGAGAAGTTTCATAGTATAGACAGTGGACAATGACAGGGCATTGATGTGCTTCGTCAAGGAGAGATGGTACGTAGATGGACGCCTAGTGTTTTTACATGTTTTAAGACTGGGATGGATGTACCATCGCTATTTATAGCAGAGTAGCTATTGTCTAGAAATTTTAGGCAGGCCCGGGAGCCTACAATGAGGATATATGTTTTCTCATCATTCAGGCATAGGCTGTGGGTGGCCGTCCAATTTTGGATGATTGTGTAAATCTTATTGATGGTGGAAGTATCTTGTTTATGGTTCCCAGTGATGGGGATCAATATCTGGGTGTCATCTTGTATTGTATTTTGCATTTATATAGCGCCTTATATACCATTGGTATGGTCTGAAGGCGCTGGTAGGTTGAACGCCCTTGGGAACCGAGGTTAGAGTCAGTAGAGAGGGTGAAGAGAGATAAAAGGTGCGTGTGCGCACAGAGTATGTGTGCAGCTGGTGCGGGGTTATTGTGGTAGCTGCTTCTTAGCGGTAGGTGTGGTGGTTGAGAGGTCAGGAGAATGTGTACGCTCTGGCAGAATTAATCCAGCTCGAGAGTGGCTGCGTTAGGCCTGAGGAGAAACGCCTGGCTGGGGGTGTTAAACCAGCGGTGGTTACTTAGTGTGATGGGGAGTGAGCGGGAGATGTTGATATGAGAACAGTTATACCGAATGGTGTCATAGTATCCCTGTGTTCTATTTGAGTGATGGTGTAAAGAGGAGAGTAGGCGTGAGGTGTGGTATGATATATGTTCATTCGAATGTTCCCGCATATCAATGCATATTATGTACGTTCCTCACACTCCGCTATTCCCTACACTCAGCCAATTCCGACATTCAGCCATTCCCCACATACTCAGCTATTCCCCACATACCCAGCCATTCCCACATACTCAGCCATCCCCACATACTCAGCCAGTGCCCCACATACTCAGCCAGTGCCCCACATACTCAGCCAGTGCCCCACACTCAGCCATTCCCCCACACTCGGCCATTCCCCCACACTCGGCCATTCCCCCACACTCGGCCATTCCCCACACTCGGCCATTCCCCCACGCTCAGCCGTTTTCCATACTCTGCCATTCCCCACACTCAGCCATTCCCCCACACTCGGCCATTCCCCACACTCAGCCATTTTCCATACTCAGCCATTCCCTACAACTCAGCCATTCCCTACAACTCAGCCATTCCCTACAACTCAGCCATTCCCTACACTCAGCCATCCCCACATACTCAGCCAGTGCCCCACATACTCAGCCAGTGCCCCACATACTCAGCCAGTGCCCCACACTCGGCCATTCCCCCACACTCGGCCATTCCCCCACACTCGGCCATTCCCCCACACTCGGCCATTCCCCACACTCGGCCATTCCCCCACGCTCAGCCGTTTTCCATACTCTGCCATTCCCCACACTCAGCCATTCCAGACCCAGACCCATACGCTCTCCAGACCCATCCGCTTTCCAGACTCATCCGCTACTCACACTCATACACTCCCCACACTCTCATGTTCCATACATTCATACGCTCCCCACACTCAGTCTCTCCCCCCATTCGGTTGTCCCCACATTTCTCCGCTCTATATGTGCCTCTGTTCTCAGCGCTCTTTCGTTCTGTATGATCTTGCGCTCTGCATATTCTCCAGGCTCATTTGCCAACAGCATTTATCCTCACATTCATCCATACTCATCTATACTCATCCATACTCATTTGTTCTTTCTACTCATCCGGTCGTGCCCTCTATGCTCATCCGCTCTCCTTGTTCATCCGCTCTCCACGCTCTCTTCTTTCCATTATTCAGTGATTCTTTTTCTATTTAATCATTTCCCTGTTTAGATCTAGTTTATTCGTTTTAGTTCTGTTTGTCAATGTAGGTTACAATCTGGTTCGGTTACTTTATTTATTTATTTAATATATTTGTTTTATTTATTTTTTTTTAAATGTTTTTTTGGGATGATGGTGGTTTAGGGCTGGTTGGTTTTAGGGAAAGAGCCAGGTTTTCAGTAGTTTGCGGAAGGCCGTTAAGTCCTGAGTTCGGCAGATGTGGGGTGGGAGCGAGTTCCACAGGGTTGGGGCCAGGGCTGAGAATGATGCTCCGCCTAACCTGACTGAGTTTGTTTTAGGAATTACTAGGAGGCCGGCTGAGCTTGATCTAAGGGTGCGGGTAGGGTGATAGGGTATTAGCTTTTTTTGAAGATAATAGGGTCCAGCTTTATGTAGAGCTCGGTGGGTGAGGCATAGGGTTTTGAAAGCTACCCTACGGGCTTCTGGAAGCCAGTGCAGTGTCTTAAGGGCTGGGGATACGTGGTCCCTTGGACCGAGCGCGAGAAGCACTTTGGCTGCTGCGTTTTGTGTTCTTTGTAGTTTATTCAGTTGGTAGGCATGAATTCCGAGGTACAGGGGGTTACCATAGTCCAGTCGGGATATGACGATTGATTGGACCGCGGAGACTCTGTTAGGGAATGAGAGATATGGAAAGATGCGCCTAAGGTTTTCGAGGTGGTAGTGGCAGGACTTAGAGACATTGTTGACTTGGCGCGAGAGTGTTAGGTCGGAGTCCAGGGTGCACCCAAGATTTTTTACTGTGTTAGAGGGGGTCGGTGAGATGCCCATGGCGGGTGGCCAGGGTAGTGGGTGCGGAAGATCTGAGTTGCCGCAGACCATGATTTCTGTTTTGGAGGGGTTTAACAGGAGGTGGCTTTGGGTCATCCAGCGCTCGATGTTGAGGAGGCAAGAGGTCAGGTCAGGAGTTGGGTTTCGCGTTCAGGAACTTTAGAATTAGTTGAGTGTCATCTGCGTAATTGTAACACAGGATGTTGTGAGCACGAATTATTGGTGGGAGGGTGATCAGGTAGAGATTGAACAGGAGGGCGGATAGACATGCTCCTTGTGGGACTCCTGTGTTAACTGGTCGGGCTTGTGATGTAAAGTTGGAGAGTGTCGTTATTTGGTGCCTGTCTTTGAGGAATGAGGCTATCCATTTAAGGGCGGTTCCACGGATTCCTAGGGAGTGGAGGCGGTCAAGGAGTATTGAGTGATTGATCGTGTCAAAGGCGGCTGATAGGTCGAGAAGGATTAGTGCGGCGCATCCTGCAGAGTCAGCAGTCATTTTTAGGTCATCCCAGATCGAGGTTAGGGTGGTTTCAGTTCCATGGCAAGATCTGAATCCTGATTGGGCGGGATCTAGGAGATTGTTGGCTTCAACAAAGGCGTTTAGTTGGGAGTAGGCTGTTCGGTCAATGAGTTTGGCAAGGAACCTGGTGTTAGAGATCGGGCGGTAGTTTTTTGGTTCGAGAGGGTCGAGGGTTTTTTAATCAGAGGTTTGACGTACACTAATTTGAATGCATCTGGAAAGATACCGGAGGAAAGGGAGGCGTTTATGATAGATCTTGCGTGTTCTCCTGCGCAGGTGGAGGCAAAGATTTCTTTAAGGGTTGTGGCTGGGCAAAGGTCTAGTGGTGATCCAGATGGCTTGCGGTCGGATAGGAGTTTGAGAAATTGTTCTGGTGATATTGGACTGAAGGATTCGAAAGTTGGTTGCGTAGTGGTCGTAGTAGGGAGGCTGGCTGGTACGGGCTGAGGATTGCCTGGTGGTTGTAAGAGAGCCTGTTTGGTGGTCAGAGATTTTGTCCTTTCAATGGCCGTGGAGTAGAAATGGAGGGAGAGTGAGTCACATAGTGATTGTGACGCGGTCGGGATGGTTGTGTTACATGCCGGTTTGGTGAATTCGGAGATAATTTTGTGAAGTTCTTTGCATGGGTTTTTGCAGTTTAGGATTCGTGAGTTGTAGTGGGCTTTTTTTGCTTTCCGGATTTCGGCTTTGTACTGGTACAGGTGTTGTGCCAAGGTGGTCCTGCTGTCTTGGGTTTTCTCTTTATCCCATTTGCGTTCTAGGTATTTGTAATGTCGTTTAGTGTTTTTTTAGCTCAGGAGTAAACAATCTGGGGAAAAGGCCAAGTCGGGTTGATGGTTTGCACGAGGGGGTCAGGCGCATCAGGGATGAGTTGAGCCATGAATCAAAGGCCTCAGGGGTTAGTTGTTTGTTGAGATGGCAGGTAGGTTGTGGGGACTGGAGGAGTGCCTCGGCTAGGTCAGGGGTGACTATTAGTTTCTTCCAGCTTTTGCGAATGTTCGTCTGCGAAATTTGTGGATCCACGCAACAGCAATCTGTGCATAAATGCAGGTATGACAATGGCAACAGATGTACGTCCGTGCATCGGAAAGAAATAATACAATCTGAATTGAAATTGATATGCACCTCACCGTTCTGACATAGTGAGTGCAGTGCAATCAAAGGAAAGCGCTCTATTTTTTACCTGATTTCTAACTTAACCCGCACCTTGAAAGATAGCCGCCCACTCACCCTACATGAAACTGACCATCAAAGATGCCTAATGCTGCACTGATTGGCTTCTGCCCTCCACAAACCAGCCAACGGCATAGCCGGCAGGCGAAAGCCGGCCCCCTCGCAAAGGCACCAGTGTGAGCGTTGGCGGGGCGCTAATCTACCCTGCCACAAGCACCTCTGTGCCCCATCGTCTCCATTAACATCAGAGCCGTCCCGCCTACTTACACAGGCAAGGCGTTCCAATGCAGATTCCATGCAAAATGCATCCCAAGTAAGCACTTAGCCCCAGTGTTGTACCCACTTAATCCTAAAACCCAAACGCTATAAAACGGCTCACTGCTATAGACGCAGACTCACTGCGAAAGTCTAGACTCGCGCACGTGTCCCCAAGATACTCCCAACATTTACACCATGTGCTGCTTGCACTATACAAACCCCCAGCCACTACAAGTGACATTCCCAACCAGCCCATCACCCCTGCTAACTTAACACTATCACAGAACCCTAGAGCTCACTGAACTTTCATGTTCTTCCAGGTATGCCATCATATGCTCCATAACCACCCGTCTACACTGCATATCCACGTGTGCTCCTCCATGCATCACAAGCCCACGCCTTATTAAATCTAGGCTGTTTTCTCCAGCGTATTACCAGCCCGTGGCTACCCATCAAATCTAGGCGTGTTTTCTCCAGTGTATTACTAGCCCCATGTACCTATTAAATCTAGGCGTGTTTTTTCTCTATGCATTTACTAGCCCTTTGGCTACCCATGGCAGCAACCTATATTTCAATTGCCAATGCTACATCTTGTTGTATCTGAATGTCGCCTATAGCACATAAGCCGTAGGCTTAACAATCTGCTTTGCACTGTCCATATTGGTTTGCCAACTGCGCACAAAATAACTCCACTGCCTGCTCTATTATAGCAACCCTCACATTATGGTTTTAGTGAGCCTTAATGCTCCCAAGCTAACTGTAGCTGGAGGAGTGTGCCTCCCCCATTGGCCTCCCTACGCCAACCCCCTCATCAAAGCTGGCCATTGCCATTCCTACTTCAGAACCTGGGGCCGGAGCAGCTAGCCCCCAGGACCATGATTGGCCCTCACCCAGACCACCAAACAGTCCAATGTCCCCCTCTCCAACACTCCATCACGTGGTCCGTGCACCGGTGGAAACCATGGCACACAGGGAAAACTTGCACCAAGACAAGTAGAGCGCACTGCACTGTTGGCACTTATGTACAGGTCAGAAATGGCCTTGCGCGCCCCTACTGCACACACCACCTCCTTAGTCCTTGTACAACACCCTTCCTCCCAATAGTATTCCCATTCCGACTGCCCAGCACTCCGCCATCTGAGGTCCAGATAACGGCTACTAATCCTAACCCACAAACACACTACTGGTCACTCCGCTGACACCCGAACCACAAGCACTAGTCCTGGGCTTCTCACGCCTACCCGAATCAAACAGCCACCCTTGTCAGTTCCTAGCGCAATCCCAAGACTACCTGCATGACTCCTCCTTCTGTCATACAATTACCCAGTCCTCCTACCCACTCCCAATGCTCACACACAACACCCCCTACAACAGTACAGACAGGGCCCACCGCACCATGCAGAGGCATAATTCGACTTGCACACCTCAGCTCCAGAAATCGAGCAGGCCTTCAGCACACCACTTTGCTCAAGGGCCATCCAGACAAGCTAGACTCAACTTGCACGTGCCAGTTCGAGCACCACACTTAATTATCTGCCCCCCTACCACACTCCACTAATACCACACTGGTGCATACTCTCACTAGCATAGCACACTGTGAACCCCCCCCACCCCCACCTGACAGCGGGAACAGAGGACAACGCACAAGGACTTTGTCCCATCCGCACCCACTTGCCATGGCATGGACACCTGGCCTCATATAGTAGACTAACAATAGACTCAAATGTGCCCTGATTAATGCACGCTCTATTGGAGCTCACCCCATCGACATCCACAATCTGCTAATTGATCAACTAGACCTCTTAGCCATCATAGAATCCTGGCTACACCCTGTGTCAGGCCCATTTCTTGAATTAGCCATCCCTCCTGACTATACAATCTTCCGGACAGACCACCAAGATGCTATAGGGGGTGGAGTAGCAGTAATTGCCAAAAACACAATCAAGCTAAGGCCATGCCTTATAGACCCTGTTCCAGGATACCAATTCTTGTTCTTGAAGCTCACCCGTGACCCTAAAACCACATTCAACTTCCTCCTTATTTACAGCCAACCGAATAACACTAACAATCCCGACCTTGCCATCCCTTTACTTATCACTCCTTTCTTGAAACCACGCACCAAATTCATTATCCTAGGAGATCTCAACCTTGAATATGACGACAAATTAGACCGCAAAGCCTCTGCTCTCTCCTGTGCCCTCCAAGACATGCACTTTACACAAATCATCAATTCTCCCACTCACATTAAAGGAAGTATCCTTGACTGGATTCTAACATCCAATGCAAATATAATTATAGACTATTTCTGAAGTTACCTGGTCTGACCATTTCCTAATATGTTTTGACCTCCTCACCACTAAGACACAGGCTCCACCACCGGCCAGTCATATCCCCATCTCCTTCAGAAACACCTGCAAGCTCACCGCAGAACATCTCATCGCTCTACGTGCTGAAGACCCACTCCCCCACAGATAATAACCCTGACAGTATCTCTACGCTTTATCACACGTTTGAAGTCCACTCTAGAATTAGTAGCTCCCCTCACTTCTAAAATACCCAACAAACTGAAGCGAGGGAACTTCTGGTTTAATGAAGAACTCCTATGCCGCAACTAAAGAGCTTTGGTGCACCTTCACAAAAAGAACCCATCCACCAATACAACTAACGTGCTTAGTTCAAATAATAAAATGTACAAATCGACAGTGATAGCTCACCAAGCTAACTCCCTTAATACCTGCATTACCAAAGCATCCTCCAGTACTAGAGAACTATTAACCATACTTCGGGAATTAGTATCACCCATCCCCACAGTAGAATTGTCCCACACAGATAACGTTTGGTGTACCATCATTCAAAATGCACTGGCACACAAAATCTCCACCCTCCAAGAGAAAATAAGGAAGAAAAAAGGCCTAGCAGGTAAAAGTATGCCATCACACAACCAGTGCCAACTCTGATAACACTGCGTCCCAAATCAAATTTAGTGAAGTATCTCAAGACCAGGTCTTGGCCACCACACCACCCTTAAGCCCCCCAATTGGAAAGGGGACAGCTTCCCCACCTGGTCGGTCAAACTCTGTGCACCAGACCTAGCGCCTATTATCACTGACTTCATCAATGCTTCCTTTACCTCCAACCCAGTTCCATCATGTATCAAATCAGCCTGGTTAACCCCACTACTCAAGAAGCCCTCCCTTGATCCCACCATCCCCACTAAGTATTGCTCCATCACTACCGTCCCTTTCCTACTGAAACTAATTGCACACACATATCCAACAATATCTGGAAAATAACCTGCTAGGATCTAGACAATCGGGCTTCTGCCCCAAACCTAGTACCAAAACTGCACTACTAGGTCTAAAAATCCAGATGGACGGCATCCGAGACTCGGGTAACATAGGCATCTTACTATTACTCGACCTATCTGCTGCATTCGATCTGGTAGATCATGACAAGCTGTGCCTTGCACTGGCCGAAAACTTCCACTTGTCCCCAGAAGCCATCCATTGGATCAAATCATTCCTGTCGGAACACACCTCTAGAGTACTCATCACCGACCAGGCGGCTGAACCCATCCCAGTTCCACTAGGTGTCCCTCAAGGCTCCTGATGCTCCTGCTCATCACCTACACTATACAACACATATACTAAATTACTATTTGCAGCACTGTACCCATTTTTCGTGCATACATTTTCCAAGGTACATGGGGCGGAGGGGTGTGGAGGGGGGGGGACTAGCAGGACTTTTTTTCAAGGCTAGTACCCCGCCCTTACCCACACTCTTGCAATGTTGGATACTCCCCTGGATACAGATCGCAGATGCTTGTAGAAGGTTAAATCACACCAAACACTATGATCTGAACAAAAATGCAGACTAATGTCCAGAGTACAGGAACCAGACCACTAAACGCTCAGCCCTACATTTTAGTAGCAGCTCAACTGAAAGTGCAACACTCCTACAACCACTATCCTCGCAAATTACAAGTGTGCATATTGCCACTAATACAAGAAAGATACTGCAAACTCCAGATACTCTATTGATCTGTGAAGCAAAATAAGTTTCTGCCGCGAAAGTCTGCAGGAGTTATATGAACAGTGGCTGACCCAAACAGTACATCATCTGCTCCTCTAATTTTACAGAGGTTGTGTAATACCAATGAAAAGATGGCATTTACAGTACTGGGTACTGCCGCACCACTGTCAAAAACAATGTTTCTAAAGTACGTTAAATGACAGGGTTGAGGTAGTTTCCAACCAATTAGCGGCCTGGGAAAAGCACCTAATCCCAGGAGATTGTTTAAGGTCAATTTGTTTTCAGCTTTGCTCGCTTTACTCTGCGTCTTTTTTATAAAAAGGTTTCTTCTTCAGAGTGCATTTTGAGTTGTGCCTGCAAACAAAAACCGATGTATACAAAAATAAATGTCACCAGAAAAGACCAAATGAAGATTGCTTAAAGCAGATCGATGACTTACACTGACTCGCTTTGAGCACGGTTTAATAATAGCTGCATCACTGCTCTAAATAACTTCATTACTATGCAGATAGCAGATGCATTCATGTCATTGGACGGCTCGTATAATTATAGAAGACCTTATTTATTGAGAGTGTATTGTTCTTCTTCCCCCTGTTCCTTGTCACACTGGGATCCTGTGTCTCGCCTTAGTGGAGAAACACATCTGATCACTGAGAGCTTTGAAGTTAATGTAATGTATCGGTCACTATAGTTATAGGAGAGGTCATTGGCATACTTACTGGTATTGGAGGCCAAGCTGCTGCCTTGCCATATAGTTGTCATGCTGCTGGGCAATATCAATGGCAACACGACAGGTAGAAGCAGTGGAACTGGGGATGGGATTTTATAATTGGGTCTGAGAAGTTGTCCATTATGTCTGAGGCCATAAAACCTATGCAACTATGCTGCACTTAACTGTATCATAAGAATGAGCCTGTTTGCACAGTTAAGCTCAATGACATGTGAAGTTCAAACCATGGTTTCTACATGGGGAACTTGTCTGGATTGAGGTGGTCCCTCTACAAAGAGCCCACATACTTGTCGTTAAATAGAGTTGCCTGCAATCGGGTTGTGTGACATTACCAAAATGTAGTGTTCATATTCCAGCTTGCTTCAGAAAGCAAGCCAGAATCACAGATTGCAAAAGGTGGAGTTACTGTGTAGGGGGAAGAGTTCAAGCTGGACTCAGAGGACGTTGGGGCACAGGCTCTTTCTGCACTAAACACCCCATAACATGAAAATAGCAAGAGACTACGAAAGAGGTGTGCAACTGCACAGCATAGCGGGACAAAAAACACTTGGTCGAAACACGGGACATGTAGGAATGTGTTTCTCATATTAGGTGGCACTTACCAGTCCAAAATCTGGTGTTGAAGTTTCTTATGAACCATGCGCAGCACACAGTATCACAGGTCCACTTGCTACTGATGGTTTGAAGCCCGATTTTCCTTTCACGCCATTCAAGGGAATCATAGAAAAAAAGATATCTGGGGGTCCTGCTTGGGTCATGTGTCTCTCACAAGTTCCCCAAAGGGACTGATGCTGCATAAGTAGATTTAAAGAACTTTTTTTCTGATCAATCTTTGGTGCACAGAACTAATTTGAGGTCGATGAAAGATCTCAGACACAGCATCTTAAGCAGTATCTGGGTAAACCTTTGGATAAGCTTTTCTATTCTTAGTCCAAACGAACACTTGGTTGACTACTTGAAAAGGCGACTGAGAAGAGCCTCAGGCTTTAGATCAGTTAGGCAAGATCTCACAATATTAGACCTCTGTGGCACCACAGAGAAGACAATGACATCTTTACACAGAGGAAGTTCTTTCAAGAGGTACAACACGTAGTACCAGGTTTTGGCTCAGGACTCCCGGGGTCACGTGATCCTAGAAGATTGGCTTACCAGGAAAAGAGAAACAAGCTGAGCAAAAACAATGAAACCATATAACCAAGGTACTAGGACTTTTCTCTTCTCCGTCTACTAAAATCTTTGATACATCTCTAAAACCATTGACGAACTATACCACGCATACACACCCACAACCACCATGTCGAACCTACGCACTTCCCAACAACTCACGATTGCAACACAGGCAATACACAAGGAAACACCATGCCACAGGCACACAAAAACAGCCATACAGACTCTTATGCATGTGCACCGACCCATACCAACTAGAAACAAATCCTCTCAGTGTGACTGGTTGCTCTGAAAGTACCACCACAAAAGCAAACCACCCCCCCTTCCCCTCGAACTACCAAAGCCACCACTACTTTTTTCCATTCCTGCTTGGAGTCCATGCAAATGGCAGCAGTGTGTGATCTAAATCCCACTAAATAGGTCTGGCATGTCTCAATTGCATAGCCATCTGAGAAAGACTATGGTGTTATTGGGAATTCAGTATCATAAGGGAGAGATCTAATCACGTGTGTCACTGTTACTCAGAGGTTCGAGAAAAGCCTCTCTCCAAGTGATTTCGACAGAAATATGTGATTCCTGAGGTTGAGAGCACTCACACCGGAAATTAACAAAAAAGGACCATATGAAGGTATGGGATTTCAAGCGACAGACCTATAACTTGCCAGTTTTAGCTGAAGAGAAATGGTGGATGCTTAGAGAACAGACCTTAAAAATAGTAACCTGCTCAAGTACTGAAAGAAGGAAAAGGTGAGAGAAAACTGTTGTAGCTGGTAAAAACACAACTTACCTCAGACAAGGAGAAAACCTATTTTGGAAAAGGGTCAATGAGGATGAAGACATGGGCAGGATGCAAATGCCCCCGTTTGCCATTTCTTTGCTGCCATAAATCTAATACCAGTTTACTAACATCTACACAACTGAGCAAAAGGGACTGGACGCTGGAGTACCAAGACAGTAACAAGGCTTCAAAACCGAGGTTCCACCTTGCGCATGGGAATGAAGAAAAAAACTGTACTCTAAATCTATCAAAATACAATCACAAGGATTACGTATTCAGCAAAGTATATGACACTGACATCACAATTCCTTTCACTGAAAAAGTCTTTTATTCTACCCATACCTGGTTCACTTCAATCCTCTCCAAGTTCAATATCTCAAGCTAAGGTATTCCTGATAGAATTATGTGGGATCCCTAAACCAATAATCCTGGTTGGCCACTTTTCCAACACAGGTCTCCTCCAGAAAACTGAGCGCATGCCCATCATCAACCGCGATTAATGGTAAGGACACAGATCAGTGCTTCAATACCAGGAATAAACAAAATCAGGCACAAATTACTTCCGAGTCTTCGTTAGATCAAGGAAGGTAAACGGGATTGTTCCTCAACGCTAAATAAAGCAGTCT
Organism: Ambystoma mexicanum; assembly: GCF_040938575.1. Classification (NCBI taxonomy): domain Eukaryota; kingdom Metazoa; phylum Chordata; class Amphibia; order Caudata; family Ambystomatidae; genus Ambystoma; species Ambystoma mexicanum. The sequence continues at coordinate 153,660,781 of NC_090941.1, read as the reverse complement.
CCCAAAGGAAAACACTACTGCATCAACAACTCAAACTATAACTCAAGTGACTTAATGATTAGATAAGATGTCATGTCAAACCATTCAAACTGTCTGCCTCTTCATTATCCCTAGCAAACAGTTCAGTAGCAATAATAACCATCTACCGTTAACTACTGCCTCACCTAGACCATGTATCTTGAACCAGACAACACTGTTTAATCGGCTATAGAAAACTAAATCCAGATTGAATAATCACAAAGAATAACTATATAAACAAGGCTCCAGGTATAAGTTACAAAATGTAGGCAAAAAATACATCCTCTTCCAAATTAGAAGTACAATTATTTGGGGGTGGGTGGTACAGACTACAAAGGTAATTTCCACTGCAAATGAGGATATTTTGAGCAAGTAAAAACATATTTGAATACTAAAACATCTTTTTGTTGTGCATAGTACTTTGTACCTGGCAATTCATGCAAATTAAAAAAAGCCTTCTTACCTTAAAATTCTTATGCGTAGGGCTGACAAACTAGTATTCAAACACAAAATGCACTTCCACTGTTTGCATGGATCACTTGGATATGCACTTCACATACAAATACATCGGCGCAAGAGGCAAAATGACCATTATAGAAGGGATTTAAATAAGGATTTTTTTGAGACTGAGCTAAAACCAGCTGCTGGGTAACCAACACCATCCAATGAGCAAGAGCTATCGCTGGATAATAAGGAGCTAGTAAGTAGGGAGTAGCATACCTAACTTCTACATGAGATGCATACAATAATCTTATGTCCATTATATACACCTCATTATGCTTGAAATATCGTATGGATGTATCATGATGCATGTCCCATTACCAAACATACAGATTTAACATCACATAGGTATTTGTGTATGTCACCGTTTGGCATGAAGAGTCAAAAGTAGCTCCTGGTAGTGGTTGTCAAGCTATTCAGGCTCCACTAGGCTATAGGCAGGAGCTTAACACCTCCAAGCGCCTGGAAATTTCACACCCTCATTATACTGTTGCATAACACCATTTTAGTTTTCTCAAATTCGCTATAGATTATAGGGGTTCATGCTTTCCAATGCAAGGACCCTCACTATGTAGCTTTTTTTCCCTGTGAAAATCTAGCACCCATGCTTTTAGTCATTCAAAAACGTCACCTTCTCTACATTTAGGCATTTGCCCAAGATGCCTTTGCACTAAACTTGCTTCAGTGATTCCAATTACCATTTGTCCAGTCGCTGTTAACTGTAGTTGGACCACATGTGCCAATTCCGTAGCAGTCACTCCATAAAGGCTGTTCTTTGGCGAGGGCTTCTCTACTTTTACCCTGTAGCCCTGCACCCAAAACAGAAGTTACTTGTTGAGATTTAGTTTGCAAAGTTGTGCTTCACAAACACAATCATTTATTTTTACTGTACATCCATCTGAGTTTTCAGTATAATAAACATCCCTTCATCGCAAATGTATCCATCGACACACAGTTGCAGTCAGTTTAACCTAATCGATCCTTTCACCAGCGAGAACTGTTAGCAGATGGCAGCACCTCTCTTGCAATGGTGCATTCAGCTACTCTACTGCGCAAATTGATATTCGCTGGGATTGTCTCAATCAGATTTTCAGTCACTATATTTAAAAAAGCAACATAAAAAAAGATACATACAACATGAAAGATATTTTTAAATTGGTTTTCCTTTATCTCAGTGGTTGCACATTGGTTTAATGAACTTAACCTCACAACAAAAACTTAATCAACAATACAAACAGATTGCTAATAGTTACACAGTCATAGGTAATAAACTAAGATGTTTCCGTAGTCAGAATCTATAGTATACACACTCTCACACTTTCAATTGTATACTATACGATTACTCTGTGATTTTGTGTGAAGTATTGTTTTGTTACCAAAATATAACATGAGACCACATTCTCAGACAACCTGACATTTAGTCATAATTGCACCTCATACACTGACCATCCCCTTTTGTGTCCGACAATTGCTTTTTGATAAACAAAGCAAAGCATTCTTGATTTACCCAAGTAAGTTTTGTATGTTTCCTCTTCAATAACAAATGTTTTTTGGCAAATAATGATTTCTATACAGAAAAATAGTTTTAAATCTTCAAACATTCCAGAATGTCTATAAAACTACATTACAAGTGAACAAAATGCAATCTCTTTTGCCGATGCCTTTATGGACAGCTTTGTCTTTGCTTTACTTTGTTTTTAATGCACCTTTTTTTTCCCACTTCATTGCTTCGGCCCACCGTGATAATCAAACTGTATGGAAACGATAGACTGCCCAACTTACTTTCTCAGTGTGGGGATGTTTAAGAAGGTTTACACTTGTCATGCTTTGTTAATGAAGGGCTTAACATTATAGTACACAAGATTGTAAAAACGTGGATTCGCAATTCTTATTTTTAAAAAAATGTAACACAAAACAAACAAAAACTTTAAAAAAGTCAACATAAAATAGTTAAAAGTTGAAAATGTAATGTACTAAAAACTACAAAAAGTCTAAAATAATTGTAAAAAATAAGAAACTAACAGACGAGGGTACGCTGCAAATTCAACCACCAGTATCATGATGGAAAACATCAAAAATAGATTTGTATTCTGAAGAGTACATAATGGTGAAAGTATAATAAAGCAAGTGAAGTTGAGTAACATTTTGTCTATTAAAGAATGCAACCTCAGATGCTATATGTTAATTTACAGTCAGGCTGTGTGGGGGCTTTTAGGGTGATCAGATCTACAGCTATAATATAAATCAATTGTAATCAGTCATTGTTATAAATGGCAGATACGTTTCTAGAAGAATCAACTTATGGTTATTACGGTATTTTATTTCTCACAACGGGTTACACTGTGGTTTAAATATTTTACATTCAATTTCAAAACTGTTAAGTTAAAATACTTCAATCATTAGTAATATGTTACAAAAGTAAAATGATGTTCCATTTAGTAATACATAACCTTTTCATAACAGCTGCATTCATTTTTATTAAGTTATAATTTAAAAACTATGTACTTTATGTGACAAATGTGCAACATAGAAACATGAAATAGGAAATATTTGGTACAATAGTGCTTGAAATAAATCTTAAACCAAATCTAAATTAAAACACAATTGTACAGGTGTACCCTGTGAAATGAACGTATTTAAAAAGTAACCAACATTAAAATCTCTCAATAGGTATATGTATATATATCAAATTATACTTGCATTAAACATCTGGTCATACTTTCTAGACAAAATATGATTTTAAAGAAAAAGATGAAAACCTATTTTTATCCGTGCTGTAATCCGGTTACAACCCTTTTCACTCCAATTACAAAATGCATAACATTTATGATTTGTTAAACTGAAACTAACTACATTTTTAATGTTTACTAATATAGATTTAGAGTCACGATCACGTTTTGAGTGACTACGGTAACCTTGAGTACATTTTGAATATCATATACATCTCCTCAGCCACATGTCTTCCAGATCTCAAAGGGACTGCATCTCAACCATCAATGTGGTTTGCTTTTCTGGTAACCATCTGATCGCGAGCTTGAGAGGTCAATCTCTTGGATTAGATTATTGGCATCTGCCTCATTTTCTTCAAGTTTGATGGACTGTGGCAAAATTTAGGCACTTCTGCAAAGTCTCATTTAGAAAACATTATAAATATACTGGTTAAGCAACGCATTCTCTGTTTTTGTGTATGAAGATCATACTGTGCAAAGGTTTCAATTTTGTTTTTTTTATTATTCTAGAATTCCCATGAATAAATTCAGCTTTCTCCAGGCTTGCTGATGTTTCTCTCTTTTGCATTCTCAGAATTTGTGCTTTACCTTGATTTGATATTGGAGAAAAAAATCAACGCGAGTAGGGTACTTTCTCTCTTCTTGGTCTTATTTTGTTAAGGAGTGAACATGATTAAACATTTTAGGATGTAGGGAGACAGACCAAAAGTTGAAATTGAACCTATAATTTGAAAAGTAGTTTGCCAAAGTAAATTATTGCTAAACCTGAAAGATTCAGAACATTCAAAATCTTACAATAATAGAACAGAATAATTTGTTTCAGCTATAATTATGGAGATAAGACAACATTCCTACATAGGAAATCATGTTTACAAATTCTTTCAAAGTACACTTTACCCATCAACATCACAGCTGGTATCAGGTAGTTTACTATTTTCGGTCGGAATATACTAAGCATACCATATATATTAATTATGTAATATATATAACATTGCTGTAATAGCTGCTTAGTTTTTTGTGGTGTGTCCATATTAAGTACATTTCTTCTTAGCATGCGGTTTGTGGCAATTCTATAGAGGAGGAAACAGGATAGTATGTACAGTAAGAATGCTTTGCTATTCCCAATGAGGCTTCTTGACAATCCATTCCATTTCTGCTGATTATTTCAGTATGATCTGTTCGGGAAAAATAAGCCAGATATATCATTAGACTGATATAATCTCAAAACATTTATATAATCTAAAAACACTAAAGAACTAAACTGGTGCTTTATTTTAGTTTCGCAATCACCCTTAAACTTAAATGCACACACACACACACATATATGTATATATAGTATCCCTTTGTGCCACCTTATTGCACAATGTTGTTCTTTCTACTGTAATTATGTGCATTTTCTTGTGTAACCTAAGTCATAAGTAACACTGTACTATGGTGTTCTTTCTACTATTACTACTCTTATTGTGTAACCTAAGCCTAAAGTAATCCTGTACCATGTTTGCACCCAGTTACCTTTGGGTATGGTGCGTCCTACAAATTAATAAACAAATCCCAGAACACACGCACACAAAAATAATATCCAACAATGTATTAGGTTAGAATATGAGCAAGGGCATTGCTGGTCACCACGAGTGCAATTTGTTAACCATTCTATCGAACTCTGAAATAAAGTAGAATTACATTGAACATAAGAATAAAATCCCACAATGGCAATTAATAATTTCTAAAAAATAAAAAAGAATCCTCATGCAAAAATTCACAAAACTCGGGTTAAAGGAGTTTTCATATGTGCTTTTGATTGCACCCAAGCAAAGATCTGTGGCTGATAAAATAGAATCCTACATGTAATGAAGATGTGGCATCAGTATGATGGATTGCCACTGAAGTTTTAAAGGCAAAATAGAGCTGCACCATTTTCACCAATTCACCCTGCTATGCTAGCTACATTTTGTAAAGCCAAACATGCTGCTGTATAGTCACTCAAGTATGCTTTATCCAGATGTGTATATTGTACTACTTGTATGCAGACAGGTCATCTAACCTGACCAAGTACTGCGATAAGCGTCGAAGATCCAAGTTTGTGCTGTTCCATTTGACATCTCGAAACATTAATTACAATAACTAGCAGAGACATAAAACTAGGCTGTTGACATCATTGTTTTTTTCTTCTTTTGTTCTCGGAGTTGAACAAAAAAAAAAAGTCAGTCTTCTGTGAGATTGATCATGTGGACGACCTGCAGAGGTTTGAGTGATAAAATGCTATATTGGAGCATTTTGACTGTTCTTGAGATATTTAAAAATTATACAGTTTCGTGAATTGAACAAATTAATGAGCACCTGCATGGCACTTTACATTGATTAAGAACACATCAATTTTCATGTTTCCTAACGCAAGATCCAATGCGGGAGAGTGTACTTATTCACATGCCAATGCATTTTTGATGGGGATTAGGGTTTACCAGCAAACGCTGCATGGGCCCTATTTTATTTAAGTCCTCTCCCATACCTTATTCTTGAGAAGAATGGGACAATATCAAAGTCTTGGACTGAAACGCAATGTTGGTAGTTCTATTCTCTGCATGTTGTGGAATATGCTGCCTCACACATAGAAAGAGCATCCCTTAACGACTCCCTACTGTCACAAGCGGATAGAGGGGTGAAGGACAGTGTGAACATTTTATCCATGCCTGAAGTGAACGAACCATACTGAAAGCTGAAAAACGTATACTTTTATTCATATGTGCATAGCTGGGTTTGCGAGCCAATTTATGCGTGTGTGTATGCACGATAATGGATGTCTCTGAAACAATGAGCACATTTATGTGCATATGTATGTGACTGTTTGGAAAAGCGAGGTGGGCGGTGAATGTAACATGGATCAGAAAAGGAGAGGGATGTGGGGTGCTGGAGTCAGTGAGAAAGGGGATGCGGGCAAGGCTGGGGTCAGAGCAACACAGGAGCCTGACTGTCCAGAGAAAGACATGGGGGGATGATCGGTCCCTGAAAGCAATACGATGATGGGAATGTGCCCAGGGAGCAAAATAGAGGCAGGGCATGCAGCGCACGGAGGGGAACATGGAGGTAGAACAGAGTGCCAAGAGCAAAAGTAGGTTAGAACTAGGCCTCAAAAGTGCAGTGGATAGTAGAACTGGGACCTACAAATGACATAATGGCAAACTTGAACTGTAAGAATGGCTTGGGGGCAATAGGGCACCCAAGAGAAGCATGGGGCCAAACTAAGCAATACTGCTTCAAAATGGAAATTCCAGCCTATATTGTTGAGACAGGCCTCAATGTGTTGTTTGGGCACAGCAGCATAACGTGTGTGCCTGCCCTGCCAAATAACATTGCAACAGGCCTCATGAACGTCTCAGCATGAAAAGTGCTCTGGCAGCACCAATATATTTTGATGAGATAGGACACATGCTATTCATTAGGGGAAAAGATGGCATGGAGGGCAGCACTGTGACCTACTGCAGTGACAGGGCTCATGGTGCTCTGGCCATAAAGAGGATGACAAAGTGGTCAGCGCTAGCTAATATTATTAAAGCAACTCATGATTTTTGCTGCACACATGCAGTATAAAAACGAATTACAGTGGAAATACTGGTACAGGGCTTCATTGTCTTTGAGCATATACACAATTAAAATGTATGCCCCGGTGTACTGTTGGAGGCCTGGCTTCTATTTGTTATTTCATGCATTCCTCTAAAAAACAGATTTAAAATCTATGGCTTCTTACCCAGTTTTTCATAATTGTTTGCAGTAAAATACAACATTTGGTTCCCTTTAAAAATGGCCCGGCGGTAGAACACCCCTACTTCACAAGCTCTCCTGAGAGGCGTTAGGCTTGGGTTGCTATGTTCCCTTGCTCGGTACAATGAAGAAAACAGATATATGCCCAACAACTTTAAAAATTCACTAGCCACAATACACATTTCTTTGAAAAGAAACAAAAAGGAGGATCTGTAATGACAAAAATCGCTGGTAAAAAATGCAAATTAACTAAAACTGTAGCAGATAACCATTTGTGTTGTGAATTTAAATGGACATTCTAGAATGGAATTTGGACACTTATCAAGCTTCAAGGGAATGTGCATTCACAGGTTTAGGAACATTAATTCAAAGTCCTTTCATGCAGATGTCATCTAATTTGGGTAGTATGGTATGATAGGATATGATATGGCATTTGTAACGCGCCTATACACAAGTGTTTCAAGGCGCGATGAGGCAGGGAGGGGGGGAACAAGGGGAAGACAGACAACGATCCTACTAGGCCAGGTGTCATTCAGACCGCGCAAGTGCAGGGGTAGGGGGAAGGGAAAAAGTGCAAGGGGAAGGGGGGGGGGAGGGGAGTGCCGTACAAATAAGTAGAATAGAAATAAAACAATAAATAAATAGGGCCAGCTGGTGGCAAGTGCAAAGTAAGTGCAGACAAGTGCTGGGGGCTGTAGTGATACAGAGACAGTCCCGCAGTGCAGGGGTTGCCAGGGAGGCAGTGCAAGTGAAAGAGTGTCTGGGCCCAGGACCGAGGTCGGTGAGAGTGGCCCAGATTGCAGAATCAGTGCAGTATTGGTGAAGAATTTAGCAGGGGAGAGGGAGAGAGAAAGCAGAAGTGAAGAGGAAGGTTTTGAGGTGCTTCCAGAACCGGAGATGGTTCTCCTCAAGTTTCAGGGAGGCAGGAAGGCTGTTCCAGAGAGACGCCCCTGCCGCGGAGAGAGATCTACCCCCAGCTCGTTGCTTCGAGAAGCGGCTGACCCTGAGGGAGTTGGAGACGGATGAGCGTAGGGCTCGGGAAGGAAGATATTTAGGAAGAGAGAGTTGAAGGTATTTAGGCCCCAGAAGGCCTTGTGGACAATGCAGAGGGTTTTGAACTTAATCCTCGCAGCCATTGGGAGCCAGTGTATAGATTTCAGTCCTGGAGAGATCCGGTCCCTGGGCTTGAGGCCAAGGACAAGTCTCGCAGTTCTGTTCTGGATGATGGCAACCACCGTACTTCAGCTGCATACTTTTCTGAAAGCAAACAAATGGATCCAATAATTCCTAGACAACAGATCCATGAGGATCTTCGCGCCGGCAGCCGCAACCGAACCTTCGCCCGTCACCTGCGGAGTCCCACAGGGATCCTGTGTGTCTCCAACATTATATAACGTTTTTACTAAACCCATGTTCGATGACTGACTATTTGGGGGTCACCTAGACTAATTACGCCGATGACACCCAAATACTCATCCCCATCACAGGTGATTACGCCACTGACTCTAAAGTAATAAATTATCTGTACATCATCATACAAGCATGGATGGCCAAACATGGACTGTCTTAACAATGATAAGACAGAGTTACTACTCCTGGGATCTCAAACTAAACTCATCAAATTGGATGCCAAATTCAACTCCTTCAATATCGATGGCAACACCATCAAGGTATCGAAGAACGTGAAAAACATAGGTATTTACTTAGACGCTGCACTAACTCTAAACAAATCAATGCGACAGCATCCTCCATGGCCTAATCACAGCCTGCAAACCTTTCTTAACCACTTCGAACTGCATATCAATAGCCAGAACTCTAGTCCTATCAACATTGCACTACTAGAACGCTCCTTACTCGGGCACCAACCAAAGAACATAAATAAGCTACAAATAATGCAAAATAACGCCATCAGAGCAGCACTGAATATCCCCAGATCCCACCATATTACCACCACCAGACGCAACTTTTATTGGCTCTCCAACAACCAAAGAATTGCCTTCAAAACACTGTCTATAACCCACAAGTGCCTCACACTTAAAGCACCCTGTTACCTCTCTGACCACTTTACATGACATACATCCAACCGCCCCACCAGATCTGCTCAGACACACGGCCTCATCCCCACTAGATTCAAATTACTGAAGGCTGGAGGGAGCAGTTTCCTGGTCCTAGCAGCTAAACTCTGGAACACCTTACATTTAACTCTAAGAGTTGAACCATACTACTACACCTTTACCGTACAACTGTGCACATTTGCACACAAACTATGTTTTATATATATAATCATTTATTTAAATTCTGTAGATATTCTCTTTGTGCATACTTGCCTTCATTATGCCTATTCTGTGTATATTGCTGCCTACTTCTATTGTAATGCTGTAAACTATGACTTATGTAAGACATGCGCCCAGCTGATCAAATCCGACAGGTTGATGTGCCTAAATCTTCTAGAATATGTTTTAAGATCATCAATTGAGCAAGGAGTGAATACTGTAGAAAAGAGGCACTCAACCGTGCAAGTGCTATGCTTCCCTGGCCATAGAAGGAATATTGGTATCAACTTGGTCTTGCATCACTTGGCAAAGAGACCCGACGGATAGGGTGCATTCCAAGAAGTAACATTTGGAGTAAGCATCCTTACACCCACCCATCTTCCAAGATGTGGAAGGTTACAAGCCCTCCAGTAAAGCGAGAGACTGAATTAGGGAAGACAACTGCAGAAGCAACACAATTAAAAACGTCCTAGTGAAAACAGGAAACAAAGTCTTTAACAATCTTTCAGACTTCCAACAACAAAACAAGTTGGCAACTGTGGTGCAGAAAGAATATATTACCAGTAGCCAAACTAAACATTAGGAGCAGGTCAGCAAATGGGACAGGAGTCGCTGCAGCAGAGTATTGTGGCGATTCGCAGGATTCCGTCACTTCTCTCCCCGCACCCCCACTTTCCTTGTGACACTAGGGAGGTGAGCCTACTAATCGACAACATTCCTAGGGGTAGAGGCAAGCAGGAACACTTTGGCAGAGACTCCCCCCATGGGTACAGGGACACCCGTTCCGATGAGAAACTCCTTTCCCTGATCACTCAGTAACCCAACAGTGTAAACCCTGTTGGGGGGAAACGGACAGAATCCGAATACATCTGCTACGGTGATGTTCTATGTGAAGAGTACCTGCTTGGTACGGAGACTAAGAAAACCAATAGAGTCCTAACGAATATGACTAAGATACAGAAGAAGAACTTCCATAAAAGGCAGGGAAGGCCCCAAAGCACTATCATAAAAGTGGGAGGAGAGAGAGATAGAGAGAACATCAGAGACCTGGAAGTTTCAGATCAGCTGCTGGAGTGATGCTGAATAACAGGGAAAACATGATTCTGGGGAGGAGCTGCAGAGAACAGGCACCCGAGTTATCCTGTTGGAGGTGCAGGCTAGAGAGCCTACAAAGCTGACTCTAGTCCCAGGAGGGAAATACAAGGAGGTTGCAGAGAACGTTTGCCCGAGTTTCAGTGTTCGAGGTGCAGGCTAGCGAGAGTCTGTCAAGCTGACTAGTCCCAGAAGGGACACAAGAGGAAGGCTGGAGAGGAGCCGGAATGAACTGGCGCCCGAGCTGCACTATTCGAGGAGCAAGCTAGAGAGTCTGTAAAGTTGAATCCTGTCCAGGAAGGTGGTACGAGGAGGGCCATACTGGGGAGAGAAGGAAACCTCTAACTGAAGCCGAGACCACTCACCTAGAAGCACACTGGAAAGTGCTGGAAGAGGAAAGTGAACCGAGAGCAAGAGCCACCCTGAAAGAGGAAGAGAAACAAAGGAGAAGAAAACCGACCTGGTAATGCAGCCCCACTACAAGGAAGCTAACAGAGAGGCAGTTATAACAATTGGCATAATCCTAATTGTCACAGTGAGAATAATAAAGTTACTCGTAATAGTGACTACCTTACTCCTAGTCCATAGTACCCTTTCCTCCGTACTTATGGGACAGTCCATCCTGTGGTACAGGACCGGAGCACTATTGCAAAAAGCATCAAATCTTTAAAAAATATGTCCTTTTCTTTTTACGCGGGGTACCGCATGTGGCCGTAACCCTGCCCTCCTTAGCTCCGCCCAGCGCATCGCCTATCAGTCCTTTTCTATCGCCAGGTCTGAGACCTTTAAGCAATAACAGGAAACTTATTAGAGGGGACGGAGGGCGGGCGTATGGAGGAAAGGGGACTATGGACTAGGAGTAAGGTAGTCACTACGGTGATTAACTATTATACTCCTACGTCCCGTCCACTTTCCTCCATACTTATGGGAGATTCCCAAGCACGCCACACAGGAATTACAGGTGGATGGAAACTCCTTATTGAAACAGGTTCCTAAGCACAGCTTGACCGAACTGAACATCAGCCCTGGAGCTCAGGTCCAGACAGTAATGCTTACAAAAAGCCGTTGGGGAGGCCCACGTAGCAGCTTTCGCGATGGTCTCCCAGGGAACATATTTTTGGAACGCAACAGCATCCGCCTTGCCCTGCACAAGATGAGCATGAATTCCCAAGACCCTGAATGGTATACGCCTCAGAAATACAGGTATCAATCCTTCGGGAGATGGTTGCTTTCGAGGCTGGCTTTCTTTGCGGATTTCCAAAGGTCAAAAAGCTGCAGAGTTCCTAAGCTCAGATGTTATGTCCAGATAGAACTTAAGGGCTTTTCTAACGTCCAGGCAGTGCAGAACCCTTTCGGCCTCTGTGGCCGGGTCTGGAAAAAAGACAGGCAATGAAATTGACTGATTCAAATGAAATTCAGAGACGACATTCGGAAAAAGGAGGGATTCGTCCACAGGACAACCTTATCCTTATGAAAAGCAAGTAATGGATGCTCTACCAACAAGGCCTGAAGCTCACTTACACGGCTTGCCAAAGTCACAGCAATCAAAAAGGACACTTTTCACGAAAAGTTACTTAAAATTGACAGTAGCCATGGGCTCAAAAGGCTTATGGCACAAGGCGGTAAGGACCACATTCAGATCCTACCTTGAATGCAGGCTGCGAACAGGAGGGTAAAGATGTAATAGGCCCAAGTGTCTTTTAATGACCGGATTCATCAGTGAAAAAAGAGCAGTGGACAGATAAGCGCCGACAGCCGACAAATAAATCCTGCAAGACAAGACATGAATGCCCGATTCTGCCAGATGTGAGACAAAAGACAGGACCATGTCCACTTCCCTGGGGGTCCAGCTGCCTAGCTAAATACCAGTGGCAGAACCGTAGCCATTTACTTCTATACTGAGATCTTGTCGAAGGTTTCCTGGCTGCCTGAGTAATGCGCATGTTATCCGCTGACAAATTGAAACGCTCTAAAGATCTGAACTCTGGCACCAGGTCGCCAAGCTGAACGATTGTGGGGAGGGGCGCCTTAACTGCTAATCGCTCTGGTAAAGCAGATCGGGAACCAGAGGAAGCTTGAGCAGCGGGCACACCAATCGATGCTGAAGCTCCGAAAACCAAAACCTGGCCGGCCACCAAAGGGCTATGAACAGGAGGGAGTAATTCACTGTGTTCCTTAGCTTGCAAAGCGCCAGATGGATCAGAGGAAGGGGCGGAAAAGCGTAGGCCCTCATGTTTTGCTATGGAATTTCGAGAGGATCTCCCAGAGAGGATGCTCCGAGCCCGTTCCTGTAGGCATACAGAGGAAGCTTCCGGTTTGTCGATGTCACAAAGAGGTCCACTTCTGGAGTGCCCCAACAGCGAAAAATATCCAAGCGGATCTCCATGTTCAGTTCCCACTCGTAGCTGACCACTGCTTGTCGGCTGAGGGCATCTGTAGTGACATTCAGCTGGCCCAGGATGTGCACTGCTACCAGCCAGATATCATGCTGAATGGCCCATTCCCAAATCTAAATGGCAAGATACTTAAGAGGAGACCTAGTACCCCCCCTGTTTTTTGATATAGAACATGGACACCACATTGTCCGTGCAGACACAGACCTCATTGTTGACAATGCCTGGTTTGAACGCTTTCAGCGCCAGGAATATCGGCAGGAGCTCCAGATAATTTATATGAAGCTGTCTGTCCTGTGGCGACCAAAAATCGGAAACCTGAAGATGATCCAACGTCGCACTCCAACCCAGAAGGGAGGAATCCGTTGTGACAGTCAATAGTGGGCAAGGGTCCTGGAAAGGAGCGTCCACCGACAGATTGCTGAGACGACAACCACAAGAGGTCTGTCCTCATGAAAGGTGGAACCAGTCTCGTTTTGGAATTTGGATCCCTGCTTGAAGCCATGAGCTCCAAAAAGTTACCTGCGTCCGCCTCATCTTGAGACAAGCAAGAGGAAGTGCCAGCACGCACAAAGCCATGAGGCCCAGAAGCCTCTGGAACCACCAGGCCAACATGCTCTCCGACTGCATAAACACCTGACACATGGCCAACAGATCCGCTGCTCTGTCCCGTCAGGTACACTCTGCAATCGATTGTGTTCCAACGAGAACCCAGGAAAATCAAGTCCTGAGAGACCATCATGGAGGATTTCTGCCAGTTCACCGACAGCCCAAGGTGGAACAGGAGCTGGAGGAGAGACTGAAGGTTGCTCGAGGCTTTCAGTGGACAAAGACTGCACAGTAGGCAGTCGTCCAAATACGGATACACATGGATACCCTGTAGCCGAAGAAAAGCTGCGATGACCGATATCTTTGTAAAGACACGCAGTGCCGAGCGGAGACCAAACGGCAGCACACGAAACTGGAAATTATCCTCCCCCATGGAAAACCGCAGGTATATCCGATGCGGACTCCAAATGAGGATATGCATATACGCATCCTGAAGGTCCACCACGCTGAGCCAATCGCCCTTCTGTAAAGAGGACTTTACCTGACCGGGCGTGATCATCTTGAATTTCACTTGGGGAAGAGAAAGGTTGAACTGGGAAAGTTCTAGGATGGGGCACAGGCCGGCCTGGTTGGGTTTGGGCACCATAAACAGACGGGAGTAGAAGCCCTCCCCTTGATTTCCCAGGGGAACGGGTTACACCGCCTTGAGATCCAGAAGTTTCTGGACTTCGGCTCTGAGGGAGGGCGTCCCCGACTGCTGGAAGGGAGGATAGATGGGTGGGCAAGAGGCAAGCAGAAGCCTGCCCGAGCAGTGGACAAGACCCACCGAACCTCGGTGATTGTGTGCCATGCCTCCCAGTGAGACGCAATGCGCCCTCCCACTGGGGTCTCGTGCAAGCGCCAAAAAACATCATTTAGCGGACTTCTCGGTGGAGAGACGGCTTGATCCTGAAGAGGAGACAGAGGACCGAGAGAAAAATCAGCCTTGCTGCGGTTTGACGAGAGTTCCCAGATGGAGGATCGACGCTGTGTGTCCTCCGATCCAGAAACCCTCGAAAACCACAGGAGGACCGAGACTGAGATGACGTTCTTTGAGCTTTGAACAGCGGCTTCACCAACACAGACAGGGACTTGGCTGTTTGAGTGCTGTGTTTAGTCTTAGTCAACTCCACATCCATTGAAGAATGGAACAGTTCTTTGCCGTCAAAAGGCAGGTCAAAAACCTTATCCTGGACCTCCTTAGAAAAGTTTGTGGCATGAAGCCAAACCTGACGAGAGGTGTCAACACCAAGCATGAGGCCCTGAGCCGAAGTGTCAACATGATAAGCCGCGGCCTCGAGCATATCTTGCGCCAGAACCCTGGCAAGCCGACAAGCCACCCTTAAAATCATCCAGCTTGTCCGCGGGAATGAACTCCTAGACCTTTCCACATTTTCATATTTGCCGCTGCTAAAATGAGCTCAGCGTTCGCCTGGCGCAACAGCAGGGCCGAAATAGCGAAGATCTTTCTCCCCAAGGAGTCAAGCAACTTGTCTGCCTTGGCCAGAACCTGGGTTGCTGCTGTAGAAGACACGGAAGCTGGTCTGGATTGTAGCGTGGCAACTGCAACCACTGTGGAGGAAGGGAGCGGGCAAGACGGTAAGGCTACCTCTTCCGAAGTGTGAAGCATTTAACATGCGTCAATCCTCTTGTTAACGTGAAGTCCAGAGTGTGGCTTATCCCAGACCTTGCGGACCTCAGACAAAACATCCCTCTGGAGGAACAAGCCGGTACGCTCCTGAGGAAACAAGGTTAACGCCCCAGAAAGCACCTCCTCTTGGGGAGCGGGTGCCTCAGGTACTGGAACATCCAGAAGTGATATTCCCAGAACTCAGTCATGGAACGCTCTAACAGAGCGGGGCTCGTCCTCGCTATCCTGATCCCCCTGCATGTCATCCGACACATCCCGATCGACCTGCGTCACATCTGGCTCTGCCGAAGACTTGTCCATTGGAGACAAGGGAGGCAGGGGCGGAAGGGCTTGCGGTGGGCCAATAGGTAGAGGTGGAACAGCTGCTGGAACCATCCTGGGCTATGGCTGGAACCGTCGGCACAGGAGTAGGCGCTGGAGGGCAGATTTCCCTAAAAAGACCTCTGATATATTCCTTCACCGGGTCAGAGTGCATGAGCGTCTGAAACTTCCACAAAAAGGCCTCCTCTGCCGAAGGAGAGGCCGCTCATGAGAGGGGTAACTCCAAGGCCGTAAGGGAGGGCTGCCAAGAAGGGCCTATTCCAGCCAGATCAACATCGGTCAAAGGAGCAGATGTAGCAGGCAGCGAGACTGTGTGCGGTAATGGCATCCGAGCATTCCAGTCAAACTGGACGAAATGGATTCGCACCAGGAAGTCGATGTTAACCTGAAAACACGCTCCCAGCACCCGATGCCGATGGCGTAGGTGTAAGGGAGGAATCCAAAATGGCCACTGTATTTTGCACGGGAACGGGTGCCATTTTGTCAGCGTCTGAGGAGAACTGCATCACGTCTCAGTGAGGAAGGAGTCTCCACAGACGGGTCAGGGGCCTTGACACAAGGAACCTCGGCACAGCCGGTACTGTGTGGCCTAGGATGTTTGAGACATACTATTAGCCAAATTAGCCTCTAGAAGAGGAACCTCCGGCAGAGCCGGTAACAAAGGAATTACGGTCAGCGACCTCACTGTGCCCCCTCAACAGAACCGGTATCACCGCAAAGACTGGAACGTTGAGGAATCCACCTCACAGACAAGACCTTGACAGGTCTCTCTGTTCCGAGGTTCCTCTTTCTGGGGCTACGATGAACGACAGAACTGAGTCCGGTAACAGCTCTCTCAAGAGGGGCCTCGAACCTTGGTTCGGTACAAAAAGCCTCTACATGGGCCTCAGGGCAAGCCCCAGTGTATGTATGGAAAGCTCCAGATAAGGAGACCTCGAAGCAAGCTTGGGTACCAACCGCCTCAGTAGAACTGGGCCGTCGACTAGCACCCACAGGAGGGGACCCCGGATTGTAATCCGGTGTTGGCCGGCCCCTTACGGAAGCCCTTGGAGAAAACTCTGGTACCTTTTTTATGTTTGGAAGGCACCTCGGGGGACCCTGGTAATAGAGCTTATGAAGCCCCCGGACTGGGAAGACCCCAGGAAGGAGTCCCCCGACTGGGGTGCCCTAAAAACTAAAGAACTTACCGGGCATCTCTTCTTTTCATCGACGAAACTCTGAAAATGCGGAGGAGGAATGCGCTGAAACACCTCCTCCCACCGCTCCAGATGACGTTGAAGTGCCCGGACCGAGAGGGAATCGCAGTAAAACACGAGTCCCACCGATGATCCGGACCCAAACACTCTAAACAAAGAGGATGGGGATCCGCCCTAGCGAAGCGTCGCTCGCAAGAAGAACAAGAAGGAAATTCTAAATGAACCAGCATAGATGGACTACTACGCAACCGCCAAACCAGAGCAGGAGAGAAGGACACTGGAAGGAAAAAATCTTCCAAAGATGCAAGTGCGTCCAGCCCCGACCGCACGGAGAAAAGGACTGATGGGCGATGTGCGGGGCGGAGCTAAGGAGGGCGGGGTTACGTCCATGTGCGGTACCCCGCGTAAAAGGAGAAGGACACATTTCTGAAAAATTTGATGCTTTTTACAAAAGTGCTCCGGTCCCGTCCCACAGGACGGAATGTCCCATAAGTACGGAGGAAAGGGGACGGGACGTAGGAGTAAAACGAATACAGAGATTGGAGTAATCGTACTCATCCCAGTGGGACACAAGTTTTCAAGGAGAGGGGGAAACATCTCGGGGCAACATACACTGGTTCCAGCGAGATGGAAATAGAGAAGAGTGGAAATAATTACTGGCCTCATACTCGTCCCAGTAAGATACAACCTAAGAAGAAGAGTGAGAATCTTTACTTGGTTCATCATACTCGTCCCAGTGAAAGACAAGTTAACAAGTAGTAAGAGTGAGAATCATTACTGGGCTCTGCATACTTGTCCCAGTGAGACTAAATGGCAAGAAGCATGAGAATCATTACTGGACGCTGCATACTCGCCCCATTGAAAAGCAAAGAGATCTAAGTACCACCAGCTCTGCTAAGGTACAACCGTTTATAATCCTCAAGACATAAGTTGGGTGTCCAAGAAAAAGAAAGACTTTCAAGTTCATATGAGAAGGACAGAGTGAAGGAACCTCAATGTATCAGAGGATATGTACAGAGGGACTTAAAAGGCCAATAGTAAGGAAGCAAAGAGGTGTGGAAAAGCCCAACAAGTGAGCTGAACAAACTGTTACATGAGATAGCCAAGAACTATTTGAAGATTCTATATTGATAGAAACTTGCTGAGAAAGCAGCCCCAGGAGAAGGGACTTTAGTTGTTTAGTATTAGTGGTAGGGTCAAAGCAGCTTAGGCTTGGACAGTGGACAGACTTTCACTTTGGGCTTCACAACTGAGCACCCTAATTAGTTCCGTTAGGTAGGGAAACCCATAGCTTTGAGAAAGTGAGGCATTTTCTTATCATTTTCAATAAAAGTTTCTTGAGCAAGGCAACTTCTAGTCTGTCTCCTCCTTCTGACCCTCCACAGTATCCATATTTGGTAATTACCTGGGCCTAGAGAAGTTGTAGTTGTAAACATTGCAGCAGAAGATGAGATTGGTGCACTTCTCACTGCAGTTTGCCCCCAATTGTTGGTTAGAGAAATCCCTGATCGTTCTCACCAGAGCAAAACATTTGCAGTTTGCACATACTTGCCCTATGGGATTCACAATTCAGATTTTTTTATAACCAACATTTTGACAAACCTCTGAGACATCTGCTTCCTCAGCTACATTTGAATACCTAAATAGAACAACTTGCTAAGTAGTACATTAACAAGTTATTTGGTCTATGGAGTGACAATGAATAGCTGTTTAGAGTACATGACAACTTTAAAAGATACCATAGCTGCCATATACCCTCCAGTCAACCGGTTTATACTTTTCCTTCATCTTATTTTGACTACGTCAGCAAAAGTGGATGCAAGTGTTGGAGAGGAGGGTTATTAACAGTCTCTCTATTCCATAGTCACTGTAAGCTGAAAAACAGGGCTGGTTGTCTGTCCAGTCTCTAAATGATGGGGGCTATACACATTCAGAGAGCAAAGGTGTATATTTCTTGACATCCTGTCATTTCTATAACACTTAAACAGGCTGCATGAAAAAGTGTTTCAAGGTGCATCGCATCAAAGAGCGGGCAGAAATTGAAGGGTTATAGACCAGGAAAAATGCGCTGCCAAGGCGTGGCGGAGAAGCTACCTATAGGTAGAGAATGGAGAAGGTAACTTTCAGTCATGCTACGTCCTGGGAGGAGGAGTATGGCAAATGAAGACTATGTAGCATGCTCTAGGATGGACCAGGGCTGTGATCCAAGGTAATGACACAGGTAGCAATTCACTACATGGGCAGTAACCAGGTTACCATCAGCTAGTGGTACTACAACGAGCAATCAGTTTTTCTTTGTTAAGACTTATGGAGTTGCACATTTATTTTTTCTTAAGATTGAAATGCAGGCTAACCAGAATGATTCTTCGGAGTTGCGACCTCAGCAGCCACTGCAGTCTGCTCCTGGATGCAAGATATTGATCCTAAACCACAAATGGAGTGTGAAATGAATGCTTGAGAGTCCATACATGTAATTAGCACAATGTTATAGGCATTGACGATGGACAATGTAGTATCGCTAAAGTGCTTAGAAGCTAGATTTTGGAGAACAATGTTAAAACATAGGCCCTCCACCACGATGGAATATCTTAGATTGGAACTGGGGTTGGTATCTCTGGGTGGTCAGGTCCAAAGAAAACATGGGGAATTATTAATCAAATCTAAAGCTATGCTTAAGTGCCCACAGTAAATTCGAGGAATTAAATCTAGCAATGTCTGAGCAAATAAATTGGGACTGGAAAAACAAAACTAGGAGGGAGCGACTATGAGATACTTAGACATTTTATTTATGGGTTTGGAATAACTACAATCATATATGCACATTGAAGAGCTACAAGCATACATCTAATGTTATACATCACTTTTTACGACCTCAGCTATATGGGATACATTACTCACCACAATCGTATTTCTGATGCTTGTATCTGCTTAGATTCACATGCTATGCATAGGCTGACATTTAGTGGAAGCTGCTGAGTATTACAGTTGTTTTCGGAACTAGAAAAGGGACGTCGACAGTGCGTGCCAGTAATACTATCCCCAGTGTGATGTCAACTTTACCCATGGTCCTTCACGCGTCAAGGTCCCTCAGATTGTTTTGTTCCGACATGACGACATAAGGTTGCATGAAGCGTAGTGTGAGTACAGTTGTATCAAGGCAGATACTCAGAAAGCTCATATAACATCTATGCACCTTCTCTCAGGGGACCTCGATGCGTGAAGGAACATGGGTACAGTGGACTTCACACTAGGGATAGTATTACTGGCACGCCTTGTCGACGTCCCTTTTTGAGTTTCGAAAACAACAACTGTAATACTCTGTAGATGTCCGCCTATGCATTGCATCTGAATCCAAGCAGATCCAAGCATCAGAAATAAGATCATGGTGATTAATGTATCCCTTGTTCGATCTGCTTAGATCGCCTGCCATGTATAGATTAGTGAGCAGTGTTAGGAGAAGGTGGTGGGTTATGAGGAGGAGTAGCGGCAAATATATGTTTTAGAACCGCATGCCCCACCTGTGTTTCTGTCTTGGAATGTGTGTCAATGCAGTAGCGCTGAGTAAAGGTGTGTACTGAGCTCTTTGTAGCTGCTTTGCAAATGCTGTCTAAGGGGACATTTGCGATAAAGGCCAGAGTAGCTCCAGTGCTCCTTGTGGGGTGAGCTCTTGGTGTAAAAGGCAGCGTTTTGTTTGATAATTAATAGCACAATTGAATACATCTTACTACCAATCTGGAGATGGCATTTTTAGAAATGCGGTCTCCTTCTCTGCCTGGTGCTATGTAGAGAAACTGTTGATCGGTTTTCCCAAGTGGTCTAGTCTTGTTTACGTAGTAGGAGGTCCGCCATCTTCACATCCCGTGCGTGGAGTTTTACCTCAGCTGAGCAGTCTCTGAAAGAAAGTCGGAAGCTCAATAGATTGGTTCACGTGGAATTTAGAAATGAATTTAAAGAAGAACCTAGGATGAGTATGTAACACCAATTTATCTTTATATATAATAAAGAAAGGGTCCTGCACTGACAATGCTTGCAATTCACTAACTCTTCTTAAGGAAGTAATAGCCACTAAGAAGGCAGTCTGGTACGTCAGGTGTTTAAAGCTCGACTTATGCATAGGCTCAAATGGGGCCCCCATGAGCCTGGTCAGCACCACATTAAGCTCCCACGCCGGGGCAGGAGCCTTCACCGGCGGGAATGATCGGAATAGTCCCTTCATGAATTCTTTCACCAGGCGATGAGACCACAAGGACGCCCGTCCCGTAGTCCTGGTATATCGGGAGATTGCAGACAGATGTATTTTGATGGAGGAGTGAGCCAGTCCAGCTTTGGCCAGCGACAGTAGGTACGGCAGTACTTGAGGGGCCGTAATACGCAGAGGGTTAATCTTCTGTGCACGGCACCTGACAGAGAACCTCTTCCATTTATGTCCGTAGCACTTGAGAGTTGAGGACGCCCTGGCCTTTGCAAGAACCTCTCTGCAGTCGGCCGGGATGTCGTACCCTCCAAACTCTGGTGCTGCAGGAGCCAGGCCTGCAAGTTCAGCGACTCCGGGTTGTGGTGAAGAATGGCGCCCCCTTCTCTGGAGAGAAGGTCTGCGTCCGTCGGCAGCTTGACTGGTGTGGACGTTGACAAGTCCAGAAGGTCCGGGAACCAGATCTGTCACGGCCACGCCGGTGCGACGAAGATCATCCTGCACCGGGACCTCTTGAGCTGGTTGATGAGCCGGAGCAGCAACGGCAGCGGAGGGAATGCATAAAGAAATAGGCCTTCCCAGGGGAACGAGAAAGCATCGCCCATGCTCCTCGGCTGGGGGAACCTGCTGGCGAACCTCCGGCACTTGGAATTCGTCACCGTCGCGAAGAGATTGATTTGGGGTTCGCCCCATCGTCGGAGGAGTCGATCCACTTGATCCTGGCGTAGTTCGGGGACCTGGTTCCACCCTGCTTTCAGATGTAGAACATCGTGGTGGTGTTGTCGGTGAAGATCCTCACCACCTTGCCCTTGAAGGACGGAAGAAAGGACCTGAGGGCCCAGAACACTGTGCGGAGCTCCAAGATGTTGATGTGGAGTGACTTCTCCTCCGGGAGCCAAAGGCCTCTCGCATGAAGATCTCCGGAGTGCGCTCCCCAACCTTCCAGGGAGGCGTCCGTCGTCACCGTCACCTGGTGAGCTGGGGACTGAAAGTCCATGCCCGCCCACAGATGGGAGCGGGTACCCCACCACCGGATCGCCTGACGGAACGTCTCGTTGAGAGATCCTGTCCTCGAAGCTGCCCGTCGACTGGACCCAGCGGGCGTCGAGGAACTCTTGTAAGGGGCGGATCCGAAGCCTACAAAGGCGCACCAGATAAATGCAGGAGGACATCATCCTGAGGAGGGACTTGATCGATCTGACCCTGGCCATGTCCGTGGCCAGCAGACGCTGCACCTTGCCCAGAATGGTCCTGGTCCTTTCCTCCGACGGCGAGGCCAGCCGCGCCACTGTAGAGCTTGGCTCCCAGAAATGTGGCGACTTGCGACGGAACCAGGTGGGATTTTGGAAAGTTGATGGAGAATCCCAGGTCCGTGAGCAGCTGGACGGTCATCGCAGTGTGTTCCACGGCGAGCTCCCTTGTCCTTGCCCGGATGAGCCAGTCGTCCAGATAGGGGTAGACGTGGATCCCCTGTAGGCGCAGCCGCGCCGCCACCGGTGCGAGGCACTTGGTGAACACCCTGGGTGCCGACTTCAATCCGAACGGGAGGGCCTTGAACTGGTAGTGCCGCCCTTGGACCACGAACCTGAGGAACTTTCGGTGTCTTTTTAGAATGGGGATGTGGAAGTACGCATCCCCAAAATCCAACGACGACAGGAAATCGCCCTCATCCAGCTGTCCCAGCACGTGCTGGAGGGTGAACATACGGAACTTCTGTGCCTTGATGTACTTGTTAAGTCGTCGGAGGTCCAGGATGGGGCGCCATCCTCCTGTCTTCTTTTTTACGGGGAAGTACCTTGAGTAAACTCCGGAGCCCCGAAGCCTCTTTGGGACGAGCTCGATGGCACCCTTCTTGAGCATCGCCTTTACTTCCAACAGTAGCTGAGGGACGTGATTTTCCTTCCTGGCCACTGGTGGAACGCGAGGGCACTTCTTTTGAAGGTCGGTTCAATCTTGTTTGGAGGCCGCCTTGCCTCCTTGACCTCCCTGTCGACGACGACGGGCACCACCTGACTTGCCGCGTCCCCTGTAGGCTTCCTGGGACGAAGATCTTGCCGCTTGGCGGTACGTGGAGGAGCCACTGCCGGAACCCTTGGAGGCACCTGGTCTGCCTCCGGAGCTCCGAAAGGACGGCCGTCGTTGTTGGAGCACTCCCAGTGCCCGGGCAGTCTCTGTCTTGATGGCCTGAAGGGACTCAATCGCCTTCCCAAACAGGTTGTTCCCGTCGAAGGGCATGTCCAAAACCTTGGTTTGTACGTCCTAGCGGAAATCCGTGGCCTTGAGCCATCCTCGTCGTCTCAAGCAAACACTGTTGCCCAACTGACGGAAACCGGTGTCGGCGATGTCAGTTGCCACCGTGATGGCGTGGTCCGAAGCAATCTCACCTTCCTGTAGGATTTCAAGGGCCTCAGCTCTTTTGGCGTCCGGAAGGAAGTCCATCAGAGGGGCGATTTTGAACCACAACTCCGTCGTAGCGGGCTACGATGGCCAGGGCGTTGGCCGCCTTGATAGTCGTCGCTGCGGATGAGATGATCCGTCCTCCCATCGTGTCCAGCTTCCTGCCCTTGCCGTCCGGCGGGGAAGTGAAGTTGATGTTGAGGCCAATGCCACCCCAGCTTTCTTCTTTGCCGCCGCCGAGATGACCGAATCCGGGGTAGGCTGCGCCCGAAGGCACAAGGGGGCAGCGTCGGGGACCCGGAACTTCTTCTTGTACCAGTCCCTCTTTGTTGGCGCCGTGGCAGGGTTCTTGAGGAGGGCGAGCGAGGACCGTCTTCCTTTTAGCATCGCGCCGTAGGTAAAGGAACCCTTCCTTCTTCTTTTCTGGGCAAAGCTGGAGTAGACTGGGGGGGAAGGCAGAGCAGGCCGCAGAGGTGGGAGAGGGGGCGTAGGATGCGTCCTCCTCCTCTTATGCGGTGGACTTTCCGAAGGTCCTGGCTCCAGTTCCCCCGTCGGGTCTGGCTCAGGTACCTCCGTCGGGGGGGAGGGGCAACCTTGTCCTTATCTACGAGCATAAGGACTGAATCGCTGACAAAATGGCCGCCGAAGTGTCCTGCGGCGCCGGAAATGGCGGGCGCGAGGGCTCTTGAGGAGCCTCGTCGGGATCCCTCCCGATGGGCTGGGCCTCTTCCACGACTTCGATGAGCTCTTCTTCAGAGGTTGTGTCCGTATCCACGATGGCCATCAGCCCCTCCCCCACCTTTTCCAACGAGGACTTCGTGGGGGTTTTCTCAATGGGCCTGAAAGACGACTCCCTCCGCGGTGGCAGGGAGACTCTGGGTCCTGAGGTCGCCTCCACTGGTGCAGCCTCCACAGGCTGAGCCAGGGCCGCGGCGACATCCTCAATCGAGGTCTTAGCAGGGTGAATTAAGGCCATCGTCACCTTCTGTACGCCTGGGGCCTTCACCTTGGGGGGAGGGTCCGAGCCTCGCTCCCCCTCTGCCAGAATCTTCGAGATCGACCGGGGCCTCTCCAGAAGCTTCGCCGGGTTCTCGGACTTCCTCTTACCCGAGCCAGAGCGTTGGCTCGTGGTTGATGGCGCCGGGGAGGATGCGCCCTGCCTGGCAGCCAAGGAGCCTGACCGTTCGGTGCTCCCAGTGCCCGCGGACTCGCAGTGCTTAGCCTTTTGTTGGGCCCCCATCGCCGGGGCGCCCTCACAGAACCTAGAAGACCGCTCGGACTTCTTTTTCTTCTTCTCGCCTGACGGGCTCTTCCCTTCCAGCCAGTTGGCGAGACGGAGGTGGCGATCCTTAATGGTCCGCTCCGACATGTTCCCACAAAACGCACAGTCCTTCTCCGTGTGCGTCTTGTCCTCATGGAGACAGTAGAAGCATAACGAATGCTTGTCCTCCTTGAAAACATTCTGAAGCTGGCATCCAGGGCAGGTCCTGAACAGCTTCCCGGGCGTCGAGCTTCCTTTCTCCTGGGCCATGTCCGGGGTAGGCCTTGGAACTTCTGGAATCCTCCAAAAGCTTAACTCGATGAAATCTTCACACTTGAGGGGCGTGGAAAACTCCCAAACGGATCCCCGTTGATCGGATGTAGAAACGGTGGAGCTTGAGGCACTATTTAACCGAAAAATGAGAAAAATCTCCTGAAAAAAGCGCGAAAACGCAGCAAAAGCTCGAGAGCTACAGCACGAGGACTCCCAACACTTGAACGTGCGGTACAAATCTGAGGATGGCTGCCAGAGGCGGGGCGTAGGGAGAGGGCAGTCATTGGCTGGGGGCAGTATGACCCAGAGACCAGCGATTGGTTACTAAGAAAGACAGATCAGAAACGAAACTGATACTGATTTTTTCTATACCGAGGATTCCCGGCCTGACGACGGGGAATATTCATGAGCATGTGAATCCATGCCAGACCCCATGCTGGAGAAATGGAGTTGCTGCTGCGTGTGGATGTCCCAAAGCTGTGGGCTTCATGGTCCTCGCTCTGAAAGCGTAGTGCAGCCCGACAGGCTGCCTGAGAATGTTTCTCTGCAGTGTTCGGGCCGATCCACTGAGCAAGAGCTTGTCCGCCTTAAACCCATAGGCGTGGGAGTCACACTGGGTAAGCCTTCCTTACTCTAAAACTGGAACTACTTTGGACAAGAGCGCCCATGCATACACCCTCAAATGTAACAAATCGTGTTTAAGGGGGTCAAACAAAGCCCCGATTGCCACCTGAAAGGCCCAACACTCTACACATGTGCCACTGCCTCTCTCGCTACTATGCTATGCTTGCTTGTAAGCACACCCAACAAAAGAAAAAGATCACTTATCTGAAAATCAGCTCACGCAGCAAACCAAGGGGGAGAGGAAGTTCAGTCAGCAAAGATTATGGGGGACTGGAGCATGGACATTCGTGGAGCTAGTTCATTTCACCTACGTTAAAAACCTGCACATAATTTCATGTGGTGGAAGAATGAAGAATATATCCTGTTGCATCATCTACAAGGCTGTTCTCCTGAAGTCCCCAAGCTACCTTACCAAGAAATTCTCCATCTCTTAAGGCCTGTGATCCACCAGAAGGAAATGTGCAAACAAACAGTCCCGGAAGGAAAAAACTAGAAGACAGGCCTTCTCGGTCTACACTCCAAGAGTCTGGAACCTCCTCCCTGTCAACATCAGACTTAACCCATAACTTCTACAGTTCAGGAAAGCCTCAAGACCTTCCTCTTCAAGGAATGGCTCCTCCTCAACACCTTGCTTCAAACACCCTGCACTCCACACCCTACCCGATACTCAGTGATCTGCTCCCCACTGTCTTCCCACCATACTGAGAATAGCCCACCCTCCCCAGTTAGCTTGCTGCTTCTTTTTCTCTGCTTCTCTCACTGTTCTTCCCCCTATGATTGTAAAGCGCTCTATTGCTTCCCGAAGCTTTGCCCGTGCTCAATATATACACTCCTAAATCAATGTCAACCCCAAAAAGTAAAAAAAAAATCAAACAAGACAAAAAGGAACAATGATTTCCATAAAATATAAATCAAATGCATCAATGTAATCCATCAGAAATATAATGCATCTCACTGACATGCTCAGTGTCGGTGAGAGAGAAAACTCTGAGGATCCTCTTTCTCTCACCAGGCACCGAAAACCTGGAATGACCTACCTAAGAATATACGACCTAGCATTCAGGAAACTCCTCAAATCATGGCTCTTCACAGCGTAACCACAACAGTGACGCACTAAAATGCCCACCCCATTAAAACAAAAATAACACCAACCTCGGCCACTCTCAAATTGACAAAATGAACCCACGGAACCGACCACACCACAGACCATAAGATATAATGGGAAATAGCCACAAAAAAAGGAGACCTCCAGAGACTGATCACATACTCAGACCCAGACGAAAGCCCTAAATGACTCACCCACTCCCCCCGGACGTACCATATCCAATCCGGCAGACGCATTTAGAAAGAAAGTTTGAGAGGAGTCCGCTACACCAGCCCCAGCACCCAAGGAGGAGAACAGACACCCACTCACATTAATCAATCCATCAGCATTAGAACACCTACAGAACTGGCTAGAATAGAACGGCGAGGAGCAATCAGAACACTTATAAAGCGCGTTAGAACAGCACGGAGCGCCCCACACAAACCAAACCCTGCCAAGCGTAGCCCTTTTGCCCACCCTGATGAAATTGGGAGGATTGGCAAGTGCCACACTCGGACAGATTTCTGAACTTCTGCTAACCTTCATACAACCGACTAACAAAAAAACTCAGCATTTCTGAAAACTCATCTCACTCAAAAATCTCACACAACCATCTCTCGCAAAACAACCTGCACGCACTTCACAACGCTGCAACAACACATAAGCTACACCAACAGCACACAAGGACTGACATCGATCCAATACTCGCATCAAAGCTCAGCACCCGGTGTATACCGAGTTGAAGCTGCCAACAGAACACCACTCGTCTCACTATCCTACTCCCAACTTCACCTACTAACCCATCCCACCTTCTCCATTGCAGATCCGCCAGAGCACCTGGGGACCAACTCAGTTGGTGACGGTGCGCGGTACAAATACCTTTAACATCCCTTGCATTTTAAACCATGTCTTCGAGACAAAACCAAACTACTTTCCACAACATCCTTTTATGAACCCTTTCTTCCTCAGGACACCATCACTTGAAAATATCTAAGACACATTTGCATGAAACATTGACAACTCCATATGTATTCTTCATTCATGATGTTTTACTGTATTTGTACTACATGCTTATTTCTATATATGTGGGAAGTTTCAGACCGCTTGAAATATCAAGGGTTTAGCGGTTTTTACATGAATTTGTAATAAGTGAAGTAAAAGAAATAATTCTTGTTTTAAACATTGTTTATACTCAAAAGGAAAGTATTCAATGACCTTTAAAAGAAAGTGCAGAATCTTTACTAAGATTTCCCCATAATACACCGAATTTACAGTGTGGTTTCAAACATGGAAAAAAGCCATGACCAAGTTTGTCTGAGGACTATGCTAAAGGGAAGAGATCAGAAAAAGCATCACTTGGTTCACCTGTGGACCCCTCGGTCTTAAAATCTCTGGTGGCCCATGGTTCCTAATGAAACTTTTCACAGATTCCACATACAATGTTCAGTAAATCTTGAGTAGATCTACAACCATGACTGGCGTGTTAACCCAGGAACAGGCATAACCTATTATGGGTAAATCTCCAAGGGATGTGAAATGTTACAAAAGGGCCTGGGGTTCACTACGAATTGTGATCTACAATGGGCAATCTAACACAAGGGAAATTCCAGTGACCCTAGGTACTTGGTCTACCTCACAGTTGCCCTACGACAATCAGCGTTAACAAAAGTGAGCGCAGGAATTATGGTGGCCAAAATATATTAACATTGCAGCACTTCCCAACTAGACACCTTCTCTGCTCAAGTCGCCTATGAGAGCGCCTCAAAAGGTACTTTTTTTCTCCTTCTATAGCTGTATCCCTTCTTTCTCTCTACCCTTCACCTTCTTATAAACCCAGCACAATTGTCTACTTCCTTGACTTCTGTTCACCTTGTTGGTGCAATCTAAAGCATTAGATTATATTAGTTTAATGGGTAGATTAATCTACACGACATAGAAATACAAGTAGCCTTCTAGCACCTACAGCACAATCTTCTTCAATAATAGCTGGTAGCCTGGAGAAATAGCATGTGGCCATAGGTTAAAGGAATGGTTCGGTCAGAAAATATTATTGGCCAAAAAGATGGCCAATAATAAAACAAATATCTAAAATATATATATTTTTTAAGTCCCTATGGAAAGTTTTGAGCAAATGAAGCCAATATTCTGTATCACTTTTATCCAAGCACCGGGTCTCAAACCCACTTTCATTCACTTTCTTTCTCAAATGTCCCAGTGACAACATCCTTGCTCAGGGTTACTTGACTCATGTAACTGGCACATATTGGTACTTGATAGAGCTGCCGTAGTGCCCTGGTGACCGAACTTCCCTTCTCAGGGCTCATTGTTTTTCGTTGGCATTCTCCGGACCCCTCATGGCAAACATACAGAAGCGCCCCACCTACACTTCACGGGCTCCGTCTGGCGGCTTCCATGTCCTTCGCGGCTCTGGCTTTGCTCTTGAGCCCTTCTCCGTGTTCGGGTGGCATTGGCACTGCTTCTCAGTTCCCACGGTCACCAGGCGGGGTCCTCCTATCTTCCTGCTGTGTTCCCAGCACACAGAACCAGCTCCGGCAGTCCTTCCTCTCTCACCATCTCCCTGCTCGCCTGTGGACTTCTCAGCTTGGCTTCCCCGGCAGTAACTAGCTGGTTGATTCTCTCCGCAGATCTAAACGGCTCCATCTTTAAACTCCAGCAGTACTGAAGGGAGCCGTTGGAGCCAATCGGACCCTTCATTTCGGTATAGCTGAGCAATCGTCATTCCGGTAGCTCTCTTCCTCGTGTGAGTCTGTTATTGATGCAGCTATGTGATGTTTGAAAGTTCTATGACTAAATGTTGAAGAATATGGAGGGTTACTGCCACAATAGGCCATTAGAACCTGGGGTACTGAAGGTGTCCATAAAAGGGAATGGGGGATACCATGACTCGGCTAATGAGGTTGCCTCCATCACATGTGGTCCTCCTGCAAATAGCCCCTCCAGGGTCAGGATCAGGTAGCTGCTGTCGCCCCCAGGCCATGAGTAGAGGCTACCTTTGGGAAAGGGATGATGACATCATTGGTTTATTCACATTATGCACAACCTGAAGATGGGGATCAGGGGTATCCTCTATTTAAATAGTATATAAATGACTAAAGGAATAGTACAGTGTGAACATCATATCAGATCATGTTCAATAGAACAGCACAGAGAGGCTTGAAGAGCTCGGTGCACAATGTTAAAGGCTCAGTTAATGGAGGAAAACTAGCAGAATGAAAGCCTAGCACAAAGCGACAAACTGAACATCTGGTAAGCCGGAGGCGGGAATGGCCTTGAGAATCTGAGCATACAGACAGAAATTGAGTTAAGTGGAAGCAATCTGCTAAGTGAAGTAATCCAATAAAAGAAATCAGATGGCACAATAAGGGTGATTTAGATGCAAGTTGGCAATACTTCCCTGGAACAGACACCTATGAAGCATTTTTGAAAGGGGAAATAATATGAGGAACCATCTTGAAATGATTTTGTTGTGTGAAAACCCTTGGCCCCTACATATTTCCTTGAATCTGGTTTGGAAAGAAGGTTATAGTCTGTGAGTAGATGCTAAATGTGGCCCTAGCACAATGAACTTTCTTTACAGGTATACCGCAATGTTCAAGTGTTAAACCGCGCAGGACAAAAACAACCCTAGACTTTAATGTTCTTTGCTGGATTTGCACGTTCGAATGTCTGAACCTTAATTTTACTTTCAGTAGACCACTTAACTTGGTTTCTTTCTGCGACAGTACCACTAGAGTTACCAAATGGCTTCAAGTTCATCAAAAGCTTCTGCATTTAGGTCGGGCTATTAATCCAACATGCATGCTGGAACATGAAGCCATCTTAAAACCCATCCCATCAAGCTAAGCAAAACAACAATGTCTCCAAGTGTCACACGGACTGGCAAGCCCTTTCACTCTTGGCAGCCGAAGAGCAGATCTGCTAAAAAATGGCAACCTTCACAAAAAAATAAAATAATAATAATAACTAGCAACCACCATGTTCTGCTAAAGCATCCCATTCCATTTCCAGAGACCAGCCTATTGCTAAAATACAAACCTCATGATTCCTTGACACAATCTTGAAAGAGCTAAGAATTGCACCTTATCAGCTAAGACACTTCACGCTCACAATGGCATTTGAAACCATGCTCTACGGCAGGCTTCTTGTGCATTTCCTGTGGGATTGAGCCTGGACAATTTATGCACATCCAGAGTAACAAAAAGAGTCATGATGTTTGCGTTATGGAAAGCATAACGAACTTGAAACCTAATAAATCCGCTGTAGGTACTGGTGTGAAAGTGTCCATTCTCTCCCTTGTCTCTTAGGCATCTTAGCCCAAGTATCGGGAAAAAGGAATTCCAATAACTTTTTCTTGAACATGGGACTCAGAGCAGAAATTGTATTTATTTATCACCTGAATGTTTGAGGTCACTATCTGCAAAAGTGTCGAGATATCCTTGCTTGCTTTTATCCGTTAGATGAGAGCTGTGTCATCTGGCATTACTAAACACATCTGCCACTGCACTGACAACCCAATATCAAAAGTTAGCTGTACTTTGTATTCGATATTGCTTAACGGGCATTTGCACTTTTCATCAGAAAAAATAAACTTAATATAGCCGATCCGATAGCACAGCGAGTAGAGCGCTCGCTTTGACATCTGTGCAGAGCCTGCTGACGCAGGCTCGAATCCCGGCAGGGTCAAACTCAGCCTTTCATCCTTGCGAGGTTGATAAATGAGCACCACACACAGTGGTTAATAATAAGCAGTGCTCAGATACCTGAGGTTTCATAGCGCTCTATAAATGCTAAATTATTTTTATAATATAACTGCAGGTAATCTATATAACCATCAAACATAACTGTGCAACTGGCCAGTTAATCTATCCTTCATCTTGTCTACTCTCTATTTCCCTCTTCCCCACACACCACTTATTTGTCACTCTTCTCGGACCACGCTGCTTCTCCCTTCTCAACACACTACTCTCTTTCCAAGTCATTCATCCCTTCTCTTTGTGGCCTGCAATCCTCTGCAACATTGTCAATCACCTTCTCCTATATCCCTCCGTACTTCGCTTTGTAAAGCTGAACGATATTGGGAAAAATCACACTCCCTGACCTTTCCACTCTCAATTCACTCATTTTATGATGCATCACTACTGGCGGCTTGAAAACATTGCTAGTCTGAACTCACTAGCTCTCATTCTCATCATCCTGTTGTGTATTCCAACTTCTCAGCAATATTTTTGCCTTACGCTGTCCGGACCTATTGCTCACATCTCGCCCAGCTCCTTGACTGATTCTGCGAACTACGTCACCTCTAATGTTATCCTCTCTATGCTCCTCCTTTATCTCCCCTCCACACCGACTGCTTCATCACATCCTCCTCGTTTTGTCTCATTATGACACTTTTCCACACTTAAGGATTCTGATATTGCCTTCATTTTAACACCATCTTCCCACAGATGCTCCTCTTCACCCTTTTCCCCTGCTGTATTCCTTTAATATACCCTCAACTACTTCCCTATTTAACCTCTCTTCTCAACACTTCTATTACTACCTCATACTCCTGCCCTTTTGTCAAACAAACTGTGGTTAACGAAAAACCTATTCTTGACCCAAAGGTTTCTGGTCATTTTCACCCAATCGCTCTTCTGTTCCTTTCGAAAGTACTACAGTAGGCTGTTTACTACCAAGTCTCTACGTTTCTCAATTTGCATTCAGTCTTTCACCCTCTGCAGTCTGTATTTTGACCCCCACATTCGACAGACCTTCATGGATCGAATGCTCTTTCTGCCCACTAAAATTTCAATTCTCATTCTCTTTGATATATTGGCAGGTTTCAACACTAGGACTCCATTCTTCTCTCCTTACTTGGACTACCCTTGTCTTTTCTGCAATGGTTTTGTTTGCATCTTTCTGACCCTACCTACTTAGTTTCCTGGGCGGCACACATTTCTTTCCCATGTCCGATTACTTCTGGTGCCCCTCAAGTTTTGGTGCTTTGTCCTCTACTTTTCTCCAGCTGCACTAGCTCCCTTTTTACGCTCTTGTCATCTATTAAGCAAATGATACTCAGATGTTATGTCTTCCTTCTTTCACTAACTCTCTTCACTCACAAAATGTCTGTCTTTCCGTCATCCAATTTTGGATGTCCTCTCACTATGCTCATCTGAGTCCCTACTCCTTTACATCCACCTGCTCTTTCAAATTCCCCTGACCCCCCCACTCTCCCTTCTTGGCTCGTAACGTTAGGGTGATCTTTAACACTTCTCTTTGCAAATTTCAAGTACGCACCAAACCTGTCATTTCATTCTCCTTAAAATTTGTCGTGCTCCACCTTTCCTAGAATTTCAGGTCACTTAACTCCTCATTGTCCCCATTATTGTTCTAGTCTTCTTGGTTCCTCATCTTAAACCCCCATACCACCACCCCTGCCCCTTCGATCAGTGTGTAACTTCTCTTTTCTCTTCCTCGCCTTTCCATTTATCCATTCTCTTCTTTCGAACCCTTTCCGCTCCTTCGATTCTAGTCTTTTTTCATATTCTTTCCTCTGGGTACAAATGCCTCTACAGTCTTACTTCACTTTCTCTTTTCTCATCTCTTTTTAGTCTTCCTCATATCCTCTTTGCCCACAACCTCACTTTCTTCCCCTCCTAAACACGCCTGTGCCTCGTCCTTGTTTTTTTTGTTCCTTCTCACTCCTTGCTCCAAAACTTTGGAACCTCCCCCCAATATATCCGCTCTTCCCTCTGGCTCACCATAAAACCCATTTTCTTTCTGCCGTTTCCGCTCAGTGATTCTCCACTCTACCATGGGTGTATTTATTCTACGTCATTTTGTAATGCCATTTAGTTCAGAATGCAAAGCACATTGGTGAAATCGTTAGACAAGCCAATTAAAAACAAAATACAAGCACTGCAGGTATTCTACATAGCCACACTACATAATACATTAGCCGTTCAAGAAAATAAGTCCTGCACTCATGTCCAGGGTGTAGAAGGTATTTTTCCATGGATTGTCGGATAAATTACTGTATCAGGTTGCTACTGCTAAAATTAATTTCAAGTCTTCCTCCGCGGGTAGTAAGTGGTACAAGTCTTCGTTATCACCTTTTCACCATACTTATTGCAATGCCTGAAGAGAGAAGTCATCTCCTTCGAAGCCTGCATTGCTGGATCTGCCATGAGGTGCCCTGGGAGCACCCAATATTTGACGATTTGAAGATGAAGTGTTTCCTGAGCCCAGGAAAACACTGAAATGGAAAACTAATCTTCTACAGTAAAAAGGTTTACAAAAGGAGTTCTGATTAATAGAAGTTATTCCAAAATTCGAAAATAGCTCAGAGAGCTGGCAAGGATTCCCCTGTCAGACTGTCTACAGTGAAAAATCTGAAGATGGCTGCCTGGGGTGGAGCTTAAACCCTGCCACCTCATTGGTTAGGGTCAAAAAGGACCAAAGTGAGGTCGGAGGGACTACACAAGTGGATGCCTCTGCAGGCATTAGTACCAGTCTGTATTAATTTCCAAAGGAAAATCATTATATTTATTCATTTTAAATTAAAGAGGATTTGCAGTCTGACAACGGGGAATATTCAAGCACGCATGTGAATCTATGAAAGATCCAATGCAGGAGAATGAAAGCAACTACATGCTCTAAAGCCCTCTCTACGACAACAGGGGAGGACATGGAGGAAAGATCTCTATTCCGAGAATACACTGAGTTTTAAAAAGAGTCACAGGATGTAAAAAGAGGTAATTATTGAATAAACATTTAAAAAAAGCTTCTATTAATTTTCAATAAAGCAGAACATGTGTCTAAGAAAGTATTTCAGATGCTGGGTTACTTAAATTTCTCTCAGTAATGCCCAATAAAAAGATTACAAAACAAAATCTGTTCAGTTGACTACATTTCAAACTCAATCACTAGTGGCTTGCAGCAGTGAATTATAATTACGGCACTTTCATAACAAAATAGGACAAATTGGGTCTTGATTTGTATAAACAGCCGCTTCCCTCAGTGGTGAACATGCAGTTGCCTTTTAAATACAAACTTAAAGATGCTCCTCGTGCCTCTCAAGTTATTACTTTTTGATTTTTTGCACCAGTTACATCAGCTGAAGGGACAACTGTGATAACCTACCTTAAACCACTTATCCCAGTGAACCCTGTCCATCTCATTATACAAGAACGTGTGGGGATATTCTCTCCACCAATTAAGAGATTTATCAATTGCTCCTTTAGGGATGTTGATGTTGTAGACAAACAAACCGGCTTGGGCAACCCCGCTGCTGAAAAAGTCCTTACTGGACCACCACCAACTGTACAAATTACTGCCTAGTGGATGAACATTCCACATTCAAAATCCTAAATAGGATTGTACTTATGCAGCTTCAGACACAAATCGAAAATAATCAGCTTCTCAGAATTTCAATCTGGCTTCTTTGCAAACAGAGGTAACAAGCTTGCACTTTTTGATGTTAAGAAATCATTTTTACATATCCGCGATGAAGGGCGGGTGGGTTTTCTAGTGCTGTTTGACTAGTCAGCAGTTTACGACACTCTTCATCACTCCATCCGAATGAGCAGTTACATGAAAGTAGCAAGTGTGTCGGAAAAGACCACAAAATGGACACCATTATTGGAGAACAGAATTTCTAACCTAATACTAGGTTCTTTTGAAGCAGATGCTGCTGAAAATATTGTGTTTATTGATCCCCAGGACTTATTCAATATATTTTTTTAAACCATTGCAAGCTAGGTTTGTGAATTAGGACGCCACATTTGCACTCCAATTTTTCAGCTTTTAAGTCAATGCTAAGGTGTGCTAGGTCGCACATACGCAATGCATCTAAATCAGGACAAAACAGAAATTCTCGTGTGTCTCGTCATATGTTTCCCAGAGTGTTCAATAATATGCCCCATATTACGGATTTCAATTCAAGCTGCATCTCCTATGCCGACCCAAACTTCACAGCAAACTATAGCCCAGTTTTACTCATTCCCCATTATTCAAATGTTCTTGAGTGGGTGTTCAACTGGATCATCAAATACCTTGAAAATAATGGTCCTGTAGATGCACTCATGAATGTCTCCAACCTTCTCTCTGATGCAGACCATTCCAAAATGTCTTATGTACTCATCCTTTTGGACCTCGCTGCCAATCCAGACATCGACTACTCCTCACTACTCTCCAGGACATTGGGTTTTTGCAAGTCTGTTCTTGCCCGGATCACCTACTTGGAAGGTTAATCCTTTAAAAAAATCACCTGAACTGTCAACCCTCTGATTCCACCCCTCTCCCTGTTGATGTCTCCCAAGGATCAGCCACTAGACCTCTGCGCTTCACCCTTTATAACTCTGCCCTAGGAAGACTTCTCATCATTTTGCTTTCTCCATCACCTTTTCGCTGATGTCCCAAATCATGTTTTCATCTTTTCCCACCTATATCCCACCCATCTCTGAACAGATAACGGTCAGTGAAATTCTTCACTGGATGGCTCTCCACCGTCTCATGCTGAACTCTTCAAAAACATAAGACATCTTTTTTCCAGATTCCAATGCCATCCCTACCCTGCCTGTTGTGCATCTTGTCCCCCCGCCTCAGCTTCTTGCTCCCGCAAATAAGGCTCGCAACACAGTGCTTTTTAACAGCGATCCCAGACTGCAACAATTCATCACTACCACTGCTGCTCGAATTAACCTCAACATTCTCAAAATTCGTCTTTCTTACTAACCACTCTACGAAAACGAATCTCTGCCCTAATGTTCAGCTAACTGGTCTAGTGCACAAGCCTACTCCTTAGCCTTCCTCTACACCTTCACCCTCTAGACAAAGTCCTTAACTTTGCTACCCAGACGCACTACAACCTACTCAGAAACACCCCCACTTTTTACCTACACACATCATGATAGTTGGCCCTCTATGAACAACCCCTCCTTTTTCAAGTTCCTCGTCGTAATCTACAAAGCCATAAACTGTTCCTCAGAACCTGAAGCAGTTTACTCGCCATCTCGTTCCCTCCTACCCAGAACTGCACTCAAACTCACTGTCCTAGGACACCCTTCCCCCGTGCCTCCACTCGCTTCCACTCTTCCTCCCTACTCACCCCACTCCTTTGGATCCTACTGCCATCACACCCAAAGCCAGCTCAACTGCTAACGAAGGAGCTCCCTTTACCCTCTCACCCATCTTCTCTAACTGAGCCCAGCACTCCCTCCAGTGATGCTTAATGTAATTTTGTCCAGTACTCTTTAGTTTGAAGCAGTTGCCCTCTTAGGCTAAAGTTACCATTGTCATGCCCAAGTAACCAGTGTCACCAGTGTCTCCAGCTCAGCAAGTACATGATGTTGTTAAAACAACCGAGACCCTGCCTTGCTGAACATCACAGTGTTACATTAGCTTGTTAGCCATCTTTGGGTCCGAGTTGGACTCCTGTAATCTCCCTAAGGCTAAGTTTTCTCAACAGTCCAGCGTCCACATTGCTTCCTGAAGTCTGCAGCAAAAATGTGCACCTGCACACCTATGCAGACCCATATAACACTAGTTCTCAGGAAAGATACTATGCATACTGTAACAATAAATTAGAACCAGGTGCTAGAAGCAGAACACTATATGACTATCAGAAAAGATGACAATGAAAAGATTGTACAAATGAGAGTATCCAACCAACCTATTGATCGAAAGTATAAATTAAAGGCTGTGGTGAAAAACAATATATGCAGCTTATGAGTTTGATCAACAGGTTCTCCTGGCTAATGTCATGATGCCCAGAACACAAAAGAAGTTAACAAAACAGGCATCACTGGATTTACAAAGTCAACAGATAGTTGCAGCAAGGATCCAGATCTGAATAAACCTTAGACAGTATGTTCCATGTTCTTTGTAGGGAGGAGTACAAAATTCCTCAGCTGCTCCCCCACGAAGAAAAGGAACATTAGGAACAAGTTACTTACCTTTAACTGTTGTTCTCCAGCATGGGTCTGGCATGGATTCACATGCTCATTAATTTTCCCCGTCGTCAGGCTGGGAATCCTCGGTAAAGAAAAAACCAGTATCAGTTTCGTTTCTGATCTGTCTTTCGTAGTAATAACCAATCACTGGTCTCTGCGTCATACTGACCACAGCCAATGACTGCCCTCTACCTAAGCACCGCCTCTGGAAGCCATCTTCAGATTTGGAAGCACGTGAAGTGGCAGTATGACCAAGTGAAGAGCCGCAGAGGGGTAGGCGGGAGGGTTCGCATGTGAATCCATGCCAGACCCATGCTGGAGAACAACAGTTACAGATAAGTAACTTGTTCCTTCTCCAGCATGGGATCTGGCATGGATTCACATGCTCATGAATAAAGAATACATAGCAGTACACACATGCACAACCAAGGGAGGTGGCAAAGGCTCAACATTAAGCATTACATCAAACTCAACATTAAGCATCTTACCTCCTCACCAGGCTCACCTCAGGCGAACAGGTTGCGCAGCACTGCTTGGCCGACCCTGGACTCCTCCCTGGAATCCCGATCGACGCAGTAGAATTTCGTGAAGGTGTGCGTCGACCTCCACGTAGCAGCCCTGCATATGTCCAGCAGGGGCACACCAGAAAGGAACGCCATGGTAGCTGCGATCGCTCTGGTGGAATGGGCTCTCGGACGGCCAGGCAGCGGTCGGTTTGCCAACCGATGACAGTACATGATACAGCCGGAGAGCCATCTGGAAATGGAAGCCTTCGAGAGAGCCTTCCCCTGATTGACAGGTCCAAAGTTCACAAAGAGTCGTGACGTCTTCCGAAAACACTTTGTGCGGTCCAAGTAGAACTTCAGCGCTCTAGCCACATCCAGCGAGTGCAAAGTCCTCTCAGCCGGCGACGAAGGCGACGGGAAGAACACAGGAAACACCAAGGGTTCGTTGAGATGGAAGTCCGACGGTACCTTGGGCATGAAGGAGGGGTGCGTCCTGAGCACTACCCTCGTGTCGTGAAAAGTCAAGTACGGGGCCTTGCAGGAAAGGGCCTGGATCTCTCCCAACCGTCGTGCGGAGGTGATGGCCACAAGAAACGCTGTTTTCCATGACAGAAACTTCAATGGGGCCGAGTGCAGAGGCTCGAACGGAGGTCCCATGAGCTTGGTCAGCACCACGTTGAGCTCCCACGCCGGGGCCGGCGCCTTCACCGGCGGGAACGATCTGAACAGTCCCTTCATGAACTCTTTCACCAGACGATGAGACCACAAGGACGTCCGGCCCGTGGTTCTGGTGTATCGGGAGATCGCAGCAAGATGAATCTTGATGGACGCGTGTGCCAGTCCAGCTTTGGCCAGCGTCAGCAGGTACGGGAGTACCTGGGGAGCCGTAATCCGTAGAGGGTTAATCTTCTGTGCGTGGCACCAGACAGAGAACCTCTTCCATTTGTGTCCGTAGCATTTAAGAGTCGAGGACGCCCTGGCCTTTGCAAGAACCTCTCTGCAGTCGGCCGGTATGTCGTATCCTCCAAACTCTAGCGCTGCAGGAGCCAGGCCTGCAAGTTCAGCGATTTCGGGTCGTGGTGGAGGATGGCGCCTCCTTCCCTGGAGAGTAGATCCGCGTCCACCGGCAGCTTGATTGGCGGGGACGCTGACAAGTCCAGAAGGTCCGGGAACCATATCTGCCTCGGCCACGCAGGTGCGACGAGGATCATCCTGCACCGTGACCTCTTGAGCTGGTTGACGAGCCGGATTAGCAGTGGCAAAGGAGGGAACGCGTAGAGGAACAGGCCCTCCCAGGGGAACGAGAAAGCATCGCCCATGCTCCTCGCCTGGGGAAACCTGCTGGCGAACCTCCGGCACTTGGAGTTCATCGCTGTCGCGAACAGGTCGATCTGGGGTGTGCCCCACCGTCGGAAGAGGCGATCCACTAGATCCTGCCGTAGTTCCCACTCGTGGCACGAGCGCAGCTCCCTGCTGAGTGAGTCGGCGATGGTGTTTTTTATCCCTGCCAGATGAAACGGCACCAGAAACATCCTTTGGGCGGCGGCCCAATGCCACAGGTCCTGCGACTCCTTGGACAGTGCTGGGGACCTGGTTCCGCCCTGTTTCCTGATGTAAAACATGGTGGTGGTGTGGTCGGTGAAGATCCTCACCACCTTGCCCTTGAGGGACGGAAGGAAAGACCTGAGGGCCCAGAACACTGCACGGAGCTCCAGGACGTTGATATGGAGGGACTTCTCCGTCGGGAGCCAGAGGCCTCTCGCGTGCAGATTTTCGGTGTGCGCTCCCCACCCTTCCAGGGAAGCATCCGTGGTCACTGTCTCCTGGTGGTCTGGGGTCTGAAAGTCCATGCCCGCCGTCAGATGCTCGCGGTTGCCCCACCACCGGACCGCTCGGCGGAAACTCTCGTCGAGTGTGATCCTCTCCTCGAAGCCGCCCGTCGTTTGGGTCCAGCGCGCGTCCAGGCACTCCTGCAACGGGCGCATGCGGAGCCTGCACATGGGAATGAGGTAGATGCAAGAAGACATCATTCCGAGGAGGGACTTGATGGACCTCACCTTGGCCGCGTCGGAAACCAACATCCGCTGTACCTTGCCCAGGATGGACCTGGTCCTTTCCTCCGACGGGGAGGCCAGAAGGGACACTGTGTCGAGCTTCGCTCCCAGAAACAGTGCGTTTTGCGCGGGTACCAGGTGGGACTTGGCGTAGTTCACGGAGAATCCCAGGTCCGTGAGAAGTTGGACGGTCCTTGCCGTGTGCTCCACGGCGAGCTCCCTCGTCTTGGCTCGGATGAGCCAGTCGTCCAGGTAGGGGTAGACGTGGATCCCCTCGCGGCGCAGCTGCGCCGCCACCGGTGCAAGGCACTTGGTGAATACCCTGGGTGCCGACCGTAGTCCGAAGGGGAGGGCTTTGAACTGGTAGTGACGCCCTTGGACCACAAACCTGAGGAATTTTCGGTGCCCCTTTAGGATGGGAATATGGAAGTAGGCATCCTCCAAATCCAACGACGACAGGAAGTCTCCTTCCTCCAGCTGCCCCAGGACGTGCTGGAGGGTGACCATCCGGAACTTCTGCGCCTTGATGAACTTGTTCAGACGTCGCAGGTCTAGGATGGGGCGCCATCCTCCCGTCTTCTTCTTCACGAGGAAGTATCTCGAGTAAACTCCGGAGCCCCGAAGCCTCTTTGGGACGAGTTCGATGGCGCCCTTCCTGAGCATCGCCTTTACCTCCAGGAGAAGCTGAGGGACGTGAAGCTCTTTCCTGGCCACGGGGGGGATGCGCGGGCACCTTCTTTGAAACTCGAGCGCGTGGCCCCGGGCTAAGGCGTCCAGCACCCAACGGTCGGTGGAGATGGACTCCCACACGCTGACGAAGCTCGCCAGCCGGCCTCCCACCGGGGGTGCTTCGGTGGGGGCCCGACCCCACGGCCGGTTCAATCCTGTTTCGACGAGGCTTTGCTGCCTTGACCTCCTTGGCGACGACGGCGGGGTCCGCCAGACGGTAGGTGGAGAAACCGCCGCCGGAACCTTTGGAGGCGCCTTGCCTCCGCTGCTCCGAAAGGGCGTCCATCGTTGCTGCAGAACCCCAAGGGCCCGGGCCGTCTCAGTGTCCGCTTTAATGGCCTGAAGGGAATCGTCCACTGTTTTCCCAAACAGGTTGTTCCCATCGAACGGCATGTCCAGGACTCTGGTCTGTACGTCTTGACGGAAGTCCGTAGCCTTGAGCCATCCACGCCGCCTAAGGCACACGCCGTTGCCCAACTGGCGAAACCCAGTGTCGGCGATGTCTGTCGCAATAGTGATGGCGTGGTCCGACGCCACCTCGCCTTCCTGTAGGATCTCCAGGGCATCCGCCCTCTGGTCGTCCGGTAGGAAGTCCAGCAGGGGAGCCAGTTTGTACCATAGCTCCCTGTCGTAACGGGCAATGATAGCCAAGGCGTTGGCCGCTTTAATCGTCGTCGCTGCAGACGAGATGACCCTGCGTCCCATAGCGTCCAATTTCTTTCCCTCGCCGTCCGGTGGGGAAGTCGAAGTGGAGGCCGCACCCCCCCCCCGCTTTCTTCCTGGCCGCCGCGGAGACGACGGAGTCCGGGGTAGGCTGCGCCCGGAGGCACAGGGGGGCCGCGTCCGGGACCCGGTACTTCTTCTCGTACCGGTCTCTTCTAGCTGGCGTCGTGGAAGGGTTCTTGAGGAGGGCGAGGCCCTCATCCCAAATGTCGTCCAGTAGAGGCACCGCGAGGACCGTCTTCCTCTTGGCCTCGCGCCGTTGATAAAGGAATCCTTCCTTTTTCTTCTCCTCAGGGCAGAGTTGGAAAAGCTCGGATGCCCTGGCGATCATGGAGTGGAACGATCCAATCTCGTCGGGCGGAGAAGCCCCGGTGGGAGGTGACGACGGTATATCCTCGTCGTATACCTCGTCGTCCGTACCCGTCGCTGCCGTGCAAGTCTCCGTATCATCCCCTCGGGTGGACGGGGAGGAGGGCTGGACGGGGCGTGACGGCTGAAAAGGAGGTGGAGGGTGAATCCTTCTTTTCTTGGGCGGGGGAGCACCAGAAGGTCCCGGTTCAGGATCCCCCGACGGGAGAGGTTCCTCCGTCGGCAACGGTAGTCTCGTCCTTATCTCTGAACATAAGGACTGTATAGCCAACAAAATGGCCGCCGAGTTGTCTTGCGGCGCTGGCAGAGGGGAATCCGACAGGCGATCAGGGGCCCCGTCGGCACCCTCGACGATGTCGTCGTCACCTGCGTCGGGATCCATCCCGGCGGGCCGGTCTTCTTCCACGCCAAGGCCGTGGCTTAAGACCTCAATCAGCTCTTCCTCTGAGGCCGAATCTACGACGACGCCCTGCCCCCCCTTTTTCTTCGCCGCCGGGGATTTCACGGGGGTCCTATCGATGGGCACAAAAGAGGACTCCCTCCGAGGTGGCAGGGAGACTGAGCCCCGAGGTCGCCACCACTGGTGTAGCCTCCACAGGCTGAGCCAGGGCCGCCGCAACAGTATCGATAGAGGGCTTGGCCGGATGGATTAAGGGCTTCACCACCTTGGGTGCGCTCACCGCCTTATCCTTGAGGGGGGGGGGGGGACACTGCCTCGCTCCCCCTCCGATGGGGCCTTCC
Organism: Ambystoma mexicanum; assembly: GCF_040938575.1. Lineage (NCBI taxonomy): Eukaryota > Metazoa > Chordata > Amphibia > Caudata > Ambystomatidae > Ambystoma > Ambystoma mexicanum. Next base: position 153,618,358 of record NC_090941.1, on the reverse strand, counting down.
AGCTCGACCGGGGCCTCTCCAGGAGCTTCGCCGGGTGCTCGCCCTTCCTCTTACCCGACCCAGAGCGTTGGCTCGTGGCTGAAGGTGCCGGGGAGGGTGCGCCCTGCCTGGCGCCCGTAGAGCCCGACCGTTCGGCGCTCCCGGTGCCAGCGGACTCGCGGTGCTTGGCCTTGTGTTGGAACCCCGTCGCCGGGGCGTCCTCAAAGGTCTTAGAAGACCGCTCGGATTTCTTCCTCTTCTTCTCGCCTGACGGGCTCTTCCCTTCCAGCTGGTTGGCGAGACGTTGATGGCGGTCCTTCATGGTCCGCTACGACACATTGCCGCAAAACGCACAGTCCTTCTCCACGTGCGTCTTGTCCTCATGTAAGCAGTAGAGACAAAAGGAGTGTTCGTCCTCCTTAAAGACGTTCTGTAGCTGGCATCCAGGGCAGATCCTGAACAGCTTTCCAGGCGTCGAGCTTCCCTTCTCCTGGGCCATGTCCAGGCCTGAGAAACTTCTGGAGTCCTCCAAAAGCGTAGCTCGACGAAATCTTCACCCTTGAGGGGCGCAGACGAATCCGACACGGGTCCCCGTTGATCGGATGGAGAGTCGGTGGAGTTTGAAGCTCTTTTGACCGAAAAAACAAAGTTTTTGAGAAAAAAACGTGAAAAAATAGCACTAACGCTCGAGAGCAATAGCACGAGGATCCCAACACATGAACGTGCGGTAAAAATCTGAAGATGGCTGCCAGAGGCGGTGCTTAGGTAGAGGGCAGTCATTGGCTGTGGTCAGTATGACGCAGAGACCAGTGATTGGTTATTACTACGAAAGACAGATCAGAAACGAAACTGATACTGGTTTTTTCTTTACCGAGGATTCCCAGCCTGACGACGGGGAATATTCATGAGCATGTGAATCCATGCCAGACCCCATGCTGGAGAAATTCGGTATCTGGGAAGGAGAGGAAGGCTTTACATGACAGGAGCCCCTAATCATGCAATTTCTCCTCACCATATGAGCAGACGGATAAAAGCTTCTCCTCTGTGTACACTCTTTGACATTAATGTATTTGTTATAAGTTACTCACCATAGTGACTAACTTACTCCTAGTCCACAGTCCCCTTTTCTCCATACTGTATGGGCATCCCTAGCAAGGGACGGGAGATGGAACCCTTTCACCAGAAAAATCATCTTGCCCTTTAAATTTAGATGCGCGCAGGGGTGCGGCCATGGGAGCATGCACTCACCTGACTCCGCCCACCGGCGCCACTCAGTCCAGTCCCCCTTGACATGTTGACAATATTAACATTGCCTAATGACAGCAGTTTTATTAGGGGAGGGGGAGGATGGTGGAACGTAAGGAGGAAAAGGGACTATGGACTAGGTGCATGCTAGTCACTACAGTGAGTAGTAACTTCTAATTACTCCTACGTCTCGTCCCCTTTCCTCCATAATGTATGGGCGATTACAACTGAATGTAGCCCAGGGTATAGAGTTGTCCCTCTTAAGAAAAAGTTCCTTAACACTGCCTGACCAAATGCTGTGTCCGACTTGGCGCTGGCATCCAAACAGTAGTGCTTGCAGAAGGCCAAGGCAGTAGCCCACGTAGACGCTTTGCTGATAACCTGCCATGGAAAGTGCCTTTGGAAAGCTACCGCTGTGGCTATAGCTCTGACGGCGTCGGCATGCATGTTTGGCTGGCAATGGCATGTGCTGCCCCTCATACACAAACTTCATGGCTATAACCATCCACCTTGCTATGGAAGCCTTGGAGGCCTTACAGCCTGGTTTTGATCCCCCAAAGGTGACAATAGGGCGTATGATTTGTGGAAGCTCTTGGTTCTATCCAGGTAGAATCCTAGCACCTGTCTAAACGTCTAGACAGTGCAGTACCCTCTGGGCGTCATCCGTAGGGTCAGCGAAGAAAGTTGATAACACTATCTCATCATTAAGGTGAAAAGAGGAGACTACCTTGGGTAAGAATGCAGGTGTATCCTGAGCACTACCTTGTCCTTATGAAATGTAGTATATGGCTCTGAAGCCACAGGCGCCTGGATCTCAGTGATTTGGCGTGCCCAGTTAAGGCCCACTAGGAGGGCTGTCTGAATGGTTACTAGGCTGATGTCCGCGGATGCCTTCGGCTCGAATGGTTTATGCCCCAGGGTGCCTAGGACAACATTGAGGTGTCACACCGCCTGCGGTTTCTTGATAGGTGGATATAGCCTAGTCAGGCCCGCTAAGTGCCTCTTAACCACCGGATTTGAGGATGAGAATACCTCCTTCTGAGAGTTCTTGTAAGCTCCAATGGCCGCCAGATAAGTGGGGCATGTGTCTAATTGCACGTCTGAGTGGGCGAGGTGTGCAGAGACGGCGAGAACGTCGTCCAATGTTCAAGTCAAAGGATCAATTTCCTTTGATTCTGCTCAGTGAGGGAACCTGGTCCACTTGTTTTTGTACTGGCTCCTGGTGGCATCACTACGAGCCTCCTGTATACTGGCCAGGTTAGCCTGTGACAGGTGCAAATGCTTCAGGGAGACCTGATCACGAACCACGCTGTGAGGGCTAACTTCTGCTGGGAGGGGTAGATGACTGTGCCGCCCTGCTGAGAGAATAGTTGCGCTTGGCCCAGTGGGGGGAGATGTACGGGAGCCTCGTCTGACAGGCTGTGCAGCTCCAAGAACCAGGGTCTTGCTGGCCATTATGGGGCAATTGGTATGATTCGAAGGCCCCTAGACTCCCTGATACTGCAGATTACCCTGTGCACCAGAAGATTGGGGAGGGGGGGGGAAGGGTCAAGCGCAAGCCGTCATGTTGTTACATGGGATCTGCATGTGTCACCCAGCGAACCCGTGCCTTGCCCCTGCCAGGAGGCAAACTGGGGGCACCTCCTGTTGGTACTGGTGGCAAAGAGATCCACCTGCGGATGACCTCACCTGTTCAACCCCTAAAGGGCCTGCTTGTTCAACTGCCATTCCCAGCGTCTGCTCCCAGCCTGCTGAGCCTGTCCGCCTCTAGGCTGGACTCCCCTGGGAGGTGGACTGCCGACAGGTGTATGTTGTTCTCCAGAGCCCACTCCCAAATGTCAACGGCCAGTCTGCAGAGGGGACTGTGTGCCACCCCGCTTGTTGATGTAATATAATTCAGGTGGAGCTGTCTGTTTGAAAGTGAATCGCCCTGCTGGTGCTAATAGGTAGAAAGGGATTTAGAGCAAGCCAGATAGCCACCATCTTGAGCCAGTTGATGTCCGCCAGCTGCTCCAGTCCGGACCATACTCCATGGAAGCTATGGATCTCTAGGGTAGCTCCTCATCCCTCTAGGGAGGAGCCTGTGGTAATGGTGACCCGAGGTTATGGTTGCTGGAAGGGCCTCCCTATCCGCACTGTGTTGTCCGTACCCCATCAGATGAGATCCTGGTTGAGCTGTTGTGGTATGCTGACCTGTTCCACCTGCGGACCATTATCGTGGTTCCAGGAGGCTGAGAAATGCAGCTGTAGCCTCCTCATTTTGAGCCTCGGCCATAACTTCCAAAAGGTGTTGGTACCACCAAGCCGAGGTCACTTCTCTGCTGAGAAAATGCTCAGTGGCCCTCTTGATGACCGTGATCATGTCTTCCGAGGGGAAGAATCCTCTCTGAGCTTGTGTCCCAGATAAATCCCAGGAAGGTCAAGACCTGCGTGGGCACCAACAGTAACTTTGAGATCGATAGAAGATCCCAGGTCGTATAGCGTATCCATGAGGGCGGATGCCATATTTTGGACGGCCTGCGGAGACCTCGCCCTGACTAGCCAGTCGTCTACACATGGGTAAATATGATGGCCTTATGCACAAAGTAAGGCTGCCACTGCGTTCATAAGCCATCTAAAGACACTGGGGGCTGAATTGAGTCCAAAGTGTAGAACCCTGTATTGAAAGTGAAAACCCATGATCCTGAACCTCAGGAAGGACTGATGGGGTTCCCAAATGGGGAGGTGTAGGTAGGCATCCTTCAGATCCAGAGAGCACATCCAGTCTCCCACACACAATGTCTCCACTATGAAGGCTGGGGAAACCAAATTGAACTTTTAGAGAGGGAGTGAAAGGCTCAAGGTGGAAAGGTCTAACAACTCTCAGGCCAGCCTGGTTCTTTTTGTGTATGGCGAAAATATGTAAGTAGAAGCCTGTGCCCCGCTGTGAGGCTGGGTCTTCCTCCACTGCCTGGCTCGTTACTAGCTAGCGCATTTCTGCCAACAGAGTTGCTGTACCAATCTGCAGGAGAGGGAGTAATGGGGAGCCGGAAGCCCATGGATACGGAGAGGATCCATGGGTCCATGAACGTTGTCCGCCAGCGGTGTGGGTGAAGGGCAAGCCTGCCCCCCACTGGAGACTAGTGGATCCGGACGGGCCTGTCGCAATTTCTTCCCTCTGAGGCTGGGGCTGAGGAGGACGACTATAAAAATGCTTTGTTGGCAGCCTTGTGCTGTTGGCAGCCTTGTGCTGTTTGCGCCTGTGCTGGCTAGGGGATCTGTCCGTTTGCCTGGATCGTCTCTCCTGAAAGCCTCTGAAGCCTCCGAAGCACCGACCCTTGTCCGAGCTCTGGTGCGTTAGGCTGTAGGTCTTAGGAGTGGTCTTGGTGAGGATCGCTAAAGATTTTGCTGTCTGTGAGCTATTCTTTTTCTTATCCAATTCCTCATCCGTTATCAAAAGGAACAGGTCTCCCCCGCCACCTCGGAAGTCTAGTATGCATTCCTGCATATCTGGATTGATTTCTGTAGCCCTTAGCCACGCCATCCTTCTCATGTCCATAGCAATGCAAATGGCCCGACCTTAAGTGTCAATGTGGGCCACCGTGGACTCCATTATGTCTTGTGCCACGATGTTGGCCTCAGCCAGCCCAGCCTTGAAGCGAGCCTGGCTGTGGGTAGGGAGCTCAGGGAGGAAATCGGCAATCCGCACTGACCTGGCACAGATGGAGAGTGGCGTTGGAATACATTTTCTTCCCAAACGCCTCCAATATTTTTTCCTCCTTGCCCAGGAGTGCAGAGGCCGAAGTCGCCAAAGAAGATTTGCTACCTCACTAATGCCATTAAGAAAAAATCGCCTATTAGAGTGCTCAGATCAAACAATAAGGCACTATTAGAAATTCTGTGTCATAAAAGTACCAAAGCAGGAGGGAGCAGCTTCAGAGTCCTCGCCCCTACTCTATGGAACTCCTTACCACTCAGAATTAAAAACGAGCTAACCATGGCGAGCTTCAAAAAATCATTGAAAACTTGGTTGTTCAACCAATATTGAGGGACCAAGACATCCTACCTGCAACCAACCAATTTAGGCTCACAGCACACTTACAAACCATGTACGGTTTCCTTTGAATTATCTGTGTCTCTGTATCTAACTGCTTTGTGTTTCGAGCCATTTGGCCAAATGCTATTTCTATCTGCATCATTGTAACAATGTTTGAACAATTTATAAGCTGTCTGTAACCTTGCCGTTATACCCAAAGGTCTGGTCGTGTAACAAATGAAATAAAAATAAATAAATTGTGGATTGGCGTACAGTGATGCTGCCGCTATCACTGAGGAATGTGGTTGGGAGGTGCGCCGACAACAAGAGGGGGGTCCCCTTCCGTTTGCCTGCATTTAGCATCGGAACGCCTGTTGGTAGGCTGGGTAGAGTGTGGCTTGAGCCACCCTTTTTTGGCATGCGCTACTATGTCTTTCTGAAGTGGGATTCCCATTCTGGCAGTAGGACGTAGTGCGAGAACCTCAGCCAGCATCCCGGCCTCTGGTTGCTCCACCTGTGGCTGTGGGATTCCTAGGTTCTCAGCCAGGCCCGCCAGCCGCTCGTGAAAAGCTTTGGCTGACGGAGTGTCAGGGTTTTCCTCGTTTGTGTCCACTGTGTCCTGCGGGTCTGGGGGAAGCAGCTGGGGCGTGCTGATTATCAGTGCCGGAGCATGCTGAGGTGGCAGAGCCGAGGCTGCATGACTGGTATGGGCATGAGAGCCGGCAGCTGAGCAGGAACCCGGGGCGGTGTGGCCGTGGGTACATTTGCGGCTAAGCGGGAGGGAGCATGTCCTTGATCACGTCCCTGAGGATGGTACCCATCTGTAGTGACCTCATGAGGGTGAGAAACTTGTGCCTGATGGTATAGGTACAGGGGTCAGGCCCTGAGGCTGCTGTGTCTTGGGCATGCCCTCTCCCGCTGCATAGGACAAAGTATACCTGCTCTGCGAAGTGAATAAATAGGATGTGGACCAAGTGACAGGGGTTGACCAATCCCACCTGGAAGCCCTTTCCCCTGCCTGGTCTCCGAAGGGAAAAGGCATCGGGTGAGCCGCCCTTTAGTCTGGCCCGGTGGCCAATTTGTTTTGAGACTTGCCACGTGCCTGCGTCGGGGAACATTTTGTGCTGGGACCGGCTTCCACCAGTGCGCTGAGCCGTGCCAAGGCTTACCCTACACCTCAGGTCGCGGCCTGGTAGGCAGAGTGCCCTTGGCTGTGGTGCCGGTAGTGCTGCATGCAGGTGCCCCCTCAGACATGGGTCCGGTGTTAGGGCATAGCCCCTCGGGTTGGGACCTGGTAATAGAGCCTTGCGGCCCCTCAGCGGTAGCACCGGTAGGATTTTACGATCCCCGAGCCTGGTGGCCGGTAGCTGGTGTAGCCTCTGATGTGGCTGGTCTTAGTACCAGATAGGTCCCTCCCGCTTGGGCGCTTCCTTGGGAAGGAGCCACCCTTGCGGTGTGCGGAGGAGACCAGGGCACCTAACTTTAGCCTGGTCTTCTACTTCACAAACGCTTTGAGGTCCTCCGGAGACAATCTTCCCAAGAGCTCCAGCTACCTGGCTAGTGTTACGCACACGTGGCTCCCACAGGGGCGTCGGTCGGACCCGGACTGCTGCGGCCTCCACCCACGTGATGTGTAGTGCAGCGATGACTGACTGGATCTGCCCTCCTAATCTTGTCTGCTTGGCCCGCAGAAATATTCTCCTACAAGTGGAGAGATGGATTTAGCCACTTGTGGATGCAAGTGATAACACCCCCACTAATCACCTCTGAAGCGCCCTCTCAGCAATCTCACCTTATATTCTTGAAGGATGAGCCCTCCAACCTGCGAAGCACACAGGGGCGTTGATGACCAATTACTTCACTGGCCTGAAGATATTGGAAGAGTTGTAGACGAATCCTGACTCCAAAAGGTCCTGGCGAAGAGCCGTAAGTATATAGTTTGTAAGAGTTCAAGATGTCTGGAATTCACTCCTGTCCAATTCCTCTTATCTTGCAGCTTTGACCCAATGCGAAGATTGACAGCTGAAAGCGCTTCGGTAAAAGTCTGTTACCCAACACTGTCCGGTAAATAATGCCAAGGGTTAAACTTGCTGCTTTCTCCTTATTTTACAGGTGCGGCATAAGAAGATGTGGCGTGCTGATGAATTATACCTCCGGTGGTAAAATCAGGTAAGTATATGGCGGCTAAAGAGATTGTCTCCGTCTGTTCTTTCTGCTCACCTTGTTGTTTCTTGTCCCTCTTAAGGGCCAGGATTCGCCGATGTAAAGAAGGAGACAGCGCCATATCGAAGAGATGCTGCGTGGAACGGTGAGTATGGCGCGGCGCTGCTGCTGGCGATCCGACGAGGTTTAAAACAAAGTCTTTCCTCTGGTTTGAAGATGCGATGAAATCGGAATCAGGTAAGAAATCAGGTAATACTCTTGTTCTAACCTTTGCTTCTTTCCTTCTTTCTAGGTGCTCCAGGTTCGAGGCGGGCGTGGCAGAAGGCTGGATGCTGCTGCTGGCACGGTGAGCGTTACGCTGCTGGATGCAGAATAACACAAAGCGTGTGCTGCTCTTCGGGCGTGGTTTAAATAGCCTCAAAATTAGTTCAAGGTAGGTATTCCTCCCCGACCACACCCGAGTAACAAAATAGTCCCTAAGGTAAAGTAGTCCCTTCCAGGCCTCACATGTGCTTGGATCTTCTAGCAGCATGGTCTGCATCAGGTAAGTGTGCACCTATGAGCCTGGCATCTATGGCGCCAGGACTGATGTCCCATATGAGCCTGGCGCCATAGGCACCAGGACTGAACCCAGACACCCCCTAACAGGGGTTGCTGGGTTTTCTCAAGGCGACAGGATGCCTGCTCCCGGGGCTGATGGACGTGGTCTGGATGACCGGGGGTATGCATCATGACAGCTAGTCTGTTTCTGAGCACACACAGAGTCAAGGCGGCACACGCAGTACAGCAGTCCCAGCCGTGATCTAAGCCAAGGCACTGGAGGCAGAGGGCATGTGGGTCGAACCTTGGGAAGGGACCCTCGCTGGCTGGACACCTGCTGAAGAAGCCTGCCATCGTCGACATGCGCAGGGGAGAATCGTGGCGCCAGAGGACAAAGCAGTACCTAGTAATTGAAAAGAAAAAAAAAGAAGACAGGAATACTTTTCTGGGGAAAAGCGTGTGGAATTATTAGGCCAGAGCCTAACCCAAGAGCGCTGGTGAAAGCAGTCCATTCCTGTCGACGTGGAAAAGAGGAACGGGGAGTGGCACCGGTGGGCGGAGTCCGGGGAGTGCATGCTCCCTGCCCAGGCTGCGCGCATCTAAATTTAAAGCGGAAGATGATTTTTCTGGTGAAAAAGGTTCTGTCTCCCGTCCCTAGCAAGGGACGCCGATACAGTATGGAGGAAAGGGGACAGGACGTAGAAGTACAACAGGTGATCCTATGTTATGCAATCAACGGTGTTGGGAGATCTGTGTAGGCATGAAAGTCTTTATGAAGGTTGTAAGCAGTCACAGCATAACTGATTCAGAGACAGAAAATAAGTGTAGGTATCTAGATCTGACAAAGGAATTTGTAAGGCCTGTTTTCAGAGATGCGGGTTATATATATAAATGAAGTATTAAACTGGAATTTTCAGCACTTATCTTATGACATTTCATGACCCTTCTGTAACAACGTGGCATCTGGAAGGACGTTTTTTTTTCCTGTCTGAACTACACCCGGGAGGCAACAAAGGAAACCTTTGCTATGCCTTTCTTCTCTTCTTGAACCGAGGCGCCGACAAGTTCAACCCATCCAGCCTTTTTGAATTCTGCATTTCCCAACTTTACCTCCTATTAGATCAGTGTTTAGACTTCACAAAAGTCAGAAGCAACCTCTGCTGTAAGATATTACATGTTAGCATCACATGTGCCATTGTCACACAATATATGTGGTTCCTCAAAAGAACAGGCTTCAACAAGTGACAAAAGTAGCAACTGCAGCATGTCACCTCAAAAGTTAACGGCATGCATGTGCAGAGCATTACAGGGCTGTAGACATTTTTTTAAATGGTATTTAGGGCCCGGAATTCGGAGGCTATGAGATGGGTGGACCTTTGGTCCATTGTACAGTTTAAATGCTACTTATGTATACAGTGAAATTAAGTGTCTCCCCAGCATCATTAACAGTCACTGGTTTTGTTCTGGTCTGAAGGCAATCTCAACCTCAATCTCTCTGGTAGCCTAATCTCTGGCACACCTTCTTCCAGGTTCCTATGCCAATGAACAGTCTGCTCCTTGCATTTCCTCCACGGCATAAGCTTGTGACTGAGGCCTTCTCAAATTCCTCCTCCAGGGACCTGGTTCACCCCTGGATCCTCAAACACCCCATTGACCACATGCTCATACCCAATCCCGCACAACAAATTTGGGTGTTGAGCAATGCTCCCAAGCTCTGCGAATGTGCACTTGCCCAGCTTCCTTCTGGGTCAGCTCAGAAGAATTTTAGCAGCACACAGACAATTCCCACCTATTCAAAAAGATTTATTAAAGGCACAAGCAACAGCAGGTACATAATATTTGCTTTCTCTCAAAATGTTCTCGCACGGTTTTGGGGAATGAGCAGGGGATTCTCCTCATACCATCCACTGGCCCTGCATCAGAGAGTGGGTGGTGGGCCCCTGGCCCATATGGTCACCTTAACCCACACACATTCAGCCTTGTTCGTTTTCAGCTGGCAGGTACATCCGTTTTTGCCAAATGCCACACTTTGTGGTCTTGACAATCTACCTTTGTGAGTGTTAACCTAGTAATATTTCCCAAACATTTGTTTATTCGAGTTTCGGTTTTCACAAGTACTACAACATACAGCTGAAAAGACCATACCATACTGAACAGAATAAATTAAACCACATTCCCACCATCTCCCACAACCCACGCTGTATATTTTATGGCATCCACCCCTCCCCCACCTATGCCTCCACCCCCTTTTAAAACATATCGACAACGCTCATGTTCAGGTTATTTTCTTTCCTTTCACCTCAGGAGGGCTTCAAGTCTGTGGACGAGTGTAAATCATTCAGCAGCTGGCCCCAGTCCACTGTCACCCCTTCCTCCAGCCATGGATCCCTAGGTTTCTGTAAAATGTCCAAAACCTCGCCACCCCCGCCCCATCTACAGACATCCTCTATCCCATGGGACACAGACGGACCCGAGGCCTCTTCCAGGCCTCTTCCAGGCAATGGCAAACCATCTATTTGTCAATATCAACCTAAACCGAGCCATGCGGTTCCTCGTCCTGCACTGTTCCACTCCCCCGGAATACCACCCCACAGACACACCTTCGGCTACATTCCAGGCTACACACCAGCAATCCATTTACCCTTGACATCACTGCCAGTCAATACTGTGCCACAACCGAGCATCCCCACAGCATGTGCCAAATACCTGCCGGACCTATTACACACCGGGGCAGTCCTGACTCAAAAATTCTTATTCATAGTGTGTAGTTTAACCGGGTCACAAACTCTGTAGAATATTAAACTGGGCCAATTGGAACCTAGCATTTCTTGAAGTTTTCCACACTTGTTGCCAGATCTTGATCCACTGCACCCCTATATTTGACTCCCTATATCCCCCTCCCACTTACTCTTGACCACAGGAAATTCACACAGTTTTGCCTGGTAAATTCTAGAGATCTTGGGCTCACCACCTTCCACCGTAAGCAACACCTGCATAAGCGGACTTGTGCTTGGCTCCTCCGGTGTCTCTGGCCACATAGCAGCCAGCCGTCTATTCACCGTACCACATGTTAGAAAGTGCCCCTTTGGGACCCCCCCCCCATACCGAGAAATCCACTCCTCAAACACTGTCAGTTTCCCATTTTCAAACAAGTCTCTCCCACCGTCCAATATTCCCTCTCCCTCAGGGCAGGGATCCCCATCCTTCCCATTGCTGACCGAAGTCTCGGATTCACACTCCACGGTAGTTCCCCACTGTATAATCTGTTCATGTGCAACTTCCCCAGAAGCTTCTTCCAGAGCACCCTCACCATTTGGAAGACATTAGTCGTTCCTTTCCCTCCCACCATGTCCCACAACAACTATTCCCCGCTGATGAGCGGAAGGGCCCGCACCAGCCTCGTCAACAATTCCTCCCTTGCGGCCGCCCACACAAGTATCGCTTGCAGTTGTGCTGCTGCAAAGTATCTCTCGTAATCAGGCAGATTAAGCCCCCCTCTTGACGCAGACCCTACAATGTTGCCGGAGATGCATTCCTCCCTGCACCCCACAATAATTCCCCCACCTTCGTCATGCATCTTAAAAAAACATCTTTTTAATGCTGTATGGGATATTGGTAAAGTAATAAAGCAACCTCCGAAGTATGACCATCTTACATAATGCCACCTTCCCCATTAATATCATCAGCAACTTTTTCCAAAATTGAATCGAGTCCCCCATCCCAGACAATGCCCTGCCCGTATTGTATACAAATGTCTCTTCGTTGTGAAATATCTGGATTCCCAGATATCGAAACGATTCCCCTTCACATCTGTAAGGAACTCATGATGACAACAGTAAAGACAGACAACTGATCACAGTTCAAGGGTGTTTATTGAAATATAATTGCAGGGTGGAAAAACGGCTAAACTAAACAAATCTAAGATGGGAGCAAGCGTCGACCATCAAATGAAAAATAAGGCAGTCCTAGTGGCGTTGTGTCAAAATAAAAGGGGCCTATCCTAAGAAAAACCTACTGCCAATTCCTTACAACTAATTACAGAAAAAGTGTGGGATACGGTATCAAAATAAAGAAGGAAGTGTTCAGAAATAATAAGTCAGGATGTGATTGCCTCGAGGTCTCCCTTCCCAATGTTTTTAGCACGGGACAAGGTGGGACTGGAGCACAAAACACGCTCGAGCCTTCCCAGCAAGAGCTAACAGTTCTGTATAAGCTATCCAGTTCTTCGATGGGTAGGTGTCATTATAATGAAGTCTCTTGCCTTTGAGGCCGGATACCCTCAACAAACACACAAAGTTACTACGAACACTTTGGGTGATGGTTTCACCCCTGGGTTCCTCTTCTGGGCGCTGACCCCTCAGACGTATTCAACAAATTAACAAGACCGTTCTTTCGAACTTTGGATGGTAACTTTCCACCACAGGATCTTCCACGGCCGAAGCTCAGACCTCAGAAGACAAGGGCAACCACTTTCCTTCCCCTTGTCTTGCAATGCTCACGCTTTCACAAAACTAAATGTCTTTTTAAACAGGTTTTCGGCCTTTGCCCCTGGTTGTCGGCTTCCCTCTGCCGGGTTCACTCTGGCCGACTTTTGGTTGTCGGCTTCCACCTGCCGGGTTCACTCTTGTCGACTTTTACCAGCATTCCTCATGGGACTTTTATACTCTGTCCCTTTTCATTAGCATCTTTCGCCCGGGTTCACTCTTGCTTCTTTCCACGAAACACAGTTCATGTGCTTATTTTCAACATGCAGGATTCACTTCCCTTAGCTTTCACAGTTCTCTGTCGGTCAAAGACTTTCGACGGTACAGAGGATTTTACGAGACCCCTGTATGACCACTCTGACCATTCTTTGCCTCTTCCCAGGTCCTTCTGGTTACGGTAGCCTTTTTATGGTAGGGTAATCGCCCAGTTTTTCCTTCATTAAAACCCATGTGGTACTGGACTTCTCTGTATATGGTATTCCCCCTCTTTCTCAATGGTATCCTTTTTCTTTTCAAAGTTCAATTTATCCTTCGGCTTCTTTTCATTCAACACAGTTTGGTTTCTTACCGACATGCCCCTCGACTCACCAGCTGTGATGAACTGCTTGGCTTTCTGATGTCTTGGAGTCAAGGTTTGTACGACTGAGACCAGCGTCTCTCCCCGGCTCGATAATCAGTGGAGGACTGGGCACATCTGTTGCAATACACATTGGCTAGTGTTCGCAGACTTATCGTTCCCTCTGCGGAGGTTCCACAGGCCTCGTTCGGAAAGCGCAAGGTCGACTTAATACTGGTCCCCCTCTCGGCCTGCACAGTCTTTCTCTTCCTCTTGTACTGCCATGTTGAGTTAGCTCTTACGTTGAGCAGTCTACCTTTCTCATCTTGTTCTCTTCTTGCTCCACCTTTTATCACTGTGCGGAAAGGAAACGGTAGTCAGGTGTGTGTGATTTTTGTAAATTGCCCGACTTTGCCCGACCTTTAGGTTTTATAATTAGTCAGTTGTCTTTCATGTTGTGCAGAGGGGTTTGTGTCCGATAGGTGGAGTTAAGAGTGTTCGATTATCCTACCGGGTATAGAGCGGAGGTGTTGTTGTATGGGATTATAGCTTTCGTCCTAGGTGGATAGGTGATTTCGGAAGGGTCGGTTTGGTAGTGTTTGTGAAGCAATTGGGAATGACTGGAATTATCATCATAACATGAATAGGGGGGATTGTGGGAACGGTAGTGTTTTGTTTGAGCAGTGTGGGAAATAATCGGTGGGACTAGATTGGGTGACTGGGAGTATTAAGGTGGTTTCTGAATGTACAGGGGTTCGGGATCCTAGGAGGAGGAGATTTATATATGGAGGGTTTGTTGGATGTGGGCCGGAGAGATGCAGTGAGAGGTACAACCTACAAAGGCCTTCGGGATTCCGTCCTTCTCATCTTCCTCTTCGTAATAATACTGCGTCTCACCTGGGTTATTTCCCCGAGCATAACCCCGGACTGCCCATCCACACCACCATCCAGGTGACCCTCGCTCGCCCGCCCCTAGAGTTGAGGTCTGAGGCTATCAGTCTTTTCCTGGCCACCTGAATAAAGGATTCTTGAGGCCTGCTTGGGAGGATACCCTCAGGTTTCTCACACCATCTTATACCCCAATCTGAAAGGGCTGCCATTCACACCAGTGGAGCCCATCCTCCCGGCGAACAGTAGGGACTCATCTCCAGAAGCACTGGCATATGCAGATTCCCCACATACACCAGCAGGTCATCAATGTATATAGAGACTGTCTCACTCCTCCCGCAAGTATCCCTGCCTCTCTCATCTCCTGGAGAAACACTGCTAATGGTTCCAGTGCCATGGAGAACAGGATCAGCGAAACCGGTCACCCTTTTCGCGCCCCCCCGACCCCCACTTCTCAGCGTCCACTGCTGTGAGACCCAGCCGTTTGTCTTCATCCTCGCCTCCGGATCAGTGTTAAAAAGCCATAGCCTTCGGCAGATTTTGACCCCCAACCCAAATGCTCCCAATACCTTAAACAGCCATTCCCATTCCAATGAGTCAAAGGCCGTCTTCGCATCAAAGGCTGCTAGTTTCATTTCTCTCTGTCTCACGAGATCCATCACATGATGCAGGCGGCACAGGTTAATTGTCGTGTTCCGTCCCCCTATAAACTAACATTGGTCGGGGTGCACCAGCATCAGGGCCACACTTGACAATATAGTGGCCAGGATTTTTCCCAGGATCTTGGCATCGACGTTTAACAAAATGGGATGGTAAGATGCAGTCCTGGGGGTTCTTCTGCTCTGTTAGCACGATTGTTATGACCGCTTCCCGCATCGAGGTGGGAAGTATCCCTGACTCGAAGGCCTCATCATATACTTTAAGCTGAGTAACAAGGAGATTTGCATATGTACAGTAGAACTCCACTGGGGAACCATTGCTTCCAGGGACCTACTCTTATGCATCGCTTGCAGTGCACAGGCTATGTCAGTTTCCTTGATAGGTCCCCCCAGCCCTCCCTTGGAGATCTCCAACTAGGACTGGCAACTGAATCGAGCCCGGGAGCTTGTCCGCCTCCGATTCACTTGTTTACAGCGCTTGATAGAAACCCCAGAACATTTCATTAATCCTCTCCTGGGTGCTAGCCAAATCTCCTGATTCCTGTCTGATCTGCGTGATAACGTGCCGAGATCATTCCCGGCGAATCAGCCAGGCCAACAGCCCCCTTGCCTTGTCCCTTTCCCCGTGAATTTGCACATTCTGCCTACCCACCTCAAAGTTCGCTAGCGACGCCAATGCTTCATGGTGAGACGCTAATACCTTTGCTAATTCTTGAGCTTCCACCAGCCTAGAGTCCTTTATGTCACATCCCATAGTGAACACTGGCACCTCTCTCCTCACATACGCATCGCCACCTGGCCTGCCCCACGGCACTTTACTCTCAGGGCCCACCACCCAATTATCCAATCTCACTTGCCTCTAATGAAACACACACCGCAGGGCCCTCACACCCGCCAGCCAACAAAGGACCCTCACAACTACACTATTACACATCCCCCCTTCCCATCACCACTGGTACCTTGCCACCAGGGATTGCCACCCCTACCATCAATTGTGCACAGCTAGCCTCTCTCCCACCCCTGTCACCAAACCATAACCATGGGCCTCAAACCACGGGACAGCCCACCAACTTAACTTTACCATTTGGCATTCAGCCCCCTACTCATACCCTTGATTTATGTCAACAGAAGCTAACCAGCTATACCCACTAGAAGTATACGGACACACCTACACAGGACCCGATAGCGGACTAGTCCGCGGTAAGCACCAATCTGCTAAGACTATGTCCACCACACCTCGATATATGTCCAGCAACTAATGCCCCCCTAGTCTTTTCTTCTCTCCCTTCTTTATGTCAATGCCACATGACTGTAATGTTTACCTTCAATATACCTGTATTTTATTTTGAATGGTTGCTTCCCAAATTTTGTGTCACGTATATGGCTTACCACCCACGTGCCACTCACTGCTCACTACAAACAGCCATGGCATACCATGATTGATGATTTCTGGATTATACATGATGTACCCAATTATGTACTCCATTTTTCCAAACGAATGCAGCGTTATACTCGAAATTCAACAAACATAACATGTAACATTGTTTTATCACAGTACTTTGTCATCAACATCACAATCCTATCACCATCACATAATTTCACAGCCTTGAGAAAGACCTGTGGTTGAAACACGTGTTAGCACTAACAAATGCAAACAGCATATTGCATATATCTAACTGCACTAGAGATTTCCGCCAACAAAACAGCAAACTATGTGTAAAATTGAAATTACTGAATATTAAATTCAACCTATCTCAAGCACACAATGGTGTCCCTTATCATTAGAGACTGAATATGGAATACTAAAAGATGTATTGGTATATACAACTTCCAGCGCCAAGGTACAACAGGGTTACAAACGAAATCTCGTTCTTGCCTAAACTTGGGACTGCAGGAGCTCTGTCCCACTGGAACCCCAACTACCGGCAGCTGGAAATATAACCTCATACAGAGAAACCTAATTATACCAGCGCAGAGATCCACAGTTCCCGTAAGCTTCCACCTTTGAGTCTACTCTTTGGTAATACTTCCCCTAACCGCTGCCCCCTTGCCAGTTCCCCCTCCAGAAGAACCCCATCCGGTAGCGTCTGCCGCTCCCCAGTGACCTTGGATATGCAAACTCCCCTAATCGTGGCCTTAAAAGCCTCCCACAGGGTTCCCGCCGCCTTCACCAACCCATCATTAATCTTGAAGAGCTTGCTATTTCGTTACTTAGCGTTTTTTAATGCCACATCCTCCAAGGCCGCAACGTATAGACGCCAGAGCGGTACTGGAGGCCTCTGCCGCAGTCCCTGCAATCTTGACACCAAGGCGAATGATCCAAAAGGACTAACCCCAGATATTCCATACCATCAAAGGAGTTAAAAATATCAGCACCCACAAAAAAGTAGTCCAGACGGGAGTATGAACCGTGCATCCCTGAAAAATAAGAATAACCCCTCTCCTATCCATGCGACTCCCTCCATAAATCCACCAAGTCCAAGGTTCACACTACCCTCCGGAGGGATGACAACGCCACCTATTACCTTAGCTGGCCAATCTTCCCAGTACTGTCCAAATGAGGGTCCAGAAGACAGTTGAAGTACCACCCCCCACCATATAAACAACCTCCCCACCCCCAAACCAGGTCCAGTTCTTGTCATCCATGATGGGCGCATAGGAATTGACCACACATATTCCCCTTACAGCTAGTGTACTTATGAGTACCACAGCCCTCCCAATCGCATACCTCTAGCCTATGATGAATAGAACATCCCCACCACGCCCCTCTCCCCATCCCCCCCAACTGTCTTTTTAATAAGTCCATATTGTTTGGCGCCATGTGTGTTTCCTTCAGTATAGCCAGTTGGACCCCATGCCATTTAAGGAACCCCCCCACTTTCTGACATTTGAGCATTTTACACAGCCCCCGAACATTCCAGGTCCCATTTTTCTCAGACCATCTCCTCCATTGCATTCCCGTTCTATCAATCCTACTCCATTTCGCATATTTTACCCCGTCGTCTACGCCACGGTTCCTGCCATCCACACGACCACAACCCCCCCCCATCAAAATTCTTCCATTTCCAACTATCCCTCCCTTTCCCCCCCATGTCCCCCCACCTCATCTATATCATCCTCCATCGCCTTCCCATTTGAAACAAACCTTTCCAACACCCCCCTCCAGCTCATGTACCCCTCCTCGCCATCCCCGTTCCCCTCCCCCCAAACTATCTAATCTGACTGCCATTCCAACCACCTTACTCTGTCCCCAGGTGAACAGACAACCATAGGTTAGGGAGCTCACTCCAGTCAGTCGCCCGCTGCGCCTTCCTAAACAAACGTATCACTTCTCCACACTCAATCCCGTATTCGCGGTCGGCAAAGACCCTCACCTCAGTTTCATCTTCTAGTGCATGCTCAGCATGCCCCAAAGCAGCCTCCATTCCGGAGCTTGAGATTGCCCCCACCACTGTTATGTTGGTGCCTCTATCCGGTCCAGACCTCTTGCAGGGGCATTAAAAAGCAGGATTTTCCCTCTGCAATCATTTTCAGCCTAACTGGGTAAACATGCATTTAATATTAAGTTCCCAAAGACTGTGCCTTTCTGCATCAACATTTCTCTGTTGTCGCTGCTGTTATGGAGAATTCTCAAAAATATGTTAATTCCCTTCACCTTAGAGACCCCCAGCAACTTGCTGGATTTTGAGGTCTTGATTTTTTTTTTTTACTCAGAGTGTGACCCTTTTCCCACCCTCTCATGTATGTGTGTGGATTTTATCTCGGTTTCCTTTGGCTATGGAGTCTAACCAACTCCGTAGGCATGATCTTTTACAGTTGTGTCACACAGCACCTTCAGTGCAGTGACACAGGGAAGTCTTTCAGACTTCCCAAGGTTTAATACCTTCTCTGGGATCAGCTACCGTTTCCCAGAGCAGTAAAGTGAAATTGACTTTACTTAGCATTGCACATGCTAGACCGAGCACACCCTATCTTACAATAGAGTGCTGGAGGGGCTACTTAGTATTCCTTGTGTTACCCTTCCCTCAATTGACTGGCTGGTGGCAGTGGTTTTGTTTTGAACTACCTAGGTTTGCATTTACCGCAACCGTCTAAGGCTCTGATAAAGTAACAGCGGGAGCCATCTTTTTCAAAATGGCGTCCAGCCATCTTTGCTAAAATGGTGCCCGGTCTTCTTTTTTTGCCAGGTCTTTGTTGGAAAATCCTTCTAGAGAGTTTCTCTGCACGCCAAACCAGGTTTGGTCTCTTTGTTAATTTTGCCTTTGGCAGGGTTTCTGAGAGAAACCCGCCTCTGGTGCCCAAATGTCTGGGGTAGGCAGCAAGTGAGAGGTGCCTGAAACCCCCTGTGCTTAGTCTCCTAGGAGACCCAAATGCACTCTGTTGTGATTGGTCGGCTGTCTGGCAAAGATAGCCACCCTGCTGAGTGAGTGACAGCTAGGCTGGAATGAATGGGAGAGAACTGAATAAAAGGCAAGTCTTTTGGCTTGGAAGGCAGAGTCGACCACTGGATGAAGGAACCAAAGAAGAGATTGAAGAGGACGGCTGCTGCAACTCCTAGACCGTTGGTTTGCCCGGTGAAGCCCTGCTGCAGGTCCAAATTGCCAAGTTCACATCGACAGAGAAGACCTGCAAGGACGACTTCTCCCTTTGAGTTGGTGGGACCAATCAACTCCCAAGTAAGCCACCTGGACACACATCTCGGAGCTGGTTGCATTTCCTCAGAGTTGTTGCAGGAAACCGTAGAGCCAGGGAGAAGGACACCAGATTGTGTGCATTGCTTGTAAGCTGGCCTGAGGAAAGTACACTTTGATAGCCAGGAACCACGCTTATTGCTATTTGCTGTACCGCAAGGAGCTGAAACGCGAAACAGCCACTGAAAGTGAAGTTTGCCAGTTCTGACAGTGCCAATGCAGTACCGGAGTCCCTTGACGTCCTCCCTCTTGTCCCAATGACTGAGGCTCAGGAACAGTGGGATCTGCAGAGTTGCACAGGAACAGAAGTCTTCAGCTGCATATTTTCTTCTTTACCAAGGTACTGTAAATCAAGTCTAAGAGAATTTAGCTCCTACTGTGCAAGTGCTTGTAACTTCTGCAACTCACAAGTCTAAACAGCTTGTGGCCCTACAGTTGATTCTTCTTTTTATGAAAGACTCTGAAGAACTTGTGCAAAGACTTTTCCATTTACCTACCTGAAGTGCTGCATCTTATACAAAGACTTTTGCCTATTGACTTTGGCTTACCCTATTGCATTGAATGACTCTTCTCTTGCGATCTGTAAAGTATTTGCCATGCTAAGGAATATTTGTAATTTCTTGTGTTCTAACAACCTTGGCCTTTTACAAACCTTTGAGAGTATTTTGTATGCCAACAGTAAAGTATTAATGTCCCCAGCACCCTTGTTACTGAAGTCACCTGTGGGTGTAGGTTGCGTCTGTGGGCCATCCCAAAAGGGCCTTGTCTGATTCAGAATCTCAAGAGTGTATAGTATAGAAGTGTATTTGTGGGTTACTAGTATATTGCTCCCTTCTAAAGAAGGCTTTATAACTGACTGATAAATAATTAATAATTGTTTATACAAGAAACCTTGAGTGTAAGAGTTTATTTGAATACTTGTAACTGTGAATCTCTGTAACTCCACTACTTCTCACATTTCCCCTCTTGAGATAAGCCTGGCTGCTCAACACACTACCAAAACTGTGTAGTACGATCTTATATCAAAGGTTGGGTTGCCTATACCTGTAGTCATAGTTGCTTGTAGTGTTTCCAGAGGGTACTGTATTCAAACTTTGCCTAACAGCTGCACATCCAAGGAGAAGTCCGGGAAGATCCGTATCTTTGCACTGCCCACCTTGTAACAGCTGGCTCTACAATAGCGTATGTCCCTGAAGTTGCGAATCTTCGTCACTATCACCCTCAAGGTGGGGTTTTGGGGGTATGGCACAGGGGGGTGGGGAGGGGAGAGCAGCAGTCATGCTCTGCCCGGAACCCTTTGTGCATGTTGCACAGTGAATAGCTTTGAGAGCACTTCACCTGTAGCTTCCCCATGATCAGTCGCTCTATCAACAGCTCCACGCTGGGCTCTTCCTCTTTTTCTGGGATCCCGACTAGGTGTCCGTTACAGCGCCGGGAACGGCCATCTGCATCTTCTGCCCTCAAGTTAAGGGTTCTTATCACCCCTATCAAGCCTGCAACATGGTTTTGAGGTGCAGCAGGTCATCTTCTACTGTACCGATTCTTTGCTCCGCCTCAGTCGCCCTGTCGCATACCATCGGAGGTTTGCACACACCAAGGATACATCCACTCCCACCTCGTTACTCCCATCCAGGGATGTCCTTGTTGCTTATATAGCCTCCATCAGAGCACCCAAAGTGACTGCCCCAGCTTCGTTGGGTGCTCAGTCTCCCTGTGCAGCACCCCCTCTAGTTTGGGTTGCAAGATTTGGGATCCACATATTTCTCCATCTTCTGCTGATCCTCCAACACGGTCTCTCCAAGACTAGGCTCTGCCACTACGGACCCGCTCTCCATCCAGGCAAACTATCACATCTAGACTGCTTCTTAAGGACAGCCATGTTTCTCCAGTCTCCGGTCTCACTACCAGGGGGGGGAACACTGCACTGTCCGCCATTGAAATCTCCCAGACCAGGAGCTAGTTCCAATGCCAGTACTTCACTCCCTCTTTTGCAGGCTGTAGCTCCAGTCTGAAGTCGTCAACAGCTGGCGCTCCCCCACTCATCAGAGCCACAGAGGTCCATAATGAGTCTCCCTCTTGATGTGTGCAACTAGGCCTTCATCCAGAGCCAATTCACGGGGATAGCGCCGTATTTCTGTTTCAACCACGTACCTCAATGGGCTTGCTCTCACCCAAGTTTCAGCATTGCGTGTCACCAGTCTCCTCATAAATCATGAACTGTCCAACTGGTCGTCCTCGCCCAGCCAAACAGGCATTTGGCATGCAGAGTTGCAACGGGACTGCTCTGCCCGATGTCTGCTCCCTGCCCCGCTGTGCTGTTTTGCCGCCAGCCGGCTCATCTCTCCCTGCGCAGGGTGAAGATGCTCATACACTGACCTTATTTTCCTCTGTGGTGGGGCCGTGCTCTGCCAGTCCTACAGTGCGGTTGTTGCAGACCGGGTTGTCGGACACCCCTCGTCGTCTGCTTCGACTCTGCGTGCCTCCATGCACCGGCGCTCCCTCAAGGCAAGCCCCTCAGGTAGCCGCACTAGCACTGTGTGGCTCCCCACTGTGGATGTGCCTCGCTGTCCCATTGTCACAGCTCTATGTCTCCAAGAATGGTGGTCCACCAACTCCAACTGGCACCCTGCACCTGCTACTTTGGGGCGTTTCACCATACGAGCCCACCAGAGACCATTTTTACTGCCTTAGTTGGCACTCTGCACTTCGGAGCTTCTGGCTGAGATATCTACGAAATGAACCCACCTTCAACCCCTAGATTATGTTGATGGGGTCACGAGCTAGGTCTCACCGCTTAGCTGTGGATTTTACCAACTGTAATGCGGTTTAACTGCTATTTGAGCAGGATTTCGGCAGACGGCCCCAGGAGGTCTCACGGATCAAGCCTACAAGCCGCGCTCGCCGGCCTCGCCCCATATCATTGTTAGTAAGAAAAAAGGTCAACTTCCAAGTGAGATACATGAACTACTATTTATGTAAAGGTTCAAACTGAGCCTCAAAAGGTTCAATGAGAACTTAATGCACTCTTAGTTTGTAGCTTCAAGCAGCCTATATTGGATTGTGCCTGCTATGGAGACCCTGCATGCAATCATTGATTGCAGGGCAACCATTTCATATGCACAAAGTATCAGCAGAAGGATATACTCTACAATGACCACCCTAACCTTGTAATTCAGTTAAGTATTCTAAAATGGATATGGGATTCTATCTTTAGGCACATAGAATTGCTAACCTTCCTGAACACTAGATGAAAAGCCTTTCCACTTGATTATTTGTGTAGAGTCTCACAGCTATCTTCATAACCCCGATACAATTTTAAGACATCTGAGAAGTCTGCGGCAGAATGATTTCAGGAACAGCGCTTTTAAACAGAGATGCTAATTTGGGCAGAAGAACCCTACTTTGTACATCTGCAACAACGGGAGGCAATCATGTTGATGTAAAGTGTCCTGGGAAGCCATCTGCAGCTGAATATGGCCAAAGGTCACTCCAGTCTCATCATTTTGCCACAGGAATCAACAGTTATAACGGGCTGCTTATGGATACATTTGTATTGTCTCTGATCAGAGACTCTGGTGAAAAACATTTCAGCCCATCCATCCATCAATGAAGTACATCAACTTCCAATTCTTTCCTTGGAACAACCAAGGACCAATTTGGAAAGTTGGCATGGTCTTCCAAAGAAAAGCACTCAAACCCAGAAATGTGAGTCAACAAGCAGCTCACAATATGTCCATTTACAAGATGTCATACGAAGTGGACAGTCATCTCATCTCTAGTAGGGAGATTGGCCATGACTGATTGTACTAGACCTACAGTTCTTCACAGGCAGTGCTGGAGTAAACGTGCTCCGGTTAGAAGGTCCAAACCACAGACTGAATGAGCCATTCCTCCCTTTCTCCACCAAAACCTTACAGCCACCCAAAGGATCACAACTCCCCCTGAAAGCATGGCCCATGATATCACTGGGATCAAAGGCAATGTGTGCATAACTTCTATGGAAGGAAGAAAGGTGTGTAGCTTATATCAGGGGCAGACACTTAAAAGATGGAAATAAATGCTTGCTTGTAAAAAAATATATTTTAAATACACAAAGAAAACTCCACCGTAAAGTGGAACAAGCACTAGCAAAGCCAACGTTTTGGGCTTTTGTGTATTCATGGGATAGGAATGTGGTAAGTACTGTCACAACAGTACAACTTGACCATAAAATGTCATCAACTGGAAAATGGTGTTATTACCGGTACTTGTGATAGCAGTGAGTGTCAAATTATTAATACCTACACACACAGAAGCTCCCAGTACTTGTTTCAATAAGATTGCACTGCAAGGAGCAGATAGATCAAGTGGCTGAACACACACTTTTATGACACAAGTAGCACCATTTAGACATTCGCTCTTAGTAGACTGCTTAGGAATTAACACTGGCAGGCCAAAGATTAATGTTACTGATGGAGCTAGGTAAGGTAATGGGTCGGACTGGCGATAGGGATTAGCATGGCCATGGATGATAATCAATCCACACCCAAAAGCTGTGTGTCCTTTGCATGCCCCATCCCCCTCATAAATGTACACCAATGTAATAGATTAGATGTGGCGCTTAGGCACAACTAATAGTCAAAAAACAATCAATCCAATCAAGAGTAGTGTTGCGTTGGGGATAAGCATTGCAGGAGTACTTTCATGCACCAGGATTCTTTTTGTACTGTCCTTAAACAGAGACCTGGTGAATACAAGGAATTGTTATTGCTTTAAGAGCAAAAATCACTGAGTAAAGCTCTCTGTCTTTGTCCGGGGCCACAGGAAATAACTCCACAGCCTCTTGTGGCGGAGTGCACAGTGGAGAAATAAGTTACTCTTTGACGTGTGTGCGTGTGTGGTTGCATCACTTGACTAATGTATTCTTTCTAAACGGATCATGCAGTCCATTATCCATGTTTAACAACTTAATTCTGCCCCAGGTTTTCATAGCAGGAATTGTCAGTGTTTACAATGTCACTGTGTTTAATTGTGTGATACACAATATTCTTTTTACTATTAATGAAATTGTAATTTTCAAACAGAATTAGCGTTCATGTTTTTTTTTTTACCTAATCGAGGTTAAAATGTTTTTATTTATAACAATGCATCTTGCAAAAATGAAAAAAAAAGTTTAACAGGTTGCTGACAATGCAGCCTTTTACATTAAACCCAATTTCAAGGATTGCTAAAAGATCGGTCGGCAAACGAGAAAAACAAAAGGTAACACACCCCACTTTAGCAATGTGCCCAATTGACTGTCTAGGGACAGGGTTGATTTGGCACAAAATAATAAGATTACCATTTTCCAGCAGTTTAGCCGACAAATTATTCTGCGCTAAAAGGACTCGCATTTTGCACTTGCAGTGGGTTGGATCATTTATGTGGGTTCTGGGTAAACTTGTCAATCAAATATTTTTCACAGGCAGGAAGCTTTTGAAGCTCCAGTCCATTATACATGTTTTGGTAGGCTAGACTCCTATACAAATATTTCCTAGGCATCGGTCCTTTAAATCCTAAATAACTTCGTGATTTTTAGGTATTTCATTCTACCATGTTATGTGCTAGGCAAGCAAGCAAACACAATGATGATCTGACATTCCAAAGTGTTGGAGATTTGTAGTTTGAATAATTGGACTTTGTGCAGATCTGTCTAACCTAATAATCCTATTAAAATCTCTAAGATGGGCCTTAGTCCCTCGCTTAGAGACTGGTCCAAGGTATTAAGCTTGGTATAAAAGATTAACTAAGTTGGTGTGCATCTGTGGATACATGATTCAAATACATGAATGAGTATGGTAGATAAGACTTTAAATGAACTCTGGAGGAACTCGTAAGAGTCAACATGTAGGCCGAAAAACCTCAAGCAGACAAGGCTAAGACCTAGGGCCTCTGAAAGGCCAGTTTGAAAGTAAAGCTGAATGTAAATGCTTGATCTCAAAGAAGCACGCTAGTGTGCTGACTAAAACAAACATTGAACCAGAGACCATATCAATTTAGAAGGCGTGGTCAGTTTGCCTCTCCTACACCACAAGAAAAACACTAAACAAATTCTGGGGAAAAAAGCAATTTGCACGAAGAGTTAATTCCTACGCTACCGTTATGATGCCCAAACGCCAACAAATTGTCATGTTAGGCTAAATAAAAATAGGATATTTCTTAATCTGTACTGAAGAGTGAAGCCTTCAACCATCATATGGAATCTAGATCTACCAAACAGATCACTATGTTTTGCCTGGTGGTTTCTAATTTAGTATAGGCACGACAACTTGGAGGGAATCAGACACTCGTGGCAATAGACTAATGCACGTCCATATCAATAAGAAAAGTTAGTCAGTGCAATAGGGGGTATAAAGGAACACTAAAACTACTTTACACTGTTGAGAAGCATGGTCTCCCCTGCCTTAACTGTGCAACTTAATTTGATCCCAGTTTGTTGTGCTCAGACATCTCTATACCGTGCAAGGATGATGAATTGCGCATATCCGAGGAGAATACTATTCAATGGAAATAACTAGTGCAACTGGGAACCAAGTTCTCCCTCAAAATTGAAACTCTTTAAAACCAGCACCTTGACAAACGTGCATAGAAAAGATCCTATTTTCTAAAACACCTTCCCATTTTCTCACAAATTGTAGCATTTACATACTCCATTTTATATCAATATTTCCCTTAGCAGGCCTTCAACTTTTACTGCCATCAATGGGGCGCAATCATTTTGACATTTTTATTCAGTGGTTATCACTTACACAACACATGGGGTTGTACACTCACAACTCACATTTGACTTTCCCCCACTTAGCAAGTCCTTAAGAACCAACTTGGAGCCTCTTGTCAAGATGCTGGTCACAAGGACAATTGTTTAATATTTTACGATTGAAACACATGCAGACAGAATGCCTAAATGAGTAGAGATTTAATGACATGACCACATTAGAATCAATATACATCTAATGTGATTAAGTCAACCACCGGACTGTAACAGTTATTAATAGCACTCTGATTTTCAATCTTGAAACATCTATATTAACAGCATTATAGTCGCAATGAGGAAAAATACTCAATGTGCAAATTGCTGGAGATATATATATATATATATATATATATATATATATATATATACGCAAACCAAGACCGCGCAAAGTCTTGTTTCTTTAGAAGCTGCACTCCCATCAAAGATCGAAATCCAAAAAATATATCCAGCAATAATTGTTCGCCAAAAGTTTCAAGCATGGGAAAGCAAAGCAAACGACTGCACAGCAACAGTTTTGCTTTACAAATTTGAAGTTTTATTTAAGAAATCTTGCAGTAAAAAACGGCTTCCCAGTGGCAAGGAGGCTAACACGTTTCGCCACACCCCTGTGGCTTGTTCACAGTAACTCCACCCTGTTGTGGGAGCTCTTAACCCATGACACACCAATAGACATAGAAAAGGTAACTTACAAAGATGTGATTTTTTGCATTCGGCCATCTTTTAAAGTGCAAAGGTGCCTGTGTATCATAATATCTACACGGATAACATTCGTTTCCCCTTCTATTGGGTTTCACACAAGGATCTCTAATGTATATTCAGTATAATTAACATTACAATTTTATAATAATTTATAAAATATAAAATAAAATCTTCAATGTTGCCCACATGGACTATTCGAGCAATGAACATGGAATCACAGTCTTAGTGACGCCGTCTATAATAATATAAACATGAATAGAATACACGTTCTCAAGTTTTAAAGAAGCCAGTAGGAAAAGATGTAACAGTAAAGGGCAATGGTATGATGTTATGCAGTTCTATATATATATAAAAACCGTTTAGTGCTAGTGCAAAATGCGTCATAGCAGCCTAATACGATGACCAAAAAATTGAATTTCAATCATCAATTTAAAGTGCAAGTGCTTTACTAAAACCAATGTTTCTACATAGCATAACATTACCCTTAATCCGCTAAAGCTCGAAGGCCCTCGTGTGGCTGCAGTCAGATCACCATGTTAGAAAGGGTATTTAGCGGATATGGTACCCAGCATAAAAATGTATCTCAGTTAAATTATTCAATTATAAACTGTGTAAATGGGTGTCATATAGGGAGAAAAGAAAAAAATAAGATAAAAATCAAAATCAATACCGCAAAAAACCCATAGCGGAAAGGAAGGCAAGAAAAGGCTGAAAGATTTATAAGGAAAGGAAAGGAAAGGAATCAACATCCAACTTCAAGGCAGAGACGATAAGTCTCCCTGATCGATGAAAATCCGAGACAGAACATCCAACAAATAGAATGGTTTGCTGGGGCCAGGCAACAGAGAGTAAAGGTACATAGTAAACACCACGGGTGATGATTTGAGGAGCAAAATAACACATTTTAAGTTCCCAAAAAAGTGTACAGTTCCTCGTCGACATTGTGACCCGTCGGGTTTTTGCTCTCAAAGTCTATGATATATCTGGTCTCCTCCTGTCGTAGAAGTTTCTCATTATCGCCTCCTCTCGGGCCACTGATAAGTTTATGGACACCAAAAAAACCTCAGAGTACTAGGATCACCATTATGAAACTCCATGAAATGTTTTGCCATATATATATATATATTTTTTTTTTTAAGTCACTCCCCAACTCTATTTTGTAAATACACACAGCACAACATTTCCTACTCGACAAGAGTCAAACGTTACTAGCCAATGGCTAGTACACAATTTGCAAACTGGTATCAGATTCTAATGACTATGGGGAAAAAAAACCATCATGGGCTGAATTTGAAGTTCAAAACTTTGGAAGATATGTTTGGACCGTTTTGCTGAATGATATTAAGAAGTTCTAAATTATTTGCAAATAGGACATTTATTTGGTCTATGTTGGAGAATTGTATGAATATTATATTACCTATCATTTATATGAAAATCATACCAAATAACGGGAGCTTGGGGTATTCCTTTCTTGAGGGACGTAAGTCAGAAATTAGATTCTAAAGTTTTAATATAGACACTTTTACTTTGCAGTAACAGACGAGAGCATGGTAAACTCTGCACCAAACTGCTTTGGAACGTAAAAAGGTTTAGGCTGCGTTTTTATTGTTCAGAGGGGGCTATTAAGTGGAACAGGAAAATTATGTGTCACAACTGTAATATTCCTTTTAAAAAGCAACGCTTGCAAATTTCCATGCACTTTTTGCTTCTCTTGCCTTGATACTCCAGTAAGCTTTGTCTTGAATTCTTTTAAGTTACTTCTTATAGTGTTTAAGGTGACTGATAAGGGAATCTAAGCATATGCAAATAATAAAGGACTTAACTAAACGAGTATGATATTGATCAAGTGGGAAAGGAGGTATTAGAATCATCTAGATCTTCCGATTCCAAAGTCGGTCATATAACCAGTTAGAAAAAGTAAGTGTCCTCACCTTTACTCTGCAGGGCAGTTTTTTTAAAAGTGAGCTATCATTTCATACTAGTGTTCACTTTGTTTCTAATAGCTCCTACATTTGGCAGATAATGGAAGCGAAACACAGGATGATTTTACAAAGATCATACAATTTAGGTAAAGTGGTTGCAAAGTTAGGAAAAATAGCCACTAGTACACATCTCCATTGCCATTTCTTTTCTTCTTTTCACTCTTCCCTTTTCTGTGTACACTCAGCTGCTCTGCAATGTTTGGAGGTGGGGTGTGGACTGTGGCAAGGATGTGGCTGTATGCATGCGGATGTAGACAAGTTCTTGTTGGTGGTATTTTCTCCACAAAATCTGGTCACCCTGAGAACACACTGTTCGCACTTTGTGTTTCGTGCTCTGAAACACTTGTGTACGAGCACGATATAAATAGAATATCATATCTGTTCAGTATGCAGAATGCTGATCATCACAGCCAAAAGCAAACTTGTTCAGCTTGGTACAAGTGAGAAGTTCATCATAATTTGTTTGTGGATCTCACTGCTATATGCAGATTAACCACATTTTGTATTTTACTGATACTACAAGATATTTTACTGATCAAACATTTGGAGTGCTTGAGAATCTATCAGTAGTAATGGTAAATTGTTTAACAATTATGGCACCATTTTTATTATATTGCAGATTTGGAGAAATGGTTGGATTTTCCGGTGTCACTTCTAAGGAAAAAATGTGGTTGTCTTATTAAGTACAATATTATAGGTTCTGAGATGCATGTTATTTTGTCACATCAGTACATAGAATCTGTACTGAAAATGGATTGTCTTCATTACATTTCATATCCTTTTGTTCAGACCAACAATGGATGTTTTAAGGTTGGTTTACGATGAGACGGTAATGATTTTTTAATACATTTTTACAAAACTGAAAAATCCACACTTATAATCCTACTGTTTTAGCATAAAGAATTTGAAATACATTTTATATACATATGAAGATTCTTAATAAGCATCAAAGTAAAGGCAGTCAAAGAATGTGCACTGTGAAAGAAGCTGTACACATTTGAATTGCTTGAGAAATCTTTATTGACAAAAACATTTTAAAACATTTGTTATTTTGTTGACCACCTACTGTAAGAAGTGTGATGGACTGCTGTAAAAATGTGACATAAATTACCTTGATGTATCATTCAAATTTACTTCATTAATAGGATTGAGTAATATTGTTCAACCTTTGGGGCGTTATTCTGTGGAGAGTGCAACATAGTTTCTACCGTTTTTTCTGTAGAACTACTTTTTTTCTTTAAGGAATAGCTGCATTAACATGGGTCTGTTGGGAAGGCACAAACAAATCTTGGAAGCTTTGGCAATGTAAATACTAATCTGATGTCTAGGGCCGTCAACTAGTGTTGACGCATTGCCTCAAGAATTTTGTGTCACGGTCTTGGTCGGGACAGAAAAAAAGGTGTACCTACAGACAAATCACATACAGTGTACATATACGATGCGTACGTGGACTGTACTATTTTACTGAAACAATATAATCTTAATTTACATTTAACACTCTCTGTAAAGCAATAGGAGGCAGGAGCTACAAAATTATGGGAGCGGCTGAAAATTACATTTATGAACATAATTTTCTCGGTCATGTCCCAAGGACTTGATCCCAATTTGTAAACCCTTTTGAAAAAGGACGACACAACTCTCTGTCTGGGGGAATGAAGAGGTTTTTTTTATATTGAGGTGATATGTCCGAAGGTCGCGGGCCCCCCTGTGGGTAATGGGCCGTCGCCCAAGTTAGCGTCCCGAGTGAAGCTAGGGTCCCTTAACGAGGGTGGCAGGCCGTTTTGTAAGTTGTTTCACAGTGTGCAAGTTGTTTAACAGTTTGTGTTCTGTTTAACCTTCACATTTCTGACATTAGAACAGCGTCTAGTAACATATGGAGGCACATATTGCCGTTTTGTAGAGTGCAAGTTTAATATCAATTTTATATTGCCAGATGTAATGTAGACCCTAAGGAGAAGTGCCCTTTTATGAGTGGCATGTGCCGAATTTCCAGTAACATTATCTATTCACATTTTACTCTGCTTTCAAAAGGTGATTTGATAAATGTTTAAGGCTTTCCTTTATCCTGTATTCAAACAGTGATTTGGAGAACAGTGGATTGGCTTCTAGCAACAAGAAGAAAAATGTTTCGGATCTTGCAAACAACGTCCTGATAAAGTCACCTAGCTCATTAGATGGAGCAGCTAATGTCTTGAGATAGCCAAGTTAAACTAGTTTTTGGGAGATTGTGCAAGTATGTCTTACCATTAATAATGGAGCACTTTATAGAACCCCTTAAGAATTGTCCAAAGAGTAGGTTCTATCTGAATGTGTTAGGGTGATGGTTGGAATAAACAAAATTCCAAACAGGGTTCTTAATATACATATTACATTGAGGCAGTGGCAGCACTATAGTTATGGTGAGTAGCCAGTTCCACAGGAAACCTAAAAAATTGGCTATCAACTTTTGACTTGCAGGATGGATTTAGCGGATATTTTGCAAACAAAAATTGTGTAACGGGCCACCTCACGCTGGATATTTGGGGAAAGACTCCTCATAAAATGAAAAAATTATTAAGAAAGTAAATAATATGCTGTTTTTGGCCTACTCCCATTTATTTTTCCATAGAGAAAAGTCAAAATTCCTGTGCAGCGCAAAAACTGCTGGATGGAATTTGACCAAATGGGAAACAACTTGGGCACGAAGCGTTGACTCAATTTCAGAGAAGGGTCTGGGGTTATTCTGTCCTGTTGTTTTAAACATATCTGATGAGAAGGGGCTGGTTTCTTCTCCCAAAATGATTGCTTCATTTTTCACATAGTTGTTTGCATCAAAGGCTTTTCAGAAATTAAAATGCTGTAATTTGCTGCTATGCAAGAGATAATCGTGGTTATTACGGGCACAGCCGAAAACTAAAAGTGGAAAAAAGCCATTTGGAGGAGGAAAAAGAAGGAGCTCACATCAGGGTAGAGGTGGGCAGGCAGAAATTAGACACCATATGAAATGGGGATTCAGGGGTGGTCAGGGGACAGAGTTACAGTTCAAACCTTTTCATATAACAAGGGCTAGGGAGGGGGAAAAAGCAGCTGAGGGGGGCACCATGGAAGGAGGTGTGTGGGGGGTACCTGATGAGTGCATGTGAGGGCCGGGAAGAGTTCAATTTTTTGGGATAACCGTAGTTATATTGGGGATAACCACGGTTATGCAAAGTTCATTGCTGGTAACTGCAGGCATCAGAAAAGAGCTTAAAAAGAATAGGAAAGGAAATTTTACAGGTACAGCAGGAATGGGAAATTTTAGAGCTGCAACATGTACAATTAAACATATTGGTGTAACACGGACAGTGACTACGGCCAAAGGACATGGCTAGCGAGACTCATGGAAATCTAGAGGTGCAACATGTAAAGTGGCCATGGCCAAATGCCATGGCAAGTGGGCCCCGAAGAAATGTACTGGTGCAACATGTGAAGTTGACACGGCTGAAGGATGTGGCCACTGGTCATGGCTGAAAGGTAGTGGGCTCTTTTAAGAAACCGATTCCGATTGGTGCAACATGTATAATGTCCACGGCGGACAGCCATGGCTGGAGGGCCCTGAAGAAAGCTTTTGGTTTGTGAGCCTTAAAGAAACCTGTGTGTGTAACATGTACTGTGGCCACGGCCGAAAGGCATGGCTTGTAACCCTAAAGATACCTACTGGTGGAACATGCAGTGGTCACAACCAAAGGCCTTCGTCAAAGCCCATGGCCAGTGGGCCCAGAAGAAATGCATTGGTGCAATATGTAAAGTGCGCTCTGTCAAAAGCTGTGGCCACTGGCCGGAGGCCATGGCTAGTGAGCTATAAAGAAACCCATTGGTGGAGCATGCACCATGGCCATTGCTGAAATAAACTATAGTATAACAAAACATTTGAAATTCACTCAAAAAAACGTTAGTTAAGTGACAGTTAAAGTGATCAGATTTAACACAACAAAACCCTTGAAAGTCAGCAGATATGCAAAGCATAAGAGAAGGGATTCACGCCGACATACAAAATGGCCTTATGGGGGACATCAACGGGAGCGCGCTGAGTTAAGATGGTCAAGACTTCCCAAATCCGCTGAATTTCTAGGCTTTTGTTGCGTTATTTACGATCACCTTAAATGTACCTTAACTAATGTTTTTTCAATTGACATATATTGTCATCAAGCAACGGCATCGCTGCGAAACAAGTCTTTTTGTCACTGCACTTTCTGGCGTATTTTGGAGTTATGAATTTTATGTAATTTTGAATAAAGACCTTTTTTTACTTCTAATTGGGACTCTGGAGACTAGTAATGTTTTTGTAATCAAGCTTTCTGGGAATGCGACTCAACTTTGCCCGTGCAACCGCATCGACTGGAACAAGATTATATATGATACATTACTGACTGTAATCATATTTCTCATGCTTGTATCTGCTCACATTCACATGCTATGCATTGGCTGACATCTAGTAGAAGCTGCAAAGTATTACAGTTGTTTTCGAAACTCGAAAAGGGATGTCGACAGATTGTGTCAGTAATACTATCCATAGTGCCACTTCCGCTGTACCCATGGTTCTACATGCATCGAGGTCCGTCAGATTATTTTGTTTCTGACATGAGGTGCATGAAGTGTAGCGTGAGTACAGGTGTATCCAAGCAGATCAATATCAGAGAAGCTCATATAACATCTATGCACATTCTCTCAGGGGAGGAAGTGTGGGCGCATGTGAATCTAAGCAGATACAAGAAATAAGATTACGGTAAGTAATGCATCCCTTCTGAGGCTTGCGGAATCTGCTTAGATCACAAGCTATGCATAGATTAGCGAGCTGCTTTGGAATGAGTGTCAATGCAGTAGTGCTGAGTGAAAGTGTGTACTGTGCTCCATGTAGCTGCTTTGCAGATGCTGTCTAAGGGGACAGTTGCGATAAAAGCCAGAGTAGCTCCTGTGCTCCTTGTGGAGTTAACTCTTGGCATGAAAGGCAGTGTCTTGTTTAATAATGAATAGTACAGTTGTATACATCAGACTATAAATCTGGAGATGGCATTCTTGTATATGCCGTCGCCTTCTCTGCATGGTACTATGAAGACAAACAGTTGGTCTGTTTTCCTAAGCTGCCTGGTCTTGTTTACGTAATAAAGGACCGCCCTCCTCACATTTAGTGTGTGGAGTTTTACCTCAGCTGAGCTAGTTGGGTTCTGGAAGAAAGCCAGTAGCTCAATGGATTGATTCACGTGGGATTTGGAAATGAACTGGAGAGAACCTAGGATGTGTACGTAAAACCAGTTTGTCTTTGTGTATGACAAAGAAAGGGTTCTGCACTGACAATGCTTGCAATTCACCAACCCTTCTTATGGAAGTAACAGCCATTCAGAAGGCAGTCTTGTAAGTCAGGTGTTTAAGACTTGACTTATGCATAGGCTTGAATGGGGGCCCCATGAGCTTTGCGGGTGGAGTCTTTTTACTTCCTCCATGAATGCCTTGATGACCGGCACTTTCCACCATGATACTTTATTCTGGGAGGTGGTGTAAGCCAATAAGGCCACCAGGTGGACCTTTATAGAGTTGAATACTCACCCCGAGTCTAGCAAGTGGAGCATATCATTTAGAATTTGGGAAGGAGTACATTCTATGGGTTTTAGTTTACACTGGCACCAAATTACAAATCTCCTCCACTTGTCGAAATAACAGTGTCTGGTGATTGGTTTTCGTGCCTCCTTGAGGATATCCATACACCGCTGTGGTAGATTAAGGTATCCGAACTATGACCTCAGGAGCCATGCTGTCAAGTTCATTGAGTGTGGTTAAGGGTGCACTGTTATTCCCCATGCTCGCACGGGAGTTTGATGAGATCGCACATTGCCAGTTTGCGCAGATGTGGATACCATGGCTGCCTTAACCACGTGGGAGCAACTAGGATGAGCATCATCTGTTATCTGTGAATCTTGTTCACTACCCTGCTCATTAAAAAGGAGTCGGGAGGAGGGGGGTGTAATGCATAAGCAAATTTCCCTGACCAGCTCATCCATAGGGTGTTCCCCTTTGAGTCTGGTTGGGGGAACTTGGACGCAAAGTCTGGGCATTGCTGGTTTTCTCTTGTAGCAAACAATTCTAGCGTGGGGTAACCCTCCTGTGAGAAGATGTGGTCTACGAAACTTGGGTTTAGTTGCCACTCGTGTTCCTCTGGTAGGGAATCTCTGCTCAGAGCCTGCTAGAGTGTTGAGTACCCCTGGAACGTGTTGGGAGGATAGGAACATCCCCGTCTGAGTGCCCATCACCATATTTTCTGCGCCAGCTTGGACAGATTTGGAGAGTGTGTGTGCCTCCATGCTTGTTGACATAGAACATTGCAGTGATGCTGTCTGTTAGGATTTGAACTGACTGGTTCGTTAGCGGTGCTTCGAATGATTGAAGCGCTTTGAATACTGCTAGGAGTTCCAGCAGGTTGATGTGGTTCTATGCAGTGATGCGAGTCCATAGACCATGTGCTGTGTGGTGGAGGTAGTGTGGCCCTCAGCCGGAGAGTGATGTGTCTGTTGTAACGACTGCTTGCGCTCCCGGTCGTGGAAGGGTTTGGTCTTTAATAGGTTCTCCTCTGTCCACCAGCGTAGATTTATACTAGTGTTGGCGAAATGACCACTAGATCGTCCCATTGCTTGCCTGAGACCATTGTTTCACCAACCACTCCTGCATGGGCCGCATGCGCAGACGTGCGTGTGGGACCAGGTAAATGCAAAACGTCATCATGCATAGTAATCGCGTTGCTCTGCGTATGCTTATCTGGCGACCGTCTTAATACAGAGGTATTTGCTCTAGCATGTTTTGAACCCTTTCCATAGATGCAAAGACTAACCCTGCTTCTGTGTTTAAGACGGCTCCTAGGAACTGTTTTGTGTTTGGCACATGGCTGGACATTTTCCTCGTTTATTGAGAAGCCCAATTGGAAGAGAAGGTTTATGGTTCTTTGCGTGTTTTGCTTGCAAAAATGTGGCGATTCCCCTGTGATCAGCTAGTCGTACAGTAAGGGGTACACTGGGATTGCCTCCCTGTGCAGGTGCGCTACCACCACCGCCAGTACCTTGGTGAATACCCTTGGAAGAGAAGCTATTTCAAATGGAAGCACCTTGAATTGGTAGTGCTGGTTTGCTATTTTGAAATGCAAGAGTTGTGTGTGCTGGGAACATTGAAATATGAAAATAGGCATCTTTCATATCCAGCTTTGCCATGTGGTTTTCCCACTTCAGCAGGGGCATTACCTCTTGTAGCGTTGTCATGCAGAATTTTTGTAGCTCTACAAATGTGTTTGCAGGGCGTAGGTCTAACACTGGGGGCATAGATCTTTTTTGCGTACAAGGAAGTAGGTTGAATAGATACCCTTGTTTACCTCGTTCACTGGTACAATCTCTATGGCATCCTTGTGTGGCAACGCGCCGCTTTCTTCGAAACGGATGAGTTCTTCTCTCATTGATCTTGACGCATTTTTTGAAATATTTGCTAGGAACTTGGGTTTGGTCAACGTGAGTTACCTGGGGCAAACAGACGTGGACCCCCTGCTCACTGTGCTCAGAGAGGCACAGCTTCACCCCACTGATGATGCCCAACAAGGCTGAAACATGTGTATGAGGTTGCTGTTGGTATCTTGTTCAGAGAGGAATTGCCATAGCATTTCGGTGCTGGACTGACCATGTGGGCGGGACAAAGACTGATATGCAAATGGATATTTCCCATCTGTGAAAGGTGCAGTGAGCAAAAAGCGTGTGCTGCAAACTCATCTCAGAACAGGTTATCATGCCATGTTCTTTCTGGAGAAGAGCGCCTGCTACCTTTTTTGAAATATGGACGCAGGGGATGGTTTTTTGGATGAGCTCCAGACAATAACCTCCCGCTAATGTCAATAACACCCACTTGTCTGTGGTGATTCTGCTCTTGTGCATGGGTGAAGTGCGAGATGCGCCCTCCTACTGTAGAGGCATGGGAGTGGACCTGTAGCGGGCTGTCATTGCTTAGGAGTTGTACCTCCACCTCTAGATGTGGAGGACCTCCCCCAGCCATGTGATTGGCGCTGCCCTCTTTGGTATCCCTTTGAGGCTTGGCCCTGGTTGTTATTCCAGGAAGAGCCCCAACCCTGTCCGTAACAGGAGCCTCTCAAGAGTTTTGGTCACAAAACCAACAAAAATTGCTTTCGACTCTCTGGCCTGGCAGTTTGTTCGTCAGCTGACCTACAGATTTTAGGGCATCATATTCTTCCTTGGCGGACTTTAATGCGTCTTCTACGGTTTTGCCGAATAAGACTGTAGATTCCACCGGCATATTAAGTAGAGTAGCCTGGGTCTAGTTTAAAGCTAGATTGGAGTAGCCACGGGTGCCGGTTGATTATGGTCCCCTCAGCAATAATCCTGCCCGCATTGTCTGCGGCATCTAGATTGTTCTTAAGAATGCAGCTGGATGTTGCCTTGCGGCACGCTGCTACAGGGGCTAGTTGTGACTTTAGAGGATGGGAGCAGATGTCATCAGGGTAGTTATCTCGTCCCATTTTTGGCAATTATAACTTGCCAACAGCCTCACATTTTTGGCGATCCTTGTTTGGAAAGCTGCCAAAGTCGCTGCCTTTCTCCCCATTGTGTAGGGTTTTTTGCTCTCCTCATCTGGTGGTGCCTCTGAAGAGGCTAACTGTGTCCCTGCCCTTTCACGGGTTGTGGTAACCACGAGCAAATCTGAATTGAGCTGGCCCCTGATGTAGAGTGGGCCAGATGGCACTGGGTGGAGGTTTTTCAACCGGCGGGTTGACTGCCCGGGTCTGGTTTGGTGTCTCCAGGGAAGGTTGAATCCTTCTTTGGTCAGCAGGACAGGGAAGAATTGGGTGGTGGCCTTCTTGTCCCCCAATTTATGTTCTACAAAGTCCTCATCTTTCCGAGTTTCTTGGGCTTGTATACCAAAGTGTTCAGCTGCCTTGATTAACATGTCATTATGGAGAGGCTGATTGTCCACTGGCGAATCCTGCTGAATGTGTGAGGCAAGGTTATACACCCCATCATCATCGTAATAATGATCAGTCTCTTGATAGGTCTCATTGTCATCCATGTCTGTGTGATCATCATACAGATAACTTTGTATTGGTTGGGCTGGACTTGGAATAGCGAGAGTATCAGGTCGAGCTTTCTTAGCTGGGGGCTGGGAAGTGGAAGCATCAGCTGTAGGTGTGCTCTGAAAATTCTGGTATGCCTGTGGGTTTTTTTCCCCCGCCCTCGAAGAAATTGGCCATAAAGGGCATCTAGTCATGACCCTGTCTATGTCTTCCGCAGTCTATGTGGCTGAACTGGGAATGACACCAGGGTATTGAGGGGTAGACTCTTGTCCTAGGTGTGTAGGCTGGGCCCAAGACTGAGGCTGGCCTCTGTTCTTTAAGGCTTCTGCTAAGGAACCATTCTTCTGTGGGACAGTGTGTTTCTCCCTATGAGCAGGGGTAGACTTGTCCTTACTAGCTTCATCTTTATAATTGGGGCTCTTGGAGGAGTGTTTCTTGGGAGTTTTTGGATTTTAGCCGGCTCTCAGGGACATATTTTTTTCACTAGGTGTGATGAACAAGTGTTTTTGGAGCTTACAGCTGTGATGCCGACTTTTGACCGTGGGGTGGAACGCAGCCTCGTCTCCCGAAGTTCAATCAGTGTTTTGTATTTGTATTTTGTATTTATTTTGTTTATATAGCGCTTTCATCCAAAGCGTTTTACATTAAAACAGAATACATAGAACAATAAATGTTTTGAGGGCGACATCTTGCTTGTCTTTAGACTTGTGGGGCCGGTCAGGGGGGAATGGGGACCTAGAGTGTCCAGAGGACAGGGATTCTGTAGATTTTGCCCTTGACGATGCTGTGTGGGCGTTTGGTAGACTATGTTGATTCCTTGCCCCGGGATGTGTGTTTAGTGTCAGGGGTTGTGGTAATGCTTTCGCCACCGGGTGTCATCCCTGTAAAGGAGCCGCCCGTCTCTTGGGGTTGGGGGCCTGCATTTGGGAACCTAACGGATCCCCGTCGCCTTTGCTGTCTGTAAAGACCGCGACACTGCCATCACTGGAGGCTCCCTTCACATCCATGGCAATCTTGGCCTGCATGGCGTGATGGGCCCAGCGTTTAGTTCTCCAGTCTTGAAGAGTTTTTGGTTTGAAGAGCTTGCAGGCTCGACAATGCCCCTCATCGTGATCGCGTGCTAGACACAAGTTGCACACCCGGTGCTTGTCTATCCACAGAAATTTCTTAATGCACGTGGGGCAACATTTAAATGGGGGTATTCTCCATGTTTAAGGGGAACAGCAGCCAGGCGAGAATGGAAAAAGAGGATAAAATGCATTCTACAATGACCACCCCCATTCTCCCTACTATTAGGGCCTAGGCCCGTGGTGGCCTTCCAAAGCGAAAGGGTCCATATAGTCTGGAATTCGTCTAACAGTCTTTTCCACCGCGCCGATTTAGTGGAAGTTAGTTTGGGAAAGGACAGAAAAGAGTAACTAGTCTTAATTGTTCATAAGCAAAAGCCGTTAACCCAAATTAACTCTGCGATAAGCGTCTGTCACGATGGTGGAAAAAAAAAAAACAATCTGAGGGACCTCGACGCGTGAAGGACCATGGTTACAGTGGACATCACACTAGGGATAGTATTACTGGAACGCCCCCTGTCGACGTCCCTTTGAGTTTTGAAAACAACCAGAATACTCTGCAGCTTCCACTAGATGTCAGCCTATGCATAGTATGTGATCTAAGCAGATTCCACAAGCCACAGAAGAACAAGTTACTTACCAACTGTAACGTTCTCCTCCCATGTATTCCTCATCTTAGATATTCAATATCTTCAGCTTTGCTGCTTCGGAAAAAATAAATTCTCCACCAGAGGGCACTGTGCTTGAGATTGCGGCGTCTATGTCCCTCGGAGGCAGCCATCAAACGTTGACGTCATCCGTAGTATAAATGGCTCGAGCCGCGCCTGTTGGCTTCAGTTCTGCTTTTTCGTACATTTTTAAAAGAGGAGTAGATAAAGCGTACCCCCGTAAACTCTCAAGGAACATTGAGTGTAAAGACACGTAAACTGTACTGCAGGGTAGGTTGGGAGGATCGATGAGGAATACGTGGGAGGAACATCCAGTCGGAAGAACGTTACAGTTGGTAAGTAACTTGTTCTTCGAAAGGATTGTGTCCTCCCACGTATTTCTCATCTTAGATAGGCTCCCAAAGCAGCATGGATTTGGAGGAGGAAGTACCCAAAATATTAATTACGGACTGTATGAAGTACAGCTTTTGCAAAGAGACTCGCTTGTGATGATGTAGAATATAGAGAGTAATGCTTCACAAAAGTGTGCGTAGATGACCAGGTGGCCGCTGCACAAATAACTTGCACTGGGACAGCCCTCTGAAGAGCTGTTGAAGATGCCATGCCCCTGGTTGAATGAGCTCTTAGCCAATCTGGAGGATCTTTTCCAGCCAACCTATAACATTCAGTGATTGCCAAAATAAATTTAAATCCCACACAGGTACCTGAAAGGGTATTGGAGGGTACACGTTAGTGAGCCCCTTCAGGAACTGCACAATTATGGGCATTTTGAAATAAGACACTTCTTCTGAGGAGCGCTTAAAAATAGATACCTCCGCCAAATATCCTTTTATTGTGGCAACTTGGAGCCCCAAATTGGCCAAGTGTAAAAGGAAAGGTGGTACTGTAGGAATATTACATTGGAATGGATCCACATTCTTATCCCTGCACCAGCTACTGAACTTGTTCCAACGACACTGGTACAAGGATTTAGTTGCTGACCTTCTGGCTGAAAGCAAAATCTCCATTGCGTCATCTGGAAGGTCCCAATACTTATATCTCAGCCTCTCAGAAACCATGCGTGAAGGCGGAGTCTTGACCTCCTGATGGAGAACCCGACCTTCCTCTTGCGAGAGAAGATCCTCTCTTTGTGGAAGACGTACTGCAGGGCAGATGGACATGTCCAGAAGGTCTGGGTACCATGTCCTTCTGGCCTTATCCAGGCAATTAGGATCATGGTTTTCCTGACCTTTCTTAACCTCCTAATTACATAGGGAATCACGAGGACTGGAGGAAACATGTACAGGAGTGGAAATTCCCAGTCCACTACGAACGTGCCCCCAAGAGCTCCTCTTGGGGGAAATTCCATTGAGCAGTACTGAGTGCACTTCCTGTTGACACTGGTTGCGAACAGATCCACTTGAGGCGTTCCCCAAAGGGTGAAGATCTCTTGAAGGACTTTGTGAGCTAGTTCCCACTCGTGGGAGACTGTGCGCTGCCTGCTCAGAGCATCCACCGCTGCGTTCTGCTCTCCGGCTAGGCAAACTGCCGACAGATTCCTTCTTGCATTGCCCAGAACCAGAGCTGTATTGCCTCTCTGCACAGTGGTAGTGAACCTACTCCTCTCTTGTTGAGATAGTACATGGCTAGTGTCATTATCAGGACATTCTTTACACGTACAGAGGGCAGAAAGGCCTTCAGCGCTGGTCTGATTACCCTCAGCTCCAAAAGGTTGATGTGCAGTTTGGACTCCGAT
The DNA here is from genome assembly GCF_040938575.1 of Ambystoma mexicanum. Classification (NCBI taxonomy): domain Eukaryota; kingdom Metazoa; phylum Chordata; class Amphibia; order Caudata; family Ambystomatidae; genus Ambystoma; species Ambystoma mexicanum. Next base: position 153,577,145 of record NC_090941.1, on the reverse strand, counting down.
GGATACCAATGACCGCTGATTGTCAGATCGTTGGTATGAGCTCCCCACCCCGTGAGTGAGGGGTCCGTCGCTACTGTGATCTCAGGCCATGGTTGCCAAAATGATTCTCCCTTGAGGATTTTTTCCTTGCAAGCACACCATAGAAGAGCTTGGATCTCTGGTCGGGACTTGCAGAAGATCTGAGATATTCCCCGAAAATTGGAACCATTGAGTCCTGAGGGCCCATTGAAGGGATCTCATTCTCAATCTGGCCTCAGGCACCAGAAAAATGCAGGATGCCATGAGGCCGAGCAACCTCAGAAAATCGAAGGCCGGCAGATGTAGGCCATTCTGAAACTCTTACCATCTGCAGAATGTGGTGAGCTCTCGCCTCAGGAGGTGAGGCTTTGCCCGAGGAAGTATCCAGGACTGCCCCAATGAATTGGAGCTTTTGGAGTGCAATCATTTGTGACTTCTTGTAATTGAGGGAGAAGCCCAGTCTGTGCAAGAAGTGGCAGGTCATGGTCAAATGTTCCTGGGCTCGTTCATGTGAACTTGCACTGATCAGCCAATCGTCCAGGTAAGGGTAGACGCGAATCCCCCTCTCCCGAGACTCGCTGGCACCACAGCTATCAGCTTGGTGAAAACCCTTGTGGCGGAGGTCAACCCGAATGGCGGAACCCAAAACTGATAATGAGAATTGCCAATCGCGAACCTCAGGTACTCTGCGATTGATATGGATTGGCACATGAAAGTAAGCATCCTGAAGGTCCAATGATACCAACCAGTCTTGGAGCTGGAGAGCCTGAAGGATCTGAGAAAGGGTAACCATCTTGAACTTGTTTGTCCTTCCTGAGGAACTTGTTCAAGTTTCTTAAATCCAGGATGGGTCTCAATCCTGTGCCTTTTTTGGAATTAGGAAGTATGGGGAATACCAACCCTTGTTACTCTCCGCTATCGGTACATGTTCTAGTGCACCTTTCTCTAGCAGGGATAAGTTTCCTGCAACAGGAGCGGATCTGGAATTTTGACAGAGTTGTATCCCAGAGGGTGATGCTGAGGTTTCTTCTGAAAAGGAAGGCAGTAACCGTGGGCCACTGTTTCTAGTGCCCAAGCATCTGAAGTAATGCCCTGCCATTCATTCAGGTGCTGAGAGATCCTGCCTCCCACGGGGTCTTATGGTTCAAAACCTCAGAGTGGTTTTACAGCCGCTGCAGCAGCGGATGAGGGGACAGATCCTGCTACTGGGGCTGATCTAGCACCTTTTCCTCGCCCACGAGGAAATGTCCTTTGTCCTCCTTGACTGGCCTGTCCTCTTTCCCCTTCCAAATAAGGAATAAAAACGAAAAGGACGACCACTCCAGGAAGATGAGCCCGTGTAGGGGTGATGTTGAGTTGTCATATGGAGGCACTTAGTCTTAGCTGCCGCCTTAGAGGTCTGCAGCTTCTCCAAACTCATCTGCCTTGCTGCCGAACAACCTTAAGCCGTCAAATGGCATATTGAGAACTCTGGCCTGTACATCTGGTGCAAACCCTGACTTTCTCAGCCACGCAAATCTGCGTAGCACTGCGCTAGATGCCATGGACCTACTGATGCTGTCAGCAGTGTCAAGACCTGATTGAAGGCATTCCCCCTTAGCCTCCTTTCCATCTCTCACAATCGCAAGGAAACCTTCACGCTCCTCGCCATCAGGAATATGTTCAACTGCCGCTGTCATAAAATCCCACAGGGGTCATATGAATCTTGCAAGGGTGCAAGTCACATTTGTTGATTTTAATGGCATGCTTTCCGAAGGAAAAATTCTTATGAGACCATGGATCAACTTTTTTGTCATCCCTATCTGGGGGAATTGTAGAGTATGCAGAATTCCTAGTGGATGTGGCCATCTGGACCACTTAACTTTCAGGTGATGGATGCTTTATTAAATATTCAGGGTCTGAAGAAGAGGGCTTATATTTACTCTAGAATTTTTTTATTTACTGGAGGAACAGACTCCGGGTTTTCCCATAAAGCCATCAACTTCCTTTATAGAGCTATGTGAAAAGGAAGTATGGGATCCTGTTGAGGGTCTCCAGAAAGGATGTCAGTCATGTCATCCTGTTGGTAAATAGGGGAATTCCTGTTCCATCCCATGAAGTCTGTCACTCAGTTCATCAGTCTCCTCTATCCTGAGTCTGCGTGATCAGCAGGGACAGGTCTTTGAAAATCTAACTCAGGAGATGTGTCTCCAGACCACCTGCTCTCTGCAGACACTCCTATAGGTCAGCCATTTTAGAATGAGGGTCAATTAACTCCTCACAAACTTCTCGTGTGAGAAACTTAACACCAGCAGGTGAAATGTCCTCCTCAGAGGATTGCTCCTCATAAATGGAAGACATGGATTTGAAAAAATCCTGTCTAGTTTCTGGATTGAACCTCTTATCCGGTGGCATAGATCTTGGTTTCGATAACGTGGTCAATTTGGTTATCAGAATTAACAATGCCCTCGACAAAGGCGTCAATGTTATTGACACAATCGTAGGAGCCTACTTACATCGTCGAAGGAGCTCTCGACACCGTCGAGGGAGTACTCGATGAAAGTCTGAGTGGGCTGTCGACGCCTTCGATGGAGGCATTGAGGGAGCCTTCTATATAGACTTTAAATGAGGGTTGGGTATTTGGTGCCATTTTGTCAAGTATTGCCTCCAGTTTATGCACTGGTATGCTTTTTTTATGAGGCGTCAGAGGGGTTTCCCCTCAATGATACCCTCGACTATTTCTCGCTCGCTTTCATTCTTTTTGTCTTTGATCCCCCTCTGTCACATTTAGTATGAGCAGGGACATGGTCTTCACTAGATTTCTTTGAGGGGGTGTGGGCCGCAATCTCAAAGATTTTCATCATTGAGGTTCTGAAGGCCTCCCACTTTTTAGGGGAATCATATTTAGAAGGGCTGGCGATATCCTCTGCTTCTGATGACTTTGAAGAAGAGCAAGAGGGAGATTGGTGTCACCTTTTCTTTGATTTTATTTTGAAGACGACAACTACTTCCTAGACCGACTCCTCGACCTTGATTTCTTCGATTTGTGACATTTGTCACTCGACTCAGCCAAGTCCTTCTTTCTTCTCGAAGAAGAGTTTGAGGATTCCTCCCACACCGCCAGTTTACCTCTACGTTCCTTGAGGGCTTGTTGATCATTGCCTGACGGGAACCGCATTCGTCCACTTGATGGTCCGGACCCAAGCACCATAGGCAATTTCGATGGGGATCGGTAATCAACATCTTCTTCCTGCATTTCTGAAAATTTTTAAGCCAGTTTTAGGCATGGAAGGTTTGACGAAGAAGGCATAGTTAGAAGAACTGAAGTGCCGTTTTCTTGATATGAAGCCAAAGCTATCGGAAAAACGGAACTGAAGCCAACGGGCGCAGCTCGAGCCATTTATACTACGGATGACGTTGACGTCTGCCTCCGAGGGACATCGACGCAGCAACCTCGAGCACATTGCCCTCTGGTGGAGAATCTTTTTTTTCCAAAGCAGCAAAGCTGAAGACATTGAATATGTAAGATGAGGAAAATTCAGTGCAAAAAATTTAGCTCAAGTGAAGTTAAAGTACAGATTTAATGCAACGAAAACCCTAAAATTCAGCAGGTGTTCCACACTGATGACATCACATATGACATCAATTATGGCATCATAAAAGACATCACTAGTACAGCATATCAAACATGTAAGATATGGATATTTCATAAGTGTGTTTCTGCATAGAAGTGTGGATTTAAGTGCAAAGCTTGACTGGAGTATGCAGTAAAAAATACTATCCAATTACAACCATGGTTTTTGCACACACCAGAGTTACTTGGCAGAGTTAATAAGCATTTGATAGGCAACTCACTGTCAGTATAACAATTAAAAAGCTATGCCTTGACCATGCCAAATGGTAAAGGTTACTGCAGGTGGTCTGCAAAGGTCAATCATGTTAAAAAACAGTTCCATGCTTCAAGGATACATGATTATCAGAACTAGATTAGCTAATGTTCTGAACGGATTAAATTTGTAATCATTTTATGGTATTGGTTTGGAACATGCATTTCGCAAGAGGTTTTGGACTATGACTCCCATGATCCCTCATCATTGACTTTGCTGGGTAGGGCCATTGGAAGTCCAATGGTTGTAGACTCCCGATTTATTGCACCTGAAATTGTAGATTCTCATACATTGTCATCGGACATGTCCTAAGTGATGTCATATATGATGTCCTATGTGATGTTATCCTTGTGCTTAGGGACTCGCAATGGGGGCCTCGTGGTTAAGGGGGCATAGCTTCCAACACCGGCCGAATTTCAGGGGTTTTGTTGCATTAAATCAGCACCTTAATGCCACTTCAATTAAAGTTTTTTTCACTGAATTTTAAGGGCTTTGTTATGCTATACCTCCAACCAGCTGTAATTCTACCTTTATCTTCAGATATCATACCTGAGGTCTTATTCTTGGTTATCAATATGTGTTCTTCAACTATGTGACATGGGGGTCATCAAGTATTTCATTTTTTTGTCCATTGGATAAGAATGGATCACTAATGGTGCACTGGGATGATGACGAGGGAGGTGGGATAATGCAATGGATTACTAAAAGTTTACTGGGACAATTAAGGGGAGGTGGGAAGATAATGTACTGGATTTTTAAAAGGGTAGTGGGATGACAGAGGAAGGTGGTGTTAAAGGTAGGATTACTAATGGGATACAGATACTAGGAAAGAGGTGGTGGTGGTGGTAAAGGTAGGATAACTAATGGGGTACTGGGACAAGGAAGGGGGAGTCATCTAATGGATTTCTTACGGCTACTGGGACGAGGGAGATCAGGGTTTGAAATTGAAGGGAGCAGGCAGCGATTTAGCTCCTGCTTCTAGCACAGTAGAGCCTGATTAGCTTGAAACCAACAGGTACCAGGAGCAGCTTTTGGCTCCTAGGGCCAACTGATACTTTCCAAACATGTAAATATAACATTAACATGAGTATTTGAGAATGTTAATACAGAAGAACACATCTAATAGACATTTAAATACAATGGTTTATACAAAATGGACAAAAAGTGAAAGGCGCATCTCTGGTAGCTCCTGGTCCCCCTGTGGTAGCTCCAGCCTACAGGGTGATGCCCGACACCCAGGAGCTGGTTTTAGCTCCTGCTCATTGGATCTCAATTTCAAACCCCAGAGGTGGTGGTAAAGATGGGATTAATGGAGTAATTGAACAAATACGAGGGAGATGCACTAATGGAAGGATCTTCACTGCTGACATGACGGGAAAATCCAGATTTTTACTGAAAATGTGTCCAATCAAAATAAAGGCAATTGAAAACCTGCATCAGAACCACTATCTTCGGTTTGTGCAATATTTATTTAATATCCCAAACCAAATAAAGGCTTTTACAGCCAATCCAAAACACCCAAGCAATAATAGCGCTCTTGTAGCACCCTCCCACACAGTTGGGTTACTTTAAGAAGCAATCCCTGTAATTATTATTTATAATGAAAATAAGGATTGCTTCCTAAATTCACTTTAAAATACTCATCTTCCCCCAACTAGCATTTACTATGCTTGCCATATCTCAATATTTGAGAAGTATTTACTCTTTTCTTGTGCCACACTGCTAATTGAGGTTCAGATACAAATCCCAGAAAAAAGCTTGGAAACAAAAACCTACACTATCCCAAGGCCCCAAACATTCACATATTCTTCTCTATTACCCTGTCCCCAGCCTCAAAACTATCCTACTCACACCCATTAGGTCTTTATAGGGCTGTTTTCAAACAAGGAATCTAGATATGAATGGGCAATTTTCAGAAATGAAAAGCCTTGGGTCTAGCAATGCATCACAGGAGAAATAACCAACGTTCACTATCGACCTTTTTTTTTTTAAAGTACTATACAGGTTTACGACAAACCAACAATCCATCCAGTAGTTTGGCCTGCGCGCGAGAAAAAAGAAAAAAACCTCCCTTTTTTTACCCATTATCTTTTTAACCGCAACTCGGATTTGTATGACATTCAACCATTCCGGGCGGCCCAGGCCAGATGTCGTGTTTGGAACATTTCATGCTGATCACTGTTACGGTTCAAAGGTTGACATAGAATTTTCACATTTCTTATTGATGAAATGTTTCACCCACACTATATCAGGGGTGGGGGGAAACTATTGTCGCCCTATAATATATACACAAAAACAAATATTACATACATGTAATCATGTCTGATGCTTGTATCTGCTTAGATTCACATGTTTTGCATAGGCCGAAATCTAGTGTTTTATTACATGATTTATTTTTGAATTTGAAAACTGACATCGACTGGGCGTGTTTGCAATACTATTCCTACTGTGACGTGTAATGCACCCATGATCCTTAACGCATCAAGGTCCTCAGATTGTTTATTTTCTCACCTTAGGTTGCATGAAGCGTTTTGAGTTTTAGCTAATGGCGCGTTTAGTCAAAAGTGTACATTTGCCTATGTACCTACTACTCCCAACGAGGGGAGGACGGGTGGGCACATGTGAATCTAAGCAGATGCAAGCATCAGAAAGATGATAATAGGCATGTAATATTTGTCTTCTGAGGCTTGTGGATCTGCTTGGATTCACATGCTTTGAATACACTAGCGAGCAGTAGCAGGAGAAGGAGGTGGGCTATTAGGAGGACAGAGGTGAGCAGATTTCTTACCATTTCTCGCCGGTCCGACTTGAGTCGCGCCTTACTTGTGTCCTTTAATGCGCACCTGGGAGGCAGCGGACATGGAAACGTACCGGCCGAGAGCACATTATCTTTGCTCTCCATATAAGGGGGATAGATCATTTGTAGATAAAGATGCTCCTCCCCTTTTTTGTGATAAGAGTATCTTGAGTAAGATGACCTTTGATTTATACTGGGTCAATGGGTGCGGATTTATACTTTTTTTTCTATTCCAGGTTTCACAGCCTTTGTCATGACTAGATTCACTAGTGAAGGAGTCATTTTCCTTTTGATGGATTGCAACAAAGGGGGGTACTTTTTCTCTTGCAAAATGTCTTCTATAAATTCAATATCCTCATCCGATTCATTAGTATCTATACCAATTTGGTTTGTTAAAATCCTTAAAAGATCATTGTAAAGGCATTAATTGTCTGCTGGCGATGTTACGGATGGATGGCCCCACCTCATCTGGGGAAGGCATAGGGTAATCATCAGGCTCCATATCTTTGTGGCTCATCTGGGGGAAACTTAGTTATTAGATTCTGGGAAAACAGGGAACAAGTTACAGGAGGGGCAACACTTAAGAGTATTCTCCTAGGCAGCCTTATATAAACCAGGAACGTTCACATTTTATGGAAAGGGAGGAAATTAAGGCATTTTAACATAGGCTGGTAAGTGTCGACTATTTTTCCCCCACTCTCCTTACTGTTAGCCTTTCGGCGTGAAGATGATTATTATCGTTGCGTTTCCAATCAAATTGCCAAACCGTCTCCTCCGATGCCATCAACGTGCTGTGTTCAATGCCAAAGTCAATGCTTGGTGTTTTCATTCTGTAGCAAACTACGATAATGAATACTTTTAAAGAACTCAGTTTATCATCGAACACGAAGGCGGAAAAAAGAAAAATATCTGAGGATGTCAAAGAGTGAGGAATCGTGGGTACAGGTGGTGGAGAGATAATGGGAAGCAACACCCTGGCCGACTCCCTAGTTTCAAAAACAAAGACAAGATGCAACACTCCACACCAACCACCACTATATAGTGGCTTGCAAAAAGCATGCACATCTAAGCAGATTTATACGCATACCTACCATCAAGGATCACTCCGTCACAAATATGCAGGTCCAAGAATGGTATTTCTATTCAGCTTTATGTAGGTGTGTATTTCAGAATCACACAATTCCGCCAATCTGGAAAGGCTAGTATATTCTCTTGAATGCCAAACCTGATCAGTAGAATATACTCTATGTAACGCTTCCATTTTCTGAACAAGCCCTGGTACCGTAAGATTGTTATGGTGATGAGCTTAACACAACATGTAATAAAAAAATATTATTGATTCTGATATGCAGCTCTTCAAATTTTGCCAGAAATATCTGCCAGATTAGCCACAAAGGAAGCTCCCACTGCAATCCCTTTGAGCATAGAACTTTTGTTTGAACATTTCTTGAGAGGCCGGTGATGGCAAACCCTGCAATAAATTCAGTAGGTACAATATGTGGAGTGCTTCTTGTTCTCAGGCTGTTCTGTATCACTGCCTGAAAACATTGTAGCACGTTTGAAACAAATAACCTTTAAAAGGCAGAACCCTTGCTTCTGTAACATCAGGTAAGCTCCCTCAAAAATGTGTTTCACCCCTCTCCTCCAACAGCCCAACCCTACAATCAGCACTCATCGCCAACCATGTGGCTCACCAGCAGCAATAGAGACACTGCACCGCACCAACCTCACCCACCCATATCACCAACCCCCCCATCAGCACTCATCCACTACTACACGAAAACTGATGTTTGCAAATGTCCGCTCAGCAATCAACCACAAAGCAGACATCGCTGATCTCATCACCACACAGGACTTGGATGCCATCTTCATTACTGAGACGTGGATGGCATCCACTTCCAACCATATCCTAGATGTCTGCATCCCCAACAGCTACAGAATTCAACAACAAGACCGTCCAAACAAGACTGGTTGAGGCCTCGCTATTATTCACAGGCACTATGGCTATGCACCCAACTGGACATACCATTTAGCCCTTTCAAAAATCTTTCCTGCCGCTTGCCGCTCTTCCCAAACAAGACACAGCCACTTCTCACCTCATCTACAGGCCGCCCAAGCCCAACACCTCCTTCATTGAAGACTTCACCGACTTGGTCACCACCATGTTTCTCACGCATGCCAACATCTTTCGCAGTGACTTCAGCATCCCAGCAACCAAGACTTCTGTTGTCTACTCAACACTGAAGTTCAAACAGCACATGAAAAACCCAGCTCACAAGAAAGGTAATAAATATACTCAACCTCATCATTACTGACCTGCTCACCCTTCATAGCTCTCCAATCCCGCTCGACTGGTCGACCATCCCCTTTGACATTAGTCACACCACCCCAGTCAAGCACATCCATCAGAAACACAGCAAACGTGCCTTCCGATCATTCAAGGACTTAGCAGTGGAGGCTCTTGCTTAAGACCTTGCGACCCTCCACCTCACATGAGCCATTCTACCTCGGACGAACCAGGAATGTGACGCGTAACCATGCACCAGTAAACACACCCATAAGCCTAGACCTTCTGCATCCTGGTACACCCAAGAACTCTACTTCAACAAACGAACCATGAGAAAACAAGAGAAGACTTATCGAAAATTCTGCAGTGCATCCAAACTCACCCTGCTCAAGGAACTCGGGACTATACGCATATTACTAATCATCACTGTCAAGTCCAACTACTACCAAAACACCATAGCCAATGACGACAAAAGCCATTAAGCACTGCCTGAAACCTCTGCTGGACCCACCCGAAGAGCACGCTGTTGAAAAAAAAAAGCTCCCATCAACACTTGCTTTAACAGCAAGATCAGCATGATCCGCCAACGCACACACTGATGACAACTGACAGCACATTACTGATTCCATTATTTGTATTTGAATCTTTAATGAAGGTAGGGGTACCACAACGCATCTCTTAACTGAGTTTCTATTTTGTAAATGGCCCTGACCTAACTGCGTACACAAGTGGGGTGGTGATGCCCTTTTGTCACCACATAAGTTCAGAAATTGCACAAATGTCCTGTGTGTCTATCACACTTGATCATGCTATACTAAAGTTCAAACATGTATAATGTTATGTATTCAGAAAGCATCCACAAAATCATAGTATTTGTAGAATCCTACTAACTCAGATCACTATTCCACTGAAAGTTTAATAATCATTCAAAAAAGAATATTTAGGAAGAAAACAACCTGTTTGTGTTTCAACGCACACAGGTCTTTCTCAAGGCTAATGGGGTAAACAATTCTTGGTACTGAACTTGAATGCAGTTAGACTAAAGATAGGGTGTTGAGAGGTGCTGTATTTCAAAGCGGTCTCTTATCCAACATATATGTGCTTCTAGATAAGCAGTTATAGCAAATTGAAAGAAATCACATGAATCATCCGTTTGAAAAGTCAAACAAAGGTCTGGTGGAAGTACAGAAAGGCACGGTAGGGCTCTTCACGATTTGTGTATTGTAGGAATTGGTTCCAAATATATACCAGACGAAGCCCTTTCGGGTGAAACGCGTAGTTGTTTTTGTTCTCTCCTGTGCAACTGGTCCACCATGCTTTACAAATAAAGGACGTTTGATGGAGATCCTTTTTTGAAGTGTCTGGATGATTTTTTAATTATTGAGGAAGAGTGCCGTCCAGGAAGCGATATTCCGCTTTCTTTTTCATATATATGGGATACATTACTCACCGTAATCGTATTTCTGATGCTTGTATCTGCTTAGATTCACATGCTGTGCATAGGCCGACATCTAGTGGAAGCTGCGGAGTATTACAGTTTGTTTTTCGAAAGTCGAAAATGGGCGTCGACACAGGCGTGCCAGTAATACTATCCCTAGTGTGACGTCCACTGTACCCAAGATCCCTCACGCGTGTAGGATCCTCAGATTGTATTTTTTCTGACATGAGGAAGCATGAGGAGTAGCGTGAGTACAGATAATCCAAGCAGATAGACAGAAAGGTAAGACTACAAGCAATCATGCGCCTTCTCTCGGAGGGGAGGAAGGGTGGGTCGCATGTGAATCTAAGCAGATACAAGCATTAGAAATACGATTACGGTGAGTAATGTATCCCTTCTGAGGCTTGTGGAATCTGCTTAGATCACATGCTGTGCATAGATTAGCGAGCAGTACCAGAAGAAGGAGGTGGGATGTGAGAAGGGTCATGAGCAAACAGGTGTCTTAGAACCGCTTGTCCCACTTGTGTATCTGTCTTGGAATGAGTGTCAATGCAGTAATGCTGAGTAAAAGTGTGAATAGAGCTCCAAGTAGCCGCTTTGCAAATGGTGTCGAGGGGAACATTTGCAATGAAAGCCAGAGTGGCACCAATGCCTCTAGTAGAGTGGGCCCTTGGCGTAAAAGGCAGAGTCTTTTCAGAAAGAGAGTAACACAGCTGTATAAAGTTGATAATCCACTTCGAGATAGCGCCCTTAGAGACGCGATCCCCCTCTCTGCCTGTAGCTACGGAGACAAACAGTTGATCTGTTTTCCTTAGCGGTCTGGTTTTATTTACATAGTATAGGACCGCCCTACGCACATCTAGGGTGTGTAGTTTCACCTCAGCTGAGCTTTGCGGGTTCTGGAAGAAAGCCGGAAGCTCGATGGACTGGTTTACATGGAACTTGGATATGAATTTAGGTGAGAACCTAGGGTGTGTGCGTAAAACCAGTTTGTCCTTGTGGATAGTAAAGAAAGGATCCTGCACTGACAGAGCCTGAATTTCACTGACCCTTCTTATGGAGGTAATGGCTACTAAGAAGGCCGTCTTATAAGTCAGGTGTTTGAGACTACTTTTATGCATGGGTTCGAATGGGGGTCCCATGAGCTTAGCTAGCACCACGTTGAGGTCCCATCCTGGCGGTGGGTTCGAAATAGGAGGGTGAAGTCTCTTTACTCCTTCCATGAAGGCTTTAACCACTGGTACTTTCCACCACGAGACCTTGTTATGGGATGTGGTGTAAGCCGAGAGGGCTGCCAGGTGTACTTTAAGCGAGTTAAAAACCAACCCTGCATCCAGCAGGTGGAGCATGTATGTCACAACGTTGGAAGGAGTGCAATCAACCGGGTTGATTTGTTTATTCTGGCACCAGATAACGAATCTTTTCCACTTATCAAAGTAACAGTGCCTTGTATTTGGTTTCCTGGACTCCTTTAGAATGTCCATACACCTTTGTGGTAATTTGAGATGTCCAAACTCTATGACTTCAGGAGCCATGCTGCTAGGTTCATAGAGTTGGGTTCCTGATGCACTGTTTGACCCTGTTGCTGGGACAGTAGATTGTACCAGGCTGGGAGTCTGATGGGTTCGCACACCGCCATCCTGCGTAGGTGTGGAAACCATGGTTGTCTCGCCCACATGGGAGCAACTAGGATGAGCGTCATCGATTCCTTGTTCATCTTGTACACCACCTTCCTGATGAGAGGAGTTGGTGGAAAAGCGTACGCAAACATCCCTGACCAGTTCATCCACAGGGCATTCCCTTGGGAGTCTGGCTGGGGGAACCTGGATGCAAATCCTGGGCATTGTTTGTTTTCGCTTGTGGCGAATAGGTCTATAGTGGGGAAACCCCACTGAGAGAAGAGATCTTCTACTACGTCTCTGTGAAGGACCCATTCGTGTTCTTCTGGGAGGGAGTCTCTGCTTAGAGTATCCGCTAGGGAATTGAGCTCCCCTGGAACATGTTGCGATGACAGGAAGATGTTCCGTTTGAGTGCCCATATCCATATTTTCTGGGCAAGCTTGGACAGATTTGGCGAACGAGTCCCCCCTTGCTTGTTCAGATAGAACATGGCTGTCGTGCTGTCCGTCCTGATCTGCACCGACAAGTTCAGTAGATGGGGCTCGAACGCCTTTAGCGCTTGGAACACTGCCAGAAGCTCTAGCAGATTGATGTGGTTCTTGGCTACTGAGTGAGACCAGAGACCCTGAGCTGTGTGGTGGAGATGGTGAGCTCCCCACCCAGTCAGGCATGCATCTGTAGTCACCACGGCTTGGACTTCGGGATCGTAAAAGGGTTTCCCCTTTGCGAGATTTTCTCTTGTCCACCAGTGTAGGCTCTGTACGAGTGTTGGCGAAACGACCACTAGATCGTCCCAATGACCACTTGCCTGAGACCACTGTTTCGCCAACCATTCCTGCATGGGACGCATGCGCAGACGCGCGTGGGGGACCAGGTAAATGCATGACGCCATCATGCCCAGTAACCGCATAGCTTTGCGTACTGTTATCTGTTGACCTGACTGATAATGCGGAATTTGCAGAAGTATATTCCGAATTCTCTCTTCCGAAGGGAAGGTCAATCCTTTCTGAGTATCTAGGATGGCTCCTAGAAACTGTTTTGAGGTGCTTGGCACCAGGCTTGACTTTTTCTCGTTGATGGAGAAGCCTAATTCGTGGAGGAGGTCGATAGTCCTCTGAATGTTTGACCTGCAAATTCCTGGGGTTTCCCCCGTTATGAGCCAGTCGTCCAGATAAGGGTACACCGGGATTGCTTCCCTGCGTAGGTGTGCAGCCACCACCGCCAGTACCTTGGTGAATACCCTTGGTGCAGAAGCTATCCCGAAGGGCAGTACCTTGAATTGGTAGTGGCGACTGTCTACCTTGAAGCGCAAGTACTTTCTGTGCGCTGGGAGCATGGAAATATGAAAATAAGCATCTTTCATATCCAAGGTTGCCATGTAATCCCCCTTTTTTAGGAGGGGGATTACCTCTTGTAGCGTGGTCATACGGAATTTTTGGGGCTTGACATACTTGTTGGCAGGCCGTAAGTCCAATACTGGGCGCATTGTCAAATCTTTCTTTGGCAGAAGGAAGTAAGTTGAATAGATACCCTTGTTTACCTGGTGTCCTGGGACGAGTTCTATCGCGTCCTTTTCTAGCAGAATGGCGATCTCCTCGAGAAGGATCCTTTGATGCTCTAGGGAGTGCACTCTTTGTCGTGGAGGATGGTTCCGGGGACGCTGCAGTAGTTCTATACAATATCCTGCGGATACTGTTGACAGCACCCATCTGTCTGAGGTGATCCCTTCCCAAGCCTGGGTGAAGGTGGAAATGCGTCCCCCTACTGGGGTTGCGTGGCAAGGGACCCTGAACTGAGCATCACTGTTTTGGTGGAGGCGTGCCACCTCCCTTGTTGGGGCTGCCTCTCTTGTTACCCCTGCCGTAACTTTGGGTAGACTGCTGGTTGTTATTCCATTGTGTACCCTGTCCCTGGGCATAGTTGCCCCTTTGTGAATTTTGGCCGCGTGGGCGACGAAAATTACTGTTCCCCCTCTGGTTAGGGGGTTTGTTGGTAAGCTGGCCAAGGGATTTGAGAGTCTCATATTCATCTTTGGCATTTTTAAGTGCGTCTTCGACCGCTTTCCCAAACAATAGGTCGGGTTCCACTGGCTTGTCTATTAAGGAAGCCTGGGTTTCTGTCTTGAATCCCGACTGCCGTAACCACGCATGTCTTTTGATAACAGTACCTTCTGCTATCAATCTCCCTGCGTTGTCAGCGGCGTCGAAAGTTGCTTTTAAAATGCAACCAGACACGGTTCTCCCCTCTGCCGAGATCCGAGCCAGCTGGCCCTTTAACGGTTCTGGAGCAGAGGCAATGAGCGCCGCGACTTCTTCCCATTGATGGCAATTGTAACTAGCCAACAGGGTGGTGGAATTCGCAATCCTTGCCTGGTAGGCGGACGTTGAGGCTACCTTCCTGCCAAACCCGTAAAGTTTTTTGCTCTCCTTGTCGGGAGGAGCTTCTGATGAAGATAAGGGCGTGCCAGCCCTTTTTCTAGTGTTGGTAACCACTAGGGAATCTGGTTTAAGATGTCCCCTTATATACAGAGGGTCAGACTGGGCTGCCCGGAAAATCTTTTCAATTCTGGGGTTGACAGCTCTGGTGAGGTTCGGATTCACCAGGGAAGGATCTATTCTTCGTTGGATGGATTTAAGGATAGGGATGGTCTGAGCGACCGGTCTTCTCTCTCCTACAAACTCCTCCGCGAAGTCCCTTTCCTCCTGTACACCGTGGGTGTCGATGTGGAAGTGTTCCGCTGCTCGAGCGAGAACCTCGTTAAGGAGGGGCTGGTTATCAACTGGAGAGTCAGTAACTGGGGCTTCGCTTTGTACTGGGGAATCTACTCTGTAAATTTCCTGCTCATCTTCTCCCTCCTCCAGGTCCTCATCCTCTGCATAGTAATCTGTCCCGGTTTGTTCTTCCATAATTTCAAACTCCTGGTCCTCTTCAGGGAAAACTTGTCCCTGGTAACTGGGGAGTGGAGTAGAATATGGAGTGGAGTAAGGCTGAACCTCGAAGGGTTCAGGTCTTTCGAACCGGGGCTTTTTATTTAGCGGGATAGGATCGGAGGAGCCTGAGGGTGTGGCCCCTTGAGGGTTATATGAAAGGAAGTGTTCTGGGTTCTTATCATAAAAATCAGCCAAGGAAGACATCCTAGACATAACCCTGTCTATGTCTTCACTGGACCATTCCCTGGAACAGGGTATTACTTTAGCAGGTAGTGATTTATGGGACTTTTCAAGGGTAGACTTGTGTTTGCTTGTCTGCCTAGGGTGAGAGGATGGCTTTAAAGGGGTGGAAGGCTGTGCTTTCCGCTGTTTCCCCCCCTCCCCGTGCGTGGAAAAATGTTTTCCCTGTCCCTTGGAGGCCCCAGAGACTTTCGACGCCTGGCGCCGAGGGTCTGGAGAGGTATCTGTGTGCTTCGGGCGTGGGGCCTCACTGGTGTTAACCGCGGTCTCGGTAACTTGGAGCGCGGCCTGGGGGTGGAAGTCGTCTTCGTCTCCCGACGATCGAACTTCCGTTAATGTGTGTAGCGAGGCACTCTTGGCAAGAGTGGATGATTGCCTTGCGTCGTGAGGTGATCTCGATCGAGAGCGCCCAGAGGACACCGAGTCGGACCGTTCTTTTTGTGCCTCTTTCCGGGAAGTCGACGTCGTCGAGGTCCGGTTGGTCTTAGTGTGTTTAGTGTGTGTTAGGTGTGTAGCGCTTGCGTCGCCGGGGGTCTTCCCCATAGCCGCCCTGCCGGACGACCTTCCGAGGTCGGGGACCTGCGCTCGTTGGCTGTCTTTCGACGCCATAATGCCCTCGCCGTCCGAAAGTACGGCGTCGCTGCCATCGCTGAAGGCGCCCTCCGCTGCCATGGCCTCCTGCCTGGCGTGGTGGGCCCAACGCTTTGTCGAACGGTCCTTAAGTGTCTTAGGTTTAAACCTACTACACGCTCTGCAGTTCGCTTCGGGGTGATCCCTCGGCAAGCAGAGATTGCACGTGGCGTGCCTGTCGACCCAAGGGTATTTGCGATTGCACTTGGGGCAGAATTGAAAAGGGGTACCCTCCATACGCACCTTAAGGCAGCGGGCTGCTAAGTGTAGGAATATATAAAATGTAACTATATATCCAGAGTGAAGAGTATGTACCATCCCCCACTCTCCGAACTTGTAAGGGCCGAGGCCAGCGGCCTACTAGGCCCGGGCCGAGGCCAGCGGCCTTCCGAGGCCCAGATCCGTCGTGCAGCAGTCGACGGTCGATGACTTCTCCAGCCGTCGTCGAGGTTGAGGGTCGACGTTGGGGTGGGGAAGGGAATGAATAAGAATTATAATTATAATAACAGCAAAAGTATGGCTAAGGCCAGGGAACTCCGCAAGATGCTTCCGACCAGTATGGCGGAAAAAAACAATCTGAGGATCCTACACGCGTGAGGGATCTTGGGTACAGTGGACGTCACACTAGGGATAGTATTACTGGCACGCCTGTGTCGACGCCCATTTTCGACTTTCGAAAAACAAACTGTAATACTCCGCAGCTTCCACTAGATGTCGGCTTATGCACAGCATGTGATCTAAGCAGATTCCACAAGCCTCAGAAATATATATATATATATATATATATATATATATATATATATATATATATATATATATATATATATATATATATATATATATATATATATATATATATATATATATATATAGTGAAAAGCATCCTGCCTCTTTTTCACAGTGAACATTAGTATAGCAAGATTAAGCACGATACACACAGGACATTTGTGCACATTGTATTCAAATTAAAATGTTATATATATGTTATGTTAAAATGTTATATATAGAGCGATCTACGCCAAAGCGTTGTACTAAAACAGGACAGTACAATGGGAATTATAATGAAATCACAACAAACAGGTAAAACCAAGAAGTTAGCAAGCAAGTTTTAAGCCACGAACAAAAGCAAGGGAGGGAGGAAAGGGAGTGAAAAGGATGGGGAATGAGTTTCTGTATTTAATTAAAAGAAGAGGAACAAGATGGGAAATGAGATCTGGCACAGGAGGGATGTGGCACAGTGATAAGAGGGATTACGAGCAAAGAGAATGAAGGGGAACATAGAAAGAAATGAGAGGAAAGGTAGCGGAAGGCAAGAGCGTGGAGGCATTTAAAAACCAAGCAGAGAAAATAAAATAAACGTGACTCAAAGGGGAGCCAGTGCATAGAGACTAAAGCGGAAGAGAGAATAGTCATAAGAAGATAGAGAGAAGAGAGGAAAAGAAGAAAAGACAACAAAAAAAAAATCAGGGCATCGACACAAATGTTTGCGGCATTAAAGGACAAAAAAGATCTAGCCATGTGAATATTATAGAGATGGAATGGGGGCAAGAAGAGAGATGTCGGAGGAGAACGATAAAGAAGGCTCTAGAATGACACTACAATTTCAGGCAGAAGAGATGGGAAAAGAGAAGGGGCTCATGGGAGGAGGAATAGTGGAGGTCGGGAAGAAAAGCACATCAGTCTTGGAGGAACTTAAATGGAGATAGTGAGCCGGCATTCAAAACTGAATAGCAAGAAGGTAAGAGTCGAATGAATAGAGGGGGGAGAATGGGTTAAAAGAAAGAAAGAACTGCGTATGGTCAGGGTAAAAGTGATGAGAAAGACCAAAATAAGAAGAGTGAGGCAAGGGGAATATATAGAGAAGAGGAGAGATTAAACCAACCCAGGAACATAAGTGAGATCTCCAAGTTAAGAATGAAACCACCAGTTTAGGACAGGACCTTGAAAACCAAGACGAGAGGTAGTGAAGAATGGGATGGTTGCCCATGTCAAAGGCAGCCGATCTGTCGAGCAGAACTAGGCGAGAAGACTGCCTAGAGTGGGGAATGTAGAAAAGCGAGTCACATACAGATAGAACAGTTTGTCGAGAGAAAAGGGTGGAAACCAAATTCCTAGAGTGGAAGAAGACAGGGAGTGTTAACATGAGAGGAGACTTGGAAATAGAAAATATTCTCCAATAGTTTGGAAAGGTAAGAGCGAGATGGGACTGTAATTGGAAGAGGTCCAGAGAAGGTTTTTTGAGAATAGGGGGAATAGTCATGATGCTACAAGTGGGCCAACTGCAGCCGTCAGTGCCCAAAGGTAGATGGGAAAAATTTAGATATTGCTGACAGGCTGTGTCACTGCGGAGACACGCATGGGAAAAGCATGCACCACTTTCTTTTTTGCGCTTGCCCCGCTCTTCTCAGAAGGAACTGGCTGAGGAGTTTAACGGGATTGAGGTTCGGACAGTTAGTAAGACCAACATTTTGTGATGCACAAGGTGGACCTCTCTCAGTCTCTGCATTCAACCAAAATGTTGCCATTGGGCTGAAAGCTGCTTTGTGTGACTTAGCATGGGGTGGGGCGTGGACAGTGGTTATGTCATGAAAGCAGTAATGACTTTAAACTGTCCCAATTTGGATTGTATCAATTGGTTTTATTTTTTGTAGACCTGTAGCAGTATTGTTTGGTACTGTCATTTTATGGTCCATTGTTATTTTATGGTTGTTTTATTGCTTTATGCTATTGTGTATTTCTAACAATGCACATACACTGCCCATTTGCTGCAAGAGGGGAATAAAACCTGCAGGAAGGGCTGTCAGGCCTGTGATGACTTCATAGGGAGCTTTAGGAAGAATTCCACTCAAACTGTTCTACCCTATAAATTAATGTTTTGCTTCATGTATACTATTACTGCATGAGTAAGAGACATGCGTGGTCTTGAAAGTTAGACACAAATATGAGCTAGTCTAACAAACATATCATCTCAGTGGGATCCTGAGGTTTTATTTGGCTATATGCTTTGCATTAGCACATTTTTCTCTCAAATACAGGGCCAGAGATAACCAGAAGACAATCTCACTTTTATTTTATTAATGGAAATTTTATAGCAGAAACCTTATCGCAATCACTTGCACAGCGCTTTAACAGCATAGAAAATGTACAGTGATCAAAAGAACAGTATATCAAAAACAACCTAAACCGTACCAATAATACTTAAAACTATTCAATATTCAATAGTATTTAGAAAAAAGGTGTATTCAGGAAATTATTAAATTGTATCAAGATCTGCAATATGAATATAGATGAGCAACCTAGTCCAAAAGATGAGGGTCACAATGGAAAATGCTTTTTTTGATTGTGCAGTTTCTTCCCTAAGGATGAACAGCAACATCTCATCTAGATTGCACAGCTTTTCATTTCTTTTCTAAAAAAAAAAAAATAAAAATAAAATGAAGCTTGTCAGAAAGCTACACA
Source organism: Ambystoma mexicanum (assembly GCF_040938575.1). Classification (NCBI taxonomy): domain Eukaryota; kingdom Metazoa; phylum Chordata; class Amphibia; order Caudata; family Ambystomatidae; genus Ambystoma; species Ambystoma mexicanum. The sequence goes on along the minus strand of NC_090941.1, from coordinate 153,557,860 downwards.
GGATGACCTAATTATTAGAAGTTTAAAAAACGCAACAGCCAAATTTAAAAAGTAAATCTGGGTTTAAAAGAAGCCATTGTAGAATCTTCAAAATCGGTGCGATGGAATCACATTTTTTGCACCAACAAGGAGTTTAGAGTTGAACCCCCAATCAAAATCGCAAAGGCTTCAATTTACCATTGGATAAGCTACAAAACCATTATATTAAAAAAAGACAGTCACAAGGGGGCACGGATGGGGTGGTGTTCAAACAGTTAGGATGACTACACACAATGAGAAAATAGATGATAAACTAGCTATAACTACGTGAGCAGGGATAGGTGATCACAAATTATGTGCACTTAATTATTTAAATGAAAAGAAATTAAATCTTTGAGTTGAGAAGGAAACCTAGTTGAAGCATTGGCTTTTAAAATTGTATGTCCTGGGGGAAACTAAGAGATCCAAGGCAGAACTACATTTCGAATCCTTCCAGAACCGTGCTATAAAAATTCAGCATTAGCGTTATTACACTGTTGGTGGACTGATGCCATCCAGTCTTTGATGTTGGATAACCAATGGCCCAGCTGATGGATGTCATCTGTGGATGACACTGCTAGATCTAACTGGGTATCATCTGCATACTGATGGATGGAAATTCTAGGTCTACAAACTAGATCCCAAGTGGATGTTGCATGTAAAGATTCAAAAGCATAGGAGACAGAATCCAACCTTGTAAAAACCACACCAAATGGCAAGGGGAGAAGGGGGCAGCTATTTGGACGAATTGATGTTTGTTGTAAAGAAAATATCAATCCCAATTTAGTACTGCCCCCTCCCCCCTTGCCCACGTAGCATGAAAATAAGAAAAGGATAAGCACCGGGTGGGTGAAAGGTATTGAAAGCTGCAGAAAGCTAGTCAAGTACCAGAAGGCAGGCATCCCCCCCTCCCCCCCCCGGACCGCAGATCAGGGATGCAAAAGATGTGACTCATCCCCCGAGTGGTGGTAGTGTCGGTGCTGTGATTGGCTTTAAAGCCCGATTGAAGAAGATAGAGCTGGGCAATATGTTCATATACTTGTAATGATAAAAGCATTTCAAGAATCTTCCCAAAAAAGATCTAGGTAGGTACTGGACAGTAGTTGTTTAATTTTCTTAAATAAAGGAGTAATAACCGTTTTCAATTAATTAGGTAAAATACCTTCAAGAGAAGAAACTGATCAGGAATAAAATGCTGAAAAAAGAAGCTGTCAAACCATCCGTTTGGCTTGAATAATTCTGTTGAAAAAGTATTTTAGTTTTAGAGAAGCAAATGTGCAAAGAATCGAATGTGGGCAATGGAAAATGCTGCCAGATTAAGTGTTAAGATTCACTTTCTGAATTATAGGATAATATCTAATCTCCTCACCCAGGTAATCTCACCCTGGTGTATCTGGTTTATTCCCCACATTGATCACACTCTGCACTTATCTCTGCCACAGTATCATATCTATGTTCAGTCTGGCGTCCAAAATTACCTGTATCTCCTGTATAAACTAAATGGATTTCCTGTAAAGATTTCCATATTACTGCTGATCTTCTTGTTCAACATTCTGTAACCTCTGTACAAGCATTAAGCGCCCAGTTACTGTTCGGTGCGCGGTACAAATAAAGAAACTAAACTAAAACCCCAGATCAGAGGTAAGAAGAGCAAAAGAAAAGGCAGCTCCAAAGCACAGCATGAGGATTACTTTATTAGTTCAGTTGTCATCTCCATCTCTGGATTGAGACCAAGTTTATCCTAATTGTTCGAACAGGATTTTTCTGCTAATGAGAGATTTGCTTCTTAAAATATCCAAACCATACTTCTGCAATCCATTCCTGAACCATGTGTGCTGTAGTGCACAGTCAGAATTTGGAAACCGTGTTGATGGGGTTGGTTGCAGGTTTGTCTGGCAGACTGCATTTGTATGCAGAAATATCCCGCCCCAGAAGGAGTAGTGTTTGTTACATAAAGTCAGCATATTCAGAGTGAACACATTGTTGTACTTACAGCTGCAACATCTCAAGCGGACCCCGCTCAAGCATTATGTGTGGCAGTATTTACTTAATAAGGTATTGTTAGCAATTTTAGATTTGAAGAGGTAAATAACTAATGAGATTTGTTTGGGACTGGCTTAGCATTTATGTAGTAATCTTTGTATTCATGATTCAGAACCAAAATTAAGATTTATTTGCCAGGACATCAGATAACCCATAATTCATGTTGTAGAGGTGAATGATCAATATGCTAGAGGTTTTCACAAGTTGTTTTAGGATTAGAGGGGAGGTCCATGAAGATTGAATTTTCGAGACTGAAGAGAGGTACAAATAGCAATATAGTCTGAAATATAATGCTTTTATGTGAGAATCATCCATGCTACCATGAGAGGGAGAGGGAGTATTTGAGTAAGCTGGTCGAGAAGAGGGCCCATATACAATGAAAGCAGAGATATGGAACTTCGATCTTTCCTGCTATTAAAGGTATGTATTTCAATAGAGTAGCATGTATATGCGTCCTCTAGCCTGCTCATATTGCTGAAATGGAGCAGACTAATTTGATGGAAGTTATTTTTACAAAGAGTGACCATAGGCATTATGGGAGGTCTATCAAAGTCCTTTGCAGCTTGCAAGAAAATTATGCCCATATTGACAAATGAAGTGACATAGGAAGTGACAACCACGGAGTGTCCACTAAATACTTCCTTCATTAAGTTTAAAACTGTCCTGTCCCTCTCTGTATCTGTGGACAAGTGATTTGTCTGCCAAAAGGTCCAGAGTATAGGTTCCCTTAATAGTTATTTACTTGAGAAAATGAATTCAATTGATACATGATCTGAAAATGTTTTGGTTGTATATAGTTTCTATGTTCTAGGAACCAAGGTTTGGTGGTTGGCTCAGGTTTACAGTTCATGTCGGAGTGACAATAATGCATCATCACAGGATGTCTGGTTACTGTTTCGGAAGTGTCAACTAGGTTCAGTATCAGCACTATGTATTTGACAGTTTCTGTTGATCGATCCACGTTTATTGATCTTTGCTGATGTTCTATCCAATTGTTTAATACAGGATTTAAAACATGCATAATGTAAGTGCTTCAAAGCAGACAAAACCAAAATTAGCCTGTCACAAAAATAATCCAATATCTGAGGAACAGTCTTATACAGACATGAATTCTCGGTCATTGATTGATTTGTATGAAGGCAATTGTTCATCTACCAAGTGGGTGAACACTTTGTAGCATTGGAAAAGAAGTATGGCAGTGGTTGCTTGGATGGGTGACGAGTCCTATCATTTTCCCTCGGGATACTCCAAGTTGTGACAGAGGTTTTGCTCTTCTAATACCAGATGGGTCTCTTTAAGACCACATATGGGCAGAGCTGTGCTGATGCAAACATTAACATACCAACTTAAATTTAAATTTTAATGAAATCCTTATTTTGCTATCTGATTATGTCATCTAATGAGTTTTTACAAACACCTCTTTGAGAGGGAACAGTTCTTCAATGCAAGGAAAGGTTTCAGATTCATTTTGCCGGAATGAAAATATAAAAAAGTGCCCTTTGCATAGCCATCCATCCAAATCACCACTAGCTTCATGATACCTCGATCACTCCCCACCCTAATCCAGGCAGTTTTCCCTACTGGTAAATGCTATAGCCTGTTGGTAGTCACCACTTCCCAATTCACATTTTTCTATGTTACAAGATTATATTCGTCTTTGAGTTGGTGTTTGCAAATCATTCAGGACAGGATCGGTCTTGGATCAAGGCTTATCCTTTTGCTGAGTACTTTGATGAATCCAGGGATTTCGTCCCTACTCCTTAAGGGGGAACCAAACCTTTGGGCATATAGAGGGGAGCCTGATATGCAATACACTCCCTAGGAGACAGGATAGCAGGATCTAATTACGGGGGACCCACATCACCCCGTTAGAGGACAGGGAATTGCCAGATGAAGTCTGTAGCATCACTGTTAACACAAGAGTGCCAATTGTTTGTTGGATACATGGGGGCTAAACATAATAATGTACAGGGGCCTTTAACAGGGCAGGGCTTGGCGGAGGATCCCATGCGGTTAACCTTGATGCCAGAAACATGAAAGCAATGGTGCAGCACCTCATTTCAGGGAGGAATCTAAAAGGGCTGAGACCCATACCTGGGAAGAGAGCCAAACTGCAGCAGAAGCTTGCAGTGTAGGGCCGAACCAATCCAGCTGGAAGCAGGTTTGAATATGTGGTTGGTGGAGGAATCCCAAAGTCGGCAGAATGCTGTCTAGCCGGAAAGCTGAGAGCCCAAGGTACACCGGTCCCCTGAAGTGTAACACTGAACCGCCGCAGCACACTCCATTTATTTATAAAAAAAAATGTAACGCCCAGACACCCGGATATCAAGCAGTTGGTACAGTAAACACTGGCAATAACAGATAAGAGTTAATCATATTTGTCAAACAACCAGGTTTTTACAAGTTTTTTGAAGGCAGAGTATGATTGTTAATTTCTGATGGTAGCCGGGAGTGAGTTCTAGTGTGTAGGAGCAGTAACACAAAAGCTGACACCTCCTGCTCTTTTTTTTCTTGAAGCTAGAAGCAAGTTGCTTGAGCTGTATCTAAGTGAGGCAACTGGGAGATTCTGGGTGATGCTGTTGAGTTAACTAGACACCTATTTGTAAATACACCTCTGGGAAATAGAGTTTTAAAGTCAATACAAGCTTTGATCGGCAGCAAGTGGTCTTTGCGTCTACTTGCCGAGATGTGGTCTGATCATTGTAGGCCGAGTTCTGCACAAAGGGCTTTATTCTGTCGGAGTTGCAGTTTAGCCAGATTAGATGCGGAAGTGCCCATAAGTAGCAAATTGCAGTAGTCCAGTTTGGTGAGTATTAGTGTTCGATTGAACGTGAAGCAGTTACCTGAGGAGAGGATTTGCCTGCTAGATGAGATGGGCCTGGACATGTAGGCGGCGGAGGACGCTAGTTCATTTATGCTCTTTGTCCTGGTTAACTCGGCTTCAAGGTTGACGCCCAGAGTTTGGACCCATTTCAAGACTGGAATGATAGAACCATCGATACAGAATGTGAGGATGAGGTGTCAAGGTTTTTTAGCCGCTAGTAGGATCCCACAATAAGGATCTCCGTCTTATCATTAAGGCAGAGGTTGTGGGTGGCCATCCAGTTTTGTATGGTGCAGTACATTCTGTTGACTGTTGCAGTATCCTGTGGATTGTCCCCTGAAAGGGGGAGGAGTATTTGGGGATCCTCTGCAAAGTTGGTGTAGATGATCCCTAGCGAATCAAGGAGGTCGAGCAGAGGCTTAGTGTATGTGTTGTACAGTGTGGGTGATGGGCAAGAGCCTAGGAGGCTGGTGTGTGTGTGACTGGTGATTCCAATGCAGTGGTGGCCTGCAGGCCAACAATGGGGGTAGTTGAGGATATAGGTCTGAGCATGTTGTGGGTAGGCCTTTGTTTAGCATGCTGGTTGCTGTTGGGAGTGGGTTCGGGTGCATGGTTGTTGGGGCTAGTTCCTTTGGGAGGAGGCGATTTAGTAGATGATCTGTGGTGGTAGCAGGGCAACTTGGGTACAGTGGGGACAGTTGAGGTAGTTCTCAAGTGGCCGATGGCCACAGGTGTAGTTGATGTGTGATTATGAGGTTTGGGAAGAACTATGGATTGCTTGAAAGTGTGCTTGATTGTAATAGAAGGAGCAGTTCTCGTGATGACTGATTTGTCGTGGGAACCTGTGGGATCGAATGGGATAGCCTGCGAGTTGGTGCGGTAGAGTCAGAGGCATTAGTGGTTGTGATTGCAGGGAGCAGGTGTGAGGGGAAACCAAGGGAGGTAGCTCACTCTTTGAGCCTGGTTAAAGTACGCAGGGTAGAAAAAGGGTTGGGTGAGGGAGACATGGGGCTTAGGCAGATGGATTAGAGCAAGAGTTCATGTTACCTTTGTGTACCGCAAGGCAGTCATGAGCAACAACGCTAAGACATTGAACCACTGCGGGAGAGCAGACTACCACAGAAGCACAGTGTCTGAAGTTGCTGCACCCGATGAGCAGTGCCGTCGAAACCCAGATACACGGCTAACAGAGAGGAAAGTGTCAAGGCTCCAAAGCACTCCATGAGGGGGGTGAGGCCATTACACAAACCACACAGCCAGTGAAGCTGGAGCACCCACGCAGGGCTGAGGAGTGCAATACACCACTAGTGGTTGAGGATAGTACACATTCTTCAAGGACAGTTGTTGGGTAAGATTTTAACAGAACTGGTAAATCTTCCTGCCCTGGGTCAACCCGAGAACATTTTGCTTTACTAGTGGGACATTTTTCCTTAATGTCTCTGAGTGGGAACCCTTTTCCACACTCACAGAATCTTTGACTCTTTTTATGGGTGTCATTTCTTTGACTCTCCATAGTGTCCTTTCAAAGTTATCCTCTTTAACAACGTTTTTTGGCAATAAGTGCCTGTTGCTGCTGGGCTGCCTTAGGGGCTCCCCTTTTAACTTTCTTTTGCTAACCTTGAGAGAACTACAGTTCCCAAGGGTAGAAAGGATCTTTGGATCCCTTTTACATTTTATTTTGTGAAACCAACACACACCACCTTATGTGGAGTGCTGGGGAGATGCAATGTATCCCCTTTCACACTAAAACTAACAATTTTGTTACATAGACAAGCGTACCTTCAATGGCTGTTGGCAGAGATACCTTGTATTAATTTGGTGCACCTTTACCGCGGGCTGTGTTCACAGCTGCAGTACAGGCACGGAAGGGTGCTCATTTTACCAAAATGGCCCCCCGTGTTCTTTTTCACCATTTTAGTGTTTCTTATCCTTTCTTGTTCCTTCTTCTGACATCCCGTACAGGAAATTCCTTTGTGTGATTTTTATCTTCGCCGGGAGTCCAGTCTGTCTGTGAAGGCAGGAAGCGAGGAAGGAGTCCAAAACTCCACAGCCTTTTGTATTCCTCCTTGTCTGAATGGGGACAAATCCCAGTTGGGGGCTGGCTGTCGTGATTTAACAACCAGGCTGCCCCCTCTAGTAAAATGCAGGGAGAGAATGCAGAAGTTGTGCTCCAATTCCTGATAAATACTGCAAACCTGGAAGCCGAAGACAAGTCGACCAGTGGAACTGAAACCAGAGAGGATAATGAAGGAAAAGCAGCTGAGACGATATCCAGCGACCGGCGAGCCTGCTGTTTAACATGAGCCTGCTGTAGCCCTTCCTTCCAATCGACCTGGGGACTCCAAAAACGTCGACCCTGACCCAGAGCATGGTGAGACCCACTAGACTCAAGAAGACCTGCATTTTGAGTCATCCCACACATTGGTGCGACCATGCGTTGCTGCAATACCCCAATACCCTGGGACCTCAAGCCACAGTGCGGTGCACGGTCTTCCGAATCTCACTGAAGCTTTGTGGGCATCCTGGTGGATCTCCAGAGACACAAATCGAATCCGAAAAGTCCCATCAACAGAATGCTGGACCTTTGTAACTTCTGTGCTCTTTGAAAAGGTGCCAAATCTGCAGAAATGCATTCAGCCGCGAGGAAAACCTTGCCTAGAGCCTTCTTCATCGATCTCTGCTGCAAAGTCCCTTCTGAGGTCCCGTTTTCAGTCACCACAACAAGGAATCCACTTACCAGGTTTTTGGCTGCAGATCCTGAAGTAGTCGTCCTGCAACTTCTTCAATGCCGAGGTACTGTGTTGACTAACCTTAAGTCTCTTGCGTTTTGTGATTGGGAGATCTCTCGTCCAGTGCATCCAGTCCCATTGCTAGAATCCTGCTAGGGTGTCTTCTATGAGGCCCCGGGACCCTCTTCTAACAAAGTAAAATACTCACCTGTTTGCCCAGTCTTCCTAAGGAACTCTGACTTTTGCTACTTAAGAACCTATCCTGACACTGCCCGTTAGTCACTAAATCCTAGTGACCCCCCCTTCTGCCACTGAGAACACTCATGCTCTAAGAATAAGGGAAAGACTTTTAAGGGATTGGGCCTTTTGCCTAGAAAAGAAAATAAGTGTTTCCAAGTTACTTACTTGCAAAAGAGTTGGTTGGTAACTGTAACTCTAAGAGTGAACAGTTACATACGTTCTTACTTACCTTAGATGTGTGATGCACTATTCCTAAAAGTATGGTTAACATCTTTTCTATCCTTCGTAACTGTTTTCCCATTCTAACAAAACGTAGATGTGTAGGTATATTACTCTCCTGTGATTAGGTTGTGCCTCTTCCCCAAAAGTAATGTGTTGGTATCACCAGATTAGTTCTGTTAGGATAATTGTATGAGTGTCTGCCAACTGGGTCTTGCTTCCCCTGACTTGTTGTTAGCCTGTACAGAATAAGTCTGTATTAGGTTGTTGCCTACCTAGAATAACTGAGTCATCCAGTAAAGTGTAACATTGGGTTTTACCCTCCCTGTGCTGTTTTAGACAGATTTGCAGAAAGTCTGTGGTTCCAACTGTCCCTCATAAGTCATACATAAAGGTACTTGTATAGCTGGGAAAGATATAACCTGGATTTCATTGTGAGGTTAAAAAGGTATATGGGTTTTACTTGAGTTAGCTGTGTCCCATCCCAAAAATAAGTTACAAGAGTTACTGCTTATCTCAATCTGCGTTTCACTGATCTCAAAACAACCTGTAATTGAATTACCAGGTTACTCACCGTAGTGACCACCTTACTCATAGTCCATAGTCTCCTTTCCTCCATACTTCAGGGACATCTCTCCGTCCTGTGGGACGGGACCAGAGCACTTTGTAAAAAGCATCCAAATTTCTCCAAAAATGTGTCCTTCCTCTCTTTCTTGCGCAGGGCCCGGCACTCGGCCGTAACCCCGCCCACCTTGGCTCCGCCCCGCGCATCGCCCATCAGTCCTTTTCTATCGCCGGGTAAAAGACCCATTAGCAATAACAGAGGAACCTTATTAAAGGGGAAGGTGGGCGGGCCTATGGAGGAAAGGGGACTATGGTGGTCACTACAGTGAGTAACCTGGTAATACTCCTACGTCCCGTCCCCTTTCCTCCATACTTATGGGAGATTCCCAAGCACTCCTAAGAGGAACTATGGGTGGATGGAAATACCCCTTACTGAAACAGGTTCTTCAGTACAGCCTGGCCAAACTGAGCGTCAGCTCTTGAGCTCATGTCGAGACAATGCTTACAGAAAGCAGATGGGGAGGCCCAAGTAGCTGCCCTAGCAATGGACACCCAGGGGACATATTTCTGAAAAGCAACCGCAGCTGCCTTACCCCGCACCAGGTGTGCATGAATACCCTTAGGAGGTGTCAGCCCTTGGACGGTGAAAGACTGATGCAGGCGGCGATCCACCTAGAAATAGTTGCATTAGACGCCTGCCTGCCCTGAGGGTTACCGAAGGTCACAAAAAGTTGAGAAGCACTCCTAAGCTCGGAAGTCCTGTCCAGGTAGAACTTAAGAGCTCTTTGGACATCAGGACAGTGTAGAACCCTCTCAGCCTCAGAGGCAGGGTTCGGAAAAAAGACCGGTAGGGAGATTGACTGATTCAGATGGAATTCGGTCACTACCTTCGGTAGAAAGGCCGGGTTTGTCCGAAGGACTAACTTGTCCTTGTGAAAGACCAAGAAAGGACGCTCCACCGACAATGCCTGGAGCTCACTCACATCTCCTTGCTGACGTAACGGTGACCAAAAAGGACACTTTACAAGACAAGTACTTGAGGTCCACCGTAGCCATTGGTTCAAAGGGTTTATGGCACAGCGCCGTCAGGACTACATTTAGGTCCCACGGTGGGTACGGACTACGATCCGGAGGGTAGAGGAGTGTCAACCCTGCAAAATGCCTCTTAACCACCAGGTTACTCGGAGAATAAGAGCACTGGTCTGTAGAAAGATAAGCGAAAACCGCTGAAAGGTAAGTTCTGCATGACAGAACATGAACCCCTGACTTTGCTAGAGAGGACACGAAGGACAGCACCGTGTCAATCGTGGGCACCCTTGGATCCAACTTCTTCTCCAAACACCAATGACAGAACCTGAGCCATTTACTCTTGTACTGAGATCTGGTCGATGGTTTCCTGGCTGCCTGGATAATGCGCATGTTGTCCGTAGACAAATTCAGATGCTCTTAAGACTTGAACTCAGGCACCTTGCCGTCAAGCTGAGCGATTGTGGGGAGGGGTGCCACATCTGCTGTTCCCCTTGGTGAAGAAGATTGTGAGTTACTGGTAACCTGATCGGCAGATACACCGATAGGTGTTGAAGTTCTGAGAACCAAAACCTGGCCGGCCACCACAGAGCTATGAGTAGAAGGGAACAGTTCACTGAGTTCTTCAACTTCCAAATTGCACGGTGAACTAGAGGCAGAGGAAGGAAGGCGTAAGCTCTCATGTTGTGCCCTGGAATCTCAAGAGCATCCCCTAGAGAGGAGGCTCCCAGTCCCCCTCTGGAGGCATAACGAGGAAGCTTCTTGTTCACCGTCGTAGCGAAGAGGACCACCTCCGGTGTGCCCCAATGCAAAAAAAATCCATGAGAGGACTTCTGCCTTCAATTCCCACTCGTAGCTGACCACTGTCTGCCAGCTGAGGGCATGCGCTGTGACATTCAGCTGACACGGGATGCGCACTGCAAGCAGCCAGACACCATGAAGTACGGCCCACTCCCAAATCTGGATAGACTGGTCCATGAGGGGGGGGGGACCCTTTCCCCCCTTGCTTGTTGAGGTAACACACTGACAATACATTGTCCGTTCTTATGTGGACCACCTTGTTGACAATGAGCGGTCTGAACGCCCTGAGCGCTAGGAAGATCGCCAGAAGCTCCAGATGATTTATGTGGAGGAGCCTGTCGTGGGGCGACCCGAGGTCTGAGACCTAAAGAAGATCTAACGTCGCACCCAACCCCAGAAGGGAGGAGTCTGTTGTGATCGTCACCGTGGGGACCGGGTCCTGAAACCCCGCACCCCCAGACAGGTTGCTGAGAGATGACCACCAATCCAGGTCCACTCTCATGGAATCCGGAATCATTATCTGCTTGGAATCCGGATCCACTGCCTGACGCCATGAACTCCGAAGAGCCATCTGGGTCCGTCTTATTTTGAGATGAGCAAGAGGAAGAGCCAGTACACACGAGGCCATGAGTCCCAGAAGCCTCTGGAACCACCAGGCCGACATGCTCTCTGACTGCGCAAACATCTGACACGTGGCTAACAGATCCGCCATTCTGTCCGCGGTCAGATACCCTCTGCAGTCGATCGTGTTCCAACGAAAACCAAGTAAAATCAGATCCTGTGAGACCGTCATGGAGGATTTCCGCCAGTTCACCGACAGCCCAAGATGGAACAGGAGCTGAAGGAGAGACTGGAGATTGCCCGCTGCCGCCAGCGGCCAAGGGCTGCGTAAGAGCCAACCGTCCAAATATGGATACACATGGATACCCTGGAGACGAAGATATGCCGCAATCACCGACATCATCTTCGTGAAGACACGCGGCGCCGAGCTGAGGCCAAAAGGAAGCACCCGAAACTGGAAGTGCTCCTCTCCCAAAGAGAAGCGGAGGTACCTCCTGTGTGGATTCCAAATCAGGATATGCATGTACGCGTCCTGAAGATCCACAACGCTGAGCCAGTCGCCCATCTGTAAGGAGGAGCGTATCTGGCTGGGCGTGATCATCTTGAATTTTTCTTGGGGTAGGAAAAGATTGAACTGGGAAAGGTCTAGGATGGTGCGCAGGCCAGCCTGGTTGGGTTTGGGCACCGTAAACAGTCGGGAGTAGAAGCCCTCCCCTCGCTCCCCACGGAGAACGGGTTCCACAGCTCTGAGGTCCAGAAGTTTCTGAACTTCGGCCTTGAGGAAGGGTGAGCCCGACAGCTGAAAAGGAGGGTTGAGGGGTGAGGTAGGGGCTAAAGGTAAGCGGAAGCCCGCTCGAGCGACTGACGAGACCCATCTGTCTTCTGTGATGGTCTGCCACGCCTCCCAATGAGACGCAATGCGTCCTCCCACCGGGGTCTGGTGAGAGCGCGGAAAACCTTCATTTGGCAGGCTTATCGGTGGCGGTGCCACCTGAACCTGATGAGGCTGAGGAGCGGGAGAGAAACTGCATGCGCTGTTGTCTACGGCGGTTATTCCCCGCAGGAGTATCCACTCTGAGATTTGCGGTCGAGGAAGCCCCTAAAACCAGAGGAGAGTCGACTTTGAGACAACGGTCTCTGGGATTTGAAAGGAGCTTTGACCAGAACAGACAATGATTTAGCCGCCTGAGTGCTATCCTTGGTCTTGGTGAGCTCTACATAAGTAGTAGAATGAAAAAGCTCCTTACCATCGAATGGAAGGTCCAACACCTTGTCTTGCACTTCCTTAGAAAATTTAGTGGCATGCAGCCATGCCTGCCGTGAGGTATCAACCCCCAGCATCAGGCCCCGAGCCGAGGTGTCCCGCAGCCTCCAGGAGATCCTGGGCCAAGACCCCGGCGTCGGAAAGGCCTCCTTTGAAATCTTCCAACTACTCGACCGGGATGTGCTCCTCAAACTCCGACAGACTTTTCCACATCCGCATGTTCACTCCCGCCAATATCAACTCAGTATTTGCCTGCCTGAGCTGAAAGGCTGAGTTGGCAAAGATTTTCCTCTCAAGGGAGTCAAGGAGCTTGTCCTCCTTACCCAAGACCAAAGTAGCTGTTGTGGAAGAGGATGCTGCAGGTCTGGATTGCAACGTAGCTGCAGCCACCACTGTGGCGGAGGGAGGCGGACAAGACGACAGGGCCACCTCTTCCAAAGAATGTAGCCTGTACCTCGCGTCTATCTTCTTATTGACAAAAAGTCCTGAGTGTGGCTTTTCCCAGACTCTTCGGACCTTGGCCAGAACGTCCTTCTGCATGAACAGGCCGGTACGCTTCAAGGGAGATAGGGTGAACGCCCCAGAAAGCATGCCCTCCTGCGGAGCGGGTGCCTCGGGCACCGGAACATCTAAGAAACTCATCATGTCCAGTACCCGGTCATGAATGGCTCTGATAGAGCGGGGAAGGTCTTCGTTGTCCCGATCGCCTTGAGGATCATCTGACAGGTCAGGATCCTGCTGAGCCGTGTCAGGCACTGCCTTGTCCTCTGGGGACAATGGAGGCAAAGGCGGAAGAGCCGGGGGATGCACCACGGGCAAGGGAGGCGCCAGTGGAACCACCGGAGGAACAGGTGGAGCCCGAGGCGTCGGTGGACATATCTCCTTGAAAAGCCCTGTGAAATATTCCCTCATGGGCTCAGTGCACATAAGCGCTTTAAATTTACCGAAAAAGGCGTCCTTTGGAGACGGTTTCGGAACCTGAGGAGGCCTCTCATGAGGTGGACAAATCCAGGGGCGTAACGGGGAAGGGTGCCACCCCGGCCCCTCTACCGACGTATCCACATAAATCAAAGGTGCCGCCCCCCGCGGGCAACGACACATTGTGCGGAAGAGGCATCCGGGCGTTCCAATCATAAACCAGCCGGTAAAGATGCGTACAAGGGACTTCAGGTTCACCCAAGGGACAAAGCCCTACACCAGAGGACGATGGCGTAGTTGTAGGGGTAGCACCTAAAATGGCCACCGTGGTCGTGGCGGGAACAGGCGCCATTTTGTCCTCATCTGAGGGGAACTGCGGCACGTTAGCCTTAACATAAGGACCCTCGGCATAGCCGGTACTATGAGACCTGGAATGTTTTTGAGACACCAACCGCCAACTGAGCCTTCGAAGGAAGGACCTCGGCACTGCCGGTAAAAGAAGAACTTTGCTTCTTTGCCCCCTCAACAGGTCTGGTGACACCGCAAGAGCGGGAACGGTGTGCTTTCACCGACAAAGCCTTGTCCGGCCTCTCAGAACTGTTGGTAGCTTTAGCCTCTGAACGAGGGACCTTGGACCGAGGCCTGGTAACAGCCTTATCTGCGCGGGCCTCGAACATCCTTTCGGTAACAAGCCCAGCCAAGGCCTCAGGGCGCAGCCCGGTCTTGTTTTTGAGGGAAGCCGACAGAGTCGTCAGAGCGAGCTCTGGTACCCCATGATTCAGTAGAACTGGGTCTACAAACAGCCCCCACAGGAGGGGCTTCGGAGCATACTCCGGTATTCACAGGCCCCTTACAGAGACCCTCAGAGAAAACTCTGGTAGAATTATTAGGCCCAATGGGCACCTCAGGGCGAACCCCGGTGACAGAGCGATCAACGCCCCTCCCGGATCGAGAGGAACCCGGTAAGGTATCCCCCCGGCCGGGGTGCTCTGAAAAGTAAAGATCTTACCGGGCGTTTCTTCTTCTAGTCAATGAACGCCTGAAAATGAGAAGGAGGAGTTTGTCGGAACACCTCCTCCCACTGCTCCAACCGACGTTGAAGTGCCCGGACCGAAAGGGAGTCACAGTAAAAACAGGAGTCCCAACGGTGTTCCGGACCCAAACACTCTAAACAAAGAGGATGGGGATCCGCCCTCGCGAAGCGACACAATGAACAATCTGGAAAGTCTAACTTGAAAGACAGACGGACTAGTAAACGAACGCTGGCGAGAGCCAGAGAGGAAAAGAGGGAAGAAAATCTTCTGAGGATGCAAGTGCATCCTGCCCCATTCGAGCGGAGAAAAGGACTGGTGGGCGATGTAGAGCCAAGGAGGGCGGGGTTACGGCTGCGTGCCGAGCCCCGTGCAAGAAAGAGGAAGGACACATTTTTGGAAAAATGTGGATGCTTTTTACAAAGTGCTCCGGTCCCGTCCCACAGGACGGAGAGATGTCCTATATGTATTGAGGAAAGGGGACGGGACGTAGGAGTATGTTACATCCTTAGGTTCTACTCACCTAGTAAAACTGTGTTATCACAAAAGTAGTCAAAGGTTCTTACTGTACCTAGAATAAGTTTTCCACTATTCACCAAAAGGGAATAGTTTCTTACCTGTAACTCCATTTCTCCAGCATTGGTATCTTTCATGGATTCACATGCTTAGAATATTCCCCGTCGTCAGACTGGGACCCCTCGGTACACATATATAGCCTTTTCCAATAGGAAAACTTCCGACACTTTTGTGTCCTATCTACGTCCTTTTAGGACCCGCCTATGCATGCTCCGTAGGCCGTCCCCCGTATAAGAGGCCCGCCCCGCGGTTCCCCTTCAGATTTCGGCCCCTCCAAAGTAGGAAGGGTTACATTTATCAATCAAATACATTACATTCCGGGGAGGTTGGCGGGCGCATGTGAATCCATGAAAGATACCAATGCTGGAGAAATGGAGTTACAGGTAAGAAACTATTCCCTTCTCCAGCATTGGATCTTTCATGGATTCACATGCTTAGAATAGATTGTATAGCAGTAACACTTGAGACGGCGGTGAGAATGTAATGTAGTATATCCTCAACATACTACACAATGCATATGTACGGTAGGAATAAGTTACCTCGTATAACCTTACCCACATAAAATAAACTGTCATTAAAAAAGGTAGACCACAGATTCTCCACAGCGTGGAGCTTACCTTACTGAAACAGATGGCGCAGGACAGCTCTTCCCATCTGCACCTCGTCCGCATGCTGCCTGGCAAGGCAGTAGTGGCGGGTAAACGTGTGGGGCACTGACCATGGCGCAGCTTGGCATATGTCCGTCAACGGAATTCCTGCCCATAAAGCTGTTGAGGAGGACATCAATCTTGTAGAATGGGCTCTAGGATGTCCTTGCAGTGGCCTTGCGGCCTTGGAGTGACAAAACGCAATCGTCGATGAGACCTATCGAGCCAATCCTTGTTTAGAGATTGCTTTTCCTCTCGTCGACGGACCATATGCGACGAACAGTTGTCTAGTAGACCTGAATTCCTGTGTACGATGTAGGTAAAATTCACAGCCCTCTTAACGTCCAGGGTATGAAGAGCTTTTTCTGCTGCCGATGATGGTGTGGCGAAGAAAGAAGGGAGAACAATGGACGAGTGTTTGTGATACACTGTCGGAACTTTTGGGACGAACATAGGATTAGTTGCCAGGACTACTTTGTTCTTAAAGAAGAACAAGTTACTTTCTTACCTGGTAACGTTCTTTCGATGGGATGGTCCGACGACGTATTCCATATCTATGACATGTAATCACCACAGCTGTGCTGCTTCGGAAACTTTTCCGGCGTCTGCGTCGATGACGTCGATGCGCTGTCGTCGAGGACCTCCTCCGACGTCATCCGATGTGATAAGTAGGACGCACGACGCCCATAGCCTCAGTTGTAGTTTTTTCCCCCAGAACGTGTGACAGAAGTAAACTGCCAGTCAGACACAAAGCCTTGCGGAACGTAAGCTGCAATCGCAAAAGAAATTCTGTAGCGGGGAAGGCAGGGCGGGAGTGATATGGAATACGTCGTTGGACCATCCCATCGAAAGAACGTTACCAGGTAAGAAAGTAACTTGTTCTTCGAGGGGATTGGGTCCTCCGACGTATTCCATATCTATGACAGACTCCCAAAGCAGTACCAAAGCAAGGAGGAGGGAAAGAATTTAGAATCAAAATGTAGAATAGCCAATCAAATAGCAGAGCAAAGGACCGCCTTGCCAAAGGCCAGATCCTGCGCTCGGATGGAATCAAGAGTTGATCATCCACTCTGACCCGGGACATGCGTGAAACATAAAAGCTTAAAGCTCTCCTAGGATCAAGCCTATGGAGCCTCTCCTCTTCCTTACCAGGATGCGGAGGAGGATAGAATGCCGGAAGAACAACCTTCTGGGCCAAATGAAATTCCGTCACTACCTTCGGAAGAAAAGAAGGACGAACTCTAAGGACAACCCTGTCCTTGTGAAATACAGTGAAGGGAGGCTTAACTGAAAGTGCCTGTAACTCACTCACTCTGCGAGCGTAAGTAACCGCAACTAAAAACACAGTTTTCAGAGTTAACAGCCTCAAAGGGCAAGAATGTAAAGGCTCAAACGGAGCACCCATAAGAAACTTAAGAACCAGGTTTAAATCCCAACCGGGCACCAGGAAAGGTGACGGAGGGAACACATTAGTGAGCCCTTTCAGGAACTGTGAAATCAAAGGGATTTTAAAGTAAGAACACTCTTCAGACGAGCGCTTAAAGACAGACAGCGCCGCCAGGTAACCCTTAACGGTACCCACTTGCAAGCCCCTGTGGGCCAAAGAAAGTAAAAAGGACAGAACCATGGGGATGTCACATGCAAAAGGATCCACATTCTGAACCCTGCACCAGTCGCAGAACTTACGCCAACGGCAACGGTACAGAGACTTTGTTGCCGGTCTTCGGGCCGAAAGCAACACCTCCATCACGTCCTCATGGAGGTCCCAATCCTTATACCTCAACCTTTCAGAAGCCAAGCGTGAAGGTTGAGGGATCTGACCTCTGGATGGAGAACCTGACCCCCCTCCCGTGAGAGCAGATCGTCTCGGTAGGGAAGACGACGTGGAGGGCAGATGGATAAGTCGAGAAGGTCCGGGTACCACGTCCTCCGAGCCCACGCCGGGGCAATGAGGATCATCCGGGAACCGAACTTCCGTAACCTCCGCAGCACTTGCGGGATGACGGGGACTGGAGGAAACGCGTACAGCAGCAGGAATGACCACTCCACCACGAACGCGTCTCCTAAGGCTCCTTCTGGAGGAAATTCCCGCGAGCAAAACCTTTCGCACTTCCGGTTGACACTGGAGGCGAAGAGATCCACTTGAGGGGTCCCCCAAAGGGCGAAGATCTCCAGGAGAATCTCCTGAGCCAACTCCCACTCGTGAGAGATCGCGCTCTGCCTGCTCAGAGCGTCCGCCGTCACGTTTTCGGCTCCGGCCAGATGAACTGCCGAGATCGAAACTTCCTGCTGGATGGCCCAGAACCCGAGCTGCATCGCCTCCCTGCACAGAGGAAGTGACCCTGCCCCCCCCTTTTTGTTGAGGTAGTGCATGGCCACTGTGTTGTCCGTCAGGATCAGGACATTCTTCCCTCGCACAGACGGCAGAAAAGCCTTCAGGGCTAGCCTGACGGCCCTCAGCTCCAACAGATTGATATGGAGTCTGGACTCCGACGGAGACCAACGACCGCTGACTGTCAGCCCGTTGGGCATGAGCTCCCCATCCCGTGAGGGATGCATCCGTCACGATCGTCACCTCTGGCCAGGGAAGCCAAAATGGAGCCCCCTTCATCAAGTTGCCTTCGACGGCCCACCACAGAAGGTCCCGGGGGACCGAGGACGGCACCTGAATCGAGTCCGACATCCTGCCGGAGGACTGCGACCATTGCGTCTTGAGTGCCCACTGCAAAGATCTCATCCGCAGGCGAGCCTCTGGCACCAGAAGAATGCAGGATGCCATGAGGCCGAGCAACCTCAAAAACTCGAACGCTGGGAGCGTCTGGGCATGCTGAAACTTGTGCACCATCTGCTGAATGTGAAGAGCCCTCACCTGGGGAGGAAAACACTGCCCCAGGGAAGTGTCGAGCACTGCTCCGATGTACTGGAGCCGCTGTGTTGGCGTCAAATGGGACTTCTTTAAATTGAGGGAGAAGCCCAGCCTGTGAAGGGAGCGACAGGTGATCGATAGATGATCCAGGACTTGCTCGGGAGAGCTCCCCCTGATCAACCAATCGTCCAGGTAGGGGTAGACGTGAATCCCCCCTTGCCTGAGATGCGCTGCCACCACCACCATGAGCTTGGTGAAAACCCTCGGGGCGAAGGTCAATCCGAACGGCAGGACCCGAAACTGAAAGTGTGAGTCGCCAACCGCGAACCTCAGGTACTTCTTGTGCTTGGGATGGATCGGCACATGGAAGTAAGCATCCTTGAGGTCGAGTGACACCAACCAGTCCTGAAGCTGAAGGGCCTGGAGGACTTGAGAGAGAGTAACCATCTTGAACTTGTCCTTCCTGAGGAGTTTGTTCAAACCGCGCAAGTCCATGATGGTTCTCAATCCCCAGTCTTTCTTCAAAACCAAAAAATAAGGGGAATACCATCCCTTGTTCCTCTCCGCGACAGGCACCAGTTCTATGGCGCCTTTCTCCAGCAGGGCTTGAATTTCCTGCGCAAGGAGCGGATCCGGACTCTGCAAAGAGAGGTTCCCCGGTGGATTGTCGCGAGGCCTGTGCCGAAAAGGAAGACAGTAGCCGTGGGTTATGATCTCCAGAACCCACACATCTGAAGTAATGGCTTGCCACTCTACAAGATGCTGCGCCAGCCTTCCCCCAACCGGCGAACCATGGGACATGGCCTCACGACTGAGTGGGAGCGGCTGCGGCGTTACCTGAGGGCAAAGAGGCAACTGCTCGAGCGGCCTTGGCACCACGGGTACCCTGTCGTCCACCTCTGGTACCCCTGCGATGGCCTATTTGACTGCCAGCTCCTCTCGCTTTACTGAAGGAGGAGTAATAACGAAAGGAACCACCCCTCCACTGCTGTCCCCTAGGACGAAAAGGCAGAGGTTGGCGAACTGCAGCGCCCAACGACTTCGCTGCAGCTTTTGAGGTCTGCAACCTCTCAAGGCTCTCGTCAGCCTTGCTGCCAAAAAGGTGTTCACCATCAAAGGGTATGTTGAGGAGCCGGGACTGCACATCAGGCGCAAACCCCGACTTCCGCAACCACGCAAACCTGCGTATCACGGTGCTCGCCGCCATGGACCTACTGACGCATTCAGCTAAGTCCAAACCCGACTGAACGGACTCACACATGGCATCCTTACCATCCTGGACCAAAGCAAGGAAACCATCCCGTTCATCCCCTTCGGGAACATGTTCAGCCGCTAACGCAACACAGTTCCACAGAGTGTGCGTGAAACGCGACAAGGCACAAATGGAGTTGGCCGCCTGAAGCGCCATACCACCAGAAGAAAACACTTTCTTCGCCCAGCCATCAAAACGTTTGTCGACCCTATCAGGTGGGATGGTAGGGTACGACGCCTGCTTTGCCGGGGCCGTGGCCGCCTGCACCACCAAACTCTCCGGAGTGGGGTGCCTGGTCAAGTAGCAGGGGTCGCCACTGGCTGGACGGTATTTTCGCGACAAGGATCTGCCCACCGCCGGGAGACTCTCCGGAGCAGTCCAAGCCGCCGCCACCCTTCTCTGTAAAGCCATATGGAACGGCAGAACCGGGTCCGTTGGGGGACCAACATCAAGGATGTCTGTCAGATCATCCTGCACAAACTCCCCTGGGGGAGCAGACCATCCCAAGTACTCAGAAACCCTAGCCATAAGGCGCCGGTACGAGGAATCAGCATGAGAGCCAGGCTCAGTCCTACAAAACTCCACCTCCGGAGAGGTGTCCAGTCCACTGGCATCATGCAGTGACTGTCTCAACTCGTCAAACTGACTATGGCCCGAGACAATGTCATCCGGAACCTGACTAGGAACCAGGCCATCAGAATCCTCATCCGCCTCTGAAATATAGTCCAGGTGGCGAAAAGAAGGCACTCGAGAGTGCTTGCTCTTAACCAGAGCCTTCCTAGGGGGTCCACCCGTGCCCTGTGGTACCTCCGACACGAAAGGCGTCGATGGCGTCGAGCGAATCGGCGCCAGCGTCGAGAGAACCGGCATCGGTGCCGAGAGGATCGGCGTCGACGTCGAGGAAATCGGCGTCGACGTCAGATGCAGCGCCTCCAGAATCGGCGGCGTCGACACAGCCCTCGAGGCCGGAACACCCCGAGCGTGTCCCTCGACGACCTGAGCGTCGATGGCATCGACGACTTCCTCGGAGCCAGAGCCTCGAGAAAGCCCGTCGACGCCCTCGACGCCACAGACGTCGATGCCTTCTTTGAAGACCTCACAGGTGCACACGGTCTCGAGGACCGGGACCTGGAACGGGTACGTCGAGAACGAGTCCCCTTGTCCGAACGGGACCTCTGCCGTGACTCGTGCCGACCACTCTTGCGAGCGGTGTCTCTCGACCTCACATGACCGACCCCACTCGGGGGCGCGGACGGCTGAGTACCCTGCGACTCAAGAATCGCCAACATCTTCTTCCCGAAGGAAGCCCATTCCTCCGGCGTCGCACGGCTGGAGGGGTAAGCGACGTACCGGGCAGAGCCCTCCGAAGAGGACCTGGAAGACGACCGGTGTCGGCGCTTCCGAGAATGCCTCGAAGAGGCTGAGGAGTGGCGACTCCTAGAAGGAGACCCACGAGACTTCCGACGATGATACGGAGAGTCACCCCTCGAATCATCCATCGAAAGCCCCGCAGACTTAGACTTCCGGGGCTTGGACACCCGACCTACCGACAACTTCTTCTTACGTTCGCGTAAGGCTTTGGACGTGAGCGACTGGCAGTCGATACAGTCATCCGTGTCGTGGGCCTCCCCGAGGCACCAGAGGCAGGCGTCGTGCGAGTCCGTCACCGACATCTTGGACCCACACTCCCCGCACTTCTTGAAACCCGGACGCGGGGTCGAAGACGAAGTAGACATCTTCAGAAGGAATTTCACAAACGAACAGGTTCGAAGAACCGAGAAGAACAGAACTCCAAAGAGTCGAGGTGTTTGAACCGAGAAACACGAAGCAACACGTTCGCGGAAAAAACGGAACTGAGGCTATGGGCGTCGTGCATCCTACTTATCACATCGGATGACGTCGGAGGAGGTCCTCGACGACGGCGCATCGACGTCATCGACGCAGGACGCAGAAAAAGTTTCCGAAGCAGCACAGCTGTGGTGATTACATGTCATAGATATGGAATACGTCGGAGGACCCAATCCCCTCGAATCTTAGGTATGGCGGGTCTACGACCAGCGCTTGCAGTTCCGAGATTCTTCTAGCTGATGTGATAGCAATCAAGAATGCCAACTTCCACGAAATGAATTTTATGTCTGACGTGGCCATAGGCTCAAAAGGCGGTTTCATTAAGCCTGCCAACACTGTGTTGAGACTCCAAGTCGGGGGGGAAACGTTTTTCCGGGGGAAAAGCTCGAAATAAACCCCTCATGAAGTGTTTTACAAGTCTGTCGCTAAATAGAGGAGACGACTGCCTTTTCCTTGTGAACCTCGAGATGGCCGCCAGGTGCACCTTTATCGATGTGAAGGATAATCCCCTCTCCGCCAAGAGGAGCAGGTAAGGTAGAACTTGTTCCGGCGTCACCGACAACGGTTGTAGGCCCTGTTGTCCCCTACACCATTCACAGAACCTCCGCCACTTAAAGGAGTAGGATTTCTTTGTAGAAGGGGCTCTAGCCGCCTGCAGAATCTTTTGACAATCCTCCGAAACGTCTAACGCACCGAACTCCGAGAAGTCAGGAGCCAGGCTGTAAGGTTGAGACTGTCCGGGTCGTGATACCAAACCGTGCCTTTGTCCCTGGATAGTAGGTTCGGGACTTTCGGAAACCCTATGGGATGTTCCAGCGACAGGTGAAGCAGGTCGGAGAACCACGGTTGCCTTGGCCAGTATGGTGTCACTAGAATTACCCGGCAATTGTATCTGCATATCCACTGTATTGTCCTCCGTATGAGGGGGAATGGGGGAAAAGCATAGAGGAACAT
Organism: Ambystoma mexicanum; assembly: GCF_040938575.1. Taxonomy (NCBI): domain Eukaryota; kingdom Metazoa; phylum Chordata; class Amphibia; order Caudata; family Ambystomatidae; genus Ambystoma; species Ambystoma mexicanum. Next base: position 153,535,479 of record NC_090941.1, on the reverse strand, counting down.
GTCCGTCCATGGGAAGGAGAATGCCTCCCACCTGGAGCCCTCTTGAGGCCATCTGCTTGCGAATTGCTCGCATTTCTTGTTGTCTTTGGTCGCGAAGGCGTCCAGAGGGGGGTGATCCCATTTCTCGAACACTTTCATCAGGTGAACTGTGTCTTGGGAGTTCCTCACTCCTGGAAGGTGATGAGCCACGATGGAAATTTCGTACTTTAATGCCCAATGCCATGTTTTCTGGGCTTCTATGGAAAAGAGTTCTTGATCGTGTCCCTCCTTGTTTCCTCAGACAAAACATGGCCGTTGTATTGTCGGTCAGTATTCGTACTCGCGAGCCCTTGATGTGTGGTAGGAATGCCTTCAAGGCCCATCGTACTGCTCTGAGCTCTAACACGTTTATGTGTAGGAGTGACTCAGTTGGAGACCAGCGACCTTGCGTTTGGAGAGCACCCATGTGAGCTCCCCATCCGGTTAGGGACGCATCCGTGACTATGGTTCGCTGAAACTCCGGCTCCTGTAGGGGTACGCCCTTGTTCAGATTGTGGAAACTTTGCCACCACTGAAGGGTCTGAAGCAGCTTGTCGTCGTCGATGGTTATCTTGTCTGACCACGATCCTTGGGCCTGCGTCCATCGGTCCGCGAGGAATTCCTGGACTGGCCTCATGAATAGGCGACATTTTTCCACCAGATGGATGCAGGATGCCATGGCCCCTAGGATCCAAACGTATTTTCTCACTGAGATGTTGGTGTTTCGCCGTAGTCGGCATGCTTGTTGATTGAGTCTTGAGGTTCTGTCGAGAGAAGGTTTCACTAGCCCTAACTGGGTCTCGAACTGTGCCCCCTGGAATACCAGCGATCTTGATGGCTGCAGAGAAGATTTTTCGAAGTTTATGGCGAATCCCAGCTGTTGTAGAAGCTGCATGGTGGCTTGTAAACTTGTGTTGGTCGACGCTGGGGAGGATCCCCTTACCAGCCAGTCGTCGAGGTATGGGTATACATGGTGGCCTTGCTTCCTTAGCCAGGCCGCTACTGGAGCCAGGCATTTCGTGAACGTTCTGGGGGAGGTCTTGAGCCCAAAAGGAAGAACCGTGATTTGTTAGTGAGTCCGCCGTATTACAAATCTTAGCAATTTCCTGTGTTTCCGACACATTGGAATATGGAAATACGCGTCCTGTAAATCCAGGGACGCTAGAAAATCCCCCTCTTGAACGGCGCGAGTCACTTCCTGCAGAGTGAGCATCTTGAATTTTAGGCTCTTTAAAGACTTGTTGAGATCGTGTAAGTCTAAAATGGGACGCCATTTGCCATTCGGCTTTTTTATGACGAAATATCTTGAGTAGACTCCTTGACCTCTCTGTGATGTTGGAACTAATTCTATCACGCCCTTTGCTAACATGAGTGTTACCTCTTGTTGCAGTATCTTCAGATGGGAATGAGCGGTGAACGCAGGTGGAATTTGCGGAGGGCTGTGTTTGAATTGTAGAGAGTGTCCGTTTCTTATAGTATCCAGCACCCATTGATCCGTCGTTATTCGTTCTCATTCGTCGACATACGCTGAAACTCTTCGCCCCCAGAACGGTGTGTTGTATGTCACTGCTGATCTTTATTCTGCTTGTCTCTCGACGACAACGGATATGATGGTCTTTTCCTGGAAGTCTGGAAGTTCCGTCGACGGTTTGCCGTTTGGGAGGCACGTCTGTATCCCTGGGAGGGGTAAGCTGATCTGCCAAAGGATCTGTCTCCAGATGCAGAGAATCTTGAATTACCTGAAGCCCCTCTAAAGGGACGAAAAGACTTGTCGTTTCTGCCACTCTGGAGGGCACCCAATGAACGTGCTGTGTCCGAGTCCTCTTTCATTCCCTTTAGGGCTTCGTCCACCTTCTCACCGAAAAGAAGGTCTCCCTCAAAGGGCATATCTAAAACTTTGTATTGTACTTCTGGCCTGAAGTAGGTACACTTAAGCCATGACTGTCGACGTAATACGACCCCATTATTGACTTGCTTGAAGCCTGACTCAGCGAGGTCCACCGCGATGTTTATTGCGTGATTTGAGGCTTCCTCACCTTCCCGGACGAGTAGCATCGCTGCCTTCCTATGCTCCTCAACAATTGCCAGAGAGTTTGCGGCCTTTACTGTGGTCGCTCCCACGGATAGCACTTTTTTGCCAAAAGGCATCTTGTCGTCTCGCTTCGTTCTCAGGAGGAGTCGTGCACTTGTGCTGGGCCTTCGCCTTCCTCGCCGCTGCCGCCGACACCACCGAGTCTGGTGTTGGTTGGGAGGATAAACACTTGGGGGTAGACTCTGGAGCCTTAAACTTTTTTTCCAGGCGTCCTTTCACTGCCGGCTCTGAAAACGGGTGACGCATTGTCTGCAGCCCCTCCTTCCATACATGGTCTAGTATTGGTATCGAGAACACAGACCTCCTTCTCTTCCCCATGTGGTCGAACAAAAAAACAGTCCTTTTTCTGTTCTTCCTGGGACAAACCAAATTCTTTGCATGTCTTCTCCATCATAGAATGGAATGACACAATGTTGTCCGGAGGGGACGGGTGAGCTGGGCTTCTAGGGGTTTCCAACTCCACCTCTGACTCCCAGGTTGGATCCCTGGAGGGGGATGATGAGATATCCGACATGGCTCCCCTGTCAGACTCCGAATCTGGCAGCTCACCTTCCTCTTGTGCCAGTGCTGAGATTGGCGTGCGTAGGTGCGTCGGTTGACGGGACGGGCCCGGCTCGTCGACGGGTGACTGTGGCAGGTTTGCCTGAGGTAGTCTCTGGTCCATCGACTGTAACAACGACTGAAGCGTGGACAGAATTTCCAACGACAAAACAGATTGAGGATTGAGAAGAGGGGCAGATACCGGTATAACGGATCCCCTCGTCGACGACTTGTCAGCCACTCGTAGCCCTAGGTCTGCTGGGCCAGCTATTCTTTCGTTCTCGTCCTCCGAGGACAGCAACACAGCCTGTTCTTGTAGTAAAGTATCCGGGGGGGTCGGATCAAAAACTTCAGGCCTCCAGGCCTCCTGTAGAACCCCCGTCGACGAGGCCATCGTCGACGACGGTGACTGAGCAGGTGGTTTTGGCGGTCCCGCCTTTTCCACACTTGACTTGCTTTTACTCGACTCTCGACTCGTGGTCGATCTATGATGATCGCCCGAGGAGGATTTCCTTTCCTTTTCATGCTTTTTTGATGAAGACGATTTCTTTGACGAGGAGTCTCTTCCAGACGACTCTTTTTCCGTCGGTCGAGATTTCTTCGCCGGTGGTTCCGACGAGGTAGTGCGGCGTGATGTTTTCGGCGATTGTGTGAAGCCTACCTCCGAAGGGGGGTATGCCCCCGCTCCATCATTCAGCCATGCCACCAGTCGTCGACTGCAGTCTTTAAGGGTTTTTTGAGAAAACCCTTTGCATATGTCGCAGTTATCGGCCGAATGATGAGGGTGGAGGCAATATATACAATCCATATGTCCGTCCCCCTCGTAAACTTTTTTCAAGCCGCACGTCGCGCATGGGCGGAACAGCGCTTTTCCTGACACGGAGGACATTTTCTGTACTCAAAAATCCAGTAATGCAACCTTGTACAAAATAGTAAGAACGCGAGGAGATCCCACTACTTTGGAGACGGTTGAAATCTGAAGGGGAACCGTGGGGGCGGGCCTCTTATACGGGGACGGCCTGCGGAGCATGCTTAGGCGGGTCCTAAAAGGACGTAGATAGGACACAAAAGTGTCGGAAGTTTTCCTATTGGAAAAGGCTATGTGTACCGAGGGGTCCCAGTCTGACAACGGGGAATATTCTAAGCATGTGAATCCATGAAAGATCCAATGCTGGAGAAGTATATTGTTCAGTTGACTGATTATGTGAGTTGTACTGGGAGTCACTGTACAACTGTTAGGGTCTACTGCCCTTGCATTACTGAATGTAATTGTGAAAGTAAATATTGGTTTTTACTCCCTAAGTATAGGTGTGACCTATACTGAATGTGTATGAAAAGGTTTCGACTTCCAAATAAGGTGTATACTTTGGTCTGTGTACCTGCAAGTATAGTGTTGTTTCTCTCTAAATTGTGATTTCATATGATGTGTTAGTACTTTTTCACCCCTAGAGTTATCTAGGCCTACCTGTATGTAAATAAATCATTTATTTGTACATATAGTGTTTCAGTGTTTCTTTGGACCATGTGTATTACAATTTCATTTGCACCGATTCTACAGCCCTCTCTCCCTCCTATGATAAGCCTGGCTGCTCTGACTATGCTACCCTGAACTCAGGTGGTACAGCCTTATACTAACATTGGAGTCTTGTACTGCCTCAGTTGAACGGTTTAACTAAGCCCTTGGCTTCAGAAAAACTAGACCAGTGAAGTCAAACAACCCACGTTGGGCTTAACGATCCAGTGGCCTACTGAGGCATGAGAATATCAAGAAACTGAGACAGGCTGAAGAGGGAGAGGGAGTCAGTGTGGGGGTAAAAGGGGCAAACGAAAGATAGAAACAACACAGAAGAGTGAACTGAACCAAAGACCAAATGAGGGGGTAAGCACCACCAGAGAATCCAAACAGTCAGAAGTACCAGAGAGGCCAGTATTGGCTGAGAAACCAATTCCCTCACAGAGTGTGGAGAATCTGGATAAGCTGAGATCAGCAATAGAGCCAGAAGATCATTGCTTAACCAAGAAGACAAATTGCATAAAAGACACTGAAATTCCTTGGAGGGGGGAGCAAGAGACAGAAGTTATTTACAAATCAAGTGTTACATTTAAGGAACAAACTATCTCTGTTGAACAGGACGTTTGTGAAGAGGTTAGGAGTCCCCTTTGGTATAGAAACCCAAAGAAATCACATAACCTGTTTCATCTGCACCAGCAGGACAAGGGTCTGAAAGAGTAAGAGGAGAATTTGACAAACAACTGGGTATGTGTCACGGATCAGCCAGCAGACAGCAAGGATGTTGCAAGTAGGAACACTTCTCTAGGTTAAGTTATGTTTTCTTTATTGTTCGTGGTAGGGTCAGTCTGTAAGACGGAATACGTTTGGGCAGAGAACAAGGTTTGTGTAAGATGTCCTGACTAGCACCCTTTAATTATTTTCTAGAATAGGCAACCTCCATCATAGTTAGTATGGATAGACGAGGCATTTCTTTACTTTAACAAAAGTGAAACACTTGAAAACATGACTTTTTGTAGGTGTCCAATGTCTGATTTAACACAGTAATAGAGTGCTTTTGTGATGAAAACTTTGGTTAGCTGCTACTAAAGCACTAGAAGAATATATTTACATTGGGGATTATTTTTATTCTGTTTCGATCATTTAAAACGACTCACCCCAATTTGTTGAAACATTTCAAAAGAGGCTTTATTTTAATGCTCCTTGCTTAAATATGGTCTTGCAAGCACGTGAAACTCTGCATAGGTCACTAATGTGTTTGTTGGGTCTTGTTGCCTCAAATAAATCGTCCGTCTAGATAGTTTCCAAACTTTCCTAGCATTGGGTAATCCAGTGTATTTCGCTGAAAGACCAATTGGTTACCACAGCTACCTTTTGACCCACCTTTTTTTTTTCAATTCTGTTCGTATTTCTCATATTTGTCTCGTCTAGTCTAGTTATTTTTGTGTGCACTGAGGCCCAAGGGCGAGTGGCTCATTAAAAGAAAATAAATATACATTTTCATTTTAGTGAGCTTTAATGTGCCTTTTGTACTACTCTGGAACATACCAATTGTGTCTGCTGCAATAATATTGTTTTTAGGATGGCTGCAATATCGTTCTGTTGGTGAAGGAGGTCTCAACCTTACACATTCTGTGGAATGTAAAATATGTACATTTAATACCCATGATAGATTTTCAAGAGCAACAATATCACTTTTAAAGGCAAGGTTTCCAGTTTTGAAATTTTATTATTAAGAGGTAGTTCTTTATCTTCTATTGGTGATATGAGATTGATTTCCTTTGGCCTGACTGAATTCTGCATACATACTTGGGAGGTTTTGATGCATTGAAGCTAATTACTTTATTTCAAATGTGCACTGTTGGGGAATAGTTTCTTACCTGTAACTCCATTTCTCCAGCATTGGTATCTTTCATGGATTCACATGCTTAGAATATTCCCCGTCGTCAGACTGGGACCCCTCGGTACACAAATATAGCCTTTTCCTATAGGAAAACTTTTGACACTTGTGTCCTATCTACGTCCTTTTGGGGCCCGCCTAGGCATGCTCCGTAGGACTTTGCGGTATAAGAGCCCCGCCTCCGCGGCTCCCTTCAGATTTCGGCCCCTCAAAAGTAGGAAGGGTTAAACCTGTCAAGCATATACATTGCATTCCGGGAGGCTGGCGGGCGCATGTGAATCCATGAAAGATACCAATGCTGGAGAAATGGAGTTACAGGTAAGGAACTATTCCCTTCTCCAGCATTGGATCTTTCATGGATTCACATGCTTAGAATAGATTGTATAGCAGTAAACCTGAAGACGGCGGTGAGAATGCAATGCAATATACACTCACAATACACAAGAAATAAGTTTATCCATCCATAAAGCATACGGTCACCAACAGGTAGAAAAAACTCTCCACAGTGTAGAGCTTACCTTACTGAAACAGATGGTGCAGGACTGCTCTTACCATCTGCACCTCGTCCGCATGCTGCCTCGCAAGGCAGTAGTGGCGGGTAAACGTGTGGGGCACTGACCATGCTGCAGCCTGGCATATGCCAGTTAGCAGAATTCCTGCCCATAATGCTGCTGAAGAGGACGTTGATCTTGTAGAATGGGCTCTAGGATGCCCTTGCAGCGGCCTTCCGGCCTTGGAGTGGCAAAACGCAATCGTCGACGAGACCCATCGAGCCAATCCTTGCTTAGAAATTGCATTTCCTCTCGTCGACGGACCATACGCGATGAACAGTTGTCGAGTAGACCTGAGTTCTTGTGTACGATGTAGGTAAAATTTTAGGGCCCTCTTAACGTCCAAGGTATGAAGAGCTTTTTCCGCTGCCGATGATCGGGTCGCGAAGAAAGTAGGGAGGACAATGGACGAGTGTTTGTGATACACTGTAGGAACTTTCGGAACGAAAGTAGGATTAGTTGCCAGAACCACTTGTCTTTAAAGAATCTTAAGTATGGAGGGTCTACGACCAACGCTTGCAGTTCCGAGATTCTCCTAGCTGACGTGAGAGCAATTAAGAATGCCAACTTCCACAATATGAATTTCATGTCTGACGTGGCCATAGGCTCAAAGGGTGGTTTCATTAAGCCTGCCAACACTACGTTGAGACTCCATGTTGGTGGAAAACGTTTTACTGGGGGAAAGTTCGAAATAAACCCCTCATGAAGTGTTTCACTAGTCTGTCGCTGAATAGAGGAGACGACGGTCTCTTCCTCGTGAACCTAGAGATGGCCGCCAGGTGCACCTTTATCGATGTGAAAGATAAACCCCCCCTCTGCCAAGTGAAGCAGATAAGGCAGAACTTGCTCTGGAGTCACCTTTAACGGGTGTAGACCTTGTTGTCCTCGACACCACTCACAGAACCTTCGCCACTTATAGGTGTAAGATTTGTTGATAGAAGGGGCCTGAGCCGCTTGCAGAATTTTCTGGCAATCCTCCGAAACGTCCAAGGTACCAAATTCCGAAAAGTCAGGAGCCAGGCTGTGAGGTTGAGACTGTCCGGGTCGTGATGCCACACCATACCTTTGTCCCGGGACAGTAGGTTCGGGACTCTCGGAAACGCTATTGGTTTTTCCAGCGACAGGTGAAGCAGGTCGGAAAACCACGGTTGCCTCGGCCAGTACGGTGCCACTAGAATTACCCGGCAACTGTACCTGCGTATCCACCGCACCGTCCTCTGTATGAGGGGGAACGGAGGAAAAGTATAAAGGAACTTGTCCGTCCATGGGAAGGAGAACGCCTCCCCCATGGAACGCTCCTGGGGCCATCTGCTTGCGAATTGCTCGCATTTCTTGTTTTCCTTCGTTGCGAAGACGTCCAGTGCGGGGTGACCCCATTTCTCAAAAACCTTCGTCAGCTGAACTGTGTCCATTTCCCATTCGTGTATCTGAGCCATCCTTCTGGTGAGGGAATCCGCTTGCGAGTTCCTCACTCCCGGGAGATGGTGAGCCACGATGGAAATCTCGTCCTTTAATGTCCAATGCCATACTTTCTGGGCCTCCATGGAAAGGCTCCTGGATCGCGTCCCCCCTTGTTTTCTCAAATAAAACATGGCCGTCGTATTGTCCGTCAGCACTCGTACTCTCGATCCCTTGATGTGTGGTAGGAACGCCTTCAAGGCCCATCGCACTGCTCTGAGCTCTAACACGTTGATGTGTAGGAGTGACTCCATTTGAGACCAATGACCTTGCGTTTGAAGAGTGCCCATTTGAGCTCCCCAGCCAGTTAGAGACGCATCCATGACTATGGTTAGCTGGAACTCCGGTTCCTGTAGGGGTACACCGTTGTTCAGGTTGTGAAAACTCTGCCACCACTGAAGAGTCCGAAGCAGTTTGTCGTCGTCGATGATTATCTTGTCTGACCACGATCCTTGGGCCTGTGTCCACCGGTCCGCGAGGAACTCCTGAACTGACCTCATGAATAGGCGACAGTTTGCCACCAGATGGATGCAGGATGCCATGGCCCCTAGGACCGAAACGCATTTTCTCACAGAGCTTGGTGTTTCGCCATAGTTTACTCACCAGTTGATTGAGTTTTGAGATTCTGTCGAGGGAAGGCTTCACTAGCCCCGACTTGGTTTCGAACTGTGCCCCCAGGAACACCAACGTTCTCGATGGAATCAGCGAGGATTTTTTGAAGTTTATGGCAAATCCCAGCTGTTGTAGAAGCTGCATGGTGGCTTGCAAACTTGTGTTGGTCGACGCTGGGGAGGATCCCTTTACCAGCCAGTCGTTGAGATCTGGGTATACATGGTGGCCTTGCCTCCTTAGCCAGGCCGCTTCTGGGGCCAGGCATTTCGTGAACGTTCTGGGGGAGGTTTTGAGCCCAAAGGGAAGAACCGTGAACTGGTAGTGAGTCCGCCCTATCACAAACCTCAGGAATTTCCTGTGTTTCCGACACATTGGAATATGGAAGTACACGTCCTGCAAATCCAGGGACGCCAGAAAATCCCCTTCTTGAACGGCTCGGATCACTTCCTGGAGCGTGAGCATTTTGAATTTTAGGCTCTTTAAGGACTTGTTGAGATCGCGTAAGTCTAGAATGGGACGCCATTTTCCGTTTGGCTTTTTCACGACGAAGTATCTTGAGTAAACCCCTTGACCTTTCTGTGATGCTGGAACTAATTCTATCACACCTTTTACTAACATGAGTGTTACCTCTTGTTGCAGTACCCTCAGATGGGAATGAGCGACAAACGCAGGTGGAATGTGCGGAGGGCTGCGCTTGAATTGTAGAGAATGCCCGTTCCTTATTGTGTCCAGCACCCATTGATCAGTCGTTATTCGGTCCCATTCGTCGACATAGGCCGATACTCTTCCCCCCCAGAACGGTGTGTTGCTCGTCATTGCTGATCTTTATTTTGCTTCTCTCTCGAAGACGACGGATAGGATGGTCTCTTCCTGGAGGTCTGGAAGTTCCGGCGTCGGTTTGCTGTTTGGGAAGCACGCCTGTACCCCTGGGAGGGGTACGCCGACCTACCGAAGCATCCGTCTCCTGACGCAGAGAATCTGGAATTACCTGAAGCCCCTCTAAAGGGACGAAAAGACTTGTAGCTTCGGCCACTCTGGAGGGCACCCAATGAACGTGCCGTGTCCGAGTCCTCTTTCATTCCCTTTAGGGCCTCATCTACTTTCTCTCCGAATAGAAGGTCTCCCTCAAAGGGCATATCTAATACTTTGTATTGTACCTCCGGCCTGAAGTAGGTACACTTAAGCCATGACTGTCGTCGTAACACGACCCCATTATTGACTTGCTTGAAGCCCGATTCAGCGAGGTCAACTGCAATGTTTATTGCGTGATTGGAGGCTTCCTCACCCTCTGTGACAAGTAACATTGCCGCCTTCCTATGCTCTTCCTTAAGATGATCCAGCAACGGAGCCAGCCTGTGCCACATTTCTCTGTCGTATCTGGCTACAATAGCCAGAGAGTTTGCGGCCTTCACTGTAGTTGCTCCCACGATAGCACTTTTTTGCCGAAGGCATCTTGACGTCTTGCCTCGTTTTCAGGCGGAGTCGTGCACTTGTGCTGGGCCTTCGCTTTCCTCGCCGCTGCCGCCGACACCACTGATTCAGGCTTTGGTTGGGAGGATAAGCACTTGGGGGTAGACTCTGTAGCCCTACATTTTTTCTCAAGGCGACCTTTTACCGCCAGTTCCGAAAAGGGGTGACGCATTGTCTGCAAACCCTCCTTCCACAGGTGATCTAGTATGGGTATTGAAAACACTGACCTCCTTCTCTTACCCATGTGGTCGAACAAAAAACAGTCCTTTTTCTGTTCTTCCTGGGACAAACCGAATTCCTTACACGCCTTCTCCATCATAGAATGGACTGATGCAATACCATCCGGGGGGGATGGGTGAGCCGGGCTCCTTGGGGTTTCTAACTCCACCTCTGACTCCCAGGCTGGATCCCTGGAGGGGGATGATGAGATATCCGACATGGCTCCTCTGTCAGACTCCGAATCTGGCAGCTCACCTTCCTCTTGGGGTGCCTGTGGTGCTGAGACTGGCGTGCGTGAGTCGGTGGACGGGACAGGCCCGGCTCGTCGACGGGTGACTGTGGCAGGTTTATCTGAGGTAGTCTCTGGTCCAACGACTGTACTAAAGACTGAAGCGTGGACAGAATCTCCAACGACAAAACTGATTGAGGATTGAGAAGAGGGGCACACACTGGAATTCCGGATCCCCTCGTCGACGACTTGTCAACCACTCGTAGCCCGAGGTCTGCCGGGCCAGCTATTCTCCCACTCTCGACAGCGACACTGCCTGTTCCTGCAGTAAAGTATCCGGAGGGATCGGATCAAAAACTTCAGGCCTCCAGGCTTCCTGTAGAACCTCCGTCGACGAGGCCACCGTCGCAGTTGTTGGGACGGTAGATACCACATGCGTCAGTGGTAGGGAGGAGGCCGATGACTGGACCGCCGCCGACGACGGTGGCTTAGCAGGTGGTTTAGGCGGTCCCGTCTTTTCTGCACTTGGCCTGCTTTTACTCGACTCTCGACTCGTGGTTGATCTATGGTGATCGCCCGAGGAGGATTTCGGCCTTTCCTTGTCATGCTTTTTTGACGAAGATGACGATTTTCTCGACGAAGATTCTCTAGCTGAATGACTGAGATGACTCTTTCTCCGCCGGTCGAGATTTCTTCGCCGGTGGTTCCGACGATACAGCGCGGTGTGATGTTTTCGCCGATTGTGTGGAGCCTACCTCCGAAGGGGGGTATGCCCCCGCTCCATCATTCAACCATGCCACCAGCCGTCGATTTCAGTCTTTGAGTGTCTTTTGAGAAAACCTTTTTCATAGGTCACAGTTATCAGCCGAATGATGAGGGTGGAGACAGTATATACAATCCATATGTCCATCCCCCTCGTAAACTTTTTTCAAGCCTCACGGACGGAACAGTGCCTTTCCCGACATGAAGGAAAAATTCACCTAACTCCAACTACACAACCTTGTACAAAAAGTAAGACGACGCGAGGCGATCCCACTACTTTGGAGACGGTTGAAATCTGAAGGGAGCCGCGGGGGCGGGGCTCTTATACCGCGACGTCCTACGGAGCATGCGTAGGCGGGCCCCAAAAGGACGTATATAGGACACAAAAGTGTCAGAAGTTTTCCTATAGGAAAAGGCTATATATGTGTACCGAGGGGTCCCAGTCTGAAGACGGGGAATATTCTAAGCATGTGAATCCATGAAAGATCCAATGCTGGAGAATGTTATTTATAATGCATTTGTATAGCGCTGTATGTATTATTGGTATGATCTCAAAGCACTGTGGGTTGAACGCCCTGGGGGACCGTAATCTATATCAGTTGAGAGAGTAGTGTAGCATATAGAGCTTGTGTGCACTTTGTATGTGAAGAGCCAGAGTGGCTTGCAAAGGGGCTGCATTCTAATGCAAAGTGTGATGGAGTGGAATAGAGATGGATCTCGTTTTCATTCACCCTCCTGGCTGGATTATGCCCAACTTGTCTCCTTCATTGCTATCTATTGAAGACTTTTGAGTCTGAGGCCACTCTGCCTCGAACATAACCACATCCACCATTCTCACCTAGGGCTGGACGAAAATGTTAGATTAAGTTCTGCCAGCCTGTGAAAGCAAAATTTCTCAGATTTTGATCCATTCGCCCTGATCGGCTATCCCAGTGTATCGAAAAGAGCAGTGTAAAGTTTCTTGTGCCGCACGTATCAAAAAAATATGCAAAGTTTCTTGTATCGCTGTGATAACCTAGCACAGATCAGGGAAAACTGTGTAAAGTTTGTGTCGCTGTATGAAACTAGCACAGATCGGAAAGACCTGTGCAGTTTCTCGTCTCAAACGAAACCAACATGGGAACAAAACACCACGCTCAGTGCGAAACCGCACACAACCAGGCAAAATTTCTGTGGCGGCTTAACAGTAATGTTGCGAATTTCAGTGCAAATTTCACACTTTTTCCTTGTTGGGCGGAAATTTCACCCACATCTATTCTCACCAGATTTATTGAGGTTACAGTCATGCCCTTTTGTCTTAAAATCATGGGACAACCATACTTTTGTCTAGAATTGTGGCAGAACATGTCAAATAATGCTAGATATTTATTAGCTTCGTTTTTCTATGACATATGTTGAATTCGAATTTCCCTTTAATGAGAATCGGCTATTGTTGCCCTTCATTTCCTTTTTCTTTGAAAATTATTTTTGTATCCCATTTTTATATTGTGCTTAACCCACTTATTACCCACTTTGCCTCCACAATCCCTCTCATTATCCCGCGTGTACAACCCTCTCTCCCTCCCCCTCATTTTTATGCTTCTTCCAGTAGTATGCATATCATATTTGCTAACATTTTCTTAATGGTCGATTCGAATTGGATAGATTCTAAAAAGAAATGCTGAATTGGTGGCTGTTCACATGCTGCTCGCCTTGCACGGTAGCAGATACTACTTTAGGACGAAGGGCAGAAGCCTTATTACTACTGGCTACTAGTTTTAAGACTTATGAAGAAGGCTGGATAATACTTACCTCTTTGTTGAGGATAGCGATAAATTGCGGTCCCTTACAAGTTTAATCTTCTCTTTAGCATGAAGTTTGGTTAGCACTGTGGTCTTCAAACTGGGGGGCTTCCCCTCCGCCCCCATAGGCAGGCACAAAGGCTGCCTGAGGGTACTGAAACTCTCCAAAAAGTACAGGGTCTGCTTTCAATACAAAATATATGCAAATATGTGTCTGGGGAGCATGAGGGGGGTCAGCAACAATATTGTGCTCATGGGGCACTTGGCAACAATTTACTCAGGGTCAGAAAACCGTTTAAATACCACTGAGTTCAGGCAAGGGATATGCAGATAGATTAGAAAGGTTTCTGTTGTGTCTTCCTAACCGTGTTTTTGACTAAAGTGATATTCAAATCATTTTAAAGGTTATATCTTGCATTGTTCCCAGGGAGCATTGAATAATCTGAGACATTATTGAAGGCTCCCCAAGAGGCCATCTGCACTTGGGAGGCTGTCGCTTATTGCTCCAGTCTATTTTTGAAGTGACAGCGTTATCTATTGCATTCAGCATATTGAAATCTATATCAAAGACATTCCTTATTTTTGTAATAGCTGGTTGAGGTGTACAAGCCTGATGGACAGGCTGGAAAAGTTCTCCACTTAGTCCTTTCTAACAGTTGTTTATCAAGCTCCTTTTATTTCTCTCCTACCCCTTTTCTCTACTGAAAACAGAGTTTTGTTTTGACTTAAATACTTGTGCTGAGCTCACCTGTCTCTGCTATAAGTATCCTTTAAATTTAGTTGCTAGTCACAGGCAGTTCATGCCGAAATAAAAGCTGGGATTAATAACTTTGTGCATATATATCTATATATGTATATTACATGGCCACGGTAGTGGCTGTGTAGTTATGGTTAAGTTGCTGTTTCCATAGGAAGAGCACTTTTTGGGCGGCCTATAACTCCGCTCCCCCTGGACGAATCCTCACCAAACTTCGCAAAAAATGTATATGGGCCACTCTGAATTCTTTTGCAAAGTTTGGTGAGTATTCTTCCAGGGGGGGAAAAGTTATAGGGGGGGTCCCAAAACGTTTTTTTTTTCCATAGACATAATGTGAAAAAACTTTGCTCACGCCTACAGCCCAAACCGCTGGACGGATTTGCACCAAATTTGAAGCAGGAGCAGCGGCTGGGTCCCGAAAGCGTGCTTTTGTTAATTTGGTGTAAATCCGTCCAGTAGTTATCTTTAAAATGACCAAAACGTAAGGCACATAAATTAGTGATATTTATATCCGCTCCGCGGATACACTTCCCTGTTCGCTCTGCAAACAGGACACGGTTTGGCCAAGCGGCTTGCGTGATGTCCGCAGACATATGACGTGCTCTCCGATTGGCTGGGGTGAAGCGCGTCAGATTTTTGGAGACGCCGGCCATCTTGGTTTCTTGTCCGGTGTCCACGGACATCGCGGCAAAACATTAAAAAAAACAACATTGAACTCATCAAGCTGGTCAAATAATGTTGGGGAGGTGAGGGGTGATTAGGATGGGATGGAATATGGCAACAAGAATCACAAAAAAGTGTTAACTGAACAACATCCGAAAGTGAAGAAAGCACGTAGAGGTGTAGACCACGCTCACGCAGTAAAGCGCATGCGCAGAACTACTTCACCCGCTCTTGACATATGACGCGCCAGTCAAAATGCGCACACACTTTCTTTTTCAAACTCACACGTGCGCCTCATCCCAACACAGACACGCGCAGAAATGATGACCACACACAGGAGTTAACAGAAAACACGTAGCAGTCAAAAACGCGCACACGCACTGTACAAAACACATACCTGCAAAGACTGCACACACGCGATGTAGATAACACGTAGCTGAGAAGACCACGCACACGCGTTGAACAAAACCGCGCACAGGAGTTAACGGAAAACACATAGCAGTTAAAACCACGCACACGCGCTGTAAAAAACACATACCTGCAAAGAGACTGCACACACGCGATGTAGATAACACGTAGCTGCAAAGAGCATGCACACGTGTTGTAGAAGGAACAAGTTACTTACCTGTAACTGTTGTTCTCCAGCATGGGTCTGGCATGGATTCACATGCTCATGAATATTCCCCGTCGTCAGGCTGGCAATCCTCGGTAAAGAAAAAACCAGTATCAGTTTCGTTTCTGATCTGTCTTTCGTAGTAACAACCAATCACTGGTCTCTGCGTCATACTGACCACAGCCAATGACTGCCCTCTACCTAAGCACCGCCTCTGGCAGCCATCTTCAGATTTGGAAGCACGTGAAGTGGCAGTATGACCAAGTGAAGAGCCGCAGAGGGGTAGGCGGGAGGGTTCGCATGTGAATCCATGCCAGACCCATGCTGGAGAACAACAGTTACAGGTAAGTAACTTGTTCCTTCTCCAGCATGGGGTCTGGCATGGATTCACATGCTCATGAATAAAGAATACATAGCAGTACACACATGCACAACCACGGGAGGTGGCAAAGGCTCAACATTAAGCATTACATCAAACTCAACATTAAGCATCTTACCTCCTCACCAGGCTCACCTCAGGCGAACAGGTTGCGCAGCACTGCTTGGCCGACCCTGGACTCCTCCCTGGAATCCCGATCGACGCAGTAGAATTTCGTGAAGGTGTGCGTCGACCTCCACGTAGCAGCCCTGCATATGTCCAGCAGGGGCACACCAGAAAGGAACGCCGTGGTAGCTGCGATCGCTCTGGTGGAATGGGCTCTCGGACGGCCAGGCAGCGGTCGGTTTGCCAACCGATGACAGTACATGATACAGCCGGAGAGCCATCTGGAAATGGAAGCCTTCGAGAGAGCCTTCCCCTGATTGACAGGTCCAAAGTTCACAAAGAGTCGTGACGTCTTCCGAAAACACTTTGTGCGGTCCACGTAGAACTCCAGCGCTCTAGCCACATCCAGCGAGTGCAAAGTCCTCTCAGCCGGCGACGAAGGCGACGGGAAGAACACAGGCAACACCAAGGGTTCGTTGAGATGGAAGTCCGACGGTACCTTGGGCATGAAGGAGGGGTGCGCCCTGAGCACTACGCTCGTGTCGTGAAAAGTCAAGTACGGGGCCTTGCAGGAAAGGGCCTGGATCTCTCCCACCCGTCGTGTGGAGGTGATGGCCACAAGAAACGCTGTTTTCCACGACAGAAACTTCAACGGGGCCGAGTGCAGAGGCTCGAATGGAGGTCCCATGAGCTTGGTCAGCACCACGTTGAGCTCCCACGCCGGGGCCGGCGCCTTCACCGGCGGGAACGATCTGAACAGTCCCTTCATGAACTCTTTCACCAGACGATGAGACCACAGGGACGTCCGGCCCGTGGTTCTGGTGTAACGGGAGATCGCAGCAAGATGAATCTTGATGGACGCGTGTGCCAGTCCAGCTTTGGCCAGCGTCAGCAGGTACGGCAGTACCTGGGGAGCTGTAATCCGTAGAGGGTTAATCTTCTGTGCGTGGCACCAGACAGAGAACCTCTTCCATTTGTGTCCGTAGCATTTAAGAGTCGAGGACGCCCTGGCCTTTGCAAGAACCTCTCTGCAGTCGGCCGGTATGTCGTATCCTCCAAACTCTAGCGCTGCAGGAGCCAGGCCTGCAAGTTCAGCGATTTCGGGTCGTGGTGGAGGATGGCGCCTCCTTCCCTGGAGAGTAGATCCGCGTCCACCGGCAGCTTGATTGGCGGGGACGCCGACAAGTCCAGAAGGTCCGGGAACCATATCTGCCTCGGCCACGCAGGTGCGACGAGGATCATCCTGCACCGTGACCTCTTGAGCTGGTTGACAAGCCGGATAAGCAGTGGCAAAGGAGGGAACGCGTAGAGGAACAGGCCCTCCCAGGGGAACGAGAAAGCATCGCCCATGCTCCTCGCCTGGGGAAACCTGCTGGCGAACCTCCGTCACTTGGAGTTCGTCGCCGTCGCGAACAGGTCGATCTGGGGTGTGCCCCACCGTCGGAAGAGGCGATCCACTAGATCCTGCCGTAGTTCCCACTCGTGGCACGAGCGCAGCTCCCTGCTGAGTGAGTCGGCGATGGTGTTTTTTATCCCTGCCAGATGAAACGGCACCAGAAACATCCTTTGGGCGGCGGCCCAATGCCACAGGTCCTGCGCCTCGTTGGACAGTGCTGGGGACCTGGTTCCGCCCTATTTCTTGATGTAAAACATGGTGGTGGTGTTGTCGGTGAAGATCCTCACCACCTTGCCCTTGAGGGACGGAAGGAAGGACCGGAGGGCCCAGAACACTGCACGGAGCTCCAGGACGTTGATATGGAGGGACTTCTCCGTCGGGAGCCAGAGGCCTCTCGCATGCAGATTTTCGGTGTGCGCTCCCCACCCTTCCAGGGAGGCATCCGTGGTCACTGTCTCCTGGTGGTCTGGGGTCTGGAAGTCCATGCCCGCCGTCAGATGCGCGCGGGTGCCCCACCACCGGACCGCTCGGCGGAAACTCTCGTCGAGTGTGATCTTCTCCTCGAAGCCGCCCGTCATTTGGATCCAGCGCGCGTCCAGGGACTCCTGCAACGGGCGCATCCGGAGCCTGCACATGGGAATGAGGTAGATGCAAGAAGACATCATTCCGAGGAGGGACTTGATGGACCTCACCTTGGCCGCGTCGGAAACTAACATCCGCTGTACCTTGCCCAGGATGGACCTGGTCCTTTCCTCCGACGGGGAGGCCAGAAGGGACACTGTGTCGAGCTTTGCTCCCAGAAACAGTGCGTTTTGCGCCGGTACCAGGTGGGACTTGGCCTAGTTCACGGAGAATCCCAGGTCCGTGAGAAGTTGGACGGTCCTTGCCGTGTGCTCCACGGCGAGCTCCCTTGTCTTGGCTCGGATGAGCCAGTCGTCCAGGTAGGGGCAGACGTGGATCACCTCGCGGCGCAGTTGAGCCGCCACCGGTGCAAGGCACTTGGTAAATACCCTGGGTGCCGACCGTAGTCCGAAGGGGAGGGCTTTGAACTGGTAGTGACGCCCTTGGACCACAAACCTGAGGAATTTTCGGTGCCCCTTTAGGATGGGAATGTGGAAGTAGGCATCCTCCAAATCCAATGACGACAGGAAGTCTCCTTCCTCCAGCTGCCCCAGGACGTGCTGGAGGGTGACCATCCGGAACTTTTGCGCCTTGATGAACTTGTTCAGACGTCGCAGGTCTAGGATGGGGCGCCATCCTCCCGTCGTCTTCTTCACGAGGAAGTATCTCGAGTAAACTCCGGAGCCCCGGAGCCTCTTTGGGACGAGTTCGATGACGCCCTTCCTGAGCATCGCCTTTACCTCCAGGAGAAGCTGAGGGACGTGAAGCTCTTTCCTGGCCACGGGGGGGACGCGCGGGAACCTCCTTTGAAACTCGAGCGCGTGGCCCCGGGCTAAGGCGTCCAGCACCCAACGGTCGGTGGAGATGGACTCCCACACGCTGACGAAGCTCGCCAGCCGGCCTCCCACCGGGGTGCTTCGGTGGGGGCACGACCCCACGGCCGGTTCAATCCTGTTTCGACGAGGCTTTGCCTCCTTGGCGACGACGGCGGGGTCCGCCAGACTTGCCTCGTCCTCTGTAGGCCTCCTGAGACGACGAGCGGGCCGCTTGACGGTAGGTGGAGAAACCGCCGCCGGAACCTTTGGAGGCGCCCTTGCCTCCGCTGCTCCGAAAGGGCGTCCGTCGTTGCTGCAGAACCCCAAGGGCCCGGGCCGTCTCAGTGTCCGCTTTAATGGCCTGAAGGGAATCGTCCACTGTTTTCCCAAACAGGTTGTTCCCATCGAACGGCATGTCCAGGACTCTGGTCTGTACGTCTTGACGGAAGTCCGTAGCCTTGAGCCATCCACGCCGCCTAAGGCACACGCCGTTGCCCAACTGGCGAAACCCAGTGTCGGCGATGTCCGTCGCAATAGTGATGGCGTGGTCCGACGCCACCTCGCCTTCCTGTAGGATCTCCAGGGCATCCGCCCTCTTGTCGTCCGGTAGGAAGTCCAGCAGGGGAGCCAGTTTGTACCATAGCTCCCTGTCGTAGCGGGCCACGATAGCCAAGGCGTTGGCCGCTTTAATCGTCGTCGCTGCAGACGAGATGACCCTGCTTCCCATAGCGTCCAATTTCTTTCCCTCGCCGGTGGGGAAGTCGATGTGGAGGCCGCACCCCCCCCCGCTTTTTTCCTGGCCGCCGCGGAGACGACCGAGTCCGGGGTAGGCTGCGCCCGGAGGCACAGGGGGGCCGCGTCCGGGACCCGGTACTTCTTCTCGTACCGGTCTCTTCTAGCTGGCGTCGTGGAAGGGTTCTTGAGGAGGGCGAGGCCCTCATCCCAAATGTCGTCCAGAAGAGGCACCGCGAGGACAGTCTTCCTCTTGGCCTCGCGCCGTTGATAAAGGAATCCTTCCTTTTTCTTCTCCTCAGGGCAGAGCTGGAAAAGCTTGGATGCCCTGGCGATCATGGAGTGGAACGATCCAATCTCGTCGGGCGGAGAAACCCTGGTGGGAGGTGACGACGGTAGATCCTCGTTGTATACCTCGTCGTCCGTACCCGTCGCTGCCGTGTCAGTCCCCGTATCATCCCCTCGGGTGGACGGGGAGGAGGACTGGACGGGGCGCGACGGCTGAAAAGGAGGTGGAGGGTGAATCCTTCTTTTCTTGGGCGGGGAGCACCAGAAGGTCCCGGTTCAGGATCCCCCGACGGGAGAGGTTCCTCCGTCGGCAACGGTAGTCTTGTCCTTATCTCTGAACATAAGGTCTGTATAGCCAACAAAATGGCCGCCGAGTTGTCTTGCGGCACTGGCAGAGGGGAATCCGACGGGCGATCAGGAGCCCCGTCGGCACCCTCGACGATGTCGTCACCTGCGTCGGAAACCATCCCGACGGGCCGGTCTTCTTCCACGCCAAGGCCGTGGCTTAAGACCTCAATCAGCTCTTCCTCTTAGGTGGAGGCCGAATCTACGACGACGCCCTCCCCCCCCCCTTTTCCTTCCCCGCCGGGGGTTTCACGGGGGTCCTATCGATGGGCACAAAAGAAGACTCCCTCCGAGGTGGCAGGGAGACTGAGCCTCGAGGTCGCCACCACTGGTGTAGCCTCCACAGGCTGAGCCAGGGCCGCCGCGACAGTATCGATAGAGGGCTTGGCCGGATGGATTAAGGCCTTCATCACCTTAGGTGCGCTCACCACCTTATCCTCGAGGGGGGGGGCACTGCCTCGCTCCCCCTCCGATGGGGCCTTCGAGCTCGACCGGGGCCTCTCCAGGAGCTTCGCCGGGTGCTCGCCCTTCCTCTTACCCGACCCAGAGCGTTGGCTCGTGGCTGAAGGTGCTGGGGAGGGTGCGCCCTGCCTGGCGCCCGTAGAGCCCGACCGTTCGGCGCTCCCGGTGCCAGCGGACTCGCGGTGCTTGGCCTTATGTTGGACCCCCGTCGCCGGGGCGTCCTCAAAGGTCTTAGAAGACCGCTCGGATTTCTTCCTCTTCTTCTCGCCCGACGGGCTCTTCCCTTCCAGCCAGTTGGCGAGACGTTGGTGGCGGTCCTTCATGGTCCGTTCCGACATATTGCCGCAAAACGCACAGTCCTTCTCCACGTGCGTCTTATCCTCATGTAAGCAGTAGAGACAACAGGAGTGTTCGTCCTCCTTAAAGACGTTCTGCAGCTGGCATCCAGGGCAGATCCTGAACAGCTTTCCGGGCGTCGAGCTTCCCTTCTCCTGAGCCATGTCCGGGCCTGAGAAACTTCTGGAGTCCTCCAAAAGCGTAGCTCGACGAAATCTTCACCCTTTAGGGGCGCAGACGAATCCGACACGGGTCCCCGTTGATCGGATGGAGAGTCGGTGGAGCTTGAGGCTCTTTTGACCGAAAAAACTAAGTTTTTGAGAAAAAACGTGAAAAAATAGCACTAACGCTCGAGAGCAATAGCACGAGGATCCCAACACATGAACGTGCGGTAAAAATCTGAAGATGGCTGCCAGAGGCGGTGCTTAGGTAGAGGGCAGTCATTGGCTGTGGTCAGTATGACGCAGAGACCAGTGATTGGTTGTTACTACGAAAGACAGATCAGAAACGAAACTGATACTGGTTTTTTCTTTACCGAGGATTCCCAGCCTGACGACGGGGAATATTCATGAGCATGTGAATCCATGCCAGACCCCATGCTGGAGAAAACACGTACCTGCAAAGACCACGCACACGCTTTTCCGCACTCAAATGTGACTTATCCGAACACGCACACGCATTGAACAAAACCGCGCACAGGAATTTATGGAAAACACGTACTAGTGAAGACCGCGCACACGCGCTGTAGAAAACACATAGCTGCAAAGACCACGCACACGTGCTGGCACTATAGATAACAGGTAGCTGTGAAGAGCACGCCCAGGTGCTGTAGATAACACTTAGCTGCGAAGACCATGCATATGCGCTGTAGAAAACACGTTGTTGCAAACACTGCACACACGCTATGTAGATAACACGTAGCTGCGAAGATCACGCACACGCGCTGTACATAACACGTAGCTGCGAAGACCATGAACACGCGCTGTACATAACACGTAGCTGCGAAGACCATGAACACGCGCTGTACATAACACATAGCTGAGAAGACCACGCACACGCGTAGAATAAAAACATGCAGAAATGAGATGAATCCGAGCTCACACGCGCCTCATCTGAGCATGCACACGCGCTGTAGAAAACACATAGCTGCAAAGACCGCACACACGTGTTGTGAAGTGAAGAGGGGTCCTGTATGGAACCCCGCCTTCGTTTTCAATTGTGACCATCTTGTTAAAGGATTTTTCTTCCTACACCGGGATGCCAATCTTTTTTTTTAGCACCCCGGGTTCCCGCTTTGGGAAGCTAGGGTGGAAATGGTCTTCATCCATTTAAAAGGACGTTATGGTTAAATTGCACTACTACAAACCTATGCAATTCAGTAAAAAAAAACTTTAAGGGGACGCTATGGTTGTAGGTAAAATGGAATTCGCCAGTTATGGTAAGCTAAGCAACCATAACTCGTTCCAACGCCGTGCACTGCTAAGACTAACACCCAGGACATCAAAGATGACATCACAAATATCATTGATGACATCACTGACATCACATGTGCATTTACATTTCATACAAGGGGTTGTGAATGTAATGTTGCCAAAAAAGTATCAGGGATTATCGAGAGATGTGTAATACACTACATAGTTCATTACGCAAAGTAGTATTCTAAAGAACATTCCATTGTAGTGTGCCTTCTAGTACAGGAACCTACTCATACAGAAATGTAGGTATTGGCTTCAGCATACACCACAGAGGTGCTATATTTGTAATTTTCCAAACTTATATAAAAACAACGGTGAATGCTTCTGTATCACACTTTTCCGTACTGTGAAACATGTAAGTAGCTAATAATGCATTACCTACAACATATTTCTACTAATAAACAGAAACCATAGCGCACAATGCATACAAATAGGGAGCATATATATGGAGAGTACAATAAGCAACCAAGAGGTAGTATCATTAGCAACTGTGTATAATGTACATGCCTGGATTCACGCACAAAAAATGATTGCTGTGTTTCAGTCCTGCTTCTTCTCCTATGTATATGCATCATATGATGCGCCTGAAATCTAAGGAAAGTAGTGTAAGAACATATGAGAAGGGTAATGTCTACAAATATAGTACCTTTTTGAATTTTCCGTTCGTAACTCAGTGAAGAAAACCACCTGGCCTAGATATGTCAGCAAACAAAAAAGAAGGAGCCAGACATGTGAGGTCATCAGTGATTTCATCAATGATATTTGTGATGTCATCTTTGATGTCCTGGGTGTTAGTCTTAGCACTGCACGGTGGTGGCACGAGTTATGGTTGCTTAGCTTACCATAACTGGTGAATTTCAGGGGTTTTTCGATTTTACCTACAACCATAGCGTCCCCTTAAAGCTTTTTTTACTGAATTGCATAGGTTTTTAGCAGTGCATAGGCTGACATCTAGTGGAAGCTGCAGAGTATTACAGTCTGTTTTTTTAAAAGGGGCGTCTAACTAGGGTGTGGCAATAATACTATCCCTAGTGTGACGTCCCATGTACCCATGATCCCTCACGCATGTAGGACCCTCAGATTGCATTTTTTCTGACATGAGGAGTAGAGCGAGTACAGAGCATCCAAGCAGTTAAGATAGATAAGACTACAATCATCCATGTGCCTTCTCTCAGAGGGGAGGAAGGGTGGGCGCATGTGAATTTAAGCAGACGCAAGCATCAGAAATACGATTACGGTGAGTAATGCATTCCTTCTGAGGCTAGTGGAATATGCTTAGATCACAATCTGTGCATTGATTAACAAGCAGTGTTAGAAGGAGGTGGGATGTGAGAAGGGTCATGAGCAAATAAATGTCTTAGAAACACTTGTCCCACTCGAGTATCTATCTTGGAATGAGTGTCAATGCAGTAGTGCTGAGTAAAGATGTGAATAACGCTCCATGTAGCTGCTCTGCAAATGGTGTCAAGGGGTACATTTGCAATGATGTACCTCTTGTAGAGTGGGCCCTCGGCGTAAAAGGCAGTGTTATCTGAAAGGGAATAGCACAGTTGGATACATCTGACTATTTTGAGATGGCATTCTAAGAGACACAATCTCCCTCTCTGCCTGGAGCTATGGAGATGAACAGTTGATCTGTCTTTCTTAGCGGTCTCGTCTTGTCTACATAGTAGAGGACCGCCCTCCTCACATCTAACGTGTGGAGTTTCACCTCAGCAGAGCTCTTAGGTTCCTGGTAGAGGCCGGTAGCTCAACAGACTGGTTAACATGGAATTTGGAAATTAACCTAGGTGAGAACCTAGGGTGAGTGAGTAAAACTAGTTTATCCTTATGAACAGTAAAGAAAGGATCCTGCACTGACAGAGCTTGAATTTCACTGACCCTTCTTATGGATGTGATGGCTACTAAGAAGGCAGTTTTATAAGTCAAGTGTTTGAGACTAGATTTGTGCATGGGCTCAAATGGGGGGTCCCATGAGCTTAGCAAGAACCACATTAAGGTCCCAAACTGGTGGTGGGTTAGAAATTGGAGAGTGGAGTCTTTTTACCCCTTCCATAAATGCTTTGACAACTGCCGCTTTCCACCATGACACTTTGTTATGGGAAGTGGTATAGGTTGACAGAGCAGCCAGATGCACTTTAAGTGAGTTAAACACTAACCCTGCATCCAGTAAGTGGAGCATGTAGGTGACAACATTGGAAGGAGTAGAATCCACTGGGTTGATTTGCTTATTCTGGCTCCAAATAACACATCGTTTCCATTGGTCATAGTAACAGTGCCTTGCGTTAGGTTTTCTTGACTCTTTCAAGATATCCATACATCTCTGGGGTAAATTGAGATGTCCAACCGCTATGACTTCAGGAGCCATGCTGCTAGGTTCATTGAGTTGGGCTGAGGATGCACAGTTAGGGCCTCGTGCTGGGAGAGTAGGTTGTATCGGCACGAGAGTTTGATGGGGTCGCACACCGCCAATTTGCATAGGTGTGGGTACCACGGTTGTCTCGCCCACATATGAGCAACTAGGATGAGCGTCATTGGTTCCCTGTGGATCTTGTTGACCACCTTCCTCATCAGAGGGGTTGGTGGAAAAGCATAGGCAAACATCCCTGACCAACTTATCCATAGGGCTTTCCCCTTGGAGCCTGTCTGGGGGAACCTGGATGCGAAGTCTGGGCATTGCCTGTTTTCGCTTGTGGCGAATAGGTCTATAGTGCGGAAACCCCACTGAGAGAAGAGGTCTCCTATGACTTTTTCGTGTAGTGTCCACTCGTGTTCTACTGGAAGGGGATACCTGCTCAGAGCATCTGCTAACTAGTTGAGATCCCCTGGAACATGTTGGGATGACAGGTAAATCTTCTGTTTGAGTGCCCATCTCCAAATTTTATGGGTAAGCTTGGACAGATTTGGCGAACGAGTGCCCCCTTGTTTGTTTAAGTAAAACATTGCTGTTGTGCTGTCTGTTAGGATCTGTACTGACAGGTAGGATAGGAGGGGTTTTAATGCCTGAAGCACTCTGAAGACTGCCAGAAGTTCTAGCAGATTGATGTAGTTCTGAGCCAGTGTGTGAGACCAGAGACCCGAGCTGTGTGGTGAAGGTAGTGAGCTCCCCACCCTGCCAGGGAGGAGTCTGTTGTGATGACGGCCTGTATCTCTGGATTGTAGAAGGTTCTCCCCTTTGTAAGATTCTCTCTTGTCCACCGGCGAAGACTCTGTACTAGTGCTGGCGAAACGACCACTAGATCGTCCCACTGACCACTTGCTTGAGACAACTGTTTCGCCAACCATTCCTGCATGGGTCGCATGCGCAGGCATGCGTGGGGAACCATGTAAATGCAAGATGCCATCATGCCTAGCAAACGTATCGCTTTGCGCACCCTTATTTGGCGACCGGCTTGATATTGAGGAATCTGCAGCAACAGATTCCGAATTCTTTCCTCTGATGAAAAGGCCGACCCCCTCTTGGGTGTTTAGGACAGCTCCTAGGAACTGTTTTGAGGTGCTTGGCAGCAGGGTTGATTTTTTCTCGTTGATTGAGAAGCCCAATTGGAAGAGGAGGTTGATTGTTCTTTGAATGATTAGTCTGCAAATTACAGGGGTTCCCCTGTGATGAGCCAATCGTCCAGGTAAGGTACACTGGGATTGCCTCCCTCCGCAGGTGCGCCACCATCACTGCCAGTACCTTGGTGAATACCCTTGGAGCCGAGGCTATACTGAAGGGCAGCACCTTGAACTGGTAGTGCTGGTTGTCCATTTTGAAGCGCAAGAATGTTCTGTGCGCGGGGATCACTGAAATATGAAAATAGGCATCTTTCATATCCAAATGTTACCGTGTAATCCCCCTTTTTTAGTAGGGGGGTTACCTCTTGGAGTGTAGTCAGGTGGAATTTTTGTGGCTTGACATACTCGTTTGCAGGGCGCAAATCTAATACTGGGCATTGTTAGATTTTTTTTTTGCACAAGGAAGTAGGTTGAATAAATACCCCAGTTTACTTGGTTGCTCGGGACGAGTTCTATGGCATCCTTTGCAAGTAGAGTGGTGATCTCCTCGAGAAGGATTTTCGGGTGCTCCAATGAGTGTACCTTCTGTCGTGGAGGATGGTCGTGGGGGCGTGCTAATAGTTCTATAAAGTATCCTGCGGACACTGTGGACAGCACCCATCTGTCCGAAGTGCTCCCATCCCATGCGTGGGTGAAGGTGGAAATGCACCTCCCCCCCTACTGGGGATGCATGTGAGGGGACCCAAAGCGGAACGTCAATGTTTACTAGGTGGCCTATCACCTCTGGCGGGGCTGTCTCTACCCCTAGTGCGGCTCTTGCGCTGGTCTCTGGTGAAGCCCTGTGATGTTTGGAACTGATTGTTGCCCCATGAGGTTCCTTGATTTTGGTAGTAGTTGGAACTCCGCTGGGAGCTTTGGCTGCGAAAGCGACAAACTATTATTTCCCGTCTAACCTGGGGGTTTATCTGTGAGTAGGCCGAGAGATTTTAGGGTCTTGTACTCCTCTTTAGCTGTATTTAGTGCCTCATCCACTCCCCTGCCGAATAGAATGTTCGGCTCTACCGGCATGTCTACAAGTGTGGCTTGGGTCTCAGGTTTGAACCCCGACTGCCTTAGCCAAGCATGGCGCTTTATTACTGTGCCTTTAGCTATCAATCTTCCAGCATTGTCTGCTACATCAAGATTTGTTTTAAGGATGCATCCAGATACGGACCTTCAGTCTGCTGCAATTTGGGCCAACTGGCCTTTTAGTGGTTCAGGTGCAGAGGCTACTAGAGCAGCTACCTGTTCCCACTGGTGGCAGTTATAACTTGCTAAAAGATTGGTACTGTGAGCAATACGTGCCTGATAGGCTGACGTGGAGGCAACTTTCCTACCCAGAGCATATATCCTTTTGCTCTCCTTATCGGGAGGTGCTTCTGAAGAAGCTAGTGGTGTACCCATCTTCTTTCTGGTGGTTATTACTACCAGGTAGTCGGGTTTTAATTGACCCCTTATGAACATGGGATCGGAGGGTGCAGCCTGGAATAATGATTCACTGCACAAGTAAGGTTTGGGGTTACCAGCAAGGGATGAAATCTACGCTGGAATGATTTTAATACTGGGATAGCCTGGGTAATGGCTCTCTTGTCCTCTAGGATTTCTTCTGTGAAATCCCTATTTTCTTGGACACCTTGTGTGTCTATGTGAACATGAGCTGATGCTTTAACCAGTACCTCATTAAGGAGTGGCTGATTATCAATTGGTGAGTCATTCACCGGGGGGTCTGTTGGAATTGGGGAGTCAAGATTGCAGGCTTCTGCCTCATCCTCCTGTTCCTCTTCCTGGTCCACGTAATCCCCATAATAAGAAACCCCCGTCTTGTCTTCCAGCATC
The DNA here is from genome assembly GCF_040938575.1 of Ambystoma mexicanum. NCBI lineage: Eukaryota > Metazoa > Chordata > Amphibia > Caudata > Ambystomatidae > Ambystoma > Ambystoma mexicanum. Next base: position 153,507,977 of record NC_090941.1, on the reverse strand, counting down.
CGCGTTTCTGTCTCCTCTCCATAGGACTCTGGATGGCAAGATTCAATTAGCAAAGGGTCTGAAACCAATCCTTGCGCCAGAGCCTCAGAGCAGAGCCTTTTAGTAGGGGGTTGAGAGTCCTTGGAACCCGAAAGCGCAGAGGTAGCTGGTGTGTTGGCATAGCTATGAAAATAATTAGGGTCTTTTACATAGTCTGCAAAGAAGAAATCCTTCTCATCACCCTATCAATATCTGCCGAGTTCCATTCCCTGAGAATAAACCTCTCCTGTTCTAGTTCCTCATCCATGCCCATATCATGAGGAGTGGGAGGGACAATTTTACTCTTAGGAGTAGTGTCAGGGACCTTGGACTTCTCTATCACGTTGGGAGCCTTCTGTTTTCCTTTATGGTGTTCTGAAGGTTTCTTGTGTTGTTTATCCCCCTTCCCGTGACTAGAGGAATGTTTTGCGTTGAAATTCGGAGGTAGTAGAAGGAGGGCGCCGAATCTCAGGAGTAGACGCTACACGCTTTGACTTGGGAGCATAACGGTCGGAATCGTCTTCTGATTATCGAGCCTCTGGAACTATTGGGAGTGCGGCAGCTTTTCCAACCGCGGACAGTTGGACTTTGTCATGTGGCGATCGCGAACGCCCAAAGGACACAGAATCATTGGACCGCTCTCTAGGTGCCTTCCGTTGCCGATCGCTCAACACACGTGTCGAGTCACGGCTGGGGCTGATGTGTTTAGAGTAAGTGGTGTGGGTTGCGCTTCTGCCACCGGGTATAGTCCCCATAACTGGGCCACTGGCCAGTCATTCAGGGTCGGGGGCTTGCGCGTGGGTGTCTGAAGTCACCCCTTTGCCCTCGCTTTCTAATACGGCAGCGTTGCTGCCATCGCTGAACGACCCTTCTACGTCCATGGCCTCTAGCTGCCTGGTGTAGTGGGCCTAGCGCTTCGTTGAGCGGTCCTTAGTATTTTTGGCTCGACACGTAGCCTCAGGATGGTCTCGTGCGAGACACAGATTGCACGTATTGTGCTTATCTACCCAGGGAAACTTCCTGTTACACTAGGGCAGAATTTAAAAGGAGTACTCTCCATATGTGTAAATCTACATGTGGGAAAGTTGTGACCACCCCCCTACTTGTACAGGGCCGATGCCAGAGTCCTTCCAAGGCCCAGGCCGAGGCCAGATGCCTTCCGAGGCCCAAGGTCCGTCATGTAGTTTTCGACGGCTGGTTCCCTCCATCTTCAGCGTAGGGTGGAAGATAATGGGGAACATTTTTATTAATATTTAGGTATAATAGGCAAATGCCAAGGGAACTCTGCAACATGCGTCCGACTAGTATGGCGTAAAAAAACAATCTGAGGGTCCTACATGCGTGAGGGATCATGGGTACATGGGACGTCACACGAGGGATAGTATTACTGGCATGCCCTAGTTTGACACTCCTTTTTGAGTTTCGAAAAACAGACTAATACTCTGCAGCTTCCACTAGATGTCGGCCTATGCACAGCATGTGATCTAAGCAGATTCCACAAGCCTCCTAAATATAAATATATTATATTTATATATAGATAAATAACACGTTTGCAGGTACTGCCATTAATTGAATGTCAATCCACATGGAGATTACCAATGCATATGCAAAGCTGGGCGGAGAAGCTGGAACTGTGACATCTGTCAGGGGTTCATTGAAATGATCATCCACTGTTAGTCTGATGTTGCCATAAACACAAAATGCTTTGCGTGTTCTATGTACTCCTCAGGGTTTGCAGGTCTTGCTGGTGCTAGTATGTGCATAAGATTGATATTGACGGTGTCCGCTGAGGCAGCAGTAGTAGTAGTGGTGGTAGCCGTACATCCAGACAGCCTCAGATCTGATTTAACTATGTCTGTCAACATGAAGACGTTTTTCATTGCAGTACATGTCACTTCAGAATGCTTTGTCGATTATAGACCATGTGGATGACAGAGCTGTGCAGTAGAAGCTGCTGACAGTAAGATCAGTGGGATTTAAAAGGTTATTAGGCCGATTCTGACGGTTCTTGACGCAGGTTTGGTTCTGTTAACTCTCATACCGCTGACTTTCCCACTCTCACATCCTCTTATTCTTCTTTGAAGGCAAGCTGGTTGTAATACTGCAGAAAGTACTGTTCTCACTCATGCCATTTCGAAAAACATTTTTCGCCCTGCCATAGCTGTCAATTTGAGGGATCCTGCCTGTAGCCATTCAACCCGAAGCCGTCCCTCTGGGCATCTCAGCCATGCTGCTGTGGTCAACTGAAACCAAGGGAGACAGAAGAAAATCATGAAGTCCTTGAGAAGTCTTACCACATGCACTTTTATGTGCGGCAACCGAAGTGCATGAGAGAAGTGAAGTTGGTTGCACAGGCTGGGTAGCGCATTTAAAAGCACCTTTTTTCTTATTCGCTTTATGCACTTTTCTCACTTTTCTATTCGCAGTTTTCCAAATGCCTTGCCCACCATCTCCAACCTCACTTAAACTCCACATGCGCTCAGACGTGGTATCCCAGGATCAGCAAACCAGATGGCATCGCACAGTGGTCATCTTTGCCAGCCTACCTGTTGGGAGTTTAACAGAAAGGTGCGCATAGAAATCCAAGTCCATGTCCCTGTGGGGGTTGAGGGGGCAAAGTATGTACAATGCCAGGAATATGGGCACTGCACGGCAAGGCTTGAGGTTCCAAATTGTTCCAAGCAGAGTAGCCTATGTGGATGAAGTGCGATCTCTTCAGAGCAATAGGAATAATAATGAGTGGAGAGAACCTTAAATGAAGCGAGGAGTTTCTTTGGGACTAAGTTACTTGTTTATACTTGAACATGACTGAGACTGATGTGGATTGTTAAATGCTCTGCCCCATGCTGCAGAAAGTTCCTTTTTGCGATTGTTGGCTCTTACAACCCCAGATACAATGTATGTATGCACTCATTATAACAGCACACATCTGGTTAGGTGAGTGAAGCCATTGATGGGTTGTTTTCGGTAGTGGGATAAGCCAACCGCATGTCTTGAAACAGTTTGCAGAATTTCCATTATTAACCTTTTCATGCTCAGGCTACTTACTGCACTCAGGTTAAGGTTAGGTAGAGACCATGAAAAGTCGAAGTGTAGTGCCAAAGCAAGAAAATTGAGAGTGCGTGTCCTAGACCATCCACTTTGACCAAACAAATGTACATTTTATTTGTGTGGCTCCTTTGTGTTGGATAGAGAATCGAGGGCAGTGCTACCATATCTTCTTGCAAGCGCTTCTCTCAGCGCAATTCAAAAATGAACATTAATTGCAGGGAGCTATTACACTCCTGCTTGTAGCTCGGAAGAGTCTGGTAGCTTGAAACCAAATGCTAACAGGAGCTTCCTTTAATTTCCCAGGCCAACAGATGTCAGAAACAAAGCAATCTGACATTCATTCTGTTTAGGAATGTGCTTAGGGGAATTGGGACACAACTACAAGATATTTAAAGCATAATGGCAGGTGTAAGAATTTCAAGTTGCAAGCTACTCAGCAGGCATAAATGTCACTCATCTCTCAGGATGAATTCCAGTTCACTGACTGCACACAGAAAATCATCTCTAACTCGTCAAAAGTGAATTGGGGCAGGATATTATGGACTTGTGAATTAATGATGGATGTGGGCCTGTGATTTCAACCAAAACCTTTCCAAGAGAAACCAGTAATAAATCTGGAACCAAAACTAAGCAGGTCAGTATTAGGATACAATATAGGAAGCCCTTGTTTTATGCACTTAGCAAAAGGTCCATCATGATCAAAGTGAGCAATCAAAGACATAAGGCAATATGAGAAAGATAGTAGTTAAGGTACCGTTTGTCCTCAAGATCGGGCCAGTATACAGGGAGAGTTGCTTCAGTTCTGGTGTCACCCATTTGAAAGGCGGGAAATTGAGCCTAGTTCTGGTTTACATTAGCAGTAATCAACTACCTTTGAATTATTTTAATGCCTAAGATCAGGCTTAATTGTAGTGTTATTTGAATCAGCTCAAAAAAGCCTATTGTAATTCAGAGTTTAATGTCAATCAATTCTATCGTTTTTAAATTTACCAAGATGTAGGTCATATGAATTGGTAGCCTCATCTGGAAGGGAGCAGGCGATTATCCTGCATATCAGAGTTCATGTTTACACTTTGCAGATGTGTCCCCATCAAAAGTAGCTGTTGCGTCCCCTTTTGCTTATGCTTTTCAGTGACCATGCAAAGAAATGGTTCTAGAATCAGGTTAAATGTAGAAAAACAAAAAGTGTTCGGAAACCGTTTGTAGAACAACGCGGAAGGCAGACACATACAGCAGGCACAGAGACACAAGTACATAGAAAACTAAAAGAAAGCCATTTGTTACATGCAATAGCATAGAAAGACAACACCGACCACATCTATTGAGAAAGAGACGAGCACAGATACATTACTATAAAGCTGTAGGAGGCTGTTCCCGCAATGGATGTGAGATTTAACAGAGGGATCATGTAGTAAAATGAACATGTGCAAAATCTAAAGATCCCAGCGGGTGGTGTAAGAAACTCACACAGGACCCACAAAATTGGAACCTAAAAGAAAAATCAAAAGCAGCAGAAGAAAAATAAATCTTCCAATTAGTAATAACATAAAAGCCATACAGGACAGAGATAGTGTGGAGTTAAAAGCACAAGCGTGTCCTGAACTGCACCCGGGTGTATAAGACAAATGTACGTTTTCCAAAGAAAAGAAGCCCCTGAAGAAGTTCCAATGCTTAGCTCTGTAGCCAAAGAGGAACGAAAAATGTTGGGCAGGCTAAGAATTGTATTTTTAATAAAATAGGGACTAAAGATACGAGATTAGATTTCTAATACCTTTTCATTTGTATATAGCATATTGCACTTTATCGAACAAATGAGTATGAATGAATGGTCCGGGGTTGAAAGACTGAGGTAGAAATGTTCGGGGGAGAAAATACAAGATTATTTTTCTGAAATAAGCTTTTCTCCTCTGAACATTTCCGACTTGGCCCACACCCCTACCCACACCCCCTACTTACCTTGCTTCCGATTCGCTGTGTCCCTGCAATGCCTGTTCCCTTTCAATTCCGTGATCGGGAACCGGCGCCGCAGGTGCTGTTCCTTTTTTACGGGACAGCTGAGGGGGACACTTCTACAACCGCCAGTTCCAAATGCGCGATTTGGTTGAACTTTTCGGCCGTTTGGAATTTTCGAACAGCCGAAATTCAGCCAAATCATGCATTCAGGCTTTTCAACTCTGTCATTTTGACCGATTCCTGAATTAATTGTGTACAATAATCCACAGATAGGGATGGTATATTGATATTAGATAGTATATTGTAATAAATGTAATTTAAAATGCATTATAATCAGGGTGCCGTTACAAATGGAATAACAGCAGAATTTGTATTTGTTCTCCGCCAATGTAGTAGACATTAGACAAATGGTATTCAACAAAGTGCATTTATTGAATAAACTGATGCAACACTGATACAGGCAGTGTATTGACTGTCTCCGACAAATAAGTTGTTTTGTTCACTAAGATGTATATACCAGGAGTACCCATGTGTCTTTCTGATCCCCTGGGGTCTCATTTTTGTATAGCTGAAAAACAAAAAATGCACCAGACCAAATAAAGTGAACACAGCCAACAGCTGTGTGCTTAAAACAGTAAGCAGCTAACATGAGAAAGCCTTTCACTCACAGAGAATGCATTTAACTTAGAAATGACCAGCTCCAAGTAGTCAAAGCCACGCTGCTCGGCCTCTACTCACTACAACAGCAATGAACAGATCAAGCAAATAAACAATATTTAACAAGAATGATCCGATATGTGTTTCTTTGGAAACAACTTTTCACGAGCACAGAAAAATATAAAATTGTTAGACGGACAGTATTTCACATGTGTCACAATAGTTTCAATTTTATAATGTATCCACTTTTTCACTTTTCAAAGGAGCTTAAAGTGTGACAAACGGCAGAGCTAAACAAACAGATAAAGGCCTCAGGAATCTGATGGTCAAAAGACAGTCTATCGTTTCTGATCGTGACAAATTTATGGAATATGTAATGTTTTCACATCAGATCCAGTTCTAGAAGCAGTGTATAGCCTTGCTGTTCTCGATGAACTTGCTCAATGCGATCAGCTTTTATTCACTTTGTGGACTCCCAAGGGGACAGCATGATCTCTAAATGCTGCCACTGCACTGTTTCGGATAGGTTGTTTTGAATTGGGGAGGCTGACCACATGGAATCCATTTACCTTTCAAATACATAAACAGGGTGCCAAGTGGTTCACACATCCAAACTCAACCAGCTCAAGAAAATAAAAGGGGAGGCTCGAGCCAAGCTGTGTAGAAAGCCACTCGCCAACATACAAAATGACTTACTACAGGCATCTTTGGATCTAGAGAAGAAACGGTGGAATCAAAGAAAGCTCACCACACACGCACCATGTACAGTTTGCATAGCACATCCAGGAGGACATTTACTAGTTCCTCAAGGAACTGAAAGCTTTTCAGCCTGCAACATATATCTGGCCCCCTTGAAACAATCTTACATCAGCAAGACAATGCAGCATATCCCAGACAAGTTGGACCAAAAATGCCCAACACTAAAACCCATGTTTGAAGTTGCACGAAATAGACGAACACCATTACTAAGAGCCTTCTGCACCTCTTTATGAAATAATTCATAAGCTCCATCAACAGTGGCAACCCAGCAGGGCTGCTCACATGCCCCCTTAGACACATGCATGAACCATAATCCAATACCTGGACTCACCCTTCTATCCCAATGCCTCACCAACTCATCTACAGAACAAGAGGTCTTCCGGTGAGCCTTCAAAAGTAATCTTCATTAAACCTGTACTTAAAAATCCGGTAGCACACCCTAACTCCCCAGCAAACAATGTCGAAATTGCCAAACGCACCATTTAAAGCGAAAATCCTTAAGAAATGAATCTATCAATAACTCAGATCACGTTGAAACGCATCAACATCGATTCAGGCCAATGAGAGGTACACAGAGTTGACAATCTTACCTGGGACATGTTAAAGAAAAATGTCGACTAAAACGCACCATCTGCACTCATCCTCCTGGATAGATCAACACTGGACAACCTCAACCATGAAATCCTGCTAAAGATTCCTCGCAGAGAAGACCAAGACCACACAAGGCCCCTTTCCGGGCATGCCCCAATTTTATCAACAGGGAGTTGCCCATGGACCCAGTCTTTGGCCACAGCTCTTCAGCATTTACACAACTACACACCTAGAACAACAGTGTGAGCCTCGCATGCATCAACAATGCAAATAATACCAATATAAATTACAAACGTACTGACAATGCTAAAAACAATAAACCAGACTCTGGTTGGCACTTCTATCGCAAATGTCAAAAACCGGACAACATAAAATGGACTCAAATTTGACCCAACCAAAATTATCTGTGGCAAGACACCAACCATTATAAAGACAATGGGAAACTGCCCAAAACGAGTGCAACTATGAAAAATCTTCATGATGTTCATGGCCAAGGCCCTCAAATTTGAAACTATGGTAAAATCCAACCCAACAAGCTGCTTCTTTAATTACCAAACAAACGGTTGCATCATGCCATACCTGAACTGCAAAGAACCAGAGCTGTCATTGCACTTGTACTCTCTAGGCAAGACTATGCCAAGAGAGCCTCTAGCTCTGTCTCCCAGAATATCTACTAAACAGACTGAAAAGTGCTCAAAACACAGTGGCATTAGTTCCACAGGGACTACAAAGACAAAAACATCGCCCGATCAAACATAGCATGCAATTCAGCACTATGTATTACCCACCATGTGTTTTCCAAGGCAAATGTCCAGACTCCACCAAATGGTCATTCATCCACTACCAGTAAATGAGAGTGCACCTCGGTAGAAATGCAGCTTTAGTAGAAATGCCACCTACGATCTGGAAATTTCAGAGCAAAGAACCATCCTTTGCATTTCTGTATTCAAGTTTTAGACCTCAGGTTCTGGTCATCTGTGCACAGAGGAGAACCACCCAATTGTCAGAATTGGCCATTTACAGGACAACATCCAACAGGACAACCTCTTTCCTCAGCTGGCTCCCCCAACCCCTCTCCTCCGTTAATTTCACAGTTGGTTGTTTGGTGTTCAGGGCCTTTATGCATCCTCGGGGCCCTGACCTCCCACACCAAATCTTCCCAGCTTCTGTCTATCCTCAGAACTTGCCTCAGCTCACCCTCCACCGTGGAGGCTTGCACTTACCTTACATTTCACCTGTTGCTCACCCATGAGCACTCCCACACCTATTCCATTCCCCCTCCCTTCGGCACTTGCACGTTCTAAAGACTCACAAGGCATGGTAGGTTCGCTCACCCCTCCCACTGTATTTAATATTTGTTTATGTATCTCAATTTTTTTCACATCCCTTTGTCTGCTCCCCGTTGCCCTGTGGGCGCTTTGAAACAGTAGTTGCTTCCTGTATAAGTGCCTAACAAGCAAACCATGAATACAATAAATAAAATGGTTCAGCACAAGACAAGACCAAATAGGAGCATACTGGACCAACAAAACCACAGCCATCCTAGAGCAAGAAAGCCCTCTGGAAACAAACGGACATGTGAGCACAGAGAAAGGTGGAACCCTTACGGCATTTTGCAACACAAAGGAGTATATCAGACCTGAATTGAAAATGACAATGATGGGATCAGCAATGATGGCAAAGCGCAATGCAGCTGAAACGGGCCCTTTTCAGGTTAGCTCTCATCAACACATGATTCACAGCAGTGCACAGGTCAATCAAACTTGGGTGATTGGACTCCGAAGGTTGGGTCTGCCAAGCTCTTGGTTTTTAAACACCCCAGAATAACAAGAACTCTGCCCCTGTGGAGAACAACAGGACTAAAACCATCTGATGATCAACAAGAGACAGGAACTCTAATGGTTCAATCTAGTACTAAAAAAACATAACGGTCATCACTAATCCCACCACCATCTTCTTCCCAAATGACTTCATCCTCCCACCTTACACCACACCCCGCCACACATAGCTAAACCACACACCAGTCCCTTCGACTCAGCAACTTCATGACCATCAATGCCACATTTGCCTGATGGAGCCATTCCAAATGCAACATCTTAAGCTCCATCTCATATGCACAAATGCACACAAGCCCCTGGGTCCCCAAACAAGCAAGCAGCAAACTATTGCAGAGCACTGTAATTTATTAGATCTTGGCGTCTCTCGTCTGCCAAATCATGTAGAACCATACTATCAAATAGGACTCTGTCCTGAACTGCTCAACAACCCAGGTTTCGTACCTGACAAATATGAGGAAAATGTATTCAGACACAATCATACTACTTACCAATTTTTAATTTTGGTTAGAAAGAACTATGTCTGCCAGAACTCAGTGAAAAACAAAGATGAAACACAAACTACCTCGGTCTCCCGTTATTCATCTCAATACACACCTTTTTTGATTCACATTGTTGTTATTTTTCTAAAGGAACTATGTGAGCATGCATTGCCCAGATTTAAAAAAAACAACATTTGTTTTTCACAATTAATTCAAAACATCTATAAAAAGGAAAAATACACAATTTCTCTTTTTCTTTGGTAATCTCTACAAAGGTTTTCTAAGTTTGACATCATCGTATTTTCAATACAGAGAATAATGTCCCACTGTTTGTACCAGATATTAATTTCATAGAAAGTAATGGCATTTCGTCAGAGTAACATGTCAGGATACGACACGTTTCGGCCTATATTATACAAAATGAACCCCATCCTGTAGGGGGAGGGTGATGGTAGGGGGGGGGGGGAGGGGGAGAGGGGGAGTTCTTCGTTACACAAGGCCTTCTTCAGGACAAGTGATGAGTGGAGTTTGAAGGAACTAAATAACTTAACCCTTGTATCGTCGTGTACCTTGTTGAGCGGACTTTGAACGGAGACTAGCAAACGTCAGCTCTTTGTGCTCTTTACTATGCCTTGAACAGTATTGGCACACCCCGACCAGATATCCTCCACACTTATAAGATGCCCTTGCTGAAGGCTCGGGTTTCTGGAACAGCCGTTGAACATTACTTGCAAAGAAGTAATTCGAAGCACATTTAGGACCAGACTCAGTCCCATTTCACAGCGACCAGCTGCCACAGTTGAGTGTTCTGCTGCTCACGCCGGCTCTTATTTCAAAAATAAATCAAATAAAAGACTAAACGTGGTTAGTGGTTTCCTGCAGGTTTCTCACTTTTGTTAGAGCCCATCCTTTGCCTGCATCTTTGACATTGAAGATGGGTAGCCTAGATCAAACCTTTCAGAACAGTATTTGCATTTTTCAACGGCTCTCAGGGATGCAAACTTCCACCCCCTCGCCCATCTACAAGGGGACACGAAAAAGGGCTGTACATCAACCTTCTGGGGCCATCTCCCTTTGGTAGCAGTTGTATATAGGCGAAAGGGGGCCACAACTAACTATTTGAATTACTGAGATCCTCATGCAGTAAGAAGAGTACCGATTATCTACCAAGGGATCACCAATTCAACTGCACCCTTTCGGCCAATGTATAGAATCCGTCCCAAGCCCTGACCCCAAAATCTCTTTAGTGGGGTCATATTACAAATAAAGCGCACAAACCGTGCCTTCATGTTAACGCTCGCTCATTATGGATCAAGACAGAATTGAGCCAGAAGGCAGTCGGTCTTCAGATGATTTGTGCAGGAGAGAGACTGCAGAAGCAACAGCAGCATCTCTTTTCACTGGGGTCTTGCATAGGATCCTACAGTTGGAATGGATGCTTCCCTATACAGTTGTCAGACCAGACCTTATGTGGTACTCCCAAAACCGTCTGTGGTTTCCCAGCATACTAAAAGGACGCCTCTTCCAATTCGAATTCTCTCCATAAATATTCAAAGCCATTTTTATGGTTGGCAAAGTACTTTTTTTCCTTCAAGGGAAGAGAGTCTCATGCCAAAACAAGAACAGCTCTGCGATGTGCAAATTCATAAACCAGGTGCTCTCATACACACATGAAAACCCTGGCATCGGATCTGTGGATATAATTTCCTAACGGCTCTAGTGGGAACTAACATCCATACTGCCTCCCACATCTTTTGGAGATCTGGAAAACCCAAATACCATTGCTTCGCTTGCTGTGCCTTGGATGGGCACAGAGCGACACTCATCTGGAACACTTTTCTGAATGGGTACCAGGAGGGATGTTTGCTCTCCTCTTCCCCCAAGGACTTAAAGAGTTCAGGTCTCCTTCATGCTACTTGTGTCTCCTTATTGGACACAATCTATAGTATCTGCTGGTGTCCACTTTTTTTTGTTTTTTTTAAATTAGATGTTTTGAGCGAATCGCACCCTATGCCATTGTTCACTGCAAAACTCCATACCATTGTTTTTTTTTAGCTGTCTGCTCCACGCCTTCTTTTGACTTCAAGCTCAAGCGGGGGAAGAGGAGCTTTATCTCAAATCTCTCTTGCCATCAACTGCTACACTTAGCATGCGGGTTTGTGAGAAACTTTAGTCGCTATTGAATCTTGCCACACTTCAAGTTGCAAAACAGAACATCAAATCTAAGTGACTAAAGTTCTGTGAAGGGCCAGAGCAGCCAAGTGTACTTTTTTTTGTAAACGTTCGGCTAGTGGTCACTCCTGGATCAGGGGAGTTTCTCCTATCCTCATGCCAGCCAGTCTGAACCTCAGAGGGAGGCCCAGGTGCCTAGTCAAGTGCAATGCAAGCCCTGACACTGGCAGATCATTTACTCCAGGAAGACACACCACATGGGCATATTATGTGAGCCTAGTAGGCGGGAGTCTGGCGGTTGTGGCGCGCTTCTGTACACAACGCTCTCTGTCCAGAAGGGGCAGGCAATGTTCCCACACATTATTCCAACTGAATGATCTGCTGCTTGCTCTCTGCACTAAATGCACTTGCAGGAAAATTTGGCCTGGATATAAAAACAATGACCACTATCTACCAGAACAGGCCATTGATGCTAGTTCTTAAGGCATGATGCAACCCCTTACAAATGGTTCACTGCCCTGATAAAGTGATCCACTACTCTTCTCCAGCAGTGAGCCCTAAAGGGAAGATTGAAATCAGTCTGTGTACATGGGTGCATTAAAACATGGGATTATCTGTTCCTAGATTGTATAGAGACCCTCACTGGAACAAAAACCCTTTGTCACCTTTGGCAAGCATGCTTATTGACTTGAGAGGATGAGTGCAAGTACAAGCGGAATAAAGCCTCCACGTAGCACATCTACTTAAGAACGACTAATCTGAAAAATTGGTACTGGTGGGAAGGATCCCTCCCCAACAGTCATGTATGCCCTCCTACAGACCGTGCCACAAAACACAAAAACAATTAAGACATGAAAGACGTCAATCCGACATGCATGCTCAATCATGTAAACGTTGAGTATAGAACTTCAGACATGACCGGGATTAGCTCCCAAACTGTCTGTCAAAATTGCCTCAACACTTTCAGCTACTTACAGAAAGGATGAACGACTATCCTGTGAACAAAGACATGTTCCCATTCGGAGGATTCCAGCAGGATCCAAATCAGGAGTGCGAAAAAATGGTCATCAAAGTGCTAGATGAAGCTCTACAACTGCACATTTCACACCATATCAAAATCGACCAGGCTCATTCTTTACAACCAAGAACAGACCCTAGCAAGCCGCCTTGTCAGATTCTGGTATTTTTTTGCACACTAGAGCCCAGCACAATATTTCGGAAGAAAACCATGAAATATGTCTTGATCAGGACTTGGTACCTGAAACCTTGGAGCAGAGTAATCAGTTTCAGAATGCAAAATGTGCTTTACTAGAGTGGGGGAAACAGATCCACTTCAGGCTTTACTGAGTATGACCCGAAGGTAATTGCTCGGATACTGGAACGACAGTCCTATGGGCAGCTCGAGATCCCCAAATATTCTAAAACAACTCTCAGAATTCTACAGAGGGACAATCTATCATCAATCAAACATTAACTTATACTTCTTCAGTTTCACTGACTGTTTTGAGACTTTAAATATCCAATCTGTATAGTTGCACACGATTTGAATGTAAATTTTTAGAGGGTATGGGAATCTAGTAGTGACAAGCTTGGGTGCAGAGGAGGTAACAACCCAGACACGGAGTTGGAATAACGTTAAAAAACAAAAAGGTGTCCGAAGAGTATCGGACACTCCCATCCCCTGCACACCTTTGTGCTGAAAAAACAGCCGAAATAATGTTCAATAAACGTTACTACATTAGTGTTGCGATACCAAATCAATAAATGACAACGTACAGAGAAAATTATTTGTCCAGATCTTTTATGGTTCAAAGTAAAAGGCACAATGCGTTTCGGGATTCAGAATTCACTTCATCAGGTGCAGATGAAAGAGTCTAAAGAATAATACATATGGTCAACTTAATGTAAGATCATCTTAATTCTGAGTCTATGCATCTTTAAATGTAACAATTTATCATGAGATAATAGATTAAATTGATGAACACAAAAGCCATTGGCGACCGTGTGGGGAATTCCCAATAAAGTCATATCAATGGTTATGCTCGCTATGGGCTCCTACAAGTGGAACACAGATGAATAAATCATAAAATTGAACAGATCATTCAGAGGAAAGGGAGATTCCAGTGTGCAAGTCATAACAGGTAAGTGAGCATGCAAGCATGCAGGAATGGTGTGTATCCCGTGTCGTTATCACTGATATCTTTATATGACAGGTACATGAAATTAGTGGAGAAGGTAACTGGACAGTGAACAGCAGAGGTGAAAAAAGGAAGAACACAGAACTTCTGGAACACTGCAGAGGGCCATGTAAAGAAATAATAGAGAGCACTAAGAATATGCGTGAAAAAAGCACCAGAACAACGGTAGTGGAAATGTCCATAGAGGGAGAAAAGAAAAGGTTACCTATTGGATTAGATAGTATCCAAAGTGCATTTGTTCTTAGCAGACGTGGGCTCGGATGGAGCCTTCTCACTTCTGGTAAAGCGTAGAAACTGACTGTCTGCAGGACACCTTTCTCGTGTTAAGCAGCGTAGAGGCTGTAATGGAAACCAACTAATGTAGATTGAATACAGATTTTGGTATTAAACCAGAAAACGAATATCGAGTGAAGGAAAGTTAAATACCTGCGATGTGGGAAAGAAAGGTCTGCTGCGGTCGGAGACACAATCGTGACTGTTGTGTGTAAAGTAGCCATGGCTACACAGGAAGAACCTAGAGAAAGGACTACAGGAGGTAGTGAAAAAACAAAAGAAATGGAACTTAAGTGTGTCTGATGCTAGTGGAGTAACTAGTCAGACAGAATAAAGTTCACATGTAGATGAGGGCTTGAAAGAGGACATCGATGGACATGTTCAATTAATATATAAACTATTCAAATGGATTATTCGTTGGTGTCGGTATTCGCTGGCGACAGTACAGGGGGTAGATCTATACCCACTTCATAGACTCCCTCCACAAGTGAAATGCAATCCAACTCGAGTGCCACACCATTATTGGCAAGCACAGAATCTGTACCTTAGAAGTCTCCTTTTTTAGACCCAAGAAACAAACAAGGAGGAGGCAAGAAGAAAGCTACGATCAAACCAAAGATAATGAATGAAAACATTGTAGTGAATATCTTAAGTAAACCGTTGAGTGATCAACAATTGAGATTATTAAATATGGGCTTATCCTTTGTACCTTGATTTAACACCACCTTATTCACTGAAAAGGTCCATTTTCATAAACTCTTGCGGAAAATGCACTTGCAGATGTTTTTTGAACTCCAGTCTCCCTTAGAATAGACTCATCTTTTGACCTCTTGGAATTACGGCCTGCCAATGGCTGCCAAGGAGAAAACCACAGCACATGTTGAGTACTGACACAGGTGCATGGTGGAAAACCTGTGATGGCCAAGAAAAACATCAAAAAGTGCCACGGGTTATCGGTTGCGTGACCTGTAGTGAGTGGATTGTATAGTCCGACAACTACACCTAGACTAACAACCCCTAAATTGGAACGAGCAACAGAAAGCCAAGATACAAAGGCTTTGTGGTAAAAGTACTGAAGTGAAAGAAATCATCTGTTTGAACTGTCAATGAGTAAAAAAGGATAAACAGGAAGTATCATTGAAAGTCAAGAGACTTGGCACTGTATTGACCTTGGGCACGGGATCCCTGCATATCCTGGAAATACCTTGAACTTGGGGAAGGGAAGCCAGAGACCTTTTTGGAACTATTTTTAACTTGGGGAAGGGGAAATTCAAACACCGGAGCTGGATGAAGCTCAGAACTTTATTCTGAACACCGTTTCTTTTATTGGCGACATCCGTACACATTGTTTAGCTTTAGTTGTGAGGGAAAGTGCAGATTCTGGACACAAGACAGACTTCAGTTGAACTTGACTCAGACTATCCTTAGTTTCTTAGGCAGGGAAATCCCATTTTAGTACAGGGCAAGTTAGGCCTTACTTCATCATGACATTTAAATCTGTTGTCTGCGTCTTGCATCCCGATGCCGTCACACTGCGTGTATTGGATGATGTTGCAGATAGATCCTCTTCGTTAGGGATTTCCGAGACCCACGACCCCTCCCCCCCCCCCCGCGACCCCAATCAGGGTTACTCTTAGAAACTTAGAAGAGGGTCAAAGGCTGGTGGATAGAGGGCATCTGTTACATTGTTACATTATCAAGGCTAGACTATACTTTTCTTTCCAACTGACATTGGAGCTTCTCTCACTAAGCCATCAGTAGCCATGGCGCTTAGCTCATGAATTAGCAGTTTCAATTTTAGTTTGAGGCCTTTCGTATCATTCTCCGGTGACTATGGTAAAACTTAGTGAGGGATATTTCAAATCTATTGCTTTGCTTCAAATTTTGTTTAGACAATCTCTTGCGCTTTCAGATTTGCAATCAAGATAGAGGACTCTTGAGCTTAATGGGATAGGAGAGGTCTCACTGTCGTATGGGATGCTTCGAAGGTGGTGGTTGGAAGAGTATAAATATAAAATTGCTTCTTTCACAATAAAAGGCTGGAAAAAACTTCAAACCTTTGAAGCACCTGTTAAGGCCTTGGAATCGGTTTATATCCAGTCGGGAACCCTGAGATACAACCGATGCTCACAACTGCAAACTGTGCGCTCAATAAGCTATGCACTGCAAGAAGTTTATTCCGTCAAAAGTGCAATAATTCTGCATAGTTGGTGGCTCATTTGATAAAAATAAAGGTGGATGCCTGATCATATACCAGACATGCATACTACGGAGGAACCAATGTCTCCAGATCCCAAAATTATTACATCATTTTCTTACCGAATCCAAGGAACTTTACTCTACTGAACTACCAAATCTAGAATATTATATTACAGGCTATTTGCAGTTTGTCCACTCTAGTTAGATTGGGCTGATCAGCCTACTAGGCTAAAGATACTATCAAGACACTTGAAAACAACAAAGCCCCAGGCCCTAATGGTTTGCTGTCCGAGAATTAATTTTCCAAAGTGTTTATTCCACACCTTACTAAATTGTTTAATCTCTTTTTACAGCCACAGGTTGTTCCGGATCTTATACAACAGGTTCACGTAAGAATACTTTGTCCTATGGAAACTATCGTCCTCTCTTTTTTTAAATATGGATCTTAAGATTCTCACAAAATGTTTGCTAACAGAGTTCAGAGTGGCATTTGGGATCTGGGGAGCATTCATCAATAATCAAACATTCAGACAACACAGTAGTGTATAATGAATCATCCATCGTAGGAAAACTGAGAATGGTACTACTCCTTAATATCAATCAGTGCTGAAAAGGCATTTCTTCAAGTAAATGGCCTTTTTTTGCCTCAATCTTTATTGAAATTTGTTTACCCCCCCCCCACGGTATATTTCATAGATTCATACACTATATAATCTACCCAAGGCTTAGATGTCTATGGGCAATCACAACTCTGAACCATCTTTGAAATGTTCCTCTCACTCAATGTCCCATTATCTTTTTGCGGTTGCCCTGGAACACCCATCAAGGTCCGGGCCTCTGTTGGTATTAAATGGTCACCTTTGGAAACATGGAAAAGAGCTTACACTTTAATGTGTATGATATATTGTTTGCACTCTCGCATCCAGGAGATGTTACAAAAAGGATCTCTCTTATGGATCTTACCCTGAATACAAGATCAAATGGTACATCAAAGTACTGCCACGTCTCATCCCCTTTCCTCCATACTGTATGGGCGCCCCTCACTAGGTACAGGGAAACAGAACATTTTTCACCAGAAGAAATGGTCTTCGCCTTAAATTTAGATGCGTGTGGGGGCATGTGCTCCGTTGACTCCACCCACCAGTCCCACACCCCATTCCTCTTCTATACGTCGATATGTGTGAACCGATTTCACCAGCGCAAGGGCAACTCCTTCCCTGAGAATTGTTCAAGCAGGAGGGGCCTTCCAGGTCGTAAAACCAGCAAAGGGACTGAGGCTCCAGAAGCTACCGGCCACCGGGCTGATGGGGTTCAATGTTCCTCCCGGTCCCACTGCTCACCGGCCGCAAGGCTCTAGTACCGGGGATCTCCCAGGAGGGGCTCTGCTCTTCTACTGGGCCCGATCCCAAGAGGGTATGTAAACACATTACCAGCACTATCGGCATCATGGCAGTGGGGACTTTGCCACGCAGATCCCTATAGAAGGTGCAGGGAAGGGCCGCGCCTGCAGGCGGAGACTGGTCCCAGTACTACAGTCACCACGCAGCAGGCACGGGGCGCAGTACAGGATAAAATGACCACCTGGCCAGACAAAATGGCTGCGCTTATAGGGCCTTCCCATCCCAGCGCGCAGGACTCGGAACGCACGTCAAGGTGGGATTGGTCAACACCAGTTACCTGGTCCACTTCATACCCAACTGCATCCGCACAGGGGCGATTCACAGAACCTCAATACAGGAGGCAAGGGGCGGCGAGAGCACAGCAACAGGTACAGGTCCAGGTCCAAGGACCCAATCCCACGTCAGTGAGATCTTCACCAGTATGCAAGGACAGGTTCTTCGAGCAGTTCCTCACCCTCATGAGGTCGCCTCAGCCACTGCTGCCAGCACCACCCTCCAGCCTTCCACCAGCAGCACCTGACCTGCAGGACACAGACAACGATGAGGACCAGGACACTTCCTCCTCAGCCAGGGCCTTCCACGAGAGGCTAGCCAACGTTATCTGGGGATCTCGCAGCCGCATGTTGAACAACTAGAGGCGGTGGTATTGCCAGAGGTGTTGACCATCCGCTCAACCACAAGAACCGGCATTCCTCGCCAAAAGGATGTCTAATCCTTGGTCAAGAAGGAGTGGGTAAAGCCACATTCTACACAACCGATGAATAAGCACCTAGATGCCAAATACTTCTGCCGTACTTATCTCAAGGCCATGGGGGCTTATAGAAAGTCCGGAAATAACCTTCTCCTCCTCCAATCTGGTGGTCAAAAAACACCCAGGGGTCCTGACCAGATTGTATCCGCCAGTCAAGTGACGACACCCGGTCTGGGACCTCAACGTGGTGCTTGCTGCCCTGACCCAAAAACCTTTTGAGCCCATGGCATCAGTGGACATCAGGCTTGTTACCATCAAGACAGTGCTTCTTGTTGGCCTCACCTTGGTGCGAAGGAGTAGTGAAATCCAGGCCCTGATGGCATCAGAGCCACATACCACATTCCACCGGGACAAGGTGGTGCTTAGGATGCACCCTTCATTCCTCCCAAAGGTTGTGTCATCCTTCCACCTGAACGAGGAGATAGTACTTCCAACCTTCTTACCAAATCCAAAGGATGAGGCAGAGAAAGTGTTGCACTGCCTGGATGTCATCTTATGAGGAAACATGCATGCCCATGCCATCAGAGCCAAGGCCACGTCTGTGGCTTTCCAAAGGCACGTGCAATGGCAGACAATCAGCAAGGCGGCGATTTGGGCCTCTCCATCAGCCCTTCGCAAGCACTATTGCTTGGACGCCAGCACCAGATCAGATGCAGCATTCGGCCAGGCAGTTTTAAGAAACCTGTTTTCCAAAGAGGGTCAACTCTCCTCCCCAGGGCTTCATTCTGATGTAATCGCCCATACAGTAGGAGTAATTATACGTTACTCACTGTAGTGACCAACGTACTCCTAGTCCATAGTCCCCTTGTGAAGAGTTGGGTGGGGAAAAGTTACCTGCGCCGGCTGCTCAGGAGAACCCTTGGAGCGGTGGCTCTTCTTCAGAGGGGAAGAGGAATGTCGGTGTGAAGACTCACTACGGAAGTTGGACTTCTTCCAATGCTGCTTCTTATCCGTTTCCATGCGCGGAGTCACCTGAGCTTCAGAGCGTCGATCTACCCAGTGCTACCTTGGACGAGACAGCAAAGCCTCACCCTTCGGCTTGTAGAAGCAAGTGAAGAGTTTTGCTGCCCTATGCTAGAGGGCCTTGGGGTGCTTGGACTGGCACGACTCACAATTCTGGTTGTCGTGGACCCTGCCTAAGCAATATAAACAAATCGGGTGCACATTTCGCAGTCGCACTCCGCACATGGCTTGAAGCCCGAGGCCTTAGACTGAGTAGGTATGTCAGAGAAAAAGTAAGCTTGACATGCGTGTCCCTGATTAGCGAATGGAATATATGGAAAAAAGGAACGGAGGTCACATGTGCAGAGTCACCATATATGATACATTACTCACCGTAATTGTATTTCTGATGTTTGTATCTGCTTAGATTCCCATGCTATGCATAGGCCGACATCTAATGGAAGCTGCAGAGTATTACAGTTTTCGAAACTCGAAAAGAGACGTCGACCAGGCGTGCCAGTAATACTATCCCTAGTGTGAAGTCCACTGTACCCATGGTCCTTCAAGCGTCTAGGTCCCTCAGATTGTTTCTGAGATGAGGTAGCATGAAGTGTAGCGCCAGTACAGGTGTATTAAAGCAGATATGTATCAGATAAAGCTCATATAAACATCTATGCACCTTCTTTCCAAGGGGAGGAAGGGTGGGCGCATGTGAATCTAAGCAGATACAAGCATCAGAAATACGATTACGGTCATTTACGCATCCCTTCTGAGGCTTGTGAAATCTGCTGATATCACATGCTATGCATAATTAGCAAGCAGTTTTAGGAGAAAGTGGTGAATTGTGAGAAGGTTCAGCAGCAAATAGATGTTTTAGAGCCGCTTGTCCCACCTGTGTATCTGCTTTGGAATGAGTGTCAATGCAGTAATGCTGAGTGAAAGTATGTACTGTACCTGACTATCCATCTGGAGATGCCATTCTTGGAAATGCAGTCTCCTTCTCTGCCTGTTGCTACGGAGACAAACAGTTGGTCTGTTTTCCTGAGTGGTCTGGTCTCGTTTACATAGTAAAGGACCACCCTCCTTACATCTAGTGTATGGAGTTTTTTTCTCAGCTGAGCTCGTTGGGTTCTGAAAGAAGGCTGGTAGCTCAATTGATTGGTTTACGTGAAATATGGAGATGAACTTAGGTGAAAACCTAGGGTGTGTACGTAAAACCAATTTGTTCTTGTGGACGACAAAAAGGGTCCTGCACTGACAATGCATGAAGTTCACAGACCCTTCTTATGGAATTGATAGCCACTAAGAAGGAAGTTTTATAGCTAAGGTGTTTAAGATTTGCCTTATGCATAGGCTCAAAGGGAGGTCCCATGAGCTTTGCAAGAAATACATTGAGATCACAGCCTGGCGGTGCGTTTGAAATTGGAGGGTGAATTCTCTTTACTCCCTCCATGAATGCTTTGATGACGGGGACTTTCCACCACACTACTTTACACTGAGAGGTGGTGTAAGCTGATAAAGCTGCCAGGTGGACCTTAATAGAATTGAATACCAACCCTGCGTCTAACAAGTGGAGCATATAATGAAGAATGTGGGATGGAGTACATTCTACAGGGTTTATTTGTTTAAACTGGTACCAAATTGCTAATCTCCTCCACTTGTCGAAATAACAGTGTCTGGTGTTTGGTTTACCAGCTTCCTTGAGGATGTCAATACACCTCTGTGGAAGGTTTAGATGTCCAAACTATGACCTCAGGAGCCATGCTGCCAAGTTCATTGAGTGAGGTTGAGGGTGTACTGTTATTCCACCGTGTTGTGTCAGTAAGCTGGTCTGGCACGGGAGTTTGGTGGGCTCGCACAGCGCCAGTTTGCGCAGATGTGGATACCATGGTTGTCTCGCCCACATAGGAGCAACTAGGATGAGCGTCTTTTGTTCTCTGTGAATCTTGTTCACCAGCCTGCTCATTAGAAGAGTTGGGGGACTGGGGGGAAGCGTAAGCAAAGCAAATTTCCCTAACCAGCTCATCCATAGGGCGTTCCGCTTGGAGTCTGGTTGGAGAAACGGGGATGAGAAGTCTGGGCATTGCTCGTTTTCTCTTGTAGCGAACAAGTCTAGCGTGGGGTAACCCCACTGTGAGAAGATGTGGTCTACATTTGTGTCTAATTGCCATTCGTGTTCCTCTGGTAGGGGATCTCTGCTCCGCGAGTCCGCTAGTGTGTTGAGTTCCTGTGGAACGTGTTGGGAAGATAGGAACATCCACTGTTTGAGTGCCCATTTCCATACTTTGTGTGCTCGCTTGGACAGATTTGGAGAAAGTGTGCCCCCCCTGCTTGCTGATGTAGAACATTGCGGCGGTGCCGTCGTTGAGGATCTGTACCGACTGATTTGTTAGCTGTGCTTCGAATGCTTGATGCGCTTTGAATACCGTCAGATGTTCTAGCAGGTTGATGTGGTTCTGTGCCGTGATGCGAGTCCAAAAACCATGTGCTGTGTTATGAAGGGGATGTGCCCCAACACCCGGAGGGTGACGCGTCTGTTGTAACTACCGAAGGGTTTCCCCTTCAACAGATTCTCCTTTGTCTGCCAGAGTAGGTTTTCTACTAGTGTGGGTGAAACGACCACTAGATCTTCACACTTACCGCTTGCCTGAGACCACTGTTTCGCCAACCACTCCTGCATGGGCCGCATTAGCAAACATGCGTGTGGGACCAGGTAAATTCAAGATGCTAGCATGCCGAGCAAACGCATTGCTTTGCGTACGCTTATCTGGTGACAGGCTTGATACAGAGGTATTTGCAGTAGGATGTTCTGAACTCTTTCCTTTGATAGAAAGACTAATCCTTCTTTCGTGTTTATGACGGGTCCTAGGAACTGTTGGGTTGTGCTTGTTAATGTTAAAGGACATTTGTCCCGTGCACTATCACCACCGGAGTGGTCCCCTGGCGCTCTTGCTGCTCTTAAAGAGGAGGGGAGGGGGTTAGTGGGAGGAAGCTGGAAAAGTGCAAAGAGCAGTGATGTGCTGTTGGCGGCCTCAGCCCGGTGGGTCCGTTGGCTGGGCCTGGGTGTTTGCGGTCAGTAGTCGTAGTGTACTGTTTGCAAGTCTATGTGTGTTTTTGTTTTGTTGTAATGTAGTGAAGTTTGTGTGGTTTGTTTTGCAGTAGGTTTGTGGTTGTGTTCGGTTTGTAGTTTGAGAGATGTATGCGGAGGGGGGAAATTGTTAGTGCAAGTTGGTTAGTTGGCATCTCTATCCTGACTTGAGGCGGTGGGATTCGGCTTCTGTAATCTCCCCAGATGGGTTTCGGTAGCACCCCTGCGACTCTGTCCTGATCCGGGTCCATCCGGCCTTCAAGGTCCCTTTCACATCTGGCCCCCTCCTCCTCCCGCCTCCCTCGAAGCCCTACCTGTCTTCCCTTACCACTCATACGGCCAGTGCACCTGCCAATGTCCACAGCTCAGTTATTGTGGTGTTTGATAATATCCCGCCAATTTCACAATACTGTCGTACCTGGTGGCAACTAATGGGCGAGTGCGGGTGTTGTATGGGGTTAGGGTGGGGTTGTTGACTCAGTCTCCATGGGTGTCGCCCGAGTTCCACTCTTTACTCGGCGTCACTTGTCCGGGTGCCGTGGGAGCTTACCAGTCGGCTCTGGGAGTGGTCCGTGTCGGTGTCCGGTCAAAGGATCGAATCAAAAGGATTGAATGCCCTTTTGTTCGAATCCAAAAGGACCGAAAAAAAGGATTGAATGTTTTTATTTATTTATTTTTTAAGTTTAGTGTGCATAAAAAGTTTTTTTAATAAAAGAAAACGGAGGGTTGGGGGAACACTCCCCCATTAAAAAAAGAAAAAGAAAAAAAAAGTCCCTTTTTTCGGTCTTTTTGGTGTCTAAAAAAGGCATTCAAGCATTTTGTTTTCGATCCTTTGACCTACAACCGTCCGTGTCCACTAGTTTTAGTCATCCCTTTTCCTTTCCGTTTCAGTTTGAGTCTCTGGGGTTGAAGAGCCAGGTTTTTAGTAATTTCCTAAATTTTACGTTATGTTTGGTGTTTCTCATTTCTTTTTGGATATTGTTCTAGGTTTTTGCAGCTAAGTGGTAGTAGAAGAAGGTGACTGAGTTTTTTTCTTGAGGTATGGTTTTGGTGCCAGGCGGATTTCGTTGCTTGACCTGAGGAATCTTGTTGGCTTGTCCGCCGATTTCCCTGTGCGTTATGCACATTGTTTTGAAGGTGATGCAATGTTTTGCTGGGAGCCAGTGTAGTGTTTTTAGAGCAGGAGTGATGTGTTCTCTTCTTGATAGTTTGAGTAGTAGTCTGGCTGCTGCATATTGTCACAAGGTTCGATTTCTTTCTCGTTTATTGCAAAGCCCAATTGGAAGAGAAGGTTTGTGGTTCTTTGAGTGTTTTTCCTGCAAAGTTGGGGTGCCTCCCCTGTAATCAGTCAGTCGTCCAGGTAGGGGTACACTGGGATTGCCTCCCTGCGCAGCGGCGCTTCCACCACCGCCAGTACCTTGGTGAATACCGTTGGAGCAGATGCTATTCCGAAGGATAGCACCTTTAATTGGTAGTGCTGGTTTGCTATCTTGAAACGCAAGAGTCTTCTGTGCGCTCGAAACATTGAAATATGAAAATAGGTATCTTTCATATCCAGTGTTGCCATGTAGTCCCCCCACTTTAGTAGAGGGATTACTTCTTGTAGTGTTGTCATGCAGAACTTTTGTGGCTTGACATAGGTGTTTGCAGGGCATAGGTCAAATACTGGGTGCATTGTTAGATCTTTTGGCACAAGGAAGTAAGTTGAATAGATACCCTTGTTTACCTGGTTCGCTGGGACGATTTCTATGGCGTCCTCCAGTAACAGCGTTGCGTTCTCCATGAGAAGGATGTGTGGTTCATCCTTTGTGGTTGTCTTTTGACGCGGGGGATGGTTTGAGGGTCATTTAAGTAGCTCCACGCAATAACCGCTCCCTATGGCCGATAGCACCCATTTGTCCGAAGTGATTCCCTCCCGGCGTGGGTGAAGTGTGTTATACGCCCTCCTACTGGAGAGGCATGGGAGAGGACCTGAAGCGGGTGGTCATTGTTTAGGAGGTGGAGCTCCACCTGTCGAAGTGGACGACCTTCCCCGGCCACGAGATAGTCGTTGGCCCCTCTGAAAACCTTACGAGGCTTATCCCGAATTGTTTCCCCAGGATGACCCAGACTTTGGCCATACCTGAACCCCTTTGTGAGCTTTGACCTCGAAATCAATGAAAATTGCTTCCGCCTCTTCGGCCTGGTGGCTTATTAGTTAGCTGGCCTAGTGATTTCAGAGTGTCACACTCTTCCTTGGCAGATTTTATTGACTCCTCCACGGCCTTCCCAAACATGACATTGGGTTCCACTGGAATGTTGAGGAGTGTTGTCTAGTTTCAAACTTGATACATAGGCTTGCAAAGCCATGCATGGCGTTTAATGAGTGTTTCCTGCAGCAATGATCCTGCCTGCATTATCTGCGGCATCTAAATTGTTTTTCAAGATGCAGCTGATACCGCTTTGCCATCTGCTACGGTTGGGACAGTTGAGATTTGAGGGGTTCTGGAGCTGATGCCATTAGGGTTGCAACCTCACTTGTGGCAGTTGTAGCTTGCCAACAAAGTGGTGTTATTTGCAATCCTCGTTTGAAAGGCTGCTGAGGTGGCCACTTTTCTACCCAGAGTCTATAGTTTTTTTTACTTTCCTTATCGAGGGGCACTTCGGATGAGGCTAGAGGCGCTCCTGCCCTTTTTCGAGTTGTGGTCACCACAAGAGAATCTGGTCCAAACTGCCCCCTGATGTACAGTGGGTCTGTGGGTGCAGGGCAGAACAGTTTTTCAATACGTAGGTTGACTGCCCACAACTGGTTAGTGGTCTCCAGAGAAGGGTGTATCATCCTTTAAATGGACTGAAGGATTGGTATAAATTGGGTGGCGGCTTTCCTTTCCCCCAAAATATCGTCCACAAAATCTTTATCTAGCTATGTTTCTTGGGTCTGAATTTGAAAGTGCTCAGCTACCTTCATGAGCATATCGTTATACAGTGGTTGATTGTCCACAGGTAAATCTGCCACTGGTGGGTCTAGGTTAACGGGAGAGGGTAATCTGTACAAATCCTCTTT
Organism: Ambystoma mexicanum; assembly: GCF_040938575.1. NCBI lineage: Eukaryota > Metazoa > Chordata > Amphibia > Caudata > Ambystomatidae > Ambystoma > Ambystoma mexicanum. The sequence continues at coordinate 153,482,565 of NC_090941.1, read as the reverse complement.
GTCGTATTATTGGTCTGCCTCCTGTATTGTATCATTGTCCTCAGTGTCTGTATTTGGATCATATAGATCAATATGGAATGGGTCTTGCTGAGGTGAAATAAGAAGGGTGTGAGGACGGGACCGCTTTGCTAGGGGCTGAGAGGATGAGGCGGCAGTAGTTGATGGCGTGGTTTGGAAATTCTGGACAGCCTGGGCATTTCTTTCAAAAAGGTCTGCATGAATGTCATTCTTCTCAATCCTATCAATGTCCTGAGAGGTTCATTGAGAGGAACTTGGTATGGACACCAGGTTCTGAGGTGCAGGCTGCCCTTGTTCTTCAAGGCTGCTGTTATGGTATCCTCTCCCTGGGAAACAGAGTTTTTCCCTTTGAGGTGTACTAGACTTCTCCTCATGAGAGTGATGGCCCTTTGAGGAGTGTGTCAGAACTATTCACCTTAAGTAGGCTTTCAGGGACATGCTTTTGCTCCAAATGGGCTATACTTGAGCTTTTGGTGCCTTTGGCTGTTTGGGTGGATTGTCGAACTGCGGCGGTAATGAGTGCTGAATCCACGTCTTCCGACATTCGGCTGACGGTTTAGACATGGTGTCTACATTGTCTCTCGACTTTGGGGGCCTGTCGTGTGGCAATCGGGACCTCAAGTGCCCAGAGGACAGGGAACTGGTGGACCTCCTCCTCGACGCTGTGTGCATGACGTTGCCTTTGATTCTTGGTCCTTGGGTATGTGTTTAGTGCAGGCTGTAGAGTGAGTGCTACTGTCGCCGGGTATCGTCCCCGTAACAGAGCTGCCGGCCTGTCTATTGGGGTCGGCGGCTAGCACTTGGGAATCAATCAGTTCCCCCTCGCCTTCGGCCTCGGCCTGCATGGCGTGATGGGCCCAGTGCTTGGTCTTTCGGTCCCTAAAGGCATGGCCTAGTAAAACATTTTATTTAAAAAATAGATAGGCAACATAAAAAAAAAATACTAGCATTCTCTTTTTTAAAACTTCCTATGTAAAATTTTGAGCTATTCAAGCTCAAAATTCACAAAAGCAAGCACATGGGCGCATCCTTTTGTGAAATGGATGCCCTCCTGTGCTGGCTTTTGCGGCACTAATGAAGGAAAAGCCAGCCAGCTGTAGTAAACAAAAGCTACCGCTGGGTGGCTTTCCCTTCATTAGTGCTGTACGCGGAGGACGGGGACCGGAGACCAGAGCAGGAAAGCTGCAGCTGAATCTCGGTAAGTGCTATTTATTTTTTTAAAAAAATAAGCACTAGCTGGGGGGTTTTTTCTAAGTTTTCCGGGCTGGAGGAGCCCGGAAAACTTAGAAATAAAACCGCAGCTTTAAAAACGTTGTATTTATGTTTTTATGTTTGCGGTCGCTCTTGAAGCGACCGCAAACATAAATACAACGTTATTGTGTTGGAAAACGCTGCGGTTTTTCTTTCCGAGTTTCTCAGGCTCCTCCGGCTCGGAGGAGCCTGAGAAACTCGGAAAGAAAAACCGCAGCGTTTTCCAACACAACCGCGTTGTGTTTCTGCCTGAATCTGCTTTCCCATTTGGGGCTCTCGGGCTCCCCACGGGGAGCCCAAGACCCCCAAATGGGAAAGCAGATTCAGGCAGAAACAACGCAGCATTGCGGAAAACAACCGCGTTGTTTCTGCCTGAAACAGCTTTCCCATTTGGGGCTCTCGGGCTCCCCACTCACTCTACAGCCTGCACTAAACACATACCCAAGGACCAAGAATCAAAGGCAACGTCATGCACACAGCGTCGAGGAGGAGGTCCACCAGTTCCCTGTCCTCTGGGCACTTGAGGTCCCCACGGGGAGCCCGAGAGCCCCAAATAGGAAATCAGCTGTAGGCAGAAACACTATGCGGCATGTAAACACAACCGCGTTGTGTTTCTGCCTGCTGTGGCTATCACTTTGGGTCCCCTGGGAGCACCGGAGACCCAAAGTGATAGCCACAGCAGGCAGAAACACAACGCGGTTGTGTTGGAAAACGCTGCGGTTTTTCTTTCTGAGTTTCTCAGGCTCCTCCAAGCCGGAGGAGCCTGAGAAACGTGGATACCACGGACTCGTTGGATTGGGTGGAGAGGCAGCTGGCTGAGCTCCCGGAAGGGGAGATTATATGGGCAGGGGATTTTAACTCTGTTTTAGATCCGCTACAGGACCGGCTGGGCAGTTCAGCGCGATTGAGTAGCAAGAGCTCTGAGAAAATCCGGGGCATGCTCGCGGTGTGGGGCATTGAAGATATTTGGAGGGTGAGGCATCCAGGGATTTGCCAGTTTACGCATTCCTCCACACCACATAATTCAGCTGCCCGGTTAGACTACTTTTTGGTGTCCCAAGCGGTAATGGGTCGGTCTGCAGGGGGGTGGATATCATGGCTCGCACTCTCTCGGATCATGCCCCCGTTCTTCTGTTTCTCCGTATGGGGGGGTCAAGGGGCAGAGGCCTCTGTGGCGTTTCAAAAGTGACGAACTCCTGGATGGGGTCTTTAAGGAGGAATTAGCGAGGGCCATAGATGGGTATTTTGAGGTCAATGATGGATCGGTGGGCTCGGCTGGCGTCTTGTGTGAAGGATTCAAATGCGTGATACGGGGGAGTGTATAGCAAAGGAGGTGGGGATTCTGAAAGAGATACAGCAGGATCTGGCTAAGATAGAGGGGGAGCTGCGTGCCCTGCAAGGGGGAACCCACTCTCCCTCTAAGGAGCAGCAGGGGGACATTATGCAGAAGTTGCAGGAGTTTCATGTCCTGGCTCAACGGGAGGTGAAATATATGTGGGACAGGGCAGCCCCCGGGAAGTATGGGGAGGGTCAAGCCCCAGGGAGGTCGCTTGCTAGAGCCACCCGGCTGCAGGGTCAAGAGAACAGGGTAGCGTTGATTACGGATGAGCAAGGGGTGGATCATTTTGAGGATGAGGGGATAGTTTGTGAGTTTCAGAAATGTTACACTCACCTATATGCGTCGCAGTGTCAGGTGGCGCATGCTGATATAGAGGCCTATCTTGATCAGGTGGGGCTATACTGGTGCTCGGAGGAACACAGTGAGTGGTTGAATAAACCCTTGACAGTAGAGGAGGTGGTGGAGGCTATTAAATCACTGCCGGGTGGGAAGTCCCCAGGTCCAGACGGCTTTACGGCTGAATTTTATAAATGCTTTGTTGATAAGCTTGCCCCATATCTGTTATGAGTATATCAGGAGGCAGTTGCTACGGGTCGGTTACCAGACTCTCTCAGGGAGGCGGTTGTGGTTGTGTTGAAGCCAGGAAAGCCGGGGGGAGAATGTTCGTCGTATCGGCCAATATCGCTTATCAATCTTGATAACAAAATCTTAGCTAAAATCCTCGCGGCAAGGCTGGTGCCGCTGATGTAGACTATGGTGAGGGCCGATCAGGCGGGGTTTATCCCTCGTCGGTCGACCTCGTTTGGGCTGCGGAGGGCGTTTGGCTTAATGGCGGCATTGCCGAGGGATGAACCTGTGGTGGCCATCATGTTGGACGCCACTAAGGCATTTGATTCTATTGAATGGCTGTTTTTGTTCACTGTGCTACGGAGGATGGGAATGGGTAGCTTCTTTCTCTCCCTGGTGGAACTTCTGTACACAAAGGCGGTAGCTAGGGTAAGGGTGAATGGGCGGTTTACCGGATTGATACCTCTCGAGCAGGGGGACACGTCAGGGTTGTCCGTTATCCCCTCCGCTATTCGCCCTGGCAATAGAACCTTGGGCTGAAAGGGTCGAACTGCCCTTGCACCGCGGGGTCCAATTGTTTACTCAGAGGGGTGATTTTGTTGTATGCGGATGACATGGTCCTCTTTGTTCGCCATCCGGAGGTCAATCTAGACCCAATTATGGAAGATGTTCAGCGGTTCGGTGAACTCTCGGGGTTGACGGTGAATACCAGTAAGTCAGTCATATTCCCGCTGACGGGTGGGGTGTGTCAATTTCAGGATTCGTGGGGATTCCAGTGGGACCTGGCCAGCACGCGTTATCTGGGGATTACAGTGGCCCGGGAGGAGGAGGTGATCTTTCGAAGTAATTATGGGGCGGCCCTTGAGGCGGCCAGATTGGCTATGTTGCGATGGGATTCCCTTCCCCTTAATCTATATGGATCTATACGGTAGGATATCAGTAATCAAAATGACCATCCTACCCAGGTTTCTGTATGTGTTTCTTAATGCGCCTATAAGGGTGCCCAAAAAATATTTTCAGGACCTTCGCTCGCTAGTGACGAAATTTATTTGGGCCGGTAAGGTGGCTCGGGTCTCCTGGGACAAGCTTATTGCGCCGGTTCGAGAAGGGGGTTTTGCTCTGCCGGATTTTGAATTATACTACACGGCAGCTCAGGCTAGTTATCTCCGGTATTGGTATGGGATGGCGTCGGAGCGCCGGCATGTGGAGATAGAGGGCCATCGCGTCGCCGGCGTTGCTGAGGTCGGTTGTTCCGACAGCCCCGAGCCGCTTGCAGAAGCCGCAGAACTTGGTGGAATCGACTTGCAGGGCCTGGTCGCTCTTGGGAGCGTGCACCCATGGGTGGCATTCTGTCCCCCTGTCTAGCGAGGCAGGATAGGTGGTGATGGTAAAGAGGTTGGGTATTACTAGGTTTGCCAACTTGTTCCCGAGTGGAAGGTTTATCTCACTTGCCCAACTGCAGGAGAAAGGGGCCCTCTTGCGGTTGGATATATTCTTGTACTATAGGATGCGGGTGATATTACAGCGGCTGCTCCCATCCTTTCCTGACTCACTCCCAGTGGCAGCATTGCTTGATAAAATAATAAGGGGTGGTATAGCGAAGCGAGTCCTATCGGAAATATATGCAGTGGCCCTGGGAGGAAGACTCGGCGCCGAGGCGTCATCCCGGGAACTGTGGGAGAGGACATTGGATAGGGAGATCCCGGTCGACGTGTGGAACTATTGCTGTGAAATGACAAGGAAGGGAGCTGTCAACACTAATTTCAAGCTTATCCATTTCGAATTTCTACATCAGTGTTATTACACTCCGGCTCAGTTGAAAACTTATAGGTCGGGTGCCTGTATTAGATGTGGGCATGAGGAGGCAGGGTTTCTGCATGTGGCCTGGGAATGTGGGGAGTTTGAGCGCTTTTGGGCATAGGTGTTTGCGGTTTTGGGTGACATTGTGGGGCAGCAGCTCACGCCTGATCCCATGCTTGCTCTTCTGGGATATACCAAGCGAATACCTAGGGGTATCAGGAAGTTGGTGGGCCTCCTCCTGATTTTAGCTAAGCGTCGGGTGGCCATGGGGTGGGGTAGGAAGCGGGGCCCGACATTTCTCCAATGGTGTGAGGATGTCCTGTACTGTCATGTTATGGAAACAAGATGGGGCACAATGAATGGGAAGTGCTGGGGCGATAAGCAGATGTGGGATGCTAACACGCTATATCTTCTCAAGAAGCCGAATGGAGGAGATTCCGGGCCCCTACCGTTGCAGGGACTTTGCCCTGATTCCCCCAGTGGGAAATAGCTTGTCTATTAGTTGTTGTCCACTCATGAACCACTGCGGTACTGTGTTGATGTACAGATTTGGGATTCAGCGGAAGTTGAGGTATGTCTGGTTACTCCAGGAAGTGCCACTTGGGGAGCGCTGAACTTATCGATCACAATGTACTGGTCCGGGTTTGCCGAATGATGGGCGTGCCCATTGTCAAGTGTCTAAAGATGCGTTGTGGTATGCCATCATGCCTTTGTGAAGCACCCGGGTGGGGGGTGGGGGTAGGGCAGGGGATGTTTGGTGTTTTCTGTACTGTTGAAGTAAATTGCCAATAAAGAAAGTAAAAAAAAAAATTAAAAAAAACAGGAAAGACCCATATTGACCCTTAAGTGAGCTACATACAGGTGTAGGGGCTCATTGCTAAAAACCGGGCTGAACCACAAACGGAAGCCTATATTGCAGGGGTTGATCAGGCAAGGAGAAAGTAACTAGAGAGACGTTGTTCTCCAGGAGGTCGAACATACTGGAACTATGCAGCCATGAAGCTATGAGTAAAGATAGGATTGCTTCTGCAATTTCACATAACTGCATTGCTCTGCCCCAAAGTGACTCCCTGGGAGAGGAGGCTTCTGGGAACAGCAGTCAAAGAGGGTAGACACAGGAATTTGTAACTTGCTTCAAGCACAAGGCTTGGAACACACCACAACCAATGCTAGTATTTGGTTATAAGTAGAGTAGTAAAGCACTACTCTGTTGATCCTTGTTGGAGGTCCCCCCTCCATAGGACATTTACCAAAGGACAGAGACACTTTACAGTTCCTGCGTAAGAAAGGGACCGCACCTGAAAGAACTTTAAAACTCACCTACATTAAGAACACGTTGACCAGGACAGCCAAGTACCCAGAGTGAGGACACCGTTCCTGTAGGTGACTTGGTATAGGTCCCCTGGCGAGTGTGTGCGGAGAGGTCCAATTCTATAGAGTTCTTGAAATAAACCCTCCACCAGAACCATTTCAACGCCAAATGTCATCACCTATGGCACTGCCATTGCTCAGGATTACATCCAAAAACATTTGATATATTTTAAGACAACCAGACCCATGACTGAGCGAACAGAAGGTTTTGCAGACCTGTTCACCTTCCTCACCCTAGTCTGTCCTGACTGAGCCTGCAGCCTGTCAAGTGGTCCAGTTCAAGTAGTCCCATGCTCATCAATCTTTTGAGCGGTTTGATGCACTAAATCTTCCGCTTCAAAGGGAAATGCCAAGACCACCTGCCTGATGCAGTCCAACCTTGAAAAAGACAAACCTAGCGGATCATTGGACTACGTAAGAGGTCCACAACCTGCAACTCTCCATATGTCTTAGACTACAATCCCCCAGGATCACATCATTGATTATACTGACAAGGGATGATGGGAGTTGTAGTCCAAAAATACCAGGCGAGCCAAAGGTTGTAGACCCCAGGACTAGGTGCATTTCTCGCTACCCAAACATTTTACCTTTGTGCTCCTTGTCGCTACCTTACTTAGGAATCGTGAAGCATTATGGTATGCTTCCATCTGTTGGTTAGTGAACAACACTTCTCTGTGCAATCTACTACAGCACAAGCACAGATGGCCATTCTTGGTAACCCCCTCTTAAAAAGGAAAACTTTGGAGTGTCCAGTCAGGTTTCCAATGTTCAAGGAGTACAATTTATTCAAAAATTTTGAGCACATACTCAGGTTGATTTTTACCAACGAGACTTAACTTCTATAATTCATTAAGAAAATTCATTAAACTCTTTGAATAGTATAGGTCCAATGAGAACACTAGGACTTGATTAGGTACCAATTGCATGATATTGAGGCCACCAACCAAATGAGGACAATCCTCTTTTAGGGCGATATGAAAAAAAAGAAAGAGCGCAAAGACTTCTACAGACTAAGCAATTGGAAAAGATATTTCTGAATATTATGGTCCGACCACTACACCATAAGTGTTGTGCTGGTCTTAATGAACCTAATGGCAAGACAAAAGACAATTTAAAGAACAAAATCATTGTCTCCACCTAGCTGAAGTTTCAGCCACTGAAGAAGCGAATCCTGCCAAGCACTTAGTAGCTTAGCCGGACCAGATAACTATTGGGACAAGCAGCAAACCTGTGTGAACCCATCGGGTCAGGACAGCAGCATGAGGATACAATGGTAAATACAAGCCAGCAAAGGTTCTACTTTACTGGTTGACCTCATGGTTACAGCTCTGTAAACAGACTGTCAGGGCAGTCAGAGTGAGGTCATATTTTATTTTTTTATAAACAATTACTAATGTGTGCCAGAGAGATAGTAGAAAATCAAAACCATGTCAAGTGCAAAACTTGACAACGGGTGAAATCTGCACCACCAGCGTATGTATCAGAGGCTGTGTGTGCACTGGAACATGATATGCCATGCAAGGACAACTTAAGTTTGTACCCTTAAAACTATATTTTCTTAACTGAAAGCAGATTTCACAGACAATTTGGGAGCACACAAAACAGAACCAAAGGACAACTTGATTACATTGCCACGGAAAAGCTGCCATGCACGGTTAGTCAAGGATCTTCTTTTAGCAACACAGTCAGGGACGCTCTGCCAAGTCTTTTGCCTCACTTGCTCATTTTCTACCTATGAGCCACCCAAAATCACCGATCAGTTTTTGCCTAAATCGTCAATTCCTCAACTTTAGGGCCTTCCACTCCTCTAGCAAGACATTTTGACATACTAATAATTTTGCATAAGCGGCATAGTAAAAATTTGCGTGGTCTCAAATCAGGAGCACAACTGTTGTACAGTAGCACATAGAAGGTATTGCATACTACCTACATCAGCTGTCTCCTTTACTTCTCTCCTATCCCAAATGTCATCCTTCACCATTCTGTCTCCATCAAAAAACGCTTAAAAAAAGAAACAAGTAGAGATTCATTGTGCTGAACTCTCGGCTCACAACAGTAGCACCATAAAACTGAACACCTATTTTTAAACACAAACAATATACCCTGGAGGTCGGCCTAAGCTACAAAAATGGACATCATATAGTACATACTGAAGCATGGACTGTGAGCGCAGAGGACTAAACCTGGCCCAGCGATATAAGTTCAACCCATAATAAGCTAACACGATGACACTGCAAACTCGAACATCTTGCATTTCTGAAGTTTCTGAAGTGGATACAAACTATGTTCCTTGCATGCTTCTAATTGGTCAAAAAGGGTAAAAGACCCCCACATGGCTCCCCGGCATTACCGCACATGGCCATTCTGCTCTAATGGTAACGACCGTATAAATGCACCCAACACAATTCCGCTACAGCTAAGTTAGCTCCTTCCCGCCCCCAACCTATGCCCACCACCATCCTGAAATACATTCCACAGTTTCCACAGTATTAGCTGACAACTGGAAGGACAAAAACATCTTTTGCATAAATGTGATCAAAGTGCTAACATTGGGACATAATTACTGTATGAGGAAATACTGACACAGGCCTTCATACATGCGCTTACTGGGATGACCACATTAAATACAGGAGTGTCACAAGCACTAGCAATGTGTTTTTCCCCACTCACTCCTATCCACTTGTAAAACTGAAGGCATGTTGCTTTACTAAAATCAATCAAGCCCAATACCAGCCATGTTAATTACAAAGTTTTAGGTAAGAAAACAAATATTGCGACACAAAAGGTAACCACATCCACAAAGCAGTAAAAAGGTAACTTTAAATAAGTGCAGCCCGTCCATTAACAATGGCCCACAGACTAGTTTGAAAATAAAATTTGAATGGCAAACATGAAAAAAAAATTCCCTTAGGAGAATTTTTTTTCTAAATTTCAGCACTCATTTAGAGTTTGGGATTTGTGAAAGAAAGCTTTAAAAGGAGCAAACCTGATTGGCTGTGGCTGCTGCGGCGAAGGGGACACTTGTTGCAGGAGTTGTTGCTGCAGAGACAGTGGCAGACGTAGCGCTGTGCATCATGGGTACTTTCAGGAGGGGAACCATGGAAGCAATGAACAGGAGGGTGTAGCATTATGGAAATAGAAGTGGTTTTTGGCATGGTGAATATCACACAGCAGCAGCAAGCCATCACGGGTTAAACCAGCAGATGGCATGCAATCACAATGCAAAGCAAGAAAGCATGGGAGAGAAATAAAAAGGGAAAATAGCTCATTACAAGTACAATTAAAGGAAGTTTGTAAACTAAAAAAAGAAAATCAGTGATTCCCAGAAAATTAAAAGAAGAAACAAAGTCCAGATTAATTTGATCCCATGATGCAGGAGTGGACAGAGACTGATGTTTCCAACCAAAATACAGCAGATGATCAACTAAACAGTGATGTTCCAAAGTTTTCAGCAATTATTTCAAAATTAAAAAACAACATTTGGTGGCTTTTAAGAGCAATAAAATCTTCTGAGATTTTTAAAATGTGCATCAATCATCATAGCCAGACATTAGTGGCCTACAATTCCAGCACATTACAACCTGTTTTGCTTTTGTTGAGACTATAACAAAGATGGTCAACAAGTATTTTCTAAATAGAAATATTAACAGCAGAACTGCTATTTATGTTTTTCATTAGGATGAAATTACCAATTTATTTTTAGTTCTAGGGAGACGAATGTCGATATTGTAGTTGGGAAAAGTGTACTGTGAAGAGCAATTGCTTTTAGAAACACCGTATGTTTTAGACAAATGCTTAAAGAAGCTGACCAGAGTGCGTGCTTCTGGGAAACCCTGATAACGTTTTTGAACACACAGAAAATAGGAGATAAATGCACAAACAGAAAACTTCACAACACCAAAGATGAAATGTAGCTTTCCTACACGGACACATGTAAAGCATATAATGCAACAGTTCAAGTATTTCTGGAACTACACCCACTGACGAGTAGGAAGTAATGCCATACAACTCACAGGAACTCCTACTTAAAAAAACCCACAACCAGGTTCCCAACAATGATTTCAACCCATACAGTTATATGTTAAAATACATTTACAGACAGTATTTCATACAGTACAAAAAAGATTGATAAAGGTTGGAACCTACCAATACTGTTAGCGGGAGTCATGCAGAAAACTGACCCTGCATGTCATGCAATGATACAGTAGGTGGAAAAGGTGAATAAAGGGAAAGAAATAGGTTAGCTGTTTAGAGATAACATTTGAGCCGTGATTCAAGCATAGCGCAGTATAAGCTGGTTAAAACACCACAATGTAAGGTCATTTGTAGTTAATGCAGCAGAAATTGTGAGGCCTATTTAACATTCATGCAGAACTGCAAATTTGGTCGCTACACACTAAAGAACCTACTTAAAAATAAGAAATGTGCAACAATTATGGGGTTAAACCATCTATGGCTACTGATTCATGACTAAAGCACAAACATTGTTACTAGCTTTGCATCTTTTCAACAATGGTTTGGGTCAAATAAAATCAATCTGTAGCAATGTTGGTACATACTAGGGCCAAGAATGACACCAATAACTACAGGATGTAAACATTTTCTTGATGTGTTGGAAGCCGACCGAGTCACTTATGAACCGAGAGCTTCATTTTGTACAGTACTTGCGCCAAGGCAGTACCTTTCCTTTAATAACTTGCCTGATGAAAATCAATCCAACACTTAACATGCACGTTCTGTCTACTTGTGCAAACACACCAGTTAAGGGGGATACTATGCACACAGGACAGGGAAAAATCTAATGTTTTTAGCAGCAAAGATTCTTTGAGTTGAGGTAAACCTTAGTCCTTGCAAATAATGGCAGTGTTGATTAGAGTTTATTTATACTTAAGTATGTAGACACTTGCAGAGGCAGGAGTATAGAAGTGTTGCATTAAAGCAACCCTTGCAGTAAACGTTGTATACATGTAAGCAGTACACACCGCGTACCCACTTTGTCATTGATGCCAAACAGAAAAGATTAGGGTTCAGCCTGAATGTTTTGGATTTCTGGAACCTGCTACACTAATTGGTGTGAGAGTTCCATTGTGAATGTTCTATTGCCGATCAATTCTTAAGTTGTTGAAAACAGACTAAATGTACACATTGTGCCATTTTGTCAACTTTTTAATAGAAGATCATAAAACTATCATTTTAAATAGTTTAAATTGCTGACACCATGGTTTGTAATTGCTGGGAGATATGTTGCCCTTTTTTAGACTCGAAGATCCTGATTAGCTTGAAACCAACAGCTAGCAGAGCTACTTTTGGCTCCCCAGGCCAACTGGTTCCCCACAAACAGGCATAAGTGACATTAACTATATAGTACTCGAGAATGTTAATAAAGAAGAATTCGAACATGTCTAGTACACATATTTAAGGGGTAAAAATGTAAAGTGTGCATATCATATGCAAGTGAGATTTGCGGTGCCCTGAGTACTCACTACTCTTGATTCCCAAGCAGAAGCTCCTGCCTAGTGGGCGATGCCAGACATCCAGGAGCTGGATTTAAGCTCATACGCCTCAAATCTTAATTTCAAACCCAGTTTTAAGTTGGAGAAAATGTACATCATGCCCCTCGATACTACTGATTAAACAGTAACATTTCTAATTCATTACAATTAATACCAACAATAATAGTTAGAACATTTCTTTGTTGGTATATTTAAGAAGTATTGCAAATGAGCTAAGAGTTCAAATTGTAGTTTTATTTCTGAATGTTGATTATGCATCTTGGCAAATGCTACAACTTGAAACTAAACTACGAATGACCTTATCATGAAAGACAACACCATTACAATGTGCATTGCTTTCCCCATCAGTCAGTAACATTCCCACCATTGTAGTACGAAGAGCAAGACAAGGCAAGCACACCCCAAAACAATTGATCAGTCAATATAGCTCCAAGTACTGTGGATCATGCAAGTGTATTTTCACAGACAGTTCTTAAAAAAATAAAAATCGCAAATTGTACTCCAAGAAACTGGTTTGAAAAGGGTGAAAAACTAATTACAATAAAGGTGTATACAGTATCTACTATCATTCTTATAAAGCATCCTTAGGACCACCCAGAATAAGGACACTGAAAATCAATTTGAATGGCTTCAGGTAGCACATTTAATGGTGGCATGATCGGGACCTTTTAAATGAACACTCAAACGACAAAGACTTCTTTGCAGACTAATATATCCTTTAAATAGACGTTGATGCAAAACCCAGAAGGGATTCTCAATAATTTAGTAGCTGAAAACAGTTTGGAAATTAACACAACTGCAATTGAAAGACTCCTCTAACCATAACACATAAATCCTTAGAGGATGTATGGCAGAGCTGCTTGTTGGCCTTTTCAAACCAGTTTATAAGCACAAATGCGATATAATGGCTATTAGTTTTAAACAGATTTGCAACAAAAATAACCAGATTAAGAAACCATGTCAAGTGCCAGACAGTGATTTCTATAGAGGGTGGGTCAACATTTCTTAAATCAAACCAGAAACCAGAAAAGTGCTTCAAGAGAGAAATGTCACCACTGCTTTTTGAAAATGCATTCGACATAGGTGAAGCAAAGGTAGTCTGGAGCAAGCACATGTAATGAATCGAATTTGCTCTGCATGCCATACTGTTTTGAACGCGTGTTAGAAGATTATAACTTGATACATACAACAGATCGAAATTACAATACATCGCCTATATATTTATGGACTTTGGCCAAATGTGTACTACCAATGAAACACAGTTTCCGGTTTTAAAGATGCAGCTCCTCTCCGTTTGCTTAATTGTGGCCTTTATTTCATTCCCAGGCAAGGTTGCCATGGCCGTTCCTTAACATTTTGATTAATAACTAAACATGTTGCCTGCTTCTAATGGCTGCAAATATTCGGCATTCTGGAGATAACTTGACTACAACTATTAAGAGGAAGCTGTGGGATACATGCTGCAATTTAAAACATCATCCCTCCGAATAGAGTGATTGGGCAGACCAAGACGACATAGAAGACATCCTAAAAGGCTATGGAAAACTGGTCAAATCATTTAGCTTTCACTCTATGGGGGGAAACAGCAAAGGCTAATCGACTTACTGTTTTGATTGAAAACGTACATCATGGTTAGCACACGGGACCTTTTACTATGGTATTAACTAGGTCAAATAGCAACTGCCGCGGAAAATAACCCTATAAAAACAGAATTAATGTAATTTCATCCACACAGCAGATGAACACAAAAGGGAATGGGGCTGTAGAGAGGAGCAGAAGCTGCCAAAACATTTTTCTCTGTATTCCAGTACCATTAGCGCTTCCCCAATACCTCGTCCCACACATGTGGCTAGCCAGACTAGATATTGTTTATTTCAAAAGACATAAATTGTGTACAACATATTCAATTGGTGCTCGCTAATAGGTCAGCAATACAGACGTAAATCCAAAGATTCAGTAAAAAAGTGCTACCCAAAATAAGGCCAAAAGCCACAGTGCTCTAATTTAACTTCCTAGTTTACACTTTTACAAGAAATTCGGATGAAAATTCATCTCCTTCGGCAATTATGATCCGAACTACCAATAATTTGGATGAAGCAGAAGTTGCTTTTTAAATAATGATATAGGTCTAGATCAAGATGATAAAAAAAAAAAAAAAAAAACACCCTAGTGACTAATGTGCTCCTGGTCCATCGTCCCCTTTCCTACATACATGGGTTTCGCTGCATATGGACAAGACCAGAACCTGCTTGCCTTTTAAAATTGAAGAGAGGGTGCTTCTTCAGAGGCAAATCACGCTATGCTAACGCCCACCCTCCTGTGCATCTTAAGTGTCTCCCTCCACCCCATGGTTTTTTCGTGTTGGAAACGAGGCGACTGTCGACCAAGTTTACGACACAGATGGATCGAGGGTCAAGTGCAGGAAAGGATACTATAGCCAAGGAGTACATTAGGCCTTATGGTGAGCAACCCTTTACTCCTACACCCCAAGCCCTTTCCTCCATAACGTGTAGGCCATTTCAACACACCCAGAAAGATGACGAAATTATTTACTGAGCAGTGGAAGCAAATATGTTCTTCATAACTACTTGCCCAAAAGTAGCTTCTGACCTGGAGCTGGTGTCTAAGCAATAATGTTTACAAGAGGGAGAAGCTGAGCTAGGCGCCTTGCTCATTACATCTCAGGAGACGGGTCGCTGAAAAGTTATTGCTGAAGCCTTTGCTTTGACCGCTGTGACAAATCCCTAGATGTGGTGACTTTTCCCCAAAGGGAGCCCCTTCCCATGAGGCCAGGGAAATGAGCCGCTACCCGATAGTCCCCCTGGGGGTGGTACACAGCGGGAGGATCTCATGGGGAGAGACTCCTCCATCTGGGGACAGGGACAGACATCTAGGGAGACAGCAGTATGACCCACCTCCTAATCACCTCTCCTAACCCTATACCTGTGGTACAACCCAGTTTTATACCCACCTCTCCATGTATCTGTGTAGTGGCAGTGACCTAAAATCTGTTGAGATGAAGACGAGCACATGAAGATTAACATGACAGTGGCCAAAGTACTGGGAAGAAGAGGCGTGGAAGCCTAGAGAAAGCTCAATGGAACCAAGAACAACGCTCTAGCGTTCTGCAAGGGAATAGGCCCCACTACGAAATGAAAAGTAGAAAAAAAAACAAGGGGTGTGTTTTTTTGTCAAGCCATCCCTGAAGGAGCCGCAAGCAGTTGAGCTGTCAGGACCGAAGACTGAAGAGGCTGGTGGCCGGGACACTGGCGAGAAGGTAGAGGCGTCCCTATCCAGTCTGCCGTGGGCAGACCAACTGGAAAACTGGTGAAGCGGAGGTCCAGGCGTGCAAGGAAGCTGGACCGCGTGGTCGAGTGAAGAGAGACATCCTGCGAGGAACCACAGGCTGCGGAGCAGCAACAGCATGACGAAAAGTGAAGCAGAGAACGCCGGAGACCGACCGGAGGATGCCGGTGAGAACACAAAAGATATTTGGGTTGCCAGGGTGGTTGGTGGGACCCTAACAGAGTCGAAGAGAGCAGACAAGAATCCACAGAGCAGGGGCAAAAAGGGAACCCCTGGAGGAGACGTGAACACACAAATATGGTCGAGGCCTGCACCCACAAGAAAGAAGTACAAATCCTCTTCATGAGAGTATATGGCAGGTTCGTGAACCAATTCTGTCCAATGAACTAAGAGTGAGTCACGAGCACATTGTAAATCTTCGTGACAGTATGACAGGATAGTGAACCAGGTCTGTCCAACAAGCCGATTAGAGAATTTTAGGTCTGGGACACATGATATGATAAGTTATTTATAATGTGCCTGTACACAAGTGTTTCTAGACGTGAAAAGACAAGGAAGGGAGGACAAAACAACAATCTTATTAGGCCTTATGTGATTCAGATTGTGCAAGTGCGGGTGGAGGGAAAATGCAGGTAGCCTAATAGTGCTGCCAGTAAGTGGCTCATAAGTGCAGATAGTAAGGGGCCTGTAGGATTGCAGATACAGACCCTTAAATCCTCGGGAGGCCTGGAGGCAGTCCAAGGGCAACTGGACATGCAGGAGTCTGGATCCGAAGTTCAGTGGGTGGCCAGGTCCGGGACATCAGCAGGGAAGAGGGAGAGAGAAAGCAGAAGCGAAAAGGAAGGTCTCGAGTTGTTTCTGGAACTGGAGGTGGTCCTGCTCAAGTTTGAGAGCGGCAGGGAGGCTGTTCCAGTGTGAGGCCCCAGCAGAGGAAAGAGATCTACACCCACTCTCTGCAGGGAAAAGGGTATGACCCCCAGAGAGTTCGAGGTGGAAGAGCGAAGGGCTTGAGAAGGAAAATGCACAGGAAGATAGTTGGAGGTAATGTAGTCCCCGGCCCCAGAAAGCCTTGTGGATAATGCAAAGGGTCTTGAACTTGATCCTTGCAGCCAGCGGGAGCCAGTGGAGATTTTTCTGAGCTGGAGAGATACGATCCCTGGGCTTGAGGCCAAGGACACGTCTTGCAGTCCTGTTCTGGATAAGTTGTAAAGGGCGAAGAGATGGGGCAGGCAGATTTCGAAAGAGGCTGTTGCAGTAGTCATGCCCGGAGAGGACAATCAAGTGGCACAGCGAGTAGAGCGCTCGCTTTGACATCCGGCTAACGCAGGTTCGAATCCCGGCGGGGCCAAACTCAGCCTTTCATCCTTCCGAGGTCGATAAATGAGCACCACACACCGTGGGTAATAATAAGCAACGCTCAGATACCTGAGGGTTCGTAGTGCTATATAAAGGCCAAATTATCATTTTTTATTATTAAGGGCTCTGGAAACAGTGAGCTTCTGGGGGAAGTGAGAAAAGGAAGAATACCTCTGAAGGGAAGTGGATGATCTGAAAAGGCAAGAGTGGCCATCTTCCTTGTGGCTGTACTAGGCAAGCTAGAAGAACAAGCAGACTATACTGGGGAAACCTGGGTCAGGGATCATGCTTGTACATGAACTGTCGAAAAGAAGGAAAACAGTGAAAAAAGGATCACCAGGGTAAGGGAGTTATTCATCCTGGGCACTGCTGAGTGTGAAGCAATTGTGAAATCAAGATACCAGGAGAAGGCAGACATTCTCCTGGTAGTGCTACATCTACAGGAATAAGGACAGTCTAACCAACAGGTCCGGGAAAAGGAGTCATTGCCCCTGGATTTGTGCAAGAAGCAGTCAAAGCCAGAGACCAGGAGAAGGGAGTCATTCTCCCGGTAGTTGAATCTGCAAAAAGTATCAAAACCAAAGAATATTGTGATCCTGGGGAAGGGAGACATTCACAATGGGCTGAGAACCTTTTCTGATACAGAGTGTTAGAAGATTGACAATCCTTTATCTGAGATGTATTGGGATCAGGCGAATGGAGTCATTACCCCTGGTTAAGAACTTGCAAACCAGAACTGTGCTAACCAGGAGAAGGGAGTCGTTTTCCTGGACCAAGAATATTCATGCAACCTTCTAGTTTAGTTATAAATGTAAGGGACAGAGTTGGGGATGATTTTGACACAGATCAGTGGACTCTTTAGTTTACAAGGACATTCTGACAGACGCATTTCTATTTAGTTGAGACTGGGAAATCCCTCATCGAAGTAGGGAAAGTTAGGTTCCCTCTTTATTTTCTTGGTGTCTATAGCAACCATCATGTCACCTGTGCGTCAGTCCCATCAATCTGAACCCTTACACTTCATGTGCATGAATGCCCATTTGGGAAGCTGTATTCTGTAGTCTGAACGCTTCTAAGATTGCTGGCACCATCTAGTCGCGATTGCCTCGGGAAGACTCACAAAAGTGACTGAAGGTTCATCTGATTTTCTGAAACATTTGGTTCTGCTAATATAAAATGTTATTGTCGGTCGTGGATGCAGACAGTGTAGTTTTCTCTGCATTTGAATGTGCATCAGGAAAACATGTAGGTGGAACTACTTTCTGATTAATATGGAAAGTCATTATGACTTTGGGAAAAAACGTAGGGTGAGTGTAGATCACTACATTATCTTTGTGAAAAACTGTATATGGCTCAGAATCATAATGCCAGTACTCTGCGCAGCCTGCGAGCCACCAGTAATGCAGTCTTAGAAGTAACCAGGTTTATGCCCGTCAATGTCACTGATTCAAAGGTTTGTGTGTGAACGCTGACAATACAGCATTAAAGTCCCACATCAGGTCAAGGATTCTAACTTGAGGATATATTATAGCCAAGCACCGCAGAGGTCTCCTAACCACTGGGTTAAAATAAGAACGCAGTAACCTCCAATGTCCTCAAGATATGTGCGATAATGCATCATTCAAGGAGCAGGTAAGGGGTTAGACATTGTTATTTGCCAAGAAACAGAAACAAGTCCACTTTGACCTGAATTAGCACTCGGGTGGAATACCTTTTTTTTTTTTTAAAACGAATAGGAGATTTTACTTTGCCAACCCTATATGTCCCAGAGTTAATTCTTCAGGAATCAGACTTCCAGGGCAAGAGTAGATAGAGACGTATTGACCACTTCCCCATCCAGCCCTTTCTGCAGGGTGAGCATGTGGTGTGAGGCTGTTTGTAAGGGAAGTTGTCTTTACTCAATAGACATCCGATCAGAATACCAGAACTGGAGGGCCATAGCAGAGCTACTAGTATGAATGTACAGCCTAGTGATCTGCAAAACTTAAAGGGTGTTGAGGAGGGAATCTGGACTAAAACCCTCTGCTCGGAACTTCGCACGGACAAATTGTTGGCATTTAGTGTTCACCTCTGAATTAAATAGGTCCACATTGAGGTGACCCCAATTCTGGAAAACTGGGGTCAAAGATTCCTAGTTTATCTTCCATTCATAATGGTTTATTTCCAAATTGCTGAGTCCGTCTTCTTCAGAGTTTCTGTCCCCCAGAAGGTGAAGAACGCTGAGATACATGCGCTGCTCCCGAGCACCAATCCTAGTCTGCAGAGGGAAGTGTAAAGGAGGCATGGTAACAAGTAGACACAAGAGTCACACGTTTAAAAACCTGTATTGTTAAATCCAAGGGGTTTGTAAAAACTCCTGTCTGGGCCTATAACTAAGCTGGGAGTAATCTAGACCATAAATAATAAAGAAACAGTCCTAGTCAGTCTTGGTCAAACAATAAAGGCCTATACTAACAAAACCTTAATGCCTGTCCTCACTCTAATAAACCCTAATGTGATATAGGGATATATGTATCTACAAAAGGAAAAATCATTGATGAAACAAAATGTCAGAATGGCAATATAAATCAGTATTGATTCTTGTCCCCCCGCTGTATAGCATGGGGTTAGATGGAACACTTGATGGATGAACACACTTTGGCTTGCGAACACAGTTAGGCGGCTGGCATGGCCCTCCAGAGCTTTCTTGGCCATTCAAGTCTGAGTCACAAGTTCACCGGTTTAACCTCTCTGGTTCCTCTCATCCAAGTCCAGGTCATCCTTAAAGTTTCTACACAGTTTCAGCAAAACAGTTTAAGTATAGTATTTGATCAGAGTTCACTATAGGTTCCCCTCAATCAGGCTCAAAACTTTTCTCCTTTGTGGTGTTCCCTTCCCCAAGCTTTCTTCACATTCCACTCTATAGGGTCCCCTCAGTCGGGCTCAAACCTCCCTTCGTATTTTGATTTCGCTGATGAAGACTTTTGAAACTGGGAGGATTTTCACTCTCACCTCCACATGACCACTTCGACCTTCCTTTCTTACTATACTTATTTTCCTTCTCTTGCCAAATTCAATAAAACAAAGTTCAACAGTTTGTGAGCTTTTCACTTAATGCTCATCTCTCACTTCTGGATACCGCTACAGCTTCAAAATATTTCAGAGACTTTTGATTGGGCAATCTCACTTTGCCAGACCACACTGCTACTTTGTATTTGGTATTCACAGTTCTTAACAATGGATTCACTTTCTCAGCAGCTTATCAGCGCTCATACAACCTTCATCCCTCGGATACTGTGAAAAGCATTTTAATTAAACTCAAACCGGGCTTTCATTGCTTCCTTCAACTCACCGGTCGTGTCAAGATGCTTCCCATCTTTTGCGCCTTTTATGTAGGAGTCAAGGTTGTTACCACTGCCGTTTCTGCGCCTTCCCAACTCAGTCGTTCAACCGGAAGTGTGGCTGGTAATGTTGTATCACTCAGGAGATTCATTCTCCCCTCTAGCTGGGCTGTCATGTGCAATCCTCACGGCCTTTGGAAATAATCTCTCGTGGGGGGGCAGAGGGGGAGGTTTCTTTGGCTTCCTGGCCCTTTGGATTAAACCCTCAGCTATTTGCTCTCCTTTGCCTGTTTTGCCATAGCCCTGAAGGGACTGCCCCTTCTCGTGTACCGCCTTGCGCAAAGTGTTGCTCAGTGTTCCACCTTTTAACCATGTGGGGAGAGTTAATAGGTATTAGGTGTGCGTGATTAAAGTCAAGATCCTGACCTTGCCAGATCTCGTTAGAGGGACATGTTCAATATATTGCATGTGTGGTAATCCCTTCAGCCTTCAACCTCCTATTACCCGGCTCAGTGTTTGTGAAGGGTAGGGGGGATCTGGAAAGTTGGAATATCTTAAGAAGTAGGATTGGATAGGAGTACTGCCATCGGGTGTCCCTACCTCACTCCCGAAGACCCCAGACTCAGGTGATCCTCCCGCACTTGTCCACCCACAGGGTCTGGATTCAAAGCCGATGGCTGTGCCCTAGTCAACCGAGCAAGGGATCCCCAGAGTCTGGGCAGTGAAACACCCACTGGTTTTTCACAGAAGGCAATCTGGTCACTTCCCATTGGTTGATATGAAACAAGAAGGTTGCACTGTCTTGTCCTGATCAATACATCTCTCTGCTTGGCTAGAGGAACTGTGAGGCTACAGGATGGTAGAAGGCCTAACGCGTGTTGATACCACGACACTGATGTGTTCTGCCTTCTGAGAAAATGGAAACGGCTCCAAGAATGTCCATAAATCGGTCCTCTGTAGGGACCACTTTCATTCAGCATATTCCATTTGACTCTAAGCAAAGTCTAGGAGGTGTTAAATCTGACATTTTGAGATTGAGAACACCAAATTGTAAAGTATGTCCATTAGAGTTTGAATTGTGCACACGGCTTTCTCTGGGATCGAGCCCTAACAAGCCAGATATGGATATACAGGATGTCTGTAATAGCCGAGGAGGGGAGCAATAGCGTTCATTATGTTTACATATCATATTACACTAGGAGGTTCTTCTATATTGGGACATATAGATAAGCATCCTTCAAGTCTACAAAGCACATCCAATCTTCACTATAGAGAGCCTTCACAATTTGAGCCGTCGATGCAATCTTCAATTTCTCCAAGGGAAGGGATAGCTTCAGGAAGAACAAACACCAGCACTACTCTCAGGCCTGCCTGGTTCTTTTTCGGAATTGCAAACATCCTGAATTAGAAACCCTTGCCCCTGTCTGAACCGCAAACTATTTCCACGGTTTGATCTTGAATCAGATGTTCAATTCCCCTGAGCAGGGCTGGGGAACATATCTGGAGAAGGGGAGTTGGGGGCAGGAACAGGTGCTTGAAGAGGACGCTGAAAACCTTTGGAAATAAATGAAAAGCAATTTAACAGAAGTGGTAACGTTCCTGTCTTCCATGCCGAACCAGTTTGCCCCTACCAGGGTGTTGTGGACCTGGATGCCAAATCAATTTTCTCTGGTAAAAAAAAAGGTGAGGAGAGAAAAATCCCTTTGGGATTATACACAGCTGTTAACACCCATGTGTACCCAGGGATCCTGAGTCGGAGTAAACTTATAAGTATAGCTAGAATTGCTAGTTACCTAGTTTGGGAGATGGTCTATTTCTTTGTTAATTCTTTGTCCGTAGACAAATGAAAAAGGTTGATGCCCTTGAAGGGCAAGCCTAGAATACGGTCTTGAACAGCCATGCTGCAGAGTCCAAATGTGTGCCAATAAAGACGCCGCTACTGGCTTTGTCAATGTGAGCCACTGAAGACTCAAAAAAGGTCCTGGGCTATTAGTCTTGCCTCACAAAGACCGGTTTAGAAAGGAGTTTGCCGGTCTATTGGAAGATCAGGCAAAATGTCTACCGTTTCTTGCCAGAGTGTTTTGTTGGCTGCTGACAGAATAGCATTGGCCATGCATCTAGACAGACCTTTTAACACAGGACTCAAAAAATATGTCCTATTTGGTTGGACATGAGGAAGATTAAGCGGCTGCCTATGATGGCAGAGCAGCCGGCTTAGAAAATAGAGATTCTGCTGCCAATACGGAGGAGTGCAGCTGAGGATGAGAGGACAGTAGAATCGACTTAGATTGTCTGAACCTAGCATCTAGCTGTTTATTAAATGAACGGGTAGTGCGGCTTCTGCCATACGTTTTTGACAAGTGTTGATCACATTTTTTAAAGAGGAATTACTGAGCGATTGGATGCCCGGAGTGTCAATATTACTGCTGGCACTCCTGCCTCACTTTGCTCCTGTTGAGGGTGAGGAATACCTTAAAACTCAGCCAGTCCTTCCATACGATCATGTACAAATTTGGCAGAAGTATGTAAATCCACCTCATACTCTTCATCAATATCTTGCTGCTGAATGACAGATTTGAGAGGCGACTGGTCTCCCAGGTGTCAGAGAAGGCAATGGTTCCAACTGCACCAGTTTATCTGGAGGAGCCACTGGAGATTACGGTCGCATGGGATTCTGGTGTTGTTGAAGGAGCAGCAGAGCCACCGGTTCTGGCGGCAGCAGGAGCGGCGAGCACAGTACTACTATGAGGCTGCATGTGAGGAACAACCTCTTTATTCAAGTCTTTGAGGATGCCAGCCATTTGCAGAGATTTCATGTGACCCAAGAATCTAGCAAATGATCTCTCCTTAAAGTATGCCTGAAGATAGAGGGCTTCTGGCTTGTGACACAGCTGTCAGTGTTCATGCAGCCGTAGGAGAGGAGGCCTGTGAATTAATATGCTCACGCCTCCAAGAATATAAGGGATGTATATGAAGGGTAGGAAGTGCACCATGGTACTTTCAGCGGTGACCAATCTATCTGTGGGAGAAAATGACTGTGCAGCCAATTCTGAGGGGAAGAATCACACAAAGAGTGGGTCTCCTCCCTCCCTACAGAAACAGAGTCACTGACTGTCTTGCTGCCATTTTGTTCGCCCCAACACGATTGCAAGGATTGTGTGGGAGACTGGAGACCAGCATAGCGCCTTGACATAGCGGCCTCTGATGGGCCATGGCTCGCTAAGGTTGAAGACCTGGGATAGACCTCCAGGAGGCTTGGTGCCCTCGGGTCTTGCTACAGTAGTTTTGTTGCATATACCCCTTCAGGCAAAGGCACAGTACATGAGCGGTGCCACCCTCGGACAGTTGTCTGGTCACAGAGTCGCCAGACTCCCTCAGAGCCGACCTAGAAGAGAGAGTAGTCCATAAACACCAGTAGCTCTTTGTCTCTGAATGGGCACTGGTACAAGGATCCACTGGATCCTTCCTAGCAGAGGAACTCGACTGGAAGAGTCCCCATGAAGGATTTCAAATTATCTGGGGGGAGATGGTTAAAAATAAAAACCTCATGCACCCTAGAAGACTTTAGGTGACCTCAGAATCAGGGCGTTATATGCTGTGCAGGTGTCCCAACGGTGGTCAGAACGTGAGAAGTCTAGGTAAAGTGCATGGGGATCCTAGGACAGGAAGGAGCCCTCATAGGACACACCTGCTGAAGCTGCTCGAGCCTGACATTCCCCACGGTAGCCAGGCATCAGAGGTCGATTAAGAAAGGGGAAAAGCATGGGGATACGGTGTTGCAGTGAAAAATATGCGCTCATGCAGAGCAGTTCTTATCAAGTCTGCCCAGAAAAGAGGACTGAGGAGAGGTGTAGAGGGGCAGGGCTACCGAAGTGTAGTCACACCGTCAACTGCACCCCCAAAACTTTTAAATTTGAAGTGAAAATTGCTTTTTTGCCGATCAAAAACATTTCAGTCCCGTCCCTACATTATGGAGGAAAGGGGACAGGATGTAGGAGCGAGTTCAATGAGGCTAGCACATGCCCATCTCATGACATCAATATTTCAATCGGCAGAACACGTTCAAATTCTTGCAGAGCTGGCTCAGTCATTTATCCTTGAAAAAAAAGTACCATTAAATTGAGCAGATACTTAACACCCATTATTGAATTGCTTAGAAGGAGGAAGAATCTGGTATGAAGGGCAATAAAAATATTATTACACAATAGGTATTTTTTCTACAGATTATCCTACTTTAATGTTCCGCCCTGCAACTAAACGTGTTAAAAAGCAAATATGGTGATGTCCACATCATTGCCAGTAAAAGACCTGTTACATTTCTACATTTCCCAATTCGAACAGGAATATGTTGGTTTCATAATGTGTACATCCTTCTAAAAGAGATGGGCAGCAGAAGAACGGTGTTCAGACCATTGTAATAAAGTACATCCGATACATCCACAGTAGCCTAAAGAATGCAACATGAACTAAGGACAGGGCTCAGCATGGATGAGGGGAATCCATATCTGACCGAGACATTCCTAATCCATTACAGTTTAAATACAAACACGTCTGTGTGGCCACATCTTCCAAACACAACAGCATGTAGGCTAGAATTGATGTATTATTTTGACCAGTATTTTAAGAAGTTTTGGTAGTCTCTCAAGACACCATTAGGATTGAAAGGGAAAGATAGTCTGAACTGTTGCCACATGGACAGTTTAGGGCCCCCTGGGGCAGGCATTCTGGAAGTATTTGGTAGTAAGCCGCCACAATACAGAGGTGACCGCATGGTAGCTGTAGTGGAATTATGGTATTTATTAGTCCTTTTGTCCATACCAGAAGTCTCTATCCCTATAACAGCTTGGCTCTGCCACAGCTGGTATAGCCAAAAATCAAGTTAATATGAACATATGCGAGTTCTCAAGATTTTCTTGAACACTTTTTGAATGAGGAGGAAAACAGGTAAACTGTGCAGTCCTTTACACAACTAGTTCAGATGAGCTACCAGTGGAAATCCTTGCAACAGAAAAACAGTTAAGTTAAACCCCCTTTTCAAGCTTTTGGCAGGACTAGGTTTGAATCCCTCTACGAAATCCAAGCTTTCGCCCCCCTTGAGGAGGACAAACTGTCTTGTGCTCATATGTCATCCGCTATCAAGCACGCTGGTTCACAGCAGGAAAAAAATACAATAATTTGCTTACTTCTGTAAAGGACCCATTTGTTCTGTGCATTCCAACTAGGACATTTTTTCAAAAGCAGAAAAGGCTAAATCTGTTTAGCATCAGCTATATAGCGCCCGGCTTACATAGACCATAGTCAGGATTCCTGTTAAAGATGCCCAAATCTTTGTACTCCCTGGCTACTGCATCCCAACTCAATGCAGCAGAAAGCGCAACCTAGGGCCATGTACAATGTGCGGCCTAGGACTTAGCACGGTCAGTGGGGATTCAGAGTGGGGCGGGACAGGGAAGAAAGCCCCATTCAAGTATGCAGGGCATGTCGCTGATTGAAATGGATGGGGCGGTGAGAAGGACCGGCGGAGAGTCAGCACAAGCATAATTGTCACTGATCCAAAACCTCATCACGGATAGTGGTCTCCACTGACAAATGCTTGCATATCTGTCATCCATATCATTTATGGAAAAAAAAGAGGATAAAAGACTGCTTTTTGAGGTGTCATGCCAAATCTTCAAGACGGTCCTAGGCAGTTTCTATGATATTAGCAGAGACTTGGATTGAACCATAGTCTAGGTTTAAAAAACAGATCCACAAACTAGGTAACTTGTATCAGAGTGTGAAATGGACAACAGGGTAACTACTGAAATTGCCATATTCCCACTGCGATTACCACCTGCTATTAAGGGCTGGCTGGTGTGCAGAAGTAAATCTTCTAAAACGAGTGTGAAGGTATGAGTGATGCTTTCGGAGATCACATGCGATATCCCTCCTTAAGACAGCTTTACAATGTAGTAACATTTCTATTTTAAATTAGAACTCCTGAAACGAAAGGTGTGGTGTGCATTTCTTTTTAACTTCCTGAACCTGGTCCAAACTGAGCAGATGGATCAGCTCAAGGCTAAATCAGACTTTCCATTTAGTGGTATAGTATACTTGTTGGCTCATGATTTTTGGGATTAGATCAGGCTAATTGGCCCATTCTGAAGAGAGGAGAAGTATAGTTTCAAATTACTTTTAATCCTAGTCTTCCATGAGACTGTCAGCAAACCCATGGTGTAGATCTTCCTGTCTGCAATATTCAGGGATTGAAATATTTGTATAAAACAAAGAATGCTTTATGGCGTTTTGTCAAAACAAGGTGCCCTGAAGTTCAGACCATGCGCCAAGGGAAGCAGTTCATTTTCTGGGCCGCTTTTGCGTCAGCGCAAAAGAATAGAGGTGAAAGTCACATACTGTGAACAACTTGGCCCTGCTAAACCTGGCCAAAAAATGGACGCAATACCAACCATCTAGATCATTGTGTTCCGCCAATACATTTCTGTTGGTTGTCCCACCTTCCCGTTGAGTATCAAGGGGAGACTGATGATTTGCAGTATACAGTCGCAGACTGGGATCTCGGGCATAAGGAACCCTTCATTCAGTTCCATAAATCATTGAAAACATTCCTTTTCAAATAACTAATTTAAGATAGGCGGTGGGTGGAAATTGGGTTCAGGTCCGTTTTGTGAAGTTTACCGGACTGAACCATCTTTGCCTAGATGCTGTTAATTCCACTTAGAGATCATCTGCACAATAAAAATAACTTCAGATACTAATCTTCAGCAAAGACATGGACAATTAGGTCCAAAAACTACTAAATAATGCTGGTGAAAAAAATCAAAATCGCCCTCCACGCAACACAACAACTCATACATACAGTTACATATTTCAGTCATGGTATGTAACCTAATATTTTCTAAAAATCCTCACTCCTCTATAATCTATTCCCATACTGTGATTGTATGGCACATATTTTAACTTGACATTGTGACTGCTTTGGAGCACTATCACGTTTAATCTCTACTGCTGTCAACAGTACGATTCTTCACCATGCAAGCATATTCCATAAGAACAGTTAGATTATGCAAAACGTCTAAAGCTGCACAGTAGGTGGTTTCAGTTTGTCTGTACATCGGTTATCATTTTTATATCTAAAATTCTCAGTATGTGTCAATGGATGCACTGCGAATGAATTTCTGAAATGCAACTGTAAAGAGGATAAGAAACTGCATCTTCAAAAGAGGAGTATAGCTGTGTGAAAAATACTAGCAAAAATCACATGAAAGAACAAGTTAGTTATCTCAAAGCTTTATCTATAGAAATGCTGTGCAACATACCTGTTGGGAAAAAGGCTGCACTTTGTTGCAACTGTGCATTGGCAAGAGCCTGTTGATAGTGCAAGACACTAGGATTAAAAATCGCACTGGCACCGTTACTTTTCTCAAGGGCTTGTCTCTTTGGTAAAGAATGGAGAACACCGGGAGGAAAGGCCTGCAAATGACGAATTCAACAAAGCTTGTAGAACTTAAAAAGTACTTTTGCAACAACATTCTACATTCGAGAAGACAATAACAATTAAAAAGATGCCTTGCCATGCACCTTAACCCAAACTTTAGCGATGTAGAATGAGTGAGGTTTTGTTATTGATAGCAAAAGCATGGTTTTATAAACCTAAAGCTGTAAAGCCTTAGCTACAGAAAAGGAAAGCATTCAAGCAACAAAAAGGCATCAGCTTTAAATATGGCTTATGGCTAAAAATACTATAGGCGATTGAAACGTTTGCATTTCAACACCGAAATAGGTAAATCTTTATTTTTGTTTAAAATAGATTCAATAAAAATACAGCTTAGCTCTGATTTTTTCAAACATGTTTTTCGAATACAAAGACAACTTTTGTAACTAATTGTATAAAAGTCTATTTTATAATGAAGCCATGTTAGAAAATAAACTAAAATTTTGCATTTATTACATATGGAAAATGAGATGGCTAAATAAGGCACTGAAGTTTTCCATACATTATTAATACATAAATTAATGTTTTAACTGATGTTAAAAAAGCAATTAGAGATTTCATTAGTTGCTTCTTTGAAAAGCTACATGCAAAGCAAAAGGTGAAAGGTCAAAGTACCAGGTCTACAGTTGCTTCGAGAGGTCGCTTCATTGCTTTGGCAGTCGACTGAGTCTTTTAATAACAGGCAGCGAGCACATGATGGCAGTGGGCCAATGGGATTCAAGCGAATTAACATACAGGTAAACAGCAAGCAGAGGTGCATCATGGGAACGGCATTGCATTGTGGATAGGTGAGAAGGAAAAAAATATTCTGAATGCAATATACAACATACAAAAACACTAGGCATGCACAACAACAAAAATGCTTTTCTAAATAAATGAATATTACACCTTTAATTAGTACTGAAGCAAAAATCGCATCTACTATATCTTAGTTAAAAGCATTTAAGAGAGTAAAATACAGATGTTTGAAATTAGGAAAATTAATCAAAATAGCAGCTAATAGACACCATAACGCATTTTTTCTAACATGTGACAGTGGCATAGAATTCAAAGCACATCTTAAGAACATTTTTGTAGGTTAGTTGACTATGTCAAGTTAAAAGCAATAATGCGATTTAAATACTTCAATTTAATAAGGAAATTTTAAAAGGGACTTGCATTTAAAAAAATGTATTTTACATCTCTTAGTGATTGTTTAGGAAAATCTGCATATACGCAAAGTAACTTTTAGCGCCAACAAAACAAATCAATATTAACATCTTGTGTGGCTTTTTTCCCCACTTTCATTAACAATTCTTATTGACTTACCATTTTAGGAGCTATAAAACGTAAAATATACTTAAAAGAGTAACTCCAGGCTCCATTTAAATGGGCTGGATTTGCCATCCTCCTGTGATGCTTCAAAAAAAGTATTTTGTCCTGGGAGAGGGATTCCTATAGTTTTAGTGAGGGATAGGCATGCTATGCCAGCTTCTTTTTGAACAAAGATTTCACACCAGCGTATCAGAAGCCCACCACCTGTATTACACGCAAGGTGAATAATACTTAAGTTCGAGAAGGCAAATGGCCAAAGGTGGCAGGCTTCTGTCAAACTGGCTGTCTTTCTTCTAAAGTGCTCCTTCCTAGAACCTTCGTCCACAAAATGCCGACCAAAAAGGAAATTGGCAGACTAGGTCCATTTACAAAGATTTTAAAACTATAAGCATCACCTTGCAGGCAAATCAACAATCCAAGCTAGAAAGACAAAAGCATTTCGCAAGAGAAGGCAACTCCAGCTAAACAAAAAAATCGGTCTTGCACAACCATTTAAACTAGCAGAGTGACTAGTGATAAACAGTGCAATGTAAATGCAATGACTGGCTATGGTAGTAAATTCATTTACATACAGTTAATAAATAATGTGTTGCATGTAAATTGAGGTCTGACAGCAATAACTTGCCTATTCACTTATATTTTAATGCAATAACTGTTCAAGTATATAAAACGAAGTTGGGGGCAAACAAAGTAGTTTTCTTTTATAAAATATTGAATTCTCACCATTAGTGGGCATGCACCCATAAATGACAATGGTCATCGGTCTCTTGAATCCCTCAGCACAACAGTAGGAAAAGCACACAAAAGGAATGAAAAGCAACTGGCTGGGACAAATGTGTGGGTACGGTATGAGAGTGAGCTATGAGAGTGAGCGGGAAAAGCAGTGGCAGCACCAGGTTTAAACATAAAACAGAAGCAGACAAACTGCAAATTTTACTTTGGCCACAAGTCGGATTGTCAACATACGGTACCATACAGTGACAGGATTTAGAAATTCATGCAGATCAGTCATGGCTAATGTCATATGCAATCAATCATTTAACGTGTACAAATTGGGCCAACATTGATCCAGATGTTTTGAAAGGGTAGAGAATTGTAGGAAAAGAAAGCTACCGAATTAACTAGGTTGGCCGTCAGTGGTATATATCATTAACAGCAATCATGTGCGGTTTTTCGAACAAAGCAGTATTTTGCTACTTACAGAACAGAAAGGTCACAAGGACCCCATGAAGCAACCAACAGTTTCAATGAACGGGCATATTATTTTCCCCCACCCCACTTAACTGTGGAAAATGTTAACTTCCTTTATTCTGATAAGAAAACTTGTCATGCACTTAAGGATTTACGTCCTTTTTCCATGACATATCGAACAAACAAATGTATCCTTCAATGGTGCTACATCCGCTCTTTTGGAAAGTACAATTGTGTCAGTTTCAAAGCCAGCTTCAATGCTTGTAGCCCATGTTAGTGAAATCTAATTACTAAAATTGCAGTAAGCCAAACAGGACATTAATAAATACCAGTTTAATGAGCATGGAAAAAACGCACTGTCGAGATATGCCTTAAAAAGCTAAAGACATATTGGCCATTCAAGCTTCACTGCAGGAAAATGAACTGCTGACATTCATTTTAACTGAAAAGGTGATTAAGGAGCTATACAGCGGTGTGACCTTACTGTGAAAATTGTTATTGCGCCCCCTATTCTAGCAGGCTCATTCTCCGCAGCTGCCCTTGACGGCCTCCCAAACTTACTTTCTGGTCCCGTTTCTTTACTACATAGGCTCAGAGTATAGCCACACACAGGTCTCTGCACCAGCACTGCCCAATACTCTCCCTCTGTCTATAGGCAGGGATGGTCCTCGTTCTCTGCTCTTTATCCCGATGTGGAACAGTGTCTGCATGCTACAGGGAACATCTTTTGAAGGAAATTCGTCAGTCACAAGCGGGCATTGTCCACCCTAACTGGACTAGGGTCTATGAACTCCCATGAACCATTGCATTGTTATAGATGAACAATGGTTGTCAACTGTTCAACAGATGAGTTTAGTTTCGTTTATTATTTGATAATGCGCTCCAAACCCAGGGGTAGCCGGGCGCAGCAGTTGCAAGAATACTTAGGCTTAGGTTACATACATACAGAGGATACATTAACATATATACAATACAAATATGCAAGTATACATGAGATACAGGATGTGAATCTCTCTCATTGGTCAGGTGTCAGATACTCAGATCAAACAGATAATCAAATAATCTGGTGTCAGAACAGAATCAAGGAACGCCGTGATAGGATTGAGTTCAGCAGGTTAATTGTTGTTAGTCCAAAGCCAACTTTTAACCTTAAATCTGAATCTAGAGTAGGGAAGATTAGTTCTCAATTCCATGGGGAGTGCGTTCCAGGCACAGGCAGCTCTAACAGGGAAGCTTACTCCACCTGCTTTAGTTAGTCTAAATCTGGGAATTTCAATTAGGGAGTGATTAGAGGCTCTAGTGTGGCGAATAGAGGATTTTCTGGTCAGTCTGGCTGAGATGTATGGGGGCACAGTGTTGTTCAGTCTTTTATGTGTGAGAGATAGCGTTTTAAGGAGAACTCAATCACTGATTTTTAACCAATGATTGTCTTTCCTAATGTTAGATATGTGAGCTCTACGGGGTATGTCCAGGGCTGCTCTAAGAGCGTTGTTCTGCAATATTTATAGTTTGTTTGTGACAGTTTTATTGGCGCCTGCATATAGGGCGTTACAGTAATCCAATTTGGGCATTGGCTAGAGTGATATAATTGGTTTTAGACAAGTAAGGTCTGCAGGCCCTGATTAATTTGCAAGTGTAGGCTGTGGAGGAAGACAAGGAGTCGATTTGTTTTTTGAGCGATAAGGTGGAGTCGAGGTAGAAACCTAGTATTTTTACCTCTGTTGCCACTTTGATTATATTGCCGTCTATATTCAAGGCGCAGTAGTTCGGGGTGAGTTTTTTGAGGTTGGAGTCGGAACCCAGGATCAGTATCTCTGTTTTGTCGTCGTTCAGGCAGTGGCCGTGTGAGGCCACCCATGCCTGAATGATGAGGTAAATCTTGTTCACTAGATATGTGTCTTCAACAAAGTTGCCAGATAGAGGTATGAGGATCTGTGTATCGTCCGCATAGTTGGTGTAGGTTACCCCCAATCTGTCAAGTTTGTCGAAGAGTGGCTTAGTGAAGATATTATACATTGTGGGGGAGACACATGAACCTTGTGGGACGCCACAGGTGATATGTATTGGGTCCGCTGAGGCTAATGGGGAGAACACTCTCATTGTGCGGTTGTCCAGGAAGGATTGTACCCAGGCTATAGCTTTGCTTGAAAAATGGGCAGCAGACGCTAGATGGTTGCATAACACTGCGTGGTCCACTAGGTCGAAGGCCGCCGATAGGTCAAGGAGGAGGAGCATAGCTGTTTTACCTTTATCCTTCAACTCGTCGATTTGTGTCTTAAGGTCGATTAGGGCTGTTTCAGTACCATGTAGTGGTCTGAAGCCAGATTGGCGTGATCCTAGTAGTTGCTTTGTCTCCAGACACTTTTGGATCTGGAAGTAGGCTACTCTGTCAATGATTTTAAGGAGAAATGGGACCGTGGTAATGGGCCTTTAATTGGTCGGAATGGCTGGGTCAAGAGTCTGGTTTTTAAGGATAGGAAGAACCCATGATTCTTTAAGGTTAGTTGGTACAGAGCTGGATCGGAAGGAGGAGTTTATTAATTTAGATATAAAGGGCGCTAGGTCTCTCGCTGCATCCTTAATAACTTGTGCTGTGCAGCTGTCACCTTGGCAGTTGGAGGGTTTCAGGGATAATATCACTTTCAGTTTCCAATATGGATATGTTGGAAAATCTGAATGGTTTGTGGCTGCTATGATTGCCTGTTCTAGGTGTTTCTGCCAAGTGGGAGGTATGTGTTCCAGTGGAGTTCAAGGATGCTTTCTTCTTTGCAATTTTTGTTTGCAGGGTTGTAATTCTATTAGCTAAAGCATTTTGGATGCTAGTGCACCATTGTTTGTCCTTAGGGACATTATCTACAGGTGTTATTGGGTTTTCCATTTCCCGGAGCAAAGTTCCACAGAATTAACTACCCTGAAGCATTAACTACCCTGCAACAAAGCTACTTAATTCGTCTCCATCGCCCAACTCTGCTCCCTGAACATATAATAAATCATCTGTAGTGACGGACCGCTAATTGTGCAAGGTTATTTTATTTTTGGGATTTTCACAGACCTGTATCTCCATCTGTAGCAAACATGCATTTCTTATCCCACACCAGGGATCGAAAGGAAAGTTTGAACGTGAGCTAAAAGCAGCCCTGATATATCAGGCATCATCCAGTAAGACAAGCATTACTTACCGTAATAGCATTTCTAATGATTGCATCTGCTTAGATTGACATGCTGCGCATATAGTCCGATATCTAGTGGTAACCGCAAAGTACTGCATCTTGTCTTTCAAGGATCGAAAGGGTACGTCAGCATAGGCGTGTTTGGAACACTACCCCTAACGTGACGTGTAGTGTACCCAGAAATCCTCACACATCGAGGTCCCTCCGAATGTATTTTTTCTGCCGTGAGGGAGCCTTATGACTATCATGAGTGAGTACAGAAAGAGAGCAGTAGTAAGACGTCTATGTTCCTTCCATCCGAGCTGGGAGGAAGGGTGGGCGCATGTGAATCTAAGCAGATACGATCATCAGAAATGCTATTACGGTAAGTAATGCGTGTCTTCTGATGCTTGTTAATCTGCTTAGAATCACATGCTGTGCATAGACCAGCGAGCAGTACCCAGAGTTGGCGTGGGATGTGAGAAGGAACAGTGGTGAAAAGATGTCTTAGTACTGCTGGTCCCACTTGAGAATCAGACCTAGAGTGAGTGTCTAGGCAATAGCGTTTTGTAAAGGCGTGTACAGAACTCCAGGTTGCCACTTTGCAAATGGACTCGAGAGGAACATTTGCAATTAATGCTATGGAAGCCCCCGTGCCCACGAGAAGAGTGTGCTGTAGGCTTGAAGGGCCGTTCTCTTTGCAAGAGTTTAGCAGAGTGCGATGCAGTTGACAATCCATTTAGAGATGGCTGATTTAGAGACCGGTTCCCCTTCTCTACCATCTCCCATTAAAGCGAAAAGTAAAATACAAAGGTACAAGAATATCTTCAAAGAAAGTGGGTATGAGAATTATATAAAAATGATTTATAGTGATAAATGTGCATCTTTAGTAGCAGACGAATATGTCTACACCGTCATACATGTATGCTTTCAAATGTGGAAATATTTGTACAGATTCTGTTCTCACGTGGTCTGGGTTAACAAATATCCGAAAGGTTTGACTAATTTTGACGGTTACCTTTTAATAAGGAACCTCTGTCCATATATGCAATGGTCACATGAATAACCCAGGAAAAGGGTTTTGATAATGTCAGCCATACAACTGATTTGAACCAGTGCCCAGGCGCTGAAATGCTTAATTACCATATGACGAACTGGTGAATCACAGCACTTGCACCCTATAACAAATCGACCAGATTTACATAAACAATGCCAATTTCCATACATTGAAGTATCACAAGCCAAGAAATACTGTCATATCTCTGATAAATATGCTACAGTGCACTGGGAGTCTCCTGAATCACCACGTGACTCAAAAAACATATCTAGGAAGACACTGGTTTTACATTGCGATAAGGGATCTCCCTTCAAAAATACACATCCCTGTCCAATACCGATATATGTGGTCACAAAGGGAATGGGATAACCAGAGGCAAAGCTGGAAATGGACAGAATTTGCTCTCGGGGGAACATCCCTCCCAACCCCCCCACTTAATGCATTGAGGGGGACCTGTCAGAGTGATGCGAGTAGGGCTAAGTGGTAGAATCCCAGCCAGGAAAAACGAATCTGGTGATTTGCATGAAGGCAAAGAGCATATTGGAAACAGACTGAAAAATTCTAGATTTGATACTTCAAATATGCCCGATAGTGATTTAAGCATGAAACACTTCAGAGCAAGAAATGCAAATTGTATTGCTGCTCAATTAAGTGCTCATTGTACTCACCCTAACAGAAACATTTCTTTAAACCAGAACACCTATATTCTTCTTTGGAAAGTACTGTTTTGTAGATTTTAAGGCCTGGGCTATTTTGCAGAGAGCTTATACATTGATGACTCAGTTGCCACACGTACCGTGAGCATTCTGAGGATACAGGGACTCTTATGACTAAGAGGGACTAGCAAAAGCAGATAGTGGAAACTGCTGCTAACCCGTGGGCTTGGGCATTGGGCACATGGCGCTCCAGCAAGACAAACCATTCCAGAGCGCAGCTCAGTTTTGTTCTAACCATATTCTTCCCCTGACCAGAGGTAATACAACATCTAGCCTGTGTAATTTGGCCACAATAGTACTGAGACTTGCAAGAAGTTGCAGGCTATGCCATAGACCCTGCAAAATGCAGTTTCTGCTAGTACAATATAAGAGCTTACATGGCATCAGGAAGGTTAAACATGGATTGTTTTCCTTAAGAATGTGTCCTCACCCTCTAAGCGTGCAAGTGAAAATAAAAATGTATCAGAGATATTTGGACCCACAAACTGCACAGTTTAAAGGAGCGCTGTGTACCAAATTTCACAAAGTGACAGTGGAAACAGTACGGGCTCAAGTGTTGTCATTCAGCAGTTTATTTAATAATAATAAAAACTTAAAAGACGAACAGCTATTTAAATGCTGAAAATCATCGAAGGGAACGTCGAACAAAGACAAGAAGGGAGGTGGGTGGAGTGCCAAGAGGACGCTAGAGCATACAAAATAAAATAAACGCAAAGCCCTGCTCCTAATCCCAGTGGTATTTATGTTGACACTATTACGGGTGACATACTCCTGTAACTAATAGAAGACTATCAGGATTTGCGGAGGCCATTATTGTTTGAAAGGTTTGTCATGGTGGCCGCAGAAAATCAAGTCATTTTTGTAACAGGTAATTTGATGAGGCTTCAGTCATTTTACTGTTCCTGCACCAGCACAGATTTCATCGCAGCTCCACCTGCTTTCTAATCAAATTAAGAGTAACATATTGGGAGGGTAATGGGACCACAGAGGATTTATTGTTTTGACTTTAATGAAAGATGTTTTTCATGGCTGTGTTTCGTTTGCCATTTTGAGCTTGCTCACTCAGACAGATTTGAGGTGAATCCGATGAAGGCATAGAGAATTCAAAACATCTGTGGTCAATGTGGCGAGACCCATTATGGAAGTTCTTACTTTTCCTAGATGGTCTGCTTCAAACTTTTGACTTAAAATAAATGATTTCACATTTTTGAAAGCAGTTTCTTTTGGTATTTTGAAAATTAATGAGGAACAAATAATTATTAGAGACATTTTAAATCAGTCATTCATCCACTACCTAGAATGTCCGATAGTAATTCGACATGCTCACAATCTTGAAGTGATTTCTGATCTTTTATTTAACTAAAATGGTCGATCCTTGGCGATTTTAAAATCCTTACTTCAAAGCAATTTGCTGCTTCTCACATTTCACATTACTGAACAGATCATTTTTTTGTGTCTCGTAATATCTATTACATTTATATAAAGCGCCATACACCCATGGACCTCAAAGCGCTCACATGACAAAAAACACAAAACAGCCGATGTAGAAGGATATGGCCAAACTGAGGGGGGAAAAGCTTATATTTTTCTGAAAGTTAACCATGTAACTAATGAACTTATTTTCTATTTCTGAACATGTTGCCGTTAAGTTGGAATTGGATATCTCATGCAGTTCTATCCATAGCTAAAGAAGGAGAACGGACACAAATTGTGTTCTGGTTAACATTTCTAAAGTTTAAAGGGTATAATGGACTTTTTCAAAATAAAAATTCCAATGGAACCACCCTAAACAATTGAAATCCCTGCAATTGATCAATATGTAACATATCTACTTCTATAATGGCTCATCGTAACAAACAATTGATCATTAATTTCCTGAATATAGTATCATCAAATGCTACAATTTTTTTAACATCTAGAGCAAAGGTTTAGCAGCTACAGAAATTAAGTTATGAATAGAACTATATAACCAATATAACTGCCTCACCATTAGGGGTGTCATGGTATTAGTTTTAGGACGGTATATCATGGTTATCACGGTATAGCAGGTGGAGTTAACCAATCTTAATATTTTTTAAAAGGTCACAAATTGTCAGATTTATCATCACAAACAAAACCAGGCACCCAGGGCCAGAATTTGGCTTTTCAAGATACTTTCTACTGAAATGCCACCCCTTGCTTCCACCAAACACACATGTGGAGAGGAGGTGGTGTGGGGGGATCCCTGCTGCGACTGGCAAAGCAAACTGAATAGCTTTTCTTAAGTGGTCATTTTGGCTTTTAGCTCCCCTACTGGCTACTGGTGAAGATGAACATAACCTGCATGCCACAGATCAACGGAGACTGATGGTAGTATAAGCTTGTGCGCGCATACACACACGCACGCACGCACGCTCTCTTTCCGTTACAGCCTTTAGTTTACTTGCGGGCCAAAAGGTGTCCATGTAATCACGGACATGTTACCCTTTGGTATGGCAGCAGGGAATACCCACAGAGATGAGTGAATTTCACAGTGTGACTTATTATATGTAAATTCAATTATAGAACCAGGGAAATCCCCCATTGTCATATGTTTAGCAAACATTATCCATTATAAATCTATAAACCCCAAAGCCACCAACCCAAAGTAAACCCTTTCCCTTCTTGGAACTGTATTTATTCTTCTTATTGCTAACATATTGATTTTGTGTCAGGCACGTGTGGTTTATGGAATGGCATTAAAAACTGCTCCAACTAAAACTACTTGGCAGATGGCACATCCAACAGTGCAAGACCAACACTGTGCAGCACTTGCTTACTGCAGCCTTTCCAAATCAGATTGAAAAGCACACTTAACAGTATACCGGTATAAACAATGTGACGGTTATTATTGTTCAATTGAGTGGTTCACGGTATCTTTAACGGTATACCGTTACATCCCTACTCACCATCCCCAGATTCAAGCTCTCTAAGGTTGGTGGATGCAGCTTCCCTGTCAAAGCGGCTCTGGAATTCCCTGCCTTATCCCATCAGAGAAGATCAACCCTATCTGAATTTTAGACTCCGTTGCATTAGTTGGCTTAAGTCTAACAATATTTAATGTCTGCTCATGTGCGATTCACACCATGTACCTTATGTATATATACCTACGTTTCTGTATCATACCTGTAATACCTTGTCTTTGCATTTTTGTGTTCTATTCTGTAACTTGTTAAATACACCTTGCATCTCCTTTAATTGCTGCGCCCTGATACCCCCCGGGTCTGGTGCGCATTATAAATGAATAAGCAAATAATAAGGCTAGTATGAGGGTTAGTAATGAGAAGGCTACCAACAATTGGGTTAGCACCAATCATACAGGAATAATTTAACCTGATTCTCTTGGAGCAACATTTTCTGAAACTCAAGCAGCTGCCATTTTAAAACAAAATAGGGAATTTGTGGTCTCTAATACAGTATTATGAAGCAATTTTATATGTTTTATAGTAATTTATATACTGTGAATTCTATCCCGAACATGGGAAAATTTAGACTTCTTTAAAGAAAGGTAATTTGCCCCAGATTTCTGGCTGAACCTAAATATCAATGGAGCGCGTCAGGCAGTGCGTGATAGTCTGGGTCGTCCGTTGAGGAGACACAGCTGTGGCAAGAGCATCTTAGCCAGAAGATCAGCATGGCACGGCTTGGCGCATATAACTGGCACAACATTTGCGCTCATGGCAGTCGTTGTAGGTTTAAATTCATTTTTTTTTATTGATTTAGTTGAATCTCAACTTTTCAATAAACAACATCATTTTAAATAATAAACGAATTTTTACAATATTAAAAGTAATCTTTCCTCTTTTCTTAATTACATGAGAAAAATAAAATATAAAAAAAAATGTCTTCTTAGTAGTTCTATGTACAGAAATTGAAAGAAACGAGTTTGTGCATTAAAAAAAGTAAACCTCTTTCTAGTTCATATACAAAGATTAAGAAGGCAATGCATTATCATATAAACGTGAATAGCAATTCAAATTGTCACTAATACTATCAGCTGCTATTAAAAGAACTAGATAAAGAAGAGAAGAATTATGAAAACATTCACCACATTTATGTTATGTCTCAATTCCAATATGGTTAATAAATTTCACAATCGCTATCTGAACCTTAGTGAGGCGAGTATGATAGAGCTTTGTCCATAGTTCATTAGATGTCAATGATCTATAATGTTCAAAGTACGGTTTGAAATACAATATCCGTTTCAACGTTCAAGCAGAGCATTCCGTACATAAGTATTCCATAGTCTCTTTCTGGTTTTGGATGCAGCAAAATCGACAATATTTCTCAGCATTTGATATGAGCCTTCTTCGGGCCTGTATTTGTTTGGTGTTAGATAAATTTAGACGAAAGCATAAATATGTTCGTCTTAGTTTGACGTCTGGGAATTTTAGTAGGTAAGACTCGGTCCTGCCCATCTTTTTACATTCAAATGGGATTTCCTTAAATGATGTGTACCGCTTGCACTGTTCTATCGTATTAATCCAATCAGTTTCCCATATCTTAGTTTTTGCTTTAGTAGGGTTAGATACAAGGAGCTCTATTGTGATGCTTGCTGCGTCCATTACATGTTGAACAAGTTCTCTCCACGTACTTGGAAAAGAATGATTCGATAATAGCATATACATGGCTATTTTCTTTATTAGAAACTCTGTATGTGAAGCCATGACCAGCTTTCTGTAAATGTTTATTACACGCCAAGTATACATTCCAAATAGCGACAGCAGACCTAATTCATATCGTAATATCGGCATAGGCAAGCTATTCGGCAGACCAAGGATACTTTTCCAGTAAAAGCCTTCAATTTTAGACCAACATTTCTCTGATCTGGGTGCTTTGGTATCAGACCCAGAGTGTAATTGCCGTAGCCTTTTGTAAGTAAAATGTAATAGCAGCAGATAAAGTAAACTTTCCCATTTTCGCTTGTATAATCTTAGCTTGGGCAGCTGCTGTTTTCATCTTTATTTCTACAGATCTAACAAGTGTTTTACCATTAAGGTGCCATTTAAATTTTTGTATTTTAGTCCGAGATTTCGGAAGGCAGCATAGGATCTTAGTTTTTTCCATGTTAATTTCTAAATTATTTTTGATGGCATATTCTTGCAGAGTGGTTAGTAGTTTCTGTAATCCAACCGGAGTTTTAGACAGTAATAGCAAATCATCTGCATAGAAAAGCCACAGAAGTGGGGCAGCACCAAGTTTCGGAGGGTCTGACTGTACAGATGCAAATTCTACTCCCAAGTCAGCAATAAAAAAATTGAAGATGGTAGAGGCAAGGACACATCCTTGTTTCAGTCCACGATATGTCGGGACAGGCAGTGACATCTTGCCATCTGTTGTAAGTCTGATCTGTAAGTCGTATCTGTGTGTAACTGTGTTATGAAGGAAAGTAAGACATCTGGACATCCTGCCGCTGTTAACTTTTGCAACATTAGAGATCGGCTAATAGAGTCAAAAGCCGACTTGAAGTCGACAAACGCCAAGTATATTGGTTGTTTTGATTTAATAATTTGTTGTTGAATTGCTGTTATGGATATGAGGTTAATGGAAGTGCCCATTCCTGGGACAAAACCCGTCTGATGTGGGTCAAGCAAAGTATGATTGTTAATCCACAGGGTAAGTTGTCTCAATATAATTTGCGAGAATATTTTTGCTGGAATATCCAGTAAAACAATCGGTCTATAACTAGAGGGTAACTGTCTATTGCCTTTTTTGAAAATAGGCACAATTATAGACTTCCTCCAGTTAGATGGAATTCGATTTGTGTCACAAACTTCGCGATATATATTAACAATATTTGTGCCCATATATCAGGGTATGTCTTCAGGGTGACATTGGAAAGGCCATCAGGGCCCGGGGCCCTCGAAGAACTCAGCTTTGCTATAAAATTTTTCATATCATCTATGTCAAAAGCCAACAAATCTTTGGGCAAACTGCCATATGATGGTATGTATGGACTTTCATCTTTGGCAGCATATAATTCTAAGAAATGATTCATCCATACCAGCTCAGGGACAGCATTTATCTGTAAGGATGATTGAGATGTTAAAGATGTTCTATGCAGCAAGTGCCAGATTACTTGAGAGTTCTTGGAAGCCACCGCACAAAGAAGCATTTCGCTGTCCTGTTGAAACAAAAGAGCTTTGTGAGCCCTAATACAATGTTGGTACTTGCTTTTAAGAGTTTTTATTAATGTTAAATGATTATGTGATTTATTAATTGTAAGATTCCTTATTTCTTTTCTTAAGAGTTTTTCTTGTTCTGACCTCAGGGTCATATTGAGGTTTGCGACAGAAAACAGGTTTATTGCTTTTTGTTTTCACCTCAACAAATAGATGTAGTATAGATGTATAATCACAGTTTCTCGGACCGCACCTGTTTTTACCAGACCAGTGTGTTGCTAGGTTGTCATAGAAACTTTGTAATTTATCGTGATTCCAAATCAAACGATTTCGTCCACTATTAATGTGGATTTGTCCACTTATATTATCTGATGTTGGTAAGGTATGAGGTAGGTTCCAATGCCAAGACATAATAAGCTGCTCATGGTCACTTTGATTTTGTTTCCGAATGTTGAAGCTCTTTACGCATGTAAACATGTTATGATCTACATATATATAGTCCAAAGTTGCATGTTGGGTTTGCCTTCGCCAAGTTGGCTGAGCGGGTACATCACCTTCTACTGAACCATTGAGAAGTAATATTTGCCTATCTTCCATGAATTCAA
This sequence comes from Ambystoma mexicanum, assembly GCF_040938575.1. Taxonomy (NCBI): domain Eukaryota; kingdom Metazoa; phylum Chordata; class Amphibia; order Caudata; family Ambystomatidae; genus Ambystoma; species Ambystoma mexicanum. The sequence continues at coordinate 153,441,060 of NC_090941.1, read as the reverse complement.
CCCATCTACGTTATACGAAGACTTTGTGTTAGACAGATCATGTAAGTTGAGATCACCCACAATAATAACAGATGTAATAGACATATCAGCCACAATCACTTCCATAGTTGCATACATTAGTTCAAAAAAGTATCCTCACTCTTTGCCATATGATTCCAATATATATTCACCAGTGCCATGGTATAAAATGACACCACGATTTTGACCACTTGAATATATGGACTTGGAGTTACCCAATTCGTCAAAGTTAAACCACTAGAATTTTTGACAGCCACAAGTAGTCCCGCCATTGGTCGACCTTTTGCAGGACTTATGGCTGGATTAATAACAATCGAGTGGTTATTCCATAGGGGAGGCGTGCCTAACCATGTTTCCTGTAATGCAATTATATCAAAATCATCCAATCCACTCGAAGTGTTATTAAACAGATGGCTGTGACCTCGGGTATTCAAGATAGGAGAGATAAGGGTGTGATGGAATCAGTTCTTAATGGCTATGAGTTCTCAATACATCATTGATGTTGTGGATTCACACTGCTTTGGTAAGCTCTACTTGATGTCTGTAAATTATCTCTGTTGTTGGAATTTCTGGTCGAAAGCTGCAGGTTCGGTGTCAAAGTTCCTGCGAACTTATCCACTAAGCTGCTATAGTTTGCATAGTATTCATAAGTCAATGTGAAGCCCAAGCTATAGATGTCATCCTTTGCCTGCCATATAAGATTTAGAATAGCTCCTGATCGTATCCATAATCTAACACTCGTAAGATCATTTTCATGGAGAAAGTCAACCCTATCTATGTCTGTGGTTGATACATCCTCCAAAGAAATGACATCAGTTAGAATGTTCAAAACAGAGGTCCTGAGATCATACCTCTGGTTTATATCGGATCTACACTGTATTATTAATGTGTGGGAAGGAAGAGGTTTTGAAAATTGCCGGCTATTTTGAATTGTTTTGGCGTTATGCTCAGAATGACTTTGTGTTCTCACTTATGATGGGTGTAAGTAGATTTCTCTCCGACCCCTTAACATCTTGGAGATGTGTACCAGATTGCTTTTGTGAACCAGATACGATTGCATTGTCTTTTGATTGATTAGCAGTTCCTGGACCAGAGAAAAAGTGCAGCATTAACCTTTCCATGTCAGCAAGCCTTTTTTCCTGCATATTAGACATGTCAATGGCACACTGGTTGGGTAGCACTAGTGGTTGATTTAGAGCAAGAGTAGCCCCTTTTTCAGTAAGATCTTTGCTTGTCGGGATCTCATTTGTTTTTATTGCCTCTAGAATTTCATCCAAAGGCTCTCAGGGTGCCGAGTCAGTGACTGGAGTCAAGGTATAATTTTTGGTTTTGTTTACTTTTTTCCTACTGATGTTTACATATTTCTTGCTGATGGCAGCACTTACATCTAGAATTTGTTTATTAGGTCGAGTTAAACTTTTACTAAATGATTTGGATGCGGTGCTAGTGGGCAATGAAGGATTCTTGTGATTCTTCGTCTTTTTGACGGGTATTACGTCCTTATTTTGTTTCCGTGATGCGCTAGCAGTTTTAGAAAAAATACCAAAATCCACAACTGTACCTACTGAATTTAAAGGCGTAAAGGTTGATTCTATGATAGTTGACATACTAACACTTGCATTATCATCCGAAGTCAGATTGTCATTTACAGTTTGAGTACAGACACAAATCATTGGAGTCCGAGATCTCAACATGGGAGAATTGGGGGCTCACAGATTTCAGTGAATTCAGCTCTTTTCCTTTCAATTTAGGGCTTGCCAAAGTGGCGGGTGTTAATATCAATTTTTGGCTGTCCTCAAAGGTTTTTTGCAATGTTTGACGTTGTGTAAAGAGCTTATGTAGGGTTATGTTAGTCTCTAATTGTTCTTTAGCTATAGTGTGGAGTGTGGCTGTCTGTGAGTACCTTCGCATCAATGTGCTCATACAATTTGAACATCGTAGTAAGGGTCAGATTCATGGCCACTAATGTGGGCTGTAATGTAGCTTCCATTACTGACTTTATCACAGGGGATTTTTTTTTTATCAGAGCCTCTCAGCGGTGAATGTTCGGAAAATGAGATTGACAACGGTGAAGTGTTAGGAGCTGTAGCAGGGAATAAAATAGGAGATTGTGAGAGAGAGGAATAGTGAGATACGTTGATATCTCCAGTCCCTTCTTTAGGGATTCTCGCATTCACTGGGGTGTGGTTAGGGATAGCTTCATTTTTTGATGCTGACATGTTTTTTGTAGGACTGTCTCACTGTCAGCTAACATAATGGAACTTTTATTTTGTGCTGAGGAATTATTCTCAGCTGAACAGTTCGTAACCAAATCAATGAGATCCGTAACCGAACTAGTGTTTGCGGTTTTTAGCGACAGTGAACTAGAATCTCCTAGCGCTCCTTTTGGAGGAAATTCCCTGGAGCAATATCCTTCTCACTTTCGGTTGACCTCGGTCGTCAACAGATCTACTTAAGGGGTTCCCCAAAGGGTGATCTCTTGAAGGACTTACTGAGCTAGTTCCCACTTGTGGGAGAGTGTACTCTGCCTGCTCAGAGCGTCCACCGCTGTGTTCTCCTCCCCGGCTACGTGAACTGCTGATAGGGAAATTCCTTCTTGAATTGCCCAGTACCAGAGCTGCATTGCCTCTCTGCACAGTGGTTGTGACTTCACCTCCTCTTGTTGAGGTAGTACATGGTCACTGTGTTGTCCGTCATTATCAGGACATTCTTTCCCTGTACAGAGGGCAGAAAGGCCTTCAGCGCTAGTCTGATTGCCCTCAGCTCCAAAAGATTGATATGTGGTTTGGACTCCAATGGAGACCAACGACCGCTGACTGTCAGATCATTGCCATGGGGTCCCCACCCAGTGAGTGAGGCGTCCATCACTACTGTAATCTCTGGCCATGGTTGCCAAAAGGGTTCTCCCTTCAGAATATTGTCCTCGCAGGCCCACCACAGAAGATCCCGTGAGACCCTGGTTCGAATCTGAAGTCGGTCCGACATCTTTCCTGAAAACTGAGACCATTGAGGTCTTAGGGCCCAATGAAGGGATCTCATTCTCAGACGGGCCTAAAGCACCAAACAAATGGAAGATGCAATGAGGCCGAGTAACCTAAACAAATGAATTTTAAAAAAATAAAAACAAATAAATTATACATTAAAGGCTGGTAGACTGTGGCCATTCTGAAATTTGGAAACCATCTGAAAAATTCTTGAGCCCTCAAATCGGGTGGCAAGCTCGTTCCCAAGGATGTACCTAGTACAGCTCCTATGTACTGGAGCCTCGGAGAAGGTGTCATATGGGACTTCTTGTAATTGAGGGAGAGGCCCAGGCTATGCAGAGGTGGCTTGTTTGGGAGGACATGCCCTGATCTGCCAATCGTTTAGGTAGAACTAGACGTGAATCCCCCCCTCTCCTAAGACTCGCTGCCACCACCACCGTCAGTTTGGTGAAAACCCCTGGGCGCAGGTTAGTCCGAATGGCAGAACTCTAAATTGATTATGAGAACTGCCAACTGCGAACCTCAGGTGTTTTCTGTACCCGAGATGGATTGGCACATGAAAATAAGCATCCTGAAGGTCAAATGACACCAACCGATCCTGGAGTTGGAGGGCCGAAGGATCGGAGAAAGTATGACCATCTTGAACGTGTCTTTCCTGAGGAACGTGTTCAACTATCTTTCTTCCAATAGATCTCAGTCCCTGGTTCGAATCTGAAGTCGGTCCGACATCTTTCCTGAAAACTGAGACCATTGAGGTCTTAGGGCCCAATGAAGGGATCTCATTCTCAGACGGGCCTAAAGCACCAAACAAATGGAAGATGCAATGAGGCCGAGTAACCTAAACAAATGAATTTTAAAAAAATAAAAACAAATAAATTATACATTAAAGGCTGGTAGACTGTGGCCATTCTGAAATTTGGAAACCATCTGAAAAATTCTTGAGCCCTCAAATCGGGTGGCAAGCTCGTTCCCAAGGATGTACCTAGTACAGCTCCTATGTACTGGAGCCTCGGAGAAGGTGTCATATGGGACTTCTTGTAATTGAGGGAGAGGCCCAGGCTATGCAGAGGTGGCTTGTTTGGGAGGACATGCCCTGATCTGCCAATCGTTTAGGTAGAACTAGACGTGAATCCCCCCCTCTCCTAAGACTCGCTGCCACCACCACCGTCAGTTTGGTGAAAACCCCTGGGCGCAGGTTAGTCCGAATGGCAGAACTCTAAATTGATTATGAGAACTGCCAACTGCGAACCTCAGGTGTTTTCTGTACCCGAGATGGATTGGCACATGAAAATAAGCATCCTGAAGGTCAAATGACACCAACCGATCCTGGAGTTGGAGGGCCGAAGGATCGGAGAAAGTATGACCATCTTGAACGTGTCTTTCCTGAGGAACGTGTTCAACTATCTTTCTTCCAATAGATCTCAGTCCTCCGCCCTTCTTGGTGATTAGAAAATAAGGGGATTACCATCACTTGTTCCTCTCCCCAACAGGCACTGGTTCTATAGCACCTTTCTCTAACAGGGTTACATTTCCTGCACAAGGAGCGGATCTGGAATCCTCAAAGAGCAGTTCCCCAGTGGATTGTTCTGAGGTCTTTATGAAAGGAAGGCAGTAACTGTGGGCTATGGTTTCCAGAGTCCAAGCATCCGAAGTAATGTCTTGCCATTCTTCCAGATGCTGAGATAGTCTGCCCCTCCCCCTTACCCCCCTTCACCGGTGAACGGCGACTCAAGACCTCAGAGTGGTTTTGCGGTAGCTGATGCAGAGACAGATGGTAAGAAGGCTGCTGCTTGAGCGGGTTTTGCACCTCTACCTCGTCTACTACGAGGAAATCTTCGCTGGCATCTTTGACTGGACATTCCTCTCGCCCTTCCAACTGAGGAGTAGTAGCAAAAAGATCTACCCCTGCAAAGTTGCCCACTAGGACGAAAAGGCTGAGGTTGCCTAATAGCGACGCCTAAAGATTTGGCTGCCCCCTTTGAAGTCTGCAACTTCAAGGCTCTCGTCAGCCTTGCTGTCAAAACGATGCTACCCATCAAAAGGCATGTTGACAAGTCTAGATTGCACATCAGGTACAAAACCTGACTTCCTCAACAGTGCAAATCTGCACATAACTGTGCTGGTAGCCATGGTTCTGCTGATACTATCAGCAGAATCCGGACCCGACTGAAAAGATTCGCACATAGCCTCTTTGCTGTCTCTAATAATAGCCAAGAGGCCGTCTCTTTCATCCCCTTCACGAATGTGCTCTGCCGCCATGGAAATACAATCCCATAGAGTGTACGTAAACTGTGCGAGGGCACAAGTGGAGTTGGCAGATTTTAGTGCTATGCTCCCTGCAGAGAATACCTTCCTTGCCCATCCATCTATGCGTTTGTCATCCCTATCAGGGGGGATAAATAATAATTTCTAATAATTTAGCATTTATATAGCGCTACGAACCCTCGGGTATCTGAGCGCTGCTTATTATTACCCACGGTGTGTGATGCTCATTTATCGACCTCGGAAGGATGAAAGGCTGAGTTTGGCCCTGGATGGTAGGGTGCGCCCCTTGTTGGAAGTAGCAGTAGCTTCCTGCACCACCAGAGTCTCCGGAGTAGGGTGTTTTGACAGGTAGTCTGGTACTAGAAGGGCTGTATTTCTTAGTTAAGTTCCTATCAATTGCCGGATTGGACTCCGGAGACTCCCAGTTCCTAGCCACCCTTTTCTGCAATAACATATGGAAAGGCAAGTTGGGATTTGATTGTGGACCTTTGCCAAGAGTGTCAGTAAGGTCGTCCTGCTCATATGGTAATGGAGGCCTACTCCAATCCATGTATTCCACCACCTTTGACATGAGCTGCCTGTAGGATGCATCTGCTTGCTCCCCAGCCTCTGGCTTCCCAAATTCATGGTCTAGCGAGGCATCTACCCCACTTACAGTTTGCAAATTGTCATAAAGGTCCGCCATTCTGGACTCTTCCGACATGAAACTCTCTGGTACATTGGGTGTACCAAATTGTAGGCCAAATGGGGCATAAATCTAAGTAAGAGATTTAAAGAATTCTTTTAAAGGGATTGGAGCATATATTTTTTCTGGAATGACTTTTTTTGCGCAATTTGGCTTTGACGCCACAGAAGTTGGAGCCGTAGGAGGGCGCTCGGCTTCGGCGGCACAGCTGGCAAAGTTGGCCTAGCGGGCGTTGAAGGCTTCGGCGTAAATGTTTTGGCAGGTGTCGAAGGCACTGCCGGCGAAGGTGTCGATGGAGAAGACAACCTTGACTTTTCCTTACGTCTCGAATGATCCTTCGAGGAAATATCGGATCGAGGCCTAGAAGTCTCACAATTTGGATCAGGCCTATTTCGAGGGCGCGCTGGATTTAGGAAAATACCTTTCCTTTCTTGCTTCTTTCAGAGTCCCGGTAGGAGCATGGCTTTTATGTTTTTCAAAAATCAAGCATTTCAGCGCTGAAGGCTTCCCACTCGACTGGAGTGGATTTCTTAGTTGGGCAAACAACTCTTTCGGGGGAAGCGTCCGACGACGAAGTCGACCTATGGTGCCCTTCTCTTAGATTTCTTTGAGGATGAAGAGTGGTGTGAGCAACACCTCGACCTGGACCGTTTGGCCTTCCTCCGAGCAGTCGCCTCTCGACTCGTCAGTCGAAGGTTTCACGGATCGGGTAGGAGATTATTTGGAGGATTTGTCCTACCTTTAGCTTCCCCTTCCGTTCCCTCAAGGCTTTTCCAGTCATGTACTGGTATTTCAAACACTCAGTGGTGTCGTGGTCCACTCCGAGGCACCACAAACGGATACAGTGCGGATCAGTGAGGGGCATTTTTGATCCACAATCCCGACCCTTCTTGAAACCGGACCTCAGAGTCGTCGGTGTCAATGATGAAGACATATTATAGATAGAAATTGAACTAAGACGTCAAAAGATGTGAGGCGTGCCAAATTTTGCTTGAAGCTAACGCGGAAAAACAGAACTGAGGCCAACAGGCGCCGAGCGTGCTTTGTATGCCTTCGATGTCATCATGCTCGACGGAGCTCTCCGAGGTACATCGACTCGACACCATCAACACACTGCGCCCTCCGTCGGAATTTATTTTTCCCCCCGAAGCAGATGAAGCTGGACAACAAGTGTCAAAGATGAGGCATACGTGGGAGGACACAATCTATTCGAAATAAGGGCTTGATGTCCATATGTTTCGGGCCAGGTTACCCAGATCTTGATGTTCACAGATGGCACAATATTGAACACCCAGACTGAACTTCTTATGCATACATTGTTAGCAGCCTCTTCAAACTACTGCAGAAGAGAAGGACCCCATAATTAATGGCACTAAAACTAAGTTATGGTGGCTGGGAAAGTCTGATGGATCCATGCCAGGCTTGCTATTAGTAATGTGCCCACAGACATAATCCCTTATTTGCACTATCCAGCGATTCAGTAAGGAAAAACCTGGAATTGGTCGCCTAGGTGGTTAAAAGTGTGAAAGAACTGTCACAAACTACAGTGGTGTGGATTTTGAGGTTTCAAAGGTAGTTGGGGGTGGAGTTTTACATGTGGTTGAAGTATATGAGCACAAGTCTGGTGCTACAAAATCTTATGGTGCGGGCATTTGGGGAATTATGTCTAGTTCCACAGTAATGGCAGTAGAGCATACTTTCCATCGATCACAGTTTTTGCTTTCTAAACGCATGCATATGGCCCTGATGCACTTAGAAACAGGACCTGCACCAATCAAAGAAATAGCATTCAACTGTATATAGATGTCTTCAAGACTATTTATGGCAGCCTATAGCAGGGTCCCATTGTATAGGTGGGTAAGGAATGGGACATGCCATGTGTGGCAGAGGGACGCTATATGGAATTTCACCTGGGTAATCTTCCCTTGGGCTATTTGATTGATCTATCAAATAGCACGCGAAAGAGACGTCTATCCCTGTGAGGATTCTAATAAGGAGCCACTAGTGCACTTTTTTCCACTATGCCTTATAAATATAATTTTCCAAGACAGACATTAATTTTCTTATTTAGACTGAAGGATGTAAGGACGGATTCCCTTACCATCACTTTGCTTGTAACTACCAATGTAGATGACACCATAACATGTGTTTTCTCATTAGTCATCAGCTTTGAGAGTGCGAGGCTTAGCTTTGAGCGATGAAAGAAGAGGAGAAGATGGGCAAATTCAGGTATTTTGACCATGATGTTCATGTTATTTATCATTATTTATGGCATGTTAGTATTTTAACTTCGCAATCTTCAAAACAGAAGCTTGTTTTTGTTTTAGTTTTATTATTTTGATTGTAATGGCTAGTGCTACACAATAAAAGATTATAAATATAGCTAGGAAATTAGTAAAGCCATTACGAAAGCCAAGAATAGAAGGCTCTGGACCGGACGGAATTCTTTGGGTTTTAGAAGTCATTTGTGAAACACTTGCGTATAGGCGCATTATAAATGCCATATCATATATCTCATATAATTTGATAATGTTCTGCTAAATATGTTATATTACTCAATCTTGTGCCTTCTAGTGGCATACCTCATAGGGTGAAAGAGGCTTTGTTATCCCAAGCCGGAAAAAAGCACCTACTTATCCCCACACAACTACTGAACCAGTGTAGATTCCAATCATAAGGGTGAAATAGGTCCAGCCCGACACCTCCTTCGCCTCTTTTGGTAACATGGGCCAAGGGAAGGTTGTACTCTTTAGGAGAGGTGTAAACGGATTCAGAGCAAACCAAACAATAATACTGCAGTACCGAAATAAAAGAATGTCCACCCAAGGATATATAAAAGAACAAGTTACTTTCTTACCTGTTAACGTTCTTTCGATGGGATGTTCCTCCAACATATTCCACATCTTTGACAGTAATTACCACAGCTGTGCTGCTTTGGAAAACTTTTTTCAGCGTAGGCGTCCTGCGCCAATGACGTCGATACGGGCCCTCTGTCGACGTCACCGGATGTTATATAAAGGACGCACGACCCCGTACCCTCAGTTGTAGTTTTGTCCCAGAACGTGTGGCACCAACCACCTACCATTATGACTGCAGAAAGCCTTGCGGAAACGTAAGCTGCAATCGCATAAGAAATTCTGTAGAGGGGCAGGCTGGGAGGGTAGATGTGGAATACGTCAGAGGAACATCCCATTGAAAGAACGTTACCAGGTAATAAAGTAACTTGTTCTTCGAGGGGATTGTGTCCTCCGACGTACTCCACATCTTTGACAGACTCCCAAAGCAGTACCAACGTATGGAGGTGGGAAAATAATTTAAAATTTTAGAAGGCCCAATCAAATTGCAGAATATAGGACTGTCTTACCAAAGGCCAAATCTTGCCCATGGATGGAGTCCAGGGAATAGTGTCTCACAAAAGTATGGACAGAGGCCCATGTGGCTGCTTCACAAATATTACGAATGGAAACACCCCTCTGCAGAGCAGTGAAGGCAGCCACACCCCTAGCAGAATGAGCCCGTAAGCCAACTGGGGGGTCCTTGCCTGCCAAACGGTAACATTCAGAGATCGTCAAAATGATCCATCTGGACAAGGTCTGCTTGGAAACAGCTTGACCTAAACAACTTCCAGCGTATCCAAGATCGTCCACTCTGACCCGGCCATCCGTGAAAGATAGAAAATTAAAGGTCCAACCTATGGAGCCTCCCCTCTACCTTACCAGGATGCAGAGGAGGATAAAACGGTGGAAGAATTACCTTTTGGCTCAAATGAAATTCCGACACAACCTTCGGAAGAAAAAAAGGACGAACCCCAAGGACAACCCTGTCCTTATGGAACACCGTGAAAAGTGCCTGCAACTCACACTGCGTGCAGAAGTAACCGCAACTAACAATACAGTCTTAAAAGCAAACGGTCTCAGCAGGCAATACTACAAGGGCTCAACGGAGCTCCCATTAAAAACTTTAGAACTAAATTCAAATCCCATCCCGGCACCTGGAAAGGAGATGGTGGAAACACATTAGTTAGCCCTTTTAAAAACTGAGAGATTAAAGGGATCTTAAAATAAGAACATTCCTCAGACGAACGCTTAAATATGGACAGCGCCGCCAGGGAACCCTTAATGGTACCTACTTGCAGGCCCTCGTGGGCTAAGGAAAGCAAAAAAGACAAAACCAAAGGAATGGAACATTGAAAAGGATCCACATTCTGTACCCTGCACCAGTTGCAGAACTTTCTCCAACGGCACATAGTTTTTGTTGCAGGCCTTCTGGCCGTAAGCAACACCTCCATCACGTCTTCAGGGAGGTCTCAATCCTTATACCTCAGCCTTTCAGATACCAAGCATGAAGGCTGAGAGACTTGACCTCTGGATGGAGAACTCGAGCCCCCCTCCCGTGAGAGCAGATCGTCTCGGTAGGGAAGACGACGTGGAGGGCAGATGGACATGTCTAGAAGGTCCGGATACCATGCTCTCCTGGCCCATGCTAGAGCAATGAGGATCATCTGGGAACCGAACCTCCATAACCTCTGCAACACTTGCGGAATGACAGGGACTGGAGGGAACGCGTACAGCAGTGGGACGGACCACTCTACTACGAACGCGTCCCCTAAGGCTCCTCTTGGAGGAAATTCCTGCAAGCAGAATCTTTCGCACTTCCGGTTGACACTTGTGGCAAAGCGATCCACTTGCGGGGTTCCCCAAAGGGCGAAGATCTCCAACAGAACTTCCTGAGCCAGCTCCCACTCGTCAGACCGTGCTCCATCGGATTAGAGCGTCCGCCGCCACGTTTTCGTCTCCGGCCAGATGAACTAACGAGATCGAAATTTCCTGCTGGATGGCCCCGAACCAGAGCTGCATCGCCTCCCTGCACAACGGGAGAGACCCTGCCCCCTCCCTTTTTGTTGAGGTAGTGCATGGCCACTGTACTGTCCTTCATAATCAGGACATTCTTCCCCCGCACAGATGGCAGAAAAGCCTTCAGGGCTAGCCTGACAGCCCGCAGCTCTAACAGATTGATGTGGAGTCTGGACTCCGACAGAGACAAACGGCCGCTGACCGTCAACTCGTTGGCATGAGCCCCCCCCCACCCTGTGAGGGATGCGTCCGTCATGATCGTCACCTCCGGTCACGGTTGCCAATACGGAGCCCCCTTCAACAGGTTTCCTTCGATGGCCCACCACAGAAGGTCCTGGGTGACCGAGGGCAGAATCTGAACGGGATCTGACATCCTGCCGGAGAACTGCGACCACTGCATCTTGAGAGCCCACTTCAGAGATCTCATCTGCAGCCTGGCCTCTGGCACCAGGAAAATGCAGGATGCCAGGAGGCCAAGCAAACTCAAGAATTGGAACGCCGGGAAACTCTGGGCACGTTGAAACTTGTTTACCATATGCAGAATGTGATGAGCCCTCACCTGGGGAGGCGAACACAGCCCCAGGGACGTGTCGAGCACTGCTCCGAAGTACTGGAGCCGCTGGGTAGGTGTCACATGAGACTTCTCTAAGTTGAGGGAGAAGCCCAGCTTGTGAAGGGAGTGGCAGGTGATGTACAGATGATCCAGGACTTGCTCGGGAGAGCGCGCCCTGATCAACCAATCGTCCAGGTAGGGGTAGACGTAAAACCCCCCCTTTCCTGAGATGCGCTGCCACCACCACCACCATCAGCTTGGTGAAGACCCTCGGGGCAGAGGTCAATCCGAACGGCAGGACCCGATCTGAAAATACGGGTCGCCAACCGCAAACCTCAGGTACTTCCTGTGCTTGGGATGAATCGGCACATGAAAGAAAGCATCCTTGAGGTCAAGAGACACCAACCAATCCTGAAGTTGAAGGGCCTGGAGGACTTGAGAAAGAGTAACCATGAACTTGTCCTTCCTGAGGAGCTTGTTCAAACCACGCAAGTCCATGATGGGTCTCAATCCTCCGTCTTTTTTCGGGATCAAAGAAATATGGGGAATACCATCCCTTGTTCCTCTCCGCTACAGGCACCAGTTCTATGGCGCCTTTCTCCAGCAGGGATAGGATTTCCTGCGCAAGGAGCGGATCCGGACGCTTCAAAGAGCACTTCCCGGTGGATTGTCGCGAGGCCTCTGCCGGAAAGGAAGCCAGTAGCCGTGGGCTATGATCTCCAGAACCCACACATCTGAAGTAATGGCACGCCATTCTACAAGATGCTGCGCCAGCCTTCCCCCAACCGGAGAACCATGGGACATGGCCTCAGGACTGAGCTGACGTGGCTGCGGCAGTGCCTGAGGGCAAAGAGGCAACTGCCCAAGCGGCTTTAGCACCTCGAGTACCTTGTTTTCCACCTCTGGTACTCCGACGTTGGCCCCTTTGATTGCCAGCTCCCCTCGAACTACCAAAGGAAGAGTAGTATCAAAAGGAACCTCCCCTCCATTGCTGTCCCCTAGGACGAATGGGCAGAGGTTGACATTGACATACTGCAGCGTTCAAGGACTTAGCTGCAGCTTTGGAGGTCTGCCACCTCTCAAGGCTCTCGTCAGCCTTGCTACCAAAAAGATGGACACCATCAAAGGGCATGTTGAGAAGCTGGGGCTGTACATCAGGAGCAAACCCCGACTTCCGCAACCACGCAAACCTGCGCATCACGATGCTCGCCGCCAGGGACCGGCTGACACAGTCTGCCACGTCCAGACCCGATTGAACGGATTCACACATGGCATCCTTGCCATCTTGAACGAGGGCTAGAAAACCATCCCGTTCCTCCCCTTCGGGAATATATTCAGCCGCCAAAGGTGCACAATTCCACAGAGTGCGAGTGAATGTTGCTAAGGCACAAACGAGTTGGCTGCCTTTAAAGCCATACCCCCAGATGAAAACGCTTTCTTCGCCCAACCATCAAAGCGCTTGTCGTCCCCATCAGGAGGGATGGTAGGGTACGCAGCCTTCTTCGCTGGGGCCATAGCCGCCTGCACCACCAAACTCTCCGGAGTGGGGGGCGTAGACAAGTAGCAGGGGTCACCACTGGTTGGACTGTTTTTTTCGGAAGCGACTTATTCACTGCCGGGAGACTCTCCGGAGCAGTCCAAGCCGCCGCCACCCTTCTTTGTAAGGCCATATGAAACGGCAACACTGGGTCAGTGGGTGGACCTTGGTCCAGGATGTCCGTCAGATCATCCTGCAGAAAATCCACAGGTGGAGCAGATCACCCCAAGTACTCAGTCACCCTCGACATGAGATGCCTGTACGAGGACTCAACATGCGTACCAGGCTCAGGCCTGCCAAACTCAACCTCCGGAGAGGTGTCCAGACCACTGGCGTCATTTAAGGACTGGCGCAGGTCTTCCATTTGGCTGTGACCAGACAACAGGTCATCGGGAACCTCAGGAGGCACCACCCCCTCCTCATCCGACCCTCCTTCCACCTCTGAAATGTAGTCCAAAGGCTGGAATAAATCAAGCCAGGGGGGATGACCAGAGAAGGGCTCAAAGACAGGCCTTACTGACTTACTGAGGGCTTTCCTCTGAGTTTCCACAGCCCTCAGGGGCACCTCCGGTATATTTTCCTCAAAAAGCGTGGAGGGCGCCGATGGACCAAGGTGCCGACGACTTTGACGGTCATGGCGCCGACAGCGTCGATGCCTTCTTAGAAGGCCTCACAGGCTCCGGGAAGGCGACCAGTGACGGTGCTTCCGAGAATGCCTAGAAGAGGCAGAGGAATGGTGGGAACCACTCCGAGACCGAGATTCCCCTGGACGTATGCCGACGCGGAGAGTCGCCCCTCGAGTCGCTGGTCGAAAGTCCAGCAGATTTCGGCTTACAGGTTTTAGCTACCCTACCTACCGTTAACAACTTCTTCCGCTCCCGCAAGGCCTTTTGAAGTCAGGGATTGGCAGTCATCGCAGTCGTCGGTGGCATGGCTTTTGCTGAGGCACCAGAGGCAGATGTTGTGCGGGTCCGTGATTGACATTTTGGAATCGCAGTCCCGACACTTCTTGAAGCCCAACTTCGGGGTAGAAGAAGACAAAGACATGATCTCAAACTTTCACAACGAAGTAGAAGAATCGAGCGCGCTGAGATTCCGAAGCGAACACGTTCGCGGAAAAAACGGAACTGAGGCTACGGGCGTCGTGCGTCCTAGATAGAACATCCGGTGACGTCGACCGTCGACTGAGGCCCGTGAGGGAGCGTATCGACGTCATCGATGCAGGACGCCTATGCAGAAAAAGTTTTCTGAAGCAGCACAGCTGTGGTAATTACTGTCAAAGATGTGGAATACGGAGGACAAAATCACCTCGAAAGGCTCTTTAAGCCAAGAAAAATGCACAGAACTAATAAAAGCACTACTAGCCCACCCTGAATGGGAAAATAGACAAAGCAGAAGGGGCACTCGGTTTGCAGACTAGGGGTGCTATGGCAAATATTTTAGCAGCAAAATGTCAACATTAATTAATATTTCTTTCAAAAGGTAAAGAATATGACGTAAAAGTCACTAGTAACCTTTAGGGAGGACCAGGGGGGCAGGGTTTCTTCAAATACCTTTAGTTGCTGGTCTTTGAGGCTCAACAGTGTTGAGTCAGCCCTCTATGTACTTTACTGCAGTCGAGCTGGTGTCAAGACGTGCTTTCCCAATGTTGAATTGGGGGTAAAGACAGTTTGAGGAGAACAGAGTTGGCATGCACGACAGGTTGAGATGATGTCTTCTAGCGGGTCTATTCAGCATCAAGACGATGCTTGTACTGGGTTGAGTAGGCCTACTAGATGGGTGATTTACAGCAGGTTTAGCCGACAGTTGAGTAGGGTCGAGATGATGTTTCTGCTGAATCAAGTTAACGAATGAGACGCAGCGAGTCAGTTGCTTTCACAGTCAAGCCAGTGATCCGCTTCAATGGGTAAAGTCGGTGTCTGGACAGCTTGAAGTGCTGGAGAGTCAAAGGAAGCACCACAGGTCCTACGTCAGCTGGAAGGGAGTAAAGCACTGTTGACCCAGCTTGAGGTGGTAGACCGGCTCTGGGATTCTTTCTGGGCTTTGCAATTACAGGGAGAAAAGATTCCAGGGTCCTGGGAGGCAGGGCAAGTCCTTTCTTCTGTCCTTGCTAGCAGAATTTTTGTAAAGAGTACTTGCAGGGTTCTGTCACTTCCAGTGGCAGGGTCCTAGGTACCAGCTTTTCCATCGCAGTAGGACTCGTCCAGCCATGTGTCATCCCAAATAGGTCCTTGGGAGCATTAGCGAGAAGGGCTTTCCTCTTTGTTTGGGATCTTCATTTCTGTGCAGGGGCCCTTGGAGTAGAGAGTAGTCCTAACCAAGTTAGTGAATCCTAATTGTTTCAATGATGAATCCACTAAAAGGAGGCTCTTAGGGATTGGTTCAGAGCAAGCCTGTTTTTGTTAGAGTGCAATCTTGGCTGCTGTAACAATTATCCTTTGCCTGCTGGTATCATACCCAGAGTGCCTCGACTGCAGGAAGTGGGGAGTAAGACAGGAAGTTTGGGAGCCCTAGGAAAATCCAAGATGGTGAGACAGTTCTGTGGACAGAAGCACTTCTCCACAGCCCCATTCCTCTGGCTGCCTGCATCAAAAAGGTCTACATCAATCAGCAACTTGGTGCTAAGTGCCCACTGTAATGACAGGACTGTATTTGAAGCACCGGTTCCCAGGGGACCTCCCAGGGAGTGTTCAGGTTACCTCTAGGAAAGTAACTACCCTTCTCATGGGAATAATAGAGGGCTTCCTGGGATGTGACCAAAATGGTTGTTGTGGATAGCCCAGATCAGATCAGATCGTCTTAATAGACACCGGGCCCCGTCATGAATGAGTCACACGCGGACAATATACGACAAAATGCTTGAGGCCGTTTGTGTAATCTCAGTAACCATGTCAAAATTAGACATAGCTCATAGATATTAATCTGCCACCAGGCCGCTGGAAAAAAGAAAGCACCTTAGTCTTTTGGAACTTTGTGTTCCAGCACCTGCTACATGGTTGCATTATGTTTATCATGGAACATTATGAAAATGGGTTCCGATTAGCAGGTCTCACTTTCAGAAACAGAATTCTGCATAATTGTATCATTAAAGAACAAAAAAGCTCAGGCAATTGTACCTCACGACATAGCATTCCCTCACAAGTCTCAACTTATAGAGTAATAGCAAGTTTGAGGATGACAAGATCTACTATCCTAAACCGGTCAAGGATTTTATAACTCGCTGAAGAGATATATCAATGATATTCATTTCATATGGAAAGGAAATGCAACAAATCTTGGGGACTTCAATCTATGGCTTAATGGTTGCAATGATATTCATTATGAATTCAAGTACACTATCAAATATTTTCGGATTTAAGCATTACAGTCAATTAGTCTTAATTGGTCAGTCTTTTTACTAAGCCAACTGAACGGTATTGCATTTTGAGAGCTTTCATCAACCTAGCCCACAACACAACCTTCCCTTTCGCCAATTTGGTTGGATTTGGTGGAACAGTACATTGAACAGTGATTTTGAGTAACTTGCAGATAGAGGTCTTATATCAGGGGTCTGCAACCTGTGGCTCGCCAGGTGTTTTGGACTGCAACTCCCAAAAACCTTCACCATCAACTATAATGGCTGGGGTTTATGGTTGCAGACCCGTCTTATTTGATAAATTGAAGTCTCAGATATCCAAGCACACCATCAATCGGGCAAAAACACAAAAGTCAGACTGACAAAACCTTTTATTGCCAAAAGGAACTGAAGCATACTAATGAGGCGATCGTTTGCGTCACTTCTGGCAAGCAACCAATGCTATGAAAAAAGCCCATTGATACTAACTGCATTTAGATCAGCACACAGATCACACAACAGAACCTCCTTTATGTGCATTTAAGAGGGTAGGAATCTAAATACAACTTTCTTTAAAAATCTAGCCTGAAATGGAAGGGGCAATAATCATGAGACAATGTGGCCCAACACCAATAAGAGGGCACTATAAATATGCTAACTGAATCATGTCCACTTATGCTGGAGACAGGGGATCTTTACTCTCTTGTTCAAACTAACAGTAACATCAAGGTTTATCTTTCATCATGTCATGGTGGACTTCTATATTTAGGCTGTACCAACAGACAGGTGAGGCAGAATTAGCGAGTATTGCACCAGAATCGGAGCACGTATACCTCAAAGCAAATTGATTTTTTCAGCCTTGCGTCATGAGGGCGGCCACAGGTACCACGAGAAAAGACCACATCTCCGAAGTCAGAAGACAGGCCCACTGGCCCCCGGTGATAGAGAGGATTGTTTTCAAAACACTCGCCCTCACCCACAAATGTCTCGATGAACTTGCTCCACCCTACTTGACCCAAAGAATCACCAAGCATACTGCCACCAGACCATTAAGAATGTGCTACTCCAACACGATTGTCACGCCCAAAACGCGCAAGGTGCGCGCCGGTGGCGCCAGCTTTCCCACCCGGGCCACCACCCACTGGAACGCATTGCCACTGCACGTAAGAATGATTGAATCCCACCAAGCATTCCGCAAAGCTATTAAAACCAAGCTCTTTGTATGAAACGTACCTGACTGCATTCTGTAACTGTACTATGCGTATCATGCTTCGCCTGTAACTATGCCTGATTCTGTGTATCCAAGAGACCTCCGGTCACTGTATAACCGCTGAATTAAGAAGCCAACATTTACTTGTAACAGCGCCTCGATGCCCCTGTGCTGCAAGTGCGCTATACAAATGCAAATAAAATAAATGGTGGTAATGAGGTCGGATGAATGGTCTTCAACAAAGCAAATGCTTCTCAAAGGAAGGGAACCATGCATTCAATATTGAATCATAAGGAGCCGTATTGGACAGTCGCAATAATGGCACTTGAGGCCTGTCTAAATTAAATGCTCGTCATCCAACCCTGCTAGAATATTGGATATTCACACCAAGTCTAAATTAACTGCACGATAGCCAACCTTGCTAAAATTAACATGGCATACTCCAACAAAAGTTTTGATTGATGTGCATTTGGCACAATCTTGCCATCTTTCATAATTGCTTGTTATTTGTGCTTGATATGCATCTTAAACAATAACTGAGTATTCAATCACTTACCATACTTTATTTGTTGTGTTAATATAGGATCAAGATTTACACCGACAGTAAATATTGCCAATGGATTACTTGTGTGTAGTCATCGACAACCATCATGACTGGACATATGTTTGCAGTAAAGTAGTCCAATCAGTTATAATTCCTATATTTCTGCATAGCTGATATGATGGTGTGGGAGGCTAATAGTGTGGTAGATCTGTAAGTTATTAAACTAATTTATGCAACCACTGGTCAACATATATATAGCTTAGGTAGTGGAGACGTGCTACTTAGCACACAATGTAAATTGGGTACAAGCAACTGTCTGGTTGTTGCATGCTCCTTTCACACCATCACGTGGCATTTGGCTTTTTCCACCTATGCTCCAGTTCTCTTAATGGTTGACTTGCCGCAGGACATGCTCTACAGGGCAGTTGCAACTCCATGCCCTTCCTATTTTCTTGTTTGCTAGTAACAGAGCATGTTTGGTGAAATAGTGTTACCATAGCTAGCTGTAGACTTATTGCAATTCATTTTTATAGAAATGAAAGGAATGAAGGACCTTTATGTAGTCAATTGAATACTTTGAAATAGCATTGGTGTCCACTTTTAAAAGAGCCCTGTGCTGTCTAAATGGCTGGAGATGTGTAGGCATGTTTTTGTTAAGATAAGGGTACCATTAGTAAAACCTGTAGACTTAGGAGAGTACAGTTCAGTAGTCAATTAATTGTTTAGTATCATCATTAGCTACTTATGTGTGTGTTGAGGTAGTTTCAGTCTTTTTTGTTATAAGTGCAAGACTCACGAGAGCGGATGTCCAATGCTCAATTACGTTGTATTTGCATGGGCTGGCTGTATTTGGGTAAGATAGGTTGCATTCAATTACTTTTTAAAGAATTTTTTTCTTTTTCAATGTTGTATTTCTTTTAATCCTTCAAATATTTGTTTTAATGCTTTTGTACCACACAGCTAAAGTATTTAAATTATTACCTAGTTTTCCTCTTCTTGTGCTTGGATTTACATTTGGTCATCCTTGGACTGGTCATTCCATTTGGGGAATATAATTTGGTCAATTGTTTAATGACAGTGTCTCGTTTTTATTTATTGGATAATTAATGCTTTTCATAACCACTTGAATTGTTAAAGTGGCAAAGCTAAAACATCCCCTACTATATTGTATTATAATATTTTTAGATACTATTTTGGATTCACATATGATGTGCTGTAATATTTATGCACTGTATCCTGTCCTCGTGAAAATTGAGAGTACCAAACCCGTGACCTTGATGGCTGTCATCAGCTGGGGTATTAGGCAAATGTTTAAGTTTATGCTTATTTACTTATATTGCGCCTGAGCACGCAGGCATCAGGGCGCAAACACAAAACAAGAGGGAACAAACTGTACCATCCAATATAGTACTTAAACAAACAGTAGTGTTTTAAGACTTAAGTGTTGTTTACTTCTTGGCCCATTTCCAAAGGGAGTTTGTTCCACATCATCCCTGCCTGTGAGGCAAAGGGTCGTCCATTACCTTGGACGCTATTATATTTTGGCTGAGTTAAGTGTATATAGTCGTTTGACCGCCGAGTGACTTTAGCAATACGTTCCCAGAGCTAATCTGTTCTGCAAGTATTGAAGTGCTTTTCTATAAATGCACTTGTCTACAATAGAATAATAAAGTTACTCATCGTAGTGACTACCTTACTCCTAGTCCATAGTCCCCCTTCCTCCATACTTATGGGACATTCCTCCGTCCTGTGGGACGGGACTGGAGCACTTTGTAAAAAGCATCACATTTTTCAAAAATGTGTCCTTCCTCTCTTTACGCGGGGTACCGCATGTGGCTGTAACCCCGCCCATCAGTCCTTTTCTATCGCCAGGTCTATGACCTTTAAGAGGAAACAGAGGACGGTGGGCGGACGTATGGAGGAAAGGGGACTAGGAGTAAGGTGGTCACTACGGTGAGTAACTTTATTATACTCCTACGTCCCGTCCCCTTTCCTCCATACTTCTGGGAGATTCCCCAAGCACTCCTCACAGGAATTACAGGTGGATGGAAATTCTTTACTGAAAAAGGTTCCTAAGCACAGCTTGACCTAACTGAGCATCAGCCCTGGAGCTCAGGTCCAGACAGTATCGCTTCCAAAAAGCCGATGGGGAGTCCCACGTAGCCGCTTTCACAATGGTCTCCCAGGGAACATATTTTTGGAAGGCAATGGCAGCCGCCTTGCCCCACACAAGAGGAGCATGAATTCCCTTTGGGGCCCGAAGACCCTGAATGGTATACGCCTCAGAAATACAGACAGCGATCCATCGGTAGATGGTTGCTTTTGAGGCCGGCTTTCCTTGTGTATTTCCGAAGGTCACAAAAAGCTGCGAAGAGTTCCTAAGCTCAGATGTTCTGTCCAGATAGAACTTAAGGGCTCTTCTTAGTGGAGGATGAAGTGATAGCGCTTCCGCCTCCTGGTGTAGTCCCCATAACAAGGCCACCGGCCTGTCTTCCGGGGTCGGGGCCTGCACTTGGGTACCCGGAGTAGCCCCGTCACCTTTGCCATCGGATACCGCGGCTTTGCTGCCGTCGCTGAAGGCATCCTCTACCTCCATGGCCTCGAGCTGCCTGGCGTAGTGGGCTCAGCGTTTAGTAGATCGGTCCTTCAAAGTCTTGGGCTTGAAGAGCCTGCACGCTTGACAAGAATCCTCAACGTGGTCTCACGGGAGACACAGGTTATACACAAGGTGTTTATCGATCCATGGAAATTACATATTGCACTTGGGGCAAAATTTAAAGGGGGTCTTGTCCATAACGGAATGACACGGCAGCTAGGCAAATTTAGTGTAAGAAAAGGGGCATATACATTCTAAAATGACCCACCTCCCTATTGGGTGGGCCGAAAGCCTGTAGCGGCCTTCCAAGGCCGAAATGGATCCGTCGTGGGCATCTTTCGACTGTCTGTTTCGATAGTGGTGATATAAAGGATAGAAAAAAGAAACTATCAGTAGTTTGATAACAGTAAATGGCTATAAGCCGAAAGAGGAACTCCGCTATAAGCGCCTGTCTAGAATGGTGGAAAAAAACAATCAGAGGTACCTCGACTTGTGAAAGATCAAGGGTGCAGTGGACGACACACTAAGGATAGTATTAATGGCATGCCCAGTCGACGTCCCTTTTCGAGTTTCGAAAACAACTGTAATACTCTGCAGCTTCCACTAGATGTCGGCCTATGCACAGCATGTGATCTAACCAGATTCCACAAGCCTCAGAAAAAAAAAAAAAATATATATATATATATATATATAGCTATTTCAGCAGCTATTTCAGGTCAATACATGACTCCACAAATGGGGAGGGACAGGTGACAACCTTTTAACCTTTTTCACCAGATAAAACATCTTCCCATTTAAATTTAGATGCGTGCGGGGGCACGGCCCTGAGAGCATGCGCTCTACGACTCCGTCCACCGGCATCACTCCTCAGTCCCCTTTGACGCGTCGACAATATTACTATTGTCTAATGACACCAGTTCTGTTAGGGGAGAGGACGGTGGGACGTATGGAGGAAAGGGGACTATGGACGAGGAGTACGTTAGTCACTACAGTGAGTATTATTACTCCTACGTCCCGTCCCCTTTCGTCCATACTGTATGGGTAATTACAACTGAATGTAGCCCCAGGGTGGCGAGTTGCCCCCTCAAAAAAGCTCCTTAACACTGCATGACCAAATGCAGCGCCTGAGCTGGCGCTGGCCTCCAAACAGAAGTGCTTACAGAAGGCCAAAGTAGTAGCCCACATGGCCGCCTTGCTGATAACCTACAACAGAATGGGTGTTTGGAAAGCTGCTGCCGTGGCGTTAGATCCGATGGTGTGAGCATGCATGTTTGCTCGTAGTGGCTTGTGCTGCCCTTCATTCGCCTCCTTGTTGGCCATAACCATCCACCTTGCTATGAAAGCCTTGGAGGCCGGACAGCCTGGTTTTGACCCCCGAAAGATGACGAAGAGGGCATCTGATTTGCGGAAGCTTTTTGTTCTGTCGAGGTAGAATTTTAGAGCACGTCTGACATCTAGACAGTGCAGTACCCTAGTCATCCTTAGGGTCAGCGAAGAAAGTTGGTAACACTATCTCCTCATTTAAGTGAAAAGAGGAGACGACCATAGATAAAAATGCAGGATGTGTTCGAGCACCACCTTGTCCTTATGAAACGTAGTATATGGCTCTAAAGCCACTAGCGCTTGGATCTCACTGATTCAGCGCACAGGGAGGACAGTCTTAATGGTTACTAGCCTGATGTCCGTGGAGGCCATCGGCTCAAATAGTCTATGGGTCAGGGCGCCCAGGACCACAATGAGGTCCTACACTGGGTGCGGTTTCTTGATAGGTGTTAGGCCCACTAAGTGCCTCAACCACTGGATTCGAGGACAAGAATACCTCCTCCTGAGAGTTCTTGTAAGCGCAAATGGTCACCAGATAAGTGCGGCATGTGTCTAATTGCACTCCTGAGTGTGCGAGGTGTGCCAAGAAGGTGAGCACGTAGTCCAACGTGCAGGTCAAGGGATACATTTCTTTTTACTTTGCCCAGTAACAGAACCTGTTCCACTTGCTTTTGTACTGGCTCCTGGTGGCGTCACTCCAAGCCCTCTGTATAATGGCCAGGTTAGACTGCGACAGGCGCAGATGCTTCAGGGAGACCTGTTCAAGAACCACGCTGCGAGGGCCAACCTCTGTGGGGAGGGGTGGATGACTCTGCCCCCCTGCTGACAGAGGTGCGCTGGGCCCAGCAGGGGGGGGGGCATACAGGGGCCTGGTCTACAGGCTGAGCATCTCCGAGAACCAGGGTCATGCTGGCCCCATGGGACTTTCAGGGTGATCCTGTGGGATATTTTGACCCATTCCGATATGACCTACTGCATCAATTTACAAATGGGGAAAGAAACATCCAAAAATGGATTAACCCCTGTGCGCGCAAAAATCTACAAAACTGCATGTGGGTCACAATCACATAAGGTTGCACACCCTGCCACACACAGTCAAAGTGGGGGTAAAAATAGAATTCTCATTGCTGGAGCATGCCAGTGGTTCTGTTACATTCAACATGGAGAAAGGCAGCAGAACGGTCCTAAAAAACGAAAATGCCTTTTAAAATGAAGCTGTGCAACCTTCAAAGTGCTGTTTTGGCACTGGATCCATTTTATTTTCCAGTGAACTATTGAAATTAAAAGGGTTACAGATCTTCCAGTGGCTCAGAGGAGCCGGGCCGCACTGACTGACAGCAGCTAAGCAACATATTTCATGCAAAAGGCAGCCCAGCAACATTGTTTTTAGTTCCACAGGAAAAATGCGGCTAAAAATGTCATCATGTAACTATTTTAGCTGTGCAGTAAGAACTCCAAGCAAAGGCTGGATACATACATCCAGACTGCAGACAAATCCCAGCACTCAAGGACAGAAATAATGCTGAATAAAATATGTGTGCTGTAGAGGAAAATCTGATGTAAAAGACTCAGTTTAAATGTGTTTTTCCCTGAAGAAAGTGCAAAATCGCCTGTTTAAAAGCATGTCTTTGTAGGTGGATTTTGACATTTAAAGAATTGGACCTTTCAATAAACTGTGTTCACTTATATGTTTTAATGAAAGATGTAGGCAACTTATTCAAAACCCAGTCTTGAGTTAATAAAAATATTTAATTCTGGGCTGACGGCTTCAGCCTGGGAATGGGTAAGACCTCACTGCTAGCGGGAAGGCCTAATTGCTAGGGGGAGGCCTCGCATACTCCGAACAAAGGCCCTCATTAGACATTCATCTTTGCCTACAGGCACAGACAACAGAAGGCTTGGACCCCCCCATCCTCCAAGAGGAGGGGCAGGATGTGGGGGAGGCTTCTCAGTTACCTTCAAAGGACTGCCCATTTGCTCACTTGTGAAGAATGAGAAATAAAAACTTGACATGGATTTTGAATGGAAATTACTTATTTTTGCCACAGAACTTCATGACATTTAACAGGACAGCCAAAATAAGTAGAGGAGTGAAAAATAAATACTTATGAATCTGAATTCATGCTAGACATTTGAAGATGTGAGTGAACCTGGTACTGCATAAGGAACACAGGTTATACTGAAACACATTGCGCCAAAACTATTAATGCTGCAAGTCTAATATTGTATACCCGTGTTCTAGTGGCGATTGTACAGATATGTACAGAATAAGGAATTGTTAGGCCAAATCTTTATGATGAAAATTATCAAAATTCCACAGAAAGACAAAGCCAGCTCTCACTGATTTAGGAGTTGGATCTAAATGTAACCCATAAAATATGTAATGCATGTGTCCAATGAGGGCATTATTGTAGAAATGTGCATTTGTGGAAAAGATTTGGTTCAAATAATTGTGGGAGTTCCCAAGTCACATCATAAAATATGTGACGGCTCTTTCTGGCTTCCAACCAGAAGGCGGTAAGTGCATTTGACCACTCACAGCCTTGGGAGGTGGATTCTAATTCTGCCCCTACCATAAACTGAGTGATGTCACTTGGCATGATAAATATGGGAACCTCACAACACACAGACACACACTGATTCCTGACTACTGAGGCCTGAATTTTAAACAATATATAAATATTTACCTTTACCAACCAGCCAGATTTCTGGTTCACTATGACCTGGGGGGTATTTTCAGGAGGGGTGGTATATCTCCCAGAATATTAAACCTACAGACGCATAAATAAGTATTTCATTGGTGCATTACATGCTAGGCGAGACCCGGGTGTATTGCCTGATTGAAATCCTTAACAATCTGAAGGTCCCTCGCCTCCCTGATCCTGCAGATGACGCTGTGCACCAGGAGAGTGGGGGGGAAAGCATAAGCCGTCATGTTGTTCCACTGGATCTGCATTGCGTCACCCAGCGAACCCCTGCCAGGAGGCAAAGTGGGGGCACCTCCTGTTGGCGAAGAGGTCCACCTGCGGATGACCCCACCCGTTGAAGATTCCCTCAAGGACCTGCTCCTTCAACTGCCATTCGTAGTTGTCTGCGCCCAGCCTGCTGAGCCTGTACACCTATAGGTTGGACTTCCCTGGGAGGTGAACTGCTGACAGGTGTATTTTGTTCACTAGAGCTCCCTCCCAAATGTCGACCACCAGTCTGCAGAGGGGAGGGGACCAGGTGCCACCCTGCTTGTTGATGTAATACATGCAGGTGGAGCTGTCTGAATGAGAATCGCCCTCCCAGTGATAATAGGTAGAAAGGCTTTGAGAGCAAGTCAGATAGCCATAATTTGGAGCTTGTTATGATATGATATGGCATTTGTAACGCGCCTATACACAAGTGTTACAAGGCGCGACGAGGCAGGGAGGGGGGAACAAGGGGAAGACAGACAACGATCCTACTAGGCCAGGTGTCATTTAGACCGCGCAAGTGGAGGGGTAGGGGGAAGGGAAAAAGTACAAGGGGGAGGGGAGGGGGGAAGTGCAATACAAAGTAAGTAGAATAAAGAATAAATAAATAGGGCCAGCTGGTGGCAAGTGCAAGGTAAGTGCAGACAAGTGCTGGGAAGGGGGGGCTGATACAGAGACAGTCCCGCAGTGCAGGGGTTGCCAGGGAGGCAGTGAAAGTGGAGAGTGGCTGGGCCCAGGACAGAGGTCGGTGAGGGTGGCCCAGTTGCAGCTTCAGTGCAGTTTCAGTGAAGAATTTAGCAGGGGAGAGGGAGAGAGAAAGCAGAAGCAAAGAGGAAGGTTTTGAGGTGCTTCCGGAACGGGAGATGGTTCTCCTCAAGTTTCAGGGAGGCAGGAAGGCTGTTCCAGAGGGAGGCCCCTGCCGCGGAGAGAGATCTACCCCCAGCTCGTTGCTTCGAGAAGCGGCTGACCCTGAGGGAGTTGGAGACGGATGAGCGAAGGGCTCGGGAAGGAAGATATTTAGGAAGAGAGAGTTGAAGGTATTTAGGCCCCAGAAGGCCTTGTGGACAATGCAGAGGGTTTTGAACTTAATCCTCGCAGCCACTGGGAGCCAGTGTAGAGATTTCAGTCCTGAGAGATACGGTCCCTGGGCTTGAGGCCAAGGACAAGTCTTGCAGTTCTGTTCTGGATGAGATGCAGAGGGCGGAGAGTGGAGGCAGGCAGATTGAGATAGAGGCTGTTACAGTAGTCCAGCTTCGAGAGAACCAGGGCTCGGGAGACCGTGAGCTTCTGGGGGAAGGAGAGGAAGGGAAGAATACCTCTGAGGAGGTGCAGCTGGTAGTGTGACTTCTTAGAGACGTATGATATATGAGGAGAGAAGGAGAGTGTGGAGTCGAAGATGACCCAGAGGTTTTTTGCCTTGCAGGTAGGAGCAGGAAGAGGGCCAAGAGAGGCTGGCCAGAGAGCTGCAGGGAAGGTGGGTGTGCCGATGAGTAGAATCTCAGTCTTACTGGCATTAAGGCAGAGGTCATTGACGGCACACCATTCCTGGATAGCAGACAGACAGTCAGAGATGAGGGAAGGAGAGGAGGAGGCCGAGGGTATCCTGAAAATGAGCTGGGTATCGTCCGCATACCACTGAAAGTTGGGGCACAGGGCAGCGATGCGGTGGGCGAGGAGTGGCAGATACTGGTTGAACAGCCAGGGAGAGAGATTAGATCCCTGGGGAACACCACAGGTGGACAAAAAGATGTCAGAAAGGAAGGACCCAAGTTTGACCTGGGAGGGTCGATTGGAAAGTAAAGAGGTCACCAAAGGCCAGTTGATGTGAGCTAGCTACTCCTGCCGGGACCATACTCTGTGGACGCTGGGACTGTGCAGGGTAGCTCCCCATCCCTCCAGGGAGGAGTCTGTGGTAATGGTGACCTGAGGTGTTGGTTGTCGAAAGGGCCTGCCTATCCGCAGGTTGTTGTCCGTACGCCACTAGATCAGATCCTCGTGGAGTTGTTGTGGTATGCTGACCTGCTCTGCCTGTGAACCATTCTCCTGGTTCCAGGAGAATGAGAAATGTAGCTGCACCTGCCCCATTTTGAGCTTTGTATGTGGCACTGCAGGAAGCCCTGCGGCCATAACTCCCAACATGTGCTGATACCACTACGCTGAGGTCACTGCTCTGCTGAGATAATGCCCAGTGGCCCTCTCGATAGCCGTGATCTTGTCCTTGGAGGGGAAGATCCTTTCGGAGATTGTCTCAGATAAGTCCCAGGAAGGTCAAGCTCTGTGTGGGCACCACCTGTGATTTTTTGAGATTGATAGAAAATCGCAGGTCGTACAGTGTATCCATGTCGTGTGTTGCACCGCCTCCCGAGAGTTCGCTCTGACTAGCCAGTCGTCTAGATATGGGTAAATATGATGGCCTTGCGTCCTGAGTTGGGCTGCTGCTGCGTTCATTAGCCTTGTAAAGACCCTGGGGGCCGAATTGAGCCAGAAGGGTAGAACCCTGTATTGAAGTGAAAACCCATGAACCTGAACCTCAAGAAG
Source organism: Ambystoma mexicanum (assembly GCF_040938575.1). Taxonomy (NCBI): domain Eukaryota; kingdom Metazoa; phylum Chordata; class Amphibia; order Caudata; family Ambystomatidae; genus Ambystoma; species Ambystoma mexicanum. The sequence goes on along the minus strand of NC_090941.1, from coordinate 153,413,663 downwards.
GACCGATGGGATTCCCAAATCGGGACGTGCAGGTAGGCATCTTTGAGATCCAAAGAGCATAGCCAGTCTCCCGCACACAATGTCTCTGCTATGTTATGCTAAGGGTGATTATAAAGCGCCGGCAGCCCGTAGGCATCAGGGCGCTGATAACAATTCCAAATGTGACCATTACATGTTGTTTAACGCCTGTCTCACTGGGTTCTTATTTTGCTAAGCAATAAAGTTTACTTGAAGAGGCAAGTCTTCAAGCTCTTCCTAAACATTTGATAGTTCTTTTCTAACCGTAATTTAGGAGGTAGATTGTTCCAGTGTTGCGCCGTGCAAACAGTGAAGGATCTGCCCATGCCTACTTTGAGCTTTGAAGGCTGGGGTAACCATCTTGAACTTTTGGAGGGGAAGGGAAAAGTTAAAGGTGGAAAGGTCTAACAACTATCAGTCCAGCCTGGTTCTATTTGTGTATAGCGAAAATTTGTGAATAGAAGCCCATGCCCCGTTGTAAGGCTGGGGCTTCCTCCACGGTCTGGCTCGCTACCAGCAAGCATATTTACACCAACAGAGTTTCTGTACCAATCTGCTGGTGAGGAAGGAGAAGGAGGAATGGGGCGCTGGAAGCCCATGGATACTTCTGAGAGGATCCATGGGTCTGTGAACCTTGTCTGCCCGTGGTGTGTGCGAAGGGCAAGCCTGCCCCCCACCGGAGACTCGGGGATCCGGATGGGTCGGCACAATTTCTTCTCCTCAGAGGCTCAGGCTGAGGAGGGGGACTGGAAATCCCCTTTGTTAGTCGCCTTGTGCGGTTTGTGCCTGTACTAGCTAGAGGATCTATTCGGTTGCCTGGACTGTCTCTTCCAAAAACCTCTGAAGCCTCTGAAGGACCGATCCTTGTCTGAGCGGTGGTGCGTTTGGCTGTAGGTTTTAGGAGTAGACTTGGTGAGGATCGATAAAGATTTCGCTGTCTGTGAGCTATTCTTTTTCTCATCGAGTTCCTAGTCCGCTGTCGAATGGACAAGTCCCCCCTCGACAAGGCAGGTCTAGTGTGCGTTCCTGCAGATCCAGATTGAATATTGTCGCCCTTAGCCAAACCATGCTTCTCACGTCGGTGGAGTGGTTGACAGCTGCCAACATGGCATCTGCGTTGGCCTGGCGCAGGTGGAGAGTGGCGTTGGAATACATTTTCTTGCTGAAAGCCTCCAATATCTTTTCCGCCATGTCCAGGAGTGCTGAGGCCTAAGAAGATTGTGGCTTGGAGTACAGTGATGCTGCTGCTATCACTGAGGAAGGTGGTTGGGGGGTGCGCCAACAGTAAGAGGGGGGTCCCTTTCCATTTGCCTGCATTTAGCATTGTAACGCCTATTGGTAGGCAGGGTAGAATGTGGCTTGAGCCACCCTTTTGTGGCAAAGCTATTACGTCCTTCTGAAGTAGGATTCCGCGTGAGAACTTCATCCAGTACCCCCACCTCTGGTTGTTCCACCTGTGGGATTTCTAAGTACTCAGCCAGGCATGCCAGCCGCTCGTAAAAAGCTACAGCTGACGATGGGAGTGTCAGCGTCATCCTCCATGTCCACTGTTGTGCCCTGCGGGTCCAGGGAAGCCGGAGGAGTGCTGGGCGCAGGGAGCTGTGGCGTGCTGATTATCAGTGCTGGTGGCTGCTGTGACTGATACAGGCAAGGGAGCCGGGGGGGGGCTGACGGGGCTGGTACGGGCATGGGGGGCGGCCGGGGCTGGTACGGGCATGGGGGGGCTGGTACAGGCATGGGGGGGGGGGCGGGTCTGGTACAGGCATGGGGGGGCCGGGACAGGCATGGTACAGGCATGGGGGGCCGGGACAGGCATGGGGGGGCCGGGACAGGCATGGTACAGGCATGGGGGGGGGGCCGGGGCTGGTATAGGCATGGGGGGGCCGGGGCTGGTACAGGCATGGGGGGGGCCAGGGCTGGTACAGGCATGGGAGGGCAGGGCTGGTACAGGCATGGGAGGGGCAGGGCTGGTACAGGCATGGGGGGCCAGGGCTGGTACAGGCATGGGGGGCCGGGGGCTGAGCCAGACCCAGAGGCGGTGTGGCCATGGGTGCTTTCAGCTGTACAGGTGGGAGCATGTCCCTGATCACGTCTCCGAGGATGGTACCCATCTGTGGTGATCTCATGACTGACGAACTTCTCGAACAACCCGTCTGCCAGGCCGGAAGTGTACCTGATGGAGCAGGCATGGGGGTTGGGCCCTGAGGCTGCTGTATCCTGGGCATGCCCTGTCTCGCTACATAGGGTGAAGTACACCTTCCCTGAGAAGTGGAAGGTTAGGATGTTGACCAAGTGACAGGGGTTGACCAACCCCACCTGGAAGCTCTTTCCCCAGCCTGGTCTCCGAAGGGAAAAGGCGTCTGGTATGCAGCCATTTGTTTTGTTCCGTGCCACCTGCCAGCGTCATGGAACTTGCTGAGGTGGGACAGCCAACCCCTTGGCCTGTTGGCCAGTAAGCTGGAGCAGCCTCTGTTGTTGCTGGTTTTAGGGCCTGTTAGGTCCCTCCCGCTTGGGCGCTTCCTTGGTAAAGAGTCACCCTTGTGGGGTGCAGAGGAGAACAGGGCACCTACCTTGGGCCTGGTCTTCTGCTTCACAAACGCTTTGAGGTCCTCTGGAGAAGGTCTTCCAAAGAGCTCCTGTCGTCTGGCTAGTCGGTTCTTGAGTATGCACTGAGTCCCCTGAAAGCATTATGTCATGCTGGGGCCAGATAGCTTGAGCTGAATTATCACCCCACCTTCCTAGCCCCATCTGCCCTGCCTCCCTCTAGGAACCAGAATCGAACTTGGAGTCAGTTTGGCTCATCATTCACCAGACTACCTGGCTTCTAAACTGGTAACCTGAGGCAGTTCCAAGCGTCTTCAGAGTGTGGATATTTTGAAGCAGGAAGTCCACAGATTTTTAAGTGAACTTTGACACAGAAATACTAACTTTCTGGGTGTGCCGGGACTTGCTGAAATTCTATTTCAGCAAGGATTCACCCAGGTCCAAGATCTCTTAATTACAAAACATTTGAAGACTTATGAAAAAATAGTTTATGATACCCAAGCGGCTTTTAGTGTTTTTCAGTTCTCATTTTTTTTCTTTTCTTTCATAAAAAAATTATGAATCTTTCACCCTGTTTTGACATGGGTTTTATTGCTGCGGTACGATTGTGTGGTATGTTCTCTTATACGGTTAGGGGTCTTGTGCATGCTAAAAAATGAATAAATAAAAATGGGAGTGTAGAGACCTAGAAGCGAGTGTGTGCCAAAGTGAATACCTTTTAGTGATCTCGGTCCAGATCCTCTCCCATAAGACTTGTCGGGAGATTATGTAGCTTCTTAAAATCATAAAGGGGGAGACAGGAGCCCAGCAGGGTATCCAAATATATTCTGACAGTTTAACAAATTGGACAACCAACCTCAAGCGAATTGTCTTAATACAACGCACACAAATATACACAGTTTCAATATTAAAAGCTATGTGACTTTAAACGACCCAGGACGTTGCTTTTGCCCTTATGAATACATTTAGGGAGAGCAAACGGACTAATATTCTGTAGCGCTGAAAAAACCCAGCACAATAGATGAACAAGTTTCTTTCTTACCGGGTAACATTCTTTCGATGGGATGTTCCAACAACGTATTCCATATCTATGACAGGTAATCACCACAACTGTGTTGTTTCAGAAAATGTTAGTAGTCTGCGTCCTGCGTCGATGATGTTGATACGCTGTCCTCCCCGTCGAGCCGATGTCACCGGATGTTATAAGTAGGACGCACGACGCCCGTAGCCTCAGTTGTAGTTTTTTCCCCAGAACGTGTGGCACCAATCTTCTGCCAGAATGACCACAGAAAGCCTTGCGGAAACGAAAGCTGCAATCGCATAAGAAATTCTGTAGAGGGGCAGGTAGGGAGGGAGCAATGTAGAATAAGTCGTCGGAACATCCCATCGAAAGAACGTTACCAGGTAAGAAAGTAACTTGTTCTTCGAAGGGATTAGTTCCTCCGACGTATTCCACATCTATGATAGACTCCCAAAGCAGTACAAACGTAAGGAGGTGGGAAAAGAATTTAGAATGCCCGATTAAAATAGCAGAATAGAGGTCCGCCTTGCCAAAGGCCAAATCTTGCCCATGGATAGAATCCAGGGAGTAGTGTTTTACAAAAGTATGGACAGAGGCCCATGTGGCTGCTTCACAAATGTTACGAATGGGAACACCCCTCTGCAGGGCAGTGGAGGCAGCCACACCCCTAGTAGAATGGGCTCGTAAGCCTACCGGAGGGTCCTTACCCGCCAATCGGTAAAATTTAGAAATTGTCAAGATAATCCATCTAGACAAATCTTTTTTAGTAACAGCTTGTCCCAAACGCCTTCCAGCGTATCCTACAAAGAGCTGATCGCCCACTCTGACCCTGGACGTGCGTGAGATGTAGAAACTTAAAGCTCTCCTAGGATCCAACCTATGGAGCCTCTCCTCTTCCTTACCAGGATGCGGAGGAGGATAGAAAGCTGGGAGAATGACCTTCTGGCTTAAATGAAATTCCGACACAACTTTTGGAAGAAAAGAAGGACGAACCCTAAGGACAACCCTGTCCTTATGGAGCACTGTGAAGGGTGGCTTAACGGAAAGTGCCTGCAACTCACTCACTCTGCGAGCGGAAGTAACTGCAACTAAAAATACCGTTTTCAAGGTCAACAGTCTCAAAGGGCAAGAATGTAAAGGCTCAAACTGAGCTCCCATGAGGAATTTTAGAACCAGGTTCAAATACCAACCGGGCACCTGGAAAGGTGACGGTGGGAACACATTAGTGAGCCCTTTCAGAAACTGAGAAATCAAAGGAATTTTAAAATAAGTACACAAGCGCTTAAATATGGACAGCGCCGCCAGGTAGCCTTTAATGGTACCCACTTTCAGGCCCTTGTGGGCTAACAAAAGCAAAAAAGACAGAACCACAGGAATGGCACATGAAAAATGATCCACATTCTTAACCCTGCATCAGTCGCAGAACATTCTCCAACGGCAACGGTACAGGGACTTTGCAGGCCTTCTGGCCGAAAGCAACACCTCCATCACGTCTTCAGGGAGGTCCCAATCCTTATACCTCAACCTTTCAGAAGCCAAGCATGAAGGTTGAGGGACTTGACCTCTGGATGGAGAACCTGAGCCCCCCCACCCGTGAGAGCAGATCGTCTCTGTAGGGAAGACTGCGTGGAGGGCAGATGGACATGTCGAGAAGGTCCGGGTACCACGTTCTCCTGGCCCATGCTGGAGCAATGAGGATCATTCGGGAACCGAAACTCTGCAGCACTTGCGGAATGACAGGGACTGAAGGAAACGCGTACAGCAGTGGGAAGGACCACTCCACTACGAACGCGTCCCCTAAGGCTCCTTTTGGAGGAAATTCCCACGAGCAGAATCTTTCGCACTTCCGGTTGACACTGGTGGCGAAGAGATCCACTTGTGGGGTCCCCCAAAGGGCAAAGATCTCCAGGAGAATCTCCTGAGCCAGCTCCCACTCGTGAGAGACCGTGCTCTGCCTGCTCAGAGCGCCCGCCGCCACGTTTTTTCGTCTCCGGCCAGATGAACTGCCGAGATCGAAATTTCCTGCTGGATGGCCCAGAACTAGAGCTGCATCGCCTCTCTACACAGAGGGCGAGACACTGCCCCCCCCTTTTTGTTGAGGTAGTGCATGGCCACTGTATTGTCCGTCAGAATCAGGACAGTCCTCCCCCGCGCAGACGGCAGAAAAGCCTTCAGGGCTAGCCTGACAGCCCTCAGCTCCAACAGATTGATATGGAGTCTGGACTCTGACGGAGACCAACGACCGTTGACTGTCAACTCGTTGGCATGAGCTCCCCATCCCATGAAGGATGCACCCGTCACCTCCGGCCAGGGTAGCCAAAATGCAGCCCCCTTCATCAGATTGCCTTCGACGGCCCACCACAGAAGATCCTGGGCGACCGAGGGCGGCACCTGAGCGGGATCCGACATCCTGCCCGAGGACTGTGACCACTGCATCTTGAGAGCCCACTGCAGAGATCTCATCCGCAGCCTGGCCTCTGGCACCAGGAGAATGCAGGATGCCATGAGGCCAATCAACCTCAAGACCTCGAACGCTGGGAGACTCTGGGCATGTTGAAACTTGTTCACCATCTGCCGAATGTGATGAGCCCTCACCTGGGGAGGAAAACACAGCCCCAGGGATGTGTCGAGCACTGCTCTGATGTACTGGAGCCGCTGGGTAGGCGTCAAGTGGGACTTCTTTAGTTGAGGGAGAAGCCCAGCCTGTGAACGGAGTGGCAGGTGACTGACAGATGATCCAGGACTTGCTCGGGAGAGCGCGCCCTGATCAACCAATCGTCCAGGTAGGGGTAGACGTGAATCCCCCCTTTCCCGAGATACGCTGCCGCCACAACCATGAGCTTGGTGAAGACCCTCGGGGCGGAGGTCAATCCGAACGGCAGGACCCGAAACTGAAAATGCGAGTCGCCAACTGCGAACCTCAGGTACTTCTTGTGCTTGGGATGAATCGGCACATGAAAGTAAGCATCGTTGAGGTCTAGAGACACCAACCAGTCCTGAAGTTGAAGGGCCTGGAGGACTTCAGAGAGAGTAACTATCTTGAACTTGTCCTTCCTGAGGAGCTTGTTCAAACCACACAAGTCCATGATGGGTCTCAATCCCGTCTTTTCTCGAGATAAAAAAATATGGGGAATACCATCCCTTGTTCCTCTCCGCTACAGGCACCAGTTCTATGGCGCCTTTCTCCAGTAGGGATTTGATTTCCAGCGCAAGGAGTGGATCCGGACTCTTCAAAGAGAGATTCCCTGGTGGATTGTCACGAGGACTCTGCCGGAAAGGAAGACAGTAGCTGTGGGGTATGATCTCCAGAACCCACACATCTGAAGTAATGGCACGCCATTCCACAAGATGCTGCGCCAGCCTTCCCCTAACCGGCGAACCATGGGACATGGCCTCATGACTGAGCTGAAGCGGCTGCGGCAGTGCCTGAGGGCAAAGAGGCAATTGCCTGAGCGGCCTTGGTACCTCGAGTAACCAGTTTTCCACCTCTGGTACTCCTACGGTGGTCCCTTTGACTTGCAGCTCCCCTCGATCTACCAAAGGAAGAGTAGTATTGAAAGGATCCTTCCCTCCATTGCTGTCCCCTAGGAGGAAAAGGCGGAGGTTGGCGAACTGCAGCGCTCAACGACTTCACTGCAGCTTTGGAGGTCTGCAACCTCTCAAGGCTCTCGTCAGCCTTGCTACCAAAAAGATGGACACCATCAAAGGGCATGTTGAGAAGCCACGCAAACCTGTGCATCACGGTGCTCGCCGCCATGGACCGGCTGACACAGTCTGCCATGTCCAGACCCGACTGAACGGATTCACACATGGCATCTTTGCCATCTTGAACGAGGGCAGGAAAACCATCCCGTTCCTCCCCTTCGGGAATATGTTCAGCTGACAAATACACACAATTCCACAGAGTGTGAGTGAAACCTGCTAAGGCACACACAAAGTTGGCTGCCTGTAAAGCCATACCCCCTGTAGAAAACACTTTCTTCGCCCAGCCATCAAAACGTTTGTCGTCCCTATCAGGAGGGATGGATGGGTAGGACGCCTGCTTTGCTGGGGCCGTAGCCGCCTGCACCACCAAATACTCCGGAGTGCGGTGCGTAGTCAAGTAGCAGGAGTCGCTACTGGCTGGACAGTATTTTTTCGGCAACGACTTGCTCACAGCCGGGAGATTTTCCGGAGCAGTCCAAGCCACCGCCACCCTTCTCTGTAAAGCCATATGAAATGGCAGCACCGGGTCAGTGGGCAGACCTTGGTCAAGGATATCTGTCAGGTCATCCTGCAGAAAATCCACTGGTGGCGCAGACCACCCCAAGTACTCCGTCACCCTTGACATGAGTCGCCTGTACGAAGAGTCAGCATGCGTACCAGGCTCAGGTCTGCCAAACTCAACCGCCGGGGAGGTATCAAGACCACTGGGGTCATGCAAAGACTGACGCAGGTCTTCCAACTGGCTATGACCAGATAACAGGTCATCAGGAACCTCACCAGGAACCAAACCTTCCTCATACCCTTCATCCACCTCAGAGATGTAATCCAGATGCTGGAATAAATCCCTGGATGAGGGCACAGAAAAAGGCTCAAATACAGGCCTTACCGACTTCTTCAGGCCCTTCCTCAGATTTTCCACTGATGCACGGGGTACCTCCGGTAAAGCCTCCAAAAAAGGCATCGAGAAAATCGGCGTCGTTGTCCAGCGTGGTGCCGATGGCTTTGACGCAGACCTCGAGGGCCGTGCCCTGAGCCTGTCCTTCGACAGCCTCAGCGCTGATGACTTCCTTGGAGGCGGAGCCTCGAGAGAGGGTCCTTCGACGGACATGGCGTTGATGGCGTCGACATCTTCTTAGAAGACCTCACAGGCTCTACCTGTCTCGAGGGCGTCGAGGACCGGGATCTGGAGCGGGCATGGCTAGAGCGATCCACCTTGTCCGACCGGGACCTCAAAGGTACCCGGTGATCGCGCCGACTGCCGAGCCCGAAAGTGTGTGAACAGTGGCCCTAGCGCATTCCTTGCTGGCTTCTCTCGAAGGCGCGGACAGAACGGAGCCCTGCGACTCGAAAATTGCCAACATTTCCTTACAAAATGCGTCCCATTCCGCAGGAGAGGAATGCTTGGTAGGACAAGCTACCTGCCGTCTGGCGGAGTCCTCGGATGAGGAAGGCGACCGGTGACGGCGCTTACGAGAGTGCCTCGAAGAGGCAGAGGAATGGCGGGAACCACTTCAGGACCGAGACCCCCCTGGACTTATGCCGACGATGCGGGGAGTCGTCTGTCGAAAGCCCAGCAGGATTTCGATTTACGGGGCTTGGAAACCCTACTTGCCGACAGCAGCTTCTTTCGCTCCCGCAAGGCCTTTGACGTCAAAGACTGGCATTCGTCACAGTCATCGGTGGCGTGGTCCTCGCCGAGGCACCAGAGGCAGACGTCGTGCGGGTCCGTAAGTGACATCTTGGAACCGCAGTCCCGACACTTCTTGAATCCCAACCGTGGGGTAGAAGAAGACATGATAATTTCATCGATATTCAAATATCAGAAGAACCGAGGCGCGCCGAGAATTCCGAAGCAAACACGTTTGCGGAAAAAACAGAACTGAGGCTATGGGCGTTGTGCGTCCTACTTATAACATCCGGTGACGTAGGCTTGATGGAGGCCCTCGAGGACAGCGTATCGACGTCATCGATGTTGAAAATTTTTCGAAGCAGCACAGCTGTGGTGATTACCTGTCAGATGTGGAATACGTCAGAGGAACCAATCCCTTCGAAATTTGTTTTTTTAAGCAAGGATTGCATATGGCACAGTTTGCTTTACTTCAAGTTCTTACAAGGATCCACAAAATAACTAAACTCTTGTCTACATTTAGACTGTGGAGAAATCTTTTATTCCTTAAGTCGATTCAGGAAAGAAAAGATTTTGCAGACCGGTAGATGCAGCTGCTACCCAAAAGCAGTCTTGAAAGAAAGCACATTTGTCATAACTGCTACAGCCACAATATTTCTCTGGGATCTGTAATGGTAGGATTTGTACAAAACATAGTTAAAGCTTCACAAATCTCAATGTTATAAAGACAAAAATACAATGATGCAACATGTTTAGCGGTGATCAGGAATTAATGAAAAAACTGATTACATAGTCTTCAGATCAAGGGCAGCATAAGGATATCTGTAGATTTTCATAGTTTATTTTAAAAAAGAAATACAGCAAGCCAAACAACGAGATGGGTTGTCATGATGTGGAAAACGGGCCGTGGAACACAAAAATGATCGGATTGAGGGAAGCTTACATACTATAAGATTAAGTAGTGTTAACAAGTCTTTAACGCATGTATATTTTAAACAATTGCTAGTGATCCATTTTCACCATACATCATTTGTCAAGTCTATAGGTAACAGTCAGTGTGCAGCAGTTAATAAGAGATGCACCTGCAAATAGTGTGCTCATATTAATCCATTGAGAAGAGGGGGATGGATGAGTGACCGGATGAATAACATCGGAAATATGTCAGCAGCTCAAGATGGTCAGATTTATAAATGTGTTGTTTTTATATGTGCTTGCTCAATCACTGCCTTAGGAAGCAAATGGCAGTGGTCTGTAAAAAGAGGTCAAACTAGGAGCATGTAGAGTTCCTTAATGGAGATCTTTAACTACTGGTCAAGAATTAGTGTGATGAAGACACCATATGCCAACCCGACGAGCCAGCTTGCAACCCCACCTGCAAAGACTGACAAGAGCTCACCTTTCTTGAGACATACCCTATTGTAAATGTAGCAAACCAAACTAAGGTTCAAATAAAGACATGAACACCAGGAAAAGACATTCAAATTAAGGACAAAAAGGAAGAAAGAAAAGGTAAAAAAAACATGAAAATGTATGAATGAGAAAGAAAGGGAGAGATTGTTTATTTTGTTTTCATATATTTAATAAGATTTCCAAGAGAAGGAAATAAATTATGTGACTAACGCCAGCTGCTATTGGGACAAAGTGCTTCTTGTTCCAGGTAATTGGTGGTTGCTTGCTGCTGACCCTCTATATTTAACATATTACTCTGTGGTGCCTCTGCAGAAAAAGGGGCAGCAGAGGGAGTCTGCTATCCCTGCATGTATTTTATCACCTCCCACATGTTCAGTCTAGCTGATGTACTACATTGTTCATCTGTGAGCCAATAATAGGAACACTGGCTCTTTGTTCTGTGCAATGACTGTAGCTGGCACCAGAGTGGAAAACAGTTAACTATGGTCCTGACTGCATTAGTGCCCATGCGGAACAAGCGGTTGCTGCTAGCAGCACCAGCACACGCTGTAGGAGGTGAATATAGAGATTACGAATGTTGCGTTATTGCCAGATGCTAACTCACTACGTTTTCCACCAGGTGCGGTTAAATACATTGGCAACCTCATTTTAGTCACAGTGCATTAGATCACCAACTTGTTTGCAGGAAACTCAAGTTTAGAAGACAGCAGATTGAAACTGGTCACTCAATGTGATTTGCACAATCAATGGAGGTTTGTTCTATCCTGTATGAAATACTTCTGGCAATAGGAGTAATTTAGTCTGCCCATGATTAATCCAACATCCTTCAGTGGCAGAATCACAACATCGTATTAGCCAGGTAACGGGAAATGCACCATGAAGTTCCAGGCAAAGCCAAACCCTTCTGGCCCAGGCTCAATTTGATGCTGCATGGTAGTGCCACACCTTACTTTCTTTACTGGCTAAAAGAGTGAGAGCAAGTTCAGTGCAGACCCCAAAAGGATTTTATTCATATTTTACTTTACTGTATTTATAGAGACATTTCTGCAAAGAGCTGAACATAAAACATGGCAGTAAAGCTAAAGATCTTGCACCCAGCAGCGTATTGACCAAGTGAAGTAACAACCTCCTGTCGAGAGCAGAGGCATTCCTGCCTGTGGTACTAGGATGCATTGGGGGACTGTGATTTGGAAGTTGATTGTAGAGGTGTGGAGTTCTGTTTGAGGTCTGTAAGAGATTTTCAATTGAGGTTGGGCAATGACTTGCGTCAGTCCAAAGAAAAGGAAGTCATCTCCTGATTCAAATAGTTTGATAGAGGAAAACAGTTCCAATGAAAAAGTGTAGGCAAACATTGCTTCTCCTTGCTGAAATTCTAGTCCACAATGTTGTACATTTAAGGTCCACAAACTCGCACCAATGTGCTCTACCAATACAAATATACATATTGACAACCAGGCTTCACATCTCATTTGAGAGGGATATTGATCTTATTACATCAGGACGTGTGCTTCAACTTCATCAAAGCAAACTCTGTTCCAAAGCTAAGTTACATTTATGCTCCAAATTATGACACTCTTACATTTGGTCAACCACTGTTCTCCAAAGGTTAGGAATTCATGGGCACAACTGGGGCAGAATTTAAATTATTCTCTAGGCACCACTAAATATAGAACCCTCTTGGGCTACCCCAACATGCCAGAATTTTACATAATACCTGAAAACCTTTGAGACAGTCATGGTTTGAAATAAACATACTATCAATCAGCGCACAACTCCTCTTTGTGGAATGACCTTTGGCTGGCATTTGCTGGTACATTTGTGCTCTTTGATTGTGTAACATTCTTTGAGATCATTTATGGTCAGTCCTCAGAACAAATTGATATTTTGGTTGGTTTACTCTACTACAAATGTATTCCATGACATTTTAAACCTGACATTTCCTGTGAACTGGCATTTCCCACAGCACTTTGAGGAAATGTCCAACTTTTGTGTTGTGAATGAAGGATCAGTTTTCAAGTTTTGGCATGTCCGGATGACCGTTTAGTGTATACTCAGAGTGTATGGATAGCTAAAGCAGCAGGGGGCTCTCCATTCTCTTTTTAAAAATTATAAGTTAATCGCCGTAGTGACTAACATACTCTTAGTCCATAGTCCCCTTTCCTCCATACTGTATGGGTGTCCCTACCAAGGGACTGGAGACAGAACCTTTTTCACTAGAAAAAACCTTCTTCCCCTTTAAATTTAGAGGCGTGCAGGGGCACGGCCCAGGGTGCATGCGCTGCCCTGATTCTGCCCTTCGGCGCCACACCTCAGTCCCCAATGACGCATAATCAATAGATTCAACATTGCCTAATGACACCAGTATTATTAGGGGAGGAAGTTGGTGGGATGTATGGGAAATTACAACTGATTGTAGCCCAAGGTGGAGAGGAGACCCTCCTTAAGCAAATAGGTTCCTGTGAACCGCCTGTCTGAAAGCCGCATCAGATCTAGAGCCGGCATCCAAACAATAATGCTTGCAGAAAGCCGAGGGAGAGGCCCAAGTTGTCGCCCTGCTTATGACTTGCCAAGGGACATGGCGCTGGAATGCAATGGCCGTTGCCTTGGCCCTGACTGCGTGGGCATGCCTGTTGGCCAGGAGCGGCTTGTGCTGGTCTTCATACGCTTCCTTAATGGCAGAGACCATCCAGCGGGATATGGAGGCCTCAGAGGCCCGATAGCCTGGCCTCGAGCCTCCGAAAGTGACAAACATAGCGTCCGACTTGCGGAAGCCCTTGGTCCTTTCCAAGTAGAATTTTAAGGCACGCCTGACATCCAGGCAGTGCAGCACTCTCTGTGCTTCGTCCTTGGGGTCGGGAACGAACTTAGGAAGTACTATTTCTTTGTTCAAATGAAATTCAGATGGAACTTTGGGCAAAGATGGCGGGTGCGTCCGCATGACTACCTTGTCCTTGTGAAAGCTGGTATATGGTTCAGAGGCGACCAGTTCCTGGATCTCGCCGACTCTGCGAGCCGAGGCAAGACCGACTAGCAAGGCCGTCTTGATGGTGACCAGCCTAATGTCAATGATATGATATAGGATATGGCATTTGTAACGCGCCTATACACAAGTGTTTCAAGGCGCGAAATGGACCCCATTGGCTCGAATGGTTTGTGTGCCAGGGCGCCCAAAACTATGTTAAGGTCCCACACAGGATGCGGTCTCTTGAGGGGCGGGAAGAGAATAGCGAGACCAGTCAGATGTTTGACGATCGGGTTGGAGGAGGAAAAAATGCCTTCCTCCGAGTTCCTGTAAGCCCCAATGGCTGCAAGGTATGTACGGCAGGTGTCCACATGTACCCCGGAATGAGTGAGGTGCGCCGAAAAGGAGAGCACGTTGTCCAAATTGCAGGCCAAGGGGTCAATTCCTGCCCAGTGGCAGAATATGGTCTATTTGCTTTTGTATTGGGCCCTGGTGGCTTTGCTCCTGGCACTCTGTATGATCTCCAGATTGGCCTGTGAGAGTCTAAGGTGCCGAAGCGTTACCTTCTCAGGTACCATGCTGTGAGGGCTGGTTTCCCTGACGCGGGGTAGAGGATTCTGCCCCCTGCTGCACCAGAAGATGTGCTGGGCCCGTCGGAAGGTGTATTAGGGGCACCTCCGAGAGGCTGAGTAGTTCCGAAAACCATGGCCTGGCCGGCCACCATGGAGCCATCAGAATGGTGAGGAGTCAGCGAGACTCCTTGATATTGCAAATTACCATGTGGATCATGGGAGTAGGCGGAAAGGCGTAGGCCTTCATGCCGGTCCACTGGAGGTGAAATGAGTCGCCCAGAGAGTCGGGGCCCTGACCCTGCCAGGATGCAAACTGGGGACACTTCTTGTTGTGCCAGGTGGCAAAGAGATCCACTTGGGAATGACCCCCACCTGTTGAAGATCTCCTGAACAAGGAGGTCGTTTAGTTGCCACTCGTACTCGGAATTGTCCACTCCCAGCCTGCTGAGCCTGTCCGCCTCCAGGTTGGATTCCTCTGGGAGGTGGACTGCCGAGAGGTAAATGTCATTTTCCAGGGCCCATTCCCACATGCTGATCGCTAGTCTGCACAGAGGAGGGGATCTGGTGCTACCCTGCTTGTTGACGCAGTACATGCTGGTCGAGTTGTCTGTCTGGATGAGGACAACCTTGCCCTTGAGAAGTGGAAGGAATGCTCTGAGCGCTAGCCAGATGGCGCTCACCTCCAACTAATCGATGTGGTATTCCTGCTCCTGTCGAGTCCAGGTGCCGTGGACCGATAGATCATCCAGGGTGGCTCCCCAGCCCTCGAGCGAGGAGTCTCTGGTGATGATGGCCTGCTGAGAGGGCGGCCCAAAGGGCTTGCCTGTCCGTAGGTTGCAGTCCATGGACCACCAAGTTAGGTCCGGGTGGAGAGATGGAGGAACGTTGATAATCTCGGACTGAGAGCCCCGCTCCCGATTCCATGAGGCCGCGAAGTGGTGCTGAATCCTTCTCATACTTAGTCTCGTGTGCGGCACGGCTACCAGGACCGCCGCCAGTTGACCCAGGAGATGTTGGTATCACCATGCCGAGGTCACCTCTTTGCTGAGGAAGTGGACGGTGGCCCTCTTGATGGCCGAGATTTTGTCCTCTGATGGGAAAACCCGATCGCAGCACGTGTCCAAAATGAGTCCCAGGAATGTCAGAGTCTGCGTAGGCGAACCGGTCATCGAGTGGAGGCCCTGCGCTCTGAGGCCGCCACAGCGTTCATGCGTCTGGTATAGACCCTGGGGGCCGAGTTGAGGCCAAATGGAAGGACTTTGTATTGGAAATGGTAGCCCATGATCCTGAACCGTAGGAAAGAACGATGGGGCTGCCAAATCGGGACGTGTAGGTACGTGTCTTTCAGGTCCAGGGAGCACATCCAGTCTCCCTTGTCCAATGTCTCAGCTATAAAAGCTGGCATAACCATCCTGAATTTTTGCTGGGGTAGGGAGAGGATGAGGGTGGAAAGGTCCAGCACAACTCTCGGGCCCGCCTGGAGGTTCTTCTGAATAGCGGAAATCGTGGAGTAGAAGCCAAAGCCTTGCTGGGAGGCTGGGACTTCCTCCACTGCCTGGCTATGTACAAGCAACCGGATCTCCGCCAAAAGAGTTGTTGTCCCAACCTGTGGGAGTGGAGGGGAGGATGGAGGAGAGGCTGGGATAGGAAGGCGGTACCCCATGGATACTACGGAGAGGGTCCAGGGGTCCGCGAAATTCTGGCGCCAGAAATGTGCATGGAGAGCAAGCCTGCTCCCCACCGGAGACACGTGGTCCCCAAGGGGCGTCTCATGCCTTCTTTCCCTCGAAGGCTGACGCTGAGGAGGGGGGACTGGAAAAAGCCCTTACTCTCCCCCCCCCCCCAGCCCTAAACCCCCACTTTTGTTGTTTGCGCCAGTTCTGAGACGGAGAGCGGTCTGGCTACCTGGATCTGCGTTCCAGGAAGCCGCGGAACCCTCCATATGTACGACCCTTTTCCGAGCGCTGATGAGATTGGGTGTACGATTTGGGCATGGTCTTTGTAAGAATGGATAAAGACTTAGCTGTTTGTGAGCTGTTCTTTTTGTCCAGCTCCTCTTCCGTAGAGGAGTGGAAGAGGTCCCCCCCTCGAACAGTAGATCTAGAATGCGCTCCTGGACATGCGGGTTGAACTTCGTTGCCCGGAACCAGGCTGTTCTCATGTCCGTGGCAATGCAGATGGCACGGCCTGAGGTATCGATATAAGCCACTGTGGATTCCATGAGGTCATGGGCCACGAGCTTGGCTTCCTCTAGCCCCGCCTCAAAGCGTGATTGGCATTGGGTGTTGAGTTCCAGGAGGACGTCCGAAATTTCCCGCCATAATCTTTGGTTGGCGGCAGCCAGCATGGCATCCTGCATTGGCCTGACGCAGGTGCAAGGAGGCGTTGGAGTAGATCTTCTTGCCGTAAGCCTCCAAGATCTTCTCCTTGCCTAGCGGCGCCGCAGAGGAGGAGGCTGAGGACGACTGAGGCTTGGAGTATAGTGATGCCACAGCGATCACTGAGGAATGTGGCTGAGGATGGATAGAGGGCAGGAGTACATCCCCCTCCATCTGCCTGTACTTGGCGTCCAGGCGTCGATTGACCGGCTGGACCGCGTGGGGCTTGAGCCAATCCTTCTTGGCCAGGGAGAGTACATCGGTTTTCAGTGGAATCCCCGTGTTGGCAGAGGGGCATCTCGTGAGGACTTCAGCCAGAACCCCCTCTGCCAGCTGTTTGACCCCTGGTTGGGGGAGGCCCAGGTACTCCGCCAGGCCAGCAAGACGTTCGTGGAAGGCCCTGGCCGAGGATGGTGTTTCCGTATCCTTCTCCTCGTCTGTATCCTGAGTATCTTGCGGAGGAGGAGTAGATGGCGCCGGAGGCTGGGGCACAGGGACCGCAGCCGAAGGCTGAGAAGGCGGCGGAGGTTGCAGAGTTGGCTGTGGAGCCAGAGGAGGCGGCTGCACCGGGGCCCTGATGGAGGTAGTCTGTGGTGCCGCTAGCATGGCGGGATGACTTCGCTGATGGCGTCCTTGATGATGACCCCCCATCTGAGGCAACCTCATGAGGCCGAGAAACCTCACTGGCCAAAGAGGTAGCAGGGGGTACTGACACGGTAGCGGGGGGCTGCTGGAGCCGCTGCAAACCCTGTCCATATGGACAAAAAGGAAAGCTGCCCTGCGCAAATGAGGGGTAGACTGTAGGCCACCTACCTGGTTGAGACCAGTCCCACCTTGACACTCGTTCTTCACCAAACTCCTGGAATGGCGTCGGACGGGTGCCTCTTTCTGGTGCGGTGGCCATTTTGTCGGGCTGCCTGCCACGTGCCCGCAGCATGGTGCTCGGCCCGCTGGGCCCAGCCTCGCCCAAGACTCTTGTGTGTGGATCACAAGGTCTACCCTGCTCCTCAGGCCAGTAGGTGTGACACCCTTAACCCTTGGGTCAGTAGAGCTACGCTTAGGCAGCCCCTCTGATGTATTGCTGGTATTCGGGCATAGCCTCTCGGCCATGGTGCCGGTAAAAGGGCATAGCCCCGGTACGAGAACCTTCCGGTCCCTCAACACTGCGCCCAGGAGTATCCGAGGATCCCTCGACCCGAAGGCCAGTAGCTGCAGCAGCCTCGGTGCACGTGCCGGTGGAAGGACCTGTCCGCTCCCTCCAGCACGGGAGAGTCCTTGGGAAGGAGTCTGCCTTGCGGGGTGCGCTGGAAAATATCGGCCGTACCTTGGGCTTGCTTCAATGCTTCACGAAGTCCTTGAGATCCTCGGGGGGAGACTTCTGGAAGAGCTCCCTCCTCCTGGCTAGTCCGTTCTTCGGCGCCTTTGTGGAGAGCGAGTCACACGCCGAGCATGATTGCCAACCGTGGGCTGAGCCAAGGCAACGTAGGCAGAGGGTGTGGGGGTCTGAAGTTGGGAAGAGCCCGTTGCAGGATGGACACCTGCTGAACCCTGTAGAAGTCGACATGTGCCGGGGAGGAGCGTGATGCCTGAGGACTGAGTACCTGAATGACAGATATGAGAAAAAAAAAAAAAGACAAAGAAGTATCCTGGAATTATATGGTCGAAGCCAAACCCAGGATCGCTGGTGAATTCGGCCCGTTCCCGTCGGCGCAGAAAAGGAGACTGAGGCGTGGCGCCAGAGGGTGGAGTGAGGCAGCGCAAGCTCCCTGGGCCGCGCCCCTAAATTTAAAGAGGAAGAAGGTTTTTTTGGTTGAAAAAGGTTCCGTCTCCCATCCCTTGGAAGGGACGCCCATACAGTATGGAGGAAAGGGGACAGGACGTAAGAGTATATACATAAGGTTGATAACTTAAGAATCTGGAAGTTGACTGGCATACAAAAACATGCAAAGACCTGCTTCCGTCCGCTAGCAAAAATGTAACTCCTGTGACCATTTGAGAGAATTTATCCCGTCTCCCTCCCCAACCCCCCTGCGAGGCTAGAGAGATGAGCCCGATCCGCAATACCCTCCCTAGGGGTAGAGGCAAGTTGGACCTCACTGGGAGAGCCCCCCCCACACCACCCCCCTGGGGACAAGGACTGCCGTTCCTAGGAGGGACTCCCTCCAGCTGAATACACCATGGCCTACATGGGAGGTTTTAAACATGAACTGTCAAAACTCAGAAACAACTCCAAAAGGATACGGTTTTCTGAGAAGAAAAGATAATCAGAATGGCCACTTTACTGGGAAGAGTAAAGTTAGAGCATGCCATGCGTCCAGGGAAGCAAGAGGCACGAAGAGAGGATCATGTATGCAAGCCAGGGAGGCCCCAAGCTGCGCAGCAACTAGTAACGAGAGCCATGAAACCCTTGAATTACGATCCTGCTTGTAAGTGCTCCATGCGACACAGGAGTTGCGGAAAACCTATAGTCCAAGGAACTGGCAGGGTAGACGCCCAATTGAAAGTGTTGACAAGACCATGGAAACGTATCGAGGGTGTATCAGAACGTGGCTGATACCACCACCAACCGAAGGTCAAAGGGTGTACAGGCATGTAGAAATAGGACACTGAAGATGCGAGAGAACAAGAAACCTAACGTCCGAAAGTGAACAAAACTGGTACTCCAAGAGGAAATGGTCCCAGAGAAGGAAGCCTTCTGAAACGTTCAACAGAACGGGAAGTACGGGAGGACTCAAGGGAAACGCTATACCTCGCAGTTAACTCATTACAGAAGAAATAGTGAAAAACATAAAAACTGAAGTTAAATTTATATATATATATATATATATATATATATATATATATATATATATATATATATATATATATATATATATGGGATACATTACTCACCGTAATCGTATTTCTGATGCTTGTATCTGCTTAGATTCACATGCTGTGCATAGGCCGACATCTAGTGGAAGCTGCGGAGTATTACAGTTTGTTTTTCGAAAGTCGAAAATGGGCGTCGACACAGGCGTGCCAGTAATACTATCCCTAGTGTGACGTCCACTGTACCCAAGATCCCTCACGCGTGTAGGATCCTCAGATTGTATTTTTTCTGACATGAGGAAGCATGAGGAGTAGCGTGAGTACAGATAATCCAAGCAGATAGACAGAAAAGGTAAGACTACAAGCAATCATGCGCCTTCTCTCGGAGGGGAGGAAGGGTGGGTCGCATGTGAATCTAAGCAGATACAAGCATCAGAAATACGATTACGGTGAGTAATGTATCCCTTCTGAGGCTTGTGGAATCTGCTTAGATCACATGCTGTGCATAGATTAGCGAGCAGTACCAGAAGAAGGAGGTGGGATGTGAGAAGGGTCATGAGCAAACAGGTGTCTTAGAACCGCTTGTCCCACTTGTGTATCTGTCTTGGAATGAGTGTCAATGCAGTAATGCTGAGTAAAAGTGTGAATAGAGCTCCAAGTAGCCGCTTTGCAAATGGTGTCGAGGGGAACATTTGCAATGAAAGCCAGAGTGGCACCAATGCCTCTAGTAGAGTGGGCCCTTGGCGTAAAAGGCAGAGTCTTGTCAGAAAGAGAGTAACACAGCTGTATACAGTTGATAATCCACTTCGAGATAGCGCCCTTAGAGACGCGATCCCCCTCTCTGCCTGTAGCTACGGAGACAAACAGTTGATCTGTTTTCCTTAGCGGTCTGGTTTTATTTACATAGTATAGGACCGCCCTACGCACATCTAGGGTGTGTAGTTTCACCTCAGCCGAGCTTTGCGGGTTCTGGAAGAAAGCCGGAAGCTCGATGGACTGGTTTACATGGAACTTGGATATGAATTTAGGTGAGAACCTAGGGTGTGTGCGTAAAACCAGTTTGTCCTTGTGGATAGTAAAGAAAGGATCCTGCACTGACAGAGCCTGAATTTCACTGACCCTTCTTATGGAGGTAATGGCTACTAAGAAGGCCGTTTTATAAGTCAGGTGTTTGAGACTACTTTTATGCATGGGTTCGAATGGGGGTCCCATGAGCTTAGCTAGCACCACGTTGAGGTCCCATCCTGGCGGTGGGTTCGAAATAGGAGGGTGAAGTCTCTTTACTCCTTCCATGAAGGCTTTAACCACTGGTACTTTCCACCACGAGACCTTGTTATGGGATGTGGTGTAAGCCGAGAGGGCTGCCAGGTGTACTTTCAGCGAGTTAAAAACCAACCCTGCATCCAGCAGGTGGAGCATGTATGTCACAACGTTGGAAGGAGTGCAATCAACCGGGTTGATTTGTTTATTCTGGCACCAGATAACGAATCTTTTCCACTTATCAAAGTAACAGTGCCTTGTATTTGGTTTCCTGGACTCCTTTAGAATGTCCATACACCTCTGTGGTAATTTGAGATGTCCAAACTCTATGACTTCAGGAGCCATGCTGCTAGGTTCATAGAGTTGGGTTCCTGATGCACTGTTTGACCCTGTTGCTGGGACAGTAGGTTGTACCAGGCTGGGAGTCTGATGGGTTCGCACACCGCCATCCTGCGTAGGTGTGGAAACCATGGTTGTCTCGCCCACATGGGAGCAACTAGGATGAGCGTCATAGATTCCTTGTTCATCTTGTACACCACCTTCCTGATGAGAGGAGTTGGTGGAAAAGCGTACGCAAACATCCCTGACCAGTTCATCCACAGGGCATTCCCTTGGGAGTCCGGCTGGGGGAACCTGGATGCAAATCCTGGGCATTGTTTGTTTTCGCTTGTGGCGAATAGGTCTATAGTGGGGAAACCCCACTGAGAGAAGAGATCTTCTACTACGTCTCTGTGAAGGACCCATTCGTGTTCTTCTGGGAGGGAGTTTCTGCTTAGAGCATCCGCTAGGGAATTGAGCTCCCCTGGAACATGTTGCGATGACAGGAAGATGTTCCGTCTGAGTGCCCATATCCATATTTTCTGGGCAAGCTTGGACAGATTTGGCGAACGAGTCCCCCCTTGCTTGTTCAGATAGAACATGGCTGTCGTGCTGTCCGTCCTGATCTGCACCGACAAGTTCAGTAGATGGGGCTCGAACGCCCTTAGCGCTCGGAATACTGCCAGAAGCTCTAGCAGATTGATGTGGTTCTTGGCTACTGAGTGAGACCAGAGACCCTGAGCTGTGTGGTGGAGATGGTGAGCTCCCCACCCAGTCAGGCATGCATCTGTAGTCACCACGGCTTGTACTTCGGGATCGTAAAAGGGTTTCCCCTTTGCGAGATTCTCTCTTGTCCACCAGTGTAGGCTCTGTACGAGTGTTGGCGAAACGACCACTAGATCGTCCCAATGACCACTTGCCTGAGACCACTGTTTCGCCAACCATTCCTGCATGGGACGCATGCGCAGACGCGCGTGGGGGACCAGGTAAATGCATGACGCCATCATGCCCAGTAACCGCATAGCTTTGCGTACTGTTATCTGTTGACCTGACTGATAATGCGGAATTTGCAGAAGTATATTCCGAATTCTCTCTTCCGAAGGGAAGGTCAATCCTTTCTGAGTATCTAGGATAGCTCCTAGAAACTGTTTTGAGGTGCTTGGCACCAGACTTGACTTTTTCTCGTTGATGGAGAAGCCTAATTCGTGGAGGAGGTCGATAGTCCTCTGAATGTTTGACCTGCAAATTCCTGGGGTTTCCCCCGTTATGAGCCAGTCGTCCAGATAAGGGTACACCGGGATTGCTTCCCTGCGTAGGTGTGCAGCCGCCACCGCCAGTACCTTGGTGAATACCCTTGGTGCTGAAGCTATCCCGAAGGGCAGTACCTTGAATTGGTAGTGGCGACTGTCCACCTTGAAGCGCAAGTACTTTTTGTGCGCTGGGAGCATGGAAATATGAAAATAAGCATCTTTCATATCCAAGGTTGCCATGTAATCCCCCTTTTTTAGGAGGGGGATTACCTCTTGTAGCGTGGTCATACGGAATTTTTGGGGCTTGACATATTTGTTGGCAGGCCGTAAGTCCAATACTGGGCGCATTGTCAAATCTTTCTTTGGCACAAGGAAGTAAGTTGAATAGATACCCTTGTTTACCTGGTGTCCTGGGACGAGTTCTATCGCGTCCTTTTCTAGCAGAATGGCGATCTCCTCGAGAAGGATCCTTTGATGCTCTAGGGAGTGCACTCTTTGTCGTGGAGGATGATTCCGGGGACGCTGCAGTAGTTCTATACAATATCCTGCGGATACTGTTGACAGCACCCATCTGTCTGAGGTGATCCCTTCCCAAGCCTGGGTGAAGGTGGAAATGCGTCCCCCTACTGGGGTTGCGTGGCAAGGGACCCTGAACTGAGCGTCACTGTTTTGGTGGAGGCGTGCCCCCGCCCTTGTTGGGGCTGCCTCTGCCTCTTCCACGACCTCTCTTGTTACCCCTGCCGTAACTCTGGGTAGACTGCTGGTTGTTATTCCATTGTGTACCTTGTCCCTGGGCATAGTTGCCTCTTTGTGAATTTTGGCCGCGTGGGCGACGAAAATTATTGTTCCCCCTCTGGTTAGGGGGTTTGTTGGTAAGCTGGCCAAGGGATTTGAGAGTCTCATATTCATCTTTGGCATTTTTAAGTGCGTCTTCGACCGCTTTCCCAAACAATAGGTCGGGTTCCACTGGCTTGTCTATTAAAGAAGCCTGGGTTTCTGTCTTGAATCCCGACTGCCGTAACCACGCATGTCTCTTGATAACAGTACCTTCTGCTATCAATCTCCCTGCGTTGTCAGCGGCGTCGAAAGTTGCTTTTAAAATGCAACCAGACACGGCTCTCCCCTCTGCCGAGATCCGAGCCAGCTGGCCCTTTAACGGTTCTGGAGCAGAGGCAATGAGCGCCGCGACTTCTTCCCATTGATGGCAATTGTAACTAGCCAACAGGGTGGTGGAATTCGCAATCCTTGCTTGGTAGGCGGACGTTGAGGCTACCTTTCTGCCAAACCCGTAAAGTTTTTTGCTCTCCTTGTCGGGAGGAGCTTCTGATGAAGATAAGGGCGTGCCAGCCCTCTTTCTAGTGTTGGTCACCACTAGGGAATCTGGTTTAAGATGTCCCTTTATATACAGAGGGTCAGACTGGGCTGCCCGGAAAATCTTTTCAATTCTGGGGTTGACAGCTCTGGTGAGGTTAGGATTCACCAGGGAAGGATCTATTCTTCGTTGGATGGATTTGAGGATAGGGATGGTCTGAGCGACCGGTCTTCTCTCTCCTACAAACTCCTCCGCGAAGTCCCTTTCCTCCTGTACACCGTGGGTGTCGATGTGGAAGTGTTCCGCTGCTCGAGCGAGAACCTCGTTAAGGAGGGGCTGGTTATCAACTGGAGAGTCAGTAACTGGGGCTTCGCTTTGTACTGGGGAATCTACTCTGTAAATTTCCTGCTCATCTTCTCCCTCCTCCAGGTCCTCATCCTCTGCATAGTAATCTGTCCCGGTTTGTTCTTCCATAAATGCAAACTCCTGGTCCTCTTCAGGGAAAACTTGTCCCTGATAACTGGGGAGTGGAGTAGAATATGGAGTGGAGTAAGGCTGAACCTTGAAGGGTTCAGGTCTTTCGACCCGGGGCTCTTTACTTAGCGGGATAGGATCGGAGGAGCCTGAGGGTGTGGCCCCTTGAGGGTTATATGAAAGAAAGTGTTCTGGGTTCTTATCATAAAAATCAGCCAAGGAAGACATCCTAGACATAACCCTGTCTATGTCTTCACTGGACCATTCCCTGGAACAGGGTATTACTTTAGCAGGTGATTTATTTTCAAGGGTAGACTTGTGTTTGCTTGTCTGCTTAGGCTTTACAGGGGTGGAAGGCTGTGCTTTCCGCTGTTTCCCCCCTTCTCCGTGCGTGGAAAAATGTTTTCCCTGTCCCTTGGGGGCCCCAGAGACTTTCGACGCCTGGCGTCGAGGGTCTGGAGAGGTATCTGTGTGCTTCGGGCGTGGGGCCTCACTGATGTTAACCGCGGTCTCGGTATCTTGGAGCGCGGCCTGGGGGTGGAAGTCGTCTTCGTCTCCCGACGATCGAACTTCCGTTAGTGTGTGTAGCGAGGCACTCTTGGCAAGAGTGGATGATTGCCTTGCGTCGTGAGGCGATCTCGATCGAGAGCGCCCAGAGGACACCGAGTCGGACCGTTCTTTTTGTGCCTCTTTCCGGGAAGTCGACGTCGTCGAGGTCCGGTTGGTCTTAGTGTGTTTAGTGTGTGTTAGGTGTGTAGCGCTTGCGTCGCCGGGGGTCTTCCCCATAGCCGCCTTGCCGGACGACCTTCCGAGGTCGGGGACCTGCGCTCGTCGGCTGTCTTTCGACGCCGTAATGCCCTCGCCGTCCGAAAGTACGGCGTCGCTGCCATCGCTGAAGGCGCCCTCCGCTGCCATGGCCTCCTGCCTGGCGTGGTGGGCCCAACGCTTTGTCGAACGGTCCTTAAGTGTCTTAGGTTTAAACCTACTACACGCTCTGCAGTTCGCTTCGGGGTGATCCCTCGGCAAGCAGAGATTGCACGTGGCGTGCCTGTCGACCCAAGGGTATTTGCGATTGCACTTGGGGCAGAATTGAAAAGGGGTACCCTCCATACGCACCTTAAGGCAGCGGGCTGCTAAGTGTAGGAATATATATAAATGTAACTATATATCAAGAGTGAAGAGTATGTACCACCCCCCACTCTCCCTACTTGTAAGGGCCGAGGCCAGCGGCCTACTAGGCCCGGGCCGAGGCCAGCGGCCTACCGAGGCCCAGATCCGTCGTGCAGCAGTCGACGGTCGATGACTTCTCCAGCCGTCGTCGAGGTTGAGGGTCGACGTTGGGGTGGGGAAGGGAATGAATAAGAATTAAAATTATAATAACAGCAAAAGTATGGCTAAGGCCAGGGAACTCCGCAAGATGCTTCCGACCAGTATGGCGGAAAAAAACAATCTGAGGATCCTACACGCGTGAGGGATCTTGGGTACAGTGGACGTCACACTAGGGATAGTATTACTGGCACGCCTGTGTCGACGCCCATTTTCGACTTTCGAAAAACAAACTGTAATACTCCGCAGCTATATTTTACATGGCCACGGTAGTGGCCATGTAGTTATGGTTAAGTTGCTGTTTCCATGGGAAAAGCACTTTTTGGGCGGCTTATAACTTTGCCCCCCCTGAACTAATCCTCAGCAAACTTTGCAAAAAAAGTATTTGGGTCACTCTTCACTCTGAATTTTTTTGCAAAGTTTGGTGAGGATTAGTCCAGGGGGGGCAAAGTTATAGGGGGGTCCAAAAACTTGTTTTTCCCCATAGACATAATGGGAAAAAACTTTTCTCACGCCTACAGCCCAAACCGCTGGACGGATTTACACCAAATTTGTGGCAGGAGCGGCGGCTTGGTCCCGAAAGCGTGCGTTGCTTTATTTGGTGTAAATCCGTCCAATAGTTTTAAAAAAATGACAAAAATGTACGTGAAAAAAATTAGTGATATCTGTGTTCGCTTCGCGGACACACTTCCCTGTTCGCTACGCGGACAGGACGGTGATTGGGCAAGCAGCTTGCGTGATGTCCGCGGACATCTGAAATGCTCTCTCATTGGATGCGGTGAAAGCGTGCAGTGCGTCTGGCTTCAGAGACACCCGCCATCTTTGTTCCTCGCATGAGAGGCTTTGTATCCCGCCTGGACAGTAAGTCCCCCACCCCCACTCATGCCCGTGTCTGTCTCCTGTTCCTCCCACCCCCCCCGCTCATGCCCCGTGTGTCCTTCTGGTCACCCCCACTCATGCTCCGTGTCTTCCCTTTTCCTCCAGCCCCCCGCTCACGCCATCGGCACACGGTGGCCAGCGGAGGGCCGAGGAGCGGGATCTGCCGCCTGCACACGAACGCAGTGTGTCTTTCTCCCTCCCGCTCCTCTCTCCCACCCCCGTGTATCTCTCCCATCCCCCGCTCATGTCCGTGTGTCTCTCCCCATCTGCCGCCCACCCCCCGCTCATGTCCCGTGTCTCTCTCCCTCCCCGCAACCCCCGCTCATGCCCCGTGTGTCTCTCGTCCCCCCCACACCCTGCTCTTGCCCCGTGTGTCTGTCTCCCTCCCGCCCACCCCCGCTCTTGCCCCATGTCTTTCCCCCTCCCGCCCACCCCCGCTCCTGCCCCGCGTCTTTCCCCCTCCCGCCCTTGCCCAGTGTGTCTCTCTCCCTCCTGCCGCTCATGCCCTGTGTGTCTCTCTCCCTCCCACCCCCCGCACATGCCCCGTGTGTGTCTTTCTTCCCCCACCCCCGCTCATGGCCCGTGCGTCTCTATCCCCTTCCCCATCCCCCGCTCATGCCCCGTGTGTCTCTCTCCCCTTCCCGCTGCCCATGCCCCGTGTCTGTCTTCTGTTCCCCTCGCTCATGCCCTGTGTCTCTTTCCTCTTCTGCCCACCCCCTCTCATGCCCCGTGTCTTTCTCTTGTTCCCCCCACCCCTTGCTCATGCCCCGTGTCTCTCATGTTGCCCCCCGCTCATGCCCCGTGTCTCTCCTGTTGCCCCCGCTCATGCCCTGTGTCTGTCTCCTATTCTCCCCAGCCCCCGCTCATGCCCCGTGTCTCTCCTGTTGCCCCCCACCCCCCGCTCATGCCCCGTGTCTCTTCTATTCTCCCCACACCCGCTCATGCCCCGTGTCTCTCTCCTGTTGCCCCCACCCCCCGCTCATGCCCTGTGTCTCTCTTCTATTCTCCCCACACCCGCTCATGCCCCGTGTCTCTCTCCTGTTGCCCCCCACCCCCCCGCTCATGCCCCGTGTCTCTCTCCTGTTGCCCCCCAGCCCCCGCTCATGCCCTGTGTCTCCCTCGTGTAACCCCCCACAGCCCCGCTCATGCCTCGTGTCTGTCTCCTGTTGCCCCCACCCATGCCCCGTGTCTGTCTCCTGTTGCCCCCACCCCCCGCTCATGCCCCGTTTCTGTCTCCTGTTGCTCCCCACCCCCCCGCTCATGCCCCGTGTCTGTCTCCTGTTCCCCCATCCCCCGTGTCTGTCTCCTGTCCTCCCCACCCCCCCCGCTCATGCCCCGTCTCTCTCCTGTTGCCCCCCACCCCCCGCTCATGCCCCGTGTCTCTCTCCTGTTGCCCCCACCGCCGCTCATGCCCCGTGTCTGTCTCCTGTTGCCCCCCACCCGTGTTTCCCTCGCGTTATCCCCCACCCCCCCACTCATGCCCTGTGTCTCCCTCGTGTTCCCCTCACCCCCCGCTCATGCCCCTTGTCTCTCCCCCTCCACCCCCGCTCATGTCCCGTGTGTGCCCTGTACCACCCCCGCTCATGCCCCGCATCTCCCTCGTGTTCCTCCCCACCCCCCGCTCATACCCTGTGTCTCCCTCATGTTCCCCCCACCCCCTGCTCATGCCCCGTTTGTACCCTGTTCCCTCTCACCCCCTGCTCATGCCCATGTGTCTCCCCTGTTCCCCCCAGTGTTCTTTATACACCCCGCCTTCCCTTTCCATGGTGGCCATCTTGGTAAAAGATTTTCCTTCCTACACCGGGACGCCGCAGGTCCACCCGGCGTTCCCACTTTGAGGACATAAGATGTTAGTGGTCTTCATCTATTGAAAAGGATGTTATGGTGACGTTGCACTAATAAAAACCTTTAAAATTTAGAAAAACCTATGAAATTCAGTGAAAAAACTTTGTCAAAGGGACGTTATGGTTCCAAGTAAAACCGAAAAACACTTGAAATTCTCCAGTTATGGTAAGCTAAGCAACCATAACTCGCGCCACCACCGTGCACTGCTGAAACTAACACCCAGGACATCAAAGAGGACATCACAAATGTCATTGATGACATCTGATGACATCACATGTCTGGCTCACTCTTTTTTCTTTTGCTGACATATCTAGGCCACATGGTTTTCTTCAGTAACAGTCAGAAACTAAAATTTTTATTTTATTTGTAGACGTATCCTTCAAGTAGGTTCTTACAGTAATTCCCTTAGAGTCCAGTCACATCATATGAAACATATACATACGGGAAGACACAAGCTTGAAAGACAGCAATCCTTTTTGTGCATAAAGATAATCAATAGACTCTGTGGGTCCAATCAAATCAAGTGATACATATACATAGGGTAAATAGCAGCTTTGAAAGAGAGCAATCATTTATTTGCATGAAAATAATCAGTTAAGTTATGAATTGTTTCTGCTACTACTTGTGCTTTTTTGCTAACTTCACTTTCCCTGTATATACCCATATTGGTATGTGTTCTTGTGTGTCTGTGTTTTGTCTATAGTAATGCAATTATGTAATACATGTGTTTTATTAGCTACTTATTACATATTTCACAGTACACAAAAATCTATAAAGAAAACAATCATCATTTCATTATTCACCATATTAACATTACGAATATTATACCTTCATCTTGTACGCTGCACACAATGTTATGTTTCTGTACGAGTAGCTTAGTATACTAGATAGGACCCCATAATAGAATGCTATTTATATCAATGCATCGTTCAATGCACTAATTAGGGTATGATATTTATTGCAATGATCCTTGACACTTGTTTCGTTAACATTATAATAAGAATCCCTTGTACACATTTCATGAAAAGAACATACACATGTGATGTCATCAGTGATGTCATCTTTGATGTCCTGGGTGTTAGTCTTAGCAGTGCACGGTGGTGGCGCGAGTTATGGTTGCTTAGCTTACCATAACTGGCGAATTTCAAGGGTTTTTCGGTTTTACTTGGAACCATAACGTGCCTTCGACAAAGTTTTTTCACTGAATTTCATAGGTTTTTAGTATGCAACTTAACCATAACGTCCCTTCAAAAAAGTTTTTTCACTGAAAATATATAATACATTACTCACCGTAATCGTATTTCTGATGCTTGTATCTGCTTAGATTCACATGCAGTGCATAGGATGACATCTAGTGGAAGCTGCGGAGTAATACAGTTTGTTTTTTCGAAACTCGAAAATGGGCGTAGACACAGGGCATGCCAGTAATACTATCCCTAGTGTGACGTCCACTGTACCAAAGATCCCTCACGCGTCTAGGATCCTCAGATTGTATTTTTTCTGACATGAGGTAGCATGAGGAGTAGCGTGAGTACAGATAATCCAAGCAGATAGACAGAAAGGTAAGACTACAAGCAATCATGCGCCTTCTCTCGGAGGGGAGGAAGGGTGGGTCGCATGTGAATCTAAGTAGATACAAGCATCAGAAATATGATTACGGTGAGTAATGTATCCCTTCTGAGGCTTGTGGAATCTTCTTAGATCACATGCTGTGCATAGATTAGCGAGCAGTACCAGAAGAAGGAGGTGGGATGTGAGAGGGGTCATGAGCAAATAAGTGTCTTAGAACCGCTTGTCCCACTTGTGTATCTGCCTTGGAATGGGTGTCAATGCAGTAATGCTGAGTAAAAGTGTGAATAGAGCTCCAAGTAGCTGCTTTGCAAATGGTGTCAAGGGGTACATTTGCAATGAAAGCCAGAGTGGCCCCAATGCCTCTAGCAGAGTGGGCCCTTGGCGTAAAATGCAGAGTCTTTTCAGAGAGTGAGTAACACAGCTGGATACAGTTAATAATCCACTTCGAGATGGCACCTTTCGAGACGCGATCCCCCTCTCTGCCTATAGCTACGGAGACAAACAGTTGATCTGTTTTCCTTAGCGGTCTTGTTTTATTTACATAGTAGAGGACCGCCCTACGCACATCTAGGGTGTGTAGTTTCACCTCAGCCGAGCTTTGCAGGTTCTGGAAGAAAGCCGGAAGCTCGATGGACTGGTTTACATGGAATTTTGATATAAATTTAGGTGAGAACCTAGGGTGTGTGCGTAAAACCAGTTTGTCTTTATGGATAGTAAAGAAGGGATCCTGCACTGACAGAGCCTGAATTTCACTGACCCTGCTTATAGAAGTAATAGCTACTAAGAAGGCCGTTTTATAAGTCAGGTGTTTGAGACTGCTTTTATGCATGGGTTCGAAAGGGGGGCCCATGAGCTTGGCTAGCACCACGTTAAGGTCCCACCCTGGTGGTGGGTTTGAAATAGGAGGGTGAAGTCTCTTTACTCCTTCCATGAAGGCTTTAACTACTGGTACTTTCCACCACAACACCTTGCTATGGGAAGTGGTGTAAACCGAGAGGGCTGCCAGGTGTACTTTCAGTGAGTTAAAAACCAATCCTGCATCTAGCAGGTGGAGCATGTATGTAACAATAGTGGAAGGAGTGCAATCAACTGGGTTGATTTGTCTACTCTGGCACCAGATAACAAACCTCTTCCACTTGTCAAAAGTAACAGTGCCTTGCGTTTGGTTTCCTAGATTCCTTTAGGATGTCCATACACCTCTGTGGCAAATTGAGGTGTCCAAACTCTATGACCTCAGGAGCCATGCTGCCAGGTTCATTGAGTTGGGTTGCTGGTGCACTGTTTGACCTTGGTGCTGGGACAGTAGGTTGTACCAGGCTGGAAGTTTGATGGGCTCGCACACCGCCATCCTGCGTAGGTGTGGGAACCACGGTTGTCTTGCCCACATGGGAGCAACTAGGACGAGCGTCATCGATTCCCTGTTCATCTTGTTGACCACTTTCCTGGAGAGGAGTTGGTGGAAAAGCGTACGCAAACATCCCTGACCAGTTCATCCACAGGGCGTTCCCCTGTGAGTCTGGTTGGGGGAACCTGGATGCAAATCCTGGGCATTGTCTGTTTTCGCTTGTGGCGAATAAGTCTATAGTGGGGAAACCCCACTGAGAGAAGAGATCTTCTACGACCTCTCTGTGAAGAACCCATTTGTGTTCCTCTGGGAGGGAGTCTCTGTTCAGAGCATCCACTAGGGAATTGAGCTCCCCTGGAACATGTTGTGATGACAGGAAGATGTTCCGTCTGAGTGCCCATATCCAGATTTTCTGGGCAAGCTTGGACAGATTTGGCGAGCGAGTCGCTCCTTGCTTGTTCAGGTAGAACATGGCTGTAGTGCTGTCCGTCCGGATTTGCACTGACAGGTTTAGTAGATGGGGCTCGAACGCCTGACACGCTCTGAATACTGCCAGAAGCTCTAGCAGGTTGATGTGGTTCTTGGCCACTGAGTGAGACCAGAGACCCTGAGCTGTGTGGTGGAGATGGTGAGCTCCCCACCCCGTCAGACATGCATCTGTAGTGACTACTGCCTGTACTTCGGGATCGTAAAAGGGTTTCCCCTGTGCGAGATTCTCTCTTGTCCACCAGTGAAGGCTTTGTACCAGTGTTGGCGAAATGACCACTAGATCGTCCCACTGACCACTTGCCTGAGACCACTGTTTCGCCAACCATTCCTGCATGGGACGCATGCGCAGGCGCGCGTGGGGGACCAGGTAAATGCATGACGCCATCATGCCCAGTAAACGCATTGCTTTGAGTACCGTTATTTGTTGACTGGACTGATAATGCGGAATTTGCAGTAGTATATTCCAAATTCTTTCTTCTGAAGGAAAGGTCAACCCTTCCTGGGTGTCCAGGATTGCTCCTAGGAATTGTTTTGAGGTGCTTGGCACCAGGCTTGACTTCTTCTCGTTGATTGAGAAGCCTAACTCGTGTAGGAGGTCGATAGTCCTTTGAATGTTTGTCCTGCAAATTCCTGGGGGTTCCCCCGTTATGAGCCAGTCGTCCAGATAAGGGTACACTGGGATTGCCTCCCTGCGTAGGTGTGCAGCCGCCACCGCCAGTACCTTGGTGAATACCCTTGGTGTTGAAGCTATCCCGAAGGGCAGTACCTTGAATTGGTAGTGGCAACTGTCCACCTTGAAGCGCAAGTACTTTCTGTGCGCTGGGAACATGGAAATATGAAAATAAGCATCTTTCATATCCAAGGTTGCCATGTAATCCCCCTTTTTTAGGAGGGGGATTACCTCTTGTAGGGTGGTCATACGAAATTTTTGGGGCTCGACATACTTGTTGGCAGGCCGTAAGTCCAATACTGGGCGCATTGTCAAGTCTTTCTTTGGCACAAGGAAGTAAGTTGAATAAATACCCTTGTTTACCTAGTGTCCCGGGACGAGTTCTATCGCGTCCTTTTGTAGAAGAATGGCGATCTCCTTGAGGAGAATCTTCTGATGTTCTAAGGAGTGTACTCTTTGTCGTGGAGGATGGTTCCGGGGACGCTGCAGTAGCTCTATACAATATCCTGTGGATACTGTTGACAGCACCCATCTGTCTGATGTGATCCCTTCCCAAGCCTGGGTGAAGTTGGAAATGCGTCCCCCTACTGGGGTTGCGTGAGAAGGGACCCTGAACTGAGCATCACTGCTTTGGTGGAGGGGTGCCGCCTCCTTTGCTGGGGCTGCTTCTGCCTTTACCACGACCTCTCCTATTACCTCTGCCGTAACCCTGGGTAGACTGTTGGTTGTTGTTCCACTGTGTACCCTGCCCTTGGGAATAGTTAGATCCTCTCTGGGAATTTTGGCCGCGTGGGCGACGAGAATTACTATTCCCTCTCTGGTTAGGGGGTTTATTGGTTAACTGGCCAAGGGACTTGAGTGTCTCGTATTCGTCCTTGGCATTTTTCAGTGCGTCTTCGACCGCCTTACCAAACAGATCGGCTTCCACCGGTTTGTCCAACAATGATGCCTGTGTTTCTGCCTTAAAACCAGACTGCCGTAACCACGCATGTCTCTTGATAACAGTACCTTCTGCTATCAATCTGCCTGCGTTGTCCGCGGCCGGCGTCGAAGGTTGCTTTCAAAATGCAACCAGACACGGCTCTACCCCCTCTGCGGAAATCCGAGCTAATTGGCCCTTTAACGGTTCAGGAGCAGAGGCTATGAGTGCCGCGACTTCTTCCCACTGATGGCAGTTGTAGCTGGCCAACAGGGTGGTGGAGTTAGCAATCCTTGCTTGATAGGCGGACGTTGAGGCTACCTTCCTGCCGAAACCATATAGTTTTTTGCTCTCCTTGTCAGGAGGAGCTTCTGACGAAGACAAGGGTGTCCCAGCCCTCTTACGAGTGTTGGTGACAACTAGGGAGTCTGGCTTCAGATGTCCTCTTATATAGAGAGGGTCAGACTGTGCCGCCCTGAAAAGTTTTTCAACCCTGGGATTGACTGCTGTGGTGAGGTTTGGGTTCACCAGGGACGGATCTAGTCTCCGCTGAATGGATTTAAGGATAGGGATGGTCTGGGCAACAGGCCTCCTTTCTCCCACTAACTCTTCTGCGAAGCCCCTTTCCTCCTGTACACCGTGGGTGTCAATGTGGAAATGTTCTGCTGCGCGAGCGAGAACCTCATTTAGGAGGGGTTGGTTATCGACCGGGGAGTCGGTAACCGGGTCTTCGTTCTCTACCGGGGAATCTACTCTGTATGTTTCCGGGTCATCCTCTTCTTCTTCCTGGTCCTCATCATCCCCATAGTAGCCCGTCCCGGTTTGCTCTTCTATCATACCAAATGCTTGGTCTTCACAAAAGGAAGCCTCTCCTTGATACCTTGAGTATGGAGTTGCGTAAGGTTGTACCTCGAAGGGTTCAGTCCTCATCGGGGTTTCAAACCGGGCCTTCTTACTCGGGGGGATAGGATCAGTAGAGCCTGAGGGTGTGGCCCCTTGTGGATCATACGAGAGGAAATGTTCTGGATTTTTATCATAAAAATCAGCCAAAGAAGACATTCTTGACATGACCCTATCTATGTCTTCACTGGACCATTTTTTGGAACTGGGAATGACTCTCTCAGCAAGTCTATGGGATTTATCTTGAGTAGCTTTGCTGATTGTGGACCTATCAGCAGACCTGGGCTTGTCTGTCTGTTTAGGGGGGGTGGAGTGTTTTATAGGTGTGGAAGAATGTACAGGTAGTTTCTTCTGCTATTTTCCCCCCTCCCCGTGCGTAGAAAAATGTTTTCCCTGTCCCTTAGTGGCTCCGGAGTTTTTCGACGCCTGGCGTCGAGGATCGGGAGAGGTGTCCCTGTCCTTCGAGCGTGGGGCCTCGCTGGCTTTAATTGCGGGCTCCGACTCCTGGAGCGCGGCCCGGAGGTGGAAGTCGTCTTCGTCTTCCGACGATCGAACTTCTGTTAGCCTAGGGAGCGAGGCACTCTTGGCAAGAGTGGATGATTGCCTGGAGTCATGCGGCGATCTTGATCGAGAGCGCTCAGAGGACACCGAATCGGACCGTTCTGTCTGTGCCTCTTTCCGAGAACTCGACGTCGTAGAGTCTCGGTTGGACTTAGTGTGTTTAGTGTGTGTAGTATGTGAAGCGCTTGTGTCGCCGGGGGTCTTCCCCATAGCCGCCCTGCCGGACGACCTTCCGAG
Organism: Ambystoma mexicanum; assembly: GCF_040938575.1. Taxonomy (NCBI): domain Eukaryota; kingdom Metazoa; phylum Chordata; class Amphibia; order Caudata; family Ambystomatidae; genus Ambystoma; species Ambystoma mexicanum. Next base: position 153,379,258 of record NC_090941.1, on the reverse strand, counting down.
GTCGGGGACCTGCGCTCGGCTGTCTTTCGACGCCGTAATGCCCTGGCCGTCCGAAAGTACGGCGTTGCTGCCATCGCTGAAGGCGCCCTCCGCTGCCATGGCCGCCTGCCTGGCGTGGTGGGCCCAACGCTTCGTCGAACGGTCCTTAAGTGTCTTAGGTTTAAACCTACTACACGCTCTGCAGTTTGCTTCGGGGTCGCCCCTCGGCAAGCAGAGATTGCACGTGGCGTGCCTGTCGACCCAAGGGTATTTGCGATTGCACTTGGGGCAGAATTGAAAAGGGGTACCCTCCATACGCACCTTGAGGCAGCGGGCTGTTAAGTGTAGGAAATGTATAAGGTGTACCTATATACCAAGAGTGAAGAGTATGTACCACCCCCCACTCTCCCTACTTTCAGGGCCGAGGCCAGCGGCCTACCAGTCCCGGGCCAAGGCCAGCGGCCTTCCGAGGCCCAAATCCGTCGTGCAGCAGCCGACGGTCGATCTCTTCTCCAGCCGGCGTCGAGTGTCGAAGTTCGACGTTGGGGTGGGGAAAGATGTCAATAGATTATTATTTTATATTTTAGCAAAAGTATGGCTAAGGCCAGGGGACTCCGCAAAATGCTTCCGACCAGTATGGCGGAAAAAAAAAATCTGAGGATCCTAGACGCGTGAGGGATCTTGGGTACAGTGGACGTCACACTAGGGATAGTATTACTGGCACGCCCTGTGTCGACGCCCATTTTCGAGTTTCGAAAAACAAACTGTAATACTCCGCAGCTTCCACTAGATGTCGGCCTATGCACAGCATGTGATCTAAGCAGATTCCACAAGCCTCAGAAATTATATATGGGATACATTACTCACCGTAATCGTATTTCTGATGCTTGTATCTGCTTAGATTCACATGCTGTGCATAGGCCGACATCTATTGGAAGCTGCGGAGTATTACAGTTTGTTTTTCGAAGTCGAAAAATGGGCGTCGACAAAGGGCGTGCCAGTAATACTATCCCTAGTGTGACGTCCACTGTACCCATGATCCCTCACGCGTCTAGGATCCCCAGATTGTGTTTTTCCTGACATGAGGTAGCATGAGGAGTAGCGTGAGTACAGATAGTCCAAGCAGATAGACAGAAAGGTAAGACTACAAGCAACCATGCGCCTTCTCTCGGAGGGGAGGAAGGGTGGGTCGCATGTGAATCTAAGCAGATACAAGCATCAGAAATACGATTACGGTGAGTAATGTATCCCTTCTGAGGCTTGTGGAATCTGCTTAGATCACATGCTGTGCATAGATTAGCGAGCAGTACCAGAAGAAGGAGGTGGGATGTGAGAAGGGTCATGAGCAAACAGGTGTCTTAGAACCGCTTGTCCCACTTGTGTATCTGTCTTGGAATGAGTGTCAATGCAGTAATGCTGAGTAAAAGTGTGAATAGAGCTCCAAGTAGCTGCTTTGCAAATGGTGTCGAGGGGAACATTTGCAATGAAAGCCAGAGTGGCCCCAATGCCTCTAGTAGAGTGGGCCCTTGGCGTAAAAGGCAGAGTCTTTTCAGAAAGAGAGTAACACAGCTGTATACAGTTGATAATCCACTTTGAGATAGCGCCCTTAGAGACGCGATCCCCCTCTCTGCCTGTAGCTACGGAGACAAACAGTTGATCTGTTTTCCTTAGCGGTCTGGTTTTATTTACATAGTATAAGACCGCCCTACGCACATCTAGGGTGTGTAGTTTCACCTCAGCTGAGCTTTGTGGGTTTTGGAAGAAAGCCGGAAGCTCGATGGACTGGTTTACATGGAACTTGGATATGAATTTTGGTGAGAACCTAGGGTGTGTGCGTAAAACCAGTTTGTCCTTGTGGATAGTAAAGAAAGGATCTTGCACTGACAGAGCCTGAATTTCACTGACCCTTCTTATGGAGGTAATGGCTACTAAGAAGGCCGTTTTATAAGTCAGGTGTTTGAGACTACTTTTATGCATGGGCTCGAAGGGGGGTCCCATGAGCTTAGATAGCACCACGTTGAGGTCCCATCCTGGCGGTGGGTTCGAAATAGGAGGGTGAAGTCTCTTTACTCCTTCCATGAAGGCTTTAACCACTGGTACTTTCCACCACGAGACCTTGTTATGGGATGTGGTGTAAGCCGAGAGGGCTGCCAGGTGTACCTTCAGAGAGTTAAAAACCAACCCTGCATCCAGCAGGTGGAGCATGTATGTTACAACGTTGGAAGGAGTGCAATCAACTGGGTTGATTTGTTTATTCTGGCACCAGAAAACGAATCTTTTCCACTTGTCAAAGTAACAGTGCCTTGTATTTGGTTTCCTGGACTCCTTCAGAATGTCCATACACCTCTGTGGTAATTTGAGATGTCCAAACTCTATGACTTCAGGAGCCATGCTGCTAGGTTCATAGAGTTGGATTCCTGATGCACTGTTTGACCTTGTTGCTGGGATAGAAGGTTGTACCAGGCTGGGAGTCTGATGGGCTCGCACACCGCCATCCTGCGTAGGTGTGGAAACCATGGTTGTCTGGCCCACATGGGAGCAACTAGGATGAGCGTCATCGATTCCTTGTTCATCTTGTACACCACCTTCCTGATGAGAGGAGTTGGTGGAAAAGCGTACGCAAACATCCCTGACCAGTTCATCCACAGGGCATTCCCCTGGGAGTCCGGTTGGGGGAACCTGGATGCGAATCCTGGACATTGTTTGTTTTCGCTTGTTGCGAATAGGTCTATAGTGGGGAAACCCCACTGAGAGAAGAGATCTTCTACTACGTCTCTGTGAAGGACCCATTCGTGTTCTTCTGGGAGGGAGTCTCTGCTTAGAGCATCCGCTAGGGAATTGAGCTCCCCTGGAACATGTTGCGATGACAGGAAGATGTTCCGTCTGAGTGCCCATATCCATATTTTCTGGGCAAGCTTGGACAGATTTGGCGAACGAGTCCCTCCTTGTTTGTTCAGATAGAACATGGCTGTCGTGCTGTCCGTCCTGATCTGCACCGACAAGTTCAGTAGATGGGGCTCGAACGTCTGCAGCGCTTGGAATACTGCCAGAAGCTCTAGCAGATTGATGTGGTTCTTGGCTACTGAGTGAGACCAGAGACCCTGAGCTGTGTGGTGGAGATGGGGAGCTCCCCACCCCGTCAGGCATGCATCTGTAGTCACCACTGCCTGTACTTCGGGATCGTAAAAGGGTTTCCCCTTTGCGAGATTCTCTCTTGTCCACCAGTGTAGGTTCTGTACGAGTGTTGGCGAAACGACCACTAGATCGTCCCACTGACCACTTGCCTGAGACCACTGTTTCGCTAACCATTCCTGCATGGGACGCATGCGCAGACGCGCGTGTTGGACCAGGTAAATGCATGACGCCATCATGCCCAATAACCGCATAGCTTTGCGTACTGTTATCTGTTGACCTGACTGATAATGCGGAATTTGCAGAAGTATATTCCGAATTCTTTCTTCCGAAGGGAAGGTCAATCCTTTCTGAGTATCTAGGATGTAATCCCCCTTTTTTAGGAGTGGGATTACCTCTTGTAGCGTGGTCATACGGAATTTTTGGGGCTTGACATACTTGTTGGCAGGCCGTAAGTCCAAAACTGGGCGCATTGTTAAATCTTTCTTTGGCACAAGGAAGTAAGTTGAATAGATACCCTTGTTTACCTGGTGTCCCGGGACGAGTTCTATCGCGTCCTTTTCTAGCAGAATGGCGATCTCCTCGAGGAGGATCTTTTGATGTTGCAAAGAGTGGACTTTTTGTCTTGGAGGATGGTTTAGGGGACGTTGCAGTAGTTCTATACAGTACCCATTGGATACCGTTGACAGCACCCATCTGTCGGATGTTATCCCTTCCCATGCCTGGGTGAAGCTGGATATTCGTCCCCCTACTGGGGTTGCGTGGGAAGGGACCCTGAACTGAGCGTCACTGCTTTGGTGGAGGCGTGCCTCCTCCTCTACTGGGGCTGCCTCTGCCTCTACCACGTCCTCTCCTACTAGCCCTACCATACCCCTGGGTAGACTGTTGTGAGTTGGTGTTCCACTGTGTACCCTGGGTGTGGGAGTAGCTATTTCCTCTATTGGAATTTTGGCCGCGGGGGCGACGAAAATTGCCGTTCCCTCTTTGGTTAGGTGGTTTGGTAGTTAACTGGCCAAGGGATTTGAGGGTGTCGAATTCTTCCTTAGCGTTTTTTAGAGCGTCCTCGACTGCCTTCCCAAACAGGAGATCACTTTCCACTGGTTTGTCTAAGAGTGCAGCTTGTGTTTCTGCTTTGAATCCCGACTGCCTCAACCAAGCATGTCTTTTGATGACAGTCCCCTCTGCTATAAGTCTACCCGCATTGTCTGCGGCGTCCAGAGTTGCTTTTAAAGTGCAGCCTGAGACGTTTCTTCCTTCTGCACAAATGCGAGCTAGCTGGCTCTTAAGGGGTTCGGGAGCAGAATCTATTAGTGCTGCCACTTCTTCCCACTGATGACAGTTGTAGCTAGCCAACAGTGTGGTGGAATTCGCGATTCTGGCTTGGTAGGCTGCCGTGGAAGCTACTTTTCTGCCAAAACCATAAAGTTTTTTACTTTCTTTGTCGGGGGGAGCCTCAGAGGAAGATAATGGTGTACCAGCTCTTTTGCGGGTGTTGGTTACTACTAGAGAGTCTGGCTTAAGTTGACCTCTAATATATAGGGGGTCCGACTGGGCTGCTTTAAACAGCTTCTCCACCCTCGGGTTCACAGGTCTTGTCAGGTTTGGGTTGACAAGGGATGGTGCTATTCTGCGTTGAATAGATTTCAGGATGGGAATGGTCTGGGCTACTGGCTTCCTTTCCCCTATTAGTTCTTCCGCAAAGTCCCTTTCTTCCTGGACACCTTGTGTGTCTATGTGGAAGTGGTTAGCTGCCCGAAAGAGCAGTTCATTCAGGAGGGGCTGATTATCTATTGGGGAATCAGACACTGGGGCTTCCCTTTCGACTGGTGAGTCCATTCGGAAAATATCTGGGCTATTTTCTGGCTCATCCTCGTCTTCGTCTTCCCCGTAATAATCTGATCCTGCGAGATCTTCTGACATGTCAATTTCCTGACCCTCTATAAGGGACGAGTTGCCTTGGTCTGTAGGGAAGAGGTAAGAAAAGGGCTGGGCCTCGATGGGGTCTAAAGGCCTTAATGGTGTCTCGACCCGGGCTCTTTTATTTGGAGGGATAGGGTCCCTTGACCCTGGGGGGGAATCTTCCTGAGGGTTTAAAGCTAGGAGTTGTTCAGGGTGTCTTTCGAAGAAATTCGCCAAGGAAGACATCCTTGACATTACTCTGTCAATGTCGTCGCATGACCAGAGTTTGGAGCTTGGGGTGACCTTGCTGGGACTTTCTATGGACTGGCCCTGAGAAGACTTGGACGGGGAAGTCAGTTCTTTTGTTGTGGGTTGTTTCCTTTGCTGTTTACCCCCTTCCCCGTGGGTGGAAGTGTGTTTACCCTTTCCCTTATCTTTCGACGCCTGGCGTCGAGGATCGGAGGTGGAATCCCTGTCTTTCGAAGTAGCCTTCGAAACTGGGCCCTCTTTACTCCCAAGTGATGTACCCTTTTCTTGGGGTGCAGGCTGGGGATGGAAGTCGTGTTCGTCTCCGGACGAATGATCTTCCGTGATGTTAATGGTCGAGGCACTATGTGCAAGTGTGGAGGCTTGCCTGACGTCGTGCGGCGACCTCGACCGGGACCGCCCAGAGGACGTTCTTTCGGACCGCTCCTTCTGTGCCTCTTTCCGAGGTTTCGACGACGTCGAATCTCGGGTGGATTTTTTGTGTTTAGCGTGTGTATGTGTAACGCTTTTGTCGCCGGGGGACTTCCCCATAGTCGCCGGGACGGACGACCTTCCGAGGCCGGGGACGTGCGTTCGGCTGTCTTTCGACGCCTTGGTGCCCTCGCCGTCCGAAAGTTCGGCGTCGCTGCCGTCGCTGAAGGTACCCTCCGCCTCCATAGCTGCTAGCTTGGCGTGGTGGGCCCAACGCTTGGTGGAGCGGTCCTTGAGAGTTTTGGGCTTAAACCTACTACAGGCCCTGCAACCCGCCTCGGGGTGGTCTCTGGGTAGGCAAAGATTGCACGTAGCGTGCTTATCTACCCAAGGGTATTTTTTGTTACACTTGGGGCAAAACTGAAAGGGCGTACCCTCCATACGCGCCTGTGGGCAGCGGGCAAGTGTGTGTAGGTAATAAGGTGTCTATATATATATATATCTATATAGCCGAGTGTGGAAGTGTACCACCCCCCACTCTCCCTACTTGTAGGGCCGAGGCCAGCGGCCCAGGCCCGAGCCGAGGCGGAAGCCTCAAGGCCCAATCCGTCGGTATTCGACGTTGATCTCCTCCCCGGTTCGGCGTCGAGATGTTGATCGACGAAGGTTGACAAAACGGGGCAAATTATAATTATTTTTAGTGAAAATATGGCAAAGCCAGGGAACTCCGATGAAGTGCTTCCGACCAGAATGGCGGAAAAAAACAATCTGGGGATCCTAGACGCGTGAGGGATCATGGGTACAGTGGACGTCACACTAGGGATAGTATTACTGGCACGCCCTGTGTCGACGCCCATTTTTCGACTTCGAAAAACAAACTGTAATACTCCGCAGCTTCCACTAGATGTCGGCCTATGCACAGCATGTGATCTAAGCAGATTCCACAAGCCTCAGAAATATATATATATATATATATTGAAAAGTTGGGCAATAAGCAAGGGAGCCAACGGATGAAGATACCCTGGGGAACCTAATAAATATATAAAAAGGTTGTGAACTAAAAGAACGGGTTGATGAAAAACGGGTTAATGAGAAAGCTAGTGGATGAAAACACCCTGGGAAAAGGAGAAAATAACAGGCGATTCTGAAAATTAACAATATAGTACTGAAGAGAAATAAAAACATGAGCCTATACCTGTAAACTAGATACAGAATGAAGGGACCCAAGAGAGGTCGAACTATTATAAGAGTGAAAACCAGTAAAGATCATATTACCTCAAAAGGGCACGCTGAAGTTTCTACTTCAAGGAGACAATATAAGTGAAGAAAGGAAGTTTATATTTTCCCTCTGCGAATTGAAGAGACTAATTCAAGAAGTCACAAGAGATTATTTGCAAATTGTATATTAAAGACTAGTACTAGACGTACTTTAGGAGAAGGGAGTCATTATCCTAATTGAAGCTAGTTTATTTGGTGGTAAAATCAGTCAGGTTCGTTTTTTTGACAGCTGACATATTTCTTTGGACATTCACAACTGACTAACAAGCACCTTAGTAAGATAGGTAGGGACCGCCCACAGATATATGGAAATGTAGGCCTTATACGATAATGTTAATAAAAGATTGTAGATCCTGTCCTCAGAGTCTGTCTCCCCCTCCTGACTCGCCACACTCTGTAATTGAACGTCAAACAAGTTTAAGACTCGCAGCGTCAGGACACGTTAACATGAAGAGATTGATAAACTGGATAGTCTTATCATGGGTTGGACAGGAGACAAGAGGAACAGAAACAGTGGAAATTGAAAACCTGGAAGGTTGTCTTTGTAGTTGTGACGGGGAGCTAAATAAGATGTGTATATCATATTGTACTAACTTCTATTCCTGCAGGCATACTACCTCTGTAGCCCGGATTACTATCAACGTGGTGCATTGGTGTGGCTTGAAGATTCAGAGACTCATTGGTTGCTCTCATCAAGGAAGCTCTGATTTCTCAAGCTAGGTGTTACTTCTCCTTATCCAAACCTCCTGTCCCTGTTTGGGCAGTCACATAGTTCTATAAAGTATGGTCATATACCCCTTTCCTAAACTTAAATGCTTATACCATGAGTCCAAGCGTTCCACTTTGAGGGAAAGCTTCCTAGATCATTAACGTACTCATTAATACATGTTCTATTGAAGCCAGGTAAAGCAAGCACAAGACATTCAAATAGAATCTCTCCTTAACCTGGATAATAAAATCATCACCAAAATGTTTACATATCGATTGTTTCCCAGCCTTTCACAGATGGCCTGGCCAGTTGTATCATTTTGTTTCCCGATAGATCTATGCAGGATAATCTTAGATGCTTCTTTGATGTGTTGGCTTAACTCGTCCTTAGGGACTCACCCTATTAGATGGTAAAAAGACATTAGCCACAGAAGGAGGGGCCTTTTTTTGTTCCCAGTATTAGAGAGGATATGATTTAGCTAGAGCCTTATATCTTGGGTAAGTTGATGTATCGACATCCAGTGGCTGGTGCGTTTATAAATGTTATTCCATCACTAGCATTTTTCTTAACTCATGCCACTAGGTAGCAATGTTATCTCATCTTTTTTGCTCTAATCATTAACCTTTAACATGCATTCTTCTGAGTTGCACGCTGATAAGAAGGCTTCATTTTTTTGGCTGAGATTTACTAACACCCTGCATGCGGATCTCCTAGTGCATGCTTGCTCGCCCAAAACGAAAATCGTGTTCCTATATTGCCGAAGTATTTTGGTATCTTGGCTCGTTTACATATAAATTGGAGTAAAACAAATGCACCAGTTTACAGCATCAACCACACAATGTAGTTTTGGTGTTCAGAAGGTACCCAGAATCAGCTCACTACACATGGGCATCCACGTTTCCAGAAATAATAATACCCTTCATCAGGCCAGCTATGCTCCCTTCATTCTATCTTGTGCATTGGCAGTTAATAAAGAACACATTAACTGTCTTCTCTTGGTAGAGCTTCTGTAATAAAAATGGTGCTACTACCGAAATACCAATTTATTAACATATATACCTTCAAGGCTGCCATGATTCTTTTCACTGACCTTTGCTCCCCTCTGATCCAGCTGATATGGACGGAAGATGAACCGTCTTTGCTGGGAAACATTACCAGTGGATAAAGGCGGCATAGGGATACTTAATATGAACACATTACCTAAATCACATCATGTAATATAGATTGCCATTGTCCCGCTGTAGGTGAGCAACATGTTCATAGGTGTTGCCCCAGAAAATTTAGATACCAAGTTTATGTGTAGACCTAAAGCTCTGAAAATTCAGGTGGATCCTGGAACCATAACTACTTGTGTTTGTTTCAGATTGCTCATGAAGCTTCATCTCCCTCAAATGGACAGCCCTCACTTCTACTTGGATAGGAATAGGGGCTGAAATTAAGATTTTAGAGTAGGAACTAAAACTAGCTCCTGTGTATAGGCCATCACCAAGGAGCGAGCACATAGCGTGATGAAAATCTAACTTATGTGAGATGCAAACTACTTTTTGTCCATTATATACAATTCATTATTCTGGAAATGTTTTCTATATCTTCCTAACGGTTCTTTCTACACATTTCCAGATACAGTAAGTGATTGCCACATAGGTATGTTTGTATGACACTAGTTTGCCGCAGGAGCCAAAAGTAGCTCCTGGGAGCTCTTGGTGTCAAGCTAACCAGGCTCACCCGGGCTAGAAGCAGGAGCTAAATAGCTCCCAGCAAGTTCAAACTCTATGGGTTACATGCCCCACCTCCACTTATGTGCAGGCTGTTACAGAATTAAAGTCCTTATGCCTGGTGACTTTGGATGATCGCTATCTTTGGGAAATAGTTGTCACGGTAGGAAAACATACAATGTTGCATCTGTGCATTAATGGTGAAATGACAGCCCGACCTTGATAGACGAAATTGCCAGGCCATCCCTTGCCAATAGCAGAAGGTAAGGAAGGAGTTGCTGTGGCGACACCCGCAATGGTTGTAGGCCAGGTTGTTGAGAACACCAGACACAGAACCTCTTCCATTTACAAGCCTATGATGCGTTGGTCGACGGAGCCCTTGCTGCCGCTAAAATATGGTGACAATCTGAGGAATATTCAGGTCTCCAAACTCTGATTGGTCAGGAGCCATGCGGCCAGGTTGAGGGAGCCTGGGTTGTGATGCCGCACCATCACCTTGTTCCGAGAGAGGAGATCTGGCTGTGAACCCAGGTGAAGATGTTCGTCCCTCGCCAGGTGAAGAAGGTCTGAGAACCAGGTCTGCCTGGGCCAGAATGGAGCAACCAGGATGATTGTGCAGGGAACCTTGTGAATCATCTGAACCGTTAACAGGGAAAACAGAGGGAATGCTTAAGTGAACATCCTGGTCCACGGAAAAGAGTGCGCCCCCCCGCCCCTGGATTCCGGATGAGGAACTCTGCTGGCAAAGTGAAGGCACTGCTTGTTCTCTGGGCTGGCGAACAAGTCTAGAGGGGGAGTGACCCATTCCTGGAAGATCCTCACTACCTGGTGCCCCGTGCAGTCGCCATTCATGCATTTGAGTTGAATCCCTGCCGAGGGAATACATATGAACCTTTTGAAGACCTGGCAGGTAGACAGCTAGGACCTGAATCCTGTGCTGTATGGCCCAATGCCAGAAGGTCTGGGCTGCCTGGAACAGGAGCTGTAAATGTGTCCCTTCCTGCTTGCACAGACGGAACATAGACGTGATGTTGTCAGTGAGAACCCTTACCACCGAGCCCTGGATGAGGGGAAAAGAAAGACTTGAGTGCCAAGTGCACCGCTCTCAACTCCAGGACATTGATATGCAGAAGAACCTCTGACGGAGACGACAGGCCTTTGACTTGGAACTGGTCCAGGTGAGCCCTCCATCCAGCCTGCGAGGTGCCGGTCACAGTAGTGTATCGATAATCCGGTTCCACCAGGTGCCTGTGATGCTGGAAATGCATCGGAGGGACAGGGCCTCCGTATCCTTGTCCTTTACTGCTTTTTATTGTGTGTTCTGTCGTGTTTTCCGCGCAGGAGTTCATGTGGGACTCCTAGCGGTGCAGCTCTCTCCCCTTTGGTTTGGTGAACAGACCTGTGGGATACCCTTATGGCACCCATGGGTAGGGGTACAAACCTGTGCCCTTAGTGTATGTTTTTGGGCACCTGTGTGTGACCCACAGAGCAGGGTACGGGCTGGTGGCAGCTGTGTGCAGAAATGACTGGTGCCCTGAGCGTCCTCCATTTTGGGATGCCCAGGCCCTGCCATTGGAATCGGTAGATTCCTGATGGAGACAAAATGGCCCCCATGGCCTCTTGCCTTCCATCACCTTTTACCCTGATCTTCCCGAAGTCCCGGGAAGCCCTGCCTCTGTCCCTTCCCCCTGACTGGCTGTTGGGTGGAAGTTCTGTATATGGTAGTGTGAGGAAGTGCCGACCAGACTGGCTGGAGCCTTCTCAACGACCATATGTTGCAGGTACGCCTGTGGGTGGGACCTGGGTGAATGGAGCGTGTGACGAATATACATTCTATGTTGTGGCTGTCTAGTATCTGGTGTTTGACACAATGGTTGAGACAGCCCTGCCCGAAACCGGTATGAATGCAGCTTGGAGCGTTGAATGGCTCGGTACTTGTCCCAATACACATAACTTGTTGCGAGTGTCTGGAGAGAAGTGAATGGCCTGAATACCTCGTGTGCCCGATTGGCTGCCTGCCTGCATGAATGAATGAATGCCGTAGTCGTGATTGGATGCTTGAGTATGACCCAGCGGAATGAATGGGAGATCAACGGTATATCTGGGGACCTCTCACTGCTAGGAATCTTGTTCAGAAGCTGAAGTCCACTACGACGAGTAACTGGAGTGAAGCTTAAACTTGAGCCCTGCTGGACGAGAAGAATTGCTGTTGCTCTCCTTCGCAATCGAAAGCTGCTGTGCTTCAAGAACTGACCCAGAGAGGACCTGGTAGGGCGCCCTCTTCCCCAGCTACGAGGGACCATCGCGCACAGCTGATCTTTGCCTAAGCTCCCTGGTAGACAGACCTTTGACAGGCTGCCGAACCGATACGGGAACTCCAAGGAGAATCGCCCGGACTGTTGTCCGCCACTGTAGCCGACCGCCATCGCCGACTGGAGCCGCCGTGCTTGCGTTGCCTAAGAACTTCATTGATCCAAGGACGCTCTCGTCCGCATAGTCGCCGTGATTGTGTAAAGGAGCATAAATATTAATTATATAAAGACTAACCGATACAGTGTGTGGACATTCCTTCGTGGGTGCTCGGGGACTACACTGTACTTAAGAACCAGCTCGCATCGCCTCCTGAGAAGCTAGGCCCAGATTGCTCGACCACGTACCAATAATAGAGAATCTTGGCAGGGGTCTCTGTGCCTCCCCTCTACCATATACAGAGCGGAAGTGCAGACCCACCCACCCCCATCCGGTCTTTACAGTGCCCTGCTCGATGTTGACGGGATGAGCCCACAACTGAAGAGCGTCTACCAGAGTCTGAGAAATGCATACCTTGTCCGACAGGAGCCCTGGATCTGGGACCACAGGAGAGCGAGAAATTCCTATGCTGGGCGCATAAACCGATGACAATTTGGAATGAGTTGTATGCAGCGAGACCTAGTGCAGAGGAGAGACATGTATGAGCGGACTGTGACCGACATGGTGCCGAGGAGAGACATGTATGAGCGGACCGTGACAGAGTCCGCCAGAAACAAAAGTCTTTCCAGCCTCTTCTTCAATGGCTTGACTGGATTGAGAACCGTCCGGAAATTAGCTCACAGAAAGAGCAAATCCTTGGAGGGCGTCAGAGGATTTGCCGAAGTTGATTGGGAAGCCAAGACGTTGTAAAAGGAGCATGGCAGCGTTGAGAGACTCCAACGTCCGCTGGCAAGTCGACCCCCTTACTAACCAGTCATCCAGGTACGGATAAACATGGTGTCAGTGTTTGCGAAGGTAAGCCGCCACCAGAGCTAGGCACTTGGTAAGTCCTGGGAGCGGACTTCAGCCCAAAGGGGAGAACCTGAAACTGGTAATGGCGGTTTCCCACCACGAACCTGAGATATTTTCGATGCCTGGGGTGCATAGGGATGTGAAAGTAAGCGTCATTGAGATCCAGAGACAAAAAAATCCCCAGGCTGAACCGTCCGAATGACGCCTTGCAACATTAGCATCCTGAACATTTGCCTTTTTATATTTTTGTTGAGCGGCCGTAGGTTCAGAATGGGGTGACATTTTCCGTTTGGCTTTTTTAATCATAGAAAACCTGGAATAGGTCCTCCGTCCTCTTTCTGCTGTAGGAATCCTTTCAGTGACCCCTTTTTGGAGCATGAGCCGAACCTCCTGACGCTAAACCTGCAGGTGAGCCTGAAATGTATTTACCGGAGGAATGGGGAGTTGAGGACGCCGAAACTCTGGCCGTATTGGACTGCTTCCAGCACCCATCTGTCTGTTGTGATAGAATGCCACTCGTCGAGGTGGCACGCCACCCTCCCCCCTAGACGACGTCCTTGTGGAAGTCAATCATGAGGCTTGCTTTGCCGGCCTCTTTGCGAAGAGGAGGATCCCCTCTTCCTCAGTACGCCTTATTCCGCTGAGCGGCCTGGAAGGAACACCTGTAGCCCTGGGAGTGGTAGGTGGACCTACCGTATCCCTTGTCTCGAGACCCCGAAAACCGTGCATTTCCCGAGACACCACAGAAGGAGCAAAAGTGGAGAATAGAACTTCTGCCCTGCAGGGCCCTGAGGGACCTCGCTGTATCTGAGTCCGCCTTCATGTTCTTCAATGCGTTGCCAATCTTTTTGCCAAAACGATTTCCCCCTCGCAAGGCATGTTCACAACTTTATGCTGAACCTCTTGCCGGAAGTCAGTGCAGCGAAGCCAGGCTTGACGCCAGAGAACCACCACATTATTGATCTGCTTGAAACCTGTCTGTGCCAAGTCGATCGCAATGTTAATACTATGGTTCAACACTTCCTCCCCCTCGCAAACCAAAAGCATCGCTTCCTTCCTCTGCTGCTCCGGCAGATGGTCTAACATAAGCACCAGGTGGTGCCACATCTCGCCATGATAGCCAACGCGTTGGAAGCCTTAACCGTAGTGGCTCCGACAGCTAGAACCTTTTAACCAAAAGCGTCCATCTTACAGCTTTGGAGCCTTTCTACTAGCCAATGCAGAGACAACAGACTCCTAGGTAGGCTGCGATAACAAGCACTTCAGAGTTGACTGGCGCCTTGAACAACTTCTCCAAGCAGCCTTTGACCGCTGGCTCTGTAAACAGGTGCCTCATCGTATGGAGACCCTCCTGCTAAACGTGCTCCAATATAGGGATTGAGAAAACTGCCTTCCTCGGTTTCCCCATATGGTCGAACAAGAAGCAGCCCTTTTCCTCCTCCGGGATGAGCCCAAATTCGTGACAGCCTTTAGACATCATGGCATGGAAAGCTCCAATGTCATCCAGAGGAGATGATTGTGCCGGACTACTCGGAGCATCGAGGTCCGGGTCCGTATCTGCTCTTTTTGGAGAAGATGAGACTGTAGATAATGTGTCCTGAAGAGCCCATTCCTGCTCTGAATCCACCAGTTCCCTGGATGAAAAACGTCAGGTGGGCTTGTGCGGCAATGGAACGGCCGGAGCCTGTAGCACTGGAAATCTGGCCTCCAATTGCCCCAAGAGCGTTTGCAACGTAGAGAACACTTGCATCGAGAGCAAGGAGTGCAGGTTGACAAGAGGATATTGAGGCGGTACAGCACCTAGACCCGCTGATGTGGAGGGAAGCGCAGGTTGTAGGCCCAAAACAGGAAAGGTTGTCCTAACTCTCCTTCAGGATCCGAATCCAAAAATCACATGCTCGTCATAGGCCAGAGCCTCCTGTTGGAGAATGTCATCGTGGAGCAAGGAAGGAAACCTTTCCAGAAGAGGCTGCACTGTAGACACCCTAGAAAGCCATGATGGTTCCCTGGGAGACTGCGCTCGCGTCACCGAGTGGAGCTTAACTGGCCTTGCAGCTGGCATCTGCCTCACCTTCTCAGTGTCCCTTTCTGCTGTCGATAGAGCAGATGTCAATGGAGTGGTTGTCGACGGGAGAGCCGATGACAGAGCCATTGTCGACGTTGTCTCCGACACTGGCACCCTCACCGATGCAGACGGAGGCTTCTCGGACGATGACTTGGAACTGTGCTTCGAAGACTCACAGCCAAAGAGTGATGATCCTCCTTGGATGAAGACCTCTTAGTCGACGTGGAGGAAGTATGTGACATTGACTTCTTATCTGATGACGAAGCCATGTGCGCCGGGGCCTACGGACTTCCGTGGGTGTGAACCCTTCACCATCGGTATATCCGATCGTGGTGCGGGAGAAGCAGGAACCCCACTCGACAAAGGCCTTGCAGCGGAATAATTCTTGCCATTTCCCCGATCAGGCGAAGCCTTGGGGTCACAAGGCTGCTGTTTCTTGGTAGCTGTTCCTCCTACCAAGCCCTCTGGTGAACTCTGGGCCGAGGGAATGGCGGACCTGTCCCCGCGGGAAGAGCCAACCTCCGAACCCGGATAGGGCCCTTTGTACAGCCAGCAAATTAAGCGCCCGTTATGGTCCTTGAGGGTCTTCTGGGAGAACCGCTGACAGATGTCGGAGTTGTCGGCCGAGTGATTGGGGTAGAAGCAGTGCAGGCAATCTGCATGCCCGTCCCCTCTTACAGATTCTTGAAGCCGCAGGTCACACACGGCCAAAGTAACCATTTCTTCTGCCCCGAAGACGACAGAACAGGACCGGGACCTCACAGCCAATAAGGATTGGGAACAGCAAAAGCTGCCGGAAAGAAAACAATGTTTTCACACAATAAAGACGTACTCTCCGGAGAGAACATGAGGTGATTCCAAGAGTTTGGACACGGTCGAAATCTGAGGGGGAAGCGGTAGGGGTGGAGCTATATACTGGACGTCCCATGGGTGCTGCCTAAAGTGCCTATAACGACGTTGATAGGACACTCAAGGTGTCAGGGTTTTCTCCACAGGAAAACTACTATACTAAAGTTACTGAGGTTTCCCAGCCTATCGATGGGGAAATATTCACATCATGTGAATCCATGAAAGATCCAATGCTAAAGAAAAATATAAAACCTAAAATCACATGTGTAGGTACATCAACATTAAAAAATGAAAAGAAAACCAAACAAAAACATTGTTAGCACCAATTTTTTGATTACTTCCTTACATGAAGAACTGATTGTTGTAGCCGACATTTCACACAACTAGGATAAAAACAAACACAAGATCACTGATTCTCTTAGGTCATGGATAAGAAGTGGGCATGAGGCTGACTGCAAGCGCACACAAACCTCACCTTTAACAATAATTTTTGCACTCCAAATTATGACAAATTGGAGGAATCCCCTTTTTGTTATTCAATAACATGTAGGTAAACAGGGAATTCCGTGAAATTATTTGATTAAGGAATTATTTACAGTGATTTGAATACTAGAAGCTGAAGAATTTTATCTGCTTTACATGAATTATTTATATTATACTAGCAAAAGGTACCCGTTCTCCGGACAGACATAACACTCATCAATTGTTGGAAATCAATGATCCTGTAAATCGCTATTCTGATTCGTGCACCCTGAAGGAACCCACCGGGGGGGAGGGGGGACGGGGGGGTGTGGGTGTGGGTGTGGGTGTGTGTGTGTGTGTGTGTGTGTTTCTTTTCTGGACCGTCTTTCTACTAATAACCAATCACTGGTCTCTGGGTCATACTGCCCCAGCCAATGACTACCCTCTACCTAAGCCTCTCCTCTGGCAGCCAGTTTCAGATTTTTACCCCACGTTCAAGTGTTGGGAGTCCTCGTGCTGTAGCTCTCAAGATTGTACTACGTATTGCATTTTTTTGAAGCGTTTACTCTTATTTTTTCGGTCAATTCGAGCCTCAAGCTTCACTGATTCTTCTTCCGATCAACGGGGAGCCGTTTCTGAATTTTCTACTCCCCTCAAGGGCGGATTTCCATTGAATACACTTCTTGGAGGATCCCAGAAGACCTTTGGGGCCTACCCCGAATCGGACATGGCCCAGGACAAAGGAGATTCGACGCCTACTGGATCCAAACTGTTCAGGAACTGCCCAGGTTGTGCATTACAGAATGTCTTCAAGAAAGAGGAGCACTCCCGGTGCCTCTACTGCCTTCACGCCGACAAGTCATACATAGAGGAGGACTGTGCGTTCTGTAAGAACATGTCTGTCCGGACAATGAAGGACCGTCATACCTGGCTCACCAACTGGCTGGAGGGGAAGAGCTGAGCAGCAGGTGATAAGAAGTCTGAGCGGTCTTCTAAGACCTTTGAGGGCGCTCTGGCGACGGAGGCCCAACGAAAGGCAAAGCAATGCGAGACCGCGGGCACCGGGAGTGGCGTTGGTTCAAGCTCCTCGGCTGCCAGGCAGGGCGCAATGTCACCGACGCCATCATCCACGAGCCAACGCTCTGGGAAAAGGAAGTCTGAGAACCCGGGTAAGCTTTGGGAGACGCCCGTTCGATCCCGACGGAGAAAGCCAAGGGGGGCGAAGCGGTGACCCTCGCCGGAAGGTGAAGGCCTTGGACGTGCCCAAGGTCGTGAAGGCCCCGATTCACCCGGCAAAGGCCTCAATTGAAGGAGTCGTGGCGGCCCTGACGAAGCCTGCAGAGGCTACCCAGTGGAGACTACTTCCGAGCCTAGAGTTTCCCTGCCACCCCAGAGGGAAACATCTTTCCAGCCTATCGAGAAGACCCCTGTGAAACCCCGGGATGAGAAAGAGGGGGCGGGGGGGACACGGTAGCCCTAACGGACACAGATACCACCATCAAGGATGAGCTGGCTGGCGTCAAAGCTATCCTGGACAAGAGGTTCGAGGAAGTCAGGACCTACAGGAGGAATCCTGAGGAGGTGGACGTAGAGAGCAACAGTGAGGCCGATGAGGAGCCACGGGCTGTGAAGGAAACTGAGGACCCCGCGCCCCAGCCGTCGCTCCCGTCGCAACCGGTGCCTACACCACAGGACAATTCAGGATCAATCTTGATGGCTTTGCAGACCCTGTGTACGAAGATGAGGACAAGGTTGCCCTAACAGCCCAGCGGACGATCCAGCGGTGCCTGGAACGTCGGGGAGCAAGTGCAGGCAAATTTATCCTCCCCCTCCATTTCATCCTTCACCTCCATCCCCTCCACCGAGGGATGAGACGGGAACGGAGACAGACGACAGTGGTGGTGGTGACGACGATGGGACGGAGCTCCCATCACCCCCCTGCCCGGGCACCCCCCACCCCCAAATGAAATTGGCTCCTTTAATGCCATGATCACCAGGGCATCAGAGCTGTTCCAGCTATGCACCGAAGAGCAGAAGGAGGGTTTCCTTTACCAACGACGGGAGGCCAAGAGGAAGACTGTCCTCTTAGTCCCCTTACTGGAAGAAGAAATCGGCAGTGGCAACAACTTCTGGAAGAAGCTGGACGCCATGGGACGACGGGTCATCTCGTCGACAGACGACCATGAAGGCGGGCAACGCCCTCACGATCGTGGAATGCTACGACAGGGAGCTGTGGTTCAAGATCGCTCCCCTTCTGGACTTCCAGACGACAAGAAGGTGGAAGCCCTTGAAATCCTACAGAGAGGCGAGGTGGCTTCGGACCACGCCATCACAGTGGCCATGGACATCGTCGACACCAGCTTTCGCCAGATGGGCAACGGCATTTGCCTTCGCCGGCGCGGTTGGCTCAAGGCCACAGATTTCCGTCAGGACGTGCAGACCAGCGTACTGGACATGCCCTTTGACGGGAACAACCTGTTTGGCAAGGCAGTGGACGAGTTACTGGAGGCCATTAAGGTGGACACCGAGACGGCCCAGGCCTTGGATTCTCTCCAACAACGGCCGTCCTTTTGGACCTCTGGAGGCAAGTCTCAAGGTGCCTCCAAAGGATTTGACGGCAGTTCCACGTCGTACCGCCAGGTGGCCCACTCCTCGTCACAGGAAGCCTACAGAGGCCGCAGCAAGGCCGGAGGACACCGTCATCATTGCCATGGAGGCCAATGTGGCAAGGCCTCGGCGAAGCAAGACTGAACCGGCCTTGACGTCGGGCCCCCATCCAAGCACCCCGGGGGGAGGCCGGCTGGCGAATTTCGTCAGCGTGTGGGAGTCCATCTCCACCGACCGTTGGGTGCCAGATGCCCTGGCCCACTGGCACACTCTGGAGTTCCAAAGAAAGTGTCTCCATCTACCACCTGTGGCCAGGATGGAAAACCACGTGCCACAGCTGCTTCTGGAGGTACGAGCAATGCTAAAAAAGGGGGCGATGGAACACGTCCCGAAGAGGTTCCGGAGTATACTCGCGGTATTTCCTCATCCGAAAGAAGACCGGAGGCTGGCGGCTGATTCTAAACCTTCGCCACCTCAACAAATACATCAAGTCCCAGACGTTCTGGAGGGTCACCTTTCAGCACGTGCTGGACAGCTGGAGGAGGGCGACTTCCTGTCGTCGTTGGACTTGGAGGATGCCTACTTCCACATCCCAATACACAAAGGACATCGAAAGTTCCTACGATTCGTGGTCCAAGGGCAGCACTACCAGTTCAAGGCCCTGCCCTTTGGGTTGAAGTTGGCGCTGAGGGTCTTCAACAAGTGCCTGGCACTGATGGCGCCGCAGCTGCGCCTGCAGGGAGATCCACTTATACCCCTACCTGGAAGACTGGCTCATCTGAGCAAAGTCAAGAGAACTCGCCGTCGATCACACAGCGAAGATCGTCCACCTACTCACGGATTTGAGTTCCAACGGACGGCCCTCAGCTCCAACAGATTGATATTGAGTCTGGACTCCGACGGAGACCAACGACCGCTGACTGTCAACTCGTTGGCATGAGCTCCCCCATCCCGTGAGGGATGCGTCCGTCACGATCATCACCTCGGGCCAGGGTAGCCAAAATGGTGGCCCCCTCATCAGATTGCCTTCGACGGCCCACCACAGAAGGTCCTGGCCGACCGAGGGCGGCACCTGAACGGGGTCCGACATCCCATCAGAGGACTGTGACCACTGCATCCAGAGAGCCCATTGCAGAGATCTCATCCATAACCTGGCCTCTGGCACCAGAAGAATGCAGGATGCCATGAGGCCGAGCAACCTCAAGAACTTGAACGCTGGGAGACTCTGGGCATGCTGAAACTTGTGCACCATCTGCTGAATGTGATGAGCCCTCACCTGGGGAGGAAAACACTGCCCAGGGACGTGTTGAGCACTGCTCCGATGTACTGGAGCCGCCGAGTTGGCGTCACTTGGGATTTCTTAAGTTGAGAGAGAAGCCCAGTTTGTGAAGGGAGAGGCAGGTGACGGACAGGTGATCCAGGACTTGCTCGGGAGAGCGCGCCTTGATAAACCAATCTTCCAGGTAGGGGTAGACGTGAATCCCCCCCTTTCCTGAGATGCGCTGCCACCACCACCATGAACTTGGTGAAGACCCTCGGGGTGGAGGTCAATCCGAACGGCAGGACCCGAAACTGAAAGTGCGAGTCGCCAACCGCGAACCTCAGGTACTTCTTGTGCTTGGGATGGATCGGCACATGAAAATAAGCATCCTTGAGGACTAGAGACACCAACCAGTCCTGAAGTTGAAGGGCCTGGAGGACTTGAGAAAGAGTAACCATCTTGAACTTGTCCTTCCTGAGGAGCTTGTTCAAACCGCGCAAGTCCATGATGGGTCTCAATCCCCAGTCTTTCTTCGAAATCAAAAAATAAGGGGAATACCATCCCTTGTTCCTCTCCGCTACAGGCACCAGTTCTATGGCACCTTTCTCCAGCAGGGATTGTATTTCCTGCGCAAGGAGCGGATCCGGACTCTTCAAAGAGAGATTCCCTAGTGGATTGTCGCAAGGCCTCTGCCGGAAAGGAAGACAGTAGCCGTGGGCTATGATCTCCAGAGCCCACACATCTGAAGTAATGGCACGTCACTCTACAAGATGCTGCGCCAGCCTTCCCCCCCCAACCGGCGAACCATGGGACATGGCCTCATGACTGAGCTGAAGCCGCTGCGGCAGTGCCTGAGGGCAAAGAGGCAACTGCCCGAGCGGCCTTGGCACGTGGAGTACCTTGTTTTCCACCTCTGGCACTCCTACGGTGGCCCCT
Source organism: Ambystoma mexicanum (assembly GCF_040938575.1). NCBI lineage: Eukaryota > Metazoa > Chordata > Amphibia > Caudata > Ambystomatidae > Ambystoma > Ambystoma mexicanum. Next base: position 153,358,427 of record NC_090941.1, on the reverse strand, counting down.
TTGACTTGTAGCTCCTCTCGATTTATTAAAGGATGAGTAATATTGAAAGGAACGTCCCCTCCATTGCTGTCCCCTAGGACGAAAAGGCAGAGGTTGGCGAACTGCAGCGCTCAACTACTTTGCTGCAGCTTTGGAGGTCTGCAACCACTCAAGGCTCTCGTCAGCCTTGCTGCCAAAAAGATGTTCACCATCAAAGGGCATGTTGAGGAGCCGAGCTTGCACATGAGGAGCAAACCCCGACTTCCGCAACCACGCAAAGCTGCGCATTACAGTGCTCGCCGCCATGGACCGGCTGACGCAATCAACCATGTCCAGACCCGACTGAACAGATTCACACATGGCATCCTTGCCATCCTGTACGAAGTTAAGAAACCCATCCCGTTCCTCCCCTTCGGGAATATGATCAGCCGCTAAGTAGATACAGTACACAGTGTGCGTGAAACGAGACAAGGCACAAACGGAGTTGGCAGCCTGAAGCGCCATACCCCCAGAAGAAAACACCTTCGCCCAGCCATCAAAACGTTTGTCGTCCCTATCAGGAGGGATGGTAGGGTACGACGCCTGCTTTGCGGGGGCCGTAGCCTCCTGCACCACCAAACTCTCCGGAGTAGGGTGCGTGGTCAAGTGGCAGGGGTCGCCACTGGCTGGGCGATATTTCTTCAGCAAGTACTTGCTCACTGCCAGGAGACTCTCCAGAGAAGTCCAAGCCGCAGCCACCCTTCTCTGCACGGCCATATGGAATGGCAGCACCAGGTCAGTTGGTGGACCATGGTCGAGGATATCGGTCAGGTCATCCTGCTGAAAATCCCCATGGGGGCAGACCACCCCAGGTAATCTGTGACCCTCGACATCAGGCGCCAGTATGAGGACTCGGCATGCGTGCCAGGCTCAGGCCTACCAAACTCCACCTCCGGAGAGGTGTCTAGACCACTGGCGTCGTGCAACGACTGATGCAGGTCCTCAAGTTGGCTATGACCAGAAAGGAGGCCATCAGGAACCTCTGCAGGAACCTCACCTTCCTCAGACCCCTCATCCACCTCAGAAATATAATCCAGAGGCTGGAAGGAGGGTACAGAAAAAGGAACCAAGACATGTTTAGCCTTGGCCAGAGCTTTTCTGGGGGGTTCCACCGTGCCACGGGGAACCTCTGACAAAGCCGCCTCGAAAGGCGTTGAGGGAATCAGCTTTGACTCCGTCGAGACAGGACTCGAGGGCGGAGCCCCGAGCGTGTCTCTCGACAGCCTGGGTGCCGATGGGGTCCACGACTTCCTCGGAGGTGGAGCCTCGAGAGAGTCTGTCGACGACCTCGGCGCTGCAGGCGTCGATGTCTTCTTCAAAGACTTCACAGGTTCTCGCGGTCTCGAGGGCGTCGAGGACCGGGACCTGGAACGGGCATGTCTAGAGCGACCATCCTTGTCTGACCGGGACCTCGAAGGCGCCTGGTGGTTGCGATGACCGCTCGAGCCTGAAGGCGTACAAGCAGCGTCTCTAGAACGGTCACGGCCGGCGTCTTTCGTCGACACGGATGGACCAGAGCCCTGCAATTGGAAAATCGCCAACATCTCCTTTCGGAAGGAATCCCATTCCTCAGGTGTGGAATGCTTGTTGGGACAAGCAACCTGCCGATGGGCGGAGTCCTCAGACGAGGACGGTGAAGGCGACCTGTGACGGCGCTTCCTGGAGTGCCTCGAAGAGGCCAAGGAATGGCGAACTGACTCCCAGACCGAGAACCCCCGAACTCACGATGCAGAGAGTCGCCCCTCGAATCATCTGTTGAAAGACCAGTGGAACGCGACTTCCGGGGCTTGGTCACCTTACCGACTGACAGCTTCTTCTTACGCTCCCGCAAGGCCTTCGATGTGAGCGATTGGCAGTCGACACAGTCATCCATATTGTGGTCCTCCCCGAGGCACCAGAGGCAAGCATTGTGCGTGTCCATCAGCGACATCTTGGACCCGCACACCCGACACTTCTTAAAACCGTACCGCAGGGTGGAAGAAGCCGAAGACATCATACAATATCGCAAAGAAGAAACTGGTTCAAAGAACCGAAAGAACAGGATTCAGTAGAACCGAGGCGCGCCGAGATCTCCGAAGCGAACACGTTCGCTGAAAAAACGGAACTGAGGCTACGGGCGTCGTGCGTCCTACTTATAACATCCGGTGACATCGGCTCGACGGATGCCCTCGAGGACAGCGTATCGACATCGACACAGCCGAAAGATTTTCCAAAGCAGCACAGCTGTGGTGATTACCGTCATAGATCTGGAATACGTCGGAGGACCCAATCCCCTCGAAACAAACTTCACATTCATACTCATCTACAGACCACCAATCTACGATGCCACCTTCGTAAACACCTAAAGAGAAGCCATCACAAACCTGGCCATCAAACATGATCACCTGATAATCCTCAGGCACTTCAATATATGGTTTGAAGAGAACACAAACTCGCAAAAATCACTAATCAAGCAGCTCGAGACAATGAAACTAAGCCAGATGGTCAAATGAACGACGCACACGGCAGGAAACACACTGGATGCAATCTTCGCCAACAAGTAACTGATTTAAACTGCGCAACCAATACACATACTATGGAGCAACCATCTCATCATACAGATTTTGATCCAAATACCATCTTAAACACCTAAACAGCCCCAAATGTCCCCCCGGTCCCCCGATGTGGAAAAGAAACTGGAATACCATCAAAAGCAGCAACCTCAAAGAACCGTAAGCCTCAAAACCATTGTCCGCAAGCCTGGCCAGAACAGACCTAGATGAAAAAGCAGACCTAATCCAGAAATTGATCAAACAATAGACAGCATTTCCCCAGAGTAACCCTTCATCCCATCAAGACAAAGCACTGGCAAGATGGCTTACACCACAACACATCAATAAAATGAAATGAAGGAAAAACTACGACCAATCCAAAAGAATAAATTCACAAAAACAAATACCAGCATGCAAAATGGAGATTCTCAAAGGCAAAAATGAAATATTATGACAACCGAATCACAAAGCCACTAACAACCAGAAAGAACTATTCAACACTGTAAATGTGATGAGAAGCCCTGATGGATGGAACACCACACCAATACCCTCACAAAAAGTATGATGATCTCGCAGACCACTTCAAAAAATAAAATCACCGACATATATCGGATCATACAACGTAGACCAATGAACCAGACCATGCACCATTCCCTACCTACCCTGGTACCACAGAACAAGCTGCAAAGCTTCACACAAATGTCGAGAGAAATTCCTGAAGCTGGTGAAACAACAACACAGCAGGCTCCCCAATGGACCCCTGCCCTCATCTATAAATCAATCCTTACACAGGGCACAACATCGGAATTCCACATAAACCTTTTCAACCTATCACTTTCAACAGAGAGAGTACCGCAGGCTTTCAAATCCGCATACATCAAAACACTCCTCAAGGACAAGACAGGCGATGTGGAAGACCTCTTTAACTACAGACCGATATCAAACATTCCCTATCCGGAAAAACTATGGCTATGAACAAACACTGGAACACATAGAAAACCACCAACTATTAGACCAAGCACAATTCAGCTTCAGACCCATGTGAGAGACAGAGACAGCACTTCTTTCTATTTGGGATGACCTAAAGACTAATGCAGACTCCAACACAAACTCGACATTTATACTACTCGACCTGTCTGTAGTGAGAGACACAGCAAGCCACAGCATCCTCCTAAGACTGGAAGAAGAACAAGTTACTTACCCCTGTTAAGATTCTTTCGACTGGATGTTCCTCCAACGTATTCCTCATCTTTGACATGTGTCCACAGATCGGCTGCTTCGGAACTTGTTCAGCAGTGGGCGCCCTGCATCGATGGCGTCGGGTCGCTGTCCCTCGAAGGCCTCCGTCAAGGATGATGTCATCGGATGTTATAAGTAGCACGCACGGAGCCTGTAGTCTCGGTTCTGGTCCCCCCCCCCCCCGCCCCCTCCACGTGTAGCACAAGTGGACACAAATCAGGCCTGACAGTACTCAGCCTTGTTGGAACAAAAGCTGTAATAGCATGGGAAATTCTACAGAGGGGTAGGTTGGGAGGGCGATGAGGAATACGCTGGAGGAACATCCAGTCGAAAGAACGTTACCAGGGGTAAGTAACTTCAACGTATTCCTCATCTTTGACAAGACTCCCAAAGCTGTATCCGGAATAGGAGTAAGGTGAAGAATTTAGCAAGAATGGAAATTAAAAGGGCAGAACAAAGGACTGCCTGACCAAACGCCACATCTTGAGCATGGGAAGTATCCAAGGAATAATGCTTGGTAAACGTGTTTATCGAAGACCACGTTGCAGCATCGCATATCTTCTTTACAGGGACAGAGCTGTTGACTTAGCCATGCCTCTGGTTGAATGCGCACATAAGCCCTCTGGAGGGACCTTGCCCGTCAAAGTAAAGCCCTTGGAAGGATGATCCACCTAGACGAGGTCTGTTTACTGACACCCTGGCCTAGTTTGTGCCTGGTATTACCCAGAAAGAGCTGGTCATCCACTCTCACTGTGAACATTCGGGAAATATAAAAATTCAAAGCTCTCCTAGGGTCCAACACATGAAGCCTCTCCTCTTCCTTACTTGGATGCGGAGGAGGATAGAAGGCAGGTAACAATTGTCTGACTCAAATGAAAGCCCGAAACTACCTTAGGTAGAAAGGAGGGTCTGACAACACAACCGTGTCCTTGTGGAACACAGTAAAGGGTGGCTTGGAGGAAAGCGCCTGCAATTCGCTCACTCTTCTTGCAGATGTAAGAGCAACCAACAGAACACTCTTGAAGGTTAACAACCTCAATGGGCATGAGTGCAATGGTTCAAACGGAGCACCCATCTGGAACTATAAGAACAAGTTAAGGTCCGAAACCGGAACCTGAAATGGTGAAGGCAGGAACACATTTGTGAGACCTTTCAGAAATTGAGTAACCAAAAGGGATCTTCAAATTAGAGCATTCCTCGGATGAGCGCTTCTACGTAACCTTTAATGGTCCCCACCCTAAGATCCTTGTGGGCTAAAGAAAGCAAAACCGACCGAACATCCGGAGTTGAACACCGAAAAGGATTAACATTCCTTTCTCTGCACCAGTCGCAGAACTTATTCCAACGCAACGGTACAGAGACTTTGATGCCGGCCGCCTGGCCTAAAACAACACCACCATCACGTCATCCGGGCGGTCCCAGACCTTGCATCTCAACCTTTCAGAAACCATGCATGACGGTTGAGAGTCTTGACCTCTGGATGGAGAACCAGACCTCCATCTCGCGAGAGAAGATTCTCTTTGGGGAAGGCTCATCGGAGGACAGATGGACATTTACAGAAGATCCGGGTACCACGATCTCCTGGCCCAATCCAGAGCAACTAGGATCATGCGGTACCCGAATCGTCTTAACCGCCTGAGAACTTGAGGAATAACGGTGACTGGAGGAAACGCGTACAGTAGCGGGAATTCCCAATCCACCACAAACACGTCTTGGAGGAAATTCCCATGAGCAGTACTGCTGGCACTTCCGGTTGGCACCGGTCACGAACAGATCCACTTGCGGGGTTCCCTAAAGGACAAAGACCTCTTGAAGGACTTCCTGAGCTATTTCCCACTCGTGGGACACTGCGCTATGCCTGCTCAGAACGTCCGCCACCATATTCTCCTCTCCGGCCAGATGAACTGCTGCTAAGGAGATTCCTTCTTGAATTGCCCAGAACTAGAGCTGCATCGCCTCTCTGCACAGTGTCAGCGAACCTACACCCCCTGTCTTGTCGAGTAACGCATGGCCACCGTGTTGTCTGTCATTATCAGGACATACTCCCCTGCACCCCCGTACAGACGGCAGAAAAGCCTTCAGTGCTAGCCTCATCACACTCAGCTCTGAAAGACTGGTGTGCAGTTTGGACTCCGATGGAGACCAACGACCGCGGGTGGTCAGATTGTTGGCATGAGCACCCCACCTTATGATGGAAACGTACGTCACTATGGTCACCTCTGGCCATGGTTGCCAAAAAGGTTCTCCCTTCATTAGGTTTCCCTTGCAGACCCAACACAGAAGATCCTGCGATGCCCTGAACGCAACCAGAAGGTGATACGACATCCTGCCTGAGAATTGTGACCATTGAGTTCTGAGTGTCCACTGAAAGGACCTCATTCTCAGACGGGCCTCTGGCACCAGAAAAATGCAGGATGCCGAGCAACCTCAAGAAGTCAAAGGCCGGAAGACTCTGGGCAGTCTGAAACTGGTTTACCATCTGGAGAATGTTGTGAGCCCTCACCTTGGGTGGCGAGCACTTCCCCAAGGACGTTTCGAAGACAGCCCCGATGTACTGGAGTCGTTGGGAAGGTGTCAAATGGGACTTCTTGAAATTGAGGGAGAAGCCCAGTCTGTGAAGGGAGTGACAGGTAACGCTGATATGATCCAAGGCTTGTTCGGGAGAACGTGCTCTGATCAGCCAATCGTCCAGGTAGGGGGTAGATGAGAAACCCCCCTCTCCTGAGATGTGATGCCACCACCACCATCAGTTTGATGAAGACCCTCGGGCGTAGGTCAACCCGAATGGCAGGACTCGAAACTGATAGTGTGAGCCGCCAACAGCGAACCTCAGGTATTTCCTGTGCTCGAGATGGATCGGCACATGACAAGAAGCATCCTGAAGGTCCAATGATACCAACCAATCCTCAAGGTGGAGGGCCTGAAGGATCTGAGAAAGAGTGACATCTTGAATTTGTCCTTCCTGAGGAACTTTTTCAAGCATCTCAAATCCAAGATGGGCCTCTATCCCCTGTCCTTCTTGGGAATCAAACAATAAGGGGCGTACCAGCCCTTGTTCCTCTCAGCTACAGGCACTGGTTCTATTGCGCCTTTCTCTAGCAGGGTTAATACTTCCTGCACACGAGGCGGATCTGGAACCCTGGTGGATTGTCTTGAGGCTTCCGTTAAAAGGGAAGGCAGTACCCAGGGGCAATTGTTTCCAGAGCCCAAGCATCCGAAGTAATAGCTCGCCATTCTACCAGATGCTGCGACAGCCTGCCCCCCACCGGGGAACTGTGACCGAAGGCCTCAGAGCGGCTTTGAAGCAGCAGTAGCAGAACCTGATGGCAAAGAGGCTGCTACTTGAGCGTCTTGGGCCCCGCTACCTCGTCCACCACAAGGAAACTTACGTTGGCCTCTTTGACTGGCCATTCCTCTCGCCCTTCCAAATAAGGAGTAGTAATTAAAGGATCTATCCCTCCCATTGCTGTCCGCTAGGATGAAAAGTCTGAGGCTGCCTAACAGCAGCACCCAAAGATTTAGCGGCCGCCTTCTGCAGCTTGTCAAGGCTCTCGTCAACCTTGCTGCCAAAAAGGTGAGACCCGTCTAATGGCATGTTCAGAAGTCTAGCCTGCACATCCGGTGCAAAACCCGACTTCCGCAACCACTCAAATCTGCGTATTACGGTGCTCGTAGCCATGGACCTGCTGACGCTGTCAGCAACATCCAACCCACACTGAAGGGATTCACAAATGGCTTCCTTGCCGTCCTTAACAATAGCTACAAAGCCCTCCCTTTCTTCCCCTTCAGGCATATGCTCAGCAGTCAGAGATGCAATCCCACAGAGCGTCCGAAAATCTTGCCAATGCACAAGTTGGACGCCTTCAATGCCATACACTCCCAGCTCAAAAAACCTTGCACGCCCATCCAAACACACGCAAGGTATCACAAAGATCCTGCATTCCACTCTCCTCCGAGATTAGGCATTCTGGCACATTAGGGGTCCTAAACAGACCAAAAGGAGCCTCGCCCTCAGACTGTTCCCCCTCCTCAAATATGGAGGCGAGGGACTTAAAGTCTTTCTTCGGCAGGGGGGGTACACCGTTTCTCAGGAACCACAGCCAGAGGCTTTGAAGTCGATGACTTAGACACCGCCTTTTTAGGAGGATCCACTGGTATAAGGGGCTAAACCGGCAAATTTGGCACTGACGGTGTCGTGGGCCTGATTGGGGTGGAGGACCCGACAGGCACCACCGACTGGCGTGGCGCCGAGCGTTTAGACGGTTTCGTTGGAGACGAAGAACGTGACCTTGCATCACGTCTCGAGCGATACTTAGCAACCTTGTCCGGACGAGGCTTCCAAGGCCCTCGATGAGCATCGTGCCATTTACCCAGGCTCGAGGGTGTGCAAGTAACCAGCCGAGACAGTTTCCTGCTGGCTTCAACAGAAGGTGCAGATGGGTCCTTGCCCCGCTTTTCGAAAATTCTAAGCATTTCCACACAGAAAACATACCACTCAGCGGGCGTCGAATGTTTGGATGGGCAACTCACCCTCTCGGGGTTGCTGCCTGAAGAAGACGAGGAAGGCCAACGGCGGTGCCATCTCCTCTAGTGCTTCGGCGAGGCCGACGAGTGGCAGGAACCACTCCTGGACCTTGAACGCTTCGCCTTCTTCCTCTGAGGAGAGTCACCTCTCGACTCATCCGTCGAAGGCCCAGCAGTTCAGGGTTTATGGTGCTTGGATACCTTGCCTACCTTGAGTTTACCCTTTCGTTCCCGCAAGGCCTTTCCAGTCATCGACTGGCACTTGAGCACGTATCTGTATCATGGACCCTGCCAAGACACCACAGGCAGACATGATGGGGATCCGCGATGGACATCTTGGATCCGCAGTGCCGGCAATTCTTAAACCCGGACCGAGGAGTCTTCGGGGTGGAAGACGAAGCAGCAAATACTAGACCGTACAAGGCATGCTGAGTTTCACGAAGCAAACACGTTTGCGGAAAAAATGCAACAGAGGCTACGGCGTGTGCGTGCTACTTATAACATCTGATGACTTCATCCTCGACGGAGGCCTTCGAGGGACCTCAACCCGACGCCATCGAGGAAGGGTGCCCTCTGCTGAAAAATTTCCAAAGCAGCCGTGCAGTGAACACTACATGTCAAAGATGAGGAATACGTAGGAGGACATAATCCATTCGAAATAGGGATCACCGACACGGTACTGCTCTGCATTAAATCTTTGTCTAACAGAACAGAAATAGTATGCATAAAACCATTTCAAGGATCCTCCCTATCCCCACTCCTCTTCAACAGCTACATGACTCCACTAATCAACCTCATCAAAAGACACGGCTTCATTTGCTACAACTACGCAGATGACACCCAAATCATCTACAAAAATGATGTACAAGAGGAGAACAACGCTAATAGATTGTCTCAAAGAACTCTATGAATGGATGAACACTAATCGCATCAGAACCAACCCGAGCAAGATGGAATTCATGATTATATCCAAAAACCACGCAAACAACCAGTACATCCCACGGCCCACAGAACTAGGAACAGCACTTACACCATCCAAAATTGTCAAAAAGCTTGGAATCCTAACGGACAACGAGCCAACCTTCGAACCACAAGTAAACGCAATAATTAAGAAATGCTTCTTCCACCTACACACGATCAAAAAGATTCTACCATTCCTCTCCTTCACACACAAAAAATTGGCCATTGTCTCCCTCATCATGTCCAGGATAAACTACGCCAACAGCCTATACCTTGGAATGCCAGATTACGTACTCAAGAAACTGCAACGCATACAGAATGCAGCTGCCAGACTTCTCAAACTCTCACAGAGGGACCACATCACTCCAGCGCTAAAGAGGCTACATTGGCTGCCAGTCAAAAAACTCATTACATTCAAAACAATATGCATAACACAGAGCAATCCCCGGCCAGGGATCAGAATTGATACAAAAGAAAATCACTATCAGCCGACCTCAACACACTGATCTAGCGGCGACATTCGCCTGGAACATACACCGTACACAAGGAAAAAATATGGTCGATCAGCCTTCTCTTGCCTAGCCGTTTAACTTTGGAACACCACCCCTATATAAATACATACCATGAAGGAACCGCTACAAACCTGGCTCTTCAACTCAGAACAGGATGAAAAGGAATGTGCAACACCCAAACCCCGCATAGCGAACACACAAATGGAAAGACAGGGGACTAGGGCAGACCATAAGCAAAGTGCAGGGTAGAGGCCTCCGAATTGGAGGAAGACCCAGGTGCACCTGTTCCCATGGAGGGCCCTACCGGAAACAAAGGAGAGAAATGGGACCTACCTAATTGAACCACAGACAAAGCATTAGAATTAAGGGGAAAGAGTGGCGACCGAACAGATTGACCACGGGGCCCAGGGAGCTTACGTGGTGCCTCCTCCTCAAGGGGCCCGTGGGGGTAATGGTTGCTGCACACTGGGATGTGCCAGGAGGTAAAGTGATGCAGACACCCATTAGTCTAAAGACGGGGGGGGGGGGGGTGGAGAAGGTATCACCACCAAATAGCCCTGTCAACGACACACACCTATGCACATAAACAGCAGTGGGAATTGTAGCACACCACAATGTATGACATTGGAATGGATATGTGCCACAGGTGGCCAAAACTGAGGGTATCACCATTAACCAACCCCACTAAATAAAATCCCTCTGCATACAACTCTCAAACTCTAAACTAAACACAACAAACATGAACCCACTTCACTGCAACAACGAAACAAACCACACAGCCTCGCACAACAGCACATGACGGCTGCTGACTGAAAATTCACACCTACGCTCAGCCAATGGTGTAACCTGAACTGAAGCTGCCAACAGCACATCACAACTCTTGCTCTTTTTCCCACACTCAGTCCAACTCACTTACCCACCCCTCACCTTACCTTCACTGGCTGCTTCCTTTTTGATGCTTCAACACTTGCATAATCGGGAAGAAATTCTGTAAGAAAATATGCCTTTTTTTTATAAAGAAAAGGACTTGAAATGGTGCTTTTACTTTCCCAGAAACCTAGTTCTTGAATGCTCAGAGATTCTGACCTTGACTGCCACAATGGGCACCTGAACCCAAATGCAGCATAGGTGCAGTGACAAGAACTATAAACTGATTTGTAGAATGAGCAATGCATACATTTCACCCCTTTTATATCAATGTTAATGACACAAAGATGGTTTTGGAATGTAGGCTCCCTGGCTGTAATTGAAAAACTTTGGTGGTTTTAGCCTTATGCATTCAGGGCTTTCAAAATCACCTTGAGCAATCACCTTTAGTACAAGCACTTTAAGTTACGCCATTCTGTCAAAACATTTTTAAAGAAGGTTGGCAGGCGTTCGATCTAAACTGTGTGCTCTTACTAAAATATAAAGCATGGTATTTTTTTACCTGCCTTCTGGGTGCTCAATTGTGTCTACATATCTTTGGCTCAACCATGTTCTCACATTTAAAATGTTTGTACTGTCTATCAAGCCCCAACTCCACCTCTTTAATGCCTTTAATATACAGTCCCTCCATACTGTAAAACCAACAAACAAGAAGCAACTTGTGTGTTCAAAAATGGCATCCAAATCCCAACTATCGGTCTGCTGAATATTTGGTTTAGTCCCTGTAAATAGTAACTATGTTATTCACAGACCAACATGAAAATAATGATTAATAATTAAATCTTGAAGGACAAGGACATGCAAGTCCTAGGTAGGAATTCATAACTTTGGCAAGGGTTTCTAATATTTCCTTAGCCTTACAGTTGTGTGAATGTTTGCATATGATGGTGCCACTTTTGCCTAAGATGAGCCCCCACCAATTGGTGAGAATATTCCAGTTAATACAAAAGTAATACCTTTGATCAGCCCTACATATAAAGTGGCTAAAAACAGGCAAATAGTCCCAAGAACATATAGGGAGAAAAATGCTCCCAACAAAAATAAGAAACTAAAACACACATAGGGGTCTGGCCCCTGACTCCACCCACATAGGTCCACAGATAAGTTTGGATCAGTGGTACCTGCAGAGCAGCACCACAGAAACGTGCTCCAAACATTATTACTTGATCTGAAGAGGAATCTTAAGGTAAAAATTGGTCTTTCCATTTTGCATGATTTAGTAAGTACAACTCCAAAAGAATATGTGGTTTAGTGTTCAAATATATTTGTTCTCACCTAAACTATACATCTATTAGGCATGACTGTTTTAGGTGATTCTACAATGGCTGGCAGTGGAGTAGCAACTCAACTGCTCTGGACCTCTCCCTGAAGTTATTTACATTGAAATTATAATGGGTTCCAAGAAAAATATTGGGGAAGCTGAAAACCCAGCCTCAAAGAAATCTAAGCAGGTTCCTGAGATGGAGGAAACCCCTAGTCTAGGGGATGTCTACAAAACCATTCTTCAGGTGGCTCAAGATGTCAGTGATATTAAACTGACAATGGCTGAACTCAATTTGAAAACTGGTCAGCTGGATGGCAGAGTCACGGAGTTGGAAAAATCTTGAACTATGAGCTCTGAGATTGCAGGCAGCTTCCAGGCTTACAAGAATCTACAATCTGACTTGAAGAGAGAAAGAGAACAACGCCTGGATTTGGAGATGAGAATCAGGGCAAGAAACATCAAACTGGTTGGTGTGGAAGATTCAGATGGAGTTGAAGAGGACCTGCCATCCTTGGTTTTACAAGTTTTTAAGGACAGTTTCCATTGTTCTGCAATCAGGATGGAAGACATTGATAACATTTTTCGGATTGGTAAACATCAAGGGAACAGGGCACGGCATGTTTTGGTAACCTTTTTGAATATAAGGTCTAAGGAGCATTTAATGAAAGCTGCCAGACAGGTTGGAAATGCCCTATTCAAAGGTAGATCTGTTTATGTCTATCCTGACTATCCTAAGGAGATCCTGCACAGGAGAAGATCTTTTCGGAGTGCTAAAGAACTGGCTAGTCAGCTTACTTTGAAAGCCTTTCTTAGCAGAAATAATGTCCTTACTATTGTGTTTCCTGATGGGGACAGAAACACATCTGATCCTGCATTAGCTATGGATTGGCTGGAAACGTATAAGAGGGGTCTTCCTGCACCACCTATGAACAGTGAGTGACCTTATTTTCGACTCCCCATGCCCCCCCTCCCCCCACCATGACTTTGTTTTTATTCTTATTTATTTATTTTTTTTGGTTTTTGCAGCGTTTTTATTAAGTGTTTTACTTATTAAAATGGCGCCGCTGGATTGTGGCAGTTGCGTTTTTTGAAGTTGCTTTGGAACCCCTGACATTCGATTAAGTTGCGTGCCTTGTTACCTGTGGAAACCCTGCTCACGGTTCATGCTCCGGTGGAGTCTCAGCGTGAGGAAAGGACCTTTCGACTGATACGTGAGACGCGTGCGTGTATGCGTAATCACAGTGTCAGCTGATGTTGCTGCCATCAAGGTCCGGAGGGTGCCGATCGCGCTGCTGATGGGGCCGGAATATGGTGAAGTCTCATCACAGACAGGATGCATGTCTGTCGGAGAGCCATGGGACAGCTGGGACAATGTATGCCTCCGGTCAGGCATTCGGAGGTATGTTCCATCGGCCGTGGGGAAAGTGGAGGCCTGGCAGCTTGTGGAGTCTGGACTGCTATCAGGTCCGTTGGCCTCCATTGTCTTGTTTACTTGATGTTTGGTATGCTATTCCCCCTCGGCCAGCACATATCCAGACGGCGAGCTACTGAGTAATGGATGTGATGTGTGCTAGGAGACATCTACGAGCGGATACACCAAACGTTTTATTACGGATTCAAATACTCCTGACTTCCTGTGAGATTTGTATGGAGCAATTGTTAGCCTTTCCTTGGCCATCTAACGGCAAGATTAACTGCATCCTGCTTCCCGTTTCACAGCGTTGTTTGAGTCTGTAGTATATAAAACATGTTATTTAAAATATAACTTCAATTCCAAAAGGCTTAGGGTGTAGGGTGGTAATCATACGCAGCCTCTGCTCTTTATTCAGCCTGCAGCAGCGCAGATGATCTTGAACGCATCCCCTTGAAGTGACATGCTCGTCTTGGTCATAAATGTGCACACGGGCTATGCGGTTTCCATCTAGCGCTGCACTGTGGAGGAGGAGTGCAATGTGTTCTTAAGCATATTCACTACGGTTAATAAGAAGGGTTTTTCCCCGATTCTGAGTGTTGCTTCATTTCAGAGTTCATTTCAGAGTCATTTCAGAGTTCTGCACAAGTTATATGTGGATGATTAACTCTCCTTTTTCCTGTTACCTTTCCTTTCCTTGTACACTGTTAAACATTTATTGGAAGAGTTCCATCGGAGGTTGTTACATGCAACACTAACGTGAACCCAGCCTGCCTCAGACGTTTCAATAACTACACTGCAGAGGCGGAGTGGCCTAGTGTGCTGTGGCTACTAATATTGGGAACGTTTGTTATGGTTATTTGCTGCTCCATGACACTGTCTGGATACCTGTGAGCTATATGTCTGCCGCGCTTCTGCATGGTCTACGTATGCATTTGGAGTTGCCTTCTTGTATTTTGCAGTGTTTTTTCAATGTTGTGGGTGGGTGCATAATTGGTTATATACCTTCTGCTTCCTGGACATTGTTGGGTACGGAGATGGGGTTTGGCTGTTCTGCTATGGCATTTCTAAATGGTGATTGTTTTGGGTGCCTTTTTCTATGATTTTCCTTTTTGTGATTTCATGGTGGTGGGGATTTTTGGGGGTAGCCTTGGGGTCTTGGGTTTTCTTCATTTACTAATATTGTTTTCTTTTCTTGGAAGGGTTTTCTGATGAATGTTTAGATGGTTTTTCTATTATACCTTGGGAGGGGTCCTGGGGATGGTTCTAAATTTTGTTTAAATTTCTCTTTGGGCTGAATAGACTTCGCTGTCTTATCTGTTCTTTTTATTTTTTGCTCACTGTTTTTGATTTTTTTTGTGTTATTTTAACTTTTGATGTTTTAGACCTTTAGAATAGAACGATGACTTCCCGCTCAGGTGGGGTTTCGAATGACCTACGTATTATCTCTTGGAATGTGAATGGGATCAATAATCTGCTCAAGAAAAAGAAAGTGTTTCAAATGTTGCAGGACATGCATGCAGACATCTGTTTCTTACAGGAGACTCACATATTGGAAGATGGGATTTCTGGGTTGGAAAGGGAGTGGGTTAGTGCTGCTTTTGGCTCTTCATTTTCAACCAGATCAAGGGGGTGGTCATTTTGCTTCGGAAGAATTACCTATGAAAGTTTTACGCAAGGTTGCAGATAAGGAGGGTCGAATGATTGCGTTATTGGTTGAGATTCAAGGGGAATTGTTAACTCTCTGCAATGTGTATGCTCCTACGGTGGATGACGGATCCTTTTTCAGAATGGTTGCACAGACTCTTTTAGATTTGAATAATTCTAATGTTTTGCTTGGGGGTGACTAATACTGTGGTTGATCCGAAAATGGATAGAAGTCAGAACTGCCGTGTGCTGCGTTGTCATCATCATCAGGCGCTTAGATCACTCTTGGAGGAGCATAATTTGAAAGACATGTGGCGTCTGGAGAACCTGGACAAATGGCAATACAGTTTCTTTTCTACTGCGCATGTTGTGTTTTCTAGACTAGATATGATTTTTACTGGTGGGAATGTGTCAGAAAGTGTTGTCTCTAGTGGTATTGGTACTATTTTATTGAGTGATCATGCCCCTGTTGAGATGCATTTGAGACAAATTTCAGTGTAAAAGAAGTTTCTCATGGAAGATGAACACCTATTTTGTTGGATGATGATATTTTGGACCGGATTGTTTCTGAAGCTGATTATTTTGTTTTGGAGAATCGCTCAGAGGAGATCAGTGTGGCGAATACATGGGAAGCCTTTAAATGCTGTGGTGTTTGTTTAGGGCTGTCTAGTGGTAAGCGGAAGAGAGAAGAGAGTAAGAGGCGTGAGCTTGATTTGCGTATTGGTGAAATTTCTCGGGATCTGATGCTTGATCCAACAGACTCGGTGAAGCTGGCTGCTTTGAAAAAACTCAAAAAAGAAATGGAAGATTTTTTGTCGCTGAGGTCCGAGCGTAGTTTCTTCAATTCTAAGTGGGCATATTTCGAAAAGGGGGAGCGTTGTGACAGAAGGCTGGCATACCGGTTGAGGAAAAGGATTTCAGAGTCGGCAATTGCTTCTATGATTGACATGGAGGGTAGAATTACATTTGATCCCATTAAAATTAACTCAATTTTTTCGTGACTTTTATGAGAATCTGTATAGCAATGAGGCAGGTATAACTGGTAGGGGTGATTACTTTTTTGGTAATTTGAATTTGCCTAGTATTCAGGATGCTGAGCGTGATCTTCTTGGTGATATGATTACAATTGACGAGATCAAAAGTGCGATTTCTGGGCTGAATGTGGGTAAATCACCGGGGCCAGATGGCCTTCCATGTGAATTTTACAGGGTCCTCCCGAACTCGGCCTTGGAACTCTTGAGAGATATGTTTGTTTCAAGCAAACTGGTGGGGTCGTTACCTAAGAGTACTAACCATGCGTCAATTTCGGTCTTTTTGAAAAAGGGTAAGGATTGCAACCAGCCAGCTAGTTATCGTCCAATCAGCCTTATCAATACAGATATAAGATTTTGGTCAAGGTTCTTGCTATGCGCCTAGGGCAGTTCATGCCGACTTTGATTGGGGAGTAACAATCTGGTTTCATGAAGAATCGGCATACGTCCAGTAATATCAGGAAATTGTTTTTAACTATGGAAATGGCGGATAGATTGGACTGTGATGCAGCTGTCCTTTCCCTTGATGCGGAAAAAGCTTTCGACAGAGTCAGTTGGGATTACTTGTACTCGGTACTGAGGAAGATGAATCTGGGTGAGGATTTTATTTCCTGGGTTGCTCTTTTATATGCCAGTCCAACGGCTGACGTTAAGACTAACGGGGTGGCGTCAGAACCTTTTTGTTTGAAGCGGGGTACGAGACAGGGTTGTCCTTTTTCTCCTGTTATTCATATTAGCGATTGAGCCCCTTGCTGTCTGCATCAAGAGTTAACCGAATTTACGTGGTGTTGATTGTTGGGGTGTGGTGCAAAAGGCTTGGCTTTATGCTGATGACCTCTTGTGGGTGATGCAGACTTTGGAAGTGTCCCTGCCATGTCTGATGAGGATTTTGACGGATTTTCATGATTGTTCGGGATACAAGGTTAACCGCTTGAAGTCAGAAGTGTTGCCTCTGTCCAACAGGTGTGATAAGTCTCTGGTTGAGGGGCTGGGGTTCACTTGGTGTGATGGGCGCTTGCGCTACTTGGGGGTTTGGTTGACATTTCCGGTCTCCCGTATGGTTGATGAGAACATGAGTGTGGTTGTATGGGATTGTAAATTGGTTTTAGAAAGGTGGTCGTTGATTCATCTTTCACTGTGGGGTAAAGTCAATGCCCTGAAAATGAATTTGACTCCCAGGATTAACTTTGTATCTGGCATGCTTCCTTTGAAAATAAAGTGTAGTTATTGGAAAGATCTAGACCGCCTTGTTTTTTTTAATGTTTTTTAATGGGACAGAAAACCGCCCAGTCTGTGGAAATTGCAGATCCCGATTTATTTGGGTGGTTTAGGGGTTCTGAATTTTAAGGCCTACCATTTGGCCTTTTCTGCTCATTCTTTTGTTCCGTTTTTGAATGGTAAATTGGACAACTGGGCAGTGCCAGAGTCGAATGCCTATGGGCCGCTGGGTCCGGAAGATCTGTTAACCATTAATACAAAGATTACGGGAGGTAGTTTGTTAACCACGTCCATTTTGCGTAACTCTTGGATTGAAGTCTTGTCATTGCTAGGTAGGGACGCGTTTAAGTGTAAGAATGCCTCTGTCTGGCTGAATCCTAGAATTAGGGATAATTCCAAGACGGTTTTTTGGCCCGAATGGTTCCTAATGGATATTAAACAGGTCTCTGATTTGGGGAATGATGATCGGTGGCTGACAGCTGCTGAGCTGAGAGAGAGATGGAGTTTTGAGGATTTGTCAGACTCGGCTTATAGACGCCTCAAGAGGTCTATGGGTGAGGTGGACTGGTCTGACTCTTTGGACATGAATATTTTTCTGGCAGATTCTAACGGACAGGAAGGTGGTTTAGCCAGTAGGTTACACAAGCTTTTTGTGTCACATTTTCGGAGTAATGACAATCTAAGGGGAGTGTGGAGTGGGAGTCTGATATTGATCTTGAGGCCTGGCAGAATATGTGTGGAAACGTCTCCTTGTGTTCGCTGAATCGGAGTGAAAGGTCTTGTCAAATTAAGATTCTGAATCGTGTGTATTGGTGTCCGGAAACATTGCATAAAAGGGGCATGACTGACAATGCTGATTGTTGGGGTTGTGTTCAGGAAGTTGGATCATTGGAAACACATGCTATGGAGCTGTGTGCGGGTCAGGAATTTTCGGATTGACATTTGTGATGTGTGTGTTAGAATTTTGGGTGAAGGGTGTGTCCTGGATTTTAAGACAATGATCCTAGGGGATGATTCTGGGCTGGCTGATGTCAGTTCCGCCCTTAAGTGTTTTTTTTTTTAGAGCAAGCATTGTTGCAAAAGGGTTGATTCTGCGAGGATCGAAAGGTCGGATCCCTCCGTCATTTGAGGAATGGGTCCGGGAAATGCACTGTGTCTAGAACAGAAAAATTGATCTACAAATTGAAATGTAAGTTGTCTTTATATGAGAAGATTTGGAATATGTTCAATGACTTCTTTTGATTTTGGTGTCTTTTCTCATTATCCTTCTGTACTATGAGTGTTTTTTTTGTATATACTTGTAAATAAATAAAAAATGAAATAAAAAAGGAATGACCGTTTTAACGCACAAAACAATAATATTCTACTCCCAACGCTAATAAAAGGGAGTAAAAGACTCTTCAAAATAGGATTTGGAGCACCCATTTTATAATCAATTAGGGATTAAAGCCAGTAGGCAAACGGTATTCACAAAGAAGCATGTGACCAAATTAAGATTAGGTTCAGTGACCGAAGGATTCTGTATTCAATTGCGCCACACAAGCAACACACAGTACCCATGTGATGAGAAAATCGAGCAAAATATCCCTTTACCAATGGCAGAAACAATCTGCCAGTTATGAGGGGGCAGGGGGGCGGGCAATTGTGCCCTTGTAAGTGTGTGGTCTAGGACCCGCAAGAATCGAGGTGGCTGTAGAATATTTGATGATGGAGTATGATCAGAATTTTAATCAAATTAGAGACTAAGCATTAAAAGATAGACACTTTTTGACAGTGCAATTAAAGAACACACACACAACATTTGGGGCAAGGAAAACAGTTATCAGTTCAAGGCAAAAAAGTTATGTTGAATAATGCAGGAAAAACGCACATCTTAAATACTCCAGGAATGATCTTAATTTTCCAGGAATAGAAACATAGGGGTTATAAGAGGAACAGGTTGATGCTGACAACAGAAGCTGGGCTAAAATTAACCTATTTGGTGCAATGCCATAAGGAGCACTGCAGTAGAATATCTAATAGGCGTTTAGATGGAGCGAGTAGGGGGTTTACATTCACCATAGAATAACTGGCTACAAAACATCTGGATAGGACAAACCACCCAGAGATGGCTTCATTTTATGATTCAACTGATGAGTGAATGCCGCCCTGGCAATGTATTCACAGCTCGACAAGCACAGGAGAGCTTCAGTCTCCGATATCGAAAGCAGGATGTCCTGTGTAGGCCATACCATAAATGGACAGACTAGTCAAATGGCCACTATGCATGACAAAAGGGGCATTTTTAAAAGGGCCGTTTTGTCTGTGGGTGTTTCACATGAGTGAATGAGCAGCTTAGGTGGAACGAGAAACTAAGCTGTAGCCGAAATCCTGGGAAACGTGTCCATGTACAAAGGTAAAGCGTACACACAATGCACTGTTGAGTAATCACGCACGTTTAATGTTAAGCTTCATAACCAACAAGGTAGGGGAGAAGAAGTGAGTGTGAAATAAAAAGCTTTTCACTACTCTGCTACTTTCCTCTTTGGAGGCAGAAGGTAGCCATGGAATCCATACTATCACCGGTGATTAGAAGAAAATAATGTACGACACACTGCTGGCCCACTGCAGACTGATCAGCACCATTTGCATTTTTTTCCATCCAGACAACAAGAAATAACGGCTGAAAGTGAAAGTCCACAAAATAAAACACTGCTTCCTGTGGTTTAAGGAACATACTTCTATGAAGTAACGTTAGGTCCGTAGCCATCACCAGACAAACGTTCCAATGTAAACCACATAAACCAATAATATTTAAAGCTGGGACTCAAAAGATGGTCCATCCGCTGACCCTTTACGAGCAGATATATGTGCCTTAACTACGTCCAATTAAAGTTACGATTTCCAACCTTAAGAGAAAAAAAAGAAATAAAAACTTTAACATACACTAATTCTGTTTTAAATGGAGATAGATATTTTCCTGTTACAGTGATAAGTCAGACCTTTGATAGGTTTATTGACATACACACGTTTAACATATAGAGTTGCTCATTTCAACAGACCAAATTGGCACTTGTCAAGAGACACACACATTTCACCAAATGGACACGTGTTCCAACAAATGCCCACAATAGCAGGTCTCAAAATGTGCACCAACCATTGGCAAGTAACTAATTACTCCTGGCGAATAATAAGCGGTATGCCTTGTGCATATGTAGAATTAAGGGGACACGTGTCTTTATGACTGGTTAGTAGCTTGTAACTTGACATTTTGTATCCCAATTGTGTTTGATTTCACCTATTCCACCCACAGGCAGATATATATATATATATATTGACAAGTAGAATTTCCCTAATTTTTCAGTTTTACAGTGCTTAGAGCATGACTGTACTCTAGCAGTCTGTTAGGGAGAATTCTCAAAAATGTGCCAATTCCCTCTGCCTTAGAGACCCCCCCCAGCAACTTTGCTGGATTTTGAGGACTTGATTTGTTGACCTGGAGAAAGTGTGAGCCTTTTGCCCACTCGCTCATGTATTTGGATGCAAGTTTATACACTGTTCCTTTTTTTTGGTTATGGAGTCTAACCAACTCCATAGGCATCATATTTTACAATTGTGTCACAAAGCACCTTCGGTGCAGTGACACAGGGAAGTCCTTCAGATTTCCCAAGGTTTAAATACCTTCTCTGGAATCAACTACTGTTTCCTAGAACAGTGGAGTGAAATCAACTTCATTTAAGTCCTGTAAAATGTTATGCCCAGCACACCCTATCTTACAATAGAGTGCTGGAGGGGTTACTTAGTGTCCCCTGTGTCTAGTTACTCATGTAGCATTCACATGTTACCCTTTCCTCTCAGAATGGCTGGTGGCAGTGGTTTTGCAATTAACTACCATGATTTACTCCGACCGCGAACTGTAACATTAAATCGGGGGAGCCCTGTTTTTTCAAAATGGCGCTGAGCCATTGTTGTAAAAATGGTGCCCGGTCTTATTTTTTCGCCATTTCTTTATGGAAAGGACCTTCTAGAGTTTTTCTCTGCGCACCAAACCAGGTTTGGTCTCTTTTCATTCGCCTTTGGCGACCTTCAGGAGTGAAACCTGCCTCTGGCTCCAGAGTGTTTGGGGTAGGCAGGAAGTGAGGGAGGTGCCCGAAACTCCCTGTCCTTAGTCTCCTAAGAGACCCAAATGCACTTTGTGGTGATTGGCTGGCTGACTGTCCGGCAAGGACAGCCACCCTGCTGGGTGAGTGGCAGCTAGACTGGAATGAAGGGGAGAGAACTGAATAAAAGGAGAGTCTCTTGGCTTGGAAAGAAGAATCAACCACTGGACGAAGGAACCGAAGAGGAGCTTGAAGAGGACGGCTGCTACAACTCCTGGACCATTGGATTGCCCGGTGAAGCCCTGCTGCAGGTCCGAATCGCCAAGTTTGCATCGACAGAGAAGCCTGCAAGGACGTCTCCCTTTGAGTTGGTGGGACCAATCAACTGCCACATAAGCCACCTGGACACCCATTTCGGAGCTGGTTGAATTTCCTCAGAGTTGCAGCAGGAAACCGTAGAGCCAGGGAGAGGGACACCAGATTGTGTGCGTTGCTTGTAAGCTGGCCTAAAGATTTTGGAAGATCCTCCAGACTCCCACGAAGCAGGACTGACCAAGCCTGACCCCCCCGCCCTCCATCAGTTGAGTGCGGGACGAAAGATGTGAGGAAAGTCCACCTTGACAGCCAGGAACCACGCTTATTGCTATGTTCTGTACCGCAAGGAGCTGAAACGTGAAACAGCCACTGAATGTAAAGTTTGCCGGTTGCCAGCTTTGACGGTGCCAATACATTGCAGGAGTCACCCGACGTTCCCCCTCTTGTCCCCACGACTGAGGCCCAGGAACAGTGAGACCTGCAGAGCTGTACAGGAACAGAAGTCTTCAGATGCATCTTTTACTTCTTTACTAAGGTACTGTACAACTAGCCTAAGGGAATTTACCTCTTACTGTGGAAGTGCTTTTAACTTCTGCAACTCACAAGTCTAATCAGCTTGTGGCCCTACATTTGATTCTTCTTTTTATCAAAAGACGCCTAAGAACTTGTGCAAAGACTTTTCCATTTGCTTACCTGAAGTGCTGCATCCTATATAGACTTTTGTCGATTGATTTTGGCTTAGCCTATTGAATTGAATGACTTCTCTTGCTATCTGAAATTATTTGCCCTGCTTATGACCATTTGTATTTCTTGTGCTGTAATAACTTTTGCCTTTTACTTACTTTTTAAATAGTATTCTGTAGGCCAGCAACACCCTTGTTACTGAAGTCACCTGTGGGTGTAGGTTGTGTCTGTGGGCCATCCCAAAAGGGCCTCGTCTGATCCAGAAACTGAGTGTACAGTATTGCAGTATATCTGTGTGTTACTATTCTATTGCTCCCTTCTGAAGGCTTTATAACCGACTGATAAATTAATTGTTTATGCAAGAAACCTTGAGTGTAAGAGTTTATTTGAACACCTGTAATTGTGAATCTGTGTAACTCCACTACAGCTCACATTTCCCCTCTAGAGATAAGCCTGGCTGCTCAACATGCTACCAAAACTGTGTAGTACAAGATTATACCAAAGGTTGGGTTGCCTATACCTGTAGTCGTAATTGTTTGCAGTGTTCCCAGAGGGTACTGCATACAAACTTTGCCTAACACTGGTGGCAGGTGGTAAGGATATATTGTAGAGTTGTTCCATTTAGAGTTTACTTTACCTTTGTTCAAATAGTAACCTCCACAATGCTAAGCTCCACTATAAAAGCAATTATAACATGCCAGATATGGATAACTTCAGACAGGAAGCCCTGATCATTTTGACAGAGTAACTGAAAGAAATGTGTAAAGCCAGGTCTCGCCCAGTTAAAGGAAAGAAAAATTAACTTATTGCAAGATTGTTAGAAAATCAAAGTCTGCGTAGTAGGCCTGTCACACCTACTTATCCAGGAAATGTGGAAAAGGATGAGAAGGATGATGATTCCGAGTCTACCTCTAATGTCATTGAAGAGTCAGAAGAGTTAGAGTAGCCTCAGGATTTGAACCCCTCTTTTCCTTAACAGGCCCTTATGCCTCAACCTTTAGCCACAGGGACCCTACCAGGCCCAGTACTGAGCCCAGAATTTGTCTCTGGAAAAGATGAAACTTGAGTTAGAGTTCAAAATATTACAAGTCCAAGCTGAAGCTAAACATCAAGATCTCAAAGTAAGGGAAATGGAATTACAACACGCTCTTAAAATGAAGAAATTGTCTCTTGAAAATGTTTCTATCCCAGAGTCTTCTAGGTCTTCCAGTCCTAAGAGACCTTGCATGCCTAAGGAAGCTGCGAGTATGTATGAGGTGAAACTTGATATTTTGGATTGGTTGGGTGCTTCTGAATATAACTATGGGATTCAGGGTTTCACAGGGAATCAGTTGATTCCTTGGCTTTTGTCTAGGCTCCCCCAGGTTGCAACTTATGCTGTAATGAGGTGGGGGAACTTGAAAGATTGGATTATGAAAATGTGAAGCTAGCTTTGGTAGCTAGAGTTGGGAAAACTCATTCCCAGTACCTTAAGAGGTTTAGGACCCTCAAAAAGAATGATGGTACCGCTTGGGATACCTGGGTGTGTGAATGTTTGCAAACCTTAGATGGTTGGGTTAAGGGTTACAGAGTGAACTCTTTTGAAGGAATGAGAAATCTGTTTTTGTTGAATCTATTTTTGATGCCTGCTCTCCTGAGATGAGACAGCACTTGGCTGACTCTAAAGAGATTGAGCCCAAGAAGCTAGCAAAGGCTGCTGACTTGCGGGTTGCCAACAGGGCTACTCACAAGGATTCTGGGGCCACTCAAGGATGAGGGGAAGCAGCCCAAGAAAGATGAGACAGAATTCTAAAACCTCCAAGCCAAAAGAGGGCCACAAACAGAAAAAGGGTAAGCCACATGGGAAACCAGGTCAGTCTAGTGAAACCACTGGTGCCAAACCAGAGAGAGGTCAGCAGAAGCCCCCCCATTTGTCAAAACATTTGGAAAGCGTTATGCTTGTGGGTCTACTGACCATGTGAAAGGGGATCCCAGATGCAAGGGTAAACCTTCAGGGGTCCACACTGCCTCGTTAGCCTACATCCCTGAGGGAGAAGTACATATGGCAAGTGGAAACTTTCAACTATTGGCTGAAGACCCCATTGGAGTCTGTCAGTGTTTCTTTAGTGTCCCTGGATCTGTGGGAACAGCAGAATATAGATGTGTACAATTCTATACCAGATAACACACAATAATACTACAAGGACAGTGTACTTGTAAATGGTCAGGAGACCCCTGCCATTAAAGAAACTGGGGCCAGCATCACAGTGGTAGATGAACACTTCAAACTTGAGGATGTTGCTAAGTCAAGCAATGGTCCCACTAAGTTTGCTGGAGGCCCTATCCAGATGGTTCCAATCCTACCAGCTCTCATCCAGTGCCACAATATGACTGTCAGAATACCTGTTAGTGTACAAAGTGAGGTGCCTGGGAGAGTCCTGTTGGGGAATGACTTAAAAGCTCTTGGAGTTGTATCAAGCACCCCCAGGCCTCAAAGTAAAAGTAAGCAGGAGCAGACAGGGAAGGCCAGAGAGCTCACTTAAATGACTTAAGTGCGTACAGCACCCAGTCCACAGGAGAAGCCAACTTCTATTTCCAAGAAGAAAAAGACATAGATAGCACTCCTGTATATCTAACGAGGACATCCCCGAGAGGACAGTCCAAGGTCACACCTGTGACTACTCCACCAGCTGAGGCCGAGTGTGGGAACCATCCAGGACCGGTTGAGTCAGCTGCTGAAGATTCAGAGCTGGAAAAAGACCTTTCACCTGTTGGAGATCTGGATCCTAAAGACCATCCTGAGCTGCAGTCTTTACTGGCTGAAGGTGGCCCCTGTAGGGCAGACTTCAGCAGCGGTCGGAGAGAGTGTCCGACTCTTGAAGGACTTTGCCAACAGGCAGCTTCCCAGCTGGAAGGGCAAGAGCCAGGGAAGCACAGAGTAAACTGGGAGGATGGCCTTCTCTATAATGAACCTACCAAGTCTACCCCAGTAGACTACAGGAGACTTGTAGTTCCCCGGGAGGTGAGCCCTCAGTTCCTACAGTTAGCCCATGAGATTCCTTTATCTGGTCACTTAAGTTATAAGAAGACCAAGGAAAGGATTTCTCTATATTTCTACTGGCCTACTTTGGGGTCTGATGTAAGCACATTTGGTAGGAGCTGTCACACTTGTCAGACATCTGGCAAGAGTGGATCCTAGAATGTGGCACCCTTGGTGCCCCTCCCAGTGGTGGGAGTTCCTTTTGAGAGGGTAGGAATCGACATTGTTGGTCCTTTAGACCCTCCCACATCTTCAGGCAACCAATGTATATTTGTTGTAGTAGACCATGCTACTAGGTATCCTGAAGCTATACCTATGAGGACTGTTACTGCTCAGGCAGTTGCTAAGGCCCTATTTGGTATTTTTACCAGAGTAGGTTTTCCTAAGGAGGTTATCTCTGACGGGATCAAATTTTATGTCCCACTACATGAGGCCATGTGGAAAAACTGTGGAGTGACTTACAAGTGCTTAACAGCCTAACATCCCCAGACAAATGGGTTGGTAGAGAGGTTTAATAGAACTATGAAGAGCATGATAGGTGCTTTAGAAGAACCCCTTAGAAGAAAGTGGGACCTTCTACTGCCATGCCTTCTCTTTGCTTTTAGCGAGGTCCCTCAAGAAGGGGTTGGATTCAGTCTCTTCAAGCTTCTATATGGTCATCCAGTTAGAGGTCCATTGGCCCTAATCAAAGAGGGGTTGGAGAGTGCTCCTTCCTACAAGCCAGTGAGAGTCACTGACTATGTGTTAGGTCTCCGAAGGAGAATGACCCACATGATGACAGAAGCTTCAGAAAACTTCAAAGCAGGTCAGGCTCTGGTGAAGCATTGGCAAGACCAGAAGGCCAGCATGGTTGAGTTTACTCAAGACCAGCTAGTTCTAGTTATGGTGCCTACAAGGCAGAGGGCCTTGCAGGACAAATGGATTGGACCCTTCAAGGTTGTGGGAAAACTTGGGAGAGGTCAATTATTTGGTGGAAGGAGGCCGCCAGGGTCTTTCACACCAACCGACTAAAGGCCCATCCAAGCTTGGATCTCTAGATATAGGTCATTGATCATTTTGGCGTCTTTGGTGTAGCATCCAGTGAGTGTGATGAGAATCTGGGTATCATCAGCATAATTAGTGTAGGTGACACCCAGATTGTCAAGACTGCCAAAGAGAAGCTGTGTGAATATATTATAGAGCATGGGCGAGACGCAAGATCCTTGAGAAACTCCACAGTTGATGGGAACTGGGAGCGCAGAAGCCGACGGTGAGAAGACCCTAGTGATTCTGTTAGAAAGGAAGGCTTGGATCCAATTGGCTGCACTTGGTGAAAAAGCAGTTGCTGGGGTTAGGTGTTGAGTCAGGATTTTATGGTCGACCAAGTCAAAAGCTGCTGATAGATCTAAGAGAAGGAGGATGGCTAACTTGCCTTTATCTTTGAGTTCGTCCATCTGTATCTTTAGATCTAACTGCGATGTCTCAGTGCCGTGTCTAGGTCTGAACCCGGACTGACGGAGTCCTATTAAATTGTTGTCTTCAAGGTGTTTCTGAATTTGAATATAGGCAGCACGGTCAAGGATTTTTAGAAGGACGGGGACTGTTGTGATGGGCCTGTAGTTCGTGGGAATATTTGGGTCCAAGTTGGGCTTTTTTAGAAGTGGCATGACCCAAGCTTCTTTGAGGTTATCGGGAACTGAACAATTATTGAAGGATGCGTTTATCAGGGTTCTAATGAACGGGGCTAATTCTCTTGCTTCATCCTTAATGACGGCAGCCGGGCAGATGTCCTTTGACAGTTGGAAGGTTTTATCCCAAGGATAATATTTTCCACTTCTTTGATGGGGACGGGTGAGAATTGGAAGGGTGCGCACTGTGGAACTTGCTGGCTCGAAGGTTCATTGGTATTAGGGCCAGGGCGTAAGTAGTTTTTTTTGTTTCTATTTTCATTTGTAGAAGTGCAATTTTATCTGAGAAGGCCGTCTGAATATTGGCCCACCATGCTGCATTTTTCGTGCAGGCCTCAATTAGGGGAGCTGGAGACTCTAGTTCCCTAAGAATTGTAAACAGATCCTTGGTACTTGATTTAGCGTTTTAGTATTTAGTCTTTCATTATAAAATTTCTTTTTTCGTTCTTATGAAAGCTGATTTGTATGAAGAGGCAGCAGTTACATATTTATCCTTGTTGAAGGTAGAGGGTATTGTCCTCCAGGCGGTTTCAGCTGATTTTTTTTTTTTTTTATTACAAAGCAGTTTTAGGTCAGGGGTAAATCATTTGTTTAGGTGGGGGGCGGGTTTAGCTTTTCGCAGTTTTAGGGGGGCAATCTGGTTAATTGCTTGCTCCATCGTGGGGTTATAGCTGTCGACTAGATCGGCAGGGTCTATGTCCATATTCAATGGAAGGTTGGCTAGGGGTTGTAACAAGGGTAGTAGGAGGTTTAACGTTAGGTTATGCTAGGGTAGGGGGTGAAGTATTGGTGTTGGTATTAGGGGGCGCTTTTTCCTGAATGGAGAAGGTGATGCAGTGGTGGTCAGACCATGCACAAGGTTCATTATTGAGTATCATGGTGGAGCAATTGAGTCCGCCAACAAATCCAGAGTTCTACCTTTGTCGTGGGTAGGTTCATGGATGCGTAACTTGAAGCCTAGTTGTGATATGGTATTCTCAAGAGCGGTGGTGTTAAGTGTCTTTAGGGTCGTGGAGGACTAGATTCAAGTCCCACAACAGGATAATCTGGGAATGCGGGTTTGGTGTTTTGAGTAAGAAGGGTGGAGATATCTTCCTCGAAGGAGGAAGATTTTGGGCCAGGTGGCCGGTAGATGAGGTGTAAGAGTACGGTGTTGTTAGGAGAGAGTGGTAGTTTGACTGAGAGTAGCTCTGCTGATGGTAGGTGGAACTAGAGTGCTAGAGAACTCTGAGGCCAAGGTGGGTTTTGGCTATGAAGGCTACACCTCCATCTTTCCCGGTAGTTCTGTCAGCTCTAATGATGGAGTAGTTGTCTGGAAGGGCTAGCGTCAGCGCAGGACATGAGGCAGGGTTAAGCCATGTTTCTGTGATGGCAAAAAGGTCTAATTGGTTAGCGCAAATAAAGTCTCCAATATCAATAGAATGAGCTGCTAGTGAGCGGGCATTGATTAGGGCTCCTTTGATGTCAGGTGACGTGATGGTGTTAGGTTTACTGACAATTGGATAAGTGATCGGCCTGTGAGCTACGCCAAGTGTTGGTCTGGGTGTGGTACTTGGAAGCATTCTGGGAAGAGGCAAGGAGGGTAATTGGAGTTCGGCACTGAAATCTGGACCCTAATCTTGTATTCTGCATGTCGATTGAGCAAGAGACCTAAGGTGTGGGTGGCGCGGCGGATCCATTCTTCTGGGTTATGTGGACTTGAGGCAACCAGGGTGTTTTGTCTGGAAGGTGGGGTGTTGATTAGGGTGGATGGTGTAGCATTGAGAGGCTTGGTCCAGGTGACGGGTGTCATTGGTACCCAGTCTGCCCTTGCAGAGAAGTTTCTCCTCTGCTGATCGCCTGGCTGGCAGGCCTCCGCACCTGCCCGTGTGGGTTCCCACCTTTGAGGATCGGGCGATGTGGCCATCTTGTCTCATAACCCTGCCATTTCATCTGTGCCTTGAGCACGTGGACCTGTAGCCCGTGTGTTCCCAGGCTTGGCTTGAATGCTTGTTTGTCTGCATTGGCTCTGCCCCGCCCTGCACCTCAGGTGTACACCCGGTAGGCTGTGTGCCCTCGAGTAAGGACCCGGTATCAGGGCAAGGCCCCTCAGGACAAGTCCTGGTAGTGGTAGAGCTCACAGGCCCCTTGGCTGTGGAACCGATATGGCCCTTAGACCTCCTGCCTTTGAGGCCGGTCGCTGCATGAGCCTCGGTGCACCCTGAGCCAGTGCAAGGGCCGGGTTGACCTCTCCCGCCATAGGGCTTCCCAGGGAAGGTGTCGCCTCTGAGGGGTGCTTTGGAAAGTAAGGCACCTAACTTCTTTGTCTTCCTCTGGACGTAGTCCTTGATGTTCTGTGGAGGAGTCTCGTTAAACTGCTCTCTCCAACATGCTAGCGGGTGTTTTAACGACATGGCCGTGAGAGCGTTGCACGCGGAGCACCGATGGTCTTCACGAAGGCACCCAGAGAGAGTGCGTGCAGGTCTGCTCTGGGGAAAGAACCGTCGCGCGGCGGGCACCTGCTAAAGCCGACATGCGCCAGAGACAAACTTGGGCACCGGTGGACGGTGTTCCCAAATCTGCGCAAAAAAAAAAAAAGAAGATTTTGGGTTAAGCGTGTGGATTTACGAGGCTTGAGGTCTCGCCCAGAGCGCTAGTGGTAGCGGTCTGTTCCCACCAACACAGAAAAAGGGATTGGGGTGTGGCGCCGGTGGGCGGGGTTAAGGGAGCGCCATTGCATTTAAAGGGGAAATGTCTTTCTTGTGGAAAAGTGGTTCTGTTCCCTTCTTTCACGAGGGACGCCCATACTGGATGGAGGAAAGGGGACGGAACAGGACATTGCTCATTTTGAAGCCAGGGAAGGGCCCCCTGAATTGTAACTCTTATAGGCCCATCGTGTTACTAAATAGTGATGTGAACATATTCACTAAGATTCTCGCCAACAGGTTGATTGAAATTCTGCCTAAACTTATAAATCCGGGCCAGACATGATTTATTGGGCAAGATCCACCTTCGATCATTTCAGACACACAATTGATTTATTCGAGCTGGGCAAACACATGTGGCAAATGTCAGTGATGTTATCTCTTGGTGCGAACAAGGCATTTGATCGCTTGCAATTGACCTCCTTCAAGCAAGTGCTGGCAGCCTACAGGTTTGGCCCTGAATTCACAAACTCGTTTTTTGCAAACTTTCCATCTCCATATACAAAAGTGAGAGTGAACCAGGGTTACACTAACCCAATCAATATCAGAACAGGAACTCGGCAGGGGTGCCATCTGTCCCCATTGACATTAAAATTATGATGGAACCCCTAGCATTATAGAGCAGAGGACCACCAAATTACAGGCATAGCTTCCCAAAATACACAGCATAAACTCACATTATATTCGGATGATATAACTTTGTTTCTTAGTAACGCTAGTGTATCCATTCCTAGAGCCATCGCTCTGATAGAAAGCTTTAGGACCCTGTCAATGTTCTCAATTACACCAAATCAGTGGGACTGTATATTAGCAAATCGGATATGATAATCGCAATTATCCGGCCATCCCTCCAACTGTAACGGGCCATGGACAACCCCACCCTTTGATTTTTTATTCAAGGCAAACTCCCCGGTCCTTTTTTAGGGAATGCGAATACAATTAAAAAGATGGGACCAAATACAAAATCTCATGGCTGGGTAGGTCAACTGCTGTCAAAATGTAATTGATCCCAAAGATACTATATGCCTTTCATGCCCTTCCTGTAAAAATTAGCATAAAAAAAATAGTTTTCAGTTTATTTGGGACCGAAAATGCCTGCTATTAAACAGTACTCTCCCGTTCTTGCCTTTGCAAGGCAGCCTTGGTGTACTTTCAATTAAAAGATACCTGGTAGCTGCCAAAATTAGTTTGCTATTTGACTGGGCACGGAGGAATCAAGAGAGATGGGTAGATATAGAGCAAGAAGCTACATCTTTACCTCTAGACAACCATTTTTTATCCCCAACTGCTCGTGGGGAAGGAGGCCAACTCTTGAACACCACCCTTGCATTCTGGGACATAGAATACAACACGCTGAAACTCCCAGCTGGGCAAGGCCCATAAACACTGGTCCTGTTGAACCCAGACTGTGACTTGGGGCAACTGGACACTCACGAGTCCTGGGAAACATTGGCCAGCTATACAAGAACAAGGTACCACTGACATTTTAGGAATACAAGACAAAGTTCTCTCTGAGAGAAGTGTATTTAGATGCACCCAACTAAGCCACTGGGCAACAAATGTAAATTCCGAATAGGAGTACGAGGGTCCCAAACGGTTTACAGATAACACTGTCAGAGGGACTTGCAAAAAGGCAAACTGCAAAATGTAACCTTTTGTTACTCAGTAGAAGGCACGAGGGACTTGCATTATATATGCAGCAATGGGAATCAGACCTCGGACAGAAATTCAGGATTCCTCCTGGGACCGGATTTGGGAGCGGGGACATAAATCTTCTCGTAGCACTAGGGTGAAATAATGTACTTACAAAATCCTTTTCAGATGGTATATGTTCCCAAGTAGATTACATGGAATGAATCCTAAAAGATCCTCAGACTGCTGGAGGGGCTGCAGACAAAAAGGTACAATTGGCCATATTTGGTGGTCCTGTAAACTATACCAGGTTTTTAAAAGAAATTCTCTCACATAAAATAACTCACTAAGATAACCATTCCACGGGACCCTATGGTCATAATTGTGAGTGATTTTGATTAAGAAGGTTTGTAGCCTATTGGTGGGGAAAAAGGGGCTTCAGCGAAGGTTACAACTCAGCTTGTGATGGCCGCAAGACCAACGCTAACCTCCTCGTAGAAATCATCTGCAGGGCCAGTCATAGCGCAACAATGGCTTAGTGTGTGATCACTGATGGCCACGAAGAAAAGAACTACAATCTTCAGCGATTCCTACCAAGTGTTTTATGGTGCTTGGTTCCTAGTGATTAAATCTTTAACTGCCCGGGAGCATCTGACTCGCAAGCTTGCACTGTTGGGAAACTTTAATTTGCTTCAACTATAACCTATCTGCCATCTGAACAGAACTTAATTCAGACAGGCAGGATGCTCCCCTGGGTCTAAGGACTGTAAGGGCAGTATCTGCTTCTGGCAAGGCCGCTGAGCACTGGATGAGTCTGTAAGTCATTACTTCAGTCTACAGGCAAACTTTAGGTGAATGTTAATCTAATTTAATTTGATGATTCCCTTACTTTTTGTTTGCCACTTGTTTATGTTAAATGTCGACCTTAAGAAAATGTTAAATAAAGCTCGGGGAGAGAAAAACATGAATAATTGTTGACTAGTTTATGTTGGCATTTTAAAGCAACTGAAGTGCAATAGTTTCTTCAACTCTTCCAAGATAAAAACCCTTCTGAATATTGCAGTGGTCACTGTACTCCACACTGGTTTCCTTCAATTTAGACTGGAATCCACAAAGCCCTCTTGTTCCCCCCCCCCCTTTCCTCCGGTCCCTTTCTGCCCATATAAAAAATGTGCTGTTGGAGAGCGGTTAATGGAACTCTATGCCTTTCAGTAACATAAGGACACATTCGAAACCTCAGGTCAAGCAAAGCAAAATAGAGCTTTTCAAGGCTAGTCCAAAAACTATTAAATTTATTTGGACAAATTGGATTCCACAGACCAATTATGGGGCACCGATTGGGCAGGAGGGGACAACTGTGTACTACTAAAAGAGGGTCCTCTAGACCAGGCGTCTGATCCCTTTGGTTTTCCACATGTTTTGGACTGTAAATCCTATGATCCCTCAACATGGAGCATGCTGCCCAAGGGAGGTGCAGTCCAAAACATATTGAGAGCAAAAGGTTGGACACCTCTGATCTAGACCAAGGCTACTTATATGGCCCTCCAGATGCTATGGACTTCGTCTCCTATCATCCCTAGCTAGCACTTTCAGTGGTGAAGGATCAGTGTTGTATTTCTAAACATCTGGCGGGCCACAAAATTACTATCCGGAATCTACACTTTCAAAAAGTAGGATGGCTTGCACTCCCTTTATGGTATCAGTGAGAATTTGAAGTGGGTTTAAGTGGTCGCCTTCGCAAGAGCTAATATGGCGCGGATGAGCAGTAAAGGCAAGTAGACATTGTACCATCTGAAAAACAATGCAATCATTGGGATTTTCATTTGGCAAAAGGCAAACACTACCATTGTGGACAATAGCCACTCTGGGAATGGGATTGTTTGCATTTGTTTCATGCCCACTGGGACACAACCATGTGATATGCCATGCTTTTTCTTGATTAATAGAAAGACAGATGTTGATTAGCAACCCTGAAGCCAGCGGCACATAGCGAGCACCCTTTACCTTAAATCAGCTTCTGAGAAGCAAGAACTAAGTGAGACTTCATAGCACATAACAGTGTTTGATTTTGAAGCAGAAGGGATGCTGAAGGCGAGGAGGAAGGAAAGCATGTGATGCATTTCCAGCGACACTCGTGAATAGAACTGTGCAATCTCCAGAAATAGTGAGCAGGCTTGTGTTGATGAGCTCTGATTAAGCTGTCAAAGAGACCATCATCTTGAGGTGTTCTTTTCTCACACAGGATCATAAGCCCTGCAGTTCCAGATTTAAATAGTGACCACTCACGTGTGTGTGTACCAAAATATATGCGGCGCAGAATCCTCTTCTTTGCTTAAGGGGGCTGTTGAGAGTACCCAATAAAGCATCCCCCAGAAAATCAAACGCTAAAGACAAGTTGCACTGGAGCTCTTGGCTGCCTTACCAAACTGGACACAAAGGAAATTCTCAAGTGACAAAGTATCAATGTTCTATAACCTTACAAAACACTTTTTGTGTGTGTTGTCCAGTCCCCAGAATGACATCTCGGTCCTTATACCGGTGAGGCTGGCTGTGTAACCACTGGATATATAGCACCCAGTTAAGTAGAAGGTTTTAAAATAGGTTATGTCTGTGATAAGTGAGTTACTATTAGCCATCTAGTTTGCTTAAAAAAATGGGACACAATGTGATAAATCCTTAAAAGGTTTAAAGGGTAGGCTGGTGTATCTTGTAAAAGATAAAAGCCCAATAATTTTGGGAGTCAATTTTTAGTTTCCGTTGAACTGTACCACAGCATTTTAGTAGCAAACCTGAAAGGAGCACCCCACCACCCACAGGTCAGATCCGATTGTTAGTAGATAACTGCCATCCTGAGACACGTTTACCTATTCTTGCGGGTATTTCCATAGCAGAGATCGCTTTATATGACATTTTTAGGGAGGAGAAGGTATATGTGAAAGTCCTCTGGTCTTCTCTAGTAATCAGTTATCAGCCTACTAATATTTCTATCCCGTGTTTGAAGTAGTTCAGCAATTTTCGATCAAACCCTTAGATGTAGACCTAAAGACAATGTTGAATAAATGTTGTGTGATGAGATGTAGACATTCACGCCTCTCGCCACAGGTGCCCTTAAATTCTCATATGTAAAAAAGGTATGAGCACAGGCTGGGGCTCTTCACTACGGTGTGCGCAAACCATAGTTGAAACAGAAGTGGAATAAGAGTGTCGGTTTGAAAAAATCTTGACTAGGCCATTTGTAGGCCTACGTTTGATATCCATACCACTACTAGTATGCAACACTTACCAAAGTTGCACAACCCTACTACAGGGCTTAAGAAAGTCTTTGTCCAGAGAAGAACAAGTTACTTCTTACCTTGTAACGTTCTTTCGACGGGATGTTCCTCCGACGTATTCCTCATCTTAGATATCTCCTTCCAGCTCTGCTGGCCTCGGAAAAGGTTTTCTCTCTAGAGGGCGCTGCGCGTCGATGTCCTCCAAGTCGATGTCCCTCGACAGCCGCCGTATCGACGTCGACGTCATCCTGCCTATAAAGGCAGCGCACAGCGTCCGTTGCTCAGTTCCGTTTTGTAGCCCACAATAATACTTTCTGGATTAAACTAATCACCCTGAAGGAGCGTAAGCTGCAACAACAAGGGAAGTAGAACTGCGGGGATGGAGGGGAGGGTCGATGAGGAATACGTCGGAGGAACATCCCGTCGAAAGAACGTTACAAGGTAAGAAGTAACTTGTTCTTCGAAGGGATTGTGTCCTCCGACGTATTCCTCATCTTAGATAGGCTCCCATAGCAGTATTCTATTATCGGAGGAGGGAGTACTGACTTCACGCTGTCTTCTATTAATGAATAGAATGCAGTACAGCCCTTCCAAACCTAGTCTCTTGACTGGAGGAGGAATCCAAATTGTAAAAACGTGTAAAGGTATGGACAGACGACCATGTAGCGGCAGCACAGATGTCTTTAACTGGCACGCCTCTTTTGAGGGCCGATGAAGCTGCAATACCTCTGGTCGAATGAGCCCTAAGGTTTTGAGGGGGCTCTTTCCCTGCCAGTTTATAACATTCCAGAATGGCTAGAATGATCCATCTGGAAATGGTCTGCTTAGTTATTGGTAACCCCAGCTTGTGACCTTCGTAACCTACAAACAGCTGGTCTGCCTGTCTTATCCTGGCTAGTCTACTGATGTAAAAACTTAAAGCCCTCATAGGGTCTAGCCTGTGTAACCTCTCTTCTTCTTTCCCCGGGTGAGGAGGAGGATAGAAAGATGGTAGGGTAATCTTCTGAGTGATATGGAATTCAGAAACCACCTTTGGGAGGAAATTAGGCTTCACTTGCAGGACAACTTTGTCTTTGTGAAATATTGTGTGAGGGGGTTTACAAGAAAGAGCTTGTAATTCGCTCACCCTTCTAGCAGATGTAAGTGCTATTAATAAAACAGTTTTAAGGGTAAGGAATCTTAACGAACAAGAATGGAGAGGTTCGAAAGGTGTGCCCATCAGGAAAGTTAGTACTAAGTTTAAATCCCATAGAGGAACTTGGAATGGTCTTGGGGGATAAACATTGGTTAACCCCTTTAGAAACTGTATTACCAAGGGTAATTTGAAATAGGATGGTTCTTCCGCAGTACGCTTAAAGATGGATAGCGCTGCGAGATAGCCCTTAATGGTGCCAACCTGAAGGCCTGTATTTGCCAAATATAGTAGGAAGGACAAAACCATTGGTGTACCACATGAAAAAGGGTCGATATTCGGTTCTCTACACCAGCTGCAAAATTTGTTCCAACGGCAGCGGTATAAAGACTTTGTTGCTGGCCTCCTTGCCGAAAGCAACACCTCCATAACATCATCAGGGAGGTCCCAATCCTTGTACCTCAGCCTTTCAGAAGCCAAGCGTGAAGGTTGAGGGTTTTGATGTCTGGATGGAGAACCTGACCTCCCTTCTGTGAGAGTAGGTTCTCTGAGTGGAAGTCGAATTGGAGGGCAGATGGACAAGTCTAGAAGGTCCGGGTACCACGTTCTCCTGGCCCAATCCGGGGCAATTAGGATCATGGTTCGCCGGAATCTTCTCAACCTCCTGATCATTTGAGAAATGACAGGAACCGGTGGGAACGCGTACAGAAGCGGAAACTCCCAGTCCACTATGAATACGTCTCCCAGAGCTCCTCTCGGGGGAAATTCCCTTGAGCAGAACTGGTCGCATTTCCTGTTTAGGCTGGTGGCGAACAGATCTACCTGAGGGGTTCCCCAAAGGGCGAACATCTCTTGAAGGACTTCCTGAGCTAGCTCCCACTCGTGGGAGACTGTTCTGCCTGCTCAGAGCGTCCGCTGTCAAGTTCTTCTCTCCGGCTAGGTGAACTGCCGATAGAGAGATTCCTTCTTGGATTGCCCAAAACCAGAGCTGCATCGCCTCTCTGCACAGGGGTAGTGATCCTACGCCTCTTTTGTTGAGGTAATGCATGGCCACCATGTTGTCCGTCATTATCAGGACGTTCTTCCCTTGAACAGCTGGCAGCAATGCCTTCAGCGCAAGTCTGATGGCTCTCAGCTCTAACAGGTTGATGTGTAGTCTGGACTCCGATGGAGACCAACGACCGCTGATGGTCAAGTTGTTGGCGTGGGCTCCCCACCCCGTGAGTGAGGCATCCGTGACTACTGTTATCTCCGGCCAGGGTTGCCAAAACTGTTCTCCTTTCAGAATGTTCTCCTGACCGGCCCACCACTGAAGGTCTCGAGCCACCCTGCCGGGAACCTGCAGAAGATCGGTCATTCTCCCTGAGAATTGTGACCACTGAGTCCTCAGTGCCCACTGGAGGGATCTCATTCTCAGGCGAGCCTCTGGCACTAGGAAAATGCAGGATGCCATGAGGCCTAGCAACCTCAAAAAGTCGAAGGCTGGGAGACGTTGGGCATGTTGGAACTTGGTAACCATCTGTAGAATATCTTGAGCCCTCACCTCTGGTGGCGAGGCTTTTCCCAGGGAAGTGTCCAGGATCGCTCCTATGAACTGGAGTCTCTGCAATGGTATCATTTGTGACTTCTTTGAATTGAGGGAGAAGCCCAGTCTGTGAAGGAAGTGGCACACGTGATTTAGCTGGATCTGAGCTTGTTCCGAAGAAACAGCCCTGATCAACCAATCGTCCAGGTAGGGGTAGACGTGAATCCCTTCCCTCCTTAGACTTGCAGCCACTACCGAAATTAACTTGGTGAAGACCCTCGGGGCGGAGATCAGCCCAAATGGCAGCACTCGAAATTGATAGCGAGAGTTGCCAATTGCGAACCTCAGGTATTTCCTGTGTTTGAGATGGATCGGCACATGGAAATAAGTGTCCTGAAGGTCCAGAGATACCAACCAGTCCTGGAACTGAAGGGCCTGGAGGATCTGAGAAAGAGTGACCATCTTGAATTTGTCTTTTCTGAGGAATTTGTTCAATTCTCGCAAGTCCAAGATGGGTCTCAGTCCTCCGTCTTTCTGTGAAATGAGAAAGTAAGGGGAGTACCAGCGCTTGTTCCTCTCCGCTACAGGTACCGGTTCTATGGCACCTTTCTCTAGCAGGTCCAAAATTTCCTGCAAGAGGAGCGTATCTGGAGCTTTCTGAGAGCTGATCCCCGGTGGATGACTCTGAGGGATACGTAGGAAAGGCAGGCAGTAACCTTGGGCAACTGTTTCCAATGCCCAAGCATCTGACGTGATAGCCTGCCATACCGCCAGATGTTGAGTCAACCTGCCTCCTACAGGTGTCCTGTGAGGGAAGTCCTCAGAGTGGTTTTGGGGCGGCTGATGCAGATGCCGATGGTAAAGAGGCACCTGCTGTTGCTGCGGCTTTTGAATATCTACCCCGTCCACCTTGGGTAGTTCTTCTTTGTCCCCTTTGAGCCGGTCGTCCTCTACCTCTTCCGAATGCGGAGTAGAAGCGAAAGGACTTGCCCCTCGCAGAGGTTCCTGTGGGACGAAAAGGAGTCTGACGGATTGCAGCTCCTAGGGATTTTGCTGCTGCTTTTGAAGTTTGCAGTTTCTCTAAACTGTCATCCGCCTTTTTCCCGAACAAAGAAGAGCCATCGAATGGCATGTTCAAGAGCCTGGCTTGCACATCTGGGGCAAAACCAGACTTTCTCAACCAAGCGAATCTCCTGGTTGATGTACTTGCCGCCATTGCTCTGCTGATACGGTCAGCCGAATCAATGCCCGTCTGGAGGGATTCGCACATAGCGTCTTTACCGTCCTGTATAATATTCAGGAACGCATCCCTTTCTTCTCCCTCCGGGATGCAGTCAGCCGCTGTAGAAGCACACTCCCAAAGTGTATGGCTGAACCTAGCAAGGGTGCAAGTAGAATTAACAGATTTTAACGCCATGCTACATGCTGAAAAGACTTTCTTTGCCATAGCATCATATTTTTTATCGTCCCTGTCCTGTGGGACGGTAGGATAAGCCGTCTTGACATCGGTAGAGGATGCTGCCTGTACCACCAGACTTTCTGGGGATGGGTGTTTAGACAAAAACTCTGGGTCTGTAGAAGATACCCTGTACTTTGTAGACAGTTTTTTATTTACTGCTGGTACTACATCTGGGGTTTCCCAGTTTGTCTTGATCTTCCTCTGAAGAGCTTTATGAAAAGGCACCACAGGATCCTCCTGTGGGCCTTTGTCAAGAATATCCGTGAGGTCATCTTGTTGGAAAGATTCTGAAGGTGCAGACCACCCCATGAACTCTGTGATCCTGGCCATTAAGGCTCTATAGGGGGTTTCAGCATGCTCCCCCGGGTCTGGCCTAGCAAACTCCACCTCAGGGGAAGTGTCTAACCCACTTGCCTCATGTAAGGAATCATGAAGATCCTTTAACCTGCGTTCTTCAGAGGAAATTTCCTCTCTAATTGGGTTTACAGGTCCCTGCAACTCAAATGTGTCTTCCTGTTCAGACAATTCACCCTCTTCCAAAATTGAGGACATAGTTCTCAATTGTTCTGAACTCATAAAGGGAGTAAATCCCATTTCCAAGGCAGAGGGAGCCGAACTTGTCATTATCGGCCTTGAAAACGTCGATGTCGTCGACGTCGAAGGCTTCGAGCGTGGCGTCGAAAACAAAGGCGGAGGCCTTGAAGACCTTGACAGAATTGGAATTCTACTCGACAATCTCGAAGCCATCGACGTCGAGGACCTGGGGATAGTCACTGGGTGTGTCGTAACCGTGACTTTTCTTGGCGTCGACGCCGGTGTCAGCTGGCGTCGAAGCTGGCGTCGAGTCGACAGACCCGTGTGTCGAAGGTCCCTTCGACAACGGCGTCGAAGACATTGACCTCGACGGAACCCTCGTCGACGGTGTCGACGGAACCTTCGAGAAAGGTTTGGAGGTCATAGTCCTACTCGAGGGTTCGAGAAGCGCTCGAGAGGTTTCCTTCGCCGGGTACTGCGACTCGTGGCGTTTTTGACCTTCAGGTCTTTTGACCAGAGCATCGCTCTCGGCAGTCTTCGAGGGGGTCGAGGCCGCTTTCTCGAAGACGCTCATCATATTTTTGCGAAATTCCTCCCATTCAGCCCGGGAACTATGTTTCGTGGGGTAAGGGATTCTTTTTGGCGAAACAGAGGAAGAGGAAGACGGAGAAGGGGATCTTCGACGTCTCCTCTTCGAGTGCTTCGATCTCGAGGAGTGATGAGACCCACTCCGAGACCTGGAGCGCGAATGGTGACGAGGAGACGAGTGTCTCGACTTCGTCGACGAAGAAGAAGCTTTAAAAGTCTTACCTTTCTCCAGCTTCCCCCTACGCTCCTTCAGGGCCTTAGCTGTCATGGACATACAGTCCTCGCATTCCGAACAATGGTGTTCAGCTCCCAAACACCACAGACAAACTCTGTGAGGGTCAGTCAGCGACATCTTTTTCCCACAATCTCGGCATTTTTTGAAGCCGGATCGAGGAGTTGTCGGTTCCGACGAGGAAGCCATCGGGTACGGATCGAATGACTCGAGGTAAATAGGATTAATCTGACAAGAACTGAGCAACGGTATTCCGAGGCACCGAGTAAGCGCGGAAAAACGGAACTGAGCAACGGACGCTGCGCGCAGCCTTTAT
Organism: Ambystoma mexicanum; assembly: GCF_040938575.1. Lineage (NCBI taxonomy): Eukaryota > Metazoa > Chordata > Amphibia > Caudata > Ambystomatidae > Ambystoma > Ambystoma mexicanum. The sequence continues at coordinate 153,318,007 of NC_090941.1, read as the reverse complement.
AGGCAGGATGACGTCGATACGGCGGCTGTCGAGGGACATCGACTCGGAGGACGTCGACGCGCAGCGCACTCTAGAGAGAAAATTTTCCGAGGCCAGCAGAGCTGGAAGGAGATATCTAAGATGAGGAATACGTCGGAGGACACAATCCCTTCGAAGAACAAGTTACTTCTTACCTTGTAACGTTCTTTCGACGGGATGTTCCTCCGACGTATTCCTTATCTTTGATAATACGTTTCCAGCTTGCTGGCCTCAGAATTTTTTTCTGTGGAGGGCGCTGCGCGTCGACGTCCGCCGAGTCGATGTTCCTCGACGGCCACCGTATCAGCGCCGACGTCACCATGCCCATAAATAGCCACGCACTGCGTCCGTTGCTCAGTTCCATTTTGTATCCTAAGAAAAGTCATGCCTGAATTGGTTATTGACCTTGAAGGAGCTTAAGCTGCAACCACAAGGGAAGTATCACTGCGGGGATGGATGGGAGGGGCGATAAGGAATACGTTGGAGGAACATCCCGTCGAAAGAACGTTACAAGGTAAGAAGTAACTTGTTCTTCAAAGGGATTGTGTCCTCCGACGAATTCCTTATCTTTGATAGTCTCCCATAACAGCGGCATGTATTCGGAGGTGGGAGTGAGAATGTTATTTATCCCTTTAGGGATGGACCGAATGTAATACAGCCTTGCCAAATCTTGGTCTCTTGACTAGTGTAGGAATCCAGATTGTAAAATGTTGTAAATTTATGTGCGGACGACCATGTAGCAGCCGCACATATGTCTCAGACCGGTACCCCCCTTGGAGAGCCGAAGAGGCTGCGATACCCCTGGTTGAATGAGCCCTGAGATTTTGGGGTGGCTCTTTCCCTGCCAGTTTGTAACATTCCAGAATGGCCAAAATAATCCACCTGGAGATGGTTTGTTTTGTTATGGGTAGTCCCAACTTGTGACCTGAGTATCCTACAAACAGTTGGTCTGCTTGCCTGATCCTAGCCATTCTGTTGATGTAAAAGCTGAGAGCTCACCTTGGGTCCAGCCTATGTAGTCTTTCTTCCTCTTTCCCCGGATGGGGAGGAGGGTAGAACGAAGGTAAGGTAATTTTCTGAGTAATATGAAATTCAGAAACCACCTTTGGGAGGAAATTAGGCTTCACCTGTAGGACAACTTTGTCCTTCGGAGGAAATTGTATGTGGGGGTTTACAGGAGAGAGCTTGTAGCTCGCTCACCCTCCTAGCAGATGTTAGTGCTGCCAATAGGACAGTTTAAAGCGTGAGAAATCTCAACGAACAAGAGTGAAGTGGTTCAAACGGAGTGCCCATTAGGAAGTTTAAGACTAAATTTAAGTCCCATAAGGGAACCTGGAATGGTTTTGGAGGATAAACATTAGTTAATCCCTTGAGAAATTGTATCACTAGAGGAAGTTTGAAATACGATGGTTCCTCCGCAGTGTGCTTGAAGTTAGAAAGCGCTGCGAGATAGCCTTTTACAGTGCCAACTTGAAGGCCCGAGTTTGCCAAGTATAGTAGAATCGATAACACCATTGGTGTACCACATGAAAAAGGGTCGATATTCTATTCCCTACACCAGCTGCAAAATTTGTTGCAACGGCAGCGGTATAAAGACTTTGTTGCTGGCCTTCTGGCCGAAAGCAACACCTCCATGACGTCATCGAGGAGATCCCAATCCTTGTACCTCACCCTTTCAGAAGCCAAGCGTGAAGGTTGAGGGTTCTGGTGTCTGGATGGAGAACCTGACCTCCCTTCTGCGAGAGAAGATTCTCTTTGAGTGGAAGACGGATTGGAGGACAGATGGACATATCTAGAAGGTCCGGGTACCACGTTCTCCTGGCCCAATCCGGGGCAATTAGGATCATGGTTTTCCGGAATCTTCTCAACCTGCTGATCATTTGAGGAATAACAGGGACTGGTGGAAACGCGTAAAGGAGTGGAAACTCCCAGTCCACTACGAACGCGTCTCCTAGTGCTCCTCTCGGGGGAAATTCCCTTGAACAGAACAGATCGCACTTCCTGTTGGTGCTTGTGGCGAACAGATCCACCTGAGGGGTTCCCCAAAGGGCGAAGATCTCTTGAAGGACTTCCTCAGCTAGCTCCCACTCGTGGGAGACTGCTCTGCCTGCTCTGAGCGTACGCTGTCAAGTTCTTCTCTCCGGCTAGGTGGACTGCCGATAGAGAGATTCCTTCTTGGATTGCCCAAAACAAGAGCTGCATCGCCTCTCTGCACAGTGGCAGTGATCCTACGCCTCCCCTTTTGTTGAGGTAGTGCATGGCCACCGTGTTGTCTGTCATTATCAGGACATTTCTCCCCTGTACTGATGGCAGGAAAGCTTTCAGCGCTAGTCTGATCGCTCTCAGCTCCAATAGGTTGATGTGTAGTTTGGACTCCGATGGAAACCAACGACCGCTGATGGTCAAGTCGTTGGCATGGTCTCCCCACTCCGTGAGTGAGGTGTCTGTGACTACTGTTATCTCCGGCCATGGTTGCCAAAACAGTTCTCCTTTCAAGATGTTCTCTGGATAGGCCCACCATTGAAGGTCGCGGGCTACCTTGTCCGGAATCCGGAGGAGATCTGTCATTCTCCCTGAGAATTGCGACCACCGACTTCTCAGTGCCCACTGAAGAGATCTCATTCTCAGGCAAGCCTCTGGCACAAATAAGATGCAGGATGCCATGAGGCCTAGCAACCTCAAAAAGTCGAAAGCTGGGAGACGTTGGCATTTTGAAACTTGGTGACCATCTGTAGAATATCTTGAGCCCTCACCTCTGGTGGCGAGGCTTTTCCCAGGGAAGTGTCCAGGACCGCTCCAATGAACTGGCGCCTCTGCGATGGTGTCATCTGTGACTTCTTTAAATTGAGAGAGAAGCCCAGTTTGTGAAGGAAGTGGCAGACATAATCTAGCTGGGCCTGGGCTTGTTTCGAAGATACAGCCCTGATCAGCCAATCGTCCAGGTAGGGGTAGACGTGGATCCCTTCCCTCAGACTCGCCGCCACTACCGACATCAGCTTGGTGAAGACCCTCGGGGTGGAGGTCAGCCCAAATGGCAGAACTCGAAATTGATGAGTCGCCAATTGTGAACCTCAGGTATTTCCTGTGTTTGAGATGGATTGGCACATGGAAATAAGCATCCTGAAGGTCCAGAGATACCAGCCAGTCCTGGAGCTGGAGGGCCTGAAGGATCTGAGAGAGAGTTACCATCTTGAACATGTCCTTCCTGAGGAACTTGTTCAATTCTCGTAAGTCCAGGATGGGTCTCAGTCCTCCGTCCTCCTTTGGTATGAGAAAGTAGGGGGGAGTACCAGCCCTTGTTCCTGTCCGCTACAGGTACCGGTTCTATGGCACCTTTCTCTAGCAGGTCTATAATTTCCTGCAAGAGGAGCGGATCTGGAACTTTTAGAGAGCTGTTCCCCGGTGGATGACTCTGAGGGATGTGTTGAAAGGGTACGCAGTAACCCTGGGCAACTGTCTCCAATGCCCAAGCATCTGACGTTATAGCCTGCCATTCCGTCAGACGGTAAGTTAACCTGCCCCCTACAGGTGTATTGTGTGGAAAGGCCTCAGAGTGGTTTGGGGGCTGCTGATGCCGAGGGTAAAGAGGCACCTGCTGCGGCCTTAGTACCTTTGACCCGTCCACCTCGGGTGGATCTCCTTTGGCCTCTTTGAGCCGGCTGTCCTCTGCCTTTCCCGAATGCGGAATAATAGCGAAAGGACTTTCCTCTCCCAGAGGTTCCTGAGGGGCGAAAAGGAGTTTGGCGGATAGCAGCTCCTAAAGATTTTGCTGCTGCAACTTTTCCAGACTGTCATCAGCCTTTTTTCCGAATAGTGAAGAGCCATCAAAGGGCATATTCAAAAGTCTGGCCTGTACATCTGGAGCAAAGCCAGACTTTCGCAACCACGCATGCCTGCGGATTGTTGTACTTGCCGCCATGGCCCTGCTGATACTGTCAGCGGAATCGATGCCAGTTTGAAGTGATTCGCACATGGCATCTTTGCCATCTTTAATAATGTTAAGGAAGGCTTCCTTTTCCTCTCCTTCGGGTATGCAGTCAGCCGCTGATGAAGCACACTCTCACAGTGTGTGACTGAACCTGGCGAGCGTACAGGTGGCGTTGATGGACTTCAACGCCATACTACAAGCAGAGAAGACTTTCTTCGCCATAGAATCATACCTCTTGTCATCTCTATCCTGTGGGACAGTAGGGTGAGCGGTCCTACTGCTAGATGAAGTTGCTGCTTGAACCACCGGGCTCTCTGGAGTCGGGTGTTTTGATAAGTATTCAGGGTCAGCAGCCGCTACCCTATACTTGGCTGACAATCTTTTATTGACCGCAGGGATAACTTCTGGAGTTTCCCAATTAGATGTAATTTTCCTTTGTAAGGCTGCATGGAAGGGGACCACAGGGTCCTCCTGTGGACCTTTGTCTAATATGTCTGTTAGGTCATCCTGTTGAAAAACATGCGCAGGCGCAGACCAACCCATAAATTCAATAATTCTTGCCATAAGGGTTCTACAGGGTGTTTCAGCATGTTCCCCTGGGTCTGGCTTAACAAATTCCACTTCTGGGGAAGTGTCCAGTCCACTTGCCTCATGTAGTGACTCCTGTAGGTCCTTCAACCTTCTTTCCTCAGAGGTGAAATCCTCTGAAATAGGCAGTGTGGTCCTCTGTAACCCAAATGGTTCTTGGTCAGAATCTTCCCCCTCTTCATAAATTGAAGATAGTCCAGTACTCTGACCTCTGAAATGGTGTAAAACCCATCTCTAAGGCAGAAGGAGCCAAACTCGTCATTATTGGACAAGAAAACGTCGATGTTGTCGACGCCGATGTGACAGGCTTCGAAGGCGCCAAGAACGGCGTTGAGAAAACTGGAAGAAGTCTCGAAGAACTCGAGAGGATCGGGATCCTACTCGAGGACATCGACAACGGTCTCGGCGTCGTGCCGGAGGCCCTTGGAATCACCGTTGGCTGTGGAATAGCCTTGGTCTTCTCTTTCATTGGCGTCGATGTCGGCGTCGAGTCGATCAACTGATGCATCGAGGAACCCTTCGACAACGGCATCGATGGCGCCGATCCATGCGTCGGAATCTTCGACGACGGCGAAGATGGTGCCTTCTTACCCGATGGCTTGTGGCGCTCTCGGGTGGAATGTTTCGCTGGGTGCTACGACTCGCGGCGTTTTGATTTTTTGGGTTTTTCACCTGGGGTATCATCCTCAGCTGTCTTCGAGGAGGTTGAGGCCGCTTTCACTAAGACGCCTAACATTTTCTTTCTGAATTCCTCCCACTCAGCCTGAGAGCTGTGTTTTGTGGAACAGGAGACCCTTTCAGGGGAAACAGAAGACGATGAGGAAGGGGATCTTCAACGTCTCTTTTTTGAGTGTCTTGATCTCGACGAATGGTGGGAGCTACTTCGAGATCTAGAATGGGAATGTTTTCGACGGCGAGAAGACGAATGCCTCGACTCAGCCGAAGACACCTTTGAGGAGGTTTTGACTGACTTACCTCTCTCGAGCTTCCCCTTGAGCTCCTTCAAGGCTTTCGCCGTCATGGACATGCAGTCCTCACACTCTGAACAATGGTGCTTGGCTCCCAAGCACCACAAGCAGAACCTGTGTGGATCCGTTATCGACATTTTTGTTTTACTGCAGTCTCGACATTTCTTGAAGCTGGATCGCGGCGTCGTCGGTTCCGATGAAGATGCCATCGAGAACGAGTAGGTATTTATTCGAGTAGATATAGGGTTATTCCTGACTGAACTGAGCAACAACGTTCCGAGGCCCCACGAAGCACGGAAAAACGGAACTGAGCAACGGACGCAGCGCGTGGCTATTTATGGGCATGGTGACGTCGGCGCCGATACGGCAGGCGTCGACGGACATCGACTCGGCGGACGTCGCCTCGCAGCGCCCTCCACAGAAAAAAATTCCGAGGCCAGCAAGCTGGAAACGTATTATCAAAGATAAGGAATACGTCGGAGGACACAATCCCATCGAAAGAGGAACATTCTGTAAAAAGTATGTTATGAAGGATAAACACACGTGTCGGCCCACTTGCTGGCCCGTCAACAAAGGAAGCTTCTGGGAATTATCAAAACCACAGCAGACACTGCATTAAGAGTCAAAACTTCCCTGCTTACACCAAAGCACTGAATTCAACCACCAAATGGAAGACCGGTCCCTGATAACCATTTGAGCAGATCAAAATGAAATCACATGAAACTCCAAGGTAAAAACGGAACTGAATTGTCTGTTAAACTGTAGCCTAACCTGTACCACTGATGTGCCAGCCGGAGAATTTTTGCTTGAAAAGGGGATCGGATCTGGTGGCAACAGCACTCGTGGGAATGGAGCAAGGGTCTGTGCTCGACAGTGGCAAACTACTGAATCCTCCCATTTGATCCGTAAATATGAAATACAGATATAAAACGGATTTTTACAAAACCTGGGAATCCAATAAAGCTGAAATGTATTGTACGATACGTGAATACATCACAGCGCTCTTAATCGGGAAAAATACAGCATTGCAAAACTACAAGTGTGGAATTTGGTACACATAAGATATAATTTGAAGTGAAACTGCTTCAGTATGCATTAGCTTCGAGCAACGACTGGCTGAAAACGGGCCGCAGTCGTTATATATGCACACACACTACCACAAGCAGCACAGTGAGTGAACCATTCACGGTTGGTGGTAGGAATTAAAAGGGCTATTTAACGCTGTCAAAAGGAGCAGAGATTGCTCGGCACTCCTTTCCCTCCTGCCCCATTGACAGTAAGGTAGAAACTGAGGTGTGGCGAACCCATGCAGCATGAGGTCATTTGGTTGGTTACAAATGGAACAAAGCGCATTACCATTTAAAAAAATATATAATCCAATACTTTGTACCCCCTGGAGAATTAAAGAAAACTACATGATGGCAGAAAGTTGGATTTAAATTCGAAACAAGGACTTAGTAACCCAAGTCAAATGCCAAATCCTACAGCAAAAAAGTGGGCTTGCCAAAGTGTAAAGAGCAAACAGAAATCTCCTGTAAAAGATGCTACTCTGAGGCACAGTGAGAAATAGAAATGGAGACTATGAAGAAGCAGAAAACCACATACTGATTCCTGCACAAGCTTCGAGACAGTGCACTTAATTATCCTTCAGGCTTTAGGTGTAACACATTCACAAAATCTATCAGACCAGACCTTGGAGTCTCCCTTTTTTCAAAGGCCGCTGGTAATCACTGGAGTGCCGGAGGTAGACAGGAAAGTACAGGTGGATGCTACAGAAACATAACACTGAAGAACAGGAGCTGGGAAGATGGACAATGAAGGCAGTGGATAACAAAAAATAAATAAATAAAAGCAAATGTGTTAGAGGAAGCTAATAATAACCAACCACAAAATAATTACTAGCAACACAAAATGCGAATTTGGTGACAGTCACCAGCTTAAAAAGCAATGCTTTCAGTGTTTGATCCATTAGAAAATCATTCTTACCACGAAGTTAAATCTCAAGAAATAAAGTGACTGCATGCCTGAGGAGTCTCATTCACAGGGGACGAGATATAGGGCATGCATGCACCAACTATGAAAATAGCAAAGCAGACTCCAGTCTTAAATTTCAAGTCATTGCTCGAAGGAGTTTCCTATTGTGCTGAGAGACCCAAGACCGGTGGAAATGGAGGAGGGGTCAATGTATGTCCTTTGTTACAGCACTACTAGTAATACACTACAAGCAGTACCTTCAGTTTAGTGAATATAAGACTCTTGTCTACTCAAGAGCAAGACAAATACACCCGATTGAGGAGCCCGGAAAACAAGTCTGCTGGCACTTACCATCACGGTAGCAGCTGCCTGAGCTGCTACTGCAGCCTGGTTGGCTTGGTGTTGAGCAGCTTTGATTTTGGCCTGCAAATGTGCAGGAGGGTGAAAATATTTGCATTTCTCCCTCATGCAACGACCCTTAATGTAATCCATACAAACGGTTACAGTGTTATCATTTGTGTCAATCATCGTGCTGTCTGCAGGGTGTGCAAAGCGGCAATCGGTCTCTCCCCGTGCACAGTTTCCTCTCTGGAACTCCCTGCATACCTATGCAAGAAACACAGGAGGGATTACATGAGACTCAAGGCCAGCCTTTTGCATTTGGCATTGCATATGAAAAACACAGCAAACTGCCTGCAGCTGGCGCAGTACTAGTACCCAAAGCAATTATTGAAAATGTTAGTGTTAAGCCTTAAGATTCAATTAAAAAAAATCTTGGCACCCACAGCTTTTGCTCCACATGGTAGTCCCCAAAAATCTACAGCAATGCTCGCAAGGAAACCAGCTTCACGATCAAAAGCACATTCAACCAGAAAATGCAATTTAGTACATATCCCGAATGAATATTGCTTGCACACAGACTTTCAGAAAATTAAAACATCTAGTACCTCTAGTTTATCTGTTCTGAGGAGTTTCTGACCAGGAGAAGAACCACCACCGGAAACTGACATAGGCGGGCTTCCAGGGACCATGACGGGTGTGTTGGGCAGCATTTCAGTTGGGACTAACCCAACACCGTGCGTTACAGGTGTCAAGTAAGGAGCAAAACTAATAGCGTGGTTTGTTCCTAAGGCGGGACCTACAGGAAAAGAGGGCTGCAAAATGAAAAACACATGCAGGTGAAAAATTCAACAAATGATATTGCTGCAAAACAAAAAAAACAGTTGTTATAAAAAGGCTGCATATACTCAAGCAAAGCAAACAGACAGACAGACAGGGAAATGTTCACAGACAGAGCGCCACACGCTTTTCTACCTTTTTCGTACTGAAGCTTTCATGTTTCTTAACATCACAGCTACTGCCAATAGGCAGATATATTTTAAAGACCTACAAAGAATCTATAAATGCCTGCTGCATAGCAAAGCACCAGTTCGCTCCAAACTTGGATTAGATGTATACACATCTTTACAAACATGTTTTCGTATGGAATGTTTTGGGTCATTGGCAACGAAGGCCACATGTTGACAGTGTCCAATTGTTGATATCAATGGTGTATGGTTTCAAGTCTAGAGAGAGTATGGATACCTTGTAAAATGCATCAAAGGTACTCCATTTTTATATAAATCTGCAATCGTGACAGGCTAGCTTAGTAGAACGTTGAAATGCACACATTCCTTTTAAAAACAGTAAGGTAGTGCCAATTGTACGTGAAATGTTGAGACGACAAATAGAACCTTTCCTTGCTTTGAGGAACCATCATTTCCTAACCTCAATCACCAAGAATCCTGGCTTATTCTCCCTGCATCAGTGGGAATCTCGGAATGTTTTAAGGGACATATGCAGCATCTACTTGTCATTAGTTCCGTTATTTCAAACTTTACTAGTGACATGACACAGGCAAGACAAGACAAGTATTCAACATTGTCCCAGATTCCTTCTTTAGATGATTTAGGAAAGTGAGACAATTTTAAAAAGGATGGTCAAGCGAATATGGGATACATTACTTACCGTAATCGTATTTCTGATGCTTGCATCTGCTTAGATTCACATGCTGTGCATAGGCCGACATCTAGTGGAAGCTGCGGAGTATTACAGTTTGTTTTTCGAAACTCAAAAATGGGCGTCGACACAGGGCATGCCAGTAATACTATCCATAGTGTGACGTCCACTGTACCCAAGATCCCTCACGCGTCTAGGATCCTCAGATTCTATTTTTTCTGACATGAGGTAGCATGAGGAGTAGCGCGAGTACAGATAATCCAAGCAGATAGATAGAAAGGTAAGACTACCAGCAACCATGCGCCTTCTCTCAGAGGGGAGGAAGGGTGGGCCGCATGTGAATCTAAGCAGATACAAGCATCAGAAATACGATTACGGTGAGTAATCTATCCCTTCTGAGGCTTGTGGAATCTGCTTAGATCACATGCTGTGCATAGATTAGCGAGCAGTACCTAAAGAAGGAGGAGGTGGGATGTGAGAAGGGTCATGAGCAAATAAGTGTCTTAGAACCGCTTGTCCCACTTGTGCATCTGCCTTGGAATGGGTGTCAATGCAGTAATGCTGAGTAAAAGTGTGAATAGAGCTCCAAGTAGCTGCTTTGCAAATGGTGTCAAGGGGTACATTTGCAATGAAAGCCAGAGTGGCCCCAATGCCTCTAGTAGAGTGGGCTCTTGGCGTGAAAGGCAGAGTTCTTTCAGAGAGTGAGTGACACAGCTGGATACAGTTAATAATCCACTTTGAGATGGCACCTTTAGAGACGCGATCCCCCTCTCTGCCTGTAGCTACGGTGAAAAACAGTTGATCTGTTTTCCTTAGCGGTCTGGTTTTATTTACATAGTAGAGGACCGCCCTACGCACATCTAGGGTGTGTTGTTTCACCTCAGCTGAGCTTTGAGGGTCCTGGAAGAAAGCCGGAAGCTCGATGGCTTACCTGGAATTTAGATATAAACTTAGGTGAGAACCTAGGGTGTGTGCGTAAAACCAGTTTGTCTTTATGGACAGTAAAGAAGGGATCCTGCACTGACAGAGCCTGAATTTCACTGACCCTTCTTATAGAAGTAATAGCTACTAAGAAGGCCGTTTTATAAGTCAGGTGTTTGAGACTGCTTTTATGCATGGGCTCGAAAGGGGGGCCCATGAGTTTAGATAGCACCACATTAAGGTCCCACCCCGGTGGTGGGTTTGAAATAGGAGGGTGAAGTCTCTTTACTCCTTCCATGAAGGCTTTAACTACTGGTACTTTCCACCACAAGACCTTGTTATGGGAGGTGGTGTATGCCGACAGGGCTGCCAGGTGTACTTTCAGTGAGTTAAAAACCAATCCTGCATCTAGCAGGTGGAGCATGTATGTAACAATATTGGAAGGAGTGCAATCAACTGAGTTGATTTGTCTACTCTGGCACCAGATAACGAATCTCTTCCACTTGTCAAAGTAGCAGTGCCTTGTGTTTGGTTTCCTAGATTCCTTTAGGATGTCCATAGACCTCTGTGGTTAATTGAGATGTCCAAACTCTATGACCTCAGGAGCCATGCTGCCAGGTTCATTGAGTTGGACTGTTTGACCTTGGTGCTGGGACAGTAGGTTGTACCAGGCCGGAGGTTTGATGGGCTCGCACACCGCCATCCTGCGTAGGTGTGGGAACCACGGTTGTCTTGCCCACATGGGAGCAACTAGGACGAGCGTCATCGACTCTCTGTTCATCTTGTTGACCACCTTCCTGATGAGGAGTTGGTGGAAAAGCGTACGCAAACATCCCTGACCAGTTCATCCACAGGGCGTTCCCCTGGGGGTCTGGTTGGGGGAACCTGGATGCAAATCCTGGGCACTGTCTGTTTTCGCTTGTGGCGAATAAGTCTATAGTGTAGAAACCCCACTGAGAGAAGATATCTTCTACGACCTCTCTGTGTAGAACCCATTCGTGTTCCTCTGGGAGGGAGTCTCTGCTCAGAGCATCCGCTAGGGAATTGAGCTCCACTGGAACATGTTGTGATGACAGGAAGATGTTCCGTCTGAGTGCCCATATCCAGATTTTCTGGGCAAGCTTGGACAGATTTGGTGAACGAGTCCCTCCTTGCTTGTTCAGGTAGAACATGGCTGTCGTGCTGTCCGTCCTGATTTGCACTGACAGGTTTAGTAGGTAAGGCTCGAACGCTTGAAGCGCTCTGAATACTGCCAGAAGCTCTAGCAGGTTGATGTGGTTCTTGGCAACTGAGGGAGATCAGAGACCCTGAGCTGTGTGGTGGAGATGGTTAGCTCCCCACCCCGTCAGACATGCATCGGTAGTGACTACTGCCTGTACTTCGGGATCGTAAAAGGGTTTCCCCTGTGCAAGATTCTCTCTCTTGTCCACCAGTGAAGGCTTTGTACTAGTATCCTGACCACTTGCCTGAGACCACTGTTTCGCCAACCATTCCTGCATGGGACGCATGCGCAGGCGCGCGTGGGGGACCAGGTAAATACATGACGCCATCATGCCCAGCAAACGCATTGCTTTGCGTACCGTTATTTGGTGACCGGACTGATATTGCGGAATTTGCAGTAGTATATTCCGAATTCTTTGCCTCTGAAGGAAATGTCACCCCCTTGAGTATCTAGGATTGCTCCTAGGAACTGTTTGGAGGTGCTTGGCACCAGGCTTGACTTTTTCTCGTTGATTGAGAAGCCTAATTCGTGGAGGAGGTCGATAGTCCTTTGAATGTTTGTTCTGCAAATTACTGGGGTTTCCCCGTTATGAGCCAGTCGTCCAGATAAGGGTACGCCGGGATTGCCTCCCTGCGTAGGTGTGCAGCCGCCACCGCCAGTACCTTGGTGAATACCCTTGGTGCCGAAGCTATCCCGAAGGGCAGAACCTTGAACTGGTAGTGCCGACTGTCCACCTTGAAGCGCAAGTACCTTCTGTGCACTGGTAACATGGAAATATGAAAATAGGCATCTTTCATATCCAAGGTTGCCATGTAATCCTCTTTTTTAGGAGGGGGATTACCTCTTGTAGCGTAGTCATTCGAAACTTTTGGGGCTTGACATACTTGTTGGCAGGCCGCAAGTCCAATACTGGGCGCATTGTCAAATCTTTTTTTGGCACAAGGAAGTAAGTTGAATAAATACCCTTGTTTACCTGGTGTCCCGGGACGAGATCTATCGCGTCCTTTGCTAGCAGATTGGCGATCTCCTCGAGGAGAATCTTCTGATGTTCTAAAGAGTGTACTCTTTGTCGTGGAGGATGGTTCCGGGGACGCTGCAGTAGTTCTATACAGTACCCTGTGGATACTGTTGACAGCACCCATCTGTGTGATGTGATCCCTTCCCAAGCCTGGGTGAAGTTGGAAATGCGTCCCCCTACTGGGGTTTGCGTGAGAAGGGACCCTGAACTGAGTGTCACTGCTTTGGTGGAGGCGTGCCGCCTCCTCTACTGGGGCTGCCTCTGCCTTTACCACGTCCTCTCCTATTACCTCTGCCGTAACCCTGGGTAGACTGTTGGCTGCTGTTCCACTGTGTACCCTGCCCCTGGGAATAGTTTGATCCTCTCTGGGAATTTTGGCCGCGTGGGCGACGAAAATTTCCATTCCCTCTCTGGTTAGGGGGTTTATTGGTTAACTGGCCAAGGGACTTGAGTGTCTCATATTCGTCCTTGGCATTCTTCAGCGCGTCCTCGACCGCCTTACCAAACAGATCGGCTTCCACCGGTTTGTCCAACAATGATGCCTGGGTTTCTGCCTTAAAACCAGACTGCCGTAACCACGCATGTCTCTTGATAACAGTACCTTCTGCTATCAATCTGCCTGTGTTGTCCGCGGCGTCAAAGGTTGCTTTTAAAATGCAACCAGACACGGCTCTACCCCCTCTGTGGAAATTCGTGCTAATTGGCCCTTTAAGGGTTCTGGTGCAGAGGCTATGAGTGCCGCGACTTCTTCCCACTGATGGCAGTTGTAGCTGGCCAACAGGGTGGTGGAGTTTGCAATCCTTGCCTGATAGGTGGACGTTGAGGCTACTTTCCTGCCGAAACCATATAGTTTTTTGCTCTCCTTGTCTGGAGGAGCTTCGGACGATGACAAGGGTGTTCCAGCCCTCTTACGAGTTTTAGTGACAATCAGGGAGTCTGGCTTCAGATGTCCTCTTATATAGAGAGGGTCAGACTGGGCTGCACTGAAAAGTTTTTCAACTCTGGGATTGACTGCTCTGGTGAGGTTCGGGTTCACCAGGGACGGGTCTATTCTTCGCTGAATAGACTTAAGGATAGGGATGGTCTGGGCAACAGGCCTCCCTTCTCCCACTAACTCCTCGGCGAAGTCCCTCTCTTCCTGGACACCGTGGGTGTCAATATGGAAATGTTCTGCTGCTCGTGCGAGAACCTCGTTCAGGAGGGGTTGGTTATCGACAGGGGAGTCGGTAACCGGGGCTTCCTTCTCTACCGGGAATCTACTCTGTAGGTTTCAGGTTCTTCCTCTTCTTGGTCCTCATCATCCCCATAGTAGCCCGTCCCGGTTTGCTCTTCTACCATGCCAAATTCTTGGTCCTCACCAAAGGAAGTTTCCCTTGATACTGTGAGTATGGCCGTGAGTATGGTTGTACATCAAAGGGGTCCGCAGACCTCATAGGTGTCTCAAACCGGGGCTTCTTACTCGGGGGGGGGAGGGGGATAGAATCATTCGAGCCTGAGGGTGTAGCCCCTTGTGGATTATATGAAAGGAAATGGTCTGGATGTTTATCATAAAAGTCTGCCAAAGAAGACATCCTTGACATGACCCTATCTATGTCATCACTCGACCATTCTTTGGAACTGGGAATGACTCTCTCAGAAAGTCTAGGAGACTTATCCTGAGTAGATTTGCTGGTTTTAGAAATAGCAGCAGACTTGGGCTTGTCTGTCTGTTTAGGAGTGGAGTGTTTCACAGGTGTGGAAGAGTGCAGTGGCTGCTTCTTCTGCTGTTTTCCCCCCCTCCTTGTGAGTGGAAAAGTGTTTTCCCTGTCCCTTTGTGGTTCCGGAGGTTTTCGACACCTGGCGTCGAGGATCGGGGGTAGAGTCCCTGTCCTTCGAACGTGAGGCCGCGCTGATGTTGTCTGCGGGCTCCGACTCCTGGAGAGCGGCCTGGGGGGTGGAAGTCGTCTTCGTCCTCCGACTATCGAACTTCTGTTAGCTTAGGGAGCGAGGCACTCTTGGCAAGAGTGGATGATTGCCTGGAGTCATGCGGCGATCTCGAACGCCCAGAGGACACCGATTCGGACCGTTCTGTTTGTGCCTCTTTCCGAGAACTCGACGTCGTCGAGTCTCGGTTGGACTTCGTGTGTTTAGTGTGGGTGGTGTGTGAAGCGCCTGTGTCGCCGGGGGTCTTTCCCATAGCCACCCTGTCGGATGACCTTCCGAGGTCGGGGACCTGCGCTCGGCTGTCTTTCGACGCCGTAATGCCCTCGCCGTCCGAAAGCACAGCGTTGCTGCCATCGCTGAAGGCGCCCTCCGCTGCCATGGCCGCCTGCCTGGCGTGGTGGGCCCAACGCTTCGTTGAACGGTCCTTAAGTGTCTTAGGTTTAAACCTACTACACGCTCTGCAGTTCGCCTCAGGGTGGTCCCTCGGCAAGCAGAGATTGCACGTGGCGTGCCTGTCGACCCAAGGGTATTTGCGATTGCACTTGGGGCAGAATTGAAAAGGGGTACCCTCCATACGCACCTTGAGGCAGCGGGCTGGTAAGTGTAGGAAATGTATAAGGTGTACCTATATACCAAGAGTGTAGAGTATGTCCAACCCCCCACTCTCCCTACTTGCAGGGCCGAGGCCAGAGGCCTTCCAAGGCCCGGGCCGAGGCCAGAGGCCTTCCGAGGCCCAAATCCGTCGTGCAGCAGCCGACGGTCGAATTTTTCTCCAAGCCGGCGTCGAGTGTCGAAGTTCGACGTTGGGATGGGGAAAGGATGTAAATGAATCGATATTTTAGCAAAAGTATGGCTAAGGCCAGGGGACACCGCAAAATGCTTCCGACCAGTATGGCGGAAAAAAACAATCTGAGGATCCTAGACGCGTAAGGGATCTTGGGTACAGTGAACGTCACACTAGGGATAGTATTACTGGCACGCCCTGTGTCGACGCCCATTTTCGAGTTTCGAAAAACAAACTGTAATACTCCGCAGCTTCCACTAGATGTCGGCCTATGCACAGCATTTGATCTAAGCAGATTCCACAAGCCTCAGAAATTTTGATAGCAAGCTAGCAAACTATTGGTGTAGGTCAAAAATTGTTTTAGTACTGTTTCTTCAAAGCATTACATGTGGACATTGTTTGAGCTTCCGGAGAGCAAAGGATTAAGCCATTGCCATGGACCACCACAAATCTCAGGATAGCCTCTTAACTCATGCATTTAGGGAAGGAATTGACAACCCACCTCTTCAAAGAACCCCTCCAAGAGCTCTTGTCTACCACAGTATCAGACTCTTCCTTGAACCCCAACACTTATTACCCCTCTTTTGTGTATCCCTCCTCCACCGCATGCAGGACTTCTATAGTGCACACATCTTGGAAGCATTGAAAACCCACACAGTTGCTTGACTGACTTGTCAGATATTTCAGTATTTAAGAGGCATGATGCTCAATCGCGTTATAAAGTGATCTCCTTTTGTGTTTCAATGCTCCACCAAGAGCATTGAAACACAAGAGGATATTCTGCAGTTACATCCTTTATTTTTGTCGATTGTGTCAAAGGAGCCGGGCCTCAAAATGTGCCATCTCCACTAGCCACGGGTGAGTGAAAATGAACTCATGGAGAGTAAGAAATGGTGTGTTGCATGCGTGTGGAGAACTGAAGGGGCGAATGACTTTTTATGCCCATCTAGTAGCTTGCAAAAAGAATTTTAAGTTCACATGAAGGTAGGAGGTAAACAACTTGAAAGCGAAACCCAATGCAAGCAACAATGCATAGGACTGCCTCACCCATATAGTATGCCCTTTAGGCATCAGATCCAGAAGTCAAACACAGCCGACTAATGAGTCTAAGAACCTTGGACCTGGCAAAAAAATATGACTGCGCCATTTCGACATGAAGAGCATGAAACAAGTTGCAAAAAATGATCAGGAAAACAGATCAGCAGAGATTTTAGACTGAAAAATCTAAGTGCCCGTTTATAAAGCATTTTAAACAGCACAAATATACCAATCAACCAGCAAAGCCATAATTTCACTATCCTCCTAGCAGAAGTCAAAGAAACCATAAAATCAACTTCATGCAATTTACGCTCAAAACATCAGAGGTTCTAAAGAATCAGAACTGCAGAATGCGGATGCGTAAATCCTTCACTACACTCGATCATCAGTTAATCTGTCAGGTTTTGTTCCCTACAATGTTCAAAGCCACACTTTATTGCCAGACCCCTCAGAGCAGCGGCAAACTCCTCAATAGATTAACTTGCCTTTTGTTCCCTTGTAGCAAAGCGGTAGCACGCCAAAATGTTGTTCTTCACCAAGTAACGTTCATCAAGCCTCCTCAAGCAGATCTCAAATGAGTTTAAATCCCCACATTACTCTTCAGTTTGACTTGCCAACCTCTTGTACACCGTCTGACTCATGTTCGAGACAGTGATACATAATGGAGTCTTTCCTATCCGTGGCAAAAGTAGCTCCATATAACACCATGCACATACAGCAAAAGCAAGCGTGGCTCCTGAAGATTCGCCATGTTATCACAAACTACAGTTATATCTCAGAGGTGTCTCACTCAGGCACCTATGCATACTGCAATGTCAATAGAAAGGCTTCAGGTGTCCAATGCCCTCGTCACTAGTGTTCCACACTGTTGCGGACACCAGTATTGAGCACTTTACAGTTGAATGCGCAAAATCGCTACTACATCACACAGTCAATCAATTCAAACAGTTACCGCCACTACAGGTGCCCCAAAGTCTCTCTCGCCCCTCCACAGCGTGCTGTACCCAGCACAGCACCACCTCCTCGACCTCAGCTGGTTGCTATGAACACGAGCGTATCACTGGGCGTCACGTGACCCGGGCCAATCCACCTTGCAAGCCGATGTTGTGCACTTACACAGGCTACCTTTGCAAACACCCGCCAAGAGTGTCGAGGGCGGCTCGCATGGTGACCCACCAAACGAACGACACCTCCTCAAGGGCCACCGGCAGTGTCTCTACACCCCTCAGGGCAGGGGAGGAAATCTCCACGCCCAGGTCTTCTGCCCCTCCTGTTTCGTCTCACGTCGGCTGGCATGCACCAGTCTGGCAACGAGGCTTCATCGGTAATGCCTCAGCACACAGCAGGGCACAGATGAAACTTAGGTAGCGTACAGGACTCCAGAGCATCCGGTTACTGCTTGCTTCGGCTGGCAGGTACTAGTGCAGCGTTGAGGCAGCCAAAAAGGGACCATGGCAGCTGCTGACCAAGACCTTGACACCAGTAATAAGATGCTGTCCACGCAGGTATAAGCAAAGTCATGTAACTTTATTCCATTTTTCTAGTTATAAAGTAATAGCAGCCCAAGCCCCCATCCTCCTCCCATTCCTTCAGCTCTCTCTCCAACGACCCTCCTTTGAATACAAACACTCCATCCCCCACGCTCCAAAGTCTACAGTGGAATGCCAGCACCATCATTCCACAGTTGTGACAACTATCTACAATAGAACTATTTACAAACCTTACACAGCTCATTGTGAAATGACTCCCTGCAGTGGACAGAAATGTCATGAAGAAAGGCAGATATTCAGGCAGACACTAAGCACAGAACCACTTTACTTTGAAGTTACAGCACATTTTACCAAGCGCAGAATCAGCTTCTCCAAGTCAGAATTAAAGGATTCTAGGATTTCAGAGGCTAGGCTGAAAAGCACATTGATGCAGAGTTTTGATTAAGTACTACGACCTAATTTGGTGTCCGAGCATTGAGCGAAATGGGTGATGTTGTATGACCAGCCAAGGAGACCCGTTACCCAAGTATGCCTGCTGGGTGTTTAGAATTATCTCCCTTTAGCCTGTGTAAACTTCTTAGTAACTTCCTGTGTGATGGTGTAGAAATAAAGAAGAAAAACGGGCCAACCTGTGGAAAGTAACTCCCACCGAATCTTGAAAACAGAACCTTAAGTAAAGTCCAAGCATTTTGAGATGTCTTCTTCCAACATGCTTTAATCCATCCATTGGCATTTTCTTATTCACCTCCAACTGTTGAGATATTTCAGGGCATCTACCCACCCAATTTCTTTTACAAACGAAAGCTCAGCACATGGTACCATGCCAAATAGTGCGCATACGGACTATAGGACAGACCACCTTCTGGAAAATACTAATAGACTTAAGTGTGAAGATGCAGGCCCAATTGGTCTCTTGGTTTGTCACCCCTAAAGTTAACCTGTGTTCCGATTGGGCTCTTCATTCTTTAAAGATTACGTTTTTGTATGCTGCCCAGGAATATATTTATCGGTTCATTATAGTGCATACAGGATGAAATGGGAGTATAAAAGACCTTCAAAGACACCGGACTAAAGATTGAAAACGTGTTTGCCATTACATGTAACGGCATGGTAACAATAAAAAATCAATTTTACACTGAAAGCAGATAAAAAGGGTAGTGGTAGAACGAGGGAAGCGGATGAAAAAAGTAAGGGGATTCATTAGAGAAATGGAAGGGAGAGAACAGATTGCAAAATTAATTGGGGGGAAAATTGGGTATCTACAAAAAATAAAGCACAAAACAAAGATTGTTAGAATCAAACAAATGATCAAAACAAAAGATCAATGTGGGTAGCATTCGGATCTTTAGCAGAAGTAAGCAATGAACAGCAGCACCCTTAGTTGAGAATAAGGATTTTGATAGTCACAGGATTTTCATGAGATTTTTTGCTTTAAGATCCTGCATTCATTAAATAGCGGCTCCTGCAATACTAAATTTTGGGCCGGTTATAGTTTCCTTCTGTTCTTCTGGAATTCGGCTTTTCCAGTTAATATGTGTTTATGTATTATTCATATTTATTTGCTTACCCATTGTCTGCATCTATCCACTTGCAAAAACTGAGTTAAATGTTTCTTTCCTAATTAATTTTCGTTTTACAATCTTTCACCACTTTAGATTGTGTATTTCAATATGTTTTTCCTGAAAATGTAACTATGTAAAATACACAATAAACTGTCTTGACGGAAACAAAAGGAATGTTTCCAGAAGAAATATAGTGGCAAAGAATAACTGATATCCGCTGTATAGGATACACAACAAACTAAGCAGATTGAATTTATCTAAAAAGCTTTTGTACTTTAGCATAGTGGATACTTTTGGTCGAACAATAAATATATCCTTCTAAGTCCCAATCCACTTTATGCTTTAAGGGACTACCCAGATTCCATTTTTTTGTATGAAATGAAGATCCCAAGTGGCAAGATCGACATACTAAACTTTCACGCAGATAAAAAGAGGAAGGAGTAGAAAAAGTTACTCTCTTAGCTAGTAACGTTCTTTCGATGGGATGGTCCAACGACGTATTCCATATCTATGACAGGTAATCACCGCAGCACAGCTGCGGTGATTACCTGTCAGATATGGAATACGTCGGAGGACCCAATCCCCTCGAAATTATAAATTACTCACTGTAGTGACCAAAGTACTCTTAGTCCATAGTCCCCTTTCTTCCATACTGTATGGGCGTCCCTTCCAAGGGACGGAAGACAGAACCTTTTTCACCAGAAAAAACCTCCCCCTTTAAAATTAGAGGCACGCGGGGGTGCGGCCCAGGAAGCATGTGCTGCCCTGACTCCGCCCTCCGGCGCCACACCTCAGTCCCCATTAACACGTCGACAATAGATTTAACATTGCCTAATGACACCAGTATTATTAGGGGGGGATGTTGGTGGGACGTAAGGAGGAAAGGGGACTACAGACTAAGTTTATTAGTCATTACGGTGAGTAACTTCTAATTACTCTTATGCCCCGTCCCCTTTCCTACATATTGTATGGGTGAATACAACTGATTGTAGCCCAAGGGTGGAGAGGAGACCCTCCTTAAGCAAACAGGTTCCTGAGAACCGCATCAGATCTAGAGACGGCGTCCAAACAGTAATGCTTGCAGAAAGGTGAGGGAGAGGCCCAAGTGGCCACCGTGCTATGACTTGCCAAGGGACATGGCGGTGGAATGCGATGGCCGTTGCCTTGGCGCTGACTGCGTGGGCATGCATGTTGGCCGTAAGTGGCTTGTGCTGGCCCTCGTACGCTTCTTTGATGGCAGAGACCATCCAGCGGGATATGGAGGCCTTAGAGGCCTGTTAGCCAGGTCTTGTGCCTCCAAAAGTGAGAAACAGGGCGTCCGACTTGCGGAAGCCCTTGGCCCTGTACAAATAGAGTTTCAGAGCATGCCTGACATCCAGGCAGTGCAGCACTCTTTGTGCTTCGTCCTTAGGATCGGGAAAAATGTAGAAAGGACCATTTCCTCGTTAAGGTGGAAAGCAGACAGAACCTTGGGCAGAAATGGCGGGTACTTCCGCATGACTACCTTGTCCTTGTGAAAGGTGGTATATGGCTCAGAGGCGACCAGAGGCTGGATCTCGATGATTCTACGAGCCAAGGTAAGGCAGACTAGTAAGGCCGTCTTGATGGTGATCATCATGATGTCCACGGATGCCATTGGCTCGAATGGTTTGTGTGCCAGTGCACCCAAGACTATGTTGAGGTCCCATGCCGGGTGCGGTCTCTTGACGGGCGGGTAGAGTCTAGCAAGACCTGTCAGATGTTTTATGACGATAGGGTTGGAGGAGAAAATGCCCTCCTCCGAGTTCTTGTAAGCCCCAATGGCTGCGAGGTAAGTACAGCAGGTGTCCAACTGGACGCCTGAATGAGCGAGGTGAGCCGAAAAGGAGAGCACACCGTGCAAAGTGCAAGCCAACGGGTCAATTCCCTTGGAGACTGCCCAGTGGCAGAATCTGGTCCATTTGCTTTTGTACTGGGCCCTGGTGGCTTTGCTCCTGGCGCCCTGTTTGATCTTCAGATTGGCCGGTGAGAGGCTAAGTTGCCGAAGCGTTACCTGCTCAGGTACCACGCTGTGAGGGCTAATTTCCCTGGCGCAGAGTGGATGACTCTGCCCCCCCTGCTGTGCCAGAAGATGTGCTGGGCCCGTCGGAAGGTGTATCAGGGGCACCTCCAAGAGGCTGAGTAGCTCTGAAAACCATGGACTAGCAGGCCACCATGGAGCTATCAGAATGGTGAGGAGTCAGCGAGACGCCTTGATCTTGCAAATTACCATGTGGATCAGAGGAGTGGGCGGAAAGGTGTAGGCTTTCATGCCGGTCAACTGGAGGTGAAAAGCGTCACCCAGAGAGCCGGGGCCCTGACCTTTGCAGGATGCAAACTGGGGACACTTCTTGTTCCAGGTGGCAAAGAGATCCACGTGGGGGTGACACCACCTGTTGAAGATTTTGTTATTCAAGAGGTCATTTAGCTGGCACTCGTAATTGTCCACTCCCAGCCTGCTGAGCCTATCCGCTTCCAGGTTGGATTTGGACTGCCGAGAGGAAAATGTTTTCCAGGGCCCATTTCCCACATGCTGATCGCCAGTCTGCACAGAGGAGGGGATCTGGTGCCTCCCTACTTGTTGACGTAGTACATGCTGGTCAAGTTGTCTGTCTGGATGAGGACAAACTTTCCCCTGAGAAGTGGTAGGAATGCTCCGAGCGCTAGCCAGATGGTGTTCAGCTCCAACCAATTAATGTGGTATTCCTGTTCCCATCGAGTCCAGGCGCTGTGGACCGAGAGCTCGTCCAGGGTGGCTCCCCAGCCCTCGAGCGAGGAGTCTTTGGTGATGGTGGCCTGCGGAGAGGGCACCCGAAAGGGCTTGACCATCCATAGATTGCAGTCCATGGACCACCATGTTAGGTCCGGGTGGAGAGATGGAGGAATGTTGATCTCGGATTGCGAGCCCCACTCCTGATTCCATGAGGCCGCGAAGTGCAGCTGAATCCTTCTCATCCTCGTCTGTTGAGCAGCACGGCTAATAGGACTGCTGGCAGTAGACCCAGTACCACCATGCCGAGGTCACCTCTCTGCTGAGGAAGTGTGCGAGGTCCTCTTGATGGCCGAGTTTTTGTCCTCCAATGGGAAGACCTTCTCGGAGCACGTGTCCCAAATGAGTCCCAGGAATGTCAGTCTGCGTAGGCTGCAACTGTGACTTCTTGAGGTTGGGCGAGAAGCCCAGATCGTGCAGTGTTCATAAGGGCATGGGAAGCGTGGCAAACCGCTTCTGGAGATGTAGCCCTGATGAGCCAGTCGTTGAGGTCTGGGTAGATGTGTAGGCCCTGCGCTCTGAGGAGGGCCGCCACAGCGTTCATGAGTCTGGTAAAGACCTTGGGGGCCAAGTTGAGGCCAAATGCTAGGACTTTGTATTAAAAATGGTAGCCCATGATCCTGAACTGTAGGAAGGAATGATGGAGCTGCCAAATCGGGATGTGTAGATACGTGCCCTTCAGGTCCAGGGAGCACATCCAGTCTCCCTTATCCAATGTCTCCGCTATAAAAGCTGGCATAAAAATCTTGAATTTTTACAGGGGTAGGGAGAGGTTGAGGGTGGAAAGGTCCAGCACAACTCTCAGGCTTGCCTGGTTCTTCTTCTGAATGGTGAAAATCCTGGAGTAAAAGCCAAAGTCTCGCTGGGAGGCTGGAACTTCCTCCACTGCCTGGCTCTCTACAAGCTTCCGGATCTCCGCCAAAAGAGTAACTATCCCAACCTGTGGGCGTGGAGGAGAGGCTGGGATAGGAAGGTGGTACCCTGTGGATACTACGGAGAGGATCCATGGGTGCCGTGAAATTCTGGCACCAGAAATGTGCATGGAGAGCAAGCCCCCCCCACCCCATCTGAGACATGGGCACCTGAAAGGACGCGTCATGCCTCCTTTCCCTCCGAGGCCGACGCTGAGGAGGGGGACTGGACAAAGCCCTTACCCCCCTAACCCCTTTTTGTTGTTTGCGCCGGTTCTGAGATGGCGAGCGGTCCGGCTGCCTGGATCTGCGTTCCTGGAAGCCGCAGAACGCTCCATATGTACGACCCTTTTCCGAGCGCTGCTGAGATGGGGTGTACGATTTGGGCGTGGTCTTTGTAAGAATGGATAGAGACTTTGCCGTTTGTGAGCTGTTTTCTTTTTGTCCAGCTCTTCGTCTGTAGAGTGTAAGCGGTCCCCCCTCGAACTGTAAAACTAGAATGCGCTCCTGGACATCTGGGTTGAATTTCGTTGCCCGGAGCCAGGCTGTTTTTCTCATGTCTATGGCAATACAGATGGCACGGCCTGAGGTATCGATATGAGCCACTGTGGATTCCATGAGGTCATGCGCCACCAGCTTGGCTTCAACTAGCCCCGTCTTAAAGCATGATTAGCCCTGGTGGGGAGTTTCGGGAGGAAGTCCGCAATTTCCCGCCATAACCTTTTATTGGCGGGAGCCAGCATGGCGTCTGCGTTGGCCTGACGAAGGTGCAAGGATGCGTTGGAGTAGATTTTCTTGCCGTACGCCTCCAAGATCTTCTCCTTGCCTAGCAGTGCCACAGAAGAGGAGGCGGAGGACGACTGTGGCTTGGAGTATAGTGATGCTGCAGCGATCATCGAGGAGTGCGGCTGAGGATGGGTCGAGAGCAAGAGTGTATCCCCCTCCATCTGCCTGTACTTGGTGTCTAGGCATCGATTGACTGGCTGGGCCGAGTGGGGCTTGAGCCAACCCTTCTTGGCCAGAGAGACTACATCGGTTTGGTTTGCAGTAGAATCCCCGTGAATCCTGCAAATCTGGAGGATCCTGTGGAGTAGATGGCGCCGGAAGCTGGGGTACAGGTACCGCAGCCGGACGCCGAGGAGGCACCAGAGGTTGCGGAGTTGGCTGTGGAGCCGGAGGAGGCTGCACCGCGGCCTGGGGGCCCGATGGAGGCATCTGTGGTGCCGCTAGCATGGCGGGGATGACTTCCCTGATGGCGTCTTTGATGATAACCCCCATCTGAGGAGACCTCATTAGGCCGAGGAACTTCTCGAAGAGCACCTCCTCATTGGCCAAAGAGGTGGCAGGGGGTGCCGACAGGGTAGCAGGGGGCTGCTGGAGCGGTTGCATACCCTGTCCATATGGACGCAAACAGAGGCTGCCCTGCGCAAATGAGGGGTAGACTGTAGGCTACGTACCTGGTTGAGGCCAGTCCCACCTTGATACTCATTATTTGCAGAATTCCTGGAATGGCGTCGGACAGGTGCCTCTTTCTGGCGCTGTGGCCATTTTGTCGAGCTGCCTGCCACATGCCTGCAATGTGGTGCTTGGCCCGTCCTCGTCCAAGACTCTTGCATGTGGATCAAGGTCTACCCTGCTCCTCAGCCCGGTAGGTTTGACACCCTCGATCTGAGGGTCGGTAGATCTGTGTTTAAGCGCCCCCTCATGCTTATTTCCGGTATTAGGGCGTAGCCCCTCGGACTTATTGCTGGTATCACGGCGTAGCCCCTTGGCCATGGTGTCGGTAAAATGGCAGAGCCCCTCGGGTGTACACCCGGTAAAAGAACCTTCTGGTCCCTCAACACTACGCCAGGGAGGATCCTTAGACCCGAAGGCCGGTAGCTTTAACAGCCTCGCTGCACGTGCTGGTAGAAGGACCTGGCCGGTCCCTCCGCGCGGGTGAATCCCCGGGAAAGAGTCTTCCTTGCTGGGTGCGGTGGAAAATATCGGCCCCTACCTTGGGCCTGGTTCGATGCTTCACAAAGTTCTTGAGATCCTCTGGAGGCGACCTCTGGAAGAGCTCCCTCCACCTGGCTAGTCTGTTCTTCAGCACCTTCGAGGACAGCGAGTCACACGCCGAACATGATTGCCAACCGTGGTCTGAGCCAAGGCAACGTAGGCAGAGCGCGTGGGGGTCTGAAGTTGGGAAGAGCCCGTTGCAGGATGGACACCAGCTGAACCCTGTAGAAGTCGACACGCGCCGGGGAGGAGCGTGACGCCTGAGGACCGAGTACCTGATTGATAGTTAAGACAAAAAAGACAAAGAAGAAGTGTCCGCGCGTGGAATTACATGGCCGAAGCCAAACCCAGGAGGGTTGGGGAATTCGGCCCATTCCTGTAAACGCAGAAAAGGGGAGTGAGGCGTGGCACCGGAGGGCGGAGTAAGGGCAGCACATGTTCCCTGGGCGCGCCCCGTGTGCCTCTAAATTTAAAAGGGGAAGAAGGTTTTTTTCTGGTGAAAAAGGTTCAGTCTCCTGTCCCTTGGAAGCGACGCCCATACAGTATGGAGGAAAGGGGACGGGACGTAAGAGTATGTCGCTTACCAATAACTCCTTTTCTCCAGCATTGGTATCTTTCATGGATTCACATGCTTTGAATATTCACCGCCGACGGGCTGAGACTCCTCAGTAACTTTATCGTAGCTTACAATGGAGCTTTTACGCTCACTCTAGTTACCCATCCATGTCCTTTTGGGTGCATTCTGCCTCAGCCAATGGGACGTCGAGTGACTAGCTGCACCCAGGAGCCCATCTTCAGATTCTAAACCCAGAGATGAACGTTGGCGAGATGTAGCCTTGCCCCCTTAGGGGTGGTATGTGGGCGCATGTGAATCCATGAAAGATATCAATGCTGGGGAACAGGAGTTACAGATAAGCAACATGCTCCTTCTCCAACATTGGATCTTTCACAGATTCCGAATAGATTGCCACAGCAGTTAACATTCTCTAATAGGAGGTGGAAAGGGAGAAGGCATACCTTATTGAAACAAGTGTTGTAGAACGGCTCTTCCGACCCTTGTTTCCGCCTCTCCTTGTCCCTTCATGCAGTAATGCTCGACTAAGGTGTGCAAGTCTGCCCAGGTTGCTGCACGACAGAGGTCCGATAGGTGAATCCCTGCCCATAGTGCTGCCGACAACCCCACTGCTCTAGTGGAATGAGCATGGACGGGTCCTTGCAATGGTCGATTGGCTTGAGCGTGTGCCGCTGAGATAGCAGCAGAGACCCATCTAGCAATACCTTGCTTTGAAATAGGTTGGCCTTTGTTAGGGGCACCAAACTCCACAAACAGAGATGAACGAAAACTCTTGGTTCTGTCTATCTAGAACTTCAGGACACTTTGAAGGTCTAGTGAGTGCAAAGATTGCTCAGCTGGCGTAGACTGATTTTCAAGGAATACCAGTAGCATTACTTTGGATTCCAGGTGGAAACTGCACAACACTTGGGAGCAAACGTAGGGTTCGTTTTCAAGACGACTTTGTTCTTTCCAAACCATAGGTATGGAGATCCAACAGATTGTCGGAAATACAATCACCATCACCTGAAATATGTGATTGCTACTAGAAAATCGTTTTTCCAGGACACCAACTTTATATATCTGTAGTCGTCATAGGTTTGAACGAAGGTCTGATTAGGGCTAAGAACACGGTATTGAGGCTCCACAGAGGTAGCACTTTCTTTTGAGGTCGGTATGTGCAGAATAGGCCTCTCATTAAGTGTTTTACTATGCAGGCCCTGATATGGGAGCGTTCTCTTGCTTCCTGGTGAATGTATAAATTGCCGCCAGATGTACTTTGATGGATGAGTGTGACAAACCATCTTTTGCTAGTTTCACCAAGTATGGGAGGACTTGATGAGGTTCTATATTTAATGTATCCAATTGTTGAGAGCTCCAATTGCAAAAATGATTCCACTTGTACACATAGGATCGATTCTGCTCTGGCTGCCTTTAGAATGTTTCTGCATTCCTCGGTGAGTGGGACTTGTCCGAACTCAAAGCCAGGAACTAGACCTTTACTTTGAGGGCCCCTGGGTTGTGATGGAGCACCTGCTGGTTGCAAATGGAGAGCAGGCTGGGGACTCTGACCCAGAGGGATTGGACAGTACCGGACAGGTGAAAAAGCTCAGAGAACCACAGTTGCCTCGCCCATGTTGGTTATGTTACAATGACCGTGTACTTGTATGCTGCGCTCATTTGCATGACCTTGAGTATTACCAGTGTTTTGGGGTGGGAACGCATAGGTCAACATTCCGTCCCATGAAACGCGTCACCCAGAGATCGCTGGTGAGGATATTTGCTTGCAAACAGGGGACCATTTCTTGTTCTCCTACATGGCAAACAGATGGATGGTCGGCGTTCCCCATTTTCCTGTCCGCCAGTTGCCGTACATGCAACTCGTCGTTGGCTCTGCTCAGGTGGTCTGCTGTTTTGTTTTCTTTTCCCAGAAGATGGAATGCCTACAATTACATGTTTTTGATGGCCCAATGCCATGACCGCTGGGATTCACTCAACAGTGCCCTTGAACGTGTACCCCATTGTTTTCATACATAATACACATGGTTGTGTTGTCTGAATACTCTTAAGACTTTGTTCTTGAGCACTGACTGGAACGAGCAAATGGCACGTGCTACTGCCTTCAGTTCTAAGATGTTGATGTGGAGTTGTGTTTCGGCCGGGGACCAACATCCCTTTATCGATAGCTGGTTTGTGAGAGTGCCCCATTCTGTCAGCGAGGCATCCGTGATCAGAGTTTCTTGAAACAGAGGATCCCTGAACAGAAATCCCCTTGTGATGTGAGATGGTGTGAGCCACCACTGCAGGTTGTCTGTGTGTCTTTGTTACTGTCAACCTGTCGCTCCATGATCCCGTTAGCTGGGGACATCGATCAGCTAGGAATTCTTGTAGCGGCCTCATTTGTAACCAGCAAAGTTGTATTAGCGGCATGCCTGAATGAATGTTCTGACAGATTCTGGCACCCAGGTAGAATTTCATGATTAGACTGGGTATGACAGTGCTCCCTCCACTGATGGACGTACCCGGCCCTCAGTGGTGTTCAATTGTGCCGGCAGGAACACTAGCCTATTCGATAGCGCAAAGCAGGATTTGCTTAAATGTATTGCAAAGCGGAGGCATGAGAGGGTGTTGGATACCTGTTGGATCACTATTCGTCACCAGATGCAATGGTGTCCGTATTAACCAATCGTCGAGGTATGGATACACGTGGTATCCTCTTTTCCTGAACAACGTGGCTACCGGGGGGCTGGGCATTTGGTGAATGTTCTTGGGGCTGAGCGAAGACCAAGCGGGAGGACTTTGAATTGTTACTTGTTCCCACCGCAAATCAGAAACTTTTGGTGGCCCATTCGAATGGGAATGTGAAAATATTTATCTTTGAGATCCAGGGACACTAGGAAGTTGCTTTCCCGTACTAATTTGATGACATCTGTCAGGGTGACCATATTGAACTTCTGTTTCTTTACGTACCTGTTTAGACGTAAATCCAGAATTGGTTGCCATGATTCCTCCTGTCTTTGGATCAGTGCCCTAGCCCCTTTGATTTTCTGTGACCTTTTCGATTGCATGTTTCATGAGCAGTTTCTCCACTTCGCTTACTAAGATTTTTAAATGTGGTTGATGCTGGAATATTGGCGGTAGAGGGGGGGGGGGGGGTTTCCCTGGAATTCAATTGTGCCCTTTTTCTATGATGTCCAACACCCACCTGTCTTAACTGCTGCCAATGTTGCAGATGGTACTGCAAGTTGCCCCCCACTTGCTGGAGCTCGACAGTGGGTGTCTGTGGTCAATGGAAGTCAGGTTTGTTTTTGCCACCTGCCCCAGGGGGTAGATGTTTGTCACCTTCTTGGGGCTTGTTTGTAGTCCTTCGGTTTGTACAGGTTCGCTTGACGATACCCCTGGTAATAGATTTGTGAATAGGAGCCTCCCCGTTTGTATACTTCACCGCCTCCATTAGTCACTGTGGAGCGGCAGAGACTCCACAGAAGGAGCTTAAAGAGTGCCTCACCATCAGGGTAGTGACCGACCTCGCTGTATCGGTCTATCGCTTTTAGGGCGTTGTCAATTTTGGGGCCAAACTGCTGGCCTCCCTCGAAGGGCATGTCTGGCACCTTAGATTGAATGTCTGCTTTGAAATCTGCCATTGCTGATCTGTTTAAAGCCTCTTATGTGGACTGTGATGTTTGCATGATTGTAAGCATCTTCCCCTTCTCGCAGGATGTTCAGGGCCCATTTGCGTTTATCTACTGTACTCTAATAGCGGGGCCATTCGGTTCAACACATCGGTCGGATCTCGATTTTGCCAGTGAATTTGCCGCTTTAACTTTTGTGGCTCCTGAGGTCATAATCTACATGCCAAATGCGTCTTGTTTCCCACTTTCGTTGTCAGGTGGCACTGCGCACTTCTAACATGATTTCTTGTATGCTGCCGCTGACACTACTGAGTCGGGGGTTGGTTGAGAGGTAAGGCATTTTGGAAACCCCTGTGGTGCCTTAAACTTCTTTTCCAAGCAGAATTTTAGTGCTAGCTATCAAAAGGATTTTTTCATGAGTAAACATCCTTTCTCCCATACGTGGTCTAGAATGGGTGTGACAACTGACTAAGAGAGACCAATAGAGTTATTTATAGACGTTTGTACCGAACTCCTTACAAAGCCTTACAGACAATATTAAACAAAAAGGAACAAACCGTCTTTCTCTTCTTCTTATTCTCTAAACTCTACCCCTGTTCCCACACACGGTCCGTAGACCAAATAAGGACCGCGTATAGGGTTTTAAGAATCAAATGTAGTACGATACAATTTTATTAAAGAATACAACACATGGTAATCTTAAAAGTCAACACATCTAAAAAAAAATAATAATAATGTGTAAAACATAGTGCATTATAGTTAAAAAAAATACAATAAAAGTTCTAAATCAGTTTTAAATGAAATACTGAAAACGACTTCCACAAACCTGCCTGTCACCTATACACCCAAAAGAAAGCTCCTGCCTATAAAAATCTAAACGGAGCAATACATCAAAAATGTAACCCTGGTGTATAGTAACACTTTTGGTGAGTAGCACCTTAAAACAACCCCTGTTTTTGGTTTGTTAAAGGTATGTTATTAATCCACTGTCTGTTAATTGTGTACCCCTTACAGATGCTACTGGGGTGACTGTAACCACTAGGTTGGTCAATGTACAGCACCTTATAATTTAAGGTGTTCGTATGCCCGACATGTTTCATTCAAACAACCTTTGAACCAAATTACTTGAACTTCATCAGGGGATCCAAAACAAAATCCGCTATACACAAAATTATGAACAAATTTCAAGACAAGTAGTGTGAACTGTCTGAGAAGGTGAGGTATGTCTCCACGTAGGGATGCTTCCAAGTTACTGAAGGCTTTAATGAAAGACAACCTGCTAGGAAAGGGAAGGGAAAAGGGGGTAAAGCCAGAGGAAAAAACAAAAAGAGAAAAAGGGACTGGAGTTATTAATGTACCTCAAATCAATTTACAAGGCTATAACTAACCTAAGACAGACTCACCAATATCAGTTTCGCCAAAGCAAATACTGCTAAATTATGGTGAAGTGGGGAACGTCTTCACTGTGGACGTTTGTACACTTCTGTAGATCGAAAGAAGATAACAGAACCAGTATGAGCACATCATAGCCGATCATTAAACAGTTTTTATCTGGGTAAAAAGAGATAATCATCAAGATAAATGGCTCAAAACAGCCAAAGTTTCGAAACACACCACGTGACTCTACGTGACACTACAATCGCCGGTCACAAGATCTATGTTGACAAGCATAACCTTAATCGTGTCACATGCATATCAAAAGGAGGGGGGTGAAGAGTGTGTGCTTTCCTTTTTAAGCCCAACCGTGTTGCATCACGATTCCACCAAACCTCAGCCGGCAAGTGGTGAGTGAGAACTCGACGTAGGTGAAAGGTGGAAACAAGGATGCAAGGTGGAAACAAAGAAACAAAGACTCATACCCTCTGAAGGAGGAAAAATGTCGAGGCAGTTTTCTCGCCTGCTAATTCTAGTCTTTGTTATCACCTGGCCTCAAGTAGAAAAGATGTCCAGATAGCTCTCTCCAGTTCGTATAAACCACGGATCTGAAATGGAACCCAGGGGAGGATCACAACATAAATTCAATAACACATTGGATTCCGTTGTCCGTTACGAGATTGCAGAAGGAAAGTAAAAGCGGGCGTGGTGCACGGCTTACCGAAAAGGAAAACAGGTCGCTGGTGTAAAAAAGCACACGCTCGCTCCCATCCATCTTCCCGATTAACTCTGTACCCAAATGGAAACAGGTCGCCAGTGTTATGAGCTCACGCTCGCTCACATCCGTCCTCACGATTAACTCTGTACCGTCTCTAACAATCATCCAGAAGGGTAAGTAGAGACAGGAGGCGTGGTTCACTAATCACGTGATGATACAGGAAGGGGAATGTGAGCAAATGTTTGGTACGCCTTCCCCGTAGCAAGTCAGGTGATTCTCATGTTTGTAAGCTGTGTCGAGCAGAGGAACTCAAAGCGGGACACCCGGCGACAAGGCGTCTTGACCAAGGAAGACCGAGGCAATCAGAATGCATCCACAGCAAACCCAAAGTTTGTGAAGTGAGTGCCACACTAACTGAACGACTTTGATGAGAACTAGGGGTAAAAAAACATTCATTGATTAGGTGCATCAGGTGTTATGATGCCAATCAGACTTGTTCATTAAGACCAATAATGGCTGACTTAGTAAGAAATATAAGCCATCTTTCTTTAAACAGAAGTTTATCAGTTTAATTTTCATTTACCTTGGACTTGTCTAGCTGCCATAAGACAGTCCATAGTATGTCATCTGGGCTGTGTTCCATCATAATAAAATGATTAACTAACGGGGCTGCAGTATTTTTCCTCTTTATACAACTCCTGTGTTCACTCATCCTACTTTTGACTTTCCCTTCTGTCATCCCGACAGTTTGTGACACGGGCACCATATAGCATATACCACGTCGGTGGAATTGCAATTGGTAAATTGATTTTGTGTCCAAGGACGCTTTAAACCGATGTCAACTTCTGTGCTGCGTTTTGTGTATTTACAATTGACAGTGACCGCAGGGGGAATGACCCGTAAGGGTTGGTAAGCCCCAAGACTCAGTAACACTTACGTGTCCTTGTTTTGTCGTAATTTCATTCTTTATGAGCAACTCTTTTAGATTGGCGTTCTTTTATATGCGCACATCGGGAAATCCAAGGGATGTTCTCCCCCTGTCAAAATATGCCAGTTTTTGCGTATTATTTTTGTAACCAGATTAGATCTGGGGCAAAAAGTGCTGACAAAGACAATTTTGTTTGTAGTAGGGTGTGAACGGGTGTGAACATTACCGCCTTTCTGTGCTTGTGCATGAAGTCAAACAGGAAAATCCTTCTCAGAAGGTAATAGGCCAAACTCCTTGCATGCCTTTTGGACCGTATTGTGAAACGCTGTTATGTCGTTTGGCCAGATATGTTTTATGGTAGGGCAAAAGGGGCACTTGTCCAGGGCCCTACCTTGGAGGGGGCCCCACAAGGTTAGCCTAATCTGAAGTAGTAAGATTCCATTGTTTACCAGTCTTAACCAGTCCACACGTTAGGATATTTTATGGGGTGTTGCTGAGGCTCCAAACCCATTGCCTTTCTGTTTTGACAAGTACATTCTGCCTTCATCAATTCATCATGTATTGCTTTCTTTTTTTAAAAACTTTATTTAATGATTGTGGTAAATGACATTGCAACAACATATATTGCATATGTTCAGAGCATCAGTTTTCAGTTTGGTTACATTACAGCGTAAGCAGCATTTTACTGATTCAATAGAACACTCGGCCCTGCCGGGCTGTTACTGGTCGAGTTAGCTTCACTCAGATATATTCTAAATAATGCCCATATGTCTTTCGGTTTACTTGGATTCGGGAGAGTCATTATATAGTATTCTTCACATTCATTTACATACATCAATTCCTTAAGGAAGTGGTTCACTCTCGGTGCCTGTGTACTCTTCCATTTTTGCAATATGCACTTTTTCGCTACTGCGCATGTGATATTAAAGAGTCTCCTTGTCACCTATGATTGCTTACCAATGTCCCCAAATAAGTATTTTTGCGGTGTGAGGTCTGCCAGTATCTGAGTCACCTCCTCCAGAATATTCGCAACATCGCCCCAGAAAGCAAGCACATGAGGACAGCGCCAATACATATGTATCGAATCAGCCCGATCCAGCCCGCACTTTGGACACGTATCAGGCCCATTATTTGTAAACCTCGCCACCTTCTGGGGGGAAATAGTGTAGCTTATTCAGCATCTTAAACTGAATCAACCGGAGGCCGGCATTCATAGATACCTTCTTGTCATTTCGCAGTACCGTTCCCATTGTCTGTCCATTATATCCTCACCCAGATCTGTTTCCCAGGAGGCTTTCATTACATTTAATGTTGGGGTATTAGTCTGTACGGCCACATATAGCCCTGAGATGCTAGTTCCAGCCCGGGTTGAAAGGGTCAACAGGCATGGGTGTGGTGGGGGCTCGTCAGGGAACGTTGGCCACCGGGCCTTAAAGGCCAATCTCATTCTATGAAACTGCAGAATCATCAATTGGTCTCTCCCCATCCCTATTTTGAAGTCCTCCAACGTTATAAATTTACCATTGGGAAATATCATGTATTGCTTTCTATGTTCATTGTGGTATACATAGTTTGTGTGTTCCTTACGGCACATCTCCTGTAGCATTTTTTCCTTCCTGTGGGAATTATGTTGATCATGTCCAATAGACTACAGTGAAACGCATATTGATAAATTGAGTGCCACAATGGTTCAGATGTTCTCACTGTGTGAAGCACCCATTGCAGAGATATGTGTTCATACGCAAAATTAGAATATCACATTCCAGCAAGGCTGACTGAGCCTTTCCTATATCTGAAGGTTATAAACCTGCCTGCATATGTACTTGGTTCTGCAGAACAACATCTGCTATTATCAGCAATGTACCTGTACCAGATAGGGGTTGCTATAAAAACTAACATGTCATCCGTATGGTGAATTGCCAGTATTCTTGATGCATTAATTCCTTTTGTTTGGTGGAGGTGGGCCCCAAAGATGTCCGTGCCCAGGACCCCAAAAGTGCTTAAGATGGCCCTGCATCTGGCAGTGACTGGCCAATGGTTCTTCTGAGTCTTGGTTTAGACCCATGTCTGTGTCCTCGCAGTTATCTGGCTGCAGTGATGTGTAGGTAGAGGTATCAGTGTCTCTATTACCCCCCCAACCTCCCCATCATCGCCGAGGTCGAAGATTGGAACTCTCCCTGACTGTATGGGGTGTGTTGCAGCC
Source organism: Ambystoma mexicanum (assembly GCF_040938575.1). Classification (NCBI taxonomy): domain Eukaryota; kingdom Metazoa; phylum Chordata; class Amphibia; order Caudata; family Ambystomatidae; genus Ambystoma; species Ambystoma mexicanum. Next base: position 153,283,470 of record NC_090941.1, on the reverse strand, counting down.
TTTGGGAAATACCTCGTGCTCCGAAAGAGCTGCTAGCTCTACTTAATCTTGTGTGCTTCATAGGTTCGATAGGAGGCTCTCTGTGGTGGGATTGTCCACCTGGTAGGCGTATTGCTTTAAGGATCACCCATTTGTTCTCGTGGAGTCATTCTCCTATGCCTGTAGGGCTCCCCTGAGGGAGCCAGTGTCTCATCGGGCACATGTGGCTGGACTTGGCCAACTGGCTCCCCTAGTATCCAGTTGTTAAAGCGGAGATTAGCGAGTAAATAATAACAGACTGTGGGTTAAGCAGGCGTTCTATTGGTTGGGGGAGGTGCAACCGGCGTCGGCAATGTAGGATATAGCAACTTTTGCAACATTGGTCTCAAAAGGTGCTTCCAATGGTAAATGCTGGTCTTCCTCTAATAACTGAGGTGAGTATCCCTGTTCAAAATCCTAATTGATACAGTGCTCCAGTATCTGATCTGGTAAAATCAACAAGATTGGAGATAGGGCTGGACCCTTGGACGCTATGGGCTTGTCAGAAGGCCCTTTGGGTGGGTGAGGTGGTAATGGTTCCCCCACTTCCTGATATTATGGCCTGGTCTTCCATGGCATTGGATGACTGCAACTGTCTGAGGGGCAGCTTGATAACTATCGGGCCATGTTGTACTGGTGTAGATTCATATATAGGTTCTGGTTCCTGTTTATCTGGTATCTGTTTGTCCCCAGATTTATGTTTATGTTTAGATTTTTCCAATTTTCCTTTAGTTGTCCCGATTGTGGGTACGTTTTGAATGCCTGTGGTGGACAAGGACGCTCTAACCTTCTTTGGCCCCCGCCCAACCCTGTTGACGGTGCAGATAACCAGGGCGTTGGAGGCTTTCAAGGTACAGTCAATGTTGCCACAGTGTCGACAATGAGCTCTTTGTGGGTATGGTTGCTGTCGCCAGGTGTGTAGATGGCATTATCGTAGAGGGTTTTATTGTACCTTGTTGTCGACGGGGCACTTGGTGCACATTCCGACACGGTTTTCGCCCTCGGAGCATCGGTCGTCTGTGATGTAGACAACTGGGTGACTGGTTTTTCCACGTTTGCTTTCTTTTTTCTTTTGAAAGAAGACAACATTCTCTCCTCTGACTTGGCCTTCTTAAGAGATTTGGGCCTGTCTGGTCTGTCCCCACTACACTACTAGAGGACTCAGCCTCTGAAAGGGGGGGGTTATCTTCCCTCATTGAGCTAAAGTGCCAGTCTCCTTTTTCTGTCTGAGGGTTTTTGTGCTAAAGGTGGCATAAAGTTCACCATCTTCCTGAATGTGATATTGATATAGACAATATATACATTCAGAATGTCTGTCTCCCTCATACACATTCTTGATTCCACACGACTGGCATGCCTTGAAAGAGCGGTTTTCTTCCATAATTTGAAAAGCAAAGCGCACTTCTGTATATATGTTGGTTTTACTAAGTTGCAAAGGGTTTTATGAAATATTTCTGGTTTCTGGCCTTTTTTCTCCAGGAGAGAAAGCCTTGAGGACGATGTGCGGTTAGATTCTGAAGATGGCCTCCTGGGTGGGGCTAGTCACTCGACATCAATTGGCTGAGGCAGACTGCACCCAAAAGGACATGGATGGGCTACTAAAGTGAGCTTAAAAGCTCTCTTATAGGCTATGATAAAAATGTTAGAGGAATCCCAGACTGTCGGCATGGAATATTCAAAGCGTGTGAAAGATCCAATGCTGGAGAATGAGAATAATGCATGAAACAAATAGGCTCTTCCAGTGGCTTTTTACAAGGCTAACTGGAACAGGCAAATCACTGCCAGACTTGAATCTGCTGAGCAGTTGGCATATTGAACAGGTTCCAGAGATACGAAGGCAATGCCAGAAGACAAACTCACATTTTCTGCATTAATTGGTGGAGAACGTGTATGACTGTGATAAACAGGCAGGGTTCCAGGACAGACGAAAGAAAACAATCAACTAAATAACAACCATAACTCGCTAATCTACTGAGACGTACTGCCTTTAACTTATGTGATTATGAAACGCAATTGACAAACTCATGGTGGCTTTTTTTTATAATGCCAACCAATTCTGATGAATAGTTATGACAAACTAAAGAAAGGTTATTCATTATTAAATAAACAAAATGTGAGTGGGTTAAGGGGAAGTCCTTTGAGACAGTTAGCTACTGCAATGATTATTTCGATTACACGTTTAATTCTATTTAAAAAGAGCATTAAAATAAATTAAATTGATAATGCCATGAAGCATTTATTTTAAAAAATTGTAATGCTAAAAAGCATTAAAAGAAATGTAAAAAATAAGTCAGTGACTTCTAGATTTGAAACATGTATCACAAAATGTCCAGGCCAAAACAAAAAAAAACAAAAGTATCATGTTTTTCCATAAATTAGGGATTAAGGTCTCATTTAATTATTCACTATACAGCACCCCTCATCCTTTTCCTCTAAACATGTCAGTTGTCCCTGAAAGGGGACCCGACTGGAGGGCTTTGTGAGCAGAGACAACAAAAAAAAACCTGCATCACCCTCCTTCAACCCGCCAGTCCTTCTACATATGACTACACTATTATTAAGGACCCCCACATTATCCTGAACAGGGGGATGTGACTGGGTTGAACAAAGGAAAGGGGCCTAGGATACCATAAGACACAAAGTTGATTAACCTTTCCTTACTTTAACATCTTGTTTCCTTTCTTCCTTACTATAGGGAGATTACGGGGGAGGCAGGGCTTTGTATTCATGCGACAACTTAATTCCCCAAAAGGATTAAGGCTGGAGTGACCAAATAAGGTTTAAGTTACTTAACTGCAACAATTGATCTATAGCATGGATTCACATGCATATAGATATTCCCCCATAGTCAGGTTGGGCATCCTCGGTAAAAGAATAAACAGTTCCACACTGTATTTCTCCTCTAAACCAATCGCTGTCCTCTGGGTCATACTACCCCCATCCAATGACAGTCCCCTCCCCAAACCCCGCCTCTGGCAGCCATCTTCAGATTTTGGAAGCACGTAAAGTGGCAGTATGACCAAGAAGAGCCGCAGAGGGGCCGGTGGGAGGCGTCGCATGTGAATCCATAGCAGACCCATGCTTGAGAACAATAGTTAAAAAGTAACTTAAACCTTCTAGAGCATGTGTCTGGCATGTATCCACATGCTCATGAATAACAAGCAGCAGTACATATTACACAACCACGGGAGGTGGCAAGTTCAACAGAAACAATTAACATTTACCCATGGAACAGGCTCTCCAAAAGCGAACCAGTTGCGTAGCGTTGCCTTGTCGACTCTGGTCTCCTCCCTGGAATCCCTGTCGACGCAGTAGAACTGCGTGGACCTCCACGTTGCAGCCCTGCAGATGTCGAGCAGGGGCACATCCAAGAGAATCGCTGTCGTTGCTGTCATGGGTCTGGAGGAATCGGCTTTTAGATGGCCGGGCAGCGGCCTGCTAGCCAGTCGATGACAGTGCGTGATGCAGTCGGAAAGCCACATGGAGATGAAAGCCTTGGACAAGCCTTCCCATGATTCACAAGTACAAAGTTCACTAACAATTGAGAAATCTTCCGAAAACTCTTCTGTGCGTGCCACGTAGAACTTCAAGGCACGAGCAACGTCCACCGGCGAAGGGTTCGGTAAGAAAACCGTCTGAGGTGGAATTCTGACAACTTTCGGCATGAAAGTGGGGTGCGTACGCAGCACCACCCTAGATTTGTGGAAAGGCAGATACGGCTGCTTGCAGCACAGGGCCTGGATCTCACCCACTTGCCTCGCTCAGGTGATGGCCACAAGGAACGTCGTCTTCCACGAGAGAAACTTGAGTGGGGCCTGATGCATAGGTTCGGAAGGTACTTCCATGAGACAGGACTATGTGGAGCTCCCATGCCAGGGTAGGGGCCTTCCCCAAGGGGAAAGATCGAAAAAGCCCCTTGAGAAACTCCTTGACGATTCAGTGGGACTGCAAGGATCTTCCCGGGGATCTGGTGTAGCATGTGATGGCTGCCAGTTGTACCTTGGACGCGTGAGCCAGACCAGCTTTGCCAAAGAAAGCAGGTTTGGATGAATCTGTGAGGCCATGACCTTCAGAGGGGTAATCTTCTGTGACCGGCACCATGCAGAAAAACGCTTCCACTTATGGCCGTAGCACTTTAGTGTCCAAGCCCTGGCTTTGGTGAGGACCTCCCTGCAGTCTGCTGGCAGCTCATAACCTCGAAGGCTGCAGGAGTCATGACTTCAGGTTTAGAGATCCTGGGTCGTGATGAAGGATTGCGCCTCGCTCTCTGGTGTGCAGATCCAGAAGTACCGGCAACTTGACTGGAAGTGACACTGACATGTCGAGTAGGTCCGGATACCAAATCTGCCTCTGCCACGACGGGGTGATGAGTATCATCTTGCACTGACACGGAGTGTGTTGATCACATGTAGCAGGAGAGGAAACTGAGGAAAAGCGTCCAGAAATATACCTTCTCCCGAGAAAGAGAACGCATCCATCCCCTGTGCTCCTCAGTTGGTGGAATCTGCTGGCAAACATCTGGAATTCTGTGTTCGCTGCTGTGGCAAAAAGATTGATCGGAGGTCTTCCCCATTTGACCAACAGGTGGTCTACCCGATCCTGACCAAGTTTCCACTCGTGGCAGGAGCAGAGCTCCCTGCTGAGGGAATCAGCAATATTGTTCTTGACGCTTGCCAGGTGGAACGGGACAAGAAACATCCCCTGTCTGATGGGCCAATGCCACAAGTCAAGAGCTTCCGTGGAGAGCACTGTGGATCGAGTGCGAACACTGCCCGTAACTTCAGGATGTTGATGTGCATATCCTTCTCCTCCCGAAGCCACAGACCTCTGGCATGCAGCCGTCTGGTGTGAGCTCCACAACTTTCCAGGAAGGCGTACGTGGTGACGCTCTCCGGGTATGGCGGGGTTTGATGTGGGAGAATACACCCCACCACTATATCGCCCGCTGGAACTGCAGAGACGGATGAGGTAGATGTAGGATAACATCATGCCCAGCGTCAACTTGATGGCCCAAACCATGACAATCTTGGCCGACGACAGTCGGTGCACCTTCACTTGAATTGCTGATAGCCCCTCCTCCGAGGGGGATGCCAGGCAAGCCACTGTGTTGAGTCTGATGCAGAGGAACAGCGCGTTCTGCGACGGTGTTAATCAAGACTTAGGATAATTTACGGAGAACCCCAGCTCCATCGGTAGCTGGACGGTCTCCGTGTGCTCGTCAGCTAGTTCCCGGGAGCGGGTGCGTATCAGTCAATCTTCCAGATACAGGTATACGTGTATCCCCTGCAGACAAAGGTTGGCCGCCACCGGGGCCAGGCATTTTGTGAACACCCTTGTGGCGGACTTCAAGCCGAACGGTAGGGCCTTAAACCTTTATCAGTTGGTATACATCCCACTTCTGACACCATATATGGTGGATCAGAAGGATTCCGACACTCAGAACATTTGTAACATGTTTATATTAAAGAATACCCATCTTTCCCTATCACTATGAGGATTTCGGTGCTCATCAGTCATGGAAATGTCGAAAGAAAACTGTCCGCTGTCCAAAGCTAACCTAACTGACCGTATCACTTTTATAACCCCCCCCCCCCACCCCCCTCACCACCAGGCTTCCCTGGAATATTCCCCTTTTGAATCACTCTATGGGAGGGAACCCCGAGATGTGCTAGACATGTTAAAAGAAACCTGGGTGGAGAGCGAGGAAGCTATTTTGCCCACTTCTAAGACTGCACAAAAATGAATAGCTCATATGGCAGCAGTACGAAAAATTGTAAAGAAACCATTGGTAGATGCACAAGAACATCAGCAGGCGACATACAATAAGTGCAGAGTACTCCGTGCCTTCTCAGTTGGACAATCAGATTGGTTCTTCTGCCTACATTAGATAACAAGATTCCAAGTGGTACGGACCATATAACATCTTGGAAAAGAAAGGCCCTTTGACTTAACTCATCCCCCAACCAGAAAGACAACCAAAGACCCAGGTCTACCAAGTTAACTTGCTCAAAGAACTGAGAGTAGATCCCAGTCAGAATGTGAAAAAGAGAAGTCTAGAATCTACACAGAGGGAGAGAAACAAAACTGGAACATTGCTCCCTTGGGAAAAGGGGAAAATAACCCAGAGTAAGAAACACAAATTGGACCACAACAGAGAGACAATTGTGCAAATATCTGAGAAGGAAAATTTGTATCACAACAGTATATAAATCCAAAGTCTACGAGGAAAATGCACTACATCAGAACTCTAATAATCCTATAGGAAAGAAAAAAAGGATTCCGACCAGAACCAAACAGCCATTAGGGGGTTACAACTAATACGAGATATCACAAGAGACAATTTAAGAATTGCATATTAATCAGGGAAGTGCAGGAGCACAACCAACACGAGTCATTTGCCTGACCTTATTTTATCATAAAAGTAGTAGGGTCAGTTGGGTTAGCTTTGAATGGCAGAGTGTTTTCTTTGGACATTTATCCACAACGGAAAATCACCTTAGTTAAATAGACAGGGAATCCCCATAGTTCTAGGGACAGATGGTAATTATTTTACTCTTGAATAAAAACATTACAAATATCCTCGAAGTGGCTGCCTCCTTCTGATCTGCAATACATTTCTTTTGATGGACTGGCACTCTGATAAATTTAAAAAGCAGAACCTCACTAGAATAGGTTTCCAGCCCAACTCACAGTTACATAGGAAGATTAACGTCAGAACAACATTTGGTGGGGAGATGCTCAAATCATCCCCTTCCCACATGAGAGTATTTGCTAAAATGGTTTCTGTGTTGCTTGTGAATTCCCTATAGTAGGAATGATGAGGCATGGCAGGACAATTTGCATCCCAAAAAATAATGCCAAAAATATCTTTGTTCTCAAACTGATGAATCCTAATGATATGTGCCACCAAGATTAAAGATATTATTTGTGACATTTTAATTAGATGTTCTCAATTACTGCAGATGTGCGATAGCCCAATTCCCAACTGTGTCTAGTAACGTTGTGAATTCCAACAGCATACCATGCCAATAAATCATTCACACAGTGCGAGGATACATCCCTCAGTGAAAAATGAATGGTCAATCATCAGTATTGGCAATTCAAGTCTAATACAATGCTGAAATACTGCTGCTCTCCGCTCAGTAAATGTTTTGAAACAACACCGACCGGATCTATTTATACAAGCATTAGCAACAAACAAAAAGACATGATCAACCAAAAATTGTTTTTAAAATTCCTTTTTACAGCGATAGCAAAGACAACCTCAAGACTCTTAACTGATGAAAACCCTGCGGGTTTGAAATACAGAATGATTCTGTTTTTCGAAGCATTTAGGCCAAAAGACTTGCAGTTCATATTCACGCTACTGGAAGCCATAACGCCCGCACACCCCTCTCTGCTGCAAGAGAACCAAATAACGCATATTATTTAGACCTTGTTAGAAACTTGTGGTTGGTTAAAAGCACAGCGTAGGGCACCATGAAGATATGCAAAACAGCTTCAGAGAAGGAAACCCAGAGGGCCACAACGTGTTGAGATGCTATTGATGTCTCGGAGGATCAATGTTTCGAATATTCTTGGTGCAATTATTGAGCTTTTATAACCAACTATGGCACAGAGATGGTTACAACTATGCTGGACCAACTTTAGGTCGGTTGATCAATGAGGATAGGGACATTTTGTGATGCACTAGGTAGGCAAACTTTAATGGCTTGTTGGTGTAGGATTGTTTTCAGACTGTAGGAGACAAAGATGGAAGGCGGCTTCTGATCACGGAGGCTGTAATTCACTTTAATGCAGCTAGATTTCTTGATGGAGAAACCAGTCGGCAAGAGAAGATTTTAAACTGAGAAAGCCGGAGGCTTCTCCAAGTTTCGTAATCATCTTCTGAAAGTTAATTTGCCTTTGTAATTTAAAAATGGTCAGATGTAAAATAAAAATCATTAGGATAGAGACAGGTCGCTAAAACTATTACTTATTGAATTAAATTATGTAATTAATACATGCATACCAACACGCCCCTTTCCATCTGGGAAATGCTCATCCAGCCTTCTTTATATCCCAACACGTCTAGTCAGGGATTTATAGTGGGAAATGCAAAAGGACACCAAATTTAACGACAAAAACAAGACAACCATCATCTGCTAAATGATATTGGGCACACGATGGCATGCAGGTTATCATTACAAAGGATGTACTTCATATCCATCCAGCAGCAGCAGAGCTAGTATGGAAAAATTATCACTCCCCTCATCTTGCTGCTCTCTCTATGTTGCACTCTTCTTTTGACTCTGCTTTACTGATTGCTTAGAAATCGTATTTCTCAGAACTCACCCTTTATTTATCACACCACCCTGATCGCCTCTATCAGCTCCTCCACAAAACTCTCTCCCCCCCTTAAGCCCCTGATCCATCTGCCTTCACGCCCCACTCTTCCTCCTATTTTGCAAACTACTTTATATCTAAAGTAGCTAAGCTCTGCTTGGCTTTCACGACCCTGCTACACCTTCCCCTCTCTCATGGCTCCATCGCTACACTCCTTTTCATCATTCTCCACCCTTCAGGATAATGACACATTGGCCCTGTTAACTCGTGCTCATCCTACTGCCTCGCCTTTTCATCCTCTCCCCTCTTCTCCCTCGCGTATTTCATGATCTTCTTCCTTAACTTACCTCGCTGATTAACTCCTCCTTTGTACATTCTTGCTTTCCTGCTGCCTTTAAGCATGCACTTATTCGCCCTATCCTGAAAAAACCTTCTCTTGACTCAAGTACACCCGCCAATTTCTGCCCTATTTCTCTTCTACCTTTCCTTTCTAAAATTCTTGAATTGGCTGCTTATACCCAGGAAACCTATTATCTGAATCTCCATTCTCTACTCTCTCCTCCAGTCTGGTTTTCGTCCATCTCACTCTATGCTGTTATCCTGCGTGTCTCAAATTCTCTTCTCACAGCCCGCCATTCCAAACTTTCTTCTATTCTTAATCTCCTCGATCTGTCTGTCTGTTTTGACACTGTGGATCACTCTTATTTCCTCTCTTTCCACCTTGGGTACCTCAGTGTCCACTGAAATGGTTGTTCTTACCTTTTGCAACAGACCGACTCTGTTACCTGGGCTGGTCATTCTTCTCCCTCTTCTTTATGGTGTCCGTCAAAGCTCGGTACTCTGGCCTCTTTGCTCCTTTCACACCTTTCTGCCCTCATCGCTTACTTCCATCTCTCTTCATTTGAACGCTGATGACACCAAGATCTTTCTCTCCTTTTATTCTGCTCTTCGCACTACTGTTTCAAACGGTTTCTGCTGTTCACAACTGGATATCCTCATTTCCTACATCTTAATCCCTCAAAAGAACATGTTAAGTCCAACTGGTAACCTTCTTTCGATTAGATGTTCCTCCAACGTATTCCACATCTTTGACATGTAATGTCCACAGCTGTGTAGTTCGGAAAATTTTTCGGCAGAGGGCAGCCTGCATCGATGTCCCTCGAAGGCCTCCATCGAGGGCGACGTCACCGGATGTTATAAATGGAACCCACGGCACCCGTAGCCTCAGTTTATGCTTTTTCCCCCATAACGTGTGGCACCAATCCAATGCCTGCTTGACTGCACATAGCCTTGCGGAAACGTAAGCTGCAATCGCAAAGGAAATTCTCCAGAGGGGCAGGCTGGGAGGGCGAGGTGGAATATGTTGGAGGAACATCCAATCAAAAGAACGTTACCACTTGGTAAGTAACTTGATATTTGAATGGATTGTGTCCTCCAACGTATTCCACATCTTTGACAGCTCCCAAAGCAGTACCAGAAAATAGAGGAGGGAAAAGAATTTAGAGTACCCAATTAGAAGGCGGAATAAAGAACCGCCTTACCAAAGCCCATATAAATAATAATAAATAATAATTTGGCATTTATATAGCACTACAAACCCTCAGGTATCTGAGCGCTGCTGATCATTACCCACGGTGTGTGGTGCTCATTTATCGACCTCGGAAGGATGAAAGGCTGAGTTTGGTCCTGCCGGGATACGAACCTGCGTTAGCGAGCTCTGCACGGATGTCAAAGCGAGCGCTCTACTCGCTGTGCCACTTGACTGGCTATGGATCTTATCCAGGCAGTAATGTTTAACAAAGGTGTGGAAAGAAGCCCATGTGGCTGAATCACAAATATTCCTAATAGGAACACCCCGTTGGAGGGTTGTGGAAGTAGCCACACCCCTAGTGGAATGAGCTCACAACCCTTCAGGAGGGTCCTTACCCGCCAATCAGTAACACTCAGTAATGGTGAGGATAATCCACCTGGACAAGGTCTGTTTGGAAACAGCCTGGCCCAATCAGTGTCCAGCATACCTCACAAAGAGATGATCGTCCACTCTAACCTTGGACATCCTAGAAATATAAAAGCTCAGAGCTCGCCTAGGATCCAACCTATAGAGTCGCTCCTCTTCCTTACTAGGAGGAGGATAGAAAGAAGGAAGGACCACTTTCTGGCTCAAATGAAATTCAGATACTACCATAGGTAGAAAGGAAGGACGCACCCTTAGTACAACCCTGTCCTTGTGGAACACAGTAAAGGGCGGCTTAGATGTAAGTGCCTGTAATTCACTCACTCTGCAAGCGGAAGTAACCGCAACCAAGAATACTGTCTTGAAGGAAAATAATCTCAAAGGACAAGAGTGCAAAGGTTCAAATGGAGCACCCATTAGAAATTTCACAACCAAATTCAAATCCCAAACCCGCACCTGGAAAGGGGACGGTGGGAACACAGTCTTTTAAAGTATTGAGAAATCAAAGCAATCTTAAAGTAAGAACATTCTTCAGATGAGCGCTTAAATATAGACCGCGCTGCCAAGTAACGTTTAATGGTACCTACTTGAGGGCCCCTGTGGGCCAAAGAAAGTAAGAAAGACAAAACCATCGGAATGGAACACTGAAAAGGATCAATATTTTGTCCTCTGCACCAGTCGCAAAACTTGTGCCAACGGTACAGGGAGTTTGTTGCTGGCCTTCTGGCCGAAAGCAACACCTCCATCACATCATCCGGGAGGTCCCAATCCTTCTATCTCAACCTTTCAGATACCAAGCGTGAAGTTTGAGAGTCCTGATCTCTGGATAGAGAACCTGACCCCCAATTCGCGAGAGCAGATCCTCTCGGTAGGGAAGACTGCGTGGAGGGCAGATGGACATTTCTAGAAGGTCTCGGTACCACGCTCTTCTGGCCCAATCCACAGCAATGAGGATTATGTGGGATCCGAACCTCCATAACATTCGAGGAATGACGGAGACTGGAGGAAACACATACAGCAGTGGGAATGACTAATCAACTACGAATGCGTCTCCTAAGGCTCCTCTCGGAGGAAATTCCCTTGAGCAGAATATCTCGCATTTCCGGTTGCACGGGTGGCGAAGAGATCCACTTGTGGGGTTCTCCAAAGGGCGAAGATCTCCAGAAGGACTTCCTGAGCCAACTCCCACTCGTGAGAGATTGTGCTCTACCTGCTCAGAGCATCTGCCACTGCATTTTCGCCTCCGCCCAGATGAACTGCAGAGAGTGAAATTCCTTGCTGGATGGCCCAGAACCAGAGCTGCATTGCCTCTCTGCACAACGGGAGTGACCCTACCCCCCTCATTTTTGTTGAGGTAATGCATGTTGTCCGTCATGATCAGGACACTCTTCCCCCTGCACAGACGGCAGAAAAGCCTTCAGGGCTAGTCTGATGGCCCTCAATCCTAACAGGTTGATGTGGAGTTTGGACTCAGACAGTCACCTCCGGCCATGGTTGCCAAAACGGCTCCCCGATCAGGTTCCAACCGTTGGCCCACCAAAGAAGGTCCTGGGAGACCGAGAGTGGAATCTGAACGGGATCCGACATCTTGCCCAAGAACTGCGACCACTTCATCTTCAGGACCCATTGCAGGGATCTCATTCTCAACCTGGCTTCTGGCACCAGAAAAATGCAGGATGCTATGAGGCCGAGCAACCTTTAGAATTCGAAAGCCGCGAGACTCTGGGCATGTTGAAACTTGTCCACCATCTGCAAAGTGCGATGAGCCCTTACCTTGGGGGGCGAGCACTTCCCCAAGGATGTGCCCAATACAGCCCCGATGTACTGGAGCTGCTGGGAAGCTGTCAGATGCGACTTCTTGAAACTGAGGGAGAAGCCCAGCAGTGGAGGGAGCGGCTGGTGAGACCGAGATGATCCAACCCTTGTTCGGATCAGCCAGTCGTCCAGGTAGGGGTAGACGTGAGGTACGGTGCCACCACCACCATCAGCTTGGTGAAGACCCTCGGGGCGGAGGTCAATCCGAATGGCAGGACCCGAAACTGCGAGTCGCCAGTGGCAAACCTCAAGTACATCCTGTGCTTTGGATGAATCCGCACATGAAAGTAAGCATCCTTAAGGTCCAGACACCAACCATTCCTGAAGTTGAAGGGCCTGGAGGACTTGAGAAAGAGTGACCATCTTGAACTTGTCCTTCCTGAGAAGTTTGTTCAACCAATGCAAATCCAGGATGGGTCTCAATCCCCAGTCTTTCTTTGGAATCAAAAAATAAGGGGAATACCATCCCTTGTTCCTCTCTGCTACAGGCACCAGTTCTATAGCACCTTTCTCTAGCAGAGTCAAGATTTCCTGCACAAGGAGCAGATCTGGAAGCTTCAAACAGATTCCCCAGTGGATTGTCGTGAGGCCGCTGTAGGAAGGCAAGGCAGTAGCCGTGGGCTATTGTATCCAGAACCCACACATCCGAAGTAATGGCTCGCCACTCTTCGAGATGCTGAGACAGTCTGCCCCCAACCGGCGAACCATGGTACATGGCCTCATGACTGTTTCGGAGCAGCTGCAGCAGCACCTTAAGGCAAAGAGGCAGCTGCCTGAGCGGCTTTGGCACCTCTATTTCCCCGACCACCACAGTTACTTTTCCGCTGACCCCTTTGACTGGCAGTTCCCCCTCCATTGCTGTCCCCTAGGATGAAAATGGCAGAGGTTGACGCACAGCTGCGCTTAAAGATTTTGCTGCAGCTTTTGATGTCAGCAACCTCTCAAGGCTCTAGTCAGCCTTGCTGCCAAACAAATGTGCACCATCAAAGGGCACGTTCAAAAGACGGGCTTGGGCATCCGGGGCAAAGCCAGACATCCGCAACTACGCAAACCTGCGTATAACGTTGCTCGCAGCCATGGACCAGCTCACACTGTCGGCCGTGTCCAAACCAGACTGAAGGGATTGACATATGGCATGCTTGCCATCTTGCACGAGAGCAAGGAAACCATCCCTTTCCTCCCCTTCGGGAATATGCTCAACCGCAAGAGAAACAATTCCAGAGTGTGTGAAAATCTTGCCAAGGCACAAGTGGAGTTGGCTGATATCAACGCCATACTCCCCGCAGAAAACACCTTGCTTTCCCAACCGTCGAAGCATTTATTGTCCCTATCCGGAGGGATGGTAGGGTATGCCGCCTGCCTCGAGGTGGCCGTAGCCGCCTGAATCACCAAACTCTCGGGAGTGGGGTGAGAAGATAAGTAGCTTGGGTCGCTATCGGAAGGGCAGTATTTTTTGGTTAACAAATTGTTAACAGCCGGAAGAGATTCCGGTGTCTGCCAAGCAGCCGCCACCCTTTTCTGTAAAGTGAGATGAAAAGGTAACACCGGGTCAGAGGACGGAGCTTGATCTAAAATGTCAGTTAGATCATCTTGCACAAAAGCTTCAGCTTCCGGAGGACTGGATCAGCCCAGATACTCCGTGACCCTAGCCACGAGTCTCCTGTAGGACGACTCTGCATGAGCCCCAGGATCTACTTCAAATCTTTTAATGGGAAGGGGGACAACTCTTGTTGGCATACCAGGCTCAGGCCTGCCAAATTCCACTTCCGGAGAAGTGTCCAAACCACTGGCATCATGAAGAGTTTGCCTCAACTTTTCCAAATGACTGTCTCCAGAAAAGACAGGAGCCTCAGCAGGCTCAATACGGTCCACATCAAAGTCTGACCTTTCCTCCTCCTCATAAATATCATCCAGAGGGAGGTAAAAACCCTGCCTCGGGACAGAAAAGTGTCTGGAGTCCACCACCGGCCTCACAGACTTGGAAGTAGCCTTCCTAGGAGAATCCACAACATCAGGGATCTCTGACACTACATTTTGGCCAAAAAATCTCTGAAGTCATTGAGAGGGCCAATGGCTTCGGCGTTGACAAGGGCGCCGAGGGCCGATACAAAGGCACTGCTTCGACATCCGTATCCGACGCCGACTTCGAACCCTTAGCAGGATTCGGCAGTCTCGTCGGGGACGAGGACTGAGACCTGGAAGCACGTCTCTTGCGACCATCCTAAGCCTTGTCCGAACGGGACCTTGAAGGTTCCCGATGAGGATCCCGCCGAGGACCCGGGCCCGAAGGCGTGCAAGCCACGCTTCAAGACCGTTCCTTGCCGGCTTCGTGAGAAGGCGTGGATGGAACTGTGCCCTGCGATTGAAAAACGCCAACATCTGCTCCCTAAAGGCAGCCCATTCCTCCAGTGTCAAGAACTTCGTTGGGTAAACCACTTTCCTCGAGGTACCATCCGAGGAGGACGACGACGACGGGGAAGGCGACCGGTGACGGCGCTTCCTTGAATGGCGAGATGAGGAGGAATGGCGGGAACCACTCCGGGACCGAGACCCCTGAGAATACTTCTGACACGGAGAGTCGCCCCTCGAATCGTCGGTGGACATACCCTTGGACTTGGAAGTAAGTTTGGACTTACTGGGTTTAGCACCCCTACCTACCTGAAGCTTTCTCTTACGCTCCCGCAAGGCCTTAGCAGTCAGCGACTGGCATTTAGAACAGTCGTCGGTGTCATGACTCTCGCCCAAGCACCACAAACATTTTATACTGGCAGTCCCGGCAAGTCTTGAAGCCAGACCGTGGAGTCGGAGGGGTCGAAGAAGAAGACATCTTCACAAGGTAAAACACGAGGCACGCCGAGTCTCTGAAGCAAACCAGTTTGTGAAAAAAACAGAACTGAGGCTATGGGCGCCGTGTGTCCTATTTATAACATCTGGTGACGTCGCCCTCGACGAAGACCTTCGAGGGACATCGACCCGAGGTCATCGACACAGGACGCCCTCTGCCGAAAAAGTTTCCGAACTACACAGCTGTGGGCATTACATGTCAAAGATGTGGAATACGCTGGAGGACACAATCCATTCGAAAGAGATTGTGTTCGTTCCTGCCTCTATTTCTCCCACCTCTGCCCTCTTTCTCTCTCTCTCACTCTCCTTTCCCCATCTTTTTTCCCCCTTTTCACTATCTACGTGCAACCTGGGCATCCACTTTGATCTTTCGTTCTCTTTTTCTCTTCATATTTCTTCCATTGCCTGTTCTTGTTGCTATGCTTTTTTTTTTTTTAACATTTGAACACTGCAACACTCATCCCCTCACTTTGTTCCACCTAATCTCTTTGTATTTTTCAAAGAAATCTCAAAACCTACCTTTTATCTTCTCTTGTCGCTTAAATTCTCGGCCTTCTCTCCCTTCTGATGTTACTTTTCTCTAGGCTACATTTTTATCATAATAAATTGTACTGTTTTTGGATACTTTTTATTGGTGAAGGGCGCTCTATAAATTCAATACAATTCAATGAAACATGGGAGGATTCATTTGAGATTGGTAGATGTATTTGTCCACAAGTGTTTCTAGGCGCGACAAAGGAGGGAAGACAGATGGAGAACAAAACTATCTTACTAGGCCTTGTGTCATTCAGCGCGTGCAAGTGCGATAACGCAAGGTGCAAGGGAGAAAAGGAAGTGCCAGGGAGAGTGAAGGAGGAGGTTTGGGGGGGGGAGAGAAGAGTACAATCAGGGCAGCATTGCTCAGAGTATGTGCAGCAAGGGCAGCGCGGCTCTAGGCAAGTGCTAGGAGTCTAGGGGCTGTAGGGTTGCAGTTACAACCCTTAAGTGCACGGTAAGGCCAGAGACAGTGCAGGGGCGACTGGTCATGGAGGAGCCTGGTACCCAGTGAGACTGAGTAGCCAGGCAACCAGTCAGTGCAGCAGACAGGTAAGTCAACAAGGAAGAGAGCAAGAAGAGGCGAAAAGGAAAGTCTTGAGCTACTTCCGGAACTTCAGGTGGTCCGGCTCAAGTTTGAGAGGGGCAGGGAGGCCATTCCAGAGGGAGGCCCCTGCAGAGTAGAGATATCTGCCCCCCCCCACCCTCTGGCTGGAGAAGGGTCTGACTCTCAGATAGTTTGAGGTGGCTGAGTGAAGGGATTGAGAAGCAAGGCGTTTTGGAAGAGAGTTGGATGTAGTGCTGGCCTCGGCCCTAGAAAGCCATGTGGACGATGCAGAGGGTCTTGAACTCGATCCTTGCACCGACCGGGAGCCAGTGGAGAGGTTTCAGGGCTGAAGAGAAGCGAGCAGGTTTTGATCTTTTTCACCCTATGCTAAGGTTCAGGATAGAGAAAAACACATATCAAGGCTCCCTTGCATGTCTATTTGTATTTCTCTATAATTTACTCAGCAAAACATTCTGTTCACCCTGTCAGTGAAGTTACATTTCAAGGACCCCGTGTTATTTTCGTGCTGTGCTAGCGCAGCTGAAATAGTATTTAAGCATAGACCATTGTAAGTAAAAGCAGAGAGCCCTAGCTCTCACTCCACTCGAGTGTTTAGTTTTGATGCCAATAAATATATCTACATGACTGTCATTCTGTGCAAGAGTCTCAATTTTTGTTGATCTTCCAGGCGAGAGAACCTATGGGAGGAAGGAGTTCACAAATGTATAAGTGAACGTTTTTACATTCACAACTCGGTTTGAGGGAGTTCCTGAAAAAACTATCTGTAGAACCACACTAAGAAAGGGAGCAACTGAAGCCTAATCAGATCTCATGAGTATCTGGATGGACAAGTGCTGGATCCTCAATTTTGCAAAGATTTGCTTTACATTGTGCAAAGTGTCCCCCCAGGTAGTTAAGCAACGCTTCCTGGGAATTCATGTTGTAGCAAAGGAGTCAGAATAACAATCCAATTAACTGGGGAGTATAGCGGGCAAAGCTGTGCTTGGTTACACTGTAATGGGACTCCCTCCTTGTCTCTGTTAATCACTGTTGCCATAGGAGAGTGAAGGGAGCAATAGCTCACCCAGGAGTAAAGATTTAAATTGCAAGGTATGAGACAGCCAGGAAAGCATAAATCCAAATGCTCGCCAACAGTGACATTTTACTCTTGAATGGCTATAGGGAGTGCAGATTTTTCAGCCTGGCTCATCCTTAGTGCCCATCGTTAGCTTCTAGTTGTGCCCTGCTACGTATGTTTTGTGAGGGGTTGCTGTACCACAAACACGGTTTATAGTGATAATACCGAATTCCAAAATCTCGAAAAAAAAAATCTCCAAAAAAAGGCCGAAAAAATAAAATATCTAATTTTTTTTATGACGTTTTTTTTTTCGAAATGGGGGGGTTCCCCCCAACCCCCCCCTTTTTTTAATTTTAACCCTTTTTTTTTACTTACCTGACCCCAAAAACACAAATAAATAATTCAATATTCTTTTCGAGATTTTTGTCATTCGGTATTATGTTTTCGGCCTTTTGACTGACCACCCACAAACACAGCTACTGTTCGGTTTATACCTCAAAATAAAACACAAGTGCGACATGCAAAAGAAAGTGTCCATCTTTGTAGTTTGAGATTAGCATCCATAGTCCAACTACTAACATGAGAGAATGACCACCATCCAGCATGCCCCCCAACAAATCACACGGGACAATCCGCAGCCAAAGCCTAAGTTTACTGCCTTGCCTCCCCGGCCCCTACGCCTCCTAATCATGGGGCAAAAATTCAATTTGCAAGCTACTAGCCAGCCATAAAAAAAGCCACTTGCCACCTCAATTCTATACATATATACAACAAACCATTTCTTACTCAATTGTCAAATATCACTAGAAAAAGGCTAGTGCAAATTGTGTAACCTGTCCTAATGTTGTGCCACTTCATGACTGGATTGTATGGAGGTCTAACAAATCTTAAGCCATCATTTGGATGGGCGTTCTTCCCAAGACAGTTATATGCTCTTTAGCAGAGCAGGTTGCCTAAGAGGAAGGCTAAAAAGTAGTAACACCTTAAAGCATTGTTTTTTAACTTGTAGCTCTCCTGAGGTGTTGGACGCAGCCCAACTCTCGACTAAGCTGACTAGGGCTGATGGGAGATTTAATCCAATATTTCTGGAGAGTCCAAGGTTGAAAACCCCTGCCCTAAATGGAAAAGATAACATTTCCGGTCAAGCATGTTGGAGCTATAGAAAAAACATGAATAGAAAAAAAGAACCCAACGGTGAAAAGACATCAGGTTTGACATTGTAGAATAGACAATATACATTACCTATAACATGGGTCAAATAAAAACATTTTTTTAAAAAAACAAACAGACTAATGCCTCAGGAGCATGTAAATGCACCAAATATTGTCCCTACTGCTCTACAGTGAAGAGTCAGCTGTGTAAGTATCTTACATTAGGCAGACACAAAGACATAATACAAATATTCAGACACCCTTATGCTTTCAATCATGAAAATGGCCACATAACCACTTCTAGATCACTGCTGCTTTTAAAAAAGGGCTTTCAACTACCTATTGCATTATATGAAGCAGTACACTTACCATTTGTTGAAGCGGTGCCCCTGGAAACATGAATTGCATCTGTTGGGCAATCATTGCTGCAGCAGTCTTTTGCTGGATTAAATTGTTTCTGCCATTAATTTCTAGCTGAGTTTTTAAATGTGTTGGCGGATGAAGGTATTTGCAGTTCTCTCTTGAACAACGACCCTGAAAAAAAGTAAATTTATTTTTCGGTTCATAAAAATGTAAATACTGCTAGCATGCAACAAAAGCGTAAAGCTATGTGGCCTAGAAGTTCGGAATTCAGCTCAAAACTTGCCATTGCTCAAGCGAGGTCCTAACTCCCACAAAGGTGATGCCCAACCAGCATGCTGGTTTTACTCACAACGGGATACAGGAGGAATGTCCCTTACAATGGTAGGAACTGGGGATAGATTAATACACAGAGCGGGATGTTCCTACCAGTGGTTCTTTCGAAGATTTCATCATTTTTTGTACGAAAAGAATGAGATTTGGTGAATATTATTTGTCTTGATTCAATAAAGCATTTTAATTGGTTTGGCCATTAGTCTCAATTCACAATGTGCATACTTTCTACACAATTTTGCAGCATGATTCAACATAGGCTTTTTATTTAATTTGCGACAGTGATGGTATTGCCATCGATATTGAGATTTGTATTGTTGAGAGAGGTTTAAATTGGCTTTATTACCGATTAGGCATAATTAATTTTGCGCCATCCAAAAATGGATTACGAGGTAGATTGTTGAGATTTTTTCTATCGGTGTCATAACATCCTGTGATTGGTATAAGTATTTGAGTGTCATCCGCATAGTTTGTATATGTGATACCCATTTAGTCCAGTTTGTCAAATAAAAGCTTTGTGAAGGCATTATACAAGGTAGGGGACACGCAGGAGCCTTGTGGTATGCCGCATGTCACTAGGACTGGGGGCCCTGGCCTCAGATGGAGCGGTTCAAGAGAAAGGATTCAATCCATTTAATTGCTTCAGGGGAGAAATGGACGGCTGTTTCAAGGTGTTGGCATAGGATTCTGTGATTGACCAAGTCGAAGGCTGCGGACAGATCTGGTAAAAGGAGGCTGCACAGGTCTCCTTTGTCCTTGAATTGGTCCATTTGTGTTTTTAAATCCAAGAGCGCAGTTTCAGTTCCATGACCAGGTCTGAACCCAGATTGTCTCAGCCCTAGAACATTGAGTTTCAGGAGAATTTTTGGATCTGCATATAGGCTGCACGATCGAGCATTTTTAATAGAAATTAAACTGTGGTGATGCTTTGTATAAATCTGTAGCAGGAGGTATGGTGGGCATGGTCGGGTCGATGTTTGATTTTTTTTTTGTTCAATTTTAACTTTGAGGGGCTACTTTCTCAACGGCTTCAATCAAAACTTTTAGATAGGGTGGTGGAGACACAGTTGGAGTCAGCGATCCAATCAAGGATGCGTCCCTTTTCATGGGTAGGGGAGCAAATTATGTGTGAGAACCTTGAGCTTTCATAGAGTTGGCCAGGAGACCTGCATGGGAGTCGAGAGGATCATTCAAGCCAAGGTTGAAGTCCCCTAGGATGATGGATTTAGAGGGAGGTTTTGTAACGCTCACCTGATTCCCACGGAGGCGCAGGTCTGGCTTCGAGTGCTGATGCTTCTTCAATGGTGAAGCGCAGGACTCTGAAGATGGACAGGAAGGGCCCTCTACTCTGGCTTCTCCGGCTCGCAGGAATATTCCCCTGTGCGTGAAAAGGGAGTATTACCTACTGACTGAGTTATGCTCAAGCCTCCCACTCTCTTCCAACCCTCCACGATACCCTTCCACGATTCCCCGTGAAGTCTCACCTTAGGGTCTGAAAGGACGAGCTCTCCATCCTGCTTCTGACGCAGGGGCGCGTTGAACCCTGGATTGAGGCTGGATGGGAGTTCAGGTAAGCTTGATTATACTGGTAAGGCGCTGTAAAAGTTCTGTTGCAAGTTCAAAAGTTCAAGCTTTAAATAATAATGTTCATTGTCTTTTTTCAGGTGATGAATGAAGATTCCTTTGGAGACTTCTTGCAACAAAGCGCTGATGTTGATGTCTTTTCCCCATAGGGGCCGGGGTTCGGAATTCCGGAGATATGGCGCCGACCCGAAGTGAAACGTGCAGTTCCAGTAAAGATCTGGTAAGTCCTAGATGAGCGCTCAGGTAATGTTTTTGCATTCGCTCATCTAATGTCTGTCTTTTTTCCCCATAGGGGCCGGGGTCCTGCTTGGAAGCAGCAAGACCCGAAATGAAATGGGAATGACCCAACAGGTAAGTCTTAGAAGGAAACTGAGCTTTTACTATTCCCTTCCTTCTCTCACCTCTTATTCTTGTCTTTTTCTCTAGGCTCTGGGAAGTGGCTGTGTATCCGGATGATCGCTGCTGAAGATGGAGGAACCCAGGAAAGGTGAGTGAAATGCAGCGCTGCAGCGATCGTAACGAAATGCTTTTAAAAATGATGTCTTCCCTTTCAGGATCGTCGGTGATGTCTCCGTGGTGCAGATTAGCTGGTAGGTCTCTTGTCTCCCTTTGCAGGTGACCCAGGATGCTGACAGGCGTGGCTGAAGTCCAGATGCAGGAGCTGACACGGTGAGCGTCCAGCTGCGAGGAGCAGAACAACGCGAAGCGCGAGTTGCTGATCGGGTGTGGTTTAAATAGCTTTGGATGAAGTTCCAAGTGTGTATCCTTCCTCCGATCAGGTATGTATCCTTCCCCGACCACACCCGGGTGGAAAGTAGTCCCACGGGTAAAGTAGTTCCTATTCAGGCCTCAAGAGGGCCTGGATGTGGCAGCATGGTCTGCATCAGGTAAGTGCACATTAAAACACTTGAACACATGTCTAGCTTTATGAGCCTGGCGCCTAAGGCGCCAGGACAGAGGTCCAACATGAGCCTGGCGCCTAAGGCGCCAGGACTGAGTCCAAAGGGCCCCAGCTTGGGCCCGCTGGCACTCCCCTGGGGGAAATGATGCCTGCCTCTGGGGTTGCTGGGTCGGACCTGGCTCCTTGGAGGTAGGCATCATGACAGGTTTCATGTTGTGAGCTAGAAGATCAGTGATATCTTCTCCAGAAGAGGCTATGGGGCCTGGAGGCCTATAGACAATGTGAAGGGTGAGAGTGCATGTATGTGTGATTGATATTTTTACGGTAATAACTTCACCGGAAGTGAATGGAAGTTCAGCTAAAGTTCTTATGTGAAGGACGTTTTGGCTATTAGGGCCACGCTGCCTCCTTCAGTGGTTCTTAGGGATAGCTAAAGATAGACCTGGGCCGGAGGCTGTGTCGAGCCAAGTTTCTGTGACTTCAATAAAGTCTAAATTATTGGTTTTGATGACGTCAGCTATGTCCAAAGCATGGGTTGTGATTGATCTAGCATTAATGAGGGCGCCTTTTTAAGTATAGGAGCTCATTATGGTTGGCTGTTTCTTTAGCAAGTGAGTTTGTAATCATAGGGCATTTAAGTTGGTTATCCAATGTAGGTGGTGTTTGTATTGTAGGAGTTGGAGGGGTCGGCCTTTTGGAGGTGGTTAAATTGTAATTTTTCTGGCATAGTATTGACCGAGTTTGGGGAGTCAGAAGACTTCTGTTTCTGTGTGTTAAGGCTGGTGGGCGATTGGGCCTTACTGTGATGTTGGGTGTAGCGCTGGTTGATCCGAGAGCACAGTCTACGTCTTCTTATAGGTCCGTTTAGGGGACTTGAAGGGTATGTTGGCACAGTGACAGCTATGTCATGTGCCAAGAGTTTCAGTAGGGCATGGGTCGTAGGCGGGTGGGCAGGTGGCAGTGTGGTGTAGAAGAGTTTATAGTTCGTGAGAGAGGATAGTCTGTATTTCATTGTAGGTCCGTCCAGTGGGCATGGAGCAGGGTAGTAGGCTATGCCAGTAGGGATACAGGCTCTTTATTCAGAGTAGGAAGGGTAATATTGGCTGTGAACACTAGTACCGGAAAAGATGGAGATTTATGGAGGAAGGGAGTAGGGCATGGGAGGGGGTAGGGAGGGGGTAGTGACAAGCACATCAAAGGCTGGCTAGGCCGTTCCCAATGTAGATGAACGAGCCTTCTGCGCAAGGCTGGACCTCTAAGCTAAAGGCGTCCATGAGCTGTTCTGGTAAATAGGTGTCTAAGAGATGGTACGCCATGAGAGTAGTCTCAGTAGTTATGATGTTTAATGAAGGAGACGGGACAGTGCCAAGTAGAAAAACATGCAACCAGGTCTATTGGTCTGTGTCCGATGTCGACAGAGTAGATAGCGAGTGCAGGCGAACAGTGCAACATTCAGCTACACGGGACAGGTGGGCATTGGTGCTTAGGTCAGCCTTGCTCTCAGTACAGATGCTTGCAAGATCACAGTGTTAGTTGCAACAGTGTCAGGAATACGAGTAGGCGATTAGGTTCGCATGACAATACTCGCTGCAGAGATGAGAGGTGAAAATGTGCAGGTCTAAATCGTTAATTGGAGATTCCAGTAAAAGCGTCAGGTAAGTAGATGAGGCAAATTCTAACAATAATAATAATGTTGGCCGATTGCAGGCATGCACATTTGGAGATTCATTAGGCACTCAGCTAGTCAATTGACGAATTGTCTCAATACTAACAGCAATGTCAGCGAGAATGTTTGCTGATAACGATTATGAAGGTTTAAGCATTCAAAAACATTCAGCTCCACGCTCCAGAGTAGGGAGGAATGGCAACGCTAGTTACCATGGAGAGTTCACCAGTTACAGATACACAGGTTTGAACAGTCATTTCTGATGGTGGCCATACAGTCAGGGGTGAGAGTAGCCATTCAGGCGGGGTGCAGGCTGCCGTGGTAACGTAGGTGTCCGGAAGGGGATAGTAGATGGACAGTTGTAGCAGTAACAGCAGACTCTCCAGATGGTTGGCAAAACAGTCAAGAACAGTAGAGGAGTAAATCCCTCTTCAAATGGTGACCGAATGGTTACCAAACTAACCATGAGATGATCGGGACAGGATTCGGAGGATCACTGGATTACCATAACACTACCACAGGAGACTTCATTTGACCTGGTTTCAAGCGGATGCACCTTCCCCACTGGGCAAATATCTTCAGTGTGATACAGACAACCAAGTGGGTGCTTTCTTTCATAATTACGACATAACCTTGCATGTTCTTCATGCCGGCTAGGTTTTGAAAGCATACTAAGGGTATGCAGACTTCAATTCTACAATAATGTCCTTGCACTGTTTGTAATAACTTTTTACGTCAGCACCTACATCCCTACCAGTATTATATAGCTATAATATCTGTTCTCTAATGTAACCATTTGAAATAGGACACATTTCCAATTACCAGCCACTAAATGTGGGACTCATTCTACAAGTTAAAGCAACGTAAGGTCTTGCAGATTCTTTTTGTGGGAAATTTCCACATTACTAATTTCCAAATTATTACAGGGAGTCCCAGTGAGCCGTACACTCCTCACTCAACCACTCGGGTCCTCCATGATGAACCAGGCCACCGAATTACTGCATACTGAAGAACAGACCTCCCTCCCCTTTCTGCTCACTCTGGTTTCCCATCATGATCTACTTTTATACAAACTCTTGAATCTGTCATTCCTAGCAGTTGTGTTCGACTGTCCTAGAATAATTATTCTGGAATTTTGTCTTGAGAGAATCAAAACAAAACCCTGGCAAATATGCCTCCACGCTGCAGGAATCGCTTGGGCAAATCGAGACCATCATTCAGCCACAGACTAGGATTAGTACTAACTGCTCAGTACTTTGAAACAGCCCTCACAGGATACTGCCCACCATTAGAGATACCAGAGAATTGTCCTTTGACGATATACACTCCTTCGCTGATTAACGAGAAGTAACTCCACGCACCCTCAAACTATCACAAATACCATCGCACTGGAGTCTTTTCTACCTTAAAACGATCTAAAATGTGTACCCGCCTTTTCTCTCCTCACTGGTCTGATGAGGAAAGCGGAAAAAGAGCAGTTTGACTACTTCAGGTGGGGATGGAGGGTCGGGGGTTGGGGTGGGAGGTCCATACGTGACCCCAGGCATGCCTCAGCAATATGAGAGCCCCCTAGAGTGGAAAGCTGGAACAGTAAAAAAGCCTTTTAAGATATCATGCACCCCCAACTAACTCCATAACACTCCCTCAGTTAGAATATGTGCTACATGTATACCAAGTCTCCTAAGAGCAGCAAGAGTGAAAAAGTAGGGAGGGGGGTGGGGGGGGCGAGACGGGAAAGGAAGATGAAAACAAAATCAGGGAAGCCATGCTATACACTGCCATCCATCCATCCATCCATCCATCCATCCATCCATCCATCCATCCATCCATCCATCCATCCATCCCTCGTTATACAAGATCCCAAGTGTCCCCAAAATGCTTGAGGTGGAGCAGTCCCTGAAAAACAATGCCTACCTGAACAAAAAAGTAACTTTCAACAAAAGAAAAAAACAGCATTGTACGGTGCAACATGTTAACGAACAAGTGATAATGGTTGAAACTATTTGATGATCTTTAACAGTGAAAATCAAACCACTTGCATAAAAAGTAGTAAATACATTTGGCTAAAGAAGCTTCATTTTACACCCCACTACAAAAATTCACATTAGTGGCCTTTAAAAAAGTTTTGAATCAGACAACAGGAAATATTGATTTAATTAATCTTAACTGTTGCAAATTGTTTGATCATGAGCGTTACAAAAACTCAGAACATTCAGAGACTAACTTTAGTTTAATATGAGAACATTTTAGCGTTCAATTTTTGGTAGAAGGGACAGAACGCATGAATTATCTTTAGTCCTACAAGCCGGATAGTTAAATAAAAAAATAAAAAGACAGATTTTGTTTTTTTATTTCGTTAACCGATACAAATCATGGATGGAGGAGCAACCGAGCTGAACAAGGGCATGCTGCAGATTAAGGAAATCGTAAAGCACACCCGGCACAGACTCAATATTTGGACACCATATGACATAACTCTTGTTCGATAAAAAAGCATGAGTTTATTCTGCAACAATTGTCTTGCAACATGAAAACTCCAATACTGCGCTGACCATCCTTGGCATTGATCCAGTGTAAGCACAAATATAAACAAGAGCACGGGTTGAAGACAGCTCATATGATCAGTGAGGGCCAGTCTACCAGATCACCCACTCATGTAACCATCACTGTTAAATTACAAATCTATTTGCAGGCACTAGTCGTCTACCACTAAAAGGAAACGCACTGCTTCTTTGCCTTTTCTATGGCATGCAAGAACAATTTGCATCAAGCATTCGTCTTCGCCACTTAAGAATGATTGGCTGAATAACATGGATTAGAGACTTTTACATTAACACATTTCATAATTCATGTTTACTGAATATTTCATTAGGACATAAAACACTGCATCTCTCACCATAGGTCTATTGGGTGAGGGGGCTTAGAGAGATAGAAACATACATCTACTTAATGGCAGGTTAAGGGGGAACAGCATTACATTCATAAAGAAGGCATTTTATAGTCTACCGAATTATTGGTCAATCGTCTTCAAATCCATACCCAATAAATCTGGGTTCATGTAGATCAGCTCTGTTGGTTAAAGCAATTGAGTTCAACAAATCTGTGCAGTTTATGTACGGGTTCTTCTATGGCACAAAACTCACTGGCCTAGCACATGAGTGCTGTACAAAGCAGGGAAGTCAGGCTGTTTCCATTTTGAGATCATGCAATGATGTAGCTGTCCGAATCATTCTGTTGAGTGGTTCTAAACATAAAATCAGGAAATTTTTCAAACCGTGGAAGACACAGCGTTTACGTATGTCCCAAGATTCAGTGTGAAACCAGTTCTAAAAACGCATTTGAAAGAAATAGCAGTTTATTGGGTGCCAATATTGCACTGGGCTTGCCTTTCCAACCATTTCCAAGTGCCGTGTCCTCGCTTCAATTTGCTGGATTTTTGCGGATGTTCTCAAGGTTTACATTACATTAACGGGGACAAGATGTAGAGCATAATTTTATTTTACAATGGCGGAGACATTTAACTCCCTTGATGTTTGCTTTGTGCTCTGTTGCCCAGATTATTTTTAAGGAAGCTGGCCCATATGCTATGAGACAAAAAAGGGATGGTGGGATACGCAAAAGTTTTTGTAACTTGATTTATGATTCCAAGATTTTTTATTTTATTCAAAAACAAGTCTAAAATAATTATTAAACACAGTTTTAATAAAACATTGTGGCTCATTCATTTTCACTCATTCACACTGTCACACTCATGATCAAACAGTCCTCTTTCTACTTCCACGAACGTTAGACGTCGCATACTAGTTACATTGTATCTGCGACACGAAACGAAGCGTGGACCGCAGTCGCCGCATACAGCAGAGAGCAAGCACGGACGAAAGGCTGCAAATCAGCATATGAAACGCAGCTTTGACAATATCGGCCGCAGAGAATAAAGATAGAAAGTTGGAATGACCAACTACATGTTGGCTCTTTAAATAGAGCGTTATTTAACACTTAGAACGGTAAAACTACCGCCTAATTACATCTATACGACGTGGCAAGAGGTGCATGTGGCAATCTAGATTCAGTCCCGAGATATTCAGAAGGGACATGTGATAATGGTATTTGTTGGTAGGGGGTCGCCTAAGGTTTCAAAATAAGATAAAAAGAACGGATAGAGCAATATATGCTTGGTGAATCAATAAACAACCAAGAGGGAGAGCACAATAGAGAAAGTAACATGAGGGATAATTAACATGTATGCTACACAATTGGGATATATGGGATACATTACTCACCGTAATCGTATTTCTGATGCTTGTATCTGCTTAGATTCACATGCTGTGCATAGGCCGACATCTAGTGGAAGCTGCAGAGTATTACAGTTTGTTTTTCGAAACTCAAAAATGGGCGTCGACACAGGGCGTGCCAGTAATACTATCCCTAGTGTGACGTCCACTGTACCCAAGATCCCTCACGCGTCTAGGATCCTCAGATTGTATTTTTTCTGACATGAGGTAGCATGAGGAGTAGCGTGAGTACAGATAATCCAAGCAGATAGACAGAAAGGTAAGACTACAAGCAATCATGCGCCTTCTCTCGGAGGGGAGGAAGGGTGGGTCGCATGTGAATCTAAGCAGATACAAGCATCAGAAATACGATTACGGTGAGTAATGTATCCCTTCTGAGGCTTGTGGAATCTGCTTAGATCACATGCTGTGCATAGATTAGCGAGCAGTACCAGAAGAAGGAGGTGGGATGTGATAAGGGTCATGAGCAAATAAGTGTCTTAGACCCGCTTGTCCCACTTGTGTATCTGCCTTGGAATGGGTGTCAATGCAGTAATGCTGAGTAAAAGTGTGAATAGAGCTCCAAGTAGCTGCTTTGCAAATGGTGTCAAGGGGTACATTTGCAATGAAAGCCAGAGTGGCCCCAATGCCTCTAGTAGAGTGGGCCCTTGGCGTAAAAGGCAGAGTGGTGTAAGCCGAGAGGGCTGCCAGGTGTACTTTCAGTGAGTTAAAAACCAATCCTGCATCTAGCAGGTGGAGCATGTATGTAACAATAGTGGAAGGAGTGCAATCAACTGGGTTGATTGGTCTACTCTGGCACCAGATAACAAACCTCTTCCACTTGTCAAAGTAACAGTGCCTTGTGTTTGGTTTCCTATATTCCTTTAGGATGTCCATACACCTCTGTGGCAAATTGAGGTGTCCAAACTCTATGACCTCAGGAGCCATGCTGCCAGGTTCATTGAGTTGGGTTGTTGGTGCACTGTTTGATACCAGGCTGGAAGTTTGATGGGCTCGCACACCGCCATCCTGCGTAGGTGTGGGAACCACGGTTGTCTTGCCCACATGGGAGCAACTAGGACGAGCGTCATCGATTCCCTGTTCATCTCGTTCACCACTTTCCTGATGAGGAGTTGGTGGAAAAGCGTACGCAAACATCCCTGACCAGTTCATCCACAGGGCGTTCCCCTGGGAGTCTGGTTGGGGGAACCTGGATGCAAATCCTGGGCATTGTCTGTTTTCGCTTGTGGCGAATAAGTCTATAGTGGGGAAACCCCACTGAGAGAAGAGATCTTCTACGACCTCTCTGTGAAGAACCCATTCGTGTTCCTCTGGGAGGGAGTCTCTGCTCAGAGCATCCGCTAGGGAATTGAGCTCCCCTGGAACATGTTGTGATGACAGGAAGATGTGCCGTCTGAGTGCCCATATCCAGATTTTCTGGGCAAGCTTGGACAGATTTGGCGAGCGAGTCCCTCCTTGCTTGTTCAGGTAGAACATGGCTGTAGTGCTGTCCGTCCGGATTTGCACTGACAGGTTTAGTAGATGGGGCTCGAACGCCTGAAGCGCTCTGAATACTGCCAGAAGCTCTAGCAGGTTGATGTGGTTATTGGCCACTGAGTGAGACCAGAGACCCTGAGCTGTGTGGTGGAGATGGTGAGCTCCCCACCCCGTCAGACATGCATCTGTAGTGACTACTGCCTGTACTTCGGGATCGTAAAAGGGTTTTTCCCTGTGCGAGATTCTCTCTTGTCCACCAATGAAGGCTTTGTACCAGTGTTGGCGAAATGACCACTAGATCGTCCCACTGACCACTTGCCTGAGACCACTGTTTCGCCAACCATTCCTGCATGGGACGCATGCGCAGGCGTGCGTGGGGGACCAGGTAAATGCATGACGCCATCATGCCCAGTAAACGCATTGCTTTGCGTACCGTTATTTGTTGACCGGACTGATAATGCAGAATTTGCAGTAGTATATTCCGAATTCTTTCTTCTGAAGGAAAGGTCAACCCCTCCTGGG
Organism: Ambystoma mexicanum; assembly: GCF_040938575.1. NCBI lineage: Eukaryota > Metazoa > Chordata > Amphibia > Caudata > Ambystomatidae > Ambystoma > Ambystoma mexicanum. The sequence continues at coordinate 153,254,070 of NC_090941.1, read as the reverse complement.
TATCCAGGATTGCTCCTAGGAATTGTTTTGAGGTGCTTGGCACCAGGCTTGACTTCTTCTCGTTGATTGAGAAGCCTAACTCGTGTAGGAGGTCGATAGTCCTTTGAATGTTTGTCCTGCAAATTCCTGGGGTTTCCCCCGTTATGAGCCAGTCGTCCAGATAAGGGTACACTGGGATTGCCTCCCTGCGTAGGTGTGCAGCCGCCACAGCCAGTACCTTGGTGAATACCCTTGGTGCTGAAGCTATCCCGAAGGGCAGTACCTTGAATTGGTAATGGCGACTGTCCACCTTGAAGCGCAAGTACTTTCTGTGCGCTGGGAACATGGACATATGAAAATAAGCATCTTTCATATCCAAGGTTGCCATGTAATCCCCCTTTTTTAGGAGGGGGATTACCTCTTGTAGCGTGGTCATACGAAATTTTTGGGGCTTGACATACTTGTTGGCAGGCCGTAAGTCCAATACTGGGCGCATTGTCAAGTCTTTCTTTGGCACAAGGAAGTAAGTTGAATAAATACCCTTGTTTACCTGGTGTCCCGGGACGAGTTCTATCGCATCCTTTTGTAGAAGAATGGCGATCTCCTCGAGGAGAATCTTCTGATGTTCTAAGGAGTGTACTCTTTGTCGTGGAGGATGGTTCCGGGGACGCTGCAGTAGCTCTATACAATATCCTGTGGATACTGTTGACAGCACCCATCTGTCTGATGTGATCCCTTCCCAAGCCTGGGTGAAGTTTGAAATGCGTCCCCCTACTGGGGTTGCGTGAGAAGGGACCCTGAACTGAGCATCACTGCTTTGGTGGAGGCGTGCCGCCTCCCTTGCTGGGGCTGCCTTTGCCTTTACCACGACCTCTCCTATTACCTCTGCCGTAACCCTGGGTAGACCGTTGGTTGTTGTTCCACTGTGTACCCTGCCCCTGGGAATAGTTAGATCCTCTCTGGGAATTTTGGGCGCGTGGGCGACGAAAATTACTATTCCCTCTCTGGTTAGGGGGTTTATTGGTTAACTGGCCAAGGGACTTGAGTGTCTCGTATTCGTCCTTGGCATTTTTCAGTGCGTCTTCGACCGCCTTACCAAACAACAGATCGGCTTCCACCGGTTTGTCCAACAATGATGCCTGTGTTTCTGCCTTAAAACCAGACTGCCGTAACCACGCATGTCTCTTGATAACAGTACCTTCTGCTATCAATCTGCCTGCGTTGTCCGCGGCGTCGAAGGTTGCTTTCAAAATGCAACCCGACACGGCTCTAATGTCCTCTTATATAGAGAGGGTCAGACTGTGCCGCCCTGAAAAGTTTTTCAACTCTGGGATTGACTGCTCTGGTGAGGTTCGGGTTCACCAGGGACAGGTCTATTCTTCGTTGAATGGATTTAAGGATAGGGATGGTCTGGGCAACAGGCCTCCTTTTTCCCACTAACTCCTCTGCGAAGTTCCTCTCTTCCTGGACACCGTGGGTGTCAATATGGAAATGTTCTTCTGCACGTGCGAGAACCTCGTTCAGGAGGGGTTGGTTATCGACAGGGGAGTCGGTAACCGGGGCTTCCTTCTCTACCGGGGAATCTACTCTGTAGGTTTCAGGGTCTTCCTCTTCCTCTTCTTGGCCCTCATCGTCCCCATAGTAGCCCGTCCGGTTTGCCCTTCTACCATGCCAAAATCTTGGTCCTCACCAAAGGAAGTCTCTCCTTGGTACAGTGAGTATGGCCGTGAGTATGGTTGTACCTCGAAGGGGTCTGTAGACCTCATTGGTGTCTCAAACCGGGGCTTCTTACTCGGGGGGGATAGGATCATTAGAGCCTGAGGGTGTAGCCCCTTAGGATCATATGAAAGGAAATGGTCTGGATTTTTATCGTAAAAGTCTGCCAAAGAAGACATGCTTGACATGACCCTATCTATGTCATCACTGGACCATTTTTTGGAACTGGGAATGACTCTCAGAAAGTTTTGAGATTTATCTTGAGTAGATTTGCTGGTTTTTGAAATATCAGCAGACCTGGTCTTGTCTGCCTGTTTAGGAGGAGTGGAGTGTTTCACAGGTGTGGAAGAGTGCAGAGGCTGCTTCTTCTGCTGTTTTCCCCCCTCCCCGTGAGTGGAAAAGTGTTTTCCCTGTCCCTTTGTGGCTCCGGAGGTTTTCGACGCCTGGCGTCGAGGATAGAGTCCCTGTCCTTCAAACGTGGGGTCGCGCTGATCTTGTCTGCGGGCTCCGACTCCTGGAGTGCGGCCTGGGGATGGAAGTCGTCTTCGTCTTCCGACGATCGAACTTCTGTTAGCCTAGGGAGCGAGGCACTCTTGGCAAGAGTGGATGATTGCCTGGAGTCATGCGGCGATCTCGATCTTGAACGCCCAGAGGACACCGATTCGGACCGTTCTGTTTGTGCCTCTTTCCGAGAACTCGACGTCGTCGAGTCTCGGTTGGACTTCGTGTGTTTAGTGTGGGTGGTGTGTGAAGCGCCTGTGTCGCCGGGGGTCTTCCCCATAGCCACCCTTTCGGACGACCTTCCGAGGTCGGGGACCTGCGCTCGGCTGTCTTTCGACGCCGTAATGCCCTCGCCGTCCGAAAGCACGGCGTCGCTGCCATCCCTGAAGGCGCCCTCCGCTGCCATGGCCGCCTGCCTGGTGTGGTGGGCCCAACGCGTCGAACGGTCCTTAAGTGTCTTCGGTTTAAACCTACTACACTCTCTGCAGTTCGCTTCGGGGTGGTCCCTCGGCAAGCAGAGATTGCACGTGACGTGCCTGTCGACCCAAGGGTATTTGCGATTGCACTTGGGGCAGAATTGAAAAGGGGTACCCTCCATACGCACCTTGCGGCAGCGGGCTGTTAAGTGTAGGAAATGTATAAGGTGTACCTATATACCAAGAGTGTAGAGTATGTCCAACCCCCCACTCTCCCTACTTGCAGGGCCGAGGCCAGAGGCCTTCCGAATCCCAAATCCGTCGTGCAGCAGCCGACGGTCGATTTCTTCTCCAGCCGGCGTCGAGTGTCGAAGTTCGACGTTGGGATGGGGAAGGATGTAAATTAATCAATATTTTGGCAAAAGTATGGCTAAGGCCAGGGGACTCCGCAAAATGCTTCCGACCAGTATGGCGGAAAAAAACAATCTGAGGATCCTAGACGCGTGAGTGGACGTCACACTAGGGATAGTATTACTGGCACGCCCTGTGTCGACGCCCATTTTCTTTTTTTTTTTTAAACTCTTTATTAGTGGTTCGGAAACACAAACACAGTACCAGCAGCGTCGTACAAATTAAAATCAACATGATACAGAAATAGAGAGGTAGCAGTACATATACCCTGAATCAACAAGGGGTATCGAGTCTAAACATCGCTGTCATCATCATCAGGGATCATATCACAAAGAAACATTCTGAGGGGGCCCCAAATGTCCTTGGGTCTGCTTACAGAGGGGCATGTGAGGACAAACTGTTCTTCAGCCTCATTCACATAGACCAGCTCCCGGAGGAACTGTTTCATAGTGGGTGGTGCCGGGTTTTTCCATTGTTGCAGAATACATTTTTTGGCCACTGCACATGTGACATTAAATAGTCTTCTGATCTTTTCGGAGCACTTTCCTATATCCCCAAATAAGTATTTCTGTGGAATCAACACCGGGGGGATTTGTGTGATTATCAAGTACATCTGCCACCTCCCTCCAAAACTCAGTCACCACCGGGCAGCTCCAATACATGTGGAACGAGCCCGCATACTTTGTTTTGCATTTGGGGCATTGACTCGGGGCATCAGGAGCGAACTTGGCTATTTTGGCTGGGGTGTAGTGCAACCTGTTAAGGATTTAAACTGGATCACTCGTAGTCCGGCGTTTAGGGAAACCTTCTTGGTGAGAGAGCAGTACCTGTCCCAAGTTTTATCATCTAGAGGGATCTGGAGATCTCTCTCCCATTTATCTCTGCTCAGATTAGCTGTTGGTGAGTGTGTCTGTACTATGGCATATAGGTTGGACAGCTTCAAGCGGTCCCCGGCCGTGATCATCTGAACGCAGGGGTGTGTAGGGGGTTCATCAGGGAAGGTTGCCCAGTGCTTTTGGAAAGCCGATCTCATACGGTAGTACTGCAGTACCCTTAGTGGGCCTCTGCCGAGCGCACCAGTTATCGGCTGAAGGGTTGCGAATTTCCCCTCAATGAACATATCTCCCAGGCGCAGCTCGTCCCCCAGGTCCCAGGCAGATCGCAGACAAACATCATGTTTCGGAGGGATACCAGGGTAGTTCCAGAGAGAGACCTCCGCGTTATACCCGGTCGACAATCCCAGTTTCCCAAATATTGCCCTCCAGGCCTTAACAGAACAACTAACCGGGTTGAAATCACACGTGTCCTTATAGTGGGCATCAAAGATTACGGTCTGTATATTCGTGGGAGCGGTGGCGAGTTCCTCTACATCAACATGCGGCGGGCCGCCATCCCTGGAATACCAATACTTAGAGAACTGGGCCTGGGACACATAATAATATAATTCAAAGTCCGGGGCCGCCAGGCCGCCCGACGAGTATGGTTCAGTTATTTTTCCCCACCCAATTCTGGGAGTCTCCTCCCCATGCCAGAGGAAGGCTGTAGCCATTGACTTAAGTTTAGTGAAGAAGAGTCTTCCCGGCCAGATCGGTATGTTTACAAACAGGTATAGCAGTTAAGGTAGGACTACCATTTTAAGAACCGCTACCCTGCCATGTAATGATATCGGAAGGCGGTCCCATAATAGAAGCTTGGTCTTTAGGGCCTGTAATGTGGCGTTGTGGTTATCAGCGTATAACCTATCCTTACCGTGTGACACAAGTATTCCCAAGTATCTGATGGATTCACTAGACCATTTCAGCCCACCCAATGAGCTAGGGCAGCCGGTTGCCGGTGTGAGAGGGAAGACCTCCGATTTATCCTCATTTATGGAGTAGCCAGAGTATGAAGTGAACTCTTGAATTTCCGCCATCACAGGCTCTAAGTTGTTATTCGGTTCACGGATATACAGTAGTGTGTCGTCCGCGTACAGAGAGATCAGCTGGGTCGCCCCCTTTAGGTTAATGCCCCTGTTGGAATGTCGGAGCCTGACCGCTATTGCCATTGGTTCTATTGTTAGGGCAAGTAGTATAGGTGAAAACGGGCAGCCCTGCCTAGTGCCCCGTCCCAGAAGAAACATATCTGAAACTGCCTGTTTGGTTAGGACCCGGGCCCCGGGCTTTGTGTAAAGCAACTTCACGTACCTGATGAAGTTCGGGCCTATCCCAAATGCCTCAAGTACTGCTAGTAAGTAGGCCCAGGACACAGAATCGAAGGCCTTTTCAGCATCCAATGAGACGGCCACAGCGTTTCTTCCCGGGTCAATCTGGGCCATTATGCCAAATAGCCTACGCAGGTTAAGCGCAGTAGATCTAGCAGGGACAAACCATTCTGATCCGGGTGAACTAGTGTCGGAACCGCCGGCAAAAGCCTGTTGGCCAGCACCTTGGCGAATATCCTGTGGAGGGCGGCGAGGTTTAGGGAGAACAGTTATCAACGCCTCTCTCGTGGATGTAGGCAATATATTACATTCAAGGGATTCTTCCCAGACCCGCAGCAACAATGGAAGAAGCTCAGCGCTGTATTCCTTGTAGAATTCTGCACCAGGCCGTCCGACCCTGGAGCTTTATTAGAAGTTAAATCTTTAATCGCCTCAGAGATCTCATCTGCAGTGATAGGTTGGTCCATTGTCAGGCGGGTCTCCTCTTGGAGTTTCGGCATCGACAATGCTGCAAGGTATGCCCCTATCTCAGTAGCCGACTTAGTGTCTCTATTTTTGTACAATTGTTCGTAGAACCCAGTGAACTCTGCATTAATTTCTTTCTCGTTAACCAAAACCGCACCGTTGGGTTTCTGTATGCTGGTAATTTGATTAGTGTGCCTGTCCTGTTTGAGTAGATTAGAGAGTGTCCTACCCGCCTTGTTGCCCTCGCCATATCTGCGGGCTCGGATTGGTGCAGCAATGAACTGCACTTCCCTGGAGGCTAGTTTGTTAAATTCTTGGAGATGTTGTTGTATGTCAGCTAACAAGGCTTTGTCATGGGTGCGAGCATAAGTGTCCTCCAGAACTTTCAGTTTGCCTTCAGTCAGGGCTAGTTCAGCCCGCACTCCCTTAAGAAGACCCACAGATTTGGAAAGTAGCGTACCCCTGACCCAAACCTTGAAGGATTCCCACACAGTGGAGCATTTATCGACTGAGTCGATGTTAATCTCGAGGAACTCAGAAATCTCAGTGTGCAGTGCCTCCACCACCCCGGGGTCCCTAAGCAAGCCCCCGGGCATCCTCCATCTCCTGGAGGGTCTAGGGCAGTTATGATAAGTGACCTCCAGTGTTATAGGGGCATGGTCAGACATCGTGCAAGCCAGTATTTCACATGCCTGTGTTCCTGCGATCAAGGAGGGGGAAACAAACCAGTAGTCGATTCTGGACTCGGAATCATGAACCGATGAATAGTATGTGTATCCCCTCGTAGTCGGGTGGAGGACACGCCAGGCATCCTCTAGGGAGAGCTGCGAAAGGATACTTTGCATAGTGAGGGCAGCCCTGGTTGGCGCTCTAATAATCGTGCTGGATCTATCCAGTGCCGGGTTCATAGCAATATTAAAATCCCCTCCCCAGATTATATTAGGAATATCTATTGCAGCGATCTGTTGGTATACATCTGTATAAAAGGCAGGGTCATCAATGTTCGGCCCATATGTGTTGACCAACAATATCTGCTGACCAGCAATCATGCCCCAGACCAGAACATACCTACCCTGAGGGTCCAGTTTATGGCCTTCGAGTCGGAGCCCAAGATTCGGGTGTATGAGCGTAGTGACCCCCCTGGACTGGGATGAGTAGTTGGTACTGAACCCGGACTTGCCCCAGCCAGGCAACAGTAAATCATTATCAGAACCAACAGTATGGGTTTCCTGCAGCATAATAATCTGAGCCCAATGCCTGACCATGTAGTTTCCCACCTTCTTGGCCTTCAAACGATTATTTAGACCCCTCACATTCCATGAAACAAGTTTAACCCTCAAAGCGTGAGCAGAACCTTGCAAAACGATTGTGAGGATAATAACCCAAGACCCTCAGACGTCAAGTCAGGCATAATGGGCCATGCTACTGCTCTCCAGACCACTTGTTTCAACCGTAACTTATAACCATTTTCCAACAAAACTTTCCAGAAACAAAGACCCATGCAGCTGGGTAACCATCCAACCACAAACCGTGGGGTTCGAAGAAAACAGTCCCCAACTTTCCCCATTCCACCTCACCCACCACCCTCACCGTCTACCCCAACTCGACAGTGACCAATCCCAAACTTGTGGAATACTCCCGGGGTAGCCATGTTGCCTCACATGACCGCCATCCCCGGCCACCAGCGCCACCTCACACAGGAGATGGCTGACTTATCTCCCATCACAAGGGCCAAAAAGCCACTGAATGCCAAATCATGAAAATATGCGATTCCTAGTCCGCCGGCCGGGGTCCATTGTTCGGGGCAGGTCGCTCCCCCCTCGGAGGGCGGGGTATAGAAGATTCGATGTAGGATAGTGCTTCAGATAGGTTCTCAAAAAAGTGCGACCTTCCAGCATGTTGGATTCTCATTTTGGCCGGGAACATCAAGGCGTACTTGATCTGCCGTACTCTAAGGAGTCTGTTTACCGGTTCATATGACCGTCTGCTAGCCTGGACAGAGGCGGAAAAGTCAGGATAGATATGTATACGGTTTCCCTCGAATGTAATGTGCCGGCCTCTCTAGCCAAACGGAGGATTGTGTCCCTGTCTCTGTAGTTCAGCAGACGAGCAATTATGGTTCGTTGTGGTGCCCCCGGCTTGGGCGCCGGGGCAAGGGTGCAGTGTGCCCTCTCAACAAGGAAGTGTTCAGACAGTGCCTCAGGCCCAAATAAGGATTTAAACAGTTCTTCCATGTGTTTCTCCATCTGGCCCTTGCCGAAGGATTCGGCCACACCTACAACGCGGACATTGTTTCTTCTGGACCTGGATTCGAGATCCTCACACTTGCTCTGGAGCTTGCTCATCGTGTCTTTAATATAAGATATATCACGGCTGTGGTGCCCAATAGTATCCTCATTAGCACTTATACTGCCTTCAGCCTCAGTGACCCGAGCACTCTCCTTATCGATCCTGGCCTTCAGTGAGCCTTTGGTAGCTACTATCTTGTCCAGTTTAGTATTCACAGCCAAAAATCCGTGGCCAGTTTATCCTCCCTGTCCAACACATCCCTTTCGATCTGTTCTTCCTCATCTGGCTGCGTGCAAGTTGCCACAGTTTGGATAGCCGTATTGGTAAATGTGTCCATGGGGCCCTTCTTCTTGCCCCCAGGGGTCTTGGTGGCTCTGTTTGACTTACCAGACTCCCCCATTGTTGTGTCTTCACTGTACGTGTATTGGACCTGGAAACAGATCTCAGTAGGGTCGCGGCCCACCCCACAGGGAGCAGACTCAGTGTCCCAAATGAAAAGAGAGCGTGGGCCCAGCGGTCCGCGTATGTCGTGTAGCCGGCACCCAGCTCGGAGTGGCAGGTGGTGCAGCAGGGGGGCCCACGTCCGAAGGGGGGATTAAGAGCCCGGGGGGGTTACGGACCCAGCGGCGCCGGCGGGGCTCCGCACCCGGCAACAGCTTACTTCGCCGGATTGGCAGCGTCAGGATCAAGCACCACCGAGAGTCGGATAATACCAGAATCAGGAGAGGTGGTCCAGAAGATAGCGTCGGGTCAAAGCCAGGACCTGGAAAAGGTAGGCCATCCAGCGCCGCGGTGAGTCTCCAGAGCGTCCTCACAGAAGGATACGGAATCCGGCGCCAAGGAGAAAGCCTCACCCAGCAGCGGCCCGCAGAGCCCTGCAGCCTCGACTGTCGAGTAAGTTCACCTGTAACCAGGATTCAGCTCGGAAGCGCCGCTCGTGCCGGCGGAACTCCGCGGGGGCAGAGCTCGTAAACGCAGCGCCGCCGGGGGCTCAAATTTTCACAGATGACGACCGAGCCCGGCCGCAACCGGTACACCAATCTACAGCGATTCAGCCAGCCCAAGGACGGATTTATCAGCGCAGGATGTGAAGGCGGCGCGGGAGCTTCGGGTCTAAGCGGCCATCTTCTCAGTGCGCAACAGCGCCCCCCTTCGATGCCCATTTTCGAGTTTCGAAAAACAAACTGTAATACTCCGCAGCTTCCACTAGATGTCAGCCTATGCACAGCATGTGATCTAAGCAGATTCCACAAGCCTCAGAAATATATATATATCTCTCTATCTCCCATTAATCTGTATATATTTTTTGCAGATTTACGGGATTGAGAGAGCCTTTTGCAATCAATCTCATCCTGCGTTAAAGTAGAGGGAACAAGTGGATGCCGACCACCAACACAGTACCCTAGCACATCGAACCTACACACCGAAGAAGTTAGAAATATAGTGTGAGACGCGGTCACTCCAGTTTTGAGTAAGTGACAAATGTAAACCAAGATTTTTTATTCGGTCTCCATCTTCTGACGGTCACCACTATTACAGTGACTTACACATTTTGTGATCAGGTGTAATTAAAACTGGAGGTTACAATTCATACTTCCCTTACATTTAATAGGTTAGAGGATAAATACCCTCAGGATTTCGTTTTGAGATGTGCTGAAACTGAAAATACCACATCTTCCACTCCTTTGCCCACTGGACAGGAGGTGAGTTAGATGGTGCCCATTTTTTGAGAGTAGACCATCTATCATATTAATATGTCATTAAATAACTGAAATTTGGGATTACAGGAACACAAAATTTGATTTAGCCTTTTATGTATTTTATTGTCTATAGATGGTGTGGCTCAAGCCAATATATGCATGAGAAAAATGGGTTGTTTGTCCTGAAGAAGGTTGCCATACATAGAGAGCACTATTGATGATGCTCGTGGAGAGCAACTGAAACACGTGTCGACGTGAGAATCTGTGGGAACTACACAACACAGACTTTTTGTTACCCCAAATTGAGGGGGAGTTCTCTTTATGAATTTCGAATGTTCTAAAATGCAACAGATTTTTCACTGTTTTCTTATGTAGAGACCATTTTTTTGAGGAAATTAGTGTGATAGTTTGCTGAAGAAAGTGTGAATGTGAATGAGTGTAAATTAATGAGCCACAATGTTTTATTAAAACTGTTTAATAATTATTTTAGACTTGTTTTTGAGTAAAATAAAAATCTTAGAATCATAAACCAAGTTACAAAAACTTTTGCGTATTCCACCATCCCTTTTTTGTCTACTACTCCACCCCCCTGTTGCTTCTTGATTCAATGACCTATAGGACTAGGGACGTTAATACAGGTACCCCTCTTTTTTGCACCATATGCTATGAGGAAAGCAAAGCATACTACCCTCTTTCCTACTAGATTAAAAACCTCAACTGGATTCTGAACCAATTTTAAACCTTTCAAAATAGTAGAAATAGGCCTTCAAAAACACGGATTACTAGATCATCCTCGTTTTAAGGACGCCGACTGATTTCCATATATATATAACAGGACTGTTAAAACCAGCATTTGTTAGGATGTAGACGGGGTGTTTATTTTTAAACAGGACTGTTAGAATTAGAAACTTTAACGGTTTGTTTTCTGGACTTTAGATTATCTCACAACTGCAAATAGTTTATTGAAAATTGACACAAATTACCAGTTTCTAGATTAATCCATAAACCCATGCTGTCTGCTTGTAGGCAGGTTGGGCCTGGCAGTTCCTCCTGCTCCAGACAGCATGGAAGCCAAAAGCAGACACTGGAGGCAGATCCTTTACTGATGTGTCCATTGCTGGTTTAGCATGGTCACTGTCAAGGCCCTAAATCAACATAGGGGAGCATGGTCCTCTTATGAGGTAATACCCTCTGGCACAGGTCAATTAATACAGAGTAATAATGGGTTAAGAAGTGAACATCATGGAATTGTACCAGGATATGGGGCCTAATAAACTGAAAATGATGTGGAATTTGGGTTTATGGTAAACCTGCAATTATGTTTAAAAGGTGCACTGGAAATCTATCATGAAGTGCCAAATGAGCATAATGTGAACTGGCAATGATCTGCCAAGTGAGCCAAGGATAACTTCATAAAATGGCATAATGTAAAATGGTATAGATATTCTAAGTGGGTTTCTAGAAACCTGCCTTGATGTGCTGTGCTAGTGATGTTCAAATGCACTTAACAAATATGTATAATAAAAACATGCATCACCCAATAGTGACATTGACACTTGAATTTTTGTATGTATTCATCTGATGGCATATTACATATCACAATGTTTTCTGAGTGCGCTTGGCTGCAATTTATTCCTGGGACTATCCTAAGGTTAGTTGCATGCTTGACTAACTCGCCCAACACACGCCTTCTGCCCTGTGCAATGGCAGAGTGGCTACACTTTTCTCCCCTCCTCCACACAAAAGACAACTTCAGAGGCAAGATCATCTGTGACTGGCTTGCTTTAAGGGCAGCTATCGGTGTGTGATTTGGCTAATCGTGCCCAATTAAAGAGTATAAAGTGTCACAGCAACAGGAACACAAATAAAGTGTGACTTTTTTTTTAAAGGAGTACATGATTGTATGAGCATTTGACTGTAAATGTACTGCATGACCCAACAGTGTAGAGCAACAGACAACTGAGGGTGTGCTAAAGTGCTCCAGCTCCCTCACAGAGCTCTTGCAGGTGTAATAAATAAATCATGATTGAACTTAAAATGGAATGACAAGGACTTGTGAGATAGGTATGGTATCAAGAGAGACAAAGACTCAAAAATGTTAGTTTCAAAACGTTAAGGTTCCTGGGTTGGTGTAATGCCTAACTGGCCCGAACACTAAAGGGATGGTCCCCTTGACTGATATTTCTAAGGGCCGTTGAAGTCTGAAAGTCCAAAGTAAAACTCTGTCTAAACCTATGCTTGCCCTCACCCTGACAAAACTTGTTAAGAAGTCTCTTAACAGAAAAATATAGTGGTTCAACAGAAAATAGGAAACCAAGGCTGGTTTCAGGTTTTCGTCTCATCAGGTGTAGGTTGGTCAGTTTCACAAAAATGAGTTAAATCGAAAAAATATATTTTTAATAAGACCTTCTCCATAGTTCTTGCAGTTGTCTCAAACACTTTCAATATCTTAAGTTCCTAGGGATTCCCTTCCCCAAGCTTTAACTCTTCCAAGTTCAAAACATAACCAAAAAGAAATACACAGTTACTCTTCAAACTTCTCAGGGTTCCCTTCCCCAGGCTCAGGCCCCTCTTCCCCAAGGTTCAATTCCTTCAGTATAACCAAACAGATATTCCACTTTGTTATGCCTCTCAGGGTTCCCTTGCCCAAGCTTAGGTCCCTTTTAGTTTTAAACACAAGTTCAGCTCGTCCGGATGTTCCTTTCTCTCGTATACAGTTCTAAGGATGTACCTTTCCATCATATACAGTTCTTTCACATGTAATCCATTCAGGGGTGGGGGGTAGCAACAGAGACTTTTGAAAACGCCAGGTTTTTGTTGCTCCTCCTCTTTATTCCTTGCTCTTCCTTTTTTTTTTAACCTTTCACCTACAGGTGCTTCCTTGTTCTCCTTCGTTTTCTTTGCTTCCTTCTCATGCACACTTGCACCTTCCTTGCTTGCTTTATTGTGCACACTTGCACCTTCTTAATGTCTTTACTGTCCGTCTGTGCCTCTACTGCCTTTTTCTTTTGTAGCTATCCTTATCTATATCTTGCGCTTTCTGTCTCTCATATTTCCTTTCAATGTTCCGCTCCGTGCCACTTTACCAACTGCATCTTTCTCCTGCTCCGCTCCAGTCAACCGCACGCTCCAGAGTTTCTCTCTCACTGACATGAAACTCTCTGGGCAGCGTCGCGTTGATGAGCAGTCCCTCTGGATACATGGGGTTGCGGTCAGGGTCTCCCCACCTGCCCCCTCAGACACCTTTGAGACAGGCACAAGTCCCAAGGGAACAGGCACTTTCCCAACCACCAACAGCAGGATGCAGGGTGCCTTGCTCCGGTTCCGTGCAGACGCGGCTCGCTAGCCACGCTGCAGCCCCTTTCAAACACTAGGCCACCGTCTCGACACACCGTTCTGCAGGCTTGAGGTTCTGCTGCTCTCTGTTCTTTGGCCACTCTGGTCCACACAACATCCCCAGCTCGCTCATTCTTGGAAAAAGGGCCGCACCTTTAATAGTTGTCAAAATAGTCAAGTGCAGTCAGGTGAGAGTGATAATTAGTAAATGCCCGATTATCAGTGGGACAGTTTTGAGTTCTTTCTCTAGTCGGTTTCCCTTACACTCGCATGTTGTTCCTATGGGAAATCTTCATTGATCTTAGCTGCATCTTTTTCGTCTCAGTGTTTACTGGAAACGGGGAGGGTTAGATGAGGTGTGATTGAAAATACGCATGAAGGCTGAGGGAGGGAGGTAGTTGGGGTATTATTGGGAATGGGGGAATACCACGTCTTGCCCTTGGTCATTCTCCCAATCCCTTGTGACCCTCCACTCAAGTGATCCTCCCTTGCTTGGCCACCGCCAGGGTCGGGGTGCAAAAGCAATGGCCCTTCACATGCCACCTGAATGGAAGATCCAGAGGGAGTAAGTGGGAGAATACGGTCACAAAAACAGCTAGGGCTTTGCTGTAAACCATATAGGTTAGCATTGCATTCCTACCGTTAGGGCAATACATTTTATCACAAAAAACGTTACTATGAGAAGTATTTACAAAATGACAGAACTCTCATCTTACTGACAAAGCACACATACAGGCTGTCCCTACTAAGAACACCACCCTGACCCTATTCGGATTATCCCTCCCTAGGTGCTCGGTGGTGTGCCGCCTATCTAAAAGGGATAGTGAGGAGACTCTCCCTGATCAACAAATATACACATATACCTAAACATATGTTAAAAAGGCCAGGCACGTGTACAGGTTCTGTGGTGAGACAGTTTTCATTAGATCTGGTCTCCTCCGTGTGGAACAAGGGATTTCTACTGCTTGCAATTGCTCTGTTTGTTTTAATCACCAATTAGGCAGTTACCCCTGTAGCATCAGAACTTGTTCTGAACTATTAAAACAAAAGACCCTCAGAGAGGGGAAAACCGAGTGGCAAAAAGCCTGTCTAGTGTAAGAAGTGGCATATGACGTGTTCAAATTTCATGAGTTGGACATCGTAGTGCTAATGAAAAAGCTCATGGGCATATTGGTCGATTGGTTTCGATAACCAGTTATTTTGGTCATCTTCTTCAGGACCTAAATTTCTTGTGGGCTTCACTCCTTCTGTGGACCATCAATTAGATCCAGGCGGCACCTCTGTTCCCCAATCACGAGCGTGATATTCTGCTCGACTGAAGAAATAAGGAGCGTTAATGGCAGGCTTTAGGTCTGCGTCTGTTCCAGTACCTAAAAATCACAGCATCTCAATTTGTATAGGTCAAGTTGTTACATTAGGATCCATGCCATCCGTCTGCCTGCTCTCCGGATGCCGGTGGAAAAACCTGTAGTCGCTGTGGGTTTCACAGACTTGTCACAATCATTTTATTGGTGCTTATGGAATAAACCATCATGCATGCTCTTCCATCATCTTTTTTCATACAATGAGGCGCAGACTTCTCGAACTCCAGTTGTTGGCGATATCGGAAGGCGAAATATTTGATTAGCAGCTAATGCTCAAGAGTTCTTTTGTTCAGTGCTGATCCCCCGCCTTAAGTAAAAACATTGTTTTGAGGTTTCCAGGCCGCACTCCAAAAGTTATAACTGCTTATACTTGCTAATACAAGCTGTCAATGTAATCCCTTTTTAAAAGAGCTTTACGCCGCACACCATCCTCTGACCAGCCCACAGTTTGAAGACCAGTGATTTAAACCACACCTCCAGCTATGTGTGTCTTTATAATCGGGCATGCACATGTGTCAATGTGGGTTTGTAGTTATAGAAATCTGAGACTGTGGTTTAAGTGAACAAGTGTGTCAGAGTAGTACATGCAGCACAATAATTGTCATCAACATTTGTAATATCAGCCAGCATGTACTGCGGGTGGGACAAAGACTGATATGCAAATGAATATTTCCCATCTGTGAAAGGTACAGTGAGCGAAAAGCAGATGGCTGCAAACTCTCAAAGTGGTTAAAAACCACTGAACAGGTCATCATGCCGTGTTCTTTCGAGAGAGGGGCTACCTTTTTTGCATATCAGCCAGCATATACTGCCCTAATACAAGACCCTCTGACTCGCAAGTTACTTTAGTCATAGCAAACATGTTGCAATATCTACGAATAGGCTAACAATGCCATCCAGAGTTTCAGTTTTATATACACGAGTATGCACTTCATGAGCACTAGGTTAGAAAAGGAGCAGCCACAGGAGCTGGGTTTGAGCCTCGTATTTTAAGACTTTATTGTTACAGGTTATGGCCTACATTGACCGACAGTTAAAAAACAGAATAGGATCATATGTACAAAGTATAATTTTGAGCAACAATTTAGTTTTTAAATACTATGTCACTCTAAAATGGCCTAGAAATAAAACATGCTGCTTCACCGTCCCGCTAACGGCACCAGGGCCCGCCGTTAAAGCCCTCACTTCACTGTAACTTGGCCTCAGAGCCGTTACCGGCCGATGAGGCCTGCAGAACGTGCGATTATTGCTTAATTACTGCACTGCAGCAATACAAAGGCCTAGGATTGAAAAAACGGTTAGAAATGTGCTATGGTTTTATAAACAGAATTACCAATTACATCTACCATTTCAAAAGGAACTCGTCCACATCACAAATGCAATAAGAATGTTGGCGAATTTACGCTGAAAACATAATTGAGATTAGTGTTTCTAGCGTTACATGTCATGCAGGGACAACAGTTAAAATAGTAAAATGAACTGTTCTGTCATTAATAGGCAGTGAAACAGTTGCATCAAACCAATGGAAGGTGCATTGGTGCCTCAAAGGGGTAACATTGTACCCATGTTAACCCATCGAGGGCCATTTTCATCGATGGAGAGGTGATATTTCCTGACTTCCCCGGTTGGACCAAATTGTTTGCCTAGAAGTGATAAAATTGGTCATTGTATGAATATACGAGTTAGACCAGTGAGTTCTACTTGGATGATACAGATGCTCTGCAAAACTCAGCGTTTCCGTTTTTCAATACCTACTGTATATGGTTACAATGGAATAGAGTCCCATTTTATATCTTGAAAAGTATATATTAGTGCACCATGAAATTATTCAGTGTGAAATAACATTTAGAATTGAAACAAAATTCTCAACCAACCACCTACAAATGCTATAGAGACCTTGAGGGCTTTGTACTGGGGGCTTTTGAGGATGCTGTTCAACGTTTCCCCTTCACTTAAATTGTAAATTACAGGGTTCCAAATTGCTAGGAGCTGGGAGCTATTTAGCTCCTGGTTACAGCCAAGGGGAGCGTGGTTAGAGTGAAACCAACAGCTACCAGAAGCTATTGACTACTGTGGAAAGTGAGGTCATACAAACCTAACTATGTTATTAACTGTGTATGTTTGCGAATGTATATAAAGAGCACACCTAAGGGGCATTCATTGCATACTGGATAATATAAAATGGACAAAAAGTTAAGAATTTGCATCTTGCGCAAAGCTAGATTTGCTTTGCACTATGTACTAAGCTCCTGGTGCCCCACAGTTAACTCCTGCCTAACTGGTTATGCCTGATACCCAAAAGCTGTTTTTTTTCTCCTGGTCAACAAATCCCAATTTCGATCCCTGAATTTATGGGTGGCACAGACTGATTTAGGAAGCAAGTTTTCAACCGCGGAAATTGTTGAGTGAACCATTATTCACTATCTGCTAGAGAGGTTTGTGCAAATTATAATGTGAACTGCTAGGTCATTAATGATGCACGTGCACAACATCAAAATAAAACGATTATCTAGAGGGACCTTGGTCATGTTGGTGGTTGACAGACTGCTTTGATCCCAGAACATTACCCTACTTTGCCACCTTCGAAAAAAGGGCATTGGCCACCGAGTAGGGAATGAACTGTACACTGGCCTATTAAATGTACAAAATATGCCATTTCCCCTACATACCAGTTCCCCTACAACCAAAGTCCATTCAGCCTGCCTTACAGATTAAATACGAGCATACACATTTGACTGTAATAAAGACCTTTTTCAGTGCTTGTGTTAGAATGTCTGTGTTGCAGACAACATAGCGGGAAAGAGTTAATTAAGAGACTTAAAAATAAAATAAAGGAGAGCATTGGTGTGATAGTACTTTTTTTATTTTGGTTAATTTACAGGTTTGGAAAGCATCTAGTTAGAGCTACAAAAAAAAATAAAAAAAAAAGTTCAGGTAACAATGGTGATGATGCCCAAACTCAGCACTTAGCTGCTTGCCTCCCTCCTCCTGGGCAAGCATCCCGAGTGCTTGTTGTGTCTCAAAATGGTGCGGATGTGTACAATGTGAACAGAGCACTCATGAAAAGGCACTCAGTCCCCTATTGAATGACAAGGATACAAGTGGTGAAACGACAGGTTGCGACTTGGGCCGCTCAACTGGACATGTAGCAGAGATAATTTGGGGCCAGAATAGTGAGGGGATGGGCGTTTCAGGCAATGACAAAGTGATATGTACAAAGGTTGCACTGAGGGTCAGTGCACCTAAATTCAGCCATCGCTACTGAGGGAACAGCAAAGTGCTCAGAAGCAATCTAAAGAAAAACTGCTCAGAGAAAATATTGTCAAAGTGGTATTATCGTTTTGAATACCAAACATGTGGTGGCAGTAACTGAGCATGGGCTAACAATACATGCTATATGAGGAAAGCATCAAGGCATTTTATTATATATGGTCGGAGTACAAGGATATATGGTGCCAACTCTTGGTGGTTCCTGGCCATATGGTTATTTGCATCAGTGACTGTGATCCTCTGCGCAAGAGTGTTAGTGCATGGTCTTTTTGTCTCAGAGTGTGTACACACATCTAGGAATGTGCGTGTATGCAGGATTGCATGTTTGATTTCGTGCAATATCTGACGCATGGTCAGAGTAAAGGGATGCATCATAACAGTACCTGGCAAATAATGGCCACCTAGGATACTGGCTCTGGCTGTCACTAGTGTGCATCGACCCACCACACTGTCCACAGGGTGTCTCCTGGAACCAGAGATGAGACAAATGCGGGTTGGTGACACCGCATCTGACAAACCTGGCATAATGGCTCCCGCTTGACAGCAAAGGGGATGGCGGAAATTTATGCTGCCAGACGCAGATGACCAATATGCTGCATGTTGGGTGGCTCTTCACACTTGAGCGGAGAGCTGCAGCAGTGGGGAGATCTGGAGGCCAGACCTACTTGTGACTGCTGCCAAGAGAGCTAAGCCACCTGCAGTTACGAACCAGTGATGCTGCATTGGTATGCCAGAGGGACCAGAGAAACCTTGTTTTAGCGTGCAATTGGAGCATGGAGTGGCTGAATCTAAAGAGATTGCTGAAAGGTTGGAGGAAGCTTTGATCTCCCATGCCAGCGGCCCAAAGACTGAAGCGAAGAGAAGGAGTGCGGAGGTTGGCCATGTGCAAGGGAGCTTGGAACAGACTAAAAAACTACAGCTAAACATTCACGCTGCCTCGCATACTAATCCAGAGGCTTGATGGACTAGCAGGACTACGTGGCGCCAGCTTTAAGACCTTGGACGTCAAAGTATCATATTTGAGCAGAGGGTTGACCATTACACTGGCAATCCCTTTGCAAAATGCGATGGATCAGCTCAACTACTGGAAGTAACCAGATCTTGTGGGAAAAGGCAGCCTTTACCAATCACTACTCTTCCCATTATGGGGAGAGAGACCCACAAGATGTTATTGGGTGGTACCATGAGTGGAGCAGAACATGTGTGGCATTGCTATGGTTTGCAAATAAAAATAGACATGGATGGTAGAGCAGCACTTCCCATTTGCACACTTATCTGCATTTGACAGATACTGGAAATAAGGAGAAGGATCCAGGTCTGACTTGGTGCAAAACCGCTGCTGAGGGCAGAGAAAGGATAGCTGGGAGTGTGGCATAGGACAGCAGTCAACCTGATACCTTGGTTTGTCTCAGTGATGCCAAGTGTCTTGACACCTGCATGTGACAGGGGTGTTCCCTGGTCTTTGGCATAACCTACACAGCAAGAGGTGGGTTAGGGATAAGAATGACAACGGCCAGAAATGACAAGTAACTGAATACAACTGCCAACCAGAGCTCGAAGTGGGCGGGAGCGGTACTCCTATACTTTTTATTTTTAAGTTTCACTGTTCCTATACTTTTATTTTAAAAAGAAACAGTTCTGGAATTGCTTAGCTCTAAAATAGAAGTGTAGGAAGAAGTTGAAGCTTGCACTTCAATGCACTGCACATTTCCTTAAATAGCAGGTGTTTTTGTTTGGGGGTTTGGATTGTGTGTGGGAGGGGGCACAGCGATGGATTTGGGGAGAGTGGGGCTAGGCCAGCAGGGAACAAAGTTCCACTATTTCTTTTTTTTTTACACTTCGACCACTGCTGCCAGCCCAGCACATACGACAGCAGATCCCAGCACACAACTTCACGCAAATGGAACACATCTCTGGTCACCAGCAAAGACCAAGGATTGTGACATGAAGGCCACTGCAGAGAAGGACAGCTCTTGGACATCTAACTCTAGTAGCAGCAAAATAAGGTGTTGGGACTGTGCTACCCATCTAATAAAAAACGAACCGTCTGGGCTGTCTTTCTTCTTTTAAGGCAATTCCCTAGACATCCCAGCACTAAATACAAAATCGGGCAGAGCAGGTTTACATAAAGCTTTATCCAACTTTAAGTGAGACATAGGTCAGCTGGGTGACCTGGTTGATGAATAAGAATAGTTCATACAGAGACCCTAAAGGATGATTTATCTAGTACTTATGTCAACCTGGATGACACAAAACCAGCCAGCATGTACTGCATCAAAAAACCAGCTTTTGATCGCAACAATTCAAGATCTTGAAAATCGATAGTGGGAAAACCAGAGCATCCCTCCTAGCCTTACAGAAGGGACCGAGAGGTCAGGTCTTAGAGCAGGAGTGCTCCAAATGTTAAACACATCTTTTCAGTCATAGATTGAGGTAAAAACGATTACTGATTGGTATACAGTTCAGCTACTACTCAGTGGTCCATATGCATCGCATGGGGACATTTTAATGAAGTTCCACTCATTCCATGACAGAAAACCTGCTAAGAGCATCGTGGAGGATAGACACAAGCTCATCAGGGGCAATCTCCCCCCCTCATCTTTTCAGAATATTGCGGCCCCCGACATTTAAGAAGCAGGCTTTCAGGTCAGTGATGGACCGAGAGGTGGGCAGATTTCAAACATAAACCGACGTTCCCCTTTGGTCTGCTCTTCGTGTGGGAGGCGAATCTGACCCGTGGCACCGTTTTGGAGGATTCGTCCCACAGCAGTGTAGACTTGCAGGCTCATACGTAGTGCTGAATACCAGACATGTTGAAAGGGATCGCTGCGGAAGAAGAATGCTGCAAACCTGCATCAATCCCTCAACATAACATTTGACAGCGTTATCCACAACTAACTCCAGTGGCGATGTTAGCGGTTTCTTTTTTATCCAATGTTAAACTTCATGTCTATTCCGGGTAATATCTACGAGAATGGTATGACGAGGTTCGGACAGAGGGTGAGGAATGCTAGTCACATTTTAATAATGACAAAATTGATATTGATCAAGAGCCATCATTGGGCTGGGTTAGTCTTGAGGAGTTGGACCATAGACTCGAATTGCTTGGCCACTCGGTTTTTCCATACTGTATTCTTCAATAATTTGTTGGCGAGAGGAGGGCGTAACAGGGCATTAGGGTCTGGGAAATATTTCCTTTACTGAGTAGTTCTATCCTGCTTTCCCGGCTTAGCACATGCTATTGTTTTCTCTAGCAGTATCCAATCAGTGTTACTAATTAAATTGGTTTATATTTTTGTTCCCTTAGGTTTGTAGTTGGGGAGTCGGGGGGCGGGAGGGGGAAGCAGGTCATTGGAGAACAATTTTGTGTTCACTTTCTCTTGGTAGTTCAACACGTACAGCCACATCTGAAATGCTAGAACATTCGCATCCGTCACAGTTAACACCAAAAAGTTGAACTCCCCCAAGTAGAGCTCATTGTTTGAAACAGGTTGATGGCATATAGGGAGAGGCATCTGTTGAAAGAATACACTACCCAATCTTCAGTACAAAGATGTCTGGAGACACCTGCAATCAGGAGAAAAGAACTACACTTTTCTATCACGAAATCCATTCCAGAATAGATTACATTGTTGTAGACTCCGCACCCATCTCCTGCATACAGCTTTCATGTGAAATACTACCATCTCTAAAATAACCCCTTATTTACAAATTAGATGGTATGCTGACGTAGGAAAGGACACAATTCAGAAAATAGAACAAAGGCGTGCTTAGAGATCCTGTAGTTCTGTGGAAAACCACTGAACATGGCCAGCTTTTGCGTTGAACATGTTTGGCCATAGGATAAAACTAATATCCAGTGGTATACCTTTAAAGTAACAAATCAGAGGCCTCCTGATGGAGAAATCCTTCAGACTGATAAAGCTTCAGCTTCAAGAATCTGAGAACCCCAGAACTTAACTCTGCATAACTGAAGGAAAATACAGAGACGACTGGTTTACACAGAACTTTCCAGAGATTGCAAACTGCGCACACAACCAAGAGGGTGGCATATGCCCTGCTTAAGACTAAACAGATATCTTTTTGGAAAGTGGCCTCAAAGCAGGTAAACCCTCAGGAAGCAAAGTGAAAGCCAAGTTCCAGTTAACCATAACCAAGAAACAAATTGAGCAGCTATGATGGTACATTCACTCGTGAAGAAACACAATTTTATAACTATGCCTTAATGGGGTGGAGGGGGGTAGGGGGGTGCAGATAGTGTGGAGTATCTCCGGGACTACCCTCTATGAACTGTCATTGATGGGGATGGGCAACTGTTGGGTAGTAACATCACAAAGGAAGAAATGTTGTCAATCATCGGCGCAAAAGTAGAAAGGACAGATATTTCCTGCCTTGTCCTTTAAAAGTTTCACTGTACAAGATGATATATATCAGCTTTCAACTTCATTTGGGAAAACTGCCTAGCCACCAGCACCATGGACAAGCAAAGATTACAGTAATACAGAGGGAAAATACCAATCCAACTAGTTGCTGCTCATACTAAACAGCTTCCCCCCCCCACCCACAGCATTGCTTAACACGGACCTAACCGTGTGCACTTACATTTTGACAATTCGATTCAATGCAGTTGAGCAGATGCAAGTGGCTATTGCTCACGTGACCCCCAGACCCACCCCCTGTCAATCACTGGTACATTTTTGGCACCTTCTTGGGTTACCACCCTTTTCCCTTACTTAAGCAGTCCTCCAGTCTCTTTTCTTTGGAATTGGTGAGCAGGTGCAAGTGGACCTTGGTCACATGGCCTGGGCCCTACCAAACCTCCTTAGCCGGCCCCTTCCTTTCTGAACTCTTTGATGGAGGGCGTCTCTCGCCCGTGCACCCGAAGTGAAGGGCACAAGAAGAAAGGGGCAATTCCTGTTTGGACCACCCCTGCTCTGCTAACATTAGTTAGGCTTGTTGGAATATGGGTTTCACCCCTGTCTCCCAACAGCCCATTCCTACTGTCGCCAACTACGATGCTCACAAGCAACATCAAGGACAACACATTGGTGCAAGCTCACCCGGGTCACTATAGACCCACATCCAGCACCAAAACTACACGAAAACTGATGCCTGACAATGTCCACTCAGTAATCAGCCATGCAGCTCACATCGACAAACTCCTCACCACACATGACTTGACTGCCATCTTCATTACTGAGATCATTCACAATGCATCATGGCCATGCACCTAACTGGATGGCACTACCATTGGCTATTTCAATTACATTTCCTGCCACTTCCCGTTCTCTCCAACAGGGACAGTCACTTCATCTCATCTACATACCACCGAAGCACACCACCTCCATCACTTAAAATCTTGCAGACTGTCACCATCATAACTCTCAGCATACCCACAACATTGTCCTAAGCAACTTCAAATCCCTTGCAATCCAACAACCAAGTAAATGAAGGTGAAGGAAGATCTCAATTGCCTTCTCGACACACTGAACCTCACACAGAACATGAAAGACCAAACTCAAAGGAAAGGCAATATCCTCCACCTCATCACCCCCTACCCACTCGGCATCCCAGCTCTCCAATCTTGCTTGACTGATCATACCATCTGGCAATCCCCTTTGAAATTAGTGACATCAGTCAAGCAAACCCATCAGAAACCCAGCAAGCAAGCTTTCAGAGCAGTCAAGAACTTCCCAGTGAAGGCTCTCACGGAAAGCCTCGCCAAACTAGACCTCACATGGGCTGATCTAGCTCAGATGAAGCAGGACTGTGGCTCGATTCTCCGAGAACTCAACACCACCCTCAGAACCAACATCAACCACCATGCACCAGTGAAACATAGCCTCAAGACTAAACCTTCCAAACCCTGGTCACTCAAGCACTCAACTTCAACAAACTAACCATCAAAAAACAAGATAAGACTTAGCAAAAGTCCAGCAGTGCATCCAACTTTGCCCTGGATCAAGGAACTCTGTGCTACACGCAGACAACTGATCACCACTGCCAAGGCCAACTACTATAAAAACACCATAGCCAAGGCCATCAATGAAAGCAGAGGCCTCTTCCAAGCTATGAGCAATGCATCTACCCTCTGCCTGACCCATCCATCCATACTCCATTGAAAAATCTACTGCTATCAACTCTTCATGAACAAGATCAGCATGATCCGCCAACAGACACGAACGCCATAACTGATAGCACATTACACATCCCTTCTTACAAAACGGCAACAACCTGGACACCTTTCAAGACCCCCAGCATGGAAGACCTCACTGCCACCCTAGCATCCCCTCTAGGCCACATAATCCGCAAATAACATCCTCCCTACCTCCATACTCAAGACCCTTCAGACTGAAGTACTCGTGCCTTACCTGCATCATCAACAGCTCCCCGACTCAATGCACCTTCCCACTTGACCTTCAAGACCAGACAAACTTCTGCACCTCAAGAAATCATCACTGGACCCCGATGAACCCAGGAACTACCGCCTCATCACCCATCTTACTTTTCTAGGAAAGATTATCGAGAAAGCAGTAACCACAGCACACTTCCAAAACATTGACACCAAAGACCTACTTCAGTCCTAGCAATCTGGCTTCAGACCCAGATGCAGCACAGAAACTGCTACCATCAAGGTGATGGAACCTGCCCTTAAAATAAATTCTCAATGATGGTCATCCTTGCCTCCAGGTTCTCCTTGACGGCTCAGCAACATTTGACAGTAGACCACCAGACAGTCACTGAGAATTTACATGACTGGATGGGGATCTGCTAGATGGTCCTCAGCTGGTTTAAACCGTACCTGGTTTATCGCCACCAGTTCATACAAATGGATTCCTCCAGATCTCCAACTCTACCCATGATATATGATCGTTTATTTATATAGCGCCTATACACGTGTTTCAAAGCGCTTCAAGGAAAGGGTGGGAACAAGGGAAAATACAATGACATTCTTACAGGCCATAAACAGTAAGGATGTGAAATTAACTATTGTACTCGGCCTGATGACATTTCATATAGTGCAAGAGCTAAGACCTAAGACCTAAGACATAAGGAAGGGAGGGGGAGAGTGGGAAGGAAATGGAAACAGACAGGCGACTACCGTACTAGGCCTGACGACATTTCTGGTAGAGCCAGAGAAAAACAAAAAGGCGAGGGAGAGGGGTGCAGAAAGGGAGGAACAAAACAAGCGTCAAACATCACGTGTGGAATACCCCAAAGATCCATCCTCTCTCCTGTGATCGTCAATCTTTATATGAAACTGGCCAGAACCCTCCTCGCTTGACACAACATCCAAAAATCCGATGACACGCAGCTCTACCTCAAAATATCATCTATTGAAAGCATCCACAGAATCAAGGCCTGCCTAAAATTGATCCAGTCGTGGATGTTCAGTGCTTTCCTGAAGCTCAACCCCCTCTAAGACTGAATTCCTACTGATTACCAACAACACCGAAAATATAAACCTCGAGGGCTTCACACCCCAGCTGGCTACCTGCACCGTTGAGTTCAACATCAACAGACACCTGCCATTTAAACAGCACATGGCAAGAAAGACACAAATGACTTGCTATCAACTTTCACTGCTGTGGAAAATCAAGCCCTTCAGATCGGACTTTTTTTCTGTGATGATGTCCAAGCCTTGGTCCTCTCCCACCTGGAAGGTGACGATGCTCTTTTGAAGGACTTCCGGCGATTACCCTGGCAACCCTGAGATGTGCCATGCATTCTGCAACACGTCTCAAAGGACTCTGCAAATTCAGTCACATCACCCCACCCTCATCAAACTGCACTGGCTCTCAATGCAAGCCTGTAACATCTTTAAATCCTACGGCATCATCTACTAGGTTGTCACCTTGCCTGAAGTTTCCATGCTATTTCACTGAAAAACTGATGATTTCAG
This sequence comes from Ambystoma mexicanum, assembly GCF_040938575.1. Taxonomy (NCBI): domain Eukaryota; kingdom Metazoa; phylum Chordata; class Amphibia; order Caudata; family Ambystomatidae; genus Ambystoma; species Ambystoma mexicanum. Next base: position 153,228,520 of record NC_090941.1, on the reverse strand, counting down.
GAGGCCTACTATCCACCAGAAGTAAGATCATGTGCAGACTCGAACTCTGCCAGTGTAGGAATGAAAGAATCATAAGACTGACCTTCTCCGTCTATGCCCCAGGACTCTGGGACCGCCTCCCAGTCAACATCAGACTCAATCTCACTTCTACAGTTGCAGAAGGAGCTCAAGAAAGAACTTCAATGAATCACTCCTCCTAAACACCTAGATCCACATAACTTGCACTCCCCACTCTACCTGAGACTGGGTGATCTGTTCCCCACCATTTCTCCCGATTGCTTGTAGATCCCTTGCTACAAAACTGCCCACTCTTGCCCACCCGTTAGCTCCCTTGTTTCTCCGTTTCCTTCACCATGTCCTTCCCCATATGATTGTAAAGTGCTTCATTGCTTCTCGAAGCTCAATAAATAGAATAAAAGTAGCAATTTTACCAAAAATCATGTGGATAGATCAATTAGGATTGGCTGGGGGTAAACCGACCTCCTATAACAAGGAAAACTATAAATCTTGTGGACATTTTTACAAGACTAGACCTAAGCCACCCCCTTAGCCTTCAACATGGAAAACACATTTGACTCTGCTAAATGGCGTCCCCCCACCCGTTAATTCACCCTCAAGCGCAGTTTAGGGAAGGTTTAGCTGAGGGGACAACTTCTTAAGTGGTATGCACTTTATTCTTGCCAGATGGCAAGGATTGCGAAAAACTGATGTCAGTCAAATGGCTTTTCCCCCTGGAGGAGCAAGTAAGAGCTACCCACTAAAGCCCTATAGTTCTACCAAGTGGTGAAACCGCTAACGATCAAGGTCACACTCAGAACATATCTGGAGCATCTTGAAAAATATTGCACTATACAACGGCAACATCCTCCTTAGGCTAATGATCACAATACCTTTCGCTACAGTGTTACATCTACTAAGCAAATTCCAAAAGGTCTCAGAATTCAACTTCTAAACAAACACTGGAATCTGACGCCCAACGAATTAGATGCCCTGAAAACTGCTGTGCTGTTCAGTTGGGCTAGTCTTAGTGTCAAATATCTAGGAGCTCTTATCCCTTCCGCTTGGTATGAAGCACATTTTCATGGAAAAATCACCACAATTTGAAATTCTCCCTATTCTTGGCACAGACCATTCCTGGTATGGCAGAATGTTAACTGTTAAACTAACATATTAGCTTTACATAAATGGCACCATAGAGTCCCTCATTTCATCGTAACTGATGGAGCTGTATTAGGGTCGGATACATTTCCAATTATGTTTGCAGATGATGCAGTACTGATCGTCATTACCTTCTCAAGAGTAAGGGAACAGCTCAAGTTACTTACAACAAATTATAAGAATAATGAACTTGTAATAAATCAAGCTAAGACAACATCCACACGATTTAAAATACATGTGGAAAAAACAGCTGAAACTGAATTTGAAAATTGATGGATCGTACAATGAACAAGTAAGAACCTTTGATTATCTTGGCCTACAGTTCATGGATAAAGGAAGTTGAACAAAATATTGATAAAAGCATGTTGATATAATTTCTGATCTTGCTATTGATTAAGCCTTTTTAGTCGTGGGGGAAGATGGGATGCAAGGGGCTTCCAGTCCTTTTTTACTATTTATTTTTCGTATTTATTAAGTATTGGAAATTTGTTTTGATGTGATTTTTAGCTTAAACTGATGCATTAGTGCTAATCTGGTTTTTTATCATTGTATGGGTTGGTTGATGTTGCACTGAGGCGGTCATCTGTATTTTTATACGACTGTATCATCAATTTAAACCCAATTCTTATTTTGACATTATTGCGTCTCCGTCAACAGGGTTGACTACAGCATCGGCGACAAGCCCTCTTTTCTGTGGTTTTTTGGAACTCAGTGTTGCCTCCTTCCCGGCTACATAGATTGTAGGCCGGGGCGACAGGGCTGTTTACGTGGTCTTTGTCAGTCGGTTTTTTCGTCGATGAGCTAGTGTTGTCAACAAGCTGGTCCTGTGAACTGTTGTTGCCCTATGCTTCGTCGCCACCGACATTGACTGGCTCATCTTCCGTGTCTCGGCGGCTTTCGTCAACATGTGCTTTTGCATTTTCGCAGTGGCCAATGAAGAGGGGCTTATGTCCATGGCCGTGGTGGCTTTGAGCAGCCCCGGGGGGTTTCGGGTGTTCCTTGTGCCCTCGTCTGGATTCAGTGACTTTGACGAGGCCTCGCCCTCGCGCACTGACCTTTTTATGCTTGCGTTGTTTCTCTGTGTACTTGCCGTCTTCTGCTCCCAACTTCCTTCCCGGTGACAACTGACCTTCTCCGGACGACGATGGCATCTTCGGCCCCTTAGACTGTCTTCTCTCGGCTGCTTTTAACGGCTCATAGCCGTGGGCGATTCTGTGCTTGGTCTTCTTCAATGGCTACTCTTCCAACCTAGCCCATTCCCTCACTGCGGTCATTTTCCTGCAGGAGCGGCTATGCTCTTGGTCGATTCGACATCGGATGGGTACTTCGGGTAGTTCCCCTCATTGAGCCAGCAGACCCTGCATTCTGGTTTTTTTAACACTTTTTATTGTCATTTAAAACATACAACAAACGAAACCAAAACAGCACCATAATTGGCATAATCCAAGAAGTTCCGGACACACAAAAAGGTAAGGAGTGTGCCAAATCAAACAAAGATGGGTCGAACCACATATCCCTTTCCATTGAAGAAACCCCATCACGCGGAATGCTCTCATTTGTGCCATATTTTTGGGAATTTAGTCGGGCACCCCTGTGCGTTGTAGATGCGTTGTAGATCTGCCTTTCATAAGAAATAAATATCCATGTCTGATACCCATTTGCTATATCTAGGTATATCTGGCGTACCCCACATCATTGCTGTATTTCTTTTAGCCAGAAATGCTGCTGTAGATATCAGCAACTTATTGCAGCGACCGTAGGATTGGGTTCCACAGATCCCCTTAAGACCTTGACAGATAGTGCAGTTTTCAACAGTGTGGTGGGGGTACAGGCAGTATATGCAGTTGGAGTGCAGGCCATAGGTAGCACAGGAGTTAAAAAGGGTTCTCCTTTTGCTCTCCATCCCCAGCAATCTACCACACCTTGAAGCAGTAACTTGATGTTGTAGAAAAGTAGAAAGGATGAAGCAAATGACTTTTGTGGAAGATTTGAATCCAAATTCCATCTGTGAAAAACCAGAGGACTCCCTCAGATGAAGACACGGTTAGAATCTGAGGGGGAACAGGAGGGTCCAGTCTAGGACTACTCGAGGTCCCATTAGTGGTGACCAAAAGCACCCATAACACGAGTGTTAGGCTACAAAATGTATGTTCTCCTTGCCTAGGTAAAGGGGAATCAAAAACTAACCAAGGATTCCCAGCCTGACGACGGGGAATATTCACAGCATGTGAATCTATGAAAGATCCAATGCTGGAGAAAAAAGGCATTTAATGTGCAAGATGTCTGAGCCTCCAATGGTAGAACTAGTTTTAGAAGCGGCCTAATTTTTTTTTGTAGATAACCACACCCTCGTGTCAATGAGAAGTTCAGTAATTCATGTTTTTGTGATACAACCCAATCTAATTCTGAATTCAAAATAAGACCATGAATGATCAATTTGTAACCGTTGACAACAGCGATGAGCATTACTGGAATCGCAGGTGTCTGAGGAATTAGCCTTTTACTGAGCATTATAATCTTACATAACATTTCAGTATTAACATGTGGGTACAGAATATGTGAGCTGCTAAAAAAAAAAAAAAAAAAAAAAAAAAAAAAATGAAGGTGCATGCTTAACTGGGAAACTTTGGTGCAGGAGGCGGCCTTTGTGGGAAAATCTACCTATGACATTTTCCGGTAAATTGTGAAGGGAAGTGGTGATCAGCTTGTAATTTTGGATCAAGCAGATCTTCCATATATCTTTGGAAAGAACACTTGCCTTTAAAGTGAGCAGCATTTCCAGTCCCGTTTGCTTTATTCGTATTTATATAGCGCACAACAGTCCGAGGACATCGTGGCATTTGTTACAGTACAAAGCTTAGTTACATAGTCATTAGCAATATGTATACAGGGTACAACATAGTTATATAGTCGCTGGTGATATATGTACAGGTTACAATATAGATATACATTTGTGTTATATTACAATCAAGGGTGCCCGGGCAAGGCTAGTTGAGGAAAGTAGCCTTGAGGTTGTTGCGGAAGACAGTGATGGAAGTTTCGGCACTAAGGGTGGCCGGGAGAGATTCCAAAGTTTTGGTGCAATGCAGGAGAAGCCTAGACCTCCAGCTGTAGCTCTCTTTATGTGTGGTAAGTGTAGCTGGTTGGTGTACTGGACTCTGGTGGGGCGAGTGGATGTGGTCCTGGATAGTGCTTAAGATAGGTATGTTGGGGCGGTTTTGTAGATACATCTGTGTGTGATGGTGAGGATTTTCAGAGTGATACGGTCTTTGACCTGGAGCCAACGTGCTTCACGTCTGGCATGAGATATATGGTCTCTTCTAGGGATGCTCAGCGCGACTCTGAGGGCATTGTTTTGTGTGGTTTGTAGTCTTTGAATGTTCTTGGCGGAGGTGCCAGCTAAGAGGGCGTTATAGTAGTAGAGTTTGGCGCCTATAGTAGCTCTGGCTATGGCCAGGCGGTTGGGGGTGGATAGGTATGGTTTAAATGCATTGATGAGTTTGTTGCTGAATGCAGAGGCGCTGACTTGTTTGTTCATCGTTAGATTTGCGTCAATGTGAACACCTAGAGTCTTGAAGTTAGATGATACGGGGATGGTAGTGTTGTCTATATTGAAGTTGGCGTATTGGCGGCTTCGCTTCGTTATAGTGCTTGTTAGGCCAAGGATGATGATTTCAGTCTTCTCCCCGTTAAGACACAGGACATTGATTGCCATCCAGGCTTGGATAGTGGTATAGATGTTGTGAAGGGTCATGGTGTCTTGGTGATAGAGTCCAGATAGGGGAATAAGTACTTGGGTATCGTCTGCATAATTGGTATATGCTATACCCATAGAGTCCAGTAGGTCGAAGAGGGGTTTTGTAAAGAGGTTATAGAGGGTGGGGGCTGTACAAGATCCTTGGGGGACACTGCAGTTGATGGTAGTGGGGTCTGCGTTTGCTGTGTCCGAGTAGACCTTAATGGCTCTACCTTCAAGGAAGGATGTGATCCAGGATGCTGCTTGTTTAGAGAAATGAGCTGCATGGGTGAGGTGAGTGGTAAGAGTTTGGTGATCTACCAAGTCAAATGTAGCTGATAGATAGAGTAGGAGGAGCAGTGCAGGTTTGCCTTTATCTATGATCTGAGAGATTTGATTTTTTAGGTCCAATAAGGCGGATTCTGTCCTGTGCCCAACACGGAATCCGGATTTTATTTTTCCTAGTATGGAGTTAGCTTCTATGCATGATTGTATCTGGTTGTGAGCTGCTTTGTCTAGGATTTTTAACGGAACTGTCATTATAGGTCTGTAGTTGTTGGGATCTGTTGGGTCAAGAGTGGTCTTTTTTAGGAGTGGCCGTTCCCAGGCTTCCTTGAGATTGTCTGGGATGGTTCCTGTTTGGAAGGACGCGTTAATGAAGGCAGTAATCAGGGGTACTAGGTCATTAGCGCATTCCTTGATGAGTTTGGGCGGGCAGATGTCAGCTTTGCAGAGGGATGGTTTGAGGTTTTTGATGAGATTGAGGACCTCCAGTTCAGCGACGTCTCTGAAAGTGAATTGAGCTTGATTGGGATTACAACACTTGTCTTGAGAAGAGTGTTTGTTTTTTGGATTAGGGAGGGCTTTGCAGTGGATTTGGATTTTGTTCTGTAGGAGTTTTGAACCCAGGCCAGATACAGACGTGCTTTTCCTCTGCAACCAGTCCCTGTTCAATGGAGTAGTAGTGGCAACAAAGGGTTCTTCCCCTTGTCGAGAGTGTTTGCTACCCCATAAGACTGAGTCAGAGGTCATACCGCAACACTCTTATCTCATCTGGCATCATCTTATTGTCTGATTCAAGTTTATTTGTTGCTAGGGAAGAGACTGGCTTCTTCCGGATTTCGGCTGCTACACTTAGCCCATCCTCTCTGAAAATGGATTCCCATCGCAGCTGCCTTTAATAGGTAAAACGTGGGCCAGCATTGCGGTCTTGGATGCCCAAGGGTTGTACAGGTTTAGGTCCAATCAAGACCGCTCAACGTGCACTGGCACGACTTAAAAGGAAAATCAACTGCATTTCTCCCCTCCTAATGGAGCTGTACTGGCTTCCCATTCTAGCCACAATATTCCAAGATTGCCTGCATTATCTATAAGACAATCACCTGTCGCACACCTGCCCTACCTAGTTGCAAACCTCTGTGGCGACGGTGGGTTGCACTCTTGCAGGAGTCAGGCCATTTGTAGGCTTCAGACAAAACCGCCATGATAAAAACAGGAAACCGGTTTATCTTGCTACACCACTGCCTACTGGTACCGCCACACTGGTGGTAAATCCAGACCACCCCAAGACTCTTGCAGTTCAAAAAGGATCTCGAAAACATACTCTTCAGTCAATTGGGTGCAACCTAGGATCCTTGCATTCCTGCATCACATCCCAATCCCATTTTCATGCCACATACTGTAAAGACCCAGCTTACCTCAGGTTTTATCAACCACATGTAGAGCACTCTGCTGCTCCCCACCTAGGTTTGCACTATAAAAAAAAAACAAATACAAATCCACACTAGGTCGTCATCAAATATGGAGTAAAACCTTAGATTACCTTGTACTATTCTGGAGAAACATCTGCGCCCACCTGTTGCAGATCAGACTAGTCCTAGCAGTTTGGTCATGACACAGGAAGCAGAGGTTGCTGTGGCAGGATATCCACCAGGGAAGGATAAGGAGTCATGGGCACGGTTACTGAAATTACCTAAGTAACTGGTACTGGTGGACTTGGTACTACTTATTGCATCAGTCCATGCATTCAGTGGTCATTACTCAAGCCAATTCATTCCAGCACTCCTCCAGACACAACTGGCATAGGCTCAACGTATATAAAGGTCAAGGATTGAGAGTACCAATCTGCATAATTTGTGACTGGTTGGTCACTTGAGGCCTGGAAAATTGGCAAAGGAGGCAAAGGGCTCCTCCATAAGAGTAGCCAGCCAATACACTAGTGTTGCCTTATGAGGTTTGGGCCAAGGCATGTAGGATGCAGAAAACCGTTTGCATAATGGATAAGCACAGGAGGCAGCAGCCTCACTGGTGTAAGGGCATCAGACTCCCCAGTACCAAGATGTTCAACAGTGAAGACAGACATGCTGAGCGGGGGTTTTCCCCTCCACCTCCCACAGCTCTAGATCCTAGGGAAAAGGGATGTCCCTTCAGGCCTTCTCCAGGAACCCTACATTTAAAGCTAGGCCATAAATTGAAAGCTGCATAAGCAGTCCAAAAAGGCCAGGGGGGTACTCCCCTTTGGGGAACAATAAGGAGACATCCACTGATTTGTTTTCCGTTTACCCTCAGGAAGGAAGAGAAGCATCCAGTGTGAAGGCCTGTGGCAGTAAACTGGGCAGGACATCTGCCAACATAGTTTGATGCCAATCCGTTGAAACAAACATCTTAAAGAACATGTGACAATGCCGGTGAAAAAGGAGGGAAAGTGGATTGAAAAAACATTTTCTGGTTTGGGGGGGGTGGAGTAATATCTGCATGGAGCGCACAATCTAGTTATGCAGCGAGATGGGGCATAAGCATAGAAGCCGCTGCATGCTCAAGTCATGACAGGGTCTGCACACCAAAGGAGCAAAGCCTCTGGACACGTATCCATCGTTTTTTCTATGCTTTGCAAGCAGGGCTCCCTTTTCGGTAGCTTTGATACAGATAACGAAGGAGCCTGCAGAAAGGGGGACAGGTCGTACCAGTATCAACCACCCAACCGAACCACCACAAAAAAAGCTCTCAAAATGCTGTTGAAACAAACAGCTTTCCACGTTATTAAACATAAATATCACCTTTAATTAATAGCTATAAAACACCTTTAATTAATAGCTATAAAAATGCCCAATCAAGCATGCTTATGCACAGAGTGTTCCGAAAAGTCTGAAGCTAATTAAGAGAACTGGGTTCTGACGACAGGGATTGTTGCCAATTCAGAGCCAAGCGTCGTATGCACGTCAACAAGATGCTTATTAATCTTACCAATCTCTCGAGAGGCGTCCCTCGAAATGATTTTATTCAGGTCAGCAGTCCTTAAAGACAAGTTAGGTTTTCATGATTGTAAGCGTCAGTTGACATTAACTGTATGGCAATCAAATACATAACTGCCCATTGGAAACGGCAGAGCAGCGTTCAGATAGTTGTTGGTTGCACTGGCTGTGTCTTGCATTGAAATATGATTGTGTGGTTGCTGATATCTGTGGCAAGGATATCACAAAGGGCATAATGAAGTAAGGGATCACTGCAAGCGACACAAAACCATAGCTGATGCAGTCTTCTAGGTGATACATCGGCTCTAGAAGGGCCAGGGCAGTCTTCATATTGAATCTGGCTAACATACAGCCTTAGAACAGATTAAATTCACGAGACTTCCCCACACCATTATGTGTGCAATTAGCCAATGTAGTTAAAACGACCAACTATATGGCCACCAAAGGGGAACTGCGGTCAGATTATCATTCCTTCCAGATAATAGACTGCAGGGTTGATTTCATGTTCAACCTTGAAACGCTGCATAAATGTGTCTTTCCGCTTTGTCCTACTCTTGTTCTTTCATTGCGTTTGGGTGTCTTTAGACATACATTTCCGCTCTCCACTTCGATATGTTACGATTGGAATTGAAAAAAATAGTTCAAATATAACTTTTAAACATGTATGGCCTATGCCAATCTGGTACAAACAGGCAATCTGTTGTGATTGACCGCACAGTTAATGTGTACAGAAACTCAGACTTAATTTGGTGACAGGACGCAGAATATTCTACAATGGCCCCATCATTTAGCAAAGTTGGTTGAGTTTTCAAGTTTAAAGAGCGCGGAGAAGTGGCGTCGCTGTGCATGAAGCAATGCATAGCCTGAACTTTGAGCTTCCGAGCCTTGTTCTATCAGCTGTATTGAATCGTGCCCGATAATTCCAAAGAGCTGTCATTTTAAAACCACTTTATTGAGCAGGGCTGCAAATTTCAAAGCACAATATTACAGGATCTGTCAAAAGGCTAGAACGTTAAATGAAAACCCACTGCAGTGGCTCAATGTAACCTTGACACAAGATCATCTGGAGAATTTATAACAAAATAAAACTGTTTGAGCAGAATAAGTCATGGATTTTCAATAAGCAGTCCCAATAAAGCATATTGCACAAAGCCATCCTGAAATATTACATTGATTTTTGCTGGTTAGCAATGACCGTGTTGTGGGCTGCTTATCAAATCAGAAGGCTAAGGCGACTGAACTAGCAACACCAGGCCAAGCACACCTACACAAGAGTCCAGAGGAAACGGGCACTGGCTATCGAGAGGCGTAACAGGAAGATGGCGAATATTCAGAATAAATCTTCATGGATGAATTTAAAACTTTATAATGTCTTATACAAAGCCACTTCTACCATTTGGGCAGCCTCATGGCACAGTGTGCTGCAAAAAACAAAACAAAAAACAAGAAAAATGAATGGGGGCGTAGTGATGGGACGGTGGGAAGGGTAAGGTTAATGGGGCAAAAAGCGGGTGAAAAACTGGGGGTGGCGCGGAGAGATTGATTTTCATACAGAGAGTATGAACCAACGATCTAGTAGCTCCATCACTAGCGCTTCAGAGCAGCTGTTCTGGAGTGGAGGGAAAGGGGTGTGTTAAAGGGTTACAAAATGTAGCATTCAGTGGGCTTGCTGCAGTTCCAGTGAGGTTAATGTGGTGGTGCAGATGCTAACAAGTGCAAAGCTGCCGTGTATGGGTGTGCATGTATGTAGTGTAAAAATGCTGGTAGACTGAAAGACAAGTTGGTTGGTTAGGGGAGCACTGCCATCAGGTTGAATGCAGTGGTCCTGTCCACTTATCCATCAGGATTGGGGATTCTTACAATTCTAGGTTTCATCCTATGATGATTCTTAGGTCTAATGATCAGAACATTTGGGGGAGGCTAACCCAAATGAGTGAACTCCATGGTGTTAATTGGATGGTTGAGCTGGCTTAATTGCAGGTGCCCACGTTATTCCTTTTTTTGTGGGGATGGATCTCTTAGGAGTCTTTAGGTTGCGGTTAGTGCTACTATTGTGTATGAAGAGTCTACATAATCCAGCGTTTTTGATTTGCATGTTCATGCCGATTTAAATGTGTAATTCTGGTGCGCCTATGGGTCCTCGCCTCGTCAGAGGAAGTTAGTATATTGTAAGGATCCGATTTGCCCAGCCTATGGAAGGTGCAGTGCAATTTTATCTGAAAGTTTGGTATATTTTCGTAACCCCACGTTATCTTCCTCTCTGCAGAATTTCTGTGGTACCGAGTTGCATAGCTTGGCTGACAGGAATGAGGAAGAGAAACCTCCTTAGCATTACCGTTTGAAGCATTGCACTGTTACGGAGGCTGAGTTGCTGAAAGCAAGGCACTGCGACAGGCAAGTAATGGATTATTCTTTGCGGTGGATTTTGGAACCATGATCTGGAAGGCATGGTCAGCAAGAGTATTTTGCATCCTGCATTTCTCCGGGAGGACTCTTAGTAGACCGTTTAGCAAATAATATGGGAGGCCAATGTGGAGACTGTTGACATAATTAAGCATGGAGAGTCCTCAAACTAAGATTACCATAAATTCTGTGTGGAAATGGGTTTATAGTCATTACAGCGAAAACAATGTCGAAAGTCAAAAAATAGAAAAAAATGTCGAAAAAAAAAAGTCGAATTCCTTTTTCATTGCGTTTTTTATTCGAAATGGGGGGAGGGTTCACCCCCAACCCCCTTTTTTTTTACTTACTAAACCCAAAAAATACATATAAATAAAAAAATAAAACATTCAACTTTTTTTGACATTTAGTTTGACATTTTTGTCTTTCGACTTTATTTTTTAGACTTTTTGACTGCACACCGTGGAAATGTCCGTTATGGCACATTGAGCCAGATGATTCGGTGTTGGAAGAAGCAGCTTCTTACTATGGCTTTAACTTTGGGTCAAGGGTGAGGGTCCACTTAAACTGAGAAAGATAAGATAGCGCTTTACAGTACAAACGCTACAGCTCCCTTTGGCCAAAGACAGCAGAAACTAACACTGTGTATATAGGACAAAACTAGTCTCCGTCAAGATTCCAACTAAAGAATTGCCACCAAACATGAGCATAGAGGATTTCGCGAATTGGCAAAGAGTTGATGATATCATCCCAAGTATCTCGTACGAAAGGTTCCAATTATGGTAACTCAGCCTCATTGGACAGAGGCATGAAGGGAGGTTCAGTTGACTGGTATGAGGGAGGAAATACTTTGCTCCAAGATACTAACCTTAAAGATCCTCCACGGAGAGCACAAGAGCATATCCAACCTGCATGGTTACCAAGTACTTTGTGCCCAGTCTGGAGCTACCAAAATCATGGTTGCCATGCTCGGTTTCAGTTTCCTCAATACTAGAGGAATTACAGGGAACTGGGGAGGGGAGGGGGTGGGGTGGGCATGCATCGGATTGAACTCCAAGGGATGACTTGGGCATCCCTAAAAGGGAACTCCCTGAAGCAATGGATCTTGCACTTCTTATTAGTTTCTCAGCCAAGTGCATCTGTTGGACATTGGCGGCAACCAGAGAAACATAGCCTCCCTGAACACTGAGCCATCCCACAACGTGCCTTTTGTTTTTGTAATTTATGGTAGTGGTATTATCCGTCAGTACCTGGATAGCTGTTCCGATTGATGACACGAAAGAAAGACTGCAATGCTTTGGAGAGAACAACTAACATTATCTTGCATCATATGTAAAAAAGACAGAAAGGTTGAAGTGCACCCTTCCGGGTTTTACATTATCATACTATAATAAGGATGTAGTGCATTAACAGTAAACACCACTAAAATTCGTATATATTTCAATAAATAGGTGCCATTTCAAACAGAAAAGGCTTACAAAGTAGGCAATAACAGAGCAGATCTAGTAAAGTGCCTTTACACAAGAGCATGTTGTATTGAACAGCATGTGCCTGGTGTGAAGGGACAAGAGAAGGAACATGTATCAGGGACAGGGACTGGAGGACATTACAGCATTTTGGGTGTTGAGAACCCGTGATCAGTATTCCCAAATTACATGACAGTTGTCCGGCGGGCAAAATGCAGTCAAGGTGGGTTGGAGGGGGGCAGTTTGATTAGAAGGGTGCAAGGCATTGGGAGCTCCTTCCAATGCTAGAAGGTGGAGTTTGAGCCTCGTTTTGAAGCACATCAGTGAAGAGAAGGCCTAAAAGGAGGAGGGGGCTCTTCCAGTGGAGTGGGTTAAGTAGGAAAACTGAGCACAAGCAGGAGGAAGCGCAGGGGCCGATCGGTTGTAAAAGGGAGTTGAGAGTTCACGAAGGAGACTATTGTGAGATGCATGGATAGATTTATAGACAAGTAAAACGAATATAAAGCATGAGCTTGCATCCAGCGTGATGACGGCAGGTAGAGCTTAGGGATGATCTACAATCAGAAAAAAGCCATCATTATCTACTTGGGATTTGTTCAGCACTTATGCGGCTAGAATAGATGCATCAATGCACCTTTGGTGGTGACAGAGGCTACAAGGGGGGCAATTGATACTTCAGGCGGCTGCAGTGAACGATTTCACCATACAGCCTCAGGTGAAGACGAGGTTGCTAGGCTCCATCAAGGGCTTCATTATATGTGAAGGGCAGAGAAAAAGGTTTTTCTGCCGGAGAACCACCTGTTGACATTGTGGCTTGGTGCGAGCCCGAGGAGATGAACCAGCCATATTTCCGGTTGGAAATTGATGGCATGTGAGCAAAAGAAGGTTTTCATTTTCAATGCATTGCAGACTGTTTTTGATACAATCTATACATTTGACAGGCTTCATTTTTCAGTGGAGACTAGGAATTTAACATACGGTAAGCATCCCTACGGTCTGTGCGGTTTTGCACACAAAAGGCTCAATGCATTTCCCGAAAGAACCTTGCGCTGGCCGAAAGCACACCACGAGTCAAGTCGGGCCAATTATTGAGCCTAAAGCACGGCCAACCTTCAGTTCAGATTAAAGGCGCAAACGACAAGTATGAATGCTTCAGAATTACCAACTATTCTCTTACACGCCGCAGATTAATTTTCCAATCAGCAGTGTTTGTTGTCCCACATCCTAATACAGTGAAAGCCTTGTTGCAACCTTTGAATTTGTGCCACTAGGTGTGAAATATTGCCAAGTGTATGACCTCCTAGTGTGCCCCTCTCCACACACCAGGTGTGTATTCGAAACGGACCCATTTAATCGAACAATGTTCCCAGACAGGCTGCTTTCAACGAACGGTGGCTTTTTGGGCAACGCTGCATGCGCAGTTACTGAGCATGCAGTGAAAGAGCAGGAAGTGTCTTCGCCGTGCTGGAGAGGTGGGAGTGTGTGGGGATGTGTGTGGTACATTATAAGATTTAGGAACGGGGTGGGGGTCTGGGACCCTGGAGTGGTTGGGTATCCCATGCCAAACAAGCAACAGGCAGTTGGGGTTGGAACGGGTGTTGTGGAAGCAGGCCCGTTTCTTGGCCGGGCGAAGCGGGCAGCTGCCCGAGGCGCAATAGCCCTGGTCCCTGGAGCCTCGGGAGGGGATCAAATTCCCCAGTTTGTGAGGCAGCGCATTTCCATTGGAAAAGTTCTGCGGGTCAGGAGCTGGCGCTGCCCTGACATTACATGAGGCTCACTCTGACCATTTTCGCGCAAGGGTGGCGGCATAAGCACAACAATGAAAACACTTGAGGTCCCCCTGCAGTTAAGAACAGACCCTCCCATCACAATGCCGGCAGGAAACTGCTAATAGTGGGCCATTAATCACTGAATGGTTTCTTGCTGGAATCGTGATGGGAAGGGGAGGTGCTGTGGGGAGTGGGCTTGTCTTGCAAGGACGTACCATGGGCCCTGACGCGGTACAAATGGAGACCCGTTTTGGCCCATTGTGCGTACCTGCAAGCCCAGAAAATGGCCAAAATAGTTTAAAGCGGCGCTATTTCTTTCATGCAGCTTCTTTGCCAAACTATATATCAATTACACTTTAAATCACTTCCATGGCACTTGTGATTAGTTACTTCATTATGCTGATAATAGTTTTGCTGAGTAAATTCTTTAAGCCACGACCCGGTTTATTTATTTATACAATGTTTGTCGGGTAAATGGCCACGGATAATTTATTTATGCAATGTTTGTCGGATACCTGCATCTGACAAATATTGCATAAATAAATGTGCAGGTACACGACAAACATTTCATGAATAAATAAATAATCCGGGTCCATGTTTCCTTATAACAAGTCATACTTTACTGTATCAAAGCATACACTTGATTCCCATTCAAAGAATTTGAAAGTGATTGTTTATTGGGTTCAGGTGTCTCCTTGTCATTGCCCTTTTGGCTTAGGTTGCCTCCAAACCCCCTTCAGCATGTTGTGTTCTTTTTTGGTTGTATATATTGCATCCTGTGCCATATTCATGGTCTCTTGGTGTGCCCAGTCCTCATTATCTGCAGCCTAAGTGGGACTGGGGCATACAATTGTCTTGGGCACCAATGAAAAAGTGGCCCACCGTTGCAAATGGCAATTCATTCTTTGTGTGAGGGACTGTTTGACTTTGGGTAGGAGTTGCTGAACAGTGTAGCTTGGGAGTGGGGGGCGGGATGGGCGCATTCCTAGTGTTTCGCCCTGGGCACCAAATGGACTAGAAACTGCCCTGTGTGGAAGTGTCCTCCGTCCATATTGGAGGAGCAAGTAAGGGGCTTGGGTCAAGAGGATGGGATTTCCCTGTAGCACCGAAACCGGGTTCAATGAAACAGACTTCGGTTACAGCAGCCTGCATGGAATCATATAGAACCATATTAGTTATGCCGTGAAAACAGCATGCATTATTTGCTTAAATATAGGTCTATGTGTTTATGTAAGTTTGGAACTGTGTACCCAGAAACCCAAGCCTGCCTCCTGCTCTTCTATCAGAGGGGCCCACTCTGCTATCTAGATCGGGAAGAGAGAATCTGGCTTCATAATCACAAGAATGTTGAGCCTGCCCAAGTTGATTTTGTTGCATTTTACACACATTTGTTCACATCTGAAGAAAGATGATGTCTTAACATGTCTTCTTTTGTGGGTCGATACTGAACGTAATGGTGTGTACAGTACGTGATGGAACCAGCGTAGAACCGAACCTTAACACGCACAAGTTGTAAGTTATTGTTTTGGGGTGCAGTGATGTAACGTTATTCTGATTGTTCGCACGACCGGCAGTATTCGTCCCAAAAATCACACCGATCTTGCACTATAACATTACTACAGTGTATTTATTGTCCCATTTGTCGCCATATCCCCCTCCCCTCTTGCTGGCTGCCCACTGCAGAGAAATAAGTAAAAACTGTTCCTAAACGTTATGGGAAGTTATTGCAGTATATCAGGAAGGCCCACGGCAGCCAAGCCTGAGCAAGCTTAGTACCCCCACAGCACCAAAGGTTTCGCCCACTAATTATAGAAAGACTCCACACACTCTGCTTCAGGGCATTTCACTCAGAGGAGCCACTGCCCGAGGGCTACCCTCATTTGAAAATGTACTTCATACTACTAGGCGTACATACATACCTCGATGTATGCAAGCCTGGTCCATACCTCATTCATTATCTATTTACGCTTTCTTCTTCTCCTACAGTGCTCTAAATTAGTTTTATGGCTACTGCATGCAATACAAACAGCACCAACGCATTAATACATCTGCAGCCTTCTTTCCTCTTCTTCGGACCTTCTGTTCTGTACATATAGCACGTGTGTACATGTCAATCTACATGCATTTTTAGCATTCAAATCCATTGCATTGACGTTTCTTTTTTTTTTCAAGTACACCACCAGAAGCACGGAGTCTTTTGTGCAAATTACATAATGAAGGTTCACACATCTTTTCTGTGCAAGAAGCCAAGTGAGCCACCGTGGATCAGGTTTTCACCAGGTCATCTTCTCAGAAGCTGAAATAAATTACCTCTGCATAGCTTGCGCTGAATCGCACAAAACCTTTTCGAAACGTCACCTTTTCTTTTTAGCACGCGAACCACTCCGCAACAGCTGGTGGCTTAAGCTTTCAAGTATGTTGGTTTATCTGAATGTATATCGCACATTTAAGCTGCTCAAGAACTGTCTGAGTTGCTTTATCCTCTTGGTTATATCCCTTCTGACTCAGCTGCGACCGGATTCATTGGCAGGAGAAGGGATCCCCGTGGTTAAGAGGAAGACTTTTATATGAGACTTCTCTAGAAAAACAAACTTATATCTGAAGCTTTGAAAAACACAGGATTTCTTACTCACATTTTAGAATAAAGCAAACACCTCCAATCAAATGTTGGCCAAACACCAATAAAGGTAAATTGTAGTACAAAAGAAATTCAAAAGCACAGCAAAGAAGGTCTCTAAAGAGACGGTGGTGATGAAGCTTCTAACACCCCCATCACCTCCAGATAACTGGGGGTGAAATACACGCGATTCTGCGACAAGCACATAGCTTCGCTGGGTAAAATGGAAAGTCGCTTTTCATTTCCGCTTCAGTGGAGAACTGTTTCACGAGAGGGTGTAAATATTTACCACTCACTAGGTAAAGCGCCATATCATTTACAAATCAGTCAGAAAGCATGGGAAAAAGTCCCAACTATAGAGTTCTTCTGTCCACGATATATATCAGCATTATCGCTGTACAAGAGGTCATGAAAATAACATCTATAATTATACCTGTGACAACTATATATTTCTGCCAGTGTAAGAAGGCATTTTCATGAGGACTCTGCAAATATTGTAATTTGCTGCAGGAAGAACACACTCATGGTTCACATTCCAATAACGCTGCCACTTTTGCTTGCTGTGCCAATATAAGCAGTAGTGCCACTGTTAAAAAAAAAAAAAAAAAAAAAAACACACTGGCGTTCGCCGTGCCGGACAATGCAAGTAAACACACTGGTTTTCTTTAAATCGAAAACGGCCAACACTGCGCTGTAGAAACACACTGAGGTTTTCTGTGCCCAACAATACCACACTGACACTGTAAGAAGACACCAATTGCTTTCGGTGCCAATATATGTCAGCGTTGCCCCATAACATGCATATTGCAGCCAGAGTTAAATGTCTGGTAGGATTGTCATCTCCATTCTCTGCCGCAACCACCACATCACTCCTCTCCCCCCCCCTTTCCCCTTATCACCAGCCCTCCTCACCCCGCCTATGCATGACTGACACACACACACACTGTTTTCTTCACTTCCCTGATCAGGCGGCCAATTTAGGACTTCCAGCAGTACATGGAGGGGATGATATTTTTGCTCCCTCATCTTTTCCCCCCAGGTCCAAAGGCGCAACACAAGACCTGCCAAAGGTGGAAAGGGAATCTATTCCACAACTAATACCATCTCGGTGTCCTCCGTGTGCAAAACCTATGAGCACCTCTTCTCCCACAACTCTCTGGAGAGGGTGTGGGGGGAGGGAGGCTGTCGTGATATTCCGACAAATGGTTAGCCATTACTTTGCACGCATGGGTCCATCACGTGGCAACCCAAGGCTACCTACCGCCTTACCTTCACACAAAGTTCACCAATTGGCACCCCATTAGGTCCTAGGACACTACACCACCTTCTCCTACAGGAGATGGTCTCTCTGCTGGTGAAAGCAGCCATATAACTAGTGCCTGCGGCAGAGAAAGGCCAAGGGCGGTATTCCTATTACTTTCTGGTATCAAAAAAGGATGGAAGACTGCGCACCATTCTTGGACAAATTCAAGATGGTGACTTGGTGCAGTTCCTCTAGGCCCAGTCACAGGATTGGTTGCTGACACTGGAACTTTAAGAAGCCTATTTTCATGTGCAAATACAAAGCACAGGGATCAACACAGATTCTTAGTTGGCAGCACCCATTACCAGTTTCAGGTCCTGACTTTTGTCTGACCTCGACCCGCAGGGTCTTCAGCAAGAGTGAGTTAGTGGTGGTAGCGAGTTGCCATGAGAGGGTGAATAGAGATAAACCCACCCACCCCCTTATCAGGACAATTGGCTCATCAGAGCTCATTCCCTGGAACAGGCTCTGGACCATCTGAGCCAAACCGGTCTGCTCCTGCACAGACCGGGTTTCTCCTTGAAATACAAGAAGTTTCAGATAACACTCTTGCAAACACTCAAGTTTATTGGAGTGGTCAAGGAATCCTGTTCTCGTGCAGAGGACAGGGTCTGGAACACCAGTTCGATATGTGGGTCAAGACAGGGCTTGCCAAAATCACTTTAAAAACACCGGCAAGACAGTTTTCACTTGCAGACACCCAGCTAACACAAATCGGAGAACTCTTCACTCCAGAGAAGAGCATATAAATACCAAGACAAAAGGGGGAAGTGGGGGGTCTTTCTTGGAACTATACCAATGACAGACATTTAACAGCTCATGTGGCCAGAAGAAACCACTAACCCACCCACGATGAGCAAAGGAGTATGTTGCTTACCTGTAACTTCTATTCTCTAGCATCGGTATCTTTCCTGGATTCACATGCGCACATCTACCACCCCTATGCGAGCAAGGCTATATTACGGATTCACATGCTTTGAATAGAGTGCCACAGCAGTTAACATTCTCTAATAGGAGGCGTAAAGGAGAAAGGCATACCTTATTGAAACAAGCGTTGTACGACGTCTCTTCCGACCCAGTCTTCTGCCTCTCCTTGCCCCTCCATGCAGTAATGTTTGACGAATGTGTGCGGCACTGCCCAGGATGCTGCACAGCAAATGTCAGACAGGGGGATCGGATCGCTGCCCATAGCGCCCCCAATGACCCCACTTCTCTAGTGGAATGAGCACAGAGGGGTCCTTGTAATGGCCGATTGGCACAACTGTGTGCCGCTGAATCGTAGCGGAAACCCATCTAGCAATACCTAGCTTTGAAATAGGTTGACCCTTGTTAGGGGCCCCAAAAGCCACAAACAGTTGATATGCATCAAAAACCCTTGGTTCTGTCTATGTAGGTCTAATGAAGGCAGCGATTGCTCTGCTGGAGTAGACGGATTTGCAAAGAATACCAGTAAGGGTACTTCCGCTTGAAGATGTAATTCCGACAATACCTTTGGAATGACCGTAGGGTTCGGTTTTAAGACTACTTTACTTTTTTCAAAACGTAGATCATATAGTGCATGTATTTCGATGCTTGTCAAAGAGACGTGATTGCTACTAGAAAAGTGGTTTTTCAGGATACAAACTTTAGATCCATAGTCACCATATGGTCGCAATGTAGTCTCATTAAGGCTGATAAAACAGTATTTAGGCTCCACTGATGTGGCATCTTCTTTTGAGGAAGGTAAGTGCGGAACAGGCCTCTCAAAGTGTTTTACTATGTGGCCCCCGAATAGGGGAGCTTTCCCCTGCTTCCTGGTGTATCTAGAGACCGCCGCTAGATGTACATGGATGGATGGGCGTGACAAGCCATCTTTTGCCAACTGTAGTAAGCATGGCAGAATTTCATGAGGTTCTATATTTAATGGGTTCCAGTGTTGTTGGGAGCACCAATTGCAAAACAGATTCGATTTGTACGCATGGGATCCATTTGTGGACTCTGATCTGGCTGCCTTTAGAATACTTTTGCATTCTTCCGTGAATGGGACCTGTCCGAACTCGCTGAGGTGAGGACCCCTGGGTTGTGATGGAGCATCTGCTGGTTGCACATGGAGCGCAGGTCAGGGTCCTGCTGACGCACAGCGATCGGATGTTGCTGGGATAGGTGAATAAGCTAGTAGTACCATAGTTGCCTCACCCATGTTGGCGCGATTAGAACGATTATGCACTTGTAAGTCGTGATCATGTGTAGGACCCTGCGTATCACCGGCTTCGGGGGAAACGCATATGCGAGGATCCCCTCCCATGAAATTGCAAACGCGCTACCTAGCGACCAGCGGTGTGGGACTTTGCTTGCGAGAACAGGGGACATTTCTTGTTCTCCCACGTGGCTAACAGATCAATGGCTGGCTCTGCCCATTTTTCGAAGATCTGTCCAAGTTTCCTGTCCACCAGTTGCCATTCGTGCGACTGGTCTTTGGCCCTGCTCAGTTCGTCTGCTGTTTCCTTTTCCTTTACCGGCAGGTGGTATGCCTGCAATTGTATGCCGTTTGATGGCCCAATGCCATAACCGCTGGGCTTCCATGGACAGTGTTCTCGACCTCGTGCCCCCTTGTTTTCTTACATAATACATTGTGGTTGTGTTGTCTGTGAACACTCACGACTTTGTTCTTGAGCACTGTTGGAACGAGCCAAGAGCACGTGCTACTGCCTTCAGTTCTAAGATGTTGAAGTGGAGTTTCTGCCGGGGACCAATGGCCTTTTATTGACAGTCGGTTTGCGTGAGCTCCCCATCCAGTTAATGATGCATCTGTGAACAGAGTTTCTTGAAATGAAGGTTCCCTGAACGGGACTCCCTTCTTGGTGTGAGCCACCATTGCAAGTTGTCTGGTTGTCTGAGTGTGGTCGTTCCTGTCAACTTGTCGTTCCAGGATTCTGTTAACTGGGACCACCAATCTGCTAGGAATTTGTGCAGCGGTCTCATGTGTACTCTGCAATGTTGGATTAGCGGAATGCACCAAGACATGGTGCCCAGGAGTTGCATGCATGCTATGGCTGAGATCCTGGCGCCTAGGTAGAATTTTGTGATCAGACTGAGTATTGTTGCGGCCCTCTCTACGGAGGGCCGCACCCATCCTTTGGTGGTGTTGAATTGTGCTCATACGAACATTAGCATGTTTGATGGCTCGAAGCAATATTTGTTTGAATTTATTGCGAAGCCGAGGCGTGAGAGGGTGTTGAACACCTGTTGGATTGCCATTTTTCCCTCTGGATATGATGGTGCTCGTACCAGCCAATCGTCAAGATATGGGTACACATGGTATCTCCTCTTGCTGAGCGGCGCCGCCACTGGGGCTAGGCATTTGGTGAATGTTCTGGGGGCTGAACATAGACCGAATGGGAGGACCTTTAATTGATAGTGGTTTGTTCCTACCACAAATCTTAGAAATTTGCTGGGTGTAACGCTCACCTGATTCCCGTAGAGGCGCCGGCCTTGACTGGGCGTATACCGTATCTTCAAAGGTGATGTGTAACACACGACTGGCTCTTTGGGCTGGACCTCTGTGCACTGTATGTCTGACTCGAAGGGTAAGATGTCTGCAGATAGAAAATATGGGATTAATGAACTGGGTTATTGAATGTCTCTCTCTTCCTCCCTTTCTCTTCTCCTGTAGAACCCCAAAGGTTAACGCTCTCACCTTAGGTAAGTGAACGCCGTGCTCTCCATCTGCCTCGGGGCAGGGTGCTGTAACCAGTTTCTTCACTGGATAAGGGGAGCAGGCCTCTTGACTTCAGAGGACTGCTGTCCGTCGTTTACTGCACGAACGGTAAATTTCGAGTAATTCTAATGTCTTTAAAAGTCTTTAGTAATGATGTCTCTTGTTTTGCAGGGTTCCGGCGATGGCGGATGACGGGCTAAAGTGAGTTGAAGATGGAGCCCGTGTGATGAATGGAAGCGCCTGGAAGCACGTAAGTAAGCGCTTGTTGCCTGCTTCACGATGCGCTCTAACTGTCTTTTTATTTTGCAGGTACAAGTTCGGAGCGGCTGCAGGGTGCCGGAATACCCACTGGGTTAGATGTGGAAAGGAGTAATGGCACGTGAGTATTAAAGTTCTCCCATGTCTTTAAACGCACCTTGTTTTGTCTTTCAGATGCGGGATGCAGCGCCGAAGGCCTCCGGAGCGTGCGAAGAGCTGGTAAGCTTTTGTCTTTCAGATGCCGGAATGCAGTGCGAAGACCTCCGGAGCGCACGAAGAGTAGGTAAGCCTTTGTCTTTCAGATGCCGTAATGCAGCGCGAGGCGTTGGTGACAGCCGATGGACCAGGTAAGTGAAGCGCTGTCACTGAAGACCGTAATGCTAACCTGTTCTTTCTTGTCTTTATGTTGCTGAAGACTGGATTCAGGATGGTAAGCCTTTTTCCTTAGGCCCAGGATCAGATGCAGAAGACACGATGAGCGTTCTGCTGCAGAGGATGCAGAATAACGCAAAGCAAGATTCATCCATCGGGTGTGGTTTAAATAGCCTCCTGTAGTGCTTAGGTGTCTCCTTCCACAGCCACGCCTAGGTAAGAAAAGAGTTCCTGCTTTCCAGAAGAGTTCCAGTGTTCTGAACCTAGGGAGTGGCTCCTGCCCCACCCAACAGGAAAAGTAGTTCCAAACAGAAGAGGATCAGAGGCTCAACTGGCAGGCAAGTAAGCAGCATGGTCTGCTGCAGGTAAGTCCACCCAAGCATTATGAGCCCGGCGCTTCCAGCGCTGGGACTGGGCATATTTATGAGCCTGGTGCCACTGGCGCCAGGACTGGGTCCAAAAGGTCCCAATTGGGACTGGTTGGCACTCGGAACCTGGGTTATGGATCTGCTTCCAAGGGAGTTGGGAAAACCCTGACCTTTTGGAAGCAGAGATCATGACACTGGGTCCCTTTCGAATGGGAATGTGGAAATCTGGATCTTTGAGGTCCACAGAAGGTAGAAAATAATTTTCCCTTTCTAATTTTATGACGTCGGTCAAGTCGAAATTTGGTCACCATGACTTGTCTGGTTTTCGGACCACGAAGAACCTGGAGTAGGTGTCCTTGCCGCTTTGATGTCTTGGGAGATTTTCAATTGCATGTTTTATGAGCAGCTTCTCCACCTCGTTTATTAAGATGCTCAAGTATGGTTGGTGCCGGAACAGTGGTGGCACTGGGGGCTTCCTTGGAATTCTATTACGTGTCCTTTTTGTATAATGTCCAACACACATCTGTTAGTTATTAAATGCTGCAGATCATATTGCAAGTTGCCGCTCCCTTGTTGCAGCTTGAAAGTGGAGGCCCGGGGTCGGTTTAAGTCAGGCTTGCTTTTGTGCGTATCCCTGGAACTAGATGTTGCCGAGCACCTCTTATTGGGGCTTGTTTGTAGTCCTTTAGCTTGTATGGGTATGCTCAACAATACTCCTGGTAGTAGGTTTATGAGTAGGAGGCACCTCGTTGGTATAATTTTCTACCTGTTTGTTGCTGTGGAGCCACCCAAGACTCCCCGGTAGGAGCAAAAAGTGCGCCTCACCATCAGAGTGGTAACCGACCTCGCTGTATCTGTGTCTGTCAATTGTCTTAAGTGCGTTGTCGATTTTGGGGCTGAAAAGTTGGTCTGCCTCGAAGGCCAGATCTAGCACCTTAGATTCGACATCTGCTCTGAAATCTGTGCATTTTAAGCATGCCCGTATCCGTAGTACGAAGCAGTTGCTGATCTGTTTGAACCCTGTTCCTGCTGTGTCAAATGAAATGATAGCATGAGTGGAAGCGTCTTCCCTTTCTCATAGAATGTCCAGTGCTTGTTGCGTTCATCTTCTGGCAAGAACTCTAATAGCGGAGCCATCCGGTTCCACATCTCACGGTCATATCTAGAGATTGCCAGTAAATGTGCTGCTTTTACCGTCATGGCTCCTGTAGCCAAAATGTTCTTGCTGAATATGTCTTGCTCCCTGCTGTTATCATCAGGTGGCACTGCACACTTCTGACCCTGTGCGTTTGATTTTCTGCATGCCACCACCGACACTACAGAGTCGGGGGTTGGTTGAGACACAAGACATTTTGGGGACACCTCTGGTGCCATGCACTTCCTTTCTAAACAGCCTTTCAATGCTGGCTCCGAGAAGGGTCTTTTCATGAGTAATAGTCATTCCTCCCATACGTGATATAGAATGGGAATTGACAATACTGCCTTTCTGCACCTGCGCATCAAGTCAAAAAGGAAAAAATCCTTTTTCTCCTCAAAGGGTATCAGGCCAAATTCTTCACGTGCCTTTTGGACTGTATTATGAAAAGCGGTTATGTGGTCCAGTAGTGACTGGCAAGACTTTTCTGAGTCCTGGTTTAGGGCCAGGTTTGTGACCTCCCAGCTGTCTGGTTGTGGCGATTTGGAGCCAGAGGTATCTGTGTCCCCATTACCCCCTTCATCTTCTGTGGTAGAGGATTGGAGTTCTCCTTCCTGACTGTACGGTGAGTAGTGGCCTTGGGGAAGTGCCTTGCATTCTGACAGGGCTGCTGGTTCTACTTATCTTGGATGCCTCATAGGTTTGATAGGAGGCTCCCTTGGTGGAGAGCCTGTACGCCTATTGTTTGTAGGACCGTCCTCTTGTTCTTGTGGAGTCTTCCTAGTAGGCCTCTGGGGCACCTGTGTCTCACTAGCCAGTCCAGAGGCACAGGTGGCCAGGGCCTGGCCACCGCCTTTGGAACCAGTTCCCAGGGGTGGACCAGTGCGCGAGGATCACCTGAGTGAGGGGTCCTCGGGGAGTGGGGGGACACCCAATGGTGAGACGCGGTATTTCCCCCCCCTTGCCAGCAGTTCTGTCCCATCCTATTTTGTAAGATACAATGACTTCCCAACTCCCTTTCCCCTTTTCTACACAAATACTGAGATGAGGAAGAGAGGGACTGAGAGGATCAGAAGTACTGAAGAAACGCACACTAAGACACAGAAGACCGACTCTTCCATCTGGACAACAGACTGTCGGGTTAACGAGGACAGGCAAGGTCAGACAGGCCCAACCCTAACCAAACACCTGCAACACATTAACATTTCATATGTCTTTAAAAGGAGCCTGCCAGGGAAGAGAAGTCAGTTGCACTAGGGAAGACATGAGGGATACTGCAAGGCTGAGTCCGGCAGAGAATCCCTACCAAACTCCCAAGCACTCAGTCAGCAGGACTGGGCACAAAAGAGGAGAGCTCTTACTGGGCTGATGCAAACCAGGCTGAGGAAATCAATTTGCCCAGAGACTGAGCAAAAAGCTAATGAGAGCCAGAGAGAGCCAAGCAAAGGGAATTACATTTCCAAGAGGCCACAAGGTTTTCAAGAGGTGAGACCCACAGAGTGGAGGAGGCCCCTCCTTGGAAGTGCTGCACAGATGCCTGCTTTCCCCTCCTGGGTGAACGGCAGAGGAGGGCAGGTCGAACAACCAAAGATAAATATAGCCAGTGAGTTGCCCAGAATCCAGCTGATATGGAGAAAGTGAGATAAAGTGTTAAATTAATGAGGGTTGTGCCCAAGAGAGGGGAAGCCTATGCAAGTTGTTGAAAAGGCTCAAAGCACCAGAAAGCATCCGAGTAATAGTGAAGTTGACGCATATACCGGATGGGCACGAATGAAAGGAAACCAAGTGAACTTTGAAATGAAGCTTCAGTATATCAGAGTGGTCCGGCACCGGGAGTGTGCCTAATGGAAGGTCTATGTTTGATGTATCCAGCCAAGAAGTTTAACTCCTAGAGAATGGGAAAGTGAAAATGTAGCTATTAGAAAAGTTATATGAATCGAAGTGGTCCTGCAAAGGTCTAAGAATAATCTAACGCACAGTTGAACGTCTTTGGTGTACTTGCAGTCAAGAGAAGATGTGTTTTGAACGGTCTGAGCCTGACCAAGGGAGACCTGTTGGGAAAGTGTGCGAGAAAGGTCTCAGCATGACCGAGGGAGGCCTATCATGAATTTGTATGTGAAAAGGGGTCCGAGACCGACTGAGGGAGACCCAACAAACTAAATCCTAACCTGTGAGCTTTAAAATACAAGAAACAAATTAACTTTCATTTTGTGTACATACACCAGGCTCCTACGAACTAGAGGCTTTACTGTTGGAAGAGACTTTGTCGTGTAAAGCCCTGGCCTGGGTCATAAGCTGCACTCTTGTGCCGAAGGAGCCAGAGTGCGATGTGCCACTTCGTCCCGTGCTGAAAACGTGGGGAAGAGAGCTTCAGTACTCAGTCATTCTAACATTATTTCATTAATACTATTTCTTTTGCATACACCATTTCCAACACCCATTTGTTAGAGTAAGGATTGGCAATAGGTTTTGTTGTATAGGCCCTTCTATTTTGATAGACTCCACTAGGACTGCGTTATTTTTTGATGGTCGTAGCTTGCTCCCACCCTTCAATTTAGGGTTAAATAGGCGCTCAACCCCATTGAAGTTCAATAAACACCCTTGAACTGTGATCACGTGTGTCAATCTTCACCATTTGATACCATGCCTTCCTTACAAACCCCAGAGGGACCAGGTGCCTCATTCGGCCCTGGTGCCCGGTCTTGGCCAATTGGCAGTCTACTATTAGTTTAAGCAGAGCATGGATAAGACTTTTAGCAATAACAGACTGCGAGTTGAGCATGGGTTCTATTGGTTGGAAAAGACCAACCGGCGTTGGTAATGTAGGTTCTGGTGATTTTCGTAATGTTGGTGGTCTCAGGGGACTCTCACATGGTGAATACTGTTCTTCGGCTGAGAACTGGAGAGAAAACCCCTATTCAAAATCCGTATCGATATTGTCATTCAGTATCTGTTCTGGAAGAAGCGAAGAGACTTGTAATATGGATGGTCCCTTGTCTAGGGATATTACGGGCTGGTCGGATGCTCCCATGGGTGATTGAGGTGGTGATGGTCACCCATTTCCGGATCGACTGTAAGGGGCTGAGGGACAGCTTGATAACTATCAGATACTGTTCCGTTGTTAGATTCTTCCATAAGCTCTTGTCCCTTTTTATCTGGCATCTCCTTGACCCCAGACTTGTGTGTGTTTTAGCTGCGATTTATCCCATTTTCCTTTTTGCATGTCCGTATACGAGGACATTCTTCCATCCTTTCTTGGGGTCCCTGCCGTTGACAGTGTTACCACTGATCGTAATGGTGTTGGTGACTTGCGTGTACCGTCGTAGGGCTTGACGTGGACAGTACCGTCATCGACAGGCGCATTGACGGTCTTCGTGGTTATGATAGTTGAGGATGCCTTGATAGCTATCAACAGTGACATTGACGACGATTTCTGGGCTATGGCAGGGACAGTGGTGTCAGTCATCGGAACACTCGAGGCAGGTTCTGACACGGTTTTTGTCCGTGGAATCTCTGTCTGGGATGTTGACAGGCAGACGGGTTTACAGATTCCCCCTCCTTTTTTCTTTTAAAAGAAGACTGACGACATTATTTCTTCTGACTGACAACTTTGGTGAGTTTTGGGCCTGTCTGCTCTATCCTCCACCACACCTCTAGGGGACACTGCCTCTGAAGGGGGGGCACATTCCTTCATTTAGCAATAGGGCCAGTCTCCTTTGCCTGTTCTTGAGAGTTTTTGTACTAAAGGTGGCACAAATTTCACAGTCTTGCGATTGGGATAGAGACAACATATACATTCAGAAAGCCCTCATACACACTCTTGATGCCACATGACTTGCATGCCCTGAAAAGTGCTTTCCGTTTTTTTTAAATTATAAGGCACTTATTTGTACAGATGTTGAATATTTTCTAAAGTTCCAAAGAGTTTTGAAGTATTTCAGGTTTCAGTGTGGTTAGAATCTGAAGATGGCCTCTGGGTGGAGCTAGATACCCATTGGCGGAGGCAGAATGCACCCAAAAGGACATAGGCTACTATAGAGCGCATTAAAAGCTCCATCATAAGCTATATTAATTGTTACTGAGAATTCCCAGCCTGTCGGCGAGGAATATTCAAAGCATCAACGCATGTTAATCCATGAAAGATGCAATGCTGGGGAATCATGGGAAACGTCCTAGGGACACTAACAACCAATCAAATTACTACTTGATAAAAATCCTGGAAACAAAGACTTAACACCAAGCCTCCCCACTATTTGATCTTTCCGTCATTTGTAATATTTTTACAACACACATGCTATATGATTTAATACTTAAATAAAAAATGAAAATAAAATACAGTCCAACGTAAAACACATATTGCTCCATCAGAAAGTCTTCAATCCTCTACGGGTTTGGAGGAAACTATCATGCCTATAGAGGTTTCATTATTGTCCAGGCAGCAGACGCCTAAAGGTCATGAAAGCAAGCGGGTCAATCCTCCGCCCAAACCCCCACATGACTCCCTCAACAAATAGCCCCATTAATAGGGTGAAGCCTAGTCACTGTCAAGTGAAACCTAATTCCCGGTAATCTTTTACACATTTGCAATAACACTAGTTTGATATGACATTTATAATGCGCCTATACACAAGTGTTTTGAGGCGCGACCCCATAAGTCACTAATGCTAACACCCTGAAGCAGGGACCCCTCCACCTCATACATTTCCTGGAATCTGTAGATGCATTTGCCTTCTTGTGATAAACCAAAAAAAAAAAAACGTTATTTCTCCAAAAAGCTACAAATTCCATCCAACCAAGTAATTGCTGCTTCAGCATTTTTCATGTTTGAAGTGTCACGTGGGACAACCCTTTGTTTTACCAGATGTCTGCTTTAAACAATATCCACTATGCCATACGTCAATTTTTATGTTCATCACATACACCACAGTAGCAAATCGCAGTAAACATCCCGGTGCATTGGGTCATTAAAAAAAGAAGCACTTACTTGAGGTTTCTAAAGTCTGAATCTCACAAATCTGCAGTATGAAGGGACGCAGGATTAGAAATGGCAAAGGGTCTATTTAGCTCCTGCTTGCAGACTAGTAGAGCCAGGTTAGCTCGGCACCAACAACTACTAGGAGCTATTTTTGACTCCCCAGGCCAACTGGTCCCATAGAAACATGCCTTTGTGATTCTAGATCTTGGTGTTTGGAAACTTGTCCGAATGAGCATTAGAATACATCTAGAAGACACTTAAACTACAATGGGCCATATATAATGGGCATAGATTTAATGTTTGCCGCATATGTTCCAACCATCTATGTACTAGCTCCTAGTTCCACAAAGTTAGCTCCTATTTACTGCGTGATGTCGGATACCCAGGAGCGAGATGCTTTTAGCTCATGATCCACAAATCCTTATTTCGACACCTGGTATGATATGATGTGGCATTTATAATGCGCCAGTACACAAGTGTTTCTAGACGCAACAAGACAAGGAGGGGGAAACAAAGGCAGGACAAAACAACATCTTACTAGGCCTAGTGTCTTTCAGATCGCGCAAGTGCGTGGAAGAGGGGAAGAGGTAAGGTGGGCCGGGGGGGTGGAGGGGGAGGAGGGAGTGCCGAGGGGAAGGGAGAAATGCAGTTAACGCACGAGACGGGACTGTAGGGTTGCAGATACAGACCCTTAAGTGCTGGGTAGCCCGGAGGCAGTGCAAGGGCAACTGAACATGCAGGAGCTTGGGCCCGAGTTCAGAGGGCGACCAGGTGATCAATGCGCTCAGCAGTCAGGTGCATCAGCAGGGGAGAGAAAGAGAAAGCGGAAGCAAAAAGAAAGGCCTTGAGTTGCTTCCGGAACTGGAGGTGGTTCTGTTCAAGTTTGAGAGAGGCAGGGAAACTGTTCCAGAGGGAGGACCCAGCCGAGGAGATAGATCTGCCCCAACTCTCTGCTTGGAGAAGCTTCTAACCCTCAGAGTTCGAGGTGGATGAGCAGAGAGTTTGAGAAGGAAGATTTTTTGGAAGAGAAAGTTGGAGGCCAAGTGGTCTCAGGCCCCAGAAAGCCTTGTGGACAATGCAGAGGGGTCTTGAACTTGATCCTTGCAGCCACGGGCAACCAGTGAAGAGATTTCAGAGCAGGAGAGATACGATGCCTGGGCTTTAGGCCAAGGACAAGTCTCGCAGTCCTGTTCTGGATAAGTTGTAAAAGGCCAAAGTGTAGAGGCAGGAAGATTTAAAAAGAGGCTGTTGTAATAGTCCAGCCTAGAGACGAACTGAGTTCTGGAGACAGTGAGCTTCTGGGGGAAAGTGAGAAAAGGAAGACTATTTCCGAGGAGGTGCAGCTGGTAGTTTGACTTCTTAGAGACGTCCGAGATGTGAGAAGAGGAGTGTGTGTGTAGGAGTGTGTGTGTAGTCGAAGATGACACCAAGGTGCTTAGCCTCACAGGAAGATGGCCCTGAGTGGGCGGCCAGAGAGGAAACGAGGGAGCCTGTGTCCCAATGCCGAGGATCTCAGTCTTGCTGGCATTAAGGCAGAGAACACTGGCAACACACCATTCTTGAATTGCGGCCAGACAGTTGGTATGAGAGAAGAAGCAGAGGTGGTTGAGGGGAGCTTGAAAGAGAGCCATCCGCATAACATTGAAAATTGGGAGCAGAAATTGGGAACTGAGATTACAACTCAATGTTTATCCATTTGAGCAGTTGCAGGAACATGGTCCAGGGTTTGGGAAACAAAACCTTAATAACCAATCACTGGTATTAGTGAAGTAATTAGCCATCCACAAGACGATTTAAATTCTCTGCTTCCTCAAAAGGAAACTTCTGTGAAAAACTCATTGGTGAAGCCAGAGGAAGCTCTCACCAAGCACTTCCTTGCCTGTGTACATTTCGGGGTGATGTGGGGGCATTGTAGGTGGAGCACCGGACGTTTAGGAATGTGGCTGCCGTGCCGTCGCCTTTCTAGGCTTTGATAAAGGATTACTCCTCTCCAGTGACACTGTAAATACCCCCCCTCCGACCCCCCACCAACCTTAAAAATCCCACAGAGCAAAGACTGGTGGGTGTGGTGTGATGGCACAACCAGAGTGTCTCTCTTTAAGGGTCATAACCCGGTACAGCCCGTCTCCAGTATGGGTTATTTCGAACAGCTGCCCAACTCATCCCATTTACAGAACATCATGTAATGTTTAAATAACATAATATCCCGTTTTGACGTTTTTTGTGCATTTTGTTTGCGTTATTTTTACAGCAAAAACACCCTCTGCAGGAACGGATTATTTTCTTTTCGGACCTAGATTTGAGCCCCTGGCGTTCCACTCTGACTTGTTTACATATGTTTTAAAAGGTTAATTTAATTTAACCAACCAAAATAGAAAAATAAATAAAAGTGACTTGTTTAAAGTTAAAATCATAACTGTGTTCCAATAAATAACTAAAGACTAAACATCTTTCTAAAAACCTCTCAAATGTAACATAGGCCCTCAGTATTGCAATAGCTGCACTGCACTTTAGATTACAAAATTGCAAGAAGGGCCAGATACACGTCAACACCTTTAGATTCATAGCCTCGGAGGATGTCACATAACTTGTTAGGTAGTGATTTAGTGGCAAGATGAAAACTGCCCATTTCCTTGTTGCTTTTGACAGAATCACGGAAAAGAATGTATATATAACAACCTGCATACATCCCAAACAAAGAGGCACAGAGAGCTATCATATAAATAAAATGTTTTCAAAGCACGCATATATCAAAGAGGGTAACCAAGACTTGCTTCGCATGAGATAGATAGATAGATAGATAGATAGATAGATAGATAGATAGATAGATAGATAGATAGATAGATAGATAGATAGATAGATAAAACACACAAGCGCAGCTAGATCCCGAAACTGTCAAAAAGCTGGTCGGCGGTGACTTCTATTTGGAGAACTATGGCAGTTAACTGAAGTTGGGAGAGTCCAGGAGGCGGAGGAGTCATTGCACATCCATTTCAAAATTGACTACTTTTAAGCCACCCCGAACAACCATCCCTATCAACAAACTGTAATCTGCACCTCGCTCAGTCTCAAGGAAACTGTTGCCGTCAAGGAGAATGTAAAGAAAGGGGCATGCGTTATCAAAAGAATGCGATTCACTAAAACAGTGGGTCTTTCTCAGTAAACATTGCAATACCCACAGCATTATCTTATGTCGCATTCCAAGGAGGAAATTCCTTGATAAAGGGTTGCCGTAAATAACAGCAAAGCCTTTAGATTGTCATGGAAAATACGCGTTTTCTACCACATATTAATATTGTTACTGTTCCCTTCTTTAGTTTGGGTTTGTAGTTGTGCCTTTAACACCAGAGGATTGCAAAGAATTGCTAGACTTGTCTGGCCCAAGTACTAAAAAGAGGGTGTGGTGCTTGTGTTCCACCAAGCATTGAACACACCCACACAGCAGTTAAACACATAAATGGCTGGTCTCTATGTACTCAATTCTAACCCAACAGTTAGCTCTTCAATTAAGACGCACACAAACAACCATTGGCAAAGCCAATGATTTTGGCAATGTGTAGTCATTGGAAAGGCATCTAATACCTACAGACAATACTGTTTTTAACAGGACAGACTTCAGTGCTATATCCGATGAGAGGACAGATATATTGCTTGCAAATTGGTGGTTTAAGGCACACTAGCTTTAAGGCATTTGTATCATACCAGTAGCTAATGTACGACTAATTAAGATATTAACTCTCAGAGGGCTGCTTTGAAATAACACTGGCACAAAGTTTGAGGTTATTGTGGGACAGAGCTAGGTCTACGAGATCCCAGGAGTGTGTATTTTGGGCAGGGGGTCAGTGGGAATGGGCATAGAGTTTAGCCTGGCCCTGAGCAGTTAATGGATGAGTAAATTAGCAAACGCCTCCCAAAAGCTTTGTGACCCCCGCTTACATCCCATGTTCCTCCTATCTGTACTCCAATGCAATTGCTTTGGTATAAACTAATGTCACCCTTGCAAGCACACTGCATGAAGCGAAAAAAGGTTTTCATAGCAGAGTAAAGAACGCAGTAAAACCAAAGCTAGTTCAGTGCAAAGCAGAATAGATCTGCCCTAGTACATTGAGAGTGATCCTCTGCACATTTTCATTGTCTACAATTTAAGGTGGATTTATTTTCATGAATTTTAAGTGCAGTCCATGACGGAAAATGATGGCAGGATTAATTCACTGCAGTTTGGCTTGCGGGAGCTGTGTGGTGGGGTAGTGTGCTTACTGAATAGCAGGGCATCGTCAAAACAATTAGATGTTGGGTCTATTTTGCTAAACTAGCTGCGTGATGGATGTTGTGGTGTGAACAACGAGAAAGGCATGTACAGTAGCCGCAGTTTGGTCCCCCCCCGCCCCCAACTAAAAACTCTCTTGTCTCCATGTCTCAGTGTTTCATCATTTCTGCCTTTTCCATGCTGGACCACCCGGTCATATTTTGCAGTGGAAGAAAGGATTGCTTACCAGCAACTGGCTGCCAATTGCTGTTTGCATTTTAAGGAGGGGGATATGCAGGAGATCAAGATATGATGGACGTGTGTGGGAGCAGAACCCAGATAGACATTTACACTAAGGTTGTGTTCCAAGGGATGAATGCGTGTGGTGTTAGTGGTGTTCTGAATGAACAACCATGCCTGCTAGTGTCCATAAGGGGAGGGGAATACAGAAGAACTTTGAAGCCTGGTAGCAGGAAGACACCTTTAAATGTTGCTTCTCGGAATGCAACCCATGCATGACACAAAGCAGCATTCTGAAGTGCTCTACTGTACCTGGGTGCGAGAAAAATACAGCTGGCAGCAGCCATGCAACCAAGGACGAGTGGCAATAAGCAGCAATAGCCAGGACTCGGAAATCCAAAATAGAGATTGCTTACACTCACATACTCCGACCAGCTTGTTAGGCTCCCTAAGTGAGCAGAAACTATTCACAGTTGAATGGGAGATTTTCTGACCTCCCCTCACCCCCTGTAAATTGTATAAGCATTGTCAAAAAAACTATGAAGTTGAAAAAATAGTAGGCAAAGTTAGACGATCAGGGGGTCCATCCAGGAATGAAGTCAGAATAACTTAGGCTGGTAGTGTGTGCTTCTTAGCAAACGTTACAAAGGATAAGACAATAATAAAATTGAGTGAAATCCGCTTTACGCTTTAAATAAGACAGTATTATGGATCATTTTATATTCATTGCCCTCCCGAGCGGTGGTATCAAAATCAGTGTAAAGTTGTGACTCTCCGAGGACGATCGAGGGAAAGCATATCATGAGACTCCTGACACTAGCACGAACAGCTATTCATTTTCTATTGCAGCATCATTTCTTTAAATTCTGTTGCAAGCACAGAAAAGGGTGTGTATGCAGGTTGTTACCCAGACGCAATACCGAAGGAGAGCCAGAAGCAGGCTGATGAGCCATCACAAATTGCTGCCATTCACATGCGAACATTAGCAAGAAAACCACTAAAGGAACAGATAAGGGCCGGCTATGCCACAGAAGAATTCTATAATTGTACAAATCCATGAAAGAGGTCTTCTAAAAGGATACCAGACAAAAGTGTATGATGTACCATTCAGTGCTAAACTGCAAAGTAAGCTATGTAGCTGGCGGCTAGAAATTCTTCAAATCTTTAAACTGGGGCTGGAGCAGATAACTGTAGTTGAGGGACGAGAGCAAGATACATTGTGGAGGAATGTAAAGCCGATACCACCTGAGCAAACCAAGGTTAAGCCAATTCCTAAGAATTAGGCCACCCAGCTAACAAGACATTGTACAGGATTGTCAAGCGTGGAACATTCCATGCAGAGGACCCTTAATGGTGGCTGAATTTCATTCAAATCAAAGCTTTCCCTACTGTTTGTCTTCCCAATAATTGTTTCCATGTACTATAGTCATAATGTAATTTATATGAATTACGAGGGGGGAAAGCATTTCTAGGTCCTAACCAAATTCTTTTATGTCAATTGGTTGCAATTTAAGAAAATCAGCACGCTTTTCATGAAAGAACCTGTTTGGCCAATTGGGAGTGAAGAACCAAGCGGTGTGCTTTATAAACTCTCTATTCTAGATTTTGTTATGAGGAAAGTTCTTGCACATTTAGCCGTGATCAAAATACGGAATCCATTTTACTGAACAAGAGGAGCAGGGATTGCAGGGGATGTACCTCGCCCCCCCTGTTTAGCATAATGGGATTCAGAGGTTTTTTTGGGGGGGGGGGAGGTTTTGAGGAGGGGGGAGGGTACCCTGCTAAAAGTACCAAAAAGCAAAGAAAATTAAAAAGGTCCCTGCAGCGCCAGTTCTGACTCACGTTAGTGTAAGGAAACTGACGTTGCAGGGTAAGAGGGGAGATTATTTCCGAGACTGTGAAGCACCATGTTCTTCCTGCCAAGTAAGGGTTCTTTTAAAATGGGATGACTTATTTTTGGATTTTCACAATTTTTCATTCATATTGTATCAATGTGGTTATGTGGGGCTAAGATTGGTGTGCAGAGTGATATCCTTTTCACTTAAAAAGGTATCCCTGAAAGTCTAATTGGGCTGTTTCAATGCTATCCTGTAGTGACAAGATGGTATTGACGATTCTACTTTTTGGAAATGAGTTTCTGGGTGTTCTGCTTTCCATTTGTTTCTTGTTAAAATCTCATTTGTGAAGTTAGGTTTTATTTTATTTTTGTTTCCTTGTGTATATAGATAGGAATTTGGGTCGTGTTCAAATGGTTTATTTGGGGCAAAAGGTAAGACTATTTGTTAGTACTCTTTCGTCCACTGGGGTAGGTGTTCTAGATGACATATCAAGTCTTCTTCCTTTTATGTGTCAATACCTGAGGGGGTTTGCTTAGGGATCTTTTGACTAAGACACTTGGTGTTCTCTGATGCTTGGCTTGTTTCTCTTTGCTTCTGCAACCACCGACAACTCTTGGTCTGTGTTCGCTGATGTAGCTGCAGTGGACTGCAAGGATACATTTGAGAAGATTAAGATCTACAGAACTGTTGGTTTGCTCAAATGATGGTGCTGAGGACAAGACTTTATCAACACTGTTCACTGGCCTAGTTGAGAAAATAAAATCTCTTAATTGCAGTGTGGTTTTGTAATCCGAGTGGTAATCTCTCCATGCTAAATAGTTCACGTCAGATGGACACTCTGGAAAGAAACAGCTGACGACTTCCCTAAAAATGTCCCCCAAGAATAATCGATTGATAAAGGCCACTCGTAAACTGTCTCCGATTTATGAGAGTGCAAAAACATTTAATGAGTAAAGATGGAACGGATGGCCGTCAAGACAGTAGGGAATGTTGGCTTCTAATGGCTTGTGGCTATTCCTGAGACGGTAAAAAGCTTTGATGTAGCCACAGTAGTCCATCAGCATGGATAACATTTTCTCTAGCATTTATATCTCCAACTCTTTTGAAGGTTATGTGGATCCTCTCAATGTTTCTTCTGATAACTTAAGTTATACTGAATTTAATGTAATGGAGACTGTGGCTGGCATGCCTCGCAGGCATCACACAAAAGTGCAGGTCCTTTCTCAGTGCTGCTAGTCCTAGTTAAGAGCAATGCAGCTTTCTGGGTCCCTATCCTGACCCAGAGCTTTATATCGGATCTGGGTTCAAGGCAAGTGCCAGTGTGTTGGCACAGCACCACTCAATTTGCCTTTATTTAAGAAGGGTGATGGAGCACTGACCTAAGTCCTATCACACAATCTCCCTCCCGGACACAATATCCACACTTTTTGGGAGATTAATACATTTAAGATTGCAATTCTGGGATCATCAGAATAACAAACATATAGATAGACTCTTGGCTAAGGGATAATGGAGCAGGCACTATGTATACACAACAGAAGCTAAACAATCTTTCCTATAGGCTGTGAGGGTCTAGGAGTAAGAGACTGACACAAAGGTGGCATGTTGATTGGCAACAACTTTTTATTAACAACCCAAATGGGGACGTTGGGGAAATCCTAGCTAGCCCCACTGCTAAGAGGGGATTCCCAGCCTCAAAAAAACTAGTTCATGAAACGGTCTGTCAGAAAGTCTAAAGTCATGTTTGCCATCATGCGCCCAAATCCTAACCTACCCCTCACAAGACAAAACTCAGTATAACGTAAACAAGGAAAATGTCTCTTGGCTGCCAACCTGCAGCCCAGCTTGGAGTTCCAAACAGATCCAAAACGGTGTAGAAAAACAAACAAAAGTTCCCCACAAGACTCTAGGGGCTGTGTGCCTTTCCCCAGAGTCTTACCAACTTGGTTAAAAAAAAATAAAAAAAAAAAAAAAAAAAAAAAAAAAAAGGAACAGGCTTCATCTTTCCTTGATAGACCAGACTCCCAGATCCTGCAATAAGGAGGAATGGCCTGGTCACCTTGGCCAAGCCGTTTTGAGGATCTCAGACCCTAGTCTCGGTACCCCTAGTCTCGGTGCCCGCTCCTGCCAAGTAGGGTACTCCATGCTGCTGGTTTCACAGTTCTCTCCCTCAGTATTTGCTTAATAATAATAATTATTATTATTTAGCATTTATATAGCTCTACAAACCCTCAGGTATCTGAGCGCTGCTTATTATTAGCCACGGTGTGTGGTGCTCATTTATCGACCTCGGAAGGATGAAAGGCTGTTTGGCATTACCGGGATTCGAACCTGCGTCAGCAGGCTCTGCACAGATGTCAAAGCGAACGCTCTACTCGCTGTGCTATTGGACCGGCTTGCACTCAGAGACTTGGTTTCTTCTCCAGACAAGGTTGTGGAGTGTCCCTTGTTCACGCAGCTTCTGCCCCCCCCCCTTACCTGTAACTTGGGGTATATTTCTGCAGCCTGGGTCAAATACGGCAGTCACATGATGGCTCACAATGTTCTCTTTATTTATTATCTCTTGCTTCCACACCCTTAGTTTACTCTCCTGCTAAGTTATGTGAAGGTCACTGATGTTTGCCTAGTTCGTATTCCCCTTTATTTCTAGTCGGAATGCTCTCCTTACGCGGGTCCCAGACCCCCTTCACTTGCTCATACATCACGTTCTCTTCACCGGTCTCCCTTTGATCCGCAGCCTTGGATTACTTTCCTGCCAAAGGATGTGTGTGCCAATTATGTTTGTACAGTTTGTGTTCCCCTTAGTTACTGGTAGGGGTATGCCTTTGTTGTATGGGTCCCAGACCCCCTTCACTACCTTATTCTGCCTCAGTGAATATTGCGCTCCTGCTTTGCTTCGGGCCCCTTTCACTCTCTGGGTCTCCTCAGCCCTGTGACCAGCCACCTCTGTACCTCCAGGGTCTGGGTAGTCACCCTACGGCTGTTTGCGGGTCTCCCAGGAGCTACACCGGCTTTCCAGGCTCCTCTGGACCTCGATTGGACTTCTGCGTCCCTTCCCTGCAGTTCTCCGGCAGCTGTTGCACGCCAGAAGCCTCAGTAACCAGCGAGTGTCCTGCTTCCCCACCTGTCTGCCACTTGCATTGTGCGACTTGTGTGAGCACTTCTGCAAGCGTGCTGCCTTCCAGGACACAGTCTGCCATTCTGCACTCTGGGTCTACGCGGGGCTCGTCTAGTTCTTGGTCCGCGCTGGACCGAAGTCAAAAGATGCCATTGTTCTCTTCCCTCTCCTACTTCAACTGACAGATGACCAACAGGAGAGTCTACTCGTTCTGGCGAGTGATCATCATTCATTGTGGCCTCTTCCTCGTACCAGTGGTTCTCATTTGGGATAGGCTACTACAGCACATACATGCTAGCAGTAGGGAAGGCGGACGGGGGGGGGGAGGGGACACGGTGTCTTGCATCAAGGGAGTACTACGTTCTCCTGAAGTGGTCACAGTTCTCAACGGGGTCCTCCCACCCCATGAGATCATCCCCTGAATACCACCTATGAAGGCATCATGAAGCAAGACACAGACAACAGATTCAATGTTTAAACAAAAACACTTCTACTAACTGAAATGTCAGGATGGTGTAAGGCCTAACTTGCCCTATGCTAAGGTAGGTGGGATATCCCTACCTAAAGAAACTAAGTATAGTCTGAGTCTGTAAATTGAGCTTAAAAGTCTGTGTCCAAAACCTGTACTTGGCCTCACAACTAAAGCTTAACAATGTGTAGGGAAGTCAGCCCCAAAAGAAAGTGTTCCAAGTAAAGTGATTAGCTTCTTCCAGCTCTCGGCTTGCGTTTCAGCCCCTTCTCCAAGTTCAAAACAGTTCCACACTAAAGAGCTTGGGTTTCCCTTCCCCAAGTTCAACACAGTCAGTTCGCTTGACTTTCAATAAATGTTCCAAACTAACTTTGCAACCTTTCTGGCTTCTCAATGGTTCACTTGTTATTGAATAAGGTTTAAGTTACTTACCTGTAACTATTGTTCTCCAGCATGGGTCTGGGATGGATTCATATGCTCACGAATAACTAATATTCCCCGTCGCCAGGCTGGTAATCCTAGGTAAAAGAAAGAACAGTTTCAATTTCACTTTAAAACTGTCTTTCTCCTCTAAACCAATCTCCTGTCCTCTTGGTATTACTGCACCCCCATCCAATGACCGTTCTCTCCTTAAGCCCCTCCCATGACAGCCATCTTCAGATTTGGTAAGCATGTAAAGTGGCATTATGACCAAGAGGAGCTGCAGAGGGAGGGTTCGCATGTGGATCCATGCCAGACCCATGCTGGAGAACAATAGTTACAGGTAAGTAACTTAAACCTTCTCCATCATGGGGTCTGGCATGGATTCACATGCTCGTGAATAAGAAACACAATGCAGCACAACATTACACAACCACAGGAGGTAGCAAGGCTCAACAAAAGCAATTAACTCTTACCTCTGGAACACTCTCACCTCAAGCAAACAGGTTGCGTAGCACTGGTTGGCCCACTCTGGACTCCTCCCTGGAATCACTGTCGACGCAGCAGAACTTCGAGAAAGTTGTGCCTGGACCTACACGTAGCAGCCCTGCAGATGTCCAGCAGGGGCACACCAGCCTGGAACGCCTTTGTTGCAGCAATCGCTTTGGTGGAGTGGGCTCTCTGAAGGCCGGCCAGTGGTTGGTTCATCAACCGATGACAGTGAGTGATGCAGCCAGAGAGCCACCTTGAAATGGAAGCCTTTGACAAGGACCAAAGTTTACAAACCGTTGTGAAGTATTCTGAAAACTGTTTGTGCGTGTCACATAGAACCTCAGGAAACAAGCAAAGTAAAGCGAGCGCACGGCCCTTTGCGCCAACTACAAAGGTTTCGGGAGGAAAACAGGTGACACCAAAGGCTCGCTGCGGTGGAAATCCAACAGAACCTTCACCATGAAAGAGGGGTGCGTACGCAGTACCACCCTCGATTCGTGGAACGTCAGGTGCAGCTGCTTGCAGGACAAGGGCCTGGATCTCACCTACACGTCTGGTAGAGGTGATGGCCACAAGGAAAGACGTCTTCCACGAGAGAAACTTGAGTGGGGCCTGATGCATAGGCTCGAAGGGAGCCCCAATGAGCCTTGTCCGAACCACGTTGAGTTCCCACGCCGGGGCAGGAGCCTTCACCGATGGGAAAGATTGGAAAGGTCCTTTGAGAAACTTCTGGACAAGTCTGTGGGACCAGAGAGCGGATGTGGTGTAGCGGGAGATAGCCGTCAGATGCACCTTGATGGAGGCGTGAACCTCAGAGGGGTAATCTTCTGCAACCATCACCACGCAGCAAAACGCTTCCACTTATGGCTGGCACTTTAAGGTCGACGATGCCCTGGCCTTGGCGAGGACGTCCCTGCAGTCTGCTGGTAACTCATAACCTCCAAACTCCGAGGCTGCAGAAGCCAAGCCTTCAGGTTCAGCGATCCTGGGTCATGATGAAGGGTTAGGCCTCCCTCTCTGGCGAGAAGATCTGGAACAACCAGCAACTTGACTGGAGGCGCTGTTGACAGGCTGAGAAGGTCTTGTGTACCAAATCTACCTCAGCCACGCCGGGACAATGAGTATCATCTTGCATTGGCACTGTCTGAGTGTGCCGATGACTCATAGCAGGAGAAAGAACAGGCAGGGGGACGTGTATAGAAACAGTCCTTCACACAGGAAGGAGAACGTGTCCCGCAAGCTCCTCGGCTGCTGGAACCTGATGAACTTCTGGCATTGGAGTTTGCCGCCGTCGCAAACAGATCGATCTGGCATCTGCCCCATTTGGTGAAGAGGCGGTCGACCAGATCCAGATGGAAGCTCCCACTTGTGGCTGGAGCAGAGTTCCCTGCTGAGGGGTGTTTAGGTGAAGAGGGACGAGTAACATCCCCCGTCCGACTGCCCAGAGCCGCAAATAGTGGTCCTCCTTGGAGAGCACTGGGAATCGAGAGGCCCCCTACTTCCTGATGTAGAACATGGTGTTGGGGTTGTCCGTGAGGATCCTCACCACCTTGCCTTTCAGATGGTAGGATTGGCTTGAGGGCCCAGAACACGCCCGTAGCGTTAGGATGTTGATATGGATATCCTTCTCTGGCAGCCACAGGCCTGTGGCGTGCAGACGTCCGGTGTGTGCTTCCCAACCTTCCAGGGAGGCATCCGTGGTGACCGTCTCCTGGTATGAGGGGTTGGAGGGGTGAGGGGTTTGAAATCCCATGCCTTGGGAGATGTGGAAGAGGACACCCCCCCACCACTATTGCTCGTCAGAACTCCTTGTTGAGAGAGATCTTCTCGTGAAACTTCCGGACACCTGCATCCAATGGGCATCCAGGATTTCTTGTAGGGGGGGGTCGCATCTGCAATCTCCAAAGCCGGACGAGCTAGATGCAGGACATCATGCCCAGTAACAAATTGATGGCTCGCACTGTGGCCATCTTCGCCGACAATAGCTGTTGCACCTTTACCTGAATGGCTGCTAGCCTCTCTTCCGAGGGAGAAGCCAGGCAAGTCACTGTGTTGAGTCTGGCATCTAGGAACAGGGCGTTCTGCGATGGTGTTAAGCAGGACTTTGGATAGTTGACGGAGAATCCCAGATACTTCAATAGCGGGACGGTCGCCTTCGTGTGCTTGTCGGCCAGCTCACATAAGCGGGCGCGAATCAGCCAGTCTAGGTATGGGTATACAAGTATGCCCTGTAGACGTAGATGGGCCACCACTGGTGCCAGGCACTTCGTGAATACTCTTGGGGCCAACGTCAAGTCGAATGGTAGGGCCTTGAACTGGTAGTTCTGGCCCTACACCACTAAAGGTAGAAATTGCTGATATTTCTTGTGACTGGGGATGTGGAAATATGCGTCCTCCAGGCCTAACATCACCAAGAAGTCTCCTTTTTCCAGTTGGCCGAGCACGTGCTGCAACGGGACCATCCTGAATTTCTGGGACTTTAAGTATTTGTCCAGAAGTCGCTGTTCCAGGATGGGCCTCCAGCCCCTGTCTTCTTACTGACTAGAAAGAATCTGGAATAAACTCTGGAGCCCCGGAGCCGTTGGGGAACTAGCTCTATCGCCCCTTTTCATAGCATGGCTCGTACCTCTTGCAGAAGTTGAGGGATGTACTGCTCCTGCCGGGGAACTGGCAATACGAGGACACCTGCGTGGGAACTCCAAGGTGAGCCCGTGAGCTAGAGCATCCCAGCACCCATCAGTCGGTGGTGACCTTTCTGCACTCGCCGACAAATCTCGTCAGCCGGCCTCCCACCGGGGTGCATGAGTGGGGCCCCAACGTCTTGGCCGGTTCAGGCTTGCTTAGGTGCCAGTGACGCTGTCCTCCACTAACGTAGACCTGCTAGATTTCCCCTGGAGGAGCGAAAAGAAGACTAGAAGTGCTGTTGGAGAGCGCAGAGAGAGCGGGTCGTCTCTATCTGCTTTGATGGCCTGGAGGAACTCGACGCCCTTCCCAACAGATTTTCCCATCAAAGGGTCTGTCCAGCACCTTCGCTTGGACCTACTGACCAAAGTTAGTGGCCTTCATCATCCCTGCTGACGAAGGCAGACAACATTCCCCTTTTGCCAAAATCCTGTGTCGGCAAAGTCCACTGCCACTGTGATGGCGTGGTCGAATGCCACTTCTCCTTCCTGGAAGAGGGCAAGGGGCTCCATCTTATCGTCGGGGAGGAACTCCAGGATCAGTCCTAGTTTGTATCATAACTCCATCGTACCAGTCTAGGATTGCCAGTGCGTTGGCCCCCTTGATTGTGGGTGCCGCGGTGTAAATCACCTTCTTCCCCATGGCGTCCATCCTTTTCCCCTCACTGTTCGGAGGGACCGAAGACGAGGACTGGTTAGCCGACCATGTCCTCGTGGCCGCCGACACCATAGAGTCCGGTGATGGTTCGGACCTCAGGCATTTGGGTGTGGAGTCTGGCACCCTGTCCTCCTTTTCCAGCCTATCCAGCTTGGCTGGAGCTGTGCAAGGGTTCTTCACGAGGGGTATGCCCTCTTCCCAAATAGCGTCCAGAAAAGGCACAGCCATGATAATCTTCCTCATGGCCTCTCGCCTTTGATACAAGAAGCCCCCCATTCTTGGTTTCCTCGGGAACCACCTGAAATAGCTCGGAGGCCCTGGCAAGAGTGGAACGAATCACCTTGTCCAGTGGAGAAACCCTATCCGGGGCATCCAAATGTGGCGACTCACCATCTGCTGCAACAATGTCATGGTTGTATCCGTAACCATGTCTGGGTCTACTGGGGGAGTTGGGTCCCGACACGGTGGTGGTGGTGGTTGATATGTGGTCGTCAGATGATGCTTCCTCTTCTTTGGCAGAGGCTGACCAGGGACCTTGGGGAACACAGGTACCAGTGCCAGAGGCATTCTTATCTGGATCTCCGACACAAAGGTGTGGAGAGCTGACAGAATATCCAAGCAAATGATCCTCGGCTGAGAAGGCAACACAGGGGAAGCT
Source organism: Ambystoma mexicanum (assembly GCF_040938575.1). Classification (NCBI taxonomy): domain Eukaryota; kingdom Metazoa; phylum Chordata; class Amphibia; order Caudata; family Ambystomatidae; genus Ambystoma; species Ambystoma mexicanum. The sequence goes on along the minus strand of NC_090941.1, from coordinate 153,185,195 downwards.
AGGCCCTGCGGCATTGTCACTGTTGTCCTCCTCGTCATCGTGGACCATATGCCTGGACTCCTGATCTCTATCGTCTGTGGGCGAGACCTCCCTCGAAGGATTACCACTCTTAGCTGATGTGGTAGCAGTAGCCGTCGACTGAGTTGCCAACAAGGACTTTGCCTGTGCTGGTTGAGCCTGCGTTGCTTTCTCCTTTGTCCGTGGCTTCTCGGATTTCTGCCGTAGCTTAGCCAGGGTAGAGAACTTAGTCTTTGAAGAGGAGCTTGATGGTAGGCTGGTAATGGAGGCGGAAGGTGATGCTGATCGCGCCCTATCCACTTTGGGACTGCGTCCACAGCGAACCCGGTGGATTCAGACTTGCAGATCTTGGCCGTATCTTGGCCCCCCACGAATGAAGAGCCCTCAAAGGACTAAGACCATCGTTTCTCAGACCGGCCCATCCTGGACGAGGTATGACCCTGCTCAGAGGCCTTGGTGTTCAGCCCTGATGCCAGCCTGCTATGTACTATGCCTGCACATCATTTTCTCAAAGAAACCGAGGTATATCTCGCACTCTACCTCCTTATGGCCCGGGTGTAGGCAGTAAAGGCATTGTAGGCGCTTGTCCTCCACAAACACATTCCGTAGCCTACATTTAATGCAGGGCCTGAAGAGGGACCTTCCCTACTTCTCCTTCGTCAGGGTCGGAGGGCGTGAAGTAGGCCCAGGATGGCTTTTGAAAATCATCTATGAATCCTAGCCGTTGAGGGGCGTGGAACTTCACTGACGACAGGTCCCTGCTTTCGGCAGATGAAGGAAAGAGCGCACAGGCTCTTTGAAACAAAAGGAACTTTTCTCATCGAAAAACATGAAAAAACGCACAAATAGTTCAGAAAGCAACTCCAAGACTCCCAACACTGAAGAGTGCGGTAAAGACTGACGATGGCTGCCTGGGGAGGGGCTTAGTGAGAGAAGTGGCATTGGATGGGGGCAGTATGACCCAGAGGACAGTGATTGGTTTAGAGGACAAATGCAGTTTTAAAGTGAAACAGTTTTTTCTTTTACAGAGGATTGCCAGTCTGATGACTGGGTATATTCATTATTCATGAGCATGTGAATCCATGCCAGACCCCATGTTGGAAATATTCAATACTTGATAGGTACAACAACTTCATTACCTTAGTTTCTTTGGTTCACTCCAAGTAGGGGTTACTTGGTCTAGGCACAGTTGTCCGACCACACGGTCCACCCACTACAGGTCACGCAACAGATAGCCCTTGTACTTTGTTATATTCACTTGTTCTCATTGGATTTCCTTGCCAACACAAGCTCCCTCTTTGAACCTGTGTCAATGGACCATTTGCAGTTCCTTTTATCTTTGGCAGCTTCTTGCCTCTGCCACAAAGTGACTTTCACACCATTCATTTTGTGGGGTGTGTTCTTTGTCACTACCTTGCTTTCACACTTCACCATAGTGCTCATCATAAGCCTTTCACTGGTTTCTTCAGTCCTTGTCATTGACTTTCATGTAGTTCATCCGTCCACATTGTCCATTATGGCTTTTACCTGCATTCACTGTATTCGAAATTGCATATCACTTTAATTCGTTCGGTACTTTCTTGTACTTTGAATAACTTTTCCTTACTTCAGTATTCAATAATGCATAAAACATGTTCCAACTCGTTCAGCATTTATAAGTCTTTCTTTCGGTCTCCAACCCCCTTACAAGTTTTCATCTGATAGGCATCTCCTTGTGCCCGAGCCCAGCCCCTGGAGCTCCCTGGAGTGACTATTCCCTCTCTGTCACTCACCGGTCTCTGGCAGCTCCTCCGGGTGCTTTCTCCTCTGTGGTTTCTAGCTCCCTTTTCATTCGCCCAGGAGCTCTGACAAGCAGCCATCGTCTTCTCTGAACCTTCCTGCTGCTTTTGGCAGCTCCCTCAAGTCATTAGTGTATCCCAGCTCCAGCAGGGGACACAAAGCACTGGATTCTGCAGGGCTCCTGACCTCCTCACAGTCCGTTTAGGCTGTGGCATCTTCTCCACTCTACTGCAGCGCCCAGTGTCTTCCATACCTGTCCCTCTGCAGCCTGCTCCATGCCGGGTTGCTGCTTCCTTCTTCCAAAGTGGGTTTGTGCCTCCAGGTGAGACTCTCCATGCCTCTTGCTGGTTTCTCCTTATATACATCTGTTGCCTTTCATCTGGCTGCAGATGTAAATCGTTTGCCTGTCCCCAATTAGTGGGACTTGCCCGACCATGGTAATGATTTCTCAGTCCTCTTCGTCCCAGTACCAGAGTGGTGTGCACAAAGGGAAGTGTGCATCATTCCTAGTTGAGAAAGAGAGAAAGAGAGAAAGAGAGAGAAAGAGAGAGAAAGAGAGAGAAAGAGAGAGAAAGAGAGAAAGATAAAGAGAAAGGGAGAAAGAGAGAAAGAGAGATAAAGAGAAAAACAGAAAAGGAGAGAAAAAGAGAGAAAAACAAAGAAAGAGAAAAAGAGAGAAAAACAAAGAAAGAGAAAAAGTGAGAAAAACAAAGAGAGAAAGAGAGAAAAAGAGAGAAAGAGAAAGAGAAAGAGAAAGAGAAAGAGAAAGAGAAAGAGAAAGAGAAAGAGAAAGAGAAAGAGAGAGAGAGAAAGAAAGAGAGAGTGAGAAAGAAAGAGAAAGAAAGAGAGAAAGAAAGAAAGAGAAAGAGAAAGAGATAAAGAGAGCCTACAAAAGTGGGGGGAGGGGGCAGGGTGCACTCCATCATTTTCCTGTGTTAAAAGACAAGGAGGATGTAGGTCTAGCCTCTCCACATGAACTGATCCCTTTCTTGTCCCTTTATACTGTTGATATATCTGGGGGTCATTTTTAACAGAAGAAAAAGATGGGGTTTGACAATATCCTACAAAGATTTCTGGGATAGAAGGTTCATCAGAAAAAGGGAATGGGAAATACAGTGTCTTATCTAAAGACATCCTCTAAACACTCCCCAAAGTCCATCAACTGAGGTGATCCTCCCTTGCATATCCACCCCTACGGTCAGGATACAAAAGCAATGGCCTTTGCCACGCCGCCACCTGAGAAGAGGATCCAAGGGGAGTAGAGGGAAGGATACCTCCAGGTTCCTCGCACACCACAGAGGGGACTACTGGGTAGCGGCCTCACCACCCTCGCATCATGGAAAGAGGCTTCCCCATCTAAAGCAGTGATGACACCTCAGGATTCATCACAATGCAATGCACTGTGCGTGGCCTTCATGGACCTCTCGTTGGCCTCTGATTTGGTAATGGGAGGTCCACTGTTGAGAAGAACAAGTTACTTACCAATTGGTAACGTTCTTTCAACTGGATGTTCCTCCCACATATTCCTCATCTATGATATTCATATCTCACAAGCTTTGGAAAAAAAGAAAAAAAAATTGCCAGAGGGTGCTGTGCACGAGGTCGTGGCATCAATGTCCCTTGACTGTTTCCGTAACGTGTCGACGTCACCAGCAGTATGACCGCTGGTATGACGTATGACGTGCCATGACAGTTGGCTTCAGTTTTGTTTTTTCGTTTAATCAACTAATCATTCAGCCACAGACTATAAGCTCTAGGTGAAACACAAAGTTTAAATTACGTAAATTGTACAGTGGGGTAGGATGGGAGGGGCGATGAGGAATACGTGGGAGGAACATCCAGTCGAAAGAACGTTACCAGTTGGTAAGGAACTTATTCTTCGAATGGATTGTGTCCTCCCACGTATTCCTCATCTATGATAGACTCCCATAGCAATGATAATTTAGGAGGTGGGAGTACTATTTCGTTTTATCCTGAATAGAATAAAGTACAGCTTTTGCAAGCAATCCCTCATGGGAAGAAGAGGCGTTTTAGCAGTAATGCTTAACAAAAGTACGTATTGATGCCCAAGTTGCAGCTGAACAGATATAAACTACAGGGACTCCCCTCTGGAGAGCCGTGCAAGTTGCCATACCCCTCATGGAATGGGCACAAAGCCCTTCCGGCGGGTCTTTCCCGGCTAACCTGTAACACTCCACAATAGCCAAAGTAATCCAGCGGGATATAGTTTGTTTAGTCACTGCTAATCCCAGATTATGACCGGTATAACCCACGAAAACTTGGTCATCATGGTGCAATTTTGATATTCTTCCTATATAAAAACTTCTAGCCCTTTTTGGGTCCAGTCTGTGTAAACTCCTCTTCTTTGCCCAGCTGAGGAGGGGCGTAGAAGGTTGGGAGTGTTATTTTTTGTGACAAGTGAAAGTCAGAAACTACTTTCGGCAAGAAAGAAGGTTAAACTCCATGTACTACGTTGTCCTTGTGAAAGGTAGTATATACAGAGGTTTGCATGAGAGAGCCGGTAACTCACTAACCCTGCGGGCTGATGTTAAAGCCACAAGAAGGGCAGTTTTAAGTGTTAAAAGCCTTAAAGGACAGCAATGTAAAGGCGCAAATGGTATACAAGTTAGGAATTTCAAGACAAGATTCAAATCCCAAGCAGGGACATGAAAATGCACGTTGGTGAGCCCTTTCAAGAATTGGATAATCAATGGAATCTTGAAATAGGAAACCTCTTTCGAGGAGCACTTAAAATGGAAAGTGCTGCCAGGTATCCCTTTATTGTTCCAACATGGAGCCCCAGATTGGCCAAATGTAACAGAAAAGATAGCACCAGAGGAGTGCCACATTGAAAAGGATCCACATTCTTATCCTTGCACCAGTTACTAAATCTATTACAATGAAAACGGTACAAGTATTTAGTTCCTGTCCTTAAGGCCAAAAGCAAAATCTCCATTACGTCGTCCGGGAGGTCCCACTCCTCCTATCTCAACCTCTCACATATCATGCGTGAAGGTTGAGTGTCTTGACCTCTGGATGGAGAACCCGACCTTCCTCTTGCGAGAGAAGATCCTCTCTTTGTGGAAGACGTATCGGAGGGCAGATGGACATATCCAGAAGGTCCGGGTACCACGTCCTCCTGGCCCAATCCGGGGCAATTAGGATCATGAGTTTCCTGAACTTTCTCAACCTCCTGATTACATGAGGAATCACGGGGCCTGGAGGAAACGCGTACAGAAATGGAAGCTCCCAGACCACCACAAAAGTATCTCCTAGTGCTCCTCTGAGGAAATTCCCCGGAGCAGTACAGTTTGCACTTAAGAGTTGGCACCGGTCGCGAACGGATCCACCTGAGGGGTTCCCCAAATGGTGAAGATCTCTTGAAGAACTTCCTGAGCTAGTTCCCACTTGTGGGAGACTGCTCTGCCTGATCAGAGTGTCCGCCGCTGTGTTCTGCTCTCTGGCCAAATGAACTGCAGACAGAGAGATTGCTTCTTGTATTGCCCAGACCCAGAGCTGCACTGCCTATCTGCACAGTGGTAGTGACCCTATGCCTCCTCTTGTTGAGGTAGTTCATGGCCACCATGTTGTCCGTCATTATCAGGACATTCTTTACCCGTACAGAGGGCAGAAAGGCCTTCAGGGCTAGTCTGATTGCCCTCAGCTCCAAAAGGTTGATGTGTAGTTTGGACTCCGATGGAGACCAACGACTGCTGATTGTCAGATCATTGGTGTGGGCTCACCAGCCCGTTATCTCTGGCCATGGTTGCCAAAAAGATTCTCCTTTGAGGATATTGTCATTGCAAGCCCACCATAGAAGGTCCTTAACAACTGTGCTTGGAACTGGCAGAAGATCCGACTTATTCCCTTGGGATCACAGTCCTGAGGGCCCATTTTACGGGATCTCATCCTGAATCGGGCCTCTGGCACCAGAAAAATGCAGGATGCCATGAGACCGAGCAACCTCAGAAAATCGAAGGCCGGCAGATGCTGGGCATTCTGGAACTTTGTTACCATCTGCAGAATGCGATGAGCTCTCACCTGCCCTAGGAAGTATCCAGGACTGCTCCAATAAATTGGAGTCTTTGGAATGGTGCCATATGGGACTTATTGTAATTGAAGGAGAAGCCCACCACTTGGTGTAGGGAGTGGCAGCTGATTGATGGATGTTCCTGAGCTTGTTCGGGGGAACAAGCCCTGATCAACCAATTGTCCAGGTAGGGGAATACGTGAATCCCCCCCTCTCCTGAGACTCGCTGCCACAACCGCCATCAGCTTGGTGAAAGCCCTTGGGGCGAAGGTCAGCCCGAATAGCAGAACTCGAAACTGAAAGTGAGAATCGCCAACCACGAGCCTCAGGTACTTTCTGTGCTTGAGATGGATTGGCACATGAAAGTAAGCATCGTGAAAGTCCAGTGATACCAACCAGTCTTGGAGTTGGAGAGCCTGAAGGATCTGAGAAAGGGTTACCATCTCGAACTTGTCCTTCCTGAGGAACTTGTTCAAGCTTCTTAAGTCCAAGATGGCTCTCAGTCCTCGATCCTTCTTTGGGATGAGAAAGTAAGGTTATTACCAACCCTTGTTCCTCTCCGCTACAAGTACATGTTCTATTGCACCTTTCTCTAGCAGGGTTAACATTTCCTGCATAAGGAGCGGATCTGAAATTTTGACAGAGTTGGTTCCCAGTGGATGGTCCTGAGGCCCTGAGGCTACTGTTTCCAGTGCCCAAGCATCTGAAGTAATGCCACGCCATTCGTTCAGATGCTGAGAGCTTCTGCCTCCTACCGGGGTCTTGTGTTACAAGATCTCAGAGTGACTTGGAGGCGGCTGCAGGAGCAGCTGAGTGCAAATATGCCACTGCTGAGGCTGATTCCGCACCGCTTCCTCGTCCACCACGAGGGAACTTTCTTTGGCCTTTCTACACGGCCCGTCCTCTTCCTCTACCAAATGAGGCGTAGTATCGAAAAGAACGACCTCTCCAGGAAGATTAGCCCAAATAAGGTTTCTGAGGCTGTCGCATAGAAGCACTAAGGGACTTAGACGCCGCTTTGGAGGTCTGCAGTTTCTCGAAGCTCTCATCAGCTTTACTGCCGAACAGCCTCGAGCCGTCAAAAGACATGTTGAGTAGCCTGGCCCGCACGTCCAGTGCAAAAGCGGACTTCCTCAACCACACAAATCTGCGCAGTACTGTGCTTGCAGCCATGGATCGGCTGATGCGGTCAGCAGTATATAGTCCTGATTGGAGACACTCTCCCATTGCCTCCTTGTCACCTTTAACAATGTTCAGAAAACCTTCCCTTTCTTCGCCTCCTGGAATATGTTCAGCCACCGCCGTAACACAATCCCACAGGGTATGGGTGAACCTGGCCAGGGTACAGGTAATATTAGCGGACATAAGGGCCATACTGCCCGAGGTAAAAACCTTGCAAGCCCAGGCGTCCACTTTTTTATCATCTCTATCGCTGACTGTCTTGTGGAAGTTGCAGCCTGGACCACTAGACTCTCAGGCGCAGGGTGTTTACTAAGATAATCATGGTCACAGCTTGATGGTCTATACTTTTTGGGAAATTCTTATTGACTGCTGACCCAGATTCAGGAGCCTCCCAGTTTGCTACCACTGTTCTTTGAAGAGCCCTATGAAAAGGAAGAACTGGGTCTTTTTGGGGGCCCTGGTCCAGGATGTCGGTCATGTTATCCTGTTCGAAAGTTGGTGAAGATCTACCCCAACCCATATAATCAGCAACCCTGTTCATCAGGTTCCTGTACCCAGAGTCTGCATGTTCTGCAGGATCAGGTTTTGCAAAATGTAACTCTGGTGAAGTATCAAGGCCACTGGCAGAGTGAAGGGTGTCACAAAGATCTCTCATTTTTGACTCCGGGTCAATCAATTCCTCTGGTACATCTCTAGTACCAAATTTTACTCCCAATCGAGAAATATCTTCCTCCAAGGCACTTTCCTCCTCAAAGATAGAGGACATAGACTTATAAAAAAAGGTCTATGTTCGGTAAAGGTGTGTACCTTTTTTCTTGCTCTTGAATTTGCCTTGAGGGAATCGAAGGAATCTTTGAAAGCGTTGATGTCTTCGATAAGAGTCAGTCTCCTTTGGCTTCGGTGTCGAAGCAATCGGCGCCGACAGCGTCAAACTCGTTGAATGCTTGAACAGTTTATGCTTCTTAACCGGTGTCGGAGAATCACTCGACTCTCAAGAAACCTTCCACGTTTTAACGTCGGGTCGAGAATGTCGAGATTCTGCCTTACTACTGGTCTTAGCCGAAGTAGTTTCTGACCTTCGTGCGTCGTCCAAAGGAGCGACCGGGGTCTGGCTCTTTCGAGGCTTCTTTGAGGGGGTCGTGCCGCATTCTCAAAGACCTTCATCATGTGCACTCTAAATTCTTCCCATTTTCTAGGGGAATCCGACCTAGTCGGATATCGTGCAACCTCGGTAGAGGTATCCAACGAAGAAGAGGGAGATCTAGGTCTCCTCTTCGCCTTCTTAGAAGGTGGTCTCGATCTACTCCTAGAACCAGACCTCTTTGAGTGCTTATGCCAATCCGAGTCTCAACTCACCGGACTTCCTATGCTTCTTCGAAGATGCCTTTGAAGCTTCCCGCCCCATCGCCAATTTATCTTTTCATTCACAAAGAGCTTTCTCCGTCATCAATTGACAGGAGCCACAGTCGCCGGTCCTAACCTAAACATCAAAGGCAGACATGGTGAGGGTCTGATGGACATTTTTGAACCACAGTCGATACACTTATTAAACCCCGTCTTAGGAGTGGAAGGGGTTGAAGATGACATTTTCCTAAGGAAAATACGAAGCGCGCTGTTAACTCGTATGCAAATTTATCTGAAAAACGGGACTGTAGCCAAGGGGTGCGGCACTGCTGGTGACGTCAAAATGCTACGGAGACCGGCGAGGGACATCAGCACCACAACCTCGTGCACAGCCCTGTGCCGAGAATTAATTTTTCCAAAGCAGCAAAGCTGGAGAGATACGAATATCACAGATGAGGAATAAGTGGGAGGACACAATCCATTCGAATAGTCCAGTTACTCCACACAGAAACTTTAGCCTGTGCAAGGTTTGGCCCTAGTGGGAGATGGACCAGGGACTTTAAGGTTACACATGGAGTGTTTCAGGGTTGTGTCTTGCCCCCCCACCCCCTTTATTCAACCTGTATATCAACTCTTTGGATGAGGATCTGGTCCCAGAAAACCAGGACGTTCCCTCAGTAGGAGGAAGACAAGTACCCGTGCTGAGCTATGCAGATAGAGTATTATTGGCTAGGAACCCCAAAGCATTCCAACATTTAATAAACACATACGGAACATTTATAAAAACAGGACATTTTAATGTTAGCAAATGGTACCTACCATCAAGCACAAATTGAGCTATGCATTCAGCTACAAGGGTGAAAGCATCTCAGGTTTGATATATCCGGAAGGCACGCTTTCACAAAATTGTCAGGCTTGCAGAATATTCTTAAGCAAGCAGCAAACATGGCCCCTGCAAACAGAGGCTCAGTGAGTGCTAAAAAATATTTTGGGAAAACTAGTACTGCTGATCTTATGAATTCATAATGTTGAATGCAAGCTATATGTGTGTATGAATCCGAAGTCTGGGTGTTTTCAAGTTATGTGCAATGCATTTAGAAGATGCGTTTTTTAAACTGATACTGGGGGGTCACTAAAGGGTCAGCCAACTTCGCAACCCATAGCGAGATTGACAAGCGTTTATTTCATTCCACATGCAGTTTAGGCTTTCCCAAGTCTTTTTGCTGCAGCTCAACACAGAAGCAAGGGATTTTCTGCTCACTGTCCTACATCTCCCCAGTTCTTTTCAATAGGTGTATGCAGTGCGTGAAAATATGTGAATGGATGGCCCATGGAAATGGGATGAGCATGTACGTTGAAGTACCAATTCTGCCCTTTTACACACTCAAATGACTTTATTCTGCACAAAGAATATTGACTTTATCTTAAACATCTCTGCAAGAGCATGGCAATTTTCTGCAGCAAAAAGCTTGCATTTGGGCTAATTCGCATACCCTCAATGCCTTGCTGATGTGGCTCTGAACTGCAAGTAAACTTCGAACAATGGTTACTAGGTGGTGTTGTGGCAAGTGCAATATATATATTATATATATATATATATATATATATATATATATATATATATATATATATATTTTTTTTTTTTTTTTTTTTTTTTTTTTAATGTTAAAGGACAGTTTTCCTTTAAAAAAGAAAATTTACAATTACAAGGTATTTAAGATTGCTTCCGTGTGTGTGCTAAGATTAATAATCCGATACTGAACAGTGTTGAAGCTGCAGATACATTTCTCAGCCCAAGAAGAAAATACTAGCCAGACCAAACCGAGTTAATTCTCCCTTAAAGAACGTGAACATTGATTTTTAATGAAGCTAAAATCAATATATGCAACTAACTTCTCCCACTTTAAAAACACTGAATGTAGATATCAGTGTTAAAGCAAATATGGCAGGCATGTATATTTTAAGACCACGCAGCTCATGTACGTACACTAATCCTAGAGGCGCTGGTTAGCACAAGCCTGTAGAACATTTGCATGTGCTAAACTGACAGCAAAATTAAGGACTTTAAATGAGGCCAATTGAGCACAGCATTTCGAAAAAAGCTAGCTAACTTAAAGAAACCGTGCCACAAGAACATAATACATGGAAGCATTAAGGAAATGTTGTGAATTAACTAGGAGATCTACACAAAGAGGATGAAGATCTGCATATAGACATGTTTTATGAAAAATTAAAACTACTTGAAAAGTTGACAGCAAATGTCATGTGATCAATGTGGGCAAGGATGAGGAGCTCCTAGAAGAGGCTAGCAGCTCTTTGTATGCTGCATAAGGTTTGCTAGAGGACACATGAACATGATGGGAGATAGTCTGGAGTCCACTGGAAGATTAGCGTGGTGGTTGCGTTTTAGAAGGTCAGCATGCCAGTGTGATGGAAAGAAGCCTCTCACGAGGAAGGCGACTTTCCACAGACATGGCCAGGACACTGATCCGATAGATCAAATCATCTAGGTCAGTGGCATTTTAGGCATTGACTGAGACCAAGAAGAAAGCTACAGACAAGAATCTCAGGTTTACTGTATCATTACCTACAACAGAGACTAGAGGGGAAATTCCTCTAGGTGTGGGTAAGATGTGGATTCGATCATTCTTCAAAATACATCATTGTGGTCTTGATTTTGGGTAAAAAGCCTAAGATGCTAATCAGTTATTGGTCTTTTTGTCATGAAGAATCCACAGACTGTGCACTTGTGGCATCAGCCTGGAGGCTGAATGTTTCAGACTGCATTGGTATTCTCTAAATCCTCAAAAGCCCTGCCAACATTACTACATTATCAAAAGATTGATTAGTGGAAGCAGAGGTGGTGGTCGGTTTTGATGTAGGTTTGGAGACCACCGAGTTCTTGGCTGTTGATGTTTTGAATGGTTTGAAAGTGATGGGCACTACAACTCCTTAATGTCAAATGGGAGCTCAAGCAGCCTATAATGCTTTCTGGCGCAGACAACTTCCCCAGAGGCACTTGCAACAAGCTGAAGTATTGACATTAGCTAAAAATCAACATATGCAATGTCTCACAGCCGATGAGGAAAGAAAAATAAGCTCCAACGAAGTGAATCACTCTGTTAAGTTGCCCAATTAAGAAGAATTTGATTGCCTTACCTAAACTAACAGTACATTTGGTTGCTCTTTACCAAACTAATAAAACGGTCAACCACTCTTTCAGCCAAGGCGTTTTTCCTCAACCCGTAACAGAGACTTCATTTAATTAGGATATAAGAATAAAAACACTAAGGGGAGACCATATTTTCCCATTTACACCAACAGTGTTTGGATAAACTAAAGGTGTTGCTGCTAAGTTCTCTGTGTGATTCTTAAGAAAGAACTGCCCAAATGATGTTTTCTGCCCCCTTCTTTTCTCAGATATGCTTGCTTTAAACTTATTGCAACAGCCTTCATGAAGCAGAGGCGCTGCGAAACATTCGTTGTCTGTTTCATGTATTAATATTATCAATGAGGCGCTTATGTGTAGAGACCTAAAATTAACAAATCGGATAAGTGTGGTAGGTCAGAAGAAGGCGGAGGACAAAGAGGCGGCATTTGTAGCTGTGATTTTATTCCTATAAACCAAAGGCTATCTATCCCTACCAAAAAGGGAGTTTTCTCTACCCAGCAGAAACAGAACTAGAGTGCTTGTCGACAGCGACGTAGTCCAAGTCAACACAGACCCTCCTGAGTCCCAAAACTATCCTACGCTGACCCTACCACTAAGGGTTTTATCAACCAATAAAACAAAAAAGGGGTTCCAGGAGAATAGCTGCCTTCTCCAGAACAGGCCTTCTTAGCTTTAATAGTCTATCTTGAGTGTGTTCCTTATGACATAGTTAATCAGTTCCTGTAATACCTCAAGGGGGCTTTCCACCTTCTCTCTGGTATCCCCACAGTCTCAACTTATTTACAGTTCCCGGTTTCGCTGCTCGAGGGTCTTGACCTCTACGCTTCTGGATTTCCTTTGTATCAATATCTCTCTCACTTTTACTTATTTCACAGTCTCTCATTCTACAGAGACCAGTGTGCCCGGCTCCTTTTACCACTCTGTTATTTTCCAAGTGTTTCAACTTATGGGAACAAACGTGTAGGTTCTTCTGCTCCTCTAGACTTATGTCTTGGTCTTCCCAACCACTGAAACAAATTACCAGTCTTAACTTTGACTATCTTTACTGCTTTTTTTTTTTTTTAAATCACTGGGACAAGTATGAGGGGTCCCTTGGTATTCGTTATATACGTTTTTCACTGTTACGAGTATGATGGGTACCTTGATATTCCTTATACCCTTTGGTGCTGTCCCAATTACTGAGAAGAGTACAAGTCTCTCAGTATTTGATATGTACTCTGCTGCTTTTACAGTTACTGGGACGACTATGATAAATCTCCTGGTATTCGTGATACTCTATGCTGTTTAGCGCCTGACCCTAGCCCCTCCCGGGTCTCCTGCCATTCCAGTTACCTCTTTTTGGGTTGGCATCACACTGTCTGAACGCTTCAAGTCTCCTCCTCCCCCCCCCTAATGGTGCTTTCCATCTCCCCTATCTTCTCTAACTGCTTTCGGGATTTTCAGGGGTCTGGGATGCGGTCGAAGGCTTTTTTCAGGCGACCAACATTTTCTGGACTTTAGGCTGTCTCGAATGTATGTAAACCCCTTTTTTTGGTGGCTGCAATTCTCTATTTTTGGAGGCCTAAGAAGAATTCTAAGGCCTTTTTTGGGCTGCCAAAAATGTGTGGTCCTACCGGGGTCTGGGGTGCATTTTTGGGAGTTTCAGTAGTCTAGAATGCAGTCCAAGGCTCTCTCTCCTGGCTTCTCGGACTGTGGCCACCATCTATAGGTCACCTGGCCTGGTCACCCTCTTCCTGGGCTGATCTCTCTTCTGCCCTTGCCTCTATCTCTCAACGTCTCCTGAGAGACCTCAAACATCCATCTGGATGATTCTAATCCCTCCGCTGGGCTTTTCTGCAACACTCTTTCCTTTCTACACTCATCTCCTCAGACATCCACCTCGCGAACCCTCGGACCACTCCTCTCTCTTGGACTGACCACTTTCTGCTCTCCTCTCACCTGAAGCTCTGTTTCTCAGGTGAAGCCGACCTCAGCACGCCCACCCACTCAATCATTCGGCTACTTTCTCTGCTCTTCCTACACCTGCAGCTGACTCACACCTGGCACAGCCCTCTCTAACCATCATCTTTCTATCTCTACACTCTGGATGCCCTTGCCCCAGTCATGAAAATCCGTTTGAAGCCTACCTCCAAGTGCAATTGTTGGTAGGACTCTGATCTCGCCACGGAGATACTCAAGTGTAGGGGGTCTGAGAGAGGAAGTGGAGGGCATTGGATGCATCCTCTTTCAAACTGGACTGTCACCTGCTGCAAAGGCAAGACAGCCTCTCTGTCCTGACCAAGAAGAGAGCCTACATCCAAGCCTGCATCTCTGCGGCCGCTAATAACACAGCCAAACTCTGAAATCTGCAAGGGGCTTGCCAAACCTTCTGCAGTATCCACCTCTACTGTTCCCTCCCAGGCCCTCTGGACAGCTGTCGCTTCTCACTTCACCACTAAAACCCAGGGCATCCTGTCCTCTATCTTCTTCGTCTCCCTCTACCTCTCTTGACTCCTCTCTGGCCGCCTCTCTCTCTCCTCCTCCTCCTTTCTCCGCTTTCTCTCTGACCACTCCTGACGAGGTTTCTAGACAAGTCCGATCTATGAAAGGGTTGCCCAAACAGGTGCTTCCCTGCTCCTTCAAAACCACTTTGACACACTCACTCCAGCCTTGGACGACTTCTGCAATCACTCTCCCCGCAAGCACTCCCTTGTGCACCCTGTGCTGAAAAAGCCTTCTGCAGATCCTTCCAGTCCGGCAAACTACCGCCCGATTCACTCCTTTCCTGGCCAAACTTCTGGAAAAGCTAGCCAACTCCGAGCTTACTCTCCACACTGAATCTGTTGGTTGTCTCCATGACCAGCAGTCTGGCTTCAGAGCATCCAGAGGCACGGAACTGCTCTCCTGAAAACCCGTGAAGATTTGCTCACCAATCTCGATTCTAGCATTCCATCCGGCCTCATCCTCCTGGATCCTTCCTCTGCTTTCGACACGGTCAATCATGCCATCCTGATCAATCATCTCCGTGAGAACCTGGGCATCACAGATCAGGCCCTGGCTTGGTTGACCTCCTTCCTCCTGGACTGACCCTCCCAGGTCCATCTTGGGTCCTTTCTCCCCACCACCTCTCTCCACATGTGGTGTTCCCCAGGGCTCCAACCCGTCACCCTGACTCTTCAATGTCTATTTGGCCCCCTTGGCCCACCTTATCTCCACCCTCTACCCTATTTATTTATTTGAATTTGTAAAGTGCCCACTGCCCTGAGGCATCATGGCACTGTTAAGAAGGCTTACTTGGTTACGTAAGTGCATTTGAAGGCATACAAATATGTTGCTTTGTGCATGACACAGAATACATGGTTATAGAGGCAGACTGTGGTACAAACATCTTTCATGGTAGCATCATATAGTTTACGTTGTCAAGTAGGTGGGCAAAGGCATGGTGCCAGCCATGTCTTGAATGGCGGCAGCTACAAGCATTTGCATGGTAATAGTGGACATATACAAGGTGCCTCTAACTTTCAGTACTATGCGGATGACACTCAGCTTTCCATCAGGCTACCCTCAGCCTCCTCCCCTCTCTCGCTCCTTCTCGACTGTCTATCCGTGATTCAAGAATGGGTCGCCTCCAACGATCTCTGCCTTAATGCCAGTAAGACTGTTCTCCTTCTCATTGGGACACCTGCTCCCACTTTCCCTCCCTCACTCTGGCCGCCCTCCTTGAGCCCGCTTCCTTCATCTTCCTGTGAGACCAAAAACCTTGATCTTCGACTTCACTCTCGCCTTCTCTCCTCACATCATAGACCTTCCCAAGAAGGCCCACTACTTGAGGTATTCTTCCTTTCCTCACTTTCCCCCAAAAGCTCACAGTCTCCAGAGCCCTGGTTCTCTCCAGGCTCGACTACTGCTACAGCCTCTTTCTCAATCTGCCTTCCTCTACCCCCACCCTCTTCAACTAGTTCAGAACAGGAGTGCAAGACTTTTCCTTGGCCTCAAGCCCAGGGACTGCATCCCTCCAGCCCTGAAATATCTCCACTGGGTCCCAGTGGCTGCAAGGATCAAGTTCAAGACCCTCAGCATCGTCCACAAGGCTTTCTGCGGCAGGGGCCAGCACTACATCCAGCTCTCTTCCTAAACACCTTCCTTCTCAAGCCCTTCACTCAGCCACAGCCAACTGAGGATCAGACACTTCTACAGGCATAGAGTGGGAGGTAGATCCCTCTCCTCTACAGGTGCCTCCTTCTGGAATGGCCTCCCCACCCCTCTCAAACTTGAGCCACACCACCTTAAGTTCCAGAAGCAGCTCTTCGCTTCTCTCACTTGCTCCCTCTCCCCTGCTGACCAACCTGTATGCTGCGCTGACTGGCTGCCTGGCTACACTCAGCCTCACAGGTACCAGCCCCCCAATCCCTTAACCAGTAGCCCCTCCACTGCCTACAGGTCTACCGCGCACTTATAGGTTGATCGAGAACCTTACAGCTCCCCTGCCTACTTGCACTTAACCACAACTGTATTGCCCTGGGTGCAATTCCCCTTTCCCGCCCCCTGGGACTCCCCTCCCCTCATGCACTTTGCGTCTCGCAGTTGCACGATTTGAATGACCCAAGGCGCAATAAGATTGTTTGTTTTGTCTACCCTCCGTCTTCCCTCCCTTGTCTTTCGCGCTTAGAAACAATTGTGTACAAGCGCGTTATACATGACATGTAATATGGAGGATTGATCAGCACTACTCCACCACTCCAAGTGGATTGATGTTGGGTTCTAATGTTAGAAGTTGAGTCACAATAGCAAACAGTGATCAGTTTAGGTTGTGTCTTGAGGCAGTTATGGTCTGAGGGGCTCATAGGAAAGTGGAGCAGGGAGTTTCTTCATGGAACGGGGCCTTATCCCCAAAAGGGGAGTGTCTCACTGTGAGGTGCTGCTGTCCACCACCCCTAGGGGGAATGTTGGGTAGCGGACTCGCCTCTCTAGCCTCACAGGGAAGGGAGATCCCATAAATCGTCACATAAGTTTATTGCACACAAATAACTTGTTTTTGCACAATTGTATGCAAATTCCTTGTTACAATACTTAAATGTGCGACACAGAGGCGCAGTTTGTAGGACCTTGTTGTACATGCTTAATTATTGCAATCAACCCTGCAATGGGGATGGGGGGGGGGGGTGTACAAGGACTGGTAACGGCCCACCAGTCTGAGCTTAAAAGCACCTATGACAGCCCTGAATGCCCCAGACAAGGGGTAATACCTATCCATTCCTCAAAATTCCATTTGGGATGCAAATATTTCTTTGATTTTTTTATCATTTTTTTAAAAACTTTTATTTTAAAGGAGGCAGGCTCTGCACGTGCAGGACTAATTTCCTGCTTTAAATAAAAAAAAAAATTAAAACAGAATGGCCATAGTAAATTGATTTCTATTACAGGTGCGGAGGGCAGGACGATGCACCGTGACCGGAGATTCGGCTCTGGTCCAGCAGGTAAGTTGAGCGTCGGGGTGGTACAGAAGTTCTTAGGGGTGGGAACAAAGAGGGGCAGGAGGCTTCACGGAGGGCCGGGGGGGGGGGGGGGGCGCTGGAAGGGGCTTGGATGGCTGGAGGAATGCGGGTGGGACACTGGCAGTTCTTGCCTATGGTTTCCAGCCACCCGAATGACCGTGCTCCCCTTCCTCAGGTGCAAATATAGACCATTCACTTTACTTCGACTATGGAATACTGAAATCGAAAGTCCTGTTGTATGGTACTCTCAGACAAGCCTTGGGTGCTGCATCAATATATGAAGGCAGAGGTATAATACACAATATAGTCCCGCTTAACAAGATGTGGTGCACGCAGTAGTTTTGGTATGAAAAGCCCCCTCCTTCCTTTCCTCAGAAAGCACTGTTAAATGCAAGTTTATGAGCGTCTACCGAAAACATAAAGGCAAGGATTGTCCACTGGAGGAAAAAACATTTTAATTGTTTATATGTAGGCCATTACACACACCAGCTGTTACCCCAGCGGGCAGGTGAATATCATAAATAGGATTTGTGGCGAGTTTTTGGTTAAGCTAGACTCTTATATACTCTGTGCATTAGGCTGCTTTAACTCAAGAGTAATGCATCGAGCTGGTGAAAAGTATACTGCTATTACAAGCCATCGCAGGTGCACGCCAAGCAGAGGGCACAAAGAGCTGAAGATTTCCTCAAACGCAGGAGCCAGGGGAGGGAAGAAGATTTTGAACGGGCTCCTTCAATGCATGGCTGCTTTTCACTTAGCCAGCGTTTCCCGCTTCAGTCTCTGCTTTCATTTCACGGAACCCAAGCTTGCTGCTTTTCTCCATGCTTTTGCTGGCAGGCGTAGAGGTCAGGCACAGTATTTAGGTACTGGCAGGCTATTTGTTTGAATAGGAGTCATGTTACTTGTGTGTACAAAGTTCATACACGTCTTATCTTACAATTCCCTTAAATTCTCAATAGTTTTTCACTGCTCGTGTAAACATGTTTCAGTATTCTTGCTGATCTCAGCGGCTTCGTTATCTTTGTGAATTTTCAAGTTTATGTTAAAAATCGTTGGGTTTGTCGGTCAATAGAATTAAAAAAAAAAGGTTAATTGGTATCCACACTCTTAGGTCATCGACTTAAATCTTATTTCGTAGACTGCTTACAACCGAAGAAGCCAGCACTGGGGGACAGCTATTGTGCCCAAGTATTACGACTAGTGGGCAGAAGCGAGCGTCCATCTCACAGAATGTCACATTTAAGAACCATGTTGCAGCATGCCCATCTGGACATAATATAATAGGTCAGCAGGAGCCATTCCAGATTTATAAAGCAAGACTTTCCAACTAAAGATGGATTTACATTAAAAGGAAACACATCTCTCTCCCACCCACTTAAACTCCCGGGGGACTGAACAAAATGTACCATTTGGAAAATAGTAAGTTTCTGTTCCTAAGCAGTTTTATAAAAAGACCAATAAGAATTAAAACTGTATTGGAGTAAAACATCATTCACAGACACGGTTTCGGGTAGTAAGATTAAGATCTAAACATAGGTGTAGCGGATTAACAGCTGCGGGCCCGACTGTAGTAGGGGGGCCAGGGGGACAAGGCCACACTCTGCCCCCCCTAGAGAATAGGCCACGCCAGTGGGAGCTGAGGGAATATGGGTCTGGGGGTAGATTTCACCCTACACATGCAGCAGTAACCTCGGAGATATAATTCTGAGACTCTGAACTGCAGGAGGTCGGCCAGGATTTGTTTTCATGCCCTAGATAATGATGTAGCACCTGGATGCCAATGGGCTTTAGCGCTCTAGAAATATATAGGAATCAAAATGTATTCCCCACAGCCATGAAATGACCAGGGAGATTGAGGGCCATTCACACCTATAAGTGAGGTAGTCCCGGCTGAGTCCCAGTTTGCCCAGAGACTCTTGGTGTGTGTGCTACTGTGAGGAGCTGCAGCGACCCGTGGAGTCCTCTTTCTACTGCTTTCATACAAATACTGTGTTGCCGCGCGGAGCGGAGTCCCGGCTGAGTCCCAGTTTGCCTGAGTGCGTCAGAGGGCCGCTCAGGGAGATGGATGCGAACCAGAAGACCCCTTCCTCGAGTGGACCGCAAACACGCAACAAGACGCTGTTACAGCGTCGCATGCTTAATCCTTGGACTGCTCTGCCGAATTGTGCTGCCGCAAAGCTAAAGTCTCAAGGTAAGCCGATAGCATGTTCGAAGCCGGTGCCCTCTGTGGCCCCATCGTCTGTGCATATTGTACAAACAACTGTCCAAGTCCATCAAGACGAAGCTCCCTCGGTCATTAGCGGCATTGACACTGTTGACATTGTTGGGCCAGTAGATATTAGCCTGATTCAAAGCCCAACTTGCACAGCGTCCTCTCAAAACCCGATCAAACCGCTTACCTTGCTCACCCTTACTGACCTTGCCCCGATGCCGTCGATGCCAGTGGAGTACATGGAAGCAAACGCTGTTTCATCAAAGCATTTTCCTTTTCCTGAAATGTACTCTCCATTTGATCTAACGGATGCAGAAATTATGAGTGCTACTTCTGCCACACAGGAAAAATTAATAGCTAAAGAAATCCCGGTGGCTCCACCCAATATTTCATCTACGCAAGACAATGTTGGCGGCCGATCACTTCCTGCTAAGCCTGTTTCAGTTGAACCAGATCAAATTTCCTCTGCTCCAGTTACCAGTGATGCCAGTGCTGCTTCTGCTGTCCAACATGATGGTGGCAATGTCATAGCGGCACATGCTCACCTTATTTCAGGCAGTTGCTCGCTCGCTTCAATAAATAAACCTCACCTAATACCAAGACTCACGCCAATTGAAGATATGCTCTCAGCCTCAATATCGCTACAGAAGCCATTAGCGACGACTCGGACTCCAATTGCTTCCAAAAAAGCCCCTGCAGTTCAAAATGCAGTAGATCCGGCTCCGGCGATTTCTGGTGGCATTTGTGACAAGGCACTCTCTGCCCTCCCGCCGTTTATTATCGACAGGTCAGCTCAAACTTTACCCCAAAAAGGGCAATTCCACGATTTCCCGCATAATCAGCTACTGAGTGGCGACCGTGCGAACCCAAACCTGAATACCTTGCAGCCACGTATTTCTCAGAAAAAATTGGAGCATTTGCCCACAAACTCGATGGTCCCTTCTACACTGAAAACTCTATCGTCACGCTTTGGGCCTCATGATAAAGGGCCTCATGATAAAGGAAACGTCTTGCATTTGCAGGGCGATGAGAGTTCATCAGAAGCCAGCAGCAGTGCAAAAAGGCAAAATATCTCAGATACACCAGCAAAAAGGAACAATACTCCAGACTTATCAGCCACCCCTGCAAAATGCTCCACTTCTTCCATTGACCACTCAACTGTTCTAACCCCAGGTAAAGAAAACTTAAAAACCCAGAATTCTAAAATCAATCTGTCAATGGGTGCGGCAATCCAGTTGCATAACAATGTGCTTGCGGCATCGTCCCAAGCGATGATTCCGTTTGTTAATCTATACAAGTCTTTAAATGAGACCATTAGGGATCAAGGGGTCCTTCTATCGAACGTATGGTCGAAATTGGATCAAATTGACTCCTTTACTAAGTTCATTCAGCACGATGTGCAAGCTGGAAAAGACTCCAGCTCTTTCTGGCAATCCCGGCTCAATGACCTCGTGACCTTACAACAGAAGAGACATGACCTTCAGTTAAAATGTCTTTTGGAGGTGTTGAGCGAGATTGCTCATCTGTTAAATCCAGGTCACAGACCGGAACAGCCCAAAATCGACATGCAATGCCTTGCTCCACAGTCTGTTTCCTGTTCAAGGCCACTACTTGCGATGCAACGTGGAACACACTCCGACCAAACGGCTTCTCAAACGGAGTGCATCACATCACAATCTATGGATAGTCCAAGTCCTCACCCTCCAACAGTGGCCAGTGTTTCTTACCCCTCAGACTGTGCTCTTCCACAAGTCCCGTCAGCGACCCATCAGCCTATGGAGGCGGAGGACGTGCTTACACATGATGTAACTCTTCTGAGTAAAGCCACAACTCAACTAGATCACCATGAAAGAGCCTCATCCACTGTTGGTATTTTTGCAGGCCCGGCAAAATCTTTTACCATCAAGGCTTCTGCTAAGCCTATGGCTCAAGCAAAATCTGCCAAATCGACTACAAGAGCCAAGAAAGCAAAAGTGGCATCTCATCCAGCAACGAAAAGTTTTGTAAGAAACTTGACAACTCCTCCGCGGCTAGGCCTTTTTAAGCGCCCCAATAAGGGTGCGAAAGACTCCTCATCATCACACAATAATACAACGATGCTGCCTTTAAACCATGGTGTAAAGCGTCGACGCTTAATCTCTGAGGATTGTGCCTCAGTTATCTCAGTGTCTTCGGACTCCCAAGATCTGTGTAACCTTTCTACTTACTCGAATCCAAGTGATGCTGATCAGTCGCAGCATCTTAATGAAGATCAGTCATTGGAAACGCAGCTCCTTGCAAGTGCTGCCCATACCAGGAAAAGCCTCTCTACATCGAAGTGGCAAGTAGTGCAAGGACGTCGAACTACTATTTCGAAAAAGGAAGATCTGAGTCGCTTGGCAGCAAATTCTAGGTTGAATCCAAAACTCACCTTAAATCAACGCAAAAATCAAAACTGTTCTCCATTGAGATCACATGTTTTACCTCAACACCGTGCAAAGGACTGTAGGCGCAAATTGAGACTTAAAAACATACATAACGATGATAATGAGCTGAACCTTAATCGTGCAAATGTTTTGCGACTATTTAAGCACATTCCACCTCTGCGGCTGATTAATTCGGACGATATCAAAATTGTCGAATATGTGACAGAAAGCTGCTCCGATGCTGTCCTTCTACATATCGACGCTGCTGGCGTACGGAACACACTTCTCAAAGCAGCCGAAGACTTATTGTTATTTGGCTTTGACATTTCTGTCGAACCTGCCATGCCTTGGAGAAGCCTTAATTCCGTGCTGCCGGCTCACCATCCAACTGAAAAAAAACAGCAGTCGCGAAAACTTTATGCAATAGCATGCCTGCTGAGGTGCGACCAAAGGATTCTCGCTTTCGATTTGAGAAAAATTCGAGCCACCAGAGACTGCAGAATCAGGATTAGTCATAATTGGGTTTGGATAATGCCATGCTCTCCATCCTATCGTGGAACACCCGAGGGTTCCAGCATTTGTTTCAGGACTTTGATGTTCCACTATATGATGCGTTTGCTGTCTGTCTGCAAGAGACTTGGTTAGTTGATGCTCCGATGCGAGACTGCTATGCCACACTGGTCAATCCTGCAATTAAAAACATACAAGGCAGACCATGTGCAGGCTTATTGACAATGGTCCGTCTATCTCAAGATTGGTCCACACCAATATGCTCCAATCCTAACCCTTATGTTCAAGGATTAATTATGCACTTACGTTCTGCCACCTCAAAAGCAGTTTTGTCCTTGTTGCTTATTAACTGCTACTGGAATCCAGCAAAAATAAACAAATTTGTCTTTACCACAGCGATAAGTACTTTAATGGATGAAGCAATCGTGAATTATAATAATCTGATTATAATCTGCTGCGGTGATCTAAATGGCTCGTGGTTTAAGCATGACCCACACACCAACTCCTACTGCCAGCTCGCTTATGAGGAGCTGGGCGAGAAAGAACAGTGCTGGACTGACGTAATGGAGTCACATGATTGTGTATTGTTGAATGGCAATGCGCGGGGTGACATACCGGCCCAGCCTACCTGGCATCGCCAAGCAACGCATAGCATCATTGACTACTTCTGGGTTTCCAGCAATTTTGAGGCGAAGGTCATTTCGCTACATTCCTTGAAAACGTCTAAGAGCGATCATTCACTGCTAAAACTCGATTGCCTACTGACGGAGTCGACCTCTTTGCCCTTTTATTCCGAATCGGTAGAAACAAATTCAAGTGGAAACCGATTAAGACTAAACGTCAAAGCGATCTGTTCTTTAACGGAAAACCTGCTTGACTCGCCAAATTGTGTAGACTACACTCCGCTTCTCATGAATCATATCATAACCATCAAAGATAGCTCCCAGCAACACAAGCTCCACAATCATCTGTTTAGCAAAATGCTTGATGACAAAAAGAAAGAGCTCAGAAAAGATGTCCACAGAATAAAAAACCAAAAAAATGTACCCATTTTGATTAAACTGGAGGAAGTAAAAGCTAGACGCACGACTTATAGAAATTGGATGAAATCCCACAGAGCTATTGTTGACCAAGATCGTGCTGAACTGATGATAAAGCTACTGATCACAAAGAATGCACGCGACATTTGGAAAATACTAAATATGGGCCCGTACAGCGGAGCAAATTCGACGCAGAACACCATCTCTGGCGACACCTGGTGTAAACATTTTGGGTCAGTGTTCAACAGCTATTCCAAGTTTCCAAAAATCGATTCTGTTGCCACATCAGCACCCTGGGATGTGCAAATGCTGCACACTGACATTGTGGATGCCATTAAGTCACTCAAAAATTCACACGCTGCGGGCCCAGATATGATCAGCAATGTGACGCTAAAGAATATCCACAAATCTGGGCCCCCTTCATTGAGTGTCTTTTCCAAAAGGTTGCTGAATCCAATCATTTGCCTGAGTCCTGGCTAACTGCTATCATGATCCCTATTCACAAGAAGGGCAGTTGGGACAAACCTGAAAACTATCGTCCTATTGCCCTTTTGGACTCTATTGGAAAACATTTTGGATCCAATCTTAGACTGAAACTTGTGAATTGGGCGAAAAACTCAGGAATCCTTGATATATGTCAAACAGGGTTTTCTAAGGTCACAGGAGTAGATGTAAACCTTTCAATTTTAACTGCCCTGAAACTGAACGCCCTTAAACGTAAAACCAAACTTCATCTAGCCTTCATTGATATGAAGCAAGCGTTTGATGGAATCAATCGCGATTTGTTATGGGCGAAATTAATTAATTAAATGGAAATGCCCTATGGCCATCCTCAATCCAATAATGGCGCTGCATACGAACACTTCTTTTCGAGTTCGCATCAATAAGAATGGCGTTCTATCTGACAGTATTCCAACGACAAGAGGAGTCAAGCAAGGCTGTCCGCTTGCGGCAGACCTATTTAAATTATTTTTAGCAGATCTCCCGACTCACCTCGAACAAGCCCACCGCTTTCCCCCATGTCTAAATAAGACTTCTGTTCGTTATATCGCTTATGCTGATGATCTCGTTCTGATTGATAGCACACAGATCGGCCTCCGACGCCTTCTAAGCTGCTTGAATAACTACTTAGTCAATAACGAACTTGTCATCAATACAGACAAAACTAAAATCTTGTCTATTGGACCTACATCAGGCAGAAGAGACCGTGCATTCAAATGGGCTGTTGGTGGTCAGCCGTTAACTTCAGACAATTCGATCCGTTATTTGGGTATTGAATTTAACAACTCAATCTGTGAAGCACAATGGCTAAAAGGTCTAAAACAGAAAGCCGCAGGTCTAGCGCTACAAGCGGCCAAGATCAACAAAATCTTTAGAAAATTTTCCCTGACTCCAGTCCTAACGTTCTACCTCCAAAAGATAGTACCCATCTTAACATTTGGTGCAGAAGCGGGATGGAATATTAGCGAGCAAAATTGGAATGTATTAGAGGGTCTCTTTTGGAGACGTGTCCTCAACCTTCCGAACTGTATTCCAATCATGTTGATACGTCATGAACTATCGCGGAATTCACTCTTTACCCATGTGATCTGAAAGTCCATCTCGTTGTGGCGTAAGATGAGAAGCGTGCGGTGCGCCAGCCTATAGAATATTCACCGCCTCTGACGACACTAAAATCAGCTGCCTATTGGATCAATGGAGTATAAGAGTTCAAGAGTGGATTGCTGCAGCAGATATTAACAATTTTGATCTATTTTCTCGTCCTCTGGCCAAAAGAAAATTTGAAGCATGGGCATGGATTGTTAATGTGGAAAAACATACAAACCTCGCTGCTTCCCAATGGCTAGGCAACGCTAAAAAAAAACTAAACTGCCAGCCCTATTACCTGACTCAATGCTATACTCGTTATTACCGGGAACATTTCCTTCGCTTCCGCTTAAATACGCTGAACACGAAGGAAATTCCATTTCAAAGGAATCAGCCCAATGTAAATAATAACCTTTGTCGCTTCCGTGCAGTTTCGGTTGAAACTTTGAAACATTTAATCCTAATATGTCCAGCCATTGATGACCTTCGTTCTATTCATCTAGGCAAATATGCCCCCAAGGATGGAGATATGTCTACTTGGTGGCTTCTGATTTCTTCTGAACAAAATGCCAAATATGTTAGCGCGATCGTAAACTACTTGAACGCTATCCTGAGGTTCCCCCCCCCCCCCCCCAACTACAAGGAACGTCCAACCTGAAGGCTGAGATGGTTGCGTGTACGTCTGACTCTTTCTGTAGCCACAGTCGAGGCTCGTTATGCTACGACGTGTGGAAGATGAAACAAAAGTTTGAAACAAAAGTTTTTTTTTTCTTTTTTGATAAAAAAAAAAGAGAAACTAGTTTTTCAATAAAATAAATAAAAAAAAATAAGTGAGGTAGCACACTTGTTCAAGCTGGCTGCCTACAACTATTTTCTCAAACCTAAAATCACAGTTTTGCTTTCTGTAATTTAAAGCATGTTTATATTTTGTGGGAATATAGCGTTTTTTTGCATCATGCTTAATAAAATGGTTAACTATATCAAACAATAAATGACAGATGTCGCTTGAACACAGATTTCTGCAGAAGGTACATCATCTGACTGGGGGACCTTACAAATGAGGGGCAGAGGTAGCGGGGTGTTAGCGTAACTATGAAAATAGTTACAGTCTTTCTCATGGAAGTCTGCCATAAATGACATCCTTCTCATCACCCCATCAATATCAGCTGAGTGCCATTCCCTGGAACTGGGAATAAACCTCTCCTGTTCTGGTTCCTCATCCATGCCCATATCATGAGGAGTGGGAGGGACAATTTTACTCTTAGGAGTAGTGTCAGTGACCTTGGACTTCTCTATCACTTTAGGATAATTCTGTTTTTCTTTATGGTGTTCTGAAGGTTTCTTCGCATCGAGGTTCGGAGGTGGTCTTTGACGCTTTGCGTCGAGATTCATAGGTAGTAGAAGTAGGGCGCCGAATGTCGGGAGTAGACGCCTCGCGCTTTGACTTGGGAGCATAGAGGTCGGAATCGTCTTCCGACGATCGAGCCTCTGGAACTATTGGGAGTGCAGCACCCTTTTCAACCGCAGACAGTTGGTCTTTGTCAGGTGGCGATCGGGAACGCCCAGAGGACACAGACTCGTTGGACCACTCTCTCGTGCCTTCTGTTGCCGATCGCTTGACACACGTGTCGAGTCACAGCTGGGGCCGATGTGTTTTAAAGGAAGTGGTGCGGGTTGCGCTTGTGCCGCCGGGTGTTGTCCCCATAACTGGGCTGCTGGCCAGTCCTCCGAGGTCGCGGGCTTGCGCGTGGGTGTCTGAAGTCACCCCTCTGCCCTCGCCGTCCGATACAGCGGCGTTGATGCAATCACTGAACGATCCTTCGACCTCTATGGCCTCTAGCTGCCTGGCGTAGTGGGCCCAGCACTTCGTCGAGCGGTCCTTAAGTGTTTTTGGCTTGAAGAGCTTACAAGCTCGACACGTAGCCTCGGCATGGTCTCCTGGGAGACACAGATTGCACGTATTGTGCTTATCTACCCAGAGAAACTTCCTGTTACACTTAAGGCAGAATTTGAAAGGAGTACTCTCCATATGTGTAAATCTGACAGCGGGCAAGTATATGTAGGAAATAAAGTGGTAAAAGTTGTATGACCACCCCCAACTCTCCCTACTTGCACGGGGCCGAGGCCAAACGCCTTCCAAGGCCCGGGCCGAGGCCAGAAGCCTTCCGAGGCCCAAAGTCCATCATGGAGTCTCGACGGTTGGTTTCCTCGATCTTCACCGGCGTCGATCTTTGGCGTAGGGTGGAAAGAACAGGGAAGTTTTAACAATAATTTTAGTATAATTGTCAAATGCCAAGGGAACTCCGCAACATGCGTCCGACTAGTATGGCGGAAAAAAATCTGAGGATCCTACACGCATGAGGGATCATGGGTACAGTGGGCGTCACACTAGGGATAGTATTACAGGCACGCCCTAGTTCAACGCCCCTTTTCGAGTTTCGAAAAACAAACTAATACTCTGCAGCTTCCACTAGATGTCAGCCTATGCACAGCATGTGATCTAAGCAGATTCCACAAGCCTCAGAAATGTAGTTAAGAGCACTCCTTTAAGTGATCATGCGATGATCGATGTCGGATTTGATTTTGTATGGAGCCGAAAGAAGCAGGGTTCTTCTCTCCTCCAGGGCACAAATTGTGTAGATAACCTCTTAATGACCAGTGTCCGTAACCGGTTCCTTTGGAACCCTCAGAAAATCTTAAAAGTGTATTCCCTATTAGGTCGATATCTCGACGCCACGGACCAGAGCTGGAGATTTAACTCCTTTACATCCTTTGGCACCTTTATAGGAACTTTACTACGACAGGGTGGTGTCTCTGATAAGGGCTCTAACGAGAGGCTAAATAAGAAACACATTCATGTGTACAATGAAGAACTAATACAACGGTGGAAGGAAGATTGTGCAGTTAAAAAGATCTGGCTGCCACTATAACTCGGATATAAGAGAGAATAAGAAAAATAAAACGGTCTACAGAAATTAGGTACTTCAATCCAAACCTAATGGAATACAAACCGATGCAATGCTTCTATGAATTAAGGATAAAAACTCTCAGGCCTTTTCACAAATTATTAACACTGAAACTCCTCCTCCCCTGGCACAAATTAATGGAGTAGTGGAAGCAGATTGGGTACGGCACTTTAGGGAGAACTATGCATCTCCAAACACACTAGAAGGTGACCATCAGTGTGTGAAATGGGAAACCCCGAGCTAACTCGGGACGATTTTAGGGAAGAGGTGGTTTCTAAGAGTACTCACCGCCATTAGTTCCTCCCGAGCCTCAGGCCCGAATGGGCTGACAAATCTCCTACTTAAGTCATACAAGAACTTCTGGGCCAAGACTTTATCCATAATTTTTACACATATTCTGGCTACTGGTATTTTTCCATCGACCTGGTCCATATCATACATTGTCCCCATTTTAAAAAAAAAAAAAGGGAACCGAGCCAGTCTGTCCAGCTACCGCCCGATATCGCTACTCGATGCAGATAGCAAAGTATTTGCATTAACTGTTTTATCTCATTTGGAAGAATGGGCAGCTGGCAAGGTAAGACTCCCGAAATGGCAAACTGGCTTCAGGTGTTAGATGGGGACAATGGTCAACGGGCTAGTGATAAACAGTGTCCAGAACTTGGCCTGTGAGGCGAAGTAAGACATGGTATATGGAACCTTGTTAGACTTGACTGCAGCGTTTGACTCTTTGGATCGTGGTAAGCATTGGAAAAAAACGATTAGCTTGGGGAATCCCATTAAAGCTTCTTAAAATTGATTATTGGTCTTTATTCAAAATTCAGGTCCGATTGAACAATGCGGTAGCCCCGTAAAGAGAAATTTCAACGCTCCGGGGGGGAGAGGGGTATGACAGGGATGTGTTTTTGTCCAATGTCTTAATTTATATCTTTTACTGCGCCGAGACAGCAGCACTTAGGATTTCGGTGGTTGGCCTATACGGACGACTTCTTTTTTTTTGGGAGGTCACTGCTATTGGACTTCCTTTCCTGAAACAATTTGCCCTATACATGGAAGAGCATGCCCCAATAGTCAATCCAGTGAAGTCTAAGGTGATACAGTTCAGTGGGACAAGAAAGAGGTAAAAATTCAAATGGCTTATTGAGAATGCAGTGGTCTCAAGTGTTGAATTGATGATCTACTTGGGATTTTTTGTTAACGCTAAGCCTTCCCTGAGCAGCATCTAATACATGGTTCAATGAGCGTTCCTTTAATTTGGCGGCACAAACAAAAAGGATTGACTGCTTACTGGAAAATTGTAATGCTCCTGCATAAAATTGTATGTCCTTTAGAGGAATCCCTATATGGAGATTTCAAGAAGATCTATGCAGAACAATGTTGCAGCTGGCTAAAATCTATTCAGGATAATTGTAATACCAATCTATAAGCTGTTCTACTGTTGACCTGATAAGACTGCCCTGGAAGAGAAGATTCTCTTATACCAACATGATTGGCGTGTAACTATGGATTTATTGCACTCATATCCATCCTTAATTAATTTGATAAACGATTACAAAAAGGAAGGGTGTTTTGGCAGCTTTCCTTGGTATTTAACCTGAAAAGCCCACTTGAACGCTCTTCTTACGTTTCAGATAGAACTTGTTGCACTCAAATCAAGTCCTGCTAAGATATGGCAAGATCTCATCTGACCGAAGAATCTGTAGATTCTGTAAACTTAAACCATTAAACATTGGTTGTTGAAATGTGAAGAATTAACGTATTTTCGAACAATACATTTGGGAAGGTTTTTTAAATATAACTCACAGAACCGTGAGGACTTATGTCTACAGTGATTGGTATTACTGGTTTTATTAGAGCACTGAAGTTAAGAGTTTTAATGTGATGTATTTTAAGCTATGGCATGATCACGAAATGACAGTAGAATATTGAAGGTAGAAGAGTTTTAAGTTGAGTTGTTTTGATGGTACCAATGTTTATGTAATTGTGCATTTATCCGTATTTTAAAGTAATTAAATATTCATTGAATTGTTTTCTTCAGATGTTCATGTAATGTGTATTATTAAAGGTTGTTTTCAAACAAGAATAAAATAAAAAAATAAAAAGATGCCCAGTTCGCGTATCCTAAACAGCTGTATGCATTTATCTCCATGTATGAGACAGCTGTGTCCTTAAGTTGTTAACCTATGTAAAGTTGGCTTGAGCAGAGTGATGGTGGATTGTTCAGTAAGAATCTGGAGACTTGGGTTACAAATTCAAATTAACACCCAAGTGTGCAACCATTCTTTCCATCATTTATGCCATCTTTAAGGTCTCTACTATGGGTACTGCCATGTCTGGCAGGATGTGTCGCAAGCCTCGAGACTGGTAAATCTGCAGCTCATGTCAAACTGACCCCCCCTTCTTCCCCCCCAAAAAAAATTATAAAAAAATAAATTAAAAAAAAGCATAGCGAGCCTGTACTTCACTCTCTTTATTGACCCTAAATCAAATATGCCACAGTTCATGAGAATGTGATTAGTCAATAAATCCATCTATATCCAGCACAGACTATATCTAAAGCAAATGGCATATATTATTATTAGGATATCTGAGCACAGACATATCTTTGGGAAGTAAGGGAGTGCTTTTCAAATCATAGGGTGAAGGACACTGAGGGAAGCAAAGACATAAGGGAGTGGAGAGCTAATAACAGGAATGTTGAGGGTGGGCATTTTGGAAGCAAGGGATCTACAAGCAACCAGGGGAGGAAACAGCGGGGAGCAGATTACCAAGTCTCGTGTTGAGTGTGAAGTGCAGGATGTGCAGACCTAGGTGTTAGGGAGGAGCCATTCCTTGAAGAGGAATGGTCTTGAGTCCCTTCCTGCAATGTACAAGCAAGGGGACAAGTCTGTTGTAGGAGAGGAGATTACAGGGTCCAGGGGCATAGACTGAGAAGGCATGTCTTCTGGTGCTTTCCTTCCTGCACCAGTATCGTTCAAGGCTGCACATGTGGTGGATCGTAGGGCTACTGAGGTAGGAACTTTAGGGTGACATCCTTGTAGATGGTGTAGCATGATTTGAAGACATGTGGTTACAGCAGGCGCCAGGGCTGTTCGAGGAGTGTCAGGGTGATGGGTTTGAATTGGTAGAGTACCTTCATGAGTCATGCTGCAGCATGCAGTACACATCTCAGAGGTGTCAAGGTAGTCGCCGGAATCCCTTTCAAAATGCACCAGCCTGTTAGGAGAGGACCAAGGCTTGGACAGCAAATTGAAAGTGGTTTTCTGGGATGAAGCAGTGTTTTTTGCCACAGGAGAGAAAGTTCAAGCAATCGGTCTTCCTTGCTATGTGCTGGTTGAAGGACAGTGTCCGTCGATATCGAAACCAGGAGACCTGGTGCAGGTGGTCAGCTGGGGTGTAAAGCCCTGGAGGTTCATACCAGAGCACCAAATCTGGAGGGCTGGGTGTTCAGTGCAGTTGGTCAGCAGAATGAATTCGGGGTAGAGTTTCAGGTAAGCCGTAGACATCCAGCACTACATCAAAGAGGCAGGCCTTGAAATTGTGGATGTCGTCAAAGGAGGAGATCTTGAGGAAGGGCCGAGTGTCATCTCATCCGAGTTTAGGTTGGTGTGGATGTGGTGTGGGGTTAGGAGAGTCCTGAGCAGTTCCATGTAAAGATTCAAGATCACCAGGGAGAGGATGGATACTTACAGAACTCGGCAGGAGATGGGAAGAATTGGTGATATGGAGGAATCAATTTTTACGAACTACTGGTGGTTAGCAAGGTAGGATTTAAATTAGATGGGGACAATATTGCTGATTACCATTCAGCGATATACAAAGTCGGGGAGCATCTGATGGTCTACTATGTCAAATATTGCTGAAAGGTCAATAATAAACAGTAGGCAAGGATAGCCATCAACAAGGATTTTAAGGGTACGGTTGATCACCTTAATGGTAGCTCTTTCTGTGTTGCATCTGGTTTTGAAGCCGGAATATTTAGTCTGAAGGAGGTTGTTGGCTTTGATGTTTTGGAGGAGTTATGGGACTACTGCTTTCTCAAGGATCTTACCTAGGAATGCAAGATGGGTGATGGGGCAGTAGTTGGGGGTCCAGTGTTGGTTTCTTGAGGAGCGGGAGGATTTGTCCAGTCTTGAGGGTCAAGGTGAAGGTGCCTCGAGATAGGGAGCAGTTGATTGTCAGATAAGGGAGGAGTGCTTCACTCTGAATCTCCTTCAGCACGAGACAGGGATGATGTCGTCCACGTATGATGTTGCCTTGAGGGATGGTGGGGTGGCAGTGAGGTCTGCCACAGCGAGTGTCCAGGTAGTTGTGGTTTTGTGAAATGGGATGTGTAGAGTGCTGTCAGTTGTGGTATTGGTGTCTGTGTTGGCAGATCATGCTGATCTTGTTGATAAAAAAATCATTGATGGTGGTGGATTTTTCTATGGAGTGTTGTATGGGTGGGTCGGGGTCAGTGCTTGATGGCTTAGAAGAGGGCTCTGATTTAATTGTTGGCCATTTTAAGGGGGGGGGTGTGTGTGTGTGTGTGTGTGTGTGTGTGTGTGTGTGTGTGTGTGTGTTCCTTGAGCATGGCAAGGTTGGCTGCATTGCAAGATTTTCGCCGCAACTCTTCCTGTTTTCTGGTAGTTTGTTGGTTTTGAGTTCTTGAGGGTACCAGGGCGCAGAAGGTTTAGGCTTGAGGGTGCATTGGTTCACTGGGGCATGGTGGCTGAGGCCGGTTGTGTGGCTGGTGTGGAGTTCTTGGAGAAGCGCGTCACAGCTCTGGTTCGTCTGAGGTATGAAAGAGGAATACCTCACAAAGAGCGATGGTGCAGATTATGTGGTGAAATGACTATAGAATCAGCTGAACATCTAATGTGCAATTGTCAAAGTTTAACTGTTGTGAGGAACAAACATATGAAATCGTATTGCAATCAAACAAAATGTGATGTTATTTCACTGTGGATGTTGCTTTTTGAAGGAAGTGACGCTAATCTTATGTCTTATATGATGACATTTTATCATCAAGTAATGGTTATTATCAAGTAATGGATGTATTAAGGGAGTTGGCAAACTGAGACAAGTATGAAGTACAAAATGTTAATGAATTGCTGCGATATCTATCACAAGTTGACGCTCATGATTTTTTGTTTTAAAATATAGTTTATTTGTATAGTGTATGTGTGATCATTTTATATATACAAAGCCTTAATTGACTGTAAGTATAATAAAAATAAATAAAAGAATGTGTGATAGCTTATAAATTGGGGAAACAAAGCATGGCTTTCTCCCAACACTGATGCAATAAGAAATGGTGGAAAATATATAGTATTGAAAGGTTTATTAAGACAAGGGACATTAAGTGTAACAAAACTGCACAGTTTCGAAAGAGAAAAAGGTAAGGTTTGTTCAAGAATGGGTGAACTGTTATAATACAAAGGCAGTGGATTACTTTGAATCATGGATGATAAATTAATGGTTACTCACTGTAGAAAAAAAAAACACCTTTCCCTTAAATTTAGAGGGGCGCAGCCCGCGACTCCGTCCACCGGCGCCACTCCTCAGTCCTCACTGACACGTCAACAATATTTACCATTGCCTAATGACACCAGTGTTATTAGGCGGGAGGATGGTGGGACGTATGGAGGAAAGGGGACTATGGACTAAGAATACGTTAGTTACTACGATGAGTAACTATTAATTACTCTTACGTCTCGTCCCCTTTCCTCCATACTGCATGGGCGGTTACAACTGAATGTAGCCCTAGGGTGGAGAGTACACCCTCCTTAAGAAAACTGATTCCTTAGAACCGCCTGTCCGAAAGCTACGTCTGACTTAGAGCTGGCATCCAAACAGTAATGCTTACAGAAAGACGAAGGGGTGGCCCAGGTGACCACCCTGCTGATGACCTGCCACGGGAGCTGTCGTTAAAATGCAATGACTGTGGCCTTGGCACTGACAGCGTGGGCGTGCATGTTAGCTGGAAGTGGCTTGTACTGCCCCTCACAGGCCTCCTTGATGGCTGAAACCATCCACTGTGCTATGGATGCCCGATACCCGGCCTTGACCCCCCCTCCACCCCCCGAAGGTGACAGTGTCTGACTTGCAGAAGCCCTTGGTCCTGTCCAGATAGAATTTCAGAGCGCGCATGACATCCAGACAGTGCAAAACCCTCTGAGTCTTGTCCTTGGGGTCGGCAGAAAACGTAGGCAAGATTATTTCCTTGTTTAGATGGAAAGCGAAGGGCACCTTAGGTAGGAACGTGGGGTGTGTCCTCAGGACCACCTCATCCTTGTGAAAAGTAGTATAGGGTTCTAAAGCCACAATAGCTTGGTTCTCGCTGACTCTGCGAGCAGAGGTGAGGCCCACTAACAGAGCTGTCTTAATGGTGACCAGCCTGATGTCCGCGGACAGGGCTTGTGCGCCAAGGCGCCCAACACTATATTCAGGTCCCACACGGGGTGTGGTTTTTTGATGGGCAGGTAGAGACTGGAGAGGGCCGCCAAATGTCTCTTGACTACCAGGTTTGAAGAGAAGACCTCCATCTCCGAATTTCTGTAGGTCCCTATGGCTGCCAAATATGTGCGGCATGTGTCCACCTGCACACCTGAGTGAGCAAGAGGAGCAGAGAAGGAGAGCACATCATCCAACATGCACCTAGCGTGGATGGTGGATGGGGGGGCAATCTCCTTAGAGTCCGCCCAGTGACAGAACCTAGTCCATTTACTCTTGTACTGGCTCTTGGTAGCCTTATTCCTAGTGCCCTGAATGATTTCTAGGTTAGCCTGTGATAGGCTCAGGTGCTTCAACGTGACCTGCTCAGGAACAATGTGGCAAGGGCGAATTTCTGTGGGGCGGGGTGGATGACCCTGCCCCCCTGCTACACCAGAGGATTAGCTGGGCCCATCGGAAGATGAATGGGTGGCCTGTCCGAGAGGCTGAGAAGCTCAGAGAACCATGGTCTCGCCAGCCTCCACAGAGCTATCAGAATGATGCTGAGGTGACGAGATCCCTTTATCTTGCAGATCACCCTGTGGATCAGGGGTTTGGGAGGGAAGGCATACGCTGTCATGCCGTTCCACTGTATCTGGAATGCGTCGCCCAGGGAGCTGGGGACTTGCCCCTGCCAGGACGCAAGCTGCTGGTACTTCTTGTTGTCCCAGGAGACAAAAAGATCCACTTGAGGATGCCCCCAACTGCTGAAGATCTCCAGCAGCACCTGATTGTTTAATTGCCACTCATTGCCAGCTGCCAGACTGCTGAGCCTGTCCGCCTCCAAGTTGGACTCCCCGGGAGGTGGACGGCTGCGAGGTAGATGTTCTCCAGGGCGCATTCCCACATGCTAACAGCTAAGCTGCACAGGGGAGGGGACCTGGTACCACCCCTGCCCCCCGCTTGTTGACATAGTACATGCTGGTGGAGTTGTCGGTCTGGATGAGGACTACTTTGCCCCCAATGAGCGGAAGGAAAGCTTTGAGAGCTAGCCAGATGACATTCAGCTCCAGCCAGTTGATATGAGACTCCTGCTCCTGCCGGGTCCAGACTCCATGGACACAGATTGTCCAGAGTGGCCGCCCAGCCCTCGAGGGAGGAGTCCGTAGTGATCGGGGCCGGCTGCCGGAAGGGCTTGCCCATGTGCGGTCCGAGTGGAGAGAGTGAGGAATGTTGACAAGCTCCGCTTGGGAGCCCCGCTCCCGATTCCATGAGGCTGCGAAGTACAGCTGTAATCTTCTCATCTTGAGTCTCATGGGGGGCATGGCTAGTAGGACAGCTGCCATGATACCTAATAAATGTTGGTACCATCAAGCCGATGTCACCTCTCAGGTGAGCAAGTGAGTAGTGTCCCTCTTGATGGCCGTGATCTTGTCCTCCGAAGAGAAAACTCTCAGAGCTTGTGTCCCAGATGAGGCCCAGGAAAGTCAGTCTCTGTGTAGGCTGCAGCTGACTTCTTGAGGTTGAGTGAAAATCCCAGCTCGTGGAGTGTGGTCATAAGGGCAGAGGAAGTGTAGTGAACCGCCTCCGGGGATCTTGCCCTGACGAGCCAGTCGTCCAGGTACAGGTAGACGTGGTGGCCCTAAGGAGGACCACCACTGCATTCACGTGTCTGGTGAACACCCTGGGGCCGAGTTGAGGGTGAAAGGTAGCACTTTGTATTGGAAATGGCAGCCATGATCCTGAATCGCAGAAAGGAGCGATGCGGCTGCCAAATCGGGACGTGTAGATAAGCGTCCTTTAGATCCAGCGAGAACATCCATTCTCCCTTGCAGTGTCTGCGCTATGTGTGCTGGCGTAACCATCTTGAATTTTTGAAGAGGGAGAGGTTGAGGGTGGAGAGTTCCAACACAACTCTCAGGCCAGCCTGGTTCTTTTGTATGGTGAAAATCCTGGTGTAGAAACCCAATCCTTACTCGGAGGCTGGGACTTCTTCCACTGCCTGGCTCTCGAGGAGCGACCGAATTTCCGCCAACAGAGTTGCTGTCCCAATCTGTGGGAGTGGAGGGGTGGAGGGAGGAGAGCGAGGGATGGGTAAGCAGTACTCTGTGGATACTACCAAGATGATCCAGGGGTCCGCAAACCTGACGCCAAAACTGTGCGTGAAGGGCAAGCCTGCCCCCCACTGGAGACATGGGGACCTGAAGGGATGAGTCATGCCTTCTTTCCCTCCGAGGCTGTTGCAGAGGAGGGGGACAGAAACAGTCTTTACTACCCCCCCTTCTGTTTGCGCCGGTGTTTATTTTATTTGAATTTGTAGAGCGTGCACCAGCCCAGAGGCATCGAGGCGGTGTTACAGGCAAATGTAAGCAGGCGTAGTTCAGGGTTACATTGACAGCGGCCCCACAGTGCAGATTCTTAGTTACAGAATATATGTGGAGTGAATTAGAACATAGGTAGTTACAACACACTGAGTGATGATGTAAGAATAGGAGCAGGTGCAGTGTACAATCATACAAATAGAGTTTTTATAGCTTTGCGGAAGGCTATGTGAGAGTCAATCAGCCTAGTGTGCACAGGTAGAGAGTTCCAATGTGAAGCGGCCATAGTGGGGAAGCTGGTACCACCTGCACGAACTCTGCGGGTCTTAGGAATGGAAATTATGTTGGCATAGGCCGTTCTAGTGGGCCTGGATGAGTTAGGCTTGGCTATTCTTTGAACCAGGTATGGGGGTGCACGGTCATGTACGCATTTATGCACAAGGACGGGGGTTTTATGCGTAAGGCCAAGTGTTGACTCGGCGAACAGTCAGGCTGCCTGGACCTCCGTACTTGGAAGCCACCGAACGTCCACCCCTTGTCAGAGTGTTGATGTGACTGGGTGTACGCCATGGGTGACGCCTTCAGAAGGATAAAGACTTGACAGTTTTCAAACTGTTTTTTTTATCTAGCTCCTCATCAGTGGTGGAGTGAAAGAGGTCGCCACCCTCGAATGAAAGGTCCAATATGCGTTCCTGGACATCTGGGTTGAATTTAGTAGCCCGAAGCCAGGCAGTCCTTCTCATGTTCTTGGCGATGCATATGGCTACGGCCAGAGTTGTCAATGTGGGCCACAGGGGACTCCACGATGTCTTGCGCCACCATTTTTTCCTCTGCCAGTCCTGCCTTTAATCGTAACTGGCTCTGCTTCGGAAGGTCTGCAAAGAAGTCAGCTATTTCACGCCAAAGGCTCTGGTTAACGGCTGCCAGCATGGCATCCGCGTTGGATTAACGAAGATGCAACGAAGCGTTGGAGTAAAGCTTCTTCCCGTATGCCTCCAAGATCATCTCCTCCGAGCCACGCCGAGGGCAGAGGCTTTGAGTACACTGACGCTGCAGCAATCACTGAAGAGTGCCGTTGAGGGTGGACCAACAGCAAGAGTGGATCCCATCCATTTGCCTATTTTTGGCATCCAGGCATCGATTGACAGGCTGGACCGAGTGGGGTTTGAGCCACCCTTTCTTGGCCAAAGCTACAACGTCCTTCTGCATCAGGATCCCCGTTCTAGCCGAGGGGCGTAGTAAGGACCTCTGCAAGCACCCCCGGCTCCGGTTGTTCGACTTCGGGTTGAGGAAGGCCCAAGTATTCTGCCAGACCTGCAAGTCGTTTGTAGAAGGCCTTGGCTGACGATGGTGTGTCAGGGTCTTCTTCCTTGTATGTGTCCACCTGGGCGTCCGGCTGGTGCGGAGCGGGTGAGGAGTGCTGGGCGCCGAGGGCTGAGGTGTGGAGACCAGAGCCGGCATGTGGTACGTAACCGCCTGAACTCTGGGAGGCAGGGGAGCCAGAATCTAAGGAGCCAGCGTGGGCAGCAGGAGCTGCACCGGGGCTGTGGCGCTGGAGCCATAGGAGGAATTACTATAGGTGCAGGCTGAGAGGTCGGAGGGAGCATGTCCCTGATAACCTCCTTAAGGATTGCCCCCATCTGAGAAGATGATATGGGGGTGAGGAACTTTTCAAAGAACCTGTCCTCGTAGGCCGGTGGGGTGGCAGGTGATATTGGTGGGATAGCGGGCAGCTGCTGGGACCAGTGTGTACTCTGTCTAGCTGGTTGCGGGGTAAACCTGCCCTGCGATGCCAATGGATAAGCCGTAGGCCACGTACCTGGTTGACACCAGTCCCACCTTGCAACTCATTCTCCCACCTGCTCCGTTCCTCAGGGCGGTATCAGACGAACAGTCATCTTGTTTGGCATGGCGGCCATCTCGTTGAGCTGCGTGCCGAAGTCGTGGTGCTTGGTTCACTGGGCCCGGCCTCCTCCAGGACTCTTGGCGGTGGAGCATGAGACCTACCCTGCACCTCAGGCCGAGGCCTGGTAGGCGTGTCACCCTCGGCTGTGTCGCCAGTAGAGCTGCGTGCAAGTGCCCCTTCGGTCATGTTGCCGGTACAAGGGCATAGCCCCTCGGGTGTACACCCGGTAAAAGAACCTTGCGATCCCTCAACACTGTCTCCGGAAAGATCTATGGACCCCTCGGCCGGTAGCAGAGTTAACATCTGTACCCTTGCTGGTGTGAGAACCTGAGAAGTTCCTCCCACGCGGACGTTTTCTTGAGAAGGAGTCGCATTTTCAGGGCGCGCTGGAAAAAAGCAGCCCTCCCTTGGGCCTTGACTTGTGTGACGAAGTCCTTCAATTACTCTGGAGGCGAATTCTCGAAGAGCTCCCTTCACCTAGCTAGTCTGTTCTTCAGAGCATGAAATGAAAGTGAGTCGTACGCAGTACAACCTTTCCATCCGTGGTCAGGGCCCAGGCAGCAGAGGCAAAGAGCGTGGGGATCTGATGTAAGGAAGAGCCGCTCGCAGGCTGGACACCGACTGAAGCCCGCTGAAGTCAACATGCGGCGGGGAGGAGCATGGCGTAAGAGGACAGAGTACCTGATTGATAAAAGAAGACAAAAAGACAGAAGAAAGTATCCGGGGAAGAGCGCGTGGAATTACATGGCCTAAGCCATACCCAGGAGGGCTGGTGAAATTGGCCCGTTCCCGTCGATGCTGAAAAGGGGACTGGGGAGTGGCGCCGGTGGGCGTAGTCAGGGGAGCGCATGCTCCCAGGGCTGTGCCCCCCTCTAAATTTAAAGGGGAAGGTTTTTTTCTGGTGAAAAGGGTTATGTCTCCCGTCCTTAGCGAGGGACGCCCATGCAGCATGGAGGAAAGGGGATGGGACGCAAGAGTATGTAATGAAGAGTATTCCGCTAAGCCAGAGGGGGCAATAATAATGCAACAGTTCAAAGAGAACGAGTTGGAGGAAGGCAAGGGTACCTGGGAGGAATGTTTAAGTAACACAGAAAGATGAATGATCGTATTGGTCAGAGTCGGAGGGCATAGTAGGAGTGTGGTACCCGTTATGAGATATTA
Organism: Ambystoma mexicanum; assembly: GCF_040938575.1. NCBI lineage: Eukaryota > Metazoa > Chordata > Amphibia > Caudata > Ambystomatidae > Ambystoma > Ambystoma mexicanum. The sequence goes on along the minus strand of NC_090941.1, from coordinate 153,145,674 downwards.
GGAGGATGTGGGCACTATATACTGGAAAGCCGTAGACCATTTACCAAAGTTATGAATGTTATGACAAAGTGTCTTTCTACATTCATTGAGTTTCTCACAATGCAATGTCTTTTCCAATATCTGTTCTTCCATTTGTTTTCTACAAAGGGCAGTTTGGTTCCATTCTGGAAGTGGGTGTATATAATAATAATAATAATTTGGCACTTATATAGCGCTACGAACCCTCAGGTTCAGTTGGCGCTGCTTATTACCCACGGTGTGGGGTGCTCATTTATCGACCTCGGAAGGATGAAAGGCTGAGTTTGGCCCTGCCGGGATTCGAACCTGCGTTAGCAGGCTCTGCACGGATGTCAAAGCGAGCGCTCTACTCGCTGTGCCACTTGACCGGCGATCTGACGGGAGAAGAATTATATGACCAAGCAGCATTTAGAGTTTCTAACGAGTTCCATCATTAATTACACATTAACACCCATTCCATATAAACTCAACAAAGCAATCACTGTTTCAGAATGCCGATTACAAAAGCAGTTATTTATACTTCATATTTAGGAAAAAATAGGACGTTTGGGCATTGGACGATGATCTAACTCCCAACTTCATAATGGGACTTCCTTTCTAAGTAACACTGAACCTTAAAGCCGCCAAAAATATGTGCGTAACAGCAGGGGTTTGGGCCCAGGTCACTCAATTAAAATGGGTGACTGTTACACAAGGCAAGTGACAAAAGGCTGCTCAGGGTTCGAAATTGAGATTTTATGTGCAGGAGCTAAAACCATCGCCTGCGTATGAGTCATCACCCGGTAGGAAAGAGCTGCTAGTATATAGTACAGCGCAAACCCAAATGTCCCACGAGATGCAAATGTGTACAGTTTGTCCTTTATGTACGATATATAAACATTTCCAAATACTCAAAGTTATCACATAGCTATGTTTGTATTACACCAGTTGGCATGGAAAGAAAAAAAGGTCGCCCCTGGTAGCTGTGGGTGTCGGTAACCTGGCTCTTCTAGGGTAGAAGCAGGAGCTAAATCACTCCCACCAATTTCGAACCCTGCTACTAATTCTTACTTTTGCAGTGATGAAATAAAATACCGGTCACCTTTCGAGGCTTCATGCACCATTGCGGTGATCTTCACGTCGACACCATACCATGCCACATGCCAGTTTACCGCGATTATAACGATAGCTGAAGCATCGGGCCTAGTGCGTTTACAAAGTGACAGCTATCTAAAAATAGATATGCACAATGCATTTATTTTTTTAGATTGCTCCAAAGTAACGGAATCCAGATTCGTATTCTTGATTCCACTCACGTTGCAAACGACGTCACTTAACACCCTAGAGACGCGTGTAAACCCCCGTTCCGTGGACATGGAAACGTCAATGACATCGCCTCATCGGCTGTTGCAAGCTTACTCTTGGGAGCCGCCTTAGGTACCCCCTGAGCCGCAGAAAGACCGATGGGTCGCTCTCTGAATGCTCGAAGATCGTCCTACTTTTTCGGAGAGGTGAGCCATTCTTGTCTGTTAACACTGCTGTACCGCTCAGAACACATTTGCATTTGTAACGAGCTCGGAGGGAGCCTTTGAAATGCGGCTGGCGGGTCTCGCTATGATGCGACTGCTGCGTTGCTAGGCTGCATTGCGGCAGCGCGACGCATCTTAAAGTCCGGTAAAGCACAGCCGACAGTGCAGATTTTATTTTCCAACAGGGAGTTTCAGAGCCGGGTCAATTGCCTTTCCAACAGCATTGGAAAGGGTGGACTGCAACGATTGAAGCGTTTAGGGATCTACAGGTCTTTCGTAAATTGTGAACCTGGTCTGCTACAGAATTAACAGCAATGCGTTGATGCAAAGCGAAAAGAAAATCGAGAATACCGGCCGTTTGCATGTACGCATAGTCCGCCTTTGATTTTATTACTTGCAAGCACAGCCTCGAAAACAGATGGCACGTTAAACACCTGCAGATAAAACATGTGTGGGGAGATAGGTGGAAATAAACGAATGTACCTCAAGAATAAATAGGAGGAAGTTATGTCTGCTCATTTTTTTAATATACAAAAGTAGGGAGGATGTAGGCCTACATGGAATCCTAGCGGCTTTCCTTTAAGTACAGATTGCGTTCCACTAGCATGTATAACAAACATTGCTTCCATCTATTGCTCAGTGTGCAGTTTTCTGAATGTCACTTTGCCCTTTAAGAGTTCTGATTAAAAACAGTGCTTTCGTTCTTAGGAATCTGGAGAAATATCATACCTTTTTCACACTGACCTCCAAACTCAGAGTGCAAATCGTGGAGCTTTTGCTTGGGCGTTGCTAAGGGAGGGTGCCTATATAATTGAGAGGGCTGTACAGGGCCGGTTTCCCTGGACCTGAAATCTGGCAAAAACTGGCTCCCCGGATCCCAGTTTCAAGTAAATCATTAGCTCATCATGAGCTTCCATACAACACTGCACCGGCAATAAGCTGCAAGGCATGCATGCAAAGCGGCGGCTGCCAGGGGCACAAAATCAGCCATGGCGAGCACTCCAGAGATCAATGTGCAAGGTAATGCAAGCCAGGTTCATGTTGGTCATTTTTCAATTGTATGCAAGCACATACAATAAACAATCGTGGATAGCTCAGTGAGTGGGTAATTGGAAATGGTGATGGTCTGTGGTATGTACCTCAAGAGGTGACCATTTTTGGAGCGGTGCATAAAGATAAATGCTGTGTGTAACAATGACTACAAGCAGGTGATAGTATAATCATGTTCCATTACTGTGTCTCGAAGTCTTGACAGTACAGTCGTAAAACTCCTTTAGGTTCACATTTTGCAGGCAGGCACTTGGTGGCTTCCATGGAGGATGGAAGGAATAAAAGCTATAATTTTGCTAGTTTTGCTCAACATGTTACTTTAACAATTTCTTATCATCACATTGGGTCAGTAAAGTATTTGAACATGCTTCAAGTCACTCTTCAGAACAGTTATTTGTGCTATTCGTAACATTGCCTCTCCGACAGGCCTGCACTGCTTCAGCCGCTCTCCAACATCCTCACAGGAGGTCGGTGGAGTCCCCAGAGCAAATGTATTCCATTTCAAGCACTAGGAGAGGGATCTCTCAAATTGGTCTTCAATTTCACCTTCAGACACATTGCCAACTCCAATTACACTGGGACACTGCAGGGGCATGATAAACTGGAGACACAGATGTCCAGGCAGATAGGACAAGGCGAAAAGGCTCCACAGATCGCAAAGTATAACTGTGATTCGAAGTGCTTGGCAAACACTGGCCAGCACAATAGTGAAACAGAGGTCTAGGTAATCCCACACCATGCAGGGACCAACAAATGAAACGGAGTATTAAACAAAAAAAAACAAAAAAAAAATAACAGGCCTGTTGCCCACACAGTTCTTCTCTCCTCCACTGCTTTTACTTTCACTTTTTTTCCAGGTAATCATGGTTTATCCCACCTATGGGGGATAATTTATCGCTCTGTGCTCAGTTATATTATGCAAAGAATTTGAGGAACACTGACATTTTCGATTTTGAGGACCAACGCTCTGCACTGTGCAATGGATCCAACATGGCTGAATCCCACAGCAAAAAGGGCCGAATGCCATACCATATGTTGGAGGTCTAGGCAAGTTACTGGAGTTAGAGACGATCTGTAGATGGGTTAACAACCACCCTTGACATCTGAGCACATGAAGAAATCAAAATTAAATATTAATTAGCACAAATTAATTGAGTGGGAATTTGTTATTAAGTTGTTCTAATGTACACCGCACTGACACTATACATAATTAATACAGTTTACAAATAATAAAGACGGGAATAATTTAACACCGTCAGAAGAGATCTAATCCTTTTCTCAACTTGCATCTATTTTAATGAGGCTGTGATAAAATGCATTATTGAAAGTTAAGCGAAACTATAACTATACCAATACAAGTATCAGTAAACTATTTTATGTTTTATTAAACACTTTTGGGGCTGGCTAAACTGTCAACAAGAACAAGCCACACTGTTTATGCTGCACCAACGAGCCATTTAACAAAGCTTGAAGCAGGACATTTACACAAACTTGTAAAGACCTGCATCACAACCTGTCACCAATAACATTTGTTGCATTATTTCAGGAATAAAGTGCATGCACTACTTGACTACACCTCCAGAACATGTATCCCCAGTGAAGCACAACCCCACGCACGGGCCCCAAATATCAGTCACTTAAAGAAACGTAATCAGGCTTTATACGGACCAATGACGACGAACACTCGTTGAGTAGTATAATGCAGGGCAGAGGGTATGTTTAGTCCTTTTCATCCGTTCAGTCAAGACATTGCAATCAACTCCCCTTGTTATTCCACATGCATAGATCCAGAGAACGTTTTAAAATCCATACCTGCTAGTACTACATCTCGGGAAGCAGCCTCCTTTGACATTCCGCTAGGACTTCCGTATAGAGCAAACCAGAGTGTGCTTAGTTAGGTGCCAAGAAACAAAACGTTCAGGTCCATCTACCGGAACAGCAGACTCCCATTCGTCCTGCACTTCCTAGCCCCACCCCCTACCACCTTTTGCTAATGTATGCATCTGCATCCTCTTAACAGATGTTGAAACCCAAACAGGGTTCGAATTTAGAAAACTATACAATTATTATTCAGTACCAGAGATTGCTTCTAATCTGGCCCAATCCTTTTTATTTTAACATCATACGCCACAATGCAGCGCCATACATAATGCAGCTCTACATATAAATAAAATATACGACTTGCAATGCAATAACTCTAGGTATGCAAGCTGCACAGCATCGTAAACAAATCTGAAACATCGGGCTCTGTGCACCAAGTAACTCAATTTTCCCCACTAAAAAGTGATTTACTCTGCGATAATCAAGTCTCATATGGTGAACAAGCCTAGGAAATGCCAACAGTTTCCGATTTTGTGTAGGCATGGGCAGGGCACTGTTGTAGTGGCATTAACTGCCCATTGATGGTAGGTGCACAATGGTGCGAGTACCTTGGTATCCAATAGCAATACTCAGCAAATCCCTAACATTTATACACATGCCAAAACTGTTGGCTTTGCAAGTGCTTGTTTGTAATGGGCCTTTAGTGAAGGACACGCATACCGCTTATATATAGATGGTAGACCTGATCAAGACATTTGTATTACACCAGTAGCGCCTTCACAACTTCAATTAAGTCATTAACTCTCAGAAGACTGCCGACTGCTTTGAGAAAACACGGGCAGGTTGACTGCGAAATTTAATGTTTAGGCTTGAGTAAAACGAGGGCGGAGTTCCCATGAGGCGGTGTTTTGGGTGGGCAGGAACTGGTTGGGAATGACCATTGGGATTACCATGGATATGGGCAGTCAATCGATGGGCAAATAACGAAACACCTAAGGTTTGTGTCCCTCGTCATACATCATTCCTCCCTAGGTGTACTCTAATGCGAGAGCTTTGGCTTATAGGTAGCGCTAAATAGCCACCCAATAGCCCAATAGCCCAAACTAAAAAATATACTGCAAGCGTGACTATTTCTCAGGACCTTGCAGGGTTACAAGTGTTGCAAGCTGGATAGAGGCCAGAAAAACATTGAGAGCCTAAGCGCGCACACACACACACCAGGATGCCTAATCTTTTCCCAAAAAACCGCCTGTAGAGCACTCTCCTGTTTTTAGTAATGCTCTTTTAATTCAGGGTTTTGCCGCCCTGTTTCTATATGTGTTTGTCCGCACCCTAATGCCTACGGGTCAATGGACTGTGCATTATAAATGTATTAAAGTAAACTATGTATTGAGCCCTCAGTCAATCTCTCTGCAAAAAAGGGGATGGGAAATAGGTCACAATTTCAGAACTACCCAAGAAATACAAAGATATTAACGATAGTCATTCACCAGTACTGTGATGGCATGATCACAATGACAACTACAAAAACAAATTGCAGAGGTTGTCAGATGTCCAAAGGCGACTGCTGTGAATGCACCTAGCGTGGACGAGGTGTGAATTCAGCGGCTTCACTCATGCTGTAGCCACATGCTAGGACCCACCCTGAAAGCCAATTCTGTCACAGGGACTACTGCTGGCGTCACTAACAATCACAGCCTAGGATAAGTACGAGTAAAACCGTTGGGAGGGGAGGGGAAGGCATTTGCATATGCAGATTACCACGAAAGACATGATAAAGCATCCGCCACCTGAGGTACTATAGATGCGGTACGAGACGTGAAATGCATTAGCTCACCTGCCATATACCGGATTTAAAGGTTAACAAGTAATTAGAAAGAATGGTCGCACTCCAAAGAGCCATTAATATAGCCCTCAGCGCATTAAATAACATTCGGATATGCTGTCACAGCTGGGGTTCTTGAATATCTGATAAAAGGGAAATCTACTTAAAGGATTCCTGCCGCTACGGAGGAAATTAGTTTAATTTAGTAGCCTCGTTCGTCACACGCATCAACTCACAAAACCCACAGAATACCTTGACTCGCACCGGACTGTTTAGTCTGAATGTGAAAGGACGGACAGCTGTGTATATTTTAAAAAGGGGTTGGGTAACATTAAAACTGTTCATGTGCTACTGTTATAAGAACTGGTAGTGCATTCATAGGATCGTTAATACAATCGTCAGGAGAAGGGGGAACCTGTGAGGGACAAGGAAAGCTAAACGCACAAAACACCTTTAAAGGTGGAACATGGCTGCAAACAAGCCATTTCAAAAAGGACAACTAGAGCGCGCAGAATGCAACTCCTTCGCCAGAGACGTGCGGCATAAAGCCTCCCCATCTAGTAGTGGGGTCCCAACTGAGCGCTCAGAGTCTGGGTGCTTCCAGCGCGAGCATAACGTTAAGTGAAGCAGAATCGGGCCAAGATCGACAAGGTCAGCTGCAGACACAGCCTGCCCATATCACCAAGCGAGTGAAGAGTAAACCCTACAAACACCTATATGTCTTCATATTTCATTTTTTTTATTATTAAAGGCCAATAAACAAAAATAACTCGACCGATATAAACAACCATAATTTGATTGATTCATATTGTAACTGCTTCATCAGTTTTATAGTTCTTGTTTTAAGTATCATGTTGTTCCATGTACAGCGCCTTGGCGTAAGGCGCTTTATAAATCAATAAATAATAATACAAAAAGTCTCGATAAAACATACATTAAAAGAGGCAGAATATAGACCATAGCAGTAACAGAATCAGGCGATCTAAAAACACTACAAAGAGTACAGGTAGCATCAAACAGTCAAATATCGTACAGCAGAGGCCAATGTCCTTTCAATAAAAACAATATATAGATGTCCCCTTAAATTGTTTAATAAATGTGCCATACTGTACGACATGGCATGTGCCACGCTGGGTTCACCTGCACACGAGACCCATGTGGAACTTCCCCCTGCGTTCAATGACAGTTGAACGGCAATCGTTCAGTCTCCCCTCACTGAACGCTCACTCCCTCGCCTTCTCTGTCCCCTGAAGAACATATTACTTACCCAAAGTAATGTTCTTTCTACTAGATGTTCCTCCCACAGATTCTTCACCTTTGATATACCGGTATCCTGCTTGGAGCTTCAGAAACTTTTTCGGCAGCAGAGGGCTCCATTTGACGAGTCGGCGTCCATCAGCAGTTTCCATTACCGCACTTGGACGCGGCACTGATATAAATAGCATGGTCTGCGCCCATTGCCTCAGTTCTAGGTTTTCCCTCTTTTGCACAGCAGACTTGATACATAACCCGCATTGGCGCTGAAAGAGAAGTATATAAAACATTCACCACCAGTCAGAGGGTAGGATGGGAAGGCGAGGAGGAATCCTTGAAACATCCAGAAGAAAGAACATTACCAGGGGTAAGTAATTTGTTCATCAAATTATTTGTGTCGTCCCATGGATTCCTCATCTTTGATAGACTCCCATAGCAGTCAGACAGAAGGTGAGACCAGTGGACCAAGGACGTGACAAGGCGTGCTTAGTCACGGCTTGTCCCAGTCTGTATCCAGTGTAACCAACAAAGAGTTGATTGTGTTGCCTGACATTTGGCAATATACAAACTTCGAGGCCTTTCTGGGTCAAGTCTGTGGACCCTCTCTTCCTCCTTGGAAGGATGAGTAGGTGGATAGAATGCCGGTAGGATAATCCTTTGTGTCAGATGAAATTCTGTTACCACCTTGGGAAGGAAGGAGGGGCAAACCCTCAAGACCACCTTCTCCTTGGAAAACACAGTGAAAGGAGGTTTACATGAAAGAGCTCACTCACTTTGCGAGCAGAAGCGAAGGGCCCGAGGAAAATTGTCTTAAATGCTAATTTAAATGGGCAGGAATGGAGAGGCTCAAATGGAGCTCCATCATAAATGTCAGCACCAAATTTAGATCCTAAGCCAGGACTATAAAAAAGGACCGGTGGAAAAATATTAGTCAGTCCCTTGAGGAACTGTATGATGGATATTTTAAAATCCAACCCTTGCTCTGGTGTGCGATTGAAGATGGATAATGCTGCCAGGTGGCCTTTGGCTGTAGTCACCTGCACTCCCTGATACGCCAGGTGTAGCAAAACAGAAAGCACAGTAGGTGTATCGCAAGCTAAACGATCAATATCTTTAGCTCTACACCAGCTGCAAAACTTGTTCCAACGGCAGCAGTAAAGTGTTGTTGGTCTTCTTCCCGGGAGGTCCCCGTCTTTGTATCTTAACCTCTCAGAAACCAGGTGTGAAGGTTTAGAGTTCTGATTTCTGGGTGAAGAGTCCTTCTTGAGAGAGCAGGGCCGCTCTTTGACAAAGACAGAATGGAGGGCAGATGGAGGTCTAGAAGGTCTGAGTACCACGTTCCCCTGGCCCAATCTGGAGCAATCCAGGATCAAGAACTTTCCGAACCGCAACCTCATAATGACATTGAGGAATGACGGGGACTGTTGGGAAATCACAGTCCACCACTAACGCGTCCCCCAGACATCTCTGCCGGAAATTCCCTGGAACAGAACAGGTTGCATTTCCTGTTCATACAGAATTCGAACAGATCCACTTGAAGGGTTCCCCAAAGGGCTAATATCTTTGGAAGGACTTCCTGAGCCAACTCTCTCTCTTTGGAGACTGCTCTGCCTGCCCAGAACATCTGTTATGTTCTCTTCTGCGACTAGGTGAAAGGCCGATATTGAGAGTCCATTTTGCAGTGCCCAAATCCAGAGCTGAATTGCCTCCCTGCACAGTGGTAGTGACCCTACACCACCTCTTGTTGAGGTAACACATGGCCACTGTGTTATCCGTCATTATCAGGATGTTCTTCCCCTATATGGATTCTGGTGGCACCAATGACCGCTGATCGCGAGATTGTTCATTTGGGTTCCCCAGCCGGAGAGGGAAGCCTCCAACTTCGGCCATCACCGGCTAGGGTGCCAAAAAGGTTCCCCTATCATCACATTCTCTTTGCAGGTCCACCACAGGAGATCCTGCATGACCTTGCTTGGGACCTGACGGTAGGTCACCCTGCCTGAGAATTGTGACCATTGGGAACCGAGGGCCCACAAGAGGTACCTCATCCTTAGATGAGCCTTTAGCACCAGGAAAATCCATGATGCCATGGAACTGAGTAACCGCATAAAATTGAAAACCGGAAAGATGTAGGGCGTTTTGAAATCTTGTCACCATCTGCAAGATATGTCGCGCCCATAACTCGGGAGGCAAAGCCTTCCCTGAGGAAGAGTCCAGGACTGCTCCAATGAATTGAATATTTTGGGAAGGTGTCGGCATGGGCTTCTTAAACTATGATAAAAAGCCCATTTTGTGGAGAGAGTGGCAGGTGCTGCTGAGATATTCCAGAGCTTTTTCGGGAGCACAAGCTCTTAGCCACTCGTCTAGGTAGGTTAAGATGCAAATCCTCCCCTGCTTGGATTCGCTGCCACCACCGTCAACTTGGTGAAGAGCTTCGGCACATGTCAGCCCGAAAGGCAGTACTCAAAACTAAAGCGATAGCTGGAAATGGCAAACCTCAGGTACTTCCTGTGCTTGGGATGTATAGGCACATGAAAGTAAGCATCCTGAAGATGGAGCGACACAATCCAATCCTAGAGCTGAAGTGCCTGGGGGATCTGCGAAAGTGTGACCATCTTCAACCTTTCTTCCTTAGGAACTTGTTCAAGCGCTACAGGTCCAAGATGGGTCACAGTTCTCTGTCTTTCTTGGGAATGAGAAAATAAGTGGAGTACCAACCCTGGTATTGCTCCACTACAGGTACCCTTTTCACAACACCTTTCTCCAGCAGGGAATGAATTTCCTGCAGAAGAAGCAGGCCTGGTTACCGAAGAGATTGGTAGCTCGGGGGACAACCTAGGGGCCTTTAAAAAAAATAAATGAGACAGTACCCCTTGAGCTACTGTCTGCAGTGCCCAGGCACCCGAAACAACTATTCTTTGAGATGCTGAGTTAATCTGCCCCCCCACCAGAGTCTTGTGAGTGAAGCACTCAAAGTGGTTTTGGGGCTGTGGCAAAGGGTAATGAGGAAGGGACTATGAGCTGTTCTTCCTCGCCAGCCTCTTCTGCTACGTGGAAACCTCCTTTGTCCTCTTTAGGCACACTGGCCTCTACTTCTCTGGCCAAATGAAGAGCAGGATCGAAATAGAACGCCCTGTCCAACTCTGAGGAGGCAGCTGTTGAGGTTGACGGATGGCTGCAACCAAGGATTTTGCAGCCGCTTTAAAAGCTTGCAGCTTCTCTAAGCTTTTGTCTGCCTTCAGCCCAAAGAGGTTTGACCCATCAAAGGGCATGTCTAAAAGTCTCAGCTGGACATCAGGAGCAAATCCAGATTTGCACAGCCATGCAAATAATTTTATGACTGCACTCGCTCCAAAAAAACAACCAACACAATCAGAAGCATCCAGTCCCGTTTCGAGAGACTGACATATAGCCTCCTTCCCATCATTGATGATGTTCATAAAGACATTCCTCATTTCCCCCTCAGGAATATTTTTGTCCGCTTGGGAGACACCATCCCACACATTGAACACCCTTTTCCCTAATACGTCATATTTCTTGTCATCCATATCAGGTGGGATGGCTGTATAAGCAGCAGCTTTAGACACAGAAGTGGCCGCTTGTACCACCAACAAGCTCTCACGAATAGGGTGCCTGCAGAGAAAATCAGGATCAATAGCCAATGGCTTATATTTTCTTACCAACTCCTTATTGGCAGGATTGGTATGCAGCTTCTGCCAATTTTCCAAGATATGGCCTTTGAGTGCAGAATGGAAAAGGCAGCACAGGCTCTTTGGGAGGTCCTATGCCCAGGATATATTTAAGGTCATTCAGTACTATTTCGATTGCAGGAAGTCCCCAACCCAAATATTCAGTGTCCTTGTTCATCACTGACCTGTATGCTGCACTTGGATGAACAGCTGACTCAGGTGAAGCAAATTCCACTTCTTGAGAAGTGTCTAAACCACTGGCTTCCTTAAGGCAAGTAGCCAAGTCCTCTATTCGAGATTCCTCAGAAATGAGTTAATAAAGGGACATTGGGCACGCCAAAATATTCATACCCTAAGGGTAGAACGTCTTAATCTTCTTCTTCCTCAAAAATGGATCCAAAAGAAGTTCGACAATGGTGTAAACCTGAAGATGGATCCGAGGATGAGGTTGATGGCTTTGACGTCGAGTCATTCGACAGTGAAGATGGGGAAACCTTTGGCTTTGATGCTTCTCTTGCGGTCGACGCTGTTGATGCCACGCGAGTAGGCATCTCAGAAAGCTTCCGAACCATGCCTCTTGGACGTACGAGTGAGCGTTCGACGACTCCTTGACGGCTTTAGGAGGCGCAGTGGGATCATTAGCCTTTTTTGGCTCTTTCAAAGGACCAGGAGGGGCCGTCTTCGAGAAAATGTCCACCATTTTCTGACTAAACGGCACCCCCTACCGAAAAAAAAAATTCGGAGGCAGCAAGCTGGATATTAGGAAATATCCCAAGATAAGGAATATGTGGGCGGAACATCCAGTCAAAAGAATGTTACCATGGCTAAGTAACTTGTTCTTCAAATGGATTGTGTCCTCCCACGTATTCCTGGTCTTTGATACTCTCCTAAAGCAGTAACATAATCAGGAAGAGGGAGTAAAATTTGAGTCATTAAGTATGCACAGAGTGTAGTACTGCCTTTCCAAATGTTTTTTTTGTTTTAATCAAATAAATGATTTTTACAAAACGTTATCTTCAGTAATAGGTTGCCTTTCAAGTTTGTTTAATTTTCACAGATTTTGCTGGTGTTTTCAGCCGTCCTGCGGCCCTTTGATTTTTTGTTGGTCAGATACATTGTTTTTGAGCCCTTATTCAAGGGTGGTTTCAAGTTGACTCAGCACATGTTGGAGAATTTTTGTTGTTGCCATTAGCCACGTCGGCCTATCCCCGCTGATCATCCTTGACCACCAGCAGAGTTCCGGCTCCAGCGATGGATCAGATGCAAAGTATTGCATATAGTGGGTCCTTAATTTATCTGTTTCCCTGCAGCTGAGGAGAAGATGCCGTATTGTTTCCTTTTCGTTTGGGTTGTGACAAAGTCGACAATTGCTAGTATCTGAAAGTCCTCTAATAGCTTTAATTTCATTCGTTGGGAGCAGGTTGAGCCTTGCTCTTAGGAGGAAATTTCTAGCTTGTCTGCTCGGAAATTGTTTTATGTAGCCTCTGAAGTTCGTTCAGTTTTTTTGTATTAGGCGGTAGGTGATGAGTTAATTTGTTTTCTGAAGCTTTGTCCACGGTCTGTATCCAGTCTCGCTCTTTAATTTTCCTCTGGATCTTTGACGGATTTAAGAGCAGTTCCTCTTTGTCACTCAATTGATTTGAGTAGTACGAGCATATCATTCTTCCAAGTTTGTAGCATCCTATTTGTGCCCGTTTCCAGCTCGGATTTTATTAGTTTGTACAGAATAGGGCTCGTGGGTAGTAGACATTTTCTGTAGAGTCTTAAGGAGTTGCAGTTCATTGTCCCTTGTAAGGACAGTAAGCTCAGTTCTCTACGGATTGAGGCAACAGGCGTGGAAGAGGGTAGCCCAAGCACGGTTCTCCAGTAGTAACCTTCCAGCTTTGGCCAGATGACGGACGGTAACTGCAACATGGCTTCCGCTCCATAAGTTATAGAGGGTACTGCTTTTGATTTATAAAAGTTTAAGGCTGGGATCGTTGAGAACCGTCCTAACTTTTGGTCAATAGCTTTGCCTTTGGTGGCTAGCATCCTGATTTTTGTATAGAGTGCTTCCTGCATGGCTAGGTCTTTTTTGGAACTGACTAGTGTTATGCCCAGGTATTTGAAGCTCTGGACCTTTTCAAACAGTGACGATCGATAGTACCATTTGGTTCTGTCTGGTTTCTTTGCTGATCTTTCAAAAATTACAATTTTAGTTTTTCCCCTCGTTTACTTCTAGGTGGTTTGCTGTAGCGTAAGAGAGAAGGTTATCTAGCTGACGTTGTAAACCAACTGGCGTCTGATCGATTAAAATTAGATCGTCAGCATAGAAGAGTCTACTTATTCTTTGAGCCCCTAACTTTGGGGGGAACGATCTAACTGATGCTTCTGACAGCTGATAGTCTTCAATGTATGCCAGAAAAATTGATGTGGCCAAAGCGCACCCTTGCTTGACTCCTCTATTTGTCGCAATGGATGACGAAAGAGTGCCTTTACAGTTTAGTCGGACTCTAACAGTAGTGTTCGTGTGAAGGGCTTTGATAGGTTCCAAAATTTCTTTTGGGCAGGACCAAGCTTCGAGTTTGTTCCATAGGAGTGACCTTTCAACTCTGTCGAAAGCTTGGGTGAAGTCTATGAACGCCAAGTATAGCCCAGGACCCCCTTCCATCGTTCTACATTTGAGCACACTTATCGTCAAAATGTTGGCAGTGGTTCCCATACCTTTCTTGAACCCTGATGGAAAGTGGTCGTTGCATGGGGCCTCACTGGCACAAGATTGAAATCTTCTCAGTAGTAATGAGCTGTATACCTTTCCAATGGATCAAGCAGGGCAATTGGTCGATAATTTAGAGGGTTGTGGGGATCTCCTTTTTTGTAAATGGGGATAATGGTGGCAGACGTCCACGATACTGGTATCGATTTAGACTCCGCACATCTTGCGAAGACTTTGCTGATGAATGTTGTCCACTCGGCAGGGAAGGCTTTCAAATCGATGTTGGTAATACCCTCCGGGCCAGGAGCTCTAGACTTCTTTAGGGTGGTTATTAGCTCATAGATTTCTTCTTTGTCTAGTTTATCCCAAATGCTGGTGCTTTCCAAGGGATTAGATGTTTGGGTGGCAGACAGAAGTTTGAAAGTTTCTTCAATGTATTTTCTCCAAGAACTTTCACCAATTGTATTTTGGATGCTGCTAGTCTTATTCGTTGATGTAGAATTTAATAGCAACCAACATTCTCTCGGGTTCTTTGTGCAGATGGATTTGATAATTGCTTCCGAGTCTTGATGGTATAAGTTCAATCGATGGGTTCGTAGCCATGCGCGGTATGTAGTTTTAGCGTCACGCCTGACCTTTTCCACTTTACCACTGTTTAACTTTAGTGCGTTTCTCAAAGCTTTCCGATAGGTCCGTCGTTTTTTCGACTACCATCATGTCGTAAGTGTGACTTTTGGACTCAGGCTATGAGTGCATCTTTAAGCAAGGCTTTTTGTACGCTGTTAACAGTGGGCCATAGTCGGTCTTGTTGGGCTGGTTCTCGGATTTAAGATTTTTATAGTTAATCGTCAAATCGTTGAGATCTTTTGCTGAAAGTCGAAGTCTATTTCCTTGCGTGTTCAGTTCTAACTGAAAATCCAGTTTCACCACGGGGTCGGTCAAGCTCTTCCAAGTAATGGCTAAGAGATTGTGGTCACTAGCCTTAGTTTGAATTACCTCGAAAGATGTAATCAGGTCCAAGAAAGATCTCGAGGTGAATATATGTTCGATTGTAGATTCAGTCGTACCATTGGACCATGTCGGAGGACGTTCCGTGTTGGGAAAAGCCGTGTCAAGATTTTGCAGCTTTCTGGAGTTCATTAGTTTGTGCCACAGTACCCCTCTGTGGTCAGCTGGCGTAAGGCTTCTTTTGGGGTTTTGCAGGGGAGCTGTTGAGTTTAGATCTCCGCATATTAATAGATTTGATACTTGATGGACTGCCAGAATTTCATCAATGGCTGCTTCAAGTTCCTTCAAAAAGGTACCGGGTTCGATTTTTGCCGGATTCCAATAAGTATTTAAAAATGGCCATAGGCGTAACTTGAGTTTCCAAATCAATATCCTGTTTATGCGTCCATGTTAGGAGAACTGTTAGCAAAGACTGGTTGGCCGTCAATACTTTCATCAGCTTTAATCCATGGCCTATACGGATTGCCGTTAGTAGTCCCGATGATGGGCGCCCCCTTATGCTCTTTTTTGCCAGAGCCAGGATTATTTCATAGCCGTCCAGTGAAGGTTGTTTCACGAGCCATGTTTCTTGTAGACATAAGATGTCAAAGTCACCCAGGTTGACATCTCCAGTAACTGTTAAATGCTGGACGCCCCTGGTGTTCCAGGAACCAAGTCTTATGTTATGCAATGTAGGTGTTCGAAGATCCCTGTTGCCGTGGAGTCGAGGCTTGAATTGCTATTTGTTTTTTTTTTGCTATATGGGCTTTAGGCAGCCAGGCCCAGAGACCCGAGACAGACAGAGGTTTTGTTCTGGTCTTTTCGTCAGAAGGAGCAAGTTGGACTTCTTGTCTGATGGTTTTTTCTAGGACAAGAGGGGTTGTGGGTATTTCCTTCGCCCGTTGTGTAGTGGCCTTGTTTGCTCTTACATCTGGCTTTTCTAATTCTCTTGTGTGGCTCTTTTGGGTCTTTCTCGCTTCCCTGTTTACTTGATAAGACCGTGAGGGCTATGAGGGTGACACGACTCGTGTTTCACATTGGGAAGTTTGTCCATTTTCTTTCTGTTCTGTGAGATCATATCCCAATCTAAGCAATTCGTCTGCCTCTTTGCTTAGTAACTCTTTGGCCGTTTTAAATGAAGTATACAGATAGGTTAATGCTCTGACATGTTTATGGCTTGGGTCCACTATCTTCAGGTCTTCAGTTGTAATTGCCCTCAGATTGGGAACATAGTGGAACAGGGTTAGCACAGATCTTCCATTTAGAATCACATCATCATGATTTCCTTTGATTTGTTCTAATTTTAGACACCACCTCCATTCTGGCGTTGGTTTTATTACTGTGATATTTTTCTGTTTGCGATCGATATCGATGATCAGGGGCAGGCCTCTTGTGAGAATGTAAATAGGTTGACGAACGCCTTGTCTCCTTCTCGTGGTTAGGGGTTTCTCTGAGCATTTTTGAGCTGTGTCTAGCCGATAAAGCTCTCTCCACTGAATTTACCCGAGTTGGAGATCGTGAAGGCCTTTTCGTTGGAGGTTGTTGCGGTTTGCCAAAAGCTTTTTCCATTTTCCCTCCTTCTCTGTCACCCGTATCTCTTAATATGTTTTTGCGATGCTCTTCTAGCGTCAGAAATGGGGAGGTTTGGGCCAAGGTGTCTTCGGGTATACTCCGTGATGGACTATCTGGAAAGGCAAATGTCACTTTGCGTTCCGGTGAAGATCGCGTCTTGCTCGAGGGAGCTAGCAGGACTATATCCTCTAGGTGCTGACTGATGTTCATAAGGCTTTCGTTTTCCATAAAATCGTCTAACGATTTAGGTGATTGTGAGACTTTGTTTTGCTCTTCACGTGTTGTTAAATGTTTAACTGGGTTACTAATAGGTAAACAAACGGTTGGCGATTGGACTTCTGTCGTTTTCTTTTTAAGACTGGTTGACACAGTTTGAGGTTTCTTGGTTACGGAAGCTTTCTTTCCTATTGTTGAGGCTCTTTCTGGTAGGAGGGCCTTTTTTGTGAAAATCTGAAAGGGGTGATCCGAGTTCTCAGGGTGTAAGTCCGCGGTCTTGTCTATAATTAGAAGCACTTCCGTACTTCTGCAGTTTTCTGCCCCAGTTACGGTCTTTTTAGTTGGTGGTGGGACCGTTGACTTTAAATGGATTGTCTGCACGCTTGGAGCAGTTAGGTCGATGT
Source organism: Ambystoma mexicanum (assembly GCF_040938575.1). Classification (NCBI taxonomy): domain Eukaryota; kingdom Metazoa; phylum Chordata; class Amphibia; order Caudata; family Ambystomatidae; genus Ambystoma; species Ambystoma mexicanum. The sequence goes on along the minus strand of NC_090941.1, from coordinate 153,128,635 downwards.
GTGATGTTATTTCCTTGGCCTTATCGTTCAGGAGTTTGGCCACAGGCCGCCCGTCGTCCAGGGGGCCTGGTGTACCATCTGGGGTCTGTGTTGGCAACTTGTGGTGGGATTAGTCTTTGGACTGTTTTTGACGGTCCACCTGTGCCATTACGTAGCCTTCAAGATAAATCAGTTTTGTATGCATCATTGCCTGGAGTGTCGTGTGGTCCTTTAAAGTATCGTTCATAGATTCATAAAGTTTTGTGAAGGGAGCTAATGCTATTGTCATAGCCGACATAATGGCGAAGATATCGTTTTTTTTTTTTTTTTTTTTTAAGGAGTCTCGTTTACAGGTGGTAAACCTTGAGTAGTTGACTTCCTGGGTGTAAGAAAAAAATGGATGGGCAACACTCGATGGTTTTTGCTGATGAGTGTTTGCAGAGTTGTCCAAAGAGAGTCCTCTGTGCGGGGGACGCTGGCAGGAAAAGGACAGACCCTCTTCCACTCTGTCCCGTCTGATGTTACCAGAGCCACTGGAGGTTGGGTCCGATATAAGCGTGAAATCCAATGTGGGAGAACGCACATGAATCTCCTTTAAAGAGGCTCCAGGCTTTCTTTTCCCACAACAGGGTTTGTTGGGCCGTGTTCGAGCTAGGTGGCTTAGTTGGAATAGGATTCACTGAGGGTTCTTCGACTGTAGAAGTAACATCTGTTAATGTGGAATCTGCCCCTGCTGTTTGGATCGCCCCGTCAGGAAGGGTATGTTCATCTTCTATCTGTTCTTGGGCATGGACTGGACTTTGAACTGGATGTGTCAATGTAGTCACAGTTTCTTTTTGAGGCTCTCGGACATGATCGGGACTTTGAGCTGGATGTGTCGCTGTAGTCGCAGTTTCTTTTTCAGGATCTTCAGTTGACGACTCTCCCTCATGCCTGCAATATGGGTCGTTTTTACTCCGAGGCGTCTGTTGCTCCTTGGCCCCCAAATTGTTTGTATCTTTGGGGAAGAGGTTGTGAGAAATAAGGCGAGGAGGCGTTAATGGTGGATTAAACGCCGCTTGTCGGTCCAGCCTTCTGTGTTTGGAAAGCGGGGGATAGTCCTTGATAGCTTCCAGGATTTCCATATCTGTTATTTCAGCACTGCGGGCAAAGCGACCAGCATTAATGCCCTTAAAATAGCTCATTAGCGAGGGCTGAGAAGGTATTTGTTTGTTCTCTTTTCCCTTCTTCGTAGGCAGGGGCACGTCCCCTCTGCCGGTAGTATCATTAGGAGTCTGGTTAGCGGATAGACGCCCCCTCTTTAACAGTTCTTTTTTATCCACGGCGGATGTTTGTCCTGTTCTGTGGGGCAGAAAGGATGGGTCTATGTCTTTTCCTTGGATTTATGTTGTGCGGCAGAGCCGTTGCGACTGCCTCTAGTTCTGCCGAACTTGACTGTATTGCATCCGCGTCTGCTCCTTGGTTCTCTTCTCTCAGCTGGTTCTCCGTAGCCGTGCTCTCGGAAGGCGATTGGAGTTCCTCCGGGTGCAGCCTCGTCTGACTATCACCAGCGCCGCAGTGAACTAGGGCCTGGACTGCCATGAGAGAGCCGGGGACGGCCTCCTCCAGCCCCTCCCCCATTTCCTCGGCTCCAATCACCTGGGTCTGCCGAACACCGCCCTCGCCGACACCGCCAGGTGTGCTGCCTACGGCGTTATCAGGGCCCGTGAGCAAACTGGACTCTCCGAAAGGCGACCCTGGAGCCCCACCACTGGGAAGCGCCGACCCGATCCCCCTGCCGGGAGTACCAGGTAAGCGGTCCGTAATGGGAGACTTTTTGGGGTACGCCAATTCCAGTGCCGTCAGTGCTCTCGAGGCCCTTCGTAGGATCTTTCTGGGCTTGGGCAGTCTGTTGAGGAATTATAGGTTGAGTGTGTTGATCTTCTGTTAACACATCCTTCGACGACTTGCATAAGTCGAGCTTTGCGGGTCTTGCTTTTTTTCCCTCTCGGGCTTTTCGCTATTGCGCACCTTTGATTATTTGGGGTGTCTGAAGGTATCTCTCCAACAGATTCCAAGTGGGGGCGTGTACTGCGCAACCTGCGCCTTTCCTCATTCGGGGGGGAGTGAACGGTGAAGGCAGCCCTCGCAGCCTCGACTGCCATGACTGCAGGACTGCCACTCGCCGCCACTCCGCGTAGAACAGAGGGTCTTGTAGGTAAATTGTACATGCTCCTCCTCCAAAAGTAAATGGCAGTGAGGACAGACTCTGCAACTGGAGTAACCTGCAGGACTGTCACTCGCCGCCGCTCCGCATAGAACAGGGGGTCTTGTAGGTACATTTAGATTCTTGGCTAGTGGAAGAATCCAGTCTATAGTATCTTGTAAAGGTGTGTGCAGACGACCATGTGGCAGCTGCACAAATATCCTTTATTGGAATTCCTCTTTGAGGAGCTGACAAAGCTGCGATACCCCTCGTTGAATGAGCCCTTATATGTTCTTGGGGGTCTTTACCAGCCAATTTGTAACATTCTGCAATTGTTAAAACAATCCAACTAGAGATTGTTTGTTTGGTGATGGCTAGGCCCAATTTATGACCCGTGTAACCCACAATTGGTCAGTTTGTCTCAATCTATCAAGCCTTCTAATGTAAAAACTCAAAGCACACTTTGGATCAAGTCTGTGCAGCCTTTCTTCCTCTTTCCCCAGATGTGGAGGAGGGTAAAAAGATGCAACGTTATTTTCTGAGTGATGTGAAATTCAGACACATCCCTGGGGAGGATGTTAGGCTTCACCTTTAATACCACTCTGTCCTTGTGAAAGACAGTGTGAGGAGGCTTGCAAGAAAAAGCCTGTAGCTCACTCACCCTTCAGGCAGATGTCATTGCCACTAAAAAGACTGTTTTGAGGGTAAGAGGTCTCAATGGGCACAAATGAAGAGGTTCAAAGGGCGTACCCATTAAAAAGTTTAAGACTAAATTAAGATCCCACAGGGGGACTTGAAAAGATGTTGGGGGATAAACATTAGTTAGCCCCTTCACAAAATTTGTATTACCAGAGGTATTTTAAAGCAGGAGACTTACTCAGCAGTGCGCTTGAAAATGGAAAGCGCTGCTATGCAACCTTTGATCATACCAATCTGGAGTCCCAGATTTGCTAAATGCAACAGTAAAAAGATAACACCATGAGTGTATTACATGAAAACGGGTCAACATTCTTATCCCTACACCAGCTGCAGAACTTATTCCAACGGCAGCGGTATAAAGATTTGGTTGCTGGCCTTCTGGCCGAAAGCAAAACCTCCACTACATTGTCCAGGAGGTCCCAATCTTTGTATCTCAGCCTCTCAGAAACCATGCATGAAAGCCAAGAGTCCCGATATCCGGATGGAGAGCCTGACCTTCCTTTGGTGAGAGAAGATACTCTTTGTGGAAGACAAATCGGAGGACAGATGGACATGTTCAGAAGCTCCGGGTACCACATTCTCATGGCTCAATCCGGGGCAATTAGGATCATGATTCTCCTGAACCTTCTCAACCTCCTTATTACGTGAGGAATGACAGGGACTGGAGGAAACGCGTAGGAGAGGAAATTCCCAGTCCATCACAAACGCGTCTCCTAGACCACCTCTCGGGGAAAATTCTCTGGAGCAGTACAGTTCGCACTTATGGTTGGTATTGGTTGCAAACAGAACCACTTGAGGGGATCCCCAAAGGGCAAAGATCTCTTGAAGGACTTCCTGAGCCAGTTTCCACTTGTGAGAGACTGTGCTCTGCCTGCTCAGAGTGTCCGCCGTCGTGTTCTTCTCTCCGGCTAGATGAACTGCCAATACAGAGATTCCTTCATGTATCGCCCAGAACCAGAGCAGCATTGCCTCGCTGCACAGTGGTAGTGACCCAACACCACCTCTTTTGTTGAGGTAGTACAGGGCCACTGTGTTGTCCGTCAATATCGGGGCATTCTTGCCCCATACAGACGGCATGAAGGCCTTAGCGCTAGTCTGATTGCCCTCATCTCTAAAAGGTTGGTATGTAGTTTGGACTCCGATGGGGACCAAATGATGATCAAATCGTTGATATGGACCCCCCAACCGTGAGTGAGGCGTCCGTCACTACCATTATCTCCAGCCATGGTTGCCAAAAAGGTTCTCCTTTCAAGATGTTTTCCAGACCGGCCCGCCACTGAAGGTCCAGTGAGACTCTGTTTGGGATTTGTAGGAGATCCGACATCCTTCCAGAGAACTGTGATCACTGAGTCCTGAGAGCCCATTGGGGAGATCTCATTCTCAGGCGAGCCTTTGTCACCAGACAAATGCAGGATGCCATGAGGCCGAGCAACCTCAAAAAAATCATAGGCCGGAAGATGTTAAGCATTTTTGGAATTTTGTCACCATCTGTACAACGTCTTGTGCCCTCACCTCTTGTGGCAAGGCCTTTCCCAGGAATGCATCCAGGACTGCTGATAAATTGGAGTCTTTGTCATGGTATGATGTGGGACTTCTTGAACTTGAGGGAGAAGTCCAGTCTGTGGACGGAGTGGCAAGCATAACTTAAATGATCTAGGGCTTGTTCCAGGGAATTGGCCCTGAGCAGCAAATCGTCTATGTAGGGGTAGACGTGAATCCCCCACTCCTGAAACTCGCTGCCACAACTGCCATTAACTTGGTGAAAACTCTCGGGCAGAGGTTAGCCCAAATGGCAAAACCCGAAACTGATAGTGGGAGTTGCCAATGGCAAATCTCAGGTACCTTCTTTGCATGTGATGGATTGGCACCTGAAAGTAAGCATCCTGAAGGTCCAGTGATATCAACCAATCCTGAAGCTGGAGGGCCTGAAGGTTCTGAGAAAGGGTTACCATCTTGAACTTGTCCTTCCTGAGGAACTTGTTCAAATCTCTATAGTCCAAGATGGGTCTCAATCCTCCATCCTTTTTCGGAATGAGAAAATACAGGGAGTACCAACCCTTGTTCCTCTCCGCTACAGGTACTGGTTCTATAGCACCTTTCTCTAGCAGAGTTAAAATCTCCTGATTAAGGAGCGGAACCAGAACCTTCAAAGAGTTGCCTCCCGGTGGATGACTGCAGTGTTTGCACAAAAGGCAGGCAGTAACCTTAAACAACTGTCTCCAATGCACAAGCATCTGAAGTAATAGCCTGCCATTCTGTCAGATGTTGTGTTAATCTGCCTACTACTGCTGTCGCGTGATGCAAGACCTACGAGGTTTTGGGGCAGCTGACGCAGATGCGTAGGGTAAAGTAGCACCTGCTGTTGCAGTCTTTGGACCTCTACCCCGTTCACCACGGGGGAATCATCTTTTACCTCTTGGAGCTGGCTGTCCACTGCCTCTAACGAATGCGGGATAGCGAAAATTACCTATACCTCCAGGGCGCACCTGTGGGGCGGTTTGGATTTTGCCTTACCGCAACTCCAAGGGATTTGGCTGCCACCTTGGAAGTTTGCAGCTTCTCCAAACTCATCAGCTTTACTTCGAAATAAATGCATGCCATCAAAGTGCATTTTGAGAAGTCTGGACTGTACGTTTGGGGCAAATCCTGACTTCTGCAACCATGCAAACCTGCGGATTACTGTATTACTCGCCATGGCTTTGCTGATTCAGTCAACAGAGTCGAGACCGGTCTGGATGGATTCGCACATAGCGTCCTTTCCATCCTTGATAAGGTTCAAGAAACCATCCCTTTCCTCCCCTTATGGTCAGCTGCCATCGAAACAGAATCCCAAAGGGTATGGGTAAACCTTGCCAGCATGCATGTGGCATTAGCAGACTTTAACGCCATACTACCGGCCGAGAAAACCTTCTTGGCCATGGCATCATACCACTTGTCATCACAATCTTGCGGGATTGTGGGATAAGCATTTTGTTTGCCAGAAGTTGTTGCAGCCTGTACTACCAGGCTTTCTGGTGTTGGGTGCTTTGAAAGCTATAGGAGGGTCTGAAATCGATTCTCTATATTTAGCTGTTCATTTTTTATTAACTGCAGGGATAACCTTAGGTGTTTCCCAGTTGGAGGATACCCTCCTATGTTGAGTCTTGTGAAATGGGACAACAGGGTCTTCCTGTGGTCCCTTGTCGAGAATATAAGTTAGGTCATCCTGCTCGTAAACAGGCGTGGGTCTAGACCACCCCATGTACTCCAGCACCCTAGCCATAAGCAGTCTATAATTGCCTTCAGCATGATCTCCTGGATCAGCCCATGCAAATTCAACTTCAGGGGAATGCCACTTGCTTCATGTAGAGAGTCCTGCAAATGTTTAATTTGGTATTCTTCTGGCACGAGTTCTTCTGGAACAGGAGTCCCATATTCAAGACCAAAAGGTCTTTCCTCTTCAGATGATTCTGCATTCTCAGATTGAGGAGAGAGTTTAAAAAAATTCTTAACAAGTTTGTGGAGTGCATTTTTCTCAAAGGTGGAAGAAGGCGCTATAGATGTCATAATTGGAGCCGAAATCATTGATGACGTCAACGGCTTCGACGAAATTGTCAAATGCTTCAACTTCTCCGATGGGATCGACACCAATGACGTCTTCGACGAAAGCGTCAAATGTATTGTCTTGTATGGCGTCGAGGAGGTCGACACGCAAGGCATTGATGGCTTCTCCTTCAATCCTTGTCTTGAGACGTAGTTTTGTTGTCTGTATATGCAAGTTCAGCTGCAGTTGTATATGTAGACTCGTGCTTCACTTAGCCCGCAGTATCATACACACTCCTTACTTACGTACTTAAGTCTGTGTAAACATTTTGTCTGCCAGACTTCTGCTCGTAGCTAGCTAAATTAAATTTTTTTAATTAGTCGCACAGCTACTTTTTTAACTGTATATGACTCTATTGGGAAGCCTTTAGTTTGAGTTTGCTGTATGCGGTTTAGGCTAACATCATTTTTTGTTTGACAGTACACTAGGCGTACATCTGTTGACACGACTTGTCTCGCTGCATCACCATCTAGAAAGCCACCGTACCATAATCTCTGAAGGGGGCTACTGTGAGCAGCGTCATGTTAATTACAGGTATCAATTGACTGCTCTCATAGGATTCCTTTGGCTGCTGTAGTTACCTTTTGACCTTATGTGTGCTTCAATCACTCTTTCATTTCCCACTAGCCACAGTTTCATTGGCGATATGACTTCAGCATACGATCCATCTCTTGCATTTTGCATATTAATGGCTACTTATATAAGGTTTGTTCAGTCCATCATATTGCATTTATTTAGCCATGGGATTTTTATGCCGCATGTGGGGGTGTCTAGTGGTCTCCTGCCTGGGCTATTTCGATCTTTTCAGCCCCTATGGTGCACCTTATTTTTGTTTTTAATATTAATAAAAAAAATTTTTACACTCTCAGGGTCGGTGCCTCGCCTCTGGCTTTTCTAAATAAAACCCTGCTTCTGGGGTTGTTCTCATTTAGATATACTTCTCCAGCACAAATGTTTAGTTTTATTGGTTTGTAACAGGTGGCACATGGTGGCTATACACAATCTAGTGTTGAATTTAGTTCATGAGATGGGACACTGCCACATATTTATGTAGTAATGTTCTGCAGCTTCTCGCCTTGTATCTCCTGATGAAGACGTTGTCTACTACACACTCTACGTCGAAACCGGTTGAGCTTATTCTTTTAGGGATGTGATCTACATAACACTCTCCCTCTCAGATCCGCCCTTGTGATAGATTGTGTTTAATGAATTCTATTGCTGTCTGTTCAATATATTTGTAAACATTAAAATAATCAAATGGGATGTGATGAATGTTTGTCCCACTCCCAATTGGCAAATAATGTTAATTAATTCAGTCACTTTAGCCATTGTTGGTTGGTTGAATGTCACTATGTATGATGTATGGTTTGGATGCTGCACTATGAATGCCTGTTGAGATGGATGTATTTTAGTTAAAGTAATTTGTTCACCTATGCTGTCGTGTTACGTGATTTATTGATGCTTTACAAAGTAAAATGCCATTAATTGACTTTTTCAAATTTTTGTATCATGATAAATAAAATATTTTGATACCTTTGTAAGTAAAAGTGTTTTGCTCTCTGGATATCCCTTCAGTTTCTCGTTCTCCTTCGATAAGGGCATTGAGGGTGTCAATGACGCACTGTTCGGCTTTGCCGTATGGGTCGATAGCGACGACTTCTTGTGCGCCACAGAGGCTTTCTCTCGACCCAAGGGATTTTCATGCTCTCAAGGAGTTTCCACAGCCCGAATAGAGGACTCACGGCTCCTGTGCTTCCCTCGCATGGGTTATCGCCTCTAGGTGCCTTCGAGGGGGGGCAAGGCTGTGCTCTCGAACACGTTTAACATACTTTTTCGTAATTCCTCCCACTGCGCCGGGGGACTGTTTTGCAGGACAAATTACCCTCTCTGGTGAACTAGAGGATGAGGAGGACAGCGACCTATGCCGTCTTTTCTTGCCATGCCTCGAAGAGGAAGAATGATGTGATCCACTTCGAGAATGTGATCGGGACTGTTTAAGACGAGGCGATGAAGGCCTCGACTCGTCGGAAGATTTGCGTTTGGACAGGGTAATTAATTTCTGAGGCTTACCTCTCGCCAACTTCACTCTGCGCTCCCTCAAGGCCTTGGTGGTCATTGGCATGCACTTGTCGGAACACGGATGCTCTGCCCCTATGCACCACGGACAGGATCCTTCATGGACATCTTAGCCCCGCAGTCGCAGCATTTTTTTAAAAACCAGACCGAGGCGTAGATCGAGCGAATGAGGAGGCCATCTCGTCTAAGACAAGTAGACATTTTCACAGGAAATTCAAAGTAAATCGATGAATACACGGAACCGAGCGTTGCGTTACTGAAGCTTTGAAGTGTGGAAAAACTGAACTGAGAAAGGGACGCTGCACGCGCTACTTATACCTGTGATGACATTGACATCAGTACTGAGGCCTCCGAGGGACATTGACGCGACAGGTATAGACGCACATCACCCTCTATCGAAATTCTTTTTCTCAGAGGCAGCAAGCTGGATATTAGGAAATATCAAAGATCAGGAATACGTGGGAGGACACAATCCATTCGAAATTAAGTTACCAGTCATCTCCAAAGCTTCAGTTTCATGCATTTGCCATACTCGCATTGTATCAGAGGACCGATACTATGAAGGTACGCTGCCCATCTGAGCAATGTTGTTCTTCGGGCTGGGTTGACCTGCGCTTTCGCTCCATCCTCAAGCGGCATCTAGTCAAGGCAGTCCCCAAAGGCATTTGTCTGCCCCAGTTTTACTGTGCAGAGTCAGGAACACCTAAGCATATCTTGTGTGCCTGTCCCCAACCCCCCTTCACTCTACATGTATTGCTCAGGAGTGCATCAGGTGCAGTATGACCGGTTCTTCACAGCAGTAAGGAGCGTTTGAATATTCAATTTTGAGGGAACGGGGAATTCAAGAATGTATTTATTTGGAAAAAAGTTTACGAAGGGGAAAGAAAAGTTTGTAATTTGGAGCTTCTCCTCCTTCAGCCATTACTACTATGCTGGTGCCTTTTGCAAAAAAGAACAAAAGATAAACTGCACACAAAAATAAAGTGAGAGTTCAATTGTATTTACTTTGATCTTGTCTCAAGCAGTCCACCAGTTTGGGCAGTTCCTCCCTGATCTAAGCATCTTTTCAATTAAACATGTGTTACAGTGATGATAGGGGTCGGCCTAAATGATGAAACAAATATTGAGAAAAAACCCAGCAAGCAATGAATTTGACCTTCAAACCACCATCGCCGTTCTTGGCTATGCCAGGGAACCCAAGCATTAAGTGGGAACTGTGGAAGGAACTGTTTGAAGTGTGCTTAGATGCACAGGAGGGTGAAGGTATTGTGCCAGTAAAAATGTAAGAATTTTAAATAATGAAATTGGTTCAAAGGCTGTCTTCCACCAATGCTAAAAAGGAGGCTAAGGACCTATAAACAGTAGGGTTGAAAAGGCCGGAGAACAGAAATGAAAACAACTAAAACCTATAACGCACTTGGCATCGCACATTACAAAGAGATATTATATGGAATAGAAAAATCAAGGAGGTCATAGTAATTTAAAAACAAATGGAGGTGAACATCAGTGGAGGAGTAATTCAATACAAGCAGGGGAAAGAGGCCGTATCAAAGGGTATAGACGTGGCATGGTTATAAACAGATATTATGCCCTTGGGTCAGCCCACTAGCGAGTCGATAATGATGTCTTGTGATGTGTTACACTTTGAATGGGTCCCATACGTTTTTCGGGCGAGATTTGGCAGGTTGCACAGGAGCCCATTGTTCCTTCACATCATTGGCCCAGGTAACAGATCACAGCCAGTGATGTTTCGACCGGGCCCCTGTGCTCCTCCATCGCAGCAGAACAAGTTACTTTCTTACCTGGTAACGTTCTTTCGATGGGATGTTCCTCCGACGTATTCCTTATCTTTGATAGATCATCTCCCAGCTTGCTGGACTCAGAATTTTTTTTTTCAGTAGCGGGCACTGCGTGTCTACATCCCTCGAGCCGATGTCCCTCGACAGCCTCCGTCTCGACGCCGACGTCATCACGTGTATAAACAGACTCGCGCAGCATCCGTTGCTCAGTTCCGTTTTGAAGTTAACAGTGGTTTCACATGAATTGGTTATTGACCTTGAAGGAGCGTAAACTGCAACCACAAGGGAAGTATTACTGCGGGGATGGATGGGAGGGGCGATAAGGAATAATTTGGAGGAACATCCCATCGAAAGAAAGTTACAAGGTAAGAAGTAACTTGTTCTCCGAAGGGATTGTGTCCTCCGACGTATTCCTCATCTTTGATAGACTCCCATAGCAGTGGTGTGCAATTGGAGGTGGGAGTAAAACGCCATGTTTCCTTTTAGGAATGAACCAAATGTAATACGGCTTTGCCAAACCTAGTCTCTTGACTAGAGGAGGAATCCAGGTTGTAAAATCTTGTGAAGGTATGTGCGGGCGACCATGTGGCAGCCGCACATGTGTCTCGAACCGGCACCCCTCTTTGGAGGGCCGAGGAAGCTGCGATACCCCTGGTTGAATGAGCCCTAAGATTTTGAGGAGGCTCTTTCCCTGCTAGTTTGTAACATTCCAGGATGGCCAAAATAATCCATCTGGAAATGGTTTGTTTTGTTATCGGTAGTCCTAATTTGTGCCCTGCGTAACCTACGAACAGTTGGTCTGCTTGCCTAATCCTAGCAAGTCTGCTGATGTAAAAGCTTAAAGCCCACTTTGGGTCCAGCCTATGCAGCCTTTCTTCCTCTTTCCCCGGATGGGGAGGCGGATAGAATGAAGGCAAGGTAATTTTCTGAGTGATGTGCAATTCAGAAACCACCTTTGCGAGGAAATTAGGCTTCACCTGTAGGACAACTTTGCCTTTATGAAAAATTGTATGAGGGGGGTTTACAAGATAGAGCTTGTAATTCGCTCACCCTTCTAGCAGATGTTAAAGCCACTAATAAGACAGATTTAAGGGTGAGAAATCTTAGCAAACAAGAGTGGAGTGGTTCGAAAGGAGTCCCCATCAGGAAATTTAAGACTAAATTTAAGTCCCATAAAGGAACCTGGAAAGGTCTTGGAGGGTAGACATTAGTTAATCCCTTTAGAAATTGTATTACTACGGGTAATTTGAAATACGAAGGCTCCTCTGCAGTGCGCTTGAAGATCGATAGCGCTGCGAGATAGCCCTTGATAGTGCCAACTTGAAGGCCTGAATTTGCCAAGTAGAATAGAAAGGATAACACTGTTGGTGTACCACATGAAAAGGGATCGATATTCTCTTCTCTACAACAGCTGCAGAATTTGTTCCAACGGCAGCGGTATAAAGACTTTGTTGCTGGCCTTCTGGCCGAAAGCAACACTTCCATGACGTCATCAGGGAGGTCCCAATCATTGCATCTCAACCTTTCAGAAGCCAGGCGTGAAGGTTGAGGGTTCTGATGTCTGGATGGAGAACCTGACCTCCCTTCTGTGAGAGAAGATTCTCCTGAGTGGAAGACAAGTTGGAGGGCAGATGGACATGTCCAGAAGGTCTGGGTACCACGTTCTCCTGGCCCAGTCTGGGGCAATTAGGATCATGGTTCTCCGGAATCTTCTCAACCTCCTATCATTTGAGAAATGACGGGGACTGGTGGAAACGCGTACAGGAGTGGAAACTCCCAGTCCACTACGAACGCGTCCCCTAGAGCTCCTCTCGGGGGAAATTCCCTTGAACAAAACAGATCACACTTTCTGTTGGTACTGATGGCAAACAGATCCACTAGAGGGGTTCCCCAAAGGGTGAAGATCTCCTGAAGGACTTCCTGAGCTAGTTACCACTCGTGGGAGACTGTGCCCTGCCTGCTCAAAGCGTCCGCCGTCAAGTTCTTCTCTCCGGCTAGGTGAACTGCCGATAGAGAGATTCCTTCTTGGATTGCCCAAAACCAGAGCTGCATTGCCTCTCTGCACAGTGGCAATGATCCTACGCCTCCTCTTTTGTTGAGGTAATGCATGGCCACTGTGTTGTCCGTCATTATCAGGAAATGTTTCCCCTGTACAGATGGCAGAAAAGCTTTCAGCGCTAGCCTGATTGCTCTCAGCTCTAACAGGTTGATATGTAGTCTGGACTCCGATGGAGACCAACGACCGCTGATGGTCAAGTCGTTGGTATGGGCTCTCCATCCCGTGAGTGAGGCATTTGTCACTACTGTTATCTCCGGCCATGGTTGCAAGAACAGTTCCCCCTTCAAGATGTTTTTCTGGCAGGCCCACCACTGAAGGTCTCGAGCCACCTTGTCCGGAATCTCAAGGAGGTCTGTCATTCTCCCTGAGAATTGTGACCACTGAGTTCTCAGTGCCCACTGAAGAGATCTCATTCTCAGGCGAGCCTCTGGCACAAGGAAGATGCAGGATGCCATGAGGCCTAGCAACCTCAAAAAGTCGAAGGCTGGGAGATGTTGGGCATTTTGAAACTTGGTGACCTTCTGCAGAATATCTTGAGCCCTCACCTCTGGTGGCGAGGCTTTTCCCAAGTGTCCAGGACCGCTCCAATGAACTGGAGTCTCTGTGATGGTATCATCTCTGACTTCTTTAAATTGAGGGAGAAGCCCAGTTTGTGAAGGAAGTGGCAGACATAATCTAGCTGGATCTGAGCTTGTTCCGAACATACAGCTCTGATCAGCCAATCGTCCAGGTAGGGGTAGACGTGGATCCCTTCCCTCCTTAGACTTGCAGTCACTACCGGCATTAGCTTGGTGAAGACCCTCGGGGCGGAGCTCAGCCCAAATGGCAGAACTCGAAATTGATAATGAGAGCCGCCAATTGCGAACCTCAGGTATTTCCTGTGTTTGAGATGGATTGGCACAAGGCAATAAGCATCCTGGAGGTACAGAGATACCAGCCAGTCCTGGAGCTGGAGGGCCTGAAGGATCTGAAAGTTACCATCTTGAACTTGTCCTTCCTGAGGAACTTCAATTCTCCCAAGTCCAAGATAGGTCTCAGTCCTCAGTCTTTCTTCGGTATGAGAAAGTAGGGGGGAGTACCAGCCCTTGTTCCTCTCCGCTACAGGTACCAGTTCTATGGCACCTTTCTCTAGCAGGTCTACAATCTCCTGCAAGAGGAGCGGATCAGGAACTTTCAGAGAGCTGTTCCCCGGTGGATGACTGAGGGATGCGTAGAAAAGGCAGGCAGTAACCTTGGGCAACTGTCTCCAATGCCCAAGCATCTGGCGTAATAGCCTGCCATTCCGTCAGATGTTGAGTTAACCTGCCCCCTACTGGTGTTTTGTGAGGAGAGTCCTCAGAGCGGTTTGGAGGCGGCTGATGCAGATGCCGAGGGTAAAGAGGCACCTGCTGCTGCTTTTGTGTTTTTGCCCCGTCCACCTCGGGTGAATTTTTTCTGACCCCCTTGAACCGGCTGTCCTCTGCCCTTTCCGAATGCGGAATAGAAGCGAAAGGACTTACCTCTCCAAGAGGTTCCTGAGGGGCGATATGGTGTCTGACGGATTGCAGCTCCTAGGGATTTTGCTGCTGCCTTAGATGTTTTTAGTTTTTCTAAACTGTCATCTGCCTTCTTACCAAACAAAGAAGAGCCGTCAAAGGGCATATTCAAGAGTCTGCTTTGCACATCTGGAGCAAAACCAGACTTTCGCAACCAAGCAAATCTCCGGGTTGTTGTACTTGCTGCCATGGCTCTGCTGATGCTGTCAGCAGAATCGATGCCAGTTTGAAGGGATTCGCACGTAGCGTCTTTACCATCCTTGATGTTTAGGAACGCTTCCCTTTCTTCTCCCTCCGGGAGGCAGTCAGCCACGGATGAAGCACACTCCCAAAGTGTGTGGCTGAACCTAGCGAGCGTACAAGTAGCATTGATGGATTTCAATGCCAAGCTACATGCGGAAAATACCTTTTAGGCCATAGAGTCATATCTCTTATCATCCCTATCCTGTGGAACAGTAGGGTAAGCCGATTTACTACCTGCTGAAGTAGCTGCCTGAACAACCAGACTCTCCGAAGTTGGGGGTTTGGATAAATATTCAGGGTCAGCAGAAGACACCCTATATTTAGCTGACAATTTTTTGTTAACCGCTGGGATTACCTCAGGTGTTTCCCAGTTTGCCAATATTCTCCTTTGTAATGCCGCATGAAATGGCACCACAGGATCCTCCTGTGGCCCTTTGACCAAGATGTCTGAGGTCATCTTGCTGAAAAGCAGGTGGGGGTGTGGACCACCCCATAAACGCTTATCCTTGCCATCAAGGTTCTATAAGGGGTTTCAGCATGTTCCCCTGGGTCTGGTGTGGCAAATTCCACTTCTGGGGAAGTGTCCAACCCAATTGCTTCCTGTAGGGATTCATGGAGGTCTTTAAACCTACCTTCCTCAGAGGTAAATTCCTCTGGAGCAGGAGTCGCAGGTCCCTGCAACTCAAAAGGTCTTTCCTGATCCGAATCCTCCCCTTCTTCATAAATAGAAGATAAGACTCTAGAGTGATCAGGTCTTGAAAATGGTATAAATCCCATTTCCAGAGCAGAAGGAGCCAAATTCGTCATGATTGGCTGAGAAAACGGCGATGTCGTCGACGCGGACGTTAAAGGCTTCAAAGCCATCGAAAAAGGCGTCGAGAAAGGTGGTAGAGGCCTCGAACTCGAGAGTATCTACTTGAGGTTGTCGACGACATTCTCGTGCTCGAGGCTCTGGGTATGGCCACTGGCTGTGAGGTGGCCGTGGGTTTATCCTTTCTCGGCGTCGACTCGACTGACCTGTGTGTCGAAGAACCCTTCGATAACAGCGAAGACGCCGATCTATGTGTCGAAGGGATCTTCGACGACGGCGAAGACGCAACTTTGCCTTTACTCGAGGGTTTGTGACGCTCTCGAGTGGCTTCTTTCGCCAGGTGCTGCGACTCGCGGCTTTTTGATTTTTCGGGTCTTTCATCCAGGGTATCACCCTCAGCAGTCTTCGAAGGGGTCGAGGCCGCTTTCTCAAAGACACTTGGCATCTTTTTCCTGAATTCCTCCCACTCAGCTAAGAGCTATGTTTTGTGGGGCAGGAGACTCTTTTTGGGGAAACAGAACTTTTGTGATGGCGAGGAGACGAATGTCTCGACTCCGCCAAGGAAACATTCAAAGAAATTTGAACTGCCTTACCTCTCTCGAGCTTCCCCTTACGTTCCTTCAAGGCTTTCACCGTCATGGACATGCAGTCCTCGCACTCCGAACAATGGTGCTCGATTCCCAGGCACCATAAACAGATCCTGTGAGGATCCGTCAACGACATTTTCTTTCCACAGTCTCGACATTTTTTGAAGCCGGACCGTGGAGTCGTCAGTTCGGGTGAGGAAGCCACCGAGTACGAGTCGGTATTGACGAGGAATATTGATATATTTGACTGAAGAACTGAGCAACGATATTCCGAGGCCCCACGAAGCGCGGAAAAACGGAACTGAGCAACGGACGCTGCGCGAGTCTATTTCTACGCGTGATGACGTCGATACAGAGGCCGTCGAGGGACATCGCTCGAGGGACGTCGACGCGCAGCGCCCTCTACTGAAAAAAATGTTCTGAGGACAGCGAGCTGGGAGATGATCTATCAAAGATAAGGAATACGTCGGAGGGGACAATCCCTTCGAACGCAACATTTGGAAAGTAAGACATATGCTTAAAAAGTTCAGCAAACAAACTATACTGGGTTCAAAAACATGGAATAGACACTGCATAGGAGAGGCTATCACATTGTTGCCAGTCATTTCAGACAACGGCATGCATACAGCATTACAAAATGTCAGTGGGAATCCCAGGTCACGAAAAAATACTTTGCATCGGTAGTGCCGCACTAGGGCAATTACCTGTCCCCATCTGTGAGAACAGCTTTAGTCTAGCCATGTGTATAATGGTATCAATGCAGCACTTTCATTTGTATAAATTGTATGATACATTGCGCGTTTGTGTGTACATATCTGCCCTGCAATCATCTGTAAAGTATAGCTGCATGTCACTCGTCCCATTTGGAGTGAGTGTTCATTGCCGGTATAGGCATACAGTCTTTGATTAGACAATATAAGGATGAGGCCCAGGCTCCAACTCGCAGTCAAAATATAACCTAAAATTGTCATTTTCAGGTTCCACCGGGAGTAGCTTGTATGCCCTATGCAGGCCTTGGTATTATAGCCTATTTGAAGAGTTACGTTGCAAGAGTACAGGTATATTACTAGCAGGTATACAAATCCCATCGAAGTACATAATTCCCCAGCGAACTGAATCCGCATTGCACCCCGTTGCATCTAGAACCCATGTACACCTGAGGCAAGGAGGGCAATACAGTTCCAAAGAGGGAAGTCCCTATGATACGGGGTGGACTCGCCATCACTCTCCATATTTTACGCTAGGCCAATGCGGTCACGCTGGTGGGATCAAACACGTAATCATCCGCAAAGCGGGTGGGAAAGACCAGTGATTTAATGTCCCTAGTGCCGGCAGAATATCTCTCCAGTGTGACATGTGGGGGAGGCGTGCCTTTCACGAACCAATACGATGCAAACTGCGACTGTGCAACTATTCAGTACCAGTCAAAATCAGGGGGTGCCCATTTCAGTCACAATGCACCCGAGTGCCATACAAACTTGAAGAGGTCAGCCTCAAGTCTTTGAAAAATAACATTTCAGGCCAATACAGAACAATTTGGAAGAGTGAAAGTAGTTTTGGGAGCACCACCGTTTTAATAAGTGCTATCTTACCGGCTGTAGTCATAGCTAACTGTGCCCAGACACTCCGTTTAGGCGCAAGGTGCGTCATGTTTTCACTGTAGTTGCAGTTGTATAGTGCAGTGCTGTTTCTGGCGACCACTATCCCCAGGTAGCTAATAGTAGATGGGGCACATGCAAAGCTGTGTAGGTTGTGGAGTATAACAAAGGGTTCTGTTAGGGGGCAAACCTGACTTATTACAATACACCCGCAGCCCCAATTGTTTCCCAAAATTAAGAACCTCTCCCATAATTGGTGCTAAATGAGTATGGGGGTCCCCAATGTATAATATCACATCATTAGCATAAAGAGATATAATTTCGGGCATCCGAGTCATCCAGATTCCCCTGCCTCTGTGCTTCTGCCTTATAAGATCTGCCAGAGGTTCAATGGTTATGGCGAATAGCGACCGGGGAAAGCCCTGCCGGGTACCCCTTGCCATCGTAAACGCTGGAGGCCGTATAGCATTAGTGCTGACCCTGGCAGCTGGCAATGTGTAAAGGAGCTGCACATATGCGAGGAAGCCCAGACCGAAGCCACACTTTGTGAGTGCAGAGTACATAAATTGCCACAAGACTGAGTCGAAAGCTTTTTCGTATATATCCAGTGCAGCGGCCACTGCCTGAGCCCCGAGAGCTATCTGCGTCAGTATGTTAAAGTCACAACAGGTTCAGTTCAGTTGATTGCCCAGGAATAAAGCCCGATTGATCTAAGAGAATTATGTGGACATGAATGCCGTCAGGTGGCAATGATCTTCGCAAATATTGTAACATCTTTATTAACGAGAGGGGGTCTGTAAGAACCGCACTGCTCAATTGGTTTATTAGTTCTTAGACTGTAACAAAACCGTAATCGCAGCTTCTCTCATGGTGTCAGGGAGCACCCATGACTCAAGGGCCTCCAGCTACAGCATATGTAGATATGGTGCAAGGAGCGGTTTACACTGTAAAATTTGGCAGTGAGGGCGTCTGTACCAGGTGCCTTCCCTCTCAGGAGATCATTAATTGTGTGGGCAATTTCTTCTAGGGTGATCGGTAAGACCAAATGGGCACTAGCTTAGCGTGACAACTTTGTAATTGGCAGGCCCGCAAGAAATCTATTGATGTCCTCCATAGTGTGAGTGTCTGTTTGTATATAGTTCAGAATAAAATGTTGTGAAAACTCTATTGACATCGACATCTGTGTGTACTAGATTACCGGTCACATCTCATCAGTGGAATGGAGCCGCTGCCGCACTATGCAGGCCATCAATCTGCCAGGCCTTTCGACCTCTACATAGCACCTTGCTGCTCTCAGAATGTCTACAAATGTGAGTTCTTGCTGTGCATTTTCCCTAAATGCATTCACCGCCTTTTATTTGTGTGAGCGTGGCCATAGGGGGAGTCACCAAATGTCCCTGCTCCAAGTCCAGAGACCCTCCTCATACCTTTATCTCGTCTAATCATCTTGAGGACACTACATTTTCTAGCCATGGAGATTACGCGAATGTAAGCCTTGAAGGATTCCCAGAGTATTTGTGTTGATGCCACCTAGTAAAGGTTCACATGCTCCTCTATGGTTGCTGCAAAGGTCACATCCAACAAGGCCTGTGAATTAAATCGCCTGCTGCTGCAAGCCTTAGGCCGCCTGCCTAGTGTCAGAGTGATGCGAACAGAAGAGTGGCCTGAATAAATCCTGCAGGGCATCCAGACTTCAGAGACCACACCGAGCAGCTCATCTGAAATTAACCACGTCAATGCAGGAAAAGAAGTCATGAAACAATGAATACAAGGAGTACACTTGGTCATGCATATTCATTGCCCTCCAAGCATCCACTAGGCTCAAGATGCCCATCCCTTCCCATATAGCACATGCTGCCTTCATGAGTGACCTATGCTTATGGGTGCACCCATCTAAGTGAACATCCAGACTGCCACCCTACAACACAAGTATCAGAATCAGAGGATAAAGAGCTAGCAGGTCAGCGATTTCGATTTAGGACTGGGGATTGTCTATGCAGGGACCATATGCATTCAGGAGTAACACCTCCCTGCTGGCCACTGACCATAGACCAGAACATAGCGTCCCAAAGGATCAATAGAGACTATGTTGGAATGGTAGGGATCTATTTGTATCATTACGCCTCTAGATTGAGTGGAACACGTAGTAGAGAACATTCTTGCCCCAGTCCTTAGCGAATCCCTCACAACCTGCAGCAAGGGTGTGCGTCTCCTGCAAATACAGAATTATGGCTTTATGTCTCTCAACATGGAGGGGCAGCTTCTGTCTTTTAACCAGATTTCCTAGCCCCAGCACATTCCAACTCAAACATGTAACTTCACTCATTCTAGTGTTGGGAACATGTCATCATCCACTGTATGATGCTTTCTCCACCCCATGCCTTCAGACTTCTTCTAAAAGAGATAAAGCTCAAATATGTCAACATCCAAGCCAAGTGCATGTTTAAACATCCCAACTCTCCTATCCCACCAGACACCCACATCCCCCTTAAAATTGGAATGATGAATTCCCAGAAAAAACATACCCAACCTCTATGCAACATTGCATTGGGAAGATTCTGTGTTGGCGCAGGCCTAGGCCAGACAGACTTTGGGATATGGAAGAACACATGTTCACTTGCTTCCTAGATTAATTTGAACCTTCAAGATATTAGGGCATACACAGACATGTAAGATCTGCCTTAACCCTCCCCTCAGCATGTTATCTCAGCACAAGTCTAGGAGTAGCATAGTAAAGAGAGGATAAACCATTGGTTGACCTTCAGGCATTAAGGATATTGAAGTCATGTTGCAGGTAAGTTCACTTTGAGGAATCTCATAGTTTGCTCTGATAAAGTGAAAAAAGAAACCTTGCTGTTCCATTCAATTTGCAGCTTGGCAGGGTATAGCATAGCATATTTCTGGCATTTGTCGAACAGTCGCTTCTTCACTGCCAAAAACATGTTCCTCTCCTGCTGCACGGCCACCGAGAAGTCATGGAGCCTGCCTGAACCCAACATGAGGTCGCCCTGCTCTCGGCCAGCTTGAAGGATGGCATTCCGGTCTCGATAATGAAGCATTCGAGCTATTATAGGGCGAGGTGGTGCTCCCGGTTTGGTCTTTGGTGTCAAAAATCTGTGGGCGCACTCAAATGTGAATTGCGGCAAGAGCTTGGGGTTGCCCAGCACTGAGAGGAGCGTGCCCTCAGCGAATACTACCAGAGAGGTTTCCACATTATTTTCCGGCACACCAATAATCTGAATGTTTTTGTGGCGTGACCACGATTCAAGATAGTCATTCCTTTGGTGGCCATTTGGATCTGCTTCGATAGCGTTGCAACTTCAGTCTTCAGAGTAGATCCACCATTTTCGACTGTGCCCATTCTTGTCTCAGACTGTCAACCTTTGATCAGTTTTCTCCAAGCATAACTTCATGGAACCAATTGTGAATGTGAGGTCATCCAGCTTGCTATGCACTGCAGAGAACCCCAATACACAACAACAGGTTAGTGACTGTTATATTGTCCCAACAACGAATTGGGGTTCCTCCACCCCTGGGTATATCACGGAAAAGGTTGGATAAACCAAAAAGAAGCCCTACTGCTAATCTGTATCTGTCCCTAAAGAAGAACTCGCCTGTTCCTTGGTCCACCTCCCCCTAGATGTTGTTAGTGGGCCGCCTATCTAATAGGGATAGATGAGACTTCACTATTCCTAAACTCCACTAAACATCATTTCAATTCAGTAAAAGACTATAGTTTCCTATGTAATACTACAAAGAGTCCTGCTCATACCCCTTTGTATAGCTAAAAAGACGGAGCACTGGTCTCCTCTTAAACAAGAGTACCTCGAGAAAGGAAATCTGCACAACTTTATTCTGCCTCTTTAGCAAGAAAAATATCCCAAACTCAACTGCTAAAAATACCACCCAGGTATATCTGTACCTCCCTGGTGGTCTGCCAGTTTTCAGCAATGTATCCCTGTATATGGCAAAAGGACATCAGTTATCCAGGTCGTTCGACTGGTTTCGGTGTGTCGTCTTCCTCATGCCACCTTCTTCAGGAACTAGTAATGGAGATTGACGGTCCATCGTCTCCAAATTCTATTGGAGTGCTGCAGCTGTAGGATTCACTGCCACTCGGTATTGTAGACCTGCAATTGGACCAAAAACCACAATCCGAATAGGGGACTTGGTCTCCACCCTTTTCTGCAAAGAATCCCTCCTGCATACAGGCCATCATTCGCTGCGTTTCGGTGAGTCAGTGGCAGCGTCCATGACTGTAGTCAAGCCTGCAGTGTCAGAAACCTCTGGAGTGGTCTTAGCATATAAGTTCATAGAGCACGGTTTCTTTGTATTGCCTTTCGTCATATCGACTGAGCGCAGTATTTATGGAGGCCAAGCAATGCAAGATTTTAAATGTGCACTGCAGAGCGCCAAGCTAGTTAAGCCGCAGCTCCCCAAGCGCCTCACTACAGCCCCTTGGAGTGATCAACCCAAGAGTGGTGCAGGTGTAAAGCTGGTTGTGTTTCATCCATCTGTGCACTTCGCTGAGGTCTGCGTGTGCCAATATCCAAGTTGCAGCGCGATTCCCCACAGAGCAATTCAGTGTCCTCTACTGCAGCAGGTGATAGTTACCAGTGCCACCCCGAGCTAGAGCCTGCAGGCACCATCCAGAGAAGCCACATGACAATGATGTTATTCCCTCTAGTATTGCAACCCCACACATCAGTGTGCCTTAGTGGGCCCCTCAGCCTTCACTTCCCACCACAGTGGGGGGGGCGGGGGACATGCAGGAAAAGTGGCGGTCCAAAGGAGGCAGATCACCGCCACGAGTATGCCGACCAGCGGGGGTCACCATGCAGCCGGCCAGTACAGGCACTCACGTCACCACTCAAAGCAGGGCCTTCATTGAGGTGCCTGCCATAGCAGACCCACCAGTTGCATACCCAGCTTTCATTGTGGGTGCAAGCGAAGGCAGCCGGGTGATCGCTCGCTCTCCGCCGCCGCGGATTCGTACAGCATCACAGCCAGGTTGATCGCGGCAGTGCTGCACACACAGTGGCCGCCATTTACATCTGGCGTGCTGTAGCTACGGCCACCCGATGCTTATTTCAGGGGAACTTCTCCCAGTCGATTGTCGGATTGAGATGCTGCCTGCACCTTCAGCAACCGGTGCAACCTTTTACGTTACAAGTACTCCGGTTTTGGAAGCTAATATGAGCTGCTGGGGGTGCTGGAGCTTTAGGACACCCCCCCCCCACCACTTCCCAGGCTGGAGGACAGATTTGAGAAGAAAACAAATGTGGTCCATCAAAGGTTCAACTTCTATTTATACAAGCAACTCCATTGAGGGGACAGAGGATTACATGGAGGCTTTTAGAGGTTTGGCTGTTAAGTGTGACTTTGAGAAGATTACCCCAGATCAGGTGCTCCATGATCCAATCTTTGAACACAATAAGAAAATAAGCGAAATTGTGAATGGGAGCTAACCCAGATTTGACTTCCACCACTGAAATTGCCAGGGGCCTTGAAGCATTGGAAGTGAGCATGAAGGCACTTCAGGGTGAGAAGAGTGGCAGAGTCAACACAATTCACCTGCCTGGAGTGTCAAAGCAAGAAGAAAGGGATGAAGAGAACAAGGACTTGTTCCAATGGTCCAGGATTCTGTGTGTGGAAGAGAACAGGACGGGCCAAGGTGTGCCTCATCTTTTAATTCAACTGAAAAACGATGGCTGACTCGTGTTGTAAATATACAGTACTTGGGCTGCAAGATTTAAAAAGAGATTTTCTGAGATGGTCAGCTTTGCAAGTCTGACATAGCCCACAGGGTATTGGTGGAGTACGGATAGCAATAACGTATGTATAATGCACTTTGATTTAAAAGAGGAGCAGTACACTCGGGCTATGATCTACCCCGCTGCTCAAGGAGCCCCCATCGTAGGTTGGATTCACCAGGGTGAACTCGAGATGAAGCTGCAACCCGGTTGAAAGAAAACAAGTGTTGTTAGTGAGCAAGTGAGCGATTGATTTATGGAAGATTATCCAGAGATATTCTAAAAAAAGATTGCGGGTAATTAAGAAGTTTGCCCACAAAATTATTCTTCAGGAGGGTGCCAGTCCAAACAGGAGCAAAGTACGAATGGTGCAAATTACTGTACGTTTGAGTTCACAGACATGCTAAATGACGACTATCAAGGACCCAATAGAACTGATTTAAAGTTCTGAGTGGGTTTCACTGTGATTTTGACATAGAAATCCGACAGCAAATTGGTATGCGCCTGGCCCTACCTGTCTCAGCTAGCTTGTGGCAGCCGATTGCCATCCCTTGCCAAATCTGCAGGAGGTGCTTGCATTACTGGAGGGTGGGAGGGGTAAGATGGGGGGGGGAGATGATCACTCAAAGTTTATTTAGAGCTTTGACAGCGTTTATGCCCAACAGCCTGTTCCAACTGAAGAGACTTCCATTTGGTTTGACTAGCGCATCACCCGTATTCCAATGCATCATGTTTAAACTGTTTAGAAGATCCTGGTGCCATCACCTTCCAGGATGACATTTTGGTGCACAGGCAGAGTAGGGTGGAGCATGGTGTGGCTTTGTACCGACTTTTGGAATCACTGAGGGAAAGCAGTTTGACCTTGAGAACCCCTACATTTAGATTTAGAGTCCCAGATGTGGATTATCTCTGACATTCCATACTAGGGGAGGGGAGGAGGGGAACATTCAGTCTTCTTGAAACAGGGACAGCACCGAGCCCAGTAAATACGGAGTAGTTACCTTCATTTTGATGGGGTTGTCTGCGTTTTGCTGCAGGTTTCTGGATTCTTTTGCCTACAAACAGAACCACTGTGACAATTGTTTTAAAAAAAAAAAAGGGTGTGTCCTTTGAACGAACAAAAGATTTGGAAGTGTGTTGCAAAGTCATAAAAAGACAAATCTACAGGGCACAGCCAAGGAAAGATTTTTGAATCAGGCAAAGTGTGTGTGTTAGTGTGAACGCTAGTGCATATGTTCTGCCCTCTCAGCAAACAGGAGAGCAACTAAGAGCAGTAGCCTATACAGGGTGCAAAATGTGCACTCACCTCTAGCCATGTGCTGTGTGTATGTATAGAATTGAGGTGGCAAGCGACTTGTCTGGCTGGTTAGTAGCTTGCAACTTGAATGGTTTCCCCGTGCCTAAGCATTGTGCACCTAACAGTGTCAGAGGAACCACTTAGTGATTGAGCAGAACTCTCTGGCATGCTCATGAACTGTAGAACACTGATCTTTTTATGAAACCGCTTCACGATCAGGACTGACCATCAGCCTTTAATATCTGTACCTTCCCTGGGAAGGGAAGGAAAGCTAGCATCCATGCTACTGAGGCTGGTTTCAAAACTTTAGCTGTACAAATTCTGAGGGGAATACATCCCTTGTGAAGAGCGATGTAGAAGCAGATTGCTTGTCTAGAATTCAGGTGAAGAGAAGAACAAGTTACTTACCCCTGGTAACGTTCTTTCGACTGGATGTTCCTCGCACGTATTCCTCATCTTTGATATTCGATATCCAGCTTCTGATTTATTTATTTTTTCGGCAGGGGGCGCTGTTGTCGTTGCAGTCGACCCGATGTACCTTGGGGGCCTCCGTCTTGAGGATGTCATCATCAAAAGGCATATATAGCACATGCAGAGCCGTTTGCTTCAGTTCTGTTTTTCTTAGTGTAAATACCTGTAACCACAGGTTGTAATAGGATGGGAAATTCTACTAAGGGGTAGGGTGGGAGGGCAATGAGGAATATGTGGGAGGAACATCCAGTCGAAAGAACGTTGCCAGGGGTAAGTAACTTGGTCTTCGAATGGATTGTGTGCTCCCACTTATTTCTCAGCTTTGATAGACTCCCAAAGCAGTGTTTGATTTGTTGGAAGGAGTAAGAATTTCGTTTTTCAAAAGGTTTTCATGAAACAAATGCAGGACAGCTTTCCCAAAGCTTCCATCCGGACCGAGGGAAGACTCAAGGCAGTAATGTTTAGTGAACGTGTTTAGACCACGTCGCTGCCTCACAAATATTTTAATCTGTACATCCCTTTGCAGGACTGAAGTGGTAGCCAGGCCCCTGGTGGAATGGGCGCTTGATCCTTCAGAAGGATCCTTGCCTGCAAGTCTAACATTCCGAAATTGCCAGAATGATCCACCTGAATACAGTCCGTTTAGAAACAGCCTGACCCAGCTTGTGACCTGTATAGCCAATGAAAAGCTGATCATCAATGCAAAGTTTGATAGCCTAGATGTGTAAAAGCTCAGAGCTCTGCGTGGGTCCAACCTACGTAATCTCTCTTCCTCTTTGCCAGGTTGTGGCTGAGGATAGAAAGAAGATTAAAAAAAAAAGAAAGGTCTGTCCTACGTGGAAATCAGAAATGATTTTGGGTAGGAATGAAGGCTTAACCCTTAGAACAGCCCTATTCTTATGAAAAATAGTAAAGGGTGGCTTGGATGAAAGTGCCTGCAATTCACTCACTCTACGGGCTGAAGTTAAAGCTACCAAGACAATGGTTTTAAAAGTTAACAACCTTAATGGACATGAGTGTAAAGGTTCAAAGGGTGCACACAGACATTTTAGTACCAGATTAAAGTCCCAAACTGGCACCTGGAAGGGAGAAGGGGAGAAGGGGAGAAGGGGAGAAGGGGGACATTGGTGAGCCCCTTTAGAAATTGTGTCACCAGTGGAATTTTGAAATATGAACATCCTTTTGGCGAGCGCTTAATGATGGATAGCGGCGCTAAATAGCCTTTAATAGTTCCAACCTGGAGCCCCAGATTAGCGAAGGAAAGTAGAAAAGATAACAAAAAGGGTCCACATTCTTGTCTTTACACCAGCTGCAGAATTTATTCCAATGGCAACGGTCGAAGAACTTTGTTGCTGGTCTTCTGGCCGAAAGCAAAATCTCTATTACGTCATCAGGGAGGTCCCAATCCTTATATCTCAGCCTTTCAGAAACCATGCGTGAAGGCTGAAAGTCTTGACCTCGGGATGGAGAACCCAACTATCCTACCTCGAAAGAAGGTCCTTTATTATTGGAAGACATATTGGAGGGCAGATGGACATGTCCACGTCCTCCCGGCCCAATCCGGGGCAATTAGGATCATGCGTTTTCCTGAACTTTCTCAACCTCCTGATCAGGTGAGGAATGGAGGGGGCTGGAGGAAACGTCTACAGGAGTGGAAACTCCCAGTCCACTACGAACGCGTCTCCTAGAACTCCTCTTGGGGGAAATTCCCTGGAGCAATAAAATTTGCACTTCCGGTTGACACTGGTTGCGAACAGATCCACGAGAGTTTCCCAATGGGTGAAGATCTCTAGAAGGACTTCCTGAGCTAGTTCCCACTCATGGGAGGAGACTGTACTCTGCCTGCTCAGAGCATCCGCCGTCGTGTTCTCTTCTCTGGCTAGGTGAACTGTCGATAGAGAGATTCCTTCTTTAAATTGCCCACTACCAGAGCTGCACAGTGGTAGTGACCCTACACCTCTCTTGTTGAGATAGTGCATTTGCATGACTGCTGTGTTGTCTGCCATTATCAGAAAATTCTTTCCCCGCAGAGGGCAGAAAGGCCTTCAGCGCTAGTGCGATTGCCCTCAGCTCCAAAAGATTGATTTGTAATTTGGATGGAGATCAATGACCGCTGACTGCCAGATCGTTGGTGTGGGCTCCACACCCCGTGAGTGAGGAGTCAGTCACTACCGTCATCTCCGGCCATGCTTGCCAAAAAGGTTCTCCCTTCCGAGTGGTGTCCTCACAGGCCCACCACAGAAGATCCTGTGCGATCCTGCTTGGAACCTAAAGTAGGTCCAACATCTTTCTTGATAACTGGACCATTGGTTCTGAGGGCCCATTGGAGGGATCTCATTCTCAGGCGGGCCTCTGGCACCAAATAAAATGCAGGATGCCACGAGGCAGAACAACCTCAAAATCGAAGGCCGGGAGATGCTGGGTACTCTGCAACTTGGTGACCATCTGCAAAATGTCTAGAGCCCTCACCTCGGGTGGCCAGCTCTTTCCCAAGGATGTATCCAGTACAGCCCCGATGAACTGGAGCTTTTAAGATGTCATATGGGACTTATAATTGAGGGAGAAGCACAGTCTGTGAAGAGAGGGGCAGGTCACACTGAGATGATGCAGATATTATTCGGGAGAAAGTGCCGTAATCAGCCAATCGTCCAGGTATGGGTAGATGTGAATCTGCCCTCTCCTGAGACTCCATGCCACCACTGCCATCAGTTTGGTGAAAACCCTTGGGGCGGAAGTTAGCCCGAAGGGCAGAACTGGAAACTGATAGTGAGAACCGCAAACGGCGAAACAGGTATTTTCTGTGCTTGAGATGTAATGGCACATGAAAATAAGCATCCTGAAGGTCCAATGACACCATGCAATCCTGGAGTTGGATGCCCTGAAGGATCTGAGAAAGTGACCATCTTGAACTTGTCCTTCCTGAGGAGCTTGTTCAAATATCTGAAATCCAAGATGGTCCTCAGTCCTTCGTCCTTCTTGTGTACTAGGAAATATGGAGAATACAATCCCTTGTACCTCTCTGCTATACAGGCACTGGTTCTTTAGCTCCTTTCTCTAGCAGGGTTAAAATTTCCTGCACAAGGAGCGGATCTGGAATCCTCAAAGAGTGGCTCCCCGGTGGATTGCTCCGAGGTCTGTGGATGAAAGGAAGGCAGTACCCGTGGGCTATGGTTTCCAATGTCCAAGCATCCAAAGTAATGCCTCGCCATTCTTTTAGATGTGGAATCAGTCTGCCCCCTCCCCCCCCCCCCACTGGTGAATTGTGACTCAAGACCTCAGAGAGGTTTTGAGGCAGCTGATGCAGTGGCTGATAAAGATGTCCCTGCTTGAGCGGGCTTCGCTCCTCTCCCTCGTTCATCACGAGGGAATATTCTTTGGCCTCTTTGACCAGCCACTCCTCTCGCTTTTCCAACAGAGTAGTAGCGAAAAAAGATCTACCTCTCCAAGGCTGTTCACTGGGGCGATACTGCGGCACCTAAAGATTTGGCTGCCGCCTTTGAGGTCCGCAACTTCTCAAGGCTTTCATCAGCCTTGTTGCCAAAAAGGTGAAACCCGTCAAAGGGCATGTTGAGGGGTCTGGATTGTACATCCGGTGCAAAACCAGACTTCCTCAACCACACAAATCTGCGTATTACTGTGCTAGTAGCCATGGCTCTGCTGATGCGGTCAGCAGAATCCAGACCCGACTGAAGAGACTCGCACATGTCTTTGCTGTCTCTAACAATAGCCAAGAATCTGTCTCTTTCCTCCCCCTCAGGAATGTACTCTGCCGCCATGGAACTGCAGTCCCATAGAATGAATGAGAATTTTGCAAGGGCACATGTGGAGTTGGCGGATTTGAGCGCCATACTCCCTGCAGAAAATACTTTTCGTGCCCATCCATCTACTCTTTCGTCATCCCTGTCTGGAGGGACAGTAGGATAAGCTGCCTGCACCACTAGACACTCTGCAGTGGGGTGTTTAGACAGGTAGTCTGGGGCGCTACTGGAAGGGTGGTATTTTATGGTCAGATTTTTTTTCACTGCCGGATTAGTTTCTGCCATCTCCCAATTTGCTGCCACCCTTTTTTGGAGAGCAATATAAAAAGGCAGTACAGGATGCATCTGTAGACCCTTATCCAGGATGTCCAGCAGATCAAATGATAAGGGAGGCCGCCTCAACCCCATATAGTCTACCACCTTGGACATTAGCTGCCTATATGAAGCATCAGCGTCTCCACTGCCTCTGGTCTTCTGAAATTTAGCTCAGGTGAGGTGTCTACCCCACTTGCCTTCTGTAAATTATCATAAAGGTCTTTTAGCCTTGATTCTTCAGAAATAAAGCTTTCAGGCACATTTGCTGTACCAAATGTGAGACCAAAGGGTGCATCATTGTTTGAAGGTTCTTTCTCCTCATATTCAGGTGAGAGACTTAAAATATTCTTTCCTTGGCAAAGGAACATACTTTTTTTCAGGTATAGGCATCAAGGTTTTGATCAACTGTATTTGACGCTCGAGGACTTTCGATAGCGCCATAGGTTTAGATGGCGCAGTCGGTGTTGACGGTACAGCAGATGTCGAAGGTGAGGCCAATGTAGAGTCCTGGCTGGCGTAGAGGGCGCAGCAGGAGTCAACCTCAACTTATGCTTATGTTTTCAGCTCAAAGGATCCTTTGATGATTTATCGCGCTGAGGCCTCAAAGGCTCTCAATGAGCATCAGGCCTTCGTCCCAGGCTCGAGGGCACGCAGGATTTGGCTCAAGCCCTTTCCTTACTAGCTTCTTTGGAAGGCGCAGTAGGAGCATGGCTTGTCGTGGGTTTTTGTATGTGAAATATTTGCAGCATTTCTGCTGTTAATGCTTCCCATTCGGCAGGTGTGGAGTTTTTAGCGGGGCAAGACATCCTCTCATGGGAGGTGACTAATGACGAAGTCGAAGAAGGCGACCCATGGTTCCTCTTTTTTGACTTCGACGAGGAGGAGTGGCAGGAGCCACTCCTCGATCTTGAACTTTCTTCTTCCAAGGAGAGTCAAAGGTTTTTTGGTTGGGGTAGATTGAGATTTTTTGGGGTGTCTACCTACCGCTAATTTTCCCCTTCCCACCTTCAGGGCCTTTCCGGCCATAGACTGGCACCTGGGTCAGGCCGAGTTTTTGTGCTCCACCCCGAGACACGATAGACATACGGTGTGGGTCGTTCAATGACATTTCCGAGTCACAATCTCGACAATTCTTGAACCCGGTCTTTGGGGTAGTCGATGTTGACATCTCATGAAGTAACAAATGAAGTGCGCCATATTTCTCAAAGCGATAGCTTACGCGGTTCAACGGAACTGAAGCCAACAGGCCGGGCGTGTGCTATATATGCCGTTGATGCATCCGGAAGACTAAGGCCATCGAGGGACATTGAGTCGACTGCATCTACGCACAGCACCCTCTGCCGAAAAAATTTCTGAAGCTGGATATCGAATATCAAAGATGAGGAATAGGTGGGAGGAACATCCAGTTGAAAGAACGTTACCGTGGGAGGATACAATAAAATCGAAACCTCAGTAGGATTCAGAGTGTGAGGTGGCATGGGTGGAAAGTGGTGCAGAAGTGTATTCTGAAATCTTTTATTGAGGAATCAGCCATTTATGTTAGCAAATGGAAAGAGACCCAGGAGGTGGATGAACTTTTGGCAAAAGGTAAAGCATTTTTGACTTTAGGGTTGGCCTCTAGAGTATAATCTCAAGGCAACGGCAGTCCTTTTTGTAAGGTCTTGCTACAACTATGTCTACTGAAGCATACATTATGCATGGTGAGACATTCGCTCCACCTTTTTCAAATCACATTTATCAACCTAGCTCACTAGGGCAACAGAGGTACAAATGGAACATGGAGAAAGTTAAGGAATGGCTTTTAGTGGCTAGGAATAGAAACCCAAGTGGACAATAGGGCCTTGTCAGTCCAGTTACAAGACTATTACCTGGGTGTGTCTTACGACACCTGTTGAATTACGTTCCAGACCATTGCAGAAAGTGGAAATGGGCATTTCTAGACCTTTCTAAGTTATTCCGAAAACACTGAACATCAGGTGTGTATAATGGATTAATACTCTAGGTGGATGGTTGTACAACCCACGAGGGAGATTAAACCCAATCACACTGGCAGTGATAGAGAGTGTTAGAAGGTATGCCCTAGGTTAATGCATCCGACAATTCACTTTACCAAAGAAGTGCATTCCTAGTATCACACAATGTCAAACATAAGGGCAACACCTTGTACCATGCCCAGTCTAATAAGTTGGCTATACGATGTCACAAAAACCAAGGATGTAGTGCAGATGTGTACGCAGAACAGCAGAACTTTAAGAGCCCTTACATTTTGGGTTTTCATATCACAACACATAGTACCACTGAGGAGACACTTGAGTTGCTGCAAAGCTGTCTGCCATGCACTGTTCTGTGCCCTAGCTTGGTGCGTAACTTGGGCTGTGTGTTCAGATGAAACTCACACCCGAGGAAGCTTAAGAGCAGAGTGCAGGAAATTAAAGTTACTCACCGTAGTGACTACACATTCCTCCATCCTTGTGGGAGTCACCCAACATGGGGATGGCACCAGAACCTTTGGCAGTGAAAAATTAAGCTTCTCCTTTAAATTGAGTCCAGCATGCAGCACCAGGCATGGGAAGGCCCACCGAAACCCCACCCCTCCGGCACCTTACCTCAGTCCCCTATGAACACATCGGATGCTTTAATACCTGGCTATACTTAATACTTTAGCCCTTATCGTACAAACGGTGGGAAGTGGGGACTGACGTATGGAGGAAAGGGGACTAGGAGTACTCTAGTCACTACAGTGAGTAACTAATTTCATACGTCCAATCCCCTTTCCTCCATCTTTATGGGCGATTCCACCGAACAAGACCATCAGGTGGAGCTGTGACAATCTGCCTCATATCTAGGTTAATGCAAAACGGTTCTTCAGAACCGCCTGGATGAACTGGTATCCAGGGAATAGTGCTTACAGACTGAGTGGCCCAAGTAGCCGCCCTGCTGACATCCCAGGAAGCATGTCTCTGAAACGAGACGGCCGTGGCCTTAGGTCTGACTGCATGGGCACGAATCCCCTCAGGAACTGGTTTGCCCATGGCTGTGTATGCCTTCAAGATGGCTTGGACGATCCAATGGGCAATATAATCTTTGGAAGCCTGGGTGCCAGGGCGCGTGCCCCCAAACGTGGTGAACAATGCTTCAGACGTCCTGAAAGATATTGTCAGAGAGATGGTAGAACTAGAGGACTCTCTGGAGGTCCAAGGAATGCAATGCCCTTTCGGCATCAGACTCCCGGTTCAAATGGAATGGAGTGACCACCTTGGGCAAAAAATGTGGACGGGTGCGCAAGAGGACCTTGTCGTTATGAAAAGTGGTGAAGGACTCGCATGATGACAGCCTACAGCTCGCCGACCCTGCGCACCGAAGTGAGTGCCACCAGCAGTACAGTCTTCAATGTAACCAGCCTGCTGTCCATCAGCTCAAAGGGCTTGCACTGCAAGGCCACTAGAACCACATTAAGGTCCAGACCGGATGAGTCCGGTCTGGTGTACCAGAGGAAATAGCCTTGACAACCCCGTACGGCGGCCTTAACCACCGGGTCGGCTGCTGAAAAAACATACACTGCGGAATTCTTCTAGGCTCCAATGGCTACCAGATAGATTTGGCAGGTATCGACCTGGACAAGCCAGATGTGCGGAAAACACCATCACGTTGTCCAGCGAGCAGGTGAAGGGGTAGAGTCCCATGTCGCGTGCCCAGTGGCAGAAGAACAAGTTACTCTCCTACCTGTTAACGTTCTTTCGATGGGATGGTCCGACGACGTTTTGCATATCTTTGACAGTAATCACCACAGCTGTGCTGCTTTGGAACATTTTCGGCGTCTGCGTCCTACATCGATGATGTTGATGCGCCGTACCCGAGGACCTCCTCCGACGGCCTACGTCACCCGATGTGATAAGTAGGACGCACGACGCCCGTAGCCTCAGTTGTAGTTTTTTCCCCCAGAACGTGGGATGCCAGTCTTCTGCCAGTCAGACACACAAGGCCTTGCGGAAACGTAAGCTGCAATCGCATAAGAAATTCTGTAGCCGGGAAGGTAGGGAGGGAGCGATATGGAATACGTCGTCGGACCATCCCATCAAAAGAACGTTACCAGCTAAGAGAGTAACTTGTTCTTCGAGGGGATTGGGTCCTCCGACGTATTCCATATCTTTGACAGACTCCCAAAGCAGTACCAAAGCAAGGAGGTGGGAAAAGAATTTAGAACACAAATTTAGCATGCCCAATCAAATTGCGGAATAAAGGACTGCCTTGCCAAAGGCCAGATCCTGTCCTTGGATGGAATCGAGGGAGTAGTGACGTACAAAAGTATGTACAGCCCAGGTGGCTGCATCACAGATGTTACGAATAGGAACACCCCTGTGTAGGGCAGTAGATGCAGCCACACCCCTGGTAGAATGGGCCCGCAAGCCAGCCGGTGGGTCCTTACCCGCCAAGCGGTAACACTCCGAGATAGCCAAAATAATCCAACGAGACAAAGTCTGTTTCGTCACAGCTTGTCCCAAACGCTTTCCAGCGTAACCAATGAAGGGTTGATCGTCCACTCTGACCCGGGACATGCGTGAAATATAAAAGCTCAACGCTCTCCTAGGATCAAGCCTATGGAGCCTCTCCTCTTCCTTACCAGGATGCGGAGGAGGATAGCATGCCGGAAGAACAACCTTCTGACCCAAATGAAATTTCGAAACCACCTTCGGAAGAAAGGAAGGACGAACTCTAAGGACAACCCTGTCCTTATGAAACACAGTGAAGGGTGGCTTAACTGAAAGTGCCTGTAACTCACTCAATCTGCGAGCGGAAGTAACCGCAACCAAAAACACAGTTTTAAGAGTTAACAGTCTCAAAGGGCAAGAATGCAAAGGCTCAAACGGAGCACCCATAAGAAACTTAAGAAAAAGGTTCAAATCCCAACCGGGCACCAGAAAAGGTGATGCAGGGAACACATTAGTGAGCACTTTCAAAAACTGAGAAATTAAAGGAATCTTAAAATAGGAACATTCTTCAGACGAGCGCTTAAATATGGACAGCGCCGCCAGGTAACCTTTAATGGTACCCACTTGCAAGCCCCTGTGGGCCAAAGAAAGCAAAAAAGACAGAACCATGGGAATGTCACATTCAAAAGGATCCACATTCTTAACTCTGCACCAGTCGCAGAATTTACCCCAACGGCAACAGTACATAGACTTTGTTGCCGGCCGTCTGGCCGAGAGCAACACCTCCAACAAGTCTTCAGGAAGGTCCCAATCCTTATCCCTCAACCTTTCAGAAGCCAAGCGTGAAGGTTGAGGGATCTGACCTCTGGATGGAGAACCTGACCCCTCTCCCGTGAGAGCACATCGTCTTGGTAGGGAAGACGACGTGGAGGGCAGATGGACAAGTCGAGAAGGACAAGGTACCACGTTCTCCGGGCCCACGCCGGAGCAATGAGGATCATCCGGGAACCGAACCTCCATAACCTCTGCAGTACTTGCGGGATGACGGAGACTGGAGGAAACGCGTAAAGAAGTGGGAATGACCACTCCACCATGAACGTGTCTCCTAAGGCTCCTTTTGGTGGAAATTCCCGCGAGCAGAACCTGTCGCACTTCCGGTTGACACTGGAGGCAAAGAGATCCAGTTGAGGGGTCCCCGAAAGGGCGAAGATCTCCAGGAGAATCTCCTGAGCCAGCTCCCACTTGTCAGAGATCGTGCTCTGCCTGCTCAGAGCATCCACCGTCTCGTTGTCATCTCCGGCCAGATGAACAGCTGAGATCGAAACTTCGTGCTGGATGGCCCAGAACTCGAGCTGCATCGCCTCCCTGCACAGAGGAAGTGACCCTGCCCCCCCCTTTTTGTTGAGGTAGTGCATGGCCACCGTGTTGTCCGTCAGGATCAGGACACCCTTTCCTCGCACAGTCGGCAGAAAAGCCTTCAGGGCTAGCCCGACGGCCCTCAGCTCCAACAGATTGATATGGAGTCTGTACTCCGACGGAGACCAACAACCGCTGTCAACTCGTTGGCATGAGCTCCCCATCCCGTGAGGATGCGTCCGTCACGATCGTCACCTCCGGCCAGGGAAGCCTAAACGGAGCCCCCTTCATCAGATTGCCTTCGACGGCCCACCACAGAAGGTCCTGAGCGACTGAGGGCGGCACCAGAACAGCATCCGACATCCTGCCGGAAGATTGCGACCACTGCATCTTGAGTGCCCACTGCAAAGATCTCATCCGGAGACGAGCCTCGGGCACCAAAAGACTGCAGGATGCCATGAGGTGGAGCAACCTCAAGAACTCGAACGCTGGGAGCGTCTGGGCAAGTTGAAACTTGTGCACCATCTGCTGAATTTGAAGAGCCCTCACCTGGGGAGGAAAAAACAGCCCCAGGGATGTGTTGAGCACTGCTCCGATGTACTGGACAGATGATCCAGGACTTGCTCGGGAGAGCTCCCCCTGATCAACCAATCGTCCAGGTAGGTGTAGACGTGAATCCCCCCTTTCCTGAGATGCGCTGCAACCACCACCATGAGCTTGGTGAAAACCCTCGGGCGGAGGTCAATCCGAACGGCAGGACCCGAAACTGAAAGTGCGAGTCGCCAACCGCGAACCTCAAGTACTTCTTGTGCTTGGGATGGATCGGCACTTGAAAGTAAGCGTCCTCGAGGTTGAGAGACACCAACCAGTCCTGAAGTTGAAGGGCCTGGAGGACTTGAGAGAGAGTAACCATCTTGAACTTGTCCTTCGGGAGGAGTTTGTTCAAACTGCGCAAGTCCATAATGGGTCTCAATCCCCTGTGTTTCTTCGCAATCAAAAAATAAGGGGAGTACCATCCCTTGTTCCTCTCCGCTACAGGCACCAGTTCTATGGCGCCTTTCTCCAGCAGGGCTTGAATTTCCTGCGCAAGGAGCAGATCCGGACTCTTCAAAGAGAGGTTCCCAGGTGGATTGTCGTGAGGCCTCTGCCGAAAGGGAAGACAGTAGCCGTGGGTTATGATCTCCAGAACCCACACATCTGAAGTAATGGCACGCCACTCTAAAAGATGCTGCGCCAGCCTTCCCCCAACCAGCGAACCATGGGACATGGCCTCATGACTTGAGTGGTAGCAGCTGCGGCGTTGCCTGAGGGCAAAGAGGCAACTGCCCGAGCGGCTTTAGCACCTCGAGTACCCTGTTTTCCACCTCTGGTACTCCTACGGTGGCCTCTTTGACTGACAGCTCCTCTCGCTTTACTGAAGGATGAGTAATAACGAAAGGAACCTCCCCTCCATTGTTGTCCCGTAGGACGAAAAGGCAGAGGTTGTCGAACTGCAGCGCCCAACGACTTTGCTGCAGCTTTGGAGGTCTGCAACCTCTCAAGGCTCTAGTCAGCCTTGCTGCCAAAAAGATGTTCACCGTCAAAGGGCATGTTGAGGAGCCGGGACTGCACATCAGGAGCGAACCCCGACTTCCACAACCACGCAAACCTGCGTATTACGGTGCTCGCCACCATGGACCAGCCGACACAATCTGCCATGTCCAAACCCGACTGAACGGCCTCACACATGGCATCCTTGCCATCCTAGACCATAGCAAGGAAACCATCCCGTTCGTCCCCTTCGGGAATATGTTCAGCCGCTAATGCAACACAGTTCCACAGAGTGTGTGTGAAACGAGACAAGGCACATATGGAGTTGGCCGCCTGAAGTGCCAAACCCCTGAAGAAAACACTTTCTTTGCCCAGCCATCAACACGTTTGTCGTCCCTATCCGGAGCGATGGTAGGATACGACGCCTGCTTTCTCTCCGGAGTTGGGTGCCTGGACAAGTAGCAGGGGTCGCTACTGGCTGGACGGTATTTTCACGACAAAGACTTGCCCACTGCCGGGAGACTCTCCGGAGCAGTCCAAGCCGCCGCCACGCTTCTCTGCAGAGCCATATGAAACAGCAGTACCGGGTCAGTGGGGGGACCAAGATAGTGGATGTCCGTAAAATCAACCTGAACAAACTCCCCTGGGGAGCCAACCATCCCAAGTACTCGGTGACCCGAGACATAAGGCGCCGGTACAAAGAATCGGCATGAGTGCCAGGCTGAGGCCTACAAAACTCCACCTCCGGAGAGGTGTCCAGTCCACTGGCATCATGCAGTGACTGCCTCAGGTCTTCAAATTGGCTATGGCCCGAGAGAAGCTCATCTGGCACCGTATCCGGAACCAAGCCCTCATCAGAGCCCTCACCAACCTCTGAAATGTACTCCAGGCGGTGAGAGGACGGCACCTGGGGACCAAAGTTATGCCGGACCTTAGCCGGAGCCTTTCTAGGGGCTTCCCCCGTGCCACGGGGCCCCTCCGACACCACCGCCTCAAAAGGCGTCGAGGGCACCCAACAAATCGGCGCCGAGAGAATCGGCGCCGGCGTCGAGTGAATCGGCCTCGACGTCAACCGCAGCGCCGCCAGCATCGATGGCGTCGACACAGGCCTCGAAGCCAGAGCTCCGAGCGTGTCCTTCGACGACCTAGGCGCCGACAGCGTCGACAACCCTCTCGGAGGCAGAGCCTCAAGAGAGGCCGTCGACGACCTCGGCGCCACAGGCGTCGACGTCTTCCTCGAAGACTGCACAGGATCACGCAGTCTCGAGCGCGTCGAGGACCTGGAACGGGCATGGCGAGAACGGTTACCCTTGTCTGAGCGGGACCTCTCCCGCGAACCGTGCTGACCACCCGAGCCCGAAGGCGTGCAAGCGGTGTCTCTCGACCGATCACGACCGACCCCACTCGGAGGAGCGGACGGACTGGTGCCCTGCGATTCGAGAATCGCTAACATCTTCTTCCCGAAGGAAGCCCATTCCTCCGGTGTCGCTTGCATGGTGGGATAAGCGACCAGCCAACGGGCGGAGTCCTCGGAAGAGGACGGGGAAGGCGACCGATGCCAACGCTTCCGGGAATGCCTCAAAGAGGCAGAGGAGAGGCGAGACCGACTCCTGGAAGGAGACCCACTGGACCTCTCGAATCATCTGTCGAAAGCCCCGCAGACCTCGACTTCCGGGGCTTAGACACGCTACCTACCGACAACAACTTCTTGCGCTCCCGCAAGGCCTTGGCCGTGAGCGACTGGCAGTCGACACAGTCCGTGTCGTGAGGCACCAGAGGCAGGCATCGTGTGAGTCCGTTACTGACATCTTGGACCCACAGTCCCCGCATTTTGTGAAGCCGGACGCGGGGTTGAAGACGAGGTAGACATCGTCACGAACAGGCTTTTTCACAAAACCGAACAGGTACAAAGAACCGAGAAGATTACAACAGAAACTCCAAAGAGTCGAGGTGTACCGAGATTCACGAAGCGAACACGTTCGCGGAAAAAACAGAACTCAGGCTACGGGCGTCGTGCGTCCTACTTATCACATCGGGTGACGTCGGAGGAGGTCCTCTGGGACGGCGCATCGACGTAGGATGCAGACGGCGAAAATTTTCCAAAGCAGCACAGCTGTGGTGATTACTGTCAAAGATGGAACAAGTTACTTACCTGTAACTGTTGTTCTCCAGCATGGGTCTGGCATGGATTCACATGCTCATGAATATTCCCCGTCGTCAGGCTGGGAATCCTCGGTAAAGAAAAAACCAGTATCAGTTTCGTTTCTGATCTGTCTTTCGTAGTAATAACCAATCACTGGTCTCTGCGTCATACTGACCACAGCCAATGACTGCCCTCTACCTAAGCACCGCCTCTGGCAGCCATCTTCAGATTTGGAAGCACGTGAAGTGGCAGTATGACCAAGTGAAGAGCCGCAGAGGGGTAGGCGGGAGGGTTCGCATGTGAATCCATGCCAGACCCATGCTGGAGAACAACAGTTACAGGTAAGTAACTTGTTCCTTCTCCAGCATGGGGTCTGGCATGGATTCACATGCTCATGAATAAAGAATACATAGCAGTACACACATGCACAACCACGGGAGGTGGCAAAGGCTCAACATTAAGCATCACATCAACTCAACATTAAGCATCTTACCTCCTCACCAGGCTCACCTCAGGCGAACAGGTTGCGCAGCACTGCTTGGCCGACCCTGGACTCCTCCCTGGAATCCCGGTCGACGCAGTAGAATTTCGTGAAGGTGTGCGTCGACCTCCACGTAGCAGCCCTGCATATGTCCAGCAGGGGCACACCAGATAGGAACGCCGTGGTAGCTGCGATCGCTCTGGTGGAATGGGCTCTCGGACGGCCAGGCAGCGGTCGGTTTGCCAACCGGTGACAGCACATGATACAGCCGGAGAGCCATCTGGAGATGGAAGCCTTCGAGAGAGCCTTCCCCTGATTGACAGGTCCAAAGTTCACAAAGAGTTGTGACGTCTTCCGAAAACCCTTCGTGCGGTCCACGTAGAACTTCAGCGCTCTAGCTACATCCAGCGAGTGCAAAGTCCTCTCAGCCGGCGACGAAGGCGACGGGAAGAACACAGGTAACACCAAGGGTTCGTTGAGATGGAAGTCCGACGGTACCTTGGGCATGAAGGAGGGGTGCGTCCTGAGCACTACCCTCGTGTCGTGGAAAGTCAAGTACGGGGCCTTGCAGGAAAGGGCCTGGATCTCTCCCACTCGTCGTGCGGAGGTGATGGCCACAAGA
The DNA here is from genome assembly GCF_040938575.1 of Ambystoma mexicanum. Taxonomy (NCBI): domain Eukaryota; kingdom Metazoa; phylum Chordata; class Amphibia; order Caudata; family Ambystomatidae; genus Ambystoma; species Ambystoma mexicanum. Next base: position 153,089,325 of record NC_090941.1, on the reverse strand, counting down.
AAAGCTGTTTTCCACGACAGAAACTTCAACGGGGCCGAGTGCAGAGGCTCGAACGGAGGTCCCATGAGCTTGGTCAGCACCACGTTGAGCTCCCACGCCGGGGCCGGAGCCTTCACCGGCGGGAACGATCTGAACAGTCCCTTCATGAACTCTTTCACCAGACGATGAGACCACAAGGACGTCCGCCCCGTGGTTCTGGTGTATCGGGAGATCGCAGCAAGATGAATCTTGATGGACGCGTGTGCCAGACCAGCTTTGGCCAGCGTCAGCAGGTACGGCAGTACTTGGGGAGCCGTAATCCGTAGAGGGTTAATCTTCTGTGCGTGGCACCAGACAGAGAACCTCTTCCATTTGTGTCCGTAGCATTTAAGAGTCGAGGACGCCCTGGCCTTTGCAAGAACCTCTCTGCAATCGGCCGGTATGTCGTATCCTCCAAACTCTAGCGCTGCAGGAGCCAGGCCTGCAAGTTCAGCGACTTCGGGTCGTGGTGGAGGATGGCGCCTCCTTCCCTGGAGAGTAGATCCGCGTCCGCCGGCAGCTTGATCGGCGGGGACGCTGACAAGTCCAGAAGGTCCGGGAACCATATCTGCCTCGGCCACGCAGGTGCGACGAGGATCATCCTGCACCGTGACCTCTTGAGCTGGTTGACGAGCCGGATTAGCAGAGGCAAGGGAGGGAACGCGTAGAGGAACAGGCCCTCCCAGGGGAACGAGAAAGCATCGCCCATGCTCCTCGTCTGGGGAAACCTGCTGGCGAACCTCCGGCACTTGGTGTTCGTCACCGTCGCGAACAGGTCGATCTGGGGTGTGCCCCACCGTCGGAAGAGGCGATCCACCAGATCCTGCCGTAGTTCCCACTCGTGGCACGAGCGCAGCTCCCTGCTGAGTGAGTCGGCGATGGTGTTTTTTATCCCTGCCAGATGAAACGGCACCAGAAAAATCCCTTGGGCGACGGCCCAATGCCACAGGTCCTGCGCCTCCTTGGACAGCGCTGGGGACCTGGTTCCGCCCTGTTTCCTGATGTAAAACATGGTGGTGGTGTTGTCGGTGAAGATTCTCACCACCTTGCCCTTGAGGGACGGAAGGAAGGACCTGAGGGCCCAAAACACTGCACGGAGCTCCAGGACGTTGATATGCAGGGACTTCTCCGTCGGGAGCCAGAGTCCCCTTGCGTGCAGATTTTCGGTGTGCGCTCCCCACCCTTCCAGGGAGGCATCCGTGGTCACAGTCTCCTGGTGGGCTGGGGTCTGGAAGTCCATGCCCGCCGTCAGATGCGCGCGGGTGCCCCACCACCGTATCGCTCGTCGGAAACTCTCATCGAGCTTGATCCTTTCCTCGAAGCTGCCCGTCGTCTGGATCCAGCGCGCATCCAGGAATTCTTGCAACGGGCGCATCCGGAGCCTGCACATGGGAATGAGGTAGATGCAGGAAGACATCATCCCGAGGAGGGACTTGATGGACCTCACTTTGGCCGCGTCGGCCACCAACATCCGTTGCACCTTGCCCAAGATGGTCCTGGTCCTCTCCTCCGACGGGGAGGCCAGAAGGGACACTGTGTCGAGCCTCGCTCCCAGAAACAGTGCGACTTGCGCGGGCACCAGGTGGGATTTGGCGTAGTTCACGGAGAATCCCAGGTCCGTGAGGAGTTGGACGGTCCTTGCCGTGTGGACCACGGCGAGCTCCCTCGTCTTGGCGCGGATGAGCCAGTCGTCCAGGTAGGGGTAGACGTGAATCCCCTCGCGGCACAGCTGCGCCGCCACCGGTGCGAGGCACTTGGTGAATACCCTGGGTGCCGACCGTAGTCCGAAGGGAAGGGCTTTGAACTGGTAATGACGCCCTTGGACCACGAATCTGAGGAATTTGCGGTGCCCCTTTAGGATGGGAATGTGGAAGTAGGCATCCTCCAAATCCAACGACGATAGGAAGTCTCCTTCCTCCAGCTGACCCAGGACGTGCTGGAGGGTGACCATCCGGAACTTCTGCGCCTTGATGAACTTGTTCAGACGTCGCAGGTCTAGGATGGGGCGCCATCCCCCCGTCTTCTTCTTCACGAGGAAGTATCTCGAGTAGACTCCGGAGCCCCGAAGCCTCTTTGGGACGAGTTCGATGGCGCCCTTTCTGAGCATCGCCTTTACCTCCAGGAGAAGTTGAGGGACGTGAAGTTCTTTCCTGGCCACGGGGGGGACGCGCGGGCACCTTCTTTGAAACTCGAGCGCGTGGCCCCGGGCCAGGGCGTCCAGCACCCAACGGTCGGTGGAGATGGACTCCCACACGCTGACGAAGCCCGCCAGCCGGCCTCCCACCGGGGTGCTTCGGTGGGGGCCCGACCCCACGGCCGGTTCAATCCTGCTTGGACGCGGCCTTGCCGCCTTGACCTCCTTGGCGACGACGGCGGGGTCCGCTAGACTTGCCTCTTCCTCTGTAGGCCTCTTGCGACGACGAGCGGGCCGCTTGACGGTAGGAAGCGAAACCGCCGCCGGAACCTTTGGAGGCGCCCTTGCCTCCGCCGCTCCGAAAGGGCGTCCGTCGTTGCAGGACTCCAAGGGCCCGGGCCGTCTCAGTATCCGCCTTGATGGCCTGAAGGGAATCGTGGTCCGAGGCCACCTCACCTTCCTGCAGGATCTCAAGGGCCTCCGCCCTCTTGTCGTCCGGCAGAAAATCCAGCAGGGGAGCCATCTTGTACCAGAGCTCCCTGTCGTAGCGGGCCACGATAGCCAAGGCGTTGGCCGCTTTAATCGTCGTCGCTGCCGACGAGATGACTCTACGTCCCATAGTATCCAATTTCTTTCCCTCGCCGTCCGGCGGGGAAGTCGATGTGGAGGCCGCACCCCCCCCCCCCGCTTTCTTCCTGGCTGCCGCGGAGACGACGGAGTCCGGGGTAGGCTGCGCCCGGAGGCATAGGGGGGCCGTGTCCGGGACCCGGTACTTTTTCTCGTACCGGTCTCTTCTAGCTGGCGTCGTGGAAGGGTTCTTGAGGAGGGAAAGGCCCTCATCCCAAATGTCGTCCAACAGAGGCACTGCGAGGACCGTCTTCCTCTTGGCCTCGCGCCGCTGATAAAGGAAGCCTTCCTTTTTCTTCTCCTCAGGGCAGAGTTGGAAAAGCTCGGAAGCCCTGGAGATCATAGAGTGGAAAGATCCGATCTCGTCGGGCGGAGAGGCCCTGGTGGGAGGCGACGACGGAAAATCCTCGTCGTATGCCTCGTCGTCCGTACCCGTCGCTGCCGTGTCAGTCCCCGTATCATCCCCTCGGGTGGACGGGGAGGAGGGCTGGAAGGGGCGCGACGGTTGAAAAGGAGGTGGTGGATGGATCCTTCTTTTCTTGGTAGGGGGAACACCAGAAGGTCCCGGTTCTGGATCCCCCGACGGGAGAGGTTCCTCCGTCGGTAACGGTAGCCTCGTCCTTATCTCGGAGCATAAGGACTGTATGGCCAACAAAATGGCCGCCGAGTTGTCTTGCGGCGCTGGCAGAGGGGAATCCAACGGGCGAGCAGGGGCCCCGTCGGTATCCTCGATGATGTCGTCGTCGTCACCTGCGTCGGGGTCCATTCCGACGGGCTGGCCTTCTTCCACGCCTAGGCCGTGGCTTAAGACCTCGATCAGCTCCTCCTCTGAGGCTGAGGCCGACTCTACGACGACGCCCTGCCCCCCCTTCTTCTTCCCCACGGAGGGTTTCACGGGGGTCCTATCGATGGGCACAAAGGAAGACTCCCTCCGAGGAGGCAGGGAGATTCTGGGCCCTGAGGTCGCCACCACTGGTGCAGCCACCACAGGCTGAGCCAGGGCCGCCGCGACCGTTTCGATAGAGGGCTTGGTCGGATGGATCAAGGCCTTCACCACCTTAGGTGCGCTCACCGCCTTATCCTTGAGGGTGGGGGCACTGCCACGCTCCTCCTCTGCCTTAGAGCTCGACCGGGGCCTCTCCAGGAGCTTCGCCGGGTGCTCGGCCTTCCTCTTACCCGACCCAGAGCGTTGGCTCGTGGTTGATGGTGCCGGGGAGGGTGCGCCCTGCCTGGCGCCCGTAGAGCCCGACCGTTCGGCGCTCCCGGTGCCAGCGGACTCACGGTGCTTGGCCTTATGTTGGGCCCCCGTCGCCGGGGCGCCCTCAAAGGTCTTAGAAGACCGCTCGGATTTCTTCTTCTTCTCGCCAAACGGGCTCTTACCCTCCAGCCAGTTGGCGAGACGTTGATGGCGGTCCTTCATGGTCCGTTCCGACATGTTGCCGCAAAACGCACAGTCCTTTTCCACGTGCGTCTTGTCCTCATGAAGGCAGTAAAGGCAGAAAGAGTGTTCGTCCTCCTTGAAGACGTTCTGCAGCTGGCATCCAGGGCAGACCCTGAACAGCTTTCCGGGCGTCGAGCTTCCCTTCTCCTGGGCCATCTCCGAGACCGGGCCTGAGAAGCTTCTGGAGTCCTCCGAAGTGTAGCTCGACGAATCTTCACCCTTGAGGGGCACAGATGAATCCGACACGGGTCCCCGTTGATCGGATGTAGGAACGGTGGAGCTTGAGGCTCTTTTGACCGAAAGAATTGAAGTTTTTTGTGAAAAGCGCGAAAAAATAGCACTAACGCTCGAGAGCAATAGCACGAGGATCCCAACACATGAACGTGCGGTAAAAATCTGAAGATGGCTGCCAGAGGCGGTGCTTAGGTAGAGGGCAGTCATTGGCTGTGGTCAGTATGACGCAGAGACCAGTGATTGGTTATTACTACGAAAGACAGATCAGAAACGAAACTGATACTGGTTTTTTCTTTACCGAGGATTCCCAGCCTGACGACGGGGAATATTCATGAGCATGTGAATCCATGCCAGACCCCATGCTGGAGAAATGGAATACGTCGGAGGACCCAATCCCCTCGAACCTTGTCTACTTATTCTTATACTGAGCACGCCTAGAAGGCCTCCAGGCCTTCTGAATGTCATCTCAATTCTCCAAGAAGAAATGAGCATGGCAAAGTCTCCGCTGGTCAAGAACCAGGCCGCTAGGGCCAGCCTGGCCGGATTGGTGTGCTTCACTGTACAGCCCGGCTGCGTCAGGAAGACCCTGCTGGGGAATCAGAAGATGGACCGGTCCCTGGGAACACAGCAGTAGATCCGAGAACCATGCCCTCGACAGCCAGTCCGGGGCGATCAGGATGCGGCTGCAGCCCACGGACGCCTAGAACTTGCAGAGGGTCCGCTGGAGCAACAGTGAAAGAGTAAAAGCATATCACCTGCAGTCGTACTAGCAGAGCTGGAACGCGTCTCCTATCGACCTCTGTCCCGGCCCGCCAAAGAGGCAAACCAAGGGCAGGTAGAGAACGAGGAAGACTGAATCCCATGGAGACTATAGAAAGGATTTAAAGACTCTTCCAGCTGTCCTGGAAGAGAGCCATCTGCCCCCCTACAGGCGAGCGGTGTTCCCCCACCGTCACGTCACTGTATCTGCTGCTTCCTCCTGTGGTCACTAGGTGACCGGTCGGGTCTCTGTGCACCATGATCCCAAAACCCCCGTTAGCCGGTGAAAGTGCAGGGCTTGAAGTCAGTCCTGCACCGAGATTGAGGGAAGGACTTCTGCCCTGGCTTAGTCAGGATGGCCAAGGATTTGGCGATCCGTGTAGAGGTCTTCTTAGTCAACTCGTCATCGGTGGATGAATGAAAAAGATCTGAGCCCTCCAAGCGAAGGTCCAGTATTGTCTCTTGCACATCAATGAGAATTTAGTGGCATGCATCCACGCAGTCAGTCTCTTCTCAACACCCAGGCACAGCCATCTGCTGGCTGTGTCAATGTGGGAGACCGAAGACTCCATGAGGTCCTGCGCAACTGCCCGGGCGTCCACCAGGCCGGCCTTAAAGGAGGCCTGCCTCTACAGAGGGAGATCGGGCAGGAACTCCCCCGAGCTCTCGTCACAGCTTCTGGTTCACCGTAGCGAGGAGGGCGCCAGCATTAGCCTGCCGCATATGAAGCCCTGAGATGACATTGCAGCATTTACCAAAACACTCAAAAGGCTTTGTCCTCTTTGGACAGACAACTGGAGGCGGCTCCTGCAGAGGAAGACGGCCAAGACAATGGTTTAGGATACAAGGAAGCCGCTGCCACCACTGAAGAGTGCGGGTGAGGGTGAGGGTGCGAGGACTGGCTCCCCATCCAGTAGCTTGTACCAGCTTCTTGTTCATTTGGTCATTGGCCCTGGGATTCTCGCAGACATTTCTCACCACCTGCAGGACATCATTCTTCAGCAGAATTTCTGAGTGGCTCGTGGTGCACCTGGCCAAAATCTTTGCTAGCACTCCCGACTTCTGGAGGGGCTTCCTCAGGCTGAGGAACCCCAAAGAACTCTGCAAGGACCTGAAGGTGGTCATGAAAAGCCTTCACAGATGCAGAGGATTTCTCGTCCTGGGCATCGTAGTCCTCTCCGGCATCGTCCCCCCCCTGACCCCTTTTTCTCCAGACAGTGAGTCCAGGTCCTGAGACACCAGAGCCGGAGGGGTTCTCCACCTTGATCCAGACCCAAAAGTAGCTGTGGATCCAGTAGCTGCTGCGGGGGAGGTGTTGGTGGTACCGGAGGCGGGGGGGGGGGGGGGGGGTTTGAAGCACCGGCAGGGTCTGTACTGGTGGAGGAACAGGCAACAGCATCGGGAGACCCGGAGGAACAGGTGGAGGGCACAGAGGCAGAGGCTTTGGAGGCACAATCATCACCTGCTTGACTATACCCTTGAAAAGCCCCATCTTTTTCAGGGAGCACATAAGGGCGAGGACACGCACAAAGAAGTGAACATTGCAAGCCGCCGGATCCCGTCCGGCACAGCCCTCAGCGGCGCTGGGCCTCCTTTCCCTGATCAAAGCACCTGCGCGTGTAGCCGTAGGGCTGCAAAGTGTAGCTATAGTGTTGCGGTGACCAACCGCCTGTACCGTAAATTCCACTGCTGCTTCCTGAGGGAAGGGTACTGGAACCTTCTAGCATAGCCCACTCTGTGGGCGAAGAACTGGGAAGGCCTGAATCCAAGATGCCCACCAGGGTAGCCATTTTAGGGGCTTGCGGCACGCCCTGGGCGGGAAGACGCAAAGGCCCTGTGCTAGTTCAGAAATGGAAGGGCACTCCTTGGCCCTCAAACCCGAATCGGAAGAGTCGACCTCGGAGACGACTACGGTAGGCTCAGAGCCTTCAGCCTGCTAGCTGGTTGTCGAATCGACCTGTACCACAATCTCAGAAGTTACTCCGGTAGGCCGAGTATCCTCAGCCTCAGAGCTGGTAGTCGTGTTGGATCGTGCTACTGACTGAGGTAGAAAAAGACGATCCCTTGCCCACTGGGGCCGAAGAGAACGAACTTGATTGCCCCTCCGTGGACCACCCAGTAGAGCTCCTGAGGCCCTCTGCTTGGGAGCCGGTTGCCTTAACGGCCTTGGGTCTGCCAGAACCAGAATCTGCGGTACCCTTTCACGTGGAAACCCCCCGGAAGAAGTCTCTGCGCTGAGGAGCCGTACTAAACAAAGGGCCTACCTTGTCTTGATGTGGGGTTCTGGAGACTAACTCTAAGATGACCTGGGGAGAAGCATGGAAGATCGCCCACCAGCGTGAAAGACGATTCTTCAATGCCCTGTGACCAAGAGCACTGCAAGACGCACACGCGTCCAAGTGGTGGTCAGGCCCAGGCACTCAAGAGAGCGCATGGGGGTCCGATGCCGGGAAAGAGCGATCACAGGATGTGCACCTTGTGAAGCATCCTGCAGCCAAGATGCCCCAGGGAGGCGAAGATTCAAAAAGACAATAACGGGGAACAAACGGAAAGTGCAAAAAAACTCTGCACCTAGCTGCCGGGTCCGACACTGCCTGTGTGCGTGGAAAAAGGGACTGAGGTGAGGCACCGGAGGGTGGGCCCGGGGCCGCACCCCCATGTGCTGCACTACATTTAAAGGAGAAGCTCAATTTTTTCACTGCTAAAAGGTTCTGGTACCTTCACGGTACCATCCCCATGTTGTGGGACATCCATAAGGATGGAGAAAATGGGACGGGACGCATGAGTAAAACAGGACACCAGGAAGGCGTTCACATATTGCAGATAATCACCAGCACAAGAAGGCTGGTCTCCTTAGGTGTGTAGATGCAAGTCTGGGGATTTACTAAGCACTGCTATAGTTTTTCTAATCCAACAAAATGAAAGCGCACAGGTGATTGTATTTTTGGGGGAAAATGGCGACAGGTGGAATAGCAGTCATGTAGTACCTTCTTGGAATATTGGAGGATTTCGTGCTTTTTAAAATCATGATGCAAAGAATGACATTTTGGAGAATTGAAAGTCAAAGAAACACCAGTCACTTCATCTGGTGACTAGTAAAGTGCGATCCACCAGATCGAAGGCGGCAGAGATCCAACATTAGAGTCACAGCTTGTCCCTTGTCCATGTATTGCAATATTTGTGATTTTAAATCCAGCAATGCCGATTCTGTGCTATGTTCTGGTCTAAAACCTGATTACCATTCATTCAGTATATTTTTCTTAAGGAATGTCGACAGCTGTAAATACGCTACCCGATCAAGAATCATGAGTAAGAACGGTGCATTTGTGATGGGTCGGTAATTTAATGCTGTTTTAGGACATAACTCTGTTTTTTTAATTAGAGGACATAGTACATAGTAAATGTACCTAGTACACCAAGCAATTTAGGAGTGCATTTGTTTATAGTCATAGCTGGGCATGCGTCCCCTTTGCACACTGTAGGTTTGAGTGCAGCAATGATTTTTACTAGTTCAGTTTCAGTCACTGGCGTAAAGCTGAACTGGTTTAGTGCCTCGTATAATCTCCTCTGCACCAATCATTTTATTTCAATAATGCCTATATTTTCTCTACATGGTTTTTCTAAATCTCTGATATTTTAAAGAGTTTTTTTAGAACTAGATTGTGCATTTAAGATTTTTTCGTTATAAAAATCCTTCTTTGCTGAAATTATGGCTCATCTGAGTTCCTTAGTAGCCACTCTAAACAACTCCTTCTCAGCCGGACTTTTTGTTAGTTTCCATATATTGAAAGCTTTCCGTTTCATAGACTTGAGTTTATGTAGCTCTGGTGAGAACCATACATTGTTCTCTCTACTACTTTCTTGGAATTTTCTGGGGCTAGTGTATTTATGGCTGCTTTTATTATCTTGTATTATTATATGTAACTAGCATCTCCTCGGTGGTGCTTGCATTAGTAGTTTCTTCAGAGTGTTTTTAGCCAAGGTTCTAGAGCCGTAGCTGTGAGTTTTATTTTAGATTTCTTGCCATGATGGGTAGTTTCCCTTTGGTTTTCAGTTGAATGGGTTTATTAGAGTCTCCTAAAAATTGGACGAAACAATGTTCAGACCATGGACAAGGCTGAACATCAACATCTTTAATTACAGTGTTATGCACAGCTATCCAGTCCAGGGTCTTTCCCTTCTCATGAATGGGTTCTGACATGTTGGATAAAACCCAGATTCTCGAAGGAATCTCCCAGTTTTTTAGCTGCCGGATCATTTTAATTTCCCAGCCATAGATTTAGGTCTCAGAGTACCACTAATTTAGTATTTACTTTCAACAGTGGCAATAGGTTATCTGCAAATTGGCTGGCTAAGTCTGGCATAGGATTTGGAGGTCTATAGACCACCACCCTATTTATTGTAGTTTCAGTGTTAGTTCTAACTTTAATGTGCTTGATCTCAATTCCTTCCTTGCAGATGAGCTCTCCTTCCCATATATCCACGGAGATTTGTAAAAGAAGGCTCCTCCTCCTCCTTTCCCTGTGGTCCTGTGTTGTTGTACTATGCTGTATCCTTCGGGAATGGCTAGGGTTAACATTGGTCCAGCTGGTTCGTAACTCCACGTTTCAGTGATAGCACACGCATCAATGTCCCGATTGCTGATGTAAGAGGATACTTCTATGGCGTGCTTTAGCAGGGATCTTGTGTTCAGTAATACCATTTTCAAAGACTGTAAAGTATGGTCATTTCCATTAGACTTAAAGCAGTCTTTTTAGTCTTGAGTACCCTTTCCATAGGCATATCATCCTTTGGCTTTGCTACCACTGTCTGAACACCATTTAGCTGGATTTGTGTGTTAGTTTGATGTTTTCACCCATTACTTATACCCTTTGATAGTTCTCTCCTCTGCTCAGCGTCCCTGTGGGCCTTGAAAGCGTTGACAGTTTTGCTGACCAAGGGGTGTATCATGTTGTTCCTTTACTTTATTTATACCATCATAATGTTTACTCATGGGCTTAGGTTTCCTGTGATGGACAGACTTTGGGACCTAGCAGGACAAAGACTTGGCAGTTAATGTGCGTGCCTTTTTCTTGCCACGTTCTCAGTCAGTTGAACTGTGGAACAAATCTGCACCATCATTCGGAAAATCTTACATCGTTTCCTGGACCGATCTTGAATGTTGGGGCATGAAGCTAACTTTGCCTAGAGATTTGTGCCCAATTCTATGCCCCCGGACAGAACATATCCTTGGCAATCATTTTTGCATCTACCAGCTCTGCCCTGAATTGTCCCCACTTGTTAGTAGGTACGAACTTTACAAAAATGTTCCACCTAAGCCTTTAGCTCGTAGCTGCCGGACGCATGTCTGCACTGGCCTGTCTCACCTAAAAGTCTGGAATCTAAGTACACCTTCTCAAAGGCTTTTATGGTGCTGTCCGCTTGCTAAGAATTGTGGCACAGAGTCTAAAGCCTTAAAATATTAAGTGGCCACTGGCGAAAAAAGCTGGTGGATGTTGGTCTATCGCACTTGCTCGGTAGACAATAGCCGATACCACAGGTAAATTCTCCTGTTAACTGGTTGAATTGAGTGGGGTTGCAGATTTTTCATTCCTCAGCCAACACATTATTTCGCAAAGAAATCCAAGAGTTTTTGAAGCCTTAATAGAAACAGCCCCAGCCTTTAAGAACTCAATCTGCCCCATAATCCGTTCGTGGAAGGTCTGTACCAACTAAGACACTTCTTCCTTACCCTCAATCCAGAGGCTCACCGCCCTTCACCTGTCTTGACGGGCTGGCTCACATCTGGGTCGCCTTGATGAGTAACCTTTAGGTCTGGTATGGGCTGAGGTTCAGGAGGTGAAAGACAGGGGCCTCCATAGACCGAACCCCATGCTGTGGTATAACCAGCAGTGGCTCAAGAATTGGAGGCACAACTGGAATCACATCAGCAAGCATCTCTCTAGAATACGTTTTCACCTGCCCCATATGCATATGGAAGCAGGAGGAAAAGAAAGTAATCAAGCTATCCTCTGCCACAGGCTGAGGCGTTATCCATGGTGGAAACCAAGCCCAAGAATACGACATGCTGACAGAAAGCCGTTTATTTAAATTGTCCATTCCTCCGTGTATATAAATATTTTGATTGCAAAAGATAGCTGGTAAGCAGTGAGCTACTTACAAATGGGTGAGTTTGAGTGACATTCTGGCCAGGTAGTGGTGGGGAGTAAAATAAATCACCAGGGACAATTACATGAATGATTTACATAGACTTAACGACAATCAACATTTGACATTTGTTAGTGCAGGTAGGTGGTACGGCAGCTTTATTAGGGATGTGACCATGATGGAAGAAGTGTTATGAGTGAGGCAGAGAAAGTGAGGGGCAGGTTATAGGCGAGGAAAATCTTTTGGCGCAAAGGCAGATTAAACATAGGTTAAGATGATAACTGTGGCGAGGAGGAAGGCTTTTAAATTTGACTTTGAGCATATCGGTGTGGAGCGTTTCTCGGATGCACTAACCACAGCTCCACATACTGCAGAGGAGACCAAGTGGCCTGAGGGGGAAGAGTAGGTGCCAGGGACATTCTGTTATGTTCTGCCCACTTCACCCGAGGGAGTAAAGGCATCTATCCCCAAAAGAAACACTTGGCAGGGAAGGCCGCTGCCTCGCTTACCTACGGTCTCTGTAGGCTCAGCAGCAGAGGAAAAGGAACTTACAAATGTCATCTTTGCGACATGCCATCATCTGTCATTTTGTTGTACAACAATTTGAGACACTGCCAAAAGTCCATACCTGGATAGCATACCATATGACCAGTAAGTTTGTGAAGCCAAAACAGACTGATTTTTGGGAGTGTCATGGGTCCCTCACTTAGCATCCGAGACATCCATTGTGTTATTCATGGGAAACACAGGCACTACCAACCGGTTGGGTTTGTCCCGCAGTTGTGAACCCAGTGGCTAACTTAGTCAACTTAGTCAGTGATCGATTTAGCCCATACTATGGGAAACCTCAGTACAAGTGGTACAACATCTAGCCCCCAAAAAAGTCCCAGATCTGGCAACATCATGAAAGTTGACCCTAGTATCAGTAAGTCTAGCCCCAAATATAATCGCAAAGAGGAAAGTTCAAAAATTGCGTTTCAAATGAGAACTGGCTGCACAGGTCACAACCAAAGAGGAACTGCATATATGGTATGTTAAAAGGCTTTCCCTCTTCGTCGATGAAAATAGTGGATTGTATAATGAGGATAAGCTGGGAGAAAAAGGGAATTGGCCCATATGATATTAGTAAGAAGCCCTACTTACTTTTTTAAACAAACAAATGCATATCTTTGGTCACAATAAATAAATAAACCGTAAATGTACTTATTTGTCAGATGTTAGAACTCGGAAACCAGGAAGGGGGCTGGGGGGCTTGAGGATGCACGCTTTGATGCAGGGGCCCGGCCTGGCGTACACATAAAAGCAATAAAGAATGTTGGTGCTGCACAAAAGTGCGCGTCCCTTCTACGTAGGGTAGAAAATCCAAAAACTATGGACGAGATGGGTTGGAACAAAGATCAAAATATTTTTTTCTCTACAGAATGCTTGTAGGAGCAAGCACCTAGCATACGCATTGAAACATGCACCCCATTACACAGCGGAAAAACCACATTCGGCTCAAAAGAAACCACCCTTGAGGCATCAAAGGCGGTCCCTGGTTTTGGAAAAGCAATAAAGCCCTTGGATCCCTGGTTTTCGAAATGCAATAAAGTCAAACGAATAAAGAGGGGAGCTAACCTACATGACTTGGATTTCAGAAAGTAGTTGAAAGCACAAGTGCTCAAATTGTCTCGACTGGAAACAGCTTTTTGCTGTATAGTGTGCCTTGTACATATTCAATAAATAAACTAGCATACGTGTTACTTATACATAGGAAAGGCAGATAGGAGCATACCTTGCTTCTAGGCACTGTGGGATTTAAAGGTAGCTCTAAGACAAAGAAACTGCTTTTTGGCTGACTGGGGACTAAAAATGCAGAAATGCTGTTGTGGAGTTTGAAAACATGCTCGATTGGCAGACTGAAAGGCCAGCATGTAAAATTCAACACGCCAAATACACCAACAGTGTTGTCAGAAACAGGAAGACTAAAATTAAGTGTGCCATGCGCGAATGATAAGACGGAAAAGAAATTGGGCCTACTTTTCATTACATTATGATAAAGGAAAGTCACTTTTCACAAAATGAAATCTTCCATGGAAAAATAGATATGAACTCATTTTGCAGCATGGGAAAATGAAGACCATTGCATTGGGAATAGAAATGACCTGTGCAGTTTAAACTAAGGTATAATTTAAAGTTGGACATTGATGGCATGATGCGAGATGTTAAAGCAGACCAGTGTGTGAAGGAATTGTAAACTTTACAAATACTAGTTTTCTGTGCATGAAGAAAAGATGTGCTAGGCCAAAATTACAGCCCAGGCATTGCACAGGGAAAGTCTTTGAAGCTCAAAGAGGCACAAAAAGGGGTGGAGCTTGGGCCACACTAAAGGGGTGATGAAGTCAACAGATGGCCCTGTAAAAACAAACAGGCAGCCCTTAATGGATTGAACTCTGAATAATGAAAATAAAATCCAAATTCGTGGTATCTACTCTCAGATGACCGCAGACCTATCCCGAAGGATTTCCCATGTGCATGGAGGTGGATCAATCCTCTCTGCTCTTGAAGAGAAGCAACAGATGATCCATTCTGTCAACAAAGGAAGCATATGGCCAAATCACACGGGAAGTTTGTTGTACAGTTCTGTGGATATAATATTATGCATATCAGTAGATTGCCATAGGTTACATGCAAAATCATACTTTGTCCAGGTCTCATTAAAACGCTTATGAACAGACCCATCTAATTAGACTAATCCCCCAAAAATGTGACCATAAATTATAAGCTGAAATGGGATTCTAGCTTCCCCGAAAATGTCATGAAGCAAAGATTTTGGGAGATAGTTTAGTGAATTATTTAACTGTATGTAAAGTTTTGGGACAGCGACTTTGAGTAATTCACGAAAAACGGTCATTCGAACCTGCATACTCGTGCCGACACAGGACTCATTTAATTAAGTCTGGCAAGAAGAGGTAAATCCAAAAATATATATTATGGAATGCTTATTTGTAAGTTTTTGCAAAATTGTAGTTTTTCACTGCATATTTGAAACTATGAAAATGCTATCCCAGATGGGTGGAGTCAAATTCACAGGGAATTCACAGGGATGATACCCAGTAACAAAGGAACCAATGATTGCAATGGGGTGGACAATAGATGTCCAATCCAAACCCTAACCAATTATCTAGTACCTGATCATTTGGGATGTGATGAAAAATGTATAAATGTGACGAACAACAGGAATCAGGGAGAGCGGTCGGATATGATCTGAGCTGAACTATTGGAGAACCAAGATTGCATGGGAGGAAGAAAACCAGTGATAGCCAGAAGCTGGGACTCATACCAGGAGAGGCAAATCAAAGGTGATTGATGCTCGAGGTATCAATGATTGAACCTGGAGAGGCCATCTGACCAGATAACTGTCCTTTCCCTATGAGATGGATCCAGGCTTGATGTCTTTTTCCTGAGTATGACACCCAGATTCTAAGCAAGTAAACCTGTCCAACCAAACTTGTGGGGGGCTGCATGACTTAATATCTTCCATTATTGATTGGGTGGGCAGTCAAAGAAGATCCCTGGCATTTTCTTACCAAGTAATAATTCCTGTATAGCCAACAGAGACAGGGTGATTTTGTTGACATTCAAAATCAACAACATTACTTCCAGTGTGCAAACAAATATAGTCTGGTAAAGTAATTGGGGACTCGCATTTCTTTTTGTCAATCCCAAAATTCCCTAAAGGGAGGGGTGCCTAAAAATGAAATTTCTAACTGTTCACCATGCCTGAGGCCCTACCATAAAGCAGAGGGGTACTGAAAATCTGGGTTTTTGTGCTGGGCAGAAAAGTGTGTTGCCAAAATTAAATAAAGTAAAGTCCCAAAGTGAAAAGCATACTCTCTACTAGAGTGGGAAAGTGACTCCTGATATAAGGGACATTCTTCATGGCATAATGGTGAAGGGAGAAGGGTTCTATATACATTAAAGTGTTGATCTAAAAGGTTTTCTGTGCTGTAACATTCCGAGCATTGACAGTTGCACAGGAAAATTAAATAAAGAGTGCTCCACCTGTCAAATAGGCCACGCCCCCCCACATGGCATCTAAATAGCTATTACCTGGGCTTCCCAGAATTTGTCGATAGTATTCAAGGGCCTACCACCACATAAATTGAGCTGAACACAGGAACAGTGGAAAACCCAGCTGTGGGAAGCCTATAAACCAGTTCTCGGGGGGGGGGGGGGCAGGGGGGCAATTCTCTCCTGCACATCGGCTCACAGGAAAGCCCACCAAGGAACAATAGTGGAGGCAGAACAGGAAGTTCTGCAAAAAGAAGCTGAGCATATAGCCAATGGGTCCCAGGATACGCACCGCTCCCTCTTGGCCGCCAGGGAACACCTCCACAACGTTGCCCTAGACAATGCTAAGCAAGCACATTCAGAGATGCGTACCAGACTGTACGAAACAGGGGATAAGGCAGGAAAGATTCTTGCCTGGATTGAACATAGGGACACAGGCCACTGGCACGTCAGGGAAATTAAAAAAACACAACAGGTACTATTAAAATCCGACTGCAAGACTGCTGAAGGCTTTGCGGACCATTATGCTGACCTATACAAGTACCCGAGTGAACCTATCAGCATTACCGTGCTTGATGGGATTGCACTTCCCTGCCTGAACCCCACGCAAATAACTACTGATCACTGACATCACGGAGGACGAAACTGACGGCCTTGTCGCAATTGCAATCAGGGAAGTCGCCGGGACCCAATGGATTCCCGATCGACATATGGAAGAAGGGAACGGGATGGCCCCACATCTACTCAAGATGTTCATGCACTATAGGGAGCAAGGGGTGCTATCCCCAGATCTCTGCAAAGCTTGCATAATTGTCATCCCAAAACAGAATAAACCCCCGGAACAGTGCAGCTCATACAGACCGATTTCGTTGATTAACAGTGAAACAGAAATCTTGGCGAAAGTGCTCGCAAACAGGTTATAGAAGGTAATACATCACTGGTCCATCGAGATCAATGTGGATTCATGCCATAAAGGTCCACATGCATGAATATCCGCAGACTTTATCTGGTGCTGGAGAAAGCCTCTGCGCTTCAGGACCCCTGGCACTACTGGCTATCAACTTTGAAAAAGCCTTTGACTTTTTTTGGGAGGCCCTTTGGGAAATCATGCTCAGAATGGGATTTGGGGAATCTTTCTGTGGTGAATCTGCCTTCTGTACGAAACTCTGATGGCGGAGGTTAGAGTGAATGGGTGGCCCTCACGGCTCTTCCAACTGGGGAAAAGAAACGCGACAGCGGTGTCCCTTATCACCACTACTCTTTGCATTAATCATTGAACCCCTAGCCATAGTACTGTGCTCCACAACCTCATGGAAAGGTTTCTGCTGGCCGGAGGGCGTGGAGGAAAGGGTCTCCTTATATGCAGACAACCTTCTGATATATCTGGGGGACGCGGTCCTCTCTTGTCCTGAAGTCACGAACATACTTGAATATGGGTCCTTCAGTGGGCTAAAAATGAACTGGAACAAATGCACAAATCTTCCCAGTGCGAGGGGCAACAAAAGTATTTCCTCTGCATTGCCCATAGCGCATAGAACCAGAACATTTCTGCTACCTGGGAATCCAAATCACGTCAAATCTCTCGCAATATGTGGTCAGAAACCTGCGCCCGGTCACTGGGAGGTTTATTGCGAATGTCCGACACTGGGTGACGTTACTGGAGAGAGCGGCGCTCTTTAAAATGCTGGCATTACCACACTTTCAATACATCCTCCAAAATGCCCAACTCCAAATCCCAGATCTTGAATTCCACAGAATTGATAGCACTCTCAGGACGCTGTTATGGGGTGGAGGACATGCACAAATCACATTACAAACACTACAACGTTCCGTCTGGGAATGCGGCATTGGGTTGGCACACTTGCAATCATACTACTGGGCTAGTCATATAGCGGTGGTGAACGATATCCTGCACGGAGATAAAGAACTGCCCCACATGCGAGCAGAGATCACTGCGGTGCAGGTTGTACCCCCCCCCCACTTGTTTGCCTTTATAGGAAGCTACCAAGGCCCCTTCCCCGCACGATGACAACACACATTGCCCTAGTCTGGAGAAACACTCAAGCATGTCGGCTGGGACAGGAAAATCACTCTGGTGCAAACATTATGAGGAAACAGCAATTTACCCGAACTATGCAAACTGTGACCGTGGCGGACATCAGTGGGCATAATAAAAATCAGAGATGTAATCATAAATGGAAAACTGACATCCTTTGAGGACCTATCCGTACGATTTGGTCTCCCTGTCATGGAGCGATATCGCCATCTCAAACTAGCGCATGCAATGCACACACACCTCCCCTTATTGTCAAACATGCCAGAGTGTACACCGCTAGAAAGGAACATAGTGGTAGACAATATAACTAGCAGACTTACCTCGGTCATGTACACGGTTTTATCCTTCTTTGCCACACCTGAACTGTGCAATCTGAAACTTAAATGGGAAAGGGATATTGGACCGATACAGCCAGAGGACTGTTTGGCGGTACTAATGTACCCGGGGGAGGCCGCAATCTCTGCAAGACTCCGACTGATTCAGCTGAAAATCCTGAATAAGCTGTATTACCCGCAAGTTGCACTGCATCAATGGAACAGGGCCACTGAACCCAAATGCTTGCGCTGTCGGCAGGAAGAGGGCACCTTCTTTCATATCCTGTGGGCACGTCCCCTAATTCAAGAATACTGGCAACGCTGCTGCAATAAGCTGACTGCGGTCTTGGGCCGCACCATTCCTAGGGACTGATGCTCCTGGGTATTGAGGAGGAGCGGGACAATACACGCTTTGAGAAATTATTCCTCTCCACGACAACAGGATTGATTAAACGCAATTTTGCAAAACTGTGGGGGTCCAATGTGATTCCACTCTTTGCAGAATGGGAAGCTGATGTGAATTTTGTATGTTAATGAACAATGCATATATACAGCCAGAGAGCACCCTAGGAAAGCAAAAAAGATTTGGCAGAGATGGGAGGATGCAGGCTGAAATAAGATGTGTCCAACGCACTGCACATGGTTGGGATGTCATGGGTGAAACGTACTGTGTCAACGGACGGATTTGGATTTGTTTTTCTGTCTTGTTTGCTTTGTTCCTCATGTAAAGTCAAAACTAAAAAAATATATATTTTCTTTTTCATAAAAAAGAAGAGTGCTGCACCGTTTCTTTTACTATTGCAAGCGTTACCTGTGATTTAAGTTAAACCCTGTGAAAAGGATTGCCAAGCTTACAAGCTTGTCATGTTTTAAGGTGCTGCACCATTGATGGCATCAAGGGGTTTTTGTGTGTGATAAACTGATTGAACTGTTTATTTGATCTGTGTTTTATTTACACAAGACCGAAAAGTGAAAAACGCACATGTGGTGTAATCTTGGATCTTTTCTTAACGTCTATTCCCAAAAGGTGAGTTCTTGGTATTGAAGATTTGTCTTGGTGCCACAGAGAAAGTGGCGAATTGTGTGATGTGTAAATATTAATTCTCCCGATTACAGATATATTCTTTCTATACGCCGGCCTGGTTCTTGGCTTACCTATTGCTAAAGGGTGAGGTTCTGAATGAATCAGAGACAGGACTAGATTGAACATTAAAAGAATATTGGTGTGGCGCTTTTGATTGGGGAGGGAAATAATTCCCTGCATTGATTGGGGCTGCATAAATATCTCCAACAGCACCAGTCTTTATTTTAAGCACTACCATGTGCAGCATACTAAATGCCCGCAATCCTTTATCCAAAACTATTTAGAGGCATCACTCTGTACCTGCCTATTCATCACTATGTTTCTCCAAATTACCCTGCTAACATTGCTTTGTTTCATGTTTATTAAGCCCATCTCTGTTAATGGAAGTTAGAGAGAGGAATCCCAGTGGCTATGATGAACCTAATCTTTCCACCCATCACTGTTGGTGTCTAGAGTACAGTGAGTCTACCCAAGTGAGAGGTGGCATATCCAGATGCAGGCACCTCGCGCATTGTGCCTAGGAGATCATGATACATCTTACAAGCACAAGAAGGCCAAAACATGTCTATACATTCTCAAATCTTCATGCAGAGAGGTCTTGGCCTAGCAGCTTGGGCTCGACCGCCCCACACGAGGAAGGGGAAAGAACCATGACTGATTTGCATATTGTCAGCCTTCTTCAGCAATGGCACCGATCAGCCCTACAGATAAGGGGCGTACCTGCCACGTTTACTATGTAAAGATGGCCAAATACTCCCAAAATATAAAAAATAAGGAGTACAAATTTTCCCATAAAAAATAGGAAAACGAGATGTAGGACTCTGTGCCCCAATTTTCACCAACACAGCTCCATGGATATGTTTGGACCAGTAGTGCACGTACCACAGGAAGAAACTACCATTGTTACTGCCTGAAGTAAACCTGTAACTTTTATTGTGTATAGATAAGTGCAAAAAAAAGATTACAAAACATGTCCATTTTCCAGCTAAAACAAATTTACCAGTTTATCAAATACTCCAATTGGGAATGTGATTTACTTTTTATTTTACTCCCTAAAAAAGAATTTCACTCCCAACTTAAAAAACATTTGGGCGTAAAATACTCCCCCTTCAACCATTTGGGATTTATAAAATCCATGACTACAGCATGATGGTAGACCCAAATAACACTGCAAAACTAAACCCAAAGCACACAAGCAAACAGGATTTGATATTCAGGGACTGAATTGCCACAGTTCAACTTTGCAAAAGCACACAAAGACCTCATCGAGTTAAAGTCATCAGAATCAGAAAATCTAGCTACCAGGAGTAATTTGATTAAAACAAATCTTGGTACACCCAGTAACAATCTCGATGTGTACTGGGACAATTTGGATCTAGAAAAAGCAAACGTTTCTTAAAGACTAAGCTTTTTTAAAGGGGTGGCTTGCTTTAACCCACCAATGGAAATATGTGCATCCTGCAAAAAGCCAAAAAGAGAAAGGCGCCAAGTATGAAAATACTAAAAGAAACGTTTCTTGAAAATGTGGAAGCAGCCAAGTTATATTAAATGAAGTAGCATCTTCATGGAATCCAATTTATTTTAGTCTCATTTATTTCCACTACAGCATGTCCAAGATAGATGTTTTTTCCTTAACATGAATCAACATATTAGAAAGAAAGAGGGCAAGCCATATATGAACGTGCAGGCCCCTTGTGATGGGCCCATGAGAGAAGCAGCTACACAGATTTGTTGCACGGCTTTCAAACCAAGTGCTGAATTTATAAGCTCCAGAACCATAAAACTACACGCAGGTCCTCAGTGCTGACATGAGAAACAGCAGAGAAAACTAACAAGGAATGTTATGTTATTGTGACTTAAAAGTCGCTGTGTTCTGGTTAGTTTTTAGCCTGTAGTCGTTCTAGAGAGAGAAAGAGAGAGAAAGAGAGAGAAAGAGAGAGAAAGAGAGAGAAAGAGAGAGAAAGAGAGAGAAAGAGAGAGAAAGAAAGAAAGAAAGAAAGAAAGAAAGAAAGAAAGAAAGAAAGAAAGAAAGAAAGAAAGAATCAGAAAGAGAGAGAAAGAATCAGAAAGAGAGAGAAAGAAAGAGAAAGAAAGAGAAAGAAAGAGAAAGAAAGAGAAAGAAAGAGAAAGCTGGCCTGGTTTCTTGTTGTGTGTCTAGTTTGTGGTGGTTTATGCTTTGTTGCGGTAGAGGTATGGTGTATTTAGTACTGTATTGTAGGGTGAGTACGCAGAATAGCGGAGTGTAAGAGGGTCGGTGTACAGTAGCATCACGTTCTGCTAAATTGGATTTATTGGGGTTCCTCAACATTCTTCTATGTTCAACACATAGGTTACCTTCACAACATATTATGCGAGTGCACCACATTTGCAACTTTCACAATTCATCCAAATGCAACACATAGGTTACTTCACAATTTGTTTAAATGCAATAGAGAAAAAATTATACGTTACTCACCGTAGTGACTAAGGTACTCCTAGTCCATAGTCCCTTTTCCTCCATACTGTATGGGCGTCCCTCGCTAGGGATGGGAAACAAACCTTTCACACCAGAAATAATGTCTTCCCCTTTAAATTTGGATGTGTGCAGCCCCGGGAGCATGCGCTCCCCTGACTCCGCCCACCGGCGCCACTCAGTCCCTTTTGACGTTGTCGAAAATATTAACATTGCCTAATGACACAGGATTGATTATTAAGTGGGTGGATGGTGAGACCTATGCAGGAAAGGGAACTATGGACTAGGAGTATGTTAGTCACTACGGTCATTAACATAATTACTCCTACGTCCAGTCTCTTTCCCTCCATACTGTATGGGCGATTACAACTGAATGCCACTGCCCTGGGGAGAAGAGATGCCCCTCTAAGAAAACAAGTTCTTCAAAACTGCCTGGCCAAATGCTGCATCCGATCTGGCAATGGCATCCAAGCAGTAGTTAATGCAAAAGGTTGATGGGGAAGCTCAAGTAACCACCTTGCTTGGAACGGGTCTTTGGAAGGCCACAGCCGTGGCTTTAGCTCTGATGGCATGGGCGTGCATGTTGGCTAGCAAGGACCTGTGCTGCCCCTCATACACCTCCTTGATGGCCATCCCCATCTACCTAGCTATAGAAACCTTGGATGCCCGAAAACATGGCTTGGCCCCGCCAAAAGTGATCAACCATACATCAGATTCACTGAAGCTTTTTTGTCCTATCCAGGTAAAATCTTAGAGCACGTCTACAGTGCAATACCTTCCGAGCCTCAACCTTTGGGTCTGCAAAGAAAGTTGGAAGTACCATCTCCTCATGATGGTGAAACGACACGACGTTAGGGAAAAATGCAGGGTGCTTCCTGAGCACCACCTTGTCCCTTGAAATGTGGTATTTGGCTCTGAAGCCACCATCGCCTGCATTTCACTGATCCTGCATGCTGATGGAAGACCAGCTAATGGAGCAGTCTTATAGTAACCAGCCTGATATCCACAGACGCCATGGGCTCGAAAGGCTTGTGAGACAGGGCGCCCAGCACCACGTTAAGGTCCCAGACTGGATGTGGATGCTTAACTGGGGGATACAATCTGGTCAGACCCGCCAAGTGCTTCGTGACCACCGGGTTGGAGGAGAAGAAGTTATCTTTGGAGTTCTTGTAGGCCCCTATGGCTGCTAGATAAGTATGACAGGTCCCTGCCTCTCTGAAACTGGAGGAGAATCATCTTTGGTTCCGGAAGCACCTCAAGACCTTTTTTGCTTCTGCCTACACTCTGCCTCTCACCTGCTGATCTGTCTACTTTGGCACTGGGCACCTGGTTACCCTCTGAGCCTCGGGCCCAGGTCCCTGCCCACCCAGCAACACACCTGTACTGCATCCTGGTAACACTTGCACTTGGATATGTATCTGTAACCCTATAGTCCCCTTACCTACACTTATCAGACACCCCTTATCTGCGCTTTAACCTTGCACTTGCCACATTGCTGGCTGCACTACCAGTTGTAGTTTTATCCCTTGCTCAGCCCTTTCCAATCCTCCCCTCTCCCTTGCACTTTCCCCCCTTCCCCTTCCCCTGCACTTGCGGGGCCTAGTAAGATCATTGTTTTGTCCTCCCTTGTTCCCCTCCCTTGCCTTGTCACGCTCTGAAACACTTGTGTATGAGCGTGATACAAATAAAATATATCATACCATACCTGCACACCGGAGTGAGCTATATGCGCAGAGAAGGAGAACCTGTCGTCATGTGAGCATGCCAGTGGATCCATCTTATTTGCATTGGCCCAGTGACAGAACCTGGTCCATTTGCTTTTGTACCGACTACTTGTGGTGTCGCTTCTTGCCCCCTGAATGATAGCCAGGTTGCCCTGTGACAGACGCAGATGTTTAAGGTTGACTTGTTCAGGAACCACCCCGCCAGGGCTAACTTGTACGGATCGGGTGAACCATGGTGCCCCCCTGCTGGGAGAGTGCGGGTGCTGGACCCAACCGAAGTGGGACCGGCGGTTGAACAGACAGTCAAGGAGTTCTGAGAACCAAGGCCTGGCTGGCCACCACAGCGCTATCAAGATGAGCCGAAGCCTCCGTGACACCTTTACCTTGCAGATTACCCTGCGAATCATCGGAGTGGCGGGAAAGGCATATGCACTCATGTCGTTACACTGAATCTGCAAACGTGTCGCCCAGAGAGTCCCTGCCTTGCCCCATCCAGGACACAAACTGGTGGCATGTCTTGTTGCTCTTGGTGGCAAATAGGTCCACCTGCGGGTGGCCCAACCTGATTAATATCTCCCTCATGACATCCTCGTTTCAACTGCCATTCGTAGTGGTCGACCGCCAGCCTGCTGAGTCCGTCTGCCTCCAAGTTGTATTCCCCCTGCAGGTGGACTGCCGATAAGATGTTTGCTAGCGCCCACTACCATATGCCAATCGACAGCCAGCAGAAAGGTGGAGACCTTGTACCTCCCGGCTTGTTGATATAATACATGCATGTGGTGCTGTCTGTCTGAATGCAAACAGATATGTTGCTGACCATGGGAAGGAACGCTTTGAGAGCAAGCCAGATGGCCATCATCGAGCCAGTTGATGTGTTTCAGTTCCTACCATGACCAGACTCCATGGACACTCTGGCTGTCCAAGGAAGCCCCCCCCAATCCCTCTAGGGACGTATCTGTGGTAATGGTGATCTCTGGGGACGGTTGCCTGAACGACCAGCACACAAGCAGGTTGGTGTCTGCCCGCCACCACGAACGGTCCTGGTGAAGGGGTTGTGGAACGCCGACTGGAGCTGCTTGGGAGCCTGTCTCCTGATTCCAAGAGGCTGAGAAATGCAGCTGCAGCCTCACCTTGAGCCTTGTATTTGGCACCGCCAAGAGGCAAGCCGCCATTATTCCGAGCAGGTGCTGGTACCACCACGCCAAGGTTACTGGTCTGCTGAGAAAATGCCCTGTGGCCTTCTTGGTAGCCATGATCTTGTCCTCCGAGGGGAAGATCCTGTCCACCCTTGTATCCCAAATAAGCACAAGGAATGTTAAGGACTGTGTGGGAAGTAGCCGTGACTTCCTGAGGTTGAGAACCCCAAAATCGTACTGCATGTGCGTAAGTGTGGCAGCTGTGCACTAGACTCCCTCGGGAGACTCCGCTCAGACGAGCCAGTCGTTGAGGTATGGATAAATGTGGTGGCCTACCCCCCTGAGGAGAGCTGCTACAGCATTCATTAAACTTGTAAAGACCCTCTGAGCCGAATTGAGGCCAAAAGGTAGGACCTTGTTTGCAAATGAAAGCCCATGATCCTGAACCTGTGGAAGGATCAAGGGGGCTCCCAAATCAGGACGTGTAGGTAAGGATCGTTCAGATCCAGGGAGCACATCCAGTCTCCCCCACACAGTGTCTCCGCAATGAGTGCTGGAGTAATCATCTTGAACTTTTGGAGGGGTAGGGAAAGGTTCAAGGATGAAAGGTCTATAACTCTCAGGCAGCCTAGTTCTTTTTCTATATGGCGAAGATACAGGAATAGAAGCACATGCCTCGCTGTGAGGCTGGAACCTCCTCCACTCCCTGACTCGCAATGAGCAAGCGGATCTCCGTCAGGAGAGTTGCTGTTGCAATCTATGGTGGGGGGCAGGTTGTTGGCTGGGTGACCTGTCCGACTGCCTGGAGCGGCGCTCCTGAAACCCCCTGAAGCCACCGAAGGTACGACCTCTGTCAAAGCGTGGGCGACTATGGATATAGGTCTTGATGGCAGATTTGGCTAGAATCGACAGAGACTTAGCTGTTTGAGAGTGGTTTTACATTTTGTCCAGCTCCTTGTCCGTTGTTGAATGAAACCAGCCATCAAAGGGCAGGTCGAGAATGCGTTCCTGCACATCGGGTTAAACATAGTCACATTAAGCCAAAAACAGTCCTTCACATGTCGGTGGCGACACAAATAGCCCTGCCAGCAATGTCTGTGTGTGCCACCGTAGACTGCATGATATCCTGGGTCACTATCTTCGCCTCAGCCAGACCCGCCTTGAATCTGACCTGACTGTGCTGGAAGAGACAGGAGGAAGTCTGCTATCTCCCGCCAAGTTTTTGATTAACCACGGCACGCATGGCGTCCACATTGGCCCGAGGTGGAGCGTAGCAGTGGAATACATCTTCTTTCCATATGCCTCCAGGAGCTTTTCCGCCTTTCCTAGGAGGGCGGATGTAGGGGCAGACATGGAGGCCTGAGGCTTCGAATACATACAGGCCTCCGCAACAACTGAGGAATGCGGCTGCGGGTGCACTGACAGAACTAGAGCATCCCCCTTAGCATGCCTATACTTGGCATCCAGGCACTTATTGGTAGGCTGTGTGGAGTGTGGCTTCACCCAGCCTTTCTTGGCTAAAGCTTTGACATCCTTCTGCAAAGGTATGCCGGTTCTTAAGGTTATGCGGATAGTTAGCACTTCTGTCAATACCCCTGCCTCCGGTTGTTCAACCTGCGGCTGTGGGATAACCAGATACTCTGAGACGCCTGATAGCCTCTCATGGATGGCCCTAGCAGAGGAAGGAGTGTTCTGATCCTCATCGTCATCCGTGTCCCCCGCTGTGTCCTGCAGGTCAGGTGCTGGGGGGTGTGTTGGGGGCAGTTGTGGGGCGCTGACAGGCAGTGCTGATGTTTGCGTGCGGGCGGAGCTGCCGTGACGACATGAACCTGGAGCGGTGCAGGAACCTGGGCCTGTACTCGGGGCATGACAGGAGGTTGGGCTGTACAGCAGGAAGCATGTCGAATCACACCCGACCCCCGAGGATGGTGGCCATCTCATGAGGGTAAGGAACTTTCAAAGAACCTGTCCTTGCAAACTGTAGAAGAGTATACAGGCGTGGGATTGGGTACTTGGAACTGTACCTGTGCTCTCGCCGCACCCTGCCGGTCATAGTTGGGCTCTGTGAATCGCCCCGGTGCGGATGCCATTGGGTAAGAGGTGGACCAGGTAACTGGTGTTGACCAATCCCACCTAGACGTGCGTTCAAATGCCTGCGTGATGGAATGGGAAGACCCTGGAAGCACCGCCATTTTGTCAGGCTGCGCTGCTATGTTATCCTGTACTGTGCTGCGTGACAACTGATCTACTGGGATCAGCCTCCGCCTGCGCGGTGGATTACGATGGCTCTGACCTTCCCAGCACCTCATATGTACCTGGTAGGCGGAACGCCCTTGGCCATGTCGCTGGTAATGCATATAGGTGCCCCCTTTGGATCAGGCCCAGTATCAGTGCAGAACCCCTAGAGGAGGTCCCCGGTAGAAGTTCTGCTGCCCCCTCAACGGTGGGACCGGGCAGGCCTGTGGACCAGTCAGCCGGGAGCTTTGAGCCTCGGTCCCTTTGCTGGTCTTACGACCTGGAAGGCCCCTCCCGCTTGAATGCTCCCCAGGGAGGGTGTCGCCCTTGCGGGGTGCAGAGGAGCACAGGGCGCCTACCTTTGGCCTGGTCTTCCTGCTGGCGAACGGTGGTGATCTCGAGGACAGCTCCCTCGACCTGGCCAAGCGGTTCTTCAACGAACGCGGGGCGAGTGTGTTGCACAACAAGCAGCCGTCCCTGCCGTGGTCCAGACCAAGGCACTTGAGGCAGAGCGTGTGTGGATCAGACGAGGGGAAGAAACCCTTGCAGGCCGGACACCTGCTGAATCTCACCGCCGCCATGGAGTGTGGCACCAGAGAGCCGAGTACATTAAACTCTGAAGAATTGCCTATGGACAAAAAAGGGGAAAAAATATCCTGGGGAAGTGCGCATGGAATTATAAAGCCTGAGGCCTAACCCAGGAGCGCTGGTGAAATTAGACTGCTCCCGTCGATGTGGAAAAGAGGACTGGGAAGGTTCAGTTTCCGGTCCCTAGCGAGAGACGCCATACAGTTTGGAGTAAACAGGATGGGACCTAGGAGTAACGAGAAAAAAAAGAAATAAGAAAATACAGAATAAATCAGCAACATGGCATGCGAGAAAAAATACTTTTCAATTGCCGTAACACTAGTTTGAGGGGTGCGGGGGTAAAGTTTGAGGAATGATCTATTAAAATCCTACAATATGCCATTCTAGCACACACGCTAATAGGAAGTGAGATTAACTAGATCAAATATGCTCAATTTTTCATGCACTTAATTTAAGAATATTTTATGATGCTACCATCCCATATCACTTTTGTTACTTCTATGATAAAAAAAATGTTCTTGGTAAAAACCATGCTGTGCAAAAGAATATCCAGCAGTGTTTACACGAACTCCAAACTCCTCTTGGAAATAGACTATCATTTTAAGAATATATTCACCTCGGGAATACCAGTGCAATAGAAATGCAAGAACCAGGACGGGGTGATGGGGTAAATCATGAGCTAGTGCTTTAATTATATACCTACATGTGAAGCATAGGCCTTAAATGTGTTGTACTCTTTAATTAGACCCTAAATAGAGAACAAACAAAAAAAAGTGCTTGCTTGAAAAATCTGACATCAACCGTTTTACAACAGCATATAAAAAGCATATCTCCATTAAAAATCATACAAGCTACAGCGAGATACTCAAATGGCAATATGAGTGGAAGGAGGTAAGACCATCATACAGAGTTTCACAGTGATCAAGCAGATTATATGGAGAGATTTAGAACACTACACGGAAGCCATCCCTACCCGCTACCCATTTCCTATATCATCTAGTGCCCTGTGGGAGATCCACCAATGATGGACAAGGCTCAAAGCGGGCCCAGATTACCCCAATTGGTGGTTTTCCTCTAGGTTTTCATAATCTTCAAAACACCATAAAATACCAACATTAAACACAACAAATGAGACATACCTCACACAATAAGTTACATTTAATGTATCAGAATAGAAAATAAATCATATTTGCAACTAAACATCTGCAACAGTGTTATTTGCTCCAAACCCTACCTGCTCCCAACGATCACTGTATGAAACATGGCAGTCATAAAATATGAGGTACTTACTTTTAGTGAATCAAAGCAGGCAATAACTCGTCCATTTTCAACTTGGCAACTTTTTGGCGGATGTGCAAATTTGCATTCCTCATCTGATCGCGAACAAGTTCCCCTTTGAAACTGCCTGCACACTTCAAGCGTCAGCCATTTTGTATCACGTACTTGAGCCACATTCAGAGCCATGTTGGAAATATGTATTTCCTTGATCGCAAATATAAAACCAAAATAAAAGGCAGCTCAACTCCTAATGAATCAAAACGCACTTTGGGAAAAATAAAAACCATGCACCACCTTTAACGGTGACACTGGAGAAATAAAAATGTTTTTATCCAGTTCTAAACATGCAAAGTTGCATGAGAGAAGACTATATCCCACAAGCAAGGAGTCACTCGTCAATCAATAGTTCCCACTTGAAGACTTTAGGCTGCAAACAAAGCATGCTAAAACGTATCCCGGGTGGCAAAATGACAGAATCTCTTTATTGTTCTGCCAAAGAACAAACGTTTTAAACAAAGTTACTTGCACGCAGTAGGACTGCTAGAAATTCTTAGTCCGCTTGAAGATGTTTAAAATAGAAACACAAAAAAACAGTCCATTTTAATACAGCCAGCAGTCGTCCTCGCCCACAATTTCTGTTTCCGGTTTCTTTTTCCTGTTAAGAGTAGCAGATTCTTGGCAGAAACGAGAGGTTTGATCCGCCACACACGTGTTCAGGGCACAGTCTAGTTGGCAGCAATCACGTTTCGAAAAAATACAGGCTGGCCCAGAAGCAATTCGCGGCAAAAGTAACCTCGGACGGCACTTTTTTTTATAATGTATCTAAAAGGAAAGAAAAGCCATTAATCGGGATCTTCAACAAAATGCTACACACCAATTAGTAATCTGCAACTGTGTAGCACAATTTATCAAGCAAAATCAAGTTGGGTTTGGAGCCAAGCATGCGACTTAGATTGCAAACTCGTATTTCAGCATAATTCCAGGCAAACATCCAAAAGAGGAGAGCAGATAACAAAGAACTGTTTTGGAACACCAATAAAAAACCGTGGCACACATAAAAACAAGCGTATTTTTGTGTCATTTCTGGAGCTTAAGATCCCAAAGCTACCGACCAGAGTGAAAGCAGTTCACACTTTCAGGTTATTCAATCCTTCGCCACTTTATAAAACGGCTGAAAGAAGGAGGGTTGGGGGTTCGGGGAGACTTGTACCAATAGTGATGGAGTTAATGTAGAATAGATAACGAAATAGAGGTTCGGTCACTACAGGGTTAACATATCCAAGTCCCAGGATTCCCAGGCACCATCCCCCTCCTCACCTGCTCTACGTCATACGGCTCCTGACCCAACACGTTTTATCCTTCATATTAAATATCAGCGTTGTATTGATTTTTCATTTTTACTTTAGTTACTTTCAGGAAACGTTATTTCTAGCTCATTTTTATATTATTTCTTTAGTGAAAATGTTTTATTTTCATGTACACTAAAAACAAACGGTAGGGGCAGCAGTGGCGAGCAATAGAACAATCGGGTTATAGCAGCAGGATAAATACAACGCCTAGGTATAAGAGAAAAATAAAAAAGAAACACGTCAAGTCGCAAAATCATGCATTAGCGAAAACAGTAGGTACAGTGAAGCCACAATTGAATTGCAACAGAGCAAGTAAAATGACATGGATGAACACGTAACAAGAAGCACATATTAAAAACAATGTCAGCCATACACATCTAGGAATGGACCTCATACGTCAGTGAACTTATCAGTGTCTCCAGACTGCTTGAAAATAGCCCTCTCATATGTGGACAGTCATTAACTCTTCCACCTAATCGTGCATCCAGAAGAAAGTGGATGATTTCCATGCACGCAAGATCATCCTTTTTGCAAGCATTCAACTCTGGAGAAGCCAGATTTTCTTACAAAATGGCACATCCTCTAATGAACAAATCTCCAAGAATCAAAAAGGGAAGCTTTCCTTGGGATAGTACAGTTCAGCACCAGGCTCAAACCTCTCACAGACCCCTTCCCAAAAGTCTCTAGTCTAGGCTGCAAAACCAAAGTAAATGACTCAAGGTACCCCTTGCCAGTTTACACTTCCAGCATTGCTCATTCTCCGAAAGTTGTTTCTTAAACATTTGTTCCGGAGTCCAATATGTCCTCAGGACGATTTTAGTTTGGAGGGTCCTCAGACCTCAGTCTATGCTGACCAAACTGACACTATAGTAGCATTGTTGCTAGCAGCCAGGGTCAATTGACTCACAGTACACCAGTCCACACATTGGCGAGCTCAGAATCCTATTGTATTATTTCTGTGTACCCATTTCAAACACCACGTGCAACTTGACAAATGACATGTATCCCTGCTAACAAAGGATAAATCAAAACCAATGACCCAATATTTTTGGACAGCACTTAAAAATATTCAAGTATTGCCAGTTCAGTTCTAACACTGCACTCCACGTAAAAACTTTGTATCAATCGGAGAAGAGTGAAAGGTTCTGAGTCAGCAGAGCAGCACTGACAATTCCCATGACTTATAGATCACTACGTTTTCACAGGAGTTAATTCTACAGACAAAATGGCCCCTTATTATTTGACACACAAATGCCTTGAGGTGGCGATTTGAAATGATTCAAATTTAGGGGGTTTCCAACAATATATAAGTAAAAGAGTTAAAAAATATATATTACAAACAAAAAATAGAAAATTCCATCACTAACATTAAACACCTTGTACAGTTAAGAGATGGAACAAGTTACTTACCTGTAACTGTTGTTCTCCAGCATGGGTCTGGCATGGATTCACATGCTCATGAATATTCCCCGTCGTCAGGCTGGGAATCCTCGGTAAAGAAAAAACCAGTATCAGTTTCGTTTCTGATCTGTCTTTCGCAGTAATAACCAATCACTGGTCTCTGCGTCATACTGACCACAGCCAATGACTGCCCTCTACCTAAGCACCGCCTCTGGCAGCCATCTTCAGATTTGGAAGCACGTGAAGTGGCAGTATGACCAAGTGAAGAGCCGCAGAGGGGTAGGCGGGAGGGTTCGCATGTGAATCCATGCCAGACCCATGCTGGAGAACAACAGTTACAGGTAAGTAACTTGTTCCTTCTCCAGCATGGGGTCTGGCATGGATTCACATGCTCATGAATAAAGAATACATAGCAGTACACACATGCACAACCACGGGAGGTGGCAAAGGCTCAACATTAAGCATCACATCAACTCAACATTAAGCATCTTACCTCCTCACCAGGCTCACCTCAGGCGAACAGGTTGCGCAGCACTGCTTGGCCGACCCTGGACTCCTCCCTGGAATCCCGGTCGACGCAGTAGAATTTCGTGAAGGTGTGCGTCGACCTCCACGTAGCAGCCCTGCATATGTCCAGCAGGGGCACACCAGATAGGAACGCCGTGGTAGCTGCGATCGCTCTGGTGGAATGGGCTCTCGGACGGCCAGGCAGCGGTCGGTTTGCCAACCGGTGACAGCACATGATACAGCCGGAGAGCCATCTGGAGATGGAAGCCTTCGAGAGAGCCTTCCCCTGATTGACAGGTCCAAAGTTCACAAAGAGTTGTGACGTCTTCCGAAAACCCTTCGTGCGGTCCACGTAGAACTTCAGCGCTCTAGCTACATCCAGCGAGTGCAAAGTCCTCTCAGCCGGCGATGAAGGCGACGGGAAGAACACAGGTAACACCAAGGGTTCGTTGAGATGGAAGTTCGACGGTACCTTGGGCATGAAGGAGGGGTGCGTCCTGAGCACTACCCTCGTGTCGTGGAAAGTCAAGTACGGGGCCTTGCAGGAAAGGGCCTGGATCTCTCCCACTCGTGCGGAGGTGATGGCCACAAGAAAAGCTGTTTTCCACGATAGAAACTTCAACGGGGCCGAGTGCAGAGGCTAGAACGGAGGTCCCATGAGCTTGGTCAGCACCACGTTGAGCTCCCACGCCGGGGCCGGAGCCTTCACCGGCGGGAACGATCTGAACAGTCCCTTCATGAACTCTTTCACCAGACGATGAGACCACAAGGACGTCCGCCCCGTGGTTCTGGTGTATCGGGAGATCGCAGCAAGATGAATCTTGATGGATGGATCCTTCTTTTCTTGGTAGGGGGAACACCAGAAGGTCCCGGTTCTGGATCCCCCGACGGGAGAGGTTCCTCCGTCGGTAACGGTAGCCTCGTCCTTATCTCGGAGCATAAGGACTGTATGGCCAACAAAATGGCCGCCGAGTTGTCTTGCGGCGCTGGCAGAGGGGAATCCGACGGGCGAGCAGGGGCCCCGTCGGTATCCTCGACGATGTCGTCGTCGTCACCTGCGTCGGGGTCCATTCCGACGGGCTGGCCTTCTTCCACGCCTAGGCCGTGGCTTAAGACCTCGATCAGCTCCTCTCCTGAGGTTGAGGCCGAATCTACGACGACGCCCTGCCCCCCCTTCTTCTTCCCCACGGAGGGTTTAACGGGGGTCCTATTGATGGGCACAAAGGAAGACTCCCTCCGAGGAGGCAGGGAGATTCTGGGCCCTGAGGTCGCCTCCACTGGTGCAGCCACCACAGGCTGAGCCAGGGCCGCCGCGACCGTTTCGATAGAGGGCTTGGTCGGATGGATCAAGGCCTTCACCACCTTAGGTGCGCTCACCGCCTTATCCTTGAGGGAGGGGGCACTGCCACGCTCCTCCTCTGCCTTAGAGCTCGACCGGGGCCTCTCCAGGAGCTTCGCCGGGTGCTCGGCCTTCCTCTTACCCGACCCAGAGCGTTGGCTCGTGGTTGATGGTGCCGGGGAGGGTGCGCCCTGCCTGGCGCCCGTACAGCCCGACCGTTCGGCGCTCCCGGTGCCAGCGGACTCGCGGTGCTTGGCCTTATGTTGGGCCCCCGTCGCCGGGGCGCCCTCAAAGGTCTTAGAAGACCGCTCGGATTTCTTCTTCTTCTCGCCAGACGGGCTCTTACCCTCCAGCCAGTTGGCGAGACGTTGATGGCGGTCCTTCATGGTCCGTTCCGACATGTTGCCGCAAAACGCACAGTCCTTCTCCACGTGCGTCTTGTCCTCATGAAGGCAGTAAAGGCAGAAAGAGTGTTCGTCCTCCTTGAAGACGTTCTGCAGCTGGCATCCAGGGCAGACCCTGAACAGCTTTCCGGGCGTCGAGCTTCCCTTCTCCTGGGCCATCTCCGAGACCGGGCCTGAGAAGCTTCTGGAGTCCTCCGAAGTGTAGCTCGACGAAATCTTCACCCTTGAGGGGCACAGATGAATCCGACACGGGTCCCCGTTGATCGGATGTAGGATCGGTGGAGCTTGAGGCTCTTTTGACCGAAAGAATCGAAGTTTTTTGTGAAAAAGCGCGAAAAAAAGCACTAACGCTCGAGAGCAATAGCACGAGGATCCCAACACATGAACGTGCGGTAAAAATCTGAAGATGGCTGCCAGAGGCGGTGCTTAGGTAGAGGGCAGTCATTGGCTGTGGTCAGTATGACGCAGAGACCAGTGATTGGTTATTACTGCGAAAGACAGATCAGAAACGAAACTGATACTGGTTTTTTCTTTACCGAGGATTCCCAGCCTGACGACGGGGAATATTCATGAGCATGTGAATCCATGCCAGACCCCATGCTGGAGAATAAAAGAGCTCCCCACGCCATGAAAAACGCCCATCCTACAAGGAATGGTGTGCCAAAGTTTACAATTGCAAAAATAAACACGCAATCGAGAAGCCAATAGGGCTGGCTGTATTTAATGGCACTTGATTTCCACATGCCTGGCTACGCCCATCATTTGCCTAGCGACAACCGCTCATGTACTATCAAATGGTAGATGCAGCTTCATATGGTGAAGTATACGGCGGGTGAGGGCTGGTTTGCTCTGGAAAAAACAAATAACCCATCTACAGTCAATCCGTGCCAAAGTAAAGTGTTGTGTGCTAGGCATAACCATAGTTTTCCTAGGTGCACCTAAAGTGTCAAATGCATCCTTGTATGTTAGGTGGAGCTCCCATGTGAATTATTTTAATTTATTTGTATAGTTAACACCACTAAGCAAATGGTCAACAGCTATTTTAAATGGACCAAAAAGAAGACACTATGAATGGCAGAGAGGGAATATTTAAATGTTGAGATTAATGGCAAGTTCATCAATCTTGATTAATAGCGGGTCTATAAAAGTGCAATGAATTGTAGCAAGGAGGTGGTTTGATAAAAGTAGCTCCTTAAGGTAAAGGGTTCCAGAAAGAACCTTGCATCTCATCAATCAACGTATCTGAGATGGGCATTTTTAGGAGTGGTCGATGTGGCAGATACTTCCATAGGTGGTCACATTTTGCCATCTTATGCTTAGTTACCGCACACACATGCCAGATTTCTTGCACGCTCACAAAATAAAAACACCACATGACCAGCTTCCAGAATACACTCTTCCTGAATACCAATATTGGGACAAGAGTACTTGTCCCTGAATGAATTATAGCTCACTCCTTACTAATCCATTTCATTTTGTTTAAAGTGCAGTCCTAGCTTGAGAGCAACGGCGCGCTGTACAGAGTGTGGGTAGCCGGCATTTGGGATGGCAGCTTAACTGTAGCACAGTACTGTGAGGTATGTGCCTCCATTGGAGTTAGTCTTTGGTCACATGTTGAAAGAACCATGTTTTGAGAGATTTGCGAAGTGGAGTATTGCGGGGTCATTCCGAGCCGACAACAGGATAGAGTTCCAGAGGGTGGGTGCATGACAAGAGAAGGATTATTTGCAGGTCCTCTCTTTGCGGATGAGTTGTGATTCAAGCCGGTTGGTCGATTTTCTGCGTGAGGAGCGTGTGCTGCCAGATATGTAGAGCTTAGCCGCCAGTTATATGGTGTGCTACTTTTGACGGCTTTGTAGATGATACATGCAGTCTTGACCAGTATCCTGGCTTGGAATGGAAGTCGATGCATTTTACATAGGATGGGAGTAAATCGGTCGAATTTCCATGTTCTCGTAATAAGACGTGCAGCAGCGTGGTGGACTGCTTTTAGGGGAGCCAAGTGAGCAGCTGGGAGCCATCAGGAGAGCAGTTACCCCACCGATGCGCGAAACCACAAGGGCCTGCACTACAGTCCGAAGTCCTGCAGCAGGATGACAGGTTTGAATTTTCAAAGATAGAGATTCAGAACCAGGCTATTTGGGCCTTCTTGGCTATGTGGTTCTGGAAGGACAGATTGCTGTCAATCGTGAAGCCTAAGGATTTTGCTGAGTCAAAATCCTTTTAGGCGCATATCATTGAGCCATTGTTGGACACGCTTTTTTAAACAGGTGGACCAATGAGGATGGGTTTAGTTTGACGTAGGCAGTCGACATCCAGGACTGTATGGTGTCCTGCGCGCTATTAACTCATGTACAACTGTGTATTGGTGGATGGCTGTATTGGGATCTTTGAGAGAGTGTCTAGATCCTGCATGTAAAGGTAAAAAACAATTGGTGAGAGGATGGAGCCTTGGGTTACTCCGTAGGTGGCCTGGAGTCAGTTAGAATGCAACAAGTTCATCTCGACAACCTGGTGTCTGCCCGAGAGGTAGGAGGTAAACCAATTCTGGACAGTGCCAGAGAATCCCATCCTGTCAGCAAGGAGAGAGAGAGAGAGAGAGAAGGATGCGGTGGTCGACGGTGTCTAATGCAGCAGAGAGGTGAAGGAGGATGAGTCACCCTTATCCATGATTTGGAGAG
This sequence comes from Ambystoma mexicanum, assembly GCF_040938575.1. Lineage (NCBI taxonomy): Eukaryota > Metazoa > Chordata > Amphibia > Caudata > Ambystomatidae > Ambystoma > Ambystoma mexicanum. The sequence goes on along the minus strand of NC_090941.1, from coordinate 153,053,364 downwards.
CATCATCCACCACCTGGATGGTGGCTGTCTCGATGCTACACTTTGGTCGGAACCCTGACTGATAGTAATTTTTGAGGTGAGTTGTTCAATACTGGGGAGTAGTTGTGTACCAAATACTTTTTCCAAGATTTTGCAAATAAACGGGAGGTTTGTAATGGGCCTGTAGTTGGCTAGGTCGTCTGGATATAGGGTTGGTTTTTTCAAAAGAGGTCCTATGAGACCAGTCTTAAGGGTGTCGGGGAATGATCCTTCTGTGAGGCAGGCATTGATGTTGCTGAAGAGCGCATGGAGTGCCGGGCTCATCAATTATTTAATGCCTGAGGCCGGAATACATCGTCAGAATAAGAAGTAGGTTTTAGAGAGGCAATCAGTTTTAGGAGACCCGAGGGAAAGAGCAGAGAATTCGGGCCAGAGAGGCAGCATTCGTGCCAGGATGATAATGCTGTGAGAGGTTGATTCGATGGTCTCTCAAAAAGTCTATTTTATTCGATAAGAAATGTGTTGATTCCGTTGCATTTTTCCTTGAGTTGATAATACCATGGGGTAGGCTGAAGGTTTGGTACAATGCTCAACTACTTCAAAGAGGGCTGTGGTCCTGTTAAAGGCTTCCGCAATGGTGGTGGAGTAGTAAGCAGTTTTGGCCTCGGTAATCGGGAATCCTACGGTTTTCGTGCAGAGATTTGAGGTTGGTGAGGTCTCCAGAGTTATGGCTTTTGTGCCACCATTTCTCTAGGGCTCTGATTGACCGTTTGTTGGAAGCTAACTAGGGGGTGTACCATTGGCGGATTGTGTGGCCTTAGCCTGGCTGGATTTTAGGGGGGCACGAGTGTCCAACAGTTTCATAGCAGAGTTGCTGAATAATTCCAGGAGGCCCAAGGCATTCCTTGTGGTGTGGAACTCTGCTAAGCTTGTTTCTAGCTCAGTGACCAGGAAGAATGGCCATCAAAAACATGTGGGGAGGATGGGGTAAACCATGTTCCAGTGATGAACAGGGCATCAAGGTTGTTGTACAAGATGAGGTCAGCAATCGCTGCAGCTTGAGTGTCTGCTGAACAAGCATTTATCAACCTGAGCAGGCGTGTGCATGTGGTATGTGGGTGTTGGATGGGGCAAGGGCAATATTAATATTGATGAGCTTCGCTATGGTAATTTGTCAGGGAACTTGGCCATTCGAACCATAATGAGAGTGGGGATGGGCTGTGGAGGAAGAAGACACATGGTGATGTCTTTGGACTAGTACCGTTCGTAGCGATTAGTTTGTAGGTGAAATGCAGGATAGCCGGTCAGGGCTAAACAAAGGCATTTACATAACCTCACTGTGTAAAGGTTTCTGCACAACCACTGTCCATATACATTTTGCATCACTCTCTGCAACTTCACTAGAGTGCTACATATGTAAAAATGCATTCTCTCGATCAGTAAAGGCACAATACAGTGGACTATAGGGTCCAAAGAGCACACTACATCATTATAGCTGTCACCACAGCGCTACAGTTCTCTGAATGCACTTTGTTTTATATTGCTGGTAACCGTATCGGGCTAATTAGTCTATAAAGCATCATGGCTCATAAAAAAAAAAGTGTTTCTAAAAGATTGTCCAATGTACAAGCTGGCCTCTCAGTACAGATGCCTCAACAGGACTACGTGCCTTGCACAGTTCAGATCTGCCCCCCACACGCGTATTACTCCACTCGGTATAGAAGCGGCCACACGACTACATTTCTATACATGCATCATCCCTTACACAGTATAGATTCCTCCAAAGGGATATATGCACCTTGGTAAGGAAGTCTTATGGTGCACCCATACATTTGTGAGGCAAACCCACAGTTCCGAGCCTTCCTTAACAGGGCTTCACACACCAGAGTTGGCTTTGGCCCACCAATTACACAACTTCCTACCATACTTCAAATATTAGAATTAACTCAAATATTAGAATATGCTCATCCTCCTAGAATTATCTGCTGCACTGGATTTCAATCATCCAGCTCTTCCTCTCACTCTGCCACATCAGCTTCCAGGGTACTGTCCTTGACTGGGTCACCTACTATCTGGTTAAAAGATCCTTCTGCATCCTTTGGAACTCTGGCTTCTTTGCCTCCCACACTCTCCCTACCAGTAGGTGTACCCCAAGTCTATGCCTGCAGACCGCTTCTCTTGACAGACTACACCTCATATTGTAGCAAACCTTTCTCCTTGATCCCCTCTTGCTATCCCCAGAGCTTGCAAATGGTTTTTTGTGTTTGACAGCACTCTACAACAATGTATAACTTCCCCAGCCATGACTGAGGTTCAACCTCTTGATCATGTGGGGGAAAAAACCACTAAACTCCTTTGTCTCTACCAAGCTGTTCCCACTCTTTCCCCGAGCACACTAGCTTTCTGCTATAGTCTCTGCTGTGAATAATATCTCTACCGACTTGCTCCTCTCAAAATTCTGAACGTAGCCACGACAGTGTTCACCTTCCATGAACCAAGTCCACCTCTGCATGCTACATCGACATAGGATGGCTTACCATGGCCAGCCAACACTTCACATTTTTTCCATTCTAAAGCTAGCCATGGACTACCTCCAAAGTCAGCCAGAGTCAAATGTCTGGCTATGGCTTGGGTGCCTCTGTGAAAGAAGAGCCCAACTGTTTAGTGAGTCTTAAAAGCACTGTTGCAAAGCATGCTGACCTGTTTAGACAGACGATTACATTGCTCTCCGGTTCATGTATAGTTCCATTTAGCATGATGAAGATAAAGCTGCAGTCCTTGTGCTTAACAAAGTTTCATATATTTTTCAAGTAGGTTTACACTTTATGAAACAGAGCATTTTTCTTGCGCCTTAACACTGTACATTAATATACATTCTATAAAGGAGACAGAAAATACATTCCCCACTCAACAGTGATCTTTACATATCGTGTGATGCTGAAAAACCCTATTTATACCAATAGTCTTGAAAAAATAGACCTAGTACTTATTTGTTTTTTTATAATATCAAAAATAGTTTTTCTTTTATAAAACTAACTCTAAAACAGTGTTTTCAGTAAAAAGGACCCCACAACACAACATACAGTGGATACATTTACAATACAAATTACTAGTTTCACTCACATCCATTCCTGTAACATGACAATACAATACATCAACATATAAAATTTATATAATGATTTAAACATTTCCAATCACTGAGTGTTATTAACTCAGAATAAACAGTCCCGACATGTTTCAGTTCCTCTTGGCACCAAATGCATGAACCTTCTTCAGGGGAAGACACTTTTAATTTTTTCTCCACCATGTAATCCAGGGCCCCAAAAGTACTCTTCAAACCGTACTCCTCACAAGTAGGATTGCTGCAGTGTAGGTGTGCCTCAGTGCACCCAAATGCCCTCCGACCTCTTTCAATAAGTCTGATCCTGTTCTATAAATGGTTCTTTGGTAACCATGAACCTGATTCCAGCTATTACGCCATGCCACTACTCCTGCGTGGTTGAAGAGATTGTTTACATATTCTTCGTCGCTGTTAAATTGTCCACAAAATTGTAACCATCAAATCAGCACTTCATCACCCGCGACATTTCTCCATTATCGTTCCGCGCGGCCTCCGCGTCATATCATTCTCCGAGATTAGGGGGGAAGTGAACCAGCAAAAGACAATTAAGCGGGAGCAGCGTCCGGTCTCCCCCAGTGCGCGCACTGATTTATCTGCATGCGGCCCGCGCTCCGCCCTGTGCTGCGGAACTGGGGGAGACCGGACGCTGCTCCCGCTTAATTGTCTTTTGCTGGTTCACTTCCCCCCTAATCTCGGAGAATGATATGACGCGGAGGCCGCGCGGAACGATAATGGAGAAATGTCGCGGGTGATGAAGTGCTGATTTGATGGTTACAATTTTGTGGACAATTTAACAGCGACGAAGAATATGTAAACAATCTCTTCAACCACGCAGGAGTAGTGGCATGGCGTAATAGCTGGAATCAGGTTCATGGTTACCAAAGAACCATTTATAGAACAGGATCAGACTTATTGAAAGAGGTCGGAGGGCATTTGGGTGCACTGAGGCACACCTACACTGCAGCAATCCTACTTGTGAGGAGTACGGTTTGAAGAGTACTTTTGGGGCCCTGGATTACATGGTGGAGAAAAAATTAAAAGTGTCTTCCCCTGAAGAAGGTTCATGCATTTGGTGCCAAGAGGAACTGAAACATGTCGGGACTGTTTATTCTGAGTTAATAACACTCAGTGATTGGAAATGTTTAAATCATTATATAAATTTTATATGTTGATGTATTGTATTGTCATGTTACAGGAATGGATGTGAGTGAAACTAGTAATTTGTATTGTAAATGTATCCACTGTATGTTGTGTTGTGGGGTCCTTTTTACTGAAAACACTGTTTTAGAGTTAGTTTTATAAAAGAAAATAAACTATTTTTGATATTATAAAAAAACAAATAAGTACTAGGTCTATTTTTTCAAGACTATTGGTATAAATAGGGTTTTTCAGCATCACACGATATGTAAAGATCACTGTTGAGTGGGGAATGTATTTTCTGTCTCCTTTATATGATGATTATGTTGGTTATCCCCTAACCGTGTGAGAGAGGGAATGTTAAAACAAGGGGAACGGTAGACCTTTGTATAGATAGATCATTAATATACATTTACATCAACTAGAAATTAGAACATGTGGTCAAGTGTCTAAAAGTGCAGGCTGGGATCAAATGTCATCTTACAGAAAGTATGTGATACTGCATAAATCATTCAAATTAACTGTGTCCATCTTCCAAATTTGGGATGCCAGTTATGTTTCCTGAAATGGGACCTGAGAGACAGCACATCAAGCATGGTTTGATGTTATGGGGGGCAGAGAGGAGGATGGCAGGTATTGGGTTTGGTGTTGGTTGGTGGGGAGGCAGATCGCAAGGTATGCGTCTTGCTGGCTCAGCTTCCCTTTGGCACCTAGAGGGAAGAAAGGACCCATTACTGGGGTCTGGCACCACTCCTACAATGAATTCGTCATCTACTGGCAACCTGGCCAAATCCTCTCCTGCTGCACAACACCAAACTACCCTAGATACCAAGACCTCCCAATCTTACTGATCCCCCACCAACATGCAGGGTTCGAAATTGAGATCTGACGGGCAGGAGCTAAAACCAGCTCCTGGGTGTGTGGCATCACCCCGTAGGCAGGCACTAACACAGGGGAACCAGAAGCTACCGGAGACGCTCTTAACGTTTTGTCCATTTTGTATGAACCATTGTGTTAAAAATGTATATTTTGTGTTCTAATTCTTCTTTATTAACATTCTCAAATACTCAGTTAATGTCACATTTACATGTTTAGAAGGCACCAGATGGACATAGGAGCCAAAAGTAGCTCCTGGTAGCTGTTCGTTTCAAGCTAGCCAGGCTCTACTAGGCTAGAAGCAGGAACTAAATAACCCACAGCTCCCCTCAATTTCGAACCCTGATGTGTTGCCTCTTGCTTGCCCCTCCATCTCCATACTGGAACCCTACCAGACACTTTCCCTCTGGAAATAAAACTAATAAAAAATGTCCAGAATAACAGGGTACAAAATCTAATTTCGAGGACACCACTTCGAGAGTCCAGACAGAATCCATTGATCTCTTACCTCTGACATGATCACCAGCCTAGTTCTAACACCTGTTCATACATATAATTACCATAAATTGTAAATAATTATATAGAACCTAGGTTTATACCATGCTCTGTGCCCTGTTCCCCTTCCTTTCATTACCAATTGAATGGATCATCCACTGTTACATGCAAATACAACCTTTTGTAATAAAGCATTCAGCAATGGGGTTTATACGGCCACTCATATCACCTTTTTATACAGTGTGTTTCAAAGCATTATCTTCTTGAAAATAAATACAAATAAAAATAAAAGGTTTTCATGCAAGTATGGGCAAATACCAAGGCAGAGAGAAAGGATCTCCCCAAAAAGTTTGTATACCATAGATGGGCACCTTGCATGGCTACACCGAACATGACGGGCAGAAATGTTTGCTCCATACATTGTTCCCAGAAGATGACCAGGGTGCCCAAAGGGAGTAGATCCCAACATCTACGCCCATTTATTTCAAAATGGATAAAGCACACCCGAAGCAAGCTTGCTTTACATGGGCACACATAAAATGGCAATAAAGACTAAAACCATGCAGGGTCTAACCACTTCTGCCAGAGGAAATTATTCCTGGAGTAACAGATCCCCCGGTGTACATTTCTGGAAGCTTTCTTTAGAAGCGACAGTCAACCAGAAGGTTCTCTTGGGTTTTACTTGTGTCCAACTAAGGTGGTTTGTTTGGGTACTGGTCAAATCCAACATATGTCAGTAAACCATTCCCCCTATTTAGGACCCGTTAGGTCCACAGACACTAATGAAACACACTCAACTATCACTTCATACACAACAGGGATTCTCACAGATCTGAAGCTTTAACAGTACATGGGCACTTGGTCCTCTCCACCAGTGCTCTAGATAAGATTTTGAAGAGGGAGTATTTTACGCCCTATTTTTTTTTAAAGTTGGGAGTAAAATGATTTTTAGTCAGTAAAAACTGAAGTCTAATTCCCAATGTGAAGATTTTATAAGCAAGTAAAAATGTTTTAACTGGAAAATTCAAAAGGTTTTGTAATCATTCCTGTGCAGCTAGCTATTCATACACATAAAAAGAAAAAGATACAGGTTTACTTCTTCCCCAATCGGTGTCCAGTCAATTGGTCGACAGCAAACTGGTCGACTGCAATTTGGTCGACACCATTTGGTCGAATGCCAAATGGTCGAATTTTCTTTTTTATATATGTGTTTTTTTTTTCCCACACGAAAACCCACAAAAGAAAAAAGGGGGTTGGGGGGGGGACCCCCCCAAAAAAAACCAAAAAAGGGGTAAAAAAATAAAAATAAAAAAATTCAACCATTTGGCATTCGACCAAATGGTGTCGACCAGTTGTCCTGTCGACCAAATGTTTGACCAATTGACTGGTAACCCTCCAATCAGGCAGTAATAATAGTTTTGTCTTTTGGTACAATGTGCACTACTCATTCAAACATTCATGGATCTGCTTGGGTGGAAAGCAGGAGCACATGGTCCTACGTGTCCGTTTCCTATTTTTTGTTGGGTGTATTTTTACTCCCATTTTTATTTTTTGGGAGCATTTGCTAATTTTTTAGGGAGTTAAAGTGGCCGATACACCCCTTATCTCTGGGGCTTCCACACCAGCCCTGCGGGTTTGGCATGACAAAAGATTCAGCACATACATTCAACCTGACAACCAGATCACCAGACTCTTCTAAACAAAGACGTGAATTTGAAATAAAAAGGTTTTTTTCCAGCACACACTTCAGCGTCTCAGAATTTCAATCCACACAGGTTCAAACTTACTCACTATGTCCATCTGAGAAGAACCCCAGATTGTTGTGAGGGAGGTTGTTACACATCTTTGCGGGTTGTGGCAGACGGTGAAATGTATTCTTCTATGCCTTGACACCAAGCCAGTTGAATGCCATTTCTGACCGCCCACCAACAGGGAAAGGCAAAAAAATCACTTTCAGAATATGTATCACTATCAACAGTAAACGTGCATTTTCCGCAGAATGATTTCTAGGAACAAACATAGTTGAGGTACAATGTGGCATTTTAAACAGTAAGGGCAATTTTTATTAAGGCACTTGTAACACACGCTTTACTGAGTCAGGAGTGGCCTTGAGCTAGGGCAAAGGCTAAAATTGTGAGCGCATGAGAAGTGTAATGACATGGACACCATTTGAGCAGTAAGCCACCAGTGACATGCTTTATAATAGCTCTGCAAAAAATCCAGTTATGGTATCCATCAATTCGAAAGAGCATGAATTGTAGCAGAGACACATTGTAAAGTAGAGATGAGAGTTTGCAACCCAACCCATGCATAGGAGAAGTTCTGTAAATGAAATTAGAATAAAACTGTGGGGATTTTGTACAAGAGGTGGCAGATTTAAGTTTTAAGAGTTGAGACGAATCAAGAATAATCAGCCCACTTAGGAGAAAGCGGGCGGGGGGGGGTTTGAAAACTACCATATAATACTTTTTACTTGCTTACCCACTATGCAACAATTTGTAATTGGGTATTTATAACGTGCTTCATACCCAGTGGTTTCTAAGCGCGGACCCGGGGATCGAACTTGTGTTGCTCCGCATCGTCTTGCTTCCAAGACGAGCGCGTTGCCCCCAAGCTATCCTCCAGAGACCAATTGTGTGTCAAAAATGCAGGCAAACCAACTGCACAACACACTGCCTGCACTCTTCACTGAAACTCTTCCTTTATTTGAGCTTCCTCCAACTATGACCCAAAGGTGATCTTCCTCGAACAGTGCACCGTGTTTTAGCTTTTTCAAGCTGTGCCCTGTATAGAAGATCCTTACCACTGTGCAAAGCCAGGCCTTCATGCACACTCCCTACTGCAGTGCCCTGGCTTGAGCATCACAAGGAACGCGCAGACTTCCTTCATCAATGTGAAGGTTTGCCAAAAACCGGATCAGTGTGGTTTTCTTCACTATGCTCTCAAGTGTGCCTTCCAGCAGGGAAATCTGTGTGAGCTTCCTCAAGCAGCGTGCAGTTCAGGTTCCTTCAACAGTGCAAGCTTCCTCCAGCGAGCGAACTTCCTGCTGCAGAGCCAGCAGTGCGAATGTACTCCAAGAGAGCACAGTGAAAGTTCCTCCAGCAATGCCTTTGATGCGAGAATGTTTCAGCGGGCCCCACATTGTGAGCTTTGTTAAACCATGTTCCAGGTTTGTCTTCTAAACACAAGAACTTAACAATTGACCTACATACAATGAACGCTCAATTGTCTCAAGGAACAGTTATTCACTAAGGAAAATTAACACGTTCAGGGATAAGAAAAGGGACAGGAATCCAAAGAGCAGAGGACATAGAACGAGTGGATTCCTGAGAGCTCTTTTAAAGGATAGGAATTCAAAAAGTTTGATACCAGATAGTAGAATGTTCCAAAGCATTGGTGCTTCAGCAGAGAAGTCCCAGCCATCTCTTCTGCTGCAGTTAAAGGAATCATCAGAAGGCTGTGGTTGGCTGAATTAAGACCATGATTATAATGTACCTAGCGATCCCCCCTCCTCCCCACCAAAGGTATGATGGTGAAGAACCTGTCGGGCATCAAAGGTCAAACATTGAATTCTGGGGGTGTGGGGGGGGGAGAGAATTTTAATACCATCTAGATTAGTGGAGTAACCAAACACAAGGTGCCCCAAACGGGCTCTACTTCATATCTGGGGGATTACAAGGGAACTGGGACATAAATAAAAAATTGATCACTGCGATAGTCAAGAGGGACCTGGGGACTAAAGGAGGAACAGGCAAAATCTAGTCTGTGTGAAAATGGAAAACTGGAATAGATCGGTATTGCTCGCTAGAAGAAATATCTTACAGGCTAGAAGCACTAAAGCCAAATACCAGAGGAAAGGGGTGGGGGGAATGGGATTTGGTCACATCAGAGGTATGATAAACGTCAACGCGATCATGAAGTTAGAGCAGACAATACAAATTATTATACAACTTAATTTTGATTGTACACCAAGAATGTGGGGGAGGGAGGGAAGATGAAAACGCAGATTAATTGAGCTGCCGGGACAAGGGAAGGGTGGATGGAAGACCTGCCATTGTTGTAAGTTGCAATAGGATGTATAATGTTCTGAAAAATTAAATAAATTGTTTAAAAAAATAAAAGTGAATTTTGAGCCTTTGGGGGTCTGCTAGGGCGGGGATAATCTGATGGCACATTTTGGCGCCTGGTACTAATTTTGGCTGATGCATTCTTTACTTTTTAAAGTCTATCTAGGTGTTGATTGGGCCAAAGTAAAGCATGTTTGAAGCAACGGAGCAAGAGTATAAACATTGGTCAGTGCAGGATTAAAGAGCGAGGGGTGCATGGAGGCAGTCATGTTGAGAGGCTTGGAGAGATTGGGTGTATGCACTGAAATTTATAGCTACACCCCGGATTCAAAGAACAAAGATGAGAAGTGAAGAGAAATCGGGGGGCAGCAGTGAAATAAGTATGGCGCCTTCACATTAGGGGTGTAAGGGTATAACGATATACCGTAATAGACACCGTGAACAGCTTAATTTAACTATAATAACCGTCACGTTGTTTATACCGGTATACCTTTTTAGGGCCTGCAGCTATTAAGTGAGCTTTTCAATCTGATTTGGAAAGGCTCCAATAAGCAAGTGCTGCACATTCTGCATCTTACAAGTTGGGATGTGGCGTTTGGCAGACAAGAGCATAGGGAAAGTGAGACCTTATAGTAAATACAGCTTTGATGCTGTGACCGCTCTTTCTCAGTGATCAGTAGTCGGATTAAAGATCCGATTTGTAGTTTTCCCACCAATTTGCAAGATGGGAGAACTACACATCCCAGAATTCAAAGGGGGGAATGAACTGGATGCCCTTCTGAGGCATGTCCATAAAAACCGTTAGCACTGTAGACTGTATGAACACTGGACCCATCAGTGCTTTGTGCTAGTATATAAACTGCCCCCCCACCCACTGTCCTCAGTGTAGATTTACACATTGTCACTAGAGTTGTTGCTTCGCTTGATACTTCATCTGCCTTCTGCATATGGCACTGGACTCAAGCAGGCAGGACAGATTCTACATTCAATTTGAAGTATCCAGAGCAATGGGGGTGAGATATTTCTCAGCTCTATCCTCGATTTGTGGCACCACCCACGAAAGCATTCCTCCGTCTCAACTCACATGACAGGGGTCCCAATGCGCTCAGACCTGGGAAAAATGGTAATGATGGGGCTGTGGTGATGTGGTGGTCTAGGCCATATTTGTGCCGATATGCATTTTAACTTTGTCATTTTCAAAAAGTTTTTGTGCCTCCATCTTTTAGAAGGTAAATGAACATGTATTGCAAGAATCAAGAAAGAAATCAACAGCACACACTGAACGCTGTCCTGTTAGGATTACATGGTCAGTGGTGACTCCAACATCAGACCTTTATAATACACCAGGCAGATGGTAAACAAGCTATAGTGATTTTATCAATATGCATCCTTTCGGTGAGTGTGTGTTGGCTATGACATTTTCACAAAAGAACCACAATGACACAGGCTTTCAGACCTCACGAGTGACCTTTCCCCCTTTAATAGGATAATGCGTTATCAAAACAAACTTTTATGACTGAACGCAGCAGGGGTCATGATGCCCCCTGGTTCCAAAATAATGCAGGTCGAGGCCGATTTTCAAAGCGATTACCTGTGACTGAGCAGCAATCTCATTGCTCAAAATGTGCATTTTAACAATTCCACTAGTCACCATTTCATTCAAGGCAGCGCCATGAAAGACCAAATCTGCAGGCGCCTTAGATTCCTGCAGGATCTGCTAAAAAATTTGCAGAGACAAGTTTCAAAATGCTGACAGTTCACGAGCTTTAAGAAAATTTCTTAAGATTAGTTAACTCCACCTGCTATACCGCGATAACCATGATGTAACGTCATTTGGCAAGAAGGTTATCATACTGCCATAAAACCAATGCATGACACCCCTAGTCACAATGGAATTGGTTTGTCTGTAAAATGGGCGGGGGAGGGTTGTGGTTGTTAATCTGTACATGAGAAATACAAACAAAAAATGCAAACAAAAAAAAAAATGCAGCCTGCAGAGAAATGTCACAATAAAAATGTACAGTAAAAAGTTTTTTTTTCTTTCCACAAACAAGTTTAATTTTGGGGTAATCAAGCCCCCATCTTATAAATTGTAATATTGTCTCGAGGATTCCTTACAGCCTTAACTTTTTTAAATGAGTTATTTAGTCACCCAACACCCGTAAGCATAGCATATACCCTTAGCTAGCATTGTCCCACCCCACAAAAAGACACATGGTCATGTCCCTATGCCTCATACATATTATTCAAACAAGTGTACCAACCCCTAGTTACTACACTGAAACCACTGCAACAATTTGCATCATTAATACTGGTCCTACTGTTAGCATTTCAAGTACTACTGATCGTACTATTATGAGCAGTACTTTCACTACTATTCTTCATAATTCTTACCACTATTGATACTTCTGGCACTCTGGGTAGTTGTAGCAGTAGAAAGGCAAGTATTAGTAGTAATACTCAGTTGACTAATATTACGATTACTACAGGTAGCAGTACTTCAAATGTACGACTCGGTTCAGGTATTGCTGGAACATCTGCAACTACTGGAACAACTACCACTACAGGCATAAGTAGAACTGGTCCTTCTGTTAGTATTAGTAATTTTACTACAAGTACTACTGCTACTAATGGCACTGCAAATGCCATCAGCCCAATATGTCCTCCTAGAGTATGAGGGCTATAATCATCTACACTCGCACTACCACTTACAATGATTCTACTTCAGACTATGAATTCTGGTAGTAGTAGCACCACAACAGACTTCTACTGTATGTCGTGCCTACTATTACACGTAGTTCTAATAGGCCTGGCAGCAGTGGTGATTGTTGCTACTTGTTACACTACTCCTATGTGTAGCACTATTAATGCAACCAGTAGTATTTCAGTTAGTGGTAATAGTACTAACAGAGGTACTCCCAAAACATCTTTTAGTGTAGGTATTAAAGTCATCACCAAAATAGTAGGCTACTTGTATTATTATAATTAGATGTTGGTAGTATAAATAGTAATTGAGCTTACTGGTAAATACATAGTGCCAGTAGAAGCAGAATCCATACCACCAGTAGACTTATTACTTGTAGAACCAGTAAAATCTGTAGCAGTAGAGGTTCCAGTTGAAGCAGTAGTGGGAGCAATCGTACTAACAACCCATTTAGCAGCATTGATCCAATCAGAAGTGCCAGCAATAATGGAAATGTGGAGCAGGTTATCTAAATATGTATCCCAATGGGTCTGTGGGAGGAGGAAGTTCAAAAGCATACATCTACTGGGGTAGTGGTTAAAGGATCAATAAAACAGAAAGGGCCTAGTCACCAGATATTGGAGTAAGGTTGGAGGGAGCAGATGTAAACAAAAGAAACCTTTTACTTTGCATTGTTGCTGTTCTATTAGAACACCCATACTGAACCAAAACCTGGCCGACCACCACGGGGCTATGAGTAGCAGGGAACAGTTCGCCGAGTTCTTCAACTTCCAAATTGCACGGTGAACTAGAGGCAGAGGCGGGAAGGCGTAAGCTCTCATGTTGTGCCATGGAATCTCGAGAGCATCCCCCAGAGAGGAGGGTCCCAGACCCCGCCCGGAGGCATACTGAGGAAGCTTCTTGTTCACCACCGTAGCAAAGAGGTCCACCTCCGGTGTGCCCCAACGTGAGAAAATCCATGAGAGGACCTCCGCCTTCAATTCCCACTCGTAGCTGACCACTGTCCGCCGGCTAAGGTCATCTGCTGTGACATTCAGCTGGCCCGGGATGTGCACTGCAAGCAGCCAGACACCATGAAGCACGGCCCACTCCCAAATCTGGATGGACAGGGGGGGGGGGGGGGGGGGGGAGACTTTGTTCCCCCTTGCTTGTTTTATGTAATACATTGACACCACATTGTCCGTTCTTATGCGGACCACCTTGTTGACAATGAGCGGTCTGAACGCCCTGAGCGCTAGGAAGATCGCCAGAAGCTCCAAATAATTTATGTGCAGGAGCTTGTCCTGAGGTGACCAGAGGTCCGAGACCTGAAGAAAATCTAACGTCGCACCCCACCCTAGAAGGGAGGATTCCGTCGTGATCGTTACCATGGGGACCGGGTCCTGAAACTCCGCGCCCCCAGACAGATTGCTGAAAGAGGACCACCAATCCAGGTCCACTCTCATGGAATCCGGAATCATTATCCGCATGGAATCCGGATCCACTGCCTGACGCCATGAACTCCGAAGAGCCATCTGGGTCCGTCTCATTTTGAGACGAACAAGAGGAAGAGCCAGTACACACGAGGCCACGAGACCCAGAAGCCTCTGGAACCACCAGTCTGACATGCTCTCCGACTGCGCAAACAGTCGTCCAAATAAGGATACACATGGATACCCTGGAGAGGAAGATAGGCCGCAATCACCGACATCATCTTCGTGAAGACACGCGGCGCCGAGCTGAGGCCAAAAGGAAGCACCCGAAACTGGAAGTGCTCCTCTCCAAAGAGAAGCGGAGATATCTCCTGTGTAGATTCCAAATCAGGATATGCATATACGCATCCTGAAGATCCACAACGCTGAGCCAATTGCCCATCTGTAAGGAGGAGCGTATCTGGCTGGGCGTGATCATCTTGAATTTCTCTTGGGATAGGAAAAGATTGAACTGGGAAAGGTCTAGGATGGTGCGCAGGCCAGCCTGGTTGAGTTTGGGCACCGTAAACAGCCGCGAGTAGAAGCCCTCCCCTCGCTCCCCAAGGGCAACGGGTTCCACAGCTCCGAGGTCAAGAAGTTTCTGAACTTCGGCCTTGAGGGAGGGTGAGCCTGACCGCTGAAAAGGAGGGTTGAGGGGTGGGGTAGGGGGTAAAGGTAAGCGGAAGCCCGCTCGAGCGACTGACAAGACCCATATGTCTTCTGTGATGGTCTGCCACGCCTCCCAATGAGACGCAATGCGTCCTCCCACCGGGTTCTTGTGCGAGCGCGGAAAACCCTCATTTGGCAGGTTTATCGGTGGCAGTGCCACCTGAACCTGATGAGGAGGCTGAGGAGCGGGAGAAAAACCACATGCGTTGTTGTCTACGGCGGTTATTCCCCGCAGGAGTATCCACTCTGCGAGATTTGCGGTCGAGGAAGCCCCTAAAACCAGAGGGGGGGGGGGGTCGACTTTGCGACAACAGTCTCTGGGATTTGAAAGGAGCTTTGACCAGAACAGACAATGATTTAGCCGTCTAAGTGCTATCCTTGGTCTTGGTGAGCTCTACATCAGTAGTAGAATGAAAAAGCTCCTTACCATCGAATGGAAGGTCCAAAACCTTGTCTTGCACTTCCTTAGAAAATTTAGTGGCATGCAGCCACGCCTGCCGTGAGGTATCAACCCCAAGAATCAGGCCACGAGCCGAGGTGTCTACGTGATGAGCCGCAGCCTCCAGGAGATCCTGGGCCAAGACCCTGGCATCGGAAAGGCCTCCTTTGAAGTCCTCCAACTTCTCGACCGGGATGTGCTCCTCAAACTCCGACAGACCTTTCCACATCCGCATGTTAGCTCCCGCCAATATCAACTCAGCGTTGGCCTGCCTGAGCTGCAAGGCTGAGTTGGCAAAGATTTTCCTCCCTAGGGAGTCCAGGAGCTTGTCCTCCTTTCCCAAGACCCGAGTAGCCTTCGTGGAAGAGAATGCTGCAGGTCTGGATTGCAACGTAGCCGCAGCCACCACTGTGGAGGCGGACAAGATGACAGGGCCACCTCTTCCGAAGAATGCAGCCTGTACCTCGCGTCAATCTTCTTATTGACAAAAAGTCCTGAGTGTGGCTTTTCCCAGACTCTTCGGACCTCGGCCAGAACGTCCTTTTGCAGGAACAGGCCGGTACGCTCCAAGGGAGACAGGGTGAACGCCCCAGAAAGCATGCCCTCCTGCGGAGCGGCTGCCTCGGGCACCGGAACATCTAAGAAACTCATGTCCAATACCCGGTCATGAAAGGCTCTGATAGTGGGGAAGGTCCTCGTTGTCCTGATCGCCTTGAGGGTCATCTGACAGGTCAGGATCCTGCTGAGCCGTGTCAGGCCTACCTTGTCCACTGGGGACAATGGAGGCAGAAGTGGAAGAGCCGGGGGAGGCACCACGGGCAAGGCAGGTGCTGCGGAACCACCAGAGGAACGGGTGGAGCCGGAGGCGCAGGTGGACATATCTCCTTGAAAAGCCCTTTGAAATATTGCCTCATGGGGTCGGTGCGCATAAGCGCTTGAAATGTACCGAAAAAGGCGTCCTCAGGAGATTGCTTCGGAACCTGAGAAGACCTCTCATGAGGTGGACAAATCCAGGGACGTAACGGGGAAGGGCGCCACACCGGCCCCTCCACCGACGTATCCACATAAATCAAAGGAGCCGCCCCCGCGGGCAACGAAACATTGTGCGGAAGAGGCATCCGGGCATTTCAATCATAAACCGGCCGTTAAGGATGCGCACAAGGGACCTTAGCTTCACCCAAGGGACCGAGCCCTACACCAGAGGCCGATGGCGTAGTTGTAGGGGTAGCACCTAAAATGGCCACCATGGTCGTGGCAGGAACGGGTACCATTTTGTCCTCATCTGTGGGGAACTGTGGCACGTGAGGAAGTGAGGCAGGGGCCCCCGTCGATGGATCAGGGGGTCTTAATCTTAGCCTTAACATATAAGGAACCTCGGCCGAGCCGGTACCAGGAGGCCTGGAATGTTTTTGTGACATACCAACCGAGCCTTCGAAGGAAGGACCTCAGCACTGCCGGTAAAAGGAGAACTTTGCTTCTTTGCCCCCTCAACAGATCTGGTATCACCACAAGAGTGGGAACGGTGAGCAACCGCTTTCACCAACAAAGCCTTGTCCGGCCTCTCAGAACTGTTGGTAGATTTAGCCTCTGAACGAGGGACCTCGGACCTAGGCCCAGTAACAGCCTTATCTGCACGGGCCTCGAACATCCGTTCGGTAACAACCAGCCCAGCCAAGGCCTCGGAGCGCACCCCGGTCTTGTTTTTGAGGGAAGCCGACAGAGGCCTCAGAGCAAGCCCCGGTACCCCACGATTCAGTAGAACTGGGTCCACAAACAGCCCCCACAGAAGGGGCCTCCGGTGTTCACAGGCCCCCAACGGAGACCCTCGTAGAAAACTCTACGAGGGTCTTTAGGCCCAACGAGCACCTCAGGGTGAACCCCGGTGACAGAGCGATCAACGCCCCTCCCGGACCGAGAGGAAACCGGAAAGGTATCCACCAGCCGGGGTGCTCTGAAAAGTAAAGAACTTACCGGGTGTTTCTTCTTCTCGTCGATGAACGCCTGAAAATGCGAAAGAGGAGTTAGTCGGAACACCACCTCCCACCGCTCCAACCGACGTTTAAGTGCCCGGACCGAAAGGGAATCACAGTAAAAACAGGAGTCCCAACTGTTTTCTGGACCTAAACACTCTAAACAAAGAGGATGGGGATCCGCCCTCGCGAAGCGACGGTGACACGATGAACAATCTGGAAAGTCTAATTTGAAAGACAGACTAGTAAACGAACGCTAGCGAGAGCCAGAGAGGAAAAAAGGGAAGAAAATCTTCCAGACTAGTAAACGAACGCTAGCGAGAGCCAGAGAGGAAAAAAGGGAAGAAAACCGAGGATGCAAGTGCTTCCGGCCCCAATTGAGCGGAGAAAAGGACTGATGGGTGATGCGCGGGGCGGAGCCAAGGTGGGCGGGGTTACGGCTGCGTGCCAGGCCCCGCGCAGGAAAGAGGTACAAAATTCTGAAAAAAAATTGGATGCTTTTTTTTACAAAGTGCTCCGGTCCCATCCCACAGGACGGAGAGATGTCCCACAAGTATGGAGGAAAGGGGACAGGACGTAGGAGTACAGTATTTCTGGTTTGTAAAAAGATGTTTTTGTTTTACTGTCCAGCACTGTCAGATATGGAAACATGCACTCAATCTATTTTAGGTAGAACAGAAATTAAACTGGGCAGGGTTTGGGCTGAAGAAGGAAAATTGAACATAGAGGGATGGATCGAGAGAAAGAAATGGTTTAGCCTTATAGCTGCTTGTATTTAACTTGGACATGTGTGCTACCATCCTCAAAATCCACAAACGGTACCCGAATAGCTACCATTTTTAAGTCAATGCCACTAAACTGTACATTAAAGAAAAGGATTGAAACAAGTCAAGTAGCAACAGATTGCCTCATAAGCATCCAGGCCTAGATGAATGAGAATGGTCACCGTCAATTACATTTAGGGCTGGATTCTTCGTAGTCCAGTGGTCGCAGCCTGCCTTAGGCTTGTGATCCTCCCTACACCAAGGCAAAAATGTGCACAAACTAGCCATAAATGTTGATATTGCCTCCCATTCAAAAGTACGCGGTCAGAAAAATAGCTGTCCTTCACTGGAATCTCCTGAGTAGGATCCTTTTCTCTTAGAAGAGATCTAAAATAAAATTTCGGTCATACTACAGCGTGTCCACAATGCTGTCCGTCTTGGGCTATGCCGTAAGCCCATACACAATTCCCTTGACCAATGAAGACCCGACACAGGATCCCACCAAAGCACCCCAACGTCTGAAGATTCTGTGCCCAGCCCGTGAAGCCCATCATGGCCCATTACCAGGCTGTCTTTTCTAGCATGTTTTTTGCACGCCTGCAGATCAGACACCCATTATCAGCCGCCCACAAACCTGTGGGCCATTCACCAAGATAGATACAATGTTTTGTAGAAAACTATATTATCAAGGCTCCTGCCCCTACTCTGCGCTTCAAGCTTGACTGAAGAAAGCTCAGCAGACTCCTTTTCAGATCAGCCCACAGGACCTAAACCTGGTCTTGTGGCTCTGCATCATACCTCGACATTCCTACACCCCTCCCCCATCATTCGCCTTCCTCAGCAGTAACCTGCCCCACAGTTGAAATAGTTCAAAATGCTCTTAAATTTAAATATTGGTTTTCCTTTTCCAGCATGTGTGCTAAACATATGGGACCACTTTCTAGAAAGAGCGGGAGTGGGGGCCTTTCAAAATCCTAAACCGAATCAAACATGCGACAGACACAGAGGAGTCACTGATCTGTATATAGTGCTACAGGACGCAGGGGAATGTGCAGACTAGATGGGCTTTTTAGATCTGACCCGCCAAGTTCCGTCCATGACACAAGACAAGGTCAGTTCTTGTTTTACATTTCTGGCTAATGCTGCTTCTTCTTTGAAAGATAGCCTATCAGGCACTCCGTCTGAAAAGACGGAGAATCAAAGAGATTCCAGAGACAGATTGTGAAAACTGCATTAGAGTCAAGGGCGGCAGTTAAGCTCGGGTAATTTTCTCTGCTCCTGGGAGGTGGGAAGCCACGGTGGAAAAAGAACATCCTATTCAAATATGGTTAGGGAAGGATTTACTAGGGTGCGACAATGCCCCTTGTCAAAAAGAAAATAACAATTAAGTCTAGAATCTCCACTTTCGGTGCAAGCTGGAGCAGCTCTCGTCAGTCAGCATGCCCACACGAATATTCAACACTTCCGTTGCAACACAGAGCCCACATTCGTTCAAATCGATTCAAAAACAATTTCAACTTGAAACATGGCTTTCACGCCCCGGCAGGGGGAGGGGCCAGTGGAGGGGGTTCGGCCATGGCTGGTAATGGGCCGCCAACTCAAGTCATTGTAGGCCTGAGCTAAGAGGGCCTCAGCGAGGTCTGTGGGCCTTTACCAGTCATGTCCGCCCCCCCGCCTGGGTCTGAAAGCCATTCGCACCCTGGGGTTTATCTGGGGTGCGAGTGATTTCTTAGTCACCTTGGGAGATTTGCGCAGCCAATCCCCCGAAGGGGTGGGAGTTGGAGGGGTAGATAGCCACTGCTATAGGGACAAGGGACGAAGTCCCTTTTCCATTTCTATGTCGGAGGCCTGGATTGGAAGGCACACAGGAATCGGAGCGCAAAGCTCTGGTCTCACAGGTAAGTTGGAAGGGTGGCTGGGATGGGCAAGAGTTTTGGTTTGTTTTGGGGTGGTGGGGTAGGTGGAAAGGCAGCGAGAAGCTCCCTTGTTGCCTCCCCACATAACATTTTTTAAATAGGCACCACCCGAGGAAGGGCATTGGGTGGCTGGAACAGTGGGCGGAGAATGTGTAATCCCGTCCACTGTTCCAGCCACCTGATTGGATAATGGCCCTTCCCCGGGTGCAAATGCATCATTAACCATATTAAACTTCAGCTTTGCCCCAACACGAAAGAAAGGCTGCAGGATAGATGGTTGAGAATTACTAATTTGCCTCAAATTTGCAGGCCCAAGTGTCTCATGAGGGTTGTGAGGAGCAGGGAGGGAGAGCTAATTTTCCAAAAATCACATAAGTCGGTGAACTCCAATACAGGTAGGATTGTGCAATCAATACTGTAGAGAATACCTCATGATTATATCCCAACATTCTAAAACAGTGTTCTGTTAGTTTTAAGGCAGCTGGCACACAGTCCTGCATTTACACCGCCACACTGTCTAGTCGCTCGTTATCTTGCTGTGTGCAATTTAATTTTTATATAAAAATAGAAGCAATCCCCGTAGTCAGAACTGGCTGAGAGATGGGTCAAACGCAAGGCATGGATTCAAAAGCAAAAAAAGTCACTACATGAAGGGATACACGTCGCTGGCACCTAAAACGCACGTTTTGGAACGGGAGCAGTGCCAAGGTGCCCTAATTTTCAAACTTCATAAATAATTAACAAAAATACGAGTGAAAAACCCTAGATATCCAAGGGGTATTAAAACCATAACATATTCCTTTCAAGTACACGCTATTAAGTGTATGCTGTTATCAATCTCCAGCCGTTTCCGTATTACAGTTACTCAATATACCACCAACTCCTATACGACAAAGCGATCAGGTTTACGCTTTATTTATGTTTGTGCTCACCCGCCCTCAGTGGCAAAATTAGTACCCGATAGGTCAAAGTTAAGGTATGCTTGCAGCACCTTTTCAGAAGGGGCTGCACATCCAGAATGGAGATTCCGACTCCAATCACACACAACCGCAGGCAAGTATAACGAAAGGTACATGCCTTCCCAAATCCGCATGTACTGGAAATATCTAGAAATATTAAGGTGTCCACAATAAATGCGTTGACAAAGGTCTAAACGCCATGGAATTTGCCCCATCCAAAGGGTGCAAGCCTGGTCCCACAAAATCCTGTTTGTGGGGAAAAATAGAGGCCCCAAATCAGTGTGCATCATTGTTCGGCAAACATATCCAGCATTAAAAAGAAAAACTATTGGTTGCAGGAGGTAAACGCTGATGCACAATTCGAAATTGTCAGTAGATCCAAGCTAAAGTAAGAGAAAAAAAACAGTTGTCCTGGGCCATGTGAGCTCTTTTGTTTGCACCAAGCCAGGTTACAAAATAAATCTAACTACTGAATGCCTTCATTATCAATGCAATCTAGGATGCAGAGTTTTTAGATGTCACCTATATCAGCGAGTTACGGTTTACAATTAAATATTGTTAATTGCCGAAATAATCCACTGGGAATGGGAATTCCTTTTTTATTATACAGAGAGGTTACGCCAAACTTCAAAAGACAGAAATCAAAACGCACACACTAAAATCTTTTCTGTAGTGCTGAACTCAATTAAAAACCTAAAATGAAACCATACTTTTGTTGCATATCCAAATTCCATCAAGCCAGATCAAACGACCCTTGGATTATCTAACCTCACCCCACAACATCTCACGCACTAAAGGAGAAGTACAGCCACAAAAAATTCCAAACCAGACTTGTTGGTCGAAAAACAAACCTCTACGTGCGAGTGCATAATTTTCAAATGCAAAAAATAAAGGCAAGGACAACAGCTACTGTATACACGTATAAAGTTCAACAAATAAAAGTACTACAATCATAAAGCGTTGCAGCGTCAAAGGAAAACACATCTGAGGAACACCAAGATAGAGTGGCAAAATGGGTATGTATAAAAAAAAAAAAGCTATTGAGAGAATGGAGGAAACTGCACCAACAAACCTTATAATGGAGTTAAAATACATTTATAAAAACACAAAAAAGAGCTAAAGCAAGAATATCGGAAGTAACTGTAATAAGAAATGCTATCGAGCTAAATTTTAGATGTTTTTTTTACATTTGGCTAATATCCATCTGTATGTAACCGTTGAGGGCTCCAGAATGTCAGTGCTCAAGAACTCAAAACAGCTTGGTGGTCCACCACTAAAAACACCCTTCTTACAGAAAGCGGACGTCTGTTAAATATCCGACTGATCAAAGAGTCACAAAAAAATGGGGAAACTGCACCATAACATTTTTTTTTAATCATCAAAACTCCTAGTAACAAAGAAATAAGTGAGTCACAGAAAAGCTAAAATGCCCACCACTGAATAAAAATGGAGCTCCATTAGCCAAACTCATTCACCATAAAAATGAGAAACAATAGAAAACCACCAAAGGAAGGACGTTACTTAAATTGAAGATCTTCAACGTTGGTGTGGGCTATATAGATCAAGCTGTTCCCCCGTAGGTCGTCATTGTTACAAGTCTTTCTCGTGCAAATATTGTAGCATCTCACCTTTTATAACTCTTCAGTCACCATTCCACCAATCAGAACTGTTTTTAGTTCAACTGTATTGAGGTCAAAACGTGGCAGCCGGATTTACCTCTGCTTTATAAGCAAGGGTATTTACTGATTTGGAGTATTTTCATCGGTTCCCTACACAATCCAAGAAGCGTTTGTGACCTTGCCTCCTATTCGGTGGCACACCTTTAGATAAGACTCCTTTTCTGGAGTGAAGATCAAATAGATTATGGACAGTCTGAAATCTAATAGAAAGTGCTATTGTAAGTGCTCTCAAGTACCAGTTAGCAGGTTGCTGTAACCGCGATGGTGTGCTTTTTAATTAGAGAAACGACCTGGTAAAGTGGTGTGTACTCTAATCGGCATATTTTCATCATACCCTATAAAATGAGATACTCCTGCTTCATATACCACAAGAGACAACTTTGCCATCCGTTTCGACATGTCTGAGGAACCGTCTTTAAACCATCATCACAAAAACGTCATCCCTTACTTTGGTTAAAATGTCACAGAACATGCATCAGAGTCTGCAAAAAAGAGATATTGGACATCCTCAGGCTAATGCCTGCTAACAAATATGCCCATGTGATGTCAATTGCAGGGTTCTAAATTGCTGAGAGCTATTTAGCTCATGGGCCGTGCCTATTAAAGCCTGGTTAGATGGACATCAACAGCCAGCAGGAGCAACCTTTGGCTCAAGCCAAATGGTCCAAACCAAATATACCCATCGGAGATTACCTATGAGTTTGTGAATTTGCATAAAAAGGCACATTAGACATGTAAAGAATAAATGGTCAAATGGACAGGACACAGTTATAGTTGCTTCTCGTTTGTAAGCTAAAATTGTTGCATGCCATGTATTGGTACCTCATCCTGCAGCAGGAGCAGACAGAATGCGATTGGGAAATGTCACATCCCAGAAAAAGAGGGGTCAGCAGAGATAAACATGTGGCAATAACTGAGATTAATGCAGTAATAGATGCAGGGGCAGAGTTATGATGTGCTGGCAAAGATAAACTTGAAGAAGCAAGATTAACTGACAAAAAAGAAATGTAACACAAATAAAAAGGGAAAGCAAGTTAAATGTCAAAAATGAAGACATGTAAAGCAACATGGCCAGAGACCTAGGATCCAAGAAACAGTAAGTACTAGTGCACAAGACGGAGCATGAACACAACGTTGCAACAACTGTGCCAATGGAGCACCAATTTCATCCATAGTGTACTATTTGGTACTCATTTAGCACCACAATCATACCCAGACAATAGCTATTCATAATTGCATCTTTACTTCCCGTTTGCAAGGCTTTGGTACTTCCTTATTTAATTTCACAAACTACATATCCCATAATGCACCTTGTGGCAGTTACCTGGTTATTTCTATGCAGTAGTCCTAGGTGCTGCTTTCACTTTCCCAGGATCAGAGAGGGAGGAGGCAGATTAGCTTCAGGTGTGGTGCTCTAGGTGCTACTAATGAGGCTGCTTCGGCACAGGGCAGGCCAGTATTTAAGCATCTGCCTGAGAGTTTGCTCCCAGCCCTTCGATCCTTGGATTCTGCTGCTGTTTTCCAGAACCTGTTCCAGTGCCCTGTGCTCCCTGCACTGCAGCCCTGCTCCCCTGCTTGCAATCCTCTGTTCCTTGTCTGCAGCCCCTTGCTCTCTACCACCAATAATCGTGTTCCCTGCCTGCAGTTCCATGTGCTGTGTCCATAGTCCATGTTACCTTTTTTTTGCATCCTAGATTCCACCCATCACTGGTAAGCTTCTGGTTTTGCCGCTTTTTCCTACTTAAGCCTCAGTTTCACCTAGGCATTCTCAGCGCCAGGCATCCTTGGCTAAGGACATACGAGGACAGGGACACTGCCCGTTTGTGCTTGGCAGGGCCCAGTGTCAACCACGCTGCCCCTCAAATCCTCCAGTAGACATGTGTCTCGTCCGTCAGCAGCCTATCCCCACGATCTGCAAGGCCCATGCTCCAATGCACCCTAAGCTGCCATGAATGGCTACTATATCCAACCGTATCACGCCTCCCACAACATCCTCACATCATGCGCTCATGGCTCATTATGCTGATAAAAGCCCAGTCGCCCGTAGACCACGCTGTCGACATTGCTGATCAACTCACCATGCGTAACCTTGATGCAATCATCACTTAAACGAGGTCCAGCACTTCCTTGACGTTCTCCTACCACCTGGATACAGTATTCAACATACTGACCGGCAAGGAAAGACAGTTGGCTGGGTTGTTGTCATCCAGAATGGCCCTGCACGGTCATGCCATCCACACCCTACCCCCTCATTTGAATCCCTGTCATGTCGATTCCCCCTGTCCCACAAGGACTCAATCACATTCCATCTCAAATACCAACGGGTTGTTCAGAGGACCTCACCAACCTAATCTCCACAGCATCAACCGCACACGCCCATAACATCCTCCACCTGGAAATCCCCCTGACCCTGCAACACTATAAAAAGCCCATAAGAAACCGGCTAAACGCCCCAAGATCACCCGCCGCTCCTTCAAACACTTCCCTTTGGACCTCCTTGAGCCATCTCTGGCCACTGTCCCCTCCACCGGACATGCTTCGGACCTCTTCGAAGTCTCCTCTCTTGCTGCCACCGACCTGGTTAACACCCACGACCCACTAAAAACCACTTGGCTCAAAGCCAGACCATCCGCCCCCTGGTACACTCCTGACCTCTGGGCCAACAAAACAGCAATCCGGTTGCTGGAAAAAAGGTGGTGTAAACACCACCATCCGGAGGATCTCTCCTCACTCAAAACCCAGCGAACCTTGCACAAAAGCAGATTACTGATGCCAAATTAGCTTATTACACCACCGCAATTGAGGGTGCCCCCAACAGGAGCAACACCCTCAGGCCTACCCCCGGATCCCAAGGTCCCGGCTTTGCAGGGGAAATGCAATAGCGTGAACAGCTTCTTCCTCAATACAATTGCCAAAATCAGGGACTTTATTGACTCCACAAAGGCCTCCAAGGAGCCACCCACCATCCTGGACCGGGAACTCCCCCATTGGTCAGACTTCACTCTCACCATTAAGGACCTCTCCGACACTCTTGCATCCCTCAAACAAAGAGCCTACTCTGACGATCTCCTCCCATCCTCCATCATCAAACAGCTCCAAGGCCACGCCCTCAACACATTCCTTAATATCGTCGAGGCCTCTCGCTTAAGGCTACTTCCCGGACTCAAAACAGCGCTGATTCACTGCCTCTTGAAAAAATCTAACTCGATCCAGACCATCATGACCCTCCCTTTCATAGTAAAACTCATCAAAAAGGTTGTAGCCAATATGTTGCTGGCCGGAATTGACCAACTCGGCCACCTCAGTGATTACAAAATCAGGTTTCTCCCCAAATCTAGCACAGAAACTGCCACAATTCAGATGATGGATGGCGCACTACATCTTACACACAGAGGTGACTCCTGCCTCCTCATAGTCCTCAACCTTTCAGCAGCGTTTGACATGGTTGACCAACCCACGTTCATCTTGATTCTTGCCACCAGAATGGGCCCCACAGGAAAAGTCCTTGACTGATCCTCCTCATACCTCACCAAGAGATTCCAAGTCATCCAAATGGGGCAGTTCAAGTCCAAATGCCTACTGGTATCTTGCGTCATGCCGGAGGGCTACATTCTGTCACCCATTATCTTCAACGTTTATATGAGGCTCCTGGGAAACCATGACCCTGTCATCTCCATCCACCAATATGCCGATGACACAGAACTGTTACTGGCCCCCACACATCTGTCATCTCCGCTGCTGCTTGGACACCAACCAGACCTGAATGTCATCCGCCTCCACCTACCTAAAACTCAACCCCACTAAACTGAGTTCCTCCTAATCACACAACACACACACTCCCCTCCTCCAAACAGACCATTCAAAACTAGCTCGACAACATGAACCTAGACTGATTCACCCCCAAGCTGACCGACTCAGCCAAATCCCTAGGCTTGTCAATAGCGGTCTCTTCCTCCAAAAACATGTGGCCAAGAAAGCCCAAACCGCCTGGCTCCAAATCTCCACACTTGGAACAATCAAACCCTGCACCTCCCCCCGCTAACCTCTGTACAGTAGTCCAGGTACGGGTCATCCAGCACATTGATGGGGCAACGCCCTCCTCGCCAGGCCCCTAGCCACATACCTGGCTCCCCTCAAAGCTGCACACCACGGTGCCGCCCGTCTTATTGTGGGTGTCCATAGATTTGACCACATAATCCCCATCATACATGATCTCCGCAAGCTCCCTATCTCTGCAAGGATTCTCTTTAAAATAGCGTGCATCACATATAAAGCCATCTCCAACGGAACTCCATCTTACCTCTCATGCCCCTTCCATCATGATCTGGCTCCTTCATCGCTTCCTCCCACAGGACTGAAACCCTGACAATACCCCCACAGTACTGCATTGCATGCTAGCGCGACGCTAGACTCTGGCTTCTCCTGAACTCTGTAAAGCGTTTCACTACCTACGGGCCAGGTTTACGCTATGAACAATCAAATAAAAAATCCAGTCCTGAGTCTCCTTGTCATCGGTCTGCAGTCCTGACCTCGTTATTTCAGTCCATAGTTACAGTTCCTCGTTACCAGCCTGCAGTTCAGTCCTTGTTATCCTAGTCCAGAGTTTTGGTCATGAGTTTTCTTGTTCCTGGTCTATAGTTCACTACACTGTTCCTGGATTCCGGTCCTTAGTTTCTAGTCTGCAGTTCCAGTCTCCTGCACCCTTGCACTTAGACTCTTGTCTTCTTGCTTTTCCTCTTCCTTCCTGTTCTCGGTCCTAAAACTTGCTCACTTTGACTTCCTATTCTTTTCTTGGATACGTCAGTTACTGTTCTTGTCCTAACTTTTGCAATTCCTTTGTGCAGAGTTTGGCTGCTAAGTTTCCCAGCAACAATCTCTGCCCCTTTCCTTTGTCGAGTTTTAGTATTGTACCTTGTGCCATATTGTAAACAGTGTGCTGGTTCCTGTTTCAGGAGGCAGTCACTGTTCAGTTCCTGCTGGACCCGTACAGGCTTCGGTGTTGCGTGTACAGTTTCCTTGTTCAAGCCTTAAGGGTCCAGGCGCAGACACCATTCATGCTGCTCCTTTCCATGAGCATTCAGAGTGGGGCCCTGTAATAGTAACCAGCTCAGAAGGCTAGAGTTTCCCCTAACCCAGTGGGAAAATATTCCCCCATTCTGTGTACACAATTGGGAACCTAACTTGTTTGTCTTACTTGTACTCCCTGACCCTTTCTGTTCACTGCCTTGGTTGCCTGTCTTTAGTCATTGCCTACTCTGTATTACACTCCTGTCTCTTGTGCACTTTTCTAAGCTCTGCTTTGTGGGCACGTCTCTGCCCTCAAGTCCCTAACAAATAGAAAGAGGGGCTCAAGATGTGCATTTTTGGTGCATGCCAGAGTTTGGAAAGAGGAAATGTTACTCCCCATAAGGACTACTGTACTGATCTTGTTTCCTCCTTTGTTATGGGACATTCAGTCCTTCAGGACAGGACCCAAAATACGCTTGCCTTATTTCTATGATGCAGGCCCTGACAAATGCGTGGCCACAGGCACTGCCTCCCCAAACCCCGCCTCCAGGCCCCGTTCCTCATTCCTCTTCAACCAGCATAGGTCAGATGACTACGGACTAGGAGTACAGTAGGCAATACGGCAAGATAACTTTTCCATACTTCTACGTCCCGTCACCTTTCCTCCATACTTGTGACAGATTCACTAGCATTGTCTCCCAGAGGGTGGAAGGTTCGATTTCTAGTTCCAACGTTAGCCGAGAAGATTCTTCAGTACTGCTTGACCAAATTAAGCATCTGCCCTCGGGCTCATGTCAAGGTAGAAGTGTTTGTAGAAGCCTGAAGGATAGGCCCAAATTGCTGCTTTTTCAATGGTGTGCCAGGGTACATGTCTGAAATGCAACTGATGCCGCTTTGGCTCTGACCAAGTGGGCATGAAGTCCCTTTGCATCTCGCACTATCCATCTGGCAACTGTAGCTTTGGAGGAAGAAGAACCTTTTCTTGTGCCCCCAATTCTAACAAAGAGTTGAGGAGATTTCCTGAACTCCTTGCTCCTGTATAGGTGAAGCTTCACAGCTCTCCTGACGTCTAAGACGTGCAGAACCTTTTCGGGTTCTGAGGTTAGATTCGGAAAGAATATCGTGAAACATCTCCTGGTTGATATTAAACGCCTACATTATTTTAGGTAGGAATGAGGAGCGAGTGGGAAGTACTGCTCTGTCACAATGAAATGTTGCAAACGGCTCGCCGGCCACAAAAACCTGTATCCTCCTCGCTGGGGTGATCGCCAACAGGAATGTGGTTTTCTATGATATTAGCCGGATATCTGCCGAGGCTTTTGGCACAAATTACTTTTGGCACAATGCTGTCAGTACAAGGTTCAGATCCCATTTGAGGTGTGGAGGCTTGACTGATGAAAAAGATGGCGAAGACCATCAAAATGCCTCTTTACCACCAGGTTTGAGATCAAGAAACATTACACATCTGAATTCAGGTAAGTGCCAAGTGCTGACAAATAAGTCTGACAAGTTGTGTGATTATTTGCCAAAGTGGCCAGGTCAGAAATAAAAAAAGAGGACATCGTCCAGTGAAGCAGATCGAGGACTTTTATGCTTCTCAAGGGACCAGTAACGGAACCTAAGGCACTTGTTCTTTTACTGTGGCCTGGTGAAATCCTTTTATGCTGCTTGCAGAATTTGCATGTTCTCATTACAGGTCCAGATGACCTAGAGACATGACCTGATCTCAGGAACCAGGCTTCCAAGTTCGATTGTGGGCAGGGGTGATGAAACTTCCCCTCTTCCATGGAGGAATGGTAGAGATTTTGGGTTCTCTTTGGATATGTTCACCAGATCCGAGAACCAGAACCTGGCTGTCCAGCATGGTGCAACTATTATGAGTTAACAGCAATCTGTTTCTTGGAATTTTTGCAGAGCTTGATGTACTAGCAAACAGGAGGTAATGCAAAGGCAGTCATCCCATACCATGTAATCTCCAGAATGTCTCAGAAAGAACACTCGCACTGTCCACCTCTGGATGCATAGAAGACCGTGGTTGTTCAGACTGGAGGCAAAGAAATCAACCTGAGGGAATCTCCACTGGTTGAACATATATTCTACCACTTGTTGGTGCAGTTGCAGCTAGTGGTTGGCTTCCGCTAGACAGCGGAGTTGGTCCGTTTCCATGTTTGACACTCCAGGTAGGTAAACTGCTTGAAGCCATATGTTCTGGCAAACAACCCATTCCCACATTTCCAATGTTACACGAATGGGAGGAGGAGACCTTGTTCCTCCCCGCTTGTTGAACATTGAGACAGAATTGTCGGTTCCGACGACGGGAAATATTCATGGGCATGGGCATGTGAATCCATGCCAGACCCCATGCTGGAGAATCTGTTGTGATCACCACGAAAGAGAGGTGGGAGTGAGGTGAGGGGCAGGGGGAGTTGTCCTCAGGAAGGAACCCCTTGCATCAGATTCTGAGTGTTGGACCACCAAAGTAAATCCTGGGTCAAGTCTTGGGAGATCTGAATTAGTTGCAACTGAGGATCTGATGCCTGTGACCAGGAGAGTCGCAGAGTTAGCTGGGTCCTTTGCATTTTTAACCAGGCCAGGGGGGGCAGCTTGAACGGAAGATGGCATCAAGCACAGAGTCTCTGCAACCACCACACTGTGGTGTTTTCGGGGGAGAGGAATAGGGAACAGGTGTGCTGGATGCGAGTTACTCTCACCATAGTCAGGAAGACTTTGGCTAGCACTGAGACGCTGTCAAATTCTACTTCCAGTTCACTGACAGTCCTAGGTCGCGTAACAAGTCCGGGAGGTAGTGGAGTTGAGGGTCTACTTTTTCCCTGGGGATTCACCACTTACTAGCCAGTCGTGCAGGTACAGCTAGACATACTCCTTGGAGACAAAGAAACAAGGCTACTGCTGCCATCATTTTCAGGAACACTCTGGGTGCTGAATTGAGGACAAAAGGAAGGAGTCTATACTAGAAATGTGTCTTCCCCACCGATATTCTCAACATCTGATGTGGGGGTCATGTGGAGATATTTAGGAAAGCATCCTTCAGATCCACTGCATAGATTCAATCTTCCTGGTGTTAAGCTAAGCAAATTTGTGCTGGGGTAATCTTGAACATTTGGAAGGGAAGAAAGATTGAAATCTGCAGGGTCCAGGATGGTACGCAAGCCTGGTTGGACTTTGTAACCATGGATAGACTGGAGTAGAAACCCTACCCAGCTTCTGGACTTGGCACCTCCTCTATAGCCTTCATCGCCAGAAGTTTGGAGATCTCCACCTTAAGAGAGAGAGACCCCCAATCTGGTTGAAGGGGGGGGGCGAGAAGAGGAAGATAGGTGGCAGAGGAAGCCTGAATCCCCTGCTGGTCACCGACGGCATCAAGGAATCCGAGGTTATGGTCCTCCAGGCATCCATATGCCAGAGTCCCATGTGTCCAAGCTTGAATATCATTTAGAGGATTTATCAGCAGTAGAGACTGAATTACTAGCTAGCTGAGGGTGCTTGTTGGGAGAAATAAACCTCTAGCAGAGGTTGTCAGCTGTTTTTTCCTTCGAGTGCTGGGCGACCAGTCCTGTACTCTCTTGAAAACCTCTGAAGCCGGTAACAGGATCTGGAGCATGAATCAGCCCTGAACGTTGGCAGCGGTTTGATGGATGCCGGTTTTGTTAGCACCGACAGAGACTTTGCTGGGAGTGTGGTTTTTGTTGCTAGCTCGTCATCTGTTGAATTATGGAACAGATCTAATTCGAACAGAAGGTCAAGAACTTTTAACCTGCACCTCTTGTGAACTTTGTGGCATGAAGCCATGCCAGTCTGCACGCATCCGTGCAAATTGCAAACCATCATGTGGTGCGTCGCTGTCTCTAGGTGATCTTGTGCAACCATTCCGACATCTGCTACACCACCTTTAAATTGGTCGAGCTGCTCATGTACAATGAACTTCTCAAATTTCACAATCCTTCCACGGCCTTTAGTTTGCTGCTGCTAGGAGGGCTGTGGCATTAGCTGGAAGACTTTTTGCCCAGAGCGTCAAGGGCGCGATCCTCTTTGCTCAGCATTTGTGACGCGGCAGAAGATTAAGCTGATGCAGGCCTGGAAAACAAGGTGGCAGCTGCAACCACTGAAGACGGCTAAGGCACGAAGACCATGAGACTTCCCCTGACTGAAGAAGTCGATATTTAATATCAATTATTTTATTACCAAATGAGGTTTTACCCAAACTGGGCCCCTACTAGCACGTCTCCCTCCGGAGGTGGAGGCTCGGGGACAGGAATTCTGAGAAATCCCATCGGGTCTATGAGCCGGTCATGAAAGGCACATGTTGACGATGGAATCTCCTCTCCCTCCTCGGTTGGATCCGGATCCTCTGGGTCCTTACAGTCCGGTGCCAGAGGTGCAACATGATCTTGGACAAGGGGAACGATGGGAGGCTGATGCCTGTGTTAATGGTGTGAGGGCCTGTGGCTCCACTGGGGTGAAAGGGGAGGCGGGCTAGGGATTTCAGGAGGTTTAGGAATGATCTCCTTGAAAACGTCCTTGAAATACTCACTCATTGGATGCAAGTGCATGATTGTGTGTGTAACAGATGAAAGAAAGCATCTTCATCCGTGTGTGTGGTCTCTGCTATTGAGTAATAGGCCTCTGAGGTTGTGTAGGCCTGGACCAGGATTCTGTCAAGATCGGTTGCCAAGATGGCCTAGACATCCATGGATCTGTGTAGTACAAAGGAGAGGTGGCGATGGGCAGAGACAGAGTTGCTGGTAAGGACATCAGAGTAGGGGAAAACCACTCCACTCTAGGAGTGAAAGGGTCACTTTCTAAAGGCACTCTGGGAAAAGCCCCAGAAGGATCCCGTCCCAGTGACACACTGTAGTGGACCGGGGTCACAGGGTGTGGAACTCCCGAGGGAGCTGGCTCCATTTTGGTCTGTGACATGACTGAAGAGGTCCCATGAGTTGGACCCGGTCCGATTTGGCCCTTGTGCAGAGAACCTCAACTGTGCTGGTATTAGATTAAGTCCTCCATGAGGGACTCTCTGGGTAGCACCGGTGTACCTGGCCCCTGTTCAGGGGACATAAGCAACGCGGGGCAGAATATTGGCCCTAATTGACGGGAAACTGGCCGTGACGGTACTGGTTTTATCCCTTATTGAGGGAACTTCGGAGGGGTCTCTGGTAGTTGTCCTCCAAAAGGTGAACCTCGGCTTTGCCTGTATTCAGTTTAGTCCCAACTTTGTGAATCTCAGAGCAAGCTCCGGTATCCAATTTAGCCCGATGGGCCTCGGGACGAGTCTCGGTAGATGCGAGGGTGCGTTCGACCCCTCACGTGACCCTTGACCTCCAAAGAGGAGCCAACGGCTGGGCTACCCAGAAAAGAAAGTCACTTAAAGGTTGATGTTTCTTTCCCTACACAAACTCACGAATGTGCTCTGGAGCTTGCTGATGGACGACTTCTTTCCAGCGCTAAAGGCATTGAGTGAGGGCCCAAGCAGAAAGTGGGTCACATGCAAAGCATGCATCCCACTTGTGATCCAGGCCGAGGAATTAAGCAGAGCATGTGAGGATCCGAAGCCAAGTAGTTCCGACAACACAACACGCAAGAATCCCTTCAGTCCCGGCATAAGCGGACGAAGAAGACTGCCAAACTGGAGACCAGGGGAAAGAAATGACAGAAAAAAAAAAAAAAAAGACGAGAAAAGGATCCCACTGGTGCTGCATGTACGGTGGGTGCGGCCATGCGCAGAAAAGGAATGAGGCCTGGAGGCGGGCACAGCCTGGGCCACGCATGCACCAGACCACATCATAGAAATAAGGCAGAATGTTGTTTTGGTGCTACAAAAAGTTCTGGCCCCGTCCCAACGGACGGAATGTCCCACAAGTACAGACACAAGGAGACAGGACATTAGAGTAAAGCAGGTTTTATCATCTTTCGGGAACTCCATTCCCTAGAATGACCTTGGTAGCTCCTAATCACAGGTAACGCCTTACAACCAGGAACTACTTCTAGCTCCTGCTCTATGAATTCCAATTTCTACCCCTGAACGGTGTTTGCGAATTTGTATGAAGGTGCATCTTACTTTTAGGATACCTATAATCAGTGCTTTAAAAATGGGCAGGCCCTACCCAGCCCTCAGTACCTGCACTTATTTTTGTGCATTAGATTACCTGCACGTCTCAACACCTGAAAGAGTACTGGTGCTCTATGTTGGGAGGAGAAAATGAAAGCTTTTCATTTCACTTTATTGCGACTTGAAGGATTACGCTTCTGCACCCTTTGTTGGGAAAAGCACCGCCCTCTTCTTCCCTCCTCTATCCACCACCTGCAGTGCCCACAATGTCTCCTTCAGGGCCCACCCCACTGACGAAAAGGAGACACAAACATGCATCTACTGTGCTCTCAGCACACTAGACGCTGAACACTGTTTCGCTAAGTGGGCTTTACCGGTTAGCATTCGTGTCCTTTGATGGAGCAGGGATTGATTTGGAGAACCTGGGAAATTACTTTAAGATTTTTCTTTGCAGTTAGCAGTGCCTAGTCTATGTAAATGTTTAAGTAACTGGAGTTGTGATGAACCGTTTGACTGAAAACACACATAGCTCCAGTTACCTATCGAATTTCCTAGCAGGCTATGAAAGCAAGTGATACTAAAGCTCCCTTCCTAAAGCTTAGTTTACAGCTATGATATCTGCAGATCTGATACGCAAAAAAGAAAGACTCATTTAATATAAATATCCAAACTTTAACAATGCATAACAACAAATTGGAAGTTTGTGTGAACAGATCTCAGATACAATGCTGCTTTACCAAAGTGTGTTCTCTAAAGGCACATCATTTAATCTCACAGGGCAATGCCTGTAAACGAAAGGGTGTGCCTAAAACGGACCTATGCCCAAGGTGCCACGCCGAAAGCGCTGCGCCAGAATGTCCGGCTTCGTAGTTTGGCGAGTACTAGCACTTCTTTTTTTCCATTTAAAGCACTGCCTATAATTACGGTATTCTAACACTGTTAGAATACCAATCTGCTTTTGGGTAGTTACAATATGGTAGATGCTCAATTGCCTTTGTTTTAACTGATCAAAATCATAGATGGCTTAAACTATCACTTGATTATGCAGTACTACTTTGAGGTACCTCCGAAAAGACTATGTAGCATACAAACGGTTCGTTTGAATCTCATGCGAAATGCAGATTTGAAACAAACTATTTGCTAGATCTTAATTCCCCAGAAAGAGCTCCATCGTGCTGTGTGATGACGGATACCCAGGAACTGTTTTTAGCTCCTGCTCACAGAGTGATTATTTCAATCACTCCAATAGCCTAATTATGGGTCGGTAAATCACCGCCTTGGCCACTAGAATGAACCTGGAAAAACAGAAATGCAGTTCCCATAAAATGCAGGCAATCAAGATAGACAACACTTTGAAAGAGTCGCTTTTTGGATACTTAAATAGACGAGAGGCAAGGGGCACAAACGTGAGAAAAAGAAGGCAGCCAAAACCAATTATTAATCGAACTTTCAACCTCTAGCCTCCTCAGTCTATCCTTGAGGTTTGACATTCCTACTCAGAAAGGAAAACGCTGCGATGCTGAAATTGTCTCCAAGGGTCCTCCAAGGTCCTAGCTGTAACATTACATGTTTGTGTTGCCTCATTAACAATCGCCCACTAGAAAATACCCTATCTTGGGGTAAGAGAAAGAGAACACCCCCTTTATAGTACTTCCTTTGCACACTTGCAACAACAAGTATGGTTGTCTGCCAAGATCCTGCGTCTTTCAGGCTAGACTGGCTTTCTGCTTGCTCTCATTTGGAAAAATAAACGACACACCCAGTTCCCCAGTGCCTCTAAGGACATGCCTTTTCCCACGCCATTATAGACTGACACCAAGAACCGCAAACTGCATCTTTCCCTGCACCACCTTCCGCAGTCTGGTAGTAGAGCCCCTGCTCTCTACCGTCATCTATAATGCATGTGTGGGGCTAGGCATAGCAGTGAATGGGTGGCTCACCCCTCACATAGAAAACATATCAGTTAGATCAACAATTGTGAATTTCGTTCAGTCTGTAAATGTATAAATGCAAATATGCAACAGCGTTTACCTTAATAATTGTAAAGCCAAATTAGGAAATAGACCCAAATTAGGCCACAGAGCAAATAAGAGCATTTTCTGTTCACACATTTATTTTGTGAATATTGCTAATGTATATGATGCACTGTTTTGGCGTACTTAAATCAATTGCCTTTCAGATATTTGCATTCCATCAGATAAAGTCACAATATTATAGAATCAGATTGTGGAAATGGTCAGGATACGTCTGTAAGTGACACAGCTAAGAAGGAGTGCCCAACATGCAGAAAGGGGGCACCACACGAACATGGGAGGCATTAATTGGAAGGTTAATAAGAAAAAGTGTCTGTAAACACAACCATGGGCTATGCAAAGATCAGGGAGACGACCCCAATGAGAAGGAGATCCTAATCAGGTTTGAAGAAATGCAAAGATGGGGGAAATACAAGAATAGAGGGGGTAAGATGTACATGCAATGGGGTGTGACCAAAAGAAATGTGGGGAGCTGCATTAGAAAAAGGGAATGGGACGGTAGACAAACCCAAAGCAGTGGGGGGATAAATAGGATAGACTAACAGAGGTGTGGGGGGCGGGGAGGGATAACGCGGATTATTGTTCGTATTCCTCTCCACCATCATAAGGCTGCATCTTGGCGGCGGGGGTGTCGGGAGGCAGTGGGAGGTTGGATGAGTGATACTTGGCTTAAGCCGATTAGGGACAAGACCGAGGTCTTGGTGGTGCATTACCCTTCTGCTGCCTCTATTTGGACTTCCAACTTTTGGCCCGTCTCTCTTCGCTCACTTACACCTCCTGTTCTAGTGGTGAGGGACCTTGGTGTTAACTATGTGCTTCACCCTCCCTGGGTTGCCAGCCCAGGCACTTCAAATTGAAGATTCTGTGGAAAGTCCTTCCCTTCATTCCTTCTCACCTCCATGCTCCTGTGGTTGCCTCACTCATTCTGAGTGGAGCAGATTATTGCAACTCGCTCTACTTAGCTCAGCCACTATATATTTTGCAACGGCTCCAGGTCTTACAAAATTCTGCAGCGCAAGTGGTGTCCATGTCCCTTTTTCTCACATTTCACCAGCTTAACTAGCTACCCATTGAGAAACTAGTACAGTTCAAATCTCTCTGCTTAGTACACAGGACGTTTTAGGGACTGGGGGCCGAGTATATGCAACAGAAATTCCGTCCGTATGTCCCCAGCCATGTGCTTCATTCTCAGAATAACGCAGTTATCTTGGTTCTTAGGATCTGGCTCTCCTGCATTGGCAGCCGCACCTTTTCTATGGCGGCCGCCAAGCTCAGGAACTCGCTGCCTCGGGCTGCAGGTTATGGCGAATCATCCAGCTTTTCAACAAAGTCCTAAAGACCCTCCTCTTAGTGAGGGGGGCTGATGGCTCCTTCGCTGCTGGTTCTATAGCACCAAGGTGCCTCTGGGTGAATGTGCGTTCAATAAATAGCACTTCAAATCAAGAATAGAGCATTACTAAACACGGGGGTGGGAGGGCTGAGGAGAAAAAGAGGTGCCAAAAAAGGCAGGGAGGGGTCGAAGATAAAAGAGGGAGGGGTCGAAGAATGCAGAAGAAAACGAAAAAGACAAGATGGAGGAAACAAAAAAAAGTTTACTTTTGAACTCAAAGAGTCAACTCCTAGTAAATGTTTCCTCTCCCGCATTGGGCGTATGTTGCCCACAGAGGATAAACTCCCTTACATTAGCAAAGAGGGCAACGCGGATTGATCAGGCTGAAACAGGATATCTAAAGGGCCATGCACACTGACACACATACAGCCAAAATTGGTCGCTATGTCCTTGACAAAATAAACAGGCCCATTATAATGTGTGGGTTTGTATTTTATGGTTTGACACGGGAGGGCATTTGAATTAGCACATTGTATAAAGAAGGAACTACTAAGAATTTCTCAGACACAAAGCCTCCAGAACAGCAAAGA
The DNA here is from genome assembly GCF_040938575.1 of Ambystoma mexicanum. NCBI lineage: Eukaryota > Metazoa > Chordata > Amphibia > Caudata > Ambystomatidae > Ambystoma > Ambystoma mexicanum. Next base: position 153,016,108 of record NC_090941.1, on the reverse strand, counting down.
TTGAATTTTAGTCAAATTGGAACAGTTGGTATCAATAGTCACAGTTCAAGCTATATTTGTTTCAAAATTCTTCTAATTGCAGAGAGATTCAATATATGCATTAGAAATGTGCCGGTAAAATGGTAAATCTTTTGTTGAAAAATAACAATTTCGAAGGACAAAACGGATCAATAAAATTGCTCCACTGTTGCATATGCTGAAGTATAAAAAGCCTACTTCACAGAACGTGTGAGAAAAATGTTAATGTTTGGTATAAGGGCCTATCTGAAAATTTAGCAAACGATGACATGACCATATTAATTATAACACTCCAATAAGGTATTTGGATAATGTTCATGTTACAGATCTTTATTTAACCAGCGCAGTCTGGCTTGCGGAGTTCCAAATGATGAGCACAGCAGATTGTGATCAGTTGCCCATCTAGTTGTCTTGTTTCGACACGTTCTTCTAGCCAGCGGCTCATAAAAGTATATGATATCATAAATGGAGATATTTCAATTCTGTTTGGTTTATGTTATTGGGGGTGGAGAATGTCAAGGCGAGAGGGGGGCATTCTCAGTGGCTCAATAGGTCTTTGAGTCACACAGGAAATTTCAATCATTTCATCCACCCCGCACACTTTTACAGACTGCCTAATCCATGTACGCTGTAAACTGCTTAATGCTAGTTTTTGCACCATGACTTCACTGGGTTGTAGCAGAGGGGGCGAGTTAGGACTCATACCCTGTTATTCACCAGGCAGAATCTCTTTCAGTGCGAATTAAATATTGGATTGCTGATAGCCTTACATCACACAAAGTAACATTCAATTATATAGAGATAGAAGCACAGTACGGAAGAGGGCCTTTGTGAGTCCTCATCTTCAAATTTATCAAGTGCATTTCCTTCAAAAGTCGAAATGCCAAAACACAATAATTGTAGGCAAAGTAGAACAAAAATAAAACTACAGTAAGCCTTTAATACAATGTTACCGTAAAGTGATTGTATGATGTCTTCAAATGTTTGGAACCAATCAAACATTACCATTGGAGGGTAAAGGCTGCAAAGCACAACACTCAAATTGCTTACATTAGAACACACAATCACGTCCTCAAACACTTTAGAATAGGGGAGCTAAAGACACCAATCCAGACTCTCCTGGCGAGAAAGGTCCAGGATGGCGTAACAGGCAACAAACTGGTGGTCACGAATGCCGAGGGTCATCATCCCTGAAAGGAACTGCTGCTGGAAGACGAGGTACAAAGTAGGCCCCTTCGTAAGACCCAGAAAGAAAGTAAAGACCTTTGCCTCGGCCTCAAAAAAAGGGGGGTTAGGCGGAGAAAACAAAACCCACAAAAAAAGTTGTTTTTCCCCCCCCAGATCTACGCTGGGCTAGGATGCATTAGAGAGCACTGGTAAACGTGAGGGAAAAGCTCATGGCTCTAGGAAACGCTTGCCACAGATATGAAGACTTCCTAGTTTACATGGATGAGGCCCAGTCTTTCTTGGATGCTATGATCACCCATAATATTATAGTTTAGTTGCAGCAGGCCAGAGGCAGTCACCTGGTAAACAATGCATGAATCAAAGTAGAGTTTTGGGTAGAAATTTCTCCACCTTACTTAACATATGCAAACTCAAACTAGCCATTTAAAAGACCCTTTCTCAGCACTCCAATATTCAACTCGAACACCAAATGACACCCCGCTACAGGCCAAAGCACGCCCATCCTGCAAGCACGAGGTTGCCCTCTCTGTACCCAAAGCCCTCGGTGTGCCCAAAAAATAAACACGTCTAAAGCGGTCACACGCGCATACACCTCAGAGTGCTCACAATTGTTATCACCACAAAGCACGGCTAGCGCAGCCTTCGATCTCTTAGACCATAATCAACGCAAATCAGTTTTAGCAAAGGTGGCCAATTGCGCCCCTAAAGCAATTAGCTGGCTAGACTCGTTCCAGTCAGACAGAAAATCCAGGGTTCATTGGGGTAACAACTTTTCATTCAGAGACAATTGGCAGCGGCGTGCCTCAAGGAGCCAGCCTGTCTCCACTACTCTTTAATGTGTACATGTTAAGATGGATTTCTGAACTCTGACCTGGTGGGCAGATGTTTAGGAGGCCAGCCTAGTTTCTTGGAACAGGGTAGCCTTCTGGACAAGCCAGACCAATCAAGGTAGCTTGGCGGCGGTCAAGACTAGGTCTCAGGAGGGGTGACTGAAAGACCTCAATGAACACACAGAGTAAAGGACACTTACAAATTACTCCCAGTCAGATGTAAATGTATTAAAAATACAAATCCATTTATTTCATGGCCTTTGAGTTTCAACAAACAAATCACAGTAATACTATTATGCCAACACAATCCTATCTAAATACATATATACAGGACCAATGGGGTCTAAAGGGTTAATGCACGGAATGGGTCCAAAACCTAAAAGGAGGAAGGAAACTGGCAGTGCAGATAGTCTTTAGTCCCTTCTGCATCCAACACACTCCTAACTAAGAGGCAGTCCAATCCCTAAGAAGAGTGGAGCCTAATGCTCAAATGTACAGGCAATGCTAGCGCACGCAGTAGTTCAAATGGGCAAGACGGGGTCTCTTCAAGGGTATGTAGCAACTCGGGAAGGTGGGTGAGGCGATAAATAGGTTCCCCCACTATTCGAGGATGGTCTCCACTTGAGGGCAGAGTCGATTCCAAGAGTTGGGAATAATTCGCCAGTTCGCACTAGCAGTAGAAAGGAGAGGGTCCCCCAGGGGCCACTCGTGCGTAAAAATGGATGGAGGCACTAGGGGCCACCAGTTACTGTTGCGATTACTCACCGACCCCCGGTGCACTCCGGACCAAACTTCAGCAGTCGAGTCCACTTCGGTTGCAGGTTCAAGTGCAGCAATTTGGCGGCTTTCAGTGACGAAGATACAGCAATGATTCCCAAATGGGACAGTAGCGATTTCTCCGCTCCTGGTGGATGGATCAGGCAATTTCACTGCAGCAGGTTTCAGGGGCAAGAGGGCCACAAATGCAGCGCACCTGCAAAGTTAGTAACCGCGTATTCTCCGGTTCAGGCACACTCACTTTACTCCAGACCTGGCAACACCAAGTGTACGAAATTCGGTGCGAGAGTGCTGTAAACACAGAACTAGCGATGTACCAAGTTACGAGGGCTTCCTCGAAACGGCGGCGGTATAAGGGCAAAGAGTCTTCGTAAGCTGGTCAGCCCACTGGTTGACCCAGGGACACTTCCGAGAAGGCATACTTGCAGGGTTTGATGAAGGTGCCGAGAATAGTTGGTCCCACCATTTCAATGGGTCGAAGCCTCATTGCAGACCTTCTGGGACGACCAGATGCAGAGGGGTCCACTCGACGGCAACGGGCTCAGGGTGCCAAACCTTCCACCGGGTCACCAGCGGTTCCTCGACTCGGCTTCTTAGTTTCGGGATACTTGGATCCTATCCTTCGTTCAGTGAGAACTCCAGAGATCGACATGGTATGGGTGTTTGGGGCCTTCTCTTATCCAGAATCTCCTTCGCACCAAAACCAAGAGGACCCAAATGGGAGATCTGCTCACATACAGGCATACCATACGTGGACCAATCACAGACAACGGTGGTCCCAGGCATTCACAGCACTCCAGACTCTCTGGCACCCGGGATGTGTATTGGGGACAGACACCCCAGCCCTCATCCTGGAGGCACACACACAAGGCATGCAGAAGCAAGCGAAAGCTTGGCACCCGGGTCGGCTCGACCTGGGGAAGGTGAAGGGGCACGATGGCCAAAGGACAGGACAGAGCACCTCGTAGCATGGCCATTTTGGAGCCAGGCCACCTATTCATGCCAAACACGGCAATCGCGGTTTACCTAGCAGGAAAGGGTTAAAAATATACAAAATGATAAGCTGCCACCAGCCTTGTCCAAAGCACATCTGCACTTCTCCTAAAAAAAATCCTTCGAGAGTATCTAGGGCCTTTGAAATTGACTAATAGACCCAAGTGCGCTGTATTGTAAGGTACATTGTACACCTGTTACATGTTGCAGAATAGTTGCAACATTGGAAAGGACTAAGGGAAACAAAGTCTCCCAGTACTGACTGTCTTAAGGGCGTGTCAGTTTCCTGATAAAAAGATGAGCGAAAAGTCCAGAGGAGTGCAGCAGAAGGCTGGGCTCCTCTGGTAAAGTCAGACTATGGTGTTTAACATCAGTAAAAAGTTGGTGAGGATTGGAGGGGGCACACAACTGGAGGGAAAAATACACATAAATGGGAATCTTTCCTAACAGTACAAAAGATTCTCATGTCTGGTCCTTGACAAATTGGGCGCCTTTTTCACCAATTACGCTGACTCAGCTGGTGGTGGAATGGAGCGGGGACTACGAACAGGATAGTGCAAGGGTGGAAGAAGTCTACAAATCCATTGAGAACTGGATGAACAACTGGCTACGTCTAAATGCAAATGAGACGGAGCTAATGGTCTTCGGTCCAAGCCATGCCAGAACCAAACTTAACAGCTCATATCAATCTTTCCGCATTAACAAGGTGGTAGAGTAAAAACATTAGGGATGTATATGGATTCGTCCACGAGTGCCGAAGCCCATGTTCTCCAATGAAATAAGAAGTGTGCATACCACCTTCGAAAGAATTGCCTTTAAGGCTATGACCACTGACACACAAATGCATCCACGGTACTGCCCCATCCTACCTGTAAAGCAAACTGGTCACGATTGTTCCAAAACGAGCACCCCGATCGGACTCAAAATGTCAAATTGAAATTGCCGGATTCAAAAAGGCTAACGGACTCAGGAAAGCCTTGCCACATTAAAGCAGCCATGATGTGGAACAACCTATCCATCTAAGACTAGAACAGAAATACACTAGTTTCCGGAGAAAACTCAAGACACATTTGTTCAATTGACAAACCTGTCTTCGGAAACTGATACCCCCAATGACTTACTGAACGCCCCATCCTGTGATTTTGTGTGTTTTTTTACCTACGTCTTCATGTAAGCACCCTGGTGCTTGCGAGCTGCTGGCAATATATAAATAAATAAGTACATAACGTATTTATTTCACTTTCTAACCATTTGAATGTGCATCGAGTGCGTCCGAGATTGGAATGTGTTTCGTGAAATATAATAAATTGCTTGCTATTCACCAGGGTGAGAACCAAAAAATAGCGAAACTACATTATTATTCATGAAAAAGTTAAAATAGAGTCTTCAACACATGGGAAAAGCATCTGCACACAACACAGCAGAAGTGTCATTTTTCATGTACCCTAGGACGCAAAAAACAATACTCAGACAAAACAAACGCTATCTTTTCAGAGCAGATAGTAAGACTGGAAGGAACGTTTTACATCATAGATATTCAAAATTATATTGTAACCAGGGCTCTTCTGATAACTACTTTTCAGAAAAAAATGCACTTACTAAACAAAACTGATGTTACACCATGGTTTTCCTCCAAAATGGATTACATTTATATACATCGCGTACCAACAGACAAAAAGCAAGCAGATTTAGGAAACGTCTCTACAATGATAAACAGCCTTGCTGTCAAATTGAGGAACAAATTATTGCATGGAGCAAAAAATAAAAAAATAAAAATAATCTATTGCAAAATACGCATGTACACAACTGTTTCTCTTCATGCCGTCTGCGCAGATCGCTTATTTAAAGAACAAAAGATAGATTGCATGGAGGCTTAGCTTTAACGCGCTCTTTGCTTTACGACAAGCTTGCTATTGTTTTGCGTTCCCCCCCCCCCCATTTACGAGACAGCCTCTGAATACATCCAGAGGCTCCATTTATCTATCACCCACCCGACTCCCTCAGGGATAGTTGGAATTACCAGAAAGGTCAGGCGACCTGTTTGTGTTTTTAAACCATTTCGGGTGGGGGTCTGCAGTCTTATGATACAGCATTATCTTTTTAAATCAGGACATTAAATGCGTGATTTACAGCATGCACGTTAGATGCTGCGCCTTTGCTGCCACCATTAGCCTGCCTCCCGCAGTATCCAGCAACGTTTTAATGTTCTTAGCTCATTGCCTCTTTACGCCGGTTTCATCTGCAGAAACACTGTTGGCAAGATGCTAAATAGCTTTTCAGTGGACATTTAGGGCCCGATTGACAGAGCGTTGTCCAATGGGATTGCGCCATTATAAAATGCTTCTGTGAATCAGGCCCTTCCCGAGCATGACGAAATGTGCCCCCCCCTGGTCTGAGGGAGGCTCAGACCGGAGGGCGTGGGGGGGGGGGGGGGGGGGTGATGTTCAGAATTGAAATAGACTCCCTCCACAGAGTTGCCGTTAGAGGAAGTACAGGAATTCCAAATGTCGGTGGCGCAAAGCATTTTCTCCAGTAGTGTGACTCTGGCCCAGTTACAGAGATTGGTCGGAAAATTGAACATTGCCCTGTGAATCACACCTATGGAGTAGGCCCTTCTCCAGCTACACCATAGGGGCAATGAAAGGGCTGAGGGAGTAGCATCACCACACACGATTATCTCAGGAGGGAAAGACTGATCTGAGGATTTGGGCAACATTACTGTTGGTGTTTAACAGGACCAATCTATTGTCTAATAAGGAAGAGACCAATGGCGAGTTAAGGCTTACGGAGCTGGAAGCTTGTCATTTGGGGCAATGCTTGATTCTAAGTGATACAGGGCAGGGTGGCTTCCGTAGTGGGCCCAGTCCAGGTTGGTGGGGAATGGGACTTTTCCTGGGGCTATTCCCCATCATTGTGGCGTTGACAGTTTGGCAGGGGGGTTGTGTGATAGGAACGTGGTGCTTTGGTCTGAGAAGCATGTCAGTAATCCTGGCAATGAACAATCAACTGGCTTCTTGCTCCATGGTGCTCAGATTGCCAAAGAAACAGGTCCCGTTATGCTTGGTGTCCATGAAACACAACAATACAGCTAATGATGTGTCTCGTTTTAAGACGCAGGACTTCTGGAGTTGTACCTGGAGGGCGAGTATCAGATGACTCCATTCCCAGAGATACTTTGGAAGCTTGGTACCCAGCACTCCCCACTGATCGCTGGGTCATTAGCAGTAAAGACTAAGGCAGCCTATGGGGGTGGGGGTGGGACCTTCCAAAGTGTTCAGAGCCTTCTGCCAAGAATGGGGTTACGAGTTTATATTTTGCAGGGGGTCCTTTGTTAAATTAGTTGGAATATCTGCATGGTCAGGGGGCAGCCAGCGCTTGATTAGGCATGGAGGCATGTGTCATCTGTATGTTTTTTTTTGCAGGCCTGTGGGCAATCCAGCTTCAAATTGTACAGTACTTAAGGCCTTTATAGGATGGGGAAGGCTACAAGGGAGTAGGAAGGATTCTAAGAGGCCTATGGACTCAAGGAAATTACTGTGCAGTGAGGGCATTGGAAAGGACCTGCGAGACAAATGGGAGCATTTGCTCATCAAGGTGGCTTTTGTGATGGCATCTTTTAGGGCCTTTCCATTGGGGAGTTGGCTTCAGCATCAACAACCGACAAGCTTGGGAGTCTCGCACACAGTGACGTGGAGCTTGAAGGGGATTATGCGGTACAGCTGTAGGTCAGGACGTCCAAGACCAATCATAAGAGAAAGGGCCAAGCTTTTCCTGGGAACCTAGAGTGAGGAATTGGTTTGCTCTACCCAGGCCACAGCCGATTTTCTGGCAGTCCATGGGAGCAAAGAGGAGTAATTGCTGTTGCACAAAGACTGGTCCAGGTGGTCCAGTTTCCAATTACAGAGGGTGTTTCAAAGGGTTCAGGGGGCAACAGGCCTCTGAGAGGGGGGGGGTGGAGTCTTTGGGTTTTGCCTCAATCTGTCAGGATAGGGGCTGCCTCCCCGGCAACGGGTGTGCAAGCCTAAAGGCAGGGCACATTTTGAAGTTAGGGAGATGGCAATCTAATGCCTTAAAAGGCTACATCCAGCCTCACTTGTCATGTTAACCATCGAGGCAGCAGGGGTGCAGGGCATGTGCATGTATAGAAGAACGCTAGTGTTCCAAACTTGAATCCACCACTTGTCCTTTTGTTTTGGTTGTCTTGCTGCTTTGGAGTTTGTCACAAAGTCCTGTGTATTGGATCATCGGCCATTCAACCATCAGAAGGATTGTGTAGTTGTCGAAGAGAGGGATGCGTGACCTCAGGTTTGCCTCAGACGTGTCAATTTGGTGAACTGGCATTAGAGGACTCGGTTGGCAACAGTTGAACTAGTTACTCTTACCTTGTAACGTTCTTTCGATGGGATGTTCCTCCGACGTATTCCTTATCTTAGATAGAAATCCTTCAGCTTTGCTGGCCTCGGAAAATTTTTTCGCCAGAGGGCGCTGCGCGTCGATGATCGCCGAGTCGATGACCCTCGACGGCCTCCGTGCCGACGTCGACGTCATCCTGCCTATAAAGGCCGCGCGCAGCGTCCGTTGCTCAGTTCCGTTTTGTAGTCCCCAGTAATGTTTTTGGATTAGACTAATCACCTTGAAGGAGCATAGGCTGCAAACCCACAGGAAGTCATACTGCGGGGATGGATGGGAGGGTCGATAAGGAATACGTCGGAGGAACATCCCATCGAAAGAACGTTACAAGGTAAGAGTAACTAGTTCTTCGAAGGGATTGTGTCCTCCGACGTATTCCTTATCTTAGATAGACTCCCATAGCAGTGGTATTGTGACTGGAGGCGGGAGTAATAAAAGTTATGTTACCCTTCCAGAATGGACAGAGTGTAACACAGCCTTGCCGAATCTAGTTTCTTGACTAGAGGAGGAATCCAGGCTATAGAATTTGGTAAATGTATGTGCGGACGACCATGTGGCAGCCGCACATATATCTCGAATTGGCACCCCTCTTTGAAGGGCTGAGGATGTTGCGATACCCCTGGTAGAATGAGCCCTTAGATTTTGAGGAGGCTCCTTTCCTGCCAATTTGTAGCACTCCAGAATGGCTAAAATAATCCATCTGGAGATGGTTTGTTTTGTTATTGGAAGGCCCAACTTATGTCCTGCATAACCTACAAAGAGTTGGTCTGCTTGTCTGATCTTAGCCAATCTGCTGATATAGAAGCTCAAGGCTCGCTTAGGGTCCAGCCTGTGCAGTCTCTCTTCCTCCTTCCCCGGATGAGGAGGAGGGTAGAAAGAAGGTAATATAATCTTCTGAGTGATGTGAAACTCCGAGACTACCTTCGGGAGGAAGTTAGGCTTCACCTGAAGAACAACTTTGTCCTTGTAAAAGATTGTATGTGGAGGTTTACACGATAAGGCTTGCAACTCGCTAACCCTTCTAGCAGATGTCAATGCTATTAGCAAAACAGTTTTGAGGGTGAGAAGCTTCAATGAACAAGAGTGTAGTGGTTCAAAAGGGGCACCCTTTAGGAAGTTTAAAATTAGGTTTAAATCCCATAAGGGAACTTGAAAAGGTTTCGGGGGATAAACATTAGTTAATCCTTTTAGGTATTGTATTACCAATGGAATTTTGAAGTATGAAGGCTCCTCTGCAGTGCGCTTAAAGATTGATAGCGCTGCGAGATAGCCCTTAATTGTGCCAACCTGTAGGCCTGAATTAGCCAGGTAAAGTAAGAATGACAACACCATAGGTGTACCACAAGAAAAGGGTTCAATATTCTTTTCTCTGCACCAGCTGCAAAATTTGTTCCAACGGCAGCGGTATAGAGTTTTAGTTGCCGGCCTTCTGGCCGAAAGCAACACCTCCATAACATCATCCGGAAGGTCCCAATCCTTGTACCTCAACCTTTCAGACACCAAGCGTGAAGGTTGAGGGTCTTGATGGCTGGATGGAGAACCTGACCTTCCTTCTGCGAGAGAAGATCCTCTCTGTATGGCAGTCGAATTGGAGGGCAGATGGACATGTCTAGAAGGTCCGGGTACCACGTTCTCCTGGCCCAATCCGGGGCAATTAGGATCATGGTCTTCCGAAACCTTCTCAACCTCCTGATCATTTGAGGAATGACAGGGACCGGAGGGAACGCGTACAGAAGTGGGAACTCCCAGTCCACTACGAACGCATCTCCTAGAGCTCCTCTCGGGGGAAATTCCCTTGAGCAAAATCTGTCGCACTTCCTGTTGATACTGGTGGCGAACAGATCCACTTGAGGGGTTCCCCAAAGGGCGAAGATCTCTTGAAGGACTTCCTGAGCTATCTCCCACTCGTGAGAGACTGTGCTCTGCCTGCTCAGAGCGTCCGCTGTCAAGTTCTTCTCTCCGGCTAGGTGAATTGCCGATAGAGAGATTCCTTCCTGAATTGCCCAAAACCAGAGCTGCATCGCCTCTCTGCACAGTGGTAGTGAGCCTACGCCTCCTCTTTTGTTGAGGTAGTGCATGGCCACTGTATTGTCCGTCATTATTAGGACGTTTCTTCCCCGTACAGACGGCAGAAAAGCCTTCAGCGCTAGTCTGATGGCTCTCAGCTCCAACAGGTTGATATGTAGTTTGGACTCCGATGGAGACCAACGACCGCTGATGGTCAAGTCGTTGGCGTGAGCTCCCCACCCCGTGAGTGAGGCATCCGTGACTACTGTTATCTCCGGCCATGGTTGCCAAAACATTTCTCCTTTCAGGATGTTCTCCCGACAGGCCCACCACTGAAGGTCTCGGGCTACTTTGACCGGGATCCGAAGGAGATCTGTCATCCTTCCTGAGAACTGTGACCACTGAGTTCTCAGTGCCCACTGGAGGGATCTCATTCTCAGGCGAGCCTCCGGCACGAGGAATATGCAGGATGCCATGAGGCCTAGCAACCTCAGAAAGTCGTAGGCTGGGAGATATTGGGCATTCTGAAATCTGATGACCATCTGCAGAATATCTCGAGCCCTCACCTCTGGTGGCAAGGCTTTTCCCAGGGAAGTGTCCAGGACTGCTCCAATGAATTGGAGTCTCTGTGATGGTATCATCTGTGACTTCTTTAAATTGAGGGAGAAGCCCAGCTTGTGAAGGAAGTGGCAAACATAATCTAGTTGTCTCTGAGCCTGTTCCGAAGATACAGCTCTGATCAACCAATCGTCTAGGTAAGGGTAGACATGAATCCCTTCCCTCCTTAGACTTGCAGCCACAACCGACATTAGCTTGGTAAAGACCCTCGGGGCGGAGGTTAGCCCAAATGGCAGAACTCGAAATTGATAATGAGAGCTGCCAATTGCGAACCTCAGGTATCTCCTGTGCCTGGGATGGATCGGCACATGGAAATAAGCGTCCTGGAGGTCTAGAGATACCAACCAGTCCTGAAGCTGGAGGGCCTGAAGGATCTGAGAGAGAGTCACCATCTTGAACTTGTCCTTTCGGAGGAATTTGTTCAATTCCCGTAAGTCTAAGATGGGTCTCAGTCCTCCGTCCTTCTTCGGTATTATGAAGTAGGGGGAGTACCAACCCTTGTTCCTTTCCGCTACAGGTACCAGTTCTATGGCACCTTTCTCTAGCAGGTCTAAAACCTCCTGCAAGAGGAGCGGATCTGGAAGCTTCAAAGGGTTGTTCCCCGGTGGATGACTCTGAGGGATATGTAGGAAGGGCAGGCAGTAACCTTGGGCCACTGTCTCCAGAGCCCAAGCATCTGACGTAATAGCCTGCCATTCCGTCAGATGGTGAGTTAACCTGCCCCCTACTGGTGTTCTGTGAGGGGAGACCTCAGAGTGGTTTTGAAGCGGCTGATGCAGTTGCCGAAGGTAAAGTGGCTCCTGCTCCTGCGGGTGCGGCTTTCTTTCCCCTACCCCGTCCACCACGGGTAAATCTTCCTTGGCCTCTTTGAGCCGGTCGTCCCCTGCCCCTTCCATATGAGGAATAGTAACGAAAGGACCGTCCTCTCCACGATGATCCCGAAGGACGAAAGGTATTCTGACGGATAGCAGCTCCCAATGACTTGGCTGCTGCCTTGGACGTTTGCAGTTTCTCCAAACTGTCATCCGCCTTCTTTCCAAAGAGGGTAGAACCGTCAAAGGGCATATTCAAAAGCCTGGTCTGCACGTCAGAGGCAAAACCAGACTTCCTCAACCACGCATGCCTGCGGATTGTGGTACTTGCCGCCATGGCCCTGCTGATACTGTCAGCAGAATCTAGGCCAGTTTGTAGGGTCTCGCACATCGCATCTTTACCATCCCTGATGATGTTTAAAAATGCGTCCCTTTCCTCTCCTTCTTGGAGGCAGTCAGCCGCTGATGAAGCGCACTCCCAAAGGGTGTGGCTGAACCTAGCGAGCGTACAGGTCGCGTTAATAGACTTTAACGCCATGCTACAGGCAGAAAAAACCTTCTTAGCCATGGCATCATACTTTTTGTCATCCCTATCCTGCGGAGCAGTGGGGTATGCAGATGTGCTGCCTGATGAGGTTGCAGCCTGTACAACCAAGCTCTCAGGAGTAGGGTGTTTTGACAAATATTCAGGGTCAGAACTAGCCACCCTGTATTTTGTTGACAGTTTTTTATTTACTGCCGGGATAATTTCTGGCGTTTCCCAGTTTGTCAAAATCCTTCTCTGTAGAGCAGAGTGAAATGGAACCACAGGATCCTCCTGTGGGCCCTTGTCCAGTATGTCAGTGAGGTCATCCTGCTGAAAGGCAGGAGAAGGTGCAGACCAACCCATAAATTCTATGATTCTAGACATCAGAGCTCTATATGGAGTCTCCGCATGTTCTCCTGGGTCTGGTTTGATAAATTCTGCTTCAGGAGAAGTGTCCAAGCCACTAGCTTCCTGAAGTGCATCCTGAAGATTTTTTAATCTTCCTTCCTCAGAGGCGAAAGTCTCTGGCTCTGGTGATGTGGTCCTCTGTAAATCAATATCTTGGTCTGAATCCTCCCTTTCCTCAAAAATCGAGGTTAAAGGGGGATACATTGGTTTTTGGAATGGTATAAACCCCATTTCCAATGCAGAAGGAGCCATCATCACAGGCCTTGAAAACGTCGATGTCGTCGACACCGACGTGAAAGTACTCGAAGGCGCCGTGAAAAGCGTCGAGAAATGTGTACTAGGCCTCGAAGAACTCGAAAGGATCGGAGTCCTGCTCGAGAACGACGTCGACGTTCTCGGCGTCGAGTCGGAGGTCTTTTGTCTAACCGTTGGCTGTGGAGTAGCCGTGGTTATTTCCTTCACCGGCGTCGATATCGGCGTCGACGTCGGCGTCGACTCGATCGACTGATGCGCCGATGAATCCTTCGACAACGGCGTCGATGGCGCCGACCTCTGTTTCGAAGGAGTTTTCGACGATGGCGTCGATGATGCTTTATCTCCCGATGGCTCGAGGCGCTTTCGGGTTGACTTTTCCGCCGGGTACTGCGACTCGCGGCGTTTAGATTTTTTGGGTTTTTTACCCGGGGTATCACCCTCAGCTGTCTTCGAGGGGGACGAGGCCGCTTTCTCGAAGACGCTTAGCATCTTTTTCCTGAATTCCTCCCACTCAGCTTGCGAGCTGCGTTTTGTGGGGCAATGAACTCTCTCAGGAGAACTCGACGAAGATGACGAAGGGGATCTCCTACGTCTCTTCTTCGAGTGTCTCGATGTCGACGAGTGGTGGGAGCCACTTCGTGATCTAGATCGAGAGTGTTTTTTATGGTGAGGAGACGAACGTCTCGACTCTACCGAAGAAGCTTTCGAGGAAGTTAAAGTTGACCTACCTCTCTCGAGCTTCCCCCTACGCTCCTTCAAGGCTTTCGCCGTCATGGAAAGGCATTCCTCACACTCCGAACTCTGGTGCGTGATTCCCAGACACCACAAACAGACCCTGTGAGGGTCCGTCAACGACATTTTCTTCCCGCAGTCTCGGCACTTTTTGAAACCGGACCGAGGGGTCGTCGGGTCGGAGGAGGATGCCATCGATATCGAGGTAAATAGTAGTTATTATATACGTTATCTTGACGAGAACTGAGCAACGGTGTTCCGAGGCACAACGAAGCGCGGAAAAACGGAACTGAGCAACGGACGCTGCGCGCGGCCTTTATAGGCAGGATGACGTCGACGTCGGCACGGAGGCCGTCGAGGGTCATCGACTCGGCGATCATCGACGCGCAGCGCCCTCTGGCGAAAAAATTTTCCGAGGCCAGCAAAGCTGAAGGATTTCTATCTAAGATAAGGAATACGTCGGAGGACACAATCCCTTCGAAAATAATTTTTGTGGTAAAGTAGGGCTACAGGAGAGGCTATCGCGCTCGGTCAATCGCTGCATGGTCCCAGCTCATTCTGCGGAAGACAAGGGGGCCAGGGGTGGAGGCTCGTCCGTTGGAACATCTCTGCCTGCAATTTGAACAATGGACTGGCTGAGTTGGCATCCATCCACTAGCATTTTATGATTGTAGCCCATGGACGGTTGAGGGGCTCCGACATCTTCAATCAGGATATGGTGCACCTGTCAAAGCGAGTAAAGGAGATGTTGCTCTTTCATGGGACGAGTGATGGTTGAGAGGGAGTGAAGGCATAGTGCCCCATGCCGGTAGGTCTAGTTCCCTGTGGCAGGTGGTGGTGGTCTGATGAGATAGTGATTCGCCCCTTTGCAGAGCCCCGGTGCCAGGGGTTTGCCATTGAGGTGGGCTGGCCGCCTCTCGCCAGAGATCTTCGGGCAAGTAGGAATCAGGGGGGCCAGGAGAGCAAGATCAGAAGGCATTCGGTTAGGACCAGGGTCTTTGGCCTCCTGGTATCACTCCCGAAGGGCATGGTGGGGAGGAGTGAGGTGTGCCTCTCTGGGCACGAACTGCAGTATGGCGGAGTGGGCAACGTTATACGACAGATTTTATACATTGCTGTGGATTTATGCTGCCGGTTTCTGTAACTCTAATGTTTTTTCTTATGGTTGAGCCATTGTTTTTTACATTTCATTTTTTGTGTGTAATAAATGTAACCAGGTTTTCTTTCAAGATCGTGTGTTGGTGTCTTGCCTGGGTTTACTGATCCCTGCTCATCCCACTAGGGGCTCTGCTCATTTCATCTGTTGTAACACATCTCAACATTAATAGGTCTGAACCATATGCCATTTATATTCATTTAGACCAAGGGGTGGGCAATTCCCATCCTTGGTACAACGTTGTAACATCGCCCGTTCCCACCCCCCCCCCACTCCGCCCCCCCCCCCCAAACTGTTTTTACTGAATAAACTAATCGAAATATATGGGGTGGGGGTAAGGAGATATAAGAGGTAGGGGGTGGGTAATGGGTAGTAAATAATAGGCAAGGGTGGTGGGGGGGTGGTGGAGGATGACCACCTAAGAATAAAACCTTTTTCGATTTATTTTTTCAGCAAGAAACTGTCGGCAAAAACAAAACTAATCGAAAAAACAGGGCGATTTAATAACATAGAACCCCCATCATCACTATACTGTCTCTGGTCAGATTTATACTGAAGCTTTAAACAAAGACTTTTCGTGCAACTGAATTTATTGGCCGCATTATCCTATTTTACTATGGAAAAGAGGAACGTTTTTGCTTGGCAAGCAATGAGGACAAAGTCATTAATTCTGACTGGTCAGTGTAATCACGTGACTATTCAGTACATTAACAAAACTAAGGACCCAAAGCATACAGCACAAGCAGTTCATGCAAAGGATGGAAATGAAAAGACACCAGCAATTTGGGTTTGTGGTGGCTGGAAGGGGCCCTACCACACGAAGCAATCCAATGACACAGGAGACAAAGCCAGCTCAGTTCTAAACAGCAACCACTCTGTCCTAGTTTCTAGCCATCCCAACTTTTGTCAGTTGTATACAGCACGTATTTGACAGATTTAGGAGTTTAGAGCTCAGTGCAACTACCTCAAATCACTCCCAACATCTCTGACGCACCTTTCCAGGAAGAACTGACTGGACTTCTAAGCCACTAGAATTCTAGCACCAAAAAAAACCACCTCAGGATTTCACTTCGGTCCCGTCAAGGGAAAGACGGCAAAGGTCACCAAAATAGCATGCCAACTCCAGCAAGAGCAACCATCCTCCCTCGGTAAAGGTCTCATATGAAACAATAATCCCCTTCTACACTCCCCTCTTTGACCCATGCATTCTTCCCTGCCACCTCCTCCAAATACCGCTTCTACCACAACCGGCAACACCTTTGATTATTATCAGGGTAGTGAGTGCAAACCTGGCTTTGGGAAGTAGCGGACCACTTTGCAAGTCATTGGTGGAGGCGGGGGGGAATGAGGCAAGAGGACTTATGTCCCTACTTCTTCCCTCACCTTTCCCCAATCTACAAATACCCTCTCCTCCACTTCTTGCTCCCTCCCGCTACACAAGAAGCTTTTCCCCCTCATCCCTCCCACACCCATAAAATTCTTAATAATACATTCCAAAGCACCTTAACATCCCCCCTCAACATAACCATTGGCAAAATACCTTTCCTACTACACACACACACACACACACACACACACACACACACACACACACACACACACACACACACACACACACACACACACACACACACACACACACACACACACACACACACACCACATCTTTCTACCCATCCTCAACTAGCAGCCACCATCCCAGATCGGCTTCCTGTCTCATTTTCACAAACCAACTTTATCCACAACTCCCACTCTCAGGGATTCAGAATAGCCCAGCCATTCTTCAAGAACAGAGAAATATCCTGCAACCTGAAATAGGATTATGAATGCGTAAATAGCTGGTAAGCACCAACAATCTATGCATGCCCAAAATCACCAGCAGGCACAATTCTGTTAGATGTCCACGTAAAGATGTAGCTGGCAAACACACAACAGCAGCTACGTCTAACACCCACTCAGGACATCACAAATTCATGCCTCTTTAGAAACTTCTTCTGCAATTGTCCCGGTCATGAAAACTGTCGACTCCTAAACAGTAATCTGAAACATTTCTCTATAGGCTAAAATGACATGATCGTAGCACCACGATCAATTAATAACTAGCCCTCAAGCAGATAACAGGCAACCCTCATAATACACATTCCAAGAACTTTGGAATCGCATGACCACTACAGTGGTGAATGGAGTATTATAATAAAACAAAATTTTTTTTATAACAAAACACACTTCCACTCACACAAAGACCACAGTTCTAGATACCCCAGACATGGCCACAGCACTACAGACCTGCACCAGTCACAGATGAGCGATACACAACTGCAATTAACCCAGTATTAGACTATCATAATGCAGTTTGAACACCGAAACTTCTTACTCTAAAGAGCTGAACCAATGAGCGTAGCAAATAAATAAAACCTATACCAGGCGTGAAGTGTCTTGGAGCTTTTAAAACAGACTTCTGCATACAAACAGAAATAACATCTATTAAACTTTGCGCATGCATCCAGGTGGTTGTTTTAGTCATTGAATGGAGATGTGATTTGGGCTGGAACCGAATACGGTGCATAAGGAGGGCATTTATAGAAGGAGCATCCAGGACAGACTGCAGTAATACATCAAAACATACCAACATTTTAGGTAGGTAGGATTGGGTCTCCTTAGTCGTCTATGTCTTTCCTCCTCTATGTTCTATCACGCAAGCATTATCCAAATAGTGCCAGTGATGCACCTACACATGCTGCAGTCACCCCGTCTCTCCTAAGGCTTCTTACGCTATGTGAAGGAATCATGGGAGTAGCAGGGAGCGAAGGAAAATGGGCTGGAGTAGAAAGCCATGGAAGATCGAGGGTAGAGAGAGGATCACCAGTAAAGGATGGGGGGAGTAAAGTAGAAGCACAACTCCAAGAGGCCGGCAGTCATGTTCCTTTAACCTCTATGACACATGTACTTATCGTTTAGGCCATGCATGCCATTATTCACATACTCTGAGAAGACCAATGCAGTCATGGTCCAAAGTGACCCCACGGTGAACGTTTTAAACTGTCCATCGCGCCAAACTGCACAACAGCCCATGTACTAAAATGCTTATTTTAGGAGGTACAGAACAGCCAGAACTACTTTGTACCTGTGACTTGAAAACAAGGCTAACTTTGCATTCAGGGTAGCTTTCCTTTGCTTTCCCAGGGTCTAAGAAGTGGGCAGAGTCTACAGCAGGTTAGTGGTCAGGGCAATGGATAAAGACTGGCACACAGTGACAGGATCTGAGCGCCATGGAAAAGATTGAATGCTCGTTGTCATCATTAGTGACAGTGATTTGTTGACGATGGAGGCGTGCGGTGGGGGAGTGGGGGGGGGGGAATAGTGTGAGCCAGCGGTGCCATATTTTCATGACCAATGTACACACTAGGGGTTACAGAATGTGGCAATGGACCAAGTGCCATATTGGGTCATAACAAACAATGGCGGTTATTACTAACGAGAACAGCCGGGCAGTAGTTTAGTGGCAAGTGTTATAGCTACGTTATGTGCATGACAAATAGCGGCAGTATCCCAACGTGAGCCGCAATACTGAAGACGCCTTTGGGTATACATCCGACATTGACTGAGCACAGGAGATACAGACCAGCTAAATAGAGAGAATTTGGATAAAAAGGACGACTGTAAATGTGCAAGCCCGTGCCATCAAAGAGGCTATCCTAATCATGGGTTTTCACAAGTCATTTGGCGGCATATAGAAAGCCACTATATGAAAAAAATCTGAACTCAAAAATTCGTGAATATTTTTTTAAGTTGCTCACAGAAGATGATGTAAAGAGTACCTGAAAAAGGAAATTAATATAAAAGTGCGCCACGTGGTATTCATTACAATTCGTAAGTGTTTCTCTAGTACTAGGAAAACACTTTTGAAAGAAGTACTGCAAATGTGAAATACAAGGATAACACCTGGGAAGCACAATTACGTTTTGGATGGATACACTGCTCAAAAACTGACAATTCGTTTCATGCCAGAATCGGGAATTCTCTTTGTGGCAAGGGGTTACCTGCCACAGTCCTGTGGTTCCCAATGATGGTCACGACTTGATTGTCTTAGCCTATGCACGCAGAGTCTTACAGTCACCATCACCAGTCAACTTGTCGAGGGCAACAACCGAAAGAGGTAGTCAAGTCAATGGTGTTGTACGGAAATGCCAGACTCACGAGACATTTGAACCATTAAGAAACAAAAGACGCAAGGCAGCACCTAAAGAGGGTGGGCCCCCGTTTGCCACACGAGACAACAGTTCATTAATACAATAATATATAAATGCCAATAAAAAAAGTGCGGGGCACAGTTGAGCCAATGTCTGATGTAGCATAGCAGCAATCCTCAGATTTGACCATAATAGGGATTCATCAAAGTATTGTAAACCAATGCAATTTCAGATGCAACATTACGCTGGGATGAGAAAAATGTAGCAGGTACATCCCAACTGTGACGTAGGACTTAAAAATGAACTGCACAACAGAACCGCAGGTAGATCTAAAAGCCACTATGAAATCTGAACCCCCCACTTGATGCAAGTAGGTAGCAGAGCCCCGAATTTCAATTTCATGCACAATCTTTCATGGACATAGAACATACTGATCAATTACTTCGGGCAGCCTTTTCTTTGGCACACACCAGTTAGCTACTAAGAACAGTGAAGTGCAGACCTCAAAATTCACGCCCACCAATAGAGATGAATGTCCCTTGGCCAGTAAGAACGGGTGTGCTTGCTGTGCGAAAGTGGAGAAAAGCGATGACAAATAACATGCTATGCCTGGCCAGTAGTTTGCAACTTGAAATTTGTACCACTGATTTAGTATGGAAAGAATACTTCCGTCTCCTCTGGGAACATTTGTACATGCATGGTTCCCAATTCAAGTTATGTTAAACTGCACATCAAGTTTCTGTCTCTTCGCTTAGACAGACCTTGAGCGAAGCACAGCTCGCCTTCTTACAAGGCCACGTCTTTGGTTTCAACCCAGAACGATGGGTTAATCAATATCCCGGATTCATAGTTGCAGGGTGTTCTATAGTGTGGCTGCTTGTTAAGACTAGAGCAATTAATCAACGTTGCTACAACTACATCTGGTGGATGTTTTTTATTTGAAGGGAAAATGTGGGATTACCGAGACTAAAGCTAAAAAGGCAGAAATTGTTTTACACTAAATATTGTGGAGACAAATCAGAGGACGAGGATGATTATTGCCCAGATAGGCAGCCAAGGAAAAAAATTAAGAACCAGGGATATGTCGGAATAACGTACCCCAGTGTGCACATGCGCAGCCAAGGTTTTCATTTGCTGCTGTGCATGCAATAGGTAGGGCAACATGCCCCACTTATTACCATTGTCTAGACTCGATAGCATGGCATCAGTTCTATAACATGGGGAGCTTAGTAGCAGAATTAATGAGTTTTCTCGATACGGAACATTTTGCGAACACATTTAGCTACAGTAACCAGGTTAGGTGGCTACCCAAAAGATAGATCCAATGCACTGCCAGAGTTCAGTCCCTGCACCACTCATTCCTCCCAAAGAGGATCGCCCATTTTCTTGGTACATAATTTGAGCAGATTTGCTCCAATTCATGCACGCACTAGGAATATTACAAAACTCACATCAAGACTGAACATGCTTTGGGTGTCTGTGTTGGATGAAAAATTGCTGGATATGCGAGACGCTGTGATGATACAGATTAAACAAAGCAAAGACGAGCGAGACAGATGAAAGGTATCCCCAAGCTAGAAGCAAGATCTGGATGGAAGCAGAGCGACTTCTGGAATTCAATCCCCCCCCCCCACTCCCGTTGTTGTGCTCTTCAGTGAATATTGTGGGTGCGAGCAAGTGACGCCAATGGGTTGTTAGAGTTCATTTTACTTTAATTAGACCAAGTAGTTCATAAACCCAAAAAACGTCATTTAATTGAGAAATCAGGTTAGTGATGACATTTCCAAATTACAGAATATAAAATGTGAAATCACGCCCTGAGATAGAACCACTTTTCTAAATTACTATTGGTTAGCAGCAATACGATGCCCAAAATTTCAAATTAATGTCCATTTTCAAAGAGGACATGCATGCACACACCAACACGCTAAAGTGGAAAAATAAACTGGGCGCAGTGCCAGATCCCCAAAACCAAATGTAACCTTTCATACACCAAGGGCTCAACTGAGGAGTACATTTTTTAAACGAAACGCTCTGAACAATCTTTCATGTTACTATGCATTTTAAAGACGATCTCTTTGGCGCCGGGTACAATGGTGCTTAGTCCTAACACGCCAAACATTACTCAACATTCAAGGGCCCAGCGAAAGCACAGAAGAATCAAACCAGTCATTTATTATGTTTGCTTTAATTAACGTCCGTGCACATTGCCAAAACCTGTTTTCAACTGAAGTAGTTTTACTTGCATGATGCATTAGATGTGGCTGCACTAACTGCTTTCGGTCTTTTCATACTCTTAGAAATAACTGCAAAGTATGATGGATGGATGATAAATTGTGACAGGACATAAATTAGCTAAAAGAAAATTCCTTCTGATAATTTCTTAAAACACAATTTAAAAACAGTACAAGTGCATAGCTGCCACAAGTAAAAATGTATCAGCCCAATACACCATGTAGCAAAGTCTTTATAAGACAATGAATCTCAACGTATCTTTCAATTTTAGAGCTGTAAGTATATTTAGGGCTTGGGGGAATTTTTCCAGAGGGCTCAAGTTTGAGACACTAAAGAAATGTATTAATTAGCTCCAAGTGGTACAGAATTCTACTGCGAGTTCAGTGCCAAATACCTCTTAATACGCTGCCAGTATGAAGGATTCTTAATCAACTGCTCCTTCAACGCAGTATCAAATTGAAGGTCAAAACTCTTGTCCACAAAGGAGGTCATGCTGCTGCTGCAATGCTCCACTATATATCAAAGACTAGCAGCCAATAGCCCAGACAAGAGTGGACATAGTCTGGAAGCCTCTTGCACGTAATGCCTAAAGCTCAAGAGGGCGAGTAGTGGAGAGAGTTCCTTTCCCTTTTCAAGCAATTGTTTTTTGGGAACCACCTTTCTGCTCATACACTTTCAGCAAACCGATCAAAACCATCCTGTTCTAAATGCTCTTATTCCGCTACACCTGGATAAATATTGCAAGCTGCAAGCTACTGGACATGTTTTTACCAATAATCCTGCGGTTTTCACTGACCAGTCGCCAGGGCCTGAACGCCAGTCCCCGGTGCAGTTAGCGGGCCGCTCAAGCCCACAGAATGCAGAATGATTGCCATTAGCACCCAGAGGCAAAACCTTGAGTTGCTAATGGCAATAGAAGAAAATAAACGCCTGCACTGCCTCGTACGCAGCAGCAGCCGGGAGAGTCAGAGTTGCTATGGAAATGGAAGGCGGGGCTCCATGCGGAGACCCTCTTCCATTTTCAAGGCTTCACCAGGAAGCTGTGCGGGCTGGACAGAGGAGCACTTGGGGTAAGAATTTGGGGGCGGGGTGGTTGTGGAAGTGATGGATTTGGGGGCAGGAGAGAAAACCGCAGTGCGGGGTGTAGCAACCACTCTGGTAGCTCCGAAATCGGGCTTGTATCAGTAGATTCAATCCAGAATTGGAGCACCCTGGGTGCTTTAAGAAAAATGACTCGTCCCCTCGGCTCTTCACGTACACAAATCAAACCATTTCTTATTCCCCCAAGAGTACATTTTCACTAGCCAATGGCTAGGATCGAGTGCAATTTTTGAGGCCTGCAGCTACACATTAGGAGGCATTTGGGTAGCCTATTTGGCTCTTGGAGCAACACAGACAATGGACATGAGAGTACCAATTCACAAGCTAGCAATGGCTAGTTCACAGGAAAATCCCAGCACAAAATCTATATAAACGCCTAAGGAAATGCATAGAAATTCAACAGAGTTAGTTCAAAGTATTCAGGAACTAGTCAAGAGTACAAATGAAAACAGACTAGATGCAGCAATGTTGTGGGTGTCTGTTGGTTTACACAAACTCCTTGTTTTCAGTAGAGTACTGAGTTAACAATGTGTCGTTCAGAGAAAAACACTGTAAAGTGGTGGATAGATTGGTGGGAGGCAAAAAGGACCTACCGCATGTGATATCCAATTGCTAAAAAGTCATAATATTCCACTACTCAAAAGTAGATTCTCAGAGTTGAACATACAAGCACTCACAACTTAAGTATAGTCCTAAAAAATATTGCAACCCATTGACAAAGCCACAGGACCCCAGCTCTATCCTTGCTAACATTGAAAGCTGGGAAAGAAGAAAACATACAATCTTTGGCCCTGCATCAACCACTATCATTTTATACAAATATACGAGACCGGTGACGCATATAGTAATCAATCAAGTTAAAGCAGATAAAATGCAACTATGCACCCGCGGTGGTGGGCGGCCCTTTATCGACCCTATTTGCCTTCACTATTCTACTCCTGGGACAAAGAAGGGCTAAACCCAATACAATATTACAGGTAAAGTGTCACAGGCAAGACACCACACAATATCAACCCTTTGCTGATATATTATCAGTGCTACAACCTACAAAGCCCCTTAATGAAATGAAAGAAATGTGGTGTACTTTCTGCAAGGTGTCGGCTTCAACATAAATCACACCTGAGACATGTTCAGTTATGGAAGTAGAATCTGTGAAGAGATGCCTACTCACCATTTATTTGGACCAACAAAAAAAACCTCTGGTTCCGACTTCCTCCGCTTATTGACAGTGTATATAAATGCCAACAACCTTAGCATTCTGACGCAATCAAGAATCTGTCTAAATCAAACGGTTTGTCGGTTATGGTTAGCATGAAATGCAGCAAGTCCAACATTTTAATGTAGTCCTTCTAATCAGCCCCCTCCCCATTCCCTGTCCTAAAATGACCATCGACGAATGGGAAGCAATAATTCTCAATTTTACATTGGCGGGCAGAGCACCCATTGCAAAGAGGCAAATATTTGCTTCCAAGGAGGGTTTTGGCCAGTCTGAATCTAGATTGCCATTGCTCGGCATTCCACGAGAGTTGCTTCAGAATGGGCGTAGGAATGTTCAAAGGACTCGATACTTCGCCCTTGGAAATAACCTACTGCAATTTCTTTATTTACATTGAGTTGGATGGGACTCGGCGAGTTGAATGGAGGCATACGGGAGAGGGTGAACAGGATATGCCCCACACCTACCACCACACTAGCCCCCCAAGACTAGAATGCAAATAATAAAAAGGTAGGAGGCAGAACTACAAAATACTTGAGTCAGACGGTTTTCCACTTGGGCCAAGTTTGGTGGACTTGGTGCTCAGCATTATGGAAGAGAGGTCTGTAGTTCGGGGCCTTAAGAGATGTGTACCTGGACTAAAATGTGTCCCTCTGAATCAAGAGGGAAAACATGATGCAAAAACGAAGGGTGGTAACAAGCTGCAAACATTTACTGAAAATACCTGTGAACGAACTCAAACTATGACTGGGTATTCTGGAATCATGCAACAGCTCCCAAGTCAATCACATGTGCCAATTATCTCAGGCCAGACCTTCTAGAATGCCACTGTCTTCATATGCATATATCTGGGTTACAAAATGATCGGAACAGGATTTTAAAACGCCTGGGCATTTTGCACTTTTGCAGAGTACTGAAAATGGGTTTAGAAGGCAAAAAGATTATTTTTGAGGTGAAGAGAGACTTTTGAGAGAAAGTACACCATATTCAATAACACCAATGTTAATGGGGCAATGTGTGACATGAAGGGGCAGGGTTCGGCAGCATGCATAATAGTTATTGGTAGATCACTGAACATATTCTGCCCTTCTCCTTTGCAAACATACCGGGAAAAAAATAAATATATGAACGTTTTCATCGGTTATTAGTCATCTACAAATTCAGAACCCCTCTTCCCCCATGGTGCTAGTCTTGGTTGGTAACTAGTAAATTGCCGCAAGAGGGTTTCCATGTCATGCTGTGAGCTTGCTTACAGTTAATGTAACCATGTTTTCACCTTCAAACCTCACGACCTTACAGCAAACACTCCACGGATGGCAACCTATTGTACAATGCATCCCATGATGGAGGGCTACATTTAGCCTACAGGAATCCATATATTCTTTCCCTATATTTTTCAGAGTGCGGGTGTTATGTCGCACATCACATCCTCCACCTCCGCACTTGCTGCAAATCCCCCCCACATGGAGTGTTAACGCTTCACATTTATTTTGTTGTGCATTTGTAAGGCACTTATACAACAAGACATTGTGTTTCAAAGAGCCCACAAAGACTGAGAGGAAGGGGGAAGCTGTTCCGGAGGGAGCCAACCTGAGGAAAGACATTGGCCACCAGCTAGTTGTTTAGAGAAGTGTTTGACATGCAGAGAGTTGGAGCCGGAGGAGCGTAAAGATCCAGAGGGAGAGCATTGGGTGACAGTAAGTTGTAGATAGCGTGGTCCCCAGACGACCTTATGGATGATGCAGAGGGATCCGAATTTGATCCTTGCAGCAACCGTGAGCCAGTGAAGAGATATGAGAGGTGGAGAGATACAGTCCCTAGGCTTGAGGCCAAGGATAAGTCTCGCAGCCCTATTCTGGATAAGCTGGAAGGGGCGGAGAGAAAGAGGGTAGATTAAGGAAGAGGCTGTTACAGTAGTCCATCCTAGAGAGTACCAAAGCTCTAGAGACATTGAGGAAAGATACCTCAGAGGAGGTGAAGTTGAAAGTGGGCCTGTGTCCATGGAGGAGACTGCATCCTTGTAGTGTGGGTCACCGTTTGCAAGGGGCTGGATGTGTCAGTTGGTTTTAGAGGTGTAGATTTGGAGAGAGTCTTATTAAAAAAATGCTGCGTTTGAGCAGAGATTTTGAGTGCGCCGAGTAAGGTAGGGAGTTGGTCAGGAAGTTCTTGATAGTTTCTTAGGGTTTGACGGTACCTTGAAATGTTGTGCTCTAGGGCCGAGACTCGCTGAAGTGGACTATCTGAACATGCACATTTATTTTGCATTGTACATATGAAGAATTCGAGGATCCTTCCAAAATTCGTTAAGGAAAAAAATATCTTGAGCATTAGATTTTGTTTTCCTAATGGACAACCTGGATGTACACATTACATCTTTTGAATGAAAGACAAGGAATGATAATCAAACTAGAACACTGAAGACGACGTGTGAGGGATGCACCGGAAACAGGATTGGAGCATTTGTTGGGCAGGAGTACATATAATTGCCCTTTTTGCCATAACCTCTTTGACTTTGAAACATGTGTCTCTTACGGATTGATGTGCCTACCACCATTAACTTTGTTTACAGAATAATGTATGGTCGTGGACTAATGTGACAATTACCCTTTATTTTGTATATGGAATCATTTGTGTGACATGTTTTTGTGAACATCGTTGTACTTGCCTCCCTTTGTATTGAAATAAAAAAAAACCTGTAATTAACTCGATGTCCAGATCGCATTTAGATGGAATACACATGTAGGTTTCTGGAGGTTATCCTGATTTACTAAGCAGGAATAGTGAATCCATTTTGTTTTTAGCTCTGAATGAGCAAGGACTAAAAGTAAAAGCTTAGAAAAACAATATTCTGGTTTTGCTTCCAGGCTGAGAAGGAAATGAGGAAGTCAATAAGCACACAACTGAAGGCGCACTCTCATATACAGTGTTCACATTATCGCATATCAAACTTATGCTAAACTAAAGCATCTATCGCTTTTGTGTGTGTAATTCCTGTATGGGCCATGAATGCAATATGCATAGCTTAAATTGCACTTTTACATAAAATAATGCAGTTATTAATATTCTAGCACTGTGAAGCATCAGTTTGGTTCCATGTTTTTCTTGAGTTTCAATATGCAATTTTCAAGCTGCTACAATTGAATGTACCGTCTGAAACATGAATCTATTAATTGCAAAAAGATAATTATAGCAAAAAAATAAAAAGTTCATTATGCGGTGTCCTCCGTTAGAACTTGCAAATGTCAATCATTCAAAGTGCCGTTTTAACGAGTCACATTCAAAGGATGTCTTCAGCATGTAACACCTCAAAAAATGCAGCACTCAAAATTAAGGTGGTGTGCAGAGCATTTAAAAAGGTGGCCTACGTTTAGAAGGAAATATGACCGTTACAAGGGGAGCAGCACGACCCCTCTACCCAACACCACCCCCTGCCCCGATTTGACAGCATGTTCAGACATATGAATGTGTTTAAGTCTAGAAGGAAAAAAACAAGTATACCGCTTGATATTACAGTCTGACGAATTGTTCAATTATTAACAGTGGCCAAT
This sequence comes from Ambystoma mexicanum, assembly GCF_040938575.1. Lineage (NCBI taxonomy): Eukaryota > Metazoa > Chordata > Amphibia > Caudata > Ambystomatidae > Ambystoma > Ambystoma mexicanum. The sequence continues at coordinate 152,989,088 of NC_090941.1, read as the reverse complement.
AAAACAGGTGGAGAAGTGGAGTTACCAGAGCGATTCATTAATTTTAAAATAACAGTGCATTTTACCTATCTCTTCCCGAGTAAGCAGTTTCATTTCACAGGCACACATTTTCCAAAGTCTGAAATAGCGTGTGTGGAAGCGCATATGTCAACAAGCCCCATTAAATCTGGGAGGTGCTAATCCAGTCATGAGTTTAACTTTGCATTCCGGAACTTGGAATCAGGATTGGACTAGCATCTCCCGAACGGAATGGGGAATGTACGCATGCATGTGAAGGAAAAAAGTGAACGTGTGCACTCTCATTCTCTCCCCGCCACAGGATGCTATCAGAGTACAGCTCCGGAGCAGGGGTGGGGGGGGGATTCATAATTTCGCCATTGTGTCTACCAACTTGTCTTTTCAGCACACAGCCAAAACTTGTCCAGACACCTTGGTCAGCTGGCTCAGTAGCACCAGGTATCTCGAAGAATCCCCCCCTGCCCCGCATAAGGGATACAATCTGAATATCTGGTCTATAAGCTTCCACAACATCCTGGGACTCTAGGACATCAAGGCCATCACACGTCCATAACCTACTTCTAATTAAGCCTACTATGCACACCTTGACTGACAATAATTGATGGGCCCATTTTATGGACAGCTCCAGACTCTTTTTCAGGACTGCTCAGTCTAAATTTGCACCCCGGTCGGTGCATGCACCCCAGCTTACTCTATCGCACAAACCTCTTCCCCTCTCCAGGTCACCTTTGTCCTCGGATCTCTCTCCCACCTTCTCAGCTGTTGCCAATACCCACTCTCCTTTACCCTCATTTCCTGCTCACCCGACGGACCACGGTCTGTTTTGCACCCTGGGTGGGGTCACCATTCAACCACACAGACAAGGTCTCAGCGCTCTAAGATCACAACGGTGGTGAGGTGCACAGTATAAAAGCTAAACATAACGTTGGATGTTTTGTAGATATGCCAAAAAACTGGCTGAGCTTTGTGGAACACATCTCTGTGGTATGTTCAGCCACTTTAAAAACATTAACTTCAATGGAATGAATGGGTGGATGAATTAAAAATCCACAGTATCCAACCTGTGTACTCACAGTGACAATGTTCGCTAAGCACTTTTGAACGTGGGGGCATTAACTTTTTGAGGTGCACCTAGAAATAACAGTCAGATCAACTACGGACTCTGCTATGAAACATTTCAGCAGGTTTAACAGGGATTTCACATTCCGAGGGTGGGGAATGAGCACTGATAACCAGATTTCATTTTGGAGTGTTTGTGCACAAATGAAACGTACAGAAACATAACATGATGTTCTTTACCAGATGGCCATTTCAGGACTCCAGTGAATGTAGAGAACAGAAAAATCTTCTCTGATCCAAGTATCATTAGCCAGGTGCATGGTTCCCCAGAATGTAGCTCATTGCAAGACAACAAAAGTGTGTGTATAGGTAGATTTAGGATACCATAAAAATCCAAATACACAACTCCATTGACCGCGGAAATGATGCTAAAAAGCCTCTCCTTATTATGCTGCACAGTGTAAATGTGTAAACTGGTCAATAAATTACAATCCACTGTGAAAACCCACCAACAGAGTGTTCAGTCTGTTAGAGAAACTGTTACTCCCTGATCACTTTTTATAATGTAAAAGTCACTTCAACAAATTCCTATGATGTAGTAACCAATATAGATTCCCTGTTCCAATATGTGCGCACCGGAATTTGCTGTTTGAATTCCTTGAAGTACTGCATACTTTTTGGTCTGCTGAATTAGCATTATTGATTGTGACCATGTGCTGGAATTCCATCTGACCTGCCCGACAAGGTACTTTAGGGTCAGATGCTCGTACACGTTTGCTACAAAAGGGGTAATCTTTTAGAACTGTAGTTGCTTGTATAATGGCTGTACAGTTTCTCTTTATGAAAGTATCTAGATACGATCTCACCTGACTTGGGTGACAATGTCGAAGGATGCTTTGAAAAAGTTCACCTATGGATATAGCATGAGTCAGGGAAGGATTGAATTCAAAGCACCGTAGTTGAGGTTCCTGCTCTTCGCTTATTGCACTCATTGGCTACAGCCAGAAGTACAGGCGTACGTTACATGCCCAGTGCAGTTTTTCTTTGTTTTATCAAAATGAGATGGTGTCCTAATCAGGATAAAAGAATAGGTTTCTGTTGCTACAGGTGGTCTGGAAGTGTGTGTATAATAAAGAAAAACATAAGTTGTGGAAATCTGCATGTCGTTTGCTCACCTCCGATTTACCATTTGTATGGTCCACATGTAGCCCCGAGAGGGACAACCTCTTGCCACATTTTTCAGGTCATGTTTGCAAAGAGATCTCTGTCAAAATCAACCGATTTTGCGATGTGCAGATGCTGGCCACTATTTGGCCTCCGTGTGAGTAGTAAAGAGGGGGTAGGGAAAGGAGTACTAATGAGCAATCTGAAAGTTAAGATTAAAAACACATCTTAATTTGAGAAAAATACAATACATTTTTACTCGCCTATAAAATAGCCCCACTAGAGAAGTTTATTTTTTACTCCCTTAAGAATCATGTAATTCCCAACTTCACAAAGGACAGAGTAAAATACTCACAATTCAAAATCTTATCTGCATCCCAGAGCCTAACCCTTTTAGGATGACCGATACCTTTGCGTCCGAGGTGGAGTGCCTTGCCAAAGACTGGTTATTTTCTGTCACAGCAGTAAGGGGCTAACATGATGAAAAATGCCACCTCCATATGTATGGCGTGTTAAACTGTAGTTACGCCACATTCTCAGTTCTCCAATGTAAACTTAATTCCAATATACCCTTCTAAAAGACACACACAGGGTATTTTTACATTTCACCAGATCATGCATGGAGAGGACCACAATGTTGTTCATGGATAGATTTTAGGTTCGTGTAGCAGGGTAGAGAAATCTGCATTCCTCCCTGCAGCTGTCTGCCTGGATTGAGGATGCCGAGTGGACAAATCAAAGCAGAACGTTCCGAAAAACGAATCTCGACATTACTGAGCTGATGGCTGCTCCGTTTGAGTGGCATCTGCCTGTAATGGATGATCGAACTCTTGCTTACAAAGGAAAGCATGGGATATAGTGCTGAAATAGGGCTGCAAGCTATTTTAAAGCAATACCGGCTATTCTTGCTGTGCACCCAACACCTGCAATTATTTGCCCCCACATTTGCACAAGCGTGCTGCAATTCTGAAAACATCCTTTATGCAGCCCTCATTTATAATGAACGATTGAAGCTCAAATGGATTCAGAGTGTGGCAAGTTGAAAGTTATTCAGCACAATATTCACTTCAAGGATATTAACACCCACCTTAAGTCTTAAAACAGATCTACGCTTCCCTGAAAGAGACCATGTTGTCCATCCTTTTTAGTGATTCTGCACCTGTCTCTGGACAGGCATTTCGTCTCCATCGGCTGTCAAAAAATCTAACCTCATAGCTCAAGAGACCAGAGGTAGCCCTGGTCCAGGATCGCATATGGGCCTTGATTGGACCAGAGAAGCTACATCAAGAAGAACAAATTATTTCACCGTTGTAATGTTCTTTAGACTGGATGTTCCTTCAACATATCACTCAACTTTGACATACTACGATATTCTGCTTGCAGCTCAGAAACCTTTCACAGAAGAGGGCGCTGGGCATCGTCATCACCAACCTCATGCCCCTCGACGGTGTCCATCAGTCTCCAGTATGATATTGGCGTGGCACGAACCGCACCCGCTGCCTCAGTTCCATGTTTTTCCTTCAAGGATTAAAAAGACGTGAGAATTAACAGAGAAGACGGTGTAAACCACGAAAACTATGACAGGGGTAGGATGGGAGGGGCGATGAGAAATACGTGGGAGGAACATCAAGTCGAAAAGAATATTACACAGTGTAATTCATTTGTTCTTCGATTGCATCGTGTCCTCCCATGTCCTCATCTTTGATAGACTCCCATATCAGCGCTTTGTAGGAGGTGGGAAAGGAGAGTTCATTTTTCATTTACGCTGTGTAACAGCATTTTTAATTCTGATTTTCTGCCCAGATAGGGAATCCAAGTAATAATGATTTGTAAAGGTATGCATCGGAGCCTACGTGCCAGAATTGCAAATATCCTGCAGCAGCACCCCTCTCTGAAGGGCTGAGGAATTGCAAACTCCTCTAGTCCAATGAGCTATTAAGTCACCAGGAATGTCTTTCCCTACTAGTCTGTAGCACTCAGAAATGCATAGAATTATCCATTAAGACAGCATTTGCTTTGTATCGCTTGCCACATCCTATGGCCTGAATTGCCAACAAAAAGGTGGTCACCCTGTCTTAATTTAGAGAGCCAGTTGATATAAAAACGGAATGCTCTCCTAGGGTCCAGTCTGGAGTGTTTCTTCCTCTTTACATGGATGATGTTAGAAAACCAGCAAAACTATTTTTTGTACCAAATGAAGACACCACCTTTGGTAGAAATAAGGGAAGAACCCTCAAGACTAATTTGTCTTTAAAAGACTGTAAAACGTGGCTTGAAGTACAAAGCTTGAAGCTCGCTAACTCTGCAAGCAGAGATAATGGCCGTCATGAACACAGTTTTCAAGGAAAGCATCAGAAGAGGACAGGAATGCAATGGCTCAAAAGGAGCCCCCATCAGGAAGCTTAAGACTAGGTTGAGGTCCCAGACCAAAACAACGAAAGGAACCGGCGAAAAGACATTAGCACACCCTTTAAAAAATGTAACAATAGGAACCTTGTTCCGGTGAGGGTTTGAAAATGAACAGCGCAGCCAGGTAGCCCTTGGCTGTAGCAACCTGTAGGCCCTGATGGGTTACATGTAGGAGAAAAGAAAACTCTGATGGTGTGTCACAAGAAAATGGGCCAATTTCATTATTTCTATACCAGCTGCAAAACCTGTTCCAATGGCAGCGGTACAGAGATTTTGTCACTGGCCTTCTAGCCGAAAGCAACACCTCCATGATGTCTTCCAGAAGGTCCAAATCGTTGTACCTCAACATCTCAAAAGCCAGGCATGAAGGTTGAGGGTCCCGATTTCTGGGTGAAGAATGCGACCACACTCTTGCAAGAGGAGGTCCTCCCTTTGGGGAAGACGAATTGAAGGACAGATGAACATTTCAAGAGGCTCTGGGCACCACGACATCCTGGCCCAATCCAGAGCAATCGAGATCATGGATTTTCCCGAACGTTCTCAACCTCCTAAGAACATGAGGAATGACGGGAACTGGTGGAAACGCATACAGTAGTGGAAACCCCAGTCCACTACGAAAGCGTCCCCTAAAGCTCCTCAGAGGAAATTCCCCAGAGCAGAAAATGTCAGACTTCTTGTTGATACTGGACACAAACAAATCCACCTGAGGTTTTCCGCAAAGGGCAAATACTTCTTTAAGGACATCCTGAGCTGGTTCCCACTCGTGAGAGACTGCTCTACCCGCTTAGAGTGCCAGTCGTCGCGTTTTCCTGTCTGGCCAGGTGAACTGCCGAAATAATCCTTCCTGAAGTGCCCAGAACCAGAGCTGCATTGCCTCTGCAAAGTGGTAGTGACCCTTCACCACCTCTTGAGGTAATGCATGGCCACTAGTTATCCCCACCGCCCCACAGAGAGGGCAGAAAGGCCATCAGCGCTAGCCTGACTGCCCTCCGGTCCAAAAAGTTGATATGCAGTTTGTACTCCAACCGAGACCAGCATCTGCTGATCGTCAGACCGTTGGTGTGTCCCCTCCAAACATGAAAGGGAGGCGTCCGTAAACCACTGTAATAACTGGCCTTGGTTGCCAAAAAGGTTCCCCTTTCAACACATTCTCCTTGCAGGCCCACCACAAAAGATCCTGCACAACCTTGCTCGAGATCTGGGCTAGATCGGTCATGCTGCTGGAAAATTGCGACCATGGAGTTCCGAGGGCCCCACTGAAGGGACCTCATCCTCAGACGGTCCTCTGGCACCAGAAGAATGCCGGATGCCAGGAGACCGAGCAACCCCATAAAATTGAAGGCCGGAAGATTTGGGGTACTGTGAAATTTCTTTACCATCCGCTAAATGTGAAGAACCCTTGCCTCGGCTGGCGAAGCTTTCCCTGAAGAGTCCAGGACCGTGCCAATGAGTTACAGCTTCTAGGAAGGTGTCATGTGGGACTTCTTGAAATTGGGGGAGAAGCCCACCCTCTAGAGAGAGGGTCAGGTGCTGTCTAGATGTTCTAGAGCCTGTTCGGGAGAATGAGCTCTGACCAGCCTGTCGTCTAGGTTGGGGTAGATGTAAATCCCTCTGTCAAGCGAAATGGGGTTTAGTTCCTATGTGAGCATTTGCGCTTTGTCGTTCGGGTGTCCCAAATTTCAAAATTATATAATAAATTGTGAGTTACTCACTTGTTAGTGTTTCTCATACAGGTCATACAGTGTATTTGATATAGCCTTCATTGAAATCTTTAACACAAGTTAATTCACTTGGCGTTAGTTCCATTTTGTTCCACATTCATCAGTACAACACAAGTTATTTCATTCGAAGTAGCCACTCTTCCAGATGCTGGGTTAATCTGCCTCTTACCACAGTGGTGTGGCTTGAGTCTTTAAAAGCAGATCCGAATGCACAGAAGGCCAAAAGGCGGAGGGTGTAGGGGCACCTCAGCCTGAACATCCCAAAGAGCTGCAAGGCTGTCTCCCCTGTCCCCTCTGGGAAAACTGACCTCTTGTTCTTCCAACAGAGAAGTAGAACCAAAATGAACGGTTCCTCCACCCTTGAGAAGCTGGAGTAGACTAACCTTTGTTGATGTGGTCTAATCACCATACTAAGATTTAGCAGCTACCTTCGAGGATTGTAGTTTCTCAAGGCTATCATCCGGCCTTGGACCCGATTAGCTATGACCCCTCAAACCGCATATACAAAAGTCTGGACTGCACGTAAGGGGCAAACCGAGATTTTCTTAGCCAGGCGAATCACCTAAGAACTGTACCCGCAGCCATAGAGCGACTTACACAGTCAGCTGCATCCAAACCCAACTGCAAAGATTGACAGTCTTTTCCATCTTGAATGATGGTCAAAAATCCTTCTCTCTCGTCACCCTCAGGGACAAGCTGAGCTGCCATAGCAGCCACCTCCCATAAGGTGTATGTAAACTTGTCTAGGGCACAGGTGGCAGTGACCGCCTTTAATGCCATGCTCCCAGCATAGAAGACACTCTTCCCCAGGGTGTCCACCCTTTTATCCTCCTTGTCTGGTGGATTTGTAGGCTAATCTGGCCCCTTAGAAGCTGAAGTGGCTGCCTGTACCACTATGCTTTTTGGGCTTGGGTGCTTAGAATGGCAATCGAGATCCATGGAGGAAGGTCTATATTTTTTGGTGAAGTCCTTATGCACCGCAGGAGTAGAGTATGGCTTCCTCCAATTGTCCAACACTGCCGTATTGAATGGAAGTAGAGGCTCCTAAGACAGTCCCTTATCCAAATTTTAAGCCGAATCATCCTGTTCATATTCAACTGTAGACCTACCGCAGCCCAGATATTCTATTACTTTAGACATGACTGGTCTGTACGAAGCATCCGCTGGTATCTTTAAGTGTGTCCAGTAGGTCTCATCTTGGATATAAGCTCCAGGAGTGGCATAATCTAGTCCAAAACCAAAAACAGGACTCTTCCTCGACATTATCCTCATAGATAGAGATCATTGACCTGAAAAAGTATTTTTTAGCATGAGACCATGAAGAGGACATTGAAGGCTTTTACATCGCCTACTTCGAAGTCGATGGGTTCGACTGCGACACCTTTGATGGCTCCGGTTGTGGAGCAGGGGTGGGTTCTCGCCCCAACAACCCCCCCCCCCAGAGGCGTCACGACCACGAGTGGCCCTCGAGAGGCCTTCAGGGTCTTGCTGTCCGAGCTCTTGGGCACCCGAGTAGTGGCTTTCAGCGTCTGACTGCCTTTGACGGGATGGGGCCGAAGTCTCTTTACTTCTTCAAAGGGGTTGGTGCTGCAGCCTTCGCAAACACCAACATTTGAAGTACTTTCCAACTCAGCTTTAGAAGCCCTTTTACTGCCAGGCGAGGAATATGAAGAGTAAGATCTGGAGCAACAATGCCTTTTCCTAGACCTCCTCGATGAATAGAGACAAGACCTCGAGCGTAAGCACTTAGAATGCTTACCACGCTACTTGGACAGGCGAGGGTAAACATTGCGCAAGCACTTGTCTACAGAGGATTTTGCCTTTGATGGAGTGACCGAAGCTATTTGGGGAGAAGGGCCTGCCTAAAGCGAGTTTGCCCTTCCTCTCTTTGAAGGCTTTAACCATCACAGATTGGCACGAGCCACAGTCGACTTTGTAGCCCGATCCAAAGCACCGATCCCAAGCACCAGAGACATACCAGGTGTGAATCAGTTATAGGTATTTTGGAACCGCAATCAGCACATCTCTTGAATCACGTTTTCGGGGTACAAGGCATAAAATAAGGAGTGTTTCATAGCAATTGGCTATGCAATTCTGTAGGTTTCTAATTAAATTGACACTAGCACAGCTAGCTATTTAAATTAACCTGTTCAATGAAAACATGGATCAGCCTGCATTCGTCTCTTGCCCTCAGGGCTTTCTCCACCCTTAGGTCTCTGTTCACTGCCAGTTCAAAGGGGTTCACAAAGAGTGTAGGGTTAACCATCTGCTCCACTCTTAAAAGTGCCAAAGGCTAGCATGGGAGTGCAAGAACTTTCATTTCCAAATAATTGCTTACCAGAAGTTATCGGAATGATAATTCTACTAAGCAAACTATAACCTGTTTGGAAAGACCATTATGTATTTACTTGATTTATTTTAAATACAGCCCTTCAATTCCATTCCTAAAAATGTAAGATGATACACAATTCTTAATTACAGTAGTGCTACACAGCATTGTCTCCAGATGGGGCTCTGAGTGCTAATAGCAATAAACATCGCTTTCATGGGTGCGCAGGGCTGAAATGCTGTGCTTGGGCCTACCCGGCTCGGGCTTGAGCACCTTTAGTGGCCCCTTCCTCCCAAGAAAGGAGTATTGAACACTATATTGCAATTAGTTCATATCAATGACAGGCAAGGGCCATCTTTCTCCACCTGAAGTTGACATTTAAACTGCCTGCCGCAACACCAGCTATGATTTTCCTTTAACATTGTGAACTTTTTGATTCATGAAACTTCTGAATTTCTTCATACACAGCAAATGATTGGGCTACCATACAATGTACGCGACACTGCCCTGTGCGATATCGACCGCACCCATTTGCACTTACACTGAAAACAGTTTTTTTCTGAGCCTTTTTTATCATTTCTATTTATTTGTGTAAATTCATGCAACTAAACTGTACATTTTACAGACAATCATCTCACTAATCTCTTTCTTTAGCGGTACACAAAAAAGCTGTATTGTTGCTCATTTTATGTCTTAAGTAGAAATAACTTGTAGTGACATTAAAAATATAAGTGCAAAACTGCTATTGAAATATGTTTGCTGACCAAGAACATTTTAATGAGCACACTGCTAATAATTTTTTTAAAACTAATTTATGCTTTGGGGTAAATTAAGACATACTTCGACAATTTCTCGAATTGCACAGCAAAGAAAATATGCCGACGCAAGTGAACCGTTTCGAACAAGCTTTGCGGAAAAACAGAACTGAGGCAATGGGCGAGATGCGTGCCATTTATAAGGACGCCATACTCAAGACGGATGGAGACAGTTGAGGGACACTAGGTTGGAGACGACGCTTGGCGCCCTCTGCTGTGAAAAGTATGAGCTGCAAGCAGGATTTGGGAGTATATCAAAGATGAGGAATACGTGGCAGGACACGATCCATGTGAAATGTACACTCATAAGCATAGCTCTGTCCCACTGCATCCGACATACTATTTTTAAAGTCTCCCAAGGCAAATTCTGGTTAGATACTGCAAGCCTAGCCTATTCAGCAGACCCAACGAATGTGCATTCCACTAATTGAATTTAAAAACAGAGCATTTTATCTTTATTAAAGAGTAATATTTTGCTCCTTTCACCACCTAGAGTTTAATCATAAAGCACACCAAAACCTCGTGAGGTGTGCAAGATTCCAGCAGAAATGCCAATACATTGAAAGATTACATTGCCCACAGCCATTTTGGATTCCTGCATTTATAGGAGCCCCTATGCAGAGATTTGATGTGTACAATATTTTGTGATAGCTGGTTTAAGCAAGTATGGATTTCTTCTTGGATAAGAAAACCGTACTACAACTTAAGTAATAATTGCTGACCTCGTTTCCCCAGCAAAAACAAAATGATTTGTTAGTACTGTCTGAATTGCAAGTTAGGTTGGTTGACTTCAGAGCATAGGCTGGGAAACTAAAGGATGATATAACCTAGCTTTCAGCATTATAAAAACCATGCACAAAAGCAGCCGAGTTCGAGCTCCCCAAGCTATGCTACGAAACAAAGAACACTACCCAAGAAACATTTTATATTCTCAGGTACAGGCAGGTATGGTCAGTCTACTCAACTCTAGACATTTAATAACAATGGTCTTACCATGCCCACTAAATCTCTTAATTATATGCAGATTGTATTCCAACCTTATCACTACTGACATCTTTTCCATGAGTTGGAGCCAACCTCATTTCCACTACTATGTGGGCTGTACTTGGGAACTTTTGGAGAACTTGCTTCCTTACATTGGATACACAGTGCTTCTAGAGAGACCAGATCCGACGAGTATATCAGTAGACTGCACAGGATACCGAATACAGAAACAGCCAAAGCCTCTCATACTTGTTGCATACTTGTTGCAGCTGTCCAAACTGGTATATATGTCCTGCAATGCACATTTTCTTAGGGTGAGTAGGGCGACCAATCAAAACTGCAGAGCCCAACTTCCATTATTCGCTCAAAAGGGTGTCTTACTGAATCACTAGAAGACAGATTTCAAGTTTTCAAAAATGTGGACATTCTTGTGTTCCCATATGTTACCATAATGCGCTTTGCTTTTAAGCAAATCACCAGGATTGCGTTCTTTAAAGAGATACAACATTGTTTGATCTGGCTTGGGGCCACACCCCTACTGTACCTCAAACTCTTCCCTGCAGCACCTATCCCTTCCTCCCCCACCCCCAAGGATGAGAGGATTCCCCCAGTAAATTACCATTTCCACCACTGACTACCACAATACCTTTCCGTCTACCAGGTGCTGCAATATCAGATAAACGCCGAATTTACTTTCCAACTAAAAGTTTGAATGTCCTGGAAAAGGCTTAAGAGAACACATATGGGAGGATGAAATACTGGTAGATACTTTTAACTCTTAACCAGAAGGATATGAATATGGGCATACCTGCAATGTTGTTCATGGCAACTACACTAAGCCACCACGGTATAGTCAGTTGCCTGCCGTCCTCCAACATCATGAATACTGCTGGCAGACCCCGAATTACTGGAGTGAAGTTATGTTTTGAGGACCAAGAGCATGCAGGGGAACCAGAGGCAATCAATGGGTTGCTGGAGCTGAGAGGAGGGCGCCTGGAATGGAAAGGCCATCCCACAGGGAATCTTGGCCCCTCCCCAGGGACAATACATGAAGGGTACTGTCCATCCCTGCGAGTGGAAAATAGAGTAGGGCAACCCTGCAGTGAACCCGAGAACAGACATCACTATATGCGACTACCAGTCATGGTTCTTGAGGGTCCTGCCAGCTGAGGAGTTTTCCTACAGGTTGCTCTGCACAGGAAAGTGCAGTGCAAGGCCAGGAGAATAATGTGAGACAAGGACTAATCCAACCAAGCCATGCCAGCTGTGAAGATCTCATGCCCCCCACACCTATTTGCTGGTTGGTATAGAACATAGCAGTCGAGTTGTTGATCAATACCTTAACCACAAGAACTGCAATGTTTGGAAGGAATGTCTTGAGAGCATTGACAATTGCCCATGATTCCTGGATATTTATGTCAGTTTATTTTTGGGCCAGCCACCACAAATTGTGGACCTTCAAGCCCTTCAGAGTGGGCCCAGACCCCAGGAAGGACGATTCCGCCCTAATCGTCACAGACCGTACTAGATCTGAGAATGAAACCCTGGTTGCTCCACCATTGGATATCCTTTAGGATACATTCCAGAAGAGGGATCGCCATCTCCTGAAGCTGAATGGACTGATGCAGATAGCACCCAGATATAGTTGCATACATCTTGTCCAGAGCCTGGCATATAACAGCATGGCTTTAGTACCATGACCCAAGAAGAAAGCTCTTCCCCCACACCACTCAAGTGTCCCCTGTATCTGTGGGGTCAGGGTCTACAACAGTCAAAGCAGTGCAACAGAGGGTGGTGGCAGAGGGCCTGCAGACACCAGCTTCAGACAGCAGCCCAACTGTTGCAGGTGGGTACAACACCATAGGAAGGGGGCGGGCCCTAGGGCAGTTGGCAAAGCTCCCACTGGTGGGTAAACAGCTGACCCGGAGAGGCCACTGGCGAGGGAACCAAAGCAGAAAGATGGGAGAAACAGGAAGGAAGAATATATGATACCATTCAGAAAATACCCTTTCAAAGAGGGGGACTGAATCATGGCCTGAAATTTGAGGAAATGGTTCTCTGCTGGAGGATGCAGAGACTGGGGTGGCAGCCGAGCCCATGAAGCCGCAGAGGCTGGTGTTCAAGATGGATCCATGAGCTAAGGAGTCTGAACACAAACAAGGGTGAAGATGTCTGTGGCAGGTCTGAAGTCAGAAGGACACAAGGGTTGGAGCAGACCAATACATTGAAGGTGCAGTTGCAAAGGAGTGCCAGGCCAAATGTAGAAGCACTGCCAACCCTTGCTGTTAGCACAGTGCAAGGTCTTGTCAGGTCACCAGTGGAGCAAATGAATGGTGGACATGCATTTCCTTTTCTTTTGAATGGTCTGCCATTTTTAAGTGTGTCCATGTTTCTGGAATTTAACTGCACCAAGAGAATCACCAGTATCGGAGGAAAATTAGGGTCGGATGCACAGAGTCAAACTGCTTTTTGGAGATCTTTCGACAACCTATGGGCAAATTGGGCCCCTTTGTGGGGGAACCTTAGACCTCTGTCCATTTTAGATGCTTCAGGGGAAATCTTGGGTCCTGGATCCAGTTTTAGCCTGTAATGGGGGATTCATGTATACTCGTATGGCGTTAAACATCCTTCGGGATCCAACTGAAATTAAATCTTTGGTGGGGACCCTTAAGCCCCAGCCCGAATTTAGCCTGTTTTTGGAAAACCTCAGACTCTCATTCAGGCCTGATCTCCATCCAGAGCACCTCAGGGTTTCCCCCGGCAAACTGAAGACTGCTAGGGTACGTCCCAGCCTCAGCGGCCCCTGGGAAGAAATCCCCAAATCAGAGACCCTTGAAGGAGAGATGGCCAAAGGCCACTCACCTCTTGTCACTGCCGATGATCCATAAAATCGTTGATATGTTGTGGAAGAGGCCTGGAGTTGATCTCAACTCACCAGAAAAAAGCAGTTGTGCGTGATAATTTCGAATATTGAATGTCGCGCACACACATTTTTTCAGCCAATTGTTTGCAACCTTCAAAGGCGGGATTATCAGTTATGGGCCTGCACCCCAGAATCCTCCTGGCAGCCGATCACCCACTGCTGTGCTGGCAGTGAGTACTTCCCGTTGTTCTCCCATCCTCACAAAAACATTCCCCCTCCCTCAGCCCCTCCACATACACACACCAACGGGTAAACACAGTTACACTTACCTGCTATGTATGCCCTATAACAACCCTTTTCTCCCCAGCCCCTCCCTTTCTGCAACAAACACTCCCACTCAAATCCCACACACATTTACACACGTCGTCAGCAGGCTCAGCTGCATCAGACAGCCTCGGCGCACATTGTGTGGGGCGGGTCGGGCTAGCGTACTTGTAGGTGTGCGAGGGTGTCCATTAACATCAATTAAGAAAGACTGAATTCTGCAATCTTTCTAAATCTACCTTAATGAAGTGCTGGAAAAAAAGCAACTTTTACACTCCATACAAAAGGCATCTGCCAATTGATCAAACCGAGAGGGCATCACAGGACAATCTGTTGTGGTCCTAACAGTGGGTGGGCCCAAGGCATACCAAATAAAGGGAATGTGGATTTGCCGCAGGAACCAGCTGTCACAGCTGATGGAACTAAAACTGGAGTTACCTGGCATAATCAGATGCACCAAGGCTGCCGCATGGCAGGCACAGGGGGAGGGAGAAAATGAACCCAAGCAAGGAAACACAAGGGAAAAAGGTGTGACAGCCATAGAATGAGATGGAAGCTCCAGTACATCCAATGTGGAAAAATTGACTTTTCGGAAGTTGCCTGGAGGGGCATGGTGCACGATTGCACATTCAAATTCATACAGGGGTATTTTATGCTGGAAATTGCTTTCGGTCCCGCACATGCTCGGAAGTGTCAAGAGTATGGAGCAACAGGGACAGGACACAGCAAGGTAATAAATGAATTGCTGTGAAGATAGTTGCTCTTGCCATTTTCGTAGTGCAAATGCAACAGGACAGAGTGTGCACAATGGATGAACCGTTGAATGAAGTTCCTCATGTAATGCCAGCTAAAATAATTTCCCCTACAAACACAGCATCTGTTCCAATGAATGTCCAGGTCCTTCTTTCATTCAATTAATTGTCAGCTCCTTAGACTATACTGGAATTTAGGAGCAGCGAGGATTAGGTTGAAAACATTGCAGCTCCCTTGTTCACAGTGTGGGGTGTAAGTTCCAGATTTGTTTTAGCATACTATAGGGCAGTAGATCTGCAATGCGTAGTTCCCTGGTTCGTGGAAAACATGTCATCAAGTCACCAAACTGATGAGAGAATTGACAGATCCTAGTTGCTTGACGAACCCCTACATTAACTAGACAAAAGGCGATCTGATTACATGAATCAATAAGACAGGTTTGGAATGACAAAGCTTGAGCAGTACAATATCATGTGCATCCTAGCACTATCCATGTGGAGTAATGGACTTGCACCTACTAAACCTATTTTCCTGAGAAGTCGCTGCCCAGTTCACTAAGACAAACATCATTGGGATAATATATCAGGATGGGGACTTCTCTTTTGCTGGGGGCCTGTAAGAAGTGAAAACTATGCTTTTCTGCACAATTTGCAAGCTTGCAGAATTACTTAATGGGTAGCTGGATAGCCACTTTGTACAAGGTCTGCACCGAATGGAAAATGGACAGCAATTGCAGTATGCACTAAAATAGGACCTCAGCATCAGCTTAGATTTGCTACGTAGTGAATAGAGCAGGCCCTGAGAGAATACCAAAGTATTCTTCGGTAACATTAGACCTGACATAAATGTGCTTTCATAGGTGCTACTTGTGGCGCATCGGAAGAATAAGGCGGACACATTACAAGTATTGTTTATTAAAATAATACAGCCTCTATTTCCCCATTTCTAAAGGGTCTCCCTACTTAATAACTCCAGGTGCTCGTCACAAGTCCAAAATGAATATGTCCTCCGTCCAAAACTAATTCTACCTGACCCTACCACTATTTTAACTAACTGAAATGTCTAGGACAATGTATGGCTGTCTCTTGTGGCAATGTGTCTGCTTCGTTCATAGCTCTCTTCAGTAAGATATCTTCAAATAGACTCTTGCAACCTTCTGGACAAGGTCATGTAGCTTTTGTATAATGTACTTAGGTTTGCTATCCCCCTTTTCTCCTAGTTATTCCACAAGGCTTTGTATGAATCTTCTGTATACTTCGATCCAGAGGTATGTGTCTTTCAGACTCCTGTGCTTCCAACTTCCTTAAATTATTTATCGTCTTTGATAACTTGTCAAGCCCCCTTTCCTGGGTTTCCCCAGTAGGACTACTTCATTTATCTGTTTCACCCGATTTCACTTCCCATTCATATTTGGAAACAGACGCAGTCGTTACTCTGAGGATCACAAACGCAATTCCACTATAATGGCCTTATATCAAATATGTCATTAATTTCACTGGAACGGGTTTCTCTTAGTGCCTACTCCTATTCCTTAATGCATTCTCTTTCGGGTTTGTTACCCTTGTGATTACATTAACACAGTTCCTCTTTAAAAGGCGGTATCTTTAGTATCTCGTCGATTGAACAAGGACTAGTGTCTCTTGCTTTATAATGATGCCCAGACAGCCTTCTGGTAACCTCTGTATCTACAGGGGAACACTTTCAGGTTTGGCAATCACTCAGGTCCCCCTTCTGCTCCGTATCTGGTGCTTCTCCTTGTCGGCGTCTCGCACTTCCTCGGCACCAACGTATCTGACTGCGGTTTGCAGGCCGTCCCGTGGACTCCCTTGTCGGGTGGTTTTGATGCTGTTCAACAGGAACACTGCCCACCGCAAAGTCGTTGTGGTCATGCCACCACCAGGATAACGCTTTGTCCTTCGGTTGTCTCCTCTTAGAAACACCTGGCTGCCAGAGTTTCCCTCTGCTGCTTAGGACTCCTCCGAATGTCACAGGCTCTGCAGCTCTTCTTGGCTCCACCTCCTCCTGGCATCACCTCGTCAGGGGCTTCCCCTGCTTACGATCTTCTCTCTGGTCATGCTTCACCTTTCCTCACAGTGCTCTCGCTCGTCCCAGAGTGTGCGCTCTCCTCTTCAAGCCTACTCGTCTCGGTTAAGTGTACATCTCTTCTTAAAGAGACAGGTTCTCTTTCTTGTGCACAATGGGATATTTTAGACTGGTCTTCAGTGAAGTCCTCATAGGAACAGGAGTCCTTGTCCCCCAAAGGGGGACTCTCTCCCACTGAGGTCTCACTTGCCCAGACCCCTAGCGAGGGTCTTACATAGCAGGCTCGCCTCCTCCCTATCCTCAAAGAGGGAGGCTCCCCCTTGGGGAGAAGGGACAAATACCCTTGACTCGTCACATAACTTACGCCCTCAAGGCTGAAATATCAAACCAGAGGGAAAAGAAAAAATTCCCTTGCTGCAAGTGCCTGAAGCTAGCTTTCTGCAGAAGTGAAGAGAGAGTAATCGTACAGATTAATGGGAGATCCTCTGGGCGGACCATGTGTCAGTTATAAAAGAACAAGTTACTCTCTTACCTGGTAACGTTCTTTCGATGGGATGGTCCGACGACGTATTCCATATCTTTGACAGTAATCACCACAGCTGTGCTGCTTCGGAAAATGTTTGGCGTCTGCGTCCTACATCGATGAGCCGTCCCAGAGGACCTCCTCCGACGGCCGACGTCACCCGATGTGATAAGTAGGACGCACAACGCCCGTAGCCTCAGTTGTAGTTTTTTCCCCCAGAACAAGTGTGACACCAGTCTTCTGCCAGTCAGACACACAAGGCCTTGCGGAAACGTAAGCTGCAATCGCATAAGAAATTCTGCAGCGGGGAAGGTAGGGAGGGAGCAATATGGAATACGTCGTCGGACCATCACATCGAAAGAACGTTACCAGGTAAGAAAGTAACTTGTTCTTCGAGGGGATTGGGTCCTCCGACGTATTCCATATCTTTGACAGACTCCCAAAGCAGTACCAAAGCAAGGAGGTGGGAAAAGAATTTAGAACACAAATTTAGCATGCCCAATCAAATTGCGGAATAAAGGACTGCCTTGCCAAAGGCCAGATCCTGTCCTCGGATGGAATCGAGGGAGTAGTGACGTACAAAAGTATGTACAGGAAGAAGCCCAGGTGGCTGCATCACAGATGTTACGAATAGGAACAGCCCTCTGTAGGGCAGTAGATGCAGCCACACCCCTGGTAGAATGGGCCCGCAAGCCAGCCGGTGGGTCCTTACCCGCCAAGCGGTAACACTCGGAGATAGCCAAAATAATCTAACGAGACAAAGTGCGTTTCTTCACAGCTTGTCCCAAATGCTTTCCAGCATAACCAATGATGAGTTGATCGTCCACTCTGACCCGGGACATGCGTGAAATATAAAAGCTCAACGCTCTCCTAGGATCAATCCTCTTCCTTACCAGGATGCGGGGGAGGATAAAATGCTGGAAGAAAACCTTCTGGCCCAAATGAAATTCCGAAACCACCTTCGGAAGAAAGGAAGGACGAACTCGAAGGACAACTCTGTCCTTATGAAACACAGTGAAGGGTGGCTTAACTGAAAGTGCCTGTAACTCATTCACTCTGCGAGCGGAAGTAACCGCAACCAAACACAGTTTTAAGAGTTAACACTCTCAAAGGGCAAGAATGCAAAGGCTCAAACGGAGCACACATAAGAACCTTAAGAACAAGGTTCAAATCTCAACCGGGCACCAGAAAAGGTGACTGAGGGAACACATTAGTGAGCCCTTTCAAAAACAGAGAAATTAAAGGAATCTTAAAATAGGAACATTCTTCAGACAAGCACTTAAATATGGACTGCGCCGCCAGGTAACCTTTAATGGTACCCAACTTGCAAGCACCTGTGGGCCAAAGAAAGCAAAAAAGACAGAACCATGGGAATGTCACATTCAAAAAGGATCCACATTCTTAACTCTGCACCAGTCGCAGAATTTACGCCAACGGTATAGAGACTTTGTTGCCGGCCGTCTGGCCGAGAGCAACACCTCCAACACGTCTTCCGGGAGGTCCCAATCCTTATACCTCAACCTTTCAAAAGCCAAGCGTGAAGGTTGAGGGATCAGACCTCTGGATGGAGAACCTGACCCCCCTCCCGTGAGAACAGATCGTCTCGGTAGGGTAGACAACGTGGAGGGCAGATGGACAAGTCGAGAAGGTCCGGGTACCACGTCCTCCGGGCCCACGCAGGAGCAATGAGGATCATCCGGGAACCGAACCTCCGTAACCTCTGCAGTACTTGCGGGATGGCGGGGACTGGAGGAAACGCATACAGCAGTGGGAATGACCACTCCACCACGAACGCGTCTCCCAAGGCTCCTTTTGGAGGAAATTCCCGCAAGCAGAACCTTGCGCACTTCCGGTTGACACTGGAGGCGAAGAGATCCACTTGAGGGGTCCCCCAAAGGGCGAAGATCTCCAGGAGAGTCTCCTGAGACAGCTCCCACTTGTGAGAGATCGTGCTTTGCCTGCTCAGAGCGTCCGCCGTCTCGTTGTCGTCTCCGGCCAGATTAACAGCCGAGATCGAAACTTCCTGCTGGATGGCCCAGAACTCGAGCTGCATCGGCTCCCTGCACAGAGGAAGTGACCCTCCCCCCCCTATTTGTTGAGGTAGTGCATGGCCACCGTGTTGTCCGTCAGGATCAGGACACTCTTTCCTCGCACAGTCGGCAGAAAAGCCTTCAGGGCTAGCCTGACGGCCCTCAGCTCCAACAGATTGATATGGAGTCTGGACTCCGATGGAGACCAACGACTGCTGACTGTCAACTCGTTCATGAGCTCCTCATCCCGTGAGGGATGTGTGCGTCATAATCGTCACCTCTAGCCAGGGAAGCCAAAACGGAGCCCCCTTCATCAGATTGCCTTCGACGGCCCACCACAGAAGGTCCTGGGCGACCGAGGGCGGCACCTGAACAGGGTCCGACATCCTGCCAGAAGATTGCGACCACTGCATCTTGAGTGCCCACTGCAAAGATCTCATCCGCAGACGAGCATCTGGCACCAGAGGAATGCAGGATACCATGAGGCCAAGCAACCTCAAGAACTCGAACGCCAGAAGCGTCTGGGCAAGTTGAAACTTGTGCACCATCTGCTGAATGTAAAGAGCCCTCACCTGGGGAGGAAAACACAGCCCCGGGGATGTGTCGAGCACTGCTCCGATGTACTGGAGCTGCTGTGTTGGCGTCAAATGGGGCTTCTTTAAATTGAGGGAGAAACCCAGCTTGTGAAGGGAGTGGCAGGTGACGGACAGATGATCCAGGACTTGCTCGGGAGAGTTCCCCCTGATCAACCAATCGTCCAGGTAGGGGTAGACGTGAATCCCCCCTTTCCTGAGATGCGCTGCCACCACCACCATGAGCTTGGTGAAAACCCTCCGGGCAGATGTCAATCCGAACGGCAGGATCCGAAACTGAAAGTGCGAGTCGCCAACCGCGAACCTCAGGTACTTCTTGTGCTTGGGATGGATCGGCACATGGAAGTAAGCGTCCTTGAGGTCGAGAGACACCAACCAGTCCTGAAGTTGAAGGGCCTGGAGGACTTCAGAGAGAGTAACCATCTTGAACTTGTCCTTCCGGAGGAGTTTGTTCAAACCGCGCAAGTCCATAAGGGGTCTCAATCCCCCGTCTTTCTTCGAAATCAAAAAATAAGGGGAATACCATCCCTTGTTCCTCTCCGCTACAGGCACCAGTTCTATGGCGCCTTTCTCCAGCAGGGCTTGAATTTCCTGCACAAGGAGCAGATCCGGACTCTTCAAAGAGAGGTTCCCAGGTGGATTGTCGTGAGGCCTCTGCCGAAAGGGAAGACAGTAGCCGTGGCTTATGATCTCCAGAACCCACACATCTGAAGTAATGGCACGCCACTCTACAAGATGCTGCGTCAGCCTTCCCCCAACCGGCAAACCATGGGACATGGCCTCATGACTGAGTGGTAGCGGCTGCAGCGTTGCCTGAGGGCAAAGAGGCAACTGCCCGAGCGGCTTTGGCACCTCGAGTACCCTGTTTTCCACCTCTGGTACTCCTACGGTGGCCTCTTTGACTGACAGCTCCTCTCGCTTTACTGAAGGATGAGTAATAACGAAAGGAACATCCCCTCCATTGTTGTCCCGTAGGACAAAAATGCGGAGGTTGTCGAACTGCAGCGCCCAACGACTTCGCTGCAGCTTTGGAGGTCTGCAACCTCTCATGGCTCTCATCAGCCTTGCTGCCAAAAAGATGTTCACCGTCAAAGGGCATGTTGAGGAGCCGGGACTGCACATCAGGAGCGAACCCCGACTTCCGCAACCACGCAAACCTGCGGATTACTGTGCTCGCTGCCATGGACCAGTTGACACAATCTGCCATGTCCAAACCCGACTGAACGGCCTCATACATGGCATCCTTGCCATCCTGGACCATAGCAAGGAAACCATCCCGTTCGTCCCCTTCGGGAATATGTTCAGCCGCTAATGCAACACAGTTCCACAGAGTGTGTGTGGCACATACGGAGTTGGCTGCCTGAAGCGCCATACCCCCTGAAGAAAACACTTTCTTCACCCAGCCATCAAAACATTTGTCGTCCCTATCCGGAGGGATGGTAGGATACGACGCCTGCTTTGCCGGGGCCGTAGCCGCCTGCACCACCAAACTCTCCGGAGTTGGGTGCCTGGACAAGTAGCAGGGGTTGCTACTGGCTGGACGGTATTTTCGCGACAAAGACTTTGCAGTCCAAACCGCCGCCACCCTTCTCTGTAGAGCCATATGAAACGGCAGTACCGGGTCAGTGGGGGGACCAAGATAGAGGATGTCCGTAAGATCATCCTGAACAAACTCCCCTGGGGGAGCCGACCATCCTAAGTACTCGGTGACCCGAGACATAAGGCGCCGGTACGAAGAATCGGCATGAGTGCCAGGCTGAGGCCTACAGAACTCCACCTCCCGAGAGGTGTCCAGTCCACTGGCATCATGCAGTGAATGCCTCAGGTCTTCAAATTGGCTATGGCCTGAAAGAAGCTCATCTGGCACCTTATCCGGAACCAGGACCTCATCAGAGCCCTCATCAACCTATGAAATGTACTCCAGGCGGTGAGAGGAAGACACCTGGGGAACAAAGCTATGCCTGACCCTAGGCAGAGCCTTTCTAGGGGCTTCCCCCGTGCCACGGGGCCCCTCCGACACCACCCCCTCGAAAGACGTCGAGGGCACTGAACGAATCGGCACCGGCGTCGAGTGAATCAGCGTCGACGTCAGCCGCAGCACCGCCAGCGGTGACACAGGCCTCGAAGCCAGAGCTCCGAGCGTGTCCTTCGACGACCTAGGCGCCGACAGCGTCGACGACCCCCTCGGCGCCACAGGCGTCGACGTCTTCCTCAAAGACTGCACAGGATCACACGGTCTCGAGCGCGTCGAGGACCGGGACCTGGAATGGGTATGGCGAGAACGGTTACCCTTGTCCGAGCTTGACCTCTCCCGCGAACCCTGCCTACCACCTTGCCCGAAGGCGTGCGAGCGGTGTCTTTCGACCGATCACGACCGACGCCACTCGGAGGCGCGGACGGACCGGTGCTCTGCGAGTCGAGAATCGCTAACATCTTCTTCCCGAAGGAAGCCCATTCCTCCGGTGTCGCTTGCATGGTGGGATAAGCGACCCGCCGATGGGCGGAGTCCTTCGAAGAGGACGGGGAAGGCGACAGATGCCGGCGGTTCCGGGAATGCCTCGAAGAGGCACAGGAGTGGCGAGACCGACTCCTGGAATGAGACCCACTGGACCGCAGACGATGACGCAGAGAGTCGCCTCTCGAATCATCCGTCGAAAGCCCCGCAGACCTAGACTTCCGGGGCTTAGACACCCTACCTACCAACAACAACTTCTTGCGCTCCCGCAAGGCCTTGGCCGTGAGCGACTGGCAGTCGACACAGTCGTCTGTGTCGTGGGCCTCCCCGAGGCACCAGAGGCAGGCGTTGTGCGAGTCCGTTACCGACATCTTGGACCCACAGTCCCCGCATTTTTTGAAGCCCGGACGCGGGGTTGAAGACGAGGTAGACATCGTCACAAACAGGCTTTCACAAAACTGAACAGGTGCAAAGAACCGAGAAGATTACAACAGAAACTCTAAAGAGTCAAGGCGTACCGAGATTCATGAAGCGAACACGTTCGCGGAAGAAACGGAACTGAGGCTAGGGGCGTCGTGCGTCCTACTTATCACATCGGGTGACGTCGGCAGAGGTCCTCGGGGACGGCGCATCGACGTAGGACGCCGAAAAATATTCCGAAACAGCACAGCTGGGGTGATTACGGTCAAAGATATGGAATACGTCGGAGGACCCAATCCCCTCGAAATATATATATCACACACACACACACACACAATTCGGTTTAGTTGAAACTCCATTAGCTAGATGGAGCCCATGTATGCAATGCAGTGTATGGGTCACCCTTCGTAATACTGATCTGCCGAAAGATTGCTCATGATATTGTTAATTAACTAACTACTGCAGGATTTTTTTTCTCCATGATGATTGCAGGCTCTTTGCACAGGATTTATGTTTCGTTTTTATGCTATGCGTTTACTGGCTGATTTTACAACATGTGCATATTAATTAAATGCAAAATGATAAAGTTTATTAAAAACGTATGCAATTATGTAGTTGTGTCCATTGAAGACATTTTTTAAAAGTGCATTTCTGTAACCTTGATAGTAGGCCTCAAGGTAAGTGGGTTTTGGTCAGTTTTATTCCCCAATATTTGATAAATACTTTCAATAAAAGGTAAAGAAAACTAGTCGTAACAGATTTACAGGTGGCCTGCACATGTTGCCAACTACTGTTGACATGTTCAGTTTAAGGGCACCAGCTGCACATGCAACAAAGAGGAGTTCTACCTACTTGTGTCATATGCCAAAAAGATCTCGCAATCTATGGTAGATATTGGGCCCAAAGAAATTGTGTTGAAACCAAAATACTTCAATTTTGTTTTATGGTATTTATTGAGCACGAGCAAGCTTCGAGAACAAAGGGCTTTAGAGATGTATACAAAATTCAAAGTCATTTATTCTTACCTAAAAAAGACCTAATTTGACAATGAATGAGGTACACCCTGATTAATTATTTTAATCCCAACTGGCAAAACTAGGGTGTAAAATGCTGAAATCTCTACTCTCGATCCTTTAAGAGGATGTCAGGCTTTGTCAGAAACTCTCTGAAAATGCTCAGTCCTACGGAAGAGCACAGGAATATTCTGAACCATGTGTCCACCAATTTTAGGTGGGTTTTGGATAAGCACATTTTAAGCACAGCTACTATAAACAAAAAAAAAATCCTTTGGAAAATGTGACAATGCAACTAAATACATAAATCACCACTAAAATCGACCATTCAACGAGGATAAGGTAAAAAAGCTTAATTATCATCACGTTTCATAATGGAAAGTATAGTATTGAAATTCACTTTCAGAAATAGCCATACAGGCTATGTAGAAATAAAGGTGTTTTCATCCAAAACCCACAAAACCAGGGAGTAAGGTCTTTTACGTAATTAAAACAGAAAGAGAACAACTCATTTTGAGATGAATAAACATGCAACTTTCAGTAGCAACAGCAGTTCATCACTGGTATCTCTCAACCGGTACAAAGGAACAGAAACATTCATACAAAAACGAAAGCATAGGTTCCCCAGCCTCAAAAGGAGTATGTTGCTTACCTGTAAAATCATGTTCTCCAGCATTGGTATCTTTCATGGATTCACATGCTTTGAATATTCCCCGCCGACAGGCTAGGAATCCTCCGTAACTTTTTATTATAGCTTATAATAGAGTTTTTAAGCTCACTTTAGTAGACCATCCTTGTCCTTTTGGGTGGATTGATCCTCAACCAATGGGACGTCGAGTGACAAGCCCCACCCAGGATGTCATCTTCTGATTCTAACCCCAGAGAGATGAGAGTTGGCAAAACGTAGCCCATCTCCCATTAGGGTGGTAAGTGGGTGCATGTGAATCCATAAAAGATACCAATGCTGGAGAACAGGAGTTACAGCTAAGCAACATATTCCTTTACAGCATTGGATCTTTCAAGGATTTACATGCTTTGAATAGATTGCCACAGCAGTAAACATCTTGTAGTAAGAGGTGTAATGGGAGAAGGCATACCTTATTGAAACAGGCGTTGCAGAACAGCTCTTGCGACATTTGCTTCAGCCTCTCCGTGTCCCTCCATGCAGTAATGCTTTACAAAGGTTTGCGGGGCTGCCCAGGTTGCTGCCCAGCACATGTCTGTTTGGGGAGTCCCTGCCCAGATCGCTGCTGAAGATCCCACTGCTCTAGTGGAATGAGCATGAACAGGTCCCTGTAGTGGCCGACTGGCCTGGGCGTGCGCTGTGGACAATGTGGCGGAGAAACATCTAGCAATACCTTGTTTTGAAATAGGTCGACCTTTGTTAGGGGCCCCAAAAGGTCACAAATAGTTGACGTACGCCTGAAGCTCTTTGTTCCGTCTATGTAGAACTTCATAACTTCGAATGTCTAGCGAGTGAATGTCTAATAAGTGTAGAGATTGTTCAAAGAAAAATGGTAGAGTAAGCTCAGTTTGTAAGTGAAAAGTGCATAGTACCTTGGGAACGAACATAGGGTTTGTTCTCAGGATGACCATCTTCCTTTCAGACCAGAGATATGGAGGTTTAACAGATAGCGCATGCATTTCTGACATCCACCTGAAAGACGTGACCGCCACCAGAAAAGCGGTTTTCCAAGACACAAACTTTAGGTCCGTGGTTGCCTTTGGTTCAAACAGAGGTTTCATTAGAGCAGACAGCACAGTATTTAAGCTCCACTGGGGTGGTGTTTTTTTCCTGAGGTGGGTAGGTGCAGAAAAGGCCTCATGAATTGTTTTACCATGCAGGCTCCAAAAATGGGAGCTTTTCCTTGCTATCTGGTGTATTTAGAAATTGCTGCCAAATGTTTGGCTAATTTCAACGGGTAGGGTACGATTTGGTGAGGCTCGACAAACAAAGGGTCCAATTGTTCTTGAGAACACGAAGTGCAAAACCTATCCAACGTGTATTTGTATGATTTGTTTGTGGATTCCACCGTGGCAGCCTTTAGAATGTTTCTGCACTCCTGCCCGATTGGGAGTTGCCCGAACTCGCCGAAGTCAGGAGCCAGGCTTTTAGGTTGAGCACCCCTGGATTGTGGTGACGCCCCTGTTGGTTGCACATGGTTAGTAGATCAGGGTTTGGGCCCAGAGAAATTGGACGGTCCTGGGACAGGGGAACAAGCTCTGAAAACCATGGTTGCCTCGCCCGTGTTGGTACTTTGAGGATGACCGTGCACTTGTATGTTGCAATCATTTGTAGGGTCCTGCATATGACTGGCGTTGGAGGGAATGCATACGCAAAGATTCCCTCCCATTACACTGCAAACACGTCGCCTAGTGATTAATGGTCCGGATATCTGCTTGTGAACAGCGGGCATTTCTTGTTCTCCCATGTGGCAAATAAATTGTTGGTCAGTGCTCCCCATCTGTTGAAGATCTGCAGGAGTTTCTTGTCCGCCAGCTGCCACTCGTGTGACTGGTTGTTGGCCCTGCTCAGCTGATCTGCAGTTTTGTTTTCTTTTCCTTTTCGTGGATGGTGAAATGCTTGTAGTTGCACCTTGTTCTGGATGGCCCAATGCTACAGCTGTTGGGCTGCTCAGGAGAGGGTCCGTGATCTTGTGCCGCCCTGATTTTGTACAAAATACATTGTGGTTGTGTTGTCTGTGAACGCTCGTACCACTTTGCCTTTCAGCACTGGCTGCATTGAGTGGAGGCGTGAGCCACTGCTTTCAGCTCCAGTATGTTGATGTGGAGTTATGCCTCGGTCAGGGTCCAATGGCCCATCACTGTCAGTTGGTGTGTGTGTGTGTGCGCGTCCCATCCCGTTAGTGAGGCATCTGTGATCAGGGTTTCTTGAAATGGTGGATCCCTGAATGGGACTCCCTTGGAGATATGGGAGGGTATGAGCCACCACCGCAAGCGGTCTGTGATCGACTTTGTTACTGCCAGCTTGTCGTTCCATGTTCCCTTTAGCTGGGACCACATATCCATTAAGAATTCTTGCAGTGCCTCATTTATAACCTGCAATGTTGCATTAGTGGAATGCATCACGACAGGGTGCCTAAGAGTTGCATGACAGTTCCGACTGGGACATTGTCGCCCGGATAGAACTGATTAGATGAGGTATTGACACGGCCCCCTCTATCAAGGGATGTACTCGGCCCTCGTTGGGGTTGAACTGTGCCCCTAGGAACACAAATGTGTTTGATGGCATTTTTTTTCCCGAAGTTAGGGCGTAAGAGTGTTGACACCTGCCGGATCCCTCTTTCCACGACTGTGCAATGGTGCTCATACAAACCAATCGTCCAGATATGGATATACATGGTACCCTTCCCGACAACCCCGAGCGGTGCGGCTATAGGAGCAAGGCATTTTGTGAATGTTCTCAGGGCTGAGCTAAGGCCAAGTGGGAGGACTCTGAATTGTAAGTTGTTTGTGCCAACTACGAATATTAGGAATTCTCTGCAATTTCTGCGAATGGCGATGTGGAAGTATGAGTCTTTGAGATCTAACACCCAACAATCCCATCCTGGCCGATGCCTGCAAAACACAGACGGATCTCGCGACAGCCAGAAACTGGGAAAGAGACGGAATTTACACATGGGGCGATGGGTATGAAGAGGGCACATTCAGAGAACTAGAATCGCTACAAGCAAACGAAGGAATCACGAGCGGCCAATTCCTGTGGTACCATCGCCGTAAGACAACTGCCAAAAAACAATGGACAATGTGGCCAGAGGAACCCACCCCAGATCCCCTCCTCCAGGAAATGTATGACCTAGCTGACGGCTGGAAACCGGTGTCCCGCCTATACAACAAACTGATCGACAGACCCAACCCGAAAAGCACACCACTGAGACAAAAATGGGAAACCGAGTTGCAAATCACACTATCAGATAACAAATGGGAGCGAATATTACTATACCCCAAAGAAGTGTCAAGAAACACCAGATTCAAACAGATCCAGCTGAACGTCTTATATAGAACGTACATGACCCCATTGAGAGTGGCTAACTTTAACTAACGGGTATCCCCAAAATGCCCCTGGGGCGGAAACGACAAAGCTGACATGATCCACATGTTCTGGACTTGCACCAAAACAGCAAAATTCTGGTACATGGTGAACAACACCTGCACGAACGCTGGCCTAACCAGATACGAGTGGAACCCAAAAGAATGCTTATTAGGGGCCTATCCCAGACTGAGCAAGTACAAACACCTATTCAAACTAATGTACTTAGCCTGCATTCTCGCAAAGAATCCATAGCAATGGCTTGGAAGTCACCAGGGGGTCCGAAGCATGAACGATGGTTCAAAGACCTAGAAAGATGGACGGAAGCTGAGACCAGAGCCTGGCAGGAAGGAATCAACGCAGGCGGCGACAATGCTAATGACACCATAGAATCATGGAAAGCTCTGCTGCCCGACATACAGTACGCCGCGGACCATAAACACCCCTGAGAATGCACCCCTAACAGCAATTTGACGATGAACCACCCGAGAGATGGAAACCCCTTGAAACCAATCCCTTCTGGCGTCCGATTCGCTGGACACCTGCCCCCTCCTCACTCAAATTGACAAGAACATCACACTGCAATATGAAGACTGCATAGGTTATCTGTTTGTTTGTTACATTAATATATGTTAATTATTAAAGCACATGTATTTGTAAAGTATTTTATTAGCATTTGTGCAAACAAAAAATGAGTCTTTGAGATCTAGTGGCTCTAGGAAGTTGTTCTCCTTTACTGACATCTGTCAGGGCGACCAGCTTGAACTTTTGTTTCTTGACATATTTGTTGAGATTTCTTAACTCCAGAATTGGTCGTCATGAGTCATCTGGTTTTTTGACGACAAAGAATCTGGAGTAGGTTCCTTTGTCCTTTTGATGTTGAAGGATTTTTCAGTTTCTCCACTTCGCCCTGTAAGATGTTTCGGTGCAGCTGGTGTTGAAATATTGGAGGTATTGGCGTGACTGTTTATGATGCCCATCACCCACGTGTCTGGTTAACTGTTGCCACTGCTGTGGATGGTATTGCAAGTTGCCCCCTACTCGCTGCAGTTGGACCGTGGGGGTGTGTGTCAGACAGATGTCAGGTTTGTTTTTTACTGCCTGCCCCTAGAGGCCGATGTGGTTTGTCGCCTTGTTGGAGCTTGCCCGTAGCCTTTTTTGCTTATATGGGTACGACCAGCGTTATCCCTGGTAGTACGCTTGCTAATATGAGGGTGTCCTTTGGGCCGAAATGTGCACCTCCCAGTCAGTGTGGTGAGCTGTGTCTTTTAGAGAGTCATCCATTTTGGGACCAAAGAGTTGGTCTCCCTCAAAAGGCATATCTAGCTTCTAAGTTCTAAATTACCAATTTGTTTAAACCCTGTTTCCACTATGTCAACTGCTAAATTGATAGCAGGATTTGATGCTTCTTCACCCTCTCGGAGGATGTCCAAGGACTGTTTTCTTTTGTCTTCTGGCAAGTCTAACAGCAGTGTGAGCTGGTTCCACATCTCAGTCATATCTCGAGATTATTGCAAGCGAGTTAGCTGCTTTTACTGTGGTGGCTCCTGTGGCTAGGACTTTTTGACCTTGCGCGTTTGACTTTCTAGGCGCTGCCGCTGTTACTACCGAATCAGGTTTTGACTGGGATGCAAGACATTTAGGGGACAACTCGGGTGCCTTACATTTCTTCTTCAAGCGGCCTTCAATGCTGGGTCAGAGAAAGGTTTTCTCATAAGTAATAGCCCTTGATCCAAAACATGGTCTAGGATGGGAGTGGACGTTACCGCCTTCCTACGCTTGTGTATTAAATCCAAAAAGAAGCAATCCTTTTTCTGCTCTGATGGCATTAGACCAAATTCTTCACAAGCCTTTTGTACAGTATTGTGGAAAGCAGTTATGTCATCCGATAGAGACTGATGCAATGGTTTGTCAGAATCTTGGATCAAACCCAAGTCTGTGTCCTCCCAGTTATCTGGTTGTGTAGATTTTGATGTTGGGTTATCAGTGTCAGTACCCCATCGTCGGTGTTAGAGGATTGGAGCTCATCTTCCCTTAGACTGTATGGGGAATGGCATGGTCCTGGCGAGGCCCCTCGTGTTCTAATGGGGCTGATGGTCCTA
Organism: Ambystoma mexicanum; assembly: GCF_040938575.1. Taxonomy (NCBI): domain Eukaryota; kingdom Metazoa; phylum Chordata; class Amphibia; order Caudata; family Ambystomatidae; genus Ambystoma; species Ambystoma mexicanum. Next base: position 152,959,419 of record NC_090941.1, on the reverse strand, counting down.
TCCGGTCGTCTGTGCCTCATAAGCCTGGCGGGCTTTCCCCTTGGTTTGTTCACCCGGTTTCTGTCAGGTCTGCTGGGTTCCCCCAAAGGGCCTGGCACTTTGATGGGTCTTTGCGGGAGAGGCTGGTTTACTGGTAGCCTTGTCTCTAGTTTTTGAAGTAGGCTCTGAAGAGTAGATAGTACTTGTAAGGATAACGGGACTGTGGGTTGAGTAGCGGTTTTGTTGGTTGTAGAGGAGCAGCCGGGGGTGGCGACATCGGTTGCAGTAACTTTTGTAGCCTTGGTTCCACTGGTGTTGTGAATATTGGCTTTCTTCAGGTGACTGGGGTGAGAACCCCTGTTCAAACTCTGAATCTATGTGGTGCTCCAGTATCTGAGCTCCAAGAATTGGCGAGACCAACAACAGTGTTGGACCCTTGGTTGCTATTGGGTCATCAGTGTTCCCTTCGGGTGACTAAGGTGGAGAATGTTTCCCCAACTTCTGTTAGATCGTGCTCGTGGAGAATGTTCCCAAACTTCTGTTATTATATTGTGCTCGTCTATGATGTTAAGCGAAAGTGGGTGCTCGATAGGCAATTTTAAGACTATCGGACCTTGTTGAGCGAGTGCAGAGACCTGTATTTGGTCCTGCTCGTCCTTTTTAACATGTTTGTCGTCTGACTTGTGTTTGTGCTTTTGTTTTTCTAATCTTTCAGTTTTTCCTGTTTTTGACATCTTGTGTGTGCCCGTAGATGTGGATGCCTTGTTCGTGTCCCCCCCAACCCAGTCAATGGTACAGACCGGAAACGTGTTGGTGACTTTCCATGTACTGTTAGTGATGCTGCATTGTTTCCAGTGGACGGGACAGTCGACGGGGAGGAAGTTGTCATCGTAAAGTCATAGACGGACTTATCGTTATCGACGAAGATTTCACCTGTTTACCTATCGCCAAGGTCGAGGACTATGTCGTCGACGATAAGGCCGCCGGCTATGGTTTTGCGGCTGTCGACGATGGTTTGATGGTCGCCGACCATGAGGACGGGTTCTTGGCGACCTTGCTGATGGAGCGCCTATTGCCGGCTCAGTGGCCTTTTGTCGTCAGAGGGTTGCAAGTCGGTAGGATGTGGATGGACGGGCCATTTTTTCCTAATTTTTCCTTTTGAGGAAGATGTAATTTTCTCCTCTGATCTGGCCCTTTTATAGGCTTTTGGCCTATCTGATTTGACTTCCACCATACTTTTAGAGGGTTCTGCAGCTGAAGGGGGTATCTTCCTTCATTGAGCTAAAGGGCCAATCTTCTCTTCCTGTACTTCAGGGTTTTTGTGTTAAGTAGCACAGATCTCACAATCCTCCTGAATGCGATTAGGATAGAGGTAGTATATGCATTCAGAATACTCATCACCCTCAAACGTTTTTAATGCCACGCGACTGGCATGCCTTAAACAGAGCCTTGTGTTTTTCCTCCATAGTAAGAAAATAAAAAACACCTTTTATGTCTAGATAATGTATTTGTAAAGTTGAAGAAATATTTCAAGTTTGTTGGTTCTTGACTTTTTTCCTCGAGGACTCAGCGCGATGTGTGGTTAGAATCTGAAGATGGCCTCCTGCGTGGTGTTTGTCATTCGACATCCTATTGGCTGAGGCACAATACACCCAAAAGGACATGGATGGGCTACTACAGTGAGCTTAAAAACTATTATAAGCTATAATAAAATGTTACAAGTATTCCCAGCCTGTCGGCAGAGAATATTCAAAGCATGTGAATTGATGAAAGATCCAATGCTGGAGAACCAGGAACCACATAATAGGCCTACAACACCAACTGCAAGAGTAGTCACGCAGATATTCCCATATTCTAAGGACAACAATCATTACCATCATCAGAGACTAGTGACAAACTGATGAATATATCCCGTCTGCGGACCACCTAGAGTCTGCTTTAATAATGTGCCAAGTCAATAGAGAGTCCGCTTTAATAATGAGCCAAGTCAATAGAGGCCCTGATCATGCACTTCATGGACAAGTCATGTAAAAAAACAGTGACAAAAATGAGGTTTTTGGATTAGAGAGGAGACGTGGCTGCTCTCCTCCAAACCAAAAACCTCATTCAAAATCCACGATTTCCCTCTATGCTTTCCTCAAAGATGGATCAAGATGATTTCTTTTTAATGCTTGTATTTATTGGTTTTACATAGAAATAAACATCAAACATTATAACGTCCCCCTCACCCTCCCACCCCTCGGGTCGCATGACATCGTGCTTTCAAGGATTCCTTTATGCGTTGATGAGGTCCGATTGATATTATGGGGACACCATTGTTCCATAAAGTCTGACTGGAGATATTGCAGAGTCCCTTCCATTCCTTTACAAACATGTCCCTCGTTCCTTGGATTATGTGGGTGATTTTCTCCATCGTTACCTGGGCCCATACCTTCTGTAACCAAGTAAAAGTCAATGGGGTGTTTTTATTCTTCCAATTCTGGGCAATTGTTGTCCATGCCGCGATGAGAAGACCCATAAAGCTTCTCCACTGTGATTTATTGTATAGCTTTGTTGTGTCATCTCTAATTCCACATAATCACACCCCTTCTCCAATCAGCCCCACATCTGGGAACATTTTACCCATCTCTCCCTTAACTTCCTCCCAGAAGGGCTTTATGCCTTTACAATCCCACCATATAGGTTTCCACGTTCCTACTTCAGCGCATCCTCGCCAGCATTGATGTGTTAGGGAACATAGAATGCAGTCTTTCTGTGGTATAGTGCCATTGTGTCATTATTTTGGTCCACATTTCTCTGGTCTGTGCCGAGCGAGTCATTTTGGGAATCAGTTTCCATAGATCCTCCCACTGACTTTTTGTTGGCTCCACCCCTAGCGTTCTGCCCCACTTAATCATATATGACCATTTAATTTCTTCCTCCTGTGAGTTTATGAATTTATACAGAGTCGATACATTATTTCAAACACAGGGGCAAAAAAATGGGTATGTCTCAAACGGTGTAAGAACCCTAGTTGCTGCTTTGGCGATGATTGGGGAGTTTAACCAGTGTTTTAACTGTTCGTATCTATATTTAACACCTTTGAGAGAGCTGAGCTTGCAGAGCAGGATTCAAGTGACCCGATTTCATGGTCGAACATTTCGCCTATTTTTGTTATGCCTGCTTCCTCCCAGTTATCGTATGCCCCTTGTTCCATCCCTGGTAGGAAATGCGGGTTCCTGCAGATGGGCATAAAGGGTCCATGCGTTGTGGTCATAATACCACTCCGTGTTTGCCAATCCCACGCCTCCAATGTGGTCTTCATTATTTCGCTTATCCCCAAGTTTCCAGAGAAGCTCTACCAGTGAGGTTCTCGCAACTGCCCTGTCCTGTCCTGTTTGGCCCAGATCTGCTGCGGGTTCTCCCCCAACCACTCCCTCAGAACCTTAAGCTGCGCCGCCTGATATTTCTTGAAGTGGGTAAGCGCCACCCCCCCCCTCCCTGGTTGGTGCCGTGAGGACTGCCCTAGGTATTCTTGGAGTTTTCCCTTTCCATATAAAGGAAGAGACCAATTTCTTTAGAGTTTTGAAGAACGTATTGGGGACGCCCACTGGGAGAGCCTGAAAATAGAACAGCACCCATGGGAGGATAGTCATCTTAACTGACTGTATCCTGCCCCACCAAGATATCTGTAATGGGTTCCATCTGCCTACTTCTCTACGAATACTTGCGAGGAGCCGTGGATAATTTTCCCCATATGTTTGCCCAATTTTCTGAGGTACTATTATTCCCAGGTATTTTATCCCTACGATTATCTTAGATCCAGTAGTTTTGCTTCCCCATATATCTTTGCTCTATCACCCGCCAGGATTAGGATTTCTGATTTTTTTTCTATTCATCTTCAGACCTGAGATGGCCCCAAAGTCTTCTAATTCCCCAACCGCAGCTGATAATGTGGATTCAGGATCTTCAAGGGCTATCAACATATCATCCGCATATGCCATCACCTTGTGTTGCTGTCCTGCCATATCCATCCATCTAATGTGTAGATTCCCTTATTTTTATTAGTAGAGGTTCTAAGAAGATAGCGTACAGTAATGGGGAAAGGGGGCAGCCTTGTTTTGTCCCTCTTGATATTATTACCTTATCAGTTACCTCTCCGTTAATGGCTATTCTACTGGATGGGGAGTTATAGTTTGCTCTGATTCTCGCAATATATTGTTCCCCAAAACCCATGTATGTTAGAACTCTAAATAACATTGACCATTCAACCCGATCGAAAGCCTTCTTGGCGTCTACCGATAGCAGTATCACTGGGGTGCGGGTTATGCCTATTTTTTCCACTAGATGAAAGAGCCTCCTAAGATTGTCATGGGTTTGCCTGCCAGGAATGAAGCCGGATTGGTCCATACTGATCAGTTTTGGGAGGAGCGGGGATAGTCTTGCTGCCAGGATCTTCGTATAAATTTTTGTGTCCAGATTTATCAGGGAGATTGATCTATATGATGCGGGGTATGTTGGATCTTTACCTGTTTTGTGGAAGACTAGCACCTTCGCTTCATTCATTGTTGGGGTCACGTTGCCGCCATCTTTAAATGAGTTCAGGAGCCTAGTTAAAACTGGGATCAAGAAGTCTGAATATTTTTTATGAAATGGGCCGTAAAACCATCTGGGCCTGGTGCTTTGTTTACTGGGAGTCCATTTATTGCTTTTTTAACTTCCTCTTCACTAATTGGGTTCTCTAGGGCCCGTTTATCCTCCTCAGAAACCAGCGGGATCGGTAGGGATTTTAGATAGGAGTCTTGGGCGTCTACATTAGGACGTTCTGTGGAGCAGAGAGTTGGGTAGTATTCCCTCAATGCTTCCCCCCATTTCCTGTGTGCGCGTTTGTATGTCCCCCTTTCGCATTGCGCATGGCCTTGATTGTTGTTTCTTTCTGTTTTGCAAGGAGTAGTCTCGCTAAGAGTCTATCTGCTTTGTTCGCTCTTATGTAATATCTTTGTTTCAGAGTAGGTTCTTTCTGCACCTTTTGTGCGTAGCATCTCTAATTGGCCCTGTGTATGTTTCAGCGATTTTTTTAATGTCTTAGTGGGGTGTGGCAGCATTTTCTCTTGGATATCTTCGATTGTTTTTTCCAACTCCTTTTCCCACATATACCTTTGCTTTTCTTTCGTGATTTTCAACGCCATCATCTTTCCCCGTATAACTGCTTTAAACGCATCCCAGACTGTGCTCACAGCGACTTCCCCTGTGTCATTCTGTGTGAAGTATTCTTCTATAATTTCCCTTATGGCTTCCCCGGTTATTGGGTCCTGAATCAGTTCCAGTGGTAGCCTCGACCTCCAGAGCCCATTCTTTTTCCCCCGGAAGAGTTAAGTCTAGCCATAGTGGCGCATGGTCCGAGAGCGCTATCGCTCCCTTTTCTAACCCTTGTATCTTACCCATGAGACCCACCGATACCCAGAAGTAATCAATCCTGGACATGGAATTGTGAACATGCAAGAAATAAGTGTACCCCTTTTGTTGCCCATTCAGTTCCCTCCACACATCATTCAAGGCCATGTGGTCCATCTGTTTAAGACGCTTTGAAGGTGCCCCTTGGCCGTGTATGTTCCCTGTACTTCTGTCTAAATGTGGGTTCCACGCCATGTTAAAATCCCCTCCCATGATCACCTCCCCCCTCGCAAAGTCTTCTAATTTCCCCAATACGTCTCTGAGGAAACCATCCTGTCCCTGGTTGGGTGCGTATAAGGAGGCAAGGGTAATACGATATCCCTCTATCTCCACATTGGCGAAAACATATCTTCCATCTTTGTCTATGACTGTGTCCATCAGTTTAGTGTCTTTCCCTTCTTTCACCGCTATCAGCACCCCTGCTTTTTTTTCTGTAGTCCTTGCTTGTGCCCATATTTTAAACCCTTTTATGCGCGTTTTCTGTTTGTCCCTGGTTCTGATATGGGTTTCTTGAAGTAGCAGTATATCTGCTTTTCCCCTTTTTACCTGTTTTTCCAGTTTCACCCGCTTCGTTGGATGATCTCATACACCTAATGTTATAGGTTAAGATGCGTATCATCCCCATTCTGTTATGCGATTATGCGTTGGCTTTGAGTCCCCCTTTGTGATTGATCCTTTTCGTTCATGCACCCGTCTCCCCCCCCTTCCTTTCAACTCCCCTCCCCAACTTTGAACTGTAAACCAAACAAACCCCCCCCCCCCAGAGTAGGGTGAGGGTTCCTACTGACGCTAAGGCGTTGCACCCTTCGCTCCCTGCCCTCCATACCCTCGGGGGGGGGGGTATTTTGTGGGGAATCCTAAACCCCACTGTTTCATCTGTCCTTATCAAGATCCAAACCGCTGGGTCCCGACCGGATTGCCGTCTGCATGCTATTCGTGCAGCTCCATGCTCACTCACCCCCCCCCCGAATGGGTCTTTATTTCAACATCTCCGTGATAACTTTCATAGTGTATTATTTTTCTGAATTTCTCATGGTACTTTCTCCTGGTCTACCTTCCTGCGTTTGCCTTCTTTGCTTGCTTGATTCCCAGCCATCTGGTTTCCTTGTTCGTTCTCTCCTAAGTGTAGGCTCCTCCCGTTCCAACTCTTCCTCTTGGAGTCCCATCATACTGAGGCCTTCTTCCCACGTGGTCACTCTCCGCTGTTTTCCTTCCCACGTGAATAACAGCCCAAATGGGAAGGTCCATTTGTAGCGGATTTGTCTCACCACCAGTGCTTTGCCCAGCAGGGCCATGGCTCTCCTTTTTTGGAGGGTCACTAGAGCTAAGTCTTGGTACAGTTGTATGTCTTGTCCATTCATTTTAATATGCTCCAGTTCCCTAGCCCTCCTCAGAATCTGTTCTTTCTGCGGATAAGAGGAGAGAGCCGCCAGGACACCTCATGGTCTTTCTCCCGGTGCCCCAGTTCTTCTTGGCCCTACCCTGTGGACTGTCTATTCCAATATCCTCTGCGTCCTGAACTCCCAGGATGTCTCTGAACACCTTCACCGCTTTTTTCAGATCTTTATCGAGTACCGATTCCGCCACATTCTTGATACGAATGTTGGAGCGTCTGGAGCGGTTCTCCAAATCTTCACATTGTATTTCTAGGTTATGGGTGATTCTTACCAGATGCTCTTGCGTTTCACTTGTCTGTTTCGTGTCTTCCTCGAGACTCTGAAGTGTTCTCTCCACTATGTCAGTTCTCTCTTCTAAGTTGGCTATGTCAATTTTCATGTCTTGGACTGTTGACATGAACTTTTCCTGCAAGTCCATAAACCAGGTTTGCATGTCTGCTCTTGTCGGTGGTTGTTGCTGAGAGAGTGTCTCGCTCTCCCCCAGGGGATCTCCCTGGGTTTTCCCTCTCGATTGCGATGAGCCCTCTGCTGACCACATTTGCAAAATGTCTGCGTCCTGTTTTGTGGATTGTGGCATTTGTTGGGTGCCATTACCCTTCCCTTTAGCTCTTGACATGGTAGAGTGCTTTTACTGGGTTGTTGATGGGGCTTCAACCCCCTCCTGCTGCCCTGTAGTCCGACCATCCACCTATAGGATTTCTCGACGATGCTTATGTGAGCAGAGTCCCTGTCGTTTCTGGACGTTGTGCTTGTGATTCCATGTCCTTCCCGTGGTCGTCCTGTGTCTGGCTGCTTGTGATGGCTAGGGCGCGCCGGGCTCCCTCCCTCGTTGCGTGTAAATTGTGGCTCCCCCCCGGCGTGTTCTTCTTATGCCCCCACCACCGCAGTCCCGGATCCACTGCGCTTGGTTTCAATGCTCTGGGAGGGGGTTCCTTTAGCACCTCCGCCGCTCATTCCGGAGTGGCGGGGAGGGCCTCTACGTTATGCGGTATGATTTTCTTTGGGGGAGGGAGGGCCCCATCCAGTATGTTAACATATATTGCAACTATGCAGTGGATGTTCTTTATAAGTCTATCAGATTTCCCATATTTCCCTTTTGTTTCCCTCCCCCGGGGTATTGTTCTGTATTCCAGATGTGTGGGTGTCCCCGCTGTTCCCCTCATAGGGCTCACCTCTTGGTCCAGCCGAAGAATCCCGGGGCGGCCCCCGCTCCGCTTATCGAGCGGTCCGCCCCGATCTCACCGTCCTCTCAGGCCTTCCCCCGCCTTCTCCAACCGCAGTCACTGCCGCGCGAGCTCGGCGGCAACGTCCCCGCCTCCTGCCGAGCCACTCATCTGTTCGCTGCCAGAGAGGGGCGGCCCTACGCCGCGGTCGCTGGCGACATCCCCGACCTCGGGTCACTCCGGATCCCGCTCCACTGAGGGGGCCGCAGCACCGCTGTCCACTCCGCCAGCCCCAATCTTCCGCCCGCAGCTTCTCCCCTTCCAAACCCCGGAGGGTTCCGATGGGCCTCGATGGGGGGGTGGGGGCGGCCACTCACTCCGCTCTCTTTCCGTAGCCCTCAATTCGTCGACGCCGCTTTATCCCCTGGGGGCGGGGGTCTCCAGCTGTCTGGGGGGGGGGGAATTCGATTAAACCGAGCTGCCTACTGCTTCATATGTGCTTTGTTTTCGGCGGCCCGGGCAGAGCGCAGCTTAGATGCGACTCCTCACCCCGGCAGCCATCTTGGATCTCCGATCAAGATGATTTTGAACAATACAAACGCTTATGCGCAGAGTACAAAATAATCAGTACTTACGGTTTGCATTAAAGAAAAACGTAGTTGTGTTTGATAAGCTGTAGTCCAGTGATGAGGCTTTCAATAAGTTTGAGTACAGGCCCATGTTGCAGGTATCTCAGCACGTGTTTTGGATCACTTATGAAGGGCTTGCCTTTTCTCAACAGTTTTGAGGATGCCCCCTTAAAGGTCCATGTCTCATCGGTTCGCGTTTTGTCAGCCTTCAAGAAACACTTTAATGAGCACTTTAAATAATGAGCTATGGTGGAGTGCTATTAAAAAAGAAACCCATGTTCATCTACCAGTGCTACACCCGTAAACTTTACGAATTGAAAAACGTATTTCTGGCAAAAGAAAAAAAAAAGAAAAAACACAAAAAAAAAAACAACAAAAAAAATAAACTCACTGAATACTAAATGTTTACTTTTTAAATGCAAACTATGAATGGAAGAGTTGGAGTCTGAGCATTATTTTGTGAACAATGTTTCTCTAGCCTAAAAAGCAGTAGTATTTAAACTTTTTTATACTGCGCCCACTCTTGAGTTAAAGTATTGTTGCCGAGACCCTCCCCCCAAATGCCATTACTGCTTATGTTTCCCATTTAAATAGATACCAGTTAGCCCTTTTTCTAGAGCGTTGCGCCCCCCATCCACAGACATCCTTAAGGCCCCCTGGGGGGGCCAGCCCCACAATTTGAAGGCAACTGCTATAAATCATTTAGCACGGCGGGTTAATCAGCCAAACTACTAGATTATAAACATGGCAGCCTGTGTCCCTTCGTGCACCATTCGTTACTTGAAACAACTTCCCAGACAAGACCATGTATAAATTTAGTCTGCATGGATAAGGACATCTCAAATAAACCCTGTAGCGTACAGAGCACTCCAAGTGTTACTACTCTTGCTCGCACCGCTTAAAATGCACTTCAAACCACTGTTCAACATTTTAGTGCATTAGTACTGGTTTCTCATTGCTCTGTAGTAGACGGACAATTCTTAACGTCACATTAACACTAATTCGAGATGGACAACTTGCAGCCCTCCTCAACACAATCAATAAACATAGAAGGCAAACAATCCCAAATCTCTTCAAAATGGAACGCCTACCAATATTTTCGAAGTACAAGGCTGGGACCTTAGCTACCCATTGATCATTCACTACTGTCAAAATGAGTGTTTGAGACAGAGTAAAGTAAACCGTAGGAGTACAAATAAACTCCTCTGCAACTAAACAGAAAGGGCATCAAAATAGGATGGCATGCACAACTGCAGAGATGCCACTGTAATAAAACAATCCAAGCACACCTAGCCACCTACAGGGTTACATTTGAAATGCCTATTCCACACTACAGAAGGAACAAGTTCCATTGAAGTATTTCAAGCAGGTGCTCCCACTGATCCTCAACCCTTGGTCACACTACTTGAAAATCAAATGGTGGTACTTGACAACTAGTAGCAGCACTTCACACACAAAGGCTTTAACAGTCAAATGTGTTCTTGCTCGCCATCCATTTATTAGTAATTACTGCTCATCCAAAGCATCACATTATTTTTAAACACAAGTCCACTTGCAATACTTGCTAAATACATAGATTTGCCCATCACTAAAACGGTCCAGAGTTAGCGACATCTTCCTAGGTGAAGAGTGCCCTGGCTCCAAGTCATTAAAGCATCTGGAAATTAAAACAATGCACAAACCTGAAGCCCAGAACAGCTTCTCCACATCAACCTGTACCGCAACCACTCAGGCCCACTAACAAATTCCTACTTTTCCACATCCACCGTCAGCGGCATCATTTCATCCAGCCCATAGCCTATGCCAACTAGACAAATCCTTGAATGCCTAAAAGCAACCTGACCTGCTACACTTCAAGATAATACTGGTTTGCCAAACTCATCCATCTGCTAAACCCACTGCTCGATATTTAACAGTCACAGCGTTTGTAGCCCAAGTGGGATTTTACTGCCCAATAAATGTACGTAATACGACTTAAAACAAGTTTCATGGTTGATGAACGAAGGGGGCGGGGGAATGGCTGTAGTTTAAGACCTGAAAACACCAATGTCGTTTTCTGCAGCATTGCACCAATAACCACAGCTTCCTGCTAGCTACAATAATCTGCATGTAGAAGTAAGCTTCTGAACTTGGGGGGAGGAGTGGTGGTTCTGCTTTTGGTCCAATTTAATGGGAACAGAAACTACCTTCCAGCACTGCCACGTTTGCTCTACTTTGTGGCGGGTGACAATTGAGAAGGGCCCTTGAGAGAATCAAATCGGGGCTACGTGCACAAGTGGTACATAATGTTTTCCAACACCCTGTAAATGGTAGTATCTGGTGCAAGACTAACGGCAATGTGCCGTGTAGTGTTGAAATGAGAGCCATTCAGCGTGTGCTAGTGTTCAAACAACGGTTGCATGTCAATGGTTTGTGGGCCCCTGTTGCCACCAGGTCTATGAACCAGTGACCCAGAGGTTCAAAAAGCTTCTCAACCAAGTTTTCACACATTCAGCAAACAATGTTCAGGCGCCCTGTTAGACTGAACGAAAGTAACATGAAGGTTCTGACTCCTGACGAGATGCAAGAAGACTTGGCCACTATGCCGTGGTAACGTTTCCGCTTATTGCCGAATCCGTCATGAAGATTGCGGCAAACCAGCACCAGATAACGCAAGACCTGGCTAAAGGCCCGTGGTGAGACGTCCATGTGTTTTGCTCCTGCAATAATGTGTTCGATGCAAGGTACACGATTGCTCCTCTCACACGCATAAACCATTACCTAACCCCACTGCACTGCGCAGTACTAAATACAGCATAGACCTAGCTGACGCTTCCCACACTACCATGATACCAGCACACGTCCCCACTCTCACCCCCAACTGTCTCACTAGACATCAAAGACTCAGAACTCACACTCAGCCGACGCATTCTTTCTCCCTCCCCACAACCACCACCCACAGGAAATCCAGACTCGGCTCCCATACGTCAGACACCCCAAGCACTTCCCCATGCCATTTACTCACAAAGATAAATCCACAAAGCCCCAGCACTCTCGGCATTTACCCTCTCGGAGCATGCCCTCTAACCTACCACCCAAAGCTGACCTAACCAAAATGCAACCAGACAACAATTAACAATCCGCTGTCCTCAAATATGCTCTGCTCAATGTTTGCTCTCTCACCACCAACGCCTTGGAAATAAACAATCTCGTACTCAGTCAATACCTAGACATTCTAGGCATCACAAACATTGCTAAACAATGCATCAGGCCCCGCTATAACCCTAGCTCTGCCACCAGGCTACATCATTCTCAGGCAGGACAGGAATGGAAAAATAGGAACTGGGGGTAGCCTTAATTTACAAACATACCCTATCAAAAAGGTCCACACCCCAGCCATGGGAGGGTAGCATAGATTTACTATCGGTGAAACTATCCCTCTCACCGAATAACACCATCAATATCCATCTCCTTTACCGGCCCACAGGATCCACTGCAGATTTCCAGGCACACCTCACCCACATACTCAGCGAGAACCTCAAAAAATCCATTAAAACACTGCTCATAGGTGACCCCAATGACAAACCCGCCAACACACTTACCAAGGACCTCGCATACCTAGGATTCACCCAAAAAAATTCTTCGCCCAACCCACACCAAAGGTCGCACTCTCGATTGGATTGTGGACCACAACTGAACTCCATCACATCCAACGGTCCTTATCCGTGGACAGACCACAACTGCAATCAATTTACTATCCGCACAGCCCCCAGCAACAAAACCACCACAGCCGCCCCTACCACGCTAGTTAGAAGTTCCAAAAAAACTCACATCTGATAATATCCGGCCATACCTGAACGTCCCGTGCCTAGCACCACCCTTCTCACAAGACTTGCTCCGTCATCCTAGCTGATATCTTTAGAGACACGCTCTCTAATGCAGTAAATGCCATAGATCCTCTAGAATGCAAGAAAGAAAAAAGTCGTTTCACGCAAACTCATGGTTCACAGATGAACTACTAACACTAAGTGCAAACAAATGGCTTGCTCTCAAGAAGTGGCAATCTAGCCCATGTGACGACACTAGAGACAGCTTTAAATTGGCTGCTCTGACATAAAGCTATATTCTCTGCTAAATCCAATTCATATAATCTCTGAATATCTAATGCAAACTCACAACACAAACCAAAGAACTGTTCACCATATTTAAGGAACTCACAGCCCCCCGCCCCCCGAACCTCCACTAATACAGACAAAATCATTAAGGACGAAGCGTGGTGCGCAAGTATCCAAGCAGCCATGCTTAACAAAATAGACCTCCTCCAAAATAAAATCCAAGCACACTTCAAAGCACTCCAAAATCAAAAAAAGACCTACACAGACTCAGCCGGATCATAAATCACAACACCTACCCACATTCTCCTTTAAGGATGTCACAGAACATGAAGTTATAGATATTTTCAAACACCTCAACCATTCGCCTTGGAAGGGGGACATCTGCCCTCCCCAAGATCATAAAAGACTGTGCAGACGCCCTTGCACCTATTCTCACGGCCTTCATAAACTTCATTTGCAACAGGCATCGCCCTGGCCACCCTTAAAGAGGCTTGGGTGCGACCTCTTCTGAAAAAGCCTACATTAGATCTGGCCCAGCCTAACATCTACCGGCCCATAAGTACCGTCCCGTTCCTTCTTAAAATACTAGACAAAGCGGCTCAAGCAGATCCAACTTCATTTGGAGAATAATCATGTCCTAGGAAAAAGAGACAGGATTCTGCAAAGGGCACGGCACCGAAACTGCTCTACTAGACCTAAAAAAATCTAATTACTCAAATCCTAGACAGAGGAAAGCCGGCTCTCCTCCTCCTCCTAGACTTATCGGCAGCCTTCGACCTGATCGACCATAAAACCCTCACCACTCACCTCACTCAAGCAGCACAATTCTCCAGTCAGGCGGCTTCTTGGATCTCCTCCTTTCTAGAAGGAAGAGCAATGAAAGTTTTCTCAAACATAGCAAATGTAGCACCTACCACCATTCATTGTGGTGTCCCACAGGGATCCTGTGCTGTGCCTATGCTCTATAATTTCTTTACTAAGCCTCTTTATGACAAGCTGGATGCACGTGGGATCGCATATACAAACTATGCAGACGACACCCAAGTCCTCCTGCCACTAACCGGCTCATACAAGCAAGATGCAGCCATTATAAGCCAAATCTACGCCACCATCCAGGCCTGGATGGCGGAAAACGGTCTATGCCTCAATGGAGATAAGACAGAGATCCTCATCCTGGGGCATAAAAAAAGACTCTAAACAAACAAAGCAGCCTCTACTCCAATTTTAACATCGACAACTCCATCATCCCTGTCTTCAAAGCTGTCAAAACTCTAGGGGTTTACATTGATGCCACGCTTTCCATGAATAAGCAAGCCAATGCTATAACATCCGTGTCTTCCCTTAGTACCAAACTCATCAATGCCATTAAACCGTTCCTAACTAAGTCCAACTGCCTTTCAATAGCCAGAGCCACCATAGGTGCCAAGCTGGATTATTGCAACGCCCTCTTAGCAAGCACCTCCACTAAAAACCTAAACAGACAAATCACCCAAAACAAGTGCAGCACTCAGCATCCCAAGAAGAGACCACATCTCACAAGTCAGTCCACTGGCTTCCAGTCAAAGACGGCATTAATTTCAAAATCCTCACCACAGCACACATGCTTCAACTACATGGCACCCTCCTATCTATCAGAAACCATCAACAGAACCACCTCAGCCAGACGTACGAGAACACGCTACACCAACCAACTCATCATACCACACATCAGCAGGGCTAAAGCAGGAGGGCTAGGTTTCCCGTACATAGCACCTAAGCTCTGCAACTCACTCCCTACCGCTCTCCGAGCTGAAACTTCGCTCCCTGCTTTCCGAACAAACTTGAAAACAGTACTCTTCAACTAACTCGCACCCCCCATATCTACACACCAACATCACACCCTCCTCCACTCTCCTACTCTTTATGCTTGTATATTGTAAAGAAAATTGTGAATACTGTATGTATATAATCCAAAAAGAAAAATTGTTTGATCAAAATGTACATATGTTACTACTGTAACTAAGCTATGCTCACCTATGTAACAAGCGCCAAGATGCCTATGGGCTGATGTGCGCTCTACAAATGTGAGTGAATAAATAAATAAAGAGGCCAACACCTCAGGGACACTTCACATAGACACAGTAAAAACTTTAGTTGCAGGGACAATAAAGATGAGAACGCAAAAAGCTAACGCCAACTTAACTTCGCACCCCCTGTTGCGCAGCCTTTGACCACAATGATGGCATCCCTGGTAACATCACAAATTACATTACAACACTAACCGGTCCTGACCAGTGGCCATGGCATTACCCACTGTATATTTTAACACATTAAGGGGCCACTAGCCATGGCTTTGGCCGTGTCCACCGTACATTTGAAAACACTAATGAACCACGAGCCATGGTATCTGGCTATGGCCAAGGCCTCCAGTCGTGTCCGCTATATATTTTACAACACTAACTGTACAGTAGCCATGGCCAACGGCCATGCCCCCAGTATATTTAACACATTAAGGGTCCACTAGCTATGGATTTCATCCATTGCCTTTGGCCGTGTCCACTGTATATTTCACAACACTAACCAACCACTAGTCATGGCCTTCACACATAACCCCTGTATATTTGTAACAGATTAAGGGGCATTAGTCATGGCCTTCAGCCTGCTTACTGTATATTTTACAACACTACCTGGACAATAGCAATGGCTTTTACCCCATAGCCAGTGGCCACGGCCTCCAGCACACATTTTGACACTTTTAAAGTGCCACTATCTATGGTCTTTAGCCATGGCCAGTGACACGACCTGCAGCCATGGCCACTGTACAACACGAAATAGCCAAGGCAAAGGCAACAACCTAAATTGTTATTTAATCAAAGCTTTTATTAGCCAAGTCATAAATGTTATGTATGATGCCATCACAGATGTAATCAGTGGTGTCAAATAGAACGTAATTTGTGATGTCACCAGTGATATCATGGCCAAAGGCTGCGCAACAGGGGGCGCAAAGTTAAGTCAGCTTTAGCTGATTTTCAGGGGTTTTTTTTGCGTTCAGTGCTCACCTTACCGTCCCTGCAACTAAAGTTGTTTTCACAAAATGTCAAGGGTTTTGTTATTCCATAGATGTTTTCTGTGCCACTGACCATGCCCACTTTATTTTTTTAAATCACTCCCAGACCCCTAGCCATGGCCTCGGCCTCACCTTTTCAGCCTTACTGGTGCAGCTGCCCCTTGCCAGGCATCGCTTTAGCAAAGAGATGCACCTGGTGTGGGCCAGCACCATTATTAAGGCTGAAAACATGTGGCTGCAGTCCCCCACCAGGCATCTCTAAGAAATAAATGCAGAGATCAGCATCCTCTTCCCCCAGGAGGGAAAAGAGTGCTGATCGCTAGAAAGGGCTGCCTGGTGGGGGTGCTTGTAGCCCAGTAAGACGGGTTTGTCAAGGGGGCATGACCTAATGAGCCTTGATGGGCCCCAGCTCATTTCCCCATGCCACTTAAGGCACTGGTCACAGTGCAAATGAAATAGTGTGGACATTTTTCCATGAAGAACAGCGGCTGTGGAGAATCACACAATTCAGAAAATGAGTGTACAGAAACTATTTGTAACCTGTGATCTGGAATTTCCTCCAGGCATCTGATAAAATGATGAGGTTGGTACACATTTTCTAATTTCCCTGGAGTATTGTGCAAATAAAATTCCAGATGCCAGAATATCGAATGACAGACGCAACTTAGCATCAATAGTAAGGAAGAAGTTACTTACCTATAACTGTTGTTCTCCAGCATGGATCTGGCATGGATTCACATGCTCATGAATATTCCCCGTCGTCAGGCTGGGAATCCTCGGTAAAGAAAAATCAGTATCAGTTTCGTTTCTGATCTGTCTTTCGTAGTAGTAACCAATCACTGATCTCTGCGTCATACTGACCACAGCCAATGACTGCCATCTCCCTAAGCCCCACCTCTGGCAGCCATCTTCAGATTTGGTAGCACGTTAAGTGGCAGAATGACCAAGTGAAGAGCCGCAGAGGGGTAGGCGGGAGGGTTCGCATGTGAATCCATGCCAGACCCATGCTGGAGAACAACAGTTACAGGTAAGTAACTTGTTCCTTCTCCAGCATGGAGTCTGGCATGGATTCACATGCTCATGAATAAAAGAATACATAGCAGTACACACATGCACAACCACGGGAGGTGGCAAAGGCTCAACATTAAGCATTACATCCAAAACTCAACATTAAGCAATTCTTACCTCCTCACCAGGCTCACCTTAGGCGAACAGGTTGCGCAGCACTGCTTGGCCGACCCTGGACTCCTCCCTGGAATCCCGATCTACGCAGTAGAATTTAGTGAAGGTGTGCGTCGACCTCCACGTAGCAGCCCTGCAGATGTCCAGCAAGGGCACACCAGATAGGAACGCCGTGGTAGCTGCGATCGCTCTGGTGGAATGGGCTCTCGAACAGCCAGGCAGCAGTCGGTTTGCCAACCGATGACAGTACATGATACAGCCGGAGAGCCATCTGGAAATGGAAGCCTTCGAGAGTGCCTTCCCCTGATTGACAGGTCCAAAGTTCACAAAGAGTTGTGATGTCTTCCGAAAACTCTTTGTGCGGTCCATGTAGAACTTCAGCGCTCTAGCCACATCCAGCGAGTGCAAAGTCCTTTCAGCCGGCGACGAAGGCGACGGGAAGAAAACAGGCAACACTAAGGGTTCGTTGAGGTGGAAGTCCGACGGCACCTTGGGCATGAAGGAGGGGTGCGTCCTGAGCACTACCCTCGTGTCGTGAAAAGTCAAGTACGGGTGCTTGTAGGAAAGGGCCTGGATCTCTCCCACTCGTCGTGCGGAAGTGATGGCCACAAGAAACGCTGTTTTCCACGACAAGAACTTCCACTGAGCTGAGTGCAGAGGCTCGAACGGAGGTCCCATGAGCTTGGTCAGCACCACGTTGAGCTCCCACGCCGGGGCCGGTGCCTTCACCGGCGGGAACGATCTGAACAGTCCCTCATGAATTCTTTCACCAGACGATGAGACCACAAAGACGTCCGTCCCGTGGTTCTGGTGTATCGGGAGATCGCAGCAAGATGAATCTTGATGGAAGCGGGCGCCAGTCCAGCCTTGGCCAGCGTCAGCAGGTACGGCAGTACTTGAGGAGCCGTAATCCGTAGAGGGTTAATCTTCTGTGCGTGGCACCAGACAGAGAACCTCTTCCATTTGTGTCCGTAGCATTTAAGAGTTGAGGACGCCCTGGCCTTTGCAAGAACCTCTCTGCAGTCGGCCGGTATGTCGTAACCTCCAAACTCTAACGCTGCAGGAGCCAGGCCTGCAAGTTCAGCGACTTTGGGTCGTGATGGAGGATGGCGCCTCCTTCCCTGGAGAGAAGATCCGCGTCCACTGGCAGCTTGATTGACGGGGACGCTGACAAGTCCAGAAGGTCCGGGAACCATATCTGCCTCGGCCACGCAGGTGCGCAGAGGATCATCCTGCACCGTGACCTCTTGAGCTGGTTGATGAGCCGGATCAGCAATGGCAATGGAGGAAACGCATATAGGAACAGGCCCTCCCAGGGGAACGAGAAAGCATCGCCCATGCTCCTCGGCTGGGGAAACCTACTGGCGAACCTCCGGCACTGGAGTTCGTCGCCGTCGCAAACAGATCGAGCCGGGGTGTGCCCCACCGTCGGAAGAGGCGGTCCACTAGATCCTGTCGTAGTTCCCACACGTGGCACGAGCGCAGCTCTCTGCTGAGCGAGTCGGCGATGGTGTTTTTTATCCCTGCCAGATGAAACGGCACCAGAAACATCCCTGGGGCGACGGCCCAATGCCACAGATCCTGAGCCTCCTTGGACAGGGCTGGGGATCTGGTACCGCCCTGCTTCCTGATGTAGAACATGGTGGTGGTGTTGTCGGTGAAGATCCTCACCACCTTGCCCTTGAGGGACGGAAGAAAGGACCTGAGGGCCCAAAACACTGCACGGAGTTCCAGGACGTTGATATGGAGGGACTTCTCCGTCGGCAGCCAAAGGCCCCGCGCATGCAGATTTTCGGTGTGCGCTCCCCACCCTTCCAGGGAGGCATCCGTGGTCACGGTCTTCTGGTGGCCCGGGGTCTGGAAGTCCATGCCCGCCGTCAGATGCGCGCGGGTGCCCCACCACCGGATCGCTCGTCGGAAGCTCTCGTCGAGTGTGATCCTGTCCTCGAAGCTGCCCGTCTGGATCCAGCGAGCGTCCAGGAACTCCTGCAACGGGTGCATCCGAAGCCTGCACAGGCGGATGAGATAAATGCAAGAAGACATCATTCCAAGAAGACATCATTCCGAGGAGGGATTTGATGGACCTCACCCTGGCCGCATCCGCAACCAGCATCCGCTGCACCTTGCCCAAGATGGCCCTCGTCCTTTCCTCTGATGGAGAGGCCAGAAGCACCACTGTGTTGAGTTTCGCTCCCAGAAACAGTGCGTCTTGCGCGGGCACCAGGTGGGACTTGGCGTAGTTTATGGAGAATCCCAGGTCTGTGAGTATTTGGACAGTCCTCGCTGTGTGCTCCGCGGCGAGCTCCTTTGTCTTTGTTCGGATGAGCCAGTCGTCCAGGTAGGGGTAGACATGGATCCCCTCCAGGCGCAACTGCGCCGCCACCGGTACGAGGCACTTGGTGAACACCCTGGGTGCCGACCTCAATCCGAAGGGAAGGGCTCTGAACTAGTAGTGACGCCCTTGGACCACGAATCTGAGAAACTTACGGTGTCCCTTTAGGATGGGGATATGGAAGTAGGCATCCTCGAAATCCAACGACGACAGGAAATCGCCCTCCTCCAGTTGACCCAGGACGTGCTGGAGGGTGACCATCCAGAACTTCTGTGCCTTGATGAATTTGTTCAGTCGTCGTAGGTCCAGGATGGGAAGCCATCCTCCCGTCTTCTTCTTCACGAGGAAGTATCTTGAGTAAACTCTGGAGCCCCGAAGCCTCTTTGGGACGAGCTTGATGGCGCCTTTCTTGAGCATCGCCTTTACCTCCAAGAGAAGTGGAGGGACGTGATGTTCCTTCCTTGCCACGGGGGGGACGCGCGGGCACTTCTTTAGAAACTCGAGCGCGTGACCCTGGGCCAGGGCGTCCAGCACCCAACCGTCGGTGGGGATGGATTCCCACACGCTGACGAAGTTCGCCAGCCGGCCTCCCACAGGGGTGCTTCGGTGGGGGCCCGAACCCACGGCCGGTTCAGTCCTGCTTCGACGAGGCTTTGCCGCCTTGTCCTCCTTGGCGACGACGGCGGGGTCCGTCCGACTTGCCTCGTCCCCTGTAGGCTTCCTGTGATGACGAACGGGCCGCTTGACGATCCTTTGGAGCACCCTGCTTGCCTCCGCCGCTCCGAAAGGGCGGCCGTCGTTGCTGGAGAACACCAAGAGCCCAGGCCATCTCTGTGTCCGTCTTGATGGCTTGTAGGGAATCGTCCACTGTTTTCCCAAACAGGTTGCTCCCGTCGAACGGCATGTCCAAGACTCTGGTCTGCACGTCCTGACGGAAGTCAGTTGCCTTGAGCCATCCACGCCATCTAAGGCACAGGCCGTTGCCCAACTGGCGAAATCCAGTGTCAGCGATGTCCGTCGCCATCGTAATGGCGTGGTCCGACGCCACTTCTCCTTCCTGCAAGATCTCTAGGGCCTCCGCCCTCTTGTCTGGTAAGAAATCCAGCAGGGGGCGATTTTGTACCACAACTCCCTGTCGTAGCAGGCCACGATAGCCAAGGCGTTAGCAGCCTTAATTGTCGTCGCTGCCGATGAGATAACTCTGCGTCCCATCGTGTCCAATTTCTTTCCCTCGCCGTCCGGCGGGAAGGTTGACGTAGAGGCCGAGGCCCCCCCGCTTTCTTCCTGGCCGCCGCGGAGACGACCGAGTCCGGGGTCGGCTGTGCCCGAAGGCACAAGGGGGCCGCGTCTGGGACCCGGTACTTCATCTCGTACCGATCCCTTCTCGCAGGCGTCGTAGATGGGTTCTTGAGGAGGGAGAGACCCTCATCCCAGATATCGTCCAGTAGAGGTACAGCGAGGACCATCTTCCTCTTGGTCTCGCGCCGTTGATAAAGGAAACCTTCCTTCTCTTTCGGGCAGAGCTGGAAAAGCTCGGATGCCCTGGCGATCATGGCATGAAACGTTCCAATCTCGTCGGGCGGGGAAGCCCGGGGAGGAGGTGACGAGGGGAGATCCTCGTCGTAAATCTCGTCCTCTGTGCCCGTCGCGGCCGTGTCAGTCCCTGCATCATCCCCACGGGTCGTGGACGGGGAGGAGGGCTGAGCAGGGCGTGATGGTTGAAAAGGAGGTGGAGGATGAATCCTTCTTTTCTTAGGAGGAGGGCTCCCAGAGGGGCCTGGCTCCGGGTCCCCTGTCGGGAGAGTTTCCTCCGTTGGTGGTAACGGCAATCTCGTCCTCATCTCCGAGCAGAAGGACTGTATAGCCAATAAAATGGCCGCCGAGTTGTCTTGCGGCACTGGTTGAGGGGAGTCCGACGGGCGGTCAGGAGCCCCGTCGGCACCCTCAACGTTCTTGTCGTCTCCTACGTCGGGGTCCCTCCCGACGGGCTGATCTTCTTCCACGCCAACACCGTGGCTTAAGACTTCGATCAGCTCCTCCTCAGAGGTTGAGGCCGAATCCACGACGACCACCTGCCCCCCCTTTTTCTTCTCCGTCGGAGGTTTCACGGGGGTCCTGTCGATGGGCATGAAAGAGGACTCCCTCTGCGGTGGCAGGGAGACTCTGGGCCCCGAGGTCGCCACCAGTGGTGTAGCCTCCACAGGCTGAGCCAGGGCCGCCGCGACTGTCTCGATAGAGGCCTTGGCCGGATGGATTAAGGCTTTCACCACCTTAGGTGTGCTCACCGCCTTCTCCTTGGGGGGAGGGTCACCCCCTCGCTCCCCCTCCGATGGGGCCTTCGAGCTCGACCGGGGTCTCTCCAGGAGCTTCGCCGGGTGCTCGGCCTTCCTCTTACCCGAGCCAGAGCGTTGGCTCGTGGTTGATGGCGCCGGGGAGGATGCGCCCTGCCTGGCGCCCGTAGAGCTTGACCGTTCGGCGCTCCCGGTGCCAGCGGACTTGCGGTGCTTGGCCTTCTGTTGGACCCCCGTCGTCGGGGCACCCTCAAAGGACTTAGAAGACCGCTCGGACTTTTTCTTCTCGCCCGACGGGCTCTTCCCTTCCAGCCAGTTGGCGAGACGCAGATGGCGGTCCTTCATGGTCCGCTCCGACATATTGCCGCAAAACGCACAGTCCTTCTCCACGTGCGTCTTGTCCTCATGCAGGCAGTAGAGGCAAAGGGAGTGTTCGTCCTCAAAGACATTCTGAAGCGGGCATCCAGGGCAGACCCTGAACAGCTTTCCGGGCGTCGAGCTTCCCTTCTCCTGGGCCATGATTGAGATGGGCCTGAGAAACTTCTGGAGTCCACCAAAAGCGTGGCTCGACGAAATCTTCACCCTTGAGGGGCGTAGAAGAATCCAACATGGGTCCCCGTTGATCGGATAAAGAAACGGTGGAGCTTGAGGCTCTTTTGACCGAAAAAGAGAAAATTTTCCTAAGAAAAAGCGAGAAAAAAAGCACTAAAGCTCGAGAGCAATAGCACGAGGATCCCAACACTTGAACGTGCGGTAAAAATCAGAAGATGGCTGCCAGAGGCGGGGCTTAGGGAGATGGCAGTCATTGGCTGTGGTCAGTATGACGCAGAGATCAGTGATTTGTTACTACTACGAAAGACAGATCAAAAACGAAACTGATACTGATTTTTCTTTACCGAGGATTCCCAGCCTGACGACGGGGAATATTCATGAGCATGTGAATCCATGCCAGACCCCATGCTGGAGAAATACAATTTAAAAACATAAGTCAGGTTTTGGGATGGTCAACACATACACGAACAACCGTCTTCTGCAGTTCGTAAACATACTTCTAAGAATGTAAGAGTAAATTGCCTCGTGACCTCAAGATTAGGTCACATAGCTGTCCCCATCAGTAAATTATAGTTTACTACTATGGAACAGCAAGTGTCTAATCAATACCCTTAAATGTTTCACATGATAGTTTATGACATACCGCTGCAGTCAAAATAAATGCCCATGCCATTTTTGCTGCTGAAATATTTTGGGGGGCATGTGTTCCATCAGTTCCACCAAAGGAAGCCAATCAACGAGACACCAACTTTACCAACTGGTAGATAGATGCTGCGGGATGGAAGGACAATGACGACTTATCAATAGAACCTTGGCCCACATATTACACATAAGCACCAAGATACCAGTGAGGGAGTAGGCGACTGCTAATCTACAGGACCAATATCAGATGGGTGGGACCAGTCACACCCCATCCCATTACAATAAGTCCAAACACAATTCAGCTGGGAAGGAATAGTAAGGATTATGCCCATCTAGAGCACAATTGGATACAAAGAACAAGATTGGTAAGAACTAGGATATACAACCCACTAACCCTATGCTCAAATCTCTGCAAACTTAACTCACCCGAAAAATTCACACAACCATCTTCTCACTCGGCAAACCGCACACACTTCACCACACTGCAACAACAAATAACACAAACTGCACCAACAGCACACGAGGTCTCCCATCGGTCTGATATTCACACCAAAGCTCAGCGCACGGTGAAAACCGAACTGAAGCCGCCAACAGCGCACCACTTCTCTCCCTTTCCTACTCACTCTTTATCTGACTAACGGACCGCCTTCTCCTTGTTTGCAGATCCGCCTGAGTGCCTGGGGACCAATTCCATTGGTGTCGGTGCGCGATATAAATACTTTCAACATTATTATATCATTAACATCAGTTTATCTATGCTATCGCTGTAAATACATGTCACTAGTTGAACCTTCCATGCAAATGTTGATGGCCCAAAACCCTGAACTTGTAATTGTAAAATATTGCGTTAAGCACGTGTGCGCAATCAAGGCCTTGCAGCAGGTCACCAGTCTTGGAGGCCTTCTGGGATCTAACAGGAAGGGCAGCGACAGCCTTCACCGAAATACGCCCTTTTCCTAGTTGGTACACGGCGAACACACGAGACAAGTCTCCCATGCTTGTTTCCTGTCTGCATGGCGAAAAATCAACGTTTTAAACGCCAGTCAGCTCGTTAAATTATTCTGCTGGCTGTGCTTGCTCATTAAAAATGCATAAAGAACAGATAATTGCAGTAAGCAATAACACAGCCAATCCCAGTTTTCAACTACTGCTTCCTTTAGCTTACAACCTAAAAAAAAAAATGCTCGTACGGAATTCTTAGTACCAGTGACGCTCTCTCAATCCCGGCCATCAATGCTAATGGCAAACATCTTTTAATTGCATTCCAAGCAAACATCTATAAGCAAACATCGCACGCTCAAATAAACATGTTGCCAGAATTTCACTAGCTTCTTGTGACGAATTAAAACTGCACGCGTTTCGCATTAGAAATGTACTTCAATGCATGGTAACAGCTGTTGTAGCTATGCAACGCGTTACTAAAATCTAATAGAATAGGTTAATACTGTTTTATATAGGCTTAGTCACGAACTGAAGCAATTTACGCTATTAACTTGCAATAGTAGAAAGGGAGCTGCATACTGGTCCCCCTGCATCGGTGTATGGAAGAAGCTTCATTTCCTGACTTGTAATGCACATGGTATGCAGCACACTGCAGCAAACATTCAGCAAGCCACACACGATCGCCTTACCTTAAGATGTTATTCGGAACCTCTCCGACAAACAACGCACGGGCTCCCCACATAAAATGTCTCCATATTGCTGCCCATTGCACCAGTCGGAGAGATTTCACATCCCGCCTTCGTGCGCTCGCTGCCTTTCACCTCAGCGACGAACCTTTCCGACGCTTCAGCAAAGAGGCTGTCTGAACTCACAGTCCCCTGCTGCCGTGCTGCAGCCCTTCCTGCCAGCAAGTCCCGCCCACAGCAGACGAGCCAATCACGCGCGGGTTTGTAGCGCAGCCTTAAACCGGCTGTAATTGGATGACTGACAGGGAAGCGCAGCAGCTGCCAGGTCTAAAAACAACAGTGCATCCGTACTCACGGAACGGGGTCTATTTCTCGCATGAACATAGTTCATTGCATGCGTTTAATCGGTAGACAAAACTAAGAATCAGTTTGCCAGGGCAAGGTCTAATCAAAACCTGGAGTACTATATCATGTATTCATGACAATGCGTTGATTGATAGCAGTATATTAGAAGGCATTTCCACCTTAAAGTAGGTTTCTCTTCCCCGTTGGCACGAATGGTCTCAAAACGTAGTCAACTAGCGGGAAAAGAATGGAAATGCCGTTCTAAAAAAAAAAAAAAAAAAAAAAAAAAAAAAAAGAGCCGACTCGGCAAAGTCAGTTTAATTGATCATGTAAAATCCGTTGTCAAGTACGTTCATTTCCACTTTTGTCAGTGCACAAGTTAGCTGGTTTTATCAAATTTTACAGGGTTGAGACGCTCTTAACCCCCACTAGACTTCGTTATCGAACACGGTTCGAATCAAAGAAACAGGTTGATGTCTCCCAGGGCAGTTTTTAGCCTATTTAGTGTCCAGGGCGAAACAGTAGAATGCCCGACCCCCCCCCCCCCAGCCTGACTGGAACATGTCACTCACAAACTACACGTGTCAGGCGACAAGCTCCCCCCTCCCCACCCGCCAATACCATCATTGCGTTACAAATGAAGCCGATTTAATTACATTGCAATTTAACTACTTTACAGAAGAAATCTAATTTGAAAACACAGCTGTTGCTGCCCAAGTAAATTACTCTTTGGTCACCTGCTCTTAGGAAAGGCATTGCCTGAATGCAGTTTCAAACTGTCCATAGTGGCACACTGCAGGGTGACCAGCCTGCCGGAGTCTGAGGGCCCACTGACCACGTTTTGCAGGAGTTCCATTTGTACCACCTCACTTGTATTTCGCAAAGGGGCAATACTAGACTAACCATATTAATTATTTTCCGATAGGTTATCATTCCAAGGTGCACAGTCTGGTACACTCCTATTGTATTCTTTCAAGATACCTCTATGATAGAAGGAGAGGAGACAAATGGCACCAATGAGTGTTTCTGCCTGCTTTCTATGAAATTACAGAGCATTTAAGGAATGACAGTGATAAGAGATCTCTATATTTGAAAAACAAGTGTGATAAAAAGGGTTGCCTGTGTGAATATCTAAATATACAACAGACATGATTTGGTGCTCACAAACTCAGAAAGATGAAGGACTGAGCCAACAATGCAAGCCCTTGGAACTTGTGAAGCCCAGTCTTGTCCAATGTCAGAAGCAAGCATGTAACCTGTGGGCTATCCACCAAGCACTGCGCACGTGGACTTCCTGAAAAACACCCCTACACTTACTGTGGGCCTCCTTTCTCCCGATCTCCACAATCAATGCTGCCCCCAGGGGGTACCTTTCACTTCACCTTCTGTCCCGCAGCCGAGAAGCCATCTCCATTGTAGAAAACGGTACCATAAACCCAGCAAGGTTACCATGAAGCACTGTCCAGGGAGGAAAACAAAGAAAACGGGACGCCTATGGGTAAGTGGCTGGATTTATACTCAGCTAAAAATGAAAGGAGAGTTAAATATTAGAATCTCTGGGGATGCATAGCAGGTCCTAAGGTATGTTGGGCCCTGTTCAGCAACAGACGTGCGAGACCCATAATTTGCAATGTATTGATGTATCGTTCTTACACAAAAGTTCAAACTTGTCATTGCCCATGCTGGCTTTGTTTGCGGGCCGATGGCTGTCAGGCAATGTCTTGCAGGGTTTTGGTATGGCAGTGGAAGACAGGCCATCCCCGCTCCACTATTGAGGTCAGCAAACGTAGTTCTGCAGAGGAAGCTGCTGACTGCAGGAGCTCATTGCTATGCTAATAGCATAGGGCCCGCTGTCATCCCACAGACTGCCAATGCATAGGTCTAGTCATGGGTGTGTACTGGGACAAGGAAAAGTGGGACATGGGGGCAGAGCAGACTCTTACGCTTCTACTCGACACGAGGCAAAATGGAAAAGAAGTGTCCAGGGAGGAAGCACAATTTCAGCACGCTATGTTATTTGGCATTTATATAGCGCTCTATATATGTATCATTGGGAAATAAACAAGCTACCAAAGCTGTCCACTTCCACTTAACACCCACTGACTTACACCTCAGCTGTTATAGCAAACATAGGCGATAAAACAGCTGAAAGGTACTGTGAAATAATGGGATGTCCTGAGGAGTATGTAACAAAGTGGAAGTCCGGGACACCAAGGTAAGTTTATGGTGATTTATTGTCCTGGTCCTGTACTCCATCAGTCAAACATAGGGATGGTAGGGGACACAGAAGACACAGCTTCACAAGGGAAACACCGGGATCACCCCCACACCCATACTTCTCAGCTCTCTCTCTCTGTCTAACGGTCACCCAGTAGAACACTCCGACCCTCACATTCCACCAGCTCATGACATCACAGGACCAGGACAATAAATCACCATAAACACCTTGGTGTCCCGGACTTCCACTTTGTTACACTGGCGACGAGGATGGGATGATAGGTGGATTGCCTTGTCATCGGCGCTGCTGTGGGTGGAGGGGTGCAGCACTCCAGGAACACCTCTCCCGTGGGTCCCCCACACCCAGGCAGGCCTGTATTCAGTTGGCCCGTCTTACCAAGTTCCTTGCCCCCAGCGAGGCCGTGCCAAGAACACCTTGCTTTGTCGGAGGGGCAGCATTGGCTCTGCTGCCATTCTGTGTTGAACAGGCCAGCTGTCTTGACGGTGGTGGTGCTGGGGAGCCGACGGATTGCTGGCGCCCCTCTCACTATGAAGAGTGACCGGTTCCTGGGTGCGCAGTGTGTCGGGTGCGGGGTGCCACCCAGGAGTATGGGTCCTGTTGTCATTCGGAGTCAACGAGGCCAATTTGTCCTGATGGTAGCCGCGCTGTGGAGCCGACGGTTTATAAGGAGGGAGCAGCTTCTGGGTGCGCAATGTGTCAGGCGTGGGGCCGCTCAGGAGTATGAGTCCAGCTGTTGGTGTCTCCTAGGGACTATCTGTGCGGCGCCGTGGAGCGGACTGCCATGTTCATTCAGGCGGTTGGATCCAGGCTTGGTTCAACAGGGCCGCGCAGCGAAGTTGGCTCCTCGAAGCTGGCACCTCCTTTCCTTGTAATTTTTGCAGAGTGGGTCCTTCTTCATGGCATCGGGTGCAGAGTGGTGCCGGAGATGTTGGGAGAGTGCCGCAGCTTGGGAGCACCTCCGGTGAAGTTGCTGGGCCAGTCACTCCATGCCTACTCGTGACGTCACACCGGGAGAGGCGTTTCCAGTGGGTCACGAGGCGGTGATCGATTTCCTGCAACTCTAGCCTCGTTCTCGGCGCGCCGGAAGTATGGAGGCACGCGCCAAGAGAGAGAGAGCGCATCACTGAGTCTATAATGGTTTCATTCGAGTGACAAACTCATGCCAGCCATACCATCCTGCAGCAATTGGAGTAAAATCACGCAACGTTCACTGATTCCATTCTGGTCAAATTGTGTCATGAATTTACCTGGTGTTCAGCGTTGCTTGGGACGTTGGTCAGGTTAGTGTATTGGGCTGTGTGAGTGGGTATGGGTGCAGATTACATGTTGTGGCCCAAGTTATTTGTTAGGTACCCAGCGTCCTCATTAAGTTCCGGGGGTGTCCTTTGTTAGGTTTTTGAAGGCCATTGTTTGTTGCCTGTGGTTTCCTTTGCTGTGGCCTTCCGTGGGAGGATACAAGCCTGTGTGGTCGGGTTAGTGCTTTTCTTTTCTTTTTTTTTTTTCATCTCCCTGGTAAGGGTGGGGGGTGTAAATGTAACTACATTTCGTGAATTACTTTGCTATTCGAAGGGGCGGAAACGTCGTTCCAGTGACACATTAACCTCATGGAGTGTATACTGAGGTTTACTCGTGAACTGAGTAAGGTGAACATAAGTGCATGTGCATTAGTGTGACCTCCGTTTTATGGAACAGTGTTTTTCGCGCAGCGTGGAACTTTGATATCCAGCGTGCCATCCCAGATCTATCGGTGGATGAAATTACCCAGGGTCTGGGTGACATTTCAAATATTGTCTGCACCTATTTTTACCATACATTATGTAATGTTTCTGCATTTCATAGCTTTGTATGCTTATCGTTGTGTGTGTTGTGGGGTGGAGTGTACTTTATAGGTGCAAGTACAATGAGTTGGTGCACAGGTGGGGGTTGCGTGTTTATGACGACAGTGGGGTTCTTAGTGCCAGGGTAGGTTGCTATGTTTGTGTGTGAGGGCGTGTGTTGGAGCTGTTCGGGTGTTGGTGTTTTTTTCTCTCCATAGTCCACGGTTCTAATGCTGGGGTAGATCGCTATGTGTGTTGGTCTGTGGGTTGAGTTGGATTGCCCATTTGTGTGTTTAAACTGTGTTGATGTGTTTGTTCCCATAATGTTGTCCTGTTAAGGTAGTGCCTGGTCTAGTGCCAGGGTAGGTCACTATGTTTGTGGTTTCTCAGGGCAGTATTTTTCTGTTGTTCCATAGTTCCTGGTTTGGTGCTGGGGTAGGTCGCTATGGTGGTTTTGATCTCAGTAGTGCGTTATTCCTGAGTGTTGTGGGTGGAATTGATGTGGTGTTGTGGTGGTCATAGTGCCTGGTGCAATATCAGGGTAGGTCACTATGGGTGTTGCTCTCAGGGCGGTGTTTTGCTGTTGTGCGTTTCATAGCGTTTGGTTTAAATTCTAGTTTGGTCGATATGCCGGAGTATGTATTTGAATTTCATGTTGTTCCGTAGCGCTTAGTCTAGGGGCCTAGGTAGGCCGCTATAGTTAAGTGTTTTCCGGTTGACAGTATTTTCATAGTACCTGGTTTTTCGCTGGGGTAGGTTACTATGTTGGATCTGAGGTAGTGCAGTTTACCTTCCGATTCCTAGTTAGGTAAATCAGGTTGTCTTACGGTTTTTGTCTATAGGTGGTGTAGCGTAAAAAAGAGAAAATGGCCAATAGTTTGGTGGTAGTGGAGCAATGAGTGTGTGCGGTTTCCTGGTGGTACTGCAGTTAGTTGTGCTTTGTGGGTCCCTCGGTTGCTGTTCGGCATCTGTTGCTCCGTTCAGGGGGCGGTTGTTTTGTGCTCAGAGGGGCAGCTCTGAGACTCCGGAGGGCAGACCGGAGTGGAAGGTGTTTGGTGCATAGGAGGGCAAGTTTGGTTAAGAAGTTGTCTTAGTGTTATCTAACAATAGTTTGTCTCGGGGTGGCAGCCCTAGATTCTGAGGGGCAGCTCAGGACAGGCGTAAGTGCACAGTTTATAGTTTTTAGTCCTCGAGGGTGAGAGTCGAGGGACATGGGGAGTTGGTGTCGAAGGTCGTGGCAGGTTGTTGTCATGGGAGTTAGTGTGCCGTTGGTATTTTCTATGTGGTCCGTTTGTCCTGTGAATGGTTCTCTATACGTGTGGTTCCTTATATGCTTTGGGTTACCATGGGTTCTGGGCATAGGCGGCCGCTGGGTGCGGGATTTCTGGTACCGTGTTAGTGTTGGGATGATTGGGGTTTGGTGCTGGTTGCTTTACCTTTTTCATTCTCTAGCGTTTCCCTACGGAGGGAGAGGTGTTGTAATGTGTCTTGGAGAGTAGCAGTGTGTGTGATGTCATCAGATGGTGGAATGTTTGTGTCGGAGTATTGTACTGGGTGACGGTTAGTGAGAGAGAAAGCTGAGAAGATGGGTTTGGGGGTGAGCCCGGTGTTTCCCTTGTGAAGCTGTGTCTTCTGTGTCCCCTACCATCCCCGTGTTTGACTGATGGAGTACTGGACCAGGACAATGAATCACCATAACTTACCTTTGGTGTCCCGGACGTCCAATTTGTTACAGAGTGGCTCCAGGGAACAGAGCAGAGGATGGGATAAGAGTTTGTTAGTTAAAAGAAATAGTTTTTCACGCAACAATTCTCACAACTGCGTATTTCTAACACACACACTGTTTTTACTGAAACGATGAACATAGTGTCAGTGACACCAGGTCACTGCCGCTGTGTTCATCAAACAAAACCAAATGCTCCTCCGGCCATAAAATCAAAGTCGCATACTGGCGGCTGCGTTAATCCACCAACAGAGAGAGGCCCCCTTTAAGCGGCGAAAAACCTTAAACAATGGTGGCCCGGGCATGTGGCATTATGTAATGCAAGTATGTAAGACCACACCTGCTGCCACTACTCTCTTGGGTCTTCCCAGAGCAATTGCACCTGCCCAAGCCAACCCACCAGTGCAATTGCGCCCCGGGACGCCGCGTGCCTTGCCAGGGTCAGGAAATGGCACGGATGTCATCCAATTCATTCCCTCGCCAGAAGTGCTCGCATTGTAGTCAAAATAAACATCTGGGCTCATGACAACGCTGGCAACAACTGCCACCAAGGAATTGTCGAAGACCTGTATAATATGCAATATACCACAATTCTGAGGTTTTGTTTTGTACCAACTGGAAACATAACGTTTGTTTCCCTATTTTTGTTGCTTTTTCTCATGTTAACTTACCTTCAACCTCCTCCCCCTCCACCCCTCCCTATTTCTCTGTGACTACACCACACTATGTTTATTCCTTTTTTTGGCTTGTTCTCATATCTGTTTTACCATGCATTATGATTTATAATACATATCCAAAAAGGGCAACACAATAAATATCAACCCTTGCAGTGTGGCACAGTTCCTGAAGTGAGCAATATTTTCAACTGTATAACATGCAACTTTAAGAAAGCAGCCCATCCAAGCAGTCACAATCTCATCTCGAATTGTCCCGGATGCAGTTGCTCCAGATCAACCGCCATCAGCACCTTTCCTGTTCAGGCCGTACCCTTCTCGGTCCAGCTTCTAAAAAGCAGGCCATCCCCCAGCATGATGCAGCAGGAGCTCCTCCTCCTCCTCCTCCTCCTCCTCCTCCTCCTCCTCCTCCTCCTCCTGGCGGCCTGCTTTTCCCCCTCAGCACCAGAATGTTGTGTTGACTGCCCTGCCCGCCTCCTGTTTGGCTACCCAACCCATCTTCAGGGCCAATCAGGTGCCGGCAGGTGAGTGCCAGCCTTCCGTGACGAAGGCCTGCACAAAGGCCCCTAACTGTGCATGTGCCGATCTTGGAGGACATCCCTTCTCCTCCACATCACTTCATGCTTCACCACCTCTCACCTTCTTGGAACAGTCACCTCACATGCTGACAGCTACTTCACGAACTTGTGCCTCACAGGAGCTTTGTTCCCTCACTCTACAGTACCTTAAAGTCATGTTCTGGACTTCCGGACTCCCTGAGCCTACTCACAAACTCAAATGTTGATCTAGCCGTGCCCGAGCCAATTTCTGCTGTTCTTTCCTGCCCTGCCTCACTATGCCCCCCTTTCTCTTCTGCATGTTTGTACCTTTGGCAATTTCGAAATTAGGTGTGCCTACCAACTATGCATCCTCCATCTTGTGCTGCTTCTAGTGCTTTCTGGTAATTTCGAAATGTGTTTTTTTTTTTTACATCACATATCCCTTGCCTATCGCTTGCCTGCCTGAACTTCTCTCTTGTCATCTTGTCGGTCTCTCCCCCCTCTCCCCTACTCTCCTTAATCTGCGTCACAGATCTTGCACTCTCTGAAACGCGGTCAGACCTAGTACGATCGTTTTGTCTGTCTCGTTCCTCTCCCTTCCCTCCTCCCCACTCCTCCTCTCCATCTTAGTCAAAGATCTTGCACTCTCTGAAACACTGTCATGAAGCGTACAATAGTTTTGTTCTATGTTTTGTAAAACAGTCCCCTGTTATGTGTCATTCCATTTTAACGCTTATAGCACTTTCCTGTTCCGAATGACTCAAGGCCATTAAGAATGTTTCATTGCATTAACCCCGTGTTCCCTCCACCGCCTTGAAGTGCTTTTAAACACTTTTCTGTGTTTAGGCGCAATACAAATGACCAATAAAATTAAATAATAATCAATTTCTTCATCAAAGGAAATTGTGCGCAATTCCAAATGTCCACAATGAGGCACCCTAAATTAGAAACTTAAAGACAGACACACTTGGCTGCCTCCTAGTAAGCACTTCTGGCAATGAATGATCCCACCCTGATTGTCCACCTGATATCCTTTCCTGTCTGGAAGGTAAAGCCTCAAATACCCTCAACACGCTTGCCCCTCTTCAAAACCATAAACCCACTCCCGATTGCAAAGATGGAGCACTTCAGTCACTGAACAACTCCAACCTATAAAAAGAAAGTCAAAAATATCAAAAAACAAAGGAGGGTTTGATTGTGAAGACTGGAGGGGGTGTCTGTACGTCTGCTCTCTATATGGTAGAGGAGAGGCACAGAAGACCCCAGCCAAGATTCTCTATTACGGTAGCAATGGACGAGCAATCAAGGCCTAGCTTCTCAGGAGGTGATGCAGGCTAGTTCTTAAGTACAGTGTAGTCCCGAACCCCCACAAAGGAATGTCCACACACTATTACTGAAAACAGTCTTGATATAATTAATATTCAAAGGTATGTGCACGATCACAATAACGCACTTTGTACTCGGAAATCAACAATGATAAATATATACAATTCTAAAGTGGTACCACCAATGTTATCAAATCTCATTAAAGTGCATCAAATGTACGGTTAAAATGTCACACAGATCAATAACGAGGACACCAGCATTAGAGATAGGAAGGAACGTAAGATGATTGAAACGATAGGCAGAATGCTGGCCTATACCGATACACAGTTGTGTGTGGAGACCCCCCCACCTGGGCAACCTGTAAAATAAAGATATATAGCACAAGCCCAGTCCATATATTGTTCAATAGCCTTATTTTCTCCTATTAAGGTTTTACCCCCCTCCCCCAATGTACCTGGTGGAGTAGCGTTCTTCGAAGACGCGTCAAAGTATCCTTCTTGAGTGACTCCCTTTAAAGCAGGAGCCACGGATCGTCGAGAGGCGTCGAAGATGGTGAACTTTTAGTCGACGGCGGTGATGAGAAGTTCAAGGGTGCTGAGACCCCGATGTCGATCCAGGCGGTGCTCGTCAGCAACGTCCTGCGAGGATGAGGTGTGCGGGGCACCTCGGCGATCGAGTGTTCAGGACCGCAAAGAGTTTCAGAAGAACTGTGGTCCAGCAAGGGCGTCAAGTCATCGAAGTCTTTGTGGCGGATTCTCCTCGGCGCGTTGGTCGTCCTCGGCTTTCTCCGGCGGGACAAAGCGGTCCACGTTGCGGACAAGGGAGTCCTTGGATTCAAATGTTCTTAGGCAAAGGAGCGGGGGGGCTCTGGTCGTCGGCGGCACGGCGTCAAGTGGTCCCCACAGCTGGGCAACACAACGGGCCTGCAGCGGTTACACAAACCTGCGAACACTGGTCGACGGCAATTGACTTCGACAGCGGCGAAGTCCGGGTGCTTTGCTTCCTTCTCCTCAGCGGTCCCGTCTCGGGTCGGCAGCCTTTCGAGGGTCTGACTTCCAGGGAGCTTCAGCGAAGGTTAGCGGTGCTCGGTGGTCCCTCGGAGCACGTGAAGAGGGCGCCTTACCAGGTCCTAAATTGTGAGAGGTCCCCACATATACTATCTTGTCTCTCATCCACACTGCTGGGTCACTCAGCAGCCAATCATACAGAAGGGCATTCATGCAGTCAGCCAATCAGGCACACAGTGCATTCAGGCCATCCTCCTCCCTCTCAGATACTCACAACAAGGAATGTGGATTGGGACAAGTACCCAGCCATTCAACACTACACACTGCATTCAGGCCAGTTTCGGGTAGGGCTGTCTCAGTCTTTGTCTCTCATACCAGGAACCAGACAGCCACAACTAGAAGTGCATATTGGTCACACATTCCATTCACCCAGGTTCCACCCACAGGAGGTACCCACAACATACAGTCACTGGGAAGGCTCCAGTCAGTCTGGACTGGACGTCCCAACAACACCATATATGGAACTTCCACCCAACAGCCAGTCAGGGGGAGGGGACAGAGTCAGGGCTTCCCAGGACTTTGGGAAAACAAGGTAATCGGTAATAGAAAGCAAGAGGTCACAGGGGCCATCTTGTTTTCCATCAGGAATCAACTGATTCCAATGGCAGGACCTGGGGATCCCAAAATGGAGGATACTCGGCGCACCTGTCAAAGTCAGTATGGAGCTGCCACCAGCCCATACCCTGCTCTGCGGCCCACCCACAGGTGCCCAAAAACATACACTAGGGGCACAGGGTTGTACCCCCACCCATGGGTGCCGTAAGGGTATCCCACGGGTCTGTTCACCATACCAAAAGAGAGCTGCACCGCCAGGAGTCCCACATGAACTCCTGCGTGGAAAACACGACAGAACACACGATAAAAAGGTAGTAAAGGACAAGGATATGGAGGCCCTGTCCCTCCGATGCATTTCCAGCATCACATTGATCGCAACTAATTGTATACCACACCAGGTTCAGTATGCACTCTCAAAGCTACATGACTGCATGAACCAGAAGGTTCATTATGAGGACCACATGCAGAGAACTCCACAAAACATTATTACAAAGCTATAAGTGAAGGGAGGCCCATTCAGAACAGCATACCAATACTCATAACCTTTTCAAGAAACTGAACCAATTCAGGGACAAAATGTTAGGACAGCACAGCGGCAACGCATTGGTCTTGCAAGCAAAATCACGCAAAGCAACAGAGGTTCGAATCCCCGATTCGGGATCCCGGAGTATTAAGTGAGTTATTAAAAAAAACAAAGTAAATAACTTAATTAATGTCACTTCCGACCAACTGCGAGTCTTAAGCGCACACACAAGGCAAATTATCAACCCATCTCGGATTCTCTCTGCATTCCCCGGTTTTGTGAACAGTGATACTAGCCAACTCTCTGCCCACCGTTAATGCAAGGTCTGGTTAAGCTACTTCAAGATGGAGGGGAGAGGTGTGGGGGTGTGGGGGGAGGTGGGGCAGGGGAGCTTTCGAGCAGCGAGCCAAGATGGCAGACCACTTGTGTGCTCCATTCAGAGTGGGCGTCTTTCTCACACTCACTCCGTCCCACCGTGGATAGCCTTCATCGTTTGGCCATATCGTGCTGGGTGAATGTGCAGGGGCTTCACCCAATTCGTCAACGTGCCCCCATAGTGAACATGATGGAGAACAAAAGGGGGGGGTCCAACCACATACATTTCTTGGCATTACATTCCTATTAGAATGCCTATAGCATTCTGTTAGTTTAGTTACGTTTACATGCTTCAAATAGTAAGCCAAGGTTAGTGAACATGAGCCAGAGATATTTGCTCCAGTGGCTTGTGGCCCACGACGAATAGACTTCAGCGGTGTCGGCCGGGTACACTGAACTGTTTTTTTCTTCACTGGCAGCTTGCTGCTGCACTTACTTGGGCACTGTAGTATCTCCAGCTAGGGAATATCTCGATTGGAGCCACAGTCACATAGCTGCTAAGTAGAGAAGTAGGGAAGCGCCTGTGTGGAAACTAGTGAGCTGCACGGGAAGCTGGCATGAACTGGTGACAAGGGCAACTGCTGATTTTGATCCTTGAGGCATGGGGTGGGGAAGGCAAGTGCCCCCTGGACTGGTGGAGTGATTTGGTTCGCTCTACCCATTGTAGGGCCTATCTTGTTCAGCTGCTGTGCCTCAAAGTGAGCAACAGCTGGAATGACCAAAGGATCCGGTGCAAAGAAAGGGCACGGTATGGACCGTTTTGCAAGGCCTGACTCGAGGCCGTCTATGGGCAGGGCTAAGGATACCCGGGCTCCAGAACATCACCCGAGCTTAACAACTGGTGTTCCCCCTGATCTTCAATGCATGCTAGAGACTACGCAGCAGGGTTTTGCGCCTGTGAATGTTAAGTTGGATGGTATCACTGCCAATGTTGTCAATACGTGCCCAGCTCGAAAAGAAAAAAATCACGAAGGCAACGGGCTGAATAAGCACCAGGAAGGATAATGTTACTGAACTGCACGTGGCTGTCACTGCTTTGACCAGAGATATGAAGCGGGTAAAGGTGAAATGAGAGGGTCTTGGTCCCGTGAATCTATGATCACAGCGCCGCCCATAATGTTGACAATTAAATTGCTGACTCATTATGGTGCGGCGCAGTGATCACATACATCACGGCCCTGTATTCCCATAACCACCTCCCCCACTTACCTGTTCGGCGGCACACTTCTCCCACCCTGCGGCATCAGTTCTCGCCCACTAACGTGGGTCTGAAGTGGCGTTGCTGGGTCCTTTTTTGCGTGTCCCCCGCTACCTTCTAATGGAAGCCGGGGACACCCCCGCAACTCCAACCACACCAATACACCAACAAAGGGTAGTGCCCCCCCCCGCTTCCATTAGTCGGCGTAGTGGGGACTCCGCATTCACATTTTTTGGGGGCGACATTTTGGTAGCATTCCGGTACCCTAGAAACAACATCCGCATTATAGGAGTGCCGGAGGATGCACTCTGTAGAAATATGAAGTCAGTGGTTTAAGACTTAATTCATGAACTACTGGTTAATCCGTGATGTTCACCCGACTTCACAGGTGAATGCGCTCATTTGGTTGCCGACCTCGAAGCCTAAGCCCGGGGACTACCCCAGCCCAATTATTGTTTGCATTATGACCTATTGAGACGGATACGTGATACGAGCAGCCAGCGATAAAAAGGAGCTCAGACTGGGATCCAACACTGCACATATACCCGAACTTCACAGTTGCTGTGCAGCAGGAGCAGCACACATTTCTGGGTGTAAAGAAACTGCTCAGGGAAAGAAACACACCCTATGCAATGCGGTTGCCGGCACGCCTTAAAATCCAGCATAATAACGGATCCTATTTCTTCACAGTGCCAATCGCAGATTCCACTGGCTGCTCCCGCGGCCAGAGGCTCCCCTAAGTCTTAAAGGGTGCTGCCAAATATAGTATTTTGGCTTGCCAAACACGAGATGATAGTATCATATGTTATGGTGGGCTTCAGTGTATACATATGTATCCTGGCGCCTATGGTTCTATGACGCTTCAATTGCATACCACTCTCCACGGAAACAGTTGTGCCCGATGCAAGTGCAAATGGTTTGTTTATTGCTGAGATTGGGGTAGGTTGGCTTTATACAGTCAATGTTTGGGTGGCTATGAGGGTGGTATGCATGTTTGGCGGGTTGGGGAGTAAATGTTAAAATGCACTTTGTGTGGGCTAGCAGTGGATGGGTAGTGGTGACCTATAAGGCCTTTGATTGCATTGACACGTATACATACTTTTGGCACGAGTGGGTGGATTGAGACAAACTGTCACTTTTATCAGCTGGAATGTCTGAGGGCTGGGGAATCCAATCAAGGCCCACAAGATAGTTGCATACGCAAACAGGAATGGTGCCAAAATTCAGTTTTTACAAGAAGCGCATAAGCAGAGCACACAGATGGACAGAGCTTTGTGCACGGGTGGGGAGCGAATACATACTTTACATCATACTCAACTAAAGCCAAAGGGGGTCTTGATTCTGGTGCATCGCTCACTGCAATTTGTGCATTTGCAAACCAGAGTGGAGGAGGGTGGGAGATAGGAGATAGTACATGGTATGTTGTGCCAGCAGGAGGTCATGTTGGTTAATATTTATGGGCCTAATGTGAACGATCCAGAGTTTTTCAAGGAGATCTTCAGTCTTTGTGCTAAATACCCCATGTCCTCTATAATCTTTGTGGGCAACCGGAATACAATATTGAGCACGGAACTTGACCGCCCCTCTAACACTCATAGGGCGCCTACTAATGCAGCATGGGTTTTTCTCACGTACATGTTTAATTTGGACATGCTTAATGTCTGGCACTCCTTGAAAACCGTGCTGAGAGAGTACACATTCATCTGTGCACAATATGCAGTCCCGCTTAGATGGGTAGTTGGGGTCCAGCTCATTACTTAAAGTGGTTGAGGGATGCACAATACTACCACACTCCCCGTCAGACCATTCCCCAACTCTTCTCCAAACCAGAGCTACCGTTTACGCTTGGGGTACTTACCTCATTGTCTTTTAACTGTGTTCTTCCCAGCTGGGCATTGCATCAGCTTACCTTTTAGAGTTGATTCCACTCTTTCTCACAGGCTTAACATCTTGTGACCCTACAAGTGATTTTCTCCAAACTCTCTAACTTTGTTCAAGACTTTTGATCCAAGAAGTGCAACAGATCCTTAGACTGTTCCAGTTGACGTTGGCTGTCCTTGCTCCCTGAAGACTCTTCTAGTCCATTGACTTTGATACGGTTTGTCCCTCATAGGTGGTAGCTTAGTGTATACTGTTACTGCTGGGAAAGGCTTATCTTGATTTCATTGGAAGATTTACTTGTCCTCACATATACTGAGAACCCATTTAACCTTTGACCTTCCCTACCCTTTCCTTTCTGTGACCTCAGAAACTGCTAAGTATAACTAGTGTGATACATAAATGCAATTACTGTCCTTGTGATTTAATTCACCTTAGGGTGTAGGAATTGTGTAAGAAGCATATCCAAAAGATTATCCACTACCTTGTTTTGATTCTGAAAGCTTTTTAAAAAGTATATTTATATTGTTACAATATTATTAAAAAATTGCCTTTTTAAGGAAGGCTCATTTAAAAATTGATGTTAAATAAATAAATATGTATAACAGAAACTTTGAGTATAAGTGTTACTTGGCTACTTGTATTTACGGATTTCATTTGTACAGCTCTAGAGCTCACATTTACCCCTCTTGAGATGGGCCTGGCTGCTCAGTCACACTACCAACTTGTGTAGTACAGAGCTATACCAAAAAGGTGGGTTACCTAATACCAAGCAGATAAATGTTGTGTAGTCTCTCGAATTGGCTATACGAAAATGAAGTATTACGTCACAATGGTGCCCAGTGGTTGCCACCCTAAAGATATTTGGCAAGATTTCCTTTCATACCTGGCAAAATCTGCTATGCGTATAATTTACTTTGACAATTCTTTATGTATTTGGTTTGACACATTGAAATGTAGGATTGTTGTGTTTTTTTCTTCCTTTTGGCACTACAAGATATAATGGCATTCATTGTTGTCCCGTATGTCCACGTTGCTTGATCATCAAGTGCTTACTAAATACACGTTTTTATTTTACAAAAAAGCTACTTTATGTCTGAACTCAGGCCAAGTCATGGAAAATAAATGACTGTTTTTAACATTAGGGGAGTGCCTCATACGCTTTGGAAAGTGTCAATGCATGATGACTAGTACCACTAGACCTCTCAGACATTTTGAAAATATTGATCAAAAGCTGCTGCTTTGCTGCCTTCTGACATGGAAAGGGAACAGAACAGGGCCACTTCCTTTATTAAAAAATGCCCTCGCCAAGTCAAGTTGGGGCACTTCTCCAGTGATGCCAACGTCACTTGTGGAGGATAATTTCTCTCAATTATACTTTTCAATCTCTATAGATCACCTCTGTTACGATAATCTACGCCCACAGCACTGGCTTTCTGGTGTACTGAATGCAGAGGACACCCACATTCTCTTCAAGGTGGTTGAAGATTCTAGAGCTCTCACCTAGTGGTTAAGTGCCTAGTGCAAGTCCAGTACTGGATATAGAAAAATGTCTCTGCCTAAACGGGAATCAAAAAGACTCCAGGACTCAGTGGACCCATCACCGTCTATTCATCTGGCCTTGAATACTAGTAAGGAATGCTTGTAAACATGAATGTACTTTTTAATAGAGACCAATCGTAACATGGTGTTCAAAAATGGTTTCTACAGCCTTCTGAAGCTTTTGAGTTCAAAAGATGGTCCACTCATCTATTCCACAGTCTGAACTGTTATCACCAGAACTGCATCAAGGAGAACAGTACAAAGTATCACATGGAGGTAAAGGCATCACTTTAAAGCCCCATCATGGTCAACAAATCACTCCAGATTACCTCTACAAAATACATCAAATCTCCCAGTTGCCTTAGTTCGGCAGACCTGAACTGGTTATCCATCTGTCCTGAGGGATTCAAGAAATAAAGAACATTCATGCTCACTGCTTCAGCCTGTAGCACACTTTTGCTATTAGATAGAATGGAGATGGATTTGCTCCAATCCCAGAAACGTCAAAAGACTCCTCCATTCCACTCCACCCAGGGACACTTAACGTAGGGGCAAGTTGACTTCTAGCCTAGCCATCCTCTCACATCTTTCCTAATGGGATGAACATTATTTGTGCCCATCTGTCAGACATCTAATAACAGCCAGAAACTTCCTTGAGCTGGCGTCTACTTGGATTCAAACCACCCAAGGGTTTCGATCAATCAGTCGCACACCTGGATATGCTTAGCCCCATCCTAGGTATAAATCCTTCTTGGTTTCAGTAAATTAATTCCTAAATACTGATTTGGATCTTTGCTGCAAATATCTTACTTAGAATTTCATGATATAGATGAAACCTGGCAAACTACCTGCAAAAGGAAAGATTCTGCATGCTTTTCAGCAATACAAAGAGTATCCTTATCCAAAAAGTTATCTTCATTTGCACAATGCATATTCACTAACTTGCAATGGTTTGGGAGTCGATGTATTTTTAATGAAAATCAGTTGGCTACCAATTTGTAGTAGTGATCATGGACTGGATAATGTACTCGGTTTCTACTTTATTTGATGGTACCCAAGCCTTTTTCAGATGCCACACAATGGCCTC
Source organism: Ambystoma mexicanum (assembly GCF_040938575.1). Lineage (NCBI taxonomy): Eukaryota > Metazoa > Chordata > Amphibia > Caudata > Ambystomatidae > Ambystoma > Ambystoma mexicanum. Next base: position 152,918,163 of record NC_090941.1, on the reverse strand, counting down.
TAGTATCAAATTTGATGTTCGTTGAGTTTTGGAGGGGTGGCTGCTTAAAACTGGCCTTGGTAGAGGTGCTGCAATCGATCACTGTTCGGGAGATTTCTCCATAGTCCTATGCTGAAGGATGAAAACCCATGTAACCCAATGATGAAACAGGATTCCAACCAAAAGTTAGGCTAGATCCCTCTATAATGGTAGCTGTGGCGAGCATGCATGCTTAACTTGTGGAACAGAAGAAAGCTGGTAATGAAGTACAGCTAAGGCTACAGTTTGCTCAAAGAATATACTACAGTTGTACACCAAAAATGTAACATCCTAAAGCACACAGAATATCTAATAGGTCAAATAAGTACTTTAGGTTAAATGTAAAATAAAACTTAGCAAAGTGTATGTGTATCAGTGAAAACCCGGCCCACTCTGAATTCGGTTTAAGACCACTACCTAAACATAAGATCAGGTTTGGGAAGAAAAGGTAACCCTAGACTCAGTAGAATAATACAATCCTATTTATTACCCAAAATGCCAACACAGAAAATAGTGTGTAATCAAAAATAGGCGTCCCCAACACCATGAACTCAGGGGAGAACCAAAATAAGACAGACCCACCAGGGGGGGAGGGAGGGAGTTCAAGGGGATAAGGCCATAGAGTCAATCAATGGAATATACTGCCCATTGTGAAGGAGCTAAATGTAGGGGCAGATCAGGTCAAGAGACATAGAAAAATATTCAATAAATCTTTAATAAACACATATTCAATTACCATACAATTAAAACCAGCATAAAAACGCATAATTAATGCTCAGCATGTCCAATCGAAGTGCATAATATTTTACTAAGCATCCTAAGATGTAAACATAAGTGCATTGTGCCTAACTTAATTCAAAAGTACACAACTTCCGTAAACAGCAAAGATCCTCAATTGGTCCCCAGACTGTATTCAACTGTGTTGTAACCAATCTCTCTATATGAATATATAAGAGTTAGTTGTTGAGACTTAAGGAGTTGTGTAGGGCACCAAAACCACGCAGATCAACAATAATCAATATTTTCTGCGGGACACAGAAAATAGTCACATGAATTCCAAGACCTCAGCACACAGTCGCATAAATGTTACAAATGCACATTATGCAGTCATAACACCTACAGGGAGAAAATGTGGTTAGGTGCTTTAACAACAATCAGACTCAGCCCTACAGATAAAGGGTGCATCAGCCACTTTTACTCCCTAAAATAGGCAAAAACTCCCCAAAAAATAAATAGGGAGAAAAAATAATCCCAACAAAAAATGGAAAACAGACACATATAACCTTGTGCCCTTGTTTTCACTCACACAGCTTGATGGACGTGTTTGGACCAGGAGTGAGCACAGTAGCACAGGAAGAAACGATTACTACTGCCCGAATGGAAGAAGTAAACCTATATCATTTAACATGCATGAATAACTAGATGCCAATAAATAATTACTAAAACATTACCGTTTTCCACTTAAAACATTTTTACATGCTTTTAAAATATTTATGTTGGGAATTGGACCTACATTTGTAGTCTCTAATAAATCATTTTACTCCCAACTTTACAAAATAGAGCGTAAAATACTCCCACTTTAAATCTTATCTGGCGCACTGATCAGACCCATATAGTCTCATTACATTCCTCTAAAATAGAGGATGTAAAGTCACTTGCCACCCTAATTCTACACGTACACAACAGCACACCATTTCATACGTACTCACGTAAAGTAAATGATCACTAGCCATTGGTGAATGCATATTTTGAGCCTGGATGTGGAACACTTTCAGCAACAGGAGTGTAATAACTAGACTTTAAAAACACAGATAAAATCAGGAGCACATGCAAAAATTCCAGTCTTTTATAGAAATCGCCAGGGACCCTAGAGGGACGCAGAGAAAAAAACAGTATTCAGGTAAGTGCCTTTATGAGTCATTTTTGCAGTTTTCCAAGGAGGGAGAGTTCTCAATAGGATATAATGGGACAAAGTCTGCAGGCACTGCTGCAGTTATGGGGAAAGGTCAGTTAAGTCTGGAGCTCTAACCCACATATGCACAGGTGATGCCAGTTAGAGCTCCAGTTCCAGGTTCGTGACTCAGCAGCCCTAGGAATAAGAGAAGCATAGCATCATGCCAATTCAAGTTAATTGCAAAACGTGGTTGAAGAGGCCTACAGAAACCCAGGACTACGAGGCCTCAGTTTCTTGAATAACTTAATAATGGGCCCAGAAGTAGATACTCACAGTGACGTTTACCAAAAGCACAGCAGAGGAAACCGGGAGGAAGAGACTCGAGAGTAAAAATATCTTTCTTTTCAAGTGGTTTGCAGGACAATTTGCCTTCTATGGGATGGTACAGGAGTAGAAACATGGGTACAGAAGGGTTCAGGAAGACAGGAATCCGGTCTTGCAGATTTGTGTGGCGTAACGGGAGAAGAGGGGCAGCCAGCCAGCAGAAAGTGGTCCCACAGAGAAAACAATGGTTCCTCTGCAGGACTGCTCAGAGAAGGGTTCGAAATTGAGGGGAGCTGGGAGCCATTTAGCTCCTGCTTGGAGCCCAGAAGAGCCTGGTTAGCTTAAAACCAACAGTTACCAGGAGCAGTTTTTGGTTCCCCAGGCCAACTGATGCAAAACTGCCACCTATGTGAATTTTCCTCTGTGTATTTGGGACAATCCATAAACAAACATTAGGACACATCAGTATGGCATTTGAAGCAGAAGAGCGGGGTTATAAAAAATGGATACAATTCTATGTTTGCATCTTATGTGCAAGGTAGATTTGCGTAATGCTATGTACTACCTCCTCATTCCCCAGTGGTAGCTCCTGGTGTTAGATTTCTGCTGGTTACCAAGGAGCTGCTTGTAGCTCCTGCTTATCCAATCCTAACGTTGAGCCCTGTTAGAGACAACCCAGAACGGTCAGCAGGAGCGAGGCAGTGTTGCCCCACTGCCTTCTGGACAACAGCGGGTTCCTACTCCAAGGTGCCTGAGCAAGACAGTAATCTGGTAAGCCCAGAGATGGGCACAGTACAGAGATCCCAGGCCAGCCAGTGAGGACCACCACCGGTCAGCAGGGCGGGTCAGGTAAGACGTCCAGCAGCCAAAATCCAAAAACGAAAACCAGACCACTGGGAAAGGGCACGTGACCTAGCCAGTAAGAAAAGACTTGGTCCTAAAATTGCAACAACTTTGTGGCAAAATCCTCCAGGAGGCAAGTAAGCATGCAGAATCCAAGCAAAATTCTACGTAAAATCCAGCTGAACTGAGGCAGGATTATGGTCTCCCACAGGAATACCCAAACGCTCATGAGCTGGCCTAAGCCAGCCATCCACGCACACAAGCGACCTCTCAGGTGTTTGCTGGACAGCCAATGATTCTGGCCATAAGAACCACCAAACTCTCAGGTCCACCCGCACAGTATGTATATTGTCTGACTAGGTACTGGTCTGAACCAGCCCAAATAATTGTGCAGATGCAAAGCTGGGTTTAGAGTAAGCCCACATTTGCGCAACAACCATTTCAGGTATGCCTTTTTTTCCTACAAATAAAGGAAAGAGCCAAAAGCAAAACGGCCAAGAGCAGGACTTAAACAAATAAACAGAAGTACCACAATGGGTACCAAAAAGTGCATTGGGCTAACAAAGTAGTAAATCAGTGTTCAGAAACATTTTCATTTCATATGTAATTTTCCCTCCAGTTGTATGACTTTGCCAGAGCAGTACAGCCTTCTGCTGCATTGCTCTGGGCTTTTCGCTCACTTTTTATGGGGAAACTGGCATGCCCTTAAAGACAGTCAGTACTGGGAGACTTTTTCCCTTAGTCCTTGTCAATGTTGCAACATTTTGCAGAAAAGTTGCAAGTGCACAAAGTACCTTACAGTGCAGTGTACTTGGGCATCCCGGTCATTTCTAAAGGCCCTAGTTACTCTCGAAGGATTTTCTTTAGGAGAAGTGCAGATGTGCCTTGGATAGGGCTGGTGGCTGTAAAGACTGGTAGGGGGTGGTCTGTACTTCTGCTCTCTATATGATAGAGGGGAGGCACAGAGGACCCCAGCCTAGATTCTCTATTCGGTAGCTATGGTCGAGCAATCAAGGCCTAGCTTCTCAGGAGGTGATGCAGGCTGGTTCATAAGTACAGTGTAGTCCCCAAGCCCCCACAAAGGAATGTCCACACACTGTATTGGTTAGAACACAGTCTTTATATAATCAATATTCAAGGTTATGTACACTTATCATAATAACTCACTTTGTACTTAGGAAAATCAACAATGGCAAATATATACATTTCTAAAGTGGTACCACCCTTTGTATTAGATCTCATTAAAGTGCATCAACAATACTGTAACAATGTCACACAGATCAATAGAGTGAAACCAGCAATAGAGAGAGGAGAGAAAATAAGATGGTTGAGCAATAGGCAGAATACTGGCCCCTACCACTAGACACAGTTCTGTGTGGAGATCCCCCCCACCTGGAAAACCTGTAAAATAAAGATATAGCACAAGCCCAGTCCATATATTGTTCTGCAAGTCTTATTCCCTCCTATAATGTTTTTACCCCCCCCAATGTACCTGGTGGAGTCGAGTTCTTCGAAGAGGCGTCGACAGATCCTTCTTGAGCGACCCCCTTTCAAGCGGGAGTCACGGATCGTCGAGAAGCGTCGAGGAACTCGGCGTTCGGCGGCGGGGAATCGACAGCCCTTCTTGAATGCCTTCCCTTTTAAGCGGGGGACACGGGGCGTCGAACGTCCATCGAGGAACTCGGAGTTCGGCGTCGGGGAATCGACGGCCCTTCTTGAATGCCTTCCCTTTCAAGCGGGAGACACGGGGCGTCGAACGTCCGACAACAAACAGGGTAGAACGGCGTCGATGGGGCGGCAGCTTCGATCCAAGCGGTGCTCGTCGACGACGGAGCGTCGGCGTCCTGCAAAGCAGAGGCGTGCGGGGCACCTCGATGACAATTGTTCTGGACCGCAAAGATTGTGGAGACGGGGGCCCAGCAAGGGTGTCGAGTCGTTCGAGTCTTTGTGGTCTTCGGGTGGCGGGAAACCCACCGGTAGGTTTCTCCTCGGCACGTTGGTCGTCCTCGACTTTCTCCGGCAGGATAAAGCGGTCGACGGAGCGGACGAGGGAGTCCTTCGATTCAAATGTTCTTAGGCAAGGAGCGGACGGCTCCGGTCGTCGGCGGCACGGCGTCAAGTGGTTCCCACGGCTGGGCAACACAACTTCGACGGGCCTCCAGCGGTTACACAAACCTGCGAACCCTGGTCGACGGCAATGGACTTCGACGGCAGCGATGTCCGGGTGCTTCACTTCGATCTCCTCGGCGGTCCCGTCTCGGGTCGGCAGCCTTTCGAGGGTCTGTCTTCCAGGGCGCTTCGGCGAAGATGGAGCGGTGCTCGATGGTCCCTCAGAGCACGGGAAGAGGGCGCCTTACCAGGTCCTCTCTCGGGTCAGTCCTCGACGAATTCGGCAGCTTTCAGATCGGTCAAAGCAAGTGCAACAGCAAGTCTTCTTCTTCCAGCTGGACGTCGAGGATCAGCAGTTCCAGTTACTCTTAGAGTGGAGACTCAGCTTCCGAACGCTTCTGAACAATTACCAGTGGTGAGAGGTCCCCAGATATACTATTCTCTCATCCACACTGCTGGCACACACTCAGCAGCCAATCATACAGAAGGGCATTCATGCAGTCAGTCAGCCAATCAGGCACACAGTGCATTCAGGCCACACTCCTCCCTTTCAGACACTCACCAAGGAATGTGGATTGGGACAAGTACCCAGCCATTCAACACTACACACTGCATTCAGGCCAGTTTCGGGCAGGGCTGTCTCAGTCTTTGTCTCTCATGCCAGAAACCAGACAACCACAACAAGGAGTGTATATTGGTCACACACTCCATTCACCCAGGTCCCACCCACAGGAGGTACCCACAACATACAGTCACTGGGAAGGCTCCAGTCAGTCTAGCTGGGCCTTCACAACAACACCATATATGGAACTTCCACCCAACAGCCAGTCAGGGGGAAGGGACAGAGTCAGGGCTTCCCAGGACTTTGGGAAAACAAGGTAACAGGCAATAGAAAGCAAGAGGCCACAGGGGCCATCTTGTTTCCTATCAGGAATCAACTGATCCCAATGGCAGGGCCTGGGTATCCCAAAATGGAGGACACCCAAAGCACCTGTCAAATTCAGCATGGAGCTGCCACCAGCCCATACCCTGCTCTGTGGGCCACCCACAGGTGCCCAAAAACATACACTAGGGGCACAGGGTTGTACCCCTACCCATGGGTGCCATAAGGGTATCCCATGGGTCTGTTCACCAAACCAAAAGAGAACTGCACTGCCAGGAGTCCCACATGGACTCCTGGGCAGAAAACACGACAGAACACACGATAAAAAGCAGTAAAAGACAAGGATTCAGAGGCCCTGTCCCTCTGATGCATTTCCAGCATCACAGTGGCAGCTTATCTTTTCGTATCTTTTTAACCCTTTCCTGCCAGGTAAACCACGATTACCGCGTTTGGCACGGTTAGGTGGGCTGGCTCCAAAATGGACACGCCATGAGGTTCTTTGTCCTGTACTTTGCCCATCTCTCCCCTTCCACCTTCCCCAGGTCGAGCCGACCCGGGTCCTCATTTAGGCATGCATTTTCCAACAAAGCGCCAAGCTTTTGCAGGCTTCTGCATGCCTTGAGTGTGCGCCCCCCAGGATGTGGGCTGGACCGTCTAGTTCCAATACACATCCTGGGTGCCAGAGAGTCTGGCGTGCTGTGAATGCCTGGGACCACCGTGGTGAATGATTGGTTCACGAATGGTAGGTATGCCTGTATGTGAGCAGATCTCCCATTGGGTCCTCTTCATTTGGCGTGAAGGAGATTTTGGGTAAGAGAAGGCTTCAAACACCCATACCATGTCGATCTCTGAAGTTCTCACTGAACGAAGGATAGGATCCAAGTATCCTAAAACTAAGAAGCAGAGTCGAGGAACCGCTGGTGACTCGCTGGAAGGTTTAAACACCCTGAGCCCGCAGTCGTCCCGCGAGAACCCTCTGCATCTGGTCGACCTCCCTTCAAAGCAACAACGGCAGGAAACACTTGTTCTCCTGAGGGCTAACTACCACCCATACAGAGGTTTCAGACGCACACAGCAGTCCTGAAGTCCTACAGCCTCAGAACATAGCGTACTGCTCGAATAGGAAATACTAACACATTTTAGAAAAACAGTAAAAGTGGGAGAGGAGGCCTTTGTAGTCTGGAACTGGAAAACTGGAGAAAAGATGATTTTCTTCGCAACCAGGACTCTGAAATCCTTCACTTCACACCTACTTCCTCGTACAATCACCAGGCTAGGTGGCTGATGCAAAACATGGGCAGATTTAAATGTCTTCTCCTGGTTCACAAATCTATCCACGCTAAAACACCACTGTATCTATTCTTCTCTATTCAACTCTATAAGCCTTCTCATAATCACTGTTCTGCCTCCCTACTATCCTTAAGGCTCCTCGCCCTCCCTGTGCTTCCTCTAGCTTCTGCTCATTCTCTTCTGTCTCCACTAGCATGAAATGCTCTTCCCCTGGACATCCGAGAAACAGTCAGCATAGTTTTGTTCAAAAGCAAACTAAGCCTACCTCCAGAGTTACCCTCTTATCCTATCACTCATGTGCCTGCTGGCTAACATTTTTCCCCTCGCCTCTAACCTGCCTCTGTCTCTCACTTCTCGGCCTCCATTCTAACACTTCACCCATCATCGGCCTGTCCAGAGCACAGATGGCCGTACCGCCTACCTGCACTTAAAAATGTCCAATGTTGGTTGTCCTTAATCTATGTACGTCCACTTATGTATGGTCCCTGGTTACTGTTCCATTTTCTCCCCTCCACCAACTGGTCAGAATGTCCCCAAAACTCAACCCATTGTAAGAAGCTCACTGCGTCCCGTCAAATCTGATTTCTTATCTATTGTACATTCTTTTGTGATCAACACACATTGTTTCTCTGGATTATAAATAAAATAAATTTTCCACAGTAAAAATCACATTTGAATGCAACAAACTGTAGCTGCAAAGCAAATTATTCCAACGTAGTCCAACCACTTGAACATTAAAGTATTGGACTTCCAACGTACTCTAGACCAATGTATGTGGCTGGTCCATTTCAATCCAACACCTTGCTTATACCCTGGCATTCATTGCAAGGGCGTCTATGCAAGGATTAGTAGCCTAGTCTGCACAATCCATATTGCATCGACATATTTACCGCAACATATTCACCCTCGCACATCAAATGGATCAAGCACTAACAAGGGCAATCGTTTTGGTTTATGGATATGCATTGGCCAGGCATTCACCATTTGCCAGGAATTACCATGATATGCCCCAGAATTCACACCACTGGCCGGAATGCGGAAACAATACCTTCACTGCAGCTACACAATGCCAACTCCTGAACTTTCTGTGCAGTATGTATTATTTTGCAACACAGTACTTTGCAAACGAAAGACCATGCACAGATAAGGTTTGGAATTCAGAACATAGTCTAGAAGATCAGCTGAATGAATATTGTGTGCTTGACAACAGCTGGGAATTCAGGTCTGGCCTACTAGTCAACAAATACTAAAAGGCTGCACGAGCTGCAATGGGGCAGTGATGACAGACAGCTCTTGGGCATTGTGGGCCAATCGTACATGCTACATGACTTGGACAATGGAACCAAATAAATTCTTACATTCTGGTTCCAATAAAGACTATATAAAAATTGAGTGTTGTTCGCTCACAAAACATTACGGTTGGAGAGGGGACGCCTGCTGCTTTGACCTTCTGCAAGTTGGTTCTCCCCCCGCACCCCTCCCCTTCTCTGCCCTTTCAGGTGGTCCCCCAGCATCCACTTCCCGCTCCATACAATTCGGCCCCCCCCCCCCCCATCTGGCTACCCCCTCACAGTTTTTAAATCTTTTTCTTTATCTGTTTTTTCTTAGACTATTTTAGAATTGTAACGATAACCTGATGTTAAATATCACTTTCTGCCAGTCTTGCCGTTTTCAATTGCTGCAAACATGTTACTTTTAACAGCACAGAGTCCAACATAAACAAACTTAGCACTAGCTACGCCTCTTTCAAAAAGGTTGTATGTGATAGAACACAGGAGGTTGCGATCCCACCTCGGCCCTAGCAGATTTCAAAACGATGGCATGGGTGTTTCAGTAGCAGATGCATTGACAACCTGAGGCATCTCACTGGCAAGGGATGTACCAGTAACAGACATAGTTTAATGTCCACATATGCTGAAAATGAAGGACCATAAACTGAACATGCCTGTCTGCTTGAAGTCCTTGGAAGTATCATTTTGTAAACATATCTGACATGGGTTTCACTAAGCAAATGCTATTTCATCAATTACAAATTAGAAATACACGGAGTTGTTGCTTACAGTATAAACTTAACCTACTTTTCTACTTCAGTGGGTAGCAAGTAAAATAACAGATCCGATTTCCTGGTTCTTAGGGAAACCAGAAATAGAAATTTAGAAGTTTACGGCAGATGCCGAGCAACAGAACAGGTGCACCCAACTCTCCAGCGTTTTTTTTTTTTTTTTACACCTTTCGCCGCCGCCACTCCAAGGGTGTCTGTCCCTACTGGGCTCCCTTTGCAGCCATTTTCTTGATCACCTATTGCTGCAAGGTTGGTCCACTGATGAGCAAAGCAAGACTTCAGTAGGTTGCGGGGGAATCAGTGTCCACTTGAAAATATTCATTGCATTTGTCTGAAAGGTACGTTAACACATTGGGTGCCTGAAACGTGTCACACGTATTCAGAACCTGTATTTTATTAAAGTATGGGGGAGGGCCACCCGCTTACATGCTTGTAAGTACAGCCTTTCATGTCTGCGGTGTCAGAATTAATGAAAATAAAACGACCACTGTACACTTCCATAATCAGCGAATTTCAATAAGTATTTGCTTTAAATCTAGAGGGTTTAATCTTGTTAAAAAAAAAAAAAAACACAGCTACCCAAGCAAGCGCGTAGCAGTGATTGTGGGAGCCCGTTTTCTGCTAGAGGGTGTGAAATACGGCAATGGAGTCAGACAGAGGGTGGATTCAGAACACAGGCATTGACACCTAGATATATGGGTTTAGTTTTAGACTGCAAGGTGAGGTGTGGATGTATTGGTAACCATCACTTGCAAATTTCACCAGTTTAGGTTATAGCGCGTAGTGCGTCACTTAAACAAATCCTTGTGGGGTAGAAACTATTAGTATGCAGAGCGCTAGATGGATGAGGTGTAGGATTACACACACGCCTGCCTTAGTGATGTGTCATTATTCCCTCCGTTTGTAGATCTACGGCATTGTGATTTGTTTAAAGATGAACAGAGCGTAGCACCGCAAATTCCATTTTGAAAGTAAGCATCGTGACAAGTAGGTAATTAAAATGGGGGTGGGGGCGAGAGGTGTGGGGGGTTCAGATGAAATGTCGACAGGCTTTGCAGAGCTTACATGATGCTTGGTTGTCTAGTGTGGGAATGTTGTGGCAAAGCCCAAGAGAAGATTCCCTTCTTGTCACTCCCTGGGTGTATTTATATATTTTATTGTGCATTTGTAAGGCGCTTATACATCAAGTAAATTGTGTTTGAAAGCGCCCCAAGGTTCTCAACAGCTAGGTTCTATAGAAATGAAAGCCGGATGCAACTACGTGTGGTAGGCTTTGAACTGGGATTCTTCTGGGAGAAGTTCTTGGTGCCTGCTAGGAACTTTACTCGGATGGTTATAGCCACGCGGGACCCTGTAGTCCTTTTGAACCAAGGCTGAATTCTGCTGTAAGTAAACTTAAATAATGTAGCCAGGTCTACCCTTCTCCGCGTGGACTGAAGTTACTGTAAAAAGAGCAGCGGGAGTGTCGAGTCAGGTTACCAGCTTCCCTTTGCAGCTCTCCTTTGCCAGCGCTGGTCATTGGGCTAGATTTTACAAGATCCAGCAAAAAAATGTCTCGAGGGATCTCTTAAAATCCATTTACACCATTCAAGTATTTCAATGTTGACAATCTGTTGAGCTACTCCTCACTGATGAGGCTCAGCAAGGCTGAAACACATTTGTTGATGAGCCATACTGAACGCAGCTCCTTTTGCCTTTTACATGTTCGAAGGTGAAGAATCTTATCAGAGAACCATGATTTACCAAGAGTTTGTCTTCACGGTTTTAGTAGTAAAGAGGTACAAGTCAGTTGACAATAGCTGAAATAGTATCATTGTATTGGTCAGTGAGAGTCACATTGTTGGAGGGGATAAGATTGGCCAGTAAAGGCAAAGCTTGTTCACTGAAAGCAGCAAGGGTGATCTTATGGGTATTCCGGTTCACGGAAAGCAGCAGGGGTGATCTCATGGGTATTCCTAAAACCCTAAAAAAATGTGGATTAATATTCAGCCTAACAAAGTTCGCCAGGAAGATTCACGGTAAAGGATATAAAGCAGTGGTCAGAGCAAGGACAGGCTGAGGTTTCTAGATCATCAATTGAGTGAGTACCCAGTCCAAAGTGTGAGTGTGACTGTCCTTATGGGTGGGGCTAATAACAAGCTGTTTCAGACCAATAGCCTCAAGGGAGCAGAAACCATCATGGGCAACATGGTCATTAAGGCGATAGGCCCAATAGTTAAATTCACCCAGGATAACCACGTAGGACGTGCTCTTTATGATGGCACCAAGGACAACCAGACGTTGCTCATTAAACCACGACATGGTTGTAGGAGAGTGATAAATATTAACAATACAAATAGTAGTGTTATGATCAATCGAGATTTTGAGAAATGTATATTGACATTCATCAATCTCAGAAGAGGTACATCTGTGCGTGACAAATGTATCCCTGACAATTATCGCCAGGCCACCACCCTCACCTGTTTCCCAGTCAGTTCTGAACATCTGATATCCAATGGTAACTGATGTCATGGCAGCGTGATTGGTAAGCCACGTTTCTGTTAGACAGAGAACGTCAAGATTCGGAAGTCAATGTCAGGTCGGAGACCTCCTCCGCATGCTTAACCATGGAGCGAGTGTTAAGTAAGCCAAAGAGGAGAGGCAAGGGCAAAGGACCCGAGTCAGCAACATCAGGGATCACAAGATCATTAAAGCGTCTGATGTTGCTACTTCTCTGTTGTCGAGTGCCTGAATTCTGTACAGGGGGGTCGTACTTATTGTTTTTAACAGTTCCGTTACTATCAGCGATTTCCACAAGAACCGTGAGGTATAACTTGAACCGGCAAGATGACCGGAGGAATAACAAGACAGTGTCAGACAGCCCATGTGTACTCTGTGTTGCATTGTGTATAGTGCAATAATAGCCACTGGTAGGCAGATATGGTTCAAGAATGTTATGCGCTCAGGAAGACATTATAAAAAGAACTATCAGAGCGTTCCTTACCTAAACTATTCCTGGCGCGTTCCATAGCATCCAGAACCTTCATACTAAGCAGTTAAGGTACAAAGTGCAGAAGCGGAAGCACGTGCCGGCGCTCAGGTGCCTGATTGCACAGTAAATAAAGCAGAGAACTACAGAAGCTGATGGGGGAGGGGGTGGTGTAGGTCCAACCAAGAAAGCGATCAACACGACTTCTAAGTAAAAATAACACAGTAATAACTAATGCACACAGCTAAAAGCAATTTAAAATAAGGTCTAAAGGAAGAAGCAGCCATTTCTCTAAAAGTACATCTAGCAGAAGTAAAAGCTTTTCTTAAACGTGAGGTGGGAACCAAGTAGCAATGCTAAGAACGTACACCCCTGCTGTGTATCCATCTATGTACTCCTTTATCTAGTCAAATATTGGAATAGCAGTGACGCACTTGACATCTTCCCCTTCTCTCCTGCACCTCAGGAAGTAGCTGATCACCCACCCTGCCCTTCAAGGAACACCTTGTTGCCCACCGATTCTCTCTTGGTACCTCTTAGCCAGTCCCCCGCCCCAGCCGCCTCCTCCTCCTCCTCCTCCTCCTCCTCTTTCTCCTCCTCCTCCTCCTCCTCCTCTTTGCATTCTCCTTTTTTGCATGACACTTGGATGCTTGCTAGGTTTGTGCAATATAAATCCACACACACCCTTCACTAGGGAGAGTGAATATAAAGTGAATGAGTGAATGATTCACAGGACTTAAGGTCTTCAGAGGTTTCATGGACTGAATAGTTAAAACCAAGTGCAGCATCATTGAAACTATGCCAGTGCTTTAAGTGGGGAAAAGAAAGGAAAACATGAGAAGCGTGACCCAATGAGCCGCAAAGGAATATTCAGGAGCATGGCCAATGAAGTGTCTGGGGCAGTCTCGGATTCCAAAGCGCAAAGGATCCTTTAGAAAGTTGTGTGGGCCATGCAATTAAAGGCGTGGCCCAACACATGTAGCCGAGTTTTCGTACATGGAATGAAAAGGACTAAAAAAAAAAAATGTTTTAATTTATTAAACGTAGTTAAACGCATAGTGAAAATAAAATGACATTTCAAGTACAAAATCAAATCAAAATAAGATGTTCCATTCTGTCAAATGGAAATCCATGAGCGTTATGTATTATCTGTATTAAACTATTCTAATGACAAGACTTCAATAAAATATGTTGCAAAAAAAATCAAACAATGTGTGCTCTATGTAATACTTTGCTCTGTGTGTTAGAAAACTAAATCTTAACTAGCTTCGTCACATCTAGACAGGATTGTGAATGTTAGCATGTGCCACACTTAGATGGAATTCTTAACTCTAGCTTCCGTCAAATCTAGACAGGATTATGAATGTTAGCAGGTGCCACACTTAGACGAAACTGTGGATGATGACAAGTGACACACTTGGATAGAATCGTGATCAATAGCCTGCCTCACATCTAGACATGATATTGAAGATTAGCAAGTGCCACACTCAGATGGAACAGTGAATGATGGCAAGCAGCACCCCTAGATACAATTGCAAGGACAGCAATACCAACTAACCAATCCACTAACAATTTCATCCCTCTTCATACACCTCTCAAACTCTAACCAAACACAACCACAAACTTAAAACACAGCAATCCGCTCAAACTTCACTACACTGCAACAACAAAACAAATCACACAGACTTGCGCAACAGCACATGACAACTACCGACCGTAAAACACCCCAAGCCCAGCCAACGGACCCACCGGGGTGAGGCTGCCAACAGCACATCACTGCTCTCTTGCACTTTTCCAGCTTATTCCCACTAACTCACCCCCCCACCCCCTTCTCCCTTTTTCAGAACCGCCAAAGTGCCAGGGGACCACTCCGGTGGTGATAGTGCGTGGTACAAATATCCTTTAACATTAACAGTGTCTGATGTCAGTCTAAACATGGCTTATAGTGACATATGCTGGTGAAGAGCAGTACTGTCATTAGCCAACAACTTACAACTTATTTCTGGGTCGTGGCAGGCACCAAACACTGCGTGGGAGTGCTGCCAGGCCGGGGACACAGATGAGGGCGAATGGAAGATGGGTGACGCGAGACCCGAGCGTAGGCAGCGTTTCCACGGCGGAACAGCGGCGCACCCTCTGGGTCGATATTAGTGACTGGCATGGAGGGAGGGGAAGGGGGGCAGGGGGGAGCCATGAGGAATGCAAGACAGGAAATCACGTTAGGAACGGAGAAAATAAGCAAGCACAGAGTTTAAGAAGCTTATTGTTCGTTAAATGACAATAATTAAGCTAACGTTATACTGGGGCGGAGGAAAGGCAACATTAATGCTCGACGATAAAGCCGCGACGAAACTGGAAAATAAAATGGCTTGAGAAATTGGCGCTTGTAAAACACGTACAGCCACATTACATTTAGCAGAAGCAACCAGATGAAGTTTAACGTGTTAAACACCGGTACAAATAATCACCACAATGTTCCAGAGAAGTGCACGTGGATATTGTGCAAGCATCATGCGGCCCTCCGTGAAATCCTATCTTTATGTGGCCGGGAAGAGGTTACAATTCAAGGACAAGAAAAACAAAAACCAAATAGGACTTAACTATTATTACAGATCCGAGATTTAACACGGTTGCAACAAAAAGAAAATGTATACCTATTAATAGACAAAGCAGAAACAAAGGCCGGGTTCATCAGTGAAATCGTGGCCCCAGCGCCATGGTTTACAAGTGACAAGTAGGCACACTCAGGACGAACCAGGGGTTCCCTCGCAATGCAGGAACTCTGCCTGGTGCTCGTTTTTCCGCACAATTATAATATTACATAAACACAAAACAAAGCTCCCTGTGTTTGGTGGCTAAGACGATCTGAATTATGAGCATAACTAAAAAAGTCAATGACTAGTTACTGTGCTAGCGACGTAGCAGAAAGACTAAGAGTGTGACTGTCCACAGGCTGATCAATTACACCTACAATATAAGGGATAGTTCTGGGTGGATCACAAAAGTCGACCAAGCATCACAACCAACTTTTTAATTAGCCTTTGGCTTTGCTTGTGTGTCTGTTTACAATGCACTAACAATGTGTACTGGGGTATACAATGACGCATTGTTATGCAATGCCATGCATTGTAGCCTTCACCCCCCTCCATCCCATTACTACGCACGTGAAACTTAACCCCATGTGTGCTAGTATGCATGCGAATCACCACACCAAAGTTTTCAGTGGACACCTCTTTGGAGTCTATAGGAACTTGTGATGCATCATTAGGGCACTGAAGGCACCCTTAACAGGGGCTAAAAATGGATCAGAGCAATCGAAAGAGTAAACCAAAAAAGTAAATAGAATGTGAAATTACTTTTACATGCTTCAAAGAAAAAATGCAGGAACCCGACTTTTCGCATCCCATAGCATTCCCTATTGTTCGAGACCAGGGAGCTATATATCTCTGTGGGAAACACTGCTCCGCCCAATGAAAGCAGGCCAATAATCTCAGTGTAGCAGCAATAATCAGCAGAAGGGCCCTTTGAGGGGGCCAGGTTATTTACCAACATCATTGGTGCACAAGACAGTAAGAGTCCAATGGAATGAATCAAAGGAATTCAATGACTGTGGTTGTCCCTCTTACGCACTAGCTCTTTGCTCGTTATTTCAGCCCATAAACAAAAGCAGGGGAAGAGAATTCAACAGATTAGATGGCCAAGATTTAAAGATGCAAGTCAAAGAGAGCAGGGACAAAGTGGGCCCCGCCCACATTGAGGCAACTCAACTGTGAAACACAAGCTAAAGACCACTTCCTGTGGTTAAGCAGAGCAGGCAGCGTGGCTTGCTAGGGAGAAAGTTGCAAGCAGCTGTTAAGTGCCTGGCAGAGATCACTTGGTAAGAGTAGTTAACTGCCAATACAATAAGTTCAGGCCTGTGAGACAGCACAGGCCAGTGGGCGCCCAAAGGCAAGTGCTGGGAGTGGGTGGAGGCTTAAGGCGATTGGAGGGTGGGTTGGGGTCCGGGACCAAGATGGACAGAAGGGCCCTGGTCACCAATCTCAGTGACGGTGGGGTTTAGCAAGGGAGAGAGAGGAGGAGATCAAAAGAAAGTCTTGAGGAGCCTCCGGAATTTGAAGAAATCAGGCTGAAGACGGAGAGGAAGGGGCAGGCTGTTCCAGAGGAGGGAGCCAGCCAAGGAAAGATCGACCACCAGCTCGCTGTTTAGAAAATCGATTGAAGCGCAGGAGCTGGTGCTGGAGGAGCATCAAGATCTGGAGGGAGAGTATTTGGTGAGAGCCAGGTGTAGAAAGCATTGTCCCCAGCCCCAGACAGCCTTATGGATGATGCAGAGGGATTTGGATTTTATCCTTGCAGCAACCGAGAGTCAGTGGAGAATTTTTAAGGCTGGAGATATGAGCTTGAGGCCAAGGATAAGTCTTGCAGCCCTATTCTGGATAAGCTGGAGGGGACGTAGAGAGGAAGAGGGTAGATTAAGGAAGAGGCTGTTGCAGTATTCCAGCCTAGAGAGTACCAGAGCTTCCGGGGGAAAGTAAGGAAAGGAAGGATTCCTTTCAGGAGGTGGAGTTGAAAGTGGGCCGTCTTGGCAAGATCCTGGATGTGAGCGAGGAAGGAAAGAGGAGTCGAAGATGGCTCCAAGGTTTCTGGCTTCAAATGAGGGAGAAGGGGGAGAGCCCATAGAGGGTGGCCAGAGGGAAGGAAGAAAGAGCGAGCAGAAGTCCCAATGGGAAGGATCTTAGTCTTGCTGGTGTTGAGGCATTGATCCTTGGAGGCACACCAGGACTGGATGGCAGATAGGCAGTCAGGAATAGAGGAAGGAGAGGATCAGAGGGAAATTTGAAGAAGAGTTTTGTGTCATCTGCATAACACAAAGTAAGGGGAGAAAGTGGAAATTAGGTGTGCAAGCCGAGGAAGACAGATGTTAAAGAGCCAGGGAGAAAGGTTGGTGCCTTGGGGAACACCACAGGTGGAGATAGAGGTGGGAGAGGAGAAAGAGCCCAGGATAACCTTGGAGCGACGTTCAGTGAGGAAGAAGGTCAGCCAGTCCAGTGCCCACTCCGAGATACCAAGGGTATTGTGGAGCCGTTTTAAGAGTATGGAGTCATTGACTGTATCAAATGCAGAGGAGAGATCAAGTAGAATGACAACAGCTGGAGAGTTTAGAGTCAAGAGATGCAAGCAGTTCACAGGTGTTCAGGAGAGTGGTTTGTCCCTCTGGATGCTCGGAATCCAAATTGATGGTCGTGTAGTCAACCGAAAAGGTCAGTATGCTGGGTCAGTTGGAGGAAGACCAGCTTCTCCAAGAGTTTCCCAAGGAAGGGGGTGATAGAGATAGGGCAATAGTTAGCCGGACAGGAGGGGTAAGCAAAAGGTTTTTTCCGGAGGGGGCACACAAGAGAGTGCTTGAGGGGAGAGGGGAAGACCCAGTAGCAAGAGAGTGATTGCAGCAATCAGCAAGTACAGAGGCAAGAGAGCCGATATGGTCCATAATATTTCTGGAAGAACAGGGGGAGACCTGTTTGGAAGAGACCTTCATAGAGCAAAACAATTCTAATGACCTCATTGGATGGGTAAGGAGAGAAGGAGGAGAGAAAGGCAGAGGGAGAATTGGAGGCCATAGATGGAAGGGTGGTGGGGAAAAGGAAGAGAGTGCTTAGAATGTCCAGAGTTTTGCAGTGAAGTGTGTGGCCAATGCATTGCAGAGGGCCTGAGAGGGAAGAAGTGAGGTGGAGACTGTGGAAGGGTTGACTAATCTGTTGCAGATTTGAAAGAGTTCAGCCGTGTTGTTGGATGCACCAGAGACACGAGCCTGAATGTGGGTCTTTTTCTTGGATCGAATGGAGAGTCAATATTGTTTTTGGAGTCCGCAACAGGCCAGTTTGTCAGAGTACCAGGTGTTACGCTTGGTGGCATGTTTCAGGCAGATCCTCATGACTGGGACAAGAATGTCAAGAGTGTTAGTGATGGCAAGATGGAGGTTGCAGAGGTAGAGTCTGCAGTGGGAGGCTGTGAAGGGAGATGAAAGTGGATGCAAAGGCAGCAACCAACACTTGTTTCATCGGATGGATGTCCGTGAACGAGGTTGGCAGAGCTGGGGGAGGTGCGCCAGACAGCAGAGAGGACCCAGGTGAGAGGAGGGAGTGGTCAGACCAGGAGAGTGGGGCAGAAAGCAGAAGATCGGTGTGGATCAAGGCATCAAGAGTGTGTCCAAGTGGGTAGGACCAGAGGGGAGAATGGAGAGGGAGAACGAGGTGCAGAGGTCACGGAAGAGTGGATGCCATGATTGAGGAGTCCAGGTGGATGTTGAAGTCACTGAGGATTTTAGAGGAAGATGTAAGGAGAGCGGAGGAGAGATCAGCCCATTCTGAGAGGAACTGGGTGATAGAGCCAGGTGCCCTGTAAACGATGGCAATGGTCAGGAGGGAAGTAGGAGAGATGACCATCTTGCAGACCAGGCTCTCAAATAAGGAGTATGGCTGCATGGGTATGAGGGAAGAAGGGACCCACTCGGGGAAGATCAAGGCAACCCCACCACCACCACGGTTCGGGTGAGGTTTGGAGAAGATTTTGTAGCCATCAAGGAGAAGGGAGTCAGAAGCAGTGACTGTGCTGGCATTGGAGCCACGTTGAGGATATTGAGGTCACGGTCTTCAAGGAGGAGGCAGATGTCGGCAGAGTGTTTCATAGCCAAAATCCATTTGTTCAATCTTAACCCAGATTAAACATTTGTTTCTAAATCTCTACTGTTTCCCGTCTACAGATGGACTGCTGATCCCCCTCTGGCTTTTCGTTTCTAAGTCCTGTCTGTTTTTTCTTTCTGTCCGCTTTGAGGTCCACAGGCAATTAACGCTATATAAGAAATACAAATAAATAAATAGCAGATTGAGCATGAAGTGTGGCTAGATGCAGCAGGTAACTGCCTTTGAAGGTTTTCCGATGAAGGGTACAGGGGCATTTTACACCAGTCGGAGGAGGGGGGACAGAGAGAGAGCAATGAGTAGCAAGTGTGGCAAGGAAGTTGATTAGGGACGGCAAGCGTCGGTCGACGAGAAGGAGGTTGGGTTGAGGACCCCGAGCCATGATAGTGCCATTGCAATAGACCTTAATGATACACCTGGATGATGAGAAGCCCGCCAAGAGTACTTCCCACCTAGTGCCACCATTAATGGGTGAAGTGAGAGGAGAGATAAGGAACAAGTTACTTACCTGTAACTGTTGTTCTCCAGCATGGGTCTGGCATGGATTCACATGCTCCTGAATATTCCCCGTCGTCAGGCTGGAAATCCTCGGTAAAGAAAAATCAGTATCAGTTTCGTTTCTGATCTGTCTTTCGTAGTAGTAACCAATCACTGATCTGCGCGTCATACTGACCACAGCCAATGACTGCCATCTCCCTAAGCCCCGCCTCTGGCAGCCCTTCAGATTTGGTAGCACGTGAAGTGGCAGTATGACCAAGTGAAGAGCCGCAGAGGGGTAGGCGGGAGGGTTCGCATGTGAATCCATGCCAGACCCATGCTGGAGAACAACAGTTACAGGTAAGTAACTTGTTCCTTCTCCAGCATGGGGTCTGGCATGGATTCACATGCTCATGAATAAAAGAATACATAGCAGTACACACATGCACAACCACAGGAGGTGGCAAAGGCTCAACATTAAGCATTACATCCAAAACTCAACATTAAGCAATTCTTACCTCCTCACCAGGCTCACCTTAGGCGAACAGGTTGCGCAGCACTGCTTGGCCGACCCTGGACTCCTTCCTGGAATCCCGATCGACGCAGTAGAATTTCGTGAAGGTGTGCGTCGACCTCCATGTAGCAGCCCTGCAGATGTCCAGCAAGGGCACACCAGATAGGAACGCCGTGGTAGCCACGATCGCTCTGGTGGAATGGGCTCTCGGACGGCCAGGCAGCGGTCGGTTTGCCAACCGATGACAGTACATGATACAGCCGGAGAGCCATCTGGAAATGGAAGCATTCGAGAGAGCCTTCCCCTGATTGACAGGTCCAAAGTTCACAAAAAGTTGTGACGTCTTCCGAAAACTCTTCGTGCGGTCCACGTAGAACTTCAGCGCTCTAGCCACATCCAGCGAGTGCAAAGTCCTTTCAGCCGGCGACGAAGGCGACGGGAAGAAAACAGGAAACACCAAGGGTTCGTTGAGGTGGAAGTCCGACGGCACTTTGGGCATGAAGGAGGGGTGCGTCCTGAGCACTACCCTCGTGTCGTGAAAAGTCAAGTACGGGGGCTTGGATCTCTCCCACCCGTCGTGCGGAGGTGATGGCCACAAGAAACAATGTTTTTCACGACAAGAACTTCAACGGAGCTGAGTGCAGAGGCTCGAACGGAGGTCCCATGAGCTCGGTCAGCACCACTTTGAGCTCCCACACCGGAGCCGGGGCCTTCACCGGCGGGAACGATCTGAACAGTCCCTTCATGAATTCTTTCACCAGACGATAAGACCACAAAGACGTCCGTCCCGTGGTTCTGGTGTATCGGGAGATCGGAGCAAGATGAATCTTGATGGAAGCGTGCGCCAGTCCAGCCTTGGCCAGCGTCAGCAGGTATGGCAGTACTTGAGGAGCCGTAATCCGTAGAGGGTTAATCTTCTGTGCGTGGCACCAGACAGAGAACCTCTTCCATTTGTGTCCGTAGCATTTAAGAGTTGATGACGCCCTGGCCTTTGCAAGAACCTCTCTGCAGTCGGCCGGTATGTCGTAACCTCCAAGCTCTAACGCTGCAGGAGCCAGGCCTGCAAGTTCAGCGACTTCGGGTCGTGATGGAGAATGGCGCCTCCTTCCCTGGAGAGAAGATCCGCGTCCACCGGCAGCTTGATTGACGGGGACGCTGACAAGTCCAGAAGGTCCGGGAAACATCTGCCTCGGCCACGCAGGTGCGACGAGGATCATCCTGCACCGTGACCTCTTGAGCTGGTTGATGAGCCGGATCAGCAGCGGCAATGGAGGGAACGCATATAGGAACAGGCCCTCCCAAGGGAACGGAAAAGCATCGCCCATGCTCCTCGACTGGGGAAACGTGCTGGCGAACCTCTGGCACTTGGAGTTCGTCACCGTCGCGAACAGATCGATCTGGGGTGTGCCCCACCGTCGGAAGAGGCGGTCCACTAGATCCTGTCATAGATCCCACTCGTGGCACGAGCGCAGCTCTCTGCCGAGCGTGTCGGCGATGGTGTTTTTTATCCCTGCCAGATGAAACAGCACCAGAAACATCCCTTGGGCGACGGCCCAATGCCACAGATCCTGAGCCTCCTTGGACAGGGCTGGGGATCTGGTACCGCCCTGCTTCCCAATGTAGAACATGGTGGTGGTGTTGTCGGTGAAGATCCTCACCATCTTGCTCTTGAGGGACGGAAGAAAGGACCTGAGGGCCCAAAACACTGCACGGAGTTCCAGGACGTTGATATGGAGGGACTTCTCCGTCGGCAGCCAAAGGCCCCTCGCGTGCAGATTTTCGGTGTGCGCTCCCCACCCTTCCAAGGAGGCATCCGTGGTCGCTGTCTTCTGGTGGCGCGGGGTCTGGAAGTCCATGCCCGCCGTCAGATGCGCGCGGGTGCCCCACCACCGGATCGCTCGTCGGAAGCTCTCGTCGAGTGTGATCCTGTCGTCGAAGCTGCCCGTCGTCTGGATCCAGCGAGCGTCCAGGAACTTCTGCAACGGGCGCATCTGAAGCCTGCACAGGCAGATGAGATAAATGCAAGAAGACATCATTCCGAGGAGGGACTTGATGGACCTCACCCTGGCCGCGTCCGCAACCAGCATCCGCTGCACCTTGCCCAAGATGGCCCTCGTCCTTTCCTCCGACGGTGAGGCCAGAAGCGCCACTGTGTCGAGCTTCGCTCCCAGAAACAGTGCGTCTTGAGCGGGCACCAGGTGGGACTTGGTGTAGTTTATGGAGAATCCCAGGTCCGTGAGTAGTTGGACGGTCCTCGCCGTGTGCTCCACGGCAACCTCCTTTGTCTTTGCTCGGATGAGCCAGTCGTCCAGGTAGGGGTAGATGTGGATCCCCTCCAGGCGCAGCCGCGCCGCCACCGGTGCGAGGCACTTGGTGAACACCCTGGGTGCCGACCTCAATCCGAAGGGAAGGGCTCTGAACTGGTAGTGACGCCCTTGGACCATGAATCTGAGAAACTTTCGGTGTCCCTTTAGGATGGGGATATGGAAGTAGGCATCCTCCAAATCCAACGACGACAGGAAATCACCCTCCTCCAGTTGACCCAGGACGTGCTGGAGGGTGACCATCCGGAACTTCTGTGCCTTGATGAATTTGTTCAGTCGTCGTAGGTCCAGGATGGGACGCCATCCTCCCGTCTTCTTCTTCACGAGGAAGTATCTTGAGTAAACCCCGGAGCCCCGAAGCCTCTTTGGGACGAGCTCGATGGCGCCTTTCTTGAGCATCGCCTTTACCTCCAAGAGAAGTTGAGGGACGTGATGTTCCTTCCTGGCCACGGGGGGGACGCGCGGGCACTTCTTTAGAAACTCGAGCGCGTGACCCCGGGCCAGGGCGTCCAGCACCCAACGGACTTGGAGATGGACTCCCACACGCTGACGAAGCTCGCCAGCCGGCCTCCCACCGGGGTGCTTCAGTGGGGGCCCGAACCCACGGCCGGTTCAGTCCTGCTTCGACGAGGCTTTGCCGCCTTGTTCTCCTTGGCGACGACGGCGGGGTCCGCCCGACTTGCCTCGTCCCCTGTAGGCTTCCTGTGACGACGAACAGGCCGCTTGACGATAGGTGGAAAATCCGCCGCCAGAACCTTTGGAGGCACCCTGCTTGCCTCCGCCGCTCCGAAAGGGCGGCCGTCGTTGCCGGAGAACACCAAGAGCTCGGGCCGTCTCCGTGTCCGTCTTGATGGCTTGTAGGGAATCGTCCACTGTTTTCCCAAACGGGTTTGCTCCCGTCGAACGGCATGTCCAAGACTCTAGTCTGCACGTCCTGACAGAAGTCAGTTGCCTTGAGCCATCCACGCCGTCTAAGGCACACGCCGATGCCCAACTGGCGAAATCCAGTGTCAGCGATGTCCGTCGCTATTGTAATGGCGTGGTCCGACGCCACTTCTCCTTCCTGCAAGATCTCTAAGGCCTCCGCCCTCTTGTCGTCTGGTAAGAAGTCCAGCAGGGGGGCGATTTTGTACCACAACTCCCTGTTGTAGCGGGCTACGATAGCCAAGGCGTTGGCAGCCTTAATCGTCGCCGCTGCCGATGAGATGACTCTGCGTCCCATCGTGTCCAATTTCTTTCCCGCCGTCCGGCGGGGAGGTTGACGTAGAGGCCGAGGCCCCCCCCCCCCGCTTTCTTCCTGGCCGCCGCAGAGACGACTGAGTCCAGGGTCGGCAGTGCCCGAAGGCACAATGGGGCCGCGTCCAGGACCCGGTACTTCTTCTCGTACCGATCCCTTCTCGCAGGCGTTGTGGATGGGTTCTTGAGGAGGGCGAGACCCTCATCCCAGATATCGTCCAGTAGAGGTACAGCGAGGACCGTCTTCCTCTTGGTCTCGCGCCGTTGATAAAGGAAACCTTCCTTCTTCTTCTCTTCCGGGCAGAGGTGGAAAAGCTCGGATGCCCTGGCGATCATGGCATGAAACGATCCAATCTCGTTGGGCGGGGAAGCCCGGGGAGGAGGTGACGACGGGAGATCCTCTTCGTAAACCTCGTCGTCTGTGCCCGTCGCGGCCGTGTCAGTCCCCGTATCATCCCCACGGGTCATGGACAGGGAGGAGGGCTGAGCAGGGCGCGATGGTTGAAAAGGAGGTGGAGGATGAATCCTTCTCTTAGGAGGAGGGCTCCCAGAAGGGCCTGGCTCCGGGTCCCCCGTCGGGAGAGGTTCCTCCGTTGGTGGTAACGGCAATCTCGTCCTTATCTCCGAGCAGAAGGACTGTATAGCCAACAAAATGGCCGCCGAGTTGTCTTGCGGCACTGGTTGAGGGGAGTCCGACGGGCGGTCAGGAGCCCCGTCGGCACCCTCGACGTTCTCGTCGTCTCCTACGTCGGGGTCCCTCCTGACGGGCTGGTCTTCTTCCACGCCAACGCCGTGGCTTAAGACTTCGATCAGCTCCTCCTCAGAGGTTGAGGCCGAATCCACGACGACCTCCTGCCCCCCCTTTTTCTTCTCCGTCGGAGGTTTCACGGGGGTCCTGTCGATGGGCATGAAAGAGGACTCCCTCCGTGGTGGCAGGGAGACTCTGGGCCCCGAGGTCGCCACCACTGGTGTAGCCTCCACAGGCTGAGCCAGGGCCGCCGCGACTGCCTCGATAGAGGCCTTGGCCGGGTGGATTAAGGCTTTCACCACCTTAGGTGCGCTCACCGCCTTCTCCTTGGGGGGGGAGGGTCACCGCCTCGCTCCCCCTCCGATGGGGCCTTCGAGCTCGACCGGGGTCTCTCCAGGAGCTTCGCCGGGTGCTTGGCCTTCCTCTTACCCGAGCCAGAGTGTTGGCTCGTGGTTGATGGCGCCGGGGAGGATGCGTCCTGCCTGGCGCCCGTAGAGCCCGGCCGTTCGGCGCTCCCGGTGCCAGCGGACTCTCGGTGCTTGGCCTTCTGTTGGACCCCCGTCGCCGGGGCGCCCTCAAAGGTCTTAGAAGACCGCTTGGACTTCTTCTTCTCGCCTGACGGGCTCTTCCCTTCCAGCCAGTTGGCGAGACGCAGATGGCGGTCCTTCATGGTCCGCTCCGACATATTGCCGCAAAACGCACAGTCCTTCTCCACGTGCGTGTTGTCCTCATGCAGGCAGTAGAGGCAAAGGGAGTGTTCGTCCTCCTTAAAGACATTCTGAAGCTGGCATCCTGGGCAGACCCTGAACAGCTTTCCGGGCGTCGAGCTTCCCTTCTCCTGGGCCATGATCGAGAAGGGCCTGAGAAACTTCTGGAGTCTTCCAAAAGTGTGGCTCGACGAAATCTTCACCCTTGAGGGGCGTAGAAGAATCCGACACGGGTTCCCGTTGATCGGATAAAGTAACGGTGGAGCTTGAGGCTCTTTTGACCGAAAAAGAGAAAATTTTCCTAAGAAAAAGTGCGAAAAAAGCACTAAAGCTCGAGAGCAATAGCACGAGGATCCCAACACTTGAACGTGCGGTACAATTCTGAAGATGGCTGCCAGAGGCAGGGCTTAGGGAGATGGCAGTCATTGGCTGCGGGCAGTATGACGCAGAGATCAGTGATTGGTTACTACTACGAAAGACAGATCAGAAACGAAACTGATACTGATTTTTCTTTACCGAGGATTCCCAGCCTGACGACGGGGAATATTCATGAGCATGTGAATCCATGCCAGACCCCATGCTGGAGAAGATGAGGATTACAAATATCAGAAGAGGGGACAGAAAAGAGGACATCAGTGACAATATGTTTGGAGGTTGCGCTGATGTAGGTGCCTGCAATGGGTGGACTGGGGTTAGTGGTCAGGATGTCCTTTTTAAACTTTTTCCTTACAGACTTCATGAGAGGGAGAATAGGCGATAGTATAGCAGTTCGAATAGATAGGGGAGATGGTGGGTGGCGGAGAGATAAGGATGGAAGATAGAGGAGAGACAGAACAGCACAAACACAACAGGTGGCCTAATAAGCAAAAACGCAAGAACACAGATGCAAAAGAAACTGTTAGAACAGGGGAATAGAGTTGTTAAAAACACACCAGAAACCGAATTACCTAAAAGCACAGAAAGGCATTAAGGAGAAGGGATATAGTAAGGCATAGGAAGGCAGAACAGCATAGGCACACCTAGGTTTAACAGCTGTTAGTAAAAAGGCATTACAATGTCCAGGACATGACTCGCAGGTATTCTTGGTGGGAGAACAAAGCTCCAAGGGCACAAGTTAGTTGGGTACCTGGCTGCATGCTGGATAGCCATTCCATGAGGCTAAGAGGTGGAGCACGAGTTGCTGTGGAGGAGAAAATGGGGGTAGGCCCTCCGAGCCCTCCAAGGACCCGACAGGCACAGACAGGGGCCTTTGTTGTAGGGCTCAGATAGCCGGCTATTCGACTGCCAGCTACCGATTGGTCCTCCTTTCCTTCTTCTGGGCCAATCAGACGGAAGGCATGGCAGGCAAGGGCATGCAAGAGAGCACTGCGGTGCTCCGGGGAGGCGGATGGCCATCTTGGAAGGTGCTGCACACAAGCACTGTATAAGCAATACGGCCAAACAAGATGATAAACAGGCCTCAAGCCCTGGGGGACAAAGGGAAACTCTCCAACAATAAAGCAAAGCCCAGCACAAACAGTGAGCTTCATCGCGCACAAGGCAAAATTCAGAAATTATTCAACAAGCCCTGTGGGGCTCACCTCATGTAGGCTGCGCTACGTCCAGACTCCTGCAGCCTCACGTCAGCAGCCACAATGTTCCTCTCGCCGTGTGGGTAGAAGCGAGGCAGACTTTGGTCATAATACACTCCGGTAGGATATTCCTCCCTATTGGGGAGCATTGCCAAATCTGTGGTAGGTCCACCAATTGCGCATGTAAGACATGGGATACCGGCATGTAATGATACCTTTCATTATCAGGTAGGTTATAGTCTCGTAGCTCCACAAAGGATTTCAGACCTCCCTCAACCACATCATTGAATATTGGCAGAGATCCATACTGTGAATACCTCAAATTTGTTCATTTGCGGTATGTGCACATTTTCCCAAAGTGGTTGCGCCAATGTCAGTTTGTTACCCTAGCCAATATGTTTGCGAGTGTCCCTCCATATCCATATCGTGTGTTGGGTCATCAACGTGAGGGAAGTCAGCAAAGTCCTTTTGTATAAAACGCCCATGGTTATACCCCCCCCCCCAATCTACGCTAGATCAGCACCAATGTGTGGTAAGTAGGGGTTCCCAACAGCCACCAACTGGCTAGCCCAGTAATACATTTGAACATGTGGTAGCCCGATACCTCCTTCCCATACCGAGCGTTGCAGTGTACGAAGGGCCACACGTGGTCATTTCCCTCCCCATAGCAGTTCTCTAGGGGCCCGTGTCAATCCTGTTGAACTCTCCGCTAGGAATCAGTAGGCGGCGTTTTGTAAAATACACAAGAATCTGGGTAACATCAGCATCTTAAATAGAACGGCTCTCCCCAACAGGGTGATCAGGAGGTTCTTCCAATGGGGGACGTCCCGTGAAAACAGGTCGATAATGGAACATTTCACTACAGAAACCCCCAGTGCCATACCCAGACCTGGTTGCCCCGACACTGAAAGCCCCGACTTTCCACGCGATATGGGCAATCAGAAGGGATCGCTCATTCCTCACCGTGTATAGGGAAAAGTATTCACTTGCTCCAGTCCACCCAGAGCCGACTAAATGTCCCGTATTCCGGTAAGCGCTGTGTCGCGACTTGGCAATCTTGAGTCGGCGTACCCAGATATAACAGCAGCTGATCAGCAAGTGAGACCTTATTCTCCAACTCTGTGTTGCTAGTGGCTCAATGGACAGTGTGAACAGTAAGGGGGGGGCGGGGGAATAGTGGGCAGCTCTGCTGTGTGCCTCTGCCCAATGAGAACGATCTGGAGTGCTCAAGAGGTTTTTTTTTTTGAGAAAGACCACTAAATTAGCCACCCTAAGGTCAGGGGATAAGATGCCCTTGCCCTTGCCCTTGCGCTTGCTATATTGAAATGATATAAAAATGGGACAACTACCTTAGTGCTCAGTGTTTTCCACACCTCCACTGGAAACCAGTTTAGGCCTTGTTTTTTCCCCTAGAGTGGAGCTGGTGAATCGCCACCTCAATTTTGTCTTCCGTGATTTGACCTTCGATTGCAGGCCAGTTTCGATAAGCGGGGGAGGTATAAGCTGTAGAGTATAGTGCTTTCTCTCCGCCTGGGGATACTCCAAGTCCCTTCACCTACCTTGTCACCCCTTTCATCCACCACTTCTCTAACTTGCCCGTGGCCCTCGTCTCATCTTTCAAGCCAGGCTGGCATCTTCCCGGCCTTATCGGACATTTCATAAATCAGACTACACTTCCCCCAATGACCCTGTCTTGCCTTATCCAGTGAGACATTCCGAAGTGTCTTTCGAGCCACCAGAAGCAAGTGATGCATCGTGAGGGAACCCAATCTGAGGTACTCTGCTTCCAGTCGCACGGCTTCCCGTTCCACCTCCGTCACCGTTTGCATTTGGGATTTTCATTTAGCCGAGATCCACAAGGTCATGTCCCCTCCAAGTACTGTTTTGTATCCCTCACAGCGTGCTACCGGATTGTCTACAGATCCAGTATTCATTTTGAAGTATTCTTCTGTTTTGGCTGTTATGCATTCAATACATCTGGGAAATCCCAAGTACCCATTTAGGCACCACTGCGGTGTGTGTGGTGCTTTTAACTTCTAGCAGTAGTGGTGAGTGGTCCGATATCCCCCTAGCTAAAAAACGTGCAGAGACCACACAAGATAAATCCTGTTTGGGTAAAAAGAAGTAATCTAGTCGTGACATGGAGGCTTGTGCCCCGGAGTGGAATGAAAACCTGCGTTCCTGTGGATAATTATCACTAAGTGTCAGCCAGGCCCAGTGCAGTCAAGAAGGTTGATAATCTTGCAGGTACCCCAACTGTCCTACCCCGGAGATGGGTGCGGTTGCGGGTCACATCCATCACATCATTTAAGCCCGTCCCCACGATCCACAGATCTTCCCGGTGTCTCTGAAGTACACTTTATATATATTCTAGCAACTCCATCAATAGTGTTTGGGGGGGGGGCATGGACTGCGAGAACACCTACCATAGTTCACTACATCCCCCTGATCAATAAAACAAATCTACCCCGAGGTTCCTGTTGTACCGCCAGAATCTTACGGGGAAGGCGCTTGTGAATAAGCATCAGAACCCCTCTCGCCCCAAGGAGCAGCCTGAATGTAGTGCAGACTTATAGTTTGTCCTACAGAATAGTGTACATTCTGAACCCGCCAGATGTGTTTCCGTGAGGAGAGCGACATCCAGGGAGTACCTATTTAGGAACTGTGTCACCAGCTTGCGCTTAATACCAGAGCCCAGGCCAATTACTTGCCACGTGAGGAGCCTCTCCATATTGCTATGCGCCTTATGGGCCTATGCATGCATGCCAAAGGATAAAAACGACTCTCTCATCGCTGACGCGCGGGGGACCACGAGAGTCATTATGTGCATTCCAGTGAATTTGGCATATAAAAACATACAAACCGTATCATTTATAACATCCTAAACTCCCCCCATCGTATACTCCGCCCAAACCTGAAGTACCCGTCGCCCGAACATTCACCCAAGAGTTCTACTATAACCAACCCCTGGAAGGTGTGGGAGGGTGCTCTGGGATTCTCCAGCTCCTTTCAGCAGCTATGGTTTTAATTCAAAACAGGGCAAACCATACAATAGGACATATTCTTGCGGTTCCCATTAGAGCCGGAGCAGCTATTTAGGATGCTGTCCGTGTCCTCCATCCCTCCTCCCAGACACACGATCCTCCTCTTCTGTATCATCCACTTTCCTGTCACCCAGCACCGTCAGTCGATTGGGCGGTCTTGGTTCTCGTAGCGAGGGGACACTGCTTCTAGGTCTGCTGCTGGCAGTATCTATGTCGATTTGTGTATCAGGTACAGGCCTCCTAAGGATCCGTGAAGTGATGTGTGGTTCCATTATGGTAGATCGAGTTGACCCGGGAAGAAAAGTCCATATTTAACCCCTTCCGCCAGTCTGCGTTTTTTGATGCCAAAGGATTGCTTGGCATGTTGGACCCCTCATGTAATCCGGGTAGAGGGCAATTCTGAAACCCATTGTATGTAATCTCCCCACCCGCTTGTGCCCTTTGTAAAAGTGCATCTCAATCCCGATAGATCACCAGTTTCGCAATCACTGTACGGGATGCTGTGGGTAACCGATGCACTCTTTCAAGCAAGAAAAAATTTGAGCTTTCTAGGTGCCATTAGATCTGCAAGCCACTGCTCTAAGAAGAGTTCCATGCTGGGCCCCTCCAATTTTTCCAGAAGCCCCAGGATGCAAATAGTTTCATCTGGAGCGACCCTCACCATTGTCCATGCAGTTCTCCATTGTCTTGAGTTGCTGCGCCATTGTCTTGATTTGGCCTTCCATCGCCTTGAGGGCATCCTCTGAAGCGGATATACATTGCTCAGCCTCCCCCACCCGTGAGGACAGCTTTCAAGTCGTGGCGCAGCAGGGAAACCTCCGAGCTCAAACCATCTATTTTCCCTTCCATAGACTATCTGGAATTTGAAATGGCATACATCACGTCCCTCAATGAAAGAGTCTTCTGTGTTATCCGATTCTTCAGGCGTGCCTCCATGCCTACGAGGGGCCTGGAGCACCTGTCGTAAATTGCTCCATTTTGTTCTGTAGGACGTCTTCCTCAGCTCGTCCTTCACCATGATCGCTGTGGTTTGTCGCCCCTTTATCCTTAGGAGTGTGGCCTGTGCTGCCTAAAGTAGAAAGTGGCGGGCGCTACCCTCCAACCATGTCCCCGAGGACAATCTGCGCCACTGTGTAGCGCCGCTGCGGTCCATGGAGGCTCAGGACACTGACTGCAAGAATCCACTGGATGCCCCCAGTCCAAAGTCCTAAACAGTGGTATGGGGACCTACGCAGGTACTCCTGACCCTCTCCAGGAGGTACCCACCTTCCCTGCAGCCCCAGAGAGGGGTGGGGGGGGCTGTACCTGTGTCCTGAAGTCTAACCCCACCTCAGTAGGGCCCTTGCTGTTCCTCTCATCAACCACCTCCACTGACCGTGGCAATGTTGTCCTGGGCGACCCACCTTGCACCAGGCTGGCGTCAGGCGATTCCCACTAGGATATTGCACCACTGCGTGGGCTGCTCCAAATGAGGGTTATTGGTCTCTCAGGATATCAATTCCCACACGAGTCTTGCGCAATATATACACATTTAAGCATACCCATGCTTAGCAGTCTTTATTCCAATCCGCTAGTCTGCCCCGCGGGTACCCATGGAATAGAGTGCCTCCAGTGCGGCACAGCTCACTGCTGTGAGATCCTCTCTGAAGCGGCACAGGCAGGGTACTCGGCAATACGCAGCGGGAAGCTCAGCTACGGACCTCTCGCCCCACACCGGCAGCGCGGCCACCCCAGCCTCTGCTCCGTCCCAGTGTCCAACTCTGTTGAGGCCACCATTGCCGGGGTAGTCCACTGGCCTTACTTGCGGTGCTCTTCTCACACCCAAGATGGCCCCAGACCACTTAGGCGTATTACACTAAACCAAAGCTTCAGTTTCTCCTGCACTGATCCCTCCCCCCCACCAGCCACAGCCAGGATGTGTCGAGGCCCCTCCATCCTGCCCAACAGCGTTCTAGCAGAAGAATATGCATGTTTGCCAGGATAAATCTGCAGTATATTTCACACCGCACCGGAGCCCACAAAGCATACATCTACATGCTCCAAAGATCGACCACGCCCCAAAGCTTAAACAGAGTTGAGATGTTTTTGAACAAAGGACATCTTGAATTCAAGCTCCCCCTTCTTGAACCCTACCAGGTGAAAAAGTACTGACCTAGTGTTTCTGGCGAGAGTGGCCAAAGCACTTGCTACTACAAGTGGACAAAAAGGTCCCTGTTGAAAAAGGAGAATGCTGGGAAGGAAGCCTCTACATTCTAACCAATCACTGAGATACGGATGATTTTGTATTCAATCCACCATTTTCATCAGTGACACTGGAATCCAGAATTTCACCCACCTCTACCACCCGACCATAATGTGGAAGACTGTATTGGGCATACATGTAGGCACAGACAATGTGTATACCACACCATTACAATCAACACTGTCACTTTAATTCTCAATTTTTACTTTTTTTCCAAAACATTTACCAATAAAAAATTAACTTAGAAGCCATCCCACAGGTGGCCATATAGGGAATGTTAGGATGCACGTGCAGCGTCCCAGCCAGGCAAAGAGACTCCGGTTGAGGAAAACCTATCAGAAAGCAACATTGTGGTAGCTGAGTGAAGGTTGTGCTGCAGACAGCACGTACTTTGTCTTAGTTGGGTCCGACACATATTAGATACTGACATATAGCAACACAGAAAGAGCATCACATGTATTAATATTGTGGCTGCAGGGGTAATATAGTAGTACTTTAGGCTCTGCATTTAGTTGATGTATTGTAGTGACGTAGGATAGCGTGATGTGCGGGAAGGATTAAAATAAGCGGAAGATTGGAGTCAGCAAGGCAGTGTGGTAGAAGCGAGGTCAGTGTATTAACTTGGCAGAAGTGTCACCATTTTTGGTGTTAAGCCCTAATGGATGATGAACAGAAGAGAACACAGGGTGTGGAGCTGCTGCTCTGGTATTTCAACTCCAAAAATAAAATCCCCTTTTCCGTTCCCCCCCAGGACAGAAGCCGAGGTCAGAGGCACCCATGGTACGCAGATCATTAATTGTATCCAATTACAGTACAATATTCAGGGACTAACTCGACTGCTGACGCGCTTAGGCCTAAACGTCCTACATTCTTAATGTTTAGAAACAAATGTACAGCTGCCTAACCATTGGGAGCAAAGACTCTCCCCCCTGGTCTCCACAATGTAACTATGTGAACCGTCTGCTCTCAGGTTTTAAGTGCTAGATAAAACATTAATTTATGAACAAATCTTCATGTACATTACAAGTTGTACATATAGTATTTCTTTATTCAATGCGCTTGCTATGCCGACACGCGTTTCAACCTCTGGTCATTCTCAAGGCTGCAGTTGCGCTTATAGAAACACTGTTTAGGTATAATTACCAGTTCCTTTAGCATGACGCGAAACAAGTAATTTTATGTTGATGCCCCCCGATTTGATTCCTAAGGTTTTCTTTGGGGGCGGTTATCCTGTTCCATGTTTATTTGCAATTCTGATTAAGTGTGAGGTGAATACCTCTATTATAGGATAGTTCCTCTTAGTAGCTGATATAATCGCGGGTGTCCTGTACGGAATCGCCTCTCTGGAGGCATAGCAAGCGCATTGAATAAAGAAATATTATATGTACAATTTGTAACATACATGGAGATTTGCTCATAAATTCATGTTTTGCCTAAGACCTGAGAGCAAACAGTTCACCTAATTGTATTCAGCTGTGGGGCCTGAACGTGATGGGAATGGAATGTTAGTGCAGGAAGGGATGCGCCCTTTGAATGACATATGGGCAAGAGGCTCTCTGATGCCAATGAGCCATGTAAAGATTTAGAACACTACTGCCCTCATCCCGGAACAGAAACCCCATATGAATTAGACCTAGACGCACAACTTAAGCAAACACATTCTCGAAATTGTCTCCAGAGCGGTGCCCTGGTCACGTCATCCCTGGGCACCTGGAGATAAGGGGGAGTTGTTTCTGGAACGTCATGTGATTTGGGATAGGAGCGGAGGCGATGCCAATACATTTAGTACAAGTTCAGGGGTGCAGCTTGGGTGCGCCATGGCGTCTGGGTTAACGAGAAAGGAACAAGTTACTTACCTGTAACTGTTGTTCTCCAGCATGGGTCTGGCATGGACTCATACTCATGAATATTCCCCGTCGTCAGGTTGGGAATACTCGGTAAAGAAAAAAATCAGTATCAGTTTCGTTTCTGATCTGTCTTTCTTAGTAGTAACCAATCACTGGTCTCTGGGTCATACTGTCCCCAGCCAATGACTGCCCTCTCCCTAATCCCCACCCTGGCAGCCATCCTCAGATTTGGTAGCGCGTAAAGTGGCAGTATGACCAAGTGAAGAGCCGCAGAGGGGAAGGAGGGAGGGTTCGCATGTGAATCCATGTCAGACCCATGCTGGAGAACAGTTACAGGTAAGTAACTTGTTCCTTCTCCAGCATGGGGTCTGGCATGGATTCACATGCTCATGAATATAAGAATACATAGCAGTACACACATGCACAACAACGGGAGGTGGCAAGGCTCAACATTAAGCATTACATAAAACTCAACATTAAACATCTCTTACCTCCTCACCAGGCTCACCTTAAGCGAACAGGTTGCTCAGCACTGCCTGGCCGACTCTGGACTCCTCCCTGGAATCCCGGTCGACGGAGTAGAATCTCGTGAAGGTGTGCGTCAACCTCCACGTAGCAGCCCTGCAGATGTCCAGCAGGGGCACACCAGACAAGAACGCCGTGGTAGCAGCGATCGCTCTGGTCGAATGGGCTCTCGGACGGCCGGGCAACAGTCGGTTTGCCAACCGATGACAGTGCATGATGCAGCCGGAGGGCCATCTTGAAATGGAAGCCTTCGAGAGAGCCTTCCGTTGGTTCACAGGTCCAAAGTTCACAAACAGCTGTGATGTCTTCCCAAAACTCTTCGTTCGGTCCACATAGAACTTCAGCGCTCTAGCTACATCCAGTGAGTGCAAAGTCCTCTCGGCCGGCGATGAAGGCGACGGGAAAAAGACTGGTAACACCAAGGGCTCGTTGAGATAGAAGTCCAACGGCACCTTGGGTATGAAGCAGGGGTGCAGCCTCAGCACTACCCTCATCTCGTGGAAAGTCAGTATGGAGGCTTGCAGGATAGGGCCTGAATCTCTCCCACGAGTCGTGCAGAGGTGATGGCCACAAGGAACGCTGTCTTCCACTACAGGAACTTCAATAGAGCCGAATGCAAGGGCTCGAATGGCGGGCCCATGAGCCTGGTCAGCACCACGTTGAGCTCCCACGCCGGGGCTGGAGCCTTCACCGGCGGGAACGATCAGAACAGTCCTTTCATAAACTCCTTCACCAGGCGATGAGACCACAGGGACGACCGTTCTGCAGTTCTGGTGTATCGGGAAATCGCTGCCAGATGTATCTTGATGGAAGCATGAGCTAGTCCAGCTTTGGCCAGCGACAGTAAGTATGGTAGCACTTGAGGGGCTGTAATCCATAAAGGGTTCATCTTCTGTCCACGGGACCAGACAGAGAAACTCTTCCACTAGTGTCCATAGCACTTGAGTTGAGGACGCCCTGGCCTTTGCGAGAACCTCTCTGCAGTCAGCTGGGATATCACACCCTCCAAACTCTAGTGCTGCAGGAGCCAGGCCTGCAAGTTCAGCGACTCCGGGTCGTGATGAAGAATGGCGCCTCCTTCTCTGGAGAGAAGATCTGCGTCCGTCGGCAGTTTGACTGGTGGGGACGCTGACAAGTCCAGAAGGTCCGGGAACCAGATCTGTCTCTGCCACCTCGGTGTGATGAGGATCATCCTGCACTGGGACCTCTTGAGTTGGTTGATGAGCCTGAGCAGCAACGGCAACGGAGGGAATGCATAGAGGAACAGACCATCCCAGGGGAACAAGAAAGCATCGCCCATGCTCCTCAGCTGGGGGAACCTGCTGGCAAACCTCTGGCACTTGGAGTTCGTCGCCGTCGTGAACAGGTGGATTTGGGGTTTGCCCCATCTCCGGAAGAGTTGATCCACTTTATCCTGGCGTAGTTCGCACTCGTGGCACGAGCGGAGCTCCCTGCTGAGTGAGTCAGCGATGGGGTATTTTATCCCTGCTAGATGAAAAGGTACCAGAAACATCCGCTGGGCAACGGCCCAGTGCCACAGATCCTGAGCTTCCTTGGACAGGTCTGGGGATCTGGTTTCTCCCTGCTTCCGGATGTAGAACATCGTGGTCGTGTTGTCGGTGTAGATCCTCACCACCTTGCCCTTGAGGGACGGGAGGAATAACTTGAGGGCCCAGAAAACTGCTCGGAGCTCCAGTATGTTGATGTGGAGCGGCCTCTCCTCCGGGAGCCACAGGCCTCTCGCGTGAAGATCTCCGGTGTGCGCTCCCCACCCCTCCAGGGAGGCATCCGTCATCACCGTCACCTGGTATGCTGGGGTCTGAAAGTCCGCGCCCGCCGCGAGATGCGCGTGTGTGCCCCACCATCGGATTGCTTGGTGGAATACTTCGTTGAGCGAGATCTTGTCCTCGAAGCTGCCCGTCGCTTGCATCCAACGGGCGTCTAGGAACTCCTGCAGAGGGCGCATCCGAAGCCTGCACAGGCGCACCAGATAGATGCAAGAGGACATCATCCCGAGAAGGGACTTGATGGACCTCACTCTGGCCACGTCTGTGGCCAGCAGACACTGTACCTTGTCCAGGATGGCCTGCGTTCTTTCCTCCGATCGCGCCACTGTAACGAGCTTGGCACCCAGAAACAGGGTGACCTTTGACGTAACCAGGTGGGATTTGGGGAAGTTGATGGAGAATCCCAGATCCGTGAGCAGCCGGATGGTCTTTGCTGTGTGTTCGACGGCGAGTTCCCTGGTCCCTGCTCGGATGAGCCAGTCGCCCAGGTAGGGGTAGACGTGGATCCCCTGCAGGCGCAGGCGCGCCTCAACTGTGCTAGGCACTTGGTGAACAACCTGGGCGCCGACTTCAATCCGAACGGGAGGGCCTTGAACTGGTAGTGCCGCCCTTGGACTACGAACCTGAGAAATTTTCGGTGTCCTTTTAGGATGGGGATGTGAAAGTATGCATCCTCCAAATCCAACGACGATAGGAAGTCTCCTTCCTCCAGCTGGCCCAGCACGTGCTGGAGGGTGACCATCTGGAACTTCTGTGCCTTGATGTATTTGTTTAGCCGACACAAGTCCAGGATGGGACGCCAACCTCCTGTCTTCTTCCTGACAAGGAGGTATTTAGAGTATACCCCGGAGCCTCTTTGGGACGAGCTCGATGGCTCCTTTCTTGAGCATCGCCCTTACCTCTAACAGCAGTTGAGGGACATGGTTTTCCTTCCTGGCCACTGGAGGAATTCGGGGGCGCTTCTTTAGAAATTCCAGAGTGTGCCCGTGGGCCAGGACATCCAGCACCCAACGGTCGGTGGAGATGGACTCCCACGCGCTGACTAACTTTGCCAGCTGGCCTCCCACCGGGGTGCTTCGGTGGGGGCCCGACGCAACGGCCGGTTTAGTCTTGCATGAAAGCAGCCTTGCCTCCTTGGCGACGACGGCGAGATCCACCTGACTTGCCACGTCCCCTGTAGCTTCTTGCGACGAGGAGCGGGCTGCCCGACGGTAGGTCGAGGAGCCGCCGCCGAATCCTTTGGAGGCACCTTGCTTGCCTCCGGAGTTCCAAAAGGGCGGCCGCCGTTGCTGAAGAACTCCCAAGGCCCGAGCCGTCTCTGTGTCGGTCTTGATGGCCCGCAGCGACTCATCCACTGTCTTTCCAAACAGATTGTTCCCATCGAAGGGCATGTCCAAAACCTTGGCTTGCACGTCCTGGCGGAAATCCGTCCCCTTGAGCCACCCCCGCCGTCGAAGGCAAACGCTGTTGCCCAACTGGCGGAAACCAGTGTCGGCAATGTCCGTGGCCACAGTTATGGCGTGGTCCGACACCACCTCACCCTCCTGTAGGATCGCCAGGGCCTCTGCCCTCTTGTCATCTGGGAGGAAGTCCAACAGGGGGGTGATCTTGTACCACAATTCCCTGCCATAGCGGGCCATAATCGCTAGGGCGTTGGCCGCCTTAATCGTCGTCGCCGCCGACAAGATGACTCATCGTCCCATGGCGTCCAGCTTCTTTCCCTCGTCATCCGGTGGGGAAGTTGAAGATGAAGCCGATTTCCCCCTGCCCCCCGCTTTCTTCTTGGCCGCTGCTGAGACAACCGAATCTCGGGTCAGCTGTGCCCTAAGGCACAACGGGGTGGCGTAGGGGACCCGGTACTTCTCGTACCGGTCCCTCTTGGCAGGTGTCGTGGACGGGTTCTTGAGGAGGGCAAGTCCCTCGTCCCAGAGGTCATCCAGCAACGGCACTGCGAGGACTGTCTTCCTCTTGGCCTCGTGCTGTTGGTAGAGGAAGCCTTCCTTCTCTTCGGGGCAGAGCTGAAAAAGCTTGGATGCCCTGGCAATCATGGCGTGGAAGGTGCCAATCTCGTCGGGTGGGGACGCCCAAGGAATCGGAGACGGGCGGTCAGTCCCGTCGTCACCGCTGTCGTCATCCGTCCCCGTGTCTGTTCCTGTGTCGGCCCTTGGGACCAGGGAAGGTGACAAAGGCTGAGAAGGCCGTGAGGGCTGAAGGGGCACTGGATGAATTCTCCTCCTCTTGTTTGGAGGGCTTCCCGACGGACCCGGTTCAGCTGGGTCGTCTGTCGGGGGTAGGGGCAGTCTCGTCCTTATCTCCGTGCATAAGGCTTGTCGCCAAAATGGCCGCTGAGTTGTCCTGCGGCTCGGGCTGTGACGGGCGTTTCGGGCGCGATGGTTGCTCCTCATCCACGGGAACCTCGTCGCTGTTGCCACCCTCGCTCTCGTCGCCCCCCTCGTCGGGATTCCGCCCGCCTCTTCCAAATTCTTGGTCAGTTCCTCCTCAGAGGTTGTGTCCGTAACGGTCACCAGCCCCCCCCCCTCTTTTTCCACCGGGGTCTTCACGGGGGTCTTCTCGATGGGCTTAAAAGAGTATTGCCTCCGCAGAGGCAGGGAACCTCTGGGCCCCGAGGTCGCCTCCACTGGGATAGCCTCCACAGGCTTCGCCAGGGCCGCAGCGACTCCCTCGATAGAGGCCTTAGCCGGGTGAATCAAGGCCTTCACCACCTTGGGCACGCTTGAGGCCTTCACCTTAGGGGGAGGGTCACTGCCTCGCTCCCCCTCGGCCGGTTCCTTCGAGATCGACCGGGGCCTCTCCAGAAGATTAGCCGGGTTCTCGGATTTTCTCTTCCCCGAGCCAGAGCGTTGGCTCATGGTTGCTGAGGTCGGTGAAGGTGCGCCCTGCCTGGCAGCCGAGGAGCCCGACCGTTCGGCGCTCCCGGTGCCCACGGATTCATGGTGCTTTGCCTTCTGTTGTGCCCCCGTCACCGGGGCACCCTCACAGGATTTAGAAGACAGCTCGGACTTCTTCTCACTTGCTGGGCTCTTGCCTTCCAGCCAGTTGGAGAGACGGGTCCGACGATCCCTCAGTCCGATTCGACATGTTCATTCAAAACACACAGTCCATCTCCACGTGCGTTTTGTCCTCGTGGAGGCAGTAAAGGCATTTTGAATGCTCGTCCTCCTTGAACACATTTTGTAGGTTGCATCCAGGGCAGATCCTGAACAGTTTGCCGGGAGTCGAGCTTCCCTTCTCCTGGGCCATGTTCTTCTCATCCGCGAGGTAGGCCTCAGAAACTTCTGGAATCCTCCAAGAAGCGTAACTCGACGAAAACTTCACCCTTGAGGGGCGTAGATAAATCCGAAACGGGTCCCCATTGATCGGAAGTAGAAACAGTGGAGCTTGAGGCTCGATTAAATTGAAAAATGAGAATCTCTTTGGAAAAGCGCAAAACGCAGTAAAAGCTCGAGAGCTATAGCACGAGGACTCCCAACACTTGAACGTGTGATAAAAATCTGAGGATGGCTGCCAGGGGCAGGGCTTAGGGAGAGGGCAGTCATTGGCTGGGGACAGTATGACCCACCAACCATTGATTGGTTTCACTAAGAAAGACATCAGAAACGAAACTGATACCGATTTTTTCTTTACCGAGGATTCCCAGCCTGACGACGGGGAATATTCATGAGCATGTGAATCCATGCCAGACCCCATGCTGGAGAAGCATATTGTCTTATCAAAAGCAGGACTGGCCTCGCCAAGTTACTTAGATCGTGTCTGGAACAGGACGGTGCACATCACGTGATGGTCCCAAATTTATGAACCCACTGATAAGAACCCAGCAATACTATACCTGGGTTCGGCAGAGACTATGTAGGGGAACCACGTGTCTGGAGCAATGGGGGTAGCATACATGTGGTCAGTTGGTCTAGCGACAGGGGGGATTAGCATGTTCGATAGGTGGTACCAAATGAGGGTGATGGGATTGTGCTCCACTCATTATGCATAGTATTGTTAATTTGTGTTTTTTCCACTATAAAATATGTTAAGTCCTGAAATAAGATGAGCTCAGTGTCTGTTTGGCTCTATGGGACCGTCTGAGACCCTTTTTGCATGTAATACGCTTTGTTTTCCCTTGCAAAGAAGTTCAGTGGTTATTTTGACATTTGGATTGTTCATATTCATTGGTTTTTTTTTGGCTGCCATCCTTTCAGGAAGCACAAAATATCATTGAGCAGCTGTTTTACCACAACCTTATTTTCAAACCCTTTCTAAACTACCTTGTGGACCACCCCTCTCCATACCATCTTCCATCCGTCCATCCTAATGCCAAAAGATCTTCACCACTGTTACAGTCTTCTCCATTAACAATGAAATTCAAATGAACACTTTTTTTAGGCAACGTCCTCCAGTGCGTCACCTGTTCTACATATCGCCCTTTATCCATGCCCCTTCACAAAGCTATTAGTGTCGGTGGATTCTCGCTACTTCAACTAACCAAAATATCCTGCTTTGTTTTCCTCCTGCCATACCTATAGCAACATGGACAGTTCCTCCATGCCTCTAGTGCACTCCAGTTAGGAGGCCCTTTGTCTACCAAAGCAGAGTTGTTTCCAGTGCACCATACAGGCTTGAGACCCTGGCGGGTACATCCGTGTTCCCTTTGTAGCCATACTTTCACGTCCATGTGGCAAAACACTCCAGCCACCTCCGTCAGTCTCGACCGCGCCCTCAGCGGCATCCTCCCAGGGAGAATCTCATCCCAGACCGTTACTGCATTACATGGTTACACGTTCCCCAGATTTTAAACACCATTTGGGGTTCTGGGCGGTGAATGTACCTATAAAAACAGAAGGTTGCCTACGCCACCTGCCTTATTGGTGGTGCACAGCTTATAATTTTTCTTCAGACATAGGTATGTCTGTCAAAGAAACCGATCCTTCACCAGGAGAATTAAAATAT
This sequence comes from Ambystoma mexicanum, assembly GCF_040938575.1. Classification (NCBI taxonomy): domain Eukaryota; kingdom Metazoa; phylum Chordata; class Amphibia; order Caudata; family Ambystomatidae; genus Ambystoma; species Ambystoma mexicanum. The sequence goes on along the minus strand of NC_090941.1, from coordinate 152,877,096 downwards.
TATGTGGTTTCATACATTTCAATAAAATGTCCGATGTGTCTTTGGTCACTTGGAAGGCAGGGAGGACTCTGGTAAGACACTGGGCCAGGTGAGTGAAAAAGGAAGGCTTCTTTATTGTTGCAGATCAAAAGTAAGAAGATTACACAGGAGAGTCTGGCAAGTACATCCTCTCAGCTAGGGTTCCCGTGCTGCAGCCCTTAACTGCCATTCATGGAACTCTAAGGTCCCTGTGAGTTCCGCATTCCACTTAGCTCCACACATTCCATAAGGCAATGCGCGCACACACACACTCACTCACTAATCAGGTGAAACCAAGTCACTACAATGACTTTCTAATGTTCATAGAATTAAAACTGTGGCCACCTTGCCCAAATCACCACGGTAGTGTGTGAGTAGACCAAATTAAACCCCCTTCTAGCTCAATATTCAAAGAGGACAGAAATCGTTTATGTTTAAAGTTAAGATGTATATGCATAAGTAGATCGTGTTTATGTAGCTGAAAAGAGACAGTGCACCACATTCAAGTTCCTTCCAACTCCCAGAAAACGGATTCGTTTATACTGAAGGAAGAAAACGGGTAATTTAAAAAACAGCAACCTTTCCTCATCGTGTGTGAAAAGATAGGTGGGGGGAAAGGGCCCTTACTGTCATCACTCATTCATGAGCAACCAACTCCTATTTCTAGCAACAGCACAATACACTTTGATACGTCGTATGTGCAGCCTGCGGGTTACAGGTGCGGGTGCGACACAAGATGCAGCCATCCTTTTAAGGTGTATGCATTGGGACCAGGGTGCTTTGTTATTTACAGTGGCAGAAGCGGCACGACCATGGCCCCATGCTCTGCGTACAGTACAAGTGGCTGTCATTTGTCACTACAACTTCACACAGCCTCGCTCACATGCCTTGGGACCCCTCCCCCGCCCACCCTTCAGGAGGCTAAATGAAAGGGTGCCATTCTTTCCTGGTTTCTTTTTTATTACTGCAGAGCACAGCATAAAAACTGATGTCAGTATAACGGTGGACGAACACAAGCACATCAACTTGTGGTTCCCTCCAGTAGTACCCAATTTGCTTCATGGCCAATGGCTTTCACACCATGCTGCATTTTATTTTGTTAAAGCATGCCTTTGCCTTGTGTGTACTGTTGCTACTGCCAGCTCCGAGGGCGCAAGCGCCACTGGCAGAACCGCTGCTTTCTCTGCTCTAAAGAGGGCATGTTTTGTAAGGACCAAATCCCCTTGGGACAAGCTCTGTAATCAGAGCTGCACAAGAGAAGACCGTGTTCAGCCTCGCACACTGTACAATCTGTGCTCTGGCAACTGCAGAACGAGGGTAATTATGACATCTGTTAACGTTGGACTGATTAGAATATGTCAGATATATTAGGGCAGCTCACCATTTTTCGTCTAATACTGGGTAGGAAGAGCGGCACAAGGTGAAAAACCTACTGCATTACCATGGTAGCCAGGAAAGGCAGTGGCAGAAGCGTTTACCCTTCTCGGCCACACCTTTTCTCTCCGCCCCCTCCCCCCCAACAGTGTGTGGTCGAATTCCCCAGGCCAGGGCCCAACAACGCAGCATTTTCTATACGACCCTCGGCGCTGGGAGACCACTACGTGGTAACGGGTGCAGTATATGTGCCTAATACAACGCGTTCAACACAATGGGCGAAGTGTATCAATGGCATCCAGTCGCTGCAGAACTCTATCTTTTCAATGCGCCTGATGCAAGGCCTAGCAGTAGAAGATGGCACCAACAGTGCAGCTCTTTCGCGTGCAAACGGATCAGATGCTGTGCAGAACGCTACCAGGGAACAGCTACTACGATTTTAAGTACAACAGGTGTCGTGTCGCTTTGTCTTGGTGATTGCAGCACGGGTCCATACCCCACCCACAGACCTTTGCCAAGCAAAATTGGCTGGGTGAGGCTTTACACGTCTGCATGGCGCCACATCACCGCCTGCACTTTCAGCAGCGCCATTTTAAAATTGGCTAGTAATCCCCATTGCAACACATTTGCACACGGCAGTCTGCTCCACGAGCGAGCTGTCGCAATGACCACGGAAGCAAACTTCCCAAACGGGCCTTGCCATCCCTGCCGGCAGGTCTGGTTTGCGCTGGCACCATGCTGCCGAACTTCACCTTTTGCATATTTTGAACGACTGCTGCTCTACGTACAGCAGCACCACAAACTGAACTGTGCACTAAAAAACATAAACCATCCGCCTAAGGTACTTACGCCTCCACAACGCCCCTCGGTTTCAGTCGCTCTCCCTCAAATCGTATGCCAGTCCTGCCGCCTCCAAAGGCCTCTCCTCCACGCGGGCACTGATGTTTGCTAGAAATAACCTGCACATAAGCAAAGGGACAAGCTAGAAGTTACCTCGAATACTTATTGGTGACTGTACACTATTCATGCATTCATTAATAGTAGATTGTATCTGGGCTGAATCGGTCAGTGAACATTTTTAGACATATTGATTGGTCCCTTAAATGGGATTACCTATACGGTCTGTTGAAGGCTTAATGTCAGCGCAAACTGGATGCCTGGGACTGGGCCTCCAATTTTAAATCATATGGAGACATTAAGACAACATCCTACACAGTAACGGTACCTGAAGCCACAGAATTGTTTGGTAAAATGCCCTTCTAGTCTTGTTATAATATAGTATGTATTACTGGGATTTTACAATTTGCCTACCTTGACTACTCTAGGACCTCAGCTAGGCATATTGCATCAGTGTCCCACTTGACACACATGTAGAGTTCCAAATACACAGGAGACGGCTCAACATGTGCCAACATCTTGCAACGCTCATGCACGCCTATATACGCATAGACTGGTACGGTTTGTATATAACGAAGCTTCTATACCAGAAGATGAATTCTGGCTTTTATTGCCTTAATTCTGTGAACATGTCTCTTGTATTAGCCTTGACTGGTATATGGAAGGTTATGGACACTAAATTGTGCTCTATTGTATGAAATGATATGTATCATATGAAATTAGTGTGTGTGATGTTTAATTTATTGATCAGTGTGTTTTTAGATGTACTGTTATTATGGACAATAAGTTGAAGGTATACAATGGTATTATTGTTGTTAGAGGTGGAAAGTTCTTTTGAACTAACGTCACATTATGAATAAATAAATAAAAAAATATATGGATTACATTCCCGGGACAAGGCTGTGCAACACATAGCGCAGACTCTCAGTAAGAAAGGTTTCTAGCTGAATAGCAAAGGGCATGCCATGCTCACGTCTCTTGGCTGTGTCCACATTTTGAAACATTGCCCTTCATCCAGGAGGGCACCCCGGCGCCATTTACACTCGCAGCTAACTTGAAACAGGCATGCAGTGTTCAACGTCTGCAGGGTCGCAAGGGGCGGGGTTTCCAGGGCAATCTGCGTCGCTTTAAACACAGGCGCGCGTGAGGGAAAAGGGGAAACAATGGAGCATTATAGGCTGGATGAATGGGAACCGGGGGGCATCACGCCCAGGGAGATGGAGTGACCTTCCCTGGAGGATCGGTCCAGAGCAAGCCGAGAATCACCCCAGGCGGTCTAGCTTACTTGAAGAGCATGGCACTGGACGTTTCACCGTTTGCACCATCACTCACTCTGCATCAGGCTACTTGATTAACTGCCTGATTCGTGGAATTATTTGCGTGAAAAACGCAGATTTGCGCGCCTTTCTGCCCGAAAAACCCCATACTTCAAACAGGGATTTTCGGGCAGAAAGGTGCGCAAATCTGCGTTTTTCACGAAAATAATTCCATGAATCAGGCTGTATATATTTTTTTTAAGAGAAAGGTTACTTTCTCTAAAAGTTAGGGTGTTTGTGAATGTTTTTTTATGGCACCATGGATATGCTAGATTTTACTGCCACCAATCCACTGCATCCTTCTGCATTGTGGCCATGGTCCGTCTGAACGCTTGACTTTTCTGAAGACATTATTACACTATACAAGAGAGAAAATGAGGGGTGTGAGCTCTACTGTAGCAATACAGTGGTAAAGACAAATGACCGTGTAAACCCTGGACTCAGAAGACATAAAAAGAGAGGGGACTCAGTGCAACAACAGAAAAAACAGAAAACACTTTTATCCCAGCATTAACATGCTCGTCACAGAACTGACTTTAGTCAATTTGTGGCCCCAAGGTTGTGACCATTCATGTTGGCTCAAGACTTTTTGGATCACACCTTTGCAACACTGCATGCATAGCTGCTTGCATGCAAAGGCCCTCCGGTCCCTGTAGTTACTGCATCGAAGTCAAGTTGTCCACAAGGGTCTAGACATTATTCTATCATGTGATTTGATGACGGGTGGACCACCTGTGTCAACAAAGAGTACTCATTTAATCTTTAGCCAAAATCAGGTCTCATGTGTATGGCTATATTTAAGTGGCCTTCAAGCGCTGGCAGGGAGTACAGCGCACTCCATTATGCACACAGACATTTTTAGTATTTTGGCTAATAACAGGTGCTAAAGCGCCACATGTAAATCGGGACAACTGCATTATAATAAAGCGAGGAAGGAGAGAACATGGGAGGAGGGACAAAGCTTTTGGGTAGAGTTTGGTTATTTACCAACCCATAGACTGCACATGACCAAGCTAATCCATATGGCCATCCCCACATACTACCAGCCCCTTGCTGTCCAAAACACATCCTCCTGGGATGTCTGAGCTACCTGTATCAAGCAGTAACATCAACGTATGGCCTGCCAGTGTTAATTCGAAGAAGCCTGCTTAGAGTTAATGGCTCGATTGCAACTGCAAAAGGTGCTACTGCTGCAATAACATTTCTTGACGAAGTGTGCCTTCATCAACTTGATTTAGATCTGTTCTTTGCACTGAAGTCCTGTTAAAAGCAAGCACTGACAAAGCCAACAGTTTTGGATTGTGTATAGGCATTAGGCAAGCACGGCTATCATACGAACAGTTAATCACCCCGTTTTGCAGCTTTTGCTATCTAATGGAAAATATAGTACCATTATGACCATGACTGGCAAATGCCTATCCCAAGCCCCCACAGAAGCCGAAACTGTTGGCTTTGCCAATGCTGGTCTCAATAGCCGTCTTGCCCATTTACTCTGTTTCCAAGGGCACCAGTAAGTGTTATTTCACAAATCAATGGTACATATGTGCTCAACCGCAACAGGATGAAGGTCTGAGTCAGCCCTTCCAGGAAGGGAACGGGGGTTTCAGGTTGAGGTACGTCGCAGAGCAAGATTACCGTCTTCCATCAAAGTGCTGTGTAAATCTCTTTGTTTTGCACGCTCTGCACACCAAACATTTTCCTATTCCCCCCCCCCCCAACCCCCAACCCCCTTACATGAAACCCTCCGTTGTACTTTGGTCCATTTCACTATGGAAGTAATACTAATGTGCATTTGTTTTATTAGAGAGAACTTGTATGCTTGCTAAAGGGAAAGCACCGTGATGAGGTATAGTACACAATCTATGATTTTCACTCCGCACACTTTACATTAAGATAACAACTTGCCATATAGGACTGTGGCGCATGGCTACCGATAAACGGGACGGGCATTTATCCACTGAAAGCGCCACGCTGCTAGAGATTTAGCAATATTTTGCAAACACTAGCCTTGCAATTGAAGACTCACATGCCGCGTGAATAGTTGATGACGAAAAACGTCGAGACGGGTCTGCTCCAGCTGTGTTTTTATGCTGGGCAGATTATAATTTGGGGACTCAGAAAAGTGTGCAATTACTAACTCGCAGTTTTCTCTCGCCATCAAGATGTGCCATGGTGGTCTTGCTGGGCAGTCACGGCGCTCGTCGGCTTGTCTAGGGCAGAGCGTTTCCTGTTTCCGGCTTCCTCGGTGCATGGGACCAAATAAATAAGTTGATGTGCTAGACAAGGTGAGCGCAAGTAAGGGTCGTGCTCCAAGTACTGTGTTCGACGTCTAGAATTACCCTGTAAATACATAGCTTTGGGCAAAAGCATCTAGTTCACACAGGCAACCTTTGTATTGCTTAGACTGGGACAGAAAAGAGGCCTGGACTTCGCAGCAGTCCATTACCATGGCAATGGCTGCCTGAGATACGTGTGTCTTAGTGCAACATTACCTTTTTATGTCCTACTCCGAATTGTAGGATGTGATTCCCGGCCGCGAACATTACAAATGTTCAGCTAAATTTCTCCCCCCACCAAACCCGCCCACAACCACTGACATCTGGTATCGTCTGGAGCTCAGGCTTCCGCAAAAGTGAGTGTGGGGCAGAAGGGGTTTAGATAACAAAATAGACAAAAGGTGGTGGCAGATAACCAGATAGTTACACGACAGGGAAGCACGCATCGGTGTATCGTGCCAGATGCTAAAACGCTGGTATCCCAAGGAAGGCGCGACATGTTGACCCCAAGCTGCAGGAGCGGCTGAATATTTATCAGGGGCTCACGGCGCCCATGTCAATATGTTTGCCCTTTCCCCTACAATTCGATGAACTGTCTGAGACACCCCTGGGTGCTTGAATATTAATGGGACCAAAGGGATGCAGCGAGGATGTGAATGCTGCAGACAATCATGGCGGCAGTCAGTCACCTGGGAGCTGAAACGCGCAAGGGCCATTGCTGACAATTGGGAGCACTACATTGTAAAGGACTGATAAGATGGGTCTACGAGATGGCCATTTTTTTCACCCCAAACTGTGGTCCCCAGAAAATATTTTTCACTTAAGGATGCATGTGTAAAAGGACAACTTTGTTTTCTGAAGCCTGAAGCTCCCGCTCATTCGTGGGAGCGCCATCTTTAGGAAAAAAGGCCTCGTCTTCCAGCACTCTCACCTTTTCAGCCTTAATAGTGCTGCTGCCCCTCGCCAGGGAACCTTTGGGTAATAGATTCAGGATCACCAGAGGGTGATCCCTGCCTCTCTTAACCAAAAGGATGCCTGTTAAGGGGCAGCAACAGCATTAAGGCTGAAAACACATGGCGCTGTCCCGCACCAGTCATCGCTTTGGGTAATAAATGCCGAGATCTGCACCCTTTCCCCCAGAGGGTGCAGATGTCTTCAAAGGGCTGCCTGGCAGGGGTGCCTGTAGCCCATTAAGGCGGTGCTTGTCAAGGGGATGTGACCTAAGGAGCTTGCAGGCGCCCCCCTGCCATGATGCAGCGCCCCCTTGACAAGCCCTGTCTTAATTTCCTGTGACACTTAAGGTACAGATTGATTGGTTATTTATTATGCGCCTATACACAGGGAGGACAAGACAAAGATCGTACTAGGCCTCTTGTCATTGAGATTGTGCAAGTGCACAGCAAGAAGAGGGGGAGAGTGGGGGGCGGGTACAGGGAGAAGTGCACCCAGAAACACAAGGCCTGAGTTAAGTACAAGGAAGGCTGGGACTACAGGGGGGGGGGTCTCGGTAATGCAAGGTTAGCCTTGAGGTGGTGCAAGTTGGGCCAGGTGGAAAGTGCAGGGGGACTGGTCAGGGTGGGTGGGGGGAAATGGGGTTTGGTGTCCTGCAAGACTTAGAGGACAACAAACAGCCAGTCTGCAGCCGGAGCAAGGGTAGGTTAGCAGGGGTGAGGGAGCGAGAAAGAAGAGGAGAAAAGGAAGGTCTTGAGGAGTTTCCGGAACTTAAAGAGATCCGGCTCAAGGCAGAGAGGCAGGGAGGCCATGCCAGAGGGAGTCACCAGCAGAGAAGAGATATCTTTCCCACCTCCTCCCCCATTCTCGGCTTGGAGAACTGACTTACCCGCAGAGAGTTAGCAGATGAGGGAAGTGCTCTAGGAGGAAGGTACTTGGGAAGAGACAGTTGAAGGTAGTGAGGGCCATGGCCTAGAAAGCCTTGTGAACGAGGCAGAGGATCTTAAACTTGATCCTTGCAGCCACCGGGAGCGAGGGATTTCAGGGCTGGAGAAATGCAGTCCCTGGGCTTGAGGTCAAGGATAAGTCTCATGGTCCTGTTCTGTATGAGTTGAAGAGGGCAAGAATAGAGATAGACAGATTGAAAAAAAGGCTGTTACAGTAGTCCAGCCTAGAGAGACCCATGGCAGGGAGCTTCCAGGGGAAGGTGAGAAGAGAGAGAATACCTCAGGAGGAGGAACAGCTGGAAATTGGCTTTCTTGGCAAGGTCCATGATGTGTGTAGAAGGAGAGAGTGGAGTCGGAGATGACCAAGGTTTTTTGCCTCACAAGGAGGACGGCAGAGGGCCCAAAGAGGACGGCCAGAGTGAGAGGAAAAGCGGGAAGCAGGGGTCCCAATGAGATGGATCTCTGTCTTCCTGGCGTTAAGGCAGAGATCCTTAGAGGCCCACCATACCTCAATAGCAGATAGGACAGTCCGATGAGCGAGGAGGAGGCAGTGGGTAGCTTGAAAGAGCTGTGCATCATCCGCATAACACTAATTACTGAGTAAGGTAGAGAAGGCCACTGTCTTTAGGCCCTCATCAAAAAGACTAGATTCGAACCAGACAATAAGGGCTACTTGTCTCTAGTATTCCAGTACATCTTGTTGGGGTGTGGGGACACATGGGCTAGGGTGGAGGGAGCCAGTGGAAGGACGAGGGTGAGAATAGGGACCCTGTTAGTCTGGCCTGCCTACCATAATTAACTAGTAAAGCCTTTGACATTGATCATAAAATAAATAAACCTACTGTTTGGGCCCTCAAATTATTGAAGCCATCTGTGACACGTGGTGTCGTTGTGGATCGTTCAGACGCCTATACAAAGGTCTCACACAGGAGGAAGAGACCAATCAGCAGTCAGAGACAGGGGACTCCTGGGTACCTGGAGCCACTGAACCACTCGATGGAGGGATCTAGGAGCTTGAAACAGGCCTGGAATTTCTCAGCTTGGAAACAGCCTCAAGAGGGTGAGACAACTCTGACTATGCCCCCAACCGAAGTGGAGGACCTTGAAGAAGTCGGAACTAGCATAGGACTCGGAAGAGTGGATTAGGGGAGCCAATATGGGAGTCCTGGGTAAGGCAGAGGCTAGTGAGAGTGGACTGTCTGCCCCAGTACTCTGACATTCCAGGAATGGAGAGATGCCAGTCCAAGTGAAGAGAAAGAAGGCAGCTCAGAATTCCCATTCATGCCTCAAGAAGAATTAGAGTTTAGTAACTGCAAACCAATTGCCACCATAATGGAGAATTTATTAAAGACTCTGATGGAAGGGCCATTAGCCACAAGCAGACAGCATCAAGAGACATTAATGGGTCTGCAAGGAATACTTTCAGAAAGACCAGGACAGCCAATAGACCCACTAATTATTCTACAGAAACTGAGTAATGGAACAGCATTAAAATTTGAGAGGGTGACAAACTGCCATGTGGCACTGTGATGGTTGGGCCGGTACATGGCAACCCTACTCACAGGGGTGGCTCAACAGGCTTTTTCGTGCCTTGAATCTAGATGCTACCACGCCCTAGGAAGGAAGAAAAAAAAGGGGGATACTGGAACAATTGGGACCCTAGAGCATTATAGACTGAGGCTTAGACATCATGTTCCCCTTCTCCCTTCGCCACAACACTTTACCTTGGCTTTTCATGTCCCCAATGGTGGCCTCCACCAGTCTTTCACCCAATGGACTAGTCATCTTGGAGCCTGCCCCTTTTACACCCTGCTAACAGGCTTTTCACTTGTGTGTGAATCATTCGGGCTACCACTTAACCAATCAAAAGAACACAGGTTTGGCAATTTTCTGTTTCAAGCTACTAGAAAGGAATAAAAATCCAATTGTCTCACAGTCCTTCTCGTGCACAAAGCGCACCCTTTTTATTAACCATGAACCCTATCTATCCCTTGCGAGTGGCAGGTGAAATTTGAATGCCTGGTAACAATAACCACCACGTGAAGTTGTCCACCATGACACTTCAAGATCCTGTCTGCCACTTTTATTCTTTCAAAACCCCACCCACCTAGGTCTGTTCGTCTCCATAGTTCTGCTCCCACCCTGAAGACATTTAATTGCCAGTCGAAGACATTTGACAACCAAGTAGACAGTTGTGATGATGAAAGGAGGCTATGCAGGCACAAATGCAGGACCACTTAATAGAACATGTAGCTTTACGGTACATAGGTCACAAGTTTGTTGCCGTCAGGTTACATAAAACAGAAGCACACCCATCGATCCATCCCGAGCACAGAGCTCAGGCCTAACTGACCAACACAGAACCTTGCTTGCATACCAGCTCCAACTGTCTGCTCAGCTGTTATTCACTTACATACAAACATTAGAACAGCATGCATACATGGAGGATTAGCAGGAACAATAACTAAGGACATCTCACCCATGCACATCACTCAAGAACCAACACAGAGGCCTCTTCTATAGGTGAATTGGTCAACCATGGAAAGGGCACAGGGGTCCTTTGGTGCATATGCGTTGGAAAGGGGTTTACTTTGAGCATAGAGAATGTTTTATGCATTGTTGTAGGCCAAACTCTTAACGGTTACTGCAGCCGGAAAATCTACCATCCCTCTAATCATTTCCCACTCGCGCACGGAGAATGTTTTCGCTTAAGCTCTGTGTCCCAATAGCTTGCACCACCCTTGTGTTTTTCGCATTGGGACATATTTCTGGGGAAAATGTCCAAATATTCTTGCCCTGTCCCCAATCACCCAAAAAACACTCATCTGGTCAAGATAGACATTGTCCAGACACAGGCATAAGAGGGGTAACTGGGCATTCCAACTTTGCAAGGCAGGGTGAGGCCTAAAACTGCACCAAGCCCGCACTCTACATCCACAGGACAGGGGTAATTTCAGTCCCCCAGATTTCACATTTGAAGCACTACAAATGGGTTTTATAGAATTATCGCCTTGTCAAAAGTAAAAGTACGTTTTGGTAATCATTGGCATGTTCAGTAAATGGGTAGAGGCATTTCCCTTGACAGAACACTACACTAAGTACAGCCGAAACCCTTGTTAAAGAATATTTTCCAAGATGTGGTCTGCCCCGCTCAATCTGGGGCAATAATGGAGTTCATTTTGTGAATAAAACAATGGAATTGGTATGTCCGGCTTTGAGCATAAGGCAAGTTTCATGCAATATATCACCCATTAGCGGGAGGTTTAGTGAAACTCTGCAACGCCACACTCAAAAACAAATTATCAAAAATATGTTCAAGTAGCAATCTAAGCTATATCAACGCCTTGCCTTTAGCATTACTATCTATGAGAACTATTGTGCACTCTGGAATGGGTCTGTCCCCCTATGAGGTTGTTATGGGCCGCCCAGCCAATTTACGGGACATGCCTCACCCCAAGAAGCTGTGTGAGGTTCCCCATCTTGTGCCGATAAAAGCATTGTCCATTATTCATAAACGGGTCAAAAACTGCTTGCCCCAGCACTTGGCGGGTCCAGGACCCTATTTTGCCTGGCGACTGGATATTTATAAAGAACTTTCAACGTACCTCTGGTCTACAACTCAAGTGGAAAGGGCTGGTGCAGGTGCTCCTGGCAACACAGACAGGACATAAAACGGGATTCATGCCAGCCATGTGAAGAAAGCACCTCTACCCCTCAGACCACACGAGCACTACAAGGACAGCTCTGTGCTGGCGCACCACTGGTCACATCTTCTGCAGAGACGTCCGCTGGTAATAAGGAACTTGGATTGTTTTCTCCAATTACAGTGTGCCCTTAATATGTTGTCGGACCAACAGAGGGGCCACGCCATCATCCTAGACCAAGAAAACTTCGATTAAACTGTCAAAAATACTGTCAAGGACAAACTTATTATTTGGTAACAGTCTCAGGAGAGGGCAGCTACCTCGGCAGCCAAGACCGCCTTCTTTAAAAGACTACCTGGCGGTGAGGTATCTTGGACACTCCAAAAATAGATTTGCCCTTTCCACGGATACAATGGCCATGCCTTTTCCATTATTTTGCTCATGACAAAAGACAGTTTCCCTATACACATGAAGTATTAGGCACCAACAGAAAATGGTATAGCTCAAGATTGTGCCTTCTTTTTTCTTGTTTTTGGATCCTGCTTGGCACTTTTGTATTATGTGATATGCATTTTCCCCTTTCGATAAACCCTACACCTGTACCCTTTCCTAATGTTACTATGGCAACTTTACCCCCCGACCAGCATTATCATTGCAAATTAACGAGCAGAAATGTGTTGGTTACCCATATGTATCATATCATACACACAAGATGGCTCAACGCAGAAATTGCTATGTCTGCCGCAGTTTCCCACCTTTGTACAGGAAGGGCTCCCGCTGCAACAGTTGCCCATACCATTCTGTGCTTCACGTTATGCTTTACACATGGCTATATTATGTATAGAAACTAGAACTATATTTCAGGGAATAGCTAATATCCGGTATGCTTCCCGTTCCTCCTCCTCTTTGTATGCTCAAATGCAAGTGCTACGCAAAGGAGCCTGTGAATTTGTTATCCTCCCAAATGCTACTTTCACTTTGTCAGATGTGTTTACTCCTTTTTTCTCCCAGGCTGGCCATGTGACTGTGGCAGCCCCCATTCTACCTACTACACAGCTATTGGATAATAACACTCATTTATTTTCCATCCCTTCCCTGAATCTCCGGGCCTTCAACATACTAAGGGCCGCTTGTATGGTGAACAATGGCTCTAAATTCCTAGGATATAACACCAACTGCAACATAACATTCATCATTCCCAGAGACGACCCTGATGTTCCCTTTTATGTTGGTGACTGAGTGTATTTCATTTGGGGGCTTAACACTCCACATTGGAGCGGCTGTTGCCATCTAGGATTTGTATTTCAAGCCGTATCTATCAGACCCCCTGTTATTGACAACCTTACCAGGCATCGCAGAACTTTTATTGAGGACGATACTGGTGCAAAAATATTTGGCAATCTTCCTAAGGCCATTAACCCCTCGTATATCCCTACCGTGAACTCTAGAGACGAGGGGAAGGGCAGCGGTCGGGTAGATTATTGGCAAGAGCTACAAGATTAGATAACTTCAATCGGGTTATGTCAAAGAACATACAAGGAGTAGAGAGATTCGCAGACTCTGAGATAGTCCAAGAATTCTGTAGGTTTTATGGTCAACTATACTGTTCCAGAATAGACGTCTCCCACCAAGAGGTAAATAATTACTTGGATCAAGTGGCCTTATATTGGTGTACAGATGAGAAAAGTGAGTGACTGGGCTGTCCCGTGTCTTTGGAGGAGGTACTTTGGGCTATTAAATCTCTCCCTTCTGGGAAATCCCCTGGGGCGGATGGCTACACGGCTGAGTTTTATAAATACTATGCAGGGAAACTTGTCCCCCCCCTCTCCAATCTACTGCAAAAGTACTACCACAGTCTGAAAGATGGCTGTTTACTTAAGTCTCAGAGAGGCGGTGCTCCTCAAACAGGACAAGAAAGCAGATGACTGCTCCTCCCATCGCCCTGTATCTCTTATTAATCTGCATAACAATATTCTGTCCAAAATACTGGCATCCAGGCTAGCACCGCTGATCCAGAGGGTGGTAAAGTCAGATTAATCTGGGTTTATACCGGGGCGCTTCACTTCCTATGGACTACGTAGGATATTTGGGCTGATGTCCGCGGTGCAGCAAAATTAATGCATAGCAGCACTCTTAGATGCTACTCATGCGTTGATTCAGTAGAATGGCCCTTCCGGTTTGCAGTATTATGTGGGATGGGAAGCAGGTTCTCTCATTGGTGTCGTTACTGTATACATTGCCCAATGCTAAGATCAAGGTAACGGGCCAGCTTACATCCAATATAATGTTGGAAAGGGGCACCCGGCAGGGGTGTTGTAGTAAACGCTTGCACAGATGACAGGAGGCGTGATGACTGGCTGGATGTCTTTTATTGCACAGTGGACATCTGCCAGGAACATGCAAGTAATACAGAACCTGAAGGCTAGGCAAACGGGCCTAATAACTGTTGCAGGGCTGTGGGGACAAAAATGTCTCGTGGTGCGAGCCCCCAGGCCTTAATCTCGGAGGAGCCGGCAGGACGCGTCTTGCCGCGTCCTCTGGTGCTCCCGTAATGCGCGCGAAGCGCGCGGGGGCGGTCCTCGCCACCAAAGCGAGATCTCGCGAGAGAGTTGGTGACTCTCGCGATATCTCTACACACCTCCCTTTGGTACGGAAAGAGGAAGTTCATTGCATAACATAGTCACTGTATCTCACCGGTCTTCTGTGCTCTCTTCTCGGCCGGTCACCCTTTCCAGTGCAATCTTCCTGTTGCTCCTGTTCGGATTCTGGCATGGGCGATCCCGGTTCCATCTCTGTTTCTTCCCTTTCTTTTTCGTTTCTCTCGGGCTCCCGTTGTTCCCTTCGCTCGTTGTCTATTCCTTCTTCGGCATGTGGTCTCTCCGGGGTTCTTGCTCTTTCTTGTCTCTTCTGATATAGGGCTACTCTTTCCAGATTCCATGTGCGCCCGTCCTCGGTGCGGACATGGTTCGTTCCCCTGTGGACCACTTTGGTGGGTCTGCTGAACCGAGAGCCCGTGATTTGGTCCTTTTTTGGTAGTCTTATTTTGACCCAAACTCCCCCTCCAATGTCTGACGCTTGCTTGGTGGTTCTTCTTAGGTCGCTCCATGTTTTCATGCGTGCCTTGCTGTTTTCAATTCTCCACACCACTTCTGACATGTCCACTGCTTCATCTTCTCTCACTTTGGATAACCATGGTGGTATGAGCGTGGAGGCTGCACTCCTCCCTCTCAACATTCGAAACGGGGATATTTGCGTTATACCGTTTGGAGTGAGTCTGTGGGCCGCTATGGCCTCCTTGGTAGTTTTTAGGGGGTCCATCCCAGAGGTCGTGGCTAGTTGGATTGCTCCCTTAATGAACCTGTTGGCCCTTTCAACAAGCCCATTGGCTTCGGGATGATACAAGGCCGCCTACTTTTGGCCTATATTGTGCTTTCTTAGGAATTGTTCCATGTCCCGTGAGATCAGTTGTACCCCATTGTCTCTTACTACTTCCTTGGGGAGGCCTTCTCTTTGAAAAATTTCCGTGAGGACTTCAATTACCGTCGCTGTGGTAATGTTTGGGACGAACTCAGCCTCGACCCACTTGGATAGGTAATCAACCAGCACTATGCCGTACCGATGTTCTGGTGCCATTGCTTCCAGAGGTCCTATAAAGTCTATGCCCACTTTTGACCACACCGCTTCTGGTACTTCTGTGGGAATTAGGGGTGCCTGTCTGAGTTTCAGTCTTTTGTCGCTATTGAGGCACTCATGACAGCGCTCTATCATGGTGCGAATCTCTTGGTCCATGGACGGCCACCAGTAGGCCTCCCGCACTCTGCGCCGGGTCATCGCGTTTCCCAGGTGACCAGCGTGGGCTCTGCATAGAATGGTGCTCCTCATGCCTACCGGTGGGATTATCTGGTCCGTCTTGATTATTATTCCGTCCGTTTCAGATATCTCTTCGGCCACCTTCCAATAGGGTCTCATACCTTCTGGCACCATTTTTTCACCTGGCCACCCTTCCTTGATCCACTCACGGATTTTCGCCATGGCCAGGTCTTTTCTGTCCTCTTCCAGCCAATGTTTCTCGCTGAGTTCCATATAATCAGGTGCCTTTATATCGGTGATAGATGCCACTATGCATTCTCCTTGTAGAAACGTGGTGCCCTTGTCTTTACCTTCTGGCAATCTAGACATGCAGTCAGCCTGCAAATTCTTCCACCCTGATATGTGCTGCACTTCAAACGTGTATTCTTGCAGTTTTGCTGCAATGCGTGCCAGTCTGGGTGTGGACACTTTGGTACCTCCCGGGCTGAGCATGTGGATGAGGGGTTTGTGGTCTGTCACCAATTTGAATTTCGTGCCCCACACATGTTCTAAAATGTTCTACCGCCCATGCGCACGCCAACATTTCCTTTTCTATGGTAGAGTAGTTCTGTTCCGCCGAGGACAAGGCCTTCGAGGCAAAGGCTACCACATGCTCCGTGTCCCCCTTCTTCTGCGTAAGAACTGCTCCTAGTCCATATGCACTGACATCCATGGTGATGACTGTATCCCACTCTGGGTTAAATGGCTGTAAACACGGCGCTTCCATGATGTGCCATTTTATACTTTGAACCGCCTTCTTCTGGGGTTCTTGCCACGAGAATACCAAACCTTTTTTGAGTAGGTCACGGAGTGGTGCTGAGGTTTCAGAGAACATGGGGATAAATTTTGCGTAATACTCTGCCAGTCCAAGAAATGATCTTACTTTGTCTTTGCTGGTAGGTTCCGGTGCTTTTATGATTGCATGCATTAGATTTTGTTTGGGACTGATCCCTTTTTCTGAGATTTTTTACCCCAAGTATTCGACCTCTTTCACTTTGAATGCGCATTTTTCATGGTGTAGCCTCACCCCTGCTTCTTGCAACTTGGTCAGGACAGTTTTCAATGTGGCGTTATGCGTTTGTTCATCCCCTGCGTACACAAGGATGTCGTCCTGGAAATATGCGACGTTTTTGACCTTTCGTAACAAGACATCCATCATGCGTTGAAACGCTGACGCTGCCGACGATAACCCGAATGGCATTTTGGTGAACTGATAGGTGCCAAAAGGTGCGATGAATGCTGTGAGGGGTTTTGACTCTTCATGCAATTGTATTTGGTGGTATGCGTTTCTCATATCCAGTTTTGAGAAAATTTTGGCTTCCTTCATCAACAAAATGAGTTCATTTATGCTCGGTAGTGGGTAGTTGTCGGTGATGACCTCTAAGTTTAAACTGCGAAGGTCTATACACACCCTTAGCTCTTGCGGGTTCGGTTTCTTTATCAGCACTACTGGGCTCAGCCATTCTGACGCTTCAACTTCTTCAATGACACCCTCCGCTCTCATTTTGTCCAATTGATCCCTGAGAGTGTCTCTTGCGGTTGCTGGCACAGGCCTCACTCAATGTTTGACTGGGACGGCATTCTTTATGAGAAATATTTTATGGACAAAGCCCTTGATGTGACCCGGCTCCTCCGAGAAAAGTTTTGGGTAGTCACTCTTGACAATGGGCCCATTCCTCCCGCAGACAGACAGTACCTGGTCTTCTGTGCTGGGGTCCAGTTTGATTTTGAGCTTGTCTTGGTCGTCCCATCCCAGTACCGCTGGGCCTTCGTGGCTGAAATACACTCTGGTGGTGGTTTCTCTTCCTTTAAACTCCACCTTCCCTTTGATATATCCCAGTAGTTCAACTGACGCCCCTCCAAATACTGTGGGTTTGTGTCGTGTGGTGAGAACTTGGACCTTTTCTTTTCCCACCATTTCCTTATATGTCCGTAGGGGTATTATGGTGAGGTCCGAACCAGAGTCCGCCATAACTCTTGTTTCGCAACCGTCAATTTTGATTGTGCAATGGGGCTTTTCTCTTCTTGCCCTTGTCCTGTTTACCATAATGACTGTGGGTCTCCCCTCATCTTCTGAGGACGATTCTCGCTCCCTGTTGTGATCCGTGTTTACACTGGTAACTTTCTTGTTCCTCCACCGACATACCAACGAGAAATGGCCAATGCGTTTGCAGATGGAGCACTCCTTGTCTCTAGCTGGGCACTCCCTATCAAACGCCAGGTGTTTCGTGCTAGTGCACCTGTGGCATTTCAGAGGTTCTTTCTTACCTCCTCTCCCCTCTCTTGTGTCGGGTGTCTGTCTTTCTTTCTTTGAGTGAAATGTGACTGCTTGGATTTCAGCAGAACTGTGGGTTCCCGTGAGTTCTTTTCGTCTTCCCGCCGTTTCTTCAACCGCTCTGGCAATTTCGATCGCCTTCTCCAGTTGTAATTCTTTCTCCACAATGAATTTATCTTGAACATTTCTGCTGTTAGTGTGGACTGTCAACATGTCGCAGATGAGGCTCTCAGCATTGTTGCCGAAACTGCACAGCGCCGCCAGTTCTCGCAGCTTGGTGACGTAATCGTCGATCGGTTCAGATATTTCTTGTCTGCGGGTGTAAAAGCGTATTCTGTGCAACACCGTGTTCTCTTTACTGGCAAATCTCTTCACTATTCTCCCAACTGCCTCCTTAAAGACGTCATCGTTGTCCCCTGCCACCGGGATCGGGGTGAGACTCTCAAACACCCGCTGTCCTTCCACTCCTAGGGCATTAAGTAACATAGCCCTACGCCGTGCCGCTGAAAATCCTGCCCCTCCTAGCGCCTCTACATACGTCGTGAAAAGGGGTTGCCATTGCGGCCACGGGATGGCGGGTTTACAGGAAGGGGGTGGCGGCGTCGCTCCTTGCATGTTCCCACGTGGGTTGCAGTGGTGATCCTCGTCGCCAATTTATGTAGTAAACGCTTGCACAGATGACAGGAGGCGTGATGACTGGCTGGATGTCTTTTATTGCACAGTGGACATCTGCCAGGAACATGCAAGTAATACAGAACCTGAAGGCTAGGAAAACGTGCCTAATAACTGTTGCAGGGCTGTGGGGACAAAAATGTCTCGTGGTGCAAGCCCCCAGGCCCTTATCTCGGAGGAGCAGGCAGGACGCGTCTTTCCGCGTCCTCTGGTGCTCCCGTAATGCGCGCAAAGCGCGCGGGGGGCGGTCCTCGCCACCAAAGCGAGATCTCGCGAGAGTTGGTGACTCTCGCGATATCTCTACAGGTGTCCTCTGTCGCCATTGCTGTTCGCGTTGGCGATGGAGCCATGGGCGGAAACGATCAGAGAAAGTCACCTGCACAGGGCGGTCCAACTTTGCAAACACAGAGTGGTGATCTCTTTATGTGGATGGTGCTCTTGGTCATTGACCCCAGACGTAATCTCGATCTGATCATGCGTGACATATTGATATCTGGGGTTTCTCGGGGCTCAGAATCAACGCCACAAAGTCTGTTCTTTTTCCACAGACCGATAGCGTTGAACACTATGCACATGGCTGGGAGTTTTCAGTGGCATGGTGACTATGCTCAGTACTTAGGGTAAATATTGCTTGAGCCCCAAAGTCTTATAGAAGTAGAACTATCAAAAAGTAATGGAACAAGCCAAAAGTGCGATGGATAGGTGGAAGAATTTACCCTTCAACCTCTTTGGCAGAATCTCCCTAGATAAAATGGTGTTGCTACCCCGGTTTTTGTATGTGTTCCTTAACGTCCCACTGGTATTACCCAGGGAATATTTTTGAGATCCAAGATTCATGATGCTGACCTTCATTTGGGTGGGGAAGCAGGCCAGAATCTCATGGGAGAAGCTGGTTGCACCAATAAATAAGGGGGGCTTTGTACTGCCTGATTTTGAAACCTACTACGATGTGCCTCAAGCAGGGTTCCTTCTATATTGGTTTGGGGGATCAGGTGGACAGAAGGCATGTAGAGGTGGAGAGAGCATTATCGACACCATTCCTCTTAAGGTCAATTATACTAACGGCACCAGATAGAATTTCCAGTGCAAATAAAATGGTGTAATTGACCTGCAGAGCATGGACCCAAATCTGAAAAAAAGTTATTTCACCTTTATGAAGCAAGTAAAAGATAGCTTGCTTTCATGACCTCTTTCCGAATGTTAAATTCATAACATTAGAGGAGATGCAGGATAGAGGGGAACTCACATCCCTAGATGTGTTTATTTTAGGCTGAGAAACTCCAAGGCAGATATTCTCGATTTTCCCTAGGTGAACTGGACGTAGCTCAAATACTTGATAAAATGCTTAAGAAAGGCTACAATAAAGAGTGGTCTTTGTCGTGTACAGTATGGGTCTTAAAGCCAAACTGAACACGCACATGTTGGGGAGAATTCTCATTTCTGTGCTAATTTCCTTCAAACTGACCCCTAGCTCTTTTGTTGGACTTTCAGACTTTTTAAATTTAACCCAGGAGTGAGTGGGACCTTTTTCTCACTCGTGTCTTTTTACCAGATTTGGATTTTGTGTTTTCACTGTTTTTGGAGACTGAAACTCCATAGGCATCTGCTTTTTGTATGGAGACACACAGCACATTCAGTGCAGTGTCAAAGAGAAACCATTTACATTTCTCATAAGGTGTAGATACCCTTTCTTGTGTGAACTACTGTTCCCAAGAATAGTCAGGTGAAATTGACTTTACTTACCTTGTCTCTCTGTAGGTCCAGCACACCCCATTTTATGTGGAGTGCTCAGTTGTAACCTACTAGCCCCTTATCCTACATTCTTATGTAACATTTTTTATGTTACCCTATGTACATTAAATGGCTGGCGGCAGTGTTTTAATTTTCCTACCTTTGTGCTTTTCTACCGCAGCCAGAATACTAAGCTGCAGTACAGCACCCATGGGTGAACATTTTGTCAAAATGGCCCTGGTCGTCTTTTTTTCACCATTTTCTGTTTGAGGTCTTTATTGGGTTTTACCCTGTGCATTGAGCCAGGTTTGAGATCTTTGTTTTGCCTTAGTCGGGCTTCAGCCTTGAAGCCCGCCTCTGGCTCCAGTGTGTCTGGAAAGGCAGGATGTGAGGGAGGTTCCCGAAACTACCCTGTCCTTTGTCTCTAGGAATGCCTGAATGTAACCAGTCCCGATTGGCTGGCCAGCTGTCCTTTCAGGACAACCACTCTGCTGTGTGATTGACAGCCTAGGATGTGAATGAATGGGAGAAACCTGCTTAAAAAGGTGAGGGTTTTGGGACTAGAGGCAGAGCCGACCACTGGGAGAAATACCAGGCTAAGAAACCGTGAACGAAGTTTGCTGCATCCTCCTGGACCTTTGAATTTCCTGGTGAAGCCCTGCTGCTGTGCTGAAACCCCTTTTACGATTCGACAGAGAAGCTCTGGAAGTGACGGTTTGTTCCCTTGGGTTAGTGGGACCAACTAACCAGAGACAAGACAAACTCAACTGGTCCATCTTCCCTGACTGGCTGTATTTCTTTGCTGCTGCATGAACAGAGTGCCTGGGGTCGAGAAATCCATAGTCGAGTGAAACATCTGAAATCCAGCCAGAAGCTCCAGGAGTCTCCCAAGGACCCTCCAAAAGCAGGATGACCAGAGCCCAAGTCCCCTCAACAGAATTCAGGACCCAAGGAGTGACGGAAGCCCAATCAGTATCAGAGATCCACGATTGTGCCGTTTACTAAGCGCTGAAACTGCAAAATGCTGCTGAACCGAAAAGAGCCCGTAGCTGCCAACTACCTCCAAACTACTGCTGCAGGGGACCTCCAGGCGTCCTCCCTCTTGTCCCCACAATTTAGGCTCAGAAACACAGGGTCTCCACTGCTGTAACATGACAGAATCCAGCTGGACCACTCTTCTTCAAACCAGAGGTAATGTTTAGACTTGGGGTACTTAGCACATTGTCTTTTTAGCTGTGCCCGTCTCAGTTGGTAATTGCATTGGCCTACCTTTAGAGATGATTCCAACTCATTTTCTCACAGGCTTAACAGCTTGTGACCCTGCAAGTCATTATTTCTACAAACTCTCTAACTTTGATTCTAAGAAGTGCCTGAGCACCATAGTGTTTCAAATTGACTTTGGATGTCCTGGCTCCCTTCAGACTCCTCTTGCCCTTTGACTTTGATATTGCTGTCCCTCATAGATGGTAACTTGTTTTAGACTTAATGCTGGGAAAGTTTTGTCTAGATTTCATTGCAAGTGTCCTCACATATTGAGAACCTGTTGAACTTTTTTCCTTCCTTAAACCTTTCCTTTCTGCAACCTCAGAATCCACAAAGAATACACTAGAGTGATAGATAAATGCCATTACTGTCCTTATGATTGGAGTCACCTCAGGGTGTTAGAATTGTGTAAGAAGCATATCAAGATTATCCACTAACTTGCTCTGATTCTGAAAAGTAATTTTAAAGTATATGTTAATTGTTACACAAAATCCCCTTTTAAAGAATGCTTATTTAAAACTTGATGTTAAATAACTGTTAGTAACTGAAACCTTGAGTGTAAGAGTTACTTGGTTACTTCTATTGACGAATTTCATTGCTACAGCTCTACAGCTCACATTCACCTCTATTGAGATGGGCCTGGCTGCTCAGTCACACTACCAACTTGTGTAGTACAGACCTATACCAAAAGGTGGGCTACCCAATACAAAGCAGACAAGTGTTGTGTAGTCTCACAAAATGCGACTACATCAATTCTTAACCAACAATCTCATTGGGATGTGAATTATCAGACGAGACCTGGAGGTATTGTTGCAAATGAACAAGGAAAGTGTCTCTCAATTCCAGATTTAAACAGATTCACTTCAAATACTTACACCAATTCTACTACACAGTAACACTACACAGATTCTTCCCGGACACCTCGAATAGCTGTGCAAGCCGCAGCTGATTTCTTGCACTTGGCATGGGGATGCCAACCGGTCTTGTCTTTTTGGGAGGGGGTCTTTGAGACGCTTAGTGAGATGATAGGTGGAAGTCTGAACCCAAACCCGTTGATTGCAGTAAGAGGAAACTAGTTGGGCTGCTTCTACTCCTGGCCAAGAGATGGGTGGCGATCGTGTGGGGAGGAATACAATCTCAGACTAAATCAATGACGCGCCGACGCCCTATACTGTGAATACAGTAAACTATACAACCAGGCAAGAGCTAGGGACATATGTGGACTATATATTCATGAGCTGATTGCACAATCACAAGGGTCTCAAGAAAGCCCGACCCCGCCCCAGTAAGTCAAGAAACTGAAAGCAACAGGCGGGACGACGTAACATGATACATGAAGAGGCAATCATCTAATGTTTAGTCGCTATACCCTTCAGAGTTGGAAATAGAGTCATGGAATCTATGAATGTGATGCTTAATCGGGCTGAAACCAGAAATGATGTACCTTGATTCAATGTGCTGGCAGCACAACCTTCTGCTTCTTTGGGTAAATGTTATATTTTAGCATGTTGGTGCTGGTTGTATTGAAAAATGCCAATATAAAGAGTAAAATAAAAATATATTATAATGTGCAAGACCACTAGAGAATCTAACATTTTACATTTCAATGAAAATACTCAGTTTAACAACACCAGTATATTCCCATTGTGGGAATTTCAGTATACACCCAGTTTGAAAACCCAGTACGCTTATTGAACAAACCGACTGCACTCCCAGTGTGACTGCCCAGTCCATGCAACCTCACCAGCCTTGCTTTGTACGGTTCAAATATATTCAGAGATTTATAATCCAAATATTTTCTGAGATTGCCAATCCCAGTATATAATTCTTACATTTACATGACAAAACAAGTATTTTCTGATGTTTTGATTTTTTTTTATAACCAATTCTTTATTTGTTCATAAAGATTTACAAAATAAGTTGTCATACATCTCCAGTAGGATGGTTCATAACATGTTAAAGAAATACTTAACCTTCATATGTAACAATGTAACAGAAACTTCCACGTGTCTCCCCCCACACCAGTTCTTGCCAATATGCTAGCAAATCCTTAAATCTCCTTAAGCTGCTATCCCGTGTTACTCCCCCTCCAAGATTCCTAGTGCCTGCAACCTCCTCGGAATGTACAAGTGTGCTGTGTCTTTAATTGCATACTGTATAAAGGGTAACCAAACCTTGCCAAACTTTCTTAGGGAACCTCTTATTGGTGTCAGCTTTTCCACATCTACCGTATCCCAAATGGCATAGTAGCATTGTATGACAGATGGGACTTCTTTCTTTTTCCATCGTCTGGCTATACATCTCTTTGCCGCCAGCATTAGATTGGCCCATAGCCTTTCTACTTCTCCCCCCCCCCGGCCCTTTCCCCTTCTTTCCCTGCAATACAAGCCCAGGAGCATCTCTGTTAGCGTGAATTCCCTGTCATTACTCAATATTTCTAGAACTTTTGTCTTCACTTCCTGCCAGCAGCGTCTAAGCCGTTGGCAACCCCACCAGATGTGTTCCATAGTCCCAACTTCCCCCGCATCCTCTCCAGCATTCTGCTGGGGACAAGGGGTACATCCGGTGAAGTCTCTTCAGGATATAGTGCCACTAGTGCAACACCTTATATTGCAGTTCTCTGTGTTGAGCTGAGATGTGCGAAGTGAACCATCTTTTCAGTGTCCTATTCCATTCCTTGTCCGTAAATGCCTTCCCTCTCACCTTTCCCCATTTAGCCCTTGGAGCCATCTCATTTCCCCCCCGCCCCCTCCTGTAGGATTCTGTAAATTGCAGATATCAGTCCTTTATTATCCTCTGAGGATGATCTTAGCTTTTCCCATTCTGAGTGCTCCCTTGTTGCCCCTTCCATCATCTCGGGCGTTCCTGCCCAGTGCCTTAATTGGTGGTACGCATATAGGTCCTTGTGTGTTAGGCCCAAGTCCCTTTTGCATTCTGTGTATGACTTGTAATGGGAACCATCATATAGGTCTCCCAGCAGCGCTATCCCTCCCTCTGTCCACCGTTTGAATCTGTTGTACTCTCTACCAGGTGGGAAGGCCAGGTTGCCTAAAATGGATGTCCTCAGGGATGGCCAGGGGGATAGCCCACATCTCTTGTTAAGTTGGTCCCAAATTTTTATGGCGTTTGTCGTTATCGGATTCTTCCCAAGTCCCTCTGGCCTGTCAGCCACTCATCCCTGAGATTCTCCACAGATGTCCCCCTGCCACACCTCCTCCATACAGACCCAATGCTTCACATTTTCTGCCCTCCCCCACTCCACCAATCGCTCTCAGCTGTGCCGCCTGATGGTATTTCATCATATTAGGGCATGCCACCCCAAACCAGGCCCTGCTCCTAAACAGTATCTTCCTCCCTATTGTTGGCTTCTTCCCTCCCCAGATATATACCATGATACTATCTTGGATATCCCTCATCATTCTCCAAAGCACTGCCAGGGGGATCGCCTGGGAAGTATATTCATTTTAATTATGGAAATCCTTCTGAACCATGAGATATAAAGTCAATTCCACCTCCCCAGATGCACCTTGATTGGTTTCATTAATTGCGGGTAGTTCGCCCCCACTATCTGCCTTATGCATGCAGTTAGGTTTACCCCTAGATATCTGACTGAACCCTAGGTTTACCCCTAGATATCTGACTGAACCCGGGGCCCATCTGAACGGGTTACTCTTTTCCATTTGTCATCTCTACTCCTCACCCACAGATAAGTTCAATATCTCAGACTTCCCCGAAATTCACCTTGAAGCCTGACACTCCAGAGAATGTCTGTATTTCCTTCATGATCGCTGGTAGCAATCTTTCCGGTTCAGCGACCATCAGGATCACGTCATCGGCAAACAACCCTATTTTATGCGGTGTCCTACCCATCCTACGCCGTGGATCTCCCCGTTCTCCCTGATCCGATGCGCAAAAGGTTCCATCACCTAGGCGAATAGGAGAGGAGAGAGCGGTCAACCTTGCTTTGTTCCTCACCTTATGAGGAAGGGGTCGGTCAGCTCCCTTATTTACCCTTACCTTTGCCCGCGAGTCCCGATAGTTCGCTTGGATCATTTTCCTAAACTTCGGTCCCAGTCCGACCCTTTGTTGTGTTCGCTTCACGAAGGCCCATTTGACACGGTTGAACGCCTTCTCAGCGTCTAGCATTAGACATATGGGTGTGGTACCTCCTCTCTCTCTCTCTCCGCCTTGTGTATGAAATGCAATGTTCTTCTTATGTTGTCAAATGTGCTCCTCCCTTTGATGAACCCGGATTGGTCCCGATTCACCAACCGTGGTAGGATTCCCTCTAATCTAGCCTGCTAGTACCCTCGTTTACAACTTGACATCAACATTAATCAATGCTATTGGGCGGTACGAGGAACACTGATGCAGATCTGGGAATAAGAGTGATATTGCCATATTCATGGATTGAATATATTTCCCCTGTTTCTCAGAAAACAATTGAATATTTCGGTTAGGGTTCTGGCTAATAACTCCTTGAATGTTGTGTAGAACCCGGTCATTAGCCCATCCTCCCCGGGGCTCTGGTTACCCTTCAGTCAGGCTATCGCTTTTAGCACTTCTTCGTAGGCTATGGATTCTTCTAGTTGGTCTATCTGCTCCTGCGTGAAGTACGGCCCTTCTCATCTCTCCAAGGACTTCCTTTGCTCTTCCTCCCCCGCTGACTCCTCCCCGTATAAGTCTGCATAGAACTCCCTCACCACCTTCCACTTAGCACCCTCTGCCCAGACTGGTCTCCCCCCTTATTCTAAGACCTCTATGAACACCTTCAGTTCCCTAGCCCTTATCTGCCACTCTAGAGCAGCCCCAAACTTGTTGTCTTGTTCATAGAACCTCTGCCTACCTCTCAGTAGGGTGCTCTCCACCGCTCTGTTGGTTATCTGTCTAAGCTGGCCTCTCATAGCATGGGCTAACTTCCTGGCCACTTTGTTTGTTCCCTTCTCCTTATGCATATTTTCCAGCTCCCTTATCTCCCTCTCTAGTTTCCTCTCTGCTTCCCTCCTCTCGTCTCGTTTCTCCTTCGCAGCCCTTATGAAGTGGCCCTTAATGTGTAGCTTGAATCTGTCCCATTTTTCCCCCCCAGGTCCTCCCCCTCCACTCCCTTCTCCATGAATTTGCATATCTCGTTCTCAGTTTGTTGCCTCACCTCATGGTCTCCAAGGATATATTCTTCCAGTCTCCATTCCCCTCTCCCTCGCCTTGCGTTTCCCTTCACCCATTCAAGTGAGATCATTGCGTGGTCTGATATCGTCAGACTGCCAATCTGTGTTCTGTTTGTTGGTTGGACTACCCCTCTAGTTGCCATTATGTAGGCTATCCGGGAGTATGACTTGTGGGCGTGCGAATAGAAGGAATAGTCCTTCTCTTGTGGGTGGTATATCCTCCACACGTCGTTCACTCCCTCCTCTCGGAATCTTGTCAGCAGCTATTCAAATTTTGTTCCTGTTGCGTGGCCTCTCAGGCCTCCTGACCTATCCCACACCGGATCTGCTGCAAAGTTAAAGTCCACCAAGATAATTATTTCACCCTCTCAGAACTTACTTAGTTCCTCCAGAAACATATCAAGAATGCCTTCCTGTCCCTGGTTGCAGGCGTATACATCTAGCACACCCCCCCCCCCCCAATACCCCTTTGATCAGAACATACCTCCCCTCCCAGTTTGACCTTGACCCCTTCCGTTCGTACAGTTCTAGACAGCAGTATGGCCAACCCTGCCCTTTTAGTTGCTGCCGTTGCATGATACTGCATTGGGTAGTTCCTATTCCTAAGGCGCGTCTCATCACCTTTTGATAAGTGCGTTTCTTGTAGACAGACTATTGTTGGTTCCTCCTTGTCCAATTCCCTCAATATTGTGACCCTCTTATTAGGGCTGTTCAGTCCGGTTACATTCCATGAAATTAACGTATACATCCCTCCTTGTTGCTAAGTTCCTACTGTTGCCTCAGCAGCCCTTGTTCCCTTTGGTTCAATAAGCATTCTTCCTGCAGCTTCTTACACCTCTCCAAACTGGATAACCCCCTCCTACTTATGACTGTTCCTGGATCTATCGTCCAGGTTCTCGACATGGTCCTCACCAGTGAGCAGTGGATTGTTTCACCCCCTCCTGCCTCCCCCCCCTATTGTTACTCTCACCAGGATATATTCTAGTCAGTTTATTTTGTAGCAGATCCAATTCACCTTTATACATCTTGTTTTTCTTCTCCTGACTCACCCTTGGGCCCCAAGCCCTGCTTCACCATACTTCTCCCCTGGATGGTTGTTCGACTTGTCCCCACTTGTCTCTCCTCTTAACATTCCTAGAACCCCCAGTCCGTCCTCCACATGGTAAACAGTTTATTCCTCATTTCCCCATGCGAAATTGCAGTCTCGTCGGGTATAGTCACTAGTCACATGTACCTCATTTTCCTCTTGTTCAGTTCCTCTGTAAGGGGTTTAAATGTTCGCCTGCTCGCCAGTGTAGTTTGGGACAGGTCATCAAGCAATGGGACTTCGCAGTCCCGCAGGTAGATCATCCCCTTCTTTCTTGCCGCTCCAAACAACTGCTCTTTATCTTTATAATTGTGCATTTTCACCAGGATGTCTTGAGGTCTTGCTCCTGGGTCCACCCTTAGAGTTCCCACTCTGTGTGCTCTTTCAGTCCCCATGTTTCGAGCTTGTTCTACCTCCACAAGGCTTTTAAACAGTTCCTGGATGCAGGCTTCCAAGTCTGAACCTTCAATTCCCTGCCCCAGGCCTTTGATTCGAACGTTGTCCCAACGGGACCTATTTTCTAAGTCCCCCGCATTTTTCATCTAGGGCCTTTATTCTCTCCTCTTTGCCTTTAGAATATTGAGCCCATTCCTGCCCTCTAGCGTCCAAATCAGTTATGTGCATTTCCATTTCCATCACCCTCTCCCCCAGAGAGTCTATGTCCTTCCAATTGCTTGCGATTGCCTGCGACAGCTCTTCCCTTATACTTGCTCCTTCCGCCTTGACTGACTCTGTAAGCTCCCCCTTGAATTGGTCCAGCGCTAATGGCAAGTCTTCCTTAGATAGCGCCATTTCCCCGTCCAATCCGGCCGAAGGAAAGCTTTGTTTGGATGTGCCCTTTGTGGTGCCTTTCCTTTTTCCACTCTCCTGGGTTTGTATTCTTCTTCGGGCCCATCAGTTTTCCTTTATTCCATTCCTGTATGCTCACTCTCCCTGCTGCTCCACTGTTGTTGGATTACTCTCTTTTGCCTTCTTCCCGCTTCCTTCTACTACTCTGTACGTTCTTTCCCCTCCAGATCCTTGGCTCCTTGTAGAGCTTGCTTCTCGCTGATCCTCTTGTTCCTTCTCTGCTGCTGGGTCCTCCTCGTACCCTCTGGCAGTCTGTGCCTCTAGCAGACCTGTACCGTCCCTTTAGGACTTCTCCCGTTACCTGGAGGGGCTTCTCCCCTACGCTATTGTCGCCTCCCAGGTGCCCGTTCTCCCACAGCAACTTAGGGCTTGGTCTTGATCTTGTTGATGTCTAGTTGTAGGATGCCTGCTGCGCTGAGTTTCAAGGGCTGTGTCCTAGCCGCCTACCCTCCCAACATCTCTTGGTCTCTCCAGTCCCCCCCGGGGAGCCCCTTTCAAGTTGTCCTCCTCTTCCCCTTAGTTCTGTGTGACTGCTGCCCAGGAGGCCGGGTCTCTCTCTTCGGCCAGCGTCTGCCCTTTGCGGCCCGGTCTTCTCCTCACCTGCTATCCAGTAGCTCTCCCGCTCAGCCCGCTCTCCTTCCCGTGATCTCCTGATCCTCCGGACTCGCAGCCCATATGAGCGCCTCACTGCCCTCCAAGTGCTTCGCCTGTGCTGGCTCAGTCTACGTCTCTGGTCCCGCCGGAGGGCCCCCTTTCAAAATGTCCATCTCCTCCCCTTAGCTCCATGTGGCTACGGCCCAGGAGGCCGAGGCTTCCAGTCCGTCCAGCCGGAGATCACCCTTTGCGGCACAGGGTGCCCAGTAGCTCTCCCGTTCAGCCCGCTCTCCATATCGTTGTCTCCTGGTCTTCCGGACTGCCCCAGCCCAGGCGAGCTTCTTGCCGCCTTCCTGGGTGCTTCACCTGCACTCATCCGATGTTCGGGGGTCCCGTACTGGTCTGGCTCCTCCTTGCACCTCCGGACTTGCTTCTTGGGTGGCACCCGCTCCGGTCCCGGCCCTCCACACCTTCTCTCATGGTAGCTCCCTCCTTCTCCTCCTAATCCTCCTCCTCCTCCCTTCTAGTGCTGCAGGGCCAGGCGGTGCACGGATCAGGCGACCTCTGCCTCTCAGGTCCCACTCCTCACCGGGGATCTCCGCTCCCTCACAGGCGCCCCTCGGGTTCAGTCCTTCTCCTGCTTATTGCTGGATGGTCTCTCCGGCCGGACCCTGGAGACCCGGTACCCCAGATCGCCAGTCCTCTCAATCCACTTGCCTCTTCCAATGTCCGAGGAGTCCGCCCGCCATTTTCTCCAGATGGGAGCCGCGGCTCCCACACCACTATTTTCTTTGTTTTCATGTCGCCCTCTGGGTCGTTGCGCTTCTCCACTGCTCCTGTGTTCTCCTCTTTTCTTGCTAATCTTCACGTCTTATGTTAGCGTGCTTGGTGAGATTAACTGCTTTTTCCGCGGGTCAGGGCGGAGCTGCAGAGTTCCACGTCTGCTCAACCCGCTATCTTGGCCACACCCTCCTTATATTCAGATTTTAACAATCAGAATCTACTTCCCATTTGCACAATTCAAATAGGCTTCTACGTTGAATGACCCAGCCACACTGCACTGAGGAAATCCTAACCAGCCCAAAATATCATGGGTTCATGCTGCAGCTGAAAAAACCCTCAACAGCTCAAACTGAAAAGACCACACATCCATATGTTCCATAAAGCATTCAGCAAATAGCATGAGGCGGCTTGGGTCCCATCACACTGACTTTCCACAACCCCATGGACAAAAACAAGCACTGACAACATAGACCTTCCCAGCAAGGATGGTTGCCATGGAAACTTGCATGATTTGGCCATTCAGCAGGAAGAGTCCGGATAACGGTGCCCAGCAGCAGTCAGACCTTTCCTCTAGCAGGTCGTGTCAAATGTTCCCTTGAAGCGGGTAGGGGAAAAGAGTTGCAATCTCATTTGAGGTCTTAGTCTTCACCTAACCCATGGTAACTTTGGCTAGACTTTACCCCCAACAGGTTGCAGTGAAATCCTCTTCAAGTTTAAATGATGGTTACACAAGGATTATCCTTGAAGATGCTTCCCTAAAATGGATCCCAAACATGTTTTCATTAAGGGGAGATGGAAGAACGCATCCCCTTATATGGTCTCTTTGCCACAGGGATTGGTACATCCTAAGCCTTCTAAGGGACCACTCCTTGCTGTTGCAACAAGGGCTCTTGTGATGTCAGCTCCCAGAATGCCTTGTCTGCAGAAGGTTAGGGTGTTTGTGGAAGAAAGGGAGACAAGGGGTCCCGACATTTCCAAGATGGATGGCTGCTTTTCCACAGTGTGACGGTCCTCCAGCTGCTGCTCAGTCCAGCCCGCCTTTCCCTAGTCTGTCTCACATCAAAATGACTCCAGCAATCATCTTCCTGGTGTGACTTCCCCCATTATGCTGCAGAGGCCCTCTTTGAAAATCAGTCCCAGCTCCCTCCCATCCCACCTTTAGAGGAGGTATGTCCTGTTCGCCTCTGGGAATGTGTCAAAGCTTCCCAGCAGAAAGCAAAAAAGCTTCCTGGGCAAGCCACCACCTGTTGTGGGGATGAGGAGAAATTATCCTGGACTAGAAGCAATACACAAATCGCTCTGCAAGTCACAGTAAAAACCAAGTGGATCATTTCAATTACTCAGATTGGGGTGTGGCAATTTTAACGATATTTCCCGGTATGCCACTAGATCTACCAAACAGCTTGCATTCATATTTAACCAAATAACTGCCACCAGGAAATGAGGAGATGCCGTTAAAAGGTATTTTCAAACATGAAAGTCAATAGTCAAAAAGGAAGCCCACAGCTTTTGCAAATATTTCTGATTCCAGCAGGCTGATTTAGGAAGGCGCGGTACTCTACAACTGCTACGTTGCCAATTCAGACTGCAGTTGCTGGTGTGTCAGTACGTCAGTACGCAGTGCCCAGCAGAGTGTACATGTGTACATTATACTTTATGCATGGAGCATTTTGAAAGTAAGGCCGGTTTAGCAGATACCACCATCATGATTTTGCATAGCAAAAATAAACAAATCGCAGGATTTCACAACTTCGCATATGGCATTCTGTCAGAAGACCCTAAGACATGCAATTGCTTGTACTTTCAGAAAGTGCCCAGACAAAGGACTACATTTACCAGAGGGCACACTACTCGTTGACAGCACAAGTTTTAAGTTATTCCGCTTATTATTCAGGACAGATGTTCATAGAGGGATACCTGTCCCAGAATGCATTATGTCCCACGCATTGATAATGTCACCATGGCATTCACTCTAGGTAACTCAGTATATGTTCCTGTAGATGACTCGTCACATTGGCCTTGCTTTATGCAAATTCCACCACGACTGCATATCTCGGAACAAACGCAAGTGCTCAGTATAGAAGCCTACATGGTGGACTATAGGTTACAGGATGCATAACAGTAAAGCTGCAAGTTCCAGAGTATGCTGTGTTTCCCATAGTGCAAAGGACCATTTTGGACTACTTAGCCCAAAATGCACTGAGACTCCCGTAATAATAATGCCTACATAGGACTGCCCACCAAACCCCCCCACCATTTAGCAGTCTGATTCATTCAATGCAGAAAACATTGTAGCAAAAATATCCCAATTGCTGCACAGCAAACACTTGACAAATATCTTCTGACATTCTTTGTGTAAACACTTTCTAATATGATGCATAATGTAATATTGATTTGTGTAAACCAATAAAAATTTGATTTAAAAGAAAAATGCAGGATCGAGAAAAACAAAACAGAGTCCTGTAACCGAGCCAGCAAAAACCAAGCAAGATTTAGCTTGCAATGCCAAATGGATGCAATTCCACTGCCGTGTTCCACGGCTGCCAGAAAAAAAAAATCACTTTCCAGTCACAGCAACCACACACAAACCTCTTGGCAAACTAACTTGTAGAGGCAAGTCATCCCCCTTTAAACCGATAAATTGTACCAACCAGGACAGAGAAATCCTAATATCCATTATACTTACAACGTTTGAAATATGCATAGGGGCGTTTAGCGTGAAAGAGCTTTTTTTCCCCCCGTTTACCAACACGGAGGTGAGACATTTCAAAACATGCTAAAAATCAGGGTATTAAGTGGGGCGGGGCAGAGCCCTGGCACTTTTCAAAAAGTGCTATATTTCCAGAGCTCTGCTGGCTCCCCTGCCCCCCACGACTAGCCCTAGAAGCATTAAACACCTTAGGCAGCCCTTTAGCGCAAAAGAGCTGCATGGTTAAAGGGCTGCCTGCTAAGCCGGAGCTTCTGTTTAGGCTTCAACCTCACAGGCAGTCCTTCAACCACACGGCTATATTGACTTAAAGGGCTGCCTGAGGTGTTGAAACCTCGCCCAAAGAATCAAAAAGGCATGGAGACACCATTCTTTTTGATGCACCCGCTCAGTTTATCTATCACTGGCTCAGACGCGCACAGGCGGTGCCTGCAGTGGTCTGAGCAAGTGTTTTAGAAACTAAAGGAGATGGCACACCAAAGCACCGCACCCCACCCCCTTGCTCGTCTCCCACTCCCTGTCTTTGTACCACCCTGCCACTTAGGCCAAGCCCCTTGTCCGAGCCCCCCCTTAAAACTTTGTCTCACTTATAGGGCTGCTATATAGGGCTGCTAAAAGAAATGCGAGAGTAAGCCGCTCCCCTAACCCCCAACAATCTGAAACTACGACGTGGTTATTTCACACTGTATAAAAGCCTAGTAAACAAATCTGTGCATTCCCTTTTGACAACTCCAATTCTGCCCTCAGAATTGGACATCTGTGAGGGAATTATGGCAAAACAGGTAATGATCACAGAGAACCCCAAAGAATGGTACTTCTGCAAGGATGTTGTACACAGGGCGCACAATTTCCAGTTGTCGTTGGCTGGCGATAATGGACTCTTGGCTACTAAAAATTGGTGCGCTATGTAGATGCATGGAATGAAGGTGGCGAGTGACTATGACTGGCAAGAAGATTGCAACATTTGATTCTTATCCCAGTTAACCCGACAGCATTGTTTCATTCCTGACAACCGGGAACTCTGTAGAGAAAAGTGGAGATTGAAGACTCTGAAATGAGAAGTAGAGGGAAGGGAGTAGTTTCTTACCTGTAACTCCATTTCTCCAGCGTTGGTATCTTTCATGGATTCACATGCTGTGAATATTCCCCTTCGTCAGGATGGGAATCCCCGGTTACTTTGATTAGTAATTTTCCTATGGAAAAAAACTTGACACCTTGAATGTCCCATCAACGTTGTTGTGGGTGCTTT
Source organism: Ambystoma mexicanum (assembly GCF_040938575.1). Classification (NCBI taxonomy): domain Eukaryota; kingdom Metazoa; phylum Chordata; class Amphibia; order Caudata; family Ambystomatidae; genus Ambystoma; species Ambystoma mexicanum. Next base: position 152,843,449 of record NC_090941.1, on the reverse strand, counting down.
TGGTAGTCGAAGTGTATAGCTCTGCCCCAGCAGCATCCCCTCAGATTTTAAGCACTCCAGCTGGATGTTTGCCTGTAGGGGGTAGGCTGGAGGGCGTATGCAAATCCATGAAAGATACCAACGCTGGAGAAATGGAGTTACAGGTAAGAAACTACTCCCTTCTCCAGCATTGGATCTTTCATGGATTCACATGCTGTGAATAGATTTTGTAGCTGTATACATGTTGGGAGGTGGCGAACCAGGCAAACACAGATGATACTTTAAAATTGTCTGCGTTAATGCGAGGAGAATACATACGCAAGTATGTAAAGGAAACAAACCCGGAAGTTGCAGGGCTTACCTTACTGGAACAGCCGTTGAAGGACTGCTCGTGCCATCTGCACGTCCTCAGCGTGTTGCTGATGAAAGCAGTAGTGCCTGGTAAATATGTGGGACACTGCCCATGTTGCCGCTTGGCAAATGTCTCTGATGGCTACTCCAGACTAGAGAGCCGCCAATGCAGCGGTGGCTCTGGTGGAGTGTGCTCTGGGCGCCGTTTGCAACGGCTTATTGGCCTTAGCGTGGCAGAAGGAGATTGTAGATGAAATCCATCTTGACATGCCCTGTTGTGATATGGATTTTCCTTTGTTGGACGGGCCATAGGCGACAAACAGCTGGTTAGTCGACCTGAAAGAGTTTGTGCAATGCAAATAATATTTCAATGCCCTTTTGATGCCCAGAGAGTGCAGGGCCTTCTCCACTAGTGAAGTAGCATTTTGAAAGGCTGTGGGCAGAGTTATTGTTGCATATTTATAAAACTCTGAAGGTACTTCAGGGATGACATGAGGATTAGTGGAAAGTACCACCTTGTCTCATGAACCGTAGACACGAAGGGTCTACAACCAAAGCTTGCAGCTCCGAAACACGTCTATAGGACGTAATGGCCACTAAAAAAGCCACCTTCCACGTTAGAAATTTGATGCGTGTTGTCGACAAAGGCTTGAATGGAGGCTTCATAAGCCCTGCCAGGACCAGGTTCAGGCTGCATACAGGTGAAATCCTCTTTGGTGGAAAGGTCAGAAAAAGCGCTTTTAAGAAGTGTTTGATAAGACGGTTACTGTAGAGAGAAGATGATCTTTTCTGTATAAAACCTAGAGATTGCTGATAAGTGCACTTTGATGGAAGAGATCGCTAGACCTTCTGTAGCCAACATTAGCAGATAAGAAAGGATCGGATGAGGTATAGCTAGTGGCTGCAGGTGAGGCTGCTGTGCACACCAGGCACAGAATCTTTTCAATTTTCGGCTATAGGAAATGTTGGTAGAAGGAGCTCTAGCTGCTGCTAGAATGTGCAGACAGTCTTGAGGGATATTCAAATGACCGAATTTGGAGGGGGTCAGGAGCCACGCTGTTAACTTGAGAAAGCCTGGGTCACGATGAAAGATCATCCCGTTATTCCTGTATAGAAGACTGGCATGAGATCCTAGATGGATTGGATCGTCCACTGTCAGTTGCAGAACCAGTTCTGCCAGGGCCAGTACGGAGCTACCAAGATTATTCTGAAACAACCTTTGCATATCATCTGTATCGTTTTTCTGATAAGAGGAAACAGAACGTGCAAGGGAACGAAAATGCGTCCCCCTGAGAGTCAGGATGCAGAATCCTGCAGGCAAATTTCTGGCACTGCTTTTTGTCGGGACTGGCGAATAGGTCTAGAGGGGATGACCCCCCCACACCTTGAGAAAATGTTGGCTATCTGGATACTGTGCAGTTGCCACTTGTGTGTCTGCAAGGAATCTCTGCTGAGAGTGTCTGCTTGCTTGTTTTGCATCCCCGGCAAGTGGAAGATCTGAAGTAGGCTGTTATGACGGATGGCCCAATTCCAGATGTCTATGCTTCCTGGGACAAGGTGTTTGATTGCGTTCCGCCTTGCTTCCGTAAATAAACATCATGGTTGTGTTGTCGGTGAGGACGCAATCCACCAAATTTTCCATTAGAGGAAGTACGGATTTTAAAGCCCAGTGCAATGCTTGTAATTCCAGCACATTGATGTGGAGGACGGCTTCCTTGGGGGGCAGGGGGCAGAGGCCTTTGACTTGTTGCTAGTCCAAATGAGCGCCCCAGTCTGCCTTGGAGGCCTCGGTCACAATGGTTAAATGGTAATTTGGCTCTATCAGGGGCATTCCTTTCGCGATGTTGCAGGGGTATGTCCACCATTTCAGTGTGTTTGACACAGCCTGAGAGATGGTTACTTGGTCCCAAATCCGGGGTTCCTAGTCAGACAATCTGGAAGCCAGAAACGTTTGCACTGCCTGCATATGCAGCCGGCAATGGAGAATAAGCAGAATGCAGGAAGACATGGTCCCCAAGAGAGCCATGTATGCGCAGATCGTGACTAGCTTGTTTGGCGTGTACGAATTTGCTAGTGTCATCAATTGTTTCATTCTTTCCGACGAGGGTCGGACCAGACTCTGGCCTGTAAGGAATTGAGCGCCCAGGAAAACTAAATTCCTTGAGGGAACTGTGCAGGATTTTGTTTAATTTATTGTAAAGCCCAATTGTTGGAACAGTGTTTGTTTGGTTGAGAGAAGGTAAGGCTTGTTGGTATGTTGAACCTCGAACCAGCCAATCGTCTAAGTACGGGTAGACGCGGTGGCCCCGTTTTCGGCCGTAGGCGGCTACCGGGGCCAGGCACTTTGTGAATGTTCTGGGTGCCGATTTCAGGCGGAAAGGCAGCATCCGAAACTGATAATGGCTTTAACCGACTACAAATCCGAGGTACTTTCGGTACCTTGGATGTGCTGGTACGTGGAAGTATGTATCCTTAAAAGCCCAAGGTATTTCTGGGGCTGAACAGCTTTTATGACCTCCTGGAGAGTTACCATTTTGAATTTTTCGCTTTTTGATGTTCTTGTTTAGTGGAGAGGGGGGTCTGAACAGCAGACCACCCTCTCTGAGAATTACCCACATCATTTTATCAATATTTATACAGGTGAAAATGTGTGGGTTTGTTAGTGGCATGGTGAAGCATTGTTCATTGTACAACTCCACAATGTTTCACCAATCTGCATCAAAGTTTGCATAGTTACCCGTTAGGACCCTCTGGACATTACTGGCTACATGACACTTGGACACCCGTTACCCCAGATTCCATCACCTTCACACATGAGACGGTTGCCTAAAATCTGCGAAACATGAATTTGTTTGTAGAAGGACCAGTCCTCATCACTAGAATGCACCGTTTCTGGGACATTCGCACCACAATGAACTGTACCACACCAGGGTACGGCAACAGGTGGGGAGGGAGAAAAGTAGGTCTAAGTATGCAGCAGCACACCAAATCTCACCCCCACAGCCCCAAACGTCTGCTCTGCGTAATGTCAGCGAGCCACACACACACCTATTCTCAATGCAGTTTACTTCAGAGTGCAGAGCACATCAAGCAATAAGCGAATTGGACCAGCGTCCTAAAGGGTCATTGATTTTCAACAGTTAATGAGTGTTGCTGTGTCTGTCCAAAGAACCTGTTTGAAGAAGGGTACTTTTTGCTAGTATTCAGTATAAATCAAAAAGGCCAAGGCTTCTACACCCTTGCATGATGGCAATCCTTCACATGGAGAATCGAGAGAAATATACTTGGTCCATAAAGCAATTCTGCAGTTGGCAGTTTTGCTGTTTCCTAAGGCGGTCACTATGCACATTGCTTGCCAACCAACAAGGGTTCCTCTGGCGACACAGCGGTGCAGGAGGGACCCCTAGGAAGGATAATTGAGATTCGGGGGTTCCCGTCTCAAGGGCCTGAGCCAGAAGAGCTAAAAGGCAGGGAAGCTAGCCAGTGGTAGTGAGTAATGCAAGGTTCCCATGTCATCCTATGGCAAATGATTCATCTTCTGATTATTGGTTTGCATTGAGAAGTCCCCAGGGAAGAAAGATTATTGAAGATATTCTTGCACAGTTAAACCGTAAAGGGGTGAGCTACAGAAGGACCAGGAAGAGAGGTTTAAAAAAAAAAAAAAAAAAAAAAAAAAAACGAACACTTGGGTTGGTTTAATACAGTGTCTTCTGGATGATGGCAGCTAAATTGCTCCTACTTCTGGATCAGGTGATCAATGTTCAGTCGAGAGCTTCAGGGAGATGGTGCCTTTGAGCAGAAACTGGTCAGGCAGAGAGCGGCTCCCTTTGTTGGTTCTTTCTTGTCTTCTTGGAGAGGAAGAGTTTTGCTGTCGATTCAGTGGAGCATCAAAGCATGCTGGTGCAGAACTTCCACAAGCTGCAGGCATTCCAGTAATGCAGGTACAGAGTTCCAGCAGTAAACCATGTGACTGGGCAAGGGGGAGGAGGGGTCTGCTTTTATCCTCCTCTGCTCCTGTGGAGGGAGTGAGTGATAAGAGAACCCATAATGGTAGCCCATCCTTCCCAACACAATAACACACTCGGGAAGAGCTAGGAAGTGAATTCACACTATCCCAAATGGGCAACTGGATATGACAGTCAGAACTGGTTTTAGGATGACTACAGCCTTAAGTCCTGGGATACAACGACCCCATCTCCTCCTACATACAAAGAGGGACAAGGGCTAGTCATCAAGGCAAACGGGCAACCTCCATTTTGATTAACAGAGGGGATCAAAAGGGATCCAGCCAGGTAAAATGTTTTCCACACGTAGAGCCATTTTACACTACCAAAAAAAAATAGCTACTACCGGCCAAGCCGGATAACTAACAGAGGGGGCCTCCGGCACTAGGACATGCTGCTGTACCTTTGGGGCATCACACCTTAGGAGTTAGGACTCTTAAGGCAGAACACAAAAACAGAGCAACACTCTAAAGCCCAGGCTTGGGATTAAGCATACCTAGAAGGAAAATGAAGTTCAAAACACCACAAAGTATGGGGCCAACCTCTTCAGGTACAAAGTGGACTTGCAACCTAACACAGTTTAAAGGCAGTGCACCGTTGGCATCATACTTTATATAACTCACAACTCTCCTGTGACTGAATATGCTTTTAACGTGCAGTTGAGGGTACATTTTTCTATATGTCTAGAATTGGGCCAAGATATTTCTGTTCATTTCAGGCTGGAATTCTCATTACCCATGTTGCAGAACAGAAGATGTGGTCATGTTTGCCTTTGTAAAGAAATAGAGGAGCACAATCAATCCAGATGCGATTCCAGGTGGTTTCCTCCAAAGTAAAACCAGTGCCTGGTTTGCTGTGCATTGAGCCCCGCAAATTTCTATGGAGCAGGAGAGAGAACGCCACAACAAGCAAAAACTCAAACACAACCACACTGTGTTGTGCACAGACGGCATAACATTGAGAGGACCAACCTGCTTGGGCAGGTTTATTTAGGTTTGCCTCCACCTCTGCCACAAACCTAGCCCCATCCTTTTTCACACAAAAAATCCTTTCCTCAGAAAAGGTCACACTGCTCCACAAGTCACAAATCTATGGAGGCAATGAACACCTCGTGTCTCACCAACCACCCCTCCTCCCACAAACACCCCACTGGAATACTGCTGGCTGCCCAACCTCCGTAAACAGCTGAAATTAATTATACTTGTCAGTCATGTATTAAATGTTCTCCATCTGTACCCCAGAGCTATGTAATTTAAACAAAAAGAGCCAATTACGCAAAAATGTTACCCATCTGTACCTCCAAGCTATGTAATTTAATGTAAGCCGCTCTGAGGACTTCGAAGTCTGGTTCACGCTTAATAGGTGCTACCTAAAACATGATACCCTAACATGAAGGGAAAATAACTGAGCTTTGCAGTCACTCAATGAGGCGAGGAAGAAATTAAGCTCATGAAAATTACGTGTTTTAGTTTACACCCCAATTCCAGTTCAACACGAGAACTAGGATGTCTAGGCAGGAAAGCCTGCCCCACACATGCGTACAAAGAACAACACCAAAATTGAACAGCCTGCATGCTAGAAGTGAGCCACATAAAGGGAATAAACCATAAAATCAGTGACAACTTCAAAAGGAATGACGGACGGGTAGTCGTGTAAATTTATGAGAGCAAATAACAGCTGGAGATTAACGGGATCACATGGAATTGCAGTAGTCTGAGAAACTAGCAGGTTAGGCACGTCCCGTGGCCCTTGCCTGTCGTTAATTGTTGTGCTCACAACAAAGCAGAAAAGAGCACAAAATAAACAACATCTAAATTCGGGTCAGCCTAAAAGTTTCTGTCACTTGGCTATGAGGAATCAATGCTGTAAAAGCGGTTCAAATGAAAACAAACCAAAAACCGTATGAGTTACAGCAAATGTAATGCCAGGCTGGTGGCTACTTAACGAAAAGACTAACTATTATCCACATTACAATTTTCCGAACACCGTTTAGGTGGACAATGCCACGGAAAAGGTTTGCCAAAAAATAAGAACCCTTTTCATCTTCTCACAATATTTGCGCACTCGTTTTATGACAGGCATTTTTAAGTCACCTACTGGAATTAGGTCACTCAGGCAATCGACAATAAATTAATGAGCTTAATTAAATCATCTTAGCAAAAGCCCTGCTGTCCTTTAGCTATTTACCCCACATCAAATCCTAAAGGAAGCAGATGCCATCTTATTAAATAAGAGGCCAAGATGTAATGGCGGCCCTCTCTTTCCACAAAAAGCAACGTGTCTAGGACCTTAAATAATAATAAAGCAATCCCGCTGCACGAGACATGTTTACATTTTCCTTCCTAACAAAGAAGGTTCTTCTTGTCCAGAAACGTTTTAAAGTCCAGCCTCCAGACAAGGGTTGGTATGTGGATGAAGATGAGGAATGCAGAAAATGTGGCTCCAATGTAAATAGAAGCGCATACATTCTATTGGACTAGCTAGGTGGCATAAAACGCAAGGCGTGCGCCCACACATACACACATCACACTATCCATGGGGGTTAGTGGGGGGGGGGGGGGTGAGAGCAGGCAGGGCACAAGTACGTCTGCAAACACACAGCACGCGTGGGCATTTTGAAAGAAGCTCCGTGTAACCTTTCCAGGCAGCATTCTTCCCGGAGCTTAATAGAAAACAAAGGACGCCATCTTTAAACCTGTAACAATGGCTGCAGGCGGCGACTATCAAAACAATCCGCAGAATGTCTAAGTGAAGACAACACATTCAGTGTTTTATTTCATTTTGTAAGGCACCTTATTGCAGTAAACCGTTTTACAGCGCAAGTAAAACAAAGGGAGGGGCGGGGCGGGCAGTGCGAGGTAGGAGTACAAAGGGTCGGGGGGGGGGGGGGGGGGAGAGTAATCAGCGGCAGTATAGACAGACTACATCTGCACCATTGTACACATAATACAAACGCATTTAAGTAGCTGAGAACATAGCTTGGTCCACGCTTCAACCAGACGAATGGGGATGAGCGGGAGGTGGGGGGCGACTAAGAGTCAAATGGCTAGGTCGCCTAGACAGTTCATGCAGCTGCCACGACCGGGTTTGGATTAAAGATAAGTAGTGGTTTCATAGCCTCTTAAGGCACCGAGCCTTCCACCTGTCCCTGCATCGTTACAGCAATCACCACGATGGGTGTGGATTGACAAGGATAACCCAAGATGAACCAAGGATGCTTGTCTGAAATACAAGTCTATGTTGGCCTTTTTGAAGTCTTGTATAGCACCAAATACCGCCATTGAGCGGTCATGAATGCCGGCCTGATGAAACATGCATACACTACAGACCAAACAAAACTAATTGCAAGGCACAGTAGAAAAAGCAATTTAGTACAGACGTCAAAGTCTGGTAAATTTCCAAAGTAAGACAGTTTTGTAGAATAACAAAGCTTGTGATAAATGTCAGTCAAAATGCTGGTTTGTAAAGCTTTTAAGAGGGAAAACACTTCTCCATTCTGGCTTTCTATTTTTTAAGTGTCAGCTGGACAGCAGTAGTACTGACCAAAAGTGAACTAAACAAATGGAGAAATACTGAACTCACCCACTAAGCCCACAAAAGCCATGGTCTTCCCTTTCTTTGCTGCCACTCATCACCTGGAGAGAACCAAACGCTTGAGACTATAGCATAATGTGCAGCACGGGATTGCCCACCTAAAAATAGGTCTTTCGTGTCCACTACAAACACTATCCTGCCGTGGATTTGGTTTGAAGCATTAAGACTGAAGAGAAAGGCAGGGTGCATGGTCCAGCAAAATATTTAGAACCCACTCTTTATATCCGCTCAGTGGGCGGCAGAGCTCTCTTGCTAAATACATACATTGCATGCATGTGTGTTCAAGACGCAGGTTACATGTTAAAATCCAGGAAGGTCTGACTCCACTGCCACCAGTGCTCCAGAAAAGTTGAGGTTAAAATGATTTTTAGGGAGCAAAAAAAGTCCCATTCCCAAAGGGAGTATTTTATAAGCAAGTCAAAATGCTTTAACTGTATTCCAGAAAGGTTTTTAGACTAAATATTTAATTTCACCTAGTCATTTATTCACATTAAAAGATACATTTTTACCTCTTCAGATCAGGCAACAATAGTAGTTTCTTTCTCTTGCATTATGCATACTACTGGTCCAAACATATCCATGGAGCCAACTAGGTGGGTGAAAGCAGGGGCACAAGCTCATATGTGTCAGTTTCCTGTTGGGATTATTTTTACTCCCTATTTTTATTTTGGGGGAGTATTTGCCTATTTCTATGGAGGGAAAGTGACCAATGCACCCCTCATCTGTAGAACCAAGTGCCACAGCTCTGAATTTGAGCACAAGTCCAGGTTTCCTGCCTTGTAATAATGTTCATCTTACAAAGAAGTTCAATGCTTTACAGATACTTATGCAGAAACATCATCTGAAAAGTATTCATCTCCACCGACTTCAAATGGATCACCTTGTAAATTCTCCGATTTCACCCTTCTGGGCTTGCCAGTATGAGAGACGGCAATGAAACGAATACTGCTCTGCGGAGTTTAAGTATGAGAAGTGGCTAAACTACCTATTCACCCCCACATTAATATGAAACTAGCAGTGATCCCAATCGCAAAGGTGAAACAGGCACAGTCCGGCAGGTATACTCTTCCTTCGCCTCTCTTAGTAATGTGGGCCGAGGGCAGGTTATACTCTTCTGGAGTGGTGGGGACGTATACAGTTACAACACAAAAAATAAATCGTATAGTGATGGTAAAATGAAAGACTGTCTAACAAGGATTTAGAAAAAAAGAAACGTTTGTTCATTTAATTAGTTGTGTGCATTGTTAGCTTTTACAAATCTACCTTCCACATCAGATTTAAACGCATCATTTTGTCCATAATTTATAACCCCTTGTGCTTTAAATGTCTTACAGACGTGACCTAATGTTTATCATGTGTCCGAAATGCACAGAGTTAAATTCAAGTAGGTGTGTTTGTTCAGCATCATTTGGCCTGGGGAACTAAAAGTAGCTCCTGGTAGCCATCGTTGTTAAGCTAAGCATGCTCTTCTAGGGTACAAGCAGGAGCTATATAGCTCCCCTCTCCCATCAATTTCAAACACTAGAGTTGAGGCATTCTGCTTCAGGGGGTCAAGTCGGTGTCTAGACGGCTCGAAGAACAGGAAAGCGGTAGTTCGTAGAGTGCAAAAAGCAGAACCCCAGGACATATACCTGTTTGAAGTGAGAGGAGTGCGGTCGGGCCAGATCAAAGTTGTCTTGAGGCAGTAAAAAGGGTTCAGAGATGCTTCTGAATCTGCTAGGAGGCTCAATCCAGAAATTCCAGGGCCAAGGAGTCACTTTTTCTAACCTTCCACCGCAGGTAGATCATAGGGGCCGGGAGGAGTCCTATTGCACGGGCAGCATAGGCCTTGGTCCACAGCAGTGTCACCGCAAATGTGCCAATGAGGTGGGAAGGGAAAAGGGTTTCTTATTCCTCAGAAACCTCAATTTTGACCTCTACGGAGCCCTAGCACAACCCAAGAAGTTGGAACACCCCTCTTAGCTTAAACCTCCCTTCTCTGGAAAATCTAATGCCACCCCTTCACACATCTGCCTACTTCAGAAGGACTCCAGTGGTCTGCGCCCCACAGTGAGACTGGCTTTTGATATGTCAGGACGGTCTTTGAAGCACTTTCCAAGGGGACCTTACAGGGAGCATTGTGCCCCAATGGAGAGTGTTTCAGGGGTATGAAAAGATCAGATTCCTGGTGCAAGGTACTACATGGCTGTTGTGGAGATACCCAGGGCAGGCAGTGAGTACACCGCAGCCCCGTCATGGCTGAAGCACTTCTCACCAAGCAAACAAGAATATTGCATCCAAATGCTGTGGCTGCATTACTGTGCGATCCCAGTAGCCACCATGCCACATTCGGACATGGTTCATATTTAGTTTAATGTGCCACCATGCTTATGAGGGCACACAATTATGCTTGGAACCAGGGGTGTAGGTGATTAACAGGGCACCTAGGCCTGTTGCAACTTTGTGTTCCAGCAACTGGAAGGAACGTATGAGAGACCTTTGTACCTGTTGAACCTATCCTGCTGCCATTGTAGGGCAGTTGCTGCAGGTGTCGGGAGAATGTTACAACATGGGCACTTGAGTGCAACTATCATTTTGGCATGGAGCATTATTAAAAGGGGGTATGATTACCAGACTTCCCTTTCAGAAACTGAATTGTCAGTACAATTTTTTTTCTGAAAATCAAAAAGGTTCAGGCTAACCTGCCCTCACCAGATAGCATTCAGTCAAAGAGGGCTTCTCTGACTTTCACGCTTACCAGATTTCAATAACAGGAACAGGTCTTCATTTAGAGTTCAGAGGCCAAAATACAACGTAGACACCGTACAAGACCAGCAATGGCAAATCTACTGATTTGGGCTGCTCAGAGGGTTTTTTGATGGATGTTTATTGTCATCAAACGTAAATAGGGCAGGCTTCCCATACAATGAGATCACATCTTACAACTGGTAGTTGCATCAAATGCTCCAGCTCTCATATCACGTGCCAGGTATTGTCATCGCATTTTCAGGCACAGTAACCATTTGACATGTATACTCCCATTATAGATCTGTTTTACCACAAAATACTCAGATACTCAAATTATATACTATGCATTGCCATCAAACGCAAGGTAAACGTGTGAAATGCCAGGTATTTCCTATCAAATGTAAAAGGTATTTCTATAATATATTGTTTATTCCCATCAAATAGCTGGTACTTTAATCATATGGCTGGTAGGTGCCATCACATTCCAGGTCCTCCTCTATGAGCTGCAGGCCCCACAGAGAACAGAAGGAACCTGCATTGTCACCCTCTTCTGCCTGCAGGAGATGTGCAGGACGCCCTTGCAGCCCGCTGCCCAAACCCAGTGCCATCATCCTACAACAAAGGAAGCAAGTTTGGTAAGAGCAGCAGCAGCAGGAGGAGGTAGCAACAGACGACAGCAGCAGCAGATCCTTGCTGCCCTACCACTACCCTGTCACAAGTCTGTCTGCTAAATACAGGGAAGGCAGCATCAATGGGGAACTCCACTTTGACGGGGTCGGTCATCCCAGCACGGTCAGCTCATAGACTAACATGGCATCGTGAACAGAACTCATGTCCCACGTGACCAATTGCTGTATGCCAAAATTGAGGCATGCTCCGTTACCTTCTTGCTCTACCTGAACACATTCAAGTGCATCATGGGCAGAACAAGGGGTAACATGGGCAGGAAGAGAACACACTCCAGAAGCAAAGCCTTCCAACTAGAATAGTTTGCTGATCCACTCATTCTATGAAACAAGAGAGAGAAGACAGAAAACATGACTGTTACAAGGAAAGAAACTCAGACAAATAGGCTATGCAGTGTTTTTGTTGGAGGGAAAGAACCATGGGGTGCAGCAGAGGCACACAGCAAAAGGGTGAATTGTCCTCTGCATTATGCAGCCATCTCTCGTTGCATTAGATATTGACTTGGAGGAGATGCTCAAGCACAAGTTGCTAAAACATCATCACCAAATCATCTGGATACCGTCAATATCAACATGATTAATTAGCCATCATGATGACATGCATTACTTACCGTAAAAGCATTTCTGATGATTGTATCTGCTTAGATTCACATGCTGTGCATATGGTCCGACATCCAGTGGTAACCGCAGAGTATTGCATCTTGTCTTTCGGGGGACCGAAAGGGGACGTCGGCATAGGCGTGTCTGAAACACTATCCCTATCGTGACGTGTGTAGTACCCAAAATCCCTCACGCGCCAAGGTCCCTCCGATTGTATTTTTTCTGCCATGAGGGAGCCCAAGGCTATAGGGAGTGAGTACATGAAGAGAGAATGTAGTAAGAAGTCTATGTTCCTTCCACCCCGAGCGGGGAGGTAGGGAGGGCGCATGTGAATCTAAGCAGATACAATTATCAGAAATGCTTTTAGGGTAAGTAATGCATGTCTTCTGATGCTTGTTAATCTGCTTAGAATCACATGCTGTGCATAGACTAGCGAGCAGTACCCGGAGTTGGAGGTGGGTTGTGAGAAGGAACAGTAGAAAAAAGATGTCTTAGTACTGCTTGTCCCACCTGAGAATCAGACCTAGAATGAGTGTCTAGACAATAGTGTTTTGTAAAGGTGTGTACAGAACTCCAGGTTGCCGCTTTGAAAATGGACTCTAGGGGAACATTTGCAATGAATGCTATGGATGCCCCAGTGCCTCGAGTAGAATGTGCTCTAGGCTTGAAGGGCAGTTCTCTCTTTGCAAGAGTGTAACATAGTGTGATGCATTTGACAATCCACCTTGATATTGCTGATTTAGAGACAGGGTCCCCCTTCTCTACCAGCTGCCACTGAAACAAAGAATTGTTTAGTTTTCCTCAGTGGTTTAGTTCTATCCACGTAGAACATGACTGCCCTGCGCACATCTAGTGTGTGAAGGCTTCTTTCGGCCATGTTAGTAGGTCTCTGGAAGAACGTGGGTAGTTCGATTGACTGGTTCACATGGAACTTCGAAATAAATTTTGGCGCAAATCTGGGATGAGTGCGCAGAACTACTTTATCTTTGTGGACTGTAACAAAGGGGTCCAAGACAGAGAGGGCCTGTAGTTCGCTAACTCTTCTGATAGAAGTGATAGCTACTAGAAAGACTGTCTTGTAAGTCAGGTCTTTCAGACTAGCTTTACGCATAGGCTCAAAAGGGGGTCCCACAAGCCTAGTTAAAACCACATTTAGATTCCACCCAGGGGCTGGGTGAGTGATGGGGGAATACATTCTTTTGACCCCTTCCATAAAGGCTTTAATCACAGGTATTTTCCACCACGACACCTGCTGTGACGTGGTGTAGGCTGACAACGCCGCTAGGTGAACCTTTAAGGAAATGAAGACTAACCCAGAGTCAAACAGATGGGTTAGATATAACACAATGTGTGAAGGCGAGCAATCGGTGGGATTGACGCCTTTGGAACTGCACCAAATGGCAAAACGTTTCCATTTGCTGGCATAGCAATAACGTGTGTTAGGCTTTCTTGCCTCCCTTAGTATGTCCATGCATCTCTGAGGGAGTTGCAGATGTCCAAACTCTATGACTTCAGGAGCCAGGCTGCTAAGTTCAGAGTTTGTGGGCATGGGTGCAGAGTCTCCCCCCTGTCCTGAGACAACATGTTGTACGGGCAGGGCAGCTTGACTGGTGGGGAGAGGGACATTTACATCACGTGCGCGAACCACAGTTGGCGGGCCCACATGGGAGCCACCAGAATCATGGTGACTGGTTCCTGGTGCATCTTGTGCACTATCTTGTTCAGAAGGGGAGTCGGAGGTGGGGGGGCGTAAACAAATTTCCCCGACTAAGTTATCCAGAGACCGTTCCCCTTGGATCGGTTCTGAGGGTACCTGCAGGCGCAATCTGGGCATTGGGCATTCTCCTGAGTAGCGAACAGGTCGATCTCTGGAAACCCCCATTCTGCGAAGACGTACGATACAATGTCTTCATGCAGACGCCATTTGTATTCTTCTGGCAGAGGAAAATCTCTGCTGAGTACGTCTGCCAGAAGATTGAGTTCCCCTGGAACATGTTGGGATATCAGGAACATCTCGTGTTTGAGAGCCCATTTCCAGATGTTTTGGGACAGCTTGGATAGCCCTGGAGAGTGAGTGCACCCCTGCTTGTTCAGATAATACATTGCTGTTGGGCTGTCGGTTAGGACCAGCACTGTCTTCTCTTACTGTTGCTCCTGAAAGGCTTTCAATGCTTTGAACACTGCTAGTAGATCCAGTAGGTTTATATGATTGGACGCTACCTGAGGGGACCACACTCCGTGCGCTGTCTGTTGAAGCAGGTGAGCCCCCAACCCTGTGAGAGATGCGTCTGTCGTGAGAGTGGCTTCCACTGCAGGGGTGGTGAAGGTTTTCCCCTTCAAGAGGTTCTCCCTCGACCACCAGTGCAGAGAGAGAGAGAGAGAACGAGGGCTGGCGAGACAACAGATCTTCCCATTGTCCGCTGGCCTGAAACCACTGGCTGTTGAGCCACTCTTGCATGGGACGCATGCGCAGCCGCGCGTGGGGGACCAAGTATATGCATGACGCCATCATCCCTAGCAAACGCATAGCTTTGCGTAAGGTCACCTCCCGGCTGGCCACATACGGAGGAACTTGAGAGAGCATGTTCTGAACCCTCTCGCTGGAAAGGAAGACTAGACTGTCTTCCGTGCGAATTCGAGCCCCCAGGAACTGTTTTACTTGGCTGGGGACTAAGCTGGATTTCTTTTCGTTGATAGAAAATCCCAGGCTGAACAGTAGGTCTACTGTCTTTTGGGTGTTCGAAAAACAAACGTCGAATGAGTCCCCCGTGATGAGCCAATCGTCGAGGTAAGGGTAAACTGGAACTGAAAGTCTGCGCAGGTGTGCTGCTGCCACTGCCAGGACCTTGGTAAACACCCTTGGCGCCGAGGCTATGCCGAAGGGGAGTACCTTGAACTGGTAGTGTTTGTCCTGAATCACAAACCTTAGGAATTTTCTGTGCGCTGGCAGCATTGAAATATGAAAGTATGCATCTTTCATATCCAATGTTGTCATGAAGTCCCCTTGTTTTAGCAATGGGATCACCTCTTGCAGTGTTACCATGCGAAACTTCTGGGGCTTTATGAACTTGTTAGCTCGGTGCAGGTGTAGAACAGGACGCATGGTGAGATCCTTTTTGGGTACAAGGAAGTATATTCAATAGATACCCTCCTTTACCTGAAGAATCGGGACGGCTTCTATGGCGTCCTTTCCCAGCAGCACCTCCATCTCTTGGACCAGGATCTGCAGATGTTCCGGTGAAAGGCGTCGATGTTTCGGTGGTCTGAACTGTAGGGGTCAGGCGAATTCCACGCAGTAACCATGGGCGACCGTTTTTAATACCCACTGGTCTGAAGTTATCCCCTCCCATGCCCTGAAGAAAGATGTTAATCGCCCCCCGACCAGGGAGACATGGGAGGGGACCTGAACTTGGTGGTCATTTCTGACCCGAGGTTGAAGCACCTCTGGAATTGGAGCCTCTGACTCTATTCTTTCCGCGCTTCTGCCCCTCTGGGGGTAGTAAGTGGGGCTTGCAGTCGGTTGACTTGCGTTGAAGTTGCCCGTGCCGAAATTATTTTGAGCGGCGCGGGCTTGTCCTCGAAAGGACCGCCGAGAATTGCTGCCCCTCTGCAAAGAGGGTTTTTGGGAAATCTGGTGCAGTGACTTAATAGTCTCATGCTCCTCCTTGGCTGTCTCCAACGCATAGTCTACCGCCTTCCCGAAGAGGTTGGCCTCTTCTATCGGTTTATTGATGATGGATGCCTGGGTCCCAGGCCTGAAAGCCGACGTGCGCAGCCACGCGCGTCTCTTTAGGAGAGTACCCTGTGCGAGAGACCTGCCTGCTGTCTCTGCGGAGTCCAGGGTATTCTTTACAACATTTTGATTGGCAAGTTTGCCCTCCGAGACAATGGCGAGAAGCTTGGCTCTGGTTGGTTCCAGAACCTCCTGGAGGCTTTCCTGGAGTAGGTTTAATTGGGCGTCGACCTAGCTTGCCAGTAACGTCGTGTTATTGGCAATCCGGACGGTATAAGCAGCCGCCAACGTGACCCGTTTGCCTAAGGCATACAACCATTTGGACTCCTTGTCCGGGGGGTGGTGGTGGACTCTCCCGTGGCAAGGGGAACCCCTGCTCTCTTGCGAGTGTTGGTCACGAACAGCGAGTCTGGGATTACGTGCCCTTTGATATAAAGCGGGTCGGTGGGGGAGGGCCGGAAGAGTTTTTCGACCCTTGGGTTCACAGCCCTAGTCTGAGCGGGTGTGAGTAAAGAAGGGGCCAGCCGTCTCTTTACCGAGCTCAGGAGAGGGATAGACTGGCTTGCCGGAGGCTTGTCATTAATAATGTTTTCTGCGAAATCCTGTTCAGGCAATGCCTCAAGCGTGGCAATTTTAAAGAATTCCGCAGCATTTTTCAACGTGTTGTTGAAAGCCATTTGATCATCCACCGGGGGAGCTTGCCGAACCAGTGTGGATGGGGGCTAGTCGAGGCAAACGATTCAGAATTGTGATCGTCCTGCTGGGTGTCCTCCCAGTTGTCCATTGCGCCTTGATCTTCCCCATAATTGTCCAGAAAAGAAGTCTCCTCTTCTTCTGTATAAACGTCCCTATACGTGTCCTTCTGGACATCTTCTTGATAATCAACATAGTGTTGAACATCTAGGTGTTGGGCAACTTGTGTATGAGGGTTAGGGTCTACCCGAGCTTTTTTTGGCGGAGGTTGATCAGAAGCCCCGAAAACCTGCTCCAGCCGAGCCATATACCCCTCAAATTACTCTGTGGTCCACTTGGATGACCCAAATGGACCCAGCTGAGCAGGAACCGGGTCCTCCGCCCTAAGGCGTTCAGAGGATCTCCTCAGGGTGCTTGAGAGGGGTACCTGGCTCTCTTCGTAAAAGTCCTCAGGATCGTCTTCCAAAACCGTGGAAAACCTTTCGGCGGATTGGCCCATAACTGTGGACGAAACCGGAACTAAGCCCACCGCCGTAGCAATACTATTGATACTCCTACTGATAGTTACCGAATCTTCGGGGGACAACGCCTCCAATGATGGTTTCTCGGGTAGAGGCCTACTTGTAGTTTTCGGGCCTGCATAGGCCTTGGAAACCTTGAAACTCGAAGTTTCTTGTTCAGAAATTTCGGCGTGTGTAGTTTGGGGAGTAGAGCCTTTGTTATGTTTATTAAGCTCAGTCGTCATGCGCTGCTGCGGATGCGGGGAAGGCTTCGGATCAAATCGATCCGATGGCGCTTGCGCCTTCTTCGTCGAGGGGGGCGCTTGGGTTGTGTGTTTTGTGCGGTGCGATTGTACGCCCCTGTCACCGGGTGTGGTCCCCGTAGCAAGACCGGAGTCGAGCCTGGAAGGGTCGTGGACGGGCGTGGCGGCTCTAGAATCGTCCGCCTCAAGGTCTACAAGGTCTGCGTTGGACGTTTGGTCATCCGATGTACCCCCGTCACTCTCGGCTGGTGTCCCGGCAGGGGAGGGAGGTTCCACGCGTGACATACCGTACACGGCCCACCGCTTCAACCGGCGCTCCTTAAGGGATTAGGTTTAGGAGTTTATACGCCGAACACCACTTTAGTGCTCTAGGGGGAGACAAGCGTACACGAAGTGTGATCATCTTTCCACGGATATCTGACCCTTTACAGAGGGCAGAATCTAAATGGAGTCCTTTCCATAGCAGAAGGGAAGGGTAACCAGACCAAAAAGGAAAGAAGTGGAAAAGAGGAAAGACATAGCAGTATGGCAAACCCCAAGCCCACTCTCCCTACTGTGTAGGCCGGCCAGAAGGCCCGACCATGTGGACGTCCAAACGCCGGATCTTAGGTGCCGGAATCCACAGTCGTAGACGGTTCCCCCGTAGTCTTCGTCGAAGATGTTCTTGATAGACGAAGTGACTTAACAGGGATTAAACCGACCATTCGGTAAGATAAACAATGTCTCATGAAGAGCTCCGCTATAGGGCGACCAGTTATCTGGGCGGAAAAAAACAATCTGAGGGACCTCGGCGCGGGAGAGATTTTGGGTACTACACACGTCACGATAGGGATAGTGTTTCAGACACGCCTATGCCGACGTCCCCTTTCGGTCCCCCGAAAGACAAGATGCAATACTCCGCGTTACCACTGGATGTCAGACCATATGCACAGCATGTGATTCTAAGCAGATTAACAAGCATCAGAACATTTATTTTCGCAAAGATCATGGGGCATGTTTCCACTACCAAGCATTAGAGGGCAGGAACAGATGGTAAAAATACCAATGTGTTTCATCATGGGCACACATGAAGTCTATGCATCTCTTCACTTGAGCCTTTCTAAAAGACTTGTGCAAATGTATATTTGGCCGTGGCACAATTGTTCGCAGCCCGTGGTCAATTCTGCAGCAAAGACCATTTTGCAGTGGCCAAATCTGACCAAACTTAAAACCCCCCCAACCCCCGCACTCCCAGGGCCCCAAAATAGATTCCCCCACCCACCCCCTACTTACCTTTTTGGCGTCCGCTCATCTTCTGACCCTGCGGTGTCAGATCCGTCCCTCCTACGCGGGTCGGATCAGATGGGTCCGCTTTTTTTTTTCCCTCCCGCGCCTCCAAACCTCCAGAAGTGGGGCACACACCCACTAACCCCAAAAGCCATCACTACCAAACATGGGGAGCGGGGGGGGGGGGGCAACCCCGCAACTCATGTTTGGTAGTGATTACCCAATCTCATAGCTTCCAAACAGTGGTTTGTATTGGCCGAATTCGGACAGATTTACCATGCGATCAATTGGAAACTATCAGTTTGGGTACTACCGTGAGTGCTAGGTGTCCTCTGTGACATGTAGCAATACGGGGACTTGACGTATTTCATGAGATGAAACAAAGCGGCATCCCCCAACCCCGTGAGAAGGAGGTACCTCTGAAGAACGATGAGCTAGTACATATATGTGCAGAAATTCTAGCAGCCACATGACATACACACTATTACTTTATGCATATTACATGACCAATTATGCTTGAAATGTCCTCTAGATGTGTCATAATGCTTCTTTCATTCACAAATGTACAGAGTAAATGTCACAGATATGCTTGTATGGCACCAATTTGTCCAGGGAAAAAGTAAAAAGTGGCTCCTGGTATCTGTTGGTTTCAAGCTAATTAGACTCTTTCAGGGTTCAAACCAGGAGCTAAATAGCTCCTAGCAATTTCTAACCATAAACACACCTGTTCTCCAAATTACTTATTTATTAAATGATAGTGCAAACTTGTCTTAATCAACTTATTTTACCTCGGTAAAGAAGAACAGGGATCTATCAAGGGCTTAATTCTCAATCAGCAAGCTGCAAATACGTCGGCCACCAACATCACTGAGCTAAACAAAACTTTGTGTGGAATAAGAGGCAGGGAAGTGGTGTAACTCAACAAGGGCGATAGGGGTTACACAGCTGCTGAAATAAAGGATTTGACAGAAGAATCCCAACCCAGGGCCCATTGGTCTGTCCATTTCCATTACGCCTCAACACCACTTTTGGTCCATTTCTCTTAAATGGATTACATATTGCAAAAACCGTACAACTTAAACGTTGCAGGTTGCTCAGCATGAAAGAAAGACATATAAGACAAAGTTTGCAAGAGTAAACTGTTGAACAAAACATCGACAGCAACACATATGCTGCCAGGTTTATAGTCATAATTTAGAAAACAATGTCGTCATTTTTTAGAAAAATAAATGATGAAAAAAAAAAAATTCGAATTTATTTTTCAATACGTTTTTTTTTTTAAAATGGGGTGGTTCTCCCCCAACCCCCCTTTTTTATTTATTTTTTAATTTTACCCATTTTTTATACTTACCAAAGCCAAAAAATACATATTAATAAAAAAATAATACATTCGACATTTTGTTTCCGACATTTTTGTCATTCGACATTATTTTTTCTAAATTATGACTGACGCCATGCTGCCAGCGGTAACAGGCACGCAAAAATAAAGAGTGAGCCCCTAGCCAAAAAGAAAGCACACTTTGTAAGGGCCCAGTCTCCTTGACACCAGTTACGAATTGGGCTAAACAAGCGACTTGAAAAAACTGCCATACCCACACACAACTACACTACAAACAAGAGGAAACCCACTATCAGAGGCTTTGGTGGTCCCAAACAAACCCACCCCCCAACATCACACACGCATTCAGGAATAGCAGGATTCCAGGCCATTCATGGGCCAAGTGCCAAAATAAACTAGCTCGTAGGGTTAGCCATGTTTCAACACTCCAAATAGATCCAACATGTGAACGCTGCATGTTAAACTGCGTATCACCTGACAATTAATTGTGGAACAGAACAAAGATGCAGTGTAACAATGTTGCAAAGCGCCTAAGCGGGTACTGGTGGACATGGTGAATTTGTGACTGATAAAACGGATACAGAACTTTACCGTTCCCTGGGAAAAGTGAAGTATTGTGAGGCTTTAGAAAGATGTTCTTGCCATGATTATTCACTCTTCCTGAAAATGAAGACCTTGTCTCCAGATAGAATCTGGCGGATTGGTCTCACCATAGCCATTGTACTGGTGGGCTCAAAGGGGGGTATATCTTTAATATAATAATGCCCATTGCATTAGCATCACCTATAGGGGCTCATGCTCCTTATGCATTTCATGAACCACAGGTATAGCATATAAAGTACACAGTGCATGTAATGCACAGTTTCAAATTCCTTGTAGTGGTTTCAACCTGGACAGACGTGTAATGGCAGTGGATGAACCAGGTCCGCCTCTTTGTTGTCAAACTACATTCGCTTGCCAGACAGTCTATCCTAGAATGGGCAACATTTGGGGTCTGGGCCTAGCAGTCCCAAATTACAATTCAGGAATTTGCACTGTGGAATAATGTGAAAGAATCCCAGGTTAAAAAGCCATCACAAATTGAAGGTCACAAGCCTATCTCAAAGTTAAAAACGCTACATTAACCACCTATTACCCATCTCAACTGCTTCACACAGAAAACCATTGATGGCAGACACATTTAGAAAATAGCTTCCTTTCCGCATTCCCAATCTATGATCCAGCTTAATGGATCTCAAACACACACACACACACACACACACACACACACACACACACACCACCCCCCCCAAGGTATCCAAAACATTCCCTTTCCTCTTTTCCACCATCCCATCCCCACGTCTGCTGTACTTCACCCACATTTCCATCATCCTTTCTCCTTCCTCATTTTCATTCACAGACCAAGGTCTGGATACCCTAGCAGGCAAAGTACATCAACGTCCAGACAAGCCAGGTGCTCCATCCATGAACACTATGATGGTGATGTGGCACAGTATAAAAGCTTCAGAACATTTAAGGCACCATGCTGTAAAGTATAATGCAAACAAGTATCACTGCTGAGCTGGTCTACTGATGCCCTGTATTTTTGCAATTTGACAGTTACGTAACACGTGCATCCCTGCCAACAGCCTGAAGGAACCCAACATTCAGGGACTGGCTTTAATCATGGACAACCCGGATCGAAATTGTATAATATAGTGTGATCTCAGATAAATATCCAAATATGAGCCATGTATAGTTTTGACATGGAGGCCATTGGGAATCTACAATTGGACATTTTGTTGTCATATTGATTGCAAGTGACCAATTTCACAGACAGGGTCTTATGTATATCCGCTGTTTCGAAAGAGTTCAATCCAAAACAAACCATTTGGCCCCAACCAAAAAAAGACCCAGTCACGGTTTGAGCTTGCTGGGAGGGCAGGTCACCTTCCCTAGAAGAAGCGAAGTCTGCCCAGCAGGTTAGCTCGAAACCAGTGCTTCAAGGTCAAGGCAGAGCTTGCCAACAGAGAGCTCCCACCAGGCTGGGAATTACTGGAGGCTCTTTGTTGCAGCATAGACAAGCAGATGTTGGGGTTAGAATGACTCAGAAAGGAATTGACCAACATGAAGGGTTCCACCATCTTGGGATTACTGCGGCTACTCATTTCCTGTGCCCACTTACTGCAGAGTTAGAACATCACCAGGCAAGGGAGACTAAACACAGCAGCTATGATCGGACCCTTACAGAAGCTAGAAGGGAGGCCAATCGGTGATAGCAGATTGCCTGTTTAAGGCAGTGAGCCCAACCCCTTATATGAATCAACTTTGAACTTCAAAAGAAAGATTGCACCTGAAGCTTTTTTGGTGTGCAGTGTGCCCCAAACAGCTCTTCCAAAGAGGTGAGGAAAGACTTGCATGAAAAAAAGTAAGCCACGTAGGATCCATTTCATTGAGGGGACGTCCTCTACAAGTGCTCCGTGGCAACCTTCCTGGCTGGAATATGCAGAACAAGAACTCTCCTTGCCCCTGGAAACCCTGGATGGAGTCCTTCAGCAACCAGTAAAAGGTACAGCTCAGGGCACAATTTCCCAGCTTTGATCTCCTTTCGAGCCAGCTTTACCAAGTAATTTGTCGAGCTTCTGCAAGCACCGGAGCTGCCTTTGAGACACCACTTTTCAATCAGATAATCGGGCCACTGACTCAGCCATCGTCTACCTACATTCCTGCAGTTTGCCACAAAAGAACCCCATTGCATTCTTGGACATCGTCAAACAGACTTGACCTCTTTCAGATGCCAACTGTACCCATCACTGCTTGGTTGTCACCCAATTTGAGGCAATCACTGCTGCAGGACTGCATCACATCGCTGGACCATCGTGAGCACAGTCAGACTGTCAACAAAACCGATCTATTGGGAACAACCAACTCTTACCATCTTGATGCCTCCTCGACAAGATACATAGCACTTAGAAGTCCGACTCAAATCGGTCAAGCCCCAACCAGCCCAATAGGTATTTGTTTTGGTTCTGTCCTCCCTTAAAGGTGCCAAGTGACAAAATAAGATCCCATTCATTATCTTTTTAAAGACGTCATTAAACTTTGACATTTGCTTCTGAAAATATTGCCTGCCTACACCAGTACGTAGACGCAGAGTGCCTTTCATGTTGATGTTTTCACTTTCTGTGCCTGCTCTTGTTATAGTGTTTTTGTTTAGTATGTTTAACTAAAAAACAATTAAATTCCACTATTTTTAATAGAACATTTGGGTGTTTTTATTTTGGTAATCCAATACTATTGTTTGGAAGATTCTTTTCTATCTCCCACCCTTCTAAGTGTATAGTTTGCCCTTGGCCCACGTTAGCACAAAAGACATATAAAGTTTACCAGTCATGCGGTACCTCGGTTTCATCTTAGCAATCAGGATCACTGTTGGTTTAATAGTAGTGTGGGACAGAATAGGAGTATTTTCCACTGCTCATCCCTGTAATCCTGCAGAGCTGTAGTCATTTTTCACATGAGCCTCCACACTCTTACAAGGTCTCCTCGACGAGTAAGTGGCAACAGGATGGGGAGCCGGTTCTTGAAGTTCTGTTTGCTGAACCTGTGTGCTTGGCTCACTGTGCGCCGTTGTGCTAGTATGAACTTGTTCAGGCCTGGGGCCTGGATGCCAAATGCGTCAATACAGGGAGAGTGACCCCATCCCCTAAAAGACACTTCAGTGATGCTTTTTCAGCACACTTAAGACTGTGTTGCAGGAGGCAGTTAGCCACATGTGCTTGATCTGGTGCACTTAGTTTCAGCTTTGATTGAGTGAGTGGAGTCCCTAGGTGATTGTGCGATGTTCTCCAAATCGGGCACTGGAGTCAGCCGGCAGGACTGGATCAGATGACTCGTGTGTTCAACTCCCCAGCTTGGGGAGTAACAGCACGAGAGGATGTCCTCCTAAAGAGGGTTTTAGGCAACAACATAGTGGAACTACAGTTAGCCATCCGCATTATAAGACTGCCTGGTGTTCCACAGATTTTAGCAGGGAAGAGAGAATAGTTATTTAGAGCACAATCTGGAGGTGCCTAGGCTTGTGAAGGGGCAGACTGTTTCTGCTGTTTCCAAAAGAGGCTCAACAGAACACATGGATATCAACGAGCAAGCTCTGCCTGGCCAGGGACTTTCAGCCATTACTAAACAATCCAAAAGCATTTTTCATTAGCCTCCTGGTTCAGGACTACCCTATCCTGTAGCCGTTGCAAAAGGTGGACTTCAGACTGCTATGGGGTGTTCTGTAGTTGAAAACGTTGGTGTTCTCACAGCTCTGAGCCGGGCAGAGGAGGGGTCTGATGTCTTTGATCCCATAAACTTCCTTCTTTCTTTCTTGCCCCCTTACATGGCTACGGACCAGATGCTAGGCCATCAAATATTTACAGGTTTTCAGCAGTCCGAGCAGCTTCGCTTTCAACACAGTTTGTTCTTGGGGGGCTGGCACTATGGACAGATTTGAAATTATTTGAAAACAGGAATGCGTGTGAATTTGTAATGTTCCGTTTTCAATGTCTGCAGTTATTTGGTTCAGGGCTACTAGAAAAGGTGGAGGAGGGCTGTTTGGATGTTGCAGAGAGAGAGAGGTGAGGTGGATAAACAGGATGTAGCAGACAGCTCTACATATCTACTTCCCCTTCACAGTAGATATGGTCCTCATTTCAGATTGCACACCATTATGCAGTCAAAGTATTGCAGTAATTTAAATCTCAGCAATTTCCTTGTGGCAGTAAAATGTGGTATGGGCGGCAGTGGGTAGAAGAGTTATCAGTGAGCCCCCAAATCAAAAGAAAAACCACAAGGTAATTTCAGCAAATTAAATTTCCACAAGGTAATTTACTCAGCTGAAACATAGAAGCTTTCATATTGTTCCAGAGCACAGGGCTTGAAATTAATGTTGGATGAGCAGGAGCTAAAACCAGCTCCTGGGTACCAAGCATCACCCAGTAAGCAGGAGCTCCAAAGTCAGATGCACAGTTTATCTTGTTCCCCATTATACACGATTCATTATGTATAAAATGTGTCCTTCTATAAGTCCTAAGTCTTCATTAACCTTCTCTTGGTAGCTATGGTTTCAAGCTAACCCAGTAAGCATAACACCATATGACTGGTGAGCGGTTCCCCAAGGATGACCATGGATGTTCATACTGCTGTGAGGTATGGATTCCCCTAGTTTCCATGCTGGAACAGTACTAGTGGCATGGATAGACTGAGATAGCTACTCTCATTCTGGTAGATTACAGACCACTTGCACGCCTGTGAGATATAGGTGCCATGAGTTACATTGTTTCAAATCATTCCTGTAAACTTTGTTTAGATATGCGATACCCTTGTCTTTCCACGGGATGGTCATCTTGGGTGTCTGTGTGGCATCCGATATATCGTGAACTCACTTTTCTGCCCATCCAAGTATCTGCATTTGGGAAGACTACAGATTGCTGCCTTCTATCGAGATGGCACTGATTTTTGTATGCGACTAAGAATTTGTTGACTTGCTGCTCATGTGGGTAGTTCTGCCTCAATCCACAAAGTAGAGGAAATGTGCGTTTAGGTATAGCTTTAGTTCTCATTCTGTTGGGACTGCAGTTCAATACTGTAGGATCCTTAAGCTTGGCCGGGGCTTTCATCGTCACCTGGCTGGGGCACTCATGCCATTTTATAGTCCTGAATTGCCATCATCAAAGTGCAGAGTTGCCGTCTGTTGGCGGAGGTGCGTTTTGTCCCTGGCTCAGCTGGTCATCTCAAATGCTGCCCTAGATCTGGCGGAGTCATAAGTATCAGTTAAGGCTTTCCCCCGAAGATAAACAGGAGGGTGGTACCGTGGATCCTCTTTGCAGATCTGGTATTTTTAGATCAAACTCAGATCGGGCTGCAGAGAAGACAGAGTGCCTTTGAGTCGTATTTGAGCCAAAATGGAATGAAGATCAATGTAAAAAAACTAAAATTATGGCTATGCAAGCAGCTGGTAAAAAGAAAGGCGAGAAGTTCACCTGGAGAGTGGAGGGAATTCCCCTAGAAATCGTAGACACCATTATTTATCTGGGAGTAACAATAAATAAGAGTAGAAGTGTACTTACTCATTACCTATACTTGCGATCTAGTTTGTCTATATTGATAAACCAGGGAATGAGCTTTCAGAGGAACTATGGCATATTCACGATTATCCCAATAATTTCATTTTATAAACAGAAAGTGGCCCAAATTTTTACTTCTGGTGCCGAATCTATACTCCATCTATCCTTTTCGGTGTGGGACAAGCTAGAGGGGTTTGTTCTGGCATAAGGTCCTGAGGCTTCCCAACAGCTTGCCAATCTGTGTGGTAAGACAGCAATTGAAATTGCAGTCACTTGAATCCATGGTTATATGGAAAACGATGGCTCTATACCGGAAATGCAATGAAGAGCCGCCCGTCTATTAGAATTATTGGAATGTGGCTATGAGGCGAATGATAAACATCTAGGCTGTTAGAAACTGAAAGCAGAAACAATCTTGAAGGAGAGGGATATAAAGCCTATGGACCCAATGTCAAACCCGACAAAGGTTAAGAAGCTCCAGAGCTGGGACTGGGACTGGATAGATACCAGCGAACGTTGTAGTAAGGATAAATTGGGGCGCATGACGATTGAGGATGGGAAAGGTATGAATGTGCTTCCAATCTATTTGCGAAAATTCCCCTGCCCCAAGATCCGTGACATACTGCTCCGTAGTTGTTTAAACATCTTAGACACAAGGGAGGTGTGCAGTGGAAGAGGAAGATGCCAGGGGTATCAACACCGGTGTAGATTTTGCAAATTGGCTAAAACAGTGGAATGTCCTATGCATCTGATAATGGCCTGCGAGTCTCTTAACCAAGTGACAAATGTTTTCCTGAAAGGATATACGGGTATGGGTTTGACCCTGGACCCATTGGAACGGTGGAAATGGGTGTGAGTGAACAAACCAGATTGGTAATTACCGCAATGGAAACGTTGAAATATGGGTTAGCAGGAATTGGAGTTGTGGAAGATAAAGGAAAAATGTCTTCCTCGGTTTAAAAAAGTACAATTGCGAGTGAGAACCATGAAATTCCTAAAGTAAATTGCCAAGGAATTATGAAGGGTCGATAGGGATAGGCGATAACTGAAATTGTGACGATTTCTTCTTCAAAATATAGATGTGATGGTCAAAATGAGGATGTTTAAAATCTTTAAATGTTAAAGGTTTTATGCTATCTTGTTAACATTTGGTTGTTCGATTTTCTTTAAACCAATAAAACAATTTTTTTTTAATAAATACCCCCCTACACGCACTTTGGAAATATAGTTTGGTAGGTACAAACCACTGAGGTAGGACCTTATACCCACCCCAAATTCCTGCTCTCTTGGTAAGCTCGGATGGGCCATTCTATTAGTTGCCACTTAGGGATTCGCCATCATGGAAAAGGTCAAAACTCAAGTTGACCAAGAGCTTTCAGGATTGCTAGTTGGCTTTTGAACAATTCGGGACCGTGTAACACCTGTGATCAGTTTAGGTGCCTAGACTGCCGCTTAGGAGTGTCGGGCATAGGGCAGCTGTCACCATAACCTTTTGCCCTGATCTTGGCTTCTCTTCTTTAGATGTAGAAGACTGTTCGACCAGTCCCCTTCCAGGTCTCCATATGGCAGCGTTTTTTTCTTAGGAGTGTCATTAGGAGGCATAGCACAGTTTGTGTAGAGCCCATCTGCTCTATTTGTTGTGCTTTTTAGCTTCAGTTCTGGGACAAGTAAGCAACATGGAGGTAATGCTGGGACTACTTACTGGCAATATTCATTACTCTTAGTTCTACTCTCTCTTGACACAATACTCCTGACCCTTCTCTGCTACCCTTTTGGGCAAATAATCCTGGATTATAGGTTATTACTGGCACATAAGTGATTATATACCCCGGATAAAGGGGGAAGAGTTAAAATTAAGGAACAAAAAGATTTTTGGGACTGGGTTAAGCCGGAAGCCTTTCGAGTTAAATTCAGGCACGATGAAGACTAGGACTAAGGAAGATTATTGATAAGCAAAACAAGCTTTGAGCAATTGGTTAAGTTGGACGCATACAGATCAGATTTACTGTCCACCAACTGCGGGGAACCCCAGGGCTTCCCGGTCTTGCCTCTGCTATTTAACATTGATGTAAAGCCTCTGATGGCCATCTTGCGGTCTTATGGAGATGAAATTTCTTTCGCAAACAGAAGATGCACAGCTGTACACGAAAGTAGGTGGCCCCTCCGCCACTTTTGAGGCCTTAGACGATTGATACGATGGACGGTGTCAAGTGGTTTGCAAATTAATCCCTCCAAAATGGAGGGGATGCTATTAGGTCCCCTCTACCTCCCCAAGAATCCAATGAGACACCCACCTCCCCCATCATCCTTGACATACCCATTTCTTATGTAGGTAAATTCAAGAACGTGGCTTTATGTGGGATGCCGACCTTTCTCTTGAGTTTCAAGTTAATAAAGTGGTTAGAGTACCCTTTCATCGACTTGGGGTATTGAAAAAGACTTCAATTCATCCTAGCAGATCTTCGTGCCCAGCTGATGGGATCACTGATAAACCCATATCTTTACGATGCCAACTGTCTTTATTTGGGTACTGCTAACAATTTACTAGATAAGCTACAGAAGTGTCACAATGCACTGATGAGTTTAATTTGTAAGCTCCCCAAATCTGCAAGGTTTCTACTTACCGTAAACAAATGGCTGCCGGGTCAACAGATGATCAAGTTTAAAGATCTTTGTCTCATTTAAGAGCCGGCATGGTCTTGCTCCCCGTGCAAGAAAATGTCACCTTGCAGGAACTCTACGGTCGCAGGATAAGAATGTGTTGGTGGTACCTTGCTCCCGATACCATGTTAACAGAGACAAGAGGCTTTGCAGAGGCTGGTGCAAAACTCTGGAATTAGCTTCCACAGAACCGTCGCAATAAGAGTCTCTACTGTTTGAAACAGTGTTCAGCGAGTCCCTTCTCCAGTTAAATAGGTCCACAAACATGTGTTCCTGCAGGCTGTTTACAGGAATGCACAAGATTCCAACACCTGTGGCTGCCCATAAGGGTGCTTACCACTGATCAGATTTATATTTGACAGTACATCCCAAAGGATGTGTTGGTGGTACCTTGCTCCCGATACCATGTTAACAGAGACAGAGGCTTTGCAGAGGCTGGTGCAAAACTCTGGAATTAGCTTCCACAGAACCGTCGCAATAAGAGTCTCTACTGTTTGAAACAGTGTTCAGCGAGTCCCTTCTCCAGTTAAATAGGTCCACAAACATGTGTTCCTGCAGGCTGTTTACAGGAATGCACAAGATTCCAACACCTGTGGCTGCCCATAAGGGTGCTTACCACTGATCAGATTTATATTTGACAGTACATCCCAAAGGCAGGTGGCAGAGTCATTGGTAAAAGCTGAATCTGGTTTGCTATGGTGGCCTATGGGAAGATAGTTATACTGGCCAAAACTCATTTGATGTTATGGTAACCCTGGTTTCTAGTCACTCATTCAACTGTAAAAGTTTTGTGAATCTTTCTCTAGGGCTGAAGTTCACCCAAAACAGACTGCTAGGTTCAGCCCTCGATGCTCAATTTGTGTTTACGTCCTTCGCTTCCCAAGAGGAGCCGATACCTGGAGGGAGGAAAGAAGGGGACCAGCGCATTAAAGGAAAAGCGTGAAGCATAATGGGGAAGCTCCACATGGGCAGTGAATACTGGAGAATCCTTGATGCAAGGCAGCCAGGGAGAGGGAGGAGTGGCCACAGCCAGGAGAAGGGTCCAAACATATTGGAATGTCTTAGTCCACTCACACATCCTGCAGCCAAAGCACTCTGGAATGGCATTACCAGGGTGCACAATTTGAGCTCGTAATTTGCTAGTGATATTTGGCTCTTGGAGAGTACAAAATGGTGTGCTGTGTGTACGTATAGAATGGAGGCAGAGTGTGACTTATGGCTGGCTAGTCGCATGCAGCTTCAATTTCTGGCCCTGACATTAGGCAAAGACTTGTGTCACAGCAGCCAGGATTGGTCCCTTTACAAAAGGCTTGAAATGGACCAATAGGCTGTGGAAAAATGGCAATATAAAAGGGAGCGAGACCCTCTCCTTTCAATTGAATAGTTTTTGGACCACAAGAACATGGTTTCACCTGCAACCTTATTAGGGTACACTCTGCCCAAAGTCCTCTGTCATAGAGCTGATGATAAAATCTTACATGTGGGAGCGTGGAGGGACGACTGTCCATTCGCCCACTTCAGAGAACCATTTAAAAGGGACCTGCTGTTGGACAAGTTCCGCGGGCTGTGGAGACACTGGTTCACAGGAGTACGCCTACTGAAAGTGCTCTTTGGCAACCTTCCTGGGTGGCAAGGGCAGAAGATCTTACTTTATACGTTGAGATTCTAGACAGAATCCCAAAAAAAACAGAAGCATAGGAACAGAACTGGGCTTGGTTTGCTACTACAAGCGGACTATCACTTAAGAGTCATTTTCACACCACTACAAGGCTCACAGAGCTGCCTTTTGCATAGAGATGGATTGAAAAATGTATAATGCGGACTTCACACATTGGGAAGCCCAACTCAGTCTCAACTTCGTCTCAAACCACTGCAAAGCAACTAGAAGCCCGGTTTGACACCTTATTTGCAGTGGTTCAATTCATAGGGCATGGTTTTAAAGGGCCCTAGAGACATTTAAGACATCACTATATCTTTAGGAAGACCTAGTCTACTGCTGCAGAGACTAGCTACCCCCGTCTTCAGACCGAGAGTGCCCCTTTTATCCAAAAGTTTGCATATTCTGTGCCTCGCTTTACAGTGGTGGATTATTACTGTATTTAGTACTTTAATTAAAGATTTCTCTTTTTTAATAGAACCTTGATTGAGCATTTCCTTCATTTTGGCATCAGAGTACTATTGTTGTTTGGATGCTTCTTGGCAGGCGCACAAGAGAGTATGCACGACTTATGCTACCTCAAGAAGACAAACCATTCATATTGGGATCGTTTCACCTTTAGGATTGAGCTCATGGTTGGTTTAATTAGCACTGTGTGGCCGAGTAAGAGCTTAGAAACCAACACTCATCACTGTGTGCCTGAAGAGCAGTGGTCACTTCACCACAGTTTTCATGTTTCACAAGTACAAAGTATTAGCAGAGCCAGTCTGTACATGGATCACCACCAATCCAAAGCAGCTTGTAGCATTTTGGTACAATGCAGGGTCTTGCTGTCCATCATTTAGTTGAGAGGGCCATGTCTCTGGAGGCGTCTGTGCTGGTCTGGCTGTAATCCAAGCAGAATCTGTTAAACGCTTATGTCAAGAACTACCACAAAATTAAAACCCATTACAAGGAGGCATCTGCCTTTGATAACCTATGCAAAGATTTTATAGTCTAGAAACATTTACATTGACTTTTGACTGGAGGGCAAGGGTTTCTTTCAGTGAACTTGGCGAAGGGTATAGATCACGTGCCCCAAGAGGGGAATTAGCACACTGTAATAAATCAAATCAGAGATGCACTCTTGGAGTACAAAGAACCACAGACAACTGACAAAGGGGGAAGAGAAACTGGCGCTTGTCAATACCTACAGTTATTTCTCAAACCCTATTAAGAAGATCATTAACAAAAACTGGAAGATCCTAAAAAAGGGTGCAAATCCACTCGGTAAACCAATAGTGAGGTTCAAAAGAAGTAAAAATCTGATAGAGCAGATAACACGTAATGACATAAGTACAAAGCCACCTACACAGAAGACACTACCGGAGAAATGGGGGATGCACATTATCCTTGTGGAACTTGCTCTTAACCATCAAAAGTATTGAGATTGACATCGGCCTCTCAAAGCCGTGGAAACAAACACGCTTTACTAATTGTAACTCAAAAATGGTTGTATATGGGATCTGGAGCCCTTGCAAAAAACTCTACATTGGAAAAACAGACAAAAATCGGTTTGTTGATTAAAAGTGTGAGTGGGGCATAATTGATTGGCGGTAGCAAACTACGACACAACCCCCATTACCATTAGTATGAAAACAATCGCGCCCTAATACTGCATCATGTCCGTTTACCCACAGTGACTGCAACAACTGTGTTGTGCTCCATTTTGAATGAAATCTCATTGCACATTAACACCAATGTTCCTATTGGGTCCAGTATAAGCAATCAGAGCTCCATGTAATACAGCGAAGAAAATGGAATTCTCTTTTGAATAAAACGAAATGAAAAGGAATCCTTAGATATTGCTGCTAATTGCACTGAAAGGAAAGTTACCCACTGATGAATTTCCTAGAATTTCCTAGAATGTCAATACATTATCAGACACGAAGGAATGAAACAAATTGGGTTTTTGTTTGTGTAGTCAGAATAGTATGAATGGGAGAGAATAGGTTTGGCAAGTGAATGATTGACGTGTGTAATTCTTTACATAATATTGCACAGCACAAAGCACTTAATCAAGCATAGACTTGTTTATATTTTGTGACTCTTGTTTTTTACTGTTTTTATCTCAAATTATACTAATAAAATACGTTTTTAGCTGCTGGTGTCACCGGTTGCAATATTAGAATTTAGGATTAGAAATCATCGATACATTTGACCTACACTCTTGAAACGATATAGACCCATAGGCATTTTACTTCGGTTTATAGGCTAATAACCTTTCGAGGGACTGCACTATGGGTTTGGTTTCTGTACTTACCCTCATGCCTCTTTGTTTTGATGCTAAATCATATCAGCACACGTATACATATTGGATAATGACAGAAAAACATAACCACTCTGCACATTTCCATGGAGACGCTACGCAAGTCTCCAGACCTGCCCGGTTCCCGTTGTGCGTTATATAACCGGGCAGGGGTCATCACTCTACCAACCTCCTTTGCTTAACCCAAATATTTACAACCAAAGAGCACCTTCTGCCAGGATAGCACTGACAAGGTTTCAGCCCGTGACATAGGCGGTGAAAGTCACCCTATAAACGCAGACAAGTAGCTATAGACCAATACCCTAGAAGTGACTAAATTGTTTTTATTGAACTGAAAAACATCTTTAACATATATGTGGGAGTGGGGTAAGGGATATTAATAAAGGTAGTGGGAGGATGAGGGACTGCAAAGTTGGGGGCTCCCCACGTAATATCTATAAAAAAAATAATTCTGTCACTTCACTTTTGAAAACATGGATTCGGTCAAATCACCTACATCCGCTACAGACCGATTTTAAACTAGCTGCCCTTCTAGCATGCTTGGCATGGCTTTTCCTTTGCAAACCCACCAAGCCTGCCCACATAGTCCCCTTGGTTACCTCAAGACCAAAATCACTGCACTACTGCAAAACGACATCACAGATTTCCTATGAAAACGAGGTGGCACATCTCACATACTACTTCTTGTCCAGTTAATAAGGCCCATTAAATGAAAACGTGGCTTAAGGGATTGTAATCAAGGACCATGTAGTTTAGGATACTATTTTACTAGACTAGCAGAACACAGCTTTCTTCCAAGTGGAAGCAGTCACAGCATTGAGGGGTCATACATTTAGGGGGAATGAGGAACAAAGGATATTTATTTTTGCCTTTTTAATTTCAGAGTATTGCAACCAAACGGCTTATAAAATATTGAAGTTTTTTTTTTATTTTGAAGAGTTAAATGAAGAAAAACAAAAATGCAATCAAGTTCTCATCAATGTTTAAATTAAAGGGCGGGATCATTTCAAATGGGTGACCAGAGGTGGGCCACAGCTAATACAAGCATTGTGTTGAGAGGCTTTATCTTCACACAAAAAAAGCCCTTCCGCAAATAGACCTCTGTTGCGGCGCTGTCTGCTTCCCAAGTACCTTTAGCTGTGGCATTTCTGCACTTTAGTTGGCATGTAAAAGCCTCTCTTCCACCAGCAGTGTCAGGGACAAAGACTAGTATTCTACTGTCCACCTCTGCTTGTGGGGTGTTAAAGACCGAAGAGGTATACATCTGGGCATTAACAGCCCTGTGAAGCACTAGCACTGCTGGACACCCCAAGATGCCTAATGGTGGAGAGCTATGGGCAGTGAAGAACATTCATCAACTTAGGTGGTAGCAGGATGAAAGGTGATGTGGGAGAAATATGGCTCCTTTATATAGAATATAGGCCTGGAGACCAGTCAACATACATTCTGGCAAATGTAAAGGGGCCCTTCAAGGGTCCGTGCACGAGTTACTGTGTAAGGTGAAAGCAAAGGGATGCCCGAAACTCCACCCACACACACCCACTCCCCCCCCCCCCCAACATGGCAGAATAGAACGTTTGGAATGAGAGCTCGGTTCAGCCTCCTGTTAGATCTTAGTATGCCACTTGATGCTCTTCTCCTGCTCTCTACTGACCGAGATTCCTCTGGGCTCTACAATGACACTTCCAATCGACCAGCCAAAGACAGTAATCGGTTTCCCACAGTACCTGGTCTGCAGAGTGCCTGCTCTAGCTGGACAACATTAAACGGGAGCTCAGGGCACCTTAGTCAAGTGCATCTCTTACTAAAGGAATCTGAGTTTAAAGGATGATCATATCTTTAATCCTTCATAAATAGTGCCAACAACGTTTATTTTCTTGGTTTAGGTTTAGTACATTTCTGAAAAGTTAAAGAGAAAAACTAGCTGAGGCATTCAAAATGACAACGTTGGCAGGCAACACATAGTTGGCAAATACTTGTGCACAGGTTTGCCCCTAGAACACGTTTTGGCTACAAGGTAACATTTAGCAGACCCTTTTCCTTTGGTCATTGATGCTTCCCACATTTTATTTTCTTTTTAGGCCTATGAGTTTTCTGGCTATTGATTCGACACCCCATTTCTCATATTTTGTTTGAATCTCATCTTTCATCTAAATTCCTTTCATTTTGCATTATTCAACATCAAACTCAGGACGCACAGACCTCAAGATTAAACACCTATAATCTTCCGTTTTTCTGTCCATCAAAAACTTGTAACAACAACTCCGATATAAAACATTAGTTCTTGCATAAGCACTCAGATGCAGGTTCAACACCCGCCTATATGCGCATCAGCTTTTAGGTGCTCCAAAGTATTCTTCTAAACTCGCACTTCCCAGTCACATAACATAGGATTGCCAGTGATCGCAATATAGATAAAATATATATTTGGGTGGTCTAAATGATCGTTTTCTCACCAGACCTAATCATTTTCTCAAATCTGCAGGGTTCGCAATTGAGGGCAACTGGAAGTTCGAAATTGATGGGAGCTGGGAACTATTTAACTCTTGCTTGTAGCTTAGTTGAGCCTGGCTAGCATAACACCAAAAGCTACCAGGAGCTACTTTTGGCTCCGCAGGCCAACTAATACAGGACAAACACAGCTAAATAAATGTAACTCTGCGTTTGGGACAATTTAAAAATAAACATTAGGAACGCTATGAACTTGCTCCTAGTTCCCAGCGGTGCTCCTGGTTAATGCTGGATGCCCAAGAGTTGCTTTCGGCTCCCGTTTTTCAATCTTAATTTTGATCCCTGCTATTCCACTATTAGGCATTTTAATGGAACAAGCGTACGACAACAGTCGTACCAAGAACTTGAATTCATCAGTCCCCGAGACACTTTCTTGAACATTGACACCAACCGTCACAGATTCTACCCACTGAACCACACGCAGACAACAAGACATTGGGCCTCATTACGAATTTGCCGGTCTGGAAACAAGGGTGCCGGTAAGCTTATCAGCACCCTTGTTTCCAAACTGGCAAATTACAAGTTAGCCTGCTGGGGCCGCTGCGCCCGACAATTCTGACCCTGCCGGGCGCAGCAGCCATGTTTGGCAGACTCTTCACGGAAGCGCTGGCACCATTAGCAATGGTGCTGGCGCTTCCGTTAACCCATTCCCATGGAGTCCACCAGACTCGTAATGAAGCCCACTGAATTGGCTGATTGATTCGGCCACTCCGGTTGGAATAAAAGTAGTGTGCAACCTCTCGTGTTTCCTTTAACCTATAGATGCTCCTTGATGCATTTACGTTTATTATCTTTTCTTGGTCGATGTTATTCTAATGCAATTTTTGACTACGTCTGCCTCTGAATCAACTTATTACTCGCCTGCTTACTTTCTCAATGTATACAGCTTTAAGGCCTCATCACGAGTTGGGCGGTAACGCCGGCGCTAATAGCGCTGGCGTTATTAGCCCTACAGCCAAACCCACCGGCGCTAGGATGGGATGGTAGGTGCACAAGAAAACAATGTGGTCAATTAATATAAAGTGATTTAGTATAGTGTTCCCTTAGCATTCGCATTGCACGCGACTGCCGGAAAAAGGGAAACAAGATGCAAAAGTGCTAGTATTGTTGTATGTGGTTACTGGCATTGATGCACGAGTATGCTTTTTATCCGGAGCAGAGCACACACGATCTACTAAATAATTACAGCAATCTGAGAGCTACCGCTGGTGTGTGGTATGTGCCATGCGTAAGGTGCATCTCCCTATGGGGGGGGGGGAAGAGCAGCAACCTGCAGGAGTCCTGAGCCAGGGATACTACACCTTACCACACACGTGCGAATAGGAACCCAGGGTGGGGGGGGGAATGGTTTAGGCCTTTCCCTAGTTTTGTTTTTTTTCAGCCCAGCCCTGGCGGCTAGCTGTCCTTTGGTTGACCGAGGTTAAATAAACAGTCACAGCCTCATATGATTTGGTGAGAGTAAACTCCTTACTTATAGAACAGTATTAGAAAACAGATCAGCTCCTCGGTATGCCAGAGTAATATTTAATTTACTATGTCCCCTAGTTCAGGTGCTGCCTTTAGAAGCCCCCCTTACTTTTCCTCCAATAGTTCGAATACTCTTTAACCCCAGTGTGGTCATTTTGGGTGGGGGACACAAAACCATTCAAAGATGATAGGCCAATAAATAACTCAGTGGGGAACATTTGTGAGTGAGGACATTCACATTTGATAACTAAATAACACTTTTCCCTTTAGTAGGAGCACCTTCGCACAACATGTGTCACATTTGGTAAGTAACCAACTGTTTCACTTGGATTGGGGAGCACTTGTGAGTGAGATCATTTTCCTTTGATAAATAAATAACTTTGTCGTTTCAGCACTTCCCGGGCAGCTGCCGGCTACCCATTACACCACACATACCGTGCAAACACCAAACACGGAGTACCCCTAGGTCCTGAAGGAAAACAACCCCGAGAGTCACTCCGTGGTCCAGGGCAAATGTTGGCTGTGACAGAAATCACCCCTACAGCACCCGTGCCGTGCATAACTCAAGGTTTATGAGCTCAGCAAGGTTCACACTAGGTAGCAAGGTCCGGCGGAGCGCCTTGACACTTGCCCTTTCCTGACAAGAACCGCAAGGCTAATTTTTTCGCCAACCTGCAGTGGCAAGTAGAGAGGCCTACAGAGGCACCCCTACCAGCGCCCCATGGTTCTATGGAGCGGATCAGACCGAGGGTGGTCACTTCAGTGAGTCCCCACAGAATCCCTCTTGTCTGTCTCCGCTTCAGTTGGGTAAGTCGCTGGCTGTCATAGCAGCAACCAACCCTGCTAATATATATTCCACTACACTCCCCAGTGTTCTCTTCCTCAAGCAGTGACAAGAAACGGACAGCGCCGTCACTGCTGAAAGCGGCCAGACAATATACTTTTCTACTTCAAAGTTCCACACTATGTGGCCCGCTCCGTAAACATTCCCACTCCTACCTCCAGTCATGGAGAGGGGAAAGGCAGACTCGAGGCTGATGCAGTCTGTCCCTCACGAATGGGCGGGAGCACACGGGAACTACCAGTCTGCTTTGGGCTGCCTCCCTCAATGCTACTCGCTTCCTCAACACTAGAGTGAGGAGAGCGCAAGCCAGCCCACAGCGTCCCACAGCGGAACTCATCACACCGGAGGACCTGACCGCCCTGCGTTGTTCCTGAAGATGACTCCCCTCACAACGCGTCTTACCATGGATATATAAAATCCATGCTCCTGTCCACCTGTCACTCCGATGCGGGGAGACAGTGACAGGATTTTTTCTGCAATCAACTCATCCACACTCCCATTCCCCCTGCGGGCTGCCCATACCAAGTCCCCCGCCCCCGGGAATTCAGGAAGGAGGAATACCCACAGACATAAAAACAGGACTGATATCGTGCACATAAGCGCACCATCCATACATAACAATGAAACACCCACGCTGGAATGTGGGGGTTTACACATAGCTAATAAAAAAAAAAAACAAATATTCTAAATCAAGTCTCCTCCTTCTACAGCAGTGCTCTTCAAAATGGGGGCCCGAAGGATGTTCTGGGGGGTGGAAGGGGGGCCAAACTCTTTCAAAATGAATTAAGATTACTTTTTTAATATAAAAAAAGGATCAGGGCGAGTACTTCTAATAGAAAATAAACAGTAGGTAATTGCTTTTATTTTAAAGAGCCGAACACCCCGACCCCCGAGCCACCCCCGCCCCCCCAGAAACATTTGTTCTCAGGGCTAAGAGGGGTGGTTTAAGTGGGGGGGGGGCTGTAGGTGGGCTTGGCATGAAAAACTGTGAATACCACTTTTCTCAGGGAACAACTTCAGCACTGCACACCTCTATAGTTCTCCACTTCAATGGATTGAATCTTTTTAATGTCTTGGCGGGAATAACAGGATGCAGTATGCATCCTGAATTCATGTTCACAAATTGAATTATCAGGATACACTTTTGTAAAATTGCAAGTCCTTATCATTAATAAATTACAATAAAAACGAACAAAGTGGATGTCGGGGAAAGGATTATGTGGGGGGATTAACAAAGGAGAAAAAAAAAAAATGCAAAAAAACCCCCCAAAAAAATTCAAGACAGACATTCGGGTATGGTGGCCCGCCCTCAGACGCAAGGTCAATAGGGGCTTGAGGGAGGTAGGAAATAACAAAAATTAACTGGGAAACCTCAATTCATTATAACTAAGTGTATGTTGTGTCAATGACCTAGATCCAAACGGCCTACAGTCACTTATGTTTTTTCTTACATTTGTTGGAAAACACACCATGTGATTGATCATGTATAGTATTTAATTGCGCTGATGCACAGGCTCACAATTAACAGATGTACTTCCCCCAAGATCATCAGGTAGACGTTTTCAGTGTAACTTTGGATCACTTTTCTAAATATTTACACCGGAACATTCAAAAGACTTTCGCCTCCCAGAAAGTAGTGAGCTGCATCAAGATATCCTCGTCCGCCTTCAAGTACATTAAGCCTACCCTGTCCCCCCACAACCAACCCCACACTGTCTCAGCAATGCAAGAACAAAAATAAAGGATTGTACATGATTATGCAAAACTTGTAATCAAATAGCTCCATCCTCCTCCCCAATCAATCTTTTTGTAAAATAAACAGGTGCCAGAATGTTTAACCCAGCACTAGCCCCTGGCGAGTTAGGATCATTATGGGCGCGTGAGATATGGTAAGCTGTCTGCATGACGAGAACTGGAATTCTGCCTCAAGGCCATATGCCCAGCCATTAGGGTGCAACATTAGATTTTTCACCATGATAAATATATCAAATACATGAAAAGAAAAATGTGAACATACCCACATAAGGGATAGAACGACATTATGTGAAGGCTGGCTCTGAGATTTATTTTGTGTTGCGACACAAAGTAAAGCCTGTTCCTCTGCATAGAAATCATGCCCTGCATAAGAGACCAACTTTATACCCTTGCCCAGTGTTACAAAGTGGGGTCAGTGGTTCCAAATTAGCAGATTTATGGCTCATTGAATGCATAACATGATCACAGTCATTCATATAATCGGAACTTGTACACTTCTATTTCAAGACTGGAGGCGAGCATTACGCTTCAACTTCTTTTATTCACTCTTCAGCAGTTTCAATAACAAAATATACGAAAACTGAAAAGGTCTTCCCTTCATCCCTTTTCTTATCCTAAAACTACAAATCCCACTGCCTCTGTAGTCCGTTTAGTGTCAGTCCAGCTTATGACTCACTTCCTGTTCCCCTCCTCCTACCCTTCTTTTCCTGCTCTTCAGCAGATAAGTACCCTTTTACCTCCATTCTGAGAAATGCTGCATTTTTAAACGATTTTTGCATGCATAAGGCAGGCAAATCGTAATGTAGATAATGTGAGGGCCAAGAAGGCGAGGACAGTGGCGTTTACAGAAGTGTTTATAGAATGTATGGGAATCTCAGATAGTAGCAACCGAGTGACTGAGGCAAACACACGTTAATAGTAGCCGCAAGATACTGCGCATCACGTTAGGACACAAAGTCGAGAGGATACGTAGCACATTTAGGCAACAGTTCGATAGCGCGAGGGAGGCGAGCTCTGCGTCACATACCTGGTACGCCCGGGGGCTCGTCCTCTTCGCAGCCGACAGTAGCCTTATGGACCCCACACTTGCGGGGGTGCAGCCAAGAGCCAGCGTGATGCTCCGGCCCCCTCCAAAGGAGAGGTGGAGCCGAGGTTCCACATCGCCTAACCGCATGGTCTGTGTGACAGCGGTGCAAGCACGTCTGAATTTAAAAGCCGGGCCCGGTGGTGAGGCATATTTTCTGCGAGCGGATAGAGCAAGATGCAGCCTATAGCCATACAGGCCAGCTACATATGGTCAAATAACATCCGGAACAGATTGTATGGTCCTTACGCTCAGACGAGCATAAAGCTGCACAAAGGGCACACAGTACTAGAGAGATAACTCTCGGTATAGCACAGCCCGGGACCGGCCCAGAACAGATAAGAACCAGTACAGGGGCTAGCCAGAAAATTAAAAAAAAATATTTTGCCGTTATATATAGAAGAGATCATTCTGTAGAATACCAGGACATCAGACCCAACGCAGCAGTGGCCGTGGACAAGATATCCATAGTACAGGTAGCATGCACACAGCACTCAATATCATGTCAGAGTATGAGTGGAGCGAGGAGGAGCAATCGCTGGACCTCGTCTCCAGCTTTAAAGAAGCTTGTTGGTCGATACTGTGGCGCAAGAAGTGAAACCCTTACAAGATCGGCTGGAAAGGCTAGAATCCATACTAAACCAACACAGAGAGAGCACCGTAGAGACAGACAGCACGCTCACGGAGCCCTCGAGAAAGGAAATGAAGGGGAGTAATTAGACCCCAAGAGGAAACACTCTACTGACCAACCCCCCGTTCGACCTTACAGGTAGTTGAAAAGACCCCAGAGGCAGCCAATGCTTTTGCAAAGCTAAGAGGCTTTCATGCAAAGGTCGACAGTGCCAAGCCTCATGAGCCCCTCCCCGGGGGAAGAGAATTTGGGCAAAGATGACCCAGGCTCGGAAGAAGAGCCAACAGAAGGCAATCTGAAAGGACAGAGGAAGACTGGAAAAGAACAAGCGGAGGCAAGAAAGCACGCAAGGAGAAGCATCTAGACAAAGAGCTCGAGGAAGTGACGGACATGTTGGATCCAGACAGCATTAGGAACTGCAGATCCTCCGATTGGCAGCCCTCCCCCAGGGCGACACGATACATGGCCTTAAGACTCAAAAAAGTGCTCGACAAGGAAGTGAGGCAGGACTTGCGGGCAGAATGCCCCGGCCAGGCCTTCATGGCAAGGTGCCAGAAGGGGACCTGAAAATGCGAGCGATTCCCTCAAAGTCTAGCAAAGACCCGCATAAGGTGATAGATCGCGGAGGACCGGCCAGGAGAAAGTACTGGATATCTCTGGGCTGCTAGCCTAAATGATTTATCTTGGCGATAGAGCCAGAGATACCGGGGAAGAGACTGACCCAGAAGCCCTTGCAAATTGGGCGCTGAGAGCAGTCTGCCTATTGGGTAATGCAAACTACGCCTTCTCATCAGAGAGGAGGAGAGGCCTACTGCTTAAAACAGATGCCAAATTAAGGGATCTAGCTTCCTACGAAGCTGGGGAAGCGGTGCAGGCCCTCCTCTTCATGGAGAACTTCGTCAAAGAGATGGGCAGGTTCGTAGGCACCTATACATCTCTGGAGAAAGCACAAGCGTCAATACGCAAGATCTTCACAGAGAGAGTTTTTGCCTGGACCGCTGCTATTGGGGCCGAGCAGCCAGTTATTTCCATGAAGGCAGAAGGCCCCAGAATTCCAGACCCCACTACTGGGAGAATAAGCAGCAGGACTTGTTTTTCCTGGCCAGAAGTCCATTTCCGAGAGGTTGCACAGGAGCCAGGCCAGAGCTTTACCTCAGTGAGAGCCCCAGAGAAAACAGCTTTTTCAGGGAAACTGGCGAGCGCTTTCCAACGATGCATGGGTTTTGCAAACCGTCAGAGGTCTGCAGCTGGAATTCATTCAGGAGCCAGTACAAGAGAACTGGCCACAAGACATACAGCTTGCACAAGCAGAGTAAGAGAGATTACACCGCAAGCTTTGTCAATTGGAATTGAAAGGAGCCATAGAAAAGGGCAGAGCAGCCCCGAGATTTGTGAGCTCCAAGTTTCTAGTTCACAGAAAAGAGAAAGGGCAACCAGTCATAAACTTGAGAGAACTGAATGGCTGGATTGTATACCATCACTTAAGATGGAAGGCATACATCAGCTGAGAGACAACCTAAGAGAAGGAGACTGGCTGACACGAATAGACTTGAAAGATGCATACCTTACGGTGCCGGTGCAAGCGGAATTCAGGACTTTCCTGGCTTTTTTCGGTGGAGTGGCCAATTGTGGCAATTCAGAACAATACCCTTCCGGCTAACCTCAGCGCCTTGGGCTTTTACCAAGCTGATGAGAGCAGTAGCAGCAGTGATCCGGAAGAAGGGAATCCAAATGATTATATACCTAGACGACGTAATGATCCTGGTGGAGGATCAGCAAGCTTTGCTATATCAGACCACGTGGGTGCGAGATCTCCTCATCACTGGGATTCCTAGTGAACAGGGAGAAACCAGAGACTAGACTGGCACAAATGTTAGACTTCCTGGGGTCTGTTCTAGACACCAGAAAAGCGACTCTAGAGTTGCCAGCCCGAAAAATAAGGGATATCAAGAAGGAGTTCAGGGACTGCTTGAGCAAGCAGAAAATACCGATCAGAGTGCTAGCGAAGATAGTGGGTAGGCTGGCAGCATCAATTCAAGCCATCTTCCCAGATCACCTGCACTATCAGGCCATGCAGAGGCTAAAGATCAGGTACTTGCAACAGGGTCTGAAATATCATCAGTTGATACCCTTAGACCAGGAATCCATCACAGAACTAGAATGGTGGTTAAAGAATACGGACGTGCCATATTCAGAGATCGACCGGAT
This sequence comes from Ambystoma mexicanum, assembly GCF_040938575.1. Taxonomy (NCBI): domain Eukaryota; kingdom Metazoa; phylum Chordata; class Amphibia; order Caudata; family Ambystomatidae; genus Ambystoma; species Ambystoma mexicanum. The sequence goes on along the minus strand of NC_090941.1, from coordinate 152,800,499 downwards.
CAAGTTACAGAATCGGACGCCAGCCGAATACGCTGGGGAGCAAGATGCGGGTCCCTAGAGACCGCAGGGAAATGGAGCGGAGAAGAGCTCTGCCTTCACAAACTGTTTGGAGTTTCTAGCAGGCTCCTTCGCCATCACGACATTCACGAACAGGGTGAGTGAGTTCGTCTCCTTCTCAAAATGCAAAATATATCAGCTGTCAGGTACATAAACCACCTAGGACAACCGAGGTCTAAATTGCTAGCAGACCTAGCAAAGGACTGTTGACATTTCTGCCTTCAGGGATATCAGAGTATCTCCCAGGAGCACTCAATGTAGTAGCCGACTGGAACGCTCGGTATCTGACAGACTGCAGCGATTGGAAACGGGACACAGATCTTTCAGCAGCTGCACCAGCTGTGGGGACCAGTGCACACAATAGGTTTGTGTCTTTCAGCTGGAGGTTGGATCCAGCCGCGCAGAGCAAAGACGCATTCCTCCAGGTGAGGGCAGGAGAGCTACATTATGTGTTTCCCCCCCCTTCGTAATGTTGAGCTGAGTCCTAATGGAGTGCCGGTGAGAAGAGGTGGAGTTGATTCGAATAGTGCCGGTATGGATGCCGCAAGTATTGTTTCCGATGTTAATGGAACTGACAGCGGACATTCCGCAAGTTCTCCCAGATGGGGAGCAGTTGCTCACGGACCCAGCAGGGTCATTTCATCCTCAGAGTGAGAGGAACTCTGCCGCTGATAGCGTACAGGATATCAGGAGACGCTGGCATTTTGGTGCAAGCTGCAGAAATCATGGGCTCCATCCACTGGGAGGAGGTACGACGTGGTTTAGGCCAAGTGGTCAAGCTGGTGCAGAGGGAGACATGTTCATCCCGTTTCAACACCTGTAATTACGAGCTTGAATTTTCTAGCACATCATTTGCACGATGGGAAAGCATTTTGGACTATTGGACAGGTCAGCGATTTCGGCAGGTCGAAGGGGTCCCAACAGGGGAACATCAGGCAGTAACCAGGCTTCTAAAAGGAGCTCGATACAAAGCACCTCCGGAACCAAGATACAATCAATTGTGGGGGGTTACAGTAGCGCTGTGGTTACTAGCAAGCTGGCCAACGGACAGATTTCTGTCGCTGAAGCAATTATCAGGCAAATTGGCAATGCTTTTATGTCTAGTGTCTTGCAAGCGAGTAGCGGATGTCAAGGCCCTAGAAATACACAGGAAATCTTTCGGCCCTGAGGGAGTGACCTTCTCAATAGCTAGGACGACGACACAGGGTCCACTACAGTACATTATCCCCATTTCCCAAGTAATGCTAAATGGTGTGTAGTGAGATGTATTAAGGAATGCGAGAGCAGAACAGCACAGTGTAGTGTGTCAAGTACTACGCAGTTGCTGATAGTGCGAACAAAGCCATTCCAGGCAGTAGCAACAGCCACCATAGCTAGGTGGGTGCGAGAGGTGATGCAGCAAGCAGGCATCGATTTAAGGGAGTACGGTGCACATTCAGTGAGAGGAGATATGGCATCCAAAGCATTCACAGCAGGGGTAACGCTGTGGGATATTATGCAAGCAGCTGCTTGTGCTAGCAATACTATCTTTAATGAGTTTCATTTCAAGCCAATTGAAGGATTGGCTAGAGCTTAACTGGGGAAGCTTTAAAATGCTCCCCTCCAGTCTTGATATAGAATGGAAATTACCCCTGCTAATTGCACAGGGAGCCTTGATTCTATTAAAGACTAGGAGGCAAGCATTAATCTCCCACCCTTTCATGTACTGTACATATATATAGATGTAATGCTGATTTGAGTGACAGTACAAGGACTCCACCCTGCTATTGTTTGTATGATCCCTACGGGAAGGCCAGAATACTAATTGAGTGGTGAGTATTCATAAGCAGCGAAGCCTTGAAGTAGCCGAATACCACATCCACGAAGCAGCAATGTGAAGTTTGCAACAGTTTAAATTGTTTGTCCCGTTGGTTGGACATAGTTGTAAACTTTTTAAAGGACGCAGTTCAGAGCATTCAAAGAGGAGGAGGAGTCCAGGAACAGGAAGTGGGCCATAAGCTGGACTGACACTAATAGGACTACAGAGACAGGGGGATTTGTACTTTTAAGAAAAGAAAAGGGCTTAATCATGGCTCGGTTAGTGTGCATGTGCTCACGGCTAGTGTTCAGGTGGCCGTCTGTGTGGAAGTATGCAGTGTAAGGTGGGAGGAGATCTTAGATGGGGAGGATAGTCAAGGTAACAGGGGGGGTGGGTCTTAAAAGGAAAAACAAATCTGCAACCTTGCATTCCCACCACTGGCCCCATGGCAAGCGGACCATGCCCTTGACAATGGTCAGGGGACTAGGCAGTGGTCCAGAGGAAGACCCGGTAGCACAGAGGGGTGACATCAGACCTGCTGACCCTTCCGGGCAGTAGGAGATCTGCATCACACTCCTCCTTCCTCATTGTGGCATCACAGCTGCCTCTCCTATGAGGAGTGGGGCAAAAATGGCTCACCCTCACAGGGCGCCGAGACACCTGCCAAGGCCTCACAAGAGACATGCAATGCGTTTAGGGGACGCTGGGGAAACGAATCCAGAATCAAAGAAAAAGGCTGCCGACGCAATCTCTATTGAGGCACGTTTGGGAAGACCCGTCAGTTGGGAAGGAGCCACAAGACTTGACGCCCCACCCTTCCACTAATCCACAGACACCGCAGGAATTCAAACATGGAACAGCAGGCACTGGCATCTGCAGAACCCATAATTAACCTGCCTCCAGACCTTGCATCCTTAAAATCCAAGAAGGATGCCCAAGACCCTTCGTAAAAAAAAATAATAATAAAAAGGACCCCAGCATACAGGCCTGCTTTGCATCTGGTAAGAAGTCAGCAAATGATCCCCGTTTAACTGTTGAGAACCATATGGAGGGGACTGTGGGAGCAGAAGACCAAGCCAGCATGGGTACTCCTCCTCACTGCGAAATTCCTGCTTCACTCATAAATCGATGAAAGAAGACAAAGACAAAAGGAATACCTCTGCGATTAGAGCGGTTGGTGACAACAAGAAATTGCTTGTCTGGGGGAGCACATTGACCAGGCTGAAAGGAGAAACTCCAACCTAAAGGACAAAGTACCAAAACTTGTTGAAGATAGTGCAAACATCAGAGAAGTGGTGGACTCACTCCAAATAAAGTGTGACAACTTAGAAAATAGTGCGAGGAGGGACAAATGGTGGAGGATAGGGGGAGCAGCGACAGGGAATTAGCTAACAAAGAAGCCCACAAGGGACACCAAGAGAGAATGGCTCAGAGGTGTCGGGAGCGGTAAAGAGGCATCAAATACCCAAGAACGATGCCCAGTAGAGGGCCTCAAGAATTTTCTGATCAATATCACCCCCCTCTCATACCTACTCATCATGCTACAGGATTTCTGAGGAGTTAATGCAGAGGGGGACAATAGGGCAGAAACCTCTGGCCGGCCAGATGGAAGCCGTTGCCAAGTGGGCCCTGATGACATGGATAGAAACCGGCAGGGACAGTGGGAAGGTGGTTGGAGTTCCAAAATGGGGGGATGCAAAGGGTGTTAGAGGTACACTTATGTTATTATCATTCTGAATGGGAGAGTCTAAAAGGGTGTCAGCCCAGGGGGTGGGCAGAGGGAATCACAGCCCAATGAGAAAGTTGGCATTATTACAAGGGCGTTGAGGGGTTCAATGTTTTTTTGTTTAGCATTTCGACTGCTCAGGGGACTTTAAAAAAGACAAAGTATGGGGAAGTATTTGGGATACACACTGGGTGATCTTTTATCAATCTGGCAAAAAGACTCCAAGAAATGGCAATGGCAAGGTTGGCAAAAGATTCTGAAGGAAAACAGGAGGAATGTGTGACATGATATACTCTTTAAATGTTAAGGGTACCAACATACCCAACAAGAGGATTCAACCCTATAAAGATATGAGGCGGCACATTAGGATAGCGGCACTCGAGAAACAAGATCAGAACAGCAGATTTCCCACTTCATGTTCACTCTTCTGCAAAAGCCAAGCAAGCAGGAGTGGCCTTAATATTTCTGAGGAGTGGGCAGGAGGGGAGGTTTGCAATAATGCAGGGCAGACAGGGAAACAAGGGAATTGACAACAGCCTCCTTCTACGCTCCAAGTATGGCACAGGAGTTATTCATGTTAAGTTTCCACAGGAAGCTGAGACAGAAAAAGGTGATCCTAATTTTGGGTGACATGAACCTTACCAAGAAATAGCAATCTAGCACAGTAAGTACTCATCGACAGGCAGTGCGTCACACAAACTCCACTAACGCTTGAGAACTTAACCCTGGTCGAGTGCGTAACCCATCAACCAAAAAACCTACACTCAAATTTGCTTTTCGATAATTGACTTTATGTTTTATGTTGACTCTATGACTATCGGACCACAGTATGGTGGTGTCATCCTTCCTAAATTTAGAATCTAGGCACAAGAGAGGTTTGTGGCAAATACAAGTTGGGATCCAAGGAGTCCCATGAACGCAGAGGAACTTAAAGAGGCAATAAGAGAATACCTGAGACTTTACCTCCAGGAGGACACCTCACAGCTGGGTACCTACTGTGAAAATAGGGAAACTGATATCCCTGTCTGTGGCTTTAGGCCGACTGGGCACACTGACAGAGGACCAATTGCTTGAACCCAATGGAAACTGAATACAAGGCAAACCCCACGAGGCCTGCATACAGAAAACTGTCAGAGTGTGAAACCAACACAAATTTAGAGTCCAAAGGGCACACGACACTATACTATGATTAAAACCAGGTTTCTATGCAGAGGGTAACAAACCAGGTAAGAGGCTAGACAACTAGCTGAGGGCCAAGACAGGTACTCTGCAGTTGATGAGGGGGGACTATAGACAAGGAATTAACCACATGATACACTATATAGAAGGCAGAGAATTCTAACCAAGCAATCTAGAGAAGATATCCGAAGGGTATAAAGCTACCCACTTTAACAAGAGACCCCATAGACGCCCCATAGAACCTCAGGAAGTCGTCATTGCTATTATATCACTGAAGCGCAATAAATCTGTAGGCCGGATGGCCGAATAGCCCCTTTTTACAAGCTATTAAGTCAGATACTGGCAAACCCTTTAGCTTAACATTTCAACTCTCTGAAAAAGCATTTGACAAAGTGGACTGTGGTTTCTTTAAGGCTACACTTTCCAAATTCTAATTCGGCCCAGGGAAATATAATAACCAACTTCAAGAATCCGTCAGCACAAATACAAGTAAATGGTGATTTTACAGAACCGACTCTCGCGAGGCACCCACCAAGGCAGCCCATTGTCGCACATTTTGTTTTCCCCCTGTTGTGGAGCCACAGGCGGCCGGTTTGCAGTCTAACCAACACACTGGGCACTGTGTTTGGGAAGCCAGAAAACAAAATTAAATATTTTTTGATATGATATTGTTAGCCTCACCAATCCTCACACATTCTTGGAACATCTAATGATGGAGCTGAAATTATTTCTTTAAAAAAGGTCTCGGGGTTCAATAAATCTGAAATACTAAAAATGTCTATCACGCCAGACCAAAGAGAATTATTCAAGTCCATTTTCCCCTTTAGCTGGGCCAAGAAGGGAATACCTTGGGCCAGCTTTACAAAGTTAACTAGCCAATCCTCTGAACTACAGTTGAAAAAGACCTAGAACGATGGAGGAAACTGTGCAACTCATGGTTCGGAAGGACAGTGATCAAAATTAGTATACTCACAAGAATACTGTACCTCTTTCAGTCGATCCCAATCCTACAACACAAACAGAGGGACTGGGGTTTGGGGGGGGGGGGGGGGTGATCTACTTCATGTATACAGGATGGAGGATCCCCAAAAGTGGACACACACTATACTTGTCCAGAAATAGAGGGGGCATAGCTTTCCCAAACCTCCACCAGTACTACTGGTCAGCCCAAGATAAGACATATGGTAGAATGGTCACAAACCCACAAAGAGAAATAAATGGGTATTCACGGGCCTTCTGGCTGTCAATTGCTCCATGGACACAACCCTGCCTGCCTCAGAGCACCATGTGTATACCGTGGCCCTATTAAAAGGAGCACTATGGAGGCCTGGGACTGGATCAATAAAATTGCTGCATATAGTTTCCCCTCTCCCGTCACACCCATAATGAAGAATTCACTTCAGGGACAAGGTACGTAAGGCTGCTCAAGACTGCTGCACAACAGGCGAATCTCTTCTATAAAAAGAGAAGATAAATCCTTTGAGAGAATGAAACATAACTTTTGCAGAGGAGAGATATATGAAAAAACTTAGTTAGGGGGACGTTATGGTTAAGTTGCACTAATAAAAACCTATGAAATTCAATGGAAAAACATTGGTACAGGGACGTTCTGGTTACAGGTAAAACTGAAAAACCTCAGAAATTCGCCAGTTATGGTAAGGTAACCAACCATAACTTGCGCCACCACCGTGCACTGCTAAGACTAACACCCAGGACATCAAAGATGACATCACACAGGTCATTGCCAGGTTAAAAAATCAAATCCTCAAAATCCAGCAATGTTGCTGGGGGTCTCTAAGGTAAAGGGAATTAGCACATCTCCCTAATATCTGCTCTGTACAAAGTTAACCTTAGAATCATACCCAATACCCTCCCTGTATAAAGTCGAATTGAGAGAAGTATGCCTAATAGTCTATTACCCTCTAGAGGTAGACCTAATACCATCTCTATGTACAGTTGAATTTAGAATAGTACCCAATAGCCGAATATCACCTCTATGTACAGTCGTACCTAATAGCCTAATACCACCACTTTGTACAGTCGAACCTAGAAGTGCACCCAACAGTTTAATATCATCTCTGTGCAAATAGAACCTGTAAGTGTGCCTAAAGCGTGCCCCCCACTAAACTTAGAATTACAATTAGAAAGCCCTCCTAAATTCCACCTAAAACCTTGTACCAAGCATGAGTACACCCACTCCACTAGTGCTGGTCGGAAACGACCACCGTGGACCGCCCCCACTTCCCGATCTGCCTTCCCGCTGGGCCCCCTGTGCCCAAAGCATCCCACCACCCTTCGCACTCCCTACCATTCCCCTCTCCAAACACCAAGCCAGAGGGGCACGATGGCGAGCCAACCACCCTAAGACCATTCCTTCCCCATACCCCACCACCGACCAGTCAATGTTAACCATGCCCGCTCCCGTCACCATCATAAAAGGCACACCCCGCCCTGCAATCATCCACCCCCTGCCTTGCACACAAACCCCCGCCACTTTCCCCCCCGACCGCACCTTTTCCCCTCCTTAAAAACTGCACGCCTAGCCCTAGCAAGAACCGAAGCTGCATCCCTCTCCCCCTCTGACCCCCCCTTCCCCCTCTCACACTCGAATCGCAACAAAGAAACGAGAGAGGAAACGTACCTGGTCACCCTCAATCTCTCAGCACTCGTCACCTCCCCTATCTCGTCCCACCACCTCATTCTCGCAAGCACCTCCTCCCCCCCCCCCGGCTTCACCTTTCCTGAAACCCCTCTCACTCGATTTCTCATCAACTGCAACTGAAACTCCAAACCGCTCACACCCCACCGTCGGATCCCCCGAAACAAACCCGATCATCCTAACACACGCAGCCACCCAATCCCACCCGAAGCCCGCCAATTTTTCTGCTCGCCCACTATTCCCATCAAGCATCACCCACCATACCCCTCTCCCGCCCCAGTCTCCACTCTCCACTCTCTCCACCACCGCCCCCTTTCGCGCCAGCTCCGAGACCAACCTTGCCTACCGATGTGAACTGCATCCCATTTTATGCCCGATCCGTAGCAAAAAACAGACACTGCATCTATGACTTCCTCACCTCTGACAAACCAGACCTAGTTTTCGTCACTGAAACCTGGTTCTCTGACGACTTCGCCCAAATTGCTAATGAAGCCTTTCCCCCGGACTACTCCCTCATCCCACTGAACCGTCCCTCCAGAGGAGGGGGGGGGGGGGGGGGGGAGTAGCATTCGTCTTCAAGTCTCTCTTCCATGGCTTAATCATCGACAACCAACCTTCCATTCCTTCCTGCGAGACTCACCTTGTTAAACTACCCCTCCCCAGTCGCTCTCACACAGCTTCCTAATAATCTACAGGCCCCCTGGCTACGATAGACAATTCGCAAACAACCTCTGCGACTCTGTTGCCACCCTTCAACTAAACCATCCCAACCTCACCCTTCTTGGAGACTTCAACATATGGCTCAACATCCCCACCAACCCTATGACACATTCTCTGGTTGACGGTCTAGATGCAATTAACCTCCAACCCCACATAAATGGCCCGACTCACTATAAAGGACACACTCTTGATGCCATCTTTAGCTCCAACACCCCGATTCATTTAAAGCCCCCCACCCCTATCATCTGGTCCGATCATTTCATTCTCTCATTCACCATTCGCTCACCCGACCCCCTTCCAGTACTTGAATCTAAACCTCCGAATCTATGCAAATGCTGGAAAAAACTAACAATTACTCCGGACCTAGCCGACGCACTCCTCCAGGCTCCACCACCGACCTGCCATCCCAACAAACAGCTAACCCCTGACGCCTTTGACTCATGGCTCAACGCATCTCTGTTGCGGCTCACACCCCTTGCAAAGCATCAACCCGCCGCGGCCTCTTCCCCAGATTGTTCACTCCCGAGTTGAAGATTACTAAGCAAATATATAAATATCTAGAACGCAAATGGCAGAAAGACAAAACCCAGTGGAGCAGGGCCACCTTGGCCCAACACCTTTATCAGTACAAGGCCGAAATCCGGAAAGCAAAAAAAGCCCACTATAACTCCCGAATCCTAAACTGCAAAAACCCAAGCCAGGAACTCCGCAAAATCATCGCCGAATTCACCAATCCAGCTTGCACAACGACCGTCCCGACCCCCTCACAATCACTGTGCAACTCACTCTCCCTCCATTTTGACACCACGGCTCTCGAAAGAACAAATACTCTAGCTACCAAACTTGCTCTCTTACATCCACCAGGTAATTCGCCGCCCGTACCGGCCAACCCACCAGCTGCGACCACTACGCAACCAACGTTTGAATCCTTTAGTCCAATATCACCAGAGCAATTTCTCAAACTTCTATCTGCCCACAAACCATCTGGCTCGCCGCTAGACCCTTGCCCAGCCACAACCCTCAAAGAAATTTTCGCTTCCACCTGAGCAGGAGAACACGCAAGATTCATCATAAATACCTCCCTTTCCTCTGGTATCTTTCCCGACGCATTTAAAATGGTTCATGTCAAACCTCTAATTAAAAAACCTTCGCTGGACCCTCTCAAGCCCAAAAACTACCGCCCTATCTCAAACACCAGGTTCCTTGCCAAACTCATTGGCCGATCCGCCTACTCCCAACTAAATGCCTTTGTCGAAGCCAACAATCTGCTAGACCCCGCCCAATCAGGCTTCAGAGCCCGTCACAGAACTGAAACCACCCTAACTTCAATCTGGGATGACCTTAAAATGACAGCAGACTCCACGGGATGCGCCGCACTAATCCTTCTTGACCTATCCGCTGCCTTTGACATAATCAATCCCTCAATCCTCCTAGACCGCCTCCACTCCCTAGGAATTCGTGGAACGGCTCTTAAATGGATAGCTTCATTCCTCAGAGACAGGTATCAAATAACTATACTCTCCACCTATACCTCCCAAGCCCGACCAGTCGACACAGGAGTCCCACAAGGAGCTTGCCCATCTGCCCTCCTGTTCAATCTCTACTTGATCACCCTCCCTCCAATAATTAGTTCACACAACATCCTATGCTACAACTACGCCGACGACACTCAACTAATTCTAAAACTCCTGAACTCAAATCCCAACTCCTGACCTGGCCTCCTGCCTCCTTGACATAGAACTCTGGATGACCCAAAGCCACCTCCTGTTAAACCCCTCCAAAACAGAAATCATGGTATGTGGCAACTCCGAACTTCTTCCGCACCCACTACCATGGCCATCCGCCATGGGCAACTCACCGATCCCCTCCAAATCAGTGAAAAATCTTGGATGCACCCTTGACTCTGACCTAACACTCTCGCGCCAAGTCAACAACGTCTCAAAATCCTGCCACTATCACCTTAAAACCCTTAGGTGCATCTTTCCATATCTCTCCTTTCCCAGCAGACTCTCGCGGTCCAATCAATCGTTATATCTAGACTGGACTACGCAAACCCCCTATACCTCGGAGTCCATGAGTACCAACTGAATAAACTTCAAAGGGCACAAAACGCGGCAGCCAAATTGCTACTTGCTCTCGGCCCGAGAGACCACATCTCCCCAGCCCTTAAGACAATGCACTGGCTTCCAGTAGCCCGAAGGGTGACCTTCAAAGCCATATGCATCTCTCATCGAGCACTGCATCAAACCGGACCCCAATATCTTCAGGACAAACTAAAACCCTATCACCCCGCCCACACCCTAAGATCAAGCACAGCCGGCCTCCTAGTCATACTGAAGACAAACTCAGTCAGGTTAGGCGGATCATCATTCTCAGCCTTAGACCCCACACTATGGACCTCACTCCCACCCCACATCCACATAACTGAGGATTTAACGTCTTTCCGTAAACTGCTGAAAACCTGGCTCTTCCCCTAAAACCCAAGCCATACCAAACTAACCCAAACAGTCTAACAGCAACTCAATGACACCAAACCCAACAAACTACCTGATGCGAGAAATTGACAGCTAATAATCCAATAAAATAGATCAAAGCAGTGAAATGGTTAATAAGACTAAATTATACGGAAACAGTAGAGATTTTAACTCCGGAAATTGACAGAATGCATGTGGAGTAAACAAAGTGAACAGCGTGGATGAAATGGTTAGAATGGATGAAGCAGATGAAATAGATGAATGCGCTGAGTGGAAGAATGCAAATGTGTGAGTGTATAGAATGAACGAACATGTTGTGCGGATGAGTGTCTATTAACGGCTGGGTTGTGGAGCGGACGAGCGTGTACCGCTGATGAGTGCGTAAATACAGAGTACGTAAAACAGACCGGACGAGTATTTATAGCGATCAAGTGTATGGAGCGGACGAATGCTTGGAGCGGACGAGTGCACGGAGCGACGAGTGCACGACGCGGATCAGTGTATAAAGCGGATCAGTGTACAAAGACGATGAGTCAAGAGATAATTAGATAGAACAGGATATTTCTGTTGAACGCGTGGAAAGCACGAATGCTTAAGGCGGATGAGGGCGGGGAGCAGATGAGGGAGGGCGGGGAGCAGATGAGGGCGGGAAGAGCGTAGAGGGGGATGGATGCGCGCGCAGAGGGGGATGGATGCGTGCCTAGAGAGGGATGGATGCCTAGAGGAGGATGAGTGCCTAGAGGAGAGAAGTGCGTAAAACGGGTGAATGCATAGTACGTGTGAGGCATAAAGCGGATGAGTGCCGGAGCGAACGAGTGCCCAGAGTGAGCGGAAGTGTTGCCTAGAGAAGACGAGTACGTAGAACGAACGAACACTGATTGCGTCTAATACTGATGAGTAGAACGGATGAGTAGAGCATGGGACAGACAATGCACGTGTGGGGAAAACAGGAGGGCATGTGTGGAGCAGTCTAGAGTACATGCGTAGAGCAGACAAGGGTGCATGCGTAGGCCGGACTGGAGCGCACGGGGCAGGCTGGACTGGAGCGCGGGGGGCAGGCTGGACTGGAGCGCGGGGGGCAGGCTGGACTGGAGCGCGGGGGGCAGGCTGGACTGGAGCGCGGGGGGCAGGCTGGACTGGAGCGCGGGGGGCAGGCTGGACTGGAGCGCGCGGGGCAGGCTGGACTGGAGCGCGCGGGGCAGGCTGGACTGGAGCGCGCGGGGCAGGCTGGAATACATGAGTGCGCGGAGCAGACCAGAGTGTATCGAGCAGACTAGGTGCATGGAGCGGCTGCGAGTGCATGGAACGGACTGGAGCGCATAGACTTACGTGACGTATATAGTACGGTTTGGAATGCAGAGAACGTTTGAAAGAAATACAACTCATCATATCACACCACCACGCTTACTCTCGCCTTTACATCACCACTCAAATAGAACACAGGGATACTATGACAACATTCGGTATAACTGTTCTCATACCAACATCCGCCGCTCACTTCACATCATTCTAAGTAACCACTGCTGGTTACAGCCCCCCAGCCAGGCGTTCTCAGGCCTAACGCAGCCACATCCAGTCTGGATAAATCCTACCAGAGCGAACACATACGCCTGATCTCTCTCCACCACACCTACCAGTATGAAGCAGCTATTATACGAATACCGCGTGAGCAGCACACATACCCGGTGCTCACAAGCACCTTTTGACTCCTTCTACTCTCTCTACTGATCTGAACTTCGGTTCCCAAGGGCGTTCAACCTACCAGCGCCTTCAGACCATACCAATGGTATATAAGGCGCTATATAAATGCAAAGTAACATAACATAACATAACATTTCTGAGAAATCTCCCTAACAAAGCAGTTTCCTATTCCTGCACCTATAAACATTTAGCTGCAAGGAAAAATTCTGTTAATGTTTATTTTTTCCTATTTTAGCCTTCAGTTAGGATGTACAATTAAAAGTCTAACCTCAACCAATGACCCATGAGGATACATCTGCCAATATCATTGCAAGTAATATTATGGGCCACCACTTTTATTGTGTATAAACTGGCAACCGTTACCCGTAGTGATAAATATTTTATTATTTATCATTTAGGATCAACACTGTGGTCCTGAGGAAGGCATTTAAACTAGCAAGGTCGAAAATGTCAAACAAATAATTTCGAGAGGACTTCCTATGCGACAAACCCTAAAGCCAATTTAGAATTTAATCTCGAGAGGACGTTCAATGTTATAAGCTTCTTAGAATGGGTTGGGGCCCAGTTGCACAGCTACAAGATGGCCACTCGATCCTGGCATCCCGGTTAAATACCCTTTTTCATCAGCTATTAACTGTTGGCGAGCAAGCCCTTGCATGGCGGAAACACAGAGGCACACTCCAATGTAAATAATTGTGGCCAAGGGAGGCCTGGAAGAGTCGGATGCAGAGGTTTCTGCAGTGAGGCCCTCTGCTTGATAGCACGCTGCCGGCATACCAAGAGGCACGACGAGGGAAGGGGACGAGTGTCTGCAGTTATTTGGTGTGGAGAGCAGTGATTGTCTCTGGAAGCCGTGTCCCCGGCTGGTTTGGGGCTATGAGCGCAACCTGCTCGCTTTGATCATCTCTGCGCCACAGCGCTTCTGTCGGAGGGTGGGGCGGTCGCACTGCCCTGTGGCCGCTACTAGCACTACAGTTGTCTGGCAGCCCAGGTCGGAGCCCCGGGCTGCTTGGATTAATCTTTGGTTAAGGTGGGGCTGTGTGTGCCGCCCATTGAGTGCTCCGTTCGGGCGCAGTGCTGCACCCCTCCTGAGCTGTGGGATACAGTTTGGAGACTGCACAGTGAGGATCCTAAAGACAACTGCTAAGCGAGATACATAGACAGCAAGATACATTGACTGAGGCGGGCCAGGTGAGCAAGTACACGGCCTGCTGGCATCGCAGGAATTGTTCCTGCCGGACCCATGGTAACATCCCCAGGCGGGTTGGGTTATGTGTGAACCTTTACTGCCGACACGCCACTGTGGGTGCAACATCTTGCATGGGAAACCATGCTGAGGACCATAATCGAAGTGAATAATCACATCAGGTTTCCATTTTAACAGTCAGAGACATTGTGGTGGTGGTGCTAACAGCACGAAGGGGACAGCGTGCCGGTGTGCCAGGTATTATGGTAAAACCTAAAAACCAAGCAAAACTAGAGCAGGACAATCTACAATGGCGACGGATACTTCACCTGGTCCCACCCAACTTGATGTCTCCACTTTGAATCACACCTTTATGGCCTTAAAAGCCAACAATGACAACTTTGGCACAAAGATTGATAGCCTTACTTGCAAAGTGGACGTCTCTGCGGTGCAGATTAAGAAGCTATGTGGCCGTATGTCGGAAGTGGAGCAAAAAATTTGTGATGGCGAAGATAAGGTTACAAGACTACAACAAGGGATGAGGCTCCTCCAGCAGATGGTTAAGAAGGCGGTGGGGAAAGAACCACGAGGGAAGATCAAGAAACAACAATTTACATATACTGGGGATGCCAGAGTCTACAGCAAAAGTCTGTATGGAAACATTTATTGAAAAGCTGCTTTTGGACACACTGGGTGGCCCGCCAGTTCAAATAGGTTCTTGGTAGAAAGGGTGCACCGATCTCTGGCAGCAAGACCACCTGTGGATGCACCAGAATGTGCCAACATAGCTAGAATATTGAACTACAGGGAGAGGGATGTGCTCCTTAAAGGTGCCAAAAAGAAAGGCGATCTGAGGTTTGACTCTGCAACAATACAAATCTTTCCCGATTTCAGTCCACAGGGCCAGGAACAGTAAAAGACTTTTTAAGCAGTCAAGAACATCTTGGTGAGAAAGGAAGTTTGCTATGCAATGCTGAGAAAGGAAGTTTGCTATGCAATGCTATATCTATAAAAATGTAGGGTTGTTTACAATGGCAAAGTTATATTCTTCGCAGATCCAGAGGCAGCTGAACGATTCTGGGGCAATTATTTGGGGAGGGGGCAATAGCCGGTATGTTTGTGTTTCTGGTGGGGGTTATGGTTGAGCACAGTACTAAGCTTAGCATGTTTTAAGATCAATGTAGTCCCTCTGTGTGGCACTCGCCTGACTGGTGTAGTCAGTAGCAGGCCGGGGCCTAGGGTGGGCATATGCAGGAGACCGTATGGGATGTATATCACAACACAATGTAGAACGCACATATTACCAGGTGAACAGATAACAATGATGACGTGGAATATCTGTGGGTTTACCAATAAGAAAATGCTTTGGTTGGTAATGAACCAGGCTAAAAGACAGGTGAAAATCCTGTTTCTTCAAGAGACCCATTCGAGTTCAGTGGGAAGCTCCCGGGGGGCCCAGGGATGGGTGTCCACAGATATGGCTCCTTCTTTTTGACACACTCTAGGGGAGTAGCTATGTATATTCACAGGACAATTGATTTTAGACTTCATGAACAAAATGGGGCTGCTGAAGGGTGTCATTGTATCCTGGCAGGTGAAAGCCTAGGGTTGCGACTTCTTCCGATTAATATATATGCCCCGAACACCGACTCACCCGAACCGATGTTTTCCAGAAATGTGCAAACTTTATTCACAAATTTGCAACATAC
The DNA here is from genome assembly GCF_040938575.1 of Ambystoma mexicanum. Classification (NCBI taxonomy): domain Eukaryota; kingdom Metazoa; phylum Chordata; class Amphibia; order Caudata; family Ambystomatidae; genus Ambystoma; species Ambystoma mexicanum. The sequence continues at coordinate 152,785,290 of NC_090941.1, read as the reverse complement.
GAGGTTGTTTTGGCTGAGGATTTTAATATTTCATGGTCACTGGACCTGGACAAGTCGACTTCTTCACAACATGCACTTCCCAAGGCTGCCGTAGCGTGGGATAATATTGCAGAATAACACAGTCTGGTGGTTGTCTGGCATTTTAGGAACCGTGAGGCGAGGGAATACTCCTTTTACTCCGGGGTGCAACACAGTGCATTTAGGATAGACTATGTTATGGTGACAACAGACATAACCATTTCCTCGATTGAAACACAGATACTCCATCGCACACAAGCTGACCACTCACCAGTGGTGATCTCGTCGAGACCCATGCAGGCCCCTAGGCAACTTAGGTGGTGATTCAGGTGACATGCATTGAAAGATGCTGTATCTAGAGATGAACTTGAACAAGATATACAAGAATTTTTTTTCGCACCACTTTGGGGTCAGTACCAAATTCGAGAACAATATGGGAAATTTAAGGTTTATATACGAGGGTGCTGTATATCAAAAGGAAGGAGGGGTTATGAAAGCAATGCATAGATCTTGGGCATCGCTAGAGGGTGACATTAAATGTCCAGAACAACAATCGCAGACCGATGACCCAGAGGTTCAGGTGCAGTTACGGGATAAGAGGGCTGGATTTGCTACTACGCCCTGCAAGGAGGAGAGATTTTGGATAACCCAATAACTGCAGTGGCTTATGTGGAGGGTGATAGGCCTAGCCGAACCCTGGCTTGGGTGATTCAAAGGGAAAAGTAGCAGGAGCAGAGCTTGAAAAATCTACTAGCCCATTAGTATTGGCAAGTAGTTTTTATGAAGGGCGAGTACCATTTGCACCATACTCGACCTTGCCAGCGAGTATGGGGATGTTAGAAACTTATTTTTCATTTACTGCAAACACACTTTGTTGGCAATAAATGGCCAAAAAAAGTTTCACTGTGCATGCTTGAAAGCATTGGACCAAATAGGTAGTGTGCTTATGGCAACATGCACCATTTAAAAAAAAAGCATTGGTAAATACGTTGCCACCTTGGGGCAAGTGCATTTCTTTTCAGTCATCTATGTAAACTAAGGAACTTGCCCTGTAAGTCTAGTGGGATCTTTTTGAAGAATTGAAGGCCTGAAGAGTCTATCTTGGGAGGTTGAATACTCAGCTGGGACAATAGTTAAGAGACCTTCAGGGAATCAATTCTGTCTTTCGAGACGGTTATTCCTCTTGATCCCTTGCCAAGCAATGCGAGATCAAGCAGTTTCTGGATAGGGTGGCTCTGAGGTGGCTTGAACCTCACTTGTGAATATGTACGAATCCTCACTGGCATCGGCTTGTTACCAAGTCCAATAGAACAGCTTACGTGGTAGTGCTTTTGAAGACTAATAAGGACCCCCAAAAATGCGCCTCTTACAGGTCTGTCTTTAATAAATACAGATAACATACTACTAATCACGGATAGATTCCCATCACACAAGTCGGCATTGGTCCTCCCGAGTCCCAGCCGGAATTATGCCCAGGTCAACCCACAACAATTTGCGACGCCCGTTTTCCCTAATGCACAATGTTGATGCTGAGATTTCGATAGCTGTGACCTCACTCAATGCAGAGAAGGCCAACTCTGTGGAGTGGCCTTTTCTGTTTGAGGTAATGCTTAAATCTGGGTTGGGGCTGGTGTTTCTTCAATGTGTCAGGCTGCTCTATACTTCCCCCTAAAGCTGGCATACTAACTTGCCAGGTGCTCTCGGATTCTATCATGCAAACAAGCGGTACCAGGTAAGGTTGCCCATTGTCCCCTATACTTTTCACCCTGGCGGTTAAACCACTAGCCTGCTGCATCAGAGACTCATGCTCATAGGGGAGATCAAAACCAGTCACATGTTTCAACTATCTCACTCTATGTAGACGGTATGTTACTATGTATTAAAAATACGAAACACAACCTACGGCCCTTGGTGCAGAAGATACAGTACTTTGGTGAGCTTTCGGGACGAAGGATTAATTGGGAAAGGTCTGGAGGTACTACCGCTGACACCGGAGGTGCAATGTGAAGATGTAGGGGAGACGTGTAGATGGTGTCCTATATATTCTTATTGTTTTTTTCTCTGCACTATCTTCTAAAATAGCAATTTTTGCTTTTCATATTGTTTTTCTACTGCAATATCCTTTGATTAGGATATGGCAGAGAATGCCACATTGAGTTTCAGCGAGGAACAAATACGACCCGAGCAGTTTTGTAAGAAGTGAAACCCGAGCAGTATTATCTGAGGTTTTCCATAATTGAAACAGGATGGAAGCAAAGTAATCTCAGAAGACTTCTTGGATATAGAAGAAGAATGTATTTTTCGTGACATTCAGTGTCTCTATTGAAAGGAAAATCTCTCCTTTCTATGTTTAATTTTTTCTTGTTTGTTTTTTCAAAATGTATAGTTTTTCTTTTTGCAATTGATGCAGGTTTTTTTGATCATTATCGTTCTGTATGGTGTATGATTTATTGAGATATTGTTGATCTGATTGTCATATGTTTTGAGCCTGACACAAAAAAAGAAAAAAAGTGTCTAATAGTCAGTGAAATGTCACAGAGGCTCATGTGTAATATATTGTCTTATGCTCTTTATTAAATAATCGAAAAACATCCTTGATGTATAGGGTGTGACTTCATATCTGGTTAAGTGACAAAATCAAAGTAAATGATCCAATTTTTTTGTTTGGTCAGAGAGAAAGAGGTGTGTACAGGTAATATATATACCGTATCACCAGTTTATAACCTGTGGGGACATTTTTTGTTGGTTTTTGCTGATTGTTTTCCCCAGTCCACCACAGAGTAGGGGATTTACCCTTCAGTACATATACTTTTTGTCAGCCGTGGCTGACTTTAGGGTCATAAATAGGACTGGGGTACCAAATCACACTCAGGGTTCCCCAGCCCTACAACTTGTAGCGTTTCTTAGAAACAGTCTACTTTTCTATTAGACTTTGAGCAGACTGTTCCTACTATCTACTCTTTTTTCATATTTTTTATTTTCTATATTCTTATTGTTTTTTTCTCTGCACTATCTTCTAAAATAGCAATTTTTGCTTTTCATATTGTTTTTCTACTGCAATATCCTTTGATTAGGATATGGCAGAGAATGCCACATTGAGTTTCAGCGAGGAACAAATACGACTCGAGCAGTTTTGTAAGAAGTGAAACCCGAGCAGTATTATCTGAGGTTTTCCATAATTGAAACAGGATGGAAGCAAAGTAATCTCAGAAGACTTCTTGGATATAGAAGAAGAATGTATTTTTCGTGACATTCAGTGTCTCTATTGAAAGGAAAATCTCTCCTTTCTATGTTTAATTTTTTCTTGTTTGTTTTTTCAAAATGTATAGTTTTTCTTTTTGCAATTGATGCAGGTTTTTTTGATCATTATCGTTCTGTATGGTGTATGATTTATTGAGATATTGTTGATCTGATTGTCATATGTTTTGAGCCTGACACAAAAAAAGAAAAAAAGTGTCTAATAGTCAGTGAAATGTCACAGAGGCTCATGTGTAATATATTGTCTTATGCTCTTTATTAAATAATCGAAAAACATCCTTTATGTATAGGGTGTGACTTCATATCTGGTTAAGTGACAAAATCAAAGTAAATGATCCAATTTTTTTGTTTGGTCAGAGAGAAAGAGGTGTGTACAGGTAATATATATACCGTATCACCAGTTTATAACCTGTGGGGACATTTTTTGTTGGTTTTTGCTGATGGTGTCCTCATGGCATTACATATCTAGGCATTATGGTTACAATGGCTCCAAATATACTGAAAACTATTGAAAGGCTCTTGAACATCTGGAACGCAGAGTGGAAGCCTGGATCCTCTTTCCACTATTACAAGTCACGAGAATTTACCTCACTAAGATGGTCATAGTTCCAAAATGGCGTATATTTTTAATAATGTACCAATAACCCCCCAGCCAGTTTAGGAAACGTCTGAGAAGTAAGACGATACGGTAAATTTGGGCAGGTAGACGGACAATCTCATATGACACCCTGATCCAACTATACGAGAGGGGAGGCCTGGAATAACCCAATCTGTCCACCTTTGCCCATTACTTAGCTGCACGAAAATACAGTATGCAGTCTGGTGGTGGACCTCGTCCCCGGATCTTCCATAAGTCCGAATGAAGAGAGACACGATATTTCCCGATGACTTGAAGGTTTAACTCTGGGGGAGGAAGGGTAAGCAGGAGGAATGCAATACAGCCGGTGGACACCACATGCAAGGCATGGGAAAGGGTGCGAGCCAAAGATATATATGCACAAGGATTTGCCATTTGGTCCATGGGGTGGACGCGATGCATGAAAAGTTGTTTTGACTTCACTTTCAGAAATTGGGTATATGGAATGCTGTAACCATGCTATTTATAGACTGAGGGAAGCCCTTCGGTCTATGTGGCCCAGTTATCCAGAGGCTCCAGCAACATCCCCACTGGCTCAATTCATTATAGACCCTCCAAGGTATACAAAAGTTGTTTGTTATACAAGATGCTAAAACTACAGAAAGTGCATTAACAAATCACGTGCAGAGAGAAGTGGACAGTATTGTCTGATCTGCAGTGAAAACAGGTGTAAGTGCAAACCAGAAGGCTACCGTTGAACAACCGATTTCAGCTGGTTCATTTTAAGTTCTTGCATCAGGAATATTATACCCCCATACAGCTGCAGAAATATTTTCCTACTAGGTCCGCTAAATGTCACAGATGCCCTCAAGATCTCTTCTGGGAACGGTTGGTAGAAGTTATGGGCTAGATGGTCTCTATCCACGTGTCCGATTCCCCCCGAGATGTGGTTTTCGTCACTATTTGAGATTGGGAACCGACTGCAAAAGGGCGGTTAGGTATGGCGTCCTTTGTAGCAAGGTATTTGATTGCCAGGGCTTGGGGGGAAGCGGAAATCACCTAGCTTCCATGAACGGTTGAACTATTTAACTGTGAAAGCCACGAAACTCGAACGCTGCCAAGCAGAGGCCGACCAAGGGACTTTTTTTGAACCCGCCTAGAGCGTACATGTCTCGTGCAATGGCTGAACAAGAAGACAGGGCGTCTCATCAAAATATTGTTGTACATGCCCCGGATAGCTCTGCTATGGACGTTGCATAGCTATCAGGGTTACTACTCGCATGCAGTGACAGGGGAGGATTGGCGCGTGCAAGCGGTGTGGGGAAATCGCACCCTGGCAACGGGACGATGGCGATTGTACTGTGCTGTAGGGATTACGATCAGGGTGCCATGTATAGCTGTATAGGTACCCGTTTCTGGTTTGCTTTCGGTTCTATTTGTACTGTCTTATTATGGAAAACAAAAAAAGTTTTTATTAAAAGCAAGCAAACCTTAAACTATAGCAGTTTAATTCATGAAATCAGACGTATTTTAAACTATATATGCGGTGGCTGCTGCAATCTGAAAGGGACTAAGTTCCACCCCTGCCTGTTAGCAATTAATCATTGGAAAGCAAAGAAAATAAATCTGAAACGAAACGCCAATAAAACAGATCATGGACGTAGGTGCATTAACTGCCAACAAAACATCTGGACTGGGCCGGGGACACCCTTGCCTAACTCCATTATCAGAGGTAAGAAACCCGGGAATCCAAACCGATGCTAAACTCACACGAGAACCTCATAGCGCCATCATTTTTTGAGGTAGGCTTTGATTTCTTGAGATTCTTCAGAAGGATCTTCCATTTTTATCTTGCCAAAATAAAAGTAGCACTGTTTGGCAGTAGGGATATCCCCGCATAGATTATGCGCACAGGTTCAGCATGTATTTAGATCTCTCTGCATACCAATCTGCAAACGCCAAAGGCTGCCAAATGCAGCAGCCCAAATGGTGACCTTTACACAGCAGAGAGATGGCATCGTAGTGTTAGCAACACTGCAATTGCTCCTCTAGAAGCAATGCGTAATTGGTGAAGCTCCGAATACTACACAGAACTTTTTAAAGACACTGGACCAGCCTTTGTAAGGAAAATAATTCTCAATTATTCATACACCACACAAAAAAAAGAATTGGCAAAACAAACAATATTGGCTTTTATGTAGGCACAAGATAGCAAATTGTGTAGCATGAGGGCCCTTTGTGGCAGTTACTGGCAAATGCCTACTCAAAAGCCAAAAATTGGTGGTTTTGCCGGTGCTCGTTTTTAAGAGGAAGTCGGTGCAAGGATACATACTTTGCTCTTAAATCAAGCGGTTGCAGGTGCACTTGGCAAAGTAATCTTTATTACATCAGGCACTTACTTGCAGCTGCAATTAAGCTATTACTTTTCACAAGACTGCTTGTAAATAATGCATCCCCTTAACACAGTGATCTTCAAACTGGGAGGGGGTGGCGGGTTAAAGGGTGTCCAGGGGTGTCGCGAGGCTCTGTAAAACGGTAGTACAGTGACTGCTTCTAATAGAAAATACAAGCAAATATGGCATCTGCGGAGGTTGGGTGGGCCAGCATCAATATTTTTACTCTAGGGAGGATTGGCAACAATAGGTTTACTCAAGGGGGGCTTGGCATAGAAAAGGTTGAATACCACTGCCTTAACATCACATAGGGATTCCTCTGTGTGCGCTTTAGGGGGCGTAGCTCGGTTTGTGCAGGTGGGGATGCCCATGGGGACTACCATGGCCATAGGACGTTAATGGCTGGATAAAAAGCCTAACACCCACAGGATGTGTGTCGGTTCTCACATCCCATCTTCACTGCCCATGCCAATAGCCTTGGCCTATAGGGTAGGACTAATAAGGAGCAAAAATGTTCCTAAGACAAGAAAAACATATATAGATCCCCCGTTTTCAACTACACAGCTCCAAGGTCATAAACAGAGTGTTACCAGCAGAGTAGTGGCATAGGAAGGTGCTATATTACTTCATCTTTTGAGTTTCATGAACGAATGGGTTCAAATTCGCATGGATTACAAAAAGACCCCTTTTTTCAGAGTCAAAATATATGTGTACATCCCTTCCCCACCCCTGAAAGATAAGTAGTAGGTAGTATAATTCTTACACTTGAAAATCTTACATCGAGTCCTGCCCCCAAACCATTTTCCCCACGCTCTTGCTGCAGCAACGAACTTTAAAAAAAAAACAAAAAAACACGATCTGGAGGCAAAAGTTTTAAAGCACAGGGCAGTGACAGCTGTTTGGGCCTTGAACATAGTAGTCTTCTCATAAGAAGTGCGACTGAAAATCTACAGAGATGTTCTGGTCAGAGCTGAACTCTGACAAGCCTACAGGCAAGTCATTTGAAATCTAAAAGTGATAACTAACAGAAACATAACTAATGTAATGTTTGTCCTGCTTCTCCTTGGGAAGAAAAGTGTAGGGACGGACCCAGAGGTAATATTGCCAATGAATAAATATTCATGCTAACCCCTAACTGGACAGCTCATATATTCTGTGGTTGTATATTTGTTTAACAAATGACTAAATCCATTCAATACTAGCAATTTTAAACCTTTGAGCTTTAAGAAAAATGCTGGGGATTCCTATAGAGTCCGCCAGCAAAAAACAGGTGGACTCCATAAGAATCCATTATAAACGCTGCCTGAAATGCGGACATGACAGGCAGCGTTTACTTCACTTGCCTGGCGAAGTGCAAAAAGGACAGGCAAAAGGCAATGTACATGCTTGTACGCCGCTTTTTTGCCTTTGCCAGTGGAGAGCCGTGTGTCTGAAAGTGCACACAAAACGGTTCCCCGCTGCCAAATTCCTTAGGACTCCAAAATTAGCCCCAATACAGGATCCTACACCTGCTTACACCCACACTACTTCACGAGTACATTCCAATCAGGGGTACCATCAGAGCAGCGACACAGAAGGGAGCACTGCTACTGTGATTACTTCCCGATGTAAAGAGCAACCAAGTAAAACATGCAATACATTTGAATTTGCAAAAATTACCAAGTGCAAAGATGTATGAATTACAACATTATTTCCATTTTAGAGTTATATTATTTCGCGCACCTAAAAAATACTCCTGCTTGGAATGAGATTTACATTTTTACTCCCCAAAAGTATCATTCCACTCCCAACTTAAAAAAAAAGGGAGTAAATTACTCCCACATCAAAATCTTATCTGGAGCCGTGCGGGTCATTTGGTTAAACTGTGAATTGAACAGGGGGGCGAGGGGGGCACTTCCATTTGCAATTAAGTGCAGAGGGTTCACTCCATGAAATGTAGGGAAAAGGGAAGGTGTAAAACAAAGGCAAACTCGGCTTTACCCTACATTTGTTGGAACGTGTACATCTCTCCCACAATTATTGGCTGCACTCCTATGGCATCCACCTACTTTGAAGTGGGTGAATTGGGGGACTGCAGCCCCCTGCTGCCCCCTGTGAAACAAAGGTTCTTGGCCTCCCATAACGCCGAGCAGATAGAGCATGGTAATGTCTCGTTTCCAGACTGCGCCTTTGTTTTTTAATCAGCCACCTCAGAGGCTTTGTTTGTTCCTCTTGGGATGCAATGCATCTGTCGGTATGAGACAGCAAGAGCGACAGCAGGGAATGACAGACGACACTGTGAACTAGAAAAATGGAACCAGTCTGCAAGTGGCCAGTAAGGCTGAGTCCCCCACAGACTAACCGAATTGCCACTAAGATCTCACTACACAACACACACACACACAGCCACCAGAAGACTATCCATTAGCACATCAACACTAAATAAACCAGGACTAAGCTCTGTCCTCTGCCAGATCACGCTCTTCGATCAGGGCTCGCAAGATCTACTAGCCCACTCACATTGGCGACTACATTTTATGAACGGCGAGTACCATCTGCATGGTACTCGACCTTGCTGGTCAGTTGGAGATGTTTGAAAGGTTTACTTTAAACCAACTTTGTATGCAGTAGCTGGCATATAAAATGTGCACTGTGCATGGCTGGCCTTTTGGCCGGAAGCATTGCACCAAATCTGAAGTGTGCTTATAGTGACATGCTCCATTTTACAGAAAACACTGGTAAATATTGTGTGACCCGTAACAATGGGGCAAGTGCATTCCTCTTGGATTGAGTATTTAAACTAAGGAACGCGCCCTGGGGGCCGAGTGGGATTTTTACAGATTGGCAAGGCCTGCCTATTTCAGAGTCTAGTAAGACCTAAAGCGCTGTAGTCGACCACATCTTGTGTTCTTCACTACGGATAACACAGGGTGCAAAATATGCAATTGCCACTAGCCATTGGCTAGATATATTTGACTTTTGGCAAATAAGAAATGTTTTATTGGGTGTATGTATAGAAACCGAGGTGGCAAGTGACTTTCTGGCTGGCTAGTAGCTTGCAACTCAAATGTTTGCCCCCTGATAACATACTCCCCAAGTTTCTCTGCTAGACCCATAGAAAGCAGATTGGCACACAGGAACCGGGTACTTCAGACCTGCACCCGTCAATACTGGACGATTTGCATCAGCCTCTCCTACTGTCCCACCAATTACCACCTTTTTTCTTAAAGAGCAACGCACAGTGAAGCCACCAATAGTGGCAGAAGGGTGCTCTACAAGACCACTTGCATTTAAATTCACGAGGTGGTCTTTTCTGGCGGATGTCATAGGAATACATCGAATTACTGCCAGCATGAAAATGCAGCAGCACTTATGAAGCAGAGATGGACCAGCAATGGGACATGTAAAGTCAGCCCTACTCCCCAATTTGATAAAATCCTGTAGATTAGTTAAAACACAAAAAAAACCAAAAACAAAAAAACAAAAAAATGGCAGAAAGAGCGTACCGCCACTTTTACTGCTCCAGAGGACCCGGATCATGACCCACTCATGTATCATATCCAGCACTAAACCCATTTAACCTTTATATGGGGGAGGGGGGGAGATTAACAATACGACCCAAAAAGGCCCACTTTAGTACATAGTTTTGCAGTTTCCATCTTAGTACAAAAACAACAGATATAATGTCAAGGTCCTGGAAATAAGGACGGTGATATAAAGTTCTAACCGGACTGGAGAGGAGTTTGTCCAATATCTTGGGAAAGTCAACTTTACCAAACTTCATAGCCGTACAACAAACCACAAGACACTTCCCCCAGATAGGCACATACTATTGGGATACGTGACGTGCTGCCATTCCTAGGCATTAAGAAAGTCTACGCCTAGCCAATCCTAGCTGGTTTCAAGAGTGGGTAAAAAGATGAAGCAGAGGCTGCAGGTTTTCCACCTAGTGGAGTTTGTTGCTATCCTTATGTTGTATTTAAAAGAGTGAGAGCTGAAGTGAAGACTGTTAGTGTTGTGTGGGCACAGTCTTCAACCATAGGTTTAGGGACGGCACACAGGCAGATCAACAGGCTCCAACCACAACTTGGCCAGTGCACTCCATAACCAGTCTGGACTGCAGCTCTTGCAATGATTCCTGCATTATCACCTGCCAGTCACTTCCATGGAAGGAAAAGAAAGGACTGGATGGGTCTCTCCTACACAAGCATGCTAACCACAGAACGAGTGGTACGTGCGTTTGTTAATTTGCAAAAAGTGATGGGTTAAGTTTCAAAAGAACTTCTGGAAGTTCTAATGCCAGCAAATCAAAAGGTTGATCAGGAAACGGAGGAGAGCAAGCTAGTACCAAGTGGAAGAGTACAGTTGAAGACTTCGCTGCAACAGAAGCGACTACAGCCAAGTGGGCACCTATGTGCTACTTAGGGGCAGCCTATAAAGTAAACTGAGACATGCAGTGATCTTAATGCAGTGACCAGTGGAAGCCAGCCCAAAGATCTTCAAGGAAACACGTTGACCAATGTATGCTACAATGGTATATGCAACAATACCCTATATTCACAAGGTCTTATTTTAGGCATGAAAAGCCATCACCACATAATCAGAAATCAATTCCAGAGGCAAGAAAGATCCTAATCCAATTCCAAATTTGAGACCTGGACAAGAGCACTTGGCTGAAGCATGCCGGATATACCAAGCCTTCAGACATTATCTGCACCAGTGCCTACTCAAAAGGACATTGTATTGTCGCAAAAGAACCAACAAGAAGCCCCCACCAAGCCGATCCATGGACTGCATTAATTTCACTCTGCATTGGCTTACACCCATAGTAAAAGATGTTTACTCAAGTAATGTGACTGAGTGGGTTTTGAAGATAGCTAGACTTCTTCAAACACCCTGTGTACCAAGTTTATTTTCCCCCGATAATCATCGTCATTTGGTAACTTTGCCCAGCAGACTCAGGTTGGCTAGGTTCATTTCTCCACTGGCTCCACAAATCCGGGGCCCAACTGCTACTTCATTGGCTTTCGTTACATTTGTTTATTTTTACTGAAAGAAAACTACTGTGGCCGGGGGGTGAGCGATAAGGGATCCTAACAAATTATGAAGGCAGGTGTCTTTCTTTCTAAGGAGGGCGCTAGAGAGCCGTCCAAGATGGCGGCCTGCCCGAGAGCTCGGTGCAGCTCCCACGAATATCCAGAAAAATCGCAGCCTCCGTGGGGTGCATCCTAACAGTCATTGCCTCCCTTTTGTAGAGAAAGCGATTCCTCGCAGGGGGATACAATTATTTCATCGGTCCCGAGGGCGCGTGCAGCGAATCCCCCACAAGAAGGTGTCGCCCCCCTCCTCCCCACCGACGCGAGGTGCGGCCTATGAGAGTGTCTGCGTGGCCGGCGAGAAGACGGCTCATCATCTGCTGACTCAGCCTGGAGGAGGTCAGCGTCATTCAGCCGGTGCCCCGAGTGGAGAGAGGTTTGGCGGCCGCTGGGCCGGCGTGGAATCAGCAGAGCCTAAACGAGCAGACGTGAGGAAGAACGAATAAGGCAGACGCTCGGCCCGGGCGGACAGGTACGAGCACTCCGCGCGCCCTCCTGGCCCCCGCGGACGCGGCGGCTGACGCGAAAGCCCTGGGTCTCCCCGAGTGACAATCGCATGATCGGAGGCCGTCGGAACCTCGGGCGGCTCCTAGATCAGGGCCGCCCGTGAGGCAAAGGCGGCGGCACTCCAGAAACGCCACTACGCGGTCACAAGAGGCGACGCTGAGCCGCACAGGGGGCTCAAACAGTTATAGAGCACATACCTCCCCGATCCAACGTGCGAGGAGAGGTACCCGCGGGGCGGCCCGTGAGTGGCAGCGGAGACAGGGCCTCGGCCCATATAGCGACGGACAACGGCAGCGCTGCACCCACCCATCGAACCCCAAAAGAAAGGGACCATCATCGCCTTAAATAGCCTAGTCTCTAAAAGACCGCCATTAACGCGCCATACCCTCACCTAACTTACGAGGCAACAAGCTGACGCATTCCTCCGTAGGGGTCCAGGAATAGCGGTACCCGTAGTGGAACAAATATCAGTACGGGAACGCCAGCGCCTTAGACGGCACTCCCGCTTCCAGTCGGCACGCTTCCACAGCTCGAACCCAGCCTCTCTGGAGCCCCCAATAGAAGGTCCCAGATCTGCACTGCTCACCATCGGTGGTACAGTGGTATCCATAACAACCGCAACTATGGAGAAAACAGACAGACTCCAGAAAAAACTCAACTTCGAAAGCAGCTCTTCAACAAAAACACCTGCGGCCAACAGTCGCTGTCAGTCCCCTACGCAAGGTGCAATCCAGGACGAGGCTGTGGCGCAAGATCTTGATATTAGAGAAATCCTGCTCGACTGAAAGCTGGTATAGGCAGCCTTGGGAGCAAACTCGACACCCTCTCATCCAAAGTAGACCTGCTCCAACATAGGCTGGACAAACACACAGACAGATTGGACACAGTGGAGCAAAGAGTATCTGACCTCGATGACGGTACAGCTTCCCTAACATCCAGAGTGTCCACATTAGAATCACAAATGATAGTGGTGCGTGCTAAAAATGAAGATTGGAGGGCCGCGCTAGGCGCAATAACATCAGGATAGTGGGCGTTAGAGAGCACCAACTTGCTACCAGGATGGAAGATCATGTAGAAAAAATCTGCACTGAACTATTTGGAGAGGGGACCCTCTCTAAGATGTTCGTCGTCAAAAGAGCCCACAGAATACCCAATACGAGGCCAATTCCAGGAGCGAACCCTCGCCCAATCATAGCGAAGTTGCTAAATTACAAAGATCGTGACACAATCCTGAGAGCCGCCAGAGATAAAGGAGACCTCCAATTCGAGGGAGACAAGATTCAGTTTTTCCCGGACTTCTCCCAAGCGGTACAGGTGCAAAGGCGCTCATTCACAACCGTGAAATGCAGGCTGCAAGAAAATCAAATTCAATACTCGATGCCAAACTCCACATCCAACACGAGGGCAGGACCAAATTTTTTAACACACCAGAAGAAACAAGTGTCTACCTGGACCGCTCCGGTTGCAGACCCGTTACAAATAACGGCAGACCACAAAGAGGCGATAGACCCAGAAGAGACCCACCGTAACTTTCACCAGACGGTCATACACTACTGAGGAATAATGTCACTCTGGCATACTTACTTCCACCACCATGGAACAATTCTAGTGACGGACGTGGGGAGCCAGCCCCTCTTGGAAGGCCACCAGCGCCCCAAGCACAGCAACGTTGGCTGTTTTGTTAGCTAGGGTTAGTTTACCATGGGCCAGTTGGGGGTTGCCCAACCAAGGGAGAGATCCCAGATCCAAGAAGTCACCATGTATCTCGCACCCTCACCCCTAGTAACCTTGCAATGGAAATCAAGCAAGCAGAAGCCGAGTCCTCAGATTCCCCCCAGGTGCCTAAACTCCACACCTAGTGTTGAATCTCGGCCCAGCATGTCCACAAAATTTCCCCCATGAGACAATGACGACATATAAGATTGCCACATGGAATATTCGAGGGGGCAATCATCCGGCAAAAACAAGAAGGATCCTCCAATATTTGAGTAGACACTAAATTAACATAGCCATTCTGCAAGAAACTCATCTCACAACGTCCTCGGAATCTCATTGGGCCAGATCGTGGGGCTGCCACCGTTACTTCTCATCCTATTCGTCATATGCCAGGGGAGTCGCGATACTGATAGATAGGAGAACAAACTTCAGTCTGATCGACTCAAAGAAAGATACCGAGGGGAGAGCTCTGCTGGAGAGAGGAATAGTAGCCGGTAAAGAGGTGGTACTGGTTAACTCCTACGCTCCCAACACAGATGGACCAGACAACTTCAACTGGGTGCTGTCCCGTCTGGGAGAGTTGAACGCAACGACCATCATATGGGGAGCGGACCTCAATACCCCACTCGAACCCAAGCTTGACAAGTCACACAATACGTCAGGGTCGCCCTCCAAAGCCAGTGCCCAAGTCAAGGAGATCTGTCATGCATTTGGTCTAACGGACACGTGGAGGAGATATAATCAGAACACCAGAGAATGCACATTCTACTCGGCCGTTCACCACTCCAGCTCACAAATCGACTATATCCTAGCCTCCGCTCACAGCCCGTTTGACTGAGGAAAAAGCCAAATCATGCCAAGGTCCTTTTCAGACCACTCAATGGTCGTACTAGACACCACCCTAGCAGGCTTCACGATTCCTGGTCTTAATTGGAGATTTAAAACAGGTTCATTAACAGACACAGTTTTCGCAACAGAACTGAGTCAGGAAATAATCTCCTTCCTTGATACGAACAAAGACTCAGTCGACTCAGCTAGTACAGTATGGGAAACACTCAAATGCTATGTGAGAGGAATATGCCTGGCAAAGGAAAATAGCATATTAAAGCAAATTCGCAGAGAACTCACGGATATTGAGCATCGACTAAAAGGACCTAGAAGGGAGTAGTTTCTTACCTGTAACTCCATTTCTCCAGCATTGGTATCTTTCATGGATTCACATGCTTAGAATATTCCCCGTCGTCAGACTGGGAACCCTCGGTACACATATATATAGTCATTTCCAATAGGAAAAAACTTCTGCCCTATCCCCGTCTGCGTCCTCTACGGGGCCGCCCACGTACGCCCCGTTGGACGTGATGGTATATAAGCCCCGCCCCCGCGGGTCCCTTCAGATTTCGACCCCTCCAAGATAACGGGGGAAAACTTGCTTACATACCAATCTTCCACATTGCAGTCCGGGGAGGCCGGAGGGCGCATGTGAATCCATGAAAGATACCAATGCTGGAGAAATGGAGTTACAGGTAAGAAACTACTCCCTTCTCCAGCATTGGATCTTTCATGGATTCACATGCTTAGAATAGATTGTAAAGCAGTAACATCAAGAAGGAGGTGAGAGTGCAATGTAACTTACATTCGTAGAGACACCCCCAAACACTACCGTTCATACCATGTATGTAAGCAACATCTTATTATACTGATACGAAACGGATTTCCGCCATACAATGCTATGTCATATGACTCAGCATGCACCCCTTGCGCATATATCTACCCGACCACTTATGTTTAGGTCAATAAACTATGTACATTCATGTATACACTCTGAAAAAACAGCTGAGGCCAAATAATAGGCAGCATTATCCTTGAAACTTTGGCTTACCTCATTGAAAAAGGTGGCGAAGCACTGCCCTTCCCATTTGTACCTCATCCGCGTGCTGCTTTTCCAGGCAGTAGTGGCGCGTAAACGTGTGCGGAACAGACCATGCCGCCGCCTGGCAGATGTCCGTCAGCGGAATTCCTGCCCATAGAGCCACGGAGGAAGATGTCGATCTCGTGGAATGGGCTCTGGGACGATGTAGTAGAGGTCTCCCGGCCTTGGAATGACACAGGGTAATCGCCGAGGAGACCCAGCGAGCCAGACCTTGTTTGGAGATAGCCTTACCCCTAGCCGAGGGGCCGAAAGCGACGAATAGCTGTCTGGTGGCTCTGATATCTTGCGTTTTTTGCAGGTAAAATTTTAGCGCCCTTTTGACGTCCAGAGTGTGAAGAGCCTTCTCCGCCGTCGACGAAGGAGATGAAAAAAAAGTAGGGAGTACCAGGGTCGAGTGCTTATGATAGACCGACGGTACTTTTGGGATGAATGAAGGGTTAGTTGATAAAATAACTTTGTCCTTAAAGAACCTCAGATATGGAGGGTCTATGACCAGTGCCTGTAGTTCCGATATTCTTCTAGCCGAAGTGATGGCAACTAGGAACGCGAGTTTCCAAGATAGAAATTGTAGAGATGAAGAGGACATTGGCTCAAAGGGAGGCTTCATTAAGGCAGCTAGAACCGTGTTCAGACTCCACGACGGTGGGAACCGTTTTTCCGGAGGGAAGGTTCTAAACAGACCCTTCATGAAATGCTTCACTAGCCTGTCACTGAATAGTGGAGGGGACTGTCATCTTCTTGTAAATCTCGAAACAGCCGCCAGGTGTACTTTGATTGACGATGATGACAGTCCGCTCTCCGCAAGATGAAGAAGATACGGGAGGATTTGCTCCGGAGTTACTTCCAAAGGTTGTATATTTTGTTGTGTTTGACACCATATACAGAACCTTTTCCAGTTGCTTACATATGATTTGTTAGTGGACGGGGCCCTGGCCGCCTGCAGAATCCTTCGGCAATCAGTCGAGACTTTTAGGTTCCCGAACTCCGAGAAGTCAGGAGCCATGCAGTTAAGTTCAGGCTGTCCGGATTGTGGTGCCACACGGTCCCCTCGTCCCTGGACAGGAGGTTCGGCACTTTCCTGAATGGTATCGGCTGATCCAGCGACAGATGAAGGAGGTCTGAGAACCATGGTTGCCTCGGCCAGCGCGGGGCCACTAGGATGACCCGGCAATTGTACCTGTGGATCCCCTGGATCGTCCTCCGTATGAGGGGAAATGGAGGGAAGGCGTAGAGGAACTTGCCTGTCCACGGAAACGAGAACGCTTCCCCCAGGGAGCCTGTTTGGGGGCATCTGCTCGCGAACTGAACACATTTTCGGTTTCTTTCCGTGGCGAAGAGATCGATCGACGGGGTCCCCCATCTTTCGAAGATTTCCCCGAGTTGAGTGGAGTCCAGCTCCCACTCGTGTATTTGTGACATAGTCCTGCTCAGGGAATCCGCCTGTACGTTCTTCGCTCCCGGTAGGTGGTATGCCACTAGGGAGATGTGGTGTTTTAAAGCCCAATGCCAGATCTTTTGAGCTACCTTCGAGAGGGTCCTGGATCTGGTGCCACCCTGTTTTATCAGGTAGAACATAGCTGTCGTATTGTCCGTGAGCACTCTTACTTTTGACCCCTTGATGTGTGGGAGGAAAGATTTAAGGGCCCATCTCACCGCCCTTAGCTCCAGGACGTTGATATGTAGGCGAGATTCGGTTGACGACCACCTGCCTTGGGTTTGGTGACGTGACATGTGTGCTCCCCAGCCCGACAGAGAGGCGTCTGTAATGATGGTGTTCTGAAATTCCGGCTCCTGCAGGGGGACCCCTCTGTCCAGGTTGCGCGCCACCTTCCACCATCGGAGGGCTTTGATAACTCGTTCGTCGTCGACTATTATCTTGTCCGACCAGCGGCCTGTGGCCTGCTTCCATCTGTCTGATAGGAACTCCTGTAGAGGTCTCATGAACAACCGGCAGTTCGCGACTAGGTGGATGCACGATGCCATGGAGCCGAGGAGAGCCGCATATTTTCTTACTGACAACCTGCTCTGTAAACGAAGTTGGCTTGTCAGGTGTTTGATCTTCAACAACCTTTCCAGGGATGGTTTCACTAGTCCCGTGTGGGTGTCGAATTGAGCACCTAGGAACTTCAAGCTCTTCGAGGGCTTTAGTGAAGACTTTTCGTAGTTCACTGCAAATCCCAGACGCTGTAGCAGTCGCAAGGTGGTCAATAGGCTGTCGTTGGTCGACGCTGGGGAGGATCCCCTCACGAGCCAGTCGTCGAGGTACGGGTAAACGTGATGCCCTTCCTTCCGCAGCCAGGCTGCTACGGGTGCTAGGCACATCGTTCTTGGGGAGGACTTCAGGCCGAAAGGGAGCACAGTAAATTGGTAGTGTGTTTGGCCCACTAGGAACCTCAGGAACCTCCTGTGGTGAGTGCGCACCGGAATGTGAAAATACGCATCTTGGAGGTCCAGAGACGCCAGGAAATCGCACTTTTGGACCGATCTGATTACTTCCTGTAGAGTAAGCATCTTGAACTTTTGACTCAGCAGGGTTTTGTTGAGGTCCCGTAGGTCGAGGATGGGGCGCCACTTCCCGTTTGGTTTCTTTACTACGAAGCAGCGTGAGTAAACCCCTAAGCCTCTCTGCGAAGCAGGGACTAACTCGATGGCGCCTTTTTTTAGCATGAGCGCAACCTCTCGACGCAAGACGCTTAGGTGTGGTTGAGACAGGCGTATCGGTGGACGTCTTGGAGGTCTGGATTTGAATCTTAGGGAATGTCCCAGTCTCACCGTGTCCAGAACCCACCGATCTGTCGTAATTGACTCCCATTCCTCGACGCAACTTGACACTCTCCCTCCTAGAACGTCATTGTTGATCTTTTTG
Organism: Ambystoma mexicanum; assembly: GCF_040938575.1. Taxonomy (NCBI): domain Eukaryota; kingdom Metazoa; phylum Chordata; class Amphibia; order Caudata; family Ambystomatidae; genus Ambystoma; species Ambystoma mexicanum. Next base: position 152,766,950 of record NC_090941.1, on the reverse strand, counting down.
TTTTCCCGTCGACGACGAGTAAGTGGGACGTCTCTTGGAGGCCTGGAAATTTCTGCGTCGGGTCGAGGACTGTGAGGCGCGCCTATAGCCTTGGGACGGATATGAAGACCTCCCGAATGCTCTATCCCTTGATCCCGCAAATCGTGCGTTTCCCGTAGCTCCTCTAAAGGGGCGAAAGGAACGAAAAGGCTTACCGCTTTGGAGAGAGCCCAGTGAGCGCGCCGTCTCAGAGTCCTCCTTCATTCCTTTCAAGGCCTCATCCACCTTTTCGCCAAACAGGTGGTCACCTTCGAAAGGCATGTCGACGACCTTATATTGCACCTCGGGTCTAAAGTTGGTGCACTTGAGCCAGGCCTGGCGTCGTAGAACCACTCCGTTGTTAATTTGTTTGAACCCCGAATCTGCCAGATCCACCGCTATATTGATAGCATGGTTCGAGGCTTCTTCTCCTTCACGAACCAGGGACATAGCTGATTTTCTGTGTTCTTCTGGGAGGTGGTCCATAATGGGTGCCAGTCTGTGCCACATCTCCCTGTCATACCTGGCCATGATTGCCAGGGAGTTCGCTGCTTTCACTGTTGACGCTCCCACTGACAGGATCTTCTTACCGAAAGCGTCTTGGCGTCTAGCTTCGGAATCCGGAGGGGTAGAGCATTTATGCTGGGCTTTTGCCTTTCTCGTCGCCGCCGCCGATACCACCGAGTCAGGCGTGGGTTGCGCAGAGAGGCATTTCGGTGTCGAATCTGGAACTTTAAATTTTTTCTCTACGCGGCCCTTGACCGCAGGTTCCGAGAATGGATGCCGCATGGTTTGGACGCCCTCTTTCCATACGTGGTCCAGTATCGGTATCGAAAAAACGGAACGCCTATTCTTGCCCATGTGGTCAAAGAGGAAGCAGTCCTTCTTTTCTTCTTGATGGGTCAAACCGAACTCCTTGCAGGCCTTTTCCATCATGGAATGGAAGGCCCCTACGTCATCCGGTGGAGACGGGTGAATGGGACTTTTCGGAGGATCCACCTCCACATCCGAAACCCATGACGGGTCTCTCGACGGCGAGAGGGAGATACCAGAAGCTGACCCCTGTTCAGAGAGGGAGTCCGAGAGCTCACCTTCATCCTGGACAGTTGGAGCAGTTGGGCCCACGACCGATCTAGTCGGGCGGTGTGAAGGTCCGGGCTCGTCGACGAGGGGAGTCGTCGGAACAGGTGGGAGCCTTTCGTCCAGGGACTTCAAGAGCGAGTGTAAGGAGGAAAGTACCTCCATGGAGAGAGTAGCCTGGACGTTTGGAGGCTGGGTGAAAACTTGAGAGCAGGTTGCACCAGAAGGACATCTGGGCCGTAGCCCCAGGTCTACCGGGCTCACTATTCTGAAGCCGTCGTCTTCTTTGGAGGCGATCGAAACAGCCTGTTCTTGCAGCAGTGTGTCGGGCAGCCCCATGTCGAACACTTCTGGCCTCCAGGCCTGGAACTCCGTCGACGAGGGAATCGTCGTCGACGATGAGCCCGTTTGAAAGGCGGGGGACTGAGACGGAGTGGGCACTTGGATCGTCGCCGTCGTCGACGGAGGGCCTGCAGGTGGCTTAGGCGGCCCCGCCTTCGCGGAGCTCTCCCTGCGTTTATCCGCCTCTCTACTCGTAGCTGATCTTTTCTGACCGCTCGAGGAGGATTTTGGCCTGTCCTTATCTTTCTTCGACGAAGAAGAAGAGGAAGATGATTTCTTCGCCGATTCTTTCGATGAGGCCTTAGAGGAATGACTTTGAGGCACGTCCTTCTCCGTAGGTCGTGATTTTTTGGCCGGAGGTTCCGACGGATGTGAGCGTCGGGGGGCTTCTGATGTTTTCGCTGAGGCGATACTGCGCACCGATCCTACCTCCGACTGAGGGTACGCTCCAGCGCCGTCGTTCAGCCACGAGACCAGTCGCCGATTCCGGTCCTTCAGGGTTTTTTGGGAAAACCCCTTGCAAATATCACATTGGTCCGCCGAGTGGAGGGGGTGAAGGCAGTAGATGCAGTCAAGATGGCCATCCCCTTCATAAACCTTCTTTAGACCGCACGTGGCACACGGGCGGAAAAGAGGCTTACCCGACATTATTGCCAGCCCAACAAACAAAACTCGTAGGAAGTAGAAGTGGACCAAACAGACAAACTCGCAGGAGTTAGAAACAATTCGATAAGTATTTGAAGAAAATACACGTGGAGATCCCACTATCTTTGGAGACGGTTGAAATCTGAAGGGACCCGCGGGGGCGGGGCTTATATACCATCACGTCCAACGGGGCGTACGTGGGCGGCCCCGTAGAGGACGCAGACGGGGATAGGGCAGAAGTTTTTTCCTATTGGAAATGACTATATATATGTGTACCGAGGGTTCCCAGTCTGACGACGGGGAATATTCTAAGCATGTGAATCCATGAAAGATCCAATGCTGGAGAACTTAAATCCTCCGTCTCCCCAGACTCACAAATCCAAGCTAAGTTAAAAGTGGAACTCAAGAACTTCAGAGAAACAGCCAAAAGAGAACTAAAATTCTTAGGCCGCAGGCACCAGATCAGACAATATGGAGAGGGACAAAAGCCTGGTGCGTTGCTAGCCCGCCTACTCTCGATCGACAGAGCTCCACCCCCCATCGAACGCATAAAGAATGCACAAGGCCAACTGGTATACACAGCAGGAGACATCTCCGAGGTGTTTTGCGAATTCTACCGAACCCTGTATAGTTCCAAGGGTGCCGCGGACCCAGAAGCAATACAAGAGTTTCTTAATGACACCGAACTTTACTGGGTCAGCGCAGAACTACGAGAACCTCTGAATGCTCCTATCAAACTGGAAGAGATCCAGGAAGCAATAAAGGCCCTCCCAAACACTGAAGCTCCAGGTCCAGATGGGCTTAATGGAGGTTGCCAGACATTTCGTCGAAAAAAATTGGTCGACCAGACAAATGGTCGAACCAATTTGGTCGAAAACCAAATGGTCGAAAAAAAATTTTATTTTATTTTAACCCTTTTTTTTTTTTGGGGGGGGTCCCTCCCCAACCCCCTTTTTTTCTCTAAAAACCCCTTTTTTAACTAAACGAAAACCCGAAAAATAAATATATAAATAAAAAAAAAATTCGACCATTTGGTTTTCGACCAAATTGCGTCGACCAAATTGCAGTCGACCAGTTTTTTTTCGACGAGTTGTCTGGACACCCTTAATGGAGAATTGTACAAAGCACACGCATCAATGGTGGCCCCCCTTCTATGTCAAGTCTACGAGGAGTCGATAGAACGAGGTTCACTTCCAACCACAATGTGTGAAGCCAATGTGATGGTGCTACACAAGACCGACAAACCTACAGAGGACTGTGCCTCATACAGGCCGATCTCCTTAATAAATCTGGACAATAAAATCCTAGCAAAGATTTTGGCGACGAGGTTGCTCCCCCTGATGCCAGCCCTGGTGCTCGGCGACCAGGCCGGCTTCATCCCAGGACGTAGCACGACTTATGGCATCAGGAGGCTGTTCGGCGTCATTGAGGCTCTCGACCCGACACAGCAGGCAATTGCAGTCCTCCTAGACGCAGAAAAAGTGTTCGATTCAGTCGAATGGCCTTTCATGTTTGCAACGCTCCGGCAGATGGGTCTGGGCAACTTCTTCCTTAAATTAGTGTCATTGTTGTACAACAAGCCACGCTCTTACATCACAGAAGGTAACACTAGGTCCTCAGGCATCACACTGGAATGCGGAACAAGACAAGGCTGCCCGCTCTCAGCCCTCATCTTCGCCCTGGTGATGGAACCTCTGGCGTCGGGGCTGCGGGCCGACCAATGTCACCGCGGATTGAAACTGGGGCCCCATAAATTGATAGTCTCTCTCTATGCCGACGACGTTATGTTATTCGTCAGCGATCCCCAAGACAATCTGAACCCTGTAATGAGAGAAGTGATAAAATTTGGGAGAATGTCCGGTCTCAAAACAAATCATTCTAAATCAATAGTGTTCCCCCTAACCCCTAACACGATCGAATTCAGGGACGATCACGGGTTCAAATGGGAAAAGTCCAAAGTGTGTTACCTGGGTATTTACATGTCCCGTAATCATGCGGTATTTAGAGATAACTACCAAACAGTGTTACATTCCATACAAGAACGAGTCCAGAGATGGAAGTCTCTACCGCTGACGCTCTGGGGCAAGACCTCCCTAACGAAAATGGTTATCCTCCCCAAATTGCTTTATCTCTTCACGAACATCCCACTACTTGTTCCCAAATGTGCGCAATTTCTGAGCCACTGGTACTCAACTCACTATATCCGCCCACATGTGCAAGTGGAGAGAGCCCTAGCGTCCCCCGAGCTGCTTGCCACGGTCATTATCAGTCATCTTCCCGTCCCACACAAAACACTAAACACAGTACTATCCACGTACGCTATATGGAAAAAGATTGCAAAAGAATATGGTATAACAATACGCTACTCCCCCCTACTACCCATTAAATGAATCCCTGGAATACCCCTAACGAATGAAAAAGTGTTCCTTATATGGGTAGACAAATTGAGACTCCAATCTCTGGGAGAGCTGTTCCCGGAGGGCACCTTCCTAACCCCACAAAGGGCCAAGGACAGGGGAAGAAATTCCTCCCTGGATGTATTTCTTTATTTTAGAATACGCCACACCCTCCAAGGGATATTCCCCACGTTCCCTCAGCAACCTCCTACGTGGGCTCTGCTACACAGCATGATCCAAGCACAGGGAGAGGGTAGATTGGTGTCAACTTTGTACAAATCCCTTATACAGGGGGACACTCGAAAACCAACCCCCAACCCCAACAGAAGTGGGAGGCGGCCATTCAGGAGCCAATACCCACGGAAGACTGGGCATATATCCTCCGACAAACTCAGAAAATCGCCCTAAACACAAGGTACACTCCGACAAACTCCGAAAATCGCCCTAAACACAAGGTACAAACTAATCCACTTCAACTTCATTTACCAAACCTACTATACCCCAGCCAAGAAAAAGAGACACCACCCAGAGGCGACGGCCCAATGCGAAAGATGCTCAGCCGAGAACGGAGATTTTTTCCACCTGGCATGGAGTTGCCCAGACGTGCACCGCATCTGGTCCGCCGTCATCCAAATAACTACCAAAATAGTGGGTGAACAGGTGACCCCGCTCCCCCTGGGAGCCCTCCTGGGGCTTACTAGATAATGCAGCCAGCGTCACGCAAACTGGCGGCGCTTCTTCTGGTCCTGGCCAGGAGAAGAATAGCAATGACATGGGGCCGAGGCCCGCTCCCCAAGACCGAGGACTGGGAAAAAGATGATCATATATTGTTGAGACTTAGATAGTGAATTTATTAGAACACTTCCATACACGCTCGTCCCCCAGATAGTTGGGGACCATATATATCATACCTGATGACCAGCACAGAATCCTCTGATTCAGAAACCCCAAGCTCTTAAATAGGACAGACCGGGATGACTGGTCTCTTAGAGAAGAACACTTAGGAGTTAATCCACTGAACAATGTATTGTTAGGAGTTAATCCACTGAACAATGTATTGTCGAGGCATCTGCATAGAATACAGGGGACTTGAGGGGAGAGGGGTGACTGGGAGGGGGTGGGTACGGGGGATATTGCAAAATGTGCACACTGTTGGTGCAATTTTTAATTTTTCTTGTTCTTTGTGTACAGAAAATATTTAAAAATAAAGTTTTTTTTTTTTAAAAAAAGGCAGGCGTCTTTCTTTTTTAACCCACATTTTCAACTGAGCGTGCCCATGTCGAGAATGTACAGAATGAACACCCCTCCCCCACCGGTATCACTGCCAAATTAAATGTGTGATACCACCGACTAGAGCGTTCTTATAGTAATAATTGCACGTTACTGTTTGGAGTTTACTTCTTTTGGACATTCTTTTCTTTGTCACGAAACAATTGAACATCTCTAATGCGTTGTATTTTATCACCACAGGGTTTAAGCCTCAAGCCAGACCAAGCCACCAAAAGGTGAGAAAGTAACTTTGAAAGTATCGTTTTTTTCGATATCTATGAACAACAGTGTGCAGGGGCTTTGCAAAATTATGCTTCACCGAGTTAGCTATTATTTGCTCCCTCTCCCATTTCTTCTAGGCAGGTGACTGCCTCAAATGGACCATGAATCTGCATATACCCTATTGGAAAGAAAAGCGGTAACCAGTCTAACACTGTGCCTGTGGTGCCGGTCAAGCCCAATTAATGCTTCAAAAGGATTGGCTTGTATATTTAAGTCATCGGATACAATCAACAGGACACATAGTACTCCAAAGAGATGGAAACCCACCTGCAAATGTACCAGTGGAGCAAATACCAATGATACATTGCTGTAGGTCTGAGACACCAATTCTTTAAATTCTCCAATGTAATGGGCCAGACTACTGGATCCAGGTTTGGCTCAGCCCTCTGCAGCATCGCTGCTGCTTTTGTCAGAGTGGAACAGAACTGGAATGCAACAAGGAACTCAAAAATGGATCTCAGGGAACAGCATACAATTGAAGACCTGAGCCATCAAACCTTTGTGGACCATAGATCCTGTGAATTGCCATTTCAGATTAAAATCTCAAAAAGCATTACAAAATAAATTACAATATTACCCGAATTAAGTTCTAAAATGGACAATTAGATTATGTGTACAACTCTCGAGGCGTACAGCCCTTACTGTTAGGATCCCATTTATATGTAATGTACTGATAGGCCTATCATTTGAAAACTAATGTTCGAAACACCAAAGCTTGAAAACGGCATCTTGGAAATTACATTTAAACTTAAATACACGTTGTACTGCTCATTTCTTCAAGTTTGTATTTTGTTGGTGCATTTTATTTGTTTAAAGTGCGTTTAATTGAAGTCCTGCTCTCGACATCTCCCTCCAGCCCCCAAACCTACAGCACTCGTCATTCTTTTGCAAACATTATACATTTTGTTTTAATATTAAAACAACTCTTCCCCACAACCAACTCTATGTCCTGATACTTTTTTACGAGTTGCTCGGTTCATTTAGCCCTTTTGTTTTGAAAATGTTGTGTTTTATACGTTTATTTTCTTCGAATTTAGCACCAAATATCTATAATGTAAACATTTTTGCCAGAAACCATTTTAGGTTGTCCCAATAAATGTGGGAGCACCAACAAGACTTGCATCCCGCACCCGACATATAGGCAAAATGGACATGGTCAGCACCCCAGAAAAATACAGAACAGAGAACAGCTGTGAACGCCATGTTATCAACACTGCACTGCCCCGTCTGCCGCCCACTGAAGCATCAGGACAGATAACACCTCCCACAATTTTGGTGGAGCTAGAATGAGGCAGGACAATTGCCAGTACAAAAATTTGTCAGGTGGGTACAGTAACAACATGCTAGCACATAGGCATAAGGGAAATGAAACGCACTTGGATGGATTGTTGGAGGCAGGAATGGTGCTGCAATTATCTTATCTGGCTGTGGGGGCGGGGGCAGGAAGTGTACTGCACTTAGATGGTTTGCTTGCGGCAGGAGGCGTGCAGCACTTAACGTAACTGGTTGTTGGGGGTAGGAAATGTTGCTCCAAACTAACCATGCTAAAAACTCACCATTCTGCATACCCAGCCTCAAACTCGAGCTAAACACAACCATACCGCTCTGCACCACAAACCACACCACTTCACAACAACCAACATGAATTCAAACCACGCACAATCATAACGCAACACCACATGACGCCTACCAATCCAAAAACGCACCTACGCTCAGGGACCAGTTTCTCTGAACTAGAGCTGCCAACTGCACACCAAAGCTCTCTTGCTCTTCTCCCTGCCAATCCTCCTAACAAACATCCCCCATTACCCTTCCATTGCAAATCCACCAGAGCCCCAAGAGACCACGCAAGTGGCAAGTGTGTGCAGTACAAGACTCAGTAACATAACCCTGTGCCATGTAAAGCACATGTAAAGAAGGGGGTGGGGGGTCTGTTATTCCAGGGAAATATTAAGCATTTCCCTCAAGTTGATAGTTTCAATCCCAAAAACCTAGACATTACCAAAGCAGCTTGGAAGAGTGGCGCAAAATATATGAAGGCCTGAAAAGGAAAAAAGTGGTATACAAGATCAGTGGCCCACACAAGGTTTGCTTAAATGTTGGCTTGGCGCCCTTCTGTACAGGCAGAGGAACTACAAAAAAGGAATTACCTGCTGATAAGAAACTTTGGCTTAAGCATTTGCCAACATCACGTTTTAGCTCCTCAATGGAAGTGCTAGATAGGCCAATGCTTTTGGGAGATGTAGGTGGGCTTAGGAGAGTCCACTGCGAGGAAAACAAGCAATTAAAGGGAAACCACTTTTATAGCTAGGAATGAATGAAAAGGCACTCACAGGATTTGGATTCTTATGCAAAATGGAGGCAGACTGACGTGTAAGGATAGTTAATGGTGGGGGGAAATAATTGCCTTCAGTACTCCAGTTAAGATTTTGAAGTGGGAGTGTTTTACTCCCCATTTTTGAAATTTGAGAGCAAAATGATTTTTTAGGGAGTAAAGTCCTGTTCCCAATGTGAGTATTTAATAAATGAATAAACATATGTTAAACTGTAAAACAGAAATGTTTATGGAAATAATTATTTGCACCAAGTTATTCATGCATATTAAAATATACATTTGACCTCTTCCATAATTACAGTCGTTTGTTCCTGTTGTAGTACATGACACATGGTCCAGACACATCCATGGAACTGTCCATTTCCCATTTTTATTGGGAGTATTTGTACTCCCCGTATATTATTTTTGGGGAGTATTTGCCTATTTTTTCAGGAGTACAAACGTCCAATTCACCCCTTATCTGTAGGACTGATTTATACCCCTCACTTGCTAGAAAATAACGCGGGTTCCCCCAGCATATGCTTGAACCAGTAGTTTGTTAAACAAAATAGCATGGCTGCACAAACGGGCAGTGAAGTGCTCGAGACCAAAAAGCATGCCATTTCAATGTTCTTGCGGGGGATGCTGCTCGCTCGTAACAGCGGCGTTACCATGAGACATACCGAGGACCTGGAACGTTCGCAAGGTCCCCGTCACCCTGATGCTATTCTCACAGTGGATACGGCTATTGCCATGACTGCATCTGCTTCGCAGAGACATCTCAGCTCAGCAGCAAGCAAAAACAACACTCCCGAGAGAGAAAGCCATCATCTAGCCAATATTTCATCATGGGGCGGGAGACACTCCAACTACCCAGCCTTTATATCAGAGGGAAGTGCTGGACTGGTGGCTAAAAATGCACCGTGGGCGGCGTCCTTCTTTTGGCTTGCCCATTGTAGAGCGGGCATATGTTCTAGCAAATCATACAACATGACAGAGGGCCCTCGGGGACGGAGGCAAAAAAAAAACCTTATTTTAATAAAGGGGCTGGAAGGGTTTCCCTGCTTTGCAACGACTGCTGAACTGAGCTGTGTGAAATGCATACCGTTTACAACGACTCTGTGAGCTCTAAAACCCATCCTCATCTTAATTATCAACTGTATACATGTGAATTTTAAAAAAATAAAAGTTTAAACAGAACAATTCCTCAAACACAAATCAAATGGCAATTCTTCAGCTAGAGCGCTGCTAGCGGACGTGTGCCATCTGATGGAAGGGGCCCTTCCAACGACAGCAGCAGGAGGAGGACATGGGTGAATACAAACAGAATGTTACTAGTTTAAGTATAACTCTACATCCCTTCCCATGAGCCCCTTGAACGTCATTTCAGGGTCCTTTCATAACGGATGCATTCTGGGAAGTTTAGAACACCTTGTTTTGGCGAGGAGCAGACTGCATCATTTCACGGTACACCCAGAGCACACATTCGGATTAGGCGGCGTCAGGGATGTAAAGTGTTACGTTTAGAACGGCTAGCATCCTTCAACGCGTTTGGGAAGATGAACACTTTGTAAAGCATGGATCCCAGCTTCATTTAAAAGCAATATTTTTCAGCGTCAACCGATATTCGGCTACATGCAAACCGGGTCCTAACGAAAAGGGTGTTCGCATTTTAAAACATGTTTCGGTTTATCTGCACCTCGCCTCACTTTGCATTAAAAGCGAAGCCCAAAATATCATGTGACCTACACTTACACAACCTTAGCATACAACGAAAACTGACGGGGCGGGGGTGGGTGGATCTATACTCATAAATGTGTAATGACAAAACCGGTCGTGAATAGAGCCTTGAAAGTCTGTTCCGGATGAAAGCAAGGAAGCCTCAGATCCCCGCTTCTAAAAACTCATTTGAACAACTAAGCACTTAAAAACACAGGGCCAACCCCGAACCGATCTCCCCTCACAAGGCGTTCGCCGAAATCGATATGGTCAATCGGATGCGCTGGATAAAAAGGTCAACTCGGAGAATCGCAAAAAAAAAAAAAAAAAAAAAAAGGCCGCATCAGCACACGCACAGCAGCCTTGGCAACAGATGATGAGCTGCTGCACGGATTCAAATGTGCTAAATAATGCAGGCGCGTGCTTCGCGGCGGCAATGGTTCGGGCCATGTGGGACGCCCGAGCACCGAGCAGAGGTACTCGCGCCAACAGAGAACCAGGGAAAGGTCTTCGACAAGAGTCGCCTTTCAGAGCTCTGCACAGCTGCTGCATGGCCAGTCACACAACGTGTATTGTTATACATCCTTACCGTGTGTGTACACACACAATAGTATACTTCATAAGACAACAGTGACGAGAAAATCCCAGTGTTCGCACTGACACGACACCAAATAATTGTGGAAAAAAACAGGGCATGGGAGCACAGTGGGTCCATACATACATACGTTATTAAATCTGCAATAACGCTGCAGAAATTATAAATTAGCCGGCAATATGTTAGAAACGCTTGGCGACTTAAGTGTTAGGATAGCGAGCAGGGTCTGTAAATTAGTAACCTTTTTGTATACATACTTCGACATTAACGAACATCAACCCCGCGAGGCACAGCAACAGTCATTTCGACCTGCATCTATGCAGTACCGTGCACCACTTGCCACAAATACGTTGGAAAATTGAAAATGCAGTTCATGCTTGTGACGTCAATCGAATCAAATACACCAGAACATTTGTAAATTTAGCATTGTGAATAATGGAAGACTGAGCTTGAGCTCACCACAAAGGCCTAACCGCTTGGCCTTGCGGAGCTCCCTGCAGGATTCAACAGTTCTCCAAAATTTGCAGGAGACCACTGGTGCACCTATGCCAACAACGCAGAATTCTACATGCATGTTAGAAGTGCAAAGGACCCGCCCACCACTATGACCAAAGAGCCTCAAGGAGTCAATGCAAGGCCCCCGAAATACGAACCCCTTGGAACTCTAGCAAAACACCTCTTGGACAAAACGGATGCCCTGCAAAAACATTCTTCTGGTTGGAAAAAAACAATAGAAATCGGTAAAGAAACATTGATCTGCCAGGCAGGAGGTAACCTTGCAGCCAGTGTGCACGAGTCAAAAAGGAGCGAGGCATGGTCAACAGTGCCAAGGGCGCAGAGAGAGCAAGGAGAATGAGGACAAATGGGAGGTGGCTGTGAACAGTAGCTGTAAGGCTTCCACAGGAAACTATTGGTCTATAGTGATCGCATCGAATGCCTTAGCATCTAAAAAAGGGCAATGAAAAAAAAAAAAGCATTGAATGCATTCTTTTTTCTATTTTTTTAATGGCGTCCCCCCCAACCCATTTTGAAACCATTCAAAATAATGCCCTCCAGGCAGCCACTGGCATCTCAAAGAAGGAACACATCTCTGCAACAAGAAGACTAGTCCATTGGCTCCCCGTTATGAAGCGCATAACCTTCAAAACCCTTGCCATCACTCACAAGCAATGTTCCCTCTAAACTGTGCGCTTGCCCAACTTCCTTCTGGGTGCCGCTCAGAAGAATTTCAGCAGCGCACACAGACAATTCCCACCTATTTAAAAAGATTTGAAAATGCACAAGGCACATATTTGCTTTCTCTCAAAATGAAGCTAAATTACATGAACTCGTATTGATATTCTGGTCTAGCTTATTTACATTGCCCTTCTATGCAAGCTTGACCTTAAAACCCCCCACACCCTAAAAGCAGGATACATCCACAATAGGTTAAAAACTAATATGAACAAGTTACTACATGAACAGAAGATATAATTAAGAGCTGTCTGCACACATTAACCAAATGATCTCCCCTCCCTACCCATGACTCCTATACTTGACTATCACACTTCTACCTTATGACTCGAACTTACGCCCCAGACCTCATTCAGATATATTACCAGACAACATTGACTCTACCCACCTTGGCTCTGCAAATGGTTACCAGACTTGTACTTACATCCACTTGTTTTAAGTTTCTAATATGAATGATGTTTAAGCACAAGAATTTGTGTTACTCATAGGCCTTAGAAAAAACATCACCCAAACTATGTAGCCCAACTGTCAGCTCAAATATCAGATCCTGAGTGCAAGTAAGTAGGCTACTCGAATGTGTAATCTCATCCGATGATTCCTATTCTTTGTACATATGTCACACAGGCACTTTGAAGCGGCCCCCCTTGCAAGTTTATGCATTCTAGAAAATAAAATGTGAATTTGCCCTCTAAGGATTTTGAGTAGGCAGATGTCATGTCTACTTTATAAGCGGAGAGCTTGCAATATCATTTACCTGGCCTGCAAGGGATAATGGGCATGGACTATGTCTGCCATTATTTGTATAGTATTAGGGCAACGGATATTCAGATTTCTAGGATGCTTTTCACACAATCTGCCACCTTTCCAAGTTTTCTAAGTTCCATGGGACATAGACCTATACAAATTATATGTTAACTCGCTGCTATACAAAAAAAGTTTCACTGAGCATATTTATAATCCTACCCAACAATTTAAATGTGTGGTATGTTGCAAACAATCTTGTATACGCTTCATAGTAATTGGGCACTTACACATTCATGGCATTTTCTTAAACTGCACATTTTACTACTACAATCCCTCACTTTTCACAGAGCCCTCTTAACTGGTAATGGAGGCTAGCAAAGGAGCCGGGGTCGGGTACAGATGGAAGGGCACAGGAGAACATTCCTTTGGGGTGAAAATTAATCAGCAACGTTCAAAAACCAAATCAGACGTTTTGGCAGTACAGGACAATGAAGGAAATCTGTTTGTTTTCTGAAGGATAGGATACTCTTGGAACAGTCTAGGAAACTGTGCCTTCGGTTTCTTTCTCTGCTCACCTGCTGAGGGCTTTTCAATATGATATTGTGTTTGTGTTTATTGCCTCTAGCATCCCCATGTATCTTGTCCAACTGATAACAGCGAATTTCATAAGAGGGGTCCCTAGTTACAGAAGAAAGCAGTAAATATGTTGTACCTATGAACATTGCTGCCATGCAAATATATGTGATTTTCTTCAACGGTGCTCCAGACGAAACCTCAGTAAGACTCCAGTGGAATTGTGTCTAGGCTGTGGTGAGAAAGGGTGGGCAAAACTGTAAGCTGTATTATGTTTCCTGTCATATCACTTCCTGTGGCAGTGTTACAAAGAGGGCTCTGATATGATTTTACTCCCTACTCCAAATCAAATGATTTTTCAGTTAGTAAGAAAGTAATTAGCTTTGCCAGTAGGGATACTTCATGTTTATTAAAATGTTATTTCCCCTTAAAATTCCTCGAGATTGTGCAGTAGTATTATTTGTGTTTCTACCAATGCCACTGCTCTGCAGGACACTGATTCAAAAAAATATCAGTGGTACTTTATGGGTGGGAACTTGTGGGTAGAAGCATGGGGGTAGGTTTCTATATGTTCATGTTTTCCCGTTTTTGTTGGGCACATTTTCCTGTTCAGTAACAATGGATCGTGTATATGCCTCTTAACTGTAAGGCTGTTTTGAGCAAATGTCACAACTCACAGGACCACATAATGTGGATAGCAAGCAGAGGCCCATGAATTCTGATCATATTCTGTGGTGCAGTTATTCAAATGCAATTATCGTCCTTACACACATTTTGAGGCATGTACTCCAGGACCTTGAATTACTTCATTAAAGTGGCACATAAATGCCTTTTTACATGTTTTCTGACACATTACTTTTAGTTGCCATTATTTTATTTGCAAAAATGTTAGTGTCAGAATTTTTTGACAGCCATGTCAATGATAAGTGATATTTCTTTTTTGTAATAAACATAAGTATTTTTTACAAATGGTTTTACACACTTTCTGAATTGTCTCTAAGCAGTGTCGACAAATGAATTGCCACAACTACACCTATTGTTCATCCTGACCATACTAAGTTTTTTTGTGCATGCACATTTGGTTTCTCTGCACACGAGTAATTTTGGTAGGGAACTATGGCATATCTTAAAGTTTTGGACTGGTTCATGAGCACTCCTTATAACCACATACAATATATATATATTTTTTTAAGCCTATATGTTGGGAAAAAGTGTTAGATGTACCTTTTACACTGACTCGTAAAAAATTACAGTGGTTGGGAAGGAGACATTCTGTTCCAGCCTCTTTGGAGATGGTAGTTCACCAACGACGCATGCTCACTAAGTAGCTTACATTGTAATTTAGTTGCGCAAATGGAAAATAAGGCGTGCACAAAAGCTAAGCATTTCTACGCTAAGGGAACAATAATTAGAGGGAACATTGCTCACAAGTGTCTCAACAACACAGTTTCGAGGAATCTCTCCCAGAGATTGGTTAAATCCCACTCAGACCACACGAGCAGGAGGCGCCAGCTTCCCATTCATCGCCGCTTCACAATGGAACTCCCTACCAACCCACCTAAGAAAAATTGACTCACAGACTGCTTTCCGGAAATCCATTAAAACATGGCTATTTGTATAACCTGGCCCCCGGACAACCTTGCTTGTTCCCCTCTTCCTTTTTTTATATACCAACACATATGTAACGTTAAATCTGCTTCTGTTTGGTAGAACTAGGTGTAACCATGCTTCTTGTAACCCAGGAGCATGCCCATTCTCTCTTGTTGCTTGCAACAGCGCCTCGATGCCCGTGGGCTTTAGCATGCTTTACAAATACAAAAAATAAAATAAATAAATGGAGACAAGGGTTGACTGCTTCTTGGCGGATTTTCTTCTGCCGAGCCGTAATTGCAGAGGTCAGGGCTTTTTTAATCCCGGTAGGTAGCAATGAAGTTAACACCTCACAAAACAGGTTTTGGAATAGTGGGGGATAAAAGGGAGGTTAGTCCATAGCTGGCTGGGTTGTTGGGATCAGCAGTCGGTTTCTTGAAGATGGGTAGGATAATCGCTACCTTGAATCAGGCAGAAGATAGCAGACGGGGACAAGCTTAGTAGAAGAGATGTGTATGAGCAGGTTAGGGGTGCTGGCTTTGTGACTGTGGTGTAAAAGGCACATGGGGAGGAAAGGGGAGATGGCAGACTGGGAAATGAGTAGCACTTTAGCAAGGGAAATCTGATAGAGAAGTGGTGTGGAGAGAAAGTAGAGCACGCCGTGCAGCTCCCATTTTGGAGTAGTAGAAGGCATGGCAGAAGGAAAAAGAGCAAAATCATGAGGAGGGCTGTAATAATAGATCTACATGTAGGGTGTAATGAATGATTTCTTTTAGGATAAACATGAACTGGCACAGCTGGTTTTTAACCAGATGTGCATGTGGTGATTTAGGACAGCCCCCGCCAGCCCTACAGATAAGGGAGGTATCGGCCACTTTTACTCCCTAAAAATTGGCAAATACTCCCAAAGCATTAAACACAAGGAGTCAAAATTCTCCCCAAAAAAAATAAAAATAAATAATTTTAAAAAAAGGAAGGAAAAGACATGTAGAATCTTGCACCCCTCGTTTCACTCTCACAGCTCCATGGGTATGTTTGGGCCAGTAGTAGACATAGTACCACAGAAGGAAAATACTATTTTAACTGCCCGATTTAAAGAAGTAAACATGTATCTTTTAATGTGCATGAATAACTAGGTTACAAAAATTAAATAACACATTTCTGTTTTACAATTTAAACATATTTTTACTTGCTTATAAAATACTCTCATTGTGAGAGTTTTTACATCCTAAAAAATAATTGTACTAAACTTAAAAATAGGGAGTAAAATACTCCCACTTCCATATCTTATCTGGAGCACTGGTCTCCGCTGTTGGGTGGCTAGAAACATCCATGGTTGGGTCGTGAGTAAGCAGTGCTGCAAGAGGAATTTAAGTGTTCTAAATCGAAAAGCAGGAAGGCATATGCATATGGGTTGGTGAAGAGGTTTGAAGGGACAGCCTGACTCGATCAAGTTAGAGAGCAACGGGGCCACGTTTGAAAATGCAGTTAGTAAGAGGAAGAAATGGGGGTGGATAAGGAACAATGTAGGAGGGTGAGTGATCGATTTAGTCAAGGGGAAGAGGAAAATAATGTTAGGTGGTTTGACATGAATATGATTCACATGGTTGTGGAGGGTGACCAGAGGCTGTTTAGAGAGGATGCAGTACAGTTTAAGTCTGTGAAAAGTAGTCATGTCCATGGTGAAGTTCCCCCATAAGAACGTTTAGGACTTTTATTTAGGTATTCAAGTAGGAGACACAGATTATGGAAGAGGTTGCTGGGTCATGGGGTTGTAGGTGAGGAGGAAAGCAAGAGCAGTTGCACATTATTTTGAATATTGTTATGTTCACACAAGGATATAAGAAAGTCAAGGGGGAACACCTTGGCCTGCTTTGCTAACCATGCATGAAGTCAAACCAGACTCCTTTCTTTGATCAGCGAGCGGAAGGGAAGCATGTAGAAAACTCGGTGTGCAAGGCTAGAAGCATGGTGTGTTAAATGAATAACCCATGTTTCTGTAACAGCAATCCCAAAAAGACGGCGATGGGGAGGTGCAAACAGTAAGGGAGGACATAGTTGCAGAGGTATGGCATTCCAGTGTTTTGAAGCAAGGCCGAGGGTGGGCTGAAGAGAAAGGGAGGAAAAGTTGCTCCTATAAAAAGGAGACAAGAGGGTGGAATAGCTATGTCTCAGTGCAGGCCTCTCAACAGCTTAAAAATCCCACTTGACCTGCAGGGAAAGTTCCTTTGTTTACATAGTCGACATTCACTTGCCCCATGGTGACTGGAGACAAAATATTTAACAGTGTTTTCTGTAAAACGCTGCATGTCACCTTAAGCACACTTTATATTTGTTATGTTATGTTATTTTGCATTTATATAGCGCCTTATATACCATTGGTAAGGTCTGAAGGCGCTGGTAGGTTGAACGCCCTTGGGAACCTAAGTTCAGATCAGTAGAGAGAGTCAAAAGGTGCATGTGAGCACCGGCTATGTGTGCAGCTGGTGCGGTATTCGTGTAATAACTGCTTCTTAGCGGTAGGTGTGGTGGTTGAGAGATCAGGAGTATGTGTTAGTTCTGGCAGGATTTATCCAGACCGAGTGTGGCTGCGTTATGCCTGAGGAGAACGCCTGGCTGGGGGGTGTGTAACCAGCAGTGTTTTACTTAGAGTGCTGTGGAGTATGCGGCGAACGTTAGTACGAGAACAGTTATACCGAATGGTGTCATAGTATCTCTGTGTTCTAGAGGTGAGAGTAAGCGTGGTGGTGTGATGTGTTATACTCTCTTTCAAAACGTTCTCTGCATTCCAAACCATACTATATACGTCACACAGTTATATGCGCTCCAGTCCGTTCCATGCACTCCTATCCACTACATGCATCCCAATCTGCTCCACACACTCCGGTTCGCTCGACGCACTCATGCGCTCCAGTCTGCCCCACGCATGCACTCTTGTCTGCCCCACGCGCTCCATTTCACTCGTTCTGTCCACTCTACGCATTCAGTATCTCTGCGCAACTCGTCCGCTCTAGTAACAGGTCAGTTCCACTCTGGGCACTTGTTCGCTCTAGGCACTCGTTCGCTCCAGGCACTCGTCCTCTTTATGCCCTCACACGCACTATGTATTCACCTGTTTTGCTCACTCATCGGCTCTACACACCCACCCCATCAATGCACTCTTCCCCTCTACGCACTCAGCCCCTCTACGCACTCAGCCCTTTCTACCGTTGCTGTAGAATTGCTTGCATCTTCTACTTCTCACAAGTCTAACAGCTTGTGGCCCTACATTGATTCATCTTTTTCTTCAAAAGACTGCTGAAACATTGTGCAAAGACTTTTCTACTTATGCTTCAGCCCATCGAGACTATTGCCTATTGACTGTGGCTTAGCACGTTTTAACTGAATGACTTATTGAGGGATCTGAAAGTATTTGCCTGCTTAAGAAATATTTGTGGTAACTTGTTTGCTCTAATAATCTTTTTCCTTTTTACTTGCTCTTAACTAATCCTGAATGCCAACATTAATACATTAATGTCAACAGCACCATAGCAATTGAAGTCACCTGTGGCTGTAGGTCTCTGCTGTATGCCATCCCAAATGGGGTTTAGTGAAATCCTGCCACCCAAAGGCCAGTCATGCACAGTCAAAGGTTTATTTGCCATTTACTGCTAAATAAGTAAAGTTTGCATGCAGTAATTATCAATTAAAAGTTTCAAACATCCCCATACTCGCCAGCAAAGTCGAGTATCATGCAAATGGTACTTGGCCTTCAAATAATCTTCTCACTAATACAAGTGGGCTATTATATTTGGCGAAACCTGCAGTGCTCTTTTGGAGTGGTGGGAGAAATGATGGGGCAAGCCAAGGGAGAGGGCGGGAGCAGTTTGTATACCATGCAGGGAGTGCACAGATTCCCCAGGTGAATGGTAGAAGAAAGAGTATGATGAGAATGGTTATATGTAGGAGCATGACGAGGTCAAGTGGGTACCGGAATCAGGTATTGGACAAGTAGAAACCTATGGTAATGCTTAAGAGTAGCAGTGATAAGGTGGGTAGAAATCAGTTACAGGAAATATGATAAGTAGCTTTCCAAGCACTGGTGAAATGCATGCATCAAATAATATTACAAGTAATGCCATAAGCAATCATGTAGAGGTAATAACATGGGTATCAATCAATATTACAGGTCAAGATCAAGAAGTGATCAAAGCACAGGAAAAAGCTAGCTCGCAATCAAGATTAAAGGAATAAGGTATGTAGTTAACAAAATAGTTCATGATGGGTACACTTGTGGACCAATAGGATTGCAGCAGTCTTAAAGGCAGAAGACCAAGGAAGAGAAGGGGGGCACATGCCCAACTGCCCTGTGCTTGGCAGCTCGATATTGTGCCACATGGAATCCCTTTAAAGCCTGTGCTACGCTGCTAGAAATTACACCCTCATTCTGGTTTCAGATATGTGGGGAAGCCAAAGGTGGAAAGGCTTGGTGTGTATCTGTTAACTCGCCTTAGTGCACGGGAGCATGCATGCCCGGACCCTGCATACTTGACCATGTAGAACAACGGTTCACAAAAGAACAGTTATGAATGTGCAGTGTCATCCAGAATGCTGAGGGCATACCGAGGATCGAGTCTGGGATGGGGTGCTGATGTCAGCAAGCATGAGTTGGCTGGGCTCACAAGATCTTTTTTTCAGTTGCTCTCGCACCATGTTCCAGGAGTTGTGCAATGTGGATTCAATGCATGAATATGCGGACCCTCTGTATGTGCTCTTTATAGTTCTTCCTCCATAAAACCACTACACGCCTCTAGCAAATCCCCCGTGGAAAGCCAGGCCCATATATGTGGTAGCCATCAGGATATTTCTGATGGATGCTCATATTTGCGAGGAACGGGGGTGCCAGTAGCTCAAAAAACTAAAGCAGACATAAAGAGGAAAGAGCATAGCAACAGTTACCAAAAGAAAAACTAAAGCAGATAGTTCATTGCAACCAGCATCAATGCTTGAACATCTTTTCACTTCAATGGATACCCTTCATGGGAAAGGGAAACAATAGCGTGCCCTATATGCATGGTTCCTTCAACCAACGGGACCTGGGTGGGGCGATGCCGACAAACCCCCCTCCCCCGCCACCAGCTAAACGTTGCTCCTCCAAACAAACACAGCTTTAATTCTGGGACCACTGCATTGCATCGCACAAAGCCATAGCAGCAGAAACCTGATTTGACCTTTCTGGGCCCAAAAAATAAATATTTAAACAAACAAAAAATGCCTATCTCCTGGTGTCAGATTTCAATACAGTCAAAAGGGAGTTCGAGATGGGACGAGGACTCACCCAATGAATGAGAAATGCTTTGGAAGACAAAAAAATGCTGTTGGGATTGTGTTCTACTTCCATTGTGAGAGGGCAAGACAACACTTGAAATACGAGATGGGTGTGAGCATAGAAGGCGTCTATCGCCAAGACTCAAAAGTGGGGAAGATAGGGTGTGGCCCCAGGGCTAAGACCCACCCTCTTGCCATAACCTGCCATTCTAGCAGGCTACAGAACAAAGGGACCCGTGGCCTGGGCGTATAGAGCACGAGTTCGCTGCGTCTTGTTTTTTTTTTGGTTGCAACACCGCGCTCCACACTTTTGAACACGCCCGGTGCCTTTCACGGAGTATCAACAGGTCTGGTAAAAGGATATTTGCCTCAAAGTCACTGTGCAATTTCGCCACCCGTGCATTCCCTGTCCAAATAATCTTGCTGCTTAAGGGGACAAGAAGCGCAACTGCTTAAAACTACCTGGGTGACTGCCAACGTATTTATTGGCCTTCATCCGGCTCTGGGTATCACATCTGTCCATCACAAATTCTAATAAAAACGCGTAGTTTTGGCCCTGGCCAAGGCAACGTGTGTGGACCTTTGGAACTCGGAGAAGGATTCAGACTAGTTGACAACCCACCCTCCCCCACAATACAAGCCACGTGTGGAGTTCACACGAGTAGTACACCTTATCACCGCCCGGAGTGACAGCGAGAGCTCAGTTACGGTGCAGCGAAGGGGTGGGTCGGTGTGTAAAGCCAGAGGCCGGGCCCCTCCTACCAAAAAGTGCACAAGGCTGAAAAGCACGACGCGGACAAAAAAAAACGCACAACCGGAAGGAGGGGGAGGAAATATGGCATTGCAATCACGCCTCTGCAATGTGACTGGGCTGAAAGTGCACATGGAAATGGGTCTCAGCAACATGTTTTTTTTTTTTAAAAAGGGGGGAAGGGAATAAAAGAATAACTGCCACTCTGGCTTATGTACAAAATAAAAGTACACCTACCTACTGCACAGATTACAGGAGACTGCAGCTCAACTGTGCGCCGTAAAAAAAAACAAAAATAAAAAAAGGATGACTCACAGTGTCTGGTGGCGCTCAGACTTGCCAACTAAAATATGGCGTAAGCTGCATGCAGCCTGCCTTCCCAAGTTCTCAGAGAAAAGCATAGTACCTTTGCCAATTTGCTGGCGCCTTATAAAAATACACATACAGGTAGGCACTTTTACTTCGTTTGTTTTTTACAGACACGTAGATGTGTGGAAGGGGGGCGCGAGCACCTAATCCAAGTCAGGGCTACAAGGTGTGACAGGTTTGCACAGGGGAGCTCCTGCAGCAACCACCCACCTCGTCCAGACCGTGCGCCCGCTGCAGCTAACGCAAAAAAAAAAAAACACACACAGCAGTGCAATCAACCTGGCAGATCTCCGAGGCAGCCTGTGTATTTCTTTATTTTTAGAAGGCCGATCGAACCTCTATGGGAGTGCAGCGTGGGATGTGCCAGCTCAGAGGCCACTGAGGCGGCTGCAAAGAGGCACGCGGCGCCACACCTCTGCACAGCGGGAAGCAGGGGCAAAAAGCGGGAGGGAGGGAGGGAGGGGGGGCAATAAAGCCATTAACGGAAGCCTTACCTCTCTGCCGATCTGCAAGGGAGCGCGCGGCAGGGGAGCCACCTAGCCAGTGCCTGCTGCAGCGGGGGGGAAGGGAGGTGCAGCTGCCGCTGTGTCAGTGACCCAGACGCGGGAGGAGGCGGAGGGGCTGCGGGTTGAAGGCAGGGCTGGGCTGGGTTCTCCTGGAAGGAAAGGAGGTCGACCGCCTGTTGAAAGAAGGCCCGAAACTGGCTGCGGAAATTAAAAGGAAGCGGCTGGACTAAACACTTGAAAGCGAAGAGAAAAAAACACTTTTAAAAAACGAAAATGTTCTCGCTGACAGAATGCGATTTATTGGTCATTTCGAAGTTATTTTCTTCTTGGGCGTAGTCATTACGATCTGCACACATACTGTCCTCTTCTAGTCAACTCTTTACTTGTTATGATTTTTACCACCCACCGCTGCCATTTTAATGGTCTCCAGGCTCTGATGGATCTGAAAACGAAAGTGGTTGGGATAATTTGGTGAGTGGCATTGAGAGGGAAAAGTGGAAGAGAGCATTGGTGTATTGTTAGTTTCAGTTCAGGAAAAACGGCCACTGTGTGCTGGTTTGTTTTTAGTTTGTCGATGCTGTGTGGTGTTTGGTGCATGAGTGTGGGGTGATTTGTGTGTGATTGGTTTTGTTTCTCTTGTGACTTAATCCCCTCCTGGGCTCGTGCAAGATGACATGTGGGAGACCTGTTATTCAATGAATAAAAGGTGCGCACGACTGCCCGTGCCCCAGTCAAACTACCACCTTGGACTCCTGCCTGCTGCATTTTCCTGCAGCGCGAGCCAGCGCTCTGTAACTAGGCAGAGGCCCTGCCAGCAGAGCCTTCCTGCATATTGCTGGTCCCCCAGCAATATAACAACTGGCAACGAGGGTACTGTACAAACCCGGCGTGCTCCCGAGCAGGGCATGCCACCATGGGCACTCGCCTTGCGGTGTGCTCTTGTTGGTCAGGCCGTGCCTGCCAACCCGTCGATCATCTGGCGAGGTTCCGCTGGGAGCGGGCTCAAGTTGTCGAAGTCCCCAGGGCATGCAGCGGTGAGAAAATAACAAAATAAAAAAATAACAATTCAGACGACCGTCGGCATCCCCGTCGAGCCCAGTCTGCAGCGGGCTCACGCTGCCGTAGACCCCGGAGCGTGCAACATTCAGCAAGGAAAAGGGAGATCGGATCCAAGCTGACAACCGCCGCCGTGCCCTCGAGGTCCCACAGCAGATGGACTCACGCTTGTGGAGTCCCCAGGGCATGCAACTACGCTGGCTGAGAAAGAAAAACTGGGATCACGCTCCCGTATGGGGGAG
The DNA here is from genome assembly GCF_040938575.1 of Ambystoma mexicanum. Classification (NCBI taxonomy): domain Eukaryota; kingdom Metazoa; phylum Chordata; class Amphibia; order Caudata; family Ambystomatidae; genus Ambystoma; species Ambystoma mexicanum. The sequence goes on along the minus strand of NC_090941.1, from coordinate 152,743,919 downwards.
AGAGGCGCAGCGACCACCGCTGCCGTTTCACTGCCTCATACTCTTGCCATGGGGAGAGAGTCACGACACAGACCGCGCTGCATTTAAGATACACTGCTCCTGCATGGGGGAGAGAGGTGCGGCAATGACCGCCATCATACTGACGGGCACCAAACTCCTGCCTAGGGGAGACCATGAGGTGCGTGGTATAACCCGCCAGCACACGAGATTACCACAACAGCTAGCCCATTCCTGACAGCCGTTGGCCAAACCAACGAGGACCTGCCCAGAAGCAGGCCAGTGCTGCCAGAGAGCCCAGAGCATTCTCTTCCATCGGCTGGCCGATCCTTAGGGGCCCTGCCAAGCAGCATGTGTCAGGAGCGGGTATGCCCCTTATGATTTCAGCACTGTTCTCCCTGTGGATAGTCCCGCTGGAGGGCCTCATTGCCTCCCTCTGGGTGCTGCCACCAGCCAGATCCAACATCTTTCCGGAGGTGGGTGGGCATGGACTACCGCCATGGACTGACTGGTACCAAAGAGCAGATGTGGCCCCCGTTAATACGGGTGCGGCTTTGCCTGCATGTGGTTCATGGACATGTTGCTCAAGGACTAAATAAAAGTGTTGCCCCTTTAATGTGTGTCCCCCGATGCCTCTTGGACAGTGATGTGTCTTGGTGCTGTGATCTGGCCTGTCGAGTGGGCTTCAAATGGACTTGGTAAAAGTTGAAAAGGTCAGTATCTGCACCAACCTTTGTCTCCCAGTGGACAGTGATGGACCTTGGTGCTGTGCACCCGGCCATCTAGTGGGCTTGAATTGGCCGCAGCCAAAGCGAATGCTGTTGTCTGCAACCATGCAGATATGTAATGTATTATGTGTTGCCTTGTGTTTGTTGTTAATTAATTTTTTACCCTTGGCATGGGATGTTTTGACTTAAGCCCATACATGCCAACATTCCGACGCACCTGGCAGGGAAATTTCGTCAGAGAAGTCGGGAGACCTGCACTTTCCCATAGGAATGTGTAGTGTATGGAGGAGGCAGAGACAAGAGTAGGTGGGTCTCGCCTAGTTATTTTGTAAGTTGTACTACCTTAAATGAGCCTCGGCTGCTCCCATGTCCCTCGCTTCGTCCGCTCCAACCTTTGACCGTCCCGTTCCAATATGGAATCCTTCTCCGTTCTCATAACATCCGCGTGGCCACTTGGAACACTCACATGGCCACCTGGACGCAAGCCAAACTGCACATCCTCATCTCTTCGGAAACCTTCACCATCCATTTAAGGGAGCTTCAGGGTTTTCTTCTACACATATTCTCTGAAGTACTTAGGCTTCGGATAGCACCTCCCAGACCTCGAACTGAAATGTTTCGTAGCTCTCCAACTAGGCAAGGAAAAATCTCTCAAACTGGCATCCTGATCTCTCACGCCAGTCTCACTCTCCTCCCATTCTCATCAAAGACACCCTTTCCATATTCCACACTCTGCCATCTTCCAACCTAATCTCATGCTTCAAAAGTCCTCTCACCTTGTTTGCCTTTGACCACCTACAACATCCCATCCCTGAGAGCACGGGGTGGGGGTAGTTTTACCCCTAACACATTACTCACACTGGGAATAATGTTGCTCCTCCCCACACCAACACCATCACATGCCCACTTGTTCCTCAGTTGGCCGCTCCTGATATTTTCCACCACACTCAATTTGTACTCCGATACAGGAGCTCTACCCATCCAGTCAGGTACTAGTTTGGTGTTAGCCTTCCTGCCCCTACCAAGCTCAAATGAGGAAATGCAAATGGTGAAATGAGGGGTGAATCTGTGAGCCACAACAGCGTCTTTTACAGCTCCCTTCCAATCTTTACCATTGGCCCAGGCCCATCTGATTGCTTCCTTCAACATCCTGTTAAAACCTTCTACCATCCTGTTAGTTTGGTGTTGACATATGGCACTGTTTCTGTGTTCAATTGAATGTTTGAGACAATATTCCTCTATCTCCCTTGACCTGATTTTCCGACCCATTGTCAGACACTATGACCCTCATGGCCACAAGTCTCTTCAAAAAACTCAATCACACTTTTAGTGGTCACATCAGGTTTGATCAAAACTTCAACCCATCTGGTAAGTAGATCTATCACCACCAGACAAAAAGACTGTACTCCATCACTCCAAACAGGACCCAGAACATCCACCCCCAACTTGTCCCGAGGTCAATCTGGGACATCTGTGATCACCATGGGATGTCTGGAACCCACACACACTTTGGCACTATTATTGCAAATGATACAGTTTCTCACAATCCTCTCAATTTCTAGATCACACGCTGGCCACCAGTAGTCATTTCTTATTCTCTGATTGTTTTTACAATCCCTTGGTGAACTTCATGTTCAAGCTCTATGAGGCGTTCTCCCACTTCTTACGGTGGGATGATCTTCTCGCCATGCATTAACATTTCTCCCTGTTTGTTTGTTTTATTTATTTCTATATCGCACCTGACCTTGAGGTATCTGGCGCAATTAGGACACAGTAAATAGTGACAGACATAGGGTGAGTAGTCAGATTACAGTCACATAGGTAAAAGTACATATCGTAATAGTGCAATTGTGCGAGCATGGTAATACAGTTGAAACAGATGAGGGCATAAAGTAGAGAAGAAGTAGATACATTTGTAGTGAGATAGAGGTTTGAGTTCCTTATCTCACTTCTTGTTAATCAGCCAGCAGATGACATCTCCCCGGAAGTTGAAGAATAACTGGGTACTCTTGATGGCAGGTGGGAGGGTGTTCCACAATTGGGCCGCCAAGACGGGGAAGCTGCTCCCTCCTGATCTTTTTAGTTTGTATCTAGGGACCAGCAGGTAGGGCGTGTTGGCGGATCTGGTGGCATGCGTGGTGGGTCTGAAGGTGAGTGTTTCAGTAAGGTATGGGGGAGCTGTGTGGTTCAGAGATTTGAAGTTTAGACACAATATTTTTAACTCAATTTTCTCTTATGTATAGCCATTTGTGTTGTTTTCTAATTGCTGAGATGCGCTCTCTTCTTGGTATGTTTAAGGCAGCTCTAAGTGCATTATTCTGCAGTATTTGTAATTTGTTGGTCACAAATTTACTCGTGCCCAGGTGAAGTCCTTTACAATATTCCAGTTTGGACTGTATGAGTGCTCTGGCTAAAATGAGGCAGCTTTCTGTTGAGAGCAGTGGTCTTCATGCTCTTATTAGTTTGCCTGGGTAGGCGGTCACTGATGCAATCATGTTAACTTGCTTGTGTAAATTAGATATGCGTCCAAGTAAAAACCTAGTGTTTTTATTTCTTTGGCCACACAGATATTATTCCCATCTATAATGAAAGAGTCATAGATAGGGCTTATTTTGTTTAGGTTGGCTGGGGAGCTTAGCAACAGAAGTTCAGTTTTATCATCATTCAGGCACAGGCCATGGGTGGCCATCCATGCCTGAATGATTAGGTACGAATCGTTCACAAGCCGTACATCTGTGTCATAGATGCCTGTTAGAGGGCGGAGGATCTGGGTGTCAGCGTAGTTCATGTAAGTGACACCCAGACGGTCCAGTTCATCAAACAGGATTTGTGAAGATATTGTACAGGGTGGGGGACACACACGAGTCCTGTGGCACTCCACAAGTGATAGGTATGGGGTCAGCTGCTGCAGACAGCATGAAGACTTGCATGGTCCTGTTGTTGAGGAATGATTTGATCCAGGTGATTGCCGACTGTGAGAAGTGGGCTGCTGTGGCAAGGTGGTTGCAGAGAACTCTGTGGTCAACCAGGTCAAAAGCAGCCGATAGGTCAAGGAGGAGCAGGGTTGCAAGTCCTCCTTTGTCTTTGAGTTCCTCAATCTCACTTTTCAAGTCAATCGGGGCCGCCTTGGTCCCATGTTGAGGTCTAAAGCCAGATTGTCGAATCCCCAAGAGCTGATTCGTCTCTAGGTATTCTTGGATTTGCAGTTATGCAACCCTATCTAAGATCTTCAGCAGAATGGGACCATAGTAATTGGCCTGTAATTGGTGGGTATAGTGGGATCTAAGGTTTGTTTTTTAAGTGGAGGGAGTACCCAGGATTCCTTCAAGTTGCTAGGTACAATACCTGTTGAGAAGGAGACATTGATTCATTTGGTTAAGGAGGGGGCCAGGTCTCTGGCAGCATCTTTGATGATCTGAGCCGCGCAGCTGTCCTCTTGGCATCTAATGGGTTTCAGGGAGGCAATTATTTTTTGTACCTCTGGCACAGATACTTTTGAAAATTTGAAGCCGTGGGAACGTTGAGTGAGAGGCTCTTGAGGTGGCTGGGTTGTAGCTATGTTGGTTAGGTTGTGCCGTTTGTTTGCTATTTTGGTTTGCAGAGTGGCAATTTTGTTGGTGAGAGCATTCTGAATGTTCGTACACCAGAGCTTGTCTTTTTGGCATGTGTCGGCAGGGGGGGTTGTGCGTCTTCATTTCTCAGGATGACGAAGAGCTCTTTGGAGCTGGATTTGGCTTGGTTAATTCTGTTGTTATACGTGTCACGTTTGGTGCGGATGATCTCCTCTTTGTATATAGCAGAGAGGTTGGCCAGGTTAGTTTTGTTCTCTGGGGATGGGGTGTGATTCCATAATGTCTCGAGTTTTCTCTGGACACACAAATCATCTCTCACATTCCAGAAATACGACAGCCCTAGCTCCTGAAACACTCTTATGCTAGGCTTATCCTTCTCCAATTCCTGTCTAAGTTTGTATACATTAGCACCACGTCTCATGGCTTACCCCTATTCCTCTCGAGGAATGGATAAGGACGACACTTCCAGAACTACTACTTGATCTTTCTCCTCACCCCCAAGCTCCCCCACTGTTGTCATTCTCGACAGACAATCCGCTGCGTAATTCCTCACACCTGGTATGTACTTGACTATGCAATTATACTCCTGAAGTTGGGACACCCATCTTCTGATGTGAGCTGAGACTTTATCCAATCCTTTAGAAGTTATTATCTCCACCAGGGGTTTATGGTCTGTGGGAAATCAAAAATTCTAAATTTTTCAGCAGCCCATTTGATCACCAGTGCCTCCTTTGTGATTGTGGCATACTTTTTATCAGGTCCCTTCAACAACCTGGAGACAAAAGCAAAAAGAAATTATTTTCCTGTGTCACCACTGCTCCTACACCCACATTACTGGCATCTGTTGTGATAATTGTCTTCCTGTTTCCTTTAAAGTTTTGTAATGCAGATGCTCCTGCCAAACCCCCCTTGATGAATTTATTTGAATTCTTCTTCGCAGGCTTCATTCCACACAAATGCTCCTTTCATCCTAGTTGATTCGCACATGGCCACAGTATGCTTTGCAAAGTAATGAACACACTTAGAATAATACTCGGCCATCTCTAGGAATGTCCGTACTTGTTCACAGTATGTGGGACTTGGCATCCCCTCAATGGCTTCTGCTTGATGTCTCTTGGGACGTATGCTGTCTGCAGGAATGACATTCCCCAGATTCTCAATCTCCCGTCTATTGATCTTGCACTTCTCGGGGATCAACGTCATCCCCGCAGCACACAGTTTCCTGAACACCCCATTTCATCTTTCATCATGAACTTTGAGGTCATCCGCATAGACTAGGATGTCATCCTAGAAGCACAAAATGCCATAATCTCCATCAAACAGCTTATGCATAATTGTCTGGAAAACGGAGGCTGCCTACACAAGGCCAAACAGCATCCGTTTGTATAGGAACAGCCCCTCTGGGGTGATGAAAGCCGTCAAACACGTGGAGAAGTATTTTGCAGGGCTCATGGTTGATATAATTTGTTGCATGTTTGACGGATGATGTCTCTCCGGACCCACACACTTGTTTAGTTCTCTCATATCTACAGAAATCCTGAATTTGCCAGAACCCTTCCTCAGCACAACCAGGGGCAATACCCATTTGGATGCATTTATGCTCTGTATGATTGTCATGGGCGCTACTCCCGAGGGGCCAGGACTGGCCCAGCGCCCTCGGAAGCAGACCCGTCTTCCACTACTCCGGACCCAGCAGACCCCTACAGGGGCCCTTTGGACCGTGTCCTGGCGCCTTTGGCGCCAGGCTCATGAAGGGTTTCAGTCCCGGCGCCATAGGCGCCGGGCTCATATTGATAAACAGTGTAATAATGCTTGGGTGGACTTACCTGAGGCAGACCATGCTGCATATTTACCCAGAACAATCCAGTCTGGTTGAAGTCCCCAGCCACCAGGGCTGGGAGGAACTATTCCCTCCATTCAGGAACTCTTTTCTTACCTGGGTGGAACCGGTGGAAGAACACACACTGGAAGCACTTCTCTGCTATTTAAACCACGCCCGATGGAAAACACGTGCTTCGCGTTATTCTGCAGCAGCAGCAGGACGCTCACCGAGTCGGCTCCTGCATTCCAGGTCCAGAGTCATCTTCAGCTTCCGCGCAGCAACCTGTGGATGAAGAAAGACACAGAACAATACTTACCAGATCCCGGAATCCAGTCACCGGCAAAACCTGCAAAGAATAAACATAAGGTTAGAAAAGTGCAACTCGCTCGCAGCCGCGCCCGCTTACCTGATCCATCCGTGATTGCAACGGAGCTAACCGCGGCCTTCTCTTCGGCAGCTTCTCTGCACCTGAAAGGCAAAGGACATAATTAAAAAGGGGTTCGGGTGAAGGCAGTCGCATTCATCTTAACTTACCAGTTTTTGCACGCGCAGAAGCGGCCGCATCAACCGCAGCATCCCGGCACCTGAAAACTAGAAAAAGGACATTATTAGAGGTGCCATTAAAAGCGGCCAACGATCATTATACTTACGTGCATCGGCACGTGCAGTGGCAACGGATATAAAGCCTGCAGCATCCCGAGGCCTGAAACAAAGGAAAAGGGACATTATTGAGGTGCCCATCTTTTAAAGCCTAAAGACTACAGTATACTTACAGGCATCCACTCGTGCAGTAACGGCGGCATCGCTCTTCGGCATCCCAGCACCAGTGCCACAACTAAGGCCGCAAAAGACTTGAGCCTCAACACTGAACTCATCAAGTGACGTAACTGGAATCCACGCACCCCTGCACCAGACGCAGGATGGAGAGCTCAGCATTTATACGCCTAAGGTGAGAGCTCGCCGAGACAAGTAGAAAGCTAGGCTGTGGGAGAAACTGGCGATTGGTGGGAGAAGGAATCCCATCAAACGGTGATTAACCCTTTTTCTTCCACCTGCAGAAAACTTACCCTGCAAGTCAGACATTCGATAAGAGGAAGCCCAGTCCTGAGAGTCGTCCGAGCTCTACGCTTCTCAATTGAAGAAACGATAGCAGCCCAGCCGGGATCAGCGCCTCCGTGGGAATCAGGTGAGCGTTACAATGATTCCCCAAGCCTCTAATTTCTTCATCTCTTGTTTAACTTACTCTCTCATCGATAGGAGGATGTTACACAATTTCTGCGCTACCAGTAAGCAGTTGTCCTTCATCTGTATCTTATGTACAAAACCACGCAGGAAACATATTTGTTATCTTGAAATACTTCATCCACTAAGCGGTTTCTGTCACCTACATTCTCAACAGCCAGCACTGCCTCATCTGCATTGGCATCCAGTCTCACACAAAGTTTCCTTTGCTGCATCCAGCTCAACAAGTCAGTGGTACCTTTCTTTGACACATAAACCTCATTGAGATATTTGCGTCCCAGACTTTCCCATTAACTCTGAGGTAGGAATGTATATTTAGCACCAGAGTCAATCATCATGGATATCTTGGTGCCATCAACAGCCACTGGAGCTTAGAGACTGTCTAGTTCTTCTTCGTCATCCTCTACCAGTCATGATATACATTCCTCACCTTCCTCTTCACTTTGATCACTGCCAATCCAATTGAAGGCCGGATTTCCTATTCCTACAACATCTTGCGAGCTGGCCTTTTCCCTCACAGATCCGACTGATGAGTCTCAAAGCTGGACACTGGGGGGGGGGGCAGCCATGTAACAGGCTGCTCTTTGTCGGAGCTCCCAGATCCGACAATTGATCCGTTGTTTCGCACACCTTTAAGCAATTACTTTTAAAATACATGCGGACGAGAGTCGATGGGAAGAGAAGCGGTGCTGAATGCAGTACCTCACGCCGAGGTCGGATGCCAGTAACAGAAGTTCTGTTACATTGTAGCCCCCGCTGAGGAAGAGAAGGCTGGCTACAAAATGGCGGCAGAGGGAAGACAAAAGACTCTCTGAGAGCCAGCATCGCGGCGACCCCAACGGGTGACACAACAGAGCTGAGGCGCGGCTGTCTGAGAGGACAGGACAGCTTGCGTATGTGAGAGAAAAACGGAGAGTGAAGGTGCCCAGGCTGCCTGAATAAAGAGGAGGATCTTGTGCGAAGCGGTCTGGGGCTCCCTGCCGGGTACACGCAAAGCGCCTGGAGGGCTGGCCAGTGTTACTAACAAGGACACAGCAAATTAAAACTTGGCACGGCGGACAGAGGGGGTGTGCTCGAGGGACCATGGATGTTCGAATGATCAGCTGAACGGGAAAAAGACGTCAGGCAAGCTGTGGGGCTGGACACGTCCCCGCAGTCCCTGAAAGCGCATGGGCTGGCCAGTGTGACTAACGAGGACACAGCAAATTAAAACTTGGCACAGCCAAACGAGTGAGAGTGCTTGGGGAGACACGGAAGTGCAAATGGTCACCCAAACGAGAAAAGGACGTCGGGCATGCTGGGGGGCTGGACACGACTCTGCAGTCCCTGGAAGTGCATGGCCCAACCGATAAGGAGAATGGGACTACCTGGCCCTGTATGATGGAAATGCCTTTAGCAGCACACTACAACACTAGCTCTGGGTGGGTTATAGTGTGAGCCTGTCGGGCTGGAGCCTGGAGTGCCTGTGGCCAGGATACTTTGAAGGAGTACCCCGTGGTGGCTAGCAAGCCCACTTGGGGCACAGGAAAAAGCATGAGAGGCGCCACGTACCCCGAACCCCCCCACTGGACACAGAGGCCGGGGGCTTGGAGGAGTGGTAAAAGCGGACAGCGGTGTTGCTGGAATAAAAGCGGCACTAAAGCATTGAGGCAGCGGTACAACACCTTTGGGGACGCATACATAAAGTGGGCTGATGTCATGTCACATTGTGCAAGAGGGGTGGACACAGAACAGTAGGCTGGTAGGCTGTCCGAGGCACAGGACGGTCACCCCACGTGTCACAGTACATCAACGCCACGCAGCCTGAGAGCCCAAATCATCCTGTATTAACCCTTTGCAGCCTGGCTCAACCACAGTGGCGAAAGGCGGGGATGCCAAAATTGATATACTGTAAGATGGCAGGAGCTGACAAGTGACCCGCAAGCTGGCAACAATAATTAACAGGAAAGAAATGTCGGCGAGAGGCAGCAAGGTTAAAAGCAAACAGCCTATAATGCACATTTTTGCTAAATCGCAGCAGACGCCCACCACCCCCACGCAAAGCGGGACCGCTGCGTCCGCTGGAGCGGCAATGCCAAGTGACAATCACATGATTCTGGCAGCCATAACGGAGCTGAAGGCCTTGTGGGGGACGACGATGGCAGAACTAAGGACTGCATTAGAAGCAAAAATAGACGCGGTTGGAGTGGAGGTCAACCTGCTAAGGCAAGATGTAAGAACATTGGCGGAAAGAACCAGCGGCCTGGAGAGTGCTGTTCAAATCAACGCAGACACTGGCAAGGACAACTCCAAGGCGGTGCACATACTGAAGCAGCAGGTATCCAACCTGGAAAATCGAGCAGAGGAGGCAGAAGGAAAAGCTAGGCGCAACAATATATGCGTGGTTGGCTTGCCGGAAGGGGAGGAAGGCCAAGACCCTACAAATTACGTGGAGAACATGCTATTGCAGGAAATAGGTGTAAATAAGCTCTCCCAAGGATTTGCGGTGGAACGTGCGCACAGGGCCTTGATGAGAAAACCGCAACCTGGAACCCCTCGAGAGCAATTATAGCGAAGATCCTAAATTACAGAGACAGGGAAAAGATCTTGGAGTTCTTCAGGAAAGGGGGGACGATCAAGAGAGCATCAACGACCATCACTGCATATCCTGACTATACTATGCTAGTCCAGAGACAACGCTACAGTTATGTGGCAATTAAGAGAAGACTGCGCACGGCTGTATTGAAATATATGTTGCTGTACCCCGCTAAGCTTAAGATCCTTTACAAAGACAAAGCGCACTTTTTTGAATCTCCGGAGGACGCAGCGGCGTGGTTGGATGCACATGGCTGTCCGGAGCAGGATGAGGAGCAGGGTCCCGGAAGTAACGATAAGTGACCTAATAGCCAAGTATATCGAGATTAATGGCGTGGGTTGTTATATCATGAGGCACTTGGACATGTTGGACTGGAATATAGAATGTGTAACAATAATAAGGAGAAGGGAGGTGCGATGAACCTGTTTTTTTTAATAGGGAGCAAGAGACGAAGACAACCTACCCCCAAGAGTTAGATTAGCAGGACCGCCACTAGGGCGACAGCTCCTTGCTGAGCTACGAGTAAGGTAACTGCCAGAAAGGGCTAGATGCGGGGGTGCCTGAGATCCAGGAATGGAGCTGGGCAACAGTTGGGGAGACGGGGCAAGTTGGGGCTGAGGAGGAGGAGTTCTGGGAAAGTTGGGGACATTGTTGGGGCAGGGCAGGGAGGTGGGAGGGCGGGAGGTTTGGGTGTTTGTTGTGGGGAGAGTTGGGGTGTTTGACGTGTTTTTAGTTAAGGGGATCTTTAGTTGGAAAACAAGCCTATACAGAAAGGGATTACATTTGAATATGGACTGCACTGATGGAAGGAGGGGTGGGAATTTAATAGGCCATGGTGGACCTTAAAAATAATTACCTGGAACGTCAGGGGGCTCAATGGCTACTTAAAAAGGAACAAGGTTATGTTATACCTGCGTAGACAAAAGACAGACATAGCCCTGTTGCAAGAGACTCACTTGACGCGAGATAGGATGGAGATGATTGGGAAGAAATGGAAGGGAACGGTAGCGGGCTCATCATATTCGGCTTATGCCAGGGGAGTACTTATCTGGGTGGCGCCACATATCCCATTTCAGCTGGTACAGACGATAGTTGAGACGGATGGGAGGATGGTCATAATGAGGGGAATGGTGGAAAACAGGTAGATAAGTATTGTAAATACGTATGCCCCGAACCAAAACACAGCGGCATAATTCAGAACACTGTACAACAACCTTGGCATGTGTGTGGGGAGTGCGGTGATCTGGGGAAGAGACTTCAATTGCATATTAAACCCTAAGGTTGATAGATTGGATGGGAAAATTGATAGACCCCCCCCCAGCCGCTAAGGCATTGCAGATACTGTTGAATGACTTTGGGCTTGGAGATGTGTGGAGGACACGACACCCACATGAGAGGCAATACTCACACTATTCTGCCCCGCGGCAGTTACATACTAGGCTGGACTATGTTTTTGTTACACCAGATGTACTGACGGAGATCACGCAAGCAGAATATAAAGCGAGGGTCCTCTCGGACCACTCGCCCTTGATCCTTGAATGGCAATACCAACCCCCAAGGGCGAGGATTCCGACATGGCGCCTCAGAGCAGAGGCACTAAGAGACCCCCTTTTTAGGGAAGACATGAGGGATGAGATTGTTAATTACTTTGAAACGAATACTGGCAGTGTGGACTCGGCGGGTACGTTGTGGGAAGCCTTTAAAGTTGTGATAAGAGGGGTAGCTATAGCGAAATCTAAAGGATTGCAGGGAGGGATCCTGGGTGACCTACAAGACACAGAGGAAGAATTGGAAAGGGCATTGAGAGGAGGAAATAACACTAAGGAAGAAACCGACCTGATAGTCAGACTGCAGCAAAAATGTGCGGAACAATGGGAAAGACTGTGTAACCTTAATTACAAAAAATATATAGAGAGACAGCATGCGGGAGGGGACAAACCGGGAAGGATCTTGGCGTGGCTATTTAAAAGAGAAACTCCCAGACCTATGATTAGAACAACAACGAGGGAAGATGGTAGTGTAGTTGACACCCAAGAGGAAGTTTACCAGGAGTTTGCGGATTACTATAGGCTACTATATGGGGATGATGGGGAGAGCAATTGCGAGGTGATAGCAGAAACATTGGAGGATATAGGATTGCCACAGATCCGTGCTGAAGAAAGAGAGGAGCTGGATGCTCCAATTACTTTAGAAGAACTAGAAGAAGTGGTGAGACAGTTGCCCACCAGTAAGACACCGGGGTCGGATGGACTCCCAAGTGAATTTTATAAAGTATTTAGAGGAGAAGTGCTCCCCCCACTGTTAGACATGTTGAATGAAGCATATGAGCTGGGCAGACTGCCAGTGTCGCTCAGAGAAGCAATCATAATACCGCTTCCCAAGCCTAATAAGCCGGGGCATAGCTGTGGTTCATATAGACCCCTGTCAATGTTAAATCAAGACAGCAAAATATTGATGGCCGTTTTGGCAAACAGACTGCGGAGGGTTATTGGCAAACTGATACATCCCGACCAGACGGGCTATGTCCCGAATAGGAATATATCTAATAATCTCAGACGACTCCATTGAGTTATTGAATATGGAAACGAAAACAAAGGGGAGTTGGCAATTGTGTCACTGGACGCAATAAAGGCCTTCGACTCGGTCAAATGGCAATGGCTGCTGGCCGCCATGGCTGGTTATGGGATGGGGCCTGGGTATCTATGGTGGGCGAAAATGTTATATAGCGAACCGCTGGCCAGAGTCAAAACAGGAGCAGTGATATCAGAAAGATGGCAACTCCTCGGGGGTACCAGACAAGGATGTCCTTGGTCTCCTATGCTCTATATTCTGGCTTTGGAACCCTTAGCGATATACTTGAGACAACAATATGATACGATAGGCATTGCTGTGGGAGGGGAACGACATCTGAGCTCCCTATATGCGGATGACATGCTGTTGTACTTGCGGCACCCGGAGGAAAACCTCCAATACATATTGGAAGTGATGGAAGATATGCAGGGCTGTCTGGTATAGCTGTGAACCCTCAGAAATCTAGCATGTTCCCATTGGGGGGATATAAAGGGATCCCGCTGAAACAACTACCAGTGTTACAGATACCTTGGGAGGTCAGCACTTTTCACTATATGGAGGTAGATATATGCCACACGGTGGCAGAGGAGCATGAGCGTAACACAGAGGTGGCTATTAAGAAAATTGAAAATTGCATGAGGTTTTGGGTGAAACTACCTTTAGCAATGATGGGATGTGGGGCAATGCTGAAGATTGTGGTCTTACCTAGGCTCCTGCACTACTTTGGGAATATACCACACTGGATATCAAATAAGTTCTTCACTAGACTGGACAGTATGTGCAGGGATTTCCTGTGGCATGGCACACAGAACAGGGTGGCCCTTTGGAAGCTGCAGAATTTCTATGAGAAAGGGGGGATAAAACTGCCTAATTATGAAGTCTATTATATAGCAAGCCAATCGCAATATGTTGCTAAATGGTTCTCAGAGGTGACCTCTGAATCCAGGCTGTTCGGACAAGATTATGCCCCGTTTTACTTAAGAGAAATTGTGTGGCTGCCCAAAGCAGTAATGGTGGGCATCCAAAGATGATGGTACTTGGATGGAAGATGTGGCGTAGGGCATGCCAGATGATGGAGAACCCATTCCCATGTTCCCCACAAGTACCCCTAGTTGCACTGACGGGTGAAGAAGAGCAACTAAGGATGATAATCAGAAACCACTGGGAACCTGTTGGGATAGCAACTATGGGTGATGTTTGGCAAGAGGGAACTATGATAGATTTTGAGGTGTTGGAGGAGGAGACCGGGTTGCATGCTGGCCAGTTTATTACGTACCACAGAATGGTGCAGAGAATTAAGAGAACATGGCCTGAAGTGGTGTTGGAAGAAGAATCAGATGCTACCATAGATGTAATATATGACATAGCAGAGGGGGGACATGAGATATCTAGAATATACGAGATGATGATGTTGAAAGTAGGAAAGGAGGTAATACAATTGAGACAAGACTGGGAGGCGGAAGTTGGGGCCCCGATGGAAGATGGGATGTGGGAACGTGCCCAAGGGTACCATAAGAAGGTGTTGAAGAATGCAAGACTACAGCAGATGCAACTGTATATCACGCGTAGGGCGTATATGACACCCCAGAGGATATCTAGGTTCAAAGATGTAGGACGGCAAGCATGTCCTAAATGTGATGAAGAGAATGCGGGTATGGTGCATATGTTCTGGTCATGCCCAGTTATCGAGCGCTTCTGGAGCGAAGTGGCACACAAACTAGCAGAGAATCGGGTTAAGATGGTGATCGATACCGTGTGGGCCTGCTTGTTAGGGGGGTTCCCTAGACCAAGCAAGTTCAAGCATGTAAGCAAACTAAAGGACTTTGCAAATGCGCTTGCGAAGAGGAGGATTGCCATGGGGTGGAAAGCATGCCACAAACCACAAATACAGGTATGGTGGAAGGATTTGCAGAAATGGGCGGAGGCAGAAACTATGATGTGGCAAGAAGCGAGCAGCGCTGGGAGGGAGGAGGAGGAGACAGACCCTGATGGCCTGGAAATTGTTAGTAGCAGAGTTATTTGGGTCAATAAGAGACCCAACGGAACCCACAGAAAGGGACACCCTGTCACAGGATGCAGGAACAAAAAGCGAGAAAGGATAGGCTCGAAATGGGGGGTGGGATAAGGGAAGCAGTGAGCATGTTTATGTGATGTACTAATTGAAATGCTAACTCATGCACTGCAAAGTTTGGTTTGTATTGTTTGTTTGAATAAACTAATAAAATTGTTTAAAAAATAAAATAACAAAAAGCTGGACACTCTGGATTATCTGGCCAGTGTGTCGCACCGCCACATTTGAAGCATCTTTTTGGGCTACTCCACCTTGGACGACTATGCCTTCTCACACAGAAAGCTGTTCTACCCCTTCGGTCATCCTTCCATCCACCTCTCTGGCTCTTGTCTCCTTGTTTCTTCTTTACAGATGAATTATCACTAACTGCAGATACTGCATCAGATATCCTGGGCACAACCACTGGCTGCAGTGTAATTTCCCCCTTTACATTTGTATCTCTTACCCTGTCCTTCAGGACCTTGATGCATCTTTCTGTATGCTGCACTTTTTTGGCAACCCTCAAAACTGTATCCAAAGTGCGAATCATCCTCCAACCACAACTTTTCCCTAACGTTCCCACTATTGCATTCATGCTTAATTGGTCTGTGCGGCGCACATCCAGTTGACTGTTAAAATTGAATGTCCTGGGCAATTTCCTCAGGGCTGTGATATATTGATCTACACTTTTGCTTCATCCTTTTCCGAACTTGTACAGTTCCAATATAGTGCTCAACTTATTTTCATAATGCTTACTCATTTTCTTAACTGCTTTTTCATATTCATTCAAATCCTCAGACTCATTCTCCGGTAGGTCAGGAAGATCCTAAAATTTGTCTTGCCTTGCAGAACCCAAGCAGTGCAGTAGGAGAGATTTTTCTCACTCCACACTATAGTCATCCCACATACAACGGTGGCATAATGCTCAAAAGACTTTATCCACCTTCTCCAGGGAACTGCAGGCTCTCCTGTTTCTGGCAGGAAGAAGGCTGGTGGAGGAACACTAGTAAAAGCCATATTGGCAGAGTATGGTGATGAAGAAAAAATAAAATGGCCAATTTCACTTGCCAATACGAGATTGGTTGCCCCAAATGGAAATGAAATGTTCAATTGCAATGTCTAGACAAAAGTACTTGTCATTGCAGTGCTGAAATGAAAATGTTGCTGTCCCACTCCCATCTCCACTTGGCAGTGAGGCCACTGAAAACTGGGACAACCCAGCAGTAAAAAAGGGGGATGCCTGGTGCACATGCACTGAGTATTATGGCAGTAATGTAATGGTCCCCAATGGTGTGCGCCTTTATTCCAGGCAATACGTTATAGCTGTGGCTGTGCATGTTGATGTAACTTTCCCTTCCTGAAGAAAAATGCTGCCGCTAACAGCTGTGGCTGTGGCAGTGTAACCCCCAAAAACGCAGTGATCTGCAGACAGTGGGGAAACGAAACAAAGGGGCCAGCTCACCTGGAGGCTGCAGCTGAGCTCCAACAGACCAGCGTAGTTGGGGAACAGCTGCATGGCTCGTCTGGTTCTTTCGAGCGCTCGGCGCCAAACTTGTAGTGTTTGGAGGAGGCTGAGGCGAGAGTAGGTAGGTCGCACCTATTTATTATGTAAGTTGTAGTACATTAAATGAGCCCCGCCTGCTCCCACGTCCCTCTCTCCGTCCGCTCCAACCGTTGATCGTCCCGTTCCATCTTGGAAACATTCTCCATTTGCTTAACATCGGCGTGGCCACCTGGACACAAGCCACACTGCAGAATGTATGGGCGCTAGAATTATTTTATGTGGGAGAGCCTAAATCGGGAGGGTTGGCACGTATGTTTGCCTAAAGTCAGTCAGGTTTTCGGTTGTCTTCAGTATTTCTATTGTGCTGTGTTGGTGTCTTCCTTCTATGATGTTTCGTATTTTGCCTGGTGAGTTGAAGAGCCATTTGTTTAACAATTTTCTGAACGTTAGGTGATATTCTGTTGTTCATATTTCCTTTGGGAATAAATTATATTTTATTTGTAACACGCTCATACACCAGTGTTTCGGAGCACGACAAGGGGAGGGAGGGGGAGAACACAACAACAATCTTACTAGGCCCAGTGTCATTGAGAATGTGCAAGTGCATGGGAGAGGGAAAAGGGAAAAGTGCATGGAAGGAGGGGTGGAAAGTGCGGAGCAGAGGATAACCGATAAATAAAACTAACTAGATAATAGAGGCAATAAACCGTGGTAGTGCAGCTAGCAGGTGGCAAGTGCTGTGTTTACGGTAGCAGACTGGGTATGTCTGAATAAGTGCAGAAAAAGAAGAAAATGGGGTGGGGGACTGTATGGGTACAGATACAGTCACCAGTGCAAGGGGTGACCAAGAGGCAGTGCAGGAGGGTGGCAAGGTGAGAAGGTACCTGGGCCCAGGGGACGGGGGTGGCCAGGTGCACAGTGCCAAGAGAGAGCAGAGTCAACAGGGGAGAGGGGGAGCAAAGGCAGAAGCAAAGAGGAAGGTCTTGAGGTGCTTCTGGAACTGTAGATGGTTCTCCTTAAGTTTTAGAGTGGCAGGGAGGCTGTTCCAGAGGGAGGCCCCAGCCGAGGACAGAGATCTACCCCAGCTCGTTTCTTTGAAAAACGACTGTCCCTGAGGGAGTTAGAGGTAGAGGAGCAAAGAGCTCGAGAGGGGAAGTATTTGCAGAGGGATAGCTGAAGGTATTTTGGACCCAGGCCCCAGAAAGCTTTGCGGACAATGCAGAGGGTTTTGAATTTAATCCTTGCATCCACTGGGAGCCAATGGAGAGATTTCCAAAGTCTTGCCACTATACAGGAGAATGCTGATCCCAAGAAATGTACACTTTAAGTATTGTTTCATTTCGGGGCAAATGTTGTTGCTGGATATTAATGTTTGTTTTGGTTTGTAGATTGAGATTCTTTCTTGTATACATTCTGCTCCTTGGCCGTGGATTGCTCTGTGTGTTATTCAGTGTTTTGAAGAAAATGTGTTTTTGGACTAGAAGCCAATGTAGTGTTTTCAGTGCTGGTGTGATGTGTTCCTTCCTAGTGAGTCGGAGGGGTATCGGGTAATAACGTCGCCATGAAAAAAGTCTCCAGGTTGGCGGATTTTAAAAAAAAATGCATTAATGATGCACTCTCCAGGCTATCAGACACTTTCCCCAAATATTATATGATTGGAGGTAATAATATATAATTATACCCCTCCTAGAATATTTGGGGAAAGATTTTTGGTAGCCAGGAAAACATCGCCAAAACCTGACGATTTTTTCACTTCGACATTATTACATGGAACTGTCTGAGGAGTGTTCTTCCTGCTGCATTCTGTATTCATTGTAGTTTGTTCATAAGGTATTCTGTCATTTCGAGATAGATGCTGCTGGCTTAGTTTGTTCTTGACATGACGAGAGAGATGACAGCGAGTGCTCTGTGTGGGAAGGTGAAGAATGGGAGTATCCTCTTGATTGTATGTCGGTGGAAGAAGTATTTCTTTTCTACTGCGTTGATTTGCAGTTCGAGTGTTAGTTCATTGTCCATTAATATTCTGAGGTTCTTGACCACTTTGGAAGGTTTACGATGGGTTTCTCAGTTCGGTGGGCTATGGAATGTAGTGATGGCTCAATGTATCATTGGACACAATCATGATTTCTGTTTTTTCCGGGTTGAGTTTGAGGCTGTTGGTACTCATTGAGTGGTTTATTTCTGCAAGACAGTTAGTAAGTGTTAGGTTTTGTCCTTCGCTAGTGTTGATTTTGTAGATGATTTGTGTGTCGTCTGCGTAGTTGTAGCAGATGAGTCAGCGTCTTTTGATGAGGTTAATGAGGGGGGACGTGTAAATGTTGAATAGTAGTGGTGAGAGTGATGAGCCTTGTAGGACTCCACATGTTATTTTGCAAGGTGTTCATTAAAATGGTGTTACCAAAGTCGTTTCCATTCTTCCTGTCATAAATGGTTTTAGCCAGAGTAGTGCTGTGTTGCGGATTCCTATATCTTCAAGTCTTTCAATTAGTTTTTCATGGTGGACTGTGTCGAAGGCTGCTGATAGATCAAGTAGTAATAGTGCTGATTTGACATTGGAGCCTGTATTGGTTTTTAGATCATCCCATATCGATAGTAATGCTGTTTCCGTTCCTCTCATGGGTCTGAAACTTACTTGTGTCTGATTGTTTTCTGCATGTTCCAGGATTTGTTTGTCGACGTATGTTTCTAGTACCTTCACCGGGTCTGGGATGTTTGAGTTGTAACACAACCTGTAACAATCTTAAGTAGATTGTTTGGAGTTCACATCTCAAATGTTATGGGGAGAGCACTGGAATGTTGGGATAAGACTGTTTTAGATTGCAGGTGAAGGAGTTTCATGTTACTGCCACCAGCTCCTGTGAATCAATAAAGGGTTCTTCCTCATATCTGTGGAGTGGCCCATCTTATTTCATTGGCGATGACTCGCCTTCTGTGCGGCTGCAGTGCAGACATGTGCCAGGTGTGGAACAGACCATTGAGGGGTCTGGAGCTACGTGGGTATTGGGGAGTTGACTCGCCGTTGGCTCTGAACTGGCCTCACTGGTTGTGTCAGACAGGAGGTCCTGACTCTGCAGGTCCACACTGTGTGAGAGTAGAGGCCCTGGATTTAGCCGTCCGATGAGAGCCTTGATCAAGCGCCTCAGTGTGACGCTGTAGGCTGGTGTGCATTGCCAGGCAACGAGAAGCGGCAGCTGGAGACACACTATTCGTCATTGCCTTTCGTGGTGTGGTTAACAGGCAGCAGGAAGACACAGCCAGTGGCGCTCTTCCCATCATTGCGTGGAAACGCCACGGTTTCAAGCAGAGTATGTTGCACGAAGAGCGTTTAGTGTCCCTTGGTACGGGAGACACTGGGCCTCATTACGAGTACTCCGGTCCGGAATGCGGTGAGTCCGTGATGACGGTAATACAGTTTCCACATCCGCAAGGACGCGGAAAGATTGGCCGAATATGGCCTGTCGGTCGCGCGCGCCAGACGGACGTGGAAACTGTATTACCGTTGTTACGTAAATACCCACGGAAATGGACATAGCGGCCCCACAAGAAGTGTAAAAACCGTGTCCGCCGCTGTCTTCATGGACATGTAAGCGGAAATACCATGACCGCGAAAACCGGAAATAGAGAGGCGGCCATCATATAAAGCACAATCCACTGCCATCCCGAGTCAGCACAGGCTAAATCTGCACACTGAGAAGCCAAAAAGGACCACAGCCAGGATCCCTGCCCAGAGACAACGCAAACAGCGCTTCAGTGAAGCGGAGCTCACTGTATTGGTGGACCACATAGTGCAGCATGCTGAAATGCTGTTTAGCGCAGACCAACGGCGTGCAACACAGCAGCGCAGGAAGGATGGGTGGGCCGAAGCTGCACGCAAGTGCACAGCTGTGGGCGTGACTACAAGGAGCGTTAAAGACTGCCACAAGAGGTGGGACGACTGAGGGTGCGAAACCTGATCGCAACACACTGGCAACGCAGCAGTGACACAGGTGGAGGGCCCCCTTCACCACTGTGGCTGCAGACATGGGAGGAGCGCTGCAACAGTGTCCTCCACCTTGAGGCCATCCATGGGATTGGGGATGCTGAGGCAGGAGTGAGCTCACCTGCAGATGCTGGTAAGGGCACACATATGAATGCCACAGGACTATTTGTTGAGGCCAGGAGTGCCCCAAAAAGGACCCATTAACAACCCCCCCAGCCAGTGCATGAGTGCCCCAAAGGACCCATTAACAACCCCCCCAGCCAGTGCATGAGTGTCCCAAAGGACCCATTAACAACCCCCCCAGCCAGTGCTTGAGTGCCCCAAAGACCCAATCATGACCCAGACGATGAGCAACATCCCTACAATACATGGCCGTCAACATTCATATACGTGTACATGCAAATGTTCGCTGATCAACCTGTCTGATGCATGTGATGCACCCATCAGGTACCACCACACAACTAATAGCATGCCCTCTGTGTCCCCACAGCCATTTCAAGTGACAGTGACAACGCACAACAGGAGAGGCAATTGGCACCTGCATGTGTGCAACCCAGCACCCCTTCCCAGGAGGAAGACGCTAGCTGATCAGCAACTCTGCCACCAGCTGCATTTGGTACAGATGTACCGGCCACCAGCACCACCATCTCCACACAGCCTGCTGCCACACAGGTGCCACGGGCACCCATTATGCCCACACAACCCACCCCAGAAAATATCTGCACTGCGGAGGAGGCTGCAGGCAGTGACAACAGTGCCCCAGCACTGCAGTCTGATGTAGGGCCACAGGGGGAGGTGCCCAACCTGGATGACTTGACATCCTTCCATGACCTCTAGTTCAGCCCAACATCGATACACAGCCGGATGAGGTTGCCAACCCCCTCAATGGCTGAGCTGAATGCCCACATGCAGCGGATGGAGGACCAGCAGGCCACCCTCACCCAGCTAGTGGAAAGGCAGCTTGAGGAGTCCAGGCTGCAGAAGGAGTGTTACACTGCATCTGTGCTTCGCCTCTCCAGGTCGATTGGATGCTTTGCCACCACCATAGTGACCCTGGCACGCCATGTGCGGGAGGGCAACAACAACACTTCCAGTATTGCAGAGTCTATGTTGCTTGCCCAGCAGGCATATCTGGGATGTTTGCCACCAATGCCAGCAACAGTGCCATCCACAAGCACCACCCCATCCAGCTCCAGCTCTGCCAGCCCACGGAGGCGCTCAAGTCGCCTAACAGGGCCCTCTGGCAAGGATTCACGTGCGCAGAAGCACACACGCAAATTATGGCATGTTTGTTTGGCACTGCAGGACACATAGGGACAAGAAGGGTGTAAGGGGGTGGGTACGTTTGGGTGGTGGGGGCGGTCCATTAGGGGGTTAGTAAATTGGGGCCTGGTTGGGTGGTTGGGGGTGGGTATGTTTGGGTGGTGGGTGGGCACGGGTGTACAGCTTCCCTAACCAATGCACCTTCTTCCCTGTTGTTATGCTATGAATATATCATCATTGAAAAAAACATTCATGAGTGGACATCCATCATTTAATTTGCAGTCCATCAATTTATTTAATGGCATCGTCATATCCATGCAATGCTGTCAATGTGCAGTCTCTCAAAAGTAAATGCGAATCAGTGTATCCCGTGCTCGTTGTCCATCTTGTGCACCCCCAGGAGGAGGTGGAGCCCCATCTCCAACCCCATCCCCATCTCCATCCCCATCATCATCCTCTTCGTCTAGGGGCATCAGAATGTTCCTGCGCAAGCACAGATTGTGCAGCATGGCACAAACGAGCGTAATTTTACCCGTCTTCACTGGGCTGTAGTGCAGTGATCCACCAGATCTGCTCAAGCAGCGGAACCGGGCCTTCAGTAGTCCAAATGTCCTCTCAATCATGCCATGTGTGCGGACGTGTGCCCTGTTGTACGCCTCCTCATGCCTGTTCCTTGGCCTCTGTACAGGCGTCATCAGCCATGGCGTGAGTGCAAATATAAGCATCACCTACAGCGGATGTAGATGTGGGGGATATCTCAGTGTTTTTTGTATCATGTCTTCATCAGATACAGTGCAATCTTGTGTCATTGATCATTCATCCATATGTGGCAAGTAGTGGTTGTACGGGTGGGTGATTACCATTCCTGGGTCATTGTAGTCGACGTTGGCATCTGGATATTGACCAACGCATTGATGTGCATGTGTAGTTGCCCCTGCGGGAAATATTGGTTGGTAAGTATGGCATTGTGCAGTGATGTACACACATGGCAGAGTCAATCAATTGACTGTGGCAATGTAGTATTCCGCAGAACCATTGAGTCCATGAGTCATGTGTTGAGCCCGGGAAACGTGCGCAGCAATGTGTTATCACTTGTGCAGCATCACATACCATCTGTACATTCAGTGAGTGGTTCTGTTTCCTATTGCGGTACACCATCTCGATATCTCGATAGCACGTGGTACTGTCAGCTCTATGTGGCTGCAGTCTACTTCACCTATGCAATTTGGCATGCCTACAATGGCATGGAAGGCCAACTTGGTGGCAATGACCTCGGCAAGGGTACGTGGTAGGGCGCAACAGGGCATCCAGTACCTGTACCAGTATTTTAGAGAAACAGTGTTGTGATAGCCCGTGCAGCTCACCAACTGTGTGCTGATCAGTTCCAGTGCCAAGAAAATGCAGTAACGACACCACCTTCAGGAGGGGGGGTGTCAAGTATTGGCGGAAAGCATCGGTGTTAGGACGCTGTAATTATCCAGCTTCCACGAGACCTAACACTCATGTATCTCGTATTTGCCGACGAACGGAGGTAACGGCCCCTTTAAGACCTTGTCTGCCGGGAGCCTGGAAGTTGGCATGGAAACGATGGCGTCCTCTCACGGCACGCTGAAGGACGTATTGTGCTCATGTGATTCCTATATAAGCCACGCCTCTACGCTTTGCCGGCGCTTCTGAATCTTGTATTCCAGCGCCTTGCATTTCCCTCGTATTCCTGGTTCTTGTCCATTTGGCCTTGTTTTACCCCGTGCTTTTCGACCTCGGACCACCAACGGACCTGCATTGCTTATTCCTTGTAATTCTGCTGCCAGCCCTGCTCTTCGACCTCGGACCGCCAACCGATCTGCCTTGCCTACTCCTTTGTACTTTTGCTGCCAGCCCTGCTCTTCGACCGCCAACCGACCTGCCTTGCCTACTCCTTTGTACTTTTGCTGCCAGCCCTGCTCTTCGACCTCGGACCGCCACTGGACTTGCTAAAACCTTGCCGGCCAGCCTTTTGAAATGTTTCCCGCTTACGGTTTCCACTCCTGCATTGGAACTTTGCATCACTGGTACACGGACTAGAGACTGCCTTAATTGTACCTGTAGGCGTCCGCGTGCCGTCGGGCTAGGTTTTGTTCTTTGGATCTCTGCTCGGATTACACCTTCTGTTTCCTGCTTTGCCTTCTCTTCGTTTTTTGGGGTTTCCACGAATCCCTTCTTCTCCTTCCGGGGGATTTCTAACTTTCTGCAGAACTGCACAGGTTAGTGGTTGGTTTCTCTTTTGTTGTCTGCATTTTGGCATAGAATCGCACCATTGTGTTTGTTGCTATCATAGCAGTTGTCTGGGGGTCTTGCCAGTACACCTAGAGAAGACGTCTCGTTCCAGTATCCTGCTCCATGCGATTTTGGATTCTTCGTTGGCTTTTCCATCTTTCCGCCAATCAATTGTTCTGGTTGTTCATTGTACCAACTAGTTCGGTAGATTGTCGAGAAGAATTCCTCGGCTACACTACGAGGGCAAGAGCGCTACTGACATATTCAGAAGCCTCTCATATAAATGGATGCCAATGAGTCTTTGACAACCATCATGCAACTGGTGGCGGATTTACGCAATGAAATGGCTAATGCCCATGCTGCCACCGAAAGACGCATTGATGAGCTGCAGGCTGGTTTTCAGCCCACCGGTGCCGGGGCGCCTTCGCCCGCTGTGGCATTTGGTTCCGGGCTACTTCCTGCCCGTTCTGACACTGGGCCAGTGTACATGACTGCTCAGTTTCCCCTGGCTCCGCCAGAGCGGTTTTTAGGTGACCCTAAGGCCTATCGAACCTTCCTTAACCAATGTAGGTTACACTTTCTATGTAGGCCAGCCTCGTTTCCGGATTCCACCACAAAAGCGGCCTTTTTGTTATCACACTTGGGTGGTACGGCGGCGGCATGGGCCAATCCACTACTGGAACAGGGCAGTCACCTCTTGTACAATTGTGACGCCTTGATTGAGGCTATGAGTCGCGTTTTCGATACGCGTTATGCCGCGCAAGCCACCGACTTACAATTATTGGCCTTACAGCAGGGGACTTCTACATGTTTGGCTTACTTAGCCAAGTTTAACCAATTGGTTGCCGAAACTAATTGGCCAGAGGAGAAGAAGGCATCCCTATTTTATAAGGGGTTGTCTGATTCCCTTAAAGATACTCTATCCAGAGTACCTGTGATTCGTACCGCTTTCCCTGAGTTGATTGACTTGGTACTGCAGATTGACTCTAGACAAGCAGAGAGAAGAGGGGAACGGAGACCGTTTCCTCCTCTTACGACCACCACTTCTAATCCTACCCCCGGGTCCTCGGAACCAATGCAAATCGGAGCATTGCGGGGACCTTTGTCAGCAGAAACCAGGGAACACAGAAAAAAGAATGGCCTTTGTTTCTATTGTGGGTCATCAGATCATTTACTACGATCTTGCACTAAGAAACCTGTTAAGAAACAGGGAAACGCGAAAGCCCGGCAATAGAAGGGGTTCAGTTGCCGGGTGGTTCTTGCAGTGACCCCCTCATGTCTACACCCTACTGTCTATCCGTTACTCTTGCTTCCACCTCCCTCGGTAGGCGGGTGGTTCCAGTTGTTTTGGACTCGGGTGCCACGGGTAACTATATTGACAGTACTTATGCTCGAGAGCTGGATATACAGATTGTTTCCAAAGACTGCCCCGAGGTTGTGAATGCGGTTGATGGCTCATCCCTGGTTTCCGGTCCTGTGACTGAGTGTACTGCTACTTTGGTCATGAGGACGGAATGTGGGCACACTGAAGAAATCTCTTTTGACCTGATTGCCGCCCCAAAGCTTAAACTTATCCTGGGGCTTCCTTGGTGGAAACTACACAACCCCGTGGTGGACTGGCAGTCGGGGGAAGTGAGCTTCCTTTCAGAACACTGTGACCAGTTCTGTTTGACATCAGCTCAGAAAACCTCTAGCCCAAGCCATGCTCTCATGGATTCTGCCTCCACGATAGGGGCTGTTATCAACACCCAATTACCCCCAGAGTATCGAGAATATCTGGATGTCTTTGACGCAAGTTGGGCAGAAATCCTCCCTCCCCACAGGCCTTTTGATTGTCCTATAGAGTTGGTTCCAGGGGCCAAGATACCATCCGGTCGGATTTATTCATTGACACCCAAGGATGATGTCATCCTTAAAGAATACATCGACAAATCCTTGAAATCTGGCTTTATTCGGCCTTCGCGTTCTCCGGCAACTTCCCCTCTGTTTTTTGTTCCGAAGAAGGAGGGAGATCTTTGCCCTTGCATTGATTATCGGGCCTTGAATGCTGTTACGGTCAGGAACCAAAACCCGATTCCCCTGATATCAGTCTTGCTCGATCAGCTCGGATCGGCCAAGGTCTTTTCTAAGCTAGACTTACGTGGGGCGTACAACCTTGTACGCATACGTGAAGGGGACGAATGGAAGACCGCTTTTAAAACTAAATACGGTCTATACGAATATACTGTAATGCCCTTTGGTCTAAGTAACGCCCCGGCCACTTTCCAGTTCTTCATCAATGAAGTCTTTCATGACATGTTGGATCAATATGTGATTGTTTATCTAGATGACATCCTGATCTACTCCCCCAACCATGAAACCCATGTTGTTCATGTCAGCGGAGTCTTACGACGTCTGTGGGACAATCATCTGTATGCTAAACTAGAAAAGTGTCTCTTCCACCTACATGAGGTTGAATTCCTTGGCTATAACATCACCAACAAAGGGGTTAAGATGAGCGGAACCAAGGTCTCTGCCATTCTAGATTGGCCGGTTCCCAACAATCTGAAAGCGTTACAATCCTTTTTAGGTTTTGCAAACTTCTACAGACGTTTTGTTCAAGACTTTTCAGCCATTGTTTGTCCCCTTACGGCCCTGACTAGCTCTAAGAGGTCTTTTCATTGGAATGGGGAAGCTCAACAGGCTTTTGATTCCCTGAAGTCCGCCTTCACCTCAGCACCTGTGCTCCAGCATCCGGACCCAACCCAACCCAACCGTTCATAATCAAGGCTGATGCTTCGGATATCGCTTTGGGTGCTATCCTGTCTCAACATTGTCCAGATGATGCAGGTTTACATCCAGTAGCCTTTCATTCGAGGAAATTAATGCCTTATGAAAGGAATTACACTATCACGGAGCGCAAATTATTGGCTATCGGGGACGCCTTCATGGTTTGGAGGCACCATTTGTTGGGTTCTCGAGTGCCTGTCCAGGTGTTCACGGATCATAGGAATCTCTTGGCTCTTCACTCAGTGAAGTGCACTACTGCACGGCATGCTCGTTGGCATGAGTTCTTTTCGATGTTCGATTTCACTATTTCCTATCGTCCTGGTTCTCAGAATTCCAAAGCGGATGCTCTCTCTCGTCTACATGGACCCGCCAAATCCTCTCACGCCACTGGTGCACCTTTGTTACCCACTCAGGTGGTGTGTGGTTGATCCTTACGTCCGTCACTGAAGTCCTTTATACAGGAATGGCTTCGTAACGATCCGCCAGAAGTAGCCAAGTACAGACTGGAGATCGTAAATTCATTACCCTATAACCAGGGTAAAATATTCCTGCCTACTCCGGGGACGCGACGTACTGCTATACAATGGTGTCACGATTCATCTCTGGCTGCTCATCCAGGTATTAGGAAGACGGTCGATCTACTAAAAAGGTGGTGTTGGTGGCCGTCTTTGTTGCAGGACGTCACTGATTACATAAATACTTGTTCGGTTTGTGTTCAGTGTAAGACACCTCATGGCAAACCTGTGGGTTTGCTACAACCTATGCCTCTTCCAGATCGCCCTTGGTCCTCCATTTCCATGGATTTCGTTGTGGAACTACCTGTGGTGGAGAGTTTTGACACTATTTGGGTGGTCATCGACTATTTTACTAAAATGGCACTGTTTGTACCTTGTCAGGGGATCCCTACTGCTCCTACACTGGCGGATCTCTTTCTGCGGAAAGTTTTTCGTTTGTTTGGTCTTCCTTCTATGATCATCTCTGACCGCGGTCCTCAGTTTACCTCACGTTTTTGGAGAGCCTTGTCAGCTGCTCTAGGTATTGAAACTCGGTTTTCGAGTGCCTACCATCCGCAGACGGATGGGCAGACCGAACGTCTGAATGCCACTATGGAACAGTATTTAAGATGTCTTATCTTTCAGCGCCAGGACGATTGGCTTTCTGTACTGTCAATGGCCGAATTTGCTTATAATAATTCGCTCCACACTGCTACACAGGTTTCTCCTTTCTTTGCCCTTTATGGACAACATCCACGTTCCTTGCCTCTTGCCCCTGAACTGCCTACTCATAACCCTGCTGCTCTTGCCTGTGTTAGGGACATTTCCGGCACCCATGTCCAGGTCAAGAGACAGTTGGTGGAGGCTCAGAACAGAACCAAGCTTTATGCAGACCGGCATCGCCCTCCCGCTCCTGTATATCTCCCGGGCATGAGCGTGTGGTTATCAACTCGCAATTTACGCCTGCCTGGTCAGAGGAAGTTACTCCCATGTTTTGTCGGTCCATATGCTATATCGCATGTCATTAACCCGGCAGTGGTGCGTTTGGTTCTTCCACATTCATGGAAACTTCACCCAGTATTCCACGTGTCTTTGATTAAACCGTGCCGTCAGGATACCCGTCTCCCCTCTCGTCCTCCACCTGTTAGGGTTCAGGGTGCTGTGGAGTACGAGGTTTCAGCGATCTTGGACACCAAGGTTCGGAAAGGTAAAAGACTCTACTATGTTGGCTGGAAGGGTTATGGTCCGGAGGATCGCACCTGGGAACCATATGAGAACATACACGCCCCGGTTTTGTTGTCCTGTTTTTGGAAATCTCGGGATGTGGGGGCCTCTTTGGGGAAGGAAACTGTCAAGTATTGGCGGAAAGCATCGGTGTTAGGACGCCGTAATTATCCGGCTTCCACAAGACCTAACACTCATGTATCTCGTATTTGCAGACAAACGGAGGTAACGGCCCCTTTAAGACCTTGTCTGCCGGGAGCCTGGAAGTTGGCATGGAAACGATGGCGTCCTCTCACGGCACGCTGAAGGACGTATTGTGCTCATGTGATTCCTATATAAGCCACGCCTCCTACGCTTTGCCGGCGCTTCTGAATCTTGTATTCCAGCGCCTTGCATTTCCCTCGTATTCCTGGTTTTTTTTTTTTTTAAATATATTTTTATTTTATATATATAAACCACACAACATTACAACTTAAACATAAATAAACACGTTTAACAACAAACAACACTGCAATCCCCATCCCTCCCCCCTATGAGCCTGTATGGTGTTCGCCTTTGGTATCCGCTGTGGGCGAGGGGGCGTCATCACTCTCAGAGTCAATTGAAGCTGACCCCGTTCCAAACAGTTCAGCTATCAACAGTTTCCATGCCGCGAGAGAGCACATTTCCTCGTCCTCCCCTGCGATACTGGCATCTCGCCACACAGCCGTCTCGGCCTCCGCCCATTTTTGGAGATCCCTCCACCAGACCTCCGTTCGTGGCTTATGACACTCCTTCCAACCCATGGCAATCCTACGTTTAGCAAGCACATAAGCCAGATCTTTCAATTTATCGACATGTCTAAGTTTACGCGCTCTGGGATATCCCCCCAGTAAGCAGGCCCAGGCTGAATCCACTTTGAGCGTAACACCCTTTCCTGCCAGCTTCTGCGCCACTTCACCCCAATAGCTTGCAATTACTGGGCACGCCCAAAACATGTGTATCATGTCTGCATTCTCCTCGTCGCACTTGGGGCACGCCTGGCGTCCAACACCCCGAAATTTGGATATTCTCAAAGGGGTCAGGTATGCTCTGTGCGTTATATAAAGCTGTATTTGCTTAAACCTGGCATTTCTCGATACTTTTTTATGATACCCAAGGGCTCGCTCCCACAACCCATCTGCCATCGGGGCCCCCATCTCCGTTTCCCATTCCAGTCTCAAGTGCTCTAAATCGCTCCCAGCCTTCGTCATCAACATCTCGTACAACCTAGAGACCTCATGCCCGCCCTCCGATGTGTCATATAGTATCTCCACCGGGACATCCGGTTCATCGGCCAGGGTAGTTTCGGGCCACCTATTCCGGATCTCCTGCACTATCCTGTGATATGTCATATATTGACCCCTGTGCAGTCCCGACCCTGCCTCTAATTCTTCGAACTCCAAGATGGTCCCATCCTGCCAAATATCTCCCATGGTGACCAACCCCACTGACTCCCAGTATATCCGAATGGTTGCCCTGAGCTGCCCGTCTCCCTTCGCCAGTGCGACCAATGGGAACTGCAACACACACGGCGAAGGGTTGCCCATCATCCGGCAGGCCCGTTTCCACATGTTCCGTCCCAAAGCTAGCATACTAGGCCGCTCCCTCATGCATGCATTAGCCACCCAGATCACCTCTCGCAAGTAAAAAGGGGAGCAATCCTTCCCAAACAGCCTGTGTTCAGGGGTCTCTTCATCAGAGAGCCACCTGGACACATATTGTAGCTGCGCTGCCACATAATATGCCTCAAAGTTCGGCAGCTTGATTCCGCCCTTCTCATAGAAGTTCTGTAGCTTCCACAGTGCGACTCTGTTGCGCATGCCGTGCCACAGGAATTCTCTGCAAACACTATGTAGCCTCACAAAAAACTTCTTAGGAATCATGTAGGGGATGTTGTTAAAATAATGCAGAAGCCTGGGCAGCACTACCATTTTAAGCATGGCTCCTCGGCCCATCATCGCTAGTGGTAATCTTTCCCAGAACCTCATACATTTCTCGATCTTCCCCACAGCAAGTTCGGTGTTATGCTTGTGCTCTTCCACGGTCGTATGATACACATCAATCCCCAAGTATCTAAAGGATCTCGTCGCCCACGGGATCTGCAACACTGGCAACCTCTCCACTGGAGTCCCCACATAGCCCCCCAGCGGAAATAGAATGGATTTCTGAGGGTTTACCGCTATACCGGACAACCAGGCATACCTCCCCATCACCTCTAAGACATACTGCAAATTTTCTTCTGGGTATCTTAGGTATAACAGCATATCATCTGCATACAGGGATATGAGGTGACACTCTCCTCTCACATCAATGCCAACCGGGTCATATTGCTGCCGGAGGTAAATCGCTAAGGGTTCTAGGGCCAGGATGTACAACATTGGGGACCAAGGACACCCCTGCCTAGTGCCTCTACCCAACTGCCATCTCTCTGACACCACTGCGCCCGTACGGACCCTGGCCAGTGGTGCACTGTATAACATCTCGGCCCACCTAACATAACCTGGTCCCATCCCGTACCCTTTCAGAGCCGCTAGCAGCCAAGGCCACCGAACAGAGTCGAACGCCTTAACCGCGTCCAATGCTACTATCGCCATTTCGCCGTCCTCACCACCACCCCACTCGACCACCCTGTGGAGGCGCCTGTGGTTGTGAGTGATGTTCCTATTGGGGACATAGCCCGTCTGGTCAGGGTGGATCAACTTGCCGATCACTCTACGCATTCTAGTAGCCAGGACAGCTGTCAGGATCTTACTATCTTGGTTCAGCATCGACAGGGGCCTGTAGGAGCCACAATCATGTCCCGGTTTATTTGGCTTGGGGAGCGGTATTATAATCGCCTCCCTAAGTGACTCCGGCAACCGTCCCATCTCATACGCTTCGTTGAGCATTTCCAACATGGGCGGGAGCACTTCCTCTGCATAAACTTTATAAAATTCACTGGGGATCCCATCTGCCCCTGGGGCCTTACTAGTGGGCAACTGTCTCACAATCTCCTTCAGCTCTTCCAGGGTGATCGGAGCATCCAGCTCCTCTCGCTCCTCATCGCTGACCTTGGGCAAGCCTACATCTTCCAGCACCTCGTCTATCTCCTCCTGGCTGCCCCCCTCGCAATCTTCGTATAAGACCTTATAGTATTCCACGAATGCCCTGTTCACGCCTTCTTGGGTGTCTGCCTCCTCCCCCTTTTCATTGGTTACCATTCTGATCGGGGATCGTGGGGTCTCACTCTTGTACAACCAAGCTAAGAGTCGGCCCGTTTTATCTCCCCCCGCATGCAGTCTTTCAATATACTTTCTATAGTTCAAATTACAGAGCCTGTCCCAATGTTCCGCACACTCTTGTTGCAATTTGGAGACCGCCTCCGCATCTGTCCCACCACCTTTCAACTCCTCCTCCAGCGCAGTCTCAGCTCTATGCAAATCCGCCAGGACTCCCCCCATCAATCCCTTAGACTTCGCAATGGCGATCCCCCGCATTACGACCTTAAAGGCCTCCCATAAGGTGCCAGCCGACTTAACGCTCCCTTTATTCACCTCAAAATAAGCAGTTATCTCTTCCCTAATATCCTCTCTGAAGGCGGGGTCTTTGAGCGCCTCCGCCCTTAGGCGCCATGTTGGAATACGCGCTCGTGGGGAATACAGTTGCCATCGCATGACCAGGGGTGAGTGGTCAGAGAGGACCCTCGCCCTGTAGTCTATATGGTCGCACTCCGCGACTATGTCTGGCGTAGTGAAAAAGTAATCAAGCCTCGTGTGCAGTAGATGCGGAGCCGAATAGTGTGAGTATTGTCTCGCGCTCGGGTGTTTCGCTCTCCACACATCAACTAGGCCAAAATCCGCCAGCAGCGTCTGCAATACCCTAGCCGCCGGACTGGGCCTAGCCATCTTGTCATCCGACCTATCCTCCCTGGGGTTCAACACGCAATTAAAGTCACCACCCCATATCACCGTGCCCCCCATCCCAACACTGAGCTTGGTGCACAGCGTCCTAAAATATGTCGCCGTTTCCTGGTTAGGCGCGTATGTGTTTACAATGCACACTACTTTGTTCTCTACCATCCCCCTCACCATAACCAACCTCCCATCCTCCTCCACAACCTCCTCAATTAGCTTGAATGGGACGTGTGGCGCCACCCACACCAGCACTCCTCTGGCATAGGCGGAGTACGTTGATCCTACCACTGTTCCCTTCCACTTCCTCCCTACCAGCTCCAGTTTCTCTCGCTTTAGATGTGTCTCCTGTAGCAGGGCTACGTCTATCTTCTGCCTCTTAAGATACAACATGACTTTATTTCGCTTAAGATAACTGTTAAGCCCCCTAACGTTCCACGTTAATATCCTGAGGTCTCCCATGGTCTATCAGTAGTTTCCTCCCCCCATCCGAGGCAATCCCTCCCCACTTTGCGAACACCCACTCCCGGTTTCACCCCCAGGCTCATACAAAAACTAAAACTCCCCCCCAAACCCCTACCCCCAACCACCGCCCAGCTCCATCCCTGGATCTCAGGCATCCCTGTGTTCGGTCCTCCTTGGAAACCCAAATAGAGAACCCGACAGGGTGTCACCCCACTAACAGTGACTAAACTAAACACAAAAAGGGGGTGTGAAGGGTGGCTTCAGGTGGCTCCTCATCTTCGCAACCATGTCCGCGCAAGGACCACGTTTCATAACCCCTGACGCGCGCATGTTCTCAAGCGAGTTCAGTGACTATAATCTAGTCCCAATGTTCATGACCCGACCGGGCCTACAGCGTTACTTATCTCGTCCTTTATTTTCCACCGGCCGTCTGGACATCTGACTCCTGAGGGCAGTTGTGTGCATCCAACCACTCCATAGCATCCTCCGGGGTGACAAAGAACAGTAGCTTGCTCTGAAAGAAAACCTTCAGTTTGGCCGGATAGAGCAACATGTATTTAAGCCCCGCTTCCCGCAATCTCCTCTTCACCGCTCCGAAGTTCATACGACTGCGCTGTACCTGCAGGGTGTAGTCGGGATAGGCCGTTATATTCGCCGCTCCTCGTTGTATTGTGCCTCCCTTGCGGAAGTGTTCAAGGATCCTTTCTCGGTCCCGGTAATTAAGGATCTTAGCTATCACTGGCCTGGGCGGGTTTCCCGGTGGTGGCTTCCTAGTTAAGGCCCTGTGCGCTCTCTCAACCGCAAAACCCTGCGACAGGGTGCCTCCCGTGATCTCCTGCAGTAGCATGTTTTCAATAAATTCCGTTGGATTGTGGCCCTCAGTTCCCTCCGGCAGGCCTACGATACGAATGTTGTTCCTCCGGGCGCGCCCTTCTGCCTCCTCCGCCCTACTCTCCAAGTTGCCCACGCGTTGCACCAGGGCATGGAGTTCACGCTTATGCACAGCGCAGTCTGCCGCGGTAGGGCTCAATTCTTTCTCCAAAGTCTCTGTACGCTCTGCCAGGGTACGCACGTCCTGCCTTAGGAGGTTCACGTCCTCCTGCACTGCCCCAACCTGGAGTTCCATTGCGGTCTTCAGTTCAGCCACAGCGAGCTGGAGCTTGGTCTCCCAGGTCGCTTTCAGGTCTGCGATCGCAGCGAGGACCTCGTGGTTCGCACCCCCGGCGGCCATTTCCTTGGTTTGCGTTTTGTCCTTGCTTTTGGCTCCGTCTGGGCCGGGAGGCGTTTTAGCGTATTCGTCGAGCGTGTGCTGTTTGGTCTTCGCTCTCAGGGGCTTGTTAGACATGTCTCGCGTCCTTCAATCCCCGCTCGGATCTGGGGCAGGGTTTTACAGTGCGCTCTGCGGGTGCCCCATTGTTATCACCACTTCTCTGACACAAAGTTCCTCTGTCCTCCGGCACCCCCGGCCATCTTGTCTATTACCTAGCGAAGCCAGGTCGCGTCTCACCCTCTGAGGTCCACTTTAGGCCACAAAAGGCCCGGGGCACAGTTCCCGGTCACACCGCACGATCCGGTCATAAAGTATCTTCGATCAGGCCCTGCTCCCTTCCCAGGTCCACGCCGTCGGCCTCACAGGACTGGGTGTCCTTAATGACCTCGATGCACCCGCGTCATGCACCTACACCAGATCAAGCACCCCTTTGTTCCTTTGTTCGGCGGCGGCGGCCATTTTCTCGTTCATCGCACTCTCGCCTCCAGATCTTCTTTTAGCTTTTTGTTGCGCTCTCACGGTGCAGGCCCGTATCGAAACACAACCTCACGTTCACCTGAGATTCATGCGCGCAGTCATATCAGTCTCAGCCAAATTGCATCGGTCCTTGCACTGTTTTCAGTCGGATAATGTGCGGATCTTCGGGAGCCCCCGTACAGACACGTCCTTTCACATGGCTTCCTAGCCACGCCCCGGGGCCTCGTATTCCTGGTTCTTGTACATTTGGCCTTGTTTTACCCCGTGCTTTTCGACCTCGGACCGCCAACGGACCTGCATTGCTTATTCCTTGTAATTCTGCTGCCAGCCCTGCTCTTCGACCTCGGACCGCCAACCGACCTGCCTTGCTTACTCCTTTGTACTTTTGCTGCCAGCCCTGCTCTTCGACCTCGGACCGCCAACCGACCTGCCTTGCCTACTCCTTTGTACATTTGCTGCCAGCCCTGCTCTACGACCTCGGACCGCCACTGGACTTGCTAAAACCTTGCCGGCCAGCCTTTTGAACTGTTTCCCGCTTACGGTTTCCACTCCTGCATTGGAACTTTGCATCACTGGTACACAGACTAGAGACTGCCTTAATTGTACCTTTAGGCGTCCGCGTGCCGTCGGGCTAGGTTTTGTTCTTTGGACCTCGGCTCGGATTACACCTCCTGTTTCCTGCTTTGCCTTCTCTTCGTTTTTTGGGGTTTCCACGAATCCCTTCTTCTCCTTCCGGGGGATTTCTAACTTTCTGCAGAACTGCACAGGTTAGTGGTTGGTTTCTCTTTTGTTGTCTGCATTTTGGCATAGAATCGCACCATTGTGTTTGTTGCTATCATAGCAGTTGTCTGGGGGTCTTGCCAGTACACCTAGAGAAGACGTCTCGTTCCAGTATCCTGCTCCATGCGGTTTTGGATTCTTCGTTGGCTTTTCCATCTTTCCGCCAATCGATTGTTCTGGTTGTTCATTGTACCAACTAGTTTGGTAGATTGGCGAGAAGAATTCCTTGGCTACACTACGAGGGCAAGAGCGCTACTGACAGGGGGGGGTGGCGGAGGTGATGTCAATGGGGCTGCTGATGTCGTCCTCTATCATGGTGCTAATGTACAGGATTGTTGGACGGTCCGGCCGGTATAATGTGTGGATCTGTCCTGGGGGCAGGTTCCACGGTGAGGCCCTGATGCGTGGTATTGAAGGCTGCCTGGGTGGTGGTGCTGGCAGAACAATAGGGTTTGGCAAGGGTACAGGGTTTGCTAAGTGCCGCCTGCACCTCCTCTGCCTCCGCCTCCTCCTCTGCACCATTACTGCCATCATGTGCAGTGCTGCCTGTTGGTTCAATAGCCCCAGTCCCAATGCTACTAGAGCTGCTGCCTGCATAGTTCTGTTTGGAGTTGGCCTTGGTGTGGCCCTTAGTAGGCTCCCAGTGGCCTGCTGGGTCCAGCTGGGCTCATTTGGTGCACCTGTGGCCTGATTCAGATCACCAGGCACTGTTTAACGTCATGTTCGCGGTGGTGGCAGCAATACCGCCACCATGGTCACGGTTTTAGCGCTATTTTTATGGCGGTGTTTCCATGTCCATGCTACTGTAAAGCTTGCGGTGTTTCGTATTGCCGGTAACAGGGGGGGTTTCCGTGCAGGCGAAGTTTACGGGTGCCTTGACTCCGCGGTGGCGGTTTATGGTGGTGCTATTTCCGGGTCCGTAGGTCATAATTTGGCGATCGCGGAAATAGTGCCGGTATGGTTATACCGGCAGCGTTAAGTCTGGACCGGAGTACTTGTAATGAGGCCCAATGTGTGGTATTGGAAGAAGGCCTCAGCACCCTGGCTACTGATTGGATTTGCCTAATTGGCATGGTTACAGTCATGTTTTGCAACCTGGTGTGCATCCATACCCATAATTCTCGTGCCAGTACATTGTGAGTGGTGGATTTATACTGTTGCAGGCTTGCAGTGCATCCGCACCCATCCTACTCAGTACGGTATATTTTTCCATTTAGTACAGCATTGGATTTGCACTGCTTGGAGCCGAGCACTTGAGAGATGGCAAACATACCAGGCCCTGCACTATTCCTATCACAGTCTGGCGATTCTGTAATAAAATGGAAAGACAGGAAGGAATTCTTCCTCAAATTTGTGCTAGCAGTTAATGGGCCGAATTACTCAGTGGAGCGAAAGGATGCCCTTCTCTATCATTGCTTAGGGAATGGGGGACAGGAAATATTGAAAAGACTTTCTGATCCAGCACCTGAGGATGGTATTGTGTTGTGAACATTTTTGAAGCCGGTATTGCAAAACTAGACAAGCACTTTGAAGTTAAGCAAAATAAGATCTTCGTATGATGCCGATTTGCCACAAAAGAGCAGAATAAATTGGAAAGCATGGAGGAATTTATGACAGTGCTGAGAGGGTTGACAATGAAATGTAAGTTTAATTATTGTCAGGAGGAGCACCTGAGGAATCAGTTGATGATCAAATGTGCTGATGACAAAGTTTGAGAGGAGCTGTGGAAGGAGAAAGATCCAAATTAGGACAGAGCCATTGAAACAGCGAAGCAAGTGGAGCATACTGCCTAATGCATTAGAGGGTTGAGCAAATAAACTGATAAAATCAGTAAAGAGGCTGCAAGTCCGGCCTTTATGGGCAGCAGCACCTGGGGTGAATTGGCACCCTCCGCGCGCCCCTGGTTAACAGGGGTGGGGCGGAAGGGGCGGGCCAGGGTGGCCCACTTTTTTTTTACTTCCTCGTTCTGGCGAGGAGGTAATCGTATGAATAGGGCACGTCAGCACCCTATTGTCATCAAATTAGCCCACCGCTGCAGGTGCATTCAATGACAATGAGGCGCCTGCCATACCTTCCGCAACTACGCCAGCTCGGGGAGCCCTTGAAAGACTCCCCTGAGCTGGCGTGGTGGGGGCTAATGGCGCCTTTTGCTGTTAAAGGCACCTGCGGTGGCGGGCGCTTTGACCAGCAAAAGGCTGCCTGCCGTTCCTTCTCCCACAATGCCAGCTCGGGGGAGCCCTTGAAAGACTCCCTAGCTGATATGGTGGGGGCTTATGGCGCCCTGGGGGACGTGGTGCCCCGCGCGGTCACCCGGCTCGCCTCCTCCAAGGCCAGCTCTGAGAGGCTGGAGAAGCCAATGCTGTACTTAAGGATAAGATCATTACCAACAAGAATGTTGGCAAGAAAGATGGTGGTTGGAGAATGAGAAGCAGAGACACTAACTGGAGAGGGAGGGAGGGAGAAAGAGAAAGGTGATGGTTTCCTACTCAAAGAAGGGAATACTGGTCATCAGTTCAATCGACAAGTCAGAAAATGCTATACATGTAGTAGCACTCAGCATTGGGAAACGGACAAGGAGTGTACTACCACATATGTGGAGTTTAGGAGGCAAGGTCATTTCACCAAGTGCTGCAGGTTGGCTGGTGCTCATGCAGGTAATGTGAATGTGAATTTTGGTGAGGCTGAGGATTCTGATGTTTATGATGGTTTGGAGAGTACAAGTTGTGAACGCAGTAAACCGGGAAAAAATTAAGAAACCAAAATCAATAACTGAAGTTAATGGTATAGAAATGTAAATGCTTATTGATAGCGGGGCTCCCTAAAACTTAGTAAGTAAGGGGACATGGGAGTCCAAACTGTCTCGGGGTGTGAGAGTGAAAGCAAATGTATATGGGGAGAATCCCACTGTGATGAATGTAGAATTAGAAGCTAAATTCTCATTTAAGGGTAGGCGCATAGTCAGTCATGTGTTTTTGACCAATGCTGGTGGGAATGTGCTGTCGTGGCGCTGTTGGGCAGCTTTGGGAATCAAATTGGTCTGAAGAAAATGAAATAGCAAAATGGGTTACCAGTGTGTTTGAAGATAAGGTAGGCTGTCTTAAGGTATTCATTCATAAAGTTAAACTAATAAAGGGGGCTGTTCCCACAGTGGTGAAGTTGAGGTTCTGTGGGTTTAGGAAGGAGGGTAAAGTGGAATTAGACAGGATGGTTAAGGAAGGCATAATCGAACACAAACATGCATCAGAATGGGTCAGTCCCATTGTTGTAGTCAAGAAGAGTAATAGGGCCATCAGACTCTGCATTGGTTTGAGGGAAGTCAATAAAAACATGGTGACAGAGAGGTTTTCACTCCCTAAAATGGATGAGATCGTCACTGGTCTTTCAGGCTTGAGGGTGCATTCGCTTTTAGATCAGGTCAGCTTATCACCAAATTCGCCTGCATCCAGATTCATATGACATTCTTACATTTATTAAACATGTTGGAATGTTCAGGTGTGTAAGGATGTTCAGGTGTGTGAGGATGCCATTTGGCTTAATTTCTGCCACCTGTGTATTACAGAAAGTGATTAACAATATCCTTGGTGGGGTTGATGGCGTCAGATTTGATCAGGATGGCATTATATTTTGGGGATGTGACAAGGAGGAGCATTATTCGAGGCTGAGATTGGTGTTGGAGAGGCTAGGTGAAGCTGGGCTAACATTGACTTTGGAAAAGTGCAGATTTGGAAAAGTAGCGGTTGATTATCTGGGCTACAATTTGTCAGGTGAAGGGGTGTGATCCAAGCTTAGTGCAGTCAAAGCAATTGTGGAGATGGCATCTCTCAAGAATAAAACTGAAGTAGCTTCATTTTTGGGGCTTATTTAATATTATGCTAAGTTTGTGAAAGGACTGGCAAACACGCCAGTTGCATTGAGGAAACTGACTAGGAAAGGGGTGAGTCTTTCATTTTTAGTCTCCCGGGCTCCTCTGAGCCGGAGGATACAGGGAGACTCAAAATTGAAAGCCACTGCAGTCATAAATACAACAATGTGGTATTTATAAATGCAGGTACTTTCGTTTTGAGTCTCCTGGGCTCCCCGGCTAGGAGGAGCCCTGAAGACTCAAAACGAAAGCCGATGCAGTCATAAATACAACGCAATTGTATCTATGATTGCTGTGGTTTCTTCCTATTTACTCCCGGTTTGACGACATCCACAAATGTAAATGTGGCCTGGAGGAGCATGGGAAACTAAGAAAGAAAACCATTGCAATCATAAATATAATGTGGTTGTATTTATGACTACAGTGGCTTACGTTTTGAGTCTCCCGGGCTCCTCTGAGCCGGGGGAGCCCGGGAGACTCAAAACAAAAGCTGCTGCAGTCTACAGGTACTTTTGTTTTGAGTCTCCCGGGCTCCCCCGGCTCGGAGGAGCCCAGGAGACTCAAAACGAAAGTAAAATAAAAAATAAAAAGTAAATAAAAAAAAGCACTTACCAGGCAGAAGCCTTCCTGCCTGCATTTTCTGCTCTCCGCGTCTCACTAATGAAGCAAAAGCCACTGCTGTAATAAAAGCTACTAGCAGGTGGCTTATGCTTCATTAGTGCCACAAGGGCAGAGATTAACTCAAGCACAGAAAGCTCATTCATTTCACAAGATGGACCCCTCCTAGTGCTTGATTTCAAAGGGGGTTAAACATGATTTGTGTAAAATTTTATATAGGAACTTTCAATAAAAAGATGTTTATTGTATATTTTTTATTATTCCCCATGTTTTAAGAACAAAGCGATTTTGAGCGCACTATTGCTTTAAGCCCGATTCGAAGTGGTCATGCAGAGCTGTGCGCCAGCTTGTGCAGTATCAAAAATCTTCAAGGGAAACCTGAATTGAATTACATATAGTGGGCGGCCAGCAGCTGACAGAGGGATGTCAGTTGTGATTAATGTGTGTGAAGGAGACCGGCTCAAGCCCGACAGAGGGAAGTCTGTTGTGAACTGTGTCTATTAAAACAAATAGGCTTAAGTCCGAACGAGGTGAACCGGTTAGCCCTATGTGACATTTATGAATGCTATGCAAAGAAAGTCCGAGCTTGGGTGAAGGGAACTCGAGGGAACAACATTTTGAATACTGAGAACAGAACTGTATTAAGTTGCTACTGAAAGAGGCAAGAGAAGCCTATTGTGATGTTTTTACTCCAGAACCAGGAGAGTTGCACTGGGAAGTGCATTGTACGAATGTTACCCCAGCTGCTTACAGGGATATCGAAGACCAGCTATCCTCCTTGCAGTTATTCTCGGGATCTGTGGTTTATCTATAGGGGAAGGTCATAGCTGAGAAACTTACAGCCATCCTGTGTCCAACCCCGTCTCGGATTTCCCCAACCCGCTGCTCTCCACCTCCTCCTCACCTGTATCGCTGGAGTCGGTACTGTCTTTGGTAAGGCGCCATCTGGAAGTATAGTCCTTTTCCTTTTTATGAAGAGTGGACCAGCCCCGAGAGGAAGCCACAGTGGCTGCCTGTGAACTGCAGCCCTGTGGCCCCTCTTCCGAGGGATGCCAAAACGCAGGAAAAAAGCCTGGGAAGGCACAAAAAACCCTGATTACACAGTGGATCTCCTGTGCCGATAGTGTAAATGGTTTCAAACAGCACGTCCTCCAGGAGGTGATGGCACTGGTAGTTGGTCAAAAGAGTTCCAGAAAATAGGGTTAGTAGCTATCCTATAAGCCTGCTGCAGTGTTGCCGAGAGGTAGCGCAGAAGGTATCCCAGGAAGGACAACTCAGGACAAGAAGTAAGTAAGAGAGCACCCACATGAGGGGGAAAGGATCCTCAACACAGAAGCAAGAGAGAGCAACAGGAGACGTAGACCAAGAGAAAGGGTGCTGCAAGGAAGGATCAGCCCGAAGGAACGGGTGGAAGAGGGATAGAGAAATTCCCACGGTGTACGTGGCTCAAAAGGGGGAGCAAAACCAAGGGAAGGAAGAACGGAGGGAAAAGAGATAATCCCCCAGAGAGAGTGAGAAAATAGAAAAGAGGAAAAAGAGACCAGCGGGTGAAAGGAGACCCGTGGGGAGATGCGGCTGGAGGGAGGCCAACACAGAGAGAGGGAGCATAGCGTAAGGACAGGGTGCTCCGTGGGAGGAACGTAGGGAAAACTAACCAGCGTAGACCGCAAAGCAGAACAAGGGTACAGAGCAGTTGCAATGCGCCGGATGCTGGGAGTTCAAAGACTAATAAACTCCCGGCAGCAGCCGTAACAGAAAAAAAAGAGTAGACAGTGAATGGAGAAACATGCAATGCGTGATGGAAAACTTAATGGCGGTCAAGTCCCCAACTATGCCATACGCGCCAGTGTCCTGGGCGCATGACATTGTGACTTATTTTGTTACTGTTTGCTTTCCATTGAACATTCATGTTTCCCCTAACTAGTTATTGTTGAAGCTTAGGGCAGGCAATATGGTTATTAGATCCTTCTTGATTTTTACTAGGACTGTTTTCTTTTATTCAGTGGTTGATCTTGCTCCCAGCATAGTGATGGGGTCAGATAGGAAGTATCCAACCCCTTTAAAATCAATCAATAAAGATTTTAAAATGTGCATCACTGTGCTGTTTCCGTACTTTTGATACCATGGGTTCCTTACATATGGTGTCAGTAGTGGGATTCAACCCAACTGAGACAGGTTGGGGACCCCACCAGTGTGAGCACCAATACCCTTTGGGACTCCATACACTGCCAAAAGGGTCAAGAGAACAGCCCCATGAATGCATCTCTTACAAGGATAATTCCACCTCCCTTTTCCCTGGAGAGAGACCAAATAACTCAAACTCTTTCTTTAACAATGGGAGAAAGTCTATAGGAACCTCCTGCGCAGACTACTCCCGACATTCCAGCTACAAAATGAGAGTAACACCCTCTAAGCCCTCAGGCAATCATTTCTTAAAGGAGGGTGGTTTAAGGCAACATATACCATATCCTATGTCCTCAGAACCATCTAATCACAGGGAGGGATAAGATCCTGATCCCTCTAGAGGTACAGATAGATTTACACAGTAGCTCCACCATCTCTGTCATGCCTCCCAGAAAGAAAGACCTGAAGATACTACCTCTCCTTTCTTGTGGGAATGAGTTGTGATTGGTTATACTTAATTTCTGATCTGCATCTATAGGTATAACAAGAGGTGAGAGGCTGGGAAATCTCATGCATGAAAGTACTTGGGAGCCCCTGCCTAAAGGAACACCAGAAACTCTGGTTGTTCCTAGCCATCCCTTGCAGGATTATCCTGACAGTCTGAGAAAGCAGAGGAAGGCACACAACCCAAACCTCCTCTCCTTTCTTTTAATGTCCTAGAATCATCATGGCAGGAACTAGACATTCTGATGAACGTCTGTTCCCCTAGGCCAAGAGAACGCCAACCTGTTACCCAAGAGAACATTTGTGGGGACTCACCCAAATCAGAAGAAGGCAGAGAGATTATTGTGGGGAATGACAACTCCACTCAAAAACATGTTTGCGACCTGGAAAGGGTAAACTCCATCACCTCTCTAAATACCTTAGAAATCTCTGAGATAGAACCATGCTATTTTTTGGGGAATGGAACCACAACCTAGAGGCATGCCCCATTAATAGAAAAGAAGTAGAACTGGAGACTGAGGAAAGGGTAAGGTCATTATAGCGGGTATCTTTATATGACTTTCCGGTGCCCTGAACATCCATCAGAATTTTCTTCTACCACTGAACCTCCCCCCCTTTTTCCAATCCCCTCAAAGTTGTACCCAATGCCACCATGGGGTACCTCTATACAAAGGAGGAAGTACCTCTACGGGGAACACCA
Source organism: Ambystoma mexicanum (assembly GCF_040938575.1). Classification (NCBI taxonomy): domain Eukaryota; kingdom Metazoa; phylum Chordata; class Amphibia; order Caudata; family Ambystomatidae; genus Ambystoma; species Ambystoma mexicanum. Next base: position 152,701,162 of record NC_090941.1, on the reverse strand, counting down.
TAAGGCAGACACCGGGCCCTGAGGATCAAAGCTGTTACTCTTGCAGAGAGGTGGGTCATCGGACACGAGATTGCCCTCTCAATGCAAGGGAGAAGCTATCATCCAGAGATCCTTGTGCGGAAGGCCTGTGATTTAGGGGAAGGGAATGTTAGAAACCTGAGGGGTGTTCTCACCTTTAAACCCCGGGAATCCTTTGTCCAGGGGGACTGGGGAAGGCCATCCCACTTGGATTCCGAGCTTGGCAGTGGACGAGTAAGGGAGGATCACCTGGGCAGGGGGTCCTTGGGGACTGCAGGCATAGCGCCCTCAGGTGAGATGCGGTATCCTCTGCTTTCTGACATACCCCTACCCGACATCCCCTCTGTCATTTTGGGACATTGGCATCAACCTCCCGTCCTTCCCCTACCTTTTCCCTTACGGAAAAGAAGGAGAAAACAACAGGATAACTCAACATTATCTCTACACCCCAATACAAATGTTGCCTCTCTGCAACACTACACATCCAATAATCCCCTTCTTCTATTAGAATACCAAGGGGGATGTAAACTAACACCCAGGGGCTATTTCCATCCCAACTCCATCTCCCCTTCCCCGTTTCCTACATGTACTGAGAAGAAGAGGAAGCAACCAGGAGTTACGAGGAATGCCCATGGGAATCAACAATCCATGAATTCCTATGGACATTCTCCATATTGTCCCGCTAACGAGGACAGGCAAGGTCAGGCAGACCCAACCTTGACAAAACACCTGCAAACCCTTAACACTACACAGGTGTATAAAAGGAGGCTGGTCAGGGAAAAAGGGCAGTTGCTCTTGGGAAGCCAGGAGGGAGTCTATAAGGCAGAGACCAGCAGAGGATCCCTACCTACATTCCAGGCTCTTGACAGGAGCAAGTTGGAGTTACTGTCTAGACAGGAGACCCAGGAACAGAAGGAAGCAGGAGCTGGTGGCCTCAGGAGAGTGGTGCGCAGAAACGCTGGCCCAGTTCTCATTAAGGGCTATAGCGTGGTGAGAGAGCCGAGCCTCCATGGAGCTGGAACCCCACAGCCTGCTCTGTTGGTCAAGCCTAGGGCAGGTCTCACTCCACTGCATCCAGAGCCAACCCAAAATAGGTCTGAGGGGCAGGTGGCGAAGACCCTGACCCCCAATCCCGCATATCGAAAGGGAACTGCGGCTCAGTCCGACGCTGACCAGTGAGTTAGGAGAAATAAGGCAAGAGTCACTCGGGAGTGTGCAGCGTCAGGAGAGCGAAGCAGGAAACACAGAGCCAAGAGACGGAAACCTGCATTGGGGAGGCCTTCAAACCAGGGATTGATCCTGAAGGGGCGTAAGCACCCTACCACAAAAGAGAAAGGACCCAGGGAAGAGGTGCATTGTGGGACATGCAGTGAAATCAGGTGACATAACGTTCCGATAGTGCTTTTGGCAAAGGTTTCTGTGAACGTGTGAACTGTGCGCTGTGATGTGAAAACATTACAAGGACGTAGTGTTTCCATAGCCAGAAACTTGAGGTGCCTGTGAGAAAAACCTATGTGAACTTTGTTAAGCCTGATGCGAAGTGGTCATGCTGAGCAGTGCGCCAGCTTGTACAGTATTGAAAGTCTTTGAGGGAAATCTGAAGTGAATTACACATGGTGGCAGGTCTGCGTCTGACAGAGGGACGTCGGTAGAGATTAATGCGTGTGGAGGAGACAGGCTTGAGCCCGACAGAGGAAAGCCTCTTGTAAACTGTGTCTATTAAAACAAACAGGCTCAAGTCCGAACAAAGGTGAATCGGTTGGGCCTATGTGACATTTATGAATGCTATGCAAAGAAAGTCCGAGCTTGGGTGAAGGGCACATGAGGGGACAACATTTTGAAAACTGAGAACAGAACTGTATTAAGCTAATACTGAAAAAGGCAAGAGAAGCCTATTGTGACATTTTGACTGTAGAACCAGGAGAGTTGCCCTGGGAAGTGAATTGTACGAATGTTACCCCAGCTGCTTACAAGGATACCGAAGTACCAGCTATCCTCCTTGCAGTTATTCTTGGGATCTGTGGTTTATCCATAGGGGAAGGGCATTGCTGAGAAACTTACAGCCATCCTGACTTATTTTGATACGGTTTTCTTTCCATTGAATATTCATATTTCTCCTTACTAGTTATTGTGTAACTTAGGGCAGGCAATAGGGTTATTATATACTTCTTTATTTTAACTGGGACTGTTTTTTTTAAATTTAATGATCGAGCTTGCTCCTAGTTTAGTGATGGGGCTGGATAGGAAGTCTCCAACCCCTTTAAAACCAATCAATAAAGATTTTAAAAAGTTGCATTACTTGGTTGTTTCTGTACGTTTGATACCATGGGTTCCTCACAGGACCAGATGTTAAAATCGCCCAGTATGATCAGGTGATCATGCTTAATGGCGATGTTAGTGATGGCATCCACAAATGTGTCTGTGAAAGTAGGGTTGAATGTCAGTGGCCTGTAGACAAGTAGGAAAGAGGTTGGTTTGGCGATCTAAGGCTAGGTACAGGAGCAGTGATTCCCAGTTTGGGATGATTCAGTGGTGGTGCTGTTTTTATCTTTAGCTGGTCCTTGTATGCGATGGTGAGGCCTTCTCCTTTTTTCCTTTGCAGTTGGCTTGTTTAAGCTTGAAGTTGTCAGGTATGGAGTTGTGTGCTGTTACCTTGAAATTTTGAGCTAGCCAGGTTTCAGTGAAGAATAGAATCTCTAGCAGTTCGTACATTTCTATTGAGTGTTTTGACATTGATCTGCCATTGACTAGGTTTAAGTGTATCTTTTTGTTTTTTGTGAATAGTTTGTCATTTGGTGGTGGTGTTGGTAGTTTGAGTTGATGTTGGTTTGTTTTTCCAGCAAACATTGCATTCTGTTGTGTTATTTCTCTTTCTCTGTTTAGTAGATCAGAAAGGTTGCGTCTTGGGTTCATGTTTTCTTGCGGGTCATCTGTCTGCTCATATTGATGATTCTTTGTGTTGTGACAGTTTTTTGTTACAAATGGTGTGTTAAGATAGTTTCTTTCAGTTGTGCTTCTGTGGGTTTCACGTCAGTCTGCTGGGTATTGTAAGGAACTCATGGTGGTAAAAGTAAAGACAGACACGAGTGATCACAGTTCAAGGGTGTTTATTAAACTGTATATGCGGGTTGGAAAAACGCCTAATCTAAACCTAAATCTAAGATGGGATCATACTACGACCATCAAATAATAATAAGGCAGTCCTATTGGCGTCTTGTCAAAGAAAAAGGGTCTATGCTAAGAAAAATCAAGAGCCCTAACACAGTAAGTGTTAATTGTGGGCTAGGATTCACAGGAAAGAAAGAAGTGTTCACAAATAAGGAGTCAGGATGCGGTAGTCGGGGTCTCCCTTCCCCACATTTTGAGCATGGTACAAGGCGGATCTCCGGAGTACAGCACATGCTCAAGCTTTCCCAGCACGAGACTACAGTTCTGCTCTCAGCTATCGGGGTCTTTGTTGGTTAAGTCTCTTTTCTACAAAAAGTCTCTTGCCTCAGAGGACCTGATGTATCCAAAATAATAAACAAAAAAGTTCCTTTCTGTGTGTTTGCTGGTTGATGACTTCTCACCCATGGATCCCCCTCTTCCTGGGCTCAGATCCCCAAAAAGGTCCTAGCAATATCGGGACCATCAGTGTTTCAATCTCATGCTTCCAAGGGCCTGATATATTCAAAATCACCAACAAAAGTTATTTTCTGATTGTCTTTCGAGTGATGATGCTTCACCCCTGGGCCCCCCGCTTCTGGGCTCAGATCCCTCTCGAATGTCAGCCTTCCTCCATCGGGTTCAATATGGCTTGTATTCAAAAGATTTAATTTGTCATATTCATGTGTCTTTGGGTGATGGTTTTTCACCTCTGGGCCCCCCTCTTCCAGGCTCTCACATATCAGCCTCCCTCCATCGGAATCACTACGGCCTCACAACACAATCTCATCTGTGAGATTCAAGAATCTCAATGCCTTTTTAAACAGTTCACTGCGGATAACCCTCTGCCGCGTTCACTCTTGTCAACACACTGCACATTGGGACTTCAGACTTCGCCCCCTGTTCATTGGCATCCCTCCGTCGGCTTTACTCTTGCCAATGTTTGCAATTCACATAGTATGGGATTCACTTCCCTTAGCTTTACCTTCCTTTGCCGATCAAAGACTTTGACTGTACAGAGGATTCTGCTAGACCCCCGGATAACCCCTTTGCCACTCTTCTCGCGCCTTTCCCAAGGCCTTCTGGTAACAGTAGTTTCAACAATTCTCACCTATACCAAGGCCTTCTGGTAACAGTAGTTTCTACAATAGGGTAATCGCCAAGAGTTTCCTGAGTGAGCACCCACGTGGAGCCTGACTCCTCTGTAGCTGGTTTTTCCCTCTCACCTTAACAGTTATTTGTACTTTCTTCAATTAGCTGTTTGTTACTTTTGTCAACGCAGTTTCCTTTCTTATTGGCTCTCCTCTTGATTCACCGGCTGTGATGAACCGCTTGGCTTTTCTTGTCTGTGGAGTCAAGGCCAGTACCACGGTGGCAAGCGTCTCTACCCGGCTTGGTTATCAGCGGAGGAGGGCACCGTGTACCGTTGACATCTGCTGAAACACACGCTGGCTATTGTTCGCGGTCTTACAGTTCCTTCTGCTGAGGTTTCACAGGCCTGGGTGGAAAGGGCAAGGTCGCTTCTCTCCTTGTCACCCTCTCGGTTTGCGCCGTCTTACTCCTCCTCTTGAACTTCTGTGCAGAGTTAGCTCTCTCGTTGGGAGGTCATCCTTGCTCGTATTGTGCTCTCTTGCTCCACCTTTTATCCCTGTGGGGAAGGGAAAGGGCCATCAGGTGTGTGTGATTCTGGTCAATTTCCTGACTTTGCCTGACCCTTGCATTGGGATATGTCAGGTAAATGGCTTTGATGTTCGTCGTCATCTTTCGTAATGTGTGAAAATGTTTGTGTCGGAAAAAGGGGGGAGAGAGTGTTTGAGTAGCCTACGTGGTAAGATGGGGAAAAGGTGCTATAAGAAGGGGGATGCCGCATCTCACCCATCGGTGTCCCACTTCTGCTCCCTGAGGACCCCCATCCAGGTGATCGTCCCTCACTGGTCCACACGCAGGAACTGTATCCAATAGCGATGGCTGTGTCCTGGCCACCTGGATGACAGGTCCCCGGGGACTAGTCAGTGAGACACCTTCAGGTTTCTCACAGTATCCGGCTATCCTCCATCTGTGCTTGTGGTTATTAGGGCAGGGTGGTTGTCCGAGGCACTGGTAAGTTGATTGGTAGTGCGATAAGTAGAGTGATTTTAGTCTTGTTCCAGAAAATCTGCTTTTTGTGTGATGTAAGGGTAGGTGTGTTATTTCCTGATGTAGGTTGGTTCCCGGGCGTGGTGTTTTGAGATTCTTGGGATTGTTCCAATTGCTTTAGTCTGGTTTGGCTATTTCTTGTGTCAGTCTTTCCTGGTATGGTGCATTTTGTGGTGTGGGTTTGTTGGCCATTGCTTTTGCTGGTTTGTTTCTGTGTTATCCTGGTGGGTTGTTTGTTTATCCTCTCTGTTTTTATTTTCAATTGGGCTGTTTGAGCTATTCCAGGGGTGGGAGTGTCTTGGGGTTTTGTCTGTAGGGTAATATTCTAGAGCTGTTCCAGTGTTCTAGCTGTCCAGGCATCCACTTCTTTCAGGGGTCAGTCCTACTCGTGGGTTACCTATCCCGGTGTCTAACCCAGTTATGGGGCTGGCTTTCTCTAGGGTAGCCTTACACTTGGTCTAGACCTAATCCCCTGTTCAGAAAACCTTGTCCTTGGGGCAGAGGCTAAGCCTAGTGTGGAGTCTATCGTGGGGGCGGGCGCTTTCCCACGGGTGGGTGCTATTCCAGGGTCTGATCTTTCCCAAGGGATTAAATGTTTCTGGACAGAGCTATTGCATTGTTAAGGCTGTTCTTGGGAAGGGCTGCTCCTTGGGCAAAGCTGTTCCAGGGCAGGACTAATCCTGGTTTGACTATTTGCCAAAGCTGGATCTCTGACTGGTAGTACCTTACTGTGTTAGGGCTCCTGGTCGTGAGACCATGTAACTATGGTGTCTTGTATTGGTGGATGATTTAAAGTGGTTTTAGCCTCCTGATGGTTTGGGCGCCCCTTTTTGGGGCCTTGTAGCGGTATCGGCTTCACAGTGGCGGAAGCCTCTCTGTGGTGGTTGTATTTCAGTCTCAGAGTCTTGTGTAGCTTTGGAACCGTAGCTTTTTGGGGTTTTATAATGGCACTGGGTTCACAGTGGTGAAAGCCTCTCTGTTGTGTTGCATCTTAGTCTCCGGACTTTGTGAAGCTTGGGACCACCAGCGGTAAGCTACCCGCACCTAAGTAGTGGACAACCAACTCCATATTGGAAAACAGAAAGCTTGTGCACGTGCACCTTCAGTTCGCAATGCATGGCAACATTTACACGTACAAATCAATAGAATGCCCATTGCCTGATGTTGGGGTGCTTTATCCCTCACCCATCCCCTCACCTCAACATCAGTCAATGGGCAAATTAAATTCTCAAACGTTAAATGTAAAATCTGGATTCTGTGTAGCTGCCAATTTTTCCCAGTTTCATGTGTGGAGCCAGTCCTGTTCTCTCCTCCCTAAATACTGGGACTTGTAGGCTATTCCTCAATAGGGTTGCCAACTTTGTTCAAAGCACAAACTGGACTTTTAGCCACGCCCACATTTAAGAAGCCTTTCCTTCCCACTTGACACATCTCTTTCATAGATTTTAAAACTGTAGAGCAATAGCAAGGGAAAGAAAAAAATAATGCTAGCAGTCATGTTTTTAACTGACCTCTATTTGTTTAAAAAAAATGTTTTATGGTTATACATAACGTTTAACATTCAATAAACAATTCACAGTAATATTATATTTTAAATACAACATTAAAAGGAAGAACGAGATTTCCCCCAATTGTCCAATCACGACATTACTTTCCTAATTAAAATACATTTGATCTAATTAGCAGCACATCTGTCAGGTTTCAGCATTTCACATCTATTGGGCGGAAGAAACGGTGCATGTTTAATAAGCACTCCTCTCCCTGTTCTCATGCTCGCAGCAGGCTACATGTGTATGGCCCTTTAAAACTTTTGATGGCGGGTGCCCAGAAATTGTCATGGCAACGCTGGCGTCCTTCCCATACTTCCTGGTCCCGCTTCTTGAGATGATTGACGCTAATCTCGTCATGTGACCGGCCTTCTTAAGCACCTCCTCCACAGTATGCCGGTGCTTCTGAATTTTCGTATTCTGTTGGCGCTTTTGGAATTCTTGTATCCAGTGTTCCCGTCCCTGATCCTTGGCCACTCCCTTGCCCCTTGGTCCCTAGCATTTGAATTATGGATCTACGACCGGGACTGCTTCTCGGATTTGTCTTCATTCTTCCGCTTGTCTGCTTCCGTTCTTCATGATATCTTGACCACGGACTTCCATTTGACCTGTCTTGTCTACCCATTTGCAACACGCTGCCCGCTCCTGACATCTTGACCACGTACTCCACACAGATTTGCTTCTGCCTGCTCCTACGGCGTTGGTGACTTTGAATCATCCTCGGATTGTTTATTGTTTGGATTTTTTGTTTGCCCTTGGAATTCATTGCAGGAAGTACACAGACTAGAGACTGCCATAGTGTACTCCATAGGCGTCCTCGTGCCGTCGGGTTAGATTTTGGTTTGCCTTCTTCCTGTATGGATTGTGTTTTGTGGACCTCAACAATCTCTTGGATCGGACTGCTTCTCAGCTTGGAGATGCTTTGGAAACATTCTGCTTGTCCTTTTTAGCACTGCCATTACGGTAAGCTCTCTAACGTACTTGCCCTTCTGTATCTCACTCTCATTAGCCAGTTCATTGACCCTGTTTGCGTTCTTGTTTCAGATTCACCCTCAAGCTGTCTGCATCCTGTGTTCTCGCATCAAGTGGCTTGTTTTTTAGTCTCAGGTTAGTGGGTATTGCATGTGACTGTTAGCAGTATCTGCTACGGATTGCACTGTTTTAACCCTTGCTTTCCTTGCAGTTTGTACGGGCTCTTTCCTGCGCCTCCTGCGATGCTACCAGCTGCTTCAGTCCGCTTCCTGCTGTTCCTGGGTTTCGTTTGGCATCCTATCTTTCTGCCTATCAACCATTCTCTTTGTACACCTTATCAACCAGTTTGGTGTATTGGCAGGAAGAATTCATCAGCGACACTACGTGTGCAACACGCCTCTGACATATTCAGAAGCCTCACACTATGGATGCCAACGAGTCTTTAGCAGCAATTATGCAAGTGGTGGCAGAGCTACGTAGCGAGATGGCAACCGCTCATGCCGCTTCCGGAAGACGCATTGATGAATTACAGGCCGGGTTTCAGTCCTCTGGTGCGGCGGCACCGTCCCCCGTAGTAGCTTCAGATTCAGGATTGCTCCCTTCACACCAGGGTACCGTGCCAGTGTACATGACTGCCCAGTTTCCATTAGCCCCACCGGAAAGATTCAATGGGGATCAAAAAACATACAGGACCTTTTTGAATCAATGCAGACTGCGTTTCCTTTGCAGGCCTGCTTCATGTCCGGATTCTACCACCAAGCCATCCTTTTCATTATCACACTTGGGTGGAACAGCCACCGCTTGGGCTAATCCATTGCTTGAAGATGGGAGTCATCTGCTTTACAATTGGGATTGCCTTGATAGATGCTATGAGTCGGGTCTTTGACACTCGGTATGCCACACAAGCTACTGATTTAGAATTACTCAGCCTACAACAGGGGAATACGCCCCTCTTAACCTATTTGGCCAGGTTTAATCAGCTGGTGGCCGAGACCAGCTGGCCCGAGGAGAGGAAGGCATCCCTGTTTTACAAGGGGTTGTCTGACTCCCTAAAAGACACTCTATCCACAGTACCTGTGATCCCTACAGCTTTTCCTGAATTGCTGAACTTGGTCCTGCAGATCGATTCTAGACAAGCAGAGAGGAAAGGGGAAGGGAGGCAGATTCCTTCAACTACGCCCCCCACCCCGGTCTCAGTTTCTGGGTCTTCAGAACCCATGCAGATAGGGGCTGTTCGGGTCCTTTATCGGCCGAAACCAGGGAACACTGAAGGAAAAACAGCCTGCGTTTCTATTGTGGGTCTTCGGATCACATGCGGCTGGCCTGCCCTAAGAAACCTGCCAAGAAGCAGGGAAACGCGAAAGCCTGGCAATGGATGGGGTCCAGTTGCCGGGTGTCTCTTCTTGTGACTCCATTCTTCGCAGCCCTTATTGTTTTTCCGTTACTCTTGCTTCCTCCTGCATTGGCAAACAGGTGATTTTGGTCATCTTGGACTCAGGCGCCACTGGCAATTATGTGGATGGCTCCTATGCTCGGGAATTGGGACTACCTGTCGTCCCCAAATCCTGTCCCGAAGCTGTCAAAGCAGTCGATGAATTGTCACTCCTCTCTGCCCTAGTGACTGAACGCGCAACCGAACTAACCATGAAGACGGAATGTGGACACACGGAATCAATCACATTCGATCTCATTGCTGCCCCACAGTTCAGGATTATCCTCGGACTTCCTGGGTTAAAACTGCACAACCCATTGGTGGACTGGCACTCCGGGGAGGTGAGCTTCTTATCTGACCATAAAACAACTGCCTTATGGCCGGACGGGACTCCACGAGCCCAAGTCATGCACTTATGGACTCGGCCTCTACTATTGGTGCTGTTATAAAAACCCAGCTTCCTACGGAATACCAGGAATATCGGGACGTATTCGATGCAGGAGGGGCAGAGGTGCTTCCACCACATAGGTCCTACGATTGTCCCATTGAGCTGGTACCTGGTGCCAAAATACCATTGGGACGTGTTTATTCCTTGACACCTAAAGAAGATGTAATGTTAAAGGAATACATTGATAAGTCACTGAAATCAGGATTTATCCGTCCTTCACGCTCCCCTGCAGCGGCTCCTTTGTTTTTTGTCCCCAAGAAGGAGGGTGACCTCCGCCCTTGTATTGACTACCGTAGACTGAATTCTGTCACAGTAGGGAATCGATATCCTATTCCGCTGATATCGGTCTTGTTGGACCAGCTTGGGTCTGCCACTGTGTTCACGAGGACTTGAGGGGGACGTACAATCTTGTACGCATTCGCAAAGGTGACGAGTGGAAGACCACCTTTAAGACCAAGTATGGGCTCTTTGAATATCGCGCAATGCCTTTTGGTTTATGTAACGCACCGGCTACCTTCCAGTACTTTATCAATGAAGTGTTTTACGATATGCTGGATCAATACCTGGTTGTTTATTTGGATGACATTCTGATATACTCTCCCTCTTACGATGCCCACATAGTTCATGTAGCCAGCGTATTGCAACGCTTGAGGGAGGGAAAACCATCTATACGCCAAATTGGAAAAGTGTATGTTCCATGTGAGTGAGGTGGAGTTCCTCGGGTACAATATCACTAGCAAAGAGGTGCATATGAGTACGTCCAAGGTAGCCGCCATTCTAGACTGGCCGGTCCCTGCCAGTCCGAAAGCATTACAATACTTCCTTGGGTTTGCTAATTTTTTAAGGCACTTCATCAGGGATTTCTCGACCATTGTCTGTCCCCTCACTGCTTCACCCAGTCCCGAAGAGCCTTTTAAGTGGAATCAGGAGGCCCAACACGCCTTTGAAACCCTTAAATCCGCCTTCACCTCTGCAACGGTGCTTCAACATCCGGACCCAACCATGCCATACATCGTCGAAGCCGATGCTTCTGATGTCACATTAGGGGCGATATTGTCTCAGCATTGCCCGGATGCTAGTGGGCTTCATCCTGTGGCTTATCATTCTAGGAAACTTACGCCCTATGAGAAGAACTACACTATCACAGAGCACGAATTACTGGCAGTCAGGGACGCATTCCTGGTATGGAGGCACCACTTGCTGAGTACTCTGGTACTGGTCTAGGTGTTCACGGATCACAGAAATCTAAAGGCTCACCAGTCGGTGAAGTGCACTACTGCGCGTCATGCGCACTGGCATGACTTTTTCTCCCTGTTTAAATTTTCTAAGACCTACTGTCCCGGTTCTCTGAATTCCAAGGCGGATGCTCTGTCCCACCTTCATAGAGTCTCTGATTCTTCCAACATCACTGGTGCTCCGGTGTTGCCTACTCAGGTGGTGTGTGGTTGTACTTTGTGCCCATCGCTCAAATCCACGATCTAGAGATGGGTGAAGACCGCTCCTTCTGAGCTGGCCACTCACTGCTATACAAGCAGGGGAAGATCTATCTATCTGCCTGACTCTGCTTCTCGACGCACTGCCATGCAATGGTGCCATGATTCTTCTTTGGCTGCTCATCCCGGTATCAGGAAGACAATGGATCTGTTGAGGAGATGGTGTTGGTGGCCATCCATGGGTAAGGATGTCACAGAATACTTAGCCACAAGCGCTGTATGCGCTCAGTGAAAATCACCACACGGCAAACCTGTTGGACTCTTACAACCCATGCCGATACCTGAACGTCCATGGTCTATCATTTCTATGGACTTTGTTGTGGAACTTCCCATGGTGGATGGCTTTGACATTATTTGGGTCGTTATCGATTATTTTATGAAGATGGCTATGTTCATACCTTGCTGAGGCATTCCTACCGCCCCTGGGTTGGCAGACCTTTTTCTAAGGAATGTATTCATGTTGTTTTGTCTCCCTACTACTGTGATCTCCGATCATGGTCCGCTAGTCACCTCCCATTTCTGGAGGGCCTTGACCAATGCACTGCGAATTGATGGTAGATACTGCAGCGCCTATCATCCCCAGACGGATGGGCAGACTGAGCGGTTGAACTCCACCACGGAGAAATATTTACAGTGTCTCACTCTCCAACGGCAAGGTACTTGGATTTCGGTTCTGTCCCTAGCGGAAGCCACTTACAATAATTCGCTCCACACGGCTACTCGTGTTTCTCCATTCTGTGCCCTTTTTGGTCAAGATCCTTGTTCCTTGCCTCTTGCTCCTGACATGCCCTCACATAACCCCGCAGCTCTCGCCTGTCTTAGGGATCTGTCTAGCACCCACAGTCAAGTCAAGAAGCATTTGCTGGAAGCTCAAAACCGGACTAAAGCCTATGCTGATCTCCGTCGTACACCGGCACCGGTCTACCTCCCTGGAATGAGGGTTTGGTTGTCAACACAGAACTTGCGCCTGCCAGGTCAGAAGCCGTTGCTTCCTCGATTCATGGGGCCTTACAAGGTCACGCACGTTATCAATCCAGCGGCTGTTCGCCTGGCACTCCCCCCAGTGTGGAAAGGGCATCCGGTGTTTCATGTGTCTCTACTAAAGCCATGCCACCCCTCTGCTCAGCTCCCTTCTCATCCACCGCCCGTAGAGGTGCAGGGTTCTGAGGAGTACGAGGTGCGTGCGATATTGGATACCAAAGTGCGGAGGGGCAGGAGGTTCTACTATGTTGACTGGAAGGGTTATGGCCCTGAGGATCGCACCTGGGAGCCTGCTGGTAACATCCATGCCCCGGTGCATTTGTCTTGTTTTTGGTCCTCCAGAAGGGTGAGGGCTTCTTTGAGGGAGGATACTGTCAGGTTTCAGCATTCCACATCTATTGGGCGCAAGAAACGCTGCATGTTTAATAAGCACTCCTCTCCCTGTTCTCATGCCTGCAGCAGGCTGCATGTGTATGGCCCTTTAAGACGTTTCATGCCGGGTGCCTGGAAATTGTCATGGCAATGCTGACGTCCTGCCCATACTTCCTGGTCCCACTTCTTGAGATGATTGACGCTAATCTCGTCATGTGACCGGCCTTCTTAATCACCTCCTCCACAGTATGCCGGTGCTTCTGAATTTCGTATTCTGTTGACGCTTTTGGAATTCTTGTATCCAGTGTTCCTGTCCCTGATCCTTGCCCACTCCCTTGCCCCTTGGTCCCCAGCATTTGAATTATTGATCCACGACCCAGACTGCTTCTCTGATTTGTCTTTGTTCTTCCACTTGTCTGCTTCCGTTCTTCGTGATATCTTGACCACGGACTTCCATTTGACCTGTCTTGTCTACCCCTTTGCAACACGCTGCCCACTCCTGACATCTTGACCACGGACTCCACATGGATTTGCTTCTGCCTGCTCCTACGGTGTTGGTGACTTTGAATCATCCTCGGATTGTTTATTGTTTGGATTTTTTGTTTGCCCTTGAAACTGATTGCAGGAAGTACACGGACTAAGTGTACTCCATGGGCGTCCTTGTGCCATCGGGCTAGGTTTTGGTTTGCCTTCTTCCTGTATGGATTGTGTTTTGTGGACCTCAACAATCTTTTGGATCGGACTGCTGCTCAGCTTGGAGACGCTTTGGAAACATTCTGCTTGTCCTTTGATAGGACTGCCATTACGGTAAGGTCTCTAACGTTCTTGCCCTTCTGTGCCTCGCTCTCATTTAGCCAGTTCTTTGACCCTGTTTGGGTTCTTGTTTCAGATTCACCCTCAAGCTGTCTGCATCCTGTGTTTTTGCATCAAGTGGCTTGTTGTTTAGTCTCAGGTTAGTGGGTATTGCATGTGACAGTATAGCAGTATCTGCTATGGATTGCACTGTTTTAACCTTTGCTTTCCTTGCAGTTTGTACGGGCTCGTTCCTGGGTTTCGTTTGGCATCCTATCTTTCCGCCTATCAACCATTCTGTTTGTACACCTTACCAACCAGTTTTGTATATTGGCACGAAGAATTCATCAGTGACACTACGTGTGCAACATGCTTCTGACAACATCAGGGAAAAATAAATCCTAAAACATTATCAATCAATAAATACACATAATACCAGGATAATAACTTAAGAAATGATTTAACGGTTCCATGTGCAAAGACTGTAAAAACCCAACCACAGCCAATATTATTGATGTTGTATGTCCAGCAAGGCAACTATACCAGAAACGTTCTGAAATATATCGACTGCTTACCCTGTAAAGCATTACAGAAAAACAGTAAATGCTTCAAGATTTCAAGTTTACCCTTCTCATTAACAAACCTACAAATAAATGTGTCCATGGATGTCATGCCATATCTAGCGAGGATTTCCTTTGTAGGGAACAAGTTCCATCTACTTTGAAAAAAAAAAAAGCCTTATCTGTCTGTCAGGATAAATCAACAGATATGGAGCCACAACACTTACATGCTTGTGCTCTAAACCAAAACAACCCAAGTATCCATATCTATGACACTCTTCAGTTGCAATCCAATCATGTTCAAATAATGTGCGTTTCACTTTTTCTGGAGTTGCAATCAGATCCTGGCGAGACAGATTCATGTTCCTAAGCAGTTTCAAGCAGAACATGGAAAATCCTCCCAAGAATGTATCTGCTTTCAAGTCAAGAATGATGTTCAAATCATAAAATAAGGAATTTTCCAAAGGGTTAAGAATCTTACTATAAAAAGATAACAGTTTCCAATGAGCTTGGCTTACAAGGGAATAAATACCAAGCTCATATCTGATAGCTACCAAAGGGATTGAATTTTGGATACCCAAGGCTCTCCTCCAAATCAAACCGTCCAACATTGGTAAACAATCTAAAACCCCCAACAACTGCATTTCAATTCCATATAAATTCTTTGGAACAATCTTTCGTTCACAAAATTTTAAAATTGGGACTAGGGAATATTTTCTGTGTTTTGCTTCCACTCTGCTCAACTGATTAGATAGGGCCAATGCCAGACTTTTCATCCACTCCCAAATCTGCATTTGACGTGGTTTCGGGGTAATGGGAAATCCCAAATAAATAAAGCTTGTCAGCTCTTTAAAGTTTATCCATGCCAATACTACATTTAAAATATGTCATATTTTTTTCCTCAGAGGACACTGCATTATCTTTGTTTTTAGCAGAGTTTTGTTCCAATGAGTTTAAGGAAACATATTTGGCAAATGCCTCAAGCACAGGCTGCAGACCTATCTGTGCACTATCAAAAATTAAAAAGTCACCTGCATATGCCATCCATATTGGTTTAAGATTATGAATTTCTGGAGAAGCAAAGGGAGCCAATTCTAAATCATCACCAATATTCGACATATACAAGTTGTATAGACAGGGCACCAGTATGCAGCCCTGCCTAATCCCCTTAAAAGTCGCAATTTTACAAGGGAGGGCCTCAGTGTGGTTCAGCCGGACTTGAACATTAGACTGATTGTGGAGACTAATTATCAGATGTAAGTGGCCAGATGGTATTCATTTTTTAAAAAGCAATCTGCATTATCAAAATAAAAAATAGTTATGTGAAGCTAAAATGATATTCACAAAATTATATACCTTACATTTTGTGGCCCTGCAACAATGAAAAGCTGAGCTAGTTCTGACAAAAATGGATCCAATGATGTCAAGCCAGACTTACCTATGGCTGAAATCAAACACATTTCTGCCAAATGCGGCGCACGCCTAATACCGCTTCGATGCATAAAAAATTCTTCCCTTTCCTCATCACAGGGTAAAAAAGGGTGAGTATAATAAAACACACATGTGCACACGCACATTCATGCAAACATTTTTAACTATCTAGAAAAAAAGATTATAATCATCACTTTTAATGAATTACACCTGGGCAAATCTAAAATTAAATATATAAAATCTTCCTCAGAGCTTATATAGTTCACATTAGATGTGCCACAGATAAAGCACAGAAGGATAAACTGATTTGTCCAGGATCACACACTTTAGTTAAAAGGTGTAGCTAGGATTTGAGACCAGTCCACCACTTAGGGACTTGACCACATCTTATACGTGCGAGATAGGAACATTCCTCTCACTGAGATGACTAGACTGCGCATTGCAAAGGCTTGATTCACGGTAGGGATCCAAGCTTTATAGCTTCATTCCCCCACCCTCACTGAGACAGTTGTGCATACCAGAAATCCATAGATCTCCCTCTCTTACCAGAGAAAGTCTCGCAAATCCTGAGTCTCTGGGGCAATCCCAGAGGTTAGCCAGGTCTATATCAAGCTGTTCAGAATTTATGAAGATGTGCATTAACCCACTTGTCTATCTTGTCAGATCAATAATTTACAATGATCATTTACTTTCTAAAATGTTTTATTAGCTTTAAAATAAGCTATACAACCAATCCTAGAAACTTTATTTTAAACTTTGAAAGTCAGCAAATCCTTAAAATAGCTCAGTGAGTTAAGAACCTGCAGCAGAGATCTAGCTGCAGGTTTCACATAAATTACTACAGCTGGCACATTAACCCACCAAGCAAACATCCCAAATACAAATCGTAGGGAGAACAGGAGAGAGTGATTCTTCAACCATTTTATAAGGCACAGACCAATAACAGAATGGTCCGTTGAAAATTCAAAGCTATATTGCCAATAATGCCCAAGCAAATTAATTTTATAGGAGCAAGAATGTTTAAAAGCTGATTGAGGTACATCTAACATTAAGCTGACTATTCCCGAACCCTACCAACCTTTTAGAGTCATAGGCCAGTCATAGAATCCCGCCAGATAATATTTTCCTCTAGATTTGTGAGATGAGATAAGAGGCTGAGCAGGGTACACACTGGCTTGCGACTGACGTCTTCCCTGTTCCTCTTAGCCTTTTACAGAAACATGCCTGTTATTAAATCTCCCCATTTTGTCTTTTGTTGTTGTACTTGATAAGCATATCATACAGCAATATTATAGGCATCTTGCTCCCTTGCACAATAGTGAAGTATAATGTTCCCAATGGGAATGCAGATCTACAAGTAACAGGCTTGAAGGTTGATGTGGGCTGGGAATCCGTGGATGGTGTAGCTCTCACTAGACATTGGTCAGCTTGATAGGCCTACAGAGAAGGGACTACATTCCATTAAAGATTTAAGCATTGAGACATGGGGCCTCATTACAAGTTTGCCGGTCCGAGAACTACGGTACCAATAAGCTTGCCGGTACCGTAGTTATTGCTCTGGCGGGCAGAGCGGCACCCGCAAGCACAGCATGTCAGATGCACCAGCACTATTCTGAATGGTGCCAGTGCATCCGACCTCCCCAGTCCCATTGAGCCCTATTGGGCTCAGATGGGAATGGGGAGAAATCCGTTCTGGCGCCCGCAAATGGGCAATTACCGGTCCGGCAGGGCCGTAATGACCCGGTAATTGCCCATTCGCGGGCGCCAGAAATTTTTCTGAAGTTTGGCGCCAGTCTGCTGGTTTTACCGGCAAGGCTACCGCCAAACTTCTAATGAGGTCCATGGTGCCATAACATGCCTGGCACCTCCCATCCAGCCCT
Organism: Ambystoma mexicanum; assembly: GCF_040938575.1. Lineage (NCBI taxonomy): Eukaryota > Metazoa > Chordata > Amphibia > Caudata > Ambystomatidae > Ambystoma > Ambystoma mexicanum. The sequence continues at coordinate 152,683,956 of NC_090941.1, read as the reverse complement.
AACTGCTCCTTGAACAGAAGTTTGCATTCTGGGACTTGTAGTCTAGCTTTTCCCAAATGTGTGTACCACAAGGCAAATGCAGATTGGCATTGGTTAAAAAGCAAACATTGACCACTAGTCGGCTTCTTTGCGACCGCTCCCTACTTACTCTATATGGTCGTTGTGAAGCAGAGATGTATATTCCCTTGCACAATGTTGGTCAGGTATGAGTGGAGAATCCCGTACTTCAGTTTCTCTGCATTTTTGTATTCATAGTTTTGTTTCTCATTTATCATTGCAGAGCTGTAAGTGGCAGACTGCAAAAAGGAGGGTAAGCCTGGATACTCTATTCATGCTTGACATTGTGTGAGAAACCTGAGGGTATTCTCCCAAAGAGACCTCGAGAATCCCTTATTCAGGTGACCAGGAGAGGGATGGTGCTCTCAGATCACAACCCTTGGGGTGGACGTGCGAGGAAGGATAACCTGTGTAGGGGAGCCCGGGGTTATGCTTGGGGGAATGCCCAAGGTGAGACGCGGTATTCTACCACAGACAAAGTCCCTGAGGCTTTCTTTGGTTATTCCACATCTACCTCCCTGCCATCGAAAGAAGCTCCCTGTGAAGGACCGGAGGCGGGTGTCTGTACTCCTGCTCTCTATATGCGAGAGGAGAGGCACAGAGGACCCAAGCCAAGATTCTCTATTGTTGTTAGCAATGGACGAGCAATCAAGGCCTAGCATCTCAGGAGGTGATGCAGGCTGGTTCTTAAGTACAGTGTAGCCCCCAAGCACACACAAAGGAATGTCCACACACTCTATTAGTGAAAACACAGTCTTTATATAATTAAGGTTCAAGGTTATATACACAATCACTATAACTCACTTTGTGCTCAGTTAATCTACAATGGCAAATATATACAGTTTTAAGTGGTACCACAATTATTATCAGATTTCATTAAAGTGCATCAACTGTACTCTGGTCAAATGTCACACAAATCAATTAATAAAAGTAACCAACAATAGACATAGGAGGAAAGCAGTTGGTTAGAATAATTGGCAGAATAGTACTTTATCCCCAGAACACAAAAACCACACCATCTAGTAACGGGGGCAATGGGTCACTTGACTCACCTATGTCCTTTTGGGACTCATAAACACAGGGGCCCTGTCTGGACTCAGTCCTGGCGCCTTTGGCGCCCGGCTCATAAAGAGATGTGACTAGGAACACTTTATTTCAGTGCAGGAGTGCTTTTATTTTACTTCAGTGCACACTTTATTTCAGTGCAGGAGTGCTTTTATTTTACGTCAGTCCTGGAGTGCTTTTATTTTACAAGAACTTTCCAGGTGCTGAAAGCCTTTATTCCAGAGAACATCCCCATGTGCTGACTCATCGGTCATGGCTCCCTAGGGCTGGTCTTCATGTGCTGACTCATCAGTTGTGGCAGCAGGCAGGTCAGAGCTACAGGGTGTGGCCAGGAACAAGACTATATAAACCCACTGATCCCTCAAGCAAACGCTTGGCATTACTTTGCACCTCTGTGCAACGTGGCTCTCACCACCACCTGGACCAGCTACTTACCTCCTGATCCTGCAACAACAGCATCCTTACCTGGATACTGGCTCGCATCTCACAGCAACGTTCCATCTTCTTGGCAGATCCCAAATTGATGCCGCAGCACCTGCGCTCTGTGTCCCATGAAGCTGAAGTGCTGAAACGAGAAAAGAAGACAAGACAAGGTTAGAACTCCTGAAATCACTCAACCCAGCGTCACGCCGCATTTAAAACCCAACGCACACCCTAAGGCACCATTAAAGGCTACTTACCAGCTGTCGGACCATCTCAGCCCCGCTCCTCCGTTCCTCTGGCTTCGCTTCTTCTACCGCAGCTACCGCCGGTACCGCTACACCACCTGCAAGGGGAAAGAGCAGAAAAGAGACATTGCATACAAAGGACAGAGAATTAACTTTACAAATACAATTATAACAGTCAGAAGACAAGCGGGCAAGTGGAAATAAGGGAAACACTTACCTACAGGAGAAGTGGACTAGTCGCAGCTGTCCTGGACTTCCACAACAAGGGACCAGTGAAGGAACTCGGTTCCCTTCAACAAGCGCCCCTGCCAGAAGCAGCCGGACGGAGAGCTAATCATCATCATTCAGCAGGTGAGCCTCAAGAGTAATGCAACCCCAGAGAAGCCACATCCAGGGAGAAGAGGTCTGGAGAAGAGGTCAGGGACCACAGGCTGCATACTCATACAACCCCCCTTATTCATGCAGGAACCGCACTGCTCATCACCGCAGTTACCCACACAGACGCAGAGGGAGGAACAGACAAGAGGAGTTTCATCACTGGGAGGGCTGCGACCGTGCCCCGACGCCTCTGCAGAGACCAGGTGAGTGGAACACTATGCTTCCAGGATTGGAAATATGCATCAAAGTTTAGAACAATGGGCCATAGGTCTGTACAATAATTGTCAAGTGCAATGAGTGTCTTTAGCTCAGTTGTTTGTGGGTGGTCCCCATAGATACAATTACCATCAAGTGCACGACCACAACATCTTCTCATATATCGCATAACATGAATAGCAAATACATGTGATCTACCGTGTACATGTGCAACAAACCAGGCAATGGTGGGTGGTGAGTTGCAAGCAAATGGCCAATGAGCTACGTGGGCTAATGAAGTTGGGCTAATACGTACAAACATTTGCACCCCTACGACTTCTGCCTGGTAAGATTGCTTGATTAATATCAACCACACAACTAATGTTTATTGTTCCGTTGATCCTTGTTTGAATTCTATTTATTTTAATTAATTCTTTGGGATGTTTGTAATGCATCTATACAACTAATGGTCTTTCAAGGTGCCACAAGACCAACAAGTGTGGTGGGACGCGGTTTGGGACAAGGGATACATATTAACAATAGCGGTCCTACCTACTAGTTCATTTGAACTTTGGATAGTGCAAATGCATTAATAAGAAGTGCAGGAAGAGGTGTGGGTATGAGTGCCGGTTGTCTAAATGCAGAGTGCTAGTGTGGGAAGGGAAGTGCAGGGTAAAGAGGAGACCACGCAGCTGAAAGGGGTGGGAGGGTGAAGCAGGGCAGGGGATGGCCACAGGGTCTAGACAGCTGGTAAGGGGAGGCCATTAGCGCACGTGCCAAGGATTACATGGGTTGCAGGGAGTGAGGGTCAACCAGAGGGGCCCATTCTGATAGACAAGAGTACTTCCCATCTGGTGCTACTATTAATGGGAGATGAATAGAAACAGGAGAGGACAGAGACCATGTGGGTAGTCCATATGTCTGGAGAGGGAGCGACAAAGAGGATTTCTGTGACAGTCTGCCTCGAAGCAGCATTGACGTTGGTGTCAGCGATGGGCAGGCCGGGCAGCGATTATTCTGTGTTCATGATAAATTCGAACAATGTCAACATTACATCTTGCTTCTGTTGTATTGTAAATATTGAAAGATGTGATTTCATTATTTACAGATGATTTTTAATTTGTCTTAATGAACATTTTACACAGACTTTTAAAAAATATTTAGAGAATCAAAAAGCATACCTCTCAAGAATTTCAATCCCCATGATTTTGAAATAAAGGCACATACAGAGGAAAAGCAATATAAAGATTAGGAAAGGTAAAATGAAACCATTTATGCATATTTAACACAATTACAAAGAATAAATAAATAAGAATACATTATTGAACATTAACATTGCAAGTGTTATACCATTACATTATTTTTGGAGTCAATACAGTATCCAAACATTGTGTAACATATTGAAACTTGCTTGTGAAAAATGTGTGAAGACAGCTACAAATCGTTTAAATATGGAAGTCAACTTCTTAACAAGTTCAAGTTTTGGAGGACAAGCCTCTTTTGTAGTGTTATGTGGCATAGTCTGGGCCCTGGAAACAAACTCTGGAGCCATTCCATGCGCATGCATGGCCAGCACAGTCAATGTCAGATCTTTCACAAATTCAACATACATTGCCTGGAAGATTGGCTTTGACACCCACTGTTTGCTTAGTTTTGTAACCGCCATGTGGTAACGAAGCATCCTGAAAGATCCTGCCAATGTTTCCATTGTGCGCAAGTACAGCCAGTCTTGTTCTGGCACCCATACCGTTTATGCCGAAATGCAAACTTTTTTGTCTGTACTTTAGACACATATTATCGAACACCTCTAAATCTCCAGTGTGGCAGAAGTCAGTGAATCCCTTCAAGTCTCTTGAAAGCGTTTTGTCATACACAATTTTGTCCGGTGCTGTGTGAGGAGGGGAACCTGACACCACCCACTTCTTCTTATGTTCCTGCTCCTTAGTCAAAGGTCCATGTCCACATTCGTGGACATTTTTGTTTTCTCTCCAAAAGTGTATGTTGGAACAATGGTGCACCAATGACTGCCACCTTTCAACTAGAATGTCTACAGATCCATTACAAGTTTTTGAATTCCAACTAATATGGTTGCTGATAGACTGAGACCACTTTCAAATGTTTTCTGGACCCTTTTCTATACCAGCAGCTGTAATTTTTTAGAAATTGATTTTGCAATATGCCATGCATCAAATTGATGCTGTATGTGTGGGAACTGCTCTCGCATGGCCTTTGCTATTCCAACGTGTCTGTCAGTGGGTACTGGGTCTATTTGCATCCCCCTGGATTCCAGAAGTTTGATTGATTTAATGAAAGCATGTTCTTTCATGGCAACAATGTACATTCAGACACCTGCACGATGACCAAACTCACAATTTTTTCTTTCCATGTCTTGAAAGTGGTAAGTGCAGCATTTCGTGGAAAATCCTGGACTGTCACACTGTCCATCACCGCAAGCATGACCCTTTTGCCAAAGAGTGTACTGTCAATTGATATCTGTTTGTGTTTCCAGGCACGGTTAATAGCGGGGAACAAGAAATCCTTCTGATATTTGTAGTACTATGTTTTAGCAAGGAACTCAAGCTCCACAAATTGACAGAAACTTGAAATTTTACTGAACGATGATCCACTGAACAGCAAAGCAGATGAACAAAGTAAATTTCCAGCGCGCACTTTTCCAAGCATGGGTTGTGCTGATCATGAAAATGTGTTATGGTGGTGGACACAGCATGCCTGGAATTTCAGGTTGGTGCCTTTGATTATACAAATAAAATTCACCAATGGCTCCCCACATATCCTCCAATGTAATTTATGATCACATTTAATCATTTGTATAATCTTTAGCAGGTAGCAGTCGAATACAGTGTATTATTGCTCCTTTAAAAGCCAATCGTTCTGCAGTACTGTGGTTTGCGATTCGATGGTGGTGGACAACTCACCCAAAGTAGGGATACTGAAGTTGAGATCATGAGCAGATTTGTCAATGAATTGCAAAGATGCTTCAGTTAATTTGGGCTGTGATATTTCCACATGAATTGGAGAAACAGGGATAATTGAATGTTTCATCTGTGGACTTTTTTAGAGGGTGTAGATTGTGTCATTGGGTCTGCAAACAATTCCAATACATATTCTGTTTCTTCAGTTTCATCTAGGTGACGTTTTGCAATGTAGCAATGATCTGTGGTTACTTTCCATGGCTCGCTGGTGACATTACATTCATATTCTGGCCACTGGACATCTGCATCACAACTCTGAATCTTGACTGGACCATGCTGTACCTCAAAAAGTAGTTGCTCCATTGTGGCATCTGTTTGGCAAGCAACATCATTACTTTCTGTTGTTGTCTGAGTCTTTACAGTCCTCTTTTTCCAGGGCCTCTAACAGATTGAAATACAAATGTGCTCAATTTATAGCACACATACAGAAGATACGATTTACCAACTAAAAATGTAACATCAGCAAAATATCCACTTAAAAATGACACCTTAACAAACTGGTTTGTTCTTTACCCTCATTTTCTTTATTTGCTGTTAAACAGTGGACTTCGATGTGCCGACCACAAGACCAAGATGAAAAAAGCATTTTTACAATGTATAAACCCAGCACATTTCTTTTCCACTGAAAGAAACATATGTACATATCTACAAATAGAACCTACTTTAAGTATTACAAATTACAATGCCAATCATATGTGTGGATAAATGATATTTCAGATTATGTTATGTATACCTCTGGTCTATGTGTCTCTTCAATGTCGACCTTCAGTGGTACATTATTTGGACAAAACATTCATTAAAAAAAATTAATTGTCAAGCACATTTTATTGTACAATCTTTAATCTCACAAAGTATTTCTCGACAAAGTTGTTTTAAATAATTGTCAACCAGACATGATAAGGTTAGTCATTGTAAAACAATTTGAAAATTCTTAGCAAGATAACGTCGAACACTTGGAACATGTGACGATTTCAACATATGTATTTTACATTTCACCTGCTAACCTTCCGAGATGTCACATGGAGTTGATGTGATATTTTTTTTTTATTTTTTATTTTATTGACATTAGTTTTGTAAAAAAAAACAAACTTTTTTGTCATTCTTTCCAATGTTTACATAATGCAATCCTTACAAATGAAGTGACAGGTTCAAAGTAAGATGATAAAAAACGAGCGGAGGGGTGTAGACAGACAAACACACGGGAATATACTAATTCCAGCTCTTAATGACTTATAACGCGTCAAGGTTAGGAAGAATCGAATCCATAAAATTAATGGTGGCACAGGTTAGTTGGGTGTTTGTCCCTGCATATTTCCGTTCTTGGGTGCAAAACGTTCCAAATGCAAGGAGCATTGGGCAGCGATTGCTGGGCACCCCATTATCAAATGTTTGCTCGTTTCCACATCTTTCGTACAGAACCGGCAGATATTACTCGGTGTAGACAGATCTTTCCTTTGCATCAGCACCTCACGAGTTTCATAGAGATTTAGGCGTAATCTTAGAAATTGATTTCTGTGGTGTCTAGAGGGAAATTTCTCAAGGTATCTTGGCAGATCTCCGAGCCTCTTTGATGAGACTCCCAGATCTAATGATGAAGTAAGAGCATTTCGTTTGTTCATGTTTGTTATCCAATTCCATTGATGAAATTTTTTTTTCCGCTGTCTGCGGAGTCGACAACAACAATTCTATGTTGATGTTAACGTCGAGTAGGATTGACTTCAGTTTTGCTTCCCATTTGTTTAGTAGGCCTGCTGATGGATCCTTAGACTGTTCAGATAAGATCTCATATGCTTTTTCTGGTGCTGATAGACGCATTTTTCGAAGCGCTGAAAGCGACTTCCAGACCACTAGATTATATAGCGACTCAAGGCCCAGTTCATATCTAATTGCAACCATTGAGAGACATCGGGGTAATTTCAAAACTTTTCGCCAAAAGAACCCCTCGATTTGAGTCCAAAATTCCGCTTTTATGTTCCATCCTGCCTCGCTTCCAAATGTTACTGCCGGAGATACCTTTTGCATGTAAAAGATTATTAATGGATGCAGAGTAAATTTTCCATACTTAGCATGCAGTTTTGATCCTTGTTGAGCGAGAATCTTCATTCGGGATAGAACATCAAAGGTCCAACTCTGTTCTCTGATAGAGGTCTTGAACAACACTCCAAGGTAACGAATTACAGCGTTTTTTTCTAGCGCTTCATTATTAACTTTCCAGGTGAAGACTGGCTTCTTGGCCTGCGTGTTTTGGCCAAAGACAATAACTTTTGATTTCATAGCATTTATTGCCAGATGATTTTGAGTTACGTAAACTTGTAAGGATGTCAGAAGTATTTGTAGGCCAATTTCGGTGGAATCAAGTAAGACTATGTCGTCGGCATAGAATAACCAGCTGAGCTGTTTGCCATTCGCCTTTGGTGGAAACAACCTTGTTACGGACAAAGCTGCTGGAAGATCTGAGATGAACAATTTGAATAGTAATGCGGCTAACGGGCAGCCCTGTTTCACACCTTTTGTTGTTACAATTTCGTCTGTTAAGTCTTCCTCTCCATTCGTGCGCACACGGATGGTAGTGTTCGAATGAAGTGCCAATAAGGGCGACAGTAGTTGTGGTGGGCAACCCCAGGCCTTGAGTTTTGACCATAACAGTTGTCGGTTAATGGTGTCGAAGGCCTGTTTGAGGTCAACAAATGCAAGAAACAACCTTTTCTTGCGGATCAGGGTGTCCAGCTTTACCAGATTGAGAAGCAGTAGGTTTAATTCCACTCCCACTCCTTTTGTGAAGCCAGTTTGCCTTTCATCGATCAGATTTGCTTCGTCAGCCCAACTTGCAAGTTGTTATTGTAAAAATGTGGCAAATATTTTGCTCATAGTATCGAGCAACGCGATAGGGCGGTAGTTTGCCGGATCTTCGCGGTTGCCTTTTTTGAACACTGGAACAATTACTGCTGAAGTCCATGAGGCCGGAAGAGTTTGTGTTGCTGCTATTCGATCAAATAGTGCTTTGATGAAAGTTGCCCATTGTTTGCTATTAGCTTTTAGCATTAGGTTTGATATGCCGTCCGGGCCCGCCGCCCTTGAATTCTTGAGCTTTCTAATAGCAATTTCGATATCTTCTACAGATTCAGTTGTATGCCAGATGCGGCTTTCCGACAGCGTTGGTCCAGTTTCCAGAGCGTCCAAAGATGTAAATACAGACGTGTAGTGTTTTACCCAACAGGATGCAGACACACCATTGGATAATGCAAACGTCTGTTTTAAATGGCCGTTTTTAATTAGTTCCCATATGTTTTTGCTATCTTTTTGTGTTATTACACGCAGCATTTGTTCTGCTTGATCTTGGTCACGAATGCAGTTAAATGATTTTAGCCAGTTTCGATAACGTGATCGTCTCTTCGCAATTTGTTCATGTGCATTTCCATCTGCTAGTTTCTTCAACCGCCGAATGTCCTTTTTTAGCGACTTCTTGGCTTCAGATAGTTCTTCACTGACAGAATGTTTATTTTTTGTCACTTTGATGTTATGCCTATTTGAACATGAAGAAAATTGCAACAACAACGGTGCGTAGTTATTCGCGTTGCCCAGCTTATTATCGTGACAAAAGTCAGCGGTCAGGATGTCAATCTCACGGCTGTTTATCTTTAGTGGGCTTTGCGCAGTGTTTGTAGTTAGGGATGTTTTGTATCTTGGCTGGGTAGTTTTGTTTTTCAGCTCCCAAAATACCCTCAAGACATCATGATCGCTCTTGGCCGATTTTATTATGGTCAGCATGGAAATGGGTCGGTGTAAACTATCAGACACCCAGATATAGTCTAAGGTTTTTCTTAGTTGACCTCTATGCCAGGTGTCGGCTGCTGGAATGTCGCCTGTGGTACAGCGGTTCAGCATTGTGCAATGTCGCAAACTTAATTCATATTCCCATTTGTGACCGCGATCGGCAGGGTCAGAAAGATTTTTAAACTGATTCCGAGAGATGCGTGTTTTGTCTTGATTGAACCAAGAATAGTTTAGGTCTCCGCAGATCAGGACGAAAGGGTAGTCAAACTGCACAAAACTGGCATCTATTTGCGCCATGATTGATGCTAAGTACTCAAGTTCTGAAATCATTGCGGGGTTCCAGTAAGTGTTTATTATCAGAAGATGTTTTTTCTTTTTAAAGTGGGCTTCACATGTTGATTCTAGGGCTATGGCTTGCACGAACAAGTTTGGGTTTGAACTGTCGATCACGGCCACTCAAATGTGTTTTTTAGTAGCGTGAGTAGCCCTGAAAATGGTCTGCCAAATTGATTTTTCCTCACAGCATTTAGGGTCACGGAATATCCATCACAGACAGGTAAATCACAGAGCCAAGTTTCTTGCAGGCAAATTATTGGGCTTCTTAGATCTGCCGCAGATCCTGGTTGAAACAAATGTGTGAATCCTCTTGTATTCCATGAGGTTAACAATGGGGTCATACAATTTGACCCGACGTTATCCTAATCGCGCTTGTTCCGGTTGTATATATTGGATGAGAGCGAAGGCTGCTCTCTGAGCTGTTTCCACAGATCGTCTCTTTTTGACATATTGCGGCCGGTGGTTTTGGAAGAATTTGAGTTTACAGTATTGGATGAAGACTGCTCGTCACATATCGTTAGATCGAATCCATACAATAGTAGGTCATCTTTGGCATCGAGCAGTGGTTTTGCTATGTGTCTAGATTTCATGTGAAGAATGACCCAATCAGTTCTACGTTCTGATTTGTATTCTACGATCGCTATGTCGTCAGATGATATGATACGTAGAGCTGGGATATAGTGCAGTAGCTTCATTATATTGGCACGATTCAGATTTACATCGTTTTTTTCTTCAAGGATGTTTTCTAGTTCCAATTTCCACCATCGTGAATTAGATTGTCCAAGTACTCGATTATTTGAGTTGGTCTCGGGTTGAGCGTTTTTACTGGAGTGAGCTGCAGTTTGCTTCGGATTAAGCTTTGAAGCAGGAGACTCAACTACTTTTGATGTTGACTTTATTGAAGGTTTCGGGTGCTGTGCCGTATTGGACGATGACGACAGTCTTTTTGTTTATCCTTAGGACTTGTGGATTCCTGAGGCTTGAACGAATGTTTAGATGAATTCCGCGCCGCTTGGTCGCCATGTGGATCGCGCCGTGGCCGCGGACATTCGGCAGCCAAACTGACGACAGTTGCTAAACAATCTTCGTCGTCAATTGAATAAGTAGAGAGGTCGCATAGGTCGATTGAAGTGTTTGAAGACAAGTCCTCTGTGAGGATTGACTCTTCACGTCTACGCTTAACAGATGGAATTGGTAAGCGATCTAAATCATTGGTGGAGATGTACTTGTCTTGCGGTTTTTCCAATCTGGATTTCAGGGCACTTGTTTTGGTGGCAACAGGGCGTGGAGGGGTTGTCAGATTTCTTATAAATTTCTTTGCGCCATTAGAACGTGACCTTTTCAGGAGTGGTTTATTTGTGCTAATATTCGTCTTTTTGCTAACATTTTGTGTTCCTTTTTTAGTAGAATTCTTTACTTTCTTGACTTGTATTGATTTGGCGGGACCAGAAAAGATTCCGAACGAGACATTTTGAATTGCAACTACTCCTTTTGCAGTTTGAGGTCTTAGAGGTGTCGGTTCATCTGCCTGATCGGCAACTGGTTTTTCAAAGTTGTCTGCGAACTTTCCGTTCAAGGGTGATGGTTCTACAACTCCTTTTGTTGATTGTGATGACACCACTACTGAAATGTCGGCCACTGCTGGAAGCTTGATTGTCAAGTGCGATTTTTTGTTCCTTATGTTATTCAATTCCGTGAGTTGCAATGGCGAATCCTTGTTCACGGTGGCGACCTCTGGTGACACGCTAGTAGTTGTCAAGTGAGGCCCAGGACAGCACCATGGGGCACCAGAGTTTGAAACTTTACCATTGTCTGTTGTGTGCCTCATCCATTTTACTGCGTCCAGTAGCTCGTCCATTAAAGAGTCATTTTGACAATGGTGACGTGCGGCGAGATCACTCAGCCGCTCTTGCCATCTTAATGTTTGTTCGGCCTCATGAGTCAGTTGCGTCTGTAGGGCCTTGTTGACTGCTTCAAATTTTTCCATCTTGGTTTTTATATTTATAATGAGCGCAGTCTGATCTTTAAAGGACTCGTGAAGGGATTCGTCCATTTTTATAAAGGGAAGAAGGGCTGTTGAGGAAGCTGCTAAAACATTGTTGTAGATTTGCATGGCAGCGGCAGAGGAGAGACTAGGTTTAGATTTGACTCTTGAATTTTCTTCAATAGAAGAGCGTGTGTTATTTAATGTCTCTGACTGCAGGTCGCTACATGAAGAAGAGTTTTCTGGTGCAGCACAGATGTTCTCTTTTGATAAAGGTACTGAGTTTGTGCGAGCAGATGGAGCTATTGGCGTGCTGGCTTGTTTCTTTCCGGTTTGAGATGCGTATGGCTTCAAATACGGTGTTTGCAGTGTTGATACTGTAAGGTCGCACCCTGCTCTTTCAACGTAGAGCGTTGAACGCGAGTTTGGTCTGTTTTTTGACAAAATGGAGAGGGTGTCATCTAGTCGCATCATGTTTCGTTGCATGTCATTTTTATTTATGGTAATTTGCTGTTTTTTAAGTGTTTGCAACGAGGCTGTTGGCTCTAGGTGACAGGTTGATATGCTCAGTGACCGGTGAACATTTGCAATTGGATGGTGCAAAGTGCTCCTTTTCTCGTGATTTATTTGAGGCTGGGTAGCGTCTGGGTCTGTATGCGTCGGAGTAGGAGTGGGTTCAGCTAATATGGTCACCTGCCGCTTATCAACGACAGCATCCAATTCTTTTTCAGTTTCAACTCCGGTATTCAAGGAATTGTTTTGTGGCTCAGTGTCCTCGTCACATTGAGAAGCTTCCATTAATTCGGCGTCAGTGAAGTCAAATGGTGAGAAAAATTATTTGTCAACAGTCTCGGCAGTTAGTAACGACTGCTCTGTAAGTGTTTTTGTCAGAGGAGGAGATACAGTCGATGGTAGGCGGGAAATCAGGGGTAAGTCTTTTAAGGAGAGTAGACGCATTTGAGGTTGGAATTTTGTGCTGTGAGTGGCTTCTAAGTGGACTGAAAGTTTAGAGACTTCCGCTGGCTCTTCTTGATGGCCAATCAGGCCGTTATCTATTGTAGTTGTCGCAACAGCGTCTAGTATTTCTCCTGACTTTACAGGAAACTCAGCGGAAATGTCAGATGGAATAACCTGTGTGCTAAGCAGCGAGAGATTCGTGTCCGCCAATCCGGACGTGGCCGTCGTCACGGCTATTTGCTCTCGTACAGCTGAGGATAGTGAGGTTAACTCGGTACCAGAGATTGTAACTACAGAAGTGTTAAGCAGTGCAAGATTGTTCATAGCAGCTAGTGGGGCTACTTGCAGGTCATTAAAGGCAGTAGATGAAAGCAAACAACTTGGTTCGCTTACCTTTGGTTTCTTGAGTGTAGAGGGCGAGCCGTCAGGCTTGAGGGCAGTCCAAGGATTTTGCATCCGGCGCTGCTGAATGGTCTTACGCCTTAAGACGGGTCCACCATGACTTGATTGAGCAGTCATTTTCTGATCGGTGTCAAGCAAGCTAGCAATGTTTCTGCGGGCCCCACTGCGCCAAACAGCCGCACAACAGCCGGCGCCCTTTACCCCGTCGGGCTTAACGCCGCAAGGGTGGGTTGTGCTCCTCTTTGAGCCGGCAGAAGAGACACGTGACCTGTCACGTGAGCGCAAGGGCGCTCCGCCTCCTCCAGGAAGCGAGCGCGAGGTCTGGTGCGTAGAGGCTGGTTTTTCCACCAGCAGCGATGATCCGGTAAGCAGAGAGCAATGTCTGATGAGGGAATATGATGTGATATTACCCTACAAAACATAGTGATTAAACTGTTGCCTGCCAAGTTGATTTGCGCTGTAATTTTTCCTTTTTAATGTATTCTGCTTTTGGTAGGAAGTTAAATGTTATTAACAAAAACAGAAAACTTTCATACAGTGAAAGGTGACATGGATTCCAGTTTCATAGCATGTTTTTGGGGAGGTTTTTATTTCATTGTTGCATGTCTATGGGTGATAAATACAACAAGGTTGTTGATTCATTTTGCACTTTTCTAACAGTATTGTAAATTTTTTGAAAAATTAAATGATTATGTTTATTTCAAACCAAATAAAGTAGTAGCACTACTACCACTGCAATGCAAATTCTCACTACGCATACCTCATACTCTGGACCAGTTTCATATGAGGAAGGGATTGTCGTTGAAGTTCCAGCAATCCCCTATAACATAGTAATTGTTTTAATATGGATTTAAAATCAAAATGAAAAATAAAACATCAGATGCAGACGATGGTCCATATTGAGAGACACTCCAACACAACACTTTGTGTCAATAACTAATATTATACATGATAATCTTCAATATGTTTCAATTCGAAGTAGGCTACATGCATATATTGTTCAGATGCATATAAAGGATTAATATAAAATAATGACTTGATAGGTGAGTGATGTTGCTGTTGACTCCTGAATAGTGATTGATGATGAATCTTTCTCCTTTATTTTATGTATACAATCAGAAACAAGTCCAATTGAAAAGGTACATTAGTATTATAAACTTGACCGCATCCAACGCTCAAACACATTACTACGTGCATGTGGCTGGCAATGTTCGCTCTAATTATTTTTCTCTATGTGCGGAACTGGTTTGCTGTTGTGCGCACATTATTTTCCATGTGCGCAACTGACTAATGAGGTAAGCCACTTTGTGAGCATGCGTATTTAGTGAACTACTGTCGCAGAAGAGAGTTTGGAAAGGAATTTTCTCTTCCCAGCCACTGCAATTCTTGACCAATCTTAAACATTTTCCAAACACATAGGCTAAAATAGAATATGCCATATGTGATTAAACAGAAAACTCATCAAACAGTCCAAGACTTCAAACATCTGCCACAGTACCTTACCAACGTTTTATGCCACTGGAAAATCACTCATGTGTACTACTAAATGCAAATATCTCTTGTCATAAACGGATGAGGCTGTCAAGAAATTCAGACAGAATACAACATTTGCCGATGGATTAGTGGCAATTAAAAGCAATGTGTGAAAAAACATGCTGATAGGAGTTCAAGTGCCACTTTAAAGAAGTAATTCAAGGGCCAGGAGAACATGGGTCTAATAATTTGTGTAAGGATGATAATTGCATCAGAATAACTGCACCTCAGAATATGATGATTAAATATTCCTGTGCCTCTGCTTACTATGCACATTACGTTGTCTTTTGGGTAGTGATAACACCAACCTTACAGCTAAGAGACATATACACCATCCATTTGTACTCCCTAAAAATGAAAATGTGCCCACCAAAAACAAGAAACAATGAACATTTTGTTGCTTCAACCCACAAAGCTCCGCTGATATGTTTACGAATTAGTGACCAGCAGCAGAGCAGTGGCATAGGAAGGAACTCTAATAATATGAATGCCTGATTCCAACATGGATTTTAAGGGGAAGAACATCTTTTTACAAGCAGAAAGTATCCCTAGTGGCAAAGTTAATTACTTTTTTACTCCCTGAAAAATCATTTGACTCCAAGTAGGGAGCAAAATCTGATTAGAGCCTTGCTTGTAACCCTGAAATAGAAAGTGAAATGACAAGGAACATAATATAGTACATAGTTATGGTCACCCTTCCACACCAGAGCCTAAACAAATTAAATAAGAGCTTTATTGAGGTTTATTGTGGATCTCTATGTAAGAAAATCACATATATACGCCTTTTAAGTGGCATCAAATCTCAAGAGATACAACATATTGAGTCCCTTCTTTTGTAACTTTGGATCCCTCTTCTGTAATTCTTTGTTATGAGTTAAATATGATGCAGGGAGATGCTAGAGACGATATAGAGCACATGGTAATATTGAAAAGGCCTCATCAGCTGAGCATAGAAAGAAAACGAAGGTGCTGTTGTCTAGACGGGTACTACAATTTCCTATTGTTTAGCAAACAAGAAACACATTTCCTTCAGTCTACTGCTGAAACGTCTGACTTGGTTTTTGAAATTAGCTGCTTTGTTCATCACCTGCAAGGAGTGATGACCTGTGCTCTTCCCCCATACCCTTCCTCGGCCCCTGTGCTTGCCTCCAATACTAGTTGATAGAGCACTGTAAAAAGTGAGGGATTGTAGCAGTAAACACTCACTGGAATATTTGCAGACCCAGTTTAGTTTAGTTTAAGTTTATTTGTACCGCGCACCGAACCATGCAGTAACTGTGCGCTAGAACTTGAGCGAGTGTTACAGGCATATAGAAGAATTTACAACAACACAATAACAACAATAACTGCAGGTCGACCGATGGTTACAGACAGGTCGGAGGTTGAAACAGTACATGTAAGAAAGTTAGTATAGTATTGCAGAAATACATACAGCGAGATTGAGCAGGTACAAAATTATTGAGGGCGTGTTAGCGGACCGTTAGTGTTTCTTATCGAAGAGCCAGCTCTTTACTTTGGCTTTAAAGGTCCAAAACGAAGCCATTTTGATGCTGAGGGGAGGACCCACAATACTTTGCAAGCAAGGTACATTTAATACTCAAAATATTATGTGCATTTTAAGAATGTCATGACACTGCATGTACGCAATTCTTTTGCAGTGCATACAGGATTGTTTGCAACACACCCCACCCTTATATCATTGTGTAGGATTACACAGTTCTCAGCGAAACTGTTTTGCATAGCAGCACGTTACCATATAATGTGTGACGGTCTATGTCCAAAGGAAGGCATTCTCCTGTCTGAATATCCAGTGCCCTGATACTATGGACAAGTAATCCCAGGCATAGTCCATACCCATTATCCCATCTAGGCAAAGTAAATGATATTGCAAAGTTGCTCTCCACTTATAGGGTAACGTTAGTAATGCTAAAGTTGGAGATACTGAGCATCACATTTGTCTTCTCAAACTCCTTACAGGGCAAATTAATATTTTAGTTTTATAACGCGTTAACTTGCAAGGGGGCCGCTTCAAAGCACTTGCGTGATGTATGTACTAAGAAGAGGAAGTATGGGATAAGGTTACACATCCAGGTAGCCTGCTTACTTACAGTCAGTATCCAGTACTTTAGCTGGTAGTTTGATTGTATTGTGTGTATGACGCTTTTGGTAAGGCACAATGAGTAACAGAAATTCTGGCACGTGAACATTATTCATATTACAACAAACATAAAACAAGAGGATGTAGGTACACATCTGCTAACCTTTTGCAAGAGCCAAGAAAGGAGGAGTCAAGGTTGTCCGGTACTATCTTGATGTGTTCTGGGGCAGAAGTTAGGTGTCATAAGGTCAAATTGTGGTAGAATCAAGCTTAGGAGTCATGGGTGGGGAGGGAACATTATTTGGTTAATGTGAGCAGGCATATCTGGGTTAGATTCTTCTGTTCATGGAGCCAGTTTTTCATATTCGTTTTTTACCTCTTGTGTGTATTTTGCTGTTAGGGATTTTAGATGTTTACGGTCACCCTTGAATAGTTGTGTAATGCAAATTAGCACAATGTGAAGACTGGTTGCTTATTTTAAAAGAAAGCTAATTTCAATTAATTGCTGTGGCTTGTGCCGCATGAAATATTTTTGAATAGGTGAGAATTGTCTGTGTGCGCTGCTAAAAATCTTCTAAGCGGCACCCAGAAGGAAGCTGGGCAAGCGCACATGCGCACAGCTTAGAGGGAACACTGGTGGCTGGACCTCACCATTGGGATAATCGACGTGTCTGTGGTTTCCTCATTGGTGAAGGTCTGTACTTCCATCAGTGAGCTCTACGTAAAGAAAGACATACAAACCAACAAATTAAAAAGAATTAAGCAAAAGTGGGGATAGACAAAGTAGTCTAAAGTGAACATGTTTAAAAGTACAGTGCTTTGAGTCACAAGCACAACTTGTGTAACATAACATCGATGTAAATATTCCCCAAAAAGTCAAAACGGTCATCATGTTACCTATTTCCCACACTAATTCATTAGACTGTGAGATCATTTAGAAGACGTGTATAGAGATCACTCTTTTTATATACCAGCATACATAAATTCTTCATCCACTACTCACCGGAGCAAGCGTGTGCTGAAATTTAGTTGGAACTGCATTGGGAAGTAATTTGAGAAGGTGTCTGGGGTGACACTTTTTAGTGTAGTGGGATGCTTTGTACATATCGTTTGAGAAGTGCATGCTGCAGACGCAGAATTGATTGCCCTCACGTCTTCCAATATATCCTTGCCTCTGCTTTCAATCTCGGACAATGGAATTCCACCATTTGGAAGCCATCTTCTTATTAAATTTAAATTCTTTGGGAATACATGTAGGACTGTTTTGACATGGCTCACAGTAGGGCAATCAAAAACGATACATGAATCCATTCTTGAAATGTTCCTAAGATCTGTTAAAGAAATATAAATAATTATTAAAATGAGTAATGTATAACTGTGAGCAAAGCAACAATCACATAGTTTTGTTTGTAAATTTTGTTTACATTTTTTTTTAAAACTCTGTATCTTTGTCTAATTATCACAGCGATCAAATTAGTCAGAACTCATTCTTATACTGCAAATTGTAACGTATTACTAAAAAATCATGTGTTGAAAACATAGACTGCGAAACATTACATTCTGATACAATGCTGTGCAATGAAATGTGCTAATTCCAGTGATAAAATACGTTTGATAATGGAGAACTCTTTGAGATAAATTAAAATGAGAATACGGTGTACATTGGGTGTAAAACAATACAAACATTTTGAGAAGCGATCGATGAAAATACAGAACTAAATAGTTGACCAACCCTTACTTGGACGCACAGATGAGCCGATTGAGTGAGCCTGGTAACAAGTCGATCGATGGCGATATGCCTTGTGAATTGCCGAGATATTCCCTAGTGAACTATCAAGGTGTTTATAAAGGATTAGAAAGGTGGGTGTGTATGTGAATGTGTGACGTGTTCGTTGAAACTCACCAAGCCGCAATGCCAATGTTTGACATCCTCAAACCCGTGCACCCAGCCCCCTCGGGAGTGCGCAGTAATAGGTGCAAACTGCCTTTGATACTGGATGGGGGTGGATGGGCATGAGGCAAGCGCAATAGGCCCAGAACACTGTTCCAGGGATACATACATATGTTGATTGCAGGGACGGGGGTCTTCAAGGGGATCCTGGGTCTGGAGAGGCCATGTGGACAATATTCTCAGTGCGGTGTAAGAAACATGAGGGTGTTCTCCCAAGCAGACCTCGAGAATCCCTTATTCAGGTGGCCAGGGAAGGGCTGGTACTCTCAGATCTCCACCCTGGGGGTGGACGAGCGAGGGCGGATCTCCAGGGTAGGGGAGCCTGGGGTTATGTTGGGGGAATGCCCCAGGTGAGACGTGGTATTACACTGGGGAGGAAGATGAAATATCTGAGGCCATTATGGGCTATTCCAAATCAACCTCCCTTCCACCCAAAATACCGACCGTACCGAAATCTACCAATCCCTCTGCATCTGGTAAATCCCCTAGGAGCCCAAACCCTGTTGCACTCAGAAACTGCATCTCCCAGAATCCCTGTTTTTCTGTTTCCTATCTGAACACTCCTAGTTATTCTACTGCCCATCCCTCTCCTTCTTATTTTCCGAACTCCCAGTCTGCTTTGACCCAAAACTACAGTTCCCACAATCCTCCCTGTTCATTTCATGATAATAGTCCCAGTCAGTCCCGTTTGGTTCACAAACCCTGCCAATCTAACCCTTCTGAATTTATCAAACCCCCTAATACGAGGGCTATATTTCCATATAACACCTTTTCCTCATCCTACCCCGTAAGGTACTTGGAAACTCTACCACCCCACTTTTTCGACACAAACACTTCCACACACTGTGACAGACAACGGATTAAAACTAAAACCGTTTACCTGACATGTCCCAAAACAAGGGTCAGACAGAGTCAGGCAATTGACAAGAATCACACACATCTGAGGGCCCTTTACCTTCCCCGCAGAGATAAAAGGTGGAGCATGAGAGCACACTATGAGCAAGGCCAAACCCACGAGGAAACAGCTACACCAAAACTGGCAGTTCAAACGTAGGAGAAAGGCGGCGAAACCTGGAAGGACAACGAAGGGGAACTGCCCTTGCCTTTTTCAATTCAGACCCGCGAAGCCTCCAAAAAGGGAATTACAAGACCGGGAAGTACAGCTGATGTGTGGAGTGACTGATGTCAATGATGCACAGGGGTCCCCCGCATTGATACGCATTGATAACACAGACAGGTAGGCACGCTGACTACTGTGGTACATCCTTGACTCCAGAAGCAAGCCAAGCCAGCAGATCTGACACAATTGGTGAGTCGGAGGAAGCTGATAGCGAACCGAACACTGTTGAGCCCAAGGTTGCAAGCTGCAACATTAGATGAACGCAAGAACTTGAGAACAAAGAACTTGTGTGTGTTTGAACCTTTGGGGGAAGCCCAGAGAAGGGCCAGCTGCAGAGTGGTCAGCACTGCAGGAGTGCTCATTCAAAGGACTCTTGCTTGCCCCTTTTGAGTTGAAACTGCAAGTACCAGATGGCCCCGGAAAAGGGCGGCATGAGGTGGCGGAGTGGTCCTACAAGGGTCACGTCAAATCCCTTGTACACTCGAAGGTCTCTGACCCAAGAGAAAGCTAAGGGAAGTGAATCCTGCATCGTCAGAACATTAAGTGAACTGTATATTTGGCCAACGTGAAACCCGGTTTGAGGGATGCCTGTGAATTGGGGTGGAGAGTAATACACCCATGAACACTGTGTAGACAAGAGTGAACCCGGCCGAGGGTTGCCCGCAGTGGGAAGTTGCAAGCTGCATTTGAAAGGCTGTAGTGAACCTGACGGAGGGAGGCCCAAGTTGCAAGAAGTATCCAAGCCCGGCAGAGGCAGGTGGAAGGGGCGAAGAGCAATCACCCAAGGTACAAGATTGTCGAAGGAACATTTGTTTGTTCATCAGGCCTTCTAAGGAAAGATACTTTGCAGAGAAGAGACTTGTCCCTTAAAAGTTCTGATATCGTTGAACTGGAATTGTGAGCCTTGTGCTGGAGAGGCCCAGGAGTGTGCTGTGCAAAGAAGCCCCGCCTTGACCCATGCTAAAAACGTGGGGAAGGGAGAACCAGCCATACCATCCTGATTTATCATTTTGTGAACACTTCTTTATTTTCTGGTGAATATTATCCCACACTCTTTTTGTAACTTAGTGGTAAGGATTGGCAATAGTTTATTTTTAGTATAGGCCCTTTTTATTTGACAGGATGCAACTGGGACTACCTTATTATTATTTGATGGTCGTAGCTTTCCCCCATCTTAGATTTAGGTTCAGATTAGGTGTTTATCTCACCCATTATAAAATTCAATAAACACCCTTGAACTGTGATCACTTGTGTCTCTCTTTACTGTTGCCACCATGAGTTCCTTACATAGGTAAACCCCTTTGAGGTGTACATGGTGTTAGGCACCTTGAGCGTCTATATGCACCCAGCCCCCTCGGGAGCGCATGGTCATAGGTGCGAACTGCCATTGATACTGGAGGTGGATGGAGGGGCATGAGGCAAACGCAAATGGCGCTGAGCAATGTTCAAGGGATACATACATATGTTGATTGCAGGGACGGGCTCTTCAAAGGGAAGCCTGGAGACACTGGGTCTGGGGAGGCCATGTGGACAATGGTCTCAGTGTGGTAGACCCCTTTGAGGTGTACATGGTGTTTGGCACCTTTTAGCGTCCCAATGACACCAGCCCCTTCGGGAGCGCACAGTCAAAGGTGCAAACTGCCATTGATACCGGAGGGGGATGGATGGATGGATCCTGACCCTCGGGGTCGACAAGCGAGGGAAGATCACCTGGGTGGGGGGCCTTTGGAGACAGGCAGTGCAGTTCCCTTGGGAGAGACATGGGGCCTCATTATGAGTTGGGTGGTATCCCGGCGGTAAGTTTGCTGGAATACCACCCAAACAAATTACCTTTACTGCATATCAGTGCGACCACATGTAATTGCAACGGCTGAAAATTATGACTTTTTTTTATAATGAAACCCCCATTACACCACATAGAGATGCGGGGGGAGACCCCCCGCCACTCCCTCATATTTCTATAATATCCCATTCCCCCCCCACATATGTATGTGGTGTAAAGGGGGTGTTTAAAAAAAAATGTCGGGCATTTCGGCCGTGGCAATTTTCAGGGCGACATTTTGGGCCATTTACCTTTACCGCCACTTGGTCCAGCAGAATTTCTGCCGGATTACAAATGGTGGTGGCTGTGTAATTCCCTATTTAATTTGAGTCCATTAGACTCGATGGGGCTTTTTTTGCAGTAATTCTGCTGATTCTGCTGATTTTTTCAGCGGTGAGTTTGAGGATTTACCTCCAGGATTTTTCTGCAGGCAAATCCTTCACTCCATTCTAAAACCCGTAATTTGGCATAGTGGTAAAGTTGGCGGTAACAGAGTTACCACCAACTTTACCACCTACTGCCAAACTCGTAATGAGGCCGATGGTATTCTCCCTTTTTTACCAACAACCAACCTGACCCTAGCCTGACCTTGGTGGGCTAGTGTAAGCCTGTTTCCCTCACTTTGCCTAACGTGCCAATGTTAGTACTGTGAGGATGAAGAGGAGGCTAAGAGTAATAAACACCACACATTTTCACCACTTATGTACTGGGACAAGGAAGCTGCATCCCAAGCATTGGGAAAGTCAGGCAAGTCTTCCTAACTATTGTCAGGCAGATCTAATTGACCAGGCCCACCTGCAGCTTGTTATAAGGCTGCAGGTACAGATATTGAGGTACTGGGAACACCCAACAGGGAACCAGGAGAACCGGAGAAGCTCCAGAAAGAAGAGAGGCAAGGAGGCCGGTGTGGTAGAGACCAGCAGGGGACCTACCCTTCGTGGGAGAAGCCATGGTTGGACAGGACGCCGAAACAGGACTCTGGCAGACCAGCATCAAAGTGGACTCCGTCTGCGTCTACAGCAAACCAGAAGGAGAGCCGGAGCAAGATGTATCCGGCAGGCGAGCAGGGCTCGCGACAGCAGTGTTCCTCGAGCGGAAACTGCAGAAACCGCCGGGATAAGGAGCTGACCGCTGGTGAGTGTCGGGAGTGCATGCAGACCGGACACTGGGGAGCTCCCAAACAAAACACAAGCAAGTACCGGTCCATGTGTTTTGAATTCCGAATTGAAAGCAAACCTACATTTAACTACCAAAGTGCATTTTGAATACCGAACTAAAAGTAAACCTACATTTAACAACATAAGCGCATTTTTGAGTACCGAACTGAAAGAAAATCCATATTCAATTACAACAGTGCATTTTGAATACCAAATTGAAAGCAAAATTACATCTATTTACCAAAGTGCCTTTTGAATACTGAATAGAAAGCAAACTTTTATTGAACTTTCAAGAGTGCATTTCAAACTTCTATTTGAACCTCAAGAACAAGAATGCATTCTTGTACACAAGAGTGTTTTCTTTCCAGAATGAAACTTAAACCTTCAAGCAACACAAGTTACTATTGAATGGAGAGCAATTCGTCTTCAAAGCACATTAAAACCATTCAGCAATTTACACGTGAAGCCCAATAGGAAGATTGAAGTACAACCCCAGAGGCTGAGAAAAGGAAAGCCAAAAAGAATGGGGCATTGTATACAAGACCAGGAGGCCCCCCCTAAAGATATTAAGTGGAAATACCTTGGTGCACAGGAGCAAGTACCAATAACCACCTTGGTGCACAGGAATAAGTGCCAAGGAACACTGTGGGGAACAGGAACAAACACCAAGGAAACCCTTCGCGCAAAGGAGCAAGTGCCAAGGAACCGGAAAGAGGCGGAAGATCCCAGGGATTCTGGTTTCATGACTTGTAATGGGTGGACTGTGTGGTCTAACAACTGCGCCTAGACCAGTAAACCCTGAATACTGAAGACCCAGCATATTGGGAAAACGAACTGATAAAAAGAACTACATAAGTACGAAAAGTGAAGTTGAAGTCTTTGGAAGGGAGCCCTGAGACTGAAAAACCTGTTTATGTTGTTTTAAGAGCGAGGCCTCAACAAGACCCTCCCCTTTTTGTTTGAGATTGTGTTGCATGAGTCTTGGGGAAGGGAACCCTGAGGATTATCTTGAACTATGTTGCTTGGAGCTCGGAAGAGGTGATCTTGAGGCTTTTCTGGGACTATATTATGCTTGGGGAAAGAATGTTGAGAGCTGGAAGAAGCACCAAACTTTGCATTGAACTTTTCTTCTTGGGTTATTAACATCTATGACTCCAGCTCTCACTATGTCCTCATCGACCTTTCCTCTGCCTTTGACATGGTCAATCACGCCACCCTGATCAACCGCCTCAGTGTGTACCTTGGCATCACTGGTCAGGCTCTGGCGTGGCTGACCTCCTTCATCTTGCACCGACTCTCCCAGGTCAAGCTTAGGTCCTTTCCCTCTACCACCTATTGTGGTGTTCCCCATGGCTCTATCCTCTCACCCTGGCTCTTCAATGTCTATCTCCCCCCCTGGCCCACCTGATCTCTACTTTCTCCACTAACCTTCAGTGTTATGCGGATGACACACAGCTATCTTTCAGGTTACCCTCAGCCTCCTCTTCCTCCTCGCTCATTCCTGACTGTCTAGCCGCTATTCAGGGATGGTGCGCCTCTAACGACCTCTGCCTTAATGCCAGTAAGACAGAGATCCTTCTTATTGGGACCCCTGCTCCCTCCTTTCCTCTCTCCATCTGGCCACCCTGCCCTCACACTCCTGTGAGGCAAAAAACCTTGCCGTAATTTTTGACTCCACTCTCTCGTTCTCTCCACATATTACGGAACTTGCCAAAAAAGCCCACTTCCAGCTGCACCTTCTCAGAGGATTCCTACCTTTTCTCACCTTCCCCCAGAAGCTCCATGTCTCCAGAGCTCTGGTTCTCTCCAGGTTGGACTACTGCAACAGCCTCTTTCTCAATCTTCTTAACTCTACTCTTTTCCCTCTTCCACTAATCCAGAACAGGACTGCAGGACTTATCCTTGGCCTCAAGCCCAGGGACTGCATCTCTCCAGCTCTGAAATCTCTCCACTAGCTCCCGGTGGCTGCAAGGCTCAAGTTCAATAACCTCTGCATCATCCACAAGGCTTTCTTGGGCTGCACTCTCTTCCTAAATACTTTCCTTCTAGAGCCCTCTGCTCAGCTACCTCAAACTCTCAGTGGGTGAGACGCTTCTCCAAACAGAGAGTGGGGGGTAAATCTCTCTCCTCTGCAGGTGCCTCCCTCTGGAATGGCCTCCCTGCCCCTCTCATACTTGATCCAGATCACCTAAAGTTCTGGAAGCTGCTAAAGACCCTCCTCTTCTCTTCTTCCTTCTCTCTCCCTCTCCTCTGCTAATCTACCTTTCTGCTCATCCTGACTGGTGGCAGGGTTGCACTCAGATTCACACAGGGTGCCACCCCTCCTCCCCCTTTACCAGTCACCCTGCACTGCCTTCTGGCCTACCCAGCACTCCCAGCCTGGGACGGTACCTGTGTAGTCCTCTGCCGTCCTCACACATACTCAGAGCTCTGCTGCCCTGACTGCACTTACTCTTACCCCTTTCCTGTACTTCTCCCCTCACCATCTCCCCTGCACGTTCTTGTTGCACTTGCACGATCTGAATGTCACAAGGCCTATTAAGATTGTTTTTCTTGTCATCCTTCTGTCTCCCCTCATTTGTCTTGTGGTGCCTAGAAACACTTGTGTACAGGTGAGTTATAAATAACATATCCTATCATATCATCCCTACACATTGTTAGTCTAAATGGTGAGGTAAAGTATAGTTTGATGGTATAGACAGACTTACAAGTGGAACTATTGACTCAGATTTTCCTTAGTTTTATTCCAATAGGGAAATCACACCTTAGCATAGGGCAAGATAGACCTTTAACCATCCTGCCATTTAATTTAATAAATTGCTTTAGTTTGAAACATAAATCCATTGGCTGTGTCTTGCTACGTGATGCCTTCACACTATGGAATCCACTTTGCATTTGCACCTGCTAACTAGAAGGTGTTTTACCTGGGCATCCATTATTAAACCCTGCACGGGGTAGGACTACAAGATTATGGAGCGTTTTACAGGTGCATCCAGAAATATTGTTTGCTTGATTATGTGCATGACATATCCCGGGCTTGGCTACTATGTTTTGGAAACTAGCCAACCTCTACATAAACGCATGAACCTCCACCTTCAGAGTGTGAAGCGACACACAAACGAGAGTGCAGTTGGTGAGCATTTTTCAGAAGCTTATCATACTCTTGATGATCTCAAATTTGCTTTACTCCGGGGTCATTTCAGGTCTGACATAGCAAGAAAGACCTGTGAATTAAAATGGCTGCAACATTTCAATACAGTAGCAGGGGACTTGAAGAAACATCACAATTTCATTAGTCGCTATCCCAACTACCAGACTTCCACTTTTCCCATTCATAGTGATACAGGGACCACAACATTCAGACCTGACACTTTCCATCCTTCTTTCCAATCCATTCAAAGGCATTCAACTGACACTGTACCAGCCCCACCAGCCTCTTAAGTCAATCTCTTGGAGGCTTGTTCCCCTGTCTCTAGTCAAGCCCCCCCCTTTCCTCATGATTGTCATGTAACACCATCCCGAGATGGTATTTGACATAAAGTTACCACACTGGGCTCCATGAGTCACAGGCTTAACACATAACTGGTTGTGTATACCATCTATCGGCCTTCTAGAGGTACAAGCCTGATATGTTGATGATTGTGCTATCACTGATCTTGCAAGGAGACTGGCCTGACATACCAAGTCTCAACTGGACTGCACCTTCTATGACTGGCACTAACCTATTCCGTCCTGCCTTCTAGAGAGCACTAGCAGGATGGGCTGTTTCTACTTTCCCTGCTTTTCAGTGACACTGACCCTTACCCCACTTAACACAGTGTACCATTTAGATCTTGAAGATTGCAATGTGTGGGGGAGTGAAACATCTAATACATGCCTCTCTGAGCAAACCTACAAATCAGGTATCCAGACAGACACAGATAACAGGGTATTTCCAGTACGGGCCATGTAAGCTGTAATGCTGAAATGTTTTTTAAAGGCTTCATTCCAACTCTGCCTGAGGAAGTGGAGAATTGTACAAACCTTCACAAATATGCAAAATAAAGGACTTTGTTAGCCTTATTAAGATATCAAGGTATCAATTTGTTTTCTTTTGGATCAACATTCTATTCGACCCTTGGCTAACACGATACAAGCAGACTGAACCTATGTATATATTGAAGAAAAAAACTTTAGCTGCAGGGACGTTAAGGTGAGAATTTAACGCAACAAAACCCCTGAAATTCAGCTAAAACCAGCTTAACTTCTCACCCCCTGTTGCAGAGCCTATGACCACAATGATGAAATCACAGATCGCATCACTGATGACATCACTGATTACATTGCAACAGTAACTGGCATTAAGCATGGCCTTCAGCAATGGTCAGTGTATATGGCCATATATATTTTAGCACATGAATGGGTACTAGTCATGGCCTTCAGTCATGGACAGTGGTCACAACCTTCACCCATGTGCATTGAATATTTAAAAAAACGAACAGGCTACCAACCATATATTTGGGCTTTTACCAGTGGAAACAGCCTCCACTAATGTGATGGCTTGTGTGAAAGTCCA
This sequence comes from Ambystoma mexicanum, assembly GCF_040938575.1. Taxonomy (NCBI): domain Eukaryota; kingdom Metazoa; phylum Chordata; class Amphibia; order Caudata; family Ambystomatidae; genus Ambystoma; species Ambystoma mexicanum. The sequence continues at coordinate 152,656,911 of NC_090941.1, read as the reverse complement.
CTCCGCAAAGGGATAAGGTGTGTCCCTTACTTTATTGATGAAACGACACATGGGAAAACTAATGGAATTGTTTACTCACACCATCTTTATCTTTTCCAATTTGACTCAGGGGCAAAAATGGAGATGGACCACCAGATTTAATGGTAAAATTGAGAAATCACAGAGAAATGTGAAATTCAGCTAAAACCACCTTAACTTCTCACCCCCTGTTGCAGAGCCTATGACCACAATGATGAAATCACAGATCGCATCACTGATGACATCACTGATTACATTGCAACAGTAACTGGCATTAAGCATGGCCTTCAGCAATGGTCATTGTATATGGCCATATATATTTTAGCACATGAATGGGTACTAGTCATGGCCTTCAGTCATGGACAGTGGTCACAACCTTCACCCATGTGCATTGAATATTTAAAAAAACGAACAGGCTACCAACCATATATTTGGGCTTTTACCAGTGGAAACAGCCTCCACTAATGCAATGGCTTGTGTGTCCACTCCGCAAAGGGATAAGGTGTGTCCCTTACTTTATTGATGAAACGACACATGGGAAAACTAATGGAATTGTTTACTCACACCATCTTTATCTTTTCCAATTTGACTCAGGGGCAAAAATGGAGATGGACCACCAGATTTAATGGTAAAATTGAGAAATCACAGAGAAATGTCAATAAAGTAGTTTCAGCATTCTTGAGAGACCACAACCAATTATGGATATCAAACCACAACATACAGTTCGACATGGCCAATTTCTATAGGCTTAATGGAGTACACCTAACTGATGAAGGAAATGCAGTGTTCCTTCATAACATCAAAACAGTCGTCCAAAAGTGCTAAAATACTACACTCAGTGTACCCCAAAACAGTGCTTTTAAGGACTACTCATCGCATATAAATGCACAAATCCAATAAAATAATACCGAAACCCCTTTTTTCTTTTACTATACCCGCGGCTACAGTTCATTGACTTTTATTATAACTGCGGTTATAAATTCTAAGTTAAAGAGGGGACTCACTTCAGGTTTTAAAATACAATATAACTTAAAAGATCAAAACAGTACAACACAGCTCATGTAGTAATGTAAAGTAGCTGACGTTAAACAAAGCAGAGAATAATACATGACAGTAAACTAGGTAGGTGAAATAATTCTATTATTAACATGTTTATTCTTTAAATCAAGAGTGGGAAGGAGAAGGAGCGAAAGAGAGAGAGAGAGAGAGAGAGAGAGTGAGAGAGAGAGAGAGAGAGAGAGAGAGAGAAAAGAAATAACATCTCTTCATTTCATCACCATTATTATGAACATCAGGATATTTATTAATTTCTTTCCTTTTAATTGTCACATGTGTACCGCTGAATCTACACCTTTTCCATATCAAGTTTGTGTTTATCCTTCGTTCACTTCCATTTCTGTTTCCTGTGTTACGCTTTTGTAAGCCCTTCGTATATCTATCAGATGTATCCAGTATCTCAGGCCCTTCACCTTCAAGGCAGTGGGTGTGCAGTACACCACTTCATATGGGCCATGAAATCTTGGAGGATTCCACCGACGAACGAAACTCCTTACATACACCATCTCCCCTGGCATTAGCTGGCCTGATGGACTACCTGTCGCTGGAGTTACTGTGTCACTTGTTGCTTCTTGTGTGAACGGGGGTGCTAACTCCCTGGCAATCAGGTGGTCTGCTTTAGTAAGATTCGCCAAATATTCATTGAATTCCTCCCCTAATACTGTAGCACTTCTGTGCGCATCTGAATGTCTGTGGAGTGGGGAGTGCGCAGTATGAAAGCTTCTTCCTGTCACTATTTCATGCGGGGACAAATGGTGGTCCTTGCTGGGTTGATTTCTCAGTTCAAACAAGGCCAGGGGTAAACAGTACACCCAGTTCTTCTTTAGTGTGAGACACAATTTCGACAATCTCCCTTTCAAGAGGCTGTTTATTTTCTCAACCACGCTGTTCGATTGCGGGTGATAAATAGTGCACAGTTTATGTGTTATCCCCAACATTGCTGTTACTTCTTTAAACAGATCGAATGTCTGCCGTTGTCTGAGCGAATAACGTCGCAAATTCTCCAGCGCAGAAACACTTCCCGCACTAAGAACTTTGCAGCACATTTTGCATCCGGGTGGGCGCACAGTCCTGCCTCCACCCATCTAGAAAAGGGGCAGACCACCACTATCATATAGCGTGACCCATTGCATCTTTCTCCCATGTCGGCATAATCAATATGCAGCTCTCTGAAGGGGCCTTTTGGTTTGGGCAATGTTCCTCGCAGTGTACTTAGTGTCACTCTGACAAGACCGAACTCCTACTGGTAGGTTCCCCCGACAAGCTAAAAAATCTAGACTCCCAATTTAGTCACTTCACCATAGACACCATCAAAATACCTGTCTCAGACTCAGTCAAAACTCTTGGAGTCTATTTGGATTCCAACCTATCCATGGACAGACAAGTCAACGCAATTGCCTCCTCAGCCGCATATCATGCTAAACTGATCAACGCAGTCAGGCCCTTTCTCTCCAAAGAGAACTGCACAAACATAGCCAGAGCCATCACTGGCTCCAGGCTAGACTACTGCAATGTATATCCAATAAAAACCTGGAGAGGCTACAAGTCACCCAGAATAGTGCTCTCCGTGCAGCCCAAGGCGTTGCTAAAAGGGAACACATCTCGGAGGCCAGAAAACTAGCCCACTGGCTCCCAATAAAGGAAAGAATCGTCTTCAAAGCTCTGACACTGACCCACAAGTGCATCCACCTCACTGCTCCTGATTACCTCTCACAAAGGATCCACCCTGTCTCCTCTACAAGACCAACCATATCACCCTATACCAACATGCTCTGTGTGCCACTAGTAAAAAGAGCCAGAGCCGGCGGATCCAGCTTCCCATATCTCGCACCCACTCACTGGAATGCCCTACCTCCCACTATCCGAGGTGAGGCCTCCATCTTCGCGTTCCGTAAAGCAATGAACACCATCCTTTTCTCATATGGTCCCTCCTATCAGCATGAATACTAAACATATGACCTACTGCATAAGCTATAAGGACCAATTGCATAAACTGGAAGGATAACTATGTCTGTATTGATTTATAATGTGCCAACGACTGCCACCACGCCTGTATCTCTGTAACTAAGCTCTTGCAAGTAACAGCGCCTCAATGCCCCTGGGCTGTTTGCGCACTATATAAATATAAATAAATAAATTCCTGACTTATATATCTGACATGTTGTACATTCCATGGCCATTTTTGATATTTGCTCCTGTAGCCCTGGTGCAAAACCATTTTCTTGTATTTCTGTGTCAATGTGTTGTTTGGCATTGTGAGCTGGGAAGTGAAGCTGTTAGAATGCTATTTCTAGTAATATGTGGGGTATTACTACTTTACCTGTGTTGTTTTGGCACCAAAGGAGGTCAGTGGATGACTGGCTGCACCCTCTTTTTTGCCATACCTCCTTTTCCTCACCTGACGCACCTTCTTGTAACCCTAATATTTGGGAAATAGGCATTGAATTATACCCATCAGGGCGATCCTCTTCCACATGTTTCTGCACTAAGTACTCACCTGGTTTTCCTTTTGTTAAATACAACGCTTCTTTTACGGCAGCATCTGCTGCCGCGTTTCCTAAGGAGATGATGCCATTGTTGTTTGTATGAGCCTGGCATTTCACTATGGCCACAACTGTAGGTTCTTTTAGTGCCTCTTTCAACTCTTTAGTAGTTCAGCGTGCTACACTGGGGAACCGTCTGCTCTGTGGAATCCTCTTCTCCCCCACCTAGCCAATCCCCAATGTACTGTTGTGGTCATGTATGCACAGTCAGTATAGTTTGTTACTGCACATCCCTTAGCTGCATGTAATGATTCAATGAGTGCTACTAACTCTGCTGCTTGTGCTGAGTAATGGGCTAGTAGACTCTGTTGGATGAGTACTTCATATTCACCTTCCTCAAGTCTCACAACAGCCACCCCCACGTGTTTTTCTCCCGTTTCTGAATTTATTGATGCTGACCCATCTATAAAATATACTTCTCCTTCAGATAAGGTGTTTTCACTCACGGTGGGTGTGTCTCCATCCTCCCCTCTATATGTAGCACAGTCATGTGTTTGCATATATTCCAATGTGCATGCTTCTGTGATGAATGTTGCAGGGTTGACTGTTTTACACCTCACTATGTGTATGTTTGCGCTGGATAGAATAATTTCATAGGCTGTGGTTCTTTGTGTTGTCAATGTGCTTTTTGATCTTTCTAATATTGCAAATAGTGAATGTTCCACAAACAGTGTCACAGAGCACTCCATCACAATTGTTGCACTCTTTTCTATGGCGAACGCTGCGGCTGCGAGAGACAGTTCGCAAGCGAAGTGTCCTTGCATCACTGCTTCTAGTGTGCCACTATAGTAAGCCATGGCTTGTGTCCCAAAGATGTTTTTTGTGTTAATACTGCTGTCATGAGTGTCCCATTGCAATGTGAAAATAAGTAGAACTCGTGTTCGTAATCTGGGTTCGCGAGTACTGGTGTCGTTGAGATCAGTTCTTTAAGGGTTCTAAATGCCTCGTGCATCTCTGCTGTCCATTGTATTTCTGTGCTCTCTCTTTGTGCTTCTTTGAGTCCCTGTAGTAATGGCCTTCTGTACCCTGCATATTCTGATATCCAGGCGCGGCAGTAGTTGCACTTGCCAAGGAATTTCTGCATTTATTTCACTGTTTTTGGTTCACTTACTGCCTTGATTGCAGCTGCTCTGTCTGGTATGATTCTTTTACCATCTTTTGATATCAGTTGTCCCAAATACAATACTTCTTTCTGACAATATTGTAACTTCTCCTTGTCCACTTTGTAACCTTTGTGGGCCAATAATGTCATAAGTGTAATAGAATCCTTCCTGCACTCATCTTCAGTTTTTCCATAGATCAGGAGATCATCCACATATTGAATGATCGTGCTCTCTGTGACAATATTACCTAAGTCTTCATGTAAAATTCTGTTGAAAATGATTGGGCTCTCACACTATCCCTGGGGTAGTCTGCAATGTTCATATCTCTTCTTTCCCAAGGTGAATGGCATCAAGTATCAGGATTCTGGATCTAGTGGCACTGAGAAGAATGCGTTCTTCAAGTCCACTACTGTAAAACATGATGAATCTTTGGTGTACTACACAGAATTGATGCAGGATTGGGAACTAATGGAAATTCCTTCTGTATGACGTCATTAAGGGGGCGTAGGTCCTGGATCATCCTCCACGCCCCGCCCTTTGCTTTCTTGATGGGGTAGATCCAAGTATTACATGGTGAGTTTGAGGGCACTATTATTCCCTGAACTAACAGTGCGTAGATTGTCTCTTTTATCCCTTCTTCTGCTTCTCGCGACAGGGGGTACTGTTTTACTCGGGGCAGTGATGCTCTAGTTTTGAGTTTTATTTTTACATGTGTCAACTCATGCAGCAGCCCTGCATCATGTGGGCCGGTGGTCCACAGTTCCTGTGGCACCATCTGCATGTCATCGTTAAGAAGGAAGGGGGTGCTCCCACCACTGCCATTAGCTGCACTGGCACCTGTGCTGTTTGTATCATGATATTGCAGGGAATCGCTATCGCCATTATTATTTCCCCATCGCTGTCTGAATCTGTGAAGAGATCCTCATCTGACAAATTTTGCAGCGTGATGTTAGCATTAATGCATAACACTGTTCGCCACTGACACCCATGTATGTCCATTCCGATAACTGCTATTCTTTGCAGTGATACCTGTACTGCATGCAAGTCTTAAGGACATCATGGTTCCTGGCATTATCTCTGGGCGTGCTGCATGGCGAAAAAAAAAAACTGCGGGTACCCTCCACTCTTGGCATTTTAAAACTCTGGGACCACTCGTGCTAGTGTTTTTAACCCCTGAATGAAAATGCCTGGGTCAACTGGTATGCGGCGTACCTCCGGTGCTGTGTACTACCAACATCACTCTCAATGGACAGATCCCTGGTGTTGAGCACACTATCCCTCTTTCAGTGAACGAGATAGTCATATTGAGCTTGCTGAGGAGGTCCCTCCCCAGCGTGCTTGTACTGTCTTCCCCCCTACTGTTACATCCAAATCTTCTGTGTGACCCGGACCTCCATATCTGCCATATCCTCTGTACCCTGGACCGCCACCTCCTTGCCCTCTGTACCCACCTCTTCCTCCACAGGCACTCCACACTTCCCACTGTGGCCCTCCATACTGCTCTTTACCATTCCACTGTTCCTGTCTGTTTCCTGCCCAATTAGCAGCAATTCTAGTTTGTATTGCTGTTGACCCCTCCGCTTCCGTTCATTCTCTATCTGTGGGGAGTGCAGCTACAGTTGCTGTGACCTTCACCAGTTTCGTCTGTATTAATTTTGCCTCGTCTGCCAGTCTTCTCTGTGCTATCTCCTTTCCCTTTCTATGATCCTTTTGCAATGGTGTACTATGATGCTTTATATCTCGGGCCAGCCTTTGACTTCAATCCCAGCTATTTTATCGAGTGCTTTCTGAACTTCATTCGGGAGCCCTGTGTTTATTATAAAGTAAAACAGGGAAGTTGACTGATCCCAGGCCGTGCCCGTCTCCGCTCTCCACATCTCCTGCACCCGTAAAATGAAAGCCATTGCATCTTCCTCATCGTTCATCGTACACTGCATTACTGACTGTAAATCTGGTGTGTCTGGGAAGGTGTCCCTCAATGTGTCCCAAATTCTTGCTCTTACTGTGTTAAAAGAAGCACCATCAATCTAATGTAATTCCTGGGAAACCTGCTTTCGCCCAAACTCGATCAGCTTGATCACCCACGGAGGATACCAGCAAGCTTTTAACGTCACCTACTGCCAAAGGGACCCCTGCAGTGTGTTTCTCAAAGGCATATATCCATTTACTTGCACCCCCTGACAGCGGCGGCAGTAATTTCAACAAATTGGCCTTATCCATCTGTGCCCAGGGTATATAATTTGGCCTCCCTCCTCCCCGGTGTATCAGGGGTAGCTGTAACCTTCCTTTTGTTCCTTTTACCGTACTCACCTTTGTTCCTCGTTTTCCCAATACAGCCATTCTCCCTACTCTGCTTCTTAGTATTCCATTCCATTCCTCTTCCATTGCCCTCCACAGAGGTGTTTCATCTAATCTCACTGGTGCCCCTCCTGCTGCAAACCCTATTCTACTTCCTTCCAACTCATCTTCCTCTATGTCACACCATAACTCTTCCGCCCCTCCCGAGGTCAAGCCTTCTCCTCCTGTGTCTCCCTCCAGCGTGTGTTGCTCTAGCTTGATTATTCTTGTTGGCTCTTCCTGTATGCAGAATAGTATCTCCCCCTTTTTCCATCCTTCTATGGACCTGTCGGATGTCTGCGCCCTCTGTGTCTGATCGATCCTAGAAGACCTTAACCCACTTTGTTCACACATATCTCTTAATCTGGACAGCTCGTTTCGGGCCATTGATAACCTGGAGTCTAAATCTTCTGTGAATTTTTCAATATCTATTGCCAGGGCACTTGTATGGCAGGGGTGCTGTTGGTCGTGGTGCGAGTGGGGGGGGTGGATTTTGACACATACACTGGGTCACTGTATCCCTAACGGTGCACTGGCTTATTCAGAAGAGGATATAGTCGTGTTATCTCCACTGGCCCTTCTTTTCCCTCACACTCTTGTTCGCCATATTCTATTGCCAGGGGAGATGCAATCTGTTCCTTTGTCTGCTCCTTTCCTTTTATTGGAGGCACCTCTTCAAACAACCTCCATATATCTAATAATATCTATATAATCTCTTCTATTTTGCAATTGTTTTCCTTTATATTTCATAAATAAGCATGTGGCCACCATGTCCAATACGCTTTTGTCAAATGATCCTCCCTGGGGCCATACCTGTGGTAGCCCTTCCCCTTTTAATTCCGTGACCCATTGGTCATGGTATTTCGTAATACGCTCCGCATTACCTGGCAAGTGCTGGCAAATATGGGCCAGTGGTGTATCCGCCCCCATGTTACTCTCCTGTCCACCCCTTCTGATACTCTGTTTTAGTGGGTGCGTGTTGTGTACTTTACAATGGTGTTGATGGCAATATTCTACCACTTATATATCAATTTTGTATACCACATGTACCAAATTTTTGAAAGGTCACACTTACACTGACCACTTTTCATAAAACCATTACACAGTCATTTTAACAATTTTAGCAAAACATTGTGATCACAAAGAAAACATAACCAGCTCAATACATAACATTGATTGACAGAACACTTTACATACAACATGTAACATAAACCTCCCTTTCTTCTCTACACTACTTTTTATCCAAAAGATCTCTTTTACTTCAACCCGTTAACCCTTAGATTGTCTGAATATCTTCCCATATATTTTTAGAAAGAGGAAAAAGAATAAAGCATTTCTAAATTCTATCCGAGTCTTCTCCTTATATAAGACTAATACTAATGTCTTCTGTTTTCCACTTATTCCCAGTACTAGTCAAGATAGCACTATGCGGTGCTGCCTTCCACTCCCTTTCGGAGCTAGGTTCCTGTCTTCCCTTTTCACCTCGTAATCTCCTTAACTCATCCTAATGGCCATATGCAAAAGAGAAAAGAAAAGAAAGAATAAAAATAATACCTATTTTACCCCGAAGAACCCCTTTAACTTAAATCAACCTCATATACTATTGTCTATATCCAACTCCTTTTAATGTCGCTCGCACTTGATACTCACATGTCCGTATTGATTTGAGACCCTCCAGACCCGTTCCGTCCAGGCGGCGCTCCTCCACACTCAATGGCCGCCCCCGGCTCTGGCGAGCGATACTATGGGTTTTGTGAAGTGGGACCCGTACCCTCTCGCCCTACTGCGTACGGCGTACCGGTTGCTGTAGGTGGGAAGCTCTCTTGAGGGGGTGCGCCGTGCGTCTCCGCTGCGGCCGGGGACGTCTCGTGCCAAAAGGAGAAAAAAGAATGCAATCGCGTCAGGGTCACCACTTGAAAGTGAGTGTCCCCCAAAAATGCATTAAAACTTCACAATGAGAGTCAATAATGCACCCACCCCAGATGGGAATGAGACGAAGACCAAGTGCGGCTGAAATTAAAACGTTTTTATCCAAACCAATATAGGGCAAGCAGAGAACTCTGCAAACTCCGAGAGCGCTCTGCCAAACATTAGCACACATCTACATTTTGTTAATAATCCATGTCACCTATGACGTGGGAACTAGGGATTACATGAATCGATGAGATTGGACACAAGGGAATAAACATTATAGAATCTGTAGGGTCGGCGCTCCTGATTGGTGAGACTTTGCATGATGTTGTGATGATGCTTGTGGGTCAGCTGGGCTCATCGGGGTGGAGTACTAGGTCAGGAGCTGTTTCAGTTGATACATCTTGCCTGCACTAACATTTTTCCCTTGTGGCCACACATACACATTCATTGTTAACTTCTGCTTCAAATTGTCTTATAATTCCTGCAAGTTGTTAATCTAACATCACAAGAGAAATAGCACATAACTCTAAGTGTTCTCGATGCATCATCATAAAAAACATAATTCAAAAAAGGGGCAGCTTCATGAGTCCAGGTGCCTTATCAGGGGGCATGTATCAGGATACTTTTATCGTTCTGCTTTGTTAGATTTGGTAGGAGTCATCTTTATAGTATGTTAGTACAAGAGTGAATAAACTGCCACCATGGTCAGTCGAGGTTGGGGTGAACTAGAATACCGTCGGGTCAAGGGGTACATGGTTGGTACATCAAAAGGTGGTGGGATGCGGGGGCTTGCTGCCCATAATTCTCTTAACCAGAGCATGGAGGTACAAAGTGGTTGTATGGTGGCATCGTGTGTCAGGGGACATGGGGGAAGGCAATCTTGTGCGTGTTCTGCGGGAAGGCAAGGAGGTATATCGGTATTACTCCACATCAGTGAAACAAGGGGCCTTCAATTGCTAGCCCAGTCTGAGGAGGGAGGAGGGTGGGGGCTGAGTATGCGGCGCTGCCGGGGAAGGGAGAGAGAGATGGCCCTGTGGTTTCTCGTGCGTCTGTGTTATAGGGTTGCATGCACACCATTATAAATGAATGGCGGGTTTATACCAGTATGATTACATATATACCTAAGATCATGCAAGCTTATAAACAATATTTGTATTATACATTTTCGTATATCATGAATACCATGTTTGCAAAATAACTTCTATCAACAAAGATCTTGTTAGCATCACATCATTCACAGGGCTAAGGTTTTACATCTGGGTGCGGGACACACAAGAAAAGCTGGCATTAACAAAATAGGTAGAAATAGGTTATCGTATGTATTAGCATAGCAAAGAGTCTGCAGCATTCTGCTTATAGTCTGATTTGTGTAACATAATGCTAAAAAAATAAACACATACTTCAAAAGACACTCTATTAATATAGTCGGCACTCATTACCTCGAAAACCCATACATATTGCAACACTTAATTGTCTACTTGTAAACTTGCATATTTTTAGGAAATCATAGAATACATATGGATATCACACATTGCTTTTAAATATCGTGCAGCAACAATAATCCTTGATTAGTAATGCAGGTTCACATATATATATATTTTATAACTCCACGTGCAGGTGATCTGGGATGGGAGAGGGCCATCTTATTCCAATCTGAACAATCAATCTCATGGACCTGAGGCTAATTTATCGTCCTTACAGATGGCTTAGCAGCATGGGTGAAACTGGGTGGCACACAGGCTTAGCATATTTGTCTAGCACTTCAAACGGGGAACGGGATTGGGGGTTATTCACAACATATATTATAGATGCAGGGGTCTGAGAGGGGACAGGACAAGTTTTATAGAGGCAGCTTTGTTTTTCTTATACGCCAGCTTTGCGCCGGTCATCGTCAGGTCAATGATGTACTGCGGAAGGTGAAAGATACAGTGTTTGCAATGTAACTTGTTGCGCAGTCCGCTTATGCCACTGAGGCCTAGATTATTATGTTTAAAATGGAGTCTGGGCATATCACAAAATGGAGTCTGTATCACGCTATGGGATGATCCGGGCAGGTGCATAGATGGCTGCCGGCGAGTCATAGGCTTCATGTAGGTGAGAAATGTAGGGGGAGGGGAGTCCTAGAGAAGTTTTGTCCGATACATAGGGAATCATTTAATAGATACAGGATATAATAGCATGAGGGACAATACACAGACTAAACTACAGTGTATGGGGCATCTAAAACTAGAGGAGGGTGGCTCCTTTTTGTATTTTTTTTTTTTAAAAACAATTTTCTTCTGTTTTTCTCCACACTCTCACATGTACATAAGTCTGAAAACAGACAGCCAGAATAGATGAGACTCACAAATACCTACTGTGCCACTGACCATGGTTTTGGCCATGCCCAGTGATTTTTCACCCCCGAAGTTGTCAAGAACCCAAAAAGGGAGAGAGTATCAACACTCTCCCCCGAACCACAGAAGCCAAACAGATTCACCTTCCCACTGTGGTTGGCACAGGTGCCTGATGTCTCGAATAACAGGAAGCCACGTGGCAGCCAATGGGGGGAAGAGGGATTAGGGAGAGGTTGTTGATAGGGAAGGGGAAGTAAGGAAAACTGGAAAGAGGTTAAGGGAAAACATGATTGGATAGGTATGGAGGAAATAGAGAAAACACACATACACTTATTACCTTGCTCTACTCCTAAATCTGACCTGCCTGACTCCTGCACTAATACCATAGAACCCAGAACACCTACATCATCCTATAACTTTCTGAATGTAACAGTGAACACATAGCATGAAGCATGATGACACACGGAATGCACATATTGACACTGAAGCAAATAGCATGGAACAATCAAGGGAATTACCCTATATGAAGAACCAAATGCATGGCCCTTTGAAAGCAAAACACAGCGTGACATGTATGCATCCAACATAAATGTAATCTAGGTTTACCCTGACCCAATCTACTGCAGAAGTTGTATGTTTTGATCTCGCACACCACTCCAAATGATACGGCAGTTCATCGTACTTCTGCCAGCTCATAAAGTTCTCAGTAAACTCCAAATAATGTTTTCTGCACATCTCTGTCCCACCGTCCCTTCCAGCAGGAGGGTGAGCTTTTCAGACTGAATAAACAGCAATGTTACATGCACACAGAGTTTAGCAGAAACACTCATGAAACTTTCCGCAAGTTCTGACAGTATATGCAGTAACTGTAAATAACATGCAGCCACTTAGCTTAGCGTCCGGGAGCCCCACGGGACTACCCAGACCTGAAGAGATGATGCAGAAAGGTGCCCAGGCTGCGTTCTTTCACTGCCGCGACCTGGGCCGAATGCAGCTCAATGTTCCTCCGGCGTCCTGTCACCACTGTGACCAGGGCTGGATGTAATTCTGCATTCCTCAGGTGTCCTCACCTTCCTGAGATTTCTCTAGCAACTGTGCTGTGACCGCCCGTGCCGAACGTTTCAATAATCCGCACCTGGGCACGGGCGGCCGGCACGTAAAGTAGTCCCTCATTGATTCCAAACAGCTGAGAGCGTGCGCGAACCATGAAACTACAAATCCCTCCACTGCTGCTGGGAAATGTCGTTTTTTACCTGACTGCATGCACACTCCTAGCGTTTTCTATGCCAAACATGTCTCTTTCTCTCCAAACTCCTAATCCTGACAGTACCTCCTCTACCAGGGCCCTTCCCAGGACCTCAGACCTGGCTTCTCAAGGTGACGCATATAAAACTGTCGCACCAATTTTGGAGCATGTACTGCGCCTTCTGGTTCCCATGAACAGTCTTCTGGACCAAAACCAGACCATTGTATTTAATACCACAAATCACATTGCTTTTTCTTTGAATCCAGGATTCGTTTCACCTCGTATTCCACGTGGCCCTCCTTCATAATCACTGGTGGTCACTGCCTGATCATCCCAGGAGCTGCAGGATTAAGCAAAGACACATGTAATACTGGATGTATCTTCAAATTCTTGGGTAATTGCAATTTCATAGCCACAGATGACACACACTGCATGATTTCATAGGCCCCCATAAATCGAGGTGCAAATTTTCCGAGGTCCTATGAGTGAAAGAATACGAGAATACAGCCATACTCTATCCACCACCTTGTATTTGGGAGCCTCCTGTCGTCTCTTATCAGCCTGGGTTTTATAGGCCATCTTAGCCTGTTACAGATTAGATCGTACCTTCCGCCTGATGTTCAGAAGCAACTGCTTCCTCTTGTGTAGAACCGGAATTTGTTCCACCTCGGGCAAAGTCTTGTGTAACATATTTTGTTCACTCCTGTACAAACATTCATTAGGCACCATCCTCAGAGATGCGTGTTCAGTGTTATTGTACGTGAATTCTGTCAACCACAAAGCTCTCACCCATGATTCCATACCATCCCCCAAGTAACACTGTATGTATTGTTCCAATGTCTGATTAACCCTTTCCGTCTGACCATCAGTCTGTGGGTGATAACTCATGGATAGGGCACAATCGATTCCCAACATCCGGCAGAAGGCATGCTAAAATCTAGAAGAAAATTGAGGCCCCCTGTCAGAAACAATACTCTGAGGAAGTCCATGCAACCTAACAATGTTTTGCAAAAATAACTCTCCAGTTGCCCTGCCCCTGGAATACCATACATGGAAAAAAATGAGCTTGTTTCAACAAATAATCAACCACCACCCGAATAGTGTCAGGGAGAACAGTTATAAAATCCATGGAAATATGCGTCCACGCCCTCTCAGGTGTAGGTAAAGGATGTAAGAAACCCACCTTTCTGGAATGATCAATTTATTGCGAACACAATTCTCACACCTTTGAATGTACCTAACAGAATTCTTTTTCAAATCCGGCCACCAAAAGTACTTTTCCAACATGCTTTGAGTCTTTTTCTTCCCAGAATGGCCTGCTAATGGGGACTTATGACACCAATACAAAGCTTTATCCTGTAAGTCACGAGTGGGTAAAAACAACCTTCCTGCATAATAAGGAAGACCATATCGGATGGCTTTTAACAGGTCTCCAACTCCCCACTTTTGCACTTCCTTCTGACTCATACCTTTACGCACTTGTCCTAACAGTTTCTCAGTAACTGCCCCAATAACCTTCTCCGGAGGAATGATTGGCTTAACCTCTGTCACCAAATTCTCCAAATTCTGCTGCCTGGTAAAAGCATCGGCCTTCCTATTTCTCCTTCCAGGGCGAAAGGTCAGAAGGAACTCAAACTCATTAAAATATTGAGACCATCGCAGTTGACTTGGACTAAGGGTCTGTGCAGTCTTGAAGTATTGTACATTTTTGTAGTCTGTCACCACTATCACCTGATGCCTGGCCCCCAACAAGTAATACCTCCATTCCAAGAACGCAGCAGGAATGTCCAACAACTCTTTATCTGTGATAGAATAATTCTGCTCACAACTCGTGAATTTGCAGGTGTAGAATGCCACCGGATGCCAGATACCCTTCTCATGTTTCTGAGACAAATCTGCCCCTAGGGCCACATTAGATGCATCTGTCTCTACCTGGAATGGTTTACCAGAGTCTGGATGTCTTAAGACTGGTGCCTTAGTAAAGGCTCCCTTCAATTTGTGGAATGCCTCTTCAGCTTCCTCGTTCCAAATGAACTGCACTGTCTTCCTCAGGAACTTAGTTATGGGGGTCACAATCTGAGAAAAGTTACCAATAAACCTCTGGTAGAAGTTAGCAATCCCCAAAAATTACTGAATATCTTTTATATATCGAGGAGAAGGCCAATCTGTAACCACCTGAACCTTTTTCTTATCAATTACAATAACTGTTGGGGTACAAATTAACCCAAAAATCTCCACCTGAGTAGTATGAAACACACACTTCTCAAGTTTGACATACAACTGGGATTCTTGCAGCCGTCATAACACCGCTTTTACATGTGCTATATGTTGTTCCTGGGATGCAGAATAAATAAAAATATCATCGATATACACGATGACAAACACATAAACACATCATTGAATTCCCTCAACACCTCCTGCATTAAATATTGAAAAGCCGCCGGGGCATTGCACAGGCCGAAGGGCATAATCAAAGGCAGCAGAAACCTATTCTTTATCGTCACCTTATTCAATGCTCGATAGTCAATACAGGTTCTTAGTGTTCCTTCCTTCTTTGACACAAAAAATTATGGTGAAGATACAGCCGATGTGGAGTGCCTGATGAACCCCTTTTCCAACATCTCATCCAAGTATTCTATGAAATGTAGATTCTCAGTTTCGTGAGTGCGTATATCCTACTGCAAGGCAACTTTGCACCCAGTTCCAAATCAATCACACAATCATAAGCGCGATGGGGAGGCAATCTCTCTGCCCCACCTTCATCAAACACGCCCGCAAACTCAATGTATTGGGACGGAATTCCAATCCCTACCGCTCCCACCACCTGAGGTACCTGTGTCCTGCCCGCAAAGAATATAGCAGGCCCAATCTCCCCCTGCATGTGTGTCTCACACTCCTGAGTGTCAAAGAACACTTCCTGAGTCAACCAATCAATTCTGGGATTATGCTGCACCAGTCATAGCATCCCTAAAATGAGACCAAATTGTGGAGCTGCAATTAGATCAAAGGAAATCTCTTGTACGTGGCCTGACGCACACACCATCCACAAGGGTTGGGTTTGCTGTCAAATTGGTCCTGACGTCAATGGTGATCCATCCACAGACTGCACACCCTCCACCCGCTGTTTATCCTGCAGAGGTAATCCCAATTGTTCTGCCAAATCGATATCAATGAAATTTCCTCTAGCCCCAGAGTGAACCATGGCCGACACCACCTGCTTAGTTAATGCAAAACACAATGTCACCAAGATATATAACTGAGAGTTCTTGCTTCCTGCAATATTTGCTACTCAACCGGGGAACCTTGATTCATTTGGGCCGACACCTGAGTTCCCCCTAAGGCCGGCCCAATCCTTTTCCCATCTGTCCCTTGCTCCGGTCCCCCGGTACCTTTTTTAGGAGTGTTAGGGCAGGTATGAATATAATGCCCTGATTGTCCACAATATAAACATAGATTATTAGCCTTGCGTTGTTCTTTTTCTGCTGAAGACAATGGCGCTCTTACACTCCCAATTTGCATGGGTTCTCCTTCTCCACCTCTTCCTCCTCGACCCTTATCCAACCTTACTAAAGATAATACCTCTGGCTTCTTCTTATCCCCCTTGCGTTCATTCATCCGATGATCTAACCGTACGGCCAGGTCAATCATGGCAGTACAAGTTGTGGGTTGTGGTTCCACCTGAGCAATCGTGTCCTTCAATTCCTCTCTCAAACCTTGATAGAACAATACGGTCTGCTTGGTCTCTGGCCAACTGTCTCAATTACCAACCGATTGAACTGTGTCACATGCAACACTAACTCACGTGCCCCTTGACGCAATGCCAATAATTCCTTATCCTGAGCCAGCAACACCTCCCGCCTGTCAAACAACCGCCCAAGCTCAGTCAAAAACCCTTCCCATTTATACAGTAATAGGTCATCCTTTTGGACCAATGGCATGGCCCATGCGGCGCCATCCCCTTTCAAATAGGAAATCACAAAAGCTCTCCTTGCTTGAATTGTTTCAAAGGCCGTAGGTTTACACAGAAAATGTAACCTGCATTGTGGTAGAAACATCATGTAGGGTCCGACATTGTGTCGGACCCTATCCCCAGCGAACCTTTGCGGTGCTGCCAATGGAACACTGCTTGGTGGTTGCGCAATAACTATATGGGACGTGCCCGCTGAGGCCCCTGCCGAAGGCCCTTCATTAACAACTTCTGAGGTGGTACCTTGCACCACTAACCCCTACACCTGAGCCTTCAAAGCAATGGATTCCTGCCTTGCATGGGCAAACTCAATTTCAATATCTTGTAACGCCTTTAGTACATCTGCTAAAGGGGGAGGATTTGTCTCCATTTGGCTTGGGTGGTAAATATAACCCAACCCGGGGGCGGATTATTATGTCAAGAACCCAAAAAGGGAGAGAGTATCGACACTCTTCCCCCGAACAACAGAATACAAATAGTTTCGACCCTCCCATCGTGGTTTGCACGGGTGCCTGATGTCTGGAATAACAGGAGGCCACGTGGCAGGCAATGGGGGGAAGAGGGATTAGGGAGAGGTTGTGGATAGGGGAGGGGAAGTAAGGAAAACCGGAAATAGGTTAAGGGAAAACATGATTGGATAGATATGGGGGAAATAGGGAAAACACACATGCACTTATTACCTTGCTCTACTCCTAAACCTGACCTGCCTGACTCCTGCACTAATACCATAGAACCCTGAACACCTACATCATCCTATAACTTTCTGAATGCAACAGTGAACACATACTAGGAAGCATGATGACACATGGAATGCACATATTGAAACTGAAGCAAACAGCATGGAACAAACAAGGGAATAACTCTATATGAAGAAACAAACGCATGGCCCTTTGGGCAAGTAAAGCAAAACACAGTGTGACATGTATGGGTCTAACATAAATGTAACCTAGGTCTCTCCTGACCCAATATACTGCAGAAGTCGTGTGTTATGATCTCACACACAACTCCAAATGATACGGGAGTTCAGCGTACTTCTGGCAACTCATAATGTTCTCAGTTAACCCCAAATAATGTTTCCCGCACATCCGTGTCCCACCGTCCCTTTCACCAGGAGGGCGAGCTTGTCAGACTGAATAAACAGCAATGTTACATGCACACAGGGTTTCGCAGAAACACTCTGTGCACTTGTGAAACTTTCTGCGAGTTCTGGGAGTATATGCAGTAACCAACAAAACCCTTGAAATTCAGCATATGTGGGAAGTAATGACCAGCTTAACTCAGCGTGTTCCCATTGAAAAGCCCATGAGCACATACATATTAAAAGAAAAGGGATTCACAATGACATACAAAATGGCATTATGGTGGAAATTAACGGAACGCTGACTTCCCAAATCCTCTGAATTTCAAGGGTTTTGTTGCGGTAAATCTACACAACTTAACTGCAACTTAAGAAAGGTTTTTTCAGTGAATACATATATATTGGGAAAAAGGAGGAAGAGATGAAAACGCACTTGCCGCAGGCACAGCAAAACAAGTGCCAGGTTCTGTGGGGGGTCGAAAGAAAACACCAGAGACACAGCATTGAAAGTTACTGGTGTCTTTTAATGTTGATCCAAAAAAAATTATTAAAAGGCCAAATGCAAAATGCAAGGCACAAAAACGTACAGAGCAGCACATACATACAGGACAAAACAGCAGGACGCCTAGGCAGGGCAGCCTGCAAACAAAGCGTTTCGCGCTATACTGAGCGCTTGATCACGTGAGGGGGAGGAGATTAAACAGTGCTAAGTACACACACTAGCATGAAGTCCCTTAACTGTGTCTATGACAACACTTCATACAGAACATGTACGAATAAGAGTGGCCATGTTGGAAAGGAGTGTAGGTCCATGTTATAACAGAGGAATGGAGGCACAGTGCCAAAACCAAAACCTCTGCTAATAGGCGAACAAATGAAAACCCACCACTTGATTTCAATAAATACATTTCTATGTGCTTGGCCATACTTGAAATACTTGCACAGTGCATACAATTATAGTAAAACGGCCATGTAACATAGAAAAAAAGAAAAAATGACAGACCACACTAAAAAAAAAACAACATTGGAGAACACCCCATGTAAATAAACAAGGAACCTCATAAGGAAGTAAATTATTCCCAATAACACTCAGATGGTAATAAAAACTGGTCGGCCATAATAAGATGAAAAAAAGAGGTTAAAGCCAATGAACTGGATTAAAATGTTAAAAAATACTGCATAAAAATACAGCCAACATGGTCATATGTGCAAAATGCAAGGATAGCAGCTAGATCGTAAGATGTTAATAGTACAGTGCAAATAGGCAGAAAAAAAGGGGGGGAAACCAGCAAGGCATCAATGTGCCTGGACTAACCTCAGAATAAGAGGATAGTTTAAAGTGCAAGTGCATCAATATGACTGTGCAAAGTTAGTAAAAAATAGCTGCCTATTCGTCAAAGTGCAAGTGCTAAAGCAATAATAGCAGACCATAATGAAAAGGTACATAAGGCCAGAAGCTAAAAGGCAATATGACAAATCCAGAACACAAAATCGGCTCAGACCAGTAAGATCCAAATATGGGAAAAATAATTAAGAACAATATCACAATTATAAAGGAAAAAACACTGATGTGTACAACAAGAGGCCACATGTAAGTAACCAAAGTCAGCAAGACATAGATTGGACCACACTCCCCCCTATATTGCAGAATAATCAGCTAAGACAAGCAGGTAAAAAAAGAGAAGAAAAAACAAATGAGAATCAAAAATTACCTGCACCAAACCAACAAATTGAGGCAAGAAAACCAAATAGAGAAAGCATCCTATCAGGAAAGTAAGATAACTACGGGCAGAGAAAAACAGAGCATAAATGGCAGGAAGGACAAGGAGAATATATACAAATAAATGGGCTTGGGCACAGGTTTAAGTACCCAAAAAAGTATACAGCTCCTCATCTACATTGTGCCCCCTAGGAAATTTTGTGTCAAGATCCAAAATGAATCTGGTTTCCAGTTGTCTCAGCCTCAAAACGCGATCACCACCCCTCGGATGCAGGGGTACATGCGCCACAGCAAAAAAAGTTAACATTTTCACATCGTTGTTATGTTCAAATTTAAAATGTTTGGCCATGGGGTATGTTGGATCAGAATTCTTAATGGCCTTTAGATGTTGCAAAATTATGAGTTTGAGTTTACAGGTAGTACTGCCAACATACCAATGCATACATGGACACGAGAGTACATAAACAACGAAAGTGGTATCACAATTAATTGAATGGCAAATCAGCTGCTGCGTTTGCATGATGGGATGCAAAAAAGATTTCTTAGCAGTAGCATGGGCACATGCTTTACATTTCATGCACTTGGTGAATCCCGTATGCGAAGCTGGAAGCCATGTATTAGGATACTGTGTCTTACCCACAGGGGATAAGAAACTGGATACAAGTTTATCCCTCAAGGAGGGGACACATTTATAAGTCACAGTGGGACGATTGCCCAACATGGGCTTCAAATCATTATCAAGAGTAAGAACATGCCAATGTCTTGCCACAATTTTTCAAATATCATTAGACAAGGTATCAAACGTGATGATGAGTCTTGGATCCTCATTGGACACAGATTTGGGACCGGTATCATAAAGTAAGGCATCCCTAGACATGCCTCGGGCCCGAAGATATGCCGCTTCAATCGTTCTTTTTTGGTAACCTTGTTTCAAAAATTCCATGGCTGCCTGTGCACAATAGTGATCAAAGCAAGCAATGTTGGAACAGTTACGGCGATATCGAATAAATTCGCCATAAGGGATGGATTTTTTGCAAGGAGTCGGATGACAGCTGTTAGCATGGAGTGGTAACCCAGTGTTGGTAGATTTCTTGTACAATGCAGTGCTAATCCCTGAGTCATCCATCATGACAGTCACATCCAGAAAAACAATTTTGGAGCGACTGTGGCATTCAGTAAAACTAAGATTGACCTGTTTTTTGTTGATACTCTATAAAAATAATAACCAGTCCCTTTCGGTGCCCTTCCAAATGATAAAAACATCATCTATATACCGCCACCAAGAGATGATCTGTGTCGGAAAGCAAGATAGTAATAAATCAGAAAGGAAAGTAGCCTCCGACCACCCCATTGTGAGATTAGCATAGGATGGTGCAAAGGTGCTCCCCATCGCAGTCCCCCTTACTTGCCGAAAAAAGTGTCCTTCAAAAAGAAAAACATTGTTGTGTAGACAGAATGAAAGCATGTCCAAAATCATAGAACTGTGTCCGAGATAGTTTAGCGAGCGGGTGTCCAAAAAGTGTTTGCATGCAGATATACCAATGGTGTGACTAATAGATGTGTACAAAGAAACTACATCTAAAGTGGCCAAAAGTAAACCCTCCTCCCAGGGTATATTAGAGACGTGCTGCAGAAAGTCCTTAGTATCCCTCAGGTAGTGTCATGATCTCTGCTTCCAAAAGGTCAGGGTTTTCCCAACTCCCTTGGAAGCAGATCCATAACCCAGGTTCCGAGTGCCAACCAGTCCCAATTGGGACCTTTTGGACCCAGTCCTGGCGCCAGTGGCACCAGGCTCATAAATATGCCCAGTCCCAGCGCTGGAAGCGCCGGGCTCATAATGCTTGGGTGGACTTACCTGCAGCAGACCATGCTGCTTACTTGCCTGCCAGTTGAGCCTCTGATCCTCTTCTGTTTGGAACTACTTTTCCTGTTGGGTGGGGCTGGAGCCACTCCCTAGATTTAGAACACTGGAACTCTTCTGGAAGGCAGGAACTCTTTTCTTACCAGGAACTCTTTTCTTACTTAGGCGTGGCTGTGGAAGGAGACACCTAAGCACTACAGGAGGCTATTTAAACCACACCCGGTGGATGAATCTTGCTTTGCGTTATTCTGCACCCTCTGCAGCAGGACGCTCATCGTGTCTTCTGCATCCAGTCCTGGGCCTAAGGAAAAAGGCTTACCATCCTGAATCCAGTCTTCAGCAACACCTATAAAGACAAGAAAGAACAGGTTAGCATTCCGGCATCTGAAAGGAAAAGGCTTACCATCCTGAATCCAGTCTTCAGCAACACCTATAAAGACAAGAAAGAACAGGTAAGCATTCCGGCATCTGAAAGGCAAAGGCTTACCATCCTGAATCCAGTCTTCAGCAACACCTATAAAGACAAGAAAGAACAGGTTAGCATTCCGGCATCTGAAAGGCAAAGGCTTACCTACTCTTCGTGCGCTCCGGAGGTCTTCATACTGCATTCCGGCATCTGAAAGACAAAAGCTTACCAACTCTTCGCACGCTCCGGAGGCCTTCGGCGCTGCATCCGCATCTGAAAGACAAAACAAGGTGCGTTTAAAGACATTGGGGAACTTTAATACTCACGTGCCATTACTCCTTTCCACATCTAATCCAGTGGGTATTCCGGCACCCTGCAGCCGCTCCGAACTCGTACCTGCAAAATAAAAAGACAGTTAGAGCGCATCGTGAAGCAGGCAACAAGCGCTTACTCACGTGCTTCCAGGCGCTTCTATTCATCACACGGGCTCCATCTTCAACTCACTTCAGCCCGTCATCCGCCATCGCCGGAACCCTGCAAAACAAGAGACATCATTACTAAAGACTTTAAAAAGCCATTTGAATGACTCGAAACTTACCGTTCGTGCAGTAAACGACGGACAGCAGTCCTCTGAAGTCAAGAGGCCTGCGCTACCTATCCAGTGAAGAAACTGGCTACAGCACCCTGCCCCGAGGCAGATGGAGAGCTCGGCATTCACTTACCTAAGGTGAGAGCGTTAACCTTTGGGGGTCTACAGGAGAGGAGAAGAGGAAAGAGATAGGGACACCCCAATAACCCCAGTTCATTAACCCCATATTTTCTATCTGCAGACATCTTACTCTACACGTCAGGCATACAGTGCACAGAGGTCCAGCCCAAAGAGCCAACCGGGTGCTACACATCACCTTTGAAGATACGGTAGTCGCCCAGTCAAGACCGGCGCCTCTGCGAGAATCAGGTGAGCGTTACAGAACGCAAAGCCTACCGCAAAACTCTCGCCCAGGCGCTATGGAAACCTCGGATACTGACCCCCTAGCCCGGTTACTTGGGGAACTAAGGGCAGAAGTGCATGCAACTCGTCAGGAAACGAATGCTCTAAGAAGGGAACTAATTATTTCCAAGGAGAGAACAGACAATCTTGCTAGACAAGTGCTACAGTCACAAGCCGGACAGACCCCGTTACCCGCATCAGGGGCAAATCTTCCTTCAACATCCTCTATGAATCCAGTGCAGATCAACCTACCTGGGAATGTACCTCTGGCTCCGCCCGAGCGATTTTCTGGTGACCCAAAGAGGTTTGCAGTATTTATCAATCAGTGCCGGTTGCACTTCTTATGCCGGCCAGCAGCCTTTCCAACTGATCAAGCTAAAGTAGCTTTTGTACTTTCGTACCTTAGTGGCAATGCGGCAGACTGGTCGATCCCTCTAGTTCATCAAGATGATCCGGTTCTCCATGATTTTCAAGCCTTTCAGCTTAGTATGGAAAAACTGTTCGCAAGACATTCACAGGGACAGGCCTTGGACAATGAGCTTCTTTCTTTGCGACAGGGTAATCAAGACCTTTTGGCTTATATTGCATCTTTCAATAGACTAATAGTGGAAACTCAATGGCCTGAGGACAAAAGGATTACGCTGTTTTATAGAGGTCTACGTGGAGAGCTCAAAGACGTTTTAGCCCAAGTAGTGAATCCCCCACAAGACTGTTCGGATTACATAGACTTGGTCGTTCAAATAGATCACAGGCTGCAGAACAGGAAGGCCGATCGTTCCAAGTTTGATGCTCGAGTATTTTCCAAACTGCCAACTCCTTCCAAAGGAGTAGACTCCGGGGAACCCATGCAAATAGGGGGTCTGAAAGGTCCTCTAACACAACGGGAGCGGGAAAGGAGGAAACAGTTGCAATTATGCCTATATTGCGGAAACTCAGGGCACTTTCTTCGAGACTGTCCGGTGAAACCTGCCAAGAAGGCAGTAGGAGCTGCAGTTACCAAAGTTACAAACTCTGAGCAGGGAAACGACCTCGCCCGACAAGAATAGAGGTCCTCTTGCCGAGCGTAAAAACCAGTTCCGTGACCTCGCATTTCGTGATACCTATGGTCCTCATTAGCCCTGATAATCCGGATCGATTACATGCAATTGAAGCTTACGTCGACAGCGGTGCCATCGGCAATTATGTGGATCATGAAATGGTTTTGAGGATGAATCTAACTCTTTGTCCCAAGGCTGTAAAGGACGTCATTACTACGGTGGATGGTACGGAGATAGCCTCCGGGCCAGTAACGCATACCACTCAAGAAGTGACGCTAGTAAGTCAAGATGGACACCATGAGAAGATCGTGTTCGATGTGATCAAGGCCCCTCAGTTTCAGATTATTCTAGGAATACCTTGGTTAGAGAAACACAATCCTCTGATCGATTGGCGAGCAAGAACGGTCCAGTTTCCAGAATGTGTCTCTACTTGTCACCCTCCACCTGGTGTTGCACTGGCCGCAATTTCTTCAGAGACTCCCCAGTTACCTCCCGAATACCTAGAATACCAAGATGTTTTCCGTAAGGATCAGGCTAACTCTCTACCTCCTCATAGGTCTTATGACTGCCAGATAGACCTGATACCTGGATCTACTCCTCCTTGTAGTAGAATGTATGCCCTCACCGAGCCTGAGAACCTTCACCTTCGACAATACCTGGATCAATACCTGGCAAATGGGTTTATTCGTCCTTCCAAGTCCCCTGCTTCTTCAGCTTTGTTCTTCGTTCCAAAAAAGGAAGGAGACCTTAGAACTTGTATCGATTATCGCTCCCTGAACCAGATCACCGTTAAGAATAGATATCCGTTACCTTTGATCCCTGAACTCCTGGACCAAGTCAGAAAAGCATGCATATATACAAAGCTGGATCTTAGAGGAGCTTACCACTTGGTACGAGTAAAAGAGGGCGATGAATGGAAGACGGCCTTCCGCACCAAGTATGGGCTATTTGAATATCAGGTCATGCCCTTCGGACTTTGCAATGCCCCGGCCGCCTTTCAATATTTTATGAACGATGTCCTCAGAGAGCTCATAGATGTATGTGTTGTTGTTTACATTGACGACATCCTCGTTTATTCTTCATCGGAATCTGAACATCGGAAACACGTGAAAATGGTCCTCGAAAGATTGCGTCAACACAAACTTTTCGCTAAGTTGGAAAAATGTGTTTTCAACGTGACTGAAGTTGAATTCTTGGGATTCATATTATCACCTGGCGGAGTGCGTATGGATTCAAAGAAGGTCGATGCAGTTCTCAAATGGTCATCACCATCCTCCGTAAAAGGTGTGCAAAGCATGTTAGGCTTCGCTAACTTTTACCGCAGGTTTATCCCCGAGTTCTCTCGAATAGTCCAGCCCATCACTGCCTTGTTAAAGAAAAACAAACGTTTTGAATGGTCTACCGAGGCAGAACAAGCTTTCCAGGATTTGAAGACTAAATTTATCTCTGCACCAATCTTAAAACACCCTCGCCCCGAACTCCCCTACATCGTGGAAACTGATGCTTCAAGCCTTGCCATGGGGGCAGTTCTATCACAAAAGGACCCGGTAACCAATCAGTTGCATCCCATGGCATTTTGGTCCCGCAAATTCTCGCCTCCTGAAGTCAATTACACGATTACTGACAAGGAACTTCTGGCTATCAAGTCTGCCTTTAAGGCTTGGCGGCATTATCTGCTGGGGGCCCGACACACCGTTACTGTGATTACGGATCACCGAAACCTGCAATATTTGAAAACCGCAAAGGCCCAATCCTCTAGACAACTCCGTTGGGCATTATTCTTTGCCGAGTTTGACTTCATAATTACCTATCGACCAGGTACAAAGAACGGTAAAGCAGATGCCCTTTCTCGGATGGGAGTGGAAGAACACTTGATCAACCCTAAACCTGTACCAATCATTCCCGAACAAAGAATTCTGGGTGTAATCGCCACAGAATCCATAGAGGAAGTTAAGGATAAAGCCAGGCAACTTGTAACTCCAGCAGATATACAGAATTGGCATCTGCAGGGAAAGGACTTTGCAGTAAAGGACAACTTATTGTATTTCCAAGAACGATTATACCTACCCAGCACAGATTTACAGAAAAAAGTAATCTCTTGTTATCACAACTCTTTAATGGAAGGTCATCCCGGTATAGCCAAGACCTCAGAAAAGATCAAGCGCTACTTCTGGTGGCCGTCTTGGAAAAAAGATATCAGAGACTTTATAATGTCCTGTGGAGTATGCGCCCAAAACAAGAGTCAAAAGGAAAGACCAGCAGGCCTCTTACGCCCTATTGACATCCCACCTCGCCCTTGGCATACGCTTTCTATGGACTTCATCACCGATCTACCTCCATGCTCCGGATACAATACGATTCTAGTAATCGTGGACTTATTCTCCAAGATGGCGCACTTCATTCCGCTCAAAGGCTTGCCAACAGCAGCAACTCTGGCCCGAGAATTTCTCGAAAACATCGTCCGACTGCACGGTTTTCCTTCGGTTCTAATTTCGAATCGAGGTAGTCAATTTATTTCTCATTTTTGGCGAAGTTGCTGTCGGTCGGCTCAAATTGATGTGAGACTATCGACCAGTCACCACCCTCAGACCGACGGACAAACCGAGAGGACCAATCAAACTCTGGAACAGTATTTACGCTGCATGCTGCAACAAACTGAAAAAACTTGGAAAGATATCCTTTGGATAGCCGAGTATGCCTACAATAACTCTGTCCATTCGGGAACTGGGAAAACCCCGTTTTTTCTTTTGTACGGCAGTCACCCTCGAACCTCGGAGTTGGATCCCCTCCAAGACCTTGAAACACCAGCAGTAGACTACCTGCATTCTACAATCACCCAAGCCTTTAAGGAAGCTGTTTCTCACCTTCAAAGGGCTAAAGAACAATACAAGAAAGGAGCAGATCAACATCGGAAGGAAGCCCCTCACTATCAAGTAGGGGATCAAGTCTGGTTATCCACCAAATATCTATCTCTAAAAGGGCCACGCACATTCAACCCAAGATACCTTGGTCCCTATTCCATCACTACCATAGTAAACCCAGTAGCGGTCAAGTTGGACTTGCCCCCGCACATGAAGATACATCCGGTCTTCCACGTCTCTCTATTAAAACCCGTGCAACCTCAAACCCGACTAACCAAATCTCCAAAACCTATCCTAGTGGATGGAGAACTCGAGTTTGAAGTCAAAAGCATTCTGGACTCCAAGATCTCCAAATCTAAACTATTCTACCTAATTGACTGGAAAGGCTACGGCCCCCAAGAGAGATCCTGGGAACCTGCTGAATATGTCCACGCTCCTCGCCTAATCAAAAGATTTCACCGAACATTTCCTGACAAGCCAAAACCCCCGGAGAAGCCCGGTTTGGGAGGGGCCTTGAGGGGGGGTACTGTCATGATCTCTGCTTCCAAAAGGTCAGGGTTTTCCCAACTCCCTTGGAAGCAGATCCATAACCCAGGTTCCGAGTGCCAACCAGTCCCAATTGGGACCTTTTGGACCCAGTCCTGGCGCCAGTGGCACCAGGCTCATAAATATGCCCAGTCCCAGCGCTGGAAGCGCCGGGCTCATAATGCTTGGGTGGACTTACCTGCAGCAGACCATGCTGCTTACTTGCCTGCCAGTTGAGCCTCTGATCCTCTTCTGTTTGGAACTACTTTTCCTGTTGGGTGGGGCTGGAGCCACTCCCTAGATTTAGAACACTGGAACTCTTCTGGAAGGCAGGAACTCTTTTCTTACCAGGAACTCTTTTCTTACTTAGGCGTGGCTGTGGAAGGAGACACCCTAGCACTACAGGAGGCTATTTAAACCACACCCGGTGGATGAATCTTGCTTTGCGTTATTCTGCACCCTCTGCAGCAGGACGCTCATCGTGTCTTCTGCATCCAGTCCTGGGCCTAAGGAAAAAGGCTTACCATCCTGAATCCAGTCTTCAGCAACACCTATAAAGACAAGAAAGAACAGGTTAGCATTCCGGCATCTGAAAGGAAAAGGCTTACCATCCTGAATCCAGTCTTCAGCAACACCTATAAAGACAAGAAAGAACAGGTTAGCATTCCGGCATCTGAAAGGCAAAGGCTTACCATCCTGAATCCAGTCTTCAGCAACACCTATAAAGACAAGAAAGAACAGGTTAGCATTCCGGCATCTGAAAGGCAAAGGCTTACCTACTCTTCGTGCGCTCCGGAGGTCTTCATACTGCATTCCGGCATCTGAAAGACAAAAGCTTACCAACTCTTTGCACGCTCCGGAGGCCTTCGGCGCTGCATCCGCATCTGAAAGACAAAACAAGGTGCGTTTAAAGACATTGGGGAACTTTAATACTCACGTGCCATTACTCCTTTCCACATCTAATCCAGTGGGTATTCCGGCACCCTGCAGCCGCTCCGAACTCGTACCTGCAAAATAAAAAGACAGTTAGAGCGCATCGTGAAGCAGGCAACAAGCGCTTACTCACATGCTTCCAGGCGCTTCTATTCATCACACGGGCTCCATCTTCAACTCACTTCAGCCCGTCATCCGCCATCGCCGGAACCCTGCAAAACAAGAGACATCATTACTAAAGACTTTAAAAAGCCATTTGAATGACTCGAAACTTACCGTTCGTGCAGTAAACGACGGACAGCAGTCCTCTGAAGTCAAGAGGCCTGCGCTACCTATCCAGTGAAGAAACTGGCTACAGCACCCTGCCCCGAGGCAGATGGAGAGCTCGGCATTCACTTACCTAAGGTGAGAGCGTTAACCTTTGGGGGTCTACAGGAGAGGAGAAGAGGAAAGAGATAGGGACACCCCAATAACCCCAGTTCATTAACCCCATATTTTCTATCTGCAGACATCTTACTCTACACGTCAGGCATACAGTGCACAGAGGTCCAGCCCAAAGAGCCAACCGGGTGCTACACATCACCTTTGAAGATACGGTAGTCGCCCAGTCAAGACCGGCGCCTCTGCGAGAATCAGGTGAGCGTTACAGGTAGGAAGGTAACACTGTGACAAATTTAACCAGCGTTTCATCGATAAATTGGGCTAGATGTTCCAGTAATGAGCCACAAAGAGTAACAATGGGCCAAACTGGGGGGTTACTAAGGCATTTGTGCGTTTTTGGGAGGAAGTAGATGGTAGGTATCGTATAGCATGAAGGAGTAAGAAATTTAACCAGATCATCCTCCAATAGACCTTCGCTCATCCACCTGGTACACAGAGCAATCAAATCAGTCCTGATTTCTTCAGAGGGATCCTTTAACATTTTGGCATAGCATTGGTGGTCATGTAGTTGTCAATTGGCCTCAGTGACATATTTGGTTCTCTCTTGAATAACGACATTGGAGCCCTTGTCAGCAGGCTTAATAACAATATTAGAAAGTAGCTGGAGTTCTTTCATGGCTTGACGTTGGGCAATGGTAAGGTTCTTTTTGATGGTGCCTGCCTTGTGACGAAGTTTTCTGAGATCGTCAATACATAAATCATGAAAAGCCTCAATGCAGCCACCAACTGGAAATTGAGGGTTGAAACGTGATTTACTTTTAAGTTTAGTCCGTATATCCCAATTGGGATTAATGTCGAAATCAGAAAAATCAATGTTCAAGGGATCATATTTGTCGTCAGCAAGGCATGCCAGATCCATGAGTGATGGAATGTCCGAAATCAAGAGATCGGTGCCACCAGTACGGGATGTTGGACGTTTTATGGTGGCATCCGTATTGCAAAAGAATTTCTTTAACTTGATTTTGCGCATAAATTTATCAAAATCAATGCGTACTTGGGCGTAATCATAGTTCACAGTGGGACAAAAATTGAGACCTAGTGATAGTAACGAGGTTTGAGATTTAGTAAGAATATGGGATGACAAGTTGATAATTTGGCAAATCTTCATATTGTCTATAATTGATTCTTGACTCCCGAGCGTGTTGATCTGCCCTGTTGTGACGCCTTTTGACCGGTTCCCACGTCGGCCTCGGCGAATGACTTTTTTTCCTGTGACTTCTGACCTCTTCCTCGTCCTTTAGAATTACCCCGACCTCTCCCTCTTTTTTGATTTTTGCCATCCTGACATAAAAGTCTCATTTCATCCAGGAAATTCATTTTAGGAATGGGCTTGTCAGTCTCAGATGCAGAGATATCTGACTCAGAGGTAGTCGCGGCTAGGTCACTAGATGGAACAGACATAGACTGTGTAGCATTAGTTTTGCGGAGAGAGTCGAAGCGTTTCGCAAATGTAAAGACACGACCCATCTCATAGTCTGTTTTGTCACGTAGGAATTTCCTGTGTTTACGCTGTTTGATTTCATCTTCATATGCAATCAGACTTTCATCAATTTTTTTGTGTAAAGATTTCCCCTCCTCTGTTGTAGGGACTTTAGTTAGATCAATCTCTACTTTGCCCAATTCTTTTAGTGCTTGCTCACGGTCCAATTTAGCATACTTTACTAAGATAGTCAGAAACTTGCCAGAACAGTCCTTGCTTGCTTCACCCCATTCCTCGAGCATCAATGGATTTTGGTCCTCAAAGGACGGAGTGGTCATTATGCGTAAGCCTCGTGGTATTCTCTCAATGTCCAGATAGTTTTGGAGGGAATGCTCCTCCCACCACTTAGATATTTCCCTTTGTCGGAGCCTCTCATATTCCTTTAACAGGAGTACTTCCTTGCTAACGTTACTGCTAGCTTTTTATTATTAGCCAAAGTACTGGGGAATGTAGAGATGGATTCCTGCTCTTCACAAAATAAATCCTTGGCTTGGAGTAGCCGGGCTGCTACCCAGGCGTCCTGCATGCTCGTCATGCTATGGCTGCGAAGTACTAAGTATTATTTATTGGATCCGACCCACAAGAACCAACAAAGCGGAGTGCCGTCTACTATTAGTAAGCACGGCAACAAAAAGGACCTAAAAGCTGGTGCGGACATGGGAACCACAATGCAATGAGTACATGTGCAGCTACAGGGAAATGTAAACAGACCGACAGCATACACTTACCTTGAGGCGGTCTTCTGTGCGTCCTCCGGCACACACGAAAAGCGCCGGCCGGCAAGGGAGTGTCAGCTGTTATCTTTCGGTGTCTGCATGGGGTCCCAGTCCTATAAGCAGTAGCATCTGCCACCAGCGGCAGCAATCCACTTCAAAAACGAAGTTGAAAGTCAAACGCGCACAACGTGGCAGTCCCGGTGCGGATTCTAACACGGAACGCTCCGTGTTGCAATAATTGGGAAAAAGGAGGAAGAGATGAAAACGCACTCGCCGCAGGCACAGCAAAACAAGTGCCAGGTTCTGTGGGGGGTCGAAAGAAAACACCAGAGACACAGCATTGAAAGTTACTGGTGTCTTTTAATGTTGATCCAAAAAAAATTATTAAAAGGCCAAATGCAAAATGCAAGGCACAAAAAAACAGAGCAGCACATACATACAGGACAAAACAGCAGGACGCCTAGGCAAACATATATATATATATTCAGTTAAACAGCCTTAGTTAAAGAGACATTAAGGTAAAAATGTAATGGAACAACACCCTTGAAATTCGGCAGACAATTCAGAAAAAGCCACCTAAAACATAACTAGTTAGAAATTAAAGATGTACGTTTAGACAATTTAACTGGATATATACTACTTTCAGTTATTTATTTTGTAATTTAATGATGACTTTTTATTCCAGTCTAACACATGACCTTCCAAAGGAAATTCATTTTTAAACACTATGCTATTTTTGCGTACTTGTTTTTGTATATACTTCAAATTATGGACCATACACTAAATTTAAAGAAATTACTGCAGAATAAAATGCACGTTTTTTATTGTGTATTAGTTTCTAAAGTAAACCTTTTACAAAAGAAAATTGCAGACATGATATTTACAAACAAAGCAATCAAAGAATAAAACTAGGACAGTAAGAACAATGAGAAAGAAAAGAAGCCTATTTCAAATACCACATAAAAGACCATCATCAGGCTATATAGTTTAAAAATCTACAAAGCTTTAAAATCAATGAAACATTTTCACCTAAAAGGAATCTATTCCATAAACATTCGCCAGCATCTTCATAATTCATATATATACATTCACCGAATAAAATGATTCTTTGAGTATAAAAGTGTGAGCATTAGGTCATAAGATGCTTTAAAGTTTAATTTTTCAGGTATTCTACCATCGACATTGCTCACTCAGAATGCCCAACCTGGGGCCCATACGTTCCATGGTAGGTAAAAGGTTAAATATGAAATTTGTCTATAAAAATCTACGTTTTTGGCAAGGGAAGAGAACCACATATGTATAAAGTTCTACTCTTTTCCTTATGACTTTGGAATAATCCCTATGAAGAGAATATGATTATATAGCATCAACAGTCAAATTCACATAGCTTGAGTTTTGTTTTATTTGGGTTAATGGACAATTCACTTGTGTCACTATTGATTGTCTCAAGTATTGCATTCAATTGGACAGCAAGGTTGTGTAATAACACCATCTTCGTCCCTCGCAGCAAATTAATATTAATATTAATATCTACGAAAAAAGGGTCGTAGGAAAGGGGGCCAGTATTTTAGCAGATAAAGCAAGATTCTTCCACAACACTAATGACTTAAGCGAAATAAGTCCCAACTCGTGTTGAATAATACAATTAGGAATACATAGAGGCAGACCCACAAAAATGTCCCATATTATTACTTTAAAGAATTTAAAAGAGACCCTAGGTCTAACATGGAAATCTCTGACCTATAAACTAGAGAGGGTACAACCTTCTCACAACAATACTTTCTTCTTTTTTTTTTAACTTTGGTTTTATTAGCATTTTTGTAAATATAACAAACAGGCTCCATACATGTTCAAGAGCTGTACATATGACCGGCCCAACAAACCCCGCCTCTCCCTCCCCTCCTCCCCCCACCCTGATGCACCCCCACACCCACTAACCGCTTAATCAAACCTGAACTGTAATGTTGGGAGACTTGGACTTTTCTTTTGTGTCCAGTGCTTGGTAATGAATGTGAACGTCGACAATCTTTTTATGGATGTGATTCGACCGCTTACCCCCGGGCCGTGGGCGCCCATTATGTCTTTGGTACCTCCCAGTCTTGTCTCACTGGGCCCCGCCTAGGCCTCCACCGGGCATCAGTGCACGTCCCATCCCCAGGACTGCTGCACCCCAGACCAGTTTTCAAGGAATGAGCCAGAGTCATTGTTCACCATTGCCGTTAGCTTGTCCATTAAGAACATAATAATACTTTCTTAATGGTCTAATGGGAAAATTGCTGTGTGACCCATAGACAAGTTTTAATTGAATTATCAATGGAGGAACTCTAGCACGTAACATCCCTTCTGTGTTTGATATAGTAGGATTCTGTGATACATAAAATCCCAAATATGTGAAACATTTTACTGTTTAAATGTTGTTCACCAACTTTTCAGGTCATTTGTTTCGGGGTCCTTTTATTTGAAAAGATAAGAATCTATGATTTTGCCCCATTCACTAACCGATTATTTTCCACTGCATAAGAATTAAATGTAATTAACTTTCTATGGAGACCTATCGAAGTAGGATCGAATAATAGCACATAATCGGCACAAGAGAACCAATGCAGATCTATGACACACCATCTAACCGGTAGAGCCCTAGTTTTTGCTCAAAGAAAGAGAATCAATGTCAGAAAGGTGCACGTTGAAGTGCATTAGTGCAAGAATGCAACCCTGCCTTAAACCCAAGGATGTATCAATGATATGAGTTAAAGGTCCTTCTGTAGATAAGTGCACTCTGATGTTTGCATCCTTATAAAGAAAAATAATTAGACCTATCAATTTCTCTGAAAGGCCCCACATGCACATTTTCACCACAACCTGTTACAAACCACCCAGTTAATGCACTGGTCAGTTAATGCACTGGTCATGTCTAAACTAGCAAAATAGATAGCAGAGGCATTAGGGCATTTTGCCTGTGCGCTAAGATGAATCAATAATGTACCAGTAAGGGACGTCCTCAGACCCTTTCGAAAACCCACTTGAAATTACGGGAGCCATTTTAAGTTTTTAACCCAGGTATACAGTTCTCTAAGAACCAGCAATACCAAACCTTTACTTGGCACATCAAGAATAGCTATGGGGCGGTAGTTCTCTGGGATCATCCTGTCCCCTTTTTTATAAACGGGAATGATGTAGGACTCATTACAGGTAGGTATAACAGGTTTTTTATGAACTCTGTAAACAAATCATTTAGGAGAGGAGACCATAAGTTTGGATTGAACTGTAATGTTATTGGGGCCAGGTTGTCTGGACTGAGAGCTCTGGAGGGATTCATTTTCAAGATTTCATTGTGAATGTTAGAAATAGAATATATGGCTGCCCAGTCAAGATCAAAGTTGGTGGCCCGAATCTGTTGAACCTGCATTGGGTTTTTTCTTTAAAGATTTCTGTGAAATATTCCATCTAAGTATTTTCCGGAATAATGCTCATTTGCACTTTTGCAGTCTGGGATTGCGTTTTATTCGTAAGATCCCAGAACCTTTAAATTTTCTTACATTTAAGTGCTGTAAGAATCCTTTGACTCTCTGCAAGGAAAGCTCTGCTTTTATTCTGTTTGTTAAATTTGTGTAGGGTTGTAGCATCTTTTTCCTCTCTACTCTAATTTCCAAGGATTGAGTTCCAGAGTCTTTAGCCAAATTCCTAATGAGATATCTTTTCTCTTTCTTTGCTTGGGCAATCTTGTAATTATATGTGTGCGGGGTATGTCTATTCAAAATAAGTTTCACTTTGTTTCCCAAACAGAATAGTATTTTAGCAATGACTTCCAAATAGCCATCAACGTCAAACACAGGGGGACTGTTTGACTCATCATTCTCTGCCGTCACCTTCTCAAGGATTTCTGTACATCTTTGTATATAACATAAAATGTACTTTGAAAATATGTATATATATTTTATGCAAAAGCAAATAGTCCTAAAAGTTGAAAGTGTAATTGATGTAAACAGTGATGTTATCAGTCAATGCCAGATATGATGTTATGTCTGATGTCATCAGTGATGCCGCCAGTGATATAATCAGGGATGTCATATAGGATGTAATTAGTGATGTCATCAGTGATGTTAATGTGATGTCATCATTGCTTCCAAGCTTGTGTTGCTTTAAATCTGATTACCTTAACTCTCTCATAACTAATGTTTTTCACTGAATTTCAAGGGCTTTGTTATAGTATAGTCCCTCAGGGCTCACTAGCCATGGCCTTCGACCGTCACCACTGAACATGCTGCAGTAATAGTTTTCAGTTGGGCCCACGAGACATGACTTTCGGCAATGGCCAGTCGCCTTGTCCAGGGCCGGTGGCAAACGCCTTCTGCTGTTACCACTGTACATGTTGCATAATTTCTTGAGATCTCAGTAGCTATATCCTTCAGCCATGGCGTCTGTACATGTTACACAAATAGTTTTCATTTGTACCCACTACCCATGGCCACTGGCCATGTCCCACAATTCATTTGTGATAACAGGATAACAGGAAAAAATGCTCAGAATTGAAAAGTCTTCCCCATCCTCACAGGCATTCAAGATGTGTCCCCCTTATATTTTCCAGGTCTCCTTCTACATTCAATTGTTATTTCCTTCCTAGCAGACTCCCATTACCCCCATTGCGCATGGCTTGACAAAACCTTTGTTTGGAAAATTTCATCCAAATCCATCCAGCAAGTCAAAAGTTATTAGCAATAGAATAGTGGGAAAAATTGCAAACCTACGCTCCCTAAAATGTACTTTGCACAGAGGGCAGATCAGGGAATCACTGCTTTTATGGTCAGATCCACAACCTTCCAGCCCTATCAAAAACCCACACAGATACTCACGCACACACATGCACACATGTACCATAGGGGCACTGCTGGAAAGGCTGCTGAGTAGCTGTTTTTCCCATGCAAGGCTTGAGAATAGTGCTAAATGATGGGAAGGCCAATGGTTGGCCCCTATTCCTGCCTCCCACACTGCCACACAGAATTCGTTGTGGAAGGAGACATACCGCGTCTTTGCGGAAACCTAATTCAGAGAATCCTTTGCACAGATATTTTATTCTCTGTGGCAATGTTTATTGTGTCAATTTTTTCCTGCTTTCCTGCTGATATGCTTTCATGTGTGTCCCATGTGTTCTAGTCTTTTTTGTAGTTTTTTGTTTTTATATTGTATGTTTCAGATGAGAAATTCCCACGGACCCCAATTTTTCAGTATATATATGCTATATATGCTATATACACTGTAGGCCCTATGAAAATAGTTCCGGCAAATTTCCTATCACGTTATTGTCTATTTTCCCCACAGAGCCCAACGGATGTGTTTTTTTTAAAAATATGTTTATTTTGAGCAAGGCAGGAAACAAATACAATTGTACATTACTGCGACCTTCCGAACACTTTTGGTCACATTATGAACACATTACCCCCCTTCCTCCTCCCCATCTCGCATGTCTATCCGAGTCACGACCCTGGAGGCTGGCGCTCCCCCTCTCTCCTTCCCTAGCTCTCGTACCCCCTCTCGGAGGTGTCTCCGCTATCCAGAATCCGCTTAGCTTGTTGGGTCTTATATGTGAGAGCCGGGAATTTTTGGTCATAGTCAAGGAATGGGACCAACACATTCTAAAAGCGATGGAGAGTCCCTGCCTTCACCGCCGTCACCTTTTCTGCGATGAGGATATCCCACATTTTGGTCCACCATAGGGGCAGGAGAGGTCCCTCCCTGGCTTTCCAGGAGCGGGCAATTGTTATTCTTCCTGCTAGAAGGAATTGGGACAGGAGCCTGGCTTTGGGCCCTGACCTTGGGTATTCTCCCAGGATTGGGGTGCCCAGCAAAATGGGTTCAGGCTCTAGGGGGAGCGTCGTTCGGGTAATATCTTTAATGAAGTTCAGGCATTGTTTCCAGAATTGTTGGGCTTTTGGGCATGTCCACCACATGTGGAAGAAGGACCCTGTGTGTCCACATTGTCTCCAGCATGTCGGGTCCAGGGAACTGTTTATATGGTGGAGCCTCAGGGGGCAGTAGTACCAGCCCAACAATATTTTATATGCGCACTCTCTGTTGGTGATGCAGGCTGAGGAGGAGTGCACCCGGGACCATATATCTGTCCACGTCTGGTCCTCTATAGGATGACCCAGGTCCCCCTCCCACTGTGCCATGGCGTGGGTTTTAGATGTGAGGAAGTCCCCCTGGAAGCGTTTATATAGGGCCGAGATATTACCTCTGGCTGGAAGGTCCATCAGGGTTAGTTCCAGTGCTGTAGGCGGGCGGACTGCTGCAAGGCGAGTCTGCGGGTGGGAGCACCAGTGGCGAAGCTGTATGTAGGAAAACCTGTCAGTCTCGTGCAGGTGAAAGGTCTCCTTGCATTGTGTGAACGTGCGCGGTTCCCCTCCTTCACATAATTGCCCCAGTGATTCCAGGCCCCCTGCAATCCAGTTCTTAAAGTTCTGGGGATTCATACCCGGCGAAAAAGTTGGGTTGAGAAAAATTGGAGATGAAGGACTCAGGCCTCTGGGGACCCCTTTTTTCCTTAACGCTTTATCCCACGCCCCCACGGTGTGTCTGGTGGCCAGCACTAGTTTCTCTGTTTGTCGCATGGGTGGCGGGATGTGCGGGAGGAAGCGCAGGGGGAGGGTCAGACGAGATTGTTCGAGTTCCACCCATCTAGGGTGGTCAATGGACATGCACCAAGCTTGGTTGATTGCCAATTGTGCTGCCATCTGGTAACCTTGTAGGTCGGGTACCCCTAGACCGCCCAGCCTGGCGTTCCCCAACATCGTTCTCAGGGGGATTCTGGGCTTTTTCCCCACCAGATAAAGTGCAGCATATTCCTTTGGAGGTCCCGAAGAGCCGGAGGAGGGATAGGCACCGGGAGTGAGGAGCAAGCATATAGGAATCTGGGGAGGAGGTTCATTTTACAGGCAGTGATACGGCCCATTAACGAGATTTCCTGTACTTTCCAGAGCCTCAGGTCATCTGCCAGTTCCTTAAAGAGAGGGGGGAAGTTCAAGCGGTAGACCTCCCTTGGGTTCGCCGGGATTTGGACCCCCAGGTAGGGGATTGCCGTAGTTTTCCACTGAATGTGACAAAGTGGGGACAGAGTCGCCCTCTCCGTCGGAGTCAGACCTATCCCAAGAGCTGTAGATTTGTCAAAGTTAATAGAGAAGCCGGTAACTCTCCCATAGTCCTTTATTTCGGCCAGGGCATGTTTGAGATAAAGAGAGGGCTGTGAAATAGTAAATAGGACGTCGTCCGCATATATGGCCACTTTGTGTTGGGAGGGTCCAACCTGGAGCCCTTTAATAGAGTCATTTAGTCTGATTCTTTGGGCAAAGGGCTCCATGACCAAGGCAAATAGGAGTGGAGAGAGTGGGCATCCCTGCCTGGTTCCACTGGTTAGAGGAATAGGGGAGGAGAGGTTGCCATTAATTCTCAAAAGAGTCGTCGGAGATCTGTAGTTCGCCAGGACCATGGTGCAGAACTCCAATCCGAAGCCAAAGGCCTCCAGGGTGAGGTTCAGAAAGGTCGGGTCTACTTTGTCGAATGCCTTGGTGGCGTCAAGGGCTAGCAATCCCAAACCTTGGGAGTTTCGAGCAGCCAGGTCCACCAGATCCAGGGTTCTACGAATGTTGTCGCTTGTTGCTCTGTTTCTGATAAATCCGGTCTAGTCTGGGTGGATTATATCGGGCAGGATGTGAGAAAGGCGTGTTGCTAGGACTTTCAAATCGATGTTGGCAGTAGTGCGATGGGTCTGTAGGAGGCTGGGTTCGCTGGGTCCCCCCCAGGTTTGGGCAAAAGGACCGTAATGGATTCTTGCATGGAGGGGGTTATGGTGCCCGTGGTTCGAAAAGAGTTAAAGAGATGCACTAAGGGTGGTATTAGTTGATACCGGAAGAGTTTGTAGAATCTAGTGGTGTATCCGTCTGGTCCGGGGGC
This sequence comes from Ambystoma mexicanum, assembly GCF_040938575.1. Lineage (NCBI taxonomy): Eukaryota > Metazoa > Chordata > Amphibia > Caudata > Ambystomatidae > Ambystoma > Ambystoma mexicanum. The sequence goes on along the minus strand of NC_090941.1, from coordinate 152,618,398 downwards.
TCTGGATTTGAGGGTTTTTATGGCCTCTTCGACCTCTTCTGCTGAGATTGGCGCGTCCAGAGTATCTTGGGCTGAGAGCTTCAGCTGCGGAAGGGTGGCCTTCTGCAGATATTCTGCTTTTGCCGGTTGCGTGGTTGTGCCGACATTACTTGCACGAGATGTTCGGTTGCTAGTCGTAGTTTCTCCGGCTCAGAGTATTGGGTCATGCCCCGGGGGTCACGGAGTCCGATGATGGTGTTGATCTTCTTGATTTTAGCGAGTGTTGCTACCATTAACTTGTTTGCTTTATTATTTCTGACATAATAGAATTGCTTGGTTTTTGCTAGTAGATGTGCCGTGTGTTCGGCATAGTGCGCCTCAATCTTCATCTGCGCCGTCCGGAGCACTCGTATTTTGGGGGACCAGCCTTTTTCATTATGCCTCGCCTCCACTTCTCTGAGGTCTTCCTCAAGAGCCATACGAGTTTGTCTTCGGCTTCTGTGGTATGCCACCCCGCGGGCTATTAGTTCCCCCCGGATGACCACCTTCATGGCATCCCAGGTATTGGCCGGGGAAGTGTCCTCATTGTGGTTTTCCTGGAAGAAGTTCGAGATCGAAGTTGTTATAGCATCCCTGATCGACATATCATTCAGCAATGGGTCATACAGTGACCATTTGCGGCGGGCAGTGGGGGTTGGGTGATAAGTGCGGATCTCCATGGTTACCGGGGCGTGATCTGACAGAATTCTTGATCCAATGGACACCTCATTTGTGAAGGCGAGTATCTGTGGGGATGTCAGCAGGAGGTCAATCCTGGAAAAGGTTCTATGAACATATGAGTAGAAGGTAAAGTCTGTTTCCGAGGAGTGCAGCTCCCGCCATGAGTCGACCACTTCTAGGGTCCTGAACAATCGTAGCAAACCCAGGGCCACGGCGGTGTCTCCAGAGGAGGCCGAGTGTGTCTTGTCCTTCGAGGGGTCTGGGACTCCATTGAAGTCTCCGCCCATCACGATCTGGCCCTCCGCGAAGGGGACCAGGGTGGTGGACAAGGCCTTGTAGAATGTGACTTGTCCCGTATTCGGGGCGTAGACCCAGATGAAGGTGTATAGCTGGTTCAGCAGGAGACACTTCGCTGCTACAAATCTTCCCTCCGGGCAAAGTTTAGTTTCTAGAACCTGGGGGTGTAGTCCCTTCCTAAAGAGGATTGCCATGCCTACTTTCTTGCTGCCCCCTGAAGCGATGAATTGCTTAGGAAATTGTTGGGTGCGCAGGCGCCCGAAGTCCACTGGTAAAAGATGGGTCTCCTGGAGCAAGGCCACTGCCGCCTCCTCGTTCTGGAGCTTCTGTAGGATAGATTTACGTTTAGGGGGTGAGTTCAGCCCCCTGACGTTGAGGGAGATGACTTTCAATGTGCTATGGTCATGAGTAGAGGGGTGGGGGGTTTCTGAGGAGTTCAGGTGAGAGATATAGGTTGGATTAAGGTCAGCCATTGTTCAGAGGGAAGGAAGTGGTTGTTATCCTGCTCTTGGGTTTTTAGTCCCTGCCTCCAACGGGGGGCCGGGTGTTAACTGGTGGGGGGGTCGGCATTGTGAGGCCGGTTCCACCCCAGGCCAACTGGGCCAAATAACAGAAAACAGCCAACGTGGCTGTAACTTTCGGCCAGACTATAGCCGGCATTCCAAGGATCTATAGGTGTAACCTTCCTCGGAAGTGGGCAGGAGCCGTGGGGGGAGAGGCCCGCTGTGGTGGATGTCTGATGGTGATTTTGCGGGGTTTCTGGAGCGCGGTCATTTCTTCCTCCGGTCCCTTGGGACCCTAGACCATGTGTTTCGTTTTCCTTTCGGCAGGGGCTCCGGGTCCCCCTCGATGATACTTTCGGAGGTTCCCGGAGGGGTCGTCCCAGGTGAAAGTGGATGCATTATTGGTGTGGCGTCCTCTAGGTGGCTGATTCTTCGTAGAGTGCCTTTATGGGTGAATTGTAGCGCTTTTGGAAAAAGCCACTTGTAGCGGATCTGTTGGTCCTGAAGGAAGAGAGCCAGTGGCCGGAGGGCTCTTCTTTTTTGCAGAGTGAGTAGGGAGAGCTCCTGATAAATTTGGAGCGGGGATCCTTGGAAGGATAATTCGTCTCGGGTGCGAGAGATGGATTAGATGGCCTCTTTGGTGGTGAAGAAGTTCACCCTGGTAATAATGTCGGGGGTGAGTCCGACTCTACTCTGCGGCGGGGGCGAAGTCTGTGGGTGCGGTCAAGCAGGAGTTGGGATTTGTCCAGATCTGGGAGAAGGCACTGAAAGAAGTCCCCGATGTATTCAGACAATTTCCGATCCGGAACTGCGGCAGGAACACCCCGGATTTGTAGGTTATTGCGCCAAGCTCGATTTTCCAGGTCCTCCAGCTTGAATTCCAGGATTTCACATCTATTTTGTAGTGCTGTAATGGAGTGTTGGATCCCGTCTATCGCCGTAGCGTGGTCCTGGGCCCGGTCCTCAACTTCACCCAATCTTTGTTCTGCCTCAGTGACTCTCTGATCGGTATGTTCCAGCTTCGTCGAGAGCTCAGTCATGCAGGACCTAAATTCAGCTTTGATGTCGGCCATGAAGGCCAACAGATCGCTTCTGGTTGCGAGATGCTCCTTGCCCTCCTGGTCCGTCTGTGACATGGGGGTGGGAGGGTCCTGTTTTTCCCCCTATCCGCTGCCAGCAGCATTGTGGCGATGTCTGTATTTTTTGTGAGTTTAGGTTGTTTAGACATGATGTCCCCTTTCCATAGGCAGGGTGGTGGGGGACCGGGAATCGCTAAGTGGGCCGCGGAGCCCCTGAAGTGATGCTGGGTGTCCTCGGAAACCAAGAGCCCACAGGTCGCAGTGAAATGCAGGACGATGAGAGCCTCATTGGTCGTGGGGATAGAGAAGGCGTGTCGTGTGCTGCTGGCGTATCGGGAGGGGGGACCCCCCACACGTCTGGGTTCTGGGAATCCTGAGGGTTACCCCCGAATCTCAGAGATGGTGGCAGTGGAGAGGGAGGACCCCCTCCTTTGGGGCCGCGGGGTGTCCAGGAGTGTCCTCAGCAGGGGAGGGAAGGACGTTGTTGAGTGGGCCGGGGCGCCCCAGGAGTGGCGTTGGGTATCTTCTAGGGCTGGATGGGCCTGTGACCTCTGAGGAGGGTCGGATCGTGGTGCCTTGTAGCTGAGGCCGAATGCTTTAGCGGAGTGATCTGGGTGTTGTGTCGTTGGGTTGCAGGTCATTCAGGCCGGACCCTCCAATGGTTGCGTTCTTCACTCCTCAGGCAGTGAGGGAGAGGGCGGGCAGGCAATCCGACCCCAGCAGAGGCGGAGGAGGTGGCAGGCTGTTGGGTGGGCCGGGACGCCCCAGGAGATGGCAAGGGGGGAGAGCAGCCGGCCCTCCCTGGGCTGCCGGCTGGGGTCCCCCCGGTGTTGCCCCCAAGCTGTCCCCAGATACAGGCAGAGCCTCGTTCCAGACGGGGGGGGGGAGTTGTGCTTGGGGCCGGGTGCCTTGTGTTGCTGTATATGGGCTGGGCCCCGGGCAGGCAATCTGATCCCAGCAGAGGTGGAGGGGGCAGCAGGCTGTTGGATGGGCTGGGGCGCCCCAGGAGACGGCAAGGGGGGGGAGCAGCCGGCCCTCACTGGGCAGCAAGCTGAGGTCATCCCTCTTGTTGTTGCCCCAGGCAGAGCGTAATTCCAGGCGGGGGGGGGAGGGAAGTGCATTTGGGGCCGGGTGCCTCTTATTACTGTATGTGGGGTGAATGTGGGCTGGGCCCCGTGGGGCATCTGGCGTAGCCGTGGGTCTTGCTGCAAGACGGCACACTGCCTGTGTGATGCCGCCGCCGCCCCGACTGGAGAGGGCAGCCAGTCCTTTACTATGGCAGGGGGAATTGGGTACGGGCCGGATTCCCTTTGTTACTGGAGATGGGCACACTGCTGCGGGCCCCCGACAGGCTAGTCCCACAGCGAGCGGGTGCCTCGATCGGGAGTTGCAGAGCCCTCGATGCGGAGGCCACGGGCGGGATGGGGGGGCGGGCAGCGCATTCCCAGTCACGCCTGCCGCGGCTGCTGAACAATAGGCGCCCCGCTCACCGTGCAGTGGGTGGGGGCAGCGCCCCTATGTCCCCCACGGACGTCGCCTGGAGGCCGTACACCTTCTCTGGTCTTGCAGGATGCAGCGTTCCCCGGGGGTGCTAGTTGGGCTGCAGGGACATCAAACCACGCTCGTCCCTCACGCCGTCTCCGCACCTCCCCCCCTCGCCGGGCGGTCCGGTCGCCATTTTGAGGTTGCTGGAGCCGGGCAGTGGAGTCGCTCCCTCATCGATTACCGGGCTCAGGGGGCATGCTCATCATTTATTTTTGGCCCCCAGCGTGCCTGGAGACCTCCGACACCGTTAGCTGTGCCTTCCGCATTTTATAAGTTCATGGAGCCGCTTGAATTCGCCACCGCAGCGGGCTCCCCACGGAGGCCGTTAAAGGAGCAGCCACATCAATGGCGCTCTTGGCCACGCCCAACGGATGTGTTTTTATCAGATGTATTAGCGCTGGCAGAGAGCTATAGTTTTTACAAACTGCCTTAAAAGACACACTTACATTTAATATGATGTAAGAAACACCCTTATTATAGACAGGAATGGATGTTTTGAAGTGGTTAGTTGGATTGACATCTACAAGACCATAGGAACATTATTGTTTGTCTTTCTTCCCTGTTCAACCCCACCCTACACTTCCCCTCCTACCCCTCTACCCTCATTTCTTTTACTGGACTTGCACGCTCTGAATTGTCTCACGACCTAGTGGGAATGTTACTGTTTGTCTTCTTTCCTATTGCTCCCCTACCTTCACTTCCCCTCCTCCCCCTGCACTTTTGTTACTGCACTTGGACGATCTGAATGTCTCAAGAACTAGTAGGAATATTATTGCTCTGTTTTTTCTTCCCTGTCCTCCCTGTGATGGCCCAATGAACACACTGAAGATAAGGTGTGTTATTTGCCATCTTGCAACATGCGGAGAACTGGCGGTAGTCACAGTTAAGTCCTTGATGGGTCAGTGCAGTTGGCTTCACTGCACTGATGTATCAGTCTCTGCCTTAGTGTCTTGTATTTGCATGAGCTCCCATGTGGATTCCTCTGGTAGCCATGGAATTATGCTCTGCCATGAGATGAACGGCACCAGGGTGTCTAACTGCTGAATGGAGGTTTTAGGCCTCACCTCAGGAGGAGCGCTGGGGCACGATCGTAGCCCTCATTCTCCACTCCGCATCTCGTCTCTTTCCTGTTCCTTTGACCACTTCGCGTGCGTGTTCTGACGAGATCTCGGGTCTATAAGATCTCGCGGGACGAGTCCTCACATACCTCCTTTTGTTAGAACAGCTTTGCCCTACTCCATTATGAAGTCTCTGCATTTGGTTGGTCTACTCTTTTCTCGGGTGGGGTCGATCCTTGCTGACCACTGCTTTTGGGATCGGACTGTTCCTGCCTGATGTTTCTCCTCAGCCTTGGGCATCTGGGGTTACTTCTTGGTGTTGTTCTCTTGCTGAGGGCGCAGGGCTCATTATGACTTTCTCACCTTGGTTCTCTTTTTCCCTATCTTCTGACCCTTGCAGCTCCAGACCGCCGATTGATTACCACGCTTCGTTGGTGTCTCTTACTCCCGTGGAAGTGCGATTTGCTGGCGTTTTCTTCTTGTACATGGCCAAGCTTTCTAGATTCCACATTTATCTGTCGCGGGTATAGAGGTAATTGTGCCTTTCCGGGTAACTTCAATGGCCTGTCTATGCCTGGAGCCAGTTGTTGTTTCCTTGTGGGGCAGTCATATTTTTACTAAATCCCCTTCATTGACTTCAATGCGGTGTACTGCTCTGCGCGCGTCACTCTGTGCTTTCCTGACGTCCTTGCTCTTCTGTATTCTCCACACTATTTCACTCATGTCATTGTCATCATCCTGCCGAACTTGGTATAGTTACGGGGGTACCGACGTAGATGAGGCCCTTCTTCCACTTAACATTTGGAATAGCGATACGCCCGTAATGGCATTGGGGTCAGCAGGAGCACAGCCACAGCCTCTTTCACTGTCTTATAGGGGTTCATTCCTGCTGCACTCGCTAGTTGTAAGGCTCCTTTGATGAAATGGTTCTCTCTTTCCACCACACTGTTTGCTTGGGGGTGGTAAAGACTCACTCTCAATTGCTGAATCATGCGTTTCTTGAGGAAACTTTCCATGTCTCTCAAGACCAACTGAACTCCGTTGTCTATCACAATATTTTTGGCCAACCGCTCCCTTTGGAAGACTGCATTTAGGACATAGATGACTGTGGCTGTGGTGATGTCCGGTACGAATTCTACCTCCACCCACTTGGACAGATAGCTCACCATGACCACTTCATACTTGTTGTCGGTCGACATGCCATCCAATGGGCCTATGAAGTACAGCCCTAATTTGTGCCACACACCCAATGGTATTTCTGTGGGGATCATGGGTGCTTGCTTCACTTTTAATCTTTTGTCACTGTTAGCACATTTGTGACACCTCCCAATCATTGTCCTTACTTCTTGGTCCATGCCCGGCCACCAGTAGGCATCCCACACCCTGCGTCGTGTCATGTTGCTGCTCAGGTGACCCGCATGGGCTCTGCATAGTATGACTTTCCGCATACCTCTGGGGGGAATTATCTGATCCCCTCTCATCACCAGACCGTCCATCTCTACGATTTCTTCGTTGACCTTCCAGAACGGGTGTAGGCATTCCAGAACCGGCCTCTCGCTTGGCCAATCATTTCAGGGCCATTCTGCTACTCTGCTCAGGGAATCGTCTTGTCTCATTTCTTCCTTCGAATGGGACTCACTCGTTTCCATGAACTCCCTATTTCCCTATTTCGTAGGTCCCCAATGGATGCCACGATGCACTCGTCCTCGAGGATTTTGTGATCAAGTTGTCTGGACATACATTCCGCCTGAGCGTTCTTCCAGCCAGTGATATGTGTGATTTCATTTGTGTATTCTTGTAGTTTCGCTGCAATCTTGGCAATTGTGGCGTTGCAGTTTTCATCCCTCCGGGACTCAGCATGTACACTAAGGGCTTGTGGTCGGTGACCAGACGGAACGTGCTGCCCCACACATATGACCTGAAGTTCGCCACGGCCCAGGCACACACGAGTATCTTTTTCTCGATGGTGGAGTAATTTTTTTCGGGCTTGGACAGAGCTTTGGACGCAAAGGTAACTATATTTTCTGTGTCTCCCCTTCTTTGGGTGAGTGTGGCACCCAAGCCGTAGGCACTGGCATTGGTCGTCACATATGTTTCCCATTCAGGGTTGAAAGGTTTCAAACATGGGGCATGCAGAATCCTCCTCTTGACTTCGTTGAATGCAGCCACTTGCTGTGAGTCCCATGTGTACTCTGCTCCTTTCCTTAGAAGCTTCCTCAACTGTGAATTTGTTTAGGAGAATCTGGGTACAAATTTAACATAGTACTCCGCGAGTCCCAAGAATGACCAAAGCTCATCCTTCGAGGTCAGGGCAGGGGCATCAACAATGGCTTGTAAAAGGTCTTTTTTCGGGCACACCCCTTCATTCGAGATCTGGTAGTCCAGGTACTACATTTCATGCGCCCCAAATATGCATTTATCATAGCACCTGCATCTTGGAGCTTTTTGAGAACTTGTTTAGCACCCCATCATGGGTCTGCATCTGGCGTAGCCGTGGGTCTTGCTGCAAGACGGCACACTGCCTGTGTGATGCCGCCGCCGCCCCGACTGGAGAGGGCAGCCAGTCCTTTACTATGGCAGGGGGAATTGGGTACGGGCCGGATTCCCTTTGTTACTGGAGATGGGCACACTGCTGCGGGCCCCCGACAGGCTAGTCCCACAGCGAGCGGGTGCCTCGATCGGGAGTTGCAGAGCCCTCGATGCGGAGGCCACGGGCGGGATGTGGGGGCGGGCAGCGCATTCCCAGTACACGCCTGCCGCGGCTGCTGAACAATAGGCGCCCCGCTCACCGTGCAGTGGGTGGAGGCAGCGCCCCTATGTCCCCCACGGACGTCGCCTGGAGGCCGTACACCTTCACTGGTCTTGCAGGATGCAGCGTTCCCCGGGGGTGCTAGTTGGGCTGCAGGACATCAAACCACGCTCGTCCCTCACGCCGTCTCCGCACCTCCCCCCCTCGCCGGGCGGTCCGGTCACCATTTTGAGGTTGCTGGAGCCGGGCAGTGGAGTCGCTCCCTCATCGATTACCGGGCTCAGGGGGCATGCTGATCATTTATTTTTGGCCCCCAGCGTGCCTGGAGACCTCCGACACCGTTAGCTGTGCCTTCCGCATTTTATAAGTTCATGGAGCCGCTTGAATTCGCCACCGCAGCGGGCTCCCCACGGAGGCCGTTAAAGGAGCAGCCACATCGATGGCGCTCTTGGCCACGCCCAACGGATGTGTTTTTATCAGATGTATTAGCGCTGGCAGAGAGCTATAGTTTTTACAAACTGCCTTAAAAGACACACTTACATTTAATATGATGTAAGAAACACCCTTATTATAGACAGGAATGGATGTTTTGAAGTGGTTAGTTGGATTGACATCTACAAGACCATAGGAACATTATTGTTTGTCTTTCTTCCCTGTTCAACCCCACCCTACACTCCCCCTCCTACCCCTCTACCCTCATTTCTTTTACTGGACTTGCACGCTCTGAATTGTCTCACGACCTAGTGGGAATGTTACTGTTTGTCTTCTTTCCTATTGCTCCCCTACCTTCACTTCCCCTCCTCCCCCTGCACTTTTGTTACTGCACTTGGACGATCTGAATGTCTCAAGAACTAGTAGGAATATTATTGCTTTGTTTTTTCTTCCCTGTCCTCCCTGTGATGGCCCAATGAACACACTGAAGATGAGATGTGTTATTTGCCATCTTGCAACATGCGGAGAACTGGCGGTAGTCACAGTTAAGTCCTTGATGGGTCAGTGCAGTTGGCTTCACTGCACTGATGTATCAGTCTCTGCCTTAGTGTCTTGTATTTGCATGAGCTCCCATGTGGATTCCTCTGGTAGCCATGGAATTATGCTCTGCCATAAATGCGCCCCAAATATGCATTTATCATAGCACCTGCATCTTGGAGCTTTTTGAGAACTTGTTTAGCACCCCATCATGGGTCTGCACATCCTTGGCATACATAAGGATATTGTCCAGGAAATAAGACACATTGTTGCTGTGGAGCTGTGAGGTCATCATTTTCTGGAATGCTGATGCAGCTGACGACAAACCAAAAGGCATTCAGGTATATTGGTAGGTGCCGAATGGCGTGATGAATGCTCTGAGGGACATGACGTTTTATGCAGGTCTATCTGATGGTAAGCTTCTCGCATGTCAAGCTTAGAAAAGATTTTCGCCTCTTTTATCATTAGAATTATTTAATTGATTCTTGGCAAGGGAAAACTGCCCATGACCACTTCCAAGTTGAGGCTGCTTAGGTCTATGCACACTCTTAAGTCATGTGATGACCTCTTTTTGATGAGGACAACAGGATTTTGCCATTCTGAGGTATAAATAATACCCACTGTTAGACAAGAGCTTACATTGAGTTAGAGTAACACATGGGTTCCCCCAACATGGCGCCCAAACCGGCACATAACAGCATTGCTTTAACAAAACAAACGATGAGCTCTAGCGGTTGCTAAGTGACACGTGCTGCAGCTCGGCATATGTGAACATCACAGCGAGCAGGAGCTCACGTAATGCAGATGCATGAATAACAGCTTCATAAAGGTAAGAATTGCTTTTCGCATACCATCGAGAATTTAGCAGAACGATTTGATCCATAGCTAACTCCAGCACCGTAGAATTAATTTAATCCTTGTTACCGTAGGCTATCAGGGAAGGCTAAAGTAAAAACGAAAACCATTACGGGTCGATCGCCAACCCTCCAACACCTCAAGACCATGGCAGCAGTGATTTATACCGTGCACACCTATAAGGTAGGAAATCTTAAAAGCAAGATATACGGCCAATAGAATGTATTAGCTGAAACATGTTAACTAAATTTAGCATATTCTAAAAGAAACCCGCCTGATTTATTTTCAGGATTATTCCAAAATTGATGCAATAACTTAGATGACAGTGGCAGTTACCATTCGACTCAACAACTGGTCTAATGGTGAGTTTTATTCTTCCTGGAAACTACAGACCGTGTTAATATCTCTCACAAAATAGGTGATGTGCAGGGGGACTCAGCGCTCATCATAGCGCCTGTTCCCTCTGCACATCACTGCTCATCATAATCAATGTCACTCATTAGTGAAACAGGATTTATCCTTATTTTACAGCTCTGAAATTTACCCTGTTTGGGCAACAAGCTTTTCTTGAGAGGGAGATACGAATTCTAAGGTTAGTTCATTCGAATTTGAGCCATGTTAAGAATGATCTTCAATAAACATATTACATATGAAGTAATGTAGATAAATTAATTTATGTCTTACAGAGAATATCAAATCAATCCAATACTCTAAAAACCTGAAGAAGGGCATGAGTTGGCTGAAACGTGTAGTTTCAAGATAGGAGATTACATTGGGAAACCTATCAAGATTATTGGATCACGTGAACAAAAAACAGTTGGAAAAACATGGGAAAGATATGTGAAAGAGATCTGTATTTTGAAAAAACATATGAGGAAATGTGTTCATATTTTGTTCATGATGCAAACTTTGATTTCTTTCTTATGAAATGATGATTAACTCATAAAAATAAATGCTTTTTTACATAAAAGATGTTGAACATGAATTAATTTGCACCAATTGAATTGTTGACCATATGAAAGTATTTAAAAATTGCATTGAATTTGAAGCAAAATCTGTTTTGCCCTATGCTGTGCCCCAATTTGTATGACAAGGTTGTCATTGGACCATTTATTTTGTCATTTGTTAAAGTATAGGTAGCACTCTACTAATTGGGAGCACCTTGAAGATAAACCCAAGAACTATCCAAGGGTAAAGAACACCATAAGAAGTTCTATGACATTGAGTGCACCTCTACATATCTAGTATCATAGTTCTTTATCTTCTGTGGCGCTTCAGAGAACAACATGGGAAAATCATCTTGTAAGTTTGACGCTCCTCCTGAGGAGACTGACAACACTTGGTTTTCGGTGCTGGGGTCCAACTGGATACTCAATTTATGCTGATCGTCCCATCCTAGCACTGTGGTAGCTTCGGTCGAAGAATACTCTTTCCTCGTGGTGTGTCTGTCCTTGAACTCAGGTATTGCTTTGATGTACCCCAGGAGGTCAACTTTGGCCCCCCCTGAAAACTGTGGGCTTGTGTCTGGTGCTTCTGATCTCCACCAAGTAACACTGCACCCTGTTTTTGTAGGTCTGTATGGGGAGGATAGTCAGATCTGACCCCGGGTGAGCCATTACCCGGGTTTCAGTACCGTGCACTTTTACAATGCAATGAGGTTTCTCTCTTCTGGCACAAGTCGAGTTTACCATGATCACTGTGGGTCTGTGTTCTGTTTCCTCCTCATCACTCGTACCTCTGTCACCCTCGATGTACGCAACTTTCTTTTCTCTCCAGGTGCAGGCAACGGCAACGTGACTGAATCTCCTACACTTGGAGCACTCCTTGTTCCTTGCAGGGTAGTCCTTATCATTGGCCAAGTGCCTGGTGCTGACGCACCAGTAGCATTTATGGCCACTTGGGTCCTCTCTCCTTGGTGGGGTCTCAAGACTGTTTATCCCTGCGTCCCTTCCATTGGACGGCTGCCATTTGGATGAATTTGTCCTGAACTTTGCGGGAATTGGTATGTACTACCAACATGTCACATATGACTTGCTCCATATTGTCCCTGAATCCACACAGAGCTACCAGCTTTCCCATGCGGGTGATATAGTCATCAACTGGCTCACTGCTTTTTTGCTTCCGTGTGTGGAATTTGAGCTTGTGTAGAACCACGTTTTCTTTGTTGGAGAAATGCTTTATGATGCGACAAACTGCCTCTTTGTACACGTCGTCCGCAGCTTTAGGCATGCGAAAATGCATTGTCCCTCAACACCCATTGAGTTGAGTAGCATGGCTTTCTTCCTGGCTGCTGACTAGCCAGTACGCCCCCAAAGCATCCAAGTAAGTGGTAAATAACAGCTCCCACTGTTGCCATGGAATAGCAGGCCTCGTCGCCAATTATGTGGTGGCCTAGTGAACACACGACACCAGGATGAAGATAAGGTGTTTTATTTGGCACCTTGCAACATGCAGAGAACTGGCAGTACTCATAGTTAGGTCCTTGATGGGTCATCGCAGTTGACTTCACTGCACTGATGTATCAGTCTCTGCCTTAGTGTCTTAACTTATTTATAAGGGCTCCCACGAGGCTCGATCTGGTAGCCATGGAATTAAGCTCTGCCATGAGATGAACAGCACCAGGGTGTCTAGCTGCTGAATGGAGGCTGCCGGCCTCACCTCAGGAGGAGCGCTGGGGCACGACCACAGCCCTCACTGTCCGCCCCATATCTCGTCTCGTTCCTGTTCCTTTGCGTGCTTCGTGCGTGTGTTCTCACGAGATCTCAGGTCTGTGAGATCTCACAGGATGAGTCCTCACACTCCCCCTCGCTTGACGTGATGCGCCTTAAAACACCATTTTGCTGCATAGACACATTACAAATACCCAATACATAAATAAATAAATAGATCCCGCTGTGAAATACATGCCAGGCAAAAGAGGGTGTGTGCATCATTTTACAAGTAACTAAGTGCTTACTTTTTTAAAGTAAGGTCTACCTTTTCCTGTACCTAAGAAAGAGTGCCTTGTCATGTGGCTTCTGCACTTTTCAAGAAGGGCAGAGAATCCCCTAGTGGTCTGTTGTTGCAATCAAAACACTGTACAGCTCTCACTGAACGCCAATGTTGCTAACCCGGAAGCAGTAAAGGGTAATTTGGGAATTTTGTGGGGAAGGTGTGCCTATTGATTTATGTATGAGTGAGGCGATTTATGCATGTGTCAGGCCTTTTTTAAACCATTATTCATAAATGACCTCCTGCTTATTTCCTTTTCAACAATTGCCGCTTTTGGGTTTACTGCACAAAGCACCTAGACTCACTTGTAGTGGAAAAGGTTGCTTTAATGTGACAGCCCAAAGCTCACAAATAAACGCTAACCTGGCCCCTGGCCTTACAGACTAACATATGTTTTTTAACAATTTTCCAAACAAATTAATAATTAAACATTTTCAATTCCCCCAACAATTAAATAAATAAGTCCTTTTAAATTCCTCCCGACCTATCCCTTGCTCCCTACCGTCTCCTTACCATCTTCTCCTGCCTTCCTTGTTGCTTTCTCCCATCTTCTCCGCGGGGCCATGCCCCTCCGTCTTCATTACCTGTTCCCCCTCTTTCCACCCCCGGGGTAGCCCGTTCGGTCCCAATAGCACCACCCCCATCCCTTACCGCACTATTCCCCCATTGTGCTTCCCTCCCCCCCATCCAAAGGGGCCATGCCCCCGGCATCAACAACTTAATACCACTTCAACTCCCCTATGCACCAAACTCTTCCTTTCTAAGACCTGCCGACCAGGCTGACCTGCCACATCAGCAACAAAACCTTACAACATAACTTCCCCAACTAATGCCCCAGCCTGCCACATGAAAACTACCAGCCCCCCAGACCCTTATAACCTCCTACCCAGAAACCCAGAAAGAACCCACTGTGGGGGAAAAAAACGATAATTCCCAATAAAAAACCCTACACTCCCAAAAATTCACACCCCTAAAGGCCCTAATGAGGGGGTGGGAGGGCGGGGACAAACGCTCGTCCACAACCGTGTCCTGTGCTCTAACCTTCCCTGTCCCCTTAAGTACCCCAAGCGGCGCACTATGCGCAAACCAGCTCGCTGGCCTATGCAGTGCCCAAAACAGCCCCGGGGAAACGCTTTGCGTTCACCCCGGTGCCCCCCCTTATTAGTATATTTAAGAGCAACACTTAAAACCCATGATGTAGTACGTGCAATTAAAGGAAATATTTCAAAAAGCAATTTGATACCCAGATACAATTCTCCTAAATAGAAAACCATTAGTCTTAAGCATATTAATCTATTTTTTTTTCATCAAAAAAAGTCTGAAATCCAGCTTTTATTATTGGAGCCATTAGTCTATTCAAATGTACCATAGACGTATTAGTCAGATTTGAAAAAAAGTGATTCCCAGAAATACAAGTATCAGATCACGCAAATAAAGAGCTTGAGGCCATCAATTAAAAAGAGAAGCATTTTTCTACCGAGCGGAGGAATATTAAAAACCACTAGCAAAGAAAAATGCGAAGAGAAGGCAGATGCACAAATGTGTAAAAGAAAAGAACAAGCATTGGCAAACCCCTTATTTATTGAATTTTACATATAAAGGCAAGAATAAAGGGTTCCATGTGTTAATATCCCTGCAAAAATATCGCCATACAAAAATATCACCATATGTTTGCGGCGATATTAAGGCATGGAACCTGCGGGAGACAGCCCCGCAACCTCTTTCATTATTTTTAAAGGAGTGGGGGACACCCCTGCAACCCCCGCTCCCAGAAACCACAAAAATGATCCCCCCAAAAAATATTGCCCATGTCTGTTCCAGACGACCATATATACAGCGATATTTTTGGTGGGGATAATATGTAGTGATACCGAATAAAGTACGTACTGGCTTCCTACGCAACCAGAAATTACAGCCATGTCTGCAACTTAGTGTTTATAGAGATGTCAAATTACTAATAGAGGTGGTAAAAAGAAGTATGTGCACCGCCATGTATGGAAGTCTTTTTACTATGCCTATTTCCAATGTGTGTTTGCAAGCTAGTGTTTGCAGACAAGTTTGGAACATTTACTGTGTGTGAAAGGGAATTTTAAGTGGTCATGATGATTATAGAAATGAGCTTGTGTGGGGGAGTTAGAGAGCACAGGAGTAAGCTGTGCGAGTGGGTAGGGGTGAGTTAGGACGGAGAGTGGGCGACGGTGGTTGGCAGGTGTACACTTTGGTGGGTGGAGATATGGTAGATGGGCATAGAGGTGGGATATGTGGGTGGCACCAGAGAGAGTGGCTGGGGGTTGTCATGCCTGCGATGGAAAAGGATAGGTGGGGTAGAAATGTGTTTTATAAGCTGACATAGTTGGGTGGGGCAGGCATGTGTGGGGTTAGGCAGGCATGGGTTAGGGTACGTAGGTGGGGTAGGCAGGCATGGGGGCAAGGTAGGGTGGTGGGGCAGACCTGAAGTGGAGAAGAGTAGGGTCAGGGAGAGAGGGTGGGAGGGTGTGTGGGTCAGGGGGCAGAGTGATGAGGTCTGGGGGGGGGCAGGGGCGGCAGGAAGTAGTTAGACTGTGTGGGTGGGTCAGCAGTAAGCAGTGGTGTAGGCAGGCTGTTCCGGGGGCAGTGAGTGGGGTAGGGTCGATGGTTGGTTTTTGAGGCAGTGTGGGGGCGGGTGAGAGGGTTTGGCAGTGAGTTGAGTGGGTTTTTGTGGGTGCAGGGAGTGGGTAGATTTGGTGGGGTAAATCCTTTGGCAGGAGGGCACAACACTATCAGTGATATTGTAAAGTGTGAAAGGACCTCCCAATAAAGGGGTCTGCAAACTACTAAACATTGTAAAAGTAACTAAAACCCAAAGAGGTGTATAGCACCAACATTAACAAGGAATACCATTTTGAAAAATATGGACATCAGTGTGCATCTTTAAGTAGATAGCCAAACATTCCACACCCCTGAGATCACATTCGAGAAAGTACCAGTTCCTCTGAGGCCCTTCGGCTATGCATTATTGCCCTCTGGCATATCACACTAGACTGCAGATGGTGCCCCATGTTCCTGCAAAGCCTTAAGGGCCAGCTTGTAATTCACAGTGAACTATCTGAAGCCAGTACAGATTGTGCAGGATGTTGCAGTTATACGTTCAAAGCACGAGACACGTTCCAACATTTGAGTAGCTGCTTTCTGCACCAGGCACATCCGCCATTTTGCTCACATTGCATTTTTTTTTTATCCAAATGTGGTGGTATAACATAATGTACTGAAGATTCAAGGTCAGCTGACAACACGAGGGGGGCGAGGCCCTCTAACCATACCGTGATAACAGCTGTGAGAAAATAGTGCAAAAAAGAGCATAGCAGGTGTATGGACTGGGCCATCAGAGCTTCCACACACACTGTACCAAGGGCTGCAAGTGGGCCGGAGCTAAATGGTGTGGAGGCTGGGCAGTCTGCCCGTGACCCGGGGTACTGACGGGTTCTGGACATGCATTGGGGCGGGTGAGAGGGTTCAGGTCATTGTGTCTATACTCAGAATGAAAAATATTTAACTTTTTATCTAGAGAAAACAGCCAGCACCAGAGAACTCGCCCTCAAATCTAGAAAGGTAATTTGCCCAACACAAGATACTCATGTATTTTCTCTTGTAAGATGGTAGGTACTTTGCAGACACTTTGAACATGTTTGGGGTTTTCGTGTTCTCACCAGGCATGTTTGCCACTTTAATGCGCAAATGAACACAAAATTAGAAAAATGTATTACTAAAAGAAGATTTGGGAGAAGCAATATATTTCTTCTAGTGTTCCAGAATTCCCCACCCGCCTTTTTGCTGGTTTGGGAAATGTGCCTCTTTCTGACCGATAAGACGAGTATGGCAGGAGAGGTTAGCGAGGATAGCAGCGACTTCTTTCCTCCCTTTGTAGCTGTCCCGTGCTCCAGCACGTCTCTCCTGCTCGTCACTCTTCCATTGCTTCTTATTCCTTTCCTAGCTCTACTTCATCTGACCCTTTCAGCCACCAAGGCCCGCACTGTGAAAGGATTCGTCCTGTAGGATTCTCATGACCCCTTTCACATGCCATTCGTTGGGTTCCAGCCACCCGTTAAGGTTGCTGTACTATCGTGAACACAGCATTCTTGGCACAGAGCCAATGGGGCGTTTCATTCTTTATTTATTTATTTATTTATTTTTGTGCTTTCTAGTCGATTTTCTTCCTGTCCTCACCGGGTTGTTTACCTCTGTTTGAGTCCTGCCAAGACCACTGAAGTAATTCGTTTGGTTTCCCGGCTATGGGGCAATGTCCGGGTGGATGTTCCCCTCGCTTTATGGTTTCATTTAGACATCTCATCAAGTTTGCCATCACTTCTAGTTTGCTCACAGTGAGGAAGGGACTGGGTAGCTGGCTTCCATGGTTTGGATCCCTTTGGCCTTTAATTCTAATTCTCCTTCACTGTCTTTAAAAAAAACAACTTCTAAAAACATGGTTATTTAACAAAAATGTTTAAACTGTGTACTGTGCTAATTCTCTGTGCTCACTCTGTAACAACTTAATCTGTACAAGCACCGTGATACCTTCGAGTCTGGGTGCTGTGTCACATTAAATAAATAAATAAGTAAATAAATAAGCAAAGTGCTCTTCCTTTGATGTTGATGTCATTTTATCTGATAATTTCTTTATTCTGATTGTGTTTCAGTAACAGCTTTTCACACTGTCATACAAATTGATTGCTTATAAATGACACCATTAAAATCAACAACAACTGCATATCATATCACCACAAAATCATTTTACATACCGAAAATTAGTATGATTTACCATCATATCTAGTTATAACCTTACAATAAGAACATTCGATGTTATCCTTGAATTTCCCCAACAACTGCATTGGAGTTAGTCCAGATTCTTGAAGTGTGGTGGGCATAGTCTTCTTGTCCTAACACTTCAGTAGTCACTTAGTAATTTTAATCTAGTCTAAGCTATTTTTTTTGATCATCTCATGTTAATGTACAGAATCGGTCCCCAAGGGTGCTGCCTTCTAACCAATTAGATGCGATTTCCCAAAGATTCATAATTGCAATGGTTAGAGCTGGGGTGGACCCCGCCATGCATCTGTTGGGGGTCGCATGCCATGGTCATCCGGCAGGCGCCCCTGGGTGCTATCTCTGTTAGCACCAGACAGTCCCACTATGTGTGGGGGTTGGGGCCTGCCCTGGACATCCGGCAGGGCCCCCGGTGCTATGGGGCATCAGCACCATGAAGTGGGGTCACAGCCTGCCAGGCCTCTGACCATGCGGACATCAGCTGCCATCCGAGCATGCGGGTCTCACGGCATCAGGGCGTGCAGGCCTGTGCCTCCACGTGTAGGCCTGCGGCCTAAATCGATAATGAGACACGGACTCAGTGGTTCCTCTTTGGGAGTCTGCAGCCGCTCTGTCTCACGTGCCTGCAGGGGCTCCGTTTAATAACTTGGGCCATGACGCAGTCATGGCCCATCTTAAAGGGGCAATACAAATGGGAGGGACACATCCCCTTAAAGGGGCAATACACATAGGAGGGTCCCACCTAACACTCCTCCTTTTTCATAAAGAACAAACAAACATTGCTGAAATGTACATGCATCCCACCTGTTACAAAACAACAAAATACTTATCACTTAGACCTCACAGGGTAGACCAATAATAGGATATGCCACTGACGCATATAAGTAACCCCACCAGTCACAGACATAACATATACTAACCCATTTCTAAACACACTCAATAGGTGACAGTCGTGGCCGTTGAGATGACGGAAGGATGTAGGTATTTCTACCACAGTTTGCAAAACCCTTTATTAACATGGGGTTCTGGACAGCAACTACAAGAACAAAGCCATGGTTGGCGGCTGGCACTACATGCACACCTCGCAACTGCAGGATCACAGCCTCACCTTATTGTTCGTTACTGAGACCACTTAAAGCATGTAATTACTACGCAGGTTCACAGCATCAAAACACACAGGATTACTGAGTCCTCTTCAAGCAATTGCAGGACAGCAGGAGACCAGTTCATCTTCCATCAGCGTCCGTTCAGGAGTCACTTCCCGAGTCCAGGTCCCTTGAGGGTACAGTTCACAGCCGGCAAAGCCGCACCTGGCGGGTGCCAGGGGCCACCTAGGCATAGTCCCTTGATGTTCAGAGCAGAGCAGCGAGACACCAGTCGCAGGGCATGCAGGCTGCTCCTTGTGCTGTTCATAGGGCACGGCGTTGTTGATAGGGTATGGGGTGACAGGACCTTACTCACCCCCTTCGTTGGCGATGTTCTCCCGATCTGGCACATCTCTTTCCTCCAGGAACACAAGAGGGCGCACAAGCACTCATGATGAGCTGCAACCCATTTCTCGACTGATGCACTGATTCTTGGTGTTGGGGCCCAGGGTTGCCTGGTTAATTGGTCAGACACAAGTTGTCGGCTGAACTCAGGGGGTCCGGGAGGCATCTCCCCCACGCCCTGTTTAGCCTGGCCCTTTGATGACATAGCGTGCAGGGTGTTGGTGGCCGGCAGCCAGGGTGTCATCACTGGTAGACGGACATGGCCACTAGCACCCAGGTCCTCAGCTGGTACAGTAGGATTTATATATGTGGCATGATTACACGGCCACTTGTAGGGCAGGCAGGGTGGCTTCTGTGGCTGGGTGTCAGGTGTTCCTGATTGCTTCCAGTCATGTTGCCCTTATCTTTCGACTGTTGGTGCAGTGCACAGGTTATTTTCCGGCTGGCAGTGTGCAACTGACTGGCGTCCCTGGTGCGTGGTGTGGTTCGGTCTCTCTAATCACCTGGTGTGCAGAGCACCTCTTCTCCCATGCTTGAGGGTCTGGTTCGTCACATGCAGAGCGCAGGATGTCCACATCCCCGAGCTTAGAGTTCAGATGAGCGTGAAGATGGACGTCCTCCGTCAGAGGCAGGGGGGGCCATTTTTATTACTCACGTCCTTCGCTCCCACCACCTGATGGCTCAGGTTCCTTACGATGTGCCTCCCTTGTTGGTGCCTGGGGAGCAACCACGCCTCTTGCCATCTGTTCTTGTTGGAAACACATCATGTTCTGCCAGTATGCTAGTTCGCTTCTGGTCAGTGACTGGACTGCTATTGGACTGGCATTTGTCGTCCCCTCTCCATTGTGAACATTCAGGGAGTACAGGGGGGGCTGCTTCCCCTGTGTCGATACACAGCCCCCGGCAACCAGAGCTGCTTTCCGCCTCGGGGCACCTCAACTCTGCTGTTGGAGATGTTCATACTGCACTGCTCCGAACCCTGAGGTAGTTTCATCTTGTAGCTTGGTGTCCAAGCACTTCCACAAGAGTCTTCCCTTTTACCCACCCAGAGAGAAGCTCACTTTTGAATCCTTCTTCTGGACCATCATTGGATTCTTGCTACACAACTGCCTTTGCTAGCACCTCTCGTTTTGCCTTCACGTTTAGAGTGCCAGCACCAGTGCTGATCTCGCTCACTGCTCTACCTCATGGTAAATTTACCGAGCAGTATTCACAAGGCATCCCGACCCGCATGTTTGCTCGTGTGCCCCCCCAACATGTCAATAGGAGCGTGTGTAATTAACACTCACTATGACGTTCAGTTGGAAATGTAGCGCCAACTCTGGCTACAGACTGAGCCTCTGAGCACTTCTATATTTCGTTGGTGGTGGCCAGATGTTCCATTCTTCGCGTATACATACACTGATTAGTGAGCACCAGGCAGACCTTATTCCGAGGTTCATCACACTCTCTCCTCCTGTAGTGCGCCTCCTGTCACAGACCCCACTGCTGTGCGCGGCTCAGTACTGTCCTGTGCGGTAGCTGGGAGTCGGTGAGGGCACATCAGCTGAGCACAGGCGCTCACAGAGGACACGCGCCTCCATCCCCACACTTAGCCATACGATTGTGTATCGCTCATGAGTTACTTTTCTTTTTTTTTCGGCTCCTCCCGTTGCAGAGCACACACTCCTTCATTTATTTATTTATTTATTTTTATTTTTCCACCTGTATCACTGGGGCAGTGAACGATGCCCATGCATTCAAATGTAGGCTTTGATGCTGACTGGTGCTTGTGTTGCTTACAGTTCCTCCATTGCCTGATGTTAGAACTGGAACAGATGTTGCCACGGTTTTCCTTGTTGTGGGTTACTGTGTGTGGCAGGACACTGACATTTTTCCTGGCTCCAGCTGGGAGTGTATTTCCTTATTTTCAGCAGCTCTCAGCATGCGAACCCACAGCCTTCCCAACAGTATGCAGAAATACAGAGCACTTTGATCGTTACCTCCTGCTTGGCCTGGGTACCTTCTGAGGGCCTTTACATAGCTCCAACACCGGAGCACTCACGATATTCACTGCCTATTGGGCTTGATCTCTTCTGTGCCGGGCGTTGCCTTTTAGGGCTCCAGCACTGGAGGGTATTTTACTTCAACTTGTTCTGACAGAGAGCCACATTGTTAAGATAAGAGACGACACCAGCAGTACACATCTTCCTGTTAACTGCTGACGGACACAGAACCTGCAGGGGGTCATTATAAATGTGTTGGTTTTGCGCTGACATGGATTCACTGCCTGGTAGTCACAAGCAGCTCGGTCACTGTTTTCACAAGACTCCGTCACCAGAGTAATTTCCTAACTTTTACGTGCTCTGACACTGAGCTCTCTTTATGCGATCAATGCTGGGTGGTGCGGGCCCCTCAGGGAAGGGACACAGTGCAGCTCTGAGATAGGAGCAAACAAAAATCAGCTTTTTTCCTTTTCTTTTCCTTTGTTTTTTTCCAAGACTGAGCTCTCTATTTTCATAGCAGCGGGGCCTCCACTTTCCACACTCCACCACTGGTGCATCTTCAGTTCCTTTTCCACCCGACGTGGGGCACAGTAGGTCTCTCTGCGGGCAGGCCAATGCTACTCTTTCACCAGAGCCCTGATGACGGGGCTCTCACGATCGCCGGACCAGGAACTCACTGGGAGCACTTTCCAAACTCCAACAGGGAGGCTTTCATTCTCGCCACCCGCCTTCTCATTTCTTGCGCAGGGCTGGACTGCCCCACCGGGACTTTCCCCGGTAGGCCTCGGGGCATAGGGCCTCTTTGGGTAGCGGAAGGATACATATACGAAAACGATCACCCACACCCAGCCAGCAAAGTTCACATGAAATTGTCTGTCGCCGGTGCTGGCTGCGCATTCATTTTCTCACAGGCCTGGCTGATGACAGCCCGGGCCGGGTTTGCAACTGCGCATTTGGCACGGCACTCCCCGAGGATCTGCACGTGCCCTGCAGTAGGATACAGTGGTGCGTGCGTGCAATGACATGATGCTCTCCCTCCGTCTGCATATGACACAGTGCGCAGGTGCAGGGCTGGCGCCCTGGCACAGCGAGCCGAGCAACCTCAGTGCACTGGCCCGCTCGGAGTGCTGTTCTGACAACGATTGTCGAGGCCGAGGTGAGCTGCTAACAGAGCAGCAGCATACTGGAGTTCAGGTGCGAAGGGAGCTGGGGGGGGGGCTGGATCTCCCCAAACCCAGTGAATGCGTGTACTTTTCTCATAGGGAAGGATAGGCAGAGAGGATAAGAACGGGTCTACGTGGGATGCACAGAACCAGAACTAAGTCCTTGGTGGTGGAGCCCAGGGAGTAAGAGGGTTGGGTCAGGGCAGGAATGGGAAGTGGTCAGCTTGTCGAGAGAGCGTGGTTAAATCCAGAGAAAGGTGCTGCTGCCAGGAAGGGTTTAAACCCATTCCAGGAGCGTTGCTTCCTTGCAGAACAGTTTATAAAGCTGCCTGTTTCCCCCAACCAGCAGTGTACCCCATTGCAGAATGCAGAGAGTGACGCTGTGTGGGAGGTGACAGTGTGGGGGAGGTGGCGGGGGGTGTCAAGGTGGCATTGGGTGTTTGGATGAGAAAAGACCAAGATTGCAAGATTCCATTGCGAACCTTGGGTGAGCCCGGTACCATCCTCCGATGATCACCCACAGAGGGCCTTCCTCTCCAGTGTCTCACAGATCTCGCTATTCTGTGGGTGCAAGAATGGACTACGCCAAGGTGTGGGACACTCGGGGAGACTGGGGGTATCCTATGAATGGCTAACACTCTTGCTCTGTGCCTTTGGCCTGGACCCCTGCCCTCCCACCACTTCTTGTGCTGCAACTGAGTGCTACACCTGTCTTTCCAGATGCTAAATGCACCGCGTGCTGTTATTTAATTTCTTGTAACATGGGGAGCCTGCATTACCATACACTCGCCGTATCCATCAAATCAGACGTCTCTTTGGCATTCTTGGTCTCTTACTCTGCCTCCCTTAGTGTCGTCTTTTGTCAGTAGCTGAGATCCACATTATTTGTTGGAGGTGCTGGCGCTCTCTATTTTTCTCTCTTTCACTCTGTCTCTCTCATCGCCTCCTCTCTCTCAATCTTCCCCTCTCATCTGTCCATCTCTCTCTCGCTCCCTCTGCCTCTCTGCCTCAATCGCGCGCTCTCTCTCTGTCCCCCTCAGAGTCCCCTCTCCTCTCTATCCCCACTCTCTCCCCTGTCTTCCTCTAACTGCTTTTCAATCTCTCTCTCCCCTCTACTTCCCCTTTCCCTGTCTCCCTCTTTCTCTCTCTCCATCCCCTCGCTCTCCCTCTGTCTTCCACTAGCCACCTTTCAATCTCTCTCTCTTTCTCTTTGTCTCTTTCCTAAGAATGGCTACGCTGGGGCTAGAGCGTACATGCTCATTTCACAATGCACAGATATTCTTATGCTTTTATAGATAGGATAGATTTCTCACCCTCATTGCCCCCCTCACCTCTAGTTTCTTCCACTACAGGTAAAGTAACACTCACAAATGAATTCCTTCCACCTTGTTTTGTACCAAATAAATGTTTTGTTTTTCATACTGTGAAATGCAATAAGATCACGCTTCCCTTTATTTTCACCTATATTCTAGATAAAGCACAAATATGTGTTAATCAATGAAGGTGTTACCTTTTAAGAGAATATGTTACTCTCAGCTGCTGGCCACGCTATCCTGTGTCAGAGGGGAAAGGCAGCACCTGACCTGGCCTGTTTGACAGCTGATAACCCCAGGGTCACTCTGGAAGTGAAGTGGGGGTGATATCACATTGGAATGAGGCAGCATCAATATCTGACACTGCCCCAACCCTGTCAGACTTTCAAATGCTTGAACTTGTCTTGGAATCTCCAGGTTTCAATAAAGGCCAGTCAGCAAAAATAAGCTGATGAAAATGTTCTGTGATTTTAACCTGCGAGTTGCGACATAGATTTCTGCTTCAGGCGCTCATTCACCAACTAAACTAGCACAACAAATATCATGAAGAGCAATAAGCGGTGCGCCTTAGTAGGGGGGCTCTATTTTCCAACTGTAGGCTTTTTATCAACTTCTTTTGCCGCATATCATTTACCCTCCGGAGTAGCTCACTGGAATAGCACACTGTGCTTTGCATTGTCATAAACAGATTTCTGTGTTTGGTGCCTTGCTGGGATATAGTCAGTGAATTTCGTGTTGGACCCAGCAGGTGCCTTAACTCATTAAATGATCCTACCGCAGTTGCCTTTGATACTCATTTTCCAGACCAGCCGCCACATCAGATTGATGAACTCACTGAGGTATCTTACTGGGCCTGCATCCTGTGACCTGCATGTCACACTCATCTGGTCACAGTCATGTCTCTGCACATCACACAGGGATTTTAATCTGTGTTGTTCGCCTTGCACAGCACCTCCGCTGCAGGTATATTAGCAAAAGAGGAGGGAAGAGCTGTCCAAGCACTTTGTGCTGGGGACATTTGAAGTGATTCTGAGATGAGCGTTTCTAAACATGGCCCTGGTAATTCAAGTAGAGGGAAAATGTCTTGAATATTATCCCCCAGTTAGAAGAGTGTTGGTGTTGTAATCAGTTGAAATACATTGTTGGTCCTGTCTGCCAAAGACCTGACAGCTGAACCTTGCATGGAACTCAGAGCTAGCTGCATACATGGGATCTTAGCTATCCCGCCATAATAAGGATGGATAATTTAGCTCCCCATCACATAATTGGTGACCCTTCTGCCCCATTGGCTCCTGAACTTGCACATTGGCTTTTATAATTGCTGTCACATGGGCTCCGGAGTTCAAGCTTACTGGCTATTGGGGTCCTTGATGTCAGTGATGTGCCTCTCCGTTTGCATTCTTATGGGCTCCTGGGCTCCTGGGCTTGCTGTCACGTGGGCTGCTGAACCCACAGTCCTATTGGCTGCAGGGTTCACTCCCTTGGGTTCCTAATTTCGCAGTCTTGTAAGATTTTAGGATTACTGTCAGATATTGCAGTCACATGTGCTGCCGGTTTCAGTGGCACAGGGGCCGCAGATTTTGCAGCCTTATGATTGCCATGAATTACTGTTGTGAGAGCTCCCAATTTCACAGTCTCATGGGCTTTTTTTTACTGCTGTCACATGGACTGTTGAGATTACAGTTTTATGGACAGCTGTTTCCCTGTCCTTCCATATGCACACGTGCCTCTCATCCACATTCATACATTTCCAATATGTCACTGTGACTTACCCCACTGATTTCTTGCGCTCATCCTCACACTCTCTCACCATCACTCAGCAGATCTTGCACAATGTCACCCTCTCAGACATCACTCACATCTACACTAGACAGTTTGACACTTTGTCATGCCACTGCTAGTGCTTTATTGGCATTACTCACTGATCTCGTACCAACTGAACCTTGTTAGTGTTGGCCAAAGTGCCACCTATTTGCTCAAACTATTGCATTAGAGTACAGCTAAGGAAAAATATCATATGATGTGGGACACAAAGCTAGTAGGACTTGTTTGGTTATTGATCCATCCATTGACTTTCCAAGGCCATGCTAATCCCCATGGCCATTTCCACCTGCTTTCTGCCCCTCTCCGCCCAAAACACTTTCTACTGGGATCTCTTTGAGCTAGCTTCATCAAGCCTTACCATCAAGCTTTGTGCTCAAAGTGCCTGCCAGTGTTTTCTCAAAGCAGTCTTCATAGAGTTAATTACTTATTTGTAACTGTAGAAGCGCTACTGGTGTAATAAAAATGCCAGGTCTGACTTCAGCCACTCGATTTATAAGCACTGTGTCTGTCCTTCACTGAAGTCCTTTTAAAAACAAGCATTGGCAAAGCTAACAGTTTAAGCTTGTGTATCAATATTAGGCATTCACCAGACACTGCTATTATATGCCAAGGTACTCTGACCACTTTGCAGGTGCTACAATCCAGTTAATACCACTATGGCAGTGCCTGGCAAATGCATTTCCCATGCCTACACAAAAGCCAAAACTGTTGGCATTGCCAATGCTTGTTTAAGAATACCAGCACGGAATAGGATAAAATGAGCTAGGGATGCATGTTGTCTGGGCACCTTTAATACCAGATTAATTAGGTTTTCTCATCTGCAAAATGTGTAACATCACAGGTCCTTCTATCATTGGAGATCTACTTTGAGAGATCATGAATCCATTTAAAACATCACTTTTTAATCCATATATGTTTAAAACATGCTTTAAATGCCCTAATCTTGGCTCATTTTATTCAACATTTTCTTGGGTATACTCCCAATCCTGTCACAGAAGGGTTGAGCTCACACTCTGTGCTGGCCTGTTAGGTGAAATATGGGCCACTTTGAAAAGAAATTCCAGGGCCACTTTTGGTTCCCAGTCCGGCCCTGTTCTTGCGGCGGGAGCTCCGACTGCCGAGCTGAGCATTTTCTCTCACGTCAGGAGCAAAACCAATGCTGCACGAGCTGCGAGTGCCTCAGGGCTTGCGGGCCAACCCCTGGCCACAGGAGCACCCTCTCCTTATGGGTAACCCAGTGATGTAGCTGAGGCCAGCTTTCCAATCCATTCTTAATTCGTTTTTTTTTTCTTGAAAAGGGGCATGTCACGGGTTTCTTCTCCCTCGTCGCCATTGTTGGGGGTCGCCTGCCATGGTCATCCGGCAGGCGCCCCTTGGTGCTATCTCTGTTAGAACCAGACAGTCCCACTATGTGTGGGGGTTGGGGCCTGCCCTGGACATCCGGCAGGGCCCAGTGCTATGGGGCATCAGCACCATGAAGTGGGGTCACAGCCTGCCAGGCCTCTGACCATGCGGACATCGGCTGCCATCCGGGCATGCGGGTCCCACGGCATCAGGGCGTGCAGGCCTGTGCTTCCACGTGTAGGCCTGCGGCCTACATCGATAATGAGACACGGACTCAGTCGTTCCTCTTTGGGAGTCTGCAGCAGCTCTGTCTCACGTGCCTGCAGGGGCTCCGTTTATTAACTTGGGCCATGACACAGTCATGGCCCATCTTAAAGGGGCAATACAAATGGGAGGGACACATCCCCTTAAAGGGGCAATACACATAGGAGGGTCCCACCTAACAGCATCTAGACCAGAATATTATGGTATTCATAACACTAACTGATGTAAAGAATACATAACAATGTGTAGTCCAGTAGGTTTAACGTTTCAGGTTTTGCTGCAGTTTCAGACTACTGAGGCATTTTTGCCTTTTCTTATTCTGCACTGCACATATATGTACTCTTTGTGTGCCCGTTCGACATATGTATGTCCTAAAAAGTGTCTAATTTTGCCACAAGTCTTATACACACATACTGCATTGCAGGAGAGCGGGGGCAGTCGTGAGGTGGAAAGCCTTGCCCCCAAGTCCTTGTGATGGAGACTCAAAATGTTTCAACTCTGTTGCGAAAATCCATCAATGATGGCTGGTGCTGCTCTGCCCCTTTCCTAGCTGCCAACCAGTTCACACATTCACATTTTTCAATATTTGTGTTTACTCATTAATCTTGGTTTGCAATATTTTCCTTACTCAGTCACTATTCAGTGTGTGTTCCTTATTCACTTAAGCTTGTTTCAAAGCTATCAACCACTGTGAATACATTTTTAAATGATTGCTAAAGGCATGGATGTGTAAAAACACACTGAGAATTTGAATTTTCACTGCCATTTTGGATAAGATTTCCTTGGTCGGAGTAGTGCACGGAGCAGAAAATCCACTCTGATTCCCCACACCATGTAGGGAGTCTGCATGTATCTGAACCTGCATCCGATTTTTCTGCTGAGACATATGCACGGATCTTTGGGGTTATGACCAAAGCTTTGTGTGTCTGATTGGCAGTAGGAGTCCATTGGAATCGCACTTGTAGGAAGAGGAGTAATAATATTACTTCCTGCTCTGCAGGAGCCATTCATAACTATCAACATCTTGGAACCCTCTTTACATGAATTGCAAGAAAGGGAGCAGGTGCTTGACATTGCAGATTGGAGCATGAATGCAAACACCTCCAGTGATAATGAAAAACACATCTGGATTGAAACTGACTTCTGATCAAAACAACTGCAGTCATGTATTTCAGAGGGGGGCTTTATAAATGAAGATGAAAGTTCGTCAATAAGAGGATAGGGTGCATTGAGACGCAATTCAAATAGAACACAAATGAGATGGGTTGAACGAGTCCAAGAGTGGCAAGTCCACTGTCCACTGATGAAGATATCAGTGTGGTGAGCCAGCACACAACTGATTACAAAGGTGATGTTAATAGGCAAACAAATTATACTAATAGCTGTGAAATTTAAATCCGAAACCTGCAAGATCATTTGCCAGGAAACCTAATGGTTTGTGAGCTGGATGGCATAATATGGGCTTAACAAATGGTGATGACCAAAGATCATTGATTTCCAGTGACATCTGTGAATTTATGTTGGCCAAATGCCATAAATAAGCCCCAAAGCTCCCTGGGAGACCTATTACTTCAGGGCAGAAAGGTCTGATTGAACATGCATCTAGTAACATTCTTACATTCGAATGTCTCAGTGTCCTTGAGGTCCCATCCTATGGAAAGGATTCAAGTGATGCCTTGTGCAGACTTCACAAATTACCATGGAAACTACACTTCTACTTATCACCATGGATATTGCCGGCCTTTATGCAATCATTCAGTGTAATCGAAGCACTGGAGCTCTGATTTCTTTTTTTTTCAGTACTCGATCCTTGAATTATTTACATTATATCCCAAAAGCTTAACATTATGGCTGAATTCATTTGTGGCTCGTGAGTACTTTCTGTTTGTTGAGACCTAATATGTACAGAACAGAGGACAGGGAGCATAACGATAATGCACATCACATGCCAATCAAAATGTGGGCCTCTCTGAGGAGAGAATAGCACAGGCACATGTGTTGAAGCAACATTATACGTGCGATAATACGTCTAAGATATATAGGAGATTGCTTATCATCTAGAATGGACAAAGGAGTTTTTTGAGGAGCATCTGAATGACTCAAAATAATTTTACAAAAGAGTATGCGACCAATCACACTAAAATCCAGTGTCTGGATCTACAGAACATGCTTAGAAAATAAACTGCAAGTAGTACAGTTAGAAAACCTACATCACACAATTCCATGGAATGCAAAAAAGTTGCAATCCCAAAGGCAACGATATGCAATTTTATCTAAGCACAATACATCCAAAACAGGGAAATTCGCCCTCCAATAAAAAATATTAAGAAGAGATGACCAAATAAATTCGAGATTTTTGTCAAAGGGGAGTACACATTGGATTTAGGCCAAACCCAGAACAGACTCCATATGAAGTGAGATGTATTACTTTCTCAACTTGTCACAAATCCGAACTGTAAACCAATAAGATTTATTACAGTTTCCATGTCAGGAATGAAGGTGACCTGTTGCCTAAGAGACAGGCCGCCATGCCTGGCCCTCTAAATTGCACTACAACCTTTAGCCACACCCCAAAACCAGGTAAATGGGGCATATTTGCACTGCACACTTATGTTTTGGGTTGTCTCCCTCCAAATGACACGAAGAACACGTCCTAATTCAAGTCTGCAATTTGTTCGATGTGCGAAGCTTAGGTGAACAAGCCATGTTAATTGTTGTTTCTATAAGTAACGTGGTCTGAGGAATATTTTGTGGTGTATGATGGCCGTGTCATGAGGTCAGAACATGGTGGAGCTTTCTCCCCCCTACCCCTCCAAGGCAGAGCTCAGCTGACCTGAAGGTTTCAGAACAGAGCTCCTCTGTTTCTCTTATTGTGTCAAAGCATATCATGCTCAGCTGACCTGAAGGTTTCAGATCACAGCTCCTCGTATTGTGTCAAAGCATGTCATGCTCAGCCGACCTGAAGGTTTCAGAACAGAGCTCCTCTGTTTCTCTTATTGTGTCAAAGCATGTCATGCTCAGCTGACCTGAAGGTTTCAGAACACAGCTCCTCTTATTGTGTCAAAGCATGTCATGCTCAGCCGACCTGAAGGTTTCAGAACACAGCTCCTCTTATTGTGTCAAAGCATGTCATGCTCAGCCGACCTGAAGGTTTCAGAACACAGCTCCTCTTATTGTGTCAAAGCATGTCATGCTCAGCCGACCTGAAGGTTTCAGATCACAGCTCCTCGTTTTGTGTCAAAGCATGTCATGCTCAGCTGACCTGAAGGTTTCAGAGCACAGCTCCTCTTATTGTGTCAAAGCATATGATGCTCAGCCGATCATAAAGCCGATCGCTTCTTACTTTCAGTTCCCCCACCCCCTTGTGCCTCTTCTCGTTTCCTTTCCTTTCAGCTCATTTCCCCCTTACACTGGAACTCCCTACCTTTCTCTATCCGTTCCTCCCCTTCCTGTTCTTCCTTCCGCTCCTCATTGAAATCTCTTCTTTTTCATTCCCCTCCCTGATCCCCTTCCCCCTCTTTCCCTTCTTTCCCTCTTTCTTCTACCCTTCTCTTTGTTCTTTATCTTACCCCTCTCTTCTAAATCTCCCTTCTTCCTACTATTCACTTTACTCACTACTCTCTCTCCCCCCTTCTTTCTCCACCCCCCTCTCTCCTCTTCTTTCTCATATGTAAATTGTTCTACATGCTGATTTCCTGGTATGACTCATGTTTACCGTTATTGCTTCTTCTGTTCCATGTTTAATGTATATTTTGTTGTTCATTGTAAAGCGCCTTGGATTAAGGCGCTATATAAAACAATAAATACAAATACAAATAAATCCCTCTAAGTTCCACCTTGTTCCTGTTTCATTTCCACATTCAATCGGATATACAGGCCGATTCATGGAATAATTAGCGCGGCACAAGTGGGCAAAAACGTGCGAATCGCAGTGGAATAGCGAAAATCGCAGTGCAAGTGCGAAAATCGCACGAAAAGCAGCGCACGTCGATTCATGGAAGGCCGTGCGCGAGAAAACCAGCGGATGTGCGATAAAAAAGTGCGCGGCGCACGTTGGCGCACAGGCCATCTAACAGCGTGCGCCAGGTCACAGCGAAAACCGCACAGGCCACAGCGAAATTCGCACATAGCGCGGCGCACGCAACAAAAGTAGGCGGAACACGGGCGTAACACTCGGAATGGGGAACAACTTGCCAAAACGTGGGCGTCACGGGGGAAGTACAGGGCACAAGTGCGCGGAACGCCCACACGCTCGCCTACAACACGTATTCATGGAATAGAATAGGGCAAAAAAGCGCACGCTCAAACCAGCGCACAGGCACAAACACGACCACCACAAGAAAGCAGGCGGTAGCGTCTCTGCGGCTGTAAGAAATGTGCGCCAAAAGGTGCGCCAACAAATAGCACCTATATACTGCCATGATGAATGTCCCATACTGTGGCCCTCCAGGAAAAATGACGTGCAAAGGGGTACCCACAAACACGGACACCCGCTGACAAAAAATACGTGTGCGTGTATACCGGGGTGCGCGGGAAGTCTAACACGCGATTACAGCAGGGTACGTGCATCACAGGGGTTCGCGTGAAGTTATTCACGCGATCGGGCCTGGGGGAGCGTGCTACGTGTATTTCAGGGGTTCGCGTGAAGTTCCACACGCGATCGGGCCTGGGGGAGCGGGCAACGTGTATTACAGGGGTTCGCGTGAAGTTCCTCAAGCGATCGGGCCTGGGGGAGCGTGCTACGTGTATTTCAGGGGTTCGCGTGAAGTTTCACACGCGATCGGGCCTGGGGGAGCGGGCTACGTGTATTACAGGGGTTCGCGTGAAGTTCCTCACGCGATCGGGCCTGGGGTAGCGGGCTACGTGTATTACAGGGGTTCACGTGAAGTTCCTCACGCGATCGGGCCTGGGGTAGCGGGCTACGTGTATTACAGGGGTTCGCGTGAAGTTCCTCACGCGATCGGGCCTGGGGTAGCGGGCTACGTGTATTACAGGGGTTCGCGTGAAGTTCCACACGCGAATAGCCTGGGCGCGTGTATTTCAGGGGTGCGCGGGAAGTTCCACACGCGAATAGCCTGGGCCCGTGTATTTCAGGGGTGCGCGGGAAGTTCCACACGCGAATAGCCTGGGGGCGCGTGTATTTCAGGGGTGCGCGGGAAGTTCCACACGCGAATAGCCTGGGCGCGTGTATTTCAGGGGTGCGCGGGAAGTTCCACACGCGAATAGCCTGGGCGCGTGTATTTCAGGGGTGCGCGGGAAGTTCCACACGCGAATAGCCTGGGCGCGTGTATTTCAGGGGTGCGCGGGAAGTTCCACACGCGAATAGCCTGGGGGCGCGTGTATTTCAGGGGTGCGCGGGAAGTTCCACACGCAAATAGCCTGGGCGCGTGTATTTCAGGGGTGCGCGGGAAGTTCCACACGCGAATAGCCTGGGCGCGTGTATTTCAGGGGTGCGCGGGAAGTTCCACACGCGAATAGCCTGGGCGCGTGTATTTCAGGGGTGCGCGGGAAGTTCCACACGCGAATAGCCTGGGCGCGTGTATTTCAGGGGTGCGCGGGAAGTTCCACACGCGAATAGCCTGGGCGCGTGAATTTCAGGGGTGCGCGGGAAGTTCCACATGTGATTTGACAGTGTGGGTCCTCCCAGGTGTACCCTGTACACCCTCCATGGCCCCTGCAGGCAGCCCACACCACAGGGGACTACCCTGCATCCCTGGTCATGTCCCGCAGGCAGCCCACCCACCATGGGCATGCCCCCCAGCAAAGGCACATGTCTCCTTGAACTAATGAACACCAACTCATGTCCCCTTGCACCCCCACCCCCCAGCACTGTGGGGCACCTGCCAGCAGGCCCCCACCCATGTCCAACTCATGTCCCCCACCACCCCCACCCCCCAGCACTGTGGGGCACCTGCCAGCAGGCCCCCACCCATGTCCAACTCATGTCTCCCACCACCCCCACCCCCGAGCAATGCAGGGTCACCCTCCACCAGGCCCCCACTCATGTCTCCCACCACCCCCACCCCCCAGCCACCAGGGTCACCCTCCACCAGGCCCCCACTCATGTCTCCCACCACCCCCACCCCCCAGCCACCAGGGGCACCCTCCACCAGGCCCCCACTCATGTCTCCCACCACCCCCAAACACCAGCGGTGCAGGGGCAGCCTCCACCAGGCCCCCACTCATGTCTCCCACCACCCCCACCCCCCAGCCACCAGGGGCACCCTCCACCAGGCCCCCACTCATGTCTCCCACCACCCCCAAACCCCAGCGGTGCAGGGGCAGCCTCCACCAGGCCCCCACTCATGTCACCCACCCCCCAGCCACCAGGGGCAGCCTCCACCAGGCCCCCACTCATGTCTCCCACCACCCCCACACCCCAGCCACCAGGGTCACCCTCCACCAGGCCCCCACTCATGTCTCCCACCACCCCCACCCCCCAGCAGTGCAGGGTCACCCTCCACCAGGCCCCCACTCATGTCTCCCACCACCCCCTATCCCCCAGCCACCAGGGGCACCCTCCACCAGGCCCCCACTCATGTCTCCCACCACCCCCACCCCCCAGCAGTGCAGGGTCACCCTCCACCAGGCCCCCACTCATGTCTCCCACCACCCCCACCCCCCAGCAGTGCAGGGTCACCCTCCACCAGGCCCCCACTCATGTCTCCCACCACCCCCACCCCCCAGCCACCAGGGGCACCCTCCACCAGGCCCCCACTCATGTCTCCCACCACCCCCACCCCCCAGCAGTGCAGGGTCACCCTCCACCAGGCCCCCACTCATGTCTCCCACCACCCCCACCCCCAGCAGTGCAGGGGCAGCCTCCACCAGGCCCCCACTCATGTCTCCCACCACCCCCACCCCCAGCAGTGCAGGGGCAGCCTCCACCAGGCCCCCACTCATGTCTCCCACCACCCCCACCGCCCAGCAGTGCAGGGTCACCCTCCACCAGGCCCCCACTCATGTCTCCCACCACCCCCACCCCCCAGCAGTGCAGGGGCAGCCTCCACCAGGCCCCCACTCATGTCTCCCACCACCCCCAACCCCAGCAGTGCAGGGGCAGCCTCCACCAGGCCCCCACTCATGTCTCCCACCACCCCCACCCCCCAGCAGTGCAGGGTCACCCTCCACCAGGCCCCCACTCATGTCTCCCACCACCCCCACCCCCCAGCAGTGCAGGGTCACCCTCCACCAGGCCCCCACTCATGTCTCCCACCACCCCCACCCCCCAGCCACCAGGGTCACCCTCCACCAGGCCCCCACTCATGTCTCCCACCACCCCCACCCCCCAGCCACCAGGGGCACCCTCCACCAGGCCCCCACTCATGTCTCCCACCACCCCCACCCCCCCAGCACTGTGGGGCACCTGCCAGCAGGCCCCCACCCATGTCCAATCCATGCCCCCCTGCACCTGGGTCCCAACATTCCCCAATCATGTCCGTAATGCCCATCCTCCCCTGCCAAAAGGCCCAACCAACTATCACACCCACCCACATATCAAAGGCAATTACATGTTGCACCCCCAATTTAAATAATGCAATTGAACACATGTCTGTCACACACAATGGCTGCAAGTGAATGACAAAACACCCAACATGACATGCCTGAAAGCAATGAGATGATACGACACATTGAAGAATAAAAAAAAATATGTATTGAACAGCAAGTACAATGGAAATGAAATAAGAAAAAAACACAAAGCAAATCAAACAAAACAAGATGAATGTCCAAGAAAATTATCTGAAAAATTAAAATAAGCCAATGAAGAACCATGAAGAAGATCATCCTGGGTCCATGAGCCCAACCAAATTAAACCTAACTATGACTACTAACTAAAAACTGAACTATATACAAAAAAGTGGTGCATTGTCCAATCGCAACCAAAAATAAATCAAAAAAACAAAGGAAACCTAACCCTAACTATACAACTATATACAAAGGCAGCGGGCTATTCGGACGGCTCACTGGTTGTTGTCATGGGCCAGGGCATCATCGAACTCCTGGTCAATGGCTTGGAGGCGGGCATGTTTCCTGGCCCCGAGGTCCCGCAGGGATAACGCAGTGTCAAGCTCAAACTCCCTGCGAAGACCCTCGAGGCACTCAGCCCGCCTCAGCACCCTCCGCATGGAGTCCTCCGCCCTGACCATCGTGAGCCGTTCCTCCTCTGCCCGCTGCCGCTCCGCACCTATCCGCTGGCACAACCGCTCCCACACGGAAGCCACTCCCATTCCAGGGTTCTCCTGCCCTCCGGCCGATGCCTGCACCCCTGATGTTGATGGCCCCGAGCCATGATGCCTCCCACGTTGAGCCTGCTGCTGCCTCCGACGCAACTGCCTGTGCCAGCACGACGGCATCCAGGCTGATGGAAACCACCGACGCCGTCGTGCACGTGCCCTGCCCGATGATGCCGTCACATCCTCCATCTGCTGGGGTCCAGTTGCTGTGGTGTCCACCCCTGCTGGATCTCTGACTCCCGACTGTGGCAGGGATGGGATCCCCACCGAGCTGGCTGCATTGGTCGGGGCAGGTCCACAGGGGGCCCTGGTGGCATCTGGGCTGGAAGACGGCAAGGAGAACGACTGGTGGATAGCCTGCACAGAGGAGGAGAGGGCCGCCACATTGGCCAACACATGCAGGAAACCCCCGAACATGGCCGATCCCAATTGGGCCACGTCGGCACGGTGCACTTCGTGATGACGTGCGTGCTCCTCCCGGGAAGCACGCACGGCATCACGAATCACAGCCGTGCGCATCGCGACCCCAATCAGGACCTTCTCCGCACGGCCAGGGGTTCCCACGTCCGCAGGTGGAGGGGAGTCAGGTGACATGGACATCCCCTCTACCTGCGGACAGGCCTGGGACGGGGCATCCCTGCTGGTGCATGGTGGTGCACTCACAGGGTCAGGGACAGCGACATGCACAGGCCCCTCCATGGTGACCTGTGCTGCCTCCTGCCCCTGGCCCTGGACTGCACCACTTGCACCAGCAGGGATGCCCCCACCAGGCCCCATGTGTGCCCCAGTGGCGGCCTCCTCCTCCTCTGTGCAAACCACCAACCTGGATGGCTCCTCACCGTCTCCCACCGTAGCAGGCCCCTGTGGGGGCTCACCCACCCCTTCCGCTGCAGCCGTGGGGGCATCCCCGCCGCCTTGCTCCACAGCGCCGTCTCCGCCCTCTTCTTCACTAGCCGCTGCGTAGAGGGAGACAAAGAACACAAGCATCAGGGCACTGTACAATGGTCCCCTAGACAGGAAGCAATAGCAGATGTGCACCACTGTCAAAGTACACTTCCATCATGTCCCTCCACAACACATGGGTCAGTCCAGGCAAAACACACACAGTAACAGGCATGGTGCATGCCATGGACATTTCCATGCATGTCCAATGGACTCTTGAAACATTCAATGATATGTAACTCACATGCATCATGGCTCATGCCTATCACATGCACACACGTCACCTCAGTCACATCCATCTGGCCCCAAACACACCAAACACAGCGGATACAAGGGTAATTTGGCTGCTTTACTGAATCTGTGCATTGTCACACACATGTGTCATGCATCCATGGCATGCACAAGTCACAGACACGCAGGTCAGGCACACAGACATGGCTACCATATATGTACCTGGCATCAGCACCCATCCCTCACCCCCACCCATGTCCAGGTACAGAGAGTGGCATGCTCTCATGTTCAAAATCTGCATAGGGCTCCCCATGCGGCATTTCAACACATGCAACAACCATGTGCATCACACATCACTGGTCGCACATGCATTACCATGATGTCCCTGCACACATACATGCATACATGGCCTATGGCACACATACAGGCAAGTATCATAGAACCAGCACACCGCAACATGCCCTGTCTCACACAGTAATGCATGGACACTTACCGCTCAACTCCAGACGGGCCTCCCTCTCAAGGATCTGGGCGTGGAGCGCTGGGCGTACACGTTCCAGGACCCTCATCTGGATGGAACTCATGCGGCCCCGGCCCCCCTCCACGAGGCGCCGGGCCTTCACAAGGGTCCTGGACCTCAAGTCCTCCCAGCGCTTCTTGATCTTCAGGACGTCGCGGGTTGCCACCCCCTCCGCGTTGATGGCAACCACACAGTCGGCCCAGTTCCTCTGCCGTCCTTCCTTGCTGGCGCGGGACGATCCAAAGAGGGCATCATACTGCCCCAGGACATGCTCCACCAGGACACCAACTTCGGTGTCAGTGAAGCTGGTGCCCCTCTGCCCCTCTGGCCTGGGGTTGCCACTGGTGCCAGATGTGGAAGTGCCCGACATGGCAACCCCAGAGGGAGGTGTGGGTGGGCAACTGGGTCCTGGGGCTGGGCTGTGGAGCGATGTAATCCCAGTCGGGAGTCTTCAGTTCCAGCAGGGGTGGACACAGCAACTGGACCCCTGCAGATGGCTGATGTGCAGGCACCAAATGGCAGGGCACGGTGGCAGCAGGCAGGCAGGCAGGCAGCAGCAGATGGCACGTGGGAGGCTGCTCGGGGCACTGGGGGGCAGTAACTCGGCCTTCTGGGCAGGAGCGTGGTCTTCCGTGTGTTTTCGCGTGGCCAGCTTGATACGGAGTGATTTGGCACGTGAAAATCCTGCACGTCAGCGTGAAATCCGAGGAAAGGCCCTTAGCGCGTAAGCGCGTCAGCACGCATACGCGATTCTATTGGACCAGAGTCCCTCAGCGCGTAAGCGCGTCTGTGACGTGACCCGCACGGGTGTTCCCCACTCAGCACGTGATGACGGGGCACACGTGGAGATACTGCACGTCAGAGTGTCACCGCGTGTAATTGGACAAAAGTGCGCGTACACGCGATTGGCCTATGTACGTGTATTTAATGGGTGCGCGGGCACTTACACACGCAAGTACGTCAGCGAACCTGTATCCCGTGGTGCGTGTGAATTTCCACACGCTATTGGACTGGGAACTGGATTCCAGGGGTGCGCGGGTCACACGCTGTATCCCGTGGTGCGTGTGAATTTCCACACGCTATTGGACTGGGAACTGGATTCCAGGGGTGCGCGGGTCACACGCTGTATCCCGTGGTGCGTGTGAATTTCCACACGCTATTGGACTGAGAACTGGATTCCAGGGGTGCGCGGGTCACACGCTGTATCCCGTGGTGCGTGTGAATTTCCACACGCTATTGGACTGGGAACTGGATTCCAGGGGTGCGCGGGTCACACGCTCGCCTAGAACACGCGCAAAGCATAAATTTGCGGACTTTAACAATAACAAGCTCAGACGCCAGGATGAACATACCGTTCCTAGCAGCAGTGGCAGTGGGCTACCAAAGGAGGAGGAGGAGGATAGTCAGGGCCAGAATATTCACACCCAGAACCAGCCTTTTCGGGATGCCTGATGACCAGGTGTATGGGAGGTACAGGTTTCCACCACACATTATACTGGACCTGGTGAGTGAGTGGGAGGATGACCTCACATCACCCACCCTGTGCTCCCAAGCACTCAGCCCCCTGGAGAAGGTCCTCAATGTACTGCACTTCTTAGCCACTGGATCATTTCAGCGGACAAGTGCCATAGTGGGAGGGGTGTCACAGGCCACCCAGTCACGCTGCCTACACCAGGTCTTGAACATCATCACTGCACGCCCATCAGTCCGCAGGCACATATACCTGCCCAGAACACCTGCAGAAAGGCATGCTGCCGCCCTGGATTTTTACGCTGTGGCACGATTCCCCAAAGTGCTAGGTGCCATCGACTGCACCCATGTGGCTCTACGTCCCCCCAGGGCATCTGAGCACATCTATAGGAACC
This sequence comes from Ambystoma mexicanum, assembly GCF_040938575.1. NCBI lineage: Eukaryota > Metazoa > Chordata > Amphibia > Caudata > Ambystomatidae > Ambystoma > Ambystoma mexicanum. Next base: position 152,579,678 of record NC_090941.1, on the reverse strand, counting down.
GCAAGCACTGGCATTCCATCAACGTGCAGGTAGCATGTAATGCCAAGGGAATCATCACCTCAGTATATGCCAACTATCCCGGCTCCACCCACGACAGTTTCATTTACCGAATGTCCACCCTAAGCCGGGACCTAGAAGCTGGGCGGCATGGCGATACATGGCTGCTTGGTGAGTATGTATGCCACTGCACATGCATGCATGTTGGATACTGAGCAAGGTCACAACCCCACCAATGATACCAATCACCACCTCCACAGGGGACAGTGCCTACCCTCTCAGCCCACAAATGATGAAGCCAATTCGGAACCCCACCACGCCACCCCAGGTAAGATATAACACAGCCCACATTACAACCAGGGGCATAGTGGAGCGCACATTCGGAGTGCTAAAGTCACGCTTTCGCTCCCTTGACCGTTCTGGCGGGCAGCTGTTATACGCTCCCCCAGTAGTGTGCAGGATCATAGTGGCAGCATGTGTCCTGCACAACATTGCAACACGCCGGGGCCTGGCCGTGGACATGGTGGTGGCCCCACATCCCCAACCACATGCACAGCCGCTGCGCATGGGAGGGGAAAGGGCACGGGGGGAGGCAGCCCGTACACAGCTAGTGGCTAATTACTTCACATAGAAATCACACCCCTGTGGAGTGCACACTGCCCTGGCACATTCCATCTGACAATCAATGATGACTCAACCTGACACTGATCCTGAATGTCTGGAGAATGAACCGGGAATACCATGTCAGCCTGAGATTGTTCACCTGGAAGTGTCACAATGTGTGCATCCCTACCCACACAGACACCACCAATGCAGTTTTGTGAAGTTACACATTGAAGCAGCTAAAATGAATACCCACTTGCAAAATGCAACAAGAGGACAGTGCCATGTCAGCCAACCCAACCCCAGCACCGCCACACGACACACCGTGCCATGTCATGCTAATTGCAGGTAAACAAAGTAATCCCCACAACATGACATCAGTCTCACTATGTACAGTGGCACTATTAGAAACCTGCAACACCTGCAATGCTCACAGCAATGCCGGACCAACAACATACTTGAGCACGTAGTACCATTAACATGACATCACAAATGTTACATATTAGTAGTCTCACCACCTGGAAATGCCTGCACTCCCACCACTACCAACTGTGCAGTGTTGTCGCCATGTAGAGTTGTAGGTGCACTGCTGCCAACATGGACCCCATCTCCAGACTAGAGGTCCTTGTGTGGACATGAGGAAGGGACCTGCAAATTGGGAGGTAGACACAGAAGAAGAGTTACACATCAATGCAACATGCAGTGTACAACACAACAGCAATATGCACTAGGAATGTATACACAGTATTGACTACAGACTGGCCACACAGCTCATGGGAGTCCAACGTCACTGTGTAATTCACTGTCACTTGGGCACACCCTTTGCAAGCCCATGGAAACGGGAAGCAGGAGGGGTGTGTGTGACTCAAACCCAAGCATCTGAACCAAATACATTACAAGCCTGCATGTGCCCAGCCACAATGCAGCGTATGCCCACAGGAACCACGGAAGCCAACAGATCGTCCCAAAAAAATTGGGAATAAAAGAAATCAAAATAAAAATAAGAAACAATCAAAAATGGCCATTGATGGGGCCGGGGGGGTTGGGGAGGCCACCCAGGAGGTCCGAGGACAGGATGCACACCAGAACCCACCTGCGTGGATCCTGGGAAGATAAAACACCTCCATGGGCTCATGGCCCACACGGCTACCCTATTGTGGGAGTATCACTGCTGTCGCTATTATCACCCTGTGCAGCTGCATCCGGAGGTGGTTGCACTATGGGAGGCAGCCCACGCAAGGCCCTAGTCTGCTCCTCCATGGCTGCAAGCATGCGGGTGTGGTAGGTCTGGTTCTGGAGGATGAGTGTGCGGAGGTCCCCATGCAACAACTCACGGGATGCCCGGACCTCCGCCCTCGTTGCCTGCATCTCAGCTGAGAGCGTACGGGTGAGACGCTCCAGCTGCTGTTCTGTCCTTTGGTGTGTTGAAGCCTCAAGCTCAACAAGAGTCGTCCTGAGGTGAAGGAGCTCCTGCCTCAGGGCTTCCCTGTGGCCCTGGGACTCAAAGGAGATGGCCTCCTGCAGAGTCGCCAGTGCCGCCCGCCTGTCCCTGTTGGACCCCAACATGTCCTCCCTGTGTGACTGGCAGATGGAGTCGGTTGCCTGCTCTAGTCGCTCCATCAGCCTTTCTGGGGGGACAATGGAAGTGGCCACCCTATCCATGGCCTGAGCCATCATCTTGGATGATGCAGCCTGTTGGATTGCCATACCGTAAATGGATTGCTCCCATGCGGTATTGCCGGGTGGCGTACGGCCACCACGTCGGCGGGCACCACACCTGTCTGGGGCAAGGCGAACTGCGCCTTGCTGTGCCTGCACTGCCTGAGGCTGCAGGACTGCATTCCCCCTCTGATCTGCTGGCCCAGGAACAGGATCAGATGTCGCGGAGTGTGACCCTGCATCCGTAACCACCGAAGGCGTAGCTGCCAACACTGACATCCCCATGGAGGGTTCTGACCCTGGTGCAGGTGGGTGAGACAGAACAGAATCCCTCCCTGGAACACTCACCTGCGACGGCACGTAGGTCTCATCCGAATCAACACCTGAGTACAGCTCGGGGGAGGTGCAGCCAGAGACACCCCTTGAGAGCACGACCTGCAGCACTTGTGGGTTCTCCCCCACCACCACACCACGTCCCTCACTGGTGGTTGGTCGGCCCTCGGACCCCTCCTGGGTCTGCACCATCTCCACAACCCCAGCAGTATCAGGTGCGTCTTCCCCTGCAAAGACATGAAAACAAAGAAATGGAAACAGGCATTAGCACCATGGCACACATTGAGGGCTGAGAAGCAAGAGAACCAGTACTTGATTGACACATGTCCCACATGACTAAAACCCTCCCATGCATGCACCCTCACTGCGTATGAAGTGCAGGCAAATGGCACACACTGATGACACCAAGATGGAAGATGAACACATTTTCTGCATGCTGCCTGGCAGTGGCATCACACATTGGCCTGTGATTGGCAGGTGAAACACACATGCCATCACACAGATGGCATGTACCATTGCTATTGAGTGAAGATGGAGAGGAGGGCAGCACCTATTCATTCAGTCCAGTTCCCGCATGTAATTGCTTTTCTAATTCTAACAGGTCAGATTTTTCACCTGGAGCTGCCAGTCTGAAATGGTCCAATTGCACAGGGACATGTGTGTACTAATGATATCCAGGTAACAAAGTCACTCCACTTTACCATACCCATGTCAGACATGTGACTAGTGGACAGCGACATGCCTAGTGAAAGTGGTGGAATGCAAACAAACTGACTGAATGAACAGTGAAAAAGAAGCAAATATGTTGTGGCAAGGTGACACTTCAAGGGCAACTGGCGTGCAGTTGGGCTAGATGTCTACTGTTGGCAGAAGGGATACTGCTATGGCCAAATGCAGCTGCGCAGGAAGGATTGCATGAAGCACATGGCTGACCCATACGACTCAGGCGCACACACTCTCACCTGGCACCCGAACAGCAGCCCTCACACACACACCATGCACATGGATGACACACACATGCATGTGCACTCACCGGACAATGCCTCGTAATCAGCCAGATCTCCCACGCCTTGGATCTCTTCCTCCGTGACGTAGGTCCCAGCGACTGACTCATGTGGAGTGAGTTCCATGTCTACTACTGGAGACCCACCTCCAGTCACTAGAGTTGCGGCATGACTTGAGGCCAGCTTACTCTTTGCCCTGCGCTTTAGGTCATTCCAGCGCTTATAGCAATCATTGGCTGTGCGCCTCACGATTCCAAGGGCACTTACGATGTCCGCAACGGTCTGCCAGTGTGCCTGGCGTTGTGCAGGTGTGGTCTTGGATCCTGCAACAATGACCATCTCGTTGTCATGTCCGGACACATACTCGACAAGTGCATTCAGTTCGTCATCCGTGAAGCTGGGCTTCCTGGACGTGCCGGACTGTGTAGCCGTGTCTGGGGCATCAGCCTGTGCCGGACGAGCACTCTTCCTCTTCCGCTTGGATGGTGGTGGTGATCCTGAGTGTCCTGCGCCGCTCTGGACACTAGGGGCAGGAGCCCTGGTGGACTCTGTATCAGGAGTGTGGGATTGCACACTCAGCATGGGAGTTGGTGCAGGCATTGGCTCTAGTGTGATGGTGTCAGGTGGAATGTCAGCAGCATGGACTAGGACCGACACTGTCCTGGCTGGGTGTGTGAGGGCTGGGGTGGATGTAGCCGCAGCTGCCCCTGCAGCCTCTCCTCCCTGCCTCCTTGGTGCAGCAGATGACCTTGCTGCCCCAGATCCGCGTGGCATGATGGCATCAACGTGCACCAGCGCACGTGTCGTAGCCCTGCTGACCTGGAAGTCAGCCATGGAGTCAGCCAGGTCTGGTGCCACAATGGGCTGGTCCAACAAGGGCTGAGCATGGATGGTGTCAGCCACATCAGCCTCAATGGGAGGGGGGGGGGGGATTATGGGTGCCCGTGACTGGTCCTCCACACATGGGGGGACAGGCTCACCCTGCAAGTTACGACCACGTCCCCTACCGGATCCACCACGGCCACCACTTGTGGCTCTTCCACCTTTGCCACCCTTACGGAATCCTCGCCTCCCAGCCATGGCACTGATGTTAATGTGCGTATGGGAGTGGATGTAGACTATTGTCCTGGGCAATTGGGGGTCAAAGGGGTTGGGTACCAGATGGTAATTGTACCCTACTGCTCTAGCAAGGCTGAATGTAACCCCTGGGGAAAGATGACGGGTCACGCAACGCACAGGAGGCCCAAAAAAGGGAGATGACGTGCACGCAACCCCTCCTAGACCACGTGTGCAGAAAGAAAAACCTGCACTACGATGTGGCACCCAGAAACACAAGAATGAACGTATGCGTGTCACACGCAGCCTAGAATGACCTCTGAAGGGGTAGGCTACACACGGGGCAAGCACAGATGTTAGATACGTGCGTGACTCACCGTCTGCCTGGTAAACGAGCGTGTAAAAGGAGCACGTTTGGTTGGCAACACCCCCGCCAAAAGAAGATTTGTCCGCTGTCTGAGGAGACAGGACAACAGTAGAAGGGAACACTGTTTGAGGGAACAGGCCCAGGTAAACCAGTAAAAGAGTAAAAAGAGAAAAAGCTGTCAGAGGTAACAGGGAATACGAACTTGAAACGCCGTGAAGTAAATCGCGTGTGAAACGACAAGAAGTACAGAATTCACCCACTCGCTCTCCACGAAAAGCACGTACAAGGAAATGGTGTTCTACACGTACCTTTTATGCAGGCCCACACGTCCAGCGTCACTTACGCGGCGTGTACGCGCTAGGGCCATTTCCACCTATTACATGCTTTGTCACTTCTGCGTGTAGGGCCATTTCCACCAATTACACGCTTTGTCACTTCTGCGTGTAGGGCCATTTCCACCAATCACACGCTTTGTCACTTCTGCGTGTAGGGCCATTTCCACCAATCACACGCGATTACACTCTGACGTGCAGTCTTTCCACGTGTGCTCTGTCATCACGTGCTGTGTGGGAAACACCTGTGCGGGTCACGTCACAGACGCGCTTACGCGCTGAGGGCCTTTCCTCAGTTTTCACGCTGACGTGCAGGATTTTCACGTGCAAAATCACTCCGTACCAAGCTGGCCACGCGTACGCACACGGAATACCACGCTCCTGCCCGGAAGGCCGAACTACTGCCCCCCAGAGCCCGAGCACGCTCCCACCTGCTGCTGCCTGACTGCCTGCTGCCCCTGCACTGCTGGGGGGGTGGGGGTGATAGGGGACATGAGTGGGGGCCTGGTGGGGGCTGCCCCTGGTGACTGGGGGGGTGGGGGTGATAGGGGACATGAGTGGGGGCCTGGTGGGGGCTGCCCCTGCACTGCTGGGGGGTGGGGGTGGTGGGAGACATGAGTGGGGGCCTGGTGGAGGGTGCCCCTGCACTGCTGGGGGGTGGGGGTGGTGGGAGACATGAGTGGGGGCCTGGTGGAGGGTGCCCCTGGTGGCTGGGGGGTGGGGGTGGTGGGAGACATGAGTGGGGGCCTGGTGGAGGGTGCCCCTGCACTGCTGGGGGGTGGGGGTGGTGGGAGACATGAGTGGGGGCCTGGTGGAGGGTGCCCCTGGTGGCTGGGGGGTGGGGGTGGTGGGAGACATGAGTGGGGGCCTGGTGGAGGGTGCCCCTGGTGGCTGGGGGGTGGGGGTGGTGGTAGACATGAGTGGGGGCCTGGTGGAGGCTGCCCCTGGTGGCTAGGGGGTGGGGGTGGTGGTAGACATGAGTGGGGGCCTGGTGGAGGGTGCCCCTGGTGGCTGGGGGGTGGGGGTGGTGGTAGACATGAGTGGGGGCCTGGTGGAGGGTGCCCCTGGTGGCTGGGGGGTGGGGGTGGTGGGAGACATGAGTGGGGGCCTGGTGGAGGGTGCCCCTGGTGGCTGGGGGGTGGGGGTGGTGGTAGACATGAGTGGGGGCCTGGTGGAGGCTGCTCCTGCACTGCTGGGGGGTGGGGGAGGTGGGGACATGAGTGGGGGCCTGGTGGAGGGTGCCCCTGCACTGCTGGGGGGGTGGGGGTGGTGGGAGACATGAGTGGGGGCCTCGTGGAGGGTGCCCCTGGTGGCGGGGGGTGGGGGTGGTGGTAGACATGAGTGGGGGCCTGGTGGAGGGTGCCCCTGGTGGCTGGGGGGTGGGGGTGGTGGTAGACATGAGTGGGGGCCTGGTGGAGGGTGCCCCTGCACTGCTGGGGGGTGGGGGTGCAGGGGGACATGAGCAGGTGTGCAGGGTAGTCCCCTGTTTTGTGGGCTGCCTGCAGGGGCCGTGGAGGGTGTACAGGGAACACCTGTGAGGACCCACCCAGCCTAATCGCGTGTGTAACTTCCCACGCACCCCTGTAATACACGTACCAAGCCAAATCGCGTGTGATAATTCCCGCGTACCCCTGTGATACACGTGCCCTGGCTAATCGCGTGTAAAACTTCACGTGTACCCCTGTAATACACGTACCCTGGCCAATCGCGTGTTAAACTTCCCGCGTACCCCTGTAATACACGAACAAGCCAAATCGCGTGTGATAATTCCCGCGCACCCCTGTAATACACGTACCTGGCCAAATCGCATGTGAGAATTCCCGCGCACCCCTGTAATACACGTACCCAGCCGAATCGCGTGTAAAACTTCCTGTGTACCCCTGTAATACACGTACCCAGCCAAATCGCGTGTGATAATTCCCGCACCCCTGTAATACACGTACCCGCGTACCCAGCCGAATCGCGTGTACAACTTCCTGTGTACCCCTGTAATACACGTACCCAGCCAAATCGCGTGTGATAATTCCCGCACCCCTGTAATACACGTACCCTGGCCAATCGCGTGTTAAACTTCCCGCGTACCCCTGTAATACACGTACCCTGGCTAATCGCGTGTATAACTTCACGCGTACCCCTGATATGCACGTTACCCGCTTTGCGTTCCTTGTTTGGAAGCCCTGTAAACTGGTCCAGGGTTAGCGCAGCCCTTTGCGATGATTTAGCGATTTTGATGGCTTTTCCTTGCGCGAGGGCGTTCTTGGGGGCGTTACTGGCGCTGCTGCAGGGTCGCTGCGATACTCTGCGCCACGGCTGGTTTGGGAGCCTAAAATCCATGAATACGCTGTGCGCGGAAATCGGTTTTAGCGCACGTGCCTGGCGCAGACAATCGCACGCGGACACTCTGCGCCAGCCGCTTGCGACACTTTTCTGCGAAATTCTATGAATTACCCTGTAAGTGTGTAATGGTAAATTGGTTAGTGCAGGGAGCAGATTGTGCTTTGGTTTCCTGTTCCACTCTCGCGTCTAGTGGCTGAAAGCGGGCAAGGGTTTTGGCAGTTGACATCTCTGTGCCTTCCTTTTAACATGGTCCAGAATGGTTTAAAATGGTGTCAGGGCTGAGATTGGCTTAACCGGATCCTATAAAGGGCGCAGCTGATTAGTGGATGATGGGGTTGTGGAAGTGTCTAAGAGGGAGGGATTGACAGGTGGTACTCCGCTGCGAAGCCCACAGAATGTTTAAAAAGCTGTACGGTTGCAAATCCTTTTGTCATGTAATTCTGGGACAGTGTCAGAGCACCGGAAGCCAGTACCACACATGGACATCTGGCTTCTCCTGGGTTCCTCGGGCAAACATTTTACAGCTCTGCATATGTCTTCAATTGGTTGTTTTTTGCTAAACTGGGGTGTCTGCCACTGGGACGTTTTTCTGTAGATGGACTTCCTAGGCACTTGTTTCCACATCAACTTGGGCAGGCCATGCTTCCTTTTCTAGAGTAAAGGAGGACATTCTGGTCACAGCTGCCCATTCTTATTCAGAGCGGCTGTTGATTGCCCAGGGAGTAGCAAAGAGATCAATTGGACTTTACCAGTCAAGCAGGTTCGAGGCAATATGGTAGGCTTAGAGAGTACAGTGCTAGTGGTGTCCAATGAAGGCCTTTCTGTTTCCAAATTGGCGATAGCTGCCAGCCATGGTTGGCACCTGAACATGCAGTGAACTTTGTGAATTTGCTTACGTCAGAAGGGTTTTTTCGCAAACGAGATTACTCGTGCCACCAAAGTGTTTGGTTTTATTGACTATGATCTGCTGCATTACCATAGGTCATTATAGAAAGTCATGATGATGTTTTTTTCCATAAAATACAGGCAAACATGTGTATCATAGGATATACATATATTTAATTTCTCATGAAACTTTATTTAGTCGAATGCCATCTGGTAATATAAATACAGCATCAGTCCTAATGTAACACCCATACATATAACATTGTGATTCGTTGCATGCTTTATTTCGGTTAGGAAAAAAAAACATTAAAGCATGTTACAGATAAAAGGAATGAAATATTGCAATTCAACTTTTCAGTAAAATGTGAAGGGCATTTATGCAGGCAGGCATCCAATCGGGTTCACAGGCATTCAGGCTATTCACTTCCACCCAGACACCCATAACAAGGAATGTGTATTGGGGCAAGCACCCAGCCTTTCATCACACCACACTGCATTCATGTCAGTTTCAGGCAGGGCTGTCTCATTCATTCTGTCACACATACAGAAACCAGACACCCATAGCATAGAATGCATATTGGCCACACACTCTATTCACACAGGTCTCACCCCGAGGGTGTACCCACAGCATACAGTCACTGGGAAGGCTCCAGCCAATCTGGAACATGAGGTCTACATAATAATCAGAACATTGCATATAAAAACTTTGAGTATGCCGCAAAAGTAATGCTATATTTATTCAAATGTTTTTCCCGGCAGTTCCAGTCTCTGAGAAAATAACTGGATATCGCATTTTATTTATTTATTGGGTTTTATAATGCACCTATACAAACGTATTTCAAGGTGCAACAAGACAAGAGGGGGGAACAGGGATGACAAAACAAAAACGTTCCTACTAGGTCTTGTGACTTTCGGATTGTTCACGTTCAGTAAACAGACGTGCAGGGGAGAGGGGAGGGAGGAAGTGCCAGAGGGTTAGACAATTTCCGGGGAGGCCAGGTGGACAAAGCCCTGGGAGAAGAGAGTGCACGGGCAGAAGGTCCATGTGCTAAGTGGGAGGAGCGGGCTGGAAGGGCTAAGGGGGTGCAGGCCCAGCCAGGCTAAAGCAGGGGGGGGAGCCCAGAAGGACAAGTGAAGGTGGGGGTAGGGGTCAGAGGAGACAAGTGCAGAGGTAGACTGGCCAGGGAGGGCCAGGTGCCCTGTAAGAACCAGAAGGAACCAGGCTGTCAGTCAAGAGGCAGAGGGGAATGTTAGCAGGGGAGGAGGAGAGGGAAAGAGGAAGAGAAAAGGTAGGTTCTTGAGAAGCTTCCGTAACTTAAGGAGACATGCTTCAAGTCTGAGAGGGGCAGGGAGGCCATTCCAGAGTGAGGCACCTGTAGAGGAGAGAGATCTACCCCCCACTCTCGGCTTGGAGAAGCGTCTGATCTGCAGAGAGTTGTAGCTAGAAGACTGAAGTGCTGTAGCAGGGAGGTGTGTAGGGAGAGAGTTGGATGTAGCTGGGAGGAGAGAGAGGAGTCGAAGATGACAAAAAAGATTTTGGCCTGATAGGAGGGTAAGGGGAGGGGGCTCATGGAGGGCGGCCAGAGTGCAGGCGGGAAGGAGGGAGCTGGGGTCCCAATGAGAAGGATCTCAGTCTTACTGACTTTAAGGCAGAGATTGTTAGCAGTGCACCATGCCTGAATAGTAGACAGACAGTCAGGAATGAGAGCAGATGAGGAGGAGGCAGAAGAGGGAAGCTTGAAGGAGAGTTGCATGCTGTTTGCATTACACTGGAAGTTAGAAGAGAATGCAGAGATCAAATGGGCTGGGGGGGCAAGGTAGATGTTGAAGAGCCAAGGTGAGGGAATGGAGCGCTTAGGGATACCAGAGGTGGAGAGAGAGATGGAGGAGAGAAAATGGCCCAGTTGAACCTGGGAAGGTCGTTCACAGAGGAAGGCGGTCAGCCAGTCCAGAGCCAGGTCCGTGATGCCAAAGGTATCACAGAGTCGATTTATAAGGGTGGCATGATTGACCGTATCTAAGGAAGAGGAAAGGTCCAGAAGGATGAGAACGGAAGGAGAGTTGGAATCGAGATTAGAGAGCAAGTCTTCACGGGTGTTCAGGATTGCAGTGTCTGTGCCTCTGGCAGCTCTGAAGCCAGACTGGTGGTAGTGGAGACAACCCCTAGATTCAGTGTGATGGATAAGGTGGGAGATGGCCAGCTGCTCCAAGAGTTTGCCCAGGTAGGGGGTGATAGCGATAGGGCGGTAGTTAGCCGGACAGGAGGGGTCGGCAAAAGGCTTTTCCAGGAGAGGGTGCACAAGGGAGTGCTTGAAAAGTGATGGGAAGGATCAAGTGGCAAAGGAGTGATTACAGAAATCAGCCAAGGCTGAAGCAAGGGAGACAGCGTTGTCCTTGATAGTTCTGAAGCAGCAGGGTGGCACCTGTTTAGAGGAGACTTTCATAGAGCTGACATGTCTAGAAACCTCATCAGGTGATATGGGAGAGAAAGAGGAGATTAGGAGGGAAGGGGGGGTCAAGGGAGGCCTGAGAGCAGGTGAGGGAGAAGGGTGTGGTGTAGATGAGAGTAAGGACAGGATGTCCATAGTTTTAGTAATGAAGTGAAAGGCCAAAGAAGTGCAGAGGGCCGGGGAAGGCAGAGGAGAAATTGAGACGGCAGTAGAATTGGTGAGTTCCTTTCACATTTTGAAAAGTTCAGCCATGTTGATGCAAGCTTGGACATAGGCCCTCTTCTTCGAGCAGATAGAAAGTCTGTATTGTCTTTGGAGCAGGTGGCAAGCCATTTTGTCAGAGGATGTGCTCGAATCCTGCCACTTCCGCTCAGCTACTCTGCAATTGCCTTTCAAAGAGGCCAGTAGGAGTCATACATTTGTTTGTTTCCCAAAACTCCAAGGCCCCTAGCACAGTAATAATATTGTTTGTATTTAATATCATAATATCAGAACAAGCCATCCTCTTCCGAGTTGACTCAGGACCAGGCACAAAAAAGGAAGCAATATACATCCTCCCTCACAGCTCCACACATTGGACAAAAAGAACTTGCTTGTGTTGACCAATTTCTAGTTGCATACTTCAAAGGTAGTTTACCCAAGCGTAGCTTGACATAGAGTTTTCTTGCAATTATTGGTTTTATCCAGGAGAGATACTGCTCGCAACCTAGTACCAAATAACTTCTCTTAGACTCATTTTTACTCAAGCAATCTGTCAAAGCCCAGTCCTAGAACATTGTTCAAATATACAGAATCCAACATTTAATATCACATAATCAAAAAGCCAATCTGATTACCAACAATTAAAAAATTAACAATCACTCAAGTTGTGTCATTTTATATGTATGAAAACCCATCCTTTTCTGCAAGGCTTTTCAACAAAAATGAGTATGCATTTTGTACATTTACATAATTTGAATGCAAGAATAAGCGTGTTGCAGTCTCAATTTTCCTAATTCTCCAGTAGTTGAGCACTGACTTCAAATACTGCCTTCTAATTTTCCCATATTAGGTACATTGAAATAAAAAGCAAATTATGTTTTCATCTCATGTTTCACAATATTTACAGTTGAGTAGAGTAGAATTAGCCCCTCCCCAGTTGTCCATGAAACCAAATAGTGGTAAAATACTGGTTCAATGTTATTTAGCCGACAGGAGATTTTTCAATGGAATTTTTGCTGAAAAAAGATTCCATTGAAAAAACTCATTGATTTTTATTTTCTATTTTTGAGGCCCCCCTAAACCTCCCTTTCCATATGGTATTCGCCCAAACCTCAACCCCCTCCTCATCTCTTTTAACCCCTTCCCCCAATATATTTCAATTAGTTTTTTCCACAAAAATTGCATCGAAAAAAACTCCTGTGGGCAAAACAGCGCAATACCAAAATACCTAATATCATTTTGGCCATCAGTATTTTCATTGATTTTAAACACAGAAAATCCATATAGATTTCAAATCCAATACTACTTTTTGATGTCAGATACTCAGCCGCTAACCCTGCTTTTGAACTTGAACTCCAAATCTCGTCTAAAATCCATGTATCAAAGCCATGTTGTAGTGTAAGCTTGTAATGGGGGCCACATGAGCTGGTATTATGCCACAGACGGCGGATTGCTTGTTTCTGTGACATCTTCTTGACGTATGCAAGCCATGGCACCTTAATTGCCTTTGCTTTCCCATAACGGCTTGTAGTCCTGCAAGATACTCTCTTAGTTGTGGCACATTCTATAGGTTCATCCAATACTTCAGGGTTTTCATCTCACTTCATGCCAAATACTGTTCACTCCTGGTAACCCTGACTGTCGTCTCAAGATCCGGATTTCTTCAATTTCTATAATATCAATATTACAGTGCCCTCGTAGTTCTGCGCCAAACAAAGCAGCTGGAATGGCTTACATTGTATATTTATTTATTTATTTATTAGCATTTATAAAGCGTGCATCAGCCCTGTGGCATCATGGCGCTGTTACAGAGATGTTTGCTGGTTACAGGATAAACATACTTAGTTACACAGATACACATTGGTAAGAGTACAAGAAAAACAGTTGAGTAAAGGTAGTAGGAGGAGAGAGGATGGGAAGAGTTAGCTGAACAGTGTAGTTTTGAGGGTTTTGCAGAAGGCTCTGAGGCTGCCATCACTGTATATGACATGGTCTGGCTACTATGCCAATTAGTACAATTATTAACCACCAGCCCTATCCTGGAGAAAGAAGTTGCACATTTCCCACCATGTTCTTTCCAACCAGCTTTGCAGTGCATACAACCCCCAAAATAATCATAGCAAATCACCACTACCAGTTTTGTTCCTCCTCTAGGGAATTGGGGGGTTATAACAACCATTTGATTTGCTCTGCAAAAAAAACATAGTTTTAGTTTTGGCAATATATACTTTTTCGCTTTTTCTCCAGACAAAGATTAGAAAAAGCATTCAATTGCCGCTGTAGGACATGTGCAATTGTAGATATTGTAACAACATAATTTACAGCCTCCAGGGAGGTCAGTGCTTATGCAATATCCTTTATAAAGATTTATTTATTTAAATAATGTACCTAATACCTTACCTGAGTTCGGTTTCTAAGCGCAGATCTGGGGTTCAAACCTCTGCTGCTTTGCATGGTCTTGCTGTCAAGACCAGAACGTTGCCCCTGTGCTATCCTCCGTTTAGAACAATAAGGAAGCCAGCAGATATTCTTGCCTGATCCCCTTTGATGATCTCAAAGGATTTGGGACATTCCACCTCGTAACCCAGTGCACATCCAAAACAGGACTGCAAGACTTGTCCTTGGCCTCAAGCCCTGGGATCGTATCTCTCCAGGACTGAAATCTCTGCACTGGCTCCCAATGGCTGTGAGGATTAAGTTCAAAACGCTCTGCACTGTCCATAAGGCCTTCTGGGGCCTCGGGCCTCGATACCTTCAACTCTCTCTTGCGAAATATCTTCCTTCTCGAGCTCTTCGCTCATCCGCCTCCAACTCCCTCTGGGTCAGACACTTCTCCAAGCAACGAGTTGGTGGTAGATCTCTTTCTTCGGCTGGGGCCTCACTCTGGAACAGCCTCCCTGTAACTTGAGGAGCATCATCTCTGGTTCCGGAAGCACCTCAAAACCTTTCTCTTTGCTTCTGCTTTTTCGCCTCCTCTCCCCTGCTGACTTCCTGCTGATACTGAAACTGCACTGGTTACCTGGCCACCTTCTGATCTTGGACCCAGGCCCCCTCCTCTGCCAGTCACACTCCTGCACTGCCTTCCTGGCAACCCTCGCACTTGGGGACTGTTTTCTGTATCCCTACAGTCCCACTACCAGCACTTCATACCTGTTGTCTGCACTTACCCTTGCACTTGCCACCAGCTGGCCGTACTTTTACTTTATCTATCTTATTATCCATGTACTGCACTGTCCCCTCTCTCCTCCCCGCTGCACTTTCCTCCTTCCCCTTCCCATGCACTTGCGTGATCTAAATGGGTCTGTAATTCCCCTGGTCACTGTGATTACCGGCTTTTTATGCACATGAAAAATTACTGATCCCGGTCAGTTATGTGGGATCAATTTTGTGGAGTTTATTTGATTGAAAAATTGTTTCAGGACACTTCACTACATCTATAGGTATACAATTTAAACCCAGAACTTTATTATATTTCTGAGCTCTCCATGCGTCTTGCACCTCTATTAGAGTAAAAATTATAGTTTCTTCCTATTAAGGCCGATTTGCTACACTTCATTGTTTGGGTTCATTGTGTTCCCTAACTAATAATATACATTATTTCCCTCTGTAGATTAATCTTCTGGATCTGCTTAATTCATATTCCTAAAATATTCAAACCATTCAGTTTCTGTTATAGAAGATGGCCGTGGACTAGTCTGCACCCCTTGAGTTACTATCCTCCAAAATTCCATTTGGATGTCCTCTTGCAACACAGCTAGTAAATCTTCCTGCTGTTTCAAAGCGTATCGTTCCTCCTTTTTATTAATTTCTTCTTTATCCTCTGGGTGCTTTTGAATGGCCTGGAATGTGTCTACAGCCTCTGGGTTCTTCATCTCTGAAATTAAAGCCTACTTCGCTAGTCGGCAGTCTCTATTGTACTATCTCGTTTCAGTGTCTGCTTTCGGTATTTTCCAGCTGGGTGTCTGAGTTACATATGGTTTAATGCTCAAAACTAGACTATCATAGAAACTTACTGGATTAGTTAAAGGATCCACTGTCTCATATTTGGTAGGTGGTGGCAACAGTTCAGAATATAATGCCGATTGGTCAGTATCCTTATCCAAATTAGACTACTTCATGCTCTTCGGTGATATCACGAGAGAGCTTGAGGTAGTATTATTACTATATCTCACTAGTTCAGCAGCTGAGCCTGTATAAGTGAGAGTAGAAATCATGACCGTTCTCACATCTCATCTTCAGCTCTAGTGAATTACCCAGGCATCAAGATCCCAATCTTCCTAGAAAGTGATCGATAAAGCTTTCTGATGTATTCGACCTAAAAAATAATGTTAACATTTCTATGTTCCTTGTTTTACAGCCCTTATTTCTGTCAGGCATTCCAAACTTTAGACATACAGTCTATATTTCTAATGAAAAAGTCACTTGCCGGATCCACCAGGGGGCGCCGAGATGTTCTGAAGCATCTCCGCTCGTCTCCCCAACTGGGCGCTAATCGAGGGACCTGAGCCCCCCCCGACACCCCCGGAGCGAGACATACACCCCCCCCCCCCAGTACGAAGGTGCAGGGCACCCCTGGCTCAAGCCCGAGCCTCGGGGGTGCAAAGGAGCCGGAGTTACAGCCCCGCGAGTCCGGAGGGCGCGAAGTCCCTCCCCCCTGCGGCTCTAGAGGCTCCGCGGCACGCAGCGCCGAGCCCGGGCCCAGGGAAGGCCCACAGAGACCCAGGCGACCGAGGCCACAGACTTTCGCCTCGGCGGCGGAGCAACGGCCCGAGAGGGGATCCCGGAAGCCCGAGAAGAGGACACGGCAGCAGGCCGCGAAGCACTCCCAACGGGGAGGCGTGATCGTGCACCCCAGAAACGCGCAGAGCCCCCCGATCGGCGCAGGAGAGACCCCCCGAGGTAAGGAGGCCCAACCTGGAACTGGGCACCCGCCGGGGGTAACAAGGCCCGTCGGGGGTGGAAGGAGAAGAACCCTGTGTAGCCCACACAAGCACCCGGAGACGGTTTGGGGCGCCGGGCCCACCTGGGAGCATCTACCCCCCGCAAGTGCAACATAAAGTCGCCCCGGGGGGTCCGGGGCTCCCCTCCCCGCCCCCTCCTAGCTCCACCACCCCAGGCCACGGCCCCAACAGCAGTGAACTACAAGGCGAAAACACGAGAGGGGGAGGCCCCCATCCACTACGGTCTCCCGGAGGTGGAGCAGGCGGGCCCGAAGTAGGCCTATGTCCTGGAGGGAATCGCTACAGAGATTCCGGCGTCCGCTTCTAGAACCCCCCACAGCCCCTGGAATGGCGGCCCAAACGCAGCAAGAAGCAACAGATGCAAACGTTGTCTCCAGGGGAATGGCGGCCCTTCTCGAGGAAATTAGAGGATTCCACGCGGACATTACCCATAGGCTGGACTCCCTAGACAAAAAGGTGGACAATCTAGACGACAGGGTGCAAGCATTGGAAAATAACACTACCTCGAATGGCATCTTTGAGACGCAATTTGACATGCGCCTATCGGAACTGGAGAGAAGAGAGGAGAAATGTTCTCTAAAAATGGACGACTTGGAAAATAGGGAACGGCGCTGCAACTTACGCTTCTTGGGTTTCCCGGAGCACGATGGCGAAACCCAGGCGGACATCGTCAAGGCCGTAAACGCGGTGGTGCGAGTGCTCTTTGATGGGGTCAACACCAACGAGCCCACTGTTGACAGAGCTCACAGAGCGGGGGCAGCCTCCAGAGGCCCCAGGTCCGTCTTAGTCCGCTTCCACTATTTCTCAGAGAAAAGCAGGATCCTCGAGCTTGCTCGCAAGAAAGGCCCGGTGGACTGGGAGGGGGCCCAGATCTCCGTTTATCAAGACTTATCGGCCTTCACTCTGGCGAGACGCCGCCTTTGTTCCCCTCTGACAAAAATGCTCCAGGCCAAGGGGGTCCGATACAGGTGGGGGTATCCTTTTTCTCTTTCTTTTGAATTCGAGGGTTATAAATATGCCCTGGTCACCGAGGACGACATCCATAGGGTGACGGGGGAGCTCCTAGAGGGCTCGGGATTGGAACCAGGCGACCACGATCGGGAGCGAGCCCCAAAGGGCCCAAAAGGGAACAATGCTCCGAAGGAAAGGCGCAGAGTACGAGGCCAAAGGAAATTCAGGAGAGTGGCCCCAACGTCTTCGGACATCCAGAATGGCTGAAACGAACCATTGGAGGCCGACGGTCAACTCTTTCAAAAAACGTTTCAAGGGGGGTGGTTGATATGATTTTTCGATGTGTATGGACCCCGATGAAGGGGGGGGGGGCTCATAAGGGTGCTTATGAAGAGGTAATGAGCCCGGAGGAGGGAGACATGGTTGGCCGGTTGTGTGACTTTGGGACGATGCCTCAACACAACTAGGCGATCTGGGGGGAGGTCGGTGGGGGGAGAGAGGGGGGGAAGTTGGGTTGTTGGGGGAATAGTTATATTACGCCAAGGCTCGGAGACTTGACCACACAATTTGTTATCTACGGCACTTGCATCCTCGAAATTGGAGCTACGAGCATCAAACTGCGCCCCAATGGATGACTCGCTCCAATCCTTGTCAGTGGGGACTTTAAATGTGCGTGGGCTCAACTCACCCACCAAGAGGTCGCTCCTTTTGCGTGAGTTTAAGAGGATGAATCTACAATTCCTCTTTGTGCAGGAGACCCAATGGGTCCGGGGGAAGGAGCCCAAACTCAGGGCCAAAAGCATAGAACGGGTGCTCTTTGCCTCTGCCCAGACTAAGAAGAGGGGTGTGGCTTTACTGGTTTCTCCCGGGGCTCATTTTGGGTTCAAAGCGTCTAAAGCTGACCCTGAAGGCCGGTACCTCATGGTAAAGGGGGATGTACGGGGACGTCTGTTTACCTTGGTCTGCATATATGCCCCAAACGAGTCACAGGACACTTTCTGGGAAAACATGAAGGCGACAATAGTCGCATTTACGGAAGGCTCTCTCCTGGTGGGTGGGGACTTTAATATGGTTCTGTGCCCCGAAAGGGATAGGAAATCCGTGAACCCTTGCCCTAACCTCCGTCTTTACAAAAAAATGGCATCAACCTTTCAGAAAGTGAATGAGGAATTGGGGTTGTGCGACTCGAGTACACCCAAGGAAGGCCTAAACCCCGGCTTTACTTTTTACTCAAAACCCCACGATGTTTTCTCACGAATAGACTACATTTTAGTGGACTCGCCCATGCAGAGGGAGGTCGCCGGCGCAGGGGTGGAAACCGTCCCCTGGACGGACCACGACATGGTTAAGATTAGGATTGGCCTCCCCCCTGCCCCGGCGGTCTGTTCCCGTTGGAGTTGTAACGACCTCCTTCTGCATGACAAGGAGACTCGCCAAACCCTCCTGAAGGCCATAGAAGACTACTTCTCCCTCAATGACAACGGAGAGGTGGGCACCATGGGAGTGTGGGAGGCGTTTAAAGCAACTATCAGAGGTACCCTGATTGGCATTGGGGCGGGAAAGAAAAGGGAGAGGGAACGGGAAGAGAAAGATCTGAAATCCAAGATAGAGGCCATACAACCGGGTGGAAAACTGAAAACACAGATGTTCCCGGGGCAGTGGGAGGAGCTGCAGAGGCTGCGCGCTAGGCTAGCCGACCTGCAAATAGGGCAGATGGAAAGGAAACTTTCATTTTTGAAACAAAAATACATGGAAAAAGGGGAAAAAGCCGATAAGATTCTGGCCTGGAGACTCCGCGAACTTAGGAATAGCAGGAGAGTGAACTCAGTCCGCACCGCGGACGGCACCTCGACTGCAAGGGACTCCAAGATAGCGGAGCAATTTAGGCTTTATTATGAAAAACTATACAGTTCAGAATACAAGGGAAAGGGGGTGGACATTGACAGGTTTCTGGATTCCCTCCCTGTCCCGGGCCTGCTACCCGACACAGCCGACACCCTGGAAGCCCCCATCTCCCCAGAAGAAGTAATCGATACAATCACCTCTCTAAAGAGCGGCACTGCCCCGGGGGACGACGGCTTCTCAGTCAAATTTTATAAGACCTATAGATCCACGCTAGCCCCCTTTCTGGCCAAGATGTTCAACATCGCACTTAGTCACGGGTCCCTCCCGCCCACGATGATGTCGGCCCTCATAGTGGTCTTACCTAAAGAAGGCAAGGACCCCGCTCTATGCCAATCATATCGCCCCATTTCGCTCCTAAACACCGATGTTAAAATTCTGGCCAAGCTACTGGCGAATAGATTGGCCAAACTCCTCCCTACCCTGGTACATGGGGATCAAGTGGGCTTCATCCCGGGGCGCCAAGGGTCAGACAACATAAGAAAAACCCTCGACCTTATGCACCAGGCGTCCGAGCAGGGAGTGGAGGGATACCTCCTCTCACTCGACTCAGAAAAGGCCTTCGACCGCGTCGAATGGCCTTACATGATCAAGGTTCTCCGTAAGATGGGATTGGGAGTTAATTTTTGCGGGTGGGTCGCAGCACTGTACAACTCGCCCTCAGCGAGAGTACTGGTTAATGGGGGTACATCTGAGCCCTTTTCCCTCTCAAGGGGCACCCGGCAAGGATGTCCCTTATCGCCCCTCCTATATGCCCTAGCCATGGAGCCCCTCGCCATAGCAGTCAGGAACGACCCGGTAATCATGGGAATACGGTGTGAGGAGTGTGAATTTAAGCTCTCCCTATTCGCAGACGACATACTAGGTTACCTGACCAACATCCAACAGTCCCTCCCGAGACTGTTCGATCTCATACACTCTTTTGGCTCCTTTTCGGGGCTTAGAATAAATACATCCAAATCAAGCATCATGCCCATGGGCCCGGGGGAACAAGACATCGGGAACAATTCCGACATTCTGGGGGTTAGAATCGAGCGAGAATCCACAAGATACTTGGGCACTACCATCCCCAGACACCTGACAAAACTATACCAGTGTAATTTCCCTGGAATTCTCGCCCAGGTCAGCAGCGATCTTAAAAGATGGGCTCCCCTCACTCTCTCCTGGCTCGGATGCATGGTAACGGTTAAAATGAATATTCTACCTCGCCTCCTTTATCTCTTTTCTGCTCTCCCCACTGTGGTTCCCGAGACTTTTTTCGAGGTGCTTCAGTCCCGTATTTCCCACTTCATCTGGAATGGCAAAAGACCCAGGATCAAAACATCCACCCTTACTCTCCCGAAATCCCATGGAGGCTTTGGACTCCCTGATTTCAGGCTTTACTATAAAGCAGCCCAGCTCAGGGTATTACTGGAGCACATGCGGGACGACATGCGTACGTATTGGGCGTATATCGAAGATACCCACGCTCACCCAAAAAAAGTCAGAGACTACCTCTGGGCCTCCCCCAGGTCCCTCCCCCCACAGCTCAGGACACATCCCACCTTAGCTGCTCTCTGGGCGCTGTGGAGACCCAATAGGACCAACAAAACGCTTACCACATGGCCTTCTCCGCTGTCATCGCTCTGGGGCCCGCCCATCAACTTAGACATGAGGGGCTTCCCGGTTACCCAGGCCTGGTCTGACATGGGCCTGGAAAGAGTCTCCCAGCTTTTACAAGAAGAGGGCTTCATTGAACACGCCGACTTGGCAAAGGCTCTGGTGGATAGGCCCCCCACGGTCTTCGAATTCCTGCGATTGAAGGGGATACTGACTCAACCAAGGTGGTCCGAGCAGCTCAGCCGCCCCCTCACCCCATTCGAACTCATTTTGGCCAAAAGTACATCACGAAAAGGCTCTCTGTCCAGGTTCTATAAAGTACTGGTTACATCGGACCTGGAGGGCAGACAACCCTTCAAACACATATGGGAAGAGAGGACGGGAATGTCACTGGATGATCACACTTGGAGGGCGGTCTTTAAGTGCATCTTCTCGGGCTCCTTATACACAGCAGCTATGGAACATAACTTTAAAATCCTTCACTCATGGCATCGCCCCCCGACCTTGTTGTCCAAAATGTTCCGGGACGTCTCCCCTTTCTGCCCTAGAGGGTGTCACCAACGGGGGACTTGGTTTCACATGTGGTGGGACTGCCCGCTCATACAAGTTTATTGGGCGGAACTACTTAGCTGGATCAAAGATATAGAGGGTTACGCTCCAGCGCTGCACCCGTTGGAAATTCTATTGGGCTCCCCCTTGCCCGAGTCCGAGGTGAATGCCTTCCCCAAGGTCATTGGCGCCATGTTGCGGGCAGGGAGGGTGGCGCTCGCGCAAAAATGGAAGAGTGCCCTGGCTCCCTCTAAAGAGGAATGGCTCTGCAAACTTAGGGTGATTTTCAACTACGATAAACTCACCGCAATAGCAAACGATGCTATGTCAGACTTTACCCAAGAATGGACAGCAGTGCTGCTGCACGACGATTGTATCTCAATGCGATTATAATGGGGCAACGGTACAAAGGTTTGCATGACATGGGCCCACTCATTCCTCAGAGGTTTGGTCCTACCTCGGCCCAACCGCTTAGGGGTCTATCCCCACTGTTTCAAGGATCATTCATTACTAATGTAAGCTAAGCAAGTGTACTCCGTTAAGCTCATAGTATTAGCACTTTCTCCGAACTTGGCAGGTTAATTGTTGGGGGGGAGGGGCCAGGAGGGGGAAGAGGGGTTGGGAGTTTGGGCAGCGGGAGGGGGGGGAAACCAATCGGAAAATGTTACTGACAATATGCTCTTCTTCTTGTTTAACTTCTTTATTGCAAACTGGACAGGCCGCACGGCCCTCCCTGTTATGTATGTTGTCAATAAACAAATATTTTAAAAAAAGAAAAAGTCACTTGCCAATGAAATGTGTTTTAATGGTGGGGATTTAAATTGGTAGATTTCCATACTGGTGCCCGGTTGTTGTTATTTCCTGTATCATCAGGGTTCACTTTGCAAACTGTGAATTTTTACATCACGAGCCTGCCACTAGACATAGTATTCTGTATGTGCGCCCTTTTGTAGGTGTAAAAACCGTGTCTTTTTTTATTGTGCACTGTTGCAGAGTTCAAATTGCTGACACAGCATATTTGCCACTTTTCAACTTTCACAAGCTTTTACCCTTAGCTTTTTTAATGCATGCAAACCGCGAGACAACTCAGGGCATGATTCTGAGCTCCATGGAAAATAATAAAAGTGATTCAATTACACTTTTCTTATTTGGTTTATATTATGTGCATACATTTATACAGATGCAGAATCTGGAGCAAATAAGAAAAGTGTCCTTTCATAACGGAAGGACACTTTTCTTATTTTACATGGAGCTCAGAATCAGGCCGTCAGAAGTTTCATTACAGTGAATTTGGCAGAATATAGTTCTATCATGAAATAACTTACGTTTTTTGATGACCTCAATCAATCAATTTGCTTTTCTCGACATGCGTCATACAAGCTGCAGCATAAAAACATGAAATGGCCAAAAAAGTCAGCAAAATGATCACTGACAGAAACATGCCTACTCTATACCATTTTCAAAAGTTTCCAAGTCAGAGTTGTTAGATAATAACAACGTGCTATTTATAAAGGGCTCTTTAGTTCAAAGGGCTTTACCTAGAACCTTTTTATTCCCAATCAAAATGGGTACTCATTTGATCAATCCCGAAGGATGAAAGGCTAAGTTGAACATGCCAGGATTCAAACCTGCGGCCCGCATTCACAGACAGATCGCAGCAGTGAGCGCTCATCCCGTTGAGCTATTTTACCAAGAAGCCGAGTGATAAGCCAATTCACCTAGATTAAGCTTTTAGTTTAGTCTTCTGACTGGGCTGTGTTCGTGAATAAGCCTGCCTTGCAGAAGGGGCCGACAATGAACGGTGTGACTGAGAACATTTTCTGCCAGCTAAAATGTACACCATCTGCTGAGTTGTAATGCATTCCTAACACTCTAGAAACCGTTAGAACTGATGGTAGAAAGAGGTATAGAACAGGGAGCACTGTAACAGTCACTGTTATACAAACTGTCACAAACATGATACCATTCCTCACACATCCCCCAAGTGAGTTAAAACAACATAGCTACAACAAAAGTGAAGAATACGTTTTCCAGATTCACAAAAACTACCACAAATAAAAATTTCACAGAGAATGTGCTTATTTTTTTGTGGTAGTTTGAGAATTAGCAGTTCACCTTATTCTGAAAGTTGATCTGCGCATTTCAGAGGGGCTGTCAGGGACGTCATTTAGGGATCGCCAAGGTTCTCCCTTGCTACCCCTTAATGCAATGTCCTGGGCTGTGGCCAGCGCCATGCGGCTCTTTCCTTCTGGAGTGGCAGGCTTTCTTCTTCAGTCCTTTAAAAAAAATAAAAAAATAAATAAATAACTCGGGTTCCACAAGGCTAACTTTCAGCAGTAACCCTATATAAAAAAGAATAGAATGCCAAATAATTTGTCTTTCTGGAATTATATACAATAATTACTAGACTCATTAAAGGTTTATTTCAGGCACATTCAGGGGGTGTGTCACTGATTTAGTCTGTTCTTAAACACTTCAACTCAGCCTTTCATCCTTCTGAAGTCGATAAATGAGTACCAACACAGGTTGAGTGATATTGTATGTATATTTGTACTATAAAAAGCGATTAAGCCGATTAAGCGTAGGTGCTATATAATAACACATCATTATCATTTGGCCATGGACTTCTGCTTGCATTCACAGTAATTTGGTAATATCGGCCTATATACACTCATCTTAATGATACATATGGCAATCCATACGAAACGTATATCACATTATGGTGATATCGTAACCATATTTTTCGTAGTGTACTTAGGACCAATGCTTTGTGCTGCCACTTTCTGTTTTGTCAAGGGGTGAAAGGTTGTGTTCCATCGCTTCCGTGATATCACTTTGGGGTGGGGTCAAATGACATCACTTCCTGTGATGTCATCAGAGGTCAAGGGTCGTGTGATGTCACTTCCACTACCTCTGACATTTTGGTGAAATGACGTCCCTGGGGGCTGTAGCAGTGCAAAAGATGCTCTGACCAGCCCCCTTGCATGCATTAGTGTTATTAGCTCGTAATGACAGGATCCCAGCACCCACAGGAGTACTAAGAATGCATTTCACGGCCTGTCATTAAGAAGAATGTCACAAAGGAAAAAAAAAACAATCTATCTATCCTTGTTTGAAGACTAGAATTGCAAGTTGGACAGCAGTGGTTTCTACTAGTGATGCTAGAATGCATGACAGGGTCAGAAATCACCCATGCTTTGTGCATCCCTGTGCAACTGTTACAGAGAGGCAAAGGGGAATGTCTTTCTTGCGCATTTTAAGGCGCATCCATTTGGGGAATATGGGAATGTGTGTTGAAAAAGTGCCGAAACAAGTGCCGCAGAAAGGCTGCCATCTTTTTTTGCCCCGCTCCAACCACTGCCTGCCACCATACCCAGCCCATGCTTCCCTCAGCCACCGGTGTCCATCCACGTGGGCCCCACTTACCTCACCATCTTGTCCCTCAACTGCCTGTCTGGAACTACCATCACGGTCATAGCGAAGGGACTCCCTTACTGTGTCTGTGGTGGCAATCTTTGTACTTTTTAAAGGAAATTTGAAGTGTGTGATCCTCTTGCTGCTGAATTCCCCCCAAAAAAGGTATTTAAACATTTTTTTTTTAACATTTTTATTGGTTTTTACAAACCTTTAAAACAGAAGAATACAAAGCACTTGAATCTCACATCATATTCCATTTCTTACACAGAGAGGAGGCTCGTGCAATCAATTTGGACCCAAAGTCCTCAGTTACATATGTAAGTTTACCCAAAACCATGTTCCAATTGCAAGCTCCTTGCCACAAGGCGATCTTTTAGTTCTTTAAGAAAGGTTACGAGGGCAAGCATACATTTTCTGTCGGACCCATCAAACATCATTTTCCACCAGTCATCAGCACAATGTGTTTGATGTTTACAGATGATTTAACCAAGAGTCCACATTCGTAAATTCCGTAGTTTTGGGCAGAATAAAGTTAGATGCTTAAGTGTCTCGACACTTAAGTCGCAGAAACGACAAGTCAAATTTCTGTTAGAGTTTTGAGCCCAAGTTCCTATGCGTTCTTTGGTGGCCAAAAGGTTGAGTCTGAAATGCATATACCAGGATCTTGATTTTTGGTCAGGGAATTGCAATAGATATGTTTGTAGTTCGCCATAGGCTCTTGCTTCACTGGGAACTTTACTCAGGAGTCGGGATCTCCGTCTTAATTCACATATTTGACTATGTCTGATCTCCATAGCTTTTTCTGACAACTCAGGATGATCAAATAGTGTTGAAACAGGGATGTCATGCTCCTTCAGAACTTCAAGACATTGCTTACCCTACATGGAAAAAAACGTATACTCATTGGCCTTGTTTGAGTTATGTAGTATTTTGAACTGTGGCACAGGAGTAGTTGTTATGGTTTTTCTAAAAAGACTTAGTAAGTTCCAGCACACTCTGGCATTAATTGATATTAGACCCAGTTCGTACCTTATACACACAGTTGGGGTTCCTTTGGGTAGTTGTAATACTCTAACACAAGTCGTGTGAACATTCGAAGGCACTTTCCACACCAAAAATTAAGGCCTGAACCACCTTTTGAAGGTAAAAGGCTACCGTTGGCTTTAGGGAACATTTCCCATATTTGTTGTTAATGACAGAGGCCTGGCATGCCAGTTGTAGGCATTTGTTTTTCGCCGTTTCTGGCCAAGGTGCATCCTTTAGATTATTGCTTATCTGCGTGCCCAAATATTTGGTATTACAAGTGGTCTTCAGGCTTGTTTTTTCAAGGTGCCACATGTATTTCTTATGTCTGTTTTTTTCAGACATCAGATTTTGAAGGGTCAATATTTCGCACTTCTGTTTATTAATGTGCAATCCGTTGTTTAACACGTATGTTTCAAGAGCATCGAGTTTACGTTGTAACCCAATAGGCGTCATGCCGAGAAGTATTAAGTCATCAGCATAGATGAGCCAATTGACGTGCGATCCGTGAATTCTAGGTGGAAAAGTAGGAACTTCGCCAAGTGTTTCACTAATGCCTGATAGAAAAGGTTGAAAATAATGGCTGCCAGCGGGCAACCTTGTTTCACGCCTTTAAAGGTGCTTATTACAGCAGATAGCGTCCCACTACGCTCCAGCCTGATTTTAATATTGGTGTTGGTGTGAAGTTCTCTGATAGCCTCGATGAGGCTTGGGGGACAATTCCAAGAGCTTAATTTGTTCCACAGGATTCCATGGTCTACACTATCAAAGGCGTGAGAGAAGTCTATAACGGCTAGTTAAACTTTGGTGTTGGTTCTAATGGCTTCCTTCTTGATCAAATTCAGAAGTAAAATGTAGAGGCCACAGCCGACACCTCTCACAAAACCGGCTTGTCTAGGGTCCACATGGTTACTTTCAATATACCACTTGAGCAACATTTGTTGTAATTGAGTTGCGTCAATCTTGTCTAAGACATCAAGAAGGGCAATGGGCCTGTAGTCTTTCGGATTGGCCTGGTTGCCCTTTTTAAAAATAGGGACAATAATTGCTCTTTTCCACAATGTAGGGGTGGCACATTTAGTTGTTATTCTTTTGAATAGGGTCATACAAAAGTCTGCCCATGCGTCCGGATTGATCTTGATGGTGTAATTGGTTAGCCCATCGGGGCCTGGGGCTCTTAATATTCGAGCTTTATTTATTGAGCACAAAATGTCAGCACGATCAAACTCCAAGTCCCAATGATCAAGTTCAGATGAACTCCAGTAATTAGTACTCTCATTCTTGCTAAACATGTCAGTATAGTATTCCACCCAGGTCACTTCAGAGATCATAGACGCCTGAAGCGCATCTTGAGGTGCAAGATTATTGTTGACAAGCCTCCTGAACTCTGAAGAGTTTTTGTTTGCCATCTTGGCCATCATTTCCTCTGAATCATTCTGAGCCTTGCTCCAGTTTTTGTATTTCTGTTTAGCATCTTTCTGGTGCAAGATAAACTGCGGTATCAGCTCTCGAGATGTTTCTTATCTCACATCGCATCATTGTTTTCCGCTGTTGGACTTGGAGGTCATGTTTATGTTTCTGTTGTTTAAGGCTCTGTTTATGTTCTGAAAACAGAATGAACAGATGTTGATATTCAGTCGCACCTCTTTTGTACTTGAGCCTGGTGACTGTGTTGTTAACGTCCTCGTCTTTGAGTTCAAGTCTTATTCGGCCAGAGCGAAAAGAAACAGGATAAGGCCACTTCGGTTGGGCCAGCAGTCTTGAAGAGTCGAAGCTCAACTTCACCATATCATGGTCACTGTGGTTCATTATTGTGACCTCTCGAAGAGTGGCTCTAGTGTGGACTGATTCTGAGACAAAGATGAAGTCAAGAATTGAACATTGATCACGTCTTCTCCATGTTGGATTTGCTGGAATATCACCTTCCAGGTTGCCGTTTAACAGTGCCATCTTTCTGGAGTCCATTTGAAGGCACCATTTGAAGGCAGTCTGATCTTGGACATTAGGTCCTCTTTTCTTTGCATTTTTACATTTATCATGGCTCACGCAATCAATTTTAAGGTCGCCACAAATTATTAGTTCAGCAGAACTGCAATCCTCAAGCCATGAATCTACTGTTTTGGTGACTTGGTCAATGAAGGACCAGATGCCTAATGCAGAGTGGTTCGAGTATAAATTGATGATGTCAGAATCTCAGGATCACCTCTCGTTGTTTGTGATAAAGCTACCTTTGCAGCCTGTATATATAGTGAAATGTTGTTAGATTCAAGTATCCTAAGACCAGAAGATTTACTTGCAGCAATCAACAGCCCAGCCATGAGTCTTCCTTTAAGATGTTTTAAGGCGGGGTTTAGGACTAGTTCAAAGTCTTGTAAACTGGGACATTCTGTTAGCCAAGTTTCCTGTAAACAGACCAGGTCGAGGTCGTGCAGCCATGGTGTTTGAAACAAGTGCTTAAACCCCTTGTATTCCATGATCCTAAAGTGAGTACAGGCTCGTCGGTAGATACCTGGCATTATTTTGCAGGTCTCTTGTTTAGAGCTGACGCGATCCAGTCCCAGTTGTTCTTTTTGTTTGGAAGTTCAGAATGCATTTCAGTGTTGCACATGGCGGCCGAAGATCAGCCCAGACCCTCAATGGTTATTTTTATTTGCTCACCAGCCTTGGATTTTGGGATTGCTTCTTCTTTTTGGGTGTTCATTCACACAGTTTCCAACAGTAAATTAGTTGCAGTATTCGAGGAGTTCTCCTCTCTGTACATGTCGCCATCAGGGATTCTTCGTAGTGGCCTTTTTTCGTCTAGGTTTGAACTGGGACTGGCTCTTAAACATTTGTTCGTTACCTTGTAGATGTCAAAGCCAAGAGACAACAGAACTGGTCCTGCTTCTAACAGTATATCAGTTGTTATTTTTGACTGCATATGCAGGATCACTTTGTCATTTCTGGTTTCATTACAGAATTCCACAATTTTCAAGTCCTCTGAGACGATAGCCCTCAGACTTGGGATGAGGTGAAACAGCCGTATCACATTCTGTCAATTTAAGATTAACTCGTCAGAGTTTTCTACTCATTCCAAAGTCAATTTGTGATAGGCGGTGTCTTTTGGGGAGCCACTTGTGATATTAGTGCTGTGCCTTTGTGACCCATGCTTACCCTCTATTTTGTGCACGATTGTTCGACCGTTTGGGCAACTTGGGACATATGCTGAGGTTTTTGTATCTCCTTAGGGTTACACTGCATGCCAGACCGGCTGTTCAGTGTGCAACCTCTTAGGCTGGATGTTGTGCCAGGCATAGCCAGTTTTTCCCTTTTTTCCTCCATAGTTAAAAAGGGGGAACTGACTGTTTCTTTCTCACTTACAGCAGGACAAGTTGGTTGAACCAGTGTGCAGATTCTGTGACGTCTGCTTTCATCCGGTGCACAGGAAGCCTCGACAGCAACCATCTTTGGTGAGTCGTCAGCAGGTGTATCGTTGGCCAATTCCTCCGAGGAAATTGACTCATGTGTTGCAGCTGTGTCCTTGTCATCATACGTAGATGGGTTGGTCAGGTCAACTGAACCTTCGTTGACACCAACCATTTCGATAGATGCAGCATTTTGTGTGTCTTCGTCACCAGCCACACTTTTTTTAAGTTGCATGTTTCCTTGTTCTGATTGTTGTTGTTAACAGTTACATTGACTGTTTTTATATTACATAAGAATTTTCTTGAGTTGTTTCCATGCCTTATTTTTTTTGCAAGTTGATTTTTGTTTTTTTGTCGGCAGACCACTTTGGAAAGGCTTTGGGAGTACCTTTTTGTCTAAGCTGGAGACGCCCTTGAAGATGTCAATCATGTCTGGCCGGTTGTTTTCGCCGTTGGTGACAGTACAGGGCGGTCCAGTGATATTACTCACATTGACGTTTGCGCTGACAGCATTTAAGTTCGAGGTTGAGGCGATTTGTATATTCTGAAGAGCTAAGTTACCAGTTGAAAGAGTGGTTATTTACACCTCAGTAAATGAAGTTGATTCAAGATTCCTTTGCCTGTTATCAGCCCTGGGGTAGTTTTGAGGTGATGTGGAATCTTGGATATTCTTCTCCATATTGTCAAGTGTAACATTCAGGCCTTTCGGGGCGTCAAGGCATGGGTCATTTACGTGTGCAGCTGGAGGTACTCTGGAAACAGATTCCAAACTGGGTAATGAGCTTACTCCAGGGGCAATCTTGAACAACTGACTTGATTCTGTGACAGTGACTTCTTTTCTTACGTTGGCAGGTTCGCGGGACACGTCTCCCGGCGGTTGGCAATCAACATTTGTTGAGTGTGTTTCTTGTGCAGATTCCACGCACTTTTTCCTAAAAGAGACCCAGGGAATCTTTTGCCACTTCTGCTAGTAATATTTTTTCTGCGTTATTATTTTTCGTTTGTTCTGTGATTATGTTTAATGTAGACTCTATCTTGTTGTTTAGGATACATTGATCGTCTTTGAGATGAGTACTGTTATTGTCAATGTCAAGAAGTTTTGTGTTGAGTACCACAACTAAAGTGGAAAGATCTTTGATATTCTCAGTGATGTGTTTGTACAGTTTGGTAAACGGCGTGATTGTTATGGCCATAGAGGCCATACTTGTCGACTGTAGATCTCTTCTCCAATTGACATCGCCTTTGTCATCTTTTCCTTGGTTGCTCCTCCCAAGGACCTCTGCCACTGATAATATTTTGGTTTCCTAATTTTTGGGTATGGGCGTTCCATCAGGGAAGAGTCAGCTGTAGAGCAGTCAGATGATGATGACGTCGGTCTCGCAGGAGACCTAGGGCTCCTCACTCCTGACTCTGTATTTGCAGACACCCTGTCATTTCCAAATGCACTCTTCTTAGCCTCGTTGCCCCATTTAGGTTTTTTTCTCTGGGATCATCTCAGGCTAGGAGAGCTGCTCTCCACAATTCTTCTGCGCTTAGCTGCACCCTCCAATCTTATGAAGGGTATCGAGGAAGGCCCTTGGATTAAAGATTGTCATTTTCTTTTTGTTAGTTTTGCTTCCCGATTCCCTGTACTTTGTTTTCCATGTTTTTCTGAAGTCGATCCTTGTTGATCCGAGTTAGGTCAAGCAGCAGCTTGTTCATGACATCCAAGGAGTTATGTCTATTTTCAGTGACGTGAAGGACCTTTAAGGCACCTTTGTTTTTTTGTTGGTCAAAAGACAGAAAATTCAGAACCGGCATGTCGTGGCACTGTGCAAAACACGTCCTCTTCTTCTGCTTCCTCAGAGTGATGTTATGACACCAGAAAGCTCGACCGCACAGCCAGTGGAAGACGCTCTACCACTATAGTATGTGAACCGTCTCAGAATTACGTCGTCTGTGGTTAGTTTATTAAGATTTAAGGAAGATGGAAGACGAGACGTGGACTTTTGAAGAGGCAGGTCCGGTAGGCACGGATGTCCGTAAGAGCCGCATGGAAGTAATTTTTATGACTGCCAAGCCAACACCCGTAACTGAGGGACTACGAGCGGGCGTGGTGAGTGGCAGCAGAGGGGCTCAAATGGGGGGTCAGTACGGGATTGCCCACCAGGGATAAAGTGCATGACTCTTCCCAGAACCTCTCCCAGGGCAAACGGTTGTAATTCTGAATGTTCAGAATGTTCAAAATGTTCAAAATGTTCACCGTCGCACAGGTGTCCAACTCCACACGTGTTCTTGTTAGTAAGACAATGAGGCAATGAAGATACAGTGTCAGGCAAAGAGGGAGACAATCGAGGAGAAGACATCTCAGACACACCACATATGGTGGGACTTGCTTGACTTACCAAGCGGAGAGGCGTTTCAGAAGCCGATGGTTCCTCCGCAGTTTGCAGCCTCCGCTTTAGCTGGACTTGCGTCTTTGTAAACAGCGTTGTTTTCAGTTCTTCTCGGAAGGGACCGCTCATATTTGCAGACGTGACAAACATATGCTTTAGGGGAGAGGGAGACCGCAGGACTGCACGGACTGCCTCGGACTCTTCAGACTCTGCCAGACTCTGCGCCCGCTCCGCGGGGGGAAAGGGTTTTTGTAGAGAGTCACGCCCAGTAGGATAGACAGTGGAAGAAGACCAAGCAAGTCAGCAATGCCACATCCAACACCTCCTCTGACTCTGCCAGAGTCTGCGAAAAAGAAGGTATTGACATAACTGATTGGACACAGCATGGGAAAGGTATACACTTGTGGATCATTTTTTTAAAATTCCATCATTATATTATATTATGCAGTTGGAATCCACCTCCCTGGCCCATGGTGAGAAGTACCCTTGACAAAGGAGTATTGGCTGCTGCTTCAGGATCAGAAAATAGGATACATTTATTTCCACCAGTGTAATTCGCACCATCACTCTTGCTCGCTCTGTTTTTACAGCTTGTGTACAGATGGCAGAATTAAAGTAATTACTTAAGCAAAATAAAGCTATCACAGAGTCTTGATGCATCGCCCAACTAAGAGGTCCAAGTGAAAAGAGGACCTTAACGAGGGCCCAAAGGTATACATAGCTTTTATCACCCAGGGCGTAAGGACTAGGGTGGGAATGGCATAATGCTAATTAGATGAGCATGTGTTTTTTTGTTCCAAATGTTTTATCCTCCTATGTGTTCAGTAATACAAAAGATTTTTTTAGTAAAGTGAGTTTATATGGCAGGACTCCATTTTGCCACTTTAAGCATTTGTATATAAGCCATTTCAATGCTTTCTAAAAACTATATAATTACAGTTGAAAACAAGCATTCGTAGGAAATGAATTTTGGCCTACCCATAACTTTGAACATTTGAACACACCTAACCGAAGATGGAACTTAGAAAATGAGTATGCCACAGGTGAAGAAGACTGACCAAGGAGAGCACTGCATGAGTTACGAAATAGCGTTTTTACGCCCCGTCCTTAAGTTACGTCGCTCTAACGATTTGCAAAAACAGCCAGACCAATTGGTACCGAAGGCTGCTTTCAAACGCTGTATTTTCTTAAAGACTGAAAAAATAGAAATTCTGCATGAAACCATCTGTTTCATATATTTCAGTATTAGGAATGGATTCCAATCACAATTGAATAACGCTCAAAGAATTGCAACTGGGGCTAGTAAAAGATAATGCCTGCATATGTGCTAAAGAAGTACAACGTAAAAGACCACCTCATAGCTTGTTATGTGTACGAGAACACTATCAAGTTGTTATGATCAAACTGATAATGATATTGAAACAGTGGTTATTTTTAATTTTTTTATTTTCATTGATTCAGCTGAATATTCAACTTTACAATAATACTTTAGATAATAAAAAAGAAAACATTTCATCTGTATAAACATTTTCAAAAATGTAATACAGTGTAGCGGCATCAAAACAAGAGTCATGCGCATACTATTGTGATTAAATAGACTATACATTTGTTAAATGTTCACATAAAATTATACTAAATCAACTTCAGTGCATATAAGATGTTAAGAACAGCAATTCAAAGTGTGATCAATTGGCCCGCAAAAACAATTTTCCATAATGAATCAGTGGTAACTGTCCGATAATATCATAACTGTTTCTTAAAGTGCAATATGTGAATATCTTGTAGCATGATACAATCAATTATTAAATGTTGTAAAGTTTCTTTGTTTTTAGAGATTTGACAGAAACGACAAACATTGTCACACTTGGGAATTTCTCCACGTCTGTTTTGAATGTCTTTTGTGGGTCACATATTGAATCTCATGCACATACAATCAAGCCTGTGAGATAATGACGGTGACTTGAGCAAGTATAATTCAACAATGCTGTATTTCTTATCCTGAAAAGGATTAATTTTGATGTCTTGGTAATTTTGGCACTTGTCCCTAGTTATGATCCAATCGTATTGAAACTATTTGGTTTTTGCTCTAGTCGGATTCTCCATTAAAACTTGAAGCGATATTCCACTTTGTGCTAACTTATGAACAATTATGTCATTCCCTTTTCGCATGAACTCGTGTCTCATGGTAAACATATATTTAGATAGTATACTTATAAGCATACCTGACTCAGGTGCCATCAGACATTTCCTAAATAAGGCAATCAATTGCCAAAGATATCTGAAATATAGAGACGTCAATCCTAATTCATAACAAATCCAAACAATGGGTACACAGTTTGGCAGAGATAGCATACACCACCAATATTTGCCTTCAAATGTTTGCAGCATTGCTTCCGTGAACATTGACTTTTTTTCAGCTCCATACAACAATATTGTTGTGACCGTCTGTCTATAAAATATTAAGTCAAAACAAAAAGGGGTGCCTGATTAATAACTCTGGTCCCTCAGGTGATACATCATATATAGGAACAACAATACGGACCAGAGAGTGAGGGATGACCCATAGCACTTAGTTTACCATTTCAATTATGTTGATAAACAATTTCTTCAATGCAAGTTCACATTTTTATTCTATACAGACCATTAAAAGTAAATCAATTTGCAAACATCAATTTGCCCAACAAAGTCAATACAAAATATTTCAAAAACGTCTCGGCTCACACACACAAGTTTCCACAATCTTCACACATTTCCCACAAAACATAAAAATGTGATCCTCTATATTGGCCACCAATTTCACTTTTTGATATTTCACAATGTCTGGTTCCCTTTCCACATTATCAGGTGATACAATCTGTATGTCAATATTCCCACAGATTTTGTTGTCTACACGTGTTTCAGTTGTCGTGATTGGACTCCAAAAATAGTGTCCATTGAATAATGCAACCTTCGTCAGGACAGCAAACAGGAATCTAAATATATCCTATTTCAAATGGTAGGGTGAGCCACACCGCCTCCACATCAAATTCTGTGGGGGTAATCCAGATATAGGGACACATCCCAATTTTGCCTATAGACATCAACCTCAGCCTTCAGGTCTTACTTTCCCTGTGACCAATGTCACTGGTGGTATTAACGCAGTATGCCCATGGCTTTTTGCTCTTGTGTGTTGTTAAGAACGCCAGGGTGTATATCTCCTCTCACAATCTCTATTAATTTGCGTTATCCAGCTGTCACAGGGATCAGCTGAATGCATTCCCCTTCGCAAGTTAATCCTGCATTGTTTGCGCATTTAAAGGGGGGACTCGATGTTTCGTGCCTCACAGCCTTGGCTTGCCTGCATTGCGGTCATCTTGAGGTTCTGGACAAGGCAATGGAAGCTGCTCCTGCTTGGTTTTGGTGTGCTCCGCCCGGGCTGGCCTTCCTGCTCCCAGTCCTGTGTCACAGGATGCAGAAACCTGATCATTCATTAACGTAATTGAGGACACAAGAAGGAAACAATCCTTGTTTCGTCGTATCCGACAGCGTTCACGGCATTTCTGTGCCCCTGCACATCAGAACACCAAAACACACGGTGCACACCCCCAATTTGAACTTGCTTTGAATAAATTGTTTATCAATGGTAAACTAAGTGCTAAGGGTCATCCCTCACTCTCTGGTCCATATAAAATATTAAGCCAGGGTTTAGAGAAAATATGCCATTTTTCGCTTGAATGATAATAGATTGTGATATGGCTGTTAATTTTTTGTCAAGGTTCATCAAATAAGGCTTATTATTCTTTGTGTTACTAAGTACAACACCCAAATATGTGTATTGTTGCACCACCTCAAGTGTTGTACTCTGTAATGACCACCTCTTAAATAGCTTGCCACACTTTTTGTCATTACATACCATCATTTTGGTCAATAGATTTGGTTAGACATAGCTTGATAACGCATCTAGTAGACATTGTAATCCTTGTGGTGTCTTAGACATCAGCACAAGATCGTCCACATAGAATAAAGCTGGAATTTGCTGATTGTTGATTTTAGG
Organism: Ambystoma mexicanum; assembly: GCF_040938575.1. Classification (NCBI taxonomy): domain Eukaryota; kingdom Metazoa; phylum Chordata; class Amphibia; order Caudata; family Ambystomatidae; genus Ambystoma; species Ambystoma mexicanum. The sequence goes on along the minus strand of NC_090941.1, from coordinate 152,544,240 downwards.
GGCATCACTATAAATGTTCTCAAAAGCAACGCTCATATCTGAGATAAAAAAATTAAAGTGGGCCGAAGCAAGGATACATCCCTGCTTCAGAACCTCAACATGTTTCGATCAGGGGGGACAAGTCACCCTTCATTGAAGTTCTCACTTGGACTTTGGTATTTGTGTCTAAGGCTTCGATAAGTGAGACAAGACATGAAGGGCGCCCTGCTCGCCTTAGTTTATTGAAGAAAATCTCCCTGGAAACAGAATCAAATGCGGCCTGAACGTCCACAAAGGCCATATAAAGAGGTTGCTTGAGGAGGGATGATGTGATAGAATGGCTGTGGTGGAAAGTAAATTAATAGTCGTATCCAGACCCGCCACAAAACCTGTCTGGAAGCAATTACACTGTTGATTGTCAGTGGCCCACAAATTAAAATCTCTAAGAATACATCCAGAGAACATTTTGCCAAAGGAATCAATAAGGGTGATCGCCCGATAATTAGATGCACACGACTGATCGCCCTTCTTGAAAATGGGAACAATTGTTGAGTGCCACCATGATTCTAGAATTCTTCTGGACGCTAGAACATCATGGAATATGTTGCAAAGGATCCTTGCCCAAGCCTCCGGATGTTGTTTAAACATCCTATTGTTTAGCCCGTCCGGGCCAGGGGCTTGCGAGTTACTTCATTTTGCTATGAAATACAGGACGTCATCCTCATCGATGTTTAGGTGTTATGTTGATACAAGATATGATGAATAGTAGTTAACACTATCATTTGGTCGTGCATAAAGTTGAGTGTAATGGTGAATCCATTGTTCTTCTTTAACACCCTTCATTTGAACAGGAAATGTGACATGATTTGCTAAGTTGAGTAAAACCCACATCTGAGCTGAGTTTTTCTCATAAATAGCTTATAGCATCAATTCACCATCTGTTTGATAAAGTTGCATTTTTTTGGTACGTCGCCAGTTGTTATATTTGCATCTTAGAGATTTCAACAATCTAGCTCTGTCATGCAGGGTTCTCAACAGAACCAATTGTTTTTGCTTTCTCAGCTCTCTTTTTCGTTCTTGGACTTCTGGATTGAATTAGTGTTTTTTCCTGTGGTCCTTTCCTGCCTTTGATGACGAGTGAATTTTGTGAGCATTGATGTACTTGTCACCTAAAATTGTGAGATCATCTGTTGTTTTAGCTTGGGCTTCAAGGATGTTTTCATTAAGAGAGTGCAACGACTTTTCATTCCAAATGAAGCGCGTTCTTGCATTGTTTATTTTAATGCATTCGATATAGCACGAATGTTTGGTTTGTGTAGGGGTCGTTTGCAAATGGCATTGAAACGTAAGCATTTCGTGATCACTACTACTCTGTTTTATTACCTCGAATTTGTAATTTCTTTTGTAGAAACCATGATCAACGTATATAAAATCTACAATATATTTACTTTCTCCTCGGCACCATGTAGCCTCTGGCGGAACATCACCTTTAATGGAACCATTTAACATGATCAGTTGGCGATCTTACATCAAGGATGTCCATCTATCGTAAGCTGCCTTATTCTTCCTCTTAACACTTGATAAACATTGTAGGTTTAAATCACCTTCAATTATGGTGTTTGTTATTTCTGTAGCTAAGCTTATCAAGTTCAGTAGATCTTCAAGATCATGGAAGAATTTATGGTCAGTTAGTGCAGCAGGGTTTCTATAGATATTAATTAGTGCAATTACACCTCTGGGAAAGTTGATTTTAACCATTTGCAGATGTTGGTTAGGTGTACTCCAGGGTTGTAATTTAAGACCTGAGTTGTTTTTAATGGCTACCATTAGGCCTGAGGTCAGACAACCTTTCATTCTCACTTTAGCTGGAAGTAAAGTGATATTATGGTTATCCCAAGTTGGCTGTTCTATTAGCCAAGTTTTCTGGAATGCTAATATATCGAACGACTCAATTGAATCCGCGCTCTCATTGCACAAATGATGGCATCCCTGTGTATTCCAGCTAGCTAGGGTGATCACTTTGTATGCATTACTAGCAGTTAGTTATGGTTTATCACTCTTGTTCAAGTGAGCTGGAGGATACCTGGGTTTATTTGTTGGGTTCAAGGGAATGGAATGTTCGTATTTATTGAATCTTCTATGTTGTGGACGTGTTTCTAAGTCATTGTGCCCACCTTTAGTAATGGGTGGGTTGAATATAGTAGGGTCTTGTGCCACCACAAAGCCAAATAACTCCATTTCAGCTTGCCACGTGGTGTTTCTCACAACACCTGAGCGTATCCAAAGTCGCACTATTGACAAGTCCTCATCATTCAAAAATTGTACCTGGTAGATATCCATAGAAGTAATGTCTTCTAATTGATGTAATTCAGCAAAGATATCGAGTACACTGGTTTGGCATAAGTAAGGAGAGGGATATGGTAACGGGGACACTACATGATTAATCAATGGTAGTGATTTACATTATTTTTAGTGCTGTAAGCATTGACACATTTGGGTTCATTACTGTCATTCACATCAGTGGTTATTGCCATTAAATGTACATTCAATTCAGGTATTTTGCCAGATACATCTGCAGGCTGCTATACATACTTTGGGGCTTTAAAATGGCACTGATTCACAAAAAAGGCAGAAACAGCCTGTTTAGGTGTTTTTTCTGATCCATATACCATCTTGATCTAGATTCCTGTCATCGAGCGTGGCAAGGAGAGGGGTACACTCCAAGCATTTCCCTGCTCCTTGAGGGGCAATCAGCAGCGTCTTTGCCTGAAGCTAACTTTGATGCAGTCAGGGAAGCTAGAATCCCTCTATGGATTACCATCTGCTTTTTACCAGAGAAAAAGCAATGGGGTCCATTGGGATTCTTTTCAATGGCGGCAGCCATGCATGTGCTAGGAGACCACACTTGGAGCTCATGTACCAACCGTTGAGGTAAAAGGCACTGACATTACCCATATTTCCATGGTGTTTTACCATTCTGTTGAGGACATTATTAAAATCCAGCAGAGATAACTTTGGATGCAAAGATGGTGGCTCAGGCCGTCTGCTGCGACTGATTGAAGGGCTTGCTCAAAATGAGCACTCTATTGTTAAGGAGTTATAATAACATATTAATACTGACTTATGATGTCAGATTAACAATATCACCAACAGCACATGTCCTCTCCCGCTCATTCTTGTGAGATATTTGACTGAAAGCTGAATGGCTGTATGCTTGTTGGCAAACATTGCTTATGGCAGACAGTGGTGTTTAATGGATTTGCAACGATTAAAGACAGAAAAAGAAAATGATATGGGAGATGAAATATCAAAGTAAATTGCCAAAGGGGGCTGTTGAAGAAAAGTGAAAGAGAAAATGTTGAGAATATGAAATGAATGAAAAAATGCATATGGAAATAGAAAAAAGAGGAGTCCAGGAGACGAAAAGAGACAACATGCAAGAACCGAAAGATAGAGATGGATAAAAAGGACAGAGAATTGAAAAAACTGGAATAAAAGAAGGAAAGATTAAATAGTTAAAATAGGATGGTGCTAGAAAAAGACAGATTGAAAGGGAGCAAAGAAATTCGTAAAAGGAGTAAAAAAGCAGAAAATAAAAAGTGTACATTGTAAATTACATCATGAATTTGGCAGTGAAGGACTAACTGTACATGAGAAAATATTCCAATTCAACTCAGTGCTATTCAAGTTTCTAAAGTCACTTGGCGTGCAGCCTTGCACATCTAAATGATCATGAAACTCTTCAGTGACTAGCAATATCGTTATAATGTACAGTTCTGTGTACTTTATACAATATATTTACTGCTCACTCTATAATTCTGTAGTTGTGATGTCATTGATAACAAAAAGGGGTTTCGCATAATTCCAAGAAGAAGAGACATAATTACTGCCTAGAACTAGATATGTTATCCATGGGATTAATTCACTATAAATCAAGAAGCACATTGTAATCAATACATCATTATATTCAGGAAATGAAATGCCCCCTCCTTGAAATATCAAACGAATTGATTTTTGTTATGGGTTGACTGCATTAACTAAATAGTTCATATTTTAAAACTGGCGCAATAATAAGTTAATCAAATCACACCAAAAACAAACACAACGTGATTAACTAAAAAAATACCACAACATGCTCCACAAAAAAAGGTAAACAGAAATTATTGTACAGATAATATAAAAACCACAATTATAGTAACTAAAAACAGACAGTAGATAACTCAGAAATTCTGGGTTACAAAGAGAACAATTAAATAGACAAAACCGAATGTTTTTCAAAATTCTTTTTATTTCAAATATATTGCTTTATCAAAACGTATATGCAAAAAATACAACATACATTTCATCCCAATTCATGACTACTTCAATCTCTCATACAATATCACACATTTCTTGATAAAATCCCAAGCAGAGTATCTTTGACAAAGCGCCTCAGAATTTCATGGCAGCACCTTCCGCTGGGCAATTAAGTTAATGGAGATATATGAAGAAAATAAAATAGAAAATCATTCAGTCAGCAAGCCACTTCTCATTGTTCAATTGTCCAGCAAAGAAAATCAATTTCCTTGTTCACCCATACACATGAAACATTGTAGGATGCATCCTCCTAAAAGAACATGAAGGGGCACAATAACTAAACTATGTCCCCGCATCACATACCAGTAAGCGAAAACAACCATTTGTGGAATACACCAACTAATTAGTTGGTGATCTATGGTGGACCCAAAAAAGAGATAGCATTTAATTGTCTCCATGGTTTATAGCTTCCATCACAGTTGATCAAATGGCGTTGCTGAAATTGATATACAGAGGATAAAATACATGTCATCAACCAATGATTTTTTTTTATAAAGAATTTTCGAAATATGAATATTGACAGGGGGGGCAAAAGTAAAGTCTAATGCTCGCCTGTGAGTGAATCATAACATTGCAATGAAATAAGGACCCAACAATCTTTATTCAATTCTTTAGTTTGCATTGCAAAACATGTATAACATTCTACCATTGGCCAGAACACATCTTACATATAGCTGTATTTGTCAGTGAATACTTATCACCAAGAAATCTAAGCTTGTGGGAGGTGCCTGCAGTGTTGCATACACAATGGTAAAGAAAATTGCAAGAGTGCATTAACTTGTAGACAGCTGAACTGTACAAAAACCAAAGAATCCACTTCTGAATACTGCAAAATGTTTCTTATTTTGAAGCATAGTTGCACAAAACTGAATTGGCTCGTTATATTGCAATGCAACAGAGCAACCTAGAGCATGTTCTGTCCACACCTAAATGCAGCCACAAAAATCTCTGATTCCCCAAATCACACATTTCTATACTGTTCTTACAGCTGATAAAAGAATGTCATATCACAGTGATTTCACCCGGCTGCCTTGAAAAAGATACTAGTCGTTTGATGATGCAGTCTCCCACCAAATGGAAGGTACACCCTATGTTTCTGTCTATGCTGTCCTCCGTTGCTCCTGCTGCCTCCACTGGTCACATGACAGAATCCATCTAGAGTTGTCCTCTCTCAGAGGTAACTTTGAGGGCCTTCTCTGATACTTGCCATCTTGCATACATTACTAATAGTGCTGCCTTTATTCCACACAATACTCCCAATGTCCATCCTGTACATCTTACTGGTGCCAAGGCCTCCCCTAGCAAAGCCAACGCTTTTCATAGTGCCAGGAACCCTAATGGCTGAGGCATCATAAGTTAATACGAAACATACAATGGAAGAATAACGTGTGCATTCCCACAGATCCCCTTTTTGCACTTCTTCCATAACCATGCTTATTTCAAAACAATGGGCCTTATTACGAGTTTGGAGGTAGCCATGCCGTCATTATCGGCATGGCTACCTCCAAACTCGTGTCCAGGTCCCAAAAAAAAGGGAATTACCGGGCCATTCTGACTTTTGCGGGCCCGGTAATTCCCATTTTCGGGACCCGGACCCGGTACGTCGCCATTCCCATTTGAGCCTCAATAGGGCTCAATGGGAATGGGGAGGAAGCTAACAACGGACCCGTTAATGATGGGTCAGTTGTTAGCATCCTGGTCTGCTTGCGGGTGCTGGTATGCACGCCTGGCCAGACCAGACGTACATCCCGCCACCCGCGAGCAAACTCGTAATGTGGCGGCCTGGTATGAACGGTGCCGGTACCTTACTGGCACCGTTCATACCGTGGCTGCCAGGGTCGTAATGAGGCCCAATGTGTATGCATTTTATGCTCTGTCAAAAGGAGGTTTTACTCATGGGAACTGTGTCAAGGTGGATGTGTACAATAGCTAGGCATTCATTTACATCACAGCATCACGTTATGTCTTGTTCTAACAATCACAGCATCACGTTATGTCTTGTTCTAATTCGTCTCGGGAGGATAGCTCAAGGGCTACGTGCTTGCCTTGGAAGCCAGATGACACAGAGCAACACAGGTTCGATCCCCGTGTCCGTGCTTAGAAACCTCTAAGTATTAAGCTCGTTATAAATCACCTATCATATCATCTTCATTGTTACATTTTCATTGTGGAAGTATACAGTTCTGTTCTCTGGGAGTATGGCTGTTTACCAGCAATCCATACATACATTGAGTATTTATTAATACAGTGCCTGCAACAGCAACAGCAATACACCCCAACATGTGCTACTATACACATTATTATCATAGCAGCTCCTAAAGAGTTCTATTAATGCACTTAATATGTCAGAAGCAGCGAACAAGGTGGCAGACTGGTGTGCAGTTTGAATGGCTTTCCTTTTGGTGTCACACATTTTTTCTATACTGTGTGTCTATCTCTATCGGAAATCTGCGGTAGTTGAGTCAAGTAAAGTAATTTCAGGTAACAGTTTGGCAACATAGATGTCCAGTTAAATATTATTTCACAGGCAAGACTTACCACCCTTTTCCTCTCAGTCGACCAATACATGATATGTGTCCTAGTACATCTTTGCAGTGTGAAGTGAATGTCTGGAGGGGGTATTCTGCTAACCTGAATGCAGCTATCATTGGCACTAAATAGGTTCATCCCTTCTAAAGAAAACCCTGAACTTAACCCCTCCCTACATATTCTATCCTCTTCTACCACTATCTGACCTGGTTTCATATTTATGATGCACTGCAGTTTGGGAAGTCACACGGATCATAACGGCCAATTAGTTCCAATATCTAACCAGACATCCAGCATCATCTCTGTGAACCTCAGCAGAAACCTGCTAGGATCTCCAACAGCCTTTATATGCTACACTTCTCTTTGGATAATCAGATCCTTTAGACACCAGGCCCAATGTGAGCCTTTACCCGTCTGCTAGGAGCCCAAACTCCTTTGACGGCTCTATAAGCCTGAAAGGAACACCGGGATCACTGGCAGTGCCAGCTGCCATTCTAATAGTTCACGAGGCATCCCTGATTCTTCTGTGAGCTCTCTGGGGAAGACTTGGTTTTGCGCATCCTCACAAATTCTCAACTAAGGAAATCCTGGACCTCTGAACAAGCAACATCTCACCCCATTTCTTCACCTGCTGGTGTGACATTCCAAATCAGACTTGTTATTCCGGTCCTTGGTGATGGTGCTCAATGTAGAAACAGCTCATGTCTCTCTGACATTGGCATTTATGTTTGTCTGTTGGACCGCTGTTAAAAGACTGATTGCTTTTTTTCCAATATAACCACATGGATCAACAAGTGATTGGCCCTTGTACACACTTCAGGTGGCAATTGCATTGATTGCCCAATTTAAGACTCAGGGCCTCATTACGAGAAGTGCGCTAAAAACGTGATCATTACCGGCATGGAGGAACTAGCGGGTCTGTGCTCATATGACGCCGCTAATAGCGGCTGATTACAAGTGCGCGAGCACGCGCGAACCCCCATGCCGGTAATGGCCATACCGGCATGCCGCTAAAGGCCCTCCAACCCCCCGATAGCGCCTTCACAGGACCCACCGATACCGCGTCAGCCTAGGGGGAACCCCTTAATACCGACCCGGTATTAACACCATGCTAATACCGGGCTCGCAATACCGGACCCAGAAGTAACATCATTGCATCAGAACGGGAAATGCGCCGACGGCCATCTTTAAAAACACAATCTATTGCAATCCTCCCAAACCACCAGTGTTTTACAGGACAGACCAGGGCCTTCCAAATCACAATGTCCGAGGCAAGCAGAAAATCAGACACCCGCCTGCGCAAAAAGTGTTTTTCGAATGAAGAACTGAAAATATTGGCGGACACCCTCGCTGCCCATGCTGAGGAGATAAACACGCACAACCTCAAAAGGGAGGTGCAGCTAAGGAAAAAGGAGATTTGGGAAGAGGTAGCCCGCAAGGTTTCTGCGGTCGGCACCCTCCACGGGCAGTCAAAGACTGTAAGAAAAGGTGGGACGACCTCCGCCTTAGGGTACGGAACATCCTGGCCAGCAATAGGAGGGAGGGCACGGCCACAGGCGGGGGTGCCCACTCACCCACAAAACTAATGCGCTGGGAGGAGACGTGCAATACCTTCATCCAGATGGAGTCCATCGAGGGCTTCGGGGAGATGGAGATGGGTGCTGCAACATCTGGAGATGGAGGTGAGTGACCCTGCAGACCCCATTAGGACAAACCATGACATAGCAGAAGTGATCTGGAATAGAGTCTAGGCAAGGCAATGCATGTCCCAATGCACACATCTACATATCCATGTCCAGATGGAGGCCCAAACCCTGCCACACTGAAATGCATGCTGAGTGCCAATCCCATTACCAACATACAGCCAACACACACGGACCGTGCCCATTTAATACATCACACAAACCCCAATACAACGGCATGCCACCGGCCATGCAGCATTCCTGAATTGAGACATCATGGGAAATGCCAAAATGCCCCCTTCAAACTACCCTGTGTGACACCCCTGTAAGATATGAATGCATGATAAATGAAATTCTCCACAGCACCATATAATGCATCTTGCATGTAACACCATCATAGATGCCCTGCATCTCTTCTACCCCCCCCAGGCACCGACGGAGAGGATGCCAGTGAAGAAACACCCACAAGGGCATCCACGTCCCGGCCCAAGACAACTCCCACAGGCAGAACCACCGCCGGGGCAGCCTCGCAGGCCACACCAAAACCCAGGGCGAGTGCCCAGGCCATGCCCGCACATGAGGGCCCCACAGCTACCCCAGTCACTGGAATAACAGAGCTGGCAACATCAACAGAAGGCGAGGTCACTTGCACCCATTCGGCAGAAACCCGTTCCATGGGCGAGACAGCTACCACTGCCCCACAGAGCTTGAAACAAAAGAGATTGCGTCCTACCACTTACTTTTGGTCACTTAACATATACAATTTGTAAAGGCTGGATTATTCAGCATGCTTGGTATGACAGAAGCCATTTAATTAAACTAACTCTCATACGTAATCAAGAAGACGAGCAGTTAAGCCCTTAAAGGTTACACTGTAGCTTTTTATTTAGCCAGTGTTAGTAGGTGCAGAGAAAGTTTTTTCTACATTCAGTTTAACATGATACTTTTTAGTTTTTTTGTGTACATATATATCAAAACCCATTCATCTTGTTTAACAAATGCATCAAGGAAAGGTAACAAATGCTTAAAGAAAATGAACAAACAAAACATACAAATACATAGTCATTAGTGGTTTGCCTAAATGTGCAATTTATGCAAAGAAACATAGTGTAGTGTTTTAACACAAGGCAACCAAATGTGTAAAGTCCAAATCATGAATCAAAGAAAGGACATTTGACTCCTAGGAAAGAAGGGGACCTAGTCGATGGTCAACGTCTGGAAACAGATCGAATTATGAGACGTGATTGGGGGAATTATGCCCTCAAAATGATGTGGTCCTGTGACGTTTCGGCGGGAAGCCTTCTTCATGGGCCTCGACTTGGTATCCCCTATGTGAGAAACAAGAAAATATAATAAAAGAGGGGCTCAAACAGTTTTAGAGCTCGTCTAAAAAGAATAGATCTGATGATATTTATACTAGCATGCAATCAAATCTAATTAGGACCGTGTAGGTGGCCAATGTTAACATTGTCCAGTGGCTTGCTGGCACTGCTTACTGACCTGGACGGAAGTCAGGGATTAGTGCTTCTTCCAGTCGGGGTAAACAGGGAGCTGAGAGAAGTATGCAGCATACCCTTTCAAACTGTTGGAGGAGGTTCCTACAGGTGAGTAGCTGGTGTACTGGATGCACTAAGGTGAAAGAGGAAATATAAAAAATGTATAAAAACAGGTTAACATTACCCACCTACCAAGTCGAGGCCCATGAAGAAGGCTTCCCGCCGAAAACGTCACGGGACACATCATTTTGAGGGCATAATTCCCCCAATCCCGTCTCATAATTCGATCTGTTTCCAGACGTTGACCAACGACTAGGTCCCCTTCTTTCCTAGGAGTCAAATATCCTTTCTTTGATTCATGATTTGGACTCTATGCACTTTATACAGTTGGTTGCCTTGTGTTAAAACACTACACTATGTTTCTTTGCATACATTACACATTTAGGCAAACCACTAATGACTATCGGCCTCATTACACGGTAGGCGGTAACCATGGCGCTATTAGCGCCATGGTTGCCGCCGGTATTTTACCGTGTCCGCCTTGGTGGATGGCGGAATTACCGCCCTACTCCAAGGTGAGCGGGGCGGTAATTCCCCATTCACCAAGGCACTTCCCCATTCCCATTTATGCCCCCATAGGGCATAATGGGAATGGGGAAGGCGCTAATTACGGTACCGCAAATTGCGGTACCGTAATTAGCATCAAGGTCCCTTTGTGGCACCCTACTTTAAGGGCTGGTAAAACCAGCCGGTAAGGTCGGGTCCCGCAAAGGGAACTCGTAGTAAGGCAGTAAGGGTTTACCGGTACCGGTGCCCTTACCGCCTACTGTGTAATGAGGCCGTATGTATTTGTATGTTTTGTTTGTTAATTTTCTTTAAGCATTTGCCACCTTTCCTTGATGCATTTGTTAAACAAGATGAATGTGTTTTGATTTATATGTACACAGAAAAACTAAAAAGTATCATGTTAAACTGAATGTAGAAATAACTTTCTCTGCACCTACTAACACTGGCTGAATAAAAAGCTACAGTGTAACCTTTAAGGGCTTAACTGCTCGTCTTCTTGATTACGTATGAGAGTTAGTTTAATGAAATGGCTTCTGTCATACCAAGCATGCTGAATAAACCAGCCTTTACAAAAATGTATATGTAAAGTGACCAAAAGTAAGTGGTAGAACGCAATCTCTTTTGTTTCAAGTATTATTAGCTCTTAAGTCCTCCCACTTTTCCATGAGCTGACCCTCCAGTTACCTAGACTGCCCCACAGAGTGACATTGAAGTTGGAGCAGAGGAGTATGTGGACGAGGAAGGGCTGATACATGTGACATGTCCACACTCCCTAAACCCCCAGTCCACCCCCCAACCCCACACTCAGGACACACCCACCAGCAGCACTGCGCATCCTGCCCTCCACAGCTCAGACCGTTCCATCACCCCCAAGGCCAGTCCTACCAATGCACGCCCGGTCGCAGCACCCTCAACCATTGCTTCTCCCACCAACCGTGAGGCATGGCTAGCAAGGGTGGAGGCAATACAGGACTCAATGCTGGAACTAGTACGACAATATGTAGCGGAGGGTGAGGACACAAGGCGGCAGATAGCGCAGGCCATAGCGGCGAACACAGCCGCCATCAATGCCTCTGTGCTGATGATGCGAGACAGTCTGGGGGCTGCCACGCAGGTCCTGACCTCAATCCTGCTGCACATGCAGCAGCAACAACCCCTGCCAGCCGTGGCAATCACTGCGGCAACCACCCCATCCACCACACCCACATCCTCCACAGCCGCTTCCTCTGAACCCTCCAGCCCTGTGCGTCAGACAAGGCGGAGTGCGAGGCAGTCAGAAATGCTGCTCCCGGAGAGCAAGAAAGGACGAAAATAGTTTTGGACAACAATGGGAGTGGGTTACATGGTGTCAGTGGTGTTCATTGGGGGGTACGGGGTGTTCATTGGGGGTATGGGGTGTTCATTGGGGTTATGGGGTGTTCATTGGGGGGTATGGGGTGTTTTGGCGTAGTGGGGGGTGGGAGGGGGTAGCACCTTTCTGTAGTTATTATTAATACACCCGTTGTGTACAGAATCATTCAATGCCTGGTCATTGTTCATTTCGTGTGTATTCATTTCATTCATGTCAGTGCACAGTGCCCACCTCCCCACATTCCCTGTGTGCATGTCCACATGGACCCAGTGTTCAGTGTAGTAGTGACACATATCCATCAACGTCCCTGTGGTTCAGAAGTATTCGTCAATCAGCGATTGGCGTACAGCACGTCCATCTTGTGCATCACGTACTGGCAGGGGTGCTGCTTCTCCTCCATCTTCATCCTCATCATCCTCACCCAGTGCATGCATGTCAATGTCAGGTGGCAGTGGTACATTTCTCCAGAACCACATGTTGTGCAGCAAGACACAGGCCATGGTGATCTTTGCCACCTTCTCCGGCCTATAAAGGAGTGCTCCACCAGACCTGCTTAGGCAGCAGAATCGCGCCTTCAACAGGCCGAAGGTCTGCTCAATCACAACACGGCTAAGGGTATGGACCCGATTGTACTCCTCTTCATGGCTGTTACGTGGGTTCTGCATGGGGTGAGTAGCCATGGCTTCAAGGGATATCCTCCATCACCTGCATGGGAGTACAGAGAGGCATGTGTGAGTCATTTTGAGCTGTCACCTTCAGGATTCATAGCTATGGCCGCAGCTATTTGCTATTGACATGCACATGTCCCTGTACGTATGCACTGAGATTATTTGGATGCATTGTGTACTGCAATATGATCTGCTAGTCTTGATGGCGTTGTACAGATGATGCAGGGTGTTAACTTGCATGCTGATAGGGATGTACTGTGGATGCAGGACGATGTCTTGCCTCCCATGATTGCAGTGTATGCTACACTGTGCCTAATCACACTGGCCACATTGGCACAGTTGTAATCATGTTCAGTCATGCATCGCTTGATGGACCCATGGTGGCCTGGTTGGGCATCTTACATGTTGTCATTGATCTGCGGCATTGGTCCAATGTGTGGCAGTGGTGTGTCATGGTCAGGTTGGGAGGTTCAGGTAGGAAGTGTTTAGCTCTGAGTGCACTGTCCACTCACCACCTATTCCCACCCAGGTGGAGTGTGCACCCCCCATTCCCACCCATGTGGAGTATGCATCCCCCCATTCCCACCCAGGTGGAGTATGCATCCCACCACATAACATCCCTGATGCACTGCCATGGGCCAGTCAGACAACTCACCAAGCAGCCAGGCACGTCTTCCAGCATGTCGCTCCATGTGACGGGGTAGCGTGGAGTTACGCAGCACCATGGAATCATGTGTGGATCCGAGATATCGGGTACAACAATGTGTGATGATCTTGCTGGAGTCACATACCATCTGCACATTGATGGAGTGGTATTGCTTGTGATTGTGGTACACCGCCTCTATGGCATGAGGGACTACCAATTCAACATGGGTGCAGTCGAGGGCACCGACGCAATTGGGCATGCCTGCCAGTGTATGGAAGCCTACTTTCGTGTTGGCAATCTCCTGGGCAGTCCATGGTAGGGATATGTGGGTGCTAGCGTGCTTCAGGAGGGCATCCAGCACTTGGGTCAGCATGTGTAAAAAGAGTGGTTGTGATATACCATGCAGCTGGCCAGTGTGTGCTGGTAGGTGCCTGTTGCCAGGAAGTGGAGCACAGACACCACCTTTAGTAGCGGGGGGTGGCAAAGCAAATTTCTATGAGGCTGACGATGTCGTCATGTATCATGTCCACAATGGTGGTGATGGTGTCCTGGTCCAATTGGTACAGGGTGTGGATCTGCTCAGGGGTTAGATTGAATGGACTGGGACTGATGCAAGGGATTGTTGGCTGCCTATGTGGTACTACTGGCTGCACTGGTGGTAACTGCTGGGCCTGTCTCACCCTCCTTCTCCTCCTTCGTCTCCTCTGTGTTGCCTGTTGTTGCTGCTGTAGTTGTTGTTGTAGTTGCTGTAGTTGAAGCAGTACATGCATTTCCTCCAGCCCCATGATTGCAACAGCTAGTGGTATCATGTTGGTGTGGGAAGGGGTGTGGTGTGTGGGTGTACTCCTTTTAAGCTGGGACAGGCTCCATTGACTCCACCTGTGGTGATTGTGTGGTGCACCTGTGGCAGTTGCTTTGACTGCAGGTTGCTGTTTACGGGTGGTCCGCGATGCCTGTATGTACGCCCGCGACCCGGTATGAAGGGGCACGGTACGGGCAGTGGCGGTATTGGCGGGTTGTCAGGTCGTAATGGCCTGGACCCGTTAACGATGCCGGTAATACCATTCTGCCTTCCTATTTTCATTATCTCCATTCTCGTAATGAGGCCCTCAGTCTTCTACATCCTGTTCAGTTCTCATGATGTGCAATGCTCTCCGCTGTGCTTGACTAATGGCTGCAACCTCCAAACAGTTCAAGAACTGGGAGGACACCTGGAAGGCAGACAAAGGTCATTAGAAAATGATAGTGTGCCACTGCCCTATAAAAGCAGCCCAGCCAATGCCAAATGTCTATAGTTTAAATGCCGTTACTAGTCCAAGGATCAAATAAGCTGAGGCCCAGAGACCCAAAAGAAGGAAAGGAACCCCAGGCACTGGGCATAACAGGGAACATATGGTTTGTACTTTAGGAAAACCAGTGTAGGCAGCATAACTCAAAAGCAGGCTGGAAACTACAAGTGCTAGCCTGCTTTCTCAGCAGCCACCTTGAGGCGGACCCGGGCCTTTTAAGTCCAGTCACACCCAAAGCATGTGGCTTGCTGTTCCACCCCTTGAGAGGAAACAACCTAATTGATATGCGAAGCGACATCGGAGGAATCATTCGGCACCATCAGGGATCCTCAGCAGACATGCCTCATTCAGGAGTCCAACCGATGGCTTGCAGGTAAGTCCTTTTTACCTGCCAGGGAGTTCAGTGCTGGGACATTCCAGTCTACAAGAAGTGCCACTGACTATTAGAGATAAGTCAGGGTTCAGGGATCGGCCGCTGCAAGCATTTAGCTTAGGACAAACACACGATGCTGTGTCTCTGAATATATAACTGCTTTGTGTGTCTGAACGCTCATTAACAAAAGCCTTGTATTTCAGAGAAGTTATGTTTTTTGAGAAATGCTGCACCTTCTGCTCTTTGAGGCCTGGCATAAGCAATACAATTGCAGCAACGAATAAGATAAGCAACATTTGATATTTGTTTGATAACAAAAAAAAAACTATTGGAATACCCCAATCAAGCACTAAAACATGATTGTCCTACTAATGGAACAACTAGGTGTTGTTGAGTGGTTAAAGAATTAATATGATGTGCAATGATTTTACTGCGTCCTAACCGCCTTGCATGCCGACTCATGTGTTGGTGAGGAAACCAGTGCATGGAATTTGGATGTCTGTGCTAGTGCAGTACCAATAGGATCTGAGAATGAATGTGGAGTGAATGCATGACTCCAACATCAGAGAGGCAAGAGTCAATGAGAAAATCACACAAACCTAAAAGAGAAAACTGCCAAATAGCTTCCCAGATTGCTCTTAGTGATCCTAAAAATCTCCCTATCCCTCAAACCAATGTTCCTCCTACCTATCAAACCAATGTCTCTCAAACCTACCTCCTCCTTTGGGGTTCACGGGCCAATCAGTGTACTCAATACTGCGCAGCAGGTGCACCTATTGTGGGTTGGTTCGTGTTGGTCAGTTATTCTTTGAGAAGAGTTTGCTTGGGACCTCTGACACAGTTCCTACAGTGACATTTGGGAACAACCACGTATGCCTTCATAGATGTCACTCAGGTGTTGTTTCGAATTCCTTCCCTACTACCATGGTAAGGATGTCAAAATCTAATGTGCTCATCACATGGGAGATAGAAGACCGAATAGGTTCTGCATGCAACAGAAGCAAGTCTTGTTCAAGCAAACCCTGATGGGGGTAGTATAAATTGCGATTGATTAATGTATCCCCTGAACCAATAGGGACATCTCTCATTGTCTATGTCATGCTCAATGTCACAAAAACAGGGGTCAGCTGCCATGCCTACTGCTTGAGCAGACATGTATCCTGGCCTTGAATAACATTATGTGAGATTTCTCCAACAGTTACCTGAACCTCACCATTTGTAGGCCACATTTTCAACCTTTTGAAATGTCTTCCATGCTCTGGCTAATACATATTATAAGCACACTATCAAGCAAGATTGGTCATAGGAGAGGGTCTGGGCCACATAGGTTAATCTGATTTTGTCTGGACCTTTTAGGTAGCGGAAACAATGATAACAGTGGTAGTAAACTTTGGGGGCATTTGCGGCTTAACAGTATTATGAGAGATTGCTTTTAGGTAACATTCATCTGATATCCAATTGGGGGGCTATGCAAGGAGGGGCACCTATCCTACTTTACATTCAGCTGCAGCCAGGCAAAATAAAACCCAGTAGATAATCCACTTCACAGTCCCATGACCCAAGACATCCACAATTCCCTCCATGGCAAGCCACTATATACCGTGTCATCCACCATGGCTAGCTCTTCACGCTTGGAAATAAAACTGCTCAGGTTGACATCTCAAAATAAGATTGTCATACCGTTTCCTGGTTTCATTTGAGTGTTTTTGTTCCAGGGTCCCAAGGTATTCTGTTCAAGCAATCATTAAAGATAAAGTAACAGCGACAAAATACAAGGCGGCACTAGAGGTTGCTTCATGCCTTGGACCTTCACCTTTCTTATAAAGGGTTGCATTCACGCACGTGGGTAGCTTCTTTACCTTAACGTCAGTGTTGGTGGTTACAAGTACCTGATAGGGGCCCTTCAACCACAGGGCCAATGATATGATATGATATCATATGATATGGCATTTATAACGCGCCTATACACAAGTGTTTGAAGTGGCAACGAGGCAAGGGAGGGGGAACCGAGGGAAGACAGAGACCAAGATCTTACTAGGCCAGGTGACATTGAGATCGCGCAAGTGCAGGGGAAGCGGAAGGGGAAAGGTGCGAGGGGAAGGGGCAGGGGCAGTGCAGTACATAGGATAAACAGTAAAATAAATAAAAACAATAAATAAGCACTGCGGCCAGCTGGTGGCAAGTGCAAGGGTAAGTGCAGACATCAGGTGTCATGTTCTGCTAGGGGGCTGTAGGGATACAGAAACAGCCCCCGAGTGCAAAGGTTGCCAGGGGGGCAGTGCAGGTGGGCAACTGGCAGGGAGGGGACCTGGACTCATGAACAGAGGGTAGCCAGATGACCAGTGCGGTTTCGGTTTCCGCTGGTGAAATTATGTTTTCCGCTGGTGAAACTTCACGCACATAACATTGCCAGGCTCCACTGAAAGAAACGCCTGCACTTATTCTCTTGGAAAGACTCCTTTGGCCTACGAGTGGATAAACTTAAAATACAGGTGATTAGTTTCTTGCAGTATTCCAGCATCATCTAATAAGGCAAAAAGTATTTATTTATTTATTTTTGTATTCATGTAAGACGCATTCAGTGGTGTTAATGAGGGAAAACACGGGGTCATGTGGGCTTATACCAGGTCTTTTTTATTGATTATTCCTCACATGCTGAAAAGTACAAGTGGTATGGCATCTGGCCACTTGAGGCCTGTTTCAGCACACAACCTATCTAACTTTGTTTTGATGTTACAATTCTGCCTTTCAATTGCCCAGGTTGATTGATGGTGGGGGGCAAGGGGCCAGTGCAGCTTCTGTTGTTTTTTGAGTGCTCTGCAAAGGTCTTCCATCAGCTGGCCAGAAGAAAGTGTCCTTCTTTCGCTATATAGTGTCAAAGGGCTGCATATCTGACAATAGATATTTGTTTTGGAAACATGATGGCATCTAACAAAGTGGAGATATAAACATTACATTTTATTGGACAACCTGATGATGCGAGGAATCCTATCTGCTTCCAAAGATGATCATAACCTGGGGTAACTCCAGAAGCATACCTTAAATCTTTGTAAAGGGTGATTAGCTAATATGCATGCTGTAGTCAGAGCTACTAATTCGTCAAGCTGGGTGGAAAACACATTTGACAATTGGGCACATTCCACCACAGTGTGGTGGGAACAGACCATACATCCTTTAACCAGTTTCCCTTAATTATCACATATTGATAGCAGGGCCCCTGTGCCTAAATTGCATTGTGTGACTCCCAATTGTTCGCCGTCGCACAGGTGTCCGCCTTGGACGGGCGTGGCTTGGACTTTTGCCTTGTGATGCGAGAGGCCCTAGTCAGAGTGCCCCACCACTGTAATTCGCTGGTGGCTTCTGTCCCACTTGAGAGTTTGCAAAATTTGCGAGTGAGCTAGATTTGGGATACCTGTATAGTGGGAGAGAGGCTTATCAAATTTGAGACACCTGTACAGTGGGAGAGAGGCCTATCAATGCGGTTTGGAGATCAGACAGTGCGACTTGGGCACAGAGGCCCTGCTAAGTTTGAGACACCTGTATAGTGGGAGAGAGGCCTATCAATGCAGTTTGGAGATCACACAGTGCAATTTGGGCACAGAGGCCCTGCTATCAATGCAGTTTGGGGATCACACAATGCAATTTGGGCACAGAGGCCCTGCTATAAATGCAGTTTGGGAATCACACAATGCAATTTGGGCACAGAGGCCCTGCTATCAATGCAGATTGGGATCACACAATGCAATTCGGTCACAGAGGCCCTGCTAAGTTTGAGACACCTGTAAAGTGTGAGAGAGGCCTATCAATGGAGTTTGGAGATCACACAGTGCAGTTTGGGCTCAGAGGCCCTGCCATCAATGCAGTTTGGGAATCGCACAATGCAATTTGGGCACAGAGGTCCTGCTATCAATGCAGTTTGGGGATCACACAATGTAATTTGGGCACAGAGGTCCTGTTAAGTTTGAGACACCTGTACAGAGGGAGAGAGGCCTATCAGTGCAGTTTGGAGATACCACAATGTAATTTGGGCACAGAGTCCCTGCTATAAATGCAGTTTGGGAATCACACAATGCAATTTGGGCACAGAGGCCCTGCTATCAATGCAGTTTGGGATCACACAATGCAATTCGGTCACAGAGGCCCTGCTAAGTTTGAGACACCTGTATAGTGGGAGAGAGGCCTATCAATGCAGTTTGGAGATCACACAGTGCAATTTGGGCACATAGGCCCTGCTATCAATGCAGTTTGGGGATCACACAATGCAATTTGGGCACAGAGGCCCTGCTATAAATGCAGTTTGGGAATCACACAATGCAATTTGGGCACAGAGGCCCTGCTATCAATGCAGTTTGGGATCACACAATGCAATTCGGTCACAGAGGCCCTGCTAGGTTGACATCCTGTTCATCACAGAAACATGGCTGGACGACAACTACAAAATCACACTCCAAAGCTGCCTTCTGACCGCCTTCAAATGCCTACAAATAAACAGAAAAAACAAAAAAGGAGGAGGCATCGCTATAGCATTCAAAGAACACCTGAAAATAAAAACTGACGAACCACTCAACATCCTCAACTGTGAAACCATGGTAATAAACCTAACAGCGAACCCAAAAACCAACATCACATTCATCCTGATATACAGACCACCAACATATGATGCAACATTTGTCGATAATTTCATAGAACCCATCACCAACTTAGCCATCCACCACGAACACCTAATCATCCTGGGGGACTTCAACATCTGGTTTGAAGACAGCCACGCCAACTCGGAAAACTCACTAATTGAACAACTCAGCACCATGAAACTACGACAATTAGTCAAAGGAGCAACGCACTCGGCAGGACACACCCTAGACGCAATTTTCGCCAAAGAAAAACTCATCACCACGGCACCTCCGATACAAATACTATGGAGCGACCATCTCATCATCCCATTCGTGATCACTCTGCCTACCCAAGCCCACATCCAACATCCGGAACTCACAACCACCACCAAAAGAAACTGGAAACACATCAAAGAAAGCAACCTATTTGAACAACTCGAATTAACTAAACCCTCAACTACAGAACTGGAGCTAGCTGACCTAGACGGGAAAGCAGAGATACTACACAAATGGATCGCAGATACAATAGACAAGATCGCCCCAGAAAAACCATTCACCCCATCAAAAAAAAGAGCAATGGCAAAATGGTTCAACCCCACTATTAAACAACATGAAAAAGGAAAACAAAAAGATCGAATTGGAATGGAGGAAAGAATACAACCCAGGGAAAAAAACACTGTACCAGAAACAAATCCGTGCATACAAGAAGGAAATTCACAAGGCAAAGAGAAGACATTACGACGACAGAATCAACAATGCCACCAACACACAAAAAGAAATGTTTAGCATCATTAAAGAAATGTGAAACCCACCAGGTTGCGATAACACCCCAACCCCCTCAGAAAAACTATGCAACGACCTGGCAGATCACTTAAAAAAAAAAATCAACAACATCCGTCAAACCATACAAAAGCGACCAACCAATCACAACATACAACCCAATGAACCTAACATGGAACCACAACACAAACTCCGAAGCTTTCCTGAAATATCAGCAGAGTCATTCGCAATGCTGGTAAAACGAAGCAAGAAAGCGGGATCACCCATGGACCCATGTCCCCCAGACATCTACAAATCAATCCTTGCGAAAGGATCGCCAGCAGAACTCTACAGAAACCTTCTAAATCTATCACTATCAACAGGGACTGTACCGAAGATCTTCAAATCAGCCACTCTTGAAAAACACAAGTGGTGACGTAGATGACCTTTCCAACTACAGACCGATCTCTAACATCCCCTACCCAGCAAAACCTCTAGAAACCTACGTATATAAACTATCCCAAGAACACGTACAAAAACACCACCTGCTGGACCAAGCTCAAATCTGTTTCAGACCAGCCAGAGGAATGGAAACAGCACTACTATCCATCTGGGACGACCTCAAAACGAACGCAGACTCAAACACTACCTCAGCCCTTATTCTGCTCGACCTCTCCGCAGCCTTTGACACAGTTAGCCACGACACCCTGACCAAAAGACTAGAAGACATAGGCATAACAGACACAGCACTACGCTGGACCAAATCATTCCAAGCAGACAGAACAGAAACCGTATGGATAAAACCTTTCAAATCCACCCCACGAGTTAACGACTGTGGAGTACCACAACGATCCTCACTATCTCCACTATATTTCAACATCTATCTGACTCCGGTCATCAGAATCTTCAAAAAATACAACATTACATGTTACAACTATGCAGATGACACTCAGATCATCTCCAAAATCAAAGACACCGATGCGGACCATTCAACCCTAACCGACTGTCTAAAAGAAGTCTTCAACTGGATGGATGCCAACAACCTGAAAATCAACCCAGGAAAGACAGAAATCATGATCATATCCAAAGACCAAGAGAACAAACCCACCATCCCATGGCCTACGGAAATGGGAAACGCACCAACACCATCGAAGGTAGTAAAAAATCTGGGAGTCCTAATGGACAACAACCTAACACTGGAACCACAAATAAATGCAACAGTGAAGAAATGCTTTTTCCTCCTCCACACGGCAAGAAGAATTCTACCTTTCCTCTCCTTCACGCACAAAACACTCACTATCGTCGCCCTAATCATGTCAAAAATCGACTATGCAAACAGCCTCTAACTCGGAATACCAGAATATCTCCTGAAGAAACTGCAACAGATCAAAAATGCAGCAGCAAGACTACCCCTCAAACTATCCAGAAGAGACCACATCACTCCAGCCCTAAAAACACAACACTGGCTCCCAGTAAAACATTGCATCGCCTTCAAAACAATGTTCATAACGCACAGGGCAATCAGCGGACAAGGAGCAGAATTCCTACAAAAGAAAATCACAGTCTACAAACCAACGAGAACCCTCCGATCAAGCAACGAAATCCGCCTGGAACTCAAACCATACCTTAAGAAAAAACTTGGAGGCACCTCCTTCTACCACTTAGCCGCAAAAACCTGGAACAACATCCCAAAAGAAATAAGAAACACTGAAGATCATCTAAAATTCAGGAAATCACTAAAAACCTGGCTCTACAACACCACAGACTAAACCTGGAAAGCAAAACTGGAAAAAGGATGACTAAACCAAAAAGACACAGACATCCCCGACCCGAGAGAGTAACTCCCACGGCACCTGGATGGGTGACACCGAATAGACTAGTACACAGGCGGCACGCACGGAGACTGACTCAACTACCCCAAACAATCCCACCAACACTTTAGCCCGCCCCTTAATTACAGCCAGGTACCACAGCGGTGTGGTATTATCGAGGTATTGGCAAACACCCCACTACCTGAGAGGTTGTCATTGGCAGGTGCACTGGCCACAGGAGTATGAAGGGAGGATAAGGGGAGCTATGATAGAGCATGTTAGAAGTGGGGGCCAGAGGAATAAGGAACCTGTATGTCAGTCGGACCCAGATCAGGACAGAACCGCATCAGGGGAGACTACGCAAGCCGAGCGCATCAATTCAGGATAGAGACGCACACTAACCAACCCTACTAACAATTTCCCTTTCTGCATACACCTCTCAAACTCCAAACCAAACACAACCAAAACCTACAGCACAACAAACCGCACAAACTTCGCTACATCGCAACAACAAAACAAAAACACGCATAGCCTTGCACAACAGTACACGACGACTACCGGCTGCAAACACCCCAGGACCAGCCAACGGACCCATCGGGCTGAGGCCGCCAACAGCACATCACTGCTCTCTTGCACTTTTCCTGCTTCCTCCCACTAACTCAACCTCCCCTCCTCTTTCAGAGTGCCGCCAGAGCGCCCGGGGACCACTCTGGTGGTGATAGTGCGCGGTACAAATGTCCTTTAACATTAACATTAACAGACATATGACCTATCAATAAAATACATCACATCACCATTCTGTAAGGGTACATAATTGTAACTGTCATTTATAAAGCGCCTTTTACCATTACTATAGTCTCAATGCACTTGTGGTGGGAACACCCTCTGGGGCCAAAGCCCTGATTATGGGAAATTCTCAGTGGTTTAAAATGAGTGTGTACATTTTTTGGCCAAGATAATGAATTAGGTGGGCTGGCCAAGCTCCTGTAAGCAACCCAAGAGGTCAGACATGTGGGTGAGTGCTGAGGCGGTCACAAGTATGTGCGAGTCCAAGACACTCGTTATGTGTCTAGCTAGACTGACATTTTGTCATAGGTTGTTGCTGTTTCCCAATGGCATCAGTGTTTAGGAAAGTCTGGTGTAAGTATGCTTAAAAACGTTAAGTGTCCAGCTATACCGAATTTTGTCATGGGTCATAGCTGCATTCTAATGTGCGTGGATGGATAGCCATGCATGTGGCAGATGTCCATCAAAGTGGTGCGTTTATACATATGTGATGTTGCTTTGTCATCAGATCGTCTGTGGGGAGAAAACTAGCTTCCCCTAATTAACGTCTTTTTTCAGTTGTGCAAGTTCACCTGCAATGGCTACGCAGTCATGAGACTCACAATCAGCTGGACTGAGCAGAAGAGATGTAGGATTTAAAAGTAGACACTGGAGCTCATTTTCTTTAAATGAGTAATTTGGCGACAGACAGCCGTTATGTTTACGCGTTGACGTAAGTGGATCCCCGGCAATCAAATTTTCATCATTCGCTCTTCAAAGTGCAAATGTAAAGGGCAAACAGTGGCGTACTAGTGTGTACACTGCCTTTTGGCTTCCACATTTGCACTCCACAGTGCAAAGTGAGTAAACACTACCTGGCATGCTGACATGCCAGGCAACGTTTACTTTTGTTTGTGAGCACTGCTTGCCATGCTCACATAGCAAGCAGTGCTCACAAATGAAATGAAACATTCCCCAAC
Source organism: Ambystoma mexicanum (assembly GCF_040938575.1). Classification (NCBI taxonomy): domain Eukaryota; kingdom Metazoa; phylum Chordata; class Amphibia; order Caudata; family Ambystomatidae; genus Ambystoma; species Ambystoma mexicanum. The sequence continues at coordinate 152,520,379 of NC_090941.1, read as the reverse complement.
ATGCGAGCATGTCTGGAAGGGTTTAATTTCAGTTGTACATGCTCCCTGCCATGCAAGCAGCGGCACAGGGAGCATTTCTGGGAGCCAAATAACTGACCCCTTGGACCAGGGTCATCTGATATTACAGTTCTGTCAGGTTTGCCCATGTCCACCATGGGAAAGCAGTCTCTAACGTTGTTCTGAGCCGTTGAGTGGTCTTTTAGAGGGCTCGGACTGACCGATAGGGCAATGCCGAAGCTCCAGCCCATGATTCGAGTATGTGCCTGTTTTATAGGATAGAATGGACCACTTTTGTGGCAAGATTGGGCCAATGTCATAAATGACTGCCCCAGTTTTGGTCAATGTGGCTAAGAAAATCCGTTTTCAAATGCACTCTTTGCAACATATTTTACCAAAAACAACCCTCATAGGTAGTACTCAAACAGTCAGTCTATTCTGGATAGTAAATAATTGTAATGCATAATTGTGGGCCACTGTTTCTTTGGTGCCTGGATGGATTTAATGCCCCACTCTGCCCCTGGCTTTTAGGCATACTGAGCCATTTAGAAACTCACATTTCTGATTGATCTTCAGCATCACTGTGCTCAGAGTCTGTGTCAGATCACTTTGCTCTGGACTTGCCAGAATAATGTTTCTTGTTTCAATATGGGTTTGTTTGTGAAATGTTGCTTTCTACTGGGTTTCCGAATCATCTCTTGTTGATCTGGATGACTTCAATTTGGAGGCCATCTTGGACTTCCACCTTCAGGTTGATTAGATGAGGTTATCAGAGCATCTTTCTCTATTGGCAACAGATGATTTTAATGTACTCTCTTATAATTCCTGGGCCTTCCTTTTTCCTGTGCAGGTACAACTGTAAATTGAGCATTTGGCATCCGAAGATGTATGTTTATGACACTTGCATGTCATTTGTTGCCACATTTGTAGAATGTTTTTCAGTACTTTCTGGGACTGCCCTATCTGGGGATATCATGAAGCACAGGTCAACAAGCAGACTGGCATCTCTTGAAAACACAAGGTTGTATGGGGCGTACATAGTGGCATTGTTTCTAGTGCTGTGCATGTGTGACCATAGCTGACATCATTGGGTCTTAATTTCTGCTCTTAGGGTTCCAATCATGTCCAACAGGGTTTAATTGAGCCTCTCGACTGGAGGATGTCCTTGTGAATGATAAAAGGGTGGTCTTGGTCTTTTTTAACTCCATCAGTTCCAATATATGCTTGACGAATTTTGATTCAAAATCTGCACTCTAGTCAGAATGGATGCGGGCCTGACGCACATAGTGGACAGAAGACCTTCTCCACAGCACTTTGCCAACTGCTGTGTTAGCCTTCTGGTCCTTTACAAGGGACCCCTGGGCCTAATGGGTGAAATCGTTGTTAACCACTAAGATGTTCTGGATACCTGTAACGCTCACCTGGTATCCACGGGGACGTCACTCAGCCTGTTCAGACCTCTTACGACCTCAAACCCTTCCCTGGAGGCTATTCGACTGGAGACTGGGCCTCAAACATAGGATTGGTAGAGTTTAACTCCCTATTGTCTCTGTGTGCTTGAACCCCTTCTTCCCCGTGGTCCAACCCTTCCCTTTGATCCACAGCTCACCTTGTTTTCTTGGATAGTGTGCTCTCCGTCCTGCTTTCAGCGCAGGGGCGCGTTGATTGATGCGGGCTCGTTGCTGCCTAGTTACTTCACTGGCAAGAGTCCGACAGGTAAGTATAATGAGTCTTTTGAACAGTTCTCTAACTTCGTTCCTTTCCTTCCTTAGATGTTGGCCGGCGTCCGGGGATGGCGGCGTGCTACTGAGATGAGTAGCGCTGAAGGTGAGTGAGAGCGCGATGCTCGATGCACCCCTTTCGTATTTGTATTGAACTGAGTTATTTTTCTGTGTCTTTTAGGTGCAGCAACGTTTTCAGCGTGGATGCCGGTTATGAAGAACAAATGCGGTGGGTAAGAGCGGTATGCGGCGCCTCTAGATGTTTCCAGGCTAACCTGAAGTGTCTTTTCCCTCTTGCAGATGGATGAGAAGTTCCGGAGACAGAGTTCCCCCAGAGCGGCTGGGATTCAGGTAAGCGTTTGAAGCTCGTACAGTATTTAAAAATAAGCGAAGATGTGCAGAATGCTTACTAATGCCTTTTTTCTGTTCTTTTCCCTTTTCCTTAGGAAGCGGCGTGCCGGGATGGGAATGACACCGCCGAAGATGCCCGCAGAACAGAAGGAGCGATGAATGATGGGCAGAAGCACCGCAAGGTAAGGCTGTTCCTAACGGTGTTCTTGTTCTTGCAGGAGCTGAGCGCAGTAGAAAGATGCAGGCCTACTGGAGACCGATCCGAACACAGTGAGTGTCACGCTGCAGGTGCAGAAAACGCAAAGCATGTTTCTCAGCCTGGGTGTGGCTTAAATAGTCTCAGGGTATCCCAGGTATCTCTGGGCTGAACCGCACCCAAAAGAGTAGACCGCACATGCGGTTCTGGGAACCGAAATATGTGGGGGCATCCATCTTGTCTCCATCAATGCACTACAAGTCCTATCCCCAATGTTATCCTATGGGAGTGAGTGAGTCTGGTGCCACAAGCGCCAAGTCTAACTCCAAGTGGGTCTTTGGAGGGATGGAGAGGCCCTTGAGGGCCATGTAGGTGATTGTGGCCTGGCTCCAGCCTGACATCTTGGAGGGCTGGGGACATGAGGGCAGGAATCATGACAATACCCTTGCGATGCAGTACCCAGACACTATCAATGCAAAATAATTCCATGGAAACAGACCTCTACACTTGGTGCAGCCAGGCAGCAGGCCTGGCAGTACTCTTCCAGACTGTGCATCTGCAGCAGTTTTGGCAGTGGTCTTGCACATCTCTGGTCTCTCATGGCCAATAAAAGTAACATTTTTTTCTTTTTTTTCTTCTTTTATTGCAAAACTTCAGTTCAATATACAATATCAAAACTTTGTTACATTGATTCAGCAAGGACCTGAGTCTACAGAAAATTCCAAACAGCTTGGTCAACTTTTGAATTTTCAAAAAAAAGAGTAAATAATCTCCAAGAGTTACAGACTTCCGTGGAACTCAAATAGATTTCTTTGCATTTAAATCCAAAACCTTAAGTAAAAAAGGACAACTCAAATTGGCTCGGTCGGCAAGATCATGTCAAGAAAGTTAATTAAGTTGCATGTAAGATTGATATTTCTGCCGGCCACAACAAGTTCCCACCAATCGTCCGCATTGTAGAAAGATGGTTTAAATTTGCCCAAATGGAGTTCACGTTGAGCAATCAGCATTGGACACTCGGTTACAAGATGCTTTAAGGACTCGACCTCCGATGCAGCACAAAACCGACATTTATTGTAGCTGATTTCCTTATTGTGCCGTATCCATTGCATTTCCTTAGTTTGCAGGGCGTTTAAGCGAAATCTTAGGAACTGACTCCAATGATGGCGTGAGGGGCAGTTCGTGAGGTAGTTTGGTGGATTATGCAATTTCACTGTGCCTCGAGACGGAGGCAAGGTTGATTTGAAAGATGCCCGCGCATCGTAAGTTGAGATCCAGTCCCATGTTCCTAGCTTTCTTTTGGCGTATTGAGGACGGGTGAGAAGTTCAGACTTACTGATATTTGCGACTTCTATTATAGCTTTTAGTTTATTCACCCATGATGTCAAGATTGATGTATCTGAACAGTCGTTATCGTTGATAAAAATTTGGTAGGTAGGAATTTCAGAACCGAGATACATTTTTCGCAGGGTGGATAACGATTTCCAAACGGTCGTCATATATAATGAATTCAGAGCCAATTTGTATCACAAAGCGACAATCGAGATGTAATTAGGAAGGCCCAGGACACGTCGCCAGAACTTTCCTTCGAGTCTATGCCAAAGGCTGTGATCCAGATTCCACCCTGCTTCTCCACCGAAGGTGAGTGTAGGTATTACTTTCTGCAGATAAAACAGTTTTACAGGTGCAATTGAGAATTTTCCATATTCTTTATTGATTTTAGCACCTTGTAGGGCTAGGATATCGGTTCTATCAATTAGATCTGAAGTCCAAGCGGCTTCACAGATTGAGTCATTTATCAGTACACCCAGATATCGGATTGACTTCACAGTGTTTAAACGGTTGTTTGGAACGGCCCATCGAAATTGTTTGTCTTTTCTTGAGATGGTATGGCCAATACACATGATCTTGGTTTTTTCGGTGTTTAAAGACAAATCATTTGCAGTCAGATAATCATTTAACCTCTGCACAAGACGTTGTAGCCCGATCTGTGTTTGGTCAATTAAGACAATGTCGTCCGCATAAACCAGATATTTCAGATGAGACCCTTTGACCTTTGGCGGAAAACAGTGGACTTTATCCAACCATTCTGGGAGGTCAGCAAGGAATAATTTGAAAAGGTCCGCCGCAAGTGGGCAGCCCTGTTTCACGCCTTTATGTGTCGTTATTGGTGGAGTAAGGTTGCCTTGGGAATTCAGTCTAATTTGAATTGTAGTATCAGTATGTAGAGCGATAATTGGATCCTGGAGCTGCTTTGGGCACTTCCATGATCGTAATTTATCCCATAATTTCTGACGATTGATTGCGTCAAATGCTTGTCGTAAGTCGACAAAGGCAAAGAAGACTTTTTTCCGGTTGTATACGAATTGTTCGAACTACAATTGTTCGAATTACAATTGACCTTTGCACAATTGACCGAATTGTGAAGGTCAATTGTTACATATATGCGGGGGGAAACCCCCCCGCAATTCCCCCCATTATATATATAAATATATATATATATACATATATACTTGGGTCGTGAAGCCAGTTTGACGAGAGTCAGATTTGCTGGCTTTGGATGCCCATTGAACCAATCTTTGACGCAAGAAAGAGCCAAATATTTTCCCAATTGTATCGAGAAAGGCAATAGGCCGATAGTTTGCAGGATCAGCTCTACTGCCCTTCTTATAAATTGGAACCACTATTGCTTTACACCATGAGGTTGGTATTTTCTTGGTAATCGAAATCTTCAGAAATAGGCCTGGAATAAATTTAGCCCAATATATCTTGTGTTTTTTTAGCATTAGGTTTGAGATTTGATCAGGCCCAGCAGCTCTCGAGTTCTTAAGCTTTCCGATAGAGAGTTCAAGCTCTTGGGACGAAGGTGTAATTCCCAGGCAATTGCTTGAGACTCTGATGGTAAGTTTGAAGTAACCATGGGCTTTTTGAAAATTGATGTAAAGTAATCAAACCATGTGTCGCTACAGATTTCCTTTGAGATGGTACGTATGGATTTGGGGTTTCCTTTATTAAAAATAGCCCAAATTTCGCGTGTTTTCTTTGTTATTAGTAGTGATAGCATGATTTCTGCACGATTTTGATCAATTAGAGTCTTGTGAGATCTCAACCAGTTGCGATAAATTTGACGCCGTTCTTTGATTTTCAGTATTTTGACAACCTGATCTAGGCATCTTTTCTTAATCATGAGTAAGTCTTTCCTTAAACTTTTTTTTGCCACAGCTAGATCATGACAGTATAAATGATTTGGGGTAGATCCAACTGTTCTTAAATTTACAACCTTCAAGGTGAAGTCTGCCAGCAGTGCTGTGTATTCCACATTCTGTGATTCATTGAATCTATGGGTTAGGGTTGCAATTAAGGGGCCGGTTGTTGAAAGCCTGTTTCCTGCGGCATTTATTGATAGATTGGGTGCATATTTTTCAGTGGAGATATAGAAGTAACATTTGACTAATTCCAAAGTTCTGTCCATGCCCAGATTGCCATGTTGATCGTGTTTGGAAAACGATACTGCTTACAGTGCTTTGTGGAAGTATAACTCTGTGAATAACTTGGAACTGCAGTTGGCATTCCTTATACAGGATTTACCCTTTCAACACCAGTATCTTCCATGTCTTTGACAGCAGGCGGTGGTGAAATTGGAACCTGCACTTTGCAAGACCGTCCGCTCCCGTCTACTTTTATGGTTAGTACTTTTGCTTTACTCGGTTCTGCATTTTGGACTTTCCCGATTTCTTTCCACATTAGTCTTGGCATGTCACGCATCTCGAGTCTGTGAACATTGCAAAACACCATTGGGAACACTTCAAAAGTCAACCCTAGTCTATTCTTCAGGCTTGGTCTGGAGACCTTTGCATGGCAGATGTGTAGGTAGCTTTAATTCCTGGAGCAGGCATGTTAGCCATTTGTATCTAGTTTTTGGCATTGCTGGTGTTTGGCATGCAGAGCAATGCATCCTCGTGGTGGTCTGTCCTGTGGGAATGATATTGTAATTGAAAGTCATAGACGAACAAGGCAACAAACCACGTGTGCTCTTGGCTTCCAGTTTGGCAGATTTCAACATGACGATTTGAAAGTTTTCAGTGTGGACCGTGAATTTGGTAGTTATGAAATCTCTCGATCGCTGCCCACTTTAATGTCAGCCATTTTTAATTGTGTACTGGATCATTCTGTTGTCATGCAGACCGTCTTAGGCTGATGAAGTCAACAGGTCTTGTCTCACTGTTACTCTCCTGGAAGAGCACTGGACCCAAGCCGTCAAGGTTGGCATTGACGTACAGGATGCCGCAGATTGTGATAGGTTAAAAGAGGCACTTCCTTGAGTGTTTTGATCAGTTTTTCAGAGGCCTGCTGACAAGGTAAAGGACACCTCTCACTGAAGGGCTCCTGAATATTAAAGAGTCACTCTCTGTCCCCTAGAGTGGTTCTCATATCCTCAGGTTTGGGTAAGTCAGTGAGAGTTCAGCTGATTTTGGAAACATAAGTTACACATCTCCCATAGTAGAATGATGTCATTGGGCAACATCTAGTTCAGGGGAATTTCCCACCTGTCCCAAATCAGGCACGCACAATTTGTATTTATTTAACAAAGTTCTTTTTATGAACCTGGGACTCGGAAATTTAACAGTATTTATTCCCTATAGCCTCCCTCCCTTTTTGCCCTTTTTGGGACCTGAAACACACGTGGGTGAACAGAAGGCCTATTTATTAATGAAATAGAAATAATAAAACCAATTTAAAATATAAACAAATTGTACATCTAGTGCATTTCCTATGCAATCCTAACATCGATGGGTACTACAATGATGAATGTGCATATTCTGGATAGCTGAATTGTCAAAGCTGTATTAACTAGAATGTAAACTTTTTAAAGCACACACATTACCAATTGCACATTTGGTTTACTCTGAGTGCACATCGAACATGCATTGAAATGTGAGTGAGGATTCAGGATATAGCTTAAATTTCATAGAAAACAATTTAAATCAAATCTAAATCTCTCCATTTCTTTATGGTTAAATAAACAACTACCTTTACTCAATAGGCATGTCGGTATCAACCTTCTAGAAAACTCAATGTAAAGACAGGCTATTCGACATTCTTGTATGTAAATCGCTTGCAAAAAGAAAAATGCATGTTTAGCCTTTTTGTTTGCTAGGATCCCTCCAATGGTGTTTCTGTTCTAATAATCTGTAAACGTATTCCCCAGGTCTGTCTTCGAAAAACAGAGTGGGGAAAGATTAACATTTGTAAACAGAACAAAGGAGAGTCCCTTGCAGACTATTTGTACCATTTTAAAGTGGTATTTACCGAACATTCTGGCATAATGAAGCCAACAGATACTGCTTGTTCAGGGATGGTTGTCAAAAATGCAGCAGCAGCTCAAAATGATATGGGTGGGTGCCAAATAGAGCCCTTGTTGGAATCAAAGCCTGGCATCCCAGTAGAAAAGAAAGAAATCACATGGAACAAACTCATGGCCTAGCACCTGCAAAAGCTCACAAGGCAGACATTCCGGAAGGAGAGGGTTCCAGCAATGAGGAGATAGGGGACGGGGTAGAGGATCAGTGCTAAACTTTCAGGGGCATGTTATAGAAACCCCACCACATGTAACTGTTGAAAACAAGAGGGCCGCTAGAAAAAAAAATGCCCCAACTGACTCCAACAAACTTTCCTGCCCCACTCCCAGATCAGCCCCCTTCCCCAACATAGGTCCACCAGCTTCCACATCAAATAACACAGATTCCAGTACCTCAAATGAAGACCAGTGTTAGAACAGCCTAAGATATAATAACTTTGTCCTGAGTCTACTGATACCCGTTGATCAAGAAGGTGTGTTATAGAAGGGCAGTCATCCCCATGTCTCGTAGATTCTAGAGCTAGCCGTAAATCAGCCATATGATCTGAAAGGGTTCCCACTGTCCCTCTTTTGTGTATCACCATTAACATTGTTGCTATTTCTAAGATACCTGTACCCCATCTTGTAACTAAGCATGTGTCTCTCTGTCTAGGTCCTAGTACCAATAAACACGCATTCTTATTGGGATCATCTGCCCCAGTTAATTTGCTAGGTTGGGTCCTTTGATGCAAGCTGAATTGCACACCTGATGGCGTGTTCCTTGAAAACCCTGAATCCCTGATAGCAATAGCCTGCAGGGAACATGCAGTGAGTTCAGCCCCATCCCCAAACTCCAAAGGAATTCACATTGTTTACTTAATTATTATCCCAGGTTTCTGGTTCTTTGTGCTCCCCACAAAGCAGTGACGTAGTGTATGTTCCTCAGTATCAGTTACACTTAGAAACAGAAGTATGTATTTTCCCAATGATACCGTCATTGTTGAAGCAAGGAATAATAATCACAATGCAAAGCCCTTGTAATACCTTTGTCGCCCCTGTGTTGGAGCCTGGGAAGAACATTTATCGTTTTGTACAAGTCCTCCATGCAGTTAAACATCGTAGGGTTACCATCCTACCCAATAGTGCCTAATCCTGCTACTAAATTGTCATGTAGTCTACCCTCAGCTATATAGTTCGTCGTTATAAGTTTTTGTTCTTCCGTTTCTCTATACCTATACACCTATACAGCTGATATTTATTCACTTTTTCATACTGTGGGTTACAATATACCTGCAAAGGGGTACACAGAATTCTACACCCTGCTTCTCAGATATTGAAAAAGGATTTAGATGTCATAACATTACCGGTAGAATCTATGTTGGTTTAATATGTGAACAATCTCCTTCTGCACAAGGGTCTTAAAGCAGCCAGACAGAATTTGCAGGTATGTTTAGAAAGAATGCATTATGTAGCACACAATATAATAATCACTTTTTATTCATATAGCACTTTTATCCAAAGCACTTTACATAGAACATATTTACATACATTACTATTACCCCATTGGAATTGGTGCTTCCTTTTTTGACCTCGGACGGTTGAAAGGTTAAGTCAACTTTGCCAGGATTTTAACCTGCGACTTGCAGACCAAACACAGATCAGAGCAATGAATGCTCAACCTATTGTGCTATCCTACCGGCAATATCATAGTGAACACTGATTGTTAAAGAACACCTGGATTAAGGCTATATTGAAGGTACCCCAACCCACTACAATAACATAGATGTACATGTTTCTAGGTGGCAGGATAGTGATGCTAGATTATGCAGCACTAGTCGAACCTTTGCAGGAATTAACACAATTGAACACATCAGAGCCACTATCCAGGTCAGAAGAAGCAGAGTGGGTGTTCACCACAGTACATTGTGCACTCTCTAATACGACTATCCTGATGTTGCCAGAATACAAGAAGAAATTAATTATATATTGCTGTGAACATAAAAGAAGTTCATTAGGTGTTGACATCCAAAATAATTATGATAAACACCATACAATTTCATATTACAGCACTGCACTTGACCCACTAGCTACAAATGTCCTCCTTGTTTCAGGTCGGTTGCACTTGCAGTACAACACTGTGAATGTATTGTTTTCGGTTCCCCGATTGAGGTTGCAGTAACACATGCCATAACCGCACTGTTATGGAAAACTAAAACGCAACACCATTCACTTTCCCGCTTAACTAAATATGAAATGTTGCTGTAGAACTTATCTCATATTGCTCTAACACAGTAGAGCTCATGTTCAATTGAGCCGTGATGTGATTGAAAGACATAAATATCTTGAGTAAGGCTTTAATGCCTTTCAATAATGCCACGGGTCATTTTCATTCATTTGAATGGCGGAGAGGGGGGGTGGAATGCAATCAAGGAAATGAAACCTGGAAATGAGCTCAGCTATGAGTCCTCAAGACCTAAACATTCAGGGGAATCATTTTAACATTTCGATTTTTAACTTTCACTACTATAAACCCTACTTACACTGTGAATTCAGTTGTGTTTCGGCCTCTCTGCACCCCTTTACTCATTAGCCGTTTCTGCTCAAACATTGTGTGATATGAATGCATAAGCATAAATAAACATATATAGAGAAAATGGAACATCTGCCTAAGGAAGCCATTTCTTTTTTCAGGCCTAACTCTAATGTCAAACTGATGTTAAACTTACAATAAGTGGCATATAGCATATTTTAAATTCTAGCATACTGTGATCAAAAATCGTGCTAACAATAACCAACAAGTCCTCACTCAAGCAAGACGTTGGGCCTCATTACGAGGAAGGCGGTAGAGGGTTAACGGCGCCGATAGAGCTGCCGGCGCCGTTAACCCTCTACCGCCTCATTACGAGGTCTGCTCGCGGGTCCCGGTAAGGATGCTAACAACAGGCCTGTCATTAACGGCCCGTTGTTAGCATCCTCCCCATTCCCATTGAGCTCAAATGGGAATGGGGATGTACCGGGTCCGGGTTCCTGGAATGGGGGAATACCGGGCCCTCCAAGGTCAGAAAGGCCCAGTATTTCCTCATTCCGGGATCCCAGACCCGGACCCGGTACCCGGTATGGGGGTAGTCATGCCGCTAAAAGCGGCATGGCTACCTCCATACTCGTAATGAGGCCCATTGAGATTATTATTCAGAAACAATGGCAGTCTGTATCAAAGATACCCCTGTGTGTCATACAGGACGAGCAAGGTAAATATGGCATTGCACCTAGGACCACAGATGCAGCATCTCACATAGGTCTCTCATCATCTCCATTGCTTCCCAGTATTATCCAGATGTGTTCTTGCGGCTGTCCGTGAAGATAGTTAATGATTAACTTTATGTTATCCTGACAAGTTCTAATCAAAATCTGCAGCCAAAATCATGAGGTCCCGATTTGAGGTCCTGGAGCCTCTTGCTTGTCCAGACATTTGTAAAGTCTGTTGTGTATAAAACATGTTGTGTCATTGATCAAAGTGAGGACATTTCCCAAGTTGCACTGAAGGCTTTCTGATATCAATAATCCTTAACAAGGACCTGTCTGTGCTTCCTGCAACCTGGTTCCTTCTCAGGGGTATTATGTGGGCTTTATTCAGCTGAAAAGGACCACCACTTCCACTTTCTCTGGTAAACTGAAGAGCCTGAGGGTATATTGCCTGCTTCAATTCCTAGGGTCAATGATAGCTTTGCACATATGTAAATCATCACAATTGCTGGCTGCACCCCTTTCAGGCTCTTCTTGTTGTCAGCCGTGGTGATCTTTGCATCTGAGATACACATAGACAGACTTGTAACATTATTTCTTATGTTAGCCAAGTCAACTATTATTTAATCTCTGTGGTTGTTGCCTCTTCCACGGGAAACACCCGCAAAGGAGTCACATGTCGGCCATGTTTTGATTTGGCTGTAAAGCTCTCTGCCTAAATCTTCTGCACTGGATTCTGCAGTGATTTAGGCTTGTTGACTGTGCTCAGTGTATTAACTTTTAAGCGTGAACAGAGGCGTTGCTGGGGGTGGCGGGCTGAGGGAGCTATAGTCCCTGGTCTTTTGGTTGTAGCCCCAGATAGAATCTCAGGGGCTACAACCAAAAGGCTAGCTAGCCCCGAATCCGACAGCCCCGGCATTAGCATTGCCCCGGACCTTTACCAGACCTAGCAACACCCCTGCGTGATAGCATACGTGAATCTCCCCTCGAAAGCTATAAGTAGAGCGAATTGTTCAACCTGAAGCTCGGTTGTATCAGAGGTGATTCAGGACCCGCAACAGCTTCAGAAAAGTGAATTACTGTGGTCATAATGAAGATGCATGTCGGGGAGAAGCTGCCTGCTGCATCACCCCTTTCAATGACCAAAAACAAGCAGTAAACACCTTTGTAATTTCTGAAGCCTGGGGGTTTGTTGATTGCAAAATGGAAGACCCCTGTGTCCTTAAAACTTTAGAAAACAAATGGTAGTCACACACAGTGATCCAAGTGAGCAGGGGACGGTCGGGAGCGGTGTTCCACTACTTTTATATTTTACTGTTTACCATTCCTATACCTTTTCACAGCCATATTAACCATTCTATATAGAGGATTTGTCCATTCATGACCATGTGCAAGTGTAAAGTTGTAATAGGGGCCTTAGTTACTAGTTACTTGGACTATTGCAATGCCCCGGCTGTAATACCATGTCACATGTTGCACTATGCGTCCTACTTCGTTCAGTACATTTCTACCACTGGTCAAACACAATGCCGTTCCCCTTCTCCCTGATAGTCCCACTTAATAGAATCTGAAAACAGAATAACAGGGGGGGAAGAGCCAAATCAATGGTACTGCTTGGTTCTAACTTAGGTCCTTCCTCTCCGCTATCTCTACCTGTGGTGTTCCGCAGGGGTCTAACCTCTCTCCCTGGCTGTTCAACCAATACCTGGCACTTCTTGCCCACCGCATTGCTGCTCTATGCCCCAGTGCAGATGACACTCAGCTCATTTTCAGGCTCCCTTCTGCCACCTCCTCTCATTTTCTCATCTCTGACTGTGTGTCCGCCATTCAGGAATGGTGTGCCGCCAATGATCTCTGCCCTAATGCCAGTAAGACTGAGATTTGCCTCATCAGCACACCTGCTCTTTCCTTTTCTGTCACTCTCTGGCTGGCCTCTCTTGGCCCGCCTCCTGCTCCCACCTGTGAGGCTAAAAACCTCAGGGTCATCTTCGACTCCACACTTCCCTTCTTTGCTCACATCTCTGACGTCTCCAAGAAGTCACACTACCAGCTGCACCTCCTCAGAGGTATTCTTCCCTTCCTCTCCTTCCCCCAGAAGCTCATTGTCTTCAGAGCTCTGGTTTTCTCTAGGCTGGACTACTGAAACAGCCTCTTTCTAAATCTGCCTGCCCCTACTCTCCGCCCTCTGTAACTCATCCAAAACAGGACTGCAAGACTTGTCCTTGGCCTCAAACCCAGGGATCGTATCTCTCCAGGACTGAAATCGCTGCACTGGCTCCCAGTGGCAGCGAGGATTACGCATTGTCCACAAGGCTTTCTGGGGCCTGGGACCTCAATACCTTCAACTCTCTCTTCCTAAATATCTTCCTTCTTGAGCTCTTCACTCATCTGCCACCAACTCCATCAGGGTTAGTCGCTTCTCCAAGCAGCAAGTTGGTGGTAGATCTCTTTCTTCTGCTGGGGCCTCCCTCTGGAATAGCCTCCCTGCCTCTCCGAAACTTGAGGAGAACCATCTCTGGTTCTGGAAGCACCTCAGGACCTTCCTCTTTGCCTCTGCTTTCTCTCCCCCTCTCCTCTGCTGATCTCCTGGTTGAATCTGAAATTGCACCGGTTACCTGGCTACCCTCTGATCTTGGGCCCTGGTCCCATCCCCGCCAGTTGCACACCTGCACTGCCCCCTTGGCAACTCTTGCACTCAGGGACGGTTTCTGTATCCATACAGCCCCTACTTGCAACTAGCACTTGACACCTGATGTCTGCACCTACCCTTGCACTTGCCACAAGCTGGCCACACTTTTATTTATTTTATTATTACTTACTGTTATCCTATGTACTGCACTGCCTCCTCCCCTTCCCCCTGCACTTTCCCTTTCACCCCTCCCCTGCACTTGCACAATCTCAATGTCACCTGGCCTACTCGGGTCGTTGTCTCCGTGATCCCTCTGTTTCCCCTCCCTTGCCTCATCGCGCCTTGGAACACTTGTGTATAGGCGCGTTATAAATGCCATATCATCATATCATACTAATGTGGACCCAGCCAATGTGTCTAATACGCTCACCACAGGAGCACAGCTGCTGCTGGTGCGACACACACACCGCTCTCGGGGGTGGCCTAACAAGGAAGCCTGGCATTGAGCAGGGGTCTACTGCTTCTCCCAGTGGCGCAGCATCTCCATTTTGTATTGCCCTGCACTGGGCACTCGCACTGTTCCAGCGACCCATTGTGTTTTACGTAGGTTAGATTACATAAATACACCAATGGCAAGCCACATGTACTATACACAAGCCCCTGGAATGCAGGGAAGCTTTCAATTCTATTTGATGCATTTATTAAACTGTTAATTATGCAAATTATACATCATGGCTAGATACACAGGGATCCCTGCAATCAAGGGGCCATATTAAAGCTTCACCCTCTACCTCTCTGCAATAAGATTGTATTCTGAACCATCCACTGCTCTAAGACTCTTCTTTTCTTCCAAGAGAAATGGGTTTTCCTTTTGAGGTTTAATAGCTTTATGATGCTGACATATTTCTTAATCCAAACGGACAAAGATCCTCATCTCACACAGAACCATCCAAATGAATCTACATTAACATGCTTTGGGTTTTGCCTGCTAGCTTCATATGATACAGGCACAGTCACCCTTTGGTTCCGGAATTCACTGTTCCTCATCACTGTGACACTTCTTTCCTGCCTTCAGTCTAAGCCAGTTTCTTTTACAAAAATTGCAATTTACTGAATGCAAAACCAATCTTTCAATTGTTCGCCGCCCTTCTCCGTAGGTGCAGTCGGCACAGGGTACTGCCAACTGGCATACATTCTACTGATTGGCACCCTCAACATGAGTCCCACCACCTGCCACATCACTGCTCCTTTTCCAATCTTACAAAAGGCTAAGACCTAGGAAATTTGTCTTCAAGGGCCTTGCTGTCTCAGTATCTTTATCTACCATATCTAAAATTGTCATAATGTTATCTATACTTTCCTACTGTCTTTTCGTAGCCCAGCAATTAAGCCTTGTTAGTTGAGCTTCTTCCAATAAAAGTATCAATGCATCCTGCACCTTAACTGGTCCATATATAACACTCGTGGGTGGTTTCCTGATAGAATTGAGTTCTACCTCTTAGTCTGGGGCTGCAACCTCTGGAAAGCCATAACTTCAAACTCATGCTTTAATTATTCAGAATCGCTCAACAACGGATTGACCATGAGAAGGCGTGCATGGCCCACACTAACTTCCAAATTGGCAATCACACTTCTCATTTTGACTTGATCCCTCTTTCTTCCCTTGGTTCGAGCTGCAAACGTCTGGGTGGAAAATGCTTGAACCCTGTGGTTCAACTTTTCAGAATTACTCAATGGGTTGCAAGATTTGTCTGCCCTACCCTACGGCATCTCGTCCAGAATTGTCACTCACAAATGCCACATTGGCTTGATTATTGAGGAACATTTTTAGGGAGCGTGCATGATGTATTTGGGTTTGTGTACAAAAACGAAGAATTGCTTGAGGAATAGTAAATGTGTGGGCCACCGTAGGCCCGGATCCCTACTGCTTCTTTCAATCCATAAATCAGACATCTTTTTCTGTAATTGTAATTTATAAGGCTCTTAATACCCAGAGGTTTCTAAGCGCGGACCGGGGATCGAACCTGTGTTGCACTGTGTGGTCTTGCTTCCAAGGCAAGCACGTTGCCCCTGACCTATCCTCGCAAGAAACTCCTTGTCATGCATCACCTTTTCATCGAAAATATTGACCCTGGCCTTAGACTGTTATATGTACTGCCTATCTTTCTGCTAGACTCTGAAGCTGCACTTAGTATACTCCGAACAGCTTCGTTCTAGGTTACAACATTTGATTTCGTCAGAATGGGTTTGCACAATGTCTCTCCTTGCAGAAATTCAATGGCAATTATGTATTTGGCAACATTAGCTAGCATTGCCAAACCAAATTACCTTTACCACCGATGGAAACTGGTGTATCTACAACTGATTATAGGTTTTGTTACTCCTCATTGCGATGTCATAAGGACTTCATTGCAGAGTGGTAGTATTATCGCAGGTGGCAATACAACCAGCACCATAGCTACTATTTGTTTATGGAGGTAATAGCTCCATTCAAGAGCAGGTGGTTTTCCTGCCCATGGGCTTCCAAACTCATAATGAAGCAGAGTGGTAACACAGGTAGTATTTGGTAATGCCATTTGTGTTACTGTTTCCGCCATACTCATGGTGAGGCCCACACATTAATGGTAGCTGAAGGTCTCAATATGGATCCTGCTGCTCCTTCCAGACGGAATGAACACTTCTTTGAGAAGATCGGAAATTTGCTATTGGTTCTCACGGTCCTCCCAGGGTACTCCCCGGAAGATACGAAAAATGTCACTAACCAAGTGCAATTTATAATTAAAAACACGGAACACATGAAATATCCAAGAAGGTACTGGAAAAAAATGAGGAATTTGGGTTTTTCCTCCAAAATTCTAATCCCTTCATTGAGCTCTTTGTGCATTCATGGACACACACGCATATTTTGCGGTGTGATTACCCTTGAAGTCATTGCCCCTGAAGTTCTGCCAGTGTGAGGGCTTTAAAAGTGTCCACCTCCGCAACCTATTCCGAGATGTTGGAAGCAGGGTCCGCTTCGTCTGGGCTCTATGTATTTAGTAGTTACTGCCACATACGCAGTGTCCAGCACACAGTTTTCCTGTTTAGTAGTTACCGCAGGATATACTCGATCGAGCACACATTTCCAGATGTGTGCTGGATTTTGTCGCTGCAGTGATAGCTACTAAACATGGAAGGCCTTGCTGAGAAGATCTCTGCTTGTCACATCCCAAAATAGGATGTAGACAAGCATTTTTAGGCCCCTATTTTCCTCTGTGCATAAGTCATATGAACCTTCCGCACCAACAGACCCACTGAGGGTACATATATCCATTGTAAGGGTGCAGAAGGAGGAGAATGACTCACAGGTGGCATTGATGTGGTTATAGACTTTTATTTAAATGAAAAAGAAAGAAAAGCCCTATCTTGTCCTATTCCTAAGAGGGGTTTCCTTGCCCCAACGAAACACTAAGGTATCTGTCAGGAAGTCCGTTTAAATTATATAGTCCACCGTCTTGTGTCAAAAGAAACCTATGTCTGTCCCTTACACTCTCAACTAAACTAGAAAAGGATGCAGGTCTTCTTGGTCCAGAAGAATGACTCCCTTCTTCTGGAAGGGACATCAATGTTCACCTCCTGGTGATGCAACACAAAGCTCTCTATAAAGATCAAAATTAAAAGTTCCAAATGTCTTCCCTGCTGAATATCCCACAATGGCACATTTAAAAAAATTCTCTCCAGTTAGTTTTATGTTAGGGGGATGGCTTTTTCCCCCTAACCTTCTTCAGGTTTGTTCAGGGTATGTTTGCACATACAGGGTGACTAGCTCCCTTCCTCTGACCTTTTCCAAACTTCACAGTCCAGTTCACAATGCCAGGGGGAATGACTCCCTTCCCCATGTCTTTTCCTGGGATACATATACTTCACAGTGCCAGAGGGTGTAATTCTTCTCCCCTGGCCCTTCTCAGGTTTTGCAATGCTATTTACTGTGCCAGGGGGAATTACTCCTTGACCTGGCCTTTCTCAAACTCTGTAAGTCAGTTTCTAATGCCAAGGGGAATATCTCCCTTCCCTTGGCCCATTTCCTTTGGGTTGCAAACTCCCACTGGTTTCTCAATTCTATGGGACTGGGTCCCAGACCCGTATTTCTTTCTCTCTCTGCTGTGGGCAGACCTGGTTCACTCTCCTGCCAGGTACCGTGAGGAAGAAGATGGTTTAAGAGATTTTATTCTTTGGGTGTGGGTCCCAGACCCGTCTTTCCTCTTCTCAGGGTTTTGGCAGACCTGAGTCACTATCCTGCCAGGTACTGCCATGAGGAAGATGGCTTAGGAGGCTGCTCATTATGGGTTGTGGGTCCCAGACCTGTATTTCTTTAATCTCCCATCCTTTGGGGGCCCCACCAACCATCCCGGCCACCCAGAGCTCTGGAGGGCGTTTATATCACGGCTCCAAAGTCCAGGTGCAGGATTGGGGCGAACCAACTACCCCCACTACGGTCTGGGCACCTGCAAGTCAATGCTCACACAGGCCTCCGAGACACCAGCAGGGAATGAGGGTTAGGATCTCGTTGGTTGGATAGGTCTCGAACAGCGGGTAACCGGATAGAGGGTTAGGAAAGGGAAAGTGGACAGGCAAGGGAACATATGGGAAAAAACCACAATAATATTCACACAATTCCCCCTACACATTCACACAGTGCTTTACAAATAGCTTTTGATACAAAAGAGGCACTTAGCTCTGTGGGTGAGTGCTTGCCTCCTGCCTGCGCACTCTCAGGTCCAGAACTCGGAGCAGTTCAAATGCTGCAAGAGAGTTTTAGTATTAGCGTAGGTACAATACAAACCATAAAACACACAACAGTGAGGCATGCCACCTCTGGGTTTAGTTAGTGCAAACACATGCACATTCAGGGTTAATCCGCTCACAGAGCGTAACAGTGTCCAAGAACTGACAAGAGCTGAGCACCCGATTACGTTATGGGATTCAGAACGTGTGGCCCAAGCTCGCTGCACGTGGCTTAAAAAGAATACGATCTATCATGCTGCCAAAGTTTTGCCGCACGTGGCTTGAAATCAAAAGCACTCCATGCTGCCCAAGTTTTGCCACACGTGGCTGTGCTCTAAAAGCTGTCTGTGCTGCCAAAGTTTGCCGCACGTGGCTGAAAGTAAGTTGGGTAAATAAACGCTGCGCGCGTTAGTCTTAATGCTGCTTGCGAACCAAAACCGCGTTGCTTAAATACATCAGAACGCGGTTAGAGACTTAGCTTTGCCCTCAGCAGGGGACTTGATGTGGCTGGGCGGTGTCCCCTGCGCGTGCCCCGTAGAGGGTTGGGACCCCCAACACTTTACTTTTGCTTCCGTGGTCTCCCCCTGTAGCTGCGCGTCTAATTCCCCTGTGCGCTTGTTCGCCGGGAGTTTGCTGCACTTATCTGCTATGAGCGAGGGGCCGGAATGCTGGTTCCTTGGGGCGTGGCCCCTCGCGTGATCCCCGTCCTCAGGAGCTCCGGTGGATGCGTCTGTTCCGGTCGGGAGCTTAAGCACAAGCCCCGTGCCTTTGTCCTTCGCACATGTGCTTGCGCGAGCCCCTCCCAGCCTGGGAGTGAAAAAGTAGTTCCCGCCCTGGAGGCTGTTGGGAATCGTGGTCTGTAGGCTTTTCTGCCTGCAAAAAGGACAGAGAAGCCTCCTTTAAGGCTGGAGGCTGTTCCTTTGGGTTTGTCTTGTTTTGGGTTCCTTTCTCCTGCGTCTGGGGCTCCTCACTGAGCCCTGATTCCCCCTTATAACACCCTGTACCCTGACAGTACTCCCCCCCGCACGGAAGGGCTTGAGCTTGGGCTTTTCAGGGTGATTTTCATGTAACTTTTTCACCAATCTAGGAGCATGCACCTACGTGCTGGCTCCCAGGAACGTTCCTCAGGACCATATCCAACCCAGTCCACCAAGTAGTACAGCCCATCAGGGCGACGCTGTGAATTCAGAATGGCTTGGACCTCATTTTCAGGATGCCCTTGCACTATGATAGGTGGTGGTTTTTTAGTGCGAATGGATGGTCAGGCAGGTTTCAATAGGGATACATGGAAAGTGGGGTGGATTTTCATTTGGTGGGGTAATGCCAGCCTCAATGCCACTGGGTTGATTACGTCCAAAATAGTAAAGGGACCTAAGAACCTTGGTTGTAATTTGCGAGGTCCAGGTAGCTTTATATTTCGGGTAGAGAACCAGACTCTGTCCCCTTGTTTGTACTGGGGATTTGCACTTCTTTTTTTATCTGCATAATGCTTATATGATTCTTTTGCAGCATTTAGATTCACCTGGACATCCTTCCAGACTTGTCGTGCATAAACCTGACGCCCAAATAGGGTGGGAAGGTTTGTTGGATGATCACTATATCTTGTGGGTAATACTCGAGGATGGTATTCATAGGCACCAAAGAAGGGCGTATGCTTGGTGGAACTATGCACCGTATTGTTGTATGCCACTTCTGCCAACCACACATACTGGACCCATGATGTCTCAGTGTTTGCCGCGTAACAGCGCAGGTATTGTTCCAAACCCTGATTCACCCGTTCGGTTTGGCCATCCGTTTCTGGGTGATAACCGGATGATAGGCTAACCTCCATTCCGATTAGTTGACAGAATGCTCGCCAGAATCGCAAGGTGAATTGAGGGCCTCTGTCCGTGATAACATGTGTGGGCAAACCGTGTAGACGAACTACATAGTCTAGGAACAAGTCTGCCAGGGAGTCTACAACAACTAGGATTGAGGTGTACTTTTGTACTGGTGGTAGGTCTACAATCAAATCCATTGTGATTGTATGCCATGGAGTTGGTGGAGTCGGTAGGGGCTGGAGTAAACCCACCGGTTTCTGGTGAATAGCTTTTTGCCTACCACAAGTGCTACATTCCAGTACATAGACCTGTTCATCACGGAGCAACGTTGGCCTCCAGAAATGTCTGGCCACGTTCTGCTGGGTCTTTGTAATACCAGGATGTCTGGCTAAAGTGGTGTCATGGCACCAATGCATAACTTCCTTTCTCAGCGCTTGTGTTGGTAAGTATAAAGCTTTAGCGTAGTACGGGATACCGTCTACCAAAGTGTGTTGCGGACCTCTAGTGCACCATTTCTGTAATTCTTGAGAAGTAGACATGCTTTTTAATACATCATCAAAGATGTTAGGTCTACCCACTAGTCCAACTATCCGGGTAGCTGGAACTATTGGACGAGCCTCGATAATGCCCTTATCTTCTGGTTCTGGGTATCGAGACAAGATATCAGCCTTCATGTTATTGGTTCCTGGGCGATACGTAATTAGAAAGTCAAAACTTGAAAAGAACATTGCCCACCGTAATTGACGGGGGCTTAGTGTTTTCACGGTTTTAATGAATTGTAAATTCCGATGGTTGGTCATGACAGTGACTGTATGACGAGCTCCTAACAGGTAGTGTCGGCACTCGTCAAACACTGCCTTCACCGCTAATAGCTCTCGGTCAGCTATGGTGTAATTAATCTCTGCTGGTAACAACTTTCGGGAGTAGTACTCCACAGGATGTAGTAACCCTGTTTTGGGGTCTCGCTGGGATAAAACTGCTCCCAAGGCATAGCTCGAGGCGTCGGTTTCTACCAAGAATGGCTGGCTCAAGTCAGGATGTCGTAGCACAGGTGCCGACTTAAAGGCTGATTTTAACTGCTGAAAACCCTGTTCGGCAGCTTCATCCCATACAAACGCTTTCCCTTTCTTGAGTAACGTTGTAATGGGTGTCACCAGTTCAGAGAAGTTCTTAATAAAACGCCGGTAAAAATTGGCGAAACCTAAAAAGGCCTGAACCTCTTTTACAGATGTTGGAGCCGGCCAGTCAACCACTGCCTGCACCTTTTTCTGATCCATTTGCACCCCAGATGGAGTCAGGAAGTACCCTAAGAACTCTACCGTGGTACAGTGAAACTCACATTTTTCGAGTTTAGCAAATAGATTGTGTTCTCGAAGTCATTGTAACACTGCCCTGACGTGTTTAATGTGTTCCTGCATACTGGTGGAATATATCAATATATCATCGATATAGACCACAGCAAAAACATCCAGGTATTCGCGTAGCACTTCATCAAGAAAGTGCCGAAACGCTGCTGGGGCATTACATAACCCGAATGGCATCGCCTGGTACTCGTACAGGCCGAATTTGGTTCTGAACGCAGTTTTCCATTCGTCTCCAGCCTGTACTCGCACCAGGTGATAAGCCACTCGAAGATCCAACTTGGTATACACAGTTGCGTTTCGCACTTGATCCAGCAAAACCAGAATCAACGGCAAGGGATATCGATTTTTTACCGTAATATGGTTGATTCCTCTGTAATCTATGCATGTTCTCAAGACACCCGTCTTAAGAGTGGCGATGAGACAGGCGAGTTGGAATGTCGGGTGAAGCCGCTTTTCAGATTGGTATCAATATATTCTTTTAGATGTTCTGTCTCGGCCTCAGTGAGGGCATACACGCGACTACAGGGTAGTACCGCTCCAGGTTCTAGATCTAAACAGCAATCAAATGGACGATGGGGTGGCAGCGTTTCAGCCGATTTTTTGCTGAACACATCCTTGTACTCTTGGTACTCTGATGGCAAGTTACTGAGATCTGATGTCTCTACAGTGGTGACAGTAGGCTCCAGTACTAAGGACATGGACTGGACTACTGCTGTACAGTTTGAACAACAGTGTGGAGAGGACATGGAAATTGCACCCTTGGACCAATCCACGAGGGGATTGTGTTTCGAAAACCATGGTTAACCCAAGATTACGCCAAACTGTGGCGCTGCTATAAGATCAAACCTGATTTCTTCTCTATGATTCTGTTGACAATAGTGTGTCAAGGTTTGAGTGCAATGAGTTATGGGGCCCAAACTCAAAGCAGTTCCGGCCACTGCCCTTACTGGTTCTGGTGTCCCTTTCTTACACAAGGGCACTCCTAACTTAGTAGCGTATGAAACGTGCATGAAGATACCCGTTGCACCGGTATCTAAGAGTAAAGTCACCTTGACCTCCCGTCCCAGGAAGTACAAGAATCCTGGCATAGTGACGTGGTGGGTATAATTCACAAAGTCTGAGACTGGGGTAACTTCTTTACCTAGGCTCGGCTGTAGTACCCCTACAACCGCCGAGCCGTTTCCCTGCGCTTTAGGTTTTGTAGGGCAGTCCTTGACGAAGTGCCCTGTGGTTCCACAATACAAACACAGGCCCTCCTTACGCCGCTGTTCTTTTTCGTCCTTGGTGAGTGGACCCCGGACTGACCCGCCTGGCTTTTCTGGGGTACGAGTCATGTGGGTGTGATCCAACCTGGCTATTGGACGAGAATCTCCTCATTTCTTATCCCCCCGTCTTTCTGCTTGACGATGATCTAGACGTAGTGATAGGTCTATCATTGCTGGGCAATCTCGGGGTTGGGGGTCTACCTGCGCAATCAGGTCCTTTAGCTCGTCGCGGAGTCCTTGATTAAAGAATGACATTCTTTTATCTCAGGGCCACTCTGTCTCTGCCACCAGCTTGTTAAATTGAGTCACATATGTGACTAACTCTCTACTACCCTGACATAAAGTAAGTAGCTCCCTATCCCTGCACATGGCGGCAGCTCGGCGGTTAAAGATCTTACCGAACTCAGTCTGGAATTCACCCCAACTATACAATATAGCATCATCCCTTTGCACTAAAGGATTAGCCCAAGCCGCTGCATCCCCTGTGAGATAGGAGATTAGAAAGGCTCTCCTAGCCTGGGTTGCACGAAATGCTGTAGGTTTAGTTAGGAAATGGAGCTGACATTGAGTCAAAAAGGTTTGATATTCCTGTGCGTCACCTTAATACCTTTCTGGAGGGGCTAACGGGACTATGGACTCTGGGGTAACACTTACTTGGACCGGAGTGGGTGCGGTAGCACCTCCCGGAAGGGGAGCAGTTTGGGCTGTTAAGGAGCGTACTTGGGTGGCCAGGGTAGCATAGTCCTGTCTAGTGGCAGTGAGCTTGGCTTGTAGGTCCTGCAGGACCTTGGTTAATTCCTCCATGGCCTAGCTCGGTCGTGCCACTCAGGCACCTGTTATACTTGGGCTTGTGCATCTGTCACGCCTCCAAAGTCCAGGTGCAGGAGTGGCGCGAACCAACTACCCCCACTACGGTCTGGGCACCTGCAAGTCAATGCTCACACAGGCCTCCGAGACCCCAGCAGGGAATGAGGGTTAGGATCTCGTTGGTTGGATAGGTCTCGAACAGCGGGTAACCGGATAGAGGGTTAGGAAAGGGAAAGTGGACAGGCAAGGGAACATATGGGAGAAAACAACAATAATATTCACACAATTCCCCCCACACATTCATACAGTGCTTTACAAATAGCTTTTGATACAAAAGAGGCACTTAGCTCTGTGGGTGAGTGCTTGCCTCCTGCCTGCGCACTCTCAGGTCCAGAACTCGGAGCATTTCAAATGCTGCAAGAGAGTTTTAGTATTAGCGACCTGTGTTACTTCACATAGGTACAATACAAACCATAAAACACACAACAGTGAGGCATGCCACCTCTGGGTTTAGTTAGTGCAAGCACATGCACATTCAGGGTTAATCCTCTCACAGAGCGTAACAGTGTCCAAGAACTGACAAGAGCTGAGCGCCCAATCACGTTAAGGGATTCAGAACGTGTGGCCCAAGTTCGCTGCACGTGGCTTAAAAAGAATACGATCGATCATGCTGCCAAAGTTTTGCCGCACGTGGCTTGAAATTAAAAGCACTCCATGCTGCCCAAGTTTTGCCGCACCTGGCTGTGCTCAAAAAGCTCTCCGTGCTGCCAAAGTTTGCTGCACGTGGCTGAAAGTAAGTTGGGTAAATAAACGCTGCGCGCGTTAGTCTTAATGCTGCTTGCGAACCAAAACCGCATTGCTTAAATACAACAGAATGCGGTTAGAGACTTAGCTTTGCCCTCAGCAGGGGACGTGATGTGGCTGGGCGGTGCCCCCTGCGCGTGCCCCATAGAGGGTTGGGACCCCTAATGCTTTCCTTTCGCTTCCGTGGTCTCCCCCTGTAGCTGCGCGTCTAATTCCCCTGCGCGCTTGTTCGCCGGGAGTTTGCCGCACTTACCTGCCATGAGCGAGGGGCCGGAATGCTGGTTCCTTGGGGCGTGGCCCCTCGCGTGATCCCCGTCGGCAGGAGCTCCGGTGGATGCGTCCGATCCGGTCGGGAGCTTAAGCACAAGCCCCGTGCCTTTGTCCTTCTCACATGCGCGTGCGCGAGCCCCTCCCAGCCTGGGAGTGAAAAAGTAGTTCCCGCCCTGGAGGCTGCTGGGAATCATGGTCTATAGTCTTTTCTGCCTGCAAAAAGGTCAGAGAATCCTCCTATAAGGCTGGAGGCTGTTCCTTTGGGTTTGTCTTGTTTTGGGTTCCTTTCTCCTGTGTCTGGGGCTCCTCACTGAGCCCTGATTCCCCCTTATAACACCCTGTACCCTGACAGTTTACCAGTATCCTCTGGTCATTTGTGGGCTTCTCTGCCTTCCCGTTCGGATCTCTCTTGCCTTCTCCAGGGGCTGAAGTGGCTCTGCAGCGTTGCCCTACAGCTGAACGCACCTACCAGCTTCCTCGATCAGCTGGTTGTCCGTTACTTCTCCTCCTTCACCGGTCCATCCATGGCAGACCTTTCAGGGACACTTCTGCCTGCGGGTAAGCGTCCTGGTCTCCGCTCTCCTGGCTTCTCTGATCCACCTGGATTCTAATCTCTCGGTTCCACCAGGGCAGGGCTGACCACATTTGTTGTCCCTCTTCCCTTTTATTGACAGGTTGTTTCATACTTCCTCCTCTGATGCAGCTAGATCGCTCGCTTTGGTTTTGCGGGGCCATCTGCATGGCTCTGTGCCTCTTCTTTGTTTTAGTACCAACTTGGAGATCTTCCAGTCGGTCAATTATTTTCTCCTACAACTCAGTACTTATAGGATACTCTTACTTCGTGGAGCGTACACTATTCCTCATCCCAGTACTTCCTATGCTGATAGATCTACAAAAAAATATAGGGATAGTGTTGGTGTGATGGGGTAGGAAGTTGTGTCCGGGTAAGATGGGTTACGGGGATACCATGTTCTCCCCAGGTTGTCACTAGTCCTGTAGGGGATTTCCCTCCCCATGAGATCCACCCGCTCACTACCACCCCCAGGGGACTATCGGGTAGCAGCCCCACATCGCTGGCCTCATGGGAAAGGGGCTCCCCATAAGGGAGAAGTGTCGACATCTGGGGATTGGTCACACC
This sequence comes from Ambystoma mexicanum, assembly GCF_040938575.1. Lineage (NCBI taxonomy): Eukaryota > Metazoa > Chordata > Amphibia > Caudata > Ambystomatidae > Ambystoma > Ambystoma mexicanum. Next base: position 152,494,672 of record NC_090941.1, on the reverse strand, counting down.
TCTAACTGTGCAGAACCCTCATGAATAATAACCACTTAAACTGTGCATGTGTATCCATGGAGGCACAAAGAGCACCCCAAAGGGAATGGAATTTTGGAGAGAAGATGCGCAAGAAACCTTTGTGCCTACTACAGTTGATGAAACATTTATAAGCTTCAGACAATACTAGTCTTAATAGTTGAGACTGACGAAAACAGCATATGTGTGATGAATTCCAGCATAAATAATTTGAAAACTGAAAAGAGAAGAACAAGGGACAAGATGTCAAATTAGTACACAGTATGCCAAAACAAAGAATGTCAAAGTTATATGTTTTAGTGCTGTGGTTGGTTGGATCAATGTGCCCTCTCAGGCATATTGGTTTACACAACCACCACTTGAAAAGGGTTTGTGTACTGACTACAGTTACTAAACTGTCTGTAAAGAAACTGTAAAAGCCCTTAAATGTGTCTTGCCAAGTAAATGTTTGCAATGTGTTTATCCCACAGTAATAATTATTAAACTTACTTTAAATGAGAATTTGTTTTTCTCATACAAATATGGTATGCTGTTTTGTGAGAACTTCAAAAACAAATTCAAGAGATTTTTCCCAAAAAACGGGTCATGAAATAAAAGCGAAAAGAACAATTTACTTACCCCTGGTAATGTTCTTTCGACTGGATGTTCCTTCCACATATTCCTCATTACCATTGGTAAGTAATTTGTTCTTTGAATGGATTGTGTCCTCCCACGTATTCCTCGTCTTTGGTAGACTCCCATTGCAGTGCTTTGTAGGGGGTGGGAAAAGAGAGTTTATTTTAGATTCACGCTGTGTAATACAGCTTTTCCAAATATGGTTTCCTGGCATGATAGGGAATGCAAGCAATAATGCTTTGTGAAGATATGCACCAAAGTCAAGGTGGCAGCATTGCAAATATCTTGCACCAGCACCCCCCTCTGAAGGGCTGAGAAAGTGGCAACTCCTCTAGTCAAATAAGCTCTTAAGCCATCAGGAATTTCTTTCACAGCTAGATTGTAGCACTCGGAAATGCACAGGATTATCATCGAGACAGTGTTTGTTTTGAAAGCGCTTGCCCCATTCTATCGATTATATGGCCTGAATAGCCAACAAAAAGTTGGTCATCCTGTCTCAATTTAGAGAGCCTATTAATATAAAAGCTTAAAAAAGCTTAACACCCTCTTGGGGTCCAGCCTATGGAGTCTTTCCTCCTCTTTAGATGGATGATGAAGAGGGTAGAAAGCCAGCAAAACAGTTTTCTGCGCCACATGAAATTCTGACACCACCTTTGTCAGAAACGATGGGTGAACCCTCAAGACTACCTTGTCTTTATAGAACACTGTAAATGGAGGCTTAAAAGACAACGATTGAAGCTCACTAACCCTGCGAGCAGAGGTAATGGCTGTCAAAAACACAGTATTCAATGAAAGCATCCTAAGAGGACAGAAATGCAATGGTTCAAAAGGAACACCCATCAGGGAGCTCAAGACAAGGTTGAGGTCACATACCAGAGCAATGAAATGAACCAGCAGAAAAATATTAGTTAACCCTTTCAAAAATGGAATACCAATAGGGACCTTGAAATAGGGACCTTGTTCCGGCAAGCGCTTAAAAATGGACAGCGTGGCCATATAGCCCTTAGCCGTAGAAACTTGAAGCCCCTAATGGGTTAGATGTAGAAGAAAGGACAACACAGATGGTGTGTCACAAGTGAATGGGTCAATTCCTTTATCTCTACACCAGCTGCAAAACCCTTTCCAACGGCAGCAGTAAAGAGATTTTGTTGCTGACCCAGTGGTCGAAAGCAACACTTCCATGACGTCTTCCAGAAGCTCCCAATCTTTGTATCTCAACCTCTCAGAAACCAGGTGTGAAGGTTGAGGGTCCTGATTTCTGAATGAAGAATGCGACCTCCCTCTTGTGAGAGGAGATCCTCCCTTTGTGGAAGACGAATTGGAGGGCAGATGGACGTTTCCATAAGTTTTGGGTACCGCATCCTCCTGGCCCAATCGGGAGCCATCAGGATCATGGATTTCCCAAACTTTCCCAACTTCCGGAGAGCATGCGGAATGATGGGGACTAGTGGAAACACATATAGAAGTGGAAATGCCCAGTCCACTACAAACGCGCCCCCTGAATCTCCTCTCTGTGGAAATTCCCTGGAGTAGAATAGGTCGAACTTCCTGTTGACACTGGACGCAAATTGATCCACTTGAGGGGTTCCCCAAAGGGTAAAAATCTCTTGAAGTACTTCCTGAGACTATCCTCTGTCTGCTCAGATTGTCTGCTGCTATCTTTTCCTCTCCGGCCAGGTGAACTGCTGACAGAGAGATTCCCATTTGCAGTGCCGAGAACCAGAGCTGCATTGCCTCTCTGAACACTGGTAGCAACTCTACACCTCCTTTCTTGTTGAGGTAATGCATGGCCACTGTGTTTTCTGTCATTATCAGGATGTTCTCCCCTGTACAGAGGGCAGAAAGGCCATCAATACCAGTCTGATTGCCCTCATCTCCAAAAGGGTGATGTGCAGTTTGGTCTCCAATGAGGACCAGCGTCTGCTGATCGTCAGACCGTTGGTGTGTCCTCCACAACCTGAAAGGGAGGCATCCGTAATCACTGTAATGTCTGGCCATCGGTGCCAAAAAGGTTCCCCTTTCAACACATTCTCCTTGCAGGCCCACAACAGGAGCTCCTGTGTGACCTTGCTCGGAATTTGGACCAGATCTGTAATTCTGCTGGAGATCTGCAACCACTGAGTTCTGAGGGCCCACTGAAGGAATCCCATCCTCAAATAGGCCTCTGCACCACAAAAATGCAGGATGCCATGAGAACGAGCAACCTCAGAAAATCGAAGGCAGGAAGACTTACTGTCACGGAATTCCCCCTTTCTCATCTGAGAGCGATCCTTGCAGGATTTCTTGGGCGGTGTCTTCTTACGCATGGACCTGGTCTTGTATAAGCCCGCGCGAGCCTCTTCTGGCTCCAGCGTGCGTTCAGAGTTCCGGGATTCAGATACTCCGGGGATCCAGGAACGAAGAAGGTGCACAAGTATGGCACACGGGTCCAGGAAGCAAAGAAGAAGGAAGAAGGGTAAAGGAATAGAATTAGAAGGTCCAGGAACCAGGATAACAGTTCAGTGGAATACGGAGCACACGTCTAGGCGCTACTTGCAATAGCATTGAGACGCGCGGGGCCGCAGGGGCGCAGTCTATTTGTAGATTACGCTACGTCTGACGTGAAGACCGAGGAAGGCGTTTCACGTTAGACGGCCATGTTGGAAGTACCAAGGAGTGCAAGCCCCGTTGTGATAAGGACCATGCAGTCCAAAAGGGGCGCGTTCTGTGGGTCATGACACTTGGGGCAAACTGAAATGTGTTTACCATCTGCAATATGTGAAGAGCCCTTTCCTCGGGTGGCAAAGCTTTCCCACAAAGAAGAGTCCAGGACTGCTCCAATAAATTGCAGCTTCTGGGACGGTTGTCATATGGGACTTTTTAAAGTTGAGGCAGCAGCCCAGTTTGTCGAGACAGTGGCAGGTGCTGTCTAGATGTTCCAGAGCCTGGGAGAAAGGCTCTGATCCGCCAATCATCCAGGTAGGGGTAGATGTGAATCTCTCCCCTCCTTAGATTTGCTGCCACAACCGCCATCAACTTGGTGAAGAACCTCGAGTGGATTTCAGCCCAGATGGCAGTACTTGAAACTGATAATGAGAGTTGCCAATGGTGAATCTCAGGTACTTCCTGTGGTTGTGATGGATACGCACATGGAAATAAGCATCCTGAAGATCCAATGACACCATCCAATCCTGGAGTTGAAGGGCTTGGAGGATCTGTGAGAGAGTGACCATCTTGAACTTGTCCTTACTGAGGAAACTGTTCAAGCATCTCAAGTCCAAGATGGGTCGCAACCCTCTGTCCTTTTTTGGGATCAGAAAGTAAGGAGAGTGCCATCCTTGATTTCTTTCTGCGGCAGGCACTGGTTTGATTGCACCTTTCTCCAACAAGGATAGACCTTCCTGTAAAAGGAGTGGAACTGGTACTTTCAAGGACAGGAGTTCGGAATTCTTTTCAGAAAAGGGAGGCAGTACCCATGGGCAACTGTCTGTAGTGCCCACGCATCGGAGGTAATACTTTGCCACTCTTCCAGATGCTGGGTTAACCTGCCCCCTACCACAGTTATGTGACTTAAGTCTTTGAAGTGGTTTTGAAGCTGCAGAAGGTGCGGATGGCAAAGAGGCAGAGAATGTAGCAGCACCTCTGCCTGTATGTCTTTGGGAGCTGTGAGGCTACCTCCTCTGCCCCCTCTGTGAAAACTGACCTCTCGTTCTTCCAACAGAGGAGTAGAACCGAAAAGAGTGATTCCTCCATCCTTGAGAAGAAGATGGAGCAGACTGACCCTGCTGAGGGTGTCTAATCGCCATACTAAGAGATTTAACAGCTGCCTTAGAGGATTGTAGCTTCTCAAGGCTTTCATCTGCCTTCGATCCAAATAGTTGTGAACCCTCAACCGGCTTATCCAAAAGTCTGGATTGCACATCAGGAGCAACACCTGATTTTCTTAACCAGCCAAATCCCCTAAGAACTGTACCAGCAGCCATCAAGCGACTTAGACAGTTAGCTGTGTCCAAACCCGACTGCAAGGACTAACACATAGTGTCTTTTCCATCTTGAATGATGCTCAAAAAGCCTTCCCTCTCTTCACTCTCTGGGACATGCTGAGCTGCCATAGCAGCTACCTCCCATAAGGTATATGTAAACGTGGCTATGGCACAAGTGGCGTAACCGCTTTTAGCTCCATGCTGCCAGCAGAGAAGACTCTCTTCCCCAGGTGTACAACCTTTAATGCCCCTGTCAGGTGGAATTGTGGGGTACGCTGCCTCCTATGAAGCTGAAGTGGCTGCCTGTATCACTAGGCTTTCTGCGCTTGGGTGTTTAGAAAGAAACTCAGGGTCCATGGAGGAGGGTCTATATTTTTGGGTGAAATCCTTATGCACTGCAAAAGGGGAGTCTGGCTTCCTTCAATTGTCCAAGACTCTATCTTTGACTGCTGTATGGAAAGGAAGTATACAGTACTTAGGCGGCACCTTATCCAAAATATCAGTCAAATCATCCTGCTCATACACAACCCCCAGCCCCGATATGCTATAACTTTAGACATGAATGATCTGTATGAAGCATTTTCATGTCCAGACCCATCAAGAGTGCCAAATTCTACTTATGTAGAAGTGTCAAGACCACTGGCCTCTTTAAGAGTGTCCACCAGGTCTCTTATCTTGGACTCGTAAGAGATAAGCTCCTCTGGAATACCAAGAGCGCCATAATCTAACCCAAAACCAAGAACAGGGCTTTCTTTCTCCACCTCCTCCTCATAGAGCTCATAGACCTGAAAAAGTATTTTTTAGCCTGCGGTTTGAATACCTTTGAAGAGCTCAAAGAGGACATTCAAGGCTTCTACACCGTCGACTTTGAAGCTTATGTGCTCGCTTTCGACACCTTTGATGGCTCTGGTTGGAGCAGAAGTGGACTCTCTCCTCGAGGCGTTGAGACCACAAGTGGTGTTCGAGAGGCCTTCGGGGCGTTGCTGTCCGGGCTCTTGGGCACGCAAGCAGTGGCTTTTAATGACCCTCTGTCGGCCTTTGACGTGATGGTGTCAGAAGTCTCTTTCGACTTCTCCGAAGGGTCGCGCTGCCTCCTTCGCAAATACGTCCAACATTTGAAGTCGGAATTTTTCCAACTCGGCTTTAGAAGCCCTTTTACTTGGAACACGTACCCGCTTTCCCACGGGCGAGGAATCTGATGAGGACGATCTGGAGCGATGATGTCTTCTCTACCGCACCAACCTCTGGCTATCTATCTCAGTCTCTGCATGCAATACCATGTCCATAAAGCAATAAAAGACACCCACATCTTCTCCTTCCTCATATTGATGAACCTTGTTTACAAGTCCCAAACTGTGTTGGATAACAGCTTCCTACCAGAGTGCCTGCACATGACTTGCCTAGACCATGTACAAACCTTCAGGTAATTTTTTATGTCATATTTTGGTACAATTGCACACATCCCCTTCCTTTGCCCTACTCTTGAAAAGCCTTCTCTCCAGTTTCTCGGGGCAAGGGACTCTCTACCAAACTGCCATCATGTGACAAGGCTGCATATGACTAATAAGGATCCTTTTAGGAATACTGTAGAAAGGACAACCTTGTCAGGTTGAAACACTATTCGCCTTCGGTGCATTCTACAGTCTCTAGAGACTAAATTCCATTACTTAGTCCATGAAAAGAGAATTTATATTTACCAACAATTCTGAGATTGGTCCCAACAAAGGCCTGTAGATGAACTACCACTAGCTGGTGATGGTGCAATAAATAGGGGCTCTATCCATCTTTCACACCACTTCCTTTTTTAACAACAATCTCTTCCCAGTGGTAGATGTGATCTGTGGCATCTAGTCCTTGTTTAATCGGGGCGTGGGGGTGGTTTTCTCAACAGGTTGGTTGTCTTTGATTCTTTCTGCATACTTAATCACTAAGGAGTGCAGTCTGCTTGAGAACGAACCAATTCTGAGCAGGCCAGGTCGCACTGATGGCAAGCTCTAAACAAGAATGTTTTCACTTATCCCAATAGAATGAAACCTAGCAGCAAAAGAATGGCTTTTGAACTGCTGATGGCCATTGTGTTTTCTAAGCCAATGTGTGCACTCATTTTTAATTTGAGACAGTTTATCATTTTCTGCAGACTAGTTGAAATCATTATAATGGAATTTATTTCTGCATCTTTTTACATATTTTTGTAATTTGAAACCCATTAATGTCGAACCTCATGTTTTGTATTATTCAGAAGGTCTGCAACAGAAAAGCAACAGAATTTCTGAATAAGTATTCTAAACGGTCGCATGAATACTCCCATTCATTAACCTGTATCACAATCTTGCTCTGTACCACAATCTTAGTCGTTTGTTCATTAGCACATTCAAGCTTCAAACACTTTTCGAGCTGATGTGGGAGTAACACACTAACAATTTGGTGTTAGTGTTAGTAATAGTCCCATAGGACTCAATGGGAATGGGGATGACGGAAACACCGGCACTGTCAATAACTGTGCTGGTGCTTCCGTGAAAGTCTGCGAGCGGGTGCCGTTCCGCCCGCCAGGTCTGACCCTGGTGGGAGGGACAGCACTCGCCCTCAGACTCATAGTGTGCTGGTCCGGTAACAACCGTGCAGGTAGGCTTACCAACACCGTTGTTACCAGACCGGCACACTTGTAATGAGGCCAAATGACCATGAAAAAAATACAAAACGAAGATCAATCTTCTTTTTCATCTCATGTTGTATTTCTGTCATCCAAAAAATCAACCTTTTACAGAAAAAGGATCATTAGTATTTGTTCATTGATACCATTGGGGATTCAGTCGTTAAATGATAATTCAAATAAACTTCTCGCATTAACAAAAGTTTTTCTCTTTTTCTTCACCTTAATTGCTTTTTCCACTATTTCTAGCACCATTAATTTTGAAAAACACATTGAATGTGTTGCCATTGTCATTGAAATATTATACAATGCTGTATTTTGTATATTTGTGAATTTTGCTTTTATGTTCAATTAGGTGGGTTGTCTGGCAAACATATGGTTTGCTAAATTTGATTGCATATATAATGTGATCTGTCAAACAAGTGGCCTAGTTCTTCAATTTTATATTTTCCTCAGTCAGTGCAAATTATGTTACTACAACAGAAACACGGGAGACAGAGATATGTGCTTTTTTCACAGGTGTTGTTTATATAGTGTTTGTGATCATTTGCTTATACACACATTTTTGTCTTTTTTTCTGATGGCTGTTTACATTCAGTATCCAATAAAAATATAATAAAATGTTATTCAATATAGCTTATTCGGATGCTCTACTAGGTCCATATGGTAAAACAAAATTGATTTCATTAGGTCAATTACTCTTTAAGAAAGATTTCAATATTTCTTATCTGGTTTTATAGTTCACCTTAATAATGAATGATGTGAACGTTTTTTTATAATTTACTTGTTGCTTGAAGGTTTCTTCATTTATTGTACTGCATATTTAAATGCTGTAGTGCTACTTGTTATTCTATTCACAAGCAAAAATTGAGAGTATCTTAACTATTTTACTGTTTTTCTCGAATGCATGGTACAAGTTAGAGGCTGAATCAATTTCGTGTGGTGCAAATAAAATTTTACTTGTTTGTTCATATCGGTTAATTTCATGCTAAAAAACGTACTTGTCTGGGACCAATCGTGTAGGTGAATTTAATGGCTTGATAAACTGTTGTAAAAATTATTGAAGAGCAGAGGGTTGAAGAGGAGAATAAGGCTAAAAGTGATAAATCTTTATTAATTTCAAGACGCATGAAAAAAATACATTTGAAGGCAAAGAAATGAGCCGACAAACGAAGAAAAGAGAAACAAGTCCTTAAATCACAAGACCAGTTAAATATTGAAGATTCTAAGATCGATTAAGGAATGAAGCATGTAATACTCGTCCATCAAGATGAAGACATTATAGATGCAGAACAACTGTCGGAAGAAAGTCAAGCAGTACTTGTACATCCATTATCCCCAAAAATAAATGTAACAAAAATAGATAAAAATAATACCAGAGAACCTACTGAAATGACCGATGGGACCACCCAATTGACTAATCTGGGAATACCTGAAATGGTATCTAAAAACAAACCTAAGACAATGTTACCCGGAGCTGGGATTAGGGAAGGGGACTCTAACGTGTCTAATGTAGAACTTATTAAAACCCAAAAACAATTGGGGAATTATTTTCCATCAAAGGGTGTAAAATCTACGAGTAAGGCAGGGAATAAAACAACTAACCTAGAAAGTAAAGAAGAGAACATTACTATAACTGCTTCATTGATACCCAAAAACTTTGGAATCTTCTACTGTTCCATCATATGTTGATGTGTGTAGTTCTCATCTAGCTACTTTAAGATCAACACATCATATTCTGAGAAATAATTATGCAAGTACTTGTGGTCCAGGAAAGTACATAGATCTTAGTATGGCTGCAAAAAAAAAGGTATTGTACCTACTACAACGGTTTATTGGACTGATCATGAGACGAGGAGTGATGAGGGAATTATTGCTAAGAAGTTAAGTCATGAATTAGGTCCCATAATGGCAGTATCACGATTTCTTTGTACGAAGAGTATTGAACAAACTCATGTAAGGAGTGATGAGTGTATGTATGCTGTTGATTCTAATTTTAAGTTTGGACCTGTACTGCCAGCACCGACACCACCTGACCTTTGGTGTAATGAGCGAACCGAAGTTGAGCGCCCAGAAAAATGATCACTTGCTAGTATGATACAAACTTTAAATTCTGCAGTTGAAAGTGGTGCTCTATCTTCAAAAGAACTAGCAAGAGAATTTAATTTATCAGAATCGAAATATATGGTGTCAAGCTCAACGAATGAACATCAGTTAGTGTCAGGTGCTTGCGATCAGATCACTACTCAGACTACTGTTCATAAAAATCAGAATCTTGCCCCAGTAACCTTAGCCTCACATGAAGCAGTAAACCCTAACTTAAGATTGGCAGTTTGTAACCAGTTTTCTGGCGAACAAATGCTAAAACAGGACACATCAATTAGGGAAGAGTTAAATATTATAGGATTGGAGGGAGAGCCTGAAGTTTTAAAGGGTAAACGGATTAATTGAACTTATCTTTTAGAGATACTAGCAAAGATACCATCATTGCGTATGTTAACTACCACCGACTTTGAACAAATAGCTTTGCCACTAGAGAATAATTAGAGAATGCTGGGATATGTTGGTAACTCTATGGTATTGAAAATTATTTGTAGTTATAGAACTGAATTGAAGAACATGGGTTATAGCCTGCACACTTTTAACTGTGAATCCAATGCTCAAGAGGTTTTGCATAAACCCATTTCTATACCACAAGCGATTCCACCTGAACCATCTGCATTGTCTGTAGAGCAAACTTGTATATCCCAGATTATTGCCATGACTGCTGGCAATCAAAATCTAGCATGGATTGAACCGTTAATGCGTTCCATTTCTTCCTTTAATAATTCTTCATCTTCAGCCTAGCAAAAAAAGCAAACAAATTTAATTTGAATATCATGGAACTCATGCGGCTACCATGCTCTTCAAAGTTGGCTTTCTTCTTTCTCTAGTGACGATAAACCAGATATCATATTTATACAGGAAACAATGTGTACTTTTGATCTGATTCTTGATGACTATTGTACGATTTGCAGTTATGCGATTAGGGGCTCTCTGGGTCACCCATTGGGAGGAATTGAAATTGCAATCAGTAATAGGTTGAAATGTAAAATATCTGAGATTCACCTTTCCTCCTAATTGGTAGCAATAGAAATAGACTTGGGCAATGATGTACAAGATACCTTTTATCTGTTATCTCTTTATTGGAATCCATTGAAAGTACCCTTAGATGATATGTTCGATGATTTAGATTCATGTTTGGAACACATTCATGATATGGCACCTATACCTAAGATTATTATAGGAGGTGACTTTAACTCCTTATGTTGCTTGAATAAAACGATTATGAATTGTAATGTTAACCAGGGGAAGTTGGAAGCTAGGAACAGGGGGGTGAAATGGATTGATACATCATTTGTAAACTGTCAAGTTGATGGCCCCGATCATACATGGAATCGTGGTATTTATACCTCCAAGATAGATTACTTTGCAATATCAAATGAACTGATACATCTAGTTACACTGGTGTTGATTCATCAAATCAAATTAAGCGATTATGCTCCCATTCAATAAAATTTAATGCACACTCATGCTTGCCATAGAATTAATGATTTGCTGCCATTATATGAAATTAATCAGCCTAAATTCGCTGTGAGATGGAACTTGGCGTTATGCAAACGAATAGCAGCGAAAATCAGTAAGGAGTGTATTAGAATATCCCTTGATTGGGATTCTGGTGCATCAGTGTTCGTTAAAGAAGAGGAAACAGTCGGAATAATTAGTAATATTATACAATCTGTTGAAGGCAAATCAACTTTGAAGAATTCACACCATATAAATATGTTCGATCATGCCATACAACTTCTAAAACGGAAAAAAAATAAAGAATTGCACACTGTAAGGAAACTTGTATATAACCATGATCAGATCAAACATGTAAAAAATCGCATTCTACTAAAGTATAAAAATTAAATAAGAATTCTGAAAAAAACTCAATTGCACAATCTTAACTGTGAAATTGTACACAAATTATGTAAACATGATTCTAGGTACATTTGGTCGATTATGCGTAATCCCGTTTGCTCTAAGGTTGCGACCAATGTGAATATAATTCCAGCTAATATATGGGCCACATACATATCATAGAAATGTGCTATGCCATCGAGATTTAAATCTAAAGTACCTGTACTAAATTCCTTTACGAAATAGGATACATTGAAATGGTCTGAAATAGACATCAGATGGGCAATTGATAAATTATCTCAATCAAAAAGCCCGGGCCCTGCTGGTATACCCTCGTGCATGTACAAAGCTGATCCGATTTTATGGGCAGCGATATTGAAATAAAATAAAATAATAATAAAAAAAAATAAAATTTGATGTGATACTCAAAACCGGTAATATCACAGAACAATGGGGTGCGTCAATAATTGTACCAATATACAAGAAAGGTAATGCTTCTGAACCACAAAATTATAGACCAATATCGCTTACTAACACTTGTGCAAAGATTTTTGCAAGCCTTCTTTTGCAGGATTTGGAAAAGTTCATTATCGCAAATGATATTCTAGCAAAACCACAGATAGGCTTTAGGAAGTCAATGGGTACTATGTTGAACACCACAATGATGTCCCATATTATTCAGAGCACAAAAAAGAAAGGGGCATATCCGATCTACATAGCATGCATTGATCTATCTTCTCCATTTGATTGTGTTATAAGGAACATATTATGGTCTAAATTATTACATCTAGGCTTTCCATCCGAATTGATATATTGGTTAATAATGCTGCATACCAATACTGCATATAAAGTAAAACTATCTAGTGATGGTGCTGACCCGGAGGCCATTAGAACCCAGATCGGTTTAAAACAAGACTGTAATTTGGCAGCTATGCTCTTTAATCTTTACATCTGCAATTTTGACAGGATTTGGAAGGAGCTGGGGATGTATCCTGTTAGGTTAGGAGCAATAAGATTACTTTGGTTGGCATTTGCCGATGATCTACTTATAATGGACACCACTCCAGCTGGCCTTCAAGTGAAATTATTTGCTTTTGAGAAATATGCCCTGGATCTAAATTTGGTACCAAATGTTAATAAAACAAATATTTTGATATTACATGCTGGCAGGAAATTAAAATCATTTAGGTGGCAAATGGGTAACCTTGCTATACAAATACAATCTGAATTTTGCTACCTTGGTTACCAACTAAGCAGTAATTCTTCGCTTAAGATCTGGAAAGAAAGATTGAATAATAAAGTACGTTCACTAAAAAGTCAAATGAAGATCATCTACAAAAGATATTGGCCTTCATTACGAGGTATGCCGGTAAGGGAAAAACGATGCCGGTATGTAAATACCGGCATCATTTACCGTTCCGTAGCATTCTGACCTGGAACCCTGGTATTAGCGGCATACCAAACAACGGTGCCGCTAATAGCGGCATAGGTGCGTACACACGCCTCTTCAGGTAGTAAATACCGGCATGCCGGTAATAGGGGGTAATTTCAACCCACGCAAACATGCAAATACCGGCATTGTGAACCCGGTAATAACGGGCTGCATGATGCCGCCAAAACAGGCATCGCAGACCACCCGCAAACAGCAAGCAAGATACAAGGCAGCTGCCACAGGTGCACACAATCCCTACAGGTGGAGTCAAAGGAGGCTGTGTCAGTATGAACTGAGCACACCCACACACCACAACCCCCCCCCCCCCGGTGTAGGCAATGCAGAGTTGCCCAGTACAAAAGGAGCACAACTAAACACCACACCCCTTCCTACACCAAAATGCCACCACTAGCATTTGCAAACATGGCGCAGGAGGACCTGCCTATACTGATACAACTACAACAACAACTGCAACAACAACAACAACAGCAGCAAGAACAGGCAGCACAGAGGAGACACAGGAGGAGAAGGAGGTTGAGACAGGGCCATCCATTACCACCAGCGCAGCCACCAGAGCCTCGTAGGCAGCCAGCAATACCTCGCACCAGACCCAGCCCATTCAACCCTACCCCTGAGCAGATCCACACCCTGTACCAGTTGGACCGTGACACCATCACCACCATAGTGAACATGATACAGAACAACATTGCCAGCCACATACAAATATGCACTGCCATCCCCCCACTACTAAAGGTGGTGTCTGTGCCACACTTCCTGGCCACAGGCACCTACCAACACACAGTGGGCCAGCTGCATGGCATTTCACAACCACTATTTTCACGCATGCTGAACCAAGTGCTGGATGCCCTCCTGAAGCACGCAAGCACCCACATATCCCTACTACGGACTGCCCAGGAGATAGCCGAAACCAAAGTAGGCTCCCATGCACTGGCAGGCATGCCCAATTGTGTCGGTGCCATCGACTGCACCCATGTGGAATTGATAGTCCCCCATGCCATAGAGGCCGTGTACCGCAATCGCAAACAATACCACTCCATCAATGTGCAAATGGTATGTGACTCCAGGAAGATCATCACTGTCACACCGCTTACCTGTCCTGGGGTCCCGGGTCCACGGCCGCAGCGGTCTCCTCCTTCATGGAGGCTGTACCCGCGGTGGCGTCTTTCCCCACGCCGGCCCGCGGTCCGGATGGGCTCCGTGGGCGCCGCCATCATGTGCGGATCGTCAGTATCCGACTTCCCGCGCATGCGCAGTGTCGGAACATGCGTTCCAAGCCTCGCTTTGATGCCGGGCTTTAAATGAGCGCCGCATACACAGGGACAACGCGTCTCAACACGGTTGTTACTGTGTATGCGCTGCTGGAGCCCTGGCGTCCGTGCCTCAGCCTCTCCAGTTCCTTGCTCTGCCTTATCTTGCCTTGTTCAGCCTCTCCAGTTCCTTACTGTGCCTTATCCTGCCTAGTCCAACCTTTCCTCCTTGTCCTCTCCCTGCTCCTTAGTCCTCCTACCCCTTGCTTCCCAGTTCTACCTTGTCCTTGCCTGCCTCCTGGGTTAGGGTAGGGGAGTTCCTGTCTGGGGTCCTGGTTTACTTCCGTTCTACTAGGATAGTAGGATTTCCTTGTCTGTTCTGTTTGACCTTGCAGACCTTCCTCCTTTACCTGTCTTGTGCCCTGCCGGTACCTGTGCCTTGCTACCCTCTTGGATGTTCCGGAGTTCAGCTTCCACCATTATCGGTGTCTTCATTAAGCCATCTCTGCCAGTGGAAACACTGTTCCGACGCCACGTAAATACGGACAAGTGCCACCCGTGGCGTTGGGAGTTGATTCAGTGCCATCCTGTCATATATCGTCAGGAGGGTATTGGGCTAATTTCTCGCGCTACTCATTCATCGGCAAGAGATACTCCGACAGACTGGCAACCTCAACTCCACGGTCTCCAGGAAGAAAAGGTAACCAACGATCTCGTGAAGACTCGTTTAACAATCACCCATTGCTGCGGCCGATTTCCTGGATCAACACATGATGCCATGTTACTGGGTAAATCCATGGTACCCCATCAAATGGAGCGACATGCCGGACCACGTGCCTGGCTGCTTGGTGAGTTGCACAACCGTCCCATGGCAGTGCTTTGGGGTACTGATGTGTGGGGATGCATGAGGGGGAGCAATACTGCACCTGGGTGGGAATAGCCGGTGATTGGAGAATGCATGCAGAGCCAAACCCTCCTGACCTGAACCAGTCAAATGCTACATGACACTTCACTGGGCCACATATCACAAATAATGCATAACAATGAGAACAAGTAAGAGGCATAACCAGGCCACCATGGTGATGGCAAGCAATGCATGAATGAACAGGACGACAAGTGTGGCTATGTGGGCAGTGTGACCATGCATAGTAAATAATGAACAGCATGAATTGGAGTCAAAACATTGTTGCACTACCACAGCATATCTGCCTCAGCATGCATGATTACACCCTGCATCATCTATTTAATGCCAACCAGACTACCACACCTCATGACAGTACAGATTGCACCTAGATAACATTTTTTTCATGCTTACAGGGACGTTTGCATGGCCACACCAAATAGCTGGCGGCATGACTGTGCTCCCTGAATTACGGGAGTTCAGAGTGACACACACCTATTTGAATTTGCTTGCAGGTGATGGAGGATATCCCTTGAGGCAGTGGCTACACATCCCTGTGCCTAACCCGCAGAATGGCCATCAGGAGGAGTACAATCGTGTGCACACCCGTACCCTTGTTGTCATTGAGCAGACCTTTGGCCTGTCGAATGGGCGGTTCCGCTGCCTCAGCAGGTCTGGTGAGGCACTCCTATATAGGCCTCAGAAGGTGGCAAAGATCACCATGGCCTGTGTCATGCTGCACGACATGTGCGTCCGGAGAAATGTACCATTGTCATCTGACATTGACATGCATGGGCCGGGTGAAGATGATGAGGACGGAGACGGAGGAGAAGTAGCCCCACTGCCAGTACGTGATGCACGGGATGGCCATGCTGTACGGCAAGCACGAATTCAAGTATACTTCTGAAACACAGGGACTATGAAAGACTTGTGTCAGTCAGACAATGGGCCAATGTGAACATGCACACAGGGAATGTTGGGAGTTGGGCACTGAACACCGTAACACATTAAATGGATGCACACAAAAAATAACAATGTCCAGCCATGGATTTTTCTTCTCACAACTTGTGTATTATTTAAAACTGCAAAAATGTGCCCACTCCCCTCACGCAGACCCCCCCAACAAACTCCCTCACCCACCCCACAAACCCCAGAAAATACCCCAACAAACTCCCTCACCCACCCCACAAAACCCAGAAAATACCCCAACAAACTCCCTCACCCACCCCACAGATCCCAAATGTCCCCATGTGTGCAACAAACAGTGTTCCCTTCACCAATGTAGTTCTTCACATTGTCATTGCCCATACTGTTATTTCTTTGAGACTTTTGGGTCTTCGGGTGCCATGGCCGAGTGCCGTGCGCAACTCCGTGTTGACCGCACAGGGCTCGATTGCACCGAGGTGGAAGGGGTTGTTGTAGTGGAGGTGTCTATTGTCAGTCCCATGGCTGGGCCAAGGTGTGGCCGCTGCATTTGCGGGATGTTTGCAAGAAGGGCCTGTGTCAGTGACCCCATGCACTCCCTGAATGCACACGTAGATGCTTCCACAGCAGCTGTATTGGCTGCAATGGCCGTGGCTATGGCCCTCATGGCCTCATTCCCAGCGTCGACCTGTTGATGCATGATTTGCAGCATTGAATATTGGCGGGCCTCTACCCTTGCCAGGCGAGCCTCGAAGGAGGTGTCGGCCGCAGGTGTACTAGTAGCTGGCAGGGTGGTGGTTGGCAGGGTGGTGGCTGGCAGGGTGGTGGAAGGCACCTGCGTGGGGTCCTCGTCCCGGGCACTGTCCTCCTGGAAGATCCCAATGTCTGATTCTCCAAGGTCAGAGTCATGGAGGCACAGATCGTCCAGGCTCTCAGACTCCGCAGGTGGGTGGGGGCTGGCAATGGGACTTAGGGTGGGTGTTCCAGACATGATTCCAGCCTCATCATCCACCTCTGTGGACACAACGTCCTTGGTGGCTGGTGGAACGGCTCCCACTGTTGTGGGTGCCTGCTGCTGTTCTGTCGCTGCAGGTGCCCCCTACAGGGTTGATGCCTTGCGTGGCACACTCGGTGTTGCTGCAGGCATTTTCTTGGCCGGGGGGGTGGCGGTGGCCCTGGTACCTTTGCGTGCACTGGATGTACTCGCACCCCTGTCCTGTGTTCCACCTTCCTCATCGGTGCCTGGGAGATAGAAGAGATGCAGGTCATCAGTGATGTTGTCAAATGGCAGCTATGATGTATTGCGGTGTGATATGTTCATACATTCAGGCATCATTTCATTTCTGGTGTGTGGCATTTGGTGTACTGAGGGGACATGTTGGCAATCAATGCATGGCTGGTGGCATAGCATTGGTTTGGTGTCTGTGTGGTGGGTCCCATGGGCATGGTCGGGTCATGTTGCACCTCTGTTGGGATTGGGATTTTCACTCAGCATGCGTGTGGTGCAGGGTGTGGCACTCATTATTCTATGGATGTGTTGATGTAGCCTTGGAACATGCATTGCCTTGCCTAGTCTAACTTCCACATCACTTGTGCCACATCATGTTTTGGTATATGTGGATGTGATGGTTCACTCACCTTCCTCTGTGGTAGTTGCAGCGCCAAACTCCTGGTCTCCTATTCCCTCTATGGATTATGGGTCAATGAATGCACTTGCAGTCTCCTCCCATACAGTGAGCTTCACAGGGGAGTGTGGGCCACCGCCTGTCGCCATTGCGGCCCGCCTGTTCTCCGCCAGGATCTTCCTGACCCAGAGGCGGAGGTCGTCTCAGCGTTTCCGGGAGTCACCTACACTCCTTGGGGTGCTCCCCACTGCCGACACCCTCTGACCGACCTCCTGCCAGACCTGTTTTTTTTTCGTTTGGGCCGCATGCTTGAGGTCTGTGCTCCTGATTGTGTCTTCATGCTGTTCGAGGGTGTTAGCAAGCATAGTGAGTTCAGCATCAGAATAACGCTGCTTCCTCTTCCTTTGGGAGGATTTACTGGTGGCCTTCGACATGCTGCTTCAGTTGTGGCACACAACAACACGAGTGTAGTGGTGGTTATGGAGAATGGCAATGGATTGTGTTTTTAAAGATGGCCGCAGGCTCATTTCCCGTTCCTGCGCGATGACATAATTTCCAGGTCCTTTTTTGCGACCACGGTAATACCATGCCGGTATTACCGTGCCGGTGTTTAGTGGTTGTTATGACACGGTTACGGAATGGGCGGTACCCGCAATGCCGGTATAGGGGGATTGGTGGCCCGTTACTGGCATGGCGGTTTTGCCACTACCGGCATGGGGTAACACGCGTGCTCGCGCACTCATAATCACCCACTATTAGCGGGTTCATACGAGCACGGACCCGCTCATTCCGGCATGCCGGTAATGGACCCAGTTTTACATGGCAACTCGTAATGAGCCCCATTGTCAATTCTCCTTAAGTCCTATGTGTGATTTCTTAATAATGAAGGTTCAACCAGTTTTGATTTACAGTCTTGATGTGTGTCCTTTTGATCTATCGGAGTACCTAGATATCATACAAGGACGAATACTTAAAGATGTACTAAATTTCACAATGTCTATCCCAAACTGCATGATTAGATATGAGCTAAGCTTGATTTCTTTATCATGCAGGGTGGCATGGCGTCTACTATCAAACTATGCGAAAATATTAAACCCGCCCAGAAACTGCTTATATCAAGATTTGCTATATGCGATGGAAACCAATTCAATAGGCACGATTAAGACCTTTCAAACTCGAATGAATGTGATATTAGATAGACTTGAAGTCACCCCTGATGATTTGTGTCTTCGTCCTGCCTTTGTTAAGAAAAAACTATTTGAGGATGACTGGATTCAAACAATCGAGCAAATTAAGTGCTACTCTACATATTCCGAATATGCTAAATTTCTGCGGAAAAGAATTCCATGTAATTCCTATGTTAATCAATTTCCTTGTCCGATCGTTAGGAGGCTGTACATCCATTTTAAATTAAATCAGTTCCATACAAAGGAACGGTGTCAGCATTGGGCAGGAAAAGCACTGTAAACGCAAACCATGCAATGCAGATTTCCGGCATGTAAGGAATCTTATGAAACCCTAAAACATTTAGTACTGGAATGCGGTTATTTTAAAGATCCATGCACATTTTATCTTGCTAAATGTGTTAATATTGAGTTTACAGACTGCACCACATCTCCATGGGAAAGGCTTATGAACGGTGTTCACTACCCATTAATCCTAGCACTGGGTAATTTCTTAAAAATCATAGAAATGGAACTCATGGGATTTGAAAACAAAGAAATAAGGAACTAACAAAGATGTATGACTTTAATCTTTTAAATGTTTTGTAATACATTCTAAATAGAATATATTTAAAAAATTAATTGTACCAATATATGTCTTGCAAATGGATAATGAAATGAAATGATAAAATTGTACATTTTATATTTGTTCTAAATGTGTTTTACGACTTGTATATGTAACTTGTGTTTAATATGTAAGAAATATAAATCAAAATTTTATAAAGGTTTTTCTAACTAAAAACAAATAAAAGCAACAAAAGATAAACAGTTTTCAGAGATTCAAGGAAATCTTTAATTGATTCGATGTTGGATTTCCAGGTTACAATAATCTCTATCAAGGAGCCATACCACTCTATCAAAATCTGCATAATTGAATTAACTTTGAGAACTAATCTACCTTACTCGAGTTTTAGACGCCATGTGAAAAAGTGGCTTTGGTCTAACGACAACTAACCAACTAATTCTCTTGGCCTGGATTCACCACTGGCTAACCACTGTGAATAACTACTATGTCATTCCTGATCCCTGATCTGACTTCCTCGTTGTATAGGAACACCTCTCTTCCTTTACCCACATACCTGCTTGTTAAATTGTTAACAACACCTGTACTGTATCTTCTTCTGTATCTTCTTTATGCATTATTCTATGTAACTAAGCTCAAGTATTCTTGTAACTGCTGCGCCCGGGTACCCCTGGGTTTTGGAGCACATTATCAAATAATAAACTAAACTAAACTAAACAAAACATATTCCCTGGTGAATTTTGCGCTCATTGATGTTCATTTCTTTTGTTGATAATTATTATGTTCAAATCAGAAGTAGTTATATTTTAGAGAAAGACTGGGACGAATGAATACACATTCATTATTTTCTCCTTCTAGTTGTTTTTGCAGTTGTTGTTTGTTCAATATTTTATTCACAGCATTAGTTCCATCTCCATCCCCCTGCCAGTTGTGGCAATTAGCATGTCTATATTCATTTTTTCCATTAATTCAATTTTATTAATGAAATCTCTTGTGCCTTTAACAAAATTGGTTACTCTGGTCATGAGTTGTTGTAAGAGCATGCAGATGTAACTAGTTATAGGTTCAAATGAAGTTTTTTATTTGGGTCACAATTTGATTTATTTAGTGAATTTATAAGCTCCTTATTAATTTTAGAAGATGACAAATGACTGCCTTTAGTGGGTTCTTTTTCAGAAGAACGCCACTATTTTTGAAGTGATCCAACCTCATTCTTTTCCGGTTTAGAGGGCTTTATTGCAGTCCATAACCACAACTTCTCCTCCTTTTTAAGCTCTTTTTATTGATAATGTTTTATTGTTATTAAGCTTACGCACTGCTTGTCTTTCATGCTTTGCTAAATTTGGATTAACGGCCTATTTCTCAATATCAAGTGAATTAACATCATGTTGTACTAACTCGAGAAGTGTTTCTTAAGTTTAATTTTGAATCCCAGGCGTGAATGTGATTTTTGGAATAAACTAATCTTATTATGGATATAAATGAGCACTCTTTTCTACTGATCCTAAATGTATTTTTAACTTCACAATCCAGAAACTTTTTGGTAATTCAATTTGTGTATTTAACACTCTGTTATTTTATGTGACATAGCGTTTACATCTTTTGTCCATGTAAAGCTATCGATATTTACTACTACCATTTCAGATTTTTTTAATTGTGTGACTGGTGCCTTTATTGCCTCTGTCTCATTGGAGATTTTGTGGGATGCAAAAGGTATTTCTTGACCAGTTCAAATGCTCAATCTACGTTGTGATTCTTCCCCTCATTACATTGTGTTCAGTTGACGGCGCTCCAGATGATTTTGGTTGGTCTGATAAATCTATAGATCTTGGCCTGCCAAAATATTGGAAATATGATATTTGTTATTACATGTTTCATCTAGATCTGTTCAGAACGTTTCAAATTATGGGTCTATGGTATATTGTTTGACGTTTCTTGGTTGTGTCTATAATATTTCTACTTGATGTGCTTATATGATTTTAGGATACTCAAGAGGTTTTTGACCATCACTTCAGTTATTAGTGCATAATGTTTCTTTCATGTCTGGTATCAAAATCTGTAATCCCTAGTGTGTTAATTATAACTCTTGCAGTGTTCCACAAATATTTAAGGTTGCTTTAAATAATCTGATTTTCATTGCACCAGTATGTCTGGGAACTGCTCAAGATGAAGGCCATGAAAGGTTACAGAATTTGACACACTCTGCAGACCTGTGGGAAAGTAAAAGGGTTTACTGACTTGGAAATGTAATTGCGAGGTGACTATAGAGTTGTGACCTAATGTAGGGGAAAGAGTTAGAGCATGTTTGCTGTCTTCCATTGCTGACAAAGCTAAGGTACAATCATTGTAAGCTGCTATTTCTTTAAGCAAACCTATGTTTTCTCAATGATGGCCAATAGTTACCCATACATGCTATCTAAACCCTCGAATATGGCCAAAGGAACAAGCCGAGAAATCCATTGCTTCTCAGTTGGGACAGTCTATGAGGTCTTCTCATTCTATCAGACTAGAGTCTTGTGCTCAAACACCTTTAAACCACCGATACAGCAATGTATTAGGACCCTTACTCATGCACCTCCAATGCTGACTAGTGGACGGTCATTCTGAACTAGCAGACCATAATACAGAACTAGAAACCAGACAGAGAAGGAAAGAGTACTGGGATTTGACACATTGGGCCTCATTCTGAGTACGGCGCTAACCAATGGCGCTATTAACGCCTTGGTTGACGCCGTACCCGGACCGGCAGCGCCTTGGTGGATGGCGGAATTACCGCCCCATTCCAAGGTTGGCGGGGCGGTAATTCCCCATAGGGCTCAATGGGAATGGGGAAGATGCAAATAACGGTGACCGTTCATTACGGTCACCGTTATTGGCTTGGAGGCCCCTTTGCGCCCTCGACTTTAACACCTGCTCAAAGCAGGCGTTAAGGGCGAGGGCGCAAAGGGAACTCGGAATATGGTGGTAAGGGTTAACGGTCACCGTTGCCATTAACGGTGACCGTTAACCCTTACCGCCAGCCTCGGAATGAGGCCCATTGTTTATGGTTAATTATAGTGAACATACGCCTTCTTAATTAAGTCCTAAATGATTCCAAAATTATATGGAATTTCGGAATCACTCACACACATGTTTTAGACCATTTGAAGCATAATGTAAGGATACTTTGTTTTTTTTTAGAAATTTGTGAATAGTGTAGGTTTTTACTTTTGGGCATTCCGATATAGCTTGCAGAGAACAAATCAGCTCAATACCAGGCTTCTTGAAATGTAAACATTAATCATCAACATTCGGTCACAAATGGTTTTGACATATTAGCGATGGTAAGATGTGTGATGTATTGTACTTAAGGTACTACACCACATGTTAGACTTTAATCTTGTAGCAGTCATTTATTCATTTTGTATTCCTCAGTCTTCTGTGTACTGTACAGAATTCTTATTTAGAGCCATTGAGCCATTAGCTGTCACCTCCTTTTGAAAGCTGCATCAATACCTCTTTGTGAATATTACCTTTTCGATGCAGTGCAATTAAAATCCTACAATGTAGATGTCCTTGAGTTATCGTCTTTGTGATGGTCTTTATAACAATACATACAGGTGCATTATCGCCAAGGTTCATATGACAATCCCTTTCTCTCTTGAAGTAACCTTGATAACCTTCGCTCACTTGCAAAGTCCTTTAAGAGTTAGAAAAACATGCCAAATGCCTGAATAGACAACACATAACTGGGATTCATAAGCAACTGCTCCCTCACACATATGATGTCTCTGCTCCACACTCTACATACTATACACAAATTGAAAGGTATGAAGTGGGATATCGTCCACAGCAGTCCAGGTTCGGATACAGTGCTAGGGGGCATTCTGGGTGAGGTAACACAAATTTGTAAAAATATGAAAATAGCACAAAGGTGTAATACCACCATAGACGTTTGTATAAAGTGGTGTAACCGCCTTTACTGCTGTTTATCTAATGGAGATGAGCTAAATAGCAGTATGTATTCATCTAAGAAACAAACGTGTCCCTATGTCCAAATACGTGCACATAAATATGCATATCATTGTCATTTTCTATTAAGCTAGCTAGCACATGATGGCCGCATGTCATTAAGCTCAGTGAGAAAAGCCTAGCATTATGCTGAGTTAGCACAGAATGGCAGAATGGTCATATTACATTCTTTAAAGTTAGCACAACAAGGCCTAATTCCAATAAATTGAGATTACACAGTGTGTCCTTATTCCATTTAACCCACTTTGAGCACCATGACAAAATTCCATCAAACCCACTAAAACAGCAGATTCAGATTTCAGCAGACCATGTTAGCACAACCGTGCCAGATTTCACTACCACTAAGCACAACAGGGACACATATATTAGTTCTAAGTTTACATGGTAGTACCAGATACCATTATTGTAAGGGAACAAAGAAGGACAAGATTCCACTATTCTCGTTATCTTTCACAAGTAAATTCCATCCAAAACACTAACATCCAGCAATGCTACACTAGTCCTACTTCCTATTTTCAACAACAAATGACAACAAATGTATCTGCCGCCTAATTGACTTCTGCCTATGTATGCTGCTGCCGCACTGCAACATGGGGTTAGGCACCATGTTTCTGCCGAGCAGCATACAATGAAGTAAGAGCTTTGCAGAAAATGTCCCCCCAATAATGGCAACATACAACATAATCAGATAAGAGGCCCAACCCATTCCGAAAGCGTGCTACATTAAGAGAGAGAAACTGCTTTTACCCCATCTAGTGGTAACACCAGACCCCGCTCCTCACTCTGTTTTATGAGTAGGTGCTAACTGGGGTAAATAAGTACCACACTAAATTACCCCTCCATAGTTCAATTCAGTAACTTACCAGAATCTTTACTCCTATACATTACGTAAGGCTATTCGAGCAAAGTATACCACTCATGCTGTGTACCACTGGCCTGTGGATTCTGTGGTGCACGATATGTGTTGACACCTCCATTTTTCAAAGTAATCTACAAGCAAGAGACAGGAAGCGACAAAGCCCTAACCACACTCCCTCCTCTTATCCCCCAACCAACTTCTCATGATTAAAATCTTCCAAACGTACACCTCACTCACTCCCAATAAAACCACCAATCAGGTCTAATATACATGACAGACTCCTCCTACGCTACCATCTTCTGTCACCAACCATTTAAATCAGTATTTCACAATTGGGGCTGCCTTTATGGCTAGCCTCCATCCTGCTACAACCCCAACCAAATGCATACATGGTTTCAGTCGGGCACACAGGTAATGGGTACTTCTGACCTGCACCCAACAACGCTGCAGGTTTTCTGCATCGGCCTTCCCGCAATCCGATTAGCACCCACCACTAGCTTTTTCTTACCTAGCCATGCAAAGTGATGCCAATTTTATTGGTTAAAGAGTGCTATATAAGACCCATATACCCTACCTTACCTTACCTATTCAGTGTCAATTTAACCACCGTTAACTCATTTCTAAACATATATTTTTACTGATATTATAACAAGTATTTCAAATGTGTACTGTCTATACCTAAACAGGAACTTCACTGTCTATGCCTTAGTTTCTTGAACTTCTTAGTTTCTTAGTTTCTTGAAAAGAATCTTAACACGGTGCATATGCCAACTGGAAGCAGACATGCAGGTAGGAAAAACAACACTTGGAAAAAATTGTTCCAAATAAAGAGAGTGCTGTTGTACAATCTATGTCATAATTTACAGACAATGACAGAAAACATATTTTCGAAATAGTTTTGCACAAATAAAATTCATGAATAGGAATTTCATAAAATATTCGACATCAACATTCCTCGCCCATCCCTAATGCCTTCTGCATGTGCAGTAACTATTCATAAACAAGTTCATTGTATAAAGTCACTTTTTTCTGTGTACTATATAGGACTTTTTTCAAGAGGTACTGCAATGCCATTAATCTCATTCATAAGGGATTCCACTACCTCCAAAAACTTATTTACCAATGATGTGGTCATCCCAATGGAAGAATAAAAAACAGATCCCAATCAAAGCCTTTCTTTTGTCTTACATATTGGATAGACTATTTTTTACATTTTTTGGCCAGGAGCATTCCAACATACATTAAGGATACAAAGGACTTTATGTTCGAGCTTGAAAAGGCTACCTTCCCTGATGGTAATGTACTATGTGTTCCTGTAGATGTGATAAGTTATATCGTAAAGTTCAATGTTTGCTTGTCATGAGCGCAGTTGAACATATGGCTTTGAAAAATGTGATTAAAGGTGTACATTTGGAATTTCTTGCATAGTTTGTTCATGTTGCTCTGTTGCATAATTAATTTTGTTTGAAAAACAAATATTATATTCAGTTGATTGTTACAAGCATAGGTTCTTTGATTGCCTTATCAAATAATTACACCTGTGTATGGTCAAACATACAATTAATGTGATGTAACTTAGAGCAAAAATATTTGTATTTGCTGGCGTTGCACGTTTATTTCGTCCTTTGATTGAGTTTGACGGAATCCCTATTACCGTTTGCTGTAACTCATGACACTATGAAGTTATGAGTTGACATTGGTACACTAAATGTGACCTTTTTGGAGCTGACTGTACTTGCTCAAAGTACAAGATTGACATCTGATATGATCGCCAAACCGACAAATGGCTTGATGTTGGCCAGTCATTTTTACCCTTTCTGCAAAATTAGGAGTTTACCCTACTCAAAGTTATTGAAAGCGAATTGTATCTGTTGCGACAAAGGCCTGATTCTTGGGAGATAGGGTGGGGTGGCAATGGAGCTGTGTGTCAACACCCACCACGTGATGATGGGCCTGGGGCTGGTGTGGGGAGGACTTCCTGGCCTACCCCACCATGCCCCAGTCATTCACTAGCGGCTCGTCACAGGGAGTGAGAGCATGCCCCTACCTTTTAAAGGAAGCTGCCTGCATAAATAAACTGTGTAAAACACCCATACTCTTTCAGTGCGTTTACCTGCAAGAGATATCATGTTCTAGTAGAAGAGTCATAACGCCTAGCATGGTTACACTAGTGCTCCTGGGAATGTAGGGTTACCAAATTATGCCCGCAAAGACACAATGTTTTCAGAAGTGCTAGATACTGGCCAATATTTGGCCTGCTGCAAGAAAACTGTGCCCATCAATCAAACAGTATGCCAGAGCAATCATGCACCATGAGACCTTAATTTTTCTGATTTGCATACACTATTAGACAACACAGGATGTGATCACAGAGCTCCACTGCAGCACCCCTCTCCTCATGTGTGCAAAAAGGAATTCCAAGATGGTGGCCGGTTTGTATAAAGGCTCGGCGCAAATCAACGCACAAGGAAAGTTGGGTAAAGCCACACGTAATTACTGCTTAATCAATCCAGTTCAAACCTGGAAAATATGAATACGTGAATATGGTTAAGCGAGGGTGATTGGTGGGGCGAGGCGTGGCAGCAATGCCATGCTGGTGTGAGTATTTCCCGGGGGAGGAGGAGTGGCTATGGAGATTGTTGTAGGCAAGATAGAAGAAGAATGAGCAGGTGGAAGGAGGGGGAGAGAGGTGACCATGGGGCAGGTGAGTAGGTTGAAGGTGGCGAAGAATAAGGAGGTGTTAGAGAGTAAGGAGTTGGGGAAGAGTGAGGAGGTGGTGAAGTGGAATATCAGAAGGAGTGAAGTGGCTGGAGGTAGAGCTAAAGTAGGAGAGGAAGTAGTTTGGAGGTGACATTAAGAGAGGCTACGAGGGGTATATTCAGGAGGATGTTGGAGTAGACAGCAGGAGTGGAGGTGGTAAAAGCAGCAAAGAAGGGGCTGGGAGAAACATCTCGACGAAGGAGATGAAGAGCATGGAGGAGTTGGTAGAACTTGGTGGGGACACCAGGAGGAAGGAGATGGAAGAGGAAGAGGAGGAATAGCAGAAAGAAAGTGGAATTATATAAAAAGGAGCAAGCATGCTGCAAGCCTGACAAAAGGCAGCTGAGGAGGGTAGCGGTACAAGCTCCTGGAAGATCTATGAGGAGGCACAGGAGGAGGTGAAAGAAGAGTGCAAGTAAGATGAGAGGATAAGAAGAGCAGGAGATGTCCCCTAATCTGCAAGACTGTTGCAACTTGTTTATGAAGTAGAAGAGAACAGGATGTTGGGAACTAGAGCCAACCCCACTGCAACCTCTACCTAATGTTGATGTTGCTTTCTCCAGGATTAACGTGGATAACATGGTCCACTTGAGCCCTTTCAAAGCTGGGAAAAGACATAACCAGGTAATCGCGGACTATGCCACCCAGAATTCTGTAGCTTTCCCCCTTTTAAATAACACCATTCGCAGGTTATCTTTTTTCAGGGGTAATTTGCCTAAATGATACTTACAGATAAATAATCCCCTTTATGTCTAAACTAATGATTAAGATAGAGTGTTTGTTACACATTGACACTCTAGATCCTCCATTTATAGTCCTTAAGTTAGTTCAGAGATCTATGCAAAACTTAAAAGGACTTTCTGCGAATTTTAGTGGATGCCAAGAATTGGAGCGATCCTATTCCATTGGCCCTATTTGATTGGGTTCCAACTGTTTGAACTGGTTTATAGACAGTAATCCAGAGATTCACTGGACATGCTGAACTGTGGGATGTCTTAACCCACTAATCCAAGCCCTACAACATCACTGTGCATTGCTGGCAGCAGAAACATCATAATGGCTCCCGGAAAGCATGCTGCTCGCCAGAAATCACCAGAAGGTGCACAGTGAAAACCTGAAAAATAGGCCACCATCTATTTTGTGCCTATGTCAGTGGTAACACAGGAGACCACTGCCAAAACCCATCATTTAGCTGCTCACAGAGCAAAATCATTGCAAAAGAAACAGAGCTGGTTTCAAAAATCTGTTTTATTTGGTGTCAAATTCGTAGAAATCATGGTTTACAAACCACCAAAAAATATCCAACCTCCTTGTTGGGTGGTCAACATCATTCTCCTGCAAGAATCTACAAGAAATATAAGGCCCACAGAAGTGTATCTATATCTGGACAAAGTATACTTTTGAGGATTGCTGGCTGGAAGAAATCTGTCAAAAATGGGTGTAATACCGTTACTCACCTCTACCAGAAGCCAGCGTTTTAAAACCATTTTGGGTAAAGTTGAACATGGAACTCAAACTATGCCAAAGAAAGATTTGCTAAGAGGTGGATACAATTTAAAACCATATTCTGAAAAGGCTTGAAGCAAAAAATGATTTAATATATGTGTTAAAAATGTGAGTTATGTTATAAGAAAAGACCATTTTTAGACATTGGGTTAAGCGTTAAAGTTTCCCACACTGTGTTTAAATGAATTCCACACCGTCTCCCTGGACAAAGGAGACTCCCCCCTACCCTTGGCTAAGAGATTGACAGGCTGGTGTCAAAAGGAACTGGGAGTGGCACCATGGCCTGTTGCTCTCAGTGCAGACAAAGGAATCCTTGGGCTGAATAGAAAATGCTAATTCGGGTGTGACTGATAACAAACTGCTGGCAGAAAGGAGAGACCTGTGACCTCTGAGTCAGCTCAGACCTTGGAGGCAGAGACAAACCATTGTGGGGATTCAGAAAGCACAGCAAATGTATGTTTTAGAAAAATGCTTATAAAATATTGCACTGAACTGACAAAAATGTGAAACTTTGAGATTATTAAAATGAAAAATTCGCTCACAGTTGAAGACTTAGCTGGACTCCGTGCAATGTTCTGAGACCAAACCCCGGAATTATTCATATTGTAGCTACTGTGTTTATGCCAGGAACCGGAAAAATTACAGAATTGTGCTTAGATGAGGTGTGCATGCATGGCTAAAAATTGGTGCAGAACTAATATTGAGAAACCCACCAAAAGCGCAAAAAGTGGTAATTTCTGAACCAAAGCTCTTAGGAAGATGAGAGTTGAACAGAAATGTACCTTAGTTAATCTGTCATGTGATTTATGTAGTAGTAACAAGTTGTGTATATTGCAAATATGTGTTTTATGAAAAATAAGATATACTGTACAGAGACAAAGGGGAGTGTTTTCCCCCAAGCCATAAAGATGACACAGGATGACACGCTGGTCCTTTCTCCAATCAGGGGGCAGGGAATCCTCTAACCTATCAGATCCTTAGAGGGTTGGGCATTGTAGAATCAGCCTCCCCACCCACTTTGGAAATACATAAATAGGGACTGCTGAGGACAGATAGGACACACCCTTTTCCACTACTCAACTGATTTCTTGGCGAAGCACCCTGCAAGAAGATCCAGACTCCAGACAATATCCAGACCCAACTCTAGAACCAAACTCTAGAACTTGAAGCAGGGAGGCCTAACCCAAAAGCTGAACCCTTCTCAGCAGGCCTGCAGAATCTTTAGCAACCTGATTCTAACCCCTAAACTTCCAAGGGGCTCTCACATTCAACAGCCGGGCTGAGCTGTTTTGCTATTCTAGCCAAGAACCCTGTGCTAGAACCAAGATCCAGGCCCAGAAAGCAGAGCTGTATCCAGAACCCCTCAGATCCAGTCCAAGAGACCGCGCAGACCGCAGTGCAGTGCTGAGAGCAGAACTAAGACCTGTCGGGTAGCGAGAGAATCCCAGCCAAACCCTTGACCAGATCTTTGACAGGGCCCACTCCATTCCCAAGCCATAGGAGTGAGTATCCAGTCTAGAACTGTACATAACCAATCTCTTAGTTTAAAGTAATACTACTCCATCCATTTCAATCTGTCCAGAACTGCATTACAGAACCTCTGTTGTCTATCCTAAATTCTTCTCTCCTCCACATAATCCTTGATAATTGTAGTGATAATCATCTTGGCGCTAATATATATTTTCTGGAGAAAGGCAATCGTCTCCTTCATACAGAAACCATCCGGAGGTGCCTCTGGATAGGTGGCTGGGCTGTTGTGTAGTTTGCGGCTCCATACACTCTTTAGTGTTAAGAAAACCTTGTTTCTAATCTTTAAAGCGCATCTGTCATTTTTGAAATCTTGACTTTGTTTCTGAAAAATCTACCTTGATTAAAACCTATGTAACTGTTGAACCGCACGTCCTAGAACTGAAATGTAACTGCCATTTTAAAGCTGAGATCCTAAGCTTTCCAACCAACCCAAAACATTCCAATTCCTTATAGTTTTTCCGTAATCGCGTTTCCCGCATGCTGAGAAATTGCAGTGAATTGCAATTTAGCTCCATTTCACCACGTCAACATAGCTGTTTCTTGTTTTCAACTGCTGAATTTCATTTTCAATCTGATAATCCTTAATGAATCATTGCTAGTGTTGAACCAATCCAATGTAACTCTCACTTATCCTGAATCTCCTTTAGTGAATTAAAATCATTTTAGTATATTTTCCCTTTCATTGCAATCACATTCCAAAGTATTTTTGCCTGTTTTAAAATCATAACCATTTTCTCTAAGCTTGCTGGGGGAACTGGGATTGAACTGCATTATTGATTGTATTCCAGAAACATGTGTGCCCTCATTTCCATCACCTTATATTGCATAGTGGGGGGAGTGAGTAGTAACAAGGGAAAAAGTGAACATATTATCTTTTGATTGAAATCATATCAAGTTTATTTCTATGTTGCATTCTTTTCTATTATTGCATTTCCTTGAATCCATATCAAGTGTTCTCTGCTATCTTATCCCTTCTATTCCTACTCCTAACTGATTAAAGAGATTGTTGATGTTGTAATATTACCCATTGCTGCTCACTGTAAATATTCATAAGTGTGCTATTCAGATATTATTCTGTTCATAAAAAGTGTGATATATATTGTTCAATTCTTCAAATGAACCTTTTAATTTGCAAAACAAACCTACTTCCTGGCTCATTGAGGTCGGGGAGACTCAAAGAGAGGGGCGTTATATAAGGGTTCATCATCCAGATTTAAAGAACTTTGACATAAAAATATATAAATAAGGGCTTCCATTGGGCATTCCATACTAAGCAATGACTTGGTTGGAGTGCTGGATTGAAGTCACTTACAGAACGATAGATGGGAGAGCCAGGAAATTACAGGGTAAAAAAGCTCCTAGCTTGTGCATATCAGCATGCAACAGATGGGATTGGTAAGATAATTAGTGCATGAACACTTAAAGGAAAAGACAAGCAGACACGGTTGTTCAACTGCGGAGGGTCACTTAAGGAAGTTCTGTGTAGGAAACCAGATATTTTTCCATATTCCCACATCTAACAATACGTTCCCGGTGCAATAACTTGGGCCCTATCATTTCACTGAAGTTCTGAGTAACCTGAACTACTGTGCCCTGTGCAAGCACCGGAAGACTTCACACGGCTACCCCATTAACTGCATCAAGGTAAGGAACCTAAAGAGTCCTCCCCAATAGCCAGCTCAGATGTTTGTACCAAATCCGAGGTAACTACCAACCTATAAAAGATGATTCAATAGAGCATGAAGTCTTTCCAAGCAAACAACTTGCAGCTCATTTGACCTACTGTAAAGATTTGTTCATGGACAAGCCAGAAAGGGTCCGTTGCTTTTTCCACCACATTGAGACCCCACCAGGGAAAATGGGCCTGTCCTTACAGGTTGCCTGATGCCAAATACTAGGCTGTCCAAACAGAGGCTGGAAGCATGCTAGAACTTGGGGGCCATAGAACCATTCCAGAGCCAGTTCTCATCACTAATAGCCCCAGGCACCAAGACTGACAGATGATTGATTATATGATCAACCAAATCCAAAGATTCCATGTGTATCCAATGCCATGGATGGGCGAGGTGATGGAGAGAATTGGCTCAGATAACTGCATCTCCTGCTTGACTTTACCGAACAGTACTGGAAGATACCCCGGACACCAGTAGATTTCCTTCTTAACTCCTGCGGGACTGTTCCATTTTACGGTGTTGCCATTAAGGCTCTATGGCACTGCAGTCAACTTTCAAAATATGATGTATTGCAGGCTACTGCCTCACCAGGAAAACACACTTATATCTGGATTACATTGTGGTGGGTGTACAGTAAACCATTTCAGAACATATGCAACACTTGTATTGTGTTACCCAGAGTCTACGGTTAGCATGGTTGAAAGCCAATTCTGACAAGTGTTTCTTGGCCTTAACTTCAGAAAAGTACTTGGGGTTCATGCTTGGAAATGTAACTGGGCAACTGCACAAGGCCAAGGTAGAAGCCATGGAGCGACTCCTACCACTTTCACAAAAATGGAATTGTGATTTTTTATGTACCTAGGAAGTGTGGTCAGTCCGAAGCAGGAGTCGGAAAAAAGGGTGGCATTTCAAACTCAAGGTTACATTAAAATATAATTCTAACTTTCCCCATAACTAGAAGGTTTGCCCTACTTAAATGATTTCTAACTTGGGTGCTTGTTGTAAGGCGGTTCACCAACTAAAGAATCAGTCCTCTGTCCAAAACTATCATAGTTTTACCAATACACTATTCAAAAGTATTCAGCAAATAGAAATGAAGCCAGTAGAATGACTCCCTTCACCTGGTCTAACCGGTTCAGCCTTAAGGGCTGATTTCTGATAGTCTCTTGTAGCAGTTCTTCCCAGGGGCTTCTTTGAGTTTGGTTAAATGTCCAACAATTATTCATTCTAAGCATTATATATATTCCTGGACTTTCCTTATCTCTTGGCTATTGCAACAAGCAAGATCACTCCCCTACTGTCCTTTGCTTTTTCCACAAACCCTCTGATGAGGGAGGCTACTCCCTTAATAATCTTTATCCTTGATTTCTCTCTTGAGGTTATTGTGATGAGGGAGATTACTCCTGACTCACTTTTCACTCTTGGTATATTTTCTGTAATTACTGTTATGAGGGAGATTACTCCTGAGGAACTCTTCACTCTTGTATCTTTCTTGTGAATACTGTGATGAGTGAGATTACTCCCAAGCCACTCTTCTCTCTTGGCATCTTGTCTCTAATTACTGTGACGAGGAAGATGACTCCCAAGACACTCTTCACTCTTGGTATGTTTCTTGTGAATACTGTGACGAGGGAGATTACTCCTGATTTATTCTCCACTCTTGGTATCTTTCCTCTAATTACTGTGATGAGGGAGATTATTCATGAGGTATTCTTCACTCGTATCTTTCTTGCAACTACTGTGATAAGGGAGATTACCCCCAGGATACTTTTCATTCCCTGTATCTTTCTTGTAATTACTGTGACGAGGGATATTACTCCCGAAGTACTCTTAACTCTTGCCCAAACCCCTACTGGGTCTCCCTTTGACTCCGGTTAACTTCTTTCTGGTGGGGACATGTCACAGGTAATTCCCGGGTTGTTGGTCTCACTCACTCTTGTCGAACGCTCCTCATCTCTCTGCTTTTGTGTGTCTCTTGGCCTGTCAGTGTCAACGTAGTTGAAGGACTGCACAGTCCACCTCTCAGAGTTCATGCTACCGTCTGCCTCTCTCCAGCTTTTCCGCAGGTCGGGTCTCCATCATGCTACTGAGTGCTCCGCCGATCATTCCAGGGGTTCCTCACAACCAAGGACCAGCTTCTCCTGCTCACTTCCTCACACCCAGGTTGGGATCTCCCGGGGTTGACAGGCTTCACGCTCGGTTCTCTCTTCAGTGAGTCCCTTCTTTGTTTTTATGTCCTGTAGCTGGGTCCTCCCCAGCAGAGTGCCATAGTCATTTGTTTGTATTGTTTTTTCATGCCTCCTTGGGGCCACCTCTTCTCAACACTGACTAGACTTGGAAAATAAGTAGTTTGCATCACTCCTTCAATCTTTCTCTTCTGAGTACTTTTGGGAGAGGACTCTGTATGGCACTCCTCGTCTTGATAGTAAAAGGAAAAGGATGGAATATTGCAGTAACAATCAATAGTGCTTTGAGGTTGGTTCTTGGGGGACCTCAAGGATGTCATGGTCTCAAAGGCAAGGGGTTAGGGAGTTCCGTCACTGAACATGAGTCCTTGTCCCCACTAGGGGACTCCCTCCCTGTGAGGTCCCACCTTCCGCCACTTCTAGGGGGATTGTTGTGTTCTCAGCATCAACAGGAAGTTTAGAGAGGTTTGCAAATTCCTGAATTTTGGGCCTGCGTTCTTGGATAGCTGACACTAAAAAAGATATTATTATAACTGATACTACTATTAAGAGAACACATTAGCATAAATATAACCCTTAAAAGCTGATCACATATGTATGTTAAAATATTCAGAGTTCAAGACAACAAAAATACAAATTCTGAAATACACAATAAAAAACACAGAGCCTCAGGTCTGATAATGAAACCTGATGCAGCCACGGTGGCAGGTTGCATTTTAGCCGATGGTGGTGCACCACAGAGTCACACAATTGAACATCTGCAGAGAGGACTAATCAAACGCTGTTCTTATCATCGTCAATAACAATGTCTAACCGATGTGAGCTGATGTGGCAGGATTGTTATGCCATGCTATGTTATGCTAGGATTGTTATGATATGCCTTTTCATGCTATGCTATGTTATGTTATGTTATGCTATGCTATGTTATGCTACATTGGGCTCGCTCGTACATTTAGGCATACATTTAGGCTCTGCAGACATGCCCAAACCCTTCCTGGTGCAGATTAGACCAAGACCCTGTAACAAGGCAAAGGTGCATGTCAGACCTTCTCTTGTGTTTGCTCTCTACAAGTATAGCTTCAGCACCATATATGGTAGATAACAGTAGGTTTTCTGCGAATACCGCATATCCATTTTACAATACAATATACCTGCACGGCTTCATTACAAGGTCACAAGTAAGATGCTGACAATTATTGCCAAATGTCATGCCAAGTAACACCCCCATTGTGAAAATGCTCTAATAAATTTGTGATTGCTTATGATATGCTATATAACCTGTTCTCTAAGTGAGGCCCGTTCAGCGAGCTCTGTGTGCCGACTGCCTGGACACTTGTCCTGCTGTATGCTCACTCTGTATGCATTGCAGTTGCTATCTAATACAAGAAGCTTGGTTTACCATCAGTCTGTGTCTAATATCCTTATTCGCTGTAAAATGAGGCTTATGCCGGGGGGCCCTCTTAGGAAGAGGCTCGATCTTGGCTACCACAGAATAGTGCCACTGTCTCTGGCCTAACTGTGCTGGGGTTTTGCTGTGGGCTGCCCTCGACAAAGACTGCATGTCCAAGGTTGCTTTTATATGCATGACACACCTGTTGACTGCAAAACTGCCAAATCTGCAGTTTGGTTCCAGAGGTCTGCAGAGCATCTCCAGCGCAGCCCACAGCTGTGAACCTATTCCCCTCAGGCTGATGGGTAAATACAACCATCCGCTAATGTTTTGTCACTCTGTTTTTCTCGTCACTGCATGATATTTTGACTAAATGTTGATTTGCCATGTCATGTGTTCGCTATCTCTCTCCATACACCTCTTGATATGTTATGCATTAGTCTGTTTCTAAGTAGAAAGCTATGCTGCATATTGTCATTTCTGTCTGTCACATTCATCGCATTTCTTGTGTCTGTCTTGCTTCTGCATAGGCACTGTTTGTTGGCTCCAGTGTAGAGATGTATACCCAACCTGCTTATAATTGAGTGCCCATTGGATTAGTGCCACAGGCTATCCTGTGCGTAGTTATTTTGATGGTGTCGCTCGGAGACGACTAGGGTAACACGTCGGTGTTGAGCGATCTTGGCAGAAAAGAAAAAAAACAGTTACATTTCCCATATTTTATTAGAGCAGGTCCCTGCAGTTGCAGAAGTACTGATAGGCTAACACAGCCCACAACTTCCCCCTCTTCCCTGTATCAGAGCAGCTCGTTGCAGACATGGAAAAGCACTGGCAAGGTGTCTGCCATAGCCCACGTTGAAACCCATATTTTCGCCAAACATAAAACAAAGATAAAGACAGGCTCTGAACTACAGAATGCAATCCTTGAATAGTTCTATTCAGTAGTTTTAATCTGGGTGTCAGAGTTCACTGACTCACGCTCTTCCCTCAATGAAGGTCTGCACACTTTAAAGGGCCTTTCTTGCAAACAACTTGTCTATCGTGTATAAGTCATTACTGTCTGTTTGTCATGTTCTGATTAAAACTGTTTCTGTTTCTACTACTATTAAGTTTGGTATCACATTTTTGCATTGGATGTTTTGATTCTTATTTGTCAGGTAAGGTTTAAGAGCTTAGGTTACTGCTCGTTTTGCTTCTCACACTGGTTCAAGGGGAGGTTTTGAACCTCATTGAGTTTTCTTGAGATTCAAGCCTAGGGCCCCTGTGTGATGTCAAGGTCTGTTCTGGTTTGCAGACTATTGGGACATGCTGCTGTCTCCAGACTGATTAAGTTTCAGAGTCACTGCACCTGCGGTTAATGTGTGCCCCCACATAGCCACGATTTGTGACCGAGGGGTGTACAGACTGGGGATCCAGGTGTGTTGTTGCATGCCCCCCAGGATTGGATGCAGGTTCTGATGCATTCTGTCTCAGCGGGATGTTGCTGTAAGATTCTTGCAACTGACTTAGAGAGACCAGAGGTAATATTTTCTACGACCACTAGTGAACAGCCCTCTACAAAAAAAAAAAAAACACTTGTTTAACAATACACAATGTTCACTCGGTCACTTGCTTCCCCAACTCCATGTATTTTAGCATATCAAAGGTAAAAAACTTTTTTCTCATTTTCACATCTCCAATTTTTAGAAAGTTTTTAAATAGACAAACACTATATGAACAACATACATTATTCAATCATTTCTGTGCACATTCAATATCATGTAGTATTCAAACATTTAATATTTTTTGGAATTCATCTCTTGACCTGGATCTGTAAGTTGTTCTCCTCTCTCATAGAGAAGTCCATCCCAGTCCGTAAAGCATTTCACTTTGTAATCATAAAACCCATGCTTACTTTCATACCGCATTCATACCATACCCTAAGATTCTTGTGCATTCCTGGGGCTGCCGTTTCTATGGTCACATTTGATGGAGTTGCATTGTGTGTGTCCTCCGCCGCCATGTTATTTTGGTATTGTACGATTTTTCAAAGTCCAACCCCACCAGAAGACCTAAAATAAACACCATAAAAAGTTCAGACTACCAAAAGTCTGAACTTTTCATGGTGTGTGTTTGGGTGTTTCAGTGGGGTCGGACTTGGGGCTGGGGGCTTGTTCCCCGCAACTCCCCGCTCAGTGAGCAGGCTGTTGTGGGGGACAACACACCAGCCCCCTGCTAAATAAAAAAAAAAGACACAGGGGCTGCGGGGGTGTCCAATGCAATATCCCGCTCACTATACTGTAGAGTATAGTGGGTGGAGGTTGCGGGGGACACCCCTGCAGCTTCCCCGCCAGAACAAAACAAAAAACGAGGGGGCTGCAGGGGTGTCCCTCGCAACAACCCGCTCACTATAGTGTACAGCATAGTGAGCGGGGTGTTGCGGGGGACACCTCCGCAGCACACCCAAGAAAAAAAACGGGAGCTGTGTGGGTGTCCCCAGCAACCCCTGCTCACCTTTCAGTATAGTGAGCGGGGGTTGCGGGGGAAACCCCTGCAGCTTCCGAAAAAAAAAGAAAAAAAGAAAAGGACTCTGCGCCGCCGGT
The DNA here is from genome assembly GCF_040938575.1 of Ambystoma mexicanum. Classification (NCBI taxonomy): domain Eukaryota; kingdom Metazoa; phylum Chordata; class Amphibia; order Caudata; family Ambystomatidae; genus Ambystoma; species Ambystoma mexicanum. The sequence continues at coordinate 152,457,089 of NC_090941.1, read as the reverse complement.
TCCCGATCACTGAAGTGAAAGGGAACTGGATCTGCAGGGACACAGCATGAAGGGAAGGTAAGTAGGGTTTGGTTATGTTGGGGGTGTGGGTGGGGGTGTGTTAAGGGTGTGGGTGGGGGTGAGTCATGGGTGTGTGGGTGGGGGTGTGGGTTTGTAGGGGTTTTAAATGCGTGTTCACATGGGAAATGTGCGAACCTTTTGTGGTTCGCACATTTCTCATGCAAACTTTTCCGTCGCAGACTTTTTCGCAACAGAAAAATCACACAGATCCATTATTTTGACATGCTCCATGCTGTGGCTTGCATTTGCCACTCGTTCAGAAGGGCTCCGTAGTACGCCATTACCACACATATCCTTGGCCTTCTCTGCATGTCTTTAAATTGCTGCCTGCAGGCTTGCCCTGTGTTGGGGATTGATTGGCAAAAACAAAAAAAAATATTTTGTTATCATAACTAAATTTTCGTGATTGGCCGCCCTTTCATTTCTTTATCCACGCCAACACTCAGAGCCTTGCGGTCCATATCTGTGTTCTAGTTTTTGCCAAAGAGGCAATGCTGGTGCAACTTGGCTATTTGGGAGTTAAGTGCCAAATGTTATTGCTGAGCTACACCTGACGTGGTTCCTCTTGTACATCTTGTGTCTTACTTTACCTATATATTCCGCAACCTGTATCATTCCTTGCTTGCTCCTGTCTCCCCTTGTGTACCACCTCTCCGGTTTGTCTTTGCGCTGTCATAACTGCCAAATTCCAATTGCCGGGTGATTTTTTGCTCCACCCCTCTTGACCTGCACTAGCTGCAGGCCTATCTCCCTTTGTGTCTCCCTGCTCTTTTAAATTCCTAGACTTAGCCATGGGCTCTGGGCTATCCACAACAACACTTACACCTGCAGTACGGACCAATGCCTGTAAATATTTGAAAGAGTGGAATTTTTCGACTCAGGTTCAAAAGGAGTTTCAGTGGCCACTTGAGGGCTCATTTCATGCAGATCACATTGTTTTGTGCAAGGCTTTGAAACAAAGAATGTCTAAGGTGTCTGATGGTCATTGGTCAGTTTATTTCGCCTGGTAAAAAGTGTCTACAGACAGATTGCGTGACAGTCAGATAAGATCCCTGAGGAACTCTGAGGCTAAGCTAGAGAAGGAATTAGAGCAATTCAAGAATCCCTCTGAGGCCAAACAGTAAACACATTCACAAAACAGGCCTCTACCCAAGTGTTTCTGCAGACACTGTTAAAGACTCCCCTTCAGAAGCACCCACAGTGCCACCTGTTGACCTGTTAGATGAACTACCACCTTTCTCGCCTCTGCTGCGTGCCAGCACACCACCTTCTCTGCACCAGAGGGACCCACCACCCCCACACTATAGCGTGCTGCAATGCACCCCAGCTATATCCACCTGCACCCACCCCCCAGAGCTCTCCTCTGGCTCCCACACCACCCACTGTGCCTCAATCGCCACCTCACTTTTTGCGTTCTATCGCCAGAGCCAAACCTCTAGCTGCCTCCACCCCCATTGCTCCAGCCCAACATAGCTGTCATCAAAACCTGGAACACAGGTGGACCACTGACTATTTACAAAATTCTCTCGCTGCAGCAGACCCAGGCTCACCACTGTACCAGGCATTACAGGAACTAACTAGACAAGAACTCCAGTTGTCACATGCCTCCATGTCTACACCTCCGGCACTGCATGCTGTGGATGACCCAACATCCTCTGCTGCTGCCACCGCCCTTATGCCAATGTGCACCTACCCTCAGGTCAATACCGATGTTGAACCTTTGAGAATTCACACAACATGGAGCTCCACTGACTAATACCATATGGCACAACAATTCCCCACATTGGCTGACAACCCCATTCTTTCATGTAACATTTGAACACATTGATTGCCAGTTATGATCCCACCACTGGGGACCTTAAACAACTCCTACGGGCTGTGCTCAAAGACACTCTATACAAACAAATTATGGACAAACTGCAATGGCCTGACACACTGGTAGAAGGTGAGGCTATTACTGCTAATATTAACACACTTACCACCCTCATAAAAGAGAAATACCCTGTCAAATCTGACTGGTCAAAGATTGCCGTTTGCAAGCAAAACCTGTCTGAATCTCCATCTGACTACCAATTTAGATTGACTGACTGTTCCAGTAAATACTCAGGTATTGCAAATGCTGGGAAACAAGCTAAACCTGAATTAGTTACTCATTTTGTGAATGTTCTCCTTCCTGGAGTTTCAAACAATATTCAAAATGTTCCAATTGATTGGAAAGTTGAATCTATTGAAAAAGCACTGCAAGCAGCTCAACATTTCTTTGACAAATTCAAATGCCAGGAGCAAGATGGTGCTACCCGCTTCATTGCTTTGCAAATACAGCATGCTCAACCAAAGACTGCCTCTGTGGCCGGAGACGCCTGGAGACCCTACGCCAAGCATACACCCAAACAGCTCCTCCCACTTTTCACCAGGGCCACCACCCACGACAGACCTTTGCACACCCATTTGTGGCTGCCCAGGAACCTCAGCCGGGCCAACCTTTCTGCAGATATTGTAAGCAGACAGGCCATCTCATCCAGCAATGTCCTACCAAACCTGCCAGACCACAATAATATGCGACCACTATGCCATACAATGATTCCATTCCTCCTGACAGTTCTAATTGCTACCCTACATCCCCACCACAACCCAATCTGCCTCCTCCTTCTCCTAATTAGGGCTACCAGGACATGCATTTCTCCTATGGTCCACAATGATGTTGCCAGAGGGGCCTGCTGTGATGTTTGCTGATTTGCTCCCGCTGGACCGGTCTGGTCCCCATCTCAAATGTGACATCGGAGGGAGAAGGGTGAATTGTTTGATTGCCACTGGTGCCAGGCGCTCCACACTGTGAACGGCTGAATTTCTAAATGTTGATGTTTCAAAGGAAATTGTCAAGGCTCTTGGGATATCTGGCACCACTATTCCACACCCGGTATCAAATGAATTGTCTGCTTCTATTGGTCCCATCACTGAACATCATGCCTTTCTGTTGAGCCCTTAATCACCTGCAAATCCGTTGGGTATTGAACTGCTATGCAAAATGCATTGTACCATTTATTATTCCGCTGCTGGTATTTATCTAGAGGTTCCACAATCTAGTCAGGCTGAATGTTTGTTTCTCCTGGAGTCTCCGACAGAGCCTCCTTCACTCCTCACACCCGCCCAAGCTACACAGGTACAATACCTTATTGACTCTGTGCCAGTGGCCCGCTGGGTAGGACATGCTAATGAGGTAGGATACATTCTCTCTGCTAAACCTGTTCGCATCACTCTCAATCCGGAAGTCCCTCTCCCACGTGTGCACCAGTACAGAATATTTCCTCAATCAGAGGAAGATATCAAGCCTGCCATCTCTTCCCTGTAATACACCACTAGCCCTTTGAATACTCTGGTGCTCCCAATTGAGAAAAAGGGCACAGGCACAGCAGTCTCCATGATCAAGACGGCACTTTCCATTGTCCCCACTCTCGCCCTTCCGGACTACTCTAAATCATTCACCCTGTTCTGTGATGAGAAAGAGGGCTTTGCCTTAGGCATACTCACACAGAAGCGGAGGAACCTACAACACCCTGTAGCCTATTTTTGGTCACAGTTAGACACTGTTGCTTCTGCGGTTACCAAATGTCTCAGAGCGGTAGCTGCCGCTGCCCTTCTCCTTACAAAAGCTGACAAAATCACCCTAGCACACCACATAAACATAGCAATACCAAACTCTGTATTAGCACTCCGCCTCAGGGGTAAAACACAACACATATCTGCTGTACGTCTCACCAAATATGAAAAACTTCTCCTCTCTGCCACCAACATCACTCTCATCAGATGCGCCCCCCTCAACCCTGGCTCCCTCCTACCTGCACCTGATGACAGTCACCCGCACGACTGCCTTGCAGCGGTTGATGTATCATCACCAAGAACCGACCTTAAGGATATTCCCCTCCTCAATCCAGATCTCATTCTCTTTGTTGATGGTTCTTGTCTTAGAGATTTAATAGGCAATCTCCAGACAGATTTTGCCGCTTGTACCTCCTTTGAAGTAGTGGAAGCTTTTCAGCTCCCATCAGCACACGTCATTGTACTCATTGCCCTCACACAGGTTGCACGATCACCATACAATGCACAGCCACTATATACACTGATTCACGTTACGCTATTGGTATCTTACACGACTAGGGGACCCTCTAAAAACAGAGAGGTTACCTCACTGCACAAGGTCCTTCAACTCTCAATGCACACTATGTGGAAGCCCTGCTTAATGTGATTCTGCCACCCATTGAGTTAGCAATTGTGAAATGCAAGGCCCACACTCAACTTTCTGACAGCACCCTGCAGGGTAACGTGCTGGCTGACAGCCATGTGAAAAATGCGGCCCTCCGTGGCCCCAAGACTCCTGATTATGTGCCACTGTTTCTCCTCTCCTTTGAGGACCCCCTAGCATCTCTTTCCGTCCTGGCGGACCTCCAAAATACAGCCCCCAGGCCGAGAAACAAGGATGGAAAAGCAAGAAATGTGTTTGTTGCTTGGATCGACTATGGTGTGATAATGTGGGCCGTTTAGTGGCCCCACTAGCTTTATTGCTGTAACTTGCACGTGTTGCTCACCTTGGTGTCCCATTCAAGCAAGGGAAAGAGGACCTCTGATGTCAAGAGATATTGGTTTGCACCTAAGTTCCCTTTCATTGCTCAGAAATAGTGTGCTCACTGTTTAACATGTCTCACGTTCAACCCTGGAAAGCCTGTGGAAACCACTCGAGGGGCACATAAAGTCCCTTATGGCCCATTTGTGAATCTCCAATGTAAGGAAGGCATGGTATCAAACAGTGAAGGCAGACACACGTGATCACAGTTAAAGGGTGTCTATTGAACTTCAATGGGTTGGTTGAACTCCTATCTAAGCTTAAATCTAAGGATGGGAGCAAGCATCAAATACTAATAATGCAGTCCTATTGGAGTCTCTGTCAGAAAAAAAGGGCCTACAGTAATAAACCTATTGCCAGTCCTTTCTTCTAAATACAAGTGGTGTTTTACAATAATGTATGCAAAAAGAAAAGTGTCCAAGAACTAATATGTCAGGATAGTTGAGCAGTTGGCTTCCCTTCCCCAGGTTTCCAGCACAGGGCAAGGCGGCACGTTCCAGCTTCGCACACACTCTGGCTTCACTGCCATGAGGATACAGTTCAAAGCATAGGTATCAGGGCCTTCTGCCAGAGCCTCTTTACCAATAACAGTCTCCTATTGCAAAGTGCCTGTTGTAACAAACAAGCACCCAAAGTTCCTTTCTTATCAGGATTTTCACATTCACAAGTTCTCGCTTCCAGTGTTCATCATGGGTCTCCCACCTTCAGCCTCGCACCCCCTTTTAACACAATGTTCACAATTGGTCTCCCTCATTTGGGCTCAGACTGTTGGGGAGAAGTTGGACCCCGACCAGGGCTTCTGGGGGTCCCGGGGTATGGGAGGCCCCACCACCTCCCATTTTGCCCAAGAAGGAAATGCAGCAGAGTCCAAGAAAGAAGCAGCATGTTCCAAACTGTTTTATTTCTGGGCAGCAAAAAAAACACACAGGGCTTCGTGCACAGCGAAAATCCAGGTACCGTCTCAGAGAGACTGGCTTGCAAGCCAGCTTTGCAACACAATGCAGGCTGACATCACAAAATTGGACAAGCTCCCAGAAATCTTTCTCATCCTGAGATTGGCTGCCGAGTGGTAGGTGGCCTATAGTGCCCTTATAGGAAGCCTGATCATTGGACCTTTGGACCTTCATGTCAGAAGGCTGGCTTGGCTGCTCCTCCCCCATTACCTAATTCTAAAATTGTTGCATTGTGAATTTGTTACCATTAGTTTTACCTGAACAGGCTTTTCGCCCCTGGGCCCTCAGCGTTCATTGGCCAGAGCTGAGCCATTCTTGTTATAATTATGTTTCAAATGATGTCTGGATCTTGCAAAAATGTCTTTCGTTGCCAGAGAAAAAACACTGGGCCCTGGGTTTTCTGCTCTGAATTACTCGTATTTATGAAGAATTAAAAATGCTTGTCTGTCAGAGTTCACTGTCGTTCAAAGAAAATAATCTTATCTTACTGCAAGGCCTTGAGCTGCTCCTGGGTTTGCGAGGCACATTCCTGAAGCCAGCACGAATCCCACTGTGGCTGGTGTTCAGTGAGACAAGTGTACTTGGCTGTAAATTCCTGAAGCCTGGCTTTACACTATGCTATTTGATAATGCATGAATTGACGAGTTATAGTGCTGTTAGGTTAATTCATGTGAGCATTTGCAAGCCTTTAAACAGGAATTCTTGTGTTTTGTAAATTCTGCATGGTGGTACTGCTGCATTTGAGGCTAATGTCGCATGTAGTTTGCAGTGCTGGTGAAGTGGGTGTCTTTCAGCATATTTGTCACCCATAGACACACTGGGGCCTTGTGCAAAATGAGTGCGCTCCTTATTCTTCCTGCTGTTCTTTCTGTTGATGTGCCTGGGGTGAGGGGGCAGGAGTTTGATCTCAATTTTCCCTCTTCAGCCCCCCCTCTGGTCGACTTGTCGACCACACCACCAGCAACATTCATCTTCTTCCAGTCAGCATTTCTTTGTCAATTCTCTGAGGTGTCCATAATTGTTCACATAATTGTCAAGCACAAGTACATTTAGGAGTATTCTCCTTCTGAGTTCTGCCACACTCACTTCCCTTTGTACTTCCTCGGGTCACAGGGAGTGTCCACCTTTATTACTGCTGGAACCAGGTCGTGCACCGCTATCTTCTCCCTTAGTCCCGCTCTTCCTTTCACCATGGGCCTCATTCAGAGTTCGGAGGTAACTACGCCGCTATTTGCGGTATGGCTGCCTCCGAACTCGTCCAAACTCTGGCCTGGTGAATGGAGTAATTACCGGTCCATTCCGAGGTCGGAGGGACCGGTAATTCCCCATTCATCAGGGCCATTCCCCATTCCCATTTGAGCCCTCATAGGGCTCAATGGGAAGGGGGAAGGCGGCAATAACGGTACCGTAAAATACGGTACCGTTATTGACCCCGGAGTCCCTTTGCGGGTCCCGTCCTTAACGCCTGCTAAAAGGACCCGCAAAGGGAACTCGTAGTAGGGCGGTAAGGGTTTAATGGTACCGGTCTCGATACCGGTCACTGTTAACCCTTACCGGCCTACTCGGAATGAGGCCTCATGTCTTTTATTTGCATTCTGATTGCTTCTTCTGCTGTTCTCTCACATCTTGCAATGGATCTTGATCTTGCACAATGATGCTGCGCTCAGTACTAGTGCTTCAGTTATCATCTTCAATCTGCCAGCCAGTCATGATGGCGTCCATGACCATGGACACGCTAGCCAGTTCTTGGCTTTCTCTGTTCACATGTCTTTTCTGCTGAAAGTCTTTTATGTGCTGGTACTTCATCCAATGTTGCTTCTTATTCACTTGAGAAGTAGTTCCCCCTCTGTTCACTTCTCAGTCTGTTTCTCTTCTTCCTTTGTTTGGTTTTTTGGTGCTTTGTTCAGTCATCTCTTCTTCCTTTGGTTCTTTTCCACCTCGGGGAAGTCGTCAGGCCTCACGTCTTCCTTGGGCATCACCAACAAGGGCATGCTGATGTGCACCAATGAACCGTCACCTCCCTAATTCGGTGGCAGTTTTTCTTGAGCTTTAGATCCATATGCTTAATAGTAGTCCATAAGCACTGCTGTTCCTGCTCTCATCTCCCTACTGGTCTCAACCTTCTTGCATCCAACATGTTTGTCCACTTCTTTTCACTGTTGTGCTGGTAACATAAGGCTGGTGCTTTCAGAGTATAGGTCCTTCTTCATTCTCCACCCAAGCCACCATCTTCGCACTCCTGGTCCACTCCGTTAGGCACTTATCATGTTCTTCTTGCAGCTTGCTCACTGGTGCATTTGCTAGTTGTTTCCTCTCTCTCTCTGGCCCCTTTGGTACATACAGTTGTTCATCAATGAGCTGCTAGTAGTTGTTCACCATGGGTAGTGTCTTGATGTAATCTTCTTTCATAGGGGATTGCTTCTTTTTAGATCAATCTCAATGTTGCTGTCTTCTCTTGCAATCTTCTTCACGTTTGGAACACTTTGAGATACATGGGCGTCATGCTTTGCTGTAGGTATTTCTGTTGCAATCAATTCTCTCAAGGCACTCAAGGCCTAAGGGATTAAAGAGCAGACAGGGCAGCTCTCCCCAGTGGTGTCCCTACCAACTTTGTACATGTGTGCATGTTGTTGCTTTTACTCCCTTTGTGTCTGCATTTACACTGCACTTTTCTCCTTACTTTGGCAGCAGTGTTTTCCTCACTCTCTGACATGGTAGGTCTTCCTGCTTGGGTTAGGGAATGTTATTAGGGGGTACAGCAATAATATTCACTGTCACACATCCTTTTCAAAGGGCCACCCCCCCTCCCATTATTCTGTTCACCATTAACCGTCCCATCATGAGGATAAGAGTCCTTATTGGCTTGTCCATAACCACTTACGCTGCTGGGTCCTTGCAGCTGATGAGATGATAAAGTTTCCCGCATGAAAATCACAAGAAAGGCATTAATACGTTAGTACTTGTTAGTAACCTCAAGCTCCACAAGCTAAACAATCCCTAACGGCAAAAATGAAACCTCCCCCGCGAACATTTCTTGTTGAGAGATTCTCAATGTGGGTAGGACAGTATATGCACTGCATTCAATTTTGGGGAAAGTTTGGGCTGGGTATGCAATAGAAGCAAGGAAATATACTGCAGGTAATCGTGCTCTGAAGAGTCTGGGTTCTCTGATAGAGTGGGCAGGTTGAGTGGGAAAGGCTTCAGGGTGATTAGTGGAGGTAACATCAAAGAAATCCCCTACACAATTCTAACAACACACATACGCAACAACCTGCATGTGCGAGGAAAAGAGAGAGAGAGAACAAAACAGTTGCACAGCCCTCGGGTGCACAAAATATAATTCCAAACTTATTTCTGCAAACTATGCACACAGGGGTGTCAGTCCCTATTCTAGCTGCTTGTCGGCGTTGCACCATAGGATGACCAGGTTTCCCTAACTCGAGAGTGTTCGTGCTGCCTTGCAGTTCATGAAAATCTGTTGCGTTGGCCCTGTTGATTGTTGCTCCCTCGTTGCCAGGGTGGGCACCACTTTGTAGGGCTTGACATCTTACACATCTAACAAAGTCTGTCAGGAGGGCAAAATGTCCCATTTTCACTACAGTTTTTTCAGTCTCTAGTCCCTAATCATTGGAATTTCGTTGTCCGTTGTCTTCAGGCCTGTCCTGGGTCCTTTGTATCTGGCGAGAAATGAAAAAGAAGCACTTGACACCTGAGAATTGACATGTTCTTCAGTTTCTTGACCTTACTTCTCTGCACTACTCACATTATTCTGTGTCCTAGTGGGAGGAGCCAAGGGTACATTTATGCACCGTCCTGTCACCACCTGGTGGGCGTTGAATGGCGGTCGGACCCTAACTTGTTGCATAACTCGAAATTTACCTGGAAAATGGGTAGACAACCACCGTCCTGTAGCTGTATCCTTAACACATCTGTATCATCTGCACTTAATTTAGGTGAAGATACTCATGGCACACTTGGATCATATACACGTAATTTAGGTGGTGGTGTACAAATGGGCCTTTGGGTCTTTGTATTTACTGTACTTTACTTTAAGCTATTTATAGTGTGCGCCTTTGTCCCGTGGGCATTAGGCGCTGACAAGCTAAACAGACACACATCAGGGTGGTAAATCTGTCATATAGGGTGGCTGTGTGTCTAAATTAAGAGGTTCATGTTCCTTAGTTAAGAGAATAGTAGGGTTTTTAGATCTTTCTTTTATGGCTCCTCTCACAACCTCTCAGGGCGTGCCCCGCAGTGAACTGCAGGCACATTAAGCTGGTACTAATGAAATTTGCTACCAAGTATTTGCTACCTGTCTCCCCACCTATCTCTTTTTTTCTTTTTGTTTTTGTTCTTTATCAATCCCAACCATCACAATTTACTCTCCTCCCTGTATCCCACCCCATGTCCACTTGTTAAACCCTACTCTGTTAATTACGCATTTAAGTCTAGCATTGTATTACTCCACTACTTTCATTACTGTTGAAGTTAGACAATATATTTCTCCCCTCATGATCTACTCCCAAATTTTAATACGACCATTATTCTCCAATTCGTGCAGCAATTACCTCTTTCCCTATGTGTGTTGGCTAATGCATTTGTGCCAGTGCTGTGTTCAAAAGCGCTAGTGGCATTACTACTTGCACTGTGTTATTTTGTCGCCAAAGGGTGTATGTTGGGAACATGGATCATCCACCTCTTACCCACAGTTCTCTCCTCCCGGGGTACAGCTCCCGCAATTCCATGATGTGTATTTCTGGTGTGTTGTTGTACCTCTCTCACATCACCATGTTCCTCACTCCTCTCAGGGCAATGTGTCTCTCCTTCAGTTTTCTGCGCTGTGTTCTAGTGCCAGTGTGAGAGACACTAGTTTTGCTGTGTGTGTGTTCAATAATGAGATGGCAATCATGCACCTCTAACCTTCTCACTTGTCCTGCCATCTCTCAGTCTCACTACAGCATTTCCTAACCTCTTGACCCCATCAATGTGATCGATAGTGAACTGTCAATGAAAGGCACGTCTCCCCCCTCAAGTGCACCTTTCTCCACCTTGTGTGTCCCATTTAATTGCTCTGTGTTATTTGTGTACGCATGAGCCCAGTCTCCTTGCTGAAAGATGTGTGCTCAGAATGTAGCTGAATTTACTCTCTTGCAATGCACTATCTTTACTTACCCACCTCTGTACCGTGCACCCCCACTATGCCTAAACAATCTTCCTTGCTTTCAGCATGTGTATGCTTGGTGTTAAACAAGTTATGGCTTTGTCTGTGAATAAAGTGGTCATATCCAGTCTGCTCATGATGTCACAAATGTCCCTTCCCTAATTCATGGCCTAGTCGCCGCACTGTCACCCAGAAAATAATGCATTCCTTGCTTACCATCTGTGTCATCAAATATTACACTCCCGTATGTGCAGATAGGTGAGACCCCTCTTCCCTCTAGTCGTGCTGGTTCAGCATCTGCAGACGCCTTTCCACTTTCCTTCCCATCATGCACCACAGTTCAACTGTAGCCAGGTGCTTTTTCAGCTTCTTTCCTTGTGTGAGTGCTATGTATGTGTGTCATTAGCAATTGCTGCACGCTTGTGGAGAAGCTGCCTGTGGGCGGCTATGGTCTTATTTATTTGTCTTCAGTACTTTTGAACCATTGTACACTATGTTTTACTAATTTATCTTGGCATGGGGGCTGTGTCCTACATAACAGTTGACGGGGAGTCATTTCTCTATTATGTGATACCTTTTACCTCACCTCAAATTGAGAATTTCGATAGTCCGCTGTTCAGGGAGCAAAAGTTAGAAGACAATTTAACATTTAAAAATTTCTATGAGCCTTCTTGGCTCTGCCCCTTAGCCAGTGTACTCCATGTACAGCCCATCTTCACCAAACCATTGCCTTCTCCGGCACACCCCCTCAATCTTGCGCATGTGCCTTGCGCACACCGTCTCTTGGTCAACTCTTCTTCCTCTCCAAATCCACACCACTAGTCCCTCACCATCAAAACTCTGTGTCCTATGCATCAATCTAAAGGTGACGTTACCAAACTAAAAACACAGTACAAATGAAAAGACAAATGCGCATGCACATAATAATAACCCATTGCTTCCAACCCCACACAAAACCCCACAAAGATCCCAAATTAAAACCCACAATCCCCACAGCTGTCTTCCCACTTCACCAGCAGTGGAGTATCCATTAATCATTTTCAAATACAGTCAGTCTGCACACGCTGCATCGCCTCGCGTGTAATACGCACCCTCACCAGGGGAACTCAACCAGCCAACTATCTTCCGCAATGTGAGGCAGACTTTAGCTATCTCCCATGGGAATCTGTCATTTATTCACCGATCTAAAACACTCAATTAACAGGAATCCTCATCTACTCATCGAACTACAACCCCGACTCATAGGAATACCACACCCCCGTACATGTGTATCCATCCAGACCAATCAGCGCAGCACTCCGTCCAACATGTGGGAACTCGTTACCCCACCCAATATGCTCATCAACACAAGAAGGGACTACCTCTGCCCCGTTCCCTACTATAACTCACGTGCCGATCACCACCGATACACCAAATTTGCTACAATGTACAATCAACACCTCCCCCCACAGCTGTCTTCCCACCCAACAGGGTGGAGTATTCGCTTTATTCCATTGTGTTTGTTTTAAACTGCACCTGTGGCGTCGCCTCACAAATGATATGCCTCTCTCCAGGAGACTTAACCAGTCAAACACATTCTGCAATCTAGGATAGCTCTAGCTAACCAATCACCACGGGAATACATCATCCATGATCCAGACTACAACGCCCGACTCACAGGTATACCTCTATTTACATACTTCTGCAGTCCAAGCCTGTCAAGTCTATAGTCCTGGTTATTCACCAGAACCTTTTACCTCGAAGACCGAACACTCCCTACACACAAATGCTCCAGTCCCTTTCCAGACAATACAATTTAACATTTCTACAACATACTGATCAACAATACTTCCTAATACTTAAAACATTTGCCCATTGTTACCCCACACAATCACACCCTCCACTCAAAGCCCATGTTGCTGGTTGCTTGAACTTGTACTTACATTTCCTATGTTGCACTGACACTTGCTCTGCTACTGGAACCCCCATCAAGACGCTTCACTGGACGCCTTCTTCTGCAGGGCTCTCACCTGCCCTTAAGCGGGGTATTTCCAAGGGGCCCCTGATGCCTTTACCCTGTAAATGCATGTTCCAGTGGTCTTCAGATGTAGGCGAGGTTTCCATAGCTTCCTTGGGTCGGCCGCAGGGAGGGCAGTTCACTGCAGGGCTTGTGCAGGCAGTGCCCATCCACCAAGGGCCTTACCGTGAACAATGAGCCTCACAGAGGGCATCAACTTGTTGGGGAGAAGTTGGACCCCCACCAGAGCTTCTGGGGGTCCCGGGGTATGAGAGGCCCAAACACCTCCCATTTTGCCCAAGAAGGAAATGCAGCAGAGTCCCTGAAAGAAGCTGCATGTTCCAAACTGTTTTATTTCTGGGCAGAAAAAAAAACACACAGGGCTTCGTGCACAGCGAAAATCCAGGCACCTTCTCAGAGAGACTGGATTGCAAGCCAGCTTTGTAACATACTGCAGGCTGACATCATAAAATTGGACCAGCTCCCAGAAACCTATCTCATCCTGAGATTGGCTGCCGAGTTGTAGGTGGCCTATAGTGCCCTTATTTGGAAGCCTGATCATTGGACCTTTGGACCTTTGTGTCAGAGAGCTAGCTTGACTGCTCCTCCCCCATTAACTAATTCTAAAATTGTTGCATTGTGAATTTGTTCCCATTAGTTTTAGCTGAACAGGCTTTTCACCCCTGGGCCCTCAGCGTTCATTGGCCAGAGCTGAGCCATTCTTGTTACAATTATGTTTCAAATGATGTCTGGATCGGCCATTTTGTGGTAAGATAGGTGAGCTCTAATGGTGTAGGACTTCATCAGGCTGCCACTGAGACTCTGGACCGCCGGCAGCTCCCTTACAGCGGTTCCTTGGTCCTACGAGAGCAAGGATCCTAATTGGACCACTCCTTATACTCTTACCATGACCTGTTGACAAACCGCCACAGGCCCCAGAGGAGTGACCGCGTGTGTTTAAGATGAAGGCTCCATTTTCCTAAAGTGTACTCAGACACTTTCACGCCCCAAGCCAATGTGCTCATTGGATCCGATCACATAGGATACTGCACTCCCAAGAAACTCTTGTCCTGATGAAGGCCTACACCATTAAAGCTCACCTAGCTTACCACAAAATGCCCGAAACACTGTTGTGTTGACATGTTATATATGTTGTTGTTCAACTCTTGATTGTACCCACATCAAATGGGCTGCTTACCTGATTATGACTACACTAAATTCTCTAGCTTCCTTCCCAAGGAACCTTTAGAGAATGTACAAACATAAGAATTTGGTTTTTCAAATACTTACCATTTGAATCATTTAATTCGGGTACTATACTCTGTATGTCTTAAATGTTGAATGTCCTATGTTCCTGAAATTTCAAGTGTATCTTGACACTAACTGCACTCAAAATAAAACCCGAACTGCAGTTTACAGACTTTGGGCCTCATTACACGGATGGCGGTGGACCAAGGTGCTATTAGCACCTTGGTCCATGCCGGTAAAATACCGGCACCGCCTTGGTGGAAAGGGGAATTACCGCCCTATTGCAAGGTTGGCGGGGCGGTAATTCCCCTTTCCCCTATTGCCCTTCCCCATTCCCATTTTTGCCCCATAGGGCTCTATGGGAATGGGGAAGGCGCTAATTACGGTCCCCCAAATTGCGGAACCGTAATTAGCTCCCTGGTGCCTTTGCGGGTTGGTTTTTAACGCCTGCAAAAAGCAGGCATTAAATTCTCCAACCAACAAAGGGACCTCGTAGTAAGGCGGTAAGGGTTTACCGGTACCGGTAAAATACCGGTACCGGTAAACCCTTACCGCCTACCGTGTAATGAGGCCCTTTGTGATAATTCTGTGTCTACCAAAACATTTGGTGACAAATCTAGGATTGCGTTGCTAGATTTTCAGCAGGTAGATCTCCATGACCTTGCTCACATGCGTTGTTTGACATTATTGTACCCACCTGGGCAGAGCAGGGCATTAACCAGGTGCCCTTCCTAAATAATGCCAAGTAACACCCCCATTGTGAAAATGCTATAATATATTAGTGATTGCTTATGATATGCTCTATAATCTGTGCTCTAAGGGAGACCACTTCAGAGAGCTCGGTGTGCCGACTGCCTGGATACATGTCCTGCTGTATTTTACTGCTTATCAGCGGGTCACTTTGTATGCGGTGCAGTTGCTATCTAATACATGAAGCTTGGCTTACCATCAGTCTGTGTCTAATCTCCATATTTGCTGCAAGCTGAGGCTGATGCCTAGGGGGCCCTTGGGAAGGGGCCCGATTTTGGCTCCCACAGAGCAAAATGTTGAAAAGATGAACAGTTGGGGAACAACAGCCTTTTTGACATGGATGCTTTGAATATATGTTTGCAGTTTTAAGATAGATGAAAACAGGCATTGGCGAAGCAAACTGTTTTCACTTTTGGGTAGAAATGGAATAGGTATTTGCCAGGCACTACCATTATGGTGCAACCTGTCCATAAAATGGCAACAGCTGGAACATTGTGTGATTACCTAGACATATGAAAACAGTTCCTGGCAAATGCCTTTCTAATACCTTTACACAAGCCAAAACTGTTGGCACTTTTTAACAGGCCCTCATGGCAAGGAACAGATATAAATCAAGTGGTTGAAGGCACACTTGGTTATGCCATTTTATCACAGTAGTAGTATATTTAAAACTGCAATTAAGCCATTAACTCTCAGCAGACTGGTTCGAAAGAACACTTGCAGGCCAAAGTTTGATGTTTCTGCTACCTAAAGATCTACCTTAAAGAGAACCCAGCGTGATGTGTTTCGGGTGGGGAGGTGCAGGCAATTGGTGGGATTTGGCCATACGGATTAGCATGGCTATGGACAGTGAATGGATAGGTAAGTAACCAAACAACACCTACAAGCTTTGCGTTCCTCACATCCCATCTACGAGCTAGTACTACTCCAATACAATAGTTTCTGCTTATAGTTTATCCTAATAGCCAAAACTAATAAGTTGCTAATGGATTAACAAAGAAGTGCAGGTAAGTGACATTGGTTTACAGGGCCACAAGCTTCTCTTCAAATGTGGAATTCCATCTTAGTCTTTTTTGTTATTTTATGATATCCAGTGGAATCTGCTATTTGGCAGTTGACCAGATATCAAAAAATGCTATTTAGCACATTCTAAAGGAAATACAAATAGCTTCAGTGGGTGCGAGGCACATATGTTTTTATCCTATCCATTTGGAAGGAAGTTATTCTTGAAAGTGGATCCAACTTCATATCAGCAAATATGCAGGCAATGTGGGAGGAGTGAGGAGTGAAGTATATATTCTCCACAGCTTTCACCCACAAACCAATGGGCTTTTGGAAAGATTCAACAAGACCCTGAAAGGCATGATAAGTGGCTTGTAAGAGCACCTGTGGGGAAAGTGAGATATTCTCCTGCAATGCCTTCTGTACACCTACAGAAGAGAGCCACAACGGGTAGAGTTCAGACCCTTTGAACTTATGTTTGGTCACCCTGTGACCCATCATCAACAAAGTTTATTTTCGATGCTTGTCCTAAAACGGGGAAAACATTTCAATGCATTTAAATAACTGCATTAATGTCCAAATAACAGTAGATTCATACATAGTACTCTCTAAACATCACACATACATACAATTAAATAATACATAAAATACCTGATAACCAGAAATGTTATAAAATATCTGTATTGAACGAATTAAAATAACAACATCCTAAGATATTGAACGATGATATACCAACTAAATGTTGCAGGGTGCTCAATGGTTCTCAGTTACAAGCATCAATTACGTTACTTTAAAAAAACTTAAGGCATTAAACAATATACAGAGTAAAAGGCATCAAAATCACATTAGAGGACATTCCTCCATATGAAGCACCTAATCACAGGAATACCCGTTCAAAGGAGCATAACCAACAGTGATTTGTCAAAATGTGGTTATGGACACATTAGGAAGCAGAGAGACAATTTCAAAAAGTGAAATATCCAATGGCCATGTTCTTTTAATGGCATACATGGAGGTGTACATTGATTCTGGGAAAATTACATATTGGCCAACATATAGGCAGTTCTCTTTTTCCGTGCACCTCTCACATAGGTGAGAAATTGTCTTTCTTTCTAATGGTCATTCACTTGCCTCATGACTCAAACGCACGGCTAAAGTTCCTTACACCTTCCTGTAACAGTAATGGCTTCAACCAGTGAGCCCTAAGGTTTCTATATGAAGGGCAAATAAAAACGAAATGCAAAACAGGTTAGTCAGCTGTTTTACAATAATATTATCATTTAGCAATATTTTGTCCACATTTAGAAGAAAAATGCCCACCCAGAATGATGCCTGTTCATAATTTCAAAAGGAACAAACGATTCCCAACATCCCACCTATCAAGGTAAGGCTCAAAACCAATGGATTATTTCATCTGTAAATAATCCATACTCAAGCTACTTGTGGCCGCTAATCGGCTAGTCTCTCTAATGGCCATAAGGTCAAACGCCATAGTTAGAATAGATTTGGAGTGGGAACCCAATTGTGTGGGTGGGACCGGAATTCTGGAATACTTAGTTAATGGGAAGCACCTTTCTTGTATTTTAGCCACTGTTATGTGTTCCCTAAGTTTAATAGTTGCAGCAATGGGACCACAGAAGTCTGCTTTGTTTGGACTATAGAGGGCTCAACTCTGTGACAAAGATTGACACTTACCCTTGTGAGAAACCTGAGGGTATTCTCCCGAGTAGAGCCCAGGAATCCCTTATTCAGGTGGCCAGGACACAGCCATCGCTGTTGGATCCAGTTCCTGGGGGTGGACTAGTGGGGGAGGAACACTTGGGTAGGGGAGCCCAGGGTTGTGCTCGGGGGATTGCCCCAGGTGAGACGCTGTACTATACCGGAGAAAGGGACGAGGAGGATGAGGTCTCCAAGGCTTTAATGGGCTGTATAAACACGAATTACCTTCCATCCGATAGACTTCCTTTTCGAGAATCCACCATCCCCTACTCTTCTGGTGAATCCATTACACGCCCTGTTGCATTCAGAACATATCTTTCTCAGAATCCTTGTTTTCCTGCTGCCTATCCGAATACTCCCAATCATTCTTCTTCCCGTCCCTCTGATTATTATTTCTCACACTCCCAACCTTCTCAGGTAACATACTACAGTTCCCACAATCCCCCTTGTTTATTCCGGCCCGTAAACCTTACCAATCCCGTCCCTCTAATTTCACTTTCCAAACTCCAAGTCAAAAGTGACCAACAATTCCAGTTCCCAGAAACCCTCCTACTCAATTCGAAAACCCTCCAAAACCCACCCATCCGAAATCACCTACCACCCTAGAACAAAGGCTTTAATTTCTTAGAACACTGTTTTACCTCATGAAAGACAACAGACTTGCAATAAAACTGTTTACCTGACATGATCCCGACACAAGGGTCAGGCAAAGTCAGGCAATTAACTTAAATCACACACACCTGATGGCCCTTCCTTTTCCCCACAGGGATAAAAGGTGGAGCGAGAAAGCACAAGGCAAGCACGGCAGACCGCACAACGGCACAGCTAACCAAGCCTGGCAGTTCAAGAGAAGGAGAAAGGCGGCTGAAATCGAGAGGGTGGCGAGGAGAGAAGTGACTTTGCACTTTTCGTCCCAGGACAGCGGAACCATAATGGAAAAGGACATAAGACCGTGAACAATGTCACAAGTGTCTTGCAGCAGATCTCAACAGCACACGGGGTAAGCCTACTGCGATAAGCAGGAGCGAGGGAAGCTCCTGCGCCCATGGTACCAGCCTGGACTACAAGAAAGAGGAAAGCCAAGCGGATCATCACAGCCGTTGAGTTGAGGATAGAATCGATGAGAAATGTGCTGTGTTGAATGAAAGTCGCAAAGTGGCAATTTGAAGGAAGTTCAAAGAACTGTAAAAAGTTTTAATGGGAGAACAGGTGCAGAGGGAAACCGGAGCCACGTGGGTGCTAACTCAAGAGACTCTGGGCGATCCCCATCTGACCGAGACTACCAGAAGGCCATAGGAGAGCCTACCAAAATAGTTCAGAGTGGTCATACTGAGGGTCAAGTAAAATCCCATTACAATCAAAAGACGTTGATCTATAAACTGTGTGAAAGAAAGGGATGTGAATCTCAGCAATATTGAATTGTGTAAAAGAGACGGCAAGTGTGAACCCGACCGAGGCATGCCAGAAACTCCCAAGAAACAGTGTGTTGACAGATGTGAACCTGGCCGAGGGATGTCCACTATGAACTGTTTTGAAAAGACATTGAGATGCGAAGGGAAGTGAATCCCACACTGAGAGAAAGCAAGGGAAGTGAATCCTGCACTGAAAGAAAACAAGGGAACTGAATCCCACCATAATTGTGAAGGACTGTGAGGGATCAACACCCAGAAGAGGGGGACCCAGGGGTGAAACCATCACCCAAATTTGTTGTGAAGGGTCTGCGCCCAGAATAGGGGGGCCCAGGGTGAAGCTGTCACCCACAAGCATTTGTAGAAGTAGTCAGAAAAGACTGTGAGGGGTCAATGCAAAGAAGAGGGAGACCCAGGGGTGAAACCATCACCCAAAAGTGTTCTCAGGGATCAGCGCCCAAAAGTGGGGGACCCAGGCGTGAAACCATCACTCAAAGCATTTGTAGAAAAGAACTGTGTGTTTGTTTGTTGGAACTATCAGGGCCTCGACGGCAAGAGACATTTTATTGTAATGAGACTTGCTGCCCATCGGAGAACCCAACAGCTGGAGCAGAACTGTTGGCTCGTGCTGGGGAAAGCTCGAGTGTGTGTTGTGCAGAGGAGACCCACCTTTTCCTGTGCTGAAAACATGGGGAAGGGAGGCCCCTGGCAATCACATCCTGACTTATGATTTGAGAACACTTCATTCTTTATTGAAAACCCTATACCACAATCTTTTGTATTTAGTGTAAGGAACTGGTAATATATTTTATTTTGACATGACTCCACAAGGACTGCCTTATTTTTCATTTGATGGTCGACGCTTGCTCCCTTCTTAGATTTAGGTTTGGATTAGGCGTTTTGCCGCTCTGCATTAATTTTTCAATAAACACTCTTTAACTGTGATCACTTGTGTCTGTCTTTACTGTTGTCACCATGAGTTCCTTCCAACCTATACCCAGAGCTGATGAATTCAATGAGAGTTTGGGTGTAGCCAAGTACATTGGCACTTTTGACCTGAGGGCCGGGTACTGGCAGTTTGACTGACTGACAGAGCAAAAGAGAGATCAGAACTTTCTTCCACTCAAGAGCCCTATCAGTTTACTATTATGCCTTTTGGGTTAGAATATGACCCTGCTACTTTTCATAGGACGGTGAAGCAGGTCCCTGGTCCCCAGGTATGCAGGGAGTCATGTATGTTTATTGGTACATCATTCCCCTCTCCTGGTGCCTACCAGTCACTGTCCTGTTCTGGTGTCTTTCTTTAATGTTTCAGGTGGTTATGGCATTCAGAGCGGTCTGATCTGGTCTACCAACACAAGACCTAGAGACTCTAGGTACCAGCATGCATCATCCTTCTCAAACTGCTGGAAAGCTAGTGGACCCCGGGGGGGGCACATTGTCCGGATCCAGAGAGCAAACACAGGAGCTGCAAGTACCAAAATGCACATGGGTCCAACAGCCAAACCCCGGCACAGACGAAAAGGAAAAGCTGCCTTGTAGGAAATTGACTTACCTAACCCTCTCCAGGAACCGAATGGGAGACCCAATGCCTAGTGATGACAGAGGATACAGACCCTCACCACAAAGGAGCAGCAGAACAGCAATGATGTGTCTAGAGCAAGCAGAGAGCAGCACAGCAGTGGGCGAGACAAGGAAACACTCCCCAAGATCCACACTGAGTGTGAAAGACAGCATGACAGGCTTGAAGGAAATGGAGGCTATTAAACAATCAGGGGCTATGAAGACTCCCAGGAAGAATCCCAGCAACAGGAGGAGTTTGGGATAGACAAGTGTGGGAGAAGAGACAAATGCATCAAATAAATTAATACATCAGTAGATCTATCAATATTTATAAAAGTGAAAATGTGTAGGTTTGTGGGTGGGGTTGTGGCTTGGTGAAGCGTTGTTCCTTATACAATTCCACAATGTTTCACCAATCGGCACCACATTTTGCATAGTTACCTGTTAGGGCCCTCCAGACATTACTGGCTAAATGACATGTGGACACCCCACCCTTTTCCCCAGATTTCAGCACAAGTCAAAATTTGTTTGTGGGTTTGTTGATTGGCAAAGCGTTGTTCCTTATACAATTCCACACTGTGGTTTGTTGATTGGCAAAGCGTTGTTCCTTACACAATTCCACACTGTTGCACAAGTCTGCACCACATTTTGCATAGTTACCTGTTAGGACCCTCCAGACAGCACTGGCTACATGACATTTGGACACCCCACCCCTTTCCCTCGATGCCAGCAAAACTCTATATTTGTTTGTAGGTTTGTGGCTTGGCAAAGACTTGTTCCTTATACAATTCCACACTGTTTCACCAATCTGCACCAAACTTTGCACAGTTACCTGTTAGGACCCTCCAGCCATTACTGGCAACATGACATTTGGACACCCCACCCCTTTCTCCGGAATGCAGCACCTTCGCACATGAGACGGTTGCCTGAAATCGACGAAACATCAATGTGGTCGTAGAAGGACCGGCCCTCAACCCTAGAATGCACGGTTTCTGGGACATTTGCATTGCAGTGCACCACAACGAACTGCACCACGCCAGGGTGAGGCAATAGGTGGAGAACGAGCACAGCAGCACACCAACTCTCGCCTCCCACCAACGTCTGCTCCGTGGTATGTCAGCCAGCCACACACTCCATTCTCAGTGCAGTGTACTTCAGAAAGCAAAGTACATCAAGCGATAAGCGAATCAGAGCACTGACCTACAGGATCATTGATTTTCAACAATTCATGAGAGTGTTGTCATGTCTGTCCACAGAACCCGCCCAGAGAACATGTACTTTTTGCTAGTACATAAATGAATACAAGAGGAGGAATACAAGTTATGCCACACCCCTGGTGACAGTGCATTAGCAAAGCTCTTTCTCAAATGTTTTATTAAAGTTTGCTTAGCCATTACTTATTTCTTTAGTGGACTCCTGAGCATTCGTGTAAAGTAGTGCTAGAACAGTGCTTCCTTGCAGGAACTCAAGCCAGGGACATTTATACCTGTGTGACTGCAAAAACTGGTTAGGTCCGTTACGGACAAAACATCACAAATGATAACACAATGGGAGGGGTGTGAATGCCCCTCGACGGAACGCATCTGAGAAGGACTCATAATGTGACAAGGAAACCGGAATCTGAGATTGGGAAAGGGCTGATGTGAATTAAAGGATGTATTGTATTGGCGAGAGGTGGGATGCTTCTGCCAGAAGGCTTATTGATGATTTCTAGATCGTTCTTGGGTTTTGAATCTTTCAGGTGACTAGAGACCTATAAAGGTGCGGGTCTGGAGGCTGATTCTGATTAGAGAGCTCAGTTGCTGATAGATGTTTGATGCTGGATTTCTTGTCTTGAAAGACCAAAATAAAGCTGTCCCTGTTTGTCATCACCCACTATTGATGTGCAAGCCTGGTACCACCTACACAAGAATGGGATTGGCGAAGGGAGAAGCTGACCCGTGTACGTAATGGGAACTTGGAGAACCTACTAGACAGGAAGGAGAGGTCTGTAAAGGCCCAGGTGAGCCACTCTTCAATGAAAGGTGTTTGAGTGAGGTCAGAGGAAGTACTGGAGTACCAATAAACCAGAGAGGAGTGTACAGCAGGTGGTAGAGGAGTTGAAGGCGAGTACTGGCATGTTTGGAGAGAGTGAAGGTACAGTATTGGGATTGTGAGAGCACAGCCACGTTTGTTTAATGTCTGTGTGTGAGTGAGTGAAAGTGAGAAAGAGCAAGAGGAAGGGTAATATCAGGAGGGAGGAGAAGAGAGAGGTAAGCGAGGGAGTACATTCAGGAGGGATTAGGAGAGTAGAAGCAGAAGGAGGCAGAGGCAGCGTAAGATTAGGATGGAGTAGGGGAGTAGAGACAGGAAGAGTGTTAGACAAAGTAGGATGAGGAGGGAGGAGGAGAGCAGAGATAGAAGGAGTGAGAGGCAGAACAAGATCAGGAGGTAGGAGAGTAGAGATATGAGGAGTGAGAGGAGAAGAGAAAAAGTAAGGCCCAGAGAAAAATTAGAGAGGAGGAGTAGAGGGGAGAGTGATAACAACAGTGGCAAGACTATTGAAAGAGAGAAAGGGTACTGTGAAACTATCAGGTTACCCCTGCTAAGGACAACTCAAAGGAGAAAGATAGATAAAGCTGCTACCTTTAGTCCTCCAGAGAGTAGCGAAAGCTAAGACATTAGGGAAACCTGGCCTATACTGAAGTAATACTACATAAACATTTTTGGGAGTAGGGAGCCTGGATTATGAGGTGAATGCCATCTTCAAAGTTGGGGAGAAGTGTACAGGGACCACGCCTAAGCTTGGAGCCTCAATTGCCCTCGTTTGAAAGTTTGATCTCAATAAAAAATGAAAATGTATTGATACTCTTATGTGAGTTATTGATAATCTTGTGACACAAGGCACCCTGGGAGCTTATATCACAAGGAATAACTCTTAGTAGAAAGGCAAGGATTGGCCTGTTACAGAAGGCTTGGAATGGGCCAATCCGATGTGGCAAGATGACAACATAAGGGGTTCAGTACCTCTGCTTAATTAAATCATCTTTGAGTCATCTCTGGACCAGAATGAAGAAGATTCTGCTCGATCCTTATTGGGGGTAAAGACTGCTCAAAGTATCCAGCCATTGGAGTAAAGATAGGAATTTCTAAGGAAGATGAAGAACTTCTCCCAAACTGCTCCAGGGAAACATTTGAAGCAGCATGATGAAGAATGCTGCTCAACACGGTTACCCAGGTCACTGCCTTCTGAAGTGGCAATCCCTGCAAATGTCCCTGGCAACCTTCATGGCTCAGAAGGACAGAAGACAGGCTTACTCTTTTGAGCAGATGCAAAGACCCAACAAAGCTACAATTGACATTTTGGACCACTGTGAGCACCTTTGAGATACACCAATCTGAATATCACCTGCCTGTCGCAAGCTTATTCAAGCCTAGACATGTCAGTGATTTTTTAACCGCATTGCGTTGTTGGACGAGTGAAGCCAGATCACTGCTGAAGTCAAATTGGCACTTTCACGTAGCACGACCCAGTAAAAACTTTTACCTGCATGAATTTGAACATCATTGATAGTTCCAAGATTCTTTGTGCCTCATGCCAGTGGTGCTTGTGTACTTCCACTGTGTTGCTGAAACCTGTCAAGACCATGAAAGCATATACAAAGGTACATGTCTGTGGTTCTGCCCCCAGGTCTTGTTCTATGGGCTTTAGTGACATTTTGGACTCCACTTTATGCCTTAAAGACATATTCCTGAAATTACTTGTCTTCTCTACAAGACCATTTTACTTGTTCTTCAATACTCAAAGTGCCATTTTCTTCCAATCACTGCATTCCAAGTCGATCCCATTACAGGGGCGGGGGGTGTGTAGTGTTTGTAATAGTTGGCCATTTTTGCTTAATGAAAGCCGTATTGTTATAGAACCTTTATTGGACATTTATTTGTATTTTTTGGGTATTTACTTTATTATTGTAGTTCTGGAACTTGCATACTGGCTGACAGTTTACTGAAGAGTAAAGGTTGCAATCAGCCCATGCTATCTTAAAGAGACAAAAGAGGCATACCCTTCATGTTGTGCCTGTCTCACCTTTATGACTGAGATCACTGCTCTTCTAGTAGTAGTGTGGGACTGAGAAGGAGTTTAGAAACCACTTCTCACCCCTATACTTCTGAAGATCAGTAGTCTCACCTTTGTGTCTGATGGTGGTGTCTTCCTTAGATGGGGGCCGCCGAGATGTGGCATCGGTCTTGTCTTTTCTTTTATCTTTTAGGCGCTCCCTGAAGAGGTAAGGTCAGTCCTGACCTGCCGCCACAGTGTATTCCGGGTGTACAGGAAAAACACTGGGGTGGGCAAGTGGCAGAGCGCCTCAATGTTATCGGAGAAAAAGACAATTGGCAGAAAAAACCCTGGATGGAATCAGCAATGTCCAAAATGTGACAGTCGAATGCTAAAAAAAAACAGAGACTGAGGAGGCGGCTTCAGAAACGAAATGAGCAAGAAGCAGGAGCAGGGAAGCAGGGGCAGTGGCTGCAGAGGGAAGAGAGAGAGAGCGTGAGGAGAATAGCTGGGAGGAGCAAGCAAGCATAGGAGACCAAGGGTAGCAGCGAAGAAACGGAGGGTCCAAACAAGAGAAGGATACCAAGAATGGAGAGCAAGTCCCTCACTTTTCTGAAAGGTCCTGATTCCTCTTGGAGTGTTGTTATGCTGATAGAGTGGGTCCTATCCAGCCTAAGTATCATGTTGGCCCCTGGGGCTGTTCCAGTGGTTTACAATTTGCATCTTATTCCTGGGACTGGACCTACTCTGATGAGAAAGGCCCTTGCCTAGGGCTTTTTGGCAGGCACTCTAGGATAACTCTCCCTTGGACTCATAGTACCCTATCCTGAAAAAAAGGAAGAATATGTACCCCTTATGTTTCCTCCAAGATATGGGGTGGGGACCACCATCCCTCTCATATCCTTCCCTGAATTGTGATCCTCAGAGACAGATCCTGATCAATGTTTGTGAAAGAGCGGCGATCGACTTTACTGGCTCAAGGTCTGAGATACCACTTAAAATACCATACTCACAGTTCAGTATTCAACATACAACCCAAGATAAGAACATAAGGTTCAAGGGTCTTTGTTATAACAACAAAAAATGGAGGGAATAAGGTTTACTGGAATGGTCAAACTCATATTTAGGGCTTTAGTCCTTGGTATATCCCTCTCTCTCTCATAGCTGTGGCCTTCTTGGTGGGGATACAAAGAGGCACTCACAGTTGTGGTGGTTTTAAGTGGCATGCACTTTTTCTTTGGCTATTACAATAGACATCCTGGCTTTCAGAATGTTTTATGCTCTCCTTAACAGATAATGACATCACAAATTCTGGGGCCTTGGGTTGGGTGAAAGTGGGCCAGGCATCAGACTTGGTGAAATCTTTTACAGAACAGTGGTGGGACCTGGGGATCTTAGGTTTAACACCTTTCCAGGCTTCTGTTTTGTATGACTTTCTCACCAACTCAGGAGTCTCTTTAATAGCATGTGTCTTGTCACAGCTTGTTCTATTTTATCTCTTTCCCTGACCACGTAACCTTTTGGGAGATTAACTTTGTTCTCTTCAGTGCTCTACACCCTCTTCTTCTATATCTTTATCTCTTTCCAACTTTGCTCCTCAACATTCCACAGTGCTCCAGTATCCCCCACCTTCCCTCCTCTTATCTCTTATTTAATCTGTTCCCCATGTGCTTCCTCTCTCTGCTTTATTCGTCCGGCATCTCTCCCTGCTGTTCGTTTGTTTCTGTCCTTCAGACTGTTGTTGCACCCTTCAATAGCCTCCTATCCGCTTCTCTCTACTGATGCTTTTGCCACCTCCTCATCACTGCTTCTAGCCCTGTTGGTTGTCAATTTCTCTACTCTTGAAATCACTCATCTCATTCCTTGATCACTTCTTCTCCTCTCTTTTCTCTTATTTGTCTCCTCCATCCCTTGAAACTGCTCTTTTTTTCTTTTTTCTCTCACTTTCCTTCTTGTCATTCCGCCTCACTCTGCCTAACTCCTCTCACATCCAACTCATTTACTCCACACTCCTTTGATTTTGTCACCCATTTAATACACCCACATGTAAGTGTGTGGTTTTGCTAAGTGATTACTGATCAACAGCTGATGGGGCCTGCGAGCAAGCCTTGTGATGGCAGCTTTCTTTGCGGACTATATTATTGCCTACTCTGTTTCATGTGGAGCAGGGCTTTGTGCAGGTTCACTCGCTGAAGTTTCATCTACCCCAGGCATCATCTTGGATTCAGATGGCCTGGGATTGTGTTTGGGGCTGTTTTAGGTGCTGTAAACTACTATATGATTACCAGTGGGTAAGTGAGGGAAGCCCTCCACTGCACCATGTTCTGTGAGGATGACGCAAGCAGGACCAGGAATGGACACATATACTCCACTCCAGTATCCTTGTTGCTTTGTGAACCATGTTTGTTGCCTTGTCTACTGATCACCATGGGTGCCGGCCCATATCCCTGGGCAGTCTCTGCATTGCACTGGTGTTGGGGAGTATTTGTTCTCTCTCTGCCCCAGTTAATAACTGTAAAGTCCCTCACATTCCTTTCATTTCATCCTCCAAGGTCTGCCAGTATAAAGAGAGAGTTGGCACCACCATGAATTACAATCAGGCTAGCTTCCCATTTAGTACATGGCTCTTTGAGCGTAAAGGCGTGGTCATACCTAGACATTCTGTACTTAGTGTCACTAGGCTCAATACATTGAGGTTATCCTGCCTTGGAACTAAGAAAGGCATAGCCTGGGGACCTGTTATTCCACAAGTTGGGGAAAAGGTTTCCTTCTGGGAACCCCTTTAATTCTTCCCAGATACACCTATATCGTTCCTACAGGAGACATTTGGGTCTGGTAAAGGAGGGAATTGGCTAGTAGCTTTCTCTGAAAATGTCACTTGCTTTTTATGTTTGGTTAATTTACAAATTGGAAAGCGTCTACTCCTCCTCTTTTTACATGCAAGTGGCGGACTCTTCATCATAGAGATTTTGTAGCATAATGCTTCTAAAGCATCCTCTTCCGAGTCAGCAGTAATATTTAAGGAATCTTGCGAAGTGTCTAGGTGACCTGTGGGTGTTTGAGAATGCTCCTGAGAGTCTGGTATGATAATAATCTGATCCACCAAAATTACACTTCTTTTCACATTGTGTTGGGCCCAGTTCAAGTCTGCATTTTGTTTTTCGGTCGCCTGAATCTCTTCAATAGGTTTGTGCGGCTGTATGGTAAAATCAAAGTTGTTGTTTAAAATAATGTCCACCACTTTTGCTGTAATGATTTATAGTTTGTCCTGTACTGCAGCTATGTCAGTGGAGAGAATGAATAGTGTGTCTATTTTGGAGAGAATAGTATTAACCAAGGAAAGTGAGGGTACATCACTTGCAAAACAGATGTTATTAGTTCTAGTAGTAGCCACTTCTTCGCAGTAGCTTTCCTCTCCTGATGCTTCATAATTTGCTGGAGTAGGCCCTAGAGAGTTGCATTTTATGTTTCGGCACAGGTTAAGCAGAAGATGTTGTTATCTATGGTCGGGGACGAGTAAGTAGTGCGTCTATCAAAATCTTCAATATGGTCAATAGTAGGGAGCTAGGCGAGCTGTGATTCAGCCACTGGGAGCACATTCACACATACAACTGCTTCATAAAATCCTATAATCTTAGTCTGCAGTGTCAAGGGTGAGTCGGCTGTGTCTGAATTATATTATGGACATCTTTGTATTGGGTATACCGTTTGAGCCGTTTGGACTTCACAGTCGTTTTCCTGCCTTTGTAGCACCACTACAAAGACCAGATATCCGCTGATTTAAAGTTTTATTATGGGCTAGAATTTGAGCGGCAGTTCAATTGTAAAGCACACCTCCCTCCGAATGTAAAGAGTGTAAAGAGTGAAGGCAGACACGAGCACCAGGAATCTCCCAGAGGGAAGTCCACACGGAACACACAGCACAACAATGGATAGTAGACTCAGTTCAAAGTGTCTTCTTCTCCCTGCGGTCACTGAGCTACCAAGCCACTGTGGCAAACTATGGCCAGACTGGGTCACTGAATCCCTAAATCATTAGTGACCAGCACACCAACTAGAAGGGTTGGAATTTCGGGATGCCGGCTTGTAAATATCAAGCACTGCCACCTCCCCTCAGGGTATGGGAGGCACACAGCACTTCACTGTGAGCACCAAGAACACAACTCACCATCTGATTCATGGCCCAGACAAGCCACAGCACTCTCAGCTGGACAAATAACTAGGATGAGGGACTAGGATGAGTAACTATCAAAAGGATGAGGATTAAGGGAGAGGAACTAGGATCAGAGGCTAGGAGGAGGGACAAAGGTAAAATATTAGGATGAGGGACTAGATTGAGAGATTATTTAACTTTTTCTTCTGCAAAATTATTATTACAAATGTGTGTCTTATCGGACCTTAACTACTGCTGTTTTTTATACATTCTATATACATTGGTCTTCCAGCATATGCTCTTCTTCCGTCACGTTTTGTCATTCATTCATCAGTCAGACTATTGTTTGAATTACTTTATTCCTCAAATATTTCTCCCTTATTGAATCAGCTTCACTGGCATCCTATAAAACCTATATTTGACTTTCATTTTCTTTGCCTAGTCTTTAAACGTGTTCATGCTTTTGCTCGTCACTATCTGGCTTCTTTGATTTCTTTATAACATCCTCCTAGGGTCCTGCACTCTACATCTCAATTCCTGCTTTCTTTTCCCCGGCCGCTCTTTTCAATTACTGGCACCTAGTCTATAGAAGTCTCCTCCGCTTGATATTCGTTCTTGCTCTAGCCTTGTTTTATTTAAAAAAAACATCTAAAAATGTATCCCAGGTCACGTTTTCTCATGACATTAGCTGCTTCATGTGTTCTTCTACCCTTGTATGCCTTAAATTGATATATTTCTTTAATTTATGTTCTGTGTACATATTTGTACAGCGCATTGAATAAAGGTGTTAAATAAATACCATAGAAAAATTAATCAATAAATAGTAGGCGGCACACGACTAGGACTGGGACGTGGATGAAGAGGAGGACAAGGGGGAGGGATTATGACAAGAGATTAAGAGGAGGATGATGACTTAGGAGTCAAAGGAATAGGACAAGAGACTAGGATGAGGGACTACACAGTGAGACTAAGATGAGAGACTAAAACAAGAGACTAGCAGCAGGGTGAAGGACTAGAACTATGACAAGGAGCTAGGATGACTAGAGACATGGTTGAGAGAAAAGGAATAGGGACTAGGATGAAGAGCAAGGGTAAGCATTTAGTATGAAGGACTAGGATTTGGCCATGGGATTAGGACTAGGTAGTAGGATGAGAGACTAGCAGGAAAGGCTAGGATTAGGAAGAGAAACTGGGTTTAGGGACCAGGATGAGGGCCTAGGGTGAGGGTTGAGGGACAACAGAAGGAACTAGGACTAGGAACTAGGACTATGACAAGGGACTAGAATGATAGACTAGGGGCTAGGATGAGTGACTAGGAAAAGGGACTAAGATTAGACACTAGGACTAGACACTAGACATGACAATAGGATATGGGACTAGGGCTTGGAACTGGGATGGGGAACTATGACTAGGAAGATGGACTAGGAGAAGGGACTAGGATGCAGATGAGATACTAGGATGAGAGACTAGAACTAGGACTTGAATGGGAGACTTCAACTAGGATGAGACACTAGCACTAAGCAGTGAGACAAGGACTAGGATGAGAGACTACGACTAGGATGAGAGACTAGATCAAGAGACTAGGGCAAGTGACCAGGTCTAGGACACGAGACAAGATACTAGAATGAGGGACTAGGGTGAGGAACTAGGACTGTATGAGGCCTAAAATGAGGGAGAGAGACAAGGTTGGAATGAGGGACTAGTAAAAGAGACTATAACTGGCATAAGGGGCAGGGATTATGACTAGTGGGGGAGACTAGGATGAGATATTAGGTGAGCTACTAGCATGAGAGACAAAACACACATCGGCACGCATTCTACGCTGATTGGTTCTTTCCCGGCCAGGCTTCAAACTGTGCAAAGGCATTAGCAGCGAATCAGCGAAGTGTGCCGCAGAGAAAAGAAGTGAGGGCTGGCGTTGGTCGAGGTTGGTGGAGCCAGGCGGCAAGGCGACAAGCAGCAAGTGGTCTAGCGGGTCAGGGGAATCGATTCCACCCTCCAACGTGGCAAACCTTTGAACATTTTGAATCTCTGCTTTCCTTGCTAAAACGGTAATGCAGTGAGGCCACTCACTAGCATTGCTCGCTTTTGCAGGGTGTTCCTGGTCAGAGAGCAGTGACCAGGAATAGAAAGTGGCCTGGGAGCCTGGAACCTGGATTTGGGACGACATCTTGGTCTCGGGTTAGCTAGTCTACAACAAGGAACCTTGGTGACCACTCGGCCTGAGGAGATGGATGCCAAATATATATTTGGGCAGTGTTCTGGTGTTTGGAGGAAAGTCTGCAGTACTGAAAGCTTCCCTCTAAGTTGACACTGTGTTACTGCTGCCTGCCTAATTATGTCTTGGACTTTCCCCACGTTACGGAACAGGAGGTCTTTTTACTTGGTTTTCCTTTACGCTTTGGACCAGGAGGTCTTTTTTACCATGTTTACTATTTTTTATTTCAGCTTCCTGCTGCTGGAGGCGGGACTTCAATTACTTATAACGCATCTCTCGCGGAGTGCGGGGAGTGCTCTGGTGCTTGGTGCTTGGGTGCGAGCAGTGTACACGTCTTTCATCCCGGTGCAGTTTCCTTTCTAGGACCTGTCGGAGTTGTGGCCGATGCTCTCCTCACCACACCCTTTTAATACTTCCTGTACTGGTAAGCATTCGCTGATAACCTTATCATTGCTATGAAGAACCTTAAACAATATTGCTACGGCTTACGTAGTGGGACGACTCGCAATGGGAAACAACCCTGCAGCCCTTCTGTTATGATGGATAATACTAAAAAGACTATGCAAACAAATCCAAATTTTCCCAACTTGATGGGCAATCTAAAATGACTGGCTTTGTTGAGAATTCTACGCCATTGGTTGAAGTGGGGCAAAATGGTGAACAATCATCTTCTGTGGACATTTTAAATCCAAAAAAAAGTACACTTCTTACCTCCCCGCTCAACAATGAATCTCTTTTAGATCTCTGTCTCACTTTGCAGAGAAACACACTGTGATCTACCATTGTGGGTCATGATAATATTATTGGTACCAACCTTTCTGCTAGCCCTGGCCTTGAAAAATTGGTATCTCTTTCTGAAGACACACTTAGTGAGAGCAACATTGGTAGTGGCAATGACGCTGTGAAATCTACAGATGTTAGCATCATGTCGATCCTAGTATATAGGAGGAACCCCGGGTGGGCACTCTTATAACATATGTATGAGCAGTGGTCGAAGTGTACGAAAAGTAGTGGAACTATGTTCCCTGCTGTTCTGCACCCACTCCCCATAATCCCCATCACCACGTCCCCTCCCACACACAATACACACACCCAAACACTTGCACCTGCTGTTTAAGGGAACGTTCAGTGCAGTGCACTGCAAGTGAAGGTTTCAACTTCTTCCTGCACTTTTATTTTAAAACAAAACCATTCCGGAACGGTTTCTTTTTAAAATAAAAGTATAGGAGCTGTAGAAGGTAACTTAAAAAAGTATAGGAGCAGTGCTCCCGACCGCTCCCGCTCACTTCGACCACTGTGTATGAGTGCTGCCTCTATCTATTCCCAGGTAGCGGATATATTATTCAAAACATAGAAGATAGAGAATAGAGAAGTTTGTCTGTGGGGGAACTGAAAGTTGGGTTGCTTTCAGTGGTTAAAAACCATTTTTAATCTTAAACAAATTCACAAAAATAAACATTTCACAAAGCATCTTAAAACAATTAGTAGTTAAAGGACCATGTTATAGGTGAGAACAAATTGATGGTCATATACACTTGCAGATACAAATTGCCACAACTTTGACTAGGGTGTTGAACCGCTCCTAATCATTATATCCAGCTACACACCAACTGCAATGGAGGAAAAAGTTATCAACAAAGGCCTAGGCTTCGTACTCACGAAAGAACATGTCCTTTTTGAATTCCGAATAGAATTTAACAAACTGATGAGAACTATACATCTCAAAGAGTTTTTTGCAGACACGGTAGGTAGCACAGAAATCTATACTAACCACAACTGCACAGTACTAAGGAATCCATTAACCTACTGTGCACCTACCACCAGCTGTTCTCCTGAGTCTTTGGTATTTCATAATAAAGTACTGGCTGAAATTGAAAAATTAGAAAAAAACAAACCCAGACCGTTTCAGAACCTAGATATGAAAAAGAAGCAGTTGAATTCCCTGGCTAAAAACCTGCTTATTATAATTAAAAAAGCTGACAAAGGTGGAGGAATTGTGAGGATGAACCGCACAGACTATATTAAGGAATGTATGAACCAACTTAATAACACTACCTATTATATAAAACTGCAAGAGGATCCAACAAAGAAAGTTCAGAAGATGATTGCAGAAAAAACAACTAAGGCACAAGAGAGGGAATGGATCTCAAAACAAGAAGCAGACTTCCTAACCAACAAAAAACCCAAAACACCTACATTCTATTGCCTGGCCAAAATCCACAAAACACTGGACAAACCACCAGGCAGGCCGATCGTATCAGGTATTAACGCGGTCCTTGAACCTCTATCAAAATACGCAGACCATTAGCTGAAAGGATATTTCATTCAAATGCAGTCATATCTTAAGCACACCACGTCCACCATTAAACATTTTGAAAAGTTTGACTTCAACAGTGAGACTCACCGGTTGGTGGGGATGGACATTGTATCACTTTACACTAATATCCCCCAACAAGCTACGATTGCTGTGGTGGAGGAAATCCTGCTCACAAGAGCAGATAGTGATCCAGTACCATCGTCATTTATTTTATGGTGTATCGAAACTGCACTCACAAACAACTTTTTTGAATTCGATGGAACTTTCTATCAACAAATAGAAGGGACTGCAATGGAGGCAACCATGGCCCAGAGTCTTGCCGACCTGTTTGTTGAATTTTTTTAAAAGAAATACATATACCCAAACACTAATCCCTTCAAGAATAAGATCTTAAAATGGACCAGGTACACCAGAGACATCTTGATCATCTGGGAAGGAACACGAGAAGATGCCAGTCAATTCCACGAGTGGGTGAATACTCTAAACCCCCGCCTACAATTCACTATGACAGTGAGTAATACCACCACCAACTTCTTAGACCTAACTATATTTCATTAAAGCTGTCAACTACTGGTGAAACTGTTCCATAAACCCGCTGATAAGAACTCCTTATAGGACTACTCAAGCCACCATGTGAAACATCTTCGAGACAACTTGCCATTTGGACAATTCCTTAGATTAAAAAGGAATAGTTCGAACACCAGTACATACGATCAGGAATGCAAAACCTTGAGCCAGAAACTACAGAAACTGTGGTATCCGAAGGAAATGGTCTGCAGAGCAGCCAAGAGAGCTGGCAATAATAACAGGGAGGCACTACTGGACACCAAACAACAGAAAGCTCCCGACGAAAGACTGGTTTGTGTAAACACTTTTACAGATCTAAGTCTGAAAATCAAAAGTGTGATCCAGAAGCACTGGAAAGTATTCAACACCTCAAAAACTAAACTTAAATGCACTATCTTCGCATACAAGAAAAGCACTTTGATTGGGAATAAGATTAGTACTAGTAAACTGCAAACTAAACCACAGAATGAGAACTTGACCCTCTGGGATACCGGGAGACCACGGGGACACCACCCATGTGGCACATGCGGAGTGTGCAAGATGACAGAAGAAAAGTGGAAGTAGACATTGGGACAAACAAGAAATGGACACAACAGGGTTTTTCAAATTGCAATACCACCCACGTTATCTGTTTAATAAGGTGCTTATGTGGCCTGCCATATGTGGGTAAAAGCAACCAAAAAATGAAAACACGAATAATTGAACACCGTAGCTGTCTGAAAAATAAAACAGAAAAGGCCCCGATGGTAAAACATTTTCAAGAGAAAAACCATGCTTTTGATGATTTTACATGAACAGTTCTACAAGTTTTCAAAGGAAACAACACAGCCCAAATCGAGAACCTACTGTTCAAAAAAGAACAGGAGATGATCTACCGGCTACGTAGGAGGACTTAATGAGGCCATTGAATGGCATAATATCAGAAAGCGAAACCCAAACCACACTAGCAGGAATGGTTAAGCGATACAGTAACGGAATCACATCACAAACCCAATACCAAGCCATTTATGTGCTAGCAAGCCACACTCCCCATAGCGCACCTTTCTCTAAACCCATGCAAGTGGAAGTTGATATTCTAAAAAAAGGTCCCTGTGATATTTAACAGAGTCGCTGGTGAGGGATAAACCAACAAATAGCGTACAATGAAGGAATGCACACCACAACTAAGGAGGTCGCCACTAGTGAAACCCAAGTTAGGGCGATCTTACTCTAATAGTAGGTTTCTATTTGATTCAAGCCAATATAAGTACTGCTATAAAGATGTTAAATATGTTCCAAATCTGACACATAATTTAGTATAGGCCGACCATCAGCACAATCTGCCTGTAATAATTGCAAACATGTGATTAATATGCAAACACTAAGTTGTCCTGAAACTGGGCATACGATCCACTGAAGGCTGAGAGTGATCACGTTCTGGGTTTCCAATGACTAGATATAGATTGAGTCAAAAAAAGTTTTTTTAAAAAGTAAGAAGATGTAGCCCTGTGAAGTTTGTACAAGTGGCCAGCACATTGACTGTACTAGTACTATCAGCCCTTAACAACAAACTGGTACTTATCATCTAGTTCTAATGTAAGCTTACAGCAACCGAAGGGTTTCACCATTCCAAAATGGCGCGCTGCAGATCGCCGCAGTACCAACATAGATGAATTCTATAACAGCTTGGTGTACACGTCATCATGATGACGGTATCCAGCGGGAGGACTGAAGACGGACGGCAATGCTAGCCGACGACGGGTGGCAGAAACATGGAATAGACAAGCAATACCCGTGAAGGTAAGCACAACGATAGCCACACGTATTTTACAGCGACCTGAGGACTATATCATCTAAACGCATCACGTCTCTCTCTCCCCGTATTTGCATTAGGCAGTATGGTTTTTGAGGATGATTGATTGCCAACCCCGTAAAGGGCTTCTAGTTAGAACGCAACCGCAGTTGACACACAGGGCCACCTGAACAGCTCTAGTCTGAGAGGTAGGATGGACAACGACTCCCTAATAGCATTTACTGTGATGAGGCCTAGACGCTAGCTGATTTTGGGCATTTTTCCTCCCTCTGTAGCGATAACGCCATTGCGGTTGCTACTTCGCCGAAACAGATGGGGACATAGCACACTGGAGGGTTAACACTGGGAGTACGCAGGTACCTCTGTTTCCTTCTAAAATGTCTAAAACTTTAATTATGTTTTTCACTAAGCCTGGCACCTAACGTCTAGCTATGATCTCCTCTAGATTATGCGCTACGTGCCTTCCCCTACGTGTTTGGGACACAGACGCCTATTCATGGTTAGATGAGCCTTCATCTCTGAAATTACAGTTGCAGTCATCGCACTGAACCCTATTATGACTACATAGAGAGAGGTGAGATTTACCTTTTTTCATTTGGTTCATTCTATTTGGGAATGAACACATACTCTCTGTATTTTAACTGGTAAAATACCCCGACAGGGTTGTTTTTTGTGACATTAAAAGCATAAGTTACATATGCTTTTCTATTTATTAAGCCATAGGAAGAATGCCATGAGCCTCTCCCTGCTTGTCACACCATACAAGGTCGCCCTCTAAGTACTCCGATTCAGGTAATTATTTATACCTCTACTAGGAGTCAGACTCATTTAGTGAGGTGAAAACTGATACAGAGAGAATTAGTAACTCACTTCAGTGTTTTTTGCTTTGTCTGTGTTTGTTAGGGAAGGCCTCCACTTCATTGAGATCCCTCTGCCAAAACCCTAGCAAAAATCTAGACGGTTGTACAAATATCAGGGTCTTACTCCTGACGAATGTTCTGGATTTAAACCATTAAGAACTGAAACATATTGAGACTTTTTACTGTTTAACGTCAATACAGTTATTAAATCTATGCACTTAAGAACAAAGAATTGTGCAGAACATCTGGTTAAAGGAAAGAGATATTGAACTAGATGTTAATGTTGTTTCATAATTAATATTTGGGACTATAGCCTAGCCAAAGTTGTGGCAATTTGTATCTGCAAGTGTATATGACCATCAATTTGTTCTCACCTATACCATGGTCTTTTAACTACTAATTGTTTTAAGATGCTCTGTGAAATGTTTATTTTTGTGATTTTGTTTAAGATTAAAAATGGTTTTTAACCACTGAAAGCAGCACAACTTTCAATTCCCCGACAGACAAACTTGCCTCTATCTTCTATGTTTGCATCATGTCGATACCGTCCTATGGGGATATAACCCGTGCTTCAATATCAAATGTCCTTATGTCCAAATTGGATGCTGTCTTATTATTATGTACCAATTTGGTGGAGGATCAATGTGAACTAAACAACATTATGGCTGGGGTGTTTGATGTTATATTGGGTACCAACTCTAATCTTATCCAATCTCCAGTGGGCTCAGAGTGCCCCAGTGCACCAGTTTTATTGTCCTGGGTTTCATCGGTTAGAGCTCATTCCGGTGACCCCAGATGGACTAGGTTGAAACAATCAGCTTATGCCAGCCTGCCTTAGCCACGTGGTCCCAAGCTACGACATCTACTATTGTTGGAACCATTGTTTGTCTGAAGGACTCTATGACAGCAACTGCAGAAACTGCGGAGCATGCCATTGCTGTGCTACGTAATGAATTGTTGATGATGGACAGTTCCCCCTGTGTGCGCGAAAGAAAAAAACTGCGATTAAGGTGTTGGCCTATGAATAAGCCATCTACAGTCGGTCACCTCTCGGCCTCACATTGATCTGGTATCTGATCCCTTGTAACTCTCATTCTATTACATCTAAGTATACATTGGTCACCAGAGACCAATGTGATGGCACGACTAGACAGGTGGTCGTGCATGGGCCTATAGATAAATGGCTTCGCCCCAACGCTACCATTGCATCCCCAGTTTCGACTGTGTCATCCGCACGGATCCAAATAAGGGGAAGCCATTACCAAATCAGGAGCTCTTGTTGTGTGCCTCGTCCCAGTCTCCTACTATGCTAACCTCTTCAATGCGATGAAAGGATACATTTCCTCTCTCGACCCCCAGTCTTGATTTGAACATACCAAATGTGACTAGGAGACCCTTTTGTAAAGAACTTGGACATGCCTCACTTTTCGGGAAATTGGTTAAAATTGAGGAAATTATTCCCACATCTGAGAGCCCGTTCTTAAATAGATCCTTTTTGCTAGCTCTATGAAAGCAGATTCCGGGTCTCTCAGCCATCACTAGTGATGTCATATTACGGGTGGAACTTCCCGTCTTGTATAGTCCTACGAACTGGGTTTTAATTTAATTTGTATCACCAGTGGTATCCTCCTTATTATATATGTGCGCCAATTTGGGCCTGTCAGTATGGGTGGGGGTCACCACCACCCTCATTTGAGTGGCAGACCTCACCATAGTCTGAGTTGCAGGTAGCAGTACAGTCCCCTGTGTGTTTTATTTGCATGGGGGATTGTGATGCTGGCCTCTCAGCAGTGATGCACCCCTGGTTACACATTTGTTGTTGTTGTTGTTTGTTGCAGAGCCCTTTTGGCTCCACAACACACGTAAAGCACAATAATGGGAGTAGCTGGCCGTCAGAAGACTGGCCCGCCCCTGCCATTATTGCACTAGCCGCGTAGACACGCTGCCAGACAGGAGGGAAGTGACGTGCATCAAGAGTAAAGCAAACATGATAAGTGTTATTAAGGGGCTGGGCTGACCTACATTGCATGTAGGCCAGTCTAAACACATAATAACATTGTGTTTGCTTTAGCCTTGATACACAGTTACTGTGCATCAAGGGTAAAGCAAACATGACAAGGGTCGTCACTGGCTGACATGCAGGGCAATGTAGGCCAGTCCAGCCCCATAGCAACACTTATCATGTTTGAACCACCCTTAATGACAGGTAAAAAATCCCATGCCACATTAACAAAGAATATTAACAAAGTATATGCAGACTGGAACTACTAATGTTATTCTGCATATACTTGCTTAATGTGGCATGGCATTTTTTTACTTGGCATCAAGATAAAAGCAAACATAATAGTCTGCTTCTCAAAACTGTTTTCCTTCTGCCCTTCTAAGTAGCATTGATTAATAGATAGGGTGGTGCTAAAGTGACAAATTTGTCCAAAAACAGTTATAACCTGTAAAAGAGGGAGTGTGAAAATAAATTGCTCTATAACAACATATGCGTAAGAGTCCTCCAAAACCTTTCCTGATCACTTAATCAGCCACTATTGAAAGATTGGGAAGAGGATGTATTCGTTTTTTTTAATATTCCTCTATCAACAAATACTGTATTGCAAATACAGATCTGCAATACATTAAGATTGTTTGAAAAGTTACTCGTGTTATTTACAGCCGGGAAACGCCGTGTACTTTTAATTGAGGCGATCAATCCATTCCTCTCCGGGTTTGCAGGGCGGCTATTCCTCCAGAGCCAGCGATGAAAGACTTGGTTATCATTCTAGAAGACAGATGTGAACGCTTAATAACCACTGCCTACCTGTACCCGCCCCCGACCTCGCCTTATCCGCATGCCAGGCAATGGTATGGAAAGCCATCACTCTTGTGCCGGGGTAAATGGAGAGACACCTGCTGCTTGCACCCATGAAGCCTAGAACGTGACTGTGTGCAGCTGCGCATAACGCACAAGATTCATCAAAGCGTAAAGCACAGGCAGGCTACACGCCCAGGAGTTAAATGGGGACAATGTGTCTCTTTAGACGAATACATCAGGTTTTTCCAATATCACGTCATTACTTTGGCCTTAGCTTAAAGTGCCTTGAAAAGAACCTGGCTGTACAGATGGTCATGATAAATGCTGCATGTTTTACACCATCTAAAAATACCGCGTACAGGGACAGAGCAGGGTAGACGGGTTTCAGCAAATGCTCGGTTAGGCAAGTTGGTCTCTTCGAGGTTATTAAACTTTACTTTAATTGTCCGAAAGTCTCCAAGAGACAGTGGGGTATTTATGGTTGCCCAACTCCTGCCCTCGAGAGCCGGGATCCTGGCAGGTTTTCAGGATACCCCTCATTAATATGTATGAAGTAAAAATGTGCATACATTTAGAATCATTATATGCAAACGTATCTCATGAATATCAATGAGGGGTATCCTGAAACGCCAACATGGATCCTGCCCTCGAGACCTGTAGTTGGACCAGGTCAGAGCCACAGGAAGGCCTTTTTTAAATTTTATTTTGTTATTAGCACTTTGGTTTACACAATTTTAAAACCTTTGGCCTTTGTTTTAAATAACAGGCCGGAAAAAAAAAAACGTGCCCATTCTGCTGTAGCACTGTATACCAGGGTCGAGGATATCCTAGCATCGCTTTTGCTGCGTTTGGGATATAAAATGACAGAAAGAGGTTTTGCCCCTGTACATTTTGCATGCAGATTTGTGCACTGGTGTAAAATGAAGTTGTGTGATTTTTGTACTAATTTCTCTGCGTCACATACGAAAAAAAGATTTTCTATTAAGCAAAGTTCAATTTTCCACACATGAAAAGTGGAGCAACGTGTTGTGTTCCTCACATCTTTAACAGAAAAAAAAACGCCCACAAAAACAGTTTCCTCAGATTTATTTGACTTGGTTCAATGTGTTATGTAATAGGGTCCAAGCCCTAGTTGGTCTATTTGTCATCACAATGGCATAAGACAGGGGAAAACCGTATCACTACATTGCATACATCTTTTTGTAATATGCATCGGTGCAAAAACTATTTAGTCCATCCCTTATCACCTAAACAACAAATTGGTGCTAAGTGTGCTTGCTCAGTTTTTAGCACTGGTGCAAACATTAGATATTTTGGCCCTGGTCATAAAGCATTGGTGCTACATGAGAGCATGGAAAATCCTCCAAATTGTGTAGAGAACTCGTGGCTAAAAGACCTTCGTTAGCCCTCAGCACCTTGGAGTGCCTTGTCATTGGTTTTCCGTAGAAAAGGGACTTCCACTAACAGGCATTGACAAAGACAAGCGCGTGGGTGCATGGATTAATTAGGGCGAGTCTCTTCTTTCCCTGTTGATTCAGCGTCTGCTCCAGAACGGAATGACAGACCCTTCTAGAATTCACCAGGAGCATTCCTCAGCAGTCTATTCTTAGTCATAATAAGTCACACAGCGATATTCCTCAGAGACGTGAATGGCTTTGCGCTATTTCTCAATTTCACATCGAAATTATCTCCATGATAAGAAGGGTTTTGAGGCCAGAGGATTTGACAATTCGCCTGGATCTAAATGATGATTATTTCACATTGGCCCTCATTCCGAGGTTGGTGCTAGTCATGGCGCTATTAGCGCCATGACTAGCACCAATACCGGAACCGCCACCGACGTGGCGGTATGGGGATTTACCGGTCCATTCCGAGTTTTGCGGGACCGGTAAATCCCCATTTTAAAAGCCATTCCCCATTCCCATTTGAGCCCCCATAGGGCTCAATGGGAAGGGGGAAGGCAGCAATAACGGTACCGCAAATTGCGGTACCGTTATTGACCCCAGTATCCCTGTGCGGGACCCGGCCTTAACGCCTGATAAAACCAGGCATTAAGGGAGGAACCCGCAAAGGGACCTCGGAATAGGGCACAAAGGGATTACCGGCACCCGTGTCATTACCGGTGCCCGGTATCCCTTTGCGCCAGGGTCGTGATCACCCCCATTATTGTTGTGTTGCCCTCTGTGATGAAGTCACAGGGTAAAGGACCAAGGTAGGGGGTCCAGTGATGTTGAACCTAGCGGTGGTACACAGAGGATTCACTGTAGCCTCTCTCCCCTCCCCAGCCTTCCTAGACATTTCTCCCCAACCATCCCCGGCCCTATGTGATCCTGCATTGCCTTTTAGGGTATGGGACAGGGAAACAGCCGACATACAGGGACCAGGCTCTAGAGTCAAGAAATACCATTCACACTAAGTCAGAAACAAAAGACCCGCAGATTTTACCACACGTCAGCTTGCAAACCTACCAACATGTCGGAGCAGAAGGAGGAGAACTTCAAAAAGCTAAGAGAGCAGCACTAAGTCAGAAACCAGCCGTGGTAAACATGGGGAGCCATGGATGTCTCAGATGACAGCCATGACTGGCCAGCCTTAATTCCAAGATGGTAGAAGACCCACACACACTTTGAGGATGCTAAGCCACGGGTATTAGACACCTATTTAGTGAAAGTGAATCATCAGTGGCTGCACTAAGGGGAGGATTACCACACGAATCAGAGAGTTCCTGGGGCCAAGTGGCAATAGTTGCATGGTATAAGTGAAGGCAGGAACAGCAGACCTTTCAGGGGGTTAGGATGGCATTCTAAGGAGTGTACATAGAGAGAAGCAAGAATACAGCAGGTGATAAGGAAGAGCAGCAGCCAGGGCGAGGTTGGAGAAGAAGAAGGCAGAGCAAAAGCAGGGGGAGAAGGAAATGTACAACAGCAGCAGGGGGATGTTGGAGAAGGAGGAAGGAGAGAGAGACCCAGCCGAGGAGGAGGATATAATTGGTGAGAAGTTGGAGGAAAGAAAAGAAAAGGTGGAGGAGGACGAAATAACCCCCATAGCGAATCAGTAGAATTAGAGGATGAACGCCTCCCGAATGTGAAAGGAGAGGAAAGGGAACAAGGAAGTAAGAGGAGAAGGGAAGGAGAAAGGAAGGGCTAGGACTGAAGAAAGTTATTCAGTCTTTGATCTTGCAGGCAAGTGATCTTACTTTTGGCCTACTCGGATCCCTGGCCTGTATCCTTGCACCAGAAGCCTGGAACCAGGGTGCACAAAATAAGAAAGCCTTGCAGGGGGCTGATATACCCATAGAGAAAGCGATCCATAGAGAGCGTACTTTGAACCAGCGTCGGTGGTGTGCTTACATTGAAATG
Organism: Ambystoma mexicanum; assembly: GCF_040938575.1. Classification (NCBI taxonomy): domain Eukaryota; kingdom Metazoa; phylum Chordata; class Amphibia; order Caudata; family Ambystomatidae; genus Ambystoma; species Ambystoma mexicanum. The sequence continues at coordinate 152,414,505 of NC_090941.1, read as the reverse complement.
CAGCCTCTGGTGGGCTGACATCCAACGAGAGCCGGTGGAAGGCTCACATTAAACTCAAGCCTTTAGTGGCCTCCCATAAAACCAGAGCCTCAGGTGGGCTCACACCAAGCCAGAGCCTGAAATGGCTTCACATCAAACTAGAGCCTGTGGTGGACTAACATAGAACCCGAGCCTGTGGAGGGATGACGATGGCAAACCAAATCCTGTGGCCGACTCCCAGTGTCCAGAGACATCAATGATTGCAGCCTGAAAATGGACCCAGGACATGTGGGAAGAAAAGCCTCTGAATGTCTACAACATCAGGTCACTGAGGTATTGCTGTCACCAATCCCAGGTAGATTACCGCTCCTTTGCAGTACCAAAGAAGAGTACTGGGGCACACTGAGCGACTGTGAGTGACTATTTCACACACGTGAGGGAAATGCAGCACTGAAATTAGAACCATCATATATTAGGGAACCTTGATTATGATTCGAGGTCCTACATAGATCAGTTCTCGATTACCTCACATTGTGTTTTTCTTCCTACACTTCTGCACAATGATATACGGTTGCAAACCTTCCTGTGTTTCCGTGAACCCTCTTAGATCAACTCCCAAACCAGCCTGTTCACTTAAAAAGGTATTGAACCACAAACACACTTTTAGAAACATGGTTACAGAACTTGACCAACTCCTGGGGCAAGAGAGGGATGTAGCCCTGTCTGGTGCATAGTATTAGGAATTCTATCTTTAACCCTAGAACTACCACTTTAGAAACCACCAAAGACCACCTACTGACTCCCTGGCACCCAAAAGCCCAGGTGATCCGTCTTCCTGTTTCCTGGTTTGAGATCCCTACTGAGAAAGCTTGGAGCAAGCATCTCTGTATGAATCCCGTGAAGAAAAGCAGCCCTCAAAAGTGAGGAGAACCACAACCCTAACATAACAGACCCTGGAAGTTCGGTCCCCAGATATAGGTCACTATGCAATCTGAAAGATACTTTTTTAGTTTTGGCTTCAGCACTGATAATTATCTGTACAGAAAACCTTTAGATATGGTGATAGACTGGCGTGTTGTCTTTCCTGAAGAGTTTTACATCACACACAGAAGGCATGGGATCCCCTTCAGGAAGTTCCCTTCAATGCATAGTTCAATGCCCAACATGTCCAATTCTTCAGATGGAAGCCAGAAGCGGGAGTATCATATGCTTTCTCACAAAGGTGGTTTTGAGGAGTACATTCCACATGCTATTCCTATTCTACAGGCTCTGTTGAACCCCCACCAACAGAACACCAGGACTACACTGGTGACACCCTAGAGGACATCCTAGGCATGGTATACTCTGGCACAGAGTATCATGATAGCAGCTCTTTACACCCTACTAGACATTCTAGATTCAGGCAGCAGGGGCCATACTCTTTGAACACCAGGCAATAACCACTTGAAGGACTGCTTTATTTCAGGGCTCACTGGTCAACCCAAGGGTTTTGGCAACTGGTGTGGAACTATTGTCTCCAGGTGTCCTCAATCCTCCTGCACTACAGTGGGGGGAAACATTGTACAACTTGTGTAATCAAGAGGATTTGAATCCCTTTGGGGTTGATGCAGATCACATAGTGTGATTTAAAAAAAATCTTTCAATAGCTGTCTCCTATCATAGTGAAAAGGTTTTTTCCTAGTGGAAAACCTGATGGTGTGCTGTCTTTTGATGGGTATTTACATTTGTGCATCACCACATAAAAACTATACTGACATATGGGATGCAAATATAGCTTTACACGTGCACCTGGTTTGACCAGATAATACAGGTTTAGCTTCTAGGCGTTGGGTTATGCTAATGTGCTTGGCATCCTATAGACATGCATTTGATGCAAGGGTGAATAGAGACAGATGAACGCATCCATCTTTGCGTCTGCCCTTCCTGCTTTTTGACGTTACAGACATGAACAGTGTACCTCAGGGGCATTGCTATGGGGGGCTAAGGGGGCTATAGCCCATGGTCTTTTGGTTGTAGCCCCGGATAGAATCTCAGAAGCTACAGCCAAAAGACTAGCTTGCTCCCAGTCCCAACAGTTCCGACATCAGCGTAGCCCCAGGTCTTTTCCAGACCTAGCAACTCCCCTGGTGTACCTTGCTCGTACATCTACCCCCTCACCGCCATTGTACCGCCGGTGCGAGAGACGTTACTACCTGAGGCAGCTCTACAGACCCTACCCAGATTAAATCACTGAGACAATAAACCTGCAGGCGATGGAGCAACTGGATGAGGTGTAATCGTGAAAGAGACAAATGACGTCATGTCTGATGCCAGCAGATTTAGGTGCATTAGACTCGAAGCACATACACATCCAACACGAAGATACACACACACTAGGTCAAACTGCATTTAGACACAAAGAACATGCTTGCATCCACTATGTTAGAAAACATATACTCTCTCTCTTCTATGCTGAAAGGCAAGAAGCACAAGAATACACATAAAGCTTGGTTAATGTAGAATGTGACTAAACTGAGTGGCCTTGTAAGCCAAGATGGAGGGCACAGCCACATTAGGTGAATGGGAGACATGAGGAGCCTTAAAACGTCAGAGGAACTCTCTCTTGCTGAGCCAGCAAAGGAGCGAAGCTTGAACAGTGTCAGATAGCGAGTGCACAGTGTGGCAAGGTTATCAGAGAAAGGCAAGTTTGAATCAGCATTAAAAAATTACAGACGATGAACAGGTCCTAGACAGTGGACATAATTCTATCAGGAGAAACAAATAAACAAATGTTGCTGGATCGGCACTTTGCCAACAAACTCAGACCTGACACAGAGGGGAAAGTAGCTCAAACAAGTCTCTAGAGGCCAAGGAGGTAATGACTCTCATAATAAAAAGGGGTAAAAGTCGTATAAATTACTGAGCAGAATAATTTGAAATGCGTTCCCTACACACGCGACATGCAGCTGGCAGAGAATACCTATTCATTAGAGCCAGACATGGGCAGACAGAGACCTTAGTTACCATCCCTCTAGCTGGGGCGAAAGATACAATACAGTATAAAGTTGAAAGTTAAATGTCCTGCTTGCGGCCTAGGGAATCGGAGAATGTTAACCTTATTGGGACACGCTTGACCCTGCGGCTGTTCTCATCACCTTCAATTGTTGCTCATGTGCCGGTAACCGTCCAGAATGCCAAGGCTGAGAAACAATCCCTGTTCACCTTTAATGTTGGACTGAGCAGCCTGTTTACAACTTCAGAGCTATATTGAGGAAAACAACGTTCTCGGGCCCACACCAGTCTGGCTTTATAGCCAGACACGGCACAGAGACTGCCCTTCTTGATATGAAATCCAATCTCTCCCTTATCGTGGATGATGTTCAACCCACCCTGCTTATGCTGCTGGACCTCTCTGCGGCCTTTGACCTTGTGGATCACTCCCTCCTGGTCACAAGGCTGCGAGAGGTGGCAGGACGCTCTGAGGCCGCCGTTCGGTGGGTTGCATCTATTCTGGGACCCCGCAATGCTAGGGTCGCAGTGGGTGTTGCTGGGTCCTCCCCTGCCGTCATCTCTTGTGGGATACCACAGGGGTCTTGTATTTCGCCAACTCTTTATAACATTTATATCCTGCCTTTCTTGACACTTTTTGATGACCTGGGTGTGCAGTATGCCAATTACTCTGATGACACCCAGGTTGTCCTGAAGCTCTTGGGTATCTATACACAGGACATGGCAACCATCAATCTCGTCTATGACACCACCCAGGCTTGGATGGCAACCAATGCATTTGTTTTAAACAAGTATAAAACTGAGCTCTTGATTGTGGCCTCGGGGCCTCGGTTGAAAAACTTGCCTATAGATTTTCAAAGCTTTAACATAGCTGGCTCCATCATCCCAGTTGCGAAAGTGTTAAGCCCGTAGGGGTTATGCTCTGATGCTGAGATTACCATGAAACCACATATGGCCCTTCTTCGGGCATCGTGTGGCTATATTAATAAACTTCTTAGCCACATCCGTCCATTCTTGACTCCTGGGAACATGTCCCTCCTTGCTTCAGCATTGGTTAACTCCCGCCTGGATTACTATAATAGTCTGTTCCTGGGCACCTCCCAGGAAAACTTTGCAGCACTCCAGGTGATTCAAAATGGAGCTGTCTGGGCAGTTTCTAGCCAGATGAGTTCACATCACTCATGTGAGGAGGGAGCTTCACTGGCTCCCTGTGAAACATCGTTTTACTCACAAGGCCTTCACGCTGAGCCACAAATGACTGAATCTCCAGACCCCCTCCTATCTTTGTGAACACACCAAGGTTTACCTACCCTGCTGCTCGCTTCAATCGGCTGATCAGGCTAGCCTCCAACAACCTAAATTAAAACTGAAGGGGTTCGGTGGTATCTCCTTTAATGTCCAGGCATCGCTGGTTTGGAATGCTCTCTCGCCCGACTTGAGAAAAATAACATCTGTCGGATTTCAAGAAAAAAATCAAGACCCACCTCTTTAATCTTGCATAACTGAATCACCCCTCTCTGTTCTTCTTCTGACTCCATTTGCTTGTCTGTGCTTTTATGTGCACCCTGAGACATGCAGGTAAGTGGCGCGTAAATCAAATTAAAATAAATAAATAAACAAATAAATGCTCAACTTAACAGTGTTGCAGCCAGCACTCATTGAGCAACCTGGTGACATGTTCTCCCATGTATCTTTTTGTAGATGGTCCCAGCCGGAGCTATTAGGTATGACCGGACCAATTAGATTACTAACCCTGTATAGAATGTATACTTAGCCATACTACTCACCCAATTTATTTTATTTAGTTATGGGGATGAAACAGAAGGCAGAATGTAACTGGTGAAAACATCCTTCTAATGATACGACTAAGGACTATAAACTTGCTGCTAGGTCCTTTAAGAATGCAGGGTTTAAAGCTAAACAAATTAATTTGAATGCAATTATAGAAAGGGCTAAATCTAGGCCAAAAGAACTGTTCAGGAGTTAAACGGGACCTTGGATGAGTCTCCTGTTGTTAGAGATAATGACTGGTGCCAACGTATCCATGAAGGTTTTGTCCAGAAAACCTCTCAGCATCAGCAACATATCCTGGATCAAGTAAAACTGTTGCAGTTCACAAAGGAGGTTATGCCCCTATCTACTTTACTTTACTTTAATAGATTTATACCGTGCAACCAGGGACCCATGGCTTAAGGGCGCACATAATTACCTCTGAGACTGGCCTATTTGCATTTAAAGAGGTATTGGAAGCAGAGGTTATGAAGTCGATACTTAGGATGAAACCCACAACATGCAAGGCAGAAATCTTTCCCGCCTCACTATTTAAGGATATTTCTAGGACCCTTGGTCCTTGGGTCACTAGATTCATTAACCGCTCTTTTCAGGAGGCCTATGTCCCAGAGAATATCAACGAGGCATGGAAAACCCCTTTATTAAAAAAGGGGATTCTCGATCCTACAGTTGCAGGCAATTACAGGCCCATCACAAATGTACTTTTTGTGTTAAAAATAGTCGATAGAATATCTTGCTCTCAATACCAAACTTTTGTAGAGCATCATGAAATCCTTGCAAATGGACAGTCTGGGATTCGTGTGAATCACGGGACGGAGACTGCACTCCTGGATTTAAAAACAAACATTGCGAGAATAATCGAGAAAGGTAATTTAGCACTGCTCCTACTCTTGGATCTTTCTTCTGCATTTAATTTGGTCGATCATGCCTTATTGGCGGATAGACTGGCCAATGTGGGTAAATGCTCCCCCTGCTGTGTGTTGTTTTAAATATTTTCTTGGACCTAGAATGGTGAATGTAGTTAAGGGACGTGCTCAATCACAAAGAACGCTTCTTACCTGTGGTGTTCCATAGGGATCTTGCTTGTCACCTTTATTTTATAATGTATACTACAAATCTCTATGTGACCTTCTTGTCTCTCTAGGGTTTCAGTTCGTAAACCTTGCAAACGATACGCAGATTGTGTTTCTACTATCTGGGGCATATAACGAAGACCTAGCAATGTATGTATATGTATCCGAGAAGGAGTTACAACAGCATATCATTTCAGGTTATCATGACTCTCTGATCGAAGGACACCCTGGATTTGCTAAAACCTTAGCCAAGGTAAAAAAGAACTTTTGGTGGCCTACCTGGCGTAAGGACATTGTCCAGTATGTTCAGTCCTGCGGCATCTGTGCACAAAATAAACCACAGAAACAGCAACCATTGGGTCTCCTACAACCACTGGACATCCCTCCCGCTCCATGGCACACTCTTTCCCTCGACTTTATCACTGATCTGCCACCGAGTCAAGGCTTTAACACTATTCTTGTAATCGTGGATTTGTTCTCAAAGATGGCACATTTTATTCCTCTCAAGGGCCTCTCGGACGCATCCACCCTAGCAGAAGTATTTCTGGAAAGCATTGTCAAGTTGCATGGCTTTGCATCAGTTCTGGTCTCCGATCGAGGCAGCCAATTTGTATCCAATTTTTGGAGAAAATGTTGCCAATGGCACCGATTGACGTCCGGCTATCCTCCAGTCACCACCCCCAGAGAGACGGCCAAACCCACCCTCGAGCAGTATTTATGGTGCATGCTGCACCATGAATTGAGTGATTGGAAGGATTTACTGTGGATAGCCGAGTACGCATATAACAACTCCGTACATTCTAGCACGGGCCAAACACCTTTTTACACCTTGTATGGCAGACATCCACGTACATCAGAACTTGACCTTCCTGCCAGCTTGGAAATGCCTGCAGGAAAGACTCTTCATACAACCATCACTCAGGCGTTCAGAAAGGCGAAGGAACATCTTATTCATGCTAAAGAAAAACAAAAGCACTTTGCTGACCAGCATCGGAAAAAGGCCCTAGACTATCAAGTAGGAGACCAGGTTTGGTTAGCCACCAAATACGTACCCATCAAAGGGACCCGGACCTTCCATCCTCGATAATTGGGACCCTATCCCATCAAGGCAATTATCAACCCAGCAGCCGTCAAATTGGATTTACCACCTAATCTGCAAATCCATCCGGTATTCCATGTGTCCCTCTTAAAACCAATGCAACCCGGTACACAAATCAAGACACCACCTCAACCTATACTAATAGATGGAGAACCAGAATTCGAAGTCAAGAGCATCCTGGACTCTAAGTACTCTAGAGCCAAGTTGTACTATCTCGTCGACTGGAAGGGGTTTGGGCCTCAAGATAGATCCTGGGAACCCAGTGAGAACATCCATGCACCACGTCTGATCAAGAAGTTTCATCAGAACTTCCCAACTAAACCTGGACCAGGCAGGAGACACACCTTGGGAGGGGCCTTGGGGGGAGTGCTGTCACGACCCTCAGCCTGATCCCCACTGGCAAGCCCATTGGCCAGGTGGAATCAGGGCTCTGATCACTAATAAGGCATGGCATACACTTCTCAGGCCCTCTTGGGGACAGTCCTGGCGCCTTTGGCGCCAGGCTCATCAGTAAGGAAAGACATCTTCTTGAGGAACTACTTTATTTAGGCTTTCAGCCAACATGGAGGCATCCACATAGCTTGGTTCCTAGAACCAAGCTTTGCGGTCTAGTGTTTTGGGTGTGGTGGCCTAGGGACTACTTTACCTGGACTACTTTACAGTGGCTATTTAAACCACACCCGAACAAGACAACACGATTCACGTTACTTTGCTTTTAGCAACGTGACGCTCACTGTGTCCAGCTTTCTCACAAGCCTGGTGAATTCAGGACCTGCAGAAAAACCAAGAACATCGTTAGCAGCAGAATCTTACCTGCATTCATCATCCTTCACTGCTCACAGCTCCTGGGCAGCTCTGTTGGTGGAGTTCACCGCCCGGATCGAAGGACCTGAGAAAAGGAGAAAGACATAATTGAAAGAGGTAGTGGAGACATTATAACCACAAAGCGCTTAAAGACTTACCTGGTTGGTTGCTTTTTGGCCGGCATAGCTCCGGAACTCCATCTGCGCTGGGAACTCACTGCGACCTATGAAAAGAGAAAAGCACAGGTCAGTGAGGACAAGACATTGCTGCGCTACGCAAAGCGCCTCCTTACCGCATCATAGCGCTATAGCGCGCCATCATCTCCCGGTGAGAACCAGCATATCCAGTTCTCCAAGCGGACACTCTGCGCTCCTAGGGAGGTAAATAAGAGACATTTAGAACAGAGAAAAGGCATGCACGAATTACGACGCCATCAATCGCAATAAAACCTACCTGAAAGACACTACAAGGGCAGCAGTCAGTGAAGTAACTGATCTGCCCGCGCCCTCAAAAGACAACGCACCCCTGCCCAGAGAGCAGGACGGAGAGTCCACCGATTCCGACAACCAGGTGAGAAGAGAACCTGGAGGCGCTGGAAACACAAGGGAGGTGAGGGAAAACGTACCTTGGTCGCCCACTCCTAATATAGTCTTCATTTCCAGGCGGAATCCCATCAACACCAAGACCACATCAGGGAATCATTGGGAAGGGCACCAACGACCAACTGGCTGGGTGGCGTCCCCGTGGATACCAGGTGAGCGTAACAATAACTCTAAAACTGAGTTGCTTATCCTTGGCACTCAACAAAAGCTAAAAAAACTTAACCCACAATATAAATGTTTTGTAGTAGATGGTAATGCCATCGAGGTTTCAGACTCTGTTAAAACACTAGCAGTCTTCTTTGACTCACACCTATCTTTTAAGAAACATGTTTCCTATCTTAAATCCTCCTGCTCCTACTATGTTCACCTAGTGTGGCAGATCCACCCTTATCTTTCAGAGGCAAACAGAGCCTTGATCTCAGCAGCCATAGTCAACACAAAATTGGACTATTGCACTAGTCTCTTAGTAGGCAACTCTCAAGCAAATATAAGAAAGTGACAGGTGACACAGAATGGAGCAGTGGGTGCAGTCTGTGGGATAGGCCGTCAATCTCAGGTGTCTGAGGTCCGGAAGAGATTGCACTGACTACCTGTTGAACAAAGAATTCAGTTCAAGGGCGCCATCTTGGTGTTTAAATGTCTTATATGCAAAGTTCCTGTGTATCTCTCTTCAAGAGTGAAAAGAACCCCATTCAGGCGGACTTTACGCTCGAATAACAGTGTTGCACTTCATCAACCTCGAGTCTGCTTAAAAAAGATTGGCGGCACAGGCTTCAATGCTTGGGGACCTGCTTTATGGAACCCGCTTTCCCTGGATATCAGGTGCTGCGTATCAAGTACCCAATTTAAGAAACACCTGAAGACCTTTCTTTTTGATAGAGGGATCGGATAAACTCATATGGCTACTGCTCCAACTCATCTAGATATGGCTGAGTGTTCTTGGTTTTTATGTTCTGTGTTGTCTGTCTTGTGAGCGCCCTGAGGCCAGGGATGTCATTTGGGGGTGACCAGGGGTCACACCTGCGACCCCTGTGTTCTCCCTTGCTACCCCTGAGTTCTCCGTTGCTACCCATGTGGTCTCCCTTGCAACCCCTAAAACATTTCATTTAAAAAACATGTTTTTTAAATTGAAGCTCCTGGGCTGTGGCCAGTGCCATGTGGCTCTTTTTTTCTGGAGTGGCTGGATTTTTTGTTCAGGCCTCTTAAAAAACAGGGGGTTCCACAAGTGTAACACTTTGAGCAGTGACCCTAAATAAGAAAGAATAGGAATAACAATTTGTCTGTCTGGAATTCCATACAATAATTGCTAGACTCATTAAATGTTTATTTCAGGCACACTTCAGGGGGTGAGACACTGATTTCGTATGTTCTTGAACACCTCAAGTTCACAATGCAGAAAAAAACTTTCAAAAAGCATTTAGAGTAGAATAAGCATCCATTTCAGACTATGTATTATGCTTTTCGCAAGTTGCAGTTATTGCATGTACTTTCTGTCGTTGTCCTTGTTATGATTATCACAAGACATTCCATCGTGGTGTCCTCGGTCCAGAGTCGAAGTGGGCGGGAGCGTTTGGGAGCGGTGCTCCTCTACTTTTTTAAATTAAGTTTTACTGTTCCTATACTCTTATTTTAAAAAGAAACCAATGGTTTCGTTATAAAATAAACGTATAGGAAGAAGTTGAAACTTCTACTTTCGGTGCACTGCACTGAATGTTCCTTTAAACAGCAGTTGCATATGTTTGGGGGGTTGTATTGTGCGTGGGAAGTGGTGTGGCAATGGGGTTTATGGGGAGCGGGGGAAGGCCAGACCAGGCCAATGGAGAACATATTTTCACTACTTACTTTTGTAGACTTTGAGCACTGTCTCGGTCCCTTGACAACATCCTTGTGCCTAAACGATTGTGTACAGTGTAGAACTGTTAGACAATAGCACATAAAGTGGCCCTTGATTTCATTGTGCCACACTTAATGCTTTTTTCTAATGTGTCTATCTTTCTCCATGGCACGCTGTTCAGGATGTTTGTTTGCATGCATGAGGGGACACGTTCCCAGAGTACGGGATGCCGTGTGAGTGCACTGCTTTCCCTGCGCTACTCTAAATTCTTTAATGCACAGTTACGAACCCTCCCAATGGTATGTATTTTTCCAACCTCTGAAGCCTGAAAAGATGATCCACGCAGGCTTGACATGTGCCCAATTTTGCATCAGACCTGCAGTTGAACTGGCTTGTTGTTAAATCTCAGTTACTAGTTTAAAGGTATCCACTCCAGAGTGTAATTTACTTTCTGACTTTGAGAACATTCAGACATGTAATAGTGTTCGCTGCTGCAATGTGTGTGTCATTTGCAAGTTCGAATCCCGGCAAGGTCAACTCAGCCTTTCATCCTTCTGAGGTTGATAAATGAGTACCAACACAGGCTGGGGGATATTGTACGTATATTTGTTCTATAGAAAGCGCTTAAGCGTAGTGCTATATAACAACGCATCATTATCATTTGGCCTTGGATGTCTGCTTGCATTCACAGTAACTTGCTAATATGGGCCTATACAAACTTATATTAAAAAAACAAGGAAAACACTTTAGTTGCAAGGACGTTAAGGTGAGAACTTCATGCAACGAAACCCTGGAAATTCAGCTAAAGCCACCTTAACTCTGCACCCCCTGTTGCGCAGACTATGACCACAATGATGACATCACAGATCACTGATTACATCACTAATTACATTACAACAGTAACTGGCATCAAGCATGGCTTCAGTCATGGTCAGACTGCATGGCCAAAAATATTTTAACACATTGATGTGTACTAGTCATGGCCTTCAGCTATGGACAGTGGACACAACCTCCCTCCATGTGCACTAACAGGCCACCAACCATAGAGTTTGGCCTTTACCAGTGGATAGAGCTTTCAACCAGATTAGGTACTAGCCATGGACTTTAGCACAATACTGGCCACTGGCCACAATCTTTGCTCTGCCCCCTATATATTCTAACATATAAATGGGCCACTGGCCATGGCTTTTGACCTTCAGCAGTTTGTACATCTTTTAGCCATGTCTACTGTATATTTTAAAATAATAAAATGCAATAAGCGATGACCGTCGGCTGTGCCCACTGTGTATTACACAACACTAACCAGCCACCAGCCATGGTCTTCAACATAATACTAGCCAGTGACCACAGCCTTTGGCTGTGCCGACTGTATATTTGGACATATTAATGGGCACTAGCTATGGTCTCTAGCCATGGCCAATGACTACCGCTTTCAACGTTGGCCACTGTATATTTTTAAACAGTGATGGGCCGCTAGGTATGGCTTTTAACCAGGCACATTCTTTTTTTAAGACTAACTGACCACTAGCAATGGCCTTTGGTGCTGGCCAGTGACCCCAGTCTTTGTAATGGCCAAGTCCACTGCCTAAATTGTTATCAAGGTAATCCAAGTTTTCATGAGCTAACTTATAAATGATGTTATGTCTAATTCCATTATTGAAGTAATCAGTTATATACAATGCAATTAGTGTTGTCACCAGTGATGGCATCAGTGATGTGATCTGTGATGTCATCATTGTAGTCATAGTCTGTGCATCAGAGGGCACGAAGTTAAGGTGGCTTTAGCTGAATTTCCAGGGTTTTGTTGCATTAAGTTCCCACCTTAACGTCATTGCAACTAAAGTGTTTTCCTTGAATTTCAAGGGCTTTGTCATTCCATACATAATTAACATTTATAATAAAGACAATCTGTGTAATCAAAACAATGTATTATGCCTAGAAAGTAAAATAAAAAGCAATTGTGCAACAACTTTCCCTTCAAATAAACCTGTTGTTACAAAAAATTAGATTGCATATGTACTTAGCTTTTTGAAGTACTTTCATGTATATGTACGGTTCATGAATAGTTATTAAAGTGTTACAGTAACTATGTGGAAAGACTACACTCAATATATTTTAAAATAAAAATGTACAAGATTCCTGCCCAGATATATGTGTGCGTATTACACAGCCACAGTAGTGGCTGTGTAGTTATGGTTAATTTGCTAATCCCATAGGAAGAGCACTTTTCGGGCGGTTTATAACTTCGTTCTCCCTGGACGAATCCTCACCAAACTTTGCGAAAAAAGTATATGGCCCACTCTGAATAATTTTTTGGCAAAGTTTGGTGAGGTTTGGTCAAGGGGGGGCAAAGTTATAGGGGGGTCCCAAAACTTCTTTATTTCCAATAGACTGAATGGGGAAAAAACCTTGCTCATGCCTACAGCCCAAACCGCTTGACGGATTTTCACCATATTTGCGGCAGGAGCAGCGGCTTGGTCCTGAAAGCGTGCTTTTGTAAATTTGGTGAAAATCCGTCCAGTAGTTTTTTTTAAAACCACCAAAAAGTAGGTCACAAAAATTAGTGATATCTATGTCCGCTCCGCGGACACATTTCCCTGTTCGCTTCGCGGACAGTGTCCTGATTGGCTAATTGGCTTGCGTCATGTCCGCGGACAAGCGACGTGTTCGTTGGATGGATGGTGAAGTGCGTCAGCCTTTTGGAAAAGCCTGCCATCTTGGATCCGGGGACATCCGCGGACAGCGCGGTGACAAATGGTGGAGAAATATAACTTTGGCAGGTGTGTTGGTGTGCAAGAGCGTTTGGGGAGGGTGTGGGAGTAAGAGATGGGTCAAATGCTGTATTTATTTAGGTGGCAGGCACCCCTGTTTTGTTTGTCTTATCCGCGGACATGGGATGTCCATAATTAGCCAAAATCTGGGTGTCCTAAGGACACTATTCCTGTCCATACTGTCCGCAGGCAAGTTGAAACTGTTCTAAGAACATGCACGGTGTCCGGGATGTCCCTAAGCAATCAAAATGGAGGTGTCCTAAGGACAGTATATCTGTCCGTGCTGTACGCAAGCAAAATAAAACTGTTCTTAGAACATGTTAGGTGTCCGCGGACATGAAAAATGCCCATACTACATAGTTAAAATGTTTGATTCTATATCTATGGGTGTGATATGCTGCAGTGGTTGTGGCCAGGGCCTAGAGTCTTGGGTACATGGCCAGAGGCCATGCACCCAAGACCTCAGTTATAAGCACCGAAGTTATAAGCCACCATGGGTGTGATATGCTGCGGTGGTTGTGGCCAGGGCCTAGACTCTTAGGTGCATGAAGTTATACGCTACCATGGGTGGCTTATAGCTTCGCTCTCCCTGAATGAATCCTCACCAAACTTTGCAAAAAGTGTGATATGGGTGGGCCCATATAGACAGGTAAAATGTTTGATTCTATGGGTGTGATCTATGGGTGTGTTATGCTGCAGTGGTTGTGGCCAGGGCCTAGAGTCTTGGGTGCATGGGCGAAGGTTTAGAAATATATAAGAAAAATGAAGTTTACTTACTAGTTTCTGGTAAATTGTGTTCTTACTGTTCTGTAGGTCTGCTGTTGCTCCTAGTTGTGCAGTTTCTGTGAGGTAATTATGTTGGAAGCATATCTTTTTTGTTTTGGTATATTCCATTTTAGTACATATGGTATTTAAATGGGTGGTTGATGTGTGTAGATATATAGGTTCCACTTCTTATTTATTATCACATATAATGTGTTTGTGTGCTGTTTTTGAACTTGTGCAGTGTTCATATGGCATGATAGAACACTTTAAGATACCCCCTGAGTTTTTGGGTAGTGTTCATGTTGTCTGCGTCCGTTCGCGGACATACGCACAGTCCGCGGACATCAAAATCACTAGCTGGGGGTTCAGTATGTTCTATGTTACATTTATATAAAGTAAGGGAATCCTAGTAAACATCTATCAAATTTACACTATGAATATGTATATTCAGTAAAATAAAATTTGATAAAGTGAGGTTATGGTCAAGTTATGCTAATAAAAACCTATGAAATTCAGTAAAAAAACGTTGTTAAAGGTACGTTATGGCTAAGTTGCGCTACTAAAAACCTATGAATTTCAGTAAAAAAACTTTGTTAAAGGGACGTTATGGTTAAGTTGCGCTACTAAAAACCTATGAAATTCAGAAAAAAAACTTTGTTAAAGGGACGTTATGGTTCCAAGTAAAACCGAAAAACCCCTGAAATTCGCCAGTTATGGTAAGCTAAGCAACCATAACTCGCGCCACCACCGTGCACTGCTAAGACTAACACCCATGACATCAAAGATGACATCACAAATAGCATTGAATTTCATAGGTTTTTATTAGTGCAATTTACCCATAACGTCTACGAACATCTGACTTCAATGCGGACCTTTCGGACAGTATCACATGACCATATGCTGGCGCACGGCATGATGACGTGTCCGAGTACCTGTCCGCACTTCACGATAAGATCTGTGCTTCGCGGACAGTTCGGAACTGCATTTTCTACTGATCTAGGAACTTTGAACTCCAAAATTTCCCTTGCACAGCCCCAACACCTATTCCTACTCATCCATTAACAATCTAGTACACAGTACATACTTTTAGCAAAACTGCAATTTATCTTAAAATGGCATCAGCTGTTGCCATCCCTCCTCCCCAAGAGCCACCAACAGTGCTTTAATCAAGGAGCATGAGAAACACTGCCCCCTACCCTAGAAATAACACACGCTCAACATTTTCCCCTGTCCACCTACCCTTCGATATTAGTGTTTGGTGCCTCTTCCCTCATTTCCTCCCCACCTTTCCTTCTTAGCTCTCCTGCCAAAAAAATAAAATACATCCAAAAACAACAAAAGAAATGTTCCTTTCGGAACCACCTTTCACAGTTAAAAAATAGAACTAAAAAAAAAACATATAGAATCCATCTACTTTATATTTCTCAGTAAAGTACATAGGGCCTCATTACGACCCAGGCGGTAAGTTATCGCCTGGGTCGTACCTTTACCACCATGGCGTAAACTACGTTTACGCCATGGTGGTTGGCGGACTTACCGCCCCATTCCGAGGTTGGCGGGGCGGTAAGTCCCCAATCCCCATTTACCCTTCCCCATTCCCATTTTTGCCCCATAGGGCATAATGGGAGTGGGGAAGGCGTTTATTACGCCACCGTAAATTACGGTGGTGTAATTAACAACAAGGTCCCTTAGCGCCATGGATTTTAACACCTGCTAAAAGCAGGTGTTAAATCCTCCATGGCGCTAAGGGACCTCGGAATCAGGCGGTAAGGGTCGGCGCTGTTTACGCCGCCGTAAACCCCATACCGCCTGGGTCCTAATGAGGCCCATAGACTCAATAAGATTTTCCAACATTTCCATTTGCATTTTGTGTTATGCTAATGGGAATATTGTGGCGTTCATCGTCCGTTCCAGGGCTGGAGAACGGTGGATACAGGCCCGGCAGCCCAAGTTATCAGCTCAAGCGAAGCCAGGGTGGATAATGAGGTCTCTGGACAATTATGCCCCCATTCCAGCCCCTGTAATGGGGGATGAAGGCCATTAGCACCCTAGGTTGCCAAAGCGGGAACCCGTGGTGCTGAAAAAAAGGATTTTTCTTCCTACACTGGGACACCTGCAGCGTCCGGGTGTAGGAAGGAAAGTCCTTTTCCAAGATGGCTACCATCAAAAGGGAAGGTGGGGTTCCATACAGGGCCCCTCTCTGCTTTCCATGGAAGCCTGTTTCCAAGATGGCCACCATGGAAAGGGAAGACGGGGTTCCATACAGGGCCCCTCTTCGCTTTCCATGGAAGCCTGCAGAAGGCAAAAAGAGAACTCTATGACCTTATTACCATGAGCGCATGTTTCTTCCCTTATGACACTTGTAAAAAAACAAAATCCATTCAGACTTTACGAAAATATTTATATCTAGATCTATAATCTTTTGCAAACCTTTGTGTAGATTTGTCAAATGGCACCACAAATATAAGCCTTGATAATATTATGGGAACCCCCTCTAATTTTGCCCCCTCTTGACAAAATCCCACCAAACTTCGCAAACACGTGTATATGTAGATCTATTATCAGTTTGACAAAATACGTGTAGATTTGTCAAATTACACCTCATTTATAAACATTTACATTTTATTGGAACCCCCCTCTAATTTTGCCCCCCTTGACAAAATCCCACCAAACTTCGCAAAAACATTCATATCTAGTTCTATTATCAGTTTGACAAAATATGTGTACATTCGTCAAATGGCACCTCATTTATAAGCTTTTACATTATTTTGAGACCCCCCTCTAATTTTGCCCCCTCTTGACAGAATCCCACCAAACTTTGCAAACACATTCGGAATCAGGACGGGAATATAATTGCAAAATTGCAAGCGGTTTCACTGAGTGGTTCCAAAGTTATATGACATCCAAAAACTGACCCCAAACATCTGAAGTGTCCCCAAACTTCTCGCAAACATCCCAACTGTTCACAGACTTTTGCGGCAAAAAACACCCATTATTTTGCTTCTTGCAGCCATATTCCATCCTATCCTCATCACCCCTCACCTTCCCAGAGATTATTTGATAAATTTGACAAGTGCAATTATGTTTTTTTTTTATATGTTCTTACCGCGATGTCTACGGACACCGGCTGATGTCTGCGAATCCAAGATGGGGGTGTTTCCAAAAATCTGACGCACCTCACGTTTCACTCCAACCAATCAGTGAACACGTCACGTGTCCGCAGACATGACGCAAGCCAATTAACCAATCAGTGTCCTGTCCGCGGAGCGAACAGGGAAGTGTGTCCGCACAGCGGCCATAGATATCACTAATTTTTTGGGCTTACATTCTGGTCATTTTAAAAAGAACTACTGGATGGATTTTCACCAAATTAACGAAAGCACACTTTCAGGACTACGTCGCTGCTCCTGCCGCAAATCTGGTGAAAATCCGTCCAGCGGTTTGAGCTGTAGGTGTGAGCAAAGTTTTTTCCCATTATGTCTATGGGAAAAAAAATAATTTTGGGACCCCCCCTATAACTTTTCCCCCCCTTGACCAAACCTCACCAAAATTTTGAAGAAAATTCAGAGTGGGCCATATAACTTTTTTGCAAAGTGTGGTGAGGATTCGTCCAGTGGGAGTGAAGTTACAAGCTGCCCAAAAAAGTGCTCTTCCTATGGGATTATCAACTTAACCATAAATACATGGCCGCTACCTCAGGCCATGTACTATATATATATATATTTATATTATATATATATATATATATATATATATATATATATATATATATATATATATATATATATATATATATATATATGGAAAAAACACACGTACAAATGTATGAAGGTGGACTGCACTCCAAAGAGCAGCAGCGCAGTAAAATTTCCAAACTGCAGAAGAAAAGCACCACGATATCCACAACAACACAATATCCTTTATTATTTGTGCAGTGGAAGGAAAGAAAGCAGGCAACGGCGCGTTTTGCGGTTCGCTAACCACTTGTTCACATTAAAGGGTAAGAACATAGATGAGGGACTTATGAATAATGTCTCACGTTGGTTGCACATTGGGATTGTCCCCAGCCTTGAAAGTAAAGAACACATTGCAAAGAACAGACATCTTGTAGTTGCACAAAAGGGTTAAAGTCATCATGATAATCATCCACACTGATCGAATGTTGAAAATGGGTGGTCAAATGGAGGGCACTGCTGTGTTTAAGCAATCAGAGATTGTGTGTATGACAACGTAAGCAACAAGCATTTAGAAGAAATATTGGTGTGAACATAGAACGAGAGGCATATAATTTGCATGACAAGAATGTGAATATCTGTCATAGTTTGTTCATGACGATACCTTTTCTATGTGTGCTAGAATGTGTGTAGAGCTAATCCTATACTAATGGCAGACTAGCAACACACTATATAACAATAAAAAGAAATGAGCCATGTAGGAAAATAGCTAATCATGTAAGCAGCCAGGTAGAAACGTCAATGTCATTCTGAAGTGAGCGTTCTTCCCACTACTTACTGATCTCCCTCCTCTGTAGTTTCTCCAACTTTCTGGGCAATTTGACTTAATTATTGGGTGGAACCTCTTGAACAGCTCTTTTTTGTTTGGTAATATTAGTGGCAGACTGTGTTTCACTGATAGGGAAGCAGCCTCTTCTCTGCAAGCATTCTCTCAATCCACTTGTGACATCATTCTGGGTGCACAAAGGATTGTGTGGGAGGTGGTGACTTCCCTGCATGAAACAATGTTCACTCTTTATACATCAATATCCCACATACATTGGGTTGATGTTGGGGCTCTAACGGATGACCATGAAAAGCATATACCCGTGTGCGTGTGCGAAATGAGCCAATAGACGTTGACAACCTTTACCGCAGCTACGTATCTTCCTGTCTAATACACCAGCCAATCATACCATGCGCTGCGTCTCCGTGCCTACACGTGACTTTTATGTGTGTCAACGAACGATCCAGTGAAATGATTGGATGGATTCACGTGAATACGCCCATGCTGTCTGATGTAACCCACGCGTGCAAAATGAGCCAATAGGACGTCAAACTCCTTTAACGCATCTACCAATCGCAATCAACCAACCAAATAAATCACGCGCTGCGGCTCTGTGCCTACACATGACTTACATGCGTCTACGAGCGATACAATCAAACACTGGGATGAATACGCTCATGCCGTCTGACGTGACCGGCGTGTGCGAAATGAGCCAATAGGATGTCGAACCCCCTTGACGCATCTACCAATCTTCATGCATGATCCACCAACCAATGAAATCACGTGCTGCAGCTCTGTGTCTACAAGTGACTTTTTTGCACGTGAACGAATGAGCCAATCAAATGTTGCAATATATTGACGCGGTTACAGCCATGCAGTTTGACGACATACGCGCATACAAGACTGAGAAGTAGAGGGCACCCAGACATCATACTAATTCATTGCAGAGGCAATGATTTGGGGAATGACGAGGGGTGTCCCTTACTTTAATGATAAAACAAGACATGGGAAAACTAACAGAACTATTTCCTCACACCATCTTTATCTTTTCCAATCTCACTCAAAGGCAAAAATGGAGATGGATCACCAGATGTAATGGTAAAATTGAGAAATCCCAGAGAAATGTTAATAAAGCAATTTCAGCATTCATGATAGACCACAACCAATTATGGATTTCGAACAACATACAGTTCAACATGGCCAATTTCTATAGACATGAATGAGTACACCTAACCGATGAAGGAAATGCAGTGTTCCTTCATAACATCAAAACAGTACTGCTGATGTGCTAAAGTTCTACACTCAGTGTATGCCAAAACAGTCCTTTTAAGGACTAGTCATCATACATAAAACCACAAATATAATAATTAATAACAAAACATATTTTGTATTATACCCGCGCTACAGTTCATTGACTTTTACCATAACCGCGGTTACAAAGTCAGTTAGAAGGGAGACTGACTTCAAGTTTATACTACAATCCAACTTAAATGATCAATACAGTACAACACAACTCATGTACTTATGTAAAATAACTGAAGAATAATAAAGAATAGAAAAATACATAACAATAAACTAGATAGGCAAACATTTCACAGCCACACAATATAATACCATAAGTGAGAATACAAAACCTAAAATACGTTGTATAGCACATCCAAGACTAGTCTGCAATTGATCCTTTTTATATTAATTTTGTTAAACTATTTTCTTCTATTTTTCTCTAAAGTCTCACATGCTCAAAAGTCTGAAAACACACCCAAAATAAAAAAGACTCACTAATACCTACAAGGTCACTGACCATTGCCTGTGGCCATGACCAGTGATTTTTCACCCCCGACGTCACTGTACACTATACCTATTCAAATAACTTTCGAAAATGAATGAAACACAGACACCCCCAAAAATATAGCCGTGAATACAGAACTACTCTTATCCATGGGTATCTGTAGTCCTTCGGAGCCTCGGATATAGCTGTGAATATCGGCAAAATGATTGAAAAAAATGCTTCCCTGCTCCCCCAGGCCATCACCAAGTGCCCCCCTCATCTGTGCCAGCTCCCCCACCCCCCAGACGGCCTCTTCACCTCCACTGCCCTCTTCCTTTACACGCTGCTTCTGTGACGCAGTTTGCTTTCAGATGTCGGCTATTCACTCTGGGCCTCATCACAAGTTGGGCGGTATCCCGCCCAACTGTATTTGCATTACCGCCCAACCGTCCACTGCTATTAGCGCAGTATCAATGGTTGTGCGGTAATGGGTAGTCCCCATTGGCTCTATTCATTCGGCATTTTCCTGGCGCATTTACCCCCAGCTTAGAGATGGTGATAAATGCTGCCATACTTGTGTTTGGGCGGACCCTTAAACGCAGCAGTAATAGCGCTACCGCTGCATTTAAGGGCTCGTGATGAGGCCCCTAAGTGCCCTTTAGCCATCCCCCCACCTCTACCCTGATGGCATTTGTATGTTTTTTGACCTGCCTATAGCTGCCTATAGCTTTTGACTGCGTTTCATTTTCCCATAACCTTGGTTATAGCTGTGAATATATCTCGCATTGAGAGAAAAACAAGATGGCGGTTGTTTCATTTCTGAAAACCATGATCCTGCAATGCACCATGGGCGATAGCTCTATTCATTTTGGGGAAGGTGGTCCCCCCAGCTCTGTCAAATATTTAAATAACTACTGCACAGAATAACCCCAAACCCTGCATGGCATGCGAGTCAACGCTTCATGGCCAAGTTGTTTCTGACCTGGTCCAAACCCGTCCAGCGGTTTGGGCTGCAGCGCTTTGGCAAAAATTGATCATTTTTGTCTATGGGAAAATACATGGGAAGTAGGCCGCAAATCTTTATGCAGTCTGGGTGGGCCCGCAGACTTTTAATCACTTTCGAAATCTCAGTCGACTCCATTACTCAAATCAAAAGTTATTAAAAATAGAATTTTGAGGGGTTCCTATGTGTGTCCGACTCACCTTAACTATAGGGCGGTTATCGCCATCCAATAATATATATGGTGATCCATTCTTGTATGAAATGTATATCACATTACAGTGATATCGTAACCATATTTTTCGTAGTGTACTTGGGAACAATCTTATGTGATGCCACTTCCTCTTTTGTCAAAGGGTGAAAGATCATGTTCCATGGCTTCACGTGAGGTCACTTCGGGGGTGTGGTCAAATGACATCACTTCCTGTGATATCAGCGTTGTGAGTGGGCACAGCTTATTTCTATTCTTAATAATTTTATTATTCAAACTTAATCTTTGCAAGTGATGTCATCAGAGGTCAAGGGTCATGTGATGTCATTTTGGTGAAATTAAGTCCCTACCTGAGGCCTTTGGGTGAGTGGCGCAATATAAGAAATAGATAGATCGATAGATAGATAGATAGATAGATAGATAGATAGATAGATAGATAGATAGATAGATAGATAGATAGATATATTTATATTGCGCCGGAGCCTGCAGGCATCAGGCCGTAGTCAAGAAAGCAGCTAAACGAGCCAGAAGAGAACAACTTATTAAAACTAGGCAGTTTTCAAATACTTCCTAAAGGTCAGTGCATTTGTATTGGTGCACACATTGTTTGAGAGCTTATTCCATGCCAGTGCACCTGCACCGGAAAGGATCGGCCATTTCCTCTGACCCGCTTGTTCCTAGGACACTCCACGCGCGTAGTGTCCGTAGACCGAGCGATTCTAGTAAGGTGTTGTAGAGTGATGCATTCTTGGATATATCGAGGTGCTTGTCGATAAAGACAGTTATGGACAATAGTAAGTGTTTTAAAACAGATTCCAGCTTTCACTGGGAGCCAGTGTAAATTCCTCCTATGAGGCGGGATGGGCATATGTCTGGGGGCACTTTTCATAATCCAAACTGCATTATTCAGCAGAGTTTGAAGTTTTCCCAAACATCCCTTGTTGGCTCCTACCCAGGGTCAGACTTGGACAAGAAATAAGCCCGGTCACCCAAACAAAAGTGGCCCACCCATCACCTCAAAAAAGTGGCCCACCCCTTGTCTCATGACCCTTCACCTCTGATGACATCACCGGAAGTGATGTCATTTGACCCCACCCCAAAGTGACATCCCAGGAAGTGATGAAACACAACTTTTCATCCCTTGACAAAGCAGGAAGTGGCATCAAATGGCATTGTTCCTAAGTACACTATGAAAAATATGGTTATGATTTCACTAATGTGATATACATTTCATACAAGAATGGATCACCATATGTATCATTCAGATCTGTGTGTATAGATCCATATTGTGAAATTACTGTGAATCCAAGCAGACATCCAAGGCCAAATGATAATATGTTATTGTGTAGTACTTACGCTTAAGCTCTTTTTTATAGAACAAATATGCATACAATATCACACAACCTGTGTTGGTGCTCATTTATCGACCTAAGAAGGATGAAAGGCTTTTTGAAAAAAAAGAAAAAGTTAGAAAAAATATATATTTTTTTTCAATTTTATTTTTTAAAAACTGGCCCAGGCGTGGCCAGAAACCGCCCCCCACTCCCGAGGGACAATTTCGGCCCAGCTCCTACCAGCAAAGCATTACAGTAATCAATTCTGGGCATTACAATAGCTCGAACCAGCATGAAGCATGGAGCAGTTTATTCCGGAGACATATGGTTTGACCAGTCTCAACAATCTGAGGTGGAATTAAGTTTTACTTATAACACTGTTAACATGAGCGTCCATGCTCAGAGAAGGTTTGAAAATTTCCCCCAGTGTTTCAACCTTATCGGCTGCTTTGATATAGTGATTCTCAATATTGAAACTGGTATATTGAGTGTGGAGCTTGGTATGTGCTTGAGATGAGCCAAAAATGAAAAGCTCTGTTTTATCTCCATTCAAGCACATTCCATTTGTTGCCATCCAGTTTTGTATTGTTCCATAAATTAAGGAGATTTTCTCAGCATCTTTTTCATAGTCCCCACTCAGTTCCATAATGAGCTGAGTGTCATCAGCATAATTGGTGAACCGAACTCCTGATTTATCTAAAAGATCACATAACGGGCAGCAATATATGTTAAACAAGGACAGAGCAATACAAGCGCCCTGGGGTACCCCGCATTGAAGCCATTCCGATCCAGAGAAAATATCACCCCAAACAATTCTGGACCTCCTGTTGCTCAGGAATGATCTAATCCAACAAGCCGCCTCAAAAGAGCAATTTTCTAAATGTATTAGTCTCTCAAGCAGCTTATCATATTCCAGAAGATCGAAAGCTGCTGATAGATCCAACAAAATCAGGAGCCCCAATTTGCTTTCATCCATGATTTTAAGCATTTCAGTTGGTAGATCCAATAAGGCACTTTCTGTACTGTGAAATTATCTAAAACCAATCCCATCCCACCTTAGGCTTTTGCAGTGTATCATTTGTTAGTGATGTCATATTTGCTTAAGACCCAGTGAGAAAGCCTGTACCAAGCTGAGAGAGAACTAGAGATCACTGTGATATCCATTGCTGTCCCTGTTTTATCTGGATTTATGGAATAAAACAGTATTTTTGTCACATTACTTTACTCTTCCATTTTTTGGGCATGGGATTCACTGTGGCCCATCCGCTGCATACCCATAAGGGGGTTTCCTCCCCATCTCAACATATGGCAGCAGAGGATGGTTCGCCAGTGCCCAGAGTGATTATACTGCCTTTTACCCGCCGCTAGCCCGAAGGACTACGTCACACCCTGTTTGAACCGGATTGTTAATCATGCATGAAAACCCAGAAAGTCATCAGGTGCTCCCTTGGAGAAATTCCTGCCAGTTCCCAGCGGAACGCCTGGCAGACTAAAAGGTATACTGGCAGATTTTGGGAAGAGGCTGTTTCGAAGGTGTCGGCTGACCAACAGATGTATGTATGAGAGTAGTAATCTGGCAAACCTAGTGGGGAGGGAAGTAGTATGTATATATATATATATATACTATATTTTTTTTAATTTAAAAAAACTACAGTTTGAATTCAAGAAACAAACTTTTGTTTCAAACGCAAAAACAAGTCATCAGAGCAAAGAAACAGCCAAAAAGAAGAAGAAATCAGGAAGCAAAAAAAAAGGGAAAAAAGAAAGAAGAAGAGAACAAATCGTTCTCCACAAGCCCTCCAAAGCAACAACCCAGCTAGTACAGATATTTAAACATCTGCTTTCAGAATCAAATCAAAGAAGTTCACAGTTGCACATACAAGTTTTATATTGCATCCTGAAGTAATCCTGGCCCACCAGCCCTCCATATCATCATCTAAAGGTGCAAGGTTTCCGAGATGCAATGATCGCTGAGTAACAATCTGAGTACATTCAATTAACAGATGTTTGGCTGTTTCAATCGCCTGTCTACAGAAACGGCAGAGATTGTCTTTTGTGGATTTGTCCTTTCTTTGCCAAAGGATTTCTTTGGTTTTTAGAGTATTAGCTCGAAACCTTAGAAATTGGACTTGATGATGACGAGACGGACAGTGCAGTAAATACCGTGCTGGTTCGTTTAGTTTCCTGTTATCACCACCCATCAGTTTTGTTGATTTCAGCTTTAATCTTAATTCATTGTTGACAATCCAGGCCCAGATGTCAAATTTATTTTTGCATGCTGTGGGTGAGTTAGAAGCTCATAATTACTTATGTTTGCTGCCGATAGAATAGCCGATAGTTTACAAAACCATGTGTTGAGAAGGTCTTGATTGTTTGGAATCTGGTTATTGGCAAAGATTTTGTATGCCGGAGCTGGTGATATTAGGGCCATTTTGCGCATTGTTGCAATTGAGTTCCAAACCACTCTCATATGCAATGAGTTAGTGCCTAGTTCATGTCGCAATGTAGTTATCGGCGTTGCTTGTGGCAGCCTTAGAACTTTCCGCCAAAAGGGACCTTCTAGGGCGTGCCAGGTTTGCTCGCTTATGTTCCAACCAGCCTCAGCCCCAAAGATTATTATTGGGACCACTTTTTGTTGGTAAAATTTGAGGATGGGTTCCAATGAGAATTTTCCAAAATTCCTGTTGATTTTTACACCTTGTAGAGCTAGCTTCGTCATTTTAGAAGTTAATTCTACAACCCATTGCTGTTCACAGATGAAATTGTTGAATTGGGTTCCCAAGTATCTTATTGAGTCAACAGATGCTATGTTGATTCCAGCGATTTTCCACCTGAATGCTTTGTCTTTTTTGCTTCTGATGTTTCCAATAGACATTATCTTTGTTTTTGAGGTGTTTATTGACAATTTGTTTAGGTCCATATACGTTTGCAAGCCTGATAAGAGACGTTGGAGCCCAATTTGGGTTCTATCCATCAGAACCAAGTCGTCCGCGTAAACTATGCATTTGATCGGAATTTGATTTATCTTGGGTGAAAAGCATGAAACTTTATTGAGATAGATTGGTAGATCAGCCAGAAATAGTTTAAATAGCTCCCAGCTAAAGGGCATCCTTGTTTGACACCTTTATGCGTCAAAATGGCTTTAGATAGCACACCGCTGTTGTTTAGCCGGGCTTTAATTGATGTGTGTTCGTGAAGAGCGATGATTGGCTCTAAAATAGATGCCGGACAGCGCCATTTTAATAGTTTTGCCCATAATAAACTGTGATTCACACCATCGAACGCCTGTTTCATGTCGATGAATGCAAAATGTATCTTTCCATTCTTCTTTAAGGTTTCCAATTTTAAGATTGTCAAGATAAGCAGATTTACATCCACTCCAACATCCTTCGTGAATCCAGTTTGCCATATATCGTTGATCTGTGACATTTCAGCCCATTTTGCAAGTTTAATGCGCAAGTTCGAGCCAAAGATTTTTCCAATCGTGTCTAACAGGGCAATTGGGCGATAGTTGTTCGGATCGTCCCAACTGCCCCGCTTGTGAATTGGGACCACGATCGCAGTCATCCAAGATTCAGGCAATTTTTTGGACAGACTGATTTTCGTGAATAGCTTTCCGATAAAATCAGGCCACTCATGTGGATGTTTTTTTAGATCAATATTTGAAATCAAATCCGGTCCGGCAGCACGTGAGATCTTTAGGGCGTTAATTGCACGAACGATTTCATCATACTCCATCTGCACATCCCACTGGTTGTCAGCAGTGCTGCGTGATAACAAGACTTCAAGTTCAGGTTTTTTGAAGACCAAGGAAAAATGCGTGTCCCATACCTCGCCTGAAATGGTGTTTATTAAGTTTGGAGTACATTTAGAAAGATCCATATTCAGGATCTTCCAGATGTTGCGTGTGTTCTTTGTCATAATCAGACGTAACATATGCTCAGCACAATCTTGCTCGATCATAATTGCGTGCAACCTTGCCCAGTTTCGATAGATCGTGCGTCTTGCTTTTATCGCTTTTTGGACATCGTATCTTGGTATGCATTTCCTTATTTCTCTCAGATCTTTCCGTAGGACCTTTTTGGCGTCATGTAACACCTTGTAGTATATATGTCGATGTGTCCGTCCAAGATTTTGCGCGTTATTTTCAGGGATGGTAAAATCTGTCAACAGTGGAATATAATCAGGCCCTTGAGTAGCTAGATTGTTCATTAGTTTCAACCCAAGGCCCTGGATCTGATTTCCACTTAGTCATAGACGATTGCCGCAACAGTTTGTTTCTAAGGTAACCTTGATAGGACTCTTTGGCAGATTCGTGTCTATCATGAAGCAGAGTTGGAGAAGGCTATGATCGCTGTATTTCATTTTCTTTATTTGTAGATCGACTAACTTGGGCTCAAGGTTACTCGAGATCCATATGTAGTCGAGAATGCTATGTGTTGAATCTCGATTCCAGGTTGGCTTGGCAGGAACATCACCTTTTGTTGTTCCATTCAGCATGGATAGATCACGCACATCCATGGCAGTCTGCCATCTTTGTCCTCTTTCCTCGACAACTTCAATCGGCAACAACTGATAATTTTTGGAGGATTGGTCGAATTGGAACCACGTACAGTTCATATCCCCACAGCAGATAACTGATAAATTGTTGTAGAGTAACATCGCGTCGTCAATTAGCTGTGAGATTGCAGATATGAGCGCATCTGTGCCAATCTTTATTGGGTTCCAGTAAATGTTTATAATCAATAAATACTTCTTCACTGTAAGATTTTTTTCCAATGTGTGCATGATGGTACCTTGCACATATGGACTTGGATTTATTGATACGGGAGTTGACCAAGATTGAGTTATCCTCACCATTGTTATAAGGCCTGAGCTTGGACAACCATTTTTAACTGCAGCATTTAGTAAGATGGTGAATCCCTCACAGATGGGCGGTGTGCAGAGCCATGTTTCTTGCAAACATATAATAAAAACGTTTTCCAAGGATATTTCAAAATCATTGAATAAATGTCTGTATCCGTGTGTATTCCAAGAAATAAGTAAGGTTGGGTTTCCGCTTTTGGTTAGTCATGGCTAGTGCTGATTCCTAGACTGATTTTGATTAGATTTTTTAAATGAAGCATTTTTTTGCAACAATTGATCCGGGCTTGAGATCATGGTGACGCTCATAGACTGCCTTAATGCAGCCGAGTCAACACGTTTCATTTGTTGCTTGTTTAGTTCTTTTGATCTTTCTTTCCGAATGGATTCATCTTGGTCTGGTTCAGGCAAGATTTCAAAGCCAAAGAACAGCAGCTCGTCACTAGCCTTCAGAAGTGTGCTGCGTACGCTTGCTGAGTTGATGTGAAGTAGCACCTGATCTGAGGTTTTTTCAGTGGCATACTCAACAATTCGTATGTCATCAGAAACAATTGTGTGTAGCGAGGGCACACATTTGAATAGTTTCATGATGTTTGCTCGATTAAGGTTTACTTCAGCATCATCACTTTGGATGTTTTGCAGGCGTAGTTTGCGGCAGCCGAGTGAGTCTTTGATGGGTTTATTCACGTGAACTCTACTTTTGAAATGAACACATTGAGTTCTTTGATTTGATGGAAATTTCAGATTCAGCTGTGGCTCAACTACATGGGCCTGGGAGGACTTTGCAGAGCTCGCGGTGCTCGTTTGCTGGCACTGCACTACTGGTTTCATTACTTTTACAGGCCAAATGTTTGAATTCTCTGCAGGAGTCTGACTTGGTGCCACGAGTTTACAAGTTAAACTGCTTTCAGCGTCTTGATCATCCTGAATCGAGTATGTGGACAGGTCACATAGGTCTGTTGAGATAGATGTAATTGTAGTGAAACTTGTCTCGGAATCAGAAATAATTCTTCTTCGTTTCATGGACGGTTTATGATTCTCTTAAATCAGATGAGTACGGGTAGCCTTAATTAGGGCAGATTCAGGCTTAGTCTTGTTGCGGGCGTCGTTACGTTTAAATAGGCTCAGTCGTGGTGGTGTGGATAGGTTCCTTATAAACATTTTAGTCTTGGAGGAACCCTCTGGTTTAGAATGCTTTGATGATTTTGTTGTTTTTCCACTTGCTTTTTTTCCGCAAACTTTAGTTACGTCTATAGTTGGAATAATTTAAGTTGTTTTTGCTCGGCCCGTAAATATGCCAAAAGAAGAAAAATGACTTCCAGGTAAAGCAGCTTGTAAGGGAATATCGTCCTGGTGAGGCTCAGTACTAACAACTTTTGTTCTTTTGTCATTGTGCTGAGGCTTCTTTCCTTCTAGCATGGTTGAGTTGTTGGTGTTATGTCGACAGTCCGCTACGTCACTTAGTGTCTCACGGACAATAACTGTTGCGGTTGGAATATGTTTTGTTGTACTTCCAGCAGATTGTATATTGGAAGTTTCCATGTCAGGATGCCTGGTGGCTGCACCGTCATCATCGTGCGTTGCATGGCATTGACATTTTTGCGTTGATTTCAAAGCTTCAATCAGGCTGTCGACTAGTTTCTCCTGTTGGCAACTATTTCGGAGAGACAAGTCGTGTTGTCTTTGTTGCCACGCTGCTGATCATTCAGCCTCTGCCTGGATTTTGTCTTTTAAATACATATTAGGCTTTTCAGTTTCTTCTATTTTCTGGATTAAATTCCATAGAAGTGCACCTTGGTCCTGAATCCGTTCGCTTAAAGCTTCATAGAGTTTGACGAAGGGAATCATCGCCAAGGAAGATGCCGCTAGAACGTTGTTATGAATTTGCATCGCCGCGGCCGATGATATACTGGCTTTTGCTGGTATTTGCCCGATGTGCTCTGCACCACTAGTCGAAAGGCACGATGAGTCTTTGGTTTGGATATTGATTTCAGTTGTCAAATCGACTTTTCGTGCCGAATCAAGACCTTTAGTACTTTTGCTTTTCCTTGTTGGGGCCATCGGGGTGCTCGTGGTTGGCTTGGCGAGCTCAAGCATTGAGGCCGGCATGACCCCCTTTGAGGGGTTCCCTATTGCCGTATTCATGTTTTTGACATTTCCTATTTCCAGGCATGGCGACGTAGATGGACCCTGTGGTATCGGCATTGCGTTTTGCAGCATGGAGTTTCGATGATTGTCTTGCACCGAGGGTGTGGGCAGACCATGAATAGCATCACGGACTTGAGAATTACCATCCACACGCAAGGTAAGGTCAGCCAAAGGCGGCGCTGTTGTGGTTACAACTGGCAGCATGCAGCCCTGGAGGTTTTTTTCCTGTAGGATGTCGACAGGCTTGCAGCACGTAATTAATTCATTTGTTTTATTTGAGGGCAGTGAAGATAAGATAGAGATTTGATTTGTGGCTTTGTCAAGACGCTTTCCGTTGGGCATCGGATGGTAACGTATCACCTTTCCTCCAGAAGGTGTCAACCCCGCATGGGTTGCATGAAATTGGAACCGATGCAGATTTGCATTATAGAATTTGCAGAATCTCGGGACAGGTCTTGTAAGCTTCCCACCTGACCAATTGTCGCATCACTCGCCTCTGAGTTGCTGTTATTAACAGTCTGGCTACCTGAATGATTTGCGTTTTCTGGGGCGACAATATGACAAACATTTTGATCACCAGCTGGGAGTTGGTCTGGCTCAGAAGGCTCATGCTCAATATACTGAATGCTATTTAAGTGTTCCTTACTTTCTTGGTTTGTTGGGTTTTCCAGATTTGCTTTTCCACCGTCGTTGGAAACAGATACAATATGTGAAGCCGCCATCAGGTCGGCATCTGTAATCTCAAATGGAGAGTAAAACAGCTCCAGAGATACAAGGCTGGCGATTTTCTCACGTGACTCACATATCGACTGTGAAATGGGTTCTAAATTGTTTAGTGTTAACAGGACGATTTGTGAAGGTGCGGTCACAGGAGTGGTCATAGTTCGCAACTCAAGCTGGACCGCATCAGGAACGGTAAGTTCTTCGCTACAGTTTGTACGAGGTGAGGAAGCATTGTTATTAAGTACAGCCTCCGCTTGAACAGCGCAGTCTGCAGGGCCGTTGTATTCAGTGAGTGGAGGCAAAGCAATGGTGGTTGTAGCCTCGCTTAAGCCAACAAGAGAATTGTTATTTGGCCCATCAATGATCACATCGGCCGCATTTGGCACATTAATCGAGTCCGCCATGACTCGCGACTCACTTATGGAGTCGAGTACCGGCAAGGTAACAATTTGTTTGCTTACCCTGCCGTCCTGCGTTGCATCCTTGTTCATGGCGGTCCATGGATTCAGCATACGGCGCTGCTGTAGAGTTTTATGGCGGGTCTGGGGCCCTGACTTCTTGTTCGTAGGGTCCGTCATGGGTCAGACTGGGGCAGACTGTGAACTCGTTGCCGAACTCTGCGCCGTGCACCGCGCCCACAGACAACTTAAATAGGAAACACAAACGTAGGACCAACAGAAAACACATTGTGCAGCTCCTCTGGAAAAACACAATGAGACTGGGGCAGACTGGGAACTCGTTGCCGAACTCCGTGCCGCGCTCCGCACCCACAGTCAACTTAAATAGGAAACACAAACGTAGGACCAACAGAAAACACGTCGTGCAGCTCCTCTGGAAAAATACAATGAGACTGGGGCAGACTGGGAACTCGTTGCCGAACTACGCGCCGCGCTCCGCGCCCACAGTCAACTTAAATAGGAAACACAAACGTAGGACCAACAGAAAATACGTTGTGCAGCTCCTCTGGAAAAACACAATGAGACTGGGGCAGACTGGGAACTCGTTGCCGAACTCTGCATATGTATATATTGTGGGGAAGAAAAAGAAATTAGAGGAAGTTTCCCCGTGTCCATGGTTTTGCCTGGGGTGTGAATGGTGGCACCTTATGACGTATTATAGACAAAATAAAAAATAATAAAGAAACAAGAGAGAAATTTCCCTGTGCCGAGCAGCGCATAGAAGAAGGGACACTCCACTGATGGCCTAACGGGGCAGTTCTAAGAAGAGATGTTTTCCTTGTCATGAGATAGGCAAGATGATGGCTGTAGGTTTGAAATTGTTTGATTATTGTGTTGTTTTAAGAGTGCACTCATATTGTGTTGTGTATATAAAGGGTGTTGTTGAAGATAGGTTCTAAATCAAATTTGAAAGATTGATAAGAAGGTATTGTTGGCCCAGGATATAGGGGCACCCAGATTGCAGAAAACCAGCAAAACGATCTGGGTTTTTGTGGTGAGAGGTGATACCTGAAGAAGAGGGAGCTGGCTTGAGGTTCTGAAGGAAAGTTGTTTTGGCATTAGCATGGGCTTCCGAAGCCCGTGGAGGTTTGGAGTGGCCTTAAAGGGCAGAGTTTGGAGTTTGGGCTCCGACTGTGGTGTGCGCCCCTCTTGATGTTGGTGAAATCAGAGAGGCTTGTGGGAAGGCTTGAGAAGTGTCAAAAATTGGAGAAAAGTTGATAAAGGAGTGTGAGAACAGGGTGAGGAGATTTGAGGTACACACAAAAGCCGTGTTGAGGGCAGGTAAGTATCGGAAGTCAAAAGAGTGACAAGCCATGATGTGAGACACTCACCTAATGCACATGTGAAAGAAACTTCCATAGTATAAGGTGAACATGTGCAAGTATAGTGCGGAATGGATTTGCGAGAGAGTGGGCAAGATGATAAAACCTTGGCCCCAGAGGGGCATGCTTTCGAAAACTGTGCTGCAAAACATGACCACATATTTACATGATGCATATAATTGCAAGAAGCTGCAAAGCAGACTAGCAGTTCTAGAATATGGTAGATGTTCGAGGATGAGGTGGAGGACCCACCCAGGAGAGAGTGGATACTTAATCTGCATGATGTGCGGGGTGCAGGGCCCATGGCTACTCCTACTCCTCCTCAGAGCACAGACCTGCCAAGTGAGGGACATGAATTTTACCCATTGAAAGAGTTGAAGGCAGCAGCAGGTTACACTAATCCAGTGCACACACCCCTGCATATAGCAGTGAATATACAATAAACAGAGCCAAGTTAAATAATTCAAAGTCACTACCCATGCACAATGAGTATAGGCAGCGCTGCAAGCTGCAGGTGAAGCTAGCAGAGAATGTCAGAGAAGGGACAACAGAGGACAGGAACAAGTGGGAGGACAAATATTGCTTAAATTAGACAGACAGTACAAAATCAACCCCAAAGGAAAAGAAAGGGAAGCTAAAGTCAAACAGGATAACAAGGAAGAAGAAGCCAGACAGAGAGGGTAGTTAAAGGAGGAAGAAAGAGAATGGGAAAAAGTGATAAAACAAGTGGAGAAAAGGGAATGTAAAGGAAGGAAGTGGCAGGAGAGAGGGAGGAGAGAATTAGAAGAAGCAGAACAGGAAAAGGAAAGAGAAACAATGAGAAAAAGGAGGAAAGGGAAAAACAGAAGGAGACAGATGAGAAGGCAGCAAGGGAAGCAGAGGAAGAAAAGTAGAGACAGGTGCAATTAATCAAAGAAAGGAAGAGACAGGAGGTTGAAAGGCTCGTCCCAGAGCATCTACGCAAGAGTGAGGAAGAAAGTAAACATCAGGAGAGGGAAAGACAGAGCAGCTGGGAAAGACGAGTTAAGGAGATGGATAAAATAATGAGAAATCAAATGCTCCCTGATAAGGATGAGGGAGAAGGGATATGAAGGTGGATCTTGATATTATACCGAGGCAGAATGGATGGTGGGGCTCCCCTTCAGGTAACAGGGAGCACAGTGTGACCTCCACAAAGAGAAGAGTTAGGATCATTATACAGGGCCATGAAAGGGGCGACGGAGAAGAAGTGTACTGAAAAGACTGAATTTTGAGAGTGAAGATGAAGAAGGGAGTGATGAAAGTGCTGGGACAATGGGGTCAGATGATGAAAGGGGGGAACGTGAACATGAGGAAGATGGATGCAGCATGCATGGCCTCTTTGAGAGGGCAGCAGTAGAATAGGAGGCAGAATGGTCAGTGAGGGAAGAGGCAGAAGGAGACAGGCCAGTGCTTAAGATGCATGCTGAGCACCTAAAGGGCTGCTCCCACAGCCTAGATGAAGTTAGCCCATATGACCAGAGGTTGAGGGTGGTACCCAATATCTGCTGTTAGCAAAAGGGGGAGGATGACCACAATATATACCATGGCCCCAGATAGACAAGGATAATATGAGATGGAAATTGCCATTGTTAACTGCAGGGGCGGGGAAATGGATTTATGAAATAGAGAAATTGACAGCAGGGATGACTTTAGCAGTGGGCGACATTAAATGCTTGTTTGCTGCCATTCTCTGGGAGAGGGCTGATGACATTTGGAAACGGGCGGGATATCCCGGAGTGACAGCACAGAACACTTCACATGAGAGAGCACCATTCAATAATTGCAGGGCAGCCGTATGGCAAGCACTTAGAGTGCAGTATCCCAACATGTCAGACATAAGAGCGCTTATGACACGCAAAATGCATGAGGATGAGGACTCCATTGCATATATTCAAGAGATCCAAGAGCATTGACATCTCGAGACTCGGGATCCATGGGATAAGACAGTAGTGTTATTTTATTACATACTCATCCAGGGGCTACCTGTCAGATAATGGTATAACTTCCCCATCCTCCTCCTCACCTGGGCCTTCTGATGAACTGTCCTTGGGGTCTGTTGTGGTCTTCTTCCGAGACTTCTGGTTGTCTTGTGTTGGTCTTTCCTTGGCTGGTTTCTTCTTTTTATCGTGCAAGTAGGGTCTAGCTTCCTCAGAGGCCACCTTGGCAAAGAGTGGTACCTGCCCTAGGGGAACCCCGACGAGCTAAACCCCAAAGACCAGTGAAAAAGCCTGTTGGTAACAAAAAAACCCTGTTAGAATTCAAAATGAACAGTTGGGAATTTGTCCAGAACTGGATGTTGGATAGATGTTATTATTCAGATTCCAAATCCACAGAAAGTCTTGCCTCAATCCAGGCAGGGCGATAGTAAATGCTGGTTGATGTTGCAAGGTGGTGACTGTCCTCAAATGTGAGTAAAAATGATGAAGGGGAATTCCCAGTCAGAAAGGAGCAGTATACAGAAGTGTACTAAGAGGGAAGATTGCACAGAAAGAAAGAGAAAAGTCCCATTCGAAGACATGTTAGGTAAGTATACAGGTATACAGAAGAATAGTCAGAGCAGTCTTGCAGGACACCCACCAGAAGAATCAGAATACCCGTGCTACAAGAGCAAGGTAAAGAAGGTGTTCAACAAAGGCTTGCAGTGGTGTTGCGAAAGAAAGACCAGCACCGAAGTAGGATTCAAAATAACCAAGAGTAAACGACGTAAGAGTGAAGGAGGAGGAGTTGCGGGAAGCCGCAAGGAGATGCCCCACACAGATGAGTGCTACGGGCAAAGAATAGAAAACCCCAACAGAGAGGAGATAGAAATGCGCAAGAACGCAAAGCGGAATTCGCACCACAGAGTGAGACGAAAAGCAGAACATGGCTGGAAGTGCGGACAGAACAGGAAGAGAGAAAGGAAAACAAACAACCGGCAAGGTACCAGAATGGAAAGATAGAAAGCTACAAAGGCTATAATACACAAAACCAGAAAGGCAGAAGTCAGAACAAGAAAAAGGGTGGAGGTTTCCCACAGAAGCTAGGGAACCGGGAAGGAACATTACAAAGGAAGAATACTGAGCGGAAACACTTGGCCAACCAAGCGCTGTAGTGAAAAGGAACAGATACAACGCACCATGCTGTGGGCATGGTTAGTATTTATATGGTTAGCCGCCATGTTGGATGAGGACTAGACACTAACACTGCGTTCCCTGAAAGAAGCTAATATTTCTAGGCATGCCATACCTTCCACGGGCGAATCCTGACACTACCAGAGTATGTACAAAAACAATTAAAGAAAAGTGTGGATGGAAGCGAGACTGTGACAAGAGATTTAATTGGCTATAGCACATTATTGTCAGTTAATGCAAGATGGTAGAAAGAAATATGAGGAAAGAAAGTAGGACGAGGCGAAGTTGGTTCAGAAAAAATTGTCAAAATACTCAATGGACGCAGTGGTGCTGACAAGCGGAGAGGGAGTGGTTATACAGGATCCACAACACAACCAGCAAATGGCAGGAGGGAATTTCGCAGGAAGGGGAGAGTATAACCATTGGCCCCGGGGAGATGGGGTGTGCCCAGAGGGAGAGGGGTTGGTTTTCAAACACCGCAAGGAAGAGGAGGGTTTAATGGGGGACAGCCTAGGCCCATGGAACCCCCACCACAATGTTGGAAATGTGGGAAGATTGGCCCCATAATCCAGAGTATGTAGCAGCAGGGGCTGGATGCAATAGTCATGGCAAGACCCAAGAGGGGGAATGACATATTCACAGCATACACTACAGAGCAACCTGACTATTATGCCCAAGATCACAGACAGTATCAGACACATGCATCGCAAGTGCAACAAGCTCCTCAAGCACCAGCACAGCCACAGCATGCACTCATGCAGACACAGCCACATCAGGCACACATGCAGATGCAACCACAGCAAGCACACATGCAGATGCAGCAACTGCAGGCACAAACCCAAGCACCAATGCAACAGAATACCATGACTACATGGAATTTAAACACTGTGATACAGACTCCCGTACCCAGGATAGGGAATGTGACAGTAGTGGGAGGAATCCTTTTACTGGGTCAGGGATGAACCTATATCCACAATAGGACAGCCCACAGACTGACTTGAGGGGTTCCATCCTATCTGTCACGCCTCTGTGACCCTTAAGAAGAGCCACAGATGCGGATGATCAAATGTGACAACACATTCTCTTTTCTTGTAAATACAGGGGTCACCAGATTCTGTTTTAGGAAAGGGAGATACTCAATGCCAGGTGTTGCCATGAATGCACAAGGTTTTTCAGGGGCCACAAATTTGGTTCTATTTACTGACAAATTGCCCCTCACTGTGAGGGAACACAATCTCACCATGCCACTGTTATATTCCCACCAGACGCTAGTGAACATAATGGGAAGTGATATGATGATTAAGCTCAACATGACCATCTCATTTACAGAGCAGGGGATAGTGTGTTCCATCCAGGTAACCATTACATGAATGCACAAGAATGTATTCTAGCATTCTGTGGCCAGGTAGCACAGAGAGGGCGCCCCTAGATCCTGAGGTGTTCTAGTATGGAGTGAGTCTTATACTAGCATGGCTCCCTGGGATATAAGGCAAAATATTACGGCTATCCGCACATATTTTGTTTAGACCAGAGTTCCCATTGGAGGAGCAAGAGGGACATTTATTTGCATCAGAATTGGAAATGGTCATAATAAGGGATGAGAGGGTTGTTCTCCATGGGACAGATGACATGGGGAAAGCATGGAGGGCAGTTATAGCCTCAGTTATAGGCTTAGATGAAGGACACAGACTGACCAACTTGACAGAGGAAGAGTTGTTTTGAGATGACTTTTCAGACAGCGAAGTTGAGTTTTCTAAAAGCATTACTTATTGATTGAGGATTACGAATAGAGAAGTACCACAGCAGATGGCATTCATGAAAAAGACACCATAATTCCTTGAAAATGACCTGGCACAGGTGCCAGCAGTTTTGTGGACCAACAGTCCATATGATGTGGGTCTATTCAAGGGAGAAGGGGCAGTCATGATCAAAGGCAAGCCAGGAACAATTTTACCCAGAGTAAGGCAATATCCCATTGACTGATTGTTTATTTATTATGATCTTATACACAAGTGTTTCAAAGTGCAACCATGTATGGGAGGGGAAGACATAGGGAAGACAAGACAGACGATCCTACTAGGCATGGTACATTCAGATCATGCAGGTGAACAGAGCAGGAAGTGAATGGGGGGGCAAAAAGGACCGAGTGCACCCAGTCCCATCAGAACATGGGTTAAGTGCAGAGAGATACCACTATCATGGGTCGTAACTGAAGGGCAGTAGTGCTGAGGCAAGTGCAAGGCCGGGGGCAGGTGCAGGAGACTGGCGAGGAAGTCTTGGGACCTGTGAGCCTCTGAAGGTACCCCAGGCAGCCAGTCAGAGAGACTGAGCAGGGGTATAGGGGAGAGAGCGAGAGAGCAGAAAGAGGTGGTTAGCAGGGGAGAGGGAGAAAGAAGGAGGAGGCGAAGAGGAAAGTGTTGAGGAGTTTCCGGAACTTCACGAGATGTGGCTCAAGATGGAGAGAGGCAGGGAGGCTGTTACAAAGGGAGGCACATGCAGTGGATAAAGATCTCCCCACAAGTCTCTGCTCGGAGAAACTGCTCACCTGCAGAGAGTTTGAGGAAGACGAGCAGAGGGCTCGAGAACGAGAGTATTTAGGAAGAGAGCATTGCAGATAGAGTAGGACCAGCCCCCAGAAAGCCTTGTGGACAATGCAAAGGGTCTTGAACTTAATCCTTGCAGCCACTTGGAGCCGGTGAAGGGATTTCAGTGCCGGAAAGATGCAGTCCCTGGGCTTGAGGCCAAGTATAAGTCTTGCGGTTCTGTTATGGATAAGTTGAAGAGGGCAGAGGGTAGACGAGGGCAGGTTGAGAAATAGGCTGTTGCAGAAGTCCAGCCTAGAGAGGACCAGTGCTCTGGAGATGGTGGGCCTCTGGGGGAAAGTGAGAAAATGTAGAGTATCTCTGAGAAGATGCAGTTGGTAGTGGGACTTTTTAGAGATGTTCGCAATGTGGGACGAGAAGGAAAGAGTGGAGTCGAAGATGACCCCCAGAATGTTTGCCTCGTTGATAGGTGGAGGCGCAGGGCCAAGGGAGGCCAGCCATACACAAAGAGGGAAGGCGGGAGCAGGGGTCCCGATGAGGACAATCTCTCCCTTACAGGAATTCAGGCAGAGTTCGTTTGCAGCACACCATGACTGAATTGAGGACAGACAGTCAGGTATGAGTGAGGAGGAGGAAGAGGCCGAGGGTAGCCTGAAGGAGAGCTGCATGTCATCTGCATAACACTGGAAGTTGGAGATAAAGGTGGCTATCATACGGGCCAGAGGGGCAATGTAGCCATTGAAAACCCAGGGGGATAGGTTAGATCGCTGGGGGATACTGCACATAGAGAGAATGATAGGAGAAATAAAATATCCCAATTCTACCTGGGAAGGGTGGTCAGAGAGAAAGGAGGTTAGCCATGCCAGAGCCTGATCGGTGATGCCCAGGGTATCAAGGAGACGTGCAATCAGGGTGTTGTGGTTCACTGTATCGAAGGCAGAGGAGAGGTCAAGTAGAATGAGGACAGAGGGAGAGTTAGAATCAAGATTTGAGAGCATATCTTCATGGGTGCTCAGAAGAGATGTTTCTGTGCCTCTGGGTGCCCTAAAGCCAGACCGGTGGTCATGGAAGCAACCAACAGATTCAGTGTGGAGGGTAAGCTGAGAAATAGCCAACTTCTCCAGGAGTTTGCCCAGGAAAGGAGTGATAGAGGTCAGGCGATAGTTTGCCAGAATGGAAGGGTCAGCAGAATGTTTTTTGAGGAGAGGGTGCACAAAGGAGTGCTCAAGAGCAGTTGGGAAAACACCAGTGGTGAAGGAGAGGTTGCAGAGGTCAGCCAAGGCTGGGGTTAGAGAATCAATGTTGTCCTTGATGGTTTTGGAAGGACAGGGGTCCACCTGTTTGGAGGAGGCTTTCATAGACCAGACTTGTCTAGTGACCTCCTCGGGTGTGACAGCGGAGAGAGAAGGGAGAGGAAGGGGAGAGGTGGGGGTGGCCAAGGGCGGTACAAGAGATGTTGGTGTATGAGGTGGAGGGGAAGAGAGAGTAGATAGAATATCCTGAGTTTTTGAGGTGAAGTGTGGAGCCAGTGCCGAGCAAAGGGCCTGGGTGGGTGCAGTGGTGGAGAAAGCTGGGGTAGGATTGGCTAGTTCTTTGCTGACTTTGAAAAGTTCGGCCGTGTTGTTGTCCCATATCTAGAGAAGCAGACACATGCATTTTTGAAACAATTTCAGCGCTAGTTCAACAGGGAAACCTAGTACCATCAGAGTCTCCTTGTAACACGGCTGTGTCCCCAGTGAAGAAAGCAATGGAGGCAGTGAAGTGCACAGCCCACACGAGGGGGTGGACATAATCTCCAGTGGCAATGAAGCCACAGAGGCAAAGGCCAAAAAAGCAGCATATTTTCCTGAAATCACTGAATTCGACACCCAACATGGTATTAGAGGACGGCTTTAATTCATTGCCCATTACCCAGATAATATAAATACATGGGCCCCACCAGACGAGCAACAGCTTTGGAGAAGGAGGGGGTGTTTAGTATCTTCCACAAGTGCCTTGT
Organism: Ambystoma mexicanum; assembly: GCF_040938575.1. NCBI lineage: Eukaryota > Metazoa > Chordata > Amphibia > Caudata > Ambystomatidae > Ambystoma > Ambystoma mexicanum. The sequence goes on along the minus strand of NC_090941.1, from coordinate 152,374,799 downwards.
GGCTCCAGGAGAGCACCGGTAAACCGGTTATGCCCCTCGCATTATTGCAAACAGCATTGGACCAACTCCATCACCCGACCATGCCAATAAAGACAGTCTTGCAGCGCAGATTGCAGAAGACTGGTTCACTACCAATTTGGCAGATGATGTTACTGCCTTTGTTTTTAAATGTGTGGTTTGTACATGATATACAGCAGGACCTATGTTGCAAGTATTGAGAGGAGCATTATCCCGGCCCACCGGGCTATTCCAACATTTGCACATCGACTATGACGATATGATTCATAACTGTAATGGCTACAGATACATGTTGGTAGTTGTATGTCCTTTCTCACGCTGCATCGAAGACGGTCCAGGCACCCACCCTAACTCACCTGTGCTACCAAATTCCTCGTACAAAAGGTATTTCCATAATGCTGTGTGTGCAAAGCCCTCCGGTCCGTCAATGGGCCACATTTTGTAAATCAAGTTTTCAAGCATATTATAATTCTATTGAGGATTAAGCATACATTTCCCTGCGCCTATCATCCGCAAGTGAATGAGGTTTGTGAGCACCTCAATGGCCTGGTCAAAGATAAAATAGCCAAACTAAGGATGATATTGAAAAAGGGATGGCTCCATTGCCTACCCCTAGAACTTTTTGCATTACTAATCAGACCGGCTCAGACCACCACTTAACTCCTCATGACTTGGTGACTGGATGCCGTATGCGCATCCCACTTGCTCCTCTCACTAGAGCGTTAACTGATGTCCAGAATTCTGCTGTTGTTTTGGGAAATGAAATTCACAAATACCTTGCAGCGATAATGGAGAGCATTTCTTTTATTTCTCAACAGTTTTGAACATGGTAGGGGAGGTCGAAGAAGAACAAGGAAGACAACGAACCATAAAACATACAAGAACTGCTTAAGCCCCGTCCTATTGAGAAACCTCCACAGGGCATTGCACAAGCTATGTTTTAATGGCCCATTTGTTGTTGACATTGTTTCCCCCACAGCTGTCAAACTGATAGGGAAGAGATCCTGGTCCCACATAGGAGACGTCAAGTGCTGTACAGGTGAGACCCCTCTGCCTCACATCCCAGACAAAGCAGCACAAGAAGAAGACAAAGTCCGAAGAGTGCAGACGCAGTCCATGACAAGAAATAGAATAGCAATAAAAGAGAATTAGTGTAGACACACTGGGCCTCTGTATAATCTTGCCAGCCTGGAAATAAAGTGCTGGTATTTACGTACGTCCGTGGGGGTAAGCCAAGAGCTGGAGGTAACTCAGGACCCCACGGGCATAAAACAGCTGCTATTTTCTGAAAATATTGGCAAATCCCCCATGGAGTCTTCTGGGATCCATGGAATGGGGATTTACCAACCTTTCCGCAAGCTGTAATATTCTGGTGAAACATATACAATGTTGCCCTTTCAACTTTTTATTTATGCCTTTCTCACATACGTTGCAAACACTTACCAAGCATTAAAGAAGAGCAAGGTGCCCATTGCTGCCTTACTTAGCAATCCCAAAGCACAATGTATCTTTGAGTGTATTTTGCTGGCGATTTTAATCCAGTTCTTTTTTGCAGGAGTTTTAGTGTTCAGAAAATAAGGGTGAAACCGTAAGGAAAAGAAGGTGATAATGATAAACAATGCCGTAGATTTTGCTAAACATAGAGTTATAGCGTTCAGACAAAGAAATGGACGTGCACACTTGCGACACATGAACTACACTACTAAGGCAATTGTCGTCAAATTTTTTGCATTCTGCTGTTTCTGCCTCTTTACCCTGCTTGCATTACAAAAAGCAGCAATGTATTATGTACCTCAACAAGTATATGCCAATGTGTCACCTGTTCCCTTACTAACTGAAGTAATGCCCCCATCCCTTACCATTGCCACCAAAGAGATAAAGAGGCTCAAATCAAGTGTCACCAACAACTTCAAACATGTGAATGCCTACATGACTAATTCGGCACACGTCACTAATAACATGTGGTACCAGCACATGACCCATGTGGAGAGAAAGGCTTCAAGAGAGAGCTGCTATGTTTGTTCTCTCATTCCCTATGCCATGAGTGCCTCCAGGACTTTCGTAGCTACTGAAATCTCTGCAACTAGAGCACAGTGCCTAATGCACTTGGCGCTTTGCCCAATTAGGGGCCAATTCCAAGGGAAATGGGCTACATTAAGATGGATGTCACAAATTAAATTTCCATGTGAGGATAGCTGTATAAAAACACAGGCAACAATGGAAGACTTGTGGAGCACAGACAAAATGATACAGTATATACTGTAAACGTATCATACTAATGTTAAAAGGCACATTACAAATGCTCAATAACATAACATATGATATGATATGATATGATATGATATGGCATTTATAACGCGCTTACACACAAGTGTTTCAAGGCAAGGAAGGGGGAAACAGTGGGAAGACAGACAACTATCCTATAAGGCCAGGTATCATTCAGATCGTGCAAGTGCATGGGTGGGGAGAAGGGAAAAGTGCCTGGGGGAAGGGAGAGGGGAAAGTGCAGTACATGGGATAGAAGAATAAATACGATAAATAAAAGCGGCCAGATGGTGGCAAGTGGAAGGTAAGAGCAAACATAAGTGCTGGTAGGGGGACTGTAGGGATTCAGAAAACAGTCCCTAGGTGTGGGGGGGGAGGTTCCAGGGAGACAGGGCAGGTGTGCAAAAGGCGGGGCCTGGACCCAAGATCAGAAAGGGTGGCCAGGTAACCAGTGCAGTTTCAGCCAGGAATTTCAGCAGAGGTGAGAGGCAGAGAAGGCAGAAGCAAAGAGGAAGATTTTGAGGTGTTTCCGGAACCAGAGATGGTTCTCCTCAAGTTTCAGGTAGGCAGGAAGGCTGTTCCAGAGGGAGGCCCCTGCCGAAGAGAGAGATGGACCACCAACTCGTTGCTTGGAGAAGCGACTGACCCTGTGGCAGTTGAAGGCAGATGAGTGAAGAGCCCGAGAAGGAAGGTATTTGGGAAGAGAGAATTGAAGGCATTGCGGCCCCAGGCCCCAGAAGGCCTGGGGCATAACGTAACATAACATGGCCCAACGAGAGTGGAATCTAGAATAGTGACACAAAGGGAGTTGCAATGCCCTAACACTGGAAGAAGAGAGGTAGGTGGAATACCTGGATGCTGGGAGAGACCCCAACTACTAGCGTATGGACAGGTATTCACAGGAGAAGAATGGGATGAAGGGCTGATGAGATGCAAAGCACAAGTGCTCCTGACAGTCCCAGTGGAAATGGTGCAGAAAGAAAATGATGAGTGCCTCAAGGATTGGGCAGAGTATTCAAAATTAGTGACATGGGTGCAAAAGGAAGCAGGCCCTCTGCCCATAATACCCCTCAAGAGCGTGTCACTATGTTACCAGAATGATGGTCTAGTGACGATTGGAGAGAACAGAGGATGCAAACATATATCGAAGATACCTAAAAGTAGGCACTGTAGTACTCATTGACCACTATTGGGCCTGTGGTTCCAAAGCTTACATGCAGCTGCCCCCCGAATTGGGGAGAATTATGTTCCCTAATACTACCAGCCTTGGTAGTACCACAGAAAGTCATAAAGATAGATGGGTTCCCCAAAATGGATGCACACAAGAGGAAGAAAAGGTCTCTGGAGCTGAACTCAGTAAAGAGAGGAAATTACATCTCCAAGAAGATGGAAACAGCACTTGATGCAATACCAGAGGAGTACAGGCTGTTCAGCAGAACAGAGACGTTCTTCGCCTCTGTTGTTCCTGGAATACAAGTGAACGTGAATGTCAGGTGGTTGCAGAATACATGTTGGGAGCTGTTGAAGACTATCGACTCAACAGTAAAAGGGTTCAACGCCATAAAGGAAGAGCTCCACACACTGAGGCTTATGAACCTTCAGAATAGGTATGTCCTCAACCTTATTACAGCAACAGAGGATGGTGTCTGCACAAACATCGGGCTGTCCTGCTGTACCTACATACCTGCCCATGATGAGCAGAATGGGACCCTCACAGAAGTAATAATGTTGCTGTCAGGCCTGCATGCTAAAATGGAGGAAGAAACAAACTCAGTAGGGGAAGGTGACGATTTTCTGGCATATATTTATTCATGCATCCCCTCCTGCATGGCAAATTGCCTAAAGGTACTTATAGCTGCACTAGTGCTAATATTATTTGGATTCTGTGTCATTAGAATAGCAATAGCACAATGCCAGAACACGACCTATAAAACAATCGGAATGAAAACATTGGTGGATGTGGATGCTAAGACAGATGGGAACACACAAACCTTTGAAATGCTGCAGTCACACCTGAAACAGAGTCCCCTCTTTCCTCCAGGTACAACATTATTTTATTCCCCAGGATGCCCGCTATTATGTGGAACGCTGGGTCTGGTGCAAGCCAGACGGGGAGTGCTGCTATATGACCAGGAGTGTAAATGAACATGTGAAGTAGCATGACAACCTGATTGGGGTGGCAAAGGTATGGACTCCAAAGACACTCATTAGTGGGGAAGGCCTCTGGGTTAGTGTGGTCGATGACTTGACCAGAGGGGGAAATGAAGAGAGGCAGATGGATTTATAGAATAAAACAATATTTTTGGCAAATTAGTGGACTCCCCCCTGGCCCGCCCGCTGCATACCCATAAGGGGTTTCCTCCCCATCTCAACAAGGGCTCTTGATTTAACTGGTTATAATTATTCTCCTTCAGGAGTAGTATTCAATATTTCTCACAAGCTGAAGATAGGTCCAACAATTACAGAGTAACCTGCTTTTTCAGATTTTCCAAAGCTACTGTTCTCCATATCAACAATTATACATTGGCCCAAAATGGCCATGCCTCTATTTTGGCCCAATTTATCTCTGATGCAGCCTTTCCCCAATACAGCCTTCCTAGGCTGTAGCATGTTGCTATTATGTGTCTCCCTGTCATTCAACTGGGGTCAACACACCTGCACCAACATTCTCTATGCACAACACACACAGATGCACTGTGAGGAGGAGAGTGTGACTTAATTATCTTTTTAATTATATAGGCATTCAGGCACCGTTCCTTCTCTGTAATTTTGGTGGACAATCTAATACCAGAGACTATGAGTAACTATTTAACATTTGACACACCTCATGGTGATGCAGCCTTGAACACCGAGAACCCTTATGTACCAGGGGACATTATTTTAGGATTTTTGGTCCTACATAGATTAGTATTCAAATACCTTCCATTTGTGCTGTTTCTTCTATGCCTCTACACTGTGATATATGATTCCGTCTATTCATGTGCTTCAGCTAACCCTCTCAGGCCATCTCCCAAACCAGCAATTTGCTCAATAGAAGTTATTGAACCACTAATCCTCTTGTGGGATCGAAGAACTTGGCCTAGAAGGTTTAAACCGCTCCTGAGACAAGAGAGGGAAAGTAGCCAAGGTTGTTGCATTGGATTATAAAACCTATTTTTAAACTTTAGATCCACCTCTGCAAAACCCACCACAGACAGCCTTACTGACTACCTGGTATCTAAGAGCCCAGGTGATCTGCCTTCTGGTTTGCAGTCTAGAGACCCCTACCGAGAAAGTATGGAGCTAGCATCTCTGTAGGAATTCCGTGAAGAAGAGAACCCCTCAAAAAGTGTCAAGAGCAAGGACCCTAAAATAGCAGACCGTGGAATACTCACCACATGTACCCTTGAATGAAGGGGAGCTAGGGTTTGATCCTGGTAATGAACTGGGTCTTTGTATTTGATACAAATCAACAATTTTCCTTCATGACCTTACACAGTGCACACTACTGAGAATACTGCTTTTTGTTTTTATTTATCATTATGTTTTATTTATTGCTTTTATGTATTCTTTTTTTGTCTAGACAATTGACAGGTCTAAAAGTCATCAAGTGATGTCAAAATGTATTATATCATGTGCCTTTTGTCATTCTAAGTGTTTTTGTGGTGTGCCATTTCCAGTCAATGGGGGTAATTATGAGTTAGGCGGTAAGGGGTTAACGGCGCCGGTAAAGGTGTCGGAGCCGTCAACCCCTTACCGCCCTATTACAAGGTCTCCTCGTGGGACCCGTCCTTAGCGGGTCCCGCGAGGAGACCAGCATGCTAACAACGGGCCCGTTATTAACAGGCCCGTTATTAGCATGCTCCCCATTTCCATTGAGCCCTATAGGGGCTCAAATGGGAATGGGGATGTTCAGGGTCTGGGTTCCTTGAATCAGGAATTACTGGGCTCTCCAAGGTCGGAATGGCCGGTAATTCCTCATTCAAGGAACCCGGACCTGGTACCCGGTAAGGGGGTAGCCATGCCGCTAATAGCGGCATGGCTACCTCCTACCTCACAATGAATATGTTCAGCATTTTGACAAAATGCCTACTGCCCTCAGGTAGTACGATGATGAGTAGTAGTTTCTAAACGTCTACTCAGCTGCACACTACTACTAGAACAGCAGTACTCTTAATCAAAAAGATGAAACAGGCACAACAAGAATGGTGTACCTCCTTTGTCTCATTAAGGTAGCAAATGCCGAGGGCAGGACAGACACATTTTTCAAAACACTTTTAACACATCTCTGTAATGAGATGCTCAGAGCATTCAGTCCTTGGAGAGGAGGGCACTCTGTTTAGAAGAAAAGGGGTATGCAGGTTAATAGTATTGTAGAAAAGGGAGGGACGGACGAGCATGGAACAAAGAGGAGGACATGCTGTTTTCCTATTTAACATCACGGTACAAATTGGTGATAGCGCGGAAAATTTCATCAATAACTTGACTGTGTGTGAACCATTGGAGATCGTAGCGAGACCAGTTGAAGGAGGTGGGGCTGACGGTGCCGAAGAGAAGCGAGCTCCAGTGTGTCCTAACCTACAAAGAAAAGGAAACTGGGGAGGACAATGGGAGGGCCGACGGTCCTGGCCATCAGTCGAAACTGCAACTCGAATGCAATAACAGACATCTAATAGGTCGAGAGCCGAACCTGAATCCTCAGGATCCACATTCTGCATCCGCAACATGGTAAACGACGAAAATCGGGTCAGTCAATAAAAGAAAGAAGGCCATCGACAAGGAGGAATGTGACAAAATAGAGATCTCAAGTTTGGCTTGGGACAGAGGAAGCACTAACAGTGCAGAAATGACATAACGATAATAGAATGAAGATGGCAGATGAAATCGGATTGTTAGAGGAACAGATTGCAAGGAACAGGCACTCCTTGAGTCTGAAGATGAAAAACATTGCAGGAACTTCCAACTTGGGGGAAGGGGGTTGGGCGAAGCAAAAAACAAACATAATCAGTTGGGCAGTGCAGGACAAAAACATGTGGTTTAACACTACCAAGTGAAATGAAGGGATGCAGATTTTTCTTCTCTGGAAATCGACCTAAGCGGGGTGAACCCCTGGAGATCCTTGAACAAAGTATAAAAGTAACTCCAGCGGGGAGAGAAGTAAAAGCATCAGATCAGCTGTTACTAGAAAGCTCAATGAAAATGGAAAGCCTTAACAAAGAACAGAACGAGAAGCACGTCACAAAACAGCAAAACCATGACAAAAGGAGCAGTGAGAATTTCTGTAAAACAATAGGAACACAAACTACACAAATTGAGTTGGTAAATGATAAAAGGACTGACCAGATTGAGCGGCCAAATATAACCAAAGAGGGCGAGATACCGACTAAAGGGGCACCGAGAGGAGAGCCCCTAGCCCATAATATCCAGCAAGAGATTCATTCGACCAGGACTATAAGTAACGACTTGTTATTGGTATCAACGTTGTCAGCAACGTTAGCTCCTTTTATGAAACTGTATGAGACAATGGATGATCAGCTATGTAAGAGCTGTAGTGTCCTCTTTTTAGGGGCTGTGTGGGTGAGGACAAATCAAGACGAAATATACAAAAGAAAACAATACACCTTCCTTCTTTCACGTATGAGTTCATTAACGGGCTCACTCTGACACTAGTACCACTACCTATCCTGCATCAATTCAGGTAGGCCACCATGGATTTTTTAGAAAATATACATATTTTATTATTTATAAAACACCAAACAATTAATACATCAATTGTTAAAAACGAATATATTCATGATTTGACCAATTTCAAACACAATGGGCCTCATTACGACCCTGGCGGAACGGGTTAAACGGCGCCGTAAAAGGCTGCAGCGCCGTTCAACCCGTTCCGCCACATTACGAGGTCCCCTCACGGGACACGTTAAGCACGCCTGGGAAAACCAGGCGTGCATACCGGGTCCCGCGAGGGGAAGAGGGAGCAAACAACGGGCCATCTCGTAATGGCCCATTGTTTACTCCCTCTCCCATTCCCATTCAGCCCTATTGGGGCTGAATGGGAATGGGGATGAACCGTGTCCGTGTCATCGAGTGAGGAATTGGTCCGGTAAGTCCTCATTCCGAGGACACGGACACGGATGCGGTTTTGCCGGCAGCCATGCCGCCAATAGCGGCATGGCTACCGGCATACCTCGTAATGAGGCCCAATGTATCTAAAATACACACCTGGGCTAGCAATATCTTCTGCTAGTTTATCAGTGTGACCTGAGAGAAACAAACAGTTTTTGGTTTCTCTTTTGTCACCATACCAAACAATAATTTAATTATGTCTGTTTTCGAGCTATACATTAGACCCTCCCTTTTCCTACTGAGAGAGAAGACAGTGTGCCAACGCTATATATGTGTTTCTAGCACCAATTTTAACTGTTCAATATGCAAACAAACCAATATTAATCACATCTCTTATTGGTGCTGTCTTCAGGGCACTTGTAATTCTTATCACGTGGTGTTGTTCAACATGTGGTATGACAGAGACCTGTTGTCTTTCAACCAATCTACAAATTAAAAACAATTAAAACATCATTAATACCATGGGTGTGCTATTTTTCGTGTCAGATTTTTGTGAGTACCCCGTTATAATTTCCCTCTCATTGTTTTAAACAGAAAGAATATCATTGTAGGAAAATTCATATTGAATATTCCCATTGCTTTATAGCGAGCAATATGCAGTTCTAAAGGGAAAAGAAAATAAGAAAAAATAAGGACCAGTGAAGAGAGGATAACATCTTTTCCCTCAGCAGAAGCAAAAGGGTAATTACACTGTTTAGAATATGGATAACAAAGTGCAGTGAATTAGTGAAATGCGGTGAAAATCACACTCATTTATGAAGGCATGGAGGGGGATTCTTTTGAAATGAGGAAACGTAACTCCATGATCAGAATAAGGTGTTGTGTGTCAAGAAAAGAGATTTATCAAATGACAGGAGAATGTGGAAAACATTGATAATGAGTTTGAAAGTTCAAGTGATAGTTTTGATGAAAACGAATTGTAGAGAAAAATGGGATTAAGGAAGTATATGTCCCTAAAAATTGGTAGAAATCAGTGGAATAATACAGCTGAAACTGTGAAAAATTAAATTCTTTCCGTTTAAAACAATGAGAGGGAAATTATAACGGGATACTCACAAACATCTGACACGAAGAAATAGCACACCCATGGTATTAATGATGCTTTAATTGTTTTTAATTTGTAGATTGTTTGAAAGACAACAGGTCTCTGTCATACCACATGCTGCTGTCCATGTGCCCTGCCCGATGATGCCGGCACATCCTCCATCTGCTGGTCTCCAGTTGGTGGGGTGCTGGACCTCCGACTCCTGACTGTGGCAGGGATGGGACCTCCACCAAGCTGGCTGCGTTGGTCAGGCCAGGTCCACAGGGGGCCCTGGTGGAATATAGGCCGGAAGATGGCAGGGAGAACGACTGGCACAGAGTCTCCACAGAGGAAGAGAGGGCCGCCAGAGTGCTCGACACATGTAGGAACCCTCTGACCAGTGCCCCTCCCAACTGTGCCACGTTGCCACTCAGCTCTTTGTGATGGCGTGCGGGGTCCCCCCAGGAAGCACGCACGTCATCACGAATGACATGTGTGCGCAACGCGACACCAATCAGGATGGAACCCATACGGTCAGGGGTCTCCTCGTCCGCAGGTAGTGGAGTGCCAGATGGCGCGGGCCTCCCCCCTACCTGCGGACGGGCCTGGGATGGGGCATCCCTGCTGGTGCATGGTGGTGCAGTCACAGGGTCAGGGACAGTGACATGCACAGGCCCCTCCATGGCGACCTGTGCTGCCGCCTGCCCCGGCCCTCGACTGCACCACTTGCACCAGTGGTACTACCCCCACCAGGCCCCATGTGCGGCTCAGTAGCAGCCTCCTCCTCTGTGGAGACGACCAACCTGGATGTCTCAGCACCATCTTCCGCCATCGCAAGCCCCTGTGGGGGCTCACCCGGCCCTTCCGCTACAGCCGTAGTGGCAGACGCGGCACCACAGTCCCCTCGCTCCCAGATGATGGCAATTCCTGGGAAGGTGGCTGGACCTTGCGTCGCCGCCCGGTGGAAGTATCCCCTCCGCTTTGCTCCACAGCGCCGTCCCCGCCCTCTTCTTCACTTGACGCTGCGTAGAGGGAGACATGGAACACAAGCATCAGGGTACTGTACAATAGTCTCCTAGACAGGAAGCAATAACACATTAGTGGCACTGTCAAACGTCACTTCCATCCTGTCCCTCCACAACACATGGCTCAATGCAGGCAACACACATGCAGAAACAGGCACGGCGCATGCAATCAACATCAGCATCGATGTACAAGGGCCTCTATTGACAGAAATGTTGGCTTCAAACTCACATGCATCATGGCTCATACTGATCCCATGCACACACATCACCGGAGGGTCATGCATCAGGGCTTGCACACCACAGACACAGTGGATACAAGGATGACTAGACTGCATAAGTGAATCAACACATTGTCACGGACATGTGTCATGCATCCATGGCGTTTCAAAGTCACACACACGCTACTCAGACACACAGACATGTACACCATACATGTACATGAGAGCAGCACCCATCTCTCACACCCCATCCATGTCCAAGAACAGAGACAGGCATGCATTCATGTGTGCATTCCGCATGCTGCTCCCCATGTCGCATTGGAACACATGCACCATCCATGTGGTTCACGCATGACTGGTCTCACATGCATTACCATGATGTCCCTGCACACACACATCCATACATGGCCTATGTCACACATAGAGGCAATTAGCTGACTACCAGCACACTGCAACATGCCCTGTTTCACACAGCAATGCATTGCCACTTACCGCTCAACTCCAGACAGGTCTGCCTCTGAAGGATCTGGATGTGGAGCGCTGGGCTTATGCGTTCCAGGACCCTCATCTGGATGTTGGTCAGGCTGACCCGTCACCCCTCTGCATCATCTGCCTTCAAGAGGCACCGAGCCTTGTTGAGGGTCCTGGACCTGATGTCCTCCCATCGCTTCCGGAAGTGTTTGATGTCGCGAGTTGCCACCACCTCTGCGTTGATGGCAACCACTACGTCCTCCCAGATCCTCTCTTGTCCTTCCTTGTTGGTGCGCAATGGTGTGAAGAGGGCATCATAATGGCCCAGAACTTGCTCCACCAGGGTACCAACTTCCTTATCGGTGAAGCTGGTAGCCCTCTGCCTCTCTGGCTGGGGGTCGCCAGTGGTCTCGGATGGTGTTTGCCCCGACATGGTGACCCCCGAGGCAGGTGTGGGTGGGCAACTGGGTCCTGGGGCTGGGCGTGGAGCGATGGTATCTCAGTCGGGAGTCTTCTGTTCCAGCAGGGGTGGACATAGCAACTGGACCCCTGCAGATGGCTGACGTGCAGTCACGAAATAGCAGGGCACGTGGGCAGCAGGCAGGCAGCAGCAGATGGCAGGTGGGAGCGTGCTCAGAGGCCTGGGGGGCAGGAAAATGGCCTTTTGGGCAGGAGTGTGGTCTTCCGTGTGTTGTCGCATGGCTAGCTTGATACGGAGTGATTTGGCACGTGAAAAAACTACACGTCAGCGTGTAATTCGAGGAAAGGCCCTTAGCGCGTAAGCGCATCTGTGGTGACATAACGCGCAAGGGCGATTCCCTCAACACGGGTGCATAGTGAATCAGCACGTGAAAAAACAACACGTCAGCGTGTAATTCGAGGAGAGGCCCTTAGCACGTAAGCGCTTCTGTGACCTGATGCACAAGGGCGTTGCCCTCAACACGGCTGCATGTTCATTGAACACGTGCAATAACTGCACGTCCGTGTGTCACTGCATGCAATTGGAGGAAAGGGCCTTAGCACGTACGCGCCTAAGTGACGTTGCACGTGTGGGCCGGCTCAAAAGGCACGTGTATAATGCCATTTTCTCGTACATGCTTTTTGTGGAGCGCGAGCGGGTGATTCTTGTACTTCTTGTCGGTTCACATGCGATTACTTCACAACGGTTCCAGTTCGTACTCCCTGTTTGCTCAGACAGCGTTCAATTCTTCTTTTGGCCGGGGTGTTGCCAACGAGCACACGCGTGTCTTTTTCATGTTCTTTTTCCAGGCAGACGGTGAGTCGCGCACGTATTTTCCAACTGTGGTTGCCCCGTGTGCCGCGTACCCCTTCAGAGGTCATTGTAGGCTGCGTGTATCACGCATACACTTATTTTTGTGTTTCTGGGTGCCACAGCGTACTGCGGGTTCATTTTTCCACGCACGCCGTCTACCAGGGGTTGCGTGCACGTTTAATATTGTTTTTGGGGTGCCTGTGCGTTGCGTGACCCGTCATCTTCCACCAGGGGTCACAGACAGCCTTGCTAGAGCACTAGGGTACGAATTCCATCTAGTACCCTACAACTTTCACCCCAATTGCCTAGGACAATTGGTAACTGCAACTCCCATATGCACAACAACATCAATGCCATAGTTGGGAGTCGACCAAGCAGTAAGGGAGGCAAAGGTGGCCGAGCTCAAAGAGGTGGGCACGATAGGGGACGTGGCCAGGATGTGCAGGGTGGCCCAAGAGGCCAGTGTATGGAGGACCAATCGGGGACACCTATGCCCCCCCCAATGGTTGGGGGAAATGTAGCTGACACCATCCCAGCTCAGCCATTGTTAAACCGGCCCATATTTACAACTGAACCGGCACAGGATGCCTCCCAGGCTGACTTCTGTGTCACCAAGTCTAAGCCACTTGTGGCGATGAAAGTTGCTGTCACCAGGCCACGTGGATCTGGGACAGCAATGTCATCTGATACCCCAAGTAGCCAGGGTGAGGAGGCTGCAGGGGCAGCTGCAGCTCAATCCACCCCAGCTCCGAGTCTCCCAGCCGGGACAGTGTCGGTCCAAGTCCATCACACCGAGGTTGGACCTGCCAACATCACCCTGCAGCCAATGCCTGCAGTGGGACCTTTGGTCATTGTGCCTTTGGAAACTTCCAGTGCCCAGTCCACCTGCGCTTCTGCCCCTACCAACCAGAGCGGCGTAAGCCACTCAGGGTCCACACCACCTTCCAAGAAGAAGAAGGGTGCTCTTGCAGTACAGGCTGGGCCCCCAGAAACGGCTACACACTCTGGCACGTCAAGGAAGCCTAGTTTCAATGTCGCCGAACTAGATGCACTTGTGGCCTATGTATTGGCACATAACCGCAAAATGGTGGTGACTGCAGGGTGCAAGACTACGTCTGCTCAACGTAGGGCCCACTGCCAGACCATCGTGGACCGCATTAGTTCCCTTGGATTCGTGAAGCGCACAGCTGATGATTGCTCTAAGCGGTGGAATGCCCTGAAACGCAGAGCAAAGAACAAGCTGGCTTCCAATCATGCCTCTACTCTGGTGGCTGGCGGTGGGTCTCCACCAGAGGACAACCAACTCACTGAACATGAGTCTGTCGCTGGAGGCTTCATCACAGAGGATCAGATCCAAGGCGTGGGAGACCTAGCAGATCTTGAATCATTGTCCGGTGAGTGCCCATGCATGTGTGTGCAATCCATGTGTATGTTGCTTGGGTGATGTGTTCTGATTGAGTGCCAGGTAAGGCTGTGTAGTCATGACTGGTATGGGTCACCCATGTGGTCCCTCCAAACCATTCCCCTGCCTTGGGTTTGGGTATGACAGTATGCCTTCTGACCACAGTTGCCAATTTGCACCAGATTACTGCATTTGCCCTTCAACTGCCATCTTGCAACAACATTGTTCAAAATGTTTTCCTGTTAATTCAGCCTGATTGTTTTAATCCTTGCCATTTTTACCACACATTTTTTTGCTGTACTGCCACAAATGTAACATACTTCTGTCATAGATTACACCCCATAATGGCCCACATTTATTACCTTGTTATGGGAATGATTTAACCATTCAGGCTGATTGAGTAATGACCTGCACACAATCATTTTTGGGCCCTGTTTGAATGTTGAACATGATTGTTGTCTTCTCTCATGTTGAAGTGACCAACCATTGATGTATCCATCTGCCTGCCATCACTTCATCAGTGAACACTGGATTTGTTGCAGCGTGTGGCACATGCGTGTTTTGTCACACTATTTTGCATGTTTTATCTCATGATGTCCATCTCACATGGATGGGTGACAGTACTTATTTACTATCATATGGCTGTACTTGTCAAATGTACCATGGCTATGGTACGTGCCATCTGTGTGCTGGCATGTGTCATGTATGTGTATTGGACATGCCACTCACACGCTAATGTGTGATGCCAGTGCTATCCAGCATGCAGCACATGTGTTGCTTTTCCATCTTGGAGTCCTCAGTGTCTGCTTTTTGGCTCCCCTTCCCACTCAGTGACAGTGCATGCATGCCAGGGTTATTGTCATGTGGGATATGTGTAATTTATGTACTGGATCTCTGCCTCGTCAGGCCTATATGTGTGTTCTATGGTGCTCATGCCTGTTTCCATTTGTTATCTTTCATGTTTTTCCAGGTGATGAGTCACTTGATGCTGTTGAGGAGGAGGAGATGGTGCAGACCCAGGAGGAATCACAGCCACAACCAGGCACCACTGGAGGACGTGGGGTGGTGGTGGGTGAAAACCCATTTGTCCTACAGACCATGCTGTCCACGGGTGTCTCTGGCTACACCTCCGGAGACCTCTATAAATCAGGTGCTGAATCGGACATTGAGACATATGTGCCGTCGCAGGTGAGTGTTTCTGGCAGGGATGCTGTTCTGTCCAACCCACCTGCACCGGGTGTAGACCCCTCTATGGGGATTTAGTGTTGGAAAGTCCGCCTGTGGCGGTTACGGATGCAGGGTCACACTCCACAATATTTGCTCCTATTCCTGGGCCAGCAGATCAAAGGAGGAATGCAGTCCTGCAGCCTCAGGCAGTGCCAGCACAGCAAGGTGCACATTGCCTTGCCCCAAACAGGTGTGGTGCCCGCCAACGTAGTGGCCGTGCGCCACCAGGCAATACTGTGTGGGAGAACTCCATGTACAGGTTAGCAGCACAACAGGGGACATTGTGTGAAATGATGGCTCAGGCAATGGATAGGGTGGCCACTTCCATTCTCCCCCCTGAAAGGCAGATGGAGCTCCAGCAGCAGGCAACAGACTCCATTTGCCACTCACACAGGGAGGACATATTGGCGTCCAACAGGGACCGACGGGCTGGGCTGGAGACTCTGCGCACAGCCATATCTGTAGAGTCACAGGCCCACAGGGCAGCCCTCAGGTTAGAACACAGCTCCCTCAGAGATACTCTGGGTGAACTTGAGGTGTCCCGGAGTACAAGGGCAGAACAGCAGCTAGAGCAACTGACACATACACTGTCAGCTGAGCTCCAGGCAACTCGTCAGGAGATCCGGGCATCATGCGAGTCCATGCAGGCAGAAATGCGTGTACCTGTGAGGTGCTGCATGGGGATCTCCGTACCATTATCCTCCAGAACCAAACCTTCCACACCCGCATGCTTGCTGCCATGGAGGACCATACCAGGGCTTTGCCTGTTCTGTCTCCCATATCACAGCCACCTCCTGATGTAGCAGCAGAGGGTGATGACAGCGACGTCAGTTCTCCCACTGTAGCGTAGCTGTGCAGGCCATGAGCCAATGGAGGTTTTTTTTCTCTCAACATCCACACATGTGGGTGTTGGGGTGCACCCTCTACCTCATCCCTCCTGGGTGCCCCCCCCCCGGTCCACACATGGCCATTTTTTTTTTACAGTGTGTTGCTTTGTGTGGCTCCCGTAGGCATCCACTGTGTATTCCAGCTGGGCACATGCAGGCTTGTCCTGTCTTTGGGTTAGATGCTTGGGTTCCTGACACACACACCCCTCCTGCTTCCCCTTTCCATGGGCTTGCAAAGGGTGTGACCAAGTGACAGTAACTTACACAGTGACATTGGGCTCCCATGAGTTGTGTGGCCAGTCTGTAGTCAAAACTGTATGTACATCCCTAGTGGGGATTGTTGTTTGTTTTTCCACTGCATGGTGGATGGATATTTGGTTGTGCAACCATGTCTTTATTCTTATAAACATGTAGCTTTTTCATGTCTTAACAAGCCCATCTCCTTTGCAGATGCAGTTCATGTTGTATGTAGTACACTGACACATTTGCCTGACAGCAACACTCTGCAGTTGGAAGGGGTCGATGTGCTGCCTTAGTCAGGTTGTGACACTTGCAGTACTTTAATTTTTTACTGTCACATATTGCCACTGTTTAATCCTGTCCTGATGTTTTGTGTTGCTGGTAAGTATTTTTTCATGTGTGCTGTTTCTTATTGATTACTGAGAGCATATTGTCTGTGGCCTGTTTACATTAGGGGCAGTGCACTTTGTGACATGTGTATCATGTGTTGTGCATTCATTTGGTTGCTTTCACATTGCATGCCATGCCATGGTGTGTTGGGTAGCTGAGATGGGGAGGGGCTGGGTGACATGGCACTATTTTGATGTGGTATTTTGCAAGGGGGTAGTCATCCATGCTGCATGAATGTGTGTCTTTTTGTGACACAGCATTGGGTGTCTTTAAGTAGCTAGGGATGCACACAATGTAACACTTCCAGGTGAACAATCTCAGGCTGGTATGGTTGTGACAGTTGACTGTCCGTTTTGTCATGATCATTGATTGTCAGCTGGTATGTGCCAGGGCTGTGTGCACTCCGCAGGGGTGGGATTTTAGGTGAAGTAATTTGCCACCAGCTGGGTACGGGCTGCCTCACCATGTGCCCTTTCACCTCTCATGCGCAGCAGCCGTGCATGTGGTTGGGGATGTGGGGGCACCACCATGTCCACCCGCAGACCCCGGCGGGTTGCAACGTTGTGCAGGGCACATGCTGCCACTATGATCCTGCACACTACTGGGGGCGCATATAGCAGCTGCCCACCAGAGCGGGCAAGGGAGCGAAAGCGTGACTTGAGCACTCCGAATGTGCGCTCCACTATGCCCCGGGTTGCAATATGGGCTGTGTTGTAGCTTACCCCGGGTGGTGTGGTGGGGTTCCAAATTGGCAACATCGTGAGAACAAGAAAATTCAACGTGCCACTCATACATAAATGGTGGTAAAATCAACCGGAGAAGAAACAACAATTGCTTAACAGGTTAAATTCACTCCATAAAGTAAATTAACAATTGTAATTTGGAGAGAAACCTTAGTCGTACACAGTAACGTGGACCATCTTTCCGATGATTCTAAATTCCCCAAATAGCTACAATGCCCTGAGAAAAATGTCAGGCGCTCTTGGAGTAGTGCAGGGCATAGCGAGAGTATATGCTCTAAAGTTTCTGTGGCCTCGATGTCACAACAAAATCTACAGAAGGTTACCACCCCCTCGCTGCACTTCCGTTGGGCCAAGAGTTTGCGAGTGTGCCCTAGGTTCAGGCGCATTCTAAGAATGCCTGAGCGTATTCTCTTACAGGGGCATTTTGAGAGATACGGTTCTATACATCCCAACCTATTGTGTCTAAATTTTTCAGGGATTGCAGACTTATATTGGAGACATTTCTTTCGAGTATTGATCCAATCATTGTGGTAAATTACTTGCTTCACTTTATTTGGGTTGGTCAAGAGCATGTTAAGCGAAGCCTCTGCTTCTACCAAAGTGCGGTAGATTGCCCGCAACAACTGTTTAACAAAGGGGTGTGTAGTATGAAAGATGTAGTTTGACAAAAAATGCAGAACATTATGTTCGCAGTGGGGTAAAAGGGTTTTCCGCAGTAAAGCACATGTTCGCCACTGATATTGGGCATTGAGAGAAGTAAGGCCCAATTCATACCGTACCCAAACTATTGGGATACATTGTGGCAACTGAAGAATAGCTTTCCAAAATTTGCCTTCAAGCCTATCAAAGGCTCTTGGTTGCCATGGTGATTGTGATTCCAATCCATATAAAATGCATGGGGTGGCTTTTTGCTTCCAGAAAAGGACTGCTGGTTGCATCGAGAAAGCACCATAATGATGCATTATGATTTTTGTTTGGGAAATGGCCGAATTGAGCTTACACTTAATTACATCGAGATGTGCGTTCGTTGAGCCACTACCATCAAAGAACATGCCAAGATAAACATAGCTAGACACTATCGCCAAATTTATATGATTAATGGACCAAGATGGAATAGATCTCATTGCGTTGCGTGGTCTGTAGACGACGACCTGGGTTTTGGTTGTGTTCACCCGTAAATCGTTAGACATTATATAGCTGTTAAAGCCATTAAGGAGTTTTTGTAAATCAGTCGGGGTTTTCGAAATTAACACCAAATCGTCGGCATACATTAAGGTTTGAATTTTACAATTGTTTATCTTCGGGGAGTCCGATGCTATTGCCTCAAAAACCTCCCGAACTTTATACATGAAGTAATTAAAGATCGCAGACGCAAGGAGGCAGCCTTGCTTAAGGCCACGAGCAGTTGGAATAGCTCTAGATAAAAGACCTTCTAAGTTCAGTCTGATACGCACGGAAGTTTCCCCATGCAACAGTTGAATGATTTGTTGTAAAGTAGGAGGACACTTGTCTCTTGTGAGTTTTTCTAAAAGAATCGGACGAGAAATGGCATCAAATGTCGTGTGGGGATCCACAAAGGCAAAATAGAGTGCTTGCTTAGTATTTTGCGCTTGAGATTTGAGAGCATTGAGGCAGAACGAATTCATATTTGTGCCTAGGCCAGCGAGAAAACACGTCTGAAACCGGTCTCTTGCATGTGCTACTTTGGTCCAAGTGTTGAAGTCCCGCAGGATAAGTTTGGAAAAAAGCTTGCCGAGGGCATCAAGAAGGGCAATGGGTCTATAATTGCACGGTAAAGTGCGGTCGCCCTTCTTGTGAATAGGAACAATAATTGAGGTTTTCCATGAGTTAGGAATCTTACGAGTCCTGATGATACATTGGAAAAGATTATTCAATATTCCAGCCCACATCGGAGGGTTCAATTTGAACATGTGGTTACTAAGGCCATCAGGGCTTT
This sequence comes from Ambystoma mexicanum, assembly GCF_040938575.1. NCBI lineage: Eukaryota > Metazoa > Chordata > Amphibia > Caudata > Ambystomatidae > Ambystoma > Ambystoma mexicanum. The sequence goes on along the minus strand of NC_090941.1, from coordinate 152,355,551 downwards.
ATCTCGAGAGGAGCTAATATGTCTAATGTATCCTTCAAGTATGAGTGGAGAGCAAGCAAGAGACCAACACTCAGAATCATTAGGTAGCTTTGCCAAGGGCACAAAGGACGAGTCTGCATACAAGCTGGAATAGTGTTCGATCCATTGGGTCTCAGTAACACAAAGGGCCTGTAGACTACCTTGGGAATTATTAGCACATTGATTATAAATTGCCCAGGTTTCGGCCGTGTTTTTGTTTGCTATTAGTTTGAGCATATGCTCACTATCTACTTGCAAAATATGTGCACGATGTTGTTTCATCCAATTATGGAATCTGGATTTAGCCACTCTCAGCTGCTGAGTGAAATTAGGCAAATTCATTTTAACAATTAGTCTTTTTTCACGGTGATATTCAGTCTTTTTAGCCTTGATTAATGGATTAAAGGCATGTTTGTGTGTGTGGATCTCTGTTTTTTTATTTGTTTTCGCAGAGCATTCAAATGTGAGAAGAAGGTTAGTATACTGTTTTGGACAGATAGAGTTGTTATTAGAAATGACTAAGCGAGCTAGGGATGATAAGTTGTTATCTGACCGGCGAAAGCGCGTTTTAGCATTATTAACTATTAGGTCGTTTACAAAGTAAGATCTTCAGATAGCTGCGTAGTTCCATTTGATTGTAAGCACTAGTAGATGGTGATCACTGTGCACTTGCGGGAATATTTGAAAGGTACTTATTTGTCCAGTTAAGTTGGTGTGCGTATACATGTAGTCTATTGTAGTAGATACGGAACCCCTATGCCATGTGGGCTGAGCCGGGATATCGCCTTGAATTACATCATTGGTCATATGGAAATTGCAATTCAACCTAAAAGAGGTCCATCGCTTGACCTTATCCGTTGAGGTTTTTCCCTTAGGATTGATGCAATCCAAATTGAGATCGCCTACAATAAGGGTATCCATAATGTCTGGAGAAAGAAACACCAAATCTAAGAGTCTAGTCAATCCCTCATAGAAAGCAAGCACATCTCCACACGGCATTTGATTCCATTTCTCGTCCGATTCTTTTTGCAAAACTCACAAGAGACAAGTGTCCTCCTACTTTACAACAAATCATTCAACTGTTGCATGGGGAAACTACCGTGCGTATCAGACTGAACTTAGAAGGTCTTTTATCTAGAGCTGTTACAACTGCTCGTGGCCTTAAGCAAGGCTGCCTCCTTGCGTCTGCGATCTTTAATTACTTCATGTATGACGTTCGGGAGGTTTTTGAGGCAATAGCATCGGACTCCCCGAAGATAAACAATTGTAAAATTCAAACCTTAATGCATGCCGACGATTTGGTGTTAATTTCGAAAACCCCGACTGGTTTACAAAAACTCCTTGATGGCTTTAACAGCTATATAATGGCTAACGATTTACGGGTGAACACAGCCAAAACCCAGGTCGTCGTCTACAGACCAAGCAACGCAATGAGATCTATTCCATCTTGGTCCATTAATCATATAAATTTGGCGATAGTATCTAGCTATGTTTATCTTGGCATGGTCTTTGATGGTAGTGCCTCAACGAACGCCCATCTCGATGTAATTAAGTGTAAGCTCAATTTGGCCATTTCCCAAACAAAAATCATAATGCATCGTTATGGTGCTTTCTCGATGCAACCAGCAGTCCTTTTCTGGAAGCAAAAAGCCACCCCATGCATTTTATATGGATTGGAATCACAATCACCATGGCAACCAAGAGCCTTTGATAGGCTTGAAGGCACATTTTGGAAAGCTATTCTTCAGTTGCCACAATGTATCCCAATAGTTTGGGTACAGTATGAATTGGGCCTTACTTCACTCAATGCCCAATATCAGTGGCGAACATGTGCTTTACTGCGGAAAACCCTTTTACCCCACTGCGAACATAATGTTCTGCAATTTTTGTTCAACTACATCTTTCGTACTACACACCCCTTTGTTAAACAGTGGTTGCGGGCAATCTACCGCACTTTGGTAGAAGCAGTTGCGTCGCTTAACATGCTCTTGACCAACCCAATAAAGTGAAGCAACTAATTTACCACAATGATTGGATCAATACCCGAAACAAATGTCTCCAATATAAGTCTGCAATCCCTGAAAAATGTTGACACAAGAGGTTGGGATGTATAGAACCGTATCCCTTAAAATTTCCCTGTAAGAGAATACGCTCAGGCATTCTTAGAATGCGCTTGAACCTATGGCACACTCGCGAACTCTTGGCCCAACGGAAGTGCAGCGAGGGGGTGGTAACCTTCTGTAGATTTTGTTGTGACATCGAGGCCACAGAAACTTTAGAGCATATACTCTCGCTATGCCCTGCACTACTCCAAGAGCGCATGACATTTTTCTCAGGACATTGTAGCTATTTGGGGAATTTAGAATCATCGGAAAGATGGTCCACGTTACTGTGTACGACTAAGGTTTCTCTCCAAATTGCAATTGTTAATTTCCTTTATGGAGTAAATTTAACCTGTCAAGCAATTGTTGTTTCTTCTCCGGTTGATTTTACCACCATTTATGTATGAGTGGCATGTTGAATTTTCTTGCTCTCACTGTCCCATGGTCGTACGTGCTTTATGTGAATTGAATAACTTTTCCTTTTTGTCGTTTTAATGAGAATTGTATATTATGTATATGTATTAACCTAATCATTTTCATAATGAGTTCTTTTTTAATTTCTCATGCATATTTTACGAATAACTATAAGTAAAGTTTTGTATTGAAAAGTTGATTTATTTCAACAATATCAATAATAAATAAAAAAAAAAATTGGCATCATCATGTAGGTGCTCAGAGGGTAGGTACTGTCCCCTGGGGAGGTGATAATGGCCATCATTAGTGGGGTTTTCACATTACTCAGTATCTGACATGCATGCATGTGCAGAGGCATTTATACTCACCAATCAGCCATGTGTCGCCATGCCGCCCAGCTTCCAGGTCCCGGTTTAGGAGTGACATTTGGAAAATGAAACTATCATGGCTTGACCCTGGATAGTTGGCGTATACTGAAGTGATGATTCCCTTGGCATCACATACTACCTGCACGTTGATTGAATGCCAGTACTTGCGGTTTCGATATATGTGCTCAGTGGCCCTGGGAGGACGTAGAGCCACATGGGTGCAATCAATGGCACCTAGCACTTTGGGGAAGTGTGCCACCCCGTAAAAGTCCTGGACCATGGCCTGCCTTTCTGCAGGTGTTCTGGGCATGTATATGTGCCTGCGGACTGAGGAGCGTGCAGTCATGATGGCCAACACCTGGTGTAGGCAGCGTGACTGCGTGGCCTGTGACACACCCCCACTATGGCACTTGTCCGCTGAAATGAACCAGTAGCCAAGAAGTGCAGTACATTGAGCACCTTTTCCAAGGGGCTCAGTGCTTGCGAGCACAGGGTGGGTGATGTGAGGTCATCCTCCCACTCACTCACCAGGTCTAGGATTATGCATTACCAGGCATCCCAAAAAGGCTGTTCCTGGGTAAAAAAATGCGGGGCCTGGCTATCCTCCTCCTCCTGCGTTGTCCCACGACCACTACTCCGAGGAACGGTATATTCATCGTAGCGTCTGAGCTTGTTTGTTGTTTGCATGCACTTTTATGCTGCGCGGGCCGCTTACGCCTGGTTCCGGCTGGTGTACGTGTTTCTGGATTAGCGTGTCTTTTTTGGCGCACGCCTTTCCCCTGTTCGATTCCACGAATACGTGTTGTTGGCGCACGTTTGGGCGTTGCAAGCATTTACCTCCTCTACTTCCCCCATAACGCCCACATTTTCACGTGTTGTTCCCCATTCCGCGTGTTACGCCCCGTGTTCCGCCCACTTTTCTTGTGTGCGCTGCGCTATGTGCGCTTTCCCTGTGCGTGTAGCGCACGCCGTTTAATGTTGTGTGTGCCCACGTGCGCCACCCAAGATTTTAGCGCACATCCCAGGATTTACACGCGCACTGAATTCCATGAATCGATGTGCGTGGCTTTGGCACGCGTGCACTGCGATTTTCACGATTGCGCTGCGATTTTCCCGCTTGCGCTCCCCTTTTCGGCGCACATTTATTCCATGAATCGGCCCATTAATCTTTCTGCCACCGTAAGTAGGCATACAAGACTCGCTTTGCTGCTGGCGAACAAACCCCAGTGCAACGTAAATGTTGAGTCGCGCACGTGGTCATCAGTCATTAGTCGACATGACTGAACTTTTATTTTGCACAGGGATTTTGCACGTTCGTCTCCTTTGTCCTTAATGAACCGTGCAAAATGTTGCTCTGTATTGCCTGAGAAATGGCGTTTAAACAACTGTATACGTAACATCCCATTTGACGCTTCCACAGAAGTGTTGCAAAGTCTATGTTCAAATGGGGAACGCACTGACAGGAAATCCTGTCTTCAGATGTACACGGCCTGCTTCCGATGACTGTTGGCCCGTGCTTGCACGGAGACTTCTATGGCTTTGCATGGAGGATGTACTTGTTTGCAACCAATTTTTCACTCTCAAACTACGTGAACATTTCCACAATACTTTGCCACCTTAAACCGTTTCACCGACAGACCGATATTAATTAAGTAAAGTGATTATTAGGCAAAGTACTAGTAATGCGATACATTTCCATTCCTTGTGTTTAAACAGCATTTGCTACTCCAATGTGTAATTTTATGTGAATGACAGAAATGTACAAAACTAAAATTCGTATTTTAAAGATAATGTCTGGCGTTAGTTTTTTTTTACCTCAAGCAGTGAGACAACCAGTAGGGGGCCACTGCCACCTGCCGGACAAAGGCTGAGCCTGCAGCTGCCAACCAGCTTAACAGTTTCAAAACTGTTGAGTAAAGCAAGGGGTTCGTTCATTCGCCCACAGCATGGGAGGTTGCTTTTACCAAAGGAAAGAAAATCAAAGTCACAAATACCACACCCGCAGTCAGACTTTGGCAGTGGTCTAATACACCACCGAACACAACTTGTCATTAGCAGCGTTCTTTAAGCAAATAGCTCCATAAGACATTAAACCAATGTTAATTTAATACTGACATTGCTTTGATAAATCAGTAATCATAAATGAAACAGTTCCATTTGTCACGTATGTGGCACAATTAAGTTGAGGAAGAACACCGACCTGCTACGGAATACAAGACTCCATAGTTATGCTGCTGATATTTCTGGCATGCGATTTAAATATTATATTAACTGGTCAAGATAGTCTATTAACAGTAAGGTTTCCTTCATGTCTACTATTTCCCGATGGATGGCACACAAACCTGGTTAGGGTGGACAGCTTTCCAATATCACTTTGCAGGACAGGCTCATTGCATGGGCCCGCCGGAAGCTGTTGTGCGGCACAGGTAATCAAAACCCAGAGGAACCATCATCTGACTCTCCTCTAAGGAATATTTGGTAAATTTGGTAGCACTGTATGCACCGGGTGTTGCTATTACACAATTTAATAGAAATCGATCTATGGAAGAATAAAGAGTGAGTGAGCATTGCTGTGATTAAAATGTGTGATCTGAATATCACAGATCTGAGCATGAAGGGGTTAATGTTGTTGGGACGAACTCCCAGGTATGCCAGAGCGATGCTAGTACTCCGCGGCCTTGGAGAGCCCCACTCCCTCCATAGTATACACAGAGGGCACAGTGAACGGCAAGTTCAAACTGTGGTTTGTTACAACTAAAACCAACAGGGATCGATATCAGAACACAGGAGGATTCCAATACTTCTCGGCTTCTCCTGGTTCGCAGGCCAGTTTTAGTGTAAAATTACATCACTACTCCATCATTATTTGGGCCTTTCTCCAAAAACCTATTGATGTGTGGGATTGGCCGTCAGGAGTCTAATAACCTACACTGTCACCTATATATGATATGATATGGCATTTATAACACGCCTATGCACATGTTAGTCTACTGGTTAGAGAAAGGGTGAGAGCAATGGGAACATTTAGCTACCGCTGACAACTTGTCCAAATCAGAGTGTTACGTAAAAGCAGCCAGTTGCAGGAATCCGATGGGGCAGTGCTCATATTCCCCGAGAGAGGGATTAGAGAGTTTGTGCTGGGATCCCACGATATTGGCACGCGTACACAGTTTATAAAAGATTACTGATGTTCACGCAAATTGTTTGATCACAATTTGTTGAATAAGGAGCACTCTTGCTCTAATGTTGTGCCATTAGGTGTTTATTGTTAGTGAGGGTGCCGACACGTGTTTCGACCACATCAGGGTCTTTATCAAGGCAAGTTCAAGCTCTCCGACCAAGCAGAACTGTTACAGATGAGGCCTTCTGCCTCCTGATAAGCACTATTCAGTTCACCATTCCAAGAATAACTCCAGGCATCACGCCTCATCATTCTGACCCATCAGAACATCTAAACTTGCCTTGATAGAGACCCTTGTGTGGTCGAAACACGTATCGGCACCCTCTGGGATTTGAGGTCTGCTGTAATTGTCCTACCCCTTATAATGAGGTTTCTACATTGTCTATGTTATATTACATTCCTTATGGGTTAGCTATACATGGTTTGATCAGATTCCATATGCTCTCCTGTATGTCCACGCGACTATTGGCTTAAGCATCAGCAAGCTCAGGATCTCTTGTGCCTTGCGATTTCTGCGTTACTACGTTTAGCTAATGACAAAATAATAAAAGCAATGACAGTATGTCCTCTCACTAGAACTGTGCACTCATGTTCTTCATGTATTCAGGTGTGTGTTTATGTGGTGCAGTGCGGACTGCACGTGTGCTTCATGTATAACACTGCTATGTCGTGGTGTCACTAGTGACGTCAATAGCTTGAGTTCTTGGTGCTTATTCCAGGCTGTCCATATAGGAGACTCTGACCCCGGTCTCTGACTCTTCTCCCACACATGGATAGATCTGTACCGTACCTGGTCGCTGTCCGGTCATTTGGTCGACAGAAAGTTGGTCGACAGACAAATGGTCGACGCAATTTGGTCGAAAGACAAATGGTCGAATTTTTTTTTAATTTTTATATATATTTTTCAGGTTTTCGTTTAGGAAAAAAAGGGTTTTTAAGCACAAAAAGGGGGTTGGGGGAGACCCCCTCCAGAAAAAAAAAAAAAAGTGAAAATACAACAAAAAAAAAAAATTCGACCATTTGTCTTTCGACCAAATTGCGTCGACCATTTGTCCTGTCGACCTTTTTTTTTCGACCAAATGACCGGTAACCATCTGGTCTGTATGTCTGACTGAGAGGGTACCTCTCAGTGTATTTGTCAATCATTGGTGCATTGGGGATTCGTCCGAAGTAGAATGAGCATTTGCAGGCTTTTCTGGACTCTGTCTTGTCATGAACTTAGTGGGGTGGGGGGTGCCCCCAGGATCCCTCTTCAGTCCCCTCTCTGGTTGACTTGTTGACCACATACTTATACGTCAATCCTTTGGCCCGTGTTTGCCATATCTCCGTTATTCCTCCGAGGTGTCCACAGCAATTCACATGATTATTGAAAGTCCATTCCATATAACTGCACGCTCCCTCAGGGCTGCACCACAATCATTTTCCTATGTAATACTTCACATAAAATGGGTTTTCCAACTTCATTGCTCCAAGTGGGAACAATTCGCATATCACAATTCTCTCTCTCAGCTTGTTTCTTTCTGCCACAATCTCATCCTTTGCTCCTCCTATGTTCACATCTATCATGTCATACATCCCGATAGCTTGCTCCATGTCTTCTTGAACTTAGTTAAACAAATCTTCATCCCACACATTGACTCTCCTGCCAGTACCAGTGCTCCCATTATCACTTTTAGTTGTCGGACAGCCATGACGGCATACATGATCATATGTGTGCTATCCCGCTCTGGTCCTTTCCAGTGCCCTTTGCTTCTTCTTCCATTTTGCCATGCATCTGTGATAGCTGAATTACTACTTCTGATAGGGTACCGTTGTCTTTGTCATTGACGATATGAATGTGCAACAGGAACGATAACTCCACATTCCATTGCTGTGAGCAGATCCAGAATGTATCTATCCCGGAGTGCCACCAACCTTACTGCTTGGAGGTCTTCTTTTGTTGCGTTGAACACGTTCACAGTGGTGTTGATCGTCACCATAGGTAATCTGCAGCCACTTCATGTTTGTGTGCGCCTTTACAGATGGTATGATTGCTGCTGAGAACATCTGTGTCCTACTGAACAACCTGTGTTCTGCTGGAACTTCATCCAGTGTTGTCTCTGAGGCCTCTGAGAAGTAATGATCTCCTCTCTTAACTCTGCTGGTTTCTCGCTCTTGCCTGTTTGCTCCTCTTCCCAGACCTCTTCTTCCTTTTGTTAGTGTCCATCTTCAGGAACTCATAGAGCTTCACATCTTTTCGTGGTATGACTAATGATGGCAGATTGATGCGTACCAACTAGCAAACTCCTTCCCAGTTGGGTGGCAGCTTCCCGTACGGCTTTGATCCGCATGCCCAGTAGTGGTCCATCAGTACTGCTCTGCTTGCCTTCATTGCGGCATGCTTCTCTATGCTCCGACATCCTACATTTTCGGCAAGTTCCACTTCCCCATTATTCTGGTAACACGGTGCTGGTTCCTTCAGGGGTTTTATCGGCATTGGTCCAGCTTTATTCTCCACCTATGTCAATAACTTTGCGCTTGCATCTCACTCCTTCAGGCACTTATCGTTCTCTTCCTGTATCTTGCTTGCTGGGGACTCTGCTAGTGTGAGTGCCTTGCTCCCCCACCACTACATCCTTCCATCCATTTTCGGTGTATCCTTTGCCATACAAAAGTATCTGCGGTCTTTCCCAGCATCCAGGCTCTCCTCCTGTTTCCTTCACTCACATCCATGGGCATGTCAATTCATTCAGTGTTATAGTTTTTGTTTTTCCTTTTTCATGCCCATCAGTTATGTACTGTATAGCTTCATCTAACTGCCAATAATTGTTCATCATGTCATGTCTTTATGTAATTATCTTCATACGGGAACACTGCTTGGGTCATCCATCGCAATGTTGCTGTCTTCCCCTGGAACCTTCCTCGAGTTGTCACCATTGAGAGATACATCAAGCATTGTGCTCTTGATGCTGGTATTTCAGTTACTATGAACATTCTAGAGGCACTCATGGCATAGCAGATTAATGAGCAGACAAAAGCTCTCCCCAGGGGTTTCCTTACCTTCTTTGGTCATGTGTTTGTACCACTTGTTATTGGACACTCGAGCAGTGTCAGTGAGATACATGTTTGCCCCTTTCATGTCTGTGTCAATGCTGCACTTACCTCTCCTTACCATTTCTGCAGTGCTCTCCTGTCCACCTGACATGGTTGTTCCACCTGCTTAGGTTGGGGGAAAGTTAGTAGAGGGTACAGTGGTAGCACTAGCACCAAAGGAGATCCTCCAAAATATAAACACAATTCCACTAGGAATAAGGATAAAAAACAGCACAATCATATTCTTTATTATTTCACTCATCTATACCTGTGCTGCTGATCCTTGTGCAGCCTGAAGATATAGTTGCCCACCTGAAATGCGCAAAGAAATGCGTTATTGTTTTAGCATTGTAATACCTTTAAGCTCTGTATACTAAATAGTCGTTAATGGCGAAAACAAACACTTCTTCCCACATTGCCCTTACTGATGTGTCTCTCAGTGTGGCAAGAATGGGAGGGTTGCCTTGTTCAAGTTGTGAGTATGTTTGGGCCAAATATTCTATAAAGACAAGGCAATATATTCCGGGAGATCGTGCTTGAAACCTAATGGGTCTTCTCACAGTGTGGACGAACGGGTTTGAGAAAGTGTCAGGGTGGTGGGCAGTGGGCAACATAAACAATCATCAACAATTACATTGTCTTTCTCATTGAAAGTGTGTAGAGAATACATTAAGAAACAGACAGTGTCTCCTTACGCTAAATCAATAAGAAGTCCAGTCCCTAACTCTCCTGCCCGTGAGCGAGTAACCATTCGGTGTCCTCCACTCGGCAGTGTAAGTTCAGAATCGGCTTGTTGCTCTTCTTGCTGCTGATCATTGGCCCTGTTGAAGATGTTGCCAGGTGAGGCTGCTGCTTTGTAGGGCTTGATGTCAGACGTGATTCCATACTCCTTTGCCTACCAATTTGACTGCTCGGTCAGCCACCTTCTCCACAGTGTGAGGACCAGTGAATCTTGGTGCGTTCCAGCGGCGGATAAAGTTCTGCAATAACACTAGGTACCCCACACCTACTTGTCTCTTAAGCTCTGAGTCTCTTGGTGTGTTGTCGCAGTTGCTCTCTCTGCTGTCTTCTGGCCCCGTAGTCTTTGTATCTGGAGAGAGATAAAAGAGGCACAAGCAATCAAGGAAGTAATGTATTCATATATCTCTTGTCCTAACACATTGCACTATTCTCACAGTCTTTCAGTGCCCTTGTGGGAAGAGCCAGTGGGAGTTGCATGCGTTGTTCTGTCACCACATCATGGGGCGTTAAATGGTGGTAGGACCCAGGCTTATTGCGCAATGCGAAACAAAGCAAGAGGTAAGCAGTGCAGCTAACATTTCTTTGTGCTCTGCTGTGTTTTGGCTATGGCCTCTTTCAGGAGACCATTGAGGCGTTCACACAACCCGTTTGCTTGCAGGTGGTATGCACAGGCGAATTTGTGTTGGATGCCCAGCAATGTGGTGATGTGCTGGAACATCTCATTGGCAAAGTGATCGTCATTGTCAGAACGCAGGACCTCACACATGCCCCATCTTGGGAACACTTCTCTGACCAAAAATGTAGCTGCTCTAAGGGAGTTGGGATGTGAACAGGCACCTGCCTCAATCCACCTGGAGAATGGGCACACAAACCACTAACATGTAATGGTATCCTTGACACTTGGATCATGTCCACAAAGTCGACATGTAAATGCTGGAACGGGCATACTGGTCGAGGTATGTCTCCTCTCACAACTCTCAAGGTATGCCCTGCTGTATGTTGCTGTATATTGCTTGCAAGTCATTGCTCTGTATCTGTGCCAGTTACTGTGTATTCCCGCAAGGCTGTGGTGTTTTGCAAATACCGTGGTACTGGGACTGGCATCTGTGGTATCTGCTGTTGCATCTGCGGTGCCTGTAACTGCACTTGTGGCATCTGTTGGTGTGTGCCCTGTATCTGCCCTTGCTGCTGCTGGTCTTGTGTGTAATAGTCATCCTGATTTGCTTGGTATGGCTGCTGGCCCTTTGCTCCCCAGTTCCGCTGCACCCCCCCTGCTCCTAGACACTCTCGAAATGTGTCCTATCTGCCCACACATCCAACACTATGATTGCTCCCTCCCTTGCCCTTGGAAACCCCCTGAAAACTCCCCTGGGCCCTGCTGCACCTGCTGTCCATACCCCCAAAACCCTCCTGGAAAGCCCCCTTGGTTGTGATGCATCTGTGGTCCGAAGCTGCGTCTTCTTGGTTGCCCCCTCTTCCTCAAAACCTCTGCTGTGTGTCCCTCCACCCCTTGAATCCTTCCTCCATGGGCGGTGTGAACTGCTTTGGCTGCTGCTGCCCCTCTGGGTTTGGGATGGTTAATGCCACCCCTTCCATTGCATTATTTGTTTGTTTTTTCTGTGCTAGCTTTGCTTCGTCTATCTTCCTGTCCTCTGCCTTTTTCTTGAGCTTCTCCTGCCATAGACTACAATGGTGAACTATCGTGAGCTGTATTTCTGCCCAACCTTTTGCTTCCATGCCTATCAACTTCCTTAAGTGCTTCTGAACGGGCTCTAGTAGCCCCTGGTATAGTATGTGATAAAATATTTCCACGGTTTTATCCCACGGTACTCAGGTTTCAAGGTGCCAAGCGCTTGAATTTCCTGAATATATTGCACAGGGTCTTCGTCTTGCTTCATTTTCCGGGACCTAATTGCCCCAATGTCTGATGTGTCTGTGTATTGTGTAATTAATGCTCACCATACAGCCGCTCTGCAGTTTGCAAACAGCAAACCATCATGCGTCGTGTTTTGGGTAGTTCCTCAGGGAACCCTGCCCTCTTCCATACGTCATCAGCAGCATCCCAGAGGATTGCCACCACTAACCCCTTTACGTCTCCCACTGCTAACCTCTGTCCCGCTGTCCTTCTTTCCATCTTGTGAATCTACTTTCCAGCCCCTGTACTCAATGATGGCAACCTACACTGTATGTTCTCTTTGTCTGCATGTTTCCATGATATATGCTGAGGTCGCACCCCTCCACTCTCCAGTAGGGGCATCTGTGTAAATCCCTCCTGCACATGCATGCTTCTAGTCTGTCTGACCTGCCTGTTCTCGCTTACGAACCCTGCGCATACATCTATCAGATCGTTATGGGCACCTGGACATTGTCATCATGCACACCCATGACCCTTCGTCTTCAGCACATTATAGCTGTCTCCCCCTTCCTTCATCCTGGGAGAGTGCACAAGTCATTCGCCAGCCATGCCTGCTCGTCCACTCTTCCTCCTCCTTCTCCCTCTGTATGTGTCCTGTGCTCCCATGTCACCCACTTGTCAGCCCCTGTCCCTGTGGGCTGGAGCTGATGTAGCTCCTCCCCCTCGTCCCCACTGTTCCGTCCTTCGTTTTCGGGACCAGAGGCCAAGTTACTATAGAAATCGTCTATGAAGTTCAGCCTTCGGCTTGTCATGTCTGTGTTGGGCTTCATGTCACTGTCGATATTCCGGAAGTCATATCTGATGCCCCCGCCTTCAGGCTCCTAGGCCTGGCCTGTCTCCTCCTGTGGTGCCCCTGTCCCGCAGGGTCATGCTATCTGGCTCTGCTTGTCTACCCTCCTCTAATCTAACTTATTCCTGATCTGCTGTCCATTGTGTTCTCACTGCCTTTAGTGCCTGCTCATCAGCCTCATTGCATGCACATTCCCTTGCTAATCTGCAACCTACAACTTCCGCTGTTTCCTCTCAACCAAATTGTATTTTTCCTGCACTGCTACGTCCCTCCGTCTCTCGAGCTCGTCCACTTCCCTTATCCTTCTGTCCCGTTGTTCTGGTTCCTCTCCTTTCCTCTCTCTATGATCCCTTTCAATCCTCTCTTCTCTTTCCCTCTGCATCTGCTCCTTCTCCTCCTCCTTCCTTCATTCTTTGTCCTCTCTTTCTATTCTCTCTTCTCTTCTCCTCTCCCTACCCTCTCTTTCTAGTTTCTCCTCTCGCTCCTTCTCTCTCCTTTCTGTCTCCTCCATTATCTCAGCCCAGTCTGATGCTTTGCTGCTCCACTTCAGACCTTCCATTGTCTTAGTTGCCCCCTCTGCTTTTCCGACTGTCTTCCCTTCTAGCGTTAGGAGTATCTGACCCCCTATCCATTTGTTCGTGGCTATGCTCCCAAGCCCCTCCTTCACCCCCTTCTGTGCCTCGCCACTCACCTCTCATTCACTAGCTGGCTGCCCTGTGCTCCTCGACCCCTCTTCCTTTGTGTATATGGTGGCAGTTTATATGTCGGATTTGAATACCCCTCTGCTGCTCTCAATTCCTGTCATGCTCTTACTTCTTGTAACGGGTACATCCATTGCTCGTCGTCTGTGTCATCTGATGCTACACTCGGAGGGACGTATAGGGGAGCGGAAGGCAAGGTTGCAGACCCCAGTACCTCCTGCTGGTTCGGCATCCATTGACACCTCGTTACTTCCCCCTCACCTTTCTGAAACATGCACCATAGCCTGAATATGGCCATTTGGCTTGCTAACTTCTTCCCCTTATAGCCCCCCTGGATGTGTGTCAGTAGTGATTGCTGCACATCCTTGGAGAAACTTCTGCAAGGTGGCCATGGTTTAGTTAACTTTCCCTCTGTACTTTTGGACCATTCCATGCTATTTTTACATATCTTCTCCCTGTAGGCTGGGACTGTTTTACACAGGTGCTGGAGGGGCATGTCCCCCCTGCACTTCCCCTGATACATTGCGAGTGGCTTTTGTCTTTTTCCTGGCCTCAAATTGAGGGTTTCAACAATTCGCTGTTTAGGGAGAAAGGTACAATGTGATAACAATACTTTCAGGTTACTACAAACATCTCTTGCTCCACAATTAATCAGGAGTGCTCTGTGCACCGCCCCTTTACAAGTTTGCTGCCAATTCAGGCACACCCACAATCTTGTGCATGCGCCTTCTGCGCACTGCCACTTGTTCACTTTGCCTACCAATCCCAAGTTTCCAATGCTAGCTTCTCACCGTCTCATGCTCTCCGTGTCCTATGCGCAATCCTATCAGTCACATCACCAATTTACTAAGAGAGTTAATGCTGAACAATCAAATTCAACGTGCACACTGCTGTAGCCTGTAACTCCCAAAATACACAAACACTGCACAGCTGTCTTCCCGCCTCCAGGCAGAGTATACCAATATTCTCTTGTGATCGAACTGTACCTTACTGTGTCGCCTAGCGTGCAAAACGTCTCGCTGCATGAGACTTAACCAGTCGACTCACCTTCCGCAATCTACGCTAGCTCCCTTGCTAAACCTTATTGGGAAACTGTCATCTATGACCCAAGCTAAAACGGCCAACCCACAGGAAATCCGCCATTTACATAACATCTGTCATCCGTGCCCTCGAATCAATAGTCTAGGTTATCCACCAGAACCATTTACCTCTAAACTCAAATGTGCCCTAAACATAGAAAAGGGACATCTACCTCTGCTCCTTTTCCTACTGAATTTGACAATGCTAGACAATATTTTGACAATACTTTGATGATACTAAACAATACTCCACAGTATTCAATGGCCCTCCCTCAGACCTACAGTTGCCGTTCGACTGGGTCAATACTTAAACTCTGTGGTCTGCTGGCATCGCTCAGCTGCCATGTCCTCCATAAAGTACCCACTTCCCTGTCCTGGTCTGCCTGGACTTCTCACTGACTTCGGTCAGGACATTTTCCAGGGTGGCTCCTGACAGCCTTTCCACAGGTACGTGTCCCTGTCTTCTCAAAATATGCAAGGGTCCTGCAGCCTTTCAGGTTCCGCTGTGGAGGAGACGACCTTGTGCCGGGCTGATGCAGTGAACCATCCTCTGCTACCAACTTGTTGGGACGAACTGCCAGGTATGCCAGAGCAATGCTGGAAGTCTGTGGACTTGGAGAGCCCAACTCCATTCCCAGTATACACAGAGGACTCAGTCAACGGCAAGCTCAAACTGCGGTTTATTACAAATAAAACCAACAGGGATCGATATCAGAACACAGGTGCATTCCCAGAGGCGTAGCCAGGATTGTCTAGCAAATGGGGCCTGATGCTAATGTAGTTGGGCCCACTGCACTGACAAAAATATCTGTAAATACCCACCCAGCGCTGCTGAGTGGGCATTTACAGATTTTGGGTGGGCCTTGCCCCTCAGGCCCTACCCTGCCTATGCCTCTGTGCATTCCAATACTTCTTGGCT
The DNA here is from genome assembly GCF_040938575.1 of Ambystoma mexicanum. NCBI lineage: Eukaryota > Metazoa > Chordata > Amphibia > Caudata > Ambystomatidae > Ambystoma > Ambystoma mexicanum. The sequence goes on along the minus strand of NC_090941.1, from coordinate 152,340,251 downwards.
TCTCCTGGCTCGCAGGCCAGTTTTAGTGTAAAATTACATGACTACACCATCATTACTTGGGCCTTTCTCCAAAAACATATCGATGTGTGGGATTGGCCACCGGGAGTCTAATAACCTATATGGCCACCCATACATGTTATTCTACTGGCTCTAACTTGTCAGGAGGCTGGCCTGTCCCATCCCCAATTCACCATCTACTCCATTGTTGCAGAGCAGTGGGCTTACCATTGGTTCTTGTCTGCTGCTACCTACCCCTACAATACAAAACTGTGATTGGCTACAGCTGATCCCCCGGGCCTGGGACTCGATCGAGTTCTCAGCTCGCACTGTACCTCTTCAAGGTAATGTGAACGATTATGTGTTTGTATTGTCACTTGTGTATACCATCTTTGCCTTATGAGAATATTGTCGTCACGGTAGCAACACTTGTTGCAATCGGCATCTGGTTGATCTTTCCCACCATGGAAGACTGTCGATTGTTCCATTCAGCTGTACCACGCATTTAGAGATCACAAAATCGAACTCTGCAGCTCAGAATTATGAGGGTGTATTCAGTTTCTCTGTAGCTGGTCCCATTGTTGTCTGGGGATTGGAATGTCTACATATCTCTTGACCTTGTCTGTCTCACATGTCTTGCGTTCTGTCCAGCCTGAATCGGCTCAGCTCGTCTCCTGCTCAGGGATTTGAGGCCTGCTGTAATTTTCCTACCCCTTATAATGTGGTTTCTACATTGTCCATGTTATATTACATTCCCTATGGGTTAGCTATATGTGGTTTGATCAGGTTCCATATGCTCTCCTGTATGTCGATGCGACAAGAGGCTTTAAGCATTAGCAAGTTCGCCCAGGATCTCTTGTGGCTTGCGGTTTCTCCTCCATTACTGCTTTTGGCTAATGACAAAATAATACAAGCAATGACAGTATGTATATGTATCTGTGCTCTAACTTTAGAACTGCTTGCTCATGTTCTTCATGTATTCGGGTGTGTGTTTATGTGGTGCAGTGAGGACTGCACGTGTGCTTCATGTCTAACGCTGCTATGCTGTGGTGTCACTACTGACGTCAGTAGCATGACTTCTTGGTGCTTAGTCAAGGCTGTCCATATAGGTGTCTCTTACCACGTTCTATGGCTGTATCACACCTGGTCTACATGGCTGACTGAGAGGGTATCTCTCAGTGTATTTGCCAATCATTGGTGCATTTGGGATTCGCTCGAAGTAGAATGGATGGATGCTAGTTTTTCTGGCCTTCCGTCTTGTCATGAACGTGGTGGGGCATGGGGTGCCCCTAGGATCCCGACTCCCTCTTCAATGTACTGATCTATTTGTCAAGAATATCACGAGTCTCTGTCTCACAAATATGTCAGTATTGCTACAGTAAAAACCATGATCATGATGTGTGTGCCAAAAGAAAATAATGTGGACTGTAACTTTGACACCCTTTCTCAACAACATATGCTAGCATTGCTGCTGTAAAATACAATTTGATGCTCAGTGTGCCCAATGAAATTCATGTGGCAGTTTTGAGCTATACATGCCAGCATTGTCCCATTTCCTACTGGTTGTGCTCAAAGACAATCATGAGGACCGTTTCAACGATATATGCCAGAATTGCCATTGTAAAGCGCATTAACATGCTTGGTGTGCTTAAAGAAAGACATGAATTCTGTCTAACGAAAATAACCCAATGTTGCACCTCCTCCATGCTTCCTTTTCCCAAATGATTTTGCAACAATAAATGCCAAGATTTCATTTTGAATGTGGTGAAAGAAAATAAATCATGTGGCTAGTCTCAGCAATACATGCCAGTACTGATCCCCTCCCATGCTAGTTGTGCCCAAAGACACCATGAGGTTTGTCTCAGAGATATAAGCCAGCATTTTCAATGGAAACCACATGTTCATGCTTTATGTGCCCAAAGAAAACGTTGTGGCTGGTTCCAATAATGCAAGCTTGAACTGCAACTCCAAAACACGTTATTATTGCTTCTCTCCTTGTTCTGCCCCAATGTTGCTCACACCCCTCCACCCTGATCACTCTAGCTCATGCATCCCCACTCACATACAAATGCACAAATGCTGCACACACATGCGTGCATGCGCGAAAGCTCAGTGCCATGAGAGGAAGTCCATCCATTATGAAATGTGGACAATATTCGCCCTGCCTTTCAGTTCTCTAAAACAAACCCTTGCACCAAGTCCATCTACAAGCAACTTGCCTACCCAGGGCTATTGGTGAAACTCATAAGATCACCCTACTGAGTGTCCTGTGAGTCAGCACCTACAGCAATGCTAATAATTTCTCAGCATGTGCAGAGCTCATCTCAGAATGCACAGAACCCTGCTGATCTTTTTTTCTCAACACCTGAGACGAGTTACATCTCAGAAGCACAGTAAAATGAGAATAGTAAGGAACTTGAACCTCGGATTATGCAGACTGCCCTTTCTAAAGCCCTCACACTGGATGAGATTGCCCAATTTCCTGGACAGGATGACTGGCTGTAAGAAGTCATATCAGTGCTAGGCCACTGAAAATCAATCCACCAGACCTATAGACAAGACACCTCAGTGGCAAAGGAGCATGGTAAATGTTTCATGAATGTGTCTTACTTCAACGCTTCAGCTAAGCACTCCAACCTACCATCTATCCTAATTGTTCTTGACCTGTCTGCTGCATTTGGCACTGTTGATCACTCTTATCTCCTTAATGCTCTCTTTCTTCTTGGGATTCGTGGTTGAGCCCGTGCCTGGATTGAATCCTACCTTGCACCTCACCAATGCTAGGCAACCTGGAGCAATAACACTGCTCAGCTCACTCCTCTAACTGTTGGTGTTTCACAAAGCTCTGTCTTGTGCCCGCTCCTCTTTACACTCTACACCTCTGCTCTTGGGGCACTCATTTCTTAGTTTGGATTCTCGTACCAACTCTTTGCAGATGACACTCAAATCTTCTCTTTTCCTGATTTCTCCTCTGATCCCTCTAGCAAAATGTTCACCTGTCTCTCTTCCATTAAATATTGGGTGGCTTTGCACTATTTGATGTTAAACTCTACCAAAACAGAGGTGCTCTTCGTCCCTGCCAAAAGCTCTCTCTCATCTCTTCCTCTGCCTATACAGTTCCCACTTGACACTCTCCCCTACTCTTCTTCAGCTAGAACTAGAAACCGCAGTGTCATCTATGACCCTTCTCACACTTTCTCTACTTCCATCTCCAAAACAGGTACAGCAGCTCACCTCAACCTCCTAAAAATTAGGAAAATCAGGCACCTTCTTCCTTTCAACACCGCCAAGCATCTCTTAACCACTCTTGCATTCTCTAGACTGGACTACTGTGCCAGCATCCTCTTTGGTCTCACCAACTATGCTTTCTGTCCTCTCAACAAGATCATGAACTCCGCTACCAGGACTCTCGTTGAATTACTTAACTTCACACGTACTTCCTTGTACCGTCAACCGGCTGGATGGCTGATGATGCAAAACAGGGCCAGATTTAAATGTCTTCTCCTGGTTCAGAAATCTATCCACGGTAAGGCACCACTGTATGTAACCTCCTCTATCCAAATCTACAAGCCTTCTTGTAATCCCTGCTCTGCCTCTTCGACTCCCCTTTTGTCTCATTGCCTTCCCTGTGCTTCCTCTTGCTTCCGCTCGTTCTGTCTTCTTACTCCACTTGCATGGAATTCTCTTCCCCTAGACATCTGAGAAACAGTCCGAACTGATTTGTTCAAAACCAAACTAAAAGCCGACCTCCTCGCCTCTGAGTTACCCTCTTAACCTACTTTTCATCTGCCTGCTAGCTAACATTTTTCCCTTGCCTCATCTGCCTCTGTCCCTCACTTACTCTGCCTCCACTCTAGCACTTCATCCATCATGGTCACATCCCAAGCACAGCTAGCCGTACTGCATACCTGCACTTAAAAATGTCCCATTGAGACATTAATTCTGGGGAATGATTCCATTTTGGAAGATCTTACGCTGTGCCAGAAAAAATGGTTCTTCAGAGGAGCTGCAATGGGTAAAAAGATTATCCTTAGAAATTGGAAGTCAAGTGCTACATTAGACAAAGAGCTGTGGCTGACTGAGTTGGGGAATTTGGCAGCTATGGAGGAACGACTGTATAGAAAACAAGGCAAAATCGGTTTGTTTCTTAAGATTTGGGGAACGTTTTTAGAACTATGTTGATCTGATCTTGTAGGTAATGAGATGTGAACATGGGGTTGGGTGGGTTTGGGTCCTGAAATTTTGTTGTTTATTTACTGTTTATGTGATTCTGTATATAATGTTAAAGTATTGTGTGTTGATGTATTCTTCTTTGTATTGTAAATAAATTTTTCAAAAAAAAAATGTCCCATGTTCGCTGTCCTTAATCTATGTATGTCCACTTATGTATTGTCCCCAGTGACTGTTCCATTTAGTCCCCTCCAAACCTGGTCAGAAGGTCCCTCAAACTCACCCATTGCAAGAAGATCACTGCTTCACATCAAATCTGATTTCTTATCTATTGTACATTCTTTTGTGATCAAATGAGCATTGCTCCTCCTGTATATAAATACATTAATAAATAAATAAATAAATGTTAACCAAGCAACACTAATATGTAGAGAGCATGATGGATACTAACCAGCGCATAATAATCACAATAGCAACAGCAACAGCAATAGCAAGCAAGTTTGTTCAGATTATCAAGGAATCCATTTTACATAACATGCAATTATAGTTGCAACAACACAATAACATACACAAATTAAATACATTCACTCCAATGAAAATTCAATTTTCAATCGAAAAGGAATGAAAGGATTAAAAAGAGCATACCATTAAAAATAAGAAATGTTTTCACGGAGCTCACAAGCGCCATCAATGGTCATACAAAAGCAAGGACATGTGGTTAAAATGTGTGCGTTTCCCAAAAATGGGCAAAAAGCACAGATTACATACGGGTCTGTATAAAATAAAAAAATGCCAAATATGTTACGATTTAGAAACAAAATTGATCATGGTTGGGCTACGTAGACAGTCATTTCGATTTGCAGTACCAAGCAGCTTTCAAATAACTTTCAAAATCGAAGACAATCCACAGGCCGAGGCCATGGCAACGATAGCAGTGAAGCAGAATTTCATGTTTACAATGTACAAAATAGGCCGTAAGTAAAGAATAGTCAGTCATAACTGCATACAGCATTGTAGCTCTAAAGTAAAGCATAATTAATGGAGCTATGCAAAACAAACGGAGACGATAGCGACCAGCCCTGCATTTGGGGGTGCACATGGCCAGTAATGGCCCCCCAACCTGAGCCTAGTGTAGGCTTAAATGAATGGTGGTGCAATGCAGAGAAGGTGAGCACATTAAGGGAGGTTTTTAAAAGGAGACAAGAGAACAAAATACAAATGTTAGCAAGGTGAATGAAAAGAAAGGGCTGGCTCATTTTTGTTTGGTATGATATAATATTATATGGCATTTCTAACACGTCTATACACAAGTGTTTCAAGGCGCGACGAGGCAAGGGAGGGGGAACAGAGGGGAGACAGAGACAGCGATCCTGCTATGCCAGGTGTCATTCAGATCACACAAGTGCAAGGGAAGGGGGAGGGGAAAGTGCAGTACATGGGAAAAAGAATAAATAACAATAAGTAGAAATACGGCCCGCTAGTGGCAAGTGCAAGGATAAGTGCAGCCATCAGGTGGTAGTGGGACTGTTAGGGATACAGACAACAGTCCTGAAGTGCAGGGGTTGGTCTCTGTGCTCTCTCCCTTCCTTTCCTCTCCCATTAATGGTGGCACCCGTTGGAAGGCCCTCCTGGCCTCCTTCCACTCCTCTAAGGTCATCATTAATGTTTATGTGAATGCTACCGTCTTGGTCCAAGGCCCTCAGGCCAACCTTCTTCTCTTTGATAGATTCTTCCCGCTGTAAAGACTGGTATGGGGTGTCTGTACTTCCGCTCTCTTTATGGTAGAGGAGAGGCCCAGAGGACCCCAGCCAAGATTCTCTATTATTGGTAACGTAGTCGAGCAATCAAGGCCTAGCTTCTCAGGAGGTGATGCGGGCTGGTTCTTAAGGACAGTGTAGTCCCCGAACCCCCACAAAGGAATATCCACACACTGTATTACTGAAAACACAGTCTTTATATAATTATATTCAAAGGTATGTACATGATCACAATAACGCACTTTGTACTTGGAAGTCAATAATGATAAATATATACACGTCTAGAGTGGTACCACTAATGTTATCAAATCTCATTAAAGTGCATCAACTGTACGGTTAAAATGTCACACAGATCAATAACGAGTAAACTAGCAATAGAGATAGGCAGGAACGTAAGATGGTTGAAACAATAGGCAGATTGCTGACCCCTACCACGAGGCACAGTTCTGTGTGGAGATCCCCCCACCTGGGCAACTATGTAAATAAAGATATATAGCACAAGCCCAGTCCATATAATGTTCGATAGTCTTACTTCTTCCTATTAAGGTTTTACCCCCCCAATGTACCTGGTGGAGTAGAGTTCTCCGACGATGCGCTGATTGATCCTTCTTGAGTGCCTCCCTTTCAGGCGGGAGCCACGGATCGTCGAGAGGTGTCGGGGAACTTGGCGTTCGGTGTCGGGGAATCGACGGTCCTTCTTGAGTGCCCTCCCTTTAAGGCGGGAGTCACGGGTCGTCGAACGTCCGACGGTGAACAGGGTGAACTACGGCAAGGAAGTGACAGCTTCGTTCCTAGCGGTGCTCGTCGACGACAGAGCGTTGGCGTCCTGCAAGGAAGAGGCATGCGGGGCACTTCAGTGACGATAGTTCTGGACCGCAAAGAGATGATGAAGAACTGTGGCCCAGCAAGGGCGTTGAGTCGTCGGCGTCTCTGCGGTCTGTAGGTGGCAGGAAACCCACCGGTGGATGCTCCTCGGCGCGTCGACGGTCGGGCCTTCTCCAGCGGGAGACAAGCGGGTGGCGATGCAGATGAGAGCCTCCGATGATCAATGGAAGTTCTTAGGCAAACGGGAGCACGACGGCTCCGGTCGGCGACGGCGGTCGTCGACAGTAGCGGACAACAGTCCGAGTGCTTCTCCTTGGAGTTCCACAGCAGTCCCCGTATCGGGTCGGCAGCCTGTCGAAGGTCTGTCTACCAGGGAGCGTTGGCAAAGATCAGCTGTGCACGATGGTCCCTCGTAGCTCGGGAAGAGGGCGCCTTACCAGGTCCTCTCTGGGTCAGTCCTTGGAGGCACAGCAGCTTTCAGATTGTGAAGGAGAGCAACAGCAATTCTTCCCGTCCAGCAGGGCTTCAAGGTCAAGCTCCAGTTACTCCAGTTACTCGTCGTAGGGGATTTAAGCTTCTGAACACGATTCTTAGCAGTGAGAGGTCCCCAGATATACTGTTGATCTCCCATTCATTCCGCTGGGTCACACTCAAGCATCCAATCACGACTACGGGCATTCATGCAGGCAGGCAGCCAATCAGGCACATGAGGTATTCAGGCCATTCACTTCTCTCCAGACACTCACAACAAGTTATGTGTATTGGGACAAGTACCGAGCCATTCAATACTCCAAGCCGCATTCATACTGGTTTCAACCACCAGATACTAGACACCCACAACACAGAATGCATATTCGTCACACACTCTATTCACCCAGGTCCCACCCACAGGAGGTACCCACAACATACATCACCAGGAAGGCTCCAGCTAGTCTGACTGGGCCTTCACAACAACACCATATATGGCACTTCCATCCAACAGCCAGTCAGGGGGAAGGGACAGAGTCAGGGCTTCCCAGGACTTTGGGAAAACAAGGTAATGGGTAATAGAAAGCAAGAGGCCACCGGGCCCTTCTTGTTTTCCATCAGGAATCAACTGATCCCAATGGCAGGGCCGGGGTATCCCAAAATGGAGGATACTCCGCGCACCTGTCAATTTCAGCATGGAGCTGCCACCAGCCCATACCCTGCTCTGCGGGCCACTCACAGGTGCCCAAAAACATACACTAGGGGCACAGGGTTGTACCCCCCACCCATGGGTGCCATAAGGGTATCCCACGGGTCCGTTCACCAAACCAAAAGAAAGAGAACTGCACCGCCAGGAGTCCCACATGAACTCCTGCGCTGCAAACATGACAGAACACACGATAAAAAGCAGTAAAGGACAAGGATACGGAGGCCCTGTCCCTCCGATGCATTTCCAGCATCACACCCGCGCCTCATCAATTTCCTTTCTTCTTCTGCTGTACCCTCGCCCCTCTCCACGGCTTCCTCGCCTCCCCCTGCTGACTCCTCCTTGGCTACCTTGTCCTCTCCTCCTTCCTTTTCTGCCCCACCTCGGGCTTCTTCTACACCTCTGCAGGGCGTACCTCTGATTTGTACCCCTCCTCGCTGGCATTCCGTATTTTCTTGTGTTGTTCGCCTCCCTCCCGCCTTGCAGCCCGCCCACCAACCTGTTTGGCTGCATTGATTCCTGTTGGTGGTAGCGGTCCTGCAGCACACCGTGCTCACCATTCTAGTTTGGCTGAGTGGGTGACTGCAGGCTACTTCGCTGTGCCGGTGAGACCCTGCTTGCGCCTTTGATTATTTCTTTCACTGTTTTCTTGTGTCCCCTGCCCCCATTCTTCTCTTCTCCCCTTCCGTGTTTCCTTGTGTTGTTCCCGTCCCTCCCTCCCGCCTTCTAGCTCGCCCAACACCCTGATTGGCCACATTGATTCCTGTGGGCGGTAGCGGTCTAGCAGCATACCCCGCTCGTCATTCTAGTTTGGCTGAGTGGGTGACTGCAGGCTACTTCGCTGTGCCGGTGAGACGCTCCTTGGGCCTTTGATTATTTCTTTTGCTGTTTTCTTGTGTCCCCTGCCGCCTTTCTTCTCTTCTCCCCTTCCGTGTTTCGTTGTGTTGTCCCCCTCTCTCCCTCCCACCTTCCGGTCCGCCCACCACCCTGATTGGTCCGCCCTTCTTCATTACTAACGTTTCCAGGGCAGCCCCTGCCCGGCAGCCCCTAGGCAAAGGGCGGCTCCCATAGTTGTGTCTGCAGGTGTCCGCAGGGGAAGTCAGTTGCCAGAAATCAGCCAGGTTAGACCCGCACGCTCCCCTGCATACCCCTGGTCACCGAGCAGATTCACAAACTTAAGTGTGTTCTTTCTTCCTATTTTAAAATTGCATTCTGGAAGGAGAGTGGAAGAGAGAGGAAAGGAGAAAGTGATACCTCCAGGAGAGAGGAGTGGTAAGAGGGATAGAAAGGGTGAGGTATAGAATCTGGACTCACTTAGTGGTTGGTGCCCGGGGCTCTGGAGAATCAGTCAGAGCTGGCCACCTGGGTCCAAGCGCCTGGGAATCCTTGCTTTGCTGTTATGGAGCCGGGCAGAAGCCCTGTGTGCTTGCCACTGTATCACAAGGGGCATGCACAGCTGCAAAGAGTAAGTATTGTCCTCATGGACAAGATATGAATGGGTGTTAGAGCATTTTAATTTGGGGCGCAGAGTCTTTTTGACTGGGACACTGATGGTGTGTGCACCTGAGTCTGGGAAACATGAGATTCAGCTCCAAAACTATAGATGAATTATAGTGAATGGAGGATAGCACAGGGGCAACACACTGGACTTGGAAGAAAGACCAAGCAGAGCAACAGAGGTGAGGTTTCCTTTAAGGTGCCTCCCGCCTTCCACGATTCTGCTTTCAACACAATGTGATTTTAAGCCATGATAGTAAATCTTTGCCTTGTTATGAGACATCCTATCATATTAAGTAAAGAATCAAGGAAATGGCAAACGAAAAGTTGCACCACCTACTCCTTATGATTCCTTAGCCTCCTTGCTACTGTAAGCCAAAATTAAAATGTTTCACAGTGTGCCCCAAAGCAGAGTCACAATTGACTTTTCAAAGCCTATCTCTATGTTAAACCGTGTGATGTTTCTAAAGCCTTCTTGGCATGCAGCGCCATCTTGGAACTCTTTAGGTGGCTCCCAGCATTCCACAGTCTGTGCGCTCTATGAGCTGCAGCAGGAGTACTGCAACCGACCTTTCTCCAAATCTCTTTTGAATACGTGTACAATGCTTTCTGAGGAAATTCTCATAAGTCATTGTTACCTCCTGCAACTTGGCTTTAAGGAGGATTCTACCATGTCTCGGGGGGCGAGGGGGGGTTTAATGAGTCGATGTGATCCCTCCTCGACCACCCTGTGTGTGGTTCATTGGGTAGCAGTCGGTCCAGCCCAGTCTCTGGTGTTTTGATTCCCCCACACAGAAACATTGTGAGTTGCATGGTGGGATTTTAATTTGTCACAACTACCAGGTGAATGCAAAAGACCTGTGAAGGAGTTAGGATCCTTGTGCGCAAATCATGAAGGATTTCCTTCTAGACAAGAACAACTCAGAAAACAGGTAAAAGCAAAGGGGAGTAAAGCCCAGGCATATTGAAGTCAGCTCACCCAGGCAAAACAGGATTTGAATAATGCCCAGGATGAGAGGGAACTATTGGAGAAAGAGGCATAAAGGTTGCACATTCACAACACTTTAGTAGCAGACAGCTGCAAAACGTAGACAGGGGAAATAGTTTTGTGTACACTAAAATGTAATCAGAACATTGATATACTAGTGCACAGGCCCATCATACAGCTCCCTCTAGCAGTGGCAACAGGCAAAGCTAAGTGAATTGGACCACTATATTTCCTAAGGCGACAGAATTCTGTGCATGTGGGCAGCCTCTACTGCATATAACAGCATCGGACAAACATACAGCTGGCCTTTTATATTATTAAGATTAGTACAATATAAGACAAAGGTTGCTGAGCTGCGATGTGTGTTACAAGGATAACGAAGCAAAAGGAACGAAAACAACTGTGGATCTACCCTCCATTCTTCCCCTCCTGGTGAATGTCTGTTGATGGCCTATTGCTTGTTCTTGTTCCCCGATAAGCCCTGTGTGTGCCTGTGGGCAACCAAGAATGTTGAAACTCTTCTGTGCGCACCAGGCTCCTGTCATCAGAATAGAGGGCCTCATTACGAGTTATGCCGATAAGGGAAAACTGATGCCGGTATGCAAATACCGGCATTCTTTTAACGTTCCGTAGCATTCTGACCCACAAAACCGGTATTAACGGCACCGTTATTTACGGTGCTGCCAATAGCGGCATAGGCGCGTACACGCGCCTCCTCAGGTAGTAAATACCGGCATGCCGGTAATAGGGGGCAATCACAACCCACGCAAACATGCAAATACCAGCATCGCAAACACGGTAATAACGGGCTGCATGATGCCGGAAAAACAGGCATCGCGGACCACCCGCAAACAGCAACCAAGATACAAGCTAGCTGCCACAGGTGCACACAATCCCCACAGGTGGAGTCAAAGGAGGCTGTGCCAGTATGAACTGAGCACACACCACAACCCCCCCCACAGGTGTAGGCAATGCAGAGTGGCCCAGTACAAAAGGGGCACACCTACACACCACACCCCTTCCTACACCAAAATGCTACCACTAGCATTTGCAATCATGGCGCAGGAGGACATGCCTATACTGCTACAACTACAGCAACAACAGCAACAACAGCAACAACAACAACAACTACAGCAGCAAGAATAGGCAGCACAGAGGAGACGCAGGAGGAGAAGGAGGGTGAGACAGGCCCAGCAATTACCACCAGCGCAGCAACCAGCGCCTCGTAGGCAGCCACCAATCCCTCGCACCAGACCCAGCCCATTCAACCTAACCCCTGAGCAGATCCACACCCTGTACCGGTTGCACCGTGACACCATCACCACCATAGTGGACATGATACACAACGACATTGCCAGCCACATACAAATACGCACTGCCATCCCCCAACTACTGAAGGTGGTGTCTGTGCTACACTTCCTGGTCACAGGCACCTACCAACACACAGTGGGCCAGCTGCATGGCATTTCACAACCACTATTCTCACGCATGCTGAACCAAGTGCTCGATGCCCTCCTGAAGCACGCAAGCACCCACATATCCCTACCACGGACTGGCCAGGAGATAGCCGAAACCAAAGTAAGCTTCCATGCACTGGCCGGCATGCCCAATTGTGTTGGTGCCATCGACTGCACCCATGTGGAATTGGTAGTCCCCCATGCCATAGAGGCGGTGTACCGCAATCGCAATCAATACCACTCCATCAATGTGCAAATGGTATGTGACTCCAGCAAAATCATCACCCATTGCTGCGCCAGATTTCCTGGATCCACACATGATGCCATGGTACTGCGCAACTCCACGCTACCCCGTCACATGGAGCGACATGCTGGACCACGTGCCTGGCTGCTCGGTGAGTTGCACAACAGGCCCATGGCCATGCTGTGGGGTACTCATGTGTGCGGATGCAGAAGGAGGGGATAGTACATCTGGGTGGGAAAGGGGGGAATAGTTCACCAGGGTGGGAAAGGGGGGGTTAAAAGTACACCTGGGTGGCAATAGCCAGTGAGTGGAGAATGAATGCAGAGCTAAACACTCCTCACCTGACACAGCCAAACGGAAAATGACACATCACTGGGCCACATATCACAAATAATGCAAATGGATGACAACAAGTAAGAGGCACAACCGGGGCACCATGGTGATGGCAAGCAATGCATGACTGAATAGGATGGCAACGGTGCCAATGCGGCCAGTGTGACCATGCAAAGTAAAGAGTACACAGCAGGAATTGGAGGCTAAACATTGTTGCACTGCCACAGCACATCTGCCTCAGCATGCATGATTACACCCTGCATCATCTATTCAACCCCATCCAGTGTTCCACACCTCTTTCCAGTATACATCCTATATAGGTGACTATTTGGTACACGTACAGGGACATGTGCATGCTCACACCTAATAGCTGCTGCCATGACCGTGCTCCCTGAAGGTGTCAGTTCAGAGTGACACACACCTATTTGTATCTGCTTGCAGGTGATGGAGGATATCCCTTGAGGCCATGGCTACTTACCCCTGTGCGGAACCCGCAGAACAGCCATGAAGAGGAGTACAATCGTGTGCACACTCGTACCCGTGTTGTGATTGAGCAGACCTTTGGCCTGTTTAAGGCGCGGTTCCGCTGCCTAAGCAGGTCTGGTGGGGCACTCCTATATAGGCCTGAGAAGGTGGCAAAGATCACCATGGCTTGTGTCATGCTGCACAACATGTGCGTCCGAAGGAATGTACCACTGCAACCTGACATTGACATGCATGGCCCGGGTGAGGATGAAGGGGATGGAGACGGAGGCGAAGGAGCCCCCCTGCCAGTACGTGATGCACGGGACGGCCATGCTGTACGCCAAGCACTAATTGACGAATACTTTTAAGACACAGGGACCATGAATGACTTTTGTCAGTCAGACACTGGGCCAATGTGAAAATGCACAAAGGGAATGTTGTAATTTTGAGACTGAACACCGTAACACATTAAATGGATGCACACCAAAAACGACAATGTCCAGCCATGGATTGTTCTCCAGAAAACTTGTGTATTAAATGAAAGTGCAAAACTGTGCCCACTCCCCCTCCCACGATCCCCCAACAAACAACCTCACCCACCACACAGACCCCAGTGAAGAGCCCAAAAAACTCCCTCACCCACCCCACAGACCCCAGTGAACAGCCCAACAAACTCCCTCACCCACCCCACAGATCCCAGATTTCCCCATGTGTGCAACAAACAGTGTTGCCTTCAACAATCCTACTCCTCACATTTCTTCCATTTTTCAAAAAGTCACTTTTTGGCGACTTTCAGGTCTGGGGGTGCCATGGCCATGCACCGTGCACTCCTGTGCGTTAAGCGCACAGGGCTTGATTGGACAGAGGTGGAAGGTGTTGACGTGGTCGAGGTGTCAATTGTCAATCCTCTGTCAGACCCATGGTGTGGCTGCTGCACTTGCCTGATGTTGGCTAGTAGGGCCTCGGTCAGTGACCCCATGCACTGCCTGAATGCAGATGTGGACGCCTCCATGGCTGCTGTATTTGCGGCAATGGCCGTGGCTATGGCCTTCATGGCCTCATTACCGGCAAGGACCTGTTGCCGCATTATCTGCAGCATCTCGTCTTGACGGGCCTCCACCCTTGCCAGACGGACCTCAAAGGGGGTTTCTGACGCAGGTGTACCGGTGGAGGGCTGAGTGGTGGAGGGCTGGGTGGTGGAGGGCTGAGTGGCGGAGGGCTGGGTGGTGGCAGGCACCTGCGTGGGGCCCTCGTCCTGGGCACTGTCATCCTCAAATATGCCGATGTCCGAGTCCCCTAGGTCGGAGTCATGGAGACATGGGTCATCCAGGCTCTCTGTCTCCGCAGGGGGGGGAGGGGGAGGCCAATGGGTGTTGGGCTGGGCGATCCCGAAAATTCTTCGGCCTCTTCAACCACCTCTGTGGACAGGACGTCCGTGGTGGCCGGCGGTACAGCTGGCACTGTCGCAGCAGGTGCCCCCTGCAGAGATGATGCCTTGCGTGGCACACTGGGAGGGGTCAGAGGAAATTTTTTGGAGGAGGGGGTTGCAGTGTCCCTGGTCCCCTTGCTTGCACTGGATGTGCCTGGCCCCCTGTCCTGGGTTCCACCTTCTTCATCGGTGCCTGGGGGATAGAAGAGATGCAGGTCATCAGTGAGATTGCCAAATGGCAGCTGTGATTTGTGGCAGTGTTATATCTTGATACATTCAGGCATGATTTCATTTCTGTTGTGTGGCATTTGGTGTACTGAGGGGACATGTTGGCAATGATTGCATGGCTGGTGGCAATGGATTGTCTAGGTGTGGGGGGGACATGGCATGGATGGGTTTGCAGATTTCACGCAGCATGCGTGTGGTGCAGGGGGTGGCAATCAATATTCTGTTGGTGAGTTGATGTTGCCTTGGGTATGGGAATTGCCTTGCCTATTCTGACTCCCACCTCACTTGTGTCACATCATGTTTTGTTATAGGTGGATGTGATGGTTCACTCACCTTCCTCTGTTGTAGTAGCTGCCCCGTACTCCTGCTCTCCAATCCCCTTGCTGGATTCTGAATCGATGAATCCACTTGCAATCTCCTCCCATGTGGTTAGCTTAACAGGGGAGTGTGTGCCACCGCCTGTCGCCATTGCGGCCCTCCGGTTCTCCGCAAGGATCTTCCGCACACGGAGGCGGAGGTCGTCCCAGCGCTTTCTGCAATCCCGGACACTCCTTGGGGTAACCCCCACTGCTGTTACCCTCTGCGCAACCTCCTGCCACACCTGTTTTATATGTGTTTGGACCGCATGCTTCAGGTCCGTGCTTCGGATAATGTCAGCATGCTGTTGTAGGGTGTCCGCTAGCATTGTCAATTCTGCATCTGAGAAGCGCTGCTTCCTCTTCCTTTGTTTGCTTTGTTTGCTTTTTCCGGTGGCCTTTGACATCCTGGTTCTGTTTTGGCACTCAACAACACGGGTGTAGTGGTAGTAATGGAGGATGGCAATGGATTGTGTTTTTAAAGATGGCCGCCGGCCCATTTCCCGTTCCTGCGCGATGACGTAATTTGCGGGTCTGTTTTTTGCGAACACGGTAATACCATGGTGGTATTACCGTGCCGGTATTTACGGGTTAGTGTGAGGCGGTAGCGCAATGGGCGGGCCCCGCGATGCCGGTATAGGGGGCTTGGAGGCCCTTTACCGGCATGGCGGTGTTGCCACTACCGGCATGGGGGAACGCGCGTGCTCGCGCACTCGTAATGACCCGCTATTAGCGGGTTCATACGTGCACGGACCCGCTCATTCCGGCATGCCGGTAATGAACACGGTTTTACCGGCATACTCGTAATGAGGCCCTAAATATCCAACTGTGCTGTATGTGCGGAGAGACAGCTCAAAGAGGAACTAAAGACAGAGGGCCTCACCCCCCCCCTTTCCCACCCAGGTGTACTATCCCCCCCTTCTGCATCCGCAGACATGAGTACCCCACAGCATGGCCATGGGCCTGTTGTGCAACTCACCGAGCAGCCAGGCACGTGGTCCAGCATGTCGCTCCATGTGACGGGGTAGCGTGGAGTTGCGCAGTACCATGGCATCATGTGTGGATCCAGGAAATCTGGCGCAGCAATGGGTGATGCTTTTGCTGGAGTCACATACCATTTGCACATTGATGGAGTGGTATTGCTTGCGATTGCGGTACACCGCCTCTATGGCATGGGGGACTACCAATTCCACATGGGTGCAGTCGATGGCACCAACACAATTGGGCATGCCGGCCAGTGCATGGAAGCCTACTTTGGTTTCGGCTATCTCCTGGCCAGTCCGTGGTAGGGATATGTGGGTGCTTGCGTGCTTCAGGAGGGCATCGAGCACTTGGTTCAGCATGCGTGAGAATAGTGGTTGTGAAATGCCATGCAGCTGGCCCACTGTGTGTTGGTAGGTGCCTGTGGCCAGGAAGTGTAGCACAGACACCACCTTCAGTAGTGGGGGGATGGCAGTGCGTATTTGTATGTGGCTGGCAATGTCGTTGTGTATCATGTCCACTATGGTGGTGATGGTGTCACGGTCCAACCGGTACAGGGTGTGGATCTGCTCAGGGGTTAGGTTGAATGGGCTGGGTCTGGTGCGAGGGATTGGTGGCTGCCTACGAGGCGCTGGTGGCTGCGCTGGTGGTAATTGCTGGGCCTGTCTCACCCTCCTTCTCCTCCTGCGTCTCCTCTGTGCTGCCTGTTCTTGCTGCTATAGTTGTTGTTGTTGTTGTTGCTGTTCTTGCTGTTGTTGCCGTAGTTGTAGCAGTGTAGGCATGTCCTCCTGCGCCATGATTGCAAATGCTAGTGGTAGCATTTTGGTGTAGGAAGGGGTGTGGTGTGTAGGTGTGCTCCTTTTGTACTGGGCCACTCTGCATTGCCTACACCTGTGGGGGGGTTGTGGTGTGTGGGTGTGCTCAGTTCATACTGGCACAGCCTCCTTTGACTCCACCTGTGGGGATTGTGTGCACCTGTGGCAGCTGCCTTGTATCTTGGTTGCTGTTTGCGGGTGCTCGGCGATGCTTGTTTTTCCGGCATCATGCAGCCCGTTATTACCGTGTTCGCGATGCCGGTATTTGCATGTTTGCGTGGGTTGTGATTGCCCCCTATTACCGGCATGCCGGTATTTACTACCTGAGGAGGCGCGTGTACGCGCCTATGCCGCTATTGGCGGCACCGTAAATAACGGTGCCGTTAATTACGGGTTTGTGGGTCAGAATGCTACGGAACGTTAAATGATGCCGGTATTTGCATACCGGCATCATTTTTCCCTTACCGGCATAACTCGTAATGAGGCCCTTAGTATACATTGGGCCTCATTACGACCCAGGCGGATTTCGCGGTGCTAAATGCACCGCGAAGCATGGCGGAAAGCCGCCGATAGCGCCATGGGGGTTGGCGGATTCACCGCCCCATTCCGACCTTGGCGGAGCGGTGAATCCCCATTCCCCATTTTACCCTTCCCCATTCCCATTTTTGCCCCATAGGGTATAATGGGAGTGGGGAAGGAGTTAATTACGCCACCGTAAAATACGGTGGCGTAATTAACAACGAGGTCCCGTAGCGCCATGGTTTTCTCCGCCTGGTAAAACCAGCCGGAAAAGGCCGCCATGGCGCTACGGGAACTCGTAGTATGGCGGAGAGGTACGCCATGCACTACGCTGGCGTAAAACCCTCTCCGCCAGGGTCCTAATGAGGCCCATTGTCTTGCTTTGCCTTCCTATGCTGTATCTTGAACTCATATCTTTAACTCGTCAAGCTCAGCTTCCTAAAAACGTCACCCATCACATTGCTTTGTCCTCTTCTTCATCAGTTGCAGAAGCCAGTGTTCTCTCCAGAAAACCCTTATACAGCATCAACCAAGGGAGACAACAGTAACACATTCTGAAACCACGTTGTATAATTTCAGTGTTGGGGGGTTAATACCAGTGGAAGGCATCACCGAAGTTGACATTAAAGTTAGGAATCCTAAATTGAGACATCCTGTGGGCATAACCGCTGTAGATGTGACACCATTCTTGTTAGCACATATTGCCTGGATGGAAGGTGCCCTTCCTTATTGATGGGGTTAGTGGGCTTCTCCGATCTTTAGCGCAGAGGCTATTGAAGCTGCACGAGGTGGTGCACCATCACAGCACATCACAGCAATGCCACACTGTAGCCAGGTCAAAACTTGCAGTTGAATTGTACTTACAGAATGGGCAGTGTACTTGGCGTCTCTATCATTTTAATCCATGGGCCTCATTATACGGTAGGAGGTAACCATGGCGCTATTAGCGCCATGTCTAACCCCTTACCGCCTTCTGGGTCTGGGTAGGCGGTATGAGGACTTCCCGGGTCATTCTGACCCTGGAGGACCCGGTAAGTCCCCATGCCAATTACCATTCCCCATTCCCATTCGAGCCCGCATAGGGCTCAATGGGAATGGGGAAGGAGCTAATAACGGTACCGCTATTAGCTCTGAAGTCCCTCAGCGGGTCTCGTCCTTAACGTGTGGTCTGACCACACGTTATGGACGGGACCCGCTGAGGGACCTCGTAGTAGGGCGGTAAGGGATTACCGGCACCGGTGCCCTTACCAGTGCTGGTAATCCCTTACCGCCTACCGTGTAATGAGGCCCCATGAATCAGTTAGGACACAAAGAGTAGGAATGACACCATGAGATCCATTTAGACCCCCACAAAAGATGTCAGGCACAGATAGATGAGAACATAATTATATTATATCTCCAAGAGGAGAATACTGCATCCAGAACCCATGTTATCCAAAGTCAGGGGAAATATATCTCAGACATTATTACCCGTGGACCCAGGTGTTGATAAATGAGTACACAGGGACAATTGCTGCAGAACTGGCTGTGGGCCAAGAAAGGAGTTTCATTAGTGAGGCAATATTAAAATAAATCTGAGATAGAGAGGCAGTCCCTTATTCTCCAATTAAAAAGCAACAGATATTTTATTTGCATCAGCTGAGAGTGGTCAGAGAATTTTTGGCAGGTGCATGTTGAAAATAAACATAGGGCCTACAAGTGTCAATCACAATGTGTGGGTGGTGAGTCAAACCAAGAGGCTGCTACATCTGAGCAATGACATCATACATAGAATGAGTAGAGTGCTGGATTTGTAGAACCAAAGGGTTCGGTCCACATTGGGAGGTGACGAAAACATGTAGAAGGCAAAAGACAGGCATTTAATTGTACTCAGTTGATATACAGTTGTGCATCAGGTGAAAAGAGGTGTGTGTATTCCAGCAATTTACAGTGAAATCGATGTTGCGAAAAATGACCCATTATTGATGTACCCAATGCATTTGTGTGCTTAAATTAAAACATGTGACAATCGGGCATACGTTGTGATTACGACCCATTAATTCAGATTCAGGACACTTCTACCAGAATAACTGTAGACAACAAACACGATATCTAGTTGGACGAGAGTACTCTGGAAGGAATGGAGATCCAAGAATCCCATTAGACTGCTGATTTATTTGAGTGATCCTATTGTTGGTAACATCCCTGAGCATATGTTTCCAAGGAAGGGAATTTGGCCAAATTCACTGATTCCAAACCAGACGCGATTTTCAGGGTTCTGCCCATGTAACAGCAACAGGCCGGGGATGAGGTGTACCATACTGAAGGTAACTGCATCCTATTCCAATTGGAGCATGAGAATGAGGAGGAAGAGTTGCTGCATGAAATTATCATATTTAAAGGTGTGCAGAGATCAAAAAGACACCCCAGCCCATTTGGAGGAGAACACAGTAATTCCATCAATCGAGGACTTCCCGCTATTTTCAAAGTTAGTAGAGTATGTTTTTGCCCATAATGCTTATGACTGTGGGTGCACAAACATACATTTTCCCATATTACCTGAAGATTTTCTGAGAAGAGCAGTCTGTGTCCAACAGTACAGACTCCTGCTGGCTTTGGATGGAATCTTTATTGATGATCATTAACAATTTGTATCAAGAGGAATTAATCAAACTCATACGCAGCAAATCCAATACCTCTATATTGGGGTTGTTGAAACATAATGGTCAGTGGAGATTGCGTGCTGACTTCAGGGAGCTTAACAAGAGGTTTTTTGGATCATTGAAACTGCACACAAACCATTACCGTATTTGCTGAGCAAACACTTTTGTACAGGAGACTTGTGTGAATCGAGGATAAGCATCCCATGAAGATGAGGTAGGAGAAGAACAAGAAGAGCCCAATAGCCAAAGTCTTAGCAGAACTGCATGATTGTGCTTTTGTGGAAACTTCATAAACTCCAGATATCGAATATAATTCTGCTGATTACCACATACATCTTTTGAGGAAGAAAAGTGTCAAAACCTATGCAGTGTATATGTGGATGGTTGTGCCTTGCATGTGAACAAGGATCCAGACAAAGAGTTAGTTGCAGTTTAGAAAATGTATGGGCCAGGAATGATGAAATCCCATCAGTAGCAACCGGATAGGTCCCTGAAGCCAGGTAGCCAAAATGGCTGCCAGTTATAAGACCATTTATATGCTTGTTGAGAATCTGATAAGGACATTCTGACAATGCCAGAAATAGTTTTGTAGAATATCTGCCAGTAGGACAAGTAAAAGAGATGATGACATGCAGTAAAAGGCCACGGGAACATGGAAAACAAACTGATCTACATATTATGCGGTGTTATGTGGATGACACCTAGCTCATCTTCAGGCTACCCTTGGCCTCCTCCTCTACTTCCCTCATCTCTGACTGTCTGTCTGCTATCCAGGAGTGGTGTGCCGCCAATGACCTCTGCCTTGATGCCAGTAAGAATGAGATTCTCCTCATCGGCACAACCGCTCCCTCCTTTTCTGTAGCTCTGTGGCCGGCCTCCCTTGGCCCTCTTCCTGTTCCCACCTGCAAGGCTAAACACCTTGGGGTCATCTTTGACTCTACACTCTCCTTCTCTCCTCACATCTCTGACGTCTCTAAGAAGTCACTCTACCAGCTGCACCTCCTCTGAGGTATTCTTCCTTTCCTCTCCTTCACCCCGAATGTTAATGTCTCCAGAGCTCTGGTTCTCTATAGGCTGGACTACTGCAACAGCCCCTTTCTAAATCTGCCTCCTCCTACCCTCCGCCCCCTGCAACTTATCCAGAACAGGACTGCAGGACTTGTCCTTGGCCTCAAGCCCAGGGATCGTATCTCACCAGGACTGAAATCTATGCAGTGGCTCCAAGAGGCTGCGAGGATTAAGTTCAAAACCCTCTACATCGTCCACAAGGCCTTCTGGGGCCTGGGGCCTCAATTCCTTCAACTCTCTCTTCCTAAATACCTTCCTTCTCAAGCTCTTCGCTCATCTGCCTCTAACTCCTTCAGGATCAGTCGCTTCTCCAAGCAACAAGTTGGTGGTAGATCTCTTTCTTCGGTTGGGGCATCTCTCTGGAACAGCCTCCCTGCCCCCCTGAAAATTGAGGAGAATTACCTTCAGCTCTGGAAGCTCCTCAAAACCTTTCTCTTTGCTTCTGCTTTTTCTCCTCCTCTCCCTGGCTTACTTCCTGGCTGACATTGAAATTGCACTGGTTACCTGTCCACCCTCTGATCTCGGGCCCAGGTCCCCCGCCCTCTCCAGTTGCACTCCTGCACTGCCTTCCTGGTAACCCCAGCACTTGGGGACTGTTTCTGTATCCCTACAGTCCCACTTCCAGCACTTGACACCTGATGTCTGCACTTACCCTGCACTTGCCACCAGCTGGCCGTACTTTTACTTATTGTTATTTATTGTTATCCCTTGTACTGCACTGTCCTCCCCCATGCACTTCTCCTCCCTCCCCTTCCCATGCACTTGCGCAATCTGAATGACACCTGGCCTAGTAAAATCATTGTCTGTCTTCCCTCTGTCCCCCTCCCTTGCCTCGCCGCGCCTCGAAACACTTGTGTATAGGCGCATTATTAATGCCATATCATATAATATCATCATATCATTTTAAAATCTCGTTGTGGATAATACCACAACCATGTATTGGAAAAAGATCCACAGTACTAGGTGACGACTAGGAAGGGAGTGAAAAAAGCTGACCAATTAGCCAAGATAGGGGCTGTAATGTGTGAGTGTTCCACCTAATTGAACATCTACTTGGTGAGAGCAGCACCCTACACACAATCACAGATTGATCGGCCCGTGGCTGAGTGGAATTTTGACACCCCAAAAATGACATATTTTACAATCTCATATTGGACTCAGATGAGGATTGTCAGGGGAAGGAATTGTTGAGGGCGTTATTAAAAACTAAGAAAACGTTCTATTTGCAGGTTGTGTTGTAAATCCACAAACCTTTTTCAGCCTACACTCAATGCGTGGTCCCCATCTCCTTTTGCGGACTCCTGATGCACCATAATCATGATCCAATAATGTCATGCCATGGGGTGCCCCAAAAGACCTTTAAGATTTGGAGGGAGTTTGCCTATTGGCCACTTGTGTATCAGGATGATTAATTATATAGAAACCCAGGAATTGTCGGTGTGTGCCCAGTTCCATCTCAGTGCTCATAGACCACCATTATTAAAAAGAGGTCTGATCCTACAATGGTCCAATCTGCATTTTGATGTCATTGGCTCAGTCCAAATGTTGTCATGTGGGAATACATATATGCTCACTGTCACCTGTTTGATGTCAAGATGGCTGGAATGTACTCCTGCGTCGAATGTACGGCACAGACAGCAGCCACACTGATCATTAACCACATATTCTCCTGTTTTGGCTTAGCTCAGAGTATAGAATTGGACTGTGTGTGAGTCAGTTTAGCAATTGTATGATGTCAGAAGGCACAGGATCCTCAGCGTGAAAACAACAATTTGCATATTGACTAGCCCCAAGTGGTGGAGTGGAAGGTGTACCAAATACATTATTGAGATACTCCAAAGATGTGTGGCAGAGGCTGGGCTTAGTTCGGATGTGTATGTTCCATCAGTGTACATGGCTAAAAAGAGCTGCACCCTCAAATGCCACAACCCCTAGTACACATGAGGAGGACGAATGAAAAGGTGCTAATAAATGCACCCACGATCCAAAAGTATGTGGATATCATGAGAAAAGACTTACAGCATGCAAATGCGTTTGAGAAAAAGAACATTGAAAAGGCAGCTGATTGCACCAGAATATTCTACGGTAAGAAAGTTGCAGTCAGGGAATACAAAATAGGTGACATGGTTTGGCTTTGGAAAGAGTAGACCTAAGCATTCCAAGTTCCTCACCTCTTGGTGTGGCCCATTCAAAAATATAGACAAAATCTCCCCGGTGGTGTATAACACTTTAGTCAAGGAGGGTAATAAAATTGGGCAGTTTGCTAGTTCACGTGAATCAGCTGAAGCGCTGTCACTCTAATCATGAAATCAGGGGAATTGAGGATCCATTTACCATCAGTGGAGGGTGAGGAAATGATCACCATTGCTCTAGGTAAGCAAATATGATCACAATGAATCATGGTAACAGGTAAATAGGATTTGTAGAGGCTACATTGCACAAATACAGGCACCAAGAAATTGCTGTGGCAGGTATGTACGTATGGTAAGGTGTGTAACGAAGACTGAGAATAATAATAACCCAGTCCATATTTACAAGATGTAACCAGCCGTTAAAAAAGGTATGTGCTCAGAACTGCATGATATGTAACCTGTTTGTCTGTCTCATCTACTGTAAGAACAGTTAATAATCGCTTCCCTTCGTAAAGGTGTGTGGTGACCCATTGCCCAAGGTGGAACCCATTAGGGATTCAAGATCCCAGAGGCAGATGGAGTATAGTGGATTCAACGAGGGGAGCGCTGAGGAGATGATGTGGTGATTGACTGGCGCCAAATAGTTGCTTCTATGTAAGGGGAGAAGGAGACGGTCTACACAGCATAACATGTTAACAATTACCAAGCAAATTATTTGGCTCATTTTCGGAAGGAAACTGATTCTGCCAACTGGCGCTCAGACTATCATTGCGTCTCTTCCGACTTCAGGATGCACATGGATCTATGACGATGGAAAGACTGATGCCGTAAGAAAATGTCGATACTAATTTAGACCCACACTTTTTTTTCTGTGAGGCAATATATTGGATCTGCCATGAAAATGATCAAAGAATTACACCACATAAATATAGAGAGGGCACAGGCCACGTGAAAGTGATGCTTCTACAATTACAGACAATCTTTATTCCAGTGTCACATGTTCCTAGGGGAAGGGAACATAGATTCACAGGTTTGCTGGTGGCCACCATAGTGTTTACCGTAATAAATGCGGGAGTCGGGACTATTATATCACTAGCAAACACAGTGTCCGTGGGAACTTTGGATATTAAGCCCAAGAATTGAGCCAGGACTTACAACTTTTGAACCAAAGATTAGCTAAAAATTAGGTTCGAACAAAATGAGCTGCTAGAAACTGTAAAATGGACTATACTAACATTGAATGCACAGCCAGCACGCATGACACATTCATGACTGATTACTTAATGTACAATGACTCAATTGAATATGTGGTTGTAACCTTTTTGAGAGAACTGCAAGGGAACATTTCACAAACGATGCAGGGGAACATTCCGATGTATTTATCATTTTCAAAGGTGATGAGAAAAACATGTGTGCGAGTTACAAGGCAGGAGGGGGAAACGTTGCTAGAGAGGGCTGCCTATGAGTTGGAAAGTGCAGTGCCTTTGTTTGTAAATGTGGAACATATGGAAACTGTGTTTCAAAAAAACATTCCTTTTATTACTTCAGAATTAGTGCATGAAATTAAGATAGTCCATCATGTCAGATCATGGCAAAAGGGGCAGTAAAAAAACATCAACAACATTTTTTAATTTGTTTCATAGATGTTTTTTCTTCGTTAAAAATTAATTCTCTGTTTTATCATTCGATAAAATCACATGTAACCGGTACATTTCTGGTGAGGCAACTACACCACATTATATCCTTTGTAATGGTTCCCAAGGAAATAATTATCATCTTTGGGGAGTCTCATTGTTTTATGTGTAGAATGACATGATGGAAGGAACAGTAGATGTGGATGCCATATTCCAGAAACAAGTGTTTCCCATTGATCTGGATCTTCGGTGCACATCATCAAATTGAATATTGAGATGGATGATATCCATGTGATTGATTTGGACTTGTCCATTGAGAACAGAGACCTATTGTTGGATTTGCAGTGGACGGAACAGGATAACTTTGGGAATATGTATGATTGTAATTCTAGTGTGCTTAACAGGTTTGACCATTAGATTACACTGTTGCGGACTGAAAGAAACAACTTCATTTGTTTTTTAGTATTTCTGCTTAACAATGAAACCTTTATACTACGTGCTGCTTACCAAACCTATAACAGAAACAGAATATGTATATCACATTAACCAATAAAATCATAGTCTGGTACAATTAATATCTGGTTTAAAATCAATTAATTCATATATTGTAGGAAGACTAATTCCAGAATTTCCTGGACATAGTTACCTCCCTTCCAATAAGAAATTAAAATTGGATCAATTTCCTGAATAATTTATCAATTTCTTTTACAAATGCAATTAGTGCTAATGATATGGCAGACTACAGCCCCTGAGTGGGTGAATTTCTCCGGGTGTAAGTGACACCTCTGAAGAAGTAACAGACACTCCAATGTGTCAAACAGATAAAAGCAGAACCTTAATAACCACTACCAATGTGATGGTGAAGGAAATGTAATGATATAAGGCACACGCACGAGAAGTGGGAGAATGGAACAAAAGGCTCCCACCAATCCCCTCACACCCCTGGCCTAGAGGATCGCGGCCCAGACACCCGCCACGAGAGGAGTTTGCCCATCTACCAGACGACCAAATACCCTGGTACAGGAACATACAGATGTGCCCACCAGCCTGCCCACCAGCCTGCCCTGCCCATGCCGACACCTGCGGCATGGATGAACTCGACTGAACCATTCAACAGTAAATGAACACATTGTTAGAGATGCCATGACGACCTAGCCAACGGTCAGCACACCCGTGCAAACATGCACACTGGACACTCCCACACCAATCCACACGAAGAACATATTCAGTGCTATGACGTAGGTGACGGACACACCCACTGACGCGCATCTTTATTATTTTTCACATAGGTTTTTCAAAATGCAGAAACGCAAGACGCACAATGAACTCATCTAAAATGCTTGCTCACGCTTCTCCTAAACCCATGCATTGCAATGAGAAATATAACGAAGACATGATACTGGGGATAAAGCAATATGCTACCATAACCTAAAGCGCCGTGCATCAAACGCCTCCACCTATGCACCAGGCCCAAGTAGGCCGCAAGCAAGAGCTTCCATGAACATTGAACGAGCAAGAGTACAGTTGCTGACCCTGCAGAATGAGCCCGGCGAGAGCAGACAGTCAAGGGCACAATGTTGCAAACTCGCATGCCGCAAGCCGACGCCAAGGTCACACCTGCAAATTAAGCCAGGCACACAGTGGAAAATGCAATATTAAATGTGCAGAATTCTGCCTCAACCACGGTCTCTCCTCACGTGACCAAGCCGAACCTGACAGGGTGCCAGGCCCAGGAGGAGGGAGGCGCCTGGATCCCACGTTTCAAGACACAGGCAGATACAATTAAGCGACTCAATGGACATCTGCGGCGGTGGAAGTAGTCTGCCTTCCAGCATATGAATAAATCCTCACATGGTCTGCACATACCCATAGTGATGATACATTGTTGCAAATGACAGGTGCACCGCGAGCTGGGAACAGCGATGGTCCCAGACTGAGGGGCTCGCGAGTGGACCAATCAGAACATGGGGCTCCTATCACTGACGCCATTAACATTAGCCAATCCTCAGGGGTCTTCATGTAACAATTTTCATGTATCAAATTGAAGGGAGAACCCAAGTATACCACCTGACTGACCCTCAACCACTAACAACGCTCTCTATACGTATGCTATACTAACCCTACCACTCGAGGAACCAATCCAGAGTGGCGATAGGTTTTTTGCTAACTTTTCCCAGATGACGCAAGTAGCGCATCATACTAAGGTAAAAAGGGCCTGCGAGCCCCACGATTGAAGAGAGAGTGTCAGGACGGACGCGTACGATCCTTGACCCATCCCTGCCGATTTGTTTAATAAACAGCAGAATCACCTTGCTTCTTGCGTGTGCCTCATACTCATTTTTTTGGGATATACGGGAGGAGTTGGGGCCTACCTGCCCGGAGGTCCGCGGACGGCCCAGCCGACCTCGGGAGAATTTCCCCCCCGACAAGTTGGAGGCACTGCTGAGATCTGTTTAAGGTCTGCTTTTATTTTTTTTTTCCAAGTACTCACCGTTGCGAGGAGGCCCGGCGGCACGGCCCCCTCTGCCGCTGCCCCCTTTTGAGGACTACAGGACCATCGCGGAACTGCGAGAAGACCGGACAGCGCAACCCGGATATTGGCCTTTGGGAGCCGGTTGAGAAGTATCCCGCCCACGGTTGGCGAGTGTCCAGATGTGGTCCAGACGAGGGGAGGTGGCGAGCCGCTTGGAGGGGTGCACGCAGTCGAGCGGCCCCGCATCAAGAGAACTTGGTGAGTATGCCACGCACAACAAGCAATGTGAAATTGTGAGGGAGGGGGGAGGAATTGAATACGGGAGGCGGGAGGTGTTACACAGGTGCGCGGCAAAGGTTTCATAAATTAGTGTTGACGGTGAAGTGAATGGTAGCTGGACAAGTGCGAGAGCAGTCCGCTACGTTACGGAAGAGGAGGGGCGGAGCACGAAAACATCACGTGCGGCAGCTCGTAGACACTGATTGGCTTAGGTCATGACCACATGTAAGGGTGTGTGTGTGTGTGCAGTTTCCTACGATTTGGTGATTATTGATCAAACTCGATAGATAGATGACGTTTCCCTGTAGGCGGTAGCTAGCTGGTTGCCTAATACGGAAGATAATTGGCTGGTTAAGCCCTCCTGTCGAGGGGCGTATCACACGCGAGGCGACGCAGCGTGCGCAGTCCGATTATATTGTTGATTACCTTGTTCCAGGCGTGACAGGAAGACAGCTGTGGGGTTAACGGGGGTAGATTGCAAGCGTATTTTGAACTTTTAAAAACATGTGAAGAACTTACCAGTAGTTTTGAAGAGATCGGTGACGTCACCAGTAGGGCTTTCATAGGATATCTCGATTACAAGGCATCTTTCTTTCGGAGAGTGGTGGGGAAGAGAATTATCGTAAGGGAGTGGAGACGGAGATAAACGGTAACGAGTTGATCGGGGGGAAGGTGAACAGGGGGGCGTGGCTGCGCACGGAGAACGCCGGCCACGGCAAGTGAAGAAGGGGGAGGAGGGATAAGAGAAAGTGGGACGGCTGTATAAGAACGTCACACGGGGCATGCAGCCGCAGGGGGCTACGCGCGCCTCGGCCGCAGGAGGCCGTAAAGGTGTTAGGTAAAGGGAGAAAAGAAAGAAAAGAATATACAAATGCAAATGCTGTATTTTACTATTTTTCCTAAGCGGACAATTGCAAGTCCCCAAAATTACGGGGGCCAGGTAAAGATCTAAGACTGTATAGTGTACACTGTTAGCAAGATAACCGCTACCAAATAGGGGAAGGATAACAAGTGAAGCGCTACTATGTCATACGGGACAGGATCGGGAGGGTGGGGGAACACCCTCACTACCCCGCTACAGCACATATGTAAAACACTGTCACCCCATAGGGAGAAACTGATCAAGTATAGCATAGAATGGACACAGGGGACGGACAACAAAATGACGACACCATGGCCGCCTAATGGCAGTTTCGATCCATATACCCAACATTCACTATTAACCCATTTGCATAACACATACAAGGGGAAGAAGTTGATACACCACGTGGAGGTGTTTAACTTATGGAGGATGTTCCAAGGGTCCCGACCAGGACCAAACGGAATGTTCATTATGGGGGAAACAACGGAAGAGGAGAAGATTAAGGAGGAAGGAGAGAATGGGGAAAAAGAGAGTGAAGGCACACAGAACACGGGGAACGGACAAGAGGGAGGAGAGAAGAGTAACAACATAAACAAAAAGGAAATAAAAAAGGAACAGAGCGATGATATACCCCTAGCGAAGGTAGTGAAAAAGGAGGAAGGGGGGTTATATCCTTTAACAGAACTACGAGACATGGTTCAATTAAGGGCGGCTGAGGGGTACTCGAACCCTGCATACAGCCCGCCACCATATACAGCCACAGGTAGCCACACGGGAAG
The DNA here is from genome assembly GCF_040938575.1 of Ambystoma mexicanum. Classification (NCBI taxonomy): domain Eukaryota; kingdom Metazoa; phylum Chordata; class Amphibia; order Caudata; family Ambystomatidae; genus Ambystoma; species Ambystoma mexicanum. Next base: position 152,311,147 of record NC_090941.1, on the reverse strand, counting down.
GGAGCAGACTAGTACAACGGGACCAGCTCGTACGAAAATGCCCGCAGGGGAAGGGGGGATTGGCGAAGAGCAGATTGCAGGAATAGGACAGGATGAGTGGGTAGCTGCGCAGGTATTATTAAAATTACGAGGTTCATTAACATAAGAAGAGGAGGAGGTAGTAAGGAAAATGGACGAGGATAACACCAGGAAGAGTGAAAGGAAAGGGGAAGAGGGGAAAAGAAAGGGGGAAGAGCTGTTAAGACAAAAGGAAGAGATTTTAGAGGAACGATTAGCAGAATTAAGGGATGAGCAGAATGCACTGATCAAGCAGCTCGAGAGAGAGGAAAGAGAGAGAGCATGGGAAAGGAAAGAAAGCAAGAATGAGTTGGACAAAATGAGGGAACAAACTGAGGAGCAAAAGAGAGAAGCAGAAAGGGTGAAGGCAGTAGCAGAAAGGGTATCCAGAGCAGCACTGCGTGACAAGAAAAGGGAGGAAGAAGAGAAAGAAAAGGAAATGGAAATATGGAAGAGGAGATTACTATCAGAAACGACAAGGAAGTACAAAGAAGGGAGGATGATAGAGGGTATACTAGAGCGGGAAAGAGCGAGATGGGAAAGGAAGAAAGAAGAAGAAAGGATAATGGAAAAGATGAGTAGTGAAGTAATGGAGGAATTGAAAAAGAAAAGAGAGGAAATTGGTAGAGAAATAGCAGAGAAAAATGAAGGGGAAAGAGAAGATAGGAGAGGGGAGAGTGAAGTAAGGAGGTATGTATACAGAGACACAGAAGTAGCAACAACATCAGCACAAAGGGGAGCAATTGGCAAAGAAGACAAGGGAGGAACGGATCTAATAGACTTAAAAACAGTAACGATTAGGGGGAAAAAGACAGATTGGGGGTTGCCATTAATGGAGGACTTTTGCAGTGAGGAAGGAGAAGGAATGGAGAAGGAAGGAAGAAACAGTGAAAGGGAAAGCTTAGATAAATTATACATCACCCGGACAAATGGAGAATCACCATGGATCTGCAGGAGAAAGGAAGAACTGGAGGGAAGTGAGGAGGAAGAGCAAGGAATGGCGGAAAGGCAGACATGTGCAGCTACACCCTCACCATCCCGTCCAATATGCTCCACTACCTCACGCTCATTACGTGCAACATGCCCATCTAAACTCGCGCCCTTCCCCCACGAACTGACACCCTATGCAGGGAGGCTTAGAGACCTCCCTGGACGCAGGCAGGGAGAACGAATACACACGCCCACATTAAATAAAGGAAATGATGAAAGAAGGGGAAGAGATGGAGGAGAAACAGTTACGAGCAGGGGAAATATGGACCCCATTGACGATGTAGAAGACAGGGAAGAAGAGGAGGGGTGCACGGATTCGATTATGTGGAACCCAGGGGGCCAACCAGGACACAACTTAATGCCACTTCTGGAGAGGGGAGGGGTTAGACCACAATACATCCCCTGGAAGCATGCAGACAAGGAAAATATAAAGTGCAGGCTCCCATCATTAAGTGGAGGTGCAGGAAAATGGATATATGAAATGGAAAAACACACCGCAGGACAGAAACTGGCAGTGGGGATGTAAAGGGCCTTCTCATATCAATATTGGGGGATGCAGCAGATGACATCTGGAAGAGAGCAGGCTTCCCCGGGGTCACAATAGCAAACACATCACACGATGGGGCACCATTCGCAAACTGCAGACATGCATTATGGCAAGCGCTGAGGGTACAGTACCCAGACACATCAGACATAGGAGCAATTACCTCACGCAAGATGCGTGAGAACGAAGATCCTGTTGATTATATCCAGGACGCTTACGATCCTTGACCCATCCCTGCCGTTTTGTTTAATAAACAGCAGAATCACCTTGCTTCTTGCGTGTGCCTCATACTCATTTTTTTTGGGATATACGGGAGGAGTTGGGGCCTCCCTGCCCGGAGGTCCGCGGACGGCCCAGCCGACCTCGGGAGAATTTCCCCCCCGACACACGCCACAGAGGGATTCAACACAGGGCGGCTTTCTACTCTTTATAGGTAAAAAGACACAAAACATATTATTTTGAGGATTGGACATAATGAAGACTACAAATCTAATGTATTACTCTATCACTACAGATATAGGTGCGCAATGTAACAGTGAAATTGCCAAATGTGAGCCACCTTATAATTATAACATCGTAAATAGTTTGTGAAGAATCTATCCTTTTACAATATCGAAACCATAATGACCAACATCACACATTCCTGGATTACTGCCTTGAAAACGACTTCGGTCGAAACACGTGTTGGCTGACCTTGTGAAGAATTAAACATATTTCTGTTGTAATTGTTGCAATTATTGTACTGTTCAATTATATGGAATAAGTGATTGCAATAGGCAGAGCGCAACTCGCCAATTTTGAAAGTAAACATCTTGATATAAGGCATAGGCGAGCGAAGACCCGGTAGACTTTCTGTATATTCTCTAAGCAATTTTAGGCTACTAACATGGTCGCTATTTATAATAGTGCACTTTGAAACACAATGGGCCTATTACGACCCTGGCGCTCACGTAATGAAGGGTGCTGGTCCCGTACCGGCACCCTTCATTACGTGAGCGCCGATTACGAGGTTCCCTTTGCGGGACTCGGACCAGACGTCTGGTAAAACCCGTGAGGGGAAGAGGGAGGTTATAATGGGCCATTCGTAATGTGCCCATTATTACCTCCCTCCCCATTGAGCCCTATAGCGGCTCAATGGGAATGGGGAATGGTTCCTTCAAGGAGGAATTACCGGGTCCTCCAATGTTGGAATGACCCGGTAATTCCTCATTGAAGGAACCTGGTAATGGAGCCTGGTTTGGAGGCAGGCATGGTGCTAACAGCACCATGGCTACCTCCATATTCGTAATGAGGCCCTCATTACGAGTTTGATGGTAGCCATGGAGCTATTACCGGTAGCCTGGTTTGTCGGCAGCCATGGAGCTATTAGCTCCATGGCTGCCGCCAAACCGGACCTCCTTTACCGGTTTCCCAGAATGGGGAATTACCGGGCCATTCCGAGTATGGGGGGCCCTATAATTCCTCCCTCTGGGAACCCGGGCCTTCCCCATTCCCACCTGAGCCCCCATAGGGCTCAATGGGAATGGGAGAGGGAGTTAACAACGGGCCGATTACGAGCGGCCCGTTGTTTGCTCCCTCTTCCCCTCTCAGGACCCGGTAACGACGCCTGGTTTTGCCAGGCATCCTTACCGGGTCCCACGAGGGGACCTCGTAATTTTGTGGGGCGGGTTTAACGGGTCCGCCTCCATTAGCGGAACCCGTTAACCCATTATGCAAACCTCCTAATGAGGCCCAATGTGTTTTGTCATCTCTAAGGATTTTATAGTAGAGATTTAGCCTGTTCCAAGTCACTATGGATAGCCAGGATCTCAAACCCGGTTCTAATCGTACCATCGACATGGTATGGGGGGGGCTCAACGCAGATCGCCATAACAAGACTTCCAAGGAGTTTAACCAGTTCCAAGATGGACAGTTTAATATTATAAGCCCATATGTTCTTTTTGACGTAACCTTTGTTTTTATAAAATTCAATCTTCGGCTTCACTGAGTAACTACAATATCTCACTTTTTAAAGTGGACTATAAATGCTTTGAGTTTCGATGGCAGTCTGTTTTTCACTGTGTCCGGCTGTTTATTATTTGCTATGGTAAACCCTAGATATATTAGGTTATCCACCTTCTCAATTTTATTTCCATCAACCATGTACATTCTTTCTTATTTCGCCTTCTTTTGAACACTATCATTTTGAATTTCTTAGGGTTTAATTCTAGTTTATTCGATTTTACGAAGTATGAAAAATAATGCAGGCGTTGTTGTAGTCCAATAGTTGTTCTAACTAACAGAACTATGTCACCTGAGTATGATGGCCATCTAACCGGAAGAGATTTAGGTTTTGGGAAAAAAAGAATCAACTCAGACACTGATAATGTACCTGAAGAGGAGCTGTCTGGAAATGTGCAGTGACTTCTGACAGAAGGAACATGCATAATGCCAGTTTGGTTTCTGCAGAAGCCCTATGCATTGCAGCATTCCTACAAAAAAGGGGACAATATGCAGGGAGCATGGCACATGCCAACCAAGCTATGCCAATGAGTGATCGAAGTGAGCGGGAACGGTCGGGAGCGGTGTTCCACTACTTTTATTTTTTTCTGTTTACCATTCCTCTACTCTTTAGGACTATATTCTCCTTTCTATACAGAGGATTTGTCCATTCATGTCCTTGTTGAAGTGTAAAGTTGTAATAGGAGCCTTATTTACTAGTCACGTAGACTATTGCAATGCCCCGGCCGCAACACCTTGTCACATGTTGCACTATGCTTTGCCTACCCTCTTCCCTGCTGAGACCACAGTTCAACTACTTTTTTCGGTACACTTCTACCACTGATGGTAGCACAATGTGTACTAGACATAACATACCGCCCACGATGGCACAGGCGCTTTGACCGTGTACCAATGGCGGTGGCAATGATAGCAATGAAGCAATGAAGCAGAAGTTAGAATCTACAGCAGTGGTGGAAATGGAAAAAAATGGCGAGGGGGATGCCAGGGCTGGAGGAGGGGGCGGACTCTCGAGGGGGCAGAGCCTGCAGTTGAACTCCGCCCAAAGGAAATGTTCAAAATAATAGTTTAAAAATGGTGTGATATCTGTCATGCTGCTTCTCTCCGAACTCCACACTGTACACCAGTTCCGATTTAAATCACTTCCAAGGCAGTGCTGCACCCAAACTCCTGTTGGTGATGCAGGGATTTTTATTACATTAAGTGATCCATAAACAGCTCTACAGAAGAATAGCAGGGTACCTCAGCAGGTGGAGTGGCGTTTGCTGAGAGGTTATGTATTAAAAACTGGTTGCTAATGGTATTACTTTTTGCAAATCCTATAAAATGTGATTGGCCAGGGCATGGGTTGGGATGGTCGGTTTCGCATATTGAGGGCTGGAGCATTTCTGCACCTGCAGTGAAAATCAAAAGTTGGCACCCATGAACCCACAGTTTAATTTCCTAATAACTGCTGTCAGCAGAAAAGACGCATTTATTTGTGATTAGGCAGTTTGACAAGCATATCATTCCAGCCCCTCCTTCAGCAATGCTCGCCTTTCATAAGCACCAGACTAACACTTGACTCACCGACAGAGGTGACCTAATTTCCCAGACCTGCTGGGCTTTCGGAGAAGCAAGACTGGCATGTGAATTCCCAGCCCTTCTGGCCCTCCACAGATAGTACCAGTGGGAGCACTGCGCCCCCTGCGAACTCCCCCACCCCTCATCAACAGGGGAGCTGGTGCAGGGCCCAGAGCTGCAGGTGAGCATCCAAGGGCACTTTGCCTCCGGCTCACTGTCTTGCAAGCTTACTTAAGATAGAATGCTAGTGACCTGGTATGGAGGCAAAGCGCCCATTATTTGCTATTGGTGAAGAGCAACGCATCCCACCACACACAATACAGGAAGAGCAGGGAACTCAGTTGGTATGTGTGTGTGTTTGTTTGTTCCTGTGAATTGAGTCCCCTGCTGTTCTTGTATTGTGTGTGGCCTGGCGCTGCTTAATTCGTTTTTAGGCACGGCGAAACTTTTATCCCCATCCCTCTGTTCACTAATTGACAGTCAATTAGTGAATCGAAGGATATTGAGAAAAGTTTTTTCGGTGCGCCCTCGCCCCTTCCCCTCGAGGGACGGCGGCAAACCGAAAAATCTCTCACAGGGCTTTGGGTGGGTTGTTGGCCAGGGCTGAGGCAGAGGCAAGCCGAATCCTGAGTTCCGGCTAGAGATCTGATGCTGGATCTCAGATCCGGCAAGAGCCGGCCCATTGGTCACTGCTGAGATCGGTGTATATCATAGGCCATATGCTGAGGAACGTCTGCAAAGCAGCACTCATCAGTAATGCGCCACGCATTGGAGCACTGGCCGTTAACTCAAAGCAAAATGAATGGAGCTATACAGGAAACATAGAGAGACTAACATTACAAATGGGAATATTGGACAAGATGCATAATTAGGTTGGGTGCAATGACAGCAATTACAGGACGCAGTGGCAATTCGATGATGCTCCTGTGTACACACACGTGTGCTCCACAAGAATGTAGGCAAACAAGATGCTTCACCGTGGCCAACTTCCAGAGTTGGGACACAGAGACATATGTCTGGAGTAAATTGCACCCCACACACCCTATGGTAGTCGGTAGCCGGGACAAAATGCTGCATCATGGGTCTGTCACATCATTCAGGGGACAACGGTGCCCCCAAGGGAGGAGAGTTGACTACGCTACGATTCAAAACCCATTCATGTAAAAGAGTTGTCCTGAGTGACACAGCAGGGGGAAGCCAATGCAGGTGCTCAACAAGGGGGATTTCCTGGTGGAAACGTCGGATTTACTTATTATTCTTCATCAGGTGTCTGAATGAATCCAAAAGGCACTAAGGACTGAGAATATAGAAAAACATTTCACTCAAAAAATCATTTTACTCACACATTACTTGGAGATATGAGAGGTTATTTACAACGCCCTTAATACCCACAGGTTTTTAAGCGTGGACCCAGGGATCAGACCTGCGTTGTTTCTTGTCGTCTTGCATCCAAGGAGAGCACGTTGCCCCTGAGCTATCCTCCCGAGAGAAACATATTCAGAAATTCATTTTCATCTATTTCGTGTAAGATTTTGTCTTTCAACATTCTATCATGGCAACCAGTTCATTATTAGTAACACGTCTTTCAAAGCAGAAAAGAGTTTGAATGAATGTAGATTGCACTTCTTGGGTTAAAGGGCCTCACGAGAGAGAATCCTCTCAGTGGAGGCGCGGCACATGGTGGCAAAGTCCATTCATCAGAACTATGATGCAGAAAAATCCTGAATGAGCCAATGAGAGGTTCTGATTAATTGGAAGTTTGTGAGGGACACATTTGCTCCTTCCTCGGCCATAAGAAACATGACACTGGTGGTGATGCAAAGGAAAAGGACCAGGGGTGGTGTGTTTAACACATAGCTAAGCGGCCCAGACCCCATAGGGCCATTTTCAATTAGTTTGCTCGAAATGTATTGTAGTCGTGTACATCAAAAGAGGTTTTAAAAAGGAGAGGAGGGAAGAGACAACAGACAAAGGACCAGGAGAGGAAGGTGAAAGAGAAGAAAAGGCTGGTTTGTTTTTGTTTGGAGTGGAATCTGGGCTCTCTTAGTGGTTAGCGTCTGGGTCTTGCGTGATTGCTGTGCCAATGGGGGGCAAGAGCCTGCACGCCGTCTTTGGGTTGCTGCAGATCTAGGCAGGGGCCCCTGGGTGCTTGCCACCGGGCCCTAAGTGGCATCAACAGCTGGAAAGAGTCAATGTGGCCCACATGCACAGGACATTAATGGTGGTACCACAGTTCGGAAGTAAAATAGATGTTCAAATAGATAGCTCTCTTCTCTATGATCTGTTTACACTAGCTAGTCTTTTTGTGCCCTGATGCCCGCGGGCTCTGGCGCATTATAAAAAGATAAAATAAATAAATAAAAATAAAAGAGTCATTTTGGCTGAGCCGGAGTGAATGCTTCTTTGATGGTGCGTGCACCTCCATCAGAGAAATGTCAGAGGCAGCTAAGAAATGACAAAGGAATATAAATATGAAACATAATGGACATCTTAGTGTCAGTATCTCAGCAAGTACAGATTGATAAGCTATTAGTGGGATTGCTCACAGTGAATCCTACCCTTGCGGTGTCAAGGAGTTCCCCCCTTCTCACCTGAGTCCGATCTTTGCTGGATTTCTTGGTCGATGCCTTCTTGCGGACGGATCAGGTCTTGAATAAGGCTGCACGAGTCTCTTCCGACTCCAGCGTGCGTTCAAAGTTCCGGGATGCAATGATCCAGAAATCTGGGAAATTAAGAAAGTACACTACACAGCACACGAGTCCAGGAAGTAAGAAAGAAAGGAGAGGGACTAGGAATGGAGTAGAAGGGACAGAATCAGGGAAACAATACCGTGAGCTACGGAGCACATGTCTGGTCGCTACTTCGCAATAGCATTGAGACGCGCGGAGCCGCAGGGGGTGTGGTCTATTAATAGAACACGCTACGTCCAACGTGTAGAGCGAGGAAGGTGTTTCACTCTGGATGGCCATCTTGGGAGTACCAGGGAGTGTAAGCCCCGTTGGGACAAGGACCAGGAAGTCCAAAAGGGGCGCGCTCTGTAGGTCATGACAGCATGCCTCCTCCGAAGACCCGTTCCTCCAGGTTTGCCCGGGTGTATGAGATGAAATTTTCTGAGCAGTTGAGGGGTCTTGAGATTAGAAAGTGGTTCCCAGGTTCTTTCACTAGGAGGATATCCCTTCCATTCAACCAGGTATTGAAGCTGACCCCGTTTATACCTGGAGTCGCATATTCGGGACACTTCATATTCCAGTTGGTTGTCGACCAGCAGAGGAGGGGGTCTACAGGATTTCCGGGAGGATTGGATGTAGGGTTTTAATAAGAATGTGTGAAAAACTGGGTGAATTTTCTTCCAGGAGTCTGGTAGTTTGATCCGGTATGAGACTGGATTTATAATTTCCTTGATGGGAAATGGACCATAGTACCGAGGGGCCAATTTGATTGGCCGTAGATGTCGGGGTAGTAATTTCGACGACAACCAGACTTGATCACCAATTGCATAAGAAGGCCCTGGTCTTCTTTTGGAATCTGCATACCTCTTAGTCTGTGTTCTGGCCTTCTCTAAGTTTTCTTTGGCCTCCTGGTGTACGTTGATGAGGGTTTTGATCCAGGAGTCGACAGTAGGTACCGGTGTGGGATGAGGGAGAACAGAGGGTAGAACCGATGGATGGAAACCTTGACTACAATAAAAGGGACTGGTCTTAAGTGCTGAATGATCAGAATTGTTGTAGACGAATTCAGCCACGGATATCAGGAGCGACCATTCATCCTGAACCTTGGTGGTGAAACATCGAAGATACTGTTCCAGGGTCTGATTAGCCGTTCTGTGGCCCCGTTGGTTTGGGTATGATAACCTGATGAGAGGGCGCGTTGGATTCCCAAAATGCGACAGAGATGTTTCCAGAATTGGGAGACGTATTGAGGTCCTCGATCAGATATGATCTTGGAAGGAAGTCCATGCAGATGGAATATGTGTTCCAGAAAGATTCCAGCAAGTTCGGACGAGGATGGTAGCTTACACAGGGGTGTAAAATGAGCCATATGAGTGAACAAGTTAATGGTAACCATGATGGTCGTGTATCCTCGGGAAGGTGGTAATTCCACAATGAAGTCTGTAGCAATGAATTCCCATGGCCTTGTTGGCAGTGTAGGTTTCAGTAGAAGACCCGCCAGTCTCTTGTTATCATGTTTATTTTGACTACAGATAGCACAAGCTTGGATGTACTGCTGTACGTCGGCCTTCATTCCAGGCCACCAAAAATGTCTTTGTATGAGGCGGAGGGTGTTGGTTATGCCACGATGTCCGGACTGAAGGGTATCATGACAGAGGTTTATTATTCTTTGTTGTAATTTCTGTGTGGGAAGGACCAGTGCATTGTCCTTGAATAAATATCTTCCTTGACTCTTAGATTACATTGATTTTTCCTTGAAATATCCTTCCACAGATCATAGGATTGGGTTTGCACTCGAATTTCTTCAAGGAGATTGACTGCTTGAGCTACAAAGATCGTGTGGGGAAACATCTTAGGGTAGGCCATATCTTCAGTAGTTACATAGTCAGGACATCGAGATAAGGCGTCAGCAATCAGGTTTTGTGATCCGGGAACATGAGTGATGTGGAACTGGTACTGGGCAAAGAAGTAGGCCCAACGTGCCTGACGACTGTTCGTACACTCCAATGACTGTAGAATTTGAAGATTCCGATGGTCCGTGCGGACCTGAACTGGATGTCTAGCACCCAGAAGTAGATGTCGCATTCAGTGAAGGCTTGGCGGATGGCTAACAGTTCCTTTTCCAGGACGGAGTAGTGTGCCTTACTGGGAGTCAGGGTTCGTGAAAGGTAATCAATGGGGTGTTCCAGTTTATCCTCAAATTCCTGCTTCAACACCGCTCCTATGGCGTAGTTAGCGGCATCCGTTTCCATTAGGAATGGTCGATTTATGTTGGGTTGGGCTAAGATGGGGGCTTGCGTGAACTCTGCCTTTAAACGTTGGAATGCCTTATCTTGCGGTGTAGACCAGATAAAGGGGGTGTCTTTCTTCAAGAGAGCAACGATCGGCTGAACGATCCCGGAAAAGGTGGATATGAACTTCTGGTAGAAATTGGCAAGCCCCAGGAAGGATTGAACTTGTTTCACGGACATGGGAGCGGGCCATGCCAGTATGGCCTTTACCTTTGAAGGGTCCATACCAATTCCTTCTGGGCTAAGGATGAATCCTAGGTAGTGAACAGAAGTAACGTGAAACAAGCATTTTTCGGGTTTGGCTAAAAGTTTGTGTTCACGGAGTCATTGTAATAATGCCTTTAGATGTTCTTCATGCTTTAGAATGTCCTTGGAAAAGATCAATATGTCATCCAGATAGACAATGACGAAGAGGAATAAGATGTCAGAGAACACCCTATCCATGAAACGTCGAAAAACTGCACGGGCATTAGCTAGTCCAAAGGACATGACTAGATATTCATAATGACCAAAGGGTGTTCTAAAGGCTGTTTTCCATTCGTCTCCTTCCCGGACACGGATCAAATGGTGGGCACCCCGGAGATCCAACTTCGTGAATATTACGGCGCCTCTCACAGCTTCCAGGATATCCGAGATCAAGGGCAATGGGTACCGGTCTTTGAGGGTGCATTGATTTAAGCCACGATAGTCGAGGCAAGGTCTGAGTTCCTTGGTGTCCTTCTTGGGAACAAAGAACAACAAAGCACCCGCTGGAGATTTTGAAGGTCTTATGGTGCCATTTTCAAGGTTGGTATCCAGGTATTCTCGGAGGGCCTTTTTCTCAGGTTCGGAAAGGATGAACATTCTGCCGAAGGGAATCACTGCTGAGGGATCTGTATCTATGGCGCAGTCTTCGGGTCTGTGAGGGGGTAAGGCCTGGACTATGGCAGTTGAAAATACATCAGCATATCCCTGATAACCCTAAGGGACTTGTATGATATTGGAAACCATGAGTGGTGTTTGCTGGTCTCTTGGTGGTTCTTTAGGGGGTGTCAAGGAGGGATCCAGGAATAGACAGTGAGACATACAAAACTCTGAGCCTAGGAATAGTGATCCTGCTGTCCAATTGATGTACGGATTGTGCTTCTGTAACCAGGGCATACCCAATATCATGGAGTAATGAGCTGACTTAATGATGTCGAATCTAATTCACTCTTGATGATGGTTTATAGAAAGCTGGATCTCTTTAGTCTGCAGGCTTATGGGCCCTGAAGTGTGGGGTCTTCCGTGAATTGCTTCCACCGGCTGCATAGTGCTTCGTGTCTCTTATGGAACATTATGACTAACAACCCAATCTTGATCAATGAAAATTCCCATAGCTCTGCAGTCTACCAAGGCCAAAATGGAATAGGTCTTATTCTTGGAGGGCGATAGGAAGGCCTGCAGTATCACCAAATTGTTTTGTCCAGGAGAGTTCAAGGATGGAATTGATGTGGAGCAAACATCTCTCTCCCGAAGCTCTGCTCCATCTAGGATCGGGAGCTGGCGTTTCCCGAACGCCGAGGAGGAGGGGCTAGAGGACACACCCCAACCAAGTGTTTATCTGAGGCACAATACATGCACAACCCCGTATGAATTCTTCTCACCCTTTCTTGCGGGGATATTGGTCCACGGAAGGCTCCTATCTGTATGGGTTCTGGTTCAGTGACTGAGCCTGGGTTTGTGTCCGTCTTGGTGGTACTCTCAAAGGACACTTTCGGAGGATTTCCTCTGGATTTCCTCTTCTCTGCCTTCCTTTCCTGGATTCGAAAGTCTATTTGCATGGCAAGGTCCATTAGTGCCTGGAATGAGTTTGGGCGAGCCACTCTGGCCAACTCATCCTTAATATCCTCATTCAGTCCTCTCCTGAAAAGGGTAAAACTCGCCTCAGGGGACCAATTAGCTTCCTTGGCTAATTGCTTGAATCGGGTTACAAAGGTGAGCATATCCTGGGATCCCTGCTGAAAGTCTAACAGGCGTTCCTGGGCACTATAGACCTGCTCTGGGCGATCAAACATGGTTTTAAGGGCCTGTATGAACATATCATAGTCATCTAGGAGCGCATTGCCGGAATGAACGAGGGGCGTAGCCCAGGTTAATGCATTTCCTGAAAGGTGAGAAATTATGAAACCCACTTTAGCCCTGGGAGTCGAAAAGTAGTAGGGCTTAAAAGTAAAGTGGACCAAACATGAATCCAGGAATCCATGAAGGGTTTTTGCCGACCCATCGTATTTGTCAACTATGCCGCCCAGCATCACACTTTCTTTTGTGGCAGAATCACGGGATAGAACCAATTGTTTGAGATCGGCGTTTTCCGCCTTGAGATTCTGTACCTCGGTTGATAGTTCTTGCATGTCACGCATCAGGTCCTGAACGGCCGCTTCCATGTCCATATCGGGTTCGGTCGGGTGGCGTCTCAAACTGTCAAGGAGTTCCCCCCTTCTCACCTGAGTCCGATCGTTGCTGAATTTCTTGGTCGATGCCTTCTTGCGGACTGATCGAGTCTTGAATAAGGCTGCACGAGTCTCTTCCGACTCCAGCGTGCGTTCAAAGTTCCGGGATGCAATGATCCAGGAATCCGGGAAATTAAGAAAGTGCACTACACAGCACACGAGTCCAGGAAGTAAGAAAGAAAGGAGAGGGACTAGGAATGGATAGAAGGGATAGAATCAGGGAAACAATACCACGAGCTACGGAGCACACGTCTGGTCGCTACTTCGCAATAGCATTGAGACTCGCGGAGCCGCGGGGGGTGTGATCTATTAATAGAACACGCCACGTCCAACGTGTAGAGCGAGGAAGGTGTTTCACGCTGGATGGCATGTTGGGAGTACCAGGGAGAGTAAGCCCCGTTGAGACAAGGACCAGGAAGTCCAAAAGGGGCACGTTCTGTAGGTCATGACACGTGGTTCATAAGATCTGAATGTGAGGGTCATTGTATTTATCTTGCTCTCAAGAGAGGCATCTTCTAAACACAGGGTGTAAGAATGTGGATTATGATGAAGCTGAAAGCTCTGCATGAGGCCACAAGCAACCACAAGCATGTTTCAGCCTCATGTGGCGTCATCACTGAGGGGTTCTATGTGTTAATATCCCCGCAGAAATATCGCGATACAAAAATATCACCATATTCTAGCAGCAATATTGACCCATGTACCCTGCGGGGGACACCCCCGTAACCCCTGCATTATTTTAATGACCCGCTCCCACAAATGACCCCTCCCCAAAATATTGCTTATGACGAGACAAACGGCCATATGTACAGCGATATTTTTGGTGGGGATATTTTGTAGGGATACCCAGTGAGGTCTACCTTGGGTCTCTAGGCACGAAAACCTCAGGAGCCACATCTGTATTGGAAGGTTGGCCAAAGCCTGATGATGCCCAATCAGCCTGAAACATGTCTAGGGTTGCTTGTGGTCCTGCTCAGAAAGGATGTGAATTAGCAGTTATAGCCGGACTAACCTTTTTATGGTAGTTTCTATATGGGGTTTAACCCTTCTGAAATTCGATGGTTTGAAGAGTTGGCCAGAGAAATGCCATTGGTTGTAATTTATTCCAAACTTCCCATCCATCCTTTTTCTGTGTTGCATTTGTCACCCTAAGTGAGGTGCATATGCCTAGATGTGGGTTTCGAGCCTACTGTGCCTATCACCCCAAAGGAACGCCTCACTGGTGAAGTCCTTTGAGGCCGTGCCATGTCTGAGGTTGCTTGTGGTTTCATGCGTAAGGGCTGTGACCTAGCAGCTCATGATGGACTGCCCGTTTGGGGGTGGGACCAAGCCTGATTTGAATATGGTCTTCCCCCCATGGCAGGCTGAAAAGCGTGGTTAGGAGTAGTGCCTGGAGCATTGCAGTAATGGAGTCCCTACTTTTCATCCATCACTCTTTGTGCTCTACAGATAATTGCCCAACATAAAATGATGCTTGAAATGCATTAATACATTGGAATATTGCTGTCAGAACATGATCATTTTTGGACTAAAATTAGCAGAAAGTAAGGGCCCAACCCTCGCAATCTAGGCAAATGGACGGGTAGAATAGGGCCACTGTGCTTTACATTCAAACCAAACAAGTGCTGACCCGAGATTTTTATTCAAGGTTTTTTTTTTTTTACTGTTCATGTGGCCAATCAGTGCAGTGCAGTCAAGAGCCACGCCATGCCACGCCAGTAGGTAAAACACAATGTAAACGTGTCACAAAAACAATATGCTCGTCAAGGAGTACTCTGGAAAACAGAAAATAAAAAGTGGCATTTCCAGTACTTTAAGGATTACGTTTTAGGGCGATGATTTTTTTTCCAAGTAGATGTTTGACGTGCATTTCGCTTATGTGCAACCGCAGATTTCCAACGCTGATTAAAATGCACCCTTCCCCTGCAATGTTTGAACCCCGGGTAAAATGAAATGACTATAACCATCTGCAAGGTGACTCCATCTTGTCTTCATTTCTTGTCGCCTGATATGCATGACATGCTGCTGTTCCGAAGACCCCCGGTGAATGGGCCTTGATCCTGCTGGCATGGCCCTAGTAGCTGCAGCAGCTGGCACCGGGAGGCCAACACACTGCCAATGCACTGGTCTGCCATAACAGCAACACGGCTGCAGCAAGGGTCTTCTGGGCATGCGTGGTTGTAGAAGAAAGAGCAGCCTTTGAGTTGGATCACGTCTTGCCCGTCCTGCAGGCTCAATGTGTTACGTGATACAACTGAATTATGATACGGTGCTGCAAAATATTGGGCTCTTGTACACCACCCCCCCACCCTCTTTACCCCTGTCACAGTGGCACTGATGGAAACATGACCCACAGAAGGGAATTGGGTGAGTTTAAGGAGGTGACTCAGGCTATGGAAAAGTTTGTTTTGACATTTATGAAGAAAAACAGGAGAATCCCCCTACTTGTGGCTTACCACATTTTTTGAAATGTTTGACGCTGTTCCACAAAAATTCAAAATCATGCAGATTCTTAACAAACGTTAATCCCTTGTTCCCTTGTTACAATATGTATCTTAAAAAAGAATGTGCAAAGCAGTCCCTCTAGAGCCCAATGCCTGGCAGCATTCAAATGAAGGCATTATTTCCAGGCGGAAACATAACATGGCCTGTTTCTGAAACTTGCAACTCACAGAAACAGTATCTTGCAGCAATTTGAGAATTCAAGAAACTGTATTCAAAGAAAGCGCTCTCATTCCCTTCCATTTCACTTGTCCAATGCAGATCCACGTTAACTAGTTTCTTGCACGTGATGCAGCAGCTACTACCGAGCACTCATAAGTAATAAGTGACACGCCTTGCTCAAATGAAACAGTGAACTTTTTGGCGCACTTTGGGGTTTTAAAGGAAAGGACCCAAATAATGTATGTTAGGGACCTTTTTTGAAGTAGGGGACATTTCTTGATAGCTGAAGGATCCTATCCACTCTGTCGACCCCACCTTTACATTTTTATTAGCAAGGCTGGCGAGCAAGGCCATTTGGAACACATAATTACACAGCTGTCTACCCTCTTTCTTCCTGCCACAAAGACAATTAGTACCCGGCAAGGGTCAATGAGCTTATTACAAGCAAGCTCATTGGCCCTTGCCGGGGCATTACCCGCCCGACAAGGCTCCCTCTTTGCCGTGGCTACGGGGTTCCTTCCGCGACTGACCGCTATGGAAAGGGACAATGGGACTACGTGTAGTCCCTTCTCCCTTTTCCATTGAGATCATTGAAATCAATGTAAAAAAAAAAAGAAAAAAATGGCCACCATGGAAAGGGAGAAAAGGACTACATGTAGTCCCTTCTCCTGATCCATGGTGGCCATTTTTGTCTTTTTTTTCTCAAGAAACGGTTGCAGTGCTGTTTCTCGACTCGGGAAAAATTGCAATTAGTACCCCGGTACGATGTGCTGGGGTACTAATGGCAATATGACCCTCAGAGGAGGGCCATACCCGACCGGGAACGGCCCCCCTCCTCTGGTCATGTTGCTTAATTAGCACTGCAGTAGTGGATAAGCCCTCTAGGGACAAAAGTGGCTCATCTATCTCACATTGGACATGAATTACTGAACATTTTGGCCAGCTTCATGTGTACCAGCAAGCAGGGTATCTTGCCGGTCTCCAACTGGGCCTAAACACACCATATAGTCCCTTAGAAATGTGAGATTTAAGACTTAACGTCGAAATATGTGGCATCTCCGAGGCGCAAGAGTTTGCCACTTGGCCAACCAGGGAGTCCATGGTCATGTGGCGCAGACCTTGCCTATATGAATCTCAACCTGAACCCATGAGGCAGCCCCTGGGTATATGCTTCTAAAGCTAGTCTTGCAGCACACTTCCTGGGTGCTTGAGTCTGAACCTAGGTTTACAAGGCAGTCTGCAGGCCTATGGGTCTTTGAGCTAGACATGGACTGCAGATGCCACCCGCTACATATAGGGGACTGAATCTTGGCATACAAACCGAGTAATGGGCAATATGATGTTAAAACTGACCATGAGGCGGTTGAACCTGGTCATACAAGGTTACACGTGTGCATAGGAAGTTGTTCGTATAATATGATTGTGATATGTGGGACTGTGAGTCAATGCCCATATGGACAGGAGTAAAAAGTGTACTTAATGAAAACAAAAAAGGGACAAAACAAGCCAATTGTAAAGATGTTTTACTTTTTTAATGTTTTTATTTTAACATACAATAGCCACTCAAGACTTTCTATATAACATCCCAATTACAAGATGAAGTTTTTGGATGAATTCGTTTATTTACTGATAATTACATCCTCATATCTTGTGGAAAACAGTACTATTAATTGAATGCCTCCTCGTGCCTGGCTGGCTACATCTATCTCCTGTTACTCCCCTTCTCACACACTTGGATCACAAGGCCTACTCCACCTGACAGTCTCCCCCTCCCGACCCGCCTTCTGCGCAGATTCCACACCCCTATCCTTCCGGCGCCCCATCACTGGAGCTTCCTACCCCCAGAACTCAAAAACATTGACTCTCTCCCATCCTTCAAAGCTGCCCACAAAGCCCTCATTTTCACAAGGGTAAGAGCACTGAAAGCCTCTCAAGGAGTAACCTACACTTCACCATAAATTGCACTCCTGCATCCTACAGATCCCTAAACTTTAAATTTGCTGTAAATAATATCAGAATCTGTCTCTAATGTAAATTACATTGTATTCTGCTATCCCCATTAAACGTTACACTTGAATCCTCACCCATTCTACTAGATAATCAACCTACTCTACTCTCACTTTCACCTATTGTAGAGCACCTCCTTGCATAATGAATACAAATAAGTGCAAGTGTATAACCTTTTTATAATGTTTTAATACGTTTTTGTGTGAGGATTAAACATGCGTGGTTGATGTAACTTGAGGCAAACGTCTAGTGTCAAAACCTGGGTGATCTCAGAAAGCTGGCTTCCGGGGCTGTAGAATAGGTACCACCTTAGAAATTATGCAGCCAAGTTATTCTAATTAAGGCTGATTTATTTGCTTTGTCCGGATGGTGATCATTTTCTCTGCGGCTTTCAAGTACCCCCCATCTCCTCCCCAATGAAAAATAGCCTGTACACGATTTTTAACTTCCCCCTGGATTAGTGTCCAGGCCACTCTTCCGTCTTGTCTTCCCCCTGGATTAGTGTCCAGGCCACTCTTCCGTCTTGTCTTCCCCCTGGATTAGTGTTCAGGCCACTCTTCCGTCTTGTCTTCCCGCTGGATTAGCATCCACGCCAGTCTTCTGTCTTGTCTTCCCCCTGGATTAGTGTCCAGGCCACTCTTGCGTCTTGTCTTCTCCCTGGATTAGTGTCCAGGCCACTCTTCTCTCGTGGCTTCCCCCTGGATTAGTGTCCAGGCCACGCTTGCATCTTGTCTTCCCCCTGGATTAGTGTCCAGGCCAGGCTCCAGGCCACTCTTCAATCTTGTCTTCCCGCTGTATTAGCATCCAGGCCACTCTTCTGTCTTTTCTTCGCCCTGGATTAGTGTCCTGGCCACTCTTCTCTCTTGTCTTCCCCCTGAATTAGTGTCCAGGCCACTCTTGCATCTTGTTTTCCCCCTGGATTAGTGTCCAGGCCACTCCTGCGACTTTTCTTCCCCTGGATTCATGTCCAGGCCTCTCTTCTGTTTTGTCTTCCCCCTGGATTAGGGCCCAGGCCACTCTTCTGTCGTTTTGCAAAGGTAGCGGGCGCCCCTCTCTCGAAAGAACAGACTTGATAACCTGTTCAGTGGTTATTAACCACTTGAGAGTTCGCAGCCACTGCTTTTACTCACTGTGCCTTTCACAGATGGGAAATATCCATTTGCATATCAGTCTTTGTCCTGCCCAGGGGCAGTCCAGCACCGAAATGCAATGGCAATTCCAACCTCAGCGAGAGTACCACCAGCAACCCCATACACGTGTTTCACCCTTGTTGGGGATCATCAGTGAGGTGAAGCTGATGCCTCTCTAAGCACAGTGAGAGGGAGACCACGTCTGGTTGCCCCCAGGAGACCTAGGGTTACCAATCCCAGGGTCCTTGAAAAATAGTTTTGCAAAGGTAGCGGGCGCCCCTCTCTCGAAAGAACAGACTTGATAACCTGTTCAGTGGTTATTAACCACTTGAGAGTTCGCAGCCACTGCTTTTACTCACTGTGCCTTTCACAGATGGGAAATATCCATTTGCATATCAGTCTTTGTCCTGCCAAGGGGCAGTCCAGCACCGAAATGCAATGGCAATTCCAACCTCAGCGAGAGTACCACCAGCAACCCCATACACGTGTTTCACCCTTGTTGGGGATCATCAGTGAGGTGAAGCTGATGCCTCTCTAAGCACAGTGAGAGGGAGACCACGTCTGGTTGCCCCCAGGAGACCTAGGGTTACCAATCACAGGTTCCTTGAAAAATAGTTTTGCAAAGGTAGCGGGCGCCCCTCTCTCGAAAGAACAGACTTGATAACCTGTTCAGTGGTTATTAACCACTTGAGAGTTCGCAGCCACTGCTTTTAGTCACTGTGCCTTTCACAGATGGGAAATATCCATTTGCATATCAGTCTTTGTCCTGCCCAGGGGCAGTCCAGCACCGAAATGCAATGGCAATTCCAACCTCAGCGAGAGTACCACCAGCAACCCCATACACGTGTTTCACCCTTGTTGGGGATCATCAGTGAGGTGAATCTGATGCCTCTCTAAGCACAGTGAGAGGGAGACCACGTCTGGTTGCCCCCAGGAGACCTAGGGTTACCGATCCCAGGTTCCTTGAAAAATAGTTTTGCAAAGGTAGCGGGTGCCCCTCTCTCGAAAGAACAGACTTGATAACCTGTTCAGTGGTTATTAACCACTTGAGAGTTCACAGCCACTGCTTTTGATCACTGTGCTTTTCACAGATGGGAAATATCCATTTGCATATCAGTCTTTGTCCTGCCCAGGGGCAGTCCAGCACCGAAATGCAATGGCAATTCCAACCTCAGCGAGAGTACCACCAGCAACCCCATACACGTGTTTCACCCTTGTTGGGGATCATCAGTGAGGTGAAGCTGATGCCTCTCTAAGCACAGTGAGAGGGAGACCACGTCTGGTTGCCCCCAGGAGACCTAGGGTTACCAATCCCAGGTTCCTTGAAAAATTGTTTTGCAAAGGTAGCGGGCGCCCCTCTCTCGAAAGAACAGACTTGATAACCTGTTCAGTGGTTATTAACCACTTGAGAGTTCGCAGCCACTGCTTTTAGTCACTGTGCCTTTCACAGATGGGAAATATCCATTTGCATATCAGTCTTTGTCCTCCCAGGGGCAGTCCAGCACCGAAATGCAATGGCAATTCCAACCTCAGTGAGAGTACCACCAGCAACCCCATACACGTGTTTCACCCTTGTTGGGGATCATCAGTGAGGTGAAGCTGATGCCTCTCTAAGCACAGTGAGAGGGAGACCACATCTGGTTGCCCCCAGGAGACCTAGGGTTACCAATCCCAGGTTCCTTGAAAAATAGTTTTGCAAAGGTAGCGGGCGCCCCTCTCTCGAAAGAACAGACTTGATAACCTGTTCAGTGGTTATTAACCACTTGAGAGTTCGCAGCCACTGCTTTTAATCACTGTGCCTTTCACAGATGGGAAATATCCATTTGCATATCAGTCTTTGTCCTGCCCAGGGGCAGTCCAGCACCGAAATGCAATGGCAATTCCAACCTCAGCGAGAGTACCACCAGCAACCCCATACACGTGTTTCACCCTTGTTGGGGATCATCAATGAGGTGAAGCTGATGCCTCTCTAAGCACAGTGAGAGGGAGACCATGTCTGGTTGCCCCCAGGAGACCTAGGGTTACCAATCCCAGGTTCCTTGAAAAATAGTTTTGCAAAGGTAGCGGGCGCCCCTCTCTCGAAAGAACAGACTTGATAACCTGTTCAGTGGTTATTAAACACTTGAGAGTTCGCAGCCACTGCTTTTGATCACTGTGCCTTTCACAGATGGGAAATATCCATTTGCATATCAGTCTTTGTCCTGCCCAGGGGCAGTCCAGCACCGAAATGCAATGGCAATTCCAACCTCCGCGAGAGTACCACCAGCAACCCCATACACGTGTTTCACCCTTGTTGGGGATCATCAGTGAGGTGAAGCTGATGCCTCTCTAAGCACAGTGAGAGGGAGACCACGCCTGGTTGCCCCCAGGAGACCTAGGGTTACCAATCCCAGGTTCCTTGAAAAATAGTTTGCAAAGGTAGCGGGCGCCCCTCTCTCGAACAGCGCCTGCTACCTTTGCAAACTACACTCTTCTGTCGTGTCTTCCCCCTGGATTCGTGCCCAGGCCACTCTTCTGTCCTGCCTTCCCCCTGGATTAGTGTCCAGGCCACTCCTGCAACTTGTCTTCCCCTGGATTAGTGTCCAGGCCACTCTTCTGTTTTGTCTTCCCCCTGGATTAGTGTCCAGGCCCCTCTTCTGTCTTGTCTTTTTCCTGGATTAGGGCTTCAGGCTTTCTGTTCCCACTGTTCCCTTTGGCTTTTCCCACCTGGCCGGAGTGAGTGCCTTTTATCTCAGGGACTTCTCCTTAGTTAGAACTTCAGTCTTTTATCCCTCCACACTCTTTCTTTCCAGGCTTTATACATGTTCTCCTCCCCCTCTCTCCTTGGCATAAGGTTCAGTCTTTTGTCTCTTTGCCATTTCTTTCCCCACAGCCTCTGTCTTTTTTTCTGAGCATAATGTAGCTGCTTCAGCACCTTCTCCTCTTGGGGTAATCTGCCCGGCTCATCCTCTTGTCCTTCTCTCCGAGTTTGTCTTATTCCACCATCCTCCTCTCTTCTGGTTTTCTATTTCTCTCCTTCTTCCTCTGTCCTCATGGGTTTCCTTTCCTCACCACCATCCTCCACGTGAAGGGTTTTCTCTTTCACTTCACCTTCTGCTACTTCACAGGGTTTCCCTTTCACTCCACTTTTCTCCACTCTCCAGGTTTCCTTCTTACTCCACCTTCTTTCACCCTCCAGATTTTCTCTTTCATCTTGCTTTCCTTCTCTAGATAGGGATGGCACCGAATAGCTTCTCTGAGAGTTTCCGGGAAAGGTCAGATGTTATGTTCGAGTCAGTGATCGAAGTGCACAAAAAGAAGTAGTGGAACTATGTTCCCTGTTGGCCTGCACCCACTCCCCACAAATCCCATCACCACGCCCCCTCCCACACACAATACAAACCCCCAAATACATGCACTTGCTGCTTAAGGAAACGTTCACTGCGTTGCAGTGAATGTGCAAGTTTCAACTTCTTCCTATACTTTTATTTTAAAACGAAACCACTCCGGAACCGTTTCTTTTTAAAATAAAAGTATAGGCACGGTAAAACTTAATTTAAAAAAGTAGAGGCGCACCGCTCCCAACCGCTCCCGCTCACTTCGACCACTGGTTCGAGTATGCTAAGAAGCAGGAATGCTTTGTACTCCTGACTCTGGGACCAAAGTCTTTAAATAGGCCAGACTCCATTTTGGATTGTCTTTGTGTGTGACTGCAAGCTGCTCTGACAAGGCTGCTATCTTGACTCTCCCTTTCTAGCTGCAGACCTTCCCCCTCTCCGAGTAAATTCTGGCTGTCCCCAGTGGTCTGCAAGTTAATTTGTGTGGTAAAAAGTCCACTTGGGGGATAGGAAGTTTAAAAAAATGAATTCTCCTACATTTTGTGTGTAGTGGTGTTTCTTCCAGTGATTTCACTGGAGATGATGGCTGCAGGAGAATCTCTTTTGGGGGGGGGGGGAATCTGTAAGGGAAACATGAGTTCCCCTTTCCGCAAGTCCTTCCTATAGCATGGGAAGGAAGTGGAGTCTTCTCTCTGTGCCTGGTTGTTGCACAAGGGAGAGTTGTGCTTCTCTTTGTTACCCTGAGTGTTCAATGGGTAGGAGGGGCATGTCTCCCATAAATGTTCTCTTAAGGGTAGGCATGTCTGTGCACTGATAAGGGTTTCCGCATAGTCTACCTTCCCTTGGAGTTTTAGTTGGTTTTCCGGGGACTGTACTGATTGTATATCCGTGATAGAGGGGGATTGTGGGAGATGTGGTCCTTATTTATTTGGGAAACTGGTCTTTGGGACATAATATTAAGTGTCTTTCCTGGGTGGGAGCTCACAGGGATACCTCTCTCCTGAATTTCCAGGGTCTGCGTATCCTGTTATTCTACATTCATCTTGCCAGATTCCAGATTCCTGGTGACATCATTTCCTGGGCCCTGGAACAACGATTGTGAGGCTGTTTTTCAAAGCTATCTCTGCTGTCTAAAGCCATAGACTGGGAGCTATGTGTAACTTAATTTTCTTGCACCATGGAAGGGGCTTCTAGTTCGTTTTAGAGGCCTGAGACTGCATTTGGAGAGGCAGGATGGAAACATGAAAGAAAGTTGGATGTGGAAGTGAACAAGCAAAGGTCAAATAAGGTGTCAAGGTACAACCGGGAGGTGGAAGGTAAAAGTTGATCATCGGGAGACGTACTAGGCAGGATTTGTCTGAAGGTGTATCTTACGGGGTGTGAAGAACGTGGCCATTGAAGAGGGCGTAGATTTATTTTCTGAATTACATGATGGTGTGAGAAGTTTGATGTTGAAGAGTGTGAGCTCCCACAGTCTTAGGGCGTGGAATGCTCGTTCTCTGGTTCTTTCTATTCACCGTACAGCACTGTAGTGTGGTCAGGTTCAAACTTCTGCTATTTTCTGATCCCCAGGCAAGGTGATTTTGCCTGCCAGGGAGGTTGGGAGAATTAATGATGACAGCTTTGTAGTTGATGCAGCAGGATTTGCATACAAAGCTTCATGCTCAATAAATGCACAATATAAATAAGTAAATGAACACATAAATATATAAATAAATCACATGAAGGGCCATTTCTGCCAATTTTGTGTTTTCATGTACAAAGGAGTTGCCTGTGTGAGCTTCACATGATGATAACATTCTCTGCTCTTTGGAGAACCCATGCATCATTTGGCACAGCAGTGAAATGGATGCGCTCGCGCATCGCTTCTCGTAATGGCCAAGTCATTTTGCCATAGTTGGGAACTGGGGATGTGCACAGGACATACATATCTCAAATGTGTTGAACATGGCTGAAAAAAACAAACGGTAACCTAAGCCGCTTTTCCTGATAGAGGCATACTCCTAATGAGTCCTTAAATGCTGGTGTACTTGCCCAGTCTTTATCCCTGGCCCTGAGTTACTACAAAAGTCAAGTTCGGCGGTAACCATGCCGCTATTGGCGGCATGGCTGCTACCGAAATCTCGTCGGGGTCCGGGTCCTCGGAATGAGGACTTACCGGGCAATTCCGAGTTCGGAAGGCCCGGTAATTCCTCCCTCCAAGGACCCGGACACGGTCCTTCCCCATTCCCATTTCAGCCCCCATAGGGCTGAATGGGAATGGGAGAGGGAGCAAACAACGGGCCATTACGAGATGGCCCGTTGTTTGCTCTCTCTTCCCCTCGCGGGACCCGGTAAGCACGCCTGGTTTTCCCAGGCGTGCTTATCGTGTCCAGCGAGGGGAACTCGTAATGCGGTGGTATGGAGTGAACGGCGCCGGCACCTTTTACGGCGCTGTTCACTCCATACCGCCAGGGTCGTAATGAGGCCCAATGGCATTGCTGTTTTCCAAGCAGTTCCGCGGAATTAACGTTGTGATTTGTGAGGGACACTCATTTGAATGCCATTTTCTAGAAGTATATTTTCAAAATGTCTGGAGGCATGCAAGGAAATATTGATGCTGCAAACCTGAGACCAAACCCACTGCTGCCAATCCATTTTAGTGACAGTATGACAGTATAGACAGCCTTAACTCTAATCATCCACCGTATGGACCTACCCATGACAAAGGCTACTCCCTAGTCCAGCCCTTCACATCTAGACTTATTACTTACTGATCACAAATAGTCCATAATTTGCCCTTTATATTTCGTCCCAGTTGTCTCAAAGTAATCAATGGATGGATGCACTTTAAAAAACTCACCCTCAGTAGGGAAAAATCAGAAACCCATGACTTTTCGTGTGGGCCACCGCCCTGCATCTCTTTTATTTATTTATTTTTCATTTCTAAAGCACCTAAGCCCAGGGGCATCAAGGAGCTGTTGCAACCAGAAACCAGTTACACTTACTGTGGGCTCATAGAGAGAAGAAAGCTTACATACAGTGCATGTACACATAGAGGGACTCAAGAAGATCTGAAGTCAGTCAGTGTTATAGGGCAAGCAACCAAGTTCAGTGTTGTTTAGGCAAACGGGCAGGTTTTTCAGCGCTTTATGGAATGCCCATTAAGAGTTCTCTGGTCTTTGGGTGAGTGGGAGAGACTTCCAGTGATTTGCCACCACCGTGGGAAAGCTTGCACCTCCTCCTCTGATTAGTTTGTATTTTGGTTTGACGAGGCAGTGTGCAAAGGCTGATCCCACAGGTCTGGACCAGCTTGCTGTGGAGATTTTTTGTGACAGGCAGATGGGGGCTGAATGAGACAGGCACTTCTGTGCAGTGGGGAGAGTTTTGAAAATGATCCTTTTCTGGATGGAGGGCCAGCGTACCTCTCTTCTTGCCGACGAAATGTGTTCTCTTTTTGGGATGTTGAGGGCAGAGCAGAGGGCATGGTTTTGGATCATCTGCTACTTCCTGATGTTCTTCTTGGAGGTGCCTGCGTAGAGGACATTGCAGAAATCCAGCCTAGATCCGATTTTAGCTCGATCAATGGTTAGACAGCTGGTAGGGTGAGGAATTGTCTGGCTGCATTGACTCGCTTATTCATGTAAGCGGACGATGATGGATGGAGTTCACATGCCTTGTTAGTGAAAGGGTGGAATCCAGGTGGACGCCCAGGGTTTTCCCTGAGGCAGAAACTGGAATGAGTAGGCCGTCTATGTTGAACGAAGCGTATTGGGTTTGGAGCTTCTTTAGCATGCTGGGGAGCCTACGAGCAAGAGCTCTGTTTTATTGTCATTTAAGCAGAGATGGTTGGTGGCCATCCATGCCTTGATTGTAAGGCTTTATTGAGGGATTGGGCGTCATCTTCATAAATGCCTACTTTTCCCTTGCCACGTCACGCATCCAGATCAACCAGCTGATAAATCCTGTGATCCCTGCTAAAGCTGGCCCATAGCATTACATCATACAGCTGTACATAGAACTTCTCTACTGAGAGCCATAATCCTATGTGCAATTGAATACTCCAGGGGTCTGCAACCTTCGGCCCTACAAATGTTTTGTACCACAGCTACCATCAGTCCGAACCAGCATAGTCAACGGTGAGGTTGCAGACCCATGGACAACACCAATCCTGTGTACTCTGGCCTTTTCCAATCCTCCCTTATGAAATGCCAAGCCAACCAGACGAAAGGTGCAAGATTGATCTATGACCTAAAGCACCATCCTCACATCTCCTCTGGCCTCTACCAACTTCAGTGGCTCGGTGTTGCATCTGAATCAAATGTAAACTTCTATGATTGGTTCACAAAGCACTCAATGACCGAGACACTGCATACCCCAAGACACACGTCAAGATTTAAAAAGCCTACAAGACCCCTCAGATCTTCCGACTGTATATTCCTTGCCAACCGTATCAAAACGCTAAAAGCACAGTCTAGGAGGCCGTCAGTTTGCTCTTCATGCTATTAGGCTAAGGGCCGCCCTACTTTTCCCCTTCAACCTGAAGAGTACTACTATCGCGTCCAACGATCCCTCAAGACTCTTCTATTTTATTTTTCATTCTAACGTCCTTTCTTCTCCCAGATCAAGAATCCTTCCCGTTTCTGATTCCGCATGGATTCTCTTTGGCTGCGACGGCCTGAAGTGATCATCCCATTGCATGTCCCCAGTACATATCACCCCAAATAAATAAATACAGAAATAAATGGACGCTCATTTACTTATGCTACCTTTTTGAGGTTATCTTTGTGGGAGTAATTTCCATTATGTATATATTATTGATGACGCAGTATTATGTACTCAGTTCCAAGCTCCCTAAGCTTAGCTTGCAGCGTAACATGAAAATAAATCCATATATTAACTAAATATGTATGTGTATAGAGATGTCTGTTGTTTTCTGTAGTACTATTGTAAATGGAAAGCAAGAGAGTCCAGGACAACAGAAGGAAGAGTATAATGGCATGCCTGGGAGTAGGTTAGTGTGCGAAAGAGAGATGCTACATCATGCATTTGTCAATATAAATATAAAATCAATCCATGACATAACACATTAGAGAGTTTTTCTGGGATCAGTGATGTGCCTTATAAATGTTGGGTCTATTTTTTTTAGAAGAGAAGAAAATGAGCTGTGCTAGTCTTTCTTCGTGCTGCCAGAGAAACTGGTAGTCACGCATGCGTGTTTGTTTCTGCTGCATTCAGACAATCTTCCCAGCTAACACTGGACGTAGGGGTTCCAATTAGCATCAATTAGTATTGATAGCAATGGTGCCTGTGTGTCATCTGCCCACCCAAGGAAGGGATCAAAGGCCATCAAATTGTCAGACCAACCTGGCAAATGTCTATTAAAGAGATAAGACAGATTCAGTGCCATCTGCTCCCGCCAGCCCTAGATAAGTGTTACTAATATCGCTATTACTGTTATCAAGTTATCATTTATTCTAAAAAGGTCACAACTAAGGAACACATTTAATAGGATCCCTGGGGTGACTCAGCATAGCACGAATTGAAATTGATCTCAATAGAGCCCTAATTGCAGCGGTTCCCATGGCAACATAAACATTTGCAATGCTAAATGCAGCATATTCTCCACCTTTCATTACAGTGCTGTAATTAATGTTCCTTAAATGTGTGGAGCTCTATGCTGGCGTTTCACAGCATTGTACTCATTGTTTCACATCTAAAAGCCGAGGCAATTTAACAGGAGCAGGAGTCATATGATTTCTTTGCGCTAAAATACCCAATGATGTGCATTAAAGGTGTACATTAGCAAGGCTGGAATTTGCCAAAGCATCGCTTCCAGCTCTATTTGTATTATTTCAAGTGTTAAGTTATGCTATGTTAGTGTGTTTTATACCTTCCAGTGCTGTCATTTTCATGGTCCCCAGGCACTCTGATATATCTGAAAAGGAAGCAGAGCTTGGGGTTGGTTAGTTGGATTGAGAGGGAGAGTGCGAGAGAGCTTTGATGTGCTGTTGGCAGCTTCAGTTCGGGAAAAATGGTCACTGGGTGCTGGGTGTGTTTTGGTCGATAGTGGTCCAGCCGTGCATTGTGAATGCGTGTGCATGGGTGGGTCGTATGTTTGTGGTTTGTTTTTCTGTCGTGCATTTGGGCTTGTGGGTGTTGAACTGCAGAGTGTGTGCGGTTTGTGGTGCTTTCAGGTTTCTGTTGAGATAGAGGAGTGTGTGAGCTTTATCTTGGTGTTTGAGGGTGGGTATGCAGAATAATTGGATGTTTTATCAGTAGGGTGGTGTGTGCCCTTTTCCTTGGGGTTATGTTGGTTTGGCAGAGTACGAATTCTGTCATGCTCGTCCATGTTGTGATGCTTAATTTTGTTGGATAGCCAGGTTTTGGCTTCATTATTTAGGTTGTTTTGGGTGTTTCTCTTGTGTAGTGTTGTGATGGCTATTTCTCTTCTGCAGAGTTAATTTCAGTGAGTTAAAGAGACATGTTTTTAGTCATTTTCTGAATGCTAGGTGTTCTTCTGTTGTTCGTATTCCCTTCGGGAGTACGTTCCAAAGTTTTGCCAAGATGCAGGAGAATGCTGGTCCACCAAGTTTCAGCTTGGATTACTGTTTTTGTTCGAGGTGGATGTTGTTGCTCAATCTTAATATTTGATTTGCTTTGGACATTAAGATTTTTTCTTGTATTAATTCTGCTACTAGGCATGTATTGCTCTGTTGGTTATGCAGAGTGTTTTGAAGAAGATTCTTTTTTGACTGGCAGCCAACAAAGGGTCCCTAGTGCTGGTGTGATGTGTTCCACCTCGTTGAGTCTGAGGAGTATTCTAGCTGCTGCCTTCTGAATTCTTTGTAAGTTTTTTGGTGAGGTGGTTCGGCATTCCGAGATAGATGCTGTTGGCGTAGTCTATTCTTGACATGACGAGGGAGATGACGGTGAGCATTCTATGTTGGACGGTGTGGTAGGGTATTATTTGTTTAATGCCTTGTTGACTTGTGGTTCTTGAGTTAAGTCATTGTCCATTAGTGTTCGGAGGTTTTTAACTACTCTTGAGGTTTCTGACTGCTTCCCATTTAGGTGAGCCATGGGGTGTAGAGTGGGTTTGAGGGGTTGTTGGGCGTGATCATGATTTCTGTTTTGTCTGGGTTGAGATAAGACTATTGGTGCTCGTCTATTTGTTTATTTCTAATAGGCAGTTTATGAGGGTTAGGTCTCGTTCTCCACTT
Source organism: Ambystoma mexicanum (assembly GCF_040938575.1). NCBI lineage: Eukaryota > Metazoa > Chordata > Amphibia > Caudata > Ambystomatidae > Ambystoma > Ambystoma mexicanum. Next base: position 152,282,244 of record NC_090941.1, on the reverse strand, counting down.
GTGCTGACTTTATAGATTATTTGTGTGTCGTCTGTGTAGCTGTAGCAGGTGAGTCTGTGTCCTTTGACTAGATTGATGAGAGGGGTTATGTAGATGTTAAATATCTGTGGCGAGAGGGATGAGCCTTGTGGGACTCTTCAGGTTCGAGTGTGTGAGCTGAGTTGTAGGGGTTTAGCCACATTTCCATGCTTTCTGTTAGGAAGGATTTTAACCATAGTAAAGCCATGTCGCTGATTCCTATTTTGTTTAGTCTTTTGATGAGGGTTTCATGGTGGACTGTGTCAAAGCTGCTGATAGATCTAATAGTATATCGCTGAGGTGACGTTGGAGATGGTGTTGGTTTTAAGATCATCCCATATTGAAAGTAATGCTGTTTCCGTTCCTCTCATTGGTCTGAATCTGACTTGGTCTAGTAGCTGGTTGTTGTCTACATGTTCCAGGATTTGTTCATAGGCAGAGCTTTGTAGAAGTTTTGCTGGGTATGGGATGTTTGATATCGGTCGGTAGTTGGCTAGGTCTTCTGTGTTTTATGAGGGGTCTGTCAAGAGTGGTTAGATGTATGCAGATTTGAAGCTTTGTGGTACATCTCCTGTTGTCAGCGAGTGATTAAAGGGGTTGCAGGCATATTCTGCCAGCGTATTTTCAGTGAGATTAGCTTTGTATATGTCTGGTGGGCAGGGGTCTGTTGGTGTGCCTGCTTTATTGCTTTTTTAACTGGGCTGGTGAATTATTCTATCCAGATAGGTGGGAAGACAGTTAGTCTTGTGATTGGTTCAGGTGTCGGTTGGTAAGGGGTGCTGTTGCTGGTTTTGGGGTTGGCCTTGATGATCTGCTGGATGTTTGCGAGTTTCTTTTTCCAGTTTTCTGCAAAACATTTTAAGTGCCCTCAGGTGAGGTGTAAACCATCTTGCTAGTATTTTCCTTAGAGAAAGGGCTGAATGGTTTTTCTGGTGCAACATCGTCTAGTGTTTTAGTGATCCATTTTTGGATTTCCTCTGTTTTTTCTTTGATGTTTGGTGACTCCAAGATGGTGATTATTAGTTTTGTGGATTCCAGTCTGATGTTGAGGTCCACAATATTGATGGATTTCCAGTGCTGTTTTGAAGTGGAGGTTTTCTTGGGGGCTGGGTTGCATTTGCATTGGTGCGTGGGTCACAAAGTGTATTAAGAGGTGGTCACTCCATAGGATCCTCATTAGGGAGCAGTTGTCCCCAAATTTCTCTCCGATTTCTCTTGCAAAAGATTGCATCTAGGGTGTGTCCTGCCATGTGTGTTGCACCTTTCACCAGTTGCTGTAGGTGCATTGTTGAGAGTTGATTTGTTTATGATTTTGGAGAGTGTGTGTTTTCTTCCTGAAACCAGATGTTGAAGTCTCCTAGTATGATCAGGTGGTCATATTTTATAGTGATGTTGGTGATGGCCTTCATAAATGTGTCAGTGAAAGCAGGGTCGTATGTCAGTGGTCTGTAGGTGAGTAGGAATGAAAGGCTAGTTTGCTGGTCCAAGGTTAGGTGGAGGAAGAGAGATTCACAGTTTGGGAGATTTTGTGGTGGTCTTGCTGTCATCTTTAGGTGGTCTTTGGATGCCACAGCAAGGCCACCTCCTCTTTTTACTTCTCTGTTGGCTTGTTTCAGTGTGAAAATGTTGAGTAGGGATTTGTGTGTTATTACCTTGAGGTTTTATGCTATCCACGTTTCGGTGAGGAATAGGAGGTCTGTTCCTTACTCACTTCATATATTTCTGTGTTTTTTTTTGGCACTTTCATCAGGGGCAGGTTAGGATTCAGCAAGGTTATGGTGTTGTGTGATCTTTAACCTGGGTGCTCTAGGGATCTTGAAATCGAAGGGGGAGTGGCGGTCCTGGTTTGTGATGTCCTCAGGGGAGGGCATAAATGTGCAAGACCCTGCCAGTGTGCATGTGTTGTCAAAATAGCACTCGAGCATGTGCAGAGCGCAACACTGAGTGGGGGGCGCTAGTGGTCATGGTCCGCTGCACATGATGTAGGATGTTCTTAGGTACTCAGCTGGTTTCCTATGCCAAGGTTTGCCTTCTCTTCGCACTTGGCGGCCAAACACAAGCTCCTCTTGGGCTCCCTCTTCAGAAGGCAGAACAAGTCTTCTCCGAGGCTCTGTATGGCATTGCAGTGGAGCGGCTGTTTTTTACATCTCTCAGGATTAGACTGACTTGTGTCTACCACAATACCCGTTTCACTCTCCCACTCCTCAACCGATGTTTCTGTGCTGGTTTATGATGATGTCTCAACTGGCTTCTCTCTCCAGGTGTTCAAGTTCCTCTTCTTCTTTACTGTCTTGCCCTTTTGTTTGAAGAGAAAAGGCCAGGCTCCTCTGGAGGCCACTTTGCCAGTTAGGCGATATGCCCGGCAGAGGGGACTCCAGGGAGCCCTTCCCAAACCGAGGAAAAGCTGCAGCAGAAAAAGCCTGGGTAATTGATGAGGCTTGGAGTAGTCCGTTCGTAGGTAGTCACAATACTTCTTGGAATACACTTGGTTGTTGAATACGTATTCACAATCCTTCTTGGAATACGTGAGAAGTTGTGAGTAGTTTTCACATATAGTTCTTTGGAAAAAACAAATAATCCACTTGAGGGAACTACAATACCCAGAATGCACCTGGGTCAGCCTTAGAATCCTTAGACGAGATGTCCTTGAGTAAATCCTCAGACTGGAATGCGGCATAGGACCACAAGGCTATAACTCAGTCAGCCTGCTTGAATATAGACAGCTGGGAGCAGGCTTGATTGAGCCGGGCTGCTTCGTGCCGTGAGAGACACAAGAAGTGGATGATGAGCGCTTGGAGGGCAACGTGGCGGCAACCAAGAAAAACAAACACAAAAGAAAAAACAAACACCGTGAGGGGCGCATGTTTAGAATAGAAGCACAAGAAAGGAATATTCTGCGGGGAGCGCAGAAGAAAGGTCAGGGGAGAGCAAAACAGGAGTAACACAGGGCGGGAGCTACAACAGCAGGATACAAAAGTAAACAGTTGCAACGCACTGGTTGCAACACCTGACGGCTAATTATAGCCTCTGTTAACAACAGGGACTAGACCGTCAATTCTGGATGGATGAGTAAGTGCACTTCAGTCCTTCTTCCATTTCTTCCACCTTTTCCACAGACTCCACGGGCGTTTCATGACAACATCTCTCAATCAGCACTCCACAGGCAAGGAGAGAAATTAATCTGCTGGAAACCCCAGCAGGGAGTGAGGAGCCCTGTCCCTCTCTTTGTTTTGTTGTATGTCTTGTGAGCGCCCTGAGGCCTGCGGATGTGTTGACGCTATATAAAAAATGTATAGAATAGACTGGAATATGTTAATGTTAAAGGATATTTGTACCGCGCACTACCACCAGTAGTCCCCTGGCGCTCTGGCGGCTCTGAAAAGGGAGGGGGGGGGCGAGTTAGTGAAAATAAGTGGGAAAAGTGAAAGAGAGCAGTGATGTGCCATTGGCAGCCTCAACCAGGTTAGCCCCGTTCGCTGGGATTGGGGTGTTTTCTGGTCGGTAGCCTGCGTGTGCTGTCATGCAAGTCTATGTGTGGTTTGTTTTGTTGTTGCAGTGTAGTGAATTTAGTGTGGATTGTTGTGCTGTAGGGTTGTGGTTGTGTTTGGTTAGAGTTTGAGAGGTGTATGCAGAGGGGTGAAATTGTTAGTGGATTGGTTAATTGGCATTGCTGCCTGGAAGCGAAGCGCTAAACTTCCACATTCCCTCGAGGCGGGGCGCGCAAACACCTCTGCACCTCCATCTAGATCCAGCATCGGCCGACACCCACAGTCGCTTCCTCACATGACATTCCACACATGATGCCCACCAACATTCATAACCGTGTCCAAGTTCGGCCCTTGCCCACCTCTGTCAAACCTGTCTGTATGCGGGCAAGCAGGCGTTCGTAAGTCCATACAAATCTGGCCCTGATAGCATTCTCAATCCAGTCCATACATGGCATCGTTAACCCACACTACTCCATCCAGATGTAGCAGTGGTCGGCATTCATAGTCTTATCCAGCTGCTCACGCAGGCTATCGCTCACAGCCCTTCTGAAGCGTGGCACATGCCACCACTCGCAGGTACGTCCAGGCGCTGCACCTGCCATCATTCACAACTCCCTCCGGGCCAGGTGCATGCCCATGTCCATAACTCGGTTCAATTTGTGGCAGCTGCTATCATTCACACAACTCTATCTAAGTATGGTACCTGATAGCGTTCATGGAGTGGGTGAGGTTGTTGGAAGGATTTGGGCAGGGATACTAATTTCTGTCCTTATGGGGTGTGGTTGTGTCCTATTCAACCTAGCGTAGTCTCTCTTGTTAATGTAGGAGTTTCTCTTAGTCAGTTCAGGGTTTTGTCAATGTCATCCTGAATTCTGTCATCATGTTTTTTGTGTTTCCTGTTTTATTGTTTAATTGTTTCAATTTGAATCTGCGGTGTTCAAGAGCCAGATTTTTAGAAGTTTTCTGAATTGTAGGTGGTCTTTGGTGTTTCTTATTTCTTTTGGGATGTTGTTCCAGGTTTTTGCGGCTAGGTGGGAGAAGGAGGATCCGCCTAGTTTTTTCTTGAGGTATGGTTTTGGTTCCAGGCGAATATTGTTGCTTGATCTGAGGAGTCTGGTTGGCTTGTAGACTGTTTTATTCTTTTGTAGGAATTTGGCTCCCTGTCCGCTGATTGCCCTGTGTGTTATGCACATTGTTTTGAAGGTGATGCAATGTTTGATTGGGAGCAAATGTAGTATTTTTAGTGCTGGAGTGATGTGGTCTCTTCTGGATAGTTTGAGGAGGAGTCTGGCTGCTGCATTTTGGATGTGTTGTAGTTTCTTCAGGAGGTATTCTGGCATCCCTAGGTAGAGGCTGTTTGCGTAGTCGATTCTTGATATGATGAGGGCGACGATTGTGAGTGTTTTGTGGGCAAAGGAGAGGAAAGGTAGGATTCCTCTTGTTGTGTGGAGGAGGAAGAAGCATTTCTTGATTATTGCATTGATTTGTGGTTCTAAGGTTAGGGTGTTGTCCATCAGGACTCCCAGGATTTTTACTACCTTAGATGGTGTTGGCGCGGTTCCCATTTCCGTCGGCCAGGGAATGAAGGTGCTGTTCTCTTGGTTTTTGGATATAAACATGATTTCTGTCTTTCCTTGGTTGATTTTCAAGTTGTTGGCGTTCATCCAGTTAAAGACTTATTTTAGACACTCAATCAGGGTTGAGGGACCGGCTTGAGTGTCTTAGATTTTGTAGTTGATTTGAGTGTCTTCTGCGTGGTTGTAGCATGTAATTTTGTATTTTATAGAAGATTCTGATTACTGGAGTCTGATAGATGTTGAAGTATAGTGGTGATAGTGAGGATCCCTGTGGTACTCCACAGTTGTTAACTCGTCTGCTAGGAATGATTTAATCCAGAGTAGTGCCATGTCTGTTATACCTATGTCTTCCAATCTTTTGGTTAGGGTGTCATTGCTAACTGTGTCGAAGGCTGTAGAGAGGTCGAGCAGAATCAGAGCTGATGTTGTGTTGGAGTCTGCGTTTATTTTTGGGTCATCCCAGATGGATAGAAGTGCCGATTCTGTTCCTCTTGCGGGTCTGAAAACGACTTGTGCTTGGTCTAGCAGCTGGTGTTTTTTTTACATTTTCTTGGGTTAATTTGTATACGTACATTTCTAGGAGTTTTGCCGCTTAGGGAATGTTTGAAATCGGTCTGTAGTTGGAGAGGTCTTCTACTTCGCCACTTGTGTATTTTTAAAAGTGGTTTGATATATGCTTATTTGAAGGATCTTGGTACAATTCCTGTTGTGAGTGAGAGATTTAGGAGGTTTCTGTAGTATTCTGATGGCGTTCCTTGTGCAAGGATTGATTAGTAGATGTCGGGGAAGTCGGGGGCGGGAGCAGGGATCCATGGGTGATCCTGCTTTCTTGCTGTATTTTCACTATTACAAAAAAATAGGCTTGCCCCTTAGTGCAGGTGTGGATTCGGGGCAATATACAGTATTAAACAAAAAATGGGAATCCACACTATGGACAACACAGTTTATTGTCATTATTCATTTAAGTTCATCTAGAAGATTTTTTTGTGCTCAAGGAGTCACAAGTAAAAAAACATAGAGAAGTGTCTAGGTGTATCGATATTTTTAATAATACAGTGAATAGTGACTTGTACATACTTAGTGACAATACCTAAAACCAATATTTTTCATGAAGAGTTAAAGTTATTTTCAGATGTACATAGAGTATAAGGTACAATTTGTGGATGAAAATACAAACAGAAGAGATTATGAACAGAAAAAATACATGAGCTTAAATCAGACCATCATTAGTGCCATCATGAGTGCTTCTATACAGTAGACTTGTTACTACTTTGAAAAGAGACCAGTGTACCTATTAGTATTCTCCTGATTAGTTGTTTTTGTTTTTCTGTGTTCTGAGGGCACAATCAATAAATTATCATGTCTGTAGTCTGCCTTTTCTTGCTGTGTTTTACCAGCTTGGCGAATTCCTCTGCTGATATTTCAGGAAAGTTTTGGAGTTTGTGCTGTAGCTCTTTGTTAGGTCCGGTCGGTTGAGTGTTATGGTTGGTTGGTTTGTTTTGTATGATTTGTCGGATGTCGTTGATTTTGTTCTTGAAATGGTCTGCCAAGTCATTGCAAAGTTTCTCTGAGGGGGTTGGAGTGTTGTCGCAAGCGGGTGGGTTTCTCATTTCTTTAATGATGTTGAACATTTCTTTTTGTGTTGGTGGCATTGGTGATACTGCCATCATATTGCTTTCTCTTCGCCTTTTGTATTTCCTTCTTGTATGCACGGATTTGTTTCTGGAACATTAATTTCTTTTCATGGTTGTATTCTTTCCTCCATTCCAGTTCCATCTTCTTGTTGTCCTTTTTCATGGTGCTAAGTAGTGGGGTGCACCATTTTGCCATTGCCTTTTTTTTAGGGGTAAATGGTTTTTCCGGGGCGATGTTTTCAATTTTATCAGCGATCCATTTGTGGAGTAGCTCCGCATTCCCATCTAGGTCAGCCAGCTCTAGTTCTGTAGTTGAGGGTTTGGTCATCTCCAGTTGTTCCATTAGGTTGCTTGCTTTGATGGTTTTCCAGTTTCTTTTTGTGATGGTTTTGAGTTTAGGGGGCTGGATGCAGACTTGAGTTGGTAGTGTGATCACGAATGGGATGATGAGATGGTCGCTCCACAGGATTTGTATCGGTGGTGCTGTGGTGATACATTTTTTCTTGGTGAAGATTGCGTCAAGCGTGTGTCCTGCCGAGTGTGTTGCACCTTTGACCAACTGTTGTAGTTTCATGGTTGTTAGCTGCCCAATTAGTGAGTTTTGGGAGTTGACGTGTTTTTCTTTGAACCAGAGGTTGAAGTCTGGAGGATTATTAAATGTTCATGCTTGATGACTATGTTGGTGATGGCTTCTATGAAGTTGTCGATGAAGGTTGCATCATATGTCAGTGGTCTGTAAACCAGAATGAATGTGATGTTAGTTTTTGGGTTCGCTGATTGGTGTATGACCATGGTTTCGCAGTTGATGATGTTGAGAGGTTTGTCTGTTTTTATTCTCAAGTGTCCTTTCAATGCTATTGCGAGGCCTCCTCCTTTTTAATTTTTCCTGTTTACCTAAAGGCATTTGAAGTTGGTCGGGAGGCAGCTTTGGACTGTGATTTTGTAGTTGTCATCCAGCCAGGTTTCTGTGATGAATAGGATGTCAATGGCGTTGTCGCAGAGTAGGTCAAAGATCGCTGTTGAGTGTTTTGACACAGATCTTGAGTTTATTAGGTTGCAGTGGATTTTAAAGGTGTAGTTTGGTTTGTTTTATTGTTGGCCTTGTTTTCTGAGTGGTGTTTCGATTTCCTTCCAGGTCGGTCTCTTGTTGAGGTGTTGGTACCGTTGTGTCTCTGTTGTCGAAAAGTTCTTTTAGGTTCAGTCTTGGGTTTTTGTTTTCGTCAGCTTCCTCTTTAAAATTTTGTGGCTGTCGGATGGAAGTTCCTCTTGTTTAGGTGATCTACGGTGTTAGTGAGTCGACTATGTTCTTGTTATTTCTAGTGTTGTCCGTTCTTTTTTTGCGTGGTTGTATTTGGTTGTCTGGTGTTGCCAATTCGTACGTTGGGTTGGCTCGTTCTGGTGGCTTGTTCTTTGCGAGCTATGGAGTTAGGCAGAGGGATTTTTCTCTTCTTTCGGCGTTGGTTCTGTTGTCGTTCCTGTGTGTGGGAGTGTGTTCTGAAGTTGTTGTGAGTCTTCGGTGGTGTTGCATTGTATTTGTTTTTCTGCTCTTTTTCTTTCCTTTGGCCCAGTTCATTTGTGCGGCATTTTGAGCTTGGGCCATCTCGTCATCTGCAATGGGTTGCTGCTGATTGCGGTCACCTCTCCCCATACAAACATACAGTAATTATAATGCATGGATGTTTTGGGTTGTTCAAATGCAATCTGGACCACAAACAAACTTCTCTGTCCCCATTAGCCTCCAGATATGATAGGAGATAGGAACACTTATAGAAGAACATATTTAAGATCTCTTTTCACACTGCTAGCGATTGCTGGTGTTAAGGGGTCGGGGAGTCAGACTAGCTGTGGCCCTTCAGCAATTCAGGTGTTCTCTTTCATGGCATCATTTGAACTCTTTCTTTTACCTATTTGACTGTATATGAGGTGAGGGGGAATAGCTCTGGGGCAACTTGTTTGTATTGGAAGCAAGACGACACAGCACAACACAGGTATGAATCCCGATCCCGTGCTTTGGAGCCAATCTCTGGTATTAAGTGCAATATAAAAGAACAATTACATTGCTTTTATGGCTGTGTTATTTATTTTAATTGACATTTTAATGAAGTAGCTTTATTTTAGGTATATAATCATAGATGGGATATCTTGAAAAACTGACAGAAAAACAACTCTTGATCGATTCCTTTTGAAGAGCAGAAGTGGAAGCAGAAACCTAGATACCATTAGCTGAAATGAATAGTCAGGCTTCTTCACTGCCTGAAGCGATCATACTTATGATGGTGCGTACCCTGTTAAACACATTTAGGGTAGCACTACCTTCTTTAGCCCCGCATAGTGACATCAATTGGAGGTCGCCAGAGGCCGCAATAGCGACCTCTGCCCTCTCCCCATCGACACCTGGCATAATTCTGCGACCTCTGGTCCTGGACTGGTGCCTGGAGCTTGCACTTTTTTAAAAATAGTTTGTTGCTTCAACAAAGTATTTGAAAAAACGAGCAAGATCCAGATTGCCTGATGCCACCCATACCTGGGCAGTGGAAGCATCACGGCGTTGTGCCTTCATGTCTGTTACTTTATGGTTTCAAGCTCACTAGGGGCTGAGGCAGGGCAGAGCAGAGCTCTGAGTGCAGCAGCCAGTCACACTGAGGCACGTGGGATTCCTCTCTGGGCTAAGCACACCCACCTTGGCCCGCCTCTCTGACCAGAAGTCTACCTCTGCTCTCTGAGGATGACAGCCCAAGCAACTTGCCAGTGGCTCCTGTTCGCACAGAAGCCTGAGGCGAAAAGGAAAGGTAAGTGCAAAGAACTGAAGACATCTGCATTTTCTGCAGAAAAATCTTCCACACAGACTTGGACTGCCTCTAGATAGGGTCCGGCACCACTGTGCAGGCAGGTCACAGGAAGGCATAGTCTTACTGGGCTACCTGGTGCGATGATAATACTGCCAGCTCCTTGGCACGTCAGGAAGCAGTGCAGCATATTGAGTTGGGTTCTGGTGCACTGTGTTAATGTTGGGCATGACTGTATCATATTGGGAAGAACTATGATGAACGTGGCACGCAATATCATAATTGGGTGCATCCTGTTTTATCAGAAATCACTGATTTAAATCAGTTATCACAGTGTCGTATCAGCGCGCAATGAGCTGGGCGGGAACGTATTAGTCACTTTATCAGCTTGTGAGGTAGATCTGGGTCATACTGGCTACTCTGTGTCGTTTTGGGCAGCCCTGAGCCATATTGAACACCGCTGGGTCATGCTGGGAAGTGTCTGATGTCATGCTTGAGGAACTCACGAGATAGGATGCAATAATCACACTCGCGTTTCCTAGCGCATGACTTCTGCTGCTGTTATAATTAATGGCAAGACATTTTATAGCACATGGCATAGTATTTTAATCAGGTGTTATTCATCCTGCTGGCACAAGATTTACGACGGTCGATTGGCCATTTGCAAGGACGAAACTGTGTTTTTCAGCAGCTCAAAGCATTGGATAGGCCTCATACGAAGCAGGCAAGGCCCCAAGCAATGCTGAGGTTTTAGATCTGTGTACCCAGTTCTGGGGCCTCTCCTTCAACTTTCTCTAGTCCGACCAAGCCAGCCGTGAGCCCTGACCACAAGACCAGCAAGCGCAAGACACCAAAACTGACCTTGCTCCGTGCACCATTGAACTATGCATAGATGGCAAACACTGACCCTACACCCAGACAGACGGACTGGATGTTCAAAGCAAAGATGCTACTAATTAAATTAAAATATGTATTCTTGATTCCTCCAACTTCTTGGCGTTCCATGCCTATAGATCTTTGTATTTACATTTGTATGCAACATTGAGCCAAAGCAATGTAGACGCCAATGCCATGCAACACGCTGCAGATGTATTTCAATCGTGTAATGGTCATCCCTGCATTTAATGATACTCAATGTACTGACCTCGTAAAAATTAAGGGCTGAGCCTCACCCTTGCAAGTTTCAAACCGGTATCCTGCAGGCTGAATACAAATGTCTGAGGAGAGTGCTTAACTTACTTAGCTATCTTACAGTGCTGCCATGCAAGGCAGCAGTGAAACCGAACTGATACCACCCTCTTTTACGAAGGCATAGGCAACATGAATAGTGCCTTAAAACACTCAAATAAATATGCATGTAGCACTTGCTAGCAGATTTCCGAGTTGCCTGTCAGCTTTAGTTTCCTGGCCTGAGCCCAGTCACAGCTCTTCTCCTAGAATGCATGATTTACTTAATATTTTGCACGAGTGCAGGAAATCAAAATCTATAAAGTAAAGCACACAAGTTCTTAAGGTTCATTATAACTGAGCACCAGTGAACAAATGCATGGTGGGGGCGGTCGCATCATACACCGACAGTACTGTCCCAATTTTGACAAGGAAATAATGAAAACAGGGAAATAACCATTGCATTTTTGGCTGGGCAAATGTCTGCAACTATGTTTGCCAGTCTCTGTGACTTCATCTTTCTACTCCCCAGGTATTTCTTTCTCTCTCGCTCTCTTTCTCTCTGCCCTACCTGTCTTGCTCTCTCTCCCTTTCTTTCACACCCTCTCACTTGCTTTCTCACCCTTTATCCTCAATCTCTGCTCCTTCCCCTACTCTAAAGTAACATATTTTTTACTGGTGCTGATATGATAAATGATAGGTTATTTATTACGTGCTTAATACCCAGAGGTTTCTAAACGCAGACCCGGGGATCGAACACCTGTGGTGCTCCGTGACGTCTTGCTGCCAAGGCGAGCACGTTGCCCCTGAGCTATCCTCCATCGGAAGAGTGCTGTGAATTGTGTTCTTCCCCATTACAATGCTGCCATCTGATTTGCCTCATTACCTCTCTGCTAGAAAACTTTATCCACCTCCAAAGAAGCGTTCATATCCAACTGTGAGGGTGTGTCTGTGACACTAAAATGTTGAATGTTTGTTTTCTTCAAGTGGAAACAGGTGCAGGTGCCTGAACAGCCTGACTACAATCTCATCAATGGAGGTGAGGTCAGGGTTGGACTGGGCCATACAATTGTGACGGGCACCATTGAAAAAGTGGCCCACAGCTGCAAATGGCTATTCATTCTTTTTGTGACACTGTTTGAATAGTACCCAAGGGGGAGTTTTTTGATAAAATAAAATGTGATGCAAATTGTGCATTTTCAAGAATATTTATTCAGCAACACTGGTCAAAACTATTAGCCGAATAGTGAAGTAGCTAATCAAACTGGCTCACATTCGGCAAAAGTGGCCCACTCTGACCAAAAAACAGGCCCACACCAGCATTTTGCGTTTTTGGTTCGGGCATGGGCCTATCGCCCTATAGACCAGTCCGACCCTGGGTGAGGTGCAGGAAACGCATGAGACTGAAGAAATGACCGTGAGAGCCCTTTGAATGAAAAGAGTAGTACTTTTGGAGGCCCAGGGCAGAGCTTGACCCTTGCAGAGCTGCGCCTGCCCTTTGCACTCCTGGATGCAGATTATTGCAGCTCAAAGTGGCATGTGCACATCTTAAGCAACAATGCCATCCGTTAAAAGAGACTGTACAACAAGAGCATTGGGATGGAGCACAGATCATGTGGCAGGTAGAAACACGGGGGCATATTTACCCACTGGGAACCCAGGGCATGGAAGACCACACCTCTTCACAAATGTACTGTATCCTCCATGCCTTTAAGCATGGTCTTCAGCCATGGTCAGAGTGCATGGCCATTTATGTTTGAACACATGAATGGGTACTAGCCATGGCCTTCAGTTATGGACAGTGGGGACAACTTTCACCCATGTGCACTGAATATTTTAAAACGCTAACAGTCTACCAACCATAGATTTTGGCCTTTACCAGTGGATACAGCTTTCATCCGTGTCCACTGTATATTATATACACTGGTCAGGCACTAGCCATGGACATTAGCAGAATACAGGCCAGTGACCACTATCTTTAGCTGTGCCCACTATATGTTTTAACATATAAATGGACCACTGGCCATGGCCTTTGACATTGAGCAGTTTGTACATTTTTTGGCCATGTCCACTGCATATTTTACAATAATAAAATGCAATAAGCAATGGCCATCGGCTGTGCCCATTGTGTATTATACAATAATAACCAGCCACCAGCTATGGCCTTTAGCCGTGCCCACTGTATATTAAATACACTAACCAACCAACCACTAGCCATGGTCTTCAAAACAATACTAGCCGACTGCCACGCTTTTGCGCTATACTGACAGTATATTGTAACATATTAATGGGCACTGGCTGTGGCCTTTAGCCACTGACTACAGCTTTGAATGTTGCCCAATGTATATTTGAAAACAGTGATGGGATACTAGGCATGGATTTTAACCATGCACAGTGGTATTTTTGAACAGTAACCGACCACTAGCTATGGGCTTTGGTACTGGCCAGTGACCCCAGCCTTTGTTATGGCCAAGTCCACGGCCTAAATTGTTATTAAGGTAATCAAGCCTTTCATGAGCTAACTTATAAATGATGTTATGTCGAATTCCATATTTGATGTAATCAGTTATATATTCAATGTAATTAGTGTTGTTACCAGTGATGGCATCAGTGATGTGATTCGTAATGTCATCAGTGTTCTCATACAACATGTAATTAGTGATGTGATCTGTGATGTCATCATTGTGGTCATAGGCTGCGCAACAGGGGGCGTGAAGTTAAGGTGGCTTTAGCTGAATTTTAGCGGTTTTGTTGCATTAAGTTCTCACCTTAACGTCCTTGCAAATAAGGTTTTTTCCTTGAATATCAAAGATTTTGGTACAATGTATTGCTCACCTTAACCCCCCTGCAACTAAAGTTTTTTCCTTGAATGTATAGGTGAAGCCTAGGGTGCGTTTTTCACTTTTCCGATAGGGAAACTGTCAAATGTTTGCTCACGCACACAGCCAAACCGCTGGATGGAATTGCGCTAAATAAGAGACTAGTCGGGCACAAAGCGTTTGATGGAAACCCTTTGTTGTTTTGGCACAAGTCCCTTCCGTAGTGTTTTTTTTTTTTATTTGTCATAGAGCGGGGTGTCCATGTAGCCAAAAAGTTAGCCATATCTCCCATGATGCATTGCTGTTTCCAAGCTTTTTCAGTTCTGAAAGTCCACCATTATGAAATTTGAGAATTAAGTTCCGAATTGTCATTTGAAAGTTCTCTAAAATGATATATAGGGAGCTACTTAGGGTGTTTTGAGGGCAGGGACCATGTGAACAGGGTAAGGATGGATGATTGGTGAAGCTTTGAGGCTTGGGGATAGCGATGATTTTTGTTTTTTTTCCAAACATTTTGCTGAGATCGAGTAGCGGCTTGAGTAACAAAAAGAAAAGTAAATACTTGAAAACTATGATAAATTGAGATGTGGTATTCAGTGTGGTTGATAGTTAGGGGAAAATGAATATTTCAAGTAAATTTAGGACTTTTTTTGTGGAAAATATATATTATTAAAAATGCTTTTTAAATTAACTTAAAATGTGTAGGGGGTTCTATTAAGGTGATTTAACGTTCCTAGTTTGTGTATAATATAAAGTGCGTCACTGAGAGGCATTCATTGGTGAGCCAGGGTTACGATGGGCCTCATTATGAGATTTGCGGTAATGGAAAAAACGATGCCGGTAAGGGAATACCGGCACTGCTTACAGCTCTAGCCTATTACGAGAAGACAGCCACCGCTGAGACCGTGCCCCTCCGTACCGGCATGTGCGCGGTCACGCGCCCCTTCGGGCCGGCAATACCTGGATGCCGCTAACAGGAGGACATTACAAGTAATGCGGAGATGCACCTACCGGCATCTCAAAAGCGGTAATTAGGGATACCGTGATGCCGGTATCACCAGCATCGCGGAGCACACATTAAAAGAAAACTGCTGTATATCCAAATGCCAAAGGTGCACACAATCAGCACAGGTGGAGTCAATGGAGCCTGGCCAAGCACAAAAGGAGCACACCCACACACCTACACCAAAATGATCACACTTGCTGGTGCAAATTCGTGGCTGGAGGACCTGCCTGCATTGCCACTCCATGACCAACAACTACAACCAGCTCATCAGAGGAGACACAGCAGGAGAAGGAGGGTGAGACAGGCCCAGCAAGTACCACCAGTTCAGTCACTGGTCCCATGTAGACATCCACCAATTCCTTGCATCAGGGCAAATCCTTACAACCAAACCCCTGTGCAGATCCACACCCAGTACCACCAGGACCGTGACACCATCACCTCCATTGTGGACATGAAACACAACGACATGGTCAGCCTGATTGAATACGCACGGCCAGCCCCCCTCCACTGAAGGTAGTAACTGTGCTCCATTTCCTGGCCACAGGCACCTACCAGCACACAGTGGGTCAGCTGCATGGCATATCACAACCCTGTATAACACGTACGCTGAACCAAGTGCTCTATGCCCTCCCGAAGCACGCATGGGACTACATATCCCTAGCACGCAATGGCCAGGAGGTAAATGACACAAAAATGGCCTTCCAAGCACTGTCAGGCATGTCACATCTAATCGGTGCCCTCAACTGCACCCATGTGGAATTGGTGACCCCACATGCCATGGCGGTGGTTTACCGCATTCGTGAGCCATACCACCCCATGAAAGTGCAGATGGCATGTGACTGCAGCAATTTCTTTGCACTTTGCTGTGCACAATTTCCGGGGTGAACACATGATGTCAACGTGCTGTGGAACTACTGGCCACCGCGCCACATGGAGCAACAGGCTGCACGATGTGCCTGGCTTCTGGGTGAGTCTGCACACAGGCCCATGGCAGTGTGGGGGGGGTTAAATGCATACTCCATCTGGGTGCGAATGGGATGGTGACTGGACACTGGAATACTGCAAAACATTCTCCCCTAAACATCCCAACCTAAACATGACACTGAAAATGTCAACCCACTCACCCTTGCGACACAACAATGCCAATATGTCAGACTTGCAAGCAGCCCACACCCCTCACATGTGACCACGTGATGGTCCCTCTCACTCCATCTGGTTGCATGGTGAGTCCGATATGAAGGCCCCTTAGTCCTGTAAGTCACACTTGCCCAACACCATGTCATCGGCAAGTAGTGAAAAGGCCAGATAGTTGCGCATATGTGTAGTCAGTGACTGACAACTGTGATATCCTGCGTACCACATAAACAATGTACAGCCTTAGTACAGATGTCATGGAGGACATACCCCCACTCATACACTTTTGTGCTGCCATGCAGGTGATGCTGGCTATTCCCTGATTCTGTGGGTCCTCACCCCTGTCAGGAATCCGCAGGACAGGCACAAAGAGGACTCCAATAGGTCTCATTCCCATACCTGTGTTGTGATCGAGCAGACCATTGGCCTGTTGAAGGCACGGCTCCGCTGCCTCAGCAGGCCTGTTGGTGCACTCCTCTACGGGCCTGAGAGGCTGGATGAGATCATCATGGTCTGTGCCATGCTGCACAACATGTGCATCCGGCGGAATGTACCTCTGTCACATGACATTGATCAGCAAGCACCCGGTATGGATGAGGATGAGGAGGGAGTACATGTCACACTACGGCCAGGGCGCCATGCACCATATGGACGTGTGGTGCGCCAATCAATGCTTGACAATTTCAAATAAGAGATAGGGATGCAGAGGGTGGAGTGGTGGCTGTAATCTGTGCACTGGGACTGTGTGCATATGGACACAGTGTGTGGTGGTAGATGGACACTGTTCACTCTAATGCATTGAATGGACACACGCCAAATAACCAATGTCCACTCGTGATTTCTTTTTTAAACACAACAGTTGTATTGAACATTACATTTCGGCATAGTGATTTGTCCCTCCACCACCAGCCCTCCCGCACAACACCCCACACACCCCCTCCCCCCACAACTCCCCCACACACCTCCTCCCCTCTCCCCCCAAAACTCCCCCACACAGCCCTCCTCCCCTCCCCCTCCCGCACAACACCCCACACATGATGTGCAATGCAAGTCATTCAATGCAATATGAGTCCGCACATGCAGGCTGCCCTTGCTACTGGCAGCTTCTGTTGGCCTGCGGGGGCTGCATATCAGAGCGCCGCATGGTGTGTGCAGATCTACGCATGGGGCTCGTTTGGGTTGAACTGGTAGATGATGCTTTGCCCGCATGTTCCACTGTTGGGGCAGGACGCTGCGCCTCCAAGGCCTCTGCATTCCTGGCCAGGACCTGCATCACCGCTGATAGCCCCTCGCATATCAGCCTGGTGTTTGTCTCCATGGCCCCTGACATGGCTGCAGTGTTGTCACGTGCCTCTTGCCTTGTCAAGGCACCATCCGCAACATATTGCTTTACGAGCTCCATGAGCTCCTGCTGCACTCCTCCATTTGGGCTATGCACCCCTCTCCGTCCTGGATGGCTGTGGAGGTGGACGGGACAACTGCAGAGGGACCCTGTGCAGGTCTGTCCTCTGGGGGCTCCAGGCCACTTGGATCGCTTTCCTCCTGACTGGTGCAGAGGGATGCTATCTGGGGTGCTCAGTGGGGTGTGCTGGGGTTGTCGTCCTCAGGTAAGCATTCCTCAACCTGGCACTGTCCTCCGTCTCCAATCTGGGGTGCTGAGGCAGCTGTCTCCACAATGGAGCTGTTTGCAGCTGCCACTGCCTCCGGATCAGTGTATACCTCCTGTGTTCCCTCTAGTGGTGTTGTGACAGTTGTTTGCCGCCCCTGTGCCTTGGCATGTTGAATTGGCTTTGGTTTGGGTGGCATTTGTTGCTTGCTAGTGGCCTTTGATGTGGATGGCCTGGTGCCATCATCCCTGGCCCTGGCCTTTTTTGCTGGTGTCCTGGCCTGTGCCGCAGTATCCTCACCATTGCTGTCGGCATCTGTGCCTGTGGGGGACAAAGAGAGGCACGGCATTAGTGATAGTTGTACATGCATCATGCATACATTGGTATAGGTTGGTTGTACGCATGTGATGATTTGCTATCTTGGAGTTGAGGCATACAGGTTGCTTGCTTTATGGGCGGGTTATTCAGGCATACGTCAGGTTCTCACATGAGTAAATTGGTGTATGCTGTGTGACATGCATTTGTGTTGAGGACTCCGTGCAGTGTGACACATGCTGTTTAGCTGTTTGTGGGGTGTGTTTCAGGTATGGCATTGGCATGATGCATGCATGTTGATGTGACAGTGCTGGGGACACCATCTGGACAGGGATGTGTCCATGTGTGTGTGATGGCCATGCATTGCCTGATGTCAGTATCACATTTGTAGGCCATCATCATGCTTTGGTTTCCTATGGTTTGTGTGGACACTCACCTCCATCTGCAGATGACGCTACTCCACGCTCCATATCTCCGACTCCCTCTATGCCCTCCATGCCGATGGTACTGGCACATGTCTGCTCTGATCTGGTTAGCTTGATGGGGGAGTGGACCCCACCACCTGTTGCTAGACCCTCGCTCCGATTGATGGATAGTCTGTTCCTCACATGGAGGCGTAGGTCATCCCACCACTTTTTCACGTCTTTAACCGTGCGGGCGGTGCTGCCGACCGCACTGACCTTTCCTGCCACTTCCTCCCAGATCTCCTTTTTCTTGATTTGTGCCAGTCGCTTGAGGTCTGCTGTGAAAACCACATCAGCATTGTGGGTCAAAGTGTCGGCCAGCATTTTCAATTCATCCTCAGAAAATCGCACCTTGTGCTGACCGGAGGCACCTTTCTTGGTCGCCTTTGGAATTCTGGTGGAGATGTATGTGGTGGTTTGTGGATCCAGGTCCTGTGTGTGGAGGATTGCAATGGATTGTGTTTTTCAAGATGGCCGCCGTTGCATTTCCCGTTCCGGCGCGATGACGTTACTTCCAGTTCCGGTATTGCCAGTGCCTGTTATTTAGGGGTGGACAGAGGCAGAGGAGGTATCAGCGCTTTGCATGATGCTGCTAACGGGGGTTTTGGGGTCGTTAATGGCATGCCGGTACAGGCGTTACCGGCATGCCGCTATGCACGTGCATGCATTCCCGTAATCAGCCGCTCTTAGCAACGTCAGTGCTACTCGGACGCGGTATTGCCTTCATGCTGGTAAGGATTTTTTTTACTGTGAATCTCGTAATGAGGCACATTGTGTTTTGTTTTGATTGGTTGAGCTTTTCACGTGATCCTAATGAACATGTCTCGATTAAGTGTTCTCTTCTGAGAAATTCTCGGAGTCAGGCTTTGTACATAAGTTGTAAAAGTTGATTTTAGGATTGTATCATTTTTGATTTATTGAAGAGAATATGTGAGGGGTACAAAGGAGGTTGATTAGTGTTGTCAGTTTTGGGGAAAAGGCAATGGGCAGGGAGATAAATCTGCACAATTTCACAATGATTTTTCGATTCATAAGACCTGACTAATAAAGAGCATATAATGTTAAAAAGGTGTAAAAAATGTAAAAAATGAGATTGAGATTTATTTTAGAAAAGGTGAGGTTTTCATGTGATCTGAAGGAACTCTGATGGATTCAGTGTTTTCTTAGGTGCAGTTCTCGAAGCCAGGCTTTTTACAGAAGTTTTAAAAGTTGATTTTAGGATTGTTTAAAGTTTGATTTGTTTGAATGGTGGATGTGAGGGGTATACATGAGGTAGAGTAGTGTTGTCAGTTTTGGTAAAGAGGCAATGGGCACAGAGATAAATCTGCACTATTTTGCACAATTTATCAATTCATAAGACTAACGAAGAGTGTACAATGTAAAAAAGGTGAATTATAATGTAAAAAATTAGATCAAGATCTTTTTTTATAGAAGTTTAATATCTGAAAGTAAAAGATTAATGAGTATTGGTTTGAGAACTGTGATTCTAGATTCAGATTGTATATTTGTATATCAGAAGTTGATGGTGTTGTTAACTTTGATATGTTTCTAGTTATATGAAAAAGAGTTCAGGAGGATTGAGCAGTGATGCAGCAAAAGCTAAAGGTAAGTTTTGCTTTTTTTTATTACGTCCCTGGAAGGGGGTGCTAGCCAATCAGGATGCTCAGAACGAAGGTGGTATTCTCCAGAATAAGCCTCCATTACACAAACAGGCTGGGCGCTGCTGACCAGAGTCCCTTTCCCCTGTGCATTCCCCCCCCGCCCCACTCCTCCCTCACCTCTTAGCACCCAGGTAGTTTCTGAGGCGGATTTTAAGGGTGTTTTATAAAAACAAAAAAACAAAATAAATAATGACCTTGTGTTGTGGCACTGCGCCATGCCGTACCTTCAGAAGTCTGTTTCCCTGTTGATGCAGTCACAATCATCAACAGCGAAAATGGATTTCAGGATCTAGGGTGTGGTGCTGTGGAGCACCGCTAGGTAAGTGTCTTTTCTTTCAATAAAATACCCTTAGCACCTGCGTGGAGCTAAGGGTATTTAATTAGAAAAATATATATATATATATGACCTTGCGTTATGACGCTGTGCCGTGCCTTACTTTCCGAAGTATGTTTTCCTATTGATGATGTCTTGGTCATTAACAGACAAAATGGATTTCAGAAAGTAGGGCATGGCTCCGAAGTGCGCCTAAGGTAAGTGTTATTTTCTTTTCAATATTTCCTGCGTAGGAAATTACACAAGTGTTAATGGCAATATAATGTACAGCTGCGGGCTGAGACGGCCGGTAAAGGTACAACTGCCTGCGTTAAGGCACCCTTGTTTTATTTTGGCCTTTAACTTGGGCAGCGGGTGGTTACCACTAGGGTTAGCCTGTTGCTGTGGTGCTTAATGTTAAGCCCCCCCCCAGTTTAGATCTTTTAAAAACGTTTATGGTGGTTCTGAAAAGTGGGTTAAGGATGGGATGGGACGGGGAGGATTGAATATAGGAAGAATACGTGGAAAGTAGACAATTTGTTATGGTAAGTTTTATATATTTCTTTAATTAACAGTGAGGTAAAAATAAACCTGAAAAAAGGGAGTACAAACACTCTCAAAAAACAAAATAAAATTACTAGCAATTTCACCCATTCTCCACCCAGGCATCATCGATT
The DNA here is from genome assembly GCF_040938575.1 of Ambystoma mexicanum. Lineage (NCBI taxonomy): Eukaryota > Metazoa > Chordata > Amphibia > Caudata > Ambystomatidae > Ambystoma > Ambystoma mexicanum. The sequence continues at coordinate 152,261,578 of NC_090941.1, read as the reverse complement.
GCCTCAAAAGTGGTTGCATTCAAGGCTATTGGCATATAGCACTTTCAGCAGGTGTAAACGCCAACTACTGGAGAACTGCATTGGCATGGAGGGTCCAACACAGGGCTGGCAGAGGAGGCATCCCTATCATTCGCACCAGATGAAGTTGATAGGAGAGTCTCCTCTGCCGACCCTGCGTTAAACCCTGCACATGTCAAACTCGTATCGATCTACATAAATATATCAGCAAAATCAACGTAATCAAATTCCATGTGAATCACATAGAAAACCCAAAAGAGAGTACACCTAGAGGAAAAAACGCACCAATTGGCCATAAGGGACATCCCCACACTATTTTCAATGAAGACCTTGGGGATTCAAATGACGTTACACCTAACACAGAGCAGAGCAATGCCATTAAGAATAATGAAAACCTTTGAGATTTGGCATCAATATCTTGCTAGCACAAGAATGTGGTTTGAAACCCAAAAGTACATTTATTCTGATTATGTCTAATTGTGCACATCTGGGTAGATTTGAAGATCTTGTTGCAGTAGATCTTAGAAAATTAGAAGGAGTTAGAACCAGAAAAAAATAAAAAATCGACTATGACAAGGGAACAATGGGATGCCTCTAAATGTATGAAACCCTCAGATAAAGGGGGACAAATAGTAATAATGAACACCAAAGAATACATAGGCGAGGCGATGAGACAACTCAGAAATACCATGAACTATACAACAATGGATGATAATCCTTTGAAAATATACAAAGGACACTATGGGCCTCATTCTGAGATTGGAGGTAGCCATGGCGCTAATAGCGCCATGGCTGCCTCCAATAACGGTACCGAGTCCGCCCTCATTCAATGGGGACTTACCGGTCTAGTAGGACCTTTGTGGGACTGGTAAGTCCCCATTGAAAATATCATTCCCCATTCCCATTTGAGCCCCCATAGGGCTCAATGGGAAAGGGGAAGGTGCAAATAACCTTTTGCTCCCTGGACCCTTGGCGGCTCCCGCTAAGGCCGCCTGGTAAAACCAAGCGGCCTTAGCGGGACCCGCAAAGGGATCTCGGAATAGGGCGCAAAGGGATTACCGGCACCGGTGTCCTTACCGGTGCCGGTAATCCCTTTGCGCCAGCCTCAGAATGAGGCCCTATGATTTGAAACTGCAAGGTTGGTTCGACGATACATTTTAGAATGGGAAGAAAAACAAAATCTTACAGTAAAATATTCCATTACCCCGACTATATTCTTTTTACCAAAGACACATACAAGAGCGAATAAACCACCAGGCAGACCTTTTGTTTCTATTGGGGATGACTTCAGTATTTATTGATAAATTCCTCTTTCCATTTGTGGAAACACTTCCAACCTACATGAGAGACACAATAGACTTCCTCATTAAAGTCTCAGCATACCTTGGAAAGATACATGTATGTTAACTACTCTAGATGTGGCCTCTCTATACATAGGTTCACAGCATGGTATGGGCATACAAGCAGCCAGTTACTTTCTATCCATGAAATCTATTTGGAATAGGGAACATTCAGAAATGATCCTAGAGATGTTAACATTCTGCCTAGAGCATAATGCCTTTAACGACACATATTTTCTCCAAATTTGAGGTATGGCAATGGGCACCATATTATACAGGAAAAAGTCATATTATGGTGTACGGTATTGATGACCTCTTCATAATATGGGAAGGGACCACATAACAATGGACGAGCTTTGTGACCAAAATTAACCAATCCACCCCAGAGGGCTACACAAGGCACACCCCTACCATAAACACTGTATCCAACACCATGCTGCCACTGTGGGACAGGCAGCTGCTTGTGCTGTGCTTGGAAGTCGAGAGGCTGGACAACCAGGCCAGGGCCCAGGAAGTACAGGGGGGTGGGCAAGAGGAGGAGGAGGAGGAGAGCCCAAGCAAGGCGTGTCTCAATCCCCACGGTTAGGCCCTCACCTTGGACCCACACTGACTGCCAGTTGGTCAACCTGTGTTGCCTCAACAGGGAGACCATAACAGAGCTGCTCACCACACTACAGGATGACATAGGGAGCAGGATCAACATCCGGACAGCTGTGCCCCCAGAGCTGAAACTAGTGTCCATCCTACAATTCCTGGGAACTGGCACCTTCCAGCACTCCGTGGCCATGATGCACAGCATGGCACAGCCCACATTCTGTGCAGTGCTGGCCCAGGTGCTTGAAGCCTTCCTGTGGCAAGTGCAATGCCACATCTCACTGCCTACCACCCCAGACCAGGTCCATGCCATGAAGGCCCAGTTCTATGCCATTGCACAAATGCCAAATGCAATTGCTGCCCTTAACTGTACCCATGTAGCGCTGGTAGCCCTCCAAGCTCATGAAGCAGTGTACCAAAACTTCAAGCACTACCACTCCCTGAATGTGCAAGTGACCTGCGACCCCAACTTCACCCACTGCTGTGCCCGCTACCCTGGTTCCACCCATGATGCCATGGTCCTACAGAACAGCATAGTGCCAGGATACATGGAGAGGTACAGAGGACAGTGGACCTGGATAGTGGGTGAGTAGAAAAGCCAGCACACGGGCGCTGCAGGTCAAATGGCCAAATGGGGGCGAGTGCAAATGACCACACAAAGGATGGCATGACAAGCAAATGCAAATTCTTCACTTTTCCACCTCATGCACCAACGTCACAGTATAGACCAGGGAGCAGGCACATGTCTGACTTACCTGCATGGAGAAGCAGCTGTACATGTAGAGCATCAAATAAAAATACCAACATGACTACAGGTACCACAATGCAACATGAACCCAGCAATGCAATGCAGACAAATGGCCAAATTTCCGCACAGAACAACATCCCTACCAGTGCCACATGCATGCACCCATGTGCAGCCAGCCCACAATGTCCACCCGTTGCCACCAGACGTCCAGGGAGGGTCCATGGGGAACCCAGCATCATGCCCCATGCACGGTGCAAATACACAGCCACATGACAACCACCAGGTCCGCTGCACATTTCACCAACAGACACCTCATGTAACATATGCTGAAAGGCAACAAGGTGCATGTGAAGCACAAACAATGCATAGCATGAGTGACACTGCATGCAGAGATATAGAATAGACACATGCCATGAAGTGAAGGCCCATCTGCATGCATAAGTAGTTCATTGACCTGATATTGTGTAAGTCCCCCCCACACCTCACATCGTGACTTATGCCTGTGCCTCTCCCCATGCAGGTGACTCGGATACCCACAGCTGCCCTGGCTAATGATCCCTGTGCGTGATCCACAAACACTGCAAGAGAATGCCTACAACCACTCTCACAGCATGATCTGTGTGTGCATCGAGCATACCTTTGGCCTTCTAAAGGCACATTTCCACTGCCTCAACCATAACGGTGGAGCCCTAATGTACGCTCCAGAAAAAGTTGTCAAGATTGTGTTTGTGTGTGTAAAGTTGCACACAATCTTGCTCACTGTGCTCAGAGAGGCAAAGCTCCACCTCACTGATGAGGCCCAACAAGGCTGAAACACATGTATGGGGTTGCTGTTGGTACTCTTGTTGAAAGGAGGTTTGCCTGGTATTTCGGTGCTGGACTGCCCTTGTGGCCGGAACAAAGACTGATAGGCAAATGGATATTCCTCCTTTGTGAAAAGTACAGTGATGTAAAATAGATTGCTGCGGACTTCCACAGTGGGTAAAAACCACAGAACAGGTTATCATGCTATGTTCTTTTGAGAGAGGGGTACCTGCTACTTTTTTTGCATTTTTGTAAGGAACTTGGGATTGATCACCCTAAGTTACCTGGGGGAACCCAGACGTGGACCCCTTGCTCATTGTGCTCATTGTGCTCAGAGAGGCACAGCTCCGCCTCTCTGATGAGGCCCAGCAAAGTTGAAACACATATATGGGGTTGCTGTTGGTACTATTGTTCAAAGAAGGTTTGCTTGGCATTTCAGTGCTGGACTGCCCTTGTGGGCGGGACAAAGACTGATATGCAAATGGCAATTCCTCCTTTGTGAAAAGTACAGTGAGCTAAAAGTGATGGCTGCGGACTCTCACAGTGGGTACAAACCACAGAAAAGGTTATCATGCCATGTTCTTTTGAGAGAGGGGCGCCTGCTACTTTTTTTGCATTGTTGCACAAAATCTGTCTGAAGAGAAATGTACCGCAATCTCCCTCATGTGTACATGCCACCCCCAGAGGATGAGGAAGCAGTGCCTACGGCAGAGGCAAATGCATGCATTACCAGAGATGACATGAGGGATGGGAGAATGGCATGCCAGGGACAGATGGACAATTTAATTTGACACTTTCACATCGCACATGCCATGTACCACTGTGTGAGACCACCCCAATCAATAAACGCCACAATGACACAATCAGGAATGTCCTTGCATTGATGAATTGTAATGGTTTTTAAGTATTGAAGTGTCCCAACTATCCCCCTCCCGCTCCCACCACCAACTCCCCATCACACTATATGGGTATTGATGACGTGGATGGGACAGAGCCTGTCCCCAGGTGTTGCTGCCGTTGCACCTCTATGTTCTGGGAAAAGGCCTCTGCCAGTGCAGGGACACCCTCTGTGTCATTTACCTGACACGTTGGGTGCACAGTGTAAGGGCGGACATGTTGGCTGCCGTCCAGGCCCTGTGCCACACCATGAAATGCACAAACTTGCGGGTAGCCCCATGTATACTATCTCTGATGGCCTGCAGGTGTGCGGAGTGAGTGTGGTCAATCTGCTCCATCTCCCGCTGTTGGCGCTCCATGTCATCGAGCCTCCGCAACACCATACTGCACGTTGGACTGCGCTGTGGGGGTGAGGGGCTATGCACTTGCTCAAGGCTGAATGCAGCATAGCCACATAATGGAGCGTCAACATCTGTGTCGTATATGTATGTGCTGGCAGCGTGGAGGGATCTCTGGGGATTGAGGACCTTCCACAGGTGGTGACACCAGACTGATGTCCCCCCTGTAGCTCCTCAGTCACCCTTCATTGAGGTGTGGCTTCAGTGTCTGAGTGTAGGGCTGCGGGTGTGGGTGCAATGTGCACAGCACTGCTTCTGGTGGCCTGTGGCGTGGGCGTTGCCTTGCCCCGCTCTGCTGCAGCATTAAGCGCCAGGACATCTGCCTTGGTGTGGCCTGTGTCGGCCTTTGCAGTGTTGGTAGCGGTGGTGGGAGCCCTTGTGGGCCGGGGTGCCCACCTCCCTGATGGGCCTGTATCATCCTCCTTCTCCTCTGACACCTCTGGCGAAGCCTGTGTGTCTGTAGGGGACATAGGAAATGTTGTCAGTTATGGCTACCCTACGTGTGTTGGTATGCAAGACACAATTGCTATAGTACAGAGTGTGACCCCACACATATGGGCAAATGGGTATGGGCGGTCATGGGAGGATGCATGTGGGCAAAGCGTCATGGGGTTTCTTGTAGAGAAGGGTGTGCGACCCATGGCCTGTTGGTCATTGGCCTGTGTTTGGATAGAAAAACAAACAGGTGTCCACAAGTGATGTTGAACAATCCCGTCCCCTGCACACCTCCTTCAATTGTAATCCAATCAATATTTGAGGCCAATTACATAAATACTTATAACTCCACATTAATATATGGTTTCTTAGGAAAGAATTACACTTCAGTGTTGGTTAAATGATAATCATTCTGATCCTTTATACATTCCATTTTTTTTTACACACAATACATTTCATGCAACTGTTTTTCAAGTCACAGTAATTTTTACAGTAATCAAAGAAAAATTTTTATCAACAACAATCAATGTGTCGTTTGCAATTGCTCAATGCATTTTGGCATTCCTTTCCCTTCATCAGGAGCTATTCTCAATGTTTTTTTCGTGCCTCGAATGCACTTTGTTCTACAAATTATAGAAACAAAGCTATACCTGTTTAGTATGCTGCTCTATGCAAAGCATATGTAATGTGAACACATCAAGAGTAATGATCTATCACGATCTGTTTCCTAATATTCACCTGGTGTGAAGTTGTCTATCACAGTCCAAGCGGTATGCAGTTCTCCTAGTTATTTACAACTTAGATTTTCTTCCAATGCCCCAGTTGGACCTGATAATAAAAAAATAAAAGTAAGAAGTTTGTACACCTTTTATAAAATGAACTGATTCTCGCTATATTTAAAGAGGTCTGTTATCACTTTGCTGGAACAGATGTATGGTCTGGCAGTAATGCGTGACCTTCCTTGTACTAATGGATCTGCCTGTGGCTATTAGTTCAAGCAGGTGGATGGTTTTAAATACCTTCCTCAATATGCTGCACAGTGGAGTAGTCTCTGTTGGCATGTGCCTGTGGAGAAAGATATATAGGGATGCTTTCACTAATTACCCTCAGTGTGGTCATATTCTGTGAACATCTAAATAGTCACAGAGTATCTAGACATGTTATTATTAATATCTCACCTGTTCCTTGTCGAACTTATGCTTGTGCTCCTTCTACAGACCGTACTTCTTTAAATTAGAGTAGGCGTGGACGGACCCACGCAGGCGCTTCCCCATCCAATTGGATGATGTGCACCTATCCACCATTCAGCATTCGACCCACGTAAAACTCACAATTCCTCCCACCGCCCTGTCTGCCTCACAAAATCCAACAACACACTACTCCTCCTTCTGCCACTCACCCCATCACCTCCCAACAAAGCCTTCCCACTCAACTCAGCCACACCCTGCGCAGTCAATCGAACCCTCATCAATTCTCTCTCTACAGCATGTCTCTCACACCTAAACAGAAAATGTTCCACAGTCTCAGGCACTCCACACACCGCACAATCCCTCGATTCTCGCTTCCCCACTCTAAACAGATATTCATTCAGTCCCACATGCCCTATTCTCAATCGATTCAGCATCACCTCCTCCCCCCTCCTCCATTCTAGACTTCCCGAATTCACCTTTACTGACACTTTCTCACGAATACCAAACATCCACCTACCTTTCACCCCACTCACCCACTTCTCCTGCCACTCATCCATGACCCGCCTCACCATCACTGCCTTCGTCTCATCCACACTCAAAGGTAATCTTACATCAACCGCTTCCCTTCTCATACCCTCACCCGCCGCTAGATCCACTAACTCATTTCCCAGAATGCCGCTATGACTGGGGACCCACGCCAACTCCAGATCCATCCCTCCACGCACACACCGATCAATCTTTCTCCTGATATCCAAAATCACATCCTTCCTATCACCATCCCCTGCCACAATCGCCTGCAACCCACTCAATGAGTCTGAAAATACCACTACTTTCTCAAACCTCAACTCGCATACCCTTTCAATCGCCATTGCAATCGCCACCAACTCAGCCGTACAAATTGACACATCATCCGTCAGACGCCCCACTTTATACTCCCCCGTGCTTTCTAAATAATACGCCATTCCCACTCTTCCAGATACCGGATCCTTTGAACCATCCGTGAACACCCTGCACCCTTCTTTCTCTGCCACATATGCCTGACCCAAATCTTTGATCTCACCCCGCAATCCCCGCTTCTTTGACACCACACTCGTCAACTTCAAGCACACCTTAGGAGACCTCATCATCCACATCGGACACCTCACTAGATCCATATCTGTCACAACCATCAACTCGCCCACACCCCACTGCACCCCCTTCTCCCACATGTGAAACCCCAAAGTGCCCCCTTTCTTCCTCCACCGATCCCCATAATAGTCAAACCTCCAATTATACCGCAAACATTCACGTACCGGATGAGCCACACTCTTCGCACTACACTTCATCCACCACCTCATATTCAACACATCCCTTCTCAATCCCAATGGCATCTCCCCCACAAGTACCTGAACCGCATTCATTGGAGAGGATCTCATCACACCCGAACACACTCTCAACGCTCTCGCCTGCATCCTATCCAACCGCAACTTCTGACTCTTTGTGAAACCCACTGCCACCTGACATCCGTAATCTAGCACACTCAAAATCAATCCCTTATATAACATTCGTAAACACTTCTGCTGCGCACCCCATTCTTTCCCAGTCACCGCCCGCAACAAATTCAACCTGCGTTTACACTTGTCCATCACTCCATTCACTTGCATGTTCCAATTCAACTTTCTATCCAGAATCACCCCCAAGTACCGGAACTCCTTCACACTCTTCACCCTCACACCTTTCAAAACTAAGTTCAACTCCTGCTGCACTCTTCTCCTCGAAAACACCATACTCACACTTTTTTCCACAGACACCGAAAAGCCCCATTTCCCACACCACTCCTCCATGCGTACTATCACAGCTTGCAACCGATTCTGCACCGTCAACAGACTCCGCCCTCTTACCCATACCACACCATCATCCGCAAAGAAATCTACCTGACACCCTAATCCCATCATAGCCCGAATCAGTCCATCCACCATTACATTAAACAGCATTGCACTAATCACACTTCCCTGAGGTGTCCCATTTTCCATCTTCCAAACTTCAGACAGCACCCCCCTCACTCTCACCTGAAAGGTCCTATCCGCCAAAAATGCCCTTATCCACCGAAACATCCTCCCCTTCACACCCACCTCCAACAATCTTACCAACAACCCACTCTTCCACACCATATCATAAGCCTTCTCCAAATCCAAAAAGAACGCTCCCACCATCTCTCCATCACATATTGCCTCTTCCACCCCAGTCACTAATCTCACTAATGGATCAGCCACCGACCGATTCTTCCTGAACCCACTCTGAAAATCGCTCAAACACCCATTCGACTCCAAATAAAACCCCAATCGCTCAACCACCATCCGTTCCATAACTTTACACATCACAACAGTCAATGCAATCGGCCTATATGACTTACACTCCGTTGGAACCTTTCCACCCTTCAAAATCGCCACCACAATCGCTCTCTTCCATATCTTCGGCAAAACACCACTCTTCCAAATCTCATTGATCAGAGCTAATACCTCCAACTTACATTCTACCGGCAACTTCTCTAAAAATACATACATAACACCATCTACCCCTGGACTTGACCACTTTCCCTTCCGGATCGCACCATCCAACTCCAACATCGAAAACAGAACCTCATATTGCTCTTCCCAAGGCCCAACATTTGCCAACACGTCCCGCATCTCCTCCTCTACCATACCCATTCGTATCCTCACCTCTTCTGGAAAATTCCCCGAACTGTGTACCTCCGCAAAATACTCCCCCATCAAATTCGCCTTTTCCCCATCCTCATTAATCACCTCTTCTCCTTTCAACAACACTGTCATTCCACCCTGTGATCTCGTTAATCCAGACATCCGCTTGAACTGTTTCCATACCTCACCCACACCGGAATCATTCCCCAAGGACCCACAATAACCCCTCCAATAACCACGTTTCCGTTCCCGAATTACTCTCTGCGCCTTAGCTTTAGCCTTTTTATATGTCACCAAATCTGCTATCATTCCTGACCTTACCGCCCTGGCCCTAGCCTTCTTACGTTCCGCCACAGCTCTCGAACATTCAACCGTCCACCAAGGTACCTCAATCTTCCCATTCTTCCCCTTCTCAATCTCTGGAACTGCCGCCTCAGATGCTGCTCTCATTCCCTGCACCAAATATTCATTCCACTCATCCACCTCTTCACCTCTACCTTGAGAAACAATCACTTCCTGGCACACTCTTTTATACATCTCCCAATCAGCCTTCTTAAAATTCAACCTTCTCCCAGTCATCCGTGGCCTGATCCCTACCTCACCCCTTACAGTCACCAATATACCAGAATGATCACTCCCCATGTCCCCTTCCACACGCACCTCCCAATCACATTCACCCGCTATAGCAGCAGACACCCAGGTCAAATCCAAGCACGACAGCTTCCCAGTCCTCACATCTAACCGCGTACCTGAACCATCATTCAGCAAAACCAGTCTCAATTCATCCGCCATGTCCTCCAACATTTCCCCATTTGTATCTGTCCGGTCGCTACCCCACAACGTATTGGCACTGTTAAAATCGCCACACAACACACAAGGTCCCACATGTCCCCTTATCACTCCAGACAGCACACCCACTTCCACCACCTCACACGGATTATAATAATTCAGCACCAATATTTCCAATCCTCCTACCCGTATCCCTGCCCCAATCACCTCTACTTCTCCATCCACCACAATCTCTCTTGCTATCAACCCCTTTCGAACCGCTAGAGCCACACCCCCCCGTCTCCCTTCCAACCTATCCTTACGAAACAATTCAAAACCCGGTATCACAAACCTCAGATCTCCCCTCAACCACGTCTCCTGAATACAAACCACGTCAACATTCAATTCCCTGCACAACACCGCTTTTAACTCTTGTCCATTTCTCAACAAACTTCTCGCGTTCCACTGCAAAATCCTCATGCCGGGATCCCACTCTGCTTCCGCATTTTAGCAACCATCTTAAATACATCCTCTTCCACCACATCCACTACACTCAAATACCTCCTCCCCGCTTCCACCACTCCTTTCGTAAGATCTGACACACTAATAGAAGCATTCCTTTGAACCAACTCCAGCACACTCACTATGAAACACATAAACTCAGTTTTTGAAACAATCACCATTTCTTTGCCTTTCACCTCACCCATCACTTTCTTTCTTCCCACACCCTCTTCCACTACCAACTCTTTCGCACTCACCTCACTTACTACCCGTGCCGGTTTCACCTTTGCTACAGCCTCAGCATATGACAAACCTTCCGCCGCCCTTACCTGCACCACCTCTCTCGCAACCCTGTGACTCTCACACCCCCTAAACGGAGTAGAATGCCCTCCCCCACAATTTACACACTTCATCGGAGTCTCCACCTTGCATTCCTTAATGTCATGATCCGCTCCACATCTCCCACAATGTCTCTCATTCCTGCATACTCTCGCCATATGCCCAAACTGTTGACACTTATAACACCTTATTGGCATCGCTACATAAGCTTTCACACGGAACCTCTGATAACCCAACTCCACCACTTCCGGACACTCCTTCCGCGCAAATCTCACTGCTACTGTTGTAGATATTACATCCCCACGTGCATCTCTCCTTCCCAACCTCCATGCTTCCACCACCCCAACATCCACTAATTTATCTTCTATCTCAGACATACTTACAGTTACCGGCACTCCATACAACACCCCCTTACACGACACACCACTTTGATCAATCGCATGTACCGCATGTCTACCCAAACAACGCACTTCCAGAATCTTAGCTTTGCTATCAGCATTCGTTCCCTCCACTAGCAACCGACCTCCAGCCACTACTAGCACCCGAGTAACATCCCCCACAGCTGCCTCTATCCATCTAGCAATTTCTAATGGATTCACCCCCAAAAATGTCTTTTCACGACTATCAGGTTTCAATACCACCTTCCACACACTTTCATGTTGCATCTTCTCTGCCTCCAACACACCACTCCCCAAAGCCCCCAGCTCCTCCAAATCACTTTTTTCCTGACACTCCGACCCTGAGAAGTCCTGAACCAACCCTCCTTCATTATTCCTCTGAGGAGACCTACTGCGAAGCCGTCCCCCGTTTCCCCCTTTCCCCTCCTCCATAGATGAGGATCTCACAGAAGACATCTTTCCCCTCTTCTCCCTTTCCTCCACCCCTCCTTTCTTTCCAGGCTTCCCATCTCCCTTGCCCATCCTTACCTCCTCTTCTGGACACACTTTCCCCTTGCTCTCGCCTAAGGAGACCTCACAGCCTCCTCAAGCCCAACTCTCTCCACTTAGTAGCTGCTCCGCCCTGCCTGAGTCCGTCCACATGTATATCCGAGAATCCGATGCAAGCCGCGCGCTCAACTCCTCTCCTCGCGCTCACACGGTCCAGCATTCCCCGAGCTCTCCTCCGTGATTCTCTTCCGAAATCGCCCAAGAGATCAGGAGTCAGAAGAGGCCCACAGATTGCAGCAGCCCCGGTCGGCAAGGCCTCCCGCGGCGCTTGCGGTAACGGTCCCCGCAGCCCTCCTCCTCCTCCTCGCCCGAAGGTTCGCTACTCCGTGATCCTGCAAGGCCACCGTTCAAAACACCCGCCCGCGCCGAAGCGTCGGGCGCACCCAGCGTCACAATCACCCACACCCGGCCCCCACTCAATGTCAGCGGCACCACGCTGAACACAGAGCCCCCTGTCTGCAGCGCCCGCCCACTGGCTGCTGCAGACCGTACTTCGGTCTGCATCTTTAAAATGGCCGCTTCTTACAGTGTGACGTCATCACGTACTAACGCGATGACGTCACGCATCAATATGCAGGAGACTGTTCCAGATGCTATCGCGGAAAGCCTACCCAATGTGGCTCAAGCGAGAGAATCTCGCTGCAAAAGGGACTTCTTGTGCTCATAATGAAGTGTTGCAAGAAAGTGGAGAAATGTACTTATTAATGATCCACGTTGTACCCCATATATGGCGAAAATCAATGGTAAAACTCCAGTTGTAGTATTAGGGTACCATATCATGCTTTCAATCTATAAACATTTATTTCCAAATAATATTATCTTGACATCTGCAAGTTAAGTATTACATTTAAATACATGATAATCGAGAAACACTTTTATGCAAACTTTATTTCTCCTATGGTATTGATTCCCACTTCTTCCCAGTGGCTACTGCGCTTATCAACACAGTCAACATTTCTAAGTTACATCATTTTAGTTAGTCATTCATATGGTTTAACTTTTGCAGCAATCATTTCCATGTGGTGGTACATGAATTTCTCACACCACTGTTCATATTCTATATCCATGTCATTGGTTTGTAATTTCAATATACACACCTCTGCGTCGTACAGAAGATATGTTTTAGTGCTTAAAATATGTTTCAGTCATTACTCGCCAATTACAAGTAGAAATAAATCTTAATGTACAATCATTTTTTAGCTGGAATACCTATGGTCCATCGGATACACACATATGAAGTGGAGTCTTAGTTCAGATGTTTAAAGTCTATGGGCCTCATTACACGGTAGGAGGTAAACCATGGCGCAATTAGCGCCATGGTTCATGACGGTAATTTACCGGTACCGCCTTGGAGGAAAGGGGAATTACCACCCTATTCCAAGGTTGGGAAGGCGGTAATTCCTCCTTCCTCCATTGCCCTTCCCCATTCCCATTTTTGCCCCATAGGGCATAATGGGAATGGGGAAGGCGCTAATAACGGTACCGCAAATTGCGGTACTGTAATTAGCACCCCGGTCCCTTTGCGGGTTCGTTTTTTAACGCCTGCTTAAAGCAGGCGTTAATGTACCAACCCGCAAAGGGACCTCATAGTAAGGCGGTAAGGGTTTACCAGTACCGGTAAAATAGCGGTACCGGTAAACTCTTACCGCCTACCGTGTAATGAGGCCCTATGTTTGCATGTTACAAAAAGGCTCCTAAATAGATGTCCTCATTCATCCCCTATGGGGTCAATCTGGCTAGTTTATCAATCTAGAAAAGTTCCCTTTGTTCTAGTTTTTTGCCTCGGTTGCGACCCATCTGTGATTGTTGCACTACTTCTAGTATGATCACCTTGAGTTGTGCCACATTGTGCCTCTTCTCTAAAAAATCGCTTGTTACTGGGGAGCGTGCATTTTTTGTTCTGATATTGCTTTCATGTTAATTCCAGCGTTCCTTTGCTTTTCTTGTTGTCTGCCCAACATAAAAGATACCACTGGGACAGCTCAGTTCGTAGCTGACAGAGTGTGATTCATAAGTGGCAAAGTCCTTTAATTTAATTTTGGCACCACTACGTGGATGTGTTACATAACTGCCTTTAATCATATTATTACAGTTGTTACAATTAAGGCACGGAAATGTGCCCGTCTTTTTCTTGTGCAGTGTTAATTGTTTGCTGGTTTTCAGTCTTTCTGCTCTTACCAATTGACCTTTAAAATTGCAACATCTTTTGTATGCTATGATTGGTGGTTTTGGGAAGAGTGTCTGTAAATGGGGATCCAGTTGGATCAATCTCTAGTTCTTCTTGTTAAGTCTCGTGACACGGTTACTTTGACTTGAGTATTTTAGGGTACACAGAAATGGTTTCTCTCTCTTCTCTTCTCTTTTCTCTTTATTTTAGGAATGAGGAGTTCCTCCCATTTAAGCTCATTCACTTTCATCTGCGCTATCCCCACTGCCTCCTCCGGATAGCCACTCTTGAAGTATTTATCTGCCATTTTTACATTTTCTGTTAACAGGACTTCCTCTTCTGATACAATACATTTGAGTTGTAAAAATGTACTGTAGGGAAGATTGTTTATGAGATGCAGTGGGTGGTAACTAAGCTAATGTAAATAATTATTTACATCTGTTGGCTTGTGAAATATATTTGTTATAAGAGCTCCTTCCTTTAGCGCTAACTCAACATCCAAAAAATTTAGTCATGGAGCTCCTACTTCCATAGTGAATTGGATGCGATAGTGTATGGAATTGAAATAATCCTTAAATCCTTCCACTTCTGTTATGTCGCCCTTTCATATTACATTTCATCTATGTATCATTTCTATGTTCTTATTTTGGTTGACCAATGCTCATGTATTGGGACTCTAGATTATACATAAACAGGTTAGCATAGGCTGGTGCCATCAAAGACCCCATGGATGTACCTGAGGCCTGTAGATTGAATTTGCGTTTTGTGGCGTAAAAAGTTGTCACATAGAATTCTTTTGGTAAGTTCAAATGTGAACATTTTATTGGCTTTGCAATTCTCTTCTCTTAGCAATGACCACTCAAGTGTCTCCAAACCGTTATGCGGAATGGATGTATATAAGCTTTGTACATCAAAGGTCACTAATGTGTCCTCCTTTTGTAGATCTTTTATATCACTTAGAACATTGAGAAAGTATGGGGTGCCCCTCAAGTACGTTTCCGTTCCTTGTACTATGGGTTGAACTACTTTAGCTACATAGATAGCTAGGGGATCGAAAATGCTTTCAGATCCTGCCACAATAGGTCTATGTGGGGGAGATCTAACATTTTTGTGTATCTTGGGTAAACAATGAAAAACTGGTCAGATAGTGTGGTCCTTAGTTAGAAATCTCTGGGTTTTCTCATTAATCAATTCATTATTAAGGGCTTTGCCAGAATTCCCAATGGAATTAGTAGGATCTTGATCTATTTTCACATAAGTATTTATTTCATTTAACAATAACATACATTGTGAATCATAGAAGCTTGTGTCCATAATCACAAAGGCCCCACCTTTGTCTGCTGGTTTAAATGTGAGTGTACAGTCATCAACCAATTCCTTAATAAGCTGGCTTTGATGTCTCCTGATATTTGGTTGTGTAGATTTATTAAAGGTAACTTTTCTAAAGCCATTAAGCATCTGTTTCTGAATTAATTTAATGCCATATCATTGATCTGTGAATCGAAGCTGCTTTTAGGACTCATTACAGATAGTCAAATGTCTCTGATGTTTCCTCCCGTGGGGGTTGGAAATCAAAAAAGACTTTAAGTCTCATTTTCCTCACTAATCTGAATAGATTATTTGTTCCTCCAATATATTGGCATTTTGAGTTGGGGTGAATGACAAACCCAAATTTAGAACATCCATTTGGCTTTTAGTGAGGTTTTTAGAGGATATGTTGACAACTAGCGGTTCTGCTTGCTCCTTGACCTTAGATTTCTTGTGGCCTCTTCTTGCCTTCTTTTTTCTAAAAAAGAGACTGATAAGGCAGTAGATGTTGATGCTGGCTGAGATGAGTGGAGATGAGCACTATTCGTAGCTAAGGTGCCTGAGGTAACTGTGTTACTTGTCTTTGTGGGTGCTGTGGTTGCATTAATTTCCTCACCACTGGCTGGTGTATCACTACTCAAGTCACTTTCTCCCTGACTTGGTGTTCTTGGTTTTGATGGTGGTCTGGTGTTTGATCTCATACGTTGATAGTTTTCCTGCCCCGTATAAACTATATCCTGTGGATAGTCTAGTGTGTCTCTTCTAAACCTTCGTACTTTCCTTTGTTCTATATCTTTCTCATAACCTTTCAATGAGGAGTTGACTTCTTCTAGGATGGTCTGGAGTTCTTACTTACTTTTGAACGTCACTAATTGTTCAGTTATTTCTTTAATTTCAGTGTCAAAATGGGTAACTGATTTAGAAAGATGTTCAATTGTTAATAGTATCTGATCTAATGAACACTTATTCAGAATGTGTTCCTATCTTTTTACAAAGTCTGGGTTCTCTTTGCATAATGTCGGTCGTAGGTATACTCTTAACCCTCTTGGGATTCTCTGTGCTCTATAATATTGGGCAAGGGTGGTTGCATTCAATTTCTGTGATATTTCTCATCTAATAGGTTTCTCTAATTGAAATATCATATGATATGGGTTAGTCGTTGGTGGTTTATTTGTTTCAATGTCTTTTATTAAGCCTAATATGCAATTTGCCTCGTTCTCATCAAATAGCGTGTTTTTCAGTGATTGAGTTGATTTTGAAAAACCACATATCAGTAACTATGATATGCTGGGTGCTACCTAGACTTATGTGTCACACCCTTTCGTGAGGGGAAACCTGACAATAGCAATTTGTAATGGTCAAGGTGCAGCCCTTTTTGTATAAATTAGAGGTAAATATCTACTTAAAACAAATAATTGGGTGACTTGGAGTTGAGTATTTTAGGCTATACAGAAATGATATCTCTCTAGTCCTTGTTTTAGGAATGAGTGGTTTCTCGTGTTTAAGCTGATTCACTTTCATCTGTTCTGTCCCCACTACCTGCCCCAGATATCCTCTCTTGATGTATTTATCTGCCATGTGTACACTTTCTGTTAATAGAACTTCCTCCTCTGATACAGTATGTTTCAGTTATAAAAATTGACTGTACGGAAGATTGTTTCTGAGATGCAGTGGGTGGTAACCAAGGTAATGTAACTGTTGTTGATAAATATTTTTCTTAAATTATTGTAAAAAATACTGTGATTTGAAAAACAGTTACATGAAATGTATTGCGTGTAAAAAGAGTTTGACTGTATAAAGGATCAGGGTGATCATCATTTAACCAACACTGAAGTGTAATTAGTTCCTAAGAAACCATATATTAATGTACAATCATAGGTATTTATGTAATTGGCCTCAGATATTGATTGGATTACAATTGATGGAGGTGTGCAGGGGACATGAGTGTTCCACATAACTTGTGGACACCTATTTGTTTTTCTAGTTAGTATCACAATATAGTGTCAGGGTTGTCGTTTTGCCCCACACCCTATTATTTGTTTTAAGTAGATATTTACCTCTAATTTACACAAAAGGATTGCACCTTGACTCTTATGAATTGGTACTGTGTTTGGGTAGGGCAGGGTGTCCATGCTGGGGCAGCCTATGTCTGACATGCATGCTTGTGGTCCTTCATGGCCCCACATCCCATCCCCTCCCTGGGTGTCACTAACATGGTGGGGGTGTGGGGTGGCTTGTTCCTTCGCACTGCCATGTCTCTATGGGGCACTGCTGAGTAGCCAGCAGGGCTGTACTGTGGTGCACAATGATTGGCAGGCTGGGTACATGTCGGGGTGCGGGATGTGTACTTCCCTGTGGCTTGTCTGCCATGCCATCATGAGACAGGCCTACTGGGCCTGCAACATGCTGGTGTGACTGCTGCACAGTGTTGTGGTCACTCACACACCTGAATCCAGCGGGCATAGGGTGCCACCCGCTCCCTCCTTTCCTGTATCTCTCTGGCCGGCCTCTCTTGGCCCTCTTCCTGCTCCCACCTGCAAGGCTAAAAACCTTTGGCTCCACACTCTCCTTCTCTCCTCACATCTCTGACGTCTCTAAGAAGTCACACTACCAGATGAACCTCCTAGGAGGTATTCTTCCTTTCCTCTCCTTCCCCCAGAAGCTCAGTGTCTCCAGACCTCTGGTTCTTTCTAGGCTGGACTATTGCAACAGCCTCTTTCTTAATCTGCAGGCTTCTACACTCCATCCTCTGCAATTTATTCAGAACAGGACTACAAGACTTGTCCTTGGCCTCAAGCCCCGGGATCGTATCTCTCCAGGGATCGTATCTCTCCAGGACTGAAATCTTTGCACTGGCTCCAAGTGGCTGCAAGGATTAAGTTCAGAACCCTCTGCATAGTCCACAAGGCCTTCTGGGGCCTCCATACCTTCAACTCTATCTTCCTAACTATCTTCCTTCTCGAGCTCTTCGCTCCTCCGCCCCCAACTCCCTCAGGGTCAGTCGCTTCTCCAAGCAACGAGTTGGCGGTAGATCTCTTTCTTCGGCTGGTGCCTCCCTCTGGAACAGCCTCCCTTAAACTTGAGGAGAACCATCTCTGGTTCCGGAAGCACCTCAAAACCTTTCTCTTTGCTTCTACTTTTTCTCCGTCTCTCCTCCGCTGACCTCCTGGCTGTAACCGGAACTGCACTGGCTACCTGGACACCCCCTGATCTCTGGCCATGTCCTCCCCCGCCAGCGTCACACACCTGCACTGCCCACCAGGCAACACCCGCACTTGGGACTGTTTCTGCATACCTTCAGTCTCCTACCTGCCCTCGACACCCGTTGTCCACACTTACCCATGCACTTGCCACTTGCTGGCCGTTACTAATTATTATCCTGTACCGGTTACTGCACTGCCCCTGCCCCCTTCCCACGCACTTGCATGATCTGAATGACGCCTGGCCTAGTAGGATTGTTTGTCCGTCCTCCTTTTGTTCCCCCTCCCTTGCCTCGTCGCGCCTTGAAACACTTGTGTATAGGCACGTTACAAATGCCATATCATATCATATCATATCATATCACCTGCAGGGGTGTGGTGCATTTGGTATTTGTTTGGTTCACTTGACTGCCCTTGTCACTGCTGTGACACTCAGGGGTGCCCTTGGTGCTCTGCCCCATGACTGCTGTGGAGGGTGGCTGATGTGCCACCCCGTCACTCTGCCCTGTTTGCAGGCCCAGCTTCTGGGTCTGCTGACTTGTGTCCCTGTTCACTGGGGCATCATTTGTGCATGCATTTATTTGGGGGGGGGGTGTTGACTCACTCCTGCCTCCTGGCTGCTGGCACCCACCTCTGCACTGCCGACTCTTCGAGGTCGAGGACCATGCTACATTTCTCCTCCCAGGCAGTGAGGACCAGTGGCTCAACAGTGCCTCCTCCTGTTCCCAGGGTCTCCCGGCAGTGTTGGGACAGCAGTCCCCACGCCCTGACCCTCAGGTCTCTCCACAGCTTGCAGCAGTCCTCTCCATCACAGTGTACACTTGAGACTGCTGTCACCTTCTGGGCGATGGAGTTCAAGATGTCGGTCCGGCGCTGCCCAGTGGTCTTGCATTGGCGACTGCCATAGAGTTCCTCGCAGTGGGAAGTTACCTCATCTGCGAGGACCACTAGCTCCTCCTCGCAAAATTTGGGTTTACACATGCGATTTTCAGCCACCTTATCCTCTCCTGATACATTTTTGCTTCTTACCAGTACCGGATTGCTGCAGGAAGTGGAGATATTTAATGGGTTATGTTTTTCAAAATTGGTCACCAAAATGCTTCCCCTCTGGCGGTGATGCAATTTCAGCTGGTGCTATTAGCGACCGGATCGCTGGCGGTATTGCTATTAGTGCCACTTTCTCAGCGGTAGGCCCTATTTTGGCATAGTTACCGCTTGGCACTAATAGCGTTACCACCTGAGTCAGCGGCGCGTTCAAGGCAGGATGTGATGCCGCACTTATTCCGCCACACGAATAAACAGTGGTAAAGCTATTAGTGCCCAGCTGTAATTGCAGTGGAGTAACGCCAGACTTCTGATGAGGCCCAGAGTATGTAAAACACTCATGAATATCAGCTACGATGTTCATGGATAGAAAGTATCACCAAAGTGTGGTGGACCCAACTTTTGTAAGAGCCTCCAAACATAATAGGGAAGACCTTTTAATCACCAAGACAGTGCAAAAAGAATCAATACATCAAGATTCATTACCACATTCTCGGATAAATCGCAGATGGCCAGGAAAACACTGAACTAGCACCTGAAAATTCAAATGACACCGATATTAATATGCAAATAGGGGATAGAGTGCTGATCACATCCAAAAGCCCCCATCCATAAGATTTCTACTTGCACCTAGCCACAGCAAGCACAAGTTGCTTGCCTGCCAAAAAAGGAAGGGTTAGGTAATCCACCAAATACAAAGCATGCAGGTTTGCTATGAATATAAATGAATATAGACACCCACGTACAAAGAGAAAGATTGCCGTACAAAAACAAATAACATGTAAGAACACACGTCGTATATATTTAAAAATGTGACTGGGAAAAGCGGTCTGTAGGCAGTACGAAACATGCAGTAAAAGTCAGGATTTTACAGCATTTATGTGCCATATAAAACAGAGATAAAGTAGAATCACACCCCATGGGAGCAGACAAAGAGAAACGCGTGCGCCAGAAGGAATCAGGATATGTTATTGATGTCGACACAAAAGACCCCAAAGGTCACAATTTAGATGAGGAAATGCATGTCTTCATAGGCACATAGATCTATCTACACCTGTAAGGCATTTACTATAATAATCAAAGAAGAGATGTCTTCAGCTAATAATTCATTATATTCAGGCATTAAACTAATTAAGCATGTAAAATATGATTTTAATGACAAATGATGTCCCAGTTGCTTTTGTATAAGGTGCCCTATTTGGCAACTTTCAGTTGTTTTGCCAGATCTTTTGTTTTAGTCCCTAATCATATGTGCTTATACTTTTCTGCAACCATAAGTACGACACATGTTTTCGTAAAGTTGTTCAGCACTATGCGCTTTATGAACTTAATATGCATTATGCATTTCATAACCCCTGCAACGTGCACCTTAAAATCTGTATTATGCTTAGGAAGATTTATATTTATAACTGGGGTGATACAAAGTAGGACATACTATGCGTTTTTGCATACAACTAAAAGTATTAAGTACCATTATTATATTGGCCTATTGGGCACATAAAGGTTTTCAGCACTATGCACTTTATGAACTTTATATGCATTATGCACTTTATAACTTTTTCAATGTGCACCTTAAAATCTATATTATGCTCACGAAGATATATATTAATAACTGGGGTGATATAAAGTAGGACATATTATGCAGTGATAGTTGCCACAAAGCACACATATTACAGCATTAATTTTCCAGCAAGCCATGTGCTTCATATGTTGTATATAAAAATAAAGCATCAATGTTTTCCAGTATTGGCCATGATGGCATTAGAAGTTGTTTTGCACTATGCACTCTGGGCTATCAATAGGCATACTGTTTGCTATATCTCTGGCTGCAGAGAAAGATGACATTTGAAGCTGCACTTCGTGTAATTTTCATCTACCATCCATTTTACATCTTTGGCATTATGCACTTTACACTATGTAAGAAATGTGGTGAGTTACATATATACTACTGTGGTCACAAACATCATATGGTTATTGCATAATAACATATTTGTACAATGGATCATCTACTTTCAAGTAACTGCCCAAAATAAATATCTTTGAGATATATGAAACATGGCTTTATTGTAAATAGTACACATTGTACACCTCTATATATAAAAAAAAGTCAAACGTTGTGTGTGGGTTTGTGGCGCAAAAGCTTTTTCCTTATACAATTCCACACCGTTTCACCAATATGCACCAAATTTTGCATAGTTACCTGTTAGGACCCTCTAGACATTTGGACAGGCCACCCCTTTCCCTGGATTTTTGCAAAAGTCGAACATTTGTTTGTGGCTTTGTGGCTTTGTGGCTTAGCGAAGCTTTGTTCCTTATAAAATTCCACACTGTTTCACCAATCTGCACCAAATTTTGCATAGATTCCTGTTAGGACCCTCCTGACATTATTGGTTACATGACATTTGGACACCTGACCCCTTTCCCTGGATTTCAGTGAAAGTAACACTTTGTTTGTGGGTTTGTGGCTTGCCGACAAAGCCGTAAATCATGTTCACCGGGCGGAGAAACAAAAAATGTCTGAGAGGCCAATGGACCAGAGGGGCGAAGGCATGTAGCATTCCAGAAGTTTACACATTTTTGCCGCATTCGGTGAAATTATATTTCCAGCAGATTTTTGCGAGATGGTGCATGCCGATGAAGCCGTAAACCATGTTCACTGGGAAAGGGAACCAAAAATTGTTGTTTCTAAACAAGCTTTACAATGTTGTAAACCACGTTAACCAGGAAGGAAAACAAAAAATGTTGCTGCATCAGGTGAAATTCCTTTTCCAGAGGATTTTTGTGAGATGGTGCCTGCTGACGAACCTGTACACCATGTTCACTGGGAAGGGAAAGAAAACATTTTGTTTCTCAACTGGTTCCAACATGAGGATCAAAACTTGAGGTACCTATTGAACCTCAAAAACCATGTTTCAAGGCCCTAGGATGCACAATTTCCTAGATATTTACACTGCAGTGCACCGCAATGAACTGCACCCGCCGGGGTAAGGCAGAACAGTAACCTACAGAATCATTAATTTTCAACAATTAATGAGAGTGCTATCATGCCTGTTTACAGAACCCGTTTGGAGAGTGGGTACTTTTGCTAATATATTATAAAGCACTTAACCATTTTGTGATATGTTTACATATAATAATGAAAGCCTTGATCGATTTCTCGTTTGAATTGGGTTCACTACTAACAATGAGAGAGATCTCCTAATGTATGTTAAAAGTAAGACCATGGGCCTCATTACGAGTCTGGCGGTAACCGAGCCGGAAAAACTGGCAGGTTACCGCCGGACTCCTATTACCATTCCACCTCCGTGATTTCTGGAATTACCGGGGCATTACGACCCCGGTGACCCGGGAATTCCGGGGCCCGAATTCTGTAAGTCCTCATTCCAATGGAGTCCCACAGGACGCCATGGGGATGGGGACTATGGAAACACTGGTTCCGTCTTTGTCAGAGCCCGTGTTTCCATGTCCGCCTGAAGGCGGGTGGTGTTAAACCCGCCAGGTCAGACCTGGCGGGAGTGACACCTCCCGCCTGCAGGACTCTTAATCAGCCGGTCTGGAAAGAACGGTGGCAGTGGTTTTACCACCACCGTTCTTTCTGGACTGGCAGGGTCGTAATGAGGCCCAGTTTAACTGAGAAAACCTATGTTTTCCAAATAACAACCGTTTGAAGGAACTAAATCCTATACAATCCTAGATGGCGACTGATGTATACACATTGTGGAATACACCCAGTAATTGGGGGAAAGAAAGGAAAATGGGAATATCATGAGGTTTTAAAATGATATGCTGCAGACATATGTTTTTCATTCTCATGAAGCCCGTTGGGTGAAATGTGTTAATCTGCTTGTGTCGATGAATAAAGCAATATTTGCACACAAGGTTATGCTGTGATTTGGAGCCCTTAATTGGATTTCAACATATGGTTCCTACGGAGTGCAGAGTTTGGAGAGTGTTAACTTTCATTTGTTATATATATATGTGTATTCAAGGGACATTATGGTTAGGTTGCACTAATAAAAACCTATGAAATTCATTGAAAAAAACATTGTGAAAGGGACATTATGGTTGCAAGGTAAAATAGAAATCCCAAATAAATTCGCCAGTTATGGTAAGCTATGCAACCATAACTCACGCCACCACCATGCACTGCTAAGACTAACCACCAGGATATCAAAGATGACATCACACAAAGCAAAAGGTGTCCGTACTTAAGAGTATGTCTATAAGGTTTTTAATGCAGCATGACCAGATCAAGTCCTCTGCTTAAAATTCTTGCTGTCACTGAACAAAAACAACCGCCCAGACATGTGATGTCATTGATGATGCTATTTGTGATGTTATCACAGGACGGATTTGCAAAAGCATGTTCTCAGGTATTTGCTGATGCTCCTCGTGCATGTTTGCTGCAAACCTGCCCTGCCCCTTGGGCTGTAGCCTCAAGCAGAATGTTGTTTCCTAGTCATGCCTCACATAGCCAGTCCCTGGTGGCCATGCCCACTTTAACTCCATTGCCCATCCCTGGGGGCCATGGCCAGTGGCCAGATTGCATTGGGCCATGCCCCGGACAATCTGACCACTGTCCATTGCTACAGACTATGCATCAAGCACCAAAGTTATATCACTATTTTCTGCATATGTTCCTGCCAGGGCCAGGCCCACTGCCCACTTTAACCATCAAAGTAAGGAAGGCCAAAAGATCTTTCTTTGGTTCCCGAATCTCCGATACCCTCAACCCCAGCAGGGAACTCCACAAGATCATCGTGGAATTCAAGGCTCTTCTCTGCTATTACCCATCCACCCCTCATTCCCAATCGTTCTTTGATGCCCTATAAGACCACATTTATGAAATTGCCATTGAAGGAAACCTCACCATCTGCACTAGATTTGCAACATTCCTCCACTCACCCTCTCCCTCACCCACCTCTCCTGTTCCACCTCTCCTACGCTCTTAAGCTCCTTCTCCTCCATCTCCCAACCATAATTTCTGAAGCTGCTCTCAAGTAGCTGCCCCTCGGGATCCCCTGGAAACCCCTGCCCCCTTCACTCTTAAAAAACATCCTCTCCTCCACATGCACAGGCAGCATCGTTAGATCAATAATGAACTCTTCCCTAACATCAGGCACTTTCCCAGCAGCTTTCAAAACCTCTAATGTTAAACATTTACTCAAAAAGGCCTCGCTGGACCTCCTCCTCCATTCTAACTATCGCCCAATCTCAAACACCCATTTCATTGTCAAACTGCTAGATCGCATCAATTACTTCCAACTCTCCCTACACAGAATATCACTGCCTCCTTGACCCAGCCCAATCTGGCTTCCGACATCGCCACGGACCTGAACTTTGACGTGTCTCCTTCTGGGATGATATGAAAACAGCAGTGGATTCAGGAGGATGTGACACTTTCATCCTCCTTGACCTCTCGATAGCATTCAACACTATCAACAACACCACCCTCTTAGACAGAATCCACTCCCTAGTCATCAGGGACACTGTCTTAACCTGGATCTCTTCCTTCCTCTCCAACCTTTCACAAATCACCATCCTTCCTCCATTCTCCTCGGCCTCCCGCCCTGTCTCTCAGGGGTACCTCAAGGAGCATTCCACTCCCACCTCCTCTTCAACCTCTACCTAAGCCCCCTCCCCATGCTTGCCCACTCCCACAACCTTACCCGCTACAAATACGCCGATGAGACTCAGATCATTTTCAAGATTCGCAACTCCCCAGCCACCCCTCACCGAGACCTTGCCTCCTGCCTCACGGATATCGACCACTGGAAGATGGCCAACACCTTCCTCCTCAATCCGGGCAAAACAAAAATCCTGATCTGCGGCAAGACAGCACTCCTCCCCCCACCATCCCCCTGGCCGACCTCCCCAAACCTCCCTCCCACAGCATCCACCTCAGTCAGTAAAGAACCTGGGATGCATCCTCAGCTTGGATCTTACTGCCCCTCGCCACATCAACACATCTCCAGATCTTGCCACTATCACCTCTGCATTCTCAGGCAAATCTTCCACTATCTCTCGTACCCTCACAGAATCTCTGCAATCCTGGCCATGATCCTCTCTCAGCTCAGCTAGATTATGCCAACTCCCTCTACCTAAGCGCCTCTGCCTAACAGCTCAGAAAGCTCCAATGGATCTAAAACTCTGCAGCAAGGGTTCTCCTTGCCCTCTCCCCAAGAGGACACATATACCCTTCACTCAGGGTGCTCAACTGGCTCCCAATCAACTGAAGTGCCACTTTCAAAGCCATGTGCATCACCAACTGTGCCCTCCACAAGAAAGGTCCTACCAACCCAACAGAATCCTCACATCTTGAAACACTTGTGCATAGGTGCGTTATAAATGCCATATCATATCATATCATTTCTGGCTCTGCACACCTTCTGGTGGTTCCCCCATTCCGTTTCACCAGATTAGTAGGATCATCTTTCTCTGTTCAAGCACCCACAATCTGTAACTCCCTCCCTTTCAACCTCTACCTCTAAGAGGATCAACTCACCTTGAGGAAGGCCCTAAAATCTTGACTTTTTCCTCCTGCAACCTGACATTCCCCCTCTCGTTCTTTCCCTGAGTCGTGTCTCATGACCAGAGAACACTCACACTTGATGGCTCACCCAGGACGCTCCTGCCCGGGTGACCCTCAGGGGCATGGGGAGGTAATCAGAGACAACTCAAATCCACAGCTTGCCGCTTCTTCGTGGGAGACCCCATCCAGGCATCAAAACCAATTGACAGCAACGGCCCGTGAAGACGCAACACCCTAACTCTCATTGTCAGTGGTTGCATGCAGCAAGGCGGGGTATACACACTGCATTCTTTAAAGTTGATTGTTATAGTGCAACCAGTGTACAGACAATATATGATTGCAGAATGCAGGCATGCACGAACCTAGGTGGATGAAGAATTTATCAAGTGCTTCTAGGTACCTGTGCAAAGTAACCATCACTTATTCCCAGGACTTTGCGGATTGCAGAAAGCAGCCAGGCTTGAATCTAGGTGAATGAAGAATACAGCCAATGTATTGATTCTAGATAGCCATGTAAAGTAGCCATCACTTCATTCCAGATACTTGTGGAATGCAGCAACTATATAACTTCCAGGTGACTCAGAATGTAGCCATTGCACTGAATTAGGTGAACGCAAAATAGTCCTTTATGGAATTTAAGCTAATTTTACAATCTAGGACGGATACTGAACCTAGGCAAAATGATGAATGCTAGCTAAGCTTGGAATCTTATAGAATGTAGAATATAGCAAGACATTGGGCCTCATTACACGGTAGGCGGTAAGGGTTTACCGGTACCGGTATTTTACCGGTACTGGTAAATCCTTACCGCCTTACTACGAGGTCCCTTTGCGGGTTGGGGAATTTAACGCCTGTTTTTTGCAAGCGTTAAAAACCAACCCGCAAAGGGACCAGTGGAGCTAATTACGGTACCGCAATTTGCGGTACCGTAATTAGCGCCTTCCCCATTCCCATAGAGCCCTATGGGGCAAAAATGGGAATGGGGAAGGGCAATGGTGGAAGGGGGAATTACCGCCCCGCCAACCTTGGTATAGGGCAGTAATTCCCCTTTCCACCAAGGCGGTGCCGGTATTTTACCGGCATGAACCATGGCGCTAATAGTGCCATGGTTCACCGCCTACCGTGTAATGAGGCCCATTGAATCTAGAAAAAAGTTGATGGTAACCTTCACACTGATTCTAGGAGCATGTAGAATTTAGCCCTACATTAAAGCAAGTTGATTTAGAGTTTAGCCATCATACTAAATCTGGGTCACTGCTTAGAATTTAGACCATGCTTTTAACCTCTTACTCTCCATGCAAAGGGAACCTAGTCAAAGGCACGGCCGCAGACCCACACGCATCTGCCATCATACACCACTTGTTGACACTTGGCACAACACCTCTACCATAAGAATGTAGCTACCATTCACAACAAAATTCGATCTATAAATGCACACATAACTTCTATCCCACTCTTGCTTACTCCCTCTAGACCACTTATCACTACCCATCCACATGCCAGCTCGACATGGGTGGCTAGCAGGGTCTTGGCCACTCCTCATATCTTAAGCACTTGCGAATTTGCACATATGCATACTAGCACCTCCTTGAATTTCTTCCTGTACCCGGATTCCGGTCCCGCAACGCATTCAACCTACAGTGCGTTGTACCCATAATAATGGTGAAAGGTGCTATACAAATGACACACTACTACTACTACATAGCCAGTCCCTGGTGGCCATGCCCACTTTAACCTCATAGCCGAGCCCTGGTGGCCATGGACAGTGGCCAGATTGTCCGGGCAGCTATATCACTCTTTTTGTAACCTATATTTTGAAGCTTCCAAAAAATAAAACACAGGACAGATTTGAAAAAGCATGCTTTCCGGTCCTTTCACAAGTTTGCTGCAAATCTGTCCAGCACTTTGGGCTGTAGTCATTAGCAGAATTTATTTTTCCCTTCAAGACTATCCCGATTTCAAACATGTTGGGACCCCGCTACAATTTTGCCCCTTATTGACAAAATTCTTTGAAACTGTGGACAAACATTCAAAGCTGGCACTTCAATCGTTTTGCAAAATTGTATTTAGATTCATCAAACTGCACAAAAGTTATAAGCCATCCAAACATTTTGGAACCCACCCCTGTAATTTTGCCCCTCTTGATGAACAGTCACCAAACTTTGCAACAGCATTCAAAGTTGGGGTTATAATTGTATTGAAACATTTGTGTACTTTCATTGAACAGCACCAAAATAATAAGCCATTTAATAACTGCTCTTCACTGATCTTTTAATGCAAACATATTCATGGAGGTCCTCAAACATTTGTCAAGTTCTCAAACATCACAGCAATGTCCCTGAATATCTGAGATGTTTGCAGACTTCAGAGGAGAAAAAACAACAGATTTTTGGCTTTTTCTGGATATTTGCGATCCCATCCTCATCATCCCTCACGTCCCCAAAGATTGTTTCATTTTTTTGACAAATGTAATGTTGTGCTTTTTGATCGATTTTTACAGCAATGTTTGCAGACTACAACACAGCTGGCAAATTCAACATGGCGTCTGTTTCAAAAGTGTTGATGCACAAAACATTTAAAATTGACCAATCAGTTGCCACGTATGATGTCGCGAACATTATGCAGCGCCCTGATTGCTCTAGATTCGAAGCATCTGTGGACACCGAACCAGGAAGTGAGTCCTATATTTTGGCCATTAAATAAAAATTGACTGGACGGAACAACACCAAATTTTCAACCAAGTCACCACTTCTTGCACAAGTTTGGTGCAAATACAACCAGTAGTTTGTACTGTAGTCGAGAGCAACATTTATTTCCATTCATGTCTATCCGAATTTCAGAGGTTTTGGGACTTCTTCTATAACTCCCCCCGCCCCTTGATGAAATCGCACAAAACGTTCCAAATTGGCTGTATAATACTTTTTTCTTGCAAAGTTTTGTGAGGATTCGTCGAATGGCACCAAAGATATAAGCCACCCAAAAACTGCACATCCTATGGGTTGAGCAAGTTAACCATAACTACAGGGTCGCTACCGCAGACCCTGTAACATAATTACAGGGTCAGCAATAGGGAATTTATAGTTATGGTTAAACTGGCTTTCCCATAGAAAGAGCAGTTTTTGGGTGGCTTATAACATTGACACCATTCGAAGAATCTGCACAAAACATTACAAAAACAATATAGACACGATTGAGAATGATTTTGCAAGTTTCATTCGGATTCGTGGATGGGGTGCAAAGTTGTAGGGGGTCCCAAACATTTTGTTACCCAGAAGACTTGAATGGGAAAATAGTCTGCTTGTGGCTACAGCCCGAGCTGCTGGATGGATTTGCAGCAAACTTGCGTGAGGAGCAGCTGCCTGATCTCAAAAACATTTGGTGTAAATCCATGTAGAATATTTTTGTTTAAAATACCCAAATTGCAATTAAACCAAATTAGTGATCTTTGCCCAGTCCGCAGACTCACTTCCTGATTCAGAGTGTGCAGATGCCTCTTAGCCAATCAGGAAGCCACGTAACATTCATGGGTATTGCGTAAAGACGTCAATTGGGAAATGTGAGGATCAGCAAATGTTTAGAAATGGTTGCCATGGTGGATCCACAAACTGAGTCCACTGTTTGTGAACCTGGCGGCATAAAAAAGTTTTGAAAAACACATTTCTGGTTCTGCTAAGGATGAAAGAGTGCCTTGAGAGGGTGGGTGTGAGAAGAAAGGGGTACAATGTATGAGTTATTCGGAGTAAAAATTGTCGCATGTTTACTGCTGTGTTTGCAGTCTCTTTTCCTGTTCACAGCCAACACAGATGGATCTGTGGACACCCATTGACAATTTTGATGTTATCTCATATGCTACAACAATTATTGATTTGGGTTTAACACTTATGTAATGAGACTACTAAGCAGACCCTCCAGTTTAAAGCGATTCTGCGATACCGTAAAATGATGCGAAAACAGAAGTTTTTTAAAAAAAGCACGAAAACAGAAAGAAAATTACACAAGGGATCAAGTTCTCAAAGCCATTTGGGCACAATTGATGAAATGCACTAGCACACCTCATTATTTGTGCCAAAAAAAGAACAGCCCTATCCACAAAGGAGACCAGAATGGGCGCATCTTGTATGCGCCTATTCATTCAGATCGTTCTTTTTGTATTTGGCAAATCAGGGGGCAATTCTACACATTTAAAAGTGTATCCTAAATTTACAAATAGGATGCGCCTTTAAATGTGCAGAAAACTAAGGCAACCACATGTGTCTGCTTTGAATAGGTGCAGGGAGTTCAGGGGGTCTTTCTTGACCCTGTCATGTAACTTTATTTTGTAAGTGTGACAGCAGAGGTATGAACCACTGATGCCTCACTTGCATTTCTGTTCCTCAAACAGGATAGAAATGTTTTTGTTTTCTTGGATTGCATTTTGGATTGCCCTTCAAGGGCCCGTCATGGTGAAATGCGCTACGTGACTGTAGAGCATCATTTGCACTACTGCTCAGTCCCGTGGAAATGTGCAGTTCACCTTTGAGAACAAGGTGACCTGCTCACTTCCAAAAATGGGTTATCAAAAACAGCATATCCTCTGTTCTATTTTTAGATGCCCCATTTTTTGAAGATCAGGGTCAAAATATAAATTTAAAAAAAATACAAAATAGTCACAATAAGTGAGGGGAAAGGAGAGGAGAGGGGAGTGATGGGCCAGGTGGGAGTGATAGGCAAAAAAGTGGTGGGCCAGAAAGCAGAGAGGTAGCATGGGCTAAAGGGGGAGTGGTGGGCCAGAAAGCAGAGAGAGAGAGAGCGGTTGGCCGGAAAGAGGCAGTGAGGGGTGTTGGTGGGAGACTTGTGTGGATGTTTGGGGGAATTAGAGAACATAGAAGGGGCATAGTTTCACCATTATCACTGATAATGATCAATAAACCTAATAATATTAAATAAGCATGCGCATTAAACCAAAAATGTTGAGTAAAACAAATACTGTTCTGGTTCTCTTGTAGCCTCACACACTGCATTTTTCCTGCAATGTGCCAGTCTAAAACCATCAAGTCATTAAAAAATGTGCCACAAAATTGCTGCAATAAGTATAGTTTTGTGCTGCAAAATATGCTTTTTTGTGCCGCAAAATCTTGGTGGGTCTGACTAAGTGTGGCTGTGGTCATGGCTAGGTTGTTTGGGGCATGGCCACAACAACACCTTTTTTGGGTTTAAAAGTTATGTTGCATGGCCATAGCCACAATGGGACTTTTGCAGTGTGGGTATAGCAGTAGTAATCACAGTAAGTGTCGTTGTGGCCATGGCCAGTGGCCAGATTGTTCCTGGCAAGGCCTTTAGCCAGGACCTGAACAAACTGCAATATGCTTACTTTGGGTTTAATAATTATATAGTTTGAACAATGTGACCCTTGGCCGTGGTTACGGCCAGCATGGGACTTTTGAAGTGTGGGTATAGTAGTAGTCAAAGTACGTATCATTGTGGTCATGTACGGTAACCAGATTGTTTAAGGCATGGATGAAGGCCAAAGGCCATGCCCCGAACCATCTGGCCACTGGCCATGGCCAGAGTATGCTGACTTTGGGTTTAAATAGCTATGTAGTTTGAACAATATGACTCCTGGCGATGGTCACAGCCACAATGGAACTTTTGGAGTGTGTTTATAATAGCAATCACCGTAAGTGTTGTTGTGGCAAGTACTGGATGATTTGACGCTGGGAAGTAGTGGACATGGTAACAAGGGATCAACTGTGTTTCTTTGTCATTAAAGAAAAGAAAATATAGCGCCTCATTCCGTGCTTGGTGGCAATTCAGTGTCAATTCTACAAAATGACTGCCAAAATTGGTTACTGTTACCACCACTTGGCCCTGTGGGTTTGTTTTCCACAGGATTTCAATTGGTTGTAGGGCATTCTTAGACTCCAGTTTAGGAGTCAATGGGACCCCATGGGGTTTTTGGTGGAATTAGCATGAGTGATAATTATGGCCTGGTTATTCCACCAATTTTGGGATTTAAAGTGGAGGATTTATCTCCAACATGATGCTGGAGGTAAATCCTCTATGTTAAAGCTAAACTCAGGATTTTGCGGAATAGTAAAAACGGTGGTTATTCCGTTACCACCAAAAAAAGGGGTGGTAAAAGAATTGCCACCACTTTTTTACTGCTCTGCCAAAGTCGGAATGAGGCACGTAGTTAGTTATAGAGCATGTTATGGAAGATATACATACTTTAAGTTTTATACATGCAGTCCCTTTTTTGACCCTCATGAGAAGTACATTGTATGCACCATGTTTTATACAACTTTAGAGTGTGATACACAGTTGTTGTATTAACATATACTAATCATTGAGTCATGGGAGATACATTGTACATTTTGTTCAACTTTTTTTCAATTCTTTCAGACTGTGATGTCTGTGAAAAGGAGACACATTTTGTATGAGTAGAAAGTAGTATAATTGGAGTATGGATGGATTAGGTCATTAGAAAGGAGATGGCATGTTTTAAGTTTAATGTAATTAAGGAATAAGTAGGCATTTGTTATGTTTGCTGGTAACCTTTGGTTTTGAGTAATGGAAGTGTTGTTACATTCAAACCAACCAGTTCTTTTGTTCACATACGCAGTATAGTTTCCTGAAATGGTTGTGGCACCAGTGTGGTATAATATGGATACTGTTATGAATGTTTGTTTGCCAAGAGGTACTCCATTATTTTTAGTGCCATCTGACTTGTATCTTAAAAGCATTCATATTACTTATTGACCATTTATTAGTGATTTTTTTTTTATTCATAAACATCACAGGGGAATCAATACTTTTTGGCACAAAAACACTTACAAAATGTACCATTGATAACAGAGCAGAGAGGATGGGGGTCCTTTACAATGGAGTGAGAGAATGTAACTTGAAGACCTGATGTGGCAGGGGAGGATGGAAAGATAAAGCAGGGATGAGGAAAAGGACAGAATGACATATGAACGGAATGGTGGATGAAGTGACAAATTAAGGATGAATGGGTGACAGAAAAGTGCTGTCCGTGAAGGGTAGGAAGATAGGAAAACAAGGTGATGCAATAGTGTAGAGTGCTAGGAGACAGGTCCTTCAGAAAGAAGGAGGGCTTTGAGGTTGGATTTAAATAGTGGTAGAGTTGGAGTGGTTCAGAGAGGGAGAGGAAGAGGAAGAGCATTCCATAGTAAGGCAGTGATGAGAGAGAGCGGAAACTAGAGAGAGCAGAGGGGGCTTGAGTGGTGGCTAGGAGGTGACCCGTGGATGATTGTAATGAGCGAGGAGGAGGGTAAGGAGCAGATAGATAGGATGGAGCGAGTCCACTGATAGTTTGTGAAGATGATGAGACGTTTATATGTAGCCCTTTGTTTCATAGGTAGCCAGCCAATCTGGTGACGGGCGGAGGAGGTAGGGGTAAAGAGAGAATTGTTGAAAAGTGTGCAAGCCACAAAGTTGAGGACTTTGTCCAGAGGTGAAATATGCTATGATTTGCATTTTGGAGAAGTTGTTGAAATGGAATTGTATTACAATTTGGTGTAGATATATACACATATCGTTCATTGGGAATATGATCTTCCGAAACATGGTTGTAGAGACTGTATGTATGTTTCTAAATCTATGACGGGAGTGATCCACAAAACTGTGGACATCTGCTGTTCTTACATTGTTAGTTACAACCCAGTGTCATGGTTGTTTTTCTCCCCTGCACCCCACTAATTATCTTAAGACGCTTACTATATTTACAATAGGTGTGCTCTAAGCCAATTAGTTTCTAGCTTGTTTCTAAATCTATGAAATCTGTAGTATTAATTTATATGGATGTGTTCTCTCTCTAGTACTTCTAATAAGCACATTAGGAATTCTTGTGGATCCTTCTTATGTGTTTATAGTGTTTATGGCGAATTTAACAAGTTGTGCACAGTGGTCTAAATCCTGTCTTATCCTTGACACACTGTCGATAGTGTAATGGCTGTTAGTGGCATTTCTGTGCAGGATGAGGAGTAGTAAATATAGCTGTTCTGAGCCATTTAAGTAGATATTGTTCACAATTGGTGGCAATTGGAATAGTAGATTGATTGCTACATTCACATAGAAATTCACTCCAGTTGTGTTGTTAAATTTAGAAAGACACGGGAATTTGGTCTCTGTTTGATTTGAATGTCCTGTATTTGTTTTTCATTTTGAATAGAGATTATGGGGAAATCTGACATAGTTTCAGTTTGTACTAGTTGTCTTTTTAAAGGTTTTCTTTTTTGATGTACAAGGTACATATCCAGATGTGGAGACTACAGTGAATACTGCCTGTTGTATTCTAGGATGCAAGGATGTCAGTGTTGGCATTTCTTGCATTAAAGTTTACTAAGAATAGACCAGTGAGTGTACAAAGATGTGAAAGTGCTATTTAACTCATACCTTTTTTGAAGACTGTGCCACAATGTCTACAAATGCGTGGTTGAGGGTTAGACCATGTGACTTGTGAATCATAAGAACATAAGCAAGAGACAGAGAATTGTTCCCTGCATACAGACATATCTTCAAAAATAAGGAAATGTGCTATGGTGTGGACAATTTGTTTGGTTTGTTCAAGTTTGTCAAACATGTTGATGAGAAACTGGATATTGTTTTGTTTGGCTGTGTCTTTTTAACATCTCTTTATTCTACTTTTTTTTATAAAAATAGAAATTAGGATTGATTGACAATTTTCCATTTCTTCAATACAAACCAAGAAAAGCAGATTGCACATCCAATAGTACTGCCTGCCCAGCCTATCAGGACCCCAATCCCTTCCAGACAACACTGCCGTTACTCCCACTATCCCCCCACTCCCTACCCTTACCATTTTGCTAACTTTCCCCTCCCCAAAGTCTTGTACCTCCGTCCCTGCCACTTAAGAAGGTTTCAAGTCTATCAAGGTTTTCAGTTTGTTCAACAGCTGGCTCCAATCTACCACCACCCCTTCCTCTAATCCCGGGTCTCGGTTCCATTGCAAAATGTCCACCTCTGCCATTACCCACCTATGGATAACATCCTTCAATTGATGTTTCTTCCAGGCAATGGCCATCCTTCTTTTTGCTAGTATCAACATGAATTGAGCCAGTCCTCTTCTCACTTTGTGCCTCCTCCCCCCGGTACTAATCCCCATAGACATATTCTCGGGCAACATTCAAAACTGGAATGAAGCAGCTCATTTATCTTGGAGATCACTGCCTGCCAATAACTTTCAATCCTTGAGCATCCCCACGACATGTGCCAAATCCCTGCCGGATCCACCACACAACTCGGACAAGCAGTACTCAAGGTGATGCTCATTGTGTGCAATTTGACTGGGGTCACAAATACTCTATGTAGGATTCTAAATTGAATCAGTTGGAATCTAGCATTTCTTGAGACTTTCCTGACTTGATCCCACATGGCACCTGAGTCCGCCTCTGAGATTTGGTCCCCTATATCCCTTTCCCACTTGGTCTGAACTGTCAACACCCCTGGGGAAAACAGCCCTCATAGGGTCTGGAAAAGTCGAGAAACCCTAGCCCTCCCTTCCCCATGCATGAGTAACACCTACATCAGTGGATTAGTGTTGAGCTCCTTCGGGATACCTGTCCATATAGCGGCTAGCTGCCTTGTCACTGATCCATAAGGTTGGAACTGTCCTCTGGAGACTCTATACTGTAGCCTCCATTCCTCAAACAGCATCAAATTTCCCCCCTCAAACAGACCCCCCATTGACCGACAGCCCTTGTCCATCAGGCCGGAGAACCCCATTCAGCGTTTGGCCAACCAGAGCTCCAGGTCCGCACTCCACAGCAGATTCACCCAATATAGCCCTGGCATCCCTAGTCTCCCCAGAGGTTTCCTCCAGATCTCCCGCACCACTCGGAATAGATTAGTAGTCTCCTTCCCTCTGACCGCACCCCACAATAGTTCTACCCCTGTCCGGTGGACCGGGAGATCCTCCAACAGGCTCGGGAATAGTTCCCCATTAGTTTCAGCCCATGCCATCACCGCTTGCAACTGCGGCGTCATGAAATAACATTCATAGTGTGGTAAATTGAGGCCCCCTTCCGAGCACGGGTGCCGCAGGGTTGCCAACAAAACTCTCCTCCTCCCAGTGTTCCACAACAATTCTCCAACCTTCACATCTAACATTTTAAAAAATACCTTCTTACTGCCATAGGGAATATTTGTAAAGTAGTAGAGAAGCCTTGGGAGAATGAGCATTTTTACACAACGCTACCCTCTCCGTCAATGATATCGGTAATTTCTTACAGAATTGGACCGAATCTCCTATTTCCAACAGTGCGCTGCCCATGTTATATATGAAAGTATCGTCTGTACTGTGGAAGATTTGGATGCCCAGATATCTAAATGACTCGTCCTCCTATCTGCTCCCAGAGTCTGGTAGTGTAGCAAAGTCTTGACTGCAAAGGCCCCCAACGGGAATAGCAAGGACTTTTCCTAGTTTATATGAAAGCCTGACAGCTTCCGGAAATTACCCAATGCCTCCAACAATTTCGGCAGGTTCTCCAATGGGTTACTCACTTATAGCAATAAGTCATCCACGTATAGGGATACTATATGTCTTTCTCCACCTGCCAGTATCCCTGCCTCCCCCATCTCCTTCCTAAGGTATCGTGCCAATGGTTCCAGTACCAGTGAGAATAATATTGGAGACACTGGACACCCCTGTCGCGTCCCCCTGCCCAATGTCCATCACAGTGATACCCAGTCATTCCTCTTCACCCTTGCCTTTGGCTGATCATAGAGAAGTCTCAACCAGCGGCAGATATTGTTCCCAAATTTATAGGCTCCAAGCATCCTAAACAATCATTCCCATTCCACTGAGTCAAAATCCTTCATGGCGTCGAAGGAGGCCAATGCCATGTCTTCATCAGATTGTTTGACCTGATCCATCACGTGGTGTATGCAGTGTAAGTTAATCGGGGTATTACGTGCCCCTATAAATCTACACTGATCCGGATTCACCAATAGCGGGGTCACCCCCAATAGCCTGGTAGCCAATACCTTATCCAAAATCTTTGCATCAACATTTAATAATGAATACGGGTGATAGGATGCGCAGACTAATGGCTTCCTTATGCTCCTTCAATAAGACCGTTATTACTGCCTCTCTCATGGACTCCAGAAGTGACCCAATAGAAAAGGCCTCATCATAAACCTTCTTAACTCGGGGAACCAGGAGATCCTCATATTTACAATAAAATTCTACCGGGAAACCATCACTTCCTGGGAATCTACCCTTATTCGTAGATCGCAGTACCCCGCTTATCTCAGATATGTCAATGGGTTCCTCCAGCCTGTCCCTTAGATCCTCTGCCAGGACTGGTAGCTTTACCAAGTCCAAGAGTTCCTCTGCATCTTTGACTGAATACATGCCTTTACTCGTATAGAGGGATTGGTAATAACTTTGAAAGATCTTGTTAAACCCCTCCTGGGTAGCGACTAATTCCTCAGATTCCCACCTTATTTGTGTTATGGTGTGTCAGGGCTGTTTTCAAAGAATCAACCAAGCCAATAAACACCCTGCCTTTTCCCCTTCCTCATGGATCCGTACAACCCATTTGCCCGAGTAAAATTTGGGTAATTTTTCCAGCGTTTCCCGATGAGAACCCAAAGCCACTGCTAAGTCTGCCCCCATCGCTTTCCCCCATCACCTCTTTCTCCAGATTGGATACCACCCCCTCTAATTTTAGTAGCTTGTCCTTCAATACTCTCCTTACTCCCATCGTTTTAGAGATACAAATCCCCCTAATCGTCACCGTACAAGGCCTCGCAAAGGGTCCCCTGTCTTTCCACCGAGCCCTCATTCTCTGCAAAGAACCATGCTATTTCCTCCCATAGTGTCCCCCCAAATGCCACATCCTCCAGCGTTGTAGCTGACAGGTGCCACAAACTCATCAATGATCTCTGCCGCACTCCCTCCAAATGTGTTACTAAGGGTGAGTGATCCGAGAGAACCCTCCCCATATATGCTGTTTTCCCGAACCTGTGAAAATATTCTGACCCCACAAAAATATAATCCAGGCGTGATTAGGACCCATGTACCGAGAGAAATAGTAATAACCTCTTTCCTGTCCTTGTGTCTCCCTCCACAGTGCCACCAAATCTAGATCCCTAACAACCCTCTGGACAGATGACGCTGCCTTCTGTTTCTTCAGGCCTGATACAAATTCTGAATCCAAGAGACAGTTAAAATCTCCTGCCATACAAATAGTCCTTCCCGGTATCCCCCCACCAACTGCATCACTGATGGGAAATGTTCCCTGTCGTCTACATTGGGAGTGTACACATTTGTTACTCAGAGATCCCTGCCTTCCATCGTACCGAGGAGCACCACGGTCCTCCCAACCTCATCAGTCAATACGTTGTTCACCTGGATGGGAACCCCCGGCCCCACCCAGATCAAAACCCCCATGGCGTATTTTGAGCAGGTAGTTCCCACTACTCTCCCTCCCCACCACCACTTAAGAAGCTCCAAATCCTTCTTCACTGTATGGTTTTCTTGCAGCACGGCAATTGTATTCCATGTCATTCCAGGAATCCCCCTACCTGCTGGCATTTCAATTTCTTATCTAGACCTCGGACAGTCCAGGTCCCAATTTTTAACCCTTCACCTCCCATTGCGGGCGTAGCAATCAATATCCTTCCACAAACCTCTCCCTCCTTCACCCACCCGCTGATCTTGGTGTATCACCCCGCTCTGGTTCATCTACCGGCCATGTATTTCAACCAACAGAGCAGACCCAACCTAACTATGCACTCAACAAACTTCCCCCAAGTCAACTTTCCCCAATTGGTACCCAAACTCACCCTACCCCCTTGGTCCCCACCCCCTACCTTGTCTCCCAACACCCCACCCTCTTTCCCCCGATCTTCTCCCCATTCCTTTCTCATCACCCACCGGATTCCCCTCACACATCCCTTGCTCTAAATCCCCCAGTCACGCTGTCCACGTTCCTTTTCTCAACTGTGGACGAATGACCAGGAGTACCGGGGGATGCCCCCATCCCTCCATTCCACCCATCCCAAAAAGAAATGTTGGGAAAAGATTTCCCCCTACTCCCTGCCATTCCTTCCTCCTACACCCCAGCAATCAACTCCTACTCTGTTGGCTCCAATTGGCACGACTGGCCAATGCCCCCATCTTTCCTTCTCCCCTCAAGTAAAAGTTCAGCCCCCTGGTCATGGTTTTTCTTCTACTCCTTCCTCCCTTGAAGTTGGACGTTGTGGCTGAGACTCCAGCCAGTAACACACCTCCTGTGGCAATGCGAAGAACCAGGATTTCCCATCCACTGCAATCTTGAATTTAGCTGGAAAGAACATCATGTATCTGATATTAAATTCTCGAAGGTGACGTCTTACTGCATTGTAAGATCTCAGTTGCCTCTGCACCTCCAGTGTGAAGTTTGGGAAAATACGAAACCTGGTGTTACCTATCTCATAGTAGCCCACTTTCCGAGATTCCTGTAGAATTGCATACCTATCTTGAAAATGTAGGATCTTGGCCACTATCACTCTCTGTGGATCGCCTGGTAGTGGGGCTCTTCCTGGCACCCTGTGCGCCGCTCAAATGTAACGAGCTTGGAGAGGCCCTTCATCCCCAGGGGTCTCAGGATGAGATATTCCACAAAGAGCTCCACACCCGGTCCCTCTTCTCTTTCAGTAACCCCTACCAGCTGGATGTTACAACACCTAAACTTACCTTCTGCATCACCTGCTCTTGTTTCAAGTGTCCTAAGGGCCCCCACCAGGCCAGCCGCCTGTTTTTTAAGAGCACTTCTATAGTGCTAAGTTTTTGTTCCATCTGTGTGACCCTTTTGCACACTTTCCTTAGGTCCGCTCTCACCAGGCACACATCCACCCCTACTTCCTTGATGCTCCCATGCAGGGAGTCTTTGTAGCTGGAATGGCCTTCATTAGGGCCTCTAGTGGCACTCCTCCAGTCCCTGCAGCAGCTGCCCCTTCAGGAACTGGATACCCAACCTCCTGTTTTTGCTGTCTGCTCTTGGGGTCAGAAAACTTGTCGATTTTTTGCTGACCCTTCACCATCATGGCAGCCTCT
Source organism: Ambystoma mexicanum (assembly GCF_040938575.1). Taxonomy (NCBI): domain Eukaryota; kingdom Metazoa; phylum Chordata; class Amphibia; order Caudata; family Ambystomatidae; genus Ambystoma; species Ambystoma mexicanum. Next base: position 152,221,608 of record NC_090941.1, on the reverse strand, counting down.
TTTTCAACTGCCTCCGGGGCCTCCACCTCCACCTCCATTTGCCACTGCCACTGGTTCTTTGGTTCTTTCCTGTATCCCCCTGCACCCAGCTTACACCCTTTTGGGGGCTTGCAACTGTTGTGGCGGCTTCACTGAGTTTGTTGCACCTTCCAACCCCAGTTTCCTTCTCTGGGGGGCACCTCACTCCACTGCACAGCCTCACGTCTCTGCGGACCCAGGGTGTATTCTCCACTCCAAGTTTCCAGCTGCACCCACTAATTCAAGCAGCCAACGTGGCCGCAGTTCTCCTGTTCTTCCCCACAGTTCTAACCAGGGCAGCACTCAGAACGTCCCCCTTTGCTTACTCCTCCAAGCTTGTCTTCATACCTGATGTCTTCTAAAGGCCCTCTTCCTCTCGCCAATGCCTCTGCTGTAACAGGGAGGTGGAGCGGCACCCCGACACCTAAGTCGGTAAGTGTGTCTCCAATCTGGGACACCCGCAGCAGCGGGCAATCTTTCCCCACCTCTGCCGGCACCAAGCTTGCTGCTCCGTGTCCCTCACCAAGTCCGGCAGCTTGGTATATCTCCTAGGGGCCTCAGCATTCACTGCAATTAGTCTGCCTGTGCTCCCAACCTCCACACTCATCGAGAGCACTCTCCTCTTTGGTTGGCCGGCAAGTGCTTATCACCCCCTGCTCTTTGAGCCGCAGACAGTGATCCGCTCAGCACTGCATGGCTCCGGCAGCCATCTTATTTTTGGGTCCTCCGCTCTGTGGGATCCATCACTCGACTCGCTGGGGGCTCATCTGAGGCAATTCGCACCACAAAATGTGGTTGGTGCGTGCTCTTCGAATTCACCAGGTTAGGGCTGAACCGTGACTGTGATCCTTTTCCCTGAAAAGCAGTATTTCACTAGGATTTCATCAGGTGGCCCAGGAGCTCGGGAGAACTATGTGTTCATTCTGCGAAAGCTGGCCATGCCTGCCTTATTTGGATATGTTTGAAAGCCAATAACCGTTCCAATTTCCCAATTTACTAAATATTTTTCTATGTCAAGGTTGCCTCTTAGTATTATGCTGCAGTTTAGGTAGAGAGTTAATACTTTTTCCAATACAGTTGTCTTTGAGATACATTTTCTAGGTTCTTTAGTCGTGCTGTTGCTTTCTGAAACATAAGAAGTGCCATGCCATGCACTTCTAGATGTGGACTATGGATTGCAATTGTCTTTTGAGCATTGCTCAATTAAATTGGTCACAGTTTACAAGGGTTGGCATTAAACACACACATTGTTCATTTTGTTGTGTTAATTGTTCCATTGAACCAGGGACAGATGTGTTTTGTCATTTATTAATCTACTTTTCAAGGAAGACTGTGCATGTTCGGTAAGCACACCATTTCTAATGCTCTTTAAAATACATGCATATGTCGGATCTGCAGACTGAGGCATGTTTTGTGCAAGTTGTCTGTAGCAAAAAGGATGCCATCGATTCGCATTTCCTATTCTGCCGAGTGCAGTACAGTATTCTTTTAAACCTAATGTTTTGAATATGGGTTGCCCTTTGACTGGTGTTAGCTGTAGGAGGTCTCCAAAGACAATGGCATGCTTTCCTCCAAAGAGTTCTTCGCATCGAGTCTTAAGAACATCTTATATTCTTAGATGAATTAAAGCAACCATTGGGTTGCCAACCATGCTTACTTCACCTACTAGAAGGACTTTCATTTGCCGCAGAATTCTGCATACTTCAGTTGCAGCTTCTGCTGATAATTTGTGGTGTTCCACTGGGAGGAGGAGGAGAAACTGTAAATTTACACCTCCTTTGTTGTAAGCAGCTAGACCAGGGGGGCTCTTACAGTGATGAGTCAGAAGTTGTAGAAATCTGGTACACTAGGACGAGGATGGGGTAATGATATGAATTGTAATTGGGAATTGTTATGTGGAAGAAGGATGTTTAGGCAATGGGAGTATTGTGTCAAAATATTTGTGGTGTTATTGGTGCAGAGTGGTATTGTTATAGGTTGAGGAAGAGTGGTGTGGGTGTAATAGAAAATATTATGATTGCAGCAATGGGATGAGGAAGTTGTAAATATGATAGAGCACAATATGAATGGACTAGTGCAAAGGTCTGTGTACACGGGCTAAAGTTGTGTTGGTAGAGTTTTCCCATTATTGTTTTTGTTGGATTTCCATTGAGCAGCGTTTTCTTGATTGATGATGTTAGCGCACCATTTCTGTTGTGTTCACGCTTGTTTTCCCTTCCAATGGTTCTTTCTGTCATATTCATTCTACGGGCTGCAGAACATGGTTTTGCATGTCCCGTTGGTCATCTGTTTCACGAGCTGTCATATTGCCCCTATTTTTTCATTTGCTTGCAGTATTGTTTTCACGTTAAGTTGCCCTTTGTTGCTCAGTCATATTTGTCTAATTTCTTTGACATTTAACATTTTCTGCATCTAATTGTGTTGAAACTCTCTTCGAGGCATTGTGAAGGAGTAATATGCTGAACCTCGAACCCTCAGCATCTTCACTTGATATCTTCACTGCAAAACGGCCCCCCCTTAACTAGATAATTCCCAGATGTATGTGCACTAGTTTATTCATTCATGTATTATTTATTTATAACAGGCACCAAACGCCGCAGGCATCATGACACACATTAACACCAAGGACATATAACAACAAGACAAGGTATCGGAAGGCCATTTAATCAAACAAGGTAATCCTTTGCTGTTTCCGAAATGTAAACAAATTCCATTCTTTATATAAGTCAGCCGGCAGATTGTTCCAGGCAACAGCTGCTTGGACAGGGAAAGAGTGCTTGCTCCCCCTTACTCATTTTGCTTTGGGGCATATTAGGCGCAAGGTGTTACAAGACCCTGTGGACCTACAGGGAGTATGTTGTGTGAGACTTTCTTTGAGGTAAGAAGGGGCCGACCCATGGGAAAGGGTGTTTATCTTAAAATGGAATCTGGATGCCACCGGCAGCCAGTGAAGCTCTTTCCTAACATCAGAAATGTACTCTCTTTTAGGTACATTTTTGATAATACGAGCTACATCGTTCTGCAATATCTGAAGTTTGGTGATGCTATTTTTGCTAGCACTGCTCAGGAGCGCATTACAACAATCAAGTCTGGTCATGATTGTTGCCCTCACCAAGGTTTCGCAATTTTTTGCAGATACATAAGGTTTGACCAACCTCAGTAGTCTCAAATGATACTGTTTTATTAATTAATATGGTGCAAAATGAAAGCCCTTAGGCATAGGGGTGCCTAGACAAGATGTACGTCAACATAAAACAGAAAGTGCAGATAAGGACTCAGAGGGAGAAGCCACAGTCATGGGAGAGGCATGCTTAGTTAAACAGAGCCAATTTAAGGCGTTTGAAGGCAATACAAGAGGAACAAGCTCTCAGGTCAGGGGGGCAATGCATTCCACACATTGGGGGATCCATATGGAAAAGACCCTTGGGCAATAGTGAACACCCTTTCCCGTGGTGTATCCAAAAGGCAGGCATTATTGGATCTTAACACCCTCCGGGCCGGTGGCCATGTTATACAGTTTGACAGATATTTGGGGCTTACACCATATAGGCACTTATGTGTGATACACTGAACTCTGAAGGAGATTCTGCTGATGATCGGGCGCTAGTGTAAAGCCGTACGAGCATCAGACACATGATCTGATGTACCAAGTCCCTCTACAATACAAAAAGCATTGCTCTGAACAACCTCCAACTGCATCACTACGCCTTTGGCAATGCCCATCAGGAGGCTAGAGCAGTATTCGAGATTATGGCTCGCGCAATGGTGGCACAGTTGGTACGATTTAAGAATCGTCTTAGCTGGGCAAGCAATTTGAGATGGTAAGAAGTACTGGAGACAAGGCTGCTTACTTGGGCCTTCATGTTCAGTTCTTGGTCAAGAGTAACTCCTAACGTTTTGACTTCAATTTGAGTAGGGATGATACAGCCTGCGATGTTAAAGCTCTGAAATTCTGGGCCTAACTTCCGGGGCTGTCCGGAGCTATCCATAACCTTCAGCAGAGTCTTAGAATCGTTAAGAGCCAGGACGTTTGTGCGCATCCGAGTTTGGAACTGGCCATAAGTAGCACTGATGGAACGCAAATCAGCAGCATGGTTCCCGGTGAGGGGGATCAGGCATTGCGTATCATCACCATAATTGGCATATACAACGCCTTCCCTGTCCAATTGTTCAAACAATGGTAACATAAATATGTTGAACAACATGGGTGATACATACGACCGGTGTGGGACCCCGCATGTTACTGAAAATTCCTCAGCATAGCGTTTTTGATCTGAAAGGAATAATTCTATCCATTTGGTTGCTGATGGAGAAAAGGAGGCCGTATGTTGTAGACAATCTGTGAGTATGGCATGATCCACTAAATCAAATGCTGCGCATAGATCCAGCGATACGAGCAGTGCTGTATTGCCCAGCTCAAAAGATTTAAAGATGTTGTTTTTCGAATTCTGTGCTGTGTGCATGCCTAAAGCTTGATTGTTTCTCTCCCAAGATCTTGTGTTCGAGAGGAACTCCTCTATTTGAATGTGGGCCACCTTGTCGAGAATTTTCAAAAAATAGGGCACATTGGTAATGGGCCGATAATTACCCGGTACATTGGGGTCCAGTGAAGGCTTTTTGACCAATGGAGAGGCCCATGACTTTTAATACAAGGTGGAACACAATTTCCTTTGAAAGAGGCATTTATGAATTTGGTAATAAGCGGGTTCAACTGAAGGGCACACACTTTCACTGTAAGTGTAAGTGCTGAGCAAAGAACGCCTTTACAATTTGTAGGCTTGAGTTTCTCAATGATTTCTGTCACCTGGTCTTCATTAACCAGCTGAAATTCAAATTTAGAAATGTCCTTGTGATCCCAGAAGGAACTGGATCCACTTTACAGTTATCACCCGAAGCCTATTTGGCTGCAAAGTCCTTCTGTTTAAGTGTCAGCTTGTCGATGAAGGCATTCCGAATGACCGTACACCAACTGGCGTCTTTGATCACCTGAGATGGACATGGGCAAGGATCCTGCAGCTCTTTAAGAATTCTAAAAAGCTCCCTAGATTTGGACGATGCCCCGGAAATTCTTTGATCAAAGTATGACTTTTGTGCCTCGCAGATGGTGAGTTTGTAAGCTTTAGCAGCAAAAGAATAGGTGGCATTATCCTGAGGGAGTTGCGTTTTTTGTCCACTGTTTCAGTGCCTTATTCTTAATCTTTTTTCGCTTATGAATATCTGCCGAGAACCAGGCTTTATCGGGTTGTGTTCTCACTAGGCGAGATTTTATTGGGGCTAAGCTGTGAACCGTGTTCTCCAGCATGTGTTGGTATACTTTGGCCAATTCTTCAGCTGAGTTAAAGTAGGATAAGTTGTCAGTGACACAGGAAATATAGGGAGCCATAGCTGATGGTGTCAGTTTACAAAAATTCCTAAAGGAGCTCCACTGTTTAGTAGCTCTACATTTAACATGAGACGGTATGGCCATGTTCCAAACAACAAAAGAGTGGTCCGGCACGGGACAAGGATTGATTTCAACCTCACTGATAGTTATGTTATGGGTAAGCACCCAGTCTAAAGTCCTTCCTTTATTGTGGGTGGGTAGATTGGCATGTTGAATAAAACACACATTTTGTAGAGTAGACCCAAGCAGAATAGCCATTGCATCGGTACTATCTAAGAACCTGAGATTGAAGTCACTGATAATCATGGTTCTAGATAATGGTTTCAGGTGGGAGGAGATAAGTTCACTCAGGTGCATTAGAAAATTTGGTTTATTGCATGGTGGTCGGTAGATGAGAAAGATGTTAATGGTAGTGTTAGAATCGAAGGCCAGTTTGGCATATATCAATTCACTCACTGCTCTCAGGATATGATATCCTGTCGGTACAGCAAGAGAGAGTGCTGGCCCTGCAGCATTATGCAACCACGACTCAATGATAGCACATAAGTGAATTTTATGTTCGGTGACATACTCAGCCACCTCTATTGAATGTTGAATTTATTGTGCTATCGTCCTGTGCATCAGTCGTTCCCCATGCGCAAGTTATCACACCAACTCACTGGCTCCTGTGGTTATGCTGTGCTTGCATGCAGGAGGGGTGCTGGCCTTACCCGGCCCCATAACACATGCCAGCATCAACCTCCATTGACTCCACCAACACAGAGGTACAAGGAGCAAAGAAGGAAGTAAACAATGAATGACAAAGCAATGGTGGCCGGTCTGCCATCACATAGGCAAACGGCCTGATTGGTAGCCCGCTGGGCACAACTAAAAGCCAGACCTCATTGCAAGGCCCTACAGCTTTTCGTTGAAAGAGGTTTGACATCTGTTAGATGCATTCTTTGTCCAGGTAAATTGTGAACAATTCGGCACACATTTGCACTTGTAAAGCACTTGTTCAGGGGTGATGTTTCAGTGATTTGTGTGGCGAATACAACCCAAAGAGAGTGTCTGCTCTTGCATTATGCTGGCCAAATCTGCGCCTGTAGTACAAGGATGTCCACTGGAATTACAAGTGTGATGCTCTGTACAATATGGTGCGTCCACCTTGCAAATATTTGTGCAAAAAGGTTCACACAGAAATGCACTCAGAGGAGTAATATGTGTGGCATACCATTTGCATTTAGGAGGGAGACTAAAATGATGCCACTTCATTCCACCTCTTTCTTTCTTGTAATTGCTTTCTTGGATGTTCTCAATATCTGTATGGATGGAGTCAATGGCAAGACCTTTTTTTAATTTGCGCCGCTGATATAATTATGGCCTGCACATCATGGGAACATGCCCTATTTTTAATGTTGCTCCAGTGGCACAACCCAGTACTACCCTTGATCGTTAAAAAAAGGAGAAAAATCTGTCACTTATTGCTGGCAGATTGGAGGAGAAAATATGCAATTCTATTTTTATTAATTGGATGCAAGGTTTGCAAAGCAACGGTCAATCTTAAGGGAGGCATGGCATCTGAATCAAAGGTGCCCGTGCCTGAGGCAAAACTGAAACCAACCCCTATCCTGAATGCCTCTTCTAATGAAAAGGGGGATCGAGGTGAAGACCTGGATAGTCCAGACAAAACCAGACCAGGTGGGAACCAATGATATGTGGAGGATGTGCCACCAGCAGGATCCCGAAATAGTCCAATCACAGAACTGCATGCAGAACTCCAGTTTACGTATTGGGAGAGGAAGTCTTAAAACTCCATGACCACAATTCTGGAAGTCAGTCCATTTTTGGAAAGTCAAAATTCTTCCATGCTTAAGATTTTAGGAGTAAATAACTACAGTGACAACTAAAATGTCAGCAGGTAGATTGGTATGAAGACAGGCCCAATTCCTCTACCTGCTGTGTTTTCAAGTCTGAGAACAGTGGTCGAAGTGGGAGGGAGCGGTGCCCCTCTACTAAGTTTTACTGTTCCTATAGTTTTATTTTTAAAAGAAACCGTTCCGGAATGGTTTCGTTTTAACATAAAAGTGTAGTAAGTAGTTGAAACTTGCACTTCCCTTAAACTTAAGGGAAACTTGAACATTCCCTTAAATAGGTGGTGTGTTTGTTTGGGGGTTTGGGATTGCACGTGGGAGGGGGCGTGGCGATGGAGTTTGTGAGGAGCTGGGGCAGGCCAGCAGGGAACGTAGTTCCACTACTACTTTTCGTACACTTCGACTACTGTCTGAGAACAAAATTGAAGAAAAAGACAACGTTCAATGAAACTACAATTATCATTAGCATGTTAGGAAGACTTGTGAGGCTGCACAACTCAACGCCACATTTTAAGCACAGTGACGTCTTTGGCTTCCTGCGCCTGTATTTAGCAGCTTTTTTAAATACTTATTCTGGACTTCAAAACGTCCTGGAAACGGTAACTGTAGCACGGCACACAACATCTAATACATGTCAGTGGGTTATATCATGTGAGTTCTAGAATGCTCTCCTGGTTACCCTGAGACTGTCATCAAGTCCTGGGCACGTTTTTTGCCAAGTGCATTTTGTTACTACATCCCACGTGCACGTATATTCATAGTTAGGTTGAGGCATCGTAAGCATGGGAACAGTTCAGCGTTCAGCCTTCTTCACATTGGAAATATGTAACATGCCGTTTTCATCAAGAGCATTGGTCTCCCCCCACCCCCTCTCTATCTCTCTTCCTCCCTTCCCCCCTGAAGCAGGGCCCACCTTCAGCAAAGTCAGTAGTCATGCCAACCATGGGTGCGATGAGGACAGCTTTGATGCTATTGGCTACTGCATTGCACCAACGCATAGTAGCATTCACTGCCAACGAGCTTGCCATACACATAGCCCTACTTATCGTTCAACGCACCTACACGCACTGCTACGTCGAAGAATCACCATGACAACAACTGAAGTTATTCTCTAGCCTTCAACACCGACTGCTTCCTCTTGGGTTCGCAATAGGTATCGGCAATTGAATTCAGAAGCATTGTTTGTGTAAGCGAGGGACTGTGAGTAACGACTCGAGGAGGGGGATGGGACTGCATATTCCCATTAGTAATTCACAGGTTATTGTCAATAACAGACACTGACATGTGAGCCGACATTATTCATTATAGCTGTTAGGTCTCTGCAAGTAAATAAATCAGGACGAAAATACAAAAAACAACTGTTTTGAAGGCACGGTCTCATTTAAAGCTACCAATGAGCACTGCAGCTCCAGGCAAGTGTTGAGAACTCCATTGTTATGCACTGTTACTTGCATGCAGTACTTTTCATCGACAAATCGACATTTGAAATTTCGGCTGAGACGTGATGCAAGACTATTTGTCTTGGCTGTGGTGTTGCTCCTTTAAGAAAGTGTGTCATGCCTTGGTCATGACTTCCTGTCACTAAAAGGAGCCTCAGCGCCACGTGCCACAGAACGGCTGCAGGCTCCATGAGTGGCACTTCTGTCTCGTATCTCATTAATGGGCCTGCAGGCTGATGCCACGTGATCATGGCCCTGCCACCCTCGCCTTCAGGCTGACGCTGTGTGACCATGGTATGGCGGCCACCACTGATCTGGGTGACCCCAGATCAGTATGTGTAACCTGAGAGCGCCCAGGCCCCAGGCACGCTCCTGTGACCACAGCCCAATTGTGAGCCCGGCAACTGATGTCAGCTGTGTGACCATAGCAACTTTAGGTGTCTGCTGGGTGCCCTCACCACCGCTCGGGCTGACCCGTGTGCCAGCCTGCAACAACTGTAACTAAAGTATATGCTGGGTACCCCCAGCACTGATGGGGACGGCCCATGTGCCCACAAACCACCCCCCACAACACTGGAGAGCAGGTTCTGACACATTGGGCCTCATTCCAAGATTGGAGGTAGTCATGGCGCTATTTGGGCCATGACTGCCTCCAATAACGGTACCGGCACCGGTCTCGTTCAATGGGGACTTACCGGTGTAGTCCGACCTTTACGGGACCGGTAAGTCCCCATTGAAAAAAACACTCCCCATTCCCATTTGAGCCCCAATAGGGCTCAACGGTAAGGGGGAAGTAGCTAATAACGGTACCGCAATTTGCGGTACCGTTATTGGCTCTGATTTCCCTTAACGGGTCCCATCCATACGCCTGGTCAGACCAGGCGTTAAAGGAGGGACCCGCTAAGGGAACTCGTAGTAGGGCAGTAAGGGATTACCGGCACCGGTCTCCTTACCGGTGCCCGGTATCCCTTACCGCCCCACTCAGAATGAGGCACCTTGACTTCTCTTTTTCCCACATCGGGGGTAGACATACGGGAAACTAACTGCATTGGTCCTTTCTATGTTGCGGCGCTAGGTGAAAACCGCACTGCAGGTTTTGGCAGAGCGCATGGTGACGTATGATGACGTGCTCTGCTTGTCATTATGTATGCTTGTATGGCCTTTATGGTCAAAGCATGTCTACTGCAGCTTTGTGGTTTGAGGGAGCAACTCCATAAAGGAGCAACTAGCCATATGAGTTTGAATAGCCCCTTCAATTTCCTTTTTTAAAATAGCCGACAATTTAAAAAAAATTGATAACAGGTGTGGTTTAAAAGAAATGATAAAAAATAATAATAAATTACCAAATTACTGCACATGTAATTTTTTCATGAGAGCAATTACTCACAGCTTGGTAGCCATGGGAATCTGTGCTTGTGTGCACATTTTTCACTAGTAACATTAAAAAAGCACTGCTTTATTCAGTGGAGTGCTGCTAGCTGCACATAATGTTTTAAACTGATGATAAAGTAGCTCAGCAGATTGAGCGCTCCCTGCTCATACGCGTGCGTGAGATCACAGGTTCGAATCTTGGCAAGACCAACTCAGCATTTGAACGGTCTGAGGTTGAAAATGACTACAAACTTTGGTTGGTTGATAGTAATGGTCTATAAAAATGTTCTATGCACAGTGCTATGGTGAATGCGCTATACGAACGACATATTGTTAAATATTGTAATTGTTTAGGGCTTCATGTCCCATAATTCATTTGGCAGAGAAAGGGGTATCAGGTGATAAAATTGCAGCAAAAATGTCGCTGGCAAAAGAAATTGCAGCAAAAATGCAATGGTTTGACCCGGTAAATGTGTACCCCATTATACCGTTTAAGGGGAGCAGGGGTTGCGGGGGTGTCCCCCCCATCCTTTACATGATTGTGGTGGCAAAACCACAGCCTTTTTGAAGCGATCTTTTGTATACACGGGCATTTTTGCCGCGATTTTAAGACATGGTACCGAGAAAGGGAACTCCAAGCTGCTGTTGCCGTTGTGAAGTGCATGGTGACATAGGGTGACCTGTCCGCTGAATCTAAACCTATGTTTTCTTCTATCATCTTCATAGTCACTGCACTGGTGGTGAATTGGTTTGAGTGCTGACTTCCGAAAAGGGAATATCTAGGGGTCTAAGTTTGAATCATGCCTTCTCGGATGCCTTTGTTTGAATTGCCCTAAAAGGGCAACCAATGCTTATGTATTACTTAATTTTGTGGATTTTGTTTTTTTGTCTGCAAATGGTACAGCCCATGGATGATTGGTCACCACCAATCATGCTGAGATAGGAACTGATTGAATTACGTTCTATTAGAAAAGAAAAAAAAACATATATGCAATGCAACGTAAGATGGCAGTTTTACAGCTCCTATTGCCATTGCTATGGCCTCAAAGGGCCGTTGGAGGAACGCCCTTGGAGGACCGAAGTCCGAGGTATGAGGGATGGTCCGAGGAGATTAGAATGCGTATGTGCATTTTTGCCAGTTATATTGATTGGGTTTTTATAATGCACCTATACACACAGCGTTTCAAGGTGCAAAGGTAGGTTTGAAGGTAGGTAGAGGTGGCTAAGTCCATGTTGGCAAACCCAATTAGAGTTGACTTGTAGTTGGGTGCTGTGAAGGCTATCGGGAGAGTATGTGAATCAAAGCGATTATTTGTCCAGCTAGACTGTATTTGTATCGTGGGACTTAGCTGCATTCTGGAGGCAGAGGTGATGTACGACATGAGATTGAGTACTGTGTGATTGCAGATGTTTGCGGGTTGGTGGTCATGCCTTGGGAGGGATGCAGCTATCTTCCTTCGAGATGGAGTGCGATACATACCTGTGAGTCATGGCTGATTGCTTGTTTTGTTCACAGAGTGCCGGTCCTCTCGTGCGGGTCTACGAGAGTACTTTCTGTGCGAGCTCGGCCCTTTCATAGGTCTGCTCATGTGACTATAGATGCAATGGGGGGGGGTCAATGCCTGCGAGCATTAAAAGGGGACGCACAAAGGGAGGCTCAGATATGACTACCAGCAGTAGATAGTGGTCTACTATTAACCACAGTGGCTGGCTCAACACACTCTGCCAGACCTCGGTTACGTTTCCTACCACCATGCCTGGTCTGTTGCTGTACGTAATAGGTCAGTGTCTGCGATGTCTCCGGAATCGGGGTACCTCCTGTGATATCTTCCTGGCATGCTATTCTAATACTGAATGGGGAGCCCGTCTAATAGGGTGTAATGAGTTAACCTCCAGCAAAGTGCCTAGTACTGCATTGAGGTCTGGTATCCTTTGTCTCTTGGATTTTCACCTTTTGCAGCTTAAAATGTGTGGTTTCTGCCTACCTGTGGTGGAGAGAACAATTGAACCTGAGTAAGGTTTAAAGGTGATGTAGCTTTCTTGGCAAACACACTTGTGAGAGCCATGTTTGAGGGCAAGAGATCCAGTGGGTGATGCCAAATGAATACAATAAATCATCCTATCACCTCACTGTATCCGTCATTTCCCAACGATTTCTTGATATTATTTATTCATTATTTGTAGGATATTTGTGTTAATACATTTTAATTACTGTGCAGGCAGTTTCATTCTGTCGGGGCAGCTCACGCTCATCCTTTACGATAACTATAGTAACAAGGCCTCTTTAGAGCTGCGTTACTGTACGCCTGGCCGTGTACACATTTATTTTTAAAAGAGAGGCTTGTTGGCCTTGTTGACTATGGAACTTTGCAATGTTGCGTCATGTTCTCTCAGTCACTCATTTATTTATTTATATATTTTATTTATTATTTATATATCGCACAAAGCCCAGAGGCTTATAGGTGCTTGTCTTAAGAGGGTCGGTTACAGTGGTTGTTTGCAGTGGTAATAGTTTAGAAAGGTTACACAGTTAGCTTGCACTGGTGTTCAGTTACTTACATGTAAACGGAATACAATCTTTTGCCATGGAAAGTGCTCTCCCTGCTTCTGTGATCGGGCACCGCTGGGCTGACTCGAGATCATATGCAGGAATGAAGACATGGCATTAAGGTAAGGCAGAAATCCTTCATCTTTTAGCCGTTCTTCATTGATATTGTACAAAGATGGCATGCATGCTGTGACCATCTTGCAATTCTAATCCGTGTTAGGCTTTTATTTAGTTATGGCACATTATATGACAGTACCATGCACTATCATACAGGATCTAATACAGGGTTTTGCATGTTTATAGATATGGCTTACCCTTCTGTCTATGCTGCTGAATTAGCATGCCTGCTGATGGCGCGTTCCGCGCAATGTTACTTGTGCGGCTGCCAATAGGACACAAGATAGTCCTGCTGACTTTAGAAGTGCACACACTTGTTTACCAATATTGTCCCTGTATATAACAATATATGGTGTAAATCGGAGCGGGGGCTGCAGGGGTGTCCCCCGGTCATGTTCCTAATGAAGATGTCTGGGCAAAAAGGGCGTCCTTTTTGCATGGCAACATTTTTGCGGGGACATTATCACTTGGAACCCTCAGCTTTGGGCTTCAACACATTTTAGATGGTTAATGCTTCAAGAATAGCTAATGGCTGTACAAGCTCAAACCCACCGGGTAGGTAGACATGCATCTGTCACAATGGTTTATAGCTGATTGACATATTAGACAGGTATAGAATACAATCTAATATCATTCATCATAATACATAACAAACAATTTTATATGTAAACCAAGAGCAATAATATTAAGGAAATTGTAAATAAGGAAGTTGGAAAGGCTTTCTGCGAATTGGTCTAGATAGACCTATAGTTGTAGAAACATGGTTCATATTGATGAAACTGATTATCCATGGTTTGATATGTATTATGATGAATGATATTAGATTATATTGTATTTTATGGAATATTTTTCTAAAAACGTTTTATGTATTAAAAAATAAAATGGAATAATGATTAATTAAAGTATGCAGATGTACTCTCCCTCCTCCATACCCAACCTTTCTGTAAGGAACACTAGATTAAGGTTGTTCCTCTTTCTCAGAACATCATACCTGTCTAATATATATAACTTACCCTAGATGGCCTTGAAGTAGGGGTTTCCCACCTGTTGTGTTTTATTTATAGCTGATTGACTATATCTTTGTCTTGAAATCTTGTGGAGGATCTTGTGCTAGAGTCACTCCAGAAGAAAGTGACCACCAGACTCTCTTAATAACTTTTAGGGTCCCAGGAAAAAGGAGAGAAAGAGTGGTAATAAAGGATACACTTACCTACTCAGGAAGAAGGCTCCGATATATGCCACAGGACATGCAAGATTATTTAGTCAGAAGGGCGAAAAAGAAAATTATAAAATGTCCTGATCTCATTTTGAATCTGCACCTATAAGCCTTCTGTAATATATAGATTTAAGCTCCATGAATTTAGAACATCACAGCGATTTAAACCTGGGACTGACTTCACTGATAACGGTCTCACCCATTTGAATGATGATAACTTATATTTTTTTCAGTGCATGTCAGATTTTGAAAAAGGCCTCAAGGCCGAAACACGTGTTAACCAAAGGGCACAATCAAAAATTAAAAATGTATGGCACATTCTGAGAAGTGTCATTCGTATTCCTTATCTCAACACGGAGTAAGGGGATTACTCCTTCCATGCTTCAAATGCGACACAGTTTACATTAACAAGATAGCTTTATAGATCAACAACCCAGTCGCAGTGAGAATCTCCCTGAATATCCCCAAACCTAGATTCATAACATTCTGTAATATATAAATTAAGGCCGAAGAGTTGTTTCCAAAATCTGCTCCTGGGAATGATAGTCCAAGAAACTGCATAGTTGGATTAATGAGCAATCTAAAGACTCAAGGAATGATCTATGGGCAGTGCTGAGAAATACCAGGGACAACAGTGATTTGGTAGAGTGAAGCAGTGGGCTTATGTGCAAATGTGCAAACGTACTAGAGAAAGACTGGCAAAAGCAAATGGGAGGATGTAGTAGATGAAGCACTTCTCCACTGAGAATGTGTAAGGGACGGATAATACAGTAAGGGCCAATGATCACTTTGGTTCACCATGCTTGAACGAAGGCGATATATGCCCATTTAAAAATCCCAGAAGTATGTAAGGCTTTGAAGTATCAAAAATCAAAGAAACGCCCAGGACCAGACGGGATTCCCATTGATTATTTAAATATAATGTGGACTTAGTGGGGCCCGTTACTTGCAATCTACAAATTTACAATCACTTTGAATGATATGATAGGTTATATATAATGCACTTAACACCCAGAGGTTTCTAAGCGCTGACCCAGGGATCGAACCTGTGTTGCTCCATATCATCTTGCTTCCAAGGCGAGCACGTTGCCGCTGAGCTATTCTCCCGAAATCAGTAGTTTGGCTGAGTTCCGCGCAGCTGGAAACAAGCAATAATCATTGCACTCTGTAAAAAAGGGGACACATCTTTACCAAAGTTCCTGTCGTCCAACATCAGTAGTGGATGGATCATGCAAACCATTTGGACATTTATAGTATTTTCGATTAATTGAGTGGGTTCATTGGGATTTGGGATTTTGGGTGGGACTTTGTGCAATTAATTAAGCTTCACACATTTATATATTTCTTTGCAAAATATGTGTGTTTACGTAATTTCCCAATATATTTGGCATTTATGGACCCGCCAACAGCATTCGATATTGTTGATCGACAAAGGCTATGGGCAATTTTATGCGCGATAGGACTACCATGAGGTCTCTCAGGACTTCTAATTACTATCCACGACGATACAGAAGCGATTAGCAGATATAACAGAAATGACAGCCGTACCACCCCCATAAAGCAGAGTTGTGTGCTTGCCCTATTTCTTTTAAACCTTTGTACCAATGAATTACAATGATGCTTATAAAATGTGTCACAGAATGTGCCTTCATATGGCTGTCACAAATTGCTGTTGCTTGGGTATGCCGATGATGCTGTATTAATGTTCGAAATCTAAAGGCGTTACAAGCCTTAATTGATGGCTACTCTACGTTATGAAGGGCAACACTGTCATGGGAGCTGTGGGACACAATACTCTAAACATGGCTAGCACCATTCTCAGGAGCCCAGAGCAGATCACATGGGTTTACAGGTCAGGCTAAGGAGGGTCGTACAAGATTCAGGCAATTGCAAGGAAACACAGAGCAACTGGGGACTCCAGAGAGAAATCTGGCGTGTCTGTAGGCGGGGGCACAAAGTTTATGCACCAGAAGCCTATAACAGTGTCCCTCCTCTTACAGATGCACCTCAAGAGAATCCAGATAGGGACTGAGGGTAGACTAGACCACAAGGGAACATCACTACTTTAGAAGAAACTGAGAATAACCTGAGCTACCCCCCTCATTGGGCACTCCCCCCTGATTTAGATATTCTGTCAAGCTGTGGTGCAAGGCGAAGGTGGACACACGTCAGTGTTAGGGAGAATTCTAATTTCTGTGCTAATTCCCTTCAACCTTAGAGACCCCCCAGCTCTTTTGCTGGACTTTAGGACTTTTGAATTTTAACCTCAGAGTGAGTGAGACCTTTTTCTCACTCTCTCCTGGGTTTTGACCTGATTTGGATTTTATGTTTCCTTTGTTTTTGGAGTCTGACAAACTCCATAGGCATCTACTTTTCGCATGGTGACACACAGCACCTCCAGTGCAGTTTCAGAGAAATCCTTTAGATTTCTCTTAAGGTTTAAATACCTTTTGTTGGGAGAACAACTGTTCCTAAGAATAGTAAAGTGAAATTGACTTTACTTACCTTTTCTTTTTGTAGGTCCAGCACACCCCATCTTTTGTGGAGTGGCGGGGGTTACTTAGTAGACCCTTTTCCTACTTACTCATGTAAACATTTTTATGTTACCCCCACTACTTTAAATGGCTGGTGGCAGTGGTTTAATTTGCCTACCATTGTGCTTTTCTACCGCAGGCTAAATCCTCAGTTGCAGTATAGCACCCATGGGTGACCATTTTGTCAAGATGGCCTTGGTCTTCTTTTTTCGACATTTTCTGTTTGTGAGGTCTTTCTTGGGTTTTACTTTGTGCGCCAAATCAGGTTTGAGCCCTTTGTTCATTTTGTCTTTGGCAGGCTTCAGTACTAAAACCCGCCTCTGGCTCCAGTGTGTCTGGAAGGGCAGGAAGTGAGGCAGGTTCCCGAAACTCCCCTGTCCTTTGTCTTTAGGAATGCCTGAATGCACCCAGTCCTGATTGGCTGGCTGGCTGTCCTTGTAGGACAGCCACCCTGCTGTTTGAGTGACAGCTAAGAGGTGCATGAATGGGAGAAACCTGCTTAAAAGGCGAGGGTTTTGGGGCTGAAGACAGAGTCGACCACTGGGAAGAACAACCGACGAAGAAACTGTGATCAAAGCTTGCTATATCCTCCTGGACCGTTGAACTGCCCGTTGAAGCCCTGCTGCTGTGCTAAAGCTCCTTTTTCTGTTTGACAAGAGAAGCTCCGGAAGGCACGATTTCTTCCCTTGGGTTAGCGGGACCAACTACCCCCGAGACGAACTGCACTGGAGCACCTTCCCCGAACTTCTTTGCTGCTGCAGGAACCAAGTGCCAGGGGTCGAGAAATCCATAGTCAAGTGCAATGTCTGTGATCCGGCCAGAAGCTCCAGAAGTCTCAGCTGACCCTCCAGAAGCAGGATGACCAGAGTTCTAGTCCCCTCACCAGAGTGCAGGACTCAAGGAGTGAAGGAAGCGCAACTAGCATCCAAGATCCACGGTGGTGCAGTTCACCGAGCACTGAAATCGCAAAGTGCTGCTGATGTCGATAAGAGCCCGTAGCTGCTGCCGACCTCTGAATTGCTGTCGCAGGAGTCCCCAGATGTCCTCCCTCTTGTCCCCATGACTGAGGCCCAGGAACACAGGATCTGCATCGCTGCAACCAGACAGAAGCCAGCTGGACCCTCTTCCTCTAACTAAAGGTACTGTTATGACTTGGGGTACTTACTTCAATGTCTGTAGCTTGCTTTTGTCAGTTGTGACTTGCAGTAGCTGCTTTGCTAGAGTTGATTGTAGTTCTGCCTCTCATGAGTGTAACAGCTTGTGATCCTACAGTGATTTTTCTTCAACAAACTATCTAACTTTGTGCAATACTTTGACTGTTTAAGAAGTTCCTCAGCTCCATAGACTTTGCTCCAATTGACTTTGGCTTTCTTGGCTCCCTGCCAACTCTTCTATTCCATTTGACTTTGATTCGTACTGTCCCTCATAGGTCATGCATTGGTTTTAAACTAATATTGCTGGGAAAGGTTTTAATCTAGACTTCATTGGAAGATTTTTTTTTGAGAACCTGTTCAACCTTTTTCCTTCCTTAAACATTTCCTTTCTACAAACCTTAGAATTACTAAGTGTACTAGTGGTATATACATGCAATTACTGTCCTAGTTAGTGAAGTCACCTCAAGGTGTAGGAAGTGTGTATGAAGCATCTCCAAAGAGAGTCTACTAACTTTGTGATGATTCTGAACAAGTATTTTAAAGTGTATTTGATTGCTACATATATTGCCCTTTTTAAAGAATGCTCATTTAAAAACGACTGTTACATAAATAAATAATTATTTTAACTACAAATCTTGAGTAGTGTTACTTGGCTACTTGTATTTGCTACAGCTCACATGTACCCCTCTTGAGATAGGCCTGGCTGCTCAGTCCTATTACCAACTTGTGTAGTGCAGGCATACAGGCCTATACCAATAGGTTGGTGACCTAATACCAAGAGGACAAGGGTTGTGTAGTTGGCCACATGGTCACTACCTCAATTGTTGCCTAACAGTGTGCAACATGTATTGGTGTTCTAATGTTCCTGGAGGCTCTATATGACTTCTCCAGGAAATATCAGCTTATGACGCACTGCAGTGACATTTGTGGGTGCTGGGGCACAAGTCGAATAATGCAGGTTTAGAAGACATGATCAAGTGCTCTTCAGGCTTGAGTTCGTACTTGTTGATATATTGTGTGTCAAAAGCCCTAGGCAGTGACCTCCATTAACGCTTCACCTGTGCTGCAAGTGCACCATGCTCTTTTGTGCAGCCTGACTTAACAGATACACATTGTGCCTTAGGAGGTGTAAATGCTGCTTCTGGTTCTAGAGTTTGGTGAAAATCCTCTGCATTCAGGAGTGGAAGGAGTGGGGTTAGCTAGCAGGTGCCCAAATGCCCTTTTACATCAGTTGAAATATATTCCGCACTTCCTGAACCTCAGCTCCATCACCAAGATTGCAATGCAGGGTTTGACCCCGGCCTATTTCCCCACAAAATGAAGTCATTCACCAGCTTATTTTGGTGTTCTTGCACCACCACTGCACTTTGTTGATGTTAGGCAGGTTAGTCGGACACCTGACCTTTCTCCCACTCCATAGTGTTCTTCAGCTGCAATGGCTTCTCCAAAATGCTATACAGTGGGGACTGCCAACGTGTTAGCATTAAAGAAAGGAAATATACAGCTTGTTAAGGTCATGGGTGCTGACATATTGGATGGATGCAACACACAGAATTGTAACACCAAACAGTGTAAGACCCATTCAATACCAAAAGAAAACAAATGACATAATCAGAAATGGGAATAACACAACACCCTGGCCCTCATTACGAGTTTGGAGCTAACTGGCTGGTAAATCTGCCTAGATACCACCAAACTGAATTCCTGTTACCACCACTTGGTCCGGTGGAATTTGAGCCTGTTGGACTCAATGGGGCTTTTTTAGCGGAATTCCCCACTCCAGGCCAAAACCAGGAATTTGGTGTAGTGTTAAAGTTGGCGGTAGCGGACCACTTACCACCAAACTCGTAATGAGGCCGACTGTACTGCATCCGCATACAGTATCAAAGGCTCCCAACGCTAATAGAAAATGTATGATATCCTCACAAATGTAAATAGCACTGCACATACTACTGTACCCTCATTTCAGAACTCTTGAATTTTCAATGGAAAATATAAGTTTACTTTAGGAGAAGAGACAGGAAAGAGGCACACTGTACAGCAAAGCAAGTTACCTTTGGCAGTGAAGAGGACGTTGCTCTTCTAAATGTTGTGATTTTATTCTTGACATTTTACATTAATTGTGTAATTGAAGAACATAAGAAAATGTAAACGTGATGGAAGATTGTATTTTTGTGATTGTAATTGATGTGGTTTATGTGTTATGTCTTTTTATTAATTGACTGTTTCATATAAAGTCTAATTAATTAGACTAGAAATATACTACAATAAATCAAATTGCCTCCAATGTGACATATTCTCGTTCTGCATTTGGGGTCACAAAACATATCCCTGAGTTTACCAGGCTCCATGACTGGTGCCTTCTCTGAAGATTCGCCTGTAGACTGCTCAGCCAACAGGTATGCCATCCCCTTTGACCAAATGGCCTCCAGGGTGGGAACTCCAGCATAAGGGCAAACCAGGGACAATCATGTTAGGCATAGCTGAAGTCAAGGTGGGTGGGGAATGTCAGTGTGCAGATTCTAGATCACGTATGGAAGTCACATAAGCCTCTCTATCCTGCAGTATGAGTGTAAAGACTTTTGAATTATAATTATTGTCTCTGTCCACACTATGTTTACTTTGGCCATATATAAAAGCAGGGATGTGACTGTATCACAGTTCTCATTTACTTACGTAGGAGTTTTACTGTCACACTTTTCTTGCTGGGGTTTTAGCTGACAAGAGATGTTCTGTTTGAATCCCTTATGCAACCGCTTCCTTCATAATTACATACTTGTTTTTGTTTGAACCTTCTGTCTGACTTATACCCAACAGATAGTAGTTTTTAGCTTGCTGTCAGGACAAGTTCACCTCTTGACAGTATATATATTAATACCTGGCTAGAACAATGTAAGATTGGGTGTAGCCACAATTGTCTTCCAAATGGGGGTTACAGCCAACTCTGGGAGTTGTATTACCCTTTTCTAAAAGCACCTATAGATTTTGTTTTGCGGTTCTTCTTGCACTAACACGCCCCAGAATTCTGCACTGTTTCGGAGATCCCTCCAACCTTAGGTTCGAGATTTTACTCAAGACGGGTATAGCTTTGTGACACAAATATTTTTTAGAATCACTGTATCTCCTTTATTATTGCTTCTGCCAATTTCACTGCCTTTTCTTAGTGCTCCTTCCATTTCTTCCTCTGGTCAGTGTTACCTAGAGAGAGTTTAATTCCATTATCCTTTCCAGTTCTTGTTTATTAATTCTGAAAATGTTACATCTGCTATGCTGAGTTCCAGGGTCACAGATCATGAATTTAAGGCCCTCATTATAAGTGAGCTGGTCTGGAAATAAGGTGTCGATAACAACGTGACTGGCACATTTTCCGGACCGGCTCACTCTGAGTCTGCCAGTAGGGGCTGTGAACTATATTGGGGTTGTTGCTAGAACTCATATTTGGGGTACACCAAGATCAACATCTTGGAAATATGGCAGATGGTCATTTGTGTGGAAGCTAAAAAAGGTAGTATTAGCAGACATCTCTGATTGAGGCCTACATTAGTTGGGATCTTTTCAGAAAGCTAATCATTGGTCCTCCAGCATATCTGGTTTGAATTCCTTGCTGACAATTGTTGAATTAGACTCACTGACCTGTTCAAATCGTTAAGTCACGAATTGAATTGACCCATTGAATGCTCTTTAATTCCACACCTACAAAATGTTTTCCAGACCCTTGACCTCTCGGTCCAATCAAAGGCCAAGAAGAAGTTAAAAAGGCCACATTAATTGTGTGGCGTACCTTTGTATGATATGCTGTATGCGTTGGAGCCTGTATGTCATTTTATCCAAACTTATCATAAAGGTCAGATAGAATAGTTTACGGGAAGACTGTCTCCTCACAGTGTATTAAGCTGATTGGCCTGTAGCTAAATGATTAATTAGTTGACCCCTTCTTGTATTGAAGGGCTACCAGGCTATTGCTCCATTAGAGTTGGGATAGGCTTGCTGCCATGTTAAACACGTTTAGAAGCATGACACTCAGTAAATTCCTGTAATGCTATGATTGCAGAAGATTAGGGTCTGGGGATTTGTCTAGATTTCTTTCTTTCGGTATCTCCCAAATGGCTTTTATGACGACCATTCAAGTGTACACCCCCTGCTGCCTTCCCTTCGGTTTCCTTCAGGCATCTCTCCCTCTTGTGCAATGTAATGCAATGTAAGTGGCTTTGTATAGCACCCTGCAGCCACTGTTGGCAGCCCTGCTGTGTCTGGCTCTCTAAGAAAAGAGAGGGGTCGGGGGTCATTAGTGGGACAGGGGGAGAGGCAAATGTGAAACCAGTGGTGTTGATAACTGAAGGTCGGAAGTACGTAGTTCCTGTGTGCCAGTCAGCTTTCTATGGGCTTGGCAGAGAAACCTGGGAGTATGTTATCCATAGTGAAGAGCCCAATATCTGATGAAATACAGTTCCTTGAGTCTGGTTAGCCTTTGATGTGAAATAGTGTGATAGAGTTAGAGAGAAGAGCTTAGTCGTGGTTTGGTTAGTGTTGATGGTTTGGTAGTGTGCTAATGGCTAGACCTGTGGAGGCCATCTGTGGCCAGTTTGTGTGTGTAGTGTAAGGTGTTATGAGATCTTGCCAGTGAGCCGGATAGTCAGCAGAAGGGTGGAGTAAGCCTTACAAGGTAAAACAACCTGCAACCCTGCACTCCTAACCCTAGCCATTTGCGGACAGGTCCCTTTTTGCTAGCTCAGAATGCCACCTTTCAATTCCCTCTCTCAACATCACTCTCTAACGGTCTCTGTGCTGTCTTTCTAAATTGAACTGTCATGCCCCTGGATGTACGCAAGTGTAACTGGGGCTGACAGGCGTGGCAGGGCTAGATGAGGGAAGTCGCAGGAGTCCATGGTTAGTATTTTCTGGCTCTCGGGTTATTTGTTTGTGTACATGTATGTCAGTATGTCTGTCTGGGGGAGGAGAGGAAATGTTTGTGATGGAGAAGGGAGGGGGGATGGAGGCTGGGGAGCAGGTATATGTGAGTGTGTTTGCATGTTTGTGTGTCTGTGTAAGTGTGTCTGTGGTGGGGGTTGCAGGGAATGGTTTTGGCAAAGAAGGGAGGCAGCTGTGAAGGAAAAGAGGACTTGGGGGTGAATACCCTGATTTCTTCAAAATTCCACAAGTGCAGGAGAGGGTGGGAGTGGGGGTGGTCCAGGAGAATGGATTCAAAGATGGCATTGGGGTGGGGAAGGGGCTGAAACCACCCCACTCATGCATTATTTCTGCATTGGAAGTCCACAGAAAATTGTCTGAAAAATGATATGGTGTGTGGCTTTTAAAATGCGGAAATATCACAGGGAACCGAAAAATAGGGTTTAATTCAGGACATTCATTGACTAAGGTTGCTACAGTGAATAGATTCTTCTAGATCCATTGTCAATCTATGAATTTAACATGACCTCGTAATACCATAGACTCACATAGCATCTGCAAAATGAGTGGAAATTAAATGATATATGTTAGCTATAGAGGGAACTGCCCCGCTGATCCAATTCTTCAAGTGCATATAATATAACTTCTGATTACACAAATACAGCATTGGTACAATCGTTTATCAAATAGAAACCCCTTTGGAAGGGATGAGAGATTCCATGTTCTGGATCCTCTGGTCATGGCTGCTCCCTTTCTGTCCTGAATGGAGTGTCAAATCACTGCACTAGAGGTCATTTGCTCCCCTTTCTTGCAGATAGATCCAGTTAACAAGGAATTACAAACACTCTCCCCTTCTGGCTCTTTGGGCGAACCCACCTGTTCTGGTAGAAATGCCTCAGCCTCATGTCTACGAATTTGGCATGAATTTCCTGAGTCAAATCATCTGTGTTGTGTGCTTCGAGGAATAAAGTGAAGATCTCCTCTCCTACTCATAGGGTTTGGGCTTTGTATTCCTCTTGTACTTCCTCCATAAGTGTAGCCAGATGCAGCAATATTCTATTGGATGGTTCTTCTTATTGCATCGATGTCTCTTGGGCACACCCAGAAAGTCCACCCTTTTAGCTCAAATTGGACTGATGGTTTACAATAGCATTAGGAAGAGTTTCAAACTTCTATTTCACCCCCACCTTTGTGAGGGAATTTTGATTTCTATAAAAAAGGTATTCCTAAAATAACAAATGGTGGCTATATGAAATTATGCTAAATTACACACTAAAGTTACCTTCACGAGGGTCGTTTCTCCACCTGGAATTTGCAGTGAAAGCGATACATGCATTTCCT
This sequence comes from Ambystoma mexicanum, assembly GCF_040938575.1. Taxonomy (NCBI): domain Eukaryota; kingdom Metazoa; phylum Chordata; class Amphibia; order Caudata; family Ambystomatidae; genus Ambystoma; species Ambystoma mexicanum. The sequence continues at coordinate 152,197,726 of NC_090941.1, read as the reverse complement.
TTGTTGTTGGAGCAACAGCGTACTCTCAAGCGAGTGAAATAACAGTAAGAAGACTCCCCAAGTGTGCTGGGCAATGAAGTGGTCTGTGGGAATCGACCTGTATGGAGTAGAAACACTGTCTGATGGTTCCAGAATATGAGATTGACCTCGGCACTCATCTACTTCGATTTAGTTATGGTACACACGTAATTTTGCCATCGCCTAACAAGGTGCCACTTTTCAGCCGAAGTGAGGCAACGTTGGAGCAACATCAGTTATCCCTATTCACACTTTTGTGGTGATAAGATGTGTATTGATTCCTCTATCATTTTTCTGAGTTAAACTTGACACATGTGAGATAAGGGTCAGGCTGGCATTCAACTGCATCCCTTTGTCTATTCAATAGATTTGTGTTTTGCATTATGTTCAGTGACACAATAAACTGTTGGGATTTTTGGATGTATCCGTTTCTACACTTGGTAGCACTTTTCGGTGGTGCGTTTGTTTTGGAGGTGGGCACAGTGGTGTCACTTGTTTCTTCCATACGTTTTTTATGCATTTGCCTCTACTTCTGTGCGTCGATTACATATATTATTTTATACATAACTCTGTATATACCCTAAAAAGGTATAATTTTTCTCTATTGAGTATGATTTGTAAATACATGCTTTACATTTACTATGTTTTCAACCGATTCTTTCTATTTAATAAGTGTCAACGACTTTGTCACCTAAAATGATATATTTAAGCATACTGAAACTATATGCTTTTATGTTTCATGTGGACCCCACTCTTACGTTCCTGGTTTGAAGTAATTTGTCATGGGTTACCACTGTGTGTGTTTGATACTATTGTTTGAAAGCATGTGCTGATTCTAACACAGTGTCTTTGGATTGTATAGTGCACACAAAAAGCACTATTAATATATAATAATTATATTATATGCCAGGTCTGACCCCTGTCTGCTGAAACAATCAAGTGAATGGATGGGGCATTATTGTACCTTATAGTACTGCTGTAGGCCTGTATTTTGAACCTAGCTACTGTTTAGTGCCGTAGGCCTGTATTTGTAATCTAGTTACTGCTCTGTGCCACTACTTTGCATCTTTACCCAGAGGTATAGTGCTGTAGGCCTGTATTTTGAACCCAGCTACTGTTTAATTTAGTAGGCCTGTATTTTGAATCTAGCTACTCCACTGTGCCTCTACTTTGCATATTTTTCCAGAGTCCACAGGTTTAGTGCTGTAGGCCTGTATTTTGAAAATAGCTACTGTTCAGTGCTGTAGGCCTGTATTTTGAATCTAGCTATCGCTCTGTGCCACTACTTTGCATTTTCTTCCCATGTATAGTGCTGCAAGCCTGTATTTTGAACCTAGCTACTGTTTAGTGCTAGCATTGTTAATCTAGCTACTGCTAGTGCTGTAGGCCTGTATTTTGAAACTAGCTACTGTTTAGTTTAGTAGGCCTCTATTTTGAACCTAACTACTGCTTAGTGCAACTACTTTGAATCTTTTTCCACAGGGATAGTGCCATAGGTCGGAATTTTGAAGCTAACTGTATCTGAATATAGCTTCTGTTCTGTGGCACTAGTTTGCCTCTTTTCCACAGCGATAGTGCCGTGGGCCTGTATTTTGCATCTGGCTGCATTTTGTATCCAGCTGTTTCCTGCCACTACTTTGCATCTTTTTCTGTAGTATTGTAGGCTTGCAATTTGAGTCGTGCTTCTGTTTTGTGCCACTACCCTGCATGTTTTCCCACAGGGCTAGTGCTGTAGGCTTGCAATTCAAAGCCTATGGGGACTCTCTGGTACATATAGCACTCCATCCCAATGGAACAAAGTCGTATCCTTCCAAGGCACGGCCACTTACCTGCATACATCTGCAGCAGTTCACTAGTCGACTTCATAACGCACATTACCTCTGCCATTAGATTTCAGCTGAGTCCCACAACGAAAACTCGGTCCAGCTGGGCATATAATCAGTCTCCTTGACTTGCCTACTCTCCTGACAGTCTATCACAGCACCCATCCACTAGCCAGATCCCCACAGGTTGCATTCTAAAAATCCTCCTTCAATGCTCATATCTCAGTCTTCGGTCCATGAAGGAGGTTCACCCCACAGCGCTTTGAGGCCATTCCAATGGCATTGGGTGCTATCCAAATGCCATATAACAGAACATATAAAATCCATCTTCTGAACAAACATTTATATTTATTTATTCAAATACTAGTGTACAGGCCCGTGAACGGGCCATAGTGCAGGTTTTCATTCACACAGTAGGAGCACTATACAGCTCCCTCTAGTGTTGACAACAGGCGAAGCTATGCAAATTGGATCACTAAATATTCAACAGCTCTCTATAACAGAGCATTCTGTGCATTCAGACAGCCTCTAATGCGCATGATGGCATCGGACAGACATACAGCATTGGAAAAACATCCATTTGGTCTCCCTTTATCATTGTTAGATAGATTTTAGGATAAATTGAAACATGCACATCATAGCTTACTCAGACATGGTATTGAACATGTTTGTAGACCAATGAGCCAGTACAATTTTATTCACCCTGTGTATTTCTTTACATATTGTTTTTGAGAGTGTTAGTTTTGAGAAAAGAATAAAAGTGATCATAGGTCATCAGTAATCTGGTGCAGGAGAATCATCAGTGATCTAATTAACTAACTGTTTAGAGAGTGCCACCTTGAACAACACCTACCTGGGAAACAGCCCTGTCCTTCCATTATCCAAAGCATTAAGTGGCTTTGAACTTACATGAGACCATCATTAATTTTGACTAATGGCTTCTAAGGCAAATGTTCACATGCACATTTCAGCCACCTGTTTGTGAAAAGGGGATTGTTTTGATAACTGGTCCTTATCCATTAACTGAAAAGTGCACTTTACACATTACTGTTGCATCTGAGAACATGGGTCCTTCACAAATTCCCCTATTGTTCTATATTTATTCAGTAAGGTCAACTATATATGCTCCTTATCTCAGTGCATAAGTTTTTTTTAAAATTTCAAAGTACATTATTCTTTTCTAAAATGTCTTCTTAAATGAACTGGTCTAAAAATTAAGGAAAGAATTTGAACATTTCCTATAATATTTAAAGACCGAAACATTGTGTGCTTTTCTCCTGGATGCAAATAACAAAAAAACATTGTATTAGTGCTTTATATGGCACATGTAAAATAATCATCATTTCATGCTGCATGATTTAGTGTGTATATTCTGATTAAGATATTTTCTCTTTGGCCTTGCACTGGTATTAAAACTGTAACTGTTCATAAGCAAATGCCATGTTATGCTCATTCTTTTATTTAATTTTGTGCTGAAATTCTGAAGGTGAAATAAAAATAAAAGGGGCAAAGGGAGTTCCCTGGGATGTCTGATTCTTACCAGAGTTCTTCACAACCTAGGGAATAGAGCCAGTTTTCTTCATGTCTTTGTTACATGTTTGGGCATCACACTTTTCACATTTTCCATAATGGATCTTTAAAGTTCATGATTATAGTTGTAGTTATCCCAATGGTGACATCCACCACAGTAAAGAAAGGGTGAAGCATTGCTCACTTTCATCAGTGTTTACATTTCCTGAACGGATCATTTGTTTCCTTGGTTCTTTAGCTCCTCTTGCTTGTGGCAAATCCTGGTCTTTCCATTGTGGATGGGAGTCACTCTCACGCAGCCTCGCCCAAGACTGCATCACTAGTATGGAATCATTTCAATGCATTTTGCTATGAGAGAGGGTTATAAAGGCCTGTTTAATAGTAGGCATTGACACAACAATTTTATGGAAATTTCTACTCTGAATATCATTTTTCAAACCACATTGTTTTACTTCAATCTAAGCATTCTTCCTTTCACATAAACATCCTTCCTAAACAGATTCTGATTTATATTCCCTTTGGATTTTGGTCCAGGTCTTGCTGAGAGGCAATCCCAGCATGGGGTCACACAGTTCCTGTATCTGTTTAGGAGCTTATCAGGAATTGCATGTCTTCAACTGGTTAATATGTATAAAGGGTCCTTCTGCCTGATCCTCCTTTTGGCATTCCAATATTGTAGCTCTCCACAGACATCTTGTCTATATTTGTAAGGATCCTCTCCAAGAAAGTAAAAACTCCATCTCTTTCGAATCATTCCTTGGGAAGTTATAGATGTAGGCCTACCATTTTGTAGTTCTAAGGTCATACAATGTCTTTGTACATAACAAAAATGTCTACAGGTTTTTGTTGTGCAGACGCAAAAGAAAGTTGTAAATGCTGCCATTGTTTTCCAACATATTCATTGGTAGTAGAGACATTTATCAATGACTACTGCTTTTTCAATATAGAAAACGTTGAGGTAACACCATTTTCTGACTGTCATGAACCCAAATGAGGACCACCATGTGGCTGAAAAAGGGGTAGACCTCAGAGCTCTCAGAACCAGAGGTAATCGCAAGTCTTAACTGGGTCCAGAGTCCACCACAAACATCTTGAGGACTCCCACAATTGTTTTATTTTATCTCTCTAACCCTCAATTTCATGCAGGGTGGTACATAGTATGGAGTTTCCTTTATACTCCTAAGATTTGCCACAACTTATTCATTGCCTAACTGGTAATGTGATTATCCTGCTTGTATTCAATCTTTTGAGGAAGACCAAAACAAAACAAGATGTAGTTTCTCATCCAAGTGGTGGCAATTTCCACCTTACAATATTTTGGCTGGGAGACATTCAATCCAATTTGTAAATAGGCAAGTAACAGTCAACATATATCTATTTCTTCATGCAGAACATATCACTTGACAGAGTAAATCGATCTGTAAATCAGACCAAGGTAACATCATCCCTCTTTTCTGTAGGGGAGCCCCATGTAAAGGCGAACATGACTGAATTGCGCACACACCAAACAGACGTTTAAATATGTTTTCAAATCTTCACCCATGTGTGGCCAGTAAGCAACCCCAAGTAAGATCCACAAGACTAGTGTTGACTGCACAATGGGCATGGTTTAGGATAAAACTTCTGAATGAGGTAGGTACTAGCCACTGGTCATAACAAGATTGGGTTTGTGTAACCAGCAATCCATCTTAAATTTGAAATGTCTTTTGAAATTGTATTAGTACCATCAAATCTTCCTTCCCCAAATAATCTTGCTCAGACAGGGCAAATCTTACCATGTCTTGTATATACTGAAACAAATTACCAATAATATGGTCTTCCATCTGAGCAGTAACCAGGTTGGCATCTGAAGCATCTCTACCCGATGGACTACCTGAAAGTTCACCTTTTTTATGATATTCTGACTGAGTTTCCATTGCCACTTGGACTTCTACCTGGATGTGCTCCATGGCAATGGATTCACCCCTTTGGCTAATTGGTCTGCAAAATCATTTCCTATTTTATCAGATCAGGACCCTCTATCTTAGATTGATGTGCAATATTTCTTTGGTATATTGTTATTTTTTTGGATGTCACCAAATCATCTATGGTTGGATCATTTTGCCACAAAGTGTTTCCCTGGCTTGCCAATTGATCAGATGTTCCACAAATACACTTTGAAAGAGTCTTTCGGTCTTTAGGCTCTGCAGGCTCCGCTGCGCTGCTACACCCCGCTGGGACATTTCTGCAAAGGATTTCCATGAAAGAAAACCCCTGCTGGCTGGCTTCGCACAGCATACAACCACAACATTGCCCCTGCGGTTCCAGCTATGCCAACAACCAGTCTTCAATCTAAGCCTGCGCTTTGCCGGAAAACACCCACAAGCCCAGCTACTACCTCATCTCTTGCAAAACACTTCTCAACCACCAAACATCAAAATGCAGAACAAATGCAGACGGATGCTGCGAGCACTGATGTACCAGTGCCTCACCAAGAGCACAAATCACTCAGAAGAAGATCCAAACCTGTGTGTAAACTGGTCCAGTCCCGCAGAAGAACTGGGATCACCAGCGACAGGAAGCTGTAAGAGCGTGATACCCAGATCCACACAGAGCCAAGACAATGCACTTTCAGGAAATGAGAAGGACCTGCATCTGGGAAACAGTACCCCACAAAGAGACTGATACACAACAACTACACTTGCTGAGAGACCAAAAGGGCTTGTCCATTGGATCTCAACAGAGCTTCTTCAACGTCTACCTTACAGGAGACCGAAAGGGCTTGCCCCTTGGACCCTGTTGCCTGCAGTTCCAACATCAGACTTAAAACTTTCTTACTAAGCGACCATATCTGCTGAGAGACCGGAAGGGCCTGTCCCTTGGATCTCAACAGAGTCTCTCTAAAGTCCTCTTCACAAGAGACTGAAAGGGCTTGTCCCTTGGATCCTGTAGCCTGCAGTTGCAACATCAAACTTCAAACCTCTCACTCATCGACCACATCTGTTGTGAGACCGAAAGGGCAAGCCCCTTGGATTACAACATACCCTCTTCAACGCCCTCTACTCAGGAGACCGAAAGGGCTTACCCCTTGGATCCTGCAGAGTACAGCTATAACTTTGCACCACCTTCACTGTGAGGAGACCGAAAGGGTTCTGCCCTTGGATCCTAACCAAAACTCCTATAATACAGCTTCACCTAAGAATCCAGAAAGAATATCGCCCTGCAATTCTACATTGCAGCATTAACAACGCTCTCTTTCTCCGTTCAGGAGACCTAAAGGAATCTCTCCAACAACTTCAATAGAGCCACTGTGATAAGCTCAGTGCCTTGGATAGAGCTGAGGCCTGTACGACGGCCATTGATACAGACCCTAAATTAAATAAAGAAGAAATATCGGCAACTGGACCCAAACAGCAACCAGCTGTACGGCCTAAAACAAGACTAAGAACCAAACTCAACACAGCTGCTATGTCTGCCCTAGATTCTTCGCAATTAACCTTGGAACAATCACTCTGCAGAGCTCAGATAACAAAACCCGCCCTGAACCACCACCAACAGAAAGCGGACCTGGACATCGAGCATGTCCTCATCCCAGATGACCTTCCCAAAATAAAAACTGATCCTTCAACTTTGGATCTAAATAGACAAACAAACGATCAGCAAGGCTCTCAGAATGAGATTAACATCCAAGCACAAATCCATAGCATCAAAGCCACGACTGAACATCATGCTATTCAAGGCACCGACACTGACAAGGACCCTGATCTAGCATCTGCAGGACCTGGAAACCCCTTGCTCAACTATTCAAAGAGACTCAATCAATAGATGCTTACTCACAAAGCCACAACGAACATCAAGAACTACCACCACCGTCCTCTTTAAATTTACATTCTCTCTATCAACCAAACATCAATGAAACTGCAGAAAATGGAAAGCCAGATCTAACGATAGACGATACCTCGGTCAACGGTATCACACAACCAACTTGTAACATGAAGGTTTCGATGACACAAGAACAACTCGCATCACCATTACGAGACACAAACGTCACCAAGAAAGATTCTGTGACAACAGAAAAATCCTCCAACTTAACCTACAAGCCTCCTGCTGAACTACACCAAGAACTGTCTTTGCCACCCTTCGAACCAAACAAACATGAGATCTCAAATGATACTGCCAAGAAACAACCAAGCAAACACATCACTGAGACACCCAAGACTCTGCCTGCCAACAAAGAAGACCCACGTGCGACTATGAAAAATTCCAACATTCAGAAAATCAGCAAATCTCATTCAGCTGAACCATGACCTACCGTTACCCTACAAAAACCACCAAACAGCTTAACTCAACAAACGAAGAAGGAAAAAGCAAGATTAGCTAAACTTGCATGGCTACATAGTCATAACTCAATCAAACTTGCTCAAGCTCCAGAAAATGTCGATAACCAAACCATAACCAAGGCAAGAAGACTCTCAATGGATATTACAGAAATTGAATCAATCATGCTAAGCCTCGATAAACGAAAAGAAATATTTGGCAATATAACTGGAAACCACCAATCACAGCTTACCTCCACCCCATGCCGGACACAAGGAATCGGACAAAGACTAATCAAAAGAGAAACTGAATCAAACCTATCAAGAAACCAAAACATTCCTACTCAATTCACTTATGATACAGATGAATCCTACTACACACTGGATCCTCTGACCAAGAATGAACATCCCACATCCCATCCGAGTCCAACAGAAATCAAATCTACCAATGCAATATCCAACAAACCTGATTATGAGGATCCCACTAACCCCAGGATCCCAACTACCATGCTCGACCTACAAAACATGCTGATTGCAGTGCTCTCGCAATCCATGTTCCCCTACATAAAGTTATACGAAGCCAAGAACGACAATATTAAGGACCAAGCAACTCTTTTAGCATTGATACAATCCAAACAGATCTACATAGAGAATTTCGAAACTACAATTGAATCTTGTTTGAATTCGGAAGCAGAGCAATCCAATCGATGGCAACAACGCCTCTCAGAAATAGCAAGAAGCGACCGTCAAGAAAAAAACAACCTTAACACTGAAGTATTAGCACTCCTCAAAGGCCAACATGAACATCAAATAATACAGAAACCAGATACGAGGGATCAATTGGCACCAGCTCCTCAACTTAAGGAAACGCTTTCACAACCAGCTGGTGGAGTCCAAATCATTGGTGCAACCCACACACAACGGGAAACTGAACCTGCCATAACCCCATATCTAGAGACCCAAGATACCAACCATCCAATCAAGAACACCACAGAGCAGTACCAGATCTTTTCGAAGGACAAACTAGGCACTATTATGAAACCAGTACAGCCAAAACTAACCAAAAAAAGACAAACAGGCTCAAGAGCCTTTCTCAGAACAATAAACACGACAGAACAAAGACATTCATTATCAACAGAGAAGACGATGGAACAAAGCCATCCGTTAGCCAAAGAGAAGATTCTTTGTCCCTCCACAAAGGACAACAAAACCTCAAATCAGCACGAAAAGACTGTGGCCTTATGACCCGCGGACCAACAGATCCACCATCTGAACACTCCACCCAAGACGAAGATCTCCTCAACCTCTCAACCCCCGGAGACCAGCTAACAGATGACACACCGCCACCCAGGCATTCCGCAATGCCCTCAAGTTTCATAATAATAGATGAATACACCAACAATCACAAACCACAACAAATAGACATCTATAAAGAAATCTCGGAGGACTCATTACAAGAAACCTCAGATATATCTCACAACCCCGGTTCCCTTGCCTCATCACGAGCAGAATCTTATGAGCAAGTATCAGATGACTCTTTCAGCTCACGTTCATCAACCAACACTGATTGTACTTTTCCTTCATTTATCAATTCGTTCCAACAAAATCAAATATACTAAATCCACATTGAAAACAAACCAAACAGATCTGAACCATTAATACTTAACAGAACAAACACTCTCCGCCTCTTTGGAGCAATTCCACAACTACAACAAATAACAACAAAAAAGATTTACTTAATAACTTTCAAAGATGACAAGCATCTAGACAAGATTGTTGCTGAACTCTCTGACCCAAATGATCAAGAACTGATCTTATCAAAACGTGCCCAACTCCTCAAACTTGGCTTTAACTGCTGGGCATCTACATCAACAAGAAAACATCAACTGAGAAAGCAGAAGAGCAACCACACCAAGGATCGCTCAGAAAATGCTATACCTTGGACTCACGGCGGACAACGGGAAGAATGGAACAGAAGCGACCGTCCATTCAAAAGAATCTATGATCTAGAATCTTCATTCACAGAAACCGTATCCTCAAGAATCTCAGTCTACTCCCAATCATAACAATCAATGAAACCAGACATCATATGGTCGCTCTGCTCATGGAATACTAGAGGAAACATGCATTTGTTTACCCAGCCTTCGACTGATCTTGAAAACTATCACATCATATGTCTCCAAGAGATGTGGATCAGCGAAACGCCAGCGTGCGATGGATTCCTCACCTTCCTCAATCCCGCCATAACTAAAAAACAAGGAAGACCAGCATCAGGCCTACTTACTCTAATCAAAATAAACCCTCAATGGAAAGTATTGACTAGTGAAAACATCAACCCCTGGATCCATTTAACAATAATAACGATGATGGAGAACAACCAATCTGAAAAAACTGCTGATATAAGAATTGCTATACTGAATCTATATTGGAATCCTGCAGCAATTACAACTGAGGCATTAATCGACGCTGTATTCATCACACTTGACAACCTAGTTGGAACTCATCACCACCTAGAAAGAATACTCTGCGGGGATCTTAACATCAATTTAATCACACAAAGTGGCACCCTCCGATATCATGATCAACTTTCTCCAAAAGCAACAAGGTGGATGAATGAAATACACACACAAGATCTCATCCTTTTAAACCATGCAAGGACCAACTCCACCTCCTATGTGCCAACATGGGCCAGAGGATCCTCATCTGCAATTATCGATTACATATTCCTCTCACAAACCCTGCACGAATCGGTTAAAACAGCCCAAACGATACTCTCTGATAACAGTGACCACAACAAGTTAAGAGTACTTTCACATGCCACCATCAAACAAGACTCAACTCCGAAATTATGTCCAGTTGAACTTGACGGAACTTCCTCAAGTCTCCGCATCCCGCAAGCAGAGATATCTCTTTTATCAACGAAACTTCACGCCTCGAACAAGACAGAACTTGAAAAACTGGATTACGAATGGATCCTCCTTCCTTTCCAACAAACAATCAAAAATCGACCACAAAAAACTCACTTCCATTCATACAACGAGGAAATATCAGAAAAGAAAAAGGCCCTGTAAAATGGTAAGGCAGCTGAAGAAAACAAAAACAGCAGAAAACATCTTACAGATTTCGAAATTGAAACAAGCCTACAACAATTGGAAAAAGTCGCAAAAAGAAATCTTGCTGCAAACAGATGCAGAAACCATAATGAAGACATACCAATCGAATAATACAAGGGAACTCTGGAATTTACTGAACGACAATGCTCAAAAACAGCACAAGTTAACGGCCAATGTACCGCAAGAATCTTGGGTTGCACACTTTTCAAACATCGACGCGGACCGTCCGTTCCAACCTGAAAAAGAATCAATCAATAACGAAGCAAAATGGACAGTAACTGCCACCTACGAGGACCTGCTATGTATGATTAAAAATCTCAATACATCAAGAGCACCTCGTCCTGATGGACTTTCAAATGCCGTACTGAAACAAAATCCCCCGGCATGGGCAAACTTCATGTGCCAGATAATACACATCATAAACAGGCTCAAATTCCAACCTCTTGGAGATCGGCTACAATTGTCCCCATCCACAAAGAAGGACCCCGCGACCAACCGCAGAATTTCCACTCAATTGCTCTGTTGGACCCACTTGGAAAACTTTTCGCAACAACACTTCTCAGACAACTTACTTCTTGGGCAACATCCAATGGCGGGATCTCAACACGACAAACAGGCTTTACTCCTAATGTTGGAAATAATATTAATCTACTGCTAATCCATCTCATCAAACATGAAGCCATCAACAACAAGACCACTATATATGCTGCATTTATTGACTTAAAGATGGCCTTTGATACCATATCACGGCAAAAGCTATGGGCAAAACTAAAAACATGGAATTGCCCCCCGAACATCCTGGAACCAATCATCTTTGCTCACTTTCATCAGTGTTTACATTTCCTGAAGGGATCATTTGTTTCCTTGGTTCTTTAGCTCCTCTTGCTTGTGGCAAATCCTGGTCTTTCCTTTGTGAATGGGAGTCACTCTCACGCAGCCTCGCCCAAGACTGCATCACTAGTATGGAATCACTTCAATGCATTTTGCTATGAGAGAGGGTTATAAAGGCCTGTTTAATAGTAGGCATTGACACAACACTTTTATGGAAATTTCTACTCTGAATATCATTTTTCAAACCACATTGTTTTACTTCAATCTAAACATTCTTCCTTTCACATAAACATCCTTCCTAAACAGATTCAGATTTATATTCCCTTTGGATTTTGGTCAAGGTCTTGCTAAGAGGCAATCCCAGCATGGGGTCACACAGTTCCTGTATCTGTTTAGGAGCTTATCAGGAATTGCATGTCTTCAACTGGTTAATATGTACAAAGGGTCCTTCTGCCTGATCCCCCTTTTGGCATTCCAATATTGTAGGTCTCCAGAGACATCTTGTCTATATTTGTAAGGATCCTCTCCAAGAAAGTAAAAACTCCATCTCTTTCGAATCATTGCTTGGGAAGTTATAGATGTAGGCCTACCATTTTGTAGTTCTAAGGTCATACAATGTCTTTGTACATAACAAAAATGTCTACAGGTTTTTGTTGTGCAGACGCAAAAGAAAGTTGTAAATGCTGCCATTGGTTTCCAACATATTCATTGGTAGTAGAGACATTTATCAATGACTACTGCTTTTTCAATATAAAAAACGTTGAGGTAACACCATTTTCTGACTGTCATGAACCCAAATGAGGACCACCATGTGGCTGAAAAAGGGGTAGACCTCAGAGCTCTCAGAACCAGAGGTAATCGCAAGTCTTAACTGGGTCCAGAGTCCACCACAAACATCTTGAGGACTCCCACAATTGTTTTATTTTATCTCTCTAACCCTCAATTTCATGCAGGGTGGTACATAGTATGGAGTTTCCTTTATTCTCCTAAGATTTGCCACAACTTATTCATTGCCTAACTGGTAATGTGATTACCCTGCTTGTATTCAATCTTTTGAGGAAGACCAAAACAAAACAAGATGTAGTTTCTCATCCAAGTGGTGGCAATTTCCACCTTACAATATTTTGGCTGGGAGACATTCAATCCAATTTGGAAATAGGCAAGTAACAGTCAACATATATCTATTTCTTCATGCAGAACATATCACTTGACAGAGTAAATCGATCTGTAAATCAGACCAAGGTAACATCATCCCTCTTTTCTGTAGGGGAGCCCCATGTAAAGGCGAACATGACTGAATTGCGCACAGACCAAACAGACGTTTAAATATGTTTTCAAATCTTCACCCATGTGTGGCCAGTAAGCAACCCCAAGTAAGATCCACAAGACTAGTGTTGACTGCACAATGGGCATGGTTTAGGATAATACTTCTGAATGAGGTAGGTACTAGCCACTGGTCATAACAAGATTGGGTTTGTGTAACCAGCAATCCATCTTAAATTTAAAATGTCTTTTGAAATTGTATTAGTACCATCAAATCTTCCTTCCCCAAATAATCTTGCTCAGACAGGGCAAATCTTACCATGTCTTGTATATACTGAAACAAATTACCAATAATATGGTCTTCCATCTGAGCAGTAACCAGGTTGGCATCTGAAGCATCTCTACCCGATGGACTACCTGAAAGTTCACCTTTTTTATCATATTGTGACTGAGTTTCCATTGCCACTTGGACTTCTACCTGGATGTGCTCCATGGCAATGGATTCACCCCTTTGGCTAATTGGTCTGCAAAATCATTTCCTATTTTATCAGATCAGGACCCTCTATCTTAGATTGACGTGCAATATTTCTTTGGTATATTGTTATTTTTTTGGATGTCACCAAATCATCTATGGTTGGATCATTTTGCCACAAAGTGTTTCCCTGGCTTGCCAATTGATCAGATGTTACACAAATACACTTTGAAAGAGTCTTTTGGTCTTTAGGCTCTGCAGGCTCCGCTGCGCTGCTACACCCCACTGGGACATTTCTGCAAAGGATTTCCATGAAAGAAAACCCCTGCTGGCTGGCTTCGCACAGCATACAACCACAACATTGCCCCTGCGGTTCCAGCTATGCCAACAACCAGTCTTCAATCTAAGCCTGCGCTTTGCCGGAAAACACCCACAAGCCCAGCTACTACCTCATCTCTTGCAAAACACTGCTCAACCACCAAACATCAAAATGCAGAACAAATGCAGACGGATGCTGCAAGCACTGATGTACCAGTGCCTCACCAAGAGCACAAATCACTCAGAAGAAGATCCAAACCTGTGTGTAAACTGGTCCAGTCCCGCAGAAGAACTGGGATCACCAGCGACAGGAAGCTGTAAGAGCGTGATACCCAGATCCACACAGAGCCAAGATAATGCACTTTCAGGAAATGAGAAGGACCTGCATCTGGGAAACAGTACCCCACAAAGAGACTGATACACAACAACTACACTTGCTGAGAGACCAAAAGGGCTTGTCCCTTGGATCTCAACAGAGCTTCTTCAACGTCTACCTTACATGAGACCGAAAGGGCTTGCCCCTTGGACCCTGTAGCCTGCAGTTCCAACATCAGACTTAAAACTTTCTTACTAAGCGACCATATCTGCTGAGAGACCGGAAGGGCCTGTCCCTTGGATCTCAACAGAGTCTCTCTAAAGTCCTCTTCACAGGAGACTGAAAGGGCTTGTCCCTTGGATCCTGTAGCCTGCAGTTGCAACATCAAACTTCGAACCTCTCACTCATCGACCACATCTGTTGTGAGACCGAAAGGGCAAGCCCCTTGGATTACAACATACCCTCTTCAACGCCCTCTACTCAGGAGACCGAAAGGGCTTACCCCTTGGATCCTGCAGAGTACAGCTATAACTTTGCACCACCTTCACTGTGAGGAGACCGAAAGGGCTCTGCCCTTGGATCCTAACCGAAACTCCTATAATACAGCTTCTCCTAAGAATCCAGAAAGAATATCGCCCTGCAATTCTACATTGCAGCATTAACAACGCTCTCTTTCTCCGTTCAGGAGACCTAAAGGAATCTCTCCAACAACTTCAATAGAGCCACTGTGATATGCTCAGCGCCTTGGATAGAGCTGAGGCCTGTACGACAGCCATTGATACAGACCCTAGATAAAATAAAGAAGAAATATCGGCAACTGGACCCAAACAGCAACCAGCTGTACGGCCTAAAACAAGACTAAGAACCAAACTCAACACAGCTGCTATGTCTGCCCCAGATTCTTCGCAATTAACCTTGGAACAATCACTCTGCAGAGCTCAGATAACAAAACCCGCCCTGAACCACAACCAACAGAAAGCGGACCTGGACATCGAGCATGTCCTCATCCCAGATGACCTTCCCAAAATAAAAACTGATCCTTCAACTTTGGATCTAAATAGACAAACAAACGATCAGCAAGGCTCTCAGAATCAGATTAACATCCAAGCACAAATCCATAGCATCAAAGCCACGACTGAACATCATGCTATTCAAGGCACCGACACTGACAAGGACCCTGATCTAGCATCTGCAGGACCTGGAAACCCCTTGCTCAACTATTCAAAGAGACTCAATCAATAGATGCTTACTCACAAAACCACAACGAACATCAAGAACTACCACCACCGTTGTCTTTAAATTTACATTCTATCTATCAACCAAACATCAATGAAACTGCAGAAAATGGAAAGCCAGATCTAACGATAGACGATACCTCGGTCAACGGTATCACACAACCAACTTGTAACATGAAGGTTTCGATGACACAAGAACAACTCGCATCACCATTACGAGACACAAACGTCACCAAGAAAGCTTCTGTGACAACAGAAAAATCCTCCAACTTAACCTACAAGCCTCCTGCTGAACTACACCAAGAACTGTCTTTGCCACCCTTCGAACCAAACAAACATGAGATCTCAAAGGATACTGCCAAGAAACAACCAAGCAAACACATCACTGAGACACCCAAGACTCTGCCTGCCAACAAAGAAGACCCATGTGCGACTATGAAAAATTCCAACATTCAGAAAATCAGCAAATCTCATTCAGCTGAACCACGACCTACCATTACCGTACAAAAACCACCAAACAGCTTAACTCAACAAACGAAGAAGGAAAAAGCAAGATTAGCTAAACTTGCATGGCTACATAGTCATAACTCAATCAAACTTGCTGAAGCTCCAGAAAATGTCAATAACCAAACCATAACCAAGGCAAGAAGACTCTCAATGGATATTACAGAAATTGAATCAATCATGCTAAGCCTCGATAAACGAAAAGAAATATTTGGCAATATAACTGGAAACCACCAATCACAGCTTACCTCCACCCCATGCCTGACACAAGGAATCGGACAAAGACTAATCAAAAGAGAAACTGAGTCAAACCTATCAAGAAACCAAAACATTCCTACTCAATTCACTTATGATACAGATGAATCCTACTACACACTGGATCCTCTGACCAAGAATGAACATCCCACATCCCATCCGAGTCCAACAGAAATCAAATCTACCAATGCAATATGCAACAAACCTGATTATGAGGATCACAGTAACCCCAGGATCCCGACTACCATGCTCGACCTACAAAACATGCTGATTGCAGTGCTCTCGCAATCCATGTTCCCCTACATAAAGTTACACGAAGCCATGAACGACAATATTAAGGACCAAGCAACTCTTTTAGCATTGATACACTCCAAACAGATCTACATAGAGAATTTCAAAACTACAATTGAATCTCGTTTGAATTCGGAAGCAGAGCAATCCAATCGATGGCAACAACGCCTCTCAGAAATAGCAAGAAGCGACCGTCAAGAAAAAAACAACCTTAACACTGAAGTATTAG
This sequence comes from Ambystoma mexicanum, assembly GCF_040938575.1. Lineage (NCBI taxonomy): Eukaryota > Metazoa > Chordata > Amphibia > Caudata > Ambystomatidae > Ambystoma > Ambystoma mexicanum. Next base: position 152,181,233 of record NC_090941.1, on the reverse strand, counting down.
CACTACTCAAAGGCCAACATGAACATCAAATAATACAGAAACCAGATACGAGGGATCAATTGGCACCAGCTCCTCAATTTAAGGAAACGCTTTCACAACCAGCTGGTGGAGTCCAAATCATTGGTGCAACCCACACACAACGGGAAACTGAACCTGCCATAACCCCACATCTAGAGACCCAAGATACCAACCATCCAATCAAGAACACCACAGAGCAGTACCAGATCTTTTCGAAGGACAAACTAGGCACTATTATGAAACCAGTACAGCCAAAACTAACCAAAAAAAGACAAACAGGCTCAAGAGCCTTTCTCAGAACAATAAAGACGACAGAACAAAGACATTCATTATCAACAGAGAAGACAATGGAAGAAAGCCATCCGTTAGCCAAAGAGAAGATTCTTTGTCCCTCCACAAAGGACAACAAAACCTCAAATCAGCACGAAAAGACTGTGGCCTTACGACCCGCGGACCAACAGATCCACCATCTGAACACTCCACCCAAGACGAAGATCTCCTCAACCTCTCAACCCACGGAGACCAGCTTACAGATGACACACCGCCACCCAGGCATTCCGCAATGCCCTCAAGTTTCATAATAATAGATGAATACACCAACAATTACGAACCACAACAAATAGACATCTATAAAGAAATCTCAGAGGACTCATTACAAGAAACCTCAGATATATCTCACAACCCCGGTTCCCTTGTCTCATCACTAGCAGAATCTTATGAGCAAGTATCAGATGACTCTTTCAGCTCACGTTCATCAACCAACACTGATTGTACTTTTCCTTCATTTGTCAATTCGTTCCAACAAAATCAAATATACTAAATCCACATTGAAAACAAAACAAACAGATCTGAACCATTAATACTTAACAGAACAAACACTCTCCGCCTCTTTGGAGCAATTCCACAACTACAACAAATAACAACAAAAAAGATTTACTTAATAACTTTCAAAGATGACAAGCATCTAGACAAGATTGTTGCTGAACTCTCTGACCCAAATGATCAAGAACTGATCTTATCAAAAAGTGCCCAACTCCTCAAACTTGGCTGTAACTGCTGGGCATCTACATCAACAAGAAAACATCAACTGAGAAAGCAGAAGAGCAACCACACCAAGGATCGCTCAGGAAATGCTATACCTTGGACTCACGGCGGACAACGGGAAGAATGGAACAGAAGCGACCGTCCATTCAAAAGAATCTATGATCTAGAATCTTCATTCACAGAAACCGTATCCTCAAGAATCTCAGTCTACTCCCAATCATAACAATCAATGAAACCAGACATCATATGGTCGCTCTGCTCATGGAATACTAGAGGAAACATGCATTTGTTTACCCAGCCTTCGACTTATCTTGAAAACTATCACATCATATGTCTCCAAGAGACTTGGATCAGCGAAACGCCAGCGTGCGATGGATTCCTCACCTTCCTCAATCCCGCCATAACTAAAAAACAAGGAAGACCAGCATCAGGCCTACTTACTCTAATCAAAATAAACCCTCAATGGAAAGTATTGACTAGTGAAAACATCAACCCCTGGATCCATTTAACAATAATAACGATGATGGAGAACAACCAATCTGAAAAAAACTGCTGATATAAGAATTGCTAGACTGAATCTATATTGGAATCCCGCAGCAATTACAACTGAGGCATTAATCGACGCTGTATTCATCACACTTGACAACCTAGTTGGAACTCATCACCACCTAGAAAGAATACTCTGCAGGGATCTTAACATCAATTTAATCACACAAAGAGGCACCCTCCGAAATCATGATCAACTTTCTCCAAAAGCAACAAGGTGGATGAATTTAATACACACTCGAGATCTCATCCTTTTAAACCATGCAAGGAACAACTCCACCTCCTATGTGCCAACATGGGCCAGAGGATCCTCATCTGCAATTATCGATTACATATTCCTCTCACAAACCCTGTACGAATCGGTTAAAACAGCCCAAACGATACTCTCTGATAACAGTGACCACAACAAGTTAACAGTGCTTTCACATGCCACCATCAAACAAGACTCAACTCCGAAATTATGTCCAGTTGAACTTGACGGAACTTCCTCAAGGCTCCGCATCCAGCAAGCAGCGATATCTCTTTTATCAACGAAACTTCACGCCTCGAACAAGACAGAACTTGAAAAACTGAACTACGAATGGATCCTCCTTCCTTTCCAACAAACAATCAAAAATCGACCACAAAAAACTCACTTCCATTCATGCAACGAGGAAATATCAGAAAAGAAAAAGGCCCTGTAAAATGGTAAGGCAGCTGAAGAAAACAAAAACAGCAGAAAACATCTTACAGATTTCGAAATTGAAACAAGCCTACAACAATTGGAAAAAGTCGCAAAAAGAAATCTTGCTGCAAACAGATGCAGAAACCATAATGAAGACATACCAATCGAATAATACAAGGGAACTCTGGAATTTACTGAACGACAATGCTCAAAAACAGCACAAGTTAATGGCCAATGTACCGCAAGAATCTTGGGTTGCACACTTTTCAAACATCGACGCGGACCGTCCGTTCCAAATTGAAAAAGAATCAATCAATAACGAAGCAAAATGGACGGTAACTGCCACCTACGAGGACCTGCTATGTATGATTAAAAATCTCAATACATCAAGAGCACCTCGTCCTGATGGACTTTCAAACGCCGTACTGAAACAAAATCCCCCGGCATGGGCAAACTTCATGTGCCAGATAATACACATCATAAACAGGCTCAAATTCCAACCTCTTGGAGATCGGCTACAATTGTCCCCATCCACAAAGAAGGACACCGCGACCAACCGCAGAATTTCCACTCAATTGCTCTGTTGGACCCACTTGGAAAACTTTTCGCAACAACAACCGGATCTCAACACGACAAACAGGCTTTACTCCTAATGTTGGAACTAATATTAATCTACTGCTACTCCATCTCATCAAACATGAAGCCATCAACAACAAGACCACGATATATGCTGCATTTATTGACTTAAAGATGGCCTTTGATACAATATCACGGCAAAAGCTATGGGCAAAACTAAAAACATGGAATTGCCCCCCCGAACATCCTGGAACCAATCATCTTTCTCTATTTAGATACTTCAATAAAAGTAAGACTTACAAAACAAGGTCTGACCACCAACCCAATAACCACATCGAATGGCTTAAAGCAAGGATGCCCCTTGGCAGCAACCCCCTATAACCTATTCACTTCTGACATAGAACAACATCTGACCCGCAGCCAAATGAACCCGCCGAAAATAAATTGAACACCTGTCCCTGTTATGGCATATGCGGATGACATCATTTTGCTCGACAAAACTCCATCTGGACTACAAGTTGCATTGACATTACTGAGCAACTATATGGACAATAACGAGCTAACAATCAATATCTCAAAAACAAAGACTATGACTCTAACAAAACCACAATCAAAATCAATACACCAACCACAATTTAACATCAGTGGAATTCGATTGGAAAATGTCACAACATTTAAATACCTTGGCATGCTAATCAATCAATCCAGGACTGAAGAACAATGGTTGGACAAAGTGGAACAAAAGGCACACACACTGGCACGTCAGGGATGCATACTCCACAGAAAATATGGAAAGTTTTCATTCAAACGGATCATTGCCTATTATAGATCAAAATGCATCCCGATAATAACATACGGAACAGAAGAAATGTTGAATACAGAAAAAGTAAATTGGATGAAACTTGAATCAACCTTTTGGCGTAAGATTCTCTGCCTCCCTCATTCGTATCTGATGCCAAGAATAAGATACAAACTAGCAACACAATCTATCAGATCTATTGTATGTTGGAAAAGATTAGACATCTATCGTAAACTACTATCGGACGAGAAAACTCCTGCAATTTAAATTCTGAAAACCCAACCAAACACCTTCAACAACACGGTGCTAGAAAAATGGAAAAAATCTATCATCAAAGAAATGGAACAGGAAGAGATCTCTGAAGAACTCTTAATTATGCGCCCTCAACACGCCAAAATCAAATTATAACAGAATGACTGGATCACAACTATTCAATTGAAAAACACCTACAAACAGAAGCTTCAATGTACCAAAGACAACAGAAAATTAATTAAATGAACCACAGCCGTACCTGCTACTATTTCCAGATCAAACCATCAGATCGATATTCCTGAGAATCCGCCTGAACATTCTACCAACAAACTCTTACCTTACAACAACAAGACAGATCGCCAAATCACAAAACTATTGTCGCTTCTGTAAAGCTGAAAACACACCGGAAACCATATTCCATCTGGTGATGGAATGTCAGTCTCTTGCACCCCAACGCAAGCACTTTGGCTCCTACTTTGATCTCGCATTGCGACAAATGAACACAGAAGAAAGATGGGCGGCCATCCTCAGTGGAAAGAACAACAAATATATATACACAATTTCCCTCTTCCTCTCTAGCATTCTTGATCTCAATGGAAGAAAGGCTTGAACCATGACAATAGACAACAGACTTTTTTTTTCTTCTCTCTTTTCTTCAAACTATCTCACATCTGACTCACAATGATGGAAAAGTTTGACACCAAACTAAAACATCCAAAAAAAAAAATACACTTTGAAATTAATAAGAATCAGTAGCGGTTTACACGTCTCTGAATTTTGTGTTTTATGTCAGCGGCGACTCCTGGATAGACAACCATCAGCTCTGCAAGCTGACTATACTGTAGACCAATGAGAAAAAAAATACAAATACCCCACTGTTGCACTTGCAAGTTCTGTATATGTAACTCTATGTTTAGCAATTGGTTTTCATTGACCTTCGCATTAGAGTCATTTGAATACATGCCCCTCAATTAGTTCAAACTTACAATTTATTGAGTAATTAATTTTCATTGTCATTTGCATTGATTCCACAATTCATTTTCAGTGATATTCACTTTAAGTCCATATTCTGTATATGTATCACTATGTTTGGCAATTCGTTTTTCATTGATTTTCACATTAGAGAAGAGGTCTTCAAACTGTGGGGCGCGCCCCCCCATGTGGTGCGGCCGCATCCGAGGGGGGTGGGGGAGGCATGAGAGTCCAGCGTGAAAAGTAAAAAAAAAAAAAAAATTATAATAATTTGTTGGACTGTGCCATAAAACTGTCTCAGGCACCAATTAAAAAGTGGCCCACAGTTGCAAATTGATATTCATTCCTTTAGGCAAAGACTGTTTGAATAGTATCCAAGGGGGTGCTTTTTGTTAAAATGTAAGTAAATTGTGATATTTAAAGACTGTTTATTCAGCAACAATGGCCAAAACTACTAGCTGCATAGTGAAGTAACTCATCAAACTGGCCCACATTGGCAAAAAAGTGCCCCATTTTGACTGGCCTACACTAGCATTTTGCATTTTTGGTATGGGCATTGCCCTATAGGCCAATCTGAGCCTGGCAGCTCATCCATAATGGGCGAGGGGGCGTCCACCCAGTAGCCCCCTCAACCATTATGGAGGAGCTGAGGAGGCAGCCCAGTGAAACACTGAGCACTCCCTCAGCTGCTTTTTGCAGCTGAGGGGGTGCTCCTGGGCTGGCTGAACTGTCAAAGGGAAACAGTGTTTCCCTTTGACAGTTCAGTTCCCCAGCCGCACATGCTCACTGAGCCATGCAAGGCTGGGGGCGTTTTGCTTTGCCACCCTTGCATAGCTCATTGGAAATGCTGGCTGGGGCACTGTCTGTGTGAGCGAGGGGGAGCTTCTGCGCCTCTTTGCACATACAGACAGAACAACCTGGAGTGGGGCATTTCAGGTCCCTGTAGAAGGTATGTTTACGTTCATTTATTTTTTATTTAAATATGTGTATGGATGCGTGTATTCTTGTGTTATGAGTGAGGGTACGGGGATGGGTGCTTGTATGAATGATAGAGTGATTGCTGTGTGAAAATGTGTGTGTGTGTTGTTTTGTCCATTGAGCTGATTTTGGCAAGTGGGGAGTCGAGGGGGGAAGGAGGGTTGTACAACAAAGACATTTTAAAAATGCCTTTGTTGCCCAATCCCCCTACCCACCTTCAAAAATCAGCTCTCCTTCTGAGGCGCTCTGGAGTCCAGGGGACAGGGATGGTATTTGTTTTAATCTATCATAGATGTCCAGTCAAAAATACCATGCTTTCCCCCTTGGGCCCCAGCGCCAATTTCAAACTGTTTGGCTTTTTACCCATTTTTTTTTAAGTATGCTCTAAAATGCAACGTTTTAACCCATTATTTTAAAAAGATTCAAGGGGGGAACCCCCAAACCTCCCTTGATTGGTTCGGGCTCCCTCACTGCGCTCGGTCGCTATGGCATTTTTGTGGGAAATATTTATGCCCCTCCACTTAAAAAAATCACCATCTCTCACTGGCCCTCGGACTGTGTTGGGAACTGGGTGGGTGTGATGGGAGCAGGATGGGAGGGAGCACTGGATAGTGGTGGGAGAAGGGCGGGGAGAGCCCAAGGTCTGTGATGGGATTGGGAGAGCCTAGGGACTGGGTAGGAGTGCGATGAGGGAGCCCAGGGACTATACTGGGAGTAGGGTGCGGTGATGCTGCACAATGGTTCATAGCCATTTGTACATACTGTCCATTTGGTATTTTTTGGGGGGCCCGACCTGCCCAAATTCTGCTCAAGGGGGGCCCAGGCCAAAAAAGTTTGAAGACCACTGCATTAGAGTCATATTAAATGCATGCCCCTCTACACATGTTTCCCCATACTTGTATTGGTATGGTTCCTCAGGAGGGTTTAGAATACTTTAATCCTGAATTGCAAACAGTCTTGTTTATATTACGGTGAAATTAGAAAAAAAGGGAACAAAAATGGTTGTGACTGAATTAATCTCATGTCCTTGAATAACAGGTACCAGTGCCCCAAGGGTGCCCCATATGTTTCACTTACTTTCAACTGTTGCTGTTAAAGTAATTTGTTTCCTTATTAGTAAGTCTGGGTTTGTTTGTTTTGCTTATCTATAGCCTTTTGTTTCAATTTGCTGTATCTCATTGTCTACAATGTAAATAAATAAAGTACTCATTGATCTTGATGTTTACATTAAAGAATACTAGTACAAGTTTAAATAGACACTGGCTGTCCTAATGCTTACCTTCTCGTGTTGCAAAGTGTAGTTTTTCCTCCTTTCCGGCCCGATTTTGGAATGCTCGATTCGGATATGATTGTCCGATCTGCCTTCCAAAATGTCTGCTTCTTATTCTACGTTCGGAGCTTAAGGACACAGCGCAATGACATAATTACGCTCCAAACGTATTGTACGCATTCCGATCGCCATTTTGGATCAGTATGCGCACAGTGCTATGCCTTATTTCTCGATGGAAGAATTCTTGTGAAAAAAATGAATTTCAGACTATATTTGTTGACGCGCTTCAAAATAGATTTTATATGCGATGTGCATGTTGTTACTCTCTATTATTTCATTATACTTCTTTGTTCATTGATCATTTATGAATTCCCTTGTATATACACCTGTTAACAAATTACCGAATAAAGTGACCCATTTCTGTATCAAAGTTAAATCCGGTGATGCAGCAGTCTAGGATGCATATCCAACTCGCTTCTTGTTGTCTTAGTGGTTTTTCTCTATTACCTCCTCTTTGCTGTGCTTTGACAATTTCTAACCTATAGTATTTTATCCCATCTAAATTGTCATTGGAATGTTCTGAATCGAAATGTTTCCCCAAAGGGTATCTTGCATCTTTATTTCTAATACTTTGTAAATGTTCTGGAAATCTGGTCTTCAGGGGTCTCACTGTGCTGCCTACATATATTTTTTTTACATATGCATGTTACCACATAGACTACAAAACTCGTGTTGCAGTTAATGAAGTCCATAATTGTGTGCTCTTTGCCATTTGGTAGAATAATTCCCTTTTTGCCATTCTCTGCATGGTTACAATAGTTACAATAGCCACATTTGTAAAATCCCTTCAATCTTTCATGTGACCACAGTTGGCTTTTCCCTGAGTCATCCTGCTTTGTACAAAATGCGATGGACACAAAATTTGTTTGAAATTCTTCGCTTTACGATATGTTATCTGAGGGTTCTCTTCAACATATTCCATTATATCGCTGTCCAATCTTAGTATATTTCAATGTTTCCGTAAGACTATGTTATCTGAGCTGTATGATGTGACAAATCTGATCTATACTATGGACCAATTTTGTAACCAGCTGGGGTGTCATCCACTCAATAATTTCTGATGCCAGCACCTAATTCCTTCTCACCATCTTTGGTGCTGTGTCAAGAACACCCATCAATATACATTTAGGGCATGCCCTGATAAGTGCCTTTGTCGTAAAACTTACACAGGTAAGCTAGACATGCTTCATAATATTAGTTGTTTTAAAATCTTCTTCATCTAGAAAATGATCTTCATGCAGGTCTGCTGTTCCTTAAGCTACCAGAATTTTTATTTTGCCCATACTTGATCTTTACATAGTAACTTGCATAGAAAGAATCCAGAAAGTAATACTTGAATTAGGTTCAGCTTGTTTTTACAGAGTTTATTATAAAATCTGCACTTTGGTAGTAAACTTTTGGGCAACCTGAATTCAATCAGATTGTTTGTATTGGGGAGGTTCCCCCTATGCTTCTCCCAGCCTACACCCCCAAACCCTGCACCCACCCAACCCTCATCCCCCTACGCCACTACCCCTAGGTATCCACATACATATATATGCACATGCAAATGTAATTGGTATATTTTGAACAAAAGTGCACAATCATAGTGTAGAATTTCCAAATAAAGTCTATTAAAACTGTAGCAGTGCGTTCCTATACCGGACACTCGGGGGCAAGATCCTGCATCAGAGAGCTGGCAAAAGAAACCTAGGGTGCTGGTCGGCAGACCTAACAAGGTCAGATAAACGCAAACAGACCAGCCAGCGTCTCTTACCTGCAGACTCCAGAGCAAGATGCAGTAGAGACAGTTTGGGTCCCTGACATGCCCTAGACCGCACTGCTGTTCCCCGGACTTTCCCATCTCATGGCTCAAAGCCAGGAAGGTGCCGTCATGGGGGTCAGATGGAGGTTGATGTTGCAAAGTGGCTGTGAACCATCCAGAAAACGACAACTTGGGGCTATGGGGGCCACACAGTGAAACAGGAGTTGGAGGCGGTGGGGCTAGGAACCCACTAACCAACAAAGACCATGCTGATTGGATGTCGGCGACGTCAGACACTATGAAACACAGTGCAGAGGATACATTGTATCAGTCTCATTCTGCTTCTTACAGAACCAACACGGTGCAGAAGAGTTTCGTTGGGCCTATGAGAGCTAAAGCGGACCGGCAGAGAAGAAATAATCCTTACCCCTGAGGATCGAATACCTAGAGAAGAATTTGTGTTAATTTGAGCCTCGTTGAATTCCAGAACAAAAAGGCTCTCTTTCCTGAATAAAGAATCTTTTATTTTACTGCAACCTGTCTGAGTCTACCTCATTCCCACAAAAACACATATTATGCTTGAATTAGATACCATCCTTGTCAATATTCGATCACTCTGCAAATGTTGCAGAAGCTGATGTGAGTTCTCAACTAGAATATGTTCCCATGGATCAACTGATGGTAATTGTCAAGAGCGCACTCACATTAATTGAATTTATGTTGAGGAAGAACTCCTTGTTATTTTTGGAAAAGACAACAAAGGAGCTTGAGAAAGAATTATTGTTAATTGTTTCACAGCCTTTGTTTGTGAGTCACCCACTCCCACCTGACCCCTGCCTTCAAAAGATATGCTAATGGCCGAATTAACTCTTTGTCAGTCTTTGTGAATTTATGGCTGTAGCTGGTCAATCCTAAGAGGCTACCTTTGCAGAGTATTTCAATTTCAGGAAACCTTCAAACTTGTTTTTTGAGGATTATTTTCCTTGGCGGCGATTTCACAACCCAGAAGGTTTACTTTGCATCTACAAAATTGCACTCTCTGGTCTGATAATTTAGCACCTGCTTTCTGTTGCTGTGCCAGTACGTGGTGAATTCTTGATTAGGTGTTTTTCCACAGTTTTACTTTTTGTCAGTGCATCATCCATGAACCAAGTTTCCTCTTAACCTTAGGTCAGGCATGGCCTTATGTAGGAATATATTGAATTAATTTATGCTTTTAATGTCAATGTATAATGATACTCCAAAAAGGTAAAGGTAAAGGTTAGCTCATGTTGGTGTTCACTGAGTACCAAGACAGTCCAATATCCATTGGTCAAATCAAGAGCAGAGTTTATTTTAGATGCATGGATCGCTGCAAGTCGTTGGTCCATGTTAATTACAGGCCACCGTGACACGTGTACCCTTTTATTTAGTTCCCTTAGGTCATTACAGAGTCTTCATTTCCCACTGGGTTAAAATATTCTCAGTACTGGATTGTTAAACATACTCTGAATATGATTAATGATCCCACAGGATTGGATTTTTTATAATCTCTGTAAGAGATTCCATGGATGCAAGAGGCAACCTATATTGTCTCACAAATACTGTTGCCATATCCGCATTTATGGGCATTGTGTTATAAGATGTGTTATGAGATGCACAATCTCAATGTCACCTGGCCTAGTAAGATCGTTGTCTGTCTTGCCCTTTTCCCCCGCCCTTGCCTCGTCGCTCCTTGAAACACTTGTGTAGAGGCGCGTTATGAATGCCATATCACATCATAATGCAGAGATATATGTCTAGTCCTATAAAATGTTCTGGAAATTCAGAAAACAACTCTCTCAATTGTTATTGTTGTCCCTTTACCTCACAGGCATCACTCAGATTATAATTTTTTTGGCCAACAGAAGGAAACATGGGAAACTTCTGGAGTAGTAATGGAGTAGTAATTTCTGAAGTTTCTTCTCTGTTTATGGTGCCTACGTGAATGGATGATTCTTTATGATCAAAGTAGTTCCTGGTAAGGCTGAATACTATTTCATCCTATTCATGTCACAGGTGGCAGCCTCCGCCCTACAGGGCTGCAGAGAGTACATCAAGCCATTCCCTCCTTGTTGGGTAGAGATGTTCAGGTCTGATGGAGGTTTGACCAATGATTGGATCTGGTAGAACCATTGACCAATATTTGGAAAGAATGGCTATTCAAATAGAGCCGTCTTGAGACAAAAGGACACTTTGTAAATCCTTATTGCCAACCAATATTCAGGTATAATATTTAATGATGTTGGATGTAGAGAAGGTCCCTGTTGCAGGAGAATGGTATTTAAGTTAGTTTAAGGTGTGTTGTCTCCTGTGTTTTAAAAGTAAAGCATTTCCATGCTTAGATACTTCTTCTTTTACATTGACTTAGAAAATATAGGCTAGCAAATGAGTGAAAAATGCTTTCTCAGGATTGCTGAAATCCATTGGATTGCCCCCTATCCTGCACCAGTCTTTGCTGTTAGTCAAATCCAAATAAATCATTAATTGATGCAGTGGGTTGTTAAAGATATACAAATCAGTAAGAACATCTCTCGCGACCCAGAAAGTGTAATGTATTTTTTTATTCTAATTGTAATCTTCAGCATACACAAGTTAGTAGTCGTGTGTTTAGAATCAATTATATCAAGAGCAGCTTCTCATTGTGGGAATTATCTGACCTTTTTGTAACTTCATAAACACTTTATTTTCATATATGACGCTCTTTTGCTTGGGTTGAACAGATGTTTGAGAGAACCAGGTCCTTATCTCTATTGTTTTGGGTGGGGAAGAATACCTGCTATCCTTTCCTTTGAATTGTGGCTTGAGCGCTTATTTACTTTTCTGAATTATCCATTGGTTGAGCTTGAACCACAGTGGAAGTCTGCCATGGATGAAACGTCTATGTATTTCCATCTAAATTAGAGGTTCGGACAAAGGTTTATATTCAAGAGTTCCATTGAACTCCCTTTACAGCCATCCTGTTTGTTGTCAGATACAATAGTGATGGCAGAGATCTGGCTATTTCTGAAATGGATTTTCACTAGGTCCAAATACTGCCCAATTTAGTGACAAGTGTTGTGTGAGCTGATGTAATTAGCACTTCCTTTTAAATTGATTGAGCACTGGATATGAGTCCAGAGGATCAGGCTTAGGCAATCAATCAAAGACATGATCCTTCAAAGCAAATCCTCCCACAACAAGATATGTGTGCCCTCACAAGTCATATCTATATCTGTATGTGTGAGTCGGGGACCTTAGTTTGATTTCTAACTCAGTAACTCAATATAATGGATTTTCTTTTTCATTAAAATTGTGCAGTTCTCCAAGAAATGGTTTGAGGGTCATAGAATGATTCTCAGCCCTTCCTTGGGTCAAGGTGTCAAGCGCTTCCCAAAGAGATTAAGGTCTTGTGTGATCGGGTGTGCATGTGCACAAATAAGTCACACTGTTACAGAACTAGGATACGTGTGGAAACTTTCTTTTACTTCCAATTTACAGAGAATGTTGGAATTAGTGGGACATTTGGAATATATCCTTCTCCGATCAATAGTTTCATGAACATGATCTTGGGTCACTGTCATATTATTATCTTCCTTGAGATCATGTTTAGCTGGGTTAGTCAAAGACTCTGTAGGAATAAAAATATGTTTTAAAATTAGGAATGGAACAAGAGCCTGCTCCCTCTCTTAAGGTTTTGTATCACTGCCCCTCTTGAAGTGCAGACTAGAGAATGATCTGGAAAGGAAGGCATGGCCTAATTGTTCAGTCATTGTTGAAGATCTATTTTTAATTTTTTATTTTGCGTCTCATGTCTAACGGGTTTCTGATTGGTCTCATACTTTTCTTTAAAGTTGTTTATCATTTTCTCTACAGGTTCAGTCCATTTTCAAGAGGAGTCAATCCACTTCTTAAAGAGCACCTTCTAGTTCTATCTCAATTTCTCACTCAAAGAAGAGTGTCACTTTATTCTCTTAACTAACGTTCATTCTCTTGCTTTTCAGTTTGTCTTGAATCAAGTGATAATAGGTGTCACTGTGGGTTTGTACGTTTTTTTCAGAAAACTCAGAGTGTTTTCATGGAGTGAAAAAAAAGCTTCCTCTAGGAATTGTCAAATCATTTCTGCCATACTCCTTTTTCCTCTTTCCCTTGTTTATTTTTATTTTGATTATTTTCTTCATGTCATTGTCCACTTCGAAGCATTGATTCACTTTGGACATTACTTTGAAGAGTGTTACCAATAGGAGTTTCCTCTTGGGCCCTCCTCATTTGACCAATGATATCTGGCAATTGCTTCATTTGTCACACCATTTGCGAAATATTTTCCTGCCATCTAGACTCCAGGGTGGTCTTTGATCATATCTCTGTTCCTTCCTTGAAGTAACTATCACTTTTCAGACCCTCCAGGATATTGCGGCATGAGGGTTTGCAGCATGAACTTGCACATTTTGCAGCACAAACCTTTATTTATTGTGTCATTTTTGCAGCACTTTTTTTATTGACTGGGGGGTGTAAGATTGGTACATTGCAGGAAAGAGGCAGTGTCCAAGGCTGCAAGAGATAGATCGAGGGTGTCATTATTTGTACCCTTTGTATCAATTCTATAGGGAGTGTCTCAGATGTCCCTGGCTTGGCAGAAAAGAGTTTGTTTTGGCTTTGTTTGTGGCTTAATGTGCATGCTTATTTAATATTATTGACTGTATTGATCATTATCAGTTGTAATGCTGAAAGTATTCCCCTTCTATGGTCTCCAATCCTCCAAACACCAACACACCTATCTCACCAGCACACCTCATATGTCTCACCCATTCCCCATCACAACTTGCATTCCTGAACCTCTCACTCTCAGTCATACACACACTCACGTACACTGTCACACTGCCAGGTCACAATGTGCACTCCCTAGTCCCCGCCACACTCAAAATCATTCTCACAACTCACAACTTAGCCATTCCAACACACCTCATTTGTCTCACCAATTCCCAATCACAACTTGCATTCCTGAACCTCTTACTCTAAGTCATACAGATACTCACATGCTCTGTCACACTGCCAGGCCACAGTTTGCACTCCCTAGTCCCTGCCGCACTCAAAATCATACTCACAACTCACAACTTACTCTCGACAATTCCTCTTGCAGTATACAGTCCTTCATTCTTTCCTGCCACTTCTGCATCTTGCATCCTTTCTCCCATTCTATCGCACTCTTCCCTCATCCTTTCTCCCAATCTGCAGCTCACTGACTCTTTCCGGCCAACCGCTCCCTGTCTGATTTCTGGCCGATCACCCCACTGCTTTTTCTCTGCTCTGTTGCCCACTGCCTGCCCCTCTGACCTACTGCTCTCCATCTGGTTTCTTGACTATCATGCCACATCTCACCCATTACTCCCCCTCTCTCTCTCCTTTCCCTCTCATTTTGTGACCATATTTTAATATTTTAAAAATTAAATTCTGGGTCAGATCCTTAAAAAAATAGGGGCATCTAAAATAGAGCAAAGTATATGATATTTTTAGATAATCCAGTTTTGGAAATGTGCAGGCCACCTTACTCTCAAAGGTGGCCTGCACATTTCCACAGGCCTGAGCTGTGGCGCTAATGGTGCATTGGCCAGCCAGCTTGAATATGTTTGTGTCGGAAGTGCTCTCCCTAACAATGTTCTGCAGGCTCCGAGCGCATTTCACCGTAACGGGCCCTTAAGGGGATTCTATTTACATTTGTCCCATTTTTTTTCAGTGCTTTTTTAGTAGAATTTTTTTTGCCAAAATAAATAATCGAAATGTTTGTTTTATTTGGTTCCCCCCAATCCCTTCTCACCTATTATTGATTCCCTACACACCACCCCACCCTACCCCTTTTTTGCCCACCCCATATTTGTCTATGTTTTTAGTCAGCAAAAATGCACGAAAAAAAACTGCTGATGAATGGAATCCGAGTGATTTGCCTGCGGCTGAAAGTACCTCGGGCAAATCGTTCGCATGACAAAGGTGCGAACTACCAAAAGTTTGCACCTTTCTCATGCGAACACACATACATTCTCACACACACAACACACAACACATCCATAACACCCCCACACCCATACCCTCAGCACCCCCCAAACCACCCCCCCCAATATAAACAAACCCCACTTACCTTCATCTTCATGCTGGGTTCCCTGCAGCGTCAGTTCCCTTTCACTTCCGTGATCGGGAACCGGCGCTGCAGGGTCCTTTTCTTTTCTTTTTGTTTTGTAACGGAAGGCTGCAGGGGTGTCCTCCACAGCCCCCGCTCTCTATACCATAAAGTATAGTGAGCGGGGCGATGCGGGGGACACCCCCGCAGCCTCTGTTTATTTTTAAACGGAAGGCGGCGGGGTGTACCCTGCAACCCCAGCTCACTATACCATGAAGTATAGTGAGCGGGGTGATGCGGGGGACACCCCAGCAGCCCCCGTTTCTTTTTTCAATGCTACCACCAAAGGTTCGAACTTTTGGTGTTCAAACCGTTACGGTAGCATTTTTAGAACTTTTGGTCAATGCGACCTAAACAGATGAATGAACATCGTTCCCTTAAGGGGCCTGCCACTGTAAAATGCAACCCAAGGACAGTAAGCCCGAAATGCATTGCCATGTTTACCACATTGGCACAGGCCGCTGTATAGTGGTCACAATTGTTTCATGCAAATATAGAGTGGTTTCTAGCCTCAACCATTGTTTTGCATTTTTTTATGAATTGAAATTATAAAATAAAAATTACAACCACACTCTAGCAAAACAGTACTACAGCGAATATGCTAGGCCATGGGTGTGCAGCCCTCACTGCTGGCTTTTCTAGCCAAGCTCCACAGTATTGCCACTTTTTGTAATCCTCTGTGCGGAGGCATTTTTTATAGGTTATGCACCCCAAGTTGACACATCCAACAACTACAATCACAACTATTTGTCCTAGCTAAACCTTCACCATTTTAACAGAGGTAGCATACTTTTGAATTCCCCACTTTGCAAACATGTTTACATTTTAGGGAATAGTTCAATGGTGGTTCCACATATGTATTCAAGTAGGCCTAGCTAACTCTGGTTGATCGTCTGTACAACCATAACACAGCACAGAGGCTTCAAAAACATGCACTTACCTCTGACAATGTTTTAGTCTCAACACACTGGTGAGGGATGTGTTCTTAGTCCGGTTAGGCACTACGATCACTGCAGGTAAGTCTTGATAATTGGATATGGCTGCCATGAAGATGCTAATGCACATTGCTGTTGCAAACACTGGAGGCTTGTTGAAACATTGGGAACGTAAGCCCACGGTACTTTAGACTGCAGGGAATGTGTACATAGGCATATCTTTTTTTCGACTCTAACTGTGTGCCTTAGAATCTTGCATTTTAGAATTTGCCTACAGTAGCATCACTGATTTTACAAACTGGGTCAACTTCTTCGTCATGCTTAAGTAAGTGGATACATTATGCACTACATGCAATTCATTGGGTGAATAGTGTGGCCCTGCTTGAAATGTAATTTTCCTGCACATCAGACCTGCTTCCCAATGTTGAAGGATGTGCCTGTTTCTTTCCAGTTTTATGACCCTGTAGATACATGCAGGACTGAATTCCTTCCATACTTCTTCCTGCATCCAATGGAGTTAAAAGGGGGAGAATCCTTTATTTTTGTCTTTGTTTCCTTTGTAAAAGACCTGCCCAGCTTTCTTTGTTGCTCATTTATCGTGTGGAACCGTCTGATGAAGAAGTCTCTGGGATGTCAAAATCTTATGCATCTGCTATCTTAGCATAATATTTTTAGTAGTTAGTCCAATAAACCATGGCATACATATAAAGAACCTAAGAATCTGAAATAGAATCACATCAATACATTTGGTTTAAAGAACATCTCACTGTTCTACTGCACTTTAGTTTTTTTAATATAAATAATTAATCATTTTCAATTTGTAGTTTTAGGTTTCATATACTTGAGCAGAAATGTTTGGGAATCGTTATGGTAAATCACTTTTCCTATCTAGGCTATGAAAGCTTTATTCTAAGCAATGTCTGTCTGTGAACACGGTGAAGCGAAGAAACACTAAATAATTTTGGTTTCGAATGAATTACAAATTAAGAGGGGAATAGTGTTGAAACACTGGTTCCTTTGGATCCTATTTACTTAACAAGGCCCTTGCCCCAACGTTTTGAATACTAGAAAAAGAGGGTTTCATTTTCATTATGCACATTTATTGACTAAGGCTACTACAGTGCGCAGTGTTTTAATTCCTTTGTTAGTCGATGAAAGTAGCAGGCCATCTCAATACATACCACAAGCTCAGTTAGGATCATGGATCTGCAAACCCCAGGAACATTAATGTGACAGAATGCCATCCGTGCAGGTGTGCAATACCAAGCTTTTTTGAATTTTTTCATGCAAAATAATGTTGGTTTTGTCTCTCTGCAAGTAAACTGGCGAAATGGGCCTTATTTTACAATGCTGCATGCTGAAAAGGTGTGGTGCAGATGGAACTCTTTTATTGACCTTGTCTTCTGACAGCACCTGCCATGTGGTCTGGCAACATGGCAGCCACAGAGTAACATGCACATTGCTGAAACAGCATGATGAAATCCAACACAACAGTGGACACCAATGAGTCAAATTACACCTACTTGTACATCCACAGCACCTGGTGAGATTTCTTGCGTAACATGCAACAATAATACGATATCTGGTTTAATATGGTGGTCTATTAGGGGGTACAATTATAAGTGGCACACCCCATTTGATGTAATCTTATTGTTAACTGGTTTTTAGTGACTCCTTCAACTGACAGAGATTGTCGGTATTTCTGTCTGGGTCTGGGAGTAACCCACAAATGGTGGCTGGGCCCAGAGCTGTAGGTTGCGTTGCCGTTGTTGTCTGGTGGGAAGGATTGACACCTTGGAAGGGATCAAGTGGGTTGGGTGCATGTCCTTCTTAGCTCTGCCAGCACAATAGCAATGTGACACTAGGGGGATAATTATTGCAGCCTCTATTTGACTATGCTGACCTAAGGAGGGGAAGCATAGAGGTGCTTAGGACAGAATCCGTCCCCAGAGGAAGAATCCACTCCCAACCTGCAGCAGACAAGGCACTCTTGGAGCTTATAGCAGAAGGAAAAACCCTTGTTGAAACAGCTTAGATTGGCCTTTGCAGAATACTGCAAATGGACACATCTTCTGTGGAGAAATTGCTATATTAGGCGGTGAGATCCATCTTCATTGAATCATATTTGGACTCAAGAAGAGGAAGGATTTCACTGCAACCTTATTGGGGTATCAGTCTGCACCAAGGCCTCTGCTATTGGGGCATAGATGAAAATTATATTCAACAACTGAAAGAAGACAATTGAAGCACCTTTCCCACCATCCACTTCATGGGAACATTTGGTGTGCCCTACTGCTGGAAAGCGGGACTGCTGATGAAACACTTGTACCCAGGACTCTGTCCACTGGAAGTGACACAATGGCAAGTGGTGGGAAGGGCAGAAAAAGGATTTGCCTGTCCTCTGAAATTCTGGACACAGCCAACCAGGATCAAAAGGAGCAGCCTTGCACCCATTTTCCTGCTACAAGATGCTTTTGATATAACAAGACCACGCTTAAGTTATTTCTGAGCCACTACAAGACTCAACAGACATGCCTTTGACATTCTAAGCTTTTGAAACAAAGCACTTCCGTCTGCTTCAAGCCTGTGACTTGGCCCTGCCTGACTGTTCTTCAGTGATTTCAATCCAATCACCTCTTTCGAACCAACCCACATCATTGGACCTAGTGTAACTAGCTCACTGTTAGAGTTGAATCAATGCATGGTGACACTCTTGAGTGGTCGTCGCGCCTTGAAACACTTGAAACCCTTGTGTATAGGCGCGTTACAAATGCCAAATCATATCATATCATTATACCACGAGGGTCTTCACATCACCTGTTTCCATGCTTTCTTCGAGTCTTAAAGTAATTTCTGCTTGTTGAAGTGCAGAAGGCTTTTCTCCCATAGAACAGACACTGACTCAACCCCACATTAAGCTCCCAGAAGACCTTCCCGACACTGTTGATAAATAGAAGATGATTTAATGGTATACCACAGTGTTATATTCCCCCTGGAATGGCTAATGTCCCTAGTGGGAATTAAAGCCCGACTTGGTACCTTTTTAAGAAACATAAATGTGAACTTTGCTATGAGGACAATTGCCTATGTACCTCTGTCTGCCTATACAGTGTCCCTTTCATCCAAATGTCTGTATATCCTTTCTCTTTCTTACCATGGGTTAATTATTTGTGTTTTTAATATTTCTTTGAATTGTGTCACAATAAAATTATTTATTTTATCCAGAGACAAAAATGCTTCCACTCCCAATATTTCATTTTTAAGGGAATGCAATTTCTGATTGCACAAATGGGGCATTGGTTCACTTAGATTTCCAGTTGTTGAAGAGAAATATCTTTGGTAAGTAATAAACATCAGTAATTCCTCTCTCTGATCCCCTGATTGGTGCTATTGCAATTATGTTCTGAATGGACCAGTAAATCACTAGGCAACAGGGCATGTGATTCCCTTCACAATCCTTGGATCCAGGTAAGAAGGTATACCGAGATCATTCGATCTTGTGGCTGTGTGTGCTAATTGTCTTGCATTCTCTAATGAAATGCTTGAACTCCCTGTCTGTAAATTTGTCATGGATTTCCTTGGTCACATTTTGGGGGACTTGTATACCTCTTGCACCTTGCACATCAGTGTAGGTTAAGCTCTTTCATTGATTTTACAAAGGCAAACCTAGAAAGTCCACCATCAGTTTCATGGTTTACAATGTCATCAGGAGAAGTCTCTAACTTCTATTTTGCCCCCACGCCTTAGCGAGTGAGTTTGGATTTGTATTAAAATATTTATCTCTTAAGTAACTTCTTTGTTGTTCATCGTGAACTGTGCTAAATTAAAGATTACTGTTTCAAAGCATTGATTCTAACATATTGTCTTTGAGTAGTATAGCTAATATCTAAATGGCTTTCTTAAAATGCATCAATTATTTTAAGAAACATGTATTACCTAAACAAACATCTATTTTTCTTTAATTCAATAATTTATGATGTCTCAAAATATGCGTTTGATACTTTTCCGAGACACATTGGGCCTCATTACGACCCAGGCAGAGGACCATGGTGCTATTAGCACCATGGTCCATGCCGGTGTCTGCCATGGCGGAACGGGGAATTACCACCCCATTCCGAGGTTGGTGGGGCGGTAATTCCTCATGCCGCCATGGCCCTTCCCCATTCCCATTTTTGCCCCATAGGGCTCAATGGGAATGGGGAAGGCGCTAATAACGGTACCGCAAATTGCCCATTGTATTGACGTTATAAACATTTCTGTAAATAAAGGGGGCTTTAAAATATAATTCAATCTGATCTTTTTTTCTGCATATTATTTTTGAAAGTCTTAATTTGAAGAGAGGAATTGTAACATATGATAGGTCTGGTGTAGGAGAATCATTAATGGTAAATCTAATGAATAGATGTTTGTCTGGTGTTTCACTTTCAATGACACTTGACTAAATAATAGTCTTTCCTTTCATTATCCCAAGTAGTAAGTGGCTTTAACACACATGAGACCACCATTAATATTGACTTATAGTTTCTAAGGCAAAATTAAATGTGGGCATTCAAATAATTTGTTTATTAAAAAAAACATTTTAACAGCAGGTCATCATCATTCAACTATAAAGTGACCCTTAGACATTCGTATTATTCTGAAACCATGATTTCTTAAACAATGCTCCTATTTTTCTGTATTTTCTGTGTAAAATAAATGACAAAGTTTCCTCATCTATACACTTTTCTGTTTTGAAATGCTTTAGTCTTTTCTGAAAGGTTTTACTGAAAGCCACTGGTCTTAAATTTAAGGGAATGAAGAACGATGTACCTGTAACATTCCAGAAACAGAATAATATTTTCTATTTTAATGAAGAAAGGGTATGTAGGTTATGTAGTTTATGTAATTTGATGATTGAATCCAATAATGATTGACATATATAAAAAGCGGTATTCCCTGGAAAAAATCATGAGTCTTTTTGTTCTATCCAATCAATTTTGGAATTACATTTATTGTGCTAGGTCAATTGTTTTTACTGCTGGTGCCTTTTATACCTGGAAAGAGACACTGAGGCTGATTGATAATAATGCAATGGTTAGTTGATTAACGCCATATGAATTTGATTTTATCCCTGAGCAATTATGAATTATGAATTATGTATTTTATGATGTTTTTTGACTTAGCTGTTTAATTAATTAATTAATGTATTTTTATAATGTATGTATTTTATGTTGTGTTGGTGCTTAAGGTTTATGTTTTAACTATAGCACAATAAAAAATAATAATACAATATAATAAAATTTTCATCTTTTCATCAAATTTCATCTAACAGATAAATACCTAATGAGTGATTTGAATGGTAAATGCCCAGTTATCATTTGATGCTGCATGATTGACTGTGTATATTCTGCTTGACATAGAGTGTTTTCTCTTTGGCATTGTACTCAGATTTGTGTTCTTAATTTGTGTGCTTACATATGCATGTACCAAAATATCTCTCTTGGCTATTGTCATTCTACCGACAGAAGGTTACCCCTATTCTCACTTATGTCTCAGAGGGAAAGTTGAAGATGTTGTGGAAAGCATGGGCCTTGTTAGAGGGCTTGTTTTGGAAGAAAATCCTCAAACTACCCACTTCATTGGAAACCACAACCATCAGACACGAACGGAGACTCCAGTCTCTGGAATCAATTGCCTTCTGGAAGTCGGTGGTGTTTTACAGAAAATGTAGGATGGTGGAAAGGGGAACGCCATTCGACATTTTCAACTCAATTGACACATCGACTGACCAAATTCTGAAAGGATGGTTGGAGAAGATTGAAGGAATTCTTGCAGATAGTGATTTGGACAAAGAATAGCTAATTACAAATACTATGAAGATAAAAAAAAACTCCAAGAACAAGACTGGGTGGAAACTGTGCAGCAAAGATACTTAGACATCTTAAGACCCTGCCTGGAAAAGGAAAGGAAAAGCATACATCTTTTTTTTAATTCTTTTTATTTAGGCATCATTTGGTTATACCAAAAACGAAAACCTTAAGCCATTCATTAAACCTATGCCTGATAACAATACAACATAGTCATGTTAAAACACATTATTGTTATTTTCAGTTTTCCCTGCACCTTTTGAACGTTTGCATTTGGTTTCCGTTCCTTTCACCTTTGTTCTTTCTTAGTCCAACAGTTTGATTTTCTTAAAGACCGTTGTTTTCAATCTAACCAAAGCCAAGTCAATGGTTGTTTTTTCTCCTTCAGTAAAAACGTCCCACCATACTGCAGTTTCACTATTCAAAGTGTATTTTGTCACTCTTGCCAAACAATGATTCCGTTCATCAGTTAAACCCTTACATTCAAGTGTGAAGTGTTTCAATGAATCCATTGAATCTTGGTTTGGCCACAGTCTACATTTATTGGTTCCGGATGTCTTGAATCTTCTATAGTTGATTTCATTGGTGGGCAGAATGTTCCATCGAAACCTCATAAATTGCGATCTCTCATACCAATTTGGAAAAATTCTCAGATAGGCTGGGATCTTGTTTAGTTTTCTTGGAACTGCCCAGAATTCGTTGTGACTTTTGTATTTCGTCAAGGCATCCTGTGTCTGCCTCTAGTCTTTGCGTAAAGTTTTTTCTTGGTTTTTGAGGGATTATCTAGAAGATCCTCTTTTGTCTCGTTCAGATCTTCTACAATTGTTTCACACAACATTTTCCAATTTTGAAACAGATTTTCTTGGCTGTCACTTTTTTTAAGGACTTCAAACCCTCCTGTTAATGGTAGGTCATAACATTTTCTGTACAGTGAGATGATCTTCCAACTCACTACAGCTTTTACAGAAGTCAATGCAAGCTCTCTCCTTGCCTGGATTGGGAGGGAAGATGAAAGTTGTAAGACTGACCGCCAAAACAAACCATCTAGAGTTGACCAAATACTTCAGGAAGGGCAAAAGCTGTTTCTGCTCCATATCCCAGGATTGGTATCACTTTCGATCTATAGAAAGATATCAAGGGCAGTAGAGAGAATCAGCAGTATCTATGTAATAGGATCTTCCCCTGAGCAGCCAGATTCAATGTTTTCTTTTTCTATAAGTCTACTCTAGGGATCTCACTTTTGCTGTTGTTGATACAGACTCCAAGATAAATGATAGACTTTACTTCCTGAATTTACCCTTTCAGGAACCAGTTAAACTTGTTCTTTTTGTTATTTTGGGATTTATATAGGCAAAGTATATGTGACTTGTCTGGATTTATTGAAAGGTCATTCGCGTCGACTTATACCTGCAATGCTTCCAACTGGTGTTGCAGACCCACTGGCATCTAGTCCATAAGGAAAATGTCATCTGCGTACAAAAGCCTTCCAATATTTGTACCGGCCAGCTTCGGTGGGAATATACGTCTTAGTTCGAATGCCTCGTCAATGTCAAAAACGTAGACATTGTATAATTCTGGAGCATAAAGGCATACATCAGCCTCAAAAATACCTGCTAAATGTTCCCTCCCCATACTACAAGAACGTTTTGCTCAGAGCTCGATTAAACATCATATCCACCAGAGAGGTTGATCTAAGTAGGAAACTAATATCAAAGGATGCCTCACACTACCGATTTTGTGGTTTCCCTGGGCAAGTGGAAACCTTGTGTTATCTAGTAACTTCATGCCCAACCCTTTCCAGCTTGGGGGCCTTTACCTGCAAGCATACAAGAATTACTACCTAACAATCCTAGATCTACAGTGCTGGGAATGGATATTAATGGGAGAGAGTGTTAACCTATTTTTGGCTGTCTTGTAATTCATAGAAGCAATACTGAAGCCTCCCAAAGAGAATGATTGCGAGGATTCCTGGGAAACAAATAGGTTGCCCTGAGATACATTGCAAACCCTCGAACAAATATCAATCATTTTGATATAACATCAAGCTCAGGTATCCCAGCAGGATTGGCATTCATGACTCTTATCGACACAGTAACCTTGAGAATAATTTAATAACTTGAGGATTTTAAATGGCTGATAGACAATAACATGGATTGTAGACATTGGGCCTCATTACAACCCTGGCGTAGGACCATGGTTCTATTAGCACCATGGTCCATGCCGGATTCTGCCATGGTGGATGGCGGATTTACCGCCCCATTCCAAGGTTGGCGGGGCGGTAAATCCCCATTCACCATTGCCCCTTCCCCATTCCCATTTTTGCCCCATAGGGCTCAATGGGGATGGGGAAGGCGCTAATTACGGCACCGTAAATTACGGTGCCGTAATTAGCACCAAGGTCGCTTAGCGCCTTGGACTTTAACGCCTGCAAAAAGCAGGCGTTAAAGTGGGAATCTGGCGTTAAGAGTTTAACGGCGCCGCAGCCTTTTACGGCGCCGTTAACCCCAGGGTTGTAATGTAATGAGGCCCATTGTAAAACATTGCCTAAATTGTTTTAACTTCTAGTCTGCTTTAGACTTGTGTTATGAAGATAAATTACATGTTTTCATGTAAATGATGAAATGTCTTATCATGTAAGTTCAACCAATAACATTTTAAAAGAAATATATACCAAATTATGCAAATTCTTTAATTTGGTAAATAACCAATAACACAATGCTACAGAAAAGCTTTCATAGACAAGGCATTTCTGGAATTTTTCTTTTTTATTTATTTTTATTTTTATATGGTTTATTACAAACCTTTAAAAGAAAAAGAAGAAGAAGAAAACACAATTGATAAAACCAGTACAAATTCCAAAGAAAAAAAAAGTAAAAAAAAAAGAACAACACATAGAATAACTTCACATTATTGCCCCCTCATTCATTAAGAGCAAGTCTTTCATAACAGTTCATAACCTAAACTGGCGTTAGGGCACCACCATAAAAGTAATCTTAAGTCAATATCCAAACCAAGGTTCCCGATGTTTTTACGGTTCCTTTGCAATATTCTTAACTTCAGCTAATCTTTTTATCATCACCTCTAAAAAGAAAGTTAATGCAATTGTTAACCTTCTATCTGATTAATCGAACATAACTTTCTACCAGACTTGTGCACTGAATGATTTTCCCAAAGCAATAAACCCTCCCAGATGTTTAGTTCTCTCCCCACGGAGAGCTATGGAGAAGAGAGTCAGATGTTTATGTGTTTCTTCTTGTTGGTTGCACAACCTACAGACGGTCTTAACAACGTCAGCCTTAGACCATGTGCCTAGTCTCTTGTTTGTGTCAAAGAAATTCATTCGGAATTTTATGTACAAGGATCTTCGGTATTGATCCGAAAATCTAACAAGATAGCTTTGAATGGCATTGAATGATTTTGCTTCACTTGGGACATTCTTCATTATCCTGTGTTTTCGCCGCGCAATTTCTGTCATGCACCAATCCTGTACCTATAGTTTTTTGTTAACCAGATTGGGATTGGTCTGCAAAGTGGGAATGTCAGCATTTAAGTCAAGAGGTATGTCACATCCTGTCCTACATGTTGCAGGGGGAAATATTGCACTCAAAACCCCCTCAAATTACTCCAGCAGCGTCACGCTCCCACACGGCCTTGGAATAATCTGACTATGGACTTCATTGTTGACCTTCCCCCCTCCGAGGGGTGTACCTGCATCATGGTCACGGTGGATACATTTTCCAGGATGGCTCACTTCTCTCTGTTCCCTGGGGTTCCCACGGCAGCTAACATGGCAACCGTTTTTGCCAGAAATGTATTCAGACTACACGGTTTGCCTGAAAAGATAGTCTCCGACTGTGGGAGTCAATATATGTCCCATTTCTGGAAGGCTTTGTGTGGAAAATTGGGGATCGAAAGAGCGTTGTCATCTAGTTTTCACCCACAAACTAACAGCCAGAATGAACGATTGAATGCCTCCTTAGAACAGTATTAATGCTTTACCAACCATCAACAGGACAATTGGGTGTCATTGGGCCTCATTACGACTCAGGCGCAAAGCGAAAAACGATGGCGGTAAACGATTACCGCCATCGTCTTCCGCTCGGGCCGATTACGACCCGTGACCGTAAACTACGATGTCACTAGTGGCATCGTAGCTAACGCTGCCGCTGACTGCGCCAAGGGCGCGCGCACGCGAACATCCACACCGTACTTAGCGCCATGGCGGAAAGGTGCCGGAATCCCGACCCAAGCGGACATGCCCCTAACGCCATCACCCAGGCCGTTAAGTACCTTACCGCCATGGTGCAAATTACGCCATCGCGAACCAACCGTAAAGGGCCATGTAAAGTGAATGCAGCTGCCACAGGTGCACAGAAACAGCACAGGTGAAGGCAATACAGACACAGGAAGTACAAAAAGAGCACACCCCACCCCTTCCCACACCCAGTCACACTCCACAATGATACCAATAGGACTAGCAATGTTGGGGCTGGAGGACCTGATAGCAATGCGAGTGCTACAACAGCAACTACAACAACTACAACTACAACAACAACAACAACAACAACAGGCTGCACAGAGGAGACGCAGGAGGAGAAGGAGGGCAAGGCAGGCCCAGCAAGCCCCACCAGCACAGCCAGTGCCACCACGCAGGCAGCCCCCAATCCCACGCATCAGACCCAGCCCATTCAACCTCACCGCTGAGCAGATCCACACCCTGTACCGACTGGACCGGGACACCATCACCACCATTGTGGACATGATACACAACGACATCGTCAGCATGATTGATACACCCACTGCCACCCCCCCCCTACTGAAGGTAGTGTCCGTGCTCCACTTCCTGGCCACAGGCACCTACCAGCACACAGTGGGGCACTTGCATGGCATATCACAACCATTATTCTCGCGTACACTGATGCAAGTGCTCGATGCCCTCCTCAAGCACACAGATGACCACATCTCATTACCACGGTCTGCCCAGGAGATTGCCAACACCAAAGTGGGTTTCCATGCACTGGCCGGCATACCTGGTTGCATTGGTGCCATTGACTGCACCCATGTTGAATTGGTGGTCCCACATGCCATGGAGGTACCGTACCGCAACCGTAAACATTTCCACTCAATCAACGTGCAAATGGTCTGTGACTCCAACAGGATCATCACACATTGTTGTGCCAGATTCCCCGGATCAACCCATGATTCTATGATCCTTCGGAACTCAACAATACCACGCTACATTGAGCGACATGCAGGCCCAAGATCCTACCTACTCGGTGAATCTAATGACATGAGCATGGAAATGCTAAGTGGGTGTTGAATGACGTACCAATGCATATTACATCTGGCAGATACAGGGGGGTGGGTGCAACTAGCAGTAGCCAGATCATTCCCTGTGGCAGCACTGACG
Organism: Ambystoma mexicanum; assembly: GCF_040938575.1. Lineage (NCBI taxonomy): Eukaryota > Metazoa > Chordata > Amphibia > Caudata > Ambystomatidae > Ambystoma > Ambystoma mexicanum. The sequence goes on along the minus strand of NC_090941.1, from coordinate 152,153,950 downwards.
TCAACAGAGAAGTGTACACATCATGCCTGACCTAATCATCCCAACATGTGAATGAAAGTGCATCCCAAAAACGACACAACCATTTGCAAGTGCATTGTGCAAATTGTGGCCGCATTGACCCTAAAGAATAACACCAACATGCACGTCACCATGCACCAACTACTGAAAGGCCTGTCCCCCACAACTGCGCACAAAGGAGGCACATGACAGACAGGGACATCAATGCACCACTACAAGACCCACAAACTGTCCCCATTGACACCAGTAATGCTCACTGGGGTCATAATGAGCCAGACATCGATGTTGCTATCATGTGAGCTTCAAGCTCACAGGACACGTGCAAGGTCACATGAATGACGTCCTGAACGGACACAGTGGATGGCCACTCACAAGGCAATCGTCCCCCCTGCATTGTGTTTTAGCATGCAAAACAGTACATGAGAGCCATGAACACATACTGGTTGCACAGTGTAAATCCATAACCACAACTCCAATTGGTGCACAGTAACAGTCGGAATCAAGGCATGGTTGTGCGTCATGTTCACATTTCAATCTCGTTCCTGACACATTCTTTTCTCACATTTTACAGGTGATGCGGGCTATCCCCTGAAGAGGTGGCTCCTCACACCAGTCCGGAACCCATCGAACCAGCATGAGGAGGACTACAACCATAACCATGCACGTACCCGTGTGGTGATAGAGCATGCTTTTGGCCTACTGAAGGCACGTTTCCGCTGCCTCAGCAGGTCTGGCGGGGCACTCCTGTACCGCCATGAGAAGGTTGCAAAGATCGTCATGGCATGTGTCATGCTACACAATATGTGCATCAGACGAAACGTGCCTCTGCCCCCTGACGCAGAACCACAACCACCTGATGATGGGGATGATGATGATGGGGATGGGGCAGCACCTCAGGGAGGCAGCGATGCACAGGAGGGCCATATAATGCGTCAGAATGTCATTGACCGATACTTCTAGCACACACAGCGAGTGTGTGACATATGGATGGCACTTGGGGCACTGTGTGTGTCTGGTATGTCAACACTGTGGACTGTAACAATAAAGCACACATACGCAATGAGCAATGTCCACACATTTAGTTTGTGAGAAAAGAAAAAGTGTATTGTACTACTGAATAGGTATAACAGTACCCCTCCCCCTCCCCCCTGCACACTCCAACACACCCAATACCCCCCTCCCCCTCCCCCCTGAACACTCCAACACACCCAATACCCCCCTCCCCCTCCCCCCTGAACACTCCAACACACCCAATACCCCCCTCCCCCTCCCCCCTGAACACTCCAACACACCCAATACCCCCCTCCCCCTCCCCCCTGAACACTCCAACACACCCAATACCCCCCTCCCCCTCCCCCCTGAACACTCCAACACACCCAATACCCCCCTCCCCCTCCCCCATACCCCCCTCCCCCTCCCCCCTGAACACTCCAACACACCCAATACCCCCCTCCCCCTCCCCCCTGAACACTCCAACACACCCAATACCCCCCTCCCCCTCCCCCCTGAACACTCCAACACACCCAATACCCCCCTCCCCCTCCCCCCTGAACACCCTGCAAACATGTGACAGTGCCCGTGGTGAAGTGAGTATAGTTCAGCACACTATTGACTGGCCCCTCTCCCGGAACCTGGGGCCCCCCTGCCTGTGCTCCTCAGGGTCCTGGATGACCTGCGGACGGGAGAGGCTTGTGCTGAACTTGCAGCCGAGGATGTACCGGGCTGCTCAGTACGGCATGTGTCCAGAATTGTCTGGATGAGCTGGCTCATCATCTGCCGCCCTGCAGCAAGTTCGGTGCAAATGTCCCTGCTGGCAGTTTGGATGGCAGCCCTGATGCCATCAGCACTCCTCTCCATGGCTGCACTGGTACTTACACATTCTGCTACATGCTGCGTGAGGAGTGTGCCCAGTGCTTCCTGCCTGTTGGCAATCTGCTCCAGCGACAGCTGGAATTCTGGCCCAATGGGGGGTGCCAATGGGGGACCAATGGGACTACTCCCATCTTCCACAACTCCCACTGGGCTTGGAGTTGCTGGCCATGAATTAGCTGGCGATGGGCCCTGGGTGTCATCTCCATGATGGCTGATTGGGGATAGGTGTGGTGAGTGCAGTTGTGTGTTGTGGTCAAGTCCGGTGTCATCCTCCACATCACTGTCGGAGCAGGCAGCGATGGCTGCAGTCTCCCCAACAGTACTGCTCCCTGCTGACGCATTGCCCTCAGTGGGCAACAGTGGGTGTGGTTGGGCTGCAGGTGCTGTCACGACCCCTTCCTCGGGGGTCTTTGCTGCCCTGGGCTCTTCAGCCTGGCGTGGATTCTGCCTGGGTCCAGCAGAGGTGGATGCATGGTTCCCCTCTCCCACTTTCCTGGCCTTCTTGGCTGGGGTGCTGGTGCTGTCGTCCCTGCCAGTGTCCGATTGCGAGCCTGTGGTGGAGCAGAGGAGGGTCACTGTTATTGATGGTTCAGCGGACATTGAGCAGGCATTGTGAAGAGTGAAATGGATAGATGGTGGAGTAAGTAGCCCGTGACATACAGGTTGCCTCCCTTTAGGTTCGGTTTTGCATGCAGGTGTGTGTCTGCCTACTGTACAGTGTACATGCTGCATGTGCGCAGGGTGTGGCTCATCTGCTGATGTGTTGCGTCTGCCACATTGTGATTGTCACGTGCAAGTGTATCAGGGTGTCTTGCAAGGCTGGATATGAGGCACCTACCTGTGTCTCCAGATCTCGGGGCCCCTCTCTCCATCTCGCCGACACCTTCGATGCACTCAATGCCAATCAGAGAGGCACATGTCTCCTCCCATGGCTGCATCTTCAGTGGGGAGTCTGCTCCCCCGCCAGTTCCCAGGGCCAGGTTACGGTTGGCAGACATAATGCCCCGGACCCTGATCCGCAGGTCGTCCCATCTCTTGCGGCACTGTTTGGAGGTGCGTGGGGTGGTTCCAACTGCACTGACACGTTGTGCCACAAGTTCCCACACCTCCTTTTTGCGGCCTATGGCTGTTCGGGTCATCTCATTGGAGAAGACAACATCAGCCTTCTCCTGGAGCGTGTCTGCAAGCATTTGCAGTTCCTCTCGACTGAAGCGCTCCTGCCGCTGCCTGTCACATGCCTTCTTGACAACTTTAGGCATGGTTGGCTGTGGAAATGGGTGGGTTATGGGAATGTCAGGGTTTGAGGGTTGGTTGTGGTGTGGTTGGGTAGGATGGCAATGGATTGTGTTTTTTAAGATGGCCGCTGTGCTGTTTCCCGTTCCGCCGCGATTACGCTATTTCCGGTTCCGCCTAATTGCGGTCACCGCTAATTACGGTGACCGCTGACTACGGTCGGCGCAATGATGGGTGGCGGTAGGTCACCCTGCGCTGTTAACGAGGGCGGTAAGGGCTGTTTACGGCATGGCGTAGTTTACGTTACCGCCATGGCGTAATGCTCGTGCGCGATGGGTCGTAATGTGGCGCTCTTATCGCCATCGGACCATGGCGTTAACGCTCATTACACCATGGCGGTAATTTCAATCACTTACCGCCTGAGTCGTAATGAGGCCCATTGTTACCTACTGCTGAGTTTTCATATAACAACTCCAAACACTCGGCAACTAAGCTAAGCCCTTTCTACTGTAATTACCAGTTCTATCCTCTCGAACTCCTTCCAAAGGATTTGCAAGCATCTTCTGTGCCTTCTGTGGATGCAGTCCTAGCCTGCATCACTGAAGTCCACAAGATCGCCAAGGAAGGGCTTCAAGAAAGTCAGCCTTCTCTGCAGGCCTCGTAGGGCATAAATGCCATTGAAGCTTGTAGGATCCACAATGATCTGCACCTTGTTATATTGCTAAATAACATGTGGCCGATAGGATTCAAAATGGCTGGCGTTACTTTTGTTGTTGGTGGTTGCTAAGCAACCGTGAGAGGACCGCTCCAGGATTGGGCTCTCCGCTGCATTTTTTGTCTCGACCACCGCTGGAAGACGCTAGCCAGCACTTCCTGTCAAAGGCACTCGTCCAAGGCTACTGCCATGCAGCCTATCTGTGCCTATCCGTGACTACATGGGACACTAGACACTTCTCAGACGTTTTGCTGCTCATATACTGGTCGTTGCAAACCTCCACCTTCTCTGTAGCCTAACAAGAACATTTCTGGTACTTACCCCAGGACTAATCACCAAACATGAGCAATGGTTATTTTCCACTAATTTATATGGGTAAGCTACTTCAGCCCCTCATCGAAAAGTTATGTCTGTATTACGCCATGCTTTGTAGTATTGCGCCTAGTATTTACCCAATGTGCTTGTAGTACCGACTATTAGCATGCTACTGTCTCTTTATTAGCTACACGTTGCCTAGTACCATCATACCCATTCTGTTATGTAGGGCATATATTTGCATAAATCCACTTATTGTATAGCATTACCATTGGCATTTCAGCCTCTGCCACTGATATCCATTGTGAACCACTGGCTCATGCTTGATTTACTATTGCTTCACCTGAATAACCTCTTCAGCCGTTTGTAACCAAACTGTTTACTTACTACCTTTACTTGCTTACCTGAACTATGCTGTAACATTGGTATCAGTCATGCTAAATTGCCCTCTTGCACATTAACATGTACTATCATTGCTATTTACAAATGTGACAAACTAGTCTTAGTCATTACTTCGAGCCGTTGCGCTAGACGAACGTGACATTGTAAGTAGCATTAACCGCAGTTTGCATTTATTAATTATGCATTGGCTCTTCCATATGTATAGGGCACTCCTATTGGCCTGTGTAAACCTAGGAGGACTCACTGTTAACTCACTCTTCACACACTCATATCAGGCACTTTCCTACCATGCAATCCCAACCAGGCACGACAAGCTTCATCATATTTCCTATCCTCTCTTGGATCGCATCACTTGCATCTCATATAGTCCATCATTGCACAGCTCTGAGCCAAAGTTTATCATGCCAATTATTAACCCATACCTGAACTCGCCAGCCCTCTGGCTTGAACACTTTGCACGCAAACCCACACCTAACCAACTGTGTGCCACCAGCCTTAGTGTCATGGGTTCTAGGTTAGGTGGCACAATCGAGTCAATTTCATACCCGGTTCATGATAACTGGAAGAGAAATCAGTCAGGAGCATTGTGGCTAAGAGCATGGAGGGCTAGGTCAGGGTTGATATCCATGTCTCCCATAGGAACCTCCTCTGCCCATAGGATAACATGAGACTTCATGTTCCATTAACATGGATCCCTTTTGTGCCAATCCAGAATTTGTGCAACGCTCTAGTCTTTGGACGAGGCCCTCTATAAAAGCCACGCCCAAAGAACAAAACTTGCTTCGTGTGATTTCTGTAGAAGTGAGCACGCGCTTACCTGGTTCCAGTCTCCGGAGCTTCTCCCATGGCATTCTGCAGATCCGATTCCCGGCAGGACAGCATCCTTGCTTCTATGAGCTCTGCATCTGCAAAAGAGAAACAACAGAAAGCATTAGCGAACTTTGTTTTTCAACTCACCTGTTTTTCAGCAGTTCTGATCGTCTCTTCAGCTTCATCTTCGTCTCGTGAACCTTCAGGTCACCCCGCATGTTGGATTCCTTCCGAAGAGGTATTTTCTTGGCAAACCAGCCAGGAGAAAAAACAAGTGAAAGGCGAATTAGACACTAACGACAATTCTGGGTGCAAAACTCCAAAAAGACAACTCTGCGCTTTCTCTTGCCAGCGCCTAGTGAAGTAACTGGGCAACCGAGGACACTTGGACATTTTGAACTCTCAAGATCCACCGCATAAGGTCCAGTGAAGTAAATGCTCCAGGACATTTTTGGGATCGCCTGAACTTTTCAAACTAAGGAGGCGGCATTGTCTTCTTTCCCGCAGCATTACCACGACTAGTGAGAACAACATCACTACTGCACAACAGCCATTCGGCCCCGCACCATAGCGCCCCTGCAGAGCCAGGACGGAGAGCACACCTTACCAAACTAAGAGCTAGAATCCCAGGAGAGGGAGATAAAGTAGGATTCGGGCAGGGGAAGAGCAGAGCAGAGGTCGAGGGAATCCATCGCTCCTGCAGAGTTTTCAGGTGAGCGTGACAGAACACGAAGCCAACCTTAAAACACCTCCGCCTGAGCGATGGAGACCTTGGATGTAGACCAAATGTCACAGTTATTGCGGGAGCAGAGGGCTGAGGTACACGCAGCTCGTGCGGAGACAAACGCCTTAAGGCGTGAATTGGCAGTGAACAGGGATAAAACAGATGAGATAGCTCGCCAATTACTTCAGACTCAAGCGGGTATAGCCCCATTACCAGGGGGAGCCACGGCCCCACCAACTGTACCACCACAACCCATAGCAGCTCCAGTACAGGTCCTTCCTGGCAACATACCTCTGGCGCCCCCGGAGAGATTCTCAGGGGAGCCCAAAAGATTCAGCACTTTTATGAATCAGTGCCGTCTACATTTTCTGTGTAAACCAGGGTTGTTTCCCTCAGACCAGTCTAAAGTAGCCTTTGTGTTGTCATATTTGGGGGGACATGCTGCAGAGTGGTCTGTACCGTTAGTCAACAGGGATGACCCTTTGCTTCGAAATTTTGCGGGCTTTCAACGCGAATTGGAAAAACTGTTCGCCCGTAGTACACAAGTGCAGGCCTTGGATGACGAGTTGTTATCTGTGCGACAAGGGAATCAGGATCTTTTGGCTTACGTATCAACCTTTAACCGCCTGGTAGCCGAAACAAACTGGCCCGAGGAAAAACGGACAACCCTTTTTTACCGAGGTCTAAGGGGAGAGCTTAAAGACGTCCTGGCACAAGTAGTTAATCCACCCGATGGGTGCGCTGAATACATAGACCTAGCACTTCAACTTGATCACCGTTTGCAAACCCGGAGGGCCGACCACTCACGCACGGAGAGCAGGACATTTTACATGCGGCCCAAGGAGACGTCAGTTCGCCAATCCACAGAAACACATCCTGAACCCATGCAACTGGGGTAGTCCGAGGCCCCCTCTCTAAGGGGAAACATGATAGAAGGCGGCAATAACAATTATGTTTATACTGTGATGAATCCGGCCATTTCCTATACAACTGCCCGGCCAAACCGCCCGAAAGACTGTAGGAGCCATGGATGGGGTAAAGGAGACAACCTAGGCGGAAAACTCCAACGCCCGGCAAACTTAGAGGTCGGTTTGTGAAGCGCAAAAAAGACTCCTTTGACCTCTCATTTTACCATTCCAGTTACCATCATGGACCAGCGCCAACCCTCCACTTTGTCAACTCATGCGGAACATGCGCCCTAAACAAGGCCTCAAGGCAAAGACCCGCCGGCTTACTGCAACCACTGGCTACGCCACCTACACCTTGGCATACAGTCTCAATGGACTTTATCACGGACTTGCCTCCCAGTTGTTGGGTGTCCTGACCCACGTTTGAGCTAGCATGCTGCAACATTTGGTGCTGTGGGCTTAGAAAATCCAAGATGGCCAAAAAGCCCACATGTGTGCAAGAATCCAGGAGAACCACGCAGTTTGTGTGCACACCAAGATGGTCACCCAAGGTGCCACCCATTTTTGCCTATGTTGTGAGCACAGAAGGGCACAGAGCCTAAAACCATTGTAAAAGGGGCAATGCTGATTGCCAAAAGCAACCCATAACTGTTGGGAATTCGTTTTCTTCAGGTCAAACATGGCTAATTTATGGGCACAACATTATTTTACTGCAGAACTACACCAATGCCATTTGTTGAACCTGGACAATATACTTCCATGTAATATCTCTTGTTTGAAATGCTTGAATTCAAGACTGATCCAAAAAAATGCATGCAGTACCCGCTTTTGACTGAGGGCGGCGCTAGCGGTCTAAACTCTGACAGGGAAACTGCATGTCAGGAGTTGCAGGAGAGGCCTTTACATCAAAGGCTGAGAGTTAATTAAAATCTTAACCACATGCTGTTCCCAGAAGACAATCTGATTTAATTAACAGGCCAAAGGCTGGGAAACCTCTCACCTCCAGAGATTCACACCAGGAGTCAGAATCTCACATGACCTCTTGATTGATAGAAGGCAGACTGGCTGGCAGCCTCCTGGAGACCACACAATAGGCTCTTGCACTTGAATAGAATATGCTGATGTTGACTGTTGACTGTACACAAAGAGCTCCCAGCAGAAGACACATGTGATCACTGACCCACCCAAGTCTTGGAGGCGGACTCCAACACACTGAGAACTGATTTGAAAGCAAAATATATATTTTACAGAAACACTGATAACTCTTTGTAATCAAATGACAGGAATGTATAACTTTGAGAGCCTTAATTTAAAAAATGTACCTTCGATTCAAGCCCAAACTCCAATTTGTGTGATGTTCTGGGGAAAACCCCCGCTATTTATGGATACTACAGACTCTGTGTTTAAGCTAGAGACATGGGAATTTACTGGAGTATGTATGGACAGGCCGTGTATATGTGTATAATTTTTAATGAAAAACCAATTTTGCAAAACCAGTTAAAAAACGCAAAATGTTGCCGTTTCTGAATGCAAGCTCTTAGAAACATGTAACGCTCACCTGGTTCCCACGGAGGCGCGGCGTCGAAGGCGCAGAACTCTGAAGATGGACAGGAAGGGCCCCTCTATTCTGGCTTCCCTGGCTCGTTGGATACCCTCCTTAGGGTTTGGAAGGATGAGCTCTCCATCCTGCTTCTGATGCAGGGGCGCGTTGAAACCCAGTTACTTCACTGGATTGAGGATTGATGGGAGTTCAGGTAAGCTTGACTGTTCAGGTAAGGCGCTGTAAAAGTTCTGTTCAAAAGTTCAAGCTTAATAATAATGTTCGTTGTCTAATTGCAGCAAGCGCTAATGCTTATGTCTTTTTCCCCTTAGGGGCCGGGGTTCGGAGTGCCGGAGATATGGCGCCGACCCGAGGTGAAACAGTTCTGGATGAGCGCTCAGGTAATGTCTTTGCATTCGCTCATTCAATGTCTTTGTCTTTTTTCCCCATAGGGGCCGGGGTCCGGAGATGCCAGGAAGCGGCAGGACCCGAAATGCAGTGGGAATAATCCAACAGGTAAGACTTAAAAGGAAACTGAGCTTTCCTTATTCCTTTTCTCCCTCTCACCTTTGTTCTTGTCTTTTTTCCTCTAGGCGCCGGGGCGTAGCTGAATCCGGAAGATCGCTGCTGAAGATGGAAGCGCCTTGCAAAGGTGAGTAAAATGCAGCGCTGCAGCGATCGAAACAAAATGCCTTTAAAATGATGTCTTCATTTTCAGGGCCGTTGGAGAAATGACTCCGGGATGCAGATTTAGCAGGTAAGGGCTTTTCTTCTCCTATTCTCTTCCTTTCTCCCCTTGCAGGTGTTCCAGGGTGCTGGCAGGCGTGGCTGAAGTCAGGATGCAGGAGCTGACACGGTGAGCGTCCAGCTGCTAGGTGCAGAACAACGCGAAGCACGTGTGGCTGTTCGGGTGGGGTTTAAATAGCCTTGGAAGAAGTTCCTGGTATGTATCCTTCCACCAATCAGGTATGTATCCTTCCCCGACCACACCCGGGTGGTGAAGTAGTCCTACAGGTAAAGTAGTCCCATTCAGGCCTCAAGAGGGCCTGGATGAAGCAGCAAGGTCTGCATCAGGTAAGTGTGCACCCAAGCACTTCAACACATATCCTCTTCTATGAGCCTGGCGCCTAAGGCGCCAGGACTGGGGTCCGCTATGAGCCTGGCGCCTAAGGCGCCAGGACTGAGTCCAAAGGGCCCCGACTTGGGCTCGCTGAGACTTCCCTGGGGAAAATGATGTCTGCCTCTGGGGTTGCTGGGCCCGGCCTGGCTCCTTGGAGGTAGGCATCATGACAAAACATCAGAGTTTGAACAGAGTATACCTCATGCGATACGTGATGGGTGCATGTAATTTCAAACCACTGTGTATCTATGAAATATGTCTTTAGGTCAAATATAGATTTGTGGGCAAACTGACCAGGGGAGGATCCTCTGACCCATAAAACCTACAGCATCACTCTGACTCACAGTTCCTTCCCCAATCATGGGAGAGGGGAGAATTGGGCCAATGACAAGTAGAAAGGTGCAGGCTTAGCTAGGCCCAGGCACACACCCACTTTCAAAACACATAAAAAGAGACTGCTGGGACAGGTAGAGACATTCAATTCCATTTGCTGCGGAGCATGCTGACCGACGACTTCACATCCACAGATCCAGACTTCAAATCTATCAATCTCCAGAACCTGTAGCAGTACCCAGAAAGCAGAGCAGTATCCAGAATCCAGAGAGGCTAGACCAGCAGAGCAGAGCTGACCCAGATCACTGTGAAGTGCCGAGACCAGAACCGGAGTCCAGTCCAAAACCTGACCAGATCCGTGGCGAGGCTTATTTCAAAAATATATTGTGAGTACCTAGCAGAACTGTGCAGAACCAATCTCTTAGTTAAAATAATCTAATCCAAACTATTTTAATCTAACCAGAACTGCCTCCTAGAAGTTGTCACTTGTTATTTTGCAAAGCTGTCACCTGTCATTTTCTAGCTGCAAGCTGTAACCTGTAAAATTTCAAATCCGAAAAACAACCTTCACAAAATCGTTCATAACTCCATAACCGTTTGGGCTAGGAACTTGGTTTAACTTTCCTCTGAAAGCTTAGAATATTACCTTTCCAACAAGCCTAGAACCGACTTCCTCCTCCTTATACTTTCTCCGCAATCACGATTCACGCTTTCGCGAATTTTGCCGCGATTTGCGATTTGGCCCGATTTCTTTACTGTAAAAATCAGCAGCTTTTGCCTGAACTGCTCAAATTTCGTTTGCCTCTTAAGAACCATCCCTGAATCATTGCTAGAGTGAGCCTGAACTCATATTAACTAGATACCACTCACCCTGAACCTCCTGAAGGGAATTAAAAGCATTTTCAGCATATTTCTCACTGCATTGTCACCATATTCAAAGCATTTTGCCTGTGTTTCAAAACTCCTATTGTTGTATAAGCTGCTGAGGGGGAATTGAACTAAATTCTATTCGATTGCATTTCTAAGAACTGTGTGCTCTCCTCTTCATTTCCTTACATTGCATAAGGGGAGGTGGATTGCCAGAGAAAAGTGATTACATTGTTTTGTTGAAATCATATTGAGTATTTTCTGTATTGCATTTTCATTCAACATTGCATCCATCTGAAACTAGATAAAGCATTCTCTACCACCTTATTCTTCTGTTCCTATTCCCAAGCGTGCTACCTCATCTTTTATACTTGGGTAATCAAATCAGTTTATTAGTAGAACATTACCCATTGTTGTTAACTGCTCATGTTCTGAAGTGTGATATTAATTATTAATTTATTATAAAGTGTGATATATATATATTGTTTACATTCTCAAATAAACCGTTTAAACTTGCAAAACAGAACTACTTCTTGGCTCAGTGGGGTCAGGTGGGTTCCAAGAGAGGGGTGTTATATAGGGGTAGTCATCCAGAACTCATGAACTGGACATAAAGATATATCAATAAGGGTTTCCATTCAGTATCCCAGACTAGGCATTGACTTAGCTGTAGTGTTGGATTGAATCCTCTTACAAAGTGGGGGCTCGAGCCGGACGTCTGGGTTAGATTAATCACTTGTGCAGATTAATACAGTGTGCTAACTGACAGGAGACATACATCCGGTCGGATTACCACGCTGTGTTACGCTGTAAAGCACTCCTCAAAGGAAAGCTCTAAGGAAACGGTCTGTTTTGCAAAAATAAAATACAAACTTCTGTAAGTCAGGAAGGAACTCAAATTCCAGAATGACGACACTGGTAGACATCAAAATAGCCAGAGAGCACTTCTTACATAAGCTATTTGTGAGAGGTGAGTGGACTCATCAGGACCAAACGGTCTGGTTGCAGGCAATCGCGCAACAGGTCACTGAAACAGGGTCAGATATATGGGGAGATAAGGGTCCCCTACATGTGGCCCTGAGTGAACTATACATGGCCCCTAAGGCTAAGGATGAGCACAACAAGATTGCCAGGGTAGCGACATATTTATATTTACATATGGGAGCCATGCAGGACAAATGTGCTGAAGGCCAAGATCTGGCGAGTAGGCAACTGCTGGCATTACAGAAGGCCCAATCTGATCTGGACTCTTCTGAGCAGAGGCTGCTCAGGAGCCAGGAGTCAGAAAATGACAGCAGACGGTACATCACTAAAATAAAGGAGGATATGAATGTGCTGCAACAGGAAAAGGCGGACCAGGATACCAGATTTCTGGCCTTGCAGAAGGAGTGCCAAGAAGGTTTGGGCTCCCTACTGCAGAGCCAGAAAAAGCTGGAGCAACAGTTAGACTTCAATAGGGCATGTGCTGAGCAGGTAGTCACCCTGCAAAGCCACCTAGATAGGGAGAAGGCAGAGAGCAATAAACTGATTTTGAAAGACCTGGATACCCAGGCAGAGTTTGACCAGGAGCGCCAGAAAACTGGTGCCTTCCAAAGGCAAAGGGACGACCTGGCGGCACAGATGCAGGAAAGGGATACCTTAGGCCAGGAAGTCTGCAACTTAAAAAGGAAAATGGAAGAAAATCACCTGGCCCTCCAGGGACTGGGTGACCTCCAAAAAGAACACCAGAACTTGTTAGAGCACACCAGGAGGGTGGAGGACGCTCTGGCAAGAAAGGAGCAGGCCAATAGGGACACAGCTCAGGAGGTAACCCTCCTGCAGCAGAGACTGGCCCAGTACTCCAGGACCAATCAGGAGGCACAGAGAGAAAATGAGGCTCTCTGTCAGCACAATGATAGGCTCCAACAACAAGTAGCGATGCAGGAGCGACTGATAGAGTCTAGTAAGGCCTTAACTGAGGAACTGAAAGCACAGGCTCTTGCATTGCAACAGGGAGCAGGGGCGGATAGAGACCAGGTTCGCTAGGAAAGAGAAACTCCTGAGCATAACCTCAGGAGCCCTAGTACCAGAGGCCTTTATCTCTCTCAGTCCCTGGACTCTGCCACCCCCATGTCCCCTGGCGCACATGAGCACCGGGCCACAGGGATGGCAGATTACTATCCAGCCAGAAGCATGGGGCTCATAGGTCAGTACCTCCCAGGAATGGATGGGCGGGCATCCGGGTTTGGGCACCCAAGCACAGTGCAATTTAGTGGGGAACCCCAGGAGAATAGGCCCATTAAAGGCATCCTGAAAACTTCTGCCCAGTTAGGTCAGTGGGGGGGGGGGGTACCAATCAAATCCTGGCAGCAAGGAGGAATCTGAAGACTCCTCTGAACGGCGCAGGACATAGGAGACCAGGTCCCCACATTCTGCCAGCCATTCCCAGGCTCGCAGAATCCTGGAAAACCTGGAAGATCAGACAGGAACCTCTGGGAGCAGTGCCTCTGAGTCAGAGGATGAATGGACCAGGGTTACCCGAACCAAAAAGGGCCTTGCTTAAGGACCCATTGAAACAGATTAAGGCAATCAGGAGTGTCATCATGCCTTATCATAAGAACGCCAAGTACTCTGTTTGGGAACACGTGGACCTCTATGAGCAAATGATGGAGACTTTTCATTTGAAGGACAGCCAAAGCTGTATCCAATATGTAAAGTGGACATTCTTCCCAGAGTACTCCAGTTTCTTTGCGGGGCTGGAGGACCAAAATCATTCAAGGTGGTCCACCTATAGGGCGGCCATATTAAAACATTTTTCTGTTCACAGAAATCCCCAAGAGGCTCGCAAGGCAGCCTACAATTTGCAGTGTGGGGAGGATCAGGCCCCACAAGAGTTTGTGCAAGAATTAAAGCGTGCTTTTGCGCAGACCACCAGAAGGGTGCGCACAGACAGCAGAGAATTTATCAATACATTTTTCCATGCCTTGCCCAAATACATCATGACCCAGCTCGTGAGAGATTTTCACGAGAAAAGATCTTTAGACTGGGTCATTGAACAGGCTACCCGGATCTATGAGGTGCAGAAGCCTATCGAAAATAAAAATAATGCGCCGAAAAACCCCAAAACCAACAGCACCCCTGCTGCTGCCAAGGTGGCAGAGGTAAAGGTCGCCCCCGTTTTAGATTTGGAGATGGGGGGGCCTAAAAACCTGCCTGCACCGAATAATTCACAGCCCAGAAGGCCCTCAGGCCAGTCACAGACAGGGAGTCGAGGAGGTAGTCCCACAAATGGGGTCCCCCGCTTCCCTGACTATGTAAGTCCCCGCTACAAGGGAAACCGACCAATTCTGGGTTATGTATGGACTCCTCCAGCCCAAGGGGGGGGATCCAGCCAAGCACCTGACCCGGGGAACTTCCCTCCTAACTTCCCCCAGGAGGGCAGAAATTCTCCAAATCCTGGGCAGAACTTTTTCCCCAGGTATCCGCCCAATTTCCAGCCCCAAAATCATCCATCCTTCTTTCCCCAATTCCCTGAGCCCAGACAACCTAATCCGGGAGAGGGGAGGCCAAGGGCGGAGGGGTACCCAAATCTTCCCAACCAGGGGTACTACCAGAGAAGGGATAGCTAACCTTCCAGGGATCAGCCCAGGGGAGAAAATAGAGCCCCGTATCAGCCTGAGCGGGTTTCACAACTTGAGCGCCAGGTGCAAAATATGGCACGGGATCTGGGTCACATACTGAGGGCTCAACATAACCCTCAGATGAGCATGCCACTGCAGAATGCCCCAAACTCTGGACCTGGTGCTCCAGAACAATGACGGGGGCAGCACCCCGATAACACACCGGTTCCCAGGGAGGAGGCACAAGGGGAAGGGGGGTGTAAAGCCTTGGAGGAAGCTTCCTTCCCAACTTGTAAACAGCCCCTGGAAAACCAGGAACCGGAAACAAAATCTCCTGCCCCTGAAAGCCCGCCTCCCAAGGAGCAGAGGGGGGTAGGAGAAACAAAAGACCCAAACAGACCCACTTTGTGGAGGAGGTACAGGTCTTCCAATTTGACAGAGAGGGATCCTCAGAAGATCCTTGGAAAAGGATCTTCTCCTTCAGAGATGGGGGAACGCCTCCCAAGGAAAAATGGGTTCCAAGGGATGTCAATTCAGACTGGGGAGATATGGAGACTGAGCTACCGCCGCCCATCATCTCATCCCAGAACCCACAATACCGAAATCCCCTGGTTCAAACCCATCCTGGTGACTGCCTCCAAAAAGGGGGGGGCGGCCTAGAACCGGAACCAGGGGAACCCACAATGGCTCTGATCTCCAGTTGCCAACTTTTCCTTTCAGATTCCCAAGACTCTCCACGGAATTCTGTCCAAATCTCTTCTCTAGCAATGTCCAAAACCAGAAAGTTAGCCCACCAGTTGTCCAAAAATGTGCATTATCTGTGCCCCCTTGAGGAGAAGGAGGGAAGATACTATGCCCCGGTACAAGTACAGGGGCAGGGTAGAAGTTTGGCACTGGTGGACACTGGATCCCAAGCTACCCTTCTGTCCAAAAGGGCCTTTGAGGAACTAAATGCAGGAAGGGGGGAGAATTACCGAATTCCTCTTACCTCTCTTCCCAGACAACTGCAGAACTTTGACGGGAAGGAAATTCCCGTTGAGGGGACTGCAGACTTGGACATTAAAATTGGGCGACACAAGGTGAAACACCCGGTCATAGTAGTGACTCCCGAGGGCACCCCTTGTTTACTAGGGAATGACCTCCTGAGAAGATTGTCACCCCTAATAGATTGTGTAAACAAGGTCCTCTGGACCCAGACTAGCCGACCAATAAAATTAAAACAGAGTGTCAACCATGTTAGTTTAAACGGCACCTGCCACATGGTTGAACAAAAATCTGACCAAGTAGAATTTCACTTCCGGAACAACCAAATTCCAGACGTGATAGTAATAGCAGTAGGTCAACAGACTGGTGATGGGGGGTCCTCTCTATTTCTGAAAATCAACCTTCCTTCCAGTTTAAGGTGGTATTCCACACTGGAAGGAAACACCCTGAAATTCTTTACTAATCCACAATCAGAAACTCTCACTCCTATAGTCCAGAAAGATGTGAAGTCAGCTCAGAGCCTGGCTGATATTCAGCAAGTTGGAGAGCTGTTGTTCATCCCTGTTCAGTTAAATGATGGGAAGGACTCTGTTCTCGCTCGAGTGTGCGTGAACAATGGTAAGAGCTTCATCAGCGAAGCCATGTTCCGCCAACTCCCAAAAGATCCAGCCATTCCCACATTCAAACTGATAGACAAATGGGAAATGGACCTGGAAGCACCCAATTCCAAACATCTCCTGCCAAGCAGGTGTATGCTCAAAATCTCCATTGGCAACAAGAGCATAGTCCACAATTGTTGGGTCGTGCGAGACATCACTGCCGCTTTTTACTTAGGCAGTGACAATCTCAATCGCTTTGCCATTAGTTTGGACCTAATAAACTTCAAAGCTTGGTCCTGATTAGCGGATAATCCCATGGGCTTTGATGATCCAGAAAAAGCATTTAGGTCAGCTCAATTGCTACCTTATGCAGTTGAAATTCAGATTAAAGAGGAAGTCACCATCCCAGAAAAGACCCGACAATTCTCCCTGGAAGTGAAAGTTAAAAGAGGACAATATTTGCAAAACCCTGATGCTTATATACATCTAAATGCTTCTCTCCAACAGCAAGGGTTGGGGGTAAACCCAACTCCATTAGTCAACATAGAACATGACACCATTCCAATAGAGGTGGATAACAGCGACTTAAAGAGTATTACTCTAGCCGCAGGCACCATTATTGGAATGGCGGTTGATGACCAACATTTTTCCATTGATCTAGGAAATGAACTGTTAGGACCAATCCCCAAGGACTGTTTTGACAGTGACAGTGAGGACAATACAACACCAGACAGGATTTTTACCCGGCATGGGGGGAACTTCCTGGTGTACACTTCCTGCCCCTATGGTAAGGAAGATGTGACTTGTGACTTCAGGAGGGATGAGGTGATTTTCCAGGTCCATGAGGGCTGCCTTTCCCACCTGAGGCCTCCAGTCCAAATCAGCACTCTGACCAGGGACTTCTCCACCCAGCTGGAGGAGGCCGCTGAGATAGCCAAACCAGAAGTCTTTCCAGGCTTCAGGCAGATGGTGGAAGAGAGAGTCAACCTAGCTGATGCCTGTGTGACTCTGGAACAGAAGCAAAAGTTGAAACAAGTTTTCTTGGATTTCCAAGATCTCTTTGCGGTAGACTCATATGACTGTGGTCGCACCGACATCCACACAACAACAATCCCCACGGACCCTGGAATGACTCCAGTGTTTGTGAAGCAATATCGCTTGCCTCTCGCATCAATGGAGTCCCTTACTGAAATAATTAAGAACCTGGAGTGCCGGGGAATAATCCGTCCAGTTCACAGCACCTTCAATAACCCGGTGCTGGGAATATTGAAGCCAAATGGCCAGTGGAGACTCTGCGCCGACCTCAGGGAGCTCAACAAACGGGTCCATACTTCCCGATGGCCTCTGCCCTACATTGACCAAGGGCTGGCCCAGATTCAGGGGTCACAGGTATTCACAGCAATAGACCTGACCAATGGATACTGGACCGTGCCTGTCAGTAGGGAGGACCAATACAAACTGGCTTTTATCTTTGGGGGCCAGCAGTACACATGGACCCGGACTCCCTTCGGATACCTCAACTCCGGCAATGAATTCAACATTTTCCTACACAAGGCCATGCCCGACCTGGGTGCAAGGGGTAACCTGGCTTATGTAGATGATGTCCTCATCAAAAGTTCATCTGCGGAGGAACACATAGCGAAGAGCCGTTATGTTCTGACCCAGTTGAGGGCCGCTGGACCAAAACTTTCCTTTCAGAAAGCACAGTGGTGTAGAACCCGTGTTAATTTCTTGGGGCATGAGATTACTCCTCAGGGTCTCTGTCCCCAGGAAAAGAAGGTGGAAGCACTCCAAAAACTGAAAGACCCCACAACTCTGCGGGAACTAAGGAGCCTCCTTGGACTGACTAATTACAGCAGAAAGTTCATTGAGGGCTACGCAGAGATCACCAGACCCCTGATTCATCTCCTGAAGGGAGGGGGTCAAGTGGGAATGGGGTCCAGAACAAGCCGAGGCAGTAAAACAACTCAAAAGAAGCCTCTCACGCCTTGCCTAGCTTACCCTGTCAGAAACAAGGAGTTCTTCCTGGAGACGGGGTTCTCTAATACGTGCTTGATGGCAGGATTATACCAAAATCATGACAAGGTCAATAAAGTAATCTCCTATGCGAGCAAAACTTTATCCTCTGTGGAGGAAAAATTCAACGATTGTGAGAAGGCACTCCTGGCAACGGTGTGGGCATTGAAGAATTACCGCCCGTTTATCCAGGGGGAACACATCATAGTGGAGACTCCACACCAGCCTCTGCAATATCTCCAAAGTGACAGAATCCGGGCCGGAAATGTTAGTAATTCCCGAATTACTTCCTGGATTCTGTCAATGCAAGGCTTTCCTGTGGAGGTCAGATATGGCCAAAACAAGAAGAGTCCCCTCGCGCAAGGTCTAGCTGACTTGCATGATTGTGCCAGAGAAAACTGTCTCGAGGACGAAAGTCTAAAAATCAAGGACAACACGGAGGCATACCTTAATTCCCCACACAAAGTCTTTGAAGAAGACAAGTGTGAGGGAATGCCCACTGTCTATGTGGATGGATGCTCTTACCATGTTGACAACGACGGGGAGAAAGAACTGGTGGCTGGCGTAGGGAATGCATGGGTGAAGGAGTTTCCAGAACCCTCCGCTGGATACAAAATTGGTCCCCGAAGTAGTCAGGTGGCAGAATTGATGGCTGTGCATCAGGCCATCCTCACTGCTGGCCAGCATCAACTCCACAGATTCGGATTATGTACGGAACGGGTTCGTGGAGCACCTGGTTAATTGGAAAACCAGAGGCTTGTTATGTGCTAACAACAAACCCTTGAAACATGGGAAGTTGATCCAAAACATTGATGATCTGGTCACATTGAATGGGATGACCATCTACTGGAAAAAGATCAAGGGTCATTCCAAAGTAGAGGGACCAGACAAAACTGGAAATTACTTAGCTGATCAGCTGGCCAAAACCGGGGCCATCCAAGGGGATCTAATTGAGATTGAGTCCCTGTTGGGGGAAATCCAGGTCACTGCTATCACTAGGTCCCAGACAAATGCTCACAATGATCTTTCAACTGCCCAATGGAGCAAGGAGACCCCTGATGCTGATTTGATTACAGCTCAGAAGGGGGATCCAATTATTGGTAAGTTTTACCAACACCTTGAGGACCCTGAGAACTTTCCCCTGACGGATACCGATTACATTGGGAAAGAGGACCTAAGAGTGTTGATGAAATGTCCAAAAATGTTCCGGATCCAAGACGGTTTGCTGGTAAGGAAATCCAAAGCCGGCCACGATCAGTGGGTGGTTCCTACCTCATTCCGAAGCCTGATGTTAAGTCATGCCCATGATGCGGCCACCGCCGGTCATAGGGGGTTTCACACAACACTGGAAATCTTAAGAGAGGTTGCATACTGGCCACACATGGGGCAGGACCTCGACCAATACTTGAAGGGGTGTCTTGTGTGTGCACAATTTCAGCCAACATCCCTCACACACCGGGCACCTCTCCAAAAGAGGGGAATGACACTGCCATGGTCAGATTTGCAAATCGACTTTGTAGGCCCTGTGATTCGCTCGTCTAGAGGAAACAAGTACATGTTGACCGTTACATGCTTGTTTACCAAGTGGGTGGAATGTCTCCCAGCCCCAAATTGCAAGGCAGAAAAAGCAGCTGCCCTGATGATTAACCACATCTTTTCCCGTTTTGGTCTACCTCAAAGGATTGAGTCAGACAGAGGTAGCCACTTCACCAGTGAAGTGATGACAAAGATGTGGGAGATACTGGGGGTCAAGAGAAAGCTACACATTGCTTACAGGCCAGCTTCTTCTGGAGCAGTGGAAGGCTACAACCGGACAATTGTGAGCATATTAAAGAAGTTTGTGGCAGATTCTGGGCCAAGTTGGGATATCCGATTACCTCTGGTCCTAATGGCCATCAGATCTACCCCTTCATCTGCAACCAAAATGTCACCATTCGAGTTGATGACTGGACGCAAGATGGTGCTTCCGCAGAATTTGCTCTACAGGACCCAAGAGCAGACACTAATAAATGCCTCCACAACTCATGAGTATGTGGAGAATTTAAGGAAACACCTTCAACATGCTTTTGCCTATGCTCAGCGGAATCTAGAAAGATCAGCTGAGAGTATGAAGACCCACTATGACCTGAAAACTTCCAGGAAGGAATATCAGGTGGGGGACCGGGTCTATTTATACAATTTCCAAAGGAACCAGGCCATACAGCGAAAATTTTTGCCTACATGGAAGGGACCGTTTGAAATTATAGACAAGATCTCCCCTGTGGCCTACAAGATCCGCATCCCCAAAGGCGGTTTGGCAGAGGGGGAAGACAAGTGGGTCCACATAAACCAGTTGAAGTGTTGCCATCCCAGGCACACTTTGCAGCAACTGGAGGAGTCCTCTGCAATCCCAGAGGGTACCGCTCCAGAGTAATTCAATTCCAACTCTAAAATATCCTACATATAACCTATCAAATTCTGTGTTTCTCAAGTTTATGTGTTCCTGTCGCTTAATTTAAAAAAATGTGCATGTTCATATCTGTTGAGTTCTAAAATATATATGCCACCCCACTATATCAATGGTGGGGGAGAAATGTCCATGAATAGGTATTGCCGCTCTTCCTTTGTCGTCCTAGGAGAAAGAAAACCTGGACACTGGCCAACGAGGACGATCCGGAGACCGGGAGCAGAGACGCAATGGGCCCGGGGTACCGCCCAATATTCCCATCAGGACCGGCGAGGAGAACCGATCGATCAGTACCGGATGGAGGAAAAGATGCTGAACTGTGCCATTTGCAGAATTGGGAGAAGATTATGCGGACATACCAGTACATGGGTCAAAACACTCTTTGCACCCGACTCCCCATCGACTCAGATTTAAAGTGCAGTCGGGTGGGGGGGCTTTGTTGGGTGTCCTGACCCACGTTTGAGCTAGCATGCTGCAACATTTGGTGCTGTGGGCTTAGAAAATCCAAGATGGCCAAAAAGCCCACATGTGTGCCAGAATCCAGGAGAACCACGCAGTTTGTGCGCACACCAAGATGGTCACCCAAGGTGCCACCCATTTTTGCCTATGTTGTGAGCACAGAAGGGCACAGAGCCTAAAACCATTGTAAAAGGGGCAATGCTGATTGCCAAAAGCAACCCATAACTGTTGGGAATTCGTTTTCTTCAGGTCAAACATGGCTAATTTATGGGCACAAAATTATTTTACTGCAGAACTACACCAATGCCATTTGTTGAACCTGGACAATATACTTCCATGTAATAACTCTTGTTTGAAATGCTTGAATTCAAGACTGATCCAAAAAAATGCATGCAGTACCTGCTTTTGACTGAGGGCGGTGCTAGCGGTCTAAACTCTGACAGGGAAACTGCATGTCAGGAGTTGCAGGAGAGGCCTTTACATCAAAGGCTGGGAGTTAATTAAAATCTTAACCACATGCAGTTCCCAGAAGACAATCTGATTTAATTAACAGGCCAAAGGCTGGGAAACCTCTCACCTCCAGAGATTCACACCAGGAGTCAGAATCTCACATGACCTCTTGATTGATAGAAGGCAGACTGGCTGGCAGCCTCCTGGAGACCACACAATAGGCTCTTGCACTTGAATAGAATATGCTGATGTTGACTGTTGACTGTACACAAAGAGCTCCCAGCAGAAGACACATGTGATCACTGACCCACCCAAGTCTTGGAGGCGCACTCCAACACACTGAGAACTGAATTGAAAGCAAAATATATATTTTACAGAAACACTGATAACTCTTTGTAATTAAATGACAGGAATGTATAACTTTGAGAGCCTTAATTTAAAAAATGTACCTTCGATTCAAGCCCAAACTCCAATTTGTGTGATGTTCTGGGGCAAAACCCCGCTATTTATGGATACTACAGACTCTGTGTTTAAGCTAGAGACATGGGTATTTACTGGAGTATGTATGGACAGGCCGTGTATATGTGTATAATTTTTAATGAAAAACCAATATTGCAAAACCAGTTAAAAAACGCGAAATGTTGCCGTTTCTGAATGCAAGCTCTTAGAAACATCAGAGTTTGAACAGAGTATACCTCATGTGATACGTGATGGGTGCATGTAATTTCAAACCACTGTGTATCTATGAAATATGTCTTTAGGTCAAATATAGATTTGTGGGCAAACTGACCAGGGGAGGATCATCTGACCCATAAAACCTACAGCATCACTCTGACTCACAGTTCCTTCCCCAATCATGGGAGAGGGGAGAATTTGGCCAATGACAAGTAGAAAGGGGCAGGCTTAGCTAGGCCCAGGCACACACCCACTTTCAAAACACATAAAAAGAGACTGCTGGGACAGGTAGAGACATTCAATTCCGTTTGCTGCGGAGCATGCTGACCGACGACTTCACATCCAGAGATCCAGACTTCAAATCCATCAATCTCCAGAAACTGTAGCAGTACCCAGAAAGCAGAGCAGTATCCAGAATCCAGAGAGGCTAGACCAGCAGAGCAGAGCTGACCCAGATCACTGTGAAGTGCCGAGACCAGAACTGGAGTCCAGTCCAAAACCTGACCAGATCCGTGGCGAGGCTTATTTCAAAAATATATTGTGAGTACCTAGCAAATCCAAACTATTTTAATCTAACCAGAACTGCCTCCTAGAAGTTGTCACTTGTTATTTTGCAAAGCTGTCCCCTGTCATTTTCTAGCTGCAAGCTGTAACCCGTCGCTTTGAACTTTTAAAATTTCAAATCCGAAAAACAACCTTCACAAAATCGTTCATAACTCCGTAACCGTTTGGGCTAGGAACTTGGTTTAACTTTCCTCTGAAAGCTTAGAATCTTACCTTTCCGACAAGCCTAGAACAGACTTCCTACCCCTTACACTTTCTCCGCAATCACGATTCACGCATTCGCAAATTTTGCCGCGATTTGCGATTTGGCCCGATTTCTTTACTGTAAAAATCAGCAGCTTTTGCCTGAACTGCTCAAATTTCGTTTGCCTCTTAAGAACCATCCCTGAATCATTGCTA
Source organism: Ambystoma mexicanum (assembly GCF_040938575.1). Lineage (NCBI taxonomy): Eukaryota > Metazoa > Chordata > Amphibia > Caudata > Ambystomatidae > Ambystoma > Ambystoma mexicanum. The sequence continues at coordinate 152,130,902 of NC_090941.1, read as the reverse complement.
GAGTGAGCCTGAGCTCATATTAACTAGACACCACTCACCCTGAACCTCCTGAAGGGAATTAAAAGCATTTTCAGCATATTTCTCACTGCATTGTCACCATATTCAAAGCATTTTGCCTGTGTTTCAAAACTCCTATTGTTGTATAAGCTGCTGAGGGGGAATTGAACTGAATTCTATTCGATTGCATTTCTAAGAACTGTGTGCTCTCCTCTTTATTTCCTTACATTGCATAAGGGGGGCGGGGGGTGGATTGCCAGAGAAAAGTGATTACATTGTTTTGTTGAAATCATATTGAGTATTTTCTGTATTGCATTTTCATTCAACATTGCATCCATCTGAAACTAGATAAAGCATTCTCTACCACCTTATTCTTCTGCTCCTATTCCCAAGCGTGCTACCTCATCTTTTATACTACTCCTGGGTAATCAAGTCAGTGTATTAGTAGAACATTACCCATTGTTGTTAACTGCTCATGTTCTGAAGTGTGATATTAATTATTAATTTATTATAAAGTGTGATATATATATATATATTGTTTACATTCTCAAATAAACCGTTTAAACTTGCAAAACAGAACTACTTCTTGGCTCAGTGGGGTCAGGGTGGTTCCAAGAGAGGGGTGTTATGTAGGGGTAGTCATCCAGAACTCATGAACTGGACATAAAGATATATCAATAAGGGTTTCCATTCAGTATCCCAGACTAGGCATTGACTTAGCTGTAGTGCTGGATTGAATCCTCTTACACAGTTCCGGATTCAACACCATCCTTGTGGTAGTAGATTTATTCACCAAGATGGCCCACTTTATCGCCCTAAAAGGGATTCCGTCAGCTCAGGTCTTGGCTAGGGAATTTCTCTATAACATTGTGAAGTTGCATGGGTTTCCATTTATTTTAATCTCTGACAGAGGAAGCCAATTTCTGTCTCGGTCCTGGAAGCATTGCTGTTCTCTGGCCGGAATTGAAATCCGGTTGTCTACCAGTCACCACCCACAAACAGACGGCCAAACTGAGCATACAAACCAGACTTTAGAGCAGTACCTCTGTTGTCTACTACACCAGACAGAACGCTCCTGGGAAGAGATCCTGTGGATGGCCGAATACGCATATAATAATTCGATAAACGCCTCCACATGCATGACACCGTTTTACACTCTGTATGGCAGCAACCCTAGAACCTCAGCATATGACCCACCAGAAGCCTTCGAAATGCCAGCCATCGAGACTTTACATGAGAGGATTTCACAGGCAAACAAAGATGCAATAGAACACGTTGAGGCAGCTAAGATCACACAGCAACGGTATGCTGACCGCCACCGACAAGCGGCCCATAACTACCAAGCCGGGGATCCAGTATGGCTAGCAACAAAGTATATAGCGCTGAAAGGGGCCAGGAAATTTCAACCCAAATTCTTAGGCTCGTTCACAATAGAAAGTGTAGTAACTCCTGTCACCATGAGATTAACTCTACCTCCACAAATGCGCACACATCCCGTGTTTCATGTTTCCTTGTTGAAACCTGTGCAGCCTGGGACTAGAACATTAGTACCCCTAAACCCCTTAGTATTAAAAGGGGAGGAACCAGAATATGAGGTCAAACAAATACTAGTTTCTAAGATAGTGAGAAAGACCTTGTATTATTTGGTGGACTGGAAGGGATATGGTCCTCAATGCAGGCCATGGGAGCCAAGAGAGAACATTCATGCCCCTCGATTATTACTCAAGTTCCATAAGAACAATCCCACTAAGCCTGGTCCGGGAAACACATCCTTGGGAGGGGTCTTGAGGTGGAGGAAAGTCATGGGTTCCTGGTTAGGTGGCACAATCCAGTCGATTTCATACCCGGTTCATGATAACTGGAAGAGAAATCAGTCAGGAGCATTGTGGGTAAGAGCATGGAGGGCTAAGTCAGGGTTGATATCCATGTCTCCCATAGGAACCTCTTCTGCCCATAGGATAACATGAGACTTCCTGTTCCATTAACATGGATCCCTTTTGTGCCAATCCGGAATTTGTGCAACGCTCTAGTCTTTGGGCGAGGCCCTCTATAAAAGCCACGCCCAAAGAACAAGACTTGCTTCGTGTGATTTCTGTAGCAGTGAGCACGCGCTTACCTGGTTCCAGTCTCCGGAGCTTCTCCCACGACATTCTGCAGATCCGATTCCCGGCAGGACAGCATCCTTGCTTCTATGAGCTCTGCATCTGCAAAAGAGAAACAACAGAAAGCATTAGCAAACTTCGTTTTTCAACTCACCTGTTTTTCGGCGGTTCTGATCGTCTCTTCAGCTTCATCTTCGTCTTGCGAACCTTCAGGTCACCCCGCTCGTTGGATTCCTTCCGAAGAGGTATTTTCTTGGCAAACCATCTAGGAGAAAAAACAAGTGAAAGGCGAATTAGACACTAAAGACAATTTTGGGTGCAAAACTCCAAAAAGACAACTCTGCGCTTTCTCTTGCCAGCGCCTAGTGAAGTAACTGGGCAACCGAGGACACTTGGACATTTTGAACTCTCAAGATCCATTGCATAAGGTCCAGTGAAGTAACTGCCCCAGGACATTTTTGGGATTGCCTGAACTTTTCAAAATAAGGAGGCGGCATCGTTTTCTTTCCCGCAGCATAACCACGACTAGAGAGAACAACATCACTACTGCACAACAGCCATTCGGCCCCGCACCATAGCGCCCCTGCAGAGCCAGGACGGAGAGCACACCTTACCAAACTAAGAGGTAGAACCCCAGGAGAGGTAGATAAAGTAGGATTCGGGCAAGGGAAGAGCAGAGCAGAGGTCAAGGGAATCCATCGCTCCTGCAGAGTTTTCAGGTGAGCATGACAGAACACGAAGCCAACCTTAAAACACCTATGCCTGAGCGATGGAGACCTCGGATGTAGACCAACTGTCACAGTTATTGGGGGAGCAGAGGGCTGAGGTACACGCAGCTCATGCGGAGACAAACGCCTTAAGGCGTGAATTGGCAGTGAACAGGGATAAAACAGATGAGATAGCTCGCCAATTACTTCAGACTCAAGCGGGTATAGCCCCATTACCAGGGGGAGCCACGGCCCCACCAACTGTACCACCCCAACCCATAGCAGCTCCAGTACAGGTAGTCCTCCCTGGCAACATACCTCTGGCGCCCCCGGAGAGATTCTCAGGGGAGCCCAAAAGATTCAGCACTTTTATGAATCAGTGCCATCTACATTTTCTGTGTAAACCAGGGTTGTTTCCCTCAGACCAGTCTAAAGTAGCCTTTGTGTTGTCATATTTGGGGTGACATGCTGCAGAGTGGTCTGTACCGTTAGTCAACAGGGATGACCCTTTGCTTCGAAATTTTGCGGGCTTTCAACACGAATTGGAAAAACTTTTCGCCCGTAGTACACAAGTGCAGGCCTTGGATGACGAGTTGCTATCTTGGCGACAAGGGAATCAGGATCTTTTGGCTTACTTATCAACCTTTAACCACCTGGTAGCCGAAACAAACTGGTCCGAGGAAAAACGGACAACCCTTTTTTACTGAGTTCTAAGGGGAGAGCTTAAAGACGTCCTGGCACAAGTAGTTAATCCACCCGATGGGTGCGCTGAATACATAGACCTAGCACTTCAACTTGATCACCGTTTGCAGACCCGGAGGACTGACCGCTCACGCACGGAGAGCAGGACATTTTACATGCGGCCCAAGGAGACGTCAGTTCGCCAATCCACGGAAACACATCCTGAACCCATGCAACTGGGGTAGTCCGAGGCCCCCTCTCTAAGGGGGAACATGATAGAAGGCGGCAATAACAATTATGTTTATACTGTGGTCAATCCGGCCATTTCCTTCACAACTACCCGGCCAAACCGCCCGAAAAACTGTAGGAGCCATGGATGGGGTAAAGGAGACCACCTAGGTGGAAAACTCCAGCGCCCGGCAAACTTAGAGGTTGGTTTGTCGAGCACATAAAAGACTCCTTTGACCTCTCATTTTACCATTCCAGTTACCATCATGGACCAGCGCCAACCCTCCAGATTACACGCACTTGAAGCCTTTGTGGATAGTGGAGCCATAGGGAATTATTTGGACTTAGAGACGGCCAACAGAATCGGTTTACCAATTTTGTTCGAAGGAAATCGTGGACAATGTAACCACTGTCGACGGAACTCAACTACTATCAGGACCAGTTACCCGTTGTACCCACCAAGGTCATTATGCTCTGTCAAGACGGGCATAATGAGGAAATTTCATTCGATCTGATTTCGGCTCCACACTTCCAGATGATCCTTGGCATACCTTGGCTAGAGAAACATGACCCACTCATAGATTGGCGTAGTAGATCATTAATCTTCCTCAGGGACTGTAGACACTGTTACGAGTCAGGTTGGACGCCGGACCGACCAATAACAGCATCTCAGAAAACTCTCCCAGGGTTGGGGATGTTGGGAGTTTTACCTCCTGAATATCAGGAATTTCAAGATGTATTTGCCAAGGAACAAGACAATGTTCTGCCCCCACACTGTTCTTATGACTGTCAGATAGACCTGCTACCAGGGACAAAGGTTGCTTGTAGCCACATATATGCTTTGATGGAAGGGGAAAACGCTCATCTAAAGGCTTACTTGGACCAATACCTCGCAAATGGTTTTATCCGACCTTCCAAATCCCCCGTGGCATCTCCCCTCTTCTTCGTCCCTAAGAAGGAGGGGGATCTAAGGACGTGCATTGACTATCGCACGTTAAACCAGATCATGCTGAAAAACCGGTTACCGTTACCTCTAATACCCGTGTTACTCGACCAAGTGCGCCAAGCGCAGGTGTTCACGAAATTGGATCTTCGAGGGGTCTATCACCTGGAGCGTGTTAAAGAGGGTGATGAATGGAAGACCGCGTTCCACACCAGGTATGGCCTCTATGAGTACCAAGTAATGCCGTTTGGGTTATGCAATGCGCCGGCGGCATTCCAACACTTAATGAATGATGTCCTACGAGAACTGCTAGATGTATGTGCCGTAGTGTACATAGACGATATCCTCATCTATTCGGCTACTGTACAAGAGCATGTATCTCATGTACGGGCAGTTCTTCACAAGCTGCGCAACAACCACCTCTATGGCAAGCTTGAAAAGTGCTCCTTCCATGTCACCGAAGTTGAGTTTTTAGGATACGTCTTGTCGCCACAAGGCATCCGAATGGACAACAGGGAAGTAGAAGCGATTCTCACTTGGCCATCACCTTCGTCTCTAAAGGGAGTGCAGAGCTTCCTGGGTTTTGCAAATTTCTACAGACGCTTTATACCTGGTTTTTCACATTTGGTGCATCCTATTACCACCCTTTTACGCAAGCATCGGAAAATTTTATGGACCCCCGCAGCTGAGGAGGCCTTTTGTGCTCTGAAGAGGAGATTCACATCTGCCCCAGTATTACAACACCCGCAACCAGATCTCCCTTATATCATTGAGACTGATGCTTCAAGCATGGCCATGGGAGCGGTCTTGTCCCAACGGAATCCATACACTGGCCAGCTTCATCCCATGGCTTTCTGGTTGAAAAAATTCTCACTAGCAGAACTAAATTATGCGGTTACGGATAAAGAACTGCTTGCGATAAAAGAGGCCCTCAAGAATGGAGGCATTATTTACTCGGAACCAAACATACCATTACCATGATAACTGACCATCAAAATCTCCAGTACCTACGTTCAGCTAAAGCACAATCATCTAGACAGCTTTGCTGGGCTCTGTTCCTATCAGAGTATGATTTTGTGATTACCTACCGGCCTGGAGTTAAAAACGGGAAGGCAGATGCTTTATCGCGCATAGGGAAAGGAGAACAGGCTTACAGAATTCCTGATCCGGTGGACATCATCCCAGGAGACAAGATCCTCGGTCTGTGTGGAAATGATTCTTTATGGGAAGAAGTCAAGCAGAAGGTAAAAAACAGCCTGCCCATAAAGGAACTACAAACATGGGGAAAAAAGGGGGTCAGCTTTTCCATCAAGAATAGCCATACTATCGAGACCGTCTGTACCTCCCAACACGTACCCTGCAGGAAGAAATACTTGTAAATTATCACGATTCACCAATGGAAGGCCACCCTGGAGTGGGTAAGACCACTGAGAAGATTGAGAGATCCTGCTGGTGGCCGAATTGGCGCCAAGATATCCACGACTTTGTCAACTCATGCGGAACATGAGCCCTAAACAAGGCCTCAAGGCAAAGACCCGCCGGCTTACTGCAACCATTGGCTACGCCACCTACACCTTGGCATACAGTCTCAATGGACTTTATCACGGACTTGCCTCCCAGTTCTGGATTCAACACCATCCTTGTGGTGGTAGATTTATTCACCAAGATGGCCCACTTTATCGCCTTAAAAGGGATTCCGTCAGCTCAGGTCTTGGCTAGGGAATTTCTCTATAACATTGTGAAGTTGCATGGGTTTCCATCTATATTAATCTCCGACAGAGGAAGCCAATTTCTGTCTCGGTTCTGGAAGCATTGCTGTTCTCTGGCCAGAATTGAAATCCGGTTGTCTACCAGTCACCACCCACAAACAGACGGCCAAACTGAGCGTACAAAAACCAGACTTTAGAGCAGTACCTCTGTTGTCTACTACACCAGACAGAACGCTCCTGGGAAGAGATCCTGTGGATGGCCGAATACGCATATAATAATTCGATAAATGCCTCCACATGCATGACACCGTTTGACACTCTGTATGGCAGCAACCCTAGAACCTCAGCATATGACCCACCAGAAGCCATGGAAATGCCAGCCATCAAGACTTTACATGAGAGGATTTCACAGGCAAACAAAGATGCAATAGAACACCTTGAGGCAGCTAAGATCACACAGAAAAGGTATGCTGACCGCCACTGACAAGAGGCCCATAACTACTAAGCCGGGGATCCAGTATGGCTAGCAACAAAGTATATAGCGCTGAAAGGGGCCAGGAAATTTCAACCCAAATTCTTAGGCCCGTTCACAATAGAAAGTGTAGTAACTCCTGTCACCATGAGATTAACTCTACCTCCACAAATGCGCATACATCCCGTGTTTCATGTTTCCTTGTTGAAACCTGTGCAGCCTGGGACTAGAACATTAGTACCCCCAAACCCCCTAGTATTAAAAGGGGAGGAACCGGAATATGAGGTCAAACAAATACTAGATTCTAAGATAGTGAGAAAGACCTTGTATTATTTTGTGGACTGGAAGGGATATGGTCCTCAATGCAGGTCATGGGAGCCAGGAGAGTACATTCATGCCCCTCGATTATTACTCAAGTTCCATAAGAACAATCCCACTAAGCCTGGTCCGGGAAACACATCCTTGGGAGGGGTCTTGAGGGGGAGGACTGTCATGGGTTCTAGGTTAGGTGGCACAATCCAGTCGATTTCATACCCGGTTCATGATAACTGGAAGAGAAATCAGTCAGGAGCATTGTGGGTAAGAGCATGGAGGGCTAGGTCAGGGTTGATATCCATGTCTCCCATAGGAACCTCCTGTGCCCATAGGACAACATGAGACTTCCTGTTCCATTAACATGGATCCCTTATGTGCCAATCCGGAATTTGTGCATCGCTCTAGTCTTTGGGCGAGGCCCTCTATAAAAGCCACGCCCAAAGAACAAGACTTGCTTCGTGTGATTTCTGTAGCAGTAAGCACACGCTTACCTGGTTCCAGTCTCCGGAGCTTCTCCCGCGGCATTCTGCAGATCCGATTCCCGGCAGTACAGCATCCTTGCTTCTATGAGCTCTGCATCTGCAAAAGAGAAACAACAGAAAGCATTAGCGAACTTCGTTTTTCAACTCACCTGTTTTTCGGCGGTTCTGATCGTCTCTTCAGCTTCATCTACGTCTCGCCAACCTTCAGGTCACCCCGCTCGTTGGATTCCTTCCGAAGAAGTTATTTTCTTGGCAAACCAGCTAGGAGAAAAAATAAGTGAAAGGCGAATTAGACACTAAAGACAATTCTGGGTGCAAAACTCCAAAAAGACAACTCTGCGCTTTCTCTTGCCAGCGCCTAGTGAAATAACTGGGCAACCGAGGGCACATGGACATTTTGAACTCTCAAGATCCACCGCATAAGGTCCAGTGAAGTAACTGCCCCAGGACATTTTTGGGATTGCCTGAACTTTTCAAAATAAGGAGGCGGCATCGTCTTATTTCCCGCAGCATAACCACGACTAGTGAGAACAACATCACTACTGCACAACAGCCATTCAGCCCCGCACCATAGCGCCCCTGCAGAGCCAGGATGGAGAGCACACCTTACCAAACTAAGAGGTAGAACCCCAGGAGAGGGAGATAAAGTAGGATTCGGGCAAGGGAAGAGCAGAGCAGAGGTCGAGGGAATCCATCGCTCCTGCAGAGTTTTCAGGTGAGCGTGACACTTAGAAATTAAAGACTAGGCTCCAGATTCATCAGAAAAACTTGACACTCACTAGTCACCTCAACACAAACCATATTACCTACCACACTCACCGGTATTGACGACACTAATATCAAAAAATATTTACCCATTCTTTCTAATAGCTTCCCAGTAGAAAAAACTACTCTGATCAAAGGGACCTTGTTCAACGCCAGATCGCTCCCAGCGCATGTGCTTGACATTGCTGATGTTATCATCACAGAGGACCTAGACTTCCTAGTTGTCACTGAAACCTGGCTACATGCAGCCTCCAGACCTTCTTTGGCCCTAGCAAAACCAGATGACTACAACATCATTAGAAATGACAGAGACACTAACCAGTCAAAAGGCGGAGGAGTAGCCTTCATATTCAAAAATGCCTTAGAGTTTAGACAAATCCCTAATAATCAGATTTCATCTGCTGAATTACTATCAGTAAAACTAGTGTTATCACCACAGTGCACCTTATCTATCGACCACCAGGTCCCATCTCTTCCTTCGCTGAGGACATCACCACCCTCCTCTCAGATAATACTAAACCAACATTACAATAATACTACCGGGGGATCTTAATCTCGGATTCCAAGACCCTAATGACACTTAAGCCCTCAACCTTGCAAGCTCACTGATAGATCTTGGATTCAATCATCTTATATCTGAGCCTACGCACACCAAAGGGAGAACCCTTGATTGGCTTGCTGAATAAATTTCAGCATCAACTTGATATCAGTCACTCCTTGCATTTGGTCTGATCATGATAAGATTACATTTACTGTCAAAGCAACTCCTCTTAATCTCAAGGCTAGCATCGCACCTTCTATTCAAACTCGCAATAAGAAGGACATTACTAAGGAGAGATTATTACTGATCATCCTCCCACTACTCAAAAAAGCTGCAGTCTCCTGCTCCGACCCTACAGCCCTCGTAGATATCTATAACCAAACAATATTAAAAGCTTTAAACTGCATAGCTCCATTACAATTACGCAAATCCAAGCAGCGTGCACACCTCAAAACTTGGTTTACACCTCAGTTGAGAGACCTACAGAAAGCTAAAATAAGTGCAGAATCACATTGGAAATGCCACCCAACAGACTCTAACAAAAACATATTGATTTCTGCAACAGTGAACTACAAGGAAGCAATTCTCACAGCAAAAAAGACACCTACAACAAGCTTATTCTCCAGGCAGAATCTAACACTAAAGAGCTCTTTAAGATCCTCAAAGAACTTGAATCTCCCGTAACCCCAACAGTCACGTGCGATACCAATGCTGCCTGGTGTTTGAGTATTCAAAAAGCACTTATGGACAAAATTACCACCTTAAAAACTAAAAGTAACAATAAAAAATGTAGTTTGATGACTGATCCCCACTCTACATTACCGTCCGTCAACCTACCTATCCCAATGCACACCGTTCAATTTCTCTCCTTTAGCTATCTGGGAAGTGGAAAATATCATCAAAAAACTAAAACCTTCAAATTGTCAAGGTGACTCATGCCCAGCACCTATCATTAAGGAAGCTGCACATGACCTAGCCCCCTTCATCACCTCCTTTATCAACGCCTCATTTAAAACTGGGACAGTCCTTGAAAATCTTAAAGATGCATGGGCATGAGTCCCACTCATTAAAAAACCTACACTTGACCCCGACAACCCATCTAACTACAGACCTATTACCACAGTGCCCTTCCTTTTGAAAATCTTAGACCGAGCAGCCTATATCCAAATTCAGGAATACCTGGATGCTAATAAACTACTCGGTCTCAGACAATCAGGATTCCGACCGAAACATGGTACCGAGACAGCCCTTTTAGACCTTAAGACACAAATTAAGGACATCAAAGGCAAGATAGCTTTACTCATACTACTTGATCTCTTGGCAGCGTTCGACCTGGTCCACCATCAAATTCTCTGCCGGCATCTAAAAATTGCTGCCCACTTCTCTGACAAATGGATCAGGTCTTTCCTCGCAAACAGAACCATGCGTGTTTTCTCCCCTGCCGCATCAGCTGATCCCTCGCCTGTCACCTGTGGGGTCCCACAGGGGTCATGTGTATCCCCCACATTATATAATGTGTTTACTAAACCACTATTTGATATCCTTGATTATCTGGGTGTCTCCTATAGTAACTATGCGGACGACACCCAGATGCTCATTCCTAACTAGGGGGATTACACAACTGATTCTAAGGCACTTAACCAGCTCTATTCAGTTATTCAAGTTTGGATGGCACACCATGGATTATGCCTAAATGACGATAAGACCGAGCTTTTCATCTTAGGATCCCATATACGACTTAACAAACTGGACCCTGCCTTTAAAGCCTTTATTATCGATGGGAATACCATTAAGGTGTCAAACAGTACAAAAACCCTAGGTTTCTGCTTAGATTCTACCCTATCTCTGACCAAACAAATCAACTCAGTCGTCTCAGCCTCAGCTTACACTTGTAAATTGGTGACCGCCTGTAGGCCCTTCATCTCCTCTCCTAATTGTATCATCCTGGCAAGAACCCTTGTAATGGCCAAAATTGACTACTGCAATGCCCTTTATCTAGGAACTAGCCAAAAGAACATCAACAAACTTCAGGTATCCCAGAATAATGCAATCAGAGCGGCCCTCAACATCCTGAGAAAAATGCATATCTCTGATACCAGACAGAACATCCACTGGCTCCCAGTGGCACACAGAATTTCACTAAAAACCCTTGCACTTACACATATGTGTCGTGCTTACCATGCCCCTGAATACCTGGCCAATCGTTTCAAAACGCATACAGCCACACGGCCACTTAGAACTGCACAAGCACATTCACTCACTATACCTAGATTTAAATCACAGAACGCAGGGGCTTCTAGCTTCCCCGTCCTTGCCTCCAAACTCTGGAACACACTTCCCAACACACTCAGATCTGAACCCTGCTACACTACATTTAAGAATACTGCCAAACTCTGGCTCACTGAGCAAGACATTGCTAAAAACTAGAACATAAATGATATATACCTGTCACACTATAGTTATGTCTGCACTTACAAGACTTCTTATGCGAATAACTATAGCTTAGTGTCACAACAAAGAATGGGCATGAGTATACCATCTCTGCCCACTGCATTTATATGTCCTTATGCTTCTATGCCTCTTATGCTCTGCTACTGCCTATAACCTGTATCTCATGCAATGTTAAATTGCTATGTATTTTCTGTAACCTATGCATGATATGTGCCAAGATGCCCCTGGGCCGGGTGCACTATATAAATAAACCAAATACAAATACAAATACAATCCCGTTACCGGGTTCAGGCCAATTCACATTGGCAAGATTCACCCACCTGGTCTCTCGGAACCAGTTTTTGGCTTTCCACCAAATACCTACCACATTGGTTACATCCTTCGAAACTATCACCCGGTTATGTGGTCCTTACCCCATAGTGAAGGGGATCAATCCCGTGGTTTACCGTCTACGGTTACCCAGATGCATGAGACACATACACCCAGTGTTCCATACCTCCTTGTTGAAAGAATTCCAGGAGGATCCTTCCAGAGGTCTACTCCATCCACACGTTTCCCGGATGATACCACCCCTGAAGAGTATGAGGTAGATAGAATTATGGACTCCATATACACGAGGGGTCGCTTAGAATACCTGATCCACTGGAAAAGCTACTCACATGCAGAGGATTCCTGGGAACCCGCCTCGCAGTGCAGGCCCCTGTCCTGGTTCAAAAGTATGATCGAGTGCACCCGGGCAAGCCTGGTTGTCTGCCCCTTGGAAGGCGGCTTACTGTCAAGCGCCTGCCCTCCTGGTGCTTGTGGCATGCCTGGAGGTTTTGCCGCCATTGATTGGCACACCACGTTCCCTGTGCTTGCCCAGTAACGTTCTAGTTGTTTGGGTCTGATTTCTGTTTCCTTTATTAGCCCCCCCTTGCTTTACGAGCTTCGCGTTGCAACCCCTGTGTTTACTTTCGCTTTGGGTCCGATGTTCTACAGTTTTCTGCTTGCAGCTGCCGTTCTGTCCTGTTTTCTTTCTTTTCCCGCTTGTGATCTGCCCGTGTTTGTTCTTTCTTGTATTCTGCTAGCTTAGTGTTTTCCTTCTTCTGCCTTTCCCTCGGTCTCTGCTCCGCCGTGCACGTCGTCCTCTCTCCCTCTCTCCTGGCTGTGTTTTCCTTTCTATCCCCATCTTCTGTCTGTCTAGCTTTCTTACCTTCCCAGTCCCCTGGACTTACCTACCCTGGTTTATACTCACGAACTTGGTTTTCCAGCGACCGCGCTCGCTCGTGGCTCCTCTTCCCGCTTGCCTGCCTCTGAGGTTGCTTTCCCATGCTTTCCTGACCCGCTGCCCTGTGGAAGCTTACTTACCTGCTGTCTAGTATTGGAGAAGACTTCACCATCTCTCTAGACTCCTATGCACTACGAATTGTGGACTCTCTTCACCATCTTCCAAGGCTCTTCTGTTTTACGGATTGTGGACACACATTTTGGTCAAGACTGTTCACCTATTAAAGCACTCCAGTATCAACTCCTAAGAGGTTTTTTAGCCTTCAGCTTTTTCCTCTTATTCAGGCATTCTCAGGCGGGGGTTATTTGTCTGCTGTAGTCCCACGGCGACATTGTGGCTTCCATCTGAGGAAGGCCGTACCTCTTCCAAAAGAAGAAGATAAACAGTAGAAAGAAAGACAAGAAACACGTGTCATCATCGGAGGATTCGGGTGAGGAGAAGGAGGAGGGGGATCTAACTGTGTCAGGGGATTCCACTGAAGACATTTCTGACAGCCGGTGATAGGACCAAGACATCAGCAGGTGGTAGGAGGAAGAAGCCAGGTGGACGATAGGTCAAAGAAATCAGGAGGAGTTTGTGAATCAAGAGAAAGCACAAAGGGCCAGTAAGGTGGTTGCTAGCAGGAGCAGGAATGAAAGATAGGACATGCTTGGTCCAAAGAAGAGGGTAGTGGGTGACCCCAAACAGAAATGGTTAAGCCCACAGTGGGAGGAGAACAAGCATCCCGTGTGGCATCAATGAAAAGCAGGATTAGAGGACCAGAGAGGTTGTGCAGAGTAAAGAATCCAGGACCCTATTAAAAGGATGTGATAAGGTCCTCTGAAGTTCTTCTTTGGACACTGGAGCAGGCAACCTCTGTTGGCTCTGTCTGCAAGTGGAAGAGAAACTCCAGCAGTAACTATATCTTATGGTTGATACACAATTACATCTACAGGGGCTGTAGGGAGGATTGGAGGTGGTAGTATTTCGAGCATCAACTGGAGGCAAGACAGATGACTTGTGGAGAATGAACCATGGAGACAGTGAGTGAGAAGGAAGCATTGCAAAATCTTGTTAACTCTAGAAGTTGAATTGCTGGCACTGTTGACAAAACCAAAATCTGTATTGACACTTTATGTTTGAGTTTGACCATGAAAAGGATTTTGTGTGTTCAATAAAACCAGTTGTTACATAATCCCATGTTTCAATCCTTGTGGACTCCTCTAGGCTATATGATAGATGACATCAGAAGTGAGATCAAAAAAGGCTGTTCTGGAGCCCACTTAAAACCTCTTATTGTGAGTGTGTAATCTGTACAGCATGGATGGAACAAATACCTATGAGGGTCTCAGCTGCCATGCAATTATATAGTGTAGACAAAGTAGATATTTCCCATAGAGATCCTGACCCTAGTTTGCACAGGCCTTAGAGTTAAACGATCTAAAATGGATCTATGGTATGATCACACCCAAATCAGGTCCGATGGTGGAATAAGGTACCGATGTTGGGCTCGAGTGGTTGACATGGGTTATTGGGGGTGATGAAGGTAGCCTTCTCTAACCATACCTCTGCAAACCATCGATACCTTAAAGTTAATGGTTAGCCTATGCCCCAGAAAAACAATAAAGAGGAGATTGAATCCTTAGAGGAACAGGTACCGGAGCATGCTGGGACAGAGGAACCCCTGCATAATCTTAAGCCCAGAGTCTGATTTTGATGCTATCATATTTGCAGAAGATGGTAGATAACTAACTGGGCCTTATTTTTCTAGAAAACTAATGGGCCTCATTATAAGTTTGCCGGTCCGGTAACAACGGTACTGGTAAGCTTGCCAGGTGTGACCTGGCGGGCATACCCCCACGTGCGAGCAGAGCAAGTCGGATGCACCGGCACCATTCACGAATGATGCCGGTGCATCCAACCTCCCCATGGGAGCATTTTATTTCCAGTTCCCGTGAATGGGCAATTACCGGGTCCGGCGGGGCTGTAATGACCCAGTAATTGGCCATTCGCGGGTGCCGGAAAAAAAATGATACCGGCGGAAGCCGTGCTAGTTTTACCGGCACGGCTACCGCCGGTATCATAATGAGGCCCAATGTCTACTGTACAGACTGCTGAATATTGAAAGTGTATATGGGCAGACCAGATATCAATTATTGGTGACCCCGTCTTTCAGGAAAGCTGTTTTTGACCTGGCCCCCTATCATCTTTCAATAGGAGAGCAATTAATGGCAAAGTCCCAGGAACAAGGTTTCAGGCGGTGGTAGGAGGGATATATCAGGAAGTGGTAGGAGGGAGAGATCAGGAGGTTGTAGAAGGAATACATCAGACTGTGGTAAGAGAAAGACATCAGGAGGTGGCTAGAGGGGCAGATCAGGAGGCGGTTCAGCAAAGACATCAGGTGGATGTTGGAGACCAGGAGAAAGCACAAAGGGCTAGCAAGGTGGTATATATTAAGAGCAGGTGGCACCAAGTGGGCATGCGTAGCCCAAGGCATGGGGCTTGTGGGAGACCCCGTTCAGAAGGGGCTAAACCCACAGTGGGAGGATGAATGAACATGTGGCATGGTGTTGAGGAGAAGCAGGACAGAGGAGAGAGGATTTACAGAGGGACGAAATAAGGACCATGGGAAATGGAGGACATAAGGCCCTTTAAAGCTCTCCTGTGGAAACTCTGGTAGGTAACCCCAGTTGGCTCTGTCTGCAAGTGGAAGAGAAACTCGAGCTCTATCTACAGTTCATGGTGGAAGCACAGTGATGTCTACCAGAGCTTCAGAATGTCCTAGATGTTGTTGCATCCCATCGTCAACAGGAGACAAGTTGAGGAATTTTGTGGAAAGAGTCATAGAGACTGAGAAGGACAAAGAAGTGTATCAAAATCTTGTAAACTTTAGAATGTAAAACTTGAACTGAAAGAACTGTTGGCAAAAGACTGCCCTGACATTTACATAAAACCTTTTTACCTAAGATCATGTTTTGGTTTTTTGTCGACCGCACCTGGCTCCATGACACAGGTAAGAAAAGAATCGGTGTGACATGGAGACAGGAAGCACATCCCATAGTGTTGGAAGTATGATCAATTACTTTTTGTTCCCTTTTGCCATCTACATGGGCCCTTTTATCTTCTAGTCCGCTTAAAATCCTTCTGGCAGGAATTTGCAACTTTCCCCATTTGCCTAACTAGCGGTACAGAGTGGAATGTCTTTGGGGGAAAGGGCAAACAGTGTATGCTCTCTCGTGATGATCTGGCTAATTGCCTAGACTCAGCCTTCCAAACTTTCTCTGCATAACGAGCAATGAGAAAGGCAGAGAGTTGACCCGATCAAGTTCCAACCATGAGAGGATGTCTAAGATCTTTTCTTTAGGATATCAAGAATAATATTGTCCTTCTGTATTAAGACCTTTGCAACCCCCATGTCTAAGCTGGGCCCTCCTAGGTTGTGGTTGCATGCTCGGCCCCAGTGGGAAGAAATAATGAATACACACACACACCATTTGGGTTGGTTGAATACTGTTTGTTTAATGTTTCATATGTTTGAATTTAGTGTACTTTACTTAGGCTGTGGACTGAAATATCTGTCAGGGGATCTCTGTAATGTTGTGGTCGGAGACCAAAGGGATAGCTTTCCCACAAGAGCTAGAGAAAAGGATGTAATCAAGTCACCAACAACTTGGTGTGAACTGTTGGAGGAAGCAGAGTGACAGGAAGGGGACTGGGTGCTCTCCTGCGGGGCTGCTGCTAGTAGGGTCGGCTGGAACACTTGAGGCAGGAGGCACAGTTTGGTTAACTGCGCGCATTTATCTAGAAATGTAAAAACATCTTTTAAGAAACATGGGCTGCTCTGAAATAAAGCGACACGCAAATACTTATTCTGCTGTCTTTTACGGACACACACAGCATATTACACACTTCATGCAAAGAAAATGCCCAAGGCTGCTATTTAAATAACCAATGGGCCGCTGTCGCAACATTGCACTGCATTTTCTTTATAACATCTCAACAGAGAGCAATTAGTGTGAACCTGCATTTTGCAAGACACATGCACAATCGTATATATTGGGTTACACAATTAACAATGAGTGAAGAATACAATATATATGATTGACAGATGCATATCTGAAAACTGTCCGTTTTTAGACATGCCCAGAGGCGCAGAACACGTTTTGGCAGGTGTTTTTTGATTTATTAAAGGACTCACAAAATACATAATTATATCACCTTATATAGGCTTTCATTGTATGGACAGTGGAGACAGTTGAACTTTATTTCGGGCAATTGAAATTAAGTATTTTTGTAATAAATATTAATATGGGGGAAAATGCACAGTTTTCGCAGTTCATCACATTAAGTGCATATCCAGTTTGTTTGTTTATTTATTTATTTATTAATGAAAGACTTAAATTGACCTTTTCAGGTGTTTAACCCAAAGAGGGTATACCAGTAGGATTCCAGATCCGCTTTGGATATGCAGTTTGCAATTAGTGGTTGTATAATTTGTATAGCATTGGAGAGCAAGCCTGTTCGTTTGGGCTATTAGGTGGCAGCGCCACCTATTAGCCGAAACTATTGCATTAGAGTACAGCTAGGGAGAAATGGCATATGAGGAGGGACACAGCTTGTAGGCGTTGTTTGGTTATTTGCCCACCCATTGACTGCCCATGGCCATGCTAATCCCTATGACCATTCCTACCCAGTTCCTGCCCCTACCAACCCAAAACACCTCATCATTGAAACTCTATGAGCTTCCTTTTAATCAAGCATTGCCATCAAACTCAGCACTCGAAGTGCCTGCAAGTGTTTTCTCAAAGCATTATTTTGAAAAATAATGACTTAATTGGAATTGTAAACACGCTACTGGTGTAATAAAAATGCCCTAACCAGGTTTGCCTTCAGCCACTAGATTTATAAGCACTAAGCATGTCCTTCACTGAAGTCCTGTTAAAAACAAGCATTGGCTGAGCCAACCGTTTTGGCTTGTGCATAAGTATTAGGCATTTAACAGGCACTGCTATTAGATGCCCAGGTACCCACCTAATTTTGCACCTGCTACCATCAAAAGCCAATTAATACCACTAATGCCGTACCTGGCAAGTGCCCTTTCCATGACTACACACATCCCAAACTGTTGGCATTGCCAATGCTTGTTTTTTTTATATACTGGAGTTCCAGGCAGCCTGTTCTACCACCAAGGACACCACACCCTTTATAGAACATCAACTATTAGGAAGGCAATCATACACACTGTTACAGGGAGAAGGCACAAGGGTGTGTTAATGTTTAAAATGTAATTACCAAAGGCTCATTTTGCTTGGGACTTTTCTTGAGGCCGCAACGTTTGTATTTTCCTCTGACGCACATGTTTATAAGAGAAATGAATCTCTTAAAATGTGTGCGAGGAGAAGTGAAAACCCTGCATCCGTGCTTCTGCTTAGTCTTTCTCCCCATGCATTGCTGGCCATGCCTGACCCAGTACACACACAACATTCATTTCCTCAAAAAACAGCTCCAGGACCTTGCGATTCTTGGCTTTCAAGACTCAAACTGATTAATATTCTGAAATATTTGTAATGCAACTTTACAAGGCAAGAACCTGTTCTACGTTTTTGATTGTAGGCCAAACCATAAACATGGATTGCTATGGGACTCGCAGAGATGGGCGTATCCGGTCTGAACTGCACACTAATGACACCGGGGTGCATGCCAAGCGCGTGGGATGCCAAGGAAAGGAGCGCCATGTTATTGCGTTCTTGTAGTATATTGAAACATGGTGCAAAGCCAAGCAAAATAAACGTGGTGCTGGAGTGTGTCCCCCTGATTATGAGACAGACGTCTGCACATTCTCCTTTTGGTATAAAGGATTAAAGCAATGACTAACACAATGTTACCCTTTTTTGTGTGTAATTGTAATGGGTTATTTATAACAAGCTTAATACCCGGAGGTTTCTAAGCGCGGACGCAGGGATCGAACCTGTGTTGCTCCGTGTCGTTTTGCTTCCAAGTCGTTTTGCTTCCAAGACGAGCGCGTTGCCCCTGAGCTATCCTCCCGAGAAGATACCAATATTCTTGTGCCAGTAGATTTTTCGAAATAACCTTATGCGGTATCCAGTTATAATATCAAGAAAAAAAGTCGAATGCAAAAATGTGGAAAAAAAAAATGTTGAAAAAAAATGTGTATGTGTTTTTTTAAAAATGTGTATGTTGTTTTTGGGTTTAGCTAGTAAAAATAAACGGGGGGCTGGAGGGAGGAACCCCCATTAAAATTTGTTTTGATGGAAAAACACATTCGAAATTTTTTTTTTCTACATTCTTTTTTTCAACATTTTTGCAGTCGACATTTTCACTATAAACCACCTTATGGTAAATAATGTGTAGTGAGGTTTGTCTCGTATAAAGTTTATCTTAAGGAAAGGTGTGTCAAAGATGACAGCATAGGTTCCAGCATAAAGAAGCAATCCAACATGTTACCTCTGGGCTTCCAATAGAAACCTCAAAATAAAATGGCTGGCCAAGATAATATTGTTATTTCTACCCAGGTATCTTTTTTTTTCATTTACAGTCGAGATCATATTTCCAGATGTCCTCGACCTATTGTGAATAATAAACGTACTTTTTAGTACAGAGCCATTAGCGTAGACCAAGAGGTCTGATTCACAAAGGAAGACAAGTAGACACATAGAAGAACATTTTGGATGTGGGGCATCTTGCGGGCGAAAGAGCGACTCTGCAGCTCTACACCTGCCAAGCCATTACAAAAGGGGAAAGACCATATGCAAATCAGGCTTGGCCCCACCCTAAAAGGGGCAGTCCAGACCTAACTGTTTGGTCACTTCCCGTCTGAATGAGACCACAAGCATCCCGAGACATGTTTCAGCCTCGTTGGACCAGCTATAGATATGCCCCTTTGCCGAACCTTTGGCCTTTCTCTCTCTCCAACTCTCACTGCTGTGGCCCCACTCCACCCTCCATTCCTGACTCCGCCACCTGGCTTTTGCTGCTACCAACCTGCCCTTTTCGCCTACTTGTGCCCTGAAAACTCCGGCCCTTCCACAGCCTGCTCCTGAGGCCTCCTCCCTGCTAGACCAGTTCACCTCCTCCTTCACTGCCCCCACACCACTGCGCCACGACCACGGCCAGACCCAGGCCAGACCCAGGGACACAAAGTAAAGTTTTCTGAGAACAAGCTAATTTATTTATTCATTTATTTAATTGTTTATTTTATAACACGCTTAATACCTGAGTTCGGTTTCTAAGCACGGATCGGGAATTCGAACTTCTGTTGCTTTGCGTGGTTTTGCTTCCATGACCAGCACGTTGCCCCTGTGCTGTCTTCCGTTCAATGCCCGGGTGGAAGGGGTCACCATGCCCCATGGGGCAGTTTATGCCAGGACCCCCAGAGACCAGCAGACAAAGATATGGAGAGAAACCTGGCAAAGGACAATGCTGTCACGGTCCCCATACCCCTCATGGGCAAGATCTAACCACCACAGGCCGACCCTAAAGTGGCATGTGTGGAAGATGGTCACTGCACACTCCTTGGAGACCCTCGCTAGAGGATGTGGCTCCCCACCACCATCCATGGAGTTGAAACTGGGAGCAGTAAGACAGACGGTGATTGACCTCTGAGGCATAGGGAGAGTTGACTAGAGCCGAAGGAGAGTCCCCAAAATGCATTAATGAGAATTAACAACAATGTGCATTGGAACATATGTAAGTGGACAACACCATGAATCTCTACCTACTTGGCACACAGGCAACAAAAGTCGTGCTTGTCAACACATTTGCCAAAACGCGCTGGATTTGTAAGTCACTACTTCCTACATCTGCAAGCCACTCGCCTTTTGTCACTCCGCACATGTTGAGAGACATGTGGTTCAATGGGCTCTGCGCATATAGTCAATGGATGATTGCACATCAATAGGGATATCACAACCCACGCCAAGATCCAAAAGTTGCAACCTGGTATATGTAGGATGTTGTGTTGTAAGAGGGATTAAAAGAAGATTAATACATTGAATTGAATTGAATCAAGTCTTTCCAGCGACATTGGGTCATCAGCCAATGTGGCATGGCCAGGCAGTGTGGCTGGATGTCTGCAAACATCATGGTAGTGTAGGGGAGGTGCAACCATGAGTTGTCTGGGCGTGCTGCTCCATGCATGGAGGATGTTGTGCTCCACGGCGGTGTGATGTGATTGTATCTGCATGGCCGAACCCTTCACCAGTCACCATTTGTGTGCACATACAGAGTTGGCAAGAGTGTAGTGCCAGGATGTCAGTATAGCAAACTCATGTCATCAATAAAAAGGCAAATACATACCTTCCTTGCATGCAGTGGAACACATTCACTGTCAGATGTTGATGAGCTTCCATAGAACACCACTGAGTCACTGACACATATGAACACAATGACCTGCACCCCCTGTACAGACACCTAGGCAGACAGACCTACGCAGGCAGACACCCTGTACAGACACCTAGGCAGACAGACCTATGCAGACCTAGGCAGACACCTAGGAGCTCAGTGTGGGAAATAATAGTAAATCAAAACGTTTTCCATCGGGCATCAGCTTCCATATATGGCGAGAGTGGGAATGTAAAGTGAACATTACTTTGACATTTGATGACGTAGCATGGCCATACATGCTCACTCAGTTGCTCATTGACTGCATGTGCAAGGGAATAAGACGTCTATGCCTGCCATGTTACACGTGTAATCTCACTGCATAAGAACTGCTGAGACTAATCTGAATTTCACTGATGGTGACCCAATGTCGTCCCATCCTTGGAACTCAATTACCATAGTAACAAGTGAAATGGGGCCATTATTCAGGGTCTGTGGTCATCTTGCAAGAACGCTAGGAAATTAAACCCCACCACTCTACAAGACAGAACAGACACTGTGGGACATACAACAGTGTCATGCCAACGTGTGCCAGGCGAGGGATGTGGAGGTCGAGGGAGTGCAAAACCATGACTTCCAAAAAGGAGATTGTGATGGCATTTACCCCTAGAACAAATTGGCACATGCATCTGCTGGAGTGATTTAATCCACAGGATTGGGGACAATATGGCCATGGGTCATTGTCTCAGCCAGATGTGACAGGAATTACACCATATCTTTTCTCCTGTGTATGCCTCACAAGCCAACATTAATGACACCACTTCAGTGCCTCTCTTCAGTACAGTCTCAATGGGCACACTAGACTATTATCTCTTTTCCTCTGGATCACACTTACCTCCTTTAAGGAGCAATGAAGAGGACAGTGGTTGTGCCGGGAAATGTAGCTCCAACATAAGTGACTGATTTTCATTGCTCTTTCTATGTTTTTCTTTCGATGTTTTGCATGTGATTTGCCTACTTACGACTTGCCCTCACTTACCTAGGACCAGGTCAACACTCAGGGTCAGCATGACAGGGAGTTTCGTGATTCTGAAAAACCCATCGAGGGGACAAGCAAGGCTGGACTGTTCACCCAGGAAGAGACATTCGCTCCACCACCCTGCCATCCACCACCTGCGACTACCACCACACCCCGGCCTTCCACTAGCCAGAAATAGCTCAAGGCAGGGGACATCCTGCTGGTGTAGGACATCACTGAAAACATCATCCCTCCTGTGCAACTCTCTCTTCCGTAACCAGTCAGGGAGGTTGTTGGTACTCCGAGGCAAGAAGGATCTGTCCATTCCCATACACAGGAAGCCCCAGCCCCCCACCAGCCTCCTCTACCCCTTTCTCCTGACTCGAGGATCTGAACGACCATTTAGAGACAGTCAGCCTTAGAGGGAGGCTTGGAAAGGGGAGAGGAGTATACCTGCAGATGCCCATGACAACTTGGAGGCAATGGAGCTGGAGTCCTCATCCAACAACATGTAGAGGGAGGAATTATTGGAGGAGCAATGCAGGCATGGAGGGAGTCAGCCGCTGCGCAGGCAGGAGCTGGTTAGTCAGCTGTCTAGACCTAGCAGGAAGCATAGGTTGGCTGACAGCAGGCACAATGCTTCCACAGTTCATCCCTCCTGCGTCTCTGCTGCTGCAGTTCAGACCATGACCTAATCTAACCACTCCCTCAGACACCAAATGCTAGAGGCCAGCATACGGCACACACACTCTCATGCCGCCTTAACTTGTTACTGCCAGCCAAGAGTTGTCCCTGTCCCACATGCAGGAATGTGTGGATGGGGGTACCTTTTGCAACTCCAATCTCCCTTCTCCTCATTAGCACACCAGCACTCAATGTAGCTGTCCCGCCCCTTTTTAGCTTGCAGACTGCTTGACCCTCATTTAAACCCCACTAAGGTCACACAGGTTTAGGGTGCCTGAAAAGAATCCATGTTCTACCTTTCAAATCCTTAATTTGCTCCTTTTCCATGTTCTCTCGGCCCATTCTCCCCACCCATTCTTCACTTTGCACTCCCTCTTGGGACACTGGATTTAATATGCAATTCCCTTTTGGATTTCTTTGGATGCCGGCCTTCCTTTGTGTGTGTCAACCCCTTTGTACCCTTAGTTTCCTTTAGACCTGCCTTTCAACCCTTGATTTGCTTTGGCTCGTCCTGTTTCTGGTAGTGGATTTCTTTTGGACTCCCTTTTGGACCCTGGATTTCCCCGTGCCCCGCCCCTCTTTGAACCCTGGACCTGACCCCCTCCCCCCCCCGCCCTCTTGACTCTGTTTTTTATTTTTCAAGATCTGTCACCACTTGTTTCATGGTTTCCTTTTTTTTGATGAGGTTTTACTTTCTCTGATGATGAGGTTCTTGGTGGACGTCAATTCACATTTTACTCTGATATATTAATGCATGCCTAAAGGCATCCAGTGATAACTGGAGTTGTATTGCGTGATTCCCATCAGAGTCAATGATACGAATAATGCAACACAACTCTCGTTATCTCCATTTACCTTTGTGTGATAACAGATCTTTGATGTAGAACGGTGGACTCCATACCCACAGAGGTC
The DNA here is from genome assembly GCF_040938575.1 of Ambystoma mexicanum. NCBI lineage: Eukaryota > Metazoa > Chordata > Amphibia > Caudata > Ambystomatidae > Ambystoma > Ambystoma mexicanum. The sequence goes on along the minus strand of NC_090941.1, from coordinate 152,107,309 downwards.
TTCTATAACAGGTTTTTGTCCCTGACTGAGATGTGATGCATCCATTGATGTCACTTTGATTCAACTGATGGCAGTTTGATTCACATGTTTTTTTCACTGGGTTTTTCTGAAGGTTTGGAGGTGGGCGAGGTGGCGATCTTACATGATTTTGTATCAGAAGGAATTGTTGATTATTGTTTCCCACAACAATAACCCATCACCACTGTCTCTGTGCTGTTGTGCAAGGCCTATACCCCCACAATCGGCCTTAGGGAGTCACAGGCACATTGTTCCAAAAGGCGATGCTGTGCAGCATACAACACATATCCATTATGAGACACCCCCTCCAGTCTGTTCATGGTGGACCCTACCTGTCCTGTGTAGACAACAGAAGCAGTTCTTCAGGATGCAGATGCCTTCTCAATGGCATTACGTGTTCAGGTGTTTGTGGCATTGTGCAGCTGCTTCCTGGGGATGGCTGGCTCCTGTATCTGTGTCATGTACCAAGGCCTGTTTGGGCTTCCAAAGTCATAGGCTAGGAATAAAGCGTGGGGTGAAAATCATGTTTTTTCCCGGGAGGCAATGCTCAAATCACCTGTTGGTTCCACATTCTTTTCTTTTTCTAGTTTGATCACGTGACAGTCAAGATTAAACAGAATATTAGTAAAGCTAATACATGGAACTAATAGGAAGCTAACATTTCTAGACATAAAGACAGGACCAGACAGACAATACTTGGAGGAGAATACAAAACGAAGACGAACATAAGGAAGGGGAAAGGAGAAACAGGATAATACAGCCTGTAATGATATTATGAAACTGGAGACATAGTAGATAAATAAGGAAGGAACATCTTCGACTTCAATCCATGTTTGGGAACTAGGCAAGGGGAGGAAGCTACACAATTTCTAATCTATGAATATTACAAAGTTCCACCAAATTTTAAAACTGATTTGATCAAGCGATTTGCAGGTGCAGAAATAGTTTGGATTGCAACTAAGATTAAAAGATCCAACTAATGACATGCGTTACTCTCCAATATACACTGCAGAGGTGTGCTTAAGAGAAACAGAATTTTGAAGTTAAAATCATGTATCTTAAAAATAAGTTTCATAGTATTCCAAACATTTTCCAAACATTCTTTAGCAAATGGACATTCTACAAACATGTGTTTGAATTATTCTTCAGCGCCCAGGCAACTCCAACATCTGTAATTCTGTGCAATCTTGCACTTGAAGAGTTTAGATGGAGTAATAAAGACTCCATGGTAAACAAACGTATAAGGTTTGAGTCAGACTAGCTGCCATAGTAACATGGGAGACATTCTTCCACACTAAAGGCCAACATTTCTCTTCATTGATCAGATTACAATTGTGTTGCCAGGCTATTTGTGAGCCCCTCTCAGGATCAGTAATGTGTTCAGCAGGTAGGGGCTTATAAAACATTGAGGCAAAGAAAAGAAGATTATGCATATGTTGAAGTCTGCCCTCATGAGGAGAAGATGTGCTAGATATTAAGGCTTCAAGATTATCCATTTATGCATTTATAATAATAGTGCATTGATGCCAATAAGATAAAGGGATAGAAAATGTCTCTCTAAATTCGTTATCTATTAGCGGTACTCTCTGATTTAGCAGCTCGTAGACATATTTAATACGTTATCAAGCCATGTTCTCCAAAAGACAGACTTACCATTCACACGTATCAAGCTATTGAACCATAGATATTGGGATACAAACTGAGATGAATTCTCAATAAGTGAATACAAATACAGTCTAAAATAATGGGCAGAGATTATGACACTCATACGTTTAATACATTTATTTTTCCCTTTGATAGCAAAACAATCCATAATTTCTAAGGGGAATACAATAGCATTTTCTAGCTGTAACCAGGCAGGTGCATTGTTTTTTTTTAAAATATCTTTTTATTATTTTAAACAACACATCAAACTTAACCAACATATAGGACATTTCCATTAATGCGCATCTTGTCTTACAATCACATATTACGCTTTACAGTCCTCCCCCCTCCCACCCCCTTAACTTGAGCTCCTTTATTGTTTTCAGGCGTATCGTCTTCACTGGATTCGACCTCGGGAAGTCCCGACATCGCGGTTACCATTTGCCTCCATGCTACCAGGGGTCCTGTTTCCTCCTCCCCTCCCCTACTGACTGCTTCATGCCATGCCATCGTCTCAGCCTCTGCCCACTTCAGGAGGTCATTCCACCACACCTCTAGTCTAGGTCTGTGGGCTGCTTTCCAGCCCATAGATATTCTCGTTTGGCCAGGATGTACTCCAGGTCTTTCAGTTTGCTAATGTGTTTTAAATTACGTGGTCTAGCAAATCCCCCGAACATGTATGCCCACGCTGATTCCACCTCCAGCTTGATCCCCTTTTGGGCCTGGCGTTGTTTAACCTCCTCCCAGAACCTACTCACCTCCGGGCACACCCAGAACATGTGAATCATCCCAGCATCCACCTCCCCGCACTTAGGACATTTCTGAGTCATTGTATTTCCAAACCTCGTGATTTTACTCAGGGTCATGTATGCCCTGTGGGTGATGTATAGCTGGATCTGCTGCAGCCACGCATTCGGGGACACTTTCTTGTGGCACCTCTGGGCTCTTTACCATTGCCCATCCTGCATAGGTTCTCACACCTCCTCCTCCCACTCCTACCTCAACTGGAGCAGCTCCTTGCCCACTCTGGACATCAGTAATTCATATATTCAGGATATTTCGTGGCCGCCCTCCGAGATATCATACATCGTTTCAATTACTGTGTCGGGTTGTTCTGTTAATGCTGATGCGGGCCACTTTCCTCCCACTCGTTTGATTATTCTGGTATATGTAATGTATTGCCCTGGGTGTACCCCGGTGTCTTCCATTATCTCTTGAGAATCTAGTGCCTACCCTTCGTGCCATATGTCCCCGAGGGTCACCAGGCCCATCGGTTCCCAGAATTTACGGATCCCTTTTACCATTTGCGTATCCTCGCTGCATAGCGCTACCAGGGGTACCTGCGGAGAACACGGGGTCGGGTTTCCCAGAACTTGGCATGCTTTGTGCCATGCTTTCCAGCCTAGTTCCAGCAATCTTGCACGTCCCTGCATCTCTGATTTAGGCAGCCATATCAGCTTCCTTAGAAAGAATGGAGTGCAGTCCCTGCTTAGCAATCTTGCTTCTGCTGTCTCTTCTTCGGATAGTCCTCTGGACACGTACTGAAGCTTCCCTGCCAGGTGATATATCTCGAAATTCGGCAGGTTTATGCCCCCTCTATCATACGGGTTTTGCAGCTTCCATAGGGCTACCTTGTTTCTGGAATTATGCCATATGAAGCCCCTGCATAGGCTCTGGAGTTTCGTGAAAAAACGTTTGGGGAGCATGTATGGAATGTTCCTAAAAAAGTGTAACATCCTGGGCAGAACCACCATTTTAAGCAAGGCTGCCCTGCCCACCATGGCCAGGGGGAGTTTCACCCAAAACCCATGCTATTCTTGATGCCCGCCACGGCCTTCTCTGTGTTATAATTATATTCATCTGCGGCCTCATGATATATATCGATCCCCAAGTATCTAAATGTTTTAGTCTGCCAGGGTATTTGCAAGACAGATGGGGCTCCAGGTGGGGACCCTCTGTATCTTCCCAGAGGAATTGCTGGATTTTTTAGGGTTTACTGCTATTCCCAAAAGGGTGCGTAGTGTTTCATCACTTCTAGGACATACTGCAAGTTTTCCTCTGGGAAGCGCAGCTATAGCAACATATCGTCAGCGTACAGTGATATCAGGTGCGGTCCCCCCCTTCGTGTGGATGTCTATCTCCCCATATTGTTGCCTAAGACAGATCGCTAATGGTTCTAATGCCAGTATATATAGCATGGGGGACCAGGGGCAGCCCTGCCTTGTGCCTCTGCTAAATTGCCATTTGTCAGAGATTATCACACCCATTTTGACCCTAGCTACTGGGGAGCTGTATACCATCTTCACCCACCTCAGATACCCAGGACCTATCCTGTATTCTTTTAGAGCCGCCATCATCCAAGGCCACCTCACGGAGTCGAAGGCTTATATTGCATCCAGTGAGACTATTGCCATTTCTCCAAGCTCGCTCTCTGTCTGTTCTATTATATGGTGGAGTCTCCTATGGTTATCGATTATGTTCCTTCCCGGGACATATCCGGTTTGATCAGGGTGTTTGAGTTTATTTATTACTCTTTTTACCCTATTCGCCAGCACTGCCGTAAGGATTTTGCTGTCCTGGTTTAACATGGATAGGGGTCTGTATGACCCGCAGTCTGTGCTTGGCTTACCGGGTTTCAGAAGTGGAACAATCACCCCTTCTCTCAGGGATTCCGGCAGCCTTCCCCTTTCGAACGCCTCATTTAGCATTGTCAGCAGGGGGGGAAATACTTCCTGCCTATAAGTTTTATAAAATTTGCTGGGGAGCCCGTCTGGCCCAAGGGCCTTACAGGTGGGTAAGTGGGTAAGTGCAGGACCACTGTCTCAAGTTCCTCTAATGTAATTGGGGCCTCTATGTTTTCCTTTTCCTCCTCATTTAGTTTAGGCAATCCTATGTCCTCCAATGTTTCCAGCGTCTTCCGCCCTGCTTCCTCCCCTGTATCTTCATAAAGGCGTTTATAAAATCTAAGGAACCCCTCATTCACTCCCTTCGGTGTTCCAGATCTGCCCTTGTTCTCCCATTATCTCTCTGATTACCGTTCCCGGTGTCTCATTTTTATATAGCCATGCCAGCAGCCTCCCTGTTTTGTCCCCCCCTGCATGTTGCCTTTCAATATATTTCTTATAATTCAATTTGCATAGTCGTTCCCAGAGCTCCCTGTTGGCTTGCTGTAATTGGCTCACTTGTTCGGCATCCTCCTGTGAGGTGCCCCCTTTCTGCATCATTGCTTCCAATTTCTTCTCTGTCTCTTACAGCTCTCGCTCTATACACCCATGGAGCCCTCTAGATTTAGATATGGCCACCCCTCTTACTACCACTGTAAACGCCTCCCATAGAGTTTCTTCTGACTTCACACTTCCTGTGTTAGTGTCAAAGTACTCGATAATTTCCTCCCTTAAATCCTCACGCAATGCTGAGTCTCGTAGGGCCTCGGCTCTAAGTCTCCATGTTGGAATTCTTTCTCTGAGGGGCTGGTGTCTCCACTCCACCACCAAGGGGGAGTGGTCTGATAGCGTTCTTGCCTTATATTCCGAGCCCACCATTTCTCCCACGAATTCGGAGGCAGCAAACATATAGTCCAGTCTCGTGTATAGGTTTTGTAGGGCTACATAGTGTGAGTAGTGCCTATCATTCGGGTGTTGCTGTCTCCAGATATCCTCTTGCCCAAAGTCTTTCAGCAAGGCCTGTAGGGCTTTTTCGGCAGGGGTGGGTTTATCTAGTTTTGTGTTGGATTTATCCATTTTGGGATATAACATGCAGTTGAAATACCCTCCCCACATAATCGCCCCTCCCAGGAGGGGGCCAACTTTGCCATATAAGGTCCTAAAGTAGGCCGCTGTGTCATGGTTGGGGGCATAGGTATTTATGATGTTCAATTCTCTATTCTCCAGCAGCTCCCGCTGTCACGCTGTCCCCTCATTCTGTCCCTATTTCACAAGCATCTAGGTCAGACAATACTCACACTCTATCTAGGACAGGCAACACTCACAATGCACTAGTTACCCCAGCCAGGTTTCCATTCCCTGTCACTCACAGTGGACGGGTGTCACGTGAGCGGGTTTACCCCAAGGGCCACATATGCACACTCAAGGGTTCCCCGTTCCTTCACTGGCGTCTGCCATGGCGTCTGCAGGAGGGAGCTCGCAGGCGCCGGCTACAGGATGCTGCGCGCAGAAAGTCATTTCCGCGATCATGGAGACCATTAAGATCAAAACAACGCTCACGTGTCGCGTCTGCGGGTCATGTGACACATTAATCCGTCTCACTCGTGGATCAGGTGATGCGGAAGCCTCCACTACTTAAGCGCTGAACTTCCGCACGTCCGTGCTTCACAGCTGTTCTTTGGAGGACTCTGTACGGCATTTGGATACTTTGTGTTTCACGGCTCTTGACTCTTGGACTGTTTTCGGATTTGCTTTGCTCGCGTCTTTTGGCTCTGTTTGCTGGATCATCTTGAACTCGGAACGCCTTTTGGACTGTCTTGGATTACCCTGAATTGGAATTGGCATTTTTCCTCTTCACAGCATTACGTTATCAAGTACTTTGGATTTTGGTCCTTTCGTTTCATCAAGTTACAGGAGGGCAAGTTGGGTTTTAACCCAGCCTACAGTTCTTCTGCCTATTATCATCGGGGAAACCAGCTCACGTGCCCCTCCACGGAATTATCAACCATCATAGGATTCTGGGCTTCCTCACCCATCAGCTTAGATAAGCCCTGCTCTTTATTCTGCTTGTTTGCTTGTACTGTGCTCATTTGATTGCTAATAAAGGTTTTCCTTTACAGCTGCCTTGGGTTTCAACATTTCCCTGGTTCCGGGCTTCAAGAACTACCCACCTGTGGCCTCAATGATCGCATAGTGAGTAATCTTGTATTCTCTCTCTGTGGTACTTGGGGACGGAGGTTTCAATACTCTTCACGACAATCAAGCAACCTGACACCTGCATTACAATCATCCTCCTGTCTGGCTCCACGGTAACTTGGAGCATCTGAAACGGCACATGAGGTGCTACCCAGGTAACCACCCCCCCGGAATAAGCTGAATATGTCGCTCCCACGGTGGTCCCTCTCCACTTTTTCTTGACTTTCTCCAGTTTGTCTTTGGTGAGGTGGGTTTCCTGTAATAATGCTATGTCCACTTTCTGCCTCCTCAGATATGACATAACCTTGTTCCTCTTCAGGTAACTGTTAAGACCCCTCAGGTTCCAAGTTACAATTCTGAGACTTCCCGTTGCCAACCGTGTTTTGTTCCCCGTACCCCTTTATATATTCCTCTCTCAAACTTATTTTGGCATGAGTATGGGCTTGTTCCCTGTCTAAATTCAACATTAACTCCCCAACTAACTCCCCCCCTCCCAATCCCCCAACTTTATTCACTGCACACATTCTCTTCCCACCCCCCGCCCAACCCATTCCCAACTGGTGCCCAGCTCCATCCCTGGATCTCAGGCTCTCCCGCATTTGGTCCTATCTCGGGTTGCCGAGATCAGGAACGCAGCAGGGTGATACCGATCTATTGGTATCCTAACTAATCTATTCACAGGGGTATAATAGCGGGTACCGTGGGGCTCCTGCAGTTTACTCTATATCTCCGTACCTAAGTTTACTTATCAATGCGGCCTATGTAGCCAAAGACACAACTGCCCACGCCCTATCTTATATTCAAGTCCCAATGTCTGAGTCCGCGGCACTTTAGGTACTGCAGCCTCTATGTTACTTATCTGCGCCGCCTTCCTTCTGGGTGCCAGTCTCCGATGGGCAGTTCTACATGTCCAGCCAATCTGATGCCTCTTCTGGGGTGTCGAAGAACAGTGCTCTGTTTTGACGGTACACCTTCAATTTCGCAGGGTATATCAGCATGTACTTATACCATGCTTCCCGCAGCCGTCTTTTCACTAAACCATAGTTCATGCGCCGTCTTTGTACCATCAATGTATAATCCGGGTATGCCGTGATGTTCGCCGATGCCCTTTGTATCGTTCCTCCCTTCCGAAAAATTTCAGGATTCTCTCCCTGTCTCGATAGTTCAGGATTTTGGCAATGATTGGCCTCGGTGGGGCCCCTGGTGGTGGCCTCCGCGTTAAGGCCCTATGTGCCCATTCCACTGCGAATCATTGGGTCAACATCCCTCCCGTTATTTCCTGCAGCAGCATTGTTTCGATGAAGTCCATGGGGTTTGATCCCTCTGCTCCTTCCGGTAGTCCCAAAATGCATACGTTGTTTCTCCAGGCACGTCCCTCCGCTTCTTCTGCCCTATTTTCTAGGTTACTCACGAGTTGTTCTAAGATGTGAATCTTTGATTTATGAGACGCGCATGCAGCTGTGTTCGGGGCCATCTCTTTTTCCAATTCGCCCGTGCGTTCTGCCAGCGTTCTGACTTCTTGCCTTAGGAGATTCACCTCTTTCTGTACTGCGCCCACTTTAAGTTCTAGTGCTGCCTTCATTTCCACCATGGCCGATTCCAGTTTAGATTCCCATGTAAGTTTCAGGTCTGCAATTACTTCCAGGATCTGCTGGTCTTTGTTCCCCAAGGCGGTGTCTGCGGCTGGGGTCTTTTCCTTACTTCTGGCCCCTTCTGACATTTGCAGCGTTCTCGCATATTCCTCCAGTGTGGGTTGTTTGCCCTACCCCTTGATCTGCTTATTCGCCATCTTGGCGTCGCCGTATGTTTCTCTACAGGTGCTCAGAAATATGGTTTTTGGCACCTCGGGGATAGTCCGTGCTTGGGTATGTTGTCCTCAGAGGGGCTGTGGTGGAAGTTCTTGTACGCTATCTGTGTCGTGGCGCGAATGGATTATGTTCTCCCCCGTCCTCGGCCACTGCCATTTCTTCCTATTTATGCTCTCTGGCTCTTAGTGGGGCCTCTCGCCATCTACGCGTCCCGGGGCTTGGGGGCCTGTGTTGGTGTTACTGCAGGCCCTACAGGCACCAACCTTGGTCTGGCTTGCCACTCCGCGCGCTGTCTCTGCTGTCGTGATTTCCGGTGGCCTCCTTACGTGTCCCTTGGAGCTTTTAAATGCCCGTCCCGCTCTACTGCTGCTGAGTCTCAGGCTCATATGATGCCCGGTGCTGTGAGACCACGTTAGTCTGAGCCTGCAGCCCGGTACTAGCATATAGCTTGCCTGCTGCCGTTCCTTACTTTTGTCACACCACGAGCGCCTAGGGTGAAGCAGCCCCTTGCACAATCCAATTTCCTATCCTACCCTCATGCAATCGCCACTACTGTCCTTCCACTCGCCAGTGTTGTGTATTATTGTGCTTGCTTACGCACTGGGTCTCACTATGCCCGGCTCCTTTGTCCATTACCAGCCACGGCAGTCTGGACAGTATTGTGATGTGCGTGCAACAGTTGCGCTCCTTCTTCTGTCAACAATATCCATGGGGCCTATTCATTCAGTATTTTCGCATGGCAGGGACACTCCTGCACATCTTCTCTGCTGTGTCTTATCCTCGGTTTAAACCGCTGCGTTTGTGCGCCTGCAGCTGCGGGACTCCCTAGCTTCACCAGGCCGTCTTGCTCTCCATGGCGGTTACGGCTTTCAAGTTCCTCTTCTCACCGCACTCACTGTGCGCCGCCGGTCTGTTTGCAGTCATTCGCTGCTGCGGCTCACCGGGATGCCCCTCAGGGTCAACTGCTAGTATTTCCTTGCTTCTTACTGCCGCCTCTTCTGCTATTGTGCCATTCTGTCCGGTGCAGAGTGGCCTGCTCACTTCCTCAACAATGCAATGTGTGCTGCCATCCGGGGTCCACTTCTTCTCCCTCTGTGCAGTGGCCACATTCAGTAATTGCGAGGACCATTCAGCTGGGTCCTTTGTTCCTGGTTAGACCACATCTTGTTGATTCTTCGCCAGGACGCTGCCAAGCTTCTCTCACACATAAGTCTCTGCCAGCACTGCAAAATGCAGTGGAAATGAAGCATTTTGTTCTTTACATATTCATGCCTCCTCCGCTTCAGTAACACGCTGACCAATTGACTTCTATCATGGTTTCTTGTACGGATTATTCAGGATCAGCAGGAGCCGTGTGGAATCACGTCCTATCGCATGGCTCCGTAGCCACGCCCCAAGCAGGTGCATTGTTATGATCTACAGGGTCAAACTACATTTGAGTTTGTCGCAACACAAATACCGAGTGATATTTTTTACAATCTGTAAAACCCACACCACCATTTGGAGTAGATCTCTTAGGTTCTATATTTCTTTTTATCCCACACAAACTTGGTCAAACATGAATCAATTGATTTATAAAAAGTTGAAGAAAAGGAAAAACTGGTAACATATATCAAATGTATAGAATAATCAGAATAATCATAATTTTAATGCTCTCAAGACGACCCCACCAGGACAATTATAGAGGGGATCATGAATTAGCTATTTCTTATCTATTGTATATTATATATGAATTTGTATAAATGTGAACATATATATTTTATTGATTTTGTAAAATTTCAAATATGAACTGATTACAAATAAATAAATAAAATGTGCTAGTTCTTAAATTCTGGACAATGCAATGCTTGTGTTTTTCTTAATAATGTCTTTAGTAGTAGAGGCAATATGTATACCTAAATATTTAATTCCATTGGGACACCATTTGCTACCAGAGGCTTGAATATGATGTTTAGTCGAATAGACATTGAAGGGTAATATTTCAGATGTATCCATATTTAATTTATAACAAGAAGCTAGTGTGAAATATGAAATGATCACCAGAAGAGGTTGTAAACTATTATCTGTTTTTTTTTTTTCATAACAACATTTTATTGAATTTTTGCAAAATAATATATTCATTACAACAATGCAATAATTATCAGATAGAATATAAATGGGTGTCTCTGGAAGTGTTTGTAGGTTGGGGGCAAGAATGATGCTGGGCTCCTGACTATTGCAGCTGGGTCATCTTGGTCACGGATGATTGTCCGACTTGATTCTGGCGTGTTTGGGGGCAGTTCGGGGTTCAGTAAAGTGGGCTACATTGAAGCCATCTGGTGAGTGGGGGTCTCCTAATGAGGGCTGGGAATTTTGCCGCGTAATCCAGAAATGGGTCCCATATATTCAAAGTTCTATTTAGGGAGTCTGAATGTATGGCCGTGATTTTTTTTTTTCGGCTACTGCTATGTCCCAGCATTTGGCCCACCATAGGGCAATCGAGGGGCCACTTTCGTCTTTCCATAGTCGGGCCATTGCGATTTTCGCGGCTAGTAGTAGGTGATTGCATAGACGAGGAATTTGACCTGAGATCGGGAATGCGCCGTCTCCGGTTTCGCCTAGAAGGACAATTCCTAGGTCCCAGGGGATGGAGAGACCGGATATATCTTTGATGTGTTTCAGGACTTCCTTCCAGTATACCTCTGCCTTTGGGCAGGCCCACACTAGGTGGAATAGAGATCCGGGGACCGGGCAGCCGCGCCAGCATGTGTCGGGAGTGTCTGGGTTGGCCTTGTGGATTTGAGTCGGGGTGATATAGTATCTATAGCACAATTTATAACCCCCTTCCCTGTTCGTGATGCATTGTGAGCTTTTGTGCAATCTAGCCCATATTTTCCCCCATTCTTCTACTGCTATTTCACGCCCAATATCCTTTTTCCATTCTGTCATATAGCTTTCTTTCTTTGCAGGATCTGACCTGTCTAGGAGCCGGTATATAGTGGACATTCTGCCTCTGCTGGTTGGTGTTGATAGTGTGAGTTCGAGTGCTGTTGGTTCTCTAGAACATTTATCTCGTGTTCTCCTGTGTGACATCCAGTGCCTGATTTGGGTGTAACGGAATCTTTCCCACTCACCCACTCTGAATTTTATTTTGCACCTATCAAATGTGATGGGCGAACCTTCTTCTAAGAAGTCGCTAGTTTTCGCCAGGGCCCATGCTATCCAGGCTTGGAAATCCTGTGGAGGGTTTCCTGGTGAGAATTCAGGGTTGTTCCAGATGGGGGACAAGGGCGCCTCATGCTCCCCATTTCCGCGCTGTGACTTTCCAGCAATGGGCCGTAACAGTCGTGGCTGATAGGGGCCCGCTGTTTGCCTGTGGTTTTATAGGTGGTAGGTGTGGGAGATCGTGTAGTGGGACCGGGCACCAGGACTCTTCAATTTGTCGCCATTTTGGGGGGTCTACTTCTTGCACCCAGGAGAATGCGTGAGATAATTGAGCGGCAAGTGAGTATCTGGCTAAGTCGGGGACTCCCAACCCCTCCTGTGATTTCCCCTTCTGCATATTTCGTTTGTTGATCCGGGGTCCCCCCCAGACAAATTCTAGTATTTTCTTTTGTAGAGCCTGTATGGCGGGGGCAGGGATCTGTAGTGGTAGTGCTGCACATTGATATAGCCACCTGGGGGTCAGGTTCATTTTAATGGCGGTAATTCGCCCGAACCAGGAGATTTCCTGTTGCTTCCACCTTTTGAGGTCGTTCTGCAGGCCACTGATTAATTGCGGGATATTGTTTGAGTACATGCGCATTGGGTTTTTAGTGATCTGGACCCCGAGGTATTCAATTGCATCATTGGCCCAGGGGATTGGTGAGAGTGGGGTGAGAAGAACCCTTTCCTAGTGAGAGTCAGGTAATGCTGAGGATTTGGACAGGTTGACCCTGAATCCCGCTAGGGCCCCAAACTCCTCGATCTCTTTCCATAGTGCCCCCAGGGAAGTTGGATGATTTGTCGCAGTGAATAGGACATCATCAGCATACAGCGCGATGTTGTACTCATGGTCACCCACGTGTATTCCCCTTATGCCCTCGTTTTGTCTGATTCTGGTGGTGAAGGGTTCCATAGACAGAGCAAAAACTAGGGGTGATAGTGGGCAGCCCTGTCTGGTGCCCCCTGAGATGTGTATGTGACCTGACCTGGCGCCGTTAATTCAGAGTTGCGTGGTGGGAATTTGGTAGTTGGCCATGACCCATGTGGTGAAGTTGGGGCCGAAGCCAAAGCGTTGAAGGACCGCCTGGATATAGCCCCAGTCCACACGGTCGAAGGCTTTGTGGGCATCTAGTGAAATTACCGCCATTCCTATCTTTGATTTGTTGGCGCACTCAATTAAGTTTATCGTTCGCCTGACGTTGTCGTGCGTCCCTCTTCCAGGGATGAACCCCGTCTGATCTTGGTCGATTAAGCTTGGGAGGACCGGGCCTAGTCTTCTGGCTAATACTTTGGCAAAAATGTTGCCGTCGTTGTTCAGGAGTGATATCGGGCGGTAGGAATCAGGTAGCTCGGGGTCCTTCCCAGGTTTGTGTAGTAGGACTGTGATTGATTCGGCCATGGATTTCGTGACTACTCTTGTGGATAGGAAGGAGTTGAATAAAACGGATAGCTGTGGTGCCAACACTCTGGCAAATTATTTGTAGAAGTTTGCGGTAAGGCCATCCAGGCCCGGGGCAGAAGATTTGAGGGTTTTGATGGCTTCAATGACTTCTTCGTCATCAATAGGGGCTTCCAAGTGTTCTAGTTGAGATGAGTTGTGGGGTGGAAGGGCCCTCAGATATTCTGGTAGGTCCTCTAGGTTTGTGGGATCACCGGCCATTATGGATTTGTGGTATCTCATCAGTTCATTGATTTTGTCCGTCTCGGAGAAAAGCAGCTTGCCATTTTCCCCTTGTAGCTTGAGAATGTTGTTTCGACTTCGGATCGCTCTTAGCTTCTGCACTAGTATCCTATTTGCTTTGTTCCCTTTATTGTAATAGAACTGTTTTGTATATGCTAGGGATTTGGCTGTCTGGTCGGCGCAATGCATTTCGAGGGCGATCTTCGCCTTCCTCAAGGCTTGTTCGGCTTTTCTAGAGTAGTGAGCTTTTAGCTGTGATTCATGTAGGATTACTTCTTTTTCAAGCTGGGTTGTGGCTATGTTTGAAACTCTTTGTTGTTCCGCTCCTGCCCCTATCAGTACGCCTCTGACCACTGACTTCATTGCGTCCCAGATTAGTTGATGGGGGATGTTTGCGTGGTGTTTTCCTTGAAGTAGTTGGTTATTGAGTCCTCCACTTCAGCCCTTATGCTGATGTCTAGTAAGAGGGAGTCATTTAGCTTCCAATACCTCTGAATGGGGTTTTTTGGCCTGAAATGGCTAGGTTCACAGAGACTGGAGCGTGGTCGGAGATCATGCATGTGTGGATTTCTGCATTGTTGACACATGGGTAAACGATGCCAGAGATTAGAATGAAGTCAATTCTTGAATATCCCTTATGGACATTGGAGTAGTGCATGTAGTCTTGTGAGGTATCTTTGTGTAGTCTCCAGACAGCCACGGTCTCTGTTTCTCTGAATAGATTGGCTAGGGCAAGGGCCTGCGTGTAGTCTGGACTTGTGGGGGGAAGCGTTTTATCTAGCTGCGGGTTCGGCATGACGTTGAAATCTCCGCCGATGATCAAGTGGCCTTCACGGAAGGCTAAGATGGTCGGGAGGATTTCCATGATGAAGCTACCTTGGGAGGTGTTGGGGCTGTAAATTATGACGATCGAGATGGGGAGTTCCTCGAAGAAGCCTTGGAGTAGGAGGTACCGGCCGTCTGGATCTCTCCTTATTGTGATGTTGCACAGAGGAATTTTGACGCTGAGTAGAATTGCTACTCCCCTTTTCTTCGATCCAGATGAGGCAAAGAAAGATTGCTTGAATCTCTTGAATTTTATGCTGTGTTCGTCTTCCAATAGTAGATGCGTTTCTTGTAGTAGGACAATGTCTCCGGATAGATAACCAAGGCGGTGTTCAACTGATCTGCGTTTTCTTGGTGAGTTCATCCCTTGGATATTCCAGGAGAGGATTCTTATTTCGTTCGTTTTAGCCATTCCCTGCGATGTAGTGTTGATTGTACCTCATGGATCTTTCCCCCAAGTATCTGGGTTTTTAAGGAGTAGGACATCATGTGCATAATCTGCTAATCTTATTTGTACATCCCTAAAATCAAATCCTTGTATTGCTTTGTCAAATCTAATGGTTTACAGAAAAGGTCCCATGGTCAATATAAATAATAGGGGAAACAAGGGACAGCCTTGTCTAGTACCTCTGTAGAGGGGGAAGTATGATAACATTTGTCCATTAATGAAAAAAGCAGTTTTGGGGTTGCAGTATAGCACATTAATCATAGATAAGAATGAGTGACCCAGTCCATTCCATTTCAGAGCATTAAACATATAGTCCCATTCCACCCTATCAAATGTTTTTTCCACATCGAGAGCCACAGCTGCATCACTATTTTTGGATTTGTCAGCAATATCTAAAATATCTTGGAACAGTCTCTTGTTAGGGGAAGACATTCTACGCTTAACATATCCTACCTGGTCATTTTTAATAAGATTAAGTCACAACGGGAGATGCCGATTGGTCAACATTTTAGCAAAGATTTTACAGTCAGTATTTATTAGGGGGATCGGTCTGTAAGGAGCTCAGGATCTTTATTAGGTTTTGAAAACACTATTAGCATGGATTCTGAAAAAGTTCCCTCTGATTTATTTTGTGCAGCAAATTAGCAAAGAGTTCATGCAGTTTGGATACTACTAAATTATTGAAGTGCACATGAAAATCTATAGGAAATCCATCTGGGCCTGGGGTCTTACCTTTTTTAAGGTCATGGATTTCTTTATGATTTTCACCTTGAGTGAGAGGATTATCTAGCGGACTAAGATCTAACCTACGATAAGTGGAGTGAGATAGGTGCTTAAGAAAATCTTGACAGTAAGGGTTATTTTGCTTTGATTCTGATTTGTACTACTTCTGATAGCATTTTGTGAAGATATCAATGATATATTTGTCTGAAAATGTTCTACTACCCAATGGATCCCTAATAACTGTCATTCTTCTCCTTTCTTTTTTAATCTTGAAATACGAGGAGATACGAGTAGAGCGATTTTCTTGTTTTGTTGGAAAATTGATATATTTTTGCTTTGTATTTTAGCAATGTGGCACAAGAGTACACTGATGTTATTCTATTCAAGATCTGAAGGACCAGTCATGCACCACACATCTATTAGGCCTAATTCAGATATAAAATTCAAGAATTGCTTATGTGATCTAGACTTCTTATATCGCAAAGCCAATTTTATGTCAAGAAAAGGGTCTATGACCTCATTGCAATCCCACAAACAATTAAGTTCTGAATTATAGATTGAAAGCAATAATCTCTTAGGAGAAACCAAAAGGAGGGATTGGGCAATGTAGGACAATATACATTAAGGATTTCGTATTCAACTCATTCTATTAGAATTTTAACTAACAACCCCTACCCATATAATTGGAATCAGCTTTGATCACTTTACATTTTAGTGCTTTTTTGATAAGAGTGATTACCCCGTTTTTCTTCCCATGAGCTTCACTGGTGAAAACCAGACCAACCCAAAGTCGCTTGCGTTTAGTTGCTTCCACTTCCGAACAGTAAGTTACGTGATTACACGCAATGGATGGTTTGGATCTATTTCGGTAGGACAAGACCTTTTGTCTCCTAATAGGACTGTGTAGTCATTTTACAATCCAAGAAGATATATTTAGTGGCATGTATTCAGGTCTAGATGCAGATATAAACCACTGTGCTCAACAGTAAAGGCGTATAGAAACATTTTGGTCACACATTTGAGATTCGAAATAAAAATACTGTATATAATATGCTCACAGTCTAAGGACGAACTATCTTGTGGGGACAGTAACAAAGAGAAACAGGAGGTAGGGGAAGAGACAAACATAGTCAGCATGACTTTAAACTATTGGAAATATTGACTGTGAATAAAGAGACATAACGTGGATAAATGAGAAAAGCCACACCACCCCATGTTGACGTCCAATGCAGCCGGGGTGGCGAGCTAGGTTACAGGAGGCCAATCCTAACTGCATTCCGGTAAAACTCTTATTCATAAAGAGTGAGTTTATGCAATAATAATCCTTAATTAGGTTTTTGCAGAGTAGGTAGTGAAGTATCCATGAACTTCATCTTATGAGTCGGAATACAATGTCTCAAGTCTCCTGCATTTTCAAATGTCGGGGTATGCCATTTCAGGGAGACAGAACTCCTGGATGGATAATGCCAAAACGTGCATTTAATTGCCTCAGAGCTGGTCTAAAAGCAAGTAGTTCCTTTTTCCTTGCAGTGGTTGCATTAGAAACATCCTGGGATATATATATATATATATGTATATATATATATCAATTGTTTAATTTGCTTCATCATATTCATTAAGATATGGACAAGAGCATAGTCCAGCAAAGCAAAGATAAGAGTTTTCGAGGAGTTGTTTGCTTTATGCATGAAGGATAAGAGGACCTAAACGATGCACCCTTTGAATGTTAGGTTGTACTGACGTTGGAAGATCAAATAGCTTTGGTAGTAAGATATTTAGAAATTAGATTGAATTATCTTCCTCAATACCTTCTGGAAGGGACACAATATGTATATTGTTCCTCCTGTTTCTATTTTCTAGGTTCTCAGAGTGCTTCTTGAAAGATCTAACTGCTTTTTCCAACAGCAACACTCTATTGGTAACATCTTCTGCATCACTAACTCGCCTTTCCATTTCCACCATTCTAGCTTCAAACATCGACCATTTATCATCTAATTGCTGCAATTTGGTGTCGGTGGCTTCCATGAAGAACTTCAGAGCCCTCAATTCCATTAATATGGTTTGTATAGTCGGGTCTGTGGTGTCTTCTTTTAGCGGTGGTGAGTCACTTTTGGGCCTTCTGAATGTGTCTGACTGTGATTGTGTGAGAGGTAACCAATATCTACAATGTATACCACCCCTCACAGCTCCTCCCTGATATATACTTGGTAACTGCTAATTATGCATCTGTGCAAAAAGTAGAAAGCCGCTTGTAAAGTGAACAAATGTAATTTACACTTCTACATGTGACGTTCACCTTTAGTAAACTGCAAGTAATCTACTCATGCATTCTTCATTACGTTTTCCAGCCCTAATTTACACATACAACATCTACCAGGATTGGTGCAATGTTTCAAGTCATCAGATTAAGACACACGTTGGTGTTCACTGCCTTGCAATAAACCAAATGTACTCTTTGTGGGGCCAGCCCTGGACCCTGGTACCACCCGCTCTCTGTCAGTAGTTGTTTTGAATTGCTTGCTGAAGAGCCAGGTCTTATTAGAAGTATGCCAGACTGGTATTGTGTTCAATCATCCCCAACAGTTTTTTTTGTTTTTTAATAATTATTTTTGACAAAATTACTTTAAAAAACGAATCTAAATATTTGGGGGGTGGGGTAAGGGATTACAAGGAGTGGGAGGGGGTTGGAGTAAGGTTTATAATATAGGGATGGGTGGGGACTCCACAAATATAAAACAAATACATTTCAATTTGTTTTTTTGAAATAATTTTGGCAAAATACATTATTTTGAAGAAAAAAAACGCATGTCGATGTAGGGAGATAGAACCCCCATACTATGCCTCATAGTGTGAGTCACAAGCAAACATCAATAATGGTATAGTTATGAGAACTGGGAAACAAAATTTGAAATTATTTTCTAAAAACGGATTTAAAGGACAGACTGAAGATATAAATGCAGTAGATGGATGGATTTATTTTAGAAACTTTGAGTGCCCCCTCCCCTGCACTTGCATTATCTCAATGTCACCTGGCCTAGTACGATCGTTGTCTCTGTCTTCTCTCTGTTCCCCCTTCCTCGTCGCCCTTTGAAACACTTGTGTATAGGCACGTTATAAATGCCATATCATATAAGATGTCATATACAATAAGACATCTCTTGACAATGGGAGTGCAGAGCAGAGCAGCGACTTTCCCTGTTTAGTCATATTGAGCAAATTTGTGGACCAGATTGAGCATCATTTGGTTTGAGGGACTGAGGGAGGGGATGGGGTTAGCAGTATCTCGGGATAGCACAGCTAAAGGGAATCAAGACTGCACTCTTTTGGGTGCAATAGGGCGTGGGTGTGGTTCATCACACAAAACTCATAAAGACAATGATAAAAACAGGACCCCAAGCACAGAAAACTCACCAAAGTAATGTCAAACGTTGATTTGACCAACAGTGCAGTCAAATAATACAACAAGGATCAATTAACAGACTGGTCCAAATTTCAAGTCTGTAGGACAATGCATTCAAATATTATTAGGGTCTGAAAGTCCAGTGTTTTAGTTCCTTTGCAGAACTGCAGCCAATTTGGAATACTAATATTGCAAGTGAGAGGATACTGGTAGGTAAAATGTGATCTACTGGTACTGGTGCGGCACTGGTAATACTGGAACATGTGTAACACATCAGAGGTTCAACAGTATACTAGTCACTATGAGACGGGTTAGCATGAAAGTCAGAAATGACTCAGCTGTGCCAATCAGTTTATTTGTCTTCTGGAGTCACCCCAATGTGCTAGTGCAGGGGTCTGCCACCTGCGGCTCTACAGATGTTTTGGACTCAGACTCACATGTTATCCAAAGGTTGCATACCTCCTGTTCTAGTGCTTTGACATTCTGTAAAGGAGCACATTATCTAGGAGGGAGCTTAACCCTTTCACTGCTGGGACATCATTGCTGTCATGCATCAGCCATGGAGAGTATGGCATCGATGGAGATACACCTAACATGGTTGCTGGTGTACCAATTGACTGGTCCATGCCTTTTCTAAGATGGCCGCTGGAACGTATTTGCATCACACGCACCAGTTCACTGATGTGTTGTATCAAAGTTTTCTCTTATTCCATACGCTTGTGCCTTTGAGATAGTCTTGGACTTTTTTATTGCTTTCATCTGCTTGCTGAATCCTCTTTGTCTATTATTACTCCTGTCACATTTGGAGACTACTCTTCGCAGGTATATTCTCGGGGGTTTCTATCTGTTAATACACAGAGGAGGCACGTCTGTCTCTGCCTCCATAGCTTTCTTTCTACAGTGTACTTTTAACTTACCGCTCTTTACCTTTCTCTGTTACTTTCCATCTGCTATCTTATCTATACTTCCATTCTTAGGGTTTCTTATCATATTTGGGCTATCGCTCACTCTCATTCAGCCTCGGCTTTACTGTTTAAACTACTGTAGCTCCTGCTTGTTGTTCTCTCTTAACCATGCTTCTTTTGCTTGTTACTTCCCCCCTTCTTCTTCCGACGGAGTTCCTGTTTCTTGGGTCTGCCATCTGATCCCCTCAGTTTCAGCGGAACAGGTCATTTCCTGTGCAGTTCTGTTTTGGCGGTGTACGTCTTGCAGTGCTGCCGTTTGTTGCAGTTAACCGCGGCACCATGTCAATTCCAGTTCTGTTTTGTTTTGTCGGTGTACGTATTGCTGTGCGGTCGCTTCTTGCAGTTGCCAGCTGCAGCCTGTGGGGTTCCAGTACACCTCAACACCTTGCACAACCAACCATCATCACTTTGAACAATTGTTCCCTTACCTATCACGGCCAAAGATCAGATCTAGGACATACCTTTTTGCAGAACAAACCATCTTCACCTTGGGCAGATTGTTTACGTACCTTCCACGACAGAAGATAAACACAACCGGAGCCATTTCATCACATACAAGAAACACCATCGACTCAACTCAGGTTTTTTTTAGCCTTCCAGCTTTTTCCCTGAGATTGGGGGCTTGCTCCTCAGGGGCCCCCGAGACTAGGTCACCTTCCGGTCACGGTGGCCACCGGGGAGTCACGCCCCTACTTACATCATAAAAAAGAAAGAAGGGAGAAGGAGCCAAGAAAGACTCGAAGAAAGAAGGAGGTAGTAATTCTTGAAGACTCTTTGGAAGAAACAGGTGAGGAGGAGTTAAGGGAAGGGGACTGTATCTCTGTCATGAATACGGGTTTAGGGTCCATGTCCAAGCCCCTATCGCTCCTAGGTTATGGTGACAGATGGGGAAGGGATGCAGGAGCAATATGGATGGAGGCTTGGCAAGTTAGGAATGGGTTACCATCTTTTGCTCCAAGGAAGACGTAATGCCCAGTTAGATGGAATAACACTTCCTGTTCCTTTAACATAATGCCCAGTCAGATGGGGTAACACTTCCTATTCCTTTAAGATGGGTCCTTGTGTGCTGATCTGCACTGTGCAGCACGTTCTGAGTGTGGCTGCCTTTATAAGCCACGCTCAGAGACCACAATGCTTCATGTGCACTCTGTGAACCCCAACGCACACGCTTACCTTTATCTGAACTTCATCTGCACAGTACCGTGACTCCTACGGCCGGTCAGAACACTCACTTTCTCATCCTGCGCCTAAGGGAAAGAACGTGATCAGCTGCTGTCACCGCCCGCGCCGCATACTACGCTGCCCGCGGGAGCAGCAACTCCGGCTCGTTAGCTGATTTTAGCCGTCAGAGCGCAGACTGTCTCTGAGCCGCACCCACTCCATTCTTCAGCGCCTCCAGGTGTCCTGCACTGCGCAATCTCCGGAACTCCTTCAGAAGAAGAAACAAGAGCAACAGGTCAGGGAGTTTCTTCTCGCGCGGCATGTTTACAAGAATAAACAGACTTTCCTGCATTTACCTAGCAAGGACCGGTACCTAAGCCCAGTGAAGCAACTGGGTAGTTCTGCTGAACATATTGTACTGAATTTACCTGGCAAGGACCAGTACCTGAATCCAGTGAGACAACTGGACACCCCTGCTGCGCTTCCTGCATTACCTAACAAGAACCAGCATCTAAACCCAGTGAAGCAACTGGGTAATTCTGCTGAACATATTGAACAGAACGCACCTGGCAAAGATCAGTACCTGAACCCAGTGAGGCTACTGTGGTTCTCCGGACTTCAGGTGCAAAGTAAGCCAGTGCAGTAACTGGCCCCTGGAGACTCTTACCTGGAAGGCAGCAATCTTACGGATAAGGACTCCCTGCCAAATTGCCGCTCTCACCCATCACAGCCCGTCGGCAGCGCTAACTTCTCACTCACAGCAGCAGTCAGCAGCTCAACCCTACACAGAGAGAAGCAATTGGCCCACTGGTATCTGGACTTTAGCGCCCCTGCAGTTGCAGGATGGAGAGCTCGCCCTACTAAACAATGAGGTGAGCCAAGCCCTAATTGAGGCACACACTGTATTCCAGCACCTGGGGTTAGGGAAGGGACAGTTCTAGTTTTTCCTCCTACACCAACCTCTAATCTATCGCTTTATTGACAGGGCCATCTAGTAGCAGCCCCGAGCAGAGTTGAAACAGGGAAGGGAACCGGCAGGCTCCATCGCTCCTGTGAAGACTAAGGTAAGCGTGACAATCTCTGACAGTTCTGACAATTGCTTTCCTATAGAATTAGGAAATATTTATCCATCCCAAGGGCAGTGAAAGGGCTAACAACACAGGCGCAGTGGGCTAAGGAGGCTCCCAGGCCACAGCTGAGAAAAGGGTGAACACTCCTGACGGATAAACCAGTGTCCTGGGAAGGAGACCACTGGATACATTCAGAAGAGTCAACTTCCTGGGAAGTTTGGGTTCTCCTCACTGAAAACCCAGCCAATAGTTATGGAGCATAGAGGCTTCCTTGCAGCAAGGGCTCCCATGGGGTAATCTGAAGACAATGGTATGAATGCCACAGAGGGACCAGTCCCACTGAGACCTTTAGATCCATCCCTAGTCCAAAGGGGGGCCTTTCATTAAGATGAGCCCATGGTTAGCAAAGGAAAAGAAGGGGAATAGCTCTACTCCCACCAAAAACTGCTGCTGCAACTAGGAAGTCTTTTGTGAATATTTCGCTCTCCTGTAGAGGAGGGGAAAGTTGTGTGGGTGGGCTGAGACAGAACGATCCATGGAATGGCTTTGTACCTACAGTGCTGATGACTACAGGCAGTCTCTGATTTGGATAATTACTTCACTGAGCAGTAAAGAGCTAGACAAGCTGCTAATTCTCCCTGACCATGAACACATGTTCTTCTGTCCTATTGAGGAGCAGGGTGTGAATGGTCTTCAGTTTATGACTTCAAAGGTAGGCAGCACAAAAGACAGGGGTGTCAAGGTCCGGGCATCCTTCCTGATAAAAATACTAATGCCAGTGGTCAGTCCCCTTCGAACACAAGTGAACCAATCATAAATCCCACAATGAGTCTGTGAGTCCACACAACATGGATTCTCTAGACTGAATCTCAAGCAGTCTATAAGAAGTCTGTTTCGGGATCCGAATGAGATACTTTGTAGAGGCAGGAAAGGTAAAAAGCCTGCTCTTGTATTACTGTGAACAATTCTTGGATATATTAGTAACTCCCACATAGATTTTAAGGCGCATTAATAGTTGGTGATGAGGAGAGGGGCACAAGCAACTGACAACTGGGTAAAACATTTAATGAATAAGGTCATCCTCCTGCCATTTTGCAGGGCTGGTCGGAACCCCTAAATAAGGACTCAAATGACTCATAAGGCCACCATTAATATCTGTGAGAACTTTCGCCTCTTCAGAGATGACAGTCTATTTAATCCACATATTAGTAAAACTGTGTTTTTGTTCTTTTATAAAATGTTATGGATTCATTCAATCATGAGCACCAATTACATACACAGGATCACAGAAATAAGAATGTGGGTTCAATTCACAATAAGTAAGCAACTATAATAAAAATTACATCCATAATTTGATTGAATCCTTCCAGTCATTATCAGTACCTACAGCATACATCCTAGTCACTGCCCTGACAGGAACCAGACTTTGGGAAACCGATAGGCCAGGAATCTTCATGGCACTGTTAGAGTGTTGTCTGCATACCACAGCACTAGTCGGAACTCCACAGAGCCACTGATAGGAATATTCCAAGCACTTTTCCTCTAGCCATAAACATACCAGGCACAACTAAGTACCTCAGTTAAACCTATGTCCTGTTTATAAAGTATAGGACATTCATTGTACCATGAATTAATTATGAAATGATGACGGGATACATAAGAAGGCATTGGCCTAATTGTTCGTTTTAATTGATCGAATGGTATATTTGACCGAATTCGGGCAGTACCATTTGATCGATTATAAACAAACAATTAGGCTAATACATACTGGACATGTGGAGTGGGGTTTGCAGCGGTGTCCCCTGCTACCCATGTTCAGTATGTATTGGCCTTGGGGGGTTGGGGGATGGCACCCGCTCCCTCAACATGAGAGGGGGGGGCAAAAAAAAGAAAAAGGGACCCTGCAGTGTTGGATCCGACCTGCGTTAAATGGACGGATCAGACGCTGCAGAGGTGAAGAGGATGTGGCAGCGAGCAACCAGGTAAGTAGAGGGGGGGTTCAGGGTGGGGGGCACATTTTGGTTTAAGTTTGTTCGACTGATGATTGTTCGAATGCGAGCAGTTTTATTCCAAACAGTTCGTCACAATTATCAGACGAACAAACAACCCCAAAGCCATAAGAATGCACCCCCAGAAGCAGCACTTACACTGTGCTATCGTATAACACCATCTTTAGAGCAGGGAGAACCCCTGGGGCACTCACAAAGCACGTTATATTAGTGCTTAGAGGACAGCAGAATTAAGAGTAAAGAGCACTTAATAACATACATATAGTCCCAGTGTATCATACAACTCTTCAATGGAGCACCTGTAGGGCTTGCAGGTAGCAGCACACATATGGTGCCTAGTTTTCCATACAACCCTTTAATGGAGCATCTGTGAGTACCCGGGTAACATCACACATCTGGCACCTAATTGGCCATACAACCTTTCAATGTGGGCCCCGTGTACTGGAATAAAGCCGCATAAACTAAGGAATAAAAGTTGCTACACTCAATAAAGAATAAAGCCGCATAAACTAAGGAATAAAAGTTGCTACACTCAACGCAACCACCAAGGTAAATGCAGTCTACTGAGACTCAACATGATCAAGAAGCAAGAAAATCCCAAAACCAGCAGATGCTTTGGGGGCGTTCTGAAACCCCATCCTATTGAAAATACACAGGAGCTCATTTTCATTGGGGCGTAACATGAATGGAAGTCGTAAAAGACCTGCGTAAGGCTTTTATGCCTTCCATTAACGTCACGACCCATTTTCATTCATTTACGTGTCGGAGAGGAGGGGTGGAACACAACTTGCATTTGCACTGCCTCCCTTCTTCTCTGCGATACAAATGGCCCAGCATTTGCACCGGCATGTATTTTCATGCCGGCACAAATGCTGAGGATCCCTATGGAGCCCACTGTCTTTATGCACTCATTCAGGTGCCCTTTGTGAATTAGGTTGCTCCACAAAAAGTTTTGAGAATGTGCCCCAAAATGTTTCTTTGTATGGTGTACATTGCAACAAAGAAAGCATGTCACTATCCACAACCCATAATGATTGCCTTTGTCAATAGCTACAATCTAGTAAACTTCAAATGAGGCCTCTACTATAGTCTACAAAACTACACATCACTTCTAGGGACTCCCAGGTTTGGCAGCTAAGGCACTAAGAGATAAAATGATTTGCCCAGGCTCACAGACTTTGCTTGAGTGGGGAAGCTGACAATGTAGTCACCTGACCAACTATCTTCCCAGTTCTAGCCTGTACAGATACATATTAATGGGAGCCTAAAAAACGCTTGTCTTGGTTTACAGCTGTACTGATAAGACTTAAAGTTACGAGAACTAGAAAATGCATAATAGGGTTAACTGGTTGTAGTTATTGTTTTACATAGTATGTAGTTTAT
Source organism: Ambystoma mexicanum (assembly GCF_040938575.1). Taxonomy (NCBI): domain Eukaryota; kingdom Metazoa; phylum Chordata; class Amphibia; order Caudata; family Ambystomatidae; genus Ambystoma; species Ambystoma mexicanum. The sequence goes on along the minus strand of NC_090941.1, from coordinate 152,082,132 downwards.
AATGCACCCCTCCCATTCCTAATCACACAGTGTGTGCACTTCTTAAGTGACACCTCACTAACAATAGTGACTGTCAATTACCCACACACAGCTGTGTCTGCAATCATTTACCACTCGCTGTTCTCCATTTAAAACAACCTGGTGACAAAAGAGACATCTGAAAAGCATACTTGACAGACGTTGTGCCCCCCGTTTCTTTCTTTGTACTACCAATGCAACACACAATAACCAGACAAAAAGCGACAGGGACAGAAATGTAGCCTTGTTAGGGAGAATTCGCAGAAATGTGCTAATTCCTCTCTATCTTAGAGACCCCCAGCAACTTTTCTGGATTTTGAGAACTTTCAATTTTAACCTGGAGAGAGTGAGACCCTTTTTTCCCACTCTCTCATGTATTTTAAATGTGAATTTGAACACTGTGTTTCTTTTGGTTGTGGAGTCTGACAAACTCGACAGGCATCATCTTTTACATTCTGTCACACAGCACCTTCAGTGCAGTGGCACAGGAAAGTCTTTCAGATTTCCCCAGGATTAAATACATCTCTTGGATAAACTACTGTTTCCAAGAGCAGTGAAGTGAAATTGACTTTACTTACACTTGTAACTTTCTATACCAAGCACACTCTATCGTACAATAGGGTACTGGAGGGGTTACTTAGTATCCCCTTTGTCTAGCTTCTCATTTAACAATTTTATGTTACCCTTTCCTCGACAAATGGTTGGTGGCAGTGGTTTACTTTTAACTACCGTGGTGTGCATTTACCACGGGCTGCGTTTCGCCATTTCTTTGTGGAAAGGTCCTTCTTGAGATTTACTCTGCATGCCAAACCAGGTCTGGTCCCTTTGTTCCTTTTGCCTTTGGCGGGAATTCACGAGTGAAGCCCACCTCTGGCTCCAGGGTGTCTGGCGGGGGCACGAAGTGAGGGAGGTGCCCGAAACTCAAGAATGCACTCTTAGGTGATTGGCCGGCTTGACAGCCACTCTGCTGGGTGACTGACAGCTCGGCTGGAATGAATGGGAGAAACCTGCATAAAAGGTGAGGCTTTTTGGGTTGGAAAGCAGAGTCAACCACTGGATGAAGGAATCCGAAGAGGAACTTCAAGAAGACGCCTGCTGCAACTCCTGGACCGTTGGTTTGCCCGGTGAAGCCCTGCTGCTGTGCTGAAACTCCAATTTCGTTTTGACTAGAGAAGCCCTGCAAGGACGACTACTCCCCTTGAGTTGGTGGGACCAATCAACTCCAAAGTAAGGCACCTGAACATTCTCTGGAAGCTGGATGAAATTCTATGTCAAGACGGAGGCGAGCATTAAACTTTCTCTTCTCTTTAATTCACTCTCTCCAGCAGTTTCAACAAATACTTCATATTTCGTGAAAATATATGTAAAACCTTTTTTTTCAATAAAAACTTCAAGTCCCATCATTCTCTGTAGTTCTAGTCTCTAGTCTCTGTGCCTTAGCCCTTCCTGTTCCTGTGTTCCTCCTCTTCTTTTCCTGCTCTCCAGATAAGTAACAGGAGGTAGATAGCCCCCACCCTCGTGGGGGCGGAGCGAGGACCCGGAAGCTCATGCCCTAGGAGAGGGGGAGTTTCCCTCCTCCTAGCAGAGTGAAGCACACGGGAGCCTATCAGAGTGTGAGCGCTCAGCTCCTGAGGGCCCCCACCCTTGGGGAGGAGGAGAAAGTTACACAACGCAGTGAGATTCCAGAATTTTGAAGGGATTTTCACTGCGTTTCGTGTTCGGAGCAGTAATAAGCTCAGGAGAGTAATAAATTAACATTGGAAACATATTCTTGCTCATATAAAACATAAGCCCATACCTGAAGCACCCTGCACAGCAGGAAAAAAGTGCTGACAGGTGCAGCCTCATAGAGTGGAGCAGTGGTCGTGCACCTACACCTGGAAAGGTATTGGGAAGGCACCTGAACAGCACAGTAATGTCTAACTTTGAGTGGATGATGAGGAGCAGGAGGCTACCTACCCAGAGGATTTAGCCTACAGCTTTAAGGAAGTGCTGGGAGACTCGCTCACAGAGGCAGTAGCTCAGGGTGTGAGACCCCTGCAAGACAGGCTACATACCATAGAATTATACCTGAGTACTCAAGGTAAATGCACCGGAGACAGCACGTCCACCAGGGTCGCTGCAAAGGACCCCAAGGGGTGTACCAAGGCCCGGAAGAGCAAGGACTCTTCTGACCCCCCGGGCCAAACTGATGGGGCAAATACTGAGGCCCCGGAGGCTGGAGACGCTTTTAGTAAGCTAAGAGAAGCGTTCATAAAGAAAACACAGGTGCCGAGCCTCGAGACCCCCTACCCAGGGGATGATAATATGGGCAACATGGAGGGAGGATTCCCCGAAGAGGAAATCCCAGAATCCCCTACCACCTCGCAAGATGAGGCGGACAACGAGGTGGACGAGAGCAGCCAACCTCCGCCGAGGAAGAGGCTCAGAAAGCTCAACAATTTGGAGGAGAAGGAGACCTCCGATATGTTTAACCCCGAGGAGATCAGGAACCCAAGTTCATCAGAATTGGTACCGTCACCAAGGGTGGCGAAATATATGACGCAGAGATTGCGCAAGGCCTTAGAAAAAGAAGTGAGGCAAAGGATGAGGGCAGAGTGCCCGAAACCAGAGCTACCGGGGAAAGTAGCAGAGGCTCCGGAGCTTGATCCGAAAATGTTGTCATTTGTATCAAAGGCGAATAAAGATCCAAGAAAAGGCATTGACCGCTCTTGGAAAAGCTGTCAAGAGAAGCTTCTTGACCTAGCGGGTCCATTAGCGAAGATCATGGATCTGGCCGAACGTGCGAAGGACACGGGGGAAGAAGTGGACCCAGGAGTTCTGGCAAACTGGGCCCAGAGAGCAGTATGTCTGCTAGGAAATGCGAACTGCGCAATTTGTTCTGAACGCAGGAAAGGGCTTCTGCTAAAAATCGATCAGAAGTTAGGAGACCTGTCGTCCTATGAAGCAGGCGAAGCTGCACAAGGCCTTCTATTTGGGGACACCTTCGGAAAAGAAATGGGGAGGTTTGTTGGAACATACACTTCCCTAGAAAAGGCCCAGGAATCCATGAAAAAGATTGTCCCGACACAAATTTTTGGAGGGACCGGTCGGTCTAGAGGCAGAGCGGCCGGTCGCTACCAAGCTTACAGAAGGCCTCAAGGAAACAGGAGTAATTACTGGGAAAACAGACAGCCAGACGCCTTCTTCCCCCCAAGGGGTCGCTTCCCGAGAGGGAGACGTAGCAGAGGACAAGGGAGAGGACAAAATTCTTCCACAGGTGAGAGTCGCAAACTATCCACCAGTTGGGGGGAGGACAGCGATTTTCTGGGAGAACTGGAAAGCGCTTTCCAGCGATGCATGGGTGTTGCAGATGGCAAAAGGCATGCTCATAGATTTTATAGAGACTCCCTACCAGAGTCAGGCACCACGTCCCTTAGCGAAAACACAAAAAGAGATAGATCTCCTGCACACAGAACTGCTGCAGTTAGCGGGAAAACAAGCGATAGAGCCTTGCGTGACCCATCCCAAATTTGTGAGCAACATGTTCTTAGTCCATCGAAAGGACAAAGTGAGACCCGTAATAAACCTAAAAGACATGAACAGATGGGTAACTTACAACCATTTCAAAATGGAAGGAACTCATCATCTCAGAGACACGCTCCGACAAGACGATTGGTTAGTGAGAATAGACCTCAAAGACGCTTATCTGACGATACCAGTTTGAAAAGATTTCCGCCCATTCCTAGCATTTTATTGGGGCGAGCAATTATGGCAGTTTGCTACCATGCCGTTTGGCCTGGCATCAGCACCTTGGGCCTTCACAAAAATTATGAAACCAGTAGCGGCAGCGATCAGGGAGAAGGGAATTCGTATGATTATATATCTAGACGATATCCTGCTGATGGCGAGCTGCAGGGAGACTCTCCACTATCAAACCAGCTGGGTAGTGAGTCTCCTGACGTCGCTGGGATTTTTAGTGAACCGAGAAAAATCAGAAATGAGACCAGCCAAGAGAATAGAATTTCTAGGTTTCGTGGTAGACACCAGATCAGCGACACTAGAACTTCCAAACAGAAAAATACGAGACATAAAAAGAGAGATAAAGACATGTCTCAGCAGAGCAGTTATATCACTACGCACAATAGCTCGAGTGGTGGGCCTCCTTGCAGCCTCCATACAAGCAATATTCCCGGGGCCCCTACACTAACGAGCCCTTCAGAGACTAAAGATAAGACACCTTCAGCAGGGTCTGCAATATCAACAGCTGGTCCACATCGACCAGGAGGCCAGAACAGAGCTGGAGTGGTGGCTAGCAAATATGGAAGCATGGAACGGGAGAGCCATTTTCGGCGACCGTCCAGACCTGATCATAGAGTCGGACGCCAGCAGAGCAGGCTGGGGAGCCCGTTGCGGAGACCTGCAGACAGGAGGGAAGTGGAGCTCGGAAGAACTCAAACTGCACATCAACTGTCTAGAATTACTAGCAGGGTCATTTGCGATCAAGGCGTTTACGAGAGGGAAAGTGAACTCCTGTATTCTGTTGAAAATGGACAACATTTCAGCAGTGAAATATATCAATCATCTAGGTGGAACGAGATCCAAACTTCTGGCGGAGATAGCCAAGGATTTCTGGCACTCCTGCCTGGAATCAGGGATTTCAGTGGTAGCGGAATACCTGCCAGGATCACAGAACGTGATAGCAGACTGGAACTCCAGGTACCTCTCGGACTCCAGCGACTGGAAGCTGGACCGAGTAGTTTTTCGACAGCTGGAAGAACTTTGGGGGCCGGTCCATACAGATCTGTTTGCGTCCAGACTGAACGCACAGACGACGAGGTTCTTCAGTTGGAGATTAGACCCAGCAGCAGCTGGAGTAGATGCCTTCCTGCAGGACTGGAGGGAACAGACTCTATACGCCTTCCCGCCGTTCCTAATGTTGAGCAGAGTGCTAGCGAAAGCTCGCAGGGAAGCAGCGAATCTGATACTAATAGCGCCAATTTGGAAATCACAAGTTTGGTTCCCAGCACTCATAGAAATGCTAGTAGATTATCCGAGAATACTGCCACAAGGAGTGAACCTGCTCACGGACCCAGTTGGGTCATTTCACCCTCTGAGAGTGAAGGGGACGTTGCCATTGATGGCGTGCAGGATAGCAGGAGACGCTGGAACCTCCCAGGCATTTCGTCGCAGGCTGCAAGTCTTATCGCCGAGTCTTGGGCACCCTCAACCAGAAGGAGCTACGACGCAGCTTGAAATAAGTGGTCGTCATGGTGCAGAAGGAGAGATCTTCATCCCGTTTCTGCACCTTTAGTCGAAATACTGAACTTCTTGGCAGAGCTTCTGCAGGACGGCAAATCATATAGAACCATAGGAGTCTACAGATCTGCAATTTCAGCAGGTCACACACCTCTTGATGGCACTCCAGTAGGGGAGAACATAGCAGTGATTAGACTCCTGAAAGGAATAAGATTTAGGAAGCCACCACAACCTAAATATAAAGTATTATGGGACGTGTCGGTGGTGCTGAAGCTACTATCACACTGGCCTAGCAACAGATATCTATCGTTAGAACAACTATCAGGGAAACTAGACATGCTACTGTGTATGGTATCGTGCAGGAGAGTAGCAGACGTGAAGGCACTAGAAATAGATAGGAAAACGTATGGACCGGAAGGTGTAACCTTCTACCTGGCGAAGAGAACTAAAACAGACTCTGCTACAATCACATATCCATACATGCAGGACTATCCAAAATTGTGCGTGGCCTCATGTATTAAGGAATATGAGAGTAGGACAGCGGAAATGAGACCAGTAGGTACAACCCAACTACTTATAGCGCGCAGAAAACCACACAAAGGCGTAGCATCAGCCACAATACCGAGATGGGTCAGAGATATCATGAGCTTAGCGGGCATTAATGTATCTGCATTTGGAGCACACTCTGTCAGAGGAGCGATGGCGTCTAAAGCATTGGGGCAAGGCGCAACCTTACAAGATATCATGAAGGCAGCAGATTGGGCTAGTGATAAAACGTCTAGGACGTTATATGTTAGATCAATCAACACGGTGGCAGGGGCAGTAGCAAGAAGCTTTGAACAAGCTTAATGCTCGCCTCCATCTTGACATAGAATGAAGATTCCCCTGCTAATAGCGCAGGGAGCTCTTGATTCTATTAAAGACAAGGAGGCGAGCATTAAATTCCCGACCCAGATACACAGAAAACGGGAAGAGTATTGTAATGAAGGACATATGAATTGTGAATAACCATGATGACCGTTTTCTCCTCAAAATAGGGTGTGTATTCCCAGCCCTAACATATCTCTATTGTTTATTTTGACGCTAGGAGATGACCAAAAGAACGGATGATTCCTTTCAAAGAAGTTTGATGGTTCCGATCAGATTGCAAGTTTCGAGGCAAGAGATCGAATTCTGCTAAAAGCAGGAAGAGTGAAGCTGTTGGGCCCGTTGGCAAGTTAATGTTACAGAGGATTACAGTTAAGCAGTCATAGAAGAGGAGGAACACAGGACACAGGAACAGGAAGGGCTAAGGCACAGAGACTAGAGACTAGAACTACAGAGAATGATGGGACTTGAAGTTTTTATTGAAAAAAAAAAGTTTTACATTTATTTTCACTAAATATGAAGTATTTGTTGAAACTGCTGGAGAGAGTGAATTAAAGAGAAGAGAAAGCTTAATGCTCGCCTCCTTGTCTTTAATAGAATCAAGAGCTCCCTGCGCTATTAGCAGGGGGAATCTTCATTCCACTGCAGTTGCTGCTGGAACCGATTAGCCAGGGAGAGGAACACCAGATTGTGTATGTTGCTTTTAAGAGGGCCAAGAGCTCCAGGAAGATCCTCCGGACTCCCAGGAAGCAGGAATGACTGAGCCTGAGCCACCTCAACAGACTGCTGGATGCGAGATGGAAGGACAGCCCATCTCGACAGCCAGGAACTGCAGTGTTGCTATTTGCGGTAGACGCGAGGAGCTGAAACACCGAAATGCAACTTGTTTAAAGATTGCGGGTAGCGATTAGTGACATTGCAATCCCATTGCAGTGCAGAAGTCCTCCCTCTTGTCCCCACGACTGAGGCCCAGGAATAGCAGGATCTGCAGAGCTGCACATGACCAGAAGTCATCTGCTGCACTTTTCTTCAACCTAAAGGTACTGTACAGTCTAAGATAACTTACCTCTTGTTGTGTAACCTCACTTGTCCTCGTTGGAGACTTGTCTTGGTTGAATCTGTAGAGTTGCTGTCAGCTTCTAATCAGCTTGTGGCCCTACCTTGATTTCTTATTCTACAAAGACTTCTAAAACATTGTGCATGACTTTTACTTACCTGCAATAAGTGCTTAAGCTCACCTTGACTTTTGCTAGCTTAACATTGGCTGGCCTGGCTCCCTGAATGACTGTTCTATCCTCTGCTTATGTGTTGTGTCTTCCTTCCAGGAAGGGGTTAACTGACTTTGCATTGGGGGTTATTTTGAAAGTACTTACCTGCTTAAGAATAATTGTGGGAATACTTGTCTTATTCTGAAAGCTCTTTTATTTGACACTCCTCTGTAGAGTTTTCTAAATGCAACAGTGATACATTAATGTCCACAGCACCCTAACTATTGAAGTCACCTGTGTCTGTAGGTAGTCTCTGTGGGCCATCCCAAAAGGGTACTTACTGATTTAGAAATATTAAGAGTGTGTATTTTGGAGTGTATTTGTGTGTTACTATGATATTGTCCCTGTCTGAAGAAGGCTTACTCTAACGGACTGTTAAATACATTAATAATTGTTTAATCAAGAAACCTTGTGTGTATGAGTTTATTTGAATACTTGTCACTGTGAACCTATGTGTAACTCCCCTACAGCTCACATTGACCCCTCTTGAGATAAGCCTGGCTGCTCAACTGCTACCAACCTGTGTAGTACAGACGTATACCAAAGGTTGGGTTCCTATTGCCAGGAGGTCAGTGTTGTTGTAGTGCACCCAAAGGGTACTGCATACAATCTTGCCTAACAAGCCTCTAAACAAAGGTTGCCCAACATACGGCCCGCGGGCCACAATGCGGCCCTCCAAGCCATTTCATGTGGCCTGCGAGGCTGTACAGAAAACATTGAACAAATAAATAAATAAACTGGGCCGTGGCCTGTTACTGCCTCTGGTCACGGCCCGGTTTATTTATTTATTTGCCCAATGTTTGTCGGGTCCGTGGACCCTATTAATTTATTTCTGCAATGGTGGTCAAACCAACATTGCAGAAATAAATAAATGAATCAGGTCCACAGACCCGGCAAACATTGAACAAATAAATAAATAAACCAGGCCGTGGCAGAGGACTGTTACTGCCTCTGCCGTGGCCCGGTTTATTTATTTACTTGTTCAATGTTTGTCTGGTCCGTGGACCCAATTAATTTATTTATTTTTGCAATGTTGGGTCTGACCAACATTACAGAAATAAATAAATTAATCGGGTCCACGGACCCGACAAACATTGAACAAATAAATAAATAAACCGGTTTCAGGGGGGCTGAGTACGTGGGTGCTCCCGCCCCCCACCCCTGACCCCCCCAGGCCAGAGAGAAGAGACCAGTATGGATGGCCCTTTGTTCCATCCATTCTGTGTCTCTCTTTGGCGGCCTGGGTTAAAGCCGGGTAAAAAACGATGTTTAAAAATTGAGGGACGGATGCAAAGCAAGATGCTCTTGTTTTGCATCTGTCCCTCAATTTCTAAAAATCGTTTTGGTTTGGGTATACTTCTACATCTGTGTGAATGGATGTAGAAGTACACCCAACCTAAAACGATTTTTAGAAATGGAGGCACAGATGCAAAGCAAGTCTGTCCCTCAATTTCTAAAAATCTTTTTGGGTTGGATGTATTTGTACATCTGTGCACCCCTTTTTGCAAGAGGGGTGCACAGATGTAGAAGTACACCCAACCCAAAACGATTTTTAGAAATGGAGGCACAGATGCAAAGCAAGCCTGTCCCTCAATTTCTAAAAATCGTTTTGTCACTGTGAACCTATGTGTAACTCCCCTACAGCTCACATTGACCCCACTTGAGATAAGCCTGGCTGCTCAACTGCTACCAACCTGTGTAGTACAGACTTATACCAAAGGTTGGGTTGATAAGAGGGGTGCACAGATGTAGAGGTATACCCAACCCAAAACGATTTATAGAAATGGAGGCACAGATGCAAAGCAAGTCTGTCCCTCAATTTCTAAAAATCTTTTTGGGTTGGATGTATTTGTACATCTGTGCACCCCTTTTTGCAAGAGGGGGGCACAGATGTAAAAGAAAACCCAACCCAAAACGATTTTTAGAAATGGAGACACAGATGCAAAGCAAGTCTGTCCCTCAATTTCTAAAAATCGTTTTGGGTTGGGGTACCTCTACATCTGTGCACCCCTCTTGCCAAGAAACGAACTATACATGCTGCCGAAGTTCAATATGGTACACTTGAAATTGATGCCAATTACCTGTGATTAGATGAACCTTTGCCACAAGTCTTTATGCGGTATAAAGCCGCTCGAAAACATTCACAACTTGAGGGCTGACTTGATTCCTATTCAGGCAATCCACAATCCAACATTTATGTTCACCTATGATCCTAATGCAGGTTTCACTGACGCTCTCTGTCTGCAAAATATACGGATAAGTAGTGTGTTGCCCATGTAACCATTAATAAGTCAAATGCATTGCTTATATCATATTACATATGGTTGACATGCTCCTTTCAAACAAACAAACAAACAATGCATTCTGGCATTGCGAGTATTTAGGTATAGATGTATATTTGTGACTCACTGAGAGGTCAATGATAGATCAGAGAACCATAACATCTCTACAGGTCAGTCAATCACGCTATTTATCAACAATACTACCCAAAACAGCTACCTTGTTAACAAAGAGCCCCAGGTTGAGCCGTGACATAAGGTATTCATATTTCATAACTGGCCTTCATATGTTCTGATCAAAGTTTGCGATCGGTCCAGATTTAGTAATATTGTACACACACCTTGAATTTTCCTGGGACGCACGGCACTCGACTCATAGGGAAGCCTGCCCTCCAGAACACTTTTGAGGTCATCACTGCAGCACGGGCTATCCCTCCTTCATGGATTTGGCCCCCTGCCCCTAGAGCTACCTGGAGAGAGGCACCGACAAGAGAGGAGACCCGGACTGTGAGAATCCCACAGCACCCACGGCCAACATGCCTCACAAACTCCCACTCTCCCACAGCATAGCGCCCACACCATTCCTTCCACCACTTACAATAGCCTCACCTACCACAAGAATGATACAAACCGACTCATTCCACATGCCAAACCCCACCCTGCCGCTGTCCCACAATGTACCCCCCACACCTGCCCTTCCAACACTATCCATAGGTTCTTCAACTAGGAGCTCTATGCCTACCTGCCCAGCTCCTATGCTACACAGTACTTCCCACAGCATACAAACAGAAACCCGCACTATGCCGCTCCACCTGAGAAATCAAAGGCTAGGCAGCCGATCACACTGCCTCTCTGCCAACACTAAAACATACCCTGTCAAGTCAACCCTGCAGATGCCATCACCCAAGGCCCTCCCACTGAAAAAAAACCACAGTAAAACCGCCACTCTCACCAGCATCCCTCCTAAAACAAAACTAGGGACAAATCAGAAAACACATCTCCAATGCGCACTCATTAATGCACACTCCATCCCAGCGCACACCATGGAGATCCACAATCTCATCACGGTATCAGGTAATAATATCCCCATATATATGGTCGCTGTAAATAATATCACCGGGAAAATGTAGTGGCAATATTATTTGGGTGACCATATATATGGGGACAGGGGCAAAAAAAGAAATTAAAAAAAAAGAAAAATGTTCCATGCAATAATGTCGTCACAAAAAACAGCAATTTATCGGCGATATTTTTGCATGGCGAGATTTT